>NC_070606.1:58515000-64040000 GCF_027172205.1 Podarcis raffonei | reverse complement strand
CAACTATTAAGACTGCTGACAACTAAAGGGAGTTTAACCCCTCAAATGTTTGGGGTTAATAAAAATTTTAGTCTCATTCCATAGGTCCACATTCCAAGAAGTCCTCCACCATGATGAGATGTGAATTTCCATGTGATGTTTCACAGAAAATATCAATGCTTTTATTCCTGTTAAAATGACGAAAGAAGAAAAAGCATGCTGTAGGTCAATCCTACAAAATGCTGCTGAAAGCTGTTAGTTACTCTTTGCTTGTTATGTCTACAGGTACTTAGCCCTGAACCTGTTCTGTCTATTTCATGAGGGAAACAATTTCATGAGGGAAACAATGAAGAAGGTAGAACACAATTATTTTGTCCTTTTTCATAGCAGACAAATCACTCACCTCCTTAACAGTATCAGGGGTCAACAGTGCCCCATAGGTTTTCAAAAACTCTTTACAAATCTAAATTATTTAAATATTTTTCACCAATTAGAAACTTCTTTGTAACACAACAAAACTCTTGTTATTTGTAAAAAATCATAGGTATTGTTTTGTGCAAAACTTACTAATCTGTCTTTTGGGGTCACTGAAAACCTAGTTGCATCTGCGAATGTGTGCAAACAAACTGCAACCTTTTAGTCAAAGACTGGGATGACCCATTTTTTGTTTATGGAAATGCAAAAAGTGTTGCTGAGAGTTGCTGTCAACACTTGTGGAGCACGATTTCTCTGGCCTCCTCCAAATGAATCAATAAAGTCTTTCAATTTGGTGCCTGGCTTGGCTTCAGTGCTGAACTGCCAATGTGAGAGACTAACATGAACCTCTGTGACACATGTTGATACCAAAATTATGAACATTTGGTGCCATTCTGAGCAAGGTATCCAATGAGGCAGAAATATCGTCTAAACTTAGCTCTGTTGCGATTCTAAAATGCCATATATAATGCAGACATACATGTGCAGATGGATGAAACTGCCACAACAGCTCAAAACATGGGTCATGAGAACAAACAACACATTGAGTTTGTGAGTGAAATTATGTCCACTACTGGCCAGGGTATTATCAGAGAAAAATTGTCTCTGATTGGCACATTATTACTAAAAAATGAAAAACAGATATTCCCCCAGAGTTCCTGGCCCACAAATTCAGATTTAGTAACAGCAAGATTTTTGGTTTTTCAAGAATAGTTGACACTTTATGTGTAAAATAAAGTTTGCTGCCAATTTCTGAAATTGACAGATTGAGCCATAAGTATCAACTTCAATGTGTCTCTGACATCTGAACCTTTCAAGACTGCAGAATCTTGAACATGTTTGTTTTAAAGCTATTTTAGTGGGTTCTTATAATTGGGGATATTCCATATAACTGAACTTGATGAAGAAATCATGTGTTGAAAAATCATTGCATTCTACCACGGTCATAATCTTTTATTTCTTAAATGGTAAATGATCATCAGATATAACGAAAACTCCCCTGTTTCTCAAGCCATCAGCAAAGCACCTTCACAGAAGTTTACAGTGAGGGTGGGGGGGTCATTATCAGCCTGAGGGCCACATGTCAGTGCTGAGCAGAGCCAGAGTGGGTGGAGTAATGGATGTGACGCTGACCTTTGTACTTCAAGCTACATTCCAGCTATACAAAAGTCAGAACACAAACCACACACCTCTCTATCCTCCACCACAGTTCAAATATGCAATCCAGCCAGGCAAAAGCACGCAAAGATGACATGGATCAGGTCCAATGAGGAGTGATTCCTGGAAAGGGGGCCAGGTAGGAAACACAGAAGGTCTGCATTTGGCCTAAGATTCTCCATGCTTGTTCTTTTCAGTTCTATTTCATTTCAGTTAAATTTAGTTTATCCATTCTTTAATTAATTAAACTGACAGCCCACGACTAACTAGGTGCTTCTTTGTCTCATTTCTTCCCTGGCTCATTGTTATCACAACTTTTTTTCTTGATAGCATTTCTTTATTTCCTTTCTTCCCATCTTTAACATTAACTGTTAGATTATAAGATCACACTTTACTATTCCTCACTGATTGTATAATGCCTAGGAAACTGCCACCATCATCCTAACCTTTATCGCCACAGCAAAGTTCCACATAGGATGAACCTTTCTTATTTGTGGTACAAGTCAACAAGCAAGCACAGTGCTAGCCAACTTGAAATACAGATAGGGACCTCCCTGATAGTATCCGGCTCCAACCTTTTACAATCAGTGTTCGCAGGTGGAGTGCGTGTGGCGAAGGTTGTAACTCAAGCATTTAATTATATCTAGCAAGAAATCAGCTTCTCCAAGTGCTGGTGTAATCATCATAGAGATAATAAGACCATCCTCCATACTGTAAAGTTAGGGCAACTTTTTAAGCAGCTGCGTTAATCTCTCTGAAGTTTATAGAAATGCTGTTAAAGTGGCAGCGGTGTTGAGCTGTCAACATTGATGTCATCCTTGAGCTGTTTACACAGTAATTTGTTCAGGCTCAATTATCTGTCGTACATGTTTCTCAAGCAAAGACTGGACAGAAACTTGATTGAGACTTATATAGAAACTTGGACATCTTAAAAAAAAACACCTGGATTTTTGGAATGTATTTAGTTTGAAGAGATTAAATAGCCTGTAAAAAATGCAACTCCGTGAGGTCAGAACATTTGCAAGTACCTACTGCATGGATCACCCTGAACAGGTAGGAAATCTCCATGTCAATGGTACACATGCCTGATGATTTCTGGCACTGCCATGGAGACTCACCATTTACTCCCCCAATTCAGTGGTAAGGAGCTCACATGGACCCATGTTCAGCAACTACCACATGGAAGCATTTGTTGGCATCTTTCTCGTAGGACTGTAAAGTCTCAATCTGCCATTATTATCATTATCATCATCATTTTATTCTTAATGCCCCATCCATCTGACTGGTTTGCCCCATTTCCCTTTAAATGTGTTATTAGTACAAGTGATAAACCTATTAATTTATGCTTTCTATATTCAAAGAGTGTGACCTCTGGGTCAGACTATGGTGACTGCAATAAGCGGGACAGATTTCCTAATATTGAGACTTTTTTATACAAAGGGAAGTGTCTGTACCTACCTTTTAGTATTTTAATCTTGGTGTATATAATGTTTTGAAATGAATTATGTTCAGATAAGTCATACTAATTTTACTGATACACCTACAGATATAAGATGAGGAAGCAACACCCCAGATAGTTTTCCAAGGCATTCTATCCATCAAGACGAAATTTGCTTGTGAGGAAGTTGTACTTAACTACTGGTACCAACTGCATTGTCCCTAGTGGGGGCCATTAGATCAGATATGGGAAATCTCCAGGTCCCATCATCCACAGCCAAGTCTCATCAACATCAAGGGATGAGGGGAATTGTAGTCTAAAGCATCAGTAAGGCACCAGGTTGTGGAAGGCCAGGTTAACTTGTGTTACCCAACTTGCGAAAGGTAAGAGCAAAGATTTGCAACCTTTCTTCTAGAAAGGTGATGAAATCATTGTTGTCACCTTTCCTGCAAGGGAAGATGGGGGTGGGTGTCTCTAAAGAGCTGCCTTAAAAGCTGAGGTATTTACACTAGCCAGATTGGAGAGAGAAAAGGTAATAAAAAGTATCGCTTTAGAGATCAGGCATGTATTTTATAGACTCCTACAGGGCTATGATGATCTGGATAAAGGACCACCTATTATGTTCCAGGGGAGCTTCAGTATTCTAGCATAAAAACGACTCTTCAAAACATGAGACACCCTTTAAAATAAGGGAACATCTGGCTATCTCCTAATTGTATCCTGGATTGGTGTGATGCTCTGGGATATGTAAATCAAACCAAAGATGACCCCATGTTTCCAAGCACAGTTAAATTTAGTGTCCCAGAAGCATTTCATTTAGGCTTAATAAAAGTTATGATGTGTTGATTAAATACCAGCTGATGGCTGAAAGAGTGTTCAGTAAAGTTTATAGGGCTGCAGGCTGTAAATTTTGTTGCCACCTAATTATTTGGTTTGACTTTAGTATCCAATAATGGAACACAACACATGCATACGGGAGAAGAGTTGTGGGGAGAGGAGGAAGGCCCCCAGAACACTGAAACCTGTATCACAGTCGCATCTGATCAGTAAGTAAGTGATGGTGAAGCCGCTGTGGTCAGCTGAAGCATGATGAAGCTTCGGTTATTTGTGTTCCATTCACCACAGAGTTATGCTTTCCCAAGACTTCCTCAACAGTAGACTAACAAGGCAATTCTTGTTTGTACCTTATGGGAGGTTAAGCCCTCTGAGTTCAAGGGACCTTACTCCTATCTGATTAGTGATAACAAAATTGTAGCCTAAGACTGTCCTTCTGTGCCTTTTTATCTGGGAGGAGGTCTCATTGAACACAATAAGGCTTACTCCTTAGTAAACATGCACAGGATCGGTCTACATGTTTATCCCTATCATAGGATCAATTTAGAGCAAGCTTCCTCAACCTGGTGCCCTCCAGATATTTTGGTCTGTAACTCCCATCACCCCTAACCACTGACTCTGCTTGCTGGACCTGATGGGAGGACGAAGTTTCCTCATCCCTGAGCTAAGAGTACAACCACAGGGCAATTTTGAGGGTTAGGGTGGTAGTCAACTACATTTTAGATTAGGCCCACTGAAATTAATGAACCTGAGTAAGTTATGCCCATTAATTTCAGTGGGCTTCCTCTGAGGAAAATTTAGTTAAATACCACCCTTAGCTTTTCCTTCTAGGGAAAGGCAAGGATGTTTGGGGCTATTTCGTTTGGGGGACAGTGGAATGGAGAACTGAGGGTGAGGGAATAAAAGAGATGTTTATAAAATGACAAGTATGGAAACAGTGGGGGGGGGACACACTTCTCCTTCTCTCATAATACTAGAATTCAAGGTCACCAAATGAAATTGATTGGCAATAGATTCAGGACAGATAAAATAAAGCACTCCTTCACATAGCATATAATTAACTTGTGGAATTCCTTGTCACCAGATGTAGTGATGGCCACAGGCTTCAATGGCTTTAAAATGAGCTTAGACAATGTCCTGGAAGACATCAATGGAGATTAGCCAGGAGAGCTAAAGGGGGCCCTCTGAATTCAGAGGAAGTGTACCTTTGAATAGCAGTTGCTGAGTGACAGGAGACAGTGTCAGGAGTGGGTCAGTAATAAAGCACCCGGCGTCAGTGAAGCTAACATTTTATTCAAAGAAACCAAAGCAGTGCAGGCCTGGAGGTGACATTAACTCCTTCCCAATGAAGCAGTTGTGAGGACTGAAGGCCTCTGTCTTCACAGAGCTCTGTAAATCTAGTCCTCCCCTAGTTCCTTAAGGCTCTGTTGTCTTGTCTCTCTTTGCTCTACCGTTTTCATTTCTACAATGGGAGTTGTAGTACAAAACATCTGGAGGGCAGTAGGTTGGCAAAGTCTGCTCTAGATCATGTTCCTAGGACCTAAGACACAGCTTTTAAGTACCACATTACAGTGCACTCTTTTCTAGGGTCTCCGTTACCAGTTCCCTGCTCATTAGTTCAACTGCCACAAAACCAAATTAAAGCAATCAGGCCAGCCCCCTAGCCCCCCACCCCCACTTAGGGAAGTCATAGCAAAAACTCTTTGGGCAATGGGGGTTCCCTAGGTGAAAAGTGTAATGCGATCCAGTCTGCTGTGTCAAGCTAAACTTCAATAGAACTCAAAATAATTGTGCTGTTGTTTGACAGGTAGTAAAATTCATGGTGTACCATTAAATCAATGGTAGTGTAATGTGGAACACTGCAGATTAAAAAAAAAAAAGGCGGCTAGTTCACAAAGAGAAGGCATTGGCAAGGATCCCTCTGGAATGTCTAATGGGTTTGATTTGTGGCAAGGAAGGCTGATGTGTGCAAGAAAGAAGAGATATAAGAAAGACAAGAATGAAAGAGGGAAAGATCAGCAAAGGAGAATTAGTGAGAAAGGAGAAAGACCTCCAGTGATTGGGAGCAAGGAGCTGCCAGCAGACAGAGAAGCCTGCATAGATACCCAAGTGCAAGCACTTTTAGTTGCTATTCCAGGGCTGTTTATCACTGCCCTGATGAAGCACCTCTAAATCAGGGAGAGGCATGGCCATTTCTATCCATTTAGAACACCACGTATCGATTATCGCATTAAAAAGGTGAAATCTTGACCTTTCTATCTTTCATTTATCCACGATGCAAGGAAGGACCAATCTTGGATGTTTTTCCATTTTTAACCTTGCATTGTGTCTGAAGGAGACATACCTCATATGACCCACCACATTCTGAATCATAAGCTGCTGAAACGCAGGAAGGGCGGTGGGAAACCAAGGGCTTTCGCAGGGTCTGGTGTTGAGGATCCCGCTCTTCTGCAGAGGGAAAGCATAAGGTCCATGCATCACATGTTAAGCTCTGTGTTGACAATTTAAGAGGGCCTTAAATGGTGTAGACCTTGGGCCCTCCCTCAGGTGATGGATAGATTTCATTCTGTTCATGTTAGCCCTCTACCAGGCGATTGATCACCTTGAGCATATTTATGCACACAGGAAATCTCCAAGGGGCTTTAGCCACCTCCTCTTTCCCACTATCTGGGGTCATTGACAGGTCAATGCATGCTTGCTATGAATTGTGAATACGACCAATCTCTGTGCCTAACTGTGAGGTACTGACTGTAATACGGACTACCAAACTAGATGTGATGTTAAATGCATTTCTGCACTTAACTTGCAGTGTTTTGTTTTTTGTGTGGGGGGATGCAAATAGCATGAACTGGGTGGGTTGATTAAAATTGCAGCAACTGTGGAGGTGGCTTTAACCTATTTTCTTCCCTGCTATGGTCCTAAGGAAAAACCTGCTTATTTGCTTTGATGTGGAAATCCCCAATTTAAGTCAAAGATGCTGTTAATGTCCCATCCAGTTTGGTCCCAGAAGTTAGGGCTCCTCCAGATTGGTGCTTGGTTTCTTACAGATATATTGCAGACCCACTCACAGTGGACCGCACCCCTGTGGGCAAAGATGTTAAGCAATGATAGGTGGGACAAACTTGACACAACAACTTTCAGGGATTGAAAATTGGCCACAACTTTGTTCATTACTGCTGTGGTTAGGCTTTGGCTTAGGCACTGAGTATGGGTGGTGCTGTGGTGTAAACCACTGAGCCTTCGGCTTGCCGGTCAGAAGGTCAGCGGTTTGAATCCCTGTGACAGTGTGAGTTCCTGTTGTTCGGTCCCAGCTCCTGCTAACCTAGCAATTCAAAAGCATGTCAAAGTGCAAGTAGATAAATAGGTGCGCTGCTCTGGTTTCAGCAGAAGCAGCTTTGTCATGCTCGCCACATGACCCAGGAAAACTGTCTGTGGACAAACATCGGCTCCCTCGGCCAGTAAAGTGAGATGAGAGCCACAACCCCAGAGTCATTCATGACTGGACTTAACTGTCAGGGGTCCTTTACCTTTACTTTAATAATAATAATAATAATAATAATAATAATAATAATAATAATAATAATAATAATATCTTTATTGTCATTGCCCTCTCTCAGGGACAACGAAATTACTTGACTGCTCCATAAAAACACTAATTAAAACAATACAGTATAGTACAGCAAGGAAGATTAGATGACTTTCAAAGTCCAGGCTTCCCATTCAGGGCCGAGATCGCTCTGGAGAAGAAGCTGTTCTTAAGACGGCTCGTTCTTGTCTTCATCGTCCTGTATCTCCGTCCCGACGGCAGGAGCTCGAAGAGACAGTGACCAGGATGCGATGGATCTTTTACTATGTCCAGTGCCTTCCTATGGCACCTTGTGGCATAAATCTGCTCTAAGGTGGAGAGTGGGCAGCCAACAATGCTCTCTGCTGCCTTAACAACTCTGCACAACCCCATCCTGTCCTGGGTAGTACAGCTTCCATACCACACACATAAGCCATAAGTGAGCACGCTCTCAATGTATCCATTATCAGCCTCTGGGGAGAAGGCTGAAGTTTGTATAGAGTCGCACCTGAAAGACAGTCAAGTGGCAGAGTTGTGTTTCCCCACCACCACCAGAGCTAAATGGACAGCAGGAGATTTATTGGAAAGACCTTCTAAATGTTATCTAACTACAAACACAAACAAGTACTACAGAATTATTTGTTTATGAGAGCTATCAGTCATATTTGGTGTTCGCCACCTCCTTCCTGTGCCATTAGATTGAAACAAGGCCTGGAGGCTTTGCTTGTGATTATAACAGTGGGATTTAACCATAAAAAAACACTGTGAAGAAAAATGGTAGGCTGATTCACAGCCAAAGTCTTTTTAGTGGGGAAAGAACTCATTAAGCCTGTGCAGTTTTATAGAGCTTGCCGTGTCCCAGTGCAGCATTTACAAGTGACAATCACCTAAGTGCATTTCAGTAAAGGGTGAAAACACAAATTAATATCCAAGCATTCCACATCCACCCACCTCTCTTCCCAAATGCCTCATTCTTTGTCAGGCACTTCTGTGCTTTTAATAGCCATGTGAAAGGCAAATTCAAAAGATGCTGATTTCCCAGCGTGGATATAATTTTTTTGCAGCAGACTTATACTATACTGCAAGGGTGGGAAACATATTCAGCCCAAGGGCTGCATTCCACCATGCAGAATCTCCTGTGGGCTGCATGCCAGTGGCTGGAGTACCTAGAAGCAAAACTGGGTGGGCAACAGATATGGCTCCTCCCTTTGAGCAGAGCATGACATCATACCTCCAACATTCTTCAGCTGAGAAACGGGACACAAATCTTTTGGTGCACGCTGCCATACGAGTGTGGCCGACGCCTCCCCTGCCGTGGCCCCTACCTGGCAGCTGCTCACTCCCTTCCCTTCTTGCTTGGTTCCTCAACCCGCACACCTCATGCCACCATGACATAGTGGAGGCAGCAGAGGAAGGCACTTTGCAAGTGCCCTTGAGCTTTTGTGAATGGCTACTGGAATGTTCATAAGCAGTCAACCCTTTGTGGGTGGGGTGAACAGTAAATTTCTGATATATCAACATTTAATCAATCAGTTTTAAATCCTTAGGAAGTCACTAAACTATGTTCTGTAGTTTCCAAAGCTTGTAATGTATGTGAAGTCGGCATGGTATAAATTGGAAGTCTATGAAATCTCTGCAAAAGTTGAATTAAGATGTTTCTGCAAAGGGTTTGGCACTATGCTTCAGAATTATGTAGAATAAAATAATCACATGTTGAGCTTCCTGTATTTAATTATTTTTCGGTATGAATGTACATATTCAGTAATACCTTCTGTATCAAAGAGCCTATAAATGTCACATATTCCCACTTTTAGGTGTGCACCTGCTATGTTTCACATGCACACATAAAATGTTGTGTATGCATGTGAAAAATAGGTGCTTGCAAACCTGTACGTTATATGGGTACAGTCTACCTGGGAACTGGGGTTGGTTGCAGCTCCCTGACAAATGCAAAGTTGGGGACACTAACAAGTTTGCAGCTATATAATGCATGAAGCAGCCTTTATTCCAGGATCAATCATACAGGGCAATAATGAAATTTGTCATGCATGGCTCCAGCCTCAATATCAAAGGAGGAGGAACTGCCTACCAGTTGAAGAGCTAGACCAGGCTCATAACATTGAGCCTGAGGCTGGTGAAACCAGGGCCACAAAACCAGTTCCTGATTAGCCAGACCCCAGGTTCCCAAACCCTCTTCCTCTCATCCCAAGGAGCCTGGCTACCATCCCTGCCCAATAGGGTGAATGCCATGAAAGAGATTATGGAAGAAGCACCAGTCTCCAGGCAAGGTGATTGGCCCTTTAAGAGCCTACATACTTTGAGCAATTACTATAGAACTCAGGGCTGGAGTCTCAGATTCATATGGATTCTGTTCACCCCCAGCTTCCTTGGAGCAAGTTGCTCACATGGAGCTATCCATGGTGCTGCTTCACTGTATCATGCCTTTGGGGCTCCTTATTGGGACAAAGATGGGCAAACGAGAATAGTAGTAAGTCTCAGTTTTGCCAGTTTTTCTTTCCAAAAAATATTTGATGGTTATGTGTTATTCCCCCTCTCTGAAGAAGGGGAACTCTGATTTTGGACAAAATGGATTGTTTCAAGAAGTGGCAGAAAGACATTTCTAAATTTGTCTGGCAGGGCAAGAAGCCTAGAATAAAATTTAAGATATTAACTGATGTAAAAGAAAGAGGTGGATTTGCCCTGCCAGACCTGAAACTTTACTATGAATCAGCAGCATTTTGCTGGTTGAAAGACTGGCTGCTTCTTGAGAACACAGACATTTTGGATCTTGAAGGTTTTAACAGTGTTTTTGGGTGGCATGCATATTTGTGGTACGACAAGGTGAAAGCACACAAAGCTTTTAAAAATCATATTGTCAGGAGAGCACTGTTTAATGTTTGGACTAGATATAAAGATCTACTGGAAAATAAAACTCCAAGGTGGTTGTCACCAATGGAGGCTAAGGCTCAGAGAAAACTTAATATGGAGGCCAAATGGCCAAAATACTGGGAAATTTTGGAAAAAGAAGGGGACAGATTGAAATTGCAGAGTTTTGAGAAACTGAAAGATAAAGTGCGAGATTGGCTTCATTATTACCAGATAATGGAGGTTTATAATTTGGATAAGAAAGTTGGTTTCCAGGTGGAAAAATCTAAATTGGAAACAGAATTGCTAGAATCCAAAACTAAGACTTTGTCAAAAATGTATAACTTGCTGCTGAAATGGAATACTCAGGATGAGACGGTTAAATCTGTAATGATTAAATGGGCACAAGACGTTGGACATAATATTATGTTTGCTGACTGGGAACAGTTGTGGACCACCGGGATTAAATTTACGGCATGTAATGCCTTAAGAGAGAATATTATGAAAATGATATACAGGTGGCACATGACCCCAGTCAAGCTTGCGAAAATCTATCATTTGCCCGACAATAAATGTTGGAAATGTAAGGAAAATGAAGGTACTTCCTTTCACCTTTGGTGGACGTGCCCCAGGATTAAGGCTTTCTGGGAAATGATATATAATGAATTGAAAAAGGTATTTAAATATACCTTCTTGAAGAAACCAGAGGCCTTTCTCTTGGGCATGTCTGGCCAAGTGGTGCCAAAGAAGGACAGAACTTTTTTTATGTATGCTACAACAGCAGCAAGAATACTCATCGCAAAGTATTGGAAGACGCAAGATCTACCCACTCTGGAAGAATGGCAGATGAAACTGATTGACTGTATGGGACTGGCAGAAATGACGAGCAGAATCCGTGATCAGGGAGAAGAGTCGGCTGAAGAAGATTGGAAAAAAATTAAGGACTATTTACAGAAATATTGTAAAATTAAAGAAAGTTAGATGGTGTTGGATTGAAATTGAGAGGTTTCTAGCTGTAATGATATAAAGGAACATAGATGGGGGGGGAAGGGTTTGATAAGGTAATGTTATAAGCTGTAATGCTTTAAATGAAGGATTTGCTGAACAAATAACTTCAATTGGGATACAAGAAGGAGAAGTATGAGGAGGTCTGAGAAATTTGTTATTTAAAAGTATGGTTTATGAATTTTATGTCTTTTTTATGTTTTTGTTTGTTTTGTTTTGCTTGTTTGTTTAAAAAATTGGAAAATTTAATAAATATTCTTTAAAAAAAAATGAAGAAGGGGAACTCTGGTTTCAGCAATGTGTCAAAAGGATGTGCAGTAAGGCCCTCTGATTTCAGTGGTTCTTGCTCTTGTATAAGCATAATGAGGATTGCATCCTGAGCAAAACACGACCTGTGATGGCAGATGTTCTTCAAACCCTGGTCACAACACCAGTAACCTATAAAGCTTTGACTGAAGGATGGTTTCAAGTAGGAAAGCAAGAGAGGGCAAGTGGTTGATGAAAGCTCCACCTCCATCCTGTCACTTTCCCCTTCTACCCTCCTCCAAGAAGGTTTTTCTTCTAGCTGGGCTCCAAGACCAGAAAGGTGAAGAGATAATGATTAGTGGGAGGGGCTACAGAAAAGAAATCACTGAGTGGAGTTGCCCCCAAATCCAGACACTTTATAGTTTAGTTAAGCAAATGAATGCATATTCTGTCCTTGGCTTCCCACCATTCTGAATTACCTTGCTTTAACATTACTGTTTTCATACGTGAATTTGTCATCTACCCTTGGTGTCCTTTAACTGCCTATAAAATATGAATCATATAATGAACTCAGGTATTTTGCTAGTAATTAAAATCCAAAAGCAATTAGCCTTTTGTTTATTTCGCTGGGGAATCTGACTCCAAGCAAAATGACTCTCAAGAAACAAAATCTAAGCCTAGGCATAGGTCCAGATGTCTGAATCATGTCCTGATTAAGCAGTACAGTGACGAAGCCAAACAGCCATCCTTATATATGCACTTTTTTATGAGTTCTGCCGAACTGCCAGTCCTTGTAATTAGTTTCCAAGATCAGAACATGTGGTAATTAGGGATGAAAAACAGCTCTCAGGAAAAAGGGGGGGGGAATACTTGGCCTGCAACTTTGTTCAGAGATGAGCAAAATGAAGACCACTATATGATAGAAGGCAGCTGGTCAGAAAAGAACACCTGTAATATTCAGGCACAATCATTCTTTGGAATTTTTTAGCACAGAAAATTCCTGCTCTGCATCCATTCATCTTCAGCATGATATCTAGTTTGGCATTTACTGGTTAACCTTGGTGGGTATTTATCTTACTTCACAGGCTTGTAGTTGGAAAGGTGAAACAAGGCCCTTGGAGAAACAGTGGGATACCAGCAGCCTATTTAGAATATGAGATGAGCCCTCCTGATCAGATCAAAGTCTCTTCTGCAGTGGTCAGTCAGTTGCTTCTGAGAAGCCCACAAGCAGAGCATGAAGATAACAGGCCTCAGCCATCGCTGCTCTCCGGCTACCAGTATTCAAAGACCATCAGAACCTCAGAAGAGCCCTGCTGGATCAGACCATAGGTCCATCTAGTCCAGCATTATGTTCTCAGAATGGCCAACCAGATGCCAGTGGGAAGCCAGTAAGCCGGCCATGAGTGCAACAGTACTCTCCCCAATTGTCATTCCCAGCAGCTGGTATACAGAGACATAACACCTCCAATACTGATGGGAGTAAAGGTTAAAGGTAAAGGTAAAGGATCCCTGGATGGTTAAGTCCAGTCAAAGGCATCCATGGAGGGTGGCACTCATCTCACTTCAGGCCGAGGGAGCCAGTGTTTGTCCACAGGCAGCTTTCTGGGTCATGTGGCCAACATGACTAAACCGCTTCTGGCGCAACAGGACACCGTGATGAGTGCCAGAGTGCACAGAAATGCCATTTACCTTCCCACCACAGTGGTACCTATTTATCTACTTGCATTGATATGCTTTTGAACTGCTAGGTTGTACAGATGACAGTACATAGCCATCATGGCTAGTAGACATTGCTAGTCTTATCCTCCATGTATATGTCTAACTCTCTTTTCAAGCCACCCTTGTTGGTGACCATTTCCACGTATTATGGTGATGAATTCCATAGTTTAATTATGGACTGTGAGAAGATGTGCTTCCTTTGATTTGTACCGAATCTTCTGGCATGTTGCTTCTGAACACAAGACTAGCCTGAGACTTGCTGTTCTGCAGAGGAGGACTACAAAATCTATGAACTGCTTATACATCTGTTGCTCGCTTTTGTCCCACCAAATGTTTCCCTCTGTGGCTGCTGCAGGAGCCTTAGCTGATGAAAGGCACTCTTCGCCACAGAAGTTAACTGGGCCTCCATCGACAAAGCCACACCTCAAAGTATCTGCAGACTGTGAACTGGATCCTTTAAGCAAGAGTACAAGCCTATCCAGGATGGAAGCCATCTCTCTGAACAACAACAACAGAATCTACCTACAGAACCTCCATCATGTTGAGACTGTATTTTGACTTCCTTCTGCCTCCCATCACCCAACTTCCAAGCACAAAGACTCACAAAAAGGCCCTGGACTCTGGCACACCACTTCCACTCAAATTTTCATCCTGTCATGCCCTGTCCTTTCCTATTTGCTCCAGCTTTGGGCACCCCTGAAACACTCATTTTACACTTCTCTTTGATGAAACAACTAGTTTATCCTGTGAAAGGGATAAAGGGGGAGGAAATAAAGAAAATATAAATAAATCCATAACAAGCCAGTCTCAAATCTCCACCCTCCAGAAAGGATAAAAATGACTTCAGTTTACTTGTGTTTCAGTCTCTTCCCCCCCCCGCCCTTCTCTGCCTAGGTGTACAGACAAATCTGTATAGTTATAGAGGGGTTATTTTTATTATTTAGTTAATATGAATTACAGGCCTCAAGCTCCCTCCCCTCTAAATCCAAAATGAGGAAGCTTTCTCTTTTCTCTCTCCCCCCCCCTTCTTTCCCCCTTCACCAACATGATTTACATTCTCAATGTAATGTATTAAAAAGTTGACAGGGCCGAAAGGATTCACATGATGTCGGCTAAGAAACCCAATTTCCATGATGAATTGCCCGGAGCCCCTGAATCACAAACCATTTTTTCCGCTGCTCAGAAGTTGATTTTTTTTTTTAAATCTTCTTAAAGCCTCTCTCCTAATCTTCGGCTAGAAGAGATGGGTGAAAGGATTTTTTTTCTAAACTAAGGAAAGTATTAGCATCTTGGTTGTTGTGCATCAAATTTGAAAATGCAAGGTTAGTAATATTTCAAATCGGCTACGGTCCAAGCCACTTGATAAGTATTCTCTCTCTCTCTCTCTCTCTCTCTCTCTCTCTCTCTCTCTCTCTCTCCCCCCCCACCTCTCTCCCTAAGTTTCTGTTGAGTGCAGAGCCATTGCAGTAGGGTGGTTGAGGGGGAAGGAGAGCAATTCAGATATCCAATCATGTTCTCTCCTTGTTCTTTCATAGACAGATTGTTGTGTGTCTGTGTCATCCACATATATGTACGCACACACAACTCTTCATATGAATGGTTGTGTGAATTAAAACTGGGAAAATAGATGAGGTATCTGACCTTACCCCCACTTTACATCATAGCAGCCATTATAGGGGAGCCATTTTGGGGGAATCGCCCATATTATTTCTCCGGCTTTCATTTTTTGTTGTTGGTGATGATAACAAAGAAGTCAGTTATGCTGGGAAGCCACTGTGTGTGTGTGTGTGTGTGTACAGACACACAAACACACACACACACATATATATAGCTTTTTTCTAGGGGAACGCAGTGATACACATACCCCTAAAAATTTGATGAATCTAACAGAAGAAGAAACTAAAAAAATTAAAATTTCATCACAGTGAATCATCAGTTCCGTTGCTACCCCCAATGGCGGCCTCATTTCCTGTCACAGTGTTTCCTAAGTCTCAAAAGGGAATGAGAGTACCCCTAAACATTTTTTTAGAGAAAAAAAAACACTGTGCGCACACACACACAAAATTGCTCCACCAAGAATTATTGGCAAAATCTGTGAAATGGGACAAAACATTTACGCGGCTCAGTCATCCAGGAATGCTTTTGTTCAAGCAAGTGCCAGGCTTGTTTGGTTTCCTCCGCAAAATGCCAGATGCAAACCCGTGTGTCTTTAATTGGGGCGTCCTATGTAGATCTAACTTGAACATTTTCTTACCCATTTCTCAGACTATTGACACAACATATTTGCAATTCATCAGCTCTGTAGTTCTTCCTAAGCCTTTACTGAGTATTCTTTTGATCTGGAGAATGCATGAGATGCTGAAAATAACCAGAGACCAATCCATGTACATTAAAGGGGAAAACAACATTTTAGGCATCATGGAAGTGGTCGTCCTCTTCAACACTGCTGTTAGGGTGACCTGGAGTCCTGTATTGCACAGGACATGAAGCCTGTCTGGTTCAACTCTAGTTAAAGTAAAGGTAAAGGGACCCCTGACCATTAGGTCCAGTCGTGACCGACTCTGGGGTTGCGGTGCTCATCTCGCTTTATTGGCAAAGAGAGCCGGCTTACAGCTTCCGGGTCATGTGGCCAGCATGACTAAGCCAGGGTTGCCTTATTTCAAAAAGTAAAATTCCTGATACCTGCAAAGTTTTATTAGGAAGCCACAGAAATTGTTGGGAACAAACCCCAAATTGTTGAGGAAACCTAACCCAAAAATAGTGGTTTTAAGTTTTTGAGCTGTTTCCACTGATTTTTCCATACATCTGGGTTTTCCCTGACATTTTGCCAATTCAGCAAAAATCTCCCTGACGCCAATTTTACACCCGAAAACCAGGACATATCAGGAATTTTCCTGACATATGGCAAGCCTAAGTCTAGTTTTAATATAAGGAAGAAGTGTAGGGGCCTTGAAGTTCTCATTAGCAGTGACCACCTGGACAGAAGACTAAGCAACCTGGTCTCCCTCACTGTGGTGAGATATATTGTATTTCTGTTTGAATTATAGTAAATATTTTTGAATTGCAGCTGTACCTATAAATAATGGCATGCATGTTGTATGTAAATTTGTGTTTTGCCCTCCTTTTGCCCTCCTTTTGGGTGATATGTTTAATCTTTTTTGGTGCTACAGAAATGGCCACTTATGAAATCTTGAATTTTTTTGGGGGGGAGCTAATTTAGCATGGGCCAAATCCACAAGGAAATATTTGTTTGCTTGTTCATTCATGAGATTTTTAATTCTACCCTTTCATTATGCTCAAACCTACTAACATTGCTGATTAAGAGCAATTCATACAGTCAAATAACTTTTAAAACACAAAGGAAACAAAGGAATGACAACAAATGAAAACAAAAACACATTCTGGAGGGAGCTGAAAGGTACAGCATAAAAGTCCTCAGTCAGTCAGTAATGGAGGACCAATAGAGAAGGAGTGGATGAATTTCCTAAGGGAGGTAATTCCAAATCCTGGGCAACACAGTAGAGGAGGCCATTTCCTAAATTTCCACAAGCTATTATTTTGTTGCCAGTGGTGGGACATGCAGAGGGGCATCTCCTACTGACTTCAGTGGCCAAGCAGGAGCCTTCAGGAGGAGACAACTTTTTGGGTATCCTGTCTGGCACCACATCCAGCTAAAATAAAGCATTCTTGATCAAGGGTGGGGAATGTCAGGAGTGAGCCAGCAGTAAATCACACAGCTCAAGGTGGAGTTAACTCTTTATTAGCAAGACTTGGCAGAGTGTCAGGCCTAAGGAGCACAGTAGCTCTCCCCATGAATCAGTTGCCAAGTCTGGAAATCCCCACCTCCCTACAGCCAGCAAAATCTCCTCTCCAGCTTTTTTTCCAAGCAATCAGAGAATGTGCCTAGTAAAGTCAGCCTCTTCTGTGCCCTTTTCATACCTCTTCTGGTTCAGGGAGGGGTGTTTGTCACAGCAAGAGGGGGAGACACCTGTGACTTTTCTCACTCATCTCTGCCTCTTGGCCTCTCTTCTCTCATCCTCCTGCTTCAGCTTCTGGCCTTTTCTCTGCCACAGACTCTCCCAGCTCACTAAGCCCTGTTACCTCTTCAGCTTCAACCACCTCCTCTTCCCAGTCTTCTCCCTCTTACAACTCATCATCAGCCCACCACCACTCCCTGGGCTCTGAGCCTTCTTTCCTTGGTGGTTCCCCTGCTGGTTCCTTCCACCATTCCTTTGCATCCAACCAGTCCATGACAGGGAAGCAGTGGCCCTCTGGATGTCAGTGGACTCCAAATCCCATCAGTCCCAGCCAGCACAGCCAACATTTAAGGATGTTGTGAATCCAACATCTGGAGGGCACCAAGCTCCTCATTCCTGATTTAGCTGAAGCTGCTTCCAAGTACAGTAGTACCTCGGGTTAAGTAATTAATTGGTTCCGGAGGTCGGTTCTTAACCTGAAACTGTTCTTAACCTGAAGCACCACTTTAGCTAATGGGGCCTCCTGCTGCTGCTGTGCCGCCGGAGCACAATTTCTGTTCTCATCCTGAAGCAAAGTTCTTAACCCGAGGTACTATTTCTGGGTTAGCGGAGTCTGTAACCTGAAGCGTATGTAACCTGAAGCGTATGTAACCCGAGGTACCACTGTACCCAGAATCTGTATTTGAACTGAAGATGTCAATAAGCATCGATATGTGCTAGTAACTAGCTCAACTAAATGCCAAGGTAGTTGCTGGCAGGTGAAACCAATTGCATCAAACATGAATACAATATGGGCCAAAATTTTCAAAATTGCTTGTCTCTCTGAATAATCTCTGAATCAGTGAAACAGCAGCTGCATTATCTTTACTGAGCACTGTATTAAAGTCAGTTGAAGCATCTACTTCCTTCTGCAACATTTTTTGTGCAGTTGTATATAACAGACAATTATTCATATGCCAGTAAGGGATGGAATGCTTGTCCTTGGCATTGTCCCACACAGAGTACAAGAAACCACTTTTGGAGGAAGTAAGCTTTTGAATACCAGTTGCTGGGACTCAGAAGCACAGTGTGCTGTTGGGCTCAGGTTCTGATTGGTGGCTTCCCACAGACATTGGGATGGTCACTGTGAGAGCAGGATGCTAAGCCAGGTGGGCTAGTGGCCTGATCCAAGAGGCTCATCTTATATTCTAATATATCCTGATCCTAAATATATTTCCTTGGCAGCATCCCATTGATTTCACTGGAACTCAGTCCCACATTAAATGAACCGTATATACCCTGAGAGTATATTGGCTGTGACTTCTTTATGGCTTTGTTAACCTTCTGGTGGTTCCCTCACTGTGAGAAGCGAAGTTACAGGGAACCAGGCAGAGGGCCTTCTCAGTAGTGACGTCCGCCTCGTGGAATGCCCTCCCATCAGATGGTAAATGAAAAAACAACTACCAGAGTTTTAGAAGACATTGGAAGGCAGCCCTGTTTAGGGAAGCTTTTAATATCTGAAGGACTATTGTATTTTAATATTTTGTTGGAAGCAACCAAATGGGCAGAGTATAAATATTATTATTATTATTATTATTATTATTATTATTATTATTATTACCTGAATTTTCCTCGCCTAGGAATTGACCAATCTGTTAGTTTTGGTTTCTCTCCATTTCTCATTTTTGCAATCCTATATTCAGTTCACCCACATTTCTACACCAGTTTGCAAATTTTAGTCCTCACTCCCCCAAATATCAGCATTTTACTGCACATTTCTCCTAATGTACACATTTTCTATTCGGTTTTCCCTAATATAAAGCATTTTGTATGCTAGTTTCACTAATATATGCATTTTTGTGCGCTTGCCCCTAATATATATACCCACTTTTGTAACATTCTTTTGGTTGGGGAACGGTATTGCCAAAAATCGGTGAGGTGCAAATTTCAAGAGATAGCTGTGTTTCTGTTCAGGTATTGTTTGGGTGAGTGTGAATGAGCTAGGTGCTCGTGAAACTGTGAAATGAAATGAATTGCATCTACATCCTTAACTCGGCCAAGATTCTCTCAGCTTTAAGACATTTCTTTTTAAAATAAACAATACAATAAAGCCTCTCAAATGTCCATAAAGTATGAGGCAAGACAAAAGGGAGGACAGGCTTTGGAGCTCATTGATACAAAATACTTTATTGCAGCTCAAAGCATTTTGGAGTAAAAAAAAAAACTTATTCAAGAGCTATAAACAAAAACTACGGGCAACATTAGTACAACACTTATTTTAAAATGTTAATGTACACAAGCCCTTAACATCTTTAAAACATATATCCAAAAATCTAGTTATCATAGGCACTATTTACCTATCTGCATCAAACTTTAAACAGACCATGCAGTTTTCAAAAAAAGAGCAAGAGGGGAGAAATTTGCTAGGAATTCTCTAACTTGTTTTTTGGGTAAAGTTTTTTTTTTTAAGGACTTGGGTGTGTTAACTTAGAATATTTTCTGTTGTTTTTGCTGATAGCTCTGGAATAAGGAGGGTTTTTTTAATTCCAAAAGACACATTTTTTTAAGCCCTCGTGAAAATTCATTAAGATTTAAGTGAACATTTCACCTAGCACACACAGTTGTATGTGCCTAATACGCACATTTTTACAAAGCAATTTCCTCTAATATAACACATCATGCTGTTTTCGTGAATATATGCATTTATGTGCATTCAGATTAAGTGTGGATTTCAAAAGGATGGCTGTGTTTCAGTTTGTGCATTATTTTGGATAGTGCAAATCAGATGAAATCACTTTTAAATGCAAGGTGAATCAAAGTCCTCCCCCATCCCTCTTTTTAAGAAAACAAGATATTGGTGTTTGAATTCTGGCAAAGTACACTTGCCCACCTTTCAGAAGGTGTAACTTGAGAAATGTCAACTCATGCCAAAGGTGAACAAGAACTGCACAATTCTTGCATGAGGGTAGAGAGGTAAAGGACATTTTGGTTTCTAGTCCTTACTGCTCTCTCCTTCTCTCTCCCTGTGTGTGTGTGTATTTGGTTTCGGTAAGCTCCCCTTATCACTGATATATGCTCACTGCCATTAACTTCCTCCTTTTCCAAGTTTTATATATTGATTTTTTATTTTTTATTGCTGCTTTCACATCTTCTTTAAACCAGGATGGCTTTTCCACCAATGCAACTTAAGCATGCATTGATCTCTTCAATGAAGTTTATAAATCCCTGATCAGTTACAAATAGTCTTCATTGCTTGCCGGTTAGCACATCATACGCAAGCACACTTTATTTATCTTGCTCTTCACAAACGCACTTCCAGGGCTTGAAGTCAGCAGAACTTGGCTATTGACTTAGCAGCTGTTCTTAGCAGGCTGGTGCTGTGAATCTCAGCCCACTCAACGTGGAATAGTACCGCTGAAGCCAATGTCACAACAACGAAGGTCTCGCAACACAATGAATGATTTTTTTAGCACAACTGCATAGCAGAAAACCCGCCACTGAATTGTATTAAGTCAATATTGCACCCTAAGCACGTCAAAGTTTCAGTCTAGATTTAACGTTTTGAGTTCTTTGCAATCACTGTATATTCTTTAGGCATTAATAAATTAACCTGCATCTTCTTTCTTACATTGTATACAGCTTGATTGCACTCATACATTCAACTTTAACAGTGTGCGCGTGTGCATCATTTAAGGCTACAATCATATAAAGCTGTCCAGTAACTTTGTTCTCTGGGTGGCTTGCAGCTTATAAAATAATAAAGTAAAATTTAAAAACACAATATGCTAAACAATTTGCAGCACAAATATTCTTCAGCAAAAAGCAGAATGAAAGCAGAAAGTGTGCTAATGAAAGCACACCAACAGCCATCGAGAAGACTAAAACAAAAGATTTTTCCAAGGCTCTGAGACCCAGGATAGGTACACTAGCACAGTTAAAACAGTCCAGTAAAACAGCCATTAAGGGTGCAAAGTCTACAGCTGCCACTGGGCCAGCTGAGGGGGTCATGGGAAGTGGCATAAGTGCCACTCCACCAGCAGAGAGGGAGGCCCGCTGGCAGGAGGACACGTATGTCAACAGAGACCCCCTAATAATGTCACAGAAAGCTCTGTGGGTATAAATGCCCTACTTGTGGTGGAGGCCAAAATGGGACTGCCTGTGGAATGTTGGGGGGCGACTGAGGATCTGTAGGATCATAGGTTAGCCTGTTCACTCAACACCACCTAAAAACTGGTGAGCTGCCTGCCCTGGCCAGGGTTGCACTCTCCCTGAAGGAGAGTTTGGGGGTGCTTCTGGGTCCAACCTTGTCACTGGAGGCCCAGGTAGCTTCCGTGGTTAGAAGCACCTTTTACCAGCTGCAACTGGTGTGACAGCTGTGGATGTTGCTGAGTGTGGAGAGCCTGACCTCAGTAGTTCAGGCATCGGTGACTTCAAGACTGGATTACTGCAGTGCAGTTTATGTGGAGCTGCATTGGATCCAGAAGCTGCAGTTATTGCTGGCATGGTTGCTGGCAAGAGTTATGCACCTCCACTCAGAGATCAGCACTAGTTGCACATTTGCTACCAGGTCAAGTTTAAGGTGTTGCTCTTATTACTATATGAAGCCCCTAACAGTTTGGGACTGCTTTACTTGCTCAAATTGATTTGTGGGACTGACACTGCTATAGGAGCTGCATAAAACTTGTTCCAAACTTGCAAGAAATTGACCTTTTCCTGCTGCAGCACCTACACTTTGGAACTCCCTGACAATTGACATCAAGCAGGTGTCTTCCTCTTTTAGGGGCCTGTTTAAAACATTTTTGTTTAGGCAAGGCTATCCAGACATATAGATGTTATGTGTGTTTTATTTCTTTTTAACTAATGTTGATTTTAATAATCTTTTGAATATTTTAACTACCTGTTCCTAACGGTTTTTAATCAATCATTTTAATATTTATTTTATACTTTTTGTATACCACTTGGAGGGTTGTTGTTTTTTTGCAATCAGGCAGTATATAAATTTTGTTAAACAATTTTTGTTAAATGAATGAATGAATATCTATTGAATATGTTAAAATTCCTGTCTTAATTGTTTTTATCAATATTTTTACTGTTTTATTGTTTTATTCTTATACACCACCAAGAGGCTTTTTACAATCAAGTGGTATGCATATTTTGTTAAATAAATAAATAAATGGAATAAATTAAAAGGTCCCAACAATTCAATGATAATTACTTCATGCACTGTATAAGATTGTGCTGTTAGTCAACCAAAATACTTTTTAAGAATAACCAAAAAGAATAACTGGGAAACTGTGGTTTGACAAACTCTAGAAATCTTCAACAACAGTAAACTCTTTTTTAAAAAGTTAACTGAGGCCTCTCACAGCCTCAAATGTACCTTGCAGGGCTGTTGAAATAATTACTGAGACAACATGTGTTTATTCAACAGTGTGAGTAACAGCACAGGGAACTGCATAATACCAAGTCAGACCATTGGTGTATCTAGCTCAGTATTGTGATACTGTAGACCCACAGCAGAGGGGGAAGCAACTTGGGTTGGGACTGTGAGGCTCGCAAGTACGAGAGGGATGGAAGCCTTTCCTCTGCATCATTTCGGTAATTTAAAATGCAGACACACAGATCATCTACTAGCTGCAGAAGGAGAAATAGAAATAGAAAGATATCCATGTTGTACCCACTTTCCTCCCTTCCCTTTTGACTACGGGCAGCTTCAGAGGAGCAATTTAAATCACGAAGAGCAGTACAGAGGTAAAAATTGTCCTATAGCTTTGATTGCAATTACTCAGTTTGGCCCTAATTGTAATTTCCTGTCTCATAGTGCCAGCCCTACCATTGGGCCGAGATCCTGGATAAGCCAGGAACATCAGCAAGGTGTGCTTGTGGGTGCCCTGCACCCCCTGAGCTCCTCTACTGTGTTCATATGCACTGGAGGACACTGTCTCTTGCCAGTATTGACACTGGTCTCAGCTGCAAGTCCAGTTGGCTTTTATACATGGAATACAAAAGCCGCCATCTTGTCCTTAGCCTCAGGCAGCCAAATTTCTGAAACATTAGCCTGGGTACACCACACCAACTCTGCTAGGATGCCTTCCTTTTCTTGTTTCATTCTTCATCTCTCAAAGCTATGCATCTGTTTCTACATAATGAGCTTCTCCATCTTGCTTCTTCTTCCAAGGATCTTCTGGCTTGACTCCCGCCCCACAGGAGTTTGTAATGGGCCTTTATTGGCTCCTTGCGGGCAGCATGAGGAGTTGTAGTCCCACCATGGCATCTTGAGAGGACCAGGTTAGGGAAGGCTGCCTTAGGAGAAGCAAAACTCTGGTGGAAAAGAGGGAGACCCTCTGGCTAGACTTCTGCTTCCTCTCAGTTACCTGTTCAGGACAAGCCTCCTTGAAACACACCTGAAAGGAACATGTGAGCAATTGTTCACTCAACAAATGCTGCAGCAGCCCCCAGTGGCTATCAAAGAAACTGCAGCAGCTCATATTCTTTTTATTTATTTTTCTTATTATTTAAATTTGTATACCACCCTTCATCCGAAGATCACAAGGCAGTTCGCAACATAAAAATACAAAAAGAGAACACAAAATGCATAACAAAAACAAACCAGTAACCCTCCACCCACAGACCGATTTTAAAGGACATAGAATGGGGGGGGGGGGTTTCAAACTTTTTTCTCTGAGCCACACTTTCAGAATAAAAATTTGCTCACGCCACACTGAACTCTTTATTGATGAGAAATACATTGGGGAAATAAAAGGAAACATCGCCTAGCAGTGCTTGATTTATAACACAACTACTTCATAATATGATCATGGGACATGGCAGCTACATAAGAACATGTATCATTCCCAAAATATAATGATAAACGAGCCTCTTATATATGTACCTTAAGTATGTATACAAACTCAGAGGTGTGAGGTTGCTTTTACTGGGTAATCGCATTTATATTAGGTCTAATTTGAGACAAACCAACTCTCATCTCCTTAACAAGCCTTTCTCTTCTCTTTTCTTTTCTTTTCTTTTCTTTTCTTTTCTGTTTGTCAGAGTTGAAAATCCCTGTTCACAACAATATGTTGTGGAGAACTGTAGAAGAATAGCCAATGCTATTCTGCAGCACAGGTAAGATCCTCCCTCTATTGTGTGGGCAGGTAGTCCCTCCCCCTACCTGGCCTGATCATCTTGGCAACGCTTCCCCAGGCAGGACTGGGCAACTGACTGAGGTAGGCAGAGACCTCCAGGTATCCCAGCTGGGGGGAGGTGAAGCCAAGCCTGTGCTAATGGTGCCACATAGGGTCCAGGGGCTGCATGCGACCACACAAAGGGCGCCCCCCATTTAATGTGGGGAGTGGTCATTGTGGGGAACTGTAGAAGAATAGCCACGCTATTCTGCAGTACTCTGTGAGAATGGCAATTCTGAATCACATCTAGGATGGTCCTCAGTATCACCTGATGCTGTTGCTCTCATTTTGAAAAGATATCTATCCATATTCTGCAAAAAAGAAAATGATTTTGATACTATCCTATGCTACACTGAAATGTTTAAATGTTTCTTTTCTTGTTCTTGAATCTTCCACACAAACTTGCCAGCCTCTCCTGCCACACCAGTGGGGCGCACCACACTCTTTGAGAACCACTGCAATGTTTATCAGCCAAAGGTCTGGTTAAAGAGAAATGTTTTCGCCTGGTGCCTAAAAGGTATGTAATGAAGGTGCCAGGTGAGTCTCTAGCTTCAGCGACATGTGGAACTAAGAATTACAAGCCTGTGTCATCCTGGCCACCAATGGTTTCTAGCTAACTCTGCAGCATTCCTTATTGGCCAATAGTCTAAATCACAGAACCATAGAGTTGGAAGGGACTATGAGGGTCAAGTCCAACCGCCTGCAATGCAGGAATCTTTTGCCCAATGTGGGTCTCGAACCCTTGACCCTGAGATTCAGAGTCTCATGCTCTTCTGACTGAGCTATCCCAGCTTAGTGGTATAGCATGTTCTATACAGGGGTAAGGTTCAAACCCTGGCATCTCCAAGCAAGGCAATGAAAGACCTTCTGTCTTGAAACCCTGGAAAACACCTGCCAGTCAATAAAGCAACACTGAGCTGGATGGACCAATGGTCTGATTCAGTATACGGCAACTTCCTATATTCCTCTTAATTGACACTCCTTGTGTCTTAAGAAACTTACATGTTAGAAATGAAGCTAAATTTGGATCTTCCATTTTATTTTCTGGGGACGATATAGACCTCAGTGTTAATTCCCTGATAGATTTGCTTATAGCATTTGAATGAGAAAATATAAAGTTTTTTAAAAACAGTAATAATCCTTGACTGGCACTCTTTCTTTCAACTTGCCAACAAAATTAATATTTTTTTTTCACAAGTCGGGCCCTTCTAATAGATCTGGAGTTTTGTGTTTATAGGTGGAGTTCCATTTGGTATACAGTTTGGCTGAGGCTGTTAACACTCCAGCTAACATTCTGGTGGTGTCTGTAATGCTGAAGTCGTATCTGCTAGCTTAGCTGGCTCCTCCTTGTGTTTTTTGGGTTTGAGTTTTGAAAACTAATCTATATGGCAACTTTAATTCTTAACAAAATGGAGATTTGTGTCAGTTTATGTGGGATAGTAATGACGTGTCCTCGGTGGGATCCACTTAGGGCATTAGCCACTCATCAAATGGTTCCTTTTTACATTAAATCCCTACTTTGCTTTATTATTTTTTCAAAAATTGTATCCAGCCCATTCCTTAAGCTCAAAGCTGGTGACAACCATTCTAAAGTACAACACAAAAATACTGAACTAAAATGAACTAATGGAGGAACGAATCCAAAAATTAATTTCGGCACATCTGGGGGGGGGGGAACCCACCCTAAAATGTTTCATTGGATATGGCACTGCAGTTTCACAGCTTGATCTGAAGTAGCATTTGCTGAAATCCCACTGCCCCTCTCTGTGCCTATGAAAAGGGAGGCATCTGTCTGCAGCAGGGAACCTTCAGTATCTGTACAGGCTTCCTGAAGAGACCCAAAATGTGCAGGGAGCCTCCATGAATTCAAGAGGTTGCCAGCCACAAACAGTCACCTTCCTTCCAAGATGGCATAGAGGAGGGCAGAACTAACATGCTCATCCTTGCTCCCCCTACCTGTCTTCAGGTGTTTCAAATACCTCAAGAGGGCTCCTGTCCTCAAATTCAGACATACAACACTTTGTTGTGCATTAAATTCAACTGAAAAGACACTCGGAATTCTCTAACGCTCCTGTATATTTTGGCTGCACTCTATACAGCGGATAATTCAATTGTTCCCAGCACATGCACGACTTTTATATTTTATTTGCTTTGTGATATTAATAAGCCATAAGCATCTTTTCAACAAACTAAAGGGGTGTTTGTCTAGATTATAAACATAATTAGCATCCTGAAGCACTCATTAAATTGCTGACAAGCTACAAATGCCCTGAGGGGCAATGACTACAAGGTGGAAATGTTCCCATGAGTGCTTACGAAAAGTGACAAAATAATTGTCAGTTGACATTAGTGGTTTTTAATGAATTAAGATGCTTCTTCACGGCTGCAGCAACTAGTTATATTATAAGCACCTTCTGCTTATATTACATAAGCACTAGTCCATATTAAACACACCACAGAAGATTCACTTGTCAGGGTCCACTGCATACGTAATGTGTTTTAGGCATAAACTCAAAAGGTTTTCTTAAATACTTCCCAATGTAAAGTGTGAATACAACAAACACATGTTTGTAAATGCATGTATCGTGTATACATTTGTTAGACAGCCAAGACTGGTTGCCGGTTCCTCCAGATAACCTCTGTATTGAGTATTCATGTGGATTTGCTTGCAGAACACTTACATGAAGGTGAGACTATGCTTGGTCTTTATTGAGCATTCATTCAGATTGGTTGGCAGGGAGGTTATATACATCACTAAAGCATTCATCCTAATTTGCTTGTGGAGTGTGTACATACATCTCCTTATTAATCATTGGTTTGTCCACTCATTGTCAAAACATTTCCCCATCACTTTCCTAACCAGTGTGGTGTAGTGGTTAAGAGCGGTAGACTCGTAATCTGGTGAACTGGGTTCACATCTCTGCTCCTCTACATGCAGCTGCTGGGTGACCTTGGGCTAGTCACACTTCTCTGAAGTCTCTCAGCCCCACTCACCTCACAGAGTGTTTGTTGTGGGAGAGGAAGGGAAAGGAGAATGTTAGCCGCTTTGAGACTCCTTCGGGTAGTGATAAGGTGGGATATCAAATCCAAACTCTTCTTCTTCTTCTAACTGCAAATGTTCATTTTTAAAAAATGGATTTGTTGTGCTTGGGTGATGGAGGGCTTTAATGCACTTTATTGCATACATCTAAATTTACAGCATTAAATTTGAATCCTTCCTGCAAAACAGTGACAGTCTGGATGCACCCCAATGTGTTCTGCACAGTGTGTACTTGGCAGTAAACCTGTTCGTGTGGTTTTGTTACATGCGATTTACTGATCCGGTTCTGGTGAGAAGTTGGCCTCCCCATAATTCCTTCACTGGAGTGTGTGCCAAGTGTCAGACATGTCTGTTTGCATGGGACAGCTTCATTCGCAAAGAAAGTGGGGGTCTATGTTTCTCAGATCATAGGTGTGCAGGTGAGGTCTCTCCCCCTCTTCTGGGGTATCACACCCTATAGGGGGAGTGACATGTGGGAAGGAGAGGGCTCAGCTTCTCTCACCTGCTTGCTCCTTTGATGTTAAAATTAGACCCATCCACACACCTTGCTTTATTTTATAATGGAGCAGAAATGCAACCAACAAACACAGCTGCCACAATCACATCCAGCTTGGTCCCAAGATTTAAATAACAAAAAGGAAAATACACCTTGTATATACTACAGGCTGGACAGCCTCATGGGGAGTGGGTCTTTCTTATTTCATTTGTTCTTTCTTCACTGTCCCCCTCCTATCATCTTCCTTCCTTTTTTCCCCTTCGGCTTTTCTGTTTATTTGATTATCTCTTTGCTGTGCATAGTGGTTGGATGTACAAGAAGGTAATTTTTAAAATAAAAAAATATCCATAGCTTTTAACCGAGATGGATTTTTACAGAAAGTTTGACACTGCGAAGGCTGTGTCAAAAAGAAGGCAGAGTGAGCAGGTTGGAAA
Source organism: Podarcis raffonei (assembly GCF_027172205.1). Lineage (NCBI taxonomy): Eukaryota > Metazoa > Chordata > Lepidosauria > Squamata > Lacertidae > Podarcis > Podarcis raffonei. The sequence continues at coordinate 64,011,607 of NC_070606.1, read as the reverse complement.
AATTAAATGGGGGGAATTAAAATACATATAAGTAGTTTAAAGTGAATTTATGGGTTGACAAATACATACAAAAATTAATAAAATGTAAATTACAACAAAATTGTTTGGCATGGAAGCCTGCTTTGGCTGCCTTTACGTCAGCTGGAAAGTGCATCTTCTCATTTAGGCAACTATTTCACACATTACACCAGAGGAGGGGAAGCTGTAGCATTCCTCCAGGTGTAGTTACCATTATTAATTTCATTTATGAATCACTTCCCGTGATTGACAACTTCTACATCATAACATATATAAAAACAGTTCTGTATTTAAAAACATTTGGAAACAATTGAGTATATAAACAATAAAAAACAAGTGCAAATATAGAAACATTTTAAAACAGCGACACACAAATAAAACAATTCAGATTTAAGATGCATACCAGCTGGGACAATAAATTTTAGAAGGCTTGTTATTTTTACTCATATGTGTGTTTTTATGCACACTTTTCTATATGCAGCTCTGTACACATTTCTTGACTGAAAAGCTGCAATGCAAAATTCACAGATGTGTGAATTTCAGAGGATGGCTGCATGTCGGTTCATGTATAGTTTGGAAAGTACAAATTAGGTAGGTTTTCCTTTAAATGCAAACTGGATTGAAATCCCCATCCATCTCTAGTTACACAGAGGGAAACCCGGGTTGTCCACAATGTGTGTACTTTCCACCGGGGCCAAAATTTCATAGTTCCCTGACAAAAGTGCTTATATGATACAAGCGTGCAATTTTTCACATTCATACTTAATATTCTTGGGTGTGCACTTTAAATATATTGGCTATCTTCACATTAAGGCCTTTTAAATTGTGCAGTGGGGGAAAACAGCCATGGGGTGCTTCTGAGTGAAGAAACAGTGGGAGGGGGAAATGATACATACACTCCGTTACATCTCCCGTCAACCACCCAGTCTGAACCTGCTTTCCTTAAAAAAAAGTATTATGCTGGACCCTTAATACTCACAATTAGCACATAAAATGCAATAAGTCCATTAGGTGTCCCCCTTATGACAATATGTGGGATGTCCCCAATTGCAATCTGTTTCAAAGTTTCTGTTCAAATGCTCAACAGTCTGCATTTTCTCTTGCTCTGAACACCTAAGCCAGATGAACAACAATTAGATCTTTTTTAAAAAATCATTTTGGTATTTCTTTAATAGACTATGCCAATTTATTTCTATATCTATATCTCAGTTCATCTGACATTAAGTATTACTTCACCTGCTCAAGATGGTATTTAGTGTTTAACAGGACTGGGGATCCCAAGACATTTTGCTCCTTCAGGCAAAGGACAAGATGGTGGCCCCTCTAGTCAGTATAGAGCATCACTTGAATCTTACCACAACACTGGTAGTGTCCTTCGCTGGCTCTGAGGGCAACATCATAGGAAGGGGTTTTTTTCCAGCCTTGCAATGGCTGCAGGAGAGGGACACTGAGCAACATCATGGGAGGAGTGTTTCTTAGGCTGTGGTAATGAAGAAAGCTTGTGCTTTTGCACAAATAGTTTTTTGTGCTAAATGACCCGTGAGGTCAATTCTGACACTGAAAACAAATCTCTGGGCTGAGATGCACCTCCAGAGGTTCAATGATTCTAAGGGTTCATCCACACTTTTGCTTGACCCGTATTTTGATCTTATTGTATACCGATTAATTTCCCTGGGTCTGAGAGCTTTTCTCATTGTTCCACGGCTGTGCCTTGGGAAAATCAGATTTCAACCGCTGAGTTGAAGCTCAGTTAAGCAAAACTTCTCTCTGGATTTTCCGCACATCTGATAATATCTGATTCAGCAGGTACGATCAAATTTTCGCAAGACAGCCGCAGAACGAGAAAAGTTGTCACATCCAGGAGGATTCATCGATACACAATACGATCAAGATACGGGTCAAGTGCAAGTATGGAAGACCCCTAAATGTGCATCCACCCGAATGCTGGCATTTTCTACCTCCTTTTCCAAGTCAGTCTTGCACTTGGCGCATGCTGATAGATGTTAAGTAACTCCTGGAAGCTTGACGTCCATCAACCCCTGCTTTAAAATGTTCACATATATTAGTAGAACTAAATAAAAAATCTATATATCCTCCAACAAGCAGCTCTGATGAAATGTGTGGAAACTGCCTGCTTCCCTGTACAGCTTCCCATGAATATCCCTGCTGATTTTTCCCCCCTGAATGCTGATGCAGTATTTAGCAGAACTGCTGATGATACATTTTCTTAAACACACACATTACACAAAAGGAGATTATATTTTAGCCTCTTTTACAGACTATAAAAATCTGATTCACCCTAATGAAACAGCAACTAAAAAGGCTTTTTCTTTTTCTCTTTCAATCTTTTGGCAGTTTCCCTCTTGTGCTATTATGATTCTCTCCCCCCACTCTTTCTCATATTATCAGTGTTTCTTCCTCATTTCAACTTGGTGATGTGTTGCTGGGACAACTAAGTCTGTTAACCTTCTTAACTCTGCCATTGTTATTGCCTGGTGTGTACTTAGGAGGAGTGTTTTAATTTCTTACAGGATGTACTGTGTGCATGCCAACCGCAACAGAAAGATATTAGAAAGGGAGGGGGAATCTTGTAGTCTTTAAACGTGTGCTATTCTAATCATGTCTCCACCCCCTTTCCTTTAAATCCAGCATTTCAACACCGCAGACTACCACTTTAAACTTTTACACCACGGAAACAAATGCTCTGTACAAGGACATCATCCATACTCAGACTGTTCCCACCAACACTTATGAAGTGGAATGCTTACATTCACACAGAAAGCCATGTGCTACTTACATATTCTGGGTTTCCTGGAAAAATAAATGTTCCTAATAAAGGCCACTACTATTCTATAACTACTTTACTTTCTCTTTAAACCTCCCTGTTATCCTTTTGATAGCAATGGATTAATGGCTATCCCACAAATCCTTGTCATGGATGGGAGGAAATAAGGAAGAGGATACTGTATTGTATTGCGGTGTTTTTTCACTTTTTTGTTTTTTTTTCTCTTTCTTTCTTGTCTTTATTTTTCTTTTTTCTTCTTTTTCTGTAATCTTCAAAAGTAATAAATATTATTTTTAAAAAATATTTTAAAAAAAGGAAATAAGGAAGAGGAAAATATACTTTAGCCCTACTCTGTATCCAGGCAGAAAGAAATATAATTAAATCACTTCCTCTGACTATGAGCCCTGCAAAATAAATCACTAACAAGTGCTGAATGCTGGTGAAGTTACTAAACTTACAGCTGTGAAGTAAATACCCTTAAGAGGTGGATATGAACTATGATAGGGCAATTTCAGGAGGAATTGGTGCAGGCGTTGCATGTCTGGTTATGGACTCTGCTATCGTGTTGCTCAAGTTCCCTCTAGGCCACTAATGATGAATACTAAGTACAGAGCGATTAAGGTAGCAGATCACAGGATGGTCCCTATGACATGGTTTTCATGGGGAGGGATTGGTAGCTGTGGGCCAAGGGGCCTGATATGCCCATAGAAAGAGAGCACTGTTTTTAAGTGCTTGGAGCTGCTTGGCAGAAGTATTTTGGGATGATGTGGTTGCTCTGAGACTGCTGTGCTGTCAGACCAGCACAGCCTTGCTAGATGTGTCTGCTTGATTTCTACCTGCTCAGCCTGTTCATGGCTTATTGCAAATGACACTGTAGGCTATGGGTAGGCAAACTAAGGCCCAGGGGCCGGATCTGGCCCAATCGCCTTCTAAATCCGGCCCATGGGCAGTCCAGGAATCAGTGTGTTTTTACATGAATAGAATGTGTCCTTTAATTTAAAATGCATCTCTGGGTTATTTGTGGGGCCTGCCTGGTGTTTTTACATGAGTAGAATGTGTGCTTTTATTTAAAATGCATTTCTGGGTTATTTGTGGGGCATAGGAGTTCGTTCATTTTGTCTTCAAAATATAGTCCAGCCCCCCACAAGGTCTGAGGGACAGTGGACTGGCCCCCTGCTGAAAAAGTTTGCTGATCCCTGCTGTAGGCTCTCTCGTCATCCTCATACAAAAGAAAACTCAACCTGCGTACAGTTTTTAGAAGATATTGACTCCAGACAGCACAGAGGTGATACCTGCAAGGGGTGGCTGTGGTCTAGAGGGAATTGACCCAGCTGTCAGTGGGGTCTCAGTCACCATATCTGATCAGATGAAGAGCCTGGGAGAACACTGCTGGACCTGGCACTGCTCTTGAGAAGCAGGTTGGAGTTGTTGCTGTGAGTGCCTTGTGCTGCATTAGCCTAAGGCGGCAGGTCAGGCTTTAATATGCTGACTCGTGCTTATGTAATTTGCAGGCTTGGTTACAGAGAGGTGTGCTCTACATGGAACTCTTCATCACAGTGTCTCAGAAGGGTCAGTGCTGCTGCATGCCTCCTAAGAGGTGTTAGAAGGCAAGTGCATATTCAGCCTGTTTATGCCACCTGCACTGGTCATCAATTTGTTTCTGGGCCCAATTCAAGATGCCAGTTTTGGACTGGTATGACCTAAGATACTCGTATATTTTTTTTTTTAAACAAAATCTATTTCCATGAGAGCTATGGTGGCACTTACACATCATCCAAAAAGAGGACACATTGCCGAGGGAGGGGGACATACACAAATGTTGTGTGTTTTTTTCTAAAGATTTTCATAGTGTTTGCATATTCTAAATTTGCATACACTAATATAGATGTGAGGGTTGAAAAAATATAATTTAGTTGGAAATCCTTATTTTCACAGTGCCCTATGTGCCTGCTCGGTCTGCTGTCCAAGTGTTCCCTACTGATGGCTAGCTTCAAGGCCCCTCCTGCACTCCCTTCTTAGGGTTCTCCATCCTTGCCTGGCCCTGGACCAGACAGCTCTTCAAACAGATGATGCCTTCAAATAGAGCACTGTGATCTGTAAAGCAGAGGACATGTGGCCCCTTGCCTCCCTAATATTAGCCAACATGCCATCTGATGTCTAGTCAGAAGACTTTACTGTCCCATGCTTAAGACAAGTTTGGATAATAATGGTTAGCAGTTGAATTTTCACTATGACTATCCTCAAATTACGGGGCTTCTTCCCTGAAGAGGGTAGGAGAACTACCTCCATTGCCTTAGATCTATGTCTTCTACTGAGTAGTTGGTGCGAATATGGTTTTCTATATGGCTGTTGTAATGCTTTGACAGGCTACGTTCACACCAAACAAGCACTATGATACCAGTCATGGCTTCCCCCAAAGAATTATGGGAGCTGTACTTTGTTTAGGTTGGCAGGAGCAGGGACCGAGCAACGGGAGCTCACCCCGTCGCGGGGATTCGAACCGCCAACCTTCTGATCGGCAACTCCTAGGCTCTGTGGTTCTTAACCCGAGGTACTATTTCTGGGTTAGCAGAGTCTGTAACCTGAAGCATATGTAACCTGAAGCGTATGTAACCCGAGGTACCACTGTATACAATTTTTTTAAACTATATATATATATATATATATGCTGATTTATAAAAACATATGAGCTGGTACATATGAATCAGCTGATTACCATGTAATGTGGACAGGAGGGTGGGTGTGTATACACGCACACGCACATGCTGCGATTTTATCTGAAGTCGTTTTAAGACAGGATTTCCTTTTTCTTTTTAATCACACTTGAATTGATTCTACAAATGCAATACCCTATATAATAAGAAACTTCAGCACTTCCCAAATACGCCAGCAAAATACCAGTTAAAATATGCTCACGTTTATTACAGTTTGATTACACCAAGAATTTAATTGTGCATGTGTTGTGCATACAATCTCCAGTTATTTCAATGTCAACTTGATGTCTCCCTGACATGCTTTTTGTACCTGGATCAATGCTCTTTTTAACAACTAATTGATCTTTTATTAACATGTATTAAATGTAAATTAAAGACTTAATTGAGATGCTTAATCTGGAGTGTCTCCGTATATCATCCTTATAAGCATAATGTATAATTTAATTAATTGAAACAGCTGATAACAGCATGTCATCTGTCACTATATTCACTGACCTGGGAGCCAATTCTCAGTCTGAGGAGCTTGCCATATATGCAGCCACGGTCCTGAAGACCCATTTACTCATGAATAAAACTTCCTCCGTTCCAATAGGATTCAATGACAACTTGATTCACAATTGAGTTAATGTGAAGGACATCAATTTAAATGGGTTTGGCCCAATAGACTTCAATGGAACAAAACCAGCTGAAGCCAGAATTTCCACAAACACTAAAAGCAGCTTTGAGCAATCCTAGAAGTGTCCTGTGTTAATGCAAGCTAATATGTCTGAAGTGCTCTGCACATATGAAAGTGCTATATAAATGCAAGGTAATATTATTTCCAAATAAGGCAGCAGCCAGGAGAGAGTGATTGGCCCCTAGGTGAACTTAATAGCCATGTAGGGATTCAAACTCTCTGTATAGGTGGCCCTCTTGTGATTATTATGTTAGCTGGTTAATGGGTTATTTATTACCCTCTTTGTAAAGAAAGAAGAAAGGCCAGGAACCACACGTTCTAATGCACAAAAAGAATATCACTCTAGAAACGTACAAAGCTGCCATATAGTGTGTCAGACCATTGGTTCATCAACTCATCCAGCTAGCTCAGTGTGGACCACATTGCCTGGCTGCAATTCTCCAGACTACGGTCTTTCTCCGCTCTACCTGGAGTTGCCAGGGATAAAGCCTTTGACCTTCTGCATGCAAAGCAGATGTCCTGCCATGGAACCAAGGTCCTTCCACAGCTTTCAACTTCTGTTCACACGGTGCATCTGCTGCAGGAGGAAAAGGTTAACCACTGTATGGGAAAGATTTCGGACCTTGGGATGGGGACCTGGTCCAGACATTTGCACCTGTCTAGACTATTATTCAGGGCACGGGTGGCGCTGTGGGTTAAACCACAGAGCCTAGGACTTGCCGATCAGAAGGTCGGCGGTTTGAATCCCTGTGACGGGGTGAGCTCCCGTTGCTCAGTCCCTGCTCCCTGCTCCTGCCAACCTAGCAGTTCGAAAGCATGTCAAAGTGCAAGTAGATAAATAGGTACCGCTCCGGCAGGAAGGTAAACGCCGTTTCCATGCACTGCTCTGGTTCGCCAGAAGCAGCTTAGTCATGCTGGCCACATGACTCGGGAGCTGTATGCCAGCTCCCTCAGCCAATAAAGCAAGATGAGCGCCACAACCCCAGAGTCGGTCACGACTGGACCTTCTGTTTTCAGGAGTTTTGGTTGGTTTCAGAAAGCAGGCCCTTCTTTGCCTTCATTCCCAAGTTACTGAGCAACGTTTTAATGGAGCATTCTAAAGTGTTTGCCTTTGTTTTCTTTGCGAATTTAATTACGCTCTGATTACTGAATATCATACGATGGTATATGCCAAGTATATTCTCCTTCTCCTTCTGCAGAGCATCATTATCTCTCACCAATGAAGCTGTCACAGCTTGCAAAGAGAATGTTTTTTGTTCCTATTCCACCGTGGCACAGATAACATTTCAATAGTTTTCTGCACCACTCTTCCTTTAGCAGTTTTGAATATTTAAAGCGGTAATGGGGAACTTGTGGCCCTCCAGATGTTATTGGACTCCAACTCCCATCAGCCCCAGCCAGTATGCCCAATGGTTAGGGATGGTGGGAGTTTGAATCCAGCAACATAGGGATTTATATATTTTTCTTTATTAAATTTGTATACCGCCCTTCATCTGTAGATCTCAGGGCAGTTCACAACATAAAATTCAAGAGAAAAGTACAAAATACATAATAAAAACAAGAACAAAAAAGCCCAACACAATTGAAAGGGTTGTTGTTGTTTAGTCGTTTAGTCGTGTCCGACTCTTCATGACCCCATGGACCAGAGCACGCCAGGCACTTCTGTCTTCCACTGCCTCCCACAGTTTGGTCAAACTCATGCTGGTAGCTTCGAGAACACTGACCAACCATCTCGTCCTCTGTCGTCTCCTTCTCCTTGTGCCCTCCATCTTTCCCAACATCAGGGTCTTTTCCAGGGAGTCTTCTCTTCTCATGAGGTGGCCAAAGTTTTGGAGCCTCAGCTTCACGATCTGTCCTTCCAGTGAGCACTCAGGGCTCTACACTCACGACTCTACACATGGACATCACCAGATGGGCAGCATCGAAATCAGATTGATTATAATCTCTGCAGCCAAAGATGGAGAAGCTCTATACAGTCAGCAAAAACAAGACCTGGAGCTGACTGTGGCTCAGATCATCAGCTTCTTATAGCAAAATTCAAGCTTAAAATGAAGAAAGTAGGAAAAACCACTGGGCCGGTAAGATACAATCTAAATCAAATCCCTTATGAATATACAGTGGAAGTGAGGAACAGGTTTAAGGATTTAGATTTGCTGGACAGAGTGCCTGAAGAACTATGGATGGAGGCTCGCAACATTATACAGGAGGCAGCAACGAAAACCATCCCAATGAAAAGGAAATGCAAGAAAGCAAAGTGGCTGTCCAACGAGGCCTTACAAATAGTGGGGGGGGGAGAAGGCAAGCAAAATGCGAGGGAGATAGTGAAAGATACAGGAAATTGAATGCAGATTTCCAAAAAATAGCAAGGAGAGACAAGAAGGTCTTCTTAAACGAGCAATGCAAAGAAATAGAGGAAAACAACAGAATGGGAAGAACCAGAGATCTGTTCAAGAAAATTGGAGATTGAAAGGGTATTGTATGTTAATCCATCAAAGACCTGGTTGAAGAGAAACATTTTTGCCTGGTGCCTAAAGATGTATAATGAAGGCACCAGCCTAACCTCCCTGGAGAGAGCATTCCACAAACAGGGCGCCACTACAGAAAAGGCCCGTTCTTGTGTTGCCACCCTCCAGACATGCCATGGAGGAGGCACACAAAGAAGGGTCTTGGATAATGATCTCAGGGTCTGGGTAGGTTCATATGGAGATTGAGATATTGTGGTACTTGAGGTATTGTGGTCCTGAGCACTGTTCCCCACCCTTGATTTAAAGCATCACAATAAGAAACCATTTCAGCCATGGCTGAAAGCAAGCCTTTTGTTCCTTAAAAGGTAAAGGTAAAGGTACCCCTGCCCGTACGGGCCAGTCTTGTCAGACTCTAGGGTTGTGCGCCCATCTCACTCAAGAGGCCGGGGGCCAGCGCTGTCCGGAGACACTTCCGGGTCACGTGGCCAGCGTGACAAGCTGCATCTGGCGAGCCAGAGTCGCACACGGAAACACCATTTACCTTCCCGCTAGTAAGCAGTCCCTATTTATCTACTTGCACCCGGGGGTGCTTTCGAACTGCTAGGTTGGCAGGCGCTGGAACCGAGCAACGGGAGCACACCCCGCCACGGGGATTTGAACCGCCGACCTTTCGATCGGCAAGCCCTAGGCGCTGAGGCTTTTGCCCACAGCGCCACTGCTCTTCAAACACCCTCAGGTCTCAAAGGGTGCCTCTAACCTGTCAGTATTCTGTCAATATTCAAAGTGCAGAGCGGGAAATTTGGGTTAAATTCTCTTTCAAAAAGAAACCAGTTTTTGCTGTTAGGAAAGTGACAGGGAAATGCTTGAAAAGTGTGGAATGGACAAATGATCCAGGGGGACGTGAATAAACACCCTGCATAGGAATGAATGCTCACTGTTGTATAACCTTCTGTTGTGTAACAGAATAAATGCTCAGTAAAGCCTGGATATAAGGGATGCGGGTGGCGCTGTGGGTAAAAGCCTCAGCGCCTAGGGCTTGCCGATTGAAAGGTCGGTGGTTCGAATCCCCGCGGCGGGGTGTGCTCCCGTTGCTCGGTCCCAGCGCCTGCCAACCTAGCAGTTCGAAAGCACCCCCAGGTGCAAGTAGATAAATAGGGACCGCTTACTGGCGGGAAGGTAAACGGCGTTTCCGTGTGCTGCGCTGGCTCGCCAGATGCAGCTTTGTCACGCTGGCCACGTGACCCGGAAGTGTCTCCGGACAGCGCTGGCCCCTGGCCTCTTAAGTGAGATGGGCGCACAACCCCAGAGTCTGTCAAGACTGGCCCGTACGGGCAGGGGTACCTTTACCTTTACCTAAAGCCTGGATATAATCTAAAATCTGTAAGCCTTATGCAAGCAAATCAGGATGAATACTGAAAAAATAGGTCATCAAGAGGAGTCCAAAGATAGTAACTGAACAGTGGTTGTAGGTTTAAAGCTACAACAAACAGATCTGTCCATATAAGCACATATAAGTATGTCTTGTGGCTATATGACCAGATAGAAAGTTCTGAGTATTTCATGGAAAGATGTGAACCACTGACCCAGGAAGCTTTTGAAAGGACAAAAATGGAGGCTAAATTGTATGCGAATTGGGAAATTGACAGTTGGTGTCATTTTGTGGCCAAGAGTGTGAGCCAAGCAATTCCTGGTTTGTCTTGCCTGAGCCATGAATTGGCTTGATGGCCCAACGCACACCAGCATTTCTCCACCTCACCCCAAATCTGCAATATGGGTATAGTAGCACCAACAATCCTTACATAGCCGTTGTAAGGGTTGTTGAGATGATGCATGTGAATCACTTCAGGAAATAATGGCACTCAGGAAAAGCATGATGTAAAAGATTTTTTCCCCTCTGTATGAGCATTGACAATAGTACATCAACAGCCTGGGTGTCCTCTTGAATTAATGGAGGCCCTGACATTGATCAGAGACATTGTCCCCATCACTATTTATGCCTGAGTTGAGGCACGTCACCCAAGCATTAAGTTTACCTCTCGCCTCCATTAAGTGCATGAACTGTGATTTTAAAAGGCTCCATCTCTAACAGCCATTTCAAAACACCAAGTTAATTTCACTTATGATGAGATAAACAGTTGTATGAATCAGCCTTCGGAACTCACAAGGAGCCACACAATGGTGCTTCCAAAAGGTAGCCTCAAGTTCACCTGCATCCACGCACACCTCACATACTTTCTGGAAAAGTCCCCAGACCTTTCAAGAGGACACTTAGGAGACTGCTGTAGAGAAAGTACTTTAAATAATGTGCTTTGTTTTGCAAAACATTAAAATGTCACGTGGATGAAATCTAGGGGCATTTCCTCCAAGTATGTAAAGCTGGTTATGAGGAGCTTAGTGGTGGTTTCAGACAATGACAGGGCCACGGGGAGTTCTCTAGGAGGTTGTTGTTGCTGCTTTTATAATGAGGTTTGTGAGGATGCCTTTCAGGCTATGGTTGTGGGCTGCTGGTAGGAAATAGCAGGGAGAATTTGGTTCATGATCCAGCAAGAGGACACACCGCAACCTCCTTATTATTTCACACCCGATAAAGCCATGCCCCCTGTGCTTGCGCCCGAGTGTGAGAACTTCCTCTCGCACCATCCATTCCGTGGCAATAAAGAATTTCATTTTAAGAACTGAAAGATTTAATTTTCAAACATAAAATAGGAAAGGGAGTGTGTTTTTAATAAAAAATATATAATAGTCAAGAGATGATGTTTGGAACAAAATGTTCTGGAAGAAAGCTGTTCCCTCAGGGCCATTTTTTTTCTTTAAGTTTTGCATATTACAATCTGATTTTTTTATATATAAAAAAAATTCCCATTTTATATTCACACCAGTTGCCTGAATTTAAATATCTCTCTCACCTGAGATTAATACAGGCTTCACCCTGAATTACTTCCCAACCCTGAAGTACAGTTCCAGAAAGCAGAGCTCTCCACAAATTCACTTCTCTTTTAGAAGCATAAAAGCTTATAAAATATATGAAATATTAAAAGTGTGTGTGTGCACGCGCATACACGCACACACACGCTAAGGCAGAAGGAGCAGAAGTAACCATGCTAGTATGATTATTTCCCTTTCCTATGAAAACATGGTTTGACTACAAATGCAATTACAGATCTATTATTTCAAAATCATGAGATTTTTCTCTTTTCTCTTCTCATACAGTGAAGGCTCAGTCATAGGCGTGTTCACTTAGAAATAAGTTTCACTGAATTCAGTGCTGCTTACTTCCCAGGCTAGTGTGGAAAAGGATCATGGCCTGCTGTTCAACTGTAAGGAAGAATCAGGGCAGTGTTATGTACATATTGTTCCTATAATTCTTATATAATGGAAAACATTTTTTTAAGAAACAACACAGGCAGTGTTGTGTACATATTGTTCCTAGAATTTTTATATAATGGAAAACACTGATTATTATTTTTCCAGGAGCAACAAATTAGTTGATAAACAAAACTGCAAGTGCTATCTTCTCATTAGTTTGAGTCTATATTAGCAAAACCAGCTTTGGGGGGCGGGTGCGTGGAAGGCTGGGTGAATATTTCAAGGGTGTTTTTTATGGTTAAGGACCATTAGTTAATTGCTATTTATGCAGCCCAACATTTTTATATAAGTGTTTAACTCATTTTAAAGCCACTGTTTTGTTTCTGTTGTATAAAAGCAAACACTTAATCCACAGTAACCCTCTTCTCCAAACCCCTGAAGTGAGTTGAAAGAGGACTGATTGTGTTTCCTGGCATTTACTGCTTAGAAACTAGAACAGTCTGACCTCCCAGAGGATTAAAGGCCACATTTTATTTATTATTCCAGAGTCTAGATTTTGATAGAAATAGAGGGGGGAAATCATGCAGGCTGCCTTTTGCAATGGCTCCACTCTTTGTTTTAATCTAGCTCAGAGGAAACAAGCAAACGAACAGGCCATCTGCATTATTTGCCTCCAATTTAATAAAAGCCGGACATCAAAAGAGCATTGACATTCCCCCATCCCCAACATCTTCCAAACACCCAAAGGGAAACTATCCTACCTCTTCCCTCCTCTCCATCTTTGTCCCACAACAGATGCCCAGGGAAATCCTTCCTTCCAAATTGGGGGTGGGGGGGTGGCGTTAGCATCATAGCCCGTTGGAGTTCGGAGTTGGTGGCCCCTTCCAAAACCAGCAAGTGCTCTGTGCTGCAGAGTCAGGGGAAACATTGTGTCTGCCACTCCTGGCTTCAAAGATTGCCTGCACATTATGCTTCATAACTTTCTTTCTAGAAGGGCTAGATACTTCCTTTTTAAAAATGAAAGCTCGGAGTCTGGGACCCTTGCTAGCATGGGCCCTGGTGCAAAACTCTAAATCCACCATTATATTATTCAGCTGTGTTAGGTTCTTCAGGAATTCCTGTTGCCAGGTGTCCAACAACTCACCTATTAATGTCAGCTCCAACTTCACTCATTGGCTAAAAACACTGACAGGCGAGAACTGCTCATTTAGCAGAAATTGCTTAAAAGAGTACCTGCACATAACTTTAGTTCTAGGTGGGCCAGGGAGAGGACAGGACAGGACAGAAAAGAAAAGCTCAAGCACACCAATAGAGGCCTTCATAGGCACCGGGTCCCTGCCCTAATAGAGAGTCTCCACTGACGTTAATTGGGGAGTAGGAGAAATAAGGAGTGGAAACACCACAGCAAACTAAAATACTAGAATTCACCAGTGGCAATGCATTGTTTGTAGTCAAATTTCCAAGATATCCTCTAGTTAACCATGTATACTTGGGGAGCCCTCAGCCACAGGGGGGCCTAATTCTGTGTATACTGTGCATACCTATCAATCCGCTGTAGCCTTGTTGAAGAAGATTGTGCTCTGGATCAGCCTTTCCCAGCCTGGTGGCCTCCGAATGTTTGGGACTATAACTCCCACTATCCATGACTATTAGGTAAGCTGCCTGCAGCTGATGCAAGTCTAAAACATCTGGAGGGCACCACATTGGGGAAGGCCTGGATCTTCAGTTTCCTTATGCAAAGAAGCAGTGTTTCTCCCGACCCACCAGCTTAGCAGATTCACATTCTCGTTCCGTTGTTTCTGGTCTGGTTTTGTTTTCCCCAAATGTTCTGTGGTTCTTAAGCAGGCAGCGGAATTAACTGGATAGCTGTGTCTTGTAATAATTTGCTTATGATCAATTCAGGACTTTGTCATGGTCTTTTCACTTTGGGGATTGTGCTTTATATGTAAAATATGTATATATACTAAAAAGGTATCTGCTGTTGGGGAGGAAGGCCATCCTGCATCTGCTCAATTCTTCCAAGTGCAATAAATTTCTCTGCTAGCACTGCTCATCTGAATCAAATATAGTTTATTTCATTTTAAAGAAGTAGGGGTTTTTTTTCCATTTCAGGAAAATGAATGTTAGAGCCAGATAAGAAACTATAGTCTGCTTTCAAGAAGGTTACAAGAAAACTGCATCTTGCATTACTAATCCTTTATCTTTCATGTTAACAAAAAGATTACTGACATATTTTTGAATCAAAGAAAAATAAAATAGCAAATGCATCTAAAGGACTGTGTAACTTTCATGCAACACACAAATCGGTTGTTAAACGTAGTTAAAAAAAGAGAAGGGAATGAAGGGAAATTCATAATACATTTCCCTTTGTAAAGTGAGCAAACCAACTTTGTGCAATAGCAGAAACTACTGGAGGGAGGGAGGAGGCTTCTTTCATGTCATAGACTAAGGATGAATTTATTTCTAACATAGAGGTTGAGTCTGATTCCCATAGAGCCATTGTATGAATGTATGATAGGACCTGAAAGGAATGTATGGCTTCCCAAGAGCAAGGCTGTATGCCAAACTTTGCCTGGGCCATGGTTCTTACAATGACTGAATGTAAGAGCCCTACTGGATTGGGCCTCTACTCACTCCAGCATCCAGTTTCATGGAGGCCACCCTGAAGCCTGTGATAAGCTCACAAGCAGGAACTGAGGGCAAGGCAGTCTCCTGCTGTGGCTCCTGAGGGCTTCTCCACACTTCATTCTGGTCCAAGATTTCCCCCTGCTTGTCCTAGGACTTCTAGGCACAGATCCGAGTGGGGTTTGTTTCTCCCACCACTCTCCTCAGGAAAACCCACGGTTTAGCACTGAATCGGAAGAATGTCAATCAATTTATCAAACTCAATTTATGTTTCTTCTCTTTTTTTCCCCTTATAAAAAGTTTATTTAATCCCAGAAAAGGGCTTTGTAGATGATGGAGCCCACAAAGGGTGAGGTACTGTGTTATGTGGTTGCACAAATGTGCATGGGAGGCAGTAACAAAATTAACACACACATACACATACACACACAGATACACAGATATGGAAATCAAATCCTGAACTGGCACTAATTCTTCAGCAACCTTGTCAGAGGTAGCAGGCTCAGAAACTGATGCTGGCATTTTCCCAGGCTGGGTTTTCCGGTGGGGGGGGCCACTTGAACCAGTGCTTGGAAATCACAGAAAAAGCAGAGGAAATCGTGGACAAAAAGAAAGTGTGGCTGAGCCCCCAATGACTGGCATTGAGAGACTGTCTGCCTCTGATCCTGGAGATAGTATACAACCAGGCAAGGCAATGTCCTCTCACTGATAAGAGTGTTGGACCTGGAAGATCAGGGTTCAAATCCCCACTCTGCTATGAAAGTCACTGGGTGATCTTGGGCCAGTCACTCAGTCTCAGCCTAAACCGCCTCACATGGGTTGTTGTGAGGGAGAAAAATTCTCCACCAACAGTAAGCACCTAGATAGCAGACTGAGAAGGCACCATAATGCAAATTTGTCCTCTTTTTTGCCATGTGTAACTGTCCTCCCTACTCACTGCATGCAGTAGCTTATAGAAATATGGTAAGCTGGAGCACCAGTTGCTGCTGGGAGCAGGGGGTGTCGTGAACAAATAATGACATTGGGATAGAAAGTTAAGGGGGTCTAGCTAATATGACAGAAAAGTTAACTGAGTACTTCTTCCAAGACTCTCCTCTACCTTTAAGAGCAATACAAGACATGAGCTAACTAGTCTGTAACTATTATTACTCAGGAAGTCTCTTAAATACTTGCCAAGATCATAGAACTGATCTTCACACTGATGAAAGCAATAATTATTTCAGGAGCCCACTAACACAAACCAGTTAGGTCCAGGGATTTTAGGTTAGCTGGGTTTTGGAATTGGTGTTCTTTAAAATAATAATAATAATAATAATAATAATAATAATAATAATAATAATAACAACTGCAGTGACAGCTGTTGCCTATATTTGAATTGCTTAATGCAAACTAAACTGACCTCTGAAGTAAGCCCATTATCATGAAGGTGCACAAATAGCACTACCTTGTTTGAGAAAGTGAGCCCCAGATAGCTTTGAGCCTTTCGTGGCACAAGCCATGGTACTTAGGCCAAGTATTAGCTTTTACTGGCCCTCTTTGGAAGGTTCCAGTTTCTCTCTCACGCGCATACACACACACACATTCCTCCAAGTATAGGCCACATCCACAGCTACATCTTTCCACAGGAAATTATCCGGCACGCTTAGCAAACAGTGGTTCATTGGGAAATCCATAATTGAATTCCCTGGCCATTCAGTTCTTAAACCTCTTTGATCAGAATTAGTTAATTACATTGGGACCAGTTTGTTCCTTGATACACATTTTGCCATGTCCCCCAGATATGTGACTACACACTCCATCCGTATTGTATTCTTTGAAATGCATTTATGAGCCTTTGAAGCTCTTCCCCTTTAACAATGTATTGTTCATTAATACGTTGCCTGTAACATTTCCCCATTAGGAAATAGCTGTCCGTGACTCACTTTGGGTGGAATAAGTAATAATCCAAAGGTAATTGATAATGCCATAGAGTAATGGGAGTGTGCTACAATGTATTGCCCCGTTCTTCATTTCAGCCCATTACTCCGGTTACCTTTAGAACACCCTAAATGAATCTTTCTCCCTGCCTGTGTTTGTGGACTGACAAAGTCATTGAGAATTCAACAATCAAAAGAGTTTGTACTTTCCATAGGCCTTCCTCTACACATTTGTGCTGGTGAGAATAACACCTCATCAGATCATAGCCATCATTCTGATATCAGCAGGTAGCAACCGATAAGAGAAGCAAATCTAGACAGAAGTTTAACTGCTATTAGCCACACCAGAGGTGGCAAACTTGTACCCCCCCCCAAAAAAAAAATGTTGTTGGGACTACAACTCCCAATCATTCCTGACCTGTCTGAGGCTATTGGGAGCTGGAGTCCAACTTGTGGAGGGTCATAGGTTCCCCACCCATAATTCAAACCAACCAGTTGGTCACATTATATTTCAGGCAATGCCATAAATCAGGGTGCTGGCACAGGGAAAGAATGACTGACTATAAACACAACCAGAACTGATATATAGGCAACAACCGATTTAGGTGTGTCACCGAACCTGGAAGTAGCCCCAAAACATCATCAAGACATTACAAAAAGGGGTGAAACAGGGT
The DNA here is from genome assembly GCF_027172205.1 of Podarcis raffonei. Lineage (NCBI taxonomy): Eukaryota > Metazoa > Chordata > Lepidosauria > Squamata > Lacertidae > Podarcis > Podarcis raffonei. The sequence goes on along the minus strand of NC_070606.1, from coordinate 63,994,428 downwards.
GGGGTGGGCTTAAGCACGCAGGTGTCTGGAACGTAACCCCCATGCAAAACAAGGATTGCCTGTAATTGTATGAGAATATATTTATGATCTTTATATTGACTTACCTTTATTAGAGGCAAAGGCACTGCTGGCTCAAGCTTTCCTTATTGTGTTTTTCCTCACTTTCTTGCTACTGTAACAACGGGGAGAGAGAGGAAGAGAGCAGGGGAGCAAAAAAGTTCTAATATTGCCATAAAGTTGTGTACTCCCTCTTACTGCAATTGCATACACAAAGAGAGACAGAAAGAGGAATCCTATTTAGGTCCACTTAGAAGACCCACAAAGTTCAATAGGACTACTTCCTGGTAAGCATTCATATTATTCTTCCAGTAATATGACCCACAATAACTGTATATCCTGCCTCATATTCACTATTCCTCTCAAACAGAATAATTCATAAATAGTTTCACAGCTACAAAACCTACATCAAAACCTAAACTGACAGAGCCTACTGAAGAATACTTACTAGTCATTTGTTACAAATAAACATCAGTTCGGCTAATTTGTGTCTGTGATAATGCAAACCTTCATGTAGAGCTGAAGTCATAGGAGCCAACTCCTAGGGGCCAATGGATCTTCGCCCCCCCCCAATAAAATATTTGAGAGGGCCAGTCATCCCGTCCCCCCAGTTGATGGACATTGCCATTCAAATAGTGTGCGTGCACTGTGTCATATGATCAATTATGTGGGGTGGGGCTTACCTGAGCCCCCCCCCCATATTTTATTCAAGTTGGCACCCCGCCAAACTTACAAACATTGTGAAATTATACTTGTTGCACAGCCCAATATGGAAAATCTTAGGCCAATTTATGTGACATATTTTGCCTTGCAAATACACATGCAACTGCGTTCTGACAAAACAGAGACCATCTTTTCAACAGAACTGAAAGAACTTATTCTCACCCATTGCCCTTCAACATGACCTACATTGGCCCTGTGGTCCATTCATATAAGGTCCCACAAAAATCAATCCTAGAGCAAACCCACACAGAAAATAGTCTTAGGCCCAATTTGGCATGATCAGTGGGTTTGTCAGTTCATTAATTCCATCTTTGGAAGAAAATCAGTTAGTGAAGTACCATATTTTTTGCTCTATAAGACTCACTTTTTTCCTCCTAAAAATATGGGGAAATGTGTGTGCGTCTTATAGAGCGAATGCAGGCTGCGCAGCTATCACAGAAGCCAAAACAGCAAGAGGGATTGCTTTCACTGTGCAGCGATCCCTCTTGCTGTTCTGGCTTCTGAGATTCAGAATATTTTTTTTCTTGTTTTCCTCCTCCAAAAACTAGGTGCACTTGTGGTCTGGTGCATCTTATAGAGCGAAAAATACAGTAAATCTGTGTTTGCTGGAGCTAGGGGAGGTGAGAAGTGGAATTCTGGATAACACAAAGTCACAATATTGTGGTATTAACCACAATAACAGGTGGTGAATATCAGGATCTACCCTTGCACGGTGAAACTTTAAAAAAAAATGCTTAAGAATATAGGAACATTTCACTAGATTTGAAAATAGATTGAACCAAGAAAAAAAATGATTTTTCTAATATATTAGACTCTACAATGTTTGTACAGGAAGGCACTGTCTAATACAGATAGATGTTGGAAGTTTAATGCTGTGAAGGCCATGTTGAGGCCTATGATGTGGGCATGTCCAGCATTATAGTCTTTTTGGTCTAAAGCTGTTTTTGTATAACTGCTGTACTGGCAAAATGTTTGATATTTGCAGATGTTCATGTAATTTTAAACTATAGTGTGGAGATTAAGATTAAGCAAACAGTCTGTGAGCACCTGGAAAGGAATGCTGTGATCACCAATAGTCAGCATGGATTTCTGAAAAATAAGTCATGTCAGACTAACCTGATCTCGTTTTTTGACAGAATTACAAGCCTGGTAGATGAAGGGAACGCAGTGGATGTAGCCTACCTTGATTTCAGCAAGGCATTTGACAAGGTGCCCCATGATATTCTTGTAAAGAAGCTGGTAAAATGCGGTCTTGACTATGCTACCACTCAGTGGATTTGTAACTGGCTGACTGACCGAACCCAAAGGGTGCTCATCAATGGTTCCTCTTCATCCTGGAGAAGAGTGACTAGTGGGGTGCCACAGGGTTCTGTCTTGGGCCCGGTCTTATTCAACATCTTTATCAACGACTTGGATGATGGACTCAAGGGCATCCTGATCAAATTTGCAGATGACACCAAACTGGGAGGGGTGGCTAACACCCCAGAGGACAGGAACACACTTCAAAACGACCTTGACAGATTAGAGAACTGGGCCAAAACAAACAAGATGAATTTTAACAGGGAGAAATGTAAAGTATTGCACTTGGGCAAAAAAAATGAGAGGCACAAATACAAGATGGGTGACACCTGGCTTGAGAGCACTACATGTGAAAAGGATCTAGGAGTCTTGGTTGACCACAAACTTGACATGAGCCAACAGTGTGACGCGGCAGCTAAAAAAGCCAATGCAATTCTGGGCTGCATCAATAGGAGTATAGCATCTAGATCAAGGGAAGTAATAGTGCCACTGTATTCTGCTCTGGTCAGACCTCACCTGGAGTACTGTGTCCAGTTCTGGGCACCACAGTTCAAGAAGGACATTGACAAACTGGAACGTGTCCAGAGGAGGGCAACCAAAATGGTCAAAGGCCTGGAAACGATGCCTTATGAAGAACGGCTAAGGGAGCTGGGCATGTTTAGCCTGGAGAAGAGGAGGTTAAGGGGTGATATGATAGCCATGTTCAAATATATAAAAGGATGTCACATAGAGGAGGGAGAAAGGTTGTTTTCTGCTGCTCCAGAGAAGCGGACACGGAGCAATGGATCCAAACTACAAGAAAGAAGATTCCACCTAAACATTAGGAAGAACTTCCTGACAGTAAGAGCTGTTCGACAGTGGAATTTGCTGCCAAGGAGTGTGGTGGAGTCTCCTTCTTTGGAGGTCTTTAAGCAGAGGCTTGACAACCATATGTCAGGAGTGCTCTGATGGTGTTTCCTGCTTGGCAGGGGGTTGGACTCGATGGCCCTTGTGGTCTCTTCCAACTCTATGATTCTATGATTCTATGATTCTATGATTAACAATGGGATATAAAAGTGGATGTTGTGAGCCCTTATGGTTGCCAAGAGACTTACTTCAAGCGTGGAAGGATAAATATTTGAATATATTTTTAATGAATGCCAATTTCACGTGGATACCTATTTGGATAGCTGGAGAGCTTAAATCAACTTATATGTTTAATTTCAGCTGAAAGTATTAATGGCTGTTGTGTTCCCAATGTGAGCTGGCAGTGTGTATTATTGTTGTTTGTGTGTGTTCTCTCTTCTTTTAAAATCACAGAATTGTAGAATTGGAAGGGACAATGAGGATCATCTAGTCCAACCCCCTGCAATGCAGGAATCTTTTTGCCCAACATGAGACTCAAACCCACAACCCTGGGATTAAGAGTCTCTTGCTCTACCAACTGAGCTATTCCAAGCGCCTGACTGAGCTTTCACCCCCTTCTTTGTTAAATTTGTCACTTAAAAAATAAATATTAAAAAAGGATTTACCCTTCTGCAAGGGAAATATTCTGGGGGTTCCCCCAAGCTTTTTGAAAGTTAGAGTTTTCTACAGACACCTCTATATCCAGGCAACCAAGATGCATTATCATAGTATGAAGGTATATTCCAGCCAGGCAAAAGTTCTTGAGGAGGGCATGGAGAAGGGCTGATGAGGGGTGTAGTCTGGGAAGGGGAGCCTGTGGAAGGGTCTCAAAGGCCAGAGAGACATGGAAGGAAACATTTTGCCCCAAGGTCTGAGGCTTTATTATTGATAGCCAGCTTAGAAGCTGTTCCAACAGCAGTTGCTTGCCTTCCCAGCAACCCCAGCCCCACCCCACATTAACAGACCTGGATTGCATAGCAACATAACCCCCTCATTACTTTGTTTTAAGTCTATTAATATAAAAACAAATAGTAGAAACACAAATATTAGATTCCCGACAACCTCTTATTTGTGAACTCTCTTCTGTTTATTCAGCATCTTTTTAGTCGTCTCCAAGTTTGGCAAAGAGAGCAGCACCCTCGTGTGGAAATTTGTAGCATGAACGTCCAACACATATTGCAGACATTGTCCGTGAATGGAAAATGGGTTGTTTCAGTTGCATCGCATCATATTGATTTGTTGCAATGTCATTTCTCAGATTGCTTGCCATATATGACTGAACCGCCAGACAGAAAATGGCTTCCTATAATATGGCAAGTTGAAGCTGCAGAGAACCATTCATCTGAACCAGTAGCCCACAGATTGTCCCTCACTGCCTGGTTGGTCCGCATTCCCTGCTGTACTCTAATTTGAGGTGAGAAATGTTGGGCAGCTCGCCCTGTGTCATAGCCACAGACACCAAGAGCCACGTTCAAAAACATCTCATAGGGAAACGTTTCCTGAGCATAACACCTCAGGTAAGATAGTTCATATTTACATGCTCCTGCATGTTCAATAAGAAATCCCTCTGTGAAAAAACAAAAAGCTTTAAGGAAAAGCCTTCTCCCTGGGGTTCAGTGTGAGGGAGCACTCCATGCAGTCTTTCATTTACATATCAAAGGTCCCAATTGCACTATATATTTAAAACTATATCATACCAATTTAAACAGCCATGGCTTCTGCCACACACACCAAAGAATCCTGGGAACTGTAGTTTGTGAAGAGTGCTGATAGTTGCTTGAAAGCCCCCCTATTTCCCTCACAGAGCTATAATTTGAAGAGTGATTTAACAGTCCACCCCTCTTCCTAGGGAACTCTGGGAATTGTAGTTTTGTGGGATACACATTGTTGTTGTTTAGTTGTTTAGTCGTGTCTGACTCTTCGTGACCCCATGGACCAGAGCACGCCAGGCACTTCTGTCTTCCACTGCCTCCTGCAGTTTGGTCAGACTGATGTTTGTAGCTTCGAGAACACTGTCCAACCATCTCGTCCTCTGTTGTCCCCTTCTCATTGTGCCCTCAATCTTTCCCAACATCAGGGTCTTTTCCAGGGAGTCTTCTTTTCTCAAGAGGTGGCCAAAGTATTGGAGCCTCAGCTTCAGGATCTGTCCTTCCAGTGAGCACTCAGGGCTGATTTCCTTAAGAATGAATAGGTTGGATCTTCTTGCAGTCCATGGAACTCTCAAGAGTCTCCTCCATAGGGGTCTCCTAAAAACTATCAGCAGCCTCAACAAACTACAGTTCTCAGGATTCTTTGTGGGAAGCCAGTGAGAGAGTGTGGCCTGAGGAGGGCAGGGCTCAAGAAGAGCCCCAAGGAACTCAGGTTCTCCAGTCCTGCCATACTAACCTTCATATTTGATCTTTCCTTCCTGATTAAGAGCTCTGTGAACCCTTGACACTTTGCACGTTTAAATACAATGCATGTTAATACAAAAAGGGCGTAACCTTTTATCGATTTCTCCTCTGTCCCCCGGAGCCTATATAGCAATAGCAATCCATTACACAAATGTTGCCAGTCAAGCGACTATTCGTTTAGCCATCAATTCAAAGCAAATCAAGTTAATAGGAATTTTGAGTAGGATTTGTAGACTGCTTTTCACAACCGAGGGAAGAAAGCAGATGTCAGTGAAACTTGCTTGCTTCAAGGAAGGGTGGCTTAAGTATGCCTTTGGTTCCCTCTGCTGGATATTGAAAATAGAGCATGACTATTCTAAGACATTATGGGGATAATTGGAGACTTGTGATTTTAATAATATGCAAGCTAGGCCCATTCTGAAGTAAGGGAAGTACTCAGTGCTGGCATCAGATATCAGAAGAGAAGCAATGTGTATTTATATATTGCCATAAATGTGGCTCACACATCAGTCTGCTTAACTTGTACCAGTTCATCCAGGTGGGTCAAGTATTCCATGTGGTTTGTCTCTGAGTAACTATGAAACCGCTGTCAGTGCTGCAGAGATAAATCCTACCATGGGAGGTGACTCAGATGAATGGCTTGTTGGATGGAGCAGTTGCCACAGAGGCCATTTTGAGTAACTCCTGCAGGGCAGCCATTTTGTTTGAAGTAGCTCACAGGGTCATTTTTCCAGAGTAGCTTGTTATCCTCTACACTCGCATTAAATCATTCACCCTCTCCGTTCCCATCATTACTACTTCCAGAATACTCATGACTTATCTCTCCATTATGTCAAGGTGCAGAGACTAGCCACACTCATTTTGTAAGTAAACAAAAGTAACAAGTTACTCGTTAATTATTATTAACGACAAAGGTAAAATCAGGTAAAAGTTAGTCCACCCACTTCTGCCTCTGGCTCTGCCCACTGCTGGCACGTGGTCATAGGAAAGTTGCCCATGAGGGAATTCAGTCCTTAGGTTGAAAAAGGTCCCCATCCACATAAATTCAGCCTGGGGTTAAATGAAAGGTCAAGGATTTGTAAGACGGCGTGTGTGAGGTGTGGCTGTACATAGAAAGCTTTGACTTGTACTACACAAAGGTAAATACTATGCTTAAATTGATAGCTATTTCTTTAAGACTTACGGTGTATGCAACACTTTTTCTGTCCTGCTGCAGTTCATCTTCCATCAAAAACAATGTTATCCATCTCATTGTCTGCTGTGGCAAAATTCAGTGGCGTAGCGTGGGGGGTGCAGGGGGGCCGGCCACACCGGGCGCAACATCTGGGGGTTAGGGTTAGGGGGCGCAAATCTACGGGTTAGGGGGCACAAATTACTTGCCTTGCCCCGGGTGCTGACAACCCACGCTACGCCACTGGCAAAATTACACAACGGACTTAATTAATTACAGAAATTGCATAGCTTACAAAAATAATTACAGAAAAATGTGACCACATTTTTTCAATACAAAGGAAACTCAATGTAAATTTGGGCTGGGGGAAGACAGAATGTGATCAGTCATGTATCATTTGCAGGCTGAAAGCAACAACAGCATCAAATGTGAATCATATTACCTGCCTTGATTTCTGTTCTGGACATGGACAAATAAGCGAACCCCTGCAATTTCTGCTCTTATTTATGCAAGAAATTTCCGACATCCCTATTCTACATTATAGCCTTACATCTGCTTTATTAAATGTAACTGTCATGGCTTCCTCTGAAGAATACTGGGAGTGGAAATGCAATGAGGGTGGTAATACTTTGAGATTCCTCACAGAATTATAATTCCCAGAGATCCCTGAGGGGAGAGAAAGGCTATTAAGCCAATTTTAGTCAGTGAGGTAAGATAAACCTTCAGAGTTTGGATTGTGGGAGGATTGTTTTCTACATTCTTGAGTGCAAGATAAAGATATTTCTTTGTACTCACATATTCACTTACCTTACACTTACAAACTCATTCCTGAATTCAGTTGCTCTGAACACTGTAGCTAATACCCGCATTTTTAAGGACATGCATTCTGCCCATGATCATTAAAGCCAGCTACTAAATGGTGTCATACTGTATTAGCCCAAGTGATACATACAGGCAACCAGGATCTGCTGGATGTTTAAACTTTTCTTTTTAGTAAAAAAAAGGAAATTCTGCATGTCCCGCTGGGACTATGCAACACTATCTAAGAGACCAGGCAGAACATCTGCACACTGATCCCCACTTTCAAAGATAACCATGCCCCTTGCTAAGCAGCCACCAGGCATCTCTGAAAAGTTACAAATTGACAACATTCAGAGGAATATTCTTCATTCCTAAGCATATCACTTACGCCCCCTGGCACAAAGCGCATCCTGTCTTATTAACGTCTTTGACATTTTCTAGTGAAGAAGCCTAGGTGAAAAACAGAATGGTGAGTGGGGGGAAGGGAGGCAATCGGTTTCCATTAGATTACAGGAAGAATAGAGCTACAGAGATTCATTGTAGTCCCAGCAACCATAGTGTCCTTATTTATAAAATATTTGTCACCAACTCCTTCATTGCCAAAGCAAGCCTGGAGTGGGTTTCATTAATATCAAGCACATGGCACATATGAAAACAAAACAGCACGGAATATACACAGGTAACAAAATAAACAGTGATGGACCATCAGTCCTCACCTAAAAGCCTGCGCAAATAAGCAGATCTTCAGCTGATTCTGAAAACTGACAGGAATCAGTGCCAGCAATATCTGAGAAGGAAGGGGGTGCCATGATGAGGTGCCACTACTGAGAAGTCCCCCTCTAATGTGTGGAGAATTAGACTCTAGTTCCAATTTGCAAAGTATGTGGAAGACAGCCCTTGGTTGTTTGACCCTTTAGTTCTCTTTCCTCTAATAACTACACAAAACACGCTCTCATAAAGAACATGTAACTTGTAGCTGGTGTACTTGCAGTTGAAGATTAAATATATATACTATGCAGGTGGATGTTTCTTTTAGTTGCTAAAACATCTTACATAAACTAAACTGTTACAGACTAACAAACATTTACAGACTGGCTGACATTCTTGACTCTGAGGCGGACAGCAGCACAACACAACATACCTGCTGCTCTGTTAAGAATCCCCAGATGGTTAATAACTGAACCAAATGACAACAACTGCCTCATGCACATGGCATCACAGGGCTCTACAGCCCTTTTAAACCTTAACACTTTACATATGCATTTTGGATGCTAACATTCCACATAATGTTGCCTCATTCTGGCTTTCAGTTAATTGTAGCACAGTTAAGAGAGGCTGCCCCGTAGATGATGATTCGACTAGGAGCTGAATACGGGCAGTGAGATGGCATCTGCCAGTACACTCAAGGGCAGCAGGCTAGTTTAGGAGGTATATGTCAAACCTGTGGCACACATAGCTCCCTTTTTAACAGAGGGGACTGGCTAGGAAACCCACAAGGAACAGCTTGGACAGGAGCTGCCACAAGCTCCCCCCAACCCCACAAAAATGTGTCTGCCGCCTCAGGCAGTTGCCTCACTTTGCCTAACAGTAAGGTTGGCCCTGCACAAGAGATCTATAAGATCCAAGCCAATGTGTCCAACAATATGTCAAACATTTTAATACAGTACCACCTTATCCTTCCATCTACTCTCCATGGTGCTTGTCATGGCACCATCTTCTGAACCATGACAGGGCCTTTTTGGTAGTAGCACCAAGATTAAAGAAGCCTGATTGGCACCCTCTCTAGCAGTGAAGATATTCCACTTTCACCAAGGTGCTTTAACCATTCTCTTGTGGTTTGTGATGTTGCTGCTCCTGTTTCTTTTAGGTCCCTGTTTTACTAACTGCCTTTTATTGCTGTGATTTTATTGTGTGCTGTTTTTAAATTCTTGTAAGCAGATTGGGGAACCTTGTTGTTGAAAGGTGGGGTAGAACATTTAATAATAAATAATACATTTTCTCAGATATCTTTTCTTTCCCCACCCCCTCAAAAAAGTAGGAAAGGGAAACCATAGTCTGTCTTCATAAACAACTGACAATATCATTCATTACAAAAAGTACATCTATTCATGGCCTGTACTGAGGACCTAAAAGGACTAGTCGTTTTATTTGTGTGCCCAACTTTATCTATTCCAGAGACAGAGACATCCTATCTTTAGGAAGGGAGAATTAGCTCAACAGTTTTGGGGTCTCACTAAAGAGCAGTAAATTGCCAGTTATTGTATTTTTGGTTCTTACATTTTTACAGCCTTGGGGAGGGAGGCACAATTTAACTTTTCTGCCTCAGGCTTGCTCAGAGGGCAAGGTGCATTCCTAATGCCCAACTTGCTGCTGTACATTTTCCCTGTCTTAGCTTCCTCGTAAGAAAGCCATAAATTATTCCAGAAACCAATGGTCATCCAATGAATCTGAATAGTGGGGAACTCAGGACAGACAGAAGGGAATACTTCTTTGCACGGCACCAACTTAAATGATAAAATCCACTACCACAAAAGGAAGTGATGGCCACCAATTTGGGTAGCTTTAAAAGGAGATTAGACAAATTCATGGAGTATAGGGCCATCAATGGCTACCAGTCTTGATGGCTATGGCTACCTCCAAGTTCAAAGGCAGCATGCTTCAGACGACCAGTGACTGGGGAACAGCAGGCGGAGAGGACAGTCGCACCTCATTTTCTGCTCCCAGGCTGTCCATAGGCATCTGATTGGCTGCTGTGGAAAACAGAATCGTGGACTAAACAGGCTTTGTTCTGATCCATCAGAGCTCTTCTTATGTTCTGGAGTCTTTTGTTGCATACTCTGCATTTCTCAAATCATTCTGAGCTTTCCTCACAGCCCATCTTCAAATATCTTAAGGGCTGTCACATGGAAGATGGAGCAAGCTTGTTTTCTCGTGCTCTGGAGGGCAGGACTCAAATCAATGGCTTGAAGCTACAAGAACGGAGAATCCGACTAAATATCAGGAAGAATTTTCTGGCCGTAAGAGCTGTTCAACAGTGGAATGGACTCCCTTGGAATGTGGTAGACTCTCCTTCCTTGAAGGTTTTTCAGCAGAGGCTGGATGGCTATCTGTCATGGATGCTTCAGCTGAGATTCCTGCATTGTCAGGGATTGAACTAGAAGACCCTAAGGATCCTTTCCAACTCTACAATTCTATGATTCTATGGTTCTCCCTAGGCTTGTATTTCCAAAACCAGTTTCCCACATTCTGAAGGACTCCCCAACTCCCACAATATCCTCCTCTCAGCCACCATAGGTTTAGAATGCATCTTGTAACTGCAACAGTACTGAAGTCACTGAGGCTACCCTAACAGGGTACTCTGAAGTTTTTCCCAATTCCAATCAGATTCCTCTTTCACTGAGTGTGATAGGGCTTTTTAAAGCCCCATGCTAGCCAGTCTCTCTCTCTCTCTCTCTCTCTCTCTCTCTCTCTCTCTCTCTCTCTCTGAATACCTCAGAGGAGCTACTTTGCTTAGAGGACCTGATCTTTTGCACTCCTCTCCCACTGAGTCTTGCTCAATTCTGTGGAGGCTCACCAATCCATTACAAGCTGCTGCTAACGCATCTCTCTCCTTGTGTACACATTGCAGCCAGAATTGTATAATTAGATATTCAAGGGCAAATGCTAACAGCCATTCTCTATCCTGGCAATTCTGAAAGAATAGAAAATATATTTTCAACCTGTAGTTCATGGCCACATTGTGCATACTATAGTTAAGCTAGCAGGACACCAACTAAGAGCTAGTACTTAACAACATATTAAAAGAGAGCAAGAGATTGCCAGTGGAATAAGTGGAGAAAGGCTGAATGTTGTTCTCGACCTTCCCTCTTTGTTCCCCTTCACAGGTTGCCACATGGACATTTCTAAACAGGAATCAAAAACAAAGGCAGGGACATTTTTGCAAAAGAGCTGGACTACAGCAATAGGTGAGCAATGGATTGCAAAGGCATTTTCAGAAGTCTCAGAAATATGAACTTGGACAACTTGATATTAACCTTGGACCAACAAAGATGTCGTCAGTTCAGAAGCAGATGCATCCACGCATGAGAGAGAGAGATATCAGCAGGTTTAGAGGAACACCAAAGTTTGCAAAAAGAAAAAAAGCTTTCGCTTTAACCTATGAGAATTAAGCATACACAGTGAGCATAGAGTTCTGACTTTCTGTTGCAGGGGTCAAAAAATGGTTGTATGTGGAATGGCATATACGGACACAAGCCCTGGCTGAAACCCTGGACAGGAACACTCCATGCAGCAACATTTTGTTGCAGTTTCCATTTATCAGCACAAGTTCCATCACAGGTAAGTAGTTAACCTAAAAATACATCTCTGCAGGCACCTACAATGCTACTGGCTTTAGGCACCTGATCTGCTGAATATTCAGAATATCGTTTAAAATTCCAAGTCAGAGAACTTTTGAGGGAAATGGCTTCCAGAGGAATAGCCATATCAAGCCTCCTGCAGCAAAAAAAAGAGAGAGTCTGGTGGCACCTTAAAGACCAACAGATTTATTATGGCATGAAGTTTTGTTGACCATAGTCCACTTCATCAGATGCAGAAGACTTTAGCAAACAATTGTCTTTGCTATAGTCATTATAACTATCCTACTCACTATGCTGTTCTAGCCATGTAACAAGTGGAAAGGGACTCTCGGCAGTGGAAGGCACAAAAGTTTATAGAACAATGAGACTGATATCCCACATTTTCCCATGGTATGTTGGGTGGATTTGGAGTCCAGCCAACAAAGGTTATGGGCCCAGCACACTTCCACTGTCCAGCTCTGCTAATTACTTACTGTATGTAAGTAAACATGGTGGCACTATCATTGAGATCCTCTTTCTGTAGCTTGATAAGTTAAGGGCACAAATGTAATGAAAGAGAGGGGGAGTCTTGCTGCAGGGGGAATAGTAGATAGTGAGAAGAGAGAAACTCTGTTTCCTTCTTTAAAGAAACTGGAGGTGCTTGTGCAACCTTTCATTGTTGTTTACTTTTACAGTGGTACCTTGTTTCTCTTTTTTTTTAACTTCTTTTTTATTCATTTTCTATAACCAAACAACAGCAAAGAAAGAAAAAGAAAAATAGCCAACACATACCAAAAAAAGAAAAGAAAAGAAAAGAAAACATCAACCAAATCAAAACACCTAAACCAACCAAAAAACAAACATTAATTAACAATAAATAACGTTTGACTTCCCTCCATTTCGGTTTTGGGTTATGTGAATATTAAATCCATTCTGCAGTTTTTCATTTTTTAACGTAAACACATCACAAGGGTTATATTAAACCTACTGTGATTTTTATATCTCTAGAATTTGTTTCTATATATGTTATGAATTTAGACCAATTGTCGATAAACCTTGAACCTTTTTTGCTGTCTAATGTTCTGCGTCATTTTTGCCAGATCCATATACTCAAATAATTTAATTTGCCAATCTTTAACAGTCGGGGTATTTGGGGTTTTCCAATTTTGTGCTAACAGAATCCTCGCAGCTACAGTTGCATATTGAAACATTATATAATCTTCTTTCTTAATCTCCTCTCCGATCATTCCCAGAAGGAAGGCTTCGGGCTTTTTGACAAAGGTGTATTTAAGTATTTTCTTTAGTTCGTTGTAGATGGAATCCCAAAATTTTTTAACTTCAGTGGTACCTTGTTTCTCAAATGCCTTGGTACTCAAACAACTTGGAACCCAAACACTGCAAACCTGGAAGTAAGTGTTCTGGTTTGCGAACCTTTTTCAGAAGCCAAACGTGCTCCGTTTTGAGTGTTACGCTTTCGATTTGAGTGCCACACTTCCGTTTTGAGTATTACACCAAGGTCTGTCAGTTTTTGCTATTTATTTTGCATTTTTGCTTTTGCAGCTCTTTTTTGTTGTTTTTGTGACTGTGTGGAACCCAGTTCAGCTACTGATTGATTGCTTGTGTGACTGCCGTATATTGTTTATTGCTTTCATTTTATGGATCAATGGTCTTGTTAGATAGTCCAATTCATGTTAAATTGCTGTTTTAGGGGTTGTTTTTAAAACTCTGGAATGGATTAATCCATTTAGCATTACTTTCTATGGGAAAGCGTGCTTTGGTTTTGGAATGCTTTGTTTTTGGAATGGACTTCCGGAATGAATTAAGTTTGAGAACCAAGGTACCACTGTACTTTTCAAAAGCCACATGACCACACCCACTTTCTTTTTTAAAAAAGTAATAATTGTTTAAATGAAAACAATTCAAAATTGCTGTAGGTATTATGGGGGGAGGTGAGTATGCAGCTTCCCACTGGCACCATCCAACAGACACCAGCAGTGCTGGTTTCTCTCTTGGGGGGGCTTCTCCAGTGTATTGGTCAAAGTTACTACAAAACCTGCCAAGCTGTTTTGACCAGAGGTGGGCCACACACACAAATGTGCATCAGTGGCAACTCATCAACAAAACTGCCTCCAAGCCTCTGCAAAGCTTGAGTCGGCACACTCAAGGCCACGTTGCTCCAGCCCAGCGCATTTCAGCACTGGAAAAGATCCCAAGTTTGAAAGCCAATATAAACAATCATTTAGACAAAGTAGAGGGAGCAAATACAAATGCCCAGATTTTCTGCCAGGCTCAAAGAGCTCCCTGCTTGCCCAGTGGATTAAGGATGATGGAGGAAAGGAATTAATTCCTTTAGTGTAATTAACAACTGGGCCAGTTCTGGAGGATCTTGGGCTGGTAATGAACCATGGCACCACTTTAATTTCTTTCTTGCCCCACCGTCTTGTTATTAAAACCAAGAATAGGTTCCATCAAATATCCCTTAAAGGGAAAAAGGGAAAGAGAGAGGGGAATGGAGCCGGATTTGTCTCAATGGAACATGATAAATTAGACTTTGCAGGATAAAGGGAGAAGGGGCGAAGGGGAGGGCACGGACTGTGAATTTCTATATACATGCTATGTAGAGTGTGTGGTATATATACCTACATATATTCTCTTTTGGAATGACCTCCTTATGCCCCATCCATCAGCCTGGGGTTGGTTTATTCTAACTAGCAGATTCTTTTCTTCTGTCTAACAGGCCCATCAGACACAATCTGCATGCCAATTACTGGAACAGACCCCCTGATACTGAAAAATGGAAATTAGCTGTCAAGGCAAGGCATCAGCTGAGCAGTTCCGATTGCTTGCTCTCTGTCTGTGGCTCATATCCATATCCACTCTGTTCTGTCTGCTGCTCCAACAAGGGAGCCCCCACTGGAAAAAGTAATCTAAAAAAAATTTTTTTTTTCTAAAACACCTACCACACTTTATTGTTATTCGTATTAGTTGCCAACATTGGGGCACAATGTGAAATTCACCAGAGGGCAAGAGCCGTTTGGAGAGGAGAGAAAGGAACTCTGATAATTGCATTTTGGTGCTAGGCAGATCAAGCAATCCAATAAAAGGACACTCAAAGGAAATGCTAATGTAGGACAAGTGGAACAAGCAAGCAAAATGTCTTCCGCACACTCAAATCTTACTCAGCTTCCCCCTTTACATAGTCATGCCTGGCCCAGCTGTCCTAGCATAAGTGATGGGCAGTGCTCTGTATGTGTACATGCGGATACATGGAGCCTCAGTTGTCACAGCAGCAGTGCTAAAACGAGGTCTCATGGCTTATGTGTATTCGCCCTTATCACAGGATATTCTGATTTTGATATTACACTTCCCAGATCTTTAAAAGCAACCTGCTTGTCCATCGTCTAGTTCTGGATCGACAGCACAAAGGCCTGGAGTGTTGTTAGTGCTGTAATTTTTGAAAGTTGCTATATTGCATTAGCTAAGAGTGGGAGCTGGGATTCTCGTTTCAGCTAGGAATTTCCCAAGTGGACTTAGACAAGGCTCTGTTTTCCCAGCTTTGGCCTACATACACACACACAAAATCCCCTGAGGCACAGACATAATCAGGGCTTTTTTCTGGGGGGACACAGGGGTATCCATACCCCTAAACATTTTGTGAATCTAAGTTTGGCCTCATTGAGGGGCAGTATTTCAATATGAGTAGGAAAATGAGAGTACCCCTAAACATTTTTTAAGGGGAAAAAAGGACTGGACATAATGCTAACAATGATACATCAGAGCATAAATGGAGAACCTGTGGTTCCATCTATTGCCGGACTACCAACTCCCTCCACCCCTGGCCACTGCGCATGGTGACTAGGGCTCCTGGTGCTTCAAGTCCATCCCCATTTGGAGGGCCACAGCTTCCCCATCACAACTGTTCCAAAAATATACATGAGAAAATTTGTGTGAAGTGCTTTGAATGCACAAAAGTGCTATGCAAATACTATTATTCATTATGTAAATATTATTATGATGCCCTCCATGACCTTGCTGCTACCCCACTTTATTTCTCTGCTTTCATCTCTATCTATTCCTGACTGCAACCTTCTCTTCTCCAGCCCCGCCCCACCGTCAGCTATCTGAAGGTCTCCTGTGCCCTTAAACTATCATAGAGATCACTGATATTGGAGGAAGTGCTTGGGTCCCGAGCCATTTAGGACTTTGTACACTAGTACTAACTCCTTGAATTGGATCCGGTAGCTCACAGACAACCAGTGCATTGCTTTCAGGACTGGCAACACATGGTCCCATCAGGCTACCCCACTCACCAACCTGTCCACCACACGAGCAGCAGCTTCCAGTCCCTCTTCAAGGACAGCCTTGAAGGTGTAACAGCCCCACCTAGAGTGCAGTAATCCAGGCTGGATGTCACCAGGGCATAGAAAACTGAGGATAGTCCAGTCTAAGTTGGGCATAAGCACTCTTTGCCACAGAAATCACCTGAGACTCAAATGACAGGTTGACAGACTGGTTCAGTGTCTCTGTAACACTGACAGTAAAAAGAGAAGAATCCCAAGAATCAACTATAACACTACAGGAGCCCCCTAAAGGCCAGAAGTTTGTGACTGTAAATCACTTACAGGCATCTTTACTCCACCTGTGGTTGACATCTAATTTTAATTTTAATTCAGGCCTGTTGAATTATAGTTCTAGGAAGGATCTAATGAAGGATTTATCATTTGTCTCCTAACACTACTGTCCCAAAGATCCTTCAGGGAAACTGTGGTCTAAGACAGATGTAACACTGACTGTAAAGGGCTCACATTCAGGGCCCACAATCAGTAGACCACTGACTTGGCCCCACACAAAGTGAGACCAGTTCTGCCCCAATCTCCCTTTTTCGACATACACAAACCAGGCTTTGACCTTGACCTATCCTCACTCCTGGAAATGACTTGCATGCTGCTTATTTGCTGCTTCCTACTGTTTCCCACTGAAACCACTACTCCATGCATTTGAATCCCCTGTGGGGAATGATACAGCGTCTGTAGATTGATTTGGAATCAAACATTCCCTAATAAGAAGCAAGCTCACAGTGTACCCCTCAGTCATAAGGGGAGCCTAGTACAGCTGTCTCCCATCTTCACAACTGAAATGACAAGACGGTGTTACACCCTAATTTGGGGTTATTTTAAGAGTGAAAAGCAGTTAACAAATCTTATAACAAATACCACATGCATATGAGTCAACTGAACGCTGGATCAGCTGCTTTGCCATGTTTCAGGTTGCTTGTTTGCCTGATCTTTTGTTTTGCATGTTTCTGAGCATGTTTTGCATGTTTCTAAAGCACTTATTGCTTTATTTATTATATTAATATTTATTGTTATATAGAACATTTTTACGTGCTCAGCTCCTCTGGAGAGGCTGGGGGTGGGGAATGTGTCTTGGTACCAACATAGCAGGTCCCAACCTGTCAAGGCTGTGCACAAACAGCATTTGCGAACTTGTAGAACCGGTTTCTTCATAGTTTTATCCTGGAGAGGAAGAGGCATGTTTAAACTAGAGCTGAGTCCAAGTTTCCCTGAAGAAATTTTCCAGAGATTTTTCTTTTCTACCCACTTCTCCCACAAAAGGGGAAATTTTTTCAGGATAGTCTTCAAATATTCTTTGCCTTTGAAGCAGGGAATGATGCTATGTCTGGGCCATTTTAGTGGTTGCAAAATGGTGGCTGGTCTTTGGGCTTTGTGGATGTCCCTTTACCACTCCTGAGAAAATGTTTGAGAAGTTATTGTCTCCATGGAGTATATGCTGCAGAATGGTTACCTTTTCCTCCTAGAGCGCAGAGTTTGTGGCGCCATTTTAGCTCCAGCTTAAACTGAACTTGACACTTCCCGCCCAGCGCCACTTTATACATGCCCCTAGTGCAGCTGAGCCAATTTCGTATCATCTGCCTGTCAAGATCCAAACACGTTGCCCGTCACCTATCAAATCAGGTGTTCTCTTCCCGATTTCAGTGGCCTACAGCCCCCTTCACCCCATACATTCAAAACACTATGTTGACACTTTAAACTGTCATTGGGCTCACACAGCTACAATTCCCGGCATTACCTGGGAAAAGGGATTGACTGCTAAACCCATCTGGAAATTGTAGCTCTGCAGGGGGTGGGGAGGGACCTCCTAATAAGTCTCAACTCTTAACAAACCCCACCTCCCAGAATTATCAGGGGGGGGGAGATAATCAGCATTGTTTGAAGTGGTATGATACTGCTTTAATTGTGTAGTGCAGATGAGGCCCTAATCCGCTACTCACCTCATCACTTTCAAGTACACCTTGATCATCACACCATCATCCTAGAGCATGAGACTATTAATCTCAGGACTGTGGGTTTGAGCTCCACATTGGGCAAAAAATCCTGCATTGCAGGAGCTTGGACTAGATGACCCTCGTAGTCCCTTCCAGCTCTACAATTCTATTACAGTGGTACCTCGGGTTACATACGCTTCAGGTTACATACGCTTCAGGTTACAGACTCCGCTAACCCAGAAATAGTACCTCAGGTTAAGAACTTTGCTTCAGGATGAGAACAGAAATTGCGCGGCGGCAGCAGGAGGCCCCCATTAGCTAAAGTGGTGCTTCAGGTTAAGAACAGTTTCAGGTTAAGAACGGACCTCCGGAACGAATTAAGTATTTAACCTGAAGTACCACTGTATTCTTTGACCACCTGCTTTCCACAACCAGACTGAAGCAGAGTTCCTCACTCTTGGCCCTATTAGAGTGTGCATCCTATTTGGCCAATCCCTAATTAATACGGTATTCACAAGGGTTGTATTATTGTAGCTGCTGACAAGCATCACATACCCCTGCCTCATTCCTACATAATAACCTCATATATCAAACTGGAAGAGACTGCAGGGCCCTTGCTATAGAAGTGCGCACTTTATACGCTGAATATCATTATCCAAAGTCCCCCGTTCCCTTGCTTGATATGCAAAAATTCTTAGGTTCCCCAGAGTACCCAGCAAAGAAAATGCCCACCCAAAATGAACATTTGTTATTTTCTAAGACTTGAGGCATAACATAACCGGGGAAGCGGGGGGGGGGGGCATTGAAGTCAGCTTACCCAAAGATTTCATCAAACTGTCTCTGTGGGTGAGGAAAGAAGAGAAAGGGTGGCACCTGGTGGCAAAGAGGTGAAGAACATCTATTCAAATTAGAAAAGAATTGGAAATTCTGCACCCAGAGTGCAGGAAAGAACTTGGGGTGCAACCTGGGGTGCTTGGTAAGGAACCAAACATGTCTAATTGCTGCTTATCTCACTGGACTGTAAGCATGGCTAACTTTCTCTAGACTGCAGTTCTTAACTGCAGGCAAAGGAAATAAAGCCAGTTTACAATATATTCTTTAAAGCAGAGGCAGGGAAACTTTTTCATCCTAAGGGCAGCATTCTCTTATTGGCAATGTTCTGGGAGCCACATTCCAGTAGTGGATGTGGCCAGAATATAGATTTTAACCTCTGTCCAATAGGCTGCTTTCTACACACACTCACATGCATAGATTTTCACTTTTTTGAAATATGGCAACTCTAAAGGTAAAGGGACCCCTGACCATTAGTTCATGACCGACTCTGGGGTTGTAGAGCTCATCTCGCTTTATTGGCCGAGGGAGCCGGCGTACAGCTTCCGGGTCATGTGGCCAGCATGACTAAGCCGCTTCTGGCGAACCAGAGCAGCGCACGGAAACGCTGTTTACCTTCCCGCCGGAGCGGTACCTATTTATCTACTTGCACTTTGACATGCTTTCAAACTGCTAGGTTGGCAGGAGCAGGACCAAGCAATGGGAGCTCACTCCGTCGCGGGGATTCGAACCGCCAACCTTCTGATCGGCAAGTCCTAGGCTCTGTGGTTTAACCCACAGCGCCACCTGTGTCCCTACATGGCAACCCTAAAGGTAAAGGTAAAGGTACCCCTGCCCATACGGGCCAGTCTTGACAGACTCTGGGGTTGTGCGCCCATCTCACTTAAGAGGCCAGGGGCCAGCGCTGTCCGGAGACACTTCCGGGTCACGTGGCCAGCGTGACAAAGCTGCATCTGGCGAGCCAGCGCAGCACACGGAAACGCCGTTTACCTTCCCGCCAGTAAGCGGTCCCTATTTATCTACTTGCACCCGGGGGTGCTTTCGAACTGCTAGGTTGGCAGGCACTGGGACCGAGCAGCGGGAGCGCACCCCGCCACGGGGATTCGAACCGCCGACCTTTCGATCGGCAAGCCCTAGGCGCTGAGGCTTTTACCCACAGCGCCACCCGCGTCCCACATGGCAACCCTAGTTAAGTGTAATTGGGAATTTTTTTGCAGAGCACCTGCACAGTACACTAACCAGCTGATTAGAAGAGGAAACCACTTTGGTATATGAACAGGTAGGGTTTGAGCAGGGTAGAACCACTGTAGATTATTGCTTGGTTCTAAACCATTTGGTTGATAAATGGGGGGGATGTCCAGGGGTGGTTTCTAAGCAGCATCCATTGACTTAAGGGTAGCATTTGATTCAATTTCACACATGAGGTTCGGGGGGGGGGGACTAACTGCATCAACTGTAAAAAGACTCCTTTTTCTAATTAAAAAATTACACCAAAACCAAGGCTTGTAAGAGTTTTAATGTATTTGGGATTGGCCTCTGGAATGTGGTCAGCTCAACAAAAATATGTGGTCGAAAAAGCTATGAGTAGTATTAACATTTTAATCCATTTCTTCCAAATGAGGTCATGATTTTATACCTGCTCTGCTTGAAGTTCTTAAGGCAAACCTTTAACTCAACTATTTCATTAGATTCAAATTTGGGTGAGCCTTATAAAACCCACAAGACCTTCTGTGGTCTTAATACCAGTGCTTTTTTCTGGGGGGATGCAGGGGTACACATAGCCCTAAACATTTTGTGAATCTAAGTTTGGCCTCATTGAGGGGCAGTATTTCAATATGAGTAGGAAAATGAGAGTACAGTGGTACCTCGGGTTACATACGCTTCAGGTTACATACACTTCAGGTTACAGAATCCGCTAACCCAGAAATATTACATTGGGTTAAGAACTTTGCTTCAGGATGAGAACAAAAATCGTGCTCCACCAGCGCGGCGGCAGCGGGAGGCCCCATTAGCTAAAGTGGTGCTTCAGGTTAAGAACGGACCTCTGGAACAAATTAAGTACTTAACCCAAGGTACCACTGTACCCCTAAACATTTCTTTAGAGGGGAAAAGCACTGCTTAATACCTTAAGATAAATGTTCCCTGTACCAGGATGTGTTTTAAATGCTGCTCTATGATTCAAAGCTGTTTTTCCCTCCATTTCCACACAGGTTTGGCTGAGGGCATTTAACTTTTGACTCGAGTTGAATTTAGCCACTAGTGCCATTCTTCCTTTAGTTCTGCCTGATTCCCACAAAAGCAGCTGGATGAAAGCCATCAATTTAAGGTTATGCCTTCTTGGCTTTTCGCCACAATAGTTATAAGTTTTACATCTCGGTAAAGCAAAACACATATTGAAGCAATGCCTGTTTGACACTGAACAACAGAGCAATCTCTCTGCAATGAGAAAACTTCATCCCTGCTATGACTATTTTCTAACTAGTCCCCTTGATACAATGGCACCTTATCTATGGAATCTAACAAATCTAAAATATAGAAGAGCTTTCTCAAGTGCACGACTGAATGTGCTTCCTTCAGCAATACTTGAGAGTGCTTTTATGAGAAGCCCACTCTATAATTGTACATGTCCATGTTGAGATGGAAATTCTGAACGCATGGGTCCATATATTGTTATTTCATTTATTTATTTATTTTGCTTTTTGTACAGAGACTCCAGTAAAGAGTTAATCACCCCACTATTATTATCTAAACTGGGGTGTTCATCTGATCATTGTATGAAGCTTTAAAGGTACTCCTGGACTTCTTTGTCTGCTTACAGTAGACTAAGTTAGCTGGAAAGACTACAAACTTAAATCAGTTTTATTTCAGTTTAACAGAGCTCCCAGGGCTAATGGGAGCTGCAGTCCTCTTTACCCTGACTTCGGACACCTGCAGTGTAGCTTTTTAAAAAACTCACCTTCTTTCTGTGACTCTCAATTGTTTTTAACTGTTTTTAACCTTGAGTTTTAATTGTTGTAAGCTGCCCTGCGGCTTTGGGGGTGAAGGGCAGGGAGTGCATTTCAAATCATAATCATCCAGAAATCTGGAGAGCGAAGGCTGGAGAAGGTTGAACCAATTGTTGGATTATCATGGTGGAAATTACAGCAATTCTTATAGTTGTTAGGAGACCTCTATCCCCCTGACAGAGCTACGGTTCCTAGAGTGGTTTAATAGTCAATCCCTGTTCTCTTAACAGACTAAAATTCCCAGGATTCTTTGGGGGAAACCATGACTGTTTAAAGTGGTGTGATACTGCTTTAAATGTATAGTGCAGGTGGGGTCAAAAAGTGAAATGGGAGGGGCCCTTAAGGGAATCCTGAAACCTTGCCCTCTGACTCCCCTCAGTTTTAGCCAAACCATTAGGAATATCCCTTTTGAAACAAACAAACAAAAACAGTATTCTATGGGCTGTCATAGAAAGTAAAGGGGCAAACTTCATTTCTTCTCCACCCCCAATAATTTGAGCAAAACTCAAGTTTCCTTGTGAATGGATGTTGCAGAGATTAGTCATCTTCCTTAAAGAAAACACACAGACACACATTTTTACCGTGAATGATGACAAGCGGAACTGAACTCACAAGTGCTTTATTTATGGCATCAAGTCAGCTTTCATGTCGGCTTTAGACTTAATGCTGCCCATTACTCTGCAATACGGCGGAAGGACTGGACCACTGGGGATGCAGACCCCCACTCAACAGGTTTACTATACTCTCCTCTCTCCAGAAGATACTGCCTGCCACGGAAATTGGGGTGTTCGTAGAAAACCCAGGCCCCATCCAGGACTTTGCAGGAGTGGATTTCGCGCAGGTGAAACTGATCCATGACAGAAGGGCAGTCTTCTGTGGA
The DNA here is from genome assembly GCF_027172205.1 of Podarcis raffonei. Classification (NCBI taxonomy): domain Eukaryota; kingdom Metazoa; phylum Chordata; class Lepidosauria; order Squamata; family Lacertidae; genus Podarcis; species Podarcis raffonei. The sequence goes on along the minus strand of NC_070606.1, from coordinate 63,971,760 downwards.
TTCGTGCATCTGGCCACTAAAGTCACCCTTCTCAAAGAGCTGAATATGGTATTTGCCTCCACTGAGCTAGAAGGAGGAAGATGGAGAACACAACATGTTATTGAGGAGCTGGGCAGAGGCTGTGTACAGTTCAGACTGCAATATTGGATGGAAAATTGACATTACCCAATAAAGCAAAGAATGTATTGTGGCTGCAGAACCAACCACCACTTTATGTGTATTTAGTTATCTTTATTATACTTTTTATACTTTCTGTGAGACCCCTGTCAGCCAGTGCCCCCTAGCAAGAAGCAGGAAGGATCTAATTCATTACCAATTGTGAGTATAGAACAGGGATTGATAACTTGTGCCCCCCCCCAGTTGTTGCAAGACTCCAACTCCCATCATCCCTGACCAATGGTCATCCTGGCTTAGCCTGATGGGAGTTGGAGTTCAACTTCTGGGAGACCACAGGTTCCCCATCCCTGTTGTAAAACCAAATGGTGGGAATTGCACATGGCACAGGAGTGGCTTGCAGTGGAGATGCAGCAATAACCTCCCAGAAGCAATGTTGTTGTTGCTGCTGCTGACCAGAGGAATGAGGCAATGGTAAAGTTGGGGCTGCACAGGTGCACCGGCAAAGCCAATCCAGCACTCCTGCCAGTGCACTGACAGAGTTCTTACCTCATCATCGTTCTGCCTCCTTCCTTCCAGTAAGCGGCAGTAGTGTTGCTGCCAGGAGGCTGTTGCTGTGTCTTCAGCCCTCTGGGCAAGCTGTTCCCAATATGGCATATGCCATCTTTAATATCCTATGGCATATCAGACTCAAAGGTCCCATGCGACATGCATTCTGTTAACCATGCTTTATAGCCTACCAGAACTTTTGCAGACCCAGGCAAAAGGCTCTATCAAAAGAGGTGAGTCCTCCAGCACCACCCCAGCCTCAAAAGTATGAGGTCAGGGGTGATGGGAGCTGCAGTTCAACAATATCTGGAGGGCACCACCCTGACCACTCTTGCTTTAGGTGGATCAAGTCATAGACATCTGGTTGGCCGCTATGAGAACAGGTTGCTGGATTAGATGATGGGTCTTTGCTTTGATTCAGCAGGGCTCTCGGAAGCAAGAAAGCTTTCACATTCTTCAATGCAGGCATGGAGAACCCATGGCTTTCCATTTGTTGTTGAACTACAACTCCCATCAATACTTACCATGGGCCATGCTGCTTGGGGCTGATGGGAGTTGGAGTCCAACAACATCAGGAGGGCCACAGTTTCCTCACCCCTGTTTCAGTGTTTATCCATGTTAATAACATTAGATACAGATACAGTGTGAGAATCTGTGTGTACTTAAAAAAAGGGGAGACCTATAAATGAACCTGTCTCAAGTGTCAATATCCCATTTGCCCAGATTTCAGAGTTAAACAGAGAGGAAGGAAATGTCCGACTTACTAGCTGAATAGATTTGCATGAGCTGACGCGGTCATTTAGGCCCATCCATCGTTGATATTCAGGATATTCCCCATGAGTCAGCACGTACATGTTCCCTGCAAAGTTTGGCCGCTCATAAACAACCCAGGCACCCCCCTCCACACGGATAGAATTGCAGCGGCTCAAGTCAGTGTGGAAATCCAAACAGTCCCTGTCAGACTCATAGCGGCGCCCCTGGAAATTCTTGCCTTCATAGAAGGTGATCTGAAACACAAGCAAAGTACAAAATGAATCATGCTTCCACTGGACATGGTGCAGCTTAGCTAAAATTACACAGACACAAGCGATGGAAGCGTATAACAATTTCAGTTTCTCTCCATTTCCTATTTTTCCCCAAGCTTAACTCCAATTTGGCCCATATCTGCATCAGTTTGCAATTTCTTTCACATCTGCATGAAAATTTGTGAAAATTGCATCTTCTACAATGTGCATTTTACATGCAATTTTACCTCGTTTTTTGCAATTTTCCTGACAACTATTTTGAAACTATTTCTGTGCACTGTTTTGCTTGGAGAACCGCGTCACAAAATTTGGAGAAGTGTAAATTTCAGTTCACATATTGATATGCATTTAGGTCAGTTTGCATTAAATTTATTTCCTATCCCTAAATAACAAGCTCCACTAGGAATTCCTCTTCCATTTTTAGGTACAAGAGAGTTGCGCAAGAGTACCTGTGACTTAGTTACCTTAGGTGAATGCCAAGGCTCATAAACAACCCAGCATCATAAACAGCATCACAGATAATATCTGACAGGTGCCCATTATTCTTATGCGACCACTTTCCAAATTGCAGTTACAATAGCAATGGCGGTATCTCCCCAGTAATCACAGCTGGGACATGTAAGACAAAATAGCACAGCAACAGATATGCAATGCAACATGAAGGGAAGACATCTAAGCCACACACAAAATGCACTTTGTTTTTTACTCTGATAACCGATCAAGACTATTGATTCTATATGTGAAATAAAGCCGCATTTAAAAGAAAAGCATGCCACTAAATCCATGTTCCTCTTTATTCCTCTTCCACAGAACAAACAACAACAAAGGAAATAAGCATCTCACACTGTCTAATGTTGTAATTCTCAAATACTGATCTCAATTTGACAGAATTATATCTGCTGGAGCTGCTACCAGGAAAACTAGGAAAGTCCGCTAATTATTCCAGGTGTTTATTTATTATCTAACCTGGTATATCTTGTACGTCTTCCACTAGTAATGAACCACCTGCCTCCTTAAAAAGGGAGCCACTCAAGGATCTGCTCTTTTCTTGGTTCTGCCAAGCTGGCAAACAATGCATTCCTGTTAGAAGAGGTTCATTTTCTTGCAGACAATGAATGGAAGAGAGGCATCCTGAGACCACAAACATACTTACCTTGCTTCCAGTTTTGGACATGATCAATGTGGGGTGCAAATATTCCTGGAGGAAGAGGTGAACTAGAAGCAGCTGCCAGAGCAAGAATCAGGAAGCCTCATTTTATAGTGAGCTCATTTTTAGACTAGACATTCGCTTTGTCATGAAAATGGCATCCAAAAATTGAGTCAGTGATTCTGATGCTATTCATCTGTTCTAGAAAAACAAACAGGATTACAAAATAAAGGCAGGCTTCATTGCTCCTTTTATTTTTCGGCATTGCCTGTTGCATTATCAGGTTTTGAATGCTTTGCTGAGTCAGAACACTGAACTCCTGTCAGAAATATTCAAAATAAAAAGTGCTTGCCCTCTAATAATAATAATAATTTTATTATTTATATGTCACCCATCTGACTGGGTTGCCCCAGCCTCTCTGGGCAGCTTCCAACAAAGTATTAAAACACAAAAAACCTCAAACATTCAAAACCTTCCTGTACAGGGCTGCCTTCAGGTGTCTTCTAAAAGTCAGTTGTTTATTTCCTTGACATCTGATGGGAGGGCATTCTACAGGGTGGGCACCACTACCTAGAAGGCCCTCTACTGGTTCCCAGGAACCTCACTTCTTGCAGTGAGGGAACAGCCAGAAGGCCCTCAGAGCTGAATCTCTGTGTCTGGGCCGAACGCTGGGGTTGAAGACGCTCCTTCAGTTATACAGGCCCAAAGCTGTTTAGAGCTTTAAAAGTCAGCATGAACACTTTGAATTGCGCTTGGAAACATACTGGGAGCCAATGTAGATCTTTTAGGGCTGGTATTGTATGTTCCCAGCGTCCGCTTCCAGTCAGCAGTCTAGCTGCCGCATTCTGGATTAGTTATAGTTTCCCAGTCACTTTCAAAGGTAGCCTCCACATAAAGTACATTGAAACAGCCAAACGGGAGATAACCAGAGTACCACACTGGTATGTACCATCTTAGTGGAGTGGGCCAACACTCCCAACCCAACTTTGACATATGTATAGCTATGAGTTCAACTACAGAAACCCTACAGGGGGACTCAAAATCTAGAAAACCACACAACTCCTCAACCTTGTATGAGTCAGAAGGTAAACTGGGGAACATTAGCAGAGGAAGAAAAGTGCCTTTGCTTACGGAGAATCCTCTGAAAGACAGCTCAAGGGGTATTTTATTGCTTAAGGGTATCTATAAACTGCAAACTAATAAGGTATATTGCAGCAGTGTGTTCCAAAATACAATAAAAACCATTAAGACATCATAGAATAATAAAGTCCAGGAACAACAATGGATGTAATAAATTCTCTAAAAATGTTTCATGAAACAAAAAGGCTTTCAGCAAACAAGAAAATATAAAAAAATGTGCCTGTCTGATTTCATTAGGAACAGTGTTTTAAAATACTGGTGCCACTACAGCAGGAGGCCTCCACATCTATGTGGCCCTTGGGATCCTGCCCAGGGGTTTGTGGGGCAGTAACACTATCTGCCATTGACTAAAGTATGTGCCGTGCTTTTGCATATTGATACATTTCAGCTTCACAGACCCACATGGAAAAGGAGTTTAAACTGGAGCACAGCAGCTCTGCAACTGCAATGCTCCAGAGAAGGTCCATAAAAATAAACAACCCAGGCATTGTTCTGTCAAGCTGACAGAGCATTTAGGCAAAAAGTACCCTGAGTCAACAGGAAGTCTATGGTAAGGTTGCAATTAGGTTAGCCAATATTACAGCAATAGGTACAGATTGTTAGGATATTTCCGTTCCACCTTAAAAGGGAGCAGGATGTTTGTATAACAGCCTGCGCATTTCCTGTCTCACAGGATGTTTATGTTGTCTGTTCCTTTCGTTTTCTGCTGTTTTGCCTGAGCAGTCGGAGCAGACGGTCATGTCTTCTTTTGTTCTGACCTACGCAAAATAAACTGTAAATATGCTGTCCTGCTGTGCAACTTTTGCTGTGTGAATTCTGCTGATAGAGTGTGCACAAGCCTGAGGCTTCGTGCCGCTAAATTGCTGATATTGCCTGACTACGGGAGGTCGATGGATCGTCCGGCAACGAGCTTGGGGGCTCAGATGGACTTTATCTCCCTGGCAGTATCCCAACAACAGGTTATGGGCCCAGATTCACGGCACTTGCAGGAGAGTAAGACAGCGACAGACTGCTGAAAGGTATGTTGGAAAAGCGAAAGCAGAGGCTTTTCTGTTTGCCGCAGAAGAAGTCTTTGATGTCCGGCAAGACTAATTGGCCTGGGAGCCGAGCCAGAGGCATCGTGATTTATGTGCTGCCGAGATAAGACGTCTTTGAAGGCATAAAGGCTCACGTAAAAAGCTGGAATGGATTTTTTCCAAGCTTCTGAGGCCACTGAGTGCCCAAAGTTAAATCGGCACAATTATCAGACCTGGGCAAAATGGTGTGAGAGTTTGCTGCGTCAGTTTGGAGTCTGGCATACTGTGTCTGAAGCCACTCCAGTTCCTCGGACAGAGAAATGGGAGGGCCAGAATTCGAAGGCCATTGATATAATAGTCTTATCCGTCTCTCTGGAGGAAATAAAGACGCTTGCTGGAAATCTCACGGCACGTGACATGTGGGATGCATTGAAAAAGGCCCACCTGCCAATAATCCCAACCCAGTGTTTGAATGCATCGGAGGTCCTGGCTGTTTCCCAGAATGCGAGTGAATGCAGGGATGCTGAGGGCACCGATTGCAAGCTGCAGGGGGAGCAGACTGCCACGTCATCCCAGGCAGCATTCCAGCCTCCAGGGGGAGCCAAGGAGTCGGCAGCTGAGAGCTCTGTTTCTCGTGAGAACCAAGGTCAGAGCCTAAGCAGAGGCCGGAAGGCCAGATGTAAACAAAGGATAAAGCCTGCAGATGGTCAGGAGCGGGGGGGCAAGTTGCAAAAGCCCACGCCAGTGGAAAACAAGGCTATGTTTGCTGGCACTGCTTCACCAAAGGCTAAAGGCACGTCTGATGGCCAGGAGCAGGGGGGCAAGCTGCAAAAGCCCACGCTGGTGGAAAACAAGGTTATGTTTGCCAGCACACCTGCTCTAAAAGCGAAGGCCAGGTTTGTTATTGACTCTGGGGCCAGTCGCCATCTTGCCAAGGACCGCCATCTGTTTATCTCCTTCACACCTCAAGATGGAGAGATCCACCTGGCTGATGGAAGGACTTTGCAAGCTGCAGGAGTTGGGACTGTGAAACTTGCAAGTCTGCATACTACCATCAGAGATGTACTTTTTGTTCCAGGAGCTGCGGACAATTTGCTTAGTGTCCCACAGCTGACTGGGCGTGGTTTTGAGGTTTCCTTCAAGAGGACTGTCTGTGTCATCAGAAAAGGCAAAGAGGACTTTTTGCGTGCAAAGTTGATGGATGGTTTGTTCTGTCTAACTTATGATGACAATGGTGTTGCTATGTCTAATGCTGATACTTGTTGTGTTGCACAAACTAACAAGGTTCTTCATGCAGGATGTATTCATGATGCACATAGAAGATTTTGTCACTTATCTTGGCAAGCGCTAGCCAAGATGCCTGGGTTGGTTGAAGGTTTGAACATCAAACCCTGTAAATTTCACATGAAATGTGTCTCTTGTGCAGAGAACAAGGTGAAGGTTGCTCCAAAAGGCAAGGAGTCTAGCAGGCAGGCTTCCAAACCCTACCAGCTAGTGCACGCAGACCTGGTAGGTCCTCTTGCGCCCTCTTTGGGAGGAGCAAGGTACTTCATGGTTCTAATTGATTCTTTTTCCAGGTACATTCATGTGTTTATGCTCGAGCAGAAATCGCAAGCATTTCCTAGGTTCAAGGCATTCTGTGCTTGGTTGGAGAATGCTCACGGTAAACATATCGGTTGTCTGTTTACTGATCGAGGCGGGGAGTTCACTTCTCAGCAGTTTGAAGCTTTCCTGACTGAGAAGGGAATCCAGCATGACTTGTCAACGCCTAGATCGCCATGGATGAATGGGCTTGCGGAGCAAGCAAATCAAACGTTGCTGCAAGGAATAAAAACCTTGTTGCATGATGCCAATCTCCCTGAGAAGTTTTGGGGGGAGGCTCTGGCGAATTTTGTTTATTCTTTTAACAGGAGACTGTCGTCACCTATTGGCTGCACTCCCTATGAGAAGATGTTTGGTAAGAAACCTAACACCAAGCACATGAGAATCTTTGGTTCTGACATGTGGGTACACACCCCACAGAGCAACAAGCTTGGGAAGCGTGGGGCACATGGTTTGTTCATGGGGTACGAAAAAGGTGCATACAGGGTATGGATGACTAACTCTAAATCCATAAAGTTCACAAGGAGTGTTGAGTACAATCCTAAGTGGGGGGAAAATGTGGGAATTTTCCAGAGTTACCCAGAGGAGGATGAAGGTGATGTGAAGAAAGCAGATCATGCTGAGAAAGCTGAGGAAACTGAGGATGATGAGGATGAGGATGATCAGAGTTCGGATTCCAGTTCAGTGGGCGGCGCTGCTGCTGGTGTCAGTGACAGTGATGACACAGCAGACTACAAGAGCGCAAAGGCCTCAGTCAGACCATCTGATGAGTCTGACAATGAACTGGAAGAACCACTGTTCACCATTGGTCACTTTTCCCCTAAGAAGGAGGAGATGAGTCCAGAAGACTTGCGTCTGGTTCGCAGGTCTGAAAGGGCGACCAAAGGCAAACCTCCAAAGAGATTTGCTGATGAGTTTGCTAAGACGGCAACTGCTGTTCTTAGTAGCTCAGAGAAGGTGTGGGAACCTTCAAGCTTCAAGGAGGTTCAGGAGTTAACCTCTAAAGATGCTGAGCCTTGGCTAAATGCCATGAAGGCTGAAGTTGATTCCTTGAACAGGAACCAAACTTGGGAGCTGGTACCGGTAGTCCCAGGAATGAGACTGGTTGGCAGCAAATGGGTCTTCAAGGCCAAGACAGACCAGAATGGCAAGGTTGTCAGACACAAAGCCAGATTGGTTGCCAGAGGTTTTTCACAGGTACCAGGACAGGATTACCACGAGACCTACTCGCCCACGGTCAAATATGAGAGCATTCGGCTGATGCTCAAGATCGCTGCGGAGGAGAAACTGCATGTTTCCCATCATGACATTAATACAGCTTTTTTATACGGGATTTTGAACGAGCAGCTGTACATGCTTCCACCTGACGGGATGCAGATACAGAAGGGAATGGTCTGTAAACTGCGGAAATCCTTATATGGTCTCAAGCAGAGTGCCAGGTGTTGGAACACAAAACTCACTGAAACGTTGCTTTCTCTAGGTTTTCACCAGGGCAAAGCTAATCCATGTGTGTTTGTCAAGGAGGAGGGGCAAAACAAACTGTATTGTTTATGTTTTGTTGATGATCTTCTGATGTTTTGGAAAAATCAGGCTTTTTACCAAAGCACCCTAGCTCAGCTGAAGGAGCACTTTGACATGAAGGATCTTGGTGAGGTATCCAACTATCTTTCTCTGCAGGTGGAGAGGGACCAAGCAGGTAATTTTCTGGTACACCAAACACAGAAAATTGCTGATGTATTAACCAGGTTGAATTTGGTTGATGCAAACCCAGCAGACACACCGATGGTGACAGGTTACCAGGTAGATAGTACTGCTGAAGCGTTTTCTGACACAACGCTGTACAGATGCATTCTAGGCAAGTTGAATTTCATTGCTAGATGCTCAAGACCTGACATTGCTGTAAGCACTAACCTGCTTAGCAGACATGCTAACAATCCTACTGTTCAGGATTGGAAAGCTCTGAAGCGCATAGCCCGGTATTTGAAAGGGACTTTGCACTACAGGCTGGGGTTCACCAGTCAGAAGACTGGAGGTCTTGAAATCTTTGCAGATGCAAGTTTTGGAAGTGACACCACGGATGGTACAAGCACTTCTGGAGTATGCTACATGTACAACCACTGCCTGTTTGACTGGTTGTGCAAAAAGCAGACGACAGTTAGCCTAAGTTCCTGTGAAGCAGAACTCAATGCTCTGTCATTTTCACTCATGGACTGTGAATGGTTGATGCAACTGTTTAAGGACATTGGGGTTTCTGTGAAATGTCCTATACAAGTGTATCAAGACAATAGATCTTGTTTGGCTTTGCTGAACTCGGAGAGTTGCAAGCAAAGGACCAAGTACTTGCAGATTAAGCTACATCGTGCAAGAGAGTGTATTCAGAAAGGACTCATTCAGGTGTCCTACATGCCAGGAAATGAAATTCCTGCTGATCTGTTGTCTAAGGTTGTTAACAGAGAACAACTTAAGGTTTACGCACAAAGGTTGCAATTGGGTTGAACCACAGGTACTACAGGTTACACAGAAAGGGGGAGGATGTTAGGATGTTTCCGTTCCACCTTAAAAGGGAGCAGGATGTTTGTATAACAGCCTGCGCATTTCCTGTCTCACAGGATGTTTATGTTGTCTGTTCCTTTCGTTTTCTGCTGTTTTGCCTGAGCAGTCGGAGCAGACGGTCATGTCTTCTTTTGTTCTGACCTACGCAAAATAAACTGTAAATATGCTGTCCTGCTGTGCAACTTTTGCTGTGTGAATTCTGCTGATAGAGTGTGCACAAGCCTGAGGCTTCGTGCCGCTAAATTGCTGATATTGCCTGACTACGGGAGGTCGATGGATCGTCCGGCAACGAGCTTGGGGGCTCAGATGGACTTTATCTCCCTGGCAGTATCCCAACATTTTGCATTTCTTATGTATGACATGACTCTCTTGAGCTCACAGCATTTCCTTACTTAAAAAATGTATAAACCACCCTTCATCCAAATGTGGATTTCAGGACAGTATGCAAAGAAATGTAAAATTACAAATACAGCATACAACAAACCAACAGCACAATAAAGTTAGGAGGAATAAGGCTATTAAACCAGCTCAAAATGCCAAAATTCAAAATGCCTGAGTGAATAAAAAGGTTGTGACCTGATGCAAAAATAATATATTGTCAGTAGCAGATGTATGTCTCTCAGGAGGGCATTCCACAGTCAGGGAGCCACCACAGATAAGGCCCTCTCTTTTGTATATGATGTGTTTCACGTAAAGATGGAACATGGAAAAGCACCTCCTCTGACATTCTTAGAAAATGGGCAGCTTGGTAATGAATCCTATCCTGCTACTTCACACAAGGGCATCACACTGAGCACCAGAGGGGGCGGGGAATCATCATTTCAGTTCAAGACAGGGGAACTCCAGGCTACCTTAAACACCTGTCCCTTTCAGAATGTGCATCAAAGCCAATTCACACAAATCCTATTTGGACAACATATCCAGGGACAGGAACATGAGGAGGGAAAGTGAGATCACAGCTGTCCCCTCCTCCAATATGTTCTATCCTTCGCGCATTCAAACCGTACAAATATTCAGTGGGTACACAGATTACTGTTTGGGGGAAGTTTGCTATCACATATTGTACCCACTTAGCTTTGGGCATTGAGCTTTTAGGTATACACCTAAAACTATTATATGAAGTGGGTGCAAATGATAGGGCTTTTATTATTCTGAGGATCTGGGACAAAAGGAGCCAGGCCTGTGCAGAGCGGGAGAGGTAGCCGCTTGTCCTGGGCCTCAGAAGGGTAAGCCAGTTGTGGTGTCAATGCAGGAATATGCAGCTGTCCCACACAGGGATCGAACTAGCAACCTTGCCATTATCAGCAGTTTACTGAGCTGTCTGGGCATATAGCACAATCTTCCTATGTCTGATGTACCTCCTAGTAAAGAGAGGAAATTGTTTTGCCCTCTGTTCATTGTGTGATGGATGAACATAAGATGAGTCCTGCTGGATCAGGCAAGTGGTACATCTAGCCCATCTGCTTTTTTGAGTTTATAATTTTATTCAGCAAGATTCCTGCCCTGGGCCTCTAAGCTCTACACGGACTGAAGGGGGCAATATCACAGAGCAATTCCTCTGCAGTATTGGTGAGGTAAGGGTTTCGTTAAGCAAACCTTGTCTCCAGAGTTCATTAGGGGCATCTATGTTTCCACTGCAAATACCTTGAGGCTACAGTTGGGGACACAACACGGGTGGTGCTGTGGTCTAAACCACTGAGCCTAGGGCTTGCTGATCGGAAGGTCGGCAGTTCGAATCCCCGCAACGGGGTGAGCTCCCATTGCTCAGTCCCAGCTCCTGCCAACCTAGCAGTTCGAAAGCACGTCAAAGTGCAAGTAGATAAATAGGTACCGCTCCGGCGGGAAGGTAAACGGCGTTTCCGTGCGCTGCTCTGGTTTCGCGAGACGCGGCTTAGTCATGCTGGCCACATGACCCAGAAAAACTGTCTGCGGACAAACGCCGGCTCCCTCAGCCAGTAAAGCGAGATGAGCGCTGCAACCCCAGAGTCGTTCGCGACTGGACTTAACTGTCAGGGGTCCTTTACCTTTACCTTTTAGAGTTGGCATCCGTCTGTCTCAGGAGAAAATAAAGGAGTGAGCCTTTGAGGATGAAGTCAACTTGTTGGAAAGTTGCAGCACCTGCTGTGGCTGTAGAGACCGATACAGGAGAGACATGTTTTGTTGCAGCTGGGCCAGATGAAGGTCCAATCATGCTGCTGCAGATGCACTATGGAATTTCTTCTCTCTGTGCTCCTCCCAGTGGTCATTCCTCCTCTGGTTACTTCTATGGATTACCCAACCTGCCTGTCTCCAGGCACTGCAGTCGTCTGCAAGGGATTCCCACATGGAGGGGTTGATGTTGCCAGCCTTCATTTCGCATTTGCAGACATCTTTGTAACACAGTTAGTCTGCCAAGGAGCCTGGTACATGAAGCCAGCTCCCTGTACAGCACGTCCTTAGGGATCCTGCCATCTTTCATTCTGTGGACATGATCAACTCAGTGCAGACGTTACCAAGATAGGAGTGCAAACATGCTGGGAATGTTGGCTTGGGAGAGCACATCTTTGTTTAAGACTCTGTCCCATTTGAGATCAATTTAGTGTGTTTAGCAAAGCGAACACTCCTTTGCTTTTGACTAGCCCTTACCAATTTATTCCCAGAATCCTGGTGATTCACAAATTGTAGCCCTAAACTTTACCTACCGTTATTGTTCAGTTTCTGTTAATTGGTTCTCATGGGAAACTTACAGATTCTGGCTTCACACAATTAACTCAAGGCAGTGTCAATTTACTCTTGGCAGAAAGCCAAGGTCAGCTTGACCTAGAAACTACTTACTCTGATGGGTTAACGACCAGCACTCAACTCTGTTATCTAGGGATTGCTAGCACAGTGTGATGTTAGGTGTGTTAGGAGTAGGAGTGCTGTGTATGGTTAAGAGAGAGAGAGAAAGAAAGGATTTATTTTGCTTTGTTTTGTATGCAGAAACTCTGCTGGTTTTATTTTTCCTTTTAATAAATCCTATAAATAGTTATTCTGAGTCTAGCTGACTAGTCATTTCCACCTCAACTAGCTTCTTCGCTGTGCAGGAAAACTCTGCTACGTTTGGGCTAAAGCCATTAGAGCTATGCCTGACACTTCAAAGTTCCATGAGGTTATGGGTATTGTGCTGCCAGCCTGAGTTGTGGTGGTGTCAACATCAACGGTGTTGGTTCCAGTAGTTCCAGAAGTTGTTGTTCCTGTTGGTGCAGCAGATGGTTGGTTCCTGACTGTTGTGAGCTGGTGACACAGTGGACACAAGGACAACAGCTGCAGCGTGTGAGTGCTGGGTGCTGTGGTTCCTGTTTTCTCTCTCGGTGGTCGTGAGTAGCTGGTTCCGGGTTCCAGGGACATCGCTCTCAAGATGGCCTCACAACCAGTTCAGATGGCTTTTGAGCATCTGAATGACTTCAATTACTTGCTGTGGTCGGAACGCATGCAGGCAGTGCTGCAGAGGGATCGTCTCTGGCAAGTGGTGAGTAAATTTCCTGCGAAGCCTGATGATGAAGATCTCGATAAAGACCAAAGAGCAAGGGCCACAATTGTCTTGGGGCTGGAAGATTCCCAGTTGCCGTATGTGAGGGGAATCAAGACAGCTAGAGGTGTGTGGCAAGCACTTAAAGAACTCCATGTGCGCGAGACAGCGGTTTCCAAGCTGTTCATTCGCAAGGCATTGTACAAGAAGAGAAATGAGCAGGATTTAAACCATGCAGCACAGAGACAGACACAAAATAAAAATAATTCGATGAGCCAAATCCTGCACATTTTTCTAGATGTTAAAATGCTTGCCAACTGGCATGTTTAAAAGCAGGAAGCTACAATATGCACAATAATGCACACAATTAATTGCTCAGAAGGTTGAATTTCAGTGTGGCGCTCTTAGAAACAATTTACTTTCTACAGAACAATTTGAGCTTTAATTATCCTTTGTGTGGGAAGATTTTAAAAGTTTGAAATGGTACAGCTCAAAAAATTAACTAGACGCTCATTACACTCGTCATTGCAACCAGCTAGCAAAATATCCCCATACACTTGAGACGTTATTTAACAGCAAAATCCCAAAATGGATTTATTGGTGGAAGAAAGGGGGGACGGGACAGAAGAGAGATTAAGAGAATAAGAGAAAATAATTTCAGAAGACATGGGCTAGCCAAGAAATGTCAGAGACATTAAAAAAAAATAAAAACCTGAACGTTAGCTGGCTTACAGTGGTCTTTCTCCCCCATCTATTTGCCATTCTATGGTTATTTGAGACAGGAGAAAGGGTACCCCAAAACTTTACAGGAGGGATGGGGAACGTGTTAGATTCCAACTCCCAGCAAAGCCAGCCAGAATGGCCAATGGTCAAGTAAGCTGTGGTTCAGCAACATCTATAGGACCAGTACTTCTCCATCCCAGCTTTACAAGGATTCAGCATCCATTGGAAGAAATGGGAAAAGGCCTAGGCAGGGCCATATCCAATGGTGTCCCTCCACTGATGGCTCTTTGATGCAGAAGGGGTTTGTCCACAGTACCAGGGAGGGAGGCCATTTTTGCCAATTTCTCCTCCCACTGCCTCCCTCTATTTTGCTCCAGAAGGTTGGAGGACCCTTTAGAACAGCGTGAGAGGTTGCATGGGAGGAAGTGGCCAAAGATGCCTCTCATCTCCCTCCTGCTGACAGAAGCCTCCTCTGACTCAAAGAGCCTCCCATCAGATACAACCTCTAGCATTAAACTCCTTGAGATTTCTTACATTATTAAGTAAACTGTATTTAAGAGGACTGCTAGGGTGTGGATTTCTTTCAATCTATTACTACTTAGAATGGTAGTTATGCAGAGAAACACGTTTTAAAAATGTGTTGCAGTTTACTAGCTTTGCAAAAAATAATAATAATGCAAAGCAGTATAAAAACCTCAGTTAACTACTGCCCCCCAACCTTCTGTAGAACACAGCAGGGGCCTGCAGTGGGAGGGAACTGGCAAAAATGGCCTCCCTCGGTGTGACTGCTGACCAAAACCTCTGCTGGATCAGATTTTACAAGTTGTTCCAAAGACTAGAAGGCACTTTTACTGTTTGTAAAGAGTGTTTTTTCATTAGTTCAATTTATCTTCCCAGCCTTCTCTTCTTCGACCTAAAGAAAAATTCCACTAGATGAACCCTGCAGCAATATTCTGTTTTGAATTCTTCCCATTCCCATGTACCCAAAAAGCCACCACGCTCTTTGCACATGATTGCACAGGTTTCAAAAGGGTGAGGGGGGAGCAACACTAACAGCTCTTTCAAAACAATTGGGATTTCTTCCAGCAAACAGTGTTATGTTTGGGTTGCACGCTTCTTCATTCCTGCTTATTGGAACATCCTCACTTAACATGTCTTCTTCCATTAGTTCCCCCCCCCAAAAAAAATAAAAGATTCATCCCCATACAATTAAAAAGCAACATGGGAAGCAGCATTTTTGCAGTGTATGGAACAGGATTGCGGCATTTTTTTATTTTGTTCATTTTAAGTTACGGCAACCTACTCCCAAGTCTTCAGGATAAAGAAATCTGAATAAACATATTATTGGAAATGCTTTGTTCACCAGAGCGATAAATAGAACTGTTTTGAAAGTAGCGAACTGCAATCTGTGGCAGGCTTCTTTCCAAAATCTATAATATATGTAAGATGTAATTTTTGAGGTATACTTTTGAATATTAATTCTTAAAAACATGAAATGGGTTTAGAAATAATGTGACATTTGATCTGTGTGTGCTCCTCTTCAGTATTTTTGAGCTTTTAGTTTACTATTATCACGGTTTCTGACATTAATTCTGCAACAATTGAACCTAGAAACTTGCATTTCAGTCCTCTTCCATAAAAATGAAGTTATTCAACTGGGAGTTTCTGCTGCTTAAAAGAAAATGTGACTTTGTAAATGGAAAATTTTAAGATGGCTCTCATTGCACTATGAATCCAGAGTATTAATGAGAGCTGACATTTGTAGTATTAGACCAATTAGGCGTGCATGCTTTGAAGTCATTATAGATGTGAAGCATAACAAAGCACTTCTGGGATTTGATGATGTGAAAGACATCCATGTTAAAACCCTGATTCCCTTGAATATTTTTCCCACTGCATATAAGAGCTAGATAGTTTTAGTTAATTAGAAAAACCACCATGATTTCAGAAAGGAAGGATTTTAACTTTGTCATCCATGTTAGCATTCAAATTTAGCCAACACCAAGTACACAAACAATCCCTCTCCCTCCACTTTTATACACAGAATGACAGAAAAGTTGCAAAATGTGAGTAGAAGGGGAGAAATATGTAGCTCTACTCAGAAATAAGCCTTAAAATAAGTTTAATAGAGTTTACTCCTAAGTAAATATATATATAGGATTGCAGGCAAAATGACTTTCTTTTCCTTTTAACAAGGTGCAATAGGAGATCTCTTGAACCACTAACTTTTTATAATTGAACAACTTTTGTTCAAAATTGTTATGCCTACAGTTGTCATAGATGACCTGAACACATGTTATGTCACTTCCTTACCTTCCCATTTCAAAAAACTTTTGCCTGGGCTAATTCACTGTCCTACCTAGGTGTGTCTTCAGAAAAAGCAAGGTAAGTCAGTACACCTTATGGATTCACAATGTGTATATCCATCTTTGGAGTGAAATGAATGTTTCAGATGAGAATGCTGTATCTGTAAAGTATTTTAAGGGAGCAGGGGACTGAGCAGGATACCAGTGTTTTTTTTAAAGAGGAAAAACAGTGCCTCCGTGACCCTTATTAGGTTGCATAATGACAATACTGAAAAAGGTCATTTTTAATTAAAATATGGAAAAGAAGAAAAAGAAATAAAAGAAATCACGTGAATTTAATCAAATTTCATAGTTGAAGTGTTAAACAACTGGTATAAAAATACATCTGTGAGTTTTATACAATACAAATTTAGTTAAGAGAAGTGAAAAGGTTCATTCAGCAGCCAGAACCTTATCCCTATCTTCACACCAGGAAAGTAAAAGTCCTTTTCAGAGTACCTTTATACATAAATTTCATTTCAGCCATAGATAGACATGTTAACAGCAAAGTCTTGGCTTGTTTTCTATAGATACTGGCTGTCTGAGAAAGGTGTAGAACGAAGGGAGATACTATGACAGCTGTAACAGGGAGAGAAAGTTGATCCTCGCCTTGACAATAAACAAAGCAAATTCAAGTTTCCAAATTCATTAGCAATGCCATAAGAGTTTTAATCAGCTTGGCTCCAGTTTATTGCAGTAAAAACACTTTCAGTTTTGCAAAGTTCATCTCTAGAACTGTAACAAAGCAGATAAACAGATTGTATTTGTTGAATGCAGCAATCAACAATCCCATTGCTTCTTTACAAAACAACAACAATCCCATTGCTTTCTGACTACACAGCAATTATTAGCTGGAATCACACTCTCTCACTCTCTTGCATGTACACACACACACTCCACTACAAAAACGTCATCATGTGGGTAAAATTCCAGTTTAGTTCACCACCACTATGCAACTGCCACAGGAATGAAATAAAAGTATCAGAAGCTTAGTCAAATACCAATACTGCACATATAAAGCATTTGCTTTATATCGGTGCTGTGGAGAATACTAAAGAGATGGAATGACCTTATACAGGCATGGCCAAACTTGGCCTTCCAGCTGTTTTGGGACTACAATTCCCATCATCCCGGACCACTGGTCCTGTTAGCTAGGGATGATGGGAGTTGTAGTCCCAAAACAGCTAGAGGGCCAAGTTTGGCCATGTCTGACCTTACAGCTTTAGTGACACTGAGATAGAGAACAGTTAACTAGGAACTAAAGAAGTCAGTAAGACTCTGTTGAAGCAGTATGCTTTCAAAGGCAAAAGGTAGCAGCATGACAGAGAACAAGAGCTAGGTTGTTCTGTGCCTAGAGTGGCACAGTGGATATTCTGAAGATGGGGTTAAAAGAACAAACAGGAGAGCTTGCGCAGAATATGACGGAAAAGAAGGGAAATGGAGAGAACCAGTGTAATGAATGGCACAGTGCTTTAAATGGAAATACAAGGAACATGGAGTAAAATGAGTTAGAAGTTGAGGAGGGAGATGATGCAAAGACTTAGGCTCCAGGAAAGAACAACCAGTGGAAAGCATATTTTGGATACCTGCTCAAGTTCACAGTGAGAGATGGGCAGTGGTTCATCTTGGACCTCTCACTGGTCTTTAGAGGCATTCAGAAGCTTCACATAATGGCAGAGCTTTCAGCATGTACACATTAGCAGCCTGGAACGCAGTTAAGGTCATTCCTCAACCCCTCCACACACAGTGTTTCAAGCTGCATTTTTATGTTGCTGTACACACCGTTACCTAATTTGTTTGCACACACAAAACCAATTCTATTCAATGAAGCCATCATCTGCACATGTGTAAAATGTGCACATTTCAGCTTAGCTGTACCTTATATGTGGATAAAAACTGGTTTGAGGGAAAACACATAAAGCAACATGATTTCTCAAGAAACCAGAGAATACATATAAACTGTGGGTGACATGTGTACTCTGCTTCAAAAACCAGCAGTGGGCACTTCCTGTTTCCGGCGGTGGGAAATGGCAGATCCCACACGATCGGACCTCAGCCGTTCCGAAAATTCAGGGCTGATATGGGGGTAATTAACCCTGGCAGCCTCCCCAGGGCAGGGGAGGACTGTCTCGAAGACCCACGGTTTGCCTCAGATTGCCAATGTGGCAGACGGCAGGGGCACTGGGTCACGGAGCAAGGGACGGACTGACACCCCTGCAACGCCACCCCATAGCTGGACGCCATCTGTTTGAGAAAATATAAAGATTTGGAAAACAAACAGACACACTCTGAACTGACAAAGCTGGGGGAAAACCTGCAGTATGTACAGTCTCTGGTGCAAAAGATCAAACTTCAAAGAGATCCTCATCATGATGTTTGGAATCTGGAGGAGCTTGGTATGTTTTTTTCTTCTCCCTCTAACATTAACAATTCGTATTGCATGCCAAGCCTCATTAAGAACCTAAATTGCTCTTCGAAAAGGGAGTACAGATGGACTTTCATATATAATTGGGACCTATTCACAGCTGCTTTTCTTCTAAGATTTGAAATGCCTGTTAAAGACGAAAACAAAGAACAAAGGACAAAATGGCTTCTACCCACCATGCACTTATGGAATATCTGAAATACTTCCCTGATTAAGAGAAACAGGAGCTAACTGATGATTGGTCATAAAGCCTGGAAACAATATTATATATACAACTGTTTGCAAAAAGATGTTTTTTATTATGAGCGAGAGAGAGGGCTAAATGGATGTCTGGCAGCCCCCCTCTAGGGCCCGGAGGGGGGACTGGGTGGATTCCAAAGGCCAATTGTTAACTGTCTGATATATGGCTACATTGCAAACAGTCTGCTTAAGAATAAAGAAGGAGGTTTCTCTCTGTTTCTTTGATAACACCTGGACGGGAAAGATCAACGATTTGGGAGCTGCCAAAATAACAATTCTCAAAGAGCTGGACAGAACTTTGAAATTGGATGCAATTAAATGAAGTGGTGTGATGAAAAAACCAAAACAGCTGAAAGAGTACAATATACGGACAAATCTGCACTCCATAGGAAAAAAATGGATATGGAATTATGAAAAACATTGAGGATGATGAGAGGCAGGACTATGATTTTGAAAGCGCTTCGGAATTCAGACCGTGGGAGGCCAAAACAAAAATTATTACAATTTGGAAGACAATTGGACTTTTTTTATTTCAGTTTTTTATTTTTATTGGATTTGATTTGATATGTTAATTGGATGTTTTTATTGAAAAATTAATAAATGCTTTAAAAAAACAAAAAACCAGCAGTGGGAGTGCACTGGAGCTGAAGTAAACAGTAATATTTGCACAACCATAATCTGAAGCTCAGTACTTGCAAAGAAGAGCCTCTGACCTTCTCCCTCATGGAAATGGACAATGCATTCTTGCTGAGTTTTCGAACTGCACCAAACCAGCAAAGCCTCTGACTGCCTCTTCAGTTCAAACTAAACCGCTTTGATGTTTTTTCTACAATCAAGAGGTATCTAAATTTTAGTAAATTAATTAAATTAATTAATTAAGACAACACCCCTCCCCAAACTGAGGAAGAAACAGAGTCTGCCAGGGGAGCGGGGAGAGAAAGAGAAGGAAACAAAGGAGACAAACTGTTTAGTTTTAAGGAACATCCTCCACAGGTAAAGGGGTGCCAGACTATCTGGACCTATGAAGTGATCCATCTGAGCAATTCTAGTTTGTAATGTGTGAAAGACAATATACAAGCTTTTCACAATTGCAGAGGAGAACATGGCCTCCGGACTCACCAAATAACTGTGTACTTCAAAAGCTCTCCTATCCTGCTGCCTGCTTAGAACCTGCAGCAGGAAGCACTAGGCTGTCAAGTTGTTGGCGACTGCCTGTCTGGACTAGCCATTCGTTGAACTTGTTTTCCACATACACCTGGAACGTCTTTCTCTGGTCCCTGAAATCCAGTAAAAGATTAGCACTATAATGCATACAATGAATGTAAGACCCATCAATGAAAATATCTGCTGAAGTGCATGCACATGATTCAGAAGTTCTGGTTCGGGGCGGGGTGCGATTTTCATGGTCCTACCTAATTTCATTACTATTTAAGTACTGCTACATGTTGGAGAGCTATGTTTATCAATTTTCAAAGATATGGAAACCTTTCCTCCACAAAATATCTTTGAAACTGTTTTGGTTTACCTCCTTGGAGAAGAGAGCAGGACAGTTTTGAAAATAGAGCAGGTGAGTGATAGTTAAATTACACTCCTGTGTCTTTTAAAATCTGTTGAACTTATTTCTGCCCATCAGAGGAGTAGGAACCCTACAATAAAAGGTGTGAATTTTGCAAGGAAAAACAGGCAATTTTTTCATGGGGTTTTGCTTTGGGTGGGAGTTTTTTTTTTTGTATACTTTGAGGGTAGAGATTATTTAAATGCTCTTGAGTGAAAGGAAACCTCTAACCAAGATGGTTAATTCCTATTAATTTTTACCATTCGTGCCCCCACACATTGCAGATTCTACTAACTCTAAGTGGAAACTGGATGACTTGGCCAATCGTATGAATTCAAACCTTATTCAAACTGCCTCTGAAATGATGAGGTTCAAAATAACTATAGGTTTGGGGTGCTTCTGGAAGACAAGACAATTCTTAAAGCTTGGACAAAGGACATGTCTGACCAAGTAGGTCTACCATGGCTCCATTGGTTAGGATGTGGGCCAAAAGATGTTGAGACAAGACATGCAGCCTGATCCTATCCATTTCTACTTGGAATTAAGCCCCATTGTGTTCAGTTGTCTTACTCCCAAGTAAACGTGCACAGGATGGCAGCTATACGAGAGCAAATCAGATAGTAAACATCATATCCAAGCAATCCCATCTAGGTGTCAATTCAATGAAAATTTACTTGCACATCTGCGCAGTACTTTTAGAGAAATGGTGGCAGGATACACAGTATGTTTAGCATCAATGTAGTGTTTTTCTCCGTTTCGTGAGTCAGTTTAAAAAGCATCAATGTAGTGTTTTTCTCAGTTTTGTCAGTTTAAAAAGCATTAGCTAACAAGTTTATAACTTATAAAAGATTAGCAAACTGTTTGTAGCTGTCTTGCAGAAATTGTGAATATATACTTGAGCAACATACATATAGCAATCTTTTTATCTGCTAACACTGCTACATTTTGTTCTCATCTGCTGCTGCAGCTGGTTCTTCCTACCTGGAAGAAGAAGGTTGTTTACTTACTTGGTCAGCCCCGCCTCCTTCACGGTCTTCTGCCAGATATGAATTCTCTGTTCTCGTTGACTCAGTGCTTTTTGGTAAGCAGGTGGCAGCCCACCAGGTATTTCTGTGGTGTCTCCTTCCATTTCAAATGGGACAACAAAGGGGTAAAACTCTGACGGTGGGAGGAGTCTGAAGACATTTCGATCACAGTTCTCTTTACATACTAACATTGGATTATCCCAATAGTTAGGCACAGTAGCCAGGCCAGTCCTGCCCATGTGGTCCTCAAGCTTTGGATAATGCGTATGGAAGGGGGCAAAAGTTATTGCTAGGTTCCCCAGTAAGATGAGAGGTCTAGTTGGGGTGAGAACATGCAAGGTACAACTGGTGGTTGATGACAGAGACAGACGGCGGCAAACAGCAATAAGTGTGACATTGTCGCAGCTGTGGAGGTGAACTACTGTTTGCACTGGGCCAAGTACAAAGGTACTATTCCTGCACTTCTCTATGGTCACAGATCTGAAAGAGGAAGAAGGGAAAGCAGCCAATTAAAGCTGGAGCAAAAGAACACAACAAAAATGGTCACATAGCTTCGAAATGTGGTTGCAAAAAATGACTGCTGAAAGCTCTTTCACCTCAAGGGAGAAAGCAAATAGATGAAGGATTCACAGCAGCGATGAATCTTCACGTGCGTATCTTCTAGGGTACCTGAACTTTTTGCCAGTGTTTGCTTGTAAACTTGGCTCATCACAACGATGCGGTGTGCTGAAGGGACCATATGAGTATTGCAGGCTATCTTAGCTCGCTTGGTTGTTCCTTCAACTGCAAGAATAAAATTAAACACTGCTTTTTAAAAAAGTGAAAGAAGCCATTTTATAACAGCAAGGGAAAAGGGAGATTTTATCCTTGTGCCAAAGCTTTGATGGCCTGAAATAACTGTACCTTGTTGTGCCCATGCAAGTTTCTTCCCAGACTTGAGACAAGCTGATGCTCCAAACGGGTTCCCGGTCAGACAAGCCCTCAGCCAGGACTCAAGCTTGGGGAAGGAGAAGGCTTTGGAGATCTTTGAGTAGCCACTCTTTGCATGTAATGGCTGCCAGAGTGCAAGCGCATGAAGAGAGTGGACAGTACTGTTTCTGTTCACACATCCTTCAATAAGGAAGCCAAGAGCGCGAACAGCCTCAGGTGACATCAGGCTATTGTGGGTAGAATGTGAGGAGGCAGTGAGCTGATCCGGGTCCAGCAGCAGTTCAAGAATATCCTGCAGATGGTTCTTGATAAAGTCTTGCTGATAGTTGTCATTCCAGTTCTTAGACCAAAAGAATAAAAACAGAAAAATATCAGATGCAGAATGGACATTCACACAAACAAAATCCTAGGTGGCTGTGGTTGTTGTAATAGAATACTGCCCTTCATCTGAATATTACAGGGCAGTTCACAACATAAAAATACAAAATGAGAACACAAAATACATAATAAAACAAAAACAATTCAATAACTCCCTCCCACAAACACATTTTAAAGGCCATAGAATGTTAGTCAACCAAATGCCTGGTTATAGAGAAATATTTTCGCCTGACACCTAAGCATACGTAATGAAGGTACCAAGCAAGCCTCCCTGAAGAGAGCATTCCACAAACCAGGAGCTGCCGCCACAGATAAGGGCCATTCTTGTGTTGCTACCCTCCAGATATCTCGTGGAGGCACACAAAGAAGGGTCTTGGATGATGATCACAGGGTCCAGGTCCGTTCATATGGGGAGAGGCGGTCCTTGAGGTATTGCAGTCCTGAGCTGTTTAAGGCTTTACAGTCATATCTCGGGATGAATATGCTTCAGGTTAAGCATTTTTGGGTTGCACTCTGCGGCGACCCGGAAGTAACGGAACGTATTACTTCTGGGTTTCGCCACTTGCGCAGATGCTCAAAATGACGTCACGCGCATGCCTGGAAACGACGAAACGTGACACGCACACGCGCACTCGTGTGTTACGTTCACTTCAGGATGCGAACAGGGCTCCGGAACAGATCCCGTTCGCATCAAGAGGTACCACTATATAGGTCAAAAACAGCACTTTGAACCGGGCCCAGAAATGAATTGGCAGTCAGTTCAGTCAGCAGGAACAGTGTGATATGCTAAAACCATCTTGCCCAATGAACAACCAGGCTGCCATATTCTGCACTAGCTGAAGTTTCCAAACCGTCTTCAGAGGCAGCCCCACATATAACACATTGCAGCAATTTAACCTAATGGTTAACGAAGCATGGATGAAAGAAGAACTCAAAGAACCTCAAAGCAATACCTTAATCTGATTGGTGGATTCTCCAGTCAGACTGTAATTCTTGGATCTAGGATTCGGCCACTCATCTCCAAGTAGATATGTTCTCAGGGAAACCTTGTTTAGTTGTTGAATATAAAGGAACAGCAGGAACTGTAGAGTGTCCACAGACAACTGAGAAGATTTAAAAAAGGTTTATTTTAAAGAACATTCAAGTACATAATTTAGCAGGGGTTCTTATTTTATATTTAGCAGCATGTAGTGAAGTGGAAAAGAAAAAGACAGACCACTGCTAATATTCTTAACAACTAGAAGCAATTACAGTGGCCCAACAGCTAACCTCATATTGGATTGTGGCTCACATGCAGCATGTAATGTACTTGGGCAGGGACATTTCTTCCACACTGAGTGCATGAGAAGCCTGGGTCGGTAAGGCTGCTATGAAAAGCATACACCCATAGTATTAAAAGTGACAATATGACATTCCATGCCTTATTCTTCTGCTTCTCTGCCTCCTCCTCAGTTGCACAGCTGGATATCACCTCTGCCCATTCCAGTCGCTCCTCTGAAGTCCGTTCAACAAGACTGTCAAATAATTCAAAGTATAGCCAAGCCAAGTCCTTTTCTATCTGCAGCTTCCCACAGGCAATGTGTCGCCACATAGGCCAAGAAAGGTGTGGATAATAGCCTTCACTGGAGCGCATCCGGACATAAGTTGACATCTTCCGAAGATAATGCATGCTAAACTTGGAGGGAGGTGGGATTTGTAAGGCTCCCACTATAAAAGGTTCCATTTTCACCCAGAGATTGACACTGATTTGATCCATGTTTGCCATCCACAAAACTCACATCTATATTTTCAAGAAAATGAAAATAAGAAGTTAGTTCGACCATTAAAAAATAATAATACACATTTCCATATTTTCAGATTGAACTTTTTTGCAAGGAAGTCAAAGGTCTATTTCCCCCTTCTATTATGCCTTCTTTTTTTGTTCAATATCCTATATTTAAACATTTGCAGTCCCAAACCGTATGCACACGCTCATTCTACATAACACAGAAATGACTATTGAGAAATTAAACTTTCAAATATATTGAGTGAGTCCTGCCAGCCCCAACCGGCAAATATTTTTAGCTAAAGCTGTATTTTGAATTAAGTCAAAGTTCAAAGGCACACAACATTGGCTCTTTAATCCCTCCTCCTCAATAGGAACAGCAAGAAGCTTGGGCAAACCATTCTCTTATTCACATTAGACACTCCTGTTTGCATATGTCTTTGCTCATGCAAATGAGGGAGCAGATGGAATACAGTACATAATAGGAAAACGCTCAGAAGTTTCTGCTGTAGCAGCTCACTCAATATAGGGAACTCTTCAATAACGGCATCTCTATTCAAGGCAGCAAAGGCACAGTAGAGTCATGTACTACTACATGGCCTCAAAGCCAGACCATATTACGATAGACATACCTCCTGTTGCCCAGACTCCAGAAACCAGGCCAATTAAATATTACCAGCTTTCATTATTTCTAAAGCCCCAAACTTTATTTTCAACAGTCTTCCTGCTGCTTTGCATACAAGTTTCTTCCTCTGTGTGCTAGTTACCAGAGGCAGCAGGACAGAATGCTATCATACCTGTGTTTGCAAAGTTTTTTTATGGGTCTTTTCCAAGTTCCTCTAGGTCCATGTGTGTGTGTCCCCCATTGATTTTTTATTATTATTCATTTAAATAAAAAATTACTACCTCAAATTTCACCCTGCAACTTTGTTCCAAGAAAACATGTTACTGTTAAGGCAGGTGGGGAAAAGGAGATCAAGACTTTCCAGTTATAGCACCCCACCTTTCAAACTTGCTTCTCATGACAGTGCAATTTTTATTTTTAGCACCATAGGGCTTTTTTATGTCCCTAAGCAAATGATTTCCGGGGGGGTTGGGATTTAAAAATTATTTCCCAACATTCATGTTTTAATAGTGTTTTTATCCATTTACTTAGCATGCCACTCTGAGAAGAGCCACGGCTGAAGAGTAACTGGCAACGGTTTTAATGAAACCAGTGAGACCCAGCTTGTCTCAGACCGCAATTCCCATCCACCAGTTGAAAATCTCTATCCTCTAGCTGATTCCCTAGAAGAGAGGTTTCCTCACTGCATCCCACTGCTCCCTCAGTCAACACTGGCACATTTTCCCTCTCTGACAAGTAACAGAGGGCACTCCAGCGAAGCCCCAGCCCCCGATGTCAAGTGCAGCAGGAGCAAGGCGGCAAGTTTCTCTCTTCCACGCGCATTTGGAAGTCCCGCTTGTTGAGGGGAAGGGCGAATGAAAGGCTCCAAGGCAAGCATCCCCAACCTGCCGCCCTCCTGATGTTTTCGCCTACAACTCCCATGATCCTTAGCTAACAGGACCAGTGGTCAGGGATGATGGGAATTGTAGTCCAAAACATCTGGAGGGCCGAGGGTTGGAGATGCTGCTCCAAAGCAAGAGGGAGGAAGAGGAGGCGGAGGGCGGCTCCAACCTCTGAAACAGGGGAGAAGGGAAAAGTCCCCCTCAGCCTGTGGCGTTTCCCCGCCTGGGAGGTGGGGCCCGACAGCCCGCCTCAGACTGAGGAACGAAACTCCCGCCCGCCTCCCATTACCTGCGCGCCTCCGGCGGCGCCTTTCCCGACCTGGCTGCGCCGACCAAGCTACTTTCGAAAGCCCGCGGCCTCCGCCCACCACTGCGCCTGCGCACAGACGAATCTGGACGCCAGCCGCAGATAAAACACTCACCCAAGACACCTTCGAGAGAGAGAAATGCTCGCCTAGAGCGGCAGAGCCGTCACTGCGAATCTCTGGCAAGTGGCAAGAGCCGCCCCCTCCGCTTACTAGCTTCCAGCACTTCCGCTAAAAATGTATAGTATTCCAGTTCGAATGCTAGCGGAGTGGCCTAGCAGAGGCCACTGCGCCCCCTGAGGAGGGGAGGAATCGTCAGATTCTTACTCTGCTATTTGATCCCCCTACTTTGATCCCCTCACCTCGCACACATATGCCGATGTTAATTTATCTGCCCCAACCGAGGATAACACTTCAGGTATCCGGCAGTGAACTGTCTAGTATACAATTTATGGCATGAACGTATTTGTTAATTCTTTAGGCACCGCGAGGCTGTTGTTGGGGCAACCCCCGAAGAAACAGGAAAGAACACAGATCTGGGGATAAAGCGCTCCCCAATTCCGCCTCACACAAAGGCATTTAAAGGAAAACTGAAAATGGCATTCGCTTGACGTTTTGATTGCCATTCATTTCGATCATCCTCATGACTGATTTTTTAACAATAACTTTTAAAGTCCTCCCGTTTGCTGCAAGCCATCCATAAGGAGCCGCAGGCAAAACAATGAGTGATAATAATAATAATAATAATAATAATAATAATAATAATAATAATAATAATACAGAAAGGAAGTAGGAAGTCCCTTCTTGAAGGAGCCGTAGGCGTCTCCTCGTGACGTCGTCGCAACGCCCCAACGCTACGCTTTAAGGCACCGACGCGCGGCTTCGCCCCGTCCCTATTTGTTGACGTCTCAAAGCCTGGTTGGGCGGCTGTAGCCGGCCGCGGGTGAAGTGTGAGGTTGTGATTGGCCAGCGGCGCGCGCCGAGTCGGAGCCTGATTGGGCGGTTAGCTTCACCGGGTTCTCTTTCGTGCGTGCCTATGGTTACCGGCGTGTGAGAGAAGCCGAGGAGGGGGCGCGCTTGGAACCTGCTCGAAGAGACCCCCCCTCCCGCCATGTCACCCCGCTCCCTCGGCGGGCTTCTGCTGCTGCTGCTGTGCCTGCTCGGAGACGCCGTCGCCGGGTGAGCCGAGGGGAGCGGGAAGGGACCGGGAGGAAACGGCGCCGCCCCACCGGTACTGGCAGGTGGCCTCGCGGTCGGGTGGAGCCCCCCTGCTCCCCTCGCCCCTCACTGCCGCCCAGGGGGCTTCGTCTCCCCCGTCCCTCGCCGCCACCTCTCCCCTTCCTCACAGGGGCAGCTCTCGCCTTCCTCTTCCCACGCGGGGCGGGTGGTCCTGTCCTCCCCTTCCCCGGTTACAGCCGTTATGGCTCCTCCCCCTCGCCCCACCCCCGCCCAGGGTGACCGGGAAGAAGGCCGGTTTGCTGCCGCTTTCGCAGCTTGTGCAGACGAGGGAGTTTCGGTTGGTTGGTACAGTGGTACCTCGGGTTAAGAACTTAATTCGTTCTGGAGGTCTGTTCTTAACCTGAAACTGTTCTTAACCTGTGGTACCACTTTAGCTAATGGGGCCTCCTGCTGCCACTGCACCACCGCCACACGATTTCTGTTCTCATCCTGAAGCAAAGTTCTTAACCCGAGGTAATATTTTTGGGTTAGCGGAGTCTGTAACCTGAAGTGTATGTAACCTGAAGCGCATGTAACCCGAGGTACCACTGTTTAGTCATGTATTTCCGCCTGTAGTTCGGGGTATCAGAGTTATCTGGCCAGGACTGTGTTGAAAGCCCTGTTCAGCCATGGACCACACTCAGCATAGCCCACTCCGTAGGGTTGTTGTTGTGAGAGATTGGAGGAAGGCCTGCGCCCACTGCCTTGGGCTCATTTGAGGAAAGGCAGGTTATAGATGTGGTACGTGGCACAGAAGTAGGTGCTGCCCTTCACATCGCGTTGTTGTACAGGTTGAGATGCTGGTGCACTGGGAACAGGCAGGAACTGAATGGAGGCCAGTACACTGTGACCTGATCCAAAAAAAAGTGGGGAGGTACTGTTGGGGATGTGTTTGTCTCCTCTGAAGGAACAGGTTCGCAGCCTGGGGATAGTTCATCCATCATTGTCAAGGTGCAGGTTGTTGCTGTCATTGAGCACCTTTCACTGACTTATCCATGCTCTGATAACCCTCAGATTAGACAACTGTGATGCATTATTATAGGATCCAGTAACCTCCTGAGAGGGACCTCCCCCTACATTGTGCTGTCTCAGCTTTGAAGTCTGCCAGGGAGGTGCTTTTGGTAATATTGTTGAGTAAGGTTTGGGAGTCTGGTTCACCAGAAGGCTTTTCCGGCAATTGCTACCTGCTTGTGAAACACACTGTCCCAGACGTTTGACTGATGCCAACACTGAACATTTTTCAGCACAGGCTGAAGACCTAGCCCTTCTTCCAGGTCTTTTGAGTATGTTAGGTGTAAGAACCTGTATGGTTTGATAATGATAGGCAGATTGATCAATTGTTTTAGAGTTGCACTGTATATTTTCCTTTATCCTCTTGTTGGTTTCATCTAATTTTAGAGGTTGTTACTTGTCTTGAGGTAATTTAAAATGGATGGAAGGATACAAATTTAATTAAAAAAAATTTAAAAATACATGTTGAGACAGTTTAGAAACTACAACTGCTAGATTGCTAGCTGGGACTAGGCATTATGATAATGTATGCTTGTGCTTCATCAGTTGCATTGGTTCCAAATCTATTTCAAGGTCCAATTCAAAGTGCTGGTTCAAGCCCTTTATGATATGGGGCCCAGGGTACATGAAGGACCGCTTATCCTTGTCTGCCTATCTGTACATTAATATTTTCATAGCTGGTCCTTAGGTCCTTATTTAGGTTCCCTGCCATCTGAGGTACAGTTGGGTGAATATTGGGGAAAGGGCCTTCTCAGTGGTAGCCTCCCAGTTGTGGAATGTTCTCTCAGGGAGACTCACTCTGATGTCATTTTAGGTTCAGGGAAAGGCCTTGTTGTTTCTCAAGACTTTTTAATTCAGATTGATCCATTTTA
This sequence comes from Podarcis raffonei, assembly GCF_027172205.1. NCBI lineage: Eukaryota > Metazoa > Chordata > Lepidosauria > Squamata > Lacertidae > Podarcis > Podarcis raffonei. The sequence continues at coordinate 63,942,826 of NC_070606.1, read as the reverse complement.
TCTTGGTTGGACTTGTTTTTATGCCTTTTCTATTTGTATTATTTTTATATATTTTGATTTGTTTTATTGTGAATTGAAATTTTGCCAGTCACCTGGTTACACCACTTAGGGATCGGTGTGATTAAGCTGTGTACAATTTTTTGAAATAATTAAAATATATAAAATATAAATCTATAATAAATAAAGTACAGGAGCATGCTATTGAACACAGGGTGTCTTACTTCTGAGTAAATATGTGTAGGCTTGCCCCAAATGACATTGAATAAAGATAAGGTCTGGGAACTCCAAGATAAAACACAGCCACTGTTAGTTTGTGTGTAACTTATGTTTGCTTGTCCCTTCTTGTGACGTTGGTTGAGAATGTACAGTATCATAAATCCCACAAGTAAATTTACCTACTTGTTAGCTTATACATTCCTTTCTATTGAAATTGCAATAAACAGGGAAGCTTACACAATTAAAATAAATGGCTGTGGCCTGATACAGCCACCTTATTGGAGCTAAGTATGTCTGGGTTTGGTCTGTTTCTAGATGAGTGTGTGTCTTGCAACCCTATGTACACAACTTGGAGTTCCGTAGTGGAAGAAAGGCAATATATAAATTTACCTAAATAAATAATAAATGCCTAACATATATAAGTCTGCTAAGACTGTACTGTATTAAAATAATTCAATCCATCAGCCCAAAAGCCTATTGGAACACAAATGTTTTCAATAAATGGCAGAAGCTTAAGAGTGGGGACCAAGCAAGCCTTCTGTTTTTCTTCTCACTGTAATTGTGTGTTTTTGGTAACACCTTTTATTTCATATACTTCACATCCCATTTTATTTGCATCCGTTTTCTGCCAATGTATTTAAAGGGGTATCCAGTTTAAATACTAATGTATGCATGCCTACACACAAACACACTATTGTAGCCTTCTTATCACATCAGCTCCTTAATTTTTATCTGTTTCTTTTTATTGAATTTCACTTAGATAACCAAAAGAGAAAACAAATCAACAATTTCAAAAGGGATATCCAAACATAACATCAGTATAAAAATAACATCAGTTTCCGTTACAGTTCTTTGTCTTCACACTTAAATCTTTATATCTTTAAATATTTAAATCTTTCCTCTACACACCTATTGACCTCCATCCCTCCCGATTTCGGGCTTCTTAATAAAAATACTTTCTTTTTCCTGCAGCTGATAATTGTTAATGGTTTACACATCGTACGATCTATATCAAACATGCTATAGTTTTTAAGTTTCTATAATTCCCTTCAGTGTATACCATAAATTTATTCCAGTCACTAATAAACTTTGTATTTTTTTGGTTTCTGATTTTTTGTGTCATTTTTGCTAATTCGACAAATTCAAATAATTTTATTTGCCAATATCTAATTGCTGGGGTGTTTGGACATCAGCTCCTTAATTTTTGCCTGTGTTTCTCTTCTTTTTTCTTTTCCCTCAGGGGACACAGGCCTTGAGTAGACACTTGGGAATATGCATATTATTAATGTGTAGATTAAGACCGCATAGTACATTTATAGGGCAATCTTAAGCTTATTTACTCTGGAGTAAATCTCACTGTGTTCAGTAGGGCTTACTCCTTAGTAAGTGTGTTTAGGATTGCACTATTAGAGACTGGCTGTGTACATGGCATGTGGTTTTCAGTGAGCTCACATTTTAAAAACAGGACCTTCCCTTCAAGTATTCTCTGGCTGAAAGTTCTAATACATCCTTGGAGGCACCATTTCTGTCATTCTCTGGATGCCCTGCTTGTAGAGCTTTATTACAAGTTATAATTGTTGTGCTTGTAGAGCTTTATTACAAGTTATAATTGTTGTGGTAAGCAACAATATTGGAGGAGAAGAAGGAAACAGAGCCCTCCTGCTGTTCTCTAACTTGTAGCCTGAGTATGTGGTCGCATTAAAGGAAGAAGATGCACAACAATAACTCGCTTCATTTTTCTTTTAGGAGAGATTTCTACAAGATCTTGGGGGTGCCCCGTAGTGCATCTGTTAAAGACATTAAGAAGGCCTACCGAAAACTCGCCCTGCAGCTTCACCCAGACCGGAATCCTGATGATCCACGTGCGCAGGAAAAATTCCAGGATCTTGGGGCTGCCTATGAGGTTGGTGTATTTGGGGAAAGTCTGTGCCCAACTAATGCACCCATTGCTTTCTCTGTTTCGATATTTGCTGTTTAGCAAAACCTTAGCAGAGTGAGCAGAGTGTCTTAAGTCAACTACAGCATGGTTATGATAGAGTGTCATTAACAGGCATTCCTAGAAAGTCATCTCCATCCCCTTTCCTATCATTCATTTCTTTAGGATAATTTATAGACACACCTATACAGTCATACCTTGGATCCCGAACGCCTTGGTACTCAGACATTTTGGCTCCCGAATGCCGCAAACCTGGAAGTGAGTGTTCCGGTTTGCGAATGTTTTTTGGAACCCGAATGTCCAATGGGGCTTCTGCAGCTTCCAGTTGGCCAATCAGAAGCCATGCTTTGGTTTCTGAATGTTTTGGAAGTCGAACAGACTTCTGGGACAGATTCCATTCGACTTCCAAGGTACGGCTGTATTTGAAAATGGTCTGTAGATGGTTTTAAGTTTGGCAAACAGCCAAAACACAGAGTTTTTTTTACTGTTTTTACATTAGCAACAAAATGTATCATATCTGTATTTTATCTGTGCCAAATTTACATGCTCTACCAATTGTCTTTAAATTGACATAGTGAAAGGACCTCTTGAAGTTAATGGCTGGTTAACAAAAAATCATTAGCTTGTTGGTTGGCCTGTTATTGTGCTTTTTGGGAGCATAGGCGAAGGATTTATTTAACAAAATTTATATAATGCCTGCTCTTTTTTTAAGCCTCTAAAGAATTTACAGAAAAAGATTTTATATTTAGTCCAGATGACATCTCCAGGGAGCCCAAAGTGAGCACAGTTGTCAGGCATGATTCTTGTATTTGCAAATACTAGTCCAGGCTAATGTACAAGTGGAGATTTTAGTGTTAGATAGGCCATGCCTGGCTTTCTGGTGCACCTTCCTGATACAGATAAAAAAGCACACTGGCCTAACCACTGAATGACACGTTACAGAAATTAAACTCAGGAATGTTATTGGCAGAGGGAGGTAAACAGATGAAATTCTAAACATTTTATGCATTGCTCATGCCTCATGTTTCTGCTAGCTTTTTCTAGATAGCCAGATCTCTCTTTTCTGAATTGAAGAACAGGAATCCCCTTTTGACAGTTTTCCATTGCTCTGTAAATTCAATGAATCAAGATACTTGAACAGGCTGCAGCATGGAATGCACAGTAGTGTGGTTGGCAGGAAGAGAACTCTAGAGAAATAAGAACTATTGCACTAGGAGCTGGCAAGCTAGCTTTATCTAGTTGACCACTTCTTATGCTGAAATTAAAGTCTGCAGTATGTTATTAAATATGCAATTAATCACCCTAACCCTAACTTGCCTGTTGCTAAATTTTGTATGACTTGCTTTTGTGTAAACATAGGATTGGGGTGCAAATAATAATAATAATAATAATAATAATAATAATAATAATTTTTATTTCTACCCCGCCCTCCCCAGCCAAGGCTGGGCTCAGAGCGGCTTACAAGCAATAATAAAAACAAATTGCATGATTACAACTTAAAAACAAAATTAAAATACATTAAAATATGGAAATATTAAAATGTAGCCTCATCGCAGGAGAAGGAAAGGAAAAAAGAAAGAAAGGGAGGGAGGGAATCAAATTGGCTCCAAGCCAAAGGCCAGGCGGAACAACTCTGTCTTACAGGCCCTGCGGAAAGAAATCAGATCCTTCAGGGCCCTGGTCTCATGAGACAGAGCGTTCCACCAGGCCGGAGCCAGAGTTGAAAAGGCCCTGGCTCTGGTTGAAGCCAATCTAACTTCCTTAGGGCCCGGGACCACTAGGGTGTTGCTATTTATGGACCTTGAGGCTCTCCGTGGGGCATACCGGGAGAGGCGGTCCCGTGGGTACGAGGGTCCTAGGCCGTGAAGGGCTTTAAAGGTCAAAAGCAGCACCTTAAATCTGACCCTGTACTCTACCGGGAGCCAGTGCAGTTTGAAAAGCAGTGGGTGAATATGCTCCCGTGGCAGAGACCCCGTGAGGAGCCTCGCTGCAGCATTCTGCACCCTCTGGAGTTTCTGGGTCAGCTTCAAGGGCAGCCCCGCGTAGAGCGAATTACAGTAGTCAAGCCTGGAGATGACCGTCGCATGGATCACTGTGGCCAGGTCGGGGCGGGAAAGGTAAGGGACCAACTGCTTGATGCGGCGAAGGTGGAAAAATGTCGCCTTGGCTGTTGCTGTAACTTGCGCCTCCATGGAAAGGGAGGAGTCAAGGATTACACCCAAACTCTTAACGGAAGGCAATGGCACTAATTGGGCCCCCGCAAGAGAAGGGCATACATCTTCTGATGATAAAGTATGGACAATGAAAAAATGTTTTGTAAGCCCTTCTACAGCTTTCACTGTATTACAGGTTGAGAATGGAAACCAGTGACTGTTGCTTATCTCATCTACAGTGTCAAGAAAAGTCACAAATTGTTGTTTAAATATTTGCATATTTGGTTATATCAAAAAGTGTTGCTCAACTGACAATAAAGCTTCCATTGTTAAAACAAGGAGAGAAGCAAATTTTTGTGATTTCCCTCCCTCCCCCTGCACCCACCCTAAATCTTCTCTGGAGGATCCTCCAACCTTCTAGAGCCCGAAGGAGAGGGGGTTGCCAGTGGGAAATTGCCAAAAAATGTTTCTTTGCTCATTCTGCTAATTGAAACCTTACTGGCAGCTGAGTGACAATATTGGACACAATCCATTGTTCATAAGTTTTATAATGCTGAGTCTCCATGCAGTTCTAAGAATAACTGCATTCAAAATCTTCCATCAGCCTTAAGACATCAATTGCAATCAAGCAAACAAACATTTTAGGCTGCCATAAGGCCACTGCTGAAGGCATTTCCCTGACAAAAATCAGTGGAACGTGTTTCCACTTGACGTAGAATCAATTAATACCAGATTTCACTGCTTTGTAACAGTTATGTTAAAGTTTTGCCTGATACGTAGATGCACACTGTTATCTCCTGCAGGTATTGTCAGATGAGGAAAAGCGAAAGCAGTATGATGCATATGGAGAAGAGGGATTGAAAGAGGGTCACCAGAGTTCTCATGGAGATATTTTTTCACAGTAAGTCTGTTTTATTTCTCCAACGTATTTGCACAACATTACAAGCTTTACAGTGAAGGGATATCATTGTTCCAGTTACAGTATCTGAAGAAGTGTGCATGCACACGAAAGCTCATACCAAGAACTAACTTAGTTGGTCTTTAAGGTGCTACTGGAAGGAAAAAAATTTTTTGTTTGGGATATCATTGGTAGTTCATTGCAGCCAACACTATTGCTGTAGTATATTGTCTTCAGGTTCTTCTCTGGCTTCTTTCATAATGAGTGACATGTGCAAGAATATATTACAGCAATAGAAGTCTGTCATGGTGAGTAGACACTGCACTGAATCCATATCACACAAGTGAATATTCCTTTTTTTAAAAATCAGCTATAGAAGAGGCAGGGAAGAGTTAAGTCCCTTGTGACTGGGAAGACAGAACCAATTAAATTTTATTTCTGCTGGAGCAAACACTTCCAAGGGGATCTGAAAGTCAAACTAGAATGTCTGAATATCAGTTTCTTAATTGGTGTGAATGGGTCCTCCATGTGGACATTTTCATCCTCCTTATGAGGAGAGGCCCAACATTGGCTCAGTTCACATGCAAGGGGTATGCCAAGGCAGGACAGTTATTTTGCAAGTTCCAGATAGTGAAAGCAAAGGCAGAAAACACTCTCACAATTCTCTGGCCCCTGAGTCTGATTTTTCCCCAATGCTTTCACATCTTGCTTTGGGATAGTGTTAAAGTTTTCCTCCAAATATCAAGGCCACTTGAACAGAGATTACCTTGTTTGCTTCATTTTGGCAGAAACATATTTGGTTCTTGGAGCTGTTAACCCTCTAGACACAGAAGCCATGGCAGAGTTCACAGTGGCTCTCCATTTCCAACATGTATCATGCCTTCCTATTTCCAAGGCACAGCAGCCTTTTGTTATCATGTTAGCAGTTCCAAATAATTTTCTGGAGGTAGCATGTGGATATGCTTAATAAATCTCTGCAGCTCTCAGAAGCAATGTTAAAGCTGAGAATATCAGTGGTTTTATGTAAGATGCTCTGAAGCAAGGTAAATATATTTAAAATAGTTAAATAAAAATCAGTAAGCCAGCTGTATAGTTTTCCCTGTCCACATGTGTATCAATTTTGTAATGATGCACAAATTTGCAGACCTCTTGCTTCAGGAGATATATTCTGTAATATTTTCTTTCCCTGAGAGGGCACAACCACTTAAAAACCCACTCTGGGATCTGAAGCAGGTTTTATACATCCCTTTCCTTCCTGTTCTGACACTGTTCATTTAGTAGAAAAGTAGGCAGACCCACCCATGTATAGACCAGGCCAAGTTTACTGAGAAGGGGGCTCAGAGTCTATGCAAAACTGAGTAACAGAGCTGTTTCTGATTGCCCCGTAAGCTTTTTTCACGTTTCAATTTTTGCAATTTGATTGTCTCAGTGCAGTTTGCTTTTGTTTTTGCAAGCAGCTCCTCTTCCTGTTTTTATTAGTTATTTCTTCACAGAAGTTATCCCTCAAATTGGGAAGAGATTCCTTTCAGGAAGGTGATACAAATCTGATAATCTTCTGAGTTGATGACATTAACCCTTTCATGCATGCTCTCCTACCAGTTGATTTGAAGGAGCCCCACAATAGGCACATGACTCTTTTCTCTTAAATAATGATGGTTCGTTTCTTTACAGTTTCTTTGGAGACTTTGGTTTCATGTTTGGAGGTAATCCTCGCCAGCAAGATAGGAATATTCCAAGAGGAAGTGATATCATTGTGGACCTAGAAGTTACACTGGAAGAAGTGTACTCAGGAAATTTTGTGGAAGTAAGCATGCCAGTCTGCTCCTTATGATTTTGTTAAGTTCTGGGGATATGGAAGTTATATATTCTTGTTTGAACATAAATGAGAGTCTACACTGAAATTTGGCATCAGGCTTCTTCTTCCCATGAATGGCATACAGAAAAGTAGCAAATCACTATCACTTTTGTATTGCTACTGAGAGTTTGTGGTTTCTGCCTTTCCTGGCACTTTTGCCTTTAACAGACCATACAATGAAGAATGTTGTTGTCACCTGAGTGCTTGTTGAGCTAGTCTTGAGGGTATTGCTAATGTTCCAGTGGAACAGCTGGTAGTGCTAATGTTCCAGTGGAACAGCTGCAGTGATTTTAACTGGTCTAACTAAAGCTTTTGCTAATTGATCTTTCTGCCTTTCGTCATTACTGAGCAGGCTGCCAAGTTATTTCTGCTTCTAGTGTGTGTGGAAGGAAGTGGCAACAAACTCAAATTGTGTCTTGCCCTCTGGAGAGTTTTGTGTGAGGTGAAACAAGACTGTGATGCCAAAAAAAGAAGACTGCTAGTAGTGGTTGGGTCATATTTACTGTTGCTTTTCCAGAAACAGTCTTTAACACAGCTTCTACCTTCTGCAAAGGGAGATAAATCCCTCTCTCAATCCTCGAGCATACTTTGGATTCAGAGGGGAACAACCAGAGCTGGACACAAATAAGGGTTGGCTTCTGGTAAGCCCTATCCAAATTTGTGGGTTCCTGCTCTAACTGCTGCAGGTATTCACAAATCGTTGAAATAAGTTGTGCTTTTGGTATTCATAAGTAGGTCAAGATTGCTATTAATATTTACTAAACCTACGAGTCGCCTATGCAGAAAAGGTGTAGGCAACTTTACAATTCAAAACATTAGCAACATACAATATAAGGAATACTGTACAGTGGTACCTCAGGTTAAGTACTTAATTCGTTCCGGAGGTCCATTCTTAACCTGAAACTGTTCTTAACCTGAAGCACCACTTTAGCTAATGGGGCCTCCTTTTGCTGCCGCACCGCCGGAGCACGCTTTCTGTTCTTATCCTGAAGCAAAGTTCTTAACCTGAAGCACTACTTCTGGGTTAGCAGCGTATGTAACCTGAAGCGTATGTAGCCCGAGGTACCAATGTACACATTTTAAAATACATAATTTAATCTTCACCAGTCAACAGCTATCAAAAACACCTCTTCAGACACATACCTAAATTAGGATATGTTGGTATCTAACTGACTTGTTCCATCAGAGTAAGGATTTCTGCTGCACAATGGAATTCCCCCCTGTCCCCCCCAGATCTGTTCCTTGGGTCTCCTCAATCCTCCAAAATAGATTGGGGGAGGATGTAGGAGGGATCCATTGCACAAACAGAGTGCATTGGATACTGCCCATTAATACAACAGAGACAACCAGTCCTACCCACCAAATATATAAGCATTTTTAGAGGGAGCAGCAGCACTCTCACTTCTGCTAGGCTGCCTTGTTTTGTCCTTATATATGTGACATGCTAGCTGCAAAGCCTAAGGTGGCAAGCTGAGGTAAGTGGAATGTGTGCGTTTACTCAAGCCATCAAGACTAAAGTGCTTTATGTGTATAATCTGAATATGAGACTCTGGTTATTTATATTTCTGCAGGTTATTCGAAACAAGCCAGTAGCAAGGCAGGCACCAGGAAAGCGGAAATGCAATTGCCGGCAAGAGATGAGGACAACTCAACTAGGCCCAGGGCGTTTCCAGATGACCCAAGAAGTAGTTTGTGATGAATGTCCCAATGTCAAGTGAGTCTGAGGTCCTCTGGCTCTTTGGTGCATGCATAGTTTGCAATTATGCATCACTGTTGAAAGTAGCACAAGAGAGAGAATTACCACTTTGAGCCACATGGCGGTGTATTGTGTATGGGATCATCTATGGGAATGAAAGAAGGAAGGAAAAATTGTTGGAAAACCAGGGTTACTGACTAGAATTTGAATAATTGCCCCACCAATATAGATTCCCTGATAGATTTTTTTCCTGTAAAATAGAGCATTTCATTTGTGTTGTTGGAATGGAATGGAATGGAACGGAACTTGTGAATGCTCCCTGCAGCATTCTTATAGATGACTTCTTGAGTCATCTGGAAACACCTTGTTTCTGTGTACCTTCAAGGTTCCATAATGTAGTAAGCCCAACACTTCTGTAGTTCAGTTGCGCAGCATGGTCTGAATAGCAAAGAAAAGCAAACATCTCTTCTGTAGTGCAATCATTAAAGAAAGAATATATATATATATATATTTTAAAAGTGCTGCCTTTCTCCCCTGTTTCTTAGGCTTGTAAATGAAGAACGAACCCTAGAAGTGGAGATAGAACCTGGTGTGAGAGATGGCATGGAATATCCTTTTATTGGAGAAGGTACAATATTCCCTTTCTATCTGGAGTTAATATCTTGTTGGGTCTGAGGTAGTAAAGAACTTGGGGGGGTAGAACTTGTCAGAAAGCTAGTTGATTTTTCAAATTGGTTTCCTTGTTGAAAGAACCTGTTTTGGGGCTAGAACAGCAGTAAAGATTCATCTCTTCTAACTCAGCACTATCTACAGAGAACATTATCCCCATAGCTACTCCAGCAATGACAGTTCCAGAGGATGCTCTGGTGGAGAACCTCCAATTGGCCATGGGCAGCAGCCATGCCCCCATCAATGGCACCAGTTGCATTAGGTTATAATAAGGAAGGGATGCAGGGTTTCCATTAGCTCAGCTAATAAGTCAGGGTTCTTCCCCTGACACCTGGCAGCAGCTATTCTGTCAGGCTGCAGCAGAGAAGAGAACGAAGACAAGACCACACCATCAGTACAGCTGAGAAACCATCAACTTTTGGCACCTCTTTTCCTTTAACACTTTCACCCCAACTAGTCGTTAAGACTTCAAATAACTTGTACCCAAGTTTACTTACTTTCTGCCATCCAATCCATTTCACTTTTGTCATTACTTTGTAGATGGTAAGTATGAGAGCAGGGACTTGAGTGAGGATTTTTTGTATCATCTGTAAGCTACTATACAGTCCTATTTTGGTGTAAGAGCAGGATAGAATTATTTAAACATCTTTTTCTTGGATCATGTGACTATTGGAAAGCTTAAAGGGAAGAATTACCTTTGGGTTTCATTTGTGGGAAGTGAAATGGTTTTGAAACCAGACCTAATCCATATTCAAACTTCCACAGGTGAACCACATGTTGATGGAGAGCCAGGTGACTTACGCTTCCGAATAAAAGTTCTCAAGTAAGTCGCTTAGTTATTTTTGCCTTGTTTACCCAGAAATTAACCCCCCCCAAAAAAAAAACACCACATATTAACTAGTCACTGAACAAACCTCATTGGATTATGTTGAAAGATGAAGTGTTCCATATGTGTATTGATGCATGCATTCCCTGTATGGGAAGTAACCCATATAATTAAGTGCTGCAATGAGAAAAGTATTTCCCTAACAATAGTGCTTGTCATATTGTGCGGGGACATCCCTTGGGGAATGGGGAGGGGGCACACAGGACACAGAAGTGTGTGTGAAGTTATCCAAATGGATAGGATTCTAAAGCAAGTAGTACCTTCCTGTCCTTACTACTTAAGACCTGGATAAGACGAATGTTTCCTGGCAGAAGACTTGCATATCCACTTTGGATCTGTGAGAGTAACTGCAATAGAGTTAGGCCTGCCCCTTTCATGACTTCAGTAGCTATTCAACAAATGACCTCCCCACTAGGTTAGAGCAAAAGACACAAGCATACTGGGGTCAGTTCCATTCTGACCATGATGTAAAACTACTTTGCATAAATATTTCCACCTGCTAAGCTGCAGAAGGTTTTGATGATCCCCACAGAAAATTGTCCCCTCCTGTAAAGATTGAGGTGGATTTATTGCCTTTGGCAACAAGAGTGACAGACTTGCAGGATAATTCACAAGCCTTCATTCATTTTTTAAAAGTTAAATGTTAGAGAGTTTGACAAGTATACAGAAAAATGATGAAGTAACAAGTAGAATATGTTAACATTTTCTAACATCTTTCCTACAGGCACCCAGTTTTTGAGCGAAGAGGAGACGATTTATATACAAATGTGACTATTTCGCTGGTTGAGGCTCTTGTGGGTTTTGAAATGGATATTGCCCATTTAGATGGGCATAAGGTAAGGCAGTTTTTAATATTTGAAATAATACATTTTCAGAGTAGTCTCCTATGTTATTTCCATGATAATTGCATCAGTTGACACTAAAATATGGGGGGGGGGGTGCTGATGTGTCAAAGTATCTAGTCACAAATGCTAATCCTGTAAACTCTTCACCATACTCCCATCTACTAGGTGCATGTTGCCCGGGATAAAACCACAAAGCCTGGAGCCAAGCTGTGGAAAAAAGGAGAAGGTCTTCCCAACTTTGACAACAATAACATTAAAGGCTCTCTAATAATTACATTTGATGTAGACTTTCCCAAAGAGCAGCTGACAAGTGAACAACGAGAAGGTTTGTATCTATGTATCCTAGAATAGTGTTGCTATGGTAAAATCCCAAATGGTTTGATCAGTAATTCCATTTACTGATATATTCTTCATGCTGAGATCTGGAAGTTACTTTGTCATCTAAGTGTCCATCGTGTGGGTATCATTCTGTCATTTTCCAGTTTTAAGATTCTGTGTTCAGAAAGGCATGCCATCTATTAGAATAGGTTGGCTGCAAGAAAATGATTCAACCAGTTTGCTGCAGCCTGTCAGAAAGGGCTGCTCTGGCTATAACATGGTCCCAGCCACTACAGACATTGTGACAAAAGTGACAGGATCTCTTCAGGGGTATGTTCTGGAAGACTAGGGATGGTAGGGAGGAGAGCAGCCATTGCTGCTTAGTACAATTTTTTAAATATTGCTAACTTTTCAAACAGTGAAATTTAAAAACAGGTCAGGAATCTTTTCCAGACATCTTGCTTGTTCCTAGTCTGTTTTAGTTATTAACCAAGGTAATATCATTGCTTTTGTAGCATATCTGTTTTTCTATGTTTAGGGAGTATTTGCATAGACATCATTCTGGGAGTTTTTCTCAAAACCGTTTTGAGTGAGCTGGTCTCAAAATATCGAAACTGAATGTGCTGGCTTAAAATTGGAAGAGCCTGAATTCATTTGATTTTCTTTCCTCCTTGTGACATATTCGGAACATTGTATGGTTATTACTTTTTTCAATCTTTTGCAGGTCTCAAACAACTGCTGAAACAGGCATCAGTGCAGAAGGTGTACAATGGACTGCAGGGATATTAAGTGGTGACAAATGAACTTTGTTGCAAATGAGAGAAATCAGTGCTATGAACTGCAGTCTTCTGGTTGTTGTAGAACAAAGCTGAGGGGTGTTGGAGTGACTGCTGAGCCCTCCATTTTTACAAATAGTGAAGGTGATTTGGGGACAGATCAGAAGACGGTAAAAGAATTTTCCTTATTTGGGACACAACTGGTGCTCTATCTGGAGCAATCAGGCTCCAGCAGTTGAGAAATGTGAGGCGTTTTAACACACGTACCACGTTTGAAATTCTGGTTTTAAAATATATTTTGATGTTACTTTTTCTTGCCCCTCTGAGTGAATTTTCATAACTCGTTCCCTATCCCTCTGTTTTACTTTATATTGTCTCTGTTTCAGACTTTTAAACTAATGGGTTCTTTGCTGCTAGCATTTTTGGTTCTTGGGCCCAGCTTGGAAAATATGGGTTTAAAATCTTTTCAGTTTCCTAATTTCTGTACATACCTAGTCCTCTTATCACTCACTCTAATGGAATTGAGGCATGAGAAACCCTTATCTCTGCAGTTGAAATTTCATTTGCTTTCTGCATTGTCCTCTGGGGTTTGACAACTGTCCAGATACTTCCTATTGTTTGTACTGTGGAAGTGTACTGTAGCTGTTGCCACCACACAGTTTTCATTTAGTTCTGCACAAGCATTGCTGCAGTACATGACACTGTCCATGAAAAATTTTGACAGCTTACTATGCATTTCTAAGAGTGGCAGCAGTACTTACCACTGGGTTTCTTTTATAGACTATAGCAAATGTGTATGGATTTGTAATCTGTGGTTCATAAACAGACAATCCAGCAAGCAAAGACTATGCAGTCCCTTAGATGGAGCACCATTTGAGTAGAGAAGGTTTACACTTGGTTATATGGGGTGAAAGTGATAAGATTCTAGTTGCTGATAGAGAATTTGCTCCATGCAGCTCTAAAAGAGAAATGTACTCCCCGCTCCTCCACCTTTGTGCAGCTGTTGCTGCTTTCCCCCTATTTCTTAGAAACTGCATCAAAACACTTCCTCCCTAGCCTGTGGTTCAACAAATTCAGTCTTTGCATTTTATGCAATTGATGTAAGCCAACATACTCATGTAGCCTTCTGTGGGAACTGTAAAGCCAATTCATATTTTACAGAACAAGTATGTTTGCAGCAATAAGCGATGTGGTAGCCCCAGCCACTCAGGAACCTAGGACACTTTGAGCTTCCCATATGCTTACAAACCATTGCCTCCGTTTCACACTGCATATGGTATTGTACTCCTGCAAACACTGGGCATATATGCAACACACACTTTTGTATCTGAATTTGCCCTTGTTTCCAACTGTTTTGAAGACTTGTTGATAACACATACATTCATGCAAGACAGAAAGACTCAGAATGGTATCCAGCTCTTCCTTTATCATCCAAACTGTCCCTTGGCTAATGAGCACAGCAATCTTAAAATCTTTCAGGCTCCTGAAGTATATCCCCTGCAATTAGTTGTGTATGTTTCAATATGGCTTATGTTCTCTTCTTGGTGAAATGTTAGCTGGATTTTTTTCCTTTATATATCAGCTCCTTGTGCTGGATAAGAGTGAATCAGTGCTTATTTTCTCTGCTGAAGATGAAAGTGTTGTATTGGCACTAATACTATCTGAAATAACAGCCATTGAAGTAACAATGTATTGTCACCATAATCTATGGTTCTCACAGAGAACTAGAGATAGATTAGCATTGAAAGTGTCCACATAACTGTTGATAAGTTGGAATGATTTTATAAAAAATATCCAGCATTTGCTACATTCAGACAGACAGCCCCTTCCTATCCTTCCTCCTACTGTTGAACGTATTTTATGTATAAAGAGAAGAGGCCTTAAAGAGAGAGCTGGAAGGGTTTTAGGGTTGCTTTTAGTAAAGAACCTTTACCATTTCAAAGCAGAAAGAGACAAGTTTGCTATTTTGCCGAAATAGTAGAGTTTTACCTATTTGGGGTGTAACCCAGTGAGGCTTGATTGAGCAGATGTCTAATGTTCCTAAGAAATTTTTTTAATGAGTTTTGGCTTTCCACTCAGATCTGTTGCAAGGATAAAATGTGTAGAGTTGAGGAGCAACTCCTGGTTTGTCCCTTGCTGCTGTAATCTCAAGGAAGTCTGTGGAAAGAAAGTTAATGGGAGTCCTGGCTTCTGGAAGTGTTCTTGTATGCTCAGTACTAGCTTCGGTAAGAGAAGCACTCTTTCTAGCTTGGCTTCCTTTTCATCAAAGTAGACATTTCTGTGGCTCTTGATTCCTCCTCCGCCCCCACTCACTCACCCAGTCAATAGATATTCCTGAGATGTTGGGTTGTTATTGTTGAAACTTATCATTCTGCATTGCACGCTATATATCCAAGGGAGGTATGAAGATATAACAAGAGTCGCACACGGCTTTCTTCTCCAAAATCTGCTGAAATATACCACAGTGCCTTGGATATACCTGCCACACGAAACTCTACAGCAGAGCTTTCCAAACTGTGTCGCGACACGTTAGTGTGTCGGCTGCAGCGTTTAGGTGTGTTGCGCGATCTGTGTCTGTATCTCTTATAAGGGGTTAGTTTGAGCTCTGGTTTGCTAGGAGAACTGAATCAATGTGTCACAAAGCGATGCGTGTCAAAAAGGTGTGTCACCAACATGAAAAGTTTGGAACGCTCTGCAGTACAGAGTGATCTCACTGCTGCTTCTGAAGACTGGGGACAGATGCTGCAATGCCCAGTTCTGGATCCAGAATCATTCCAACATCCCTTCTCGTCCAGCATTCTGTTTCAACAGCGGTCAGCCAGATGATTCCAGAAAGTCAACAATCTGGGCATAAAGGCAGTAGTTTGTACATGCACGCGCACACACGCTCACTACAGCAACATGATGCCTCAAAATGGAGGCTCCATTCAGCCAGTCTTTCTAATAGCCATGGATAGACCTATCCTTCATTAATTAGTCTGGCCCAAGAGCCATTGCCACATTTTGTGGCAGTGAAGACTTTATTTTAAAAACTATACATCGATTCCATCTCAATATCTTATGCTGTTGGACTGAAATAATGTCAAATAGGAGCAGTAATAATTCCCAGATTTAGGATGCTTTAAAAGAGGCTGTGACTGAGCAAAACGAGGTTCAGGTATGTTTTTATGCTGTGCTTTTGTGGTGTCTGTCCATAGATGTGGGTGAAACACTAAAGTTCTATGGGGAGAGGCTGTTTGCCCTGGTAGTAATGACAGGAGATTCCTGTGAGACCGGCAGTGATCTTGCTGCTGTTCTAGAGCCCATCTTATTCTTACAGGTACATGTGAGGCAAGGGATACAGATTTATATAGACATTGGCTTATTTCTTCATAAGAAATTTTTTTAAAAAGAGGGATGGGAGGAATTTGAATCAGTTTACATTTAAATGCTAACCTACCTGATCCACACTTTCTTTTTAAAATACACAAAGCAAAATATAGCCATCCTTTGAAATTCACTCTCCGAATTTTGCAATGCAGCTCTCCAGCCACATAATGTGTACAAAAATGCATATATTGTGAAATGACATAGAAATTCACACTAAAATAAGGACTCTTAAAATAAAATTCTGATTGATGTGGAAATGTGGAGAAGTGGACTTAAAATTGGAAAGATGAGAAACGGAATTGGGCAGATTCACCCATCCCAACTTCATTGTTCTTCTGTGGTGTTTGGCTAACCCATCTGCAGAGCTGCTGGTCCATATAATACTTGAGATGCTATCTCTTCCCTCCTGTGCATAGGAAGATGCAAAGAGCTAGTGCCATTACAGCAAGGGCACCAAGGCTGATGCCTACCACCAGCGGAGTGTGTGAACGTCTTTCATGTTTCCCTGTAAGGCAAAAAAATAAAGATTTGAGAGTTTTTTTCTACAACTGAGGGGTTGAAGCTGCATTCTAAGACTTGATAAGGAAATGTTGCTTTAGCTGTTTAGGTGGGTGGGTTCAAGGATTGGAACTTTTGTTTTCAAGATTTAAGTTGCTTCTGTCTGAGCTAATGCATTCACTCTAAAAATTCTAAGCATTTTAGTCAGCTCGTGAAAAAAGTTGAGTAGGATGGTGTTTGGGGGGGAAATATGACTGAACTGATGGACTCGTCCACTTTCAACCCACTGCTTCAGCAGGAGATTGTGGGTGTCCCTTGCAAGGAAGAGGAAACTCAAAGCAAATGTCAGTTGGTATATTCTCTGCACCAAGGTAATTCTGGATTCTGCAGCTAATAAAGCATTTTATATGTGCGCAGAGCTCTGCAGCTAGTCAGAAGCAGCAAAGCTAGCAAGGGTCCTGAAGTCTGGATCTCTGGAAAGCCTCTGTAATATGCTGCACTCTTTCTGCCTCTCCACCCCACTGTCGCCCCATGACATCTTACGGAATTGTCAGGTGTTTTGCATTCCTGCTTTCATCAAACAGTTCCAAGACTATCTTCAGCATATTGAGGACAAGGTGCTTATATTTCTCTTTTTAAAGAAAGGCAGTGATTCAGAATTCTGTACCTCATTCCAACATCTATGCTTGTGGTGTGACAGCACCACAAAATATACCCATCCCTGTCCATTAGTGTGTGTTGGTAAGAAGACTGCCATAAAGGATACTTGGTTGTGTCCTCCCTTGGACAACCTGCACAGGGTAGGAGTGCTTCTCAGACATCATATAACCAGTGTTTCACATACCTGTAAAGGCTCCTTTCACTGCAGTGTGCTCTGTTACAATCTTGATGCAAGTTTCCTGCAGGAAGAAAGCTGGGTCCGCACTGGTTTCATTGTAATTGCTCAGCTGCATACTGGTATAGCTGGCCACAGGAGTTTTCTGTAAAGGTACCCAGCTCTTATTGGCTGCATTGAATCTCAGGAAATCAGTCCCATTGACTAAAACCTCGTAGAAGGTTCTGTTGGTGCCATTCCCAAAGATCTGGCACCCCAAAGTACAATGCATGTGTAGGGGGTCTGCAACAAAAGCAAATGTGTTAGAAATATTTCCCCCGTAACTGGCCTCTTATCTTTCTCACATGCACCCTTGTATTATGCTGAATTACCTAAGGAAGCATTCTGTCTGTACTTCTCAGGGAAATTAGCCCTGACATGTCCGCAAAGAGCTATTTCACTTATACAGTAGCAAATTGTGGCAAACAGGCTACAGCTAATGCTAGCTCTCCAGAAAGTGTAAATATGCATACAACACAATAAGCAAGATGTGCATGTTTTCAAATAATTGTTTGACCACGTCCCTATTTCATACTTTTTGGTAGACAAGGAAAAAAATAACTACACCTCAGAAAGTAATAGGGGCAGAAGAAATAATCTTCAGTATAGGAGGCTGGAAGGTTTACCAAATGCATCCCTACTCTGGGAATATTTTGAGAAGACAAACCATTTTTCTTTTCAAGATCTCACTTTCTCAGTGCAAAATCTGGACATCAGACAGGGCAATTTTACCTTTTATTGAGGCATTTTAGCACTTACTGCCCACTAAAATATCCAAGCATTGAACTTGCTGGATCAAAGCAATGCATCTTCACTATACAGCCCCTTTGCCATCTCTTGCTTTCTTTAGCAAGTCAGTTTTACTAAACCTGTGTCTTTATTTGACAAACTTATACAAGCAAATTAGAACAAGGCCTGGAATGTGTTATAAAGCATAATACAAAATGAAGCACCTTAAGAGTTCTTAGTATTCATTAAGGGATATAATATGAATGAATGCATATATTAGTATATAATTTTATTTCCACCACAGACTGCAAATTGGTCTCATAGCTGGTCTCATAGCTGACTGCAATAATAGGAGGTGGCTTCTTGGCTGCCTCTGTGGCTTAATTTTACTTAACAGTAAATGGCACCATACTTTCCGTCATACACAAATCTCTAGATAAACTATTTACTCCGTGATCACACCATGTCCCAAAGTTTGGTGCTCAATGATACCATCATCTTAAGCAGCTGTGACAGTTGCTATGGCAACAACTGTGCCCATTACCATCGCACCACAATACTCACATGGTATTTTCCTTTCGCGAGCATACAGGTTGACCAATGTCTTGAAAAGGTCAAGGTAATGTTGCAGTGCACTCTTCCTCTGCTCCCAGAGATCTAAAGATTCCAGCTGGAGCAACTGGCTTGCATTCATTTGCTCATTTTGATACTCCACGCTGTGGGTAAGTTTTCCATCCAGAGTGGCATTACCTACCATTTCCACTGAACTGTCGTTTGGGAAGTAGGCCAGGTGAGTCATAACGAAGGCATGAGATTCTGAGAGGAAAACCAGAACAACCTAAGTTATTGCGTTCAGCCACCTGCAAATGAGAAATAGCAAAAGCACGTTCTTTCACACTAGCCTTTCCTTGCTCCCTTTTGCTCAGAGGCAACCACAAGTGAATAAAACTAAAGTTGACAGGAAACTTCATACAGGAAGGAAGGAAGGAAGGGGTTTCTTTCCTGGCTTATCCTTCAAGGGGATGCTTTTCTAGGCGCAGGGCTGAAAGTGGCATGAATTTGACTGCCATCCCATTGTTGTTCCTAGACTGGAAGGCACCACTCTTTTCCTGTGGTGACTCTTGCTCGAAAGCAGCTAAGAGGGAAATAAATTTCCCTCACAGAGGGAGCAGGTAGCTTCCTATATGCAGGTGCATGCTGTGCCCATGGTAAATGCCAGCTCCTTATCATATGGCTGGCCTTTCTCTGAAGCAAGATAAAAACAGCTACTTCAGGAAACAGATTTCAGAGGGAGTGCTATTTCCCTGCTTCCATCCTCTGTGTGCAGTTCAAACTAACGATGAGTGGAAGTGAGGTATCAATTTGAATTTTGCTGTAGCTGCAAAGAATAAAATCCGTTAAGGCCAGCCCTGTGCAGTCAAGGTGGTGAGAGGTAGTTAGGGCTTGGTAACAATTTGCCCTACGGAACTGTTCTGGGAATTTTTAAACCAATTAGCATGCTTTATTAAAAGTTAAAATAATTCTGAATGTATTATATATGTATTCCATATTTTTGTTTATCTGGAATGTTAGCACATTTCCTACCTGATTCATTTCTGTCCCTCTCATGCTTAAAACGAAAAGGGAAATTTTCCTCAGTTCAAACAGGGAAACTAAAATTCGGAATTTTTACAGTCGGTGCTTGCTTGGAATTTGTTTAAAACACTGAGCTTGAAAAAGGATGCTATAAAATACCTGCTACAAAGGCTGCTGTTGAATGATGAGCTCTCTCTGAAAACAAATATAGATCATTTGATGCATGGCAATAAGAATATAATAATAATTAATAATGGAGCATTATGCCAAATACCATGCCAAATAGTCACAAGATTCTGGTCAAGAGCTGACAGTTATTAAGAATCAGTAGTAGGTGATATTTACCCAGGGCTATAATGGTCTCTATTGTAGTGGAGCACTTTTTTGTGCCACATAGAAAAGTCAAGATCCCAGATTAGATTTTCTTCTTATGTAATGGTACCATGGTAAGCAGGAGAGCTTGAACTCTGGTGCATGGTGCAAGCATAGATGCCAGAGTCAACCAAAAACGCTTTGCTGCCTGCTGCTAAGTTCAAAAACTAACTAGATTGGGAGTAAATGTTACTTCAACTTTGGCAATCTGTGGTTAGCTTAGGGGGCCAGGACAGGGCTTCTGGAACACAGCTGTGTCAAGACATTCTTTAAATCAGGGAAGGGAACCTGCGGCCCTCCAGATGTTGCAGAACTCCCATCATCCCTAACCACTGGCCATGCTGGCTGGGGCTTGTGATAGTATATTCCCAACAATTTCGGGAGGGTCAGAGAGCCCTCACCTGCCTTTAAGGGTTGTTTCTTATTTAAAAACACCATTGCTCTATAGAACGTAATGGATGTCTCACTGAACAATATATGTGTGTGTGCCTGCATATAGTACTTTAATGGATCAGGCAAGTCTGTTTTGTTGAGACCAACAAGAGCTGTTCTCATAACCAGGTCTTGTACATGAGGCTGAACTCAGTTTCTACTTTGCAGTTCTGTGTTCCTGCCAGCCGTTTCCATCTTTTGCTCTAAGCCGAACTTACAAATGCTGGCTAGATTCCCAAATATCTATTGTTCTGATTCTCCACCCCCCTCACCCAGATTTCAGACCGTAGTCTTACTTATTTAAAACATTTTTCAAGGCAGCGTACACCGTAAAAACAAAAGGATGAAAGCAAAAGAATAACAGGACCAACTTGTGCATGTTTATGCAGAGTGCAGCCCCACTGTGTTGAATGAGGTTTAGTCTGGGTGCTTTAAGGATTGCTGGCTAAAATGATAACTATTTAAATGTCTGGATAAATACAAATGTTTTTGTCTAATGCCTAAGCAGCTGTGAGTGGCGCCAGGCAAACGTCTTGAGGAGGGTGTTCAAGTAAGCCCCTCTGCTTTGTAGATGTTCTTCAAAACCCTGACGAGACACATGGAGAATCTTGGCAGATGATTTCACTGATCAGGCAGGTTGATACAGAAGTAAAGATATGCATATAGATCACACACGAAGGGAGCCCCTAGGTAATAGACATCTCTGTCTCCACCCCTAAAAGTTCTCTACAAACATTTTCAGTTTAATAAAACTGCACTATGCCATACACCACTCCCCGTCTTAACAGATTGCACACTATAATTCTGTGTGAAGTTTTCTATCAATAATCTAGCTTCTTTCTTGTGAGTAGAATTGCACCATTAGAGAACAAGGCATTTTCACTTACCTACGCCATACACCCAGTGGCAGAGAGCCCAAGCGAAGATTATTTGCAGGAGTAACATTCCCAGAAGGTGATCGCTTGTTTGCAAAATCCAGGAGTGCTGGAGGTGCTGTGCAGTGTTGTAGTCTGTGGAAAGAAACCCAAGCTTTCTGTATCTCGAGCCACCATGAGCTGAAGTCTTTTGGAAATGCAAACAAAATCTGGGATCCAGCTCTCTACCCTGCCGTCAGGATTAGAGGAGGGAGCCCAGGGTTTCTTGGGAATTGAAGGGTGGAGCATGTCATTCCATCTATCTTCGTATTTCCTCATCTGCAGTAGAGGAACTGACACTTTTCCTTGCCAGACCTCGCCCCTCTTTTCTCCCAGAGCTATTACTATTGCAACATTCCCAGACTATAACTGGGAAATGATTTTTTAAAAAATTATTTAAAGGATTCCCCAAGTTTATTGTGTGAAAAGCGGGTGGGGGAAGGAAATAAATGTGATGAGGAAATCAAAATAGGGCATTGTGGGGAAAGTACTATTTATACCCAATGGAAAAGAAAACCTGTTTCCTGCCTCTAGCAGAGCTTTTTGGGTTCACGGGGACTTTTGCAGTTAATACACAGTTTCAAGGCTCAAATGTGTAAAGCATATTGTTCCAAAGTCTCTACTTCCCTAAGCAATTAGATTACTCCAGAGGCTGCATTTTTGGTCTAATATCCTATGCACAAGAGATTTATGCTACCTGTGATATTTGCTGCATTTACTAATATATGTGGAGGCACAGAAGCACTTCTGCAGGGCAGCGTATCCACTAGACTGCAGGTCACCAGGGATCCTGTATCACGATTTTCTTTCTCACTCTCCCTAAATGACCCATTGCTTTTTAACACACATGCATGTGTGTATGTGCTTTTGTATACGCACATTCTCTTACTTTATTCAAATTCTGATTCAAAAGAGAGATTTCCATCTATCAGAAAACCATTCCATACCACTCCATCCTGGACTATTAACCAGCAATTCATCTAATAAAGCAGTGGTCAACCAACAAGTATATCAGGATGATCTCTTCAGTATAGATATGAGGATGCAGACTGGTTAATCCATCTCTGGGCTGAGTAATTCTTAAACCCCATTCCTTTCAAACATGAATTAACTCAGTAAACATTAAACAATTAAACGACAACTATAAACAATGCAGAAAATATTGCACAAAACCTCCTCAAAGTACCAATCAACTTGAGAGTGTTGAATGTCCTTCACTTGCTAAATTTTAAACCTATATGAAGAAAGGTTCCTTTTCAGACTGTTTGCTTTTTCTTTTCTGCCTGACCCCTTTATTCTTTTTTCTAGCTCTCTACTCTCTTCATTGTTGACTAAACCATTTCTAACTCACAGTTCCAAAGTTAAAACAAAAACCCATTTCCTTGCAGCCTTGATTAACCCTATCAGTAGCAATGACTAAGTTAAGTAATTCCAAGATAGTGGATATTACCAGAACGACTAGAAAAATCTCCTTTCAGCAGATAGCAAAATCTCGTCTGTGTGATGCAGGGCTCCCAACTTTAATTAAACAATAGACTTTGTGTGTTTGACAGAAAATCCCAACATCCTGCTGTAAGCCTTTTAGCAAGCAAGGCTGGAAACTTCTGGCTTTATTTCAGGCCAACAGAAAAATGAGAGTACAAGCTTTTATATAAAATGTAATATGACTGTATGGCAAAGGAATGTAAACCCAGGTCCATACTTCTACATCTCCCCATTTTGTTGTCTCCAGGGGTGGTGTTAGAAGTCTGTCTTGCTGGGCACCTGACAAAGCCCACACCCCTATAGGCAACCCACTGCCAACCCTCGAGTCCCAGAT
The DNA here is from genome assembly GCF_027172205.1 of Podarcis raffonei. Taxonomy (NCBI): domain Eukaryota; kingdom Metazoa; phylum Chordata; class Lepidosauria; order Squamata; family Lacertidae; genus Podarcis; species Podarcis raffonei. The sequence continues at coordinate 63,919,996 of NC_070606.1, read as the reverse complement.
CCTGATGCCATTTTGTGCTCTCACTGCATGTTCAGCTGCTCAAGACAGCAGCTTTTACCTCTAGGTTTTGGTATGGATTGGGCCTGAAGAAAGAGGCAAGCAAATTGGCAGTGATCACAGTAGGTATGTATGTACTATATTCATATCCCACCTTTCCTCTGAGCAGCTCAAGGTGGTGTACATGGGTCTCTATAAGGTAGGTTAGGCTGAGAGACAGTGACTAACCTTATGTCACCCAGTGAGCTTCATGGCTGAGTAGAGCTTAGAACCCCAGTATCTCAAGTCTTAGTCCAACACTCTAACCACTAAAAGGAGGAGGGGAACCCACTAAAACATCTTGTTCTCTCTGCTTCTCCATTTCTCACCTAACAGAGCTCCAATGGTCATATATCAGACCCCCTCAGCCCATGCAATTCTTTCAGCAATGGAGAAATATGATGGTGATATTCTGCTCCACTGGGACTCTAGCGACAAAATGGGTCAAAGAGCACCCCAAACTATGAATCTGCTCCTTAAGAGGAGTATGGCCACATCCAAAGCGGGCAATTAACCAATTATCTGGACATGCCCACTGCGCTTCCTTATTGTCAGGATTCAGTCAGTTTATTAAAACATCAAAATGCTTACATGCTAAGTGTTCCAGCTGGAGTGGGTTCAGTAAAAACAACCATATCAAGAGGCCTTCTTTTATACAGCATGTTTCTGGAGTTCTTCGTTTTAATGGTTTTCCCGGTTACTGTGCCTTGCCATAGCAAGGATGCTTCTTTTTCCTCCCCCACTTCTCTGCAGAGAAAACGAAGTGTGGTTTCAGAAAGTCTGTTGTGGGAGGTGCACTGGTGGAGATTTGAATGAGGTATAGCACAGCCAGACCCAAAACATAACAGCACAATTTTCCAGAAGAAAAACAGATGTTTTATTTCACAAAACTCAGATATGCCTTGAATTTTAAGTTTTATGTGAAACTGGTAGAGTACTTACCATGAAGATTGGAATTGGATAAACACAAAAGGTTATGCATCTTGTAACTGAGATTGTTGGGCAAGTATAGGTTAGCAGCTGAATGTAGTTATATATCTAACAAAGGAGTCCCAAAGGGCAACAGAGATGTTAACAAACTTAAGTGTTTTCAGGAAGTCTTCTATACATTCTTGAAAGGTTTAAGATGCATGCTCCTTCTCCTGCTCAATCTGTATATGAGAATGTGTGGTGCAGATGTGTGAAGATATAGGTGCAGCAAGAATATCCAGTTCTCATCTTTTAATTTAAAAGAATAACACCAAAGTTTATCTTATTTTCATCTAACCTGGTTTAGCAGTCTTGGGTTTTTAATGCATTTCTGGTTTCTGCTTGGACGTGGATACAAGTCAGCTCACTAAAGCTGAACATCTGAGGTCAGTCAATTAATATGAATAATAATTAGAAGGCATAGTTAACATGGCTAGAGCTGAGAAACAAAAGGACCAGCAGGAATCAGATGAGGACAGCTAATAGTAGAAATCAATCAATTAAATTTTTGAGAATTGTCTTTTGCACTTTGGGTGCATCCAGCAGTCACACACTATTCTTAGCCTTAACTTACAATTTCTACAATCTTCCACAACAGTGCAGCTGTCTTCCATGCTTTCCACAACCCCCTTGTATGAAATTTTATTGTATAGAATAATTTCACGTGATAACATGTTTCCACTTTGCAAAATAATTACTATAGTCTCTGCATGGTGATTCATGCAGAGTGCGGTCAGCCTGAGCATTTCAGTTTGGTGTTGGGAAAAGCCTTCTTTTGTTATTATGTATTCTGGTATTTTGAGTATGAAAATTGACCAAAATTACCCATAAAAAGAAACAGAAATGTAAAATGGGAAGCCATCATGTGCTGGACTGATTTATGGGTTATAGGGAATGGAATGGAATGGAATGGCATTAAAGGATTTGGCCATCCTAGCTCCACTGTAATGGTGTTTGTCAATCTGAACTTATGGTTTATTTCTATAGATCAGTAAAGTTGGCATAATTTGATATAAAAAGAGATCTCCATTATGAACTGTTTTGACCCTGGTGCTAGTTCTTATCTTGAACATGTCCTGGAAGCCATTCTGCTCTCTTAGTACTTAATGTAAAGATCAGCATAGTAAACACCCCCTAGTATCATAGGAAGTTGCCTCATATAAAGAGGCCATTGGCCTCTCTAGCTTAGTGTTATGCACACTGACTGGCAGCAGCATCCCAGGCTTTCCAACAGGAGTATTTCCTAACCCTACGTGGAGATGCCAGAGATTGAATCTGGGATCTTCTGCATGCAATGTGTGCATCCTTCTCCTTCCCCAACTAGTACCATTCAACATGTTCAAGGTCAAATTGCAAAAAACCATATTTTAAGAACACTTGTTGCAGTTACTTTTTTATATCTCATAACTATAGAATCAGCCTCACTCTCCCTTTGTGCTTTTAGCACTCATCATTTTTTAAAAATATGATTTATATTAAATTTTCTGTTTTACAATTTCAAATAAGCATTTTACAACTTAAGCTATCAAAGACTTCCCTTCTTCTCTTTTCATGGTTCATTTTGCATATCTTATATCCCTGCATATTTTGCAAAAACTATACCAATTGGTATTCCAGTATTGCATTGATCAAAACTTATTTACACTGTTGAATTTATCTTAATGCTGCCAGCATTTTCAGCTGCACACAATTATTTTCCATATATTCAATAAACGCTTTTAGCATTCATCACGAGCTGGCCAGATATATAGATATGCCCCAGGAATAACCACAGATCTTTCTGGCCAGCTCACTGGTGTGACCAGTGCCTGATTTACGTATAAGCTAAACAAGCTATAATGGCTTAGGGCCTCACTCTTTTGCCCCTCTCCCAATATACTTGTTCATTGTATTTCACTATTAATATATTTCTTCTTAATTGTATTTCAGTCCAACAATTACTTTGATAAAATACATATTTTGTTATGTGCAAATGGCTTTAGATACTAATTAGGTCCATAAATTACCATATAGAATATATTCAACACAAAAAACAGCAGACAATTTGTTGTTGACAAAGGACAGCTGGACATATAAAGGGCCCCATTACCTTCAGTAGCTTAGGGCCTCATTAGACCTAAATCTGCCCCTGGGTGTCACTACGGTGATAAAATTAATTGGCTGTGTCCACAGGACAAATAAAGATTTAAAAAAAGGAAGTGCTCTTAAATATGCTGGGGGTTTTTTTTGCAATCTGGCCTTATATATAGTATCAGAGTTTTATGAAGCTGCATGGTATAGAGAGAAACGTGAACACCGACACGAAACTGGCAAAAGGCAACGTGGAAATTGATAATAACAAAGTAGCCACATAAAAGTTGCCTTCAGAAGGGATCCTCTTCGGATTCACAGAGGTTATGAATCTGCGATGCTTACAGGGTCATTTACCTCCACCCTCAGATGCAACATGCCATCGACCACCATTTGCTGGAAAGCACTGCGGCTTTCATGCTCTGCTCTGACCGGCCACTGTGGGAAACGGGATGCTGAGCTGGGGGCTCCTTTTTAAATCTCACACGACCTGCCATTCCCCACCCCCCACATCACCCTTGCTAAGCAAGTCCTGCAGGCCTTTCAGGTAGGAGGTGGTGGTGGTCTGGTCTGCCGGAAGAGCAGAGAGTCCCTTCCTCCTCAGAAAACCGACCCCCGGGGAAGCCTTCGCGCCGTGACGTCTGCTGCCCGGCCGAGGCAGGTAGCCCCTCCCCTTGTGGGCGGAGCCAGAGGCTGAGGGCGGTCGCTGGGGGCGTGGCTGAAGGGAGCTGGACTCGCGGGCTCCGAGTGCCGCCGCCGCCGCTTGCTGTCATTCTCGCCGTGGCTCTGCACTTTGGACGCAGCCGGGGCAATGGCGGGATCCGGCCTGGGCTCGGCGGGGCTGGACCTGGAGAAGCTGCGCATGGCGGGCGCCGGCCTGGCTCTCGCGGTGCTCACCAGCGGCGGCGACGCACAAGGTCAGTCGGAGGAGGAGGAAGGATCCTCCTCAGCATCCCATCCGCCTCCTCTTCCTGCCGCCTGCGCTCGAGACTCTGGAGGGAGGATGTTGCGTGAGGGGGGCGGGGGGGTGGACTCCCGTCTCGCGCCGCCAGGTGGAACGTGCAGGCAGACACGGCGGGGGAACGTCTCTTCCTCGCAAGGCCTGAGTAATGGAAGGCCGGCGCCCCGAGGGGCTGAGCGGGGATGGGAAGGGTCGCCTGCTCAATCGAAGCCAGAGAAACGGATTCCTCAAGCTTCCTCAAGCCCGCCCTTGGCGACCGGCATCTCCTCAGGCGAGCTCCGCCCACCGCTTCCCCTCAGCCACTCTCCCCCCAATTACTTCAGAGGGCTGCGCGCGCGTGTGCGCGTCCCTGCTGCTCCCCTCGGGTCACGCTCGGGGTCATATCCTTGTGCTGCAAGGCGTGTGGGAAGGCTAGAGTAAGAGTAAGGAATGTGTGAAGCAGCAGCGAGAGCGCCCTGGAGCATGTGAAGAGTTCTCTCGCCTGATGAGTGGGCAGAAGCAGGCCTTGTACATCTGGGGTTGGGGAGAAGGAGCAGATTCCCACTGAGAGCCCACTGGACTCCCGCCAGTCTTCACCATGGATGGGCCTTTGCTAGTTTGGCGCTGTTGGAGTCCAGCAACCTTAGGAAGGAACCAGGTTTCCCTGGCCTGACCTTGTGGCTAAAATTAGTCACCTTGGAGAAGCTAAGCAGTTCTAGGAGGCGCCTAGGTGGGAAGCCACCTGAGAATTTCACATTTGCCACCCTGAGGGAGAAAAAGCAGAAGAGAAAGTGTGAGAGTCAGGAAGCAGGAAAGGCTTCATCCCTGGTTCACATTTCATCTCAGTCATGAACTCCTTAGCTTTATTTAGGGAAGCTGCGCTGTCTGCCTCATTCCTCGCTTCTGTCTGCAATAAGGGGATAAATGCTGACCTACCATAAATAATTATTTTAAGGCAGCAACCAAACCATTATCTCCTCCTGCCCCCATGGGCCAAGTTTGACAAGTGGTTGCAGCCACTCACTGGTCAATCACCTCACATAACAAAGTCAGGAGGCCTATTTTTGTCCGCACAGTTTGAAGTCAAACTTTTCAGGCAAAGACACAGCCCACACATTGTAGACAATCAGCACATTGTATGCTGTGCCAATGATCAGCTGATGGTTCAGGTTTGTGAAGTCCAAGGCCAGCTCTTCCAAGACCCAACCATGACCTGATTCTGTGAACCACCCTGAGACCTCCAGGCAAAATCATGTCTACCTACCCCCATGCCTGATTTCATGTAAGATGTAGGCATGTCTTAGCTGAAACAGCCTTGCCAGCCAAATAGGACAGGCCTAATTGGGCCCTTGGCCAGGTGTCCCCCCCCCCCCCGCTTTTGTAAGAACTGCCATGAAAATTTATGCAATGTGCATTCTAGCAGTACATGACAAGATTAGGCACAGGAGGGCAAGGGTCACTGGTCAGCATCAAGTGCTGATCTACTGAAGCATTGGGTCCAAAACACATTTATTGATCATTCCAATGGGGGGGGGGGGAATCAGCTACACTAATTTTCATATTTTGTACATGCTAATTTAGGAGATACATTGCAAGCTAATTACAGATATTTAGGCACTCTGAAATAGCACTAACCATGAGATACCCTAGATGATTTCAGTGTGACATCAAGGCCCTTCTAGTTCCCTTCCACTGCAGTTAAACTATACACATGGCTCCAGGGGCCTGGATTAGGTTTGCCCATTTTACTCTGTGATTCCTGCCTGTATCTCTGTAGCAAGCTAGAATGGAACAACTGTTACATTTATAACTTCACTGACAAAAGATATTTTTCCTTCATAAGGAAAGGAAAACTGTATTTGCAGTTAATGAGTTTTCTGGTATAACTGGGCTAATTTATCTATTGACAGTTGCATATGTAGAAGTTCAGATTCCTCTTTGTTAATGGTACCTTAATGATTTTCTCTCTGTTTTGAACTTGCCCCTATTGTGTGTTGTGGTGCAGCTGTGACCATCATAGGAACCTATTAAAAATAGACATACAGCTATTTTTGCCTGATCAATTTGCTTTGCCCTTGACAGGACAGAGCCATTTTTGAGTCTGTATACTATGATGGAGTAGGGATAAATATATCGTGATGGTCTTCTATACAATAAACATATTGTTGAGGGCAGTAGTGGGTTTTCTCCAGCCTAGTTAAGCAGATGGGTGGAAAGTGTTTATCACTATTTTGTTTGTAATTGCTGAATATTAAAACATTTGTTTAGAATATTTATTGGTATGACAAATTCCCAAGAAAAATCAAAATTAAGGGTTCGATACAAATAAGTTTTATTCATTGTAGATCCTTTTATATTAATGAACCTTAGTCATGTTTATTAACTATTCTGAATTGAACTTGGATACAGCCCTAAGACTGGATGTTAAGTTATAACACTGACTGTTTGTTGGATGTTAGAATATAATCTAATGATAGACAATATTCTAGCATCCAACTCTTTTTAATTTCAACTCCCTCTTCCCTGCCATTTTAGCAGTAAAATTTTTGAGCTTTGTTGGAATACAGGAGATCCAAATAAATTTATCATGTGCAAGAGTGAAGGCTGATTGAATTTAATTTTCACTTTGTGGGGGGATTACATAAAGGCTAGGAATAAAATGAGAATGTTTCAGACAAACTGAATTTGCTGGATGTTTGTGTGTGGAGGGGGAAATTCTGGAAGAGCTTTCTACCCTTACACAGCTTTCTCTTTGCCCTTGTTTTTTGTTCTGTAGTTTCTGTGGTCATTTGTAATGAAATAATCTGTTCGGTTTAGAGTGAAGAATGTTTTGAAGAATGTTATGACACATACCTTTCCTGCAAAGCACCATGCATTATAACAGCACTGTAAAAACAAACAATTTAATATTCCTTGTTATGTGCCCTAGAAACCATTCCCCTCTTCCACTGGCAAATTGCATTCATAACATACTTGGAACTATCCAGTTCCTGCATCAACCATCAGTTGGCAAATATTTTTTGCCCTTTAGTCCCACTAATTACTCCCTTGTCTTGGTTTCTGATCTTTACTGTGGATATGCTCCAGGGCTTGGCAAGTTACCTAACTGCTGAAGTGGAAGTATGTGAGTGTATCTTCAGTGGAAGCAGCCTAACGTAAACCAGTAAAGGATGTAATCCATTTAGTATGGAAGAGGTAATACATCTCTGTTGTGATTCTGAAGTATGCCTGTGGACCTGTGTGCTCACTTGGTGCTTGGAGCAAATTTTTGGAGGGAGGTGCCTAGCAAATCCCTTCTCAAAGCCTTCTGATGTGGAAAATCTTGCTGGTCTGTACTTTCCCTGAGAGAAGTGGCTATATTTCCACTCGCCCAAAGGTAGGAAGGTACGTAACATTATCACTTGGCTAGTGCTTTATATGACATAAACAGGGTTGTGGGGTGGGGGTTGCCTCTTGTTGGGGATGACATCAATGAAGGTTTCTGACATCACCATGGTATCTTGTAGCAAACCAGTGTCTCTTTCTAGATGCTTTGCCCACCAAGGGAGAAAGCTGTAGACATGGCAGAATATTGGCAAGGGCTACTCTCGTGTAGCTGATGGGGCCTGTAAACAAAGCACAGTATGATGACAACTAGACAGATGGCACCAGATGGCCAGTTGTGATTTCTGCCTCTAATCAGTTAAGTCAGTTCATGTCCTCTGGCACACCTAATCCCAATGTTTTAAAACCGATTTAAAAGTCATGAAGTTTTAAAATAAAATAATGTTGCAATGAGTTTTCTTCCATGCATGCAGCCTGATGCAGGCCTCCACTGAGCATGGAAAACCACAGCACCTTGCATCATTGGGAAAAGCATATCCGTGGAATTCAATAAAATTGCTTTGTGTGCATGTGGGTACTGTATGTATTGTTACTGTTATTCCGTCCCACCCTTCCTCCCCAAGGAGCTCAGGGCAGCAAATGTTTGTGTATTTTTGTGGTGTTTGTGCTGGAAATTGGTTACATCCAGTTGGCCATGCCCACTACAGGCCTGGGGCCCCTGAAGGGTTGACCAAGGGGCAATGCAACTTTCCAGTAAACAAGTTTTCCCCGCCCCTGTTTTAGAACTTCACATTGTCTAGCTTCTCTCTATAGTGGTTTTAATACTTTATATTTGCACAAAAAATGGAAATTAACTCTTAAGTAACTTCCTTGATTTCTCCTAGTAGATGAAAAGCAGAATAGAAAACTTTAAAATAAATACGTTGTTTAATCCTTGCAAGTTTTAGCACAGTATACTGGAGCAAATGGGGTAATCTTCTGATAGCAGAAAAAATGGCAGTATACTCAGAATCAACTTTTGATCTCATTATTGTTTGGGCATCACTTTTAATGGTATTGAAAAGTATTTTATGCAATACATGCCCCAATATGGCAAATTAGTTGAATAACTGGGACTTGTTTTACACATTAACTCCAATTTCAGAGATGACTCGCATGACAAGAAGAGCTGCTTGTGAGTTGTACACAAAGGACCAAAGTACAGCAGGCATATACAGATCGGAGGCAGGTAGCAATTTGTATCTGAGTACAGAAGGGAATATCTTGGATAGTAGGAGTTGTCCAAAACATATGGAATGCACCAAGCTGGGGAAGGTTGGACTAGATGGCGAAATAGTCTGACCTGGCACAAGGCAACTTCCTATGAGAAGCGAGTTAAATCTGGTCTGAGCTATTGTGACACACTAGGCATATTTGTATTTTGACTCTATCTGCTTTTCTCCAGGGGAAGTAAAGGTAAAGGGACCCCTGACCATTAGGTCCAGTCGTGACTGACTCTGGGGTTGCGGCGCTCATCTCGCTTTATTGGCTCGCTTTATTCTGGGTCATGTGGCCAGCATGACTATGCTGCTTCTGCTGAACCAGAGCAGCGCACGGAAATGCAGCTTACCTTCCCGCCGGAGTGGTCCTATTTATCTACTTGCACTTTGACGTGCTTTCGAACTGCTAGGTTGGCAGGAGCAGGGACCAAACAATGAGAGCTCACCCTGCCCCGGGGATTCAAACCTCCAACCTTCTGATCGGCAAGTCCTAGGCTCTGTGGTTTAACCCACAGCGCCACCCGTGTCCCTCCAGGGGAAGTAGGTCTCTGTAAATAGCGGTTTCACAGGCAAGCTGATCTACTTGCATATTTTGCAGGGATGAAGCCCCGATAGCACAACTGCCCACTGTGATTTGTTATCAGGTAGCTGACACAGCTCCCTGCTGACAGAAGTTTTTTTGCCTTTCCTTGTGACCTGTTACAATGGGAGAGTGGGATGGATCTTCCCATCTTTAGAGCAGGGAATTGGACTCCATGGATTCAGTGTGACTATGAGGGGTCAGTATCTACTGGACTGTTTGAAATTAGAATTCAGACCCCATGTTAAGGAAATCTATTGGCATAAAATACAAAGCCACTGGATATGTGTTGCAGACAGATAATTTTTTTACGTGAGCATCTGTAAGATGCTATGGAAATCTAGGGGTGCAAAATAAGGGACTCAAAGATGGAAGGGTATATACTGTACTATACAAAGGGGAAGGAGGTGAAAGTAAGGAAAAGAAAAGAGAAGAACCAGATTTTGAAGAGTAAGCTACAAAAATCCAACAAATGAGCCAAGTGAGTGGGGAGAAAGCCATGAGAGAGAGAGACAGAAACAGAGAGACTAGCTGCTGACACTCAGTCAAGGACAAGAAAAGAGACAACAACCAAATGTACCAAGAAAAAAGAAACATCCTGCATAACTGGCTTATTAGTTATCTAAAAGAGAAAGAGACCTTTTTTGGAAAACGCCCATTCAAATTTCCTGGCTTCCAATAAGCCTTCTTTTGTCAGATTAAAGAGAGAAAATGGTACTTAAGAGGGGGAAATTGTGCTTTAGGGTTCCCATTTCTCTGGACAGAAGAAAACATGAACAGTGGAGCCAAATTGCATTGTCTCACTTTTGGAACTTGTGCCGTGTGAAACAGTGCAGAATGTGGTTTCAATAAACTGGGAATTCACAGTTCAATTCCCAGCTCAGTGGGTAGACTTAGGCAAGCTGCTACATCTTATGCTTATAACCCCCACTCCCCATCACTGCGAGTTTGCAATATGAGGGTAATAATAAATAGCATTCTACATTGCAAGGCTGTTATGGTTGCACAGATAACGTTTGTGAAAATGATTTGAGTTAGGAAAGGCATTATATACGGTAAATATCAAGATTCAGCGTTGTTGTGATGAGTTAAGAGAGAGTATATGAAATTTGGCAAATGACACTGGTTCTAATATATTTCATGCCTCTTTAGTTTGGCCTCATGTTCAGGCCAAAAGTTAATGAAATCTGAGTCTTTAGTGGGTATCTTATTTCTCATTGCATCTCTGCCACAGATTGCAGACACTGTTGCTTTATTTCCAATCAAAAAATCTCTGGAACTAGAATAGCTTAAAAAGTCCTATCCTGTTTTGCCAAAGTCAGGTGGATCTCTTGGTTAATTTATAATGATTTATTAAAAGTTAATACATTTTTATTTAAAAACATACTTCCCTCCTCTCCAATTATTCTGCCCAATGTGAGAAGGAGGCAACATCATCTTTGGCATTTTCTTTTGGCAGCTAAAGTGAAGTAAAGTCAAATGTACACACTGAATATGTCAAGACAAACATTTTGCAGTTACATTTTTTATTTCCCAGGTATGTTGTGCCATTTTTGTGGGATTTCATACATATTTCTTTTATCATCAAATTATACTTGTTTCTTGCCTTCGTTTTTTGAGTGTATTAGCTTTTCTGTGCAAGGAGTTTTAACATGTTACTGGCAACTTGCATGCCACTAATGCCACCCTGGGCCCTGTAACAAAGCAAACCTAAACATTCGGAAGGAAATCCCACTGTGTTCAAAGGAGCTTGCTCCTTAGTAAGTGTATTTAGGACAACTTCCTGAGTCTTGTTGAGCTAATGGGGATTGTAAGTCTCATGTGTCCTTCCTTGAAAATAAGTGAGAATTCAACCTTTTTGCAGTGTGTTGCTTTATGCAAAACTAGCTATGCTTCTCACCAAAATAAAAGTGCAGAATTCTGCGTCACTTTAGCTCAGGTTTGTACCATTTTTTTACCTTGTCTTCTATCTCTCCAGGTATGAATGCTGCTGTCCGAGCCGTGACTCGCATGGGGATATATATTGGAGCAAAAGTGTTCCTGATCTATGAGGTTCAAAATGCTGTGTTGTTTTTTCTTTGCATGTGGGTGGTTATTGGTATAGCCTTGTTCTTTTTAGAATTGCTGGATAGTTGCCAGGAGACTCTGGAATCATGTAAATGGCAGCGGAGCCTGGTTTGGACTATGTTGTTTCCTACCTTCTTCCTCTTAGCACTGGGAGAGTGAGATCACACCTTTCTGCCCTGCCCACCATGTGATTATCCATCCTTTTGACACCACTTGCAATGCTAGAGTGTAATGTTTACATTGGGCATACATGCATAAATTCCACTATGGGAAGGGCCAGTTCCCAGATTTGGCAGGGTGAGGGTGGAAATTGACTGTGTGATTTGGGCTAATGTGCATTGAATTATATGGATCTATAATGCTATTCAAACTTTGTGAACATATTGGGAGTGTCGAAGGCAGGTCATGTGTGCCTGGCAGGCAGAATAGGATGGTAAGAACTCCACCTCTACACAGTCAAAGGAAGAAGGTAGAGTGTCTTCCAAAGTAGGCCTGGGTCTCAGTGATGTGGTAACAGCATCAGTCTCTTTCTCTGAAGGTTGGTGCTCAGAAATTGTCTTAGCAGGGGTTGTGTGATTAAGAAACATAACTGACTGTTTCACTCCTTTCCCTCTAAAAAGCCACAGCCTGGAAAGGCAAATTTTGCAAATTTCCCATGGGCAGAATCAGTATCATTAAATAGTCCTTTGAAGTTAGGGAAATCCAGGGTGCAGTTTCTAGAATGAATATACAGGAAATAAAATTAGATATGCAAATTAAGCAAGTGTGTATGGCCACCTGGATCCTGTCTATTGCATCTTCCTTTTAAAAACAAACCTCCCCATCACCTGTTGAGATTAAATAGCATGCCTGTGTGGTTTTTTAAAAGGGAAACCAAGAATCTAATACGTCATACAGGCACAGGATGTCACATCTGAAGCCAGATTTCACAATTCACAGCATGATTAGTCATGCAGTAAACTAGTGCTCCTGGGTGCAGTTGTTTCACAGTTTGACTAGTGATCACATGACTCTCACTAAGAGCCCAGAGCATGGCACCTTGGCAGCCCCTGGCCAGGAATATGAGGCAACTGTAAAACGGGGCTCGGGAGGCATGATGATCAAGTTAGAACTAGATATCACCTAGGATACCACTTCACAAAAATTGACAATCTGTGCATTCTCTGACATACAAAATTAATTGTAGTATAATAATTTAACAACATGCTTTACAAGAACAAATGCTGAATACATTATATTTCTGCAGCTGAGTAGCATTGAGGGATCTTTCAAAAACGTTAGTATACAGTGGTACCTCGGGTTACATACGCTTCGGGTTACATATGCTTCAGGTTACAGACTCCGTTAACCCAGAAATATTGCTTCAGGTTAAGAACTTTGCTTCAGGATGAGAACAGAAATTGTGCTCCGGTGGCGCAGCAGCAGCAGGAGGCCCCATTAGCTCAAGTGGTGCTTCAGGTTAAGAACAGTTTCAGGTTAAGTACGGACCTCTGGAACGAATTAAGTACTTAACCCGAGGTACCACTGTATTCTTCATAGAAAAGTTAAAGCAATGGCAATGGTGAGATAAACAGGCAAAAACACCTTTGTTCTTGTGATAACTTTCAAACTGTAAATCCACAAGACACTTTGTACTGCCTATAAATTGTGGCAGACAGTTCCATAGTTTTCCTCACGAGCTTCTCACAGTCCAGCAAGTTATGCAAGAACTCTTGCTGTGGTACTGTAAAATTGTCAGACCTCAAGATCAAATCCTGTAGAAATGTTGTGATAACATGCCATTTGTCTTTGTAATGTGTGTCCTTGAAGCTTTTGCAACTTTATTTTTGTATATTCAAGGGCTTCACATTTAATTGTCAGTCTTTGTGTGATCTGAGGAGTATGGAGAAAATATGGGTGGCTTAGAGCTGTTTTAAGGGATTCTTGCAACACTCCTTATGCTGGATTAATTTTAAAGGGTCATGGAGCAAGCTTTCCCTAGTGCAATGACGCATTCACACTGCTCTCTTTCCTCTTTGCAGGGTTACGAGGGACTGGTAGAAGGAGGAGAGAATATCAAGCAAGCAAACTGGCTCAGTGTATCCAACATAATTCAACTGGTAAGGCCCAAATGGTCATGCTGCCTGACTCCCTGCTGTGGAAGCAGACAGGCCTCATGACATTTCCCATCTCAGGTCCGTCTGTAGCCACACATTGCCTTCTGGAGTACAGAGCTCTGACTTACAGTAGCTCTCTGAGTGGTTTAGTTTAGTTGTACATTTCTGAGTTGAAGTGCTAATTTATGGGTGCTAGTGAAGACAAACCACCTCCTCTCATGGTCCCATTTTTCTCAAAATTCATGCAGATGCAATTTTCTCCTCACAGGAAGGGAGAAGGACTGTGCTGGGGTAGCAACATGGCCTACATAGTTCTGCAAAAGCTCTGTTTGGTTCTTCTCAGCCTTTGTCTCCCAGATCACCAGTTATGACCTGTTCCACCTCCCCTGCTTTCCTGTGCCCTTTATAAATAACAGTTCTGCTCCCAAAATCTTGATTGGATAGGCAGTGAGGTATTCCTTCTCCTAGAAGGCTCCATGTTAGAAGGAAGGAAACAGGAATCAATTGGAGGTTGAGTCTACAATGTGTGAATTCACAACAGTCGGTATAGCTGTGGCACAGCTGGTTAGGTAACAGACCAGAAATATATGTTGACTAGCACTGGAAATGAGATCCCTTGGTCTGTTTAAGAAAGGTTCTGTAGCTGCCTAGCGTGGCCTCATGAGAGATGGGAGTTGTACTTGGCTGCCACTGCAGGGAGAAAGGAGGAGTGTTTTGGTACATTATCGTACTCTTAAATTGACTTCTAAAGGAAGCCTGCCTGAATAATAAGATTGCAGGAGCTGCCCTGAATTGAACCCATTCATTCTAACCTGGTACTGTTTGTCCCAGCTAGCAGAAGCTTTAGGAAGATTGGGATAGGGCCAGAGCACATGCTTCAGGAGGCCCCACATCCAATTTCTGGCATCTCCTGCCTGAAACCACAGAGAGACACTGTCAGTCAGTGTAGAGAATACTGAGCCAGGTGGACCAATTTGGTCTGACTCTGTATTAGGCGGCTTCCTGTGTTCTTATGTAAGGTCTTCCATGTCTCAGGCAGAGGTCCCTTGTAGCCTCTCCACCTGATATGGCCCCAGTTGTGAGATGAGGCAGGGTCCCTCCCTGAATTGGGATATTTAGCATAAGCTTTGCAGTAGTTTACCAAGAAATGTTTTCTTGGAGGAATCACAAGAAAGGGTTGAGTTTTGGAGAAAGCAATCCAGTCAGTTAAATCTCCTAATTAATTGATTTCACATTATTTCATACCTGATGCATTCCCCAGTCCAAAGATTACATCACTTTTCCTTGTCAGTCATTGTTACTTCATATGGCCATCCTCCAGAGAGACTCCTTTAATTTCATCTGTCAGCCTGGGATGCTTAACTTGCCCTTTCACCTTTATGATTTCTTCACTGTGCTTGGTTTCAGGGAAGGTCAAATGGTGGCTTTGGGTTTGTGCTACAAAAAGAGCCATTTATTGTGGGAGGATTAGACATATGCATTCTTTGGCCCACCACAGTCACAAGTGATAGGAATTAATTTGTGGTGGCACAGTTTTAAAATATCTGTGTCACATGATTTATTATTATTATTATTATTATTATTATTATTACTATTACTATTACTATTACTATTATTATTACTATTATTACTATTATTATTACTATTACTATTATTATTATTATTAGGCAGGTGCTAAATTTCCTTTTTCCTTCCTCAGGCTCAAAAAAGTGTGTGTTGACAGAGAAATCATCATCAGGGCCTTGCCAATTTTAAGTTCTTTAACTAAAATGCCTAATGAGAGTCAATGCTTTTATTTAAAATACATGTGTGATGCATGTCTAGATTTCAAGGAACCCTGAAATGGCCACATCTTCCTGCATTGTATATGTATGTGTAGGGTTATCATATTTCTAAAAGTGAAAATCTGGACACAAAACTTTAAAAAACTATTTTTAAGGAAATACTCCAAAAACTCCACTTGCAATGATTTCTACTGTTTACGTTGGCCTAATCCAGAATATGTCCAGAAGTATAGCAGCCCTACCTATGTGAGAATTGTGTTTTCCCAATAAATCTCTCTCTCTCTCTGAAGTGACCTTGCTTTGTTCAGGTGTATAGAATATAACTAAGTGTAATTCGCAATTTCTGGCTTTTGACTCTACTCCTGTTTTTATTTCTTTCCACCTGGTTCATCATAACAGCCCGAGTTATTGCCTGGTAATTCCAGATGTCTCAGAAACTCTGCTGTAGGCTGGGTCTAATCCAACTCAGGTCCGTTCACCTGGGTATAACATCCGTCACCTGCGGGTAGGGTGGGAGTGCTGCAGTTCTTGCACCACTGAGCTGGAATTGCTTCCTAGGTGATCCTGATTGTCAGGAGCTCTCTGAACTGGGACCTGCTCAGCCCCCTCCTAATAGTGTTTGTGTTGTTGTTTTTCCCCTTCTTAGAGCCTTTCCCAATTTGACTGGTGTGCCTCCTTTCCCTCAGGTAACATTCTGGTCTTGCATGCCTCTGCAGGATTTTCCCTTCTTGTCCCTCACCCTCCATGTCTTTCTGATGCTGTCGATGCAGCCTGCTGTTTCTGATGGGCTTAAGCAAGCCCAGCATGCTGTCTGCAGCGCTTTGTTTTACCTGCCCATGTAGACTTACCTTCAGAAAGATGAGGACAAGGGTGGCAGCTGTGTCAGTGACTGTGGTGCTGGCGCGCCCCTTTAGCAGGGTATGGCAAGCCTCCGGGCAGGAATCTTAACTGTGCTAACAGCATGTTCTCCCTCTACAGACCTTCACAGCACATTGCTCTTTGTATTTATTCCAGTAACACTTGCATCCCTCATTGTTGTGTTTCTCTACCCCCTCTTGTTTTCTTGCTCTAAAGTGACGCTTGTTGGTCACAGTCTGGAGTTTTAGCTCAATGGATGTAGGTTTGTGGTGCTATTCCCGTGCTGTTCAAAAGTGGGGAGGGTGTTCCGGAAGATCATTACCCCTGTCACAGCAGCGTTCATCAACATTGTGAGGATCCCAGCAGGAGATCTGACTGAGCAGCAGTTTTGTGTGAAGAGCATCGAAGGCAGTGTTAGAAACTGAGATATGAAAGCCAGGAGCTAAATGGCACCTTAAACCTAGGTTATGGGTGCAACAACAGAATGTCTAGGTGAGCTTTTTTATAACAAGAATACAAAGCTGAAAATGAATGAACTGCAGCTAAATCTATTATGTTCATTCTTCACATGGTCTAGTCCTTCCCCTGCTCACCCCTCTAATATTCTTAAGAGGGTCTCTTCTCCAGTCTTCAGAGAATAGCTGGAAGTGGGGAGGCAGAAAAAGGTGCTCCTTTTCTTCCACTCTGCAGTTTTTATCTGAAATCTTAGGTGCATTTCTACGCCCATAGCTCAGAAACTGCTCGCGCTAATGAAATTCCCTGTCGCAAAATGCACCTAGAACAATGTAAGTTTTGAACACTGATCAAGGGGCAGGAGTGATTTTGAGTGAAATGAGAGATGCCCCTGTATTATGGTGGGGGACAGAGCAGATTTGTCACACTTGGCTGGGTTGCAGCACACAGACTGGGCCAGGCCTGTGCTCCTCTAGCTGTGTTGTCCAAGACCCTTTCAAAAGGAGAGTTGCCTGATAGTGAAGTCAGCTGTTCAGTGGTACATATTACATAGCGTCTCCACCCCCATCGTTCTACCTGGACACTGAGGTCTAGTGCCGAGGGCCTTCTGGTGGTTCCCTCACTGCGAGAAGCCAAGTTACAGGGAACCAGGCAGAGGGCCTTCTTGGTAGTGGCACCCGCGCTGTGGAACGCCCTCCCACCAGATGTCAAAGAGAAAAACAACTACCAGAGTTTTAGAAGACATCTGAAGGCAGCCCTCTTTAGGGAAGTTTTTAATGTTTAACAGACTACTGTATTTTAATACTTTGTTGGAAGCCGCCCAGAGTGACTGGGGAAACCCAGCCAGATGGGTGGGGTATAAATAAATTATTATTATTATTATTATTATTATTATTATTATTATTATTATTAGCAATAGTCAGAGCTGCTGTTTATCAATAAAATGATTTATAAGGACTACAACAGTACATGATTTATAAAGACTGCAACACCACGTCCACTGAAGATCACAGTTCTGGCAGCAGCATGACTGGATAGAGAAAGAGACATTTCTATATAATCCCATGCCTTGGGGTTGTTGCATTTATCTTCATACCCACTAGTACTGGAGTCCCCTGGTACATCAGGTTAGAAATAAGAATCCTGCACTTCTTGGGCCGATGTGACATATGCCTTCTGTGTTTACAGGATATTGCAATCCAATTCTGCTTGAATCTGGAACCATCTTTTTAACAGTATCTCTGTTTAGAACAGGGTTGGGAAACTTGTAGCCCTCTGGGGTTTGGTGGACCACAGCTCTCATTGGCCGTTCCAGCTGGGAGTGGTTGGACTTGTAATCCAACATCTGGAGGGGTTCCCCAACCCAGATGTAGAAAGTCCCCATGCTTTATTCCTGTTGGAACTCCTAGCCCTTCAAGATGTTGATGACCTGTGTGCTTATCCGTCGATCTGTCTGCTGACTTCTGATTTGTCTTCTGAGCTTCCTTTCTCACCTGGTTTCTTCGTTTGTAGGGTGGCACCATCATTGGCAGTGCCCGCTGCAAAGCTTTCACGACCCGGGAGGGCCGCCTCCAGGCTGCCTACAACCTGGTGCAGCACGGCATCACCAACTTGTGCGTCATTGGTGGGGACGGAAGCCTGACTGGTGCAAATATATTCCGCTCGGAGTGGGGTGGTCTTTTGGAGGAACTGGTCAAAGAAGGTACGTGTGAACCTTAGTCCCCTTCAGAGCGCTACTCCAGTGAGTCAAGCTGATGCCTATATTGGAGAAATCCCAATAGCAGTCTTGGATGTTAGAAATCCCCGTAACAATGAGCCCACATGGTAAAGGCCAATAGAATTGGAGCCCAAACTGAGCCTTTGAGAAACAAGAGAGATGGATCAGCATGCTAGGTTTGTAGAGGTACCCCCTGCCAAAAAAAAAAGGTTTGGTTTAACCCCACCCACTCCCAGTCCACTGAGGACAGAGCATCCTTTGCTCAATATCTTCAAAATGTTGAGTGTCAGTTCAAAAATAAAATCAAAAATGGGGGTGGGCGGGTGTCGTGAGTAAAATGTCCTTCTTGATTCCCTTACAACTTACTGTATCCTGGGCATGGACCTCACAGGTGGCCTGGGATGCTGTCACAGCTCTTGCACTGCCTTCCCAAAGCTGGGTAAGCCTGCAATTTCAACTTTCACAGGGGTGGGGATAAATAAATAGAGAGTGGATTTCCTCTGCTGTCCATTTATTTATTTCAGCTTCCATGCAAACCTACGATCACGTAAATAAAAGAACCGTAAGATGCAGGTTACCAGTACAAAAACTCTACACAGTACGAGGAAGGAAAATGGGTCATTAAAAACTCATTCTGAAGCAGTTTCATATACATGCTTTTCCCCCATTTAATTTCCCCAACCTCCCTCCCTGGCAGCATTGTCTTTACAACTTCAACCTTCTGTGAAAGTTTATCACTATGAAGGGCCTTGAAACTTACTGTGACTATGTTTTACATTCAATTACACACCGACTTACCCTTTCATTCCTCAATACATGCATGCAGTGAGCAGAAGGGACCTTCAGTAGCACAGAAATAAACACACAGGAGCCTGACCACTGAGGACTATTCAGATTTCTTGCTAGTTTGCAGACTTTCAATTTCCAAAAACAAATACTGATTTCAGACAATGGAGAGGAAAAGAAACTCAAATATACAAGAGAGCCTATGAACACTACTTTGTTCATGATTTTTAAAAAAGAACAAAATAGAACAAAGTTAAAGATGAGCACGCCTTAATTCTGCAAAAAGTTGCTTAGCAATCTTTATAGCTTAGAATACAAAATTTGCCAGTGATTTAGTTACATGATATTGTGTATCCATGGCCAAGATGTTTGAAAGGAAACAATCTAACAAATGAGTCTGGCTTTTTCATCTCTCTAAAAATTACACAATAGTAACACATTTAGTATATGAGACTAGTTATACTTGAGTTTAGAAAGCTTTCTGTCTCAGTGCAGTCAATGCTAACTTAATTTGTAGGGCTTAATTTGCTGCCCTGCTCCTTCTTAAAATTCTTTTTCCCCCCTAGTTAAAAACATGATTCTGCAATCAAGCTAGTATCAGTGCCAAATTATGGTTTTCAGATTATCAAGAAGCAATTGCAAATCAAGTTGAAAAGACATTAAGGCTATAATCTCATTTACAGTCTCAAGTTAACAGGAAAGAAATATAACTTCACTCAAATTAACAATTAACCATTTCCAGTTGGGCTAACACCATCCTGTTTTCTACTGTAGAATATGTTCTCTTCATATGTAATTGTCATTTCCATAGTCCTTTCCCTAGACAGACCATCTCTCATTCATATCCATTTGTTAATATTTTCTCTCTCTCTTTCTTCCTCAGGGAAGATCACTGAGGAGGTGTCTCAGACATACTGTCATCTAAACATTGTGGGCCTGGTGGGCTCCATTGACAACGATTTCTGTGGTACAGATATGACCATTGGCACTGACTCTGCCCTGCACCGTATCATGGAGGTGATTGACGCAATCACCACTACTGCCCAGAGGTCAGCAAATGATTTCTCAGGTCTTTTGCTTCCTATGTTTCTTTACAAAAGACTGCAGCATGCCCAGGACTAGCTTGAGAACTATGTAACCAGCAGTTAGTTCCTGCCCTGCGGAAGCGTTTTTCCAAGGGGTGTGTAGATGTGATGAACCTGCTTCTCTGGGACTAACTCCCTATTAGAGCCTTCCCAGATAGTTGCACCACCCAGAACAATTAAGTTAGAGCCATTGAAATCAATGGACCTAACTTAGTCATTTTCATTGAGTAAACCTTCATTGAATGCCACCCTTGGCATTTTTCCTTGCACTATAAAAGGAACTCATTAGCCAAGTACACAGAGGTCTTCATCAAAGATGACACTTGTGTTGCTGAGATGTTATATTTCTCCCCACTCATTCAGCAACATGTTGCTAAGAAAATGTGAATCCCTACCTGCCTGCATGACATGTGCAGTCTTTGTCACATGAGCACTGTTTCACTTTGGAGCTCCTGTGCTGGAGGCACCATGTAAGCAAGATCTGCTTGCCCAAATGATTCAGAAACAAGACCTAGTTGCCTTCCTTGATCTTCAGAAGCAAGCAGCCACTGCTGCAGCAGCCTTCTGCTCCTTCCACAAGTAGCAGTGCACTGCATCTTTCCTGGGCTAAAATGCACAACCCTACACTCTTTCAGAGAGGTGGAGGAGAAGCAGCACCACAGTACCTCCCCGCTCACTCCTCCCTGGTGTGGCTCATTTTCTAACCTAGGCTCTACAAATTTTGGTTGCTCCTCCCTCTGTGAGAAAATGTGGAGTCTTAATTGTGACATCCTTCTGAGCACTTCCGATGTGCATGCAACTTCAGGTGCTCATCCCTGTCACAATGAGGTTTGCTGAGTAAGCAGCAAGATGTTCTTTCCCAAGTCTGGAGACAACTTGCCACTTTTTTATTCTTTCCAAAGTCAGCACAAGGCCTGGGAGAGTCCCCTTCAAAGGCCTAGGAGACTGGCAGGAAGATAAAATGAAAAATGTGCTCACCAGCAGCAAGCTCTCAAGCACATCTGTGGGCTCGTGCTCCCAGCATTGATGCTGTCTCTTCCCCTGTCCAGCTAATGTGTGTGTAAATACTGCAGTAATAAGAAGATGCAACTGAAGCATGCACTGAATGACCATCTGGACAAGTCTTTACTCTCTTATTTTGCTTTGCAGTCACCAGAGAACATTTGTGCTGGAGGTGATGGGCAGGCACTGTGGGTAAGGAGAGAGCTCTCTTGTTATTTTTTTCGTTGAGGGAGACCTGGGTTTCCAATTAGGGGATTAAATCTAAACATGGGTATATGCCTGCCACCCACCCACCCATCTCCCAAATCTTTCACCATGATTGATACCCCCGGGTTCATCATTCACAAGCTGACTCTCTTCTTCCTCTGCAGGTACCTTGCATTAGTTTCAGCTTTGGCTTCTGGTGCAGACTGGCTTTTCATCCCTGAGTCACCTCCTGAGGATGACTGGGAGGATTTCATGTGTGAGAGGCTTGGTGAGGTGGGTGTCGGTGGTATCTGTTGCACAACAAAAATGAAATTATGTGCTCTTTCTCTGATAAGTACAAATGGGGGGACATTTCATTTATATTCTCTTCTTTAGTGGTCTCATCTAAGTTGATGGGGCCATATTTTTTTCCCCAGAGAGCTTACAGGATCAGATCTATTAATGCACTGTACACCAGCTCACAGCAGCATTCCAGAGCTCTCTATGCTGCTGATGTGTTGCTCTTTGTGGAAGACCTTCCTTTGTGTGTATGCTGTACTGCAGATAAATGCAGGTGACACTGGGTAGGAAAAACTGGCCGAGAGAGGCATGGAGCTGGGGGGAAAAGGACAGGATCTCAAGAGAGAGAGAGTTGAGGATTGGCGGCTTTTTAGTTTAGAGAAGGTGGATCGAGAGAAGCTTTTCTTCCTCTAATACTAGAATTTGAGGACATTCAATGAAGCTGAATGTTGGAAGATCTGGGACAGAAATACTCCTTTGCGAAGCACATGGAATTCACTCCCGCAAAAGGCAGTGACGGCCACCAACTTGGATGCTTTAAAAAAGGATTCGACAGATTCATGGAGGATGAAGCTATCAGAAGCTAGCCACCCTGACTGCATTCTCCCTCCACTCCTGGAGGCAATAAGCTCCTGAATACCAGTTGCTGGAAACTGCAAGAGGGGAGAGCGCTGCTGTGCTCAGGCCCTGCTTCCAGGTTTCCCATGGGCATCTGATTAGCCACTATGGGAGCAGGATGCTAGACTAGAAGAGCCACTGACCTGATCCAGCAGATCATTCTTAATATCTTAGTATTAGATACCAAACCACCTAACTGCCTTTAGTCATCCTTTCTCAGCAGGCAGGAACTACAACAGGGGCAGGGAACATTTGGCCCTCCAGATATTGTTGGACACCCCCAACTCCTGTTAGCCCCAGCCAGCATCACCATGGTCAAAAGTGATGGGAGCTGTAGAGCAGCAACACCTGGAGGACCATTACTTCCCCATCCCTGAACTGCAAAGTTGCTGATGGGGAAAGGCTTGACTGTCAAGCCTAAGGTGTTAATGTTAGGATTATGAGAGAGTCTCCGTTAACATAGCCGCTTGCCTTTCCCTGATGGATCAATCATTGGCTTCCATATTTTTCTTTGGATAGACCCGGAGCCGAGGATCCCGGCTGAATATTATCATCATCGCTGAAGGTGCCATAGACAGGAATGGAAAACCCATCACTTCTAACTACGTGAAGGATGTAAGTAACTGATTAATGTTGTAGAGCCATAGCAGTGAAAGTGTTTTTCAGCACACGGTTCTTAGAAAACAGGCTTTTCCATATTTTGGAACTATCTTGAGTATAAAAATATCCTGTGAACTTGACAGCTGTCCATTTTTCATGGGCTTCCCAGCTTTCTTCGGGCTTTGAATCACTCCGGAGAATTTTAAAGTGGGCATTTGCAGCTTCAATGCAGATGTAAACATTGCATTGGCAACCTTACGGATTACTGCAATGCACTCTATGTGTTGTTACATGTGTTGTTGGAGTGGATCTGGAGGCCGTAGCTGATGCAGAAAACTGCGGCTAGGTTGCTTGTGGGGCAAACAATTTGCTTGCAGGATTTGCACTGGCTGCCAATTGGGTACCGGGCCACATTCAAGGTGTTAGTACTAACATACAAGTCCCTATACAGCTTAGGACCAAGTTACTTGAGAGACCGCCTTATCACTTACACACCCAATAAATCACTGCTGTCCACAAGAGAGTCTCCCCTACAAGTACCAGAAGCCTGTCTTATGGTAACTTGGAGCAGGGCTTTTACTGTGGCCACCCCTCTTCTGTGGGACAGCATTCCTGTCAATATATGACAGGCACCTACTATCTGCATTTTCCACAAGCAGCTGAATGCATTTTTGTTCCAGCAGGCTTTCCCAGCTGGATAAATGGGTCTTTGCTATGAATATTCGCTTGTTAGGGTTTTAGTCTTGTTTTAAATGTATTTATTATATTTGTGGTTTTAGCAGTATTTCATCATGTAAATTGCTTTGAGACAGTGGTTTAGAAGGTGATTAATAAATTGATAATAATAGTAATAATGATGGTAGTAATAAATGTCTGACCTAGAGCCCCTCTCCCAGTTTACCAAGGAATCTGGTACAGGGAGGGTGCAAGCATACTTTAACTCCAGATTTTCTGTCTCCCTCCCCCCCACACTTTCTGATCAGCTGGTTGTTAAGCGCCTGGGTTTCGACACTCGTGTGACTGTGCTTGGCCACGTGCAGCGTGGTGGGACCCCCTCAGCATTTGATCGTGTCCTGGTAAGTGTTACTCTTTTCCTTTTGCTAGATGTCTGGGACGTTCAGGAATGGCTTCTCACTCTCTTGGTAAAGTGCTGTTGTGTTAGCAGCAGAAAGGCGAGTCAGAGCTGAAGACCCTGAAAAAAGCAGGAACCTCACAGACTGAGTGCATGTGCCCTTCTGCCATTTAGAAATCAGTCGCCCACACTGGTCGAGCATTATGCCCCACTGTATATAGGTGGAGATAAGTAAGCCATAACTAAAAGGAAACACTGCTGGTATGTTGTACTGCAAGTCCTCTTTCAAAACTGGCATGCAGAACTCACAATAGGCAAATGCAGTAAACTGGATGGCAAGAAGGCATTTTCTGCACCCTTCATGGTGTTTGTTTTGTTTATTCTTGGCTTGGCCACTCGGAAGCAAACAGAAAAATTGCCCTGGATTTGCAGGCTCTGGTGTTAAATCCAGAGGCTTCCTGGACCTTCTCTTAGGCTAGTGCTTCTAGATCTCTGGGTGTGACTTAGTCCTGTCTGAACAATAAACCCTGCTGTGCATAATAGAGACAGCCTTGTGTTCTTCATTCCATTGTGTAGAATGCCTGATCCATTTCTATTTAACACTTTTAGAAACCTTTGTTTACCTTGAAATTTTCCAGGATCTGAGTATTCTTCATTAATGCAGGGATGGGGCAGTCTTCACTTTCAAGATAGTGTCACATCTTGTTGCAAGCAGTAGTTGACTTGTAAATAATCCAAGGGCTAGGAACTCTCCCTGGCTGGTCTTGGCTGGTCAAAAGCAAGATTCTCAGCAGAGCTCCATTCAGAGCTCAGAATACTTAGATACTTCTTTTTTCTATTCCCTCTTTTGCCCTTCTCTTTGTTTAGGACTGGACTTGGAAGGAGAGGCTTTTCATTAGGTCATGGTTTTCTTTTTGTCTTAACCTTTCCCACTGCTCCAGAGGATTTCCTGCACTCTTAGTGGTATTGAAACAAGGCAGTCTTTTCCCACCCCACAAAAAACACACACTATTAAACAGGTTAGGAAAATCGCACCAGGAATTCCTGTGCCGCAAGAAAGAAGTGGGTGAATATTTTTCTGCATTTGTAGGCTAGAACGTTCTAAGACCTGGGGATGACCTTCTGTCCCGTCTTCTTCGTGTTTTCTCTTTCGGAAATGGTCCATTAGATGTGTTTTTACAGTAATATTTGTCCAGTTGGTCAACCTGGTGTTTGGAGAGCTGAATTTTGCAAACTGCTGGTTTATCCAGTACTACAGGATAGGAGGAGTTATTTTTCAGCTTCTGGTGCAGCCTGGCAGTGCCCTCCTTGGCATCTTTGCAAGCTGACCCTGTGACCCAGAGGAAGCACTGCCCTCAAAGTAAAGGCTGCCCCTATCTGCCACTACCAAGAATGGGAACTAACAGAAAAAGACAGATTTCCGTTTCTCAGTAAAGCAAACAACCCAATTAGTTGCACGTATTCAGTTTCCTCTGAAGAGGTGCCTCTCTAGGCCTGTTAAACAAGATCGGTCGACATGATAGTTAGAAACGTGCACTAAGAAGAGAGAAAATACAGTAGTTTGGAAAAACAGCTGTTATGAGAACGTGTCAGATAGCACTGCAGAACTTTGTTGGGTAAGAGGGAGCAGCTGTGGACCAAAGCCATTCTGTGCTGCTCCAAATGTGGGAACACATGGGAAGAGTGTTTTCTGTCAGAGGAAACTTTGAATACTGGCTCTTCCTATCATCTCAGTTCATATTCCTGCTGCTGGGAGTTTTTTGTTTCTTTAAAGGCAAGCCTTTTCCCATTAGCACTTCTTTGTAGTCTTGCTGCTTTGTAACGTTAGGAGATGTATATTATACAGGTTGTGTGCTGCTGCTGATGTGAAAACCATGGGCATTTGTTAGCATCACAATTATCCCATCTTTCTGTCTCAGTGGTTTTTACATTGAAACACGTACACATTTTTGAAGGGGTGAAGTATGGTTTCCAGTGCTTGGTGAGACAAGGCTCCAACCCTCCAAAGCATGTTGTGCTGCAGAATCCCAAAGAGACATGGTATGTGCCTAAATATGCAAGGTATACATAGCTGACTGTCTCTGGAAATGCATTGTGTGTCCCCCAGAGCAGCAAAATGGGGATGGAAGCTGTGATGGCACTGCTGGAAGCAACACCAGACACTCCTGCCTGTGTGGTCAGTCTCTCCGGGAACCAGTCAGTGCGCCTACCCCTAATGGAATGTGTGCAAGTGGTGAGTATTTCACATGATCACAGAAGCCATATATATGCAGTGTGGAGAAGCACAGCATTGGGGGTGGGGGGGAAGGCCTCCATTTTTATATATGTGAGTGGGGTGACAGGGAGCTTCACAGTTGACACATGATGATGATAATCAGCAAACAAGCAGATATTTGGAAGGTTCTCTGGAGGAGGGCGGGAATTGTGCATATGTAGAGGGAATATGGCATCTGAGACGGAATACCAAAACTATTTGCTTTCATTGAAACAAACAAGAAAAATAGCCTACGTAGAAAGAAATCTGAAAACATGGTATGAGGTTTTGCTAGATTTCCAGTGGGTAGGAGGTATGACTAAGCTTGCATTCTGACAGCACTTTAGTTGGGGTTTTTTTTGTTACATTTCCTTACCTGCTCATTCCCCTGTTTTATGTGATCTTTTACACAGCATAAAAACCACCTCAGGAAATCTAGTGGAAGTTTAGCACTGATTTCCGTTTTAACTGTTTCTACCAAAAGAGTCCATTTGCAACCCTGTTCACGTGGAAAATTGCAGGAGTTTTATGTCGTAACTGCACATGACGAAATCTAAGGTGGCATCCCAGTGTACGTGTCCTTTCCCACCATTAAAATTTAGCATGGCATGGTAGTATGCTGATTGAAAAGCCACAGTTCCATAATGTGCTACAACGTAAAAGAAACATAAGAAATCTAGCAATATAATCAAATTAACAGAAAAAAACATGTCTGAATGCAGCCTTGATTAGCATAGGTACCAGCCTCTCCCCATGCATCTGCACCCTTATATATAGCTGTCCAGTTGTCTTTTGTCCCCATATTTTCCCATGAGGCCTGAGTCTTAAGCTCTGCAAGGAAGGCTTATTATGGTCCCATTGATGGTTGAGGCCTGGTTTGTGGTGATGCTGGGCCTTTTCTGTCATACTACACTTTAGTTGTGGAATTCCCTCTCAGTGGAGATATAGCACTGTTTAAAAACATAATTAACCAGAATAACCATTTTCTTCTGGTTCTTGACAAAATAAAATTGATTAAAAAACAACAACTTCCCAAATCAAGTATGCAATATGCATGCATAAGTTGTTGTAATTCGTCAACATGGAGTTTGTGGGTGTATGGTTTTGGATTTTTGAGCGCAGAACCTCCAGAGCCCCTGAACCATGCCCTTTCAGTGCCATAAACATTTGGAGTCTGGCATACATGACGGAACAGGCTGCGCCAGTAAACTCTCCCTGGGAGAGTTCTTTTTCTGGAGAATGCATCTCCCCCAGGGGTTCTTGCAATCCTTTGGTCCTTCCAGCCTCCCTTTTTTATGCTGCTTTTTTCTCTGTGCCTGAAATGGCCCTCCAATGAGTGTGTTTGTGAATGTCCTGAAAAGGAATTGGCAGAAGAGAATTAATCTCACTGTACCCTTGGTTTTATTAGATTTCTACTAGAGCCTCGCTATGATTCTCTAACCCCCCACCTCCACAATATCTTTATAGACCAAAGATGTCCAGAAGGCAATGGATGACAAAAGATTTGATGAAGCAATTCAGCTCAGAGGGAGGTGAGAGATGTTTCTGGGATCTGGGTGGAAATTGAATTTCCTCTCATCTGTTTGTTTATATTAGCATTTAAAATAACAACAGTTATGAAGGCAAGTCTTGCTGTAGACCTTTGGTATTTAGTAGCAAAGACAAGAATTTGTTACTCATTTGTTCAGTTCTCTTTTCTTAACGTTTCCAAGGTGTTTTTTCATAGGAAATGTGAAGTCAGGTACAAAAAAAGCATTTAAAAACTCCTCTAACATTACAGAAGTTCTTTACCTCTTTTTTCCTGCCCATAGAGAAACCCTGACTCCCCACCCCATAGCCATGATTCACGGTTTAAGGAAGTCTCTAGATGTTAGTGGATCTGTGTTCTTTTTTTCAACTTCTAATGGCCAGTCCTATTTATTGTGAGCCAAATCATCAGAGCTGATGGTTACTTTTCCTTCATTCTCATTTCTACTGCAACCCACTTGGCCCATCTCCTTGACATTAATAGCAACATGGGAGTCTTAAGTGTCATGTATATGGACTAACCTTGTTTCTTCATGGATCATTAGTTCACGAGAATGAAATAAATCTCACACATGTTTTGGATTCCGAGCAGTTGGTTTTCTTCCTATTTTAATCCCGTTCTACTACTACTTGGGTGGACATACAACATACATACATACATACATACATACTATGTATGTTCTGGTCACTCATTCAATGGCAAGATCTCTCCATAACAATATAGTGTTACAGGAACTAAAATGGGGGGGGGGCAGAATTAGGCAAAATGTTGCAGTGAGAATTGGTTCTGTTTAGAGTTCTAGCCACTCCATTCCATCATTTCCCTTTTCTGCTGCTCTTTTTCCTCAGAGTCTGTTAGCTTTCCACGACTACTGCACACTTAGCCCTCATAGGGCTGTTTTTGGAGTCCTTCCTTAGGGTTTCCATTTTTCAAGGTTTTTTGTACTTCTGCGTACCTTGGGTTTTACCGTCTCTCATGCATCGATGGCACCATTTTGGCTACGTAAGCATTCCACTGAAAGTCTAGACATCAAAGATAGAGAGAATTTTTTTGACCAGTATTCTGGTCATGCCACTCTTTTAAGTAAGTCCTTAATGCTTAAGGAAGGAACTGCAGGCTAACGCTTTTTCCTGTCACCTATAAGACAGTGTCACAGTGACTGCTATAGCAGACTCAAGGCCTAGATAAACTATCAGCCTATTTTGAAAACAGAAACATAACATATTGAGGAAATGACTGATAACCAGTTGCAGCAAAACAAGGCAATAATTTATTCTGTACACAGTGGGGAGGCAGCCTTCCCCACTTAGTGCCCTCCAAAACATCTGGAGGACACCAGATTGAGCAAGGATGAGGAACTTGTGACCTTCCAGATGTTGCTGGACTTTTGCTTCGATCATCCCTGACCTCTGGCCATGCTGGCTGGGGCTAATGGTACTTGGAATACAACAATAGCTGAAGGAGTCCAGCAATAGCTAAATTCCCTTGAGAATTAGGAAGCCTGCTTTAAGTGATCTTCCTGGCAAGGAGACACAGGAGTAGCAATTTAAGACTGTTTTTGGGAGTGCAAATATTCTTGTGTGTATTTTTTGTTTAAACAAATATAAGTTAAAAGGTCTGAGCATGCTTTAAGATGCATGAGTAGAAAATTCACTTACCTTAATTGAAATAGGTGGAAGATTCCATAGGTCAGCACTTTCAGGCAAAAGCTAAATTAAATTTGAGAAGTTACATCCACAATGCACTTCAGTGATAGTACATTTTCTGGAAGGATTTAAAAAGAGGTTCACGTTTGAAGGTGTTGTGCATCTTAGGAACATTCTAGAGTCCAAGTAAGAAAGAGAAGAGACGATCTCTCTGTCTCTTAGACTTGGCTTTGGTGGTTTTTTACGATAAAAATTACCAATATAATTGTGGGCTTGTTTTGCCAGGAGTTTTGAAAACAACTGGAACATTTACAAGCTTCTTGCACACCAGAAGCCTGCAATGGAAAAGGTGAGGAAGCAAAGAGAAGCAGCTTTTGTTCTGCAGGTTTCTTGCAGTGTGAAAGGAATAGCTGTTATTTCTTTTGCTGCTTTAATGTTTTCACATTTATCATGGTCTGTTGTTGCATGTTGTAAGCATGTTGCTTTTGTTATTAATTTGTTTTTGTGAGCTCCTTGTAAAGAAAGTGTTTGAAAAAGCCACCATTAAATAAATAAAAAAGTTGATGCGCACAAGCACAAATCAGAAGCCCCAAGGCAGCAGGAAGCAGGTCTCAAGAGGGTGCATCTGGACATTTAATGGTGGACAGACCTATACAATTCTGCAGCTCCAAAAAGGACTTCTGTGTGCAATGGAACTTCCTCTCCTGTACACACTTAAAATTATATTGGGGGACCCTCCAGAGCTGATTTTGGGAACCCATCAGGGTAGGAAAGGGAACGGAAGTCCTGTTGCACTAGTGGAACCCTGCTGGCACAGCATTGGATACAATGCA
Organism: Podarcis raffonei; assembly: GCF_027172205.1. NCBI lineage: Eukaryota > Metazoa > Chordata > Lepidosauria > Squamata > Lacertidae > Podarcis > Podarcis raffonei. The sequence continues at coordinate 63,889,933 of NC_070606.1, read as the reverse complement.
AGGTTTAAAAAAATGTCCACAAATTGCACTTGCATTCTATGTTCACAGACAGTAAAAGCAATGTCTTCCTGTGTATGCTAGAATCCACACTGTATATCCAATAAAGGTTTCCAATACAGTCACGAAAGAAGTGCTGTCTCGTGGACATTTCCCCCTCCCATTTGCAGATGCTTGCAGCCTTAAAGCAGTTGCTTGCATGCCCAGCCTTTTTCAGTAGAGGTCGGATGTGTCCTTACAGACCAGGAAAGAGCTGCCATCTGTACTGGAAAAAGATATTCACCTGTTTTGCTCAAGGGTCAAACAAAGGAAATACCAGCAGCCCTCATGTGTGCTTCATCCCAGGGACATAGGCAGCAGTGCCATGCCTGACTCTTTGAGCTGCCTGAACAGAGGTGCAAAGAGATGGAGAGGGCAGGTGAAAGTAGTAGGACCCAATGCTGCTGCTGCTGCTATATGGAGCTCTGAACTCCTTGCACAGGGTGGAAAAACTTGGCCCTCTCCTACAGCCAAAAGTTAGGTAAAGACTTTGTGAACTGTAATTGTTATGTTGATATATGGTCTTCCTGTCATTTCTTTTAGATCAGGGTAGTCCAGCATATGGCCTTTTTCGGCAGCCCTCAGCAACATTTCATCCCCCCCACCCAGCCCTCATGCTATCTTCCCAAAGCTGGTTAAGTGAGGCTCTGGAAAGGAAACGCAATGCTGTGGCAGGGTCCTAGAGTCCTCCTTCCTCCTTCCCAAAGCCTAGGTAGTACTTTCCCAGCTTTGGGAAACTTAGCCAGTTTTGGGAAGGCAATGCAAGGACTGAGAGGGGGTGTCAAATTTTGGCCTTACTTCCTTCCCCCCGCGCAACAAGGCAGTTTGCAGCCCTTGGGTTCTGTGCCGAAGTACTCTTGCGGCCCGCTTGGTATGAAAAGTTGGACCACCTTGTTTGAGATGGTTATGCAAGGAAGTGAGGCACATCTCAGCCGAGGCTACTCAGTATTTTGTCTGAAGTCCTCAAAATACTTAGGGTACCTGAAGTATTGCAGGACAAGGAAGTTGCACAATGTCCTCTTACATAGCTTGCTTTGTAGCAGAGGTACCTCCTAAAGGCTCTCTGCGCTCTCAGCACCCTCTGAGTGCTGACAATGACTTCTTCCAGCTGTTTAGTATCCGTTTCTGTTTCGGACAGAGCAATTTCAATATTGCCATTCTGAATGTGGGAGCCCCTGCAGCCGGCATGAACGCAGCAGTCCGGTCAGCTGTGCGCGTTGGGATCTGCCAAGGCCACACAATGTATGTGGTGAATGATGGCTTTGAAGGCTTGAGCAAAGGACAGGTGAGTCTCTCTAATTGGAAGGGAGGAGGTCCTCCCTCCTGTCGGACTACTAGTCCTTCTCATTACTTTGTAAACTAGAACATCTACAGGGCAACATTCATTTGGAACTCCAGCTGTCATTTCTGCTGCAAAATTGGCACCATGACTTATTAATTTCTGATTGGAGGGGGGGGGTGATGCAGAGTTGGTTGTAACAGGAAACAAAATATCACTTTGATCTTTCTTCTTTTAAACCACACTGCTTTCACTTTCAAATCCAAGATTTGGAAGACAACCTGGTGCAATGCAGTTGGGAATGGCTGGGCGAATCAGGAGAGGTCTAATGAAATGTTTCTTCTCGTAGATCCGAGAGGTGGGCTGGCACGATGTTGCAGGCTGGCTAGGGCGTGGAGGATCCATGCTGGGGACCAAAAGGTAAGTTGGCATGACAGCCCACAGAGTGGTTCTTTGCAGGACTGAGTTCAAAGAGGGGGCGATACAGGTAAAACCTTCCAAAAGGTTGGTACCTGTTATGAAGTGTGTAGTGAGCATGCAAGCCTGCAATTCTCACATGCAATCTGGCTCTCATTTAGGGATCTTTTGTTCTAAAATGGAATTAGTTTATTATCTCAGGGGGTGCATAGCATAGCATAGCAGTTTTACACAATTGTTCTTCACCTAAAACAGAGCAAACCTTTCTCAACCTTTCATGAAGGTGATCAGGGATGTATCACTGCTTAATTTATTACAGAACTATTGTAATTTAAGAATTCTCCCCCTGCAGCTTATCTTACCTCTGCCTTCCAGTTGTGGAAATTAATTGTTTGTGTGGTTGTTTTTCCTGTATGATTTATTCTTAAAAATTGCTGGCCACTGTCAACATATCAACATATTTCTCTGAAAGGTCTCTTGATAACATACCAAGCTTATGACAGTCAGTTTTTCTATGTACTCATCCTTTGCTATTCTATATTCTTTTCTTACCATAGTCATCTCATAACCAGCTTTCTCCATAGACACTTTCCCCCTTTAACATTCCAGTGTCATTTGTCTTCTTCATTTCTTAGACGCAAACCTAAAATTGCCAAGCTTCTATCTTATTTTTTCAGCTGTCGGAAATGGAAAGTGCATGCCTGAACTTCTTGGACAGTCATCATGCTCCTGTATTATCTCTACAGGATCCTTCATTATTGTTAGTTCATGGCCCTTTGTTTATTTTATTTCTCTTTCATAGAATGCTTTATCTGCTTCTCCTGAATGTTTTGGTGCTCTATGATAAGCAAACATAATATTTTCTGTTTCCTACTTCCTTGCCAATTCTTCATTGTCTCATTTGGAGGGCTTCCAAAATAGTTATTCAATGTGGAATTGCCATGCTTCATTCTCTCATTTCTTTATAGGCCACCCACATGCTGCAAGTCTTAAAGTGGGAGGCTCCCAATGGCTTTTGCAAGGTTCCTCCCCCCCTTCCCTTTTAATCCCCCAGTCTCACTCTAACTGTAAAGGTTAGGGAGGCCTGCAAAGGCTTTTGGAAGCCTCTTTCTGCTCCCCGCCTTTAATATTGGGGTGAAAGGGATTTTTGACAATAGGGCAGTCCTGTCCACCTGTCAGTCATGTGGTGTCATAATGATGCCACCTGTCAAATTTAACCCACAAGGCAGATCCTAATAAGGATCTCATTGGTGAAGCCAAAAAAGATTCCCACCCCTGCTTTAGGTTGATAATCAAGTTGTGGAATGTTAGAAGGGGTGAGTCTTAAATGTTGCAAATTCTTGGGTTTGCATAATAATGTCATGAGACTTGAGTCCCATCAGGCAGGAAGCATTATCTCATCCAAATTGCTCTCCTTTCTGGTAAACAGGGCAGGGGGACCTACTGAGCTTGCCATTTATTCCTGTGGGCTCTGAAATTTTGTGAGGGTTTGAAATGTGATGGCAATGGTGATGATTGCTTCGGAAACCTGATGGGGTCTGTGTGCATGCAAATACTCATCTATAAATTACATATGGGGCAGAGGATCTTAAAATGTGTACTGCAAGTATGAATTTGGATAATGTTCAACAGTTGCACATTCTTGCCATAAAGTGCATGTGGCCTGTACAATAACTGGTTTATTTAAACTGGTAATGAATGCAAAACCAGATCTGCTACAGACACAAGTTTCATTGGACTGTTTCACCAGTCAAGAATACCTGTGGAATTCAGTCCTACAGAGATTTGTCTCCTTACAGTCCTCGATCTCAGCTGTGCTCTATTGGCTTAACAGATAATTTCACTGTATATCCTGTTGCTGTACCCAGAGGTCGGCAAACTACAGCCCACAGGCCAGATCCGGCCCAATTGCCCTCAACATCCGGTCCACGGACAGTCTGAATCGTGTGATTCCTTCTTTAAAAAATTTTCGTTAATTTTTTTTCTGCGCCACCATTTTTTGGGAGGGGCACCATTTCCACACACACACATAGTGGCATCTCCTCCATCCCTCTCTCCTGGTTTTTCCTCGTCCTTTTGCCAGCCCTGCATAGAGGAGGAAGGGGGCTGGGCTGAGCTGGCTCAGTGCCATTTTGGGCAGTGCCTCTCCGGAGCCAGCCAGCACATTTTGGGCCGCTTGTCCCTCTGCTGACAGCCTCTGCTGCTCGCAAGGGCAGACACAGGAGCCGCAGTTGGGAGAGCACAGCTCCTCTCTGGAGCCAGCCAGCCCTTGCGCTGGCATCACCATAGGTAGGCAGGGGGAGGGGAGGGGCTGGGGGAGAGAGAGAAGCCCCCTCTGTTGGGTGCGTGCGCGGTCCGGCCTCCCACAAGGTCTGGGGGCAGGTGAACTGGCCCTCTCCAAAAAATGTTTGCTGACCCCTGCTGTATCCCATTGCAGAGACTGTATAGCTGGAACAGTCACAGGTTGCAAGCATGAACTCATTTCCAAATCATTTACAAGGCCATTGCAAATGTAACAGTTTTGCATGTTACATCTTTATCCTTTCCTGTACTGACCCTGCTTCACTTGTGCAGTACAGTATTTCTTAAGGGAGTGTGATGAGTAGCAACTGAAGTAACCACCTGCTATGTGAGCTGCCAGGATTATGTTCCCTCACATAGACAGCCTCGTTTCTACTTAGTTCTGCAGGTGAAGAGTGACCACAGATCTTTATGAGCTATCTGACTAAGTACCTATTCTACTGGGCTTATCTGAACATAAGAGTCTTTTCCAGAGTATCTGGACTGTACTCTTCAATTGTTAGCATGGCCAAAGTGGGAGGAAGTTGGTTTAATAAGCATGTTTCCTCTTGCTGGTCAGTAGGCCATTCATTCTGCAGGAAGCAATACAAAAGGTGCATTGTTCCTAAATGACTTGCACTTGCCAGTCTGTGGGAGTGAGCCTGTCTGTCTCTGCTCCCTTGGCAAAGAACATATCCTATCAAAGGCTGGCCGTTGGTGCATGCTCTAACTTGCCTTTATGCTGTTATTTGGGAAGTAAGGCAGCAAATTAAACGTGGAAGATTTCAAAAGATCTCTTTGCCTGCTTCATGGAATTGGCGTCTCCTCTCTTTTCCTTCACTGTGCTTAGACAATCCTATTCTTAAGCAGGTTCGGTAAAGCAGGAAGAGGCAGGCATCGTGATGCAGCTTTTCTAACAGCTTGTTTTGTTCTTGTTTTGCCAGAACGCTTCCCAAGACATGCATGGAAAAGATTGTCGAAAATGTCCGGAAATTTAACATCCATGCACTGCTGGTTGTTGGAGGATTTGAGGTGTGGAGAAGTTCATTGGACACTTTCAGATTTGAATGAGAAATGCCTTTCTCCTTTTCCTAAAAAGCTGGGCCAGGCATGATTGCACTGATGTTGGTACTTCAGTGTGTAGACAGACTGCAAGGCTGGAATTACCCACATTGAGCTTCAGCTCAGTCATAGAACACATGCCCCTTTAACCCCTTCAACTTCCACCTTCCCCATCCCAATTCCTCCTCCTTTCCAGCTTTCTTCCACTCATCACCTAAATAACCCTCCCATATTCCCCCTCATATCTCCAAATGCCACCTTAACCACTCCCCTGCCAGTTCCACTTGCTGCTTCCCCAATTCCTCCTTTCTCTTCCCGGCAGCCACCAAAGAACTAAAACTGTCATATACAGAAACTCTTCTTCCCCACACCAAGGCCTTCCTGTAACCCCCCCCCATCATGTACTACAATGAGTTTTCCTTTTTCTCCCCGCCCCCCTGCCCATCGTCTTTTCCCTACTCCTGCCTTTCGACCCTTGGGAAGCAGCCAATAAAAACCATGTGATGACGGACTAGGTTAAATATAGTATATAGTGAGATCTATAGAGTTAGTCTTTTTTTGGTCTCTTTTCATAGGATTGCAATTTTTTTTTCAACAATTGCAATCCTCTTTAGTAAACATACGCTTTAAATGACTATGTATCAAAAATACCTCTGGACTGATAGATACCCAGTTTCCAAGGGTTCGTTTCTAGGTCATGACTCCTACCCAGCTCAAGAGAGTCAATCAAAATTTTGATTTAAGATGCTCAGAGGTGTAAAATTTCTTTTTATCTTGTACTTCTTGCAGCCCAGTGCTTAGGCTTGGGTATGTGGCTTACATTTCTGCCACTCTTGTCTTTTGCAGGCGTATGAGGGAGTACTACAATTGGTGGAAGCTCGTGGGCAGTATGATGAGCTTTGCATTATTATGTGTGTGATTCCAGCCACCATCAGCAACAACGTCCCGGGCACTGACTTCAGCCTGGGTTCCGATACAGCTGTCAATGCTGCCATGGAGGTAAGATGGGTCTATCCAGCAGCCGCAGAATACCGGGAACTAGGCATGCGGGGAGATGAATTATGTAACCTTTCTTTCATCAGTGTATTTCTATTGCATATATCAGAAATGTTGGCAAGAAAGATAGAGGAGGCAGGAGGTGGAGCAGGGGAGTAATACAGACCACGTAAAACTACACCTGCCCCAGAATGGTAGACAGAAACTCAGCTTAACACCTGGGCAACTAAGCATCCTTTTCCTTCCTCCCTGATCTGTAGAGCTGTGACCGCATCAAGCAGTCCGCCTCGGGCACAAAAAGACGGGTGTTCATTGTGGAGACGATGGGTGGTTACTGCGGCTACTTGTCTACAGTGACTGGCATTGCAACAGGAGCTGATGCTGCCTACGTCTACGAAGATCCTTTCACCATTCATGACTTAAAGGTGTGTTGGTGGCAGAATTGCATTTGTCAAATGCGCAAAGAGCAGAGGACTGGGTGATAATTGGGGGTGGATGAGGAGGGAATATGGAAAAGAAGATGAATCCTGGTTGGGGGAAAAATTCCAAACTTCAAATCAAGGCTTATCAGGAACCTATAAATTGTTATTGATTTGTGTACTTCATGTTGCAGCCCTCCCCTTTCATAAGAACTTGCATGAAAGTGGCCTCCCAATTTTTCTCACAGGCTCGTATAAGTTCAGCACAAACAGTTGGGCCTGGTGAGCATTTAAGGTCCCCAACCCTAATCTGCTGGTTGCCATCTGATTGGATTTTATTCTGATCCTGATCTGATTTCCGGATGTATTTTAATTGATTGGCTGATTTTACGTTAATGTGTTATACATTTGATGTTAGCCGCTCCGAGCCCGGTTTTGGCCAGGGAGGGCGGTGTATAAATAAAAATTATTATTATTATTATTATTATTAAACAATATTTGAAAAAGCAAGACCTAAATTACATATGTAGTTCTATAAAATGCAGACATCCTCTCTTACATAAGTCATGTTCCATCTGTGAGAAGACTGAAGTGTTCCCAATGAATCCTGTAACTTATCTGGATATTGGAAGTGCAGGTGAGATGAACTGGCTGAAAGAAAGAGGAGGTATTAGGACCACGTGTGGTGGCAATGCTCATCGTGACAACTTGTCTGTCTCCTTTTACAGGGTAAATTAAAAATGAGGCAGAATGAATTGCCCCTCTGCCACCCTTTTCCGCTACAGCAAATTTTGGCTCCAAAGCCCAAGGCAGTTAGGATGGAATTCAAAGTAGCTCTGTTACATCAGACAAGCATTTTGCTTGCTTGAGGCAACAATCTCTCCTCTCCTTAGACATGCCTTATACAAGCATTTATGCTAGCAAACTCCTGATCATAGAACAAAAGCAATATATCATCAGATGGTGACCACTTCTCCATTTCTGATTTTTTCCATTCTTGTTCTGGGGGAGCCTTTTGCCTTTGTCATCTTTGCTGGCAATGAATACATCCAAGCTATAAAATGGTTTACTTGAAGACAGCCTTCTGCAACATAGTGTCTTCCAGATATTTCTGACTACAACTCCCATCATCCCTGGTCATTGGCCAGGCTGGCTAGGGCTGATGGGAGTTGGTATCCACCAACAACTGCAGGGCACCAGATTGGGGAAGGCTGACTTACATTGATCTCAATGGAACAAATGCAGCAACTGTTGTTCATATAAATGTGTTGCTATCAAAAACAACAGTGACCAAGATTATTTAAGCTGCTAAAACATTCTGTTTCCCTCCTGGTTAACCTTTTCTTTTCACTTGTTTGTTGCACTTAATGACAGTTGATTCTAACACAGTCAGGCTTGAGCAAAGCATTTATAGTCTTGTCTTATCTAATCTCATTCTCTCTGTAGCTCAGAAGTGACATTTCCTTCTTCCTTTTTCTGAAGAGCTGTTTTCTCTTAAATCAGCAAAAATTGTTCCAATGAAAACGATTGGTCTTTGTGTCTTTCCAGGCAAATGTTGAACATTTAACTGACAAAATGAAAACAGACATTCAGAGAGGCCTAGTACTGCGGTGAGTTGCGGAAAAGACTCTGAAACGGCCGTGCTTCAGTTCTTGAAGAAGATGGAAATCTTTAGTGTCATCTGGGATTGAAATAACTTTTATCTCTGTAGCTTTTTTGAATACACAGTTTTATATTGAGTGTGCCAATGCTATGGCAGCAGCTCTTTTAAAAAGGCTGAGACGGTAGCTGAAAAAGCCATAAAGAGATTTGGGGCTCAAAATGGGTTCATCAGACTGTCTTTTTCAGACTGTCTCCCTCAAGAAAGGAGGGAGCAAGTGATGAGTTCAGCAGAGGGAGTGTACTATGCTGTACAATATCTGTGATAGGAGCATCTGGGGACTCCCATCTCCCAGCAGTCCCAGCCAACATGGTCAGTGCTCAGGGATGATGGGAGCTTGGTTCACTGCCTCTGAACTATGGGAAGCATCAGCTAATAGTGCAGGATGCCATCACCTACTCCTGGATCACAGGGTTGGCACTGTTCTCTGTGACTATGCTGACCCAATCCCTGGAGTATTGCCAAGACTTGCATCTCTGTAGCATGCGTGAATAGTGACTCAGCACAAATGAAGGAATTGCAGCCTAGAAACCTCTGAAACACTGAAAAGAGATGGATGGTTTTAGAAATGTGATGAGATTGGGCTTGGCTCTCTGCCGGGATGGAGATCTGATGGATTCTACCGCAGTCCTGCGGAAAAAGGGCAGAGGAGATTCCTCAAGTGCAAGGCTAGTACAGGGGAGAGAATGGTTTTGCCAGTGCTCAGTTGCTGGCTACACTGTCACTGGTTTAGTTCTGCTTCCTTTGTCTAAATTTTGTCAGCATTTGCCTGAAACCCAGTTCTCTTTGTAGTCCTGGCAGAGCAAAACTATAAGAATATTCAATCCCGCACACTTCTTGGATCATAAAGGACTCTTCTCAAAAGCTCTTATCCCTGGCATTGTTAACTTGTGCAAACAAACTCACTTCATTTTGATTTTTCTTTCCAAAAACTGTCTTTCCCTTGTTTTGGAATTAAGATAGTCTGTGTGCAGAATTCAGAACCTCAGAAAATATTTTTAAAAGCTAAAACATATATCCTAAAAAACCCTATAAAAATGCAGCATACAATCAGGAACCAGTCACTGAAACAAGATCAAGAATGAGTTAAGAATGAGTGACCCTGGTGTGTTTCATTGGATTTCTACCAAGAAAGCCCCACCCTTTATTCTTGTTGTGGATTAGGGGATGAAACCTGAAGCAGGGCCCTCCTTATGAAATCAGAGAGCAGAAGGTCTTGTATGGAAAAAGCCAGTGTATAAAAAACACAAGGCTCCACCACCAAGGGCTTCAGCATTTTAAATCAGTTGGGCCCGGGATGCTTTCTGTGCTGTATTTTCTGTGAGAGATACAGTCATACTCACTTAGTGCATCAAAGGGGAGGAGGGGCTGTAGTGCAGCAGGTAAAGCACATACATTTCATGTAAAAGTCCCTGGATTCGATTCCCACCAGGGCTGGGAAAATGCCCCTTCCTGAAACTCTGAAGCTCCACTGCTTGTCAAGTGTCAACAGCACTGAGCTAGATGAACTGAGAGTTTGACTTGGTATTATTAGGCAGCTGCCTGTGTTTTAAAGTGCCTTCTCCCTTTTGCTGTCTTCTTAGCAACGAGAAGTGCCATGAGCACTATACCACCGAGTTCCTCTACAACTTATACTCCTCCGAAGGGAAAGGAATATTTGACTGCAGGATCAACGTCCTAGGCCACCTCCAACAGGCAAGTGGGGCTACATATTAGGTAGCCACAAGGCAGTGTCAGGCTAAGTCACTTCTAATGGGTTAGAAGATTAGTGGTGGAGAAAAGGCAGGCAGGCAGATATTAACTGGGAGAAACAGCAGAGCTTTTGTTTGAGAGTTTGTAACCGGAATACTTTTAGTCTTGCATGAAAACACTCATCAGCTACTTCTTCCATTCAGGGCAGTGGGGTACATGCCAAGGTCCTGTTTTCCAGCTTTCAGCTGACTGGGGTTTTTTGTTTAGTTTTCATTGAACTATCTTCATTTTGCAGAAGAGGCATGCAAAATGGCTGCTCCGTGGGATGGCCCCAGCAGAGGAAAAGCTGGGCCTCCCTTGCAGCAGGAGTGGCATGACCACCCTTTGTGCTCTGCCTTCATTTCCTTTTCTCTGTCTCTAGGGAGGTGCCCCAACCCCCTTTGACCGCAACTACGGCACCAAGCTGGGTGTGAAAGCTGTACTGTGGATGTCGGAGAAGTTGAAGGAAGTTTACCGCAAGGGTATGTCCAGAGAGGATCACCTTGGGAACGGAAAATTTTCACCCTGGTGTTTTGTAATAGGGAAGATCCTCAGGAAAACTTTGGCAGAATGAGGTGAACTTCTTATGCACCATGCCTCCATCTACCTGTCAACCACTTTTACGGTTGCTAATCAACCGAGGAGAGGAATTAAGGGAGTCAGGTGAAGCACCACTGCTCCTTCAGTAAGAGACAAATGCCAGGAGGCTGCTGTGCACATGTGCCTTCCCCCTTACCATGAGAGATGGCCAGGGCCTAGCCAGGACTGTGCAGGGTGGCACCCCAGGGAACCATTGTAATTTGAAGCATCTTGTCTGTACCTAGGAGGAGGATGCTATCCTAAAATGAGGGCTCCTTGGTTTGCTGTGCTTGTGCTTTGAAGCCACTGAGTGCTCTGTGGGGACTGCTCACGAGGCCAGCATTTCAGTGTGTGCCCATAGTCATTGAAAACAGTATGCAACTAATTTTCTTGAGTCCTGTTGACTTGCTGGGGTTCCAGGAGCCTCTATAGCTACTGGCTCTCTGCCGGAGACAACCAGGGTAGCCACATCCAGGCCTTCTCAAGTAATGGCAAGCCGTTTGGTTGACATCAGAATTTCTCGGCACCACACCTAAAAGTCCTCTCTGTTTCCACAGGCCGCGTATTTGCCAATTCTGCCGATTCTGCCTGTGTGATAGGCCTGAAGAGGAAGGCTGTGTCATTTAGCCCTGTGACTGAGCTCAAGAAAGTCACAGATTTTGAGTAAGTAGGCACCTCTTTTGCCATCCGAGTCATGGAATGTGAGATTCTGGGAGCAGGGCGGACACTTCCTGCCAGTGCTTTTCATGGAAAGGACTGGTGGGCAGAGCAGCTGTGAGGCGTTAACTACAGTCCTCTTAGCTCTGTTTTGTCCTTCCTTTCTAAGGGAAGTGGGAAGTGCCCAGATATTTTGGGAAATGGTGAGGTACTCTCTGTTTGCTGGCCAGCCTTGTGACTTGCTTGCCAGTGGGGACATTTTCATCCCTCCTGGGAGTCAAATGTTCAGAATTTAGAATACTGAGCATCAAAGTGAGCTGGGTGTGTCTCCCTTGATGAATTCTTACTTAAGATATGCTCCACAGCCACAGATGGGTGGAGGCTGCCTGTAAACAGGGATATGGGCGGGCCGGTCTGTTTCCGATTTGTGCCAGTTTCACATGTGTTCAGCCATATCCCCTCCCATTTCTGCATTAATCTCTTTGAGTTTTAAAAAACTTCAGGAGAAAATGTTCAGTGTTTAAATATGTATATTTGGATGTCTTTTCCCCACAACATTGGTGAAAGCTTTTCCCGTCAAAGTACACACTTGTAATGATACCTTATTGTATAATACACATTTTGCTACACTTTTTGAGCCTTCTGTGTTGTTAAGTTCAGCACAGAAGCTGATCTGTACATCCATCTGGGAGGTAAAGATTGGGGTCAATTCCCGTTGCAATTTGCAAAGATTTGAATTCCCCCAACTATGAGAGGGGAATTGACTTCACAGGTGCACAGAGCTGCTCTGTTTATTGCTAACGACATCACACATTCCAGGGCTGAGCCCCAGCTCAGATTGAACCCTGGTGCTGAGTTCGCTTTCCCCCTCCGTTCTTGCAGGCACAGGCTCCCCAAGGAGCAGTGGTGGCTGAACCTGCGCCTTATGCTGAAGATGTTGGCCCACTACCAGATCAGCCTGACTGAATATGTGTCTGGGAAGATTGAGCATGTCACCCGTCGCACGCTCAGCATCGAAAAGGGGTTCTAGCTGCAAACTTCTCTTCTGCTCACCCCAGACTAGTTCTCCATTGTTTTTCCCTGCACACACCCACAACTCCCCCCCGCTTCCTCTGGCCTTCTCATGCCTTTTGAGTGCAGTGCTGGTGCCACTGTGAGCCTGTAGGAGTGTGACTGAGGCCAGCCTGGCTGACATTGCGGAATCACTGCTGTATACTCCTCACTGCCTAAGAGGGTGAGTGTTCTTCTGTCCATGGCTCCCTCTTTGGAGCCTATTCACTCCAGGCAGCAGAGTCACTCCAGAAAGGGCCCATCCCTGTTTCCCAGGCTGCTCTTTTATTCAGACACTATTTAAAGAATCATGTACTCAATAATCAGATGGACAATGGGAATTGGTTTTAGATTCTTTCTGAGCCTGGTGCCATGGAGATTGCAGGAGTCCAGAAGGGGGTGTCACTTAGATGGGTGTCACAGAGAATGTGAGGTCCCCAAGTGCCTCCCCAACTTGGGGAGTGCTGTAAGACAACTGATGGGTCTGATTTGCGACCAAGACCTTCTGCCACTATCATGTTAACATCCAGCACAAATATCTTGTCTAGCAGAAGTATGTCAGCGGCATACTGCAAAGTAGCAGTTAGCAGTGGAGCAGCTCTTCTCTTCCCCTCTTCCCCTGCCCCACCTTCCCTCACTGGGGTGATGCATGCCAATCAGGATATGGCAGCATGTCTGAATGCTGGGCTGGGGTTGCCCAGTGTGTCGTGGATTTGCATGGGAAAACACTCTTCTCCATGCTGTCTGACTGGTTTGACTGAGCCATCTTCCTGGCTAGAGCTGCGATGGTGGCACCCGTTTTGTGTACTCTTCCCAATACACTTCTGTGAACTCAGTGTCCTGTGTTGCCTGTATTTGTCTGTGCCACAGCTTTGTGACTTCTAGAAGTACATTAAAAGAAATCGATCAACCAAGCCTGTGTGTGTTTTCAGTTTGATTCTCTTTCCTGTTTGGGGAAACTGTCTCTGACCTCACAGCATGGGATGGACTAACAGGAATGATGCGGTCCTGTGCTGGAATACTAGCCTTATGCACCCTAAGTTCTCTATCGGGGGAGAAGTTGGAACATGAGGAAGGAGGGACAGGAAAGGTGATGGATCTTCTACCTCTAGTCTCCTCACAATGAAGACATAAGAACATGGAAAACTTCCTTATACTAGATCACAGTTTGTGCCTCAAACACTGTCTGCTCTGGCTGGCAACAGCTTTCCAGGGTCTCAGACAGATTCAGTCAGATGTCAAGAACTGAACCTGGGACCTGCTAAACCTGTGCCCTCAGCTATGTACTCTTCCACTAAGCCATGACCCATCCCTGATAAGAATAGCTTGTCAGGAATGTCAGCCTAGAACCTCACACGTGTGGCGCCATGGGTCAGTGTGTCTGGCTATTAACCAGAAGGTTGGTGGTTTGAGCCCACCCAGGGATGGCTGTGGACAGGATTCCTGCATTGCATGGGGTTGGGCTAGATGACCCTGGAGATCCCTTCCAACGCTTCAGTTCTGTGTTTCTTTGAAATGAGAATCATACCCCTAGACCAAGAAACCTGTTATTTTCTAAACCTTTTCCTTATTCCATGCCACTATTCGAATGCTTTCTTCCACTACTTCCAGAATTACAAGACGTTTAGGATCAAATATCAATAGATGGGTTGTGTCTTACATTACACAGAGGTAGAATCTTATACCTTTCTCGGTGCCTGGCTCAGAGTGCCTGGCTGTTTTAACACCCACATCTTCAGGAAGAGCATGACAGGTTCTGGACATAAATCCCAGTGAGATTACAATGCAGCGTACTCCTAGCACACCATGTTGGGGCAATTAACCAGCCAACTCAATTGCACTTTCCGTTGAACTTCTGGTGGATGTCAAAAACTACTGAGATGACTAGGCCCTGGACTATGCAAGAGGGAAATTGTTAGTCATTCCTAATTATTTTGTACAGGTTGTTTTTTTTTTGGGGGGGGGTCCATAGGACTCAAGGTAGTGTTCTATGCTGGGCCCACATAGGAACAAGAAGTTCATCAAAAGGAATGTACAATGATAAGCCCAGCACAGCACCCAAGGATATACCAGAATTCTCTAAATGAGGTCAGTCAAGTTGGCAGGTGGTGGATAGCCTCATGCTCCCAAGTGGGAACAGGCTGATCCTCAGAGTCATCAGCTCACTGCTCTGGTTTGCAAAACATGATCTTGTGTCTATGTGAAGTTAACTACTGTGCAGAGAAAATGATGGGCAAGTTGCTATATCTTTGCTCTCACAACCAGGGCCAAAGCATAAAAGCAATTGGTGGAACAATTGCTTCACATGGAAAAGAGTGACAACATGAAACATCTCTGCTGTCGCTTTGGAGACAACTAGATCAATTCAGGTGCAACTGCTCCTCCCTCTTTCAACACTAGTCTACACTCATGTTAGCATCTGGTATAAACTTAATCACTGCTCACAGGGCTGCTCTGCAGTTGCTTAAAGCAGTGGGGGGGGGGCTTAAGGGCAAATATGGCAGCTCCCCCTAGAGTACAACTGTACCCCAGCCACACCCTCTCCAGCCCTACTCTCTATTCTCTTTGTGTGTTTTCACATAGCTGGATTGTGGCCTTGAGCTCCGATAGTGCCTCCTGCTTTCCTGAATGGAGGAAGATAGAGGGGTGTCTGTGAGCATGTGTAAAACTCGCCTGCTGTACAAAGATAACATTCACATACATTCTATAAACACACTTTATGCTGTACTACATGCTGTAGACAGAAAGAAGGTAAGCCTGGTTTTGTGTTCAGGGAGGGGAGCAAGGATCTTCTCTATGCTTCTCAGTTATTTGGCAAACACACAGAATGAGACAACACCCTCAAAATTCAGAGAAAGCTATAATGAAATAAACTTTTACCATAACCTATATTTCCTACATTAGTAAAACCTACACTGATTGGAACATAGCTCTTGGTTTTTAAGGGGCCCTATTCTATTTTCCAGAACACATTAATGGCATTCACAATTGATACACCCTGCACTAAGAACTGTCCCTGCTGTCCCTTTTGAAAGTGCCTTCAGTTGCTGATACTTCAACACAAACTCGACTGGAGTCTTTGCTGTTTTTTTCTCTTTTTTATTGCAGACCTAAAACTGCATTTTTTTCTCTACAGTTATTATTACAAACCTCAAAAGAAGAGTCAATTAGAGATTCATGAGTAGGAGCAATTAAAATAAGTGAACAAATACATCTTTGCCAGTGTGCAGAATTACAAAATAGCATGCAAGTCCCCTTTTATGGCTCATTAGTCTGGTTGTAACCGATTTCAGATTCCTGGCACCCTAGAAGAGGCTACCCTGGGACATATCGAGGTTCATTTTACAGTCCACTTCTAAAGAAGAATGAGATATTCTTCAGGGTGACAGGAGTTCAGTATAAAACCATTTTATGCTGATTATGGTTATACTGGAATACAGATGAGTCAGCCTGCAGGAGCAAGTTTTAGTCCATGCAGTCCAAGAGCATGTCTTATCTTGCAGCCCAATCCTAGGCATGTCTACTAAGAAATCTAGTTCAGTGTTTCCCAAACTTGGGTCTCCAGATAGTTTTGGGACTACAACTCCCATCATTCCTAGCTATAGCAGGACCAGTGGTCAGTGATGATGGGAATTGTAGTCTAAAAACAGCTGGAGACCCAGGTTTGGGAAACACTGATCTCGTTCCTTCAGAGTTGTATATTCCTAAGTAAGTGCCAAAGGATTACAGACTTGTAAGTCCATACATGCCAATATTATTTGGCATATAGGAGGTTTGGAGCATGCTGTCACCAGTACACTGATGATACTCAGCTGTTTCTCTGTTGTACCCAAATCAGGAGGTGCCATGCAAGGTCTGGACCAGCGCCTTAAAGCAGTGATGAAGACCAAGAAGCCATATCCTTACAAGACAAATCTTGTGGATCCAGGAACTGGGCAATAATGCATGTTCTGGCCAGGGTTGCACTTGTAGAGGTGTTCCTTGAGCCATCCTTGTCACTGTAAGTCAAGTACCTACAGCGGCTAGCATCATCTTTTACCAGCTTGGGCTGGTACCCCACTTATCATGTCCCTATCTACTTGCCTTTAAAAAAAAAAAAAAGGTCCCACTTTGGAACCTTTCTCATAGGGGAGTTGCTCTAGTTCCTTGGTCATTTTGGTTGCCCCTTTCTGCATCTTTTCCAGCCTTATAATATTATTTCTCCAGAACTGGACACCGTATTCCAACTATGGGCCTATAATAGATTTGTTATGATTATGACACGGGCATTATGATTTTGGTAGTTGTGTTTGGTAGTGGCTATCCAACAGCTAATTGTATTACGTAATTATGCTAAGCATTCCTTTGAATACAGTGAAATACTTGCATTAGGGTAAACCAGTATTACTTCACAAATGGTCTCTCCTGTGATGAACCTACATCCTTTACAAGATGTTGGATTTCTACTGCAACAAAAGAGAAATCAGATTCCTCAGAGAATATTCAGCTGGTAAATATTACTCAGGCTTTGCTGGTTGGCACATTTGCCTTCAGCTCAGTTTTTCCACAAGTAGCTCCTTACTAGTTGTGTCGTTATCAAACTGAGAGCCATTCAGAGGCTGGCACCTGTGGCTTAAAACGTTGTGAATACTGCCCTCTCCATGCCCTGAGAGTCATTGCTACTGCTTCTTCAAACAAGTCTTATTGCTTACGACAGGGGTGGAGAACCAAAGGGGTCAGCCCTTCACAGGTCAGTTTGACAGATGGTTGTGGACATCCACTTGTCATATGGTATCAGGTGAGTGTAACTTCAACCTAGGACTGCAGAGGAAGAACGGTGAGCACTTTCTAAAGCCACAGCTTTTTGAATTTGGTGTGCGGAAGAGAAAAAGGTGTCAAAAACAAAAAGTGCCGAATTTTGCCTGCAAAGGAAGATTCAGGAGCTACAGCTTGAACTTTCCTGCACCTGATGTCACATATAACATCTTGTGTGGGAAAAGTGGCCACGACTTGCCAAAAGTAGCATTTTGGGCCTACCTCTGAGGCTGAGAACTCAGAGCTTGCTTGTACCTGTGTAACACCCATCCACTCCAAGGGACACAGAAACAGAAAAAAAGGCAGGAGAGAAAACCAGCACTACAAAGTAAGCAATTCTCAATTGGTGCCATCTATCCAGAGGTGGAGTGCAGAAATATCAGATCTGTGTTTTATATGTAATCAGAGAAAACACTTCCCTTGGTTGAGACATATTTGTAACCAGAATTATTAGGAAAAAATATTATTCTTTTAGATATTGTAGTTAAGAGCTTCCTATTACAGGTAAGAACACACTACCTGTAAGTTACTTAGCACTTAAAGTGTGCTGCTGTGCACCAGATGCAGCTTGACAGACTAAACACAACGGAGACGATACTATATTGAGCAGAGACAAAGTCTGTATAGTTGTTGGATTCAGACTTTAATACACTTCCTGAACCATATACCATCAACCACACCTCCCCATGTCCTTCCGTCACAACAACTAAGTAAACTTACTTTTTCTCTTTTTTAAGGTTACTGTGTAGATTAAGCAAGCAAGTGGCAGAAGAAAGTAAAGGCAATATCCAAAAGGTGCAAGACCGCATTCTAATCAAGTAAGAAACAAGATGTTCCATTATACAAATCCAGAATTCTGACTATAGGTGACATTCTTGTTAAGTCCAAATCACTATTTAGAAGAGAAGGAAAGGTGAAGAGAAAGCCTAAAAGTTTGCCACTAAATTTGAAGTTCAATGATTTTTTTTAAAAAAATGTCTCAGTTTTTGTATAAATCAGGCCTTGAGATCAAGGATCAGAAACTCCTGACTGCAGGAGGATGGCGGCATCATAGGGATTTGTGTTCCACTATTAAGACTATGCTAACAGATCAGCAGCTTCGGCTGACAGATTCACAACTGAAGCAAGACGAAGAGTGATTTTCTTCTTCTACTGGGGAGGCACTAAGGAGAAGGCAGGGCCACAAATGCTGACCCCTTTTTCCATGTGACAACTACTTGCTGTAATTCGGTGTACACTTGTTTGCCCCCACTGCCAAAGGCTTTTGCAGGTTGCTGGGTAGCAGTTGCATAGATGCAGGCACACACGTTGTGATTGCAGAGGAAAGTGTGCCTTAGAGCATGGTCCAAGTGCATGATGCACAAGGAATGTATGACGTTTCTTCCTCTGTTCAGTAGCACATCCCCACACTAAGCCCAACAGCACAGGGATGGAGCAGCCGGGGCTGGTGATGCTAGTTCCGCTGATCCACGACACAGCTGCCTCGGAGTCGCTATCGGTCCTCATGGAGTTCCTTCTTCTGCAAGGCTTGGAGCTTGTTCCCAGTTGTTTGATGGACAACTTCTAGTCCATCTGAATCAAGCTCTTCTAGGAGCATCATGATGGCATTGAGGATGTTGTTCTGTTAACCCAGGACACACAAGACAAAGGGATCAAAAATGGATCAGGAAATTCACTACTTTTCTGAAGTCTAGTCTCTACTAGTACTTGACCTGCTTAGGGAAGTTTTTAATGTTTAATGCTGTGTTGTGTTTTTAATATTCGGTTGGGAGCCGCCCAGAGTGGCTGGGGAAACCCAGCCAGATGGGCAGGGTATAAATAATAAATTATTATTATTATTACTGACCATACTTTGCCCTCTCAATTTTCTTACACAAACATAAGTTTCTGGATCAGAGCAAAGGCTCGTCTTGATCAACAAACTGTTCTCACAGTGGCCAGCAAGATGCCTCTGAGAAGCCCAAACACGCGGCAGAACTCCCTTGCTTATAATCTGCAGTAACTACTGCTCTTGAAAACAATGCTGTCCCATCTGCAGGACAATACCACAAAACCAGGCATCTCTGAACGGGGGCACTTGGTTTCCTGCTGCTTATGGCAAAATATCTCAGGATGAGGTCAATTAATGCATGAGTCAGAACAGGCTACCTTTTGAGAGTCTGCCAGTTATGTTATGATATAAATCTGCCCTTCCCCTCCCAGACGGCAAGGGCAGATCAGTTACTTGGAATTAACCATGGGATGAGGAAGCAAGGCCGGCCACCCGCTTCTTCCCTGTAGCCAAGATCTGCTTTACCAAGGGAGAGCGAGATAGCAACTCCTTCCTACTACTCAGCAGCGCATGGTGAAGTGGAGCTGCCCGCCGGACACTGGCATTGCTGCAGCTTCGCTTTATGGGGTGGTAACAAGATCAGGGTTGTATGGGAGCATTGTCATCCAACCGAAGCTCCTGCAACTGCACAGTTCTGACTTCACCACCACCATGCCCCATCCAGGTTTTCAGCAATGGCCCCAGTGTTGTGAGGGTAGCTCTCCCTCATGCCACATGCTGCTGCACAGGGACAGCAAATTATTCACACATATCCAGTTTACCCTACCTACAGGACGCTGCAGCTTTCCAAAGAAGCAGGACCAAGCTATTCCTGACTTGAGCGCCGCAGCAGGGCTTAGCTGAAAGCAGTGGCATAGCGCATCACGCACAAAACACAGAGAGAAGTACTGAGAGAGGGAAAAGGTTCTCACACGCACCCGTTTCTTTCGGTTCCCCTCCATCTGCCTAGGGCACAAGGAGACAAACTTCTCCCTCGGAGCAACAGGCTTCATCCCAAGCTGCTCACGGATTTTACTGGGCAGGATAAAAGGAAAAGAAAAAGGAAATAAGTAAAGCAGTCATATGGAAGCACCCACCAGCGCTATCGGAAATGGCAGAGCATAGCTGCTCCTGCTGGACACAAGAGATCAAATCACAAGAGCATTTCAAGACACGAACTCTTGGCATCCCACACAGTAACACACTATGTGAATTTACACAGGAAGAGGCAGAATCTCTGTGTTGAGTCGGACATTCTCTAGCAGGGATGGGGAATCTGTGGCCCTTGATATGTTGTTGGGTTTCATCTCTCATCATCCCTGATGACTGACCATGCTAGCTGGGGCTGATGGGAAATGGAATTCAACAACATACCACTATACTGTGGAGAGTGATTAACTTATGGTCTGTGTGTGTGGTTTGGGGAGCTGCACGGCCAGGGAGAAAACAATGCTGTCCAGGGTTGTAAAGACTGCAGAGAGAATAAATGGGTGCACTCTTCCCAGCTTAGATCAAATCTATGCTGTCAGGTGCCATAAGAAAGCTGCAGAGATAGTGCAGGATAGTACGCACCCGAGAAATGATCTCTTTCAGCTTCTGCCTTCTGGAAGAAGGTATAGGGTCATAAAGACCAGGACTAGCTGCCTCAGAAACAGTTTCTACCCAAATGCAATTCTGTTTTTAAATGCAGTATAAGGAGTCTCTATAGGAGTATATTGTATTTTAAAATGGGGTTTCAGAGTTTTTAGGGGTTTTTGAATGTCTTATGTAGATTTTTCAATTTCATTGTTCTGTATGGGACAATGACAATAAAGATATCGTATCGTATCGTAGCAGGAGAGGCACAGGTCTCCACCCCACCCCCGTTGTGTATTAATAAAGTTGCAATAAAGAAATACCACCAGCAAGAAACAGAGCCCTTCTCACTTTGTCTCCTCCAAGGTGAAGTTCATGACTTCATTTTCATTCTCTGCTGTAGACTCCGTTACACTGGATTCAGTGGTGGAGTTTTGGCAGAAGTTTTCCACGTCCAATTTGGCCGGGGGTGACGTTATCTCTTCCCCTTCCAGCAGGGAATGGGACAGTTCTTCCTCTGTCACCACTGCAAATATCAGGAAAAAAGCAGAGAGAGCATTTTTGTTAGATGAGCTCAGTGCTCTAGGGCTGGCACAGGGAGCCCTTGTGGGCTAGTTCTTTACTTGCAAGGGTTTCCCCACATGGATAGTATTAAGAAAATGGGATCCCCAATGGTAGGATTCTACCACCACCACATTTTACTGCATGTAGACCTAAGAGAAGTTTAAATCAGCAAATGCAAAACACCAACAGAGGCAGGGCAATTTGCCGTAATACACACTCCGATTGTCAAGCTTCTGGAGATTCGGAAGGTTGCGCAGCACCGTCATCCGATAGCGATGAGGATCAGGACCACAGCAAGGGTTCTCAGAGAGCCAGAGGATTCTCAGGCGGGGCAGCTTCTTCAGGTGGAACAGCTCAAGGAGGCTTGCAATATTGTTCCTCCTGAGATAAAGCTCCGTTAAGTTCTGGCACTGGTTCATTGGCTCCAGGCTGGAGATGTGATTTACACTATTGGAGAAAGCAAAGGAAAGTTGGAAACCAGATGCAAGTGTTATCATCTGTATCAGGCTTGCATGACATAAAGCTCATGATCTGACTGCGATTCCCTGTGAGAAATACACATTATCTGCAGCACTGCCCTGTCTCTCTGCAGGGGAACTTATGAAGCCTCATGACAGCAGTATGACTGGCACATGATGCAGCAGATCAAGTGCTGGTTCAAAGTCTACCCTCCCACTGCCCTTTCTGCTGGTTACCACTGGCTTAGGTCCTGCTGGTACAACCCATCATCTGGGCAGTCACATTAGGTAACTAAGTAAACATTAGGTAAACCACAGACAGTATTGTTTATATTACTGCTTTATTTAGCTTTATTCATTTATTAAATTTGTATACCACTCTTCATTCATAGATCTCAGGGCTGTCCACAATTTTCTTACAACCAAGTCTTGCATCTCTTTATCACACTGTCTATATTTCGCATGGTTTCCTTAAAAAACAACAACACACACACACTCTCTTTCAAATATATTTTAAATATTCCCACATAGGGTCTTTCTTATGGTCAGCATCTGTAACAGTTGATTTGATTGAAATCCTATGCGCTCATAAAATGTGGTTTTTTTTTAAAGGGGGGTGTTATTGGGTTGTTGTTTTATTTTGATTATGTATTTTGTGGTTTTATATTTTGATTTTATTCTGTCACCTGCTTTGAGACCTGCGGGTATATAAATATAAATATAATAATAATAATTTTAAAAAGAGTTCAGAGTGTTGTATGTAAGCCTATCCCCGCTTTTTACCCGTACATGTAGGAAACCCAAAATTAAAGTACATAGAATGGTCATCAACAATTATTTACTGTTAGCTAGTACAGTACTGCGCATCTCAAATCCTATATATCAAAGTTTATTTTTAAGCTGGTGCTCATGTTCACAGTGGTACAAGCAAAATATTCTATTATATAGAAGGCAGGTGGGCATTATTTAGTTTCATAACACCTGTTCCAAGCAGAATTGATGGCAAGTATGAAAGAGATACAAAGAGCGTGTGGCAGAAGGCAGGCAACCCAACAACCAATCAAGGTAAGAAGATGAAGACAAAGAGTCAAAACGCTACAGATTCTCAATATGGTAGCAGGTAAATAGCCTGGACTGGTTAGGTTTTCAAGGTAGAGTCCTATTCATCCTCAGAAGGGAGATTTTTATTTCCCCTGGCTTGATTAAGCCAACAATTAGCTTTTAACAGACTCCAACACATACCTGAACGTGATCACCTCAATGTTGGGAAGCTCACGGCAGATAGAAATCTAGAAAAAGAGAATCAAACAGAAGAGAAGCTTTAGCAAACTTTAGCAGTCTCTTCTTGGTGGGGCAGGGAGGAAGCATGTAGCTTGCTAATGGAAGTTTTGTTTTGCAACCATTTATTTAACTTAGGGCCAAAGAACTCTGAATCAACCAATATTTTAAAAAATAAATAAATTCCAGGACTACAGGGCTGGAAAGGTCACCTGTGTCAAGGCAGGGTGCTCTGCTTCCAAATTACTTACAAAAGATTAGTATCTCTTTTCTGACAGCAGCTTCCTAGGTTCTTAAGACTGTGATTGCTCTGATCTTTTCCTACCAGTAATCATTTTAAGTTAAAGCGCCAAGGATCAAGCCTGGGACCTTCTGAATGCAAAAGCATGTACTCTACCAATGAGCTATACTCCTTAATGGAGATCAGCACAGGCAGTGAAGGCTCTGGGTCCATTACAGCCATCATGTCAATACCGTAATTCCCAGTTGGCTGTGAAAGGTAGGCCAAGACAAAGCACAGAAAGGCGGCATCTCAAGGAAGCCAGACAGCTCTTTGTTTCATACTTACTGACAATTTCTGCATGAAATAGTGGCTGCTGATACTTGTGCTACTGTAAAGCCACCTGATCACCTCCTTATTTCTAGTATACTTCTAGTATAGAAGTATAGTTCTAGAAAGAAGCAAAAGGGATCAAGTTATTAACTTTTGCTTCCTCCTTAGGGCTGGTCTCTCTCTCTCAGTTTGATTTTAACAAGGAACAGCTAAGAACCACTCCTAACCCCATTCCTTCCTCTGCTGGGAAAATGCAAGTGCTATAATTGATATGAAGACCTTGCCATATCTACTAATCATAGGAGGACTGGAGCATTTCCCTTTTCCAATAACTAAAACAGGCAGGAGAAAACTGGATTCTATGCATCCTCTCATTATAATTAGCTACTGAAGACAAGCAGAAAGCAAAATTTTTGAGATACACCAACAAGTAAGGTATACAAGGGGGGCATCCAAATTCTCTGCTTCTATCCTTTAAAACAACAACGGCAAACACCATGCCAATTCACTGCTTTTTTAGAAAGTTAGGAACAACACTTACATCTGAGATGCGACTGCCCCTAAAAGAGAAAAACAATCTTTTTAATAGGTGAAACAGATCATGCACTTAAAAGGCTGAAACAGTATTTATAGCAAGCAAAGGAAAGCCACTTGTGAAAGAGACACCATTAAAGGCCTTTACAAGCATTCTGGCTCTCCTCTGCATTCAATGGAAGTGTGTCGAGTGGCACTGCAATGACAAGCTCTTCCTCAGCCCCTGTGCACAAATATATCTGTACACATGTATTTCTGCACCTCTGCAGTGCGTCTACAATTATATGTGCATGAGCACCTCTCCACACAATCCGAAATCAGTGGAGAATTTGCTATGCACATACCAGGCTACGTATGCAGGGATGTTGCAAACGTCCCAATGGAAGAGGAGCCAGACACTGGATGACTGAAAACAGTGCAAGCAATCAGGTATGAGTCCTCCAGATGTTGCTGTTGGACTCCAACTTCCAAGAAGTAATTTTGCTGGCCAAGCTTTCCCCAAGGCTGCATCTGCTGGGGGCAAACCACCTGTTGATTTGTGCCAGGTATGCTGCCAAAAGAGATACTGGCCAGGAGGAAACCTTAGCAACCCTATCAGGTGCAGCAGCACAACAGGGGAGGGGAGGGAGAATGGACCGGTTTTAGCATCTTTATTTTGTGTTTCGACCGCGTGGTGAGATTCCTGCATTGCAGGGGCTGGACTAGATGATCCCGGGGTCCCTCCCAACTCCACAATTCTGTGGTGCCATTATTCAAACTCCCGGATCTTCCGTTCCCCAGCCGGTCAGCCGCGGAACCCTCTTCCACCCCGGTTTGCAATGCGGCTCTTCCCTCCCAGCTCCGCCGCCAGGTGAGCGCGGGCCTCTCTCCCAGTACCAGCAGTTCAGCTTGCGGACGCCGCTGAGGTCGGTGGCCTTTGCCCGGGACAGGACCACCTTACGGGTCAGTTTCATGGCGGCGGCGGGGTCGCCGGCCTTCCCGGTCCGGGTCGCCAAGGCCCGCTCGCCAGCTTCCGAAGCGTTTCCAAGGGCGGGCCCGGGCGCAGGCGCAGACGCCTTCGCCTCCATCCCGCTCACGGCAGAGCCGGCACGCTGGGCCGGGGCGGGGCTTAAATTGCCTGCCCCGCCCCTCGCCCTCTTCACCCAGTGGCGCGAGCCTGAGCCAAACGACTTGCAGGGGGCGGAGTTAGTCGCGGCTCTGGACCCCGAGGGGTGGAGTCAGATGAGTGGGCGGAGTCGCCTGGAGACCGTTAGTACCTTTTGGCGGCGTTGTGCTTTGCGCGTGCGCGTCAACTGAAATAGGAATGCAGCGGTTGACGGCGCTCGCCTGTTCCTCAAATTAATTGTTATTATCGCTCCTACGTTTTTTTCCAGCCAAGAACCTCAAAAGTAGCATACATGGAGCTTAGGCCCCCCTTTTTTGAAATGCTAAAGCGACCCTGTGCGGTTTGTATGTTTGACCCCGGTGTGGGTTAAGGTGGTATGTATGTATGTATGTATATTGAAACTATTTTTTATGAGTTTTGCTTCTATCTTGTCTTTCCTCTAAGGCAGTGTTCCCCAACCTTGGGCCTCCAGCTGTTTTTGGACTACAATTCCCATCATCCTTGACCACTGGTCTTGCTAGCGAGGGATGATGGGAGTTGTAGTCCAAAAACAGCTGGAGGCCCAGGGTTGGGGAACACTGCTCTAAGGAACTAAAAGTAGCACGGGCGGTTTTTTCCACTCCAATTTTATCCTCACAGCGACCCTGGAAGGTAGACTAGGTTGAGAGATTGCAACCCGCCCAGGGCAAAGCTTGTCAGTCTGAGTCTATACCTAAAATAATCTGGGCAGGAACAATAATATCCAACAAATAAAGCTAGACTTCATAAACAGTTATACTTGAGTGAGGAACATTGCACTAAAACTGTTTGAAATATACTGTTCTGGCTCAGTTTGTAGATCCATCAGGCACACAAAAATTCTAGCCATTACATGCGTATCCTGTACCCATTTACTCAGAGGTTTTGATGATTAAGCAGTACAGTGGCACCTCGGTTTTCGAAAGTAATCTGCTTAAGTTCTGAAATGTTTGAAAACCAAGGTGCAAAGGGCGGTCTGCAAATTTAATTAAGAAACACTCAGCGAAAGCTATTTGACTTCCGAGGCGCATTCGAAAATGGAAGCATTTGCTTCTGGGTTTTCAGCCATTGAGTTCCGAAACGTTTGTCAACGGAGATGTTTGAAAACCAAGGCACCTCTGTATATTAATCCTGGTAAAATAAATTTACTTTGCAATTGGCTCCATTGGTGCTAGTGCAACATCCAGTCTTCAGAAAGAACTATGCAAATTTAAAAAGTTTCTAAATAAATAAAAACAAACAAAACAAACTTTTGAGTTACAACGTTATGTGTCTGGGAGCTTTGTTTTGTTTTTGCTAGTTTATTATGTACTGTATTTTTTGCACCATAACACTCACTTTTTTCCTCCTAGAAAGTAAGGGGAAATGTCTGTGCGTGTTATGGAGGGAATGCCTATGGGTGGCATGCCTACGGATTTTCCTCCTCTAAAAACTACGTGTGTGTTATGGTCGGGTGCGTGTTATAGAGCGAAAAATACGGTATTTTGTGTTTTCATGTTGTAAATTGCCTTGTGATCTTCAGGTGAAGGGTGGTATATAAATTTAAACAACAACAATAGCTTGTTTTTCACTGTATCTGTGTGTCTTAATAACATGGGCCGCAGATGCCCATGATTACCTAGGCAACTACATCACCCACATCACTCATTAGCAATTGATAAATGGCGCATATATATAAAATGCAAGGTAAAATATATTCACAAGAATGGAACAAATGAGTTTGGGGGAAATGCAGTAGCTGAGTGAGGATGGACAAATTTAAAACAAGATGGAGAGTATTATAACTTGGTAACTAACAAGACTTAAATATTATAGATGGGATCATACTTTCCTGAAGACCATAGTTGCAGCTTGTAACTGTTCCTAGTCTTTTGTACTCTCTCCTAAAGAATTGGGATTTTGCCAGAATTAGCCATGATCTGGTAATCTCTAGATTAATTACCACAACAAATTTCACTCTTACTGGAGTTGCCACTGCTCAGAAGTTTTACTTTGGACAATTTGCAGCTGCTGAGTTTACTTATTTTTATTATTTGCTGTCATCTGTAGCCTCATAGCAAGAGTTTTCTATTTGTTGTTGACTGATACAATATTACACAAGTACACTTGTACTGGCTACAGTTAAACTTCTGGGCACACAAATAAAAGTTCCGATTTTTTTTAAAAACCCCGTAAAGTCAGAAATTGTCAGGACTTGGCATACTTGAGAAACAACTTTTGTGTTTGTGAACTTTGTCCCCTGTTGTGATCTGGTCATATGGCCCTTGGTGTCCTTTCTATGGACTTTAAGGGAGGCAACTAAACTATCCATTACCATGAAATGCCTAATTATGCTTTTTTATGGTGCTTAATTATGTAGTACCTGAATGCAGCTGGGCTTCCATTCTTGTGGTCTTCTTCTTGTTGCTTGTGTCATTTGCACTGATTTATAAACTTTACTGTGTTTTATTTATTGGTGTATTTACTGTTTTATCTCACTTCTTATATTTTAACTGTTGGCAACCACCTTGAGGGCTGTTATGATATGGTGGTACTGTATGTAGGTTAACAAAAATCCATAAAAGGATACACTTCCTTGAGGAAAGATGTCTCGAGCTTGTGCAACAAATAAGTGACAACTTGGCATTTATACTACAGTGTGGATGGAAAAAGATGCTTGTCTCTAACCACCCTTTATCTCAGTCACCAGAGCACCTTTCATATTTCTTCAGCATATATCCTAGAAGCTGTTTGGTGACCTTGATGTCTGAGATTAATGTACTTTCCATCTTTTCTAAAGTAATTTTTTACATAATTGCCTGTTGGTTTTTCCTTTCACAGAGCTGTAAAAACTTGAAAAGCACTCCTATTCATGGGCACTCAGGAGCACCTTCTAAGCTCATTAGAGCTTTAGACATACTTGCCTAAATAGACTTGGATCAGGACCTCAGTGGTTATATTGTAGACAGCACGATGCCAGCCAGATAGTGGGGTGGAGGGCATCTAAGTTGGCTGAGAAAAGAAGCAGCTAAATCAGGAATAGCCACTGTGGTGCCTGTTGTGGGCCATAGCTCCCATCTGACTGAGCCAGCATGACCAATGGTCGGTGATAATAGAATCCTAGAATTGAAGGGATCCTGAGGGTCATCTTGACCAACCCCCTGCAATGCAGGAATCTTAACTAATGCATCCATGACAGATGGCCATCCAACCTCTGCTTTAAAACCTCCAAGGAAGGAGAGTCTACCACCTCCTGAGGGAGTCCATTCCACTGTCAAACAGCTCTTAATGTCAGAAAGTTCTTCCTGAAGTTTAGTTGCAATCTCCTTTTTTGTAACTTGAAGTCATTGGTTTGTGTCCTACCCTCCAAAGCAAGAGAAAACAAGCTTGCTCCATATTCCATGTGACAGTTCTTTAGATATTTGAAGATAGCCATCATATTTCCTCCCTGACTCCTCTTTACCATGCTAAACATACCCAACTCCTTCAACCATTTATCATAAGGCTTGGTTTCCAGATCCTTGATCATCTTGGTTGCCCTCCTCTGCACATGTTCCACCTTGTCAATACCTTCTTCAATTGTGGTGCCCAGAAGTAAACACAGTATTCCAGGTGGGGTCTGACCAAGGCAGAATAGAGTGGTACTATTACTTCCGTTCATCTGGACACTGCACTTCTGATGCAGCCTAAAATAGCATATGAGAATAGAATGGTGATGAGAGTTGTAGTATAAAACTTAGAAATGGAGGGGATCACATGAGCTAACCCTGTGCTAGAGCTTATGCTACATATGTATTAAACTACTGGTTTATTAATAAGAATCTCCAGTTATAATACCTGCATCTGAGATAGCAAGATAGTTAAATACCTTTGCCTGAGAGCTTGGAGAAGTAATGATCAAAGGAAATACTTTAAAGATCACTGACCTAAGCATCATGAGTCTGCATGTGCAGCAGATGTATTAATAAGGTGATAGAATAAAGAGGTGGTTTAATAGACAGTACTAGATGAGATTAAAGGTGAATAGAATGCTTTCCCATGTTAAAAAATCATTTTAAGTAGAAAACTATCATATTGGGGACAACATTCTGGCTCAGCCTGTCACTTATTTTGCTGCTTTGGTAACTAGTACTTTGTGAGATAGGTGACTATTACGATATCTCCATTAAAATACAGTAATGCTTTATGCAATGCAATGTCATTTTCAATTATCATTATATCAATGATAATAGTGTGTGTGTGTGTGTGTGTGTGTGTGTGTGTGTAGGAAGGGAGTCTTATCTTTTTAGAACTTTTCCCATTTTGGCTCTTATTCCCACCTTTAAATAATTTATTTAAAATGGTTTTGCATGTGTACATGGAAAGCTAAAATAAGGACTTCTGCTTTTAATTGCATTGCTCACAGATATTTTTATAAATAAACAATCTCCACTAGAAGTGATTTTCTCCACCCACAACATTATTTTGGGGGCAGCTATTTATCAATAGGTAAAGTGAGGACCCATGAATTGGTGAGTGAATTTTGACCCTTGCTTTTACTACAAAGGATCCAACAGATATTATGGCAGCTGGAAGCATGTACTGCTAGGCTGGACTGTTGTGGTTGCGTGTAGGCACAGTCTCTAAAATTTTAATGCAGGCCTACTACCTTGGGCCATTCCTTGGCTTTCCCCCCAAACAATTTAGTGTATTTTATCCTGATTATATGGAATATTGTGAGCTAAATGCAGTTATTCACTCTGGGGAATTGTTAGCCTATTTTTACAAGAATGTCACCATAACACTAGCAGGAAGGAGAGTCGGCTAATTGCAGTTGAGTATACTGCATCCATACTGTATGCAGATCAGACCCCAGAGGCATCTTCTTAAGTTATTGGGGCATTATTTGTTTCTGATACATGTGGACTAGTAGCCACATTGGAACATGCATCAAAAAGCAATTTGACTTTCACCCCAGCATTTGTATTGCTCATTTGGGGAAGCTCCTCAGTGAGACTGTTCAAAAACTAGACTGCTTTCTCGATAATTGTTCAAGACAGACGTGTGACTACACCACACAATCTAGCAAACTCTGGATTGGTCTTCCTGTCCCAAGCTCTTGAGTGGGGCTGGGGACAGTTTCTTTCTGCAGTGTGATTTGTTGGCAAGCTGCCAACCCTTGATCTGTCTCCTCCTCTTAACTGCAGTCACTTCAGAAAGGCTTCCTCTTTCTCCAGCCATAAAGTGACCAGCTTGCAGCATGAGACAGAGGTATGTTCTCTTGTGTCTGGCAGGAAGTACATGAGTAGGAGTGGGATCGGGAGGATGCAGCAGGAAAGGTAGAGACAAGCTGTTTGTGTGTGTGGCTTTTCGTTGCAAATTCTAAGAACCTTTAAAATGGGGAGAGAGGGGCTGAAGTAGCAAAGGCTGGGAATTTGCACCTAAGTGATGCTTTGCACATTTAGAGATGGATAAAACAGTCTCTGCAGAAATTGCTTAGTAATTCTACTGACTGGACTGAAATACTCTGCACTGCAAGGTCAGGAGAAATCCTTGATGCATTTTAAACAGTCTGAGATCGCTTTGTGCAATGCACACGGAACTGGATGCTTATGTGCATAGAGATATTAACTGTATGTGCATGCATGGATGAGTTGATGCTTTGTATTTTCTTCTTTCAAGCGGTACCTCATTAGCTAATGTGTATTTATTCAGAAGTATGTGGATTCAATGTTTCTTACTCCTAAATAAGTGTGCATAGGATTGTAGTTTATGCCTATAGGAAAACCTTGGCAAAGTGCTTACAGCGAGACCATTTATGAGACTATCCAGAGCTAGAAAAATGTCTTTTTGATTTTTGGAGTTAGAATGATATTTTTTAGGAAGCTGCTGTGACAGAAGTGCAATCAGTACTAGAGCACATGCTGATACTTTTTATTGGGCTCTCAGCTGATGTGAACTTTGCTGGTTACACCATTCCCAAATATATCGCCACCTTCCCTTTGCTAGAAATATTTGAAGCATCATAAAAACCACCTGAGGTCATTAGTCTCTAGTGGCATAATACGTGTTGTTTCAGATGTTTCCTTAAGTGAATTTAAAAGGAGGGGAAGGGAGATAATTGAATTACTAATCTTAAGAAAACAGTTTAAGATGCAGTATTGGAGCCAGGAAATGTAGATAACTCATATAAATGAAGAGACTTACCATAGTTTGCCCATTTGTATGTTTTTGTCTAAAATTTCTCAAAGAGAGATCAGGGTGGTGTGCAGAGAGGCACTGCTTACAGTAGGCATACAGCACAATTCTAAGCATGTTGGAAGTCTCACTGAATTCAAATGGGCTTGCTGCCTTGAAAGTATGCTC
The DNA here is from genome assembly GCF_027172205.1 of Podarcis raffonei. NCBI lineage: Eukaryota > Metazoa > Chordata > Lepidosauria > Squamata > Lacertidae > Podarcis > Podarcis raffonei. Next base: position 63,858,754 of record NC_070606.1, on the reverse strand, counting down.
AGAATTGCAGCCTTAATGCGAGAACAACTGCTGTGCCTTTTCTTGTGGAAATGACATTACATCTGGTAACAGATATAAGGATTTGCCATTATTAAAGACTTCGGATCTCCATGTCACCTTATACCACCTTGTGTACTAGTCACTCCTTAAACATTGGTACCTAAGATGCCTGGGTAGAAGACTAATAATGTATCCAATAAAGGTGGGTTTCTCTGCTGCATAGCAGAAATTTCTTTCAGTGCAGACAACAGCAGAAAACTGGTTTGGATACTGGAAAGTATGTGAGAAAGAATTATTGACCGAACAGATTTTGCCATGATTCCCATAAAATGTTAGGACAGACATGGGAAGCCTGTGTGGCCTTCCAGATGTTGTTGGACTCTAACGCTCATCCACCCCAGCCAACATAGCCAATGGTCCGGGATGATGAGAGCTATAGTCTAGCCACTGCTGGAGGGCCACAGATTCTCTACCCCTGTGTTAGGCTGTCAACTTTTTCCTTTTTTTGCGAGGAATCCTATTCGGAATAAGGGAATTTCCCTTTAAAAAAGGGAAAAGTTGACAGCTATGGTTAGGGCGTTATGATATAGTGGAAGATGCAGAAAGTATTAAGATTATTCTATATTTTACTCTTACATTTGACTTGTCTACAAATAAGCAGCATCAGTCAGGGGGATCTAGTCTAACTAGAAATAAGCACCTGGTTGACCACGGTGAGAACAGAATACTAGACTAGATGAGCCTTTGACCTGATCCAGCAGGGCTCTTTTTGTGTTTTTAAGACTTTCCCCTGCTGTTGCTCAATTAACAGGACAACATTTATCCCTGTAGCTCAGTGATTTTTCAGCATGTTAGTACTTAAAATATATTTACGTACCTTGAATACTAGTCATAACCTCAGTGTTGTGGTACTATCTGAACATAGGGGAATCTAGCAGATTCACCATAATACAGTGGTACCTCGCAAGACGAATGCCTCACAAGACAAAAAACTCGCTAGATGAAAGGGTTTTTTGTTTTTTGAGCTGCTTCGCAAGACGATTTTCCCTATGGGGTTGCTTCACAAGACGGAAACGTCTTGCAAGTTTGTTTCCTTTTTCTTAACACCTTTAATACAGTTGCGACTTGACTTCGAGGAGCAACTCGCGGTGTGGTAGCCTTTTTTGAGGTTTTTAAAGACTTTGGTGATTTTTGAAGCTTTTCCAAAACTTTCCCGACACCGTGCTTCGCAAGACGGCAAAACTCGCGGAACGAATTAATTTCGTCTTGCGGGGCACCACTGTACTTAAATTGAAATATGAGAAAATGATGGAAGTGCTTCAGTCAGCAGATCCATTTTGGTGTTTCCAAAATGCAGGTAGTGCACTCCTGTTGAATTCCACTATCTCTGAGGTGATGGTTTTGAGGGATCCTTTTCCAATTGTGTTTGAAGTCTGAACAGCATCAGTGAGTGACCTGAGAAATATAGCCATGGCTGGGCCAGGCAGGCGAATCAGAACACTCCCTACGGATCTGAATAAGGTCTGCCCTGATGAAGGAGATGGCTATCCTGTGTATCCTAGGAGCTACTATGACCTTGATGTGGTCCCTAATCTCAGACGAAGTAACAGCGCCTTTAGTAAGAACAAGAAGAGGGCTCATTTTAACTCTGGTGCCAATGAAAAGGTAAGTTAAATAAAAAGAAGTCATACATTGGAGGAGTAAACTAACATGGGGTGGAAATCATGAGTGCAAGTTGAAGCGAAAAAATAACCCCATCTTAAAGGGATAGCTTGGCTACAAGTTGAACTATGTCCCTTAAAAGACCCCAAATTCCGCATTGTGCAAAAATGAATTTTATACAAATGATGCAAATTAGCACTTTTTTTGTAGCATTTTATTTTTTATCTGCTACTTTTTGTTGACTGCTCTGTTCCCAATATCACAGGAAAATCTCAGCACATGGATCCCTGAAAACATACGGAAAAAAGAATGTGTCTATTTTATTGAAGGTTCCCAAATGTCAGATTCTGGGTAAGTGCCTTGTTTTCACTTCTTACTTCATACACTTCTAACTCTGGCTTCAACCATTATTCCTATCAATGGTCAGGAAGGGCCTCAGTTTCCTGTTGAAATTGTTTAATATATCAAAATTTGCTCTGTATAGAAGATAATTACTCAGAATTTGATTCATTGTAATTTTCTTTGCTTATGATAGATCACATTGATAGATGTTTATAGAAAAATTAAATAAAATTTACATTTAAAATAAAACCCAAAATTTTAAAATTCAAACTCAGTAAAAGAACTATGCTGTGTAAATTGTGTTCAGTTGAGCTTAAGAGCATTTGAGCTTCTCTCATGCTTCATGTGTGTCTTGCTATGAATGCTGTTATGACAGAAATTCAGAAGAAAAACAGATATATATTATGTTTGTCCTAGGAGCCAATTTAGAACAAAACCAATTAGGGCTGTAATCCTATATGCACTTACCTAAGGATAAGCTCTACTGAACTCAGTGGGACTTCTGAGTACTTCTGAGTAGGCATGTATAGGATCGCATTGTTAATTTTCATGCAAAAAAGCTATATTGAGTTGTATTTAGAGGATGGAATTGTCATCCTTTTAACACCTGTGGACCTATTCATGTCACCTGGCCAGGTTGTGGGGAGTAGTTGAGGCAAAAGTCACCTGGAAATGCTATGATTGATACCCCACAGCCCCCAGCAAAGCTGATCATGTGTATTTGCTAGTATGGACGAAATTCAGCTGCTAGCATGTGCTAGCAAACGCTCCAAAATAGTGATGTTTGGAGATCAATACTTTGTCTACTAACGGGTGGACTGAAATCCAGCATGAACAAGATTTTTGAGCAGTTATCATCATATGCTCAGTACACAAAACAGATGGATCTAATGAAAGCTTATGCCTCAGTGCATGTGCTAGTCTTTAAGGTGCCACAGGAGGAATCCAAAATTTTGAGAAAGGAAATGCATTGAATTGTGAATTATGGAATGGTGAGACCTGGAGACCCTATGCTCCACTGTCATGGAAGGCTTAGAACAGACATAGGCAACCTTTGGCCTTCGAGATGTTTTGGACTACAATTCCAGTCATCCCTGACCCAATGGTCCTGTTACCTAGGGTTCATGGGAGTTGAAGGCCAAAACATCTGGAGGGCCGAAGTTTGCCTATGCCTAGCTTAGAAGATCCACCAGTCAGGAAGCTATAATTTTTTTATTATTATTTGTCTCCAACAAGAATACAAGACCAATGGAAAACCTATTGCTCCACGCAGGTCTCAGATTCAAGTAAGTCCAGTACAAACTATATAATGAAACCATCCACAGGCCACCATCTTGTATCTGAACTTAGTGTTGCTTATGAAGAACAGTACAGCTTGAGTGCACCAAAATTTACTCCATTGCACAATGATTAAAACCATAGAAGCTCTGTCCTGTAAGAAATTTGACAACTCTAGCAAAGCCAATTAATAGTAATTTCATGAATTGCTATAAGTATAACCCTCTGTTTTATTGTGGATCCAGCAGGCTGCTCTGAAAGGGCTACCAAGTAGTTTCTTAGATTCAATGGTGGTGTTTTATTTCCCCCCAGGAAAGTAGTGTGTGAGTGTGGCTATCTCAGGGAGCAGCACTTGGAGGAGGCCATAAAGCCTACCATGTTTCAGGGGAAAGAATGGGATCCCAGAAGACATGTCCAGGAAGTGCCAACAGATGCTTTTGGGGATCTCAGCTTCACAACCGTGGGGCAGAAAGCAGGGAAGGTGAGTTAGCACATGCAAGGGACTGGAGCCTACTACTTCAACATGAGTGGTTAGCATTCATAGCAGTTGAAAGTTGTGTAGGCCACAAGGATTTCTAGCAAGATTTGGAAGCTAAGAAGAGAGCATTGTTTATAAAGCTTGTAAGGGAAGTGGGTTAAAAAAACACCTGCCAATTAAATTTTTGATTAAGTGTTCAGGCTGCAAGGGCAAGAATGTAAAGTAAGACACTGTACTCATACTCTGGGATTCTAACCTACTAGGTATCTTTTAAATCTTATGGGGGCTCCAAGCTAGCCCCTATGCAACGAGTATATCCTACTTTGTTGCTATAACTCTTCATGGCTGGGGCAACCCAGCCAGATGAGTAGGGTATTATTGTTTTTGTTAATAATCCCACAGCCATGCAGGCAAGACCAATTGCATGTGTCTCATTACAAAATTATAATCTTGACAGTATTGAAGGTGACAATTTAGTCCCATTCAGTTGAAATGCTTATGCACTGAATCAATATCTGAAGCAGCCCACCCCCAAGGTAGTCCCACCCCCAGTGTCATTCATCATCTGTGCCTGATCTCTGCAAATATAGCTTGAATGTCTGCAGAGAGGAAGCTGTGCATGCAAATGTTCCCTCACAGCAGATGTTTGTTCTGAGTGCATGAACCTCAGGCAGAGGCAAGCTGGTGTGTGTGACATTGGGTGGAGGTACCAGTTCATGTAGATTCATCATGGAGCATTTCATCTGAATAGTGTTTTTTGTGATAAGGGGAGCAACTGTCAGGAGTGGGGAGCCTGCTTCTGCATGTGGAGGCTCCCTGCATGAGGCAGAACATTTATTTCCTGTCACCCTTCAACGTACAGAGCAGGGTGGGTAGGGGAACACAGTTAGTGCACCTGTTTCCACAGCCTGCCATTATGTGTTGTTTTTCCCAGCTCCCAAAATGTCCAGAAATAGAGCTTGCATAGCATAGATACTGGGAATTATTAACATTAGGCAGGTACTGTACTATTTTAGATGTCTGATAAAAACTTCTTTATTTTATTTTAGCAAGCCTAGCCAGACACATAATTTATTCATGTACACTTGTTTTTAATATTTGCTGAATTTATCAGTGCTACACTGATAATTTTTATGTGCATTGCTTGGAGATTTTTATCAAGTGGTTTATATTCTCTAATAAATAATAAGTGGAATAATAAGAAGAGTTGTCTCTGAGTGAAAAAGAACCCTTTGTAGCTTGAAATAGATTTCTGCCCCCCCCCCAAGTCACAGAAGATATTCTCTACATTGTCTTTGTGACTTCCTATTCCACTCAGACACAAAGCTTTGAGAATATGTTTCTGATTCACAAGACTCCTTGGATGCTTGAATTAAATGGGAGGGCCTGTGGAGAGCCTGGAACTCTTACGATATTGGCCATAGTTGCTAGAATCAGAGAATAGCTTTCTCATACCATCTGTGCTTTATTTGCTTTATTCTCCTGTTGCAGTTTGTGCGTGTCTCCTCTAATACCCCCCCAAGCGTAATTTACCAGCTGATGACGCAGCACTGGGGACTTGATATACCCAACCTCTTAATATCTGTGACAGGAGGAGCTAAAAACTTCAACATGAAGCTGAGACTGAAAAACATATTCCGGAGGGGGCTTGTTAAAGTAGCGCAGACAACAGGTAAGGCAGAATCCTGCTCCAAAGCCACCAATAAAGGACACATTCCTGTATTGTTTCTCTGTTTCTTTATGTAATTTTGTTACCTGCTCCCTCACTTCTCCAGATGGTAAGAGGGTTACAAGGAAGCAGCACCTACTCAGCTTTCATTTCATATGGAAAGAAATCACTGGAAGCTTACTGGTATTTTGTAATATTTGTATTTATTCACAAATATACAAGTTGCACTTTGGTGGAGATACAGCATCAAGTACTCCAACTGACACCCCCACCAAAGTTCACCACATCCACATAAAGTCTTGCAGCACCTTTAGAGGTCCAGAAGTCCAAAATCTGCCCTTTTTGTCTGATTCTATCTGCCTCAAGCTGCTATGTGTACTATGGAAATATCATTCAGATTTTTGCTAGCCATTGATAAAGTTTGCCATTAAGAGCCAATAGCTAGGATCGTCATATTTCAAAAAGTGAAAATCTAGACACAAAAGTTGTTGAGCTGTTTTTTGTAAATAAATAAATTGAAGTTTTTAGGAAAATTGCCAAAAAAACCCAACACTTCTGCCATACACCCGAGATTTTCCAGACTTTTCAGCTGCTTTCTAAAAATCCTGCCTGGACACCATACCATTTTCGACGGACAAATGCCAGATGTATGGTAGCCCTAAGCTAATCTCCATTGTTTAAAATGGGGGTTTTGCTGTGCAAAATGTATCTTAACCAGTGCGACCATTTTAGCAGCCTCTTCTAACAACTATAGAAACCTAAAGCTGGAAGGGACACAAAGAGACCACCTAGCCCAATCCCTAATTTGATAACAATATTTTGACCTCTTCTTTCAATCATTAAGAATCAGATGGACCCCTGAGGTGGTTTTCAATCATTAAGAAGTAATAAAACCTAAAATAAAATTCCCAACACAAGTAGATCAGAAAGCTAAAATGAGAGCCAGTAAAAAGACTTCATAGCAGTGGGGAACAAACACTCAACTCCACCAGACTAAATGGCTGGCAGGGTTATTATTATTATTATTAAAAAAATAAATGAAGTATTGCTCCCTAATCCTGAACAAAGATTCAGAAATGAAGTAGCTGGCCTTAATCCACTCATGTTTTTTGTTTCCCAGGTGCCTGGATCATCACTGGTGGTTCTCATGCTGGCGTGATGAAGCAAGTTGGAGAAGCAGTACGGGACTTCAGCATGAGCAGCAACTATAAAGGAGAGATTATCACCATTGGCATTGCAACATGGGGGACAGTACACAACCGGAGTAGCCTCATCTGCCCTATGGTGAGCCATTTTCAGGCTGTGCTACTAGAAGAATAGGATGCTTACAGCTCAATCCCATACATGTCATATTTAATGTCATTTTTGCTGTTCTATCCTGGTGGAAATATGGCTATATTTCATATACATACGTGCTTACTGTTCCTAAAATAGCATGCAGGTATATCCATATAATTTCTCCCCCCCCCCACACACAATATACTTAATCCAATTTGCATTTAAGCTTCTGCTAAAAAAAGAAAAGAAAGAAAGCAGGTGAAATTAACAGGTGTATAGGATCACATGTGCACTGCAAAAAGAAGTTTTTGGTTTTGTTTTGTTTTGTTAAGACTCTGATGACAGATGAAGAAGGATGAGCAATGGCCAAAAAGATAAGTTATAAATACAAACCAATCATACACAAGTACCATTCATTATAATGGTACTGCATTATAAATATAGACCAGTCATATACTGTACAAGTACCATTTCTTGGGGAGTGGAAAGTTTTGTGTTCTAACACCCTGCAGATCCCACTGCTACCTCACCAAACTCCAAGAAAAGTAAGTGCCATTTGTGGCGTTTATTTTGAAGCAAGAGTTAGAGCCTCAATAATTAAGTCCTTTGTTGGTTTCTGACCACTTTTCCCACCCCCAACCCCTGGATATTTACAGGGTAGCTTCCCGGCTGAATATGTGCTGGATGAGGAGACTCAAGGGAACCTCTCTTGCCTGGACAGTAATCACTCACACTTCATCCTAGTCGATGATGGGACACATGGGAAATATGGTGTGGAGATCCCCTTGAGGACCAGACTTGAGAAGTTCATTTCGGAGCAAACGAAGGTGAAAGAAGGTAATTGTGATGCACTATACAGGGTATCTCATTACTGATAAAAGTCTGATGAGCAATCTGAGCCCTTCCCTCCTCTAAGGCTTGTTTAGTTTGGAATTCATTTATGTCAGCCATGCCAATGATGAAGAACTTGTTTCAGGTTCTGTTGGACTTCAGCTCCCATCAGCTCCATTCAGCATGGCCTATAGCCAGGTTGGTTGTTGTTAAATTGATTACTTGCCCTTCATCATAAGTCCCTGGGTGGGCTTCAGTTATTTAAAATTCAGAATTTAAAAAAGTTGAAACATATTACAGTGGTACCTTGGGTTACATATGCTTCAGGTTACAGACGCTTCAGGTTACAGACTCCGCTAACCTAGAAATAGTACCTTGGGTTAAGAACTTTGCTTCAGGATGAGAATAGAAATCGTGCTCCGGCAGCAGCGGGAGGCCCCATTAGCTAAAGTGGTCTTCAGGTTAAAAACAGTTTCAGGTTAAGAATGAACCTCCAGAACGAATTAAGTTCTGAACCTGAGGTACCACTGTACATTTACAGGAATAGATTCAATATAAGTTTTAAGCCCATCAACACCTGGAGGACCAAAGGTTCCCTATTTTTAGGCTTCTGCATTAGGCCTTGATGATGTCAGATGGAGAGTGGAGAGATCATGAAATATCAGGACACTGAAATATCAGGACATTATTTGCTAAGGTAAAGTGCCAAAAGACTTGAATCCTGGAATCAACATCCCTATAATAGGGGCACTGTTGTTAGAGATGGGAGGGAAGAACAGTTGTTTCTTTAGATTTGGTTGTTGCTTCCAGTGGTATGCAATTTCTTCCATTTGCTACTGCAGTCTTGAATATACTAGTCTGTTTTTGATGCCAAGATATTGTCAAGTGATGTTGCTCAGCACATGCTTTGCGTTCTAAAGGTCCCATGTTCAATCCTTGACATCTCCAGATAAAAGTGGGAATGACTGTTTTCTGAAGAAAGTCTGAGTGCTGTTGTTGGTCAGTGTACAGTTGTGAGCTTGATGGTCTGACTTTGTCTAAGGCAGCTCCTATGTTCCTAGTTGTGACAGCATAAATGGCTAGTCTTGTGACATGGTGGAATGCAGGGCAAGCGAAGGGAGGGGCACAGAATGATGGGAAAGGGCAAGTGGGAAAAAGAAGTTGGTGACAGTTGGACCTGAAGAAAAGAAGTTATGGAGAGACCTAAGAAAGGCGGAAGAAAATGAATAGTCACCAGAAATTGAGGAGTTATAAAGACCTGGTCTAAAAAAATACATGTGTTATTGAGATATATCAATTCTAAGGGATTCTCAGGTCTCAATAATCAACGAGAAAATGACCTCCATGAAGAACTTGAGTAAAATAATGGGATTCCCTGTGGCAATGTATGCCTCTCAGGTCTACCTCAGCTGATATCCATGAAAAACCAAATGGAATTCCTACTCAGATGGTTTTATATCAAAGTCTGATTAGCTAAAGTAACAGGATGAGACAACGGCTTTGCACTGGAGAAGCTGCTGGCATAAGGGTACATACTGGCAGTTGTGATAAACTGCCCTCCAGGGAGCAAGTTGTTAAGTGAACCAAATTATGTTATCTATTTTTGTGAGTATAAATTCAAATCTTGTATTTATTTATATTATTAAAATTTATATACTGCCTGATTTTAGGGGGAAAACCCTCCAAAGAATGACTTTATGCTTGTTGCAGAAATGGAAAAATGCTAAGGGTCTTGCCTTGGAAGGGTAGTAGGCAAAGTTGTGGTTTGCGGCAGCCATGTTATGGGGTGAATCCCAACCAGAATCTGACTTTACAGTTTGACATGGTTTTATTTTCTATATGAGCAATAAAACGAGCTGCAAAGTATAAGAGGAGGTGGAGGTTTTCATATCAAACAAAAAAACTACAAAGATGTTTTTGCACACTTTTTCTGCTGTTGCTGTATTCTGTTATTACTTTTTATATGATTGTATATTGGCCTTTTATCACTCCTATTGTATGTTGCTCTGATACTTTCCCCTAAAAATCATTTAAACGAAATAAGCAAATGGACTGACTGCAAGCAACAAACAACTGATACCATAGTGAGTAAGTAACCAATTGTGGCTTAACGCTGGCTTATTTGTGTGATGGTAGTTGCGTTTGTTCATCATCATTAGAAATGTTAATTATGTGGCTGCTATCAATTGATTGCTCTTAATGTTATTTGAGATAAATATTGTTCATTTTAACTGGATTCAAAGGTAACTGCCAATGGGCATCAGCAAGAAGGGAAAGAATGACTAGCTTTCGGCACATGGGACTGACTGAGCCTTTATTTCCTTACAGGAGTTGCCATTAAAATACCAATCGTTTGTGTAGTACTCGAGGGTGGCCCTGGGACTCTTGATGTAAGTACTCTACAGGCATCAGGGCAACTAATTATGGGAAAAGAAGCAGAGTGTAGGAAAATTCAGTAATTGTTAACACCTGGATATTTCTCAGAGCACAGTGTGCCTCAATCACATGGTTACCACTTTTGTGGTGTCTGTGTGACATTGCAGAAACACATCTAGTTGTAACTACAAAGCAGGGACTGGCTGTGTGGGCACAGAGAGTTCTGACTTGTACATTTCAAGCCCTTTTAACTCACACATAGCAAAGAGATTTTGCATAGCAGAAGATATGAGAGTATGCTTTAGCTGTAAACAATGAGAATTGCTCTAAAACTGTTGAAACCTGGTCAACATGCTGATCGGCAGAATGAAGTGGCAGAGCAAAGTGGAATTCTGAACTACATCACTTAAGACAGCAGATGGGAGAATTGTGTTTTTAAACTTTCCTTCACATAAGAAGTTCTCTATACTACTCCTTAATCCCAGATATGCTTCATAGATTACTACAGCATACAAGGAGCATATATATTCCCAAATATGATCTCCCACCTGTGCCATGTGATATGATACAGTTCAGAATTCCAAGATTTCATTCTACAAGCTTAATCAATTCATAAATTGATTCAGAACTTAGTGGCAATATGAAAGTGATGTCCATGAGACAGCACCAGCTCAAATGTAGTCATGCTCCTGTATTCTGTTCTACAGACCATCTACAATGCAATTACCAATGGCACCCCCTGTGTGATTGTGGAAGGCTCAGGACGGGTGGCTGATGTCATTGCTCAAGTGGCTAATCTGCCCATCTCCCAAATAAGCATCTCCCTCATTCAGAAAAAACTGAGCATATTCTTCAAAGAGAGCTATGAGCAGTTTACTGAGAGTAAGATTGTGGAATGGACCAAAAAGGTAAGGCAAATGGTCTCTGTGCAGCTTTTACTGGGTTTTGTTGGTGAAGTTGCAATCATGAGCTAGGACCTTCAGTCCTACCTTTTCTTTGGCATTTGCAGATCCAAGATATTGTGCGCAACAGGCAGCTCTTGACCATCTTCAGGGAAGGCAAAGATGGACAACAGGATGTCGATGTAGCCATTCTTCAAGCAATGCTCAAAGGTGAGAAGTGCAGTGGGTGTTGCAGATGAGCTACAGAGATCAGTAAGTGAAACTGTTTCTTTTAGGACATCCCTTTGTGTTGGAATGTGGTATTGCCTCAGAATGCAGCACAAGACAGTACTGAACTGTAGAAACTTTTGTGTGTCATAATTTAGACTTCACTTACCTTGAGGGATTTGTTTCCATGGAAGTGGAGGCACAGCAAGGACACCTGATTGCCATATGCAGTGAGCAAAATACTATTGGAGAGAGAGGCTTGGAAGAGAGATTCCTACTCTCCAGTAGCAGAGTTAAACACAATGGTGATCGCTCGTAGAACTTTAAAACTTAGGTTAGGTTTGCATCTACCCTCATCCACCTTTCAAGAATGTTCCCCATTAAAATACTTAGGCTAGAAAAAAATCACAGAAACTTAGCTTTGCAAATAAGTGATTTTTTTTACTTAAGAAATTCCCAGAAGTTACAGCAAACAAATCTCCATCTTCTGGCAGTAAAACAAAGATGAAAAGGTTCCAAACAACTTTAAAAAGAAAAGTATCGTACTTTGTTTCCTTACAAAAGGAATCTTTTGGTTTGCAAAGTTGCAAGTTTTAAAAACTCACTTTTAAAGAGATTCAGTTCACTTACAGGATCAGCAGAGTGGGGAGCCAAAGCTACATGGTTCCTTCTTTGCTTGTTCTAGGAAGCATTAAGGGGGGGAAGGAGGGGGGGCAGAGGCTGCTGACAGCCTGCTAAGCCACATTCACTGGCAACCTGAGCTCAGGTTAACCCTTTCACACATGGAAGTGTGAGTCAGTAACTGCACAGTACAACAAATACTACCTGGTATCATAACCCGAAACTGTGACATTGCATGAAGTGGAATGTTGACCAATACCTAGGAGATACAAAGTCATCTGACACAAACACATTTTATTTGATGTGTTAAGTTTGATTGTTAACCTTACAACTCATAGGAGGTAACAGCAATTTTAAAAAAACCAGCTCAAATACTTAACTCAAATACTCAAATACAGCTCAAATAAAACATGCAAGCCACATAATGGAAACATTAAAATGACTCCATACTTGCTTTGCTCCAGCCATTAAATGTCAACATAAACAAGAAAGTCTATTTGGAAAATGCTCAGAATAACCAAGCTCTAGGCCGTAATCTTGGGTATGTTACATGTGCTTAAATCCACAGGATATTTAAAGAAGCAGTTGGGGGCCAAAAGGGTATGCTAGTGATACCTTTATGTTGCAAGGTACCTAGGCCTCCCAATATGTTTCTCTTGCCATTCATTCCCCTTCAAGTTCTGGATGTGCATGAGTAAGAGACAGCCAATAAAGGTCAGCCCTTTGCAACCTAGTTTCAGCCATGTTTTTGTTTATTCCTCTATTGCAGCCTCTCGATACAGAGATCACTTAGGCCATGAAAACTGGGACCACCAGCTGAAGCTTGCAGTGGCATGGAACAGGGTGGATATTGCCCGGAGTGAGATTTTCACTGATGATCATGAGTGGAAGGTAGGAAAGCTTTTGATGACACAAAGCTTATCTGCTTTCTGCCTGCATAATTAGAGCAGGCTCTAAAAGCACTAGCCTTGGCTTGACTGCAAGCATGTGTCTTGGGAAGGCATGGGGTGTCTTGAGGGTGAAACCAGATGTTATAAGAGCTGCCTTGCACAGCTGCTATTCTGTGTCTCTTTGCTCTCCCTTCCTCCTAATATGTGCTGCAATACACTATGTGTCACCTGTGACATGTCATCATGAGGTGTTTCTCCCCACCTTCACACAATTGGCAGGCAGGGATGAGGAGACACAATGCAATGATGTTGTGTTGTGTTGTAGACACATTATGAGGAAGAGAGGGTCAAGAGTAATGGAATGGCAGCTCTTCCAGTTCTTTACAGTCATTTTGTAAGTAGCTTTGTGTTGCCATGGCAAAAAGGTGACTAATATTTGCAAACATGCCATAAAAACATATAAAATAGTTTTTAAAACAGTATGGAAACAACTAAAGCTAAGTTTAAAAACAATAAAGAATGAACACTTAAGGCAGAGAGCTTCTCATCTAGATGCATTGTTAATACAAAAATGTATTCAGTTGTCTTTGCAAAGTTGTGGGTGCCTGTTGTATCTCAACAGTAATTCCTGGCTCGCTTTTGTATATTTCACTCAGTTGCATTGTAAGCTGCCAAGAGAACTTTTTGTAGGGGAATAATAGATCAGTGCACTAGTATGCATGGTCTTATGTAACACATTCCTTGTTTGCTATTGTTCATACTGCGGACAGAATAGCCATAATGCTTGTCTGGCAATGGCAGGCATACTTGGGATGATCAAAGAACAGTTTATTCAGAGAACTCGTGGTGTCAGAAGGTGCAAAACAACACTTACATTGCCAGAGGTTTTTCAGTTTGGATGTGAACTCTTAAGAACTCAACTTTTACAGCTTGCTACTTTGAGGAATCTTTAAGACACCCACTTTTATCAGAAGTGTAAACTGTCTTAAGGGATCATATCATGTTTCTTAGAGGTGTACAGAAAAAGCAGGGGAAATGCCATTTTTTGTTTCTGTCTGTGCAGAAAACACTCTCCCTGGTCAATTAGTAACAGAAGACAATAGCAGAGTAAGATGGAATTATCCCATGGGCTCCAAGTAACATTTCATCAAATAGCGAATACTTTCACATTTTTAGGGTTTTTACAAATAGGTAAACCAAGTTATTTAAACCCTGTTGTTGCTGCACTGGCAGTGTGGTTGAGTGGCTGCCCTGTTGCTGTGACATGCTAAAGAGCTGGGTTCTGCCCTCACTGAAAAATCTTTTTAAAAAGGGAAAGGACTCTTGACAGTTAAGTCCAGTTGTGAACGACTCTGGGGTTGCGGTGCTCATCTCACTTTACTGGCTGAGGGAGCCAACGTTTTTCCACAGACAGTTTTTCCAGGTCATGTGGCCAGCATGACTAAGCCGCTTCTGGTGAAACCAGAGCAGTGCACGGAAACACTGTTTACCTTCCCGCTGAAGGGGTACCTATTTATCTACTTGCACTTTGACGTGATTTTGAATTGCTAGATTGGCAGGAGCTGGGACCAAACAATGGGAGCTCACCCCATTGCAGGGATTCGAACCGCTGACCTTCCAATCGGCAAGCCCAAGGCTCAGTGGTTTACACCACAGTGCCACCCACATCCCTTGAAAAATCACATGTTAATACAGTGGTGCCCCGCAAGACGAATGCCTCGCAAGACGGAAAACCCGCTAGACGAAAGGGTTTTCCGTTTTGGAGGTGCTTCGCAAAACGAATTTCCTATGGGCTTGCTTCGCAAGATGAGAATGTCTTGCGAGTTCCTGCAGGGTTTTTTTCCTCCCCCCCCCTTTTTCCCAAGCCGCTAAGCCACTTAACAGCTGATCCGCTAAGCCGCTAAGCCGCTTAACAGCTGATCGCTAAGCCGCTTATCAGCTGATCCGCTAAGCCGCTTAACAGCTGATCCGCTAAGCCGCTAAGCCGCTTATCAGCTGATCCGCTAAGCCCGCTAAGCCGCTAATAGCGCTAAGCCGCTAATGGGCTTGCTTCGCAAGACGAAAAAACCGCAAGACGAAGAGAATCGCGGAACGGATTCTTTTCGTCTTGCGAGGCACCACTGTAATACCTGTGTCATACATATTTTGTGTCAGAGCCAACATGGCAATACCAGCTACTTCTTGGAATGGGAGGCAGTGGTAACCATGAGGGGATGGCGTGTGTTGCTGACTGACCCTGTGGGCATGGCTCACCCACTGTTGTCCTGTTGTCCCTTAGGGTAGCATGCTGTGGAAAGACTCTTACTATTGGCTTCTCGTGCATCCATCACTCCATGCTAGAGAGGAAGCGGCTGTGTCCCATCAGCATCAGTGAGACCTGCTTGCTTCAGCTTGCCTGCTGCTTTCTGTGCTTTGCTGAGGTGTAAATGTGGACTAAATGGGAGATAGAACACTTGAACATATGCTGGCCAGCTTCTATCTCTCAGCTTTCTACTGCCTGCTTCATCTTCTTCAGGGACTTTGCTATAGCTATCAGCTGCTGCCTTTCTAGAGACTGCTGCAACTCCTGTATGCTTCCTCATTACCTTTGAGCTTGCACTGTGTGTGTGTCCATGTTCATGTCTGTCTGTCTCTCTCCCTCCCTCTCCCTCTCTCCATCCACCCCCCCCATCAAGGGGAGGACAACCTGCATTACCCTTGGTTGATGTTGTCTCTTTCTGGTTGTCTTCTTGGCCAACAGCCCTCTGATCTGCACCCAATGATGGCTGCTGCCCTCATAGCCAACAAGCCAGATTTTGTCAAGCTGTTTCTTGAGCAAGGTGTGCGCCTGAAGGAGTTTGTTACCTGGGACACCCTGATCTACCTCTATGAAAACATGGCAAACTCCAGCGTCTTCCACACAAAGCTACAGAAGGTGTTAATGGAAGAGAAGGAGCGCTCAGCTTTCTCCAAAGTGCCAAGAGTCCAAATGCACCATGTGTCCCAGGTGCTGAGGGAGCTGTTGGGAGATTTCACTCAGCAGCTCTACCCTAAGCCGAAGAACACTGAGAGACATCGGCTCTCTATCGCTGTGCCCCATATCAAGCTCAATGTAATGTATCTCCGCATGTTACTAATCCCTTATAACCTTTCATGGCACCCCTTTTTAGTACAGAATGTACAGGGCAGTCCATACATCCCCTTGCCACTTCTAATAGTGGTCCCTGTACCAATGCCAGGAGAACATCACCTTTGGTAAGCTAGTTATATGTATACGTTTTAATATTGTACTGTGTCCTGAAGTCAGTTTGCTGTAGCAGCAGAAGCTGAATGAAGAATTGATACTGGAGATTTCTTTTACTGGCATCCAGGACATTCATGCAGTGATTCCCCCTATTTCCAATGTTCAAGTTGCAAGTGCCATCAGTTATGTAACCAAAACAGCACTGCCCAATTGCAATAGAGAGGTATCAGCAGGTTTGAAAAAACCTTCCAGTTTGCAGAAGTAAAAAAATACAACTGTAAGGAGGGAAATCCTGTCAACCTACTGCCACAGCATGCTGACTCAATGTTTGGGGGTATGGAGACAAAAATGGGAGTAGAATAGTGCAGCTGGAATCCTGCACGTCACACTGAAACATTTTGTTGCCGGTTCCATTTACTATGTCTAGTGCCCTTTCTCCACTCACTGGTGCAAATCTTTGATGTTGACTTCCTTTCAATATGATTGTGGATCTCTGTATCCCAGCCTCTCTCTTCTTAAATTTAGTTCCAAGATTTTGTTCCATAACTTCAAACCAGGAAAAGGCCTGATGTGCTGTATCTTCCTAGACTAAAAGAAATGGCCTTAGAATTAGTTAAGCAAGCTGAGGGAGAGAAAGAGACTGTACCAGGGTTAGATACCTCCTTCCTTGTGCCCTCTGTTGGTGGCAGAAGCTGAATGGTGAGTCTATGGCTGTGTACACACTAGACCTTTGAAGCACATTTCCCCCCCTCAAACAATGCTGGGCACTGTAGTTTGTTACAGGTTGCTGGGAATTGTAAATCTGAGGAGCAAGCTACAATGCTCAAAATTCTTTGAGGGAAAGAATGTGCTTTGAATGAGCTTTAAAGTTATGTGTACACAGCCTCCATGAGGGAAATTAATTTGAGGCTGAAGACACCCAATCCAGTATTGTCGTTTGTGTGAAGAAGGCATCACTGACCATGGTGTGTGTGCTCGATAGTAGGACAGAAAATGAACGTGAAAATTAAGAACAATAGTCCTCCTTTCACTCACACCACCACTTAGCAATTGTTATCTGATTCCAGCTTTATAATCATGTTCTCCCCCCCCCTCTTTTAAAGGTACAAGGGGTTAGTCTCCGATCCCTGTACAAGCGTTCTGCTGGCCGAGTCACATTCACAATGGATCCCATTAGGGACTTGCTCATTTGGGCAATTGTCCAAAACCGCAAGGAACTGGCTGACATCATCTGGACCCAGGTAAAGTTTTCCTTTTTTCAACAATCTCCAGATAGTACCGTACGCAGCTCAAGAGAAGCTGGTAAGATGTCTTCATAGTTGTCTTCCTTACAGTCCTGAGCCTTCACGACCTTCACCGCCTCTGCTAGCAGCAGCCCCCTTGCATGAGACATGGGGTTCCTTTGGCACTCCTTTAACATGAAGAGGCCTTGGGCCTAGTTCTCACTTAGGTGATAAATTTGAATCTGGGTTGCACACGACAGAATGCTCTTCCATTAAAAAAAATAAATGAAAGATATTCTCCACATAGAAGATTATCCTGGATTTCTAAAGTACAGGGATTTTTTATTTTTTTGCAAAGATGCTGTTACTCCTGTGAGTCTCTGCTTGGAGTTTGAAGCAGTCCAGGCCAGTCACAGGTTTGTTAGTGAGAAGTCAGTGAGAAGCTGGGAATGACAAAGATGTCCACAGACTAGGAGTGGGAAGGGCTGAAAGAGCAGCAAGCTCACTTCCAAAAGAGAGGACTCCTGAAGGTTACACGGTCAACCTGGGACCCAGAAGTATCATGTTCTTGCTAACCTGAGTCCTTTTGCTTCAGAGCCAGGACTGCACTGCAGCAGCTTTGGCTTGCAGCAAGATACTGAAGGAGCTGTCCAAGGAGGAAGATGACACTGACAGCACAGAGGAAATGCTGAGCCTGGCAGAGGAGTATGAGTACCGAGCCATTGGTGAGTCTGGGCTGGTAGGCCTCTGATCAGGGCGCGTTAAGTCCTCCAACTTACTGGATGCTTTCCTCTGATACCTACTCTGTCTTGCCTGCTCACACTACAGACCACAATGGCATTATCTCATGAAAGGCTAGATCCCTCAGTACAACTACGCATATCCTATAAATTCAGTTCATCTTGAAACATGGGCGTTTTGTATGTAAATGCTCTGTAAGCAATGATCCCAACAACAGGTGAACACTGGGATCAAGAAGCTACACTACAACTATGCCTGTTCCCTAACTAAGTCGCTTTTAGAGGGCCCCCCCAACACATATCCTACTTCCTGAGCTCTTTCCTGAGCTACACACATAGTTGTAGTCTCTGTTTCTGTGACCAGAAATGCAGTGTCATTATACTGGTACTATTGCTTATTATGTCCCTGCAATGCACATGATGCTCACCTGTGACCTGTGATAAGGCTGAGAGGCACAGGGCTTGTCCACACTTTCTCTCACCCCACCACTTTTCCCTCAGGGAAACTCGTTTTTACTGCTGAATCAAAGCAAATGTCAGTTGGGGTTTTCTGTGGACTGACGTTCGCTTTCATTCAGTGGTAAAAGCAGAGATAGTGGCATGGCTGATGGAAAACCCCTCAGTCCTGTGCTTTCTAGGACCACAGTGGCTGGCCAAGGACACCCAGAGAGCTTCATGCCTGAGTAGGGATTGTAAACCAGGCCTCTCCAGTCCTGGGTCAACACAATAACCACTACACTACTGTGGCTTTCACAGTCTTGGCTGTTAAGCTTGTTACGTAGCAGCTCACTAATCCTCAGGCTAAGCTACCTCACAGGCTTGTTTGAGGTGGAAGTGCTTCTCCGAGAACCTGTGGGAGAGAAATACAAAAGAAATAATAAGAATCTCTAATCCTGGTTACTCTTCTAGGTGTCTTCACTGAATGTTACCGGAAGGATGAAGAAAGAGCCCAAAAACTGTTGATCCGCATATCTGATGCTTGGGGGAAGACCACCTGCTTACAACTAGCCCTGGAGGCCAAAAATATGAAATTTGTGTCTTATGGGGGCATCCAGGTTGGAGTGCTTACTGACAAAACTTTGTTGCTTAAATAGTAATGTTAATCTGATTTACAGCTAACTGTGCAATATGTAGCCCCAACAGAATGGATTAACTGAAATACTTAGAAGAGAGACCACTGTTGGGGAAACATCACCCAATTTCCACCCTTTAATTAAAGTAACCATCTCTGTTTCTACTACTGCCTGAGAAACTTCACACCTCACTATGCCTGGCCATTGTTGCTGATGCTCCATTGACAGAAAAGGTCACTCTTCTCTAAGTAGAGTTCCACTGGGAAACTTTGGCTGCCCCTTTAAGAATTCCTGTTGTAGTTCCTGCTGCTCCATTGAGGGTGAACACTCAGGGTTTGAACTGCAGAAATACTGCAGATACTCTACAGCAAAGAGCAGGCCTTTTAGAACAAGTAATGATGGGAAATTGTAAAGCAATACCACCAGAACTACATTAGTTTACATCTAAAAAAATAAGAGAAATATCATCTGGGTTTTCAGAAACAAATGAGTGAGTGAATGAACATAAGAACAGCCCCACTGTATGAGACCAAAGGCCTACTAGTCCTGCATTCAGAGTGGCTAACCAAATGCAATAGGAAGAATGGTGTTGACTGTAGAGGGCGGGGGGAGCTACTGTGGAAACACCATTCATTCTAGGTTGCAGATGTGGAATCAGTGTGTGATATGGGGGCACAGCAGTTAAGTCAAGGGCTACAGTTATTATGTGGTCTAAATTTTCCTGATAGGTGGGATTCCTTGTACTGCCAGTGATTCTGACTCAGCTAACAACACAGCTCATGCTTATGTGCATCCTTCTGGGTCCTGAGATCCACACATGATAGCCACTTTCATTTTGCCAGAGCATGTGACAAGCCCTATCACCCTCCTTTGTTATCTTTGCCAAGTTCAAACCACACAAATTTCTGGTATATTTTTTTACCACAGTCACAGTCATGCTATATAGCATTTGTCCTCTATTTTTTGGCATAAAGCCCACAGACTTTCAACAGAGAATGTTGCCTGCTGTCCTCACTGCAAACTGATCCCCAAGTATGTCCCATCTTTCGCCTTCTGTTCTTGACCTTACCCAGGAGATGGAAAACAGACCTCAACCTTTATTGCACCTTGTTTCTCTTTCTAGGCTTTCTTAACCAAAGTTTGGTGGGGGAAGCTGAGTGTCGATAATGGGATATGTCGGGTCATCATGTCTATGCTGTTCTTCCCCCTTCTCTACACTGGCCTCATCACATTCAGGTACTTGTCAGGGCTTGACTGCACCACTCTCTGGCATAGAGATTTAGTTCTCACTTTTTTGTACTGCATGGTAGCAGCTATGACCAATCCACTCTTAACAATTCTCTTGTATCTCCTCCAAAGATGTAAAACTATATCATTCTTTCTTACTTTTCACAGAGAGAAGAGGCTGCAGCCTATGACTTGCCTGAACCGCTTCCGAGCCTTCTTTACAGCTCCTGTCGTCATCTTCCACCTCAATATCCTTTCCTACTTCACCTTCCTTTGGCTCTTTGCCTACGTGTTGATGATAGATTTCCAGCCAACTCCATCCTGGCGGGAGTATGTCATCTATTTCTGGCTCTTCTCCTTGGTGTGCGAGGAGACACGGCAGGTATTGGCTGTGCAAAGGCTGCCGTGACAATGCAGTTCAGAAACAGTGCTCTCAAGTGCCTGTTCCCATAGGCTATGTGTGGGGAACTTTTTTCCAGCCCAAAGGGTCACATACCCTCATAGGCAACCTTCTGGTGGCCAGAAGACAGTGCTGAATAGTGAGTGAGGCCAGGGCATGACTGGGGACAAAAGTGGATAGAGCAATAGATGCTACCTTTGTACACTTTGCCTTTATTATAGTCTAGCAATGCTAAAGTCAGGGATTTCTACAGACAAACACACCACAACTCTCTTCATCCAGGATAGCAAGAGAAGCATCATCATCACAGTTCAAGAATACATTCCAGCTATGCAAAAGCACTCATGAAGAGTGCTAGGCAGAGATAGTGAGGGATGTAGCCTGGGGATGAGGCATGGCATGGAGAATCTCAGTGGCCAATTATAGAAACCTTGATGGCCATATTTGTTCTGTGGGCCTGAGATTCCTCCCTCCCTCCTTAGTCTTCTGGTCCTTTTGAGATTATTGTTTTACGTGTGAGAAATGAGAAAATATTACTCGGCTTTTGGAATCAACCTCCAAGAAAACTGTTGTGGGGAAGTTGCATTTGATATCCTGGTTTGTAATTAGAGAGCAAGTCCCAATTTTCTGGTTCATATGCAAAAGAGAAGGGAATAGTGCCTTGGCACAATGCTTTTTTGATCCAATAAACTATGGTTAGTAAAATCATTTCTCTTCCTTTAGCTTTTTTATGACCCAGATGGGTTTGGCTTAGTGAAAATGGCTTCCTTGTACCTCAACGATTTCTGGAATAAATTAGATGTGTGTGCCATCCTAATATTTATAGCTGGGCTAAGCTGCAGGTGAGTTAATATTCAATTATTCCAGCTAGCTGGAAAGGGAAGAGAACAAGGCATGTTTGGAAAATGAGGGGGGGGGTTTAAAATCGAAATGCTGATTTATGCTTAATTTTTTCATCAAACTGGATCACTTTGCCAACGGATAATTGGAGGAGGCTTGTGTTTATGTTGTATTTTTATCCCTCAGTTCAGTCCCCTTTAGATCCATGTATGAGGAAGCTTATAAGCTGCCCATTTGCTACCAGGCCCAATTCAACATGTTGATATTAGCATATAAAACCCTAAATGACTAAGGGCCCAAACTCTTGAAAGACAATCTCTCCCCATACCTCTCAAATCAGGCCCTGTGTTATGCAGGGAAGACTCTTCTTCTGATCATGCTGATGGCTTTATCCATCTTGCTATGATGCAGAATAGGGCCGCCCTAGTGGCAGCACCCTGGTTGTGGAAGATATGACAGTCATCCTCACTGATCATTTTTAGGAAGCAGCTCTGACATCTCTCAGAAGAATGGTCTAGAAAAATAAGTACATTTATGTATGCAAAGCTGCTGCCTACTATGCCACAGTTCCCTTTAACTGGCTCTTTCATGAATTGGCAGGACTGGAATTGTTGAACATTTGGCATCACTTGCTGCTCTTTTCCTGGTTGGAGATCTAATCTCACTCCTGAAACTCCCAACCCAGTTCCCTCTAAGCCTCTAAGCCTCTTCTATTTCTATGGGTATTTTTCATCTTTTGGCTGCTGTGCTTGGTATGCCTTAGGAAATAGTTGTACCAGGAGCATATGCGCAATCCCCTTTGTTTATTTGAATGACAGTTGTTTGCTGCAGCAGGTTGGACACTAGTGCAGAAATATATGTCCTTTGGTAATCAAGCCTCCTTGCTTCCTTGTGTCTGGGTATAGTGATATTTGGGGATGTCTTTCTGATATTTCCTCTTGCTATCTCAATAAGTGTGTTTTTGTTTCTTTCCCCTGTGCTAAGATGGATTCCAGCCACTTTATATCCTGGAAGGATCATTCTGTCTCTGGCTTTTATTATTTTTTGCCTGCGTTTGATGCACATATTCACAGTCAGTAAAACTCTAGGTCCCAAGATCATCATAGTGAAGAGGATGGTAAGTTGTTTTTACTGATAAGCACCATGGTGACTGCATAGTCTCTGGCATTCCTTTTATGATGAGGGTGCCAGAATCAAATATGCCCTGGGGCAACAATTATTTCCATGTTAAAAAAGAGAAAAGAAATAAATTTCTGCTTTGTTTTGTGGGCTTACAGATGAAGGATGTCTTTTTCTTCCTCTTCCTCTTGGCTGTTTGGGTTGTGTCCTTCGGAGTTGCCAAGCAAGCCATCTTGATCCACAATGAGAAGCGTGTGGACTGGATCTTCCGAGGCGTTGTTTACCATTCTTATTTGACAATATTTGGACAGATCCCTTCCTATATCGATGGTACAGAATACAGAATCTTTGCATACTGTGGACTAGCAAGGGACAATTTGTTTGAATGCCTTACTTCACCACTAAGAGTACAGACAGCCCACCCCCACTTACATGCGACCCAATATTTCTGTGGTGGTGGGAAATAGATTCAAACCAGGAAATGGCAGTAGATAGCTGGAGAGTCCTCTTGGCTCACAAGAAGACTCTCTTTGGAGCCTGAAGAGGACTTCAGTGAGGGCGTAGGAAGTCCCAAAGAGATCTGAGATGTAGTGAGGCTTTGTCTAGACTGCTCAGAGTCCCCACTTAACAGCTGAAACACAGGGTAGGGCAGCAGCAGCAGCTGCTGCTTTTCTGCGCAGCCTCCAGCCACCCTCAGGGCTTCAAATCTAGCTGAAGAGTTGTGTGGAGAGAGAGCAGAAGAGCAGGAAAAAACGAGTTTAGAGGCTTTTGGGAGGATGCTCCCCACTTACACAATTTTTGCTTATGCATGTGGGGGCCTAGAATGTAACCCCCATGTAAGTAGGAGGATGCCTGTATACAGTAAGCTCATAACTTATATGTTTGGCAAAAAAAAAATCCAAAAAAATTGAAAGGAGTCAAGGATCTGGGAAAAAAGACTTTGGCAACCCCACCTGCCATCAAACCCAATGTGTTTTGACTATACAAAATTTGGCTTTAGACATAATCCCAGGAACGTGTAAGTTGTGGGCTGACTGTATTCAAACAGCTCCAGGCCTGGACCTGACCTCACAATAGGCCCAGACCTGACCTCACATGGGGGCACTGTGTAAAAAACAGTAAATATGAAGCAATGGTGCAAGCAGTCGTTAACTAAATAAACGTGATAATCAAGCTTTTTAGAAAAATATGGCTACCTAATATGCTTTTGATTGAGGCTGCTCTGGCATAAACAACCATCATGCTGTTATCATGTGTTGTTGACCTTTTACATGTGATAAAATTATCCCAATGGTGCCTCTTGTGTTAAGTAAGTTCTGGTTTGATTAAGTATATCTGAAGTATATGCACCAATATTTGCTTCTTAGTCCCAAGGCAGCTACATCACTGGGTTTCTCAGCCCTTGTTCTTAGGCTGCTGCTATAAATAGCACTTCAAGCAAATACAGGGTCCCCAGGAGATGAGCTCCTGTGACATGTCTCTGGCAGCAATTCACTGGCAGCACATCTTTAATAACATTTCTCAAAGAGAGGAAGAAAAGTGTGTGATTATGTGAATCTCCTCTCAGATTAGCTCCTGCTTTCATATCAGTCAGTAAAGGACTGAGTCATTCATTCCATACCTTCGAAAACTTTGTTTTCTAAACTCTAAACAGAGCTTGACGTCTGTCATTCTGTGTTATAGATATGGCATTTCAGATTACTCTCAGCAGGCAAGAAAATAGGATGAGGACTTCCTGTTCCAGGAACAGCTCAGCACTTTTGAGGTTCATTGTGTTTTATGGCAGGAGTGAACTTCAACCCGGATCAGTGCAGCCCAAATGGTACTGACCCATACAAGCCCAAGTGCCCAGAAAACAATGAGACAAATCAACAGCCCATCTTCCCTGAGTGGTTGACGGTCATCTTGCTCTGCCTGTACCTGCTGTTCACCAACATCCTTCTCCTCAATCTCCTCATTGCAATGTTCAAGTGAGTTCTACATTCAGCACCAACTTCTATCATTTATTTCCCCTTAGTTCATTTCTAACAACAATGAGACTGACAGGCCTAGAAAGCCTGCCATGGTCACTGCCCTTTGATCAACTAAGCTTCTTGTGATTTACATCAAGCCCAGGTTGCCAAATTGCAACATGCACAGAACCCAACTAGAGGTTGCGTGGGCCAGTTCAGGACATCACTTGAGCAGCTAAACACAGGTAGTATTAATGGATAGTAGCAGGCTGTTCTGCAAGATGCCTCCACTATTCAGTATGGAGATGTGCTTCCGCAAGACTTTGCCCCTCCGTCACTACTTATGGGATGTTTAGGAGAGGACCACCATACTCTATATGTATTTAAATTACAACCACAGAGAGGCAGAGCTAACTCTTGTATTCTTTTCTCCCAGCTACACATTTCAGCAGGTGCAGGAGCACACCGATCAAATCTGGAAGTTTCAGCGCCATGACCTGATTGAGGAGTACCATGGCAGGCCCCCTGCGCCACCACCCTTCATTCTTCTCAACCACCTTCAGCTCTTCATCAAGCGGGTCATTCTCCGGAAGCCAGCCACACGGCATAAGCAACTCAGTAAGAAGCTCTGCTGGGTAGGGCCTTGCAGAGTGGGTGTTGCAGGGTCAGCTTGACTGGAGTTATCATATGAGGGTACCCCCTCCATCACTGCTGACCATTTTTATGATGACCTGTGATATTCATCAATACTGGAAGGGAGGAGATTGAAGCATGCGCTATAACGGGGGACACCAGAGCCATTGGTTCTCTTAGGGGACCATGGAAAACAACAGCAATGTTGCTTGGCTGGCTGGTACCTCAGTCTCCTCTGTGCCTTTCTTCATGTAATTCCTACTCCTATGACATTATGGTATGCATGGCACGTGAGGGTGACATAGAATGTTTAAAGGCAACAACGGGAATGTCTACATTAACAGCTTTAATCTTATCAGAGAAAAAAATATTGTTATATACATTGGATTCAAGGGATGGCCAATCTGCCTCTTCTCTTCCATAACTGGGAACTGTGTACATTGCATTGCCTCTTCTGTTTGATTGATCTGCAGAAGAGAAGCTTGAGAAGAATGAAGAGGCAGCTCTCTTGTCCTGGGAGATGTACATGAAGGAAAACTACCTGCAGATTCAACAGTCCCAACAGAAGCAGAACACTGAACAGAAGATCAGCGACACTGCAGAAAGGTGAGGTATCCTTGCCATGCTAAGTAGTCACCAATGCCAGACCAACTGGGTATGCTGCTCATGGGTACAACTCAAAAGAACCTGGTGTAGCTAGCACTTCACTCATGCATACTGCTCTTAAGGCCTTGCAGCTGCCAGAAGTCCTCACCATTGCCCTACCCTATCCTACTGCTATTTGTTCATCATGACTTAGAACACCACTTAACTGTGGAAATTAGTGTCATAAGCCCACACTCCATTTTAGAGGTGATCCCCATGGACAGTCATAGAAAAACATCCTTACTCATTCATTGGAGCTATAAATGATACACCTAAATGGCAAGTTTTGAGGGCTCAGTGGCTGTCCATAGGATGCTACCTGCACCTCTCACTTAACACTGATTTTGTTCCCCCAAGAATGGATATGCTGGTAGAAATGCTGGACCTCGATCGAGTGAAAAGGACAGGCCTGGTGGAGCAGAAGTTGGCGTATCTGGAAGAGCAGGTGAGGGGTGACTTTTAAGGCTTCCCCACCTGGAGAATGCTGAAGGCTTTCTGAGGAGGATGGGGTGAACTGAAGCTTGTCAGTCAATGTCAGGAAACTGGAAAGGGTGGGAAGAAAATAAGATCAGGTGCCCTATCTTGTGTCAGCCACATTACTTCACTGCATTACAGAGGTTTCCATACAGAAGAGTCTCTTAAGTGCCAGCTTCTTTCTGCCATTAACTAGCCAGAGGAAATGTGGCCAATTGTCTGCTCACCTACATGATTAACCTTATCTAAGTGGAGAGGATGTTCTCTAGGGAAGACGGGAGATCCATGAATGATTCACCAGTAAGAACAATATGTTTCCTGGACCAAAACTGGAGAAAAGATCATTCCCAGGTTCCTTTTTGGGACCTAGACTCACTCAACGGACTTATCTTCTCCCTCCCTACCCCCCTTTCTGGACAGAGGTGCTAGTTGATGAGTACAGGCCTTAACAAGTTTGATGGGCTGCTTCTTTTTAGATGTTCCAGTTTTCAAAGGCACTGCGGTGGGTGGTTCACTCACTCTCAAGCAGTGGGTTTGGATCAGAAGAAGATGTCCCCACCATAGGTATGTCTAGCTACTAATATAAGTCTGAGGACTGTTTCCTCTCTCTCTCTCTATACATATATGTATATATATATATATAAAATTTTGATTCTGATACTTTTGATACTTTTGTGGTATATACCTACTTTGTACTCATCACTTACGACTGCTGGGATAGCTCAGTCAGTAGAACATGAGACTCTTAATCTCAGGGTTGTGGTCTGGAGCCCAACGTTGGGCAAAAGATTCCCGCATTGCAGCAGGTTGGACTTGATTAACCTTGTGGTCCCTTCCAACTCGACAGTTCTATGAGGGAACAGCATGAATTGTTTTCAGGTTTTCCAGACATATTTGTCCCCTGCTTCCCCTGCAGGTATTTTATAAGAGAAACATTCTGAATTATACATGCACACACAAATGCTGTTGTTCATAACGGAAGTGAAATTTGTGTTCTGCATTTTCTACTTGATTTTTGGAACCTGAGTGCAAAACATGTCACAAGAAGTAGACCTGAGATGGGCCAATTGCCCAACTTAGTTTGAGCTATACTGAGCAGTACTTTCCCTGGACATGGCAATTATGATTATTTATCCATGTGTCAGTTCTAGTAAACTAGCGCTGTCATATTTCAAACAGTGAAGATCTGGACAGAAAAGTTGTTGAGCATTTTGGCAAAATAGCAAACAAAATTGCCATTTTTGAGCTATTTTTATGGGTAATCGGCAAAAACGGCACTGCCGGCATGGGCTGCCATATGTCCAGTATTCCGGATATGTCCAGGAAATTCCAGATGTATGGCAACCCTAAGTAAACAGACAAATCTGGGACTGAGGTCTACCACTGACAGCCATCCAGATCCAAGGTAGTGGTGATGCTCAATAGGATCCCATACCATATTACCTAAATAACGCATCTGTTAGGTGTGGCCCTTAAGTGCTGTAATTTCCTTGCTTTTTGGAGCTTGAGAAAACATGGAAAACACTTAACATAACATGCTGAAATGTAACTTTTTTTTGCTAATTGAATTATACCTGTACGAGGAAAACTTGTTTCATTAGGAGGAAAGACTACACAAACAGAATTGTAGACAATGAGTGTGATAGAATTTGCCTTAGTCTAACCAGTTTTGAGTAAATGAGTATATCAGAATACTGTCTTCCAGCAGTGGTTGGTTGGCTGGAAATAAAATAAATTCCAAAAATATAGAGACACAAAAGCATGGCATGGCGAGATCCACAGTTTGAATATGTGAAGTGTGAAGAAGTCATCTTGTTTGACCTAGTTCCTAGCAGAGCCCCTGAGATGAAGGAATGCCATGAAGAGGATGTCCCAGAATCTTTTGACACCATATATCATGTGAGCGCCAGGAACCTCATGTATCCCAGCTCCACTGCTGTCTGCTTTCCTGTACCAGATGAGAAGGTGCCTTGGGAGGTAGGAGCTTTATATCTTAGGGAGCAAGATATGGTTTCATATAAAAAAGAAGGAATGATGCCATAAGTCATTATATGTGACCACGGTTGTGCATGACTGAGAGAAGAGCTATATTACAATCTTAAGATGGTTTAATAGCCACTACCTCTCCCCAGTGAACCCTGCGAACTGTCCTTCTGTGAGGACAGGGGCATTAGAAATTTCAAGCAAGAATTTGCCATACCCTCACATTCTATAGTTCTGACACAGGAGAAGCCATGTCAATTAAGCTGGCAAAAAATGTATATGGAGAGGTGATACAGATATTTGTAGTGTATATATGATGCCTATAGACTTCAATTAGAATGTGTGTGTGCATGCACGCGCACCCCCCCCCAACAGAATTGGCTTTGGGCTCAGCCTTCACTGAAAGTTGATGGTAGCAATATTGTCAGCTTCCCTTGGCACAATAAGAGGGGTTTGAAGAGAGCCCATGTGCAGTTTTTGCCATGGGTGCATTGCTCATGCATGAGAAAACACTTACTTGTTTATTAAGATTGTATATGCTGCCCTAAGCTAACAAGCTTTCATGGTGGCTCACAAGATCATAACAAGATAAAAGTATGAATAAAAATCATATCTGTAATGGGAATTGGGGGTTGCTCGTGCGTAAGTTGCCGCCACTCTTGGCGAGGTTGCCTGGATAAACCTTTCCCTGGCTGGACAGCCCTGATTCCGCAGCTGTCTTAGTCACTGGCAGAATCCGTCAGTGGGCATTTCCTGAACTTCTTCCAACATAAAAGTTCCTTGACGGATAGTCTCCGCTTAGCCTCCCTGCGCGGAAGCCTTCTGCGCAGGGTGGGTGTGGGCAGCGGAGGACCCGTGCTCTCCCCGCTGGTCTCTGGCGAAGAGTCCTGGAGCCATCTCTCCGAAGCCCGCCTCTGCCCGCCTTTCTCCCTGGTGTAACGCTGATTTCCTTCCCCGGCCGATGAGTCCCCTCTCTCCCTGCTGGGCCCCTCTCCGGCATCGCTTGGGAGCCCTTCCTCCACTCCTGGCTGCGATGGCAGTTCCCTGACAATATCTAACATACAGTAACACAACAGAGCAGGAAAAAACAAGCAAAAACATGTGGCACATTAGCTCTGGGAGTATTGTCAGAGCTGCCAAACAAAGAAAAACACACTCCGGAATTTAGATACAAGGAAAGTCATAAATGAAGAACTCTTGAGTTCTTGCTTCTGGGTTCTTAATAATAGATCATGCTTGAAATGTGAATTTGTGCTACTCTGGAAGACTCTGAGATATGTCTAAAACATCCTTTCCCCCTGACAGGTAGAGTTTGAGATCTACAACCCTCCCTTCTACAGTGCAGAAAGGCAGGAGAATGCTTCACCTGACTTCCTGAAAGAGTATGTATGTCCTCAGAGAGTCAGAAACATACACACACTTTATCTGTACTGTTTTTGCTCTTTCTTCCTTTGTTTATGCCACCCATCTTCTAGTGATTGTATTTCATTGTACTGGTAAACTACTTTGGGTTTGATTTTCATTGACTCGACATGTTGCGGAGATGAAAGCTTTGTCCCTGTCTTTCAGCTCTTTAGAGAATCTTTCAAGGATAAACTTCAACAGTATGGATGGAGATATCAACAGACAGAGCTTCCATGGCACCTATCTTATTGAGGACGGCCTGCCACTGTGAGTGAGTCTGGTAACAAGAGTGGGAATCTTCATTATGGTGCCCACATCACACCAGCAGCAACATAGTTCTTTTAATATTTTTATAGGAATCCCATGGGAAGGACAGGCCTGAAGGGCCAAGGTATTCTTCGGTTCTTTGGACCAAATCATGCTCTTCACCCTGTTGTGACACGGTGAGTAGATAGCAGAGTGCCATTTCTCATCCCTATAAGTGTAGTCTTCTACTCTAATTTGGTAGCTTTGTGCTCAGGACTGTGTGAGAAACCACAAAATAAGCTATAAATGAAATGTTACCATGATTTCTACTTTGATTTTCAATAAAGGGCAGGAGCCTGTTCTTACTCCTCCGTTCTTGGTTCCAATCAAGGGCAATTTCACCAGGTTCATTTTGAGAGCAGCAAGATGCATTTTCCCCCCTCACTTCAGACTTGTACTCATCCACAAGCAGTCTGCTTTTCACAAGTTAATACTGTAAAGTGCCCTGCCTATTTTCAGAGCACTTTTGAGCCTCAGCTGATAAATGCAGCGCCTTTGCAGGAGTAAGTGCTGTATCCATGACAACAACAGGCCAGGAAAAGAAACATGGATGTCCCTAGCCTGAAAACTGACTGATGCAGGTCATGTGGGCTGCAGATAGCTTCCTTGCTTCAGAAGACACTTTCTTGCTTCCAAAAAGCAGCGTTTTGTCCTTGTGTCTGGGAACTATGTCAAAGAAATTGTATTTGAAGCTGAGAACACTTCACAGGCACCAGAGAAGTCCATCACAGTAGCTGTGGTGGAGAGACTTCTCACTATCATTTTTTAAGATGCATGTATACAAAGAATGATAGCTATATCCTGTCTTTTTTCCATTACACAATTCAAGGCGGCATATGTTGGGTTCCCATGTGATCTTCCATCCAGACAGTGTCTAGACCCAGATCTGCATAGCTGCCTCAAAGTCATTGTATCAAGTATCTTCAAAACCATGGGATAATACTCTGTAACATCTTTCTCTATGGTGTTTGTAGCTGGAGGAGGAATGTGGATGGATCCATTTATAGAAAAAGCTTAAAGAAAATGCTGGAAGTCTTAATAGTAAAATTCCCCTTTTCGGATCATTGGGCTTTGCCTGGGGTAAGTAGTTATATTTCTTCACATCTAGCCCATATCTGAAGAAGGGAGGTGTATGCCAAGGTTTTATTAAAGTCAGAGTGATAAATTACATGAGCTGTTAAACCCCTGCATTCCAGGGGTTCTGCCATAGAAAATGCCAAACCTAAAAAGCCTTTTATAAAACAACAGGGCACTAAAACTATGTTAAGCTGACCTTCTTTCTTAGCCTTGTGCCAGTGAGCTCCCACTGATTGTTGTGTTAGGTGCATCTTTTGTCTGATTGGTTCTTAAAAGTTCAAGCCAGAGGTTCTAGCTTTCTTGTTTGAGTTTCCAAGATTTGATTGTAATACTCATTCACTTGAAAGGCATACTTTCCTGCAACTCCAAGAAACGTTTGCCAGCTGGAAACCAGATAGAAACTCCTGCTTTTTTGGCCTAGTATCTTGGAAGCTTATCTGCTTCTTACACCAAGTAATGTTTTGATTTTTCTTCCAGGGATCTTTAGAGCCAGGGGAAGCTTTGCCACAGAAGCTGAAGCGGATCCTAAGACGGGAATTCTGGCCACAATTTCAGAAATTGCTGAATCAGGGTACAGAGGTACTTTGAGCACCAGTGGGGCTTTACAGAAACAAGGGCACTGTCAGTGAACCCCTTCGCCCCACTCCCAAAATAATGTATGAGAAGATGGTGGGGAACTACATTCCATTAGGCTTTGGGGCATGATGCACCAAATGGGCACATGACATAGTCTTAAATCAATAGTGTTTTAAAAATGAAGAGGAGGTTTCAGGCTCCAGACAATTCACCAGTACTTTGTAATTTCCTGTGGACACTCCTCTGGTCATACACTCCTCAACTGCTGCCTTAGATCACATCTGTGGGCTGGGGTGCTGAAGCAGAGTAGACTCTGTCATGCTTTCCCATGAGCCCTTAACCCGAGAGCCACACAGTGATTCCTCCCTACATGGCCCAGTATGGAAAGCTGACACAGACATGGTGCGGAAGAGAAAGATGGAGGAAAAAAGTGGTAAGCTTGAATTGGTAGTTGTAGCTGTAGGAGTCTGATGAAATCTAATTGCTGCCTGGTACTAACCTTCCATCCTTGGGCACTTTGGTTGACTTGTATTTTCTTTAATAAAGGAGCAAAGCCACCATGCCCTTGGAAAAGCTACTTTAATATCTACTCTTCACCTCAATCATTTGGAGAGATCTTTAGAACATAAGGATCACCAGCTTTAGGAAGAGTCCATACATTATGTCTTCTCTTTTTCCATCTACCCTTCATTCACCTCTACTTCTAGGTATACAAAGGATACGTGGATGACCCCAGGAACACAGACAATGCCTGGATAGAAACGGTGGCCATTAGTGTGCACTTTGAAGAGCATAATGATGTGGAGATGAAGCGTATGAATTCGGTACATGCCATAATGCACCCTTATTACCCTTATGCCACAAAATTCTCCTCTAGAGGTAGTGGGATGAAAGCCCTAGGTTTTGCAGAAACCATGGCATGAAATCTTGCTGTGTAAGAGGGAGAAAGGGCAGCTCCTTGGATCTTAAGCATCAGAATGGGCATGGTGCCAAGTGAAAATATGTGGGAAGCTTAAGAAAGACGATGCTAAGGGCATAGAAAAAGAAATCACTGGAAGAAATGAATGGGCAGATATTAGAGAGGTGGTTCTCTGTGTGTGCATGTATGCGTCTGAGTGTGTGAGAGAGATAATTACCAAATACTACTCAGTAATTAAAATATTGCATTGCAGTTCCTGAGGGCTGTAATCAGGAATATTCAGCACACCTTGTGTAATCAGATGCAGAGCACGGTGCTATATATAGCACAAAGTAGAAAGTAGAAAAAAGTGGAGCAGGCCCCAAGAGTGCCTGTTTTGACTATTTCCCACAGGTTCTTTTAATACCCGGTAGACCCTGTTAGTAGCTGTATTGATGGTTCTGAGAGAATCTATCCATATCACTTGGACTGTGACTGTGGCTTGTGAGAGGCTGATAGGAAGCTGACAGTAACCTATATTCCTTTTGGGGTTTCTTTCTGCAGTTTCTCCAGGGCTGTGATCTGGAGGCGACCGTCCGGTGGCAGGTTGTGGATAAGAGAATCCCGCTTTATGTGAACCACAAAGAACTCCTGCAGAAAGCATGTGTCCTCCTGGGGGCATACTACTGAGGACACAGGACCGTCACCCTTAGTCTTCCTCCCATTTCTCTCTCAGCTCTTTCGAAATGCAGCAAAACCTGACTGATACCTTTCCTTCTGGTGATTTTCTTTGTGTGTTTTCTTTTTCCTGTGTGCAGAATAACACTTCAGCTGACCCTCACAAAACGACCGTAGAAAGCAATGTAATCTTGGCCTTTGCATAACAGTATTTGCCCATAGAAAGAAAAGGGCAGAGCATTCTTTTGTTGTTCGTCCTGGAGCAGGGCTTCTGGGGCACTGGATTTCCTTTTCAGCTGTTCCATTGGCTAACAATGTATCTTGCAACCCATACAGATAATCCTAGCGCTCAGGATGGCATTCTAAATCTGCAAAGTAGGCAGTGCAGTGGGGCCTGATTCTGGTTAGGATCACTGCTCTAACGGTAATGGAAAGAGGCCGACTGCACTGCCTTCAAGATGCATGTCCCCTCATCAATGCTGCCTTTGGAAAAAGTAGTCCTGTGTCCAGCATACAAGCCATTTCCCAAAGACTGGCGCTAGGAATTTGTTGCAAGCCGAAGGCCATCAGCTTTCAGTAGATCAATTCACAAGTCTGATGTCGTTCCGTCACAAGTCTTTGGCATACTGAGCTGAAGAAGCATCTCTGAATCAGGCATTAGTGGTTGCCAAGGTTAAGAGAAGGCGGCTCTTCCACTGCTACCTATTGCTTTGCTTTCATCAATGCAGTTCTGGCCAAATTGAGGCTGGAAATTCATTCTGACACTGGGTTTTTTTAAAGGTGTAACCAAATCCGTTCTTTGCTGTGGAGATATGCCAAGGCAGAAGGAACCTCTGCACAATGCTTCTTACTGTTTATTATTTATTACATTTATATACCACCTTTTTCTTCAAGGAACTTAACTTGGTGCAAATGGCTCTTCCCTCTCCTTTTCTGTGAGGTAGGTTATGTGAAGGGAAGCCCAGCCAGATGGGCGGGGTATAAATAATAAATTATTATTCTTATTATTATATGTGGAGAGAGTGACTGGTCCAAGGTCACCCAGTAAGCTTCATGGCCGAGTGGGGATTTGAACCTTGGTCTCCCAGGTCCTAGTTCAACACACTAACCATGACATCACATGGGTTTTCTACACTGTTGATCCTAGACCCTGCAGGGTAAAGTTTTATAAAGTCTCCAGGCTCTTTTCAACTGAAACTACAGGAGCTTTCACTCCAGTAATGGGAAATCTCTGAACCTTGGGGCAAATATAGCCCACCATATCCCACAACCCAGCCCACCAAACCTGTCCCAATGAGCCCTGCCCACCTGCCAATCACCCCATGTCCTTTTATGGAGATAAGAGATCCCTTTGCCTGCTCCTTAAGGATTTATCTCCAATTTTAGCGCTAAGTTCGACAGTGCACAGAGATAAATTGTGTGCTTAAAAGTAAAAGGCAGCATTTCCACCCACCCCAGCAATAGAGTGAGGGTGGATAAGAGAGAGTATTGAGGGAGGGAAGTGAGTGAGAACCGTATGCCTTCATGTCTGATACATGTGTGTTTCTGACAATGGTAGGGAATGGAGATACTGTACAGTGGTACCTCGCAAGACGAATGCCTCGCAAGACAAAAAACTCGCTAGACGAAAGGGTTTTTTTGTTTTTTGAGCTGCTTCGCAAGACGATTTTCCCTATGGGCTTGCTTCGCAAGACGGAAACGTCTGCAAGTTTGTTTCCTTTTTCTTAACACCGTTAAAACAGTTGCGACTTGACTTCGAGGAGCAACTCATAGAACGCGGTGTGGTAGCCTTTTTTGAGGTTTTTAAAGACTTTGGTGATTTTTGAAGCTTTTCCAAAACTTTCCCGACACCGTGCTTCACAAGACAAAAAAAATCGCAAGACGACAAAACTCGCGGAACGAATTAATTTCATCTTGCGAGGCACCACTGTACATGTGTTTCCTTTTTGGTAGCTTTTATTTTGCCTCATCCACCACAGGAATGTGGCCCCTAAAAGGCTGGCCAAATTCAGATCTGCCTCTTGGGCTGAAATAAGTTTCCTCACCCCTGTTCTACTGCAACAAATTGTCTTCTCAATTTGCAAGTAGGCTGATAGCTAGATTGCATCAGATATTGACATAATTAAAACTTAGTTTGTTCATTCAAGGCACCCACATCATTTGAATTTTCTTAACTGTTTCCCCCTTTTCTGATTCTGTGCTCACCCTTTTGCCATCTAGCTGATAGTGTGTTGATTCTTGTGGTGAATCTGAGTGCAGTCTTTGAATCAAATTACTTTTCTCCATGCTCTCTTGGGTTATGTCACAATCATCCATAAGAATATAAAATGCCCTACCTGGATCAGACCAAGGTCCAAATAATCCAACATTTGATTTCCAATAAAAAGTGCAAGATGAAGATAGCTTCCCAGATATTTGGTTCCAGCATCTGGCAATCAGATGCATCATCTCTGAACATAACTGTTTCTGTTTTAGCTAATAGCCACTATAATAAAACTTACCTCTAAGTATAGGCCTTTAGCCAGGGTGCTAAAAAGGCACAAAGCTCCATGTTTTCTTTTATCAATCCTGTACTGCCATTTAGATGCACAGAGCTTTGTCTGCATTGCTTACAGTTCTCTTGCGTTTAATACACTCCTCTTTTTAGTGCTCCATATATTAAGTCTTATTCTGCCTTATTTATGGGGCAAATTGACTGTGCTTCGAGAGGCCCAGGCTCTCAGCTTTAAAAACAATAATGTACAAAACTGCAGCAACTTACCATTTCTATGTTTTTCATGCTAGAAACTGTTGGGCCTTACCTAGTAAGGGTTAGTGAATGTGGTGCCCTCAAGAAGTTGCCAGACTCCAGGTCCCACCAGCTTTAGCCAGTATGGCCAGTAGTCAGGAATAATGAGAACTGTAGTCCAACAAGATGGCACCATGATGACTACCCCAGATCTAAAAGACTGGTGCAAGTGAAGTCAATGTGAGTTCAACGTAAAGTCAATTTATTTGAGTTCAAAGCCTAAATTAGTTTGCTTGAAGTAGGGTTGCCATGTGTCTGGAATTCCGGAATATGGTAGTCGGAAACTGGGCAGAAAGCACTAAAATGTCTGGGACAATCCGGACATATGGCAACCCATGTCGGAACTTTTGTGTTTGGACTTTCACGTTTTGAAATATGGCAACCTTAGCTTGAAGAGTTACTGAAAGAATGTGACCACAATCTATGCCACAGCATGGTAATTAATATTAGTAACAATTTCTTGCTGTAATAGTAAACTCTGGATTTAGCCTCAGGTAAAAAAAGGAAAATGTTCCCCAAATATCATAAGCTTAGCTTGTGTTACGCATTCAAAAAATTTCCATTTGTGTAATTTAAATCATGTAAAAGTTACTTGAAACATTACTACACAGTGAACTATGGCCAGAGAAACTAATTCCCAGTAATCTGTTCTACTAGTGTTTTGATACACTCTGAATGCTTTTTCAACAACACTACAAAACTCATTTGTTTCAATGGAGGGAGGTAATTTGCACAGACAAATCCTTTTTGTTTGCCCTCTCTTTTGGCAATGCATAAGTGACTAGATGGTCCCTGCTCACAAGTACTCATTACACAGAAACAACATTTTACAAAGGGTATTCCCATGAGCATTTTCACAATTCCAAATGGTGCTGGTCTAATCCTTCTTTGTAAGATACCACTAATCCATTATGTGTAAAATTAATTAGAAGAAACTGCTTCAAATGCCATTACTGAAATGTTTTTGCTTCTGAATTTTCTCTGGACTGTAGTGCTCCTACTTCACATTCTTCCTCATACTCACCTTAATATTGGGGCATCTTGATATTTCATGTTAGTCCAATGGTGCTAATGTTAATGGATTCTATGCTTATGCCTCACATTGGTCTGCTGCTGCTTAATAAAAAGCTGTGCTTTCGCCAAGTGTTGATATATCCATGCCAGAGATTCCATTAATGCTGCTGCTTTTTATTTATAGGTGGGAAGATTGTATAATACACTGTGAAGACTGCAGCTAGTTTTTCCTCAATAGCTTTACTCTCTCTGTTAATCTGTAGCAAAGTAGTTTGATCTCCCATTCATTTGCAGATTTTTTATGTAGAAATATTCTAAAAGCCTGAGACAAATCTGGGAAGGTTCATGAAAGAGACAGAACTTGAAGACATGTTTTTAATAGAATTGTATTGATGGGCTGGTCCCAGAGAATATGAAACGTGAATATGTTGTGACCAAATGATATAATTTTAGCAGTGAGACCACTATGGACACACATCTGGAGGATTCAGATAACCTACTGTGCATGTCCCCCTCCATAGTATATCCCACATCAAGCTCAGAGTAATCCTGTTTTGGTTTTCAATAAAAGCCTTATTTGCACATGCCGATTTATCACTACTGACTGGCTCATGCAAATGACAAAGCCATTCCTCCCATCTTAAAGTGCTTTTTTAATAGTAAAGTGCTTACCAACTTTACAGTTTTAAACAAATTTGAAATAAACCAAGTGGTTGAAAACTACAAGACAAACAGGTGCTTGAAAAACCATCAGCATTCAGTTTGGAGCTATGTATGCATGTCCTTTAAGGTGGCAGTTGGGAGAAGAGGTCACTCTACAGCAGAAACACTTGTGCACAGGAATGGGTAAGTGCATTCAGCCTAAAATTACACCTTTGATTGCACTCATTTTTTTCCCTTAGAATATTCAGGCTTCAAAGGCCCAATTTAAAATTGAGTCCATGAGACATGTGCGTAGCTGGGGGGGCACAGCTGCCCCCCTAAATCAAGTAAATAATTTAAAATAAAAGAAATAATCGGAATATTTGAAATTGAAATGCTTGCTGAGGTCACTTGGATGATGATGTGGTGCATTCTAGGGATAAGTGATACGCATGGCTTTTATGAACTGACCAATTGCATCACAGGTAGCTCAGTTCTGGAACAGGACAGGTGTGTGTTCTGCTCCCCACCCCCCAACATAAATCCTGGTTACACCTATGCCATGAGATGGATTTAAGTGTTTGTGTGAACATGAGAAGACTCTTGTAAAAAGCACTCTGAAGGCCTATCTAATACAACATCCTGGCCTCATGAGAGCCAACAAGTTGCCTATGGCGAAGCTCATAAGTATGACCAGAGTGCCAAAGTGCTCACCTCCTTTGTAGATTTTAGGCAACAAAATTTTAACGCCTAATCAGGGCAAACCTGTGACCAGTGAATAGTTCGGTAGTGTTGAAATGTTGAAATTGTATACAAATACAATTTTGATACTGAATCAAATCTACAGCTTTCAAATAGTGAAGTTTTGAAAATGACAACTGGTCTGCTATACTGCACACTGCATATTTTTAAGTGAGATCCAGAAATCTTGTGTACAGTAATGTGGCAGCTATACAGCAAAGGGCCTCTGAACAGGAACCTACTTACCACACTGGCATCTCCCAGCCCATCTAAAAAGGCTTAATGAAAGTAGACTGTATGAGAACTCCTTCCAGGCGGCAGGCCCCAGACAATTTTCACAAAGGTTTTCCCCTCTCAAAATTCCCTACACATCCGAACACGTGTGTGGATCCCTTCCCGCCGCGGACTTGCAACCAAAGTTCTATTACGTAGAATGGTAGTAAGTGCCTATGAATTACTGTACGGCCTTTTAAGTCTTTGGGCCAAACAAACGGGACTCACGCCCTACGGCGTTCGTCGTGGACCTTTCCCTGGTGTCGGGAGGCGCGCCTGCAAACACATGCCGGGTATGCATGTGCCACGTGTGCGCAGACGCGCGTTCCCCATCCCATGTCACCGTTTCTCAACACGAGGACTGAAATGCAACTTCACAGATGGCAGTTTAGTAGCTAATAAAAGCGGCGTTCGGAGCGAGACCCAAGCCGGCGGCTCGACAGCAGACGCAACCAGGATTGGCGGCTTTCTCTCGCCTGCCCGGATCTGCTTTCCAAATGCGTAAAAGCGCAATATGGCTGTGAGCGCGAGGCAAGGCGAGCCTCCCTTCTGCCTGAGCGGCAGCTGCCCCTTTAAAAAACCCAAGGATGCCCCCCTCCAGGCTGTCGGTGACAAGCAGGCGCTATCCAATTACAGCCGGCAGCCCCCATGAACGGCTTTGTGTGCGACTGGGAGGAAGGCGAGAGGATGGCAGCAACAAGTCCTGCGCGCAAGCGGGCTGCAAGTCCTAGCCGCGGTGCCGCCGCCGCCGCCGCCGCCTTGGGCTGCGCCCGCCCCCTCGACTAAGGGCGTGGCCAGGAGAGCGGCGCTGCGCTGGTGGCGCGGGAGAAACTTGGCACAGTCGCGTCCGGTGGGCTCCAGTGACCTCCGCTCAGGTAACGCGCCTGCACGCCATCCTCAGGTTGGGGAAGGGAGGGAGGGGTGCGCCGGGGAGGGCCAGCCGGTCGGTTTAACGGGGACAGATCTGCAGGATGGATGGGATCCATAGCGATCTAAGTTAAAGCAGTGTTGGCGAGGCTCTCTGAGCCCTGCAAAGCGGGATTCCGAGATCCGGGCTGCTTTTGCACTGCGGGCATCGTGCTCGGAAGTCTGCGAAGCGCCGTGTGGGCGGATGCTGCAGCGAGATCTTTAGTGTCATATTCACATCGCCTGGAGGGAAAGGAGAGATCAGCCTCTTTCCCTGCTGGGCTTACAGCAGGGATGGCCAAACCTCTGGGCGTTATGACTCATGTACCTTTAATAGTTGTGGGGAAAGCAGCAGATGCCTCTTGTCATGTCACGGCGCTTGCCCAGCTTGGAAAAGCTGCGCCTGTCAGAATTCCCTCGACGACGCATCTATTAAAGGGAAAGGGAGCGCCGCCGCCGAAAACGTTCCTAGGTAGGACAAGGGAGGGGGGAAGCAGCGGGATTCTCCCGGAGATAGAGGGGATTTCTCCTCTATCATCATCACCATCGTCATCATCACTACAGTCAAAGACTGAGATCCATAACAGGATACATACAGCTGGGCATCAACACCCCATAATGCCCTGATGTTCAAATGCAAAATAACTTCAATTTTCTAGATCCCAGCTGGCCACTAGCAGGGCATATTTAGCAGTCCTAGTCATTTCCTTTCCTCGGGGAACTCTGGGGATTGTAGTTCTATGAGTGAAGGTTTAGAGATGTCATAGAATTGTAAGTACCCTTCCCCAGATTACAGTTCTCATCCATCATAGTTAAGCTTGTATAAAACTGATACAAATTTGTGGTGTAGAATGGGCTATGAGTAGCATAGGTTGAGGCATGGATTGATAAATGCAACAGCAACAATAATGGCCATCGGTTATGCAGGTTTCAGTGTCTTGATTTTTTAAAAATTGGGGTCATTTTATTAACAGCGTACGAAGTTGGTAATATATTCTGAACATGATTCAAATAAATATTTGAGTGTTATGCACAAATGCATGTGACGAACCTGATAGACCTGGTTTCATTGAGGAAAAAATACTTCTGAAGGGTACGCTTTTTAAAGCAGAGGTGTGGTAGGGGTTAAGGAAGTGCCTAACCCCTTTCAGACGCATCACTTCTCCACTCCACATTGCCCTCCAAAGCTGCTTTTCCCTCTGCAGAGGGTACACATTTCATTTATTTTAATGTATTTTAAAGTACTTTTATATCGCTTACTATTATTAAGAAAATCTCAAAGCAGTTCACAATGTAAAATATGTTCAGGAATGGGTGGGGTGGTGCTGCCACTTACCTGAATGGGACAAGACAGTGGTAAGGCTGAAACACTGCCCCCCTGCTGCCACACTTGGCAGTGTTGCTGCCGCCTAGATGGTGACTGGCACCACAGCACTAGTTGCTCCTGCATACATTTGAAAAATACAAATATCAGAAAAATATATGATTGTAGAATCTAGCATTAATTACTGGGAAAACCTTTGGTTAAATGGATGTGACAGAAGCATGCTGTTGTTAATACCTCTCTGATAACAGGGGAGAAGGCCCATTTCCTTCTTGCCACCTGTAGAGGAAAGGAGGGCAGGGCATTTCCTTACTTAACAAAACCCATCTCTCATTCCAATGTTGCTCATTCAGTCTTGTTTACTTTGTCTGAACCCTTAACTTTCCAGCAACCCAGTAAGGTTGGGGGATAGGCATGGTACAAAGCTAGTGTCAGAGGCTCAGGAGCAGAAGAGCAGGGGAGAGAGCAAATAGAGAGCGGAGGAGAGGAATCAGAGGGGAGCGTAGGGGAATATGACAGTGGACCGAGAGATTCCATGAGCTTCTCCAGCGAATCAGAAGATTCCCAGGAGGGGGCGCCTATGGTAAGGGCGAGGCGAATCCCAGAGGGGACGATCCATAAACAGGGAACCAGAGGGGAGTCCCAAAGGAGTAGCGGAGAAGTAGGGCCAGTTCCCCCACCAGAGCACAGTGGGGGAGAAGAGGCATGGGAGTCAGGACCAGCGTCTCCTCCATCGGGGAGTGGGGAGACGGAGGGAAGGGCAGGTCCAGCTAGCCTCCCCGAAAGGGGGAGCAGTGACACAAGTGTAACGGTCAGAAGGAAAGTGGGAGGCTGCGCGCGCGCGCCAAGTTCAAATGTGGAGGAGCGCGGGACAGCAGAAAACCCGGATTGGGAGCCAGGTCCTAAAGCCCGAAAGAGGGGGGAGGAGGAGTCGGGAGAATCAGCGTCAGAAGAATCTCGGAGGGCAGAGACTCCCACTAGCAGAAGGACCCAGAGAAAGAAGGAACAGAGGAAGAGGTGGAGTAAAGCTAGAATCTTAAGCTGGTGTCAGGGGGGCGGAGATTCAGATGGGACTTCTATGATCTGACGGATAGATGTAGCGTTGCGCGCTGCACGTCTGGAAATGAGACTGAACTTCAATAAAGACTTTCGAACTTGAGCAAGAAGCAGCGTTGGTCTTGTGTGAGCTGGGACCTTGGGCAGCGCTGACAGCTAGTCATATACAGATATTACATTTAATGAAGGTACTTTACCTTTATGCCCTATAAGATTATAAGGTGCACAAGCTTAGCTGGTTACTTCAAAATAGTACTGTAGTATACGCTTTGTTGTTACTGTCACGTTTAAATATCAACAGCTTATATCCAACTATAATGTTAAGCGAAGACAGCTTTAAGGAAGTAACTGCTTCCCTATAAAAATCTTTTGCCAAATTGCCCTTCTGTTCTCTCCATCCAAGTTAATCCCCACCAACATGTAGTGGAGGACTTTTTCCAATCCTTTTTTCTGACCTGTGTAAGTACTGGTTTGTCTTGCTGTACTGCCGTCAGAATCTTCCCTCACTACTCCTGTCAGTCACCAGAATCCAGCATTTCAAGCTGCTTCTCCCTTCTCCCTTCAGTGCTGCCGGCAGGTTCTCCCCTTTTCTATTCAGCCTAAGTCAAATGCTTCCACTGTACTTCATCCACCAAACCGCTCTACCTGCCTCTCAGGTCTTCCTTCCTCTTATCCAATCCTCTTCCTCTGGTTTTGTCTCTTCCTTTTGGCTGACTCCACAGACACCATGCACCTCCAGCCGTCTCCAGCCAACTAACTAACCACTGACCAGCAGCTGACCTTATATGTGCTTCTTCTGGTCCTTCCATTCCAGTCCCAGCCAATCACACTGTTTAACTGAAAGTTCTAAACCTGCACCCACCAATCAACATGTGCATACATTCAATCCTTTATTTGCATACTGGGAATTCTAATACCAACCTTTCTTCATAGGTGTCAGTTAAGGCCCCGAGTGACAGTTAAACTAACTGCCACACAGAAAATTCCTCACATAAAAAAATTACAACGGACAGTGCAATACAAATGTCAGAACACATTGCATAGTAGCCAGTAAAATGTAATTCAAATGTAAAACAGGATTTATTCACGTGTCCCCTGCCCTTTCTAAATGGAAGAACACCAATATCTAGATTATCTTTAAAGTCCTCTTAAGCTATGATCCAAAACCAGTTAAGCACCCCTGGTGCCAGACCAGTGTTTGTACTAATCTCAGCCAATGTGGCTTTGGGAGCCTGTATTTGCCAAGGCCATATGGGCTAAACTTCTGCTGTCATTTGTTTGTTTCCCCCCCCCCCCATGTCCATGGTTCCAGCGAAGGAAGGAAGGTTGGCTGGCTATCAGGCCTTTGTAACATGCATTTGTAACATGTCCTCAAACTTTGTAGGACAGCAGGTGCTTGGTCAGCTGTCTTAGACTGAACCGGAGAATCAGGAATCCTAGAAAAACCTGTTCATATTGTCTTCCCCCATGGGGATCAGTGCCAGATTACCAAATAGGCAGAGTAAGCACCATCTCATGGGCCAAACAACAATGGGTCAAAATAATATTGATTTGATGTTGAAAGAAAATTACAATCAAGCTTTCTTAGTTCAATGTGAGCCCCCCCCCTGAGATTTTGACTGTCTAGGGGCCTCCACAGGGTTTAATCCGGCACTGATTTGGGTTGCTTACCCACCTCTGGAAGACAAGAGGAATGAATGAGGAGCAGGTGGCTGGGCTGGACCTGTGTTTCTGCAGATAGCTGGGGGCTGGTGTGTGATGGTAGGAATTCCTAGTTCAAAAGATTCTGAGAGAGCCTTGCCTTTGCCTTTGCAGCCATGCAGGACTGCACACTCCTGATTGGATGACCAGCATGTTTCTAGCAGCTGAAGCATCTCGGCCTGTGCTGTTGTTCTGGTCTCAAGCCCTCTTCTGCCTCCTCTTCTGCGCCCCTTCCGGTTGTTGTACCTCCTGCCCAGACCAGTGCCAGTGCACCAACTACTCGGGAGCCACAGCTGTTCTGTGCAGTGCTAGCAACCTAGATGAAATTCCAAAAGATATTCCCAAGGACACCATGTTTTTGAAACTGGATGCCAATAAGATCACCTCTGTCCCTAACAGCACATTCAGGCACCTCGCCCACTTGCAGGAGATAGACCTCTCCAAAAATGCCATTGAGAAGATTGATTCTGCAGCGTTCAAAGGGGTTGCCGATGGCCTGCGGCTGCTTGACCTCTCTGGCAACCACATCCAGAGGATCCCAAAGGAAGCCCTGGTCAACTTAAATGCCATGATCCGCCTGTCCAATAACCCCTGGCACTGTGAATGTACTCTGCAGGAAGTCTTGTGGGAAGTGAAACTAGACCCTGATTCAGTCAACGAGATCACCTGCCAGACATCTGTGCAAGAGGAGTACGCTGGGAAACCACTGCTCCATATCCTCGATTCGGGCATCAACTTTTGCAACATGCACCAGAAAACCACGGATGTTGCCATGTTTGTTACCATGTTCAGCTGGTTTACTTTAGTCATCAGCTATGTGGTGTACTATGTTCGGCACAACCAAGAGGACACAAAGAAGCACCTGGAATATCTGAAATCCCTGCCTAGCACAAGGGTCCCTAAAGAGACCATCAGCACTATCCTGTAGCCAGGAA
Organism: Podarcis raffonei; assembly: GCF_027172205.1. Taxonomy (NCBI): domain Eukaryota; kingdom Metazoa; phylum Chordata; class Lepidosauria; order Squamata; family Lacertidae; genus Podarcis; species Podarcis raffonei. The sequence continues at coordinate 63,814,369 of NC_070606.1, read as the reverse complement.
TGTTGATCCTTGGCTGGACTTCCAGTTTTCTATGTAGGAAAGAATGTTGGGAGGGACTTGGGACATTTATGTCCAACTAGTTCTGCAACAACTTTTTTTTTAACAAAAACAAACCAACAGTTTAATAGAAAATGAAAACTTGTTGTTATATAAATATAGGAAGAGTGTCCAAGCCAAGGTTCCCATGTTCTGTGCCATATTACCAGCAGAAGGATTCCAGCAGAAAACTAGAGATAAGGAGATCTGCTTTCTAGGGGAACTTTAGGACAATGGACGGTTGATATGAGATGTTTACAATCAGAATTTGATTCTGTGGGAGAAACCCCAAAGCCCTGCAGTGTCTAGAACTTGGTGGCTCCGAAAATGCTTTTGATTTCAATGGGAAGTATGTACATGGTTGACCTTTACTTGATTCTTTGGGACGCTGCAAACACACTCTCTCAGGAGTTTTTGGAACCACACAAAGTCCTTTCTCTCAAATCGGTAAATTGTGCAAGCATGCACACGCATAGATTCATGTACATGAGCAGGAATTATGTTTGATGTAAGCGTGCTTGTGTTGCAAAGCTGAAGAGGGTATGTGCTTCCTTTGGGCTTACGTATTACATGGCATTTGGAGTCTGCACCTCTTCACTCTTTGTTAGGTTACTAACCTATTTTCATGGTGACCACTATTAAGGTGAGCATTGAATATAATCAGAGAGGACAATTTTAAGCATATATTATGTAATGAACGAGCCTGAACAGGCTTCTTCCACAGAAAGGGAGGAAGGAAGCACGTGACTGAAAATGCTTATTTCTAAATATGCCTCTTTCTCATATTTCAAACCCACCCCACTTCCTCAAGGGTGGTCCTAAGATGTAGCTGGTGCTGGAATTTAGTAAGGCGGAAAAGTGGGGTATGGAGTATATGTAAACCAAACAAAAATTAGGGGGCACATGGCAGTGGCAAGTTGCTACACTCAACATGTCTTTCCAGCTGACAAAAATTCCTAGGCAACGCAGCTCATTTGCTGAAACAATAAACAGTAAGGAAATAAAATTTCAAGTGGTTCCTCAAACTGTTAAAATAATCTCAGCTGCTGCAGTATTCAAAGCTCCAATAGCCTTTTTGGAAAAATGGATATAGCTACATGCATGTTTGTTGAGACTCTGTTTCTGCAGTACACACGATCCAATTTAATAGTACTCTGGCAATTAACAGCCAAAATAAAAAAGAGGGATAACATAATGCCAAAAGAACAGGATCTTAGGGCCGCTTTCAGATGATCTCTTTATGCACATTTGCTATTCAGCTGTTGTGCCCATGACTTCCTCAAGATTGGGTTGCAGGGATATCTCTCAGCCCAACACTCAGAACTGCTATGTTACATTACTGGCGGAACACAAATCATCCTTCTGTTAGCACACACATTGCTACTGGGATGTCCTTGTAGTATGCAGTTGTGTATCACAGACAACTTGTGCCTGTGACATCACTCATGATGCATTACACAAATGCCTGTTTTGTGAACTTTATATTGGGTGGCTGTGTGCTCTTTGGGTTCCATTGCCACTACAGTGGAGTGCCCATCCTGTGCTACTTTAAAAAGGAATGTTTGGACTTCTTCACACGTTGCTTTTTCAAAAAAGGTTGGCACTGTCTAAGATTCCCTCACCTGACCATTTGCTCTTCAGTTTCAGGAGCACTGCTACTGCTGCTGCCTATAAAGATTTTTAGACACTTCAGAAAGATTAAAAAACAATACAGTCCCTGCCTATAGGGTACATTTGAAAAAGGGGATGGGCATAAAACAGCAAATTAAGGACTTTGAGGCACTTTCAAAATTTACACTAATGTTTAATGACCAAGTGGAGTGGCTATTAAGAGTGTGTTCCAGAAATGGAGAAGCCAATTGACAGTTTGTCATAGCCAAGCTGAAGTATGGAGTGGATATATTTTACTGGATTTTATTTGTCTACAGTCATACCTCAGGTTGCGAACGCTGTGGGTTGTGCGTTTTCAGGTTACGGACCGCACTGAACGTGGAAGTACTGGAATGGTTTACTTCAAGGTTTCAGTGCTCGCGCATGCACAGCAGCACAAAATGACGTCACACGCATGCACAGAAGTGCCGAATCGCGTCACGCGCGTGCACAGACGCGGCGCTGCAGGTTGCGAACGTGCCTCCCGTACAGATCACATTCGCAATCCGAGGTATGACTGTATTTACTGTATTTTTCTGTGTATAAGATGCCCCCTATTTTGGGGGACTCCAAATTAAGAAAACACCCCTCAGCACTACCCATGTAAAAGATGAGCCCCAATTTTAAACCTAATTTTGTGGTTAAAAAAACCACCCTTGTCTTATACACGGAAAAATACGGTAATTTTCTTGCTGAGTGTGACTCCCCCCCCCCCCCGCAGATACAGTGCTAGAGCACTCCTACTGCACATTTTTAAAGAAGTTGTATATCCTTTCCCTGACAAGATGATTACCTGCATCCATTATACATAAGGATGACATATTATGCTGTTGATGCTGGATCAGAGCTAATGCAAGCACAATGGATAAAATCTGGTATGTTGTGTGTGTGTTTATTGTCTGGAAACAGTCGTACACATTATGCTGAAGCTTAAATCAGGTGTTGTCAAGCCTAAATCAAGTATCTTTTCAGCAACAGTTCCACTCTGTGGGTCCAGGGGCAGGAAGCCAGCCCAGAAAGATACCATTCATCTTATTTCAAGCAGATGAATGTAGGACTTGGTTATAACTGAAAAGGAATAATTAGCAAGTTTTGCTGGGAGGGTTTTGCTCTTTATTTGTGTCGTGTGTGTGTGTGTGTGTGTGTGTTACCTAGGCAACAGCTACCCACAGCACTGTTTAGCCGAAATGTTTGGACTTCTTCACACATTGCCGTTTCAAAAAAGCTTGGCACTGTCTTAAGATTCCCTCACCTCAAAGGAACTGTCAAAATGTGAAAGTAACAAACAGGTGACATCATCTAGGTCAGAGAACCAGGAGCAGCTTTCTGATTGACTTTGAAGATCACAACTCACCGAGAACAGCCCCTGCTCTGAATGCAGAAGGTCCAAGATTAAATCTCTGCCACCTCCAGTTAAAAGAATCAGGTAACATCTGATGGTGAGAAAAACTTCCATGAGACCCTAGACAGCCACTCCCAGCTGGAATATTGGTGTATGTCAAGAGTAGCCAGTGGTGTGCCATCCAGATGTGTTGGACTACAGCTGCCACCATCCCTGGCTATGATGGCTGAGGGTTAGAGAAGCTGGAACATAGCAACATCTGGAGGGAAGCATGTAGGCTCCCTGTTTTAGACAGATAAAATAGCCTTACATTGTTGCTGGTTAAGTGTACGCTTACTAGTACAGTAAAGTCAGGCTTGCTGCTGTTTGTTGTGCCTGGTATGTGAGGAACAGGGCAAACATTTCCTCAGACTGCTTCACACACCCCACATATTTCCTACATGAGGGTTATATTGCCCAAAAGACCTACCTAGAAAATGCTATTACTAAAACCCCCACTAACTGGCTTAGTCCCCTTCATACTGTTAACAGCATCCTTTGGAACATTCTCCTTCATTGCCCCCTCCTGGGCTTGGTAAGGAACACAACCATTTTATTTTTTACTTTTAGCCAGGGCTGAACATACTAGATTAGTTAAACCTATCTATAAAATCATTGATCAGCATATATATATATTCTTATTTAGGATGAACAAATTAAAAACTGCATTAATTCCAAGAAGCAAGCAATATGTAGGAGAAGGGAATATATAGATGGTGAAAGTGATGGAGGGGAGGGGGACCTTTGCACAGGAGAGTGATGTCACATTGACATAAGTGGTCAAGAACGTCTCACTAGGAGTTGTGATTGCATAGGATGCTTTGGAATGGGATTCCTCCACTCATTCTTGCACTTTGTAGGCTGCATTAGAAGCACATTCCAGACCCTGTAAAATGTTCCCATCTCTAATCCCCTTTGAGACTTACCTATGCTAGTGGCCAAATCCACAATCTGGGGCAGTGAATTACATAAATTAATCGTGCATTATGCAAAGTAGTAGTGAAAATCAGCAGTCATCTTTTATGTTTCGTTACTTCAGTGTGTTTTTGCAAACAAAGCCGAACCTAACTTAGGTAAGTCTGGTAGCCAGGTAATGTGGACCTAGAAAGTTCTGGCAACTGGAACTGCATTTGTTCACTTATTTCAGCTAAGGTGGGTGTTTGGGTCTACAGTGCTAACAAAAGTAACCCCTGAAGCAGAACCCCTGAGGTTATCAAAGTCACTCCATCAATTTTATTAGGTGCTACTTTCAAAATTGCAAATATTCTTTGGATAATAAATAATAATACCACCTCCCTATAAGAACTGCTATTGTCAATAGTAGCAATTCATACAATATAAACATATCATTTATAGAGAATGATTTGAAATCCTTTGCAATAACAAGTATTAGTTATATTGTGGGGGATTATTCACAGGCTAACATGTAAGCAAAGACTGAGAAAGCACCAATGAAAATGGGGTAGAGCTTACTAGAGAAGTGTCACAGATCCACATGACAAGGTACTAATGGCTTTCCAAATGTCAGTAAGCACCATTTTGTGAAATCCATAAAGCCTAAACATAACAAGAATACATCTGACTTTCCGTTCCTTGTAGTTATGCTGAAAATGTGGAAGACTAATGTACAGATCACTTTGTAAGGCCAGGGCTTTCACCATAGCCCACTGGTCTGTGCAACTGTTGGCATGACGACGTCCCAAGCCAGTATGGGTTGTGCATCTTCTCTGGTGTGGACTGCAGTACTTTGTATTAAGGGAATAATTGGGCTTCATTTTCTCAGCAAGGCCCAGATATTTTCCCTTGAACTCCTAAAATCCAGAGCCATAAATAAATGTCTGAAATGGTTTAATAGCTTTGAAAAAACAACAGATGGGTCTTTGCTGTAGCACAAAGCTCTCAAGCTACATATAGCGTATCCATATCCTAAGGAATCTTCTTTCCGTTCTTCTGGGATCTTTCTCAGGGATCCAGCAATATCCACAGGGGCTCGCAGTGGGTTGGAATATGCCAAAATGGTGCACACTGAAGCTCTTCCCATAAAGTGACATGGCAGTGGAAGCATTCATCTGGAATCTGGAAGGAGTGAACCCAAATGCTTATACTTGTTCCATATTGCTAAATTGGGGGTCAGTAGCCCATAATGTGCTAAAGGCATCTTCTAGTTTCTGTTGCCCACAGGATTGTGGATTATATTAGCAGCTCCTGGAAGATGTTCAGAAGTGGGCATGTGTTTGTCTTGCATGGATGGTGTGGTATGTCTGAGAGAGAGAGAAATCAAGGTTACTGTACTCACTAATATCACTGGCCAGCTCCAAGTTATGTATATTCTTAGCTCATTCCAGGTAATGGAAAACAGGTTTGAAATCTAATCCTGAGCAGCCTTATACTCAGCCTAATCCAGAGAGGCAACCTGGGTATCTATCCTTTGGCATCTCTGGCATTCATGGCAGTGACTCTTTGGTACAGCATTCCTGATCCTAGCCCTGAGTAGCCAAAGTAGTTCCTCACAAGTCCAGACTTGCCCACTTGTTTGCAGCAAATCAAAGCACCCCTGTCCAGATCAAAAGGTTTTCAGCTTCAGCACCCTGGATAGTGGTTCTTTTGCACTTGAATACATGAGGTAAGAGCCAGCTGCAGTGGTGAAAGCTTCCCAGTCCCTACAGCCAAACGTTGGAAGATGGTGAACAGCTACAAAGCCTTCATATCCTTGCCATCTACAGTAGAGAGAGAAAAGAGTTACTCAATGCTCATGATCACCAACCTCACAGGATCCGTTTTACCCCACTGCCTTCAAACAGCTTTCCCGTTCAGAAAAAGGCCTAGTGAGGAATGCGCTCCTTTAACACCAGTTCAAAGAGCCTACCTTATAGATAGCAGACATGCTCCTAACACCCAGTATAACTGTATCATATTTGAAGGGGACACTGGCATTGTGCTGCAAGGCAGCACTTGAAAGCAAGTGTGGGAAACTATTTTCCGCCCAGGGACCACATTCCCTTCTGGGGGACGCATGCGAGTGGTGTAGCAGATGTGTGTCTCTTCCTTCATACAGTGGATCATATGTAGATTTACAAAGAAAGCACATCTCCCCAGCCACCATTCAGGTAAGCAAGAGGTATCGCCACAATTCAATGACACGTCCTGGCCAGGCTAGAGCACTTGAGAAGTGTGTGGAGCACAGTCAGTGAGCTGGTGTGGCTTTGTGAGAGGAGGCATAGGCTGGGATGTAGGGGTGAGCTGGCCCCAAGAGTTAAACAGAGAGGTGCAGAGGGCCATTTTTGGCCCCTAAGCCTAAAGCTCCTCACCTCTGGCTTTCAGAGGTGACTTCTGCATGTAGCCTGTTGTTCAGAGACTCATATGGTAGTGCTATTGACTTAGGAAGGGAAATGTACTGTGGGCACAAATTGGGGGTAATAGACTGAGCTGTGGTAGCCAGCAGGGCTACACAGGTGGGGCTACATTGCCTTTTGACTTCCCTACACCATGATTTACTGCCAATTCCTGAGAGGGGGAGGGAGGGGCAGAAGGGAAGAAAAACAGTCCTAACAGTTGTATTAGGGAATGAATTGCATGTGCAGCACCCTCTGTGCACACCCACTCCTGACTGCATATCCCTCCTCTCTAGGACTGCACAATCAAGTCCAGAATCCAATACTGGATGGCTGCTATTGCTTGACAGTATTCAGATATAATTTTAGGGCCATTCACTTCCAGTTAAGGTTTCCAATACAATGCACAAGGCAAGTCTTCATAGCAAGTTGTTGCAAGTCATATCCTTTCTCCCAGAGTACATGCATCAGCTGGGTTGGTCTGGCTAGTCCCAGACGAATGGAAAAAGAGCAAATATCATGCCTTTTTTAATGGAAGGAATAAACCCCAGGGAAGTAGAGCTGATGGGAGGAAACAGTTAAAAAAACCAGTACAGCTGTTACTGAATAGAACAAACGAGTGATCATTAACAGTTCACATGGTTTTATTGAGAACAAATGATGCCAGACTGACCTAGTTTCCTTCTTTCATAAAGTAGCTGACTTAATAGAGGAGGTGTAGTCTATATCCTCCTGGAAAAGCTTCTGAAATATGTAACAGGTAGCAGAGTGTGTTGCGGGCAGGTAGCACGGGTTCTCAGCAGTCTGGGAAATTGTACTTAAAGGGTAAAGGTAAAGGTACCCCTGCCCGTGCGGGCCAGTCTTGACAGACTCTAGGGTTGTGTGCCCATCTCACTCAAGAGGCCGGGGGCCAGCGCTGTCTGGAGACACTTCCGGGTCACGTGGCCAGCGTGACATCGCTGCTCTGGCGAGCCAGAGCCGCACACGGAAACGCCGTTTACCTTCCCGCTAGTAAGCGGTCCCTATTTATCTACTTGCACTCAGAGGTGCTTTCGAACTGCTAGGTTGGCAGGCGCTGGGACCGAGCAATGGGAGCACACCCCGCCGTGGGGATTCGAACCGCCGACCTTTCGATCGGCAAGTCCTAGGCGCTGAGGCTTTTACCCACAGCGCCACCCGCGTCCCCACTTAAAGGGTAAATATTAACTAATCAACAGTGGTATCCAGTGACATGCTCGTGGGATAGTTCCTAGATCTGGTGTTTCAATATATTGAGGGCTAGTGCACACGTGTATACCCTTTAATTATTCCAAGTAGAATGTGAGGGAAGAGTGCATTTTGTTTTATGTGACCTAAGCAGGTGATAAGAAAATTCTGCCGTGATATTTGATCTATGTTATTTACATATGCATATTCATTTGCATCCAGACCCTTACAATAACACAACCCCACAGGTTGAGATCAGATTGATTTTCCTTCCTATATTAGTTACCATCATAAGGTGGTGCTGTGGTCTAAACCATTGAGCCTCTTGGAAGGTTGGCGGTTTGAACCCTCAACTGGGTAAGCTCCCATTGCTCTGTCCCAGCTCCTGCCAACCTAGCAGTTCAAAAGCATGCCAGTGCAAGTAGATAAATAGGTACCGCTGTGGCAGGAAGGTAAACGGCATTTCTGTGTGTTCTGGCACTCATCACGGTCCTCTGTGCGCCAGTAGTGGTTTAGTCATGCTGGCCACATGACTTGGAAAGCTGTCTGTGGACAAACGCTGGCTCCCTCAGCCTGAAAGCGAGATGAGCGCTGCAACCCCAGAGTCGCCTTTGACTGGACTTAACCATCCAGGGGTCCTTTACCTACCTTTTTTACTAGTGTTTTTACTAGTTCCGCTTTCATTCACTATGAAAATAATCAAGTATGACTCAAGCTATGACACTGCGGGGGTTGTGCACCTACTTACCTGTAAATAATGCTGTTTACAGCAAAGGTCACACCATCAAATGAATTTGCTACCACCAAAAAGTTATCTTCTCCAACTGAAAAGAACTCCCAATCCACAGCACTGCAGCAGAAACCAACCAAACAAGAAGAGATTACAACAGCGGGATAACTGCCTGGGAAAACATCCTCTTTCCATTTACTGTTTAGAATACATTTTTTTAACCATTTCCCAAAATCAGGCTATTTGAAGAGAAGTGAGCGTTTTCATCTTTCTATTATACATTTCGACCGCCTAGATCAATTTAAGAACACATTTTGGACTGCAGTCTTACAATTTTTTAAAAAAAGAATCAAAACATTCTGGCAGACCGAAACACATTCTATTATCAAAATGACACAATGCTGGTGTTTTCAGCAATGCATAAAGGAGGCACCTGTAGGTAAGAATGTCCTGGAACTTGACAAACATCTGTGCAGTAATGTTAAGCTCATAGATGGAAGAATTGATGGCAAAGCTGTTGTTTGGGGCAACAATTGTACTGTCATAGCTGTTTGCCAGAGCAAGGAAGACCCTGTCTTGGATCTGGAAGACTTCCCAGTCAGCAGCACCAAAAGTCTAGACCAAAAGAGAAGGCGTGAAGAAAAGCTTTTTAGGAAATGAGCAGCAACTGCAGAAGAATGCATCCAACACAATACATGGAGGAGAATAATCCAGACCTCAACTTCCCCTCCGGGAAGCTGTTCAGCATATGCACATCAGTTTCCATTAAAGCAGGAGTGAGGAACCTCAGGCTTGGGGGCCAAATTCAGCCCTGTAGGCCACTCTGTCTAGGCCTCAAGGTGCTATCTAGGCTGTTCACCCTCTCCAGGCCAGGCCCCACTCTGGCCTTGCTCCATCCCATCCTTGAGAGTTTTTGCCTTGCTAGAATATGTCCTTGAATTGTGTCTGGATGGAGAGATGTATGTAGAACATCTCATGTACATGGATTGAATGTAGCCTACTGCACAAAGGCAAGAACCACACTGTTGCTCCACCTACTTTTTGCCTGTGGCCACACCCACCACTGGTATGTGGCCCCCCAGAAGCTGACCCATGAGTGAATGTGGCCCTTAGGCTGAAAAAGGTTCCCCATTCCTGCATTAAGGGCTTCTACATACAGTAAGAATTTTATTAACACCACTGTCATAACCTTTTGGTGACAAGCAGTGCAGACATCATCCTTTTAGGCTGGACTTTGAACACTGATTTTGCCAGTAACTGAATGACAAACCAAAATTGCTTGCATACCTGATTCTTCTCTCTCTTAATAAAGGCTGAGGGTAGTGTGTGTAAGCCTGGGATGGGGAACTTGCAGCTTTCCAACTGGACTCCAGCTGGACTCCTACCAGCCCCAGCCATGAAGCTATGAAGAGCCAAAGGCTACTCATCCCTGGTGTAAGGTGATTGCAATACTGCCACAGGCACTCATTGCCCAGTTCCTGTGACCTCTGCTCATGAAAACAAAAGAAAACTCCAACCGCCAATCCATCCACCAAATGCCCAAGCCATTTTGGAAGCATTTTTTGGTTGCCCCCCCCCCCCCATTTTTGGGTGTGTGTTTTTAAGCTGAATGCTTTTCTTCTTTTCCATATTAGTGCTCATATCGCCTTTTAAAAAGGGAAATTCTACCAAAATTAAAATGGGCTACCCTCCTCCCCTGCCACTCTCATTCAAAAACCATTTCTTTCTTCCTGCTCTAAGAATGACGTTTCTCCCCTGCAGCCTGGTGTACAAGAGGGTTTGAGTTGCCACGTAACTCTTGCAGAAGCAGACCTAACAGTTAGTTAGCAATGAGAAGGAAGGTCTGGTGTGGGTCCCAATTTTAGAAAGCTGTCCAGATATGTCAGCCTGTTCACTCACTTGGTTTTTACTTGGAAACCCCCTGGTGTTCACAATTATGAAGAATGCAAAACCACATTCCATTCTGCTTCCTGCACAGCTGGGTTCCATTGGAAATATTGCTAGCAGAATGTCTGGCAAATGCTTCTTCCTGCTCTCTTATTTCATGCATGACATTCCCTTGCACTAGGACATTATCTTAGTAGCAGCCCTACTAGGGACAAATGTAACCCAGTCCTCTGCTCTTAACTAGTACCACAATTTCCAGAGCTGTGTTAAATGATGCATGCCAACCCACCCATTTTCTAACATAGCTCACGTGAAATAGGATTGCCTTTGCTGAACATCTACACTGATCTATGGGTGGTCTCAATGAGGCAATGGTCTTTCCTCCATTGCAATACTTCAAAGGCTGTAGCTTAATGGTAGAGCATCTGCTTTGCCTGAAGAAAGTGTCTGGCTCAACCCCTGGCAGATTCAGGTAAGAATGGGAAAAGCTTCCTCTCTGAAATCCTGGAGAGCTGCTGCTAAAAGCACTGAGCTAAATGAACCAAAGGTCTGGCTCAGTATACAGCAGTTTTCTATGTATTTATGAAGGAACGTAGCCAGAAAATATTGTGCCAAAGCTGAAAATCCATGTAGATTCTTCAAAGTTCCTTGAGACTGGAACTTGACTGCATTCACACAGCAGTTTATGACATTTCCCTAACTGTTAATTTGAGCTTTCACGTGGCATTAAAAGCAAGCCCTTCTGGAAATCTACAGTGCAAGTATAGCACCCATCTCCATGTAATTTGCTTCCAGGGGGGAAAAAACAACCCTGCTTGCAAACAACATGGAAACAATCTATCAACTTGCTCTATGTTCCTGGAAGTGGCTTTTTCATTGTGTGGAAGTTCAAATATAATGCAGAAATTAACAATTAGGGTAATGGGGAAATGGAATAAACTGCTGTATGGATGCAGATTTAAGAGTCCCAGAGGCAGCTTGCTTGCCAGAAAAATCCATGTGCATTTTTTATTCCAGTGAAGCATTTTCCAATAGCTTTCCATCATAAGGAATCATTCTAAGGCATTGTTCCATGAAGGAAAACAAGGGCCAGCTCCAGATTTTTGTTGGCTCCAGGCAAGGATCCTGTATCTTGCTCCCCACTTGCCTGAGCCTCTGGCCCAAGTGCTGCCATTTTTTTGTGAGGCTCAGCAGTGGTGACCTCAATTGCCTCACGGAAAGAGGAAGGTGAGGCCAAAAGTGTCTCTCTCCAGGCCAGTGGGATGAGCACTGCAGAATGGCAAGACCAAGAACAGCTGTGACATTGCCATGGCAACTGGAATGCTCTCCACCACAGCTGCCATCTCCAGCTGGGAAGCTGGCCTGGTTGCCACGGTGACTGAGATGTGCCAAGGTAGTAACACAGCAGCAGGGGGACTTGTGGGAAGGAATTGCGCATGACGAAGCATGGAGGCCCAAAGGGAGCAGGAGCCAGGAAGGAGAGCCATGTGATTCCTGAGACTACGGGCAGCAGGTGGGGAAACAGGGAAGTAGCAACTCCCTTCATCTGAACTGAAGTGGCCCGGGGGTGAGCTCACCCTGACATCAGGATGTGCAGCATGCCCTATCTTGCTACTTTATCGCCTGCCTTAGACAACCTGCTCTTTTTGCCTTCAAACAGCTTAGTAAACTCATTCAGGCAACAGCTGCTGACTGGAGTGGCTCATAAATCCCAGCAGATGGCTAGCCAAGCTCAGGATGGGACAGAGAAAAACCCATTACATTTGAAGAAGTAAAAAAATGCCAACTTTTCAATGTCGGAGACTTCAGTTCCTATCAGCTCCAGCCATTATGGTAGTTACAGTCCAAAACATCTGGAGGGCATCAGGTTGCGGGGGAGGGGGAGGGGAGGAGCTGAATTCAAGCATGATTTTATTTGCCATTTACCAGTCCCCCAATGAACTTAATCTCTAATGTTACAGATTCCAACAGAACTTAAAAACACACACAGCTGTAACTGTGCATATTAACATATGCTAATATGACCAATTAGCATACTCAGTGATGCTGCTGATCAGCACTAAGGGAAAAATAAATCAAGGAAGGATGACCCCACACTTTTATTTTGCAGTCCCATTAAAACAAGTAACACAAAAGTTGGTATATGGTGACTCAAGACAACCTGCACTATGAGGGGGATACAGACAATAGATTGCACAATGCACATCTATACTTGCATCCCCCTGATCTGCAGTCACATCTGCATGTACAGTTTTCATTACCTGTGTGCAACAGACTTCAGTACTGACATATATGAATGGAAGGGAAATCTTTGGCTATGCCATTTTGGTGGCAGTGGCAGCATTCAGTGCAGCTTCATGAATACAGAACTCTGTATAAAAATCAGCACACCCACCCACCCTATGCCTATATAGGGTATATCCACTGAGGTGTTTGGGGCAAAATACATTGCCCAAGCAATCAAAGAATTATATTGGGTTTTCCTACTCAATATCTTACCAATATTGACTGGAAGAGCTGGAAGGCTCCACTGAGCCAAATGTAGATGTGAGAGTTGATTGTGGTGGATGTTCCATTAAATGTGTTGGCCACCACGAGGAAGGAATAAGGCCCAATGCTGAAAAATTCCCAGTCGTAGGCTCCCGAGGTAGGAATGGTCTGGTTGGTTTCAAAAAGGCCTGTCCTGGCGTTCCACCTGTATATGACACTGTCTATATTGTGGTTATTCCCTAAGGAAGAAAAAATGTCAGACGTCAAGGACTGACCTCAAGGTTTTTATCTGAAATGGAGAGTCAAGTGAGAGGGTTGTTGTTGTTGTCAAGCTGGAGGAAATGACTGTCTAGTTTTTGACCAGATAAAGAACCAAAAAGGGAACTAATAATTCAATTCACCTGAAAAGATTTCAAAAGACAATGGAATTTTTGCATGGGATAGAATCAGCTGCCTGAGGCCTGCCTAATGGCAAGGCTAGACTTGGAAGAGAGTAAGGCATTACATGAATGAGGAATAAAGAATTTGGTCAGCTAAGCATTAGATTTTAATCATAACCACTACCACCCTTTTTCTTTTTGCAAAAGCAAGTGAGGGGCCCAGTACAATTAGGACTGATTTAATAGCATTTACTTCCATATTGTCCCTGTTTACTTTATATTAAGGCTGAAACTATACATTTTAATTTTTCTTCCGACACAATACATTTTAGAAAAACAGTTCTTTCCATGGATTATGTTAACTGACTCCACTGGGTGGCAGCATATGGTCATTTCATGGGCACTCCAAATGATTTTGGATCCCAAAAAGCTTCCAGGAGGTTCTACTTTACAGTGGTACCTCGGGTTAAGTACTCAATTCGTTCCGGAGGTCCGTTCTTAACCTGAAATTGTTCTTAACCTGAAGCACCACTTTAGCTAATGGGGCCTCCTGCTGCCATTGCACCGCCGGAGCACAATTTCTGTTCTCATCCTGAAGCAAAGTTCTTAACCTGAGGTACTATTTCTGGGTTAGAGGAGTCTGTAACCTGAAGTGTATGTAACCTGAAGCGTATGTAACCCGAGGTACCACTGTAGTTTGGAGGCCAGGCTTGCAAGCCATGCTAAAGCCCAAGGCAATCATGTGAGTGTGCAGCCTCTGAGAGGTGATTGTGGTTTCTGTGCTCCTTCCCAATTGTGCTGCTGCACTGAGTTAAATGAAGCTCTAGTTGCCTTGATGTGTTGGGCAAACCCAAACCTGTGGTTTAGCTATGTTCAGGCTTTGGCTTTTTGGCTCATAGTTTGTGAAGTGCAAACCATACCAAGTGACAAACCATTCTGATGGTTTGGAGGAATGTTGCAGAATTTTAACCTAGATGCCTGAAATCTAAACTACCAGCCACGTTTTCATCCAAGGTTTAGCATACTGCTTGTGGGAAACTAAGAATCAGTTGTTTGTTCTCAGGCACAGCACCAGAGTCTGTCCTTGTGGGGGACCTGATAAGGCCCACACTCTAGCAGGGGACCCATTTCCCAGCTGAAAATACCTCACAAAGTTGCTATTCGTTATTGTGCAATTTTAGGCAGGGGGACAGAAACCACAAGGGGATGATTTTCAGCAGGAAAACAACATGGGGAAAATGGTTAAAAATAAATAAATGACAACGACAACGACATCCTGCCATGTTGCAATCTCACTATGGATTGAGGACCCCCAGGGTTGCTTTCATAAATCCAGGTTTTTTAAATCTCTCTCTTAACACTGCATAGGCCTTGACACACAAAGAAAGCATCCATTTGTTGCTGGGGTCTAAATATGTATAACCACATACTAAACATAGTACAGATGCAAATATGAAAAAGCTGGTGCAAAATGAAGCAGACACCCACTGTTTAAAAATGGTTTTAGCAATAGGAATTATTAATTTGAAGAGGACACAGTGAATTGCTCAGCAGCCTCTGAACCCTGGCAGGTGGGGGCGAAAGAGGAGTGCAACTCATTATTTCCCTGTTATAGACCCTACAAAAACTCTTGATTAGCACCACAAGGGAAGGCTGCAGTCAGTTGGACTGCTGATTGTAATAGCTACAGTGACAGCAGCTTCAGTGATCCCTTGCAGTATCTCTCTTGGTTGAAGAGTCACTTCTGGTGGAAGTCTCCTAAGAACACAAACCTAGATGGATGAGACCAAGGATCCACCTAATCCAGTATCCTGCTTTCCATAGTGGCCAACCAGATGCCTCCATGCAGTAGCTCTCCCCCGAGCAACAGTGATTTAGTGGAGACTGGCAGACCTATCCCTATACACATTCATTTAATCCCCTTTGAAAGTCATCTAAGATACAGTCATACCTTGGGTTACAGCCGCTTCAGGTTGCATTTTTTCGAGTTACGGACCGCTGAAACCCGGAAGTACTGGAACGGGTTACTTCCGGGTTTTGGCGGTTGCACATGCACAGAAGCACTAAATCGTGCTTTGCACATGCGCAGAAGCGCTAAATCGCAACCCGCACGTGCACAGACACACAGACGCGGGTTGCGAATGCTGTGGGTTGCAAACATGCATCCTGCACGGATCATGTTTGCAACCCCAGCATCCACTGTACTTGTCCTCTGTGTCTTGCAAGCAGGGCATAGACTAGATAGATAGATAGATAGATAGATAGATTAAATTAATCAAGGGCAGCTTTTCCCTCATCACGGCATTTCCATGCCAAAAGTTGCACCTGTTGACTTGATGCATGCCACACAGCTGTTAAGAGGAACAGAACATATGTAAGGAAAGCAGGTGCACGCCAGGTGGTTCTGGTTGTCCAATGGCAAAGGGAAGGGATTTTGCACATGCCAATTGGTGTCACTGTACATTGGCAACTAGATACCTTTTCTATGATTAGCCACTGCGAGGAAGGCCTCTCCATCAATGACGAATGCCTCCCAGTCTCGAGCACTGTATGTGTTGATCCTCTGGTACACAGTGAATTTCTCCTTTCTGTAGTTCCACTTGTAAATCACAGAAAACTCTTGACCCCTTTCATTTGCTTCAAAATTTGCCACTGCAAGGAAAATCTGAAAAACAAGAAGCTAGAACAGCTCAGTCTCTCTTCTTGCACAGAACAATCCATATATTCTGCGTGAAATCGTTACTAAGGTTACTGAGTTGTCCCACCCTCCATATTTTCCCAGTCTGGCCCCATCGGATTTCTTTCTTTTTCCAAAACTGAAATCTGCACTGAAAGGGCACAGATTTTCCAACATTTCATACATCCAAGCTGCTGTGATGGCAGAACTGAAAGCAGTACGAAAAGAGGACTTTTCCAGAAGTTTCCAATAGTTCTACGAACGTTGTCGATGGTGCATTCTATCAGAGGGGGCCTACCTTGAAGGCCTGTAAGCACAACAGGTTCTTTTCCAGAGAGGAAAAACTCTCAAAATGCGAAAATATGCTATCCTTCCCCCCACCCCACCCCAGACCACACATACTTTATTTGGAATATTTATTGGGCACACTCCATAAAATGCTCTCAGAATTTCCTACAATAAAATAGTGAAACCGCTACAGAAGCCATATTTCATAAATAGCAATAGAGCAAGACACAGCAGTGCAATGAAAGTCAGCTTAGAAAAGCTCTTGCACTTTGCCACCAAACATCTCTGGTATGAGATTCTTGGTCTGCTAAAGTCTTCTAGAACCGCCTGCTCCAAATCTCTTCTTCTAGAGCAAGTGTGGGGAACTTTTTCTGGCCAGAGGGCTGGATCTTTTCTCCACCCTGGCAGGCCAAAGTTGACCGGTGGGCAGGGCTGCCCACCTGCCCAACACCTGACATACTGATGTCATGTGATGTTTCCCTTTGAAGTATCATGGTTTGAAGAAACACGGGGGGGGGGGCGCATTTGAAAGCCTTGATCAAGGCACATGCTGACCATTTATCAGCTGATGGGTGGGTAGGAGTGCACTTTCAAACATAGCCCCCTCCATGCTTCAAACTGCAGAGTTCTGAAGGAAAAGCTCAAGCGGGAGTTGAAACTGATGGGTAGCTAGGAATACACCTTTCTCAATCAAAGGAATTCCTACCCTTGCTGGCCAAATGGTAAGGAGTCCCCCCATCCCTGTTCTAGATAAATAAGAACACCAGTATGGAGGTGGGGAGGAATTATATCTATATCCATTTCAATCTATATCTGTATATTTATTTGTGTTTGAAGGGGGAAATGTGTTGTGACCTTTATCAAAGTGCCTTGATTTGTCATGGTGTTGCAAGCCTACATAGTAGTAGTTCTTGGGGGCAGGTTATGACAGAGGAGAGAGAGAGAATTATCACTTTACAAATGTATTACGTGGGGCCTGGATCAGGTAAATTTAATCCGATCGGTCTGGATGACAGTAGATTCTTAATGGCTTAAGGTTCCAATTCAGTTGGGAGTTGACTGTCAGATGGGGGGTTAACTGCCAGTTAAGGAACTGGTAAGGGAGGTGTCAGAAAAAGACCAGAGAGAAAAGCTGATGGGAATAGTGGAGTATCCAGTAATACTGAAAATTAACTTACAATTTACCTTTTTTCCGATAGTAAAGAATTTCCAGGACTGGGCTTGGTAAGTGGGGATATTTTGGTATGCCACAAATTTCTCATCCGTCCATTTGTAGATGGCTGACCCTGGAGGAGTGTACCGATTAGCAGTAGCTGCAAAGAGTCCCACGTCAGGGATGACAAAGACCTCAATGCCCATGGTTTCAGAATTTGTAGCTAAACTCTGGTATTCTTCCAGATAGTCCAGTCTTTCTTCAACTATGAAATCAAATGGCATTAATAAGGGGATTCTGTAGGCAGAATGATCCAGCAGAATTAGCATTCCTGAAATGATTTATCTTCTCCTCCTCACCCCTTCTGTGACCCTCTTCCTTGGGCCTGAATTCCCCTCTCATTCCTTCTGGTTTCCCTTACTCCTGATCCTATTCAAACTTACCTTTCACATTTAGATCTAGCTTCTCTGCTCAGATGCCTATAAGCCAGTTTAAACATGGTGGCTCAGCATGTTTGCGCTTCTATCTCATTGACATCTATACTGCCTTGGTCATGTACACACAATAGAAGATGGCAGGATCCCCAAGGAACTGGCTTCAGGCACCAGGCCTGCTGGCAGACCAACCCTGCATTACAAAGATGTCTGGAAACATGATGTGAAGGCTGGCAACATTAACTCCACCGTGAAAGAATCCCTCACAGATGACCACAGCACCTGGAGACAGGCAGTCAGGTTGTGCAACCACAGAAGTGACCAGAAGAGGAATGACTGCTTGGAGGAGCGCAGAAAGAAGAAATGCCATGCTTTACCTGCACCAGCACAACCGAACACCCTCATCTGCCCCAGCTGCAACAAAACATGTCTTTCCCATTTTGGTCTCTACTGCCACAGCAGGTGCTGTAATTCCCCAAAGGTTTGACTTCACCCCCAAAGGCACACTCCTGCATTGTCTCCCGAGACAGACGGAGGCCAACCAATTTGTTATTTATTGTTTGTAAGCCGATTTGAGATTCATTTGAATGAAAGGCGGAACAGAAATACAACCAATCAATCGGTACCCAGAGAGGCTTACCTTCTAGCAAGGAAATCCATTTATCCCCGTTGCATATAAATAGCCCTTTCTGAGCAGCATTAAACCAGAACTGACCACTTTCACTTTTGGTACAGGGAGGGTGAGACCCCAAAGTCACCTTCATGTCTGCTTCTGAATGATAACAGTTAAAAAAACACACACAAGCAAATTAGCAGCAAATAAATACTTGCTCTGGCACTACGAGAAATGCAATTATAGATATCAATACGCAACTGCACTGGATTATGTGAGATAATGCTTGGCTACAAACATGTTTTTCTCTGTGTTCATTTGCTGCTGGACAAGTATGGTCTTTGATTTTTAGGGGGGGGCAATTCGAGAATGAGTTATAAACAGTGAATGGCCTTTTAGGCTTCCTCCATGTGAATAGTTCACTTTTTGAATAATAAAAATTATATGTTATGTGGGGGTGGGTGGTGTCAGGATTTTAGAGATGCTTAGGTGGGGCATGGCCAAAAAAAAGGTTGGGAACCACTGGTCTAGCACATGAAGTCACCAAATAAGCCATGGTAAAGACAGGCTGCTGGGTTCACACATAACACCAAGCTATAGTTAAAACAAACCAAGATTCATAAGCAAAACAACAAACCATCACTTCAGATTGTGGTTTTGTTGGCAATAAACAAGCCATGGTGGTGTGTGATAACAACCAAATCTTCTGCAAAGGAACAGTTCATCCAGAAGCACTCTGGGTATAATGTTTTATTACGCCATAAACTAAGCAATGACAGTTGGCTTAATTAGGAGCTTGCACTGTGGAACTGTTGTTGAAAATTCCCCTTGGGAATTTTCGTATGAAATCCCACAGTCCCATTTTGTCCCTCGTAGCTCTTTAACATCTTTACATAAAACCACTTGGAGAGTTCATCTGAGGATTCAGAATTAAATGTCACCAGTGGGCTGATAACACTCAATTATATCTCTTCAGCAACCTTGACCACTGGCCATGGTGGCTGAGGCAGATGGGAATCATAATCTTCTACAGTGTATACAATTTCTTCTCCCATATATACACACTACTGGAGGGTAAGATTTGCAGGAGAGGCTCTGCTCCAAGACTTGCCAGCCTCCGAAGTCAGGCAGGTAGGGATAAGGAGCAGGGCCTTCTCTGTGGTGACACCTTTCCACTAGTAAATGGCAAATCAGACATATGTTGCTGTCATCAAAGTATAAGCAAGAAATATTGTTTTGCATTTGATAACAGAAACACTGTACCATGTTTTTATTTATTAACAACATTTGTCCTAAGATACAAAATTTTCTGGGTGGCTTAAAGCAATATATTATGTATATCAGTGAAAAGGTCCACAAGGAAGAAAGGTTCATTAACTGCAAGGAATCAATCTCACAATTTTATTGAAGGGGGAAACGAAACAGAATAGTATTAGATGACAAAAGTGAAACGTACCCTTCTGCTGCTGCAAGTCAATCAGCCCAGATCTGCTCTAACTCCAGGCTCTCTCTCTGCACTTGGAAGGGTTACCAGCTTGTTCTCCTCTATAGTTTCCTAATGCAAGTTGTTGGAAGCACTTCAAAACCTATTTTGTTTGTTTTACTGACCGTAAGGGTATTTCAGCAGCCCATTGCCCGCTGGTTTCACGGGGAGATCCTGCAGAATTTTAGGGATGGAGAGCACTGCTAGATTAAAGTTCATGCCAGTGCACATCCTTGAGGTAGCATCAGATCCTGGCAACAGGACCAGCTGCCTTAGCAAGCCCTGAAAAGAGAGGAAGACAGACTAGGGAATGAAATCAATCAGGGTTGTTGGAAGACCATGGTTGGTATGTTTACAACATTGATTTTCTTTCTTTCTTTCTTTGTTCAGTTGATGACGTGGCTTAAGCCCATTTGAAAAATCATGGGCCCCAATTTTCATATGTGTGGGGAGCAATTGTGACTCATCAGTGACAGGGGAAAACTACCTTTCAGGTGCTCAGGGGCAGCCTCTTCATATTGCTCTATGTGTTAGTGGGCTATTGAATGTGCCATTGAACATTGATTCCAGGGCTGAGCTCAGAGGTTCTGCTCAAAATAAGTTCTGTGCTGCTGGCCTTTATTCTTTATTCACAAGAGCAACTTCTCACCAATGTGTACACGATGGGTGAACATGTATGATATATGACCAATAATTCTTTGACTAATCTGTCCTTTTACTATCCACATTAACGTTGAGGGTAATAGGGAACACGAGATAAATTATGACACTTTCATGTTATGTTGACCTTGTTGAAAGTGTATGGCTGAATTATACACCACAGTGTAGATGCAGATCAAAGCAACATTTCATGCACAAACATACTAGGTCTTCATGGAATGCTGGATATTAAGGAGCACTTGCCTTTCAAACAACAGTATACTACCCCATGTTAACATTGGTTTGTTATAAAACACTTCTGCAATGGTTACCCTGCCACTTTGATAGGGATTAAACTGTTACTGAAGCTAATGTGGAAATAAGCTTCTACTGGTGGAGGAAAACCCACACCCTGTAATCTAAGAAAACTTACTATTCCATATTTTCTTGAACTAAGGATCGAGCTATACATTATTTAACATAGATATGTAACAAAAACCTGCTGGGCTGGCTGCTTGTCCAAGGAGGGAGATTAGGAAAAAAGCATGCATGTGCAGTAGTTGTAAGAGTGTGGTGAGTATTTTCCTTCACTTCCAATAGGCTTCACTTCAAATAAGGGAATGACTATTCAACCGTGGAGTATAATGTCCTCAGGGGCACATTTAGAAGCAGTGAGCTGGCAGAAACAGAGGTGCTAGGAGTGGAGGCAGATCCACTTGGGCAAATGGGACACTGTCCCACCAGCCTCAATCTGCATTCAGCTAGCCCCCACCTGCCCTGCCTTCTTTCTTACTCTGGCTCTGGCTGTCAAGTTCCTCCTCCTCCTCCTCTTCCTCAGAGCTGCCCCCTTTGGAACTCAGCAGGGAGAAGAGTTGGCTCTGCCCATCAGTGGCTCTGCCTCTATCTACTGTTGGCAACTATGACTTCTGAGTCTTCCTGAGAAGTGAGCATGTGAAATCTAATTCAGAAAGGGGAGCAAGAGACAAAATTCCCTGGACTTTCAGATGGTGTCCCTGCATGCTACGTGTCTGGCACCCAATTTGCCTAGAACAGGTGTGGGGAACCTCTGAACCTCCAGATGTTGCTGAACTCCCATAATCCTTTGTCATTGACCACAATGGCTGGGTTGACAGCTGTAGTTCAGCAGCATGTGGAAGCCCAAAG
Source organism: Podarcis raffonei (assembly GCF_027172205.1). NCBI lineage: Eukaryota > Metazoa > Chordata > Lepidosauria > Squamata > Lacertidae > Podarcis > Podarcis raffonei. The sequence goes on along the minus strand of NC_070606.1, from coordinate 63,792,826 downwards.
GATTCCCACACCTGGTCTAGAATTACTTCTTCCCCTATGCCTCTCATTCATCTATAAGTCTTTTGGGACAGTAACTGGATCCTTTTTATGGCTTTCCTGCACTAGTTTCTCTCTCTAAATTTACTCTCAGCATCTCAGAAACAATTTGCCAGACCCCCCATCTTCCAATTATCCCCTTAGAGCCAGTTCTAGCACTCCCCCAATACACCTCTTTCAGCCACCCATCCTGAGCACACACCCACACCCTCGGTGCAAATAGTTTGGCTTTTCACTCTCTTTAAGTTTGAGATGTACGCTTCAGGCTGTTTTGTCATAATCTGAATTTAATAAATCATTTGTAAGTGCGAGATGAAGATCAGCATAAATCACTTCAGCTAATGTCTTCTTCATTTCCTGTTTGTTCTACCTGATCTTGCAAAGACTCTTTTTGACTACAATGGAAAGCATTTCAAGAAAACATTATTTTTTTTAAAAAAATGAACGATTGTTGACCTTTAACCATCGCAAAACATTAAGAAAGGGATAGGTGGTTTTGTCGCAAAGATGTACTCAGAAACAAATCACGTTTTCTGGGATGCAAAAGTGTGGGAGTTTTGGCAGTCAAACCTAACAATGCTAGTATCTATGCTAGTTAGTAAATGAAGGGGTTAAGGACCACAGAGCTGTAAATTCCTAGAGAAGGCACACTCACAATGACTTGTTACATTTGTGTGTGTGGATTCACAGTGCTCTGAGCCTCGTTTCGATATACTGTGTCCGTTCTGTAGGTTTTGTAACTTGAACCAACCAAATGGAACACATCTCATAGCCAAAAAAACCCTCCTTAATGCAGGAAAACCAGAGCATTCCCAACAGCCCCTGCTTGAAAACCTGCTGGGATAGTTAACCACCCCTCTAGGTATCTCTCCAGTTTTTAAACTAATGTGGCTGATAGGCCATTTTCAGGCACAATTCAAAGTGGTGATGCTTCCCTTTTAAACCCCTAAATAGTCTGGGGCCCAGATATCTGGAAAATGGTTTTCTTTTATATGAACCTGTATGATTGCTAAGGTGATAATTGGAGGCCCCTGCTTAAAATTAGGGATGGCCAAATACATCAATTTCATTATCTCATTTGTCCAGTTTTAAGTTCAGTTCTCCATATTTCTACATCAGCTTGTGATTATTACTTTCTAAAGTCGCCCTGAAAACATAGCAGCATTTTAGTGCAAATTTCTCCTAAATACACATTTTGTATGCAGTTTTGCCTAATATACACATTTTTGCAAAGCATTTTCACCTATGCATTTTTGTATGCTACTGAAATATGAATTTATATGCACAATTTGCCCTGGTATGTGCATTTTTGTACATATTACTTGCCTGGAGAACTGTGCTGCAAAATCTGGAGAAGCGTGAATTAGGTAATTCTACATTTAAATGCAAGCTGAATCAAATTTCTCTCCCATCCCTACTTAAAAATCCCTCTGCCTTCTGAAATGAGGTTGGTGATGACAGAAGAAAGAGGTCCCACCCCTTTCCCTGGTCCTTCTGGCAGCCCACACATCGTATGTTCTCCCCAGAGAGCCTTGCCTGGTACTGAATTAGATGTCCTTCCCGCAGCAGACATTTTTATTTAGTCAGCCTTTCCAACATGGCAGCTGGTTTTAATCCAATAAATTTTATTGGTTGCTGCTAGTTTTTATTACTCTCTTTAGGTTTTTTACAGTTCCATCATTGTTAAGTGATATCTATAGCTATCTGAAATTGTTTTAACGACTATTACCCTGGAAGTTTTGTTAATCTGCAAGTGGCATAGACATTTTGAAAAATAATAATAATAATAAAATCCCCACAGATGGCTGGATTATTAGTGTTCCACCGGGTTTCTCATTGTTTCGGTATATCTGTGTTCTCTTCAGATATCACATGGACCAGAGATGAATGAAAGTGTTGGTTCTGGCTTCTCTCCATTTCTTGTTTTTCCAGTCTTCATTTCTCCACATATAGCACACATTTGCATTTTTTTAAAAAGTCCTAATGAAAATTCGGTAACATTTTACTGCACATTTCTCCTAATATGCACATTGTTTTATGCAATTTTTTCCTCATATACACATTTATTTCAAAGCGATTTCTGTAATATAATGCACTTTCATATATTTTTCTCACCAATACATGTATTTATATGCACACTTTAACTTAGTATAAGCATTTTGTGCCCATTACTTGGCTGGAGAACTGTAATGCAAAAAACTGGAGAAGTGTGAATTTCAAAGGGTGGCTGTGTTCCATTTCACATTTTGTTTTGGAAAATTTCTGCAAGTTTGCCTTGAAATGGTAACTGAATCCAATTTCTGTCCCATCCCTACTCTTGACTCATCTTTCTTGCCCTAGAAGTTTCTGTGTCTTTCTCCCTGTGATTTTTGCTATGAAAATCTTTGGCTATCAGATTGGCTTTCCTTTGGCTTTGTAGCCTTATTATCAGCTTTTATCTTGTACATAATTTGTGGGCATGGAACACTCAGATCATCCTCCCCAAAGGCTGAGTTATCTTGAACCAGGCGCTTCTCTGCTCCTGTCGGCTTCTTTTCACAAGTTAGTTTTAAAAGAAGGGAAAATAGAATTTTATCTCTCACTCAATCGTGTCTCCCAGTCCCAGCCACACACGGTATTATGTATCTGTTGCAATGTCTGCTCATGAAAGCCTACTGATCTATCTGAGAAAATGGCTAAAAATTATCGCCAGCAACCCAGAAATGAACAGAAGCTGTTCCATGTATGCATCTGCTGTTTATCTGGAAAGGCTACAAGAGAGAGGGAAAGCCAAAGCATTCCTAGCAGATTAGTACCACGGCTTCCATCAGTGTGATTCCCTCAGGGTCTGTTCTGAAGTTGGTTTGATCTTTATGCAGAGCTTTGCATACTCCAGAGTTTTATGAGGCCTGCACAGAACATGGCTGATGAATGTCACAGAAACTCTTACCACAGACCACTTTTTATCAATATCTCACCTCACAGCCTACATAAAATTGTCACATCCTCTGCCCAGTGGCGTAGCGTGGGTTGTCAGCACCCGGGGCAAGGCAAGTAATTTGCGCCCTCTAACCCGTGGATTTGCGCCCCCTAACCCTAACCCCCAGATGTTGCGCCCGGTGCGGCCGCACCCCCCTGCACCCCCCACGCTACTCCACTGCCCCTGCCTCAGGGTACCTGTGTTGGCTTGAAAAGCAGTGAAGGCTGGCCCTCTGGGGCAAATGGGGCACTGACCCACCAACCTCAGTCTGCCTTCAGCCACCCCACCTGTCTGCCTTCTTATTTACAAATAGTCTAGAGCAGCCTTTCTCAGCCTGTGGGTCCCCAGATGTTGTTGGACTACAACTCCCATCATCCCAGAGCTCTAGCCTTGCTAACTAGGGGTGATGGGAGTTGCAGTCCAACAACATCTGGGGACCCACAGGTTGAGAAAGGCTGGTCTAGAGGGTGGCACCAGAGGCGGAGGAGGGGGGGGTGCAGTGGGTGTGGGCCGCCTCGGGTGTCAACACTGATGGGGGTGACAAAATGGTGGGCAGCACTCACCGTGGGGCCTGCAGCATGCCCGAGTCATGCGTTTCTCCTGGAAGAGACACGGTGGCACATTCTCCGTGCGACCCAAACGGTCCACCCGCTGCCTCCTCTCCAGCTGTAGGGTGGCTGACTGGGAGGAGGCAGGCAAACTCCAGAGGCCCCATGGTGCACCCCACCCCTATGGGCAGATTGCCCCGTCCTCACCCCGCCACTATGGGTTGATCGCCTCGCCCTCACCCTGCCCCTATGCTTCCTCCGCCACTGGGTGGCACTGCCTGTCCCCTTCCTTCTCATGAGTCTCAGCATTGCCCCTCAGCCAGAAGAAAGACGGGGACAAAAATAGAATCAGTTGGCTCTGCCTCTCATTGGTTCTGGCTCCACCCACTGTTGACCTTCCTGCCTTCTGGCCCACCAATCCCAATAGCCACCAGCCAGCACTGCTGAAGAGGGTTCCGAGTCAGATGATGCAGTAGTCCCCGTCCCTTCAACACTGCCTTGGCCTGACAACATGGCTCCTCCAGTATCCTCAGAGTTTGACTTCGCCTGCAGTGTCTCTTGCTCCACCATTACACAGGAACATGTAACTGCAGAACAGGCCCCAGGTATGTTAAGTGTCAGCCAGAAAAGAAAAACAGAAAACTAGGGGAGTGGAATGCCCTGCTTGGTGATAATGGCTGGCTGAAACAGAAGCATTCCTGTTAGGAAGAACATAGAAAACTGACTCATGCAGATCCAGACCCTCAGTCCATCTGCCTCAGCGTTATTTCTATCGGTGGCTATCAATAGTTAACTAATACTCAGTAGGAGAATTAATCCTCCTTCTTGGAAGAGCCAGGGATTGAACCTGGGACTTTCTGCAAGTTAAACACGTGCTCTACCACTGAGCTTTGGCCCTTCCCATTGCTAGAAGGATGGGTATGCTGCAACATTTTGTTGCAGTCTCTACTTATCTCTATACTATACTTAAATTGGTCATCTTCCTCAGAGAATCAAGGGAACTGTATTTCCATAAGGGGGGAGCTAGGAATCTCAAACAAGGAATTCTCAGTATCTTGCCAAGCTATAATTCTCAAAATGGTTTGGGGGTACCAATGAAAGTTAAAGTGATATTAAACGGGCATGCATTGATAATGCACATCTCCATCCCCATGTATGGCAGAGTCAGCCCATTGTATGCTGAATGGCTATGATAATCTCTTCAACACAAATAATGTACTCACAGTGAAGAAACCTTTTCTTCTCCTTCTGCTCCCTACATAAAACCGGGATCCTGTCACAGTCAAAGATGTGGGGAAAACAGCATCTGTAATCCTAAGGTGAATAAAAAAGGAAAGGACATATGTATCCAGACAGTTAAGTCATCATCACTGGTAACAGCAGAGGTAAACAGACTTACACCTTCCATCTGGCCTCTTGATGTGTGCATTCATACATCAAGGGTTGGGAAACCTGAAGTCCATGGGCCTATTGTGGCCCCTGAGACTCTCCCCAGGTCAGAATCCTTCTCAGCCACACCTTCTAATGGCCCTACTTCACAATCTCCTTGATTTCTTTTGCCTGGCTGGAATGTCCTTGAACTCTCTGCTGTTGCCTCTTGCTTCCCTGGATGAAGGCTAGAGAGGTGTTTGTGTACAGAAACTAGCTTACTATAAAATGCACATTCATTGCTCCGCCCACTTTTACTCTAGGCTCCACCCACCCCTGGAATGTGACACACATACACTCCTCAAATGTTGCCTAGAAGGGAATGCAGGCTGGAAAATGCCCTCTACCCTTGCAGTAAGGTTTACCATGAAGACACAGGAAGTTCCTGCTTCACCACCTTCCCTAGTTTGAATAGGAGCAGCAAACCATGGCCCCCTAGCTTGGCATTATGTCCAAGTCAGGGGCTGTGGTTTGTTTCACTTCAAAGAAGCCATGATGGGACACAAAGATTTGTTCTTAGCTTATCAATCTTGGACAATACAGGTGTCTGGCTCAGAGGGTTATGTTCCTCCGGGAGTCAGGGAATAAACCATTTACAGGCAACTCCCAATTCACACAGGGGTTTTGTTCCAAGGCACCTCACATTTAAGTGAAATTGCATATATTTGAAAGACCATTGGGAAAGTCTGAGTGTATGCACAGTCGTGCACCTATTGAGCACATGTAAATGGGGAGTCGCCTGTACAGTGGTACCTCAGGTTACAGATGCTTCAGATTACAGACGCTTCGGATTACAGACTCCGCTAACCCAGAAATAGTACCTCGGGTTAAGAACTTTGCTTCAGGATGAGAACAGAAATTGTGCTCCGGCGGTGCGACAGCAGTGGGAGGCCCCATTAGCTAAAGTGGTGCTTCAGGTTAAGAACAGTTTCAGGTTAAGAACAGACCTCCAGAACAAATTAAGTTCTTAACCCGAGGTACCACTGTACTATATTTTTGTTTATAAAGTTGTGCAAAATAGGGTTGCAGTTTATCTGCTGTTTCTGCAATCCATTTATGCCTTCAATCCTTCCAGGCAGCTATGACAGGCTAATTGCTCTCATGACATTGCATCTTGTTGCCCTAGTTGCTTACCCACCCAATCTACAATCCCACTTTCATAGTCTGGAGGCCAGACTAGAGTATAGGGCACCATTAGGCAGCGGGTGGGGGCCCCAAATGCAGCCCTTTAGCCCCTGGGGCTCTCTACCAGCCCCTCCCCAGGACACATGCAGGGTACGGCTATCAATGGCTACTAGCCATAATGGCTGTGCTCTGCCTGCACAGTCGAAGGCAGTAGTGCTTCTGAATACCAGTTGACGGAAACTGCAAGAGGGGAGAGTGTTCTTGTGCTGGGGTGTTGCCAGAGAGTTTGCCACATATATCTGGCTGGCCACTCTGAGAACAGGATGCTGGACTAGATAGGCCACTGGCCTGATCCAGCAGGCTTTTCTTACATTCTCACACACCCTCCCATAAGCCGCTCCCTCCTGTGATAATGCCTCTTGTTTGTCTGGAAGGCGGATGGAGGTGTGTGTATGTGTGTCTGTAGAAAACCAGAGGCAGATTTTGGCCAGGACCTGATAAAAAGAGCTCCCACGTTTTGCACAAAGCCTTCAGACTTCCCAGTTCTGGGCAGTGCAATTTTCCATGCAACCCCAACCCAGGGATGGTGGTGGTGGCAAAATTACCCCTGAATTGTACGTGCTTCACGTACACATCTGTGGGGATGCTGCAGTCCACAGTGAGAGAGAAGGAGCCTTTAGTTACTGCCAGTACCAGTGTGTGCCACTGATTGTCTGCCAAAAATATGTCCCGGAAGGTGACCCGTGTCTGCCAGCCATTGGAAAGCTCTCTGCTCCAGAAGATGAAGTGAATTTTATTCCTCGAATATCGGAGTCCAAGCAGCAGAGTGTCACTGTTTTCCTCCAAAACTGTAAAGATGTACTCGTTTCTCTGAAAGGACAGTTAAAGGCTGTTAGTCGGAAAGCTTCCTCCTGCTCCTCCTATTTATCAACCTGACCTGTCAAAATATTTTGTAAAAAAGAAAAGAAAACCTTTAATCCTAAGCATTGGAGGAACAATAAGGTTCACAGAATAAATGTCCTCCGAAACTCATTTTTTGAAAACACAGATAAGCTTGTCAGCCTGAAATACATTATTTTCTTCTACCAGCATATGAATCACTAAATTAATTTTCTGAGCACTCTGGCCCCATCTTCACAATACATTTAAAGCAGTACCATACCACTTTTAACTGTCATGGCTTCCTTCCAAAGAATCCTGGGAAGTGCGGTTTGTCAACAGTGTGGAGAGTTGTTAGGATGCCCCTATTTACCTCAGAGAACTGCAATTCCCAGTTCCCTGTGTACACCACCTTAAAACACATCTAGGGGCTTCTCTGGCTACCGTATTTTTCGCCCTATAGGATGCACTTTCCCCCCTCCAAAAATGAAGGGGAAATGTGTGTGCATCCTATGGGGCGAATGCAGGCTTTCGCTGAAGCCTGGAGAGCAAGAGGGGTCGGTGCGCACCAACCCCTCTCACTCATCAGGCTTCAGGAAGCTATTCGCAAGCCGTGGGAGCCTGGCGCGAAGTCATGCAGCTCTCCCACAGCTTGCGGAGAGCTGCCTGCATCCCGAAGCCTGGGGCGTGCTCAGCGCGCCCCGGGCTTTGGGCAGATATCCGCAAGCCGTGGGAGCCCGGCGCGACTTCCTGCCAGGCTCCCTAGGCTTGCAGATAGCAGCCTGTTCTGGGGGCTGGGGTCAGGGGAAGTTCAGGCTTCCCCCACCCCAGCCCCATGCCTGAGGGGCAAATAATTTTTTTTCTTTATTTCCCCCCAAAAAAACTAGGTGCGCCCTATGGGCCAGTGCGCCCTATGGGGCGAAAAATACGGTAACTTCAGATTGAAACTGGTATGGCAGGGAACACCTCAAAACACAGTACAGTGGAACCTTGGTTCCCGAACGGCTTAGTTGACAAACAAATTGGCTCCTGAATGCCACAAACCCAGAAGTAAGTGTTCCGATTTGTGAACATTTTTTGGAAGCCGAACATCCATTTCAGCTGTCGACATTGTTTCTGGGGCCAATCAGCCAATTAGAAGCCGCGCCTTGGTTTTCGAACGTTTTGGAAGTTGAACAGACTTCCAGAATGGATTGAGTTCGAGAACCAAGGTACCACTGTATTTCATAAGAAATGACAGGATATAGGCAAATATTGTGTGTATACCGATTCCCAAACCTGTGGTGGGAACGCACTGGATGCAGAGTAAACAGGGTGTGTGTACGCAGCCTAACTTCCAAATAAAGATAGAATCAAGCTCCAGTTTCATTTTGTTTCCTGTGCTATCACAATCCAGAAAAAAGCAAACCCCAGGATGTTTTTCCAAGTTCTTTTTTTAAGGATCTAATTCATAAAGTACATCATGACCAATTAAAGATTATCTCTTGTCACCTGTGACAGTTTTATTTCATCACCTACAGCATAAATTATGCATACTGATTCTATCAGGCATCCGAGTACATTTACATCCAAGTAAATTTGCCAACAACTGTTCCAGTCAGAGTTTATATGGGATGAGTTATTTAAATCACGTGATATTGCGAAGTTTGCCAAATTGATTACAGTATTAATTAAGCTCAGGTTTAGAAAACTGAATTCACCAACCACAATTTTATCAGTGGATACGTGATTCTGGATACGTGATTCTGCTCTAGTGTAAAAATAAAAGCCTACCACATGCTTACCTTGGACTGCATGGGGAAAGCTTTTAGGGTGACCACAATGGAGAATTCCTCTGGGAAGATGTCACAGTATATGAAAATCCGTGATGCTGGAAAACTGAGAAAGCGAGGGCGCATTGCAGAGAACTGGAAGCCACGTGCTCCTTGGATCTGGATCATCCGTATCCCACTCTTCACCCCATTCACAGGAACCACTTCGGAGAGAATATCCAAAGGACGCAGATCTACACCAGAGACAGCACCAAAACGCATTACTAAAACTGGGGAAACACAGCAAAGGACTGCAAAGGCCAGGCACTTATGTCAGGAAAACAGCTTCCAGATAAATCAAAATTATGGGAAGAACTGATTAGCTGGCTGCATGCAGAAGATTTTTTCTTAATCCATCTGTTTTTTTTAACCAAACATTGGTTAACAAGGACATTGACATAGAACTGAAAGTGGACCATCAAGTCCTATGGTTGCCAGACATCCCTTATTGAAAGCAAGTATCTTTTATTTTTTGAAACTAAACACTTGTTCCATCTCAGGGCAGTTCACAAGACAGAAATGCAAGATGAAAACACAAATGAGTAGTTAAAATCAAAATTATAAAACAATAGCCCCACCCTCCCACAAACACATTTAAAAGGCGGTAAAATATAAATCAGCCAAAGATCTGGTTGAAGAGGAACATTTTCACCTGTCACCTAAATATATATACAGTGATACCTCTACTTACAAACACGATCTGTTCTGGGGTGCCGTTCGCACCCCAAAAAGCCCATGAGTAGAGTGCCGCTTCTGCGCATGCGCATGCGGCTAACCCGGAAGTAAACACTTCCAGGTTTGCCACATTCGTAACCTGCAAAGCCACAACGTGAAGCAAACGTAACACGAGGTATGACTATATAATGAAGGTGCCAGGTGAACCTCACTGGGAAGAGAATTTCACAAACTGAGAGCCACTGGAGAGGCACACAAAGAAGGGCCTTGGATGATGAACACAGCCAGGATGAATTTATATGGGGAGATGCAGTCCTTGAGGTATTGCAGTCCTGAGCTGATTAATAAAGACCAGACATCGTCTAACCTCCATGTGAGTTTTGTGCAATCAAATCAGGATGAATGCTCTACAAACAGGTGATTTCAGAAGCCCAGAATCCGACAACTGCAGCATTACTAGATAGATATGGATATGAGGTTCCAGGGATTTGGCCTCAAGCCTAGCTATCTTTGTTACGCAACAAACTCACTCAAATCTACATCCACAAAAAGATAGGCAGTTTCCAAATAATTCAAATTATTCACAGAAGAAAGCAAGACACATGTGTGGCCCTAGGGAATCACATGGACTGAGGGAAAGAGGATAAGCCTCTATGACAGAAAACATCTGGTAAGCACAGACACCAGCCTTGCAGGACCAGCTGAGCCGCGTGAAGATTGTCTGCGGTGTTTCAAACAAACACCAGCAACACCAAATTAGGTCCATTTAGCAGCAGGGAAAACACCCACCGTTTGATGTCTTCCCAAATATTGTGCTGGGGGGTGGGGGTGGGGGCAAATAGGAAGGGATTAAACCTTACCTGGAGGCTCCACATGCTTATGCAGCACCTATATAATTTCTTTCCTTAAAAAGGAAAAAAAAGAAACCCACATTTTAAATTAACTGCTATTCTTTGCCTAAGGAGCAAAAGGAAATGGTGGTCTTGAGCCATTGCAAGAATATTGCCTGATAATTGTATGGAAGTGATAGCTATTTTGTAATTCTGTCATTAATAGTTGGAAGTAAGGAAGGCTCCATACACAACATGCATTTAAAACACATGACTCCCCCTGCAAAATTATGGGAACTGCAGTTTACCCCTCACAGAGGTACCATTTCCAGCACCTGTTGTTAACCAACAACAGTTCCTTGAATTATTTTTTTGGGGGGGAGTCATGTGCTTTAAAAGTATGGTAAATGTAGACAGCCTTGAGTTGTGGTTCTAACCTTCCTCGTTTGGGATTAAGAGCCAATAAGTCCAGCTGAGCAGCCACAGCACACAGGCAGCCAGCTTTTCTCTTGATCTAGGTTGAATAAGCTACCTTGAAGAGTTGTGCAACTCAAAAACCTTGCATTCATCTATCCCAACTAAAGAATGGCAAAGTAAATTATCCTGTGCCTGCAACTGATTCACCAGAGTTGGTTGGATGCTGTCATTAATTTTGTTTTCATTTCCTGTATCAGTCAGCATGCCGGTAGTCACATCAAAGCTACTGGGCTTTTCCCTACCCCTCAAGTTTACCCCCTTGCAGGTGTTTTATGAATGCAAGAATGGTGAGAGGCATATGTACATTTATACATATTAGTTTTGAGATCTGAAAGACCCTACACGTTTTGATGTATCTTCAGATGGATGCATGGAGGTAAGGTCATATACAACAAACTTCTGCACCTCCATGCATGCATATATAACATCTAAAATAGGTTTGGCTTCTTATTTCCTTATTTTTCTCCCAAACCTAATGACTAGGGTTACAGGAGAGGGGCAAGTGAGTGCCCCTCCACACAGGTGCTATATTAGTGGTGGATTTATTCTGCTTTCATTTGTTGTGTGACATTTCCTCAATGCTACCACATGACTGTTGCCCAGGGAGGCTACAGAGCAACAAAACTAGGACAAAAATAAACAGGAAGCAGGAAGTGATGGGATATGCACTGATTGGAAATGAAGCAGTGTGACTGCCCCCAAACTTTTGCAGATGCAAACCATGTTGAAAGTGGGATTATGTTTGAGCACCTAATAGCATCATGAGCACAAAGGATCATGGATGTGAAAAAAGGGGTGTCTGCAGGAACCCTGTGTGCATGTGAGGGAGGGTGCATGGCTGCATGCCAGATGCCCACAACAGTTTTTCTAGTTTGTAAATGTGCCCATGGCATGGGCTTGGGGGGGGCACATTTCTTGGGTGGGGCTGCTGCCCCCACTGCTCTCCCCAAACCAGCTTTGTGCTGTTTCATGAGGCTGGGATCATTCCAGCCTTGCAAAGAGGCTCAGGGCTGGTATCGCTTTGGCAAGGGCTAGGCTGGCATGCAGTGGGCTCCTTTTGTCCATCTCTCCCGGCACATGTGTGCGCCCGCCCTGGACGCCATTAAAGCACACTCCACCGCTGGCCCATGGGAGTCCAAAAATGTTGACACCCCCTGATGTAAATGAACTACCCATTTTAAAAAATCAGATCCCTTCTCCTAGATCCCTAGGGGTGATGCTCCTCCTCAAGTAGACAAATTTGCTCTGCGTTTCTTTTCTCAATGGGAAGACTGACTGTGGTAGGTTACCACAGGCACTTTGAGCAGCTCAGCTGTCTGTGGCTTGCAGACAGATTCCTCAGAGATGGTGGAGCACCTCGGTCTCAAACTGACGTAAAATGAAAGCCAAAGCAGTTATTTTCAGTTCACCTCCCACATTATACAGACGCTCTTAATGATTAAAGTGCAGCGAGGGATTATGCAGAATCTTATTAATGATTACAGAACAGCAGCTGTGGATACTTGAGAGAAGTGAGGCAAATTATGTTGCGAAGACTCTGACTAGATCCTTCTTTCACTTTTAACAGAGACTCGAGGAGGGCCACATCATCCGAGAGATCAAGGGAATGCCTGGGGCAGCTTTTTCAAAAGCTCTTAAGTTACACAGGAGCCTAAATCTCCCTTGGCTGGCAAAGCGATGGAGCTCCACTCTGGGCCCGAAAGAGAAGAAAGCAGGGAGGGAAAGCAGCCTGACTGCAGCGCGGCTTCTAAAATAACCAAACTGGCATAGCACTCTGGATGCACAAAGTCCCTCAGAACCTCACAAGCACAGCAGCCTCCTTGAGATATTTATGCTGCATATGATTTAAACGTCCGTTTTTCATTTGTATACGGTGTTTGAACTTGCAAGCGTAATGCCTTTCCTGCAAAATCTCCACAGCAAACATTCATAGTAACATGTTCACTTGAAGTTATACAACGGGGGTTGGGAGTGAGGAATATGCCCCTCATATCTTCTGTGTGAAAACACTCAAAAAAGCATCAGGTTGCATAATATACAAGTGTTCTAAAAACTACATGACATCTTAATATCAGCCACGTGCAACCATCAGTTCAGTGGGTTTGATCTGGCAGCTCTAAAAGATTGTGATGGAAGCACCTGCCAGGTGTACTGGGAGTGGTTCCTCATGTCTCTGAACCACACTGGAGAGAATCAGCCTTTGGTATTGTCAGTACATGCAATGCCTTCAACTTTGCCAGTTATCCATCAGTCTGGTTGTTCGTCGGATGGCAGATGTGTGCCAGGCCCTAAGAGATGGAGGCCATTCTCCATTCCTGTAGCAGGAATTCAGCACAGCTCTCAGACTTAAGGCTAGTTGGCTGAGTTCTCCTGTTGAACATGTTCCAGTTAATTATTTTAAATTGAAACTCAGAAGCCTATGTGGGTAAACTCTAGAAAGGGGTGTGGATCAGGGCCTCTGCGTGCCCATCATGTCTCAATTTAAAAATTCCTGTCTCAAAACAAAGGCTGCATTTGAGAGCTTTCTAGATCAGCCTTCTTACTAAAGAGTTTCCCAAGTGCAGCGCTTTTTTCCTGGGGACACTCAATGGTACGCTGTACTGACACCTTTTTTTCTAGAAGAAAAGCACTGCCCAAGCTCAAGGAATTTTAGCTGCAGAATGGAACTCCCCACCCTCTCTTCTCCCTGCTCGCACCCCATAATTTGTTCTGAAGGGTTGGGGGCACCACTAGAACACATTTAGCGGTTGCACAGGGAACTTTCACTGTGAACTGAAAACTCCTCATGCTAGGGGAACTGTTTAGTCAAATACTGCCTTAGATGTTTCAGTCTACAGCTGAAATGCATATGCAATTGATACTAATTGTTACTTGTGCAACAGGGCTTTCCCCCATCCCCTCCCCCTTCAGCCCCCCCCCCAAAATTGGCTCAAGGGGGTTGAGAGAACTAAAAGAGCAGCACAGGGGGGACAAGGGGGTGTTTCATCGGGCAAGTTGCAATGCTTATGCAGATGGAACAACTGAAATAGTACAGTGTTGTATGTGCGCAACGTCCAACACTATTCCTACTTGGAGTAGACCCATTCAAGTTAATGGCCATAACTAACATAGGTTCATTTATTTCACCGGGTCAGAGTAGGACTTAGTTGACTACAACCCTGTATTTCCATTGCTTTTATACACTCTTATGCAAATTGTTGTCTTGCTTTATATATTTCTCTAGGGCCGAGTTCTTTGGGAATGTTCCCCCACTTGTCCATTCTTTCATCTCCTTCATGCTTCTGGATCCATCTTCACGTTGAAGATTTGATGCATTCATGTGGGCAAATGGAATTTGCTTTACAGCCCACGTTGCTCCTGCAAAATCTTGAAGCAAACATTTCACTTTGAGAACTGGCACAGCTCATGAGAGATGTGCTTTCCTGTGCCGCTGGCATTTCCCACGCTCCCAGTTGTGTGCTGTAGCACCAGACTGGTTAACAACTACTGTGTAAATAGATCCTAAGAAAAGAATCAAAGGTTGTGCAGTTAGATTGCACTAGAATTCCTTCACAGATTTAATAAATGTTATGTACTGAGTTGAATAGGATCCAAAAGGCAGGAGTCTGATTGGTCCTAGAACAATAGGATCCAAAAGGCAGCAGTCTGATTGGTCCTAGAACAATAGGATTCAGAATGCAGCAGTCTGATTGGTCCTAGAACAATGCAGCAGTATGATTGGTTGGCAGGAACTACCCAATCATGCTCCAGATAGAAGTGAATCCACAACCTGATTGGCTTACAGTAGAATTCCAGAATTAGCCAATCATGTGCAGCCCATTGTGTAAATAATGTATATAAAGCAGATACTTTGAGGGGACATTCATTCATTCCTCCTCACCACTATGAGCTGAATAAAGAGCATGAAATCACTTTGCGACTCTTGAGTATATTTCAATAAATAATAATAAATAATATATGTACTAGTTGGTTACCTTGAGCCACTGCTCAGTCAAGGTGTTGGTACACCTAATATGTGCAGTTTGTACTGAAATGTGCACCAGACCCACCATCAAAGGGTTACAATTATTTTTCCTTGGTAAAGACTAAGATTGAAACAGATTTAAAAACTCACACACAAAAGAAATCTTCGCCTAGCATGATATAGTTTCTGTGCCTTTCCCTCATTTTTCAAATAAAAAACTTAAGACTGAATATTGTTTCTTCTTCAGATACAATCTATTAATTTATCCATCTCCATGGTCCCTGTTATTTTAATGAGTTAATATTTAGCAGATGGTGCAGAAAGCCATTTCCACTGCCTGACAAATGCAACATTTTCTGCCACCGATAAATTCAATATAAGTAGTCTAAGAGGGGGCTGTTGTTGTCTTGTGTTTAGATTATGTAACAGAACCATAGAAGATCCTGATCTTATCGCAATTCTAGATATTTGAAATACCCCATGCAATACACAAATCCTTCATCTGAAAGGATAACATATGGAAATTAATGTCTTGCAGTACAGTATTACAATACCAAACATTAAGGCTCAGGATGCAGAGGGGATTTCCCTGCTTCAGTGCACTGTAAAAATAAACGCAGACAAAAAAATCTCCTGAACCTGGCAAAAGAAATCTCATCCGGGGTTCAAAAGGTAAAATTTACCATGGAATGGGGATTCCCCCATTATTTCCCTTGACTACATTTTAAATAACTTCCAACAGTTGACATAAGGCAATATGGTTTTTTTAACAGTGGGAAAGGCACCGGCAATGTCACTTCCAGGAGAGTATAACTGTGCAATTGTTTCAGTAATTTAAAATAAAGAAAACCTAGGAAATGGGCTGAAATCAAACTTGCATTCCTAGAGATTGCTCAGCGGCCCCAGAAGAAGAACCCAACTACGTGGAGAGACATCAGGTGTTTCTTCTGGGTTCGGTGTGCTCCTCGCACGCACAAGATTTTTGAAGCATCCACAAAACATCGAAATCAAAACACTAGTCTGTATTCCCCTCCCCCAAATTTACCCTTGGTGAGGAAAACCAAAGCTGTTCTCAACGACCCATTTGCAACACCAACACCACCATATTAAATCCCTTTTTGAAAGCACCCGGAGAGGTACAATACACAAGCATAAAATTGTGTATTGCTGTGCTGTCCAGAAATCAGTTCATTATCCTAGATTACTAACTTCAGGAATCAAAGAATCTTGCTTATTTAAGACACATATGGAAGAATAGTTTAAGTAACATATACTCAGTTTACACTCCCCCCCCCCCTCTCTCTCTCTCTCTCACACACACACACACAGAGAGAGAGAGAGAGAGAGAGAGAGAGAGAGAGAGAGAGAGAGAGAGAGATTCGCTATGCTTGGTCAGTTGGGTGAGGAACCCTCCAGATGTTGCTAGACTAGGAGTAGGGACTCCAACAACATCTGGAGGGCCACATGTTTCCCACTGCTGATATGAACGGAAAAGAACCACAAGTGGAATAGAAATAATCACACATCACTCATCACTTAGTTTCAAAGACTAAAAGCACTTAGCAATATGTAACTATAAAGAGCTTTGAAGAACTTACGCAGTCTGTTCGAACATTTTGCTCTCCTTTTTCCATGGAGGGGTAATTCAGAAATGTTCTGTACTCGGGAGGCTTTTGTCCTTGAAATGACCCTGCTGAAATTGACGCTAGTCCCTTTTCTTACTGGAATTGAGTTTTTATTCTCAGGTTCAAAGCAAGACAGATTACTAATGACTGAAACTGCTTTGATTTTGTATTGGTGAGGGGAGAAAATATGTGCAGATATATTTTAAGAAGTGTATTCAATTGGTTCCTTGTTAGTTACGTATCTTACGGGCCAGTTCCAAACACTGGACACCCTCAGATATGTGCAGGGAAATGCTGAACTCACCAAAATTCAAACGGTGTGCAGAAAAGAAAACATGTCAGAATAGATTTGGACTTGCAAATGGACATTTCCAGACTACCCTGTTGAGCTCATTCACTGCAGTGTGTCTTGGGACAATCCAGAAACCACATCGCTGCCTGTTACAATATTCCCGCTTGCCAAGAGAAGGCATCAAAAAAATGTTGACCAGGCATGCCTAGATGTAATTACACTTACAGATAAGCCCATGGGCACATAAACTATTGTGTTATATGAATATTTTAGATTTAATTCTTGTGATTCCAAGGGGAATTTAGCATTTTGTGTTTATACTTGCTTTTATTCTTTCTGTCAGGTTTATGATTTGCGTCATCCCTGCCATTAGTAAAGCACTTAGAAGTTCTATTTGCAAACAAGCAGTGTATTAAATGCTGTTAACAACAAATCAAAATATAAATGGTTTGATTTCTATGCAAAATTAAAATTACATTGACAAATCCTGAAAACCCAGCGAGTTAACTATGGGGTAGATTCTCTCCGCCCACCCCAAAATAACTGTTTAGTAGAGGCAAATGAAGGCAATGCATATAACTAGTCATCAGCTAAAGATGGCAAACTCATTCATTTTCTATATTCGTGTAGACACTTGCAAAGAGAGAAACAATTTCTCTGGTGCTTTTAACAAGGATCAGTAGCTCCAGCACAGCATGAACATTTGAACCGAGTCTCAAAGCTAGAGCTGTTTTGTTAGATGTAGAACAAAATTCCTATGCAGAAGGAATGCATTTTAGAAATGAATGTAAACCTCAGATGAAGATAGTAATGTGCAATGGTTGCACACGTGGGGTTTATTTTGCTCTGTGCCCATACTTGGGAAGCACCGAAAACCACAGCTTGTTGGCATATGTCCCTTGCGTGGTCATTTGTGATGTGGGTTGCATGTCAATAGCTAGACAGATGTGTCCTCAATGCAGCAGTGTTGTAACATGTGGAGCAGCACTTACCATGCAAAAATATGTTAATACGCGAGACTGAAATAGAAAAAGAAAGAAAAGTGGAAGGGATTTAAAAAATAATAATAACAGCACCAAATCTGCCCAGAAATGCAGAAAAAGGTGAGCTTCAGACAGGTGCCAGGAGAGTTTATTAATGCGACTAAACATTTCAACAAGTGCTTTCATTAGGGGCAACAATTGTGCACAGGTATTCTGTATTAAAAAGGTGCTTCTAAAAGTTATTTCAGCAGACCCAGCATATATGTCTCCACAGCTGTGATTCCAATAACTGTAGAGATCAAAGGGCTGAAACTGAAGCCAATTTGTAAAAAAGAAAAAAAGGGGGGGGGAAGCTTGACAATGTTGGAGTTTGTCTAAAAACAGCTCAACAACTTTTCCTTTAAAAAGGTCAACAACTTTCGGGGTGTTTTTACTTTTTGAAATATGGCAACCCTATCATGGTTAACATCTGCAAGAATTTGCTACTTCCAAGAATGCATCTTTGAATACATGGCTAATTGGAAGAGGGAACTTAGGGGGTGGGTGTCAAAATCTTCTCCTTCCTGAATGCTGTGAAAGTTTCCATCAAATGATATTTTAGTAAATTTACTACGGCTACCATCCCAAACGCATAGACTAGGGAGAAAACCCCATCAGCCACAGGAGGACCTCTGATCAAACATGCTCAGGATCGGGCAGCGTGGCACTTTTGCTTTAATCAACTGAGATTTCTCAAAGAACAAGTGCGAGAGGGGGAAAAAGCATTGCTCTCAAAAGGCTCATCAACATAATTCACTTTCACTCACAACTAGATAACATGACAGAACTGAAAGAAAACTAACTTCCAGGTTAACTAACACAGTAACACAGTTCTTGTCTTGCCAAGGGTTCTGCACAGCTGAAATGGAACCTGACACAGAAAAGTCCAAAGCAGCCAGTTGTTGTTGTTTTATATAAAAAAATTCTACCTCAACCCTACATGATATCTTTGCTGTCCCTCCCATCTTTTAATTCCACACATCATGGTTTATTTCGGGGTGGGTGGGTAAGGACTTGGGAGCCCATGTATTTGAGCTCTGCAATATAATCATGATCCCATATTTAGAAGGCAAGTTCATTTGAGGATCTGAAGATCAGAGGATGAAGTGTAGCCACCCACCCCAATACTGACACCCCAGCCCTTCTTACCTGTGCAGTGCTCCCATGACTTTCCTCCTCTGGCCAGGGTCTGCTCAATCCCCAAGTGCAGAAGCACAGCCCAAACCATTAGCAGAGCAGACATCGGAGAACTTTGTCACTCCTGGTCATCATCTAATCTCCTCATATCCTAAACCTCTGCTCTTGGGTCATTCAGAGACCTTACAGGAACATCTTGTTGGGGGGCACCTACAAGGAGTGACCCAGCCCTCCAAGGTTCCTGCCCCTCCTAGGAGAAGGGGTTGTATCAGGCTGGTGACCACAGTCTGAATTCTCCCTCTCTCTGCTTCTCCTCATCAGGCTTTCCTCCCAGTGCCACCTAAAACCACTCGTCCAGGCTTAGCCAGCTGCTATTATTAGGCTGCAAGGTAAGAGGCATTCTCCCCAAAGGGAAGCACAAACATAATCAGCAGAGGAAAGCCAGAAAGTGGCTTTCTGGTGTCTAGTTGCTGAAATGCCCCATCCTGAAGACGCAGGGAGAAAGAGACCTCCCACCAGCCACAAAATAAGCAACAGCAGGAGGCTGCCTTTGCAGACATTTAAATGGAAACTAGCCTGAAAAAGAGGAGGAGAAGTACTGCCTTGGGGAGCTTTTCATCTTTTGCCCAGCCCTCTTGAGGTTGGGTTTTAATGTTTAAGCAAAGGAATTTCCCTCTCCAGCAGAGCCAGTGTTCAGAGGGCATGGCAGAAAAAGAGCAGGAGGAGGAGCTCAGCTTTTGTGTGCACCTGAAATCATCATCATCTCATCGACCGTGATGCTGCAAGCCTAGATTAAGATAGAGCCATGTGCGTGTGTTATGTGCCTTGTCTTCCTGGCTCTGTAATTATTCCCACCCACCAGAGTTTTGCAGGAAAAAAAGGGATTCTGAAATAACTAGGCAGTGCTTCACACCACCAATATTACTGCAATTGAAGGGAGTTAGCTGCCTGTCTAAATGCTGCCAAAACTCAATTTGGAATCTATGCGCAGAAAACAAAGGAAACTGATGCTGCTGGGTTTAAGCTGCGTACAAACCAGGCATTAAAAACCACATGTAGAGCACATAGCTTCCTCCAAAGAGCTCTGGGAACTGTAGTGTAAGCGCTGTGAAAGGTAAACTCCAGCGCACATGATTATTTGGGATAAATCATGTGTTTTAAATATACTTTCAATGTGTGATATGTACACATAGAGATGTTCACTTTGAGGTTGGTGAAGCTGTGGATTTCCCTGAGATGAGGCGGCGGCTGTGAGACGGGTGGGGTGGGATGAGAAAAGTGCAAGAAAACATACAGCTTGAGAAGCTCATTAAATTTAAAACAGTAGAATTAGAGACAGAGCTGCAAGGTCTCTAGATAATAGCAAACATCCAATTACTGTGGCCACAAAAATGAGAATGCAGTTCTTTAACAATGGGGACTGTTTCCTTGGAAGATAATAAATGAATGCCTAGGAAGAACATGGGCACCATTCTGTGCCAATTCGTTTTGCACCATCGTGGTGAATTTGGACCCGTTCAAATACTTCTTCCAGGCTGTTCTTGACAGGGAACAGCCCTGATTAGCATCTTGAGTCTCGACAAAAAGGTCTATGACTAGATCCTTCCCTCTCCACCACCGCCCTGCATACATGCTGTGCTGGAAACCAAGGGGATTCATCAATCTCCAGAGCATAACATTCCAATCAGACCCAGAAATGGAAGGCTTTGTGCCACAGACATCTGAGCTTCTACAAGACAATGGTCTGACCATGACAAGACTGACACAACTGCCTGTTCCAGGAAAGCAATATAGGAAGCTGCCTTGTACAAGTCAGAAGAACAATTGGTCCATCTAGCACAGTATTGTCACTGACTGGCTCTCCTTATAGTCAGGTGGGAGTCCTTCCCAATCTTAGCTGGAGATGCCAGGAATTGAACCAGGCACTTTTTGAATGCAAAGCATGTTGGGAATTCTGGCTGACAAGATCCAAGTTTGGGGCAAGTGAGAGAACCCTTGCAGAGATTTAATATGGTAAAACATACAGCATGGAAATATAGGCTGCAAAACCTTAAAATGTGCCCTTTTCAGTGAATTCCAAAACGTCTCTTTTAAGAGCTCCTTCCAGTTTCCCACTTCCCCTAGCACACAGATAGACCACAGTTATAAAATGGTTTACTTACAAAACCATTTAAAGGCCAGGTTCTTATGCTTTCCCATACAGCGGTCAGAAAACGTTGCACAGGCGGTAAGATGTTGCTTGGATAAAACTTGGTAAACATTCCTATACTATCAGTATAGGAAAACATTGGTTTCAAACTCCATTATTGTCTGAAACAAAAGAGGCTGGTTAAAGCCATGCGGCTGGAAGGAGCAGCTTGGGGCTGCTCACATATCGAATTCTCATTTAGACTGAGTACAACAAAAGGCTTGGCTGCCCATTTCCTCCCAAGGTGAGGGGAAGTGACATAAGCTTATTGACTGCAAAGAAGGATGATCCGGGAGGGAGGGAGGCTCAGGATTCCTCCCCCCTGAGGTGCTCTATTTATTGTTAAAGAAAAGCATCCACCAAAGTAAGGTATTTTTTCTTACTCATTTTATTGTTGTTGCCTTACTCCCTCCCTACTCTGACTGGGCTTTTCAGCTCTTAAGATGCTGCATGAGCAGAACAATGGATCAGGTACAAAGTTTCCAACCACGGTAGGCTCCACATTGTGAAAAGGGTGCAGCTGGTAATATATTTGCCTTTTGCTCAGCTTTAAAAATTATAGGAACCTGGTGGGAAAAGAGAGCAGACTTAGGAGCACACAGACAACAAGACAATGGGAAAAGAAAACAGACCATTTCAGGATGTGGACCTCCTCTGTGCCGTTAATTATTCCTAACCCCAAATCCTCCCATTACTCTGCAATGCATGTAGCAAGGCTTCAGGCATCTCAGAATCCTGATCATATGAATATCTTCTAGCAAGCTGGGTTAGTATTCACAGGCAAATGTTGCAAATGAATTCCAGCTAAAGATTTGCAATGAAGCCGCAAATGGCAGTCGTCCATACTTTGGGTGTTCAGAGCACGACAGCGCAAGGCAGCTATCTGGAAGAAATTGTTGACATCTCTGGATGTGGCTGTAATATGTATTTCAAATTTCAGTTGTGGTTTGGAACACTACAGTACAGTCTTCAAGTTGTGACGGATGGTGGCTTTGCTGGGGAAGAACAAAGCCCATGGGAGGACTTTGCAGGAGTGTGTTGAGCTCAGCTGGGGGCAAAAGTGCGGGGAACAAGAAGCCGGGATATGCATAGATTTAGACCAAGGCAGCCCAACTTTTCATACCAAGTGGGCTGCAAAAGTACTTTGACACAGAGCCTGTAGGCCACACACTACCTTTTCACGTGGTGGTAGGGAGTGAGGTGAAAAACCCAAGTTCTTGTGCTGCCTTCCCAAAGCCAGCTGAGGTGCTGGGCTTTGGGAAGCCATGAGGCTCTGACAGGGTCCTAGAGTCCTTTCATAACCTTCCAAAATCTGGGAAAACACTAACTAGGCCTTGGGAAGGAGGAAGAGGGCTCTAGGACCCTGCCAGAGCCCTCATGCCTCCTTCCCAAAGCCCAGCACCATGCTTACCTGGCTTTGGAAGGCAGTTCAGGGTCGGGGGGGGGGCATGTGAAATGTTGCCAAGGGCCACCAAAAAAGACCTCGAGGGCCTGATTTATTTGCTTTTTCCTCTCCCTCAGTTCACCTATAGGTGGTCCCGAGTGTTAACACATTGCCCATCTAATGTTGGAAATTTTGCAAGAGCAACTGAATTGTCTGAGGATAAGCCTTGAAGACGCTGCACTTTTGTTAAAATTGCAGCAACGTTGGACATTTCAGTTCCAATAACAGAGATGAGCAAAGACGGCAACCACCAAGAGTATGATCTGCTATTCGTTCAGATTTCCCAGACATCCTCTGGACATAAAAAATAACAATGATCCAAATTCCAAATTAGGTACAGATTGTTGTATGTCTGGACCTCAAGGCGTCAGATGCCGCTGCGGCTTTCCTGCCATTGAATGGAGCCCTTCCCACACTGGACTGCCCCAGGGCAAGGGAGACGGTGGCCAGCAGGAATATAGTCACAGCATGAAGACAGCGCTGGGAACTATAGATCACTCACAGAAACCTGTGAGTCACAAGTTCTGCAGATGCATCTGGAGGGGCTCTAGTGCAGCAAGAGTGGGACCTCCCCCTGAAAAAAAATACATTTGTGCTATGAAAGGTTATGGGATTTTAGCAGGAAGCCACAGAATATGCACCAATTGGAAATGAGGCAGTGTGGCAGCCCCAAACTGAATAACTCCTTCCCCCAACATACGAAGAAAAAAAAACTTTTTTATTTTCCTTTTGGTATCACACAACGTTTGCCCTTTTCACACATGCTTTTAGTGGATATCAGGGAACTGCCATCGGAGCCAAGAGTGGAGGTAAGGCTCCCCAACGATGCAGGAGAAGGGACCAGCAGGGAGAGAGAGAACACCTCCTTTGGGGAAGGAAATCGGCGTGACACCAGGAAGAAAGGGGAGCAGGGAAGGACTTCGGAGAGATGGCTCCAAGACTCTTCCACAGAGACCAGCGGGGAGAGCCCAGGACCTCCGCTGGCCACGCCCACTCTGCGCAGAAGACTTCCGCGCAGGGAGGCTAGGCGGAGACTTGGCGTCAAAGAGCTTTTATGTTGGAAGAAGTTCAAGAAACGCCCACTGACGGATTCTGCCAGTGATTGAGACAGCCACGGAGAAAGGGCTGTCCAGACAGGGAAAGGTTTAGCCAGACAACGTTGCCTAGAGCAGCAGCCCCCTTACGCACGAGCAACCCCCAATTCCCTTTACAGTGGGTATATCCATTTTCACTACTTTTAAATTGCATTTTGCCCTGTTGGTGGTCCACTTGGTTTTACTTCACTGCTGCTTTTATCGTTTTCATTACAGTACTGTGTTGATCTTGTTTTTCACTTTATTTTTTGTAAGCCGCTTTGTGGCAAAACAATGGGGGGGGGAATCTATATAGATACATCTATATATGAGTTATCCTCCTTTAAGTTTGTTATGTGTGTTGAAAGACAAAGTAGGCTAGAGTTGACTAGAGTTGAACATCAGCAGCCAACTGGAGGCTGGAGGACATGTGGGAAAGCAGCAGGGAAGGTTAAAAGGTAAAGGTACCCCTGCCCGTATGGGCCAGTCTTGCCAGACTCTAGGGTTGTGCGCCCATCTCACTCAAGAGGCCGGGAGCCAGCGCTGTCCGCAGACACTTCCGGGTCACGTGGCCAGCGTGACGAAGCTGCTCTGGCCAGCCAGCGCAGCACACGGAAACGCCGTTTACCTTCCCGCCAGTAAGCGGTCCCTATTTATCTACTTGCACCCGGGGGTGCTTTCAAACTGCTAGGTTGGCAGGCGCTGGGACCAAACGACGGGAGCGCACCCCGCGGCGGGAATTCGAACTGCCGACCTTTCGATCGGCAAGCCCTAGGCACTGAGGCTTTTACCACAGCGCCACCCGCGTCCCCTGCAGGGAAGGTTAGCAGCCTACAAAAAGCCCCACTCAGGTCTCTCTGGAGTTTCATCTGCTCTCACTGCTCTCCCAAAGTCCTCTTTGGGCTTCAGGGAGGCTCTCCTTGCGAGTCATGAGGACTCTGCCATTTCCTGGTTTGAATCTATTTCCCAGTGCTGTGCGTATACACAGCTGTGTGAAAGTAGATCGCCCTTAAGTGTACCAGCAACTTGACGGCTGACTCAGCTGTCAAGTCTTGTCTCCTGCCATACTTAAAATGGGCTCTCTGCTTTGTATTTTTTTTTCATGTGCCATATGTATGTTTCTGAAAGTTGAGGTGCCCAAACTTAAATGTTGTCAAGATTCACACATGGCATCATAATAATTGTCCATATTAAACAAGACTCTGCTTGACTTTTCTGAGTGTATGAGCATAGCAGACATTTTGAACTAATTAAAATGCCAAGTTCAGTCTTTCTCGTCCTTGTTGTCCAAAGAAGCCTCAGATGCAAGCTCATTAGCTACAAGTAGCACATGGTTTAATGAACTGTTCCTCATAAAATCCCAATAAAGTAAAAATACAGCCTGTCTTTCTGAACTAAGCGCCTCATTATTTTTCAATGCGTTTGTGAGGGTGGGGTTTGAGGAACTTCTATTTTTTAAAAAAAGGATATAAAAGTATTAACATTTTGCCAGCATTCACACCAGCAAGAAATATGGCCAACAAGACTGCCATCGCAGTGTGCTGGGGCCCATACATCATTCATCTGAGCCAATCTGTACAACTTCCAACTCCTGAAGCACAACCCCTTGCGTATCTTGTAAAATTGGAGTATTGATTGGTGCCCTGTGGTTTCATTTAGTTCCCTTTGTTTGAGCTCCTGTTTCTGGATGCCTAATAAATATTTATAGCCATACATCGTAGTATGGCAGGTATGCAGAACAATGCACAAATGACCATTTTTATCCTTTAGACACTGTTTCCTGTCCCTGTCATCTAATTTCAGCTTTCCTGTGCCCTTTGTGTTGGTTCAAGCAAAATATATATAGATATGGAAGGGAAGAATTCCTGGGTGCCAAGATACAAATTTTGCATGCATACGAAAGCTTATACCTAGAACAAACTTAGTTGGTTTCCAAGGTGCTACTGGACTATTTTTTAATTTTTAATTTTGACTGTGTCAGACCAACACGGCTACCTACCTGAATGTGGAAATATAGTCTGTTAGACCTTTAAAATATGCCCTTGTGAGTTCCAAAACTTCCCTATTCCCCCAGTATAGGAAAAGACCACATGTTTGGCAAATTAAAAAATGAGTTAGTTACAAACTCTTCAAGGGTCTGGTTCATGGGCTTTTCCATACAGCATTCAGAAAAAGTTGCACAGGCAGTAAAATGTGGCTTGGTTACAGCGGTAAAACTTCCTAAATTATTGGTATAGGAACTCAAGAGTGGCTTGTGAGAGGTGTCATGAACTGGCAGAATGACAGGGAGGAGGAAGAGGATCCCAGTAAGTGTTGTAGCTGGGACTGGAATACACAGGGGCAAATGGGGGGTGGAGAAAAAGGTACTCACAGAGTGATGGACGATGACGAGGGAATGGAGGTCAATGTACAGGAGAAGCAGGAGCCAGAGACAGATGGGTCCCTGTCCCCACAAATGTGGCAGGCTCTGAGGCATAGGGAGCAGCAGGAGTGACACTCTAGGAAGCTGAGGCAGGCAAGGGCCCATAGTCCAGCTCCCTAGCTGGCCAGGTGGAGCTCACTAGCTCTGGGGGGAGGGGTGTGATTCCTCAATTGAAGTAGGCTTAGAACAGGTGAGGGTCACATGCCTCATCAAGCCCAGATGCTGAAATCAGTGTGTAAAGTACAAAAAGGAGCTGGGTCTGCTCAACTGCCCATGTTGATAGCCCTTGGCTTGGATTTTCCTGGACCTTTATGGGACTGTGCTTCAGGTTTGACTCTAGATTGTATCCTGACTGTGAGACTTCAGACGTGGCTACTTGGATTGACCCCAGAATGTGTTTCCTGACCTTTGGACTTTGCTTGTGTGGCTTGACCCCCAGACTTTGGACTTGGCATACCGACTTGCTTCCAGGTAGGCCAGGGGTTCAGGACATCAGGTAGACAATAGAATAATAGGCTTGATTACGCATTGCCTCCCAGGGTAAGCGGAAGTGACCTCTCACTAAACCTGGCAGGACAGCTTACTCTATGGTATTAACCCCTTCATGCATTAATTAGATTTAAGTATGTTGGTTATGTGAGGCTGGCTATCCCACACTTTGGACACTGGAGGTATAACTCTTTTATTCACACAGGCTCTGGGGCCTCTGAACTCTGTCATGAGCACTAGGGCCTGCTGCTCCTGGAATCTTGCTTATGGTGGTGTTACTCCCACCCATTGACACCAGTCATTGCCACACCCTGCTGGTTTCTGCAGCTTGTATATAGGAAATGCCCCTGGGAACTAGAGAACCCTTTGACTTAATAGCTATTGAGAGCATTTGTGACACAGAGGAGACACATACTTCCCTGTCTTGCAAATTCCAAGGTCTAGAGCAGTGAACCTCAGGCCTTGGGGGCAGATGAATACTTAAGATCTCTTAAGGTAGAGTAAAGAATGATTCCTTATCTTTTAGTCATCCTGTTGCACACACAGTCGGAAAGGTTAAAGAGTAGAAAATAATAGTCAGATTTATTATACCTTTTCGATTAATGTGTGAGGATGAAGTAAGATTCTAACCCACTCTAGTCTGATTGTGGAAAAGATAGAACTGGAGGTGCCTAATTATGCTCAATTGGCAAAGAATACCCTGGTGTCATCTTGTGTATGTGGCATTAATATGTATCCAACAATCTTAACATGAGAAATGCAAGGCTCAGCTGTGCATTCATGCAAATTACACTAGGAGAATCAGCATTTGTGAAATATGGGGGAAGGAATTCAGATGGGAAGTACCGTACTTGGCCCCATTCACACCTGTTGCACTAAGACTTGGGAGACTAGAGTTTGAATTTTCACTCGGCCATGAAGCTCTTCCTAGGTGTGCTTGGGCTAGTCACTGCCTTAACATGAGTCACTGCCTCTCGGCTAACCTACCTCACAAGATTGTCATGGGGATTAAATGAGGAAGGGGAGAATCATGTACTCCACCTTGAGCTCAGTGGAGAAAAAGCTGGAATATAAATGCAAAAAACAATAAACAAATGGAAACAGAGGAGTCATAGGTTCTAAGAGTAACAGAGATTGTCTACCCTTCACACCTGCCAGTCACTTCCTTACATCTGATGTTATAGGCAGGCAGGCAGGCTGGCTTGTTCCTGCTGCTTGACAATTTGTAGCTGACAATTTGTAGTTCCTCCTGTCATTTTGGCAGCTTTCTGAGAGCAATTGCAATGTGTAATGTTTCCCTTTGACCTCACTTGGAACCAGTCTTGAAGAGCAACAAATAATAGCTCCTGAGGCCAAACGCAAGACTATAAAAGCTTGCTTTCCTGTCTTGCTCTTGTTTGCACAGAGGAGTCACAACTGCCAATGCACCCTTCCCCCCTCCACAGCTGACTTAATAATGATTTATACAGGAAAACAAAGAGAGAGGTTTTATGAAGGATATGGTGTAATCCGTTCTGTGAGAGTGGAAAGTATTACAAACTCCCAAGTCAGAAACTGAAGGGTAATTAATCCTCAAATACAAGATGAAAAGTTCGGGCTAACTTTGTGGTTGGAAAGTTCAATATTAATCTGAAATGGATTGGGTTAATAAAGTATGTGCTGTATTCTTCCTTTAGCTGTGATGGTGGTAGAAAATGGATTGTTTGAAGTCTGAAGAAACATTGCCTTTTTATACTGTTTTAACCTCACTACTTTGTAAAGATAATGCTATTATTAAGGATTGGTTTTCTAAGTCTCTGCTGTAGATGGCAGTTGGTTGTTGTTGTTTTAAAAAAAATTTGCATTACTTCATTTGCTTGCTCGTGCTGATTGCTGATGTTGGCGTTTTTGATTTGCATAATTTGTTTGGTTTATTTAAATTTTGAATTAAATAAGAGTTGTATGACACCCAGAGAACTACAGGCTCATCCATACTTTGGTTCAAAGTGGATAGTCCACTTCTTGTGCTTCCATTAATTTTCCACTTTTCTAATTTTCCATATGACGTTCTCCTCTAAATCATTGCCTTCTCACACTTTCCCATCCCTCAGCCTGGATTTTATCAAACCAGGGATACTCTGAGAAGGAGAGGGTATAAGAAAATCCCAACCGAGGAAAGGAAAAGTGCAGGAAGGCAGTGATTTCAAGGAGAATGTCCTGTGGATAGCAGAGAATTAATGGAGGTACAAAGAGCTTTGTATCCACATTTAACAGTATACCTGTATGTGAGGCTTCTGTTATGAAGTGACTAATACTAAATATAAAATAATAGATAAAAGAACACACCAAACAGAATAAAACTCCACTCTGCAATTGCCTCCTGGGATATACTAACTTATTTTTCTGGAAAAGAGAGTGAGGAGATCAATAATCTAAAGGAGATATTATTAAAGAGTTAGGGGTGAGCAGTGAGGTAGACAGGTTTCCTGATGAAACCCGAGTGTTCATGATGGTTAAGACAAAAAGAGATTGTGAAGAGCTTCATAAAGATTTCTCCCAATTGAGTGAATGGGTAGTAAAACGGCAAATGCAGTTCAATGTAAACAAGTGTAAGCATAAACATTACTTAATTTCACATATATGCTCATGGGGTCTGAAACTGAGGTGACTGCCTAGGAACGAAACTTCAGGGTATAGAGCTCAATGAAGAGGTCACCCCAGTTTGTGGCTGGCAGCTGTGGAAAAGGTGAATTCCATGCTATTGGAAGAAACTGAAAATCAAACTGCCAATGGAATAATGCATTTATAGAACTATCTGGTGCAACCAAACTTTAGGTACTCCCTCACCTCAAAGGATGTTATAGAGCTGAGAAAGTTACTTCCAGTCAGAATAGACATTACCAAGCTAACAGTAGTGGTTGGCGGGGAGGAGGTGTTGCTTGTCTGCTTTTCCAGCGAGGAGGTCGCTGCTGGTAACCAAGAGAGAGAGGGTGTCATGGGCATGGGGCGGTTGGCACAGTGCCAACCTGACACTCCTGCTGCTGCACCTACACTGTGCTGGCCTACCCCCCCACTTGGTTAATGGTGACCTCCATGTTGGGAAGGCAGTTAAGCAGTGCCACCACACTCGACCCCAGCCCACTAACTGTTGCTGGAAGCTTCATTGGTCCAATGTTGTTTAACACAGCTTCATTTGTTCATGTATTCATTTGGGGAGAAAAGAAGTCTCAAAAACAGGCAAAAATGCTACATAGAGAGGCTGGGCGACTCACACAATAGTTGTTTGGCAATGCAATTATTCATGAGGACTAGTCGCCCATGATGGCCACATTGGTTCCCCGGACTTTCATTTGGATGGAACCCCATCTAACCTCGGTTAACCCACTGTGTTTGTGGCACAATACCACAGAAGGCTTATGCTTCATGGGGTTCTGGGTTGGGTTTGTTGCACATGGAGGCAGGTGGGGTGGGGTGGGGTAGGGTCAGTAATGTATCTCTGCCTGCCTCGTCACCAGAAATGGGGAGCAGGGAGGGAAGTTAAACACAGCCAAAGTATCAAAGAGCTAAGAAGAAAACAACATGTTATCAGAGAAGAACCTGGCACAGACTTCCCTTTTATAGGCTACATTTGATTCACATCAAACAGAATGCGCCTTTGTTCCTAATAGGGTTGTGCGTCTGTAAATAGAGGCCTCTGCTTACAAAAAGCAGAAGATAAATAGAAAAGGGAAACTGTGTGTGATGACGATGATGAGCAACCCCTTGATCGCACTCTGAGCTCTGGTGTGCGTTTCTCTCTCTCCCTTTCCCCCTCTTTCAGCTATAATTATATCCCTTCGTCAATGAGCCGCAGTACCTCTTTCCCACTTTTCAAGTCTTTGAAGTCGGCGCTTTCAGAAATTATGTGGAGGACGCTCAGGAATTTTGCACTCTTAATTGCAGTGTATTTGGCAGAAGGGGGAAGGTGGGGGCTCGATCCAGGATTCCCTCCCATAATTACAATTCATTTACCCCAGCACCACCACTGCAGAACTGAAGCCTACTGTTCTGTTTGGATTCGGTTACCATGCACCGTCCTAAAGATGCATTTTAAGGAAATGAGTTTTGTTGCGCTAACCTTAGTTGCAAGCTCGGTCCCTCAATCTGCTGTGCTGGAGGGAGTGGAGAAGTCCTTCTGCCCTGCCTTGCCCAGTTCTGCTTGCCTCTGCCAGTGGGGAAGTCCCACCTGCAAGGAGCACCCCAATGCAGCCACCCAAATTGTGGGTGGGAGCTCCTGCCAGTAGCATCCCTGCCAGCAGTAGCAAGCAGAAATCCCCAAAAGATGGTGTGTAAGATAGGGCGGGGAAACTCAGCTTGCTTCACATTTTAATGCATGTCTACCTAATTCTCGCCTTCCAAAAATATCTGCAGACTGAAATTACAGGTCACACATGGCTCCCTCCAAAAAAATTCATGGGAACTGTGCTTTATCTCACATGCCGTATCAATCCCCAGCACCCTTTTTAAAAACTACAGTTCCCAACATTGGGGCGGGGGCCTTTAAATGTATGGTGTGGAGATGAGAACAGCTATCCTTTGAAATTGCACTTCTCTGAATTTTGCAATGCAGGTCTACAAACAAAATAATGCATACAAAAATGTGTATATTAGGGGAAAGTGTGCTTAAAATGTATATGTTAGTGAAAATGGCATATAAAATGCAGTATATTATGGAAACTCCTTTTTTTAAAAAAAAGTTTTTATCGTTGCATACCTTATAAGAAATTTTCACTACAATCCTGTTGAATTTTCATGAGGGCTTAAAAAAAATCTTCTGCAAACTGATGCAGAAATGTAGGGAACTGAACTTAAGACTGGAAAAAATGAAAAATAGAAATTGGCAGATTTATCCAGTCCTAGTGTCAAGGGAGGTCAGGAGACTGAGCTGCACTCCAGCACAGTATCGCATGTTGGTAGTAGCTGCTGTAGCAAAAGGGAACTTTTCTCTGCTTGATATGAGCAGTGGGGCTGTGGAAGCAAAGGTGGCTGCATTGCTCTGCCAAGCCTGCCACTGCTGGCCAGACATCTGGAATGACCCTTAAGGCTGCAATCCTATTCAGGCTTAACTGGTGGTAAACACCATTGAGCCCAGCGAGACTTGCTTCTAAGTAGACATGCTCAGGATTGTGTCCAGATGGGCAGCTCCCAGCACTTTTCCGCTGTAAGCTGCATGTGGAATTGCAATTCATTTCCCACACTTTGGATGTTCTAGGGCTTTTTGTGTGTGTTCATTCTGCTATGTTCCACCCAGACTAGGCAATGTATTGTTGCTGTGGGTGGGGAAAGGTTGAGTCACCTGAGCCTGATGTTTGAAACAAAACTTTTTGGATCATTTTTTTAAAAATATTTTTTAAATCTTCAGTACAGTGCTTAAAAAAACTTGGAGCTATTGAATGACTAACTCAAAAAGGTTTAACATTAGAAGTAAAATATAACATTAAACGGGGGAGGGAATAAGCCTGATTATAAATAGAATCAATTGGAAAAGCCTCAAATATACCATTAATTTAAAAATACTTAAAAAAAATTACACTAAAACAGTTTCATTAAAGTGCAATTGCAAATATAGTTTAACATTTATTTTTAATTGACAAAAAAGTGCAAGTTGAAAGATTATTTATTTTTCAAAATGGTGGAGACTGGAAAGGTTATAGTGAAGATGTGCTGAACTAGATTTTTTTTGCTTGTGTTTGATTGCATCACATGATTGTTGTTTTGTGTATTAATGTGGAAAAGCCAGACTGTGTATTGAGAACTATTCTTCTCTCTTTGACAAACATTTGTTGCCAGATGAGATGCAGTCATGTGGCTTCACTAGGCATTTTCCTTCCCAAATACAATGATCCTGAAGTTCTATTCAAATAGGGGAAGTGGCACCCCCACCCTGTTACTCAACCGATGACTTGGCCTTCTTTCCCTTCTTGCATCCAAAGCAATCCTCTAGCCTCATTTCTTTTAATTAAAAGTAGTTTGCCATAAACGTCATTTATTGACTTTCGGGGTATGGCAGCAAATGACCCAGCTGTTTACTCGGACTCAGGGAGAGAGGGAGAGATCTGACAAGAGAAGAGTCTTTTGTTTTTCACTGAATGTTCTGGGCAAGGCAGGAAAGAATATTGTGTGGATCTTTTCAAAAGGGACCCTAATACTCTGTGTTTACTCAGGCCTACTCCCAACAAAGGCTGCAAACCTAGGCATATTGACCCAGCAACTCAATGGAACACAGAGGGACTTACTAGGAAATAAACACACACCAAACTGTGCTTTTAGTGTAGTGTATGTGTGCCTACTAAGAAGCCCCATTATACTCAAGTGTAAGGATCACAAGAACATAGGACCTTATACTGAATGACATCATCGGTCCATTTCAGTGTTTCCCAAACTTGGGTCTCCAGCTGTTTTTGGACTACAGTTCTCATCATCCCTGACCACTGGTTGTGCTAGCCAGGGATGATGGGAGTTGTAGTCCAAAAACAGCGGGAGACCCAAGTTTGGGAAACAATGGTGTAGCTCAATCTTGGCTACACCAGGGATGGGGAGCCTGTGGATCTCCAGACATTCTTGGACTACAACTCCTATCATCCCTGTCTGATACTCGTTGGGGTTCACAGGACTTTGAGACCAACAACAACTGGAGTGCCCTGCTTGGAGATGCCAGGGATTTGAAATGAGAACCTCTCTGCATGCAACCCAGATGCCACTGAGCTACATGGCCCTTCTTCATCACAAGGGTTGTGCCCTTGCAGATTTTATTAAGGTACCCATATAGATCTCATGGGGAGAAAGCCAGTTGAATGCACATAGCAGGCAAACTAGGTTTTTCATTTCTGTTACAAGTGTGTCAAATGCAAAATGACAAAGTGTGCATAATTTGCAAAAATGCCATTTTCATTAATTTATTGGTACTTCCTCAGAAGTCTGTTCCAAAGCCAAACACTCTATCTTACTATTATGCGGTGTCTGGATAGCCTGTTCCTTACTGGTCTGCAGTGCCCAGAATCTGTGACACACACACACACACACACACACACACACACGCTCTTAATGTATTTTAAGATGTAATTAATGACACAGCAAGGTTATTGAAAACAGCAGGAGGAGCCCGGTGAGGAGTGTTAAATGCTTTTGATTACCCAAATTCTAATTATGAGAGCCATCAGTGTGTGGTCCCTGACATTTTCTAGTGCCTGGGTTCCATTTAAAAAATGAATTAAGCTACTTATCCCAAAAATACTTTAACTCTGGTAAAATAATATATATATTTTGCCATGTGAATTGGTATTTGGCACACATACTATGGTATTTTGCTATGCTAGGATTCTTCCATATTTTCATGGATTTCTCTGTGGTGTGGTGGCCGTTGCAAAGCTGCTGCCTTATCTATGGTTCCTCATGGCACTGTTACTGTAGGAACATGTGTTTCACCTGGATCATTTGGACATTTTCCACACCACCATTCCTCTGTATTCACTGGCAAATTGGTTTTGATGTCACTTGTGCAACCAAGTTGCTATTTCTGAGTGGTCAGGTCCTCAGCCATGCTGGCAGTGTTTGAAAGAGAGAGATCATGCAAGATGGGACAATGATGTGGTCATGTTCGAAGCAGCAGCACCATTGGTGGCTGCGCCCACAGACAGTTCTATGAGTTTTGTATAAGAACACAGGGAGAACTGAGTCAGACTACTGGTGCATCTAGCTCAGGGCTGTCCACACTGACAGACAACAACTTTCCAGGGTTTTCATTCTTCTTTTTCTCTTTCTCTGGTGATCACTCGTAGCCGAGTAAGGTTGTCTTCCATAAACACGGTTTTAACAATGAGTCCATAAGTGACTGTGGAGGCCAATTCTGGATCCACACGTCCTTCCACAGTGGGGACATTGGTTTCCGGGTAGGAGTTGATCACGGTGTGGATTTGCCAAGCATGCCTTCCTCTTAGCACGTTTTCCCCTTGCGTCCTGAGTTTGAGTGTCTTCAAAGCCCATGACACCTTTGGTAAAGGCTGTTCTCCAACTGGAGCGCTCGCAGGCCGGTGTTTTCCAGTTGTCAGTGTTTATACTACATTTTCTTTAGATTTGCCTTGAGACAGTCTTTAAACCTCTTTTGTTGACCACCAGCGTTACACTTTCCATTTTTTAAGTTCAAAATAGAGTAGTTGCTTTGGAAGACGATCATCGGGCATCCGCACAACATGACCAGTCCAACGAAGTTGATGTTGAAGAATCATTGTTGAAGAATCAACTTTCCAGGGTTTTCATTACCAAATGCTGAGTCCTGAAACTGGGACTGTCTACATGCAAAGCATGTGGTCTGCCACTGAGCTCACACCTTTCCCTGTGGTTACAAGATAAAGCCTTATCAGATAAGGGATTTCTCATCTCCCAGAATCTCGCTTTCGCTTTTGGAGCTGCTTCTTCCATAAAGCACATTGGCATGGAATTTGGCAATTCCTGCTGGCTTGTCATGTCCAAATGCAGGAGGACAGGCTTCACCCAGAAGAAACTAACGCTGTCCCTCCCTGGGGAATACTGGCTGGGACCTGCCATTGTTTCGATAAGACAATCTGAAAAGGCTCCTGTCACCAGCAATAAACTGTGTTTTGACAGGTAAATAGCCTGTAAAAAAACTTTGTTGATACTTCATATTATGCGTGTCTAAACACCAGGTCTCTCTGCTTCCAGATTGTTACAATGTCATATCCATCAGCACAACAATTATGGGCATTTACCTTCTAGCTCTCTACAGGTTTTTACCAAGGATTACTGCCATATGTCTCCCATATATAGAACGCTCACAGGGTGTTCCCAGGTATTAATTGCTAGTTTAACAAATGCAGGGGAAATAGCACACAGTCAGGTTTAGGGGGCGAATTCACTTTTGGCATCATTCCACAGCTGATTCCAGTTTGAACTGTTTCCTCTGAATACTTGCACACCTCCACTATTTCCTCATGAATGTCCCCTCAAACCCCCCCCCATTAAACAATAGCCATCCTGAAAGCTCTTGTTCTGGAAGGTCTTATTCATCCCCTCCTGTGACAAGAATATTTCAATTCCTTAGAACTGTTTGACTGTGGTACCTCGGGTTAAGAACTTAATTCATTCTGGAGGTCCGTTCTTAACCTGAAACTGTTCTTAACCTGAGGTACCACTTTAGGTAATGGGGCCTCCCACTACCACTGCACTGCCGCCGCGCAATTTCTGTTTTCATCCTGAAGCAAAGTTCTTAACCTGAGGTACTATTTCTGGGTTAGCGGAGTCTATAACCTGAAGTGTCTGTAACCTGAAGCGTCCGTAACCTGAGGTACCACTGTACAGTATTTGTCTTATAGTCAATCTCTGTCAGCTTTGCTGGGTGGGAATCATAATGGAGGATAAGGCTTTCAATGGGGATGGCTATGCACTATTTCCAGGCTCAAGAGGCAGCATGCCTCTGAATGCCAGTTACTGGGGAGCACCAGTGGGCAGTTCATGCTCTGCTTGACAGCAAGGAAATGAATTTTAATTACATTTATATGCACAAACGTGTGTGTCAGCATATATATGTGTATATACATTAGGAGTGCCAGCTTGGCTCCGCGACTGTGGGTGCCCGGGACCATGGGTGCCATGCAGTGTGCATGGCCCTGGCATCAAAATGTGTGGGTGCTGAGCCCCTTCATGGGGAATTTTGTGGGTGCTTGGGCACCCAGGGCCCCAGGGAGTTGGCACCTATGAGATACATACTCTCTCTCTCTCTCTCTCTCTCTCTCTCTCTCTCACACACACACACACACACACACACACACACACACACTTGTATAATGCCTCACGACTTCAGAAATCCTAGTCAATTAATTGTATTAGTTTCACCTGATTGAATAATAGCTCGATTAGATATGCACGATTCTACATATTAGGAGGGGGGAAATCTATAGTTCTAAAGAGAAAAGCACAGATGAGATATGCACATTCTTTGATTATAAGATTAAATGCATAGTTCGTTTGATCTTCCAAGTGGTCCTGGACCTTCTCCAATTTGGCCCACAAAAGGATGTGTGTGAACCCTTGGAGACCTCCTGTAGCATATTTTCTAAACACTTTGGCAATAAAATAGTTCACATTTCCCACAGCTTAGATGCATCTGTTTCTGAAACTCTGTCTGAGGAGGTGTCTAGTTAATCATTGTGTCCTATTTTGTTGGGTGAGGTGAGTTTCAATTGGTATGGGCTGAGGACATGAACAAGATGCTTGGAGGGTAAGGATTGCCACAATTTTACTTGCTCCTTGGATTTCTTTGCCTGGAGAGAGATGAGTGACTGGCTCCAGGAAGTGGCTGACCATTTATCTGACGAGAAGGTGACCCTGGTCATTTTGAAAGAGGCAGCTGTTGAGCGGATGCTGTTTGAATGTTATTCCTTTGAGTATCTGAGTATCTGTTTCACTGCTGTGATGTAGCGTTAACTGTTATACTGCTATTCCAACTATAGGTGGCACTGTGTCAAATGGTGGCAATCCGTCATGTGGTTGTTCTAGACTGTTCTTGTTTGCAGCACAGCTGTATTAAGCATCCATTTTGGCCTGGCCTTTCCAGTGAATTAATATGGCAACTGGGACTCGGTTACATTAGTAACGAAAAAGCGCATTATATGTGTTATAACACTGTGACACCAGGTGGCGCTGTGGAGTTCAGTCTTTCACCAACGTGATTCCCCACTTTGAGGTTTACAACTCATTTTTCTGAAACACCTTTTTGATGTGTCTAGATCCAGGCCTGCATGCTACAGTACCTCTGTACATGCACGCAGCCCATAAATCTGTAAACATGCTGATTCACATGTGATCATACGTCTCATTTTCTAATATTCCCAGGAGCTGAACTGCATCCACTAAAACCTGCATCTTACCACTTCACAATGACTGTATGAAATCAGCCTTTGCTTGAATCTGTTCAGCTGCCCCTAAATACTCAGATTTCTGCTCTGCACAAAAGCGTGGCCTCTCCTTTTGCTTCACAAGCAATTTACACATGTGATGCCAGCGGAAGCACATGCCCTATAATGACACATCAAAACATATAATTAACATTAATTATATACCAGTACACTCCATAATCTTACTGGCCTCTCACCGAGTGGGATCCACATTTTAAGAGTTTTGTGGGGCCTCTGAAGTCACCTCCTTTAAAGAGACCCAAGGGAACGAGCCTTTCTTCTCTCTTGTTCACCAGAGAGTGCGATCCCAAAAGTGGTTTATAGCTGGGAGATTGTCGTAATGCCTCTGAATGCCCCGAAGGATTGCGCTGGGGTTTTAATGAGGGAGAAAACTGTCTCATGAATAGTAGTTTCGCCACTGAAAAATCAGCTCGGAAAACTGAGTTGTCTGCCAAAGTCACTCACACTTTTAGGAAGAGGAGCTGAGATTTGGCCTGGTCTGTTTAAGCACTCAGCTGATAGCCATGTACACTCAGCTGATAGACTGTATACATGCCATATATTTAAAGCACATTTTCCTCAACCCAAAGAATTCTGGGAACTGTAGCTTGCCCCTCCCAGAGCCGCAATCCCCATCAACCTTATCAAACTACAGTTCCCAGGATCCTTAAATATTTGTGCAGGTAACTATAGACAACAAGGAATTCCATGCAGGTGAGTGAGAATGTTGATGTAGGTGTAAGAGACGCCTCTGTCCTGCTCCACCAGTCCATTGCCAACCCCGTCTGCTATCTCTTCTCCAACACAGCCCCTCACAGAACTACAATGCCCAGAGTCAGAGCCAGCCCACGTATGAGGCAAGTTGAGATGACTGCCTTGGGTGGCAGGATCCGCAGGACCAGATCAGGCTTCAAGGAATGAATCACCCACTGCAACACGTTCCTTGGGGGCTGAATCTGATGCCTCCCCCCCCCCCATGTTGTCTCTCCAATGGCCTCCTGGTGAATGGGAGGTGCTGCTCATCTCCTCCCACCCCAGGGAGGAAATGTCAGGGGCTGCCCTCTGGGGTCTCCTGGGGTCTGCATCCTTCCAGCATGATTCAGAGCCCCATCCCCACCCCATGGCATTTGATTCCCATTTTAACAGTTGGGTTAGGGTGATTTGATTCTCACCTTATTCCCAATGTAGCACTTTATTCCCCCCTTCTTCCCGATGCAAGATCTCCTCTCGCCCTTCCTTCCTTGGTGGGGGAGGCGCCATTTTGTGGTCCTCCTCAGGTGCCAAAATGTCTCGAGCCAGACCTGCAGAACATCAATGCCTCTTCCCAGGGAACTCTGGGAACTGTAGTTCTGCAGGGGGAATAGGGGCCTCCTAATAACTCTCGGTAAGGGACGTGGGTGGTGCTGTGGGTTAAACCACAGAGCCTAGGACTTGTCGATCAGAAGGTCAGCGGTTCAAATCCCCGTGACAGGGTGAGCTCCTGTTGCTTGGTCCCTGCTCCTGCCAACCTAGCAGTTCGAAAGCACGTCAAAGTGCAAGTAGATAAATAGGTACCACTCTGGCGGGAAGGTAAACGGGATTTCCGTGCGCTGCTCTGGTTCGCCAGAAGCGGCTTAGTCATGCTGGCCACATGACCCGGAAGCTGTACGCCGGCTCCCTCTGCCAATAAAGCGAGATGAGCACCGCAACCCCAGAGTCAGCCACGACTGGACCTAATGGTCAGGGGTCCCTTTACCTTTACCTTTAATAACTCTCGGCACCATTTACAAGCTACACTTCCCAGGATTCTTTGAGGAAGCCATGACTTGTTTAAAATGGTACCGTACTGCTTTAAATGTGTGGTGCAAATGGGGCCTAAGAGCTGCGCTCCTTTTTATGGTCCAAGCCATCTAGACATGCCCTTTTCCAAGATACTATAAGAAGTTATAAGGGATTCTTTCCCAACTGACATCAACATGTCATGGCTCCTGGAGACCTCCGAGGATACCTAGTTCTCACTGGGATGGACTTTCACACACACACCCTATTTTTTGCATACATTTTGCCTCACCTGTGCATGCTGATACCTTTTCACTATGGTTCAAATCGCCTTGGCACTTAAGTCACTCAGGTTTGCTGTTAGAAGGAAGGATTCCCAAGTCTTGCCCTTAGCTGGGGACTGTGGTTGTGAAATGTTTTGTTTCAGGTTGCCTTCAGATCACAGCAACAGATCCCAAGTCATCCAGATGTAGCAGGATGAACATTTGTCACTCTCTTATCGGCCACAGCTATTCGCCAGGCAGCTCCAGCTTCTCCAGGTGAAAGCAGGAATAGTTCTGAGGTGCCCTGCCACAGCCAGACCCCCTGTAATTGCACAGCAACAGCAGGCTGCTGCTGGGCTGTACTTTGAGTAATCGCCTTAATCCCACTGCAAAGTGCCAGTAATTGCTAGTGTGGTTCTTCTCCCTAACAACATACAAACTCCACAAGCCTTGAAGGTATCTCTAGGCTGCTTTGCCGTTTTACCCCTAGCAAGTACTGGCTGGCACAATAGCCAATCTTTCAGATGACGGCTTGCTCACGTATTGTTTTCTACAGCACCATAACTATAAGATCAAGGGCAAGCTATATTTGCATTCCATGCAAATATAGGCAATAAAAGCCCAGGGATTCCTTTTTCTAGGCAAAGTGTCTTGGAGAGCGAGAAATTTGCAGCGGAGAAGCAGTAGCGGGAAGGGATGTTCCTTCTTTTTGCCACTTTCCCACTGTAACTGCCTTCATGGGGCTTCAAATGCGTGTGTCCTTCTCTGCTTCCCGCTCCAAGAGTCGCTTTGTCTGGAACAACTAGTTAATAGGGTTTTTATTACGCATGTAAACTGTTGAGCTTGGGCCTTAGGATGTATAATTAAGAGTTGTATATTTTCACCTTGGTAAATGATGGCATTTGCCTAGGATCCAGAAAGATGGCTAGACACTTACATGGCACTTGTGCCAACACATTGTCTGATGTCTTTTCTTTCTTTTTTTACTCCAGTTCCCTTTGAATCACTGACCTTCATCCATGCCCTCTCACAAATTGCTTTTTAAATTCCCCTTGGTTTTAAAAGCTGATTGCTCATGCAGTACAGGGCCTAACTGCTAAAGGAGGCGGCCACACATTCAAAGTGCCATTGTGTTCACAGAATACTACTACTAGTAGTAGTACTAATAGTAGTAATAGTAGTAATTTATTATTTATACCCCGTCCATCTGGCTGGGTTTCCCCAGCCACTCTGGGCGGCTCCCAACAAAATATTAAAAACACGATAAAACATCAAACATTTAAAACTTCCCTAAACGGCTGCCTTCAGATATCTTCTAACAGTCAGATAGTTGTTTATTTTACATTTATTTTGATACTGGCCATTTATATGTTACACAAGCAGTTCTGAGCAAGCATTGGCACTCCAATTTTCAGCCACAGAATATCAATATGTAAACAAAGCAAACTTTTATTATCTTTTTCGTCTGATATTTGCTT
The DNA here is from genome assembly GCF_027172205.1 of Podarcis raffonei. Classification (NCBI taxonomy): domain Eukaryota; kingdom Metazoa; phylum Chordata; class Lepidosauria; order Squamata; family Lacertidae; genus Podarcis; species Podarcis raffonei. The sequence continues at coordinate 63,751,975 of NC_070606.1, read as the reverse complement.
CTGTTGAAATGCATCTGAAGAATCATCTAATGGCTGCTTTACACTTTTATAATGTAACCATAAAATGCATATATATATATATATGCATTATATACATATACATTTGTATATACATATACATTTACATATATACAGTATATGTAAATGCCATACATGAACATAACAAAGATGTGATCACAATCACATTTTTCTCTACTGCAATTAGAAGGTGAAGGAAGGGGTCCAATTCTGATTGGGGCTGTGGCAGCAGCAAAGGGCTAAATTTCCCTATCCCCACCACAATCAGAATTGTAGAGTTGGAAGGGACCCTGAGGATCATCTAGTCCAACCCCCTGAAATGATTCTAATCTGGTTCACTCCCTGTATTGTTGAAGGGAATCAGCTACATTATGAAAGTCGTATATAGCTTAGCTGTAGGACTCCAGACACTGTTGCATGACAGCCAGTTCTCAGAGGCTCAGGGCTGTGTTTGATATGCCCTCCATTCCAAATCCATTGAGTTGAAAAGCTATTCTTTTGCATATAACATTAGCCATTCTATTATAGAGTCTGAAGACATTTTCACAGCTGTGAAACCTCTTAAGCTTTTGATTCCCTTGTGATATAAGAATCACCTTTGCACAGGTAATACAGGTTTTATATTCATGATGCAGGCTAATTTAAGCCAAAACCAATTTAAGCCACCCTTGTGAAATGCTCCAATTCATGCTGCTGGTCTCATACTCTTGCAATCCCGTTAAAAGTTCTTCTAGCTCTGTGAATGTTCAAGGCCAGCAACCAGAAATTAGTCTCAAGGAATAGGGGACAATCTGTTCCTGGAGAGCAGAGCATGTTTCCGTGCTGACTGGACTGGTTGACTCTTGCATTCTTTCCATGTTTCTTATAGTTGAGGCCTAGATGATTATTTCATTTCAGAAACAATTTTTTCATTTATACAAACTGGAGGCACCACCAAGTGGCCGAAGGAGTGAAAAGCAACACTTTTGCAGGATTTTACATGGATCGGCTTTAGATTTAATGCTTTCCTTCTGGCGCTATCCAGGGTACCAGCCTGAGGCCACAAGAGACAGTACTTCCATTGAAACCAATCGTTCTCATTTGGGTTCGTCCAAATTTTAATGAATGCTGTAATCTCTAAATATGCACACACCATTCTATTTGCTGTTTTCACTACTGCTGATTTAACAATTGGAATGTTAATGCTGTAGCATTTGTTGTAACCCATCTTGAGAGGATATAAACTCCAAAAGGCAGGCTATGCAGCAAGTTTAATTCCAAATCTACTGGAACTGCAATGTCATTTTCTTCGGCATTAAGGAGAGGTTTAACCACACGTTGGGGGTTCAACTGGCGTGGACTGTTGGTGTCAAAGGTGTGATGCCTGCATAACAAAGAAGCTCTCTTCCCAGCACAGAGAGCCCCAATACAGCAACACCTGGTGATGCCTTAATGGAACATGTGGCAGTGGATGTGCTAGGACCCAACTGCTACATCTTGGTTTCCATGGATTATTTCACACGGTGGTCAGAGGCGTCTGCTATTAAAAAAACAGGAAGCTGTGATAGTGGCAAATGCCTTGGTTGACCATTTTCTTTTTCTGATTTTCAAGTGCTGGGGGAATTGCACTCTGATCAACACAGGAACTGTGAGTCAAGGGTGTTCCAGAAAGTGGGTGAAATTCTAGGCATCCACAATACCCAGAATACCAAGCTAGGCCTCAGTCAGATGGCATGGTTAAACCACATGTTGGGGATAGAACTGGCAACGTTTGTCCAGCAGCACCAAAGGGATTCGGATGAGCATATTCCACTCCTTCTGAGGGTGTACAGGACAGCAGTTAATGAAAACACCCTAGAGTATGATCAGAGGTTGAACTAGGTGACTATAATGTTTATAATGTTTGTTGTGGAATTATTCTATGACAGCTTAGACCAGGGGTCAGCAACCTTTTCAGCTGTGGGCTGATCCACTGTTCCTCAGACCATGCAGTAGGCCGGACCATACTTTGAAAAAAAATATGAACAAATTCCTATGCCCCACAAATAACCCAGAGATGCATTTTAAACAAAAGGACATATTCATGTAAAAACACGCTGATTCCTGGACTGTCCACGGGCCGGATTGAGAATGGCTTAGACATAAACCTTCCTCTCAAAGAGAAGCGGCAAAGGGACAAGAAAATAAAAGGACTACTTATGAGACATAATATAGAGATATAATGAGCTGTAAGAGCATAGATTTCAGTTCCTGGACTGGGCCAAAGGACCTTGAATTGAGAGATATAGAAGTCAGCTGGCTGGTTACAGTGGTGGCTGGGGCCTATGGATAGGGTGCTAACTCCTCAGTAACGTATGACCTGTCGGCAGCTCATGGTGTGAGATTTAACTGGATCTCTTTTGCTCATGCCTTAACTGTGAAGCGGGACCCTGCCAAGAAAATTGAAAGTAAAAAAAAAGCAAAAAACTAAGACAGGTGTCAATTGCAGTGCATGTAGTAACTTTAAAGCTAGCATGCCAGCTAGATTGTAGAACACGCATACTTCTTTCAACATGCTGATAATCGCGAAGTGAGAACTGGGCCAAACACAAGAAGGCAGTAAGAATCCAGAGATCAGCCCTGCCCTCCAGCGTCAACTGTTTTATGTGGTTCCAACATATTTAATACAGCAGGGTTTTTTTCAAAGAAGTGGGGTGGGGGATGGAAGACATGATTAATTTAAGTCTCTCCCTTGCCTGTGTGTGTGTCTTGTGTGTCCTAACACAGCCCTTGCTGCCAGGGGAGAGGCATTTGTTTGCATCCTTTCCAACTACAAAGCCTAAAGCAAACAATCTAAGCAGAAAGGTGAAAACTGTAGATTAAAAAGCTACTTGCATGTATTTAATAGTAACACCTTTTAAAAAAATTTTTGTAACATCTGCCGAGGAACAAGTTTTACAGTAATTGTTTCTTAGAGGAAAGAAAAGGTACACCAATTAGAAATGTTGCCAGGAGCTAGGGATGCAGAGCCTGCTAACACACACATATCCTTGTCAAAAGAATAGAGGACAAAATTTATTCTTACACTGGCACTAATAAGATTTGAGAGCAGCGGCCTTTCGAAGCACTACGTTGCAGTCTTCTCCCAAAGCTGCAGTTCTACACCACTGTATTTTGGAACAAAAAGTAGCTTTAGACCTGGTTGCGATTTCCTCATGGCTTCTTCCGACAGCAGTCTAATCATCTCTAAATTTCGTACACATGGAGGCAGCTGAATCACACACGATAATGTGTTCCCTTCATTGCCAGCACACCAAGAGGCTCAAGTGTTCCCAATTAAGTTATGCAAGCTCATCCATCTACAATGCAAGTTAAACACATGTGCTCATTTCCCCTCGTAATGAAATAGTACATATGTATTGGGCATTAGTTCAAGAAGCTAAAAAAAAATGCTTCATACCTTGCCACAAAAAGCAGGTGCTTGCTAAAGACCTGTCGCTACCTAGTTTTCCCCACTGTAGGTATAGATACCTGCACAAGTATTAAGGCCACTGTATGAAAACAGAAGACTGTCTATGCTGGATCATAGTGTGGTGTAGTGGTTAAGAGCGGTAGACTCGTAATCTGGTGAACCGGGTTCGCTTCCCGGCTCCTCCATATGCAGCTGCTGGGTGACCTTGGGCTAGTCACACTTCTCTGAAGTCTCTCAGCCCCACTCACCTCACAGAGTGTTTGTTGTGGGGGAGGAAGGGAAAGGAGAATGTTAGCCGCTTTGAGACTCCTTCGGGTAGTGATAAAGCGGGATATCAAATCCAAACTCTTCTTCAGATCTGTCTTCAACAGTTGTCAGCCAGCACAGCTGATAATTATATCTGAGTATTTCTGTTGTGAACTCAGTGTATGTATGTGTATGGCTGAGAAGAACTGTAGCTGCTGGGTGGTTAACTTGAGGCCCCCCAGATATTGTTGAACCCCAACTCCCATCTGTCCCAGCCAACACGACCAATGGTCAGAGATGAAGGGAACTGGAGTCCAACAATATCTGGAGAGCCAGAGGTTCCCCACCCCTGTGGTAGACAGTTAACCCCCCTGCCTGTAAACACTTGCCCATCAAATCCCAGATGAAACAGAAGATCACTGAGGTTCTTTCTTTACAAACTGGTATGTATCTGCCCTGCTGTTTCTAGGTAAATGTGCTTCAGTGAGGGTGGGTCACATGTGGAGCAAAAAAATACACTGTATGTCTCTTGCTGGTTCAAGCCCACCCAAGGATGATTGTGGGCAGCATTCCTGCATTGCAGGGGGTTGGACTAGATGACCCTGGGTGTCCCTTCCAACTCTACAATTCATTTTCTACAATCTGTAAGACCCCCACATTCTCTCATGGTCGCATTGAATCTGAGGTAAATACATTCTCTTCTACATGTAGTATGTGTTAAAGTAGGACATCTCCCAAAAACAGCAGTACAAGTGATTTTGTACTTTAAGGAAAATATGCATTTATTTTCATTGACAATATTCGTGTCCAATATAAAACAATGTGTTTAAATACACTTGAATACTGTGTAAGAGCAGGACAGCTTTCCCATATGTCTTAATCACCATTAAACAAAGAGCACCTTCTTTCCACGCTGCTGTCTTGTTGGACTCGTCAAGCTAAATTACAACTTGTAGAATAAATAAAAACCTCCCGTTTGCCATGAAAACCACCACTTGTAGATGTTGTTTCGGAAAAATACTACTACTTTCACCCTCCCCTAATCCATGCCCAAAGTAACTTCTCTTTCTCAAAACCTTTTAAAGTAGAAAGGTCTTCTAATTCAGGCACAACTCCCACAGAAAATCACTCTCATAAGGTCAGGGCTTTATGCTGCTAAAAAAATGCCTAGATTCAGCTTCTGCTGTGGACTGATCAAATTATGAGAGCTACTTTTCCTGGAAAGTATGCCACTGTAAAAAAAAAAAGTGAAATTGAATGAAATTTCAGAGAATGATAATCCCTCTCAATCAGAAATTGATTAAATTGTAAACAGTATAAAAGTAATTAAAATGCAAGCTTAAGCAAGAGATATTAATAGTATTTCTTGCCATGTAACTTTAAATTTGGCATTCTAAAGTAGTACAGATGTAGTAAGAAATGGTTGTCAACTGCTATATAACCTGGCTTTGAAATACACATCAAGAACCAGTTTACTGCTCAGTTGTTCCCAGCCAGTAAGAAAGTAAAGCAATAACTTTTATTTTCCTGGTACTAGACTAAGAAACTAGGGGATGTCTAGTACTACTTAGTCTAGTGTTTCCAAGATAAAGATTCCCTCCCACAGCACTCAGGAAAATAAAAGAGTAACTGAAGTTGAATACCATCAAGTCCTTCTAATCCAAATAATATTCACACTTGATTTTGTTCTCCAGATTTCTATTCGGAATACAGTTTGGGTGACATTAGATTCAAGACAGCCTCTTTGCATTAGGTTTAAGTGCTGTCAGCTGAGGATGGAAGATTAACTTTGGAAAGACTGCTCTGCTGCAATACAAGGTATTTCCAGCATATCTTATGAGTAGAGATAGCTGTTAAAGGAAACCAATACATTTTAGAAATGAGGATTATTTATCAAACTTTTTGGAGTTGTACCAAGTTCAAATAATGTCTCAAGAGGAACTCAATAGTGCTTGAAGGCTTTCAAAAGTAGCAACATGAAGGCTTACATTTGGGAAGGTTAACTGCTGTACCTGGAAGCAAGACACTGATTACATTGGCCACCCTCAATTAGATACAGTAATTCACTTGCTCTCAAAATACTCTTGCCCAGCAGCTTAACTATGTTCTCATTTGACTTCAGGTGTGGTTGCTTTGTGGTCTTAAGGAGGAGAGAATCTGAGGCCTTCAAAAGTTACATCCAGTTATGAAGTAAGACATCCTTAGAACGGCATTTCTCCATTTCCAGACAAGGGAGTCCAATGGTGTTTCAGCAGCTTTCCATGGTTCTGGGCAGTTATTAATTCATAGATCTTCTCAACCCCATTACCAAAAAGTGCACAGTACTGCACTGAAAAGGGTTAGGAAAATATAAATATAACTGAAGAGACACAGACGCTATGCAATGCTCCCATGCTTTCACTAGTGCAAAGAAACCACAGCACTATGCAACCTTTCTCCTATGACTAAATCCACTTGTATTGCAGCTACTTACATGTCTTAGATCGAGGAAGATCCCCCACCCTCAAAAGAGTAAACAAAAAGGGAAGAGAGGGGGGAGAGAGGATGTGTGTGGTATTAAGACACCCAGTCAACAATTTTGCAAGATTTGCTTTTTCCTATCAACACGGAGTACTGCCATGTGTCTGCCTGATAAAAGATCAAATACTATGATTGTCAAATGTCTCAGTTCCTTCCTTTTTTTAAAGCCCAAGTGATTTCTGGACTATTTGCTTGGCTATTTTGTTAAACTGCTCTCTGTCTTCCCGCCACATTTTAGAAGCATCCACGTTGGCTCCACTCTCATCATTCGGTTCTGAAAAGGGAAATAAAAGAAAAATTGGGTTTAGCATTACATCTGAATGCACCCTAAGACTCTGACTGGTCCTCTGCCTCTTCAGTTTCATCCCCTACTGCTTCCAAGGATTGCTGCCACCCTAGACCACTTGCAGAACTGAAAGGTACACAATGTACTGGACTCTATACATGGATCACTGACCCAACCAATATTTTAATGGGGCTACTAAGTATTTACACTATACCACAACTGCACGCGCACTGTGTTAAAGAAATGGAGTCACAGAATTTGAGGCATCAACAGACACAGAAAACTGCCAGTACATATAGGGACTGAAAACAACTCCAGGATTGTAGGTTAGGTGGTGAAGCTGGCTCACTGAACAATTTAGTTTAGCAACCCACATCTGACGGTCTGAGCTACTCCATCTTCATTTAAATTGGACCTATAAGTTTGATTTTGAATTGGTATTTGGTTGTTGTTGTTAAATTTGTAGCTGTTTTGACAGCAAATTAGTAGAATGGTGGTTTCTTAATTAAAGCAAATCTCACAATTCCTTGAGATTTACTTAAGCCAAAGTTTATGTGCATAAGCGCATACCATTCATGTCCGCAGGGGCTTACAGAAATAAGACCTCAAATAATGACTATTTCAATGCCAGAATGAGTAGTATTTTTCACCCTTGTCGTCTGAACATACTGTAGTTCATCACCTTGTCTTGCACTTTGCCATAGAGGGAGAGTAACAACTTTCTCCTATTTAGGTAAACAATGAACTATCTGAACATAGGATTTTCAACTCATCCTAAGGAGCCCTTGCTGGATCAGGCCAAAGGCCCATCTAGTCTAGCACTCTGTTCTTGCATGGAGATCCTGAGCACAACACCTGCGAATCCCAGATACTGGCATTCAGAGGCATATTGTCTTTAACAGTGTAGGTACAACATAGTCATTGTGGCTAGTAGCCAGTGACAGCCTTATTCTCCAGTCTTCAAAAGTAGCAACATATAGGCTTACATTTGGGAAGGTGGACTGCTTTACCTGGAAGCAAGACATTGATTAAATTGGTCACTTCTCTTCGTAGACACAATTTATCTTAAAGAAAAGTCAATGCCAAATCTAAGGAAACATTAGACTACATAAAAGAGAACCATAGCTAAACAGCTTCTAAGGTGGCTGCTGAAACTCTTGTTATTTTAGCAGCCCGTTAATTGGTTGCTGCTTGAACAGCTTTCCTAGCTTAGTGTTTGGAGATGAACTGCTGTTTCATACCTGCCAGCATGCTGACCACTGACAAGAGGATCTTCTCCACGCTCTGTACTGGGCTCCATCGTTCTGCGCTGCTCTCATAGCCCATGGGATCATCCCCAGGAGCATGAAGAATAGAAATACAAACTCTCCCATCTGGATAAACTGTGGAGAAGAAAAGTATTTTGTTCTTTAGCCTCCTCTACACAACAGTCATTTAAGAAAAACAGAAAGAAAGTGGAAGAATCTAGGAGGCAACAGTATACTTTTTGCAACTACAGAGCTAATGTTCTTAAAACACACATCTTTCTAGATAAAAAGGAGGGGTCAATAGATCAATTTCTGAGGGATTCCAAATTCTCCAGTGTAATATGTTTCCCCACATGCTTTCTGTCCAAACACTGCCCATCGTTTATGCATTTTAGGCTACAATCCTAATCCTTTTACCTGGGAATAAATATCATATAACACAATAGAATTTACTTAGGTGTGCATAGGATTACACTGACATTAGTTCTTATTTTAAGGTGTCTTAAAATAGAAGGACAAGTTCCCCCTCCCCAAAATACTCCCCTAACAAGTAGGTCTACAGCCTAAAAGATGCTAGATTTTTAAAGTCAACAACCCTTTGGTGCACTTTTAACATTCTGCCTTGCACTAGTGTTTTGTGCCATTTTACTGTTTTTCACTTTGAATGAGATGGAGAAAGACCATGCTATAAATATAAATTGGTATTGCTCTTCTAACCAACTGACTGGGAGAGAGATTTGACTCTTCACTTTTCTCTCTCATGCCCCCCAGGGTTGTTCTTCCATTTGTCCAGCTACTCTCCACCCAAAATAACAGCAGAGTGAAACGGGTGGTAGAAAGCTGCCAGGCACATTTTCAAATCTCCCCTTCAGCTAATTTCTGTGCAAGTTTGAAACTTGTTAAGTGCTATATATAGGTTACTGTGTTTACTCCCTCATTACAGCCTTAGGGTAGGGAATGGTTGTTGTTGGTCTATCTATTGCTGAGGGAAAGGGAGAGAAGACTTTGATGGATCTCTATTCTGTAGAGGAGGAACTTGAATAGAAGAGGCAAAGATGATATGCTTTGAAAGTCCCAGTAGTCAAACTTAGGGGAAATAATACATGAAAAGAGAGTTAATCACACAGAGCTGAATTCAACATCATGCTAATACAATTGTTCTGTTAGTGCAAGCATTTCTGCTTGCCAGATGGAACCATCTCCCCTCTTGTGCCCTGCTGCTGCTGCTTCTTTCTTCTTCTTTGGTGATCACTCACAGGCGAGTAAGATTGTCTTCCATGAACACGGTCTTAAGAGTGAGTCCATAAGTGACTGTGGAGGCCAATTCTGGATCCACATGTCCTTCTGCAGTGAGGACATAGGTTTCTGGGCAGGAGTTGATCAAGGTGAGGGTTTGCCAAATGTACCTTCCTCTTAGCACGTTTCTCCCTTTCGTCCTGAGTTTAAAGTCTTCAAAGTCCATGACACTTTTGGTAAAGGCAACTGGAGCACTTGCAGGCCAGTGTCTCCCAATTGTCGGTGTTTATACTACATTTTTTAAGATTTGCCTTGAGAGTCTTTAAACTTCTTTTGTTGACCACCGGCATTATGCTTTCCATTTTTTAAGACTAGTTGCTTTGGAAGATAAAAATCAGGCATCTAAATAACATGACAAGTCCAACGAAGTTGATGTTAAAGAATCACTGCTTTGACACTGGTGATCTTTGTTTCTTCCAGTACACTGGCATTAGTTCACCTGTCCCCCCAAGTGATATGTAAAAAATTTCAGAGAGAACCTTTGATGGAATCTTTCGAAGAGTGGCAATGGCCTTTACAAGTGGTCCATGTATCACAAGCATACAGTAAGATTGGTAGTACAATAGTTTTGTAAACAAGCATTTTGGTTTCCCTGCTAACGTCCCAGTCCTCAAACACTCTGTGCTTCAATCCGGAGAAAGCTGCACTCGCAGAGCTCAGGCGATGCTGGATTTCAGCATCAATGTCAGCCCTTGTGGAAAGATAGCTGCCCAGGTAAGAGAACTGATCGACATTTTCCAACATTACACTGTTAACTCATGCTCTGCAGAGCTGATTTAGGAGGTGGAGGGGGGCAAAAAGCCCCATTGCACTAGTGGGACTCATTGCACAGATTCCCACCAGAACAACTATTTAATTGAATCTGGTCCATGCTTTTGGTGGGCATCATTGTTGTTCTTCTTCAGTTGCTGCTTCATGGTACCTATCCATCTGCCTATAATGCTCCTAGAGAAGTATCCAGCTCTCCTGTTATTAAAGACATGGAATTCAGAAAGGAGGTCTCAACCCTGTGATTTTTTTCTTTTAATACAATGGGAATTATGCAGAGGCCAACTAGTTACTGTTATCAGTTGGGCAAACAAAGACAAAATATCACCAGAAATGGAGCTACTGAAGAGCTAAATTAATCTCATTGGTAAATCTATATGTCAAGTATTTGTAATCTCAGGCTGTAACTCAAACCTCTCCACTCCCCTACCAATAGGACTTTATGGACACAAGATGGATAGGGCAGAAGTTCAGATGGGGAAGCAAGGTTGCTGATCCTATCGTGTGATGGCAGGGAGACCAGCTTAGGTTCCTACAGATCCCAGGCTAGCTCAGCCCTTCTATCTCCTCCATTCTATTTCAGGGCATTTTACATTATGAAATTACTGACATTAAGGGTATATGGTATACAGAAGATCACATCTTGTACTTTGCTTTATTTTGTACCACAATTCAAAGTGGCTTACGAGTAAAACATAGTTAAAAGGTGTTAACCAGTGACTAAGTACATGGTTCTCTAACTGTGTAATAATGAACAACAACAAAAATCAAAGGGTAGGTCCAGATAACACATAGTTCCTAGCTAAAGATAGCCGAAGTGTTTTAAGGGTCCATTAAGCTTTTTTTAGATAGCTGGACTTGATGACATTCTTTACCCATGTAGAAACCATCAAGGCACCTGTTGGTAGAACTTACTGTTGGGATGAAACATCTCACATGTGAACCTCATCTTTGGAGGACTTAAAGGATAATCGAGAGGAAAACTCAGAATAGCAGGGAAAACGCCATACTCAAAGCATGTGTCTTCTGGGCCCCTGAAACAAAAGAAACATTACATCTATGCAGCATGGAAACAGTTGGCACCACTTTCAAACTAGTTCCAAAATATTAGCTGCTAAAAATGAAAGTTGATGGTAATCAAGTATTTCAGCAGCACAAGGAAGTCTCTAGATTAGTAGATACATGCAATTATAACATGGAAGTAGTTTCCAGACTGTATGAAGTGAATAACTATAAACTATTTAGGAGCGTATTCTCCATTTCAAACAGATCAATCTTCAAGAGGATATCCAAGATGTAATCCAGTAGAGATTTGGCAAGCACCCTTGCTGCTAACTTTCAGGGAGCTCTTGAATATCTTTTGTGCTGACAGACCCATTCAGTTGTTTAGATTTTGCCAAAATGAGTGAGTCAGTTTTACGATTATTGCATGTTGATTTTATGTGTATATATTGTAGTACACCACCTGGCTATTTTATGAGTGGATGGTTTATATATATTTTCCTAAACATAAATAAGTTGATGATAAACTATAATTGATGTTATAGTCATAGTGCTTTGATGCAGCTTTACATTTGGCACTGCCACAGATGACTTATTGAGTCAGCAATCATACTCAAGAACAAAGGCTAAAGAAGCAGGGGAAGCCTGTGCTGCAGGGATACCACCACTTGCTTCCTCCACAATAGACAATGGCCAGTTAACTAATGGCTGTTTAACCGTCATACATATTTGGAATCATTAAATGACCCCGGGAGAATAACTTGCATCATTTTGTATGCTATGGCAGTAGAGAAGTGGATCCAGCTAGTGGGCCAGATGGAGGAGACTCTTGAGAGTCCCACAGACTGCAAGAAGATCAAACCTCTCCATTCTTAAGGAAAACAGCCCTGAGTGCTCACTGGAAGGACAGATCCTGAAGCTGAGGCTCCAATACTTTGGCCACCTCTTGAGAAGAGAAGACTCCTTGGAAAAGACCCTGATGTTGGGAAAGATGGAGGGCACAAGGAGAAGAGGACGACAGAGGACAAGATGGTTGGACAGTGTTCTCGAAGCCAAGAACATGAGTTTGACCAAACTGCGGGAGGCAGTGGAAGACAGGAGTGCCTGGCGTGCTCTGATCCATGGGGTCATGAAGAGTCAACACGACTAAATAACAACAAGTGGGCCAGATCCTGAGTTCCCCCATTCTCAGGGCCTGCCCACATGACATTACTATGAGCCATTTTTTTCCCTTTGTACTATGGCAAGCCACACTAGGAAGAAAAATCTGAAGTTTATCCCAGTGGGGTTTGAATTTACCACCAATCAGCTGTTCGGCAGTAATGGCAAGCCCTATTTGGCTGGACTTACATGGACAGCAGCTTCTCCACCTGCCCCTCACCTAACTTCATATATAATTTGTGATTTAAAATAGCCTCAGTTTAAATCACTCCACCTGTTGGGGTCTTTACATACATAAGCTGTATACAGTTGTACTCCTGTTACTATAAATATGAAATAGGATTAACTCTCAGTAATTATTGTGTTTTGTTTTAAAGTTGTAACATCCAATATTGGAGGTCTGATTCCTAATACCAGGTTAAGAAAGTGATTTTTTGTCAGCAGGGGGTGAGTGCCAAGTTATTATCAATGGAAATGCATCACTAAATACTACAGCTAAGCTACTACTTGGCTCAACTTTCACTGCAAAAAGAAACCCTGTTTTCTCACCTAATAGTAAGGATACAGCTTTTCTGACACACTATTCTTACACTTATACTTTTGCAACCAAGTGATCAGGCCCAAATTAGGCTCAATGCTATCACATGACAGCAAGCTCAGTTTCCAATGGATCATGGGCTGCCTCAGCCCTTCTCCCTCCCTAGAAAAGACCCATCTGGGGGCTTCCTGCTGGTCTCTGCAAGAGGCTATCAGAGACAACTCTGCCCAATCCACACAGCCCGACACTCGTCTGCTTGCCATTCTACAACTGGTGATTTGTCATAGCTAATTAACAGCATGCGAGCTTCCGTGCTGGATGGTAACCACTTCTACAGAAGCTGCTTCAGCATGGGCCACTATAGGTACTAAACTGGTCCTGTCTCTCCCACCACCTTGCTTGGAAACCACAGGTGACAAGAAATTCCATGCAAGCGAATGAGAGGGCTGGCAAAGGAGGGACAGGTCTCTTTAGCTGTTCTCAGCCTGTTTGTTAATTTTCTGAGCTTGTCATAGAAGACAAGAAGCTGGTCCCTCAGCTCCATATGTTAACTGCCAGCCCAATTTGTGGAAAGCACATTTACCCAACTTTCTGTGCCACTTAAACAAAATATAAGTAACTTTGGTGAGCTTATTTACAAGGCTATACTACACAGTGAAACCCAATGTGTACTGAAAAATTCATGCTGTTTTCTTAGAAGGAAGCCTTGATTATAAAGAGTTAACTTGTTCACATCCTCTCTAACCTAAAACAAGAAGCTGAAAGGGAGAGAAATCAAAGCTTGCACATTAAATTACTAGGAAGGTCACAATACTGCTTAATTACCAGGGTGTGTTTATTCAATTATGCTCAATCTGTCTCCAAGGCATGTTCCAGATTTTAGTGCCTGCACGTCAAGAGATATAGCCTACAGGTGCTTGATCTTGCTACTTTGAAGACACTATTATAATGCATGGACAAAAGTGTCAGAAACTGCCATTTGCAAGGCATTGTATAACCAATGTTTATTATTTCTATAATGGTCTGATGGAAAGATGTGCATGTTAGATTTTAACACAACAACTCAAGTAATAAAAGCAACTTCAGGATACGCAATTAGGATGTGCATGCTGGCCAGACTTCAGACTTTGAAGGTAAGTATACCCAAGGTGCACACCCATATTATAAATGGGGTTACATAAATACCAAGCACTGACCATAATTTTTGGCAAGCTAAATCATTCAAAGTGGAAGCTTCCACCTGTATGCCCATAGCTTTTCTAGACAATAATGAACATGTGTTTTTGAGCACTGCTCAACAACAACAACAACAACAACAAACATAGGGCTGAATTTCAGAATTAGAGTCCTCATAAGTAGTAAGTATTAGAAGTAGGAGTTTCAACCTTTGCTACCTCTCTATTGTTATTTTATTTCCCTCCTACAAATGCACAACCTGTGCCTCTCATTTTTTCTCAGTGTCACTTCTAGCATATTTCTTCTTGGGTCTAAACAGCTTCTCCTCCTCTAGAAAACAAAAACATCCCCCCTCCTTTTTTTCTTCAACAATCACCTTGGCAAAAAAAAATCTTGGAGCCATCATAGTCTAGCCAAGTAGAACTTCACTATTACCGGTACGCATTTCTCCTTCCAAAAACAGAACAGGTTCTTCTTTCCAATCTGTTCACCTAATATAGCTTAAGTGGATTGAGCAGAACCCCTTGGAGGGCCTTATTTCACCCTTTAATTTCTGTGCTTTTGTCGAAGACCACCCAGATAGCTTCATGCCTGAGCAAGGATTTGATGCTGGTTCTCACATTCAGATCCAACACTCAAGCAACAAGACTATACTAACTCCATCACTCTACCCACTTGTGATTCCTGGACTGGGATGGCCTTGCAACACTATTATATGCTCTGAGCACCCCTGAACAAAATTTATAGGCAATTTTGACAAGTGCTATGTTTAGATGTTTTATTTTAGAAGAACCTTTATCTGCTTACAAGAACAGTGTTTTTTGATCCTCAATCACCTGAAGTTTCCTCTATGCTTCCCTTGGTCTGGTAGGATGCAATCCCATACTTTGCCTGGGGGGAAACCACTGATCTCGGTGGAACTTACTTCTGAACAGATATATATATATAGAGAGAGAGAGAGAGAGAGGTTCCTCTGTTTATAATGAGATATATGTTGCTCACTCTGGGTTGTATCCAAGTCATGCCAACTAAGGTCCACTGATTTAAATGGGTCTATTCAGTGTATGACTGTTGGATACAACCCTTAAGCCCTAGCAGAAAGCATTTCTGCTGTACTGTGAATGTCCAAAGAGACAACAGCATGGATGTAGTAGGTGTTAAAAATTGCAAATGTAAGCCTTATGTATATGAATGGGGCAGGAACCTCTGCTATTATAGGCAAACTAGAGGTGTCAGGTACCTTAACCTCTTAAAGGAACCATAATCTATGTTATTAAGAATGAAAATTGATGAACGCTCTATTCACTGAAGTAGAAGATATTTGGCATGCATTCCAAGTTACTGCAAAAGAAGAAGTCTAAATCATAGTGATAATAAATTATTTATATAAAAAGTAACAGCTTTGTAACTTTGTTTTTATATTTTTGATTTAGCTCCAATTTATTTTTTATCATTCTTCACTGCTTTTATTTTGCTTGTAATATACCCTGAGTATTTGTTAAAAAGTTAGGGTATAATACTGGAATTAAATAAGGTTGCGCCAGTTATTTCACTATTCCTATGCGCGTGTAGCAGAAAAAATTATTTCAGCTTCCCAGGTGCTGGGAGCAAGTTCTAAGTTAGAACTTTTCCAGTACTCTGACTCCATATTAGGTAGTACAGAACTATCAAAGCAACATTCTGAACCAACATTCCCCACGTGGAAATTGCCTCTGTCACCATAGTAGGGAGAAATGATATAGCTTCCACCATAAAAGCAAAATACATGCTTAATGTCTCCTATTATGGAATTGTAGGATGCAATTAGGTATTTTTAAAAAAAAATATCATTTGCATATTTAGACTGGAACCAAATGGATGTTTTTTGGTCCTAGAATAACAAATTATTTTCCTGGGCAGTTGATCTTTCTGGATCAAAGTTGATCATTACCTTTTATTTGTAAGGCAACTATCATTTCCCAGTCTAAGCTATTTCTTTGATATTAAACAAGAAAAGCTACTCACTTCTGGGAGAAGAGAAATAGCATGCCTCCTTTCTTTGCCTAGCATTATGGGAACTAGCAGGAACATACCAATACTTTAAATCCAACTCTTCATGACCCCATGGACCAGAGCACTACATTACAAATAAGCATTACAAATAAGTAGTAGTAATAAAAGCAAAAACCTTGGATCAGCCATTAGACAGACAACTTTCAGATGCCTAGATCTATAGCACATCATAAATTCACTACTTAATGATAAACCTGTACAGAAAAGTTATTCCTAATCTAAGCACGGTTCCCACTAGGCTTCCTTGCTACATTTTAAATGTGATAATAAATAAGTCTAGGTAGTTTTACTGCTACAATTTCTAAGGGGTTAAACGTTAATACTTCCTCCACCCTACCCCCATAAACTTTAAAATAGCGACACTGAGCAAGTAGTCACTTGTTACAGACTGTATATCACTCTTCCAGCTCTCAGTACATAATGGTTGCTGATAATTAGGTGCAATACAGTAATATAAACTATAGCGCAGAAAAGTACAAACAGAAAGATCAAGGGGCTGAAGCAACTTCCCTAGGAGGAAAGGTTACAATGTATGGGGCTTTTTAGTTTATAAAAAGGTGAATGGAGGGACGACCTGATGGAACTGTATAAAATGATGCCTGGGTGGTGAGAAATTTTTTCTTCCTCTCCCATAATTCTAGAAGCCAGAGTCATTCAAAAAAAGCTAAACGTTGGAAAATTCAAGAGTGACAAAAGGAAGTACAGTGGTACCTCGGAAGTTGAACAGAATCTGTTCCGGAAGTCCGTTTGACTTCCAAAACATTTGGAAACCAAGGCACGGCTTCTGATTGGCTGCAGGAAGCTCCTGCAACCAATTAGAAGCCGTGTTGGATGTTTGGGTTCCAAAGAACATTCACAAACTGGAACACTCACTTCCGGGTTTGCGGCGTTCGGAAGCCAAAACGTTTGACTCGCAAGGCGTTCAGGATTCAAGGTACGACTGTAGTTCTTCACACAACACATAGTTAAACTATTGAATTCGCAACAAGATGCAGTGATGACCACCAATGTGATTGGCTTTAAAGAGTGGATAGACAAATTCAATATGCTTTTAAATACTCATTCCTGGGAATCCTGAGCAGGAGTCTCATGTATTGCTTATGGTTTTCCCATAGGCATCTGGTTAACAGAGTGCTGGACTTGAGGGGTCCTAGCAGGGCTCTTATTTCTTGAAACACCATTCACATGTAGCTCAAGATATAAGAAAAACTTGGAAGTTTTCAAAAGTTAGTGGTGTCTTGAGTTTCAGTGACACATGACATAAAAATATTATGACAAACAGCCATAAATTTACATGTATCTTAGAACATAAGCAAAAACATTATAACAGTAACATACAATTACAGAAAATAAAAGGGTAGAAAACCTTCACATAAACATATGGAACAAAAGAACAAACACTTATGGGAGGTCAGTTAATGCTATAATAATTGTTTTTAAGCACATTTGTGTGTGTTTTTTCCATTTTTTATGAAAGCAGCTGCAATCCCTGCTCCCAAAATCTTACAATGCACAAAGGGGAATTCCACAATGAAGTAAACATTTACACTAAACTGAAATATAATTACATTTCTAGACAGCTTTTTGAAATATTGGCTTAAATTTGTACTTGTTATTTTTAAGAGCAGCCTTTAGGCTAGCCAAGTTCTAACAATGAATACTTTTGTATCATTTTAGTGGGGTAAACTGTTGTGATAATGAGCACTAACAGTTTTCAAATGCCATCCGTTTTGAAGTTAATAAAGCTAAGTGAGAATAGCCTGATAAGAGAGAGAAAATACATTAATCTCACATATCAAGTTAATTGATTTACGCAACACAGCACTCACACGGTATGAAGCTGGAAGTCTTTATGTATTCCCATTATCTAACACTGCCTATTTACACTTTTGATGTGACAAGATCAAAGGTGAGCATTTATTTGCTTTAGAAATTGTGCACAAGATCACAGCACTTGTTTTCAGGCCCTAAAAACAAGCATAGTTTTACCAAAGTGGACATACTACTGGCCATGAGATGGACACAGCAAAACTAAATAAGATTTTTTTGCTAAAATCATTGGGTCTTGTTCCACGTAAGTGTATTAGGATCAGATGCCAACCAGTGTTTCTTTTCAGCTTTAGCCACACTGAAAATACTCAATTTATGATGTTTCAGCAGTACTAGTTTTCATCATGAAATGCAAGGCTTGGTATTTCTGGTATGTTTGAATAGCAGTCATTCTCATCACCCTTCTAATCTCACTCCTGAAACTTCAGACTCTACACTTTGATATTCACATCTACATACAATTAAATTTTTCAGAAATCATGAAAGTATTACAGCTCTGTAGTTCTTCCAAACTGAGCCTCTAATACAGAGGCCCAAAGTAAATGAACAAAGATGCCTCATTATTATTAGCTTAATCTTTATTGGTGCCACTCATAAATTAGGCACTCTCATTATCAGTGCAGCCCTTGATTACACCTCCACCACAGTGGGAAGGGAAGATGCTGATACACAAATTCCTTGAAAAAATGTTCAAAGTACTCTTTCCATGTGTACATGTGTTACAAAACGAAAAATAACATTTGGTATTTAAGAGCTACAAAAAAATGACCCTGCTGTATACTGGCCACACTTCCTTCCAAAGCACTGGTTTATTATAATCCAAAGTTTATTTTCTTGCAATTTGACTAGTAGCCTGATGCACAAAATTAAGCGTGTGTTTCTCTATTCTATCAGCTATGGCCACACAATCAAAACTTGCAGCAAACTTGTAACAGTTAGCTTATTACTTTAACACCCGCCTTTCTTATTAGAAAAAGCCTCCCAGATCAATGGTATACAGACTATTTTAATTTCTTCCAGTGTGTCTTAATGCATACTGTACTGCTACAATTTTCCAGAGCTATGATCCTATTTGAAATTTTATACAGCACATTGCCAAATAACACAGAAAGAGTGCACTTCAGAAGAGGAAAACCGGACTTCAGAGAAATTCCAGAACTTGAAACTTGTGTCATATTGTTTGTGTTCCCATTGTCTGTACTCTTCATTTCTGAAACATTCCCCTGACACTGGCAAGTTGAGTCATCTGCAAACTTCACAAGACAAACCCCAAAAGTTGGGGCTATGGTAAAGAAAGCCCAAGTCTTTCCAACAAGCCAAGGTCCCCTTTGAGTGAAAATGGGATGCACAAAGCCTTGTTAAGATAAACGTGGAAAATAACTCCCCTAAGGTTGGCTAGACCTCAACAATTTCACCGCCTGTTTCATCTCAGTTAAAAAAACAAACCTTGTAGGTGAGAGCACAATGCTGAAAAGTCTCTCTTGTTCCTATGTGGCTATGAATAAACTAGGTGAAATTCAAGACACTAACACTATTTCTCTTCTTCATTATCTGAGTCTGTCCCAGAAGGTGTGTTGGCATGCAAAACTCTTAAGTTTTTTCAGTACTAAAGGCCACATATGAATTCAACAAAAAGGAGAAGCCTGCTTGGTTGGCAAACATTGCTTTTTGTTTCATTTAAGACAAGAAAACAAGATTATTATTGAACTCGACAACTTGCCCTCTTTGCAAGTTGGCAAAGCTTTTATCTTTTCAGAACGTATTAAGAAGACTTGTGTTGGCAGGTGGATAAATGCAACCTGAACTGTTTCAGGGGAATCCCTAAACTTGATACTCCTTTTATTAAAAGATGCACATAGGATTACTTTTTGTTCTCTGAGGTCCACCAGCAAAATGTATGTAGATATAATTTTAAAAGAATAATAGCTTATAAACTTACATTATCAAAGCTTCCCATTCAAAGAAATTTTCTTCATTCATAGGCCCTATTTAAAGACAAAATGTATTATTTTATTTAAAGTTTTCTAATGTCAAGGTATACAGATATAAAATAAATAGGATTCCTTACCAGCTACTATGCCTTCTGGTGGATTCAAGGTCAACTCTAAAATTAAGAATAAATATTTTAAAGTATTTTTCCTCGTTTCATTAATTAATACCACAAAAACAATCTATATGGCCACAATAATTTCTGACAGCAATAACAAATAACTCAACACAGGGAAATGATTTAGAACAAGAGTAAACTTTATATCCTGCTATTTTGTTTGTTTGTTTGCTTGCTTGCTTGCTTGCTTGCTTGTTTGTTAGGGTAAGCACAATCACAAGGGAATAAGCCTCATCAAATACAACTGGACTTACTTCCAAGTAAACATGCATTATCAGTATATTCATGGAAACCCAGTTCTCTCTTTAAAATGTTCACCCTCCACCATTGGAAGCAGTATGCCTCTGAATACCAGTTGATGGAAACCACTGTTGCTGTCAGGCTTGGGTCCTGCTTGCATGCTTCCTAGATGCATCTGGTTGACTACTCTGAGAACAGGATACAGGACTGTGATGGCTGCCAATTAGTTTGTGGGCCCAATTCAAAGTGCTGGTTGTGACTTATAAAGCCTTAAATTGCTCAGGACTGCAAGAACAACCTCTCTCCATACCTGGACCCTGTGATCATCATAAGAGGCCCTTCTTCACATGCCTCCTCCACAAGAGATCCAGATGTGGCAACACAAGAATGGGCCTTTTCTGCAGTGGCTCCCCAAGGAGGTTTGGCTGGTACCTTCATTATATGTTTAGGCACCAGGCGAAAATGTTCCTCTTTAAATAGGTCATTGACTGATTAGCATCTTATACCCTTTTAAATGTGTTTGGGGGAGGGGGTTATTAGTTTTGGGGGGGTGTTGTTTTTATTAGTTGTTTTATGTTTTTATCTTGCATTTTTATGTTGTGAACTGTCCTGAGATCCATGGATGAAGGGCAGTATACAAATTTAAAAAATAAAAAATAAATAGACGGGCCACTGGTCTGATCCAGCAGGCTTTTCTTATATTCTTAAATCTAGTTCTCACTGCCACAGAGATGACTTGTTTTATATATAAAACAAGCTTGCATTCTATCATTTATATTGAGGCATGTAAAAGTATGTATATGAATACAGTCAGCAAGCAATAAGCATGCGATCTTACAGCTATTCAAGTTTTTATTTATTTTAGCAGATGGAATCTCTTAGGCTTCCTGGTTCCTAAACTGGAAAGAATTCCACATCATGTTCTATCAGTGCAAGCATTTCTGCTTGCCTGGTGGAACAATTTCCTCTCTCCTCCCCCATGCTCTGCTCTTGGGAGTTCTACTGACCACCTCTACAAGCCAATTTGGGGGCTGTGTGCAGGGCACCTTGGGGCTGACAAGGGCAAAAGCCCTGTTGTGCTAGCAGAGCCAGTTAGCTGAATCTGACCCACAGTGTTCATTAACAAATGCAGGCTCCAGCATTCCAAAACCTAGGACCCTGCAGAGGTGTTTTGGACTGCAACTCACATTAGCCACAGGATGAGGAAGGCTGGCATATTCTTACCACTTTTCTAGTTGTTTACAACAATAAGATCTAGAATGTGAGATGAGGGCAGGAGAAGAGGACAGGAGAAGTCGAGTGAAAAGAGGAGTTATTGCTCTCTCTAGTGGAGAAGATGCAAATATCAGCATCAAATGATTGTTTTAAAAAAAGTGGTTCTCAAACTCCCCGCACCATGGACTACTTGAAGATTGCTGAGGGTCTTGGCAGACTACTTAATGATTTTTCTGCCTATGGAAGCAATTATCTTTTTTTTTGAATTTTTTATTTTCAATGCAGAATCATAACAAAAATTACAAACACTGAATCCAAAATAATACTATACAAACAAAAAAAACCGGGACATACAAAAAAAAACAGAAAAGAAAAGGGGGGAAAAAACAAAGGAAACTAAACTAAACTAAACAAAAACAAAAAAGCACACATCTACAGAAAAAAACCTTATCATTACGTACATAAACACAAATTGACTTCCTTCCTTTGTTCTAAGACCTCAAAAAATTTACTCTTACTGTATTGTTGTGTCTAATTAGATTACTTCCACCTTTGTACTTTTTTTTTACACCATTTTTCTTTTTCTTTAACCCTGTAAAGCATCATTCATTACATACCAATATACTTACTCCAGAACAATGTTTTTTCATATACTCTTTAGCACAACCCCATTTTTTTAATAATTTCTGGTCCGATTGTCCCCTTATGTAAGCTGTGAGTCTTGCCAGATTTATGCATTCACAAAATTTAATTTGCCAATTTGGAAGCAATTATCATGTGCTCTGATAGATGTTGTATGATTTTTTAATTGTATTTTTGTTGTTCCCTTTATTTCATATCTATTTTATTATATTTACTCCATAGAATTCAAACTGTAATGCAATAAAATGTAAGACATAACATAATCTATTAAAATACAATTAAAAATCATAGAATCATATGAATTTTTAATGTTTTTTTCCAGGAAAAATGAATTTCATTTGCAAATTACCCTAACTTGCATTGGAAAGCTAACTGATGCCCTAGAGAGTGGTCTTATTTAGCACATTTATTTTACTTGTATTTAGTAAACAAAGCTAAAAAAATGTATTGAAAAGTCCACCTTGCTTAATACTGTACTGCTTTTGCAATTGGCCTCTATTCACTGTTACTGTTAAACTTATGAAACAGAAAATTTTCTGTGGAAAATAAAGCACTGGAGAAATTTCCATCCCACATAAGTGAGCCATGTATTTGTTAATTTTTGTGTTTATATACTACCATTCAGAGTTAAACACATGAAAGTAGCTTTACCTTTATACCTAATGATATAAATTTGACAAGACTGCTATATTAACAGGATTTTTTCCCTAAGTCCAGCGCTTTCCCATAGGCTCTGCTGCAAGAAACACAAGAAACTGCCTTATGCAGAGTAAGATCATTGATCTATTTAGCTCAATACTATTGAGCTCAATACTCAATGAGCAGCATCTTTCCAGAACTTAGAGCTGGAGCCTCTTTTAGTCCTACCTGGAAATGCCACGCACCTGGGGCAAATGTCAAACACTGGGATACATAGCTGACTGCAGCAACCGTAGCTGGCAGCCCTGTTAAGGGTTTCTCATGATTAGCTAATATGGCACTAGGTTTGTCTACTGTAGACTTCCTAAGCAGTCTATATGAAAAATATTACCTTCTTTTTGGCATCATCATTCCAAGTTCTCTTACACACTGGTAACTGAATGACCAAACAAAACGCCTTCCACACAGCAAAAACTAACTCTCGTATTTCTGTTCAGGTTCTTAAATAGAACAGCACAGCAGAACCCTCTGTTTGGTGCTGTCTAATTCAGACACAAAAGAGAAGCAAGCGCTGAAGTCTCGGCTGCATTGCTAACACTTCAGACGGTAGCGCTTATTACAATATACCATTATGAAAATTTTGTTTTGTTTTTCAAATATAAACCACCGAAGGGACTTAGGAAATTGATATACCGCCTAAAGAAAACACCCCACACCTTTTGCACATAAAAAAAAAAACATGTCAAGAAGAATACCACTATATAGAGTGAACCAAGGTTTGGAGAACCCGTGGCCCTTTGGACAATGTTGGACTACAATTCATAGCTGTCAACGTTTCCCTTTTTTTAAGGGAAATTCCCTCATTCCGAATAGGATTCCTCGCAAGAAAAGGGGAAAGTTGACAGCTATGCTACAATTCCCATTGACTATACTGGGCGGGCCTGATAGCACTGGAGTCCCAATTACTTCTGGAGGGCCGCAGGCTCCCCACCCCTGAAGAGAAACTCTTCTCTCTCTACGCATCAGATTTCCACATACAGGGGACTGATGTGGGGGCTTAGGGGCAGTTCAGTCTCCAAAAGCCAAAGCCAATTTCACGGCCTCCGCTGGTGCGATCCAGCAAAAGGAGTTTCCCTTGCGCCTGGTGAATGTCTGCCCTGGCCCGGGGTGCCAGAGACTGGCGTGACTGGACGGAGGAGCTCGACGAGGAGTGAGGGGAGCAACGGCCAAGGGACTCGGAAGCATCGCTCCGAAGCCGGCCGGGACTGCCACCCCCCAGCCCCACCGCCACCCCCAGCAACGGAGCCCGGAGAAACGGCCGGTGCCGCCGCTTCGTAGCTCCCGCCTCTCCCTCAGAGACCCCGGGGGGGCCTGCCCTCGCCTCCCCACTCACGTTTATACTCCGCCATCAGCCGCTTCAGCGCCGTGCCCGCCATAGCTCAGGCAGTGACGAGGGGAGTCGGATCCGGCGCCAGCTGTTGCGCCTCGGGTCACCGGAACCATCCGAGGAGCCACTTCCGGTTGACCTTTACCATAGAGAGGCCGCTCCCGGAGGAGGATCTTCGTTCTCTCCCTAGAGGTAGAAATAGGTAGAGGGAACCTCAAACGTTTTCCATCGACTTTTCTGGCTTTATTTCATTCCTCGCTTCGGAGGGGAGCAGGAATAATGGTAATCGGTAAAGAAAGCCCGCAGTTCTCCTTAGGCGACGTTGGGAAACGGGCCTCACAACCCAAATCAGTATAGATTTTCTAGCTTGGTTGCCACTCGTGGGGAAATGTGGCGTCTTTTCAGGGTTTTTGGCCAAAATGCAACCCATCTGGTATGCAAGTCAATGGACCAAACGGAGCACGAGGGCTTCTGCGTGCAAGTGGGCGCTGGATCTGGCCTCGGAATGGAAGGAATCGTTTGTGTAGCCTGAGAGGTCGTGTTTTGCATAAGGTGATGAATGGAAAGCCAACCCAGTCTCGTTCCCTCCTCTGACAGCGAATTACGCTGAAGGGCTGTTAGAAGCCGCAATACTCCCATCTAAGACGTGGGCGATAGCAGCCCTGGGCTGCATTGCTACGAGTGATCACCAAAGAAGATCTTGCTCAGCCTCAGTGCCAACCCCAACGTGCAGCGGGATGTGGAGTACATTACAGTACAAACAAACAAAAAAAGATTCTTCCAGTAGGACCTTAAAGACCAACTAAGTTTGTTGTTGGTATGAACTTTCGTGTGCATGAACACTTCCGTCTAAATCGTTCTCAACCATAGGGCACTCCTGTGTTTGCACTGGCGGAGCTATTCCGAGTTTAGAAAGAGCACAAACTCCTCTTTTTACTGCTTCCTTCTAAGAAGGCATGCTGGTGCCCCAGCGAGTGCTTGTTTCTACCCCGGTGGAGATTTTAACAAGATGAACACAGAAATTATTCATGTCCACGATATGATATGCCATTTCCCGTACCTTATCTCTGTGAGCCAACCTGTATGTCGTCGCCCAGCTGAATTACTTTTGTGCGCATGCGTCAATCGAGCGGCTTCACCTCTGCACAACCTCCATCTCGCTCTGGGTGACGGCGCCGCAGAACTCGAGCTTCGGTCTCCCGTAACTTAAGAACTGCCACGTGCAATCGGAATTACTCGATCCTTAATTTCGCTTCCATTGTAATCTAGATGTATATAAAATAACTACTACTACTAAACTCCCGCCCATAATAACATTTATATTCCGCCCATTTGGCTTTGTTTTCCCCCAGCCAATAAGGGCGGTTTACAGCATATATAAAAACAGTAAAATATCAAGCATAAAAAACTTCCTGATACAGTTCTGCCTTCAGATGTCTTCTAAAAGTTGTGTAGTTCTTTATCTACACACTGTAAAGACAGGGAGAATCTGTGCTGTACTAGGAAACAGACTTTTGCTTCTTCACAAAATAGAAAGGGAATCGCCAAAGCGCTTGGAATCATTTAACTTTCTTTTACTCAGTACTTGTCAATTAAACATGCTGTCTTGAAACTGATTGTGGGAAATGTGAAAAGTTTATAATTTATTTAGACCACTGTAAAGCAGATAAAAACATTAGCAAGATTTTAATCTCACTTGGAACAAATGCTATGGACAATATGGATAGACATAAAATATGGATTACAATATGCAGTTGAAAATGTTGACAATAGAACCTATGGGGGGGACAAAGTAATCTCTTTACATGGATGTGCATTTGGTATGGTTATGAATTCATTTCTAAAATAAAAAATGATTAAAAAGAAAAGAAACAAATTATGGGAGTACCGTGGGATATTCTTATTAGTTTGGGTTCCATATCCTCACACTGCTCATACCGTTTTTTAAAGCGTTTAATTCATGTGGACATTTCAAATACCTGGTTAGAGACTTAGTAGTATGTACTTCATGATCTACACCATGGGTAAGCAAACTAAGGCCCGGGGGCTGGATCCGGCCCAATCGCCTTCCAAATCCAGCCCACAGACGGTCCGGGAATCAGGGTTTTTACATGAGTAGAATGTGTGCTTTTATTTAAAATGCATCTCTGGGGTTTTTTGTGGGGCCTGCCTGGTGTTTTTACATGAGTAGAATGTGTCCTATTATTTAAAATGCATCTCTGGGTTCTTTGTGGGGCATAGGAATTTGTTATTTCCCACCCCGAAATATAGTCTGGCCCCCCACAAGGCCTGAGGGACAGTGGACTGGCCCCCTGCTGAAAAAGTTTGCTGACCCCTGATCTACACACAGCATTCATCCAGCCCTTCAAAGTGGTATTCATTGGACCAACTAGGGTCAGAAGTTATTTTGGGGCAAAACAAGAAGTGACTTACCTACAGGCAGTCATTCCTAAAAAGGTAGCTTCACCAGAGGCTGCAATATTTGGATGTTCCTCTGCTTCACGAAGATATGCAGCAATTTTTATGCCATCACAGTTCAGTCAGTAGTGTTAGGGTGTGAAACCTAAGACGCTGGCAAGTTAGCAATGTCATGTGACTTTAAGTAGTCAAGCTTGTTAAGTTGTTAAGTTGCTCAGTATATAAAGTGTTTGTTTTCTCTGCCTGTGGGGCATGAAGCAAAAATGTCTGAAAGCTCCGGTGTTTCTGTTATCTTTCTGCAATAAACCTGTCTTTGGAAAGACAGGCTTCCCTGTGTCGTTATTTCTTTGCTGCTGAGACTTTGAAGCTTGTACTGCAACAAGAATCTCTGCACTGGCCTTAATTAAAGCTCTGCAAAGAGAACTGTTGCTGGTGGCGCAGCGGAAGCGTTTACTGGACCAGTACACAGACTCTCTTAAGTAGAGCATGAGACTCAATCACAGGGTCATAGGTTCCAAGACCTACGTTGGGCAGAAATATTCCTGTATTGCAGGGGGTTGGGCTAGATGACCCTTGTGGTCCCTTTCTACTCTACAACTCTATTATTGTTGTATACGGACTCAATAATAACCTGATGCCGATGGTGTCAAACAGTTGAGGGACAAAGATTCTGCAGGACTCGCAACAACCCAAAGGTTTTGAAACAAAAGCTGCAGGTAACTAGACTTTTAGCAAGTAATGGCAACATCTCCATAGCTACAACCCCAAATAATGTCAAAGTGAAAGATTTAAGCATTGCCCACCATCAAGCTACAACTGCAAAAATGTGGCTTTGGCACACTACTGTGGTAAAGGCATATTGTGAGATATCCTTCCAACAACTCAAATTTTACACTAAAGCTAAATTACTCAAATGCGAAACTTTTTATGTGCAAGTTAAACAGAAGCAGCAGCTGTATGGTCCAGGTGTAACTACATATAGAAGCAATTCCAAATGGATCTGCAATGTTTTCCTGAAATGGGTGTTTGATGTGCAATTATCTCAGAAATACTGAATAGAAAATATGGCCTTGCCCTTTAAGCCACCATCACCACTTCCTCCCACGCCATCCGTTTTTCTAAATAGTAAGTGCATTTCATCTGAGATATTAAGGATAAATAATATCACCATGGTTTATTATTTGGTGACAGCAGTCACGAAATTAAAAGACGACTGCTCCTTGGGAGAAAGGCGATGGCAAACCTAGACAGCATCTTAAAAAGCAGAGACATCACCTTGCCAACAAAGGTCCGTATAGTTAAAGCCATGGTTTTCCCAGTAGTGATGTATGGAAGTGAGAGCTGGACCATAAAGAAGGCTGATCGCCGAAGAATTGATGCTTTTGAGTTATGGTGCTGGAGGAGACTCTTGAGAGTCCCATGGACTGCAAGAAGATCAAACGTATCCATTCTTAAGGAAATCAGCCCTGAGTGCTCACTGGAAGGACAAATCGTGAAGCTGAGGCTCCAATACTTTGGCCATCTCATGAGAAGAGAAGACTCCCTGGAAAAGACCCTGATGTTGGGAAAGATGGATGGCACAAGGAGAAGGGGACGACAGAGGATGAGATGGTTGGATAGTGTTCTCGAAGCTACAAACATGAGTCTGACCAAACTGCGGGAGGCAGTGGAAGACAGGAGTGCCTGGCGTGCTCTGGTCCATGGGGTCACTTAGAGTCGGACACGACTAAACAACAACAATATCACCATGTAATTGTAAGTTAATAAAGAAAAACACCTCCAGGGTGTATTTTATGAAAAACTGATTTTTATGCCCTGAAGAGTAGGCTTACTCTCAATAAAAGAACTTTAATAAAAGATGTACATAAGAATAAGTTGTCAGCATTTCAGTGATATAGCTTTGAGTACAGTCTTATGAAATGCAGCAGCATCAAGCATAAGCCAAGAGACAGAGTAACAAACTATATTTACTGTGTACAGTAGTAAAGGACAACAAATGTAAAAATTTGTGAATAAACAATGACAGATTTTAAAATACCCCTCCTTAGACAACATATAACTGAAACAGAAAAGACTTTTTTCCCAACAGGATTTCTTGCAAGCAGATAATCTAACACATGATGGGTAGAGATTAAAAGGAAGTGACATTCTCAAGCAGCAACGAACAGCATCCTGAAAGTCAACAGAACGACCTTGTATTTTTGGATCTCTGCAAATTAAATTTTATCAAGCCAGTTGTCACTACAAACATTATTTTGAAGCTCAAAATATTTGAGGATGTAGGACACAGCAAGCCTCTTTAAGAATGTATCACTACATTGAGATTTTCTTGCACACTTGATACCATATTTTTTAAAAGCTACACCTAATTTACTCATTATAATATAACTAAAATATCTATGAATTGATGGTGGTTATCCAAAGAGCCCCAGGCACAAGCAGGAGACTCTGCATGTACATGGGGAACAGGTACCGGACACATTTCTCCTCTGCAGCCCTCCAGTATTGCACAATACTCCAAAGGGTCCTCCTCCTATAGGAGGCAACTTGTCAGGAGACATGAGGAGTTATAGCAGGAAGAGACTGCAGAAGTCCCTGATGTGCACACAGAACATGGCACATGGTCCTTTGTATCCCAGCCTATAGATTTCAAAGTAGCAGCTAAGGGAATAGTTAAAATTTCAGCTTTCAAGAGAGATGTCAGAAAAAGGTACACAAGTTTATTTATTGCCTAATACATCAATAAGGAGTAATTCTCACTGGGAACAATCTGTTCAGAATTTCTCCTAAACAAATTCCATTAAAATTAGTTGAACACCATCGCTTCCTAAGACGATTCTGGTTCTGGTCCATTCTTTAAACATTTTATCAAAGACATTGGTGCTCAATGTTGGACATGTGACAGTTAAATAGAAGATGTGAAAGTTAACCTAAGCAAATGCTACAGCTGCTGACAAACTCAAAGACATTCCTTTACTTTAAAAAAATTGTTTTATTCTATGCTATTTTATTATGAAAAAGCACATGTACATTTGCATTACCTTAAACTGTCACTAAGCATGTATCTGAAGTACTGTCCTTTCTGCATATCCCATTAACAGTTTTAAAGTAATACATGTGTTTAATGGTAAAATCCTCTCTTTCTCAACCCACCTGTTTTGAGAAACTTACTATTGCAAGGAAAAATATTTCAATATTTACATTACATAATTAAGCAGTAAAACAGAAACAACGAAAGCCAGGACTAAGTATCCTTCTTTTACAGTAGGCTTGTATTTAGGCCACCAATTTATAGAAACAAGATGACAGCAGACAACAACCGGTATTTTACTTATTTGAAAATTTAATTTTGACTGGGCCCATTTTTATGATGCAGTAATTTCCCACAGATGCAGCTTCAACTTGCACACGCAGTGTATCAGGGACAGGAAAAGAATTTGGATAAATGTCTTCAGAACATGAGGAGATTCCTGTATGATTGGCATGTTCATTTGTTTACTATTTAATAGCAAATCCAAGGACAGATGATAAAGTGAGTTGAAATTTTACATTCCTCTTCCTAAAAGGACAGGATATTTAGCACATGCCACCCGTCTGCTGTTGAAACACATCAATAGTATCCTCATCTTCCATTTCCAACTGTTAATAAGACAAAAAAGTAACGAGTTTTAAAAATAATATTTAAGGAATCTTGTTTCTAATATACCAAAACCTCTTAATTCAGACCTCTGGTTGAGTAGATGCCTTCTCTCTTGCTCCACTCTTGTTCTGTGTTGCTGGTCTGTTGTTTTGCAGTTGTGTTATGTTTTTTATGTATCTGTACCTGTTTTAGCTGTGAGATTTTTGTAACTTGCCTTGGGATCATTTGGTGAAGGGTAGGCTACAGGTACAAATAATTAACTTCATGTTTGGAAGCATACTGTGTAGGGGTTTGTTTAGATGTATTATTTTATCAGCACCAGTTTTCCCCATTCCAGTGCTAAAAGCTGCATCTCTCACAAACTCATATTGGGTTTCTAGAATTAAAGAGAACTCTGCAACCACATCTGCTTGCTGTGTTGCAGGGATGGGGAACTTCTTCAGCCCAAGGGAGGCATTCCCTTCTGGACAAGCCTCTGGGGACCATATGCCAGTGGTGAGGCAAAAGCATTATTCTACCTTTGTACAGCAGGCTAGTTTCTTCACACTCAACACATCTCTGTACTCTATCCAAGCAAGCAAGAAACATTACTGGAGTTCAAGGACACATTCTACTCAGGTAAGAACACTGGGGGGTGGGTGCAAAGCAGGGTTGGCGAGGATGTGGTTTGGAAGGTTAATATATAGCCTTGAAGGAACAATGCCCTTCACCACTCTCCTAAAAACAGAGGAAACCATATACTTAGCAAATCATTATCTAGGTACCCTTACTGGTCCAACACTTCACAATCTGGCAGGCTAAATATTCTTGGGTTATTTCTACTGCCAACTCCTACAGCTTTCTTAATATGATACACAAGCATTTACAGTGCATTTCCCCCCCAACATTAGCATGCTTAAAGTACATCTCAGAGGGCATGCTAAGAAAGCAGCTAACACAGTCATTCCAAATAAATCCAAGAGAGAAATTTAGTGAAGATAAATGGGTGGCTGCCATCCCGTGTGTGTATGTTAACTGTGGTAACTTAATAAAATACTTTATGGAATTTAGTTTTCTGTACTACTATTTGCATTTCCATATCAGGCTTTATTCTCTCTCCTGTTCAGTTTTAAGCTGTTAATTGGGTTAGTTTATCTGTTAATTGTTTAATTTGTGGATTGACTTTGTTATGATATACTTGCTTATTGTCACTGATTATTTAAATGTTACATTTTTTCAGTTGCTATTGCTGTACATTTTACACCTTGTGAATTGTTTTGATAAAAACAAACATATAAATAGATAAAATGCTCTTTCCTCCCTTTCCACAACTTTCGTAAGTGGAAACAGAAAGGTACTGCCAAGTGCTTTCTCCATAAGCCCAGCTTATGAAAGAAACTGGATGGTTATTCTTCTCAGTACTGGGTTTTTGCAGAAGTGAGTTACTACTATTTTTCCTCACTCAACTTCTCCAGAATCGCTGATGTTAGTTCCTGCAGATATCCAGCTCCTGACTGAAAAAGTACCCTCCCTTCTCCACAACCTGTGGAAGGATGGATGGATTCTATTGCTTCTCATGGCACAGGCACTGCTTGGAACTTCTGCAAAAACCTAGAACATGAGCGAGCAGGCCTCTCTTCCCCCAAATTCTGTGCACAGGTCATAGTACCTCAGGAAGATAAAAGAGAGGCAAGGCAAAATTTGTAGACACAGATCCTCAACTATAAACATACAGAAAAATCTAGCAACTTGCATGAAGAAGTTTACATAGGATAAAACAAGTATTTCTGGTGCCAGCCAGCATGCATGGTCCGGCAAACTGGTTAGCTTAGACGAAAACTTTTTTCCTATCCCAATTAATGCCTTTCAAAACCTTTAGAAATTGTAATAAAATAAGGATAAGAAAGGCATCAGTTTTCACATCCTACATGAAAGTGAGAACATTTAAAATCAGACTAACAATAAATATTTAGACCACATGTTATCTATTTTGGAACACATTTATTTGGAGAAACCAGATCTTCCCAGTAGCTCACACACTCGTATGTGCTACAGATCTCTTAACTCAAAAATCCTATATTTCTTGTGGGGTAATGCCTTAGATTCCATCCCTAGGAATGCACTCCCTCCAGCCAAATACTTACAGTGCAGTTCTTTATGCCCATTTGGTGTCCTGTTGAAACGGAAGACTCTTTGATCCAGTAGAGCCTTCTATCAGAAGAATGGCGAGGAAAGTGATTTTCCATAACCACCCTACCCTCTGCAGCCCCCTCACAAATCTGCTGGAGGGACGTCAACTGATTCAGCCCAGCATCTTTACTCAGAATAAGTTATTGCTGAGTTCAATAGGATTTATTACCAAATAAATGTGCACAGTTTCAGCCTCAGTAAGGCTGAATCCTTTCTTGGTGGGGAAATTTTGTAGCATGCTTACACTATAAATTTTATAGAGGGGAGAAAGTTTCCATGAGAAAAGATTAATATTTTCTATCAATGATGAGAGAATTCCACCAAGTACCACAGGCATGGAATTACATCATGCCCGGGATTAATTCCAGTAAAGGGATCTGTTATATGTACTTCTAATAATCACTGAGAGACTACCAAAATCTAAAGGGATCTATTATATGTATTTCTAATAATCACTGAGCGCCTACCAAAATCTGTCATCTTATCAGTCTGTGTCAACCTTATTTACACCCCAGAAACCTTACACACCATTTCCTCACTAGTGGAAATTGCCTGTGAATTCTGAAGGTCTACAGCTTCTCTAATATTCTCTAATTCTTTTCTCTCTCCCACCTTGATGGACTCTTGTTAATAATGATTTAGCTCACCATAGTAACATTTTATTCTAGGAATCAACTTAATTTCCATTTGAAGTAATTAACTAAACTTCCAAGACACAGGCAGTAGCCGCAAGCTCAGCTTCAACTGTATAACGAACACCACTCTCTCTTACCTGTGCAGGTGTGTCTGTTTCATTAATTGGTTGTCCATCAAATCTGAATCTAATCTGTCTCATTGACAAACCCTGAAATATGACAGTTAATGTAAATCCACATATGTAAGTTCATGTCAAAATGGATATTGCTCACAGACATCAGTATTTCAAAGAATTAAACTGAAAGCTGATTGAGGATACACACTTCATGAGCCAAGTATCAGGAATTTTATTACCTCATGCAACATTTCTATCAACTTGTCTAATTTAGCAATCTCAGTAGAGCTGCTGGAGATGCAATGTAATTAGGACGGTGTCTTTTCTTTGTCAAGTGTAGAGGTGACTTTCTATGAACAGCAGAATCAAATACATTCCTATCTAGGCAACCTTCTAGAGGCCACCTGCAAATGATGGCTAGAGCCAGAGGCAAACACAAGCCGAGCAAGAAAAGCCAGAGGGCCACATTTGGCTCCCTTACCCTATGGCTTCCCACTTCGCAGTATACAGTAAATCCACAATTTATGTGGGGACTACATTCCAAGAAAGTACATAGAAGCCAAAATCACATACAGTCAAAACACACTGGGTGCAATGGCGGGTGGGACTGCCAAAGTCTTTTTCCCTTGGATGCCCACCCGCTTTTTAAATTTTACTCTTTTTTGCCGAATGCGTAAAGCTGAATGCACACACGTTATGTGTCAGATGGGTTTAATGTAATCTCATGAGCACCCAGGTTTATCCACATCACAAAGCCCCATTAAATGAAGTTTTCTCATACTTCAATTTAACACTACATAACATAAATGAGATAAATTATGACTTGACACTTGTGCAGATATGTCTCACAACACAGGATATTTCTTGGCGTCTCCATTAAAGAAACAAGAGATAGGAAGAAACTGGTTACAGTAACTGAATTTTTGAAAATTTAAGTTCTAGGACAAAGCTAATAAATTCAGCACTGCAAATGAAAGGAATTCAACAAGCACATCAAAGATTATGTGGGATAATTGTATGCATCAACACACTAGCATAATGGGTTTTACACCACCAAGGCATCAGAACTTTGTATGGCTTGAGAAAATATTCTAACATCAAAATTTATCTGGGCAAATAAGCCATAGGGGCTTGGGAGCCTTTTTATGTACCTCACAATAAACAAGTGCATAATCACACAAAAATATAGTTAACTCATTTACCTGTCTCTCACAATAGGCCTTCATTAGTTTACTTAGTGGTGTGTGCCGTTTTATTTTAAATTGGACCACTGATCCATCTTGGCCAGCTACTTTTAAATTGATATGGTCATTCTCCGTTTTTACTCCTTCCTGCAAAACAAAACATAAAAGTTCAGATCAGTATTTGGGGAGCATTAGTCAGGAGAACCTGACTGATACCTGCAGCACTTAAGATTTCTCAGAAAAGAACGTACAAACCACCTGCTGGATAAAGTCAATGCCTACCTTGTCCAACATCTTGTTCTCACAATGGCCAAGCTGTGGGGAACCTACAAGCAGGACCTGAGCACAAGAGCACTCTTCCCACCTGCATTTCCAGCTACTGGCATTCAGAAGCATTCCTACCTCCAACTGCAAAAGGCAGAGCATAGCCTCCATCATGGCTAGTAGCCATTGATAAGACTTAATTCTTCATGGATCTGTCTAATCCTCTTTTAAACCATCCAAGTTGGTGGCCCGCACTGCCTCCTACGGGTGTAAATTCCATAGTTCAACTATGTACTGTGTGAAGAAGTACTTTTTAAAAATTTGCCCTGACTTCAAATTTGCAACTTCACTGGATCTCCACAAATTCTTACTGTTATGAGAAAGGGGGGTGGGAATTATCTATCCACTTTCTTGACACCATGCATAATTTTATATGCCTCTATCATGTCTTCTCTTACTCACCTATTCTCTACACTGAAAAGTCCCAAATGCTGCAATCTTTCCTTAAAGCAGAATTGTTCCAACCCCCCTGATCATTTTAGGTTGCACCTTTCTGAATCATTCCCAACTCTGCAATATGCTTTTTGAGGTGAGGTGACCAGAGCTGTACACAGTATTCCAAACATAGTCACACCACTGAATTATATAAAGGCATTATAATGTCACCAGTTTTATTTTCAATTCCTTTCCTAATGACCCCAAGCATGGAATTTGCCTTTTTCACAGCTGCCGCACTACAGTTAAGCAGCACACAGATGTTATTAAATAAAACAAACAAAAGGGCAGAGCAAACCAAACTACAGGAAGCCAGTACAACTTACTCCTATTCCAAATTCTATTCAGTAGTGGAGCTACTGCTGATTAAGTCAGCCCAAACGCAGCAGAGGCACACAAACCTGTAAAAAAACAGTTTGACTTACACTGGCAAAAAGGATGGTGTAACCCCTGCAGGGTGGCTAAGCCATGTGACTAAGCTGAAAGGAATTTGGAATGGGGCATTTCTGCTTCTCCCCATGTGTCATCCTGTTGTTGAGCATTGGCTTGTAGCAATGTTTGGATCTTTCATTGTGACTGCAGCACAACCATTTTAGTATGAATTAACAAAGCACTGTTTCCTCAACTGGTTTGGAGGTATGATTTGTAACACAACTGCAGATGATATGTAATGCAGCCTCACTGCATTATCTAGCAACCCCTCCACATTTTTAGTCTGAAAATGCCCTCTTCTGCTACGGGACTCTAGATTTTTTTACTCTAGGAAATTCCATTAGGATTTCAAGGTAAAAATGAGGTGAAATCTACAAACATCCATTTTGCCTTCTTTTTCCAGTGAGTAGCCCAGGGAGCAACACAGGAAGTGATAGAAAGAAAAGGTTGGCATAAAAACTTCTCCCAAGAGGGTTGCTGAAATCCCCCCCCTCCACGGCTTACCCTTAGAAAGATTTTAAATTGTATTTATACTTTCACTGTTGGTAAGCTTATACTTAGGTCGCAATCCTAACCATGTCTACTCATAAATCATAGTTGATTCAAAGGGCTTTCTCCCATGTAAGTGGGGTTAGGATTGTGGGCTTAAACACACAACATAGCATATTAAACAACTAGCAGTTTTAATCAATTTCTAGTAGTCATACCTGGGGATAAATATGCTTCAGGTTGAGCGCTTTTGGGTTGCACTCCGCGGCGACCCGGAAGTAATGGAGTGCGTTACTTTCAGGTTTCGCCGCTCGCGCATACGGTCAAAATGACATCACGCGCATGCGTGGAAGTGGAGAAATGCAGCAGGCGCAGACGCGTCTTACGTTCTGTTCGGAATGCAAACGGGGCTCCGGAACGGATCCTGTTCGCATCCAAAGGTCTCACTGTAGCTTGATCCCAAGTGTTAGTCTCACACTAAATTCAACATTTTCTTAGCCTGTATGTGTTATTCGAAATGATCTTTAAATGCTTCAAGAATCCACAGCCTAATCATGATGCAAATTGAAAGCCTTCCTCAAGCAGCAGAGGAAGTTGTCTTATACTGACTCAGATCCATTTACTTGAGTAGCCAACATGGCACCCTCCAGATGTTGTTGACTAAAACTTCTATCAGTCCCAGCCAGCATGGCCAAGAACAAGGGATAGGAGTTGCAGTCCAAACCATCTGAGGATATCATGGTTGACTAGCTCTGGTCTACACTGACTGGTAGCAGCTCTCTGCTTTTCAGGTAGGGAATGTTCTCATCTCCTACTTGAAAATGCCAGGGACTGGTCCTTGGACCTTCTGCATGCAAAGTGGATTCTCTTTCACTGAACTACATCTCTTACTCCAAATCTGGAGTGCAATTAATAGTCAATAAATTGTCAAAGATGTGCCACCCTGGGGTCTTAGCTTCACCAGCACCGGTCTCCTGTAGCAGGAGGGAAAACAACCTCCAGTACTAGGCAAACTTCCTGTAATTATTTAAAAAGTCTACATGTTTCATAATATATTTAAACCTGGTCCCTTCCAACTCTACAATTCTATCAGATTCCACACAGAATCCGAACATGGTTGACCAACAGCAGATCCACACTATACATTTAAAGCACACGATTTCCCCTAAAAAATCGTAGGAATTGCAGTTTCCCTCACAGAACTACCTTTTCCAGTACTCTTAAACTCCACTTCCCAGGATTCTTTGGGGGAATTAAAAGAATGGGCGTTAAATACGCTTTAAATGTAGTGCAGATAGTCCACAAGTCTGCAGAAAGGCTCAATTTTAGAATGATCCCTCTCTGCTTTTAAAACTATTGGGGGAGGGTGGATAAAAGCCAATTTTTTAAAAAACTACATACCATCCAATCAACTGAAAAAACTTTCAATGCTTTCACTCCTGCTTATCCGAATATTTTCAGCCTACAAACACCACTCATCTATAAAGCTCACCTTTAAGCGACTCTGTGATGTAGGCTTACAACTGATGGGGACAACGCTAAAAGTATCACCTTTCATTAAATTGTTCTCAATATTACACTGTGGATAGCGATTGTTCCACACGCGCAAAACAGAACAGTGTAATCCTCCGCATACCGTCTGGGGAGGTATCCTCCACTGAATTCAATGGCCAGCACTTGACTGCACTGAAAGCCTCTCCTCAAACTTGCAGCCAGATCCTATGCATGTTGAGTCTCAAATCTCAATGGGGTTGGTCTGTCTAGGGCAGGCTCCCTCACTATATGGATGCACGCGGGGGAAGGGGGCTCTTAGGTGCAAAACCCTTTGGAAATTACTGGACACCTCGGTCCAACTGCGCGCGGAAAAGGGGCCGTGGGCGACGGGGAGAGGGAAAGAGGCCGGATGGATCCGGCCCCCGGCGAGAGCGCGCTGCCTTGCGGAGCACGTGGTGGTCGCGCCTTCGGCCTGGCTCGACAATAGCGAACCCGGCGGGGGCGGGCCAGGATGCGAGTTCGCAGAGAAGCGGCGCGGCCTAGGAGCGGCGCCGAACTCTTGCGGGAGCTCCGCGGAGGAAGAGCGCGGTCGGGCCGCCCCTCCTCGAGCCGCCCTCCTTCCGGGTGAGGCGGGTCCGGGTCTCGCCGCTCACAACCGGGGCGGGGGAACGCAGACCCTCGGGGCCTCAGCCCCACGGCGAGCCTCGCGCCCCTCTCCTGAGGGGGGCAGGCAGGCAGGCTCGGAAGGGGCCCGAGAGGAGGCGGAGGGCCTACGGGGCCCGAGCGGCTGTAGGAGGCGCTGGGGCGGCCTCGCACTTACCTTGGGCTTCTCCTCGGACATGGCGTCGCGTCAGGCAGGGACCTCTCAAGGAGCGAGTCCGCACGCGCTCGGAGCCCCCGTCTTCCTGCGCTCTCCTCTCCCGCCCGCAGCAACTGCCCGCGAGGACGCGCTCCGCTCCCCGCAATCTTCGGCTCCCGGTTGGTCCCGGAGGGGTCACGTGGGGGAGCGCGCTCCCGAGGCGCGCTCCCGAGCGATGCTCTCCCCGTCGGGAGCGCGCTTCGCCAGGGCGGAGGAGGCGGTGGCGATGGCGCCGAAGGTGCGTCATCGCCGGCTGAAGCGGGAGCGCTTGGGCGGCAGAAGGTGCGCGGGTGGGGGGGGATGGGGAAGGGGAGGAGCCACGTCAGGGCGCGGGAGGAAGGAGGGGGCGGGGCGAAGGCTTCCGAAAAGGAATACAAAAGTCCCCCTGGGGAATGGAGGAGGGTCGCCCTCCATAGCCCCCCTATGTGACCTGTTCGGGGATATAACGTCATGGGCCTAAGAAGCCGATCATAGAAATAGACTCGAGGCATCGCGCATCTGCTCTCATACACAAAGTCGCCTTCTGTTTCCACACGTATTCACATAAGGACCTTTTAGCTGCTGCGCTTCAAGCCTACCTTGGTTGTAAAAGCTGTGGAAACGCTTCATTCGTGGCAACTAAATATTTCCTGGCAGGCCAACAAACTAGGCAAAATGCAAAATATTTATTTCATAAAATTTATAAACTGCTTGCTGAAATAAAAAACAACAATGTAGTTTACAAATACAATCTAATAATGAAATGATGAAAGACAGTAAATAAAAAAAGCAACAACCACCCCACATTACTTGCCATCAGAGACGAGTCATGTATTAACTAGTTGAGATTCCTGCATTGCTGGGGGTTGGAATAGATGACCCTTTGGGTACCTTACAATTCTACAATTCTATGAATCTATAAACAGTTTACAACTTGGATTAAGCTACAGTGGGCCACAACAGCTCAAAGTTAGCTTAAAGCACAGAAAACTGTGGAGAAGGGTCATAGTGCCAGAGCAACATCATACCTACCTGCTGAACTTCCAGTGCTTGGTGAATACTTTTTAGCAGATTTTTTTAATACAAGTTTTCTGATTTTATGGTAATTTTAACTGATTTTATATCTGTTATATTATTTTTGTAAACTTACGGTACACCACTTAGAGACCGTAGTGTTAAGTGGACTCAAAATAGTTGAAATAAATATTTTGTCTCTCACATCAGCATTTAGCCTATCAAAGAACGTTTTTTGCTGCATTCCCTGAGCAAGGTAATACATAGCAAGGATTGAAGCCAATAGTGGGTCCACCCCTTCTTTCTCTCCTTCCTCTATTTCAACAGCAAGCCGCCATGTGATAGACAAATCACTCTTGCCAGCGGTCTGAACTGAAGTGTTGCAGAGCAATTTTGAAATTATGCCAAGGTGCACCCATGCTGCAAAGGCTGGACTCCCAAAGGAGCTGAAACTCTTTAAGCACAAACTCTGGTAAAGCCTAATATCAGCTTCATGTCTCTTAACATTTCAGTGCCCCTAATTGCTCCTCTGGCTCTTAATAAGCTGAGCAAGTACACTGTACTTTATGTGCAGTATTCATATTTATATGACTAGGAAAGAAAACGAGGCATGGATATTTCACTTGGAGCAGTAAGGCTATTCCAAGTTTACACTACAAAGACTACAAATGGCATGGGACGACATTGATCTGATCATCTGGGTAAGCTATTAGAGATCACTAGCTAAGGATTTAGTTAATCCAAATTAGAAAAGATGCAGAAATTACTCTTTCATTTTCAGCAATAAGAATTTGTGTAAGCGTATGTCTTTTTGCTGAAACTAGAGTAATTAATTATTCTCACAGAAAATTGAGCATTTTTGTTAAAAAAGCCACATTTACAAATGAAATGCTATTTTATAAAAATAATAGACTTGAGTTTCTCATTTCACATTTCCAATATTCACTAGTGCTATATGCAACTCTAAAAGGTATCTTACTATCCCTCATGAATACGAAGCCAGATTAGAATTAAAAGAGCATTTGAGAGTGTTCTTGTGGCCACTTGTAAAGGCTCTCAGAGATCTATTGAGCCAAGCCACTAAGTCCTTTGCTTTATAAGTAAAAATTGTTTCTTGAAAGCAACAAAGAATCTTCATAGATCACTGAATTAATATTTCTCTTGGCAACTTCCATATTATTAAAAATAAAATCTGACAGTTATTTCCAGATATTTGCACTTTTATATTGACTTGCCAAATTCACCCCTACAGAGGCAGAAATTCCAGTACTCTGGTACACAAATACATTCTTAACAGCCATACAAATAGATAGACTACTACTTCCGCCAAGTAGTTTGTCAGGAAATTAGCTATACCTGAATGACACTGAATGCAGACAAGAAATTGGTATGAAGAAAACAAAGGCAAAAAAAAAAGGCATTCCACTTATCTAAGAGGATTTTTTACAGTCTTCTTAGTACAGTCCAGTCCAGTACTTTTCCCCTAGCAAATATCCTTAGAATTGGGAAGGTTTTGGAAGATGATGGAAGGTGACTTACTTTCATAACAAAACAGGGCAATAAACCAACCATAGCAATGGTATCCACTCAGCCATATCTGATGGGGATCAAGGTCACACACAGGTTGCCTCCATGACCCCAAACAACCCTGTTGGGTCAGACCATTGGCTCATTTGGCCCAGCATCAGTGTCTCCTTGTGCTATGGTTGATTTAGGAAGAACTAAGAAAGAATTCAATTGTTCAAGTTTTGTGCCATGAGTGGGATATCAGTGACCACCCCATATTTGACAGGCAGCGGGAGAAGAGACAGCTAACATAACATAAGGGAATTTCAGACAATGAGAACTTGCACTGTTGCTAAACAAGAAGCAAATTCCTGAATTCTAGTTTCCCTTTTAGATACACTGAGTATATTTATCAGAATCAAGAGTCACCCATTACCAACTTGACACCTGTGGGTACTAGTTTGTTGGCTCTTGTGCAGTGCTTTTTTTCCTTCAAAAATGTTTAGAAGTCCTCTCATTTTCCTACTCATATTGAAATACTGCCCCTCAATGAGGACAAACTTTTATTCACAAAATGCTTAGGTGTATGTGTACCCCCACGTCCCCCCAGAAAAAAAGCACAGCCCTTGTGTATTTGTAGGGGATGAACTGGGTGGGATTGAGGCAACAGGCACTTTCCTTCACCTGTGGGGAGACTTGTATGTGTGTGTAGGGCAGCTTAAAATGGGGTGTGTGAGAGAGAGAGTAAGATTGAGAGAGATGTCCTTGGGCAGAGAGGGAAAGGTTTATGTGTCTGAGAGAGGAAGAGATATGTGTGCGTGTGATCTGTTTGTATGCATGAATTGTAAGAGATGCACTTGGACAGAGAGAAAGAGGTGCATGTATGTGCATGAGTGAGAGAGAGATGCATCTGTCTCTGCTTTTTGTGTGTGTAGTGAGTGTGGGGTGGGAACCTTTTCTCCCTCCTGGTATTGGGGAATGTGTCCTTACGAACAAATCTTCCTAACAGTTATGTGTGTGCAGCCTCTTAACAGTGTTGTATGTGTGCAGACCTCTGCATTTTTGAGGTCAAGGGAGAAGGGGAATCAGCAATG
Organism: Podarcis raffonei; assembly: GCF_027172205.1. Classification (NCBI taxonomy): domain Eukaryota; kingdom Metazoa; phylum Chordata; class Lepidosauria; order Squamata; family Lacertidae; genus Podarcis; species Podarcis raffonei. The sequence goes on along the minus strand of NC_070606.1, from coordinate 63,710,387 downwards.
ACTGTGCTGTATTGTACTGTACTTTAATTTTGTTACACTGTGCTCCTCCCCCATGACAGCCATTTTGTGTTATGTGACTGCTAATCCAGTAAGTTGGGCAACCCCTGCACGGTATGTTGCACCAGAAGTTGTGGCAAAACATCTTAATAAGTACCTTGGATATGTGCAACATAAACAATGGAGCCTTGTTGGGAGTTCTGAGGCAATTTCAAGGAAGTGGAGACATTGATCATGTCGCGTCTTGTTAAATTGATCAAAAGCATAACTTATGGCTTTGACTGAAAGTTTTTTGTATGGTAAATAAATCTTTTAACTTCTGGTTTTCTTTCAAAACTCTAGAGTGCGGCATATAAACACTGCTTCTTTCATCTGTGCCTTCTTCTCTGCAATCTGCGATGTAGAGAGAAGAATATCAGTTCTAACCACAGTAGTCCTGACGCCCTCTGCCTAATGCAGCTATTCCCCCTTTACTAAGGAACAACGTGTACCTAAATTTGGTTTGGGACAACTGGGAAATATTTCCCCATTGGGTAGTTAACTTCCAAAACGTCCCCAATGGTTTCCTTTGAGATGGAACTAATATTTGAGAAGAGGGATTCATTGGGGTGGTGAGGTAGTTCACCCTGAAGAGGTACAAAATATTTTAAGTAGGATAAAAACTCATTGATCTCTTCCCAAAGAGTATCTTGAAAGCAATCAGATGAGTGTTATTTGACCCTCTCTCAGGCTGAAATCCTATGTCCTTAATCATGGCTGAGGAATCTCTGGCCCTCCAGATGTTGAGTGACAACTCACATCAGCTTCAGTCAGTATAACCAATGGTCAGGGATAATGGGAAGTGTACTCCTAAAAAACATCTGCAGGGGGCAGGTTCCCCACCCCTGCTCTGTTGTAAGGAGTAAGCCCTATTGTGCCATATAAGGCTTCTTAGTAGATGCCTGTAGGACTGCACTGTCACTCAGCACACAGCCTCACTATATGTCATTTTTTAATGAAGTGCTTTTCATAAGTGTTGTACGTACATTAGAAGCAACAAAGATGATGGGAAGTGTGTTAAATATTGGGCACAATGCAGAAATCTAGGAAGAGGGAAGACTGAAGGGAAGACTGTTAAAAGGTCAAGATAGGAATAATAGAAGAGGAGACATTTAGGTAGCTTTTATTGCCCTTTAAAAATGTGGGGGGGGTTATTAGGTTGTTTTTGTTTTGATTGTATGTTTTGTGGTTTTATATTCATATTTTACTCTGTGAACTGCCTGTGGGTATAGGGTAGTATACAAATTTTAATAATAATAATGGAAGGCAGGTGCATGTACTAGGTGCATGGACTGAATAATAATAGAAGACAGATGCATACACTAGGTGCATGAACTGTTGCAGAGAACTGGCAGAAATAAATGGCACAAGAAACTAGAGGTTAAGCAGGTAAGTCAGTATTAGATCAGGAACAGGGAAACCTGTAGCTCTCCAGAATTGCTGAACTCTAATCAGCCCCTGCCAGCGTCTTACAGGTTCCCTACCTCTGTATTACATGAAATAAATATGACTAGTGTTGAGATGAAAGAAGAGCCAATACCAAGAAGTTTGAACTAAACACAAAAAAGTGAATGAATGGTGCAGTGGTGTGGCTTTTTAACAGTGAGCAAAATATTAGATGGCCAGGAGAGCTGAGGATAGAAGACATTTAGAGTGAGAAACTGGAACCAAGACATTACAGTAATCCAGGCAATAAGAACATTTATTAGAATTTTAGAACAGCCAACGTAAAGTAGTGAGATCTTAGTAGTATTGTAAAGACTAACTAGATTACTAAGTCATGTAGATAGCCCATATATGTGGATAAACAGAGCAAGGCGAACATGCTGTGTGGAATGTTGCAGTGTATCCCCATCCCCAAAAGGTATTACTGTTCAGCCCTCTTGGGGCAGAGTAAAGGTAAAGGTAAAGAGACCCGTGACCGTTAGGGCAGAGTAGGAAGGAATAAAGGACACATTCCATTCGCTTCCCATCTCAAGGCCATCTTCCATTGTGTTATATATTGCTAGCAGGCTTTATTCTTGGACTGGCTGCCAGCCCCAACAGCCTGAGGATGTTATACATGTATGTGGAACCTGCCACAAAACATTGCAGTGTGGAGCCTGTTCAGAGTTCCAGCCAGCCATACCCTCTCTTTGAGGAGAGATCACACACACACCAGTCAGCATAAGCCTTAACCACTTTTAGTTTTCAAATTTGTAATTCTGTCACTAAAAAACACTTTCTTCAGATGCTGACATCCCTCCCCACTCGTACTCATATTCTTCAGAAAAAGGAGATTGTATGTGGTACAATAATTCCCTATTATTTATATTTGCTTAAGAGGGCAACAGAAAGATAGAATGCCAAGAGATGTAAGATATTAAATATTTATTTTATTAAGTAAATAATTACAAATTTTGCTACAGTAAATAATTCATTTTACTTGTTAATATGGCAAAATAATTGTATGAAAGTTTTTATAAAACAATATCCTGTATTTCTGGAATTTACTATGCATTGTCGGCAAATTTCAACTTGTTTTTAAGATGTCAACAGAAGAGTAAAGATATTTAAATGAATAGAAAGTATTATATGTGTTTGTGACTTTGACAACATATATAAAAAGTTTAAGCTTACAATGGAATCAGTATCTAATATACCTCCATATGTACGTGTGTTTTTAGAAGAGTGTGGGCATGAAAATTAGACATTTAATTTCTCTATACTATCTAATGCTTTCAATTTTGGGTTGGGGGAAACGACAAAATCATTCCACATTTTCCACAAGTTCTGTGTTTATGATCTAGGGGCTATTTCACTCCAGGCAAATGTAGTGTTTAAAGTTTCCTTGGAAACAAACTTTATACATTCCAAGTGTAGCCAGTCCTCCAAATCATTATTTCACGGTTTTGTTTTAATCCACTCTTCCACTTGACAGTAAACATTAAGAAGTTACTTTCCTTATTAATCTGTCTTCATAAAGAAACTCCAGTGCATAGGACTCTTGACATAGAACAGCCTGAAGAAAAACAGGCTATTGCATCAAGCCAAATATTTTATTGGCAGGCCTTACTCTAGGCAGCAGAAATCAACCCCAAGGCTGTATTATGGTTCTTTACTTCAAAAAAGGAACCTTTTCATTCTTCTGATTTGGTTACTAAGGACATTCTTTCCAAGATTATACATTGCTTCAGATAATTACAAGCAGTACAAAGTTCTTAAATATAAGAAGAGCCTTTAAAATTCCAATACAAGCAGCCATTTAATCAGCACCAGTAAAGCATTCGTATCACACTGTTACTAACATAAATCAGTCTAACTATTTCTGTAGTTGAAGTGATTTAAAAGAGGCAAAGGAACAGAAGGAACACGCATACGTAGTCCAGAAGAAAAAGTAGTATTAATATATAAAAGTGCAAACCTTCACAATCACACTATAAAAACATCTGTGCTGCAAACAAAATGTTTTTGAAGATCAATTTAGGCACTTTTTGCTAGTGGCACAATTAAAGCTTATGTTCCTTTCACATAGCCTACCCACCTAGTTTTTTGATATGACCACCCAACTCCTACCCTTCAATTAAAAACAGCTATAATTTGTTGACCATAGAAAAGATTGACAAGAAGAAATGTGCATTGTCCCTCTCCACTTCATGAACAAATTTGTTCCAAGATTTGACCAGCAAACAAAGGTTATGCTATACTATGTAAGAGCACAGACACCTGCAGGACAGAAAGAAGAAAAATCTAACATCTCCAGCCTGCTAGGCCATCTGGTTTTCAGAGGTATGTTTGGCTTGTTCGTTTATCTTGCTGCTTATTAACAGCTGTCTTCTATTAAGACCAATTTTCCATTTGCAATTAAGGCATCTAATTTACTGGATCTTTTAGCAGCTGTACTACACATTCTATAGACAGCACTGGCAGAGCTTACTTTGGCTTTTCAAAAGAAATCTTAGTTGTTTTCAAATTTGGCATATGGGTTCTCTTCTTTAAACAAACCTGGGAAAAAATAACATCTGGTTAGAACACAGAGATCAAAGATATTGGTGAGGGGCAAATATGAAAAGGAAGTAGCCGAGGGAGGTGATGAAAAGTGGTTGCCAGTATTCGTGAAAGTAGGAGGCAGGATCAAAGTCTAGTGAACTGCATTTCTCAATAGTTTGCCTATCCAAATATTCCACACAATGTGGCATTTGGTCAAAAAAACCCCAACAACTCCTTTCTTGCAACATGTTTTTGGACAAGTATTTTAAAGAGTTATAATACAATAAATTATGTTTTATAACATTTTGGCTTAACCCAGAACTGATTGTTTCTTGTCTCAGGGGTACTGATCTAATAATAAGGAAAAGCTGACGACAGCTTGTCAGAATTATCAACACCCAAATTACCGTTTAAGCAAAATCAGTTAAATGATACGCTTAGAGAACATAAACTCCAGTCAGTTTTGTACCCTTACTTAGGGAGGAGGGTTTATTTCCGGACATCTGTGTGGAGGTGCAACAGATGGGAGAGAGAGATTGCTGACAATCAGGGTTTTTTTGGCTTGGTTACCAAGGCCAGTCAAAAACTTTGGGACACCATTCCTTCAGGTAATGAGTTGAAGTGGTAACTATCACATGTTGATATATAGCACACTAAGATGAAGCATCTTATGCATTTGACAGCTAGCCATTGGCACTTACCATATTTTTTCCGGATTTCATCATGCCTTGATTTCATCTCTGCTCTCCTGCAAGAAATATAACATGTCATGGGATGTTCGCAATTTAGAATAATTTTGTATACATTTTTTTCTCCTGTGTAGGAAGGAAATTATGTTAGTGAGAAGACAGCTCCCAACTACCTACATTCAAGATTAATTTTATACCCTGTCTTTTGACCAATAGAATCTTTAAAGTGCTTTTCATCAATAGGACCTTCAAGCAGGTTACAATATAATTCCAGATGCTTATAAACACTGGAGTCCTCCACGGCCAACACGTTAAGTATTACAGCAGAGGAATAATGTAGAAAAAGCACCTGCAACTGCCAGTTACTCCAGATGTTTTCTGCAAACATCTGGTCTTAACATCAAAAGGGAAGGTCGCAGCAGGCCTGACAACATCTGTAGGTTGACAGCAACTTACCTTTCTTCCTGTCTTACTCTTCTCTGCTCTCTCTCTCTGGCAACTTTCTCATCCTCCTTATCAGGTCTGCACAAAACAAGAGCATTTAGGACATATATGATTAGGTATGCCATAACTTGAGGGGTGTCATTAAGGTAAGTATATTACTGGTATTTACGGTATAAAAAAATAAGAACATGTTCAGATACTTGCTTTCTGCTCTTTTTTTTCCTGCAGCAACAACAGCAACAAACACAAAGAGCAATAAGGATTATTCCTCCCACCACGGACATTGTAATTATGAGAGCTTCAAAATTCACTGAAATATAACACAAGAAAAGTAGTGAGTGAGCCATTTGCCAAAAAACAAACCCTGAATTTAAAATAGGCCTACGTCATTTAATTCAAAATTAAAGTTATTCTACACAAATCACTGCAAACTTGCCCAGTTAAAGCATGGAGGACAAACTCAGTGCAGCAGCTTCATACAAATGAGCCATTGCATGGGCAATGTCCTCTATAGGACATCTATAATGCTGAGCCTTCTGCTACCACGATAGCTTTAAATTTTCTTTTTTAAGGATTAGTTGCATTTACTATCCAAAACTATTGACCACAAAATGCATAATGGAATCTTCATGTTCAGAAGTTGCTTACCATCTAATTACCAAAACACTGGGATATCATCATACTCTGCTTAACCTAATAACACCTAACTAACCACTAAAAATGCTAATATCTTTGCTGTGATATAGGAACGTAACTAGAAAGAATCCTCATGATCTTGCTGCAGTAATGATTTGCTGTTTAAACCAGAAAAAAAATATCTGCCTGTAAAATAATCTCCCGGAACATTTTGCTGCTATAGTAGCAAGGAGTTCCACTCCTTTCTATCAACTTGTAAGCTGTAGTAACTTGATCTGCCCATGTTGCAAGGAGACTGCAAACTTCTGATACGTTTACTTATAATACCCTAAATAATATTAAAGAAAGTTACTGAGAAGAGGAATATTTATTGCATCCAAGAAGCAATCCAGGAATTGTTTATAGAGAAAATTGCAATGCCAATGACACACATGCAGTATTCCTGGAAGTTACTTACCCCAACAGACACCCCAGCGGGCCTTACTCAACTGGCAAAGTGAACTGGGGGGGAGGATATTTCGAACAGGATATTCCAGGCATTGTTTGCTGCTGCTGCACCATAAACACTGGAAAAAGAAGAGGTGGAAAATACAACAAGCCAATAAACAAACAAACAAAACAGCTGAGTAGGATAAAGTTGAAGGGCAATATCCATACTTAGAGGAGACCCACTGAAATATGTTGACTTAAGTAACTTCAAGCCACTGATTTCAACCAGTCTATTCTGAGAATGAACTAGCAGGGTATTGCCCAAAGATAGCGAAAGGAACACAACTGTATGCCAACATTATCAATATTGCTTCTATGTAATCTTTTTGACTAGAGGGCACTGCCAAGTATTCAAAAGCACTGCTTCAACCTTAGTCCCAACACTGCACTACTGAAGCACTAGGTCCTCTTGAGTTTTGTATTGCCAAGTAATCCCATCTAAAAAAGCATCAAATGTAGGTCATTTTAAAAGGTCATAAAAACTTGTTTCGTCTAGAACTGCAATCCTTTGTACTTGAAGCAAGCTTCCCTTAATTCAGCAGAGAGACAAACTACTCATTGTGTTAAACACATGATCACATTTAACATGTCTACACACAAAAACAATCCCAGCCACATTAAAATATGTAGTTGGCTGTTACATATGCATGGGATTAGTACCAAATAAAAATCTTCCTATGTGGAAACCGGGAACTATAATAGATCAGTAAATGAACTGTATAAAGTGGCCACAGATAGAAGCAGAAAGTTGTAGTGATCAAGGAAGACTGTTCTTATGATCAGCACAAGTGAACCCAAAGGGTACCCTGTCAAAAGCACCTAGAGGTCAAGGACTAACATTAGATTCAGACTCTTACAGAAAGAGGCAGCAAATTGGAAGCGGTTTTTCCAAGCCTCAGAATTATACACTGTGCACCTCTAGGGCCTCCATAGTTGCAGTGCTTTCTAAACAATGCATCTGGCATATTAAAGGACTGTGCAGCCAAATAGCCACAACAACAACAACACACACCCCTCCCAAATTAAGCCCTCATGTTCATATTTAGATGCCATTTTTTGCTTAATCTGTTTGCTGGGTGATTAGTACAATTTTTTAATGCTTATAAGGCACAGATGGGGAACCTCAGGCTTGGACACCAAATGCAGCCCTCCACTGTTCTCTTAGCTGGCTCTCGAATATTTTTGCCTGGCTGGAATGTGTCCTTGGAACTTCAATAATATTTCCTGCTTGCCTGAAGTGTGAACAGAAAGTGATGCATGAATGTGCGTAGAAGCAAACCTACTGTACAAAGGTAAAATACACACTTCTGCCTCTAGCCCTGCCCACACTGGCATATAGTCCCTTAGTAATTGCCCAGAAGGGAATGCAGCTTTTTGACTGAAAATGGTTCCTCATCAGTTCTATAGGGAATGGCAGGGGAGTCCAAAGAAGTTCTATAAACTAATAGTGCATTTGTCCAAAACTGGCAGCAAATTCTGCTATCCTTAAAAACTATTTTGACTAAATTTTCAATAGGACTTGAATGCAATAAGTCTTCCTGCATTTTCCCAATATGAAAAGCCAGACAACTGCAAGAAAAATCAAGATCTGGATGCTTCAGTACAATGAGACTTGTATAAAACCCCTGCTCAAGTCCAGGTCATAGAGAAGTTGCTCAGAAGCAACATCTGGTAAATTATAGATCAAAATACTCATTGGATGTTTCTCAGGTATCTCCAGTTCATACATAACTCAAAGATGCTGGCTCTCAAATTTTTGTACTTAAAGACCCCTCTTTTCTTGCCTAAACATGAATCTGCACTTATTGTCAACTAACAGTGATTTCTTTTTAGTTGGACGAACTAGCAACTGATTGAGAAACATTTCTCAAGAATTGGAAGAGAGATTTCACAATACAATTTGCAAGTAAGAGATCACAGGCTTGCAACTTAAATATGTTGAGGAAGGGGACTAGTTAATTAATTTATTTGAAGTATACTGTATAATGAAGAGTGGTGCCTATGCCTCATATCTATTCATCCCAGGATGATTTGGCTTTATGTAATATTATACTGGTCTCTATAGAAAGAAAAAGGATGTTATAAACTTAATTGAGAAAGCAAGATTTGATAATTTTTGCACAACAAGCTTGATTCTGTATCACTGACCATCCTATTGAGTGTGTGTAGAGTAGATTGTGTAGTGCAGGAGCATCTGAGCCAGGGGTGGTGAACTTATGGCCCTCCAGATGTTGGACTACAAACCCCATCAGCCCCTGCCAGCGTTAGCAACGGTAATAAGATTCCTCACCCCTGTGCTAATCCAACAGCTCCCTGTGCATACACAAAGCTTGTATTCTGGAAGAGGCTTCCCCATTTAAAATAGAAACAATTTGATGCATTCATTCTTACTGCACATGCAGAATTATTCCTTTTATTGTATTTGCTGAGCCCCAGTCCTGATCCACCAGCCCAAAGGAGGGCTCTTGGGAGTAGTTTGGTGCAGGGATACCTAAGGAGGATGTCAAAAGCACCAGAGCAATCACTTCTAATGCTTTATTACAAGTCAGCCTGCCAGGTCTCCCAGCCTTTACAGATGCGGGAAGGACACTGGAGCAAGGAGATGGCCCAAGCAAATGTTTATACATTCTTTATACCCAAAACAGCATACGTCACTTTGGCCAGCACTTTCCAGCACTTCACCTGACCAGATGAGGGCATAGATGGCAAATAACCAAATCTTACAGATAGTTCCCCTTTTCTGGGCTCAGAGCCCAGCACCCCAAGCCCACAGATAAGGATAAAATCAAAGCAAGCCAATTGGCCTATATCAAAGCAAGTGAATATGAACATATATGAGCTCATGGTTACAACTACCAATTAACTGTGAGGTTATCTTGACTACCAAGATTGCATTTGCAGGGTTTCTGGAACCGTTCACCTTTGGTTGACGGCATAGCCCTGTGGATGAACTCTTGAGTGCCTGAACAGTTTTGGGTTGGGCTGGCCTTTAACATCACAGCACACAGCAGGCTCATAGACAATTTCAAGTTACAATATGCATTCTGCAATTGTATACTACTTACCGTGACATTTTTCAGGCATTCCTCACATGTTTTGTTTGTGTACTGTTGGCAGCCTATTGTGAGAGAGTAGAGGAATGATATGTTAGTTTATAATTGACAATGCATTAAGTTAAAGGTAAAGGACCCCTGACAGTTAAGTCCAGTCACAAACAACTCTGGGGTTGCGGTGCTCATCTCACTTTACTGGCCGAGGGAGCCAGTGTTTTTCCGCAGACAGTTTTTCCGGGTCATGTAGCCAGCATGACTAAGCCGCTTCTGGCAAAACCAGAGCAGCGCACGGAAACGCTGTTTACCTTCCCACCGGAGCAGTACCTATTTATCTACTTGCACTTTGACATGCTTTCGAACTGCTAGGTTGGCAGGAGCTGGGACCGAACAACGGGAGCTCACCCAGTTGCGGGGATTTGAATTGCCGACCTTCCAATCGGCAAGCCCAAGGCTCACTGGTTTACACCACAGCGCCACCCAACCTCTGCATTAAGTTAGTCACTCACTATTGCAGTTTTCTCCCATAATATATTTTGCTATTTTAAAAAATAAGGCTGAACTCTACTTGTAGAAGTTTGTGGGATTCCCTGATGCCAGGAATCTAAGCCAAGTTGCTTATGGTTGTAAACATTTACTTCCTATTTTAGGACAGAAAATTAAAACAGTCCAAAATTCATTCCCATAATTTGCAACAATCATTTCTTAGACATTAAAATTCAGGCAAAGAGGAAACTTCTAAACTACTGTATGGCTATTATTTACTTGTATATATATGCTGTGCTGAACTGCTCTCAGGTACACAAAGTAGGTGTAATATGATGCAATTAAGATTCGACATTAGTGTCAGTACAATTGTGCAGTTGATTAATGAGGTCATGTTTAGCAATCAACTTTACAGAATAAAGTTCTAAGCAAGTGTCTTCTAGAACAACCCTGAGCACATGACACAGCCTGGTTTAGCTCAATTACAAGGAAGTGGTTTAGCAACAGGGCACTCATCTTGGTTTCCAGCATCTGTACAATGTTGTCAACTCAGTTGCAAATGCTGGCCAAGGAAACATCTGGGTTAAAGGAAGTGAAATGCCCCTATGCCCACACACAGTTCAAATGAACTAGTCAATGAAGGTGACTGAGGTAAACTATGAAAGCAATGCTATAGCCATATCCTATCATGTATTTTACTCAAGTGAAAACTGACACCAGAAATATAGGATAACTTATACAGTGGTACCTCAGGTTACATACGCTTCAGGTTACATACGCTTCAGGTTACATACGCTTCAGGTTACATACTCCGCTAACCCAGAAATAGTGCTTCAGGTTAAGAACTTTGCTTCAGGTTGAGAACAGAAATTGTGCTCCGGCGGCGCAGCAGCAGCAGGAGGCCCCATTAGCTAACGTGATGCTTCAGGTTAAGAACAGTTTCAGGTTAAGTATGGACCTCCGGAATGAATTAAGTACTTAACCCGAGGTACCACTGTACTAAGTTAGACATTAACCATATGAGCTTTCTAACTTGGGATGACAGGGGACTGAACCTTCTGTATGCAAAGCATATGGCATGGTGCTTCTTACAAGCACCATAACAATGCCATTCATGCTTATAAGGGTAAACCCCACTGTTTTCAACCCTAAACAAACTTTTTTGCATTCAGCAATTAGCCACATCATGAAATTCAGAAATGGCATCCCTGTTGTCCCAAGACCACACAAGGAATAGCCCAACAGCCAACTTTGGACTTGCAGTTTCTCCAAAGATCTGAAGTTACCACATTAACCAATAGCACTCTTTATACAATCAAGTGATCAAAGTGTGCTAAGGAGCAACTAATCTGTATCACATGGCTGGATATCAGGAGTTTTGCTGCAACTATTTATTGCCTGGCAAACACATAACATTAGCTCACTGAACAAATGAACTCAGCCTCAAATTCAGAGACTAAAGAAACCAACCTTACTCACTTACGGTAAATCTAATGCTTCAGTTCCAACTTAAGGAATGCAAACGAACAAGAACAGAGACCAGACACTGATTACACCAGTGCTTTCTCAAGACGGTAAATCCAGTACAGTTTTTTAGAGCTGTCACCAGTTTTCATAAATCTTAGGCAATCAAACTTGCATGTGTGTAAAAAATTACAGTGGTACCTCGGGTTAAGTACTTAATTTGTTCCGGAGGTCCGTTCTTAACCTGAAACTGTTCTTAACCTGAAGCACCACTTTAGCTAATGGGGCCTCCCGCCGCCGGAGCATGATTTCTGTTCTCATCCTGAAGCAAAGTTCTTAACCTGAGGTACTATTTCTGGGTTAGCAGAATCTGTAACCTGAAGTGTATGTAACCTGAAGCGTATGTAACCTGAGGTACCACTGTAGTTCTGAAGCAGGAATATGTGGTAGGAGGAATCTCCTTTCATATGAGAAAAAAGCCCCTTTTTAAGATAAGTTTTCCATCTCTATTTTTTTAAAATAATAATGATGATGCTTGGATTCAAGATACATTTTGGGGTGAGGTGGGCAGCCAATCTGCAATATTGCTGAGGACCCTTTCACATTGCAGCCCTTAGGTTATAGGGCATAGGCATAACCATGACTTTGGGGGGGGGGAGGAACGGGACCTAGGTATCTGGTCAGTTAAGTATTTTAACATGGGGGACAGGCTTCATGTTGGGGGGGGGGGTCATAACCTCAGTTAAGTATTTTCAATCCTTTACAGTACTTGATTGGGGAGGCAGGTGCCCCCCCTTGGCTACGCCCATAGTTTATAGGGTTTGCCCCCGCGCATTCCCATCGCTGCGTTTCGAACGGGCTTTCCAGGTATCGTGCATACGCGCCCATAAAAACAAACTTTCAGGAAAACACTTCGGATCCCCGGCAACGCGTCACAGAGGGCAATAAAGCTAAGAAAATAAAACAAATCACAGCAAGCCCCGGCGGCGCCGCTCCTCGTCGGAAACGAGTCGCCGTTTTGGAAAGGGGAGAGGAGAAAGGACGCACGGGCCCTCCGGGGGCCACGAAGGGCACGTCCACACCGGAGAGCCGCGCAATCGGCGTTTCAAAGCGGCGAGGGGCGGGGAAAGGAGCGGGCCCGGGGCTGCCGAGGGAAACTACCGCGGCTGCCTCGGCCGCCCACAACTCCCTGCCCCCGAGAGGCGCCAGGGCCGAGGTCTCTCACCTGCTTGCTCCCCGGGCCCGGGCGTGGGGGCTCCGCGGGCGACAGCGAAGAGCAGCGGGACGCAGAGCAGGAGCAGGGGCCGCGGAGAGGCTCGGAGGCAGTGGTGGCCCATGGCGGAGAAGGCGCCCCGCAAAGCCAGGCTCCCTCTTCTTCTGGCGCCAGGAAGCACTCTCTCTCACTCACACACACACACACACACACACACACACACTCACTCACACACACACTTTTCTGCTTTCACTGCGCTTCTTTCTCCTCAGTTCTCCGAGCTCAACAGGAAACAAACACACCCACACCCGCCGTGACACACGCTCAGTCGCGCTCTCGCGCGCAGGCCGTTCTCCACCCGCGCCCTCCTCACTGACGGGGCGGGAGCGCGCGCTGGGCGGGACAACTGGCCAGCTCCCCCCGAAAGGTGGGGCCGAGGGAACGCGCGCTCCCGCAAGGAAGCCGTAACCATCACAACCGCGCCGAAGGACGAATGCTACTCTGGCAAAGCGCTTTCTAGGTGCCGCCCAATCGCGCGCGCTCTCCATCTCTCCACAAGGCTCTTTGGCGCCCCTCATCAAGGCCGCAGCAGCAGCAGCAGCGATAGCAGCCGTTGGGAGTTCAGGCGTTCCCTGTTCAGATTACTGTACCGGTATTTCTGCGAGGCGCCCTGTCCTCTCGCGCGCAGAAAAGAGGAGCAGAAGCCCGCCGCGCCATCGAATTGAGGGACTTGGGAGGTTTACACAGCATTATGATTGCACGGGATGGAAGCTGCCTTGCGCCAAGTCTCCCCCTCGTTGATCCGTCTAGCTCAGTGACTCTTCAAGGATTTAGAGAGGAGTCTTTCTTTCCCAGCCCTACCTCCTTGGAGACACACAAGGGACTTTGGGCACGCAAAGCACGTGGCAAGGCTTGCACTCCAAGATCATAAAGCAGTGAGGAGTCTTTCTCATCACATTTCCCTAATCCATTTTAAGGGGGGGGGACACGGGGTAGGGGTGCCAGGGACCAAACTACAGACTTTCTGCACGAGGGTAAAAGGAGCCTCCTCCATAGCCCTCATCGTGACTAATAGCCATTGATAGGCTTGACTTGTCCTCCGTTAATTCAGCCAATCCTCTGAAAGTCATCCTAGTTGGTGGTCCTCACTGCCTCCTGTGCAAAGCTTGAGCTCTATCCCAGATCACTGGTCCCCCTCGTCCCATTTATATGTCTTTTACCCAGGGTAAGCTCTGTCAGACAGCAGCTTTTGTGCTGCTCTGGTTTTAATCATCGTTGATTAAAGTAATCAGCCTTGTTGGTCCATTGGGGAGGAAATATCCAAACAGCAATAGTTGCATGATATGAGTATTAGGACCAATTAAAAATTAAGCAAGCTGTTGAGGTCACCAGTACTCTTCTATAGGGTAGTTGTTAAATAAAAGAAAAAAATATACTGCATGGTGCTGGTGCCAGTTCCAGGTGGGGAGTTTTAGCATCCCACCACCTAGGTGGGTCCTTTATCCTGGCATGAATGTGGGTGACGCTGTGGTCTAAACCACTTGAGTCTCTTGGGCTTGCCAATTAGAAGGTCAGCAGTTCAAATCCGTGCAACGGGGTGAGCTCCTGTTGCTCTGTCCCAGCTTCTACCAACCTAGCACTTCGAAAGCACACCAGTGCAATTAGATAAATGGGTACCACTGTGGCGGGAAGGTAAACGGCGTTTCCGTGCGCTCTGGCTTCCATCACGGTGTTCCATTGCACATGACCTGGAAAGCTGCCTGTAGACAAACACCAGATCCCTCAGCCTGAAGCGAGATGAGTGCCACACCCCATAGTCACCTTTGACTGGACTTAACCATTCACAGGTCCTTTACCTTTTACCTTACCTTTTGTCGTGGCATGGTGGGCCCCATCTCCTCCTTTCTTCAGCTCCCCATCCTTCCCTGATCTTTGAGAGTGGTAGGCTCAGCAGCAGACAGAGAGGTCAGTCTAGCAGCAACTATTGCTGGTGGTGCCTGCCATTTCAATTGTCCGGGACCCTGATATAAGCATTATGCTGGAATAAGGCAACCAAAGCACTAGAAGCATTGTTGGGGAATTTAAACAGGTGTCTCCTTGTGTGTGTGGAGAGACAGAGATTCCTATAGTGGTTTTTTTTGGGGGGGGTGTCAAAGCAACAATAAACTGAGCAGCAAAAACCAGTTTTCATATGGCAAAGCGTGTTGGAGAGAAATGGAATTCAGCCATTGCAGTTACACCATGGTGTCCCCTTCCATATTTACATCTGGATCACAAGAAGAGGTGTCTGTTGGGATAATATCTACTTTGTTATATGAGGTTAAAATAGTGATTGTAACAACAGAGATTAATTTGTCCATTACAGTATTAACAGTTAAAAAGAAAGAAAATTAAAATGACCACACGATGGTGCCATCATCTTGAAGTATATATAAAAGCCTGAAAAGAACATGTTAGCTAACTTGTTTTGAAGACTGTCTTCCAAAAGCTATTTAACAGCCCCCCTGGGAAATTTTTGGAAAGGCATAAGATTTCAGTCAGTGCAGAATTCACAATGGTTTTTAAAAGTTTATTTTTGTTGTGTATGTTTAGTTTTTTTGAAGAACTGTGGGCATTTTCCAGGTGACCTGGAATACTGAGCATTCATCTTAATTAGTTCTTAGAGAAGTTAGGACGTTCATTTTGATTTGCTTGTGAGGAGTTTAGACAATGTTATATCAAAATTTCATTCCACTGAAGAAGCAGATTTGTTACACAAGTCCTCCAAAACAACTTTAATTGCACAAACTGGATTTGCTGATAGGTGATTGAATCCCACCTGAAAATACTGAAAATCTGGAAGTGCCCTGTGAAACAGGAGGGCTTAATAACAGGCATGGAAAGAAAATAAACAGAATATTGTCAGGATAAAAGCAATGGACAAAATTCAATTGTGAAAAATTGAGTTCCATGAGGACTCAGGAGGGGATAAGGGCTAAGGCAAGAGATGCACTGAATATTTTTCACAAGGGTTGCTGATCAAATTCAAACAAGAGCTGAGCTTTTAACACCCTGGAATTATTTTCCACTTTGGGTTAAAATTTGCGCTGAAGAAAAATTCCCAGCTTTCGTCTTCCCACACCAATCCTCAAGTACTCTCCTCATGAGTTCCCCCCAGTGCCCACCTACTCTTCTGCTTAAGGCCTTTCCTGGTGTTTGTGGGAGTAGTGGCAACACACAGAGGCAGGAAAAGAGGCAGATCCCCACCAGAATGCTTGACATCCTTCTGGGCTGTTATGCTTATTTGCTGCTACACAGCACATCAGTACACTATCCCAGGACCCAGTGGCCACTGAGAGATTTGAGTTTTCCTGAGAACGACTACAATCCTAAACCCTGTGGATATTCAGGAATTTTGCTGTAAGGTATGGTCTCACTCTCACTGGTACACCCCCTGGCATCTGCAGTCCTTGTTAGCCTCCATTATAGCTGCTGGGATGGAACAAGTTCCTATGTGCGCTTGTGATTGGAGTGCCGCAAGACACCTAAGGACACACTAATGTCGATAATCTGCTCTTCATTGTTCTCCTTGTCTGCTTGTGCTTCTTTTTGCCAAGTATGGGGGACCTGTGGCTGTGGTACCCCAGCTTCTATCAGTCCCCACCAGCATAGCCAGGGGTCAGAGATTCAGAGCGTTGTAGTTCAACATCTGGAAGGCCACAATTTCCCCATACCTGCTTTTTGCAAGGTGCCCTTTCCACAAAAGTTCCCTGACACCCAGCTGCCCCTTATGTGCTCATGGTCATCGTGACACCCACCCATGCTGTGCATCTTGATACATGTGAATTGTGTTTCATTGGTGCAGCTATGTTATACATTAGATGCTGTGCTATGACCAATGACCTTAGGTGTTAATGTGAGATTTCCCTGTATAGCAAATACCAACTTTAGAGAAGGAATATTCCTTAGGAATGTAACATAGGAGGAAAGGGTTAAGTCCCCCCTTCATACTGTAATCCCAATAATTTCCAGACCCCCACCCAGATGCTATTTGCATTTTTAGAACCAGAATTTAAGGGCACACAGAGGCTGGCCCTTTGTCAACAACCAGGGACCTGCACTTGGAGAACTTTTATTTTCACAGTGTGCATCCTGAGCACACCTTAAACCAGCAAAGCATATCTTTCTTTCTTTTTTTGCTCATGCTCTTTGAAGAAAGACTAGAAAAACATTGGTGGAATTATGCAAATATGGTCAAAATGTCTCGCATCAGGTTTTCAGAAGCATCCAACAAACAATAAGAGATTTTGCAGCATGCAGCTGGCATGGTGAGGCCATGAGTGTATGACCAAGGTGAAACAAAGAATGGAGTAACTGACAAGGAACAATTGTAAATTTGTGGATAATTATTGCCTTTGTTTGAAAAAGATGACTGTTACGGGGATGATAAACACTATGGGTGGAAAAGAATGAGGAGGGGTGTTCTTCACTGATTAGCAAACCAGCTGTGGAGAAAAGCTCTAATCACTCACCCTCCATTCTGCCTGAGTGAGTCAGGCATATCCTTGCTGCAGTGTTCCCAAATACACAGCAACAGGTGGAGTGTGGGGACTTCACTGATAACCAACACTGAGATAGCTATTAGGGTTGCCATATTTCAAAAAGTAAAAACCAGGACACCCCGAAAGTTGTTGAGCTTGTTTCCGATTTACTTGCCTAAGATCGAGGACAAAGTACCGCTTTTCGGAAATTCCACCTTTGAAATCCCAGTAATATCCAGGGAAATCCGGACATATGGCAGCCCTGATAGCCATCTCCCAACTCGCAAAACCTGTCAACCCTCTATCTGGTGAATATGACTGGCTTGTGATTGGTGGAGTATCACCTGCTGTCAATCAAGCCCGCCAAACTGGACTGTTGCAAACAGTGTGTGTCATTTGCCCTTCTTCATTCCCCCAACCTGCAACATATTCTTGAAGTTTGTTAGGGTCAGAGGTGACCATTCAGCATAAACTTGCAGTGTTAGTTTGGATTAAGTGTAGGATTATTTAGACCAGTATTTTTGTATCACAAGCAGCATACTGGCTGCTTCTCCTCTCGTCTTCCTTTTTACCCTTTGAATAAACTGCTTAATTGGATTACTGGGCTGTACTGGTTTCTGAACGCACTCAAAGGCTAGTTAACCTCTCTTATGGCTTAGGGAACTGGGTTTACACAATGCCTTGGACACATTGGTGAATGGTTGTAGGAGAGAGAGAGAGAGAGAGAGAGAGAGAGAGAGAGAGAGGACTAGGACGAGTTTCCAGGCCTACTAGCCTACCCTGCAGAGTTGGTGCTGGAACAGGAGACTGCCCTAGCCTTACAACAGTTATTCAGAATAATTAAGCCTTGTCATTGACAGGTGCAACAGAAAATATTAGTGCTCCTCAGCCACAGGGGATGATTTGGCTGGAAGGAAATAGAAGGAGTAGGGAGAACAGTTACAATGAAAGCAATAGCCGCCATGCATTTCCAGTATGCAAACTGCCCAACATTATGGGGCTCTGTTAATGTCTAACAACCTGGATCTACTTGCTGGTAAATCCTTTCAGTGAGTCACTGTTACATTCCAAGAAACTCCTCATTTCCCAGAAACTCTTCTAAGCCACAAGATTCTAGCTGCTTTATAATATTCACTATGATAGATGGTCCTGCTTTGGCATCTGCCTCCTCTGATGGATTCTGCAGTCATTAAGAGACGATGTTCTTCAAATGGATCAGGAACGGAGGTGTGTTCATTTCTGCCACAATATTGTTCCATCATATAGATTTTCTAGATGAGAGTATCTAGTTAAGCAGGCTGTGGAAGAAGCTCCAAGGATAGGACTAGGACCTGGACAAGGATGGATGTGGTTTTCATCAGCTAAAAGCTGGCCATCATCAGCTGCCTGTCTGAGAGCTCTGCCTTTGTTTATTTATCTCCTACTTGGCATTAAGCCAGCTGAGGTGAAGTTACAGAATGCCCAGAAGCAGAGCCGTAGCTGGGTGGGTGGGTTGGGGGTGTCTAGCCAGGGTTTCTGCCCCAGATGAATCCTCCAGAGGGGCGCCATTGAGGCTTCCAGCCTCCCAGCATGTCTGGGCTTCAACCAGAGAGAACGATGAAAAAGTGAATAGCAATCGGGCGCTCCATCTTTCCCCTTTCCCCACGAAGCTGTAGAAGGCTCATTTACAATGCGATGCAGGGAGAGGAGGAAGAGTTGGAAAATCTGGAGAGGCTGTGTGGCTCTCCCCAGTGAAGCAGAAGATAGGATCCGCTGTGGGTTTGCTACTGTGCGATAAAGAAATTCTGGAGAAATAGAGGGAGGGGCTGGAAGCTGAGGAAGAGAATCAGTTGGATTAGATGATCCTTGGGTTCCCTTCCAGTTATTCCCAACAGCCACATCTTTACCTATATGGCATGAGATAGTGTGAGATGATTATGGCCATGACGTCAGATGGATATGGCTTGCATAAAATGGCCTCAGAGATGCCCCATGAGCCGAAGGTATCCCATGCCTAGTTTGCTGCCTATTTTCCCACTCTGAAGGAGAAGCTTTCCAGACCCACTGCAGTGTGTCCTTTTCTAGGGAGCTCATAATATCTGATCTGCTTTCCCCAGCAAGCTCCTCACTGAAGGTGGTTTTATGCAGCTACATTTCTGCCACCTTCCTTCCTTCCTTGGGTATGGAAGCGACAGGCAAGGCAGGCCCAAGACTTATTGCTGCAAGAGGCAGAACAGCAAATTATCCCCCTCCTCCAAGTTTTGGTGCGCATTACCCAAGGCAAATCAAGTTATTTTGGCACTTGAAGCACAAATGCTTCTTAATGTGCCTGGCAGCAAAAAAAAGATTGATGACTATAAGTTAAATAACCTACAATTTGCTACTTGTTCATGACACCCAAAATCAGCTGCCTGAGGAGCTGTTTCACTCTTCCTAGGGTAGGCCCAGCCCTGAACAGGCACCCCAGACTATTACATTGATTTTGCCAGCTGCTGTACTGATTCTAGAGACAGCCAAAAGAACATAATTAAGAGTCGTCCCCCCCAACACACATACAGCAAAAGGCCCCAGATGCTTTAAACATTCCTCACTGGGAATGTGCTCCAACTCCCTGATCATTTTGGCTGCTCTTTTCAGCACCATTTGCAGCTCTTCTATAACCTTTTAGACATGGAGGTGAGCAGAACTCAATATTTCTGAGTATATAAGGATGTTATTATATTGAAAGTTTTGTTTCTGATCCCTAACCTGGGCTTTGCCTTCTCCTCTCCCCTCCCCTACCCCAGCTGCTGCATACTGAGTTGTTGCTTTCTTTGAGCTGTCCACCACAACCCATCATTGTGGTGCATCTCAGAATCTTAGAGAAACACAGGTACCGCCTCCTGGACTGCTGTTTCCCTGACTTCCTAAAACACACACAAAAACAGGATACAACAAGTGACACTTTCTCTGAGTGAGCACTTATTTCCAAACTTGCTTTTGGTACATCTATGCAGGAATGATCATCATGGCGATTTCACCCAGTGGCATGTTGTCTTGCTAGAGGTCAGTCTCAAGGCTGTAGGATTCCAGCCTCATAGAATTCTAGCACATTTGAATTTAATTAGTGCTTTAAGACATTTGTTATCTGTCTCTCTCCATCAGGATTTCAGTGTGTAAGAAGCTCTGAGATGGTTGTTCCAGCATATGGCTGTAACTAGCCTCTTTTGTTTCAGACCAGAACAAAGTTTGAAACTAGCATTTTTCTCTGCCAATAGTTTAGAAACTTTTACCTCTTGTAACTAAGCAGTGTTTTACTGCCTGTGCAATTTTTCTTGACTGCTTTATGGAAAAGTACATGAACCCAACCTTTGAAAAGTTTTGTAAGTAAACCATTTTGTACAATGATAGCCTTAGATTTTTATGTGTATAGGAAGATAGGTTGTGATGGTTTAAACACATCCAATGCACATTTAAAACACATGAGTTCCCTCAAAGAATCCTGGGAACTGTAATTTGTTAAGAGTACTGGGAATTGTAGCTCTGTGTAATGGGAAACTACAATTCCCAGGATTCTTTTGAGAAAATCACGTTCTTTAAATGTGTGTTGAATATGCTTTAAATGTTTGGTGTGGATAGGCTGAAGTTCATGTTTCAAGTGCTGAATATGTTATCTAGGAAATAGGGTGTTAGCCATGAGCCTGGAAGATCTGTCTTCAAAATTATAGCTCCGCTCTGTGAGGGCTCTTGGTTCTTGCCTAATGAACATAGTAATGATTTTAGCTCAGAGGGTTCTGGTGGACATGAATGAGCAATAATAAAGACCTTTGCAGGCTTAACCGAGCTATGTAAATAATTATTAATATCGTAGTAAAGAAAACACTGTTCATTCCCACAGATTGCCTGTCACTTCAGACAGGAAGTCCCCCCAGCCCGGTCTGTCTCCATTTATAAATATGATGTGTTTGTTTTTTATTTCTCTTTCATTCATGAATGGCCAAATGCACTGTCTGATTTCCCACGGTGGTGAAAGGAGGGAGACAACATGGCAGGGGAGAACAGAGGAGATGGAGAGACTGACTGAACCCTGAGTGGAATTATCAGGAAGGGCACCCAAGCAGACTGGACAATAATATAATAAATCCTCCAGCACATCATGGCTCTGGTCAAAAGCATGAGCTGAGGGCACAGGCCTTTCTGGTTTCTCAATATTTTTACATGTATCCTCTACCAATTCATCATTTCAGCACAATTCACACATACATTTCAAGCATGTCTCTCTCACTCCCCTAATCCTGGGCACTCTAGTTTACCCCCAACAGAGCTCCAATTCTCACCACCTTTAACAAACTATACCCCCTAGGATTCTTTGTGTGGGGGATGCTTTAAATGTCCTAATTGCTCAGCTAAAAATGAAAACAAAGCCAACACATATGGGTGTGGCAAGGACACAAAGTAAAAATTTCAGGTTTTCCATGATCTTTAAATGCAAGATCCCTGAGATCCATAGTTTCCTCTGCTGATACCATAAAGAAAATCTGGGCTCCAATGCTTAAAACTACACATCCAGGACATTGCTGCTCACATGGATGACCCTAATCACTTTCATATCTAGAGCCCACCACCATGCTCAATCTAACCTTGTACCCCCATCACTTTCAATCCCTGTTAAGAGCTGCATAAAAATCAAAGTTCCAGTCCTTCACGGCAAGCAGGAAAACTGGAGGCAGCTGTAGCAAGACTGCAGCAGCTCTTACACAAGCGATGGAGGGCAGGAACCTGTTGTCCTTGAAATGTTGTTCACCATGCACTGCCTGCTTTCATTTAAGCTGATCAGCATCTATCTTGACTACATGTAGAGAAAGAAAAAAAAGGGGGAGTGATAGTGGTGGAGGATAAAACTCTAGCACCCCTTTCAGAGCAAAAGTACACAGTGTCAACAAGCCCCCAGAGAAGTAACCTGGGGCCAAAGTGAAACATACGGTTGTATCCAACATTAGTTCTAATCAGAGTAGACCCGTTAACATTAATGGGGACGAATAACTTAATTTCAATGGGTCTACTCTGAGTAGAATTTATTGTGGCGATTAAATGAGCATTGGGAGAACCACCTTGAACAGCACCTTGAGCTTCTTGAAGAAAAAGGTGGGATATAAATGCAACAAACCAACCAACAAACCATCAGTCGTCTTGAGGCCCTCCTCTTGCCCCCACATCAGTAGCATATTTCAGTACATGAAATATCATAGAATCATAGAATTGTAGAGTTGGAAGGGACCAGATATACGGTAACTCAATTTTTTATTCCCCATCCAACTTGAAACCATACTGAGCTTGGCTTAGCCTTGCAAATGCGCTAGCAGTTTTATTGCAGTACCATAACATATGTCATAGTTTTGTATGTAGCACTTAATGATGATCCAGTCCTTAAAAACCATAAAAACTCAGTAGACAGAGAAATGGCTTCCCTATCCTGTGAATTGGCATTCATGATTATGACTGAATTTTCCCTTCATCTACTCTACTGGAATGCTAAAGGAGTATTTGACAAACTCAGGAAATTACAGACCATCACAAAATCAAGATTTGCCAAGGTGTTGTTTTTTTGGTACCTTGCTTCGAACTGAGTATAACAAGATCAGGGACAAGAGTCCAGCTTTTGGGGGAAGAAGCATGTCCAGGTGACCACAAGAGAAAGTGAGAAAGGCTGCGGGGGAGGGAGGGAGATGGGAAGGTTCCGCCCACTTTAGGCTCCGGCTGCGCCCACTATCCGTTGCGCACTTTACTTCTCCCGCGCGGCAGTGGTCCTCCCCATCAGTGCTTTACCAGTTTCAGGTTACTGAAGGCGCTCTCAACTGATGCAACCCATATGGGAATGCAGCTGAATATTCTTTGGGTAACGCTACTTTCAGAAATAGGTCTGCCAGACCTTCGATATGCATCTGGATCTAGGCAACTAAAAAAAAAAATTAAACAAAAACCCGAAGCTCGTCACACTTGGACTCCATAAGCCAGCTTCATGAGCTATGGTACCCTAACTGAGCGCACGTCGCAATTTTACTTCCTCTGCATCAAGCGCAATATTTTTTGGGGGGGGGCAGCCTTGTGGCTCTGTCTCCTCCCGCTGCCCCCCGCATTCCTGCCCCCCATGCCTTGCAGACACGAAGAAGCTAAAGGGGCTGCCCTTCAGAAGGGGGCGTCTCATTCATTTCGAGACGTTTGCTCCGGAAAGTTGACGCCAAGCGCTGGCGGTTCCTGCGCGAGAAACGCCCGTCAACGGAGACGCCCGTCGGGCTTCCGCTAGGGGGAGAGCAGCAGGCCAGGAGGAGGAGAAGAAGAAGAAGACAGAAGGGGAGGACCGAGGGGGAGAAGGGCGATCCTCTCCCCCTACCCCACCCCTGGCCTCCCCTCCCCTCGGCGGCTGCTCGCCTTATTTGTCTAGGAAGTGGGTATTCTCAGCCCGTCCAAGATGGCCTCAAGTGGTTGTCACGGCAACAGTGTGAAAGTCATCAGTGCCATGGAAACCCTCTCTGTGGCATAATAATATAAATATTTTCCTTGAAGAAGGAGCCTGGGGATGAGTGGGCGATGTGCTATTTTCTAGCGCTGCTGCTGCTGCCTGGCTGCGGCGGACGGGAGGAAAGGAGGTGGGGGCTGGAGGAGGAGGAGGAGGGACGGAGGCTCCCCCGGCGATGGGGGAAGGGGACCGATAAAATTAGCTCAGCATGTCTGCACTGACGGGGAAGGGCCCCGCGGGCAGCGGCGGGCCTTGGCACCAGAGAGGAGCCGCGCGGGGGCTGCCTGGGCATCGCCAGGTCCCAAGGCCACTAGATGGGCCCACAGGCGGGCAGGAGGCGCCCAGGTAAGAGGAGTTTGCCTGCTGCTTTGCTTGACTTGCCCCAGGGCTCCTGATACCTTGCCTTCCTGTCCCAGAGGAGCAGGCACATGCCAGGCAGCAGCTGCAGCAGCAGCAGCTGAGTCTCTGGGCTCAGGTGCACTCAGAAGCCCACACTCACTTGGCAAGGGCACTGGGCAATGGGGAAGATGCTTCCCATTCCCCGGAGTTCCTGAGAGTGAGGGTGGCGCAGGGACAAGGGCATCAAGGCCGCTTCATGTGCCACACAGCATCCCTGGCGGATGGACAGGCACAGGAAGTGAAGTGCTGCGCAACCCATGACTAGATCACATGTGAATAAGAAATGTAGGGGCGTTTGGTGGTAGTAGTAGTTGTTTTTGGTTTTCTTTGGGGCTTGTTGTGGGGAGCATTTACTCTCAGTATATAAAGGCTGGAAAGCCAAGGCCCCAATTGTTGTTTCCTGGAGCATGTACACAGGGCAGCAATGCACGCAAGGGTACCACATGCAGTGATGTGCATGCCGATCTCACATGGTAGTTCCTGTGTCAAAATGCCACCTGCTTTAATGATTTTTGTAACATCTGAAGGGGCCTAGACATAATCATGAAACCGGAATGTCTTTTATATATAACACTTGGCACGTCTTATGGTTTGGAATGCTTCTCGTGTTGTTTTCTCAGCTTGCATAAGAAAAACGAAAACCACCGCCAGATCACCACTTTTGAAAGCAATATTGCAGGCTTTATATAGGTGAATAGCTCTCTGAGCCTCAATTCTCATCTGTAAAATGGGTATAAGAACAACCCTCTTTATAGAAATCTAAAAGGAGGAATGAGAGAAGGACTGGGAGTTTTTACCCAAGTAGTGGCTGAGGTGAGTTACAGCGTAAAAGACAACCTGTTGCACATTGAGGGCACCACATGCCTTTGTAACATTTTAAGTGGTAAAACGTAATTTAAATGGATAAGGATGTATTTAAATAATGAAATGTAAATGATTCGTTGTAAAACATTGAATACATCTATAAATGCATACAGCCACAAACAACCATACACAGAACTGCAATGGCTCCCCTCCACCCCGTAACAGAAGTGGCATAGATATAGAGTTGGAAAATTGATATTCGGTGTGCCATTGTTTAAGCAGCTTCAAATCCAGGCTTGTCAATTTGTGGGGAGGGAATGTATGTGACTTCATAATCACAGTCTTTTTACGGCCAATTGTTTTCTGCTGTCAGTTTTGCATCATGCAAAGCACCTTTTGCAACACACAATTTTCAGAAGCTGATATCTATGAGGTGCTTGGCTTTCTTGAACATATTATATACATTTGCATATGCAGATGCAAATGTTTCCTCCATTTGCCTCCTAGACTTGTTTGCTCTGACTATTAGGAGTGAGTACCTGGAGTCTCAGGCAGAGCTCTCTTCCAGACTTGCCTGTATCCAACTCCAAATTCTCCCTCTCTCCCAACCATTTGATTTTGTGGAAGGTAGGTTTGCAGTTGCATCGGCATACATGGCTTTCAGGAGGGTAAAATGCTTCCGGTATGTTGCATTGCAAGGCTGCTTGTTTGCCTGCCTCACCACTCCTATTGCCAGAACCATAAGCTGCCTTACGCTGAGATGGCCCGTCTAGCCCTGTATTGTGTACTACTCTGACTGGCAGCTAGCGATCCAGGGTTATTCCCCACCCTACTCCCTGATCCTTCTGAAAACAAGAGGTTTGGATCTGGCATCTTCTGCATGCAAACCATGCAGATCACGTAAGGAAGGGATGGGAAACATGCAGCCCTCCGGATATTATTTCTGGCTGGACTGCTGGGAGTTGGTTTCCAACAGCACCTGCATGGACCACAGATTCTCTATCCCTGGGCTAAAGCCTCTGCCACACTCAAGTGCTTTATGGGCCATTTTCCTATCACACCATTCGCAACTGCTGGCATGGCCAACTCATTCTTGTTGTCCTGAGCATTGGGATTGCAACAGAAGGGTGGGGTTTAAACCTTCTGAAACAAATTAATAAATTTTGAAAATGAATGAGTCAATCATGGAATGACCATAGCATGGTAAAGTTCATGCTTTGCATGCAGGAAGTCCCGGGTTCAATTTCTGGCATCCCCAGACAGGGCTGAGAAGGGCTTCTGTCTGAAACCCTGACGAACCACTATATAAGAGTAGACAATAGTGAGCTCAACTGGACCAAGGGCCTAATTCAGGATAAGTTAGCTACGTATGTACTTATTGCATTGGTAGTGTGCCCTTTCTTCAAAAAGCTCAGGGTAGCATATATGCCTCACCTCCTTTTATCCTCACAACAACCATTTGTGGGTGTGTTCGTCCACACTTCTGCTTGTGCCACACCTAGAAGGCAGTAGGATAGTAGGAAGTGTGGTTAAGCTCTGTGCTAGCTTTGATGGAGAGCTCTTGGTGCAGCTTCCTAATTTCTAGTCTAGTGCTACAGTTGGGACCCTCGAGCCAGATTCTGATTCTTCCAATAACTAAGTCCCAGATCATAGGATCAGGCCATATAAAGAAACACTCCCACACTTCCTCGCTATTTCTTCAGTCACTATTGTATCAGTTGGAATCAACGGGTGCTCCAAAAAGTTCAGCAAAAGGGGCAGAGACACTGGGTTGACTTGCTTGACAGCCCCTCTCACCGCCCCACCCCGACGATAGACCTTGGCTCAGCATCAATCACTTGAAGGCTCATCATCCAACATGTACACTCTCTCTTGAGCGCTGCTGCAGCCCTCTGTGCCCTTTCCCTAGTACAAAGCATGTTTGCTGCTGGTGATGCGAGTTGCTTCAGCAGATATGAACTCACAGGGCAGAACAAGCTGTGCAGCGGGCGAATATGCTGGCTTTTTATTCCAAACATGTTGTTTATGTCATAAAAGGAGACAACTCTGCAAGACAGGATTGAGAAGTGGAAAGGTGAACAAATAGGGCCTCTGAAGGTGTGCTGATATGAGCTTAATATGAAGGTATATCTGTCTGGCTGTGGAACTGTGACAAGGTGTGCATATATATCTGAATTGGTCTTCACCGTCAGCGCTGCATGATGGATGAGCATAATCAAACAATGTCCTAGGGAGAACATATTTCCTCCTCCGCTTGTGAAATTTCATCACTGTTGTGGACAAGACTCTCTGGTAATTCTGCCAGAAACCCCCCACTACCGGAATAGATGGATGCTGTCTGTTCTAAAACTCTGACTCAGGGCCAAACGAGACTTGACGTTAAAAGGTTTCATATCATTTAATGTTCAGGGATTTTTAAAAACACAAACAGGAAAAACCTGCACAGGAGATGCAAAGACTCGTTTAACAATTTGGCCCTTAATATTCATTTGAGATATTACTTTTTAGTTTTTTTTTTTTTTTTGGCCAGCATACATTTGTGAAGAGTAGCTGAAGGGGCATGGAGTGCCCCAAATCACCTAACTACCCTGCTGATCTTCTCACTTCCCCCCAGTTGCAAATAGTGGTTTAATTTATGACATTGTTTGTTTACCGGTATATCCAAGTCTATGCAAAAGAATAAAAACTCACTGTTTATTTTCTGAGCACCAGGGATCTTAAATGATAACACCCTTTTCTAATTGTGCAATAGGCATGTGGCAACATGAAGAAGAACTACCTTGCTCTATGAGGCGAAAGGTCAATCTAGTCCAACATTCTGCCCCCAGCTGTAGCTTGCTAGATTCTTCTGGAAACTCAAAGGCAGGACATGAAGGTGATGCCCTGTTATTATAGCATCTAGTAATCTAAGTAATTCTGCCTCTAAACATTGGGGCTTATTAATCATGACTACTACCTTATTATTTATTTATTACAAGCAACCCAGATCCCTCTCCTGATCACTGTAATTTCTGATGTGGGAATATTAGCACTTAAACTTTAAAATGTTGCAATTTTTTAAAATACAGTGAACACTGGACATTGTGTATTTGATTGTTCTATAGAAGGTAGCCGAGCAGCTGCCAAGAGGCACTTATTGGATAGTGATGGATGTTTGGGCAAAACCTTCCCAACATCCACTGAAAAGCGCATTGTAGTCACATGGCCACGGGGACTAGCTCTTCTTTCTGATGATGTACCTGGCAGCTGTGGCCCCACACTATAATAATAATAAAATAATAATAATAATAATAATTAATAATAATATATTATTTATACCCCATCCATCTGGCTGGGTCCCCCCAGCCACTCTGGGCGGCTTCCAACAAAACACTAAAATACAATAACCTATTAAACATTAAAAGCCTCCCTAAACAGGGCTGCCTTTAGATGTCTTCTAAAAGTTTGGTAGTTATTTTTCTCTTTGACATCTAGTGGGAGGGCGTTCCACAGGGCGGGCGCCACTACCGAGAAGGCCCTCTGCCTGGTTCCTTGTAACTTGGCTTCTCGCAGCGAGGGAACCGCCAGAAGGTCCTCGGCGCTGGACCTCAGTGTCTGGGCAGAACGATGGAGGTGGAGACGCTCCTTCAGCTATACTGGACCGAGGCTGTTTAGGGCTTTAAAGGTCAGCACCAACACTTTGAATTGTGCTTGGAAATGTACTGGGAGCCAGTGTAGGTCTTTCAAGACCGGTGTTATATGGTCTCGGCAGCCGCTCCCAGTCACCAGTCTAGCTGCCGCATTCTGGATTAATTGTAGTTTCCGGGTCACCTTCAAAGGTAGCCCCACATAGAGCACATTGCAGTAGTCCAAGCGAGAGATAACCAGAGCATGCACCACTCTGACAGTCCGCAGACAGGTAGGGTCTCAGCCTGCATACAAGATGGAGCTGGTAAACAGCTGCCCTGGACACAGAATTGACCTGTGCCTCCATGGACAGCTGTGAGTCCAGAATGGTTCTGGACCTGGTTCTTCAGGGAGCGTGTTGGAGCGGGTCAGAAGGTATACACATATACCAATCAGGGTTCCTCCTTGCACTGAGAAGCTCTATGTGCATGCACCATTACATGCTCAGAACCCCTTCTGATGTGCTCCAAATGCATGGAAGGTTTATGGTCACCAAATGTGGGAGGGAGATTAGTCGATATGGCTCTGACCCCTCTCACACATTCTTTCAGTGCAAGGGGTTGTCATTTGAACCTGACATGAATTACTGTCATCAACACAACTCCCATTCAGTTCAGGCTATAACATTTGTTGCATTGTTTTGGTTGCTTTGGATACTTTTTCTTGCTTTACAACTCTAAAAGAGAAATATTAGGAAAGTGAATTGCAACAAATCCTTCTCCCACAGTTGCATGCTCCCCCTCTCCTGCACTGGAGAGGGATGCTCCAGTGGTTTTCCTATGGAGTGGGGAGACAAAAATATTGATGAACCAATTTTTTACTACCCTCCCCATGTGAAAAGGAAATAGTAAAATGTAGTTTTACTAAAATCTAAAATGATAGAAAACCACAAAAGAAGAAAGATTTAAAGAGCTGCTTAGTTTGAAAAGGCTCGTCAGTTCAGCACTACTATCCTCAGTATGCGACCACTGATAGGTGGTAGATAAATTATTGAGAGTAATAGTCATGTTTAACAGATGTAGTATGAAGTAATGTGGGAATTATGTTGTTATTACAGAAAGCACAAAAACTTTAGCATGCAGGGATTGTTCTTTGTTAATCTTAAGGATTTTGAGGGTTTTATCTGTAAATGCTGCTGTATAAGAATATTTCTTTTAACTACAGTATAATGATTCTTGAGCAACATTAGGCTGAAAAGCCTAAGCATATTCTCTTAAAAAGTAAATGCCATTGAATCTCTCAAGCAGTTTTGAATAAACATGGTTAAGCTTGGAATGTAAATCATGCTTTATTCATGTCATATATATGGTATCTTAGTTTGCTGGTATTTAACTGTAAGGACCCTTCCCACACTGTCAAAAGCCTTTTCTAAAACCACTTAACTAGCATGATGAATGTTTGGTGATGCCATACACTATTTGATATTTTTCTATAAAGTATATATTCTACTTGTTCTTGATTTGTCAGGGACTCAGGACAGAGCCATGTTATGTCTACAAACGCACATTCATAATCTTTCATTTCTTGATGTGACACAAGCAGGTGGAGGCAGGGTACTTTGGTAGAGGAGATCAATAGATGCAAGTGATGTTCTTAAGCTTTCCACACCCAGAATTTCTCCTCTGCAAATGCCCCCTCCATCTCAGTCCCCTATCTGGAGAAAAGTTGGTTAAGACACCTTGGGTGGGCAATTTTCAAGGGAGAATCATTGGTCGGAGGAAGAATTAAGCATCCCCTCTACCCATCAGTTATTCTCTGGGAATGACCACCTATCAGAAATTCTGTAATAGTGGATTTCTTGTATCAATAAGTGGCTGGAATAGATTATCTTTGAAGTCCCTCCCAACTGTATGATTCTGTGACTGTAAAATGTTCCCCAGCTCTGCATTGCCATTACATTATATAACTTGCAATTCCAGCAACACAGTGGTTAAATATTATCACTTTGCTCTTCTACTAACATAACTTTCCCAGTTCGAGTTGTCCTTCAAATAATTGTGTTTCCTCAATTACAGATTCTTCAGGTTTATTCAAATATTGAACCAACATGCATTTACCAAGTTTGCTTTAATTTAACTTTGAGAAATGTATTACAATTTCTTTCTCCAAACTTGTGTTCAGTGTGTTGTACCGTCTTGTAACATGGAATGCTAGAATAAATTAGATTTTAAGGAGTTTTGCTGTTGCTTCAGAAGAAACAAGGAACACTGTATTCCGCTTTGTCTTAAATTTCCAGTTAATTGACTTAGCATTACAGCTTATCTAAAGTGCTAGAAAAGCAGAGTGTCTTTTCTTTAACTATATCTTATACTTTGCTCAGATCGTTCAGTTATGGACAAAAATGGAATGTGTTGCTAAAACAACAATGAATGCTAACATTTTAAATCCTGCTGTTAGACAACCATCAGTTATTGCCGTAATCTTATTTTGCAGAACACAAAATGTATTTCCATAAACCTGTTGATTTCAGTGAACTTCAGCCAGTTTAGTTTGTGCTGGATTGTGCACATTTAGGTATCAGTGGCAGAACAGAATGAGAGCTGCTGTGGTCACAGAGGTTACTCTCCTGCTGCCTTGGAAAGTTTATAGATATAATCAGGATTTTCAGGCTGTGCATCTGCCAGGACAGTAGTGGCTATTGCTGCAGCTTTGATGCAGGAGATGGTATCTGCTTCCAGTAACGTGGGCCCCTTGTGCTAATGCCCAGAATACAGTGTGGAA
Source organism: Podarcis raffonei (assembly GCF_027172205.1). NCBI lineage: Eukaryota > Metazoa > Chordata > Lepidosauria > Squamata > Lacertidae > Podarcis > Podarcis raffonei. The sequence continues at coordinate 63,679,326 of NC_070606.1, read as the reverse complement.
TTATTGCTCTACAAGCCATACAGCCTCTGAAAGGGGTCCCAGCCCTATAACATAGTTGGCCTTATCAGTGATATTATGATACATTTTCTTGAAAACAAACAGGGCCATCTCTAAAGAACTTTTGGTCTCATTTTTATTCACTTAATGGAGTGCTCCCATTTACTTTCCCCCATCTAAACCCATCATCTCCACATGCTGCCTGTCTCTGTTTTCAAGGTCCTCTGCTTTCTCCAATAAAGCTCTGACCTATGTCAATAGCTTCAGTTCCAAATAAAATGTGCATGTTTTGAGTCATCTTGCAGATCAGATTTTCCCAACTTTTCAAATTGGATTTGAGAAGACAATCAAATATGCCTTCCCCCGCTGCCGCCACTGTGGTCTTCAGTGATTTCAAGTTCTATGCAGTTGTTTCAAACCCTGAAGTAAGCCCTGCTCCTCTCTAAGATGGTGGGATCCAATTTGCCTTTGTATGTCTCTTTGTTCTCTGCAGTTTTCACATGGTAGTGGGATAGTGTTACTATTTCTCACAAATCCAGAAGAGACAGATCTCACATCCAATATCCCAGGGACATGTGAGGATCCTAGAGGTTACATGTTTCATGCCACCCCAATTTCTGAGCAGTGCGAGATTCCAAGGGTCTCAGGGTTGGATCAAGGCACAGCAGAGACTGTAGTGTCTTTATGATATATGGTTTATTTATACATATATACAACCTGAGCCTATGATGGAGGGGTTCACAGCATAAACACCACAAAAGGGTCTTGTTTCTCCCATAGGCACAACCTTGGATTCAAACAGAAATCAAACATTGCTCTCAAACATTGCTCTGACTCTCTCTGTGCCTTGCTGCTTTACTTCTAGGTCACATCACCGCAACTCTGTTCTCAACTTTGGCTTTTTTCTGTTGAAGGAAGGGGGCCTACCCATTTGCTGACTTACACCAAGCCCCTTTAGCCTCCTTAATGGCTCTCACCCAGGCTACCACCTCCCCAGGAGGCTAGTCTGGCTGTGACAAGAATTAGAAGGCTTGGTTCAATTCTGACACTTGCTGAATCCAGGGATTAGAGAGGTCTGGCACCCAGCTTAACACCCCAAACTCATAACAATATTAAAGGCAAATGGAGTTGTGTTGGCTGTATTTGGGAAATACCTTTATGAGGCCAACCAAAATAATAACAATAACAATAACAATAACTTTTATTTGTACCCTGCCCTCCCCGGCCGGAGCTGGGCTCAGAGTGGCTAACATCATATAAATAACACAGTATACATAAAAACAGGCATCAATTAATTAAAATACATCTTAAAATTAATTCAGACAAATTAAAATCTGGACAAATGGCAGTTATCAGGTTAAGATTGAGAGCGGTTAATACTTGCCAGGACCAACTGTTTTCACTGATCATATAAGGACCTGTGAACAGGCTGGGAGGCCTCCTTCATGCTTGTTCTTATACAAAGGAAAATAGGTCAGACAGCACCCTGGCCAAAACAGTCTGCAAGCAGGGATTACTGGATAGTTAAGACACAACTGGCCAACAACTGGCAGTTGCACAAGGTTGTGTGTGTGTGTGTATTCCACAATCACTTCTGCTTTAAGTGGTTTTGCAGGAATTCACAATGCTTCAAACTATACTATATTATGTAAGGTGAAAAATTAATGGAGACACTGAGAAAGTTTCAGGGAGTAAGTTCCTAACCCCAGATTGAGTATGGTTTCTAAAGAGGGAGATTTGGCAACAGAGGGGGGGGGGAATGTTCGTTGTCTTTTACTTTAAATAGAATCAGTCCTGGAAGGAAGACAACGTCAGCTAGCTGTGTGTCTTTTGCTATTTCTGTTCCATATATGATTTGCAATGTAAATAAGACTAGTCTGCTAAGTGGCCACCATTGAAAGACTAAACAATATTTTCTCTAAACTGCATGGAGCAGAGAAAACTCATTCAAGTGCTGAAATCAGAGAAGACCAAATTTGTTCTGCAGTACTTCATGGTGCTCACACTTTGAACTGGATTTTGCTGTTATTCGGTGAACAACCCCTCCGTTGGCTCAGGAAAATTTTATTTTCAAGAAAAGTACACACAGATTATGGAATCAGGTTAGCTTTAACTTCAGTGACCCTCTGCTTTGCTCTGAGGACATTATTGAACTCAATTGATGCAATAATAAAAGACAGATTGGTCCTTAGAAAGCATCCTTTTCTGGTATTCTGAAGTCTGGTAATCCTATAAGAGGCAAAAGCAGAGTCATTGTCATTGTCCTGATATAATATTATTTCACATAGAGACTTTTCCTTTTTATAAAATGTTAGGCACAAGCCACTGGGACCCCAGTTTATTTGGAAGCAGGTTCCATAGATTTCAATCTACAACTGCAATGTCTTACTTCTAAACAGATGTGCTTGGGATCACAACCTTGTAGCTGCTCAGTCTTCCCTGAGCTTCAGCTACCATGAGGCCAGTGCTTTTTTTCTGGCAGTACTCAATGGTACGCAGTACCGGCACCTCCCCACTGCCCCCCAAATCTTGCGATGCCCTTCATGGTCCCTTCCAACTCTACAATTCTGCTATTCCATCTATGGTTTGAAAAAGCAGCACTGTTGTGGCCATTCTGTTAGGGGTGTGTGGCTTTTCTCATATCATGTAATCATTTATGTGGGTGGATGGAGGGAGGGCAGCACAGAGAGAGGAGGAGTTGGCAAGTGTGTGCTGTGGCACGCCAACCTTTCTTCTCTCTCTCCCACTCTGCGTTGTTGTACCCCTAACCTGCCACCCAGTGCATGAGATCCTCTTTGTCCCTCCTTGAATTGGGCATGGGTCCTTTTACTTTCCAATATATTATTATTATTATTATTATTATTATTATTATTATTATTATTATCATCCCACCTTTTCTCCAGACAGGGACTCAAGGTGGCTTACAACAAATGAAAACAACACAGATAAAATAAAGACGCTGAAAACACAGAAAAGATAATAATTAAAAAGTAATTAAACTCAAATAGTGTTAAAACTTTTGCTTACTCCTTTCTTCTTATCTTTTGTGGCCTTTTTGTTCCATTATTATTTCCTTTAACATTCTTATATCTTTGTTTTCTTTTCTTTATCTTTTTCTTCTTTTGTTTTGCTTTGTTCCGATCATTTACACTATTTGTGGTCCTCTACTCAAGGTAAACAGCGTTTCCGTGCGCTGCTCTGGTTCTCCAGAAGCAGCTTAGTCATGCTGGCCACATGACCTGGAAGCTGGACGCCGGCTCTCTTGGCCAATAAAGCGAGATGAGCGCTGCAACCCCAGAGTCAGTCATGACTGGACCTAATGGTCAGGGGTCCCTTTACTTTTTTTACTCAGGGTTAAGGAAGGGTTAACATGCAGATGAAGGTGATGGATAGTTGATTAAGGGCCCTGTGTGAGAGAAGAAAGGGAATCTCCCAGGTAGGAGTTGAAGAGTTCACCTTTCTCTGTGTTGGTTAAGTTAAGATATACCTGCGAAAGAGGACTTTCTTCTTTGCTTTTGTTTCCATTTAGATTAGATTTTTTATTATTATAATGTATTAATTAAATCTTATAAATGAAAAAACCCAACTGAAAAAAAATCTATTAAAATGCAGATGACAAAAACAATAAAAACAGCACAGTACTATAAATGCCCTTTCCTGAAATAACAGCCAGTTCCTGAAGGCCTGTTGGAATAGGACAGGACGGGGTGGGGGACCAGTCTAGGTTCTCTAGGAAGGGAATTTCAAAGTCTGGGAGAAGCCACTGAGAACATACCAGGACTCTCTTGTGATATCTTTAGGGTTTCTACCATCTCCATATTCTGCCATAAATTAAGTACCTAGATGGCCCAAGTGTAAAGGATCTGAATTGCCTCAGCAAAGCCATTGTATAACGATGCTAGAGTACATACAGTATGTGACCAACTGGTGATATTCAGTTCAGTGACACCAATGGTAGTTGGGCATGTAGAACGGGGCTGAGGTAAGTCTCTAGGCAACAGTGAAGAAATGGTATCTGCTCAGCATCCAATTACCAATGACACTTCAGAGGACACTTCAAAAACCAGTGGTAGGGGAGCAAAGGCTGGCCCTCTGCTGTTACCTGCCACTGAGCAAATCTCCACAGTGTAGTAATTAGAGATGTCATCCTTCTGACCTCTAATACACACCTGTTGCTCTCTGATGGGGCTCTATTATCAAATTTAGCTGTCATGGACTTCCAGTAGCTCAAGTCCCAGTGGGGCACCTGAAAGCATGTCACAACCACCACTGGCACTCTGACTCAGACTCCCATTTGGTGCCCCCCTCCCTCTTTTGTTTTTTACTTACAGAAGGTAAGAACAGCTTTTCTGCTAGGCTTGTGATCACAAGAAGACCAGTTCAAGAGAACTGGCCCATGTACAAGAGAATTCTGAAGTCAACTGGTGGTATTTAATGGAAATCCTCACTTGCCTAGCCAGCGCCCTTCTCAAATAATTCTGGTCGTTTCTTTTTTCTCTCTCCCTTTTTTCCCTTTCTGCCCAAAGAAGGTAGTTATGCTGAGATAAATTCTTTGGTTCACAAGGAAACGGAATTATAATATGTTCTTCAGCTACTTAGCCTCTTTGAAGTCATTCACAGCTTACTATGTTTCTCTGTGGAACTTTGAACTCTCCACCCACAATACATAACAAGACTTATTTATTTACTTACTGCATTTCCTTTGCTATTGGTTACACAACTGTTTCTTTCCAGATGAAAGAGAAATAAGCTGAGAACCTCTGTTCTCGCTAGAGGTCATTTGCGGGCCCAGGCACAGTGAGCCCGCAAACGTCGGGGTTGAACCATGGGAAGAAGTAATAAAGACGGGTCAAGCCACTTGGGATCAAATAGGCCACAACTTCATTGCTTACAGATGTCAGAAGGTCTTGGTTTAGGCATTGGGTGTGTATCCTGAATTAACCAACCCGATTTGCTGACTGATGGTTTCATCAGGGTCAATCCTGGGTAAAGGACCACTCTATGATGCACATTAATTCTGGACAGTAGTGCCATGCAATCTTTAATCTGAAAGTCAGGACATAATCCTATCACAGAAGCCGTGCTAGAGGCACCCGATGGCAGCGTGTGCCGACTGAGCTAGCATGCCAGCTCAGCTGAAATATGAGTTGGATTCTATCCTAAGCATATTTCAGCAGACAGTCAAAGCTGTCTCCTTCCCAGCTTGCCCACCCCTTGTTAATCAAGGGGAAAGCTGCAGAGACATTTACAAGTTTCCCATCTGTTAGCTCACCACACTCAGCCTTTTTCTTGCCCTTCCCCAATCCACTTGGCCTTTGAGATTTTTGGATGGGAGAATAGCTCTGTTTCCCCAGGTCCTTTTCTTGGTACAGTTTGTTGGAAAAGATTGAGTGGACACGCAAAAAATGGCTTTCCCCAGAAAAGTGCCTAGAACAGGAGACCAATTCTCACAGGCTGGACGTGGGTGCGTTTTATTTATGAGGAGTCCCTTGCCTGTTAGCCCTTGCCCTTGCTCATGAATCAATCCAATATCTGAAAGGGAGAGGATGCTTTCATTGACGGCTTGGAAGGCAATGGCCTTATTAAACACCACTTTTCTAGGTCCTGCTGAACAACTGTTTTCTTTGATCAAAAAGATAAATGAGCCCCAGAGAGAGCTGCTGAGAAAAGCTTCCTCAGCAAAGCAAAGACTCCCAAGTTAGGAGCTTCTGCATCAGCCTGGATCCTCCTGTTCCCTTGTGAGAAGGAAATGCCAAACCAGGGGTAGGAGGTAGGTTCATAGAGGTCCACACAATATTGTGATATCAACCTGGCCAAGGGAATGGAGTATTAGCAGGGCTGGGGGCAAAGCCCACAGAAGGCAATTTATTCAACCCGGGAAGGAATGCTAATATTTAACCTGGCCACCTTACCAGTCACACATGATAGGGGGCCACCGCAGATCAACTGAACACATCCTTGATGGCAGCTGTGGCACATGCATGTCATAAGCAGAAGTATGTGCATAGCAGAAAGCTCAGGCAGGATAGTGAATGATCATTCTTATTAAAAAGCTGGTGGACCTGGACCTTTCCTCCACCATCTGTGATTGGATTAAAGACTTTCTGAGGGATCTCACACAAATAGTGAGGATTGGGCTGTCCCCTGAGTTCGGTAGATGACATCGCGGGAGACCGCTGCCTCAGGAGAGCAAGGAAAATTCTTAGGGACAACTCACACCCTGGCCAGTACCTTTTTAAACTCCTACCTTCGGGCAGGAGATACAGAAATACAGTCAGCCGCACCAACAAGTTAAAGAAAAGTTTTTCTCCGTGGGCTGCTGAATGGAAAAAAATAGTGGTGCAATTGACTTCCGACAAGCACACAGAGTGCGAACAAGACTGAGTGTATGTGTGGGGGGGGGCTCATTTAATTTCACTGCACACAGGTAGTGTAGTGACAATAAAGGTTTGTTTATCTATCTATCTATCTATCTATCTATCTATCTATCTATCTATCATTGGTTGGCCAAGCTGAGTATTGTCCATGCTGATTGGCTGTGACTCTGTGTGGTTTCAGGTAAGAAAGTCCCAGGGGGCCTACCTGGAAAGGCCAGACATAGAACCTGGCTGGGATCTTTCACATACAAAGCAGTTTCTCTAGCACTCAGCTACAGCACGTCCCCATCACTATGAGTCACACTTATAAACAACATTTTAAGAGATTTAGAAGAAGTCCTAGGGCTACAGTCCAAACCCCTTTGCACCAGCCTAGGGAGGGATAGGAGCCTTGCCAGACTCCAGTGTCCTCCACCAGAGGACTTTCCTGTTTCACCTGCCAAGCTTGCATGCAGGGAGTGCTGAGCCAACTCAGGATCTGCTGGGACCTGAGCCAGCCCAGCCGCCATCACATAACAGCATCAAACTCCAGGCTGGCACAACAGTTTACCTTCTGGCCTGCCTGCCTGGGGTGAGTAGCAGAGCTGTGGATGTGGCAGTGGCCCTGCTGTTCTGTTAAGCCCTGCTGCTTCTGCTGCTTGGGGTTTGGACTGCAGCTGACATTTTACAGATGGGGAAGACTGAGTCTAATCCCAAAGATGATAATGAAATCCATTGCAGAGAAAAGACACACAGCAGATAAGAAAAAGGACAAACTACAGATCAGTTTGTGCAAATGAGGGCTGTGTACGCCGCTCCATACACTGAAAGCTCATTTCCCACAGAAAGAATCCAAAGAACTGTGGTTTGTTATGGGTGCTAGGAATTGAACAGTAAACCACAGTTCCCAGGATTCTTTGGTGGGAGGCAGTGCTTTTTTTCTAGAAAAAATAGGTGCCAATACTCGCCATGAAGTTGTTACAGTGAGTGCCACACTTTTTAACAACAGCAAAAGAGGTGCCAGTGCTGCGTACCTTTGAGTACTTCCTGAAAAAAGCACTGGTGTGAGGTGCTTTAAATGTATGGTATGTACAAAGCCTAAGTACCCTATTTTTCCATGTATAAGACTAGGTTTTTCCCCTACAAAATAATGTCAAAAATTAGGGGGCGTCTTATACTCTGGGCCATCTCCCCCCATTTTCTTAAATCTGAGTCCCCCCAAATAGGGGGTGTCTTATACATGGGGGTATCTTATAGACAGAAAAAATACGGTATATGGTCAAGGAATTAAGATCACAGAAGACATTCTTGAAAATGTTTACTAGTCCCAAGGACAAATAAGTGACTCTACTGGTGTGGCACAGAATTCAAATGCAAACAGGCAAGATGCACAGAAGCTCCTCACATCCAACGTACTCCAGAAAGTCTGTATCACACCCACTTCACACATTCCACATCACACAACCCAGAAATCCTGCATCATACAACAATAATAAATAATATCATAAGGAAGCAGTTTTAATATGAATAATACAAATTGCAACAAAAAAGGTATGTACTTTTAAAGTATTTGATGCGGTTATTTTTCTACCTGCAGTGGTACCTCAGAATGCGAACGGGATCCGTTCTGGAGCCCCATTCGCATCCTGAAGTGAACACAACCCGTGACTGCGCGTCTGCACGGGTCGCGATCTGCTGCTTATGCGCATGATGTCATTTTGACTGTCTGCACATGCGTGAGTGGCGAAACCCAGAAGTAACACGCTCCATTACTTCCAGGTCACCGCGGAGCGCAACCCAAAAGTGCTCAACCTGAAGCATATTCAACCCGAGGTATGACTGTATAACCAGAAATATAGGGGCTCCTGGAGAATATTCACATGTGATTAGGGTGGAATTCCCTCTTCTGCATAACTATTAAAAGTCCTCTTTTTCACCTGACCACCCTACATGTGGATGGAAATAAAGATGCTCTCAGAAGTGGCGGTCTTTATGATTACTGAATTAATATGGCATTTTAGTTTGGACACTGATATGTGATTTTGTATGTCACTAAAGATGCTTCAGGGGAAATAGCCAACTGTTCTCTCTTTCTCTGATCATTCTGTATGCATTTACTTGCAAGTCAGTCTTAAAGAGACTTACAATAAACGCAGTCTTTTGCACACTGAGGTCATAATCCAACCTCCCTTTGTGCCAGGCTGGCATGGAAGGTTGGATGGGATGGAGGTGGATTTTATGCCAGCATGTGCTTGTGGAGTGATGGTAGCATCACTCTGCCAGCAAAGAGCTTCCCCTCCTCCCTGCTGGGTCCCCACTGGTTGTAGCCAGCAGAAATCCTTGAAACTGGTCCATCCAGGCCTGATCGCTGCACCAGTTCCATTGATAAAAGTGGTATTAAGAACAATGTTGCAGCTCTGCTTGCACACAGATTGCTTGCTAATCAACACAGGACTCCCACGCTAAAGAAATATATACTTAGGATCAAACAATAATCTCCCACTTAGCTATGCATGTGTGTGTGAGAGAGAAAATGAGAACGCAAACTTCTCTGCACCTTCAGCTGAATGCGACACACACTTTTGCAAAGTTGTAAGCAGCAGGGAAGCTACTGGGTCCTTAACTCTGCCATTTACTGGTGGGGAACATTACAAACAAACGTATCAGGATAAAGGGAAACAAAGCAAAAAACTAAAAGACACTTCTGTTTTTAAGGATTAAAACATCACACCCACATATGGAGGCCACAGCTAATTACAAACCAAAGACCTGGTGAAAAAGAAATGTTTTTGCCTGGCGCCTAAGGATTGCACCAGGCACGCCTTCTTGGGGAGAGCATTCCACAAGTGGGGAGCCACCACTGAAAAGGCCCATTCTTGCATTGTCACCCTCTGGAATTCCCATGGAGGGAACACACAAAGAAGGGCCTCAGTTGATAATCACAGGATCTGGGTTGGGTCATATGGGGAGAGGCAAGCCTTGAGGTACTGGAGTCCTGAGCCACATTAGGCTTTATAGGTAAAAAATAGCACTTTGAATCAGGCTCTGAAACTAATTGGGAGCCAGTGCAGTTAGGCTGGGCTTGGTGTGCTCAGACCATGTTACCCCAGTGAGCAACCTGGCAGCTGAATTCTGCACCAGCTGCAGTTTCTGAACTGTCTTCAAAAGCAGCCCAGTGTAAAATGCATTGCAGTAATCCAGCCTAGAGGTTACCAGAGCATAGACAACAGAAGTTAGGCTATCCCTGTATTACGTGTTGGAGCTCTCTACTCATCTTCTGGGAACTATGGATCCCAGGTTTCAGTATGAGGAGGGAATGGCTATTAAGTCAGATTAATGTCTGCCCTAAAAATTACCATGTGAAACACCCTTTTGCCAGAATAAGCCATTAGCCTATGTACCTAATGAAGATGTGGGGGTGCAGTTTTGGAGCTGGGAAGTTGGACCATGCCATTTTTCAACAACAGCATCTGCTGGTACAAAGGGACTGTCTGGCAAATCCTTTCCCAGATAATGAGTTATTAGAGTAATTTTTCTTTCAAGTGCTCCTGATAGCCAGGGCTGATGCAGTATCTGTATCTTCAAAAAGCAAGCATGCAAAGGGTCACAGATGTAGCTGAATCTAAATTTGTTTTCAAACACAAATGTTTGCAGGAAATGTTGCCCATTATTCTCTCAGCTGTGCTAATTAGGGAACTGTTCCGACTATGTGCTGATGGCAAAGTGTTAATTAGAGTGTCACCGTTACAGTCTGTTGTAAATAAATGCAGGGGAAGGGATACTAGTGTGGAAGCCATGGAAGTATTGCCAGAATTCGACACAACTGCTCCCCGCTGCTGCTGCTGCTGCTGCTGCCACCACCACCTGCTGGTTTTGTAGGGCACATGATCTCTACCAGACATGAAAAGGATTAGACTTAGGCAAGGAAGGCAGATAAATTTAATCTGAGCATGGGATGGCCAGATGCAGATTCGGACAGTGCCCTTACACCATTCAGTGTAGAGCATTTCAGCAGGTGCAGCTTGCATGATAAGCAATACCTGCTGACCGTTCCTCGTCTGCACAACTATGCAATGTGCAAGTTTCATCCTCTTTTGCATCTACCCACAATAGAGCAACATCTGTTAGCAGAATAGAAAAGTCAGCATTCTTGGTTCTTTTTCCAGGCAGATGTGGATAACAAGCATGCAACTGAATTGAGATACCTTCACATGATGATTCCTACTCCCCCACGGCTTAATTGGTATAGACCAGGCATAGGTAAACTCAGCCCTCCAGATGTTTTGGTACTACAACTCCCATCATCCCTAGCGAAGAGGACCAGTGGTCAGGGATGGTTGGAGTGGTAGACCCAAAACATCTGGAGGGCCAAGTTTGCCTATGGCTGGTATAGACATTCCAGCCTGTCATTGTATGACACTATATGAGTAAGACAGGGCTAATGCGTGTTGAATTCTTCTCATGATCCAGAGTTTCACCTTCTGGACAGAGATTGAGATTGAGATTGAGACTGAGACTGAGACTGAGAGAGAAGTGATTATGTGAAAACTATGGTGACCTGAATGAGACTGGGACTCTCGTACCTTTCATCATTGTTTAGAAGATGGGTTTTCAACACATGCTGATTTTTCAGCATGGTAAAAAACCCTGCACTTGACAACATTTCTTCTTCTTTGGTAGCTTAAGGGGAACAAAAACTCATTGCATCTGGCCACTCTACTGAAGACTATTCGTTTCACCAAACTGAGAAGCCATTTGGGTTGGGTGGGGGTTTTGAGGTTCAGCCTCCATGTGTCTAGCTTGCCGAACAAAAATACATGCTAACAGTTTTCAAGTGATATAACTGATGTATGTTGATGGTCAAGTAGTTGACTCCAATACTTGATTGCTTCACCGTATGCCAAACTCTGAAAGACATGGCTTAGTCCATGTTCTCCGGACTTCTGATTCCCTCTGGGAAACTGAATAAGCCATCCTAGATGTTAAACCAATTCCCTGTGTATCTGCAGGTGAAAGCAGGGATAACAAAGCAGGGATAACAGACGGAACCACCATATTATTGACGACATTTTGCAAAAAGTAGAATGATTTACAAAAGGCAAAATACATAGGGACAGTGAGGAAGAGGAGGAGGGGAAGCTCCTCTGTTGTATTGCTGGGAGGGAGGGAGCATCCAGTTGCACCAAAGCAGCACACAAAGTGTAGGCTTGCCATACGTCAGGAAAATTCCTGACATGTCCTGGTTTTCAGATGTAAAAATCAGCAAAATGTCCAGGGAAACCCGGGAGGCTTTGTAGTTGTCAGGAATTTTTGTTGTTGTTTTTTAATCATTTAGTCGTGTCCGACTCTTCGTGACCCCATGGACCAGAGCACGCCAGGCACTCCTGTCTTCCACTGCCTCCCTCAGTTTGGTCAAACTCATGCTGGTAGCTTCAAGAACGCTGTCCAACCATCTCATCCTCTGTCGTCCCCTTCTCCTTGTGCCCTCCATCTTTCCCAACATCAGGGTCTTCTCTTCTCATGAGGTGGCCAAAGTATTGGAGCCTCAGCTTCAGGATCTGTCCTTCCAGTGAGCACTCAGGGCTGATTTCTGTAAGAATGGAGAGGTTTGAACTTCTTGCAGTCCATGGGACTCTCAAGAGTCTCCTCCAGCACCATAATTCAAAAGCACCAATTCTTCGGCAATGAGCCTTACTTTTTGAAATATGGCAACCCTAACAACATGGGATGCGGGTGGCGCTGTGGGTAAAACCTCAGTCCCTAGGACTTGCCGATCGTATGGTCGGCAGTTTGAATCCCCGCGGCGAGGTGAGCTCCCGTCGTTCGGTCCCAGCTCCTGCCCACCTAGCAGTTCGAAAACACCCCTAAGTGCAAGTAGATAAATAGGTACCGCTTTATAGCGGGAAGGTAAACGGTGTTTCCGTGTGCAGTGCTGGTGCTGGCTCGCCAGAGCAGCTTCGTCACGCTGGCCACGTGACCCGGAAGTGTCTCCGGACACTGGCGCTGGCCCCCGGCCTCTTAAGTGAGATGGACACACAACCTAGAGTCAGACACGACTGGCCTGTACGGGCAGGGGTACCTTTACCTTTACCTTTTTAACCCTAACAAAGTGCCACTTTGCCAGCAGTGGGGCAAGGCTGAGTGGTTTGGGATAGCACCCAGGGATCCTTGCAGGAGCTGGGAAAGAAACACACAACATGCACCTTGGTGTGCATGCAGAACACAAACCATGGATTGGTTTCCAAACAATATTTAGTACACTACACACCATGGCTTAGTGGCCTATCAACTTTACTTCAGCTCTTCCTAGCAGTAAGCGCATGAGTTTGGTCTCTGGTCTACCTTTTGCTGTATGTTTCTGTTCAAATGAGGGGGATATAAAGGATTTTTCTTAAGGCAGTGTCAAATAGCCTTTGCTTTAGATACAGCATTTCAGTTATTTGCTCCAAGAGCCTGCAGTCCCGCATAAAATCTGCTGGCTAAATATAGCTGGCACCCTATAAATTAAACACAGTGTTTTCTTTGCACTTACAGAGGGTTTGTCCAGCAGTATTTTTATCCATAGCAGATAGAAACACCAAGGGAGTTTTATTTATTATTGGATGTACATATATCACTTCATTGCCATTGGTCAGGAACATTCTTTTATAATAGCTTATGTTTCATCCCCCTGCAAGCCTCGAGTCCTAGTAAAGACTTTCATTTGAAAGCTCTCCCTTCTTCTCACTGCCTTTCTTCTCCTTCAAAGGAAAGGTCTCTTCTCTGTGTTGGCTGCTGTTGCAAACTCCTCAGTATATTAATAATTCTTTCTAATTTTCTGAACAGCGAGGACACCGGAAGAACCTCATTATTTCTCCTGTGCTGCATTTGAAGAAGAGTGTTTTTGCAATAACAGAGTAGGATGACCAAATGCAAAAGAGCACAGGGCTCCTGAACTTTTAATAGTTGTGTAGAAAAGGGACATTCAGCAAGTGTTACTTGTCATAGAAGCTGCACCTGTTGAAACTCCCTCTTCTGCACAATTAGGGAAAGTTGCAGTAGCCCTGACCATTATAATTATTATTATTATTTGCTTCTGGCCATCATAACAGTGATCAGAAAAAAACACCCCTAAGTTTTATCATCACTTATCCAAAGATTTAAAACCCTTTAACTAGCTTCTGTCATTTGTTTACACAATCCTGGGTTATGTGAGGACAGAAGAGAGCTAAAAAGTGAAGACAGAACCTCTGGGTCTCTTTCTTTTCTTCCGCCTTACTTACCTGTTCAGTGTGCGGTGAGTTGAGTTGAAAAGGATTGTCCTTCATTCCCAATTTCTTCAGGGTTCCCTAAATGAACTGAGAATGAGGCTGTATCTCCTAATGACGTAGCCTAAACGTCCTTCACAATTGACATATCTTCACAGCATTTGTCTGTTTTTTCCTTCTCAGAGCCACTTATATGAGTGACCTTCACAATATCCGCAGGGAATGGGTTTTGCAAGTGAATCATATGTGGCAGGAAAAAGCAGCTCTCACTCATTTTAAAACTACAGCCTTTGAAACCCACCTTTTTTGCCTCCATCTCTCATGAGGTGATTGGTATATGCTATAACTAGGGATGGCAGAATCCGCCCATTTCAGTTTCTCTCCATTTATCATTTTTCCAACCTGAAAGACAGTCCTCCACATTTCCACTTAGGTGTGCAAACTTTTTGTTCTTAAAAGAAGTCCTCATAAAAAATCACCAGCATTTTTGTGCAATTTTTTCTGAGTCTACGCATTTTTGTTTGCAGTTTTGCACCTAATGCACATATTTTTACAAAACAAATTGTGATATAATTCAATTTTGCATGCTATCTTCGCTAATATATGCGTTTTATGCACACTTCACCCTAGTCTATGCATTTCTGTGCGCATTACTTGGCAGGAGAACTGTGCTGAAAAATTTGGAGAAGTGCAACTTTCAAACGATAAATGTGTTTGTTTCACATGTCGTTTCGGAAGTGGGGAATTAGGAAGCTTCACCTTTAAATGCAAACTGAATCAAATTTCTTCCTTATCCCTAGCTATAATGTAGCAGCTCCCTGAGGTCTCCTATGCACAGCCCAATGAACCTAAAGCACAGGTGCGCAAGAAGGTCCCAGGTTCAATCATTGAGGTCTCAAGGTATGGCTGGGAAAGTCTCCTGCATAAAACCCCAGAGCGCCACTGCCAGTCCATGTCAACATCACTGAGCAAGATGGATCAATGGTCTGACTCAGTATAAGGCAGCTTCCTAGGTTGCTCCTTTCTCGATTGACTGGCATCCCTATCAGAAAAGGAATCCTCTTCCCCCTCCACCACCATCTGCTCATCTCCATTTCTTTTGTTTTCCTCTGAGTTGGTGGAAATGCCCCTTAATTCCCCCTTCCCCTGACAAACACACTCACTTCTGGTTTGTAGCATAGGAACCAGATTCTGCCAGGTTATTTTAAGTGTACTTGATGAAAAAAAAGTCAACTCTGAACTCTTGTCATGGCTATATTTAGCTGGAACTTCTCTCGCTGGGATTCAGACTCTATTTGGAAACTGCGCAGCTTGGTGTACAGCCAAACCATTTCTTTTTTACACAGACATCCCTCAGCATATGGCAAAGGGTTTTGTCCCTCTCTGTGTTTTATGAGGAACTGTCATTGCTGCGCTAACCTGGCCAGCTGAAGAACAATGCCTTTTACGGTGCATCTGACAGGGTGGGGAACTGCATGGCTCAATCCTCCTGAGGCACTCTTCTTAGAAGCCCAGGATTCCTTTTTTTTTTAAGCCTACCCAGTTACAGGGATAAAAGGTCAGCCCTCCTACTCTCGGAAGAAAACATTTTAGTCATTTGGAATCGGGATCCTTTAGGCCAGGGCTGGGAAACTCCGGCCACGTGCCCTGATTAGGCCCCGCAGGCCATTTTGGGTGACTCAGCGCCATCTTTCCCCGTGCCTTGTGTTATAAACGACGTCAGACAGGAGGAAGTTCAAGCCGCGCCTGCAAAGGGGGAATCACCCTAAGTGCGCTCCTGACTCTCCCTTCCCAGCTGCTACATTCTGAACCTGGCACCTGTTCCTGCTGCCCTCCAGGGTGATGGGAAAAAGGCCCCAGGTTCAAAACGCACCAGCTGCAAAGGAAGACTTGGCAGCTCACGTTAGCGTGCGCTCCCATTAATTTTGCAGCCATACTTTTAAAATTCAAGTTGGGGCTGCAAAAGAAGAGCGCTGCTTTGCAGCCACGGCTTGAATTCAAGGACTGTGGCTCAGAACAGCTACACAGAGTCGGCCTGATCCATGCCTGTGACCGCAAGCAACTAATTGGGGGTGTGCACACGAATCTGCTTCAAATGAGAGCTTTCTTTCTTTTTTTTAATATTTATTAAAGTTTTCACAAATAAAGCAAAGAATAATCATAACCGAAAAAAAGCATACAAAAACAGAAAAACCACAGAACATACATCAAAAAGAAGAAAAAACACTCAATCACATAACAACAGAAAAAAAGAAAAGAGAAAAAAAAGAATTAAAAACCAACTCAATTTTCTCATTTTTTCAAAATTCTCATTCGCTTATTTCTTTGACCTCCTCACGCCTCCCTCTCCTGTATTCCCAGTCATAACATTAGTTCAGCATATCCTTACCCCTTTTTCATTATAACATTTAGGTTGATTTTCATCAAATTTGCAACTTTGTACCTTAACTAATTGTCCTACCATTTTTTCATACTCTTACTGATCTTATTACTAAGTCCACTTAGGTCCATCCCAGCATCATTTTAACATTCATTAATTTTACAGTGTTTCTGTAAATAGTCTTTAAATTTCTTCCAATCTTCTTCCACCAACTCTTCTCCCTGGTCTCGGATTCTGCCAGTCATTTCCGCCAACTCCATGTAGTCCATCACTTTCATCTGCCATTCTTCCAGGGTGGGTAAATCTTGTGTCTTCCAATATTTTGCGATGAGTATTCTTGCTGCTGTAGTAGCATACATAAAGAAAGTTCTATCCTTCTTTGACACCAATTGGCCGACTATGCCCAGGAGAAAGGCCTCTGGTTTCTTCAGGAAGGTATATTTAAATACCTTTTTCATTTCATTATAGATCATCTCCCAGAAAGCCTTAATCTTTGGGCACGTCCACCAAAGGTGAAAGAATGTACCTTCATTTTCTTTACATTTCCAACATTTGTTATCGGGCAAATGGTAGATTTTTGCTAGCTTGACCGGTGTCATGTACCACCTATATATCATTTTCATAATATTCTCTCTTAAGGCATTACATGCCGTAAATTTCATACCGGTGGTCCACAACTGTTCCCAGTCAGCAAACATAATGTTGTGTCCAATATCCTGTGCCTATTTAATCATAGCAGATTTAACCGTTTCATCTTGAGTATTCCATTTCAACAGCAAGTTATACATTCTCGAAATTATCTTTGTTTTTGGTTCTAACAATTCTGTTTCCAATTTTGATTTCTCCACCTGGAAGCCAAATGAGAGCTTTCTGTCCGGCATAAATTGCTGGCACATGGGGCCCCGGGCTGGATTGGGGACCACTATGGGGACAGAGGGTTAAATTCCCTCTCTCCTGCCTCCCCTCATCCAAACAGAGCATGGTGTACATCAGATTGGGTCCCTATACACCTGCTGTTTAGCAATGGGAGGGGAGGGAAACAAGCACATCTTTTTCCTCAGGGGTCCCAATTTGGCCCACGAGGCCATTTTCTCTAAACCATGTCCACCTGCCCCACACTTGTTGTCCTATGTGATGTAGGCAAAGACACGGCTGCAAACGGTTGGAAGCTTAAAGTGCATTTCCAGTTGTTGCTTGGCTTTCTGACATCTCCAATCAGCTTATCGCTGCTGACAGCCAGCCACTTTGAGCGTGTGTCCATTTGCAGGTGCTGTTTAATGAAGTTAAATAATCAATACTGAAATTAAAATTCAATAATATGTCCATATGGGAGATTTTATTAATTGTGTTCATTCGGCACACCCAGTGAGCATCGTTCACGCAGTACTTTTATAGTCTCCACATGGTGAGCACATGGGATCACAGCCTGTAGCTGTGCCATGTAAGGCTGTAGGATTAGAACACCAAGTGTTATTATTATTTAGTCAATTTATGAGTTGTTTGGCACATAAGAAGTTTCCAAGCAACTAACAACATTGGAAAACAGAAAGCGTGGCATAAAATCAAGAAGGGAGAAAAAATCTATTGCGTTACATATAAAAGCCTATTTTAAAAAATACAATAGCCTGTAAAACAAATAGCAGCAATGTTTTTGTGTAAGAAATTGGTGACATATAGTGCTGCCCCTTTTATCCTATGTGATTTCAAGCATTATTCTGCTGGGAAAGGCACTGCCCACATAATAGGCTGTCTGGAACCTCATTAGCTGGCTGCTTGTGCATCACCAAAAAGGATAGAAGACATAATCTAAAAGACCAAAAAGTGGGCAGATTTGCATAAGATCTGCATTTGCTAATTCACAGTTAGAATTTCAATAATAATAAAATAAATTTCACTCTTAGTGGGGAAGAATGTGACCAGGTGGCATTCTGCTGTTCAATCTGCTGTCCAAATGTTCACTTACAATGGGCAACTTCAGGAGTCCTCCTCTCCCACCTTACATTTTTTTTATCTAGGTCCAGACAGCCCTTCAAATAGAGGACTTTCCTCTGAAAGCTCATAAAATGGAGGATGGATTCCTGCAAAGCAGAACATATGGCCACCCTAAACTTCATAGCATTTCAATAAGCCAAATACCTGGCTTATTTCTACTCAGGGGGACAAGGCAAACTCATGTTACATAACCTTTAATAAGCAGAAACAGCAACCCCAATAAAAAACTGATCACAGGGATCAGTTCAGATGCACCGTGGTGTTTTGCACCTGTGACTCAGCCATAGTGTTATACTTGTTACTTGAGCCAGAAAAGCCTTCAGTGCTTTGTGCCAATTACAGCCCCATTATGATTATACATTTTAAAAGCCTGGCAAAGGAGTTGGCCGTCAGGGCTGCAGGAATCCTGCCAAATCCTGTACATCCCAAGCAGATGGATCTCATTAAGAGATGCCAAGCTGCTGAACCCACCTGACCACCTCCTTGCCTGCATTTCTTTCTCCAGCCAGCGCAATATGGCCTCAGCAGCAACCTGGAGAAGCAAAGCTGGCTTACAAAGAAAGTGAACCATACACCTTTTCCCTTTCTATCCTTATAAGCTCAGAGGGGGATGAGTGTAAGCGCCATGTTCTTGCTTAGATTGAATTCTCATCCAGTGAGTCAGGCAAATTAATGAACAATCGGATTGACATGACCTGCTACAACATACCTCAATACGGTTCAGTCTGTGCTATCATTGGCTCATTTAGCTTCACAAATCATCTGGCTTCATGTGGGCAATTTGGCCGCATTAAAAGCAGACAGGCTTTCTGCTGGAATGAGATGGATTTTGCTAACTGTAAGTCAGTCCTCTCTCTCTCTGAATCACTTGGTTGCCTTTTCGATCTCACAAAATCTGACAAGATTCCAAACAGGGCAACTTGGAGTAAGAAAAACCTTCGTATGAATATCTTTCCTTTCATCCTGTGCACTTAACATTTTCAGGTGCTCTTCAATGACTTGCCTGGGAAAGCAACAAAGCAAGTTTTGCTCTTTGAAAATACATTGATTAACGGCTTCCCAAATTCCGCTGGTGATCTCGGTATAAATCTTACAGCACCAAACCACTAAAGCACCCAAATGCAGAAAATCAGACCCATCTGTCTTCTTTTTGAAACAGAGTTTGTGGGGGAAGTGGGTACACACACACACTTTTACTGCATTTTAAGTCAGTTTTCATCCATCACTATCCTGGTAGTAATCTTTGTCGATATACGCATCCTTCTTTATGGGGCTGAGTTTTTCTTTATTTTTCTCTAGAATGCTGCTATAGATGTGCAATTGTATCTGTGAACTGGCACCTGTACACATTCCAATCCAGTTAATGCAAGATGCCTCCTTAATGGAGGGTCATGAAGTAGCCAGATTTACCTTCTGCTCAAATGAATTAGCAAGGTATCTGTAGAGAAACCCTGCATGGGCGCAATGATTTTAAAAATATTCTAAATTGCCAATTAAAAAAAAGAGGAGGAAGAGCAAGGCAGTGGTGAGGGAAGGAAAATTATGGGACAGTTTCCAGCTTCTTAATGAAAAATTCAGGGCATGTGATATAGATAACCACTTTGAGGTTCTTTTTTTTACCATCAAGCGGTGTATACATTTTATGAAGTAAAAATATATAAATAAAAACTGACAGATTACAGGGTGCAATACTGAATGTATCACCATGCACAAATAACAATCACTAGTAGGTCATGCAAAAACTGCTTATCTTAATGCATCCTTTTAAAAAATGCAAGATATCTGGAAGATAATATTCCTCCCAGAGGCAATGCCTCAAATAAAAATCCTCTTTGGCTGAAATATCTATGTATAAATTATTTAACCTCACTAATTGCTTAATTGTTAATGTCCCTGAAAAAGTACATTATAAAGAAGAGATAAGAGTCAAAACTGATTCTCTTCGCTAGGGATTTCATCTTGGCCAATGCCACAGGAAGCAGACACTGTAAATCCCAATATAAGCAAATTAGCAATTTTATGAGCTACCCAGCTGCTCAGCAGAATTTTGTTGCAATGCATCACCGCCTGAGAAAGAACTCTGTGTGGCCTCCTTAATTCCTGTTTTTCAATGATTTGGAACGTGTGCTAGTTGGACTATAACATATCCATTCTACAGTTTGCCCGGTTTTAAAAACTTAATTGTAGATTATAATTAGACTGAGAGTTTTAACCAGAAAAAAACCAGAACATTCCTAGCTCAGTTAATAACACAGGATAGAAGAAATAACGGTCAGGGCACCAGCAAGGAGACCTCTCTCACCCTCTGTGTTTTAGATTGCATATGATCTGTTCTCAGGAACACCCTCTTCTTATCAAGAGTTACAAAGTGTAATGCACATCTCTGGTTATTATTAGGTATAAGGGGAGGGCTGTACCTGAGTGGTCGAGCAATTGCTTCACATACCAAAGGTCATCGGTTCAATCTCTGGTGTCTCCAGTTGGGGTGAGGAAATACCCTTGTCCAAAATCCTGGAAAGCCATGCCCAGTAGTGCCATCAGGCCAGGACTTTGGAGAAGGAGGTCAGGGCCCCACTCAATGGAATGAGTAGGAGGGCCCCCAAACACAGCATGGCCACAGTTTGAAGTAAACCTATAGAGCAGAGAGGGCACTAAGGCCATAAAGTGTAGAGTCTAACAGTACCTACCTGCATCATTGCTGCTGCCAGTCATTGTGGACAAGACAGAACTAGATGGACTATGAACTTGGTATACAGAAGCTTCATGTGTTCATGTAACCACAATGCCTGCTTTTAAAATTCTTTGCTTTTCGACACTTTAATCGTACGTATTTTCAAAAGCAAGCCTGAAAATGTTACTTTTGATAGTCAGTAGAGCATGAGACTCTTAACCTTAGGGTTGTGGATTCGAGCCCCAAGTTGGACAAAAGATTCCTGCATTGCAGGGAGTTGAACTATTTGATCCTCATAGTCCCTTCCAACTCTACAGATCTGATTCCCCTCCCACTAGAGTTACCAGCCCTCCAGGTTTGGCCCAGAGTCTAAGCATCAACCTGCAGCTCCAGGAATCTTCTGAGGCCAATCCTGGAGATTTGACCAGCCACTGTTGCTGTCTCACACTAGAAAGTGGTGGTCAGGAACAGGTACAAGGGACTCTTGCCCTGCCATCACTACTCACCTTGAGCCACAGCTACAAGGGGATCATTGATTGACTCAGCTGCCAGGCCTGGGCAGTAGAGAACCAAACCATGGAAACCAGTCCCAAGTCAATGTTGCAAAATGGAGTTTGACCAGTGCACAGTGGAGTTAAGAGAAGAAGTGCTGAGACAGTCTAAGGAGAGGCAGCATGAAGGAGCTGGGCATTCATCCAGAGTACAGTATGGTGCAGAAAAGCCTTCTGTAAACAGAAACAAAAGAGGGAGAGGTAGTGGTGGTCACTGAAGAACATTACAGTAGCACAGTGAACAAGACGATGCATTTGTGTGGTTTTAATGATGAATGGTGCAAGCAAAATGCATTTAGGAGCTGGTTTCACAAGGTCAACACAGCTACCAGCAGAGAAGACTGGATGCCACCAAGGGTCTTCAGTTAAATATTTTGGGAGGTGGGGAGAGAGGGGTAAGCTGTAAGGAGCCACACAGAAAGCCTAGGGAATTAGAAAAACAACAGAAAAGAATTCAACAGATTTCATCATTTTGTACCATTTATCCCCCAAGAAAATCTGGTTACAATAGCAGAAGTGGGGCAGGTTTACCACAGAACTTCACACCCTTTAAATTATGCAAGCCAAGACTGCAAGCAAAATGCTTCTAAGAATATTGTCCGATTCTGAAATTGCAACAGCAACACAATCTTGCGCACAGACAAAAGCAATCAGCAAAACAGAAAAACATTTTGGCGCCCAAATCACTAGAACCTTTGCGTAAGGACTTGGATGGCGCACAGTTGTTTTTTCAGTTGAATCTGTTGTTTGCAACATGAGACAGAGGAAAGTCTTCCTAGTAAGTCTTTATTACTTTTCTGTGTCAGACAGAATTAGGCATGGCTAACTTGGTTTTTTGCAATGACTTGACAAGTCAGTCAACTGTGATATGTATCGCCATCATTCCACAGGAGAATGGTTTCTGTATTAAGTATGTATTAAGTTTCCTGCTTGGCAGGGGGTTGGACTCGATGGCCCTTGTGGTCTCTTCCAACTGTATGATTCTATGATTCTATGATTCTATGTCTTCTTATGGAGCTGACAATGCCTCTGTAAATTTGGAAAAGCACAGATCAGTGTATCAGAAATTAAAGCAGCTTAATGACTACTTGATAGAAATTAGATGCAAACATCATATAATCCATACTTGCCTCAAACATTGGATGAGTGCTTTGAGTTTTGTTGCAGAACCCCCAAGTGCAGTCATACCTCGTGTTGCGTCCACTTCATGTTGCGTCTTTTGCATTACGTCCCACTGCAACCCGGAAGTACTGGAACAGGTTACTTCCAGGTTTCGCTGCTCGCATATGTGCAGAAGCTCTAAATTGTGCTTCCCGCATGTGCAGAAGCACCAAATTGCACTGCACGCCTGCGCAGATGCAGCGCTTCAAGTTGCGGGCATTTCACGTTACGGACGGGCCTCCGGAACGGATTCTGTCCATAACACGAGGTACCACTGTATACAGTGAGGTTTTTTCCCCTTGTCCAAGAAAGTAGAATCTCTTATGTCCTTTTCTGAGTTTGTAGAAATGAAATAGAAAGATGTCCTTCGGCATGTACCAACAAAGTGCTTGTCACTTCTACCTGCTATTGAACACACATTACAATGTCGGCCAGTACTGAGGTCATACTTCTTTTCAGAGAAAGAAGAATGTGTGGAGATTGTGTGGGCAGTATTCAGTGAGAAAGAACACAAATTCCCCACTTAGTTATGTTTGCTTCCTGCATAACCTGATGGGAATTTTTCAGATTGCTGTGAAGAAACAGGAATGTAACAATGTCAGCTGTACAAATTCTATGGAAGATCAGCCCAAGTCATTTTTAGCAATGCTGAGAACAGAAATTTCAGAAAGGAAACAAATAATACTGTTACACACCACCCACCCCAATCTCCAAGCCGTGCAAGATTCCAGGGTTCTAGGACTAGGTGCTTACCCAGGATTCATGTATCCTTTTGGAAACAGTGGAGACTGTGGTGTCTTTATGATATATGGTTTGTTCACACATCTATACAACCTGAGTCAAATGATGGAGGGGCTTACAGCATTCCAAAAGGGTCTTGCTTCCTTCATTCGCACAACTTGGGATCAAAACAGATACCGGCCATGGCTCTTACTCTCGGTCCACTTTGCAGCCTTTAACAGACTGAAGCCATTCTCCTCCAGCCTACATCATCCCCAACTGCAACCCTAAACTCTCCACTCTGCTTTGTCTCAGCTAACTATCTCAGAGCTCAGGTAAGGGATCCACCCATTTGCCAACTGCCACAGAGTCTTCTTTGCTGATAGCCCATCTTCCCTGTCTTTGTTCTCTGTTAATGGCCCATCTTTCAGCAATCTCCTGAACTCAGGAAAGTGGTTTGGCCTGTCTTAACACTTTGCTAAATCCAGTGTCTGGCAGCCAATGTTAGCACTGCAAGCATTGATGAAATTCTAATATCTATCAGACCCAGGAATTTAGGGGATACTGGCACCCACAAACTCACAATACATTGACACAGTGCCTTGAATACCTGGAGAAATTGTATGATGTTGAAACAGCACCTTAAAAACAAAAGCAAGCGCCAGTGGTCTCACTTCACAACAATGTGAAAAGTCTTGCTACAGAAGCCCACATCGAGATAGATCAGAGATGAGTGGAGGTGTTCAGATGAATGCCAGTGGGTAGTGGCAACCAGTGGCGTAGCGTGGGGGGTGCCAGGGGTGCCGGCCGCACCGGGCGCAACATCTGGGGGGGCGCGAGTGCAGAGGGAAGGGACAAGTTCCTTCCTCCGCCGGGCTCCCCGCCGCCACCGCCAGCCTTGCTCCCTAGCGCGCGCGCGCCCCCCGCCGCCGCTGCGGCTGCGCTCCACTCACTGCTCGCAGGAGGAGCAGCCGCTGCAGCAGCGCCAACGCCGCCACCGATGCCTGGCCGGGCACGGGCAGCCTCCACACCCCGCCACCGACGCCATCCCCTCGGCCCAGCCACAGCTGCTTCTGCCGACTGGAAGGGAGGAGAGCTCCGAGGGGCCTCGACGCGCCTTGCCCTCCCCAAAACCCTCCGAGAGGAAGCCGGCGGGTGGACGAGGGTCTCCCAGCGGAAGGGGGCGCCGCTGGCTCCGGCTCTCAGCGCAAGTCTCAGCCGCGGGGGAGGGGGGAGGACGGAGCGCAGCTGGAAGCCCCCGGACCCGGCTGCGAGGAGGAGAGGCGCTCGCCAAGCTCGGATCTGAAGCGCCTCGGAGCGCGGGCTCCACCTACAGCCTAAGGAGAGGAGGGGGCGGGGAGGCGCCCGAGGGGAGGGGGCTTCAGCTGCCTCGGCCCGCGGGGGCTCCGCAAATAATAAATTTAATAAATTCCTGCTGAGCCTTTGGGGGGGGTCCTTGGCTCCTTCGCTCGCCCCCAGCCCCAGTGGCATAGCGTGGGGGGGTGCAGGGGGGGCCGGCCGCACCGGCCGCAACATCTGGGGGGGGCGCGCTCGCACTCGAGTGCTAAAATCCACGGGTTAGGGGGCGCAAATTACTTGCCTTGCCCCGGGTGCTGACAACCCACGCTACGCCACTGGTGGCAACCAAATGAAGAAGCTGGTCTCTTCCACACTTTCCATTTCTATAACTAATGCCTACCAAGTTGTCAGTTTAATGGCACAACTATGAGCCAAGAACAGAACCAAGCTGTGTGACAGCATTGTGAAGTCATAGTTTGCAACCCAAGCTCCCACTGAAATCTGACCTCTTACCCCGCAAATAAAGCTGTAATATCCATTTATATTCCACCTTTCTTCCATTTGAAAGGGTTCTCTAAAGTGAAGGGCTGTCCAGCTCAATCTCAGTATTTAAAGATAAAGAACCCTAAGAAGGGAGAGGTGGAGCCTTGAAGTTGCTCATCAACAATTAGTATCTGGACAACAGAATGAGGAGGCATAAGGGGAGGACTTCAATGTAGCACTAAGTTGAAGTCCCTTAGTGACATGCTAGTGGTGCTAGCAAAATGGCATGTGCAAGAGAAGGAGCAGTAAGCCAACATGGTTCTCGAGGTTGGTTGTGGGGCTACCTTTGAAGGTGCCCCAGAAGCTTCAATTAATCCAGAATGCAGCAGCTAGACTGCCGACTGGGAGTGGCCGCTGAGACCATATAACACCAGTCCTGAAAGACCTACATTGACTCCCTGTATGTTTCTGAGCACAATTCAAAGTGTTGGTGCTGACCTTTAAAGCCCTAAATGGCCTCATCCCAGTATACCTGAAGGAGAGTTTCCACCCCCATTGTTCAGCCCGGACACTGAGGTCCAGCTCCGAGGGCCTTCTGGCGGTTTCCTCACTGCAAGAAGTGAGGTTACAGGGAACCAGGCAGAGGGCCTTCTCGGTAGTGGCGCCTGCCCTGTGGAACGCCCTCCCATCAGATGTCAATGAAATAAACAACTATCAGACTTTTAGAAGACGTCTGAAGGCAGTTTAAGGAAGTTTTTAATGTTTGATGTTTTATCGTGTTTTTAATATTCTTTTGGGAGCTGCCCAGAGTAGCTGGGGAAATCCAGCCAGATGGGGAGGGTATAATAATAATAATAATAATAATAATAATAATAATGCAACAGATTGCTGTAGGCCCGGTACTTCCTGTTGCACAACAAGCTTCTGCTAGTGCAACTGTTGCTCTGGGTTTGCACAACCATTATTCTTGCTCTTATGCTAGGGCCCTTGCACTGGCTGTCAGTGAATGTTAAATCCAGGCCAAAGTCACCTGTTCACAGTGTGCTCCACTATGGTGAGATGCATTTTGATTTAAATTATAGCAGTTGTTTCTAAATTGGCATATATTAAGCGTTGTTGTTGTTTAGTCGTTTAGTCATGTCCGACTCTTCGTGACCCCATGGACCAGAGCACGCCAGGCACTCCTGTCTTCCACTGCCTCCCACAGTTTGGTCAAACTCATGCTGGTAGCTTCAAGAACACTATCCAACCATCTCATCCTCTGTCGTCCCCTTCTCCTTGTGCCCTCCATCTTTCCCAACATCAGGGTCTTTTCCAGGGAGTCTTCTCTTCTCATGAGGTGGCCAAAGTATTGGAGTCTTAGCTTCAGGATATGTCCTTCCAGTGAGCACTCAGGGCTGATTTCCTTAAGAATGGATAGGTTTGATCTTCCATGGGACTCTCAAGAGTCTCCTCCAGCACCATAATTCAAAAGCATCAATTGTTCAGCGATCAGCCTTCTTTATGGTCCAGCTCTCACTTCCATACAGCACTACTGGGAAAACCATAGCTTTAACTATACAGACCTTTGTTGGCAAGGTGATGTCTCTGCTTTTTAATATGCTGTCTAGGTTTGTCATTGCTTTTCTCCCAATAAGCAAGCGTCTTTTAATTTCGTGACTGCTGTCACCATCTGCAGTGATCATGGAGCCCAAGAAAGTAAAATCTCTCACTGCCTCCATTTCTTCCCCTTCTATTTGCCAGGAGGTGATGGGACCAGTGGCCATGATCTTCATTTTTTTGATGTTGAGCTTAAAACCATATTTTGCGCTCTCCTCTTTCACCCTCATTAAAAGGTTCTTTAATTCCTCCTCACTTTCTACCATCAAGGTTGTGTCATTAGCAATTTTAATGTGAATCTGTGACCACTGTGTTTTTAAC
The DNA here is from genome assembly GCF_027172205.1 of Podarcis raffonei. Taxonomy (NCBI): domain Eukaryota; kingdom Metazoa; phylum Chordata; class Lepidosauria; order Squamata; family Lacertidae; genus Podarcis; species Podarcis raffonei. Next base: position 63,652,549 of record NC_070606.1, on the reverse strand, counting down.
ACCATTATCTAGGTGTTGAGGACCCTTTAGCAAACCCTAAACTGGACTGAGTCCACAAAGAATATCTTATGCATATTTGTAAGCCTTTTATAAAAAAGCTGCATTTAAATAATTGTTTTAATAGAATCCAGTTTTGCATTGTTTCCTCCCTCTATATATAATTTTGTCTCTTTTAAAATTTGATTTGGTGTTTGTCAGCAAAGAAACAAAACATCCTGTACTCACACATATTTCCTATCTGCTGCTGTCCTGGCCCCAGCAGCAAGCACAGTGGTGTAACTATGCTACTGCAGTCAGTAAGGAAAAACCTTTAATATATATAATATATATCTCAATCTCCAAAGCGCCTCTGTGAAAGCTATAGAGCTACAGGGATAATAACAGCAATGGATTCTGCTGATGGGAGTGAGCAAGAGAAAGCAAAAGTGAGCGGTTTAACATGAAGAAGTGGGGCAATCAGAATAAGGAACTATAAAACCACAAAGGAGTATATCCATAGATTTACAAAGCAGCCTAATGCCCTTTCAAAACACATTTTCTGCACTTATTTTCCCAACTGAATCATGGTGATAGGCAAGCCAGGCTAGTTTGCTCTCACTTTAAAGCAATAAAATAAAGGCAAGGGAAGACGTTTTCTCCTGTTCTGGTGACTGAATAGAAATAACAGCCCTCAAATATTAAACACGGTTGCTGCATGGGCTGGGGCACCAATTAAGGAGACATGGGGATGACCAGTGACCATACTTCCCGCACCTCTGTTTCAGGCAACATAGGATTTTTGCTCAAGCACACCTATATTTCTGGCTAGCTTATTGGTTCTACATATTGGGAACCTAGACATGATAGGCCATGTGTATAACTGGCAGTGAAGGGGTTGACCTATTTGAAGGGCTTTCAAAGGTCACTCACATATCTGAAGATGTCCTCTAGTCCAAGTCTGGTTTAAAGGTAGCCTCACCCATAAGAAGGGTAGGGACCTTGTAACTGCCCATCAGCAGACTGAACAGCAGAATATATGAAGACAGAAGCCCCCACAAATGTGTATCTAAATACAAAAATTAGCATATGCAATTTTTATGCTAAATTGTGTCTTATTTTTTCCCCTTGGGGGCACGTGATACATTTCCTTTTTTTTCTAGTGATGCTTAAGTGCCTCTCCCATTCTCACCCCCTCCTGAGGTTCCCTGCAGTGCTATGTATTGCTCAGTGATCTTTATGCCCAGGCAAAAACCTGAAACTGTGTCACTCTAGTTGTACATGCAGCACTCTCACCAGTACACCATACAGGAGATCACTGTAGAGCATGCTTCACTGGATCCTCCACACCCACTTGCAGAAACTATGCAGATATTGTGAACATGCCACTTTAAAGATCAAGGCCACATCCGCACTATAGGGAAATCTGAGAAATTTATTCTGTGAGGGGAATGGAGGTCTCGTAACACCTCTCAACACCCTTAACAAACTACAGTTCCCAGGATTCTTTGGGTGAAGCCATGACTGTTTAAAGTCACATGATACTGCTTTAAATGTACTGTATAGTGCATAGGGTTCAACTTGCATTTACCATTTTAAAGACGTTTATTTGTTTTTTGTTAACAGGAGCATTAATAAAGTAACAAGTAGAAGTTCCTACACAGTGAACAAAGTGGGGATTACTTCTGAGTAGAACTGCACTGGTTCATGAGAGTTGCTATAACGTTTGCTGGATCATAGCATAATACTTTAGTTTCTTCAACATAATTAACGATATGTTTTATAATCCCACCAGCCCTCCTGCTCTTTTGTATAATTGGTTAGGTAGATCTTACTCAACAAGGCCTCATCCACACTTCCCTTTTGCCCTACACTTTCTAGGCACAGATCCCTGCTTTCCCCAGGAAAACTCACTCTAGTACTGAGTTGGAACCAACAGCAATTCATGTTTTCCAGGATTCATTGGTAAAGGGTGGATTTTCCAGGAAAAGCACCAGGGCAAAAAACCCCAAGTGCTTTAACCTATCTTTGTAGATGTTTCTTTATGAATCCATCATATTTATTGTTCTCATTTGAGCCTCCCCCAATTTAGGAATACTGAATGTAACTCTGAGATGGGACCAATACTGAGGTCAGTGCAACTAAGAATTTTTTCATATGCTTTTGTGAATATTTTTTGGAATGCAATCCACTACTTTTTTGTCTTTTTTTGGCAAAAGAATCATATTGACTGTGTTTCCTTTGGGATCTATGACACTACTCTGATCTTTTTCTCTAATAGTGCTATCTAACTTGTAATCTTCGGCTGGTTTCTGTCCATTTGACATTACAGTTTACACTTGTCCTTAGTTATTGGATTTCACATCTTCGCTTTCAGATCAGTTCTTCAGTTTACAAAATTCATCCAGAGCAGTATCTCATGTTCCATCTTGCTATGCAATCTGCCCATCTGTCAATAATTTTGCCGCCTCTACCCAGATCGGGGGAAAATAATAAACAGTATGGCAGTCAGAACAGATCTACAAATTGAACTGATATCTCATATCATTTGAACACTGGATAGCTGTCACCTTTATGCCCTTATGTAAGGAGCTTGCAGGCCCCAGTGGGAAGAGAATGCTGACCTAGAGGAAAGGATTCTTACATTTTCCTCCTTGAGTCGCCCACCATGTTTACTCAACTTGTTTGTGAAAATGTTATTTATTTCAATTTCAGAAGGTTTGTGCCACCCTGAATACGGGGTGAGATTAAAATAAAAGAACATATAAGTTGCCTGTTAATAACAATAAGAAAAACTTCCTCTCCCACCGGGTGCTATTTTTGCAGAAAAAGAGGTGCTGGAACTCACCATGAATGCCTCCCTTGTTCTCTTATAATGGCAACGGCACCCACCTGAGAGGTGGCAGGACTGAGTTCTGGCTGGAAAAAGCCCTGCAGTCCCATCTTGTGAGGGAGCAATCAAAATTAGGATCATGGCGCATGGGGAAGAGGGTTTGGCCTCTTCACACATGCCATAGTCACAAGAAAAATTGCCTCCATGAAGCTATTTGACACAGGATGGAAACTGCTGTTAATGCTCTACTTCCATCATATGAAGAGCACATCCAGGAGATCAAGGAGCAGCAGGACTACACTGCTCTATGTAGGTGTAGGTGTCTGCATGCTCTTTGTTGTACTCACCTTTCCAGAACCACATTGTGGAGTGATATGATGAACCAATATGCGCTCCAATTGTACTGTTTATGGGATAAGAGCCCTTTTGGACTTTGTATGAGTTAGCCACACCTTAGTTCCTAGCCTGTACAAGGGAATTAACAGGAAGTCACAAACTGGTTCTGTTCAAAGAATTCCTGCTCCAGGATCACAGTTGAGCCTCAGACAAGTCATTTTCCCACAAGGGAGGAGACAAGTTTGGGGCAGGTAGGAAGAGTTGCAAAGGAGAAGGCTTAGGGCAGAACTGAGGTGGTCTCTGAACATGATCATCTTAGAGGGAGGATCAGTCCCTGCTGTGTTTGCCTTAAAATACTGCTGCCTGGAGCAATGGCCTGGGCTGTTTGTCCAGTTGCACTGATCCTACTGAGAAAGGACACAAAACCAGCACATTCTTTCAGTATTAACTACTAATTGTCTTCATATGTGTGTTATATTTCCCATGAATACCCCAAAGGAGGATGACAGAAATCCGAGGGCCGCAAATGCTTGCATTCACAAGTCTAGCGAATCAGAAAAGCTTTCTCAACAGGCTAAAATGTGTCATTGGTATGCAAAATTCTTTCTCGGCAGAGCTTTTGATAAGACCTCAGGGCTAAACTAAACCCACACCTCCGCCTTTCAACTCGAAAGGACCCATTTGGTTTTTCAGGGCTTAGAGGCCAGCAGTAACTTTTTCCATGTGCTCTCCCTATTTAATTCATATCCCATTTGTGGAGCGCAAGATGGCAGACATATATATCCAGTAATAGGGGCAAAGCAGTCATCATAGGCTCAGAGACACTCTCTTCATTATTACTTCATATGTTTCCCCAAACTAAACCTTGATCCACTGATGCAGCTAAGCCCTGGTTTATCCTGGCTAAACCTGTTGGGTTTGTCAACATTTGTCCTGTAGCACTGTCCAGTTCAGCACTCTTCCTTCTTACGCCTGATGGCCCAGTTCTTATTGCACTTTCATTACTGAGCATCCGACAACAATAGAATCCAAAAATATAAAATGGCTGGGGAGAGCACAATCAAAGCTAACAAATCAAACTCTGCTCTGGCACAATGCCCCGGTGTTCAAAGGAGTTGCAGCAGGGAAAAAGCAGGGATAAAGGCTTGCGTGCCAGTTGCTACCTGCCAATCAGAGCCTCTTAGTTATTTTTTGCACATATATAAGTAGCTTTTAGGCACTGAGCTCTAAGCCCAGCTGTACAGTAGGTGTAGCTGAAGTGGCCATTATATCCGCAGCAGGTGTCCTACTCAGGCAATTATTTCGGGAACATTAGTGCTTTCAGATCCTTGCCACCCTGCCTAAAAATCGTGACCAAAGAAATCACAGAGTACCTAGTGGGCACCAGAAACCATGAATAATAAGTAGCCTGGATTTATAAAGGATATAGTTCTTCAAAAAACATGTTTTTCTTTTCTTACGACAGAACTACAGAATCAATTGCTGGAGGGGATGCAACAGTGTCACAAATATATGCCTTTTCAAAGCACACTCATTCTCTCACACCCCTGACATCTCATGTACAAAATAAATTTTGTGTCGTCAGGATGGGATCTTCCAAAAGGGCTATGAGCTGTATGGGGGTGGGGGTGTCTCCAGCTCCCCCCTAAAACAAGAAGAATTTGTGCTCACATGTATATGGTAATTTATTTATTTAAATTAAACTTCCCTGTTCAGGGAAGTTTTTAATGTGTGATTTTAGTGTATTTTTTGTTTCTGTGGAAGCCGCCCAGAGTGGCTGGGGAAACCCAGCCAGATGGGCCGGGTACAAATAATAAAAAATTATTATTATTATTATTATTATTATTAAATACATGGGTTGCTTTTTATATACATTATAAACCTGTTGATTAGTAAAATGTATTGTACCATGTGGATTATGCACATACCTGTATCATATACCAAGACCATTTTTGAAAACAGGTCAAATGACCAATAAAGTTCCTTGTCTTATTACACCTTTTTGAAATGCAACTCTGTAATTCATTTAAATTTATGATAAAGAAGGAGAACAAAAAACTGCCATCTAGTACAGTGAAGAGTTGCCTCTCCTTAATATGTAGAGAGCCAGCTTTTATTTACAACAGTTGATTCACCTACTAAATTCTGCACCAAATATCTGTACTAAACTGTTTACCAATACCTTTAACTACAACCCAGTAGCTGTGATATTTTTGACGTGATACCAAACCAGCCAAAGACTCTTTTATAATAAATAAAAGTAACAAGATATTCTATATTTATTATAAACTATAAATGTAAAATAAGGTAAATACTATATTTCAGTTGTTTATGGGGCTTTTTAAGACTTACACTTGCATTAATAAGGTTACTGTATATTTAAATTACAGTTACAGATGTTTATGTAAGGCTGGCTGGAAAAGTGTACTTCCTAACCCTATTTAACTTACATGCCAAGTACCCTTAGACTCTCTGCCCTGGTTAATCTCACCACCAGGTATTGGGGACCACACCTGGTTTCCTTTGAGCCAGGCTTGCAGGCAGTTATCTGGTCAGCTGCAAAAGCTCCTTACTGAATCCCTCTCATGCTGCTATGGCCTTTCTTCCAATCTTTGGCTTCAGCCAGTGATTTAGCTCTACACTACCAGGATTTCCCTATCCTCAATAGCCTCCTGCCACCTCACTTCAGCTCCAGCCTCAGCTTGTTCTTCACAGCCAGTCTTCTGTCTTCGTTCTTGTCTTCTTCATCATCTCTCTCAGCAGTGGCAGAACAAGCATATTTATGTTCCAGCCAGCCTATCCTTCAACCAATCAGATTGGTATGGAACTCTCCTATTCGTCAGACCACTTATCCCATGCAATGAGTGCCCAAGAATGTCTACCTAGTAAGCCAATTAGAAGTGTCATTTTGCAATCCCCCACCTCTCAGTATTTAAAAGAACCCAGATTCCCCCCAGACCAGACATATAACTAACCAAAAGCCAGCTCTCAGCCCCAAAGGTATACTTACTATTTCAAATTTAACCCATCATGTTATGTGATCCCACACATCCATACATTGTATCTAAACCAGGCATGTCCAAAGTCCGCTGGTCGATTTAATCCAGCCCTCTTCAGAATATGTCCTGGGATAAATCCTTTTAAAAGCTCAACAACTTTGGTTGACCCTCACACATGTTCACTTCATGAAATCTGGCCCTCTTTGGAAAAAGTTTAGGCACCCCTGAATTCTAAACCAAACCCTGTTCGAGTAAGTGCCTTTTAAAAGGTTACCAGTGTAATAGGGTGGAAAAGCAGGTTATGACATAATGCTGTCTAACTACTTGGAACCTAACCTTGAGCTTTGAATTTTCCTTCTTTCTTTTATGTGATTTCACAGCCACCAATCAAACTGTTCATAATTCACCCCCACCCTGCCCCAAGCACATGACTGCAGGGACATGGGTTGCTTGTGCACTGTTGTGAACACAAATTTTTAAGAACATTCTGCTTGGCTGGAAAAAAAAATTATATTCACAGATATCCGGAGGTATTAGACTGAGAGCACTACTGATATCCTCTGAGACGTATTTCAAGATATCTTAGAAGCCAAATGCAGCTTTGTCAAACTGTTCGTATTCTGGTAGGCTCTGGTCATAGAAGTAATACACAATGAATTGCCAGCCCTCCGTCATTAAGATCAACATTCCTGATGCAGTTTCCCTTCAAGAACACACACACACACACACACACACACACACACACACATATATATATATATATATATATATATATATATATATATATATACACACACACCACCCCGCCCTTCCCAGTTTAAAAAGCAGGCTCATGGCGGCTAACAGCAAATATAAAACATTGATTAAAATGCAACTTAAAAATGCATAAAACAGCATTGAATACAACATAAAATGCAGCATAAATATCAATAAAATTCAAGAATTCAGGGGTCATTTTTTTGGGGGGGGGAGGGAAACCCAGTCAGTAGACATCGAATAATCACCAGGGCTAACTGGCCAAGTTGGTCCTACTAGGGCCAGCAAGGAGGTGTGTGAATAAGAATTTAAATGTGGGGTCCAGGAAGGGTTTCTTCACAGAAGAGGAAAGGGAAAAGGGAATAGAGGATCAGGCTACATAATTCAAATTGAAGCTCCACTGGGGCTTATGCCATCAGCCACAGTGGCAGAAGAAGGATACAGCAGCTGCAATGTATTCTTTGATGAAACCATATTATCCTGTTAAAAAGTGGACAGTGACATCCATCAAATTCAGTTTAGGGAGGGAAGAGAAATTCAATTCAGTTCACGTTTAAAGGTGAAGCTATCAAATCTGCACTTTCTGAAACAATATAGGAACCAAACCAAAATGCAGCCATCCTTCAAAATTCACACTTATCCAGCTTTGCAATGCAGTTCTCCAACCAACCAATGTTTAGGAAAAATACATGCATTAGGGGAAACTGCTTCCAAAAATGTGCACATTAATTAAAACTTCATTAAAAATGTGTTTATAATGAGAAAAATGCACTTCCGGGTTAGCGCCATCGGCGAATGGCGGATTCCCTCCGAGCTCCGGAGGGAATCGGCTCTGCAGGATTTGGGTCTTCCCGCTGCGGCGACGCGGGGACCCTTAAAAATCACAGGCGGTGAAGCCTGTGAACCTGGTGACTCAGCGGGCACCATTTGCGCCCCCCCGACCTGCGAAGGAGCCTTTTTAAAGGCTTCGGAACGGGGGACGGGGTGAGCGGCGCGGTGCTGAGAGTCGACTGCTTCTCCTGCGGAGTGAAGCCGCATTGCCATGGCCGGAGAGCGCTGACTTCTTCTTGTGAGTAATTGGACTTTAAAGCAACAACCCGTGAGTAGTACGGAAATTGGATTTGCAAAGAAATTTTTTTTTTTAATTAGGCACGATCGGGGAAGGCGCAAACAGGAAGTCCGTCTCCCCATCTTGTAAATAATCTAAAGCAAGGACCTGCTAACTAAGGTCGAGAGAATCTTTTCTTTTTTATTGGGTAAAAGACATTAATTTCACGATTTGGCAGTATAAGAAATCTTACTGGAGGATAAGAGCTAATTTTGGGAGCTGAAGTGCCACCCCCCCAGAATCGGGAGTGATCCGCAAGAGAGCCTGTTGAAGAGGTATTGAAGAGTTTGACAGCTGTCAAATTAGCTGTCAAGACTGAAAAAGAGAGCTTTGTTTCTGTTGTCTCTGCTGGTTATATTTGTTACAATTTGGTTATAATTTGTTGAAAACAAGGAAGAACTGATACAAACTAACTTGACTTTTGGATTTGAACTGGAAGGAATATTAAGTAACCAAAATCCCTCTAGAGGGGGTTTTGGGACATTACAAGAATGGCTGAAGGAGGGAAAATACAAGCTAAATTGGACAGAGTTTTTGTTCTCTTGGGAAATTTACAAGGCCAAATTGATGTTTTGGCTACAAATGTTGCAACTCTGGATTTAACAGTAAATAAACTTATTGAATTTGATAAGGACTTGACTCAGGAAGTCCATGCAGCTGGACAAGAAGAGAAACTTGAGAGCTTTGAGAGTGTGGAGAAAGAGATATATGTTGTTCCTGAGGAAAAGGAAGGAGGAGCTGTAATGCTGCAGATGACAAAGGAGAGCCAGAGGCCTGACATGATGGCTACAAAGGAAAATAAGAACTTGATGTCGAAAATCTGGTTTGAATTGGAGATTGAAGAATGGAGAGATCTCCTTATGTGGAGATCTGAAGATCCAAGGATTACAAATCTGATTAAGGTGGAAGTTGGAGCTTTGGGGACATTTGGACTTGAAAGGAGTAAGAAACAAGATTTGGGCTCCACTTTTAAGTATGGAGGTCTGGCTGGAAGAAACATGGATCCCATTGGGCTAGAGCTTCTCCGAGATCTGGTGTTTAATATTAAGGACCATCAAAAAAACTGGCAGAGAGGAATTGAGAGAGAATTAAGAGCCTCGGACGTGAGATCTCCAGGCTGATAGTAGATTAAGACTGATGGACATTTGTTGGGGATTGAAACCGGGAAAGGGGGGGTGGAGTTTGGGAATCCAAAGGGTGCATAATTATAATCTGTTTTTGTTTTTATTCTGTTTTGTTATTTGTATGAAGATTGGGGAAGTCGTGGAAGGGAATTTGGGTCGACTTTAGAAAAAGGTTTTAAGAATGAGTACTGATGTATAAATATTGATGTTTATAAGGTAAAATTGGCTTTTTTAAAATGAACTAAATAGAAAAAGGTAAAAAATTAGGGATAAGAACTTGCTGAACTAACAATTTGAATTGGAATATAAGAAGAGGAGGTGTGGGGAAGTCAGGGAAATATGTTATAGAAAAATAAGGGTTGTGAACTCTATGTGTTTTTAAACTTTTTTGTTTTTCTTTTTTGATTTTTTTAATGTATTAAAGTGGAAAATTTCAATAAATATCTTTAAAATATATATATATATATATAATGAGAAAAGTGCACCAAAATGCTGCTGGTTTTTTGTTTTTATTTTAATTGCAAACTGCTTCAGAAATCCTGAGAACTGAGTTTAAAATTGGGAAAACAAGAAACGGAGGGAACCAAAACTGACAGGTCCATCCCTAGTGACCACTCAAAATAGGCATGTTTTTGAGAAAGTGCATTGTGGGATACCAGAGCAAAATCCTTGCAACACATGGAAACATTCCAGCTATAAATTGCGAATGTCAAATGACTTTATATTTCTGGGGATATATTCAGTGTAGCCTGAATTGAAGACCAAATACAGAGTGCTGTTGTCATGGAAGCGGGCTGCTGTATTGGAGTCCTGTCTTTCATAAGATTCAGATCATGAGGTGATTGGTTACCATATGCAGCAGGACAGACATTCTGGAAAAGTGAGAGAAGCTATGCAGATGTCCATTTAACCACACATTCAATCATACATTTTAGTAGAAAAAAGATGGGGAATTCTGAGGTAGTAGAATGGACAAAGTTGCCTCAGGCTGCAGGGTTGAGGGATTCCAGTTTTGACTGCTTTTGCAAGTAAAAATCAAATAGAAGAAAAGAAAAAGAAAAGACCCTGCAAAGTGAAAGGCTTTTGCTTGAGCATTGGCTTGCAGTTCTGGTGTTCCGTTTGCATTAAGTCACTAAAATAGGGCATAATATTTTTAAAAGTTTATAATTTTCCCTCACTCTGAATAACTCCAGTCCATCCTACCACCTTGTTCTGCTGCATGTATAGACCAAGCCCATCATGTCAGCAGCTAATGTTTGGTAAAATTCTCCTTATGACTGGGCAGGTTGTGAAAAAGAGAAAGCTGACCCTGAGGTAGTTTGGTCTTCTGTGTGGGGTCTGAATCTCAATCAGTCTTGCTTTCTGGGATTCAGCTGCGACAGCTTTCCTGCTTAACTAGCAAGCAACCTAAGGTGTGAAGCATGGAGAAAATCACTTTGGGCTGGAGAGAGCTATGCCTTCCAATACTTGCATCAGGGCACCCTCAGGGCATCAAGCACCTTCCAAGGTCTGTGCCTTAGGCTGGGGTGCTACTGGAGCTTCCTGCTCCTTGCTGTTGCTGAGCAAGCGAGCAATATGAGGAGTGGTGGGAAGGAGCAGTAACCTCTGCTTATCCTTGTCTCATTTCCCTGGGAGGTAGGGTGGATTAGCAAAGAAATGGGCAGTGGCAACAGCGACAAGGAGGTGTGAGCCCATTCAGTGAGCACCAAGACCGACTTGCCTTAATTTCCTTCAACACCTGAAACTCTCATTGGTGCATAGCTGTCAACATTTCCCTTTTTTAAAGGGAAATTCCGTTATTCTGAATAGGAGTCCTCACAAGAAAAGGAAAAAGTTGACAGCTATGCATTGGTGCCCTGAGGCCACCATCAACACCTCTGTTACCAGCTTACTAATTACTATACAGTAGTACCTCGGGTTACATACGCTCCAGGTTACATACGCTTCAGGTTACATACGCTTCAGGTTACACACTCTGCTAACCCAGAAATAGTGCTTCAGGTTAAGAACTTTGCTTCAGAATAAGAACAGAAATCGGGCTCCGGCAGCGCGGTGGCAGCGGGAGGCCCCATTAGCTAAAGTGGTGCTTCAGGTTAAGAACAGTTTCATGTTAAGAACGGACCTCCAGAACGAATTAAGTACTTAACCTGAGGTACCACTGTATTGAATGTTGTAGAAATATAAGGCTGGACATTAAGAAAATATGGGTAGGCCCAACATCCCCTGAAAAGAGCCAGGGTGGTGTAGTGCATATCCTCCAGCGAGTCGCTGTGGAAAACCAGGACACACATTTTCTCTCACAGTAGTGGGAAGAAAAGGAAATGACCCCACATATGCCACCCTGAGTTATTGAAATGAAAAGTGATGACGAAAAACAACAACAGGGTTTCTAAAGAACAGAAGGTTTATGCTTCAAACAGGAGAGGACTTTAGTAATATGGCACCCTGAGCGAGGGCAAAATTTGGGGCCATAAATATTTATTTGGCACCCTCCCCCTCTTGCCTTTCCTTCTGCACATGCTGTCAATTGCACTACATCATAGTTGCAGCAATTCAATTGCCCATCTGTCTGGGGCCTTTGAGTAGGTACCTATATAAATATAGGTGTTGTTGTTGTTATCATGCACCCCCTCAGCTCGGCACCCTGTGCAGGGGAACCACCTGCACTGCCCTAAATCCAGTGCTGCTTAAAAATAAATGTACCTGCCAATCTAGGAGTAATTTAGGCCAGGGAAGGGAATCCTGTGGCCCTCCAGAGGTTGTTGAATCCCAACTCCCAGAAACTAGGGTTTCCATATTTCAAGATGTAAATATCCGGACACGATTTCTTGGTTTACTTGCCAAAGATCCAGGACAATCCACCGCCTTCCAGAAATTCTTACCAGATGTCATTTCCGCCTTTGAGATCCGGGTAACGTCCAGGAAATCCTGGACGTATGGTATCCCTACATAAGCCTCAGCTAGCACAACCAATGTCATGGCTGGTGGGAGGCATAGTCCTCATGCAACATCTGGAAAGCCATAGGTTCCTTATCCCTAGTTTAGCCAATGAGATAAACGTAACCTTAAATAAATTATCTAGTCAAATTCTCTCTCAGGGATGTAATCATATTCTCTCTCGGGGCGGCTCAGGCAGGTCTGTGGCCTCCTTGATTATATTATTTCCCAGGCCCCTGTCCTGAATTTCCAACTTACGTTTAAAAATAAATTATCTGACCCAATTACTTGTGGAGAGAGATATAAAGGAAAGTGTGTAGGCAGAATCCTACCCAACAGCTGAGTAAGAAGCAACAATGTTCCAGTGCCTCAGCCCATGAGCGCAGAGGTGCCAAGATAACTGACAAGCACCAGGCGCTTACTCTTAAATGTCATAATAACACTGATTCTCGTGTTATTAATAATATTTTATGCACATAAATCACTTGAATGTATTCACTGTTGGGTACTGATTCTACCCACCCCATCCATGATGTCCCCGTAGACACCCCCACCACTTCCCCTTGACATTAACAATTGATTAATAAATTAATTAAATTTCTATCCCACCTATCTTCCCAGAGGAGCTCACGGCAGCCAACAGCAAGCACTAAAGCAGTGCAATTGAAAATAAAACATTTAAAAGCATTAAGAACATGTGAGAGACATTGAAAAACAACCACATATTCTCACCGCTAATAATTTCATGGCTGCCAAGAAGAGTTGTCTTTCAGCCGTCAATTGCCTGAGCAAATAGGAACGTTTTAGAATTCCTCCTAAATGTTAATGTGAGAGAGAGAGACCAGAGAGGGCATTCTGCAAGCGGGGAACTTTCACCAAGAAGGCTGTGTCATGGGTCAGTGCCAAGTAGATAGCACCAGTGGCGATACCCCTAACAGGGCTTCCCCGGCTGATCACAGGTTACTAAAAGAGGTTATACCCACTTTTGACCCATTACATGACCAGATTATACCTGGTATCACTGCCAGTGGGCAGAAACATCACTGCCACCCAAATCAGCCATTGTTAGACAAAGGGTGCACAGAGTAGTACCAGCCTCCTCTCAAATGGCAGGATAACAGGAGCATGGTCTTTCTGGAGGACTGAGCTCAAAGATCCCCCCCCCCACTATTGAGTGTAAAGGTATTGTACGTACGTCTCACTGGAGGGCTTGTTTGTTTGTTGCATTTATATCCCACTTTCGTTCCTCCAATGAGCTCAAGGTAACGCACATAAGTCTCCCTCTATCCATTTGATTCTCACAACAACCCTTTGAGGTAGGTTAGGCTGAGAGTGAGCGGTTAGGCCCAATATCACTCAGGGAGTTTCATGGCTGAATGAGGATTTGAACCCTGGTCTCTCCCAGGCAGGGTTGCCATGTGTCTTCTTTTTCATGGGTAGAGTTGTCATCGTGACCCATAGTTAAAAGTAGAAGTTGCAAAATGTGTCCTCTTTTTTGCTCTTCAAAATATGGCAACCCTACGGGCCTGGTCCTAGTCCAACACACTAACTCCTAAGCCACACTAGCTCTCACAGCTGAATCCTACATACACTTTCCTGGGAGTAACTCCTGTTGAACTTAATGGAGTTTACTTCTTAGTAGACATTGTGCAGGATTGTGCTGCACATCTAGAGCCCAAAGAGGACCTCAGTGTTATAACAACGTCACAATCAGAGATGGACTGACCATCCATACCTTCTATGGGTAACAAGCCTTATTGCTCCAAAGCTGTAAATTTCAGCAAAAATGGGACCCATTTTTTTTCCTTGTCATGGTTGTCTGCTAGCCAACAGAATAATGATTCATTTCTTAATAGTGCTTAAAATTGAATGGAAACTATTAATTAATCCCAGGAAGGAACTCGACTAGCTAATAGTAATTAGAAATCTCCACAGCACACAGGAGGAGTGATTTCTGAGTCCAGCCAAGATGGCTTTTCTATAGCTAACAGAAACAAATGATTCATAGCACCAGAGCTTTCAACAAGCAGCAAAGTCGTGATCTGATAAGGTGTCGAATATTATCACACCATAGTATGCATCTGAATAATCTCACTTACCTGGGAGTAAACTCCATTGGGTTCAGTAGGAGTTACTCCTGAGTAGTTAGAACTGCACTGCCAATTTGGGAATTAAGTATATAGTTTGGTGAACATACTTATGGCCTGCTATGACTGTACATGTTTTATGTAGGTTCCAACAATAAGCAACATGTAAAGCAAGTTGGTTGCTTAATAGGTTGCTGTTAAAGTAAAAAAAATAAAAATAATAATCTGCTAATTTTCAAGGCACAAGAAAAACCCATATAACTTTTTTGTGGGGGAGGTCTTTTGTGGGGAAGGGAAGTGAAATAATCCTTTTCAAGGTAATACCATCCATAAGTAATACTGAAAATAATACAAATAATACTTGTATTACTGTTAAGAGAAGAATAAATTAAAGCATACAGAGATAGAACAGGGAAATTCATATATTCACATGTACCTATGGAAGATTTTTTTACAGGTTTCCCACAAACCTGCATTTTATTCCCCTTACCAGGCTTTTTGGGGGGAAATTGACTTTTCTTAAAAACATTTATGGGATTTTACTGGTTCCTCATATCATAAATAGTTCATCTCCCCCACCCAGCCTTCAGCATGTTATTAGATTCTCAGAAAAAAAAAACCCAGAGGGAATCAGAAGCAAGAAGGTGATGGAGAAGAGCTGAAAAACACATGAAATATAAGCATTCAGATCAAAAGCAAGTTGTGGGTGAATGTACATGTGTGTGTTATGTTACGCAAATGAGCTGAGTCTTCCTCATCAACTTCTCATCAACTTAAGACATAATTGCTCTTTCTCAGCATTTTGAAGTCAGAAAACCCTTTCTCTCTCTCTCTCTAAATATATATATATTCCAAATTGAATATAGTGCAATATGATTAGATATAAATAATACAACATGCCTGAAATAGTGTCGCCTCTCGGCATTAAAGCATGCACGTCATGGAAAGAAAGGGGAAAAGCTTTTTATCTATTTTGGCATATTTTGTTTGCTGTGGTTTGTTTTGTTCCTTAGGAAAATTCAACCTTTGCCATGGAGGAAAATGCTCAGAACCTTCCTTTGTTTTGTTTTTGAAGGAAATTAACAGAGAGATGAGAGAGAGAGAGAGAAAGGATGCTTTTGACTGAAGGGCTGCCATAATAACACACTTGAGGGTTGGTTGTCTGAGCACACCAGGCCCTCCTGTCTTGGGAGCAGAACACAGCCTCAGTTGTGATGTCAAGGGCTTGTCGTGTTGTACACACAAGGGACTGGTTCTGCATTAGGAAAGAGGAAAACATTGTAATGGCCCTTCAGTTTTCTCCATGTTCTGTATATTCTTGTGACTTGTACGGACAATATATTTTCAGCAACATGGTAGCATCCTTGTCTTTCTGTCCCTTGTAGCAATAAATGTCTGCTAGGGCAGAACTGAAATGATCACCCAGCTTTACCACTCTCTTCTTAGGCTATGAAGAGTCTCCACCCCTTCCACCATTTTGTTTAGGATGTGAATTCAGCACCATAGCTCAGAGCTGTTTTTTTCCTTCCTTCCCCCACACAACTCCATGGAACCAGGCAGATCTAGCAACGTGAAGGTGTCCCAAAGCCAAATCAGAGTGAGGGCCATGTTCCCTGCCCACACTTTGACGTTGTTTCATGCAAAAAAGGAGGGGGAAATTGGTGCTAAGCAGCACTGAACAGCACAGTGGCCATGACTGCCTGGACTACAAACAAGGGCCAAAAAACTAAATGAAGCTTAATACCCCCTGAAGTGTCTTTTCAAGACAAAAGAAATTGCTATAGAGATATTCAACTTCATCGTAATATTTCCTTTTTCAGTGGCTCTGGCAAACCATTTCCCCGCCCCCTCAATTTTCATAGTATACCTAGAGGTAGCTGCTAAAATAAGAGATCTCCCCAGCAAGGAGTTCAACCAGTGCCCTTATGATAAAGATGCGTACATTTTGTATAATAGGAGAACCACTATGTCATCGCTAGTGGCAAGGTCCAATTTTCATGCCCTGGTTTAGAGTTTAAAACAGTTAACAGAAGTTAATAATGAAGAGTCTTGTGGCAGCTTAAGTACTAACAAGTTTATTACGGAATAAACTTTCATGGACTAGGGTCCACTTCAACAGATGCAAATATCATTTCTAGAGGGTCTCTTGCAGCGAACTACAGTCTACTTCAACAGATGCACCCTCTGGAAATGATATTTGCTTTAGGGCTTCTCCACACCTCTGCTTGTCCTGTGCCTAGAAAGCCCAGGCCTGAGTGGTTTTCCCAGGGAAAACCCACTCTTTAGCGCTCAGTCGGAGCAAATGGCAATTTGGGCTTTCTCCAGCTGTTTGCTTCAACTGAGCAGTTTTCCTCAGGTGAAAGCAGTGGGACAAGAGGAAGCATGGGTAAGCCATTAGTTTCACAAAAGAAGATTCTTATTCTACTCTATCACATGGGTGCACATGCATTGTCTTAAAAAGAAAAACAAATATGAAGCTACCTGCTACCATTGCCCTATCGCCAGCATGGCCCCTTGTAATTGCATTATAGGTATCATAGTTATATTGTGTGCAGTATTGCTGTATTGTTTATATATGTTGCTTCTAGTGTATTTGGTTTGCACAATCTCTCTTTCGTAAAAAAAATTTTTTAGCACCCATTCTTTTAATTGTAATTTGTTTTAACTGTTGCATTTTTACACTGCTGTGACCTACGTTGGGGTCTGGTGATGATGAGAGGGTTCATAAAGCATCATCTCTTTTTTACTGTACAGTGGTACCTCAGGTTAAGAACTTAATTCGTTCTGGAGGTCTGTTCTTAACCTGAAACTGGTCTTAACCTGATGTACCACTTTAGCTAATGGGGCCTCCTGCTGCCGCCACGCCGCCGTAGCATGATTTCTGTTCTCATCCTGAAGCAAAGTTCTTAACCCGAGGTATTATTTCTGGGTTAGCGGAGTCTGTAACCTGAAGCGTATGTAACCTGAAGTGTCTGTAACCCGAGGTACCACTGTATATCTAATGCATGCACAGCCCCCATTATCCATGCATGGACTTAAGCAAGAGTAACCCAATTACCTCTTAGGATGTGTGAGCAGTGCTTGCCACCCTCAGAGTGTCCTTTGTTATTAAGGCTTTAACTGAAAGGCAGTGGTAAACTCAAACCAGGAACTCTGCCAGTAGGGCCCGGGACTTTTAAGGCCAAGCTACAAAGCCATTTCCGGCCTGCCCAGGAGGTGGGGTTGCGGGCTTCACGCCCACCCCACGTGAGCGGGGGCTGGTGCCAGCCCCCGCGAGAGCAGGGGAATCCCGGTCGGGTCTGCCCCCCCCAGCCAGCCAATCAGCTGGCTGGCGGGGGGCATGGCCTGCCCTATTTAGGGCCGGCGCAGAAGGGGCTCGCCCTCTTTTCGCCGGCTCGCCCCCACGTTTTCCCACCCTCCCTCCCTTTAACTAGGCTTAGGTAGGTCTTTGACTTTGCTATGGACTTCGGTCTGTCGCCGCAAGGGGCATGGTAGGAATTTTTCCCAATTGGCGATTTCTGGCCTTTTGGTTTTTCGCCTACCTCGTAGCAACTCGTCACAACTTCTCGGCATTGGCGGTAGGCATTGGTAAGAAGGGGTTAAGAGGATGTGGGGGGGGAGGAACGCCATCACCTCCCCCCAGCGACCGAAGGGTGGTCCGTTAAAGGACTCCGGGGGGCGTGGCCCTGTCCGAAGCCTATGGAGGTGAGGGCCAAAGGCACGCCCCAGAGCGGTGACCCGGGGGAGCTCCTAGTCGACGTGCCTCGGCAGGAGACTCCCCCGATATAAGGTTAACCCTTCCCCGTGTCTCCAGCAAATGGGCTAGAGCCGGATAGTCGTTAGGACCATTGCCTAAGCCAATGCCTCTCATTCCTGAAATTCAATAAAGTTATGGCCTAATTCGCCCAATTAACCTTAAATTATGGTGTCTCGTGTCTTTATTTATCCTGGTGGGGGGCAGGAACTTGCCACGCAAGTAACTTTAGATACGTATTTGCACTTAGTACACACAGGGTTTGTTTTCTGAAGATGCAAATAGCATCAGCTGGGTGTGGGGCTGATAATTAGGTGTTGAGTGTTACCCTTTCCTCCCATGTTGCGGTTCTGAGGAAGCTGGTGATTGTTTCAGGGGGAAATCCTCCATTGCTGGCAACGTTTCAAACTTTCTGAACCAAAAGGAGAGGCAGAAATGCTTTTAATAAGATGAATTAAACATGATGTGGTGACTGAACTAAAATGGAAAGCACTCTAGCTGACCCCAAAGGGACCCAGGAGGCACAGGAAACTGTCACTTTACTGAAGCCAAGCAGACCTCCTGGAAGCCACATGTATGGAAAAGGTGAGATAGAAATAAAATAAATAAATAAATAAATAAATAAATAAATAAATAAGGGGTGTTGGTGTTGGTCAAGCAAGCCCTGGCTAGAGAAACAGCAAGCGTGAGTCCTTGCTCTCTTTGCTTGCAAGGCCAATTGCCATTGCTGCAGACTTGAGGGGGAGATAATGTTTGCTAAAATCTTCAGCATGTGAAGTATCCTAATTGGCCTCAACTTAGCAGGCAAATAAAAGCTTTTTTTGCCAAATTTTAACCCTATTGCTTTCCATGAGAAAGTTAGGCATGTAGTTCAATATTTCCACTGAAATTAATGGGACTTAGTCCAGTTAATGTTGAGCACGTTTACGTTCCATTGATTTTAGTGGAAAATGTTTAAGCACATCCTTAACTTTCTCAGGGAAATCAGACTCACTGGCCACTAGTGAAGTTTCCATTGTGAAGGTGGGAAAAGCATCCTGGTCTTGGCAATGCCCTAAAATGCTTAACTCAGAAATGATACACCAGTCCAATATGTTGAGCTTATTATGGCAACTGTTCCCACGGGCTTATGTTTTATTTTGCCCTCTTAATTTACTAAGAATTTTGATCATCTTCACGACAATCCTGAGAAGTTAAGGGGGGCAAACTGGTTGTATGCACATGTCTGCTAAGCACATGATTAGCCATCCAGCTGCGAAGCAGGGGTTGTGGAGTCTCACTTTGATCAAAATGAGCAGGCTGGTGTGAGAACCAAAGTCACCCTGCCCCTCACAGCTGCTTTGAACTGTTTTCCCCCAGCCCAGCTTCAATACCAGAAGGTCTCCTTGATCAACATGCAGCTCTAAGTCTAGACATGTGGCATTTCACATGTTTTTGTTGCAGCACAGCAAGTTGGAACAAAATGATCTCCTCATGCTTCACACCAGTACAAATTTTCAGCACCATAAACAAGGCTAACCCTACTTGCCAGAGGATTTCTGTAAAGATCCTTAGGGCAGCAATATTAGTTGAATAACCAGTCACATCCATCAGTTAAAACATTTTCATCAGCTAAAAGTGTGCCTCTGATTAATCAGTCAGTTTTTCAAAAATACATACAGTGTGTGCGCACGCGGGCAAAAAAACAACAACTGCAGGTGTCACGCTTAAGAGAAAATGCAGTGTGTGTTCTGCCTGTTGTGACAAATGTTCACCATTGAACGGATGGCTACTCAGAAGTAAGTCCTACTGAATTCAGTGGGGTTTATACCCAGGGAAGTGGTCAGGATTGCAGCTGAAAAACATGATTTGCCCCTTAAAACTATTGTTTTTCTCATATGCAGTTAACCAAGTTTCCTTCAACTGGGTTACAGCCCTAAAGATAATGTAGGTCATACATGTTTTACACAGATGCCACAAGGAGACACTGACTAGATTGTTGATACTGACAAGGTCTTACTATTCTTTTGTTGAAATCTGTATAGATGTAATTAGAACAGGAAAAAGAAGGTGCAGTTACTGCTCTTTGTCAAATTCAGTTGCCTGCTCTCTCTAAAAAGAGCCCATCAATTGACTGGCAGTAACCTCACCCACCTAGGTGAGGTTACATCTTGATTGTGCAACCAGAATAAGTAAAGCCTCTTAGCAGGGGAGTCAGACAGCCGTGTGACATGGTTAACAATCTGTGGACATGCATCAAAACAAGCATGCTCCGAATACCAATTCGCACTACTTGTGGATCTCTGAGGACTTTTTACAGGAGTGACACAGATATTTAACAAGGGATGGGTGTGGTCAGTCATGGGGCAGGCATCTCTGTGTCCCAAGGTGAGGGAGTGAGATTCTTCAGCAAGGTTCATCCACAAGGAAGCTTTCTGTTCCTCTTTGTTCTGCACTCTCGCACAAAACTTGAAGTATCTGCCAAAAAAGAGAGAGTCAGGTATTGACAGTGACAGAGGATGCGCAAACCACACATCGTATTTCCAAGCCTCTAGGCATCAAGCAAAGGAGGAACTTGCACATCACCCTTGAAGAGAAATGGCCAAGTTCTGCCCATAATGGGAGTGGATATAGATATTGGAAGGGCTGAAGCAGAGCAAATGCAGACCCATATGCACTGGGAACAGAAACTGCTTTCGAATGAGTCTTGATCCAATTTAACAAGCATAATTTCCTCCAAACAATCCTGAACATTGTAGTGGTGTTAGGGTGCTGGAATTCCATGAAAATATAGTTCACAGCGTTCCTCAATAGGAAGTCAGGGTACTTAATTCGGTTTGAAGTGGAATGATGATGATGATGATGATTGATGATTAAGCAAGGATAGAGAACACTGGACTGTCAGCCAGCAACGTTCTCCATGTGGATGCTACAGGAGTCCAGCGTTCAGAATTCTGTTTCCAGGCACCAAGAAAAAAAGAGAGAGGGCTACCCTCCAAACCAGCCTGAATGAGCTTAGCTGTGCTCTAAATCCCTGCTGGCGATCTGGCCTTGACATCTCAGCCTGGGGGTTCTCCCACTTAGCATTTGCACAAGTCCAGATGAAATCTAATGACAAACTGAAGTGAATTAACTAGAAATGGGGAGGCAATTCAATGTGCATTATGAATTTAAGGGAGTGCTTAGGAGGTGGGGACAACACTCCACCAAGGCTTTCCGTGGGTGTCTTATAGAACTCTTGCTGTGTGTAAACAGACTCACTCCTGCTTAGCCTTAGCAAGCAAAACATTTCAGCACACGATGAAGTAACAAAAAGAGAGAGAGAGAATCGTCGAAGAGGATGGATGTTTCACCAGCTCATTCTCTGCAGTCGTGGCTGGGTGGGGGAACTCTTTTCCGTTCCTGCTGAGAAGACAGAGCCAGCGTGTTGCCTGAAGGATCCAGGAGGTACAGCTTAGATGCAAACCTGTGTTGTTGTTTTTGGCAGGCAGAAAATATTGCAGCTAGGGATTGGGAGCCACCTTAAAAGTGGTAGCTAGAGCTGTCAGGCTGAGTGGGGAAGCACTCAGACCAAGAGAGACAGCAGTTGCCAGCAAAGACAAGCTCTATCCACAACAGCACAGCAAGCAGCCTGGAAGAAGAAAACAGACATTGCTCCCAAGCACTCCTTGCCCCCTATGCTTGCCTGCATTTCTTGACACCCAAGAAGCCAGCCAGCCAGCTAAGCCTCCTGGATTATAAGGGCCAAAGCTACAGATGACAGACTTGGGCATTCAAAGCCATCTGCTCTGTTTATTTGGTTGTCCTCCTAAGTAAAAGGGAAGAAAAGGAAGGGAGGAAAGGAAAGCAAGCTTCTGGTAACTTGAACGGTAAGGCTGAAAAACACTTTGAATAGCAGAGAATTGCAGTCAGCTTAGCTGTGCACGTGTGTGTATGTGTGTGTGTGTGCTTGTAGCTGATGCATGTTTATTTCACTGGAGCCCATGTTGCAGACAAATTGCGAAGCTCTGGCTGGTGTCTTAGAGTGTGGGGAGTTGGTCTGCAGTAGAACTGAAAGGAGGACGTAGCTTGAAGACTGCAGCAGGATGTCTGTGAGGTTCGTCTTTAATTCAGCTGCAGTTTAATAGTCTGTTGGGTCTAGTGCAATGTAAAAAGACACTGGGCACTTGATGCTATTAACATACAGACACGGTGCCTGCTGTCGGAGCTAGTTAGGAAGGAAATGAGCGTCCGTTAACTGGGCTGGAAGGAAGGCTGTTGTGAAAGAATGATGGAAGGTGGGTAGAAGAAACAAGAGCAGCCCCCTCCCAGGGGAAACTTTGCTCTCCAGAGATTAAATACAGCTTCTGGTTTAGAGAGATAGGAGATGTGGGCTTCCTTCCACACACATTTTTTTCTCACTGGTTTGCTAAGACATATAAAAATGAGAATCTTCCTTAACCTGCTAGGGTCCTGGAGCTTCACCTGTTCACATGAAGTTTTGCCACTGCTGTTTTGCAATGCAAAAGTGGCATAGTTTCAAGCTGGCTGAAAATCTGATCCTGTTTTGTTTACTAAAGCCACATCTGCAAGGTGGGCTTTTGCAAGTCATATTCTATACAATCCCATTATGGGACAGAAGGAGAGTAGTCAGATGCAAAAGAGGACAGAGCACTTTTGACAAGCAACTGCCTGCTGAAATTCCCTCTTCTCCACAGCTATTAAAGGTGCAGGAGCTGTGGCTTAGTTGTATCTGGCACTGCCTTACAAAGGAGGTATTTGTTTAACCAGGAATGATACTATGGTTTCCTACCTACCAACCCCATTCCAAATTACTCTTACAGTCCTAACAATGTCTGCAACAGGTGAGGGGCAGGTAAACAGGGTACAGTGGAGCACAGAGATTTGATATTTATCAACATGCATTGGGTCTGTACTTGTGTGTAAGCAGAACATCATCCAAGGGGCAATTAACATGATGCATTGTTGTGGTCAAGTTGATTAGATTCAAACTAAATTTAGCATGTGGTGATTATGTAGTTTCATCTTGCACCCAGTTTGGCACTTAGACCAAACTGCTGATTTAAATCTGCTAATGTCAGGTGCTTTGGGGCTAATGTATGTTGAACTGCAAGTTGAACATGTCAGTTAAATTGCCACAGTATCATTTCATCATCTGGTAGATGAGCCACTCAACACATAGTCCCATCAGTTCTTGTGAAACTGAAAGTTTTCACAACTAAGAATCCACACTTTCAATATGCAGCTCAAACCACACAATCCATGGCAAATACTGGCACATTTTTATACTCCAGTGAAGCCCATAGAATGGGCCCAGCTAATATGGCCATTAAGCACTGTCTGCTCTGACAGACAGCAGTGGACTTTCCTAACCAGGTTACGATGCTACCCAAATACCTTCATAAGCAAACCTCCTGGGAACTGAACATGGAGCTTTGTGTATGCAAACCGTGGGTTCTAGTGCTAAACAAGCCTGCTGTCCCCCCCATTACTGGAAGCAAACACATGCTTGTAGATTCAGGAACTGCAGTACAGAGCCACATCAAAAGTGTTCTGGAATTGTCATCAACATTCTTTACTAGGGATGGCACAACCCAACCTGGGTTTGGAGGTGGCAAGTTTCAATCTGCCCAGAAACAGCGCCTTCAGAAAGCCAAATGAATGGTGGTCTAACATGATGCTCCCATCTCCAAGCTGACTGATATTTTTACAGGCTATTTTTAGGCAAGCACTGGTGTTGGGCAATGTGCCATTTAAAATTTACATATCTAACAAAATTAACAGAAGCAAATTACACCTTTTCTTTCGAGGGAGATGGCAATCTATGATTTTAGTCCAGGAATTGCGTCATCCCCACCCACCCTCCGCTGGCTTAATGGAACTTGGCAATTAGCAAAACTAATCAAAATGGCTCTATTTCCAATGTTTGCTAAAATCTTCAGCATGTGAAGTAGGTATCCTAATTGGCCTCAACTTAGCAGGCAAATAAAACCTTTTTTTTTTTGCCAAATTTAAACCTTATTGCTTTCCATGAGAAAGTTAGGCATGTAGTTCAATATTTCCACTGAAATTAATGGGACTTAGTCCAGTTAATGTTAAGCACGTTTACGTTCCATTGATTTTAGTGGAAAATGTTTAAGCACATCCTTAACTCTCTCAGAAAAATCAATTGGATTTAAAAATGCTTAACTCTGAATTGTCTTTCTGGGGCCATTTGAGCAGCACCCACTTATTCCCTGCTGGTATCTCCTCAGATGCTTAAAGTGTTTGGGTTCCCTTCCATTTGCATTTTATGAGGAAGAAATTGAGCAGCCTTATTCCTATGAGGGCATCAACTGAATGAAGCCTTGGCCATTATTATAATTTGCATAGCATTTTCTGTTGTACAAGTGTACTTTCAAAGTCACTATCACATTCACTCCCATAACAGCCTTTAAGGCGCAGGTCATCCCCACGTTACGAGTGAAGAACTGACTCTGAGGTGCTCTCCTTGACATATGGAGCATTCATAGCTAAGCAAAAATTTGAACTTGCTTCATGCTGGCTTATGTTGGTGGCTTTTCAGTCACCAACAGCTACCTGATTTCAGACCAACCGCAGACATTCTTCTATGAGATGAGAGCAGCTAAGCCATCTGGCTATTATCTCCATGCAGTGTGAAAAATTAACTTTGGAAGATAATTCATGATTTTGCAAAGGAAAAGACCAGAAAAACAAAGCTTTCTTCCTGAATTGGTCTGTTTATAAAATGTTTGCAGCTGCATTGGTCCCTTAGGATGGAGGGAGGGGGAATTAAAACAGTAAAAGCACAGTACCTTTATTAGTGCCAACCCCCCCCCCCCAAATGACAGAATAGCAAGCTTTATGAGCCTCTTACCTCAGGCTGGAAGTTATGTTAAAAATAGAGGAGGGGTATTTGGGGGCATAGCAGAAACTCCCAGTGTGGCTGTAGTGTAATTTCAAAAATGTAGAAAATGTGATTTCCGGATTAAAATAGAAACTTTTCTTTCATGACTCATGAGATTGAGATGGGATTGATCTGATGCTCTTTTTTTACTGGGCCAAGATCAATGATGCTTGAACCCAGAAGGAGCTGGCGGGGGGGCGCGGGCGTCATTGCTCCTCTGCCTTCCCAACCCAGCGGTTGCCGCCAGGGAGGTGGGGCATAAGAGTGGGGAAGTTGGTGTGATGCAGGCGCAGTGTTATTGAGAGTCAAATTGGCTTCGTCACTGCACCAGCACCACACCAGCCTACCCAACACTATGACACTCCTTCTCTTCCTCTTGGTTTATGGCAGTGATCACTGCAGTGGAAAACCAGGTAAGCGGAGCTGCCCCAACCTGTTCCTCCCTGCCAGCCAATGCTGCCTGGGCTCTGGTCAGATGAGACCAATGGCCCATCTTAATCTGCCATGTGGCCTTAGAGCTTCCTGCTTGGTCCTTGCTGCTCTGGGCAGCTTTGAACAGAACTATGCACCTGCCTATGGCCCCTCTGGTTCTCACTTTCCTGCTCTAGAACTTCCCTTCTGTCTGTGTTGACCACTCCTCCCCTGACATCCTTAGCCAGCCAGACTGCTTCCCTCAGTCCCAGAATCTAATGGTCTAGAACAGGGGATGGAGATCTGGTGGCTGTCCATATATTGTTGGACTCTCATCATCCCCATCCAGAATGGTCAGTGGTCAGAGAACGTGGGGCTTGTAGTCCAGCAAAATCTGGAGGGCCCCAGGTACTCCTGCCCCAGGTTAGAGTTTGACAACTAATGTGGCCTAAGTCAGGATGGGCCAATCTGCCAGGTTGGGTTTTTCTCAGTTTCTTATGTTTCCAATGTTAAGATCAGTTCTCCACATTTCTATCTAAGTTTGCGATTTTTTAAAAAAATATTATCATGAAAAAGCACTGGCATTTCAGTGCAAATTTATCCTGATATCCATTTCCATGCAATTTTTCCTAATATATACACATTTCCCACAAGACAATGTGTTGTCTAATGTTATTTTCACAAACATATGCATTTTTATGGACACTTTACCTCGGTATATGCATTTTTGTGAGCATTACTTGACTGGAGAGCTATACTGCAAAATTTAAAGATGTGTGAATTTTGAATAGCGGCTGTAGTTTGGTTCTTGTATTGTTTCAGAAAATGCAGAATAGGTAGGTTCACCTTTAAATGCAAAATGCCCACAATAAACATGTTAGTTATTAGTAGTATAACCTTAATGTTTAGAAGTGCAGTCTCTGAAATACTGAAAAATGTAGAATGCAATTCTATATACATCTGCTCAGAAGTAAGCCTTATTGAGTCAAATGGGGATGTGTATGAGATTTGAGATTAAGTTTTGCCTCTTAACAGGAATGCACTGTCAGACAAACATATTTTATCCTTATTTGAAGTGCATCAATGAGACTACGTTTCTAATTCCAGGAAAGGGTATAACATTTATTCAGGTTGTTTACTTTTTATAAGATATATTCAGTTCTGTACCTCCAAATCATATGTCTCTTTTGTACTAACTGCCTCTGACAATAAAATCCTATGTTTGTAAATGTCTACTCAGAAGTAAGCCCCAATGAGTTCACAGGGACTTACTCCCAGGTAAGTGTGCATAATTTATCTCTAAGTTATATTATTGGGTAAAAATAATAATAATTAAAAAGGCAACTAGTGAAATGCTAACATTTGTGCTTTCCTTTGATGATAAAGGATTGCCGTGTTGGTCAATATCTGTTTTAGTTTAAACCTGTGTG
Source organism: Podarcis raffonei (assembly GCF_027172205.1). Classification (NCBI taxonomy): domain Eukaryota; kingdom Metazoa; phylum Chordata; class Lepidosauria; order Squamata; family Lacertidae; genus Podarcis; species Podarcis raffonei. Next base: position 63,625,912 of record NC_070606.1, on the reverse strand, counting down.
CTCAAGAGGGAGAGCTGTGATTTGAATTTGGAACGGGGTGGGGGACGACAAGGGGCCCATGGATATCCTGTTCCCAATGACCCCCACAAACCTGGAGCTAACCCTGATTATGAATAGACCATCTCCTCCAGGAATTTGTATACAGTAACTCTTTTTTTAAAAGCCACCTAATCTATTGGCCATCAACATATCCTACAACAGTGAATTCGATAAATTATGTGTTTTTCCATTCCTGGTGCATTTCAAATATATCCAAGGGTGTGATAATAGAATACAAATAATTTGCAGGTGAAGAACTGAGAGATCTTGCTATTACATCCTCCTACACAGAGCAGTGTGTGAGCCTGGCTGGGATTTGTATCTATCAGCTATCCATTTTACCATGCCATTTTTCTTCATATTGGCTGAGAACAGCAAACCTGACACTCTCATATTTGGAATACTGCAAAAAAACTCCAAGTCTGAGGGCAGCAGACATTCCAATATCAAGGAGAGATAGATATTTCTTTTAACAGAACGTGATCGAGCTCTTGAGCAAAGCCGCAACAAATTCCATCCCCCAAAGTGGATTAATGAGTGCTATTCTGCAGGTTGCCTTCCCCAACTTGGTGCCCTCTAGATGTTTAGGAGTAAAACTCCTATCAACACCAGGCAACATGGCCCTGGCAGTCATAGCCCAGAATGTCTGAAGAGCTCTAGCTTAGGGCAAGGCAAAACTTGTGTGAGAAGGTATGAGAAGATGACAGTATGAATACTGATGGATGCAGTTGGGAGAATTGTGATGAGCAGATGCCTTCAGAGGATGAAAAGTGAAATCGTTCCAATGGACTTTTTGCATCAATCATTGGTTCTGCTATCCAAGAAATTTCCTCTTCCATCAAAAAGTATAAGCTGGAAACATCCAGTGACTAAAGCAAAAGCAATAGATTCTGCAAATGTATTGTTTGGCTCTGTAGTAACAAACTGCTTGCAACCTTTTTCTTCTCCCCCCCCCCCTTTTAATTTTTTAAAATTTATTTTTCACAATCAAACATTATCTTCGCATACCTTAATAAACAAATGCAATTAAAATTTTAAAAAATAAAAATAAAACATTTTCATATCATATCAAATCCATATTTCAGGATGCCTCCGATCCCTTGACTTCCCTCCATTCCCTCCCCCGGTTCTTTTGTGTTTTCTTATGTTGTACATGTCTATAATTTTCTTATCTTTAAATATTTCCAATTTCAAACCTTGTCATTAATATTACAAGTGTTTTTTAAAAACCCTGCTATTGTATTAACTTCTTTACAGTGCTTTTGTAAATATGCAATAAACATTTCCCATTCTTTTTTATATTTGTTGTCCTCTTCATTTCTTAGCCTTCCAGTTAATTTAGCCATTTCAGCATATTCCATTAGTTTACGTTGCCAATCTACTTTAGTTGGGACTTGTTCTTCTTTCCAGCGTTGGGCTATCAATGTCCGTGCGGCTGTTGTTGCGTACATAAACTTTTATATTCTTTCAGTATATCCGTTCCAATTATACCTATTATGAAAGCTTCCGGTTTTTTAACAAAGGTTATTTTTAACATTTTTTTCAATTCGTTATAGATCATTTCCCAAAAGCTTTTTTATAACCTTACATTGCTACTACATAAGGTAAAATGTACCTTCTGCCTCTTTACATTTCCAACACTTATTATCTTTTGTTTTGTACATTTTTGATAGTTTAACCGGTGTTAAATACCATCTATACATCATTTTCATATAGTTCTCCTTAAGTGCCGTACATGCCATGAATTTTATATCATTTCTCCATAATCTTTCCCAGTATGCCATCTATATATTATGTCCCACATCTTTTGCTCATTTTATCCTTACACATTTGACCTCTTCATCCTTTGTCTCCCATTCCAACAATATATTATACATTTTTGATGATAATTTATAATTACTTTCTGAGATTTCATATGCAAATAATAGTAATAATAAAATGCTTGCAACATTTTTCATAGACCTAATAGAAAGAATGAATTCAGAGAATGTGGAAGGCATTGCATAATTCTTTGGTAGTGCCATGTGCTACTCTGGCAAATCCGATCCAATTGTCCCTTTTTGATTTTCTTCTGCCCAGATACTTTTTGAGAAAACAGTGTAATAATATTTGATAGCATGGATGTTGACAAGGAACTACATAATGTTCCTTCAATACTTGGTGAGATTGCAAATACATTTCTCCCCCCACCCCCGAACATTCCTGATCTTGTACCAAATGTACCTACAAGACTTTGTCACAGATTCCTATCCTACAATTAGTATAAAGAATGTGTAACAGTACTGAGCAGCTGGTAGATCCCATTTTATTTGTTTTTGCAGTTTTCCCAATTTTGTTAGACATAGCAGTTTTCTGATAGGAATAAAGAGAGATTACAGGCCCCTTCATTCATTAATGAAGGGGATTCATATGATTACAGGAAAAGTGGGGCCACCTGCTCCCTGGCATTGACTCCCTGCTGCCCCCATATCTAAGAGTTGCGCGTGGATGTCAGAGAAGGGGAAACCTCTGGTTGTAGAGGTCTGCACCTGAGAAAAGGTCTGTGCTCTTCTTAGTTAGCTATTCTCAGTTTGTTGATGTTAGGGGAATGGACTTTGGAGCTGTACAGCCTTGGGGGGCAGGGCCAGTGATGGGGGACCACTGCTCCTTTATTCCCTGGAAAGAGACTTACGCAGAAGGATGAAGGCTTGCGTGCTGTAGGCCAAAGACATCACTCTCATTGCACATTGAAAGTCACAACCATGTTACATCATGTCAATATTCAGGGTAGTCAGAACTAATTTGTAGCCATGATGAATATTACTGCGTTGGGATATAAGAGCAGAGGGGGCTTTCACAGTAAAGACAAATAATTTGTGCATTGGATTGGAAGCCAATGTGGGTATTTAAGGAGAGATCTGATGTGATCAAATCAACATGAGGACACGAGTGATTTGGACTTCTAAGTTCTATTTTGACAGAGGTGAGTGGGCCAAGATAAGAGCAGGCTGCAGTAGTCAAAGCAAAGGTGTGGAGCAGAGTTTTTGTTGAGCCAGTGGAGGGGCAAAGAGCCATATTTTTGTGGTGTTGTAAAAGGAGAAGCAGCATGACTATACTTTTACTTATTATACATCTTGTTACCAAAACATGCTCATATTAAATTTCTCTTTGTATTGTTGTTCAATTTCCAGTCTCACCGTGGTATCAAAGTCAAGCTGGACCTTTCTGATTCTGCTATTAGCACACAGATCCTGCGACTGGGTATGTGGATTTTTATTTTGCCTTTCAAAACTTGCTGCTGTAACAACTACCCTCTTTTTCCCGGGTTAGATATATCAGAGATCACCGTTCTGGTGGGAAGGTAAACGGTGTTTCCGTGCACTGCTCTGGTTCTCCAGAAGCGGCTTAGTCATACTGGCCACATGACCCGGAAGCTGTATGCCGGCTCCCTCGGCCAATAAAGCGAGATGAGCACCGCAACCCCAGAGTCGTCCGCGACTGGACCTAATGGTCAGGGGTCCTTTTACCTTTACCTATGTTCCATGTACACCATACCACATGCTATCTAGATTATTTGCATATTTTTGCCCCCGAAAAGTGCTTCCCGAGAAACTGGTTTCATTCCAAAGAGAATAGCTCACTGCAAAAAGAGTCTGCATTATCTCACAGTGTGTCCTTTTGAAAACAGATGTTTTCAATACCAGATGTATCCACACCTGCCCAGTGACATTGTGGGTGGGTGTATACCAAGAATGCAATCGTTACTTCCTTTCTACTTCAGGAGCATGCGCAGGAAGGAAAAGGTGCGGATAACCTAAACAAGAGGAAGGTTTTCAAGTATGTATCATGTAACCACCTGCCCTTGTGAATGTCAGGATCTAGAATCAATCTAGCTTAAAAGCAGGGGATGAGCATGAACAATCATGGAGGAAAACTACTACAGGTTAGCGTGCATGTAGCCTGATTTCAAAACTCTAACCACTATGTGAGATTGGCTCTGGTTTATGCAAGAGTATCCTGTTTAGAAAGATAACTGGTTCAGGGTGAAGCTACTCTAACACCACCAGAATGTAACTAAGACAATTCCCAGTCAAAAGCAGCATGAATAGGAAAAATTGTGGGGGGTGGGATCTTGTTATTCCAGCATATGGAGCAGCACATTCTCTTTCTAATTTGTCCATATTAGCTTCCCAATTCACTGTGTATTATCAATCACAGTGTGAAGGACTGTTGTGCTAGGAGCGGATGGAAAATCAAAGGGAATGCTCCATTGTTGCACTGTTAATTAGAAATGACAACTCCTTGCCTCATTGTAGAGATGAAGGTCTAAGAAAACAGCTACAGTCACTACCATCTTCCTTCATAGGAAAAGGAATACATTTAGGAATAGCTGGCAATCTAATGAACCTGGTGGATTTTTTCCTCCATCAAAGGCAGTTTTCTTGCACTTCAGACTAAATCAAAGATTTACAATGTGTCATACAAGAAAGATAGCAGGACCTGTATCTTTCCTCCCCGCAGTCAAAAAATGTCAGGAAGCAAAAGTCTTGCACAGGTTTTTTTTACCCTTCCCACCATTCTAGAGGCTGGTTTTGATTTAAAAACAAAGAAACAAAAAACCCCCAACAAGATACAGCCAGCCAGTTGTAACATGTAGCTTGGTCATTTTAGAAGCAGCTGTGTGAACAGCTGAAGCAAGTTAGATGCATTTAGTTCTTCAGCATTTGCAAGTCAAGGTGGGGCTGGAATCTAATTCAATCTGCTACTTAATCCATTTATACTAATCTGTAGCAGGCTTTGTGCAGATGACCCTGTAAGCACATGGGCTGAGTGAAAGAAACCGAGGGTTTATCTAGTCTCAAAAAAAGAGAAATGGACAAGGATCTCCATGGCAGGAAGATGAAGTGAGTGTACTTATCCTAGTATTTGTATCCCCCCGATCCAGCAGCAGTAATTCATGGTGCTCCTTCTTTGCACTGAATTTTGCTTTTATTTGCTGAACATGTTGCAGAATACAATTGCAAAAAAAAAACACCCACAACCCCACACACTCTGTCTGGAGGGCCTTACATAAATACAAAGAACTGTTTTTTTAAATATCAAACTCTATGCCTTTACTTTTCCAGAATGCATATTGTGTGCTGGCATTTGATTCTCATTGGGGTGGATGGTTCTAAAAGGATAATCCTCCCTTTGATTTAATGATATACGAATGGTTCTGAAGGTGTGGGGGCTGGGAGCCGTGTCATTCCGGGTGGTAAAAAGTAATATGAAGGAATGGCAGAAATCGGAAGAAGAAGCTGCTGGTTAAATGTACGCTTTCTCCTCCAAGCGCTGGTGGTATTGACATCAGTATGCACAAAATGCTTTCAAATAAAATTATCCTGCAATTGCCTGGGATACTTCATGCAGGAATTGATTGGGCAATCCTAAATTTAGTTAAGAGGGGAAGCCCAGACTCCAGCTTCACACCTTCCTCTCTGACGTCAGAGCCTGAACACTGACTGTTCTCGGGGCAGCTACAGACACAATTTTTGAAAGGGACCTGGTTTGTCTCTTTGTGCAAAGAGCAGGGCTGCAGGAGGCCCTCTTCACTTTGATACGGCCAGCAAAAAGAATGCCAGGTGTAAGTGGGGTCCTAAACACCAAAGTGTCCAGCCTTAGCTCTTCCAAATTTGTGTCCCTCTGGAGAACAAAAGGTTTATCTTGGAAGCCCTGGGAAAGCTGTGGATTTCTTTGAGAGCTGCTCATCAGCTCCCTTTCCCTGGCACTGAGAGAATACCAGAGCTATATTTGGAGAATATAGATGCCTTTGCTTCTCATTTACTGTGCACAGTCCACACACCTGCCATCAAGATTGTTCTTTTGTGTCAGTGGAGAATCCAGGATCTGTGAATTTCTTTCTTTCTTTCTTTCTTTCTTTCTTTCTTTCTTTCTTTCTTTCTTTCTGTGTATGATGTGAAGGAGGAGATTGGGGGCCCTGGCAGAGGGATTCTCCATTTCAGCAGGGAGACGTGAGAGTGGAGTGCAGCAGGAATGATCTTGAGGAGCTTAGCTAGAGTGTAGCAGCTCCGCTCACTCCATTCAGCAACAGAGCATGGGGCAATATGATGGCTCTCTGGGCTGACGGAAGGTCATTGAGTCTTTAGGTGGACCTAGTACAGCCAACCCTTCCTCCCCTGGAGTGATTCTTGTAGTTGTCTTGGGGATATCTAGCTGATAGTGGAGCTCATTCCAGAACTATTTTAGTGTAGAGGTAGTTTGAGTCTGCAGGGACATAGTGCAGCTTCTGCAAAGTGTAGATAGGAAAGAACAAGAACGTTAGGGTAGGAACAATTGTGTTTGATGGAAGCATGGCAGATGTTACTGTGGACCAGCATGAGTGCATTTGCACCAACCAATACTTTCACTGGCACCCATAGGGTCTTCTTCCCCCACCCCTGGCATGAAATTAATCTTTAAAGAAAGAGTCTATTGTAGCCAGTATAATAGATTTTGGTGTGTGCTTGGTTGTGATGTCTGCAATAGTGTCTATAGTTTGCAAATGTGCTCCTGGGCCCTGATCTTGGCCATTTCTGCTGGCAACTCATTTCCTATACCAACTGCAGAGGTGTTGTACCAGTATTTGGATCATCTGTTCTGTCTGCCCATTTATGCGGAGACGATAGATGGAAGAGAGTTGGCCCTTGATTTGTAACAGTGTCAACAGGCTTGCCAGAACCATAATAGGGACCGTGTGCGTTCATCTGTGATAACGTGATTGAGTGCCCAGCGAAGTCAAAAGAGGAGGTGAGCTATTTTGCTAGCCAGAGGCACTGGATTAGCAGGGACAAAATGAATTGCAATCATGTCTGGGAGGTGGTGAACACAATGGAGTTTGCTGTGGTGGTTGCTCAGGGACAGGTTGGCATTGGTGATGGAAACAAACCAAGATACCACAAAACTCTGTGTTAAGTCTGCTGTGGTAAAACCAGCATAATTCCTCCTCTGAAAGGTCTCTGTGAGAGACTCTTGATGTTTGTGCAGGAGTTGTACCAGGATAGACACTTCCAAATGGTGAGTAGAAAGTAGGGCACCAGGGAAAGAAAGTTTATCAGTTCAATGGTTTTTTAATCCCAACATTTGTTGGTTTGTTTATTAAATTTATATACCAACCTTAATCCAAAGACCACAAGGCAGTTTACAATATCTCCTGCAAAGGAGGAATAATGTCACAGATACAGCACCTTAAGTTGCAGCAGATCACCTTAGGTGTAGAACTGATAGGTAATAGAAAAGATTTTCAGTAGGTGATATTGACAGGGGAAGACAGAATCATCAAAGGATGGCAGAGTTCATCTGTTTCTTGCTTAACCTTATTCAGTTTTATTTCTGCCAACCTAGCAATTTGAAAGCACACTAGTGCAAGTAGATAAATAGGTACCACTGTGGCGGGAAGGTAAGCGGCATTTCTGTGCGCTCTGGCACTTGTCACGGTGTCCTGTTGCGCCAGAAGCGGTTTAGTCATGCTGGCCACATGACCCGGAAAACTGTCTGTGGACAAACGCTGGCTCCCCCGGCCTGAAGTGAGATGAGTGCCTCACCCCATACCCACCTTTGACTGGACTTAACTGTCCAGGAGTCCTTTACCTTTACCTTTATTTCTTTTATCAAGGGAACATAGAACCCAGCGGCTGAATGCAGCCCTCCATGCCTCTCTATTTGGCCCTCAGGGCACCCCCTCAGCCATACCCTTCACTGGCCCTGCTTGCCCCCTCCCCCAAGTGTTTTTGCCTGTCTGGAATGTGCCCTTTAATAATTATTCTTGTCTAGATGGAGGATACAGAGAATGGGGGTGTATAAACTGGGCTACTGGACAAAGGTAGTGTTTACATTTGTTTCTCTACCCACTTTTGCCCCTGGCCCCACCAACCACTGGTATGTCTGTCCTTTGCCTCCCCTCTCAAAGAAAGCTTTCCCAGAAAGGAATGTAACCCCTGTTTTAAACCTTTGGAGACTGCAGACTGCCTTCTTGCTGAAATGAAAAATGAATTCCAACACAGCAAGGTTACCCCCTCCACCTCTCATGTGTAGACAGGAGATCAAATTACTGGTACCGGAAAAGGATTTTGGAGCATCATGCAAAATTCAGCTGATGTGCATTATGGCTGACTGGGCCGAAAGACTTAAAGCAGAGTTGCATGAACTCCTCCACAGAGTTGCCTTGATTGCCTCCTCCACAGCCGGGGCCATTGCAACACTCTTGTTATTTGAAAGGAACTAGAGCAGGCAGGGAGCTGCTTGCTTCCTGCTGGGATCCCACAACCCTTTCTCTTGGTGAGGAAAATCCCTGCTATGTACATGCTGCCATCCTGCATAATCGTGACCAGGCTGAGAAACTGAATGTATAATCAAAACATTTCCAAAATAGCCTAGCCTCGGGGGATTTCCCACTGGTTGCCTGCTCATCTGCTATACCCAGAAAGGCTGCCTTCCATGTTACGTCACGGGTGCCTGAGAAGAATGCTGGCAGCAAAGAGTCAGCTTATCAAGAGGAAATGCTTTCTAGTAGTCTATGGTCTTGAGCACCAGAGCTTCTGTTTCTGGTCTATGTCAAAAACATTATGCTTTGTGGCTCAGCCAGCCATCAGCGAAACACTAAGAGAAGAGCCTGTGATCATAAGTGCTCTGGGCACCCACCTCACTCACACACGAAAACAAAGATCACCACAGCCAATCACAAGCAAACAATCACACCCTAGGCCAACCCCAACCTCTCTCACCACCAAAGGAACACAAGTGAACAACACAAGCAACGCTGACACCAAACTCTACATACATTAAACATAATAGAAACACCGCCACCCGACCCCACCCCCATCCATCTTCCCTCTCTCCACCCCCCCTTTCTTTTTTCTTTCTTTTTTCTTCTCCCCCTAATGCCTCAACAAATGAAACGGATTTGTAAAAATGTTACATGGAAGAAGAAGAAAAAATACGAGGCACTACACTTCTGTAAAACAAGAAAATCCTTAATAAAAAATATTTTTTTAAAAAATAAGTGCTCTGGGCAGAAGGAATACTAATAAAAAAACCCCAACCAGCTCCACCAAGCTAAGCTACCAGAAGCAGCACAAGAGAGCTGCAAGGATACGTTTCAGTGCAATGCTGAGCCAGAGTTTGATCAAACCACAGTTTGTCCAGTGAGCAAGGATTGTTCTTGCAGATGCCCAAATAAACTATAGCTTGTTTCAGCTGATGTTTCCCCCTCCCCAAATGCCCAGCTGCTATATCAATGCCCTCTGTCACTGATTCACTTCTGCAGAAACAAGATGGAAAACTTAAGTGTGCTGCTCCTCCGGCCACAACTCTGAGCAAAAGGCTCTGTTCCCCCCAATCCTGGGTACTCCTCGTGAAGGCTCACAACACACAGAATCTTCATGAACAAAAGTGACTGAGCAGGCCCACTCACCTGGCAGATTTGGAGAGAAAACAATCTGATCTGCCAACCCAAAAAATTTCTGGACCCCTGATGTACAGTGTTTAAGGAAGTACTTCCTTTTCTCTTCCACCCTATTGCTTGCAGTTCAAGGCTGTTCTTGCTTTTTTATTGTCTTTTATGTAAGCTGAGAAAGTTTCTTTACTACCAGGGTGCAAAACTATTGGGCATAAACATAAGAACCTCTTCATTCCATGCACTGATAATAAGTCCCAGTCTATACTAGCTGCAGGCTACCCTGTAAAAAAAAATTAAAAGCAAACATAAAAAGTTTAAGGCAGGCTTGGAAGAGAGGGGAAGTTCAGGGAAGAACCTGAGACTGATTACTAGGTTTGCTGTGCAGAAGAGGAAACTATTGCACACTTTTGAAAAAGCATGAAAATGTTTTCTGTGCTTCCCCCCTCCCCTTTTTGAGGTCTGCTCAAACCTGACTGCTGTGCATTGTGAGAATATAAAGAGAGTCATGAGACTGTACCTGTGAGCTGTGCATTTTATATTTGGAACATCAGTGCTGCTTCTGATCCCTAAAAGATGACTGTCCCAGATATGCCCCAACAGCAGAAGTGTGGAGTTTGCTTTTATTGCACAAACTGAACATGGCAAAAGGTCGTTTGCTCCCGTTTCTTAAAGAACCTCACTTTAGGCCAAGACGCTTATTCTGCAGGTTAAAACAATGTTTTTTAAAAGCAGACCAACGAACCAGGCATGTTCAGCAGCAGCAGCTGACCACAGATCACTATCAGCCTGTCGAAGTAGGAAGTATTTTGGCATTTTCCCTTGATATCTTATTGAACATTCTCTCAGAAATCGGATGCCCTGTAGTTGACGGGGTCACCTGCCTGCTATTTGCGGCTTATCTGTGTGCATGCAGTTAGTTTGTACCATTTTTATTTTTTTTACTGCGCCTTCCAGCAGCGCTCTCAGGGTGTCTAGCAAGATCACTGTCAGCTGACGGGGGGGGGGGGTTGATGCAGCTTTGTCATGGTGCAACTGCTCCAACGCCCACAGCATGTGCAGATTAGATAGCAAGAGTGACTTTCAAGGGCTCAACAGGCAGAGAGTCCAAACGCCCTCCAAGTGCTCTGTTTGCGGGTGAGGGGAGGATGACTATATAACGTAACTGCTTCAGGATTTCTCTTTGAGAAATTGCTGAGGGAGGGAAAGCACTGCAAATATTTTAGCAGGCTGGAGATCAAAGGTGCCCTTTCTCCCCCAGAAGTCGGAGCCGCAATCCATTTCCTACTCTCTCTGGAGCTTTGCTCCCTGGATCCCTGGCTGTCGCTGAGTGGGATTCCCATCTCAGCCACAAGAAATGCTGCCGGCAATTGTTCTCTCAGCAGCAGCAGCAGCCTCTTGTCCCCTGCCCACTCTGGCACTAGGAGATTTGCAGCTGGGGGGAAGGAGTGGGTGGGCAAGCCAGAGGAGGCAGCAACTGAAAGGAAGGGAAGTTGCTGAACTCGCTGAGAGTAGCAGCACAGCTTTAAAAATGGAGAAGAGTCTATCAAGGTGAGGAAACTCTATTGCAGGCATCAGGACCAGGGGGGAGAAGATTGGGTGGGGTGTGTGATTTCTTTTTAAGATGCCAGTGGAGAAGAGAGCATGAGTATAATAATAATAAAAATAATAATAATAATAATAATAATAATAATAATAATAATTTATTATTTATACCCCGCCCATCTGGCTGGGCCTTCCCAGCCACTCTGGGCGGCTTCCATAAAAACCAAAAATACAGTAAAATATCACACGTTAAAAACTTCCCTGAACAGGGCTGCCTTAAGATGTCTTCTGAATGTCAGGTAATTGTTTATCTCTTTGACATCTGCTGGAAGGGCGTTCCACAGGGCGGGCGCCACTACCGAGAAGGCCCTCTGCCTGGTTCCCTGTAGCTTTGCTTCTCGCAATGAGGGAACCGCCAGAAGGCCCTCGGCGCTAGACCTCAGCGTCCGGGCAGAATGATGGGGGTGGAGACGCTCCTTCAGGTATACTGGACCGAGGCCTCCCCTCTAGCACTTCCTCTCATTTCATGTCTACTTTTTGCAAGAAATATGATGTGAAAATGGAGAAGCCAGTTGGGAAATGTAAGTGGGAACACTTTTATTCTAAAAGCATCACATCCAGGAAGCCACGGTACTTTCATACACATGCACACAAACACAAGCACACACGGTTGCCTAGATTGAGGAAGGACCTCAAACACTTTTGTTACTCTACAATTCTATGGTTCTGTGATTCCAGCGCCAATTGGTTATAGCTAAAAACTCATGAAACAAGCCCTCCCAAAGCTTGGACAAATCACACTGATGCCTGAAAGATAAAACATGTAGACGTCTGACTAATAGGCCTGGAGAGGACATTCCAAATTACAGGCCCCATCGCAGAGAAGCTCTGCCCCCACTAGCCACCCATCTCACCTCAGAATTTGGGGGGGTGTGGTGGATTCTACATACAGAAGCAGTGATCTCTCAGAGAAGCTGATGCCAAAGCATTACTCACAGACCAAATGTAGGTGGAGCCAAAGGCAGAGCTAACTAATTCTAGGTTTGTGCCCATCCTCCTCCCTGCTGAATTCTACAAGAGGAGGAAGCTGGCAAGCAGTGCCGCCCCCTAGATTGCTTGTTAGAAAGAAGGCAGGCAGATGGACGTTGACTGAAGGAGGGTAGATTGAGTTTAATGGGGCAGTGCCCCCTTTGCTGTAATGGAGCACAGACTTTGCAAGGAGAATGTCAAGCAGGTTTTTTTAATTCCCCCCTAAATCTCAAAAGTCACACACTCTTCCTCTCCCACACATGTTATGCCTCTATTTGAATGCAGAGACATTCTGCAAACATTTTTGTCAATCCACTGTCCTCTTGCCAATCAGGTCTCTGCAGCACTTGGCCAATCCTAATCCAATAATATAATTATGGCATAGAAGTTCCCCCCATGTGTCCCTGGGCAGAAAAACCATGTAAAAATGGAGTTTTGGGGCTGCCAGTTTTCCAGCCAGAGTAGTGAAGGTTCCCCCTTCTTCCAATTCTGTTCCATTGTATTCCTTAGTATAGATCTAATAGGGCTGCGTTGAAAAGCAGTCCAAGCATGCTTGGAATTGTTTCCTTGAAGGCCACACCTCAAAGCACATTATTGGTAGCTAGCCAGGAGAAGGGAGTGGTTGTTAGTTTGAGTGGCTAGGGTTTTTTTTAAAAAAAATTGTTAAGAGAGAGCAATGGTGAGCAAAGTGTAGCTATATTTCTGTAATATCTGTTTTTTACTTAATCATTTGCATTTATTTTTGGCAAAGGGGGATTGGGAGAAGTGGTGGGTGATTTCTGCATGTGTTGCAGCTTTCAACACTTACATGGTATTGGAAATGCAGGGTTTGTGTGTGTGTCTAGATTTGGAGGGATTGCATTCCTGCTTTCCCCCTTAGGTTTTAAAAATGCTCCTGTGTGTTTAGTTGGTTATTGTGGGAACAGTTTGCTGGACTAGATGGGCCGTTGGCTTTATCCAGCAGCCTCTTCTACTGTGATGATTATAAGTACAGTGGTATCTTGGTTCTCAAACTTAATCTGTTCCGGAAGTCTGTTTGACTCCTGAAACCATTCGAAAACCAAGGAGCAGCTTCCGATTGGCTGCAGGAACTTCCTGCAGTCAAGCAGAAGCCACGTCGGATGTTCAGCTTTGGAAAAACATTCACAAACCGGAACACTTACTTCTGGGTTTGCAGCGTTTGGGTTCCGATTTGTTCGACAGCTAAGCCGTTCAAGAACCAAGGTACCACTGTTTCTACAAAAGCTACCTGCTGTGGAACCATCTTATTAAATGTAGAGTTTCCACAGCGAGTGAAGCTGATGCACCCTGTGCATGCTCATACCATTTTTCTCTGAGGCTTTTAGTTCCTAATTGTATCTCTGCTGAAAAGTTTATGTGTACATGCTAATACTGAAGACCTAATGTCCTGTTCTGAAGCAGCACAGTCCATGGATGCCCCAGAAGACAGAATATTGGTCTGGGGCAATGGTGAGAATCTAGATCAGTGAAAGAGACAGTCCACTGTGCAGATATTCACAGGCAGCCAATACAGAATGGGTTCTGGAGAAACAAGAGAGCAGGATATAAGATTTGCAGGACCATGGACAGATCACTAGGTAGAGGGAACTTCCTCCAACAGTCCCAGATAATGGTTTATATCCTTCAGTACTTCAGACCTAAGTACACTTCCGAATACTCCATCCCCATGGAATGCAGATTCTTAAGGTACTGCCCTCAGGTCTGAGGCCTGGCACTTTGATGCTTTTTTATTACTTACTGCCTCTTATGTTCTCTGCACTGAGGAGCAGGACTTAGGGAGCAAGAGGTTCTGGGATCTTGACTTCCAGGCTCAAGATCAGGGGCTGGGTCTTGCTCCTCTGGTAGGGATGTGGGCAAGATGGACTCCACCAGCACTTCTCACTCCTCGTCCAAGCTATTCCTTTTAGGCTCTTGTGTGATCTGGTATTCCACTTATGTAGGGTTGCTGACTGTGCAGAGAGCCCACACATCTTGTACTTTGGTTTAGTCAGTCAGAATCTCTAATAGAACTTTTCCACTGGCTGGTGTGGCCAAAGGCAAAAGTGAGCAGAGCTGTGTATCTTTTTACATTTGGCTACATTCTGGCCATTGAGAAATGACAGTGCGCGCGCGCACACACACACACACACACACCTCTTCATCCAGCCAAGCAAGAGGCATTATCACAGTTCACAGACACATTCTAGTCAGGCAAAAGCACCCAAGGAAGATGTGGATCAGAGCCAGTGAGGGGTTGCCTTGTGAGAGCGGGGTTGGGAGGGGCATGGGCTGGGGAGAGTCCTGGGAGCAAGGTGAAGAGGCCAGGAAGATGACATTCAACCCCTGGGCTTGAGGTTCCTTAACCCAATCTATAAGATCGCTGAAAATTCTAACATCATATGTGTGGGTGCTTGGAGGTACTCTTAAAAGTTGTTCAAGTTGAAATCCACCCCCACAAAAATCTTTGGTCCATATTTTTGTCTCTCTTACACCTACCTAGTACCCTCCAGGTGTTGTTGGACTCCCTTCATCCCTGGTCATTGCCTCTGCTGGCAAGAGCTGGTGAGAAATTGGAAGTCCAATTTCATCCCAACAATGTTTGAATGGCACCAACTTGACTACCCCTGGTTTGGAGAGGATGCCATTTCAAAATATATTTGATGTGCACTGCAGTTGTTCATGTTTCAAACCTCTCCCCTGTGCCTCTAGTTGCAAATTTCTGTGTAGGGGGACAGGAACATCTTGCCCCTAGTATATACCCATGTAAATCTACAGGCATGAAGACTAAAGGCCAATGAAGTGCATCCCTACCTTTCCACGGCACACACTTCACCCACAGCCTATCCAGACAACTAATTTCTAAATATGCTACATTTATATGTCACCTTTCTTTTAAACCACTCAAAATAGTTTGCACTTTGAAATAATGTCTTGGAATGAGACATGGTGCCAACAAAAGGAATGAATAGATAGGGAAGAGGAAGATGACCACCTGTGGAATAGTGAAGCCACATAATACATGAAGACCAAGTGGAAGGTTTCATTGCAAGAAACAGTTCTGGGAGGGGACGACCCGAATGGCAGCTGGCCCCAGCCATGTTGGGGTTTGTGTATGTGAGCCTTGTTGTCAGGCCTCTGATGCAGCCAGGCAGGTTGTCTTCTGATGGAGACAGTTGTGGGAGAGAAAGGGCCAAATGTTCCCATCCAGGCTGGTGAAGGGAGGCCTTGCCATCTCTCCTCTCCTGATGTAGCCAGATGGAGCTGAGTGATGAGTTTTGAGCTGTGGCTATTCTATAAAAAGTGCAACCAGATCAACACCTTAAAAAGCAAACTGTTACGGTCAGGTTGTATTTATTGATACAAACACCCCTTCGGAAGGCAGTGCAATAAAGACTGTTATACACCAAATGAATACAGTATACAGCAGATGGGCGAAAGCCACTTATTTATTTAGAAATTCTCTTACCTGCCCTTTGCCATAAGGTCCCAGGGCATGTGGCAGCAATAGAAAATACAATTATAAAAACATCTTGAATCATTGCAATAATACAATATATAAAACCAACCCACATGGAGTAGAACAATACTGTATAAATTGAGCAAAACATTATAGTTTTCAGCAACCCTGATAGTGGGAGTGGAGGTAAGGATTCAAGCAGTGATTCCTGATTTCAAAAGACATGTGTTATGAGTGCAAATGTACAAGATAAATCTCGTTAGAACAATGGTCAGTGGTTTTTGAATACAGTGATACCTGGGTTTAAGAACTTAATCCGTTCCTGAAGTCCATTCTTAAACCGAAACAGTTCTTAAACTGAGGCGCGCTTTCCCTAATGAGGCCTCCCGCCGCCAGTGCCCTTCCACCGTTCGGCTTCCGTTCATAGACTGAGGTAAAGTTCGCAAACACTACTTCCAGTTTTGAGGAGTACGTAAACCGAATAGTTCGTTAACAGGGCTGTTCGTAAACCAAGGTACCACTGTTCAGCCCTGTTAATCCAGCCTTCTTTTCTCTCATTTGTAACATGATGACCTCCCCTGTCAGAGGCAGTGTGCCTTTGAATACCAGTTGCTGTGAATCGCAAGTCGAAAGAGTGCTGTTTCACCCAGGACGTGCTTGTGGGCTTCCCATAGGGATCTGGTTGCCTACGGTGAGAACAGGAAGCTAGACTAGATGAACTTTCGGCTAGATCCAGCGGGGCTCTTCTTATGGCATTATATATTATTAAACTTCTAAATTTAACTTCCTTCCTCTGTCATTCAGATAGTGATTCATGCATGTATTCTAAATGCCCGAGAACACGTAGACCGGGGCATGGATTCCCTCAATTTTTCACAACCATCATGTACTTTTACAGAAAAGCACCAAATTTACATCAGGCACGGACTAAAACATGGTGATCATGCTATGGAGGCATGTGGAATAAGTCATGTTTCCAGTGTACTCCATTCAGTTCTCTTTCTTACCCTGGTTTTGCATGTTTCTCCCCTTGCAGAGTTATAGTTCCCAGCAACTTTAGCAAATTACAGTGCCCAGAATTATTTTAGGGGGGAAAGGTGCTCTGAATGTGCTTTAAATGTATAGTGTATACATAGCCTTATGGTTTAGGTACCCAGTGGAGAGACTTCTCACTGCCAAGAGCATTACACAAAGCTTTTGCTCTCACATGCGATATTTGAGCTCACTAGAGAAAGAATTGTGGTTCTCAAGGATCCGGTTTTAGTGTTTTGATCAGTACTGGAGACCCTGCAGCTTCTCTGCAGAACTTGCTAGGTAGATGTTATTTAGACCACGTAATAAATTAGTGAGATGGCTGCGCTGTCTCTACACAAACAACATAGTGTCTGGAAAGATCGTCACTCATTGCAAACATGTTTAGGAATCCCCTTTGTTTGTGTTATTTAGATGGGAAATTAGAGGTTAATAGAGCTTTTTACAATGTCTCCTATGTAATTAGAATGTCTGGGCACCCAGCAATTTCTAGAAAGTTGCAGAAAGGGTTGCTTGCTTGATTTGACTTTTGCACGGGGTGTAAATGTTAAACAGGATGGTGGAATGAATGTGGCTGCTCATTCTGCCAGGTTCTCCATGAATTGTGAGGCATAATGCCAAATGGCTTTCCTAAGACAATTGATTGTTTTCAGGAAAAGGGCCCAGTCTTTGCCTTTACCGAACCATCGGATACCTCCTGTATTTTGGGAAACTGCCATTCATTTCTGAAACTGTAATCAGCTGCTTATATTCAAATCAAGATGAAGTAAGTTGTTCCTGCTTTGAAGTTCCTTGTATGGTTCATCTGAGCTCATGGCTGAGAGATTCACTCATTTATTAGGATACAGCAGAGCTATTTTACATTAGCAATACTGTCCATCAAATCTGGCAAAAGGCTTGTATTTACTTACTCTATTTTATCCCACCCATCTCTGAGTTGCTCAGAGTAGCATACATGGTTCCCTTGTGTGCTCTATCTCTCACATGACAGCCCTGTGAGATAGGTTAGCCTTAGGCTAAGAAATAACAATTTGTCCAAGGGCAACCAGGACATTAATCCAAGCGATATCTGCATCATACTATTAGGATGGTTTCCTTGGGGGGGGGGTGAAGGCTGTATGCCTCAAACCCTTCTAATTCCTGGATCCAGCATGGATTCAATCCCTGGAATAGCCAGGCTAGCTTCCTGGCGAGTTAATGGTCCTCTAAGTATGGACCATTAAGGTAGCAAAGGAAGTGGCTCTGTGCTAGACAACAAATGGATGGGTCCGCCTCCCACAATTTGCTAGCAGTTAGAAATACAAAGGCAGAGTTGATGCATGTGAAGTAGAAGCTAGAAGCAGGTGAGAGACAGAACCATGCCCGATTTCTGCTGTAATCCAAGGCTCTGATCAAGGGAGAAGTAAGACCTTTTTGGCGTGTTGGGGCCGTGAACCTCTCCATCAGGTTGTATATATGTGTAAATAAACCATATATCATTACAACACCACAGTTTCTGCTGTCCCTCATTCAAAGCGTCTGGAACCCCTGGAATCTCAGAGATTTGTTTGGTGTACCTCATTCCCCCAAAGAATCATGGGAATGATAGGGTGCTGGGAATTGTTAGGAGACTGCTGTTTCCCTTACAGACCTACAGACCTACAGTTCCCAGAGTTCCTTAGCAAGAAGGATTGATTGTTAAACCGCTCTGAGAATTGTTGTTTGAGGGGATAAGGAGGGCTCTCCTAAACTCTCAGCAACCTGAACAAACTCCAGCTCCCAGGATTCTGGCTCAGATCATTTTTAAAGAGTAATTGCTTTGGTGCATTCCTGCTCCCCTCCTACGTGGGTTACAAGAGTGAGTGGGAGAGTGGTGATTAGCAGCCACAGGATCATAAGACCTATCTGACTCCACTGCAGGGCTGTTGTGCAGCAGCTGGGCAAACAAGGGGATGTGAGAGGCTCTCCTGAACATCCCCTCTTTTTCACAGCCATGAGTGTTAAAACTGGTATAATAGTGCTTTAAATGTACCATACGGATGTGGCCAGGCTTTAAACCTGTGTGACACTCCAAACACAACCCCACACTGGAAATGGCCTGTTTCATTGTGGGGGCTCTGAAATTTCCCCCTTTTTCTCAATTCATTTTTCAATTTGTTAAATAAGCTTGAGTCAGCACAGTTCTGCCTTTGTTTCCCTGAAAGCCAGCATGAAAGAAAAAGATTTGGGGGAAATGTATGCCGTTCTATAACTTGCACATTTTAATTCTAGATTTGAAGACACTGGCGTTTCTCCAGGAAGCATTTTCTGATGGCACTCCTAGCTACAGCGGAGATAAAGATGGCTCTGCGGAGACCAGGCACATTGGCGTTCATCCTGATCAGGATCTGAGTTCTGCTGTAGAAAAACAACAGTGACTCAGTAGACATCTGCAGAGCAAAACTTGAGCGATGGTCCAGAATAATTTCTTGTTCTAGAGGTGCAGCTCCTCCTGAAGACCTCTGCTAAGGGTGGAGACAGCCTCCCCAAAGCTCGCCTGAAAGATGAACGATGGCACCTGGATCACCCTTAGTCCGGCAGAGTTTGCTCAGCTCCAGCAGTATTCTGAGTGTAAGTACCGTCCCTCTCTCAGCTCAAATGCTTGCCATTTCGGTGTGGGTTATTTATGCCAGCATTAGCACAACAGCTTCCAGCACATGGTGAATAAGATGCATGCAATCCTTGTCCTTTCTTTCACAGGAAGGTTACAATTAATTTGATGTGTCATTCTGTGAGGTATGCCACAATAACTTAAGCACAGAACATCCAAGTACATACAATAAGATCTTTTAAAACCCGGAGATGTAAATTTAAGTCCTGACTACATGGGGAGTGTTTGGGGGGGGGTCATCAAATACAGGGCATTGGGTTCATTCCCCCACCATGAACCACCTGCAGTCCATCCTGGAAGTCTGTTGGTCTGCAGAACAGGCAGGGATAGTAGTGAGGGATTCATGTGGGTTTGAAAGGGTGTTCCATACAAGGGAAGAATCTGCAAAGCTGTATTTAATGTGATACTTTCATTTTTCAAGTACTGCTCCCAGCATTGAAGTGCCAAATTGAGAGCCTAAGAAGCTCTTAATTCCAAAGGTGGTTCCCCCCCACCCCGCTACTAAGCGCTTAGGTTTTAGCAAAATTCACAGCAGAAAGAAATGATAAAGCTAGTGTACGCAGGTCAATAACTTGGTGCACTCTCTCGGGTTTTCTTCTCTGCAAAGATCTGGCCTCTGGAAGAGAAGTGTTCCTGCTGCAAAGGCCTAAGATAACATTTTGATACTCCTGTGTGGTAGGGCTCTGCGATGCTACTGTGAAATGTGTCAGTTTTCATGGGGACTCGTATGTAAGAGGGCTGAACTCTGTATTTGGAAATACCAAACACCTAGGGTGGAATTCGAAGGGACGCAGGTGGCGCTGTGGTCTAAACCACTGAGCCTAGAGCTTGCCGATCAGAAGGTTGGCATGGCGAATCCCCACGACTGAGTGAGCTCCTGTTGCTCGGTCCCTGCTCCTGCCAGCCTAGCAGTTCGAAAGTACGTCAAAGTGCAAGTAGATAAATAGGTACTGCTTTGGCGGGAAGGTAAACGATGTTTCCATGCCTTACTCTGGTTTGCCAGAAGTGGCTTAGTTATGCTGGTCACATGACCTGGAAGCTGTCTGCGGACAAACGCCAGCTCCCTCAGCCTATAGAGCAAGATGAGAGCGCAACCCCAGAGTCGTCTGCCACTGCACCTAACGGTCAGGGGTACCTTTACCTTTACCTTTAGGGTGGAATTCAGTGCTGCACTGTTGCAGTTGCTCTGTCTGTGCAAGCATATCAGCTTGCTGGGCAGCATGACCCCCCTCTGCTCTCCCCATGTGCTATTCTGGGGGTTCTCCCAACACCCTGAGGCAATTGGGGGGGTAAAGGGGGAGGAGAGAGGGGAAACCCTCCTTACTGATGGTGTTTATTATGTGAAGCCCACCCCAAGTCTCAAAAGCCATGTCTCGTTTTGTTTTCACAGCATAATTTTTGCACTTTCCCACCAAAGCCTCATCCCTTGCATTCCACCACCAGACCTAAAGGATAGTTTTTCCAATGCCTTCTCAAGCAGATTTCTATCATGGAGGAAATGAGAAGGCTTTCTAAAAATTCTTTGTGCCTGCGGATCCATTCACATTAACCTTTTTAATGTATTTTTTCTATCCAGGCTAACAAACATGTTTAAAGTTTGCTTGGGGTGAAGTGGTCCAATGATACAAATGTTGCATCTGTGTCTCAACACATGAACGCAGCACTTGCCAAGTATGAATCTGTACAGCTATTGACCTATGGAAAAAATGCAGCTGAGCCAGGTGCCTGCCTGGTGTCTGCTGGGCTAAGTCTGCAGGGCTTTTCTTCTGTTCTCATAATGTGAATGACCACATGGCCCTCATCGGTTGAAGTGGCAGAAGAGAGAACACCTAGAGAACAGATTAAGGGGCAGCTCCACATCCAAATGGGCTGGCAGTGCAATTTGTGGGGGAAGGAGGAATATTAGTCTCAATACGGACTAGTCAAAGTCTAAGTCAATGGGGCCAGCACTAAAGAGGCAGCCCTTCAGCGTGTCCACACATACAACAATCTTCTCCGTTTGTGGTTGGTGGATATACTTCCACATTGGAAGGCTGGGGAATAAGGATGCACAGAACAATTTCTTCCCACTGACCTTATTGCTCCAAATGTAATCCTTCTGAGACTCTAGCCCAAACACTGTGATATTCATGACCACTTTAAGAGATGGGATCTTGAGTGTTTGATATGAGCAGTCCCCTTAGTTTATTTTTAGTAGCCTTTTTTAGGCATCTGAAAGCAGATTCCCTTCTTTTAAGCATTTTCCTCTGGTATTTCAGTCAATGTTGATCCTCTGGGGCTGACTTCCTAATCCAGGGCAGCTGAGCTGTGAGCCTGCTGGGATGTTTCACCTCCTGGAGCTCTGAGACCCCAGGAAGGGAGATTAAAAAAAGAAACTGGCTTCCATCACGACTTCTTACGAAAGAACCCTTCTCAAATATTTTAGTGGCAGAAATAATGGATGATAGCGATCACAACCTGCTAAATTAATGCTGTTCTTTGCACCGGGAGAGCATGGGGAGCTAAGCTGCTTTCAAGTCACATCACTCAGTGGTTCAGTCAGGAAGTGCTACAGTGAAAATGCTTCTATCCCATGACAGATGCAAGTTTCCAGTCATTGAAGGAGGAAAATTCAGCATGCCAGTGAACAGTTAATTTTTGCACACAAGTTTTGAAATGGGTGGAAAGGGCATTTAGGCTCCATACACGCCATACATTTATATCACATCTCCCCACCCTTGAGAATTCTGAGAGCTCCGCTACGTTATGGGTGCTGGGAGTTCTAGTTCTGTGAAAGATAAATTACAGATCCCAGGAGGGAGATGTGCTTTAAATATGCTTAAAATGTATGGGGTGTGTGTGTGTTGTTTTTATTTTTTAAAAATACATTTTTATTAAAGATTTCTTAGATTACAAAAATACTTGCATTGTCTCTTTTTTCAATTTGTGTTTTCTACAGATCAGCTTCATTTGTTGTGAGACATTAGTATTAGATTAGGAAGAAAAGAGGGGGGAAGAAGGGGAGGGGAATTAGGAAACACTGAGCGCTCCAATTGGAGAACAGCCTTTACCAAAGGTGTCATGGACTTTGAAGATGCTTGAACTCAGGACGAAAGGGAGACAAGTGCTAAGAGGAAGGCACATTTGGCAAACCCTCACCTTGATCAACTCCCGCCCAGAAACCTATGTCCCCATTGTGGAAGGATGTGTAGAGCCAGAACTGGCCTCCACAGTCACTTACAGACTCACTGTTCAGACTGTGTTCATGAAAGACAAGCTTACTCGGCTATGAGTGATCACCGAAGAAGAAGAAGAAAGCAGAAGAGTAGCAATAGCAGTGAGGAGTGGTGGTGGTGAGGAAATGGTGTCCCAAACAGGGCCTTGTGTGCTGTAGATCCGCTGCTGCGTGGATGGCACTACCCTGAGAAAGATTAACCCACCCTAAAACAGCTGCTCTGAGACCCTTAGTTTTATGTTTATTTTCCTGTATGTGTATATATTCCCCTGGTACACCTTAGGATAGAAGGCTGTTGGGAATGGAGTGTGGAAGAAGCCATGCCTAATAGGAACCTAATAGAGGGCTCTCTCATTAAGCATCCACCCAACCAGGTAACCTATGTGAAGCCTGCAAGACCATCTTGGCTGTGAGTCCTGGAAGTCCTGCTCCTTGCCTTGCAGGCCTTTTCCCACTTGGCCTGGGAGGGTGGGGCCCTGACTGATTCTAGCTACAAAAGCTGCTGAAGAGGACAGAGACCATCTTGGCTGTGATGCATGCATGTGTTGCACTAGCAGTCAGCATCTGAGAAGATGGAGAAGAGGACAGAGGGTGAAGAAAGCTGGGAGTGGAAGGAGACCCTTTTCTCAACCTTTGGGACCCCCTGGGAAATTTAGCAAACCTGCTCTACCTGGAATGTGATGTGGATAGTGCAGCTGAATGGGACATAGTACCATCCACCTTGGGCCTGCCCATAAAAAGCAAGTCTAAAGTGAGAGACTAGGGCAGGGGTCGGCAACCCGCGGCTCTGGAGCCGCATGTGGCTCTTTTACACCTTTGCCACAGCTCCGGGGTGGATACTAGCGAGGGGAGGAGGCACATTGTGCGCCCCGACACTCCCCACTGTGGCGGGCGCTGTACTGGCTGTGACGTCACATGGGGGCGGTGTGTGCGTTAGTCACGCACCGTCCCGACGTCACCTTCCCGCCCGCCTGCCCGCTACGTTGTAAGGGGCATGTACACTGGTCACTGCATTGAAGGGGAGTGAAGAACACACACACACAAAAAGGTAACTTGTTAATTTAACGTTTATTTCTATGAGGAGGAGTAATTCTGAGGGGTCAAACAAAGAAATAATAAAAAAGTGACAAAAAAGTTATTTTTATAATGACAAGTTTTGCGGCTCCCAGGTTTTTTTTCTTCGGAAACAGGTCCAAGTGGCTCTTTTTGTCTTAAAGGTTGCAGACCCCTGGGCTAGGGTGATGTCTGCTGTTTTCAGGAACTCTCCTTGTTGTGAGACTTCTGTGGGAGAGCTGAGGGTTTCTCTGGGCCCTGGTTGAGAACCCAGATGGTGTGCGTTCCCTACACAATACTAGGGTCAAATATTTGACATTGCAATTCTGATACATCTTCTGCTTCAAAGGAAACATCTGGGGTGTTGTAAATATAACGTTTAGGGCACTCTACTCATTGCAGGTTCATTAATAATTTCAAAATAAAGCAGGATGGATTTTCATGAAATTTTAGAGCCCGCCATGACTTTTACAACATCATTTTGCCCAAGGTGTCGGCATGGTTGTATATAATCATTCCTAAGCTTGGCAAGCTGCAATGACCTTCTGAAGAAACAGATGACTTCGTCAGACTTCTATGTAATTAATAATATTCATGGTATTGGCATTAACTTTCTCCTCCTAGATTCCACAAAGAAACTGAAAGATGTTTTGGAAGAGTTCCATGGAGATGGTGTCCTAGCAAAATATAATCCAGAACAGGTAAGAAAGCTTGTATTCCTAAATTCTATATTGAATCAACACCAGTAGTCTTGTTGATCCATTTGAACAAAGTGCACACCTTCAGTCAAATAACGCCATTTGTTAGGATCAACCATGTGACATTTTGTGCAATGCACAACTCCTTCTCAGGCAAGATGTTAAAAAGGCTGGTGTTGATTTACTGTTATTAATAGTATTACTTATATATTATTTTATATATTATTTCTCTCTCTCCCCCCTTTTCTTTGTTAAATTTGTAAATAAAAAAGTAATTGAAAAAATAAAGGTGCAAATATATTATTTATCACATCACAGTTTCATAGCTGTCAACACTTCCCTTTTTTAAAGGGAAATGACCTTATTCCGGATAAGATTCCTTACAAGAAAAGGGAAAAGTTGACAGCTATGCGGTTTCCAGAAGGGTAGTCATGTTTGTTTCTATTGGTTTTGCATTTCATTTTCCTCTGAGCTCATTCTTCTACATTCCCCATATGCATATATATTCTTGCCAATTCAGGATTATACTTCATGCATCTGATATAATGGACTGTGAGCTTTTGTCATAATAAATGTCCCGTTGCACTTAGGGCAGTTATTGCCTGCACCTACCATAATTTTCGCTCTATAAGACGCACCTGACCATAAGACGCACCTAGTATTTAGAGGAGGAAAACAAGAAACAAGAAAGCAACGCAAAGCCTCTTGAGCGAAGAGGGAGGAGCGCTCCTGCTGTGCTCAAGAGGCTTTGCATGGCTATCCCTGAAGCCAGAAGAGCAAGAGGGATCACTGTGCACTGATCCCTCTTGCTCTTCTGGCTTCAGCAATAGCTGCGCAGCCTGCATTCTCTCCATAAGACACACACACATTTCCCCTTACTTTTTAGGAGGGAAAAAGTGCGTCTTATAGAGCGAAAAATACGGCACTTCCCAGCAGCCCTAGGTGCAACCTGAAGCCTGCATAGAATGTAACCGAGCTTCATTTGCTGTCTCCTTCCACATTCTGTTTTGAGACCATGACCAGATGCAGACTGCATCGCTTCACCAAGGGCTAGCCTTTTCTGCATCCATCCATCCCTTACTCTGTTTACTATCTAGCCCAATGAAGAGTTCTGGAAAACTCAAATGCTCATGGCATTTTAGTTGATGTAATAAAGGCATTGTCCAAAAATGGATTTTTTGAACATCTGAAGATGCATTCTGATAGTGTAAAAAGAGAAATGGAATAACAGTAACTGACAGTTGCCTGTATCATCAGTTTCTAAGAATTTGCAATTTCAATTGTTTATGAACAAAGGTACCAGCATGAATGAATATAGCTGCACATAAGTATTTTGATTTTCTAATTGGAAATTAGAATTATCTAACTTGGGGGGGAGGCATAAAGTATGCACACTTGTGAGTTTTCATTGGCTTAAAGTGGGTAACATTACTACTTCCCCTTTTACCCCTCTTAAAACTAACTTTGAACAAGTTGAGCAGAAAACATTTTCAGTCCTCACTACATTTGCCCCCATGTTGAAAGTGTTGTTCCTCAGATTCTCTGGGGGTGATTCCTCCGTATTTTAAGGAGAAATTAGGAGAGTGCCTTTTCTGATATATATATTTTTAGAGAGGTGGGAAAATGTTTCCAAAGAGCAACAGATCTGAAGGCCTATGTTCTCTCTCCTAGGAAAAGCAGATTAGTAAGAACAATAAAAGTGGGTTGTCCCCACTTCCACGCTAAGAGAAGGAAATAGCTGCGGTGCTATTCAAGAAGAACACAAAAGGCTCCAAAACCTTAGAATATCAAATGAAATTAAATAAGAAACGGGCACAAAGAGCTTGTGAGGGAATTCTTGACACGCAAAGTAATTACGAGGACAAGCCAACAAAAGAAATGGCAGGAATTGCAATTGTGCTCCCTCTTAGGAAGAGTGCTTGCTAGGCACTTAGGAGGGAACAGGGCAAGTGCTGTCTTGTGGGTGGCCGTAAGTGGGCCGCACCGCTTTCTACTGAGAGCACATTGCTGTGGTTTGTGCCCCATGGCAGGAGATATTACTGTGATTATTTCCACTGCACAAAGCCGCCAATGTAGGTATAATTCATTATTACCCGCTCTGAGAAATTACTGCATTTGCCATTGGGTTTAATGACTAATTGCCCTTAAAACTGCTTTAAAGAACAGAGTTGCTTTCCAGCAGAGGCTGCGGAGGAAGCTGCCCATAAAGGAGCGAGTGGGGGGTGGGGTGGGGGGGTATTTTCCTACAGTCCTTTTGTGCCGTTTAGCTTTTAGTTGTTTAATGGTACTCCTACTACTTTATCCCTGCAGTAATAACATATGGAGAGGGGGTTGTTGCGATAACCCCCTGCTCCAAATTATACCACTGCAGCCAGCCCGCTTCCTACCTGACTTGGGAAAAGCCAGGGTGGAATTGTTATTTCCTGCTCTTTGAGGGGATATCCCGTCATTTCCTCAGACAGCTGCTTGCCTCTAGCGATGGCAACGTAGCAATCGCTGTGAGCAGAAATCAAGGATCTGTACAGATGTGTCTGGAAGCAGGAGTGGGCGGGAGCTTTTCGACTCTAACAGTGAACCTGCCTCCTCCTCTCCTCTCAACCGTACGTCCTCTAATGACACGTATAACAGCTTCCAGATAAATTTCTTAAGTACCTTTAAACTGTTTGCTCCTCCCTTTCTCCCACATTTCAGGCGAGCTGTCCACTTTTTTTTTCTTTAAAGAACCTTAAATGTTGGTGTGCTCAGGTCTGGCACTATGCTTCCAAAATAAAATAAAATTCTACCAGGTTTGTATTTATTGGTCAGCTTTCCACCCAAAGGCCTTTGAGATGACTTAGAAGATAAAAAAGTTTAAAAGCCAAGCAACAGAGCAGCCTACTAATACAAGTAGCATAACTACATAGGAGCTAGAATACTAAAAGCAAATCACTCGATGACAAAGGACAAGCAGAATATAGACTAACCCACCTGACTGGATGCCTGCAGTCTAACCTTCTTTTTAGAGCAAGTCTAGAGATGAGAAGAAAGGTAGGCATGACTCATGTGTGATTGCCATTCCCTTTCTCTCCATCTGAGTCAGCCTGTCAGAGAGGGGTCAGGAAGGAGAGTCTAAGGCAGGGGTGGCCAATATGATACTTTCCAGATGTTGAGGACTACAGCTCCCTATACGGCCTCGGCCCAGTATACCGTCTCCACCCCCATCGTTCAACCCAGGAGCGTCTCCACCCCCATCGTTCAGCCCAGACACTGAGGTTCAGCGCTGAAAGCCTTCTGGCGGTTCCTCACTGCGAGAAGTGAAGCTACAGGGAACCAGGCAGAGGGCCTTCTCGGTAGTGGCACCCACCCTGTGGAACGCCCTCCCATTAGATGTCAAGGAAATAAACAACCATCTGACTTTTAGAAGACATATGAAGGCAACCCTGTTTAGGGAAGTTTTTAATGTTTGATGTTTTATCATGTTTTTAATAATGGTATAAATAATAAATAAATTATTATTATTAGCCCTCCCATAACCAGTGGGGTGGCTGTGTTGAGTGGCGTTGTCATCCCAAGCATTTTGTTGCCTATCCCTGGTTTTAGGGTTCAGTAGGGTGTGGGATATACACACCCTGCACAATAGCTGCAGATTTGTATTGAGCATTTCATCTAGCCATAAGAACATAAGGGGAACCCTGCTGGTTCAGACCGAAGGCTCATATAGTCTACAGTGGCCAACCAGATGCCTGTTAG
This sequence comes from Podarcis raffonei, assembly GCF_027172205.1. Taxonomy (NCBI): domain Eukaryota; kingdom Metazoa; phylum Chordata; class Lepidosauria; order Squamata; family Lacertidae; genus Podarcis; species Podarcis raffonei. Next base: position 63,598,075 of record NC_070606.1, on the reverse strand, counting down.
AAGCCCTCAATGCAGCACCATTCTAGCAACCATCATGATTAAAAGCATAAGTGTTGTAATCCCATATTGAAGGTAACATTACCAAGAATGCACTTTTTCAGTATCTGCAGCATCTGTTATTGCACAGTGTAGAATTGGATCCAGGGGGATTTAAACCATAAAGTTCTGGTCTGTTAAGTTCCCTTAGGCTGCAGTCCTCAAGATGCTTTGCTGGAAATGAGCCCCTCTGAACACAATGGAACATCTTTCTGAGTAAACACACAAGATTACGTTGTAAATGACCTTGGGCATTGTGTTCACTTAGCCCAACCAACCTCACAGGATGGTTGTGAGAATAAAATGCTAAGTTTGTGATAACAGCCCTGTACTTCTTGGAGGAAGTTCCAAATACAAGGACAAGAAATCAAAAGAATAAATAAATGAAGCAATCTTTCATTTAATCCTTTAAATAGTTCTTGCAAAAACCCTGCCTGTTCTCTTACGTCAAAAATTTACATTTCAGGGATAAAACTTTCACAAGCCTTTTCTCTAGCATGTTAACAGTTCCATCTACTGGGAAATTTTGACAAGGGCATGCTTTTAAAATGCAAGGTTTTTAAAAATTACGGATTTCCCCCAAGTGTGTTCTGAAATAGTACAGTTGTGGGAAGGACTGTAGCACATACCATCCTGAAAGTCTGGTTTGCCTTTGTCCAGCAGAATAGCTGTTTCTGTTCCTCCTGCTCTTCGGTCCTTCTTCACTGAACTTTGCTTTGTCTTTTTTCCGCTCTTCCTTTCCTCAGAAACAAGACACTCTGAACCAAGTAAGACTTGCTTTCCATACTCTAGCTATCACATGTCGTGTTTACATGTTGCCTTGCATGTTTGCTTCTGCTTAAACTGACCCCCCCAAAAGAAATAGGATCAAAGTTATGACTTGCAATTTCAATCAGTATTCTACAAAAATCAGAAAACCTCAGTGCCTCTTCTGTATCCTTAGGGAGTCAGTGTTAAGAGGACTTAAACATACAGAAAAATGTCAGAATAGTGAACCAATGTCCTAATTCTCACATCATCTTCATCCTCTGAGCCTCATCTAGTCCAACCCTCTGCAGTGCAGGAATCCTGCCCACAACCATCCCTGTGTGGCCTTGAACCACCTACCTTCTGCTTAGCAGCCGGACCCATTGACCCATTGTGCCACAGGAAGGGCAGCTTGTGCTGAGCATGCCATCCTCCGTTGCAGTGTAAACTCCTGGGACTCAACTATACAGCTGCAAATAAAGCGTTTAAAGTGTGTTTTAAGTGCAATATACAATGTGGCACTAGATGGCGATGGTGAGCCCTATGGAAAATTCAATATATTTTTAAAAACACTTAAAAAGAAGAAGTATTTTCAGAATGTTTTTTCATATGTTTGTAGATTCCACCCTGAAGAGCTTTAGCTGCATTTCCTATTTAGGTGTCACTGCTGCCACCCCACATAAGCTTATAGTCCAGTGTGCGCCTCTGCTTTCAATGTGTGTGAAAAGTGCACCTCTGCCTTTTCCTGTGTGGCATGTTCTCCTGCGCCTCTGCTTCGGGGGGTGGGTGGGCGGGTGGAGAGAGAGCTTTCTATTTTTATATTAGTGCTATATGTCATTTTGCAGTTCCTCTGTATACTTTTAGATTAGCCTTCTCCTACCTGGACTACAACTCCCATCAGCCCTGCCATCATGAGGCTGATGGGACTTCTAGTTGCATCTGGAGGGCACCAGGCTGGGGAATGCCTCTTTAGCTATATCTGCTATATATCTGTTATGTGAAAAGCTTCAAACAGAGCTCAGTGCATTCCTGCTGCATATAATGTGCCGCTGTGTGTGTTTACAATCTGATCTGTTTATTTCTCTGATGTGCTGGGGTAGTTAGGATTGCACAGGGCCCGAGATGTGGGGGAGAGGATACATTTTATGAGCGTCCAGAGATCCGGGGGCCCTATCTCAAACCTTGCAAGCCTAGTTGATGGGGTGGGGAAGGCTGAACTGTACTTTATAGTGAGGTAGGAGAGCTGAAAATAATACTGCCAATATATTTCACATCTGGCAACCAATGAACCCCTTTGGTTTCAGATAGTACATGGGTAGATGAATCTTAAAAGCCTGGAACACAAATTTTCAAAGCCCTCTAATGTGTTGTATATTTTGCTCTAGGAGACTTAGTTTGGTCAGAATACACTTCCAGAGTTAACGCTAAATACATTACTTCTGGTAAATGAGTCACCACAAAAAAATTGTGTTCGAGGCTTTTTAGGCTTGTCTACTCATGTACTAAGGCACGCGTGTGGCGCTGTGGGTTAAACCACAGAGCCTAGGACTTGCTGATCAGAAGGTCGGCGGTTCGAATCCATGTGACGGGGTGCGCTCCCATTGCTCGGTCCCTGCTGCTGCCAACCTAGCAGTTGAAAAGCACATCAAAGTGCAAGTAGATAAATAGGTACCGCTCCGGCGGGAAGGTAAACAGCTTTTCAGTGCACTGCTCTGGTTCTCCAGAAGCATTTTAGTCATGCTGACCACATGACCTGGAAGCTGCACGCTGGCTCCCTCGGCCAATAAAGCAAGATGAGTGCCGCAACCCCAGAGTCGGTAACTGGATCTAATGGACAGGGGTCGCTTTACCTTTACCTTTACTCATGTGCTATCTGAAAGCAAAGGGGTGCACTGGTTGCCAGAAGTGAATTGTTTTCCAGCTCTCTGATCCCACTTTTATGTTTGAGGATAGTTGTGAATGCATATTTTCTTGTATCTATGTACCTATTGTCCATATCTTGTGATATTTGCTGGAGCTATTCAGAAATAACATTAGAACAGAATACGTAATATTTTGAACAGTGAGTTGCTGGCCAAGGTTCTTCTCTAGAATAGTGTGTGTGTGCTTATGCAGTTAAAATTTGTTGTTTGAGGGAAAGAGATTTGTGCTTCCTTATATGGCATGCTCCCTCAAGAACTACCCGTCCCAGAGTTCCTGGTGCATGGGAAGGAGGGGGTACAGCTGGTGGGAGGAACGAAGCACTATAATAGGGATACTGATCCCAGGGGCAGCAGGAGCCAGTGCTGCTGGCAGGATTTACTGGCTCAACTATATTTGTGAGTAAATGCCACCCAGCGACTTCGTCTATCAAGTTCAAACTTGCAAGTTAAATTGACTTTAGGAAGTTAATCCATGATTTTTCAATGAAAAGAGCCAGAAATATAAAGCTTTAACTTGAACTGGTCTATTTATAAAATGTTTTCATCCATTGGAATCAAAATATATCAAGAGGATAATACCGTTATCAGGACCAACCAAAAAGATACAAAATAATCAGAAACTTCATAGGACTGTTCATCAGGCTTGACATTATATTTAACAAAAATAGCAAAAAGGGGAGTGGGATTGGAGGGCATGTTTCAGAAACAAGGTGTAATTTCAGAAATGCAGAAAATGTAATTTAGTAATTAATACAGTAACTTATCTTTCATGACTCCTGAGATTGTATAGGACAGGAGCGTGATGTGGGGAGGGAGGGGGAGTGTGTCACAAGTTTTTATCAGGTCACCAAAAATTATTCTTGGGCCCTGGTTTCAGAAATGAATTCCTGCTGTGCAGTCTGTGGCTATTTCTCATATTAGGCCTTGGGATATAAATGAGACTTATCTCTGTCTAACAATATTTTTGCCAGAGTTCTGAAAGCTGAGTGCTGCAACTGCAAAATGTGCACTGCAAGCTGGTCTCCATGATGCATCTGTCACAACAAACGTATTTTATTTTGCCTTACTTGCTTTGCCAGGGTTCTGGAGCCCATCATTGCTGCTGCCCCTCCCATGCTTGCTTTGAACCTTCATTAAATTTAATAGTACGCCATGGATCTGGAAGCATCCATCTGCCATCCCTCAAGGGATGATGGGCTGTTCCTGGTGTGAGGGGGAGACAACTCTCAGATTTGTGTTTGGCTGTTTTTGAGCAATGCCATTCAAACCCTGCTCTGTAGCTTAAAGTTGCCAAATCTACTCTAACTGCATATGTCCATTTATTTAAATATCTGAATTGCAAATGTTAAACCACCTATGGACCAATGCTGAAGATAAGCTAAAATGAGCACTCTAGAGTTAAACATACCAACTGGTTCATTTTTAAAAAATAGCAAGGGGATAACCTTCTCCTTTCTAAGGTAAATAACCCATGGACCGCAGGAGACTGACATCTCTGACCCTCATTTTTCCCTGATGCCGTTTTGTGGAGCTCTATTGGACCATACATGTTGTTCCAATGGGATACTGAATGCTACCTGTTCACAGTTTGTTAATCACAGGTTACCATGGTGTATATTGTGTAACATGCATTAGCAACAGCCTGAAAGCTTGGTGGTTGATTTTAATTGTTGCGTTGTCTGAAAGGAATCCTACTTCTGCAGACCGTCCCTTTTTAAAATGAGAAGTTAAACAAATCTAAAGGGCTTTTCTATTTTGCTTTATTCCATTCTTCCCTGAAGCCAATTGACTATGAGGGGTTCCAGCTGTTCATGAGAACATATCTGGAGGTGGATATTCCAGAGGAGCTCTGCCAGCACCTCTTCATGTCCTTCAAACGAAAAATCTGCCAATATTCCCCAGAGAGCCAGCGACAAAGTTCCAGCATTACACAGCTCAGCAATCTTGGTGAGCAACATCCATTCTCCTTTGTCTGCTCCACACACCATCACTAGTACCTGCCATTTGCTGATTTACTGGTTCACTTGTTATTTTTTAAGTTTTAAAGAAGAGTGTTGTATGTTCAGTCAAAACTGAAAATGAAGCTGGGATGTTTTGAGAAGTCGTCTTCTGTGGCAGATTTGCATTTAGAAGGAACAAAGTGAGACTTGCAACAAAATGCAAGTGTGGAGTTCTCTTCCAGTCAGTCTCTTTTATAATACTGTATTTTTCCGTGTATAAGATTGTCTTATACACGGAATGTTGCAATGAAATACCGTATTTTTCGCTCTATAAGACACATCAGACCATAAGACACACCTAGTTTTTGGAGGAGGAAAACAAGAAAAAAAATATTCTGAATCTCAGAAGCCAGAACAGCAAGAGGGATTGCTGCACAGTGAAAGCAGCGATCCCTCTTGCTGTTCTGGCTTCTGGGATGGCTGCGCAGCCTGCATTCACTCCATAAGATGCACACACATTTCCCCTTACTTTTTAGGAGGGAAAAAGTGAGTCTTATAGAGCAAAAAATACGGTATATAAATAAATACATGCCGCTATCCATATTCTTTCCCTCCAGCCTCCCCTCACTATTGGCCTCACGACAAACCCTGATCTGGTACTCCCCCCCACTCCGGACATTGTCCCTTCCACCCAGTTCCCTCAGTTGCCCCTTGGCTACCCAGACCCCCCCCCCCCCGATTCCCCAAACGCACTCACTCAGGCAGCTCTGGCAGTCGCAGCTCCTCGATCAGCGTTCGCATCTGCCGGCACTCAGTACGGTACATACCGTAAATACTGAGACAAAGTGCACCACACAGGCGGGAAAGCTGGAGCTGCAGCTACAGTGAAGTTACACTGAGCAGCCGCCATTACGCAGCTTGCCTCAGTGTTTGATGTTTAAATATACGGTACTAAATATACTGGAAGGGACGCGGGTGGCGCTGTGGGTAAAAGCCTCAGCGCCTAGGGCTTGCCGATCGAAAGGTCGGCGGTTCGAATCCCCGCAGCGGGGTGCGCTCCCGTTGTTCGGTCCCAGCGCCTGCCAACCTAGCAGTTCGAAAGCACTCCCGGGTGCAAGTAGATAAATAGGGACCGCTTACTAGCGGGAAGGTAAACGGCGTTTCCGTGTGCAGCTCTGGCTCACCAGAGCAGCGATGTCACGCTGGCCACGTGACCCGGAAGTGTCTCCGGACAGCGCTGGCCCCCGGCCTCTTGAGTGAGATGGGCGCACAACCCTAGAGTCTGTCAAGACTGGCCCGTACGGGCAGGGGTACCTTTACCTTTACCTTTACTAAATATACTGGTGTTTTGAATATTTCATAAAATATCGAAGTTCTGTTTGGTGTTTAAAATATTTATTTCTTAGTTTTGGACTCAAAACATAGGGGTCGTCTTATACATTGGGGGTGTCTTATACACGGAAAAATACAGTACTCCATTTCACCCGTTGTTATCCCTGGTTTCCCATTTCCACCCTCCTCCAACAACCAGTTGGCATTCTGTGGCCACTGAGCCTACTGAGTCCACATTGGATTCCACCTCCTCCAGGCCAGGATTCAGGTTAGGCCATCCACAGCTTGGGTTCTGACCCCCCCCCACACACACACACAAACACTTGTACTTTGCATTATTGGTGAGACATAATAATATGTGCACACAGCCCTTTCTATTCTAACCAAGTATTTATATATTTGCCAAGAAGAAAGTGTTGACAGCTGTTTACTACAAACTTGCAATAAACGCTACTGAGTGTACCTTGTTAAAGTGTGTGTTTATTTTTCTGTTTCTCTCGGGCTTTCAGAGTCTAAGTCCATTGATACAGGCATCTCTATCCAGACTGAAGTTGCTTGCGCCCCTGTTACAGGTATCTATGATAAGCTCTTTTATGAAATCCCTGTTCCACCTTTTAACAAGGACCTCCATAGCCATAAATGGACAGAGTGGTATTGTACAGAGATTTATAAGTACAAAAGACTATGTGGGCTTCTCTAATTTACTCGACTGCTTTCCCACATTGGCCAACCAGAAACAGGAAACAAATGCAGCAGTCCTTTCCCATTGTTGTCCCCAACAACTGATATTCAGAGACATGCTGAATTTGAGACTGGAAGTAATATACAGTTATCATGTATGTAGTAGCCACTGATAGCTTGAGTCTCCTTTTAAAGCTGTTCATGTTGATGGCCATCAGCACATGAAAGTGAACTTCATTGTTTAACCATTAGAAACATATAGAAGGGATCCCCTAAGGCAGCGGTTCTCAACCCGTGGGTCCCCAGATATTGTTGGACTACAACTCCCATCATCCCTGAGCTCTGGTCTTGCTACCTAGGGATGATGGGAGTTGTAGTCCAATAACATCTGGGGACCCACAGGTTGAGAACAGCTGCCCTAAGGTCATCTGATCCAAACTGCTACTAGTGCAGGAAATTCCATCCCTACAGCATCTCTGAGAGATAGCCACTCACCATCTGCTTAAAAATCTCTAACACATCAGAGTTCTCCCACCTTCTGATGCAGTCTGTTCCACTGTATCATCAGAAAGTTGTCCTTAGTTTTAAGTCTAAATATTTTTTCCTTGAAAATTGAACCTACTGGTTTGGATCTTGCCATCCTTCCTTTTGTCTGTCCTGAATCTCCTGCCTTTATTTGATGTTGCTGGGTTCCTGTACTCTCTTGCTTCCCCCCCCCCTTTTACCTGGGACTACCCACTCTCTCACTCTGGAATCCCCGCACAGTCACAGGCAGCAGCTAAGTAAACATAGAAAACAAACAGTATTTGAATGCCAAAGCTTTTTCCAGCTCTATCTCTCTCAGTATTTCAGTGCGACCTGGCATTTGTAACCATCAGGTCTTGTCAGGAAACTGTTGCTATGCAGAGATGGCTCTTTCAACTCTACAATGCTGATATTACATTGAAGTAGCATCTACCATAAAGGGACGTGGGTGGCGCTGTGGGTAAAAGCCTCAGCGCCTAGGGCTTGCCGATCGAAAGGTCGGCGGTTCGAATCCCCGCAGCGGGGTGCGCTCCCGTTTCTCGGTCCCAGCGCCTGCCAACCTAGCAGTTCGAAAGCACCCCCGGGTGCAAGTAGATAAATAGGGACCGCTTACTGGTGGGAAGGTAAACAGCGTTTCCGTGTGCTGCGCTGGCTCGCCAGATGCAGCTTTGTCACGCTGGCCACATGACCCGGAAGTGTCTGCGGACAGCGCTGGCCCCCGGCCTCTTAAGTGAGATGGGCGCACAACCCTAGAGTCTGTCAAGACTGGCCCGTACGGGCAGGGGTACCTTTACCTTTACTAGCATCTACCATTCTGGTTATGTACCAAAGACAAAAATATTTTGTGTGTGTGTGTGTGTGTGTGTGTGTGTGTGTACAGTGCTATTTTTCTAGAAAAAGAGATGCAGGAACTCACCATGAATGCCTCCCTTGTTCTCTTATAATGACAACCTGAGAGGTGCCGGAACTGACTTCCAGCAAGTTCTGGCTGAAAAAAAGCATGCTTCACTTCAAACCCTCTTTTGGCATCTCAGGAAACAGCCCATTCAGCTCAGGGTCTATTTAAATCTGTTTTGTTCCCACCCCATTCACTATTGGAAAATCAAAATAATGCCTTTTGACAGAAGTGGATGAAATTTGTAGGTGTGGTAACCTATCTGCAGAATTACAAGCAAATATATATACAGAGAATTTTGTGCTGGAGGCCTTTCAGTCACAGTGTTCTCCTCTTCCCACTTTGGCATTTGGTCTGCTTCTTCCATCACCCCATCCTGACATTATGATAAGCTTAGAGACATTACTTTCACCAGATGCTTGTCTGCAGCATTTTTTCATGTCTGGATCACGAGTGTGCCACAAGGGGCTTCATGGGTCCCTGCTGTGACTTGTACCACCTTGTACAGATCCTGCTTCATCACTAAAATCCTCCTGAGGCACCCCACCCTCAGGATTCATCTGCATCCAATGCACACTTCTAAATATAAATCTTTTTATCCTGACAGCATAGTTATTGTAAAAGAGACAACTGGAGCTTGTTCAAACGCATTTTATGAAATACCAAGCTGTGATAAGATTAAGTGTAAGGAGTTCTGTGGAAACAGCAGCTTAGGAGCTTCCTAAGAGACAGTCAGTTTCTGTTTTCTTCTCAGGTTCCTCTGATGAAATTAATATTGATAGCTTGCTAGACTTCATAGTTCAGCTATGGCCTTTCCTGACCTACTGAAGGGAAAAATAATTAACTGGCTAAAACCTGATTCTGCTTTAAATGCATAGTGTTGGATGTGATCAAGGTAGGGAGAGTCGTTTCTGTCTGAAAACACTATGAAATGCAGTGACAACACCAGTCCTGTGGTAACAGAGATGGAGATGAGTGTAAGACAGCAGATCAGAGAAGAAATGAGCCTTGTGTCTAATTTGAGAGAACTCAGCAGACCAGGCCTAACTTCCTGGGGACTGAGCTGGCACAAGCAGTACATGAGATACTTCTCCATCTGCACAGGACACTAAATGACAGTCCTCATCCAAAAGGCTCCAAGTTGGAGTGTGCAGAATAACACATTCCATTAAAGAGTTCTGACTTCATGCTGTGTTTGAATTTATAGGGATCAATGGGAAAACTCTCCTAACTGCCACAGGAAGGCACACACCTGAACCCAAAAGCTCCCCGGGAAACCTGGCAGAGCCACAAACAGCATCTCTAAGTCCTGCTCCAACTGCCAATGCCAACGCCCTTGGGAATGCCTCACCTAGCTGGTCCAGGTCATCTTCACAGAAATCCACTGCTGGTACCCCCTCGGCTCAAAACTCCTCAGGGTCCTCCAAGCTCTCCTCAGGTTCTCTGCTTAGCCCACAGTCCCCAGGTGAGTCCCATCTTTGCTCTTCTGTTCCTGAGGTCTTGTATGAACACTGCAATTTCCCTGCCCCAACTCTCTGTAGCTGTGAAGAGAGGCCAGGTCCTCAACATACATTTACGTTGCATTTAACATGCATCTGAAACATGTGACTATCTCCGAAGAACCCTGGGAACTGTGAATTGTTAAGTGTATGGAAATTGTATTTCTGCAAGGGGTAAACCACAGTTCCCAGTATTTTGTGGAGAGGGGGAGACATGTATTTTAATGGATGTGAGGTGTGTTTTTATGGTGTGGATGAGACCGCAGTTGTCACAGGCCAAAGCCACAGCTTGGAGTTCTCTGTTTGGTTCTGTCAGCAAAATCTTCTTAGGGAACCTGAAATGGAAGTTGAACAGAAGCACTTTTGATCTCTGTGAGAGTTTGGGAAGCAAACACATCAGCATCAGGACAAGAAAGTGATTTTTCAAAAAGCAATTCTCTCACTGGGTCAATAACTAACTATGTTACTTCCAGCATTCTCTCTCCACAGGCCCAGCCACATCCATCTGCTGCACAGTGGTAGTCAGGGACTCCTGAGAGTTTCCTCTGAGACGCTCTGGGAAGCACATTACTGTTGCCTTTGCAAACATTGGAGTGTATTTGCAACAAGCTAATTTATCTGAGGTGGTGTCACCAGCTGCCTCAGTTCAGCTGCAAAGCCACATTTCTATTTCAAGCACAGTGGATTCTGCAGCATCTTTAGATGTTGTGGCGGGGTGGGAGGAAAGCGTCTTGTTTTGCTGCTGAAATCCTGTCAGCCAGTATCCTTTTTACCATGGCAATAGGAGGCAGGTTGGGCAAGCCACGGAGTGTCTTATTGCCTCCAACCCACTCCTTTATGTCAGGGAAGCATAAGTGGAAGAAGATGCGAATCTCCTCATTTCCTAAGGGCCCGTGCTCACATCAAATGTGCATGTCTACACTGCCTTATGATTTGCCTGTTGACCAATTTTTAGTTGCTGGTCTTGAGCCATCTACTTCTCTTTCAGTATTTGGTTGTTTTTCCTAGGTCTTCCTTCTCAGAGGTTATATAGATGAATTTGTATTCTCATACATATATACCTCCTCATACCTTATATACCTTGGCAGACGTGTTGATTTGGGATGTTATGCAAGAGGTTTACTCATATGAGCACCACTGGCCATGCTGGCAGTGGCTGACAACATTTGGGGAGCACCAGGCTGGGGGAGACTGCTGTGGAGCAGCAGCAACAACAACGACAAAAGCCAAATTTGCTCCATCATCCACATGTGATGACTTTTCATATATTTAAAGTTGGCTCGCATATTAATCATTTCTTTCCCAGGCCAACAGATAAAATACAATGGGATATGAAACCCCATAAAACCACCCTCCAAAAGTAATTTTAAAAGTACAAGCTGAGTAAAACAGAAACACAGTAAAAGAAAAACCCACACATATACACACACAACTTTGACATGACATGCTTAGCATTTCCTCCAAAAGGTTAAAAAAGGAGGAGGTGCATTGACACACTTCCTTGGAGTTCATTCCAAAAACTTTACACACTATTATGAGGGGTTTTTTTTGGGGGTAGATCCCCCTAAATGTGTTATAATTCAGTAGAAGTTATAATTAATCAAGGTTTGATTAAACTTTGCCAAACACTGAAACCCCCTGGATTTAGTTATGCTAACGGGCCAAGATAGCTTGCAGAGCTAGGTGGAGGGGTCATTTTGTTGTTGTTGTTTAGTCGTTCAGTCGTGTCCGACTCTTCGTGACCCCATGGACCAGAGCACGCCAGGCACTCCTGTCTTCCACTGCCTCTCGCAGTTTGGTCAGACTCATGTTTGTAGCTTCGAGAACACTGTCCAACCATCTCGTCCTCTGTCGTCCCCTTCTTCTTGTGCCCTCCATCTTTCCCAGCATCAGGGTCTTTTCCAGGGAGTCTTCTCTTCTCATGAGGTGGCCACAGTATTGGAGCCTTAGCTTCAGGATCTGGGTCTTTAGCAGGGGACAAAGGCCAATGATGGTCCTTGGAGTCAGTTAGCAGGAGAAGGAGTGGCAGAACTGCAAGGGAGCAGAGGATGACAGCCTGGAAGAAAGACACACAGAGGGTGGCTTTTTGCTGTCTCTGGAATCCAGTGCTGCTCTTAAGGGGGAAGCCAGAACCTCACAGGATGTGAATGCTCTGCAATCCCTCCCTCTAGGCGCAAGTAGTATATATGTGCAAATAATGCCATATCTCATAAAGATGCCGTAGTCTGTGCTGTGCCTTGTTCCCAAAAGGAAACTGAAACCCTGAATAAGCCCCTGGAATCCTGCACCGCTCATGGAGATTGGGGGGGGGCATGCAACAATTCATAGAGCTGGAAGGGGAGGAAGCTAAATGGCCTCATTACATTCAGCCACCCACTAGGGAGTGATGAAAGTTTAGTGCAGTGCTATCCGCAGCTTTCCTGAAAGTAAGGAGCAAACTGGAAGGTTTGGGGAGGCTTCCCCCTAGGTGGAAGGATTGCTGTGCTGCACTTCTGCTGTTGCTGCCTCAGTTAGTTTAGACTGCTAGAGATAAAACAGACCTATAAGGATGCGCTGCTGGCAAGCCCTTCCTGAGGTGCTTGTGCCACTGGTAAAGGTAAAGGGACCCCTGACCATTGGGTCCAGTCGTAACCGACTCTGGGGTTGCGGCGCTCATCTCACTTTACTGGCCGAGGGAGCCGGCATACAGCTTCCGGGTCATGTGGCCAGCATGACGAAACCACTTCTGGCAAACCAGAGCAGCGCACGGAAACGCTGTTTACCTTCCCGCCGGAGCAGTACCTATTTATCTACTTGCACTTTTATGTGCTTTCAAACTGCTAGGTTGGCAGGAGCAGGGACCGAGCAATGGGAGCTCACCCCATCACGGGGATTTGAACAGCCGACCTACTGATCAGCAAGTCCTAGGCTCTATGGTTTAACCCACAGCGCCACCCGCATCCCATTGTGCCACTGGTAGGATCAAGCAAAAAAAAAGGCCCTGAGTTGCTGTTGTCTTTTTAATGTCTCCCTGGCTGCATAGTCCAACATCTCTTTTTGAGCTTTGAATCACCTGTGCTTATTTTTGACCTTTTCTTTAGGCTCCAGAAGCTTGGAGAAGAAATTACCATTCAGCCTTCGAAAGAGCCACATCTCCCTGAAAACAGCCAGTCCGCATTTGTCAGCCCCACTGGCTCAGGTAGTCTACCTGAAGGACATTGTCTGCTACCTGTCACTGCTGGAAAGGGGACGGGCTGAGGATAAGCTGGAGTGTAAGTGCTTGGGTGACAGGAAGTGTGTCTGTGACCACAGCATCAGGTCTTAAGACTTGTTTTGTGCTGGGGTCACTTGGAGGCAGTGGTGTGGTATGGGGGGGATGGGAGGGTTTGTGGCTTCAGGGGAAGCAATAATGGCTTTGAGCTTCTAGTTCTGGCAAGAGGCGTGTGTGTGTGTGTGTGTGTCTGTGTGTCTGTGTGTCTGTGTCTGTGTTGTGAAGCAACCTGGTCACAATCCTTCATCCCTCTCCACTCATTCTCCATCCATTTTCTCTAGAGCATCATAGGCAGATATGTTGGTTAGGAGGCACCTCTTAGTTGACCAGATCAACTTAGGTCATATATCTGTGCTGCATTTGCTTCTCTTGGGTCCCTTCTTCAGAGTTTAAAAACAGGCCTGAGGTGGTAGACCCTTTTCTTATATTCAAATTATGGGATAAAAGATACTATGTGTGTAGGGGGCTTTAATCTAATCCACAAGCCCCACACATATTATTTCCTGCAACTTTAGATCGTTCATAACCCCCACAAACTTCTTTAAAAATGTATCTTAACAGAGAATCACAAAAAGTAAACGGACCAGATCCCCTCGGAACCCTGCTTGTTGTAATTTGGAGTACTGCCTTTAAAAGAAAAAAATATGTCAGTCTCCAGGAGAAAACATGATCCTTAAATCTGGAGAAGTTTAGAGACTTTTCTTCTTGGAGAAATAGAGTCTGAAATTTCCTGGACCCTGCAGCTCATCTATCCTGGCTAGCAGAAACAGACAGAAAAGGACAACTAGAATGCCAAACTCCTGGCAATCCCTTAAGTCAAGCGTAGGGGGTGGAGCACCAGCTCCTGTGTTGGGCTACCTATGTATGCCATTTGGGTGTATGTGTGTATCTGCCTGCATATGAGCATAAGCTGTGCTCTCTGGATGGATGGTGTATGTCAAAGTGTGGGTGATCCTGGTTAGCCATCCCTGCTTTAGGCCTATCCAACTTAAGTAGACATTGTGTGTGTGTTTAAAAAGCTGAAACGTCACACAAATTCTTAGGCAAAATTTCAGAATTTAAATTTGATCTTGCATTTTAAGCAGTTTCCAATTTGATTTGGAAGGGACCTTTTAATATATATATTTTTTAAAAAAAACTTTGGGGACAATCCAGCTCTTTTGCATGCAGTACTGATTGCTCCCGTTAAAAGAAGTGAATTCTAACACGGAGGGAGATGAAAGCTCATCAATCAGTTTCCATACAAACTCTTTGCAGAGCTGACTCACATAACCACAGAGCTTATCATGGCTGTTTTCCTTCTCCTTCTCCCTTGGATGGCTCTGAATTGCTGCCAAGCTGACTGTGTGACTCATTTGCCATTAGAAACCCCAGAGTCATTTTGCGCACCAAAGGGCAGGTTAATTATGAAAATATTATGAAGCAGAATACTCTAGGATCCTGCTCACAGGATCAGCTTGGGAACCATCATGTGGATAACCCGCTCCAGGGATAACATTGTGCCCAGGAACTTTTCAAAATGTCACAGCAGGAATGGAAATGTGTTTTGGAATTGGCCTCTGGAAAGAGCATCACTGACATGTAGACTGATGAACAGGCACCCTGGTAACAGAGCTTGCCTGTTTAAAAGGATACTTACATGTCTAAGAAGAGGGGTGTTTCTGTTTTTCCTTTTGTTTTTTGTAACTACTAAAGAGGTTTCTTCTAGGGCAAAGTTGCTCATCTCTTCTCATTACCTGCACAGTTGAAGTACTGCACAAAAATTGTGGTTTGCTTCATGGATTGAGCTGGTTATCATGATCTGAATGAAAAGCAAGAGATGAAAGAGGGTACCTTGCAATTGTGCTATGAGGAGGAGGAGGAAGGCAAGCTGCTACTTATTTATTACTCTCCACAATGCACCGAGTCAAAGCCATGGGAAATAATTTATGGCTCTGTTACATTAGCATTTCAGGAAACTGTGCAAGGCTGCCCTCTGGTGCCCTTGGCTTGTTTTTCTTCTGCTTTTTAATTGTTCTTAAAAGACACCACGTACTGATGGATGCGACATCTCTGTTTATCAAAGAATTTTTGCACGAAGCTTTCATAAAAGAAACGCCCCACAGTCAGTTTCTTTCAAGTGGTCACCTAACAAAAATTATTTGAAACTGACATTATATGGAGCAAGCCAAGCAACTGAAGAGTCATAGCACACAGAGAATGTGGAGGTCAAAAGATAGACACATAACATCAGGAATACAAGTGAGGATTAAAGCGAAGTACCCAAAGCAGCACTGAGATCAGCAGGCACGATAGCTCTGATGAAATAACATTGTCATGAAGATAGGACCAGATAGGTGTTGCAACCATTGAACGCTATTTTTTTGCCAGTTAAATCCCTGTTTTGCTGGTTGGTTGATTTTGGCATTCCTTATTATTGTTATTTTTCCTGCATGTTAAATCAGCTGTCAATGATGCCCAAGGCTTGCTCCAAGCAGCAGCGGAGGAAGCCGCCCGGGCACCAGGGGCGGCGCGAGCCACCCATAGGGGCAGGGCACACTGCAGGGCCTCCAGAGTCTGCCTGCCTCCTCCCACTCAGCCGCCCTACAGCTAGGGGGGGGAGGCAGTGGGTGGACCGTATGGACAGCGTGGAGGCTGCACGTGCCCAAGCCACTGCATCTCTCCCAGGAGAGACGCGGTGGCTCAGGTGCGCTGCAGGCCTTGCGGTGAGTGCTGCCTGGCATTTTGTCAAACCCCCCCCTCAGTGGTGACACCCAGGGCAGACCACACCCACCGCACACCCCTTCCTCCACCCCTGAGGAGCAAAGTGCTCATTATGTTCCATCCTCCATCAGTGGACTTTTCAGGGCTTACCTGGCAGCTCAGAGTAATGTTTATGGAATATCTACTCCTTGATCCAGACTCAAAATTCCATAGCACTTTTTTTTTGTTTTTTTGTTTAGGGAAGGGATATAATAAACTATGTAAATGAAATATATGTATACCTATATATATATTGTAATATTTAATGGTATGTTTATTTGTGTACCTTATATTTATAAGGAATTGTTTATTTACATAAATTTGAATAAAAATGTATTGGGGAGGGGGAAAAAATTCCATAGCACTTGGGACTAAGCCTAGGCTGCTGAAGCCCAAGACTTACAGCAGGCAGAAAAGGGGAAAGGGAATTCTGGAAGGAAGAACGCCAGGCTGCATGTAGTTGTAAACAAGGAGGGGACACTAAAATAAAGGTGCCATCTAATAAGCACAGCCCAGGTTCTTATTTCTAATAATCTTAGGCCTTTTAACATGACACTCTGCACTCCAAGCAATGCTAAGCTAATGAGTCTAGTTGCCATTTAATACCCCACAAACTTTAAGGGGGGGGGGGATGTGATAGTGGCTAGACCCCACCACCTGATACTGCTAGGAGCACCAGATCACACACATAAAATCAAAGTGGCATCCATAGTTGTTCCCACCAGGCTGTTGGCACCCTGGCAACTGCCTAAGGATGCCAAGTGTCGGTGCTTGCACTGCCCAAGCTGTGTACTTATATTAAGTTCACTGATGAGCACGTTCAGAAAACGTAAGATATATAAAATAGATAGAATGGTGTCACTTGCTTGTTGAAGTGCATGTAGGGTTTGGTGTGTCATAAAATCTTTTAGTAGGGCCTCTGTTTGTCAGGCCAGAACCAAAACCTGACTGCACTCAACCCTAGGCCATTGTCTAAGCTTGCACATGTGACTTCACAGGGCAGCTATTTCTGTCTAGGTGCTGACGGGAAGTGAACAGTGAAGGGCTCTCAACATCAACGAATGCGCTACTCCAATAGGAAGAGCGTAGTTGAAAGAGAGGTACCCAGCCAATCCCTTGGGCACTGGAAAGTTAGTGTGGTTTAATAACATTCGCTTTCTTTAAAAAGGTACATGTAGAGTATGGGGCCAATGGACATTCCCACCCCCCAAGGCCAAAGATCCCCCTGGAAAGCAACTTGGACAGCTCCCAAGGGCTGCAGTTTCATTTCCAGCCAACTCCAGCAACAAACTTTCAGCCTCGTCTCTCTCGCCACCCTCCCTCCCTTCCAGGGCCAAACTACACGTGATGCTAAACATGCCATTATCAGACATGTCTATGGATTTGCTTGCTTTCTTTTTTTAAAAAAGCAAAATATGTGGCCCACACCACACGCCTGCTCTTAATTTGTGTTCTCTTGCAGTTATGTTTCGCCTCTATGACACAGATGGCAATGGTCTCCTGGACAGCTCGGTAAGCCATCTCTCAAAGCAGTACCCTTCTCGAGAAGGGGAGGACACAAGTCTTTCTAAATGTTTGGAGGCCTCCCCATGTGCAGAGGATCATGTGTGCATCTGTGATATCTGATTGGTCTCTGGGTCAATCTCCTAGGTCTCAGGGGGGCAGGTGTGGCATCAGCAAGCCATTCATGAGCCATTCCTATGCTGATAGGTCCTGGCAGGCTTATCTAGTGGCGGCCGCATGGCTGAGTTTAGCCATTCAGTTTCCCAGTTTTTCAGATGTAGGCTTGCTCCAAGGCATTATTGGAAACCCAGCTGCTCTTTTTAAGGGTGGGACAGAGGGAGCCATTGATGTTGGTGGTAGTGGCGGCAGCACCAAGGGAGGGAGGGCATCAATGGCAAATGTAAGGGGACCTTTAGCTGCCAGGACCCACCCAAGCCTGATGCCACACTCACACACACACATCTTTGATACAGCTTTTGAGGCTGTCAAGGCCTTTAATGAAGCTTAGATATGCTAGACTTCCTATTTTCTTAACAGTATATTGGCTTGAGATCCCATATTTCTTACTAGAAATTGCATACAACTCCTGCTATTTTTCTGTGTGCGACACATAGTATTATATATTACCCTTGAGCAAGTTCTTCAGTGGAATTATCCTCACCGCCTCCAAGAATGAGAAACCGAACCCACATAGCTACATCATAAAGACAGGATGCCTTCCTTGCGTAGTGATATATGTTTGCAATGTCAGCAGATGCATATTACTACATTACTGTAAATCCAGGGTGGGGAAGCTGGTGGTCCTCCAGATGTGGCTGGGCTGCAGCTGCCATCATCTCTGTCCATTGGTCATAATGGCTGGAGTTGATGGGAATTAGAAGTTCAAGCAACATCTGGAGGACCATAGGTTATCCAGCCCTGCTGAAGATGTGCACACATCTACATTCCCCCCCTCGTTTACCTTCCTTTTTGTCTTATTTCTGAAACCAGGAGCTAGATCGTATTATCAATCAGATGGTTCATGTAGCAGAATACCTTGAGTGGGACTCCACAGAACTGAGGCCGGTGAGTTTCATTCATATACAAGTCTCTGCTGAGCATGGTCAGAATTAAGTCATGAAGGCTCTCTTTGCTGCACCCTTGAAGACCTACTATATATCCTACCAATGGAATAACTTTTGTTTGGTGGGTTGAGGGAGGATCTGTTGATTCTAATTAAATTTTGTTGTCTTCTACAGATCTTGAAAGAGATGATGGAAGAAATAGACTATGATCATGATGGAACTGTGACACTGGAAGAGTGGATTCGGGGTGGCATGACCACTATTCCTTTGCTGGTTCTGCTGGGCATGGAAACTGTGAGTAGCTGGCCTAACTTCAGAGAAGATGAGCCAAAAGATGTTCAGTAAAGGTAAAGGAACCCCTGACCATTAGGTCCAGTCGTGGCCAACTCTAAGGTTGCGGCACTCATCTCGCTTTATTGGCTGAGGGAGCCGGTGTATATCTACTGGGTCATGTGGCCAGCATGACTAAGCCGCTTCTGGCGAACCAGAGCAGTGCACGGAAACGCCGTTTACCTTCCCACCAGAGTGGTACTTATTTATCTACTTGCACTTTGACGTGCTTTCGAACTGCTAGGTTGGCAGGAGCAGGGACCGAGCAACGGGAGCTCACCCCGTCGCAGGGATTCGAACCGCCGACCTTCTGATTGGCAAGTTCTAGGCTCTGTGGTTTAACCCACAGTGCCACCCACATCCCTATAAAAGATGTTCAACTGAGTAGTAAAAAAAAAGTAGCTAGTCAAGATTTTTCTCCTCTTTCAATGAGGGTTTAAATATGTGATACACCCGGTTTCTTTCTACTTGTATATTTGGTTCAATAATCTTATGGCACTTCAAAATGTGAGTAGTTTCAACAAATGCTTGTATTTAAAGCAGTTATGGGGAACCTCCAGATGTTCAGAGAATCATAGAATTGTAGAGTTGGAAAGGACCAAGGGTTATCTATGCAATGCAGGAATCTCAACTAAAGCATCCATGACAGATGGCCGTCCAACTTCTGCTTTAAAACCTTCAAGGAAGGAGAGTCTTCAACCTTCCTAGGGAGTCTGTTCCACTGTTGAACAGCTTTTACCCCATCAGTAAGCTCTTCCTGATGTTTAGTTGGAAACTGAATCAGTTTGTTCAAGTCCTACCCTCTGAAGCAGCCCAAAACAAGCTTGCTCCATCTTCCACGTTGTTGGACTCCAGCTTCCATCAGCCCCATCACCAATGTTGTAATCCAACAACATCTCAGGAATCATTGGTTCCCCACTCCCAGTTTAAAACATTGATGTGTATAAGGGAGGAGGCACCACCACTCAGTGGTGTAGCACCCACATTTCATGAAGAAGGCTCCTGGTCCAGTCAAAAGGATCTCTGGCAGCAAGTGCTGAGAAAGAGGCTTGCTTAGAACCATGGAGAGGGGCTGCCAGTCAGGGAAAATAAGAGGTGACTTATAATAGGGTTACCAGATGTCCCTGGTTCCCAGGAATAGTCCCCAGATTTGCACATCTGTCACCAGACAAATTCCGTCCCCGGAATGTCCCCAGATTTGCAAATCTGTCCCCGGGAAACATGGCAGCGGCAGCCTCCACAGCCTGGAGCCAACCTGGTAGAGCAGCTGGCTCTGGCTGGCTTCAGGAGCTGCTCACTGCCATGGCCCCCACCATTTTTCCTGTGCCACAGCAGTGAGCAGCTCCTGAAGCCAGCCAGAGCCAACTGCACTGCCAGGCTGGCCCCTCCTGGGCAACGGCCAGCCACCCATGACTCCCGAGCCTCCCCTGATCTGTCAAAATGGGGGGAAGGGGGCAGGAGATCGGGAAAGGTTCGGGAGTCACGGGCGGGGCGGGCAGCCATTGCCCAGTTTTTAAGAAACTGTGCATTTATGTTTCACAGGGTGCGAAAGAAGGGCTTTGCACTTTTATACAATATGCATGTGCGCTTGGGCCCAGGGTCTTTTGCCTCACCATCCCCACTACTGACTCCCTGTTGCTACTCAGTTTAAAAATAAAAAAAAAGGTGTCCCTGGATTCATTGAAAAAAATCTGGTAACCATGTTATAATGTTATAAATGCGTTGTAAATATGTGACACCAGGAGGCGCTGTACAGCAGTCAATGGAAAATTGCTTTGAGAGCTATATAACTGTTTCTTTCTTAGCATTTTTAAAGATCAGTGTAGATCCAGCCTTAGTGTTCATGTGTTCATAAAGGGAGAGTGTTGGGTGACTATCGCCCTCAGCTTTTTGGTGGGATAAAAAAGATGGGAAAGATATTTACCGTATTTCTCACTCTATAAGGCGCACTTTTCCCCTCCTAAAAAGTAAGGGGAAATGTGTGTGCATCTTATGGAGCGAATGCAGGCTGCACAGCGATCCCTCTTGCTGTTCTGGCTTCTGGGATTCAGAATATTTTTTTTCTTGTTTTCCTCCTCCAAAAACTAGGTGTGCCTTACGGTCTGGTGCGTCTTATAGAGCGAAAAATACGGTAAATCTCTTGTGTTGTCAAGGTCAAAAAACATAGGTCCTAATAGCTTACAGGCGCAGTTCTCAAGGAGCATCTTTTCCACAAGCCCTTTTGAGATAAACAGAACTTTAAAAAGAGCACAGAATAAAGTCAATGATAGCAAAGGAAAAGAAGAAAGGTTTTTGTTTTTTAATACAGCTACTTTCAAATGTTAAACCACACGAGGGCAGCAGAATGTCAAAAGTCAGCTTCTCAAATAACATCTGTTTTATACAAGGAAAATTAATGAACTGCTGCAGGCATTCAATAAATTTGTTAACAGAATTAACAGAATTATAACAAGATTTATAACAAATATTAAAAAGGAGGTAAATGTAGCTTACTTTAATAAAGATAGAAGTTAGATGTAATCAAGTAGTTTTGGGTTGTGAACCTCTTTTTGTTTTGTTTAATTTCATATTCTGCCACTTCAAAGCCTGACCCACCCCCCGATCATTCAGAAACATAGATAACCAATTTCAGATCCTGAAGGAAGCGCTGCCTGGAACACCCAACCTCAGGAAGTTCTTACTCTGCCTCAACTCTCTAATCCTGCAACCTGAGAATCTCAATGACCTATCCTACCTGGCCACATGGATCTCTTAAGTCCTTGAGTCTAGGAACTTCTGGAACTAGTTGACCATTCACAGTCTCTCATTCATTTGTCTCCTGGACCATGACATCAGTGGATTTCATCCAGTTTTAACATTTCCTGGCTGGCTCCCATCAGCCCCAATTAGTAGGCATTGCTTTGCCTGTCCTTACAGAGTACTGCCCATCATATGCCTTTCTATAGCGAATGGTTTGGTTGAAATGCATTTTTAAAAAGAAGAAGAAGAATCTGCAGATTGTACAATGGACCCTTGATGGCCATTCTCATGAAGCTCTTGTGATGTATATTTGGTATTTGTGTGACAGTTTCTCAATTTGGGGGTAGAGATCCCTGTGCCATGACAAGAACTAGATGTTTATAAAGACATTTCACAATGGGAGGAAGTTTGAGTGTCGCTCACTCTGTAAGGGGGCTACTAAAGCCAGATATTTATTCTGATTTTTTTAAGCTGCTAAGCAGAGCAGTATTTTGCAAGTATTGATGTGGCATACGTAGGCGTGTGTGACTTAGGGAAAAAGCACTTGGACGAATCCATTTTCACACATTCTTCTTATGTGCACAAAGGAATAGCTTTTATGAGTAGGAGGTGAGAGAGTTATTTGGTTTGGTGCTTAGAAGCTTCCACTCATGTTCTTAGGTGCCAAATGGAGGTACCAGTTACTACCACCACCAATCAGAAGAGAGTATTTGAGGTTACCTAACATTCATGCCTGTAATAAAGGACGCCTAGGTGCCTTTGTTCTGTTTGCATTCATGCTGTCATATTTGACTCACCGTACTCTCCATGGACACAGGTGGCACTGTGGGTTAAACCACAGAGACTAGGGCTTGCCGATCAGAAGGTCGGTGGTTCGAATCCCCGCAATGGGGTGAGCTCCCGTTGCTCGGTCCCTGCTCCTGACAACCCAGCAGTTCGAAAGCATTCCAGTGCAAGTAGATAAATAGGTACCACTCCGGCGGGAAGGTAAACGGCATTTCCGTGCGCTGCTCTGGTTCACCAGAAGTGGCTTAGTCATGCTGGCCATATGACCCGGAAGCTGTTCGCCGGCTCCCTCGGCCAATAAAGCGAGATGAGTGCAACAACCCCAGAGTTGTCCGCAACTGGACCTAATTGTCAGGGGTCCCTTTCCCTTTACCTTTACTCTCCATCAAACCTTTCTTCTTGATATCTCTTCAATGTCCCTTGGAAACTGGTGAAACTTGCCTGGCTAGAAAACATGGTGGAGCAAAAACAAAAAAAACCTAATTTGTGTGTTACAGTGATCATAGTATAGAAATAATTTTGATAGATACTGCCTTCAAGCTGCAGAAAATCTAGCACCTTTACAGACTTTCTGTTTCCTTTTTAAATGGTTATACCACATTAAACAAATAGTATAGATAATGAATGATACACCATAAAATCTTTCTCTTGTATGTTAATATACTTTCTATAATTTGTTTCTCTGGAATTCATAGTTGCTTGGAAATAGTAGGCTTACAATGGTGTAAGCAGTGCAAATTTAAAAAAAATGTGTAATCCTCTAATTTGGCATGATAGTCCACAGTCATTGACAGCGCAAAGCTATACATGTCTATTCAGAAGTCAGTCCCATTTAGTTCAGTGGGATTTATTCCCAGGTAACGGCATCTATTTATTTAGGGCACTTGTATACCACTTAATAATTAGCATTTCTTAGTGATTGCAGTCTAAATAACATCACTTCTATGTCATGGCAGCTTATTTTATTATTATTAAGGGCTTATTTTATTATTATTAAGGGCTTTATGAAGATCTGTCTACATCGTAACTAAGTTATTCTTTTACATTTTCTAACCATCATCCTCAAAAATGTTAGTATGCTATGGAGGCTGTAAATGGACCAGTTCAGGCAATCAGTTTGTAGGTAGCTTACATCGTATTTCTGGTCATCCTGAGTTGAAAAGGTTATCCTGCAAAAGGTGCTGCAAGAGACGCCATCTCTCCTCTGTATCTTCCACTCCATCTCAGTGGGCTTTTTCCCCTCCCTGTAGAATGTAAAGGATGATGGACAGCATGCGTGGAGGCTGAAGCACTTCAAGAAGCCTGCCTACTGCAACTTTTGTCGCACTATGCTGCTGGGCGTCAGGAAGCAAGGCCTGTGCTGCTCCTGTAAGTGCCCAGATAGGCTGCTTGTACAATGCTCATGTGAGATTCACCCTTGTTTGTTGATCTGCGTGCGAATGAAGTGGAGCCAACAATGCCAGAATCCCCAAGACAGATGAGGAGAAAGATTTCCTGGTTTATTTTGTTCCTTTTTAATTTTGACACACAGCAAGCAGGGATTCCATATTGACTTCTAGTGGGTTCCTTATTCTGGGAATGTTTGGGGATCTTTCTAGATGCGCAACTCCCAAATGTGGTGGAATGGATGAACCATAAGCCAGGCCTCACCTCTACTTGTTGAATAAAATTCGTACCCTTTCCTAGGATCCAAAGGGATCTAGGCAGTGGCAACAAAG
The DNA here is from genome assembly GCF_027172205.1 of Podarcis raffonei. Taxonomy (NCBI): domain Eukaryota; kingdom Metazoa; phylum Chordata; class Lepidosauria; order Squamata; family Lacertidae; genus Podarcis; species Podarcis raffonei. The sequence goes on along the minus strand of NC_070606.1, from coordinate 63,574,366 downwards.
TCTGTGTGCTCCAATATCCTCCCAGTCCTACAGCTGCTACTATGCACTGCAAATGGTCATCAACATTCTGTGGGGAACCTCAGGCACAAGAAGGGGGCAATTGTGGGCCTCTATGTCATTCGATCTGGCCCTCAGAAGTCTCCCTGGGCCACACTCATCACTGCTTTGCACTCCAAATACTTTTGCCTGGCTGGAATGAGACCTTGATCTCTGATAATGCCTTTCGGTTGTCTGGATGGATGGTGGAGCAGTCTATTCCACCTGTCTGTTCACAGAGTCCAATAATCCACATGAAACGTTGTTACAGTTCTACAGAATCCTTTCACAGAGTCTAAGACAAGGATTTCCGGAATATTGGCCTTGTTTCGCCATCCTAGGCTTCATCAGTAAAATGAAGTAAAATGTGTGAGATTACAATATTGTATCTATTTGCATTACCTAGAGCCTGTACTACTGATGAACAGACAGGTGGAATAGACACTTATACATATATGGACCTTATGAATGAACTGACTAGAAAATGAACTGATCCACTGGGTCTTCTGCTTTTTTGTTGAACTTTATGAGACTTCCGTTGAAATTTACAATTTGATACAATGAATAGTATACCTTGTTTATTCAAAAGTCCAGCCGGTTACGTCTTGTGTGTTTAATGAAATAGCTAGAAACTGCTTGCCTTGAATATAGGGTGAACTTAGACCTTCTCTCTTTTTCTTTTTCTCTACAGTTTGTAAATACACAGTCCATGAAAGATGCGTGTCCAAAGAGATTGCCCCCTGCATCAGCACTTACGTGAAATCAAAGAGAAATACAACTGTGAGTAAGGCATTCATGAATGCCTAGTGCATGTGTTCACTTATTGATGACCTTCCATCTAAGGCAGGCTGTCTGCAATGCAGATCATGCTGTCCAGACAGTCATAAGAGCCCTGCTATTGTGCCAAGAAGGACCTGTATTTTATAGGCTACCATCAAATTGCCATACTGCTGGAATAGTTCATAAGTATCAAACTGAAAAGGAGGAATCTGCCTTCTGGGCAACTGTTGCAGATATAGCTACCTCTCCAGAGGAGGTTAGGCAAGCAAATGCTCAACAGCAAAACATTGAGACCCATTTCTGGCAGCAGAGTCCTACATTCTTAGAGCTCAGCAGCTCCAGGTTCCCCAAACTCTGAATGAATGCATCTGCCCCCAGTATGGTCATCAGCCTTGTCATTTGATGTATAAGGAAATTGTGCTGGAACTCTAGCTGGGTTTGTAGTCGGAGAGAGAGCAGCACATCAAAAAACATTGGCCAGAGTTGCAGCTGGTACCAGAAGCTGTACTAAAACATAGCTGAGAGGTCAAGACAAAGCAGAAACAGAGGCTGCAAGACTGGAAAAGAACTCAGAGAAGCAATGGAGAAAGTCAATGATTTTTGGATTGTGCATGCCCATGTGAGCAGTTCATTGTGGTATTATGGCTAAAATATCCATCTAATGTTCTATACCAATGTCATTTAAGATTGTGAGTAGCCTGCCTTATAATACAGTGAGTTTAGCCGAAGGCTCATGAGACGCCACGATAGTTGGATCACAGACTCCCCCCCCCCCAAAAAAACACTTTCCCATTCCTTTCTTTATCCCACGCTTCAAAAGCATATCCTGAAACATTTGAAGGAAGAATGATTCTGACGCTCATTCAGGAGCATTTCTTCTCCTTTGTTGCCTCATATTTAGTGCCTGAATTTCTTTTCCAGCATGGATCACCTTGTCTCATGCATTTCTAGGTCATGCAGCACACATGGATTGAGGGGAACTCCCCAGCCAAATGTGACCGTTGTCATAAAAGCATCAAGAGCTACCAGGGCATTACCGGACTACATTGTGTATGGTGCCAAATCACAGTGAGTACGTGAAGCAAGTGTGGTGGTGGTTTTTTTTAAAGAACGCTAAGCTGTTCAAGGCAAGTCACCTCCTGCATCAGCAGGCCATGTTTCTTCTATATTGGCAATAATCACGGCATGCCTGTGAATAAATAAGAAATCTGTTCCTCGGTTTTTCTCCTGATGGTGAAAACGGTCACGACACTGAATATTGTTGAGAAGCCATGGAGTGTGACTGAGCTTTGTTACTTGCTTGATTTGGTACGATGAGCCTGGGATCATCTGTCACATATAGAAGTCATTCCACTATCTATAAGTTGGTTTATTCCACTCACCCTGACATATTTCCCCAGTTCAGGATAGGTTACATTTGATCTTGGAGTTCCCAAATCAGCAGTCCCCCATCCACAGGGACCACATATGAAGCTAGTTTTTATATTCATTCATCTTTTACCATAACGTTACCATAATTGAGCCAGTGAATCCTAGGATGGCCCAATTCTTCTTCTTTTCTCCCCCCCCCCAAATTTGCATTCCCACTATATATGATAATAGTCCCCTCTTGTCTTCTGACATTTCCAACATGTAATGTAACATTAGCCAGGTAACATTTATTTATGTTGTTTATCAATGCCAGTTAGAGAAACCACCTTGCCATTACTTGTAACAGCCTTCCTTTTTATGGATATATTTAAAGAGAATCTTTGTGCTGTGTTTTCTCCTCTTGCAGCTTCACAACAAATGTGCCTCTCATGTGAAGCCTGAGTGTGATGGTGGGCAGCTCAAAGACCACATCTTATTGCCTTCGCACATCTGCCCAGTTGTTCTGGTAAATGAGTCTGCTTGACACCTATGAAATGGGCTTAATGATTGGCATTTTCTGTCTCCCATATGAAGGCCGCTAGATGATGCTCTCTCAAAAACTTAAGATTTTCAACCCATCCAAACTGATTTTGTTAACTTAAAACCAATGTACTTTCCCACAGAGCTGCTAGAGAATGCCTCTTATGTCCATTACTAGAAAGCTGGTGTGTCCCTAAGAAGGCTGAATGACAAACTGCTTGCAATCTGGGCATTTCGTATCGAGCCACTGCTACTGCTACCATACTTTCCCACTACTCCATAAACTATATGCAGCTATCAGTTTACTAATAGTGAATTGAGGCTTGCTAGAAGAGGAAAATCACTCCAATTGTTTCAAGTAAATAATCATTAGCATACAGCCTTAGGCTTTGTTGCAGCTGAGAAAGTAGCTGAAAATAAAAACTCAAAGGAAGAGTGTTGTGCCATATGATGTAGTCTATGCACAAGCATTTTCTCTTGTTAGAGCAGGCAGGGATAATGAGCAAAATTAAGCGATCTAGCTGGATCCTGAGCACCACATAGACTATTTTGGCAAGTGGGTAGTGCTGTCCGCCTGTCAATCACCTTATGTCAGGATGACATCAGATGACCCAAAGGAACATTTTTTTTCTCTTCAGGTGCTGCTCAAGTCTTGGCTGCAGAGGAAGGTCCTTTGCATTCAAAGGAAGAATCGGAAGCCAAATCTTCTTCATTTTAGCTCCAGCTTCATTTTAGCTACAAGTTTCCTGCACTTGACGTCCTATATGATGTCAAGCGTTGGAAAGGTGGGCATGGTCTGCCCACAGTGGCCTAGTGGGCCAACCTCCAAGGCCTGTCAGGCCTGATTAGGCTGTAGGTTGCCTATCCCTGTGTTGGAGCCATTTTGTGATTACTTGGAATAGGCACAGTTACTCCAAGGTGTGCAAGATTGTAAGATTGGACAGGCTCAAAAATGACAATTGCTGAGAGATTTCCACACTTTTTGTAGTATCCTTCTCAGGTTTTGCATATAATCTACCTCTTATTTTGTGGTTTGTAGTTTTGCATATGCTTTTAAAAGATCATTCTATCTTTGAAGGTCCCAGGGTGGGTTGCAACAATTAAAAGCACAATATCTAAAACACACCTCTGTGGAAAGAGTGCTCCACAACTTCCACAAATTAAGAAGTTTCCTCTTTCCTAATGAGGAAACTGTGGTGGTACAAACATTGTACTTTCAAATGCTATGTCTACTTTTTCCTGTGTCCAGAACTATGAGAAATGAGGAAATAGTGAAAGCTGGTAATTGAGTCCCAATGAAGAAAATGTATATGTGAGGTCAAAAATCATGAAAATGCCAGTGATCTGGATTGCACATTACATATGGAGAACAGTAGCAGTTTTTTGAATTAAAAACCATTCTGTGAATAAAGTTTAAAAACAGGAAATCAAGGACATTATCTATCTCTCTATCATCAGATTTATGTCCCACTCCAGAATCTATAAACTTGTAAATCCATGGGGGAAGAAACCATTGGAACTGGGAGAGAAATTAAAACATACCTTATTACTTGCTAGTGGAAATGCAGCCACCCAAAATGCATAACAGAAGACCCAAAGTTAATGTATAATATATTAAATGCTGGCTGTCAAACAGTGCCATGATGATAAGCATTCAGTAATACATTTCATAAAGTGCTAAACAGTAGTGGACAGATTGCTTGGGCAAAGGCACTTACCCAACCTCCCAGAAAGCAGGTCATTGCTTCTTACTGGGGGGAGGGGAGTGAGGTGGCAGCAAAGTCAGCGCAGTGCAAACGCAGCAGCTGAGCCAATGCGTTGCTCCTGCCAGTGCATTGACACCACACTGCCTTCCCCACTGCCTCACCTTTCCCCCTCTCCCTCCTGGTAAGCAGCCGAGCGAGGCGTTCAGGTAAGCACCTCCGCCCCACCATGCCATCCAATACTGGTGCAAACAATCTTTCTTAATTTTGTGATCCTGCAGTGAATCATATTGAATCAACCGCTTCAACGGTGGCTTGAAATGATGGACACGATGATGGTTCCAAAGTTCAATATTTGACTTGCTCCCTGATCAGGGCTTGACATGAATCTCACAGTTCCACCATCTCCACATTTGCTTCGAAAAGGGGTTCATGGACATTTTAAAATATGGCAAACACCATACTTGGACACCTTAAAACAGGGAATGGATTCAGAAGATTTATAAGAGTCCGCTCAGTTTTGTTTTTTAACCCGATGTGGAATTCACTGAGCTGGCTGAGCTGGCATATGGCTGTAATAATTTGGAACCCCATCATGGCCCAGGGTTTCCCTTTTGCTACTGCTAAGGAAAAACAGAGCTGGGAATTAGATCCTAGTGAAGGAAGCCCTTGGAGATACTAAAGAAGAAAATTTTGGCAATTTTATTATGTGGTGCTCTTTTCTGGATTTTTCTCATATTTACTTATTCCTCTGTTACTATTGCTATTCAGAATAATCTATGAGGTTTTGTGATGCTTTTAGTGTTGTAAGGCTGCTTTGAGATCCAATTTTGGCCGAAAACTGCAGTATAAATATGATTAAGCATAGAATAGTATAAATATTTTGGATTCATTCACTTTTCAGGTATCTAAGCATCATGAAAGCTGCATCAGTGTTTAAAAATCCACGTGAAAAAGCTTAATATGTATATAAAAAGCTTTTCTTAATATGTGTATGGGCCTCTCAGAAAGCTTTTCAGCTGTGCAGATTGTGGAATTTTGAAGTTAATATAAATCTTGGAACAACATCAGCCTGGGAAGCAAGTCAAGTATTGAACTTTGGAGCCATCGTTGTGTACACAACTTTCTAAACTACTTTTGGAATGACTGATTCAGGCCTTCAGTGCCATTCACTGTGTGCTCACTATATTCAGATACGGTTTGCACTTCATACAATGTATTATTGATGGTTTATCTGCGTGTTTGTATTCTGTGTTGCTTGACAGACAGTATTTTAATACAAAAGTTTAATACGTTATTAACTTAACTCTTGGAGCTTTCGTGGTCTTTCTGTTGTATTTCAGTTCAGTCAGGAGGAAGTCATCCTTCCCACTTTGTTTATGTTGTCAGTGCTTCCTTGTTATTTGCTGGCCTTCATCCATGCTTCAAAGTCCTTTATGCATTTTCCCTATTCCAAAGGATAGACAATCCCACCCAAGAAGATCAGACAGTGAATCGCCATCCAGCACATCCCCAGATGATACAACCCTGGCCTTCAGATACAACACCACCACGGTGGATGGGCATGGACTACAGGTAGACAGTTCACAGCTGCTGCGGCTGCTGCTGCTGCTATCGTATCTATTTATTTGACTTCTATCCTGCTCAACATGTATGGTTCTTCCCATCCCTGCTGTATCTCAGCACCAGCCTGGTGAGATAGTTTAGACTGGAAAGTGGTGACTGCCCTAAGGTCATGCCCAAAGAGCTTCATGACTGAGTGGAGATTTGAACCTGCCCTTGTCCAGCACTCTCACTAGTACATCACACTTGCTCTCTCACTTTTCTCTTACACTTGTGAATGAGTGTGTGTGTACCTGCAAAATTATATTTTGTGCACCATGCCTAAATTGCAGGCTAGTTGTGGAGGAAGGCATACCAGGGAGAAGATGTCATTCTGCACTGATCTCCTAGTCCATGGGTAGGAAAACTAAGGCCCGGGGGCCGGATCTGGCCCAATCGCCTTCTAAATCTGGCCTGCAGACGATCCGGGAATCAGCATGTTTTTACATGAGTAGAATGTGTGTTTTTATTTAAAATGCATCTCTGGGTTCTTTGTGGGGCACAGGAATTCATTCATTTCCCCCCCAAAAAATATAGTCCGGCCCTCCACAAGGTGTGAGGGACAGTTGACCGGCCCCCTGCTGAAAAAGTTTGCTGACCCCTGTCCTAGTCTCCCCATGAAGCTAGTTCTGGAATATCCTTAGATAGTCGCCCTGTTGAATTTTGCATGGTTAATAGATTAACCCTTGGATCCATCCTTCTGCAGCTCTCCCCACAGAACCCAAGCTTGCTGAAGCTCTGCTAACCTAATATTGTCTCAATAGCAATGCCTGCCTTGTCCTTTAAAGAGTTCAGTCTCTAGGTGTATATCAGGAAGCGCACAAGAGGATATTTGCGGAGCATAAGGCAAACATTATTGAGTCAAAGGATGTATATATTAAACAGAGCCGAGCTCCTGAGGCTGTGGCTCGTGTGCTTAGAAGGCCATAGACAGAATAGGTGTGGATAAGAATAAGTGCACAGATTGGTGGTTCCCAGCTTTCTCCAGATTCTGCTGATCCAACATGTTGCCAGTTGCATGCCTTACTTCCTCTGTGGCAGTGCCGTATGACTCATTCCCCCCCCCCCATTTTGCATGAATGATGTTTTGTATGCTGTATAAGGAGGCTCTTTGTTTGCTTTGTAATTTGCTTTCTAGATCACCCCTAAGCCTGGAACGCATCCACTGTTGGTGTTTGTGAACCCCAAGAGTGGAGGAAGACAAGGAGAAAGGTATGTTTCCCTTCCTCCTATTGGAAAATTGTACCCTCTGCAGCATAGAGGTTTTTGGTACAGTAAATACACATTTGGATCCAATGGATCCAAACTACAAGAAAGAAGATTCCACCTAAACATTAGGAAGAACTTCCTGACAGTAAGAGCTGTTCGACAGTGGAATTTGCTGCCAAGGAGTGTGGTGGAGTCTCCTTCTTTGGAGGTCTTTAAGCAGAGGCTTGACAACCATATGTCAGGAGTGCTCTGATGGTGTTTCCTGCTTGGCAGGGGGTTGGACTCAATGGCCCTTGTGGTCTCTTCCAACTCTATGATTCTATGATTTGGTAATCATTATAAGTAATACAAACACCTTCCCTTAAGGAAGTAATAGCAGAGAGATTGCATTTTCCCTGCAATCGGACGGCAATATTGTGCTGCTTGGGAAATACCCCAGATAGCACTGCTCAATGTGGTTGCAAGGCTGTCACTGATACCTGTTATCTGGTGCCTGGGACATCACCAAGTCTTTGGCTTGGTAAGGACAGCTGTAATTTAAAAGTATTTATGAAGCAAACATTTCAGGGAGGGGGCTTAGAAATAGGAGAAAAGATTTCCATATGGAAATGGTTTTATTTGTCTGCTTGATGATTGCTTGTAAATCTGAAAATTTAAATAAATTTATAATAAAGAAAAAGGAGAAAAGATGGGTCCACAGTGCAGTAAACATCAATCCAAAAGCATCCTCCATTTTCTGAATATGAAGGTGGCAACTTTTGCTACACTTATGGAGCTGCCCTGAGCAGGCTGTGGTGTGGGTACAGAGTAGCTGATGCTAAGAAAACGTAATCATCTGCCTTGGATAGGGATAGGGGAGAAATTGGAATCCATTCACATTTAAAGGCAAACTTCCCTAATTCTCACTTTCCAAAACAATGCACAAACTGATACACAGGCATCCTTCAAAAAATGTGCACTTCTTCAAATCTTGTAATGCAATTCTCTGGCCAAGTAATGAGTACAAAAATGTGGTAAAAGTGTGCATTATAATAGGGGGAAATTGATTTGCAAAAATGTTTATTTTGGGGCACAATTGCTTGCAAACATTTAATATTAGAAATTTGCACTAAAATTCTGATGAATTTTCATGAGGACTTTTTTTAAACAGAAAAATGAAAACTAGTGTGGAAATGTGGAGAACTTAAGACTGGAAAAATGAGAAATTGAAACATAGTGAAACTGACAGATTTCCCTCCTCCTAGCCTTTACTCTCCTTTTTAGGGGCCATCACTTTTTGTTTTTCTTACTTACTTTCAGGGTTCATCGGAAATTCCATTATCTACTCAACCCCAGACAAGTTTACAACCTGGATCGAGGAGGACCCACTCCTGGGTATTGAAATCCATTGATCAACCTGCATCCATTTTGCTATCCTTACTATTCCCTCTTAGTTGTGCTGCCCATTCTCACTCCCCATTTGCTTTTTGCTCACCTTCCCTCTCCAGTTTCCCTTTCCACCTCCCTGCTCGCTGAAGCTTCTTAACATACCTTAGCTTGAGGAACTCAGCCTGCTGCCAATTCTTTAGAATTATGCGTGGAGCTCGTGCTGGAGTTTATGATATTTGCCATGTCTGTCTTAAGGCAATAAACCTTTGGGCTCTGGGACTCTACATACTCCTGATGGAATACCTGTGGATATTACCCCTGAATACAAATTATACAATCCTGAAAAAGTTATTTGTGGCTAAGGCCCATCGCACTGCTGTCAATTGGATGTTGTTGCAGCAACCAGCTGCTGGATCTTGTCCAAAGTTTGCATGGATTTTACAACAGCAGCAACAACAATTCCCCTTCACGCAGATCTTTCTTACAAATGTCATGTATTCTTTTATGGGTGTTCTTCTTGAATGTGTGCTGTGCAGGTTGACTCTTCACTGGTTTTCCTTGTTTTGTTGCTTTGCAAACTTGAGAATGAGCAAGAATTGCATGATTTTGGACTTTGGAGAGCAGCAGGGCTGCTGTGCCTTTTTTCACATTTGCTTTTGTGTGAATTTAAAAAGCAGTTTAGATGTGGTATTCTTTCCCACTTATGGCAAGCAAGCTATTCTAAAGAACTTCCCTATCTTTTCCTTTTCCTTCTGCTTTCTCTTAGTTTAAACTTTTTCCGTGATGCTCCAGACTTCCGTATTCTGGCTTGTGGAGGAGATGGGACCGTTGGATGGATCCTGGACTGCATAGGTAAATTGGGATCCAGGGATGCTGCATGGATCAAAGTACATTAGATTTGTTGGATAACTGATACGCCTGGGGTCACTACTGTGTAAGAGAGGGGGACCCTAGTAGGTCAGTAGCAGAGCACTTGCTTCCCCAGGCTCAGCCCCTGGCATCTGCAGGTAGGGCTGGGAAAGGCTACCTGCCTGAAACCCTGGACTTCCGCCAGGTGTGGACTGTGCTGAGCCAGATGTACCAATGGTCCGACTCTGACTCCAATATAAGACAGCTTCCTGTGTTCCTTTGAGGGACTGAAACTAGAGTTCTTCCGCTGGCCAGCATGAGGCAACCACCTCAGCTAGCAGATGCTGGGTGGCAGGGAGGGACAGAGCTTTGTTGCACACAGCCTACTCCGCTGCCCCCTAACCTAGCCTGCTGCTAGAGGACAGCGTCCCATTGCTAGGATTGGTGCAAGAGTCAAGTTCCAGTCCAGTCAGATGGAGCAGGAAGAACATCTTGGCCTCAGGCAGCAAAATGTATTGGGCTGGCCCCATCTACATACACAGACTCAAGCATGCTCGCCTCTGTCCCATACAAGGATTATGAGGGTTTTGGCTCTCTGATGAGGATTCCAGATTGCCCCATGCTTCAGACTACAAAATGTCTTGGACCAGTCCTGTCTCCATGCACACACCTCATCCACCAAGAAGACTCAAATGCATGGACTTTTTAAACTTTTTTTAAAAAATACACACAAGTATCTGAGTGACCTTGGTGGTTAATTTGTCTTACGTCGATCCTCACTGTGTTTAGAACTGGATGGCCACATGAACCTCTGCCCCATATAATGTTTATGAACAGAAATGGAGCAGTCTGTAGCGCTGAAGATTCCAGCCAGGCCACAATGATCTTCTCCTCCTTCCTCTGCCAGAAATAGTAGCCAGATGCGCTCTCCCCCGCTACCGCCTCCCCAATTTGCATCTCCGTTAATATTGTCATTATTATTCAGCATCTAATATTGAATGAAATGTTGTGCAAATTGGAACAAAAGACCAAGCCTCTGCAAATGGCTTACAACCTGACAAAGAAATACACACAGGTGATAAGAACTGAGAGGAGAAATGCCCTTGGTATCCTCTGATAACAATGGGCCTTACTCCCAAGTGAGTGTGCACAGGTTTGCAGACATATCATTTCTGTCCTCCCCACAACAGAGCGCCCTTTCACTCCTTCAGTGGAGTTCCCTTCTTTTGGCAGCATCAGGCCAAGGATTTCCCTCCCTTGAAAGAAAGATGGGTGTTGGCAACGAATGAGAAAGCGGGGGCAGCTGAAAGCATGTCTCTCATGCAGCCTGGAGACAGGGAGAGTTCTGTACTGTTGAAGTGCGCACAAGGAAAAGTTTGTAGCTGGGAAGACTCTGTGGCAAGGAGCCCAAGGAGGTGGACCTGCAGCAGGAGAGGGCTGAATTTCATATTAATAATAAGAAGAAGAGTTTATTATTTATACCCCACCCATCTGGCTGAGTTTCTCCAGCCACTCTGGGTGGCTCCCAATCGAGTGTTAAAAACAATACAGCATTAAATATTAAAAACTTCCCTAAACAGGGCTGCCTTCAGATGTCTTTTAAAAATAGGATAGCTGCTTATTTCCTTGATATCTGATGGGAGGGCGTTCCACAGGGCAGGCGCCACTACCGAGAACACCCTCTGTCTGGTTCCCTGTAACCTCACTTCTCGCAATGAGGGAACCAGCAGAAGGCCCTCAGCACTGGATCTCAGTGTCCGGGCTGAATGATGGGGGTGGAGACGCTCCTTCAGGTATACCTGACGGAGGCCATTTAGGGCTTTAAAGGTCAGCACCGACAGTTTGAATTGTGCTTGGAAACGTACTAAGAGCCAATGCAGATCTCTCAGGACCATATATTGATTCATATATTGATTGGCATTAACCAGCCACATCTTTGACTGCAGGCTGCATTATAAAGAAGCTTTCCTGCCTCCCTTTTCTGAAAGTTGCACACATAGATTGGGTTGCAGGGTTGGTCTGCTGAAGTTCTGAACTGAGATCCAGCAGCTCAAGGAACTAGGGGTGGGGGTGGGTGGAAAATCAGTTTGGTTTGCCTTTTTTAGGCAAACCTACTTTATTCACACTTGCTGAACCAATAAGCTAACTGAAATGAGGTTATCCTTTGAAATTCGCACTTTTCCAGATTTTTTGATGCAGTTCCCCAGCCAGACGTGTGCTCAGAAAGGTGCATGTTTGCGAAAGCAACATATAAAACTACAATATATTAGGTCAAATTGCTTTCAAACACCAACACACCATGTATAGCCAGGGGATACAGCTGTAGTTCGTTCTGCCCCTGGGAAATCCTGTCCTCATTAGTTCTGCTATGGCAGGTGATGTAGAAAAAGGAAAGTTGACTCCAGCACTCTGTTGGCTTCTAATGTCTGTTTTTCTTTTTGCAGATAAGATAAACATAGCAAAACACCCTCCTGTGGCTATCCTGCCCCTGGGAACAGGCAATGACCTTGCCCGCTGCCTACGATGGGGCGGAGGTAAGTATTTTGAGTCAGCCTAACACTGTAGGGTCATTCATCACGACCTCACACCATGACTTGCCACTGATCCCTCCTGACAGCAGTCCCATGTGCTGTTGAAACCTGTCAGCTGCTTCTAATCCCACTTGTCATTGTCCAGGCTTTGCACCATTGGAGACTGTCCATCACTGACAGCTCTTCAAAGTATACATTAAAAAAGAAATCTTACCACACCCACCATGCAACTTGGAATCTTACCCAACCCACAGCCTTATCTACTAGACAGAGCACAGTTCCCCATTCCCCATTGATGTTGCTGGGCCCAAATCATTGCCAGGATTGTTTCTCCTTCTCTGCTTCTGATCACTTGGCCTTCTTTTATGGCTTTGCATCGCGCCAAGGCATCCAATACCAGACTCTCTGTAACACAACTGTTTGCCCCATTAGTGCTTGGCCTATTCCACCGCTGACATTCTGTTCCTTACCATATGCCATCCCTTTTTCCACTCTCAAGGTTATGAAGGTGGCAACTTAATGAAGGTCCTGAAGGACATTGAACACAGTGCAGAGGTAATGCTGGACCGATGGCAAATTGATGTCATCCCTATTGACAAAGAGGAGAATGGGGACCCTGTCCCTTACAGTATCATCAACAACTACTTCTCTATAGGAGTGGTAAGCACTGTCTGTACAGCTCTCGTTCCCATGATCTCCCTCCCTATTTCCCCTGTAGTATCAGAAGCCCTAGATAACTTTGTGTGTCAGACTGGAGATGGACAATAGGCTTTGGAGGTGATACAATGGCAGCATCGTTGTCCATGGTGTACATACTATTCTGTCCCATTGTCACCTAGGGACAAATGGCTTCCACGTGTTTTAGAAGTCCCCCACATTCCCACAAAACCTGCTAACTAAAGCAACAGCAGTGAGATATATGCATACCATAAGCAACACCTTCAGCCAACTCACAGCTATAAATTGGAGTGCAGTTTTCTTGTCTTATGGGCATGCTGTAAAAAGCTCATATTTGAGACTGAAAATTATGTTTTGTACTTGAGAATGGAGATTGTGGGGACTGTGATGACTCTTAAATCTCAATAAGAATTTATTGCAAACTTGTGATCTAAGAAGACTCATTTCTGCATCAATAATAATTATTATTAGTTAACACAGTCTTCTTTATGAGAAGAGAAAAAGCAATTAGTCTTTATCCTGAAGTCTGTGATGCAAGAATATGGGTAGTTGACCTACAGGAGTGTCATGGGACTTAGCCAGTTTGGTCAGCTGATCTTTCAAAGGCTCACATGACCCAGTCTTGTGGGTAGTGTGGTCAGGAACAGAGCTGGATAAAGGAAGGCTGAATTCCTGTGTGAAAATAGGATTCAGCTACAGGGAACTGTGAATCCTGACTTGTGAATCCTGAAATGTAATTGGGTTCCCATTCTGAGGCTCTTGACTTCAGAGCTGCCTAGGAAGATCAGCTTGTGCAAAACAATGGCTCCTTGTCCTATGCTGATCTTCCCTTTCCCATCACTTACTTGATGGAATGGGAAGCAAAAAATGTGCCTTTTGGAAGCATCAGCTATCTGCAAGGTGAGTCCTGTGTGTAGGTGATGGTTTCAAAAGGCAGCTTTTTCTCCCCTCCTGATCACATGATGGGGAGAGAAAAGGGTTCCTTGTGGAAGGATCACCTGCACAGCAGAAGTCCCTTGAACCCCATCCATCAGTTGATGTCACAAGTAACATCAGGTGATTGACAGTTGGGTGGGATTTTGAGAAAATGGAATCGTGGTCAAAATTGGACTCCTTGGTGGGCCAAGATTGGTCTGTGAGCCTGACTAGCTTATTTAACCACTGTTCTTTCCCTGGGATCTCTCTTTGTTTCTTGAATCTTGTGTACAATATTCTTGCAGCTGTTGTTGCATATAGGAATAAGTTACTGGCTTTTTTTGGTAACTCATTCCCAAACATGCCAAGAAGGAATGCTTCCGGTTTCTTGGGAAATGTGAATTAAAAATAAAATAAAATAGCTTGTTATACACCATTTCCCAAAATTCCGTTGCATTTCCATCATAGGTGAATACAAGTACCCTCAGCCTCTAGACATTCCCAACAGAGTTTTGAATCTTTTTCATACATTTTGGCCAGTTTGACCAGTGTCAAATACCATCTGCGTTGCAGTATTTGCACATTTTCTCTTACTTGGTAACATGCCGAAAAGTTCATTGTTTGGTTCCATAATTTTTCCCACTCATCAATTTCAATATTATGCCTGATATCAATGGCCCACTTAACCATTGCTTCCTTTATAAGTTGGTCCTCACTAATTACATTAGCATGAGCATATCTGCACTATTGAATTTGATTTCTTGCTATAACATTAGCAGCCTTTTCCTTTCTGTACCTGGAATTTAACTACCTGAATTTCTATTCTGCCCAGTTAAGAATTCTGTGTTAATTTAATGGATTGCATGCTCCTTCCCTGATTGAAGTTGATCCAATAAAAGATATCACTTTACCTGTGTTGTAGGGTTGCTAAGAAGCTCCCCACAACAGCTGACTCGTTTTAGCATTCTGACATGGTGGGAGAAACAGCTGATTATTAAAAAAAAAAGCACTGAAGCATTTGTTTAAAAACAGTCTCATGTTATATTGAGGTTCCATTTATAAGTGATTGATTGATTGTCATAAATGTGTTACAGACATAGCCAGTATGTCTTTAAAATGGCTATAACTGAAGTGCTGACCTTTTAGATTACATAGCCCATGCTTAATATTGCATTAAATAATTTTAAATTGTCTTAACACTTTGCAGATCTTTAAGGAAAGTTACTTTTGTGTAACTTGTGGCATGATTTCCATAGATCCATTGTGCATTATAATCAGTTGCAGGGTGCTAGCAGGTCAATGAAAGTAAATTGGAGGGCTTTGGTGCTATGAAACCTCATTGCTGACAAGGTGCCTTTAAATACTACCACTGAGGATGACAAGCCATTTCACCTCTGAGTCCAAGCTGCCACATGCTGCTTCCCATCTTTGCCCCCTTTATTTTTGGGCTGTGAGAAATGTGGGCCAGCAGCTATATCACTAACAGGAAGTTTTGGATTACAAATAGATCAGGCCATGGGCTTGCAAAGTCCCTGAGACTAGTGACACCTCTGCACCCCATCGCTGAGATGTGGATGATGAACAGCCTGCTAATCCCTGGATGGAGTAAAGCACATTCCTTGGGCTATCTGAACCCAGAGAGACTGCAAGAGGGGCCCTTGTGTTACTATTTGTGACCTCTGTTTATGTATGTGTGCATTATGTGGCCATTCAAAAACTACTTGAGGTTTATGTCTGCTCAAATACAGCAGACAACCATGATAGATAAGTGGGATAACAAGTTTTCCGCTAACTAAAGAAGGCTCAAGCTAGGTCATTCCATAGAGGCCTGTTTTGATGCATTATTTGTTGATTTATTATGCTGATCAGGGCTTTAAAAGATCTTTAAAAGATCTTTAAAAGATCATCAGATCTTTTAAAAATGGTTATGTTAATATTCTAAGGGTACAAAGGAGATTACAGTGAATAATATGCCTAGACAAAATGGATTCTTGTCCTTTCAAAAGCTGTCGTTCTAAGGGTCTGCTACAATTCTTTGCCTACATCTTAAAAACTCAAGCTGGGGTTGCTTCCATACAGTCAATATTTTGCAGGGGAGATTCAAGTACATACTGGAAATTTACTTTTGTGCAATTAAAGTGTATCAAAGCACTCCCTGACCCTGATGCAACAAAGCCACTATTTTTATTTTTATTTTTTTAAGGGATTCTATGACTTTTTG
This sequence comes from Podarcis raffonei, assembly GCF_027172205.1. Classification (NCBI taxonomy): domain Eukaryota; kingdom Metazoa; phylum Chordata; class Lepidosauria; order Squamata; family Lacertidae; genus Podarcis; species Podarcis raffonei. Next base: position 63,558,584 of record NC_070606.1, on the reverse strand, counting down.
CAGTTAGGACAGTGACAGGGAAAATACACTAAAAAGTGTAGAATGAATGAATGAATGATGCATAAACACCACTCAAACAAAGTAGAATGATTGCTCATTGTCACATAAGCTCCAAGCAAACAATTAAGAAGAAATTCTCAATAAAGACTAGTCACAAGTCTTGTGCAAGCAAATCAGAATGCATGTCCAATAAACAGGTCCTCTGAAGCAGCTCTCCGAAGCATGGGAAAAGTGGCAAGAGTACACAAGGATTCATAATGTTGAATTAACCAGATGTCCCTTTACCTTTACTTTTTAACTGTCACGAATAACTAGGAGGTGCTTTGGGAAGCCCTAGAAGCTCTGCATGACCTCTGAGTGCTCTGAAATAGAGAAATGTTGTATTTCCCATAGTGTTCCTGTTTTATAACTTTAAAATATACATGGGGAAAAGTAATTTTAAAATCAGTTACAGTGGTACCTCGAGTTACAAATGCCTCAGGTTACAAACGCTTCAGGTTACAAACTTTGCTAACCTGCAAGAGTTACCTCAAGTTGAGAACTTTGGCCCAGGATGAGAACGGAAATCGTGTGCTGACGGCAAAGCAGCAGCAAGAGGCCCCATTAGTGAAAGCACGCCTCTAGTTAAGAACAGTTTCAGGTTAAGAATGGACCTCTGGAACAAATCAAGTTCGTAACTAGAGGTACCACTGTATAAGGTCTGTTGCCCACAAAAACTGAAAGCACAATTTATGGGTGAAAAGTGCTAATTGTGCAGTTTTGTGGGACACCTGAATCAGAACTCTGATGAGACTGTCTTCAGTATTTGGAAGGCCTCATTGACTAATCCCCCCCCCCCATCTCTCTTTATAGGATGCATCCATTGCACACAGATTCCACATGATGAGGGAAAAACATCCGGAAAAGTTTAATAGCAGGTAAATATCTTTCCCCTTCTCCACTGTCATTGTAGTGCTGAAGAAGGAAGCGTTCAGTAACTTTACAATGGAATAATGCCATTTGTTTACATTGGATGATCTTCAACTATGGTTTACTTAAGAGTAGGCCCTCTGAAATTAATGGATCTAACTTAGTGGGTCTATTCTGAGTAAGTCTAAGGTGGTATTCAGCTATTGTGTATTGCTTGGAATTTTCCTGAGTTGGGGAGAGGATGGGTGGTACTTCTGCTCTGGGTTTGTCTGAGTTGGTGTTATGGTGTAATGGGATGCAACACATCTTGGTAGGAAGCCACCACCTGGCTCTGGGTTCTGTTCACCTGCTGGGTGGCTAAAGAACCTGGCACACCGGCCAAACATTTCCCCAGGAATATCTGTATGACAGTATCTGACCCCTGTAAGCCTAGGGTAGCCATCCTACTTAGGGACACCTCCATGATTTTAACAGCTGAATGGGAGGAAGGAATCAACAGGTGATGCTTTGCCCAGCATGGAAATAGCAATTTCTGTGGGGTGCAGCTGTCAAAGACAACCCACACATAAGCTGAAGTTTGCCCACATTGTTCTCTCACCAATTTCTGTAACAGGCAAGGATGAAGTGCAGCCAGTAAAGGCTTCCACATATGCATAAAGCAAGGGATACTGATGGTTCCTTTATGTTGCTTCACATCTTGTAGGAGGCATGGCTTTTCCTATGCTTCTCATTTGGTACTTAAATATGGGAGACCAACATGTACTCATTATATATATTTGATTTTTAAATATATATACATACATGCGTGTCACAGTACAATGAAACCATGAGCAAACCTTTTACCAGTGCAAAACCACATGTTGATTAATATTTGGTAGGGTAACTGGGTGTCTAGTTCCTGAGGTGGGATCCAGCCCATGAGCCACCAGTTGGCCTTCACTGGTGTCGAGTATGATGGCTAAGGGATGGTCCTCATAGAAGCAGAGTTGGAAGGGATCCTGATGATCATCTAGTCCAACCCCTGCACCAGATAAATCATTCCTCTTTCTTTGTTTGTAAGTAAGTGAGGTATCAGTCAAAAGGTATTTTAGCAAGGCAAAGGTAAATAATCTACTTCACTCATCTCTGTAAAACAAACATGTATTAGCATTTCTGTCTCTCCACTCCCTCAAGAACAGAGCCATTCACTGATAAGGAATGTTCAAATAATGGCCATCCAGGACAATGCAAATATTATTTGAGGATTCATATATAAATCTGTATTACCTGGCCATCTCTGTTTGAGCCCTTCTCTTTATCTTTAACTCAACTGTAACTTGGTGGTTTGCTTTTTGTTTTTTGTTTTTACCTGAAACTGTAACTGAAGCAACTCATTTCCCTCTGTACAGCAGTTAATTACGTCAGCCTCATGGCATGCAGTCCTGAGGCAATGTGGCCTATACCATTGTAGGATTTGCAACTATTACTATTTGCAGGTCTTTATACTTTAATTTCTGCATAGAAAGCTGCTAGAGCTTGGCTGTAAACCCAGTGCTATTCATTCACACTTCATAATTACATAGAAATTCCAGGGCCAGCAGGAACAGGCTATCAAGGCAAGGCACAACATCAGGTTAGAACTAGCTCACATTTCACTTGCAGTTCAGAAAAAAATGGTCCGGGCTTGCAGTTCACAAAAACGGGAGACTTGTCACTAATGGCCTGTGCAGGAGACATTCAGAGAATTACTCCTAGCATTCTTGTGTTCATAAATTCCTTAGAACTTTAACACTCCTCCAACCACACTCCAAGCTTAAAGTGAAAATCTCTCTTATCCTCTAAAATGTACCCCAGGGATAAAATCGCTAATATGGAATGAGAAACCTAGGAATGACGTAATGCTTTAATGTATCCCCTTTTCTTCTAACAGTTCACACAACTGCTCTGCCCCCCTTCACTGATGTTTAGCTCAGCTGTATATGTTCAGATGGTAGCCAGGTTGAATCATTTGGTACCTGCGCAAACATCAGGTTGGTGCATGTGCTCAGAAACCTTCCTGATGAGCTGAGCAATGCCATGATTTGCTTGTCACAAATTACTGTACGTGGTGCTGTCCAAACTAGAGAAAGAAGCAGCTGCCTATATGTGGAGTGATTGCATGAACGCACACTTAGATGATGAAGGAATAAATAGGGAAATTGTAAAGCTATCTCACACATAATAACATAAATAATGTCAAGTCCGTTACATTTCTGGTCTGTGTACATCTCATATAGTTCCTTGTGGGTTAAGGTTGAAACCCATAGCATGCATTAGTTCAGACACAGGGTCTTCCAAGTGAACCTATGAACAAAGTAATATGGGGAAAGTTGATGGATATGAGAAACAGTTGAAGAATCTGGGCTTCAGGTGCTATCAGACGGGCCCTCACATAGTCAAAGACTTGGGCCACATGCACACCATACATTTAAAGCACTGCGATACTACTTTAAACAACCATGGCTTCCCCCCCAAAATGCTAGGAGCTGTAGTTTGTTAAGGGTGCTGAGAGTTGTTAGAAGACCTCACAGAACTACAATTCCCAGAGTGGTTTAACAATCAGACCTCCTTCACAGAGAACTTACCTTTCAGCCAGTGCTATTTTTCTAGAAAAAGAGGTGCCAAAGCTCACCATGATCTTCCCTCTTGTTCTCTTAGAATGGCAATGGCGCCCACCTGAAAGGTGCTGGAGCTGAGCTCTGGCTGGGGAAAAAAACACTACTTTCAACTCTCCTCCTTTCCCCCCACTACAGTCTATAACTGGAAGTTCTGCTTTCTGCAGAAATCCATATTCAACAACCTTTTAAAAATGATTTAATATAGACAACATCATTTCTTCTGAGTGTTAGTTTTCCTTCAAGATGGTTTTTTTTTTCATTACTGCACACATCCCTGCCAATAGCATAGCTGTGTCATTAGACTCCTTGCAGATGGGTTCATTTCCCATTAATACTAATGGCAAAATGTTACATTTTTGCTTTGGCATGTTTGGCATATGTACACTGCTTCTATGAAACTTAAGAACGGGTACCAGAATCATAGCCTGAAATGCCAGCTAAGTGCTTATGCACCTGAGTGTTTCTTGGCCCATGCTGTTACTTCTCTCTCTCTCTTTCTTCCCTCCCATCCAAAAATACTTGGTCTTCATCCAGTTTCCTGATCCTCTTGTGAAGCCATCCTCCATGGAGAGCAACCCAATCAACATCTCTACTTGCCATTTAGTTTGCTATGCCTTCCCACCTCTTATTAGTGGTTTATTTTGGTTAACCATGGATTTCCTCTCCAGGACCTGTGGACATGCATTTCTAACCAACTGTCTACACAGCTTTGGCCCAGCAGCAATCTGGGAACTTACAGAGCAGCTCTGAGGAAGGATGGGGCATTAGGTATAAAAACAGACTGAGAGTATCTCATAGTTTTCAAACAGTGTTCCTGGAAATCCTGGGGTTCTCTGCAGGTTTTTCAAGAATTCCTCACAGGGGAAACATAGCTCTGCTGTTGAACATATACTTTGCTTGCAGAAGGTCCCAGGTAATAGCTTTGAGAAAGAGACCCCCTGCCCAATTGGAGTAAGGAAAACTGGACTAAATGGACCACCTGGTGGATGATTTGGCTCAGTATAACGCAGCTCTATCTATCCTCCGTGTGTGGATAAACTTCCTTAAAAGTTTGCTGGTCCACTGCGACTAATCTGTTCCTGCAGTCTTCAACTAAGTGTGCATGGATGCATTCTCAGTTCATGAAAGAAAACAAAAGGCTCAAGAGTCCCAGGCAATGCTCTGCATCATGTTCTGAGTCAATATTCTAGAGCCTTTTAAGAGTCTCAGCATTTGTGTGTTAAGGGTGTGTGGTTGTGCACACATCTGGCCTTGACTGGTTTGGGGTCTGATCACCCCATCCACTGCCTAGAATGTAACTCCCCACAGCTATCCACAGAGGTAATACAGCCACCAGGCCAAAAAAGATTTTTCACCCCTGCCCTAGGCCATGCCCCTGAACCTTCTGTAATGCATGTAGAAAGTTTCACTAGTAGTCTACTTCATCCAGAGTCCTGCATCTGACAGACAAGCTTTGGACATTTAAGAGAAAATGCATAAAGGAAGGTCTGCTTGACTTTCAAACGCTTGTGGCGAGATGTGTGTGAATACCTTGACACTTGCTGAACCCATCTTGTGCACTGCTTCCAAATGAATTTGTGAGCAGAGCTTAGTAGTTACTCCAATCTTGACAAGATATTTAAGCTAAGCCTTAAATGGCTTCTTTAAGTTTGAAATCAGACAATGGGAGAGGGTGGTTCCTCCAGAGCCAACACAGTTTGAAAGAGGAATTGCTGCACGTTTTGTTGACTCGTCCATTTTTGCCTCTGGTAAACAGGTTTTGACATTTTTGTATTTTTTTTTAAAAAACAAACAAACCTGCAAATCCTCACCAGACATGGCAGCTGAAGAATAGAAATGGCTGTGTACATGACTAAGGTTAATGGGAGTTGTAGTCCAAGCCATATGGAGGATGCCAGGTTAGGGGAGGCTGGTAATGTACAGAAGCCTTTATAAACCCCTTTCAAGTCAGGCAATAGTTTTCTGGATGTTTTCTCCAGCCTAAAATAGCACAAAATGCCTGTTTGTGCTATGCAAACACATTCTGACAATTGTTCCATTGGACAGAAAGGATGCAGGTTGTGGCTTTACTTTCTCACATGAATTCAAACCCAAGCCTTCTCTCTTCAAGAAAGCTCCAAGTAGACAACGCTTTTATAAACTGCTTAGAGGTTTTACTACGATCCAACGGTATAGAAATTTGGTTAAATTAAATAAAAAATCCAAAAGGCAAGAACGTGCGTTTGTTTTGTTTTTTAGGAAGGAGCAGGGCACCACACAATGCGAAGAAGAGTATTTAGCAAGGAACCTAGTGAGATGCACCATACCTCTGAGCTGCCTTATTTAGTTCTGGAGATGTTTTTACACCTACAGGTGGCCGGGAGTGGAACAGCTGCTGTTTCTGTCTTTACAGCATTACAGCAGTCCTTAAACCTTTGAAAGATTTCTGGGGACTGAGTAAGAATTTTGGTACAGGGAATGAAGCTCGGACATGAACACACTTCCTGTAAACAATCTCTATTAGGTTACCATGGTCTTAGGACTGCACTGGAGTCATCTTAGGCTAGAGAGGTGCCATCAGACATGCAATTAAAAAGAGAGAGGAAGTCCTCAGGCGCTGGGGTGAGAGTAACAATGCAAAGCATATTGGGATGAAGAGGACTCTCCTTTCAGCCCACACCATTTTGCTGCCTGAGGCAGAGCAGCAAATCCCTCTCCTCCAAAGTCAAGCTGCATAAAACCCAGGGCTCTTTAAGGTATTCTGCAATGTGAGGCAAAAAGTTGCCTGAGAACCCTAACACATACACATACCCCATCAGTAAAAATATAATAACAAACTAAATAACAATTTTCTGCCTTTTATGGAATCCAAAATCAGCCACCTGAGGTGGTTCCCTTACTCTACCTAATGGTAGGGCTGGCCCTGTTTCATTCTCTAGATTGTCTGCTGCTAACCCCTATCTTCTTATTCTCTTCCCCCTCCTGTTTTTTTTAAAAAAATCCTTCAGTCCCAAGCACTGGACGTAGATGGAACCCAGCTCCACAGCCCAGTCTTAAACAGCATGGTCACTACTGATTATAACACAGTATGTTTATTGTAGGAGGGATGCTGTTCATGCATCCAGTGTTTTGACCAAGTCCTCATAATGTCATTGGCATAAAAATGCCAGCCAGTACCCTCTACCCCAGTGATTTAATCTGGAGTGGAAATCCAATCTGTTTAAAAACAACTACTACTACTACTACTACTACTACTTGTTATAAATGACCTGAATATCTGAATGGCTCATTTGCAACATTAAGCTCTCTCCTGTGTGGAAATAAGCTTTCACAACATTCCTTGGGGGCCCCTCCAGACTAGAATTTTATACTGTACTGTATGTATTTTGCAACGTGTTCTTTATAGGGTTGCCATAGTTCAAAAAGTAAATCTGGACACAAAAGTTGTTCAGCTTTTTTTGCGAAATCTAAAAAAAACACATGCGTTTTCAAGCAAGGAGGGCTAAATACCAGCCATGTTGGGACATATGGCAACCCTGTCTTTATAGTGCAATGTTCTACTTTAGTTTGTTGTGCGATGCTTCCCAAATATTACCACATAGTTGTTCAGAGTTTAGCAGAAATGAAACAAGAAACCAGAACATTTGCAGTAAAAAAAAAAGTTTTGGGATTTCAGTGGGAAATTATGGGATATGCACTGATGTAAACTGAAGCCGTGTGACCACCCCAATACTTTTGGAGGTGTAAATAGCTTTGAAAGCATGATTGCTTTCAAACCTAATCTGGAGTGGGGGCAAGGGAGTGGATGTGCTTATGGGTTGCCCTTCACAGAATTAGAGAGAGGACTTTGTGGACTCAGCATCTGGAAGGCCACAGGTTCTTCAACTCTAATCTCAGATCTGAAAGTCCCTCCTTTACATTAGGATCTCCCTGCTTCAGTCTAGGAACAGCAAAGGACCAGAACTGTATGATTACTCCACCTTAGCTTCGACAACGGTTAAACCCCTGGGTTCCCAAGAGACCAGTTTGCAGCTGAAGTCTGTTGTCTTTGGGTGAAGACAGCAGGCGATAAGGGCTATCGGGAGTGTAAGCAGGAAATAACATTCATTGTCCTGCTCCACATCTTGCTGATAAGCTGAAGAGCAGTGGTCAAGGGTCAGAGGCAACTTGTACCAAGCTGATCACACACTCTTATACTGACACACTTTGCTTTTCTATAATAGCCCTTTCCATATGTAGCCAAGGGCATTGTTAAGGGCTCAAGCCATGGGCATTTTGCAGTGAAGCCCAGATCGTCTGCTACTTCCCCTCCGCTTTTTAACCCCCCCCTAAATTGACTTAAAGGTGGCTAAGAACCCTGCAAAATGCAGACACCCAGCATCTTAACTGCCCAGAGTCATATACGCATTAGCATATGCAAACTTAATGGAAATCTGTGTCATAGGTCTGTACTTAGCAACCCCCCTGCATGTAGCGGTTGATAAACTAAAGCCTCTGATAAACTAAAGCCTCTGGTTCTAAGAATCTGCACGGTTGTCTGCCTTGCAAGATGCAGGATATAGTCTCAAGCACTGAATGTCTGAAACTTGATCCTGAAAATGTCAGCTGTTCTGTGCACAGAGCACATTTCTGGGACATGTCGCATGATTGTGGAGAAATACCTGAAAACGTTTTGGTCGGTTCCTCTGAGACTGGGCACAGCTCCCAGGAATCGGGGACGAGGAAGCCATCATTCAGCACAGCTCTTAAGTGAGTGCTTCATCAGGCCACACCCTCCTTCCACTTATTGCTTTTAGGCTCTTTCCCCTAGTCTCTCCCGAGCACTTCTTCCCCTGCAAAAAAAAGGGGGGGGGATGAAAAAGTAGAAAATCTGCAAAGTTGTTTTCAACAAGCCGCAGTTCAAAATTATGCAAACTTTATGCAGACATGCATAATTGCCTCTTCAAAAAATTAACCGTGCAATTTTTGAACCTCTGACGACAACTCTAACAATGTCAGGATGAGGCGCGTAGCAGGGCGAAAATAAATACTGCCTGACATGTGTGTTTGCATTTAGTAAATCAACCTGTCTTCTCTGCCTTTTCTTTCTCGACTGAACGTGGGCGGGTTTCTCATCCAGCCCACACCTCCTTACATTTTGCTGTTCTGCTCTTATTTGCCAGTGAGACTATGGCTTCACTGTAGTCCTCATTTGGAGAATCTAGGGGGGGGGTCCTAGGTTGGTTGTTCAACTCAGAGCCCCTAAATCTCTCAGGCCTTGCAGCTATTTGTGAGGAAACTGGCACAATCCCTCAGAAATTCCTCCTAAGCAAATACCACTGAAGTGACTGAAAATAATGCAATATCCCAATTAGTTATTTTATTTGGTTGATTTGGAGTTTGGTGGTGGTGTTTTTTTAAAAAAAGATTGCTTTTTGTTTAAAAATGCTCAAGGAGACATATATAAAATAAAAGCAGCAACAAAGCAGCAAATACAAAGGACACTGTACACATCCCCTTCAGTTTGTTGGGCCCATTCCCAATGCATTATCCCTATTATTGGGGCAGGAACTAATTTCAGCTAAACATAGAAAGTGTACAGCAATGTTTGCTCTGTGTCCCAAAATTGCAGCTGTTTCAGGTTGAGTCTGAGTGTATTCATTGAGTTATCTAAGGATATTTTACACTTAAAGTAGCGGCAGGGAACTTCTACCAACCCTGCAATGTTGTTGGACTGCAGTGCCCATCAATCCTAGCCAGCATAGTCAATGATGAGGGATGATGGGAGTTGTAATTCAGCGACATCTGAAGGGCAGCAAGTTCCCTATCCTTGAGCAGGTGCCTTATTTTGCAGTGTTGAGGCAACTCTTAGAAACTTCCAAAAAGATTCCATTGCTTTCCCTGTTGCCAAAGACCTGGTGCTGCTGAAGCAAGGGTTTGGAGTCCTGCTCAATTCTGTAGCCAGGTGTTGTTACAAAAACAAAAAAATGTAGTCACTCCCCTATCCCTTCCTCAAAGACGCTTCTCTTCTCTCACATTCACTTTGTTCTGCTGACTCCTGTTTAATCAGCTAGCTGTTCTAAACATGGCAGCATTGATTGTTCTCACATTCTGTGCATGAGAACCATGATTATCCAGCAAGGACACAGAGGCACTGTGCTTCTGGTTGTTATTGCATTTAGCGTTCGTGATTCCAATCCCTTTCTCCAGGACCAAATTGTCCCTGCAAGGTTCAGCGAGGTTCCCACGCAGTTTTATTAGCACAAGAAATCAGGTAAGCCTGATCTCTGTCCCCAAAGGCTCTTAGCTCAATCAAAAGGCTAGTGCAGGACAATTTTCTTTTTCCAGTTTGAGTTGAAATTTTGGATCTTTCGCAGTGGAGAGCCGCAGCGATCATCAAGCTAACTGGGCCAAGTCTTATTATGAGGAAGTTGAATGGTAGAGAGTCCAAAAGTGCACATTTGTTCCATGGCTTTAGCCCTCTTGCCGGGACCTCCTTGCAAACATTTTGCACAAATCTGAAATTGGGCAAAATTTTCAGAATTTTAATTGGCTTTATGAGTTTCAAAGAATTGAGATTCTCCTTTGAAAATTTCCCTTTTTTGCTTATACTTCTTAAAATATCAACATGAAGCCTTGTTGATGACTTTTGGGTTCATCCACACTTATCTTTGCTCCTTGCTTTCTAAGGTTTCTAGGTCTATGTCTGAGCATGGTTTTGTGTGTGTGTCCCAAAGCTTTTCCGAGGAAAATTTGTGTTTTACTGCTAAATCAGAGGAAATGGCAATCCGAAGAAAACCCAATTGCTGTTTGGTCCGATTCAGCAGTAAAATGTGGGGGAAGCTCTCTCTCTCTCTCTCGCTCTCGCGCGCTCTCTCTCTCTCTCTCTCTCTCTCTCACACACACACACACACACACACACCATGCTTGGACATGGACCTGGAGAGCCCAGATCTTTGCCTAGAGATGCAGAGCAAAGCTAAGTGTGTATGAGCCCATAAAAGTAATAATGTTAAGTATCAGCTTAACCTTGAGCTCTTAAGAAGGTATGTACTGCCTGCTGTTATTGCACCTGCTGTCTTAATTACCCCACAAAGGAGATGGACTATGCCACCATTCCATGGTTGTGGTGCAAGACTTGCATTGGGTTCCAGGACAAAGCTTTGCATGACCCTCACAGGAACCTCAAATTGCTGTATTCCACCGTCATAGACAACAGCCAAGGAACTAAGGAGCTGTTTTCCCTGAGTCTCTTGCGTGTGCACACAATGAAAGGAAGCTGCTGATACTGACCCATTATTGTTGCTCCTGATACATTTGCAGTGTTTTAAGTCATGTGCATAAAAGCTCAAGTTTTTCGCAAACATAGCAAGGTGCCACATGGAAAGCTGTCTTTGTGGTATTTCTCATGTTTCCAGCCTGGCACCCAGCTCCAACCAGCTTTGAGTGGGTGACCCTTGGTAGTTTTCCAGAGAGTTGCCATCTTCCTTGGGATGATCAGTGTTTAGTGTGAAAAGCATGCAGTTTTTACCATTTTACTGCATGCAGTCTGGATGGCATTCCTTGATGTTTCATGATGCTTCTGTTTCAGGAATAATGCCTTTTCCCCCAACACGAGATGTGCTTGTTGTTGTTGTTTAGTCGTTTAGTCGTGTCCGACTCTTCGTGACCCCATGGACCAGAGCACGCCAGGCATTCCTGTCTTCCACTGCCTCCCGCAGTTTGGTCAGACTCATGTTTGTAGCTTCGAGAACACCGTCCAACCATCTCGTCCTCTGCCGTCCCCTTCTCCTTGTGCCATCCATCTTTCCCAACATCAGGGTCTTTTCCATGGAGTCTTCTCTTCTCATGAGGTGGCCAAAGTACTGGAGCCTCAGCTTCACGATGTGCTACATTTGTATAATCTGGGAAAATGTGACTCTTATTTCTGGTAGCACTCCTGTTGCGGTTGCTCTGGAGAAGGCAGTCAGAGAATGCCTGTGGAGGATAATAAGCAATACCTTCCCTTTCACCAAGGCCATTTTGCACAAACACACACAAACACAAAATACTTTACAGGCTGACATTCTTCCCACTACACCAGTCCAGGTCACATGTGATCATCTACCTCCCCCACTTTTTAAGTGGCAATTATCACATCACCAAGCTTACTCTCCTCTAGAAATCCCCCCCCCCGCACACCCTTCATGAAAAACAGAGAAATGCATTGTTTGCATTCATTTTGTTTTATTCTTTGAGGAATATGGACACCTCCTCTATGCTTCACCTCCTTCATCACCTCCTCTATGCTTACAGGAGCCCAACAGCAGCATGGCTGTCCCTCTACAGCAAGGTGATCCCCCCCTGCCACCTATTCTGGGTGGATTACAGTACAGAGAGATCTCACTGGTCCCAATCTTTCAACTAGGATTTGCAAATTTATTGTCCAAACACAGATATTTTGGAGTAAGCCTGGATAAGCACTCCAAGTTTTTATTTCTGCAGATCCTTGGTACTCCCTCTGTGTAATGGTTTAAAAATGCCCCTGTGAATTTAGTCTTGGATCTCTTCCCTTCTCCTGCATTTCACCAGACCACCCTGTGCAAAAGATTATGATGCCAGCTGAGAATTCAATCGCACAATGGCCCTAATTTTCTGGGAGGCAAAAGATGTTCTTTTCTAGCTGTTTCCAGTGGCAGTGTGGTAGTTCTCTGCATGCAGACATTTGCAGTAGATATGGTGCTCAGTGACTGCTGGAGAGGAACAGTATGTTCGGAAAAGGAGATGATGGAGGGGATCTCTCCTTCTGTAATGCCCCCCTCTCTTTGTTCTCTCTGTCAGAATGAAGAATAAACTTTGGTATTTTGAATTTGGCACAACGGAAACCTTTGCCGCCACCTGCAAGAAGCTCCACGACTATGTAGAGATTGAGGTGAGTTTCCAGGGATCCTCAAATTGCCGCTTCTACTGGAGACTGTTGTCCGGGTGATTGCAGTGCCTCTTTGTTGCCCAGGAGACTATCTGGGTAATTCTTAGTGCTGATACAAATTTCCCTTCCGGCCCCCCTTTCCATTAAGCTGATCCTACACCTGTCACACACAACCTGCTAGGAATACTCCGTAATGGGGTCTACTCTATGTAGCAGCTGTAACGTTGAAGAGTACCATGGAGCTCCTGCTGCCACCACCTTGAACCGTTTCCAGGAGTTTTGACATGGCAGGAATGATGTAGGAATCAGCTTTCAGAGTCGCTATAAATTCACTGCTTCCGGAGGAGTAACCATGTTAGTTGGTTGTGAAAAAACCGATGAAGGACCCTAAAAACTGATGGGTATATACTGTATTATGGCTTCACCATTCACAGACTAGACTGCAGTTCATCAGATGCCATGAGTGTTATAGCTATGAATTCAGAGGAAAGGGGTGAAATGTAAAAAGTCAGGTCAAGTGGCAATGAACTGTAAAAGGTAGAGTCGGTGACACTCCAAATTAAGAGTTATCCACACTTAGCTTTTGCCCCACACTTTCCAGGCACAAGTCCACACTTAAAAGCTCTGTGTCTAGGCATTTTGAAGGGGTTCCTTTTGCCCTGGAGCTTTCCCTGCAAAAAGCCACTCTTTAGTGCTTAATAGGTGCAAATGTCAATTTGGGGTTTCCATGGATTAACTTCAGTTTCAACTGAGCTTTAAAGAACAGATTTTCGTGGGGAAAGGTTGATTGGACATGCAGTTTTAAAGCGTGCACTGTGCCTGGAAAGAACAGAGAACAGAGAAAAGAGAAAAGGTAAGTGTGGGTAAATCCTAAGTGGCCATTCACAATACCAATATTTTGTGATAACACTTCCACTGTAGCATTTCTCGGCTAATTAACACTAATAGCAGGAAAGAAACCCATTGTCCTTTCATGCTCAAAGCAGGTATGGATCAAATCCATTAGGCAACCATAAGCTTTGCAGGCAATTAAGACTTGCCCACAGTGGAGATCTTCCAAGACTTGAGATGCTGAGTCAAGGTACCTATTATTTAGCACCTGTTCTGCTCCCATGCTGGTTTCCTGATAATCTGTGTAATAGACAAGGGGGGAAAGGATTTATACAAGTGGCTAAATCCAAACTACAAAGGGATCTGGTTCCTGTATTTCCAAACAAGCCCTTGTACTATTAGTCAACGCTGAGAGTATTTTTGATAGACCAATAACATCAGCAACAGAGCTCCAAACTTGCTTGAACTTTTTCCCCCAGATTATAAGAAATAACAAAGACTGCAATGTTTAACCAATTTAATCAACTTGCTTGTTAGATCAATAGATTAAAATGTTAATTGGCTAAAATGCTGCCACTGTTTAACTGGGTAGCAGAGTTGGGGGGGGGGGCGTTCCCAACATACTATGAATATATAGTTAGATGCATATGAAAAATGCAGGTGTCGTCCCATTTTAAAAGAGGCATTCTCCCATACACAAAGGAATGCCTCTTCTATGTAATGTCTGCTATGATATGTAAGTGCATCATCTAAAAACAAGGAAAGCATGTTGCTGCATTCAGAAAGTGTTTGGCCCAAACACAAAACAAATGTGTTAATCAGCTAAAACTTTGATCTTATACATTTTGTTCAACCAGCCATACTAATAATTGAAGAACAGGTTTGTTGTATGCATTTTTTCTAAATATTATGGCAGAAGTTTCAAAACATCTTGTAGCACCTTAAAGGCTTGGCCATTTATGATGGCATAAGGAAAGTGACGGGGAAATGCACTGGAAGGAGTGGAACAACACTTGCTTGACTCAGTGCCGTAGAACCTCTCGACAAGCAAATCAGAATGAATGTTCAGTCTGAAGCCGATGGTGTCTAACCTCCCTGCACACTTTGTGCGAGCAAATCAGGATGAATGCTCAAATAAATAGGTTGTCAGGAAATGACCAGATTCAAAGAAAGTCTGGTGCATTCTTTTAGTCTCCACTGTACTTCTGAATGCAATGAAGAGGGGAGGCTAAGAAGCAGGTCCATTTTTGCCTCTTTCTTCCAAACATGGATCCACAGCCCAGGAGAGAGTCAAGAGAAAAGTTCCCAGGAAAGCTTTGCCTAAGGGCCATTACTGGAGCGCCACTCCCCCCCCCCCCGGGGTTTATGACTTCCACAGCCTTCCTGAAAACAATCCCCATCTTATTGCTAATTGGAGCTGGAATCCTGCTTCAGGCTCACAGTTACAGATATGAGCAAGACTTTGGATTAAAACACATTCAGATCCAGCTAACAATAAATATCCTGTTGCCCTTCATTGTTCAATGTGTAAACAGAAGCTTTCTTTTTCTGCAAACAGCCAGAAGTTCAGTCCAGCCTATCCTTTAGTGACATTGCCATCCACTGCTAATTTGGGTGCACGGGGGCAGTTTCTTTGCCGTGGAGGAAGCTCCTCAGATACCAAAGGCAGCAGTTCTGTGAAAAGAAAAACACCCATAGACACTAAGCAGCATTTTAAAAGTGCATACACATCACTGAGGGATCATCCTTCAAGTGTACTTGTTGGTCCCAGCATCTGGGCTCTTGCCATCTCTGAAGTCAGTTGGAGGAGAGCAGAATTTAGCCTCTTCCCCTCCTCCTTACAGCTGTACTTCAGAGCTTGGCTGGAAGAGTGTGTGTGTGTGTGTGTGTGTGTGTGTGTGTGTGTGTGTACACCCCGTGTTTGCATACAGCAATCTTTGGGCTAGATGGAAACAGCCTTTAATTAGAGAGGAGTGTGAACAGCTTGCCAGGGGTTGCTAAGAGCCCTGTCATTTTACACTCTCTTTTTCTTTTCTTTTTTACACAGTTTGTATTGGGGCTTTGGGGAGGTGTGTGTTTTCTGTAAACTTCCTCCTTTCCCCATCGGTGGATAAATGAACCTTTCATTAGTTATTCATTAAAGCTAGAATGCAGAAACGTCAGCTGGCACAAAAACCTTGCCCTGGCGATGGAGTGTTTTGCAAATGACTCCCCCTGTCCAACACAACAGAAGATGGCCTCCTGTCAAAAGCTATGCTCAGAACTAGGTTGTGTGGCAGTGCTTTTAAAGGCAACAGGGAAGCGCCACCTGTTTTGAAGGCTTGCCCCATGATCCTCGGAGGAAGGGCTGTTGATCACTGGTGGAGCAGCTGGTGGAGTACATGCTGAAGGTCCCAGGTGTAGACAAATTCATGGAGGAAAAGGCTATCCATGGCTGCTAGTCAGAATGATCAGAGACAGCACTGGGAAACAGCAGCAGGAGAGCACAGCTGCACTCGTGTCCTGCCTCTGGGCTTCCCAGAGGCACCTTGTTCACCAGTGTAGGAAGAAGGATGCCGACTAGATAACCCACTAGGGTTCTTTTTGCATCCTTCCCTCCACCGTTGTGTACATAGCCCTGTCTGTTCTAGCCTTGCTAATATTCTAGTATTGTTCACAGAGTGGGGAGGTGCCAGCCTAGATTAACTCTGTGTATATGTGCAGCTTTTGGGAATGCAGTGCACTGGGTGAGGTAAAGGTGAGGACGTGGGTGGCGCTGTGGTCTAAACCACTGAGCCTCTTGCGGATCGGAAGGTCGGCGGTTTGAATCCTCGCGACGGGGTGAGCTCCTGTTGCTCTGTCCCAGCTCCTGCCAACCTATCAGTTTGAAACCACACCAGTGCAAGTAGAAAAATAGGTACCATTGTGGCTAGGATTGCCATATATTTGGAATTTCCCAGACATATCTGGACTAGAAGAAGAGTTTGCATTTGATATCCCGCTTTATCACTACCCTAAGGAGTCTGAAATAGGGGCGCGGGTGGCACTGTAGGTTAAACCACAGAACCTAGGACTTGCCGATCAGAAGGTTGGCGGTTCAAATTCCCACGACAGGGTGAGCTCCCGTTGCTCAGTCCCAGCTCCTGCCAACCTAGCAGTTTGAAAGCACGTCAAAGTGCAAGTAGATAAATAGGTACCACTTCGGCGGGAAGGTAAACGGCGTTTCCGTGCGCTGCTCTGGTTCGCCAGAAGCGGCTTCGTCATGCTGGCCACATGACCCGGAAGCTATATGCCGGCTCCCTCAGCCAATAAAGTGAGATGAACACCGCAACCCCAGACTCGGTCACGACTGGACCTAATGTCAGGGGTCCCTTTACCTTTAAGGAGTCTGAAAGCGGCTAACATTCTCCTTTCCCTTCCTCCCCTACAACAAACACTCTGTGAGGTGAGTGAGGCTGAGAGACTTCAAAGAAGTGTGACTAGCCCAAGGTCACCCAGCAGCTGCATGTGGAGGAGCGGAGACGCGAACCCGGTTCCCAAGATTACGAGACTACCGCTCTTAACCACTACACCACACTGGCTGTAGTCGGTACTGTACTGTAGTCGGAAGCTGTGTTCGGGCAGAAATTGGTAAAATGTCTGGGAAAATATGGCAACTTTGGGCAAAACTAAAAAAAGTAGCTCATCAGTTTTGCCCCCCCCCCCCCAAAAAAAAGCTCAACCATTTTTGTGTCTTGATTTTCACTGTGGCAGGAAGGTAAATGGCATATCTGTGCGCTCTGGCACTCGTCACAGTGTTCCATTGCGCCAGAAGCGGTTTAGTCATGCTGGCCACATGACCCGGAAAGCTGTCTGTGGACAAAAGCCGGCTCCCTCGCCTAAAAGCACCACACCCCATAGTCAAATTCGACTGGACTTAACAGTCCATGATCCCTTTCCCTTTTTTTTACTTTACTGCACTGGGTGAGTATATCCAGCTCATCTCAAAAGCCCCATGTGGACATGCCCTACTGCTGATTGCTGGGTTGTTGCTGCCCTTTTCCTTCTCCCTCAATTTTTCACTCTACAGCTCCCTTTTTTGCTTTCAGCCTTGGTAGGGGCTTTATAATAAGTATGCTTTTTATAAAGCACAAAACTTATGCGCAGTTGGACCTGAGCCATCCCCAATGCATCAAGTGTCTGGGTCCCACTCATTTGGACACTTCTCCTGACCTTCCCTTCTAGTAATTGTATCTCTGATTCGTTTAGTAACAGGGTGCAAAAAAACAAAACAAAAACCCTGCAGGATTCCACAGCTTCCCTAGGGAACTTTTTCCCCATTGTCCAACATTACTTAAAATTTAGGGAGGGGTGCTTTACTGGTTTGGTTTTTAAGTGAACGCTACTATTACCTCCTACGTCCTGCACACCCAGTACATCTATAAAATAAGTGCAGCCGAAAATAGCATTTGCCTTTCTTTTCCAGGCATTGACTGCTGAGATTGTATTCCATTTGTGAATCACTACAACTCCTAGGTCCTTCTCGTCTGTGCTGGATCCTAGCAGGTTTATCCTCCAGTGGTGGCTGGTGACCATTGGGTGGAAGACAGGGAGCCCAACATTAGGCAGAGTCAGAGCCAATCGCAAGGCTGAGCCAACTAATTCTAGTCGCCATCCTTCTCCTTTCTGAGTTCTGACATATTCCAGTGGCCTCCTAACAGTTTTAAGAATTGCCAAATAATATTGCCCATCACCAGACTTCTGAATTTAATCAAGAACACATGTTACTCCTTAAAATGGCAGACTTAGTACTTACACCTGGGCAGACGTGGATACCTTTTGTTTCAAAGTTCATCCTCCTAAATGCTAAAAAAAATTATCAGACAGTTTCAAAATTTCCTAAATTCTGATATTTGCTTAAACTTGCAAAAGCATGCTTAAGGAAAGCAGGAGTTCCAGTTCTTTAGAAACCATGTTAGTAAGTGGGGAGACTTTAAGCTGAGCATTTAGGGGGAAATTAACTTTCAGAACAAGGAGGCAATGAAATACTTCATAAAGAGGCATTCCAGACACAAGAAGGGCAGATATTGAGGAATAGCATATAGGAAGCCTTAGAAGTTGCCCTTTCCAGCTGCAGTGAGGTATGGAAGATGCCCTACCCTGCAGCTCCATCCCATCCTTAAAATTGGTACCTTTGATTCTTCTTTGGGGTTGCTTCTCTGTGAGCCAGCTGGCCTAGGGGGAAAAATACAAAGCTGTCTTTCAATTGAATGGTTGTCTTTGACTATTTTGTTTAACACAATGCAAAAAGGGATTCATGGCTGAGAATTGAAGTCAGATGTGGAATATACAAACAGCAAATCTTGCCAGAAGCTTTTGGGGCAATATGCAGTGAGCAGTGCCCAGCTGGTGCTTGGCCTTAGCCCCAGAACCTGTTTTCCGTCCCATGGCTGAGTCATGGGACATGGGAAGTAATAAAGACAATAACACTTTTGGTGATGTGCGAAGTAACCATCACTCACCCAAACAATCACAATAGGATCTGCAAGAAAAGATTCCAGGCCTGTTGTTATAACCTCCACACAGGCTTGGGTGCTAACACTTGTCACGGTGTGATATACCGTATTTTTTGCTCTATAAGACTCACTTTTTCCCTCCTAAAAAGTAAGGGAAAGTGTGTGTGCGTCTTATGGAGCGAATGCAGGCTGCGCAGCTACAAGGGATTGCTGCTTTCACTGTGCAGTGATTCCTCTTGCTGTTCTGGCTTCTGAGATTCAGAATATTTTTTTTCTTGTTTTCCTTCTCCAAAAACTAGGTGCATCTTATGGTCTGGTGCATCTTATAGAGTGAAAAATACGGTATGTTCTGAGACAGAAAAAGACTTATTGATTACATACAAGGATTCTACTTACCCAGCCAAATTATTTGAGCCTTTTTCAGGTTCTGTACTGATGTACATCAGTGAAATGGGAAAGGTACCTAGATGTAATGCTTGTGGAAATAGATAGCCCTCATTTCCCACTCTCAGGGCTGCAAAGTGTTAATCCGGTGGCATGAAAGCAACAGTTTGCCCTCCCTCTGGCTCCAGGCATCTGTCATGAGCACAGTGAAATGACAGTTTTGTTTTGGAAATTGGCATCAGTTACGGTATAGACTCCTGGAAATAAAGTTGGTTTTTTCCCCAGCTGCAAATGTCTACTTCCAGTCTCCCTGCCAACAGCCTGTCAGCTGCCCCTTCTCAAAGAGGCCATTGTACCACACTGGCACAGAGACAGAGCACGGTTAAAGAGGGAAACATTCTCTCTGCCCATTGGATGCTCGTTCCTCTGCTGTGTGAATATATGGCATCTGTATCACGTTTTGTGGCCTGCCAGACCTTTGCTTACCCAGCAGCACAGAGAAGGTTCAATCATAATATTCCCGTGAAAAACA
This sequence comes from Podarcis raffonei, assembly GCF_027172205.1. Lineage (NCBI taxonomy): Eukaryota > Metazoa > Chordata > Lepidosauria > Squamata > Lacertidae > Podarcis > Podarcis raffonei. The sequence goes on along the minus strand of NC_070606.1, from coordinate 63,538,952 downwards.
ACAGAACCAAGTTTAACTGTTGGCAATCATTGTTCCTTCTGAACTGAAGCAGCGACCCTATTGCTGTTTATCTACCTTGTATTTAGACCTGCTTTTTTAAACATAGCTTTCTGTTGATGTCTGGGTCTGTTGCTCCTGTGATGACTAGCATTTCTAGCAAGCTTCTTGAGACAATTAAAAAAAACTGTTCAAGCCTCCCTCCCCTTTTATAAAAGGTGATGCAAGTACTGTATATTTTGCTCAATTTTTGGAGGGTATTGTAGGGTCATTCGTCCCTGGAAGTATCCTTTAAGGCTATGTTGAGAGAGGGTATCTGGAAGCAAATGTGTTGGTGATTTGCCACTTTAACTGTCACAACTTTAAGTGAGGTGAATTTATCTGTTGTTGAAAGCATTTTAGTTACCTTATCAGAATAATTTTGCCATCAGGCTTTGCCACTTCACTAGCAGAAGCCACACCAAGGAGTATCTTTCATGCATTTTGCATCAGATGCACCAGCTGCACACCCAGGCTCTTGCTGCCGTTATCTTTGCATAATCTTCAAAATTAATTTCTGTAGATATCTTACATGGGGCAGCCTTGTAATGTTGCCCATAAGACTTTTGCAGGTTCAGAATGCTGGGACTTGCCTCCATGTAGGAAAGGGGAAGTGAGAACATATTCAGACTGTTTTATGTCAACTGTACTTGGTTCATGTTTGTTTCTGGGCCCAATTCAAGCTACTGGTTCTCTCCCTTGAAATCCCGCATGGCCTTTATCTTCAGAGAATGCCTCTCTCTACATCTGCACACATACACCTCTCCACTTGTTCTAATCTTTCAGCAAGGCCCCATGCAGGATAGGTCCTTTCAGTAAATGTACAAAAACAGCTGTAAAAAAAGTGTGCTGAGTCGTTTTCCTAGCGCCCTTGAGATTTTGGAGTGCACTTCTAAGTCATCGCTCAGCTTTCGGCAGGAGGGGGAATTCAATGCCTTTCTGTTTCAGAAAGCTTTCCACAGTCTTAGAATGATACTCTTGATTGTACATTAATGCTGTGATGTGTTTTGATAAAGGTGGTGTTTTATTGGCTCCTTGGCAGTTGGAAGTCACCTTGGATTTTTTTGGAAAGTGGGATAGAAGTGTTTAAATAAATACATAACAATGCAGTGCATTGATGCAGGGCATTTTACACCTCACAATAGCTTCCTTTATCTTTGTCTCCCACCATTACCTGCCAGTGTGATGGGACAGTTTTGGATCTGAGTAGCACTTCACTGGAAGGTATCGCAGTCCTCAACATTCCCAGCATGTATGGCGGCTCCAATCTCTGGGGGGAGACCAAGAAACAACGCAGCTATAACCGGATGAGCAAGAAGGTACCTGAAAAGTTACAATCCTCAGTGGTTACTGATGCCAAGGAGCTCAAGTTCTGTGTTCAAGGTAAGGGCATTTATTGTTATGATTGCAATAGGATGAGTGGATGGGTAGCTACGGACATTTTAAGAGCTGGCCTTCTGCAACTGCTGCCGCCCCATGTGTAATCCATACTCAAAAACTTGCCAGTTTTGAAGGGCCAAAAAGAGGTGTTGTGGCTCTTAGCTCAGTGAAAGTGATGGGCACGCAGTGCTTTTTTCTTTAAAAATGTTTAGGGGTACTCTCATTTTCCTACTCATATTGAAATACTGCCCCTCAATGTGGCCAAACTTAAGATTCACTCCTGCCTCCCCCCAGAAAAAAAGCACTGTGGGCATGTATGCATATGCACTGAGATATTTGCTAGCAACAGTAATGGGCTGAGAACTAGCAATAACAGAAATTACCAGAACACATCACCTCTGTAATGCAAAGCCAATACAAAAGGGCACAATCCCTCTCCATTTGAATAAATGGGAGCTGTGTCATAATCCCTGCCAATGTAGAATTTGATGGAGGATTGTACTGCTAAACTTTAGTTATGCCCTTATCAAGTGTGTTTACAAACTCCAGTTCTCTGACTCTTCTTTGTCCTTTGAAATAAGAGTATAACAACCAACCTGTAAAAGTGAATGTATGCACTTTTTGCATCTAGTTTGTGTAATTTGCATATCTCCATACTACCATCCCACTATATAACATTTTCAAATTAGGAGAGGTCAGGTCCCTGCTCCCTAGGGGCTTACAGTATTGAAACTGACACCTGGTAGACCACAAAGGAAGGGGAGGGAGAAATAAAGGCTGGGGTAAAATTGATTTGTGTTCATTTTGTGTTGCTCACTTATATCACAGCATCCCCATTTAACCTGTCAGCACTCTAAACTAGCAAAAGGGCATTTCTGGCACATGGTGGCACACATAACATTAGGGTATGTTGGATGAATGAGTCCTTGATGCTTTGACTTGATGTCATTAAAGTTGGTGATGATATTACTGAAGCAAGTGAAGAAACAGAAGAAGCATCCAAGTTTGTTGCAGTGCTGGGATCCCTGGTCTCTATAACTCTGCTGGGATGCCCAGTCTGCCGCTTGGAGCTGGCAGCTCTTCTGGCAGAGCTCTCGTTCCTCTAATAGTTGATTGACATGAAGCTTTATTCTTTTTATTGCTATGATGCCATGTGGAGAAGATATTTACCTGCCACAAGGGAGACCTGGCACACCCAGAATAAGCTGGCAATTCTAGCGCTGCAGGAGCTGCTTTTCCAGTTTAGTGGGCAAGGATAGGGCTTCTCTTCCCTCAGGGACTTCAGCTGATACAGATAAAGATAACTGATCTGGTTTGTGTCGTTTTTTCCCCCTCTTTCTAGCCTAGTAGTTCCTCTCTTGCAAAACTTGGCTCACTTATGCTAATTACCACTTGCTTTGTTTAGGAAACCTTCATGAAATTTACGTAACACTTCCTATGAAATTAGAGCAAAAGCAGGTTACAAGACGGGTAGGTAAGATCCCAGAATGATAAGGAAGGAGGTTTTGTTTTGCCTCTCATGGCTCAGTAGAAGTTGCTGCATGCAGGATGGTAGCTGTCACCACAGGAGCTCCCAGAGCAGACGCCTTATAGGTTATCAACACCAGGCGCATTGTGTCACTGTTCACTAGATTTGCTAGGCCCAAACCACACGTGACAGTGGCAAGCCAAAAACCAGGTCTGAACTGATCAAGTCTAAAGTGGAAGGTGGGATTTAAAGTTCCCAAAAGGAACTGAGAAGAGAGCTGGGTTCAAGTGGTTGCAGCTGACATTTGGGGTTATTGGCAAGATCAACAGTGTTTACAGTTCAATGGAAAAAACAACAAAAGCACTATGATTTACAACTATAAGAAAAGTATTGCATATTACATATGTAGCTGGGCTTTACGTGTATAGCCACACAAAAACTCTCGCTCCCACACTGGACCAGGCCCCTGCAAACCCTCTCTCTCGTTGTCCCCAACCCATCATTTGCCCACACAAAAACTCTCTCTCTCAAACTCTTCCTCCTGGCACCACCCCAGTCCTCTGCTTGCATCCCATGATAATTCTTGTTCTTGGCTCTCCTCCTCCCACTGGACACACCCTTTGCCCACGAAATTTGGAGGAGGAGGAGCTTGAATACATGAAAAAAGGTGTCCTGTCTGAAATCCAAACAGGACAGGAGACACTTTTTTCCAAAAGAACGATCACATTTTTCTAGGGACGGGCAGAAACCTGAGACCAGAGACATTTCCAGTCCTAACAGAAGGTGGAGTTTATTGGAATCCAGTCAAGATCAAGCACTGAGGATCAGTTTTCAAAACTGAGTAGCAAGTGGGAGTGTAGAGCTACAACTTCACATCAACCAAGCTCAGCAGCAACTATAGGTACAAATATAGAAGGGAAGTGGGCAGTGCAATCTTAAGCATGTCTCCTCAAAAGTATTCTCCATAGAGTTCAATAGGACTTAACTTCCAGGTCCGTGTCGTCGTATAGAACTGTGGCCATAGTTACTTATTTTTTGCTCTCATGTTGAGAGCTAGCCTGGCACTCCTCCTCAGGTCCCGATTGCCTTCCAAGATTGCTTAGTAAGGCAGAGGCTGAAAAGGGTGGCGTGAGGCCAGCTAGAGCTTGTGGACGTGGCAGGGCACACCTGATAATTAGCCAGCCCTCCTAGTGACAGTCTACCATGCAGCATTCAAAGAGCCGTAATTAACAGATCTAAATAATCTTTTAATGTAAGCAACACGGCTGGCTTCCAGCTGTGAGTACGAGGATGTCTCTTGAGAAAGGGCACAACAGGGCACGGACAAAGAGGGAAAGATGCAATAAGAATAAGGATACAGTACACTGACTGTCTAGTCCAGGGGTAGTCAGCCTAAGGCCCGGGGACCGGATGCGGCCCAATCACCTTCTCAATCCGGCCCGCGGACGGTCAGCGTGTTTTTACATGAGTAGAATGTGTCCTTTTATTTAAAATGCATCTCTGGGTTATTTGTGGGGCACAGGAATTCGTTCATTATTTTTTTCAAAATATAGTCCGGCCCAGCACATGGTCTGAGGGATGGCGGACTGGCCCATGGCTGAAAAAGGTTGCTGACCCCTGGTCTAGTCCTCCCCACCCCACCCCACTATGGAACCTGTTCCAAAAACACAATCACCATTTCTGCTAAAGAAACAGCCAGGTGCAGCTTGACTTGTTTGGATGAATCATTTCAATCTGCTAGTCTTATAAGCAACTTTTCTGCAGCATGTTTCATCTCTGCTGCCAGTACACAGTGCTCCAGATTGCCGCACTTAATCTGTGGGTGGATGGGTGGCTCTTGCTCCTGGACTAAGATTGAGCTAAATAGGTGAAATATACTCAGAGTCCTGTAGTGATTTCATGCTCTTTATTGTAGCTTGTAAAACAGTGATTGAATTGCCCCCCAAACCTCAGGTTTTTATGTACATTATTTACACAATGAGTCCCATCTGATTGGCTGATTCTGCTTCGCTCCTGGAGCCTGATTGGTCTTTTCCTGCAAGCCAATCAGTTGTTGCATTCTAGGATCCTACTTACCTATTGTTCTAGGATCCAAGCTTAGTACATAATATCAGGAGTAGCCAATGTGGTGTCTTCCACATACTGCTGAACTGCAGCTCCCATCTCTCTGGATGATTAGCCATACTGGCTGGTGCTGATGCAAAGTGGAGTCCAACAAGATCCCCCCCATCCCCCCCTATGTTTTTAGTCATTCCTCCCTATCATCAACATAAATGCATGGATTTCAGGATGAGGGAGTTAGTTACTCACGCCACACTTTTAAAATCAGTATTTTCCACGGGGCAGTTATTTTTATGTTTGTCTTTAACCTGAATTTCATTAGAGGTTGCATATTTAATTTCCTTCTACCCAAGCTGGTCTCCTCTGAGTCTGAGTCTTTACAGAAAATGGATCTTGTAGGTTAATTAAATATTAAAGGGCTTCAGCTAATAACGATGCTGGCGCAGCAGGGCAGGGCTGAGCTGCTGGAAATGAAAAGGAGGCTCGGATTCAGGGACCCACAACCACCGGTTTCTCTGAAATGCTCTTTTGCTGAGAGTGCCTGGCTGAAAATAAGAAAAAGACCTATCTATGTACACGTGGGAGAAAGCGGAAAGCATTGGGAAGGAGCCTGGCATAGCAGGTGTTATTTAGGCATGGCAGAATGACTAAGAGGATGCTTTAATACAGCTACAATACAAGCAAAGGAAAGGAAGTTACAGAGGTGGGGAAACAACGCTCTCTCTAGAATATTCCATGGTGACTAATGCAAGAGAATTTTCTGAGCGGAGAGGACTGAAGCAGAATCAGAGGCAGCAAGGTCTGCAGACATTTGCTGCACAACCCTCAAAGCAAGCCTTTGGGCATCTCCCTCATTTGGAAGAGTAGATGGCACCTTTTCAAATTACCGTATTTTTTGCACCATAACACTCACTTTTTTCCTCCTAAAATGTAAGGGGAAATATCTGTGCGTGTTATGGAGGGAATGCCTACGGGTGGCATGCCTACGGATTTTCCTCCTCTAAAAACTATGTGCGTGTTATGGTCGGGTGCGTGTTATAGAGCGAAAAATACGGTACTTTTTCAAACTGGAGGTAATTGTTTGAAGACTGCAACTTTAAGAGCACTAAAGCAGAAGCTGGCAACTGAAGGCCTGCAGGCCATATTCAGCCCACCTGGCTTTCCCTCCTACGCAAGTTTTTCCACTTCTTCACCTCCTGGAATGATTGGTTCACAAGTGAGCTGGCACACAGCAGCCTTGTGAGCTTCCACGCTGCCTTTACAAAGCATGCACAGGTAATAATGGATAACTAACCTAAAAACAAGCACCATCCAGCATATCAGGGTAAGGTTTTCAGGGTTGATTCTGAGGAATGTCAATTATTGCTTTTTGGAACAGCTACTTCTGCAGTACATAAAAACACAGATTATTTATAAACTAGGCTTGAGTCACACAAAGGAATTGGTTTAACAATGCAGCTTTGCATGATCTGCTATCAGTCTGATCTTCAGACTGTCAGCAAACACCTCCTTCTTGCCCAAATTAGCATGTTACGGCAGAGCCCTTTGAGGTTTGAGGTGCAAGTAGCTCCGATCCACAGCTTAATTACGTTTCTTGTGTCCTGGAAGAAGAAGAAGAAAGAACCACACCAGAGAAAAACACTCTTGACTGTGTAGACTGTGCCATATTTCAGAGATGGAACATATTAGTCCAATGGGCTCCACTGAGCAAAGGAAGGAAATTAAGGCTGTGGGATAGTCTGAGGCCACCGACGCCAATTTCTCGAGGCCTTTCAAGCCAGGCCTAGCTTTGGAGAATTAAAAATGCTGGTTCGCGGCAATGCAGAAGGAAATGACTCTTACTATTAGGACTGCAGGTGCATCCTTGGCATGGACAAATGGTTGGGTGTGAATTAGGCAAAAGCCTCCAGTTTGCTCCGCTTTCACATTTGTTTCTCCTTGTTTGCTATTCATTGTTAATCTAGGGCATGCTTTTTTCCCTGCACAGAAAAGGAAACAAAAAAAATAGACCACACACGCGCGCAGCTGAGCTTAGGCAACAGGATTTGCCAAACAAACACCAAAACAGGACAGGGCAAGGCCCAGCTATTTATCATTAGCTGCTGCCTCATTTTCAATGCCTGGAAAAAATGTTATACCCTTGAGCCAAAAGGCATCTTCTTAAGATATTTGTGTGATGTGCAACAAATGAGCAACCATCGGTAGCGCTTTTGGGCAGCACAGTCTACCAGTGTGTCACCCTGCACGCGCCCCTCTGAAAATGAGTGGGTGCTGCTCCAGAGTGCTACCCCATGTACAGTTGATGCTCCTGCCAAGATGGTAAACGGTCTGGAAACCAAGCCTTATGAGCAACAGTTGAAGGAGTTGGGTATGTTCAGCCTGGTAAAGAGGAGCCTGAGAGGAGATATGGTAGCCATCTTCAAACATCTAAAGAGCTGTCACAAGGAGGATGGTGCAAGGTTGTTTTCTCCTGCTCTGGAGGGTAGTACTCGAACCAATGGATTCAAGTTACAAGAAAGGAGATTCTGACTCAACATCAGGAAGAGCTTTCTGACAGTAAGAGCTGTTCAACAGTGGAACAAACTCCCATGAGACATGAGAGGTGGTGGAACTTCATTGGAGCTTTTTAAGGAGAGGTTGGGTGGTTGTTTGCCATGGATGCTTTAATCTGCATTGCAGGGGGTTGGCCATGATGCCCTTTGGGGTCCCTTCCAATTCTATGATTCCTTTTGTATTGGATCAAGACATCTTCCTCCAAGGAAGGGCTTCTGTTTCAGGGATATCGCGTTTCTCAAGCCCTTGAAAGGTTTCCCCAGAAAATGTGATTCTTTTCCTAACTAGATCATTGTGATCTGGAGTGGTATTAGTAATGTGGTGGCATGAGAGTTGCATGCACCAATAGATGGTGCCTGTAATACCATGAATGCTGAGTGGTATGGCTCGTGCCACAACACCTGTCCTGTATTGTGACCTTAACAATGGTGAGGTCTTCCAGGTGAGGACCCACATAACTCATCTCAAGGCAAAGCAAAATGCAGAGAAACTCCTTGACAGTTTAGCGCTCTTTTCCAGCTCTGAATTAATATCCCTGCTTTACCTGAGAATTCAGTTGCAAGGTGAGCATGGGAAGGGGCTATTTGACTGGACCTGTATTCTATGGTTTAACCTGAAACTTATTGAAACAAAAGTATATCATACACCAAAATGCTAAAGAGGGTGAATTCTGTGACACACAGAAAGTCTCCCAGAATTACAAAAAACGCACCCTCACACACCCTTTTATTATTATTATTCACTCTTTTCTGTATGCTCTTAAACTTTTCCATGGAAATTGCTGCTAAATTTGGCTAGGTTGTGCCCATGTTAAATACTTTTTAAAAGTATTGCATGTACGTTGCATGCTCTTTCAGATGGCACTGGGCTCAATTTTTTCCATCTTAGCTACTTCAAGAAATATTGAGCTGCACACAGCACAGAGTAAAACACACACACAACACCTCAAAGGAGATGATTTGAGGCGACTTTTTGTATGTGACTAAGCTCATCTTCTTGAGCATTTTGGTGTATGATAGTGTATCTGTTGCAATAAGCTTGAAGTTCATGTTCTAGACATTGCCTTCAGACCATATTTTCTGCTCCTAAGTGCATCTTCTCTTGCTCACTCCTCCCACCCTAGGCGTTATGCTCATGGAAGGCAAAGCCCATACTTGTATTTGTTTTATTCACACATTACCCTTTCTCTCATTAGATCTCAGCGATCAACTCCTGGAAGTTGTGGGCCTTGAAGGGGCGATGGAGATGGGGCAGATCTATACTGGACTGAAAAGTGCTGGCAAGAGGCTAGCTCAGTGTTCCTCCGTTACCATCAGGTACCAATCACCCCAGGCTCTTGGTCCCTGCATCTTGCTTTTGCTCAAGTCTGCTGAGAGCTCCGGATGGCATTCAAAGCATGAAATCACAGTACAGGCAGGAAAGCATCACGTGGGGAGTGGGGGAGAGCAGAGACTGACATCTGTTTTTTGTTGTTGACTCAAATTGATGTCTTGTTGGGCCTATGCCACACATAACATTGTAGAGCTCAGGCAGCTATGGCACCCATAAAATGCAGCACTCTGTACTATAGAAGGATGGATTCAGGTTGTGTTGGAAGGGCCAAGAAGTATTTCCACCTCCTAATTAGTCCTGGGTAGGGAGATTGCTAGGCAAGGGAAGCAGCAGACTGGCTGTAGAGGTGGTAGGCAGCCATGCCTACTGGACAGTCCAAGGCGATCAACACACCACTGGTCACTGCAGCGCCAAATGCTCCTCCTGACGGCAACTGGGACTATATCCTGCTTGTGAGTAAGGGCTACTGAATGAGTGCCTATTCGTACATATGGGAAACAGGAAAGACGTGTGGAATAGATAGTCTAAGAGGTACGGAGCTGAGAGGACCTCCAGGCCCAGGGGAGCATAGTTGGGTTGAGTGACAATCTCCTTCCAGGACCTTTGACAACTGGTTGAAGCAAGCAGGAAGGAGAATGTTAAGGGTTCCTTTGGGCAGGTTGTAAGAGGCTTCAAGCTGGTCTGTGAGAGACTTAAGCGAAGAAGAAGGTACCTTGCACTCCTCTCCCTTGACCTCTGTTGCAGGTCCTTGTCGCAATCCTCTCTGTTATTTTTAATACTAAGTTCCAATTTTCTAGTGGTGCATTTGAAAACGAGATGGCAAAAAGTCCTAAATGGGCAGAAATATAAAGGTGTATTTGAGATTAGAGCAAAAGTCCATTGCACACAAGGAGTGTTCTAGGAAGACAGGTAGCAGGTTCACATATAAGGTGAATGACATTTAAGAGGTGGATCTGAAATACAGAAATTGACTGTGGTCTTCCTTGCACTCCTCAACAGATTGCTGAGCCATCTCCATTGTGAGTAATAGAATGTAGGGCTAGACCACCTTGTTTTTCTCCCTCTTTGCCAAAAATGTTTGTTATTATCAGCTTGCAACAAGATACAGTTTCTGCCCGGCTTATCCACTTCAGTCTTGTTAACTTTTTCACACTGCCTTGTTTGTGGCTTCCAGGACAACCAAGCTTTTGCCCATGCAAGTGGATGGAGAGCCCTGGATGCAGCCACCTTGCACAGTGAGTAGTTGCATGTCATGAAAGGGATCTGGGATATGCAAGTGTAGCTCATCTATCAGTGCTAGAAGCTATGGAAGATTGATCTCTAGAGCAGGAGTGACCAATGTTATGTCCTGCAGATGTTGTTGGATTACAGCTTCCATCATCCCTGGCCATTGGTCATGCTGGCTGGGGCTGATGAGAACATCTTGAGAATACCATGTTGGCTGTCCCTCTTCTGGAGAATGAACTGCAGGTGAGACCCAGATCTCAGTTGTGGATCCTGGACAGGGGCTACGTTTCAAAATCAGCTTTTATTTCACATGGAAACAATGAAGCAAAATAACTATAATATCCTAGCAAATAGCCCTCTACAATTTTAGAAGGAGGAAGCATGATTTTCCTGTCTCCTTTGATGTCATATTCTCAAACCCTTTCTCAGCAATGACAGTCATATTTGTATTCCTAATGGAAAATCAAAGGGGAAAGAGGTAGAGACCTATGGTGGTTGTACACTGCTACAACATTATGGACATTGCTGTATCTTCTGTGTCTCCACACCATTGTACATCATCTGACGATCAAAGGAGGATGTGTTAGACATGTAAAAAAGACAGATTGTCCTCTGTTATTTGTGAATGAGTAGAACAGAATGTTGCAATGAACAATTTCAGCTGAAAATAAAGGATCTTAAGATTCATGTGTACATACAAATGTCACCAGTGGTCAGGAAATAACATTAGGAACATTTTTCTCATTGGTCATTGAAAACCTTGTATAGTGCTTTTTCTGTTTCCTAGGTTTCCCTATGGGAGTTGAAACCCTTTGAAAGAGAAGCATTGGTTGTAACTGTATACTGGTGGTGGTATAAAAATCTTCCCAAAAACTGAGCACCTGGAGGCATCTAGGGATCCAGTTCCTTTTTCTGTGTGATGCTGAATACCAGCCCCCATCCTTCATATTGCATTGAGGCCTTATCCTTGTGGCAGATGACTTGTCAGACAGGAAATGCTTTAGGTGGCTTCCTGGGAGCCTGCCTGCCACCCCTGAACCATCTCAGGGGGTTGTCCTGATCCTCTGCTGCCTCCACACCCACCCAGAGGTCTTAAGGTCGTATCACAGTGCTGCCTCCAGTTTGATTGGTATTCCGATAAGCAGCCTTGCTCATGTTGCATAAGGAACTGGGCAGACTTGTCCTTCCTTTCCCTGCTTCCTGATGCAACAGGTGTGGGGGTGGAACTTGTGAGCAGCGCCTCTCTTGACGGGGGCTTGATCGGGTCACAGGAGGGCACTCTGGGACCTCATACATTTAAAGCAGTCTTATACAACAACATCTGGATGGCCATGGGCTCCTCATCCCTGCTTCCATCCGTGAAAGCAAAAGCACTGTTGCAGTTTAAAAGGGCTGCTGGATAAAATCAGACACAGGTTCAAGTGCAGGTGTGGCCTACTGGAACTGCCCAGTTTTCAATGGGGTACTGTCCCTGCTCCCCACACACCCACATACAATCCACAGCAAGGTGCCCACTGGGTCACTTATCTAAGGCATCTTCACTTGGTTGCAGGTGGTCAAAAGCCAGGTGCAAAATACACCTGGCTAATTTCGAACACTGCTTATACCACTTAAAAAGTCCTGGCTTCCCCTCAAAGAATCCTGGGAACTGAAATTCATTAAGGATGCTTCAGAGACCCCTATTCCTCTCGCAGAGCTACAAGTCCAAAAGTTCCTTGGGATGAGGGATTGATTGATAAACCACTCCAAGAACTATGGGTCTCTGATGGGAATAACAACTCCCAGTGCCCTTAACAAACTACAGCTGCCAGGATTCTTGGGATGGGGGAACCATGACCCTTAAGGTGATATAGGTATAGGGCAGAAGGTCTTAGAGTCAACCCCTGGCATCTCCAGCCAGAACTAGGAAAGGCCGCTGCCTGAAATTCCAGGGAGCTGCTGGCAGTCAGTGTGAACAGTACTAAGCCAGGTGGACCTGCATTGCTGGGATTGGACTACAAGACCTTTGGGGTCCCTTCCAGCTCTACAATTCAATGATTCTATGGCCAGTGGGTCAGATTTGGCATAAGGCAGCTTCCTATGTTCCTTGAGCTCTTGGCATAATGGCTGTTCAGAAACAGCAATACTCTAATCCCGATGCTATTTCTTTCCGTTCAGATTAAAATCACCCACAAAAGCCAAGTGCCGATGTTACTGGGACCTCCCCAAAAGAGCAGCTTCTTCTTCCTGAGGAGGAGGAACCGAACTCGAGACTAATCTGCAACCAAGCAAAAGAACAATCTTCTGAAGCAGCAGTTCTCCATTCCAGTGGCAGTCGACCGCACAGCGGGAAAGCCTATGGAAAGAAACCTTCATCTCTTCAGATCTCCTGGCTTCTGAATCTGCTTCGGAAACATCAGTCTGGAGGCAGCATTATGAACTCTTAGTGGAAAATAACAGGGTTGGCATTCGGCAGCCGAACTGAAATAGCGGTGTGGGTTTGTATATACATGCACACATAGCCACATTCTCTAAATATCACTGGCAGGGATAACACTAACATTGATGGTTCAGGGGGATTTTTCTCCTCTGCAGCGCCACAGTCTAAGGAGGAGAAACTCTCAAAACTGCTCTGGTTGGACTGTGGCGAGAGTTGAGACTGTTCTGAGGAGAGCTGTTCTAGGCGGCCATGAATTGCACAGCCCTGTCTGAAAGCAAACAAACAGACATGGAAAATGGCATGTCTGACGTAGCCCTGCAGATGGGATGTGGGATCTTTTCCATTTATTCGGACTCTTTAGAACCCCAGAAGCTGCTGTTAAAACACCAAACTTGGCAAAGAAACCGAGCTTCACTTATTTATTTATTTTAAAGTATGTCAGAAGACTTTTGGCATCTCGCTGTGCTGCCCTCTTGGGTCACCAAATCCTACACATGATAAGAAATGTTCTTTATTTATTTTTTCCTTAGCTTGGGGGGGGACGACACTGGGGAAGGTAAGAAGGGAAAGGAGGAGGGCACATTATTATCCACCACCCCCAAACTCTTACAACAGCAGTGTCTTTTGCTAGCTTGGTTCTAATTTTATTTTATTTTTTTAAGCAGAAGCTGGTTAGGCGTTCCATTTCAGAGGCTTATGAATGCAGAAAGCAGAGATTGCCAAGTGAGGAAACCAGAAAGAGTGAAGTTGACAATAAAAAAGGCAGGAGCCTTTTTTGGCAGTAAAAAGCAAACTCAGGGTACTTTAAATGTATGAATAACAAGTCAGTTTGGTCTATGATGACGATGACAACCTCACCAACTTGGGGATCCTTTCAGCTTAGATGTAGGCCACGCTTCTCTCTGTTAATATTTTTGCATTCTCCTTTCAGTTCTGGACGCTTTTCTTTTCTTCAGTCTGACCACATCTGACACATGTGAACATGTTTTTAAGTTTTCTCTGGCAGCACTGATTGAGAGCTCTGCCAGAACTCACTCTCATCATGGGACTGACTTTAGTCCAGTGGCAAAAATTGCAAATCAAGTGCTGGATGTGTTACAACGGCCTAAGCATGCGGCAAGGATTGAACCCCAATACCAAGAGCTAACTCCATGGCTGGCATTTGAATGTCATTAAAGGCCAGCTTGGTCCCATGATGAAATGTAAGCATACACAGAGGTCATCCTAAAGAGCTAATATTTCCCCCCCACACACCATGTATTTGTTCCTGTAACAGAGCAGCACAGAAGAGAACTCTGAAAAACTCACAAAGAGGAGAGATTAAAATGGCTCTATGTTTGAATATGAATTGAATACCCAGGTTAGCTGCTATTCTTCCATGCTCTAACTCTTTTAACTGCATAGACTGTGAGTCAGATTTTGAGTTGTCCAAAAGCAAAACTTGGCAGTCAAGCCACATTGGGTTTGGATCCACCAGTAGCCCACATGCCACCTTGGTGCAATTCCTATTTTTTCTTCAAGAGAGGAATCCACAAACAGCTTGAATAGCCTGTAACATAACTCCTCTTCAAAGCAGACCAGTCATTGGCAAATGGGCCTATGAAAGATTGTTTTTATTACATCATCAAAGGAAAAGAGTCTGAGCCAGACGATGTTCTTAATGTAACCTTCTTCTGTGTGAGATAGCCTTGCAGGATTTTGTTTGGGTGGCTCTTTGCCCTGGTTTGAAGCCGCTCAGGGTCAGCAAGCATGCCTCATTCACATTTAACCGCAGAAGAATAAGGAAGTGTTAACTGACTCTCCTTGTTGGCTGACAGAACCACGTGGAAGGCTCGCCTCTACATATCTGAAAGAAAGGAATGCAATCTTTGATTTATTCTTTGAAAGTGGAAAAAGCTGGTGGCACAATTCCAACTATTATGCCTATTTATTTTACTTCTTAAATAATGAGGAAGGGTGTTCTCAGCTAATGTAATTCTTTCTAGATGAAGTCACTTGGCTTCACCTAGAACAAACCCTGCCTAACACTCTCAATAAGCTAGGAAATCTGGTGGAGACCTTGACAACATGACTGTATTTTCATAGATAACTGTGTTGCCGTCACGAACCCCACAGTGTTACATTTGGGACCCATTCAGATGATAGCATTTATCTGAGCAAGAAGCAAAAGGCAGAACAAACTGTGGTGGCTGTGCAGATTTGTTCTTACAGCTGGAAATTGAGGAATCTCCCCAAAGAGGGATATTTTGGCTTTGTGGTCTCAGGAATGATTAAGCCCTATTTACTGCGTTACCTCTTTAGGGCTGCATGACAGCTGCTTCCACAGAGGGACCATTTACACTCAACAAGTCTCCATGCGCTGCTTATTTCTGTGAGGCAGAAGATACCCCATTGGCTGCCAGCTACATTATCCTACCTGCTTCCCTTTCTCCCTTCCCAAAGCTCCATTTCCTTCATGCTCAACTCACCTGTCTCTGAACGTTTTTGCATCACAATATCATTGTCTCTTTTCTTTTCTGCATTCTGCTTTTCAGGGTTTTTGGTTCAATGCTGCAAATATAGCTTGTTCTCTCTTTTCTCAAATATAATTATCTTCTGCCATTGAATTGATATTTGGCCTGGTTTGATTTGGGTTTAATTGACTGTACAGCAAAGAACAAAGGAAAATAATTTACCCAGAAGCCAGCAACTAGAAGCTCAGGATTCTTGAGTTGCCAAGGAGAAAAACAACACAGCACAAATTCTGTCCCCCTTGGGGATTTCCATGCAGTTGCAACCAGATCTTAGCCCACTTTATCAATCTGGTGCAAAAGTAAAGGAGAGGCAAGTGTTAAGCACTAGGCATTTCTGTCTCCCCCAATCTGGTACCTTCCAGATACTCTGGACTGTAACTGGCCATTGTCCTGACCGTCATCCCTGACCATTGTCCATGCTAAGCTATAGTCCAAAATACATGGAGAGCACCAACTTGGGGAAGGCTGAAGTAGATTCTTAACAATAAAGGTCGTAAGATACTAACCGAGAAAACTAAAGGCAATGGGCCAGGATTCAGTACATTGAAAATATTAGTTTCTCCCTCTCTGAAATGTGAGGACATGCCTATGCCACAAATTTAAGCTGGGTTGCTGATGAGTCCCTTCCTCAGGGAACTATCATTCTATGAAGAGGACCAGTAGCAGAATTCTCAGGCCCCTAACAAAAACTATAATTCTTATCATTTGTTGGGGGAAGTCATAACAATTAAACTGGCATAAAGCACAACTATGAAACTGTTGTTTGTAGACATGCTGTGGGTGATTTGATTCAGGACTAGCAGGCTGGCTTACTGAGGAACTCAGTATCTTGTTTCTTATAGGACTGTTCAACTGATAAAATTGCACTGGTTTAATTATAACTAAATCCACCTTCTGACAAGGATTACTGGTATCTGGATTTGAAATAATTCTGGAAAACCGTCAGTGGCTCAATTGTTAAAATGGAGCAGGAAAACAATCACAGAAGGAAGGAGTCTATATAAACAGTAAATAAATGTTCAAAAAAAATCTTTAACCAGACAGGCAGTGTAGAAGTAGCTGAGATTTGTGAAGAATAGAAATCAAGAGCTCAGAATGAGTTATGGGCAACCAAAGGCACATTAAAAACGAACAAATTCTCATAAAGAAAGCAGCTGGGCTAAATTCATATCTTAAAATCAGATATTAACAAAGGTTGGTGGAGATTAGGTAAGAATAGGAAATAGATTCTCTTCCAGACTAGCAAAATGAGATTCTGAGGCTCCTGGAGAAAATGACAATTGAATGGTTCAGGGGACAAGAATACCTAATTGTATTTGCCAGATTCCATGCCTAAGTACTCACTAACACTTATCAGTTGGTCAGCTTTAAACAACTGACTTATTGCCACAATTTTTAGGGGCCAAATAGTGCTTTGCTGTCTGGTGTGACTGAGGCTTTGCTACGTTTCTGAAATGTCAAAGCATCACAGAGATGCTTGGTGATTAAGAAGGAAGTAGGAAGGTGCTGTACTTTCAGGGGGGGAATAGCAAAGTTAGCTCCAATGGCATGGGAAGACAGCAACCTTGCTGAAGCTAATACATCTAATTTTAGATGCCTTTTGAAAATATAACAATGAGCTGGGTTGCATGTAATGTAACCCTAAGTCAAACCATGGCTTAGCTTGAACACAGAAGCATGAGGGCTCCTGGTGAGGAGATCACAGCAGCTCCACTCATGATCCTCCTGCTGCTGAGCTAAGCCATAGTTTGGCTGAGAGTGTCCTTTGAACCCCAGGCTCATGGCTTGTCTCCTCCAGACAAACCACAAACTGTAAACACAAGAACAACATTCAGTTGCCCCTCATGTTTAGTCTGGAGTGACACCAACTACAAACCTGGGATTGGATGAAACTAAGCCAAACCATAGCTAAGCTCATGGCAGTACAGGAGGAGGAGTTACAAAGGCGCCACCATCTCCTCTCCGGGAACTTGCACATTCACACTAAGCCACTGTTGACAGTTCACTTAATATTAATCAGGGCAGCCAAAAGCAAAGTAGCATTTTTAGTGTTTCCCATTCAGTAACAAAAATAATAATAACATAATCTAAAAACCACAGTATACCAGCCAGGCTAGACATCACCTCTTATTTTATACCCTAATACAAATAAATTTAAAAAGGATATCCTGGATATCACAGGAAACATTCTGGAGAACAGCCAACAAGAGGCATGAAATGACATGCTGCCTGATGTTTACTTGGAAGTTAAGTCCTACTGGAATCAATGAGACTTACTCCCTCCTAAACATACACAGGATGCAGATGACAACCCAATCCTAAATCTGGTGCACTTAATGTGAAAATGAACATTTATGATCAGGCTGCTCTGGGTCAGTAGGCAAGCCAAGAAAAAGATTTAGATGGCTAAAAAATAATAATATTGTCCAATTCCTATAGGGTTAGAGAAAGGTTGCTGAGATGGCTTATAAAAAAAAGGGTTAAGAAACAATGCATTGTTTGCCCTCCAAAAATCCACCCTCCCATACAGGGAGAGAAAAATAGCCAGAGGGCAGACATTGAATGAAGGAGAGATACTTAAACAGCAGAAGTGGTTGTAGAGCATCACAGCAGCTTTAAAACCCAGATGATCTGGCCACACTCAAGAATCCCATAATTTAAAATAATCCTTGCCTTCCACCCAGTGCCAAGTATAACTTGGCAAATTGAAGGCTTTAACATGCTCTTTTATTAGTACACAGCTCTAGAGGCATCTCAACAGTAAGCAGTAAGCTACAGACATTTGCACAAATGAACAAAACATGAACTGGCAAAACCTTGCAGCAGTATGTTTAAGTAGGGTAGCAGCTAGGCTTTGGTAATCAGAACAATCTGGGATAGTGCTGTTTTCTGTCATCCCCCCCCCCCAAGTGTATTAGTGGTTAGAGCAGGGGTCAGCAACCTTTTTCAGCCACGAATTCCTATGCTCCACAAATAACCCAGAGATGCATTTTAAATGAAAGGACACATTCTACTCATGTAAAAACATGCTGATTCCCGGACCATCCGCGGGCCAGATTGAGAAGGCGATTGGGCCACATCCGGCCCACGGGCCTTAGGTTGCTTACCCCTGGGATAGAGCAATGTTAGTGAGCAAAACATTCTGCAGTGTCCACTCATCCCCTCTGCAGCCCCAAGAAACAGGTTGCTGTGCATCTTCTTTATAGAAAGGAAGCTGAAGATGAAAGATAAGACAAGCCGGGGAACCCACAGCTTCCGGTGTGCACCCTGCAAACCTCAAAGGACTTGCTCCGTGGTGGCACCCTAGTTTTTGAATGCCTTCCCTAAAGAGGTATACCTGGTGCCTACTTTACAATCCTTCTGGTACTAGGTTAAGGCTACAGCCCTAACCCCACTTACATGGTAATAAGCCTCATTGAATCCAATGAGGGACTTATTTCTGTTCTGAGTAAACGTGGTGAGGATTACAGCCTAAAATAATCCCTTGGAAGGTTTCCTTCATTGGAGGTATTTAAGCAGAGGTTGGATTCTCATCTGTCACTGATGCTTTAGTTGAGATTCCCACATTGCAGGGGGTTGGACTAGATCATTGTTTCCCAAACCTGGGTCTCCAGCTGTTTTCTGACTACAATGCCCATCATCCCTGACCACTGGTCTTGCTAGCTAGGGATGATGGGAGTTGTAGTCCAAAAACCCTGGAGGCCCAGGGTTGGGAAACACTGGACTAGATGACCCTCGAGGGCCCTTTGAATTCTACGATTCTATGGTTTTTATTTACCCAGGCACGTAATGTGTTTTGCATTATTTAGCTGCTGTCATTTTCTATGGCTGCTATTGTTGGTGTTTTATTGTATCGCATTAGGTATTAATTAATTCGTTATCTGTTGTATACTGTGGACTCCGTTTTGAAGAAGGGTTCTATAGAAATGCTTTGAAATAAATAAAATATGCCTTTAAATCTCCCAGCGTGGCAAGAGACATCCTGCCTGTTCTCTTGCCAGCTCTGTCATCTGCTCCTCCCCTTCTTTCTGTGAGGCATACCTGGCGCTCTGATCAATTACAGGAAGCAGGGGAGAGGGTGGATGAAAGAGCTAGGAGGCAACAGGCAGGAGGAGCCATAGCTGGCTTACCTCCTCCTGCAGCACTTGGAAGTTGAAAGGGGGTTGGATATTCCACACTCCCAATCTGGCAGCCCCACCTGCCTCATATAGAACCATTTGATTTTCTTTTTCCTGTGCTTAGATCTACGTCAGATGCGGGAAATATGTGACCCACTAGCCCTTGGAGTCCAGCTGCTATCAGCTCCAGCCAGCATGGCCATGGCCAGGGGTGAAGGGAATTGCCATTCAGCAAGATCCCTAAGCAGGCACGTGCCACATTCATAAGCTGGTCTTTCACTTATTTTTTGCCTCACAAAGGCAAATTTAGTATATGGAATCATCATTTATGAGCTCATTAGTGTGAGAGAGCTTGGGACAAGTTTTTTTCTTCCTTTTCCATTTCATTCTTTCTCCATTTACTAGAACTTTGGAAATTCTGGCTTGTATCAGAATGGCAACTCTTTGTACAACAGCCCTGCTCCTTGTGTGGCTGTAAGCTTACTGTGGTTTGTTCCTGAACTGCAATCTCTTTTTCAGGGCGGGGTTATGCCTTTTAGGCAGGAATGGGTCTGGTAGAGTGGTTTCCATCTCTATGCTGCAAAGGAGTGCGCCCATTAGACTTCTGCCCCTCTCCTGTAGGAGGCAACAACCTGTCCTGTTCACTCTGCAGGCCTGAGGGAGCCGAGGCAGAAGCAGCAGGAGCCCAGTTTGGCTTTTGCATTGTCAAGAGAGCAACTGATGTGAATTCCAGCTGTGGGGTTTTTATTCCAGGTGATGACTCATTAGCCCAGCTTGATCTCCAGCCCAGGCAGAGTATACAGGCTGACAGCCAGACAAAGCAGCGTTTATTTGTGAATGTCGCAAATGCCTTCTGCATACAGCCAGTGCCCAATTCACAGAGAGCTCCTCTAGGGCCATTCGGGGGGGGGGGGTGCTATGCTGGCTTCTCCAGTGACATTAGCAGCTTGTTTTATTTTGTGTGGCAGGCAATTTGTGGACTTAGCGCTTTGCAGAAAAGCAGGCCAAACTCTCTGCTCACTGGGGTAAGGTGCTGTTTACTCTCCTGCATTTACATCAGTGTAGAACTTTGGCCAAGGAATCTGGGGGTCTGCAGCTGGAACCTTTTGCATAAAGTAAAGGCAGTTTCAGTAAGAAACCTTGTGATACTCCAGTATCTGCACCGTGTCTGGTTCTTGCTTATTTCTCTTTCTGTCACTCTGCACATTCAACTTTTTTTCTCCTCCCATTCTCAGTCTGCACATCTACCATAGTTTCCTCTCCCATCCCTGATCTTTCTGCCCCTCAGTGCTCTGAAGTGTATTTTGGGATATTGCCTAGAAGATAGATTCTGGGGGAATGTAGCTTGCTGAAAAGCCATCCAGGATGAAACTTTGAGTCAAATTATTTGCTGTTCTCTGCTTCTCCATGTCGTGAAGGACTGTGCCAGAGCTTCCAATCTCTTGTCGGTTTAGTGGGCTGCTTCCTTAGGCCTGGTCATCCTCTTGCAAAATACCAGCAATGTGCTCCTTAGACCAGCTGGGCAAGAATGCTAAACAGTGCCACCTCCACCACTGCACGAAATGGCTCGATGCACCACTTTGGCGCCTAAGGAATCGCTGCCCAGTTAAAACAATTCCACTCCAAAGAAATGCAGTCCATTCATTTGGCGCTGCTAGAAGCCGTCTCACAATCCACATTCATCACATAATGACCGTTGAGGAAACCAATATTTGCATATAAGAATGAAAAATGAGCCTTTACCAATTAATCCCTGCAGCGAGAACATTTGCACCATCCAGTTCCACCTCAAATGCAACATTTCCAGGTGGAGACAATTCACACGTTCAGCTGAGTCACCAGGTGTTGGGTAATCCAGTTCTGAGAAACTGAATTATATGTGTGCATGCCTGAAACAATCCAACATATATAAAGTATGGAAGCAGTTCCTCTGGTTTTTGGTGGGGTTTTCTTTTTGGTGGAGTGCTGTTAGTGTCATTCATGGGATTGCTTAATTCCTAGGGGTCCATCCCACCACTGCTAAGCACCCGCCACCTACAATGCTTTTATTCGGGAATCATGGCCTTACTGTTGAAATCCATGCTGACGAGGAATGTAGGAAACTGCTTTTATCAAGTCAGACCATTGGTTCATCCACCTGAGTCCTGCCTGCACTGGCAGGCAGCAGCCTTCCAGGGTTTCCCAACCCTGCCTGGAGACGCTGGGGATTGAACCTGGGACATTCTGCATGCAAAGCATGGGCTCTACCATTGAGCTACAGCCCATCCCTCAATGACACGACCATCCTTGCTCCTGTCACTCTCGCTATCTGGTGGATGAAGTTGCTCTGTCCCAGTTCGGTTCATGCTCATAAACCTTCTGAGGAAACAACACAGCAGTCCCGTGATATAAATTCAGCATATGACAACACCAAACCACAAGCAAAACTCCCGATTGAAAACTTGGTATGCACAATGTTTGCCTCTGTTGCAGAAGCTACCAGACTAAACTGCACTTCACTCGCATCTCACTAACCAATCTTAGGGGACTCTCAGTGCAGCCAGAGAGAGGACCAGGTACGTAATGGGGCAAAATGGGCATCTCTCCATTTAGGCTGTAATCAATGCACACTTCCCGCCTAGTGTATTGTGTGAATACAGGCAGCTAGAGTTAATCCTGTTCCTCACCATGAAATGTACTGTATATCCTCCTGAGCATGGACTGCTCTTCCTCCTTCCCCATGGATCTCGATGTAGTTCCCTGCATGGAATTGTGTGAATTCGTAATGTAGCTCATGTTTATATGTAAATCCTAACCGATGTGGTTTTACATCAAATAAAATGACAATGAAGTAATGGCTACTTCTGGAGCAACTTTTGATTGAGAGCGCCAGCTGGGGTATCATTGACTGCATTTTTCCAGGCACAATAGCATGACAGTGTCGCTGTTGTCTCGTGTGAATGAAAATAAGCATCCTGTGTCCGGATTGCAGTAGTTCTCCAAGAAACTTTCTGCTGATTGTTCAGTGTTCAAGGGCAACACAATTGCAATGAGTAGAAAGGAGGACCTAAAAAAGCAAGGGCACCTTCTGCAAAACAGGCCATAGCTAGCCCAGGTACCGGAAAACAACAGCATCAAAACAAATAGTGATGACAAAACAGAGGAGAACCCCAGTCGTAGGCACAGAGTAGGATGGTGGTGATCCCATTGTTCTCTATGCAAGAGAAAGAATAAAAATGACACTTGACCTGCTCAACCACATTTACAGTTGCCCATCATTCAAGTAGCCATTGGTTACAAGTCATTAGGGGACCAATGGCAACCTCAGACTCTCTGTTTTCTGGTGTTGGTGTAGCACACATGCGCCACTTTATTGGCGTAATTGTAATACAACCCAGCCACAGCAGAGTCCTTGGCTCCAGGCTATCATTACATTGTCTGTCTTGGGAAAGCGCTCATCATAACAACCCATTGCCACAATCAAGCCCGTAATACCAGCTGCAGTCAACAGCAACGTCAGTCCAAACCAAAATGAAATCTGAGGCTCCTCTCGCAGGCAATTGGCAAAATACACTCTAACCAAGGTTCTGGGAGTTCCTTCACTTTTAGCTGGTATGTTCTTGAAGACCACATGTTGGATCTACCAAGTCATTCATTCACAGTTTATTGGAACATAGTCAGACCACTGGTTGGTCTAACTATGTATTGCCCACTTATCATTCATGGCCATTGGCCATGGTGGCTGATGGGGAATCCAGTAACATCTGGAGGGTACTGCATTGGCTTTCCCTGGATATGCCAACCTGAACAGAGCTGTGAGCTCTTGCTTCTAGCCCTGACACCTAAGGGAGACTTTAGATCACCTGCCTTCCTTGAAACTGGGTGAAGGGCATTGGACTGTCATTTGTCCTGTAAATAACAAATTCTGGATAGGAAGCATTTTGCCCTTGAGCTCCCATGTCTTCTACACGTACTTGGCCCATCTCCAGCTATGACAAAGTCATGAAACAATTGTTGGGATGCTGTAGAAACAGGGGACTTCCAATCATTTCATCTTCTTCATGTTTTGGAAGTCCAACAAAAAAAGCAAGCCCAGTTGTAGCAGTGACAGAACATTTCCATTCATTTTTTTAAACAGAACATTTAATTTTAAAATAAAAAGACTGATTTATGTCATTGTAGCCAGTATAAATCAAAGCTCCTGGTTTAAAAATAATCAGTTTCTTTCCCCTCCCCGTCACCCTCCACCCCAGGAGAACAAAAATAAAAGGCAGCAGCAGGCAAGCTCACGTGTCTCCAAAACCAAAGAAAAAACTCCATGTGAAAGGTATTGTGTTAAATTTAGAGCCTATGGTTGTTGGGTTTTTTTTTTTTTTAGAATGGGTTATATTTAGGCAAATTTATTCTACCCTCTCTCCAGCAGAGCTTCAGTGGAAAAGTATAATGTAGAAGGCAAAGGATGACTTCAAACAGTTTCTTCCATCAAACCAGCTAATAAAACAGGCTTTGTCGAGGCTGCAGAACCATCATTCCATGGGTCCACCACTTAGCCTTAGAAATAATTTTATACCGGAAAAATTGCATAGACTGGACATAATTTTAGAGGCCCAGCCTGAATTATACCCTCCTGGCCACTTGCCAGAACAGATGGGTCCAAAGTTTCCCCCCCACACACAAAAAACCCCCAAACCCATTGGAACTGTTCAAGCTGTCACTGTGAGCTGCCATAGCATATGCACTTGTGCTAAGGAGGCCCAGAGGTCAGTTGCATGCATGGCCCATGAATGTATTAACAGACCCACATGTGTTCAATACACATGACTCCCCCCCCCCAAATTCTGGGGGCTGTAGTTTGTTAACAGTGCTGGAAATAGTAGCTTTGTGAGGGGGAGACTATTAGTTCCCAGGGTTTTTTGGAGGGAGTCATATGCTTTAAATGTGCATTGAATATGTTTCAAATGTATATAATGTGGATCTGGAGTTATGGAGGTGGATATTGTTCCTACATATTCACACACCCATAACAACACCTTGCAAAGAATACTGCCCATTTAAACCTTAATAAATATTCCCCAGAGTTACTTAAGAAAGTCCTGAAAGGAAGGCAGAAAAGAAGAAGCCCAGGCCAGGGAGTTCATAACCATCACTTCCTGGAAGTGGCCTCAGAGAAAGGTTGGGGCTCCCTGGCTCCTTCCTGACACAGGAATGGACAAATCCATCTCTGTTTGATCTGTGTCATTTTTGCGTTTGATTATTCATAAATTTGTTCTGTCCCATTCCTGTACATTTGTTTACGGAAAGCATATGCTGTGACATGCATTTTTGGCACGTCTCCTGAACATATCACAAAATTTGGAGAAGTGCAAAATCAGAAAGATAATCACATTCTGATCTCTGTGTTAATCCCAGAGATGTGAATTAGGTCGATTCACTTAAAACACAGACCAAATTATTTTTTTCTTCAATTATATCCTGGGACTACATAAGAAAGACTTGTGTGCCTTGAGAGAAGGTCGACAAGAAGAAGTACAGGCCAGGGAGTTTGTCACTGGCTTCTGAAATCAGTGTGAGATAACACAGGCCTGTATGTTGAGCCATTTGTTTGTTTTTATATTTTTAAACTGCAAACTGCCTTGGCAAACAAGCGGTATATAAGTACAATGAATGAATGAATGAATGAATATCTCTCATGTGATTCTATGTTAGCCCTCCAATTTTGTCATGGTGCCTACAGACAGCATAAAGCACAAGTAGCCAACGCAATGCCCTAAATACGTTGAGGGACTCCAACTCCCATCAGCATGGCCAATGGTCAGAGGGAATGAGAACTGGAGTCCAATGACATCTGGCTTTCCATGATTCCTTCCCAAAGATGCCAAGGTTCTGTTGCTATCAGCATACAAAACTCTCCCTGTCACCAAAATGTGGGGTATCTACAATGCAGTCAAACCAACAATGCATGTTTGCTAGATAGGCTGAAGCTCACAAAGTTTTCCTGTAAGTTTGCTAGAGAGAACGCTGAAAGATGCTCCCACTGTGCCCTGACCCGGGGAGGGCATAACAGATATATACAGTGGTGGAGCTTCATATGGGGGGCGGAGAGCAGGCGGGGGCATGGCTGGCACATGTCCTGGGGGCGTGGCACCCAGCGTGGGGGGGCGGCTGCGATGGCACCCCACCGGGGTCGTGGTGCCGGAGGCGGTGCGCTGCCCCCGTCCCCCTCTTCCTCTTCCAGTGGATATATATACCAGTATTCTGAGTGAGTAAATGTTATTTTTACCTTTTTACCTTTTACAAGATTGTGGGATTTAAAAAGGGAGAAAATACCAGGAGAATCCAGTATGCCTTAAAGCATTTTGTATTGCTTAAATTAAAAAGCTAAAACTAGCCTATCTAAACTTTCTTTTAAGTGATACACTCTGCTGAATTCACAAATCTGAGGAAAGAATGATAATATCTAATGAATATATCCTCTCCTAGCATCTATACTTATTCCTACACAAAGCCTCTAAGTAGCCCAGCAAGTACAGTAGAGCTTGCCTAGGAACTGAACCCAGGACCTCTTGAACTCTAAGTGACCATCATGCCCCTAGACTAGCAAGCTCAACTTGCCTTATGCTTTCATTCCTGACCATATAGGTGTATGTGTGTATACATATATGTGTGTGTGTGTGTGTGTGTGTGTGTGTGTGTTTGCTCTTAGAGAAAGACATGAAAAGACGTGAATTAAAGATAATCCTCGCTAGGAAAAAGATAAAGTAACTCTCTCAGCAAGGAGAAGGTGAAACCTCGCAACAAGCTGCTCTGCTTCCTCGTGCAACCCGCCTGTCTGTCTGAAACAGCAACTGACGACAAAGCATGACTTGGAAGCACTCACTGGCCCGGACCCAAGTGTTCCCACAAGTTTAATTACATTGCTATCAGTTGAACAATTCATAGGAGCATGTTAAGATCAGAACAACTCAACGGGTTGTGAATTGGTAGTGTTTTTATAAGTTTTTATAAGCCACTAGAGCAGCCTTTGCCAATGCAGTGCCCTGCAGATGTTTTGGACTACAACTCCCATCAGCCCCTGTCCTATCAGCCCCTGCCCATCTGCAGGGCATCACAATGGCAAAGGCTCAATCAGTGAGATAGTGGGGAAATGTGTGGAAGTGAAATGGCGTGGGTCAGCTGGTGAGGCCTGGACCAAATTTGACTTCTCTTTTTCCTGCTGGCTTTGTCCCACTTTTCTGTACTCTGCTTACTCAGAGCTACTCTTGCAAGCCCTCTTTCCTCTTTCCCATGCCACAGTCTGCATCTGCTGCCACCGCTGCTGCCTCTACTTCTGTATGAACTTCAGGCCCATGCCACCTCAACTTCCCTTGTCCCTCACACTCTTTCTTTGCTTACTTGCCTGCTGCCACCATGTGCACCCTATCCTGTGTCTCCCTTTTAAGGCTACCTGCATTGCCCACCAAACCTCCTGTTCACTTGCCAGGCATAATGGGCATCCATTCTGAGATGTTCTGTGCCAATGCCTTAGAATCACCCTCCCAGTGTCACTGGGGAAAGTGGCTCCCTCCGGTGGTGGAGCTTCATGCTCTGGCACCGGGGAAGGGGGGCGGAGAGCAGGCGGGGACATGGCTGGCACGCGTCCTGGGGGCGTGGCGTGCCACCCGCAGGGGTGTGGCGCCCAGCATGGGCAGGGGGGCAGCCGCGATGGCACCCCACCAGGATCACGCTGCCGGGGGCGGTGCGCTCCCCCCGCTCCCCCTTCCTCCGTCAGTGGCTCCCTCCCCACTTCAGAACTGAGTTTAGGGCCCTAGAAGATCTCACATGAGCAAACTGAAATTCAGGCAGTCTGGGGGACCCATTGACTTGCTGACTAGTTGTGCTAGATATATATGCTACCTCCAGGATTAGAGGCGCTGCCTTCATGGGCAACCTTTAGCCATCTGTTTGGCTATTGTGGGGAACAGGATGCTGGACTGGACGAGTCCTTCATCGGAACCTGCAGGGTGCTTCTTGTTTTCTCAACCTGTAAGTAAGAATAGGGTCTCTGAGTGGGTGCAGCCCAAAAGCACACTTAGAGCAGCAGAAGAGAAGCTGCTTTGTATATGGGGGTCTAGTTTAATCCCTGGCATCTCCAAGCATGGGCATAGCCAAGGAGGCAGGCAGCTGTCCCCACTAAATCTATCAAAACCCATCAAAATCAATAAAAATCTGAGGTTCTGCCCTCCCCAACAAAAATCATGGCTACGCCCATGTCTCCCAAGTCCCAAAGGAGTCCTGAAATGCCAGTCAGTGTAGGAGGGCCAGTGGTCTGACGTGGTTAAGGCAGCTTTCAAGCAAGTAAACAGGCACAGAGCACTGTAGTTACAATGCAACTCAATGCCTCTTTACTCATAGGGAAGACCCCACTTCATGCCAGGTTAAGTGTGTACACACTGGGTTGCAGCCTGAGGCTATTCCAGAAGTCCCAGGAAGGACTCGCAGCAGTTTCTGCAGCCCGATCCTATCGCACTTCTCTTTTGAGTTAAGCATTACTGGCGCGACCAGAGCATGGATCTGTCCAGCGACCCAACAGTCTAAGCCTATGCGTGCATGGGCTGAAATGTTAACAGCATGGGGAGGCAAACTAAGGTCCAGGGGCCAGATCCAGCCCAATCGCCTTCTAAATCTGGCCCTCGGACGGTCTGGGAATCAGCATGTTTTTACATGAGTAGAATGTGTCCTTTTATTTAAAATGCATCTCTGGGTTATTTGTGGGGCCTGCCTGGTGTTTTTCCAAGAGTAGAATGTGTGCTTTTATTTAAAATGCATCTCTGCGTTATTTGTGAGGCATAGGAATTCGTTAATTATTTTTTCCCCAAAATATTATCTGGGCCCCCCACAAGGGACAGTGGACCGGCCCCCTGCTGAAAAAGTTTGCTGTTCCCTGGTTAACAGGCTTTGCGCTGTTTGTAACGAAAAATGCGGTCGTTGGATTAATGCCCCAGACGAAAGGCCAGAAGATTTTGTTCCTGCCATTTCCCCCTTGCAGCTGAATGAGCAGGGCAGTGCTGGGGGCACGGTGTTCTCCTCACGATGGCCCTGATTTCTGGTGGGGGTGGTAATAAGAATGAAGTTCAGGTGCCAAGATCGAGGGTGACCTGCTATGGCGATTATGTCTTACTCCGGCCGCCGCCGAGCTGGCCGGTTGTCGTGAGATGGTCCTGCGTGCGGCCACGAGGCGAAAAAGAAGGCGGCGCCGGCACGGGACTGTGGGCAGCCAAGGAGCGTTCACTTCGTAACGGAGCTGGCAAAAACAGACTCTCTGCCGCCGAGCTGCGCGTTCCCTTTAAATCCCTCCCTGCGCCTCTGCCTCGCCCTCGGAACGCGACCATTCTTTCTTTTCCTTTTTTTATGAATGAAAACGCTCCTCGAAAAAAGTATGTAAATCAAGGCCGCCTTGATTGGCTATATTTCCCTGGAGGAAAAAAACATTAGGCAGTTCATCGTTGCGAGGAGGCGGGCTTAGAACGCACTGGCTGGGCCGCCACAGCCATTCAGGACCGGGAGGCGTTGCAACATCCGAGCGCCATTGGGTGCGTGGTAGGGTAAACAAGCTGAGACTGACAACCTCTGGCGGGGCCGTGGGCCAATGGGGACGGGGCGGGGCGGGCTCTGGAGGCCGCTCGGGGGCTCCGGCAGCAGCCCGAGGAAGAACCAGGGCTTCTAGCGACTGCACAGCGGCAGCGCGCTAGTTCTATGGCCAGGTGAGGAGGGGCGAAGGCGACGCAGCCTCCGGGGACTGGGGTCGGGATCGGGGCCGGGGGTCCTGAGCGGTGGGGTGCTGGGAGTTGTGGGATCGGCTGGGCGGCCTGAGAAGGAGGCTGGCGGGGGCGCAGGTGTTCGGGGGTGCAAAGTAATGCGGGGGGGGGGGTTGTGTTTGGATAAGCTTGGGATGCCGTGGCTGAGATGGAGGCAGTGATTCGGTCTGCTGGAGCCTGGGGTAAGCAGTGGGGCTGGATCTCAGCTGCGGGAGGGGGCAGCTCTGGGGGCTGCAACAGAGTGCCGGGAGGAGAAGCTACGGCGTAGCCTTTCCAAAGGTAGGCTGCACAGCCGCGCCGCCACAGGCTGCAGCAGGCACTGGCTGGGTCGGGAGGTGGTTGCTGGTGGCGGTGATGTGTTTTTTTGTGAATGTGGGCGATTTTATGAATGGAGCTGGTTTTGTGTGAATGAAGCCTTGAGTGCGGGGGCGGGGGCTGCGTCTCCTCGCGGCGTTCTGCACAGGGCTGTAGGGGTGGGGGCGCCTCTGAAGGCGTTTCGTGAATGGAGCGAGCTGGGAAGTGCGTGCCTTGTTTTTGTGAATGGGGCCCTACGCCGGGGATCTCGTTACACTCTACCTGCTCTTGTTGCTTGCTCTGCCATTCATAAAACTTAAGCCAGATTTGCACACGGGGGAGGGGATGCTAATTGTATTGTTTGGCTGCGTTAAAGGCTTTTCCTAGGGGTACGGGGGGGAGAGAGAGGGGAGGCGAATCGCAGCGGGCAGATAGAAAAGCGGATTTAGTACGCGCGACATAATGTTTTTAAAGATGTTGCTTCCAATCGCCGTTTTTGCAAAAAAAAAATTTGCACTGAATCGACGGGGCAAGTTCGGAATGGAAGATATTTGTGTCCGCGGTGATATTTAGGAGCAGTTTGCAACAGTTGGCCAGCTAGGCTAGATAAAGAAGTTCATAACCGATCTCGCTGCCACCACCTTTCTTTCGTCTCTCTCTCCCCCCGCCGCCAACCCCATGTTATGAAACGCACTTACTCAAGTTTTTGTTTTTTTTAAGACCACAGATTCTGTATTTTTGAGAGGTGTTCGTAGAAAATACTGCTTTTAAAATACTGCTTCTTTTAAACAGGCCATAAATCTCTCTTGTGTTTAAACTTCACGGTGAATTTACTTAAGGGGTGACTGAAAACTGCCCTTTGCTTAGCAGATTTCTTGAAGATATACGGGCTGTTCAATAGCAGCAAAAGTTGCATCAGCAGAACAAGGGACCGAGCAGTTTTCCATTTCGCGCTGGGTCTTATGCCAGCCTAACATGGATATTTCTTGCAGTGTGTTTTTAAGCTTTCGAGTAAATTATCCGAGATTTCCTTGGCGATCAAAGGTTTAGATCAGCAAAAAAATAAGCTACTTCAAACAATGCTTGAATGGCTACAGTACTAAGCACAGTTTCTGGTAGCATTGAAATCAAGGGATCTTTTCGGTTTGCATTGGTTAGGCATAAGTTAAAAGAGCATTGGCTCTCTTTGTAACCTAGAGGAGTTGCATGCAGATAATTATCATCTCCAGAAAGCCAAGCTGTTTCACTAACTCCAGTCGACTTTCCTGTGCACTTGTTGCTATTTATATTTTATCTTTCGACCATGTAGGGAGAAAATGTACTCCAAGCCATGTGATCTCTGCCTTATAATCCATGCCGTTCCCTATGTTTGTTCTTAAGTGGTTGTAATTCGCATTTAGTGATGTCACGACTGTTTCCATAGTAACTCTGTGACATCATGGATTAAAGGTTGGGGCTTTGGTGTGTTGATTTTAAAAGAGCAGCAACTTAATGAATGGATATCATAGCAACTAGCTAGAGGGGGGTAATACTATAATTTGTCTTCCTCCCTCCCCCATGTTTAATGTGTGTTAACTAAGCACAAAAGATAATCCTCAAAGCTTGCAGAACATGCTCGTGTGCTGTTAGAGATGGTCTCTTCAGGTGCCTTAAAGGCAGAACATTGTCTGATTCCTTTCTCTTCTCCCTTCCAGCCTGAAATCTGCCAGAACTAGATTCTGAAAACTCTTCTCATCCTGGAATTACTCAATGCTAAAAACGTTCGAGGGAATATTAAAGAATTTGCAAGCACAATGGATGGTTTTTATGATCAGCAGGTCCCTTTCATGGTCCCTGGGGTAGGACTTCAATTTTTTTTAATGTGGTTTTGTTTTCTTATCATGTGATGCCCCTTGCTCCTTTGTACAAAGTTCATGTTGCTTCTGCTCTTTTGTGTTTTTGAATGATTGCCCTTCATAGTTACATTTCTTTGCTTCTACCAGAAACCTTGCACAGATGAATGTCGAGGCAGGCCAGTAAATGACAGAAAAAGGAAGTTTCAGGACACTGACTTGGCTCATGATTCTGAAGGTAGCGAAGAATTGCCTCCTTTTGTTGTTGTTGATGTTTGAAAAAAGCATCTTTGAAACATCACCATTTTAAGCAGCATGTGTAAAAAGCATGTAAGCAGAAAAAATACTCCATTTTTTGTTCTTACTTTCTTTCAGAATTGTTTCAGGATCTCAGCCAGTTGCAGGAGGCTTGGTTAGCTGAAGGTAAATCCTTGTTGATGCCACAATTCTGTGTCTCATTGTACCTTGATAACCTATTGGCTATGATAATTGGTCGTGCTTGTCATTTCTATGGAATCTTTTTTCTTTTTTTGCTATTTTGTAATGTATGACATTAATATTTATTTTGGCTTGTGAGCTCCTTTGTCTTTAGATAAGGAAATGTAGGGTTTAATTTATTAATTAATTGGTGGAAAAACCTTGTTTTTTCCCTTTCTTTTAGCCCAAGTTCCTGATGATGAACAGTTTGTCCCAGATTTCCAGTCCGATAACTGTAAGTCATTCTCTTGTTCATTTGTCTGCCTGCTGTGAAATCTGTAGTGTCATTGCAAGATGTGTGACAGGTTTTAGTTGCTCCCTTGGTTTTTGCTTCTGTTAATTAAATGTAGCTCCAAAGTGTATTTTTGCAAGTTTTTTGTTGAATCTGTGGATCTTGACAAGAAGGGAGCAGACAGGAGGTGTGGACACAGACTGTTCTGTTAACGGCACTGCTTTAATTGGCAGACTTAGGATATTTATTTGAGCATCTCTGGGGCTGCCTATTAACCTTGATCTCTGCAGAACCCTTTCAAGCCCCCATGAATACTTCATAATGTAAGAGATATTAAAATCCATTTGACAGCAAGCACAAGAGCACTCTGTCTCTCACCAGCCCTGTGCCTTCCAATTCCCTCAATGACTTTTCTGGCTATTATAGCCTCAGCTATAGCGAAGCTGTGAAGGACAAAGCTTTGCTGGTGAAACTTGAGCAGCTTTAGGGAGCATTCGTCATTGGCAAGCCAGCAGCTCTGAGAAGGCGGCTAGGAAAGCCGTCCCTCTCGCACTGCACCACCCCCAAAACTCTCCCTTACCTGCAGCATCTGAGAGCTCAGCACCTGGGCCTCTGCAGGCAGCAAGCTATTTAGGCACGCATGCTTTCTGCATATTTTTTGACTGTGATTTGGGGGTGTTAGAGGTTAAATAAAAGCAAGATGATGTTCTTAAAAGTGTAAAGTGGAAATGTCACTCCGCATCCACTCAGGGTGTGTGTAGCTGTTCCGATTGCCACAGAATTTGAAGGGAAGAAAACATAGCCTGCAGTGGAACGGATTCTTGATTCAAACTCTGTCACAGCATGCAGTGGTGTATCTTGTGCTACAGTAAATGCATGTTAATTATTGCCCTTTGATTACTTTGAAGTAAGTGGGAAGCTTGCCATGAAAGCTTCCTCAGACTGGTTGGTGTGTGTGTGTGTGGTGTGTGTGTGTGTGTGTTTTCTTTCCTCCTCCCTGAGATGAAAGGCAGTCTGGAGTAAGAAATTTTCTCTCTGTGTTGACATTCTAACCCAACCCTTCCAGTTCTCCTGCTCGGAGCAGTATAAACTGCAGCCGGGCTGTGTGGGAGGAGATGTTGTTGGCAGAGGCGCACGCTCTCTCTCTCAGCAAGCTTTTACGGTTCAGGAGCCTGAAGGATTGTGGGGGAAACAAAATGTCTTCTCCAGAGTTCTGGGCCTCCGCAGCAAACCTTTTGTGAGAGGCATTAGGAGTTCTCTTTGGGTTAAGAAGCCTTTTCCTTCTGGCCTGAGCATCCTCTATGTATTCTGTGTTTGTGGTGAGCAGGTCGATGGCAGGAGGGGATTCTCAACGGAAGCTGTTTATATATCAATGAGTTGCTTCCTGCCTGGAATGGATCTAGTAATGCCAAATTTAAATCTTACTGGAACCATGTGTCTGCAGGGGAGACAGGCTTCCCTTCTGACCCGTAGAAGTCTTTCAAGCCACTCAGGCTAGTGAAACCGATTGCCAGGGGTTGGAGAGAGGATTGTGCCCTGTGTATAGCAGAAGGGCTAAATTCTGAGCGAAGGTGAGAAGACATATCGCTAAAACCTGCTAAAGTTCCCAAAGAGCGAGGGGATCTCCAATATTTACTTTTTTTAAAGGTGAAAAGATAATATGGGGCCCAGAATCTGCAAAGTGAAACTCTGTGGCCTTTGAGAGGCTCAGTAATGGAGTTTGCTGTATAGCACCAGAATAGCTGATTGAATAGATGAATAAAGAGAAATGAACAGGGCATCTTTTGCACTTGAAAGGGTTTCTGGAGCTCTTGCTTAATATGTCATAGATGGATGTAGGATGATTCATGGTTTGCATTATTACTGTGGTTTCTGGCACAGAAATCAACTGCTGCATGAGTAACATGCTAATCCTAAACACCCTTAACTTCGAGTTCCGTTTAAAATTGGTGTGACTTGGTGCCAAGTAAATGAGTTTAGAATTGGGGCTGTTCAGGAGACAGTTGGTGCTGTTTTGCCTCAAAACGTTTGCTTGGAATGTGTGGTCTTAGAATTAGGACCAGTCCTATGTATTTTAATTTGGATGGTGGTGGTGGGTTTTCATTTCTTCTGCTGCTTCCTATTATGTAATTACATGAATGCGTTTACTT
Source organism: Podarcis raffonei (assembly GCF_027172205.1). Lineage (NCBI taxonomy): Eukaryota > Metazoa > Chordata > Lepidosauria > Squamata > Lacertidae > Podarcis > Podarcis raffonei. The sequence continues at coordinate 63,505,087 of NC_070606.1, read as the reverse complement.
GAGTACCCTTGTAGGTGGCACTTAGAAAAGCTAATTCTTTTGCAAGGTCTATAAAAAGCACAATATGTCTGCACACATCTCTGCCTCTGTTCTGACTCTAGTTCTCTAAGAATGGCACTGTGACGAGCTTTAGGTTAAGGTGCCTGTTTCCTATTACTTGTTGGTCTTACTGTCCTATTTTTATTTTTCTGCTATTTATTCCGCTTTAATGAGGGTCTCTTCCAAATGTTGGGTGGCATCCAATGCTGTCTGCACACTTGCGTTATGAGACTTTTGGTTTCTCTTTGACCCCCCACCCATGTGCTCCCGAAATCTACTCTGAAGGGTTGGGGGTTGCTAGGGGGAGGAGAGTAAGGAGAAGCCCCACAGCACAAGAGGATGCCTGCTCACACTACCTTGGATCTGTGTTTTTCAGACAATTGTTAGCGTTTGTTGAGCAGGCTCCAGATGGCTTTCCTCTATGGTAACGGTTCTGTTTTTGTGAGAGAGACTAATTCCCTTGGCTAGCAAATTACATAAAGGTTAGCTCTCTCTGTGTTTGTGTGTGTCACCTCTGACATCGCCAGTGGACAACTCTCTTCCCTTATCCACGCATCCTATCCTGGGACAATTTAAAAATGCTTGGGAGGCTGAGCGCTCCCTTTCTGTGCCCAACAAGCATCTTATTGCTATTTGCTATTTCAGGGGTTTCTTATTGCTCATATTTTTTACATTTTAAAATGTGGGCTACTCTGGACAACTGATTGAAAAAGTGAAATGTACAATGAAAAGAACAAAGAAATGAAGAAAACGTCAATGTTTTTTTAAAGGAAAAGTGAGATATATACATGAATTGTAACTTGCCCAGGGATAATATGATGGTGAGGTTAAACGTAGAGGTAATACATAAAATATTGATTAGAATAAATGATCCTCAACCAAAAAAAGGTGCAGGAACACTTGTGTAGCCTCAACATGGGAACTCAGCCAAGCTGCAACTCTTCCCTACCCCAGCTATAGCCTGCCATTTTGTCAACTTTTTCTTCTTCCCGTGGAGCAGTAAAGGGTGTATTTTCTCTTGAAGTAGCCTTCGATAACCCTGTGAAGGTTAAAAGGGTGAACAGTTACAACCTTCTTCCTGTACGTTCCTGATAATGATTTGAATTATTAAACAGGCAACTACTTCCTGTGGCTAAGGATGGGTTAGTGGATAAAGATAAGGGGCCAAGGGAGACAATGGTATTTCAGAGAGTTGATAACAGTCTTGAAGAGGGATTGCGGTTCTTAATGTATACACTCGAACTTGTTTTACTTTATGATTTATTGTGCTGCATTTGGACTTGCCTGCTATATTTAAGCTCCATTGCAGGTCTTAAGTTAGCCATCACTAACTTAGCCCTTTGTTGTTGTTTAGTTGTGTCCGCCTCTTTGTGACCCCATGGACCAGAGCACGCCAGGCACCCCTTTCTTCCACTCCCTCCCGCAGTTTGGTCAAACTCATGTTAGTAGCTTCGAGAAGATTGTCCAACCATCTCGTCCTCTGTCGTTCCTTTCTCCTTGTGCCCTCAATCTTTCCCAACACCAGGGTCTTTTCCAAGGAGTCTTCTCTTCTCATGAGGTGGCCAAAGTATTGGAGCCTCAGCTTCAGGATCTGTCCTTCCACTGAGCACTCAGGGCTGATTTCCTTCAGAATGGATAGGTTTGATCTTCTTGCAGTCCATGGGACTCTCAAGAGTCTCCTCCAGCACCATAATAACTTAAACCCTATCTTCTATGAATGGGTACTGGCCATGATGGCTTTGTACTACCTCCAGTGTCATAGAGGCAATATGTCTCTGAATACCAGTTGCTGGGAATCACAAGTGACAGAGAGGGCTGCGGTCCTCAGTGTTCAAAGCTTCCATTGTTTTCTGCGCATTTTGCGACAGGGAATTTCATTAGCCCAAGCAGTTTCTGAGCTCTGGGTGCAGTACTGCACCTAAGATTTCAGATTAAAATTGCAGTGGAAGGAAAGGAGGACCTTTTTCTGCCTCCCCACTTCTAGCTACTCTCTGAAGACTGGAGAAGAGACCCTCTTATGAATATTAGGGGGGTGGGCAGGGGAAGAACTAGACCACGTGAAGAATGAACATAATGTTTTAGCTGCAATTCATTCATTTTCAGCTTTGTATTCTTGTTATAAAAAAGCACGCCTAGACATTCCATTGTTGTGCCCTTAACTTAGGTGTAAGATGCCATTTAGCTCCTAGCTTTCATATCTCAGTTTCTAACACTGGCTGTCCCGTGTCCTGCTTGCAGGCTTCCCATAGGCGTCTTCTGGTTGGCCACTCTGAGAACAGGATACTGGACTAGATGGGGCTTTGGCCTGATCCAGTGGTGCTCTTTGCATCTTCTTAACTCCCATTGTTTTCAATGGTTCTACTCTTAAATCAAAATTCAAGCTGTTGCTCCAGTTAATGACTTTATTTACAAGGTGGCTTACACAAAATCAACACAGCGAAACCTAAGACGAGAGTGAGATGCAACAAAAAACAAATACAGATTACTTTTGGTAAACTGATCTGGATCAGTGTACACCTGCTTAAGGAATGACATACACTTAGGGCAACACCAGCTTGGCATTTGAACCTTAATCGCCTTGCCTCTTGTCTTTGCAGAACGGATGAGGTCAGAGATCAAGGGGCAAGTTTTTGTATCCTTTTGTATGGGGAATAACATTTAACTTTCGTTCAGAGTCGGCTCATTGAAATTACTGAATGTATGTTTGCCATGGCCATTAATTTTAATGGGGCTACTCTGAGTAAAAATCGGTATAATGCTACTCAAAGTGTATACGTCATAGGAAGCGGTTCCCTTCCTAAACAACTTTCAGTTCTCTTGAAAATATTGTTGGTCTCTCAACAATGATCTCTGTGTTGTGACAACATAGCTAAAGAAAGTGCCTAGATTTCTGCTGATCAACTCCCATCTCTTTCATCATGAAGTACCAGTATTTTTAACCACTTCAGTTGGGGTCAATTCACATGAAAGACTATTTTGATAATACACTAGTGCCAAGAATGAGTAGAGAATGTTGAAAACTCAGAATTATGCTTCCTGCACTTCACTTTTCCCTTGGTGAAAGCATACAGGTGCATTACTGTGAGAGAGAGGGAGAGAGAATTTGAAGAAATTGGGGCAATTGTTTTCTGGTTTGCGTCACATCTATTTGTAGACACCCTTTGTGGGTCAGAAAAAGGGGAAAGAAGAGCAGAGTTCAGAGATAGGTTCAAAATTGCATGAAAAGCCTTGAAGCATAGAGACTTTGTCCCTTGCCCCTTGATCTCTGACCTCGTCAGTTCTGCAAAGACAAGAGGCAAGGAGATTAAGGCTCAAATGCCAGGCTGGTGTTGACCTGAGTGTACGTCATTCCTTGAGCAGGTGCACACTGATCCAGATCAATTGGCTTTCCATACCCACAAAGCCACACTGTTACCAAGCAACCTGTTTGTGTGTACAAGTCGCTTAGGAGTTGGAAGCAAGCCGCTTCAGTGTGGAAACCAGGTAATGATGGCTGCACATAAGGTCATGGGCAGGTGGTTGGTATCATGCAAGCAAAGATACATCCCTGCATAGAGTCTTAAATAGATATCACCAGCTTTCTAACTGTAGTGTGAGGATTTGAGCACAATGCAGTATTGGCAAAGAGTTTGAGGCCGCATACCCTGATATAACCCATGCAGGCGCTACAAACAACACTGTGACTTCTGAGAAGTCGCTTTCCATAGGGAAGTATCCAACGAACACATCCTGTCAGCACAAGGGTTTCCATTTGTGCAACATAGCTTCCCCCCCCAGTACACCCCCAAAATCTGTTCTAGAGGTTTCCCAAGCCCTCCAGAACAGATTTGGGAATGGCGCAGGGTATGCGCAGGGGGAGGAGGGGGGAAGTTCCATTGCGCAAGCGGAAATCCTATGCGCTGACGGGACACGTTAGTTGGCTACTGCCCAAACAGATTAGATAATTTGCCTCCTTCGGGCCACAGGCTCATTTTTTGACTCTAGTTCTGTTTTTCCAGCTTATGGATGTGTGTTTCCTCCTCTGAAAAGTGTGCGAGTCATCAGACTCATGGTGAAAATGCATATTTCAGCACAGGCCTCCATCAGGAAAATCACATGGTGCAGCTTTTGCTGCACTGTTCTGCTTGAGAGTGTGGATGGGGAATTTCATTCCCATCACCCGCCCCTCAAAAGGATTCCCAGCAACTAGAAAGAAAGCAAATCCAAGGAGAGGAGTATCAGGCCAAACATTCTCCTTGATGTGCTAGATTTCTATATGCAGGGAGATGTCAGGGGGAGACATGCATTCCAACACGTGATCCTGCAAAGAATCTCTAAAGCGGTGCAGTCTAGCAGCACCACGTGACTGCTGATGGTGTATTCCAGGTCATTCTATTTGCAAAGTTAGAGCTAAGGCAGTAGGAGAGAGAGTGACTAATTTTGAAATTTGGACATTCAGGATCAAATGGGACACCTGTCTTCTAAACATCTTTCACCCTCTGAAAGCTTACCTCTTTAAACTGGCAAACTGTACCATGATAACTCCTGGTGAAAGCAGTATTGTGGTGTCTCTGCTATGGCATCTGTGAATGGGGTAGAGAGCTCCGCTGGCACAAAGCTCTTTGTATGCAAGTTCCTGGCTGATTTCTTGGTGCTGGTTCAGCATCTATTGTCCTGCTTCACTGCCAGTGCACAGATAAACAAGGCAAAAGCCCTTGGCGCCTCCCACCCCAAGCAGTGCTGCATTCCTGACTTCCTCTCTACCTTGGCGTGTTGAGACATAACCTATAGTTGTGCTGCTTGCTTCTTTCTTTCTAGGTTCTAATTATAGTTAATGTATTAGAACAGGGAAATGAGAATGTGTACTTTCTCTTAGGCAGACACACAACACACACACACATAAATATCTGCCTTTGAGGCACTGAGCTCTTCCTCTGACTGTTGGCATAGGTGTGTGCACCACAAGTCAGAACCCAAGGAAGGCACTTTAGGGATGGGCTGCTTCTCTTGTTGCCTGGTAAGGCTTCAGAGGCTGCCGTTGCTAGTACAGTGGTACCTCAGGCTACAGACGCTTCAGGTTACAGACTCCGCTAACCCAGAAATAGTACCTCAGGTTAAGAACTTTGCTTCAGGATGAGAACAGAAATCACACAGTGGTGGCAGCAGGTGGCCCCATTATCTAAAGTGGTACCTCAGGTTAAGAACGGACCTTCAGAATGAATTAAGTTCTTAACCCAAGGTACCACTGTACAGTAATGGATTAATATTTAGTGGTTAGGAGGGGTGTGGGGGGGGGGGAGAGATAGTACCTTGGTTTTCAAACAGCTTAGTTCATGAGCAACTTGGAACTCACAGCAATAGGTTCCGGAATAGGTGTTCCGGTTTGCGAACTTTGCCTCGGAAACCGCTCCTTGGTTTCCGAGCGTTTTGGAAGTCGAATGGACGCATTCCGTTTGAAATCCAAGGTACCACTGCATTAAAAGTTTGATTCGCTTTGGAGGTTTTTAGGTGGAGGTGGTGTTTTGTTACCTTTTCCCCTTTGGCTGCTCAGAAGCAGCATAATGCATGTCTGTCACTTGCTTGATCAGGATTTCCAGACCTGTCTCAAATGTGCCTCTTCAGTGCGGATGCTGCCTGCCTTACTTTGTTTGATGGAATGCACACTTGGATAAGTGATCCAGTGGGACCTTGCTGTGGATTGAGGGTGGGGCAGCATCCCATTGAAAACTTGGCAGTTCCAGTAGGCAACGTCTGCACTTGAACCTGTGTCTGATTTTATCCAGCAGCCCTTTTAAACTGCAACAGTGCTTTGGCTTTCATGGATGGAAGCGGGGAAAGGGAGCTTGTGGTCATCCAGATATTGTTGCGAGGAGGGACTTCTTTTAGATAAGCAGGATTTCCCTTCATACTACAGAGGCCTCTTCAGTTTGTGAGGACTCCTTCCAACCCTACCCCCATCTCCCTTGTTTGCATCCAGAGTTTCCATGCAGGAGACATCCGATGGGGTGGGATGAGAGTGATTTTTCAAGCTGAAATATTGTGTGGGTGGGACATCAAAAGCCAGCCTGTACAGGCAAGTCTTGACTGGGCTCCTAAAAGAGTTCATATGGGCAAATATCTGTGAGCCTGTGCAGTGAGGGAGTTGGCAGAGGGATGTGCTATTGTACTTTGTTATCCTCTGTCCTGGGAAAGGTGGTATCAGACTTAAAGAAACCAAGCCATGTTTTGAGGTTCAGCACTGCCCACCTTCCTAGGAGCAGGGTGTTTGGTGTAGTATCATCTGGCTGTCCAGATGAATGATGGACTCCATCTTCCATTAGCTCCAGACAGCATGGTCAATGGCTGGCAATGATGGGAGTTGGAGTCCAATGACATCTGGAGGGCCATAGGTTCCCCACCTCTGCCGTAAATGGTGGGAGGACTCCTGGAGAGAGAGGGGCCAATAAGAGCTCTGCAGGTTGAAACCAAAAACTGGGGCTGTCTCCAGAAGCTAATGTGAGAGCCCATGTAACTTGCATAGGATGTTACATGTCTTAAGCAACATGTTACAGCTTCCAAATATCCTTCAAGAGCTGCCCCTTCTTGAACTCAGTAAGAAAGTGCTTTTCCCCCTAAATTGTAGGTGTTTCTTTTTATTTGGCATTATACTAGCAACATCTTTTGTCTTTCCTCCTCCGGGACCCCTATTTGCTGCCTTTTTTCCTTTTGTGAGCAGTTTTTGAGCAATTTGCACCATTTTCACAATGCTGTAGTCCTCAAGAAATGCTATTTTTCCTACACTGGGGATAACTAGCCCCTCTCTTAATCCTCCCCATTAATGCAGGGGCTACAGTAGCTGCTGATAGATGGAGCTGAGAGTGAGGGCACTGTTAGCATCAAGAGGAAATATTCTGTCCACTGGCAGGCAGCCGTTGTTTTGAAGGGGAAAAGTTGATTTTACAAATTATTTTTACTCCCCACCCCCACCCCGGCCAAAGGGCATTTCCGGACCTCACCACAAGTGGGGTTGCACAATCATTTGCAATGAACTCTTTGCAGAGGCTGACTCCCTCCTAGCTATGCAGGCTGTTTCTGCAGTGTTTGAATTCCTTACATAAACGTTGCCCGCAGCACAAGCTTCTCTGTGCAGGACAGCTGGTCTCTGTTATGATCTTAAGTGTCATTTCCCTTCCCCTGATTGGTAGCGCTCAGCTGTGGGGAGAGAGAGGGGGTTTTTTTGTGAATGGATGGAGTATTCCAAATTGGTTGTGAATGGAGGGTGGTGCCTGCTTGCAGATTCTCTCCCCCTCCCTCAACCTTCTTCTTCAATGAATAACTAAGCCCCATTGTGCTGCTGGCAGAAAAACAACCGCTCAAACAACACAGAGACTGTTGGAAAGAAACATGCTTGTGACTGACAGCTGGAACACCTCCAAAGTGAGTTTCCTGCTGTTTGCTGCTCAGCAAGGCCATGCCTATTAGGAAGTGGGGGGGGTGGGAGAGGACAGAGAGCAAATTATAGGGAGTGGGGGGACGGGGACACATTAACACTTGAAATGCCAACATACTGCCAGAATGAAAATGTATGAGAAATGCAGCTGCTGGTTTTTTTTTAACTAAAAACAAAAACACCAGAGTTTAATGAAATGAGTTGTACTCTTGACTTTTTTGTGTAGCCTTTTTGCTGTAGCCTTTTCAAACAAGCAAAACCTTATCCCTAAAAAAAACAAAGCAGCTCAATCCAAGGCACTCTTGGCTCTTCTCTTTTGCCCTCCCGTAGAAAGAAGGATTTGAACAGGTCCAGGGCTTAGCACTAAATGTTCCCTCCCAGATGTGTCCCAACTGCCCCAAAGGAGTGGATGTCTCTGCCCATCTCTGGGAGGCTTTGACAGCACATAGAATGCAGGGAACTGCTAATTGGCGGTGATGGCTGGAAGCTGTCAGACCCAGGCTATCCTCTCTCACGGGCAATGGCTGTGCGCTTAGCCTTTGTGGAGATAATACTCCACTTCCGACTAAGCCAAGCTGTTCTGTTCTGTCACTATTTAGGTACAGAACTCTGACGCACTTGCCTTCTCCTAGAATGTCTTCTTTTAGAAATTAATTAGGCTAAGCATATATTAGTTGGTTTAAAAATTATATATAGTAGAAGAACTCTCTGCTGTGGCATGAGGGCCATTGCCAGCCTTCCGTTCATTTTGAGTTCAGCATTTTGGCATTTTAGAGGGCCTGGGTCCTTTGAACTGTTCCCCTCCCTCCCCAGTTTATATACCTTCTGGAGACCCCTTGCTCTTTCTAACTCTAATCTGAAATCTGCTTCCAAATTGCAAAGTGGCAGAATGTGTGCAAGTTGGAATGCATCCTCTTTGGTGATTGCAGAAGGAGAATAGGGTTTGACTTCCATTTCCCTTTGGAGGATTATTGACTGATCTAGCCAGGGCAATGTGCAATCTCCCAGCAACTATCCAGTGTGCTCCAAACTGGTCTATGTTTTTCTTGATGCCCCCACAAAGCATGGGAGAAGGGCCACAGCTCAGTGGAAGAGCCCAAGCTTCCAGTACCTAGCATCTTCAGGTAGAGCTGGGACAAAACCCTGGTCTGAAACCCTGCAGTGCCCCGACCAGTCTGCTAGATGGACAAATGGCCTGATTCCATATAAGGCAGCTTCCAATGTCCCTATGCTTCATCTGGAGTGAGATATTCTCTTGTGATGGAAAACCAGGTTTGGTCTCCTTCAGAATACATTCATCCAGATGCTGGAACAAATAACCTGCCATTCTGGGCTTTGTGTTTTCTGCAGCATTGCAGTGAGTAAGCCCCTGCTGTTATCCCTCTGCAGGGGTGGGGAGGAGTATGCTGTAAAAGGCAAGTTCCTCTAGTAGGACAATTATCTGTGGAGTAAAAGGATGGGAGCCAATTAGACTGACAGCTTCCACCAGAACTAATACTAGGGAAGCCAATGCCTGGAAAACGTGGTGGTGCAATATGGTGTAACAGTAGAAATTGTATTGGGTGACGTTAAGGAATGAGGCTCTAACCTGCAGATCTCAAGTGTAGCATAGTGATTGAAAGGCACCTGGGAAACTAAATGGAATAATGGAAATTATAATAGAAGCTCTTAAACAGACACTACTGGCGACTAATGACACTTCTTATGTTAACAGGAGTAGAATGGTAGCTGGTCCACCGGGGTAATTTTGGTATTTCTATATAGAATAGATGATGAGGGGTGGGGTGGTTCCTTCCCCTACCCCATCCCTAAATATCATGGCACCTTTTGCAACAATATTAGAGGCAATGGCCAAATCTTAGAACTCTAGGATATAACACTTCCTTCTGTTATTTGGGGCTCAGGCAGTCAGGCCAAAAGCTTCCAAGGGCTTTCCCCCCTGCTGTTGAGATACGTTTTGCTGCAAGCTTTAAAGATCTTGCCAGTTTGGCAGTACATTCCTATATGAGGAGGAGCGTGCTGCCGCAGTTGCCCAGATGAACAGATGATGACAGAAGTGATTCTGATGGCACATAATCTTGCTGAAACAGGAATCTGGGACATTCTACACAATTCTGTCTTAAACCTAGGAAAGACCCATTCTAGCTGAGATTAGGGTGTGTGCTTCGTGCCTGTTGGTTAAAAGCTTCCTGTGAAGAAACTACATTCATGCAGCTTTTGCACAAGTTTGGTACTGCCTTGTGTAGTAACATGGAATGCAAATAATGCTGTCAACATGATGTTCTGCGTGCTTCAGAGATGAGAATGTACCTCTTAAAAAGAGGGATCTGGTGAAAAGACCAACTTAGCCAATGACCAAATGCAGACATTTGTTGGATTCAGCACTGTGTATTTTTAGAACCAGTTAAGCTGAGAGTTGCTGTGACCCTTGTTGAGGCGAGGTGTTTTTTCTAACAAGGTCGTTTCCTGCTTTGTAATTTATCACCCGGCATTGGCATAGCTGCAGCCCTTGCATCCTCGGAAGTGGACTTCTGTTGCCAAGTCTTGTTTAGGCAGTATAGCGATGTGAAGGATGCCTCCCTCTCAAAGGGACATTGGAATGCTAGGAGAGCAAGATTGAACGATCCAATTACAAGCCTAGTTCCCTTATTTCTCTCCATGGAAGCTCAGGACAGGTACTTGCCCAAATTAGCCACATCCCTTGACATTTTTCAATAGCATTTATTTTTGTTGTGTTGGCATAAAATGAGGTGGAAGACACAGAGGAGTTGTGTTGCACTCAGAGTGATCCTAGAAATCCTTATGTGTGAGACAAGAACAGTTGGTGTGATATGCAAGTAGTGGAACTCATCGGTGTGGAATCATTTCTGCCTTACAGCTCTGTATTTCAACCACAATGTTTTTCTCAAGCTGTATTCCATAGAGGTTTAGTGGAGTTCCATAAAATGCAGCTTGTGTACCATTAACCATATTTCCCTGCAATACGCAGCTTGCAGCCAAGGGCTGAGTTTGTTTCAGAGGCACCTGAGGACATGCCCTAGGCCTAGAATATGCCCCAGAATTCCCTGCAACATGCATGATTACTGCTGGAAAGGAAGGATGGTTAAACTCCATGGTTCTAATAGAATCCTATTCAAGATGTAGAAATCTGCCGATGCTTATGGTACCAAACATGTACCACCATGTTCTCAGTTCCTCTGCGTATACAATCTGGTATCCTGAGTTCTCCTCATGTTCTGTTCATGCTATCTTGGAATATGCCAGAAAGTGGAGGTTTGGTCCTTGGGAATGAGAAGTTGTAAAAGCCATGCAGAAACAAGTGTTCTGTGACAATTACCACCCCCACATTCTCATTCATACCCTCCTTTTCCCCACCCTAAAATGCTCTTGCTGCTGCCAGCAGTTAATCTTTTGCTGCTGTGATGCAATGCCTGCTGTATCCAAGTCTAGCAATGGGGATTTCTGCCATTCGCACAGCCTCCGTAGTTCTGACACATTGCTATGGAAGTCTAAATGTGCACCGCTCCAAAGACAAGTAACTCTCCTTAAGGCAAGGAGAGAGCTGTGCATGCATGCTCATCACTGTGTAGTGCTGTGACACTAGTATGCACAACTTTAGCTCTGGGGCAGTGAGCAATGTCTGGTTGCATGTTTTTGGTTATTCCAATCCATGGGAATATGGTTAAGTGCTAAATTACATGATTGATTGATTGATTGATTGATTGATTTTTGTTTTTCTTCCACTTTTAATTTTTATTCAGTGGTACTTCATGGACCACCCCCAGCTAAGATCAAGAGGGAACTCCACAGCCCTTCTTCTGAGCTGTCTACCTGTAGCCACGAACAGGTGCTCTGTGCTAATTATGGAGAAAAGTGCCTCTACAACTATTGGTAGGTTGGATGAATGGTGCACAGCTTAAGATGTTTTTGGATGGCTTGGGGAAGCATGGAACCTGAACTGGGTTCAGTTACAATTTGCCTCAGTTATGCTGATAAAAACATTAAGAACCACTTAGTTGGGAGCTGAGCTTGGTAGGCAAAGTTGGGACCATCAGGAAAACAGAAACCAAATTAGATTTGCATTCCATTTCTAGGAAACCAAATACATGCCCATGTTGTAGTGCTAGTTATTACTCAATATTCAGATGATTTGACTAATGGGCAGAAAGTTTAGACTCCACTCTTCAAATCCTTCTTGTGGTTAACCACATCCCTTGGCAGTAGGTCACACATCCAAAGAGCATGATATGTGCTGGTGTGCATGGTACCTGTGATCTTCTAAACTTAAGATATTCAGGTAGCTTCTTTAACTATAAAGCAAATGACAGTCTTAACATTTACTGCTATTGGGGCTGAGTTACACCAGGCCCTTTCTCGTGTATCAAAAATCTTCAAATAGCAGTGGGGAGGGACACATAGTAGATTGCTTGTGTCTTATCCGTACATGCAATCTCTCTGAAGCAGACATGCGTGGCTTTTGCACACAAGTGTACAATAGGTATATACTCCATCTTACACTCATGTAGGCAGGAAAGCCACATTTGAAGCAGCCTGTGGGCATGATTGTGTGTTGATGAGTGACAGGCTTATGTGCCATTCAGATCGCATCAAATTCTTGTTGGTTATCACAAATGGGGGAATAGAAAGCTCTCCCCCCCCCCATGTTTTTCAATGTAATGAGTTTGTTCCTGAAATAATGGTGATTTTTTTTTATAAGAAAAACCAACAACAATTGGAAGCTACAGTTATCTCCGAGAAAATTGTGAGCGAAGTGTTTTTGAAATGAGCCCTATGACTCAGCCTGTTTTGTCGCTTGCCTGAAGTACAAAGATTCCCTTGAGGCTGTGAACAACCTCAACTGTTACTTCCTGACAACCATGAAATGCAAACAAGCCAGAGCTGTCAAGTGCAGCCAGCAGAAGCTGTGGAAATGGCTGCTGCCCATATTTATTATGGCCCTCTCTGTCTTCTGTTCACACAGTGCCTACGACAGGAAGCCCCCTGCTGCATTCAAGCCATTAACTCCGCCTGCCACCCCAGCCTCACCTGCGCTCCAGAGCACCTCCCTTCCACCCCCGCCTCTGCCAGCAACACCTGTCCAAACTCCTGCCCATGCCCCCAGCACAGGCCCTCTGCAGGGAGCGCCCCCTCCACCTGTCCCTCATGCCCTTCAGGAACCAAGGCAGCAAACCTTCGCTGTTCCCCGGCCGCCTCATCAACCTATTCAGATGCCAAAGATGATGCCTGAAAACCAGTATCCAACAGAACACAGGTAAAGAGAGAAAAGTACATTGGTTCTTTCTGTTTTCTTTTTTAAAAATCTGCATTCAAGGGCATTTTTTTTTAATGGAGCTAAAATATAAACTTGGCAGCATTGCTAGTGCACACAGATTGGCACACTGAGGTGCTGTGTGTCATTCTTGAGTGCTGTCGGGCGATTCTGAGGGACAAAGTCTTGTTCTTATTGCAAGAAGGCATGCAGCTATATCCTGAAGTCGCTGAGGAATGCCATGTTTGATTATTTGAAGTCAGGGTAAGATGTTCAATTTGGAATTGAGGCAAAAGTTCACGACTTCAGAACTATGACTCATAGCTGAATTTACTTCCCTGGTATCTAAGGAATGTGGCTTTCTGGCAGGCAGCATCCCACTTTCTGGTCCTGCCATCCCAGGCACATTGTATGCTGGATGGATGCTAAATTAGGGTTGCCATATTTCAAAAAGTAAAAACCAGGACACTCCAAAAGTTGCCCTTGCTAAATTTAATAACTGCCAGCACTTTGAATCTTACCATTTTAATATTGGGTACTTGGGTCCCTTTCAATTGCCTTCCTCCTCTTCTGATGCAGCCTTTTCCACTCTTCTTCTCATTTGCCTTGGGAGAAAATGGCTTGGCTTCTTCCCTTTCAGGAGTAACCTACTCCTACAAGAGACCATTGTTTCAGCTTTACAGAATACGAATTCATCAACAGTCAGGCCTGTCTTTCAAACTGGAACACACTATTTCATTTATTATTAAAGATTTATGTCCTGTGCTCTGATAAAATGGAAATGGAAATACAATTTAAATAGATAAATAAATAGATAAAACTGAAATAGATTCAATTCTTATCTTATAATAGTTTCTCAGGGGCTTATTTATCCTGCTTGTATTCACAGTGGCATTTGCCATCAATGAAACCCTCATGTGCTTGGTTGGTTTTGTTTTTCTATAAAGTTCTCTAATCTCCTTTTCCTTTCCTGGTGATTCATTGATCCACAAGACAAAACAGTGCCCTGGTTCACACAACACGCTAAGCCAAACCTTGGTTTAGCAAGACAGTGTGGGCTCCGGGAGAGGCCATTTTGCTGCTCTGCCACACTGCACAAAGCCAAAGTTTGGCTTAGCATGTCATCTGAACTAGGACTTGTGGTTGAGCCCTTTCTTCACTAAACACAAAAGGTGCTTCCCTGTCCTGTATTTTATGATTGCTCTCTGTGCTGTGGTTTAACTGATTTAGTATATCTGCCAAAAAGATGGTTATAAATCTCCCTCATTGTGAGCCTGCATTGATATTTGCATTTCCATTGATCTTTAGAGCTATCACTGTTTTCCAATTGCCAGCTCTCTGTGGTGAATGACTCCCATTAGATTTAACAGAAATTTGTGCACTTGATATTGTGCAGTCTATGTCTCCTGTTTTCATTCTGTGGCTTGCCTGATACTTCAGCCTTCCCATCTTTACTAGAATCCTTTTTCTCTCACAATTGGGATTGGAGACCTTGTGTAATTACTGCAAACTCCTTTGACACTTGCCCAAATTTTATTCCAACTGCTTACATCTCTCTTGAGACACATCCCAGTTCCCCAAGTGTTGAGCAGAAGGCTAGGATCCTAAGACCACAGGCACCCCAAGTAATGGGATTTCACAACTAGAGCTGAGGATAGCTTCTGTTTAGGTTCTTTGTTTTGCTGTTCAGGAAACTACTCTGCCTTTTTGGCCACTGTAGATGTTCCAGATTTGCACAGGGTGAGCTTTTAAAAGTGCCCTGAATTATTTGCATGGATGCAAACCTTTGCAAATGGGCCATGAAACAACCAGCATTTGGCAAGGAGGCAATTCTTAGAAATGCAATCAGCCCATGTGTATGTAGCTCATCTGTGCACGTCTTCCCCATAAAAAAAGATAGAAAATATTGGGTAGGGGACCAATGTGCAATGAGCTCTTAAAGCTGGAGCAGGTGGGGGTGGGGAGGACTTGAAGGTTGGTATGCAAAGCTACTCAAATCTGTTTTGTGCAGAATGCCGTGAAAAATGCTCTGCTAATCTACACAAGAGATGAAACCATAGGAACATAAATCAACATTAAAGCTTCAAAAGATGAGCTTACCTCCAGAGAGAGATCTGTGCTCATCTGTCTCTGTGACCCTATCTCCACCTCATTTCTTTCTTTTTCTTTCTTTTTTAAAAAGCAGCTTCTCTCTATCACCAGCATCTAAAATTGCTTTTTAGACCCCCAGGCCCTGAGCTCCCAATGACCTTAAAGCTATGCTAGGGACACTCTGCACAGTCCCATCTGGAAGTCCCTCTTCCTGCAGAGGCCATACCAGCACAGCTCTAGAGTTACATTCTGGAAGGTTAGAAGGAGGTGGATCGGAAGTTGAGTAATCTGGGCCTGTCAGCTGCAGAGGATCATGTTACAAAGCCAAATGGAGCCTGTGCGCCTCTGGGTGCTTGGGAAGGGAATTGATTGATAGCAATCGCCTTTCAAAGTGTGAAGATGCCTCAGCAGAGCGGAGGGAAGGGAGAGGGCGGGCCTTGCTTGCCAGCCTCTCAGACTTCAGAAGGAGGACTCAAGGGGCTTCTCCCCTTCTGCAGCTTGCTTAATCCTTTTAGGGGCTCACCCAGACACATCTAATTTGGGAGATATAGAGCTATTTCAGGTGCCCATCATCCAGATGTCCAGGTTCTCTCCCCCCGCCCCCCGCAAGCATAAATAACTGATAGGGAGATGTGTCTATTTTTATTTATTTATTTTTAGATTATTTTTTTATACCGCTTTATATTTTTAAGAAAAATCAGAGTGGTTTACTGCATATTAAATCAATAAAACAATCTGAAGAAAGTCATATATAGAGTATACAGTCAAAGCAACAGTACAGAAAACTAAAATATTATCTTAAAGATTTCAAAATAAAACATCACAAAGGAGGTCCACTACAGAATACGTACAGTGGTACCTCGGGTTACAGAGGCTTCAGGTTACAGACTCCACAAACCCAGAAATAGTACCTCGGTTTAAGAACTTTGCTTCAGGATGAGAACAGAAATCGTGCGGCGGCAGCGGGAGGCCCCATTAGCTAAAGTGGTACCTCAGGTTAAGAACAGTTTCAGGTTAAGAACAGACCTCCAGAACGAATTAAGTTCTTAACCCAAGGTACCACTGTATTTAACATCTCCAGCTGTTTTTAGACTCCAGTTCCCATCATCCCTGACCACTGGTCCTGATAGCTAGGGATGATGGGAACTGTAGTCCAAAAACAGCTAGAGATCCAAGTTTGGGAAACCCTGGTCTACACAGTCCCCACAGCTGGTTCCTGTGAATAATGGAGGCATCCATGGAAAATGGTCCTGCCTATTTCAAGTCATTTCCCATCCTTTTAAGAATCCAACCAAGAATCTGGTCCACTCCAGGAAGCTAAGCTAACATCTGGACATGCACTTAAGAGTAATTTCTTCCTAAATGACTCTTCCTTTTATCTCCAAACCTTTTTCAAGACACTGAAAAGCCCCCGGGCCAGAGTGGCATTCTGTCAATAGGTGTTCTGTTAAGATCTTAGATCTGAGGATGAGTGTTGCTGCTCTCCTGCCTGGGCTCTGCTTTGTTGAGCCTCTGTGTGTTCCATATAGCCTCAAAGCATTTCAGAAAGCACACACATTTTCTCCTGCATGGAGAGTTAAAGGCTTTAATCCCTCGCCTTATAGACAGATTAGCAGCCACTTTGCATTCATAGATTGCTGAGTGGATTCAAAATTACATAACCACTTGTTTGCTTTACTAAAACGTAGCCATAGTGAAATAGTCCTGTTCCTGTTCTTTGGCAAAGGGCAAGCTGCATCTTCCTCTCACTGGAGATGGTCTTGCCCAGTTGATGGTCTAGCTTGATCAGTTCTAAGGCTGCTCCATCGTGATGTTGTCCCCCAGGGCTGTCATATATTATGTCAGGTGTGGGGCAAGTAAAATGACTGGGCAAAGGGAGTTTGCAGGTGCTGCTGATTGGTAGCAGCTACAAAGCCCATGGTGCAGTGTTTTGCAAGTGCTGCCAATCTGCATGCAAAGCTGAGCAGATACCTCTGTCTCTAGCACTTCCTCTGGGGGCACATCCTCAAGTGCCATAACAGCTATTCTCCAGCAGCACGTTGGTCAGCCTGCAGCTCCGTTTGCGGCAGAATTCCTTTTCAGAGCACTTGTTATCCCACAAAATGATCCAGATGTTGGCTCCTTGCATGCAGCCAGGGCTCTATGCCTCCAGTTTGGTCATACTATCACAGACACCCCAATTGGGGTTCCACCCCTTCATAACAGATGGTTGTTGCTATATTGGACAGGACTCTTGGTGTTAAATATAGATTTCTGTAAGCTACGTATGGTGGGCTGTTGAAGAAATGATTCTGCATCTGAAATGAAAGTTCAGCATCAGAACTGCTCCATTTTCAGGGGAGTGCAGCCTGGAGGAAGGTTGTAGAATGGGGGTAGCCAAGGCACTGCTCTCCAGATGTTATAGCTCCCAACACCATTGGCCATATTGGCCGGGGCTGATGGGAGTTGTGGTCTACAGCATCTGGAGGTACCACATTGGCTGTCCTGCTGTAGTGGGTCTGGAGTGTGTTAACTGTGATTATAACTCTCTCCCTCTTTCTCTCCCTCTCCCTCATATTTCAACCAAGGTTTCAGAGACAGATGTCTGAACCTTGCCACCCATATCCTCAGCCAGGACTTTCTGGGGACAATCGCCCTGTCTACCACAGGCAGATGTCGGAGCCTATTGTTCCAGCAGCTGCCCATCCTCCTCAGGGATTCAAGCAGGAATACCACGACCCGCTCTATGATCACGGGGTCCCAGGCATTCCAGGGCCCCCAAGGCATGGGTTCCAGTCTCCAATGGGAATCAAGCAAGAGCCCCGGGACTACTGCATTGATTCAGGTGAGTCAATTCACTTGAATCCCTCTTAGCCACATGCAAAGGCTGGCTTGTTCCCACTGCATCTCATCAAGCACATAAAGTAGCCTCAGTGAACAGTAGTCGCTCTGTAGCCCAGGAATGGGGGACGCTGTGGCTTTCCAGATGTTGTTGGACTTCCGTCTTCCACCATCCCTGACCATTGGCCTTGCTAGCTGGGGCTGATGGGAGCTGGAGTCCCACAACACCTGGAGAACCACAGGTTCCTTATCCTGGCACAGCCAGTGGTCCAATCTTCAGGCAGTCCTTGGAGTATGGAATAAATTCTGTTGTGCTTGTTGGATCACCCAACAGTTTGGAGAATACATCCTTCCTTGGCAACAATGCAGGCACCAGTGAGCCCTTGCATGGTTATGAGAGATGTCTCACCTACAGTATGCATTTGTTCTAGACCCGTGGTTCTCAACTTGTGGGTCCCCAGATGTTGTTGGACTACAACTCCCATCACCCCTGAGCTCTGGCCTTGCTAGCTAGGGGTGATGGGAGTTGTAGTTCAACAACATCTGGGGACCCACAGGTTGAGAAAGACTGTTCTGGATATTCCACCAGGCTCCTCCCATGTTAGTTTTCTAAAACCCCACCCCTTTTTACTGTTCCTTTAAAGCTCCGCTGTTTTCTTCACATTCTAGCAAAGGGAGAGGGTGGAGCAGCTGTCTATTGTGGCAGCGTTTAACCTATTTAGAATGTTAGATTATCAGTTTCTGGCTTTGGGGGGGGGGGGAACAAATGTTAAAATCAGGCATTCAACAGATGTAGCAGAGAAACTAAGCTTCCATAATCTGAAAGGCATTACTGGTGCGGGAAGTGGAGCAGGGAAGAGAAGGCAGCTTTTCACCTTTCTCTGCAGCAGCTCTTTGTCTTCCCATCTTCTCTCTGGCAGCTCTAGCGTTAAGCGACCGGCTCCATGGAACAGCTATGAACCTGCAGCTGAGCACTCACCTTGGGACATGCAGGGGGGAAAGGAGGAGGGGGTGCCTGATCACTTTAGATTGTGCAGCTGCTGTTGGTGCAGGGCCCACTACATATCTGCAAATCGCCTTAGGCCTAAAAATACTGTGACCTCTTGGAGGCAGGGTGGAACAGATGGGGAAAGATCTAAAGTTAAAGGCTTCCCCCCCCTCCTCTTTCCCTGCTTCTCACGTGCTATTGGAGGGAATGCAAAATATTAAGCTTGACTTTTTCAGTGTGTCCAACCTCTCCTGCAGGTTCATTAAGTTATTTTCTCACATGCCCTTGGAAAGGCTTTGCCTTCTCGGGAGAGACAGCTGCAGCAGCAAAGGGGATTGCATTACAGCTTCCAGGAACAATATGATGTACCTGATTTTTCAAGGGATCGTATTATTGCCCACAAATTCAGGTCATCTCCTATTTAGGTGTTGATTCATCTTGTCTCTTGATGCCAAATCCCAGTAGGTTAAAAAAAAAGGTAGATGGCAGAAGAGTAGAAATAGTTTGCATCTCAGATGAGGGGAAATTCATGGAAGGGGCTGTAGCTGAGCGGCAAAGCACCTGCTGTATGTGCAAAGGTCATGGGTTCAATCCCTGCCATCTTCAGTTAAAAGAGTCAGTTGCAAGTGATGGGAAATGGCCTCTACCTCAGATTCTGGAGAGCCACTAGCAGGGAGTGTAGATGGGACTGGACCGTATGCTCAGGTTTCTCTTCCATCACTACTTTGACTTGCTGATGTGAGTTAAGTTGAAAGATCAGACCTTCAAAAATTATATACTTGTTTTTGGATAACCACATTGCCCAGTCTTCCACTTCAGAGATTGTTTCCGGACAACCATTTGTGTCACAAATTACCTATGTATTACCTTTGTGTCACAAATTACCTATGTTTACCTATGTAGTCTGTGTGCCAACCTTAAAACCATGTACAACTGTATTGGGGAACCTGTCGCTCTCCAGATGTCATTGGACTCCCAGCTTCCATCGGCCCCAGCCAGCATGTCCCAACCATCAGGTATTATGGGAGTTGCACTCCAGCAATGTCTGGAGGGCTCCAGGTTTCCCATCCATGAATCACTTTAGCCTATAGGATCTTGGCACACAGAAATGCGGATCTTGCTATGCATCTACAGTCGATTGTTGGGGCCAGGCAAAATGTGCATCACCACATGGCTGGATTCTACAGATAACCAGGGTCTCCACTTGGTGAGTTTTGTAGCAGCCTCTGTGGCACAGACTGTTATCAGAATCCAGCCGCGGAGAATTTTCACAGAACCTCCTTCTGTTTGTGGGGTTTGCAGACGTGTAGAAATTGGATGCATAATAATTTGTGCATGGTTTCCGTCTGATTTTAAATCCCACCTGGTCCCACTCCAAGGTACATTTGGAAAGCCTTGCAGTGCAACACTATATATTTTTACTTGGAAACAAGTCTCATGGTTGTCAGTAGGGCTTGCTCCCAGCTTGGGATTGCAGCCTTCAAAAGTAATGGTGCAGAAATACATTTCTTTCCAATCTGGATGGAGGATGCACTCTGCAAAACATTCAGAGAAGCATTACTGGAGAATCGTAAAAATAAATGCTGGATTTCCGAGAAACTGTCAAGTGGAATCTTGCAAACCTAGACATTGGTGCACTGGGGATTTTCTTCGTTGGTCTGTCCACTGTTTAACCTGGAGAAGAAGTGAAGTGTGTTTGGTTCAGGGTGGTGTTAACCCCAATTCCATCTTTATTGCAGAAGTGCCTAACTGTCAATCAGCATATGTAAGAGGAGGAGGAGGAGGCTACTTCCCCAACAGCCATGATGGTAAGTGGGGAGTCAGGATGTACAACAACCTTCACAAACTTTGTTCCGTCCATAAATTTTGGACTACAAGTCCCATCAGGTGCAGCCGGCATGCTGGCTGGATCTGATGGGAGTTGTAGTCCGAAACATCTGGACAGCACCAGGTTGACCAAGGCTGAGTTACATGTATACGCTTATGTGTGTCTATGCACATATGAGGTAAAATGGAAAGGAATGTAGATGTGATTATCCCAGCAGGAAGTGAAAGGGAAACACCTTCTCCCATGAAACCAGAAGTGCTGGCTTCCATGCCTCTGCTTAGAGGCCCTTTTGCTGTAACATAAGAGATGACATTAAGGGAATTGGTGCCAGAAAATTTAATAATAGCAAGACACTTCAAGCATTTTTACAGAGCTTAAGGGTGTTGAGAGGTCTTTATTTCTGTTATCCTTACAGCAGCCTAGGGCTATATGATGGGGGAGGCAAGGCTGCAAGAGGGTGGCTTGCCTAAGACCACTTGTTCATTTTTGTTTATCATGTTTACATCTTGCTGTCCTCAAAGGACTCAAGGTGGTGTCTACATGATCCCCTCTCCCTTTTAGCCTCACAACAACCCTGTGAGGTAGGTTAGGCTAAGAGTTGGCAACTGGTCCAAATGAGCATCTGAACCAAGGTCTCCCCAGTCCTCATCCAGTGTTCTAACCACTGCACCACACTGGCGCTCACCTAGTGAATTCAGTGGTTAGGTTTGAACCAGGGACTTCCTTGTGCTCTAGGCATTTCCCTTCTTCCTCTTACTATCTCTGAGCCTGTTTTTATGGCTCTTTCCTGACTCTTCTTGTGCTGTGAAACTCACTGCCCTAATTGAGGTGTACTGATTGCTCAGCAAACTCTGGGGAAGATCAACCCACATTGAGCACTGATCGAAAAGACTGATTGTCTCAGCAACAAAATTCAGCCACGCTGAGCTTTCTTCAATCCGCTGAGTTCTGTGTTAGATCTTCACAGATAGTAAGTGCTCCTACCCATCCCTAGCAGAAAATTGGCAGTTGCCAAGAGTATGTCATCTTGCAGCTGTTAATTATGTATTTATGCCATAACTTTAAATGGACTGGGGAAGCCAGTATTATTCAGATTGTGATGTTATCTGCCGCCTGCTAAGTCCTCATTGTCTTGCTGTAACTCCACTCCCCCCAGCCTGATGCCCTCCAGATGTTTTGGACTAAATGTTGAGTTTGATGGGTGTTGTAGTCTAGAACATCTGGTGGGCACCAGGTTGGGGAAGGTCGAGTTACCGCAGGAGTGAAGAACCTGTAGCCTTTCAGATGGTGTTGAACTCCAGCTCCCATCTTCTCTGGCCATTGGTCATACTTGTTGGGCCTGATGGGAGCTTCGCAGCATGGCAAGAAGATTGACAGGGCTGTTTTCGGGCCTGTCAGAAATTCAATATCTCTTTCACCCATTTCCTTCCTTGGACACAGATATGGCTCATTCCATTTTACCCACAAAGTGGTTTCTTCCTTCCTGCCTCCTCCTTTGGCACATTAGGTGGCAATGCCAGCTGCAACCGTGGCTCTGAACACCTGACTTCAGTGGAACTTTATCTGAGCAAGAAGGGTCTCTCTCACACGTATACAGATAACACAGGAGAGAACTATCTTTAAACTCAGTAGCTATACCCTGAAGCAGCAAGCCCATTTTGGCATGGTTTGAATGGAGTGGGTCCATCTAATAACCACTGCCCTTACGATGACAGCCAAGGGCTCTTCCACATGTGACAAATTTCCTACATTGGCAGGAAGTTTGCATGTATTCCATGCTGTGTACTGAAAATGGCTATCTTACTGATAAAGTACCAAGGAGGTTTGGATCTTTGCGTATGAGAACTTTGCGTATGTCACCTGTGATTGAGGCGACATAGGAAATAATTGTAATAAACAAAATCAAGTCCCAGTACACTGGCCTGGCTGATAAATGTGGCAAAACAGATCCATGTGTATTTGTCACATTTTTAAAGCAGTTTGCACATACACACAAATCATATTTGTGTGAAGCATTCCTTCATGTCACATTAACTGTGATAATGACCATAGCTGGAAGGATAGTGGATCTATAGGCCACGCTTTAGCCAAAAGAGGGATTTCATAGCAAGTTGTTGATTATGATTTTCATAGTACAGAACTAGAGGTTACATGTCAATGAAAGATTTTGCTTTCAAACCAGTTTCCAAATAAGGCATGTGACATTTCTGTAACCTCCAGGATCGGATCCTTTAAACTGCTTCTTGGATCTGTTTGGAGGAAGCAACCTACAACAGGATCCCTCCCTCCCTCTCTAGTCCAGGGATAGGAAACATGGAGGCCTCTCAGATGTTGGACTACAACTCCCATCACCCTTACTATTGGCCATGCTGGATAGGACCAATGGGGAGCTGGAGGTCCAACAGCTTTCACATCCCTGTTCTAGTCAGTTTGCAAGTGTTCTGGCAAGGCAGGTGCTGGATCCGGTTACACATCACCTCACTTGAACTGGCAAAGCACTTGCAAGTTGATCAAAGGGGGTGGGTGGATGGGAGAGTCCAGTATCATCAGTGAGACAAAATGTGCAAAGCCTGGCTTGTCCTCCAGGCCTTACCTGGCATGGCTGGTGTAGTGGCTAGAGTGTTGGACTAAGACCTGGGAGACTGGGGTTCAAATCCCCACTCAGCCATAAAGCCAGTCACCCATCTCTCAGCTCCTTGGAGGAAATGTGGGATATAAATGTAGTTAAGTAAATAAATAAAAATACAGCCACTGGTGTTTGTTTGTTAAAATTGTTGACTAGTGGAAATGGCTATAAGTAGGAAAATAAAGTGAAAGTGTTTTGCTGCTGCTGCGTATCCCTCCCTCTGTTGCAAATGCACAGCTATCCTGCAGTCTGTGCTGAACTGGAACTAGACCCACAAGAGTCATAACAGGGAAGCTGATCCATGGACACAGAAATCTGTTGACAGCTTTAAAATGATATGATGAAATGCAGTGTAGACATTTGGTGAGACTTAACCAGTGCAGTTGGAGCACATGAGAAGATTCTTTATTTTTTAAAAGCAGTTTAAACTGCTTAAGAGTTTGGTCAGATCCTTAGAGTTTGGTCAGATCCAATCAATTAGGATAAAAAGCAACCCTAGGAAGTTCTTAGTTTTTTTTGTTTTTTAGGGTATTCTTGAGTGCCACACATGCTGATACTCTTGCAAGCAACATTGAGGTGCTTCTGCGCAGACCCCCATGCTTGTCCCAGCCAGTCTAAATGCCAGCCTGGGGATGGGGAGAGGCAATGCAGGTGACAGAGTTCAAGTGAAGGACTGCAGTGCAAGAAAACCAGCTTCTCGGTACTTTGTTTGCAGTACTCTTTGCTCCACTTGCGGTTTAGCACTTCTGTGTGAAACCAACTATGTGGGAACTTTCTGTCTGGACAAGCCCATGGAGTTGGCAGAAGCAGCAGCTGGCACATTTGCAAATAAGCATTTCAAGGCCTTACCTGTTGCTTTTAATGAATGGCTGAGTAGCTGCCATTGCTGCCAACAAGCAATGCAATGAAGCGAATCAAACCGTCCAGGAAGGAACAGCTTAAGAGTGTGTGTGTGTGTGTGTGTGTGTGTGTGTGTGTGTGTGTGTTCAAGTGCAATACATTGCAGAGAATTTGTGGTGAGCCAATAGATGTGTATTTTATCTTCCTAGGATTCCCCTATGAGAAAGATGCCCGGCTCTACTTTGATGACACCTGTGTTGTACCAGAGAGGATGGAAGGTAAGGGACTGTCCGCTTAGGTTTGTCTGGGGTGAAGAGCTTTTGCAGAACTCTAGAGAGGTCAGAATTGGCCTCTCTAATTAGCCAATTCGCCCATGGGCTTCAATAAGATCTACCTCGTTTGTGCTGAATATTATGGGGAAATTTGCTGCAAGACATAGGGCTCCAGGATTGGAGCTAAGTACCAATCAATTGGATGCTAAAGCCTATGAAGGAAGTGCTGCCAGCCAGGTACAGAGTTGCTTTCACATTCAGCTGCCTATATAGCATATTGCTTCATGGGGAGAGGAGTAAAAAAAAAGAAGCATCCACAGCCAGATGTGTAGCTACTTCCTCGCTCACCTGGCTTCTTTCAGACATCCAGAAGTTAATGGAAACTGCAGCAGGGGATAGGTTGAGGCACTTGGGATATCAGTTCTAACTGGTGTGTGCTGCTGTTGTTGGGAACAGGTAAAGTGAAGCAAGAACCCACAGTATATCGTGAAGGACCTCCATACCAGAGGCGAGGGTCACTCCAGCTGTGGCAGTTCCTCGTCACACTCCTCGACGACCCAGCCAATGCTCACTTCATCGCCTGGACTGGCAGGGGCATGGAGTTCAAGCTGATTGAGCCAGAAGAGGTAAAAGAAATCTGAGAGTGAGCCTCCAAAATGGCTGTGACGGTTGCACTTTTAATTTACTGACTGTCAAAACAAAAGGTTTGAATTTCAGCTGACAGAATGGCTGGAAGCCTACTAGAATGTAACCGAGGATGAAATGCTTGAAGTTCAAATGAACTAATGCTGCCGCTTAGCTTCTGTTGACCTCTGGACCAAGCCACTTAACCCGAGGGCCTAGTAGCACTAGGAGAGACCTGCCAGAGTGGGAAGGTTTGGGGTCTTGCTAACTGAAGTGTGCACAGGTTGTGGAGTAGGGCTGGTGATGACTTCGGCCTTATAGTGGAAACTGGTGTGTGTTTTCTGCTTGGTGCTAAAATTGGACATGTACCAGAAAGATTGCAAAAAGTTGGTGGTTTTGTCCTAATTCCTTCCCAACTATCCTTTTCTGTCTAAAATGACTGATGTTGAGAATTGAATACCAGTGGTTCAGGACCAGTCGCAGGGTAGCCAGCAAGCCAGATGCTTGTTCAGGAGCTTCTGTAAGTCTGCCTGGTGGGACACAGTGGCTGCAGTTCACTGATACTGGCACACCCAACCTGGAATGATGCCTCTTGTGGCAGGGACATGGCATGACAAGTGCTCCCGAGAGAAAATACCAATGATGTCTGCCTTGCTGGCTGAGCATTGCCCTCATGCAGAGATGCATCAGCACCCGATGTGGTGACAGTTCCTATATCTACCCATGGTAGAAGTGTGCGATGTCACCTTTTGTACACTATGCATAAACAGGGTAC
Organism: Podarcis raffonei; assembly: GCF_027172205.1. Taxonomy (NCBI): domain Eukaryota; kingdom Metazoa; phylum Chordata; class Lepidosauria; order Squamata; family Lacertidae; genus Podarcis; species Podarcis raffonei. Next base: position 63,479,507 of record NC_070606.1, on the reverse strand, counting down.
CTCTTGTTGGTGCTTCCAGTGAAACTTCCAAATCTGCCTCATTCACTGCTGAGCAGTGGTGCACTATACAGGTATTTCATGTGGCAACTTGGCAAGGGCACAAGTACACCCATCTCCTTCCTGAGTCCTCATTATTAACTTACTCCAAGTTGCAGGTGGCAGGGCTCAATGTCCAGGGCTGCAACAGTGGGCAGAGATGCTGTAAATCAGGCATAGGCAACCTTTGGCCCTCCAGATGTTTTGGCCTACAACTCCCATGATCCCTAGCTAACAGGACCAGTGGTCAGGGATGATGGGAATTGTAGTCCAAAACATCTGGAGGGCCAAAGGTTGCCTATGCCTGCTGTAAGTGAAGCCATTTCTGGCCCTGTTATTTATTTGCTTGTTCCTTCTTTCCCGGTCCACATTAAGGTCAGATGGGGAAACTGCAGAGCAGCAGATGGCACAAGGCTCTGCTTCTACATTTCTTGCTGAACCTGTTGAGCACAAAATTGCTTAGTTTGGCTGTTCCCGGGCCTGATTATTTGCCAGCAATGGCTCCCTGTCTTAACTGCTTGGGTTGTCTTTCAGTCTTCAGAAGATCTTGTCCAGCTAGTGCAGTTTTATAACCTTATTAGAGATAAAATGCAATTGGATTAGACCAAACACAATGCACCTTGTATGAGGCTCTGATTCTGGAGCACAACTGCAACCTATTAGACACTGCCTGACTCAACAGAACGTTCTGTTCAGTTCACACTGGGGCCCCTGCACACTTTCTCAAAAGTGGCTTTGACTCTAAACCAGGTGAGGTGAGGAAGTTGTGGGACTCCACTTGCAGTCTTGGTCTGATAATCTCATGGCGAGGGAGGCCCGAGTGCAAAACGTGAGGCGGGCTCTGATGTGCAAGATGAGCCTGAGGCTTCCTTCAGATCCTGGAGCTACAGAGGAGAGGGGATGAACCCTGCACTCTCCCTAGCGCCAACCTGAAATTTGTTTGGATTCCAGTCTTGGTGGGTGCAAGCGCAGAACTATAGCAAGCCCTTGTCTCCCATCTCCAAGGTGGAAAGGGGAGGTGGGGGGCCTGTATCTGCACCTGATGGGTGCCCTGAGATTGGAGCACCCATTGGGCGCAGAGGCAGAGCAAGCAGGGAACCTTCCTCCTGTAGCTCAGAACCACTGGGGAGACAACGATGGGGGGAATTGCTCCTATACCTGTTGGGTGTTCAGTCTCAGAACATAAGGCACAGAGGGTTGTACCTAACTAAATGCTATCCAGAGTAAAGGTAAAGGGACCCCTGACCATTAGGTCCAGTCGTGGCCAACTTTGGGGTTGCGGCGCTCATCTCGCTTTACTGGCCGAGGGAGCCGGCGTACAGCTTCTGCTTCTAAGCCGCTTCTGGCGAACCAGAGCAGCGCACGGAAACGCTGTTTACCTTCCTGACGGAGCGGTACCTATTTATCTACTTGCACTTTGACATGCTCTCGAACTGCTAGGTTGGCAGGAGCAGGGACCAAGCAACGGGAGCTCACCCTGTCGCGGGGATTTGAACCGCCGACCTTCTGATCGGCAAGTCCTAGGCTCTGTAGTTTAACCCACAGTGCCACCTGTGTCCCTTGCTATCCAGAGTAGATCTGTTTAAATTAATGGAGCTAAGTCATGTTCGTTAATGTCAGTGGGTCTCTCTTGAGTAGAACCAAGTGGCATATAATCCATTGGCAGAGCCAGCCTCCACACACCCCAAAGCTCTGAGCCATTGGGGAGTCAGGGTTTATCTTCTGCCCCTGCAACCACCAGCTCCAAGCTTAGAGCAGGAAAATTTCCCCGATTTCATGAAACTTCTCTGAAATATAGCACATAGTCAGGGACTGGATTCTGCCCTTTGGGTGATAAAGGGTCCAGATGTGGGACTCACTGGGGATATGTAGGTCCCACCATCTACTTGCAGGTGCTGAGGGCTAATGCTGAGCTATCCATTACCCTTTTCTTTTCTTTCCATACCGATTTCCGCTTTGTTTATTTTTTCTGTTCTTTTGTTTTGCTGTTTGCTTCTCATCAGCTTTTAGGGAAAGTTGTGGGTGAGTTGTTGTTAGTTTTACAAATGTACACGATATAAAAAGCAATCAAAATTTGCAAATGTAAAAAGTAGACAGCACATAACACAGAGTCTAGCCAGGATCCATTTCTTGCATGTTGTTTTCTTCCTGGTCCTTTGGCACAGCTTACTTGGCTTTCCATAACAGCTCCCCAGATAGCAGGTACAGAGAATGTGTTTCTTTTCTCATAACTAGAGGCACAAGAAGTCTACCCCCTTTTAAACAAATAAATATAAAGCTAAACACTGTAATGTGAAAAACAGTTCTGCTTCTTGGTCCACCATGTGATTGGTAAACTGCAGCAATAATATGCAGTGAGCAGAACAAAATATAAAGACACTGGAAATATAAAATAAATGGAAGACCAAGATATACAGTGACCTCATAGGGGTAGAATTGTTCAGAAGTCCATCAACGCAGTTGAGCTATTTTCTCAATGTTCTGAAAAAATGCTGATGGGAGGCTAGTTCATTCACCCATTTCGGACAATTCTTATTCATGGGGAACATATCAGTGGGAAGGCCAAAAAAAAAGCTACCCATTTGTTAATCAGTTATGGTAGAAAACTATTGCTCTCAGCATTCTTAGAGAGGCTGCAATGTGTGTTTGCTGCATGTCAAATTTTGCAGCTCTGCAGCAATCATAAACTATAACAATATTTTTCATTATAGTTTGAAAGAGTAATTTGTTTTTGCAGGTCATATTCAATGACTGGGAATATGCACTTCCTTTTTAAAAGGTAAAATACCTGAAGCACCAACACTGATTAACAGTTTGGTGTGTTTATTTTTCTTGCTGATGTGCTTCTTCATTAATATAGATAACCTAAATTGGTTAAGTAGACTGAGATTGATACAAAACACAAATAAAACATTTCATAGCCATGAAATCAGGAAACAGAGACTCACATTGGATAGTAAGACCTTGATCTTGGTTTCTACATGATCCTGCTGTGTTGTTGTTTAGTTATTTAGTTGTGTCTGACTCTTCGTGATCCTATGGACCAGAGCATGCCAGGCACTCCTGTCTTCCACTGCCTCCCACAGTTTGGTCAAACTCATGCTGGTAGCTTCAAGAACACTGTCCAACCATCTCGTCCTCTGTCGTCCCCTTCTCCTTGTGCCCTCCATCTTTCCCAACATCAGGGTCTTTTCCAGGGAGTCTTCTATTCTCATGATGTGGCCAAAGTATTGGAGCCTCAGCTTCAGGATCTGTCCTTCCAGTGAGCACTCAGGGCCGATTTCCTTCAGAATGGATAGGTTTGATCTTCCTGCAGTCCATGGGACTCTCAAGAATCTCCTCCAGCACCATAATTCAAAAGCATCCATTCTTCGGCGAACCTGCTGTATTTTTGTCTATTTGTATTTTCAGAGTTTTGTCTTTCATATTGTTCATTATGCATTATCACTGCAGGTATTAAATTACTTTGTGACAACATAACACATCTTATTTTTTGCCATTACACATATGAGCTTCCTAACACATATATTTTTAGCAATGGATTTCTTATGCTTCCAATTTTATTCGTATTGGCTCATCCCTCTCTCTCCCCCTACTTCCCCTCTACTGCATCCCCCTCTCCCCCCCTCACGCCCCACTTTTCTCATTAAGCTTCAGACACTTGGTTGTGCCTTGCAGAAAGGCTTTCTGCTAATTCCCTCTGTTGCTGAGTAGGCTTTGCTCTGTCGTCGCCCTGTGGAGACACTGGTTTTTGTAAATAAACCCTTGAAATTACCGAGAGGATTCTTGTGGTGTGCTGGGTTGTGCTGAATGATACAGAGAAGGAAGCTGTTTGACTAATAATTGAAACCAGCTGCACAGCTTAGCCAGGCAGTGCATGGTGGGTAATTATCCATAATATACAGTACACTCAGCATGGAAATTGTGGTTTTTCAAACAACAATTTGGCAGCCCCCCCTCTAGTCAGAGGTCTGTGGGAGTCGGCCGTTTCACTCCCTCTCCATTAGGAAAAGGCACGGCTTTGATCTGGAAATGCTTGAGCCATGAATCTTGCGCTGTCTGGCAGTTTTCCTTTGGCGAGTACGCCAGAGGAGCGCAAGTGGGAGATGCACAGCCACATTGCAGGGCCCTGCTCCCCACGCACACAAGGTGAAAAGCTTTATACATTTGAAGCCTCTCCTCTCAGTGAAGTCTGCCCCAAGTAAGCGGAAGTGGGCTCTCTTATATGATCAAAAGGCTGTTAAGAGACCTTGCTTTCTGACCCTGTGGTCCAGCGAGAGGATGAGGGGCTTTGGAGGAGTTTGTGGCTTTCTGTGCCCTGCTGTGCAGCAGCAAGAGGAAGCTCTTACCGCGTAATCAAAGCCGGTGTGCTGAGAGATGATTATGTAACAGCAGCTCCAGGGCTGCTTGGAATCTCTGCATTGGCAACGCACTCTCCGCTCTCTTCCTGTCGTTACATCCATATGCAAAGAACTTGTGTCTGAACATGCAAAATGTAACCGAACATGCTTCCATCCTGGAGCCTGTTCAGAGAGGCTCAGTCCCCCGCGATACTGAGAAACCTATTGCTCTCTGTTGCCTTAAAACAACACAGCAGAGCTTCTTGTGCTTTTTCTTCCTTTTGACACTGCGGCAACTGGTGTGCTGTTGAACTTGCTAGGCGCTGCTGTATGCGTGCTGCTGTGCTTTGCTCCAGACATGTTCCTCCTCAGGGTACGAGAGATGAGCTGTGCTCAGGGTGGCAGGACAGAAAAAGCTAAGTGCGAAGGGGAGCAAGGTATCAGTTCTGTTGGAGGTTTTCCTGGAGCTTTAATTGAAATCCTGTAATAGATGGAGAAGGGGCAGAGAGGCAGGTAGTGGGAAGTAGATGCTTTTCTCTGTGTTGGAGCTGCAGTGAGGCAGGGTGCTGCTTTCTCTGACCATGGTGTACCTATTTCATTTATCCTTGCATCTCCATTCCTCTTTCTTTGCTCTGATGAAAAACCAAACTGACTGGGTGCACCATACGAATGTAGCTATCTGCTTAGCTGCTGAGGCTGCTGGAAACACCCTGTGTATTGGCTCCGACTGCTGTTCTGGGCCTTTGCGATGCCTCAGGTGGATGCAAGCTGCCTCGGTGCACTTAGTGCAAGGAAATCCCATTAATCTTCTCTGAGTGCCTTGCAGATTGTCCATTCCAGAAATCCCCTGGGAAACAGTGGGTTGGTTGGCAGCAGGCTTATGTCATCAGAACCTGCTCCCAAAGAGAGCTAAAATGAGTAATCCCCTCCACACGACTGCTCCAGAATCATATTAGAATTGAGTCGGTGCTCTTGCAACCCATTAGGAACACACTCACTGCAGCGTTGTTGGGTTTCCTGGTCATGCCTTGCTGGCTATGGTTTCCATTGCAGTCAAAAAGTGTGACATGCTAATGGTCTGTTGGTCGATACTCTGTGCCCTGGCCAGCAAAGTTTGGCTGGTTGTCCCTGACTTTGTGAAGCACCAAGAAGCAATCGTTAACTATATGCTAAGTGGGGGGGGGGATCCTCCAGTCTTTTAGGCCTATGGACACATGTGGATTTTTGAATGATTTGCCATGGGTACCACCACTTCTTTCCCCTCCCTCTTTACAAACAGAAAGAAAGCATGCATGCACAAATTTGCTTTCCCAAGGGATCTGGGTAAAATGTGAATCCAGCAGTTTTTCTGAGCCTTTGAAAAGTACATAGAGCTGTAAGGGGAGGGGGGAGTATCACTTTCTTATTCAACTCTGTGCTTTTCTAGGGAGGAAAAGGCAATGCCCCTCACCTCCTCATGACCAAGGGGGCCCAAGGAGGCTCAGTGGCTTCATAGGTGTCATGGTAAGGCCCCCTGGAAGATCCCAGGGCCCTATTTGATTCACCCAACCTAGGCCTGCATAAAAGTACAGTGGTACCTCGGGTTACATACGCTTCAGGTTACAGACTCCGCTAACCCAGAAATAGTACCTTGGGTTAAGAACTTTGCTTCAGGATGAGAACAGAAATCGCGCGGCAGCAGCGGGAGGCCCCATTAGCTAAAGTGGTGCTTCAGGTTAAGAACAGTTTCAGGTTAAGAACAGACCTCCGGAATGAATTAAGTACGTAACCAGAGGTACCACTGTAGTTCAGAACCTGTGGCCTTGCTGGTGGTATTTCTGTCTCCTCTAGAGGGAGGGGCTTGATCACAAAGACTTTCCAACCAATATGCCAAAACACTTGACAAGCACTGCAGAGCTTCATGGCTGTATTCTTCACCTCCTTAGGTAGCTCGTCGGTGGGGGATCCAGAAGAATCGTCCGGCAATGAACTATGACAAGCTTAGCCGTTCTCTTCGCTACTACTATGAAAAGGGCATAATGCAAAAGGTGAGCAGCCCACTCCTTCCTCTGAACATCCTTGGTACGTGAGAGCTGTGTGGTTGTAAAGGAACAGTCTTTGGCACAGTTATGGCTTACTTTTCAGGACCACTCTTCCTCCTGTTCCATCTGCCTAATTAGAGGGAAGACAGCCAACATACCATTTCTTGGGGCATTTCCAGACAATCAGTTTACAGCATGCAAAAAAGCAAATTGATTTTTCATTTCTTTGCACCGTCTACATTTAATTTCCCCAGTCCTAAAGCTGCAATACTATGTTGTGTGTGAGGAGGAGATTCTTCTCTTCCTCCATCCAATAGTACACTAATATCTCTTGCATTTGTTGCATGGAACGTGGTTTCATGAGTGTTGTGAGCCACTCCCTGCTGCTTGTTGCACCTGAGATTTCTCAGTACCCTCCCTGGGACCTTTTCCATAGTATGTCTTTTGATGTTTGAAGTTGCTTGGTTAGGTATATACTGCATTGTCTGTAACACTTCTTTATCAATTACATTTCTGCAGGAAGTCTGTCATTGACTTTCTACTCACTATTGATCCAGGGCAGATTCCAGCGTATAGTTAGCAGAGTAAAAACTTAAACACATTGCAGGATTCCCAAAAAATAGACCAGAGGCAATTAATAGTTCATCCAGCAGAGTTTTACTGCTACTAAATGCAAATGACCATAATGGTCACAAATCCAATACATTGAGGATTGGCACTGTCCATAAGAAATCCAGTTGCAGCAGACTTAACTTAAACTTAAGGTTTAGACTTACTATAAGTTATTTTAACACTAAACATACTATGTACAGAACACCACCTCAGGAGGAAGAAAGAGAGAAAGAGAAAGTGAAACCCAGGCTCCTTCTTGACTATTTTTATAGACAGCATGACCTTGACAGAAGAGATGAGAGAGCCAGTTTAAGCCAGCTGTACTCAGCTTCTCTGAAGGAATAACCCAAACATCATGAACCTTCTGCTTGTTTCTTTCACACAGAGAAGCTTCCAGAACCCTCTTGAATTAATTAGAATAGGAAAGATCGCTGCACATCAGATCAATACTTTCTGCACTAAGAAATGCAAACTGACAAACTCCACCACATCTAAACCTGACTTGAAGTTCCCAAGTAGCTTGTCAAGGCTTACTTTTGTTTTCTTTGCTTCTCTGAAGGTTGTGTGACATGGGCTGAACCCCAGCAGGCACTATTGTTCAAAGAATGGAGCCTATGAGATTGCCATTCCAATTCTGCATTGTCACCTTAGCAAAGCTTTTCAAAGAGTCTGTGGCACCTTAAATACTAAGAAATATATTATGACATAAGTAACTGTGCCCCAACCCCACAGCAAACCTGTTTCCTTACATTATGTCACCTCCTCTAGTTTATTCCTTTTGAAAGATGTATATTGCAAGTTCTTTGTGTACTCTGTGCAAAAATCTTACTGCACAACGGCAGACTACACTTAGCCTTGCCCTCATTCAGTATATATCATGCCCATCCCACTCTCAGGTTCTGAGATTTCACCAGGCATACTTTTGAGTCTATTTTTGCCAGTTTAAGAGCTAGAAATATCCTTCAAATAAATAAATTAATTAAAAGAATGATTTTCTCATGATGACTAATATACTGCAGCCTACACTTCTGCAATGTTCTTGTAGAATCTCAGCTCTCACACAGCCTAGCTATAATGCTTTACAGACTTGTACGAATATCCTAGAAAGGATAAAATAAAAAGCCGGGTTTTTGAAAGGCGCTTGCTTGCACATGCTCTGCACTTTTTCTTCACAACAGATTTTGAGAAGTTATGTTGCTACTGGAAAGTAATAAAGGGCAGTAACAATTAGAAAGAAACCCCTGAAGAACATGTTACAACTGCTATAACAATGACTCTTCACTTTCTGTCTCTCCTGCATAACTTCCGCCTGTTAATCCATCTTCACATGGCAATTGAACCATCCATCCATATATGCAGTCATACATACCTGCCCCTTCCTTACCTGTATTGCCCTTCTTCTTTTTTTAAGGTGGCTGGAGAGCGGTATGTCTACAAGTTTGTTTGTGACCCCGATGCCCTCTTCTCCATGGCCTTCCCTGACAATCAGCGCCCGTTCTTAAAAGCTGAACCAGACTGCCATGTGAACGAAGATGACACCTTACCTCTGACACACTTTGAAGACAACTCCGCATACCTCCTGGACCTGGATCACTGCAGCAACCTCCCCTACGCTGAGGGCTTTGCTTACTGACTCACTGGGCAGCTCAAATGCTGACCTTAAGAGACTCCGGTTCCAACAAATAAGGGCAAAAATGTTTTGTTTTTGTTGTTTTTTTGTAAAGAATTTCTGCTGTTCATAAAACTGCTCTTTGCAAATATTTTCGGAAGAGCCTAAAATACTTTTAACGGCCCTCCACCTTGAAGACAGACAGTAGCATGGCTAGTGAGTAGGGCCTCCTGTTGCGGATCGCTTCGGCTGCCACCGTGAAGAACAGCTGGGGAGGGACTTGCAACAGGGGGTGTCTTCTGGGCCCGGTTGCTTAGGGTCGTGTGCGACAAAAAGATGTTCACAGGACTTGAATAGACAGTGTGTGATTAGCAAATGTCAAGAAAATACGCTATGTAACAATCACAATCCTTGTATCTACCTTGTATAATGGAAAGGGCTCCCGGATGCTAAGGAGCCAGTGCAGCATAAGCCCTTTTCGGATGGGTCACGGCTTAGTGTGGTGCTTCTCCTGGCATGGCTGAATTAGCTCAGCCCCTCTGGGTTCTCAGTCGACAGCTCTTCAGTCTGAGGAAGCCTTTCCTTCTGATTATTTTTATTTGTTTTGTGTTATAATAATAATAATGATAATAATAATAATAATTTTGGTCCATAATAAGCAAACCCAACATAAAGGACAGCACTTAACCTACCAGATCCCTATGAGCCACACAGGCACTTGGCCACCCCCTCTGTTGCAAGGCTGCGCATGGATGGCTTGCTTTTAGGGGAAGTCGGGGGCTCGGCCAAAACTCTTTTTATGTTGTGGGGCAACATTTGTAACCAGGTTTTTTGTAGGTTTTTGTATCTTAAGGCAAAACCAGCTTTTGGCAAAGCTGAGCTGCTGCTTTCTTGCTTCCAGCAGCGCCAACGCAAAGGTTGCTGCGGCTTGGCGGGGGTGGGGGGGGGTGGAGTCCCTTGCCCTTCCATGTGCATATCTGCTTTGTGCTGTTCTGCAGTGGATGCTGTCCAGGACAGTTTGTACAGTGTGCTCTGTATTCAGAGTATGCTCCCGCGCAGTAGCAGCAACAGCAACAGCAGCAGCAAATGCAAGCTGCTTGGCTTTCCCTGCAACTGGGGACTGTATGTATATAATACAAGGCAGCTCCAGCCATTGAACTTCTCCCAGGCAGGGCAGTCCTGACCGTGTGGCGGCATTGTCTTGTAACAGCTGAACTACCTTTTCCAGTTCTCCCTAGGCTTGCGAGCAAGAGAGGTGCAAGATGTGTATACAGACATATTTTTTAGCTTCATCTGTAAGTTGCATTACCCTCCTTCAGTTCATGCAAGTTGCATATTTTAAGAGGATTTTTTAAAAAGGAAAATATATATATATATATAACTTGGGTTTGTAAAAAAAAAAAGAAAAATCAGAGAGGAAGGGGAATTGGTCAGAGTTGATCATTATATGTAAAACATCTCTGGATCCTTCAGAAATTCCCCCTCTTCTTGCTGCGAGCTGCATTCAGCATGCACCTGTACCGTGCTTGACCCAAATATGCATATCTTTCCCTGCGGACTCCAATTTTTGTTGTAAATGCTGTATAGGATTTCTCTTTCTGCTTTGATAACTTTGTTTGGGTTTTTGACTAACTTCACTTCTTCTTTTTTAAAGTATGAAGATTAACTCTTTGTAGACGACTCAGCAACTCTCCCCAGAAAGTATCACATGGCCTGTCAAAAAAAGCACAGGGCAGCAGCAAAGTCAGCTGCAGCGCCCCACCCCCACCCCCAAATTATGCCCCAGGGCTTAACCAAAACAGTGGGTTTCGTTTTGTTTAATTGGTTATGGGAAGTCTATAGTGCAGAAAGGGTTAATCTGAGGATTGATGTGAAATGACTGTTGCCTGAGCAGGGCTATATAATATATCTCCTGCAAAGCTGCATTACATTCTGTACTGTGTACAATAAAGGATTTTTGCTTTCTGTTCAGGCACTGCTGGTGTGCTCCCTCTCATTCAGTTGTGTTACCAGCACTGCCACGCAGAAATGGATTGACGCTGCCCTGTCTGCTCCTGGAGTTCTGGAGAGCTCTATCCCTGGGCAGGATTCACCTAACAAACCCCAAAAACGGAGCCCCTATGCAAGGTCTTCCACAATGGGGCTTTCCTCCTCCCTTCTCGTTCCCCTCACACACCCTGAAATTGGCTCAGGGGGAAACTCAGGAATAAAACCCAGAACAGCACACCGAGGGAGGGGGCTTGTTCTGTCTCAGTTCTGCCTTCACCTCAGTTTTGCCTGCTGGGCTGCAGTCCCTCAAGAAAGCAATCTTGTTCCCGCAAAATTAGCACTATTTCAAGGACCTCTATATTCAACGGACATGGAAGTGAGCAGTTTTCGCAGAGTGTCTTATCATAAGGTGTTTTGACCCAAAAGTTTGTTTTCCTCTAAAAATCAACATCTCTTGCCCTCCATTTCTTCTTGTTCTCGCCTTGCTAGCACTTCTACAGCTTCCCCTACAATACCTGTCCCCCAAAATGTTATTCTATAATTCCTCACCAGCTGAGGCTGATAGAAACTGGGAATCCAACACTATCTGGAGGGCCACAGTCACGCCCACCCCACCTCAATCCCAGGAATAAAGAGGCTGCATTGTTTAGTTCTACCCTTCCTAGAAGAAGCTCAGGACTAGTATATATGGCTGTGTTCTCCTTAGCCCCTTTATCCTCACATCAGCTCTGTGATAGGTTAGGCTTGGAGACTGTGACTATTCAAGAGGCTTTGTAGCTGAGCAGCATTTTGAATCTGACAGAACAACACACTGCCCACTGCACTATAGTGGTGGCCCTCACTTGGGATGCTCTTCAGTCAAAGTATTATTTAGAAGGGCAGGCTGGGTAAAACAGGGATGGGTAAAACTGGGTAAAACAGGGATGCAGTTGGATCAGATCCCAAAATGGACACCTAAAAAGGGGGAAAGGGTTAAGTAAGCCTCAAGTTTCCTATAATTTTTGCTTCTGTTACTCTACATCTGCCCCCTGTCAATAACATGCTCTCCAATTCTGTGCTTCCAATTAATTGATAAACTATGAACAGTTAATCACTACTAGCCTAAAGGACACATGCTTTCCCTGCAGATGCTGCTTCCAAGATGGACTTTGCAGAGCTTTTGGATGCACAGTCTTTCAGTATCAGCTTTCATTACCTTGCAATCAGGAGGAGAATATATTTCCAACTTGTTCATTGGATGAGCAGCATTTACCAATGACCTGGATTTAGCAGCAGGTCACTTTCCTATATCGTGCCCCCTCCCTCTCCTGTTCCCTTGCCCCTTGGAATGGGGCTTTCTCCAGCCTTTGGAGAAATTCCATTTCCCAGCCCCTGGAAGGTAACAGAAATCACAGCTAAATCCTTATGAACGGCACCAGCTGATTACAGACATGGTGTGTGAGCAGCCTGATAGCAGCTTGAGCAAAGTGCTCTGTCTTGAACTAGGAGATAAAATCTACTTTACCTAAGCATTGCCAACGAAAGCACATTCTTCTTAACCATCTACAGAGAATGGATGCAGAAAGAAGCCTGAATATCTTTTTTAAATCTTCTGTGTATGGTGACCACTTTCTCATTGCTTACAAAAGAAAGAAAATCACCAAAAGACAATTTTGCATAAAATGTGCTCGTGCCTATATACAGTATATGCAGAAATAATTAAACTGAAATATAATACCTATGGCAAGGTAGAATGTGATTAGGTGACCTGTGTGCTACTCGTCCCCTTCTGCTTTCCCCTATCCTTATTGTCCTTTTAATTTTTTTTAAAAATGTAATTGCGATTTCCAATTATTTACTTAAGGGTCGTGGTAGACCAAAACCCTCCAGTGGTAAAAAGCCCCAAAGCCTTACCCTGAGTGCCATAAAAGAAAGCAGCTTCCAGGACGCATAAAAAACTTTCTAAAAAGAAAGCTTAAACCCTGCAGCTCCCAGCAATGCTTCCCCCACAGCCATCATTCATTCAGCTCCAACCACAAGCAGCAGAGATGTTGTCATCTATCACTGCAAACTACTGTTGGATTGTGGAGAGGTGCCCATCTACCCTGGAGGACTGTCCAGGGTTAAACAGGGCATGTGGACATCCTTTTCATCAGCAGTTGAGTCACACAGTTAAGGAGTAGAGCCCACCATAGCTGCCAGTTAGGGAAAGATGACAGAGAATGCAGCTTCTCCTAACAGTGCATAAGACAATTGAAGCAGGATTTAACAGCACAATGGATTAGCTTTATAAAGCCCCTTGAGACTAAAATAACTGAGTTGTCAGGAGGGGGGAGGGAATAAGACATATTGAAGGCTGCTAATGAAGCCTTTGAAATAAGCCTCAAGCAGCAACAGAAAATTTCAACTGGCAGCAAAGGCCCTGCAGATCGCAATGGAGGATCTTGAGAAAACAAAATTGCCAACAGAAACTGAATGGGGGAGGGATGTAAAAGAATTTCTGACCTGGTGATTTTCTGAGCTTTTACCAGACCTCACAATTACTGCAGTGTATTCTCAGAGACACTGGGACGCGGGTGGCGCTGTGTATCCTTTTCTGGGGGGGGGGTGTTTGAGTCAGTTTTAAACTGACTGCTCAGAAACCCATTCCTTCACTAGGACTTGCCAATCAGAAGGTCGGCGGTTCAAATCCTAGCGACGGGGTGAGTTCCCGTTGCTCTGTCCCTGCTCCTGCCAACCTAGCAGTTCGAAAGCACGTCAAAGTGCAAGTAGATAAATAGGTACCACTCTGGCGGGAAGGTAAACGGCGTTTCCGTGCGCTGCTCTGGTTCGCCAGAAGCGGCTTAGTCATGCTGGCCACATGACCCAGAAGCTGTATGCTGGCTCCCTTGGCCACTAAAGCGAGATGAGTGCGCAACCCCAGAGTCGGTCATGACTGGACCTAATGGTCAGGGGTCCCTTTACCTTTACCTTACTCTCAGAGAGCCCAAAATCCGCATTTGCAAAATCTGTTGCAGAAGCAGAAGAAACTTCCATCCCTCTGTGAATAAATTACAAAGAGCAGGAATTTCATTTTGTTGGGGTTTCCCATCCCAGCTGATGGTGGTCAGTGGCATCTTGGATAGTGGGGGTGGGGAGGGATTCCAGAGTTATGGAAGTGGTCCAGGATGATGGACATTCCAAAACCGGATTTCATGTCTTTTGGATTATACAGGCCAATTGCACTTTTGAACCAAGACTGCAAGCTGTTTGGAAGGGGTGGGACCATTGTGCACAACTACATTAAGATAGACAAAACAGGATTCGAACCAGGAACATAGTCTGCAAGCTATGTCTTGCTGGTCCTGATTATGGGGATCATACACGCAACACATTCTGCTGCCATTGCTGTTTAATAGCAAGAGGGAGCATTTCTTAGCAGCAGGAAAAAATACACATGGTAGCCACACCTCTCTCATTTAACAGAAATCACTTAGAAGGTATTGGCATATTTTGCCCCATAACTTTCTAGGACTAGAGACTTGCCCAGGGGACGCCATCATAGGCAACTTGGTGCCAGTAGGTACTGGGTTGACAACCCCTGGTATAAACAGAGAAAACCTGAGTTTAATTTAAATACCCTCCCAAGAGAGACAGGTTGGTGTTTGGGAAGCCTGCGATTTCTCAATAGTTCCATGCAGTTTTCAATACCCGAAAGTCAAGAAACCAAATCAACATGCTCAACTAAATAATGTTAATTATGGGACTCTATCCAAAGACACTAACTTATATATTTGGAATGACTTAAACTTATCCTGGCTGAGCTGAGTAGGCATAATATTAAAATCTTGCCCAAGCTAAATTTACTGTTTCCAGTACTGCATATTGCAATATAGATTGATAAGTGAATGGAGAAATTCACTTTAATCCTGTCAGGTTTGAATAAAGAAATCTGAACACAAAAATCATAAAGTGAGTCTGCTAAACTCCACCTACTGAATATTCTGCAAAACAATTCATTGCAGTCCTGGAAATAGACCCAAAATGCAACCCCAATTTCCTACTGCCATGCACAAAATCAAAGAACCATTTAAAAATGTTATAATATGAGAAACAGTGGATGACTAACATTTTTAACTTTGGATGGTTTTTTGGGGGGGTGGAGCTCAGCACTTGCTCAATTCTTTTAGGAAAAGTTCAGAAACCAGATAGGAACTTGACCAGAAAGGTCTTTCAGCTACTAAAGTCTTCTCATACCTCCTATTGCTCCTCCTATTGGTATACGTAGAAAGCTAATAATGCCCTCTCCCTTTAATGTTTCCTTTTCTCCACCTTTTCTAGCTCGCTGACGTAATAATTCCACAAAACCCCAATAGACCTGGAGCTAATAAGTTTCTTTAGAGCCAAGGCAAGGTTCCTACTTGAACATAATTAGCTAACAGCAGCTAACAAGCCAAAGAGAAAGTGAAACTAAACAAGGCTGCAATTCTATCCACACCTACCTAAGAGTAATATCTATAGAGCGTAGTTGGGCTTACGTTTGAGTAAACATTTAATAAAAAGCCATGTAAAGCACCTGCGTGACATGTGGAAGGTCCTGGTGTTGTGCTATACAGCTGCCGACTCACATTTGCGTTCATGAACATGTTAATCTGAGCTTAAGCTGCCAATGTGTGGAGTTCAGCCTTTCCTTCCCTGCTCTCGCAGGCTCTCTCTTCTCCTACTTCCCGGAACAAGCTGGAGCTGCAGCATGGCTCCGAGCTACACGAAACACAAGGTGAACTGAATCTCTCCAAAAGAGATTTTTACAGCCTGCAACTGTCCTAAGTCAAAGATTGCATTACCATTTTTGCAATCAAACCAAGTTCTTTTCAAGTTTGGAACCTTCTTCGTTTTGCTGCCAATGGACGGAGACTTGTTTGCTGTAACTTCTGAAACTTTGTAAGTAAAAATCTTCACTTATTTGCAAAAGCTAAGCATCCGTGATTTATTCTTGCCTAATTATTTTCATGGGGATCATTTGTTTAAAGGCAGATAAGGACAAATGTAAATCTAACCAAGTTTTAATGTGCTTGGAACAGTCACCATTGTGCTAACTCTGTTATGAGAACATAAGAATCTGTCTTCCAAATCTTTCTCTTCAACATTGGGTAGCTATGAGAATATTCTGTGTGAAATCCTAGAAAGCTGTTGCTGATCAGTGTAGGCCGGGCTTTCTCAACCTTGTCCCGCCAAATGTTTTGAGACTACAATTCCCATCATCCCTGACCACTGGTCCTGCTAGCTAGGGATCATGGGAGTTGTAGGCCAAAAACATCTGGAGGGCCGAGGTTAAGGAAGCCTGGTGTAGGCAATACTGAGCTAGATAGTGTCAGTTTGCATTTCTTAGTACAGAAAGTATTGATCTGATGTATAGAGATCTTTCTTAGTCTACTTAATTCAAGAGTGTTCTGGAAGTTTCTCTGTGTGAAAAAACAAGCAGAAGGTTCATGATGTCTGGGTTATTCCTTTAGAGAAGCTGAGTACAGCTGGTTTAAACTGGCTCTCTTATCTCTTCTGTCAAGGTTATGCTGACTATAAAAGTAAGGTCAGAAGCGAGCCTGGGTTTCACTTTCTCTTTCTATCTCTTTTCCTTCTAGTGTAGTGTTCTGTATATAGGTTAAAGTTTAGTCTTATTATAAGTTATTGTAAGCTTAAGTTAAGTCTGCTGCATCTGGATTTCTTATGGACAGTGCCAGTCATGAATGTATTGTACCATCAAATCACAGCATTGGAAGGGTTCCAACAGAACAGATCATTTTAACTTCTCTTAGGGGTTGGACATTTTTATGTTAAGTAGCCTTGAAAGTTCCTTCTTTCTGTCTCTCAGGAAAGAAAATCTGCAACCTCCTTAGGCAGTTTAGTTCCATTGCTGAACAGCTCAACATCTAAACCTAAGTGCAGCACACCCAGTTCCTTTAGCCTTTCCTTATCTTTCCAAACAAGTCTACAAGTCTAGACCTTTTATATTCTAGTTTTCCTCTGAATGTTTGCCTGTTTTTGGAATTGTTCTTGCATGGCAATGCCAAGAGAGGGAGAAGGGGAGTCCAGTTAAAATGAGCATGCAAATTAAGTGAAAGTATGACTTTGGCTAATGATGACAGACACTGGAGTGCTTCGCTAATTGGGGAATCTGGACTATCTAGTGAAGGTTCTCTTAATGGGATTGGCTCTCCAAACTAGACAGAAATTATCCAGAAGTTCAGAGACTTCCGGGTCAGCGCCATCATTAATGGCGGATTCCCTCTGAGTCTCGGAGGGACCAGCTCCGCGGGATCGGGTCTTACCGCTGCAGCAAAGCGGGGGCCCTTTAAAAATCACAGGCGAGGGAAGCCTGTGAACGTGGAGACTCAGCGGGCACCATTTGCGCCCCCCCAATTTGCGAAGGGACCTTTTTAAGGGCTCTGGAGCGGGACGGGGTGAGCGGTGCGGTGCTGAGAGTCGACTGCTTCTTCCGTGGAGTGAAGCCGCACACCCGTTATCAGAGAGTGCTGACTTTTTCCTGGGACAATTGGACTTTGAAAGCAACTACCCGTGAGTAGGATTAAATTGGATTTAAAAGGAGAAAGAACAAGTTAATTCAACACCGAAGCGGGAAGGTATAAACAGGAAGTCTGCCTTCCTTTCTTGTAAACAGATCAAAGCAAAGAGACTGTAAAGCGGAAACTTGGAAAGACGTTTGGAAAAAGACTTAAATCTTAACATCAGGAAAGTGGTCTCCCCCTCCGGATTGCAGGAGAGGAGGGGGGAAGGTTTGAGTTGTATTTACCTGCAAAAAAAGGGGGGAAAGGAAGCTAAAATCCACTGCCTAAAACCTGGGAACGGACTGCCCCTAGACAAGGAATGCCGCTCAGTGGAAAGCCTATCGGTAAGCAGAGGACTTTTGACAGCTAACTCTGCAAAAGAGATACAGTGTTTCTGGACTTCTCCTGGTTTTAAAGTAACTGTCTAAGTGCACTGAAACTGTTGTTTTTAAGTGAATTGGGGGACTTATAAGGACTATCTTTGTTTTTAAAAGTTGCAAGCTTTGGCTGTTACTGTGTCCCCCTAGAGGAGGATTGACATTGTTACAATAACAACTGGGTTAGAGGAAAATTCCATTTCAAAACAAACTTTCAACTGTGGGATTGACCTTGAATTCTCATGAGTGTGTTATGGCAGATGGGAGAGGAAAGTTACAGCTGGTGCAGGAAAAAACTACTAGGTCTGGCAGACACTATTGGACAGACACTGCGCAGCAGCGAAGGGCTTCAACATCTGGAGCATCTGGAACATCAGGGGCTGCTCCTCCACAGGTCAAACCAAAAGTTATGTCGTCCGAAGACGTTTTGGCACATGTACTTGGAAAAATTAATGAATCTTTGGAAAATTTAGCTAAGCAGGTAGCTGAGACAAATAAACAAGTAGCTGAAGCATCAATTAAAATTGACCTGAATACTACAAGCCTTAATAATTTGGGACAAAAGGTGAATACCAATACAGAGTCTATTGAAAAATTATTACAGGATTCTGCTTCGACCCGAAAGATAGCTGAAGAAGCAAAAGATATTGCAAC
Source organism: Podarcis raffonei (assembly GCF_027172205.1). NCBI lineage: Eukaryota > Metazoa > Chordata > Lepidosauria > Squamata > Lacertidae > Podarcis > Podarcis raffonei. The sequence continues at coordinate 63,461,348 of NC_070606.1, read as the reverse complement.
TGCTACTCAAGAGAAGATACCACCAGTATATAAGCAATTGGAGGACCACTGTTTGACATTGTCTATGATTGAATTGAAAGAGAAACAAAGAAATTTAAGAATCAGGGCTGTACCAGAACGTGAGAAAGATAATCTGGCTGACTTTCTTACACAGGAATTTACAGATTTTTGGCAACAGGACTTGGGGAAGGAAGAATTTAAGATAGTGAATGCATTTAGACTTGGAAGAGGACAAAGGAGGAACAAGGTGAGGGACTGTTTGATTACTCTTCGAACAAAAGAGGAGAGAGACAAAATTTTGAACCTGCACTATCAAAAGACTTTGGAAATTTACGACTCAAGTGTGGAGATATTTAAGGACATTCCAAAACATCTTTTGGACTTAAGGCTTAACTACGGAGACCTAGTTGCCCTGTTGAGAAGAAATAGAATTCTCTTTAGGTGGGAATTTCCTCAAGGCCTATCCTTTAAATACAAAGGAAGAAAGATAAAAATAAGATCAGTTAACGATAAAGACAGGTTTCTGAAAGATCACGAAGAAGATCTACAGAAAGAAGCGGAATCCGGAGAAGAGCCAAAAGCACTGGAAAAAGGAATACTAGACATAGCAAACTTATCTTTTGGATTGCACGGTCCAGAGAAAGAGACACCATCGACAGAACAAGAACAGACACTTGGCACAGTTGGAGGCAAAGCGAAGTAACCCCATCATAGCTCTGCAACTGTTAAATTGTAATGGTCTTAACTCTCCTCGGAAGAGAAAAAGTGTTTTTCATTTACTAAAAAAGGAACAAATAGACTTGATTTGTCTACAAGAAACACATGTAACAAGGTTACACAGGAAACTACTTATTAATAAGAGATTGGGACAGGAGTTTATCTCATCTGACAAAGTCAAAAAAAGAGGAGTTGTGATATACGCAAAGGAGAGATTATTACCGAAATTAATCTTTAAAGATGAACAAGGAAGATTTTTGGCAATTGAAATTCAAGTTCAAGGAGAGAAATTTTTGATTGTAGGAATTTATGCACCGAATGAGGGGAAATCTGAATTCTTTAAAAAGTTGCACAAGACCTTATTGGACTATTTGGATTACAATCTGTTTTTGATGGGGCACATGAATGGAGTAGCATCTACAAACATGGACAAGGCACAAAGACAGGTAGTTACCAAGGATGGTAGACTACCAAAAACATTTTTTGAGATGACAGACAATATGGACTTAGTGGACATTTGGGAAGAGAGGGAACCTTCTTTTCTGAAGCCAAGATGACATGGACTAGAATTGACCAAATATGGGTAACTAGAGGAATGGCACCAAAGATAAAGAAAGTGGAAATCTGCCCAAAAACTTGCTCCGACCATAACGCTGTAAGGATGGAGATGAAACAAATATCAACTGGCTCCTTCAGATGGCGGATGAATGACACCTTATTTAGAGATGAAGAAGTGTATAAAAAGGCCCAAAAAACTTTGAGAGATTATTTTGAAATAAATATGAATACCAATGTAGAAAAAAGAGTAATCTGGGACGCAAGCAAAGCTGTTATGAGAGGGTTTTTGATACAACAGAATGCAATAAAGAAAAGAAGTCAAAATGAGAAGAAAGATAAAATTTTGGAGAAAATAAAAGAAAGTGAGAAGAAATTGAGAGCAAAACCAAAGTCGCAGGAGATTTTGAGAGAAATAAAATTATATCAAGTACAATATATGGAAATGATGAATCAGGAAATAGAATGGAAAATTAAACAAATGAGACAAAAAACATTTGAATCAGCTAACAAATGTGGGAAATTGCTGGCTTGGCAAATGAAAAAAAGACAAAAATTAAATACTATTACAAACTTAGAAGTGGAAGGAAAGAACATACATAACCCAATTGAGATTAGAAACTGTATCCAGAGGTATTTTAAACAATTATACACACAAGGGCTACAGAAAGAAGTGGACACAGAAATTAAGTGGTTTCCAGCTGTAATGCTTTAAGAGAATATGAAAAAAGGGTTATAAATAGGTAAAAATCTAATGGTAAGGATTTGCTGAACCAACAATTTGAAGTGGAATACAAAAAAGGGAGGTATGAGGAGGTCCGGGAAACAAGCTAAAGGAAAATAAGCAATGGAAAATCTGTGTGTTTTTAACTATTTTTATTTTGTATTTTTGTTTTTGTTTTTCATTTTTATTGTAATACTTTAAAAAATCTTAATAAATATCTTATAAAAAAAAAGAAATTATCCAGAAGTTCAAATAGCACTCTAAAGTCTGTTGCTTCTCCGCTATGCTGAATTTCATTGTAAGCTGTGTAAAAGGGTTATTCTAATGCACTTTCTTCCCACTGCGCTATTGCACACTGGGCAATTTTTTAAACATATCAACACAACTCAAATTAGCACACTTTCAGTGGATTTTGATAAGTTTAGCCAGTTTTATGGCTGTTTCAGCACATGTTCAAATTGCAGCTTGCAATGTCCTAATTATTAGCCCCATTCTGAAAGTTCCCCTCCCCTCAGGGTATGAAGAATCAAAACAAAGCATGAGGGGGCAGGGAGGAGAGAGAATGGTCATGTGAATCTGCCATTACACTTGCAAAACTACCTGTGCCTTTGGGCTAAAAAAAATATATCCAGGAATGCAATTTATCTGTTGTTGAAGTCCAAATATGGACCAGGCATCTATAAATATATTGCACTATATTCAAGTGGCAGCTTTGGAATGAGTCAAGCCTCATTTACTTGTGATTTCTTGATACTAATCTGACATGTTTATTGGGGCTGGGGGAGGCTCTGCAATAAAGCACAGCTGAAGGATTCCAGGAAGTCAGCAGGGGCCAGCAATTACTAGAATTTGTCAGCCAATAACATAAAGCTTCTTTGCGCTGAGAATCTATTTTAACCCAAGCGTTTCAAGAATGATATAAAAACAAATGTGGTCATTCCAGCACTTCCCGTACCTAAGAATTACTGGTGCTTTTGGAAACTGAGAGCCTATATGGTAGACCTTCATATCTCTTGCTTTGTCTATTTCTATCTTCCTGCTTCCAAAACAAAGTGCAACATGCTGATCTGAGATGTGTAAGTACCAGTACATGTGTGTATCTGTGTGTGCATTATCAGATTTGGTTTCCATAGTGATTAATATACTTTAATGTGGGGTATTGCTCTTGAAAGGATGAGATGCACTTCCAGGAAGCCTTATTTCCTAGAAGGCGCCTCTATGAGTAGAAATTAACATTATAATGAAAGCACAGGCTTTCCCCTAATTTATCAGTGGCATGAATGCAGCTGGATAACTGATCTGCAAGACAGAGTGGCTTAACCCTTCACCCACCAATTGATGCTCCATTGCAAACGTGCTCCCTGCCAATTTTGAACTAATTTCCCCAAGATGGACTCATAGATCAGAAGTAAGTTGTCTAGCTAAGGCACAGACTGCCTAGGGAACCATTTAAAGAGGAGAATATGAGGGCATAAGAAGGATAAAACACACCTCCTTCCTACCCACCAGCCCCACCTGTGATTGATCACATTCCTCTTACCTTAGGACCAAACTAGAAATGTGACACACATGAGATCCATCGTAAGATCTCACATAGGTTTTCATTAATTGGCAATTGTGGGCAGCAGGGAGAAGGCAGAAATCAGGCTGGGATCACAGCACCAAGGGAGGGAGATTTTTAACCTTTCCCCCCTGAATTGCTTTCCTGAACTAAAATCCACCCTGAAACTCCTGCTTCCACACTGGATAAGACCTAGTGGCACAGTACAAATATCTGTGCTCCACCTGTGTTGCAAACAGCAACATTGGGAAAGCAATTTTAATTGATTTAAAATTAAAGCCCCAAGCACCATTCTCCTGTTCTGATCCACAAACACACCTCATGGCTGCTATGAACTCTAAAATGATTTGCCCTATCTGAAGCATTAGTTGCATTCCCAGCAAGTACAGATTTGGGAGCACATGTTTTCCAAGATAATTTCTAGTTCAGTCACTGAGATTTCTGCCCACCACCCAGGAAACCATAAACCTGAGCAGCTCAAGCTCTGTACACACTGTAACTTCAAAGGACATTTGAAGCCTAAAATATGAAGCTAATGTAGGCTCTGCCAAAAGGCAGGAAGGCATATCATGACTGCACTTGCATCCTGATTTGGCCAACATAAGAAGCAAGCACCCATCTGAGCACGCATGGGACTATAGTGTTGATATCACACTGGCAGACCATGGTCAGTGATTAATGCAGCCTCCATTCTGCCTCCTGACCTCAGTAATTCACAGGATGAAACTAATTGGAAGCATTTTTTTTTTTTAAGGCTTTGGTTGCTGTAATCAGCACTACTGAAGATCTAAGGCACCAAGGGAATTGCTCTCTTGCTATTGCTAGGTAAAATGTTTCAGTATAGGCATATTGCTCATCATCAAACAGCCCTTCCAGCATGCAAAATGTTTTACAATTCATCAACAACCAAATGAAGGAGGTTGGCTGAAAGTTTATGATTCTCTTGGTCATCTGGCAAACTTCATGCAATTTGAACCTGGCTTTTCTACTGCTAAGTCCAGTGTGATGTGTGTATTGTACACACTGATCTAATGAGTCATATAAATAATTCCTAGCTAAACTGTAATGAAAAGCAGCCTTCGCCAATCTAGTAACATGCAGATCTTTTATCTCCCATCAGCCCTGACCAGCATGAGCAATGGTAGAGAATATGAAAGCTGCAGTCCAGAAACATTGGAGGGCACCACTTTAGCAACGGTTATTGTAAAAGAACATCGCCACTAATTTCTCATTCTTTTCTTGATAGCAATGATTGTACCGGAACTTTCTGCATGCGAGGCCAATGCTCTACCACTGAGCTGTGGCCCATCCCCAAAAAGCAGAAGCAGGTGCTAATAGTAATGAGATCTATTCATCTTTTTTAAAAAAAAAAATCAAAATCACAGTGTATTTATTTCAATATACTGAAGAGGGAAGTGTCAAAAAGTACAGGAAAAACTTTGTGGCCAAGTCAAAACAAAGACCAACACGGCTACCTTTCTGTAACTGTTTGTGGCCAAGGTTATGCAAAGGATGCTCATGCTATAGATGAAGATAACACTTTCTTGCTGTATCAAAACTTGGTATGTTAGCAATGCCTCTCCACCAGCTGGCCTCTTGCCACATCCAGTAACAAAGCCACTGGCTTTTATTCTTCCTAGCACTAAAATCTCCATTGTTTGAGAGCCCTGTAGATTGGCATCATCATTACCACAAGTATGGCTTGAGGAGCTCAGCAAGTGAAAACTGAATTATATGCTAGGGATGCGAATTTTGTAAAAGCAAGCCACTGACAAAAGAGGTAGAATCATCATTGCCATGGAAACACTTGGATTTTTCTTTTTTCGTAAAGCAACCTTGTTCTACTTAAAGACTTTTTGCCTACATTACAAAACATATCTACTGTGAATGTTCCAGACTGAATGAGTCACTGGAAATTATTATATTCCTGAGACACCCAGGAGGCAACTTCTATAAATTTATAGTATCAATGATATAAATCTCCTAACTCTACAGTGATCAAGTTTTTCATGGCCTGATCCATTTCCCAACATAGTTATCTACCCAGAGAAGAAGGCTCTTGTAGAGAAGAAATAACATTAATGGTCAAAGCATATGCTTCGGATAGACTAGCTAGGGAACTTTTGGGTTTAGCTGAAGCCCCATACTCCAGAGTCTCTCTGCCAATGAAAATATACCAGCAGAATGTTAGAGCTACACACTGGAACACTAGACTAGCATACACCTAGCACTGGTACAACTCTGCCTGCCGTTAGTCCAAGAGTGGGTAATGACAGTGGCATGACAGGAGGAATGGGATTGCAATATAAGCCTTATGCCATTGTAAAACATTGCCTATTCTTGTGAGGTGAGTCTTCAGCATCCAGTCCTCTCCCCCATATATATTCTGAAGGATCTGACCTCCCCCGCTTCTCCTCTTTATACAGAGTCATGAAGCCCAGCTCATCGCAGACACCAGCCCCTTTCTTTTAATTACCTAACAGCATCAACTTAATTACATAAAGCAATACAACTTGGTCCTTTGTCAGCTTCTGTCTCAGCACCAGGTGTCCTTTGCCTGGAATCAGAAGACGTTGCCTCTAGCTGTTTTTGCTGGTTTCAGTCTCAATATGAGAGCTGGTCATGGCTCCAGCTTCAGACAATGGCCAGACTATTCACATCCTACTGTTGGGGGACTGATCTCCTTCCTGTAGTTTCTAACTTTTCCTTGGCTGCATGTGCTCTTTTTGTACAGCGACAGAGGCTGGTGGGGACGATTGACAACCGGTTGCTGTCATACCAAGCCAATTGCAGCTAAGGGCCACTAATTGATGGCTGATTCAGGATTTTAAATTGTGCTCTTATATGAAATTTCCTTTTCTGCGTATACTGTAATGTTTTATTGTTGCTATGGCCATTGGCTAATGTGAATAAAGTTTTAACTTAAGCCAATTGCAGCCAAACCATGTTTACTTCTGAGCAGGGCAGCCATGGCATGGAATAGGTACAAGCCTCAACCGTCCTTGACCTCCCACAGCTCTAGCCGGCCCTTCCTTAAACTCTTCTCCTGGTCCCTACACCAACTAAACCTCTCCCATTGTGAGGAGCAGAAATTCCTGCCCTTCCACGCCCCCACAGCAAAGCATTAACAGTGTGCTAAGTCACAGCACACCACCAGCAGTATATAAACCAGGGGCAGAGAGAACATAATTCAGTTAGTAAGGCATATGGCATGGGGCTATCTGGCCTCATGTACACACTTAGAGCACATGAAGGGGAGCTTTGGAGAAGTATACTATGGACCAAGGACTCTTTGCACAAACTTTATGTATAGTAATTTGAAATAGGGCCTTCTCTGTAGTGGTGCTTGACCTATGGAATTTCCTCTGCTGTGCCCCCCACCCCAGATGTATGTTTGGTGCTGTTACTGTTTACTTCTGGTGTCAATTAAAAACATACCTGTTTCTCCAGGCTTTTGTTGTGCACTGCTCTGAGGCACAAGTGGCACTTTAGTTGCTGTCAGTTTGCTGTATTATTGTTTTACTGTTCCATTTTAAGCTGTTTTAATGACCACTGGTTTAAAAGTTTTTCTTTTTCTTTTTCTGGAATCATGGAGCGATGAAGGCCTAGATTCAAACTTCATGCACATATAATTAAGTAAATAAATCAGTTTTGTCAAGAATATTGTTTAAGAAGTTGCAAGAGACAGAGAAGATTCTAATTCCGAATGACTTTGCTGTTCAAAGTTCTAAAAAGACGCTAGCTGGCATCTACACTGGACTTTCCGGATCGAGAGCTTTCATTTTGAAGCCTTGTTTCTAGCCTTTTCAGAAGCAAAAGAAAATCTTCCAAATGTAAAGAGGCTTGTCTGAGTTAATCAGTACGTTTGGGTTAATATGGGTCACTTAACCCATATCATGCTTGGCTGGATTTTTATTCTGAATTAAAAGTAGCTTTTAGGTTAAACTAAGCTGTCTTCCCAGCCAAGATACAGGGAGTAGCAATGAAGAGAAGATGAAGAATAGTCCTGTCCTAAAGCTTAAAGTGTAAATGAGCTATAAAGTCGTACCTTGGTTTTCAAACAGCTTAGTTCACAAACAACTCAGAACTCGAATGTCGCAAACCTGGAAGTAGGTGTTCTGGTTTGCAAACTTTACCTCAGAAGCTAAACGTCCGGCACAGCTTCCAATTGGCTGCAGGACACTCCTGCAGCCAATCGGAAGCTGCGCTTTGGTTTCCAAATGTTTTGGAAGTAGAACAGACTTCCGGAACACATTCTGTTTGAAAACCAAGGTACGATTGTAGTACACATTTCAAACTTAAGAGGCTGATTTATAGATACCAGGCAACTAAGTGCCTCTTATATTTGATTATCAAATGGGGGGGAAGGTTCCTGGCTGCCTTGTTTTACAATTTTAGAAGGCATTTGTCATCTGTCAGACAGGTTTGTACCTGCATAGAGTTGATGAAAGAAATCCTTTAGTAGCCTTATACATCTGGTATATAAATTATGAAATAAATAGTGTTTGTTAAAAGTACTGTTGACTTGCAAGAATGTAGCATTTCAACTTAGAGAACCAACCTACAGAATCTATTTACCTAGTGCAAAAAACATCCCATTATCCTGAATTGTTTAGATAATAAACATTATTTGCCTAAAATGTTTAAGATATTCTGGTTTGTCCCCTGGGGAGATTTCCTAGTGTCTACTATGGAGCTGATGAATTCCCACCAGTAAATTCAATTAAATATTCTCATCTGCTGAGTGAATTTGTGGTGTACATGATAGAATACTAATAGTATTCTGCTGGGCTGGTGTGGTTAATTTAGGAAGCCCGAATCCAGAAATTATGATATACCGAGGCACAAAAGTACAAACTAACAAACTAATAAATTGCTAGCTAAGTAGCTCTCATGACAGAGCACTGCATGTCCCAGACATCTTGATGCATTATATGTTTGCCTCAGGTCTGCACTACGTTTGTTCATCACTGGCAGAACTGTGTCTTTACTTCGGACTGGTTTAAGTACAACTAGAAGCTAAGATTCAAAGATTCTGAAGTAGGCCCATGTTCCTATTCACATTTTTGAGAGATGGACATAGGCAGTTGTGGAAGGGAAATGTAGGATTTTTTCAGAGCAGAAATGATTACATCTTCTGCCAAATAACAAACCCTCTTTGCTCTGGTATGTAAATGAGAGGATAATGAGACTTTCAAGTTCATTTATGATTGACTAGCATAGAGAAAGTTAGAGAATGATAATTGGCCGAATACTTCTTTCCTTTTCTTTGATGAAGTTGTCATTGAAATTCTACACGATATTAATCCAGAGCAGATTCCAGCATATAGTTAGCAGAGTAAAAACTTAAACACGTTGCAGGATTCCCAAAAAATAGACCAGAGGCAATTAATATTTTATCCAGCAGAGCTTTACTGCTACTGAAGTCAAATGAGCATCATGGTCACAAATCCAATACATTCAGGATTGGCACTGTCCATAAGAAATCCAGTTGCAGCAGACTTAAACTTACAATAAAACTTACAATAAGTCTAAACCTTAACACTATACAGTGGACCCTTGGGTTATGTTACCTTCAGGTAACGTAACTTTCGGGTTGCAGACACAACAGACCCGGAAGTGGGTTTGCCGCTTGCACACACGCAGAAGTGCTCTGCGGACCTTGCGCATGCACAGAAGTGTTCTACGGTGCTGCGTGCATGCGCAGAACAGGCACCTCCTGTTACGAAAATTTCGGGATACAACCAGACCTCCAGAACGAATCCCGTTCATAACCGGAGGTACCACTGTACAGTATAAGAACACTACACCAGAAGGAAGAGAGATAGAAAGAAAAAGTGAAACCCTGGTTCCTTCTGGCCTTACTTTTATAATCAGCATGACTTGACTGAAAGAGATAAGAGAAGAAGTTTAAGCCAGTTGTACTCAGCTTCTGCTTGTTTCTTTCACACAGAGAAGCTTCCAAAACCCTCTTGAATTAATTTGAATAAAGATCTCTATACATCAAATAGTTTCTGCAGTAAGACATGCAAACTGACAGAAGTTCACAGGTGTGCCAACTCTAGAGGGCCAAGGTGTCTTCCGCCCCCTCAATATTTGTTTGAAGGGAGGTTGGTCTCCTCAGTGTTGAAGAGGCCTTCTGCGCCTCAGCATCCTCCAGAGGACGCAATGTTGTGGTGCACGGTATCAGGAGAGGCCATGGGGACCTGCACACCCTGGCACCAGACTGCGCAGCATCAGGAGATACGGGGACAGGCGCAGCCCAGCGGAAGGGTGTACTGGCTTGTGCAGTGCTGGGAGATGTGTGTGACGTCACACACACACAACGCGCACCAGGCCTCCCTCAATCTTGGGGTCAACCTGGCACCTCTGCCCTATCAAGTCAGCCTAATGGAGCTTACCCCCGAAAAACAATGCATAGGATTGCAGTTATGCTGAGAATAATAAATTGGATATTATGCTATGTCTTCAGTCTATGTGTGTAGATAGGTAGATAGAAATTGATCACTGTGACTGTACAGTGGTACCTCGGGTTACAGACACTTCAAGTTACAGATGCTTCAAGTTACAGACTCCACTAACCCAGAAATAGTACCTCAGGTTAAAAACTTTTTTTCAGCATCAGAACAGAAATTGCATGGCGACAGCGGTGCAGCGGCAGTGGGAGGCCCCATTAGCTAAAGTGGTACCTTAGGTTAAGAACAGTTTCAGGTTAAGAACGGACCTCCGGAACGAATTAAGTTCTTAACCTGAGGTACCACTGTATACATTTTTACACAGCTATGGGCTCTCCTTGTCTACTGTAGTGGCTGCTGGGCATCAGCTGAGGGGGTTGTTCTTATGGGCCATGTTTGGCCTGAAAATTAGAGGAGACTGTTGGTTTCCTCTAATCTCACTTGGGAGAGTGGGGGTAAAGTCATAGCAGTGCTGTGGAAAGCGTCCATGAGCCCAAAAAGTCAAAGTTCAGAGCATGTAATTGCATAGCTGCTTACAATTTTTTGACATGCCAGCAAGCACCTTGATGGGGCTGTCTCACGAGTGTGAAACAGTCTTGGTTACTTAATCTACTGGAATAACTGGAAACACAATGTTCCTTTCAAGGCTAATTTTCTTCTGGTCTCATGAGTAATTATATCCTGTGTTGTTAAACCTTTCTCTTGCATGCTCATTAATTTTATTTCTAATGATACTTGGTTTGATATTCACAAATTCTAGTAACAGTTCATGAGCAATTCTTTAGCATGAGGAAATATATCACTCAAGCAGAGATGACAGCAATTTTTAGAGTGCTTTGTACAGCTAATCCCATAACAAGCCCATCAAGACAGCAGTTCTTTATTATTTTCCCCTCATGGTTGCAGGAAGTACAACTTTTGCCTGTGAAAGATTTAGAACTGCCTTTCCACACAGCTACCTGATGTAATGAGGGGAACTGTGCATGAAAAGTGCACAGGAGGGATTGTGTGCATGTTTTGCTCTCTTATTAGACTGAAGGCAATGTACTTTTAGCACAACACATGCATTTTTATTGTTCATTGGACATCATTCATGTCTGTCTCCTTGAGGATGCACTACCTGAGCACTGACTGCACGGTGTAGGGTGGGGGGAGGTTACTTGGGAAAATACAATTCTGCCCTCTCCCAGATTTGGCATCCATGGGATGGGGCAGACAATGTGGAATGTAGTTGTGTGAATTTTATTACTGATGAACATTATAATTATTCCTATGCCAGTGTCTGGCGTGCTCTGGTCCATGGGGTCACGAAGAGTCGGACCCGACTAAACGACTAAACAAATGCCCATGCCATTCTGTAAAGTCTTCTTTGAAATTTATTTGCATATTATTATTTTGTAGCTGTACAGGTCTGTTGCTATTCTGAATAACATAACCCGTATTCTGAGGCGCTCATTCATGTCTATGTGAGAAAAAGAAAAAGTGACAAACATCTAGCTATACTTCCTATCAAATGTTGCAATATTTTAAAAAATTTTTTTAACTCTTATTACTTTTGTGCTTTCTGGAATATTCATCCAAGGTGGAATCTACACACGTTAAAAACGTTGTGAAAATGCTTTTTTAAAAATAGTTTTGAAAAATGCATTGAATTTGCTATAGCTCACAGTCACCATCTAGTGTCAAAATTGTATGTTGCACTTTGCAACACATTCAAAATGTTATATTTGCAGCTGTATAATTGAGTCCTAACTCTGTTTTTAAATGAGGGGTGGACTGAGCACTAACTATTCTCTGTGCTGCAGCTATCTTCCTAGTCAATGTATCGAGGTTGGGATTTTCAGCCTGAGAGCCACATTCCTTTCTGGGCAACCTTCAAAGGACCACATACAGTGAGATGAGTGGAGCCAGTATCATTTAAATTCTACTCGATATTGATCCAGAGCAGATTCCAGCATATAGTGAGCAGAGTAAAAACTTAAACATGTTGTAGAATTCCCAAAAAATAGACCAGAAGCAATTAATATTTCATCCAGCAGAGCTTTACTGCTATTGAAGGCAAATGAGCATAATGGTCACAAATCCAATACATTCAGGATTGGCACTGTCCGTAAGAAATCCAGTTGCAGCAGACTTAACTTAAGCTTACAATAACTTATAATAAGTCTAAACCTTAACACTATATACAGAACACCACACTAGAAGAGAGATAGAAAGAGAAAGTGAAACCCAGGCTCCTTCTGGTCTTATTTTTATAGTCAGCATGACCTTGACAGAAGAGATAACAGAACCAGTTTAAGGCAGCTTTACTTAGCTTCTCTGAAGGAATAACCCAAACATCATGAACCTTCTGCTTGTTTCTTTCACACAGAGAAGCTTCCAGAACCCTCTTGAATTAATTAGAATAGGAAAGATCTCTACCCATCAGATCAATACTTTCTGCATTAAGAAATGCAAACTGACAGCCAGAGGCAAAAGTAAGTGTAAATTATACCTTTCTGCAGTAGGGTAGTTTCTCCAGATGTTCCCACATCCCATCTAGACCAGTGTTTCCCAAACTTGGGTCTCCAGCTGTTTTTGCACTACAACTCCCATCATCTCTAGATAGCAGGATGAGTGATCAGGGATCATGGAAACTGTAGTCCAAAAAGGGCTGGAGACCCAAGTTTGGCATAAACACTGAAGAGTTTCAAGGACTCTTCAGCACCAGTCAGGTGTGTGGCCTTGGGAGAGGTGTTGTACTATGGAGAGAGGTCCAAGGGTCAGGCCAAGGGGCTTCGAGGGTTGCATTCAGCCTGGTTCCCCATTACTACATTACATGGTAATGAGATACTGTGGTGTTTGCACAGGATTGAACCTTGCAAAAGTCTCGAGGATGTGATGAGGCACAGTTTTCATACTGAAAGGATCTCAAGAGCACTATGGAATTCCCATTGCTGGCCACATAGCACAGATTGCTGCCTCGCAGGAAATGTGTGGGGGGGGGGGATGGGCAACCTCAAGCTCAGGAGCCAAATGCAGCCCTCCAAGCTAACTAAAATTATTTAATCAGTTGACAACCCTACTTCTTTGCCAACTGTGTGTGCATGTGAAGTTTGTTAACAGACATGGAGCTTTACATTTGATCCAAAGAATGTGTTTAGTCATTTTCAGTGACTTACTTAAACGTAACCAGAAGAAGAAGAAGACGACTTCGTGAACAATACCAGAAATCGTTAGAAATATGCCCCTCATGATAGCATATCTGAAGAATCCTCAAGGGAACAACAAAAAGTTCACTTCTGGGGCAGAGAGAAATATTGGCAAATATTGCCCTCTGGTGTCCAAGTGAATTAGTTACTTTCCCTTAAGGCAAATTTAATTTTTTTTATTTTACAGTACAGTACTTAAAATATTTGTTACCACTCTTCATTGTTATGAACAATCTCAAAGCAGGGTATGCAACACCTAAAATAAAACACCAAAATACATTATTCACAACATCAACAACCAGTAAAACAGCAAGCCCCACCAGGCTGTGTGATGACTAAAATATATCATAATGGGCCATCTTCCATCTTTTACAGGCTTTTGATAGGGGTTGCTCTGAAGTAAGACCTAGCCAGCAGCTCAGCCTTGACCAAATACCTTTAATAACCCATAGCATTTAAGTGATTACCTCCCTGGGAACTAAGATGGCCCAAGAAGGCCAGGAGGTGGTCAGAGAACAATTTCCTGTATTGACATAGCTATATTTCTGGTTGTTTTAAGCATTGAGCATTTCAGATTTTGGTTTTAATGTTGTGGTTTTTTAGATTTTGTTACCACAATGTGGATTATTATTATCCCTCCTCAGAAGGGAGAGATCTCTGAAAAGAAACAAGGCGCAGAACTGCAGTGTGCACTCAATGTGTATCTTTTTAAAGAAGCACAATTATTAGGAAATTACAATAAGCGTCCAAAGGAAGCCAAACCAAGGACTGGAGTGCATCCCTGGAAGTTCTAGCTTCTTAGAACAGTAATGGGGAGTAGGTGTAAGACTTTTGTCTGCTCACGGGAGGCAGAATCCCTTGCTTTTGTTAGCTCTATGTAGCTGAGACTGGTACAGGAGCCCTGAGAGAACAGAATGTTGGCAACTCAAGTAGACAAAAGGCAGCTAGGTCAGATTTCCCTTCTGTGTTTCCCACTGGCCTGCCCTTCCCCAGATTCCCCTGAATTGCCTCCTCCTTCTACAGTGGTACCTTGGTTCTCAAACTTAATCCATTCCAGAAGTCCGTTCCAAAACCAAAGCTTTTCAAAACCAAGCCACACTTTCCCATAGAAAGTAATGCAAAACGGATAAATCCGTTCCAGACTTTTAAAAACAACCTGTAAAACAGCAGTTTAACATGAATTTTACTATCTAACAAGACCATTGATCCATAAAATGAAAGCAATAATCAATGTACCTGTACTATAATATAAATAAGACAGTATTGTAGATGATAAAAATTAAAATTATTATTTTTCTTACCTGTCCCTCTTGAGACCCTCTGCACATGTACATTTCTTTTTCTCCATAACCATTGATCAGATCTCTTTAAAATTTTACACAGAGCTCAATAAGAGGATGAGGATTTCAGGAAAAAATACACCAGCACTCAAAAGATTTTATAAATGCCTTAAAAATATATATAATGTACTTTTTTTGGTGGAAAACCTCAATTTTCAGCATATGAGTATGATGGAACCCAAAGTTTTTGATGTTGAAAATTATTGCAAAGAAATGCTCTTTCTCGACAAAGAATAAAATTTATGGGTTTTTTATTCCTTCTAATGAAAATTTTACGTTTTTGGGCATCATGGGGAAAAAATGGCTACTGGGTATAACTTTCCTACAATCCATAACTGTAATAGAAAAAATTAATGAAACAAATTTGTTCATCATAAAAATTAACATAGTATTGGTTATTATAAGTTTTTTCCACGAAAGTGCACATTTGTTTTAATTTGGGGGTATTTGAATTTGAAGTTATGAAAATTGGCAATCGGGAAATCAATTAAAAAAAAATACGGTCAGAAACTTTAAATGCTGACAAATAAGGTAATAAGACCTAGCAAGAAAAAGATTAAAAGAATTTAAAATTATGCATTATATTCAATTATGCAACATTACATGATCCCCAATTTGTTTTTAAGGATATTATTGCATACATAGACATGTCTGTCTTACAAAAGAAAGAAAGAAAGAATGATTTTTGCGTGCCATCTTGAAATAATGGATGCATGAAGACTTGTTAAATATATTGAGGCATAATTCACAATGAGGCAGTTTTATGACAGCAGATATATTAATAACAATAAGGACAACAATTAAACTAAAGTAAAAAATTAAAGTAAAAAATTACCATAACAGATTGTGCTATTATCACAGTTGATTACCTTACAAGTTCAATGCTCCTCAGTTTCTTTGCTGTAGCCTCAGTATCACCTGTAGTTTCCCATTTTTTCTTCCATCAATGCCATACACTCATCGGGAAAGAAGTATTTTCTGCCAGTGATTGTCTGTTGGGGTTGTACAATACCAAGCATATGAGGAAATGGTATTGCGCAAGAATCGTCATAGCTAGGCCAGCAGAATGAAGGTGAAGGTCCCTTTGGGTGAAGAAATTTTACAAAAGCATCTCCCTCGTCTTGATTAATCTCTGATATCATTCCAAAGTACCACAAATGATCATACTTGCAAGCAACAGAAAAAGCAGGATACAGATCATCAGCATTCACAGGAAGTTTGGGGAGGCTCCTCAGGTTTAAAGTGAGGGAGGGTTCTTTATCAATGCTCATTCTTCTTGTTTCAGTTGTGCCTGTAGAATTGAGTGGTTTAAAGCTGTGGAAACTGTGAGTTCCAGGGAGTGTCTGCACATCTCTGAAACAGGTTTCGAGGGAAGAGCGGATTATGTCTATGTCTTCCCTTGCAGTATAATGGAATTTGACCTTTTCCATTGTTTTGTCACAGAAATAAAAAAATGGTTTTGGAGTATTACTTGTCAAGGGGTCTCTGAAGACTCTCTTTTCTAGCTAGATGTTTTGTAGTTCCACCAAAACCGTCGCATTCTGACTTGCCATGACTAGTGGCAAAGAAAGACAACTGTGCATTTATTTGGAAATTTTTCTGATGGTGACAAAGATTTAGGAAGTTGAACTTATTTTTGTACCATGCTGCACAGCCGTCACTAAAGTAGTGTATCTGTTTGATGTGAGGGAAATTATCTTTTATATATTTCAAAACTATTTCTTGAATTTTGTATACCATATTCACATCATGCTTTAAATTATCAGAAACAATGCAATAGGGCGAGATCATATTCTCTCCATCAGAACTTTTATAATGCACTACCACAGGATGCAAAGTACAAGAATCATTTGAGGAATCAAATGTTCTATTTTGTCTATTAGGTTATCAATGAACTCATCTAGTGTGGAAGTGGTTTTGATCAAGTGTGTTCGATCTGTGGAAATCCATTGTGAAAATTCAATGGAGTCACTTCCCGATAGCCAAACTGTTTGAGATAGAGGGTGAAATATACTCAGAGTCGCAAAGTGATTTCATGCTCTTTATTCAGCTCATAGTGATGAGGAGGAATGAATGAATGTCCCCTCAAAGTATCTGCTTAAATACATTATTTACACAATGGGCTGCACATGATTGGCTAATTCCGGAATTCTACTGTAAGCCAATCAGGTTGTGGATTCACTTCTATCTGGAGCATGATTGGGTAGTTCCTGCCAACCAATCATACTGCTGCATTGTTCTAGGACCAATCAGACTGCTGCATTCTGAATCCTATTGTTCTAGGACCAATCAGACTGCTGTCTTTTGGATCCTATTGTTCTAGGACCAATCAGACTGCTGCCTTTTGGATCCTATTCAACTCAGTACATAACAGAGGGGGGAAATTTAAGGGGGTTTCTTTCAAGCATAAGGGAAGGATGTACATCAAGTTTCATCAAAATCTGAGACGGTGGGTGGCATGACCGCGTTGACATGACGTGGAAAGACCCAGCAATTACTTCCGGTTTTTAGGTGTTTAGAAACCAAGGTGTTTGAGAACCAAGGCTGCACCCTCCACCTCCTTCCACTAGTAACTGCCTCTTTCTCCTCAGCCACCATGTCCATTTGTGACTATTGTCGATATTAATATTGCATAGCTTGAAGCAACTGGAAGCATAAAAACTGACTCCTTTTGGAATAAAATTTGTCTGACCCATTTGTTCAATTCAAAACTATACTTTCAGAACTTTATTCAAAACAGAACAAAAACATCAGATGCATCCAAATCATTCCACACACTGTCTTGTGCAAGTCCAGCACAAGTTCATCTTCTTAGAAATACAGTTGTACCTTGGTTTTCGAACAGCTTAGTTCACGAACAACTTGGAACTTTACTTTTTATAACCCAGTTCTACATTTGTTTGAAGGTTGGATCTTGGCTTCTGATAGGTGTTATCCATGACACCAAAGTATTGCTGTGAGTTTATAGTCCTAAGTATTGTCCTTAGTGTAACAAAGGAAGTGGCTTTGTGTCAGAGAACAAGCCAGTGGGGGGCCCCTCCCTCACCAGACTGGTTGTGAGAAAGACAAAGACCAGAGCTGTGTGCCTGTCACCTGGGCTAGAAGCAGGCAGAAGCCAGAGAGTAAGAACCATGCTTGATTTATTTGGATTCCAAGGCTGTGACTATGGGAGAAGCAAGACCTTCTTGTAATGTTGATGTTGAGAGCCCCTCCATCATATGCTCAGGTTGTGTATGTATTTATGTATGTATATCTGCAAGCAGTGCTTTTTTTCTTTAAAAATGTTTAGGGTTACTCTCATTTTGACTCAAGAAAACCACCATTTTATAGTTCAAATCAGGAAAAATAAATACAGTAAATGGACAAAAGTACAAAGATTCACAAAATATTTAGGGGTATGTATACCCCTCCATCGTCGTCATCCCCTGAAAAAAGCACTGTCGGTAAGTAAATCGTATTTCCTAAAGGCACCACTCTCTTCTCTATCCCTCATTCCAAGTGTTATAAGAAAAACTGCTCCCTTTCCCTTATGGGTTTTTCCGTATAGAGTCCTTAAGTGGGTTAACTATCGGTAGGCGAAAACAACAGAGGCCAACCATAGTATATTGAGAAGCAAAGCGGCTAATAAGTCTGATCTTTATTAAAGGAACTGTTGCCTACCCTGTGGTCCAAGACCACTCCCAAAAACATCATACGTACATCACAGAAGGAGGTGATCCACAGCAGAAATCCGACCTACCAGGATACCTGATAATGGTCACTGAATGCATTACCTGGGTAGTCTGGCCATTCTTTTGTAATGGGTAATACTCTAGGTCTTGAATCCAGGTCACAGGCTCACCCTATTCATACACAAATACGCCCTTAAGACAGGATTTGCAAGCAAGAAGACAATGGGAAGGCTTTCCCCATTTGCCTCCCTTACTGCAGAGGAATATTTGAGATCATTGGGAGAGTCAAAATGGCTTCAGGATTGCTCTCCCATATTATTTCAGGCACATGGTTCATATATTTAGATATGTGTGCATTTATGAGTATTTATTCTATATTTGAGACCTTTAAATTCTTATAAGACAAGGAAACCGAAGCCCTGGAACTCCCGGAGACTGGGGTGGCGAGCAACAGTATTCATAGTAGCAAAGACGAGTTTAACAAGGATCTCTGCAAAATGGCATTGAAACTAAAAACAACGGTGACTGCAAAGTAACACACCGGGGAGACGACCCCCAACCCCTCCACGCGTGCACACAGACGATACGCGCGCAGGTGCTGAACTAGCCGTAGCTACTCGACAGGGCGATCAGTAACGCCAGCGCCACCAAATATCGCGGGGCAGGGTCGCTTCTCCCCCGCCCCCCTCCTAGCGCCGGAAGCTCCGAGCGAGAGAGGAGGAGCGAGGCGGCGGGAGCTCGCTCGCGCGCGGAGGCGGGGCTTCTGTGGCGTCGTCACTTCCTCTGCGGAGAAGGCTCGCGAACGGACGGTTTGGCTGTAGCAACCGCGGTCGGCGTCCAGCGCTGCGAGGCGGGAGGATGAGCGACAGCGGGGAGCAGAACTACGGCGAGCGGGTAATACGCAAAGCCTGCAAGCGCAGCATAAGCGGCCCGCTTGGTGGAGAGACGGAGCCGGGCCTTGTTTTTAGTTCGTTCCTCCCACTCCCCCCCCCACTCCCCGTCTCCTCCGGGCCAGGCGCGAAAAAAACCGCCTTTGGGATGAAGGTACACGCGGGGCGGGAGATGAGGAGGCGGGAAGCGGCTTAGCGGTACCCGCTGCTTCTTTCTCTACCGCCCCCCCCGCCACTTTATCGCGCTGCGTGTCGGTTTGGCGCGAGAAAATGGCCCGCCGTTTCCTGCGAAGCGGTTGCGCTCTGACGTAGCGCTCCGCGGCGAGCTCCGCTCCCGGCGCCATCTTGGGGCTGGTGACCCGAATGAGCGCGCCGCCGCGGGGACAAAATGGCCGCGCAAGAGGAGTGGGGATGCGAGAAGCGCCTTCGTCGCCTCGGCTGCGGCTCCCTCTAGAGAGGGAGAGAAAATGGCAGGGCTCTGGCCCCCGCGATGCTTCAAGCCAGAAGAGGCTAACGCGGGAAAGAGACGCCGTGTCCGGCCCTTTCCGCAGCCTTGCTAACGTGCTTGGGACTCTGCTCCCGGGCGTGCGGAGAGGATAGCTGCACCAGTCTCGATTGGCCTGGATGGCAAGGGGATCGTTCCCGTGACGCTTCTACGTTGAGCTTAACGGTCGCACTCAGCATTTCACGTGGAACAAGTTTCTGGCTATCGAATAGCTTCCAGTGTACTTTACTTAAAATAAACAGGCCAAAACCTTAGGGTATCTTAACGAATGAAAACCTTTTTTTGCGGTTTGAGCTTTCATGGAGTGAAGTCCACAAAACCTTATGCCATAATAAAGTGCAAAAGAACTTTTCTTCTTCTTCAGCAGGCTAACTTGGATACCCTAAATGCTTAATGGAAGGTACTTTTTTGAAAGGGAACTTTAGAATAAGTGAAGCATTAGGTTTCATTGAGCTAATTGGTCAAAGTCCTGGAATCTGCATTTCAAGTTGCATTTTAAGCACTGTGCTCTTTAGGTTATATGTGTTATAAGCAGTAATAAAGAGCCCAGTCTTGGAATGATATTGCTGAATTTTATGCAGAGGCATAAAAGCTTATGTAAGAACATACTTTGAGTGTGTGTATCAAGTGATAATGTATGATATAGTGATGTCTGTAGCTTATACAGACCAACTTTACAGGTTCTCTTGACTGTAGACCAAGGAGGTATTTTAGACCCCTGGCTTCCGTGGTGGGAGCCACAGCTTCACCATTCAAGCAGAAAGAAGGTGGGGTTGCCTCTTTGTTATGCCAACTTCCAGTATCACAGCAAATGGGCCCAAGTCAGGTCTGTTGCAATCACGTCATCCAGTGGATTCTGTGATGCCTGGCTCCAAAACACCCAACTTTTTTTGAGGAAGGAGGATTACCTTGTGCTGATTACCTTTGAGGATTGTTCTGATTTGGGCAGATGCAGTAGGACATCCCTTGCAGTGATGTTCTCCCACAGGCAGTACTGGGCAGAGGGATACCACTGCTCCATCCACACCTCCTCAGGCTTAGTGGATTGGATTGTTTTGTGAGTTGGCTTCTGTTGAAAGCTGCATTGTAAAAAGTCACTTTTTTGCTCAGAGGGAATGAGCAAGTGATGGAGGGGGGAGGAACTGAACCCACAAATGCTATGAAAGAAGTAAAATGGCCAAGTATACTTCCAGTTCAAATGTCTAGTCTCTTTTGCCATATTAATCTTGCACAAACAGCTGCTAACAGTAAGGGAGTGTGCAATTTAGTCGTGTTATTGGGCATTGCATGAATTGATTGAGACTTTCAGATGGGAGCTAGTCAGCTGGTAAATTTCTCAAGGTAAAGTTATGATAATTTGTTAACTCTGATCAAAAAGAGATTCTACGTATTTCTCAAGACTAGAGTATGGGTGGAAGGCATATGAGGCTCCCACTTTGCAGGTTGGGGTCTGGCCAGTGCCTGGATGGGTGAGTGCCTGGAAGTCACATGTATGCCAGCTTAAGTTCTAGCTGAATCACTGAGGTTTGGGTTAGGGAGTCCTCAAAATGTGTAGTGTACCCCAATTTCTACACATACTTGTTATTCCCATTTTATTCCCCACACAGCTTTTTTTAAATCTAATTGGGATGCTGAACAGAAAGGAAAATGAACCAGGATAACTTTCTCCTTATTTAGGCATTTACACTTCCTGTTGAGCTTCAGAGTATGCATGTTCATGTATGCACAAAAACAACAGAGCTAGGAAGGAATGACTTAAGGAGAGGAAACCTTTCTAGTTTGTTTGCTTCCCATTTCTGATGCACTTACGCTTGTGTGAGCTATAAATTCCCTCTAACAAAGTGGTTACCTCCCATGCTGAGATGGAGATGGCGAGGTCAGCAAGAAAAGAGAGTATTTCTCAAGGAGTGGTACTGTTTCCATGTTACATTTTTAGGGATACATCAACAACAAAAACTATTTGTGTGTGCATGTGACAAACATTACAAATTACATTGATCACTTGGCTATAGGCACTGGAACTGGCTTGCAGTAGCACGCACATCTTTTTCCTGCTGATTAATTGTCCTTAAACTACAGTTCAGTTTAGATTGGACCCCATCTAATACTGAATGTAAAGTCTAGTTGGCTTTGTATCTATGTTGTTTTGGTTTTGAGAGACTTGAATGGTAATGCAGGTGTTGGGTGGGACAAGGCTGTGAATTGTCACTTGGTTAATTCATTATAGCTGCCATTCAGCCCTGTAGTATCAAATACCACATGCCATGATTGTTGGTCAACTGTAAATTAGTGTGCCAGCCTTCTCTGTTTAACATTGGCACAAGTAAATATTTCAAATGTGCGAGCTTTTCTTTTAGCATGGCACTGTGCTTTTGCATCAACCCCAGCAAGCTCTGATGTAAAAAACAAAAACAAACCATGATTATAATCTTAAAGAACATTTGGCCATTCTGGGAGCGAGAAAGTAAGGGTGTCCCACTTGATCAGCCTAATGTATGGTCACCAGAGCAGATGTGCAGACCATTATTTTTCTTGGTTAGACTGAATCTTTCAAATGATTGAAACATAGGGCAAAAATGAGTGCAAATAGATTTTTGCTTTTTATTCAAAAGAAATACAGTGACTGGGGACCTTGGAAAGTAAAGATTACATTCAGAGTATTCTGAGTATGATTACATCAGAAAGAGAATGAGCTTCACAGAAGAGGCACATTCTAAAGAATATTTAGCTTGAAACAAGTCAATTGTTGCTGCTGCTGAGTAGTGATATTTCAATTTGGGCCACATGATAGCAATATCACTCATTGTTAAAATGTTGTTACTTTCCTGGAAATTTGAATGGTTCTAGATCTGAATACATTGTTTCTAAAACTGAGTCTATAGCAGAGGCAAGCAACTTCACAATGCTGCATTTGCTAGTTAAAGGCCTAGGAACCATCATGACCAGGGGTCAGCAACCTTTTTCAGCCATAGGCTGGTCCACCATCCCTCAGACCATGTGGTGGGCCGGACTATATTTTTTTGGGGGGGGGTGAATGAATTCCTATGCCCCACAAATAACGCAGAGATGCATTTTAAATGAAAGGACACATTCTACTCATGTAAAAACACGCTGATTCCCGGACCGTCCGTGGGCCGGATTGAGAAAGTGATTGGGCTGCATCCAGCCCATGGGCCTTAGGTTGCCTATCCCTGATCATGACCAAGACTTCACTGTGTGGCAGTTTCTACTCCTTGGAGTAGTGGAAAAGGAAGAACTGCGCTTTTACCTGACTGCTGGTAATTCAGTTACCATTACCTCAGGTAAGAGATTCCTGTGGGAAGGGAGTGTGTAAGTGGCAGCAGGAACATGAGAAGTAAGAATGGAAGTACAGTTGTACCTTGGTTGTTGAACGGAATCCATTCGACTTCTGAAAATGTTCAAAAACCATGGTGCAGCTTCTGATTGGCTGCAGGAACTTCCTGCACTCAATTGGAAGCCGCTTCGGACATTTGGCTTCCAAAGAATGTTTGCAAACCAGAACACTCACTTCCAGGTTTGCTGTGTTCAGGAGCCAAAACGAATGAGTACCAAGGTGTTCGACAACCAAGGTATGACTGTATAGGAGTTGTTCATATGGTGAAGATACAGTAAATGATTTAGCCACTAGACTGGATTTGTAGACTGGAGTAAATACACAAGATTGAGTAACTTGAGATGGCACAAAAGGAATGTTGTGCAAGAATTTGCACATCTGCCTGAGTGATTAATGCTTTGAAGTTGATGCCTTGATCTGTATGAATGGGGGGGTGTTGTGGAGGAATCATAGGTTCAGTTCACCTTTCAAGAATTACAGGAAGAAAGGTTTGGCTAAGAATTGGTTGATTGAGCCATTACCTGATGAAGGATAAGGAAAAGCTTGCAATTTAATAAGACGATTGCTGACATAAGAATTTTTTATGCATAAACTGAATGTCAACTAAGTAGTGTGTGCTTTGACATGTAAGTTGATGTTTTCCAGAATATGCCTTATGTGCCATTCTGCCATAAAACTAGTTCACCCTATGTTCTCCAGGCAAGAGGACTAGAAAAGAAAAGAAATTGAGGGATTTGCCCCTGTTAACTTTTCCAATCAGAAAGGGTAGTTCTGTGGGCTCACTTAAATCATCAGAGCAATGTAGGGAATAGAGCAAGTTGGCATTCCACGTCCATTCTTGCAAAATACAAATCTATACAGTGGGAAAATAACTCCAATCTTGCAGAAATGCTGCATCTATGAACCATTTTCTTGCTACAGCATATCTTGGCATTCCTGTGCTACCTTAACCATTTTCAGTGGTGTTTGAACAGGAGAATATGTGCATAGTATTTTAAAAGGAAATTGTATTAACGATAATAGTGTTGTTATAATGGGTGGCTGGTAGTATTTTGTTGTTTGGATTTTTACATTCTGTTGGAAGCCCCCCCAGAGTGCGGTGTCAACCCAGTCAGATGGGAGGGAGGAAATTGTATTAACGATAATAGTGTTGTTATAATGGGTGGCTGGTAGTATTTTGTTGTTTGGATTTTTACATTCTGTTGGAAGCCCCCCCAGAGTGCGGTGTCAACCCAGTCAGATGGGAGGGATACAAATAAATTATTATATTTCATTTTATATTTTTTGCTTTTTTGTTTAAATCATACTGTTTAGAGTTGTGGGAATCACTTAATTTAAAATTATCTTTCCTTTTCTTTGGAGTTGTTCCCATAATAATGTCACTGGCTAGAAACCTCCAAAGGTCATGATGCTTGACTTTTAGATCTAGGGAATGTTAGTTGCTTATCAACCCATTACATTTTCTGTAGTGAACTCAAATTCTTTATTTGAGTAGCCAATTTGTAGTTGAATAGATTTCCCAGCAGTGGGAAATTACAAATAGAAGAGGATAGATTGTTTTAGTCAATATGATTTCAAGTCAAGTATTCAGCTTTTATATTTTCTGAACAAGCATTTCTACTAATTAAAATTTTGAGACTGCATATTCTGCATGATGGTAACAATCTCTACTCAAACAATCCAGTAGCTATTGCACAGAGTGTAGATTTCCTTAGGACAGCAATGTGAAACTTGAGGATTTCTGTTTTCTTGTGTCCATATACATTGAAGAACATTAAGCAAAATTACTTGCTTAAGTGTCCAGCCTATGTCATGAAAATAGTTACCTGAGGACAAGGTTGTGGTCTGTCTCCATCCCAACACATTTCGTTTCAGAGGAAGTCCATAATGTGTTCTTATAGTTTACTCTATTTTAAGAATTGGTTTAGAGGTTGTTAAAATACACTATCTAATTGCATATTATGATAATGCATTGTTTTAATTTTCCTTAGACTTCCTTTGATGGTACATGTGCATCTAGTATGCTGTTCATCAGTGGTTTTGTCAGTAAAATCTTACTACTATATCATCAATCCATATGTTTTAGGATTTGGGGGCCATTGTCATATGTAGAAAGAAAATAATATTATTTAAGTGGTATCCAATTAAGTAGCTCCATTAGCCCAAGGATTTCAATTTGTGCAACAGAACTTCTTTCTACTCACACCACCACCACCCTACGCTCTTCCCAAATCTGCTTCATATGGTGGAGGTGGGGACTCAGAACAGATCTGGAGGTGGGAAAGGAGAGGGAGGGGAAGTTCAGTTGGCAACCAGAAGTCATTCAGCTAATAGAACTACTTGATGGGATAGTATCCTTTTACTGCTATGACAGTTCATCCCTACTGTTAACATGGAAGCTCTCAGAATTCCTTAAGAAATAGAATCTGTGAGCACAGAAACATTCTAGTAAGTGCAGACGTGTTTTCAGTTGTGCAAAGTTCGAAGGTTAATAAAACATTAGCATAAACTAGAGTTGTCATTGTAACAAGATAGAATTCTCCATTTCTTCATTGTTGTAGAGGTTAGGGTACAGTCTACTTACTATAACTTGCAGATATAGGCTTGTTAATGAATGAAGTATCTTAAATTGTTTTTTGAAACCTGGTTGGTATGGCTTTTCAATAGTTCTATATGCTTTTAAAAAGAATAACACCAAACTTGAGCAGAGGTATGTAAATTGAGTTTGGAGCATACTACTAATTTCTTAATGTTTATGTGAGGAATGGCACATGGAGTTCATGGAGTTTTGGTGTTGCAGTCTAAGATCTCATTTCAGTGGTTACACGTTAATTTTGAAGTAGGAATAACTAGCAAATTCATAGCAAGTCGATCATTTTTCATTGAATTGCCATCATTTGAAAAAGAAAGTCATACTAGAACTGCATATCTAGTTAAAATAGTGCAAACACATTTTTTCTAGTTTCAGTCTTGGCACTAGATATCTATCCTGGAGTTTTAAATATTCTTCATCCTGTTCTTTTTTTATTAAGGTTAATGTTGAAGAAGGAAAATGCGGAAGTCGCCATTTGACAAGTTTTATAAATGAGAATTATTTGAAGCTCAGGAATAAGTGAAGCTGAAATTTGAAAAAAAAGAAAGTGAATGCATGCTAATTATCAGACCAGAAGTCCCACTTATAGAATATTGAGCAATTTGTGTGAAGTGGGGAAGATGAAAGAAGTCAGAATTTGAAACGGAAGAATGAAGAAAAGAAATAAAAATGAAGTTAAGATAAGAAGTAATCTGGAATCTGAAAGCACTACGCTAAGTAATTACTAGTCTGTTTATGTGTCCCTGTATATTTTGCTAAACATGCATGCATTATTTGTTTAATAGAAAAAAAACATGCAGGTTTTAAAAAAATAAGTGCTTAACAGGTGCAAAATACCCATAAATCTAGGCAGTTCTAATGGCAACTGCCCGGACACATAATGGAGACACAGATCATTAATGTTTTTCATACCTTTTACCAGAGCTTGTTTAGAATAAAGTACTGGAGAAGTAGCATTCAAATTAAACTAAACTATTTTTTTTTCTACACACAGGAGTCCCGTTCCGCTTCCAGAAGCGGAAGCGCTCACGGTTCCGGCAAGTCTCCAAGACACTCACCTGCCAGATCTAGGTCCAAGGAAGGTTCAAGGCGATCTAGGTCAAAGTCTAGATCAAGATCTGAATCTCGGTAAGCCTGTCTGGAGGAAGAGGTTGGTGTGTCTAAAAACCTTGCTGTTTTTTATCTATAAGAAAAGAAGTTTTGGAGACGACTGTAAGTTGATGTGTATTTTGTGTGTGGTGCAATTATAGACTAGATTATTAGGTTGTAGCCTTGTCTAGCCTGAAGACACCATTGCAGCAAGGAGTTGTTGTAAAGCTTTCTGTGGAAAGCGGCCTCTTTCAGCAATAGTCTCAGCAAGCATATGGCTGTTTTGTAGGGGCATGGCATAGGCCGAGCCTATTAGCCATTCTCTTACCTTGCTATTTAAGACTACATTGGGTATCTATTAAGTGTCATATTCTTGTATTGATACTTCTTCATGTGGAATCTTTCCCTGGCATTAGTTGAATACTTTCAAAAAGTATTTCTGACTCCCAGATGAAGCACTTTTAGAAACCTGTTTCTATTCGCTTGCAAACTTTCAGTTAAGCTTTGTATATCTATTCTAATGGAATTTGCTCAGATAGATATTCTTGCAGGAAATTTTGGTTTGGCTACTGTAAAACACTGAGAATCTGTATATAACGAAAGCAGGGCTTGGCACAGTCACTGCATGGCTGAAATCAAACAGGCTGAGACTCAATGTGCATACCAACATTTTGATTTAAATAATCTGATAGGGATCTATAGCTCTGCATTTTTACTCTAAACTTCACTGCCTCTGCATTAAGGTCTTCAGCACAGGCCCTGTTCCACATCTCACCTTCATCAGAAACTTGATGGTCACAACAAAGGATGGGGTTTGGGTTTTAGTGTTCTGATTATTAAAATCCCTTCTTACCATTGACTGTCAGATGTTTAGTGAAGGCCACATTGATTAGTTGTACGTACCCCAGACTGGCAGTTATTAAGACTAAAAATACAGTAGACATAGAAACTTTTGTATGCTATGCAAGTTTCATCAATGACGCCTGTAGTTCAGCATAATCTTAGTTTTCATATTTACAGATCCAGATCAAGGAGGAGTTCTCGCAGACATTATACAAGGTCACGCTCACGTTCTCGATCCCATAGGAGGTCAAGAAGCAGATCTTACAGCCGCGACTATCGTCGCCGACACAGTCACAGCCATTCTCCTATGTCTACTCGGCGGCGTCATGTTGGCAACAGAGTAAGGCTGGGATGGCAGCAGTTGACCAGAGATAATTCAGCTGTGTGTGTCTTTGGAGGTTCTAAAGTTTTCAAATTACCCAGAAATCATGTAAAAGTTTTAAGTTGATTTATAATATGTCTCACAAATGGTATTTAAAATGTTTGGTGGATTTTACTGTGGGCATAGACTGCATTTGTACTAATATTTGTGCATGGTTAAACCTGAACTTGTATGTTTAAGATTATTATTCTACTGCTTGAGAAACCTGTAAGCTAAGCTTTATTCTAATTTATTTTGTTTCAGTGTGCAGAATTTGGCACTTCCCCCTAAGAATGGTGTATTTTGTCTAGATTAGCTAGTTATGACATAATGGCTGGGTTGATATTTATAATTCAGTGAAGGTAAAATAATGGTTACATAATCAGTTCCAGTGTGTTGTATTGCATTTTGCAGGGCTTTCTTTAGAGGTAGCAGAAAGTGCTTCCTTTGAGGGAGCTCTTGAAATTTACACATTAGGGTAAACTTCAGTCCCCTGACATTCTCCAGCAGCTCCTCAGGGGACACGAAAGATTGCATTGGGGAGGATGGTCTTAGAAGCCCCAGAGTGCAATTAGATGATCTTAATTGGATTCTTCTCATAGCAACTTTTACTAAATGGATTACCTGTTCTAGAAAAATGTTAACAACTGCAATTGGTCTTACAGGAAAAAGCAAGGGGTGAGATGGCTAAAAATAGCTTTATCATGTATAATGAGATAAGAATCCAATGTCTCTATTCAGACCAGGTCTCTCCATGGTTTTAAGTTTGGTAATAAGTTGCAATTCAGCAACTTCTCTTTCCAGTCTCACCTCTTGCTTTTTCCTGTAAGACCAATTGCAGTCGTTAACAGTCCTCAACAGGTTTACCACACCTATCAGCCAATCACCCATTCCCACCACCTTTCTGAGTAATACCCCTCCCCACCCTCTCACTATATATAAGGTGACTTCTGTTTCAGTGTATCTGAAGAAGTGTGCATGCACACAAAAGCTCATACCAATAACAAACTTAGTTGGTCTCTAAGGTGCTACTTGAAGGAATTTTTTTATTTGGTTTTGACTATGGCAAACCAACATGGCTACATGTAAGGAGAGATTTACATTATTTTAGGGAAATAAGATATTAAACCCAGAAATGCTCCTTGACCAAAACCAGAAAGCCATAGAAGACACTGTACAGAGGCTAAAGGGTTGTCATACATGAGAAATCATAGCTTGTCCCATGTCCCCCGCCCCGCCCCGGTTTTTGTTTATGCTCTCTAAGTAAACCTGTATATGAATGAGACTTTGAGTGCATCAGCCAGATATGAAGTACAGTGGTACCTTGGTTTTCAAACGTAATCCATTCCAGAAGATGGTTCAAGTTCCGAAATGTTCGAAAAGTGGAAGCCTCGATACAGAAAACTCAAAACAGAAGCTGCGTTTCCTGTTACGGCATGTTTGAAAACTGAGGCATTTCTTTCCGGATTTTCGGTGTTTGAGTTCTGAAACATTCGACTACGGAGGCGTTCGAAAACTGAAGTACCACTGTATAAGACTGCCTGGAACTTAACAACATTTTGATTTCCTTTTTTCTACCTTCTCTTCTCTCATGAGAAAAGAAAATGAAGGGACACTGGAATCCTACCCAGCAGGGTAGCCCTTAAGGCCTGTTAGAGCTTTCTGAATTTACTGGAATAACATTTTATATTGTATCCCATAGCATTTAAACAATTTTGGGGGACATCTTGAATTCTTATGAAAACTCCTTCTTTTTTTAAAAAAAACAGGCAAATCCCGACCCAAACTGTTGTCTTGGTGTGTTTGGATTAAGCTTGTACACAACAGAAAGGGACCTGAGAGAGGTATTCTCCAAATATGGCCCAATTGCTGATGTTTCTATTGTATATGACCAGCAGTCCCGACGTTCTAGAGGATTTGCCTTTGTGTACTTTGAAAGTGTTGATGATGCTAAGGAGGTAAGTGAGTGTCTGTCTTCTAAAATATTTCATACTTTTCTAAAGCCCATGCTAATAAAGTGTTTAACATTTCCCAACATCAGTAGGCTTTGAATCAAGAAAGTGATTTAAGATACCTACTTTTGCAAACCATGCATTTCCTGAACAAGGGTGGATCCTAATCAGTTGCTGTAACTATACAGTTTTGAGTTGATAGCTAATTTTTTTATGGTCACGCAAGCCATGTGCCTCTTTGCATTATGTCTTATTTTTATTTCTATCCTGTCCTCCCTTCTAGCAGCTTAGGACAGCATGCATGTTTTCCTTCGTATTTTATCATCGCTACAACCCTGGATAGGCTAAGACAGTGGATTTCAAGCAGTGTGCCGTGGCACCCTGTGGTGCCTTGAATGATGGTCAGGGGTTTTGTGGGCAGCAGTGGCCTCTGTTCCTCTTGCCTTCCCTCCCTTCCTCTCGTGTCTCTGCTTCCCAAAGGCTTGCACAGCTGTTTGTTGCAGCAGCTCTGCCCACAAGCTCCCCAGCTGAATGGTGCCTCTGGGGCTGCCCAGGGGGTGGTTCCCAGGCCCTCTGGGGCAGTGTGAGGAGGCACCTCTCTTTGGGGTGGGGGGTCAGCTCAGAGACCCAAGGGCAGCAGCTGCAGCTGCCCAGAGGGACTCCCAAGTAGTGGGGAGAGGAGAGGAGGCTGAGGGAACCCTCCACAAGGAAGGGTGTTCAAAAAATTAACTAGTTGCTTGGTGGTTCCTTTCAAACTCTCCGGTACTACTGCTGCTGTTATTAACAGGGCTGTGCTAAACCCAAGTTAAATAGCACCTTGCCTAGAAATGGTCACTATATATCAGGGCTTCTTTTCCTACAGGCCAGATGGAATGCAGTTCTTGGGTTGTCTTCTTGGGTGTCCTTCATTTATATAGATTTTTGTCCTTAGGATTTATGTAACACATTTCAGATGTCCAGATCTCTTCATGAACATTCATTCTTAGTAGTAATCCTTAAAGCAACCCCATAAAGAAGGCCAGTTCTCATTGCTTGGTTGTTGTATATATGTATATATGACACAAATAAGATTTGAACAGGGGGCATTTCAGCTCACAGTCCCAGTCACTACTTTTCACCAGACCTTCCCCTGTATACACCAGAAAACTTAATATACTCATGAAAATCAGAGTAGGCTGGTTTGTGATTTGGTGGGGGTTTTCTGCATAAGTGTTCTTACTAATGCAGTTTTGATAAGAAAAGAGTTGAGATTTCCAGATGCAGTATTCTGCACTCCACATAGTTCTGCTCCATGGGTTGCATGGTGGAACCTCAGCTTTACCAGTTTACATTCCTTTCATGAGCAAAGGTGGAAAACCATTGTACCGAAATCATGGGCATTTCAAAAGTTCATATAAATGGAGTTTACCTGCTGTTTAGGTTGTGATTTGTCCTCTTCCAGGTTATCTGAAACAGTAAACAGAAATTTCACTCATTATATTTGCATGGCATGCATGTAAGTAGGCATACTATACATATGTAGTGACATCCTGTGCCCAGAGTGCATGTATGTCCCATTTGCTGCTCATCTCTTTTAAAATGTATGTGAGCAGTGACTAGGAAACAACAAGGTCCCTGCTTCTGTGAACAGTGCATCTATTTTATGTAACCAACTCTGGTCATAACTAAAACTGCCGTGCAGTGTGGCATGTATTTAGAATAGTTTCAAAATAGAAATGAGCATGACTAATTTTTCCTAGTGCAGTAAATAAAGACTTGTACCTGGTGAAATACCTTTCCAGCCATGCAAGTAAGTTTGTTCCTAACTTGTTTTTGATGTGAATTAAATTGGATTCAGAACAACTTTATTCTACAATTAAAAAAAATTCAACTCCTATAGGCGAAAGAACGTGCTAATGGAATGGAACTTGATGGAAGAAGGATCAGAGTTGATTTCTCAATAACAAAAAGGCCTCACACACCTACTCCTGGAATATACATGGGGAGACCTACTTAGTAAGTTGTTGTAACTATATTTAATCTAGAAATAATCAGAGTTAACTTTATTTTTAATATTGAAAACCCGGATTTCAAACTAATATAAGAGTATCACCTGTATTTTATTTGTGCTATGTATTAGCATGTGGGAATTTAAAATCTGGGCAGTTAAAATATGAATCTGGATTTCTTCACTAAAGAGCAGGATTTAGACTAGTTGTATAGCTTCCAGAAATTCGGAAGGCATGTTAACTTCTTGTTGTCTCTTAACACTTGCAAGGTTCTTTACAAAAGTTTAAAAACAATAGTCCCACAGTTAAAAAAGCAAGATGCCCAACCAGCCAAAAAATCCCTAAAACTAAAACAAGAGGCTCTTGGTGGGCACTTGGGTGGTGTGGTGTCTAAAAGTGCTATGGTGCAGCCAGCGTGGATTCCTGTCAAAGCAGGGTCTCTTTCTCCCCCTGTCTCATACAGAGCATCTGGAAATAGATGGATGAAGGGGACCAGATGGCATTTGGCACACCAGTGAAAAATGCTTTGCATGCACTCTCTGCTTTCCTACTAGATGTTTCACCCAGTATTTACTTCCTGTGTTGTATACCTATATATGGTGTGTTTCCTTACAGTGGAAGTTCCCGACGGAGAGATTACTATGACAGAGGTTTTGAGAGAGGAGGCTATGATGACCGTGACTATTATAGCAGATCATACAGGTAAGTCTACTTTTTGCCGATTATTACTTAATGAGATTGCATGAATCCTTTAGAACAGGGATGGGAAAGCTGCCCCCTTCCAGTGATGATGGATCCCAACTCCTGTCAGTCCCAGCCATCATGGCCATGGTCAAGGACAATGGAAATCAGATTCCAGCAACATCTGGAGGGTCACATGTTTCCCATCCCTGCTTTAAAGTATGACATTTTATTCTGATCTGTAATTGTGAGTTCCAACGATGTCAGTCTATTTCGGTCCTTGTTGCTTTCAAAATCCTATTGGCATCCATATCCAGATATGGGCTTAAAAGCACTGGTGAATACATTTCTCCATCATACTGGTACTCCACTACCAGGAAATGACTGACTGGAACAATTTTCAAGGTTGAAAATTTACTGCATCTGTAATATCCTAGTCTTGATGTGACATTTGAGGGGTTTTTTGACATGGTTACAGCATTTAAGTATTTCATGTAAGACGTGACTTGACCAATAATCCCAAATATCATTTGTGAAATTCAGTAAATAAAAGTGCAAAAAATGGTTCTGCTTTTGTCTTTGCAGAGGAGGAGGTGGTGGCGGAGGAGGTGGTGGCGGAGGAGGAGGAGGGTGGCGAGGTGCCCAAGACAGGGATCAGATGTACAGGTATGCTGCAAAAAGATTTAATGCCTTTTTATTTTAAAAAAATACACAAATATTGCTGAAATGACCTGCTTGAGTAATGTTTAGAAAACCTGGGGAAATGGTACCTCCAAAACCAATAAAGCAGGTTGATGCTGAGGAAGTTAATATTTGTTAAGCAGCACAGCTTCTGGAAACACCCACCTTTTATAAGCATTCAATGTAGTCAAGATTTACATTTAGAAAAGTATTGTTTGTACTAAGGAATTATCAGTGAGGAAGTATAATCATTGGGAAGACTTCAGTGGGAAAGTGTGCCACAGAACATTTGAGTCCAGAAGTCAAAATCTAACTTCAGATAAAGATAGAGATTGATCTTGCATTCATTTTGAATATATTTTTGTCTGGTCCATAGTAGTAGCATGCCCTATATTGTCTGATTTAAATTAACTTCAAAAATGACAGTGACTTAACATTAATCAGATAATTTACTCCAAGAACAAGTCTCTTAAGACATTTCTGTGCCATCAAGCCTTTGCAGCTGCTTGATTTTTACTATGACTAACCAGCACCTTTAATGGTTATTTGTATTTTTTAAAATTTCATTCATTCGTTTTAGACATGTATCCCATCTTGATATGCTCTATGATAGTATAATTTTAATTATATAAACAAACAGTTATCTCATATGGAGATGCTTTTGCAAAAAAACAAAACCCTATTGCATAGATCAGTCTTAACGTTTCCATGTTCATTCACCAGTATGTCTCATTGGCATGCTAATTAAGGATGATCTGAATATCCCGACTGCATTTGCAATGGCTTTAATATTTAACATAAGAACAAGCAGATTTCTTACTAGAAAGGGAGCACCGGAATATACTAGTTTTTAACTTTTTAATGCAGTTTTTTCTTGTGTAAGTGTTGGACTGTAAAACAAATGTATAACACAGTAAAGTCCATGTTCTGGTATCTAGTTGGTATACTTAGTGTGCATGAAATACAAAGGGTACGGGTGACAAAACTAGAACAAGTTGTGTATGAACATCTGTAGTGTAAGTAAACTTAAACCATCATCATTGCTATATTCTCTGCAGGCGAAGATCTCCATCTCCCTATTACAGCAGGGGGGGCTACAGATCTCGCTCCCGGTCTCGATCCTATTCACCTCGTAAGTCACAAGTTAAATATACTAATATTGTGCAGTTAAGTTTTTCTAAACTTAGCTAATACTTCCATTAAAATAAAAAATATGTAAGCTTGGATTCTTTGAGTAGTATTCTGCAAACAGAGTGCTTTAGCTACATAAGGGAGAAGGCAACACTTGTCAATTCCTCCTGAAGCCCCCCCCCCAAAAAAAAAAAACCCATAGCCTTGGAGGATTGAACTTTCCTGAACAAAATGGAAGGTAGCATGGATGACGTGTGGGACTTGGTGGAAATCACCTCATCTCCCACCAATAGGAACCACCATATCAGGCACCCTTTTCTGAACAGAAAGAACCTTGCCACTCCCCGAAGAGCAAGTCTGGATCCAAGCCATTTAATTTACATGGGGAAGTACTCGTGATCATTGAACTGTTTTTTCCCCTGCTGCCCCCAAGTGTCCAGCTTTTGAATTAACAGTGTATGTAGACTTAGTATACAGAAATGGAACCCACCCAGGTTTCTAATGGAGCTCTCAATCTCTTTACTTGCAGGTCGCTATTGAAGTGTGAAACAAAGAACTTTGTAGCTACAGACAGTGCATTGAGATTGCAATCTTGTGGACAATACTTTGTTACTTTTGTTCAAGTCTAATAGTGCCTAGTGAATAGGTGACTTTTACACCTTTTATGGAGACTACTTTTGGTGAAGTTTTAAAATGCTGTTTCATTCTGCATATTTGTGTAGTTTGTGCTTTGTTCAAAGTTATGTTTTGAGAACAGTATGTCTTCTGCATGTGTTTTAGTCTGAACTTTGCAGAAGGGTTTCTATTGTCCAAAGTTCTTCGTTCAGTTTTTGGTTTTTTTTACAGTTTCCAAGGTATTTTGAAGAACAAAACCTGTGTAATATGCTTTGAAATGGTGGCATAATAAAGTTTTTTTTTAACTTACTTTGAAGCCCATATCTCCTACTTAGCCAAAGTTTGAGTCGGAGAAAGAATAAAACCTTTACCAAATTCAGAGCAGTATCCAAAATTCTGTACCCAAACCTTTCTCAAATACTTTCTGTAATATGAAGTATGAATAAAAATCCACATTGTAACTTGTTATTTCTGTAAGTAGGTTAAGCTTTTCATATTAGCAGATGTAAGTGCTGGAAACTTGTGATAAGGAACATGTATTTTATGATATAAAGGTGATCTGGAAATTCGGTTGTTAAAACAGTTTTCAAAACAGTCCCTAAATTGTTTGCATTCCATGTCCATTAATGTGCAATTATTCCCCTAGGAGCAAGGCTGACTAAACAGTTCTTGTGTTGTATTTAAGGATATGTTGGCGGGGGGACGACTTCAAGCTCATCAGTTTTTAAAAGCTGCATTAATAGTTCACACTTAACATGTAATAGTGTATTGTGTATTTCACAGGTGCTTCATTTTGAATCCTCCTGTTTATGTGGGAGCTCTTATTTCAGTGCTATCAAATGTATAGCTTTATTACACAAAATAAAAGCCCCAGTAAAATAGGTTCATCTCCATTTCTCACCCATCTTATCCTCTGAAATCAATTTTTAGAATTGAGGAAACTACTTTAGACATTCTCAGTACCCAGTTGCTGGGTGACAACAAATATGTGCTCCTGAGAGCTTGAGAGTTGCACACAATTAAACATGAGAAATGTTAAACTCTTAACTCTGAACCAGGCATTTAAATAACTTGCCTGCTGGCCTTTTAATTTACTGCAAAGCCCTATTTTTAAAACTAAACAAGACAGTTTCACTACCAAGTGAGTTAGCTTTCAACGCATAGTACTTTTCTCTCCCGATAAATGCTATACAATTAAAATCTTGGATGCAGCCCATGTTAAAGGCATGGTGGTTAAGTGTCATCTCATAAAGTGATCTGTTTGTTATACTTAGTAAGAACATTAGCTATATAGGCATCCCTCTTTTTCTTTTGTTTTTACATGGTAGATGAATGACATTCTGGGTTTAAAGAATCTGTAAAAATAGGGAATGAGCTTTACACTTTAAACCAGCAGCCCAGCTCTTCTCCATTGGGGCAGGGGGGACTAGATACATACCTAATTGCAGTATCCAGAGATGTAATTTAAAAGCTATGTGACACATTAAGACAAGACTTACTGTGGCATAAGATTTATGTGAACTAGAACCACTCACATTACAGGTTCTTTAAGTGTCAGTGCACTTCGCCTGTTATGTCTGTCGGGGAATATGCAACTGAGGATATACATTGTAGATGTGGTAGTTGGTTCTGGTCCACAAAAGGTTACATCACAGGAGTTCCAGTTGGTTTGTGGTCAGCAGTTAACATGTTTATTGTGTGGTAAAGCTGGCCAATTTTAAAACAGGCCTGATCTTCTGACTGACTGAATAAAAATAATACAGTCAAACCTCGATTGTCGAACGTAATCCGTTCTGGAAGCCTGTTTGGCTTTCGAAATGTTCAACAATCTAGGTGTGGCTTCCGATTGGTTGCAATAGCTTCCTGCACTCAAGCGGAAGCCACGTTGGACGTTTGGCTTCCAAAAAATGTTCAAAAACTGGAGCATTTACTTCCAGGTTTTTGACATTTAGGAGCCAAAATGTACGATAACGGAGGCATTCGGGAACTGAGGTTTGACTGTACACAGAATCACCAGCTCTCAAGTATTATTTGCTTTTCTCCTTACATGATTTGGCACGGCTTTCTCAAGAGCTCAAGGACTCGGGTGGTGCTGTTGCCTAAACCACTGAGCCTAGGGCTTGCCGATCAGAAGGTCGGTGGTTCGAATCCCCGTGACGGGTGAGCTCCTGTTGCTCGGTCCCAGCTCCTGCCAACCTAGCAGTTCAAAAGCACGCCCAAAAGTGCAAGTAGATAAATAGGTACCACTCCAGCGGGAAGGTAAATGGCATTTCTGTGCGCTGCTCTGGTTTCGCCAGAAGCAGCTTAGTCATGCTGGCCACATGATCTGGAAAAACTGTTTGCGGACAAACGTCTGCTCCCTTGGGCAGTAAAGCGAGATGAGCGCCACAACCCCAGAGTCATTCGCGACTGGACTTAACTGTCAGGGGTCCTTTACCTTTTTTACCTTCTCAAGAGCATGTAACCTACTAGAGTGGTCTTCAACTTTCATGCATACATCAGTTGAATTAGATGTAGAAGGGTCATCCATGTAGGTGACAGTAGCGTTACTCAGGTTATTTCAGACTCATTCTCTCCCCATTCTAATCGTAAAAAGATCAAGAAGCAGTTGGGCCCTGCTAAGCAGACAGCTTAAAAAACCTGAGCCATAACTGTCAAGACAAGATTGGTTCAGTGAATATGGGGTCTGACTCTAGAAATCAAAGGCAATTAAATATTCCCTGGAGTGAACAAAAAGGGGTTTTATTTAACTTTAAAGATGAGCTTGTAATCTCCCATTGCTCTAGGCAAGTTGATACTGTACTATGTCAAGTTGCCTTCTGGTTATTTGACAGGCTTCATGAGAATCGTAAGGATGCTGTTCTGTTAACAACTCTGTTGTGCAGCTGAAGCCCCCAAGCACCGAGGGACACCATGCTTTTTGTGAAAACTACCATAACCCCATAATATCATTGATGTGTGTGCCAGTTGCCATATATAAACCTGTTGCCTCTACAGCCTACTTTACTCAGCGTGCATGAAAGCTGATGAAACAAATTGAGAGTGGGCCCATCAGGCAGTAGAGGTACTGACTACACAATGTCCAGCAAACCCCTACAATCAAGGAAGCTAATTCTTGATTGGCGTTCTGTATTAATATTGTCAAGACGTAATAGCCTCCCTAGGCCTGCCCAGGCTTTGCAGCAGAGCATGAAGAGGACACTTTGCCCTTACATTCACCAGCATGGATGCAATCCAAACTACCCAGAAATAATACTGCAAAGCTATTGTCCTATGAAGACAAATGGTTGACAACCACTTACCCAGTAGAGGTGGAGGCAGTGCTACATAAAACATTGAATACAGCACAAATGTTTCTTCGTACTCTACAGCAGCATTTTTGAAACTAAAAGTGCCCACTTGCAAGATCTTCCATATGCACACCCAAGCAAAAACTCACTGGGTATGCATGTTAGGCCCTACACTTTGCTGCCGCTTTACCTCCAAAAGGAGTTGTGATCCCAAAACTCTGATGTAGCAGTTGTTAGGCCTGTTTTTTTATCACTTAAAGCGTGCCTAAAGCGTATTAAGCACTGTACACAGATTAAAAATGTATATATTCCAGCCCACACGTTTAGAATCCTAAAGAAGGTATACAAAAGGAAAAATGGGTTTGGAGGGAAGAGGACATTTGTTGGCATCTGTCTCATGAGACAGGAGTGTGCTTCCAGGGGTGAAGTCAAACCGCTTTTTTAGCAGCACCAAAGTGACCTCCCTAGGGTACAAGCCCGGGCAGCATGTATGGAGGTACTGGGCTGCCCAGATGGTAAGACCTACATCTCAGCCTTGCTGAGGTGGTCCAAAGGAAAGCAGAACAATATGTTTGATACCAGCTTGGCTGCAGGAGTTGCCAGAAGCAGACATACAAGAAGCCAACCATCTAAGGGACTACACTCTGGATTTGGGTAAGGTTTACGCCTCAGCAGTTTCTCCCAAGGATATCCCACAAGGCAGTGGAGGTATAGGATCAGTTTTCCTTCTAGATGGGCTACCTTCCCAGGGTAAAGAACCTCACCTGTTCCTCACTTCCTTCTACAGCGTGTGCTGAAACCACCTCCTTGACCACAGAACCCACTATTGGTCACGTCCGCTCAATCCACCAGAGCCTATCTTTCCATGCAGAGGAAGTCCTTAACTCACAAAGGGTCTGAGACCCATCCGCTACCCTCACCTGATTTAGCCAGCCAGTCAAAGCTGTTCCTGGGGTATGGCCGCTGTTGTTACTAGGCACCACAGGTGAGAGATGAGTGCAGGGTGAGGACCAAAGGGGGAGAAACTGCCCCAGAGGTACTGAAGGTTTAAAAGGTAAAGGATCCCTGGACAGTTCAGTCAAAGGCGACTGGGGTGCGGCACTCGTCTCACTTCAGGCCAAGGGAGCTGGCATTTGTCCACAGTCATGTGGCCCAGCATGACTGAATCACTTCTGACACAACGGAACATTGACGGAAACCAGAGCACACAGGAATGTCATTTACCTTCCTGCCACAGCGATATCTATTTATCTACTTGCACTGGTGTGCTTTCAAACTGCTAGGTGGGCAGAAGTTGGGACAGAGCAATGGAAGCTCACCCCGTCATGCAGATTCGAACTGCTGACCTTCCGATCAGCAAGCCCAAGAGGCTCAGTAGTTTAGACCTCAGCGCCACCTGCGTCCCAGAGGTACTGCCCCTCCCCTAACATCCCATGCACCTCAGGGAAGAGGAAAACAATGAACATAGGCATCAGTTCCTAAAGTTACACCCTTCTGTCTACTTTGGCATTCACAGGTGAGTCTTGTTGTTTATGCAGCCAAAACAGAATCATCTATGGAGTGAAATACCAAGAGGCTTGGGGAACACCAAGGTTGCCAAAGCAGAAAAAGGGGGAGAGATAAAAGGAGAAGAGACTGCAGAAACAGCTAAGTGAGAACTGGGCATGCTTGGTGGTCATAAAATGCTGACTTGGATGGGACAAGGGGCAGGGGAACAATTTACTGAAAGAAAGTATGAATGGCTAACTGGAACACTAAAAGCAGCACTGAACACTGCTAGATTTTCAGGTCCCATT
Organism: Podarcis raffonei; assembly: GCF_027172205.1. Classification (NCBI taxonomy): domain Eukaryota; kingdom Metazoa; phylum Chordata; class Lepidosauria; order Squamata; family Lacertidae; genus Podarcis; species Podarcis raffonei. Next base: position 63,421,364 of record NC_070606.1, on the reverse strand, counting down.
TGTAAGCTTCATAATCAGTTGCAGAATTCCAAAAACCATCTACTTCTATCATGGGTTCTATCATTTCACTGTTGCAGTGAAATAGATGGGCCACAATTAATTTCCAGAGCTTACGTGGCTGGTACATCCCCAATATTTTCAGAAGCTCACATTTTTAGCTGTCTTCCTATCCTGATCTAATACGTGGATTCAGCAACATGCAAGATCTTCAGCATCTACTGTATATATTGGGCAGCTTTTTTAGAGCACCTTGCTGTTCCTGTTCTTCTTGGAGATCAGGGGTGAGAACCCTTTCTGATGGGCCAGAGAGCTTTATCTCCCCCCACCCACGTAGGCGGGACCACACCTACGTCAATCATCGGTGGTTATCATGCTGAAAGGTGTTGCCCTGAGCACCTGTCTGAGTTTGAGGACAAGAATTTATTTTGATTACTGGAACTGAACTGAGCTCACAGTCCTTCCACACAAAGTTCAATTCCTAATCATCCCAACCATGCTTCATTTCAGCTGACATAATTTGAAGGGGGAAAGGGTGGGGTGAGCGCACATCCTAATCTATCTTCTGCCTACCTCTGCAATAAGTGTACCATTATCACCTGCAATTTCTCTACCTTTTTGCAAAGTGTGGAAATGCTATGTGCAATGTGCAGTGCTAGTTGGGTGACTATTTGCATGCACTAGAATGCTAGCAGCACATAGATTTCATGTTCACACAGCGCACTCTTGTGGTGTTTCATGAGTCTGGCAGCTGTAGTCTGGCAGTCACTCCTAGAGTGACTTGAGCTCACTGTAGCAGAAAAAGAGACTTACCAACTCTGTAATTTAATAGCCAAGGAGGAGTCTCTGCCTAGAGAGTGCTGGGACCAAAACCAACCTTGGAAGAATTGCCCAGTACAGTAGTACAGTGGTACCTCAGGTTACAGACGCTTCAGGTTACAGACTGCTAACCCAGAAACAGTACCTTGGGTTAAGAACTTTGCTTCAGGATGAGAACAGAAATCGCGCAGCGGCAGCGCGAGGCCCCATTAGCTAAAGTGGTACCTCAGGTTAAAAGCAGTTTCAGGTTAAGAACGGACCTCCGGAATGAATTAAGTTCTTAACCCGAGGCACCACTGCACCACAGGTTACAAACTTAATTCATTCCAGAGGTCCTTTCTTAACCTGAAGTAGCACTTTAGCTAATAGGGCCTCCCACTGCCACTGCGCTGCCGGCGTGGGATTTCTGTTCTCCGGGGGCAAAGTTCTTAACCCAAGGTACTACTTCCAGGTTAGCAGAGTGTTTGTAGCCCAAGTTGAATCACATAGGTTTCATGACTAATCAGTCACACATAAAAAGAGGAATTAGCCGAAACATTGTGTAGCTCAAAGCCATACTTAGAAAAGAGACTGCAGAAATTTTGGGAATGTGGCAGCAGTTAGCAAGTTAGCAGAGAACTACAGGGGATGCTTTGCATGCACAAGGTCCCTGGTTAAATCTCTACAATCTCCAAGTAGAGCTAGGAAAGAACCCTGTCTGAAATCCTGCAGAGCGTGTGTTAAGTCATTATAGACCATACTTGTTCCCATAGTGAACTGCAATATATATACTGTATACTGGTATATATTAAATGAAAATATGTTGTGGAATATTGACCCAAGCAAGTATGAATGCAACATAATGTACTTCTGAATATGGAGGAAAAAGTTTTGGACTGGATGGATTTCCTAGAAACAGCTGTAACCCTTTAAGAGAAAATCTGCTTTATTATGGTTTTTCCAGGAGTAAACTGGGCTGGTGGGAATAAAGGAATATTTCATCAGTAGCTCACCTCCCGTACAACACCCCACATATAGAAGCCAACTAGAGTGAATCTTTTACAAGTGCTCCTCTCCTGGGGCTGCCCAGTTCTTCTCCTCCATAGTATCTGGCAGCAGTGATGTAAGCTGCCCCTGGGGCTGTGCCAGGCCAGACACATTTTGGTGCTAATGGTCCTGTGCCACATCTAGACTAGTTTTGTTTGATGGTCACTGTGTGGAGCTACTTGGAAGCCTCTGAGCTGGTCATCTTCTGCAGCAGTGTCTTGCCTTGCGGACATCAACCTAAAGTTTCCCACATGACAAGGCTTGAGTTGCAGTCGCCTTTTTCCAATTTGAGGGCTCTTCTTCCACTGAGCTACCAGATGGGAGCCAGGGTTAGCTCTGTGAGATGTCCCACTTGTCCTTGGGTCTTTGCCCCTCTCCTTTGCTTAACAGTTGATTCTCTCATGCAAGAAGCAAGGTGCCTCACTTGTTTGGAGTCTTCTGGTCTGGTGACACTATGACAGCTCTATTCCACACAGTGGTATTCAAACCTTCTCCAATGCTACTTGTGGGTTGTCTGTGCATGCTTCCTCCCAAACATGTAGCGTAATTTTAAGAAAACCTTTGTCCTACACAAGCCACAGGTGATAGCACTGAACCTCTTGACAATTTGCAATTTAGCATTTTCACTTTGCAGCCTCCTTTTGTTCTAAGCGATTTCAGAAGCTGATTTTGGTTGAAAAACAAGGCGTTAAATACAATGCATACAAACTTTGTTAACACACATGTAAAGAAAAAATAAAAATAAAAATCAGGTAACCATGTTGGTTCATTAGTGGTGGTGGGGAATACCAAAAAGCAATAGCAGTGTCACACTTTCAATAGGGCTGCAATCCTATTCAAATTTACAAGGGAATAAATATAGCCTGTTGAACAAAGTACTGACTTTTGAATAAGTATGCAGAGGATGGCGTTGCTCATTATCTGCAAAGTGTCTCTTGCAGTCCCTCTTAAGATCCTTACAAAATGCAGAGTTGGTCTTTTCTATTTGTCTAACAAACAAATAAAGGGATGATATTGAGAGGGGGAGAGCCATGTATGACACCTTGTGCTCCTTTGGAGAAAAGGTGAGCCATTAATGCAACAGTCAATAGACCAGAGCTTTCCAAACTGTGTTTCGCGACACATTAGTGTATCTGCTGTAGTGTGTAGGTGTGTCGCATGAATGCTCCCCACATTCCTCCCGGGGCTGGAAATGGGTTACTTTAACCTCCAACTTGCTAGTAAAACTGATTTACTGTGTTGCAAAATTATGCATGTCTAAGAAGTATATCACCAACATGAAAAGTTTGGAAAGCTCTGCAGTAGATAAACACTTTCTTTGGGATGTTACAGTAAATCCAGTTAGCCTTAATTTTTTTAATGCAATATTATTTTATTTAAATATCCTTTTCTGTTATCTAGACAAGGGTCAAAATAAATGAAATATTTCTGATTAATAAGTAGCTAGAGGCAATGAGCACTTAGTTATTAGTCTTGTGATTTCAGTCTATATATATAAAACTGAAAATATAGTCCAATTGTTTCTTGGTTTAAAAAGTATTGTTTATTATTTGTGGAGGGGGGGGGCTCAGCTCTGACTCATCCATGGTTCCAAGACCGTGTCTGCTCAGTGGGCAGATCCAATCTTTCCGCAGCATAAAATGTATTTTTAAAAAATGTTTTGAACAAGAAGAGGGGAGGGGGAGGTTTCTTTAAAAAGTAATAAAATAAAATAGTGGAAGCTTAAGCTGCCTGGGAAATACGTGCAATCTACTCTCTTGGCCCTAACAGAGCGTTTGGAGCCAAGAACCAACTTCAGCATCATAACACAATCCCCTTGGGCTGTGAAAGATGTCTTTCACAAGCTCACTCGGGATGAATGGGAAATGCACAGAAACACGACGAGGCGCATCGCATCTTCCATTCATCTTTCGGAGCCTGCGCAGAAGAACTTCGTTGAGCCTTCCTCTCTCCTCGCCAACGATGCCTCTAACTTTGGCTCCGCTTCCGAGCACCTTGTGGCTAATCCCGACAGACATGAATAACGGGAAGGAGATGGTCCGTGCAGCAGACGTCGCCACGAACATCTTTAAAGGTGGGCGGAAACGCGCCGCCGCGTTACTTTTATTTACCCAGCTAAGAAATTCAGGGGAAGCGTCTCCCCCACCGAGGGGTAGTTGTGACAGAGGGGCTTCACAGCAGACAGGACTGCTGAGCCTTCTGCAAAGGGGAAATGGAAACTCCAGTCTGCCCATTCTAGCCACGGATCGCCAATACTGACCAGCAGCAGCTCTCCAGGGTTTTTCACGCAGATCACTTTCCCTGCCCTACCCGGACATTGAACCTGGGGCCTTTTGCTAGCAAAGCAGATGCCCTCCCCCCTCACTGAACTAGAGCCCCTCTCCCCTACACGTGGCCATCATCGTGCTTCTTCTGCCACTGCTCATTCACAGACTGGATAGCCAGGCGCCACCGCCGTCTTGAGGGGGGTGGGGGTGGGCATCTTCTTCACAACGCTGCTCTTATTTCCCCAGCTGACGCCCTTGTATCTCGGTCAGGATACTTTCAGTCGCGCCACCATCCTGAGCGCATCTTCCAATGGAAGTCAACAGAAACTGCTCCCGAGTAAACGCCGCATGGGATCGAGACGGTAGTGTTTAAGCAGGCTCTCAAAATCGCACTGACTCCGGTTTCACTGCAGCCCAAACACCTTCGATCTAATAAATCGTCCCAGTCTTCCCTCCAAAGAGCGAGCGGGGCTTTGAACGCGGAGCTGGGAATCCCCGGACCTGGACGGGGCCGTGTGAATCCGGATGTGGGCGAGCAGGAGGTAGAGCGCGGCTTGCCCGCAGGACAGCGATCCTTCGCCTTTTCTGATAGGCTATAATCGCCGACAGAGACAGAGACACACAGACAGAGAGCGCGCGAGAGAAATCTCACTCAAACCCAGCGGAGAAACGTGGGCTACGGGGAAAGTCGCGCTCGCTTTCAGAATCCTGTCCAAGCAGAGAAAGTAAACAAGGATTTTCCTTGCCCTCCAGGGGCATTCAGACTTAATAAACACACCCGCACGTAAACATGACCCGCTTGTCCTATGATTGGGTAAAACTAAGTCGCCCTGCGCTCATGCGCACCCAGCGAGCGCGCAGGCAAAAAAAGTTGCCAGTTGTTTTAGATCACCATCATTACTATCATCATCACCATCATCATCTGGGGCTCTTTTACGATCTGGCTCATGAATGACCTGAAAAAGCATCGCTTCTTCTTGCAACTCCAGCGCCCCCGCCGCTGCCGGGAAGAGGGTTTGTCTGGGACCGCCGGCCTCGGCGTGGGCCAGGACATCTTCTTGCTGCCGCCTCCGTCCGCCGAGAGGCGCGCCGAGTCTCCAGGCGGGAGCGAAGGCTTAGCCCGCTCGGCTCCGGGGCTGCATCCCCGCGCCGCACGTGGCCACGTGCTCCGGGCGAAGAGGAGAGGAGCGAGGGGGCGGCGCTTGCTTGGCACTCGGCTCGGCTCGCCCAGCGCGCCGCTCCATCCATCTCTCGGCGGGCGCCCGGGCCAGGTCTGCACCAGACGCGCTGCCTCCTGCCGGTCCCGGGAGTGGGAGACGCGGGCCCCAGCGACCCGGAGCTCGGAGGAAGGTCCGCGTGGGGCTGGGCTGGGCTGGGCTCCGCCCGCCGCCCGCGCGTTCTCTCGCTCGCTGCCCGCCCGGCTGCGGGGCGCTGTTGAGAGCGGCTGGAGGAGCGCGCTGGGCCGGGCCGGCTGGCGGGGAGGTAGTGGCTTGGGTGGCTCCGCTAGGTAGGTGGGCGGCCGGCGAGCAGGAGGGGGCGGCCGCGGCGGCGGCCTCGGCTTCGCTCGGTCCCTCCCCCCGTCCCGAAGAGGCGGACGATGAACAAGCTCTACATCGGCAACCTGAGCCCGGCCGTGACTGCCGAGGAGCTCCGGCAGCTCTTCGGCGACAGGAAGCTGCCCCTCACCGGGCAGGTCCTGCTCAAGTCCGGCTACGCCTTCGTGGACTACCCGGACCAGAACTGGGCCATCCGCGCCATCGAGACCCTCTCCGGTAAGCCTGCAGGCGCGGCGCTCCGCGTTGGTCAGGGGGGCGTGCGCGGAGACCGCTTACTTTGCTCCCCCCACTACCCTCGGCTGCCGTCCCTTCCTTCCCCCGGGTTGGTCGAGGCCCCTCGGAGCCCGCGAGGCAGCTTGCGCGGCCAGGGGAATCCCCGCTCGGGCGGGAGTCGGTGGCGGCGAAGGGGCTCCCCGCTTGACCCAGACCACCTCCGGCGATCGGGGGTCCCTGCCGACCGACGGGGTTCTCTCTTCCCCTCGGAGGGCGATGCTTCCTTGGGAGCCTGCGAGCCGGTCCCCGCGCCCCGTGCGCCCCTTCCCGTTCGCCCCGCGCGCGCGCTGCGCTCCGGCGAGCGGCCCGGCGGGCGAGGGAGGGATTTTTCGCTGATTTTTTTCTCCGATTTTATTGAGCGGCTCCCGGGCGCTGGGGACGGCTCCCTCCAGCTGTCGTGGCACCCACTAGATCTCGGGCACCTTTCTACGAGGTGCCCTGTCCCAACTCGACGGGGACCCGGAGCAAAGAGCTCGAGACGTGCCTGGGGGCCCGAGCGTCGCGCAGCCCTGGGGCCGGCAGCTGCGCCGCGAGTGAGCCGAGCCAAGGCCGGAGCAGCCGGAGGGGGGGATTGGCCCAGCCCCGGGAGGGAGCCCGGCCACCGGGATTCAGTGGGCCGGGCTGGAAGCCGCCGGGAAAGGCCGGCCGGAGAGCAGCGCGCAGTCCGGATGGCCCTTCGCTGATGCGCGCGGCTGGGCCGTTTCTTGGGTGGAATCGGGGGGCAGGAAGATCAGACAGGGCGAGCTCACCCACGCAAGAGCCCTTCGGCGTGGGGATGAGCTCCTCGGTAGTTCGCGGGGCATTCATACGAACAGTGTGGGGTAGAAGGCTTCGAGCTGAGGGGGCGGTACTGGAGCCGGACGCGCAGTATTCTCCCGCCTCGGAGTGCGTGTTCATGTGAACGCTCCCAACTTTCAGATCAAAAGGACTGAGCCAAGGAATAGGTCAAAAGGATGGTTTCACAGGCAGAGGGAGGGGTAATTCCTTTGGGCAAAAGGAGTCTGTGCACACCCCCCCCCCCGAATATAGACACTTCCCTCACAAAGTGCTTAAAATCCTTTCAGAGCTGGAACTTACTTTCAAGGAGTTCTCACCCCAAAAGTTCCCCACAATCCTCGCTCTGCCTTGGACTGTGGCGAATCAAGAAGTGTGCCACCCTCCCTCAGCTCTAGTCGAGTTTCGATTCTGAGCACCACAACGCTTCCACATTTCTTTTTCTTTTCCCCACTTTTAAGGTAAAGCGGAGTTGCATGGCAAAGTCATGGAAGTGGATTATTCTGTCCCTAAAAAATTAAGGTAAGTACTTTCATGTTCTTTTGTTTACTACAGTCGATTTACTCATATGACCCAGAAGCAGAGCGAGGTTGCGTCACTTAAGTTTAGGCTGTGGTGCGGTATGTTGTTTAGTAGCTAGCTGCATGTTTGCCTCTCTCTCTTTTTGGTGCTTTTGAGTTGTTTTCATTCTTGAAACCATCAAGTGTTTCCTCCGGTATGGATTCGGTTGTGAAGAATTGTTTTCAATTCAGCAACTTGATAATTTCTTTCAAATGTCATGATGCCTTAACAAAAGGCTTCCTGTGACGTCTTGAGAATCCATTTATAGTGCAATCCTGCACACAACTGCCTGGAAGTAAAACCCTAGTTGATGGGGGTTTTGGGGGGGGGGCAGGGAGGTTTGCATTAAAGTAAACATGCCTAGGACTGCAGCCATTATGCTGGCTAACATTTTTAGCAATTCATTTAGCGTTCCTATTTTGACCAGCCAAAAGTTAACTGAAAATGAGCAAGCCCATGGCATGCCCTGTGACTCTTGGTTTGTATTCAGAGCTAAAGAAGTGTTAAAAGCTACTCCTTAACTTTCTAGCTTCACCTACCTCACACTCCAGAGATGGGAGATCTTTGTTGCCAAAGGACCTTACCACGCAACCTGTGTGACCTGTACTCCTTTGGAGTAGTTCGGGCTTTTTATGGATCCAAGTGTGATTTTATGTTGTTGTTGTTTAGTCGTCTTAGTCGTGTTCGACTCTCTGTGACCCCATGAACCAGAGCATGCCTTGGAAACTCTCACTTTCTTCTAAAAGCTTCTCCTTTTTTATGTCCATGGAGTTTTCTTGGCAAAATACTGGAGTGGATTGCCAGTTCCTTCTCCAGGTGGATCACATTTAGTCTAAACTCTCAGCTATGACCTGTCCATCTTGGGTGGCCCTGAACGGCATGGCTCATAGCCTCTTGGAGTTAATCAGGCCCCTTCGCAGACAAGGCAGTAATCCATGAAGGTGTGTGATTTTATATGGGGTGTTAATATTGCCTTCTGATTTAGTCTTTGTTCTGATTGCTGTGTAGTATTTCCTCATCTGAGGGTTTTCTCTTACCATGCAAAGCACATTTAAAAAGTTGTGGTATTTTAGGTTATTATAATGTATAAAGTATGGTGCTCCTGATCTGTAGAATTCCAATTTGCTTTATGAATATTGCTGCATAAGCAACTGTTCTTTTACCACTGCAGCTGTCTAACACATAAGCACATAAGTTCTGCTGCGGACTGTTTCCAAATCTCTGACATAATGGGTGAAGGCTTGTGCTTGTGGCCTTTCTCTTTTTTCCTTTCCTTTCCTCTCCTGCAAGTGTCATTCTTCATCACAAGCAATGTAGCAAGCCTTTGTAGTACACGGGAAAATTAGTTAAACCAATACCCATTATTGTTGAAGGCTCTGACTTCATACCTGCTTTGCATCAGAGTAGTAAAATTTCCTTTGCATTTGGGAGGGATGCAGTGAACATGCAGTTCCTGAGCGTGTAGAGACATTTATTGACTTCCTGAGTAGTGTGCAAGCTCTAGACATATTTTTGAGGTTCTGTCTAAGAAATAGCTTTGGCATGTTAATTTCTCAAAATGCACAGTTTAGTTTTAGGATTAAAAAACTGAAGTTAAAACTGGTGTTTGAAAAGAAGTACTGTAGGGAATTCCCTATAGATGCCTTTAGTTAAAAGAAACTACTCCAAAGTTTAAAAGAAATAGTGCAGAAATATGAGAAATGTTGTGTTTGAAATATTTGTATAGAATTTTAGTAGTGTGATAATCAAGTGGAGAGAATATTTAATGTGAGAAAACTTATGCAGTCCGGAACTTGTTACTCAGATCATTTGTATGAGTAGCTTCAGAACATGAGAAATGCCTTACCATTAAATGAAATACTATTGTGAGATTACATGTAAGCTGCATTCTTGGTGTTAGTCTGTAGCAGCAAAAACACTGATTTGCAACAGCTGCTTAGAAATTCTAGACTTCATACTGACATTTGTACCCCAGTGTTTTTATTATTTTCCACATAACTAATTGTAACGTCCTAATTTTGTCATGTGCTATATGGAAATAAACTGTTTGATCACAGTGTTGTTGGTAGGTGTTAAATTGGTAACAGTTCTTAGTGTACAGAGTATACTTCTCACTGATAAATCCTCACTCCCAGTCCTTTTTCCCCCCTGGGGGTACGCAGGGGTATGCATACCCCTAAACATTTTGTGAATCTTTGTACTTTTGTCCATTTATTGTATTAATTTTTCCCAATTTGAACTATAAAATGGTGATTTTCTTGAGTCAAAATTAGAGTTCCCCTAAACATTTTTAAAGAAAAAAAGCACTGTTCACTCCTAAAAGTGTTGAATGCTAGATAAAGAAAGCCAAGCTAATGCAATTCTGTGCATGCTCATTCTTACATTTGAGTTGTCTCTCTTCAGTGGAGCTTACTCCCAAATAAGTAGGCACTGGATTAGGAATGCATCAGAAAATTTTGATTATTTTCTTTTTAAATACATACCGGTAAGTGGCAGAAGCTTGTCACTCTGTGGTCAGTTCCAAATATTTGCTATACCAGCAAGTAAACAAGTTTAGGATTGGATATTCTGATTGCTATTTGCAGAACATGATTTCAGGTAGTTAGACTGGTGCAAATATTTAGTGTCATATGATTAGCAGCTTTTCACCCAATTAGTTCTGTTTTTCTAACACAACACTTGTTTTAACTTTTTACTATGCAAAAAAAAAAAAAGGCACGAGAATGGCAAATTCTTTGATATTATTAACATTGGGGGGAGTTGAAACAAGGGAGACAAATTAATAAAATTATGTTCTAATACCCTTTCACCTGCCTGTCATGCCTAAGGATTCTGAAGGTTAATTGTCCTATAATTAGTTGTAATCTATTTGGAGAATGGGAGCTATCTATATGTTTCAGTTGGACTATTACAATGCTCCTTACGGTTAAATTCTCAGAAGCTGAATGCACGTCCATCTCCGAATTCAGTCAGATCTAGGTATGCATCAAACAGCTCCAACACAGTTAGCTTTCTAAATGTTTTCATGGGCTTTGTTGGGAAAGTTGGATGTGTGTAGACATGGAGATGGTTCTGGGACAACTTTCCAGATCAGATGTCAAGATATGGTCATCTTTAATTAGAATGCAAAAATGTTTATATTAATAAACAATAAGTGCCTTTCACACCATGGTAAGTTAAACACAGCTTGAGGATTTTCTTTTTTTTAAAAAATGGTTAGATTTTGTAACGAGGAGTCATTTTTTGCTATTGTTTGGTGGGATTCATGGTCAGGTTTGGACTGAATGTTTAAATTCACAAGTGTGTGTATTTACCTGTCTGATCAAAATATAACTTGTTAAGGAAACCTGCTTTCTATGATACCTCAAGCTACTCTCGATGCCATGTTTTAAACTTAAATTAATTTCTGCTCAAATCCATTTGGATTTAAGCCTACTATCTTAAACTTTTTAAAATGTCTGTTCCATCCAGATCAGTAAAAAAATAACACCCAAGAGCCAAAGTGTACTCTGACCCACAAAAGCTTATGTCACAATAAATATGTCCATTTGTAAAGTGCCACATTTTGGTATGTGTGTGTATTTTGTAGCAGATTAGGTCTCTACAGTTAAAGCCAGTGAGGCGTATTTCCAGTTAAACATGCTTAGGATTTGCAAGAGAGAGTAGGCTGCAGATATGGTGTATTTAAGTGGGTTATATAGCTTTGCCTTGGTGTATAGAAGCGCCTCATTCTTTCCACTCTTGCAGTAGAAAACAAAGTTTTCAGAAAGTAGCAAGAATGTGAGGATTCAATCTGGATTTGCTAATCTGCATTGTGTTCTGGGGCCTCTCTCTCTTCTCTTTATTTCTTAGTGAGCAAGCAAGCTAGGACTCTCAGGCAGAGGTAGCTTTGAAAATGGTGTCTGCCATATGACAATTCTGGGGGCGTGGGGCCAGAGGCTGACAAAAGGTTCTGAATATATTTCATGAATTCAATATTGCCAGTTTTCAGTGCTTGGGGTGCAAATGTTTTAGGGAAGTGCCCTGTTCATGTTGTTGTTTTCTGCTTCTATTGTTTTGTGCAGAAATGGTAAATAAAATAATTCTCCTCAAAATGTGTTTTAAATCCAGATGTTTTACAGAACATTTAATTTGATGAAAAAATAATCCAGTTTGTTTAAGGAACTTTTATGAATTAGAAGCTTTCTAAGTATAATTATTATTGGAATGGAAAAATTTACACAAGTGTTTTACATTAAGCACTGATTTTGATTTAGTTGCACACCCTGAATGGAAAGTTTGCAGTAATATCATGTTGTGCCTTCCTGTAGAACAGAACTGATAAAGTTTACTTTTATAAACTCGCAGCATATACATGGGGAAATATAGCAGTAATGTAGCAACTGGTGTAAAATGTTCTTGTTCTCCTTTTTTGGGGGAAAAAGTTAATTTGTGGGCTAAAATATTTAATATTAAGAACATAAAAAGTGAATTTGCAGTATCTAAATAAAAAGACATAAAATGTAAGTGAATGGAAGATTTGAAAATGCCTTGATAAATTTTAGTTTGCAGCTATTTTGCATTAAGAGATTAAAAGAAGTTAGTAACATGATTATTTTAAAATTGGTTAATCTTTTTTTGGTCCCTTTGAAGAGTCACCCAAAAGTTATGTGTTCTTGTACTTAAAGGAAATTTCTGTTGGAAATGAAGTGTATGAATCCTGAAAATCTCTCATGTATTTGTAACAGTTCCTCATGGGATGAAGGCTCCTGTGATCCTGTTTTAAAAACTATTGTGTATAGAAACAGTTAGCTTTCTCATCTTCCTAAAACATCAGAAACTGAGCTTGATTTTGCTAATGTATGGTGGTCTTGTGGTGCTCTTTTACAAATCTATTTTACAATTTATTTGAAAACTCTTGTTTTCAAATAAATCACATAGAAAAGTGTCAGTAAATATTTGTTAATTACAGCTGTGTAATTGAGTTGTTCCTAAAGCAAACCAGATCTATGGTTTCAATGAGTGTTATCGAGACAGAGACAGAGGAGAGAGACTTCTGTTTAATTATAACATGCTGAATCACCTACCGTTCCCATCCGACAAAACAATTTTTTAGACTATAAAATTGGTTCCCCAGGAGTGACTGGAGTGTCTGGCCTGGATTATGTTGTTTCTGTGAGTCATTTCTGTGGTAGTTAACTGGATGTAAAGAAACACAAAAGTTAGAGGGATGAGGGAGTTGTGGGGAATTTGAGAATTCTGTGAATAGAAGTCAACCATGAATATTCTAGTGGAGGGATATTAAGGGTTACTAGAGAGACAATCCATATTTTTAAATGTTCTATCCTTGAATGTGATTTTGTGATACAAAGGATCTGCTTATGCTTGAAATAGTGCCGGTGCTGTAAACCAAAATACCTGTCCTTGGTCCAGGATAGTAGCAAGAGAATCTGATCTATGGCTAGTGACACTCAATTTAGTTATTTCCTTAGTGGCACAAATGAAAATCAGTGATGCAGTGGAGATAAGCAAATGGTCTCAACATGGTTAAAGCCCTATCCTGAAGTTTGTTTTTCTAAGTTCTAGCCCCATTATTTTTTGACCCAGCTTCTCTACAGTGGGAATTTTGGAAAGGTGTGCGTGCGTAACCATTTGTCACCCTATGTTTAAAAAACTTAACTGATAAAATGTGCTGAATAAAATCTTGCCACTGAGAGTGCTGGGGTGCGGGGAGTATAGTTGATTGGGTTAGGATTGCTGAATATATTGATGTGGATGTATCATTTTCATGTTAGTTATGAGGGACACCATTTGTATACATTTAAAAGCATATATACGTGCAGAACTTGATACTGTGGAGTTAGTGTTAGTCACATGTATAAACTCAGCACATATTATCACGTCTTTGACTATTGAACTGATTAATAAAGCTGTAAATCCCTGTATGGGCCAAAGGGGTGGTTTTAAGAAATGTTAAAAGGTACTATAGTAGTTGGAAAGATTGTCAACTCTCACACTGGATTTGCTGGTGCAAGTTTTATTTAACACCGTCTACGCAGTGTTCGAAACTCCCATTGTTCTAGGCACATTTTGTGACAGGGAATTTCATTAGCACGAGCAGTTTCTGAGCTCTGGGTGCAGTAGTATATCTAAGGTTTCAGATTAAAACTGCAGAGTGGAAGGAAAGGAGGACCTTTTTTGCCTCCCCGCTTCCAGCTACTCTCTGAAGTCTGGAGAAGAGACCCTCTTAAGAATATTAGGGTGGGTAGGGAAAAGGACTAGACCATGTGAAAAATTAACATAATATTTTAGCTGCAGTTCATTCATTTTCAGCTTTGTCGTCTTGTTATAATGTCTGTGCCTAGACATTCTGTTGTTGTGCCCTTAGCCTAGGTTTAAGGTGCCATTTAGCTCCTAGCTTTCATATCTCGGTTTCTAACATTGCCTCTACGTGCCTTCAAGATTGTGATATAACTTGATGTCATGAATAAGCATTTTTCCTTCTGGGCTAATTTTGTTCAGTATGATTTTAAAGTTGATATGTCCCTGCTTTTGATAATTAACACATTCTAGTTTCCTACATATTAATTTGCATTGATCTGAACATTCATTCATCAGTTGAAAAGGGCAACAATGCTTTTTCTTTACCAGCATAAAGGTACAACCCCTTGGAGAAGATGTTTAGGGTATAGGATAATTGCTTTTGAAAATCTATAACAAATCATAGCATAACCATGATACAGTATACAAAACTGATGTGAAATTAACTTTATAGTGTGTATAATGGGAAGGTGTAATGTAAATTTCTTTCCTGCATTAACTAAAGACTTATGAGAAACTATTCCAGTTCCCTGAATATTTCCATTCTTACCTTATAAGCAACCCCATTCATTTTTCAACACCACAGTTCATTTCTAACCAAATGTAGACTGAACTTGATTTTATAATACCCTTCTGTTAGGAAAGGAGAGATTGGACTGTACTTAATAGTTACGGACTTTTTAAATGAATGCTAAAGCTGTTCATATTGATGGACTCATTCTGTGAGATGTTATGAATAAAATGTTAATCTTTATTCACTTCTGTTTTGGAAATCTCTTTTGTCTGGATTTCTTTAATCCAGTTATCTCCTTCAGCAATGCCTCATGCCCCTATTTGTATCTAGTGCAACTACTCTCCCCCCACAAAAAAAAAGATGTCCAGATTTTGGAGTTTTTTCTTTGATGTCCCAGTCTATTTTGCAGCATTTGAAGCCTGGAAGATCACATAGTAGACTTAAGTGCACAAGTAGTTATACAGTCCCTGTGCAGACCAAATCATAAAGACTTGTAGATACTTTTGTACAATTCATTCTTCCTATTTTTAGGTGTATTCTAAAGTGTTTATCCATGCTAAGCTTTCAAACCTCCTGAAAAATTATGATAACTGGCAGATTAGAACAATTAGATTTTCTTAATTACAGTCTGTAAATACCAGACCAGATAGTAAGGTCTTGCATAACTTCCATAAGATGCCCAGGCTCGGACTTTGGCAGCTCTTTAGGTGAAGGGAAGTATAGGAGAATCACCAGAAATACCTCTCTGTGTGCCTTTGTCTCATCAACTTGACACGCTTCCCCCTTTGCTTATTTGAAGTTGTGCTATGTGACAGTCTGGCTAATTTTTGTACAAAGTATGCGCAAATGAAACAATGAAAAAGAAAGGGCAATGAAAACTGGGAGCATGGAGACTGAGTTAAAGGGTTTGAGGTTTGCCTAAGCACGAAGCCATACATAAGTGACTGTGAACTGCTCTTCTTATTTCAGCACAATGAACTATCTCTAGTGTGAGATTCCTAGCGAAGTTATATCTGCTACTGTATTTGAAGATAAAGACAAAATGTTAACAACCCCCCTCACCCCTTTTGCCCAGGTGAAAATATAGGCGATGGGAGGGAGCAATCTCTTCTTTGTGCATGAGATATTGGTCTTCACAAACTGAGCTGGGAGCAACCAGTACGGTGCCCTTCAGATGTTGCCAGAGCAGCCAGACTACAGATCCCATCATTCCTAACTACTGACCTGAGGCTGATGGGAGTTGGGAGTCCAGTATCTGAAGTACACTGTGTTGGCTACCTCTGAGCAGGAGCACTTCAGACTGTTTCTAGGAGCCTGAGAGAGAATGTGAGAGCAGCAGTGTGTGTTACTATTTGAACCTCTGATTGTGAAAAGAAAAGAAAAGAAAAGGGGGTGGCAATTAGAAATCTTGCAGTGGCCTCTGAGACTCACGCTGAACTAGCACCATTCAGAAAATCTGTAAGTCTCCTTAGCCCCAGCACATGAAAGTTGGCAAATCTGCTCTTATCTGAGGTATTGCCTGTGTGTGTGTGTGTCTCTCTGACACCGTATCTTTTTCATTTGCAGCCTCAGCTGCTGTATTGCTAACTATGGGTGCTTGAATGGCATGATTCAGCCCTGTCCAGAATCATAAGACTGGTTGACTCATGCTATTTTACTGTAATCTGTTTGGGGTACTAATTGTTCACAAATATTGGCGGGGGGAGGGGGAGTCACGGTGCTAACCTTTCCTTTGAAAGAAACTAGCCACAGAGGGTTGTTTTCCCACCAATTGCAAACTGTAGTTCATACAGTTATTTGCCTCCAGAAATTCAGCTGATGGTGCTGATGTTATATCTGGTTTCACCATACTTGATTCATTTCAGATTCCAGTGTGGATCATTCATTCAGCTGTGGTGACTGTCGTGGGGAGTTTTCCAAAGCACCCTTAGTTTCCCATACAGCTCTGGCCAGCAACTAGTCTTACCCTGGATGGATCTGAAAGGGAGACATTGCCCCCCCCATCAAATTGAAAATAGTTTTTTCCCCCCTTGGCTGTTCCATTGTAATTGCATCAAAATGGGGTGATAAAGTTTGCCTGCTCTGAGTGAGAGCTATGGTTCCTGAATTGCCTTTGTTTGCCTACATACTGTTGTGATGTCATTCCACTCCACTCACTATAGAATTCTGCATTGGCTGCAAGAAACATTGCCCCCTCCCTTCAGTAGGCTTTATTTGCCCTTAATGATATCACATAATCAAATATAATGGGCTATATCAGTGGCTTTCAACCACTGGGGTACCTGAATGATGGTCAGGGGTGCTGTGGACAACACTTGCCTCTGTCCCTTTTTCCTTCCCTGCCTCCTCTGATGCCCACTCATGCCTCCCAAAGGCTTGCACAGCTGTTTGTTGCAGCAGCCCTGGCTACAAGCTTCCCAGGCGAATGGTGCCTCTGGGGTTGGCCAGGGAGTGGTTCCCAGGCCTCTGTGGGGCAGTGTGAGGAGGCACCTCTCTTTGGAACAGGGTGGGGTAGCTCAGAGATCAAGGGCGGCAGCTGCGGCTGTCCGGAGGACTCCCAAGGAGACAGGACAGGAGAGGAGGCTGAGGGACCCCTCCACAGGGGAGGGTGTTCAAAAAAGGGTGAGAGGCTGCCAGCTCTGCAGGCAAGGGGTGTCATAGCTGGGCTCCTGAGCCCCACAGGGGTGCCACAGAAAGAACGTAGTTGGTCAAGGGAGCCATGGACCCAGAAAAGTTGAAAACCTCTGGGCTGCATAATATAATTACTTTCACTAAGTGGTTCCCTATTGACCAGATTGCCCATGTGACTAATCAAGAGAGACAACTTGGTAATGAGAATGGATAAAACGGCACTGGAGAAGCAGATAGGTGAGCAGCAAACAGAGTTGGGAAAATGGATAATTTTCTCACAATTCAGTTTTCGGGTTTATGTTTACCGAAAGCTCCACTTTTGACCTAAAACTTGAAATGGGTGAGCATTCAATGCATCCCTAGTTTTATTTAGTTAATTTTTTTGACCGTTCTTCATTCCAAAAGGATCTACCAACAACCATTCTTACTCACAACATCCTTTCCCATATATATCAAGGGCCCTGCTGGCAGATATGGCCGCTGTATTTGAGGAGGGAGGAAAGCATGAAAGCCAGCTATAGCAGGCAGCAGTGCACATGAAGAAAGGAATGATATTTCCCCCATGCTCTGCTGGGTTCCTGTTGCAAAGCTGGCAAAGACCTCTCCCTGAGACCTTGTGAGCTGCTGACAATGACTGAGGAGCAATGACCTGCGTCGGTATAGGACAGGTTTATGTAGGATCACATGAGCTGAAACACAGCTCAGAAAGGCCATTGGGAGTGGCCAAAGAGCTCACTATTTGTGAACCCCTCTTTGTGCCTGGAGAGCAAGAGAGTTTTCAGAGAATTGATGGGGGAGCCTGGCAGAACCATGTATGCATGGTATGTGCTTTCCTCTTTCCTTTTGTTCCGCTGTTGTATCTGGTCAAACTAGTTTTGCAGGCTGCTTGAAGACAAACTGCAAGATCTTTGAACAAGAGATGGTAGTGGGACAGAGAAAAATGAGCATCCCACTCCAAATCATGGTGAAGCTATCATACTTCTCCCTGCTCTTTGAGAAAACTCATCTGTCTCCCCCTCTCTGATACCAAATGTGAGGGGAACAGCTGGATGGGGACAGGTGGCACCCCTTAGGTAGTTTAGGGTGGAGATGGTTGATTACTCGCCTCCTTTCATTGCACCCACAATTGCACACATGATGGAAGAAAGCAGTTGCTGTATTCCAGCATTTCCCAAACTTGGATCGCCAGTTGTTTTTGGACTTCAGTTCCCATCAACCCTGACCACTGGTGCTGCTAGCTAGGGATGGTGGGAGATGTAGTCCAAAAACAGCTGGAGACCCAAGTTTGGGAAACCCTGAGCTAATCCAAAGAGCAGTCTTCCTGATTCAGTACTGTGCTTCAATCTGCAAGAGAGCTGTGCTCCACCTAGTAGTTCCCTACCCTAGTTATTCCTCCATTGCCTACGACTGATCCAGACACACAGGTCCAGCTTGCTTTACTCCAGCTCCCATCAGCCGCAGCCAGCATGGCCAATAGTCAGGAATGGTGGGAGTGTTAGTTAAGCAGCATTTAGAGGGTCACAGGGCCCCCATCACTGCTTTAGTAGGTGAAATGGAAAGCCTTTATATTCACCTTTAATTGGTGGAAATTGTGAATGGTACTTGCTGTTTTAGACAAATGTTAAAGGATGCTTTCAGTTATGGAACTTTTGAAATTCCCAGCAGTTTGCAATCTTATGAATGAGATCTACTGCCACCAGGCACTTTGTGAATGAAACCAGTGCCACAAGATCATTGATGTTGTAAATTACTGAATGAGAATAAATTAAGGAGGGGATGGGGGAGAGCAAGGACTTACTCATGTTTTGAGCTTTAAAACCCTGCTTATCTTTCTGCTGATGTTGTTCAGTCCATGAAATGACTTCCAACAGTTAAAACGATACAAAGAGTCATATTGTGATGTGCATACAGTTGAAAAAATAGATAATTTATACTCTCCACTTTTCCTCCCTCAAAAAGATCATCATATAAAAACTGAAAATGTGCTCTTGAGTACTAAGTATGGTAATAATTTCAGTGCCAGTTCAAAGCACTTCAATGAATTACTTGATGTAGAATTTTGGCAGAAATCTAGAGTGAGCATAGAATGTTGAGTTCTGAACACTACCAGAAGATCCTTCTCTAGCATTCCAACTGAAATGAATAAGGAAGGAATTAGCTATTTGCAAACATTTCTGTGAATGGACAAGCAGAGTTTTAATGAATGAAACTTTCTTCTGCCTTTTGATTCTTTCGCACAATGAGAACCTAAAGCAGTACCGATGTAGGAAGAAAGGTCAGACTTTTGTTTTCTGTTGGTACTGCAGGCTGCTTTCTAGAAAAAATAATAATAACTGTGCCAAAATGAAGACAAAATTAGTGGAGTGTATGGATTATTTTTATGGACAAGAAGGATAATGTCAGCATTCTTTCTAGTAGGACATGGAGCTGATCCAAAAACAAGAGGTAAAGTGTAGTATAGCATAGCATAGGAACATCCTTGGATCATACTAGGCTATAGCTCTCTAGACTACAACTCCCATCGTTCTTTATCATTCGCCATGCTGTACTGGGCTGATGGACGTTGGACTCTAGCTACATTTGGAGGGCCGTGGTTCCCCATTCCATGCCTCCTGCATGGTGCAAGAGTCATGATGTTTGTCAGTGCTGTACTAGATGCTGTTGATCGTATGAACCATGGCTGTGCATGCTCTAGAGCATGGGTATGCAAACTAAGGCCCAGGGGCTGGATCCGGCCCAATCGCCTTCTCAGTCTGCCCCATGGACGGTCCAAGAATCAGCATGTTTTTACATGAGTAGAATGTGTGCTTTTATTTAAAATGCATCTCTGGGTTATTTGTGGGGCATAGGAATTTGTTCATTTTATCTCTCCAAAATATAGTACGGCCCCCCACAAGGTCTGAGGGACAGTGGACCGGCCCCCAGCTGAAAATGTTTGCTGGCCCCTGCTCTAGAGCAGAGGTAGCCAACATGATGACCTCTAGATGTTGTTAGACTACAACTCCCATCAGCCCCAGCCAGCATAACCCATGATCTAATAATGCTACAACATCAAAAGAGCAGTAAGCAGGGTGTTGTACAACGGCACATGGCAGATGCAGAAGAAATTGATCAGTTTAGCTGATCATATCTGAACTTGCAGTATTCAGCTGTGAATCATTTAGCATTCCGGAGTTACTATATCCTTGTTGGTTCAGTACTTTCTAAGAGCATGTGGAAAGGGCCAGTTAAATCGCTTTGTACCAGGGCATAAGATTCCTCTTTTCCTCCCTCCCATCCTTCCTTTTTAAAATTGGTTTCTATTAAAGATTGTCTTGTGCTACAAAGCAAACAAATAAACAGGGGAAAGTACACCCTCCCATCCTTCCTTAAGGCTCGACCAAGTTTATGACCTCCCTGTGAAAGAGCACAATTATGGAAGTAGCCTAAATAGGAGTGAGCAACACAAGTCGTGTCCTGTGCATCTTAGAACTCCTGTTCAAGAATACAGACTGTTCAAGGTCAGCAATTCTCAGGGTGGCTGCAGTGTACTTTGAGACTTTTCCAGGGAAATCCTTGATCTTGAGCAATGCAGCTGCTGATGTTCAGGACACTGTGAGATAATACTGGGTTGTGAACCAAATGCCTTATTTCCTTTCTATTTATAGACCTGGCAGCCAGCTAGAAACTGAATTTCGAGGCATGTTTTTTCATGAGTACTTCTGACAGTGTGTAGCACGAGGCTGTTTTCGAGGTTTTCTGTGTGTTGAATAAACTGCATTTGATTATGTGAGCGGTCCAGAGATAACTCAGCGGGCAGCTCTGGGAGACTGACTGGAACATTGTTTCGGCATTCGATCGAGAGAAGCACAGCAAGTTATACGATACTGCGTGCTGGCCAACTTCCTCTGGCAAGCTTCACGGCTTCGTGAAGTTCTTTGTGCAGGAACGGGTGAGGAATTTCTGAGTTCATTTTTTTTTGGAGGCCTGAATTGTTGGTGTGTGGCATGAGCTGTGGAAGAGGCTCCAGAGTGAGAAGATGGAGCGCAAGGGCATGTGACCAGAGGGTGCCGATGTGAGCCTGTAGGGTAAAATGGCAGAAAGGAACATGGGAAGCTGCCTTATTCTGAGTCAGGCTACTGGTTGGTTCATCTAGTTCAGCATTGTCTGCACTGACAGGCAGCAGCTTCCAAAGGTTTCAGATTGGGGTTTCTCCAAGCCCATCCTGGTGATACCCAGGGATTGAACCCAAGGCTTTCCGTATGCAAAGCACCTCCTCTGCTATTGAGCTACAGCACTTCCATGTGCCCAGATGGCAGCAATCTGACTCCCGACACCTAGTCCCTCCTGTTTCTTCCAGCACCTCCACCATTTCTTAGGAAGAACAGCAAAAGTAGATTGTGCACTGTTGGTTTAGAAGTCCTGAGACCATAGGAACCAACTCCTAGGGGCTGAGGTCCCTTCAGTCTCTCCCCTCCCCCCCAAAAAATACTTGAGGGGGGTTTGGCCCCTCCAGCATTGATGGGCATTGCCATTCAAATGGCATGCATGCACCGTGTCTTGTGATTGGTTATGCAGGGTGGGATTTACCTGCCTCACTCCCTCCCAAAATATTTTATTCAACTTGGCATCCCTGCTTGAGATGTATGAGTGATACAGAAAACTGCGGCAAGTGAACCCCCGTAGTCCAAGTGTCACCTTGAGCAATCCAAAACCAGGTCCCCCACAACATAAATTCAGTACCAAAGAAATGTCTGCTGTTATAGAATGTATTGTGCAAATGTACATGTAGCTGCTCCAGTGTGCTTCCAAGATTTAGGGTCTCTGGTTCAGTCTCCAGCACCTGGAGAGCCAAACATTACAGGGCTGGATGGGCAAATAGTTTGACCTGCGTTAAGGTAGATTCTGATCTTCCGAAGCTTTTGCAGTGCTTCAGATCAGGCAAGAGAAATGATTACCACTGGTAAAAACATAATAATATCCAGAACAGCTTGGATATCAAAGTTGAAATGAATTAAGTGCAGTGCACTATATTTTAGATGACTCTGTGATTGTGCTGATGTTTTGCTTGTGATTTTCACTGAGCTTCTTCATATTTGGTGGCATTGCGGGATGTGGCATGTGTTAGGATATGTTATATGTTGTCATCTGTCAAGTAATAAATAGGTTTGCATGTTGCCTATTATATGTTGTTATGTTATGTTATATGTTGAAAATACACTGTTGTCCAAAATGATCAGAAATCATCTGCCCTAGCTGCAACAAAACATGTCTGTCTCTACCACCACAGCAGGAGCTGTAACACTCCAAAGGTTGGACGTCACCCTTGAAGGCATACTCCTCCATTGTCTCCCAAGACAGACTGATGTCAACAAATATGTTGAAAATACACTACTGTGCCAAAGGATCAAAAATCAAATAGGGGTCATATATTCACAGAATATTTGGTAAATATGCCACCACAAGGAAAATGATCTTGTGGAATAATGCTTGCCCAATCTTGCAGCACTTTATACGGCCGGAAAGGGGCATTGCCCAGAGCTAAGCAATCTTTAATGCTTTTTACAAGTGATAAATTGACTAGACCTTAGGTAGTGTTGCTTGTTTTGTTTTTTAAAAAATTTTTGGAGTATACAGATAAAATCAGAATTTAAACTGTAAATTAATTTGTGGATTTTCTTCATTTTATTCCCTTCCATCTTCATATAAGACTGCCTTTTTGCCAATTTTTAAATAACATATATTGGACAAGGTTGTATAAATACAGACCCCTATCAGCTGCATTCCCCATAAAGCACTGGATTTGGTGATTAACACCTGAGGTGCTGAAGAGGAAAAGTCGCCAAGTCCTTCTTTTATGCATGCTACTGCTGCTTGCAGAACCTCACTGTTCCATCTTTTTAGTCCATCTTTTTATTCGTTTCCCAGCTGATACAGGTACCGCATTTCCATTGCACGTTCCATGCATTTTGATTTATAATACTCACTGTTCAGTGCCTTTAATGCAGAGATATGTTTTAGAAGAGGGGTTTGCTTTTCTCCACCACCACCACCCTGTGGGGGCAGAAATACTCACCTGTCAATCTCTGATATTATCAGAAGACTGATAAATGGGCAATCCTGCCCACTGCAGGTAAGAGGGAGGGTTCTACTTCACCAGTGCATTCCCCACAGAGAACAGACTGGTGAAACCACGCCCAGCAATATTGAACCCTGCCCATTAAGCTTATGTCACCCAGTGACATCAATTGATGGACAAGTGGCCATAGTTCGGAGAAAATGGCCTTGTGGGCCAAATTGACATGCCAAGATGGATGCTCCCCACACACTTCCTTTAGAAAGTAGCCCACTTCAGATGTTAACGGGTCTTCTCCATTCATATAGTGAATATGCGGGACCAAGCTTTACCCCTATCCACACATTGAATGCATCTGTTTGCGTGAATTCTTGTGCACATATTGGCAGGCCTCCACATCATAAGGGGCCTTGTTTATTTAAGGTTTCTGACTGTGTGTCCTGCCACTCGGTATACCCTTACATACAGAGAGACAAATGTGCATTTCAGCACCTGCCACCACCACCCCACATTCATAGGACATGTGGAGGGGAGTCCTGGTTTCCTAAGAGGGCTAGTGAGTGCATGTTGCACTTTCAGAGATGGGCATGAGTACTGGAAGGGAAAGGAATGGGAAGCTACAAGCCAGGAGGGATCATAGTTCAGTTTTGTTCAGCGGCTATGTTTCAAGCCACTAAAAGTGCCTGAGCAGTTCTTCCCAAACAATAATATGCCTGACAATGTGGTGTAAAGAAACAAAAATCCAAGACTGGAAGAGGAAGCTGGTGAAGACAGACTGCCTTGCTTTGCGCACCAGGCATGAGGAGTGAAATGTGTGAGTTCTCCCATTCTGAAATGGCTGCTTTTGCATTATGGAGAAGTTTTATAATGCATATGACAAATGTTCACATACAGGAGCTGGAGATGGCTTCTGAATATTGCAAATACAATTCTCCATAGACTATTTTAACCCTAAAGTAAAAAAATGACTTTGAAATATATATTTGAAGCAAGCAACACAGCAAGGTGTGGGGACAAGCCAGGCTAAGCTAATTGTCTCTGAATTGTGTTTTTGGAAATACTGGGAGATTATCACAAATCATAATTGTGAAAACTGTGAAAACAAGGATGGTCATATTTGTGCAGCTAAGAGCATAAGAATAGCCTTCTGGATCAGGCAATGTCCTTCTGGATTTGCTTGATGTTGCGCAGGCAGAAGGAGCCCCCAGCCCCCCCCCAATGCTGCCCTCCTCATTTCCCACCTGGCACACGAGTGGCATCACGGTGGAGGGGGGGTGGGCGGGATGTTTGTGCATCCCAGCGTAGCGCATGAGTGCTTTCGCACTAGGCAGGGGCTGGACGTGTCATGTGGTGCACCCCCCCATGTGAAGAGCAAGTCGGCACCCATGGCAAGCATAGCTGTCAACTTTTCCCTTTTCTTGCGAGGAATCCTATTCGGAATAAGGGGATTTCCCTTTAAAAAAGGGAAACGTTGACAGCTATGATGGCAAGGTGTGGGGAGATGAATATTTTTCCTAAAGAATGCAGAATAAAGGAAAGGGGGGCAAACAAGCCCAAAGTTAGGTACGCTAACTAAGCCAAGAACTGAGCTGTGAGGGGGATTACGCTTTTGGAATAAGAAGAGAAACTGAAACATACTTAAAAATGGTGTAAACGACAGCCTTAAAACAACTATCTACATGAGAAGTAGGCATCTACAATTGCTTGTAGATGCAGGAGCAGCTGGCAACATTATAGAACAGGTGAAGCAACATTTACAGGCCTGCAGGAGTGTTTAGCACCTGAACACATCACCACTGCAGTATTTTCCATATGAATCCAAAGAGAAGCCATGAATCGAAAGGCAAACAGACTGCAGTGGTAAAATCAGCAATGAATGAAACCCTTGCCACAATTAGCATCTCCACCTCACCCAGAGAACCTGTTCTTCTCTCCCTATTCTCCTGGGGCTAATGATAGTGAGGAACAACTCTTGAGTGCCTCTGAGGCGTAGCGTAATAGGGATAAACCCCTGCCCATTTTCCGAGCTGGGAAGTCCCTATATCCCCCTTTGTCTGGATAAGGCATAGGCAAACTCGGCCCTCCAGATGTTTTGAGACTACAATTCCCATCATCCCTCACCACTGGTCCTGTTAGCTAGGGATGATGGGAATTGTACTCCCAAAACATCTGGAGGGCCGAGTTTGCCTATGCCTAGTCTGGATCCTGAATAGAGATAGTTTGGCAGCAACACTGATGCCATTTATTTGTCTGGTGAGGACGCATCTCTTTTCAGGCGGGGGAGAGGCAGATTGAGCACTTGAACTTCTAACACTGCTGGTTTTATCTGTCCACCAAATTGTCTTTCATCACTAGTTTTAATTCATTATTTAATTTCTGGTTTGGAACACCTCTATTTCTGCCCTGGGACCAGGCCTAGATTTGGGCAAACTGCAGTTGCTTCTGTGCAAGCAGCCAGATGGCCGATTAAGCTGAAATCTAGAAGCTGCACTCAGTACGTTTTGAGCCAAGCACTACTTACTGCTGGCTGCACGTGGAGCAAGAGAGAAGAAGCCAGAACTGGCTGCTGCCATATCAGGCTGTCCAGTTGGCTCATTTTGTCTCTTATTTTGGGCACCAAAGCAGTGTGTGTAATCACTCCTTTAGGAACATGGCTGTGCTATGCTCTGTCCCCATTCCTTTCATTTATACCTGCATCTGATTCTAAAACGGGTTTAAGGTAATTTGAATGTGAAGCAGCCAGAGCTGAAACCAGGAAAGGCAGCCTCTCCAGTGGACCAAAGGGACAGTTTCTACATGGTCCAGGTCAGATTTTTGTCCTGCAAGCATTGCAATAATATAAATATTTAATAACTATGTTCTCATCTTTCTGTCGCTGCTCTTTTAGATCACGGCATTTTCTGTGTCATGCATCGTGCTGAGCTGCTCTTAACAAACCATGTATTAGGTCTAACACTTGAACCTTTTACTCTGCTCTCTAAAAAAATAACAACAAATAGTATTCACAATAAGCTGAGAGCGCAGGCTTGGGAGAAACCAAAGAGTTGATCCTACATTCAGCGAGATGGCTGCTTGTCACCTTACCCCGTACATTTACATTGGGCGCTATGGATACCTGGGCGTAAAACACTTTAACCTCTCATCCATTGAGAATGGAACAAGCAAGATTAAATTGCCACCTTTCTCAGAAAATAGACAGAAGCAGGGGAAAGGCCTGCTCATTTTCAGAGTTCCTACTACTGTGGGTTCCCCCTGCCCAAGGAGGGCGATTATTTAATTGAATGCATTCCCAGCCAATGTGAGGCACGTCTGTACTGAAGGGCAGAGAGAGAACGAGAGGGAGAGAAGTGTTCTTCCATAGGATTTATTCTAGCATCCCAACCAGTGAATACATGCTAGAACAGTTGTAACCAGAATAGCGTTAATAATTATAATAAATCCTCGAAACTAAAGGCATTTCCAGACTCCTGCTCTTATCCGGTGCAATTCAGTCTGGCACATTCAGGCTGATTTTGATTTGGAGCTCTTGCACAGCAAACCCACTTCTCTACAGAAGCAGACTTTCCATTTTTACTCTAGTCATGTGCTAGCACAATGCCCAGGATTGGCCTAAGTGTTGTTGAGTAAGGCCTGCTGGGTTTATCTTTCCAAGCCAAGTTTTGATGTCTCCTTGCTGCTTACCAGAGGCCTTTCTGTTCAGCTTGTCATGGGGAGCATTAGATGTATAGCTGGAATACTTTCAGGAAATAATTCTGAAGAAGCATGAATTATGCTGATGCATCAGAAACCATCATGTTTAGTAGCACCCTGCAGCTTGACAAACCCTTTGACATCAACTGCAGCAAACTTGCAAGTGCACACCTTGGCACTGATTCATACATCGGTGATGATCAAACAGTATTTATATGGTTATCACTGCACTGTTGAATTCCTTTCTCCACAAGCATCTCCCCAGAAGCGCTTGCCTCCCGCAGTCTGTGATCATTCTGGCCTTTATCCATGCCTATATGGGTTTACTCTTAGTAAATTATGAGCATTGTTACTGCAGAATTCTAGCTTCATTTATGTGATGATTTGGAGCTAGGTCTTTAAGGAGCAAGGCATGAAGTATTTTCCTGCTGCCATTTATTCAACATTTAGTACTGAAATTCAGCCCATTTGAAAAGCGGTGGAAGATGTGCATGATTTCAGTGGGTGAGACAAAAGGAAGAGAGGAAAGAAGACCTATATATGTTACAGGTAAGAAGAGACTGGACGAGTAGTCAGCAAGCATGGAAGCACAGTGCTGGTATTATCATTCCTCTGAAGGTAATATCTGGTCTAGAGGTTTGTTTGTTTGTTTGTTTGTTTGTTTGTTTTTGAGCTTATTTGTGGTGACAAAAAATGGTTTCCACATTAGAGGAACAGTTTTTTTTTAATGTCGTTCCAGTGCAGGTGAATACTTGAAGCAATGTCAAGCCGCAGTTGGACAACTTTTCTCCCTATTGGTCAACATGCAGTGGTCCTGCCACGCTGGCTGAGGTTGATGGAAGTTGTAGCCCATCTGGAGGGCATCAGTTTGGGGAAATCTGCCCAAGGGAGTCAGTGCCTAAGTATTTGTTCTGATGGAGTGGAGAGATAATCTTTCAGTTGCCAGCCTGATGCCCTCTAGATGTTTTGGACTCCAACTCTGAACAGCAAACTGCTGTGCTAGCTGGAGAACCAGGAGGGCACCGGGTTCACTAATCTAGTCAGTATGCTCTGGTAGAGCAAATGTTAAGTTTCAAGGTCCAGGCTTAAATCCTTGTTCGGCTGTGGAGCTTTAGGTGAGTTTCTCTTTCATATTCCACTGGGAAAGTGTTATAGACAAACTTGAATCTTGAGTGTCTCTGTTTCACAACTCTGATCTTAAATACCCATTTGCAAACCTAGTCTAGGAGGAGCCTGGAGTGGTGAGGTGTGTGAATGCATCTGATTATGCATTTTCTTTTATATAATCATTTTCTTTCTTTCTCTGCCAAAGCAATCTTTGCTGTCCAGGAAAAAAACCCACGTCTCTGAGGATAAACGGAGAAGTTTTGTAAAATCATTTTATACAGTGAAACGTGCTACCAAAATAGTAGAAAAGCTCAAATGTCATGCTGATGTTTTATCTGTGGAATATAACTTGGGAAGGCCAGGAGCTAGCAAAGGGAACCTCCTTCCATCAATACCCCCTCCCCCTGCACGCGCTTCTCAGAGATAGCTTTTTAAAAAATAAAATAAAAAACCTCCTGATAGTAAATCTAGAAGGATTGATTTGCATAGTTTCCTCATCCCCTTCCTCTTGCCCTTTGGACCTGTTTGTTTGTGGATGCTTCCACTGTAGGACTGTCAGCCTCTGCAGATGGCGTGGAGGTTGACTCATTTCCTTAAATGTCTTCAGTACTGCCATGCAGCTGGCCAGCATGCCCTGTGATGTCAGACTCCTCCTCCTATCATTCCTAGCAAGCTGTCTGGGCCTGGATGGGAGCTATGCATTGTTCTGCAGATGGGCACATGCTGTTGTCTGAAAAAGGATCTCTTCATAGCTTTCCTCTTCTTTGCAGCTTCCCTTCGTATTGGAATATCTCTGTCTTGATAGTGAATGGGTGCATCAGCTGAATGAAGGCTACGTCAGTGCCTTTAGAGAAGTCATGACAAGGAGTCAGGCCATTGGTCCATCTAGCTTAGAACAGGGCACATCAAGTGGCAGCAGTTTTCCAGGATTTCAGAAAGGAGCTCTCTTTCCCAGGCCTCCCTGGAGAGGGCCTCCTGCATGCAGAAGTATGTCCTCTACCACTGAGCTCTTCCTCAAAAGGATAGCAAAGGGAACTGGGAAGTATGTATGTATCCGTTTTGTTAAGCTGAGACACTTTTCTCTGCAGACATTCGTCCTTTCCAGGAGTGCTTTTCCATGTGATCAACACTGCGGAAAGTTGGAATGAGGGCCAAGTGTGCTCACCCCACTGTTGCCACCTGCCAGGAGCTGAATGGAGACTGTTTGCACTGTGGAGCCTGCTTCAGTTGAGCATTTTAGCTGATTTCCCAGAGTCCTTAAATGTGTGGGGAGCCTATACAAGTAGACCAGGTTTCTCACTGCAGATGGGAGTGGGGAGGGAAAGTATGCCCATCTCCATATTCTCATGCTCAAGATGCTATTTCTGTGGAGAAACAAACGCCTAAAATGTGCTATGGTTAAAATTAGATCATCATCACTTAGACACGTAGGACCACCTCATGTCTCCATTCAGCCTCACAAAAATGTTAGGTGAGATAATTGTTCCCATTTTACAGAAGAGGATCTGGAGCTAAGAGATGAAAACTCCCATTTTTTACTTGAAGTCTGGTTCTCTTTATCTACTGGTCCATGTTAGCTCACTGAAAATCAGAAGATGGCAACTTTTGAGAAGTGTTACGGTATACTGTTAGTTGCTGTGGGGACCTGGTTCAAATGCTCTGTCTCTCCCACCACACCTGTGAATTCATTTGGTAGCCGTAGGCCAACCATTATTTTTTTGGCCTCAGCCCGCACCCCAATTCCTTTTTCTGCAATGGGAGGATAATATTGGGCTGTCTTGCAATATTGCAAGGGTTAGTAAGGAAATGTTTGGGAAGACATATTAATATTTCCTGTCAATACTTTGTGTTGTTGTTAGGACTAAGATCTTCTTAGAAAAGGCTTAACCAGCAGTGAGGGGCAAAGGCCTCAGAAATGTTTGTTATCTTTTTAAAATAAAAAATCATAGGGCCAAGAATAAGAGTTGTTTGGCCCTTCTTTTGTTTATTTTTCTCTGAGGATTCCCTTCACGGGGGCAGAAACTGAAACCAAAAAAGGATATTTATTCCTGTTTGTTAGTTTGAAAAGACAGGTGCAAATGCACCAACTACCATAATATGTTAACCACATTAGTTTCCGCAGGAAAGTGTTTGACTTGTGTACAGCTTGTATGTTCACACCAGTGAGCAGTATAGGGCTGTTGTTTCTTTCTGTCTTTCCTCTGAATTTAAGAAGAAAAATAGTGCCTATCACTTTTTGCAAAGGAATGCGGGGGGGGGGGAGAGAGAGAGCAGTCTACCCAACTATTTATTTCCAAGATAAAGGTAAATCAACCCCCATCATACTCCTGAGCCATCTTTCAAAACAAGATTATACCCACAAGAGAAAGATCAGTTCCAGCGGAAAAGCGATGTTAAACTGCTAGTACTCTCGTAAGAAGCATGGACTTTCACCATCAGTTACTAGGGTTTACCTGTGAGTAAAGCGTGCTGGTGAACAATGTATGTATCTGCGTAAGCATACACTTTAAATGTAATTGCTCTGTGGGGTTTTTTTTAAAAAAAAGAGAATGAGATTTATAAATTGAATAACATTCACCAAGTCCTTCAGTTTGGATACATGCAAAGCCAGTTGTGCCATAAAACTTGTCATTTGAAGGACTAGGGCAAAACTCCATCTAACAATCACCTGCCAAATTGGTGGGTTCAATGCAAATGCTGTTTGTGGTTTTTAAAAAACCCTATGGTCTATTGTATCTAGACTCCCCTGTGCTGAAACAATGGCCTTGTGCCCTCTTGTGGCAGGATAGAAAATGACTTTGAAATCAAACCACCTGAGGTTCACTGTTCTCTCCTTAAGAGAGATGTTCTGTCTCTCTTGCAGGAGAGCAAACTTTTTTTTTAAGAGACTGGTGTGCAGTGGTCTGTTAGGGCAGACCTTGTTGGCAGTCGCTGCCTAGATGCCCATGCCCAGTTGCAAAATGCATGATGCTTATCTCCCTAAATGGGGTGGGGAGGGGGAAGGGATGAGCATGCCTAGTCAGTTTGTAAGGATGGGCTGTAGTTCAGTGGTCAGGTCCCAGGTTCACTCCCCAGTATTTCTGTGTGTGGCTAGCAAGGAGAACCACTGTCAGTGCTGAGCTAGATGAAGCACTGATCTCCTATGGTAGTCTCCTATGTTCTTCTTTGGGGTCCCCTCCTCCAAGCAAATGCTTTTATATTTTCTGACTTCTGGGGTAGGGAAAGGCACTGAATTTGCAGCTCTGTGGGGGGGGGGGGAGAGGTGTGCTGTCAGGATTTATCAATGGGTGTGCTTTGTGTGCATTTGTAGAGTAAGGGGGAAGGGATGCTTTGGAGTTGCATTGTGAAGAGTTTGTTGCATTGTGATGAGAGTTGTTTACTGAAAGGTGTGTCTTGAGCACACACTTGGATCATACATTTCCATTAGCCACATTTTCGTCCTTCTTTCCTACATGTAGCGGAATTTGTGCTGATGGCATAAATAGTGTGCCTTTGCTACTTCTGCATACTCTGTTTTAGTGCTGGGGCTCCCCCTGAAGCTGACTGTCCTTTTTTTTATTAAAAAAAGTACTTTTTTGTACTAGAGAGCCCATTTGTTTGTCTTCTGTCACTCAGTCTCCTCCACTGCTTTGCTGCTGCTGCTGCCCTGCATACATCTATTGAACATTCCAGGGTTATATAATTCTCTCTCAGTAATCTTGATCTCATTCTTGATCTCACGATGCAATCTTTAGTAAGCGATTCACACAGCCCACTGCCCCCAATTCACAAGTTTGTGCTAAAAGCTTTAAATTGGTCACGTATGGACTTGTGCTTCACTCTGAACACTAATAAAGAACCTATACGTTACATTTTTGCCAGGTGTTCAGTATGCTTCAAATTGATCAGTCAAGACTATTCTCCTTATGGGCATTGTCATCAAGCTGAAAACTATTAAATACCTCTCACTTGCCACATGAAAGAAAACAGTACTGTCTAAAGTCTTTCATCATTCTTTTCGGCTCCACTTGGAATGCGGTAAAACTCAAACCCATAGTTGTTGTTTGGATTTCCCGCCCAGTTTTCTGCAACAGTTCCATCAATTTCCAACTTTTCCAGGAGGCCTTAGCTGGATTTAAAATAAAAATTAAAAAATGGCCTTACTGGTTTATTTTCGGATTTTATTTTCACACCATGTAATCTGTGCTGCTGCTGCTGCTGCTGCAGACATTGTAAAAGAAGCCTAGAGGGGGCTGAAGTGTGGAACAAATAGACTTTAACAGTGTGCAACTCTCCGCTACAAATTATTTTAAAATGGGTGGTGCCTTGTGTTTCTTTTCTCTGCTGGTGTTTTCGAGAAATGCTTCCCTCCATTGGCAAGTTAGAAGGATGGACGTGTGGTCTTATTCAAGAGGTGACTCAGATCACATGTTGAGTTCTTTATATCATAGATTTATTACTGCCCATTCCTCATCAAGTAATACCTGCCACTGGGTCAGTGATACCTCTAGCTTTGCTTTCTCCAACTCTGATAGGCAACTCTGTATGTGCAGGAAAGCAAGTAGAGCAACAGTTTCCCTCTAGTACTTCAACAGCAGGGATGGGAAACAATTGGCCCTCCAGTCATTAATTGGACTACAATTCCAACCATTCCTGACCATTGGCTATACTAGCTTGGGCTGATGGGAGTTGGAGTCAAACAACATTTGGACTAACTCTGATGGAGGGGAAGTGGTCCCAGGTTCTCTCATGACACATCTATTACAGAGGATGCAGAATCCGGAGAAGCCTAGGCTGAACATTGCTACCCGATGTATTCATTTACAACTTGTAGGTTTGTTTATTTTGGCAGACCTTCAGCAAGGAGTGAGTGAGGTAGCACTGGGGTGATTTGGAGGAAGGGGTAGTTTGGGTGGTGTTCCAGTGTGGTGGGCTGTGCTTGTTTACTTTTCATACCCTGCTTCTGGCTGAGTAATGGGAAGTATGCTTGAGCAGAGTTTATTGATTCATTTAATGCAACACCAAAACAGGTGCTTTCATTGTTTTCCTGTCTTGCTTAGAAGCCTCCATCTCACTGGTGATGCAAATGGACTCATGCTTGCACCTTGACATTGCCATTGCGTTTCCACAGTGATGGAGCTTTGAGTCAGGCTAAACTTGTGAGAGCTGGCATTGAATGTTAAAACCATAGAAAACACACCCACTTGCCAGGTGGAAAAATCTAAATTGGAAACAGAACTGTTAGAACCCAAAACTAAGATTTTGTCAAAAATGTATAACTTGCTGCTGAAATGGAACACTCAGGATGAGACTGTCAAATCAGCTATGATTAAATGGGCACAAGATGTTGGACATAACATTATGTTTGCTGACTGGGAACAGTTGTGGACCACTGGGATGAAATTTACGGCATGTAATGCCTTAAGAGAAAATATTATGAAAATGATATATAGGTGGAACATGACCCCAGTCAAGCTTGCAAAAATTTACCATTTGCCCGATAATAAATGTTGGAAATGTAAAGAAAATGAAGGTACATTTTTTCACCTTTGGTGGACGTGCCCTAAGATTAAGGCTTTCTGGGAAATGATATATAACGAATTGAAAAAGGTATTTAAATATACCTTCTTGAAGAAACCAGAGGCCTTTCTCTTGGGTATGGTCGGCCAGTTGGTGTCAAAAAAGGATAGAACTTTCTTTATGTATGCTACAACAGTAGCAAGAATACTTATTGCAAAGTACTGGAAGATGCAAGATTTACCCACTCTGGAAGAATGGCAGATGAAGATGATTAACTGCATAGGATTGGCAGAAATGACTGGCAGAATCCGTGACCAGGGAGAAGAGTCGGCGGAAGAAGATTGGAAGAAATTCAAGGACTATTTACAGAAATATTGTAAAATTAATGAATGTTGAATGATGTCGGATAGAAATTAAGGGTTTTTTTAGCTGTAATGCTTTGAGATAAGGATTTGCTGAATAAATAATTTGAATTGGACTACAAGAAGGGGAGGTATGAGGAGGTCAGGGAAATAGGTCATTGAAAACTAAGTATTGTGAACTATATGTGTTTTTAAACTTTTTTGTTTGTATAAAAATTGGAAATTTTAATAAATATCTTTAAAAAAAGAAAAGAAAACACACCCACTTGAATGAGTGGTAAGAAAGCCCTAACAGCATTTTGACTGTGTTTGCCTTTAGCTAATCTCTCCCTCTCCCTCCAGTCTTCATTTCTGCTCTCCTTTCATGACCCTTCATTTGCCACCTTAAAACCAAATTAAGTTATTTGGAGTGGTGGCTGGTGCCCATTGCAACTAGTAGGGTGGAAGGCAGGGAGACCAGCAACAGGCGGACAACCAGCTACTTCTAGTTTTGACCCCATCCTCCTTCCTGCTGGGTTGTACAAGGACAAAATTAAGACTGAATGTGGCCTGGACTGCATTAGGCTGGTCCTTTGCCAACATAATTTGAAACCAGTGCCATTGCACTGATATGTGACTTAAAGTGTGAAGCTTTGCCTCTTGGCAGTTAGCAACACTTCGCAGAGTCATCAAACCCAGATATACAGCTTTTGCTGATAATGAAATGTTCCCACAGTACCTATTTCAACATGATACAATGTAGAGTAGGTTACTGATGGGGCTTTTGAAACTGCTTCCTCTCATGAATCTAAGGTAAACTGATGTCAACATCCTAGTTTAACCTCTGAAATGTTGTCTGGTTTGGAACAATGGGATTCAGCATAGGTTCCAGATGAGTTTCTGTTGCTTCAGGAGTTGTGCTTGTGATTCTCTTTGAGTCTTTAATCTCTTCCAGATGTCCTCCTTATTGAGCATTCATCCTAATTAGTTTGCAGGGAGATAAGATGACATTGGCCATTTAATGAGCATTTGTTCTGATTTGTTTGCAGAGAGGTTAAATGATATTTCAAAGCAAGTGTTATCCCACACTTTCCAGTGGGTCTGTTGCTCAAGACCTCCCAATCAACTGTAAGTGCATAACCTGATTTTGCCTAGCATCTGATCTAACCTCTCTGAAAAGAGCTACAATCTAGAAGCGTCCTTAAACGTTTCAAGGGCTGCTTACCTTCCTTGCAAGCAAGAAAATATAACGAATGTATTTCACAGGCAATAAGCATGGTGGCCAGCCAGATGGGCGGGGTAGGAATGAATGAATGAATGAATGAATGAATGGTGCATGTGGTATCATTTGTTTTATGTAGTGGAAAGTTGAGAAATGAACTGAAAATCTACCAGGCATTGAAACAACTTGGGGAAGCAAAAGTACTAAAGCATAAAAAAGTGTGCTAGCATTTTAAAGGATACGACTTCCCCCAAAGATTCCTGGGAACTGTAGTTTAAGGGTACTGAGGATTGTAGCTCTAGTGGGTAATTTCAGGATTCTTCGGAGGAAGTAAGGTGCTTTAAGTGTGGTTTAAATGTATGGTATAAATGCAGCTAGAAAACAATGGCAGTTGTGTAACTGTGAGCAGAAACTAATAGACATGGTACAAAATGGGGAAAGGAGATGAGGAGGGAAAAGGCAAAGAAGCAGGTGCAGGTCACCAATTCTTTATAGTTATATAAGTATTTCACAGCCAGATGGATTGGCCACTGACAGAGTTGGCTATCCTGTCTCACATCCCCCTGTACTGCAGACATGTGGAATAAGACACTAAAGATTTGGGCTTCTGAGTCACATGAATGGGAATGTTGGCCAGTCTTCTCCATTGTAGCAGATGACTAAACATGGTGTATATTTACCCCACATAGAAATCCATGAGAGGATTAATGTTCAGTGAATTATTGGCAGGCAGAAAATTGGATTTGCCACTGGCTTCATGTTTTACCATTTGCACTAATATTTCTGTCACTGTATAAAGACATTTTGCATTGTTTGGATACATTTGATTTCTGAGAAAATTAAAGTGGAACCTGAATTTTCAGTTCAGACTGCGCTTGAGCTCTTACCTTACTGTTATCTGCTGTTGGGGAATTATGTTTTAGTTTTCCCTGAATGAGCACCGCTGCTGTCAGGGGAGAGAATGCAAATATCACAATTTGGGATTGGCTGCAGAACCTGTGAGGAAGTTAACTCACCTTTTGTAATCTGGTAGAATGAGAAGTCAGTGTTCATAGAAGTTACCTAGAGTGTCAAATATTGCTGGTGTGTTAGCCATAAAGGCGAAAGGGGTGGCTCACATAACGAAAGTGCATTTATGGTACAGTGTGTGGGTAGAACATTGACACATGCAAACACTCTGCCTGTGGCTACTGTTGTGTCTCTTTTGACCCAGTGGCACAGGCAAATGTTTCTATGATTTCCCCACTCCCCAGTGTGAGAAACAAGAAGAGATTCAGCAGAATATCCCTGCTCCGGCCAATTTCAGCTGCTCACTCCTGTTTACTTGTCTTTTGGCTCATGCAAGGTTGTTGGCAACTGTTCCGTTACGCATAGGAGGAAGATCTCTGATAGAGCTTCTCTGTTGCTGGAAGGGGGCAAGAGACGAAAGCTGATATAGGAGAAAGAACTGAATGTAACAGGACCAGGGAGGGATGAAGAAGCTGGCAAGTGTTGTTTCCTTTGGGGAGGAGGATATAGGGGATTATCTCAGTGTGGAAAGAGAATGGGAGAGGAAATTACAGAGGATGAGTAGCAATACTTTGGGATGCATATGGGGATGGAAAGGTGAAAGTACAAAAGAAAAGCCTTTCCCGCCGGATCCAAAAAGCCACAATACCTTCAGAGCAAATGTCTGCACTTGGCTTGAGGAAAGATGAACGATGGAACTCATTGCCACTGTGGCAAAGAATATAGCAATTTGCAAAGATGGATTAGAAATTAGTAGAAAGTTATGTGTGTGCAGACTCTTCCTACATCTACCACCATTTTGAGACTAGAAGGCCTCAGCCATTTTCAGCCAACTGGGCCTTGGGCTAGCAGGTTCGAAAGCCCCCGATGTGAAAAACATAGGATTTCCTCGCTGAAAGTAATATTTGCACAGCAAATTTATTGCATGTGAATTGGGGAATGCACAACAGCATGTTGTATCTCTTTAGTAGCATCCATGGCTTCTGCATCCCACCTGTGACCTAGGACAGCTTCTCCAGCCCAATGCCCTGCATATGTTTTAATAAGAACATACGAAGAGCCTGCTGGATCAGGCCCATAGCTCATCTGTCCCAGCATCCTCTTCTCACAGTGGCCACCCACAGGCCTGTAGGAAACCCACAAGCAGGCCCCAAGCACAAGAACTCTCTCCCCTCCTGCCGTTTCCAGCAACTAGTGTTCAGAAGCCTGACGAGGCTAAAGAGCCATTGATACCCTTATCCTCCATGAAGCTGTCTAATCCTCTTTTAAAACCATCCAAATTGGTGGCCATCACTGCCCCCCGTGGGAGCAAGCTCCCTAGTTTAATTATACGCTACAGGAAAAAGTGATTACTTTTAGATGTCTTGAATTGTCCGACATTCAGCTTCACTGGATTTCAACTGCAGACATGCTGCCTGTGGCTGATGGGAGTTGTAGGTCAAAACATCTGGAGGGTGCTGGGTTGGGGAAGGCTGACGCAGAAGTAATATCAGCACATTGCTTTTCCTGAAGGCAGCCCTGTTTAGGGAAGCTTTTAATGTTTGATGCATTACTGTATTTTAATATTTTGTTGGAAGCCGCCCAGAGTGGCTGGGGAAGCCCAGCCAGATGGGTGGGGTATAAATAAATTTTTTTACCATATTTTTTGCCCTATAGGACACACTTTTCCCCCTCCAAAAATGAAGGGGAAATGTGTGTGCGTCCTATGGGGTGAATGCAGGCTTTCGCTGAAGCCTGGAGAGTGAGAGGGGTCGGTGCGTACCGACCCCTCTCGCTCTCCAGGCTTCAGGAAGCTCTCCGCAAGCCTTAGGAGCTCCGCGGGAGTTCCCGTCGGGCTCCCAAGGCTTGCGGATAGCAGCCTGCATCCCAAAGCCTGGGGCGCACTGCACAGCGCGCCCCAGGCTTCGTGCAGATATCGGGCAGCCCCACAAGCTCGGGGGACAGCGGGGAGGCGGAGCGCCGCCATCCCGCTGTTCCCCGACCTGGTTTGGATTCCCCAACCTGGTTTTGGGGGGGAAATAAAGGGAATTTTTTTTTCCTTTATTCCCCCCCAAAAAACTAGGTGCGCCGTATGGGCCGGTGCGCCCTATGGGGTGAAAAATACGGTTGTTGTTATTATTATTATTATTATTATTCCTGTTAACACACAGGCAATCACTGCTTCTCACCGAAGGAGATGGAGCTGCAACAAATGGTCTTAAAATAAATTAGTTGTTTGTTTGTTTGTTTTGCAATTTAATCTTTGCTTTGTTGAGGCCTCCAGTCCAGGCTTGATAAGAATCTTCCCCCACTTTCCCCAAAACAACCCTAAACTGGCAGCCCACATTTTTCCTCAATGATTGTACAGGGTTATAAAGAATATCCATGCATTCTATTGTATATAAACATTGTGACAAGTTTGTTTCGATGGGTGCGCATGTTCTTGTGCAATGTTCACACATCTATCTATCATCTGTCAAAGTACTTCTATACTGCAGTTTATTTTATTATTATTATTATTATTATTATTGAAAAACAACAACATTGGTTTACAAATAAACACACACAAACACACAAAAAGCCACATAATTTTAAAAAGCAACAGCAGATGGTATACACAGCCATAAATGGTTTTTCCAATACCCGTGTGTGAAATGGCTCAGGGGGTTAATACTCCTGCACCTACCCAGTTTAATTTTCTATTATGAGCTCATAATTTTTGTGAAGCCCTTTCCGTGTGTTAGAAGGTTTGAAGGTCAGTCACTACTTGTTAGCTTGTTTTAATGCAGGGGCCAGTTCTAACCCCCCAGGCCTTAGGCTAGGCAGCGCTCCCCAAAGACCCGGCGCAGGGGCAAACCAGATGAGAACGGCCTGTCCAACCTGAACACTCAGGCCACTGTCTTTCCCTCTAGCTGCTCCACATTCTTCTCCAATAAAAAGGAAGTGACTCGCATTTACGAATGAGGAATGCAGTGGCTCCCATGCTTCACTTAATTTCAGTCACTAATTTCACAATTAATAGAGAAGGAAAAGAATTCCAGCACTCTTTCGAAAACCCCCTAATAGTTCTGAGGAATAGTCATACGTTGTCTGAAACACAGGAGGGAGGGGACAGCCTCCTCTTGCCTTCCCCAAGTGGTGCCCTGGGGTAGGGGGTGTTTATGAAGCAGCCCAGTGGTGAGGATTTACTGGGTGCTGACTGTCACACCTTTTGTGTAATTTGCCTTTAAGTCAGGTCTCACCTCAGCTTTACTGCCTGTTTACTGCGACAGTAGAGTTCAGTGCATGCCAAAATGTACTACTCAAACTTAGTTTCTCCCTAATTTCAGATTCCCAATGCTTGATAAAACTATTTGGGTTCTGGAGCATTTTCCATAGTGCTGTGCAATCCATTTGTAAGTAAAGTATTGTCCCATACCTGGCTTCTCCCTTAATGAACATAGCACTCAGCTGTTAATGAAGGAAAGTGAAGCTTGTATTTTGAGTATGCCTCCCAGTTCAAGTTTGGGCCAGGATCACTAAGTATGTAATCCTATACACACTTAACTAGGAGTAAGTTTCATGGAATTTAATGGGGCTTTCCTCTGAGTACATATGCATAAGCTTGAACTGTAATTTATTCATATATTGATGTGAAAGCAGTTGATGAATACAATAAAAGCACATTTGAAATTTGGATAGTATAGCTGGCAGGGGTTGATGAAATTCACAACATCCATTTTCTTAAATATCCAAATGGATTAATTTTGGGTTTCACTCCTGATGTTGACTTTCACTTACTTGTTGAAGCTGGGTTGCTGAGAATCCCAAACATTTATTGTGCTTCAGGGTGTGGAAGACAATAGATGGAGAAGTTATAGTTTGTACCACCTCTTCATATGCCTGGCTACTGTTAAGGAACAGTTATCTCTCCTAGTTATCTCTCAACTATGTGAGGTATGGATGTGAGGGCGATCTGGCTGCGACATCTGTCACCCCATTGATCGCCAGGGTTGATTCGGCTGATCTGGCTGGCTAGGCGGGTGTCCCCTTCCTCCCTCACCGCTCCATGTGCGTCCCTCCCGAAGCTGCGCGCTCGGTGGAAGAGGACGACCATCCCAGATAGAAGGAGTGTACCATTCTTCGGTCAAGGGTATATGATAGCTGCGCTTCCCTGCTAGAACCTCTAAACAAGCTCCAGAAAGCAATTTCTTGTCCCGTGACTCATGTGATCTCTACTTTTGGGGACTTTATATCTTTACAGGAGCAGGAAGATTCAGATCCGGAACATTCCCCCTCATTTACAGTGGGAGGTAAGTGTACAGAAGGTTTTATTATTTCCTGATACCTCCTTTCCCATAAGAAAATAAGTCTATTTTCTTACTTGTTTACGGCATTTAACCAGGCCACCCAGTAACATGGTTTTCTGGGCAGCTGACAACATCTAATAAAAAAATAATACAATATTAAAACCACAATATCATAAAAAAGAAATTGCAGCATAAACATTTCCAGCAGAGAGACCGAGAGAAATGTAGTTTTCCCACAAGTATAAAAATACACAGCATATAATGCAGTGGTTCAAAATGCTAAGATCATGGGTTTTTAAAGGCTCACGATGTATTTGTGCTAAAGTTATCCAGGGGGTTGCAGCAAGCGTCCTCCAGATAATGAAATCGTCATTGGCTGCCACTTCTCCATTGACTAGACGTTCTTTAGCTAAATTGGGATTTAGGGTCCAGGTGGCCTTCCTGATATGGTAGGACTCATAACTCCCCACTACCGCCAGCTAGCATGGCCAGTGGACAAGGGTCATGGGAAATGTAGTCCATCTGCATCTGAAGGACCATAGATTCCCCATCCCTGGTGTGTGGAGAGTGGTGTTGACAAAGAGGAACACACCAAAGTGCCCAAAGGGAGTTTAATGACCTCTGTCTTGCAGGTGGTCTCTGTAGCCCCTTACAGCTTTTTAAAATCAGCCACCTGATTTTTCTTCTCAAAACTGAATAAAACTGGGGAGTGGCCTGCAGTGCCTATTATGAACATACAGTCCCACCTTACGTTCCCCCCTTAGGACTTAATTATCTCATTCAGTTTTTTAACATTCATTTCATTACAATTATTTATATCCTGGCTTTCAGGATAAGAATCCTTCCAAAGCAGCTGAGAGGAAACATTAAATTGCATTTAAAAATGAAACAAAAGAGGAAACAGTACTGATATAGTAAAGAAAATCAGGATCCTTCCCACAGGGCAGTTGGTGGTAAAAAGGTGCTGTGTGTGTGTGTTCCACCTGTAGCAGATACTGAGGTGTTTTTTGTCTGCCACCTCCTCCATAGAGGATAAAATAGGCCCCAAGATAGAACACTTGCCACCCTTTCTCTTCATGGGAAATCTTAGTTTCACACTACAGTGGTACCTCAGGTTAAGAACTTAATTCATTCCGGAGGTCCGTTCTTAACCTGAAACTGTTCTTAACCTGAAGCACCACTTTAGCTAATGGGGCCTCCCGCTGCCGCTGCGCTGCTGCTGTGCAATTTCTGTTCTCATCCTGAAGCAAAGTTCTTAACCCGCGGTAATATTTCTGGGTTAGCGGAGTCTGTAACCTGAAGCGTATGTAACCTGAGGTACCACTGTATATTTGAAGCCTACATACACACAAAAAACCCCAACAACCACACCCCTATAGGATATGTGGCCTGCTGCTATGGAAAGAGGAACATGTGATCAGGGATCTCGCTTTGCATTGGAAACCCATTCTCTTTCCAGATATCCAGCTTACTTGTACCTTTGTGATTTTCATTGCTTTTTTTTTTTAGTGATTTGCTTGTTGCTTGTTTTTTTAAAAAAAATAATATTTACATCATTTTTATTTGTTTGATGTTGGCTGCCATGGCCTCTCAGTGGAGAGGTGGGATCCAAATGTTTTAATAAATAAATGCAACAGGAGAAGTCGGGGGGTGGAGAATGTTTATCACACAGCAAGGACAGCTTAAACGACCTCTTGCGGTGGCCGCATCCTAACAAAAGAATCCAGCGGACGTTAGAACAGTGTGATCCAAATAGTAAGCAATGTGCATTGTCCATGTTTTGGGAAATGAAATACAGACAGCGGCGCCAGGTATAGGGAAGCTCCCCCAATGTTTTTTGGCAGGGAGCAGTGCCCCCCAATATTGAGGGGGCCGCCCCCATGACCACTGGGTGCCCTCCACACGCCGCAGCCCAGGAGCTGGGCTACAGCTGTGATGAGTGAATAAAAAATCATCATGTGACACGTCACGTGACCGCGCCCCCTC
This sequence comes from Podarcis raffonei, assembly GCF_027172205.1. NCBI lineage: Eukaryota > Metazoa > Chordata > Lepidosauria > Squamata > Lacertidae > Podarcis > Podarcis raffonei. The sequence continues at coordinate 63,379,470 of NC_070606.1, read as the reverse complement.
TGTGTGGGAGGCAAGTTGGTGCCCCTGAATAAGAACAGCCTATATCAACAAGGTAGAACGTCTGGGCCTAGACAAAAAATTGTGAGCATCATCTGGGCTTTATGTGCTCCATTGACACTCTGCACTGGGAAGGCCTGACTCTGGATCCTTCACTACAGCACACATGATGAGGCAGTGTGATGTGAAAGCCTAGGGTTCGTTAGTCTCAAGGGTTATAGAAAGATTTTTCCAGAATGCATCTTTTTGTGTGGGGAAAAAGCCTTTTGGGGTACAGGAACTTTTGCTGAAGGGGCCTCTTATGCTGATCCTGTCAGCCATAAGGCATAAGCTTGCTTGTTACACACTGGGTGCAGAGCATCAGGAATGACTACATGGCGTTAGTTGTTTTTCTTAGTCATCCTCATTCCCACAAGGACGATGACAAGGCTCTGATTAGAAGGCCCCCTTGCTGCTTCAGTACAAAAGTTCACATGACTCACTGGCAGTAAGTCAGGTGGTTGAATTCCTGGTTTCAGGTGTTGGATGAACAGGACAGCTTAAATTTTTAGTTCTGGGAAGGGTGCTTCCTGACAATCTGTGCCTGTGGCTCTTTAGGAGGGAAGAGTCACACTTTAATGCTTCCTGGAGGTTTACTGCTATGGCTCTTAGCCAAGGTGACTAGGATGCATCTTTGTAGAGCCATATTTCTGCAGTGCACAAAGAGGACCTCTTGTGCCCAATCTCATGCCCTGAAGCGAGACCTCCCATGACTGAATTCGCCCCTATGCACAACATGTTGCAGTTAGGTCCTCAGTGAGTTATGCTCATGTCAGGAAATAATTTTAGAATAACCTGCCTGGATGACTTTTAAAAAAGCAAGTTGTTGGTTTAGTTACTAAGTCTCTGAGGCAGTCCCACTCTCTTCTTCGTGCTGCAGCTGAAGTGGAGAACCTCTGGCTCTCCAGATGTTGCAGGATTACAACCCCCATCACCCCTGATCATTGGCCATGCTGGCTGGGCCTGATGGGAATTGGAGTCTGACGACCTGCAGAGGACCAGAGGTTCCCCATCCTTGTGCTACCAAATACATGTTAGAGCCAAGGATTGATCCAGTTCTGATTCTTGGTTAATTTATTGGCCTAGCTGTGACTGATTATTGAGAGAAGTCTAGGACTTTTTCTTAGGTTCTGCCTCAGAAAGCCATTTCATGCTTGCAACCACACCAAATCCCTTTAAACAAATGTTGGGAATAGTTCTAGCCTACAAAGGTAAAGGCAAATTATTCAGACATTATTACGGTTCTGAAATCCTTGATGAAACAATTGTCTCTTCCCATAGGCTTGGAGCCTAAGAGACATGCATTGATCACTGGTTTGTTATGGTGAGAATGTTCTGAGACAAAATTTGTGCCTCATTCATCCAAACTATTTCCCCTCACGTAGTGCATCCTGGTTTCTCTTTCAGGTACTAGATGGTCTTTTAGCTCAGCATGGGACGGTAGAGAATGTGGAACAAGGTAAGGAAATGTCTTGGTACTCTCACTCTTATCATTGGTTTTTATTTAGGCATCTTGAGCCTTTCATATAGCTTTAAGTGCTTATATATAAATGATTCATTTCACAGGGACTGTTGTACTTATTAAACATCTGCTTCATAGTACTCTGGAGTAATGTGCGTCCTTACTGTCTCCCATGCAATAAAATACAGGGACATATTTTAATAGGGTATAAATATGTAACATGTATAGGTAACATTGTCTTGAAGCACCCCCTAAACATAGAATTATTCTGGACTTCAGGGTAATCACTGAAGAAAAGCTTATCCAATAGCCACTTCACAAGTTGGTTTTGACACACAGGCGTATTGGCACAAAGAGAAACAGTGTCATGTGTGAAGTGTCTAGCTGTCGGGAGAACACTTATTGAGCTTGTGTGATTGACACCAGATTCAAAGCAAACGTACATCCACTTTCTTATCCCCAAATCCTCTGAAGGAGACTCTTGCTGGATGCAAGAGTACTGATTTATCTGACTGCATTTTTAAATCAGTTGTGTTATTCTTTCAGGGAGCCTGAGATACTAAAACTCTTGCTTGCTTGCTTCTGCAACAGTGGCAGATCAAATAAACTATTAGGCCTCTTCCTTCAAGCTGCAGGCTTCTGACACTCTCAGCATTAAAAACTTCAGGCCAGAAGTCAGAATCTGCGGATGACCACACGCCAAAGACGTTACAAAGACTGATAGTTTCACATTGTGACAGCCAAGTGATTTCCACATTCCTGGCCTTTCCCCCTTTGCTGTCTAGACCACTTAACCACACACAGCTGAGCACATATGTGTATCTGAGAGGATGCAAGAGAATTATTATCTTACTAGTTCTGGAGCATTTAGATTAGTCTAGATAGAGGGAAAATAGAAGGCACACCCACCCCACAATATACCCAATTTTCTGTTTCTACTCACGGGTACTTGTTTTAGAGTCCAATTGTCCACAGGAAAAAGTCAGCGCTCTCCGGCAACGGCTGTGCGGCTTCACTCCACAAAAGTAGCAGTCGATTCAAAACACCGCGCTGCTCACCCCACATCGCTTCGGAGCCCCGAAAAGGGGTTTCCCTGCGAGTAGGGGAGGCGCTCCTGGTGTCAGCCGAATCCCACGTTCCCAGGCTTCATCCGCCTGGAATTTTTGGAGGGTCTCCGCCTTCGCCGCGGTGGCAAGACCCGATTTTTGCGGAGCGGGTTCCTCCCGGTCAGAGGAACTCCGCCATTGCCGATGGCGCTAACCCAGAAGTCTGTAGCTTTCTCCTTTCTTGGTTTCTACTGATTCTAATTCTGAAAAAACACTTTGAGCATAATGAAACATTTTGTTGTTTTTAGAACCCGTTCTCTCTGGGGTTTTCAAGACTTTCAGTATAAACCCCTGTTTTGCCTATGAGATTTTTTTTTAGATTTAAAAACTACGCAGTAAATTAGGTTAGTTGTCTAGTCACAACTTGCTTCTGTCTTTTCATTCAGCAAATTCTACCCCGACAGACAGAATATCCTGTAAAAGAAATGATTGCCATCATGCTAATCTTTCAAGATGATTAATCTATGAATGTAACCAACAGTCATGCTAAGTGCTTATCAAAGTCATCTCATTAAGCAGAAAGCTGATAGAGGGACATGCTGGAGGAACTGGTTCACAGGATTATTTTAACCCATGACAGCCATGGGAAAATAACTGTTTTTGTCATTTATGTGCAGAGAAAGTCACAGGCTAAATTCATCCTGGATATGGTTTTTCATGGTGCTGTGAGCTAACAGAAATGTGGGATAGTGATGGGGTGCCAAAAGCCAAATCCAGGCCAAATTTAGCCAATGGCACTGCATCTCCAAATCAGCCTATCATAGACTGGAGTGAAGTTCTGAATCTCTGACATAGCTGCTGTGGGCTGAGGTGACCATGTGAGTTTCTTAGGACGCAAGATTCTCAATATGAAGTTCTAGAAAACATTTTGTATGACAATGAATACGGGGGATGGGGTGGAGAGAAACTCAATAAATTAATATGATTCAAAACAGAAGCTCCTCTTGTGATATTCTCCCACATGGTAACACAAACATTTGTTTCTCTCTGCTCCCCTTCAGTTAATACAGAATCAGAGACAGCAGTTGTCAACGTTACATATGCAACAAAAGAAGAAGCGAAAGTGTAAGTGTCAGTTCTAAGTGTAATTTTTACTCTTTCTTGTCTTTCTGCTCTGTTTTTTCTCCTGACAATGTTCTCTGAATTTTCTTCCTTTATTTGCTGCAACAAAACTACTGTGTTAAGTTCATTATGGCCTAGCTACCACTGTACCAGAAACATCCATCTATCTACCTATCTGTGCTATTTGAGTGCTAACCAATGAACGGTTTCTCTGAGGGCCAAGCAGAATAGCTACCGAGAAATGGGAGCACCCTGTTTGACCGGGATGGGGAAGCTGTGGCCCTACCAGATGTTGCTGGGTTTTAGCTTTGATCAACCCTATCCAACCTGACACTTGGTCAGGAAGATGGAAGTTGTGGTCCAGCAACATCAGAAGGAACACAAAGTTCCCATCCCTTATGTATGAAGTGCCAAATACTTCCAGCAAATGAAAAAGGGGACAATGGATTCAACATTGCTTTGACCAGTGGAATTTTATTCTAAGGACAGGACTGGCAAGCACCACCTTTGTGCCCATAGAAAAACAGAATTAGGGTTCCTTTATTTAGTGCACTTAGCTGCAGATAGTAAACAATGTCCACAAAATGCAAAATAATGTGACCCCAATTCAGCTAGCATTAGTTGTAATTTAAGGTTGCAATCCTAAACTCACATACTAGTGAGTGAATCCTATTGCACTTAACAAATTAGGTTGGGCTTCTTAGTAAGCATAGTTAGGTCTATGCTGTTGGCCACAATTTTTAACTCTCAATGCTTTCAGTTGAAGTTAATAGCAATTATTATTAGCTAATTTGGCATTGGTAGTCTTTTTTTAACCTTTTAGTGATTGCTAATCATTTTTGGCATGAATGTGTTTTTCACAAAATATGGACAGTTATATTCTCAAGAGTAGACTTCTAATTTTCACAGTTTAGCCTTTTCAGTTGAGTTTTCTGTTTCACAATCCGTTGAATAATAATTCACAAGAATCACTTGCAAGAGCCACAAAACAGAGCTGGACAGAAGTAGATAAGGATCTACTGATAACTTCCTAGGTGATTTGAAGTAGATTAACAAGGAATTTTGACTCCCAGTTGTTCACCAATAGTAACAGCACCTAAAAACTCCCTCACCCCAAATGAGGTATCTTCAACCTTTTTAGACTTGGGACCCAAAAATGTATTTGGAAACCCATTTTTCAATCTTCTACCATATAATAAATGGCTGTAGTGCTCCTGTTGTGACCCACCAGTTGAAGACCAGCACACTCAAATCATACTACTGAAATGAAGGAAGTTTTTTTTTGGGGGGGGGGCTGAGAAAATACAAAGAACTGAACCAAGGAATGCTGTTGGATTTTTCTTTAGGGTTAGTTTATTGTCAGGGAGGGGGAAAAATCCACTTTTTTCTGTTTCAGAGCAATTGAGAAGCTTAGTGGTCACCAGTTTGAGAACCATTCCTTCAAGATTTCCTACATCCCAGACGACGAGGTGAGCTCCCCTCAGCCCCCTCAGAGATCCCGGCGTGGGGGCCACTCTTCCAGGGAGCAGGGCCCCTCCCCTGGGGGCTCCTCGCAGCCCAAACAGCTCGATTTCCCACTACGGATCCTGGTCCCCACGCAATTTGTTGGTGCGATCATAGGAAAGGAGGGCTTGACCATAAAGAACCTTACTAAGCAAACCCAGTCCAAGTAAGTACCACAAATGGTTTAATTTCCTTCCACAGGGGCTCTGTCTGTAGCCTTTATGTCCCTAGTTTGTGATTTTTTAAAAGACCAAATGCAGAGCAATGGGCTCTGGTGTGCATTGTGTAGCAAAAGCTTTGTCTCTTGCAGCAAATTTTAATCCCGTTCTGATGTGTTTTGTATACCTATGTGGAAGTTGTGGCTTGATAGGTATTACAGCCCTGCAACTGTGTTGGTTAAATTGTCCTTTTCAGACTCACCCTGTGTTTGCAGAAATTCTGGATAGTTTCACTAACCTGTTTTGTTATGTACTGTCACCCAAAGCCCCTTTCCCCAGAGTTTGTTGTTGTTGCTGCTTCTGCTACTGTTGCTGCTGCTGCTGCTACTGTTATACCACCAGGAGCCTATAGCTGGTTGCTGCTATTCAGAACCAAGTATCTTCTGCATAACTGGGGTGCAAGGGGTGTTTATAATATTTTAATCATTTTGTCATCAAATTGCTACTGTAAACCTTTTCTATAAGCTCCTCCATCTCTTCCTGGAATAGTTTAATAACTGTACTCTAACCCTGATCATGTCATCTGCGATTTAGCCAGAAAAACATATTGTGTGCAACAACATTATGCGTAGGAGATCATCAAAACCATCAAAAAGTTCAAGTATTTATAAGAAAATATATATGATCCTACAACTAAGAGAGACCTTCATTTTGCATTAGGAAGCTTGCTATTCCTGTGAAAGCATTATCTGAGCTAGTCAAAGTAAAAAAGATGAGGGAGCCCTCTCATCTCCTTTAGAGAGGAGCAATAATTCCTTTGACTATATTATTTGATGCTTGGTATTCTTAAGAGCACAATAGTTTTTTCAAGGAAGTTTTACATTGGATGTAAAATGCTATATATGTTACATTACAGTGTATGATCTGGGTTTTATTGAAGCTGAAACCCATTCCTTAGGTGTAAAGACCTTGGAGAAGGAAAGCCATGTAGCACTTTGAACTGGAATAATAATAATAATAATAATAATAATAATAATAATAATAATAATAATAATTTTCTTTATACCCCGCCCTCCCCAGCCAAGACTGGGCTCAGGGCGGCTAACACCAGGTATAAAAACAGTGGATTAAAATACAACTTAAAAACAAGATTAAAATACAACATTAAAATGCAGCCTCATTTCAGAAGAAACTCAAATCAAAAACATTTTTGGGGATGAAAATGTCAAATCTTCACCAAGGCCAACTATCCAGACTGGTCCTACGCGGGCCAGAAAAAAAGTACCCTTATGTAGAGTACACTTCGTCTTGTAATTCAAACTTCAAATCATTTCCCCCAGTCTTAATTTTTCTCGAAAGATTATTCTCCAAGTGACACGTTAAGCTAAAGATTAGTGTCCATTTTTCTATATCAAAGCTTGTTTTGGCGAGACAAACCTGTGTGAGATAGAAAGGGCAGGAGTATGCCTGTCCTGATCACAGTTTGAACTTGTTCCGCCTCTGGCTCCAGCAGAAGTAACTGCACTTCTTGTTTGCGCAGGGTGTGTGTGCATAACATCCCATGCATGCAAACTACATGATGGTGATCCTGGAAATTACTGCATGGTTTGGGCTTACGGTCATTGAGCTTTACGCTTTTTTTTCTTGTGCAATTATTGCATCCAATGTATGGCCACCTGGTGGACCTAGAAGTGGGACATGCATGCCTCATGAATGGGTGTGATCCCATCCAGTCTACTCTGCTACATACCTGGGGTCTCCTCCAAACTAGTTCCACATTTGTCATTTTTAGTCAGCAGCCTATACCTTTTAAATCAGTGTTAAGCTCCCACACTACTTTTCATTTGCCACACTGTAAATAAGGATGCCACAGGATAATGGCAGTGACTAGCAGGTCTGCTTAACCCAGTGGTGGAGAACCTTTAACCCTCCAGATGTTGCTGGACTGTCTCTCCCATCATCCCTGACCATCGGCCATGTTGCTGATGGGAGTTGGAGTTCAACGATATCTGGAGGGCCACAAGTTCCCCATACCTTATTGAATCCTTCTAAGTTCCTCATCCCAGAGCCACCACCCACCCCAATATTGGGATGCTATGGCTTCTTGTGTGTGATGTGTGATGTTCTCCTGCCTTGCGCCCCAGACGAAGGCCAGCACAAAGGAAACCGGTGCCATGTGAAGGTTAAATGACTCAGTGTGGCAGCTGCTTCTCGCAATACAAGACGTTTTGTGTGCAGTGCCACATAGATTGGGCTGATCTTTTTGATTTAATTTTACTTATTTATTGGGTGGGCGAGCCTCATGGTGGCATGGAGAAAAATTGCCTGGTCTCCAGGATGAGCTGCTACCCACAGACAGCTTGTCTTGCCCACAGGAAGCCATTTACAACAGCCTCCACATAGTGACTGTTTCATGTGCACCAGCCTTCAAAGATGCCTTATAAGATATTGCATTGTTTTCCATTTCTGCAAGGTCACTCACAATCTGAATCGAAATGCTAGCTTGGTTTTTAAATGCATGCAAATTGTGCTAATGTCAAAAGGCCAATGAATTATGTATTTTTAAATACATTCTTTGAGTCTGTTTATACATACGATTCTGGGAGCATAAAGGGCCATTTCTGTACCGGCAGTCTAGCTGGTGTGGGGTAGAAGCACTTTGGGGACGTTGTCTGTGGTCTCCCTGAGTCTCATCATGATGGTGACTCATGAAACAGCACTCTCACGTGGGTGGGGGCGATGATGCAGCTTGTTTGAACCAGTCCTGTGCGTGAATCGAGCATGAAGATGCTGTGGCCCTCCAGATGTTCTGGGACTACAACTGTCATCATCCCTGACCATTGGCCATGTTGGCTGGGGCTGGTGGGAACTTGAGTCCAACAACTCAAGGAGGGCCACAGTTTCTTCATACCTTATGTAAATGATTATACCAGTTTTGCTTGCAGCAGGGGCAGATCATCTTTTAGCCCCTGTATTAGGGTATGTTTGAGTATATCCATGCATGCATATACAGTGGTACCTCGGGTTACATACACTTCAGTTTACATACGCTTCAGGTTACAGACTCTGCTAACCCAGAAATAGTACCTCGGGTTAAGAACTTTGCTTCAGGATAAGAACAGAAATCGTGCGACAGCGACAGCAGGAGGCCCCATTAGCTAAAGTGGTACCTCAGGTTAAGAACAGTTTCAGGTTAAGAACAGACCTCTGGAATGTATTAAGTTCATAACCCGAGGTACCACTGTATATTCATGCACTCTGCTTCATTTAAATTTGGTTCCATCCAGAATCCATTTTCAAGGGGTTAGATAGGTGAGTAATCCTCTATAGAGAACTCAGTCATTCCTGGGAATCTCCCATTGTGGGATCCAGAGCATTGTTTCTCTGTAAGAAAGGGAGATGTACTGAGCAAGAAATCTAAACTTCTGCAGCAAAGCTAATCTTTCTTGCTTCTAACATATAATTGTATTAATATTTAAGATAATACTTTTTTGAGGAAGCACGTGATATGTTTACTGCTTTGTAGCCTTTCAACATCATCTAATGTGTCCAGGAAGATCTCATAATTCAGAAAACAGTTATTTGCATGGCAGCCAAACCAGAGAAGCATTTAGCTGTGATTTTCTTTCACTCAATTTTTTATCCTCACAACAACCGGTGAGTTAGGTTAGTCTGAGAGTGAATGGCCCAGGGTCACTCAATGAGCTTCATTGCTTAATGGAGATTTGAACCTACGTCTCGCCAATCATGGTTTGACATTCTAACCACTACATCACTCTTCTACACTTTGGTGTCTTGGTCTCTCACATGTTCAAGCTCACATAATCTCATCTCCTTCCTTGACTTTTTGGGTTTGCAAGAAGTGCAAAATTGTGGTTTCTGCTTGCCCTGAAACAGAATTGGAAACCATGGTTTGAAACTGGTTTTTGCGTCATTGGACGGCAAGTGTATACCTTAATCTGCTGATGTAATAGCAAACAATGGTTTGCTATGAACGTGGCAGTCAGGAAGGGTATCACAGCATGAGAGGAATGAGCACAGGAGCTAGAAGCTTGCTCATGTAATGCTGAACCCATGTATAAATGTGAACCCTAAATCTTAATGCTTTTCTTGCATTATCCTTTATTTATGTTCAATGCTTGCTTGAAGATGGGTTCTTTGCTGGTGGTTAATCATGTCAAATAGCCTTGTACACTGTTACATGCAGTTCCTTCGCTGGTTTGTTAGGGTGCCAGCTTCAGGCACCTTTCTCTGACCCCTAGCAGATTTCTTTGTATGGGCTCTGTTGCTGCAGGGTAGATATTCATCGGAAGGAAAATGCTGGTGCCGCAGAGAAGCCAATCACCATTCACGCCACCCCAGAGGGGTGTTCAGAAGCATGTCGCATGATACTTGATATTATGCAGAAGGAGGCTGAAGAAACAAAATCGTAAGTATCACTGGCATTGATAGGGAAAGCACGAAACAGAACCTTTAGCACCTCAAATAGCAAGTCTTGCATGCATGTAACATTGTGCATCAAAGGTTCATACCACACAAATTCGCCTTTTAGAGCATACACAAGGCCTTTTGCCTTTTCCACTTCTACAGTCTAACTTCTATAGGCTGGAATCTCAATCGGCTAGAGGGAGAAGACAAAGAAATACCATCTCAAATTGACCCAAAAGGAGTAGGGATTCTGTATAGTCTATAAGCCTTAATTAATATATGTTTGGGAATTAATACATAGCGTTATTATTGATTAAATAAGCATTTCTACCCTACCATAAGCAGCTGCTCCTCATGCCCTGAGAATTAGCTTGATGTTTCTCTACAGGGCTATGATTCAGTGTCAGAACATATGTTTTGCATGAACTAAGGTTCTGGGTTTAATCTACAGCCATAGGAGCCAACTCCTAGGTGCTGAGGTCCCTTCACCTCCCCTAATAAAATATTTGAGGGGGCTGCCCCCCGCAGTTGACAGCCATTGTCATTCAAATATCTCATAATCCGTTTTGTGGGGTGGGGCTTACCTGCCCCCTACCCCAATATTTTATTCAAGTTGGCACCCTTGTCTCCGGCATCTCCAGCTAAAGGATTTTTGACTGTGGCATGACCAGTATAAGATTCTGGAAAGCATCTACCAATCAGGATGCACAGTAATGGGCTTTGGGATCGGGTTGCAGCTCGGTGGCTGAGCATTTGCTATGCTTTCAGGAGGTCCCAGATTCAACCCCCAACATCTCTAGGTAGGGCTTGGAGAAACTCCAGTGGTCTGACTTGCTATAAGGCAGTGGTTATGTTACATTAGGTGGAGTAATGGACTCTGTTTAAAGCACCTCATATGAAATATATGTAAATACATATGCCTGCACTCAGGCACACATACTAATTTGGTCCAGTGGTGAAGGCCTTAACCCCATTGCTAGCTGAAAAGACTCCTTTGTGTTTTTTAACACACACCCCTCCCTTTTCATGGAATGGATGAGGTCTTGCTGGATCATGGAACTCCTGGTTATGTAAAGATTGCAGCCAGTGTTTCATTCTACGGCAACTAAATAAATAAAGCCACCATTGGCGTATGTCACCTCCTCTCCCCACCTTCTTTTTTGGCCATTTCTAATTTTAGCACACTGGTTTCATTGTAGACATTTGAGAAGTCATACATCTTTTCACATCCTGCATTGCTAGGCCTGATGGACTGATTTGGCCCATGTTAACAGGTGGCTGGAACCCTTTGAGTGATGGATCTGGACACTTAGATGCTTTGTGGTCAAAAGCAGGCTATAGGAAGCAGTTATCTAGCTAGGCTTGCTCAGCAGCAGGGTCCCAAATGCAATAGTTGCAAGGGTGGTAATGGCTTGGGTGTGGGGTTTATGAAGTCTGCTATGCAGATCACATCTATGTCATTGAAATGCAACTAAAACAATTGTTGCCTTCTTTACGTGTCATTACCGTGAACCCTGAAAAAATGCGGTGAGGAGAGAAATTTAAATACTGCTCTTTCACAGTTTAGCTTCTTTTGTACCTGGAAAAACAACGTGTGTGGCCAAGTATTTGTGAAGCCCACTGGTTTTACTAGGGCGTTGTAAAAGGCTGCAGATAATCATGGTTATCCTGTACAATGCTGGGGGGGGCGGTGTGTGTTGGGAAATGTACCATGGTCTTCTCAAAGCAGCAACAGTGAAGACTTTGGAGCTGCATCTCTCTGTATTGCTGAAGAGCCCTGTAAAGTCCAGCTAGGGAACCTACTTCAGAAAGGAGGACTGGGGGGAAGACTAATGTCAGAAAAAGGATTTAATGTTTTTTCACATCTTTCAGAGCTGAAGAGATTCCCTTGAAAATCTTAGCACACAATAGCCTAGTTGGGAGATTGATTGGCAAAGAAGGACGAAACTTGAAGAAAATTGAGCAGGACACGGGGACCAAGATCACCATTTCTCCGTAAGTACCACTGACCAGGTAGGCGGTCAAATTACACTTCTCAATTAGAACAAGGAGAAATTTACAGTATGTACCTGAGCACAACCCCTTCACCCCAAATATTGAGTGGCATCCAATAACCTGGCTCTCTTTGTAACATAGAGCATGAGTAGCCAAAGTGTGGCCCTCCAGATGTCTTTGAATAGCAAACCCCATCACTCCTGACTATTGACCATGCTGACTAGGACTGATGGGAGGTCAAGTCCATTAACACCTGGAGGGTACCTGGTTGGCTAACCTGGCCTTTTAGCAGTTGGGAAAAATCCACCATCGATACCATATACCCGGGTGTCTCTGTGTGTGGAATACTTCTAATTTGTGGATGTTCCAGCTAATCCATCTGACAGAGTCGGGTGGTGGGATTGTCCTCTTGGCAGTTCAAAGTGAAAAACAAGAGGCTCTTGCACCCATCTGCGCTCAACCTAAATAACTTGTCTTCTTGATCTGGGTTGTTCTCACCAATAGATTTAACTTTCTGGATTTGCTTTATAAAGATGATTATTGCCTAGCCTGTACTGTCAACCACAGGGCACATTACAAATCCTAGGACATTTGTTCTTCTCCGATTGTCCAGTTTGCAGGATTTAACCATTTATAACCCCGAGAGGACCATCACCGTGAAGGGTAGCATTGAGGCCTGCTCCAATGCTGAGGTGGAGATCATGAACAAGCTTCGGGAAGCCTACGAAAATGACATTGTAGCAGTGAATGTAAGCTCTTGATCCTGCCCTATTTGAGTGTGTGCTTGCTGTGTGAGAATCCGGTGGTCCTGGGGTAAGAGTCCAATAGTCACCATGGGGGCAAGTAAAGATGGAGGTTTGTGGATGCCTTGCCCACCCGAAAGAAAATGCCAGACACCTTCAGGTCTTACTTCACTGGATGAAAGTTAGGTGGCCCAAACATAGTTTCCCCAGCCCTCCCTCAGGTTGCTTTGTTGTTTCTCATTTCCCCTTGTGTTTCTTTCTAGCAACAAGCCAATCTGATCCCTGGACTTAACCTCAATGCATTGGGCATCTTCTCGACAGGCTTATCCATGCTCCCCTCTGGAGCTGGAGCCCGCAGGCCTGCTGTCACTGCCCCATACAACCCTTTTGCTGTAAGTAGCTGGTGCATCCTCTACCCTGTTATGTACGTGCCTCTGCAAATGTACTCTGTGGTGTTGTCCTGCTGCCCTCTAGAGGCAAGGAGGAGACACAACTACCAGTTCCTGCGAGCAGATCTTTGCTTCAAGTGTACTGTTTTGGAGTGTGCCCTGCTACGCAGTTTGGGGGAAGCCGGCAGGTGCAATTGCTGGGGCATGGAAGTGAGGTCTTTGGTGATGACAGTATTGGAGACTCATCCCTGTGGGCTTTTAAGAAAGCTGGGGTCTCATTAAATCCTAGGGGAACTTTCAGACAACATCGGCGTCCATTTTGTTTACCCGGTTGGCTGACTTTGCTTACCCTGTTCAGAAAACAAGGACCTTTTGGGGGTTTTTTTTGTGAGTGTGCCCACAAAGCCCACACATTTGGCCACAGAAACAGGGTGCTGCGTGATGTGACCCTCTTCCTCATGGTGATAGCTCACCTCTACCCTTCAGTGGTGAGCTAACTTGGAAACAAGCTGCAGAAAGTATTCTGCATATCTCTGGGAAACAAGGGTGTCCCTATCTGATTATGTGTAATCCCATGCAGAACAGCATGGATTTTTTTGTTCAGTAGTGGCAGCACTCATGTGCAAAGTGCACCATACCTAGCTATACCTTGTATTGGACTTTTAAATATATATAGGGGGTGTCCCACAGCTCGATGGTAGAGCACATGCTTTACAGGTGCAAGGTCCCAAGTTCAGTCTTTGGCATCTCCAATGAAAAAGAAGGATCTGCAGACAGAGAGAGGTCTTGGAGAGATGCTGCCAGCCAGAGTAGACACTACTGTGCTAGATGGGCAAGGGTGTGATTCAGTGCATGGCTGTTTTACACACACACACACTATATATATATATAAAATTTTAAAATATTTTAATACCACAGTTCATCAAAATCAATGAATTTATAAAAGCAATAGTAAATTTAAAAAATACAGTGCAATAGAGGGGGAAACTTAGCAGCGTGGTAAGAAATAACAGTAGCTGCCAGCAGATCATAACAGTTAGCAAAAGCAATCTGAAATGTAAAATAAAATTGATAGTAGGGAGGTTCATTCTTGACCCACTTCCAATCCCCCTTGAACTGCCGCCTCTGTTTCCTGGACCTCCTGGAAGCTCAGGCTGCCTTTGAAGGTTTTACTTTTAAAAAATAAACATATTTATTTATTTAAAATACTTTGACATGCACACCCTTATGATGTGATACTAGGATGGGAAATAATAATAATATTAATAAACCAGCAACTACCATCCCCACAAAGAGAAATAAAAGGAGCAGATAAGGTGTGTGTGTTTTTTAGTTTTTTTAAAAGATGTATATACATGTGCATCCCTAGATAGTCCTCCAAATATGTAAAAGCTTTTTTTTTTTTAAACGAGACTGGGTGAGCCAATTTTGCTCCTAAACTGATAGACACACAGACACCCCCCACCCAATGGAAACAAGTGGGACCTGGAACCAAATATTATACCCTCATCTACTAATAGGAATGCTCATGGTCAGGCTTTCACCAGCCATTCCATTCCCCTCAGGCCCCGTTTTTTTAGATTTCCAGCTGACATGTAACATTATGTGGCAGCCCAGCATGCTCAGTCCTCATTTGGCTTTGTTTTGCCCCCTTAGGGTTTGTGTTCAAAAAGGACGTTTTTGTACCGCTCTAAACCTCGAGGTTCCTTCCCATGCTTGCTGACTCCTCCCTCTTGTTTCTCTGTGGCTCGGTTTTTGGCTGCAATCCTGTCAACACTCGCTACCTGAGCTCACAATCAGAAAGGGGGATGATACTGTTCCATGTCAACTTGGACACAATCTTTACAGTGGAGGCAGTTCGTGAATTGAGCTGAGAATCATCCACGTCACACTGGAAAGGGATTGGTGATGTCAGCGTCAAGGGGGCCTTGCAGAAATGCCGGTTACAGACACCCACGCCTAGGACATGTGGCCCTCTGCCTCCAGCCCCTCCCCACTGACTGTCACTTTCTTTCCTGCCGTAGAGCCACGCGGCATACCTCTCGGGCCTCTATGGAGCCTCGCCGACTGGCGCATACCCGCATCAGCACTCTGTAAGTGCATTGCCCTGCTCTTCCTGGATGCTGGCCTTCCATGCACCTTGCTTTGCAGCACGCCCTGTCTTCTCGCTTAGGAGGCTTTTAAGTGGTTCTGTTTCCAGAGCAGTTTTTCCGTATGTTTCTGCCCGCTCTGTTGCACTGGTGACAGTAACGCACAGCAAAGCCACAGAGGAGCTTCTACACTGCCCTGCTTCTTACCTTGTACAGTGGTACCTCAGGTTACATACACTTCAGGTTACAGACTCTGCTAACCCAGAAATAGTACCTCGGGTTAAGAACTTTGCTTCAGGATGAGAACAGAAATCGCACGATGGCGGCGCAGCAGGCCACATTAGCTAAAGTGGTGCTTCAGGTTAAGAACAGTTTCAGGTTAAGAACGGACCTCCGGAATGAATTAAGTACATAACCAGAGGTACCACTGTAGTCACAGGGAGCCAGGTGCTAATTTCCCCTCGACTACCTTCTTCACACGTGTTTTTTCTATAGTGTTGCCATTTACACATTGCAACTTGCAAAGCTGCCTTATACTGTCAGACTATTGGACTGCCTTTGCCCAGTACTGTCTGACTGGCAGTGTCTCAGCCGAGGTTTTCCAAACTGTCCTACCTGCGATCTTCTTAACTGGAGATGCAAGGGATTGGATCTGGGAGCGTCTGAATAGAAAGCATGTACTCTACAATTAAGCTGTGACCCATTCCAAATAGCAGGACGACGCCTTCATGGATACGGGCTTTGTCGTTCCATAGCTCTGCAGTAAGTAGATCTTTGTGCCACGAGCACCTTCGCCTAATGTTATGCAGCCATTAAAGGTTGCAGCCCCAATCCATCAAAAGGTGGCAATGCTAATAAGCCTTAGCCTTGCTTGCTTTGTTCCGTATGCTAGATTTTCCTGTCCTAGGAGATGATATCAAAACAATCCTTGGCAATATTCATCCATGAACCCTACAGTGCCTGGTTCTTCCCTTTCTGCTCTACTCTTCTTGTGCAGCTTGCATTCTCTTTCTGATGGTGCTGTGCCAGGGGCCTTTCACCCTAGAAAGGTGAGGCAGTGTGGGTGTTGCTCACACAAACAAAAAATGTGTCTGGGGTTAGGAAGCCAAGCCTACTAGCACTCTGTATTCAATTCTTCATTCCATCAAATTGTAGAGCAGTAAGCTTGGAGGGGCAAGAAAGGTAAATGAAGTATGATCCTGATGGAGTTGCTTATTAGCATACCTGGATTAATTTTAGCCTCCTGCCTAAAATGGATGCTTTGATATTTTGGAGGGCAGCATTCCACTTCTTTTCTAACATGATTCAGGTAACAGGATTCGGATAAACCCATTCTGAATCACAGGGAGAAAGCAATCAGTACTAATGCTCTGCAATAAGTCACCTCCTTTTTCTTTTTTCTATTCCTATGTCTTTCTTTTTTTAAAACAAAGTTTGGGTCTCTCCCCACTTCTTGGCCTGAAAACAGGTTTAGCCATTTATTCCTGCGAGCGATTCTTCGCTGGCTGCCCCATCCTGGGCATGCACTTCTGTGTGTGTAGATAGAATAAGAAGTGGTCCTTGCACATACATAAAGAAAACAGCAGCAAAATGCACATTTAAGTGTGCAATCAACCAGTCCCTATAACTTCCCTGCTTTCTTCTGTTGTTTCCAAAAGAATGTCATATGTGACTGTTTCACAGTCTACATGCTGTGGAAGGTTTGGAACTGAGAGGGCAAGGGGACATGTCAGTTGAATGGAACCTAAGTTGTAAGCTAGCACAATATACAAGACTGTAGAATAGCTTTTAAAGTTTATACAGCATGAAACTGATTTACAGTTTCCTTGCATTTTGATTCATGAGGAATTTGTAAAGAGTGCTTGAATTTTTGAAATAATTTCAACCTCTAAATGCCTACTTTAAGGTACTGTTTTTACTTTTTTAAAAATGTCAGAAAGGAGAAGAAAAACTGATTCCTCTCCAGGCTTTGTGGTCTGCAGAGGGTACTTACTTGGTTGTAGCCTGGGAGGATCTTAGTTGAAATTCCAGTTGAATCATTGTTCTGTAGCATTGGCGTAAAGTCATGTTTTGTGACTTCGTGCCAAGAGATAATTCAGTACACATTAATTAAGCACATTCTGGCAAAACAAGTACTGGTACTTAGATAAGAAAATACTTAACTAAATTTCCCCAGTCCAGGAATCCCCTTAGACATAAAGCATTGTCTCATTCAGATAGGCAACCTGTGTTGGTTCTTGGCTCGCAGACGCCTTGTTACTGAGACTCAAGTGGAAATAGAAAGCAATAGTTTTATTTCTTTTTGTACCATTACAGTATATATCAACAATCAAAGGGGTACGACACCCTTGTATGTTGAAAGAGGGGCAGTCGATTGAGAGAAGATACGACAACACCACACCATGACCATCGTTTTGGCTGGATTTCGCTGGCTTTGCCAAAACTCTTTGTCATAGCAGCAGACAGCAACACACACACACACTTAATACTCCCATTATTTGCTTTGACCAGATTGCTCTCCCTGGTTTGTTTGCCCCACTGAACTTGATGAGACCTGCTCCTCAGTAGGCGTGTATAGGTTTGCACTGTAAATCCAGTAGATTTCAGTAGGTCTTCAGTTGTCTGAATAGTTTGATTTGCATGGTGCTCACTGTATTTAACTCCCAGTCCCTGGTGATAGCTCTCTGCTTTAACTCTTCCTTGCATTCTCCTTTCCTCCTTCCGTCTGAGATTTCCTTGAGGAGTGCTTGTCATTTCACTGCTGGGGTGGATTTTGCCTGTCGTCTGACATGAGCCAGGGCTTGCTTGCTTCCTTGCTTGCTGCTCCTCACCTTGGGAAAGCGATACAGGTGGGAAAGCTTCGTTTTTCTTCCCAATATGCATTTCATGTCCCTTTGCTGTCCACAGTTGCCAGAGCAAGAGGTGGTGAACTTGTTCATCCCAACACAGGCAGTGGGTGCAATTATCGGGAAGAAGGGCCAACACATTAAGCAGCTGGCAAGATTTGCAGGTGCCTCAATCAAGGTAAGAAGCCCACCCACCCACCCCTCGCCCTTTCCTGCATTGCCTCTTTTTGTGTGGTCACTCCAGCTCAGAAGCCAAGTGCTACAGAACTCTGCCTGCCTCCAGCTCTGATTTCTTAAATCTATGGCCAATACTGCCAGGAGCAGTTGTGCGTGAAGACCTTCCTGCGACACAAGCGCTGCCATTAAGTGTTCTACCACCTCTCCATCAGTTTTTCTTAACTGCATTCATATTCCATTCTTCCTCCGAAGAATTCAGGATAGCATTCCAAAAATCTGGTTGAAACAAATTGCCATCAGCAACTGGTGTGTCTGCAAACAAAAGAAGCCCCATTGGATAAGGGGAGAGAGAATATGCATCAACAGGAGAGGTGCCCAGCCGCATATCTTGGCTATGGACAGCTCCTCGGAAACCAGTTATCGGTTTAGAAGAGACAGCTGGCTGCACACCCAGGACAGCTGATATTTTTGGGAAATGACTCATTAGTGGAGACTGACTCGTTACTCTTGGGGCTTGCTGATGATTGAGTGGGCCTGACCAGCCCTGCATGACACAAGCAAGTAAAGTTTGGGTTATACATAGCCAATTGGGGAAAGCTCATATGAATCAATGCCTATTGGGGCTTGTATTTTTAGGAGGCAGCCTGTGATATACCCAAACTACTGCACAAACTATCTGGGTATACACTAGGCTCTAACACTACTCCTTGTTTCTATACTATCAGAGGCTGCCTCTCATGTATGTTTCAGGTTTTGGACATGGAAGTCCTCCTGCAGCTCATTCCTGATACTAAAAACTTAACACAGGATGTGTCCCTTAAGGGGACTCTTACTAGCACTGAGCCAAAGCGGGGTGTGTGCACGTAATATGCAACCCTTTACACTCTTCATAGTGGTGTTGTGTCCCACTTCCCCGGTTCCAGTGGTTTCTTGGGTTATGTGCAAGCAGTGGTAAAGCATCTGCTATGATGGGGGGAGTTGTGTAGGTTGTGCAGTGGATCATTTTCTCCTCTTTTTTTTAAAGTGCAGACTACTACTTGAAGGGGGCACCGGGCAACACAATCTGCAGCATGCTTCCCCACTGCCTGCTGTAATAATACTTGCCAAGCGAGGGGAGGAGTTGTGCTGCAGAGAGAGAAATGCAATTTTTCAACAGAAGTTTCAACTACTCTGGCACTGAAACTCTCCTACCAAAAATCAAACCCTGCTCAAAATGTGGTGCATTACCTTTAAGCTAGGTGCTTTCAAGAACCCAGAGGTGAATGTAAACTAGTCTACCATATCACAATGATTAAAGAGCCCAGGTAGCAAGGCTTTGGTATTGTGGAGCCCAGAGTTCATGTGCAGTATCTGTTTTTAGTCTGGAAGCTTTTTAAGTGGATCTTGTAATCTAGGGCTTGTTGCAAAACCTCTGCACCAGGGCTATTGATGGAGGGCAAAGGGCCAATGCCACTGGGACAAATTTGCTGCACTGTGCTATGTTCTCTGTGACTTGCAGATTGCACCAGCTGAGAGTCCAGATGCCAGCGAAAGGATGGTGATCATCACTGGGCCTCCAGAAGCACAATTCAAGGTCAGTACGCAGCAATCTTGTGTCATGAAGTGCAAGGCATCAGGGCCTGCTTGTGCCAACTGCTGAAAACATGAGGGAAGCAGCTGTCCAAGAAGGCAAGAGTGGCCAACCCCAACTAAAGCAGCCTGCCAGTAGAGTTCTGCTGTTGTTGCTAACCCAAAATATGGGGAGCAGTAGTCATACAGCCCCACATTCTTAGCTTTCAGCACCACATACCCACACACACCTATTAATAGTCCTATTAAGTGGAAACAGTGTTGTGTGAAAGAAACTTTGAATCCCGACTGGAGAATGCTACCTGCCCCGCTGCGTCTTAAAACTTGCAGAACTTTACAACTGTTACTGGCCCTGATATAAAGAACATATATTAGTGTTTTAAAAGCAAACTATTGTTTTTCCCTTCCCCTGCCCCCAAATATAGTCTATTGACACGACAAAGTATGCACCACTGGTTGTCATTTCAGTTCAAGAGGCTACTGGAGGATTAGACTCTGTGCCTCATCAGCACCCCCTGCGAAATTCATATATGGGCAGCTCCTATAGAGTGCCATTAGATGAAGGTCCTATTGTGCTAAAGTATGCACATATTTATGCTTTGACTCTTAAGTCAGCTGTTTGAGCAGAACAGCTGCAGCCCAACAGAAGAGGACAACACATGGCCTTGTGCTACCATTAGAATCGAACCCTGTTATTTGTAGCGTCTAAGAGCTGCTATGCTCTTTTAAGAACACAGATCTAGCACCCAAAAGGCTGTTTGATGGAGGTAGGGTTTTTAACCCTGCAATAAGGGTAGAGAAGCTGGTATGGGTCTGTCCTGGTTTCTAGGGCTGGATTTTAGGTGCAGCAGGACAGGACTGCTTGTGTCATTGTAGCTACATTCATTTTTGCACACCATCTGGGAGAACAGCAGGCAAGAGGACATGGTCCTGATAGGACAAGTGGTTTGAGACTTTTCATGTAGCTCCTAGTCAGGAACCTTGTTCTTTGGAAAGAGAAAGTGAGTTCTTTTAGAGTGTACATTACCTTTATAACCACAGATTATAGACTCTGGGAAATTTAGCAGCTGGTCTTTTTTATTTTCTTGATCCCAGGCCCAAGGACGAATATTTGGGAAACTGAAAGAAGAAAACTTTTTCAATCCGAAAGAAGAAGTGAAGCTTGAAGCCCACATTAAGGTGCCTTCCTCCACAGCAGGTCGTGTGATAGGAAAAGGTGGCAAAACGGTACGTGGGGCTGCTGCTATTGGGGTCATGGGAGGTAGAAAAATCTGTGGGGTTGCAACCGTCTAACAGCTTGGCCTCACCCCCCAAATGAGCACTCCTCTGTTGAATGCCAAGCGACAAGTCTTGTTACTTAAAAGCAAAATGAGAGGTGACGCTTATTAGATTGGATTGCTTGAGTAGATACACAGGGCAGGAGTGGCATGAACATCTAATCACGTTTGCTCCGCCTACTCATTATGCCATTAACCTTTTCGCAGTTCCAATCCGATTTTTTTCTGTGCTGTTGCAGGTGAATGAACTACAGAACTTAACTAGTGCAGAAGTAATTGTACCCCGTGACCAAACACCTGATGAAAATGAGGAAGTCGTCGTCAAAATCATTGGTCACTTCTTTGCCAGTCAGGTGCAGTATTTTATAATGGCTTATTCAACAATAGCATAGTTATGAAAACGTTAACAAGTTAATGAAATGACAGCCTTGAAGCTACATGGAAGTTATGGAAATGTGTAGTCAATGTGCATGTACATGTCATTGATTTACATTCATAGTTGTTAAAGGACAAATATAGCACACGGGTCCTAAAATGGGGAAACTGTAATTCTCTGGTACTTAACGAGTATAATGCAGAAACTACTTAGCAGCTTTTGAAGGAAAAACAACAAGTGCTTCTTCCAGCTTTGAAAGCGCTCTATATTATACGCAACACTTTTCAGAACATGAAAGCATGTTTGTGTCAGGCTGGCTGAATATAGAGAATACAACTGCTACTGAAATAATTTCATCTAAGCTGCCCTTAGCAGGGCTTTCACATAAGTCACAGTTGTTTATGTTAGCTCAGCTGAAGATAGTGGAATACAGTGGTACCTCAGGTTAAGTACTTAATTCGTTCCGGAGGTCCGTACTTAACCTGAAACTGTTCTTAACCTGAAGTACCACTTTAGCTAATGGGGCCTCCTGCTGCTGCTGCGCCGCCGGAGCCCGATTTCTGTTCTCATCCTGAAACAAAGTTCTTAACCTGAAGTACTATTTCTGGTTTAGCGGAGTCTGTAACCTGAAGCGTATGTAACCTGAGGTACCACTGTACTTACCAAGGGTACCACAGAGGACCCTCACCTGGGTCTTTCGTTTTGGGGAGACGGCTCGCTGCATTTCCTGACCACTACCTATACCGAGATTGCCTGTTCTTTTTCTATTAATGATAATTATTCTTTTCTCCCCATGTAGACTGCACAGCGCAAGATCAGGGAAATTGTCCAGCAGGTGAAACAGCAGGAACAGAAACACCCTCAGGGAGCCCCTGCCTCGCAGCGCAGCAAATGAGGCTCCAAGGCTAGCCAACAACAACCGATGAATGTAGCCCTTCCAACACCTGACAGAATAACCAGACCAGGGAGCAAACCAAAGACTATCTGGAGGCATTGGAGTCTGCCCAAGAAGCTGGGGCTCTGCAGAGGACTTTCAGTACACAGGGAGTGGGAGGGGGTCGGGCTTCAGCCAGCAGGGAACTGCTTCCCTCACACCACAGCCCACATGGAGTCTGTCTAACAGTAAAACGCTATCCCTTTAGTTGGACTAACATAGGCAAACATTTTTTGCAGACAAACCCATTCAGAATAATTTCTGTACATGTGTGTACATACTAGGAAAGCATTTTTCCCCCACACAGTGCATGGGCTGCTGTACAGGACAGCATTAATATATTTTAGAATTAATATAGCTAACTAAACTAACTCCAGTCTTTAATTTCTTTTTTTTAAACAGTCGCATTTTGTTTTTAGAAAAAGCAGGCTTTTCTAGATTAAAAAGGAAAGAAGCTAGTCCATTTTGAATTTCTATCAGAAAGTAGCATGGAGGACTTTGGAATTCCACTTAAATTTTGCTCTGGTAATCCAAAGTGAACAACATTTAGAAGGACTTTAGGAAGACCAGTGGCAGCTCCATGCCATATTGGGTTGCTGCCTGTATGTGCCAACGGAAGGGATACCGTCTCGTTAGCAGAGGAATCTCTATGCATTTCTTTTCTCCAGCTCATATGATCTTCTCTTTGCTTCATAGATCTCAAACTGGTTTTTGCATACACTCTCTCCTTTTGTACCACCAGACAATGCAGTGCTCCAAGTAAACACATCATAGATGCAAAAAGAACCACCCAGCCACAACTTCCACTTTGCTTATCAAAATGCCAAGCTTCAGTTATACCTAGGCTTCCTAAAAGGGGTGGAGGGGAACCTTCACCCAGCTTGCAGGAAAACAGAGCACACTTGGTACATTTTGCATGGAGGATGCTGCCACCAATACTTTGGGAAGTGGGTTTTTTAAATGGGATTGACAAGATGGTGTTGGCCCAGGGCATGAAAATTGCAACTTTTTTTCAAAAAAAGAAAAGAAAAACAAACAAACTACCTCAGGTGTTTTCATACCTCAGCACCTTGCTCTTGTGTGTCCCTTTTTGAGATTTTGTATGCCTTGTAAAACTGAGAGTTGGAGCATTTTTTTATTTTTTTAATAAAAATGAGTTGGAAATAAATTTAGGCAAAAGACAGCTGCCAGGTGGAAGAAAGCATCATTCTGCATGATGACTATTCTGTATTCTTCTTCTGCTAGATGAGAGCAAATGGCCTTGGAACGTAATAATAATAAAGGATAGAAGTGCAAGAGACACTGGAGCAGAACTCCTGAGTTTGACAGGTTACACACACGGTTAGAGTTTTCTGTGCTAACAGATGGATGTTATACTGGTTTCTGTGAACATACCATTGTACCAACAGACTGCAATGCCAGTTTCTCTACTTCAAACAGTGTTCTGTGAAAAACAAAATATATCCAGCTAACAAGAGCCTGACCTCAGTAGTTTTATTTAACAGAAAAAGGAAAATAGGAAAGTGGGTGGTATGCTAGCACTCTCCCCTAATCTACTTCCTCCCTGGCCTTAACGAGGGGATCCTGTGCAGTCTTGTGAGGTCAATGGGTGGAAGCAGAAACAAGGGCTGCGCTTTGTAGAAGTACCTGGGTGACTTTCAAACTCATTTGAATTGCAGTGACCCTTCAAAAGTATCATTTGAGTTAACTTGTCACTATGGACTTAGAAAATAGGTTGCAATCATTTTTCATTAGCTTTCCACATAGGCGAAAACTTTTAACAAACCAGCTTAGAAGAAGAATATTAGTCACATACACACACACACTCAAAAACAGGATTGGACCAGCACAAGCTAGTGGCCAAACAAACACAACATTTTGTTTCTTACTGTGATAGAAAAGATTAACATATGCTAAAACAAGCAGTTTACAAAGAGGCTAATCTCTTACAGGATTAACCGATTATTTTTGTAGCATAATAGCTACATATTTATGTGCCAACTAACAGTAGGCAATTATGCTCTAAATATAACCTGTCCTATAGCATCACCTCCCATATGCAGCTTCTTGCACAAGATGGGAGGCCCAACATTTGGGGGGGGGGGGAGAAGGAAGCCCTATGGAAGCGGATGGAAAAGCCCACTTGTGAAAATTTCACATGCTTTGGCTTATTGGTGGTGGTGTCAGATTAAAAGAAAAAGAAAAAAAGAGTGCTTACCCCACAGCTGGTGATGCCTGTATTTTAAATGCTTGTGTGGTAGAGATCCTATACAAGTGTCCTCAGAAGGAAGCTCCTCTGACTTTGATGGGACTTAGTCCCAGGTAAGTGTGTAAAGGGCTGACGTCTAAGGCATGGCCTCCCAGTGGTTTTAGGAGATGCAAGGATACAAAGACTGAGTAGCCTTACTGTGGTGTAAGGATTATTGGGAATGCATGCAAGTACACCGAGCACTTAAAGTGCTAAATAAATACTGTATTTGTAAACATAAATTCAGGCTGCAAAACTTACGTTTAAGCCACCACTAATTCAATTCTAGGCATATTTCAGGGGAGGAACCAAAGCACCTTTCACCAGACTTAACCCGGCCACAAGTGTTGCAGCTTTCCCTGCTCTGAATTAAACTACAGACAAGTAGTGCATGGAGGTATCTGTTTAAAGGAAAGGAAGGCTTACAAATTAACAGGCCACACACCTTCATTTAGCCACTACATTCTACAATACAGGACACTCTGCCTCGTCATGCTTAGCATGTAGGTAGCTTTCATATGTTCCTATTTCACTTACGTTCCAATAATGGGCATACATTGGGAAGCCATCACCAAATCTCTTGTACACAGCAAAATAGCTGCATATGCAGTTACTCATAAAGGACTCTTACCCAGAAGTGCACAACACTTGATATAACTAGCCAAAACTGGGCTGAGCAATTTCCAGAATGGTACTGGCACAACTGCCATCTGCAAAAGTGTTAAATATAATGAGCCTCCAAGAATAATTGGTCAAAGCACTAAAAAACATCATTATGAGTCGAGAGGGGAACTGCAGTATTGGGGGGGGGGAAGGTTCCTTCAGACTTGAACTAGGCACAGACCAGTTGTCCCACAATCACCTCACAATAGTCTCCTGCCCACTGCAATTTCCTTCCACTCTTCCCATTCCACAACATCAGGGATAGGCAAACTCCGACCCTCCAGATGTTTTGGGACTACAACTCCCATCATCCCTGACCACTGGTCCTGTTAGCTAGGGATGACGGGGAACTGTCGTTCCAAAACACCTGGAGAGCTGGAGTTTGGGTTTTAATGTTGTGCAGGCATAGGCAGAGTTAGTTTTTCTTTCTGCACTGATTGACAAGCAGATAATGAATATAGCAAAGAAGTGGGATATTAGATTTCTTTCGGTTTGGTTTTCTGTGTGTGCTCTGTAGTCAGACCACAACTTGCTAACATTCAGCTTGCAATGGTAGTGAACACTTCCTTTTCCTCCTCACCAGAATGCAACATGTGCTTCCGTCTACTAAAGACATGCAGATACTGTAGGAAGTAAGTTAGTAGAGCTGTTTTCTCTTACCCATTAAATTATATTAAGTTATGGTTATGCTTATGTTTGAAAGAAAATATATGAATTCTACCCATTCACCTATTAACGTTATTTCTTTAACCTTAGCACTACTACCTCAAAACTTTGAAAATGAAAACTTTGAAGATGAAAAGATTCAAATTGAGATTTGCTAGATAAATATTTATTTCCATTTTTAGTTCTTCAAATATTTCAGATTCCAACACATTTCCATTTAAATATACGAATGCAAATAAATAAGTCTCATACAAATCATAATCCTTTTAAAGAAAGATGAGTCCCCATTTAGGGTGTTTGCTATGGATTTGTTACAAATCAAAAGGAAATTTTTATCTTCCAAAATCACCACAAATCCAGTTTTAGAAAGAAAAACAAACAAGTGTGTTTCCCACCTTGCAATCCAAAATATCTTTGTCTGGTGGTCAGGAATATGCCACCCACCCACAATTGCACACCCCTTCCTTACTCCATCTTGGAAGTGTTTCTAACCGTAGTTTGCCTAGGAGGGATGTGCTGGCAAACTGGTGAGGCTAACCTAAAAATGGAGCTGGGAACTGACATACGAGCTCATAGCATATTTCCTGATTAGAGTCAGTGCCTTGAAATTATAGTACGTAATGTACAGCCGTTGGGAAGATGGCAATTTTCCATCTTCACGTCACTGAGGTTGCTCATTGTTTATCCAATATTGAACTGTCGGGCCGCTTTTCTTTAACAGTCTTTCACTACTCTGGTACCATTAAGCTGATTCTGCAGAATCCCTTTCTTAATCCACGCTTCAGCCCTTTGGATGGAAATTCAGAACTAAGTACTTGGGTTTGGAACGACACGTCTGCATACCTCCTATCTCTGAACGGGGATCAGGAAAGAGGATACTTTGAGATGGTGTCACAGCAATCTCTGGTGAAGTATCTCCCATGCCATCCTTTTGCGGTAGTAAGGCATGTGACGCTGCAAAAAGAAAAACACCTTGGAACACTGAACGCAGTCATACAAGCAAACTTCCCCTCTGGGCTCAAAGTCTACTACTACGTTCATGTTTATTCTCTCTCCACCACCACCCCAGATTATTTCTTTGCAATAGCTTGGTTTATCAGCTCATGTCATAAACAGAATATATGGGAGCCTATCCAAACAAAGGAATCAGATATGCAAAGTCCCAGATGTGCAGTTGTGCAAGATGGGACACCACTAATAAGCAGCCATTTCTCCACGGAAATAGGGGTCACAGAGAAGGCCTATGGCAGCACTAGCCGTGAACAAATCCCTGCCTACCTCAAGGTAGGCAAAGCAGGAGGAAAGCAGCTTTAGGCTTTCCTAAAGTGTTTTGGACCACTCACCTGTGTAAATGAAATGGGTTTATCCCTGGAGATGAAGTCTGCATATTTACAAGCAAACATTCCACAGTCACTGCCGTTCAA
Organism: Podarcis raffonei; assembly: GCF_027172205.1. Taxonomy (NCBI): domain Eukaryota; kingdom Metazoa; phylum Chordata; class Lepidosauria; order Squamata; family Lacertidae; genus Podarcis; species Podarcis raffonei. The sequence continues at coordinate 63,352,318 of NC_070606.1, read as the reverse complement.
CTGCTGTGGAATTTCCTAAGATTGAGGGAAGGGAGGAAACAGAAAAATGCAGATATAGATGATAGATAGATAGATAGATAGATAGATAGATGATAGATAGATAGATGATAGATAGATAGATATAGATATTGCTTCCTTTCTGCTCCCCCCCCCTCAACTGCAGAATACTGAACATTAAAGAGGCTCTGTTAGTGTCATAAATACGTGGAACCAAACCCCCATGTATGATGCGATTGTACTGCACTACATTTCCCATTTCCTACATTAGACATGTTTGCTCTACGGAAAACTTAAGACTACAGGAGAATGTTCTGAAAGTAGATCGACCATATCAGCACCACAGTCTTACCAAGTGAGCTATACATTCTGTGAAATCCACTCTGCTTGAAATTCTTAAACTTTCCCCAAATTAACCTAACTCAAGATAGTAAGCATTTCACGTTATAATCCCTTCAGCATAAAATTTCATTATTTTTATCTAAGTCTTCACTGCATTATGGAAACCCTTCAACAAGCTCAGCATTCAACACTTATGGGTGAGCACCCAACATTTGTTCATAGCTTAATAAATGATGCTTTAAGGGAGGATCAGTACACCCAAAGCAACACTTTAAAGAACATGTGCTGAGATGAACATTAGAGCCGTAAAATCACACACGCACATGTGGTTCCATACTGTGAAGTGTCCATGATGAAGCTTTTATGACTATGTTTCTCCTGGCTTTGCTTTCTTCCTGCAGAAAATGCCTGTTCAATAAAAGCATGAGATAGATCAGTCACGATTCTCCTGAAACCGAGTTTATCACTCTACAGAGTTAGCAAAATTTTGTATCACAAACCTTTTCAATATCTGGCAGAATGAGAAGATGCTATACATCTTTAAGAGCATACTTTCACTTGATGATTTAAATTGAAAGCTTATTTTAAAAAGTTGTGAAGTAAACCAAGTAGGGAATACAGTTTTACAATAACTGTGTCTGTTTCTAAAAATGACAGTCATATCTAAGGGGTTAAGTAAACGTCTCAATATATCTATGAGCAATTTAAGAGTTGGTGCAGTATTAAGACAGCTTGTCAGACAGTTGCTTGTGTTTGGTTATTTATTTGGCAATGCATGACATCTCTGCAACTTTAATTAGAAGGAGTATTACACAAAAATGAGCAAACATGAGAAGAAAACAAATACTTGTAAAGTAAATTCCTATTAGAAAAATTGACTTACAGCAATCTCTTACATATCACATGGCCATCTTGTCCCATTGAATCAAAATATTTGATGGTCTCTCTCCTCATGTCTATAACCTATCACCAAAATAATAGTATTAATGGAACACTCACATTTGCTACTTTCACATCTTCTCGCCTTCTAAAAATGAAATAATGAGAAAAGCCAACAATGCACTCACCACTAATGCCCAATGTACTCTGATATGAATGGGCACTAAGATTATATCATGCTGAAACAAGTCCACTTGCTTGGTCCATCTTCTGACCCCATTATAGCCCTCAGAACTTAGCTTGGGGTAGAAAAAAGTATTAAACGCATACAGTACTGGAAAGCCCAGTTGTTTATTTCTCTCCATCAGAAGGTTCATATAGAAGTTAATAACCTATAAATACAAGAAACAATGAAAGGAAGAAAAGAGCAACGATTAGATGTTTATCTGTTAAAGAGGAGGCAGCTGTCATGACATCATGTGGCTAAACCGCTGGGCTGTAGAATTTGCAGAGTGTCTCCACAACTGCTAAGACCTTCACTCCATGTAAAATCTGCACATTTTACCTGGGTTGCTGGTCTGATCAGGATATTTGGAAATCAAGTCTAAGTACTTCCAGTCCTGCCACGTCCCCCACCTGTGGGCCCCCATGACCCGAGCCTCCTGATGAATCATGCGAGTCTGCAAAAACCCCACAGCACCCTCTTAGATAAGATGGAGGCTGTTTCCGAAGCTTGCTTTGCTTCTCTTGTGTGTCAAGATTATATCAATGGTACAGACAGGGAAGAAATCAGAACTGATGTGGACCAATGTATCTAGAAATTTTTTGATGTTGCATGACAAATAGAATCCTTTTACTTACAAAAAGTGTTGCAGCCATCTGTCCAAAAACCAGAGCAATTAATTAAAGAGGTTGTTTCAGAACTGAGGAAATAAGTACCAATTCAGAAGCACTTGTATAAACTGTGACACTGGCAGCAGGTTCTGGAGGACATTAATATACAATGCACACAAAACCCTGCTGAATTGCCTCATGGATCTTCAGCATAGCTAGAAGCCCTGCTTCAGCTAATTTCCCTGCACTCATTAGCAAACTTGAACATAGAATATCATTCAAACACCAGAATGACCTTTGTTATACCAAACAGTTTAGAACAGATGCCCCTGCCCAATCATGTCAAAGTCCTTACCAAGCCAGGATGGAACACTTAAAAGAGCTTTCATTTTCCAAGAATTCAAGTCCACCCTACCGGACCTCACAGCAAGTGACCTTGCCACAAGAAAAAGTTAACAAAGTTTTGACTAGAATTGAAAACTTGTATTTTACCACATCATTGAGCCACTGCTGGTCTCTTAGTCTCTGGATGTCTCCACGTGTAATGTTCAGCTTGAAGGCACTAGTCAGGATTTCGTCGTCTTCGCCACAGTTCAGCACATTCGCTATCTCTCTCTCCATATCCTGGAAGGGCAAATGTAATGCTATTAGATGCATAAGTAGAGAGCAGCAGGCAGAATTAAACTTCCCATGTTCGGGGGGCAGGAGTGGGGACAAGTCATGATTATCTCTAGTTTGCTCAAAATCCTCAGATTATAAAATGATGCTAAAGCTCTTGCTTGCAACATGTCACATACTGAATATTGCAGCTTGGGTTACAACTGAATCTGAACAGCTAATTTAAAAATAATAAGTTACTGCTCATGGGCATAGTACCGAGGACAGAAGAGACCGGTGGCATTTGTTCAGGTCAAATAGTCCATCAGATAGGAACTTATCCCAATCAACCCTACCACAAGAATGGTACCTCTGTAAGGTAAGGAAGGCTCTCTGTAGCCTTGTCCAAGCTCAGATATTTCTGTTCTTCTGTCTCAACTACAGAATGCCTTCCATATGATGATTCTTCCTGACCCAGGCTTAACCTAAGTGACACATCCTCTGATAGATCATTTGTCAAGCAATGCTTTAAACTCTGTTAAAAGAAAATGGACCATTGTGAAATACAAGGCCTGCTCATGGGAAAGGAAAATTCAATATATTCCAGTGCCATCTTTAAGATTCCACTAAAGCTGTATCCTCCGTCTATCAGTCTGGTAGCAAAATAGGGACTCCCACAGACATGATCTCTGCATACTTGAGGTATGTGGAAATAAAAATACAAGTATGGGAAGGAGTGACCTAGTTGAAGCCCTAAACTTTATTGTATCCCAAAGTGGGGATTCCCTTTGCACTACGGTGGTACCTTGGTAGTCAAATGGCTTGGCTCCTGAACAGATCGGCTCCTGAACGCCACAAACCTGGAAATAAGTGTTCTGGTTTGCAAACATTTTTCAGAAGCCGAATGTCCGAAGCGGCTTCCGCTTGAGTGCAAGAAGCTCCTGCAGCCAATCGGAAGCCGTGCCTTGGTTTTAGAACCATTTCAGGAGTTGAACTGACCCCCGGAACAGATTAAATTCAAGAACCAAGGTACCACTGTATATGCATTACTTAAGTTCCAAATCCACAAAACGAGGCTTAGCACGTTAGTCATCTAGCAATACAGCCAAGTTATGGTTGCAAGATCCTTCCCCCAAAAATACAATATGAAACACCAAATGTGTGTTTGCTGAGTTGCGCTTATGGAAAAGGTCACTGTTTTGATTTCTACAGCCTGGCAGATAGCCATCTGCAATCATCAGAGACAGGTACAACATTAATATGTGACACCCTGCAGAGTCCACCACTGATGTCTGTCCTGGGTTCTTCTGTTTCTCAACAATACTGACTGGGTATTCTGTAAAGATTCAGAAACTGACATCAGCAATCCACAAGGAGCAATCAAACCAGCAAAGCTGACCAGAAGAGCAGAACAAATCTCAAGAAGCAAAATAACCTGAAGTGAAATCTCTGACCTGCAAACATCCTTGCTTCCTCTCTCCATACTCTAATATTCCTCCCGGCATCTTACATTGTATATTTGTGATGCATTTTAATCCTTATAGGCTGTTCTAGGAGCCAGGTTATACATAAAATATTAATCATATGGAAAAATGTAATTATGCAATGAAGGACAAAAGCTTCACTAGTACAGAAAAACGACTCACCTCTTTTTTATGTACTACTAACTTTTTAGGTTCTGGAGTTCTTTCTGCTACTGTCACTGAACTGAAAGAAGCAAAGATTAATTCACGGCAAGAAAGATGGATTTTGCTAAGGCAGAGGGGAAAACAGTTTTCCCATGAAGAAGAAAGCATACTGGCATTTAATTCCTGCTAAAATCAATGCACTTTCGTTCCCATGAAAAGCAGTTGCAGCAATGCTTGTGTGGAAAGAGAAAGAATGAAGGAACAGCAAACTGCAAAAGTGTATGAGGCAACATCTATAATACCTAGCTGAGTGGCTCATCTCTCCAGAAATGAAAGTTGTACAGTACAGAACTAGACAAACATTGCCAGGTGGTAAGTTTTTAGTATAAGAAAGAAGTTTGACTAGACAGTTACAATCCCATTAATATGGAAGCTGGTGAAGATACTTTGTTTGGAAGGGCTCCAGAACTGAAGGCTAGAGAATAAAAAACGTACCTAGTAAATTTTCATTATATACAAACAGCAAGGAACTATCTATCATTTCATCTAGTTCCTCTCTACAAAATTAAGATGCAGAAGCTTTAGCAACGTAGGAAGCCACAGAGCTTAGATGGCCACCTAACATGGTTGCTTAGTTGAGATTACTGTATTGCAGGGGGCTGGACCCTGAGGATCCCTTCCAATTCTAGAATTCAATGATTCTAAGATGTGTCCCTGCCTACATCCAGTCTGGTTTTGCCCCCAAGCAGTACTTCTCTTACTCCTTATGTCCTAAAACGCGTATCTATAGGAGAGAGAGAAATAACAAATAAATAGAGCCATTGCTAACAACAGCTCACATACTGTTTTTATGGCTTCCAGGTTAGCCCTAAATCCACCTACGTATCAGTGCTCTAACACTTCCCCTTGGGGAAGTTAATGATACAACTAAGTACTACTCATGAGAATAGTGTAAAAGCAAAACCTGACGCACACAATGATTAAAGGTTGTTGTGCTCTTGCATCAATGTGCAGCCAATCAACTCCAAAGCCAAAACCAGCAAATTTTTTGCAACAACATTTTCACATACCTGTTTGCTGCTCTTTGAGGGCACAGGAAGCCAAAGTTTTTGACACCTTTAAGAAAAAAAAGTGCAATGAACACAGTATTTTAGTCAACTGTAATTTTAGCATGGCACTGAGTGACATATTTAGAAAAGAAATTTAAAAATGTTGGCTGCCATACTCATTTCACATGTAAATAATTTCTCCTCTTAATAATATGCCAAGGAAACAGCTTCTTATTTCAAGTATATCATAAAGAATAAAAAACCAATAAGCTACTTCTGCCACCTTACGATAAGACACAATTTTAATGTATATCTAATTTACAATTGTTTTAAAAAAATAATATGGCAATATGCATGATTGGCTAGTTATACCAAGGTAGATTTTAAAAAGGAAAGAACAAAGTACTTATTAACAAATTTTAACATCACCTTTAGTGTTAAGGATTCCTCTTCCTCCTCTTATAACCATTTAAAGCAGGAGTGTGACCTTTTTTGGTTTTTTATCAGAACTGGCCTTGAAAGCCAAACCTGACCAGTAATCACTGCTGCCCATCTGTCCATCACACGACATCATTATGACACCATGTGATTGACAGGCACAGGCACACAGTCAAAATCTCTTGCAGGGGTTCCCATATTAGAGGTTACCGCCCACACACTTCTGCTGCACTTTCTGCTAGTATGCTGGCACCTCAGTAAAACCTCGTCTTACTGTTTATAGCAGAGTTTTCCCCCGGAGGCAGACGACAAGAACAGTAGTCATAGTCAAAGTTCTCAGTCAAGAGCTTCTTTATCTCTTGACTGGTCACACAAGCATTTCTATTACAAATACATAAACTTATTTGCATTCTTTCTATAACTCACCAGCACGGTATAAACTCAGCGTGTGTGTGTGTGCTTTCTCCACGCTAAACTTGCAGCCTGCAACTTCCTCCCTTTAATTGCACCTCCAGCTGACACCAATCAAGCCAAGACTGCCACTCCCACACACTAAAGGAAATTCCAGGAACCTTTTTTTAAAGGAACTTTTATCTGTTTCTTGAAGAATGTTTTCCTAACATCCCAAGCACCTACTGCTTTTGAGAACTTCTTTCTGGCCATTGCCATAGTAGCAGGAAGCGCTTGGGAAGGAAACTGGCTTCCTTCTCTCTCTTCTGACACCAGTGAGGTGGGGAAAAGCTCTTGTTTTCTCTTTTGATGGAGAGATAGAAAGCTTTGTCTGTCCCTACCCTCATCCCCCCAGTGACTTAAGCGAAAGAAGCCAGCACCTTCTGCTGTTGTGTGAAGCCTTTGGGATTACAGGAGAACAAGGCATAAAAGGGAAGCAGAGGAAGAAGTCTCCTTCCTTCCCTTTTAAGTCTGATCTTGCTGCAGTCTCAGTGGAAGGGGGAGGGATACTAGCAAAAGCTGTGGAAAGCCTTTGGGAAACTCACACCTTCCCTTTTCACTCTCTTATCCCTAGCTTAATCTTTGCTCATCAGCAGGAACCCTGTCCACCTGCCCATCAGGAGATATAGCCAGCTGAGGGGAAATGGCTTGGCAGGCCAGGTTTGACCTGAGCGACTGAGGTTCTCCACCCCTGGAGTGTGTATAAGCTACCACCCCACCTGTGTGCTTCTTCAAATTAACAATTAAGTTCTGCCATTTTCAAAATATTAGCCAGAAATTCAGTGTAACTTTCAGAGACATTGCATCTCCTAAATATGTCTTCTTACAGGAAAAGTAGCTTTAGAAGGAGTTCCTATAACATCATGAATGCAGATAATTATCAGAGAAAGCTGTGTCATTATTATTTTTTAGATGCAGGAAAAAGCATACGAACAGGAAGAATAGCATAATTTAACTGAAGTAGTAATCACTTTGAATGATTAAGATGGCAAATTAGGTTAGTTTAATATACTGGAATGCATCAACCAAAGTCTGAAAGACTGGTGATTTTCCCAAGCGTTTCAAGTTAGTGTGCAACACAAGGAGGAAATATAGCAGTAAGAAAAACTGGTAGAACTGAAAGTGTATGAACTAGAGGTTAGAGTTTGATTTAATTATATACTTAATTATATACCTGTATAGTGCTTGTATAGTACCTACCATTTCTTGGTGTGTCAAATGAAGGGTCATCGATTTCTACACAGCAATGAGATTTTAGCGGCTGATGGACTTCACGCTGGACACTTGGTTTAGCATATTCACAAGAACAGAGATAAATTATATTTTCAGCTAAGGAAAAGAATCCTCAAATTTCAACATGGCATTGAACAGATACTGAATACTGAACACACATACATACTGATACTGAAAACAAGGTATCATTCAGAGTTAGGTAAACCCAAAAGGATCTGAAAGGAGGATAACATATTAGCTAGGTTATCTGAGATTTTTTGTGTGAAGAAAATGCTAATGCCTCTACTGGGAAGATGACTGAAGAAGTGGCTTCCTGCTACACCTGAGAGTGATCAGATTCCCAACTGTAGCTTCCTCTCAGTGTGTAGCTCTGCACAACCACTCACTGATGCTAACACCTATTAGTTCCTTGATATTAAAGACATTATTGTTGCCCAAGTGCATGAATTAAGGAGATATTTAAAATCCAGAATGCCAATAAGCTGAAATTAACTTTATCTGTTTTGTCTTCCTCAATGCATGTTAACCTTCACCAAGAAACACATGAGCCTACTCAAAAGAAAATGCTTCATTATTTCATTCTATGACTTTATTAAAATGTTTTTATTAGGGACTTACTCCAAGCACTTGGCTCCTGTGGGAGAGGAGTGGTTTTTATAGCATTTTTCTTTTTCTTGTTCCAGCAGCTGTTTGTATTTTTCTCGCTCCTCTCTCTGTACTCCCTGGGAGGAGGAGACAAATAATGAAGTTATTTATCATTAAAAGGGTGATGACATTCATACCTGCATTATTTTAAACATACTCCCTATATGTTACAATGATATTCTTTTATTATTATTTATTAAATTTGCATACCACAATTCATCTGAAGATCTCAGGGTGGTTTGCAACATAAAAATACAAAATATATTAAATATATTGTTGTCGTCTGTGGTTTTAATGGATCTTTTAAATATTATTTAATTACATTTTAATGGTTCATCTTTTCTGTTTTAAAGCTTTTTCTATTTTATCATTTCCTGGACTGGGGAAAATGTGGGATATAAATCAATATAACAATAGTAATAAGAATACTCCAGCAGTGTGCCTCAATATGCAAGTTTTCAGGCCAGCAACCTATAATCACTCTGAAAGACAGATTCGAAGCAATAGCAATACACATAAAGAGAACTCGGATACAGAAAGCCCAGGACAGCAATCTTATCTTATTTGGGAGTAAATTTCCCTGGGGGAAAATAGTAAGCTCTGTTTCTGAGCAAACATGCATAAACCAAGCTACTGATGCATCCAACTGATCAACTGGACCAAGACCAAATGATCCGTCCCAGTTCATATAGGATGGTTATATAAGAACATGGGGCCATAGCTCAGTGACATAGCATCTGGTTGGCATACAGAAGGTTTCAGGTTCAATGCTAAACATCTATAGGAAAGGCTGTGAAAAGCTCCCTTTCTGAAACACTGGAGAGCTGCTGCCAGTCAGTGTATAGAAAATACTGAGCTAAATGGACTAATATTCTGATAAGGCAGTGTCCTATGTAACAGGAAACTAGATCACAGATGGCAGATTACCAGATCTGCCACCCAAATTATCATCTCTCTACTTCACTGGTTCAAACTGAAGCTTATTATTGTTTCAGAGAGAATATTAGTAGCTGATATGCAACTGAAATCAAGTTGAAGAACATTGGTTATTTTTGAGGAACAGAAAGGACAGTTAATATTTTATTAAAAACGGAAGTGTAACAGAGGTGGGGGGAAGCTACATAATGGCCCACTGACCAATTTCTGGTGGGCGACCTAGTGCCTGCTCAGATTATTGCAAATAATGGTAAGGTAGAGCTTGAGCTGAATCCAGGTCTTAAGCAAGAATGCATACTCTGAATCACTTAACAAGTGAGGCATAACTAAGTGTTTAAAAAGACAGTGAGTTTGTACTCTTGGCAACACAAGAAAAATTTAACACATATTAGGTGTCCATGAGAGTTCTAGGGGGAAATTCAACTACACAAACTGAAATCCGTCTAGCCCTGAGCTAAGAAAGAAGATGCAATAAAATGTAAAGGATGAAAACATACCATCTAACCAGACTTACTGAAATACACACCACATTTAAATATCTTGTAGCCATTTCTCTATTGCAAGGCAATTCTGTGTACATTACAAGCTTGCTGTACTAACAAGTACTATATATGTCAATGGACTTGCCTCTTCCACCGTACAGTGAAGCTTCCTTAGATGTCTTCCAGTTTCTAGAGGGGAAGTTTCTAAGAAATGCTTGTGGGTAGCAATTTTCCATGCTGGCAAGCCCTCTTGAACCGAATTAGGGCTTTTCTTGCTACTCTTTTTGACACTACATTCATGCCTGGGAGGATGAAAGAAAGCATAACAGAATTAAGAATGCAACAAAAACTTACAGGTTCGCATAATTCCAAGTAGCGCATAAGAGTTATTGCATATCAAAACAGATTGAAAGAACAGAAGATTTACCTCAGACAGGTTTTAACTCTGTGACAATCAGTTACCATCTCTTCATTTGGATGCATACTGGTACTGCAACCAGTTTTTGTATCTATAAAAAAAGAGGAGGATTTACCACAAATAATTCTAAAGACACTTGCTGTGCTGATCCCAGAGGATTACCAAACTTCCTTTGGTAGATAGGAGGAGAACACTATAGCCCTTTAAGTTGCTCCTAGAAGCACCTACTCATTCAGGTAGAATAATCTGAAGGCTCCAGCCTGCTGTTTTAGAGACAAGCTGTTATGCCCGCACATAAGCATGTCTAATCATACGAAAGTGGATGTTGTTGAGGGCAGGCAAAAGCCGTCCTCCTTGCAAGCTAATCCAGTAGCAAGGAAGGGCTGGCATCCATTATATGAGACAACAGGTGTGAGTCCTCCCTGCCAGCAAATGACTTGCAAGGAAAGCTCCAACATGCTCAAGTCCTTCAACATAAGCAGATCTGCTTACAGCAGGAGTGGGGAATACAACTCTCCAGGCCTCTCAAGACCCTTCCAAGACCACAACCCTCTCAAGCCCTGCTTTGCATTCTCCTTTTGCCTAGCTAAAATGTGTCCTTGAGCACTATGATAATGCCTCTTGCTTGCCTGAATGGGGATGGAGACATTATTGTGTGTGCCTCTGTATAAAAACCTCTGACTTTGATGTTGCTGGAATGTAGCCTATTTTACAAATGTAACTGTCACATCTGCCCAACTTTTGCTCTAGCCCTGCTAACCACTGGCAGGTGGCTCCCAAAAGGTTGCCTGACTTACAGGTAACCAAACCCACAAGGAAAAGAACAGAAACATAATAGGACAAAGAAGAACAAACTGTACATGCACACACAGGCTGAAAGACAACAACCAAGGCAGACCAACCTAAGCAATATAATTGAAGGTTATTCCATGCCATACAATAATGTCTCAGCACTTCTTAACAAGTGAAACAATAGTTATAAATACCATACAGTGAGGGAATAAAGTATTTGATCCCCTTGGAATCTGCTGGATTGATTGCTTCTGTCGACAGGTGTCTTTTGTACTGGTACTGTAACAAGCTGGGATTACAGGTAAAACCTCTCCCTTACAGCAGGTGTTTCTAATCTCAGCTTGTAACATACAGTGAGACTACCAGGTAGCCTGGTTGATAGGGGATGAAATACTTATTTCACTCATTATAATGCACATCATTATAATCATTATAATGCAAATCTCTGACTTTTGTCTTCTGGGGGTTTTCCTGTTGTTATTCTGTCTCTCACAGCTACAATAAACCTACCATTAAAATTATGGACTGGTCATTTCTTTGTCAAAGGGCAAACAGGCAAATTTAGCCGGGGATCAAATACTTTCCCACCTCACTGTATATGAAGGGAGTATAACCACTACATGAGAGAACAACAAAAGACGAAGACAGAGTGCACTCTTCAATGCTTTGAGTATTTTGAAAGAGTTTGCTAAAGCAATCATACATGAAATGTAGCAACATTACACATCACTTACCCAATTCAAGCTTCTGCATCCCAGAGAAAGGTTCCATCTTCTTATCATCTGAATTACCAGATCCATTTGAAATAATCTTCAAGAAAGCATATTTTTTTTGTAAGTCTTTTTCCAGTCATGTCAAATGTACAAAACTCACAGTTCCCTGGACTGCTCCTCTTCCAATACTTTGGATTGGAACAAACAAACTACATTAATTACTGCCTTCTAGTCTCTCAATCCTCACATTCTTTCTGCCATTTTAAGCCATCAGTGACCAGGGCACAATCATGCATGCACAAGCCCCAATAATTTCACTCATGTAACTTCAGAAAAATAGCATCAGGCTCAGGTGTGTAAAGCTGCAACTTATCCTTAATGGGTTGGCAGAATAAGAGGTGTGATTTTAATACATTTGTAACAAAATGCTTAACCCTGTGTGTTACTTGATATGATTCATTCATAGTTCTCTGTTTTCACAACCGGAGCCATGAACACACTGATCTCAGATTAGATACCTTAAGAAAGAATAAGACTGTAACAGGCACTTACTGTGCAACAATACACTTGGAGACGTATTAGCAACATTTATATTCATCTATGCCATAACGTTAAGAGCCTAGAGTGTGCAGAATTGGGGGTTTTGTTTTGTGATAGAAGATTTGAGTTAATAATTGAATGGTAAAGTGTCAGATCTCCAGAGATCACTTTCACCCCTGCTTTTCATTCAGCAGAAGAACCAATTCAACATAATAAAAGACACAACCTCTGACCTCACAATTATTTCTCTTAAGCTGGGCAATTAACAAGACTCTTTTTGCCACAAACCCCTTTGGCTGACAATTCTCCAAAAGGGCAACAAGCAAGTTTTACCTAAGAAAAGCCAAGCAGTCCAGCAGTGCATGGACATTTCTCATGGCCTTCCATTCATACAGCTCTACAGTCTTGTCTTAAGGGCCTGCAAGAAGAGTTCTCTCTTAGCCAAGGTCTATTTCTTATTTGAAGGAACTGGGGTGATGAGAAGAAAATTGTGCAAGGAAATAAGCTTGTGATGTACAGTGCCAGAGGAAAGCCTATCCCTAAGAATCCTTTCCACTCAAGTGAATTCAATAGTGTTGCCACTCCAGAGAAACAGGGTAGTAGTTCAATGGATCTAATTTGGTTTGAATGTGCATATCAAATCTGTAAGTCTCTTCTCAGAATTCATACAAACCTCGTCTGTAGTTTCTGCATGCCAATCTCCAGTCTGAAAATACTTAGTTGTCAGATGGGATGGTAGTTTAATTAGAGAGGCAATCCCCTGATGCAGTGTTTCAAAAATACCTAGGAAAAATTAAACAGACAAAAGGGAAGCCTCATGAATCTCATGTAGTACAAAGTAGCATCGTAGTCATAAGGTGAAAACACCAAAGAACCTTTCCTATGGACTAATGCTAAAGGCTAGTAGACTGAAGGCCCAAGAGGTACCACAGAATAAATTCACACATGGCAATATGTATATTTATGGAAACAAGTAATCTTGTCCTCCTTTTGCTCTAACCAGAAGATGAACTGGAGCAAAAAAGGCATAAGTTAGATACAAGATTATTAAAAATGTATACTAATAAAACCAAGGTCTGGGACACTTTTTGTTTTCTATAAGCAGATGTCAGTCAGGGTTCCCAAGGCTATTCTGGCTCAGTGGTCAATGGTAATACTGGTTTGGGTTATCAAATCTCAGAGTAAGGAGTATCTAAATGGATTGCTACCATTCTACATGCCTTTTCTGTGGTGGCTTCTTGTCTGTGGAATGTTCTCCCCAGAGAGGCTCACCTGGTAACATCATTACATGTCTTTAGGCATCAGATGAATAAAATCCTCTGGCTGGCCATTAAATAATCTATAGCCTGTTAAACGGGGGTAGGGCTGTTATTATGATTATTTTATCATTATGTTGCCTATTACCTATTAATTATTATGCTCCATAAATTATGTTCTTAATGTTATTCACCACCCTGGGATTTTGGATAAAGGGTGCTATATAAATCAAATAAATAAATAAATAAATAAATTCTGTTATAAATTCTAGTGGCACAGCAGCTTTCTGAAATTATTCCCTCATAGAGCAGCAAACCAGGTGAACGACACCCAATTTGATGAAGCAAACTATGTGAAACAAAATGCACTACAAAACTGAATGTAGTTATTGGCTGATGCTACTTACTGTCACAAAGTCCTTCATGTTTGGTTTCAGTAAACCTTTACACGGTTTCAGAACTGGGTTGACTTCCCTGGGACTTCAAGATTTGCAAGTCCAATTTGCAGGATGTCCCTCTGCTCTTATCCAGAGAAAGAGAGGCTTTGCCTAATTTGGTGGCTCTCCTTTCTTGGTCTGAACAGAGACACATTCCTGGTTAGCCCTTCCAATATGAGGTTTCTGAACTGGGACCTTACTCTTTCTGTACTGTTATTTAGTGCTCTGGCAATTTTCCAACTAACGCCCCTCTTCTATGTCTCTGCTGGATAGGTATGGCAATACAAAAATGCCCTTGCATTTATTGATTTATAAACAATATTTGAATAAATTTGTGCCATGCCCCGACCAAGTCTTAACAGCACTGACTTTCCATGTTTGCATAATATTGGTTTTTTCACTTTCAGTAAAGAACGAGTTATGGCCATTTGAGGCAGCTGTGAAATCTCTGTGGGAGGGCAGGGAAAGAAAAATATTTTAGGATCTACATAATTATATTGCACTAATGACAGGGAGTTGTCAAAAACCAGACAAAGAGTCAGTACACCCAAAGCCAAAGTGCTTAAAATATGGGAAGTGATATAACAGGTATTACCAAGCTTCTGCCTTTTTGCTTGCTTCTCATCGGGGTCTTCAGCATGCCACCAAGTACTGTGGAAGAAATAGGTAAAACTTTTTAAGAAATGAGGCATTCAATGCAAAGCTGAGTTACTTGTTGCCAAGAGACCCATGTTTTCAGCTGCTGCAGATGTCACTTTGTTTTTGACCATCTAATAGTTGATCACATATCTGCAAGCTAAATTTCCCCCTCCGTTTGACAGCACCATACATCACTAAATAGGATGATTCTTTATCTGCAACATTTCCATGCCATTTTGCTAGTATCCTGTGGCAAAAGCACTGAGTAGGGCTGTGCACTGAAAACAAGATTTGGTTCAGATCCACTTTGGCACTTCAGAAAGCAGAATGGTTCAGCATGGACCACTTTGGAGGGCACTTGCTTCATCTCATGCTTCAATAAGAAACTTACTCTGAAAAATCTGAAGCTTCATGTCTGCTCATGGACTATAATTGGGAAAGTTGTAACTTGTTTCCTTTTTAACTTTGGTTCCTATTTTCCTTCTACAAGAAGGAAGCCTGCCGTTGTTATTCTTACAAACAACGAAGATATGCTTTAGTAAAGCCACAGCAAGTAACCACATCCACATTCCTAACAGCAATAAAAGCATACTGACATCTACCTAGAAACATAGCTGTCAACTTTCAGATTTGAAAATAAGGGATCAGCAGCCTCAAAAATAAGGGATCAGCAGCCTCACCTGTCCTGGAGACAGCCTATGGGATATCTAACAATCTGGGATAGCAGCGGGAAACGGCACTGGAATAAGGGAATTTCCCGCAAAAAAGGGAAGGTTGACAGCTATGCCTAGAACCAATGTCTGTCTTTTAAATACAGCTTAGTGTCTTAAGCATTATTAGCAAGGATGTGTACGCAGCACAAACAATTTTGAAAGTTTGTAAAAACCAACCAACCAACTGTAGAAGTAAAATTTTGCTAAAGCTGAAGATAGATTTTCGGGGGTTGCAGCTATTCATCTAGCTTCTAGTAAGGAAAACTATTGAACCAGAAATATCTGCACCTCTCTTCTCTGGCGTCTTTACCTTAATACAATAATATGCAGATTCTAACAAGCCTGCGTTGCCAATAGACCAAATCACACACACCACTGTGTACACAGCATACATTTAAAGCACATTTCCCCATTCCCATAAATTGTGGGAATTGTAATCTGTTAAAAGTGCTAGAATTGTAGCTCCATGGGGTAAAGTTCCCGGGTTCTTTTTTTTAGGGGGGAGGGGGAAGGGGGCGTGCTTTAAACGTGCGACGCGATTGCAACCAAAGCCCCGCTGAACACCCAGTCCGGCATTATTGCCAACTCGGGAGAGGCGGCCTGGCTCTAGGCATGAGACCTCTGAGGCTCTTTCATTCAGCTCCCTAAGCCTCTGAGAACGAAGAGGGCCACGCAGCTCCATGCCGGGAAGGGGAGAGCAAGAGGCAAGCAGGAAGGCATGTCCAGCGGCTGCCACAACCGGCCCACCCTGAGGCTAAGCAGACCCTCCCCTCGGGGCCCTGGCTCCAGCTAAAGCCCCCTCTGACCTGGGGTGGCGCCTTTTCCGCGGCCGAGGGAGCGAAGGCTCCGCGTCGCGGCGATAAGGGGGAGAAGGGAGCAGCCAGGAGCGCAGCGCCTGGGAGAGCCATTTGTACATAGGCCTCAGCCACAGCGGCCGGCCCGGAATTGCGTCACTTTCCCGCGACCGGCGCGCAGTCAGTGACGAAGAGATTACGAAGGGAGGCTGTTTATATACTGTATATCTATATTTCGAAACTTTTCTCTTCACCCGCCGTCTGCTCTAAAAGAAAACAAAGTGTGCGCTTCATATGCATGGTCATAGTATTCTCTCACTTTGGGCCGAGCTCCATGTCTGCAGTCCTGCTCCTCGCGCACCCGTCAGGCGCCTTTCCATTCGGGTCTCTCCTGCCTGACGGGCGCGGGGAGGGGGAGACCCTATTTTATACCACGCGGCTGCGGAGAACATGGGCGGGGGGACCACAGGAGCCAGTAAACGCGGAGAACGCGCGCTTTTTCGCAGCCCTTTGCCTTCCCCACCCCGGTTCCCCTCCACTTATTTGCCTGCCTTTAACTCCCGTCAGCCCTCACCATGGACCGTCCTGGCTGGGGCTGATGGGAGTTGAAGTCCAACAGGAAACCCCCCCCCATAGACTCGGAGGCCGGGATGGCGGGGGGCCATTTTTACAGGAATTTCCGGCTGTGCGTCGCCACGTCCCTCCTCTGTTTGTGTGAGGGCGGGGCGCCGCGTCACGCGGGGGCAGGTCCCGGAGTTCCCCGCGCGGCGCTTTCCGTTCCTCGTCGTTTTCCGTTCCTCCCGGCGGCCGTTGTGAATGCTCCGCTATGCGCTCCCTCGGAGGGTTCTTGCTGGTCCTGGGGGCGGCCACGGCGGCGCTTTACTTGCTGTCGGTGCGGCTGCCCGGAGAGCCGCGCGCGGGGAGCGGGTGAGTGGGACTCTTCCACGGGGCCTTCGAGGCGGTTGTGGCTTGGCGGGGGCCCCGCTCGTGGAGCTGGGATGCTGCGCTCTTCCCAGGGAGGAGGAGGAGAAGCGAGCCTCGGCTTCATTAATGCCTCAGCGGCTTCTTCTCTCTTCGGGATTGTTGACTTGCACTCACTTGCCCTGAGAGCAGAAGGTCCTGGGTTTCTGCTGAGGGCGCCTGCGACTGTGATTGACAGCGAGCCTAAAAATACACCGCCGCCGAAATCCGATGCTGCCCTTCGCGTGTGCGGTGCTCGGAAATGTGCTGCTGCATGCTCTGAACTAAGTTTAGGTGTGTAGGAAGTTGTTATGAAACAGCCTCGAGATGTTCAAGTGGTCTCGGGTACCCGCTGAGCTGAAGTGAGTTGGTGCCCCCTTTCACCATACATTTAAAGCACGTACACACTAATAATCCTGGAAAATGTAGTTTGCTCCTTATGGTACTGCAAATCCCAGCACCCTTAACAAACTGCAGCTCCCAGGATTATTGTTTTTTCGAATGTGGGGCAGGGGGCAGGGAAAGAGGGACGTGCTTTAATTGTGCTTTAAATGTATGGTATGTGTACACAGCTGTAAGTAATGACTTGTGGACTTTGGAAGGCACTATCCTCTTATTCCAAAATTGCTGACAGATTGATTGATTGTAACAAAAGCAGTGGTGCAGTCTTAAGGTCATTTGGACTCTAGACTTAATAGTTGTAACTAGAGGCTCTTCAGATGGTAGTGTGTTGTGACACATCCTTCAGAATCTAGCACCACTGAGCATAAGCTGTGTTTCGGTTTTGTTTTTGATGCTGTTTCAAGAATGCTTGTCCCACAATAAATCTGTTAGTCTCTAAGGTATCACAGCATGTTAGAATTTATTCAGTAACATACAGTACTACTCTTCAATCATACATGCCTTGGTGCATATTTCAAATGACTTCTTGCTGCTTGTTCATCCGTCCGTGAACTTGCAGTGGCAAGCTCAGCCACAGAATAGCATTTAATAAAGAGCACTCCACACTTCAGATGCCTTGCTTCAGGCAACATCTTGCTATCTAAAAGTAAGAGTTGTAGAGGTCTTAAAGCAGAAAGGCTTGGGTCTTTCCAGAACAACGAATATAGCTTAGTGAGAATTGAATGATCCTTATGACTGACCTCTGTCAGTAGTTTTTAGGGGATCAGCTTCTCATTGTAGAGAATATCACTGATTTTTCCCTCATTTCCTTTTTACTTTAGGTTATACACATATCAGGAATTTGAATAGCTGTTAAGTTTTAAACAGTTGTAAAACCAGCGGCCTGTCTTTGCCACAAAATCAAAGCTAAGCAGTAGCCCACCATACCCCACAGGTACCAGAATTCACTGCAATTCTTTTCTGCAATTCCTAACTCAGCAAGTATCTTGTAGTAATTAAGGCTGTATTTTTAAAAATGTAATCAACTGTTTGCTTCAGCAAAATATGTTGAAATCTGAACATGATTGTTTCCCAATTTGAATTTTCATGAGCAAATAGCGATATGCAGAACTGATGCATTTCACAGACTGACAAATCCTGAGCACTGTGGAAAAAATACAGCCTAAATTATAACTCTCCATCTGTGTTAGATTTCATTTAAGAAGGATTCTAACTTTGAATTGCTGCCTCTGATGAATCTCACCAATGTATACTGTACTAACAATTTAATACGTGGCTTGCTTTCTCAATTGTCCAAAGTTCTAGTAACTAGCACCTTCCTTGCTTTGCTGAAATGTTGCACCTTTATGCTCTGTGTTAGCATTAGGCCACAAGGTAAAGATACTACACTTGTTTCTGCTTGAAAAGTTAATTGCTGAGTTCTTGTTGAAACCAAGCAATGAATGAACGAATGGCATGAATAACTGTGTGGTCACAGTTTAAGAGAAGGGCATACTGTTAATGCCAGAGCTATGGCTGATTGCATGGACCTGAAGTATGTTTACAGCCTACTAGATTCTTGAATTGCAGTAAAGTTGTGAGGTAGAGAAGTTTATTAGGCTGACCTGCAGACAAGGATTTAGTTCTTAGAACAAAGGAAGAAGAAAAGGAGCAAGCTGATTACTATCTAAGGGGAACCATATGTTAGTATTCATGTTAGAAGCATGCACATAGACTTCAGTTAAAATACAGATAAAAAGCTCAACATTTATTAAGTTTTATAATTTCTTATCTCTCTTCTGATTTTCCACCAGCATGAGCATGCACACTAAATGACAGTATACTTTCAATATGTTTATCGCTGCTTGTTTCCAACACGCACTCCATTGTCCTATCTCTGAAAGACTGAGGATGGATGACTGGTTGTATCTGATTCTCTATCCCTTCAGTAGTATAGAGGCTTACCTAGAAGCCAACAGGAACTGACCCCACTGACCAATGTCCTTTGTGGGATTTTAAACTGGCCCAAATGACTCTTTTTGAGTGGTGCAAACAATGGGCCTCTGTTTCTGCCTAGTATCCTGTCTTCTCTTGGGGAAGGCATTCCTTTGTACATTTTCTTACAAACTGAACCCACAGTTTCCTGATGCTTCCTGATTCTTAGTTCCCTCTTCCTGTAAATACACACACACCTGTGCCTACACAGTTGTGTGGTTGAATTGTTATTTTACTGCATTCATAGTGTGCATGTGTTCTGATGAGTGGTGATTTATGCTATTATTCTTGCTGACTATCTCAGGTACATCCAGCTATAGGTTTATTGTTCTTGCCTGGTTGGCATAACACTGTACTGTAGGCTACAGTATTCTGTAACCGCCTGCTGGCCAATTCCTCCCTCTTCTCCCATCCTATTGGGGCTTATGATATTTTATAATATTCACAGTCTTATGTAGATTTAAGTGGTACAGAAATAGAATTCGTAGTTTCCAAAAGAAGTTGGGCAGCCTGAGACCTGACGTGGCAGTTCCCTCACCACATTCCAGATGATCAGGCACGTGTTGCAAGAAAGCATAGTGCTGTTGCAACTTGGATACTTAACTTTTTTAATTGTCCTACAAAAGCACATGTTGCAATAAATATGTTAATATTTAAGATGACGTAGTATTTCTTGCTTCATTCCCCTTATTTCATAATTTTCCATGTGTTTGTCCATAGAATGAAAACACCTTCATTGGCAGCGTATGTTCACAACTGAACTGATTATCCTCTTTGTTTATCAGGTCACTAAAGTTTCCTTCAGACCTAGAGGAACTGCAAAAGCTTGCAGAGTTTCTACGGTACTACAATAGAGAACACCATACTTATGTGCTGCTACTGTTCTGCAGTGCCTACCTATACAAACAGTGCTTCGCCATACCTGGCTCCAGTTTTCTGGTATGTATAATACCTGCAAAGCTCCAAGATTTTGGCTTTGCAGCATGCTGCTGAAAACCCATCTGGTCCTTTCCCCCACTTTCAGTGCCTTTGGAAGACTTGCCTAATAACTCCTGGAATGCTACTTAAAAGGTAAAGGGACCCCTGACCATTAGGTCCAGTTGTGGCCTACTCTGAGGTTGCAGCGCTCATCTCGCTTTATTGGCCGAGGGAGCCAGCGTACAGCTTCCGGGTCATGTGGCCAGCATGACTAAGCTGCTTCTAGCGAACCAGAGCAGCACACGGAAACGCCGTTTACCTTCCTTACAGAGCGGTACCTATTTATCTACTTGCACTTTTTGGGGTGCTTTCAAACTGCTAGGTTGGCAGGAGCAGGGACTGAGCAACGGGAGCTCACCCCATTGCGGGGATTCGAACCACCGACCTTCTGATCAGCAAGTCCTAGGCTCTGTGGTTTAACCCACAGCGCCACCCATCAACTAGAGGCTAGATTACACTCTTCCTAGGGCCTGGGCTACTCCATTCACATACAAATCATGTTGAATTCTATATTTGTGGAAATTCCCTTAGACTACCCACAGCAGAATTCACTGAGAGCAGGCTTCCTCAAACTTGGCCCTCCAGATGTTTTGGGACTACAATTCCCATCATCCCTGACCACTGGTCCTGCTAACTAGGGATCATGGGAGTGGTAGGCCAAAAACATCTGGGGGGCTGAGTTTGAGGAAACCTGACTGAGAGTGTTACTATGCTCTTCAGAAGAAATTGTCAGAGTTCAACATGCATTATTAATGCCTAAACTTTCCAACAACTGAGATTGTCCTCGTGAATAACTGATTTTAAAACTAAGCTCAGTAACCATCCATGAATGTCCCACCATTCTCTGGCTTATTGCTCAAATACCAACTTCAGTGAAAAAAGGATTAGTTAGTGAGAGGAGGCAAAAAACAAAAAAATCATAATCATAGGGTGTCAATTTCCTTAATTCTGATATTTTGACTTCAAGAATCCAATAAATGTGCACCATGTGTTTACAAAGTTATCTATTGATGGTCATAGCTTTATCCCCACCAGATTTTTTATGTTGCTAACCTATTTTATGATTGTGCACTTTTAATTGTATTTTAAAATTTTATCTGCAAGTCACCAAGAAAATAATGCTATTGAATAGCCTTATATAAATATAGTCAATAAAATACATAAATAAATGCTAGAATTCTGAATCAACTAATGACTAAGGGAAATAATTTTTTCAGTATATGATTATTTTATGGAGTTCTCTGCAACATGAGTTGATGGCCAGAAACTTAGGTGGCTTTTAAAGGGATAGACATGAATCTGTTATTTATTTTTAAATATATAGTTTGATATAATAAAAAATATCTAATGAAAGGCTTGCAGAAAAACAGTAAAAATACAAGAATAGCAATCAGTAAAATTTCCTAAAAACTAGATAAAAATGAGAATATAATACAAATATATTACAGACTAAAAAATTAAGAGAGTCCGGGTAGCTTGGGTGTAAACCTAAGTTTTTAAGAGGTGTATTATTGTCTTCACCTCATGAATCAGAGGGAAGGCATTCCAGAGTATGTGTGCTGCACTGTCACCATGTAACAACCTGCTGATCAGCCAGCAGGGTCTTCATGAAAGATTGGCTAGGCCTGTACTGGCAAAGGCAATCTACTAGGTATTCTGATCCCAAGTTGTTAAGAGTTTTTAATGTCCACATTAAATGTTATGTGTAAAAGTGGATTTCCCCTGAGCACATCAGCAGCTGTCTGGTCACCCCACATGTATCGCATTGCAATAGTCTAATCGATAGTTCCTGATGGGCAGGTCTACAAATGGGTTTTAGTTAAGAAAGCTAAGTAGCACCTTCACCTACTGTGTATCTAGCTTCCAGTTGCCAGGGAGGTAGCATAAATATTTTGCCTTTTTGCTCTGTGGACTTCCTGGCTAGAAACACAGTGCCGGACTACACAGACCATTGGTCTGATCTAACAGAGCTGCTCTTGTTTCTATGGTTCATAGAGTCCTTCATGCTTTCCCCACAGTTTATTATGGACTGGATCACTGTCTAGTTTTGCTCTAACAGAACATCCTTGCTGGGGCTCTCTTTGGACCATGGATGGGACTCCTGTTGTGTTCTGCCTTGACTTCTGTGGGTGCCACTTGCTGCTATGGGCTGTCCAATGTGTTTGGGAAAAAATTTGTCACCTACTATTTTCCTGATAAGGTGGCCATGCTTCAAAGGAAGGTAAGTCCCAATCACCTATAATATTTTGGTCAGTGCTTTGTGACTGGGTAGTGCATTATAGAGTTGGAAGGGACCCTGAGGATCATCTAGTCCAACCCCCTGCAATGCAAGAATATGCAGCTGCCCCATATGGGGATTGAACCTGCAACCTTGACTTTATCAGCAGCATGCTCTAACCAACTGAGCTATTCAAGTCTAGCTGTCAGGAATCTGCAGCCAGTATGTTACAATACAATAGCTGGAATTAACAGAAAACCCTTCTTGTGAAATGTATAATTTATAGCTCTTGTAATATCGTAATTGCATATAGAAGGGGATTCCAAGGCTACATTCATGCTACCTATGTAGGCCTAACTACTGAAACAAAAAGGGGTTTGCAGCAACCCTCTAGTCTAGACCAGGTGTAGTCAACCCCTTTTTTACCTACCGCCCACTAATGCATCTTTCTTGATGGTAAAATTTCCTTACTGCCCACCAGTGCTCGATGGGAGGAGGATTCAGCTTGTGCCATAGAACCCCCTACCGCCCACCTAGAATCCTGAAACCCCCACTAGCGGGCGGTAGGGACCAGATTGACAACCCCTACTTATTCTCTACCCTTTTTATTATGTCAGTATAGAATGGTTATATAATTTATTCCTCAAACCAGGTTTATTGGTAGTAATATCAGCTTGAGTGCATTGAATACAAGCTAATATTTGTATTACAAAATTTGTGTATGTATGTATGAGTTTGTGTGTACACACACACAGTATGACCAGATCTTGTTTCTTTTTTGTCTATGGCAGGTGGAAGAGAACAGAAATTCCTTATTTTTTTTCTTGTTGTTTCTGAGGCTGTTTCCCATGACTCCAAACTGGTTTCTGAATCTCACATCTCCAATCCTGAACATCCCTGTTACTCAGTTCTTCTTCTCTGTATTCATAGGTAAGATCAAAAGCACTCAATTTGTCTTAGTACTACCTAATATACTCTCCTCCTCCCTCTTTTCCATTTTAACTGGCAGTGCACGCTTGCTCATTCCCTACCACTTCTAGCTTACCTTTATTGTGTGGGTGTTCCAATTTGATGGACTATTTTCTGGCAGTAGTGGAAATTGCAATGTGATTATAATTGGAGGTATGCCCATTTGTCTGGGAGCCCCTTGAATGGCATTTTAACTAATGTCTGTTGAGCATTACAAATCATAGTGCAAAAAAATATATAGTTATTTGATTTTGATTTGTAGAGAGAAAAAAATACTTGCTATTTTTATGGGCTTTTCTATATTTCTTGTCTCAGGGAGCACCAGGAAAAACTGGTAGAGTTTATAATCCTCCTTAAACACACGCTCCCTTAATGTGAAAATTGATCATGTCCCTAAGGTAACATTAAAGTACACCAGTTCTCTGTAAGGTACATACTGAAAAACGTGCTTCTCATAGAGTAGCTTAAGACAATATTTTGTATAGTGCAGGCTCTTGTTGGGGGGAGATGACAAATACCCTTTAATTGTGCAAGCAAGAAACATTTCCCATCCTTCTTGAGCAGTGGAGAATATTCTTCAAGATGCTTAGTCCAAATCCCAAGTACTTTCTCTCTGCTGACCCTTCTTAGTTTTGTGTACGTATTTTTTCCTTATACATTCCCAAATGTGTTCTCCTTAGCATTTGCACATTCAAGCTCTTACCTTATCCACAGGTCCAAGGCAAGTCTGAAAAATGTGAAAGTTTTGCTTATATGAGTATTCTCTTACTTCTGCAGGCCTCATCCCGTATAACTTCATCTGCGTCCAGACTGGTTCAATCCTTTCACAGATCACCTCCCTTGATGCTATTTTCTCCTGGAGTACTCTGTTCAGGATGTTGGCTATAGCCATGGTGGCATTAATTCCTGGGACCTTCATTAAGAAATTCAGTCAGAAGCATCTCAACTTGGACAAAAACAACCAGAGTGCCCATTTCCTCAATGGGAGAAAGAGTAGCTGAATGGGCTGGGTTAGGACCAGATATTATAGAAGTCTATTTATGGGAAAGGTGCAATTCTCCCCCCCCCACCAGCCCATTTTGTTTTTACTGAACTTTAAAATCCCTGGTGCAGGCTTGGGCATCTCCTTTCAGTAACACATAGACAGAAAACAATTTCTGCTCTTAGTGTGTGTGTTTTTTTTAATAATTAGACTTGCAAAACTCATTTTTAAAAGGTGCTCGCAACTGTTCCAATGTGTTCTGTAACAAGAATGCTGTCACTGGATCAGTTTTATGTCATGTGGTTTTGCTACCACTGACGTAGAGGTTGTAAATGATTATACCTGCCTAGAAATTTGAGGTTGCCTCCTACATGACAGCAAATTCAGGAAAAGATCACATACAAAGCACCCCTTACTGTTGGCAATCGCAGTGCATTCTACACACGCTTGACTGGCTGAAATACCAGCACCAACAACTGAATCCTATTATCTTCTCTATTGAGGAACCCATCTTGAGTGATTTTTCCTCCCTCTGCCTGCTTGGGAATCCCAAAGAAGAAAACTAGGTTAATGTAGGCTATGGGAACTATTGAGGCTTGAAGGACTGGTTTATTGGTTTCCTTTCCTTGTAGGCTGGAGAAGTGGTGGTAATGAAGTCCACATACTGGCTTTGTTCTCAAAGCCTCAGTACCTTGGTTACTCTGGCAGCAGCAACTGTACTTACTGTAAAGGTAGAACAGGTTTAGTAGAATTATGTCAGTGCTGTTGCTTTCACAAATCTAAGAGATCTAGTTAAGGATAGGTAGGGAGATGAGAGATGCCACTTCTACATCTGCCTTTGTGGGGAGCTACTGAGGTGTAAAGTACTCCTACAATCGTGTACTGACTGCTGATGAAATGGAGTATCTTCCACTTTGTTGCAATTCCCCAGGAGAGTGTACTATGTAAAATGGCTCCGGGATATCTCTTTGTTCAGGTTTTGTGTCTATTTTAACCTCCCTATCACTTTTTTCTGTGCCTCCTGGAAAACCACATTCTCTGCTTATGCTGTATTTTGTCTTCATTGAATAATGGACATGGTTGTGTCACTAGTCCATTAGATAATCCACTGCTTAAGGGGTGAGAAAACTTATTTATGAGTGAGGTCATCCTTTTTCCTTTGCTTCTTAAGAGTATACAATCAGCCCAGAGACGAAGCCCTATCACTTCATCTCAGTATTCTGCACCCCACCCCCTTAGAAAGTATTTGGTAGTGGTCAACAGCCACTATTACAAAAATCTTTCATCGAGTTACCTTTTTGACAAGGGTCTAATTCTCACTGAAGTTTTAGAATTGGAAGGGACCCCGAGGGTCAACTGTGAAGTTTTAACTGGGCAAAACCACTACTTCAGAGTGCAGGTGAAGATGCGTCCTTTTATGTTCTATACAAAAACAAATAAAATCCCTTCATATAGAACACTAGGTGTTGGTAAGGCAGCTAACCTAGAACCCTTTTTTGCTGTTCGATGTGACAATCTGACCACCTCAAGTGTAAGTACTAGGCTAACGTTTCAGGAACTCCTGCATGGATCGTTGGGTTTCTTGTGAAAATTATTAATCTACCATATCTGTGCTGGAAGAGGTGGCTTTGTTAAACACTTTGCTATCCTCCACTAAAGTAACGGTATTATGCTAAACTTGTCAACATTAATGACAAGCTTCTCAGGATGGTATTAGCAGACTCCATGTGAGATCATAACAAACACTGATGTAACAATTGTAGCAATTTGGAACTGAGACAAGGGCAAAAGAAAAATGTCTGACTTCAATTAGTCTGTGCAAAAAAATATGTCTTAATCAAGTGCCTTACCTCCTGTGTGTGTGTTTACATGGAAACTGTATTATCAGATAAATGTTGGTGAAAACAGTGGTGTAAGGTGTTGTTTGTATAAAAGGAACACGGTATATGTTTAGCTGCTTAGTGACATCTAAGCACTGTGCATTTAAGAGCTCCTCCTTTCCAACTTACAGACAAACTAACTGGGGGAAAGTTCTGCTTCCACTCAGTAGCTTAGCTTCCCCTTTCAGCAAGAAGCCACAAGGTAGCTGTTTTAACTCATTTGCACCTAGCCTATGTTCTCCAGCAGTCCTAGATTCCAGAATACTTTGTACTTGGCCTCCACAAAAGCAATTTGAAGTTATATCCTAATCTTGTCGAGATTTTCCACTGTTTCTGTGTGCTAAGGAAAGGTTCCCTTCACATAGAACATGGCACAGCCCCCATTGTGCGCTAATCTGATTATCTGGGAAACACGGCAAGTATTGAGAAACTAAGACTGCAATCCTGTGCATACTTAGGACTACAACCTGCTGAAATCAACAGAATTGTGCTGAAAGTGTTGACTGTAAGATCATGTTGTTTGCCACGGAAACACACTCATCTGTTGCTAGAGGAAAAAAGCAGGTAACTAAAGGGGCCAGTGACAGCATACTCCCAAATGATTGTATTTCAGGAAAAAACCATTTAAAGTGTCACCAATCGGAAAATAATACAAGAGAATACACATTATTCATTGAACTCCTCCCTAGCTTTTAATGTAGGAGGATAATGTGGACTTTCACTATGTATGCTCTATGAAGTCATTTTCATTATTCTGCTGGCACTATTGACATATACCTTTCAGTATATAATTAGCAATCATACAAGTTATATTGTGGAAAGAGCTGTAGCTGAGTGGTAGACCATCTGCTTTGGATGCCAAAAGGTCTCAGGTGCACTAAATAGACCAATTGTCTGACTCAGTATAAGGCAGCTTCCGATTTCCTATTTTCCACAAGGTCCTGAAGAGAGAACAGTCTTTGGAAATACAGAACTGCATCCAGTGGTGTGTGGGCAATTTACCAAAGCATCCACTTTTGGGTGTAATACACACAGCTACAGTCACACACGACATAAGAGCCTATAAGCACTTGAGGTACACTGGCTTTTTATTCCATGCATCTGTTTTTGATAGTCTTGTTCCCAATTGTTATACACTGTTCAATACAAAACAAAACAAAATCAAGTTTGCTTCAGGAAGCCATAGAGTAGGGAGAAAAAAAACAGCATATGAAATGATTGTTTCAAATGACATGTAAAACCATTAACTCCCATTAGCCACCACACTGATTGTGCCATAGCTGCACCCAGTAGTTAAGAATGCATTATGAGTTGTGACTAAAACCTAATTAAGCAACTTCCCTTGAGTTCTCTCTGGTTTGCATTGCTTATTGTACACATACTGCAGATTGCTATCCCATTATTAGCAAACCCTTAATCAGGCAGATATAATGTTGTAATGCCATTGGCACAGAATAGTAAAAACACAGCCAAAAGGTTAATCACTGAGGATTGCACACATGGCAATACTGTCTCATAATCTGGATGACATGATTTGTTGGGTTTATGGCTTTCAGTTAAAGGGAACTTTGTTCTAAGAACTAAATCTAGACTCTGCAGCACAAGGCCATCCATTCCACTGACACCCCTAAGATGCTAACAGAGTGTTTGCACAAAGACTGAACTACTTTCCTACCCTACAACAAAAATGCACTGTTTTGTTGGTGCCAAGAAAGCATTTCTTGTGCTGCTTGCTCCTTGAACACAAAAGCAACGTAATGTGTGGAAGAAGCATGGTGGCTACCTACCCCTTTCTGCCAGTAAACTTGACACTGCTTTCTAGGGAAAAGGACAATTAAAGTGTGTGTTTCTCTGTACTAGTATTTCCAGCTACTATAGTTTTGTCTGTGTCTGTTAATATTTAATGCTTTGGAGTGTTGTTCCCAGAGAAGAAAGTAGGTATATAGTCAGTACCTTTTATTAGACCTACAGAACAAAGCAGGCTTTTTAGAGCCCAAAGTCACACAAATACCTGAGAGTCTGTTTCCACATTAAAAAGGACTTAGCCCTCACATTTAAGAGAGAGACTTAAAAACATAACCTGCATACTCTAAGAGAACATCAACCATTTAAAATCTCACCTCTGTTAAACCAATATAATTTTGGAGCACAATTCACCATCCATATTCTAGGGTTAGTAAGTCTATCTTTTTGAGGCACAACATTTACAGCATTTTTGTAATACAATAGTACAACACCATGTCTCTGCTTAGGGCCAGGCTACATGCTATGGCGTCACTGGGGCTAGTTCGGCCCCTCCCTACATGAAACAGCATGATCACATGAGATGCTCTGTTCCCAGCAGTGGCAATTACATGGAGTGTGGACTAGGAAACTCACAATATGATGATGCTGTATCATGTGATGAGTGCCCCTAGACATTGCAACACTAGGGAGAAACTCAGCACTGGTCTGGTATTTTCAGCCATTATCCTGGTGGTCATAACATATAGCCCAGCCCTCAGTTAACTATATAAACAATATCACAGCTCTCTAACTTAGAAAACTTGGGTGGCCTAGCTTGATTTTCCTCTCTCTTGGATCTCTCCACAGTCCTGAAATTTGCTAGAATTGTCTAAATTTACAAAAAATATTTGTGCATTTAAGAGTACCCAAAAGTTGAGAGTTGATAACAAAAGGTATAATGGCATGGGGAAAATATAAGATGATTAATCTTATTTCTGATTACATTTTCAGCTCTTTTAAAAATGACTTTCAGTTGAGCAAAACCTGTTCAACTTAATTGAAGAAAGAGGAAATGGCTCTGGAAGAATTCTCTCAATGGCACAAATCACAAATACCAGTTTTGAATATTCTACAATTAAGTATTAGATACACCAAAGCACAAGTTGCTAGTTGTTAACACCTGATTTTCATAACCACCAATTTACTAGCTGCCTTAAATTAATGCCCCTTTATTTCAACAGCTCTTTGGGGATCAAAGCAAAACTGGATTTTTTAAAATGGAAAGGAAAGCACAGGACACACACATTTATGAGGAGAGAGCATGTCCTTTGAGACCCCGGTTGTCATAACTTAATGAATTTTCCTTAAACCTTTAAGTATTCCTTCAACATACTATAACTGCAGGATGACATCTACAGATGCAGGCTGTGTGCAAATACCAAAAGAAACAACCAATAACAGACACAAGAGGCCATTAAATCAGACACATTTTCACTAATGTTAAAGACTCTGGGGAGAGGTTGTACTTCAATGCGAGAGCACATATGTTGAATGCCTAAGACTCCAGGCTCAATACCTCTAATTAAAAGATCACAGGACTTTCCTTTGCCCAAGACCCTGAGAAGTTATGCTTTAAAGCTGACAGTTCTACATTATATATCTGAGGCATTTCATACAAATGCTTCTTGCCCTAGAAAAGAGATGAAGACCACAGTGGGCTAACAATACCAAGTGCTTCATATGGGAAAAGCATCATGCAGCTACTTGTCATTCTTGACACCATCCTCCACTTTGTGTTATTGCGAAAAATGAACTTTTCAAGAGCATAGTCAGCTAACTGGGCTATGAAGGGAGCTACCAGCTGTTAAACTGGAGTCTTTATGCTGGGCTGAGCTGGGGGGAGGAGAAAGTGTCTTTATTGCCAAATTGTCTGATTCCATTAGTAATGCAGACAGTTTCCAATTCAGAGATCATCCAAACAACAGTACGGAAAGGTACCCATAAACATGAGAGTGTTAGTAATAGCACACTACGGACACAGTGTTAAGACCATATTAATGGAAGACAATCTTACTCGGCTACGAGTGATTGCCAAAGAAAGGAGAAGAGTAAAAACAAAGCAAAGCAATTGTCCACAGGGGCCAGGAAGAATGTGGTGAAACTCAAAGGAGAAACAAAGGCTGCAAGGTAGTTGTACTGATAGTTTGGATCATGCCAAGAAAGACATGCTTCCCAGAAGAAGCACCAAGCTAGGTGTCTGTGGTGGACTTGACAGGTGCAATAATGTGCTGCTTCCCCAACAGCTTGGTCCATACACCAATGGAATGGTATTTATTGAAGTGTGGAATAAACAGCATCTGTGGGTCCCCCCCAATAAAAGTAATTCACCCTTAAGCTTGCCAAGGAGTACAAGTGACCAGACAGAATTTCCTTCAGAGTGGGCACAGCTCAGATCAGTTTAGCGTAAGCATATTAAGCTTAAGGAATTCTTGTTCAATTTCAAGTGAACAGGGCTTATTTGCTTTTTTGTTGTTATTGTTTCATTCCGATATATCACAATGTTTAGGACTGCAGCTGGGAGGCTAAAGCATGCCAAGAGGTCTTAGA
Source organism: Podarcis raffonei (assembly GCF_027172205.1). Taxonomy (NCBI): domain Eukaryota; kingdom Metazoa; phylum Chordata; class Lepidosauria; order Squamata; family Lacertidae; genus Podarcis; species Podarcis raffonei. The sequence goes on along the minus strand of NC_070606.1, from coordinate 63,321,811 downwards.
TCTGCATCCTAACCATGTCACACTCCATGCACATGCAGCTCAGGACTGCTTTAATTTGCTTGTACGGGTCTACTCCCCATCCTAGTGTCAGTAGGCTGCTGCAGCCAGCAAGATAAGCATGGCCTATAACACATTATTAGGTCACAACATTAAGAAAACACCTTGGCTCCTCCTCCTCCTGGGATAAGTAGCCATGAAGCAACTGAACAGGGACCACCAATATGTTGTGCTACAATAAACCCTGCCTTTAATCTATAGAAATTAAAATAAATAATGACATAACTTAAGATTCATGTAGTCCAGCTACATAATTTTAAAATATGGAATAATTTAACTCATACAATACTGCTCTCTGTATAAGTAAATAATTTCCCTTCATTTTGCCACTAGACAATTAAAAAAAAATCAAATCAAATGTAAACAAACAGCATGCAACCCATCTTTGCCCTTCATTTTGGGGGTGGAGAGTGCGGGGTGCAACTGCTACTAACTACTATAAATATGGAAACTGCTAGGATACAATTTTACACTCAAGACAATGAACCGTTCTTCCCTGAATGAACTAGAAACAAGTTGAGGGCACAGCCAAAATTACTGGTAGAACTTTGGCTATAAAACCAAAATAGAACATTTTAGTGTTTTTGTTTTGCTTCCTTTGGATATGTCAGTTAAAGGAGCCATGGTTATAAACCTCAGGAAGTCGCTCAGGAAAAATGAGGTATTGCAGAAGGAAAGTGGGATACCATTCAAATAGGAAAGGCAATAGTCTTGGACCCTCTCCAATCCAAAATCCATCAATATGAAAATATGGCTTAGGCTCCCTCAGACCCAAGATGAAGGGCATTCTCTACTCATCATCACATTTCAATGTTACTTTCCACCAGTCACACCACTAAACAAGCAGAGGCCACTTGTTTGGTTCAGGCCAGACTATTCCCTTGGCTTCATCCAAGTACAATACTCCCTTACGGTGTTCAACATATAGTAGGAAAATTTCCAGTTTCTTCCTTCAGGATAGTCCTCAGGATGTACAGAATGTGCTTTTCCATGGCTTGTGAGTTCTTGATCTTCACTAATTTGATCGATTCATTTTTCATTGAAGGAAGCAAACAAAAGGCAGGTTGGAATGGAGAGGAAGGTAACTTAGAAAAACAGCATCTCAATTTCTCTCTATTCATCAGCCACTCCATGCTGTGTCTCCTGATCTCACAGTGGCATAGTGATGCTGGAAAATGCTGGAGAGAGGCTGAGGCTAGAATACAGCAGCAGGATGTCACAACCAACCAAATGCCAATTTAAAAACACAATTAGTTCCCACTCTCACATGCTAGGGGAGCAGTGACTCAAGATACACCTTTCCAGGAATGTGAACAAGTTCCTATTGAAAAAGTTACGCTGGTTACACTGATGGCATTTGTTCACAGTTTACCTGATCCACTGCTTCACTGGATGTGATCAAGTCATTGAGTTAACTTCCTTCATTTCCGGTCTTTCAGAGCCGCATGGCCTGGTCCCATGTCAAAAGTAGCATCAGATCCTAGCCTTATGCATGCTGTCTAAGACTCAAAAAGATTGTTGTCTTTCATAGGCTAGTCTTCTGAACTTCTTTCTGCAATCAATTATTTTGTCTATGGATACAGTTCACTCTTCAGAGTAAAAAGTGTTAAAATGCCAAAAATATGATACAATAGCTCAATTATTCAATAAAATACATCCCTGCCATTCGTGATTGAAATGCTCACCGAGAAACCAATTCATCAGAACATTTCTCCAAAGATTCAAGTTATTGCAGATCATCTGGGTGATGGGGTGGAGATGCAGCTTCTCAGAGGAATGAAGAGGGGATTCTGGGGGAATCAAAATGCCAGTTGATCAAACGACTGAAGGAGGGAGGAGATACATCTTTACCAAGTTGCAGAGCTGCAGGCTTTACTGGTCCTCACTGTTGCATCAGAGCATTCTGCATCTGAAGAGTCACCACCTGATTCTCCAAACTCTCCAGGATTCTGCATCACAAATCCAAGGGAACAACTTTTAAAATCATTTATTGGCATTTTATCTGTAGACAGAATTGTCCCTGGTCCATCTCAAAAAAAAAGCGAAAGCGCATCTGAATGTGCAGCTCAGCCTTTTGTTTTCTGGGAATCTGATGCATGCAATAGATTACTGAGCCACAAAATTCCTGACGTGATTCTGGCCATGTCCTTATATACTAGGATTGCCATATGTACGGATTTCCCCAGACATATCCAGAATACTGCAGTCGGCAGAAGTCTGGGCAGAAATCGGGAAAATGTCCATGAAAATTGGAACGTATGGTAGCCCATGTTGGCAGTGCCGTTTTTGCATAAAAATAGCTCAAAAATTGCATTTTTAAAGCGATTTTGCCCCAAAAGCTTGATGTACTAGTTTTGTTTCTGTAAAAATTCTTTTAAACCCATGGGAAAGCATGCAAATATACAATCCCACACAGATTAACTTTGGTTTTAATCTTTCATTAGTGTGGAGTAAATAAAGCTATTTGTCAAGTTGGCACTTGAGGGAACTGGCACAGCTGAACCCTGAAAAGGCTTCCTGTCTTCTCAATGAACTAAAACACTGGGGAGAAGTAAAACAATGGGACATCAAATAAAAATAGAATGATGTAAGAAAAAACTGATAGCGAAAGCAAAGGCTAGCAGAGCTCCAGTTGGAAACCTTGCAATGTATTTATTCAACAGCCCTAGTTTCCAAGCATCTAATTAATATTTTAACTTCAAGCAATGAAGAGAGTGTTACTGACCTCATAGCCACGTTCCTCTGGACATAACTTGCCAAGTGACATCTGTGTTTTCACCCTGCGTACAGCACTCTCCTTATCTGAAAGGCCATCAGACTGGGTAGATATCTCAATGGGGATTTCTGGAGTCTGTGACAACATCTCATCCAGCTTCTCAGCCCGTTGATCTTTACGCCTGTTGGCCAGCTCATCTGGGCTGTTGGAATGGTCACTGGTATTGCCCTCCTCTCCATCAGACACAGAGAGGTTCTCAGAGCTGAAGGTCGAGTAAGACTGGCAGCTGCTAATGCAACGATGCGGCCTGCAAATCCATAAAACATTAATGGGTTTGATTTGATTCAAAGGCTGCAAGCACTTGATCTAATGAGCAGGGTATTACAAACAAGGATGAGATGAAGGCCAAGTCCATTCCTAAAGATACATGAAGAACAGCCTTGGTAGATCAAACCAGAGGCCCACCTAGTCCAGAATCCTATTCTCACAGTGGCCAACCAGATGCTTATGTGAAGCCCACAATCAGTACAACGACCCTCTCCCACTCATGACCCCGAGCAGCTGGTGTTCAAAGAAATCTTGCCTCTGATACTGAGGTAGTACATAGCTATCATGAGTGGCAACTGATAGCCTTATCCTTTGTGAATCTGCCCAATCTTTTTCAAGGCTGTCCACAATGGTGGCCATTGCTGTTTCGTGTAATGGTGAATTCCACAGTTTAATTAAGTGCTGTACCTCCTTTTGTCTGTCCTGAATCTTCCAACATTCAGCTTCATTGGATGACCTCGGGTTCTAGTATTACGAGAGAGGGAGAAGAACTTCTCTATCCATGCATAATTTTATACACCTCTATCAAGTCCCCTTCCCTTGCTCATGTTTATTCTAAACGAAAAAAATTCCTCTGATTGGTTCCCATGGAAGAGGAAATGGGTACAACAGCCCCATGGCTGGTGTACTCTTCCCATTGTCCAGGGAATTGTCCAGTGAAGGATCAACTTGCCTCCAGAATTATCCCTTTTTGTCCTCTCCTTGCTGCCATCACAGGGAGACATCTAGTGTATCATATATAGCTGTTGTGATGCTCTCTTAGATTGCACTCTAAGTTAGGTTAAAATTACTATAGTACTGAGACACCAGAGACAAATCCATTAAAAACATTTTTAATAAGAAAGCCTCCAGGTTGCTAAATCTGAGGCTTCATTTCTTATTTTTATCTTAATCCTAAAATTCATACCTAGTCTTATTTTAGCCTACTGGTTCTCCTAGTAAATAGGTTGATATATGTAATGTAGCCCTATTTTGTTGTCATTTTAAGTCCTATATTGCCTTTGGCACTGAACAGCAGGTTACAAATTCAGCATTTTCTTATGCAATAAGATCTGAAAATATTGTTTTAGGGAACTATGGGGGGGGAGGGGACTACCAATCATTTATTCAAACTAACAGGAGGCAGCTTCTGAAGTTGAGAGAGCCAACGTGGGAGAGGATTCCCTAGAGAGCACTGCAAGGTGATGACAGTTTCATTAATGCAAAGCAAAAATCACTTTAGCAGAGATGTAGCTAAAACTAACAGTCAAAATGAAGATGGAGATCTGAAGCATCTTACTAAGTGAATTCTACTTCTCCCCAAAAGTACTTATATGAGCTGATATATTTTACAGGAAAATAAGGGTGTGCAATTTTGGGGCCAAACAAGCTGATCTGCCTTTAACACCTCACCACCACCATGACATTTAATAAAACTTAACTATGTCTTAACATCATAATATTTTTCTCCCCCCCACCCATCCACTGCCAGTGGCAACCAATGAAGAAATGTAGAATGTTGTGATTCCACAGACAGATCCCTCCCCCCCCACTAGTCTTTCTGGGAGAGAGAAAGATAAATAAATACATATTCTTGGTGGCACAAATATATTCAGCATCACTCTAGTTTGTCCCTTTGCCAAGACTTGACTCAGCAATCAAAAGAAAACCTGTGAAAATTATCAAGAATGCTAAGAAACAGGTATGAAATTTGGTCATCACACACGAAAAAACAGCCAAAAAATCCTGGCCATTCAAACCCAAGATGAAGAGCCCTTTGCCTTGAAGTGCAAAAACCCAGGACACATACAGGTAGGTGGCATGACCACACCACTTTGATTGCAACAGGGTAGGAATTCTCACTTTGGTTCAAAGCAGAAATGATGGAGGTGGCATGTAACAGCCTTTTCTCCCCTACCCCCAGGGTAAAAACTCAAGGGGCAATTCAAAGAGGAGAAGCTGTGGGCAACCAAGAGCAAAGCATCCACACCACTCACTAAAGTTTTTCTGCTCTCTATGAGTTTTCCTGGAAGAAATGGTATCAGGTTCAGTTACAGGTAAATCCAGTTAGACTCTACAATAGAAAGAATCAATGTACAGGAGTGAGCAGACAGTGCTGGTTTATGACTATTCTGGAACCACCAAAATAAAAACTGTCGAATGGCATCCATCTGAGAGTTTTTGAAGAAGTCAAATGTGAAATCACTTCAAATGGAAATATGTAACTTGTTCCTAAGATCAGCCTCCATGCCAGAAAACTGGAGAGTGGCCAATGTAACACCAATTTTTAAAGAGCGATCCAATGGGGAAGGCCAATTTTCTGGGGAAACTGGTGGAAAACACTGTTAAATATAAAATTACCAAGAATGGAAAAGAACAAGTCTTGCTGAAGCAGAACCGGCATGCCTTCTACAAGGGTAAGTCCTGTCTCATTAATCTATTAAAGTTCTATGAGCGTGTCAAGCAGCATATAGATAGAGAGGTCCAGTTGAGATATAGCATACCTGGACTTTCAAAAAGCTTTTGACAAATACGTCACCAAAAATTCTTGAGTAAGCTTTGAAGTCATGGGATAAGAGGAGAGGTTCTCTTGTGTATCAGAACTGGTTAAGTAAGAGGAAGCAGAGAGTTCTCCCAATGGAGGGATAAAAATGGTGGAGTCCCCCAAGAATCGATATTGGGATCTGTGCTTTTTAACTTATTCATAAAAGATCTAGAATTAAGAGTGAGGAGTAAAGTAGCCAAGTTTGCTGATAATTCCAAATTGCTCAGAGAGGTTAAAACAAAAAGGGATTGTGAAATGCTCCAAAAGTATCTCTCCAAACTCAGAGAATTGGCAATAAAATGGCAAATGCAATTCAATGTAAGCTAGAATTGGGGCAATTCCCCCCCACCCAAATTTTAAATATATTCTCATAGGGTCTGAACAGTTGGTGACTTGACCAAAAATGGGACCTTGGGGTTGCAGGGAGCAGCTTGATGAAGAGGTCACCCCATGTGCAACAGCTGTGAAAAATGGTAGGGATCCCTAGGGATTGATAATAAAACTGACACAATATCACAATGTTATCATACAGATGTTTGGTGTGACTTATTTGGAATACTGTATACAGTTCTGGTCATCTCACCAGGAATGGTACAGCTAGAAGGGGTTCAGAAAATGGTAGCCAAAATGACTAGAAGAATGGAGCAACTCCCCTTGGAGGAAAAGTTACATTAGGGAACCTTTCAGTTTGGAGAAAAGGTCAGCAAGAAAGGACATGATAGAAGTATATAAAATTATACATGGCACATAGAAAGTGGATGATGTTTTCTCCCCTCTTTCATAACACTGGAACTTCAGTAATCCAATGAAGCTGAATGTTGGAAGATTTAGGACTGACAAAAGGAAGTACTTTGCAGAGCACATAATTATAGAGCCTGATCACCAGCAAATTCCATAATATCAAGGATGAATGGAAATTTATCTCAACCCTACTTAACCATATCTACATTAAACCAATTAATTAAGGAATTCTCCCTCCTCTTCCCAGAACACATCCTGGCACAGTCCAGAAAATAACTATTTGGACAAGATGTTTGAGGGAGTAGTGGCTGTTCAACTCCAAACAGCCTGAGATGATACTGATTATCTAGATCCATTGCAATCTGGCTCAGGTCTAACTTTTGAAATGAAGCAAATTGGTTTTAATATGGAAGAAGTTTTACTACTGAATGATTTTATTCTGCAGTTTTATATTCTTAGCTGTTTTACTTATTTTTTAACCATTCAGGGAGGTATTGTTTTTAGATATTGTTGTTTTTATTCTTTTCTTTCTTACTTTAATGTTGTTTTAGCACCAGGCAAAAACCTTTTAATTTTCATAGGCTTTTAAAGTCTTCCTCCCCCCAACTGTTTGGAATGTTTTTATTCTTTGCTACCTCATTTGGGGATTTCTTTAAACTTAAAAGCAGACTACAAATGTCAAAAACAAATATACCAAAAAAATAATTTTTAATCATAGATCATAGAGCCTGCCTACTTTCCAAAAGCAAGTAGCGAATGCCTTTTATGTAGGAAAGAATCATGACTAATTGTGCTAGCAATTTTTCCAGATTTTTGTAGATAAGTCTCTTGTGCTTTTGCATACCAGAAAAAACTGTGGGGGAAACACATTAGAAGCAGCATCTCATGATTATCATGATCAGATCTAGACATTTTCAGTATAAATGTGACATGGATAGAGAGTTTTTATGCTATTTTTTTCTGGTTGTTTCCCTGTTCAAAGAACCTGGATAACAAATAATGTTACAGTCACCCCTCTTAAGTTCTCATCATGTTACAATGAAAAGGACGATTGGTCTTACCTGACGTGTAGATTTGGTGGATAAGGAAGGGTTCATTGGGGGGTAATGTTCACGACAAAAACAATCAGATCACAATAAGCACACACAAGCAAACACAGAAGGACAGAATAGAAAAGAAAATGGGAAGAAAAACCACTTAACTGACAGATTCGCCAAGGCAGGAGGAAAAAAAATGGAGATTATCTCCATCCCCCAGAATTCTGCTCTCCTGCCTTTGTCATAGCTCATGAACATTACCCAACCATTAACCCTTCCTCATCCCACCAAAATTTTAACTCCCCATCCTTTTGTTAAACCAAACCTTTGTTTAGCAATTACGATAAAAATAGAGCAGTTCAGTGTCCTACCTCTGTCTCCGTGGGAATTCCACTTCACTATCTACTTCCCCTTCTTCTTCTTCTGAAGAGTCATCTCCACTCTAGTAGAAGATTAAAGGCAATGTTATTTGCCACTTATTTACAAGCATACATCCACCTGAGCAACTTTCATGAAGGGAAGTCTCCAAAGATAGTATTCTACAGAAAGAACTAAGAAATTTGGGATGCATGAGAAAACAGCAAAATGTAAATCTGTCCATTGCTTCCAGGATGGGTGGAGGGATCTTACCTTTGGGATGGGTCGTGTTTTACCCGGCAGTCCTGGAGTACTTGCAGGATGAGATGAGCCAAGAGAAGACACTGATCTGTGGCTGCTGAATTCACCTTCCTCATTATTTCCAGGAAATTGCTTATTTGCATGCAGTGGTGCTTCAGACTTCTCCAGCCCTGGCTCAAGTGACTGTCCTTGATTTGCAGTATTTGTCCCCATCCTGCACTGTGGGCAAAGGTTGTATGTATCTCCTTTACAACATTCCCAATGATTAGCCTCGCCCTCCCCATTCTCGTTCTCCTCCAGATTTCTCCGTGAATCAGCTTCCATAGCAGCAGAGATAAGGTCAGGACTAGAACCAGACATCCTCCTTTGGGCGTGATTACTAAGAGGACTGCGTAGGGCTGCAGCAGGGCCAAAATATCGAAGGTTGTTAGCACAGTTGGCTATGTCCTGCCCATGGATGTTCATTCGGGGGTGATGCCCATGATGATGATGGGGGTGGTTCTGATGATGGTGAGATGGATGGGCCAAGTCATCTTGAGCTGACTGATTTTTCAAGATCCCTGTGAAATCATTGTAGCTGCCTTTGCTGTTTCCTCGCCGGTGGCGTGGTTTGCTACGGTAACGTCCTTTGTTACTGAGGGTTGACATCTTTGGACTTCCTGAAAGGGGAGAGCCACTAGGAGCCACTTCAGTGCTGGATATGCCGTCCGTCTTCAGCAAGTCAGGCCTGAGAAAGGATGCAAAAACCAGCATGCTCTCTATTAGAATTAACATATGCAAGCTTCCACTCTATGAAGATTTTCACATTATTTCCTTCATTTTTTGTCAACATGCCTATTGATAGATGACATTGAAGTAACACAGGTTTTGTTATAGGTCACATAGTGTAAACTAAAAATAAAATTTGGAATTGGTGGGTACCAAAGGAAGCATTGAGATGAACCAAAGGCATGCATACATCCAGTGGGCTTCTTGACTTTTTGCCTTAAAAAAAGAAAATTAGACCTGCATTCCCACCCCATGCTGCTTGCTTAATAATTCAGGTGAACATAGAATAAATCCTATAATTACTAATATGACTACCAGTTTGCAACAACAGGTTTTGCAGCAATGTGAATTAGCTGTAGCATTATGCTGAAGCACTGGTTTAAAAAAATGCTTGGCTACAAAAGCCCAGCTGTGATTTGTAGGCATTTACTTCTCAGATCTGTGGTGGTTCCACACTACCCACTATCAACAGATCACTACATACTGAAGAACTCCTCATTCTAAATGGCAAGGAGCAAAAATGCTGAAATGCCACAACCAATCTCCAGAAATAAAGCTGTCTAGATAACCCCTTAGTAAATTTAATCCAGGCCAAATATCAGCTGACCATTTTGCTAATATTAAAAGCACATTCTCTGATATAAAAGCTGCATTGGGTACTCTGAGAATTCCTAAATGACCACCGATAAAACTCTTTGGTCCAACATTCCGCTCTTAAATTGCACCTGCTCTACATTACTAAAACTTCCATGTTATTGGTGATCATAATCAAGGACACACATATCCCATCTTATAGATTGTCTAATTCAAGGATGCTGCACACCAGAAGATTTGTCAGTGCCACTTGAGTAATCAGTCATTTTGTGCAATAATGGATGCTGACCCTAGCAGATGTGGCTTCCTCATTTTGCAGATATATGCACATAATTGTGAAAAGCCTTTGAACATGTTTTTCTTATTTGGCTCACCGTTTAGTCTGGCCTCCAGGCTTGTGCGAGACTCCTCTCCTCTTCATCAATTTTTCCATTGCATTGGCATGGATTATTGGTCGGACTGGGTGACGCTTGTAAGTCCCAGGATATTTCTTTTCCACAGCTTGCTCCCGCCTGCACATGGATTAAAAATGAAATTTGTAATCTTTTCATTATAAAATGATTTTTTTAGAATATTTGCAATTTCCCCAAGTCAAAAGAATAATAAACAAATATTACAATCTGTTGTCCACGCAAGTGCTCATGTCAGCATTTTGGGTGGGAAACCTAGTTATTCTCTAGGCCACTGTCTTAAACTGGGGAGATGGGACCCAATACTAGGTAGAGCCTGATCTAAAGGGAGCAATAACAGCAGCAGCTCTACCACCAAACAAATATATGGTAAACAAAATTGGTATGTTTAGGTTAAAGGTGGGTCTGCATCTGAAGAGGTTGGAATATGCTGATCTAGGCAACAACTAATGTGACCATAAGTGCTGGTTGTGTTTCATATCAAGATTAAAAAACATGGATGTGCAATAGAAGTGTTGTGTTCTAAAATAAGCAGCTTTCCCCACAACAATCTTGATTAGAAAAAGAAGTGTCTGGAGCAGATCCATGGAAAAAATTAATACCAAGGAATGGCAATTGTTCTCTTGCACTATGTAAGGGAAACACAAAGAGAACACAATTTCCTGCCACTGAAGCAAATTACGCTTGTTTGTCATCCAGATCTCGAAACAGATCATTATGGGGTTGTTGTTTTAATCTGGAACAATCGGAAAACCTATGAATCCCTGCTTCTAATTATGTCATCTGCATGGCTACAAGGTACATCTATGTGGATGAGCGTACTTGATAAGCTCCTTTTCTCGAACCTCCAGCTGTAACATGATGGCACTGAGCTCCATGTACAAATTATTGGCTCTCTCCAGTTTTCTCTCATAATGTTCACGAATGTCCAAGGCATGCCTATGAAAAAGAAAGGAGAGCTAGAGGTGAGTGGCTTTTCCTGTAAGGGACAATTTGTACAGGCAAAAGGGGAGCTTAATAGATGTACTTAGACAGAATTATTCTCAGTTAAACATCTCATCTACCACTTCCAAGATGAGCAAATGATGAAAGTATCTGAATGTAATAAAACCAAAATCAGAGTTTAGATATGAATGAAGCACTCACTAAAGAGAACTCTGTTAAGATCCTTCTCCCATAATTCAGGGTCACCCAAGATAAGAGATTGACAGTAAATTCAGGACAAACAAACAAAAGTTATTTCTTTATACAGTGCATAGTTAACATAAGGAATTTCCTGCAACAGGATGCTTATCTCCTTAAAAAGAAATTAGACAAATTACTGACAGATAAAACTATTGACAGCTATTAGCTATGATAGCTAAATCGAACATCCAGGGTCAGAGGCAGACTGAATGTCCTGTTTGCATTCTTCCCAGAAATATCTGGCAGTCTCTTGGTGGAAACAGGATAGTTAATTGATCTGAATTAGCAAAGCTCTTCTCACGCACTGAAAGTCAACCGACCTGAGTTCTTCTCTTCTGCGACGAATAAGTTCTTCATCTAACCGGTGTATGCAAGTTCCTTCACTTTTAATCTTCTCAAAGTGCTTCTTCACTTCTTCTCTCCATTCAGCCTGCCAAAGCAATTTAGATGGAGACACAGCATAACTCATGGCAGTGACAACTGCACAATAAAGGATTGCACTACTTTAACATATTAAACAAGAAACCCAAGCTTCTTTATTCCAACAGTACTTTTGTGGTAGGAGGCCGCAAAGCTATCTGATCACCAGGCTTGACCAGGGACTCATCTTTTTAGCTGAAATTCTAACATTAAGTACAGACGTGTGTTGCAAATCTCGCCTAGCCTATAAAACTGATTGCCATTTCAAACCTATGAACAGCTTAATTTCTTCTCAAATCTGTAGCCAACTGCTTTTCAGGCCCAAGACAACATGGAGAGTATGCAATACTCAAGAAAATATAATAACAACTATTTATTTGGCTTTAGATTTCACACCACAATTCCTATGGATTTGCACTAAAATACAGGGTAGACATCTTGATCACTTCAGTAAAACCCTTTACTTTAATATTTCACTGGAACAAAATCTGCACCCTGCAGACACCATCCTATCAGGAGGTCCATTCTGCACAATGTTGGAATCAGGCCTTTTGTGTGACAGCACCTACCATTTGGAACTCTGTCTAACTGTATGTCACACAGGATTCTTCTATATTATCTTCTAGATGCCTGCCAAATATATTGCTCTTTCAACAAGCTTTTTAAAATCTTCATCCCACCTGTATCTAGCTTGGAATTGAATTAATTTTATGTATGTGCTGTTGTTTTTTTATTTACTGCTTTTTATTTATTGTAAATCACTTTGGGGTGCATTATGGGAAGAGATTCATAAATTGATGCCTGTGCTTTTCTCTTCCTATTCCTACCATACAAGTCTTATTAAAGAACACATGGCAAGCCAACAATACAGTCTGGTGCTAGAAAAAAAAAACAGATTTACCTGAGACTTGAAATAAGTCTCTTGAGGGGTGCCCAACACATCAGCAGATGCAATGTCAAGGTGCATAAGTGTCTGTCGAAAAGAGGGCCGATTCCGGGGCTTGCTTTGCCTGACAAATTAAAGAAAAACAGACAGGAGAGACCATCCAAACATAATTAAGAAACTATTTGGAATATTTTAATTGATGGTTTCATTTGAAATAGGCCTTTCTCACTGCCTATTAGAATACCACCCCCCCCTAAAGAAAAACAAAGGAGGCAGCAATCAGGAATACATAAATGTCAGTTTCCTTATTCCCCCTCCCATATCTAGCAAGGCAAACCAAACCCTCAATGTAACACTAATGTAGAAAGATTATTAGCTAGATATGAACACTATATCCTCTCACTTTGTTATTTTCCACGCATCCATTTCAGAAGCATCGTCACTTACTTTCCTTTCTCATCCCTTCCTTTCCAGCTACTAGAACAATTATGGTGGAAAAAGAAAAGGGCACCAAATTCAAAAAAGTGCTGAATTATGGTCACAAAGGAAGTATTAGGAGCATATTCGAAGTGTGTCCCCATTCTTCCTTTGCAGGCATGTGTATTCATATCAGTTCATACACTTGAAGAAGTTGTTTTCCCCCAAGCCAATGTATTATTCTAAACTGTGTTTTACAAAAGAACAGACTATAGTATCACAGTGTTAATGCCACTATCTTACTAGTCAGCGCAGACAGAGATCTCATGCTTCACTCTCATTTTGTGGGCATACTGTGGCGTTTTTGTACTGGGGGTGGAAGGGGAGTGTGCACAATACCAGCTGGGCCCAGTGTGGACAGAACAACCCTTACCATGTTTGCTTCATAAGGATCTTGAATCCATCTGGGCAAGTGGAGGGCACAGGAAGGTGCAAGCTATTACTGCCTACCCCCCAGATGATGGCTGAGGAGTCAACATCCTTATATGGAATCTCTCCAGTGAGAAGCTCCCACAAAACTACTCCAAATGACCTGATAGAAAGTGAGAGAGATAAAAATCAGAAAAACTGTATACAACAGGGAAGTTAAGGCTCAGATCTTCTAAAGCAAAGCTGCTAGTGATGCTAAGTCATGAGAACATAGTTTGTCTCAGAAGTTCTGTTGGAAACACTGAAACTGACAAGTACTTATCAATGCATTACTCACCAAATATCCACCTTTTCAGAGACAGGTTCATTGCGAATCACCTCTGGCGCCATCCAAGCTACAGTCCCTGCAAAGGACATTTTTGTACTCTTATCGCTGAGTTCTTTAGAAGTACCAAAATCTGAAATTTTTACTGTATCATTGTGAGTAACTAATACACTGAAAAGAAAAGAAAAAGGGAAAAACGGGGAATAAAGTTTGAATGCAATTCCAACTCACAACCACAATTTAGGTCAAATCTCATTTTTTGTCTTACACTCCCCACATGCTAACAACTCACTTGGGTGACTTGAGGTCTCTGTGGATGATTTTATGAAGATGTAAATAGTTCATTCCACTAGCAATCCCTGTTGACCAGTCCACAAGCAGGCGAGGTGTGACCTTCCTACCGGCTCGCAACACTTCATACAGCTGTCCATGAGCACAGTACTCCATTATTATACAGTAGCACGGTGCCTGAGTACAAACGCCCCTGGCATAAAAAAGAACTATAGATTAAAAACAACAACAACATTTATAATAATGAGAACATGCAAGTGAAACAAAATGAAAAGTGCTGTCCATTGCTAATTCTCCTGGACAGTAAAAGTACTTCTCACCTTGAGACCAAATCACTCTTTTAATTTATTCATATTCATATTCTATCCTTCAAATAAATTCACATTATTTTCACTTTATCCACCAATTTATTGGTCATATATGTACCAGAATAGTAAGTGGAATAATGAAATGTCTTCCGAGAGCTATTTCATTCTAAACATTCTATTTCATTCTAAAATTGAATTTCATGAGGTAGGGTTGATTATTATTTAGGGTCTTGGGGCAGAATAAGGAGGATGAAATGCTGCTGAATTAACTCACATTAAAACTCTTTCCACACATAACAATAAAGTTTTCACAAAGAAAGGAGGGGGAAATAAAATTTTAAAAATTGCTGCAATAATGGATTGGGAAGAACTCAGGCTTCCACAGAATACAAAGCATGTTATCCAACTACAGTCATACCTCCGCTTACATATCCCTCCGGTTACATAAACTTTGGGATACATAATCGGCAAAACCGGAAGTATATTTCCGGGTTTTTGCACATGTGCATGCGCAGAAGTGGTCTCTCTGGTTGCAAAAACCTCGGGATCCGGCTGGACCTCTGGAACAGATCGCTTCTGCAACCAGAGTTACCACTGTACCATGCATCCATAAACATACATCCATAAACAGTAACTTTGTTCCTCCCTTCATATGAACTGGAAACAAGCCAGAAAGTTTCAGTTTGCTACAGTTTCCATTTATATACTGGGAAACTATGGCTAATGGCTTCCAAACAAGCAAGGATATGAAGCCTTAGTTTAAAGCTGGTTTAATATCCTGGTTTGTTTGGAAACTACAAATGAAGCAACTATTAAGTGACACTTGCCGGCTTGTTCACTCACCAATATCTGATCATCTGAGGATAGTCAATTAATATAAGGATTCTGTTTTACCATCAGCAGGCATGGCTAAAGAAATAACCTTGAAGTTGAGATTTTCCAGCTAGAACTACTGTTTAGAGGACAGAAGGAGACCATTGTAACCTGAACACAGTTTAAGGTAAACGTAAAAGGTAAAGGACCACTGATGGTTAAGTTAAAGGCGACTATGGGGTGCAGCGCTCATCTCGTTTTTTAGGCCAAGGGAGTCAGTGTCTGTCCACAGACAGCTTTTCAGGTCATGTAGCCAGCATGACTAAACTGCTTCTGGCACAACAGGACACCGCAATGAGTGCCGGAGCGCACAGAAACGCCATTTACCTTCCCACCACAGTGGTACCTATTTATCTACTTGCACTGGTATGCTTTTGAACTGCTAGGTTGGCAGAAGCTGGGACAGCTCACCCCATTGCGCAGATTCAAACCGCGAACCTTTATATTGGGAAGCCCAAGAGGCTCAGTGGTTTAGACCACAGTGCCACCCACAACACAATTTAGCAGGACATGAAGAGATATAGCATATGAGTCCAAAAAAACAACATTATTCTAGAGTCAAGATAATCAAAGTATGACCTACTTGAAAGCAATGATGTTAGGATGCTTCAACTTCCTCAAGTGCTTGATATCTGTTTCACTCTGTTCTCTCACTTTCTTGATGGCCACCTCCTCTGCTCTGAATTTCCCTAAGAAAACAGCTCCTTGCGCTCCACTGCCCAACCACTGAAGTTCAGAAATCTCCTCAAAAGGAACTTCCCATGTATCTGATAAGAAACAAGCATTGTTATTCTGACTGCTATAGCTACCTTTTGTCAAGCCTCAGAGTAATCAACCAGTTAGTGCCTTTGTAGTCTGATGCCCTGTTGAACTTTGCTAGCATGCAAAATGCTCACATCTAGATAATATTGTATTTTAAAAGGGAAAAAAGCACTAGTGCTTTCATTAGCTGTTAAGCTTCCCAGGAAATAACTAGGTGAGCATTCACATAATAAAGATACTGAGATAGAAGGACAAACACTGTATCTCTTCAGCCTAAGTATCCCAAATGTTCTACTCCTAGAGGTGCTTTGGACCGGAAGTGCTTCCAGACTGGAAGTCAGTAAAGTAAGGGATAGCTGACTCTGAAATTGCCTTTGGTGCTCAGGGGTGATGCTACAAGGGGCACCAAACATTTGAGAGCACAAGTGATAGTCAACTTCAGCTCCGTACAAACAGGAGGGGCCCCATTCATTTAATCAAAGAAGCTCTGAGTATTCATTCCCACTGTACATGGAGCTCTTCCCCACAAATCAGCCCCACAAGCACAGTTTTTCCATGCACAACAAATGCACATTTGTTTTGCTTTAATCACATTTTAAGGAGCTCAGACTATTTGTTTCTTGCTCTGGTTTGAGGATCCCTGCTTTAAAGATTATTAAGAACAACTAAGAATATGATCTTGCCACATCTAGGAAGAGATTTTGCATGCAGTCATCCCCACATCCCCCCTCCCATCCCAGGGTGGAAAAATAATACCCCAGATCAGGGGCATAGTGTAGGCGGTGCTGGGGGGCCATGGCCCTGGGCGCACAATTTATGTGGGGGCATGAACCATGCAAGCAACCCCAGTGCAGCCCAGCCTGGCGCTCCTCTCCGCCCACCAAGGGCAGTGTCGGCCATTCAATCTCCCCCTGCACAGGAGGGCAGGCGACTCAGCAGGGCCCCGCTTTGCTCTGGTGGGGGTGGGATTGCAGCAGTGGCAAGGGCTGGCGCCTGCCCGGCACACCCACCCTGGGCACTGACAACCATTCCTACACCACTGCTACAGGTGTCCAATAAATGACCCAATACAAGAAGCAACACAGAATAGCAGAAATCGCTGTTCGGTTTCAGGCAGGACTGCCTTATTTTTAGACATTATGAAAGGTGAGTGGAAGTGCTTTTTTCAGGGGATACTCAAGGGTCCACAGTATCGGCACCTCTTTTCTTTTTGTTAAAAAGTGTGACACTTAGTGTTATCAACTTCATGGTGAGTACTGGCACCTATTTTTCTAGAAAAAAAAGCACTGGTAAGTCAGATATGAAACATTAATCCATAAATTCAAATAGATGAGATTGAGGCTACTGCAATTTTATGACACTCCGGAGGCTACACTTTCCCCTCCTTTATATCTGAGAACATTTTTAAAGCCACAAAAATACATGGTTTGACTTTTGAGGTTTACCTTGTTGCTGCAGCTTGTAGTCAGTGGAGTAAGCTTTCCCTATGATATTCCATACAGGCTTCAAACAACCAAAGAGTCCTTCAAGAAATCCACCATTTCCACTACTTGATCTGTTGAACTGGATCTTGATATCTTCTGTTCCATTGTTGGTCTCTCCAGGTATATTATCATTGGTGCCCTGATGAACGGTAGTTTCCAATTCATCCTGTTCCGTTAACTGTAGCACGCTGTTTTCAAACTGGTCCCTGGAATCCTCACTTACACTGGTCAATACTGTTGTGGCAACTGGACTGCTCATGTTCTCTGATGCATTGCTATGAAGTAAGCCCTTGTCTCGTACGTCTTCTATGATCTCAGATGAAGGATGGAGACCACTGGGTATATGTTCCCCATGCATCCTAGCGAAATCTTTATCTTCATTGAGGTTCTTGGCGATCACAGTCGTAGAGGAAGACCAGCTCAGGGGCTCCTGAGAACTGGTCATTGTACCGTGGGTGTGCATGGAGTTGACAGTCAAAGATATTGCTCTAACAAACACCAGTGCTCACTCCCAGTGTAGAAAGTGGCCACAACACCTGAAAAAGGAACCACAGAAAGGTTATGAGAATCATATATCTGATTAGATATTTTAAATGAACAATAAACTGATGTAAACTACCTATTTGTTCTTCAGTTTAAGCCCAAGGATTCATTTCCTAACAAAAAGGCTATCCTGTCCCAAGGAACTTTTCATACAACAGAAGTAGCAATTGCTTGAAGTTACAACTGTTCTCCCACAGTTGTGGTATCTCTCAGCAATATATTGCATGCTGGACTTTGCCCATATGTCACATTAAGCCACCTGACATCGAAACCAAACAGGCTCATGTGACAAAACTATTGAAGTATTTACATAGCTTGCCACGAAAAATCCAAGCTGGAATAGGATCATTCCATGCATCTTAAAATAATAATTTTATTAATATAGAATTAGGTATTTAAAATTAAAGTTAAACAAGGCTGATATACTTTGTAAATGGATTTGTTATCATAATAACCATTCAAAACAATTGTGCCCAACTGTAATGCAAATTTTTAACAAGTGTGCATTTAGGGGAAAACTATGGTAAGTTGTGTTGTATCTCTATATATAAGGTGTGGGGAGTCTTGGACACCCAAATCACCCCAGATGTTGCTGAGATACAACTCCCACCAGCAAGCACAGCCAATAGCCAGGGGTAGTGGGAGTTACAGCTCAGGGTCAAAGGTTCCCCACACCTGTTTTATAAATAGGTAATTTCTATTGGGCTACTGTTTGATACTATGAGTTTGGACTTACTCAGGCATTATTGCAAGGAAAAGTGTGAACTTCACCCATTTAAAGGTAAATGTTACTGACAAAAGTGAATTACTGAAGTACATAGGAATGATCTTCTGTTCAACTATCTGTTTTACTATTACTGGGTTGTTAGTCCCAGCTTAGAGTAGTCTAACATAGAACACAGTCGTTCCTTAAGACAAGACAGGCTGAACTGAAGGAGAACCAACAGATATAAATAAGCAGGCTGAAACCAACAGTGGAGAAAAAGCTGGACTTGAGTAAGCTGATCTTACAGGAGACTTGCATTTACTAGAATATGAACAATCCAGTTCCTCCAATTATGTTTTACTATACGGTATTGTTATACTATAGCTGTCTTTCCATATTATGTAACACCCTTACAAAGTGGTTGCATCTTTAGCAGCTGTTTGTGATTTATATTCAAAACAAGGGATAGAAACCTTATTTGCCTTATGCACTTATCTATATAAACCTGGAGAACAATTTTTTTATAAAAAAGTTAAGATACGTTAAAAATATACATTTTAAACCAGTCTTCAAGATACAACTGCTGAAATCAACTTTACATCCCTGGGAAAAGGTCTTAAAGCGTGTCTGGAATATGCAAATTTTGGAAGACAGAAGAGCTTCACAACCTGGAGCTGAACCACCACTGAGAGCACATCTATATGTGCCTTTCCTGCTCTAATTTGTCATGTTATGTTCCACTATTATGCTTCTGGGAGCCCCACTTTTGCAGATACAACTTTTATTTTGTAATTCTGTCAAGCAAGAAGAAGAAGAAGAAATGTTTACATCTTTGTTCTGGCACTGGAGAAACCAAAGCTAATTACATATCTGCACATGAATTGACAGAAGGGCTGAATTCTGCTCCCCCAGTCTGAAAAAATATGTCTCAGATAAGCTGTCCTTCACACAAATAAAAGCTCAGTTTCAATTGCCCAAGAAAATGATGCCTTTATTCTGTAAACAATACATTTTATATGTATGATCTTCCCATGTGATATAAAAGATATTTTTAGCATTGTTTCCATTCAGAGCATTTTCATGTTCACAGTCCAATGGCTCTAGATTGCATAATCTAGTGTCACACAAAATAAATAAGGTTGCATAATGACTTCTGGTAATATCAAACACAGTATTTTTTAAAGTTAAGTTAGAAAAGGAAATGCACATTCATTATTATTATTATTATTATTATTATTATTATTATTAAAGAAATATCACTGAACTGATATTTACACTACAAGGTATAGTATAAAAATGAGAATCCACTATCACACATTTCATTAATCTGTTTCTCCCTGAAGGGGTCCACTTTGTATTCTCTATATAACCATTATGCAGGCAGAAAGAGCTCTCTTCAGCTCCTAGTGTTGTCACACTAAGATATGAAACCAATAAAAGTTCCTGGCAGAAGCTACTCAGAATACCTCTTTTTACATGCCTTCCATTTATATACACTATACATTTTATTGCAGTAGCCTAAGTGGGATAGCAAATTTGTCATACAGCTTACAGAGCATGACAAAAAAAAAGTTTCTTTTTAATTTCATAGTTGAGTTGGGGAATGGGGGGAAGAGAGTCAAGTAATTTTTTAGCATGCCATTGGCTATAATGCATGTGAAAGTCACCCATCAAAACCTATTCACCACAAACTATCTCCTAAAAAGAACTCTTTCTGAATAGAACACATAGGATATTTTGGGATTTTCCTTTCTGAAAGTGTGGCAGACCTGATTAAATTAAACCCAGTTCCTAAATATTTCCAAAATGGAGAACTGTGGTTTAATGTGGTTTACTGACAATAATCCTAATTGAGGATTGAACCATTGCTTAAGAGCCTGGTTAACCAACTGACATCAAACCCATTTGATGCCAGTTCCCTATTTGACAATGGTCCTCCTAGCGCTGTTTCTCCAGAGAGAGACACCCACTTACAGAGGACAGAAGGAAGTTCTTGCCAGTCCCTTTTACACTGCAGCCTTCAGGACCCCCTGAAAATCAGTTATGAGGGTTGGTGGACTGTCCAGAACAGATTTTCAGGGGGCACTGGGGACTGCAAGAAAGAGGGAGAAATCAGCAACATATTGCTTTTCCCTCCTCCTCCAATAGTCAACATCTCTCACAAGAACAAAAGCCTTTATAACAGGGCAACAACTAGATACAACTTTTTGGGTTTCTTTTATTTAGAATTTTGTTATAAATACCATAAATACATGAGATATGGAATAGAGCTGGGCGATGTACTGAAGTTCACATCATGATAACAGTTTCATAATATTTGGCATGGCAATATATCGCAAATCACAGTGTGTGTGTGTGTGTGTGTGTGTGAGAGAGAGAGAGAGAGAGAAGAACTGTGAAGCTGGTCATCTCTTCTGCCCCTGTTGCTCTGTACTATAAAATATCAGTTGTATCAATACTTAAAGGTAAGTAAAATACTTAAAAGTAAGTAAAAATGTATCAGTTTCAGACCCCTAAGTAGTAGACGTTGCTAGGACATTACCCCATTCACCTCTATATAGTTACATCCTTATTTCAAACCTAGTGATATATCGGTATAGCACAATGTTTAGTGGATAATATATCACAATGCTGAAAACTATGTATCGCCCAGCCCTAATATGGAGATATATATGTACAGCAGACCCTCCAAGTGTCCCTATTTTCCAAGAACATCCCTGATTTAGAGAAGCTGTCCTGGTTTCTGATTTGATCCTGGAATGTCCCACTTTTCCTTAAGCTGTCCCTATTTTCATTGGAGAAATGTTGGAGGGTATGGAGTTATCCGACCCCCAAGCCGTCTGAAGGCAATCCTATATAGGGAAGTTTTTAATGTTTAATTCTGTTTCTATATATATTGAAAGCTGTCCAGAGTGGCTGGTGCAACTCAGTAAGATGTGTGGGGTATAAATAGTAAAATTATCAATATGGAATGGGAAGTCTCTATTTTCATCAGAGAAATGTTGGAGGGTATGGTACTGTAGTCTACCCTACCCCAGGTGGGAATTCCTAGACATGGAGGAGACACATACATACAAACACCTATTCTTTGATGCCAAGGCAGAACCATCAAGCAATCATCTTCTCCTCACTACCACACATACCACCATCAAATAACAATCCACACAACAGTATGGAAAATAGATGCCTGCCATAGTAAAATACTGTCTGAAGTCATTCTCCTCCTTCGGAAAGGCATTTATACATGTACTTATTCATCCATTCTTGTTGCCTTTAAAAAGGACACTTTTTTCTATCCCAACCCTGATGCCTACCCCTGTAGTGCCAAAACGATCAAGTAGCAGGTGGTGTGAAAGGCCTCTTCCTGAAATCTTGGGAGACTTGCCTGCCACTCACAGCAATATACAGTGGTACCTCAAGTTACATACACTTCAGGTTACATATGCTTCAGGTTACAGACTCTGTTAACCCAGAAATAATGCTTCAGGTTAAGAGCTTTGCTTCAGGATGAAAACAGAAATTGGGCTCCGGCAGCGCGGCAGCAGGAGGAGGCCCCATTAGCTAAAGTGGTGCTTCAGGTTAAGAAGAGTTTCAGGTTAAGTACGGACCTCCGGAACGAATTAAGTACTTAACCTGAGGTACCACTGTAATATTAGGCTAGATGGGCTTGGTATAAGGCAGCTTCCTATATTCCTATCATGTGAGAAGGCTCAGGTTTGGACACATCAGTCCTGAACTTGAGCATTCTATAGTTAGATGCTATGGGTAGTAAGAGACAGTCTATGGAGTAGGAAAGGGGAATTCAACCTCATAATGTGTATTCCCCCCCCAACTCCAGGGAAAGTTAGTATAATCTGATAAAGGCATGAGCCATCTAATTTCCTTATCTTCCCTCCCTCCTATCAGTCCCCCCCACCCACGTGAAACTTATTAGGCTGTTGTTTTTGTTTTCTTTTGTTTTGCCTTTTAATTTACAAGCTTATATACTTATAGGGAGCAACTCTACCAAGTATGTACAACAACCTTCCTTTTGGAGTGGCCCCATTTTGATTCCAAACTGATGGGCACTTGGCCCCCCTACTCCCCAAAATTGCTATTAAAATAAATTATAGAATAGTACCCTATTTCCACATGTACAGTTGCTGGAGTTTTTGAAGGCAGAAAATTTTATTAATTTATTTTTTACTCTTCTTAAAGCTTTTAATGACACTCTGAACACCCTTAAGACAAATACTGTTTCTTTGGTCCTTAAGAGCTCCAAAGATGCAACAGAATTTTTGTATTTTGACTGGGACCACAAGCTGAACAACAAAATTAATTTTAATTGATGAAATAAGCCTTACATCTTACAAGTTTATAAACATGGTCAAATATTTCATTAATACCAACTCACTTAAAGCATATCTGCAAAACAATGGAAGAAGAGTTGGAAAGATCCTAGTCATTTGGTCAACTGTAATTTTAATTTAGCAATTTCTGTATGCCATAATGGGCTGGTGGCTTAAAAAAATTATTCTGACATCTCAGAATTTTAAATGCTTTTTCCAGTTCCGATGATAAACATGAAATTTATCAGAAAAATCTCAGAAAAAGAGTAAACACTCTGAATCTACTTTCTCTGGAGTAGTTGAGAATTATTAAAATGAACTTTAATACTTAAGGAATTCTATTTAACTCTGCACACAGGAGGAAACTGACCCTTCCTGTAGCAAGTAGTGCAAAAGAGAGAAAATCTTGACCTCTGCTGACCACAAGAGACAGAAGAGATGCAATGCTCTTTGTCAATAATCTATTTGAAGGGATTAACAAGATGCCAAGCTTCACTTTTTGGAATTAATTAACATACAAACCACAAATCAAAGCTGCACTAGCCTTATTACAATCTGAAAAGTTAGCCACAGATTAAAAAAACCCTACTATTAAGCAGTTGTTGTAATATTAAATGCCTATAAATAAGCATAAAGGTTCCCCCCCATCAATTAAGAATGGATTTAAGTTAATTGTGTAAGAATAGAAATTTGTCATTCAGTTTCCACCACTGTACTTTGAAACATAGGGGCATATGAACCCAGAGAGTAAGTAACAAAGAAGTAAGTAACAAAGACAACCAGGTATCAAGGGGGTGGATGTCCCAGTGAAGAGAAAGCGTAAGATGCATTTTTTTCCAAACAAGGAAACCAGGGTTGTGGGGTGGGTTTTTGTTGGGGTTTTTTTTTACTTTTCTTGCTTTGTTACTCTCACCTTTTTTGTGTGTGTGTGTGTGTGTTACACTCGTCTTTTATTCTAGGCACAATATCAAAAATAGAGCTTTACATGTATTTCCAATTTCAGCAACAAACTCAGGAAAACACTATGTTTTAACTTAGGATGGGAGCGTTAAAAATGAAGTGGAGCCAGAACTATTAGGTCCAAGGCATTTGCCTGACATTTGTTTTTGTCACTTCTGGTACTTCTTTTTTTCAGCAATTTCTGAAAGGGCAAGATTCAAGGGTAAGATACATTGCCATTCCGTATGAACTCTCACTGATTTCACTAGCAAGCAGGACAATCATACCTCAGTAAGGATAATCTCAGTAAACAGTAAATCATTGGGACTTTATATCTAATTATTTTTGTATGCTAAAAGAAGCCATTTTCATTTCTATGGAAGGATTTAATCATTAAACTTCTCATTAAGACCTAAATTGTTCCCAAATCCAGTCAAAATATATTGACAAACATGTTAAGTTTTATTAAAAAGCTGCACCACCATTGAAGATTACATTTTCACAAGGACGTGGGAAGAGGGAGAAGCCTCCTGTTTTAAGATCAGTTGCAATTTCCCCCCTTGATATTTGCAATCTCTGCCTTTTCAGACAGCTACAGAAATGCATTCTCTCCCATTTTAAAAAGAGGGAAGGACCATTACACAACCTCCAGAACAACCTCTAGAACAGCAAATGAAACATGTCTATGTTTGCTCTACAAAGAAGTAGATGGGTAGAAACAGAAATATTCTTGGCTTTAATATGGTCTCTTTCAGCATTTTTTCCAGTCCACTCACACCCCAAATGCACCATCCATCTGCTCCTCTGAAATAAATGGCAGGAAGGTAACATCGGTCATTTTGCAAACGCAGCCCCTTGAAGGAAGACAGATTTTGTTAATATACTTACGGTGGTGAGTAATTTCTACAATCCTGCTCCATTTTCATGCGTTATGATGTGGACGGCAGAAAAAACGAAACCCAAACCTGATCTGCAAAATACAGCAAGGAAATTCCACCCACACAATCCTGCAACCCCGCTGCAAAGGAGAACACAGACACTACTGACGTCACAGATTCATGAATGGATGTATACGGGGCTGTTTTAGGTTTCAGAATACAGCCTGCTGTGGTGTGTGCTCTGAAAAAGGAGGGGGGAAGAGGAGAGGAGAGTCAGGTGGGACAGCCAATCAGAAGCAGGCAACAACAGCCTGCCTTTCTTCAGAGGAATCTCATCACAGAGCAGGCAGATGCTACCAATCAAACCCCTGCGACACAGCATCAAAGGGTTATGATACAGACCCTGCCAGCTGGGAGGGGTGTGGGGCAAGTGGGACCGGATGATAATGAAAACAATGCTGATACGTGAGGTGAATATTAGAACAGCATGTAGAAAAGCTGCAGAACAGAAAAGCTCTCTCCCTTCATTATATGATGAGTACATACAATATCACAGCAAAGCCAGCCGAATAGATCTTGCATGACAAACCTATCAAATATCTGATATCTGCTATAAGAAACTAGTACATTAACCAGAGACCTACATTACCTCAAGCATACACCGTGACACTAAGGGTTGGATCCAGATTTAATCATGCTTAGAGAAGGCCCACTGAAATCGATGGGATTTAAGTTAGCGTAACAAACCTCATTGGTTTCAGGGGGAGCTACTCCAAGCATAACTAAGTCTGTATCCAATCCCAAGTTAATAACTAAACATTATACTCAGATTTGAGGAGTATATAAAAGGAAAATAATATAGGATTGTATGCATAATAAAGGCAACACAGTAAACAATAAATATAGAGAAACCTAGAAATTTGTTTTGAAAATGACAGTTCCTCCCAAAGGAGAACAACATTTGAAGTGTTAGGTGCAATTTAAAGAACTGTATGCAATTGGTTGTTATTGAGATTTATATCCCACCTTTCCTCCAGAATTGTAGAGCTATGTTGGACAGACATTTCACAGTTGGTACTACTGTAATTCTCACCTATTAATATTATTTCCATTCTAAATCTAAGGTTCATTCTGGTACCTGATCATTGGTCCAGGCACGGCAACATCCTATGCCCTCTCTTCAAGCTGTGCATTGATTTGCTCTTCAAGGTAGATAAACCAAGCTGACACTCAGTGCAGCTTCAAAGAGCAAGAGTAAGGCATTCCAACCCTGGCTTCTTCTATCTGAAAATAGCCAAATAAAACAAGACTAATAAGATTTTTTAAAAGAAAGTATTGGCTTGAATTGCACCAGACTCTGCATATACTTTTCACATGGTCCTCCAAAGAGAACTGAATCCAAGGGATTCCCTAAATACAACAATATAAAATTCAACAAAATATAACTATAATGTTTACATTATATAAGATTCTATATACTGTAAACTAGTAAATGTATTTTAAAAAACCCTGTCCTCATGCAGCTATGTGAAATGTACAAGCTCAGTGTCTCACTGGCTCTATTCAAACATAATTTCAAGCCATAGTTTGGAACCACACAACTAAACTTGGGATCATACACTCCCTCCTCCCTCAAATTCCTTCCTGTACTTCCTAGTTCTGTCAAAAATAGTGTATACATAGTGTGTACAGAAGAAGGAAAGGGCAAGAAAAGGGGGTACACAAGCCTAAGGCTTGCTCATGAAACACCAAACAATTAGTATTACATCAGAACTGAACCAGTATCTTTATGACTCCCAAACCATCACCATATTTTGAATTAAGAACTTACAGTCCCAGTTTGCATGTGATGCTAAGCCAAACCATGACTTAGTAGGAACATGAAAGTTCCCAGAGAGGAGACTGTGGCGGCTTTGCTGCTTCATGGTTTATCTGGAGCACAAAAAGTATATGCCCAGGTTCTGGCAATATGCTACATGAAATCATTGTTTAGCTCACAGTACTGCCAACAGCAGGGCCAAAGGAGAAGCAAAGCAAGCAGAATCTGCCTTTGGGGAGCCTGTGTGCTTGTGTTAACCCATGGTTTAGGTCTACATTACATGTGAACCAAATCATAATCAGATTCTTGAAAATGCAGTGTCAGGTTTCAGCTCTGCCATCACCTCTGGAGACACCCAGGTCAATTTATAGAGAGGTCCATCAGTACACACTAACTTCTTCTTGTATTTTACCAATCTAGGGCATTCTTCAAAACATGACTCCTGCTTTAGGCTCTATCAATGAACTTATCAACTGTCATGACAAAGTCAAAACATGTAGGACTCTACAGTGGTACCTTGGGTTACGAACTTAATTCATTCCGGAGGTCCGTTCTTAAGCTGAAACCGTTCTTAACCTGAGGCGCGCTTTCACTAATGGGGCCTCTCGCTGCCACCGCCATGTGATTTCTGTTCTCATCCTGGGGCAAAGTTTGTAACCCAAGGTACTACTTCCAGGTTAGCGGAGTTTGTAACCCGAAGCGTTTGTAACCCAAAGCATTTGTAACCCAAGGTACCACTGTATTTGACATCAGAGGAATGCTGCAACTCAGGAATGATAAGGTACATTCCAGACCTAGGGCAACCTTCTTTCTAGTGGTTAGGCAATCCTTAATATTTGGGTCTGTAAAATCCCAAGTTTTGACTACAATTTTTTTTAAAAAAAAATGTTATCAGAACTTCTCAAAATAGTGTGTTTTTCAACAAATACAATATTTCAAAATGAATTCACTTAAAAGATAATAAATTGTGCTCAAACAAAAACAGATCCACCCATCCAAATGTTTAACAAATGTATAGGCAATTGAAACTCAATGACATATAGAGAGAAAAACAATTAGGTGACAGGTGAATCAGTTTGCTTTTATTCCAGTTGGAGAGGTGTGTGCTTAATAAGCGCAAGAGTTAAGATATATTAAATTAGGAATAAAGGATTTTATTATTTGAACTAAGGAACTAAAATATAACTGAGATAAGAATATCATATACAAGTATCTTGAACAAAGAAAACTATATTCACAGTGCGGGGGATTTCGGAATGGTTCATTATAAACAGTGCTTTTTTTCTTAAAAAAATGTTTAGGGATACTCTCATTTTTCTACTCATATTGAAATACTGCCCCTCAAAAAGGCCAAACTTAGATTCACAAAATGTTTAGGGGTATGTGTACCTCAGTGTCCCCCCCAGAAAAAAGAGAACTGATTATAAATATAAATGTTCATAAATAATATGACTGAAAAGTTCTATAAAACAGATGTCCAACTACTGGGAAGAAAAAATTCAATAGCTTTATAAAACATTTGCTAATTTTTTAAGAGAATTTAAATTTAAAGCTTGTACTGCCAATATTTATTCTTTCTACTATGGTCCCATTGCTAGTTATGGCAGACTGAATTCAGAGTGCATGAGACACTTTTCTCATTCACAGCAGACAATAGGAAAACCCAGTCACTCATCTCTTCTGCCCTCTACAGAAGTCATTATGTGTATTTACAGATTACTTTAATGTGCATCATTTGCTAGCAGGAAATGGATCTCACTCTAGATAAATCTATTGAGTTAAAAACTAAGTATTTTAATTAAAAATACTCACTTTAAACTGCATTGGACTACATAAAACAATGTAAAACTTTTGTTGCAGTGGATCTCTTCAGTGTGTAAACTTTGTCCCCATCAAGGCTGACTGGTATAACATTTGTACACATTTACTCTAGCCCAGAAGCCTTGGGGAGTTTCTGTCCAAGGTGGGAGGGTTTGTTATTTTAACTGCTGGTTGATAAGGGCTTATCTCTACGTACTCAAAAGGTTGAATTCAACACACTTAAGAGATAGATCAAAGAACACAAGGTAAGACCAGGAATTTTACTTCCTTATGTGAAAGCTTTCCGCTCTTTTCTCTGCTCAGGGCTTGTACTGCAGTAGTTAGGCTCCACCATGCTACCCACACAATTCATAGCCATAGTTTGCTTGGGTTTGGACAGGGGCATGGAGGGAGTCAGGTGCAAGCAAGTCCCACCCATTATATACGGCCGGGTGAAGATGCCATCACACTCTGGTGTCCAAACTGGCCCTGGGCAATGTATTAATACATCACCCAGGCCTGCTACAGTGGTACCTCGGGTTAAGTACTTAATTTGTTCCGGAGGTCTGTTCTTAACCTGAAGCATCACTTTAGCTAATGGGGCCTCCTGCTGCTCCCACGCCGCCAGAGCACAATTTCTGTTCTTATCCTGAAGCACTATTTCTGGTTTAGTGGAGTGTGTAACCTGAAGCGTATGTAACCCGAGGTACCACTGTATAGAGTTTAGTTAGCAACCAATGACACATTCCTTAAGGAAATTAAGATTACACTCTGGATTTTGCTTGAATCCAGTGTGCAGAATGCACACACACACCTGCCTCACAACTCTTTTCTCCTTACAAATCATTTTACTGGTTTCTTAAAACGGTCTAGACAAACATACCATAAGTGAAGAGAGAACTATTACCATACTCATGGTAGTTTTCATGTTCAAGTGGCATTATACTTTGCAGCACGCTGGTGACATGCAACAGACAAAAGCCATTATCATCATGACCTGTGTGTGCGCTTCCAAAGGCATCTGGCCAGCCACTGGTGGAAACATAGTGCTGGACTTTGGTCTTCACCAGCAAGTAAACTCTTAATCTGAAAATCTGTTGATAAGCATTTCTAAGTATATTTAAATTTGTCTGTCCAACTAGAAATGTTCCCCATGTAGGTTAACAGCCCAATTACAGGCATGTTTACTCAGAATTCCCACTGAATAGCATCAAACTTGTGTCCTATGGCACAAGTGAATATGAGAGAGGGAAGCAAATTTTAAAAGTAGCGGGCAGTCTCATCACAGCACTTAACTCAATGGTAGGGAAGCTTTGGCCATCATCCCAAACCAAGCAAGTATGCTGGTTCACAGGGAGAAAACTGAAACTAGGTCATTCCTCCCTCACTTTTGAGAGCTAAGCCATGGTTTGGTGAGTTACATTCGAACCTGGGCTTGTGAGTTACATTCGAACCTGGGCTTGTGAGTTACACTCGAACTTGGGCTTGTGATTTGCCTTGCTCCCAACAAACCAAGTGCTGTAACCAAGGCACGTTCTTGACGTACCACTCCTTGTCTGTTTGGGTGGGGCAAATTAGAATCCCAGGTTTGGACATAAAACAAAGCTAAACCATGACTTAGCTCCTGAGTGACAGAGGTGTGGACAAGCTGCACATTTCTGTCTGTGAATGCTTGCTTGTTTTATGGTAAGTCATAGTTTGCTTGGGTTTGGACAGGACACTAAGCTGTGGTTAAAAACAGAAGCAAAAGTCACCCCAGAGTAGTAGAGGAAAAGGTGAAGATGACATGTCACGTAATACTAAGGTTTAGCAGTTCAAACACACCAATAATATTAATGTTGCCAATACAAACTGGGACCCTGTGTCCAGCAGTTGAAAATGTTACTATGTGTAGTTTCCCCACCACCACCACCACCACAGATCTACAGTTTGAGAAGTGAATTTGCCAAGATTCTCTCTTCTAGCCAATTATTTGAGGCATAGTTGGCCTTTCGTTTTCAAAGTCTAGTAACCTTAATTGTGACTGTCACAGCCTAAGTAACTCTGCGTTTTGATCTGTGCTTCATTTTGCAACTTTCCTTATTTATATATAAATCCCTGTTTATATAACCTCTTTATATAACTATGAACTAGAGCACACTGTGGCAGCTAGAGCTACAGTTGCCTAAAGGTAATATGTAATTCTTGCTTCTATTGCAGCTATTCAAGGGACAGAAGCTCTATGCCATATGGAACCTGGCAATCCTACTAGAAAACTAGACTATGGAAGAATTTCAGTTATAATTCCATCTTCTTTCTAAATTGGAGCCTGAAGCAACATACACTGGAATCACGCTAGAAAAGCCCTACAAGAAAAAGGTGGAAGACCATTGGAGAAGTTAGAAACTTATCCACAAAAAGTTATTGTGCATATTGTGCAATAGTATATTAGCTTTCTAAAAATTTCCTGTCACTGAAGTTTCAGCCCAGTTTATTGCTGGGGAAGAAGCTTGAAAAACCCCCACATATAGTGATACTCTTGACAGCTGTAATGCTTCTTGACTTAACTGGGGCAAAGGAAATTGTGAAAAGCGAGTTCTATATTAACAATCCTGGGTGCTGAGAAATCCTCCTTGCAGAATAAACTACTTTAACATCCCTTTCAAATGCATGCTTTGTCATAATTTTTGCAGAACACAGTTCTATTCAGTAACACAAACATGTATAGTACAAACAGCAGCTATAAACTGAAGCTTACATTTTAAATTACCATTTACAGTTGCTTTACAGCTCTGGTTCGCATGTATAATAGGGACTAGACACATTCGATGAATACTGGCCATATCTGGAGAATTGTCCATAGTTTCATATACTATTTATGATTTATGATGCATGGCCAAACCTCATGACCACATACACCTCCTTTGCCTGTCCTCCCCTTGCACAGATATTCTACTTCAGCACAGATATTCTAGTTTACATTAAGTCAGAGTTCCCCAGAAAATCCAAACTGGAGTACTCTGGCTTAATCTTGGTAAACTAATCAGAATAACAAGACAGGAACCAACAGAAAAATGGTTGAAATCTTAAGCCTTCTTTTAGTCAACTCAGCTAAAGGCTCAGCATTAAAATATGTCAAATTCTGAGCCATTTCAATAAAAATGTGGCAACAGTATCCATTAAAATGTACACCTTAACCCTAAACATCTTTATCAGGAAGGATTGCAGGTGAAAAGCTGTCAAGCTATAGTTTTACTAGAAGCAAGTTAGTGCATATAGTAGTAGTATTCGTTTAAACTTTAACCTGAGATGCACTTCATATTATGTTCTGGATGCTCATTATATTTTGAAAGCATCTTTACTTACAGCATTCCAACAGCAAGGGTACTTGTCACTTCACATTTAGCAGAATATTTTCTATTAATCCATACAACTGTCCCTCACATTCCTCATTATACATTTTGGCTACAGAAACCCTAGCTATTGTAATTAGAACCAACCACTAAGTGAAGATGAAGATTCCCCTTTTCCCTATATGAGTTTTTATTATTAAATATACCACATACAGGGGCGGAAAGCCTTACAAAATGTTAAGAGAGCACAAGGAAGAACAATAAAATGCTGTCCCAAATGTATCAGATTAAAAGCTAGAGATAAAAAGAAATACATATAAATAACAATGAACTATCAACGGAGTAAAAATTAAACTTCAATAAAGCAATTTTCTTTCTGTACTGAGGGAACATAAACTATTGAATCTAATGCTAGAGTGTTAAATAAAATATTTTCTCAAATGTATTCATTATTAATTATTGTTATCAACTTAAATTTTACCCACCCTTCACCACACAGGGCTGATCTTAACACCCAACAGGGTCTGTAGGTAATGAGACAGTCTTTCAGATATTCAAATATTGAAAATGTCAAACAGATCACACATACATTTTTTCCATCTTTAGTGGAGATTTCAATATATTCAGTGCTATTGGATATAGGGGATAGACTATAATTCTAATGATGAGCATTAGACTGAGTCTTGATATGATAACTTTAATAGTGAATCATTTGGAAGGAGTCTATTAACGGACAACTGAGATACAACAAAATCTTGTAGCAGCTGTACAGCCTGTTCTTCTCTGGCACTAGAAATCAGGATCAGCATCAACAATGATGGATTGGATGATGAAGGTTCTGAACAGATATGGATAAAGTACACTGAAGGAATGCACCAGCAGTGCCAGAGGATTCAGTAGAGAAATTGACATTTTATTTCCTATTGGAATTTTCACTACATTTTTATAAGACGAGAGATTTTCTTGTAAAAACATGATAAAAATTGGGGGGGGGGGGATAAAATATTGCTTGAGATGCAATGTAAAGAGAGGCCTATTTAGAGCACAAAGGTATCAAAGAGAGACCAGAAAATATATATTGAACTTTCATTGGAGAAAAACAGAAAGGACTGTAAAATCAATACTACGTATCAGTGGTTTTATTTCAGGACCTGAAATTTAATGCAAAATATGGTTCCCTATGATTCTTAGAAAAATGTTAAAAACTAATGTCTAGTCGTTGTACTTAAGACAAGTTTTGGAATGTAAGAGTGCTGCCTAAAAACTTTGAAACTTAAATGGGATTAGTTAAATATGTGAAAGAGTTAAAGAGTCCTTTCGGCAGTACAAGCAATGCAACACCAATTTCCTCACCCATCTCCCCCTTCATTGCTTTCCTTCTTTGACCTCTGCCTACCCTGACCTTGCCAAATTTATTTGGAAGCCCAATTTGGAAGCAGATTTATGAAAAATATATGAAGACTCATCATATCTACAGTTAATTCCTGCAGATCATCAAGCTTTTCCAGCCACGTTCTCAAACATATTTTTTTCTTTTTTTAACTGAACATCTAGTCTTAGGAATACTTCTAGGGAGCCTGAAATCTTGCTCAACATTTTGAGAAATTTTAGTTAATCCTAATAATGTTGTTCCAGGATGCTTTCTAATGGCCCAGGATTGCTACCTGCAATTTCTTCCGCAAAACACAATGGCTGTTAAAACATACAAATAAATATTTAAAAGGTATCAACAGAGGAGAGCTTATGTTCCTAACATACAGAAGCCTTTATCATCAAGTCCTTTTGGGTGACACCAACTAAATGTCAGTGTGATTTCTCTCCCTCTCTATTTTTTGATAGTTTGTTTGTTCACTTGACAGGATTGCATCTCCAAAACACCAGACAAAGCAAAAATAACTACTTACTGTCCTCAAATTGTGGATTCCAGAAGAAGGGTAACAATTCACGACTCATTTTTGGAAGCTTTAATTATCCATGTATTCCTGCTGATTGGGTCTGTTTGACGCTATCCCCAAAAATCTGGATTTTAGTGCACTGGGGGTAAAATTCAAACAGTTAGTCAAACATATGCACATTTTGTGATTTATGACATTTACAAATGAGATCACACTATGTAAATAAACGATGTTTGTTTCCTGCCAAATTCTAGGGAATGTTCTTGTTTGATATATAATCCAAGAGGGAAGACTTCATTTAAGGTGCAGAGCTTAGGCACAAGATTAGGACAACTTAAAAATACTACAAGAAACAAATGCAAAATTGAGTAAATCCTGCTTTTTTGTGCACAGCATGGGGGGACTTAACTCTGCACTATTAGAGGAACCTGCTTATTTGCTCAACAACTGCATAAAAATATTAAATAAAATCATGGTAAAATTTAACATTTTTATTTCTGGCAGCCTGAAGTAAAGGCAGAAAATAATTTATTGAGAAGTGGGTTTTAACTGTTCCAAAGCGAGTTTATTCTCACCTTCTCAGTTATAGCTTCTGAAAGGTTTATAGGAGTAAGTGCATTTGTCCAAACTTTGTTGAAACCAATTTGATTATAAACAATAATGTGATTTAATATTGTTTTTGACACTTCCCTTTAATTGCTTTTGTTTTTAATTTAAATCTACTTTAGAAGAAAAATATTTTTAAAAATAGTATATAAAATAACAATAACAAAATAAATAATAATAAGATAAACTTAACTATTCCAGAAGGTTGTACCACTATGGGGCACTGCTACATTATTAGAGTTTACTTCCTGATAAATTAGTGTAAGACTGCAGAACTCTCCCCCCCCCTTTTTTTTTGGAAGCAAAAATAACATCACAGTAAGATTAAAATATTATTGTCAACTTTTAAAAGTTGACTATGGACATCAAATCTGGCATTTTCACTAATGCATACTATTTTTTAACATTTTTTTAATGTAGATATTTATTCTCTGAGTCAAAACATACAAAGGTCATAAAATAAGATAATTGTAAAACAAGTTAAAAATCAAATCTAAGATTTACAATAATAACTATCTAAAAACAACTGATTTCAAAATCAGGAGTAAATAGCAGCAATACTTAAACATTATAACATTAAGAACCTAGATAGACTAATATCATTATCACTTAAGAGCAGAAGAAAACAAAACCAGTCAATGAGAGAAACACACATCCCATGGGAGGGAATTCTGTAACAATACAGTAAAGCATTGAGAAAGTCTTCTATCTGCCTCTCTCTCCATAGGACAAGTTCTTTAAGCTGGTGGTACAAAAAGGGCACAGACTTTAAAACCTTTAGACAAATTTGTATCTCAGTACCTGATTCTGGGTTCGCTTGCTATTTCCCCACTGAGGTAATTGCTGTGCAAGACAACAACCCTGTGGTGGGCCACAAATTTGGGGAAAATTTCTTGATAAGCATGCTTTCATTGATGGCAGGTGTTTTCATGTATGTTTGCATGTAACATGTGATCAGGACATCCTGAACAAATACCTAAGCCTAAAAAATATGGCAGGAAACAAATTTGAATTTAAATGAACTTATTTGTTGTAACATATCTTACTAGGAACTCTTTCTAGAATGTAAATCCTTCAGCCCCTTTTATTGCACCCCCTGTGCATCAAACATGAATAGGAAGGTCATAGAGAAGCTCTCTTGATGATGCAAAAATTAGCTCTGCAACTCACTTCCAAGTTACAACCATATATTATTTAATTTATATCCTACCTATCTGGCAGTGCTCTACTTTACAAATGGAAATACCAGCTGCAACATTTAATCAATTAAAAGTTTAGTCAGTTAAAAGCTTGCTTTTTTCAGAGCTGTAGTTTTAATGCATATGCAAATTTAACAAATGCATTATTCCACTCATTAATCAACTAAGAGTTATTTAATCACATGACAGCCCTAAACAAATCCTCGTTTTTGATATTATAACAAGTAGTTAATACGTTACAGATTGTAGCAGCATACTTAAAACAATGTGCACCATCAAGCACAACAGTGTTTTGAAAGAAAATTAAGAACATGAGCTAGTCTAAATCTGGAACCACGTTAAATAATTTGACTAGGCAAGGACAACATCTCACACATCCCAAAAAATCTGCATAAAAATATGGTGTTTGATTTGGCCCCAAGTACAGATAACCTAACAGTTAAATAAGTACTGCTCTGGTGGGAAGGTAAATGGCGTTTCCGTGCACTGCTCTGGTTCACCAGAAGCGGCTTAGTCATGCTGGCCACATGACCCAGAAGCTGTACACCGGCTCCCTCAACCAATAAAGCGAGATGAGCGCCGCAACCCCAGAGTTGGTCACGACTGAACCTAATGGTCAGGGGTCCCTTTACCTTTACAGATAAAAATTATAAAATATATACACTAATCTACAATCCTTCTGTCAAAGCCGTTGAGATGATTTGAAATCACAATCACTAACAATAGGACTACCTTGCTGAACACTCACATAGAGGAGATTATATCAGTCAATTACATACAGCAGGTTAGAAGGAAGAACTTGAAACACTTAAACCATAAGATCAAATTTAGCTATTAGACAGTTGTACAGGAACATGTTGCAAAAATTAAGACTGTTGATTTAACAGAAGCTAACAGCACAGACTCATGCTGCTATTTCCACTGTATTCCATGGAGCTTATGAACAGGCACATTACAAAGTTTGTGCATATTTACTGAGAAGCAAGTCCTCTGATTTCAATGGACCTTAGTCTTTGGGAAGTGCATTTAGGATTACAGCAAGCATAGGCAAACTCGGCCCTTCAGAAGTTTTTTGGACTACAACTCCCATCATCCCTAGCCAGCAGGACCAGTGGCCAGGGATGATGGGAGTTGTAGTCCCAAAACATCTAGAGGGCTGAATTTGTCTGTGCCTGGATTACAGCCTAAAAAGGCAATCCCCCCTCTCTGATTCCTGGGAGAGTTAGGATGGTGCATAGGTGCACTCCACCAGGTTCTGTCAGCAGAGAGGACCACTGCTGGTGGAGAGGAGGCTCCACCATAGCAGAGGGCCCAGCTTTGTAGTAACAGGTGGAAAACTACAACTGGCAGTTCCCTTGCAAGCAGTAAAGGTAAAGGGACCCCTGACCATTAGGTCCAGTCGTGACTGCCTCTGGGGTTGCGGCGCTCATCTCGCTTTATTGGCCGAGGGAGGCAGCGTACAGCTTCCGGGTCATGTGGCCAGCATGACTAAGCCGCTTCTGGCAAACCAGAGCAGCACACGGAAATGCTGTTTACCTTCCTGCCAGAGCAGTACCTAGTTACAGTGGTGCCTCGCAAGACGAAATTAATTCGTTCCGCAAGTTTTTTCTTCTTGCGAGTTTTTCGTCTTGCGAAGCACGGTTTCCCATAGGAATGCATTGAAAATCAATTAATGCGTTCCTATGGAGACCGCTTGCCAGGCTGGCGGTGCGGAGAAGGGCTTTTCTCCCCACCGCAAGCCTTCAGGACAGGTACGGGAACAGAGGGGAAGGCGCGCAGCGCTTCTCCTCTGTTCCCGGGGCTTGCGGTGGGAGGAGGGTTTTTCCTCCCCACCGCCAACATTCAGAACAGCATTCTGAATGTTGGCGGTGGGAAGGAAAACCCTCCTCCCACCGCAAGTCTTCAGGACAGCCATCCGAAGGCTGGCGCGGGGAGAAGGTCTCTCCGCCCCACCGCCAGCCTTCGGAGGAGCCTTCCGAAGCCTGGCGGCGGGAGAAGGTCTCTCCGTCCCACCGCCAGCCTTCGGAGGAGCCTTCCGAAGCCTGGCGGCGGGAGGAGGTCTCTCCGCCCCACCGCCAGCCTTCGGAGGAGCCTTCCGAAGCCTGGTGGCGGGAGGAGGTCTCTCCGCCCCACTGCCAGCCTTCGGAGCAGCCTTCCGAAGGCTGGCGGCGGGAGGAGGTCTCTCCGCCCCACCGCCAGCCTTCGGAGGAGGTCCGAGGACAGTGGGGAAGACGCGCTGCGCTTCCCCGCTGTCCCGACAGTGGGGAAGACGCGCTGCGCTTCCCCGCTGTCCCGGAGATTTCCCTATGGGCTTTCGTCTTGCAAAGGAAGCCCATAGGGAAATCCGTTTTGCGAAGCGCCTCCAAAACGGAAAACCCTTTCGTCTAGCGGGTTTTCCGTCTTGGAGGCGTTCGTCTTGTGGGGCACCACTGTATCTACTTGCAATTTGACATGCTTTCGAACTGCTAGGTTGACAGGAGGTGGGACCGAACAACAGGAGCTCACTCCATCGCGGGGATTCGAACCGCCGACCTTCTGATCGGCAAGTCCTAGGCTCTGTGGTTTAACCCACAGTGCCGCCCACGTAGCAAGCAGTAAACTCTGCAACAAGGCGTTGCAAGGTGTGGGCCGTAGATGGTATCCACTGGGTCCCTTCCAACTCTAAAATTCTATGATTCTACCAAGGATCTCACACAAACCACATGTGTGGTTTCCTAACGCATCTTTACCAAAAGAACAGTGATTCACTTGACTTGGGGAAGTGGTAAAACATATGTTTGGCACACAGAAGGTCCCAGGTTCAATCACCAGCATCTCTAGCGAGGGATGAGAAAATCCACTGTCTGAAAGACTAAGGAGCTGCTGCCAATCAGTGCAAACAATACTGAACGAGATGGGCCAACGGTCTGACCCAGTGTAAGGCAGCTTTGCATGTTCCTAATCGATGGAAAGCAGAATGGAGTGTGCAGCTGGTGGTGAAGAGCATCCAGCCACGTGAAATGGCGGGAAGGGGTTTCAGGGAGCGATTTTTTGGGAATCAGAACAGGGTTGTTACAAGCGCGTCCCTGTTTCCATCTGCCAAATATCGAGGACGATACGCCTGGTGGCGCGGATCTGCAGATTGCGTGCCCCTAAGACAACAGCACTGGGCTGCGGTCCTGCCCGCACCACGTAGCCAGGAATCCGTGTCTGAGGTGAGGGAAATCCCCTTAGGCGGCAGGGCAAGGAACCGGCAGGACCCCCTGCCCAAAGCAGCGCCCTCTCACAAGGAAATGCTGCGGGAAACTCCCGCCGGCCAAACCCCGGAGGTGCCTCCGCGCGCACAACCGCCGCCACACCGGGAAACCGCGGTCCGAGCCAAGGACGCGCGTCCCCCCAACTACCTCGCTCGCCTCACAGCACCCCGTTACTCACCGCCCAACCGCCGTCCTGAAGCCACTAGCGGCCATTGGTCCTCCTCCCACCTGCCGGGCCATCAACACCGCGTCACTTCCGGCATCACCTGACACTAAAGCAAACGCTCTCGGCCGCCAACCTTGTGTTTTGGGTCCTCGACTTCCGGCTCCACGACGCCTCCGGAAGCTGCGCAGTGCTTGGAAGGCTTACATAAATGCGTTTAATTCGGGATGCGGCTTAAAGCGTGTTCAGCCTAAATCGCTTTTAATGCCAATGTGAACTCTGAAAGGCCAGCGGCTTGCGGCTATTCCAAGTACCGATTTCTCCCTCCTGCTTCCTATTCCGCAGTAACCAATACAGCGCTCTCATTATAGATAAATAGCGCCGCGGGGTTCCACGGCAGTTGCAGCAGAGATGGAAGCTGGAATTCTATATACACACTTACCTAGGAGTAAGCCTTAATGAACCTAAGTGGACTTACTTCTGAGTAGATGCACACAGGATTGCACTGTGATCAACTAATTCACACCCATAGGAGCCAAGGTTCCTACACCCTCCCAATAAATATTTGAGGGGACCGCTCCCTCCCTCCTAGGATGATGTGCATTGCAATTCAATTAGTGTTATGGGATCGATTTTTATTTTTTATTTTTTTATTTTCACACCTAAGTGAAAAAGCTGTTTTCGTTTTGTGAATTCATCTCAGGGGCGTAGCCAGGGGTTGGCAAAACTGGCCTCCGGGGGCCAAAAATCCCCCCAGAAATCTGTCTCCAGTTCTCTCTCTCTCTCTCTCTCTCTCTCTCTCTCTCCCCTTAACTATGCTGGAGATGTACATAAAAGGGGACCAAAAACGATTATTTCTTCTGCTATGCTCCCGCAAGGGTATCCGGCTGCCTGTGGAGCAGCTGATCCATTGTTTGGGAAAGAAGAGCGGGGCTGACGGGGTGGGCGGAGCGGCTTTCCCTGCGCCTGTGTATGTGAGTGACTTGGGTGGGCATGAGGAGGAGGAGGAGGAGAAAGAAATGAATGAAATTTGCTTGCACAGCCAGACTTCCCCGTTTCTAAAAGCGAACGATCCTCCTCCTTTCCTTTTCCCCGATGAAGCAGAAGATGCGATCCCCTCCTATCTGGTTTTGCAGCTCTGTGAGAGTACTAAAATTATCCCTGTACAGGCGGCCATTCGTTCATCTAGCTCGATATTGTCAACACTGACTTGGCAGCGACTTTAAAAGTGGGCTCGACAAATTCATGTAGGAGACTGCTGACTGGCTGCTAGTCCTGATGGCTATCATACCTTATGATTTTTTTGATGCTGCCTACAGACTGAGACATGGTCTACAGTATCATGGCAGTTTTATTTAATCTGAATGAAAAAATCATATGAATTCATGAGGATCCGTTTAAAATCAGCGGATCCGCCTTTTACCCGTTTCCCTCTAACGGCAGCAGCAGTATGCCTCAGGAAACTAGTTGCTGGGGATGGCAAATGGGAGAGAGATTTTGCAGTCCTGTCATAGGCATCTGAATGGTCCCTCTGGGAACATTTAGTCTGATTCGGGGGGCTACAGCGTGTTCACTCTCAACTTGGTCCTACTGATTTGAGTGGGACCTTTTCTCTACCAAGCTTGCAGCTCTTACTTGCTGCAAGTATTTTGCCCTGAGTACGCATGCGTGAATGCAGCCTCTGTGAATTCTCGCCCTGAAAACTGCTCGTCGTATCAGAGAGTGAACGGTTGTATAAATTGGAGCAATTTCAGAGCGAAGGCGTAGCCAGGAGGGCAGGGGGAGGGGGCAGCTGCCTCCCCTGGATCAAGTAAAACAATAGAAATACTTAACTAACTGACCAATCACGTCGGTTCTGCCCCCCCCCCAAAAAATCCTGGCTCCGTCCATGTTGCAGAGCATGCATCTGGCAAGTGTGGGTCCAAGCAGGCGCGAATTCACGATTTGGTGCTGGAACCTCCCCCTCGGGTGCAAACGGGGCCAGCCTCCTCCCCAGCCCGCCCGTCATGGAGTCTGGTTAGTCCGGGTTTTCTGGTTCCCACAGGAGCCGCCTTCTTCTCGGTGCTGCTTAATCCAGCTCGAAGCGTCTCTTGGGCTCGTGGGGTCCGTCCGCGCGAGATCATGGCTCTGTACACGCGGGGATCGGCTGCAGTGGCCGTGATTCGACTGTGTAATCCTCCACTCAACACGCTCAGGTAATTTGCAAGGGAAGACTTCGCCCCAGGCAAGGGGTTCTCGGGCTCCTGGTTGGCGGGTGGAAACTGCTCGTCTGCAGATTCGACCCCAGAGAGCGCCTTTTTGACCCCCGAAGCAGGCTCGGCCGCTGAAAGATACGCTGGCAACGAGCGAGCCTGCATGCGCTTCTTCTGCATGACTCGGAGGGTCGCTTGCTGTCGCACTCAGATTCTGCTTGCAGGCTTCCCATAGGCTGGCCACTGTGAAAACAGGATGTTGGACTAGCTGCTTATGTTTACATGGAAGCAAGTCCCGTGGTACTCGATGATGCTTCCTCTTAGGTGTTTTGGATTGTAAGCAGAGCCTTTGCACCCTTACTCCGATTTGTTTAGTAAAGGGTAAAGGGACCCCTGACCATTAGGTCCAGTTGTGGCCGACTGGGGTTGCAGTGCTCATCTCACTTTATTGGCCAAGGGAGCCGGCGTACAGCTTCAGGTCATGTGGCCAGCATGACAAAGCCAGTTCTGGAGAACCAGAGCAGCGCACAGAAACACTGTTTACCTTCCCACCGGAGCGGTACCTATTTATCTACTTGCACATTCACGTGCTTTCGAACTGCTAGGTTGGCAGGAGCAGGGACCGAGCAACAGGAGCTCACCCCGTCACGGGGATTCAAACCTCCGACCTTCTGATCAGCAAGTCCTAGGCTCTGTGGTTTAACCCACAGCGTTACCCGCGTCCCCGGATTTCTTTACTTCCAAATAATTGTGAATAGGACTGCAGCCACAACTAACTTCTTGCTTGCCAACCCTAATTTTTCAGCAGTGCATAAGCCAGCATGATATTGAGATGTTTTAGTTTGGTACTGCAGAGATACTTTCACCCTAGTTGGGTGGTTAGCTTTGTTCTCAAGTTTAACAAGCACACACAAGCAGCGTGAGGACCCTAAGTTATGGCTTACCCCTCTGCACTTCAGAGTCCCAGCCCTGAATTTTCTGATAGACAAAAGATACCATACAGTGGTACCTCGCAAGACGAATGCCTCGCAAGACGGAAAACTCGCAAAACGAAAGGGTTTTTGGCTTTTTGAGTTGCTTCGCAAGACGCATTTTCCTATGGGCTTGCTTCGCAAGACGGAAACATCTTGCAAGTTTGTTTCCTTTTTCTTAACACCGTTAATACAGTTGCGACTTGACTTCGAGGAGCAACTCAAAGCACGCGGTGTGGTAGCCTTTTTTGAGGTTTTTGAAGACTTTGGTGATTTTTGAAGCTTTTCCAAAACTTTTCCAATACCGTGCCTCGCAAGACGAAAAAACTCGCGGAACGAATTAATTTCGTCTTGCGAGGCACCACTGTATGTATATACATGAGACATGTGAATTATAACTGTTTTCCAGCCTTTAATTCCAGACTGATACAAAAATTTCCCCAATCTTAAATACTGTTTCTTGCCTGCAGCAAAAGT
This sequence comes from Podarcis raffonei, assembly GCF_027172205.1. NCBI lineage: Eukaryota > Metazoa > Chordata > Lepidosauria > Squamata > Lacertidae > Podarcis > Podarcis raffonei. The sequence goes on along the minus strand of NC_070606.1, from coordinate 63,279,555 downwards.
TAGTTCAAATCAGCATGGGAAATCAGCACCCACACACTCTCCTTTTATTTTTTTTATTTTTGCCTTCCTTTATCCTTTGTGGGATCAGTGACAGTAGAAATCATTAACTGGCAGATTTCTCCCTGTCAGGATCTGGACTTCAAACCTACCACACTTATGCCCTCTTGGCGCTTTGCCCCACAGTTTCTCCCGGCTCTAAAGCTTTGCTTGCTTTCCTGCCTGCCAGTAGTTTACAACCTCAGTCCTGTTTTCCCTCCCTCCCTTCCTTCCTTCCTTCCTTCCTTCCTTCCTTCCTTCCTTATTTTTATTAAATGTTTTCTTGTGTTACAAAAGTATGTCCTGTTTTCTTCCTTGGCTATTCCCTTCAACTGTTTGTCTTCACCATGCTTACTTCTCAAGCTACAGAATTAGCTAAATTCCTTTTGCTACTCTCTTTATCAACTTCCTTAGCTCTCCACTGTCCTTTCATTATACAGAACCTCCTGGCTGCTTCCCATATAAGGTTTTCATCACAGCCAAACTAACAACTTTTCCTACCCTCACAGAAGCTGGACTACAAACTGGTCAGTGTGCCTTGAATAACTGGACATTCTGTGGCACCACACCAGCCCAGATTGTAAACAATAGAAACCTTACTGCCACAAGTGGAAGGCAATATAGATAGTACAGTGGTACCTCGGGTTAAGAACTTAATTCATTTTGGAGGTCCGTTCTTAACCTGAAACTGTTCTTAACCTGAGGTACCATTTTAGCTAATGGGGCTTCCTGCTGCCGCTGCACAATTTCTGTTCTCATCCTGAAGCAAAGTTCTTAACCCGACGTACTATTTCTGGGTTAGCGGAGTCTGTAACCTGAAGCGTCTGTAACCTGAAGTGTCTGTAACCCGAGGTACCACTGTAGTTGAGAACTACAGTTTCACCTACAAACATTCGTTGATCAAGTAGAGAAACTCTCCTAGCTGTGCAATCAAGGAGATGATTGAAGTATGTAGGATAAGCACTAATAACTGGGAAACACTGGCCTGTGAGCGCTCCAAATGGAGAACAGCCTTTACCGAAGGTGTCATGGACTTTGAAGAAGCAGGAACTCAGGGCAAAAAGGATAAACAAGCTAAGAGGAAGGCATGTTTAGCAAACCCTCACCGTGATCAACTCCCACCTAGAAATCTATGTCTCCACTGTGGAAGGAGGTGTGGATCCAGAATTTGCCTGGTGATCCAGAGTCACTTACAGACTCACTGTTAAGACCATGTTCATGGAAGACAATCTTACACGGCTACAAGTGATCGCCAAAGAAAGAAAGTATAAGGCAATAATATGCTGAGCAATCTTCAAAATGTTTTATAAAGTATAAATGGCATATTATGTATTTTGCATAATTCTGCTTCCCAAACAGGAGTTTCAAAATAATTTAGGACAGCTTTGTGCTTGTGCATGGACGGAGATGACAGTAGGTTTGTGTTCTTTCACAGTGAATACAGAATAGCCAGAGATGTGTATCTGTGCCTGACTTAGCAATATGCTTTGTGTTAGTCTTTGGCCCCTGTCCTGGTCATCTATACTGACTTCCTGGTGTGAACCAACAACTTTACACCCTATTGTCTTCCACAGGTTCTTAGAACTGTTATTCCATATACATTCCTCATTTTGATCCTACCAGCATCATCTGCAGGGGAGCTGCATAACAAACATGGTCTCCATCTGCCTGCTCATTATCTCCCAGGAGCTAGAACACAATTCTGTATTCACTCTTTCACTAAAAAAATTGCTATGTGAATTCATCTTTATTGAACACAAGTACCCATTCATATTCAGAAACTTAAAAGTGTTTCCAAATCTGAATGAATTTTTCAATGCAATTTCAGTAATGCATCCTTAGAAGAAGGGACCTGTTGGTCCCTCTGAAGTTTAGCATTGTTAGGAAAGGGGCTGGCAGAACATAAGAGTCCCACAGTATAAAACCTTTGTTGTAGAGCTCAGATAGCTTTATTCATTCATTTGGGACATTTTATCTTGCCTTTCAGTTGGCTGCTGTCAAGGTGGCTTTTCTTTAGCTTCAGGGCTGTGTGGGCCTATAATGGAGTCACTACCTCACCCAGAAGGAAAAACTGGGAATTCCTGTCCCATCACATGTTTATGGGTACTTATGGGTCACAAAGAGATGTACACGACTAAACAACAAGAACAACAATGTTCAATAAAGATGAATTTGCGTGCTGAAAATGAGCTGACTGCCAGCAGCTATTGTTACTACTACTATTGCAGTCAGTCATGTCACAAAACCTATGAGCCAAATAGTGTAAGTAGTAGCCTAGCCTGAAGTTACATTGGAGCAAAGGAGAGTATTCCTTGGATCACATTTTCCTTCTCATTACAGGAAGCAGGAAGTAATCATCTTAATTCTTTAAAATATATATATATGTAAAATTCCACTTTTAATGGTAAATTGTAACGTTGGCATGGTAAAGATCATCCAAAGAAAAGGAAAAAGTCATGGGCTGAGAATCTGGTTAATATGTAAACTCAAAAGTCTTGTGTTTTTCAGGACTTTGGATACTATTAGGTTGAGCCAGGGTCGTGATCACGTTATAATATACTGGGTTACTGTTTGCTATTAAATAACCTGCTTTTCTATTCCATGTTTAGCGAGACAGTTTCAGTATGGAACCCAGACTTAGCCTTTTTGTTTTCCAGTGGTAAGCTAGTTCCCTGAAAAATGATACATAAACAGTTAGCTACAATGCATTGACGACAACTGTGCTTCTGTATTTTAACTATAAACTAGTTACTTCAAAGGCAGTGTAAAGATTGTCGGAGATGAAGCTCCATAGAGAATGTAAAATGTCATCTTACTGAATTTGTTCAAATGACTCCAAGAATACATGGCATAAGGCACCATTGATCCATCTAGCTCAGTATTGTCAACACAGCCAGGCAGCGTCTCTCCAGGTTCTTAGGCATGTATCTATTTCCAACTCTACCAGGAGATGCAAGGGACTGAACTTGGGACGTTTTGCTCCACCACTAAACTATACAGCACCTCCCCTTAACTCTGGCCAATGTTGGTAGATCTCTGGGCAATCACTGTGTGGGTTTCCGACCCACAGTAGTTCAATAACAACAAGACTCTACACTCAATATTACACTATTAAAATGAAGAAAACTGGGGGGTATTTTTGTGAGAGGACTTAGCCCCTGTTCTGGTGAAAGCAAAAAGTTAATATACGTATTAGTAAGTGTAAGAGCTCCCCTCCCTGCCTATCTTGCACCTGACTCCAATTGGTAGATCTTGGAATTTAAGTAACAAGCAAAGTAGATCCCTCAGTCTACATATTCCTGCAATATAACATTTCTGATATATTTTCTGTCACACCACACTTTGAAATGCTGAATATAACAAATTGTAGCCTAACAGCCCTCTCCTGTGTATATTTACTTGGAAGTAAGTCGAACTGAGTCCACTAAGGCTTATTCCTAACTAAGTGTGCATATGATTGGAACCGTAAGTCATATTATCCCTGACTATTTTTGCAAAAACCATTTGGCATTGCTAATGCCCAACCATGTTATAGGATTTGCTATACGGTTTCAAACTGACTTGCCGCAACTGCTTAAATTCTCCCACACAAATGATCATGGAGCCATGGTATGGAATTGTATACAGTGGTACCTCAGGTTACAGACGCTTCAGGTTACAGACGCTTCAGGTTACAGACTCCGCTAACCCAGAAATAGTACCTCGGGTTAAGAACTTTGCTTCAGGATGAGAACAGAAATCGCACAGTGGCAGCGGGAGGCCCCATTAGCTAAAGTGGTGCTTCAGGTTAAGAACAGACCTCCAGAACAAATTAAGTTCTTAACCCGAGGTACCATTGTATGTTGCAAGAAAGAACCACACAGGTACATGCTCTATGCTTCAGAAGTACAAGAACAGACATGCAGTAAGGGAGCTGAGATTCTAATTGAGAAGGTGTCCAAAAAACTCCCTTATCTATATCAATATGTTGAAATGTTCACATGATGCAGTAGTGTTTTTAAATTAAAGTTGTGCAATACCTGTCTGCAAAACACACTTACTCCCCATTTACTCTGGGGCACATCATTATAAAATAATCTCTGTGTAGGGTGTGTTATGTTTACTGTGATGTGAGATATGTAGCACCAGTGTTTTTCACGTAACAAATCAGTCAGTCTGGGTTCAAACTGGTGTGTTCAAATGACTTTAAGATTACTGCATCTTCAGTTTCTAATTGTGACTTTCTGCTGGCCTTGAAGGTGGAAGAAGTAATGGGGAATTACCACAGTTTTGAATTTATTTCAAAGTTTTTCCTGCCATTTTAGCTCCCTCTAGAGGTAGTTCATATCTTTTCAGGCTTCATACTTTATCAATGCACATAACAGTAATCCAAATGATGGCTTACTGTGAACAAGAAAGTGTTATTATTATTATTATTATTATTATTATTATTATTATTATTATTATTATTATTTTATTATTTATACCCTACCCATCTGGCTGGGTTTCCTTAGCCACTCTGTGTGCTGGTGCCCAGGGAGAAAACTGCAGCCGCTTTGTTTCCCCCCAGCTCTGCCGCTGCACATTGCAGAGCACAACCACAGCAATGTCTAGGATACATATTTATGTACCTATGTTGTTTGTATGGCTACTGTTTTCCCCATAAAGGGAGGTCTTTGCAAAAAATCACATTTTCACTAAATACTCTAGAAACAGCTCTGTATCAGTATAGCTACTCCATGTTTCTTTAGAGTATATTGCCTGCTGTTCACCATCAAGCTTCTATGAGAACAAAAATTCAAATATTCTCATGTTCACTCACACCTTCTCACTCCTCTCTTCTCCTCATACCCAATGACTTCTCCCTTCTTTTTCTGCTTTGAACATTTTGTCGGAACTGACCAACTACTGGCCTCAGTCTACCCACAGAGAAGAATGACATGGTAGAATACTGAAGTACTAGACTGGATTCTAAAACTTCAGAATGCAGATGCTGCTGCTGTATATTTGTAATATCCCCATGCATAAACAAAATAAGAAAATGGTTGCAATTTAAAACAAACAAACAAACACCACTGCATATCAGGAGATTCTAGCCCAGCCTACTTCTTATGGTGTTAGATTTTACCTACCAATAAAGTTTTGGGGTTTTTTTTACATAGGAGCAGCATTCAGAAATGGTATCCCACACCTCCACCTTGAAGTAATATTATCACTTTTCCATCTCAGGTCATTATCACCTTCATCCATCTCTTTTTGCTCATGTGTAGATCAGGCCTACAGTTAGCTTCAAACTATGATTGGAGGGAGGCACATGGAAGAGCATACAATTCTAAGGCTTGGCCATCCAATTGCCATTATTTCTGAAGAAATACGTTACATGCACATTGGTTTTACCTGTGGACTCAACATAACATCTTTGTACAGTTCAGGTCAGGTTAGAATGGTTAGAACCCTCCATTGAGAGTTCCCAAATAGATTCCACATGATTTAAAAAAAATGTTTTAGAGATTTGTTTTATAACAAATCAGATATTCCCCTAACGCTTTCAGTGATTATTTTCTTTATTTTAGCCCTCCAACATTACTGGCTTTAGAACGAGATGTGAAGCATGCAAATACTGATCCCACTGTGAAAGCTGTTGTGATTTGTGGAGCAAATGGGAAATTCAGCGCAGGTAAGAGCCTTTGAACTCATGCTTGTGTATCACCTTTTTTCTGCTCCTGTTAAAAATTAATATGTTTTGCAACTCTGCACTGGTACCATGGAATCAACTGTATTCTCAGTAGTTCCTGAAAATAATCCTGGCTAATTAAATGCCAGTACATTTAATCTGTACTAGCCGTGCTGTACTAATGAAAGTAGAGTTTTGGGTGCCTTTCCTTATATCTTGTGATGTCTATTGATCCTTTAACAGACCACTATTTTTAAAGGACCATAAAGTGATTTTTCTGTAACTAAAATGTCCCAGAGTTCCAAGAACTGAAGACTCATATTCATTATAGTCTCTGATGACATCAAATATTATTGTTTTCCCCTCATTCACTAATATAGTGGTTCCCAAATATTTTGGTATGATGACTCATAACCCTAATGTACTTGGTACAGTGACCCATCAGTTTATTGTCACATGAATTTTGGACCATTTGTCTTCAGCAGCCATCAGTTTCTGGCATTCCAACTGTAAATTTGTGTGTTTTGTAATTATAACTTGAGGTATCCAAGCAAAAGTGTACTTAACATTCCTGATAATGTGGAATTTGTTGAAAAGGTTAAGGAAGGTGTGACCCCATCCAAAGCAGGCAACTTACCAACTCAGGAGTGCCAGCTTGGCCTTGCGACTGTAGGTGCCCGGGGCTGTGAGTGCCATGCAGCGTGTATGGACCTGGCGCTGAAATATGTGAGTGCTCGGCCCTTTCATGGGGAATTTTGTGGGTGCTCAGGCACCCAGGGCCCCAGGGAGCCAGCACCTATGCACCATCTCATATAACCCTGCTACCACATTTCATCTTCATAGCCTGACTCACAAAGATAGGTATTATCAAATGGCAATAGCACAGGTATTGCCTCATCAGCTAGCTCAGGATATTCAGTAGCAATTGAGTAATGTGAGTAACATGAAGCCAAAATTCAGATCACCTCACTTCCCCAAAGTTATCTTTGAGAATCATGTCACGACAGTTCACTGAGTTGTTGTTCATTTTGCACAAACAAAGACAACCTTGTAAGATTAGTTACACATGGGTTTCACATTCACTCAAACTTCTGCTTCTTCAGCAGAAAAGTAGTGGACAAATGTTGGCAGAACAAACTTCAAATCACCCTTGGCTAAACTATTAACTAACCCTGGCAGCAGATCCGGTGATGGTTTGCCAAAAGGTGCTCATCAGAGGCAAGCTGTAACAGTCACTCAAAACAACTCCCCAAATGAGCACTTTGTGGCAAACCATCACCGGATCTGCCGCCAGATGCCAGAGCGGTGTCTTAAAAAAAGTAAGACTCAAGCCTTTCCTACATTCAGTTAGAAGTGACAACAGAGCATTATAATATGCCAACAAAACAAAATGCTGTTAGAGGTTTCATCATACCAGTTAAGTATTAAAAGCAATAATTAATTTGGGTTTGCTTATAAAACCCAACGATCCACTTGCACAGGTTTGGAAAACACTGCTCTAACCTGCCTTTATCTTGACATTGCTTATAATGGCTACATTTGCCTATGTTAAAGTTTACGTTTTGTTGGCCCTTTTGTGATTAATTGGATCTGTTTGCATCATCGACTTAACCCTAGAACTTGCTAACCATCTAACCCTTGTATCTGGTTTTGTGTTAACTCCACTAGTGATTAAATTTTCCTTGATTGTCAGTAGATGTTGAATGTAATTGGGCACAGCAGATCAATGCAAGATCCTATACCAGAGACCCATAGTGGGAATTCTTATTGACTTGACACCTGCCTGTATATAATTGATGGAATGAGTTCTTTGATTTTGTCTCTTAAAAAGCATTACGAATGTCTCAAGAGCAGGTTCACTATCCGCTATGCAAGTGTAGTTCCATTGCTTTGAAAGACTGACCACACGACTGAAAGTGAACAAAAAGCAACCCTCGAAACCCACAGATAACCTTCCATGGAGCAAAGCCAGTACCCACCCTTAATAAATTACCCACTAGATATATTACATCTCAACACAATTTTTGTAGTCTGTTTTTCTGCCATGAAATTTTGCTTCAAACAGCGTAGATTTCTGCTATGTATGATTCAGCTAGGCTATTTTCTTCTAGTTTTCATACATAAGTTTTTCAAAATAAAGCAATATGGGAATTTCAGTGGTTCCACAATTACAAGTGGCTTCTCCATTATTTGTAGCTTCTCCATTGCCAAAGTTCTGCAGAGAGTCCCAAAGACAGAAAATGTAGGATATGCTTTCAGGAAACAATGTTTGTACACCAAATTGAATCTTTATACTTTTCACCCTTCTTGAAGTCTGTGAATCTGCCCTGTTGTTGGTTGTCATCTACCAATTTGAAGAAGGGTTTATCTGGATAGCTTATTTGAAGGGATTGTATATATATTTGTAGTTTTGTTCAATTTCTTTAGGTGCTGATATCAAAGGATTTCCCAGGATAGGTCAAGGAGACATGCCCAGCTTGGAAGCAGTAGTTTCTCTGATAGAGAAGAGTGAAAAGCCAGTGGTGGCTGCTATTGAAGAGGTGGCTTTTGGAGGAGGCCTGGAAGTAGCACTGGGCTGTCATTACAGGATTGCAAATAAGCAGGTACAATGATTTTTTTAAAAAACAGCTTAGATAGGTCAGCTTGTTGGAAGGGCTCCTTAATAAATGTTCTCTCCATGAGTTTGAACTTGGAATATTACCTCCAACCAACACACCACCCAGAGACCTTAGAGTCATAACCCAGGTAAGGGATACCTATTTATCATTAAAGACTATGACATCATTGATAAATGAGAGTGAGGTAGCTCCACATCCCCGCCCCCTCTGTTTTCATTCAGTTTGGTTTTTTGTTCTTGGGTGCTATTGAAGTGTATGTTCTTGTTTAAATAAATAAAAAATATATTATAAGCCCCAGTAACTCTCTAACCAAGCATCACAAATACCCAATCTTTGTTCCAGGCTCGGGTAGGTTTACCTGAGGTCACAATAGGCTTACTTCCTGGTGCTGGCGGGACTCAACGACTTCCCAGACTGATTGGAGTACCAGCTGCACTTGAAATCATCACCACAGGTAAGCTCCTCCAGATGTGAATGCTAACCATACAGGTGTCAAGTATATTAGCAGCTGGATAACTTTACTGACATTACAAGATAATGAATATCTATGCAAGTAACATGTTAGAAAATGGCCATGACAAGCACACACTATGTATGTATAAGGTCCTAAGTTCGATCCCTGAAATTTCTAAGTAATAAGATGTATATAAGGTCACAATATTGGACATTCAGACTGTTTTGGGTGGAGTTGCACTCCCCTTACGAATCACTTCACAAGTCCCATCAGTGGAAGGATTTGAGCTTGCACAACAAGGCTTCCCGACTCTCCTCCCCCATGCCCCCCCAATGGCTCTGGGTTAGGGTTAGGAGAACCCCACAGAATAGTGCATGGGGAGAGGAGAGGGAGTGATGATTCCATCTGCCAAGCTGCAGACAGAACAACTGGAAGAGCGTGGCATTGCATTGCACCCTATATTTCTATCCCACTTTTTAGCTAGAGTCCTCAAAGTAGCTAACAACATTTATAAATGCAACAGATACACAAAGACCCACATGCTTAAAACAAACAAACAACCAGACCCACTGGAACTGGAACTGGCTGCAGATATTCCTTCCTGCATGGCAGTTGCTATAAGTTGGCTCAGGGTGAGGGAGTTCAAGTGGTATAGGTCCCAATCTTGTCGCTGCCTGCCTCCCTTGTTCCTTTCTTCCTTCCCACAGGACAGTTGGTGTCAGGTAACACTATGCAGATGGGGGCAGAGGGGGGGCAGTCCAACTGGAGCAAACCCTGATGTTGTCTTCTCTGCCTTCTTCGCTCTCTTCTTCCTTCCCACTTCTTCATGCCAGGAAGACATGTGCCAGCAACTGAAGCGCTGAAACTGGGAATCCTAGATGGGGTTGTGGAAGGAAAAACAATCGAAGCAGCCATAAACTTAGCAGAAAGAGTAGTAGGTAAGAGTTCTTAACTGTATTGGGTAGCAGCATAACACATGAGGCATGACCTGAAGCCCAGCCTTAATATAAGCCACAGACAAATATCAGTGAAAATATTTATTTAGCAGAGCAATCCTATGCATGTTTATTCAGAAGTGTTGAGTGGGGCTCCTTCCCTGGTACATAAGTGTGCATAGGACAGTAACCTTACTAAGGTACAACATTGGAATGGTACAAAGCCCTGATACACAGGATAGTTGGTGGAAAATAATAAGACTGTATTACCAAATCATAAATGTCTATACAAAAATCCTTGGTTAACTTGATGCCCTGCCAATTAACTGGTGGAGCTGTTTTATGTTTTTGTTTTTCAAATAAAGCTATAGGATTCTGAATATAGATGATCAAGGGATTCCAAAAACATTGCTTTTTTCAAAATTATCACATGACTAAGGTAGGAATTCATGCAGCCTTGATTGTCCTTAGTTAATATAACCTTGTTCTCATAGGGGTGGAAGAGCGTTCCCTGAAGTGTTACTCCAGTTGTTTGCATTTATTGCTGATCATGGAAAATTTTTTATTGGACCTTTATTGTATTATTGTTTATTGTGTTTTTATTTGAACATATTCAATGTTAGGTAGTATATAAATGTTGTAAATATATGTCTGAAAATAGTAATTCATGTCAGGTGTGGGGAACCTGTGGCCTTCCAGATGTTGATGGACTACAACTCCCATCATCCCTGACTATCCTTGGCCATGCTGGCTGAAGCTGATGGGAGTTGGGAGTCCCAACACCATCCGGAGAGCCATAACTTTCCCAGTCCTGTAATATTTGCCATCATAGCACTGAATGTCCTCCTGTGTTCCACCAAGGCTCTTTGCCTGGGTCTTCTAAAACATAGGAGTTACAATACCCCTGGCTGGCCAAAAAACACGGCTCAAGGCTTTGGAGGGTGTGTGAAACCCACTCCCAAAAGAGGTAAACACTCCCCAAGGAAGATTGGGAGCCTTCCAAGCAAAGACTTTCTATAACCTGCACAAAACAATCTGCTATGCTGCTAATCTGGTTTTGCAGTTATGAACTTCTTTCTATGGTTTAAGCTAAATCTCTTTCTGTTTCCACCATTTGCAGCTAAAGCAGTTTCCATATATTTGTCTGTTTGCTTCTTTGTTGTTATCCAGGCATCTGCTGTGCAGTGAGTTAAAGGACAAACGCCAGCAGGACCCTACAGGAGCACCTGAGGCCTGTCTGAATCACTGAGCAGCACATTCCTTGGTGCATATACCTCGTGAAAATGTGTCTATGCGGAGTCAGTGTCAACAAATGGCTGGCCTATAATTTTGGAGTCGAGCGTCATTACTGCCAGTTGTAACGAAAACACAATCGGTTATAAATTTTAAAACAGAGGCACGCTTGTGACTGAGCGGGTCTAATAATCACACCGTCAAGAAACTCCTATTTTATGAAACACAAGCAAGCTTAATGCGACAAACATAACATGACCAACAGGTGACTAGCAGCACAATCCTATACATCCCTACTCAGAAGTAAGTCCCACTGAGCTTAAGTGGTGCCACTGGCACTTACCACAGTTGGAGTAGCACAAGCACCAGATTGGCTGCACTGGTGTGCTTGTCTAGCTCTGATCTCATTGCTGCCCTGTCCGATACCAGTAAGTGACAGCAACACTGCTGTGGGAAGGGAGGCTGTACACTCCTGCCCTGTCATGCTGGTCATTCCTGGTAAGAGAGTATAAGATGGCAGCCAATGGCTGCCATCTTGTGCAGGCTGTCGACATGCAGGGGGCCGCAAGGCCAGCTGGCTAGCCCCAGCTGGGCCATCTCCTTCCAGCCGTCCCACTGAGAAGACCCATCAGCCTCTGCTCCGACGTAAATCAGCGACCCGGGCTCGAAAGCCAGGGCACACTATCAGCAGATCGAACTGCGCACACAGAATAGGCGTGAGGCTTGTGAAAGCATACTACAACTACAGATTTATTAATCATAAATCAGGACAAAGAAACATGCCGTCTCTCTCTTCATCTTCTCAGAGAGACAGAGAAAAACAAAAGCAATAAACACAATGGAAGTTCCCAGCAAGCTGTGCTGGAATGTAAACAGACATGTGACACGCAACAGTTCCACACGTCTGCTCCTTAAGGTGGAATGGAAATTCTCAATGAGCAAGCAGCATTTACTTCTGATTAAAATATTCATAGAATTCTGTGGTTAATATATTTTTTAAGCACCAGAAAACAAATTATTGAACAACTAGATCTTTCCACATTTGGCTACCCATAAAATCGTACTTCTTCTCACTACCCTTCTGAAGGCAATAGTTGGTGAGACATTTCCAATGCACAGAGGTCCACATTTCAAGCAGGGTGACTTCAGGGTGCTGCTGGCTGAGTCACTGAGGCTGCTGTCCTATACGCACACTTACTAGGAACTGGGAGAGCAGTTTGATTCAGTTCACATTTTAATGCAATCCTACAGACTTTGCACTTTCTGAAGCAATATGTGAATTGAAACAATGTGTGAATTGAAACAGACGTTCTTCAAAATCTGCAGTTCTCTACATTTTGCCATGCAGCTCTCCAGCCAAGTAATGTTTACCAAAATGCACATGCTAGGGTAAAGTATGCATTCAAATGCATATATTCAGGAAAATATCACACAAAAATTCATTATATAAGGGAAAATAGCTTTGCAAAAATGTGAATGTTAGACAAAATTGCATACAAAGATTGCCTGTGAAGTGGAGGGTTAAAAGTCTTTTTAAGTCTTTCATGAAGACTTAAAAAAACCAACCACTAACTAACTTATGAACTGATGAAGAGAGGTGGTGAACTAAGCTAAAGGGTGGGAAAATGAGAAACTAGGAGAAACCAAAATGGACAAATTCATCTATTCCTACTAGGGAATAAATCCCACTGAAACCAAAGGGGCTTGCTTTTGAATAAACATGCACAGGGTTGCCCTCTGATCCTGTTCCACAGATTACTCAAGTGGTGTGCAACCTGCACCTCTGTAAAAAGCAGGGGGGAGTATTTTGAATTCAGCTAGATGTCTTCTGAGCAAGGAACAGAAATTGTATTTGGGGGGAATATGTTTGCATCAGCTGTTTTTAACATCACACTATTCGCTTTGTCCACCTGATGGCACTAAAACCTGGAAAATAATGCTGCTTTCAGCATACAGCAGCAAATACCGTCAATTTATCAGAGTTCCATAGTTCTTTGTGTTCATGGAGGCAGCTACTGTGCCATTGTTCAGATGAAGTCTGAACAGTGGCTGCCTTTTAATACTAGGCTTTTTGAAGGAAAGATGGGGCACAAATGTAAAAAATAATAATAATGGTTACCATTTAGCTGTTGGTAATTCTACCCATGACACAACAAAGTTCGGAGAGTTTCAGTGCCCAGTAATTTGTATGTCTGAGGAAGGTTTCCTGCAAAGCAGACCTTACTGTAATTATGTTGCCATAATTTTTCAATGGCGTTTCAAGCAGAGTTTGGGGGAGGTGAGCCTCCAGCTCTTGTCTGGGTGGGTCTCCTGCCAAAAAACCAAAAACCTCCTCATCTCCTCTTAAGAATCAATTGGGAAAGATCAGTAATTGCTGACAAAGAGTGTGTTTGCACCGGGTTTGGGGTGGGGCTCAGATGCACTCCTATGGCACACATTTCACTACCTACAGTCCACAGATGGTCCAGATGGTCACCTCTGGCAGGTAGGGACAAGTATAGGTTGTGGTATCTGTGGAATTTAAAGTAAGTGGTAGACTGTCACTTTGAGAGGATTACCTCCTGAACATTGATATGTAATAGATATATGGCGTAAAACAGGGGAGGGAAACACCTGGACTGCAGGCACCGGTCCCAGTTTGGCCTGTGAGGCTGTTTCCCACAAACCATGCCCACCTACCCTGTACATGATGTCAGGTATGGGGCAGGTATGGCCATGGATAGAAGGGACCACTTGGGAGAGGAACGATTCTATATTATAGAATAGATGTACTGAACTTGAAGCAGGAGAAATCCCACTAGAAACACTCAACTGTTGTTGTTTTTTTTAATCTTTTGCCAACACCACCACAACAGGAATCTCTCTGCATCAAATTAGGCAAGTCCAGACAAGTACTTTTATTCAAGGGACCAGATGATATATGGCACTTCCTGGCCATTCTTGTGTTCTCACTTTCCAGTTTCTTCTGCTTCCAGTGGCTCCATTTCCCTATGGATTGCCCTGCCTTTACAGTGAATCCTAAATAACCAGGTGTTTGCATGTTGTAAATGAGCCTTTTGATATATGCAGTTGAAGTCCTTGTACCATAAGGTGGTATACTGAAATACCTGGATATATTTTCTCACCTTTCTTTTTGTAAAGGTTTGAGAGAGTTATGTCCCATAAATAATGCAATGTATATTATCTTGGCTTTTTCTATATTGACAGTAACATGAACTACAAAGAGATCATCCTCGTCATTATCAACAATCATGACAATATTTTCTCCCACCTCTATCTCCTAAACAAAAGAAGAAAGAAACATGCAGGGTGTTTCAGAGACTGCTGTTTTGTAGAACACTCAAAATATGTGATCTAGGATTGTGATTGGAATTTAAAATGCTGTGTATTTCTTAGGTCAGATTTCAGGGGAGATGAAAATATTTAATATGCCTCAATTTAGATTGCTTCCATTTTTAATATACGTTTGGTAAATGTAGAATGCTTAAATTCTTTACTGCAGTGAGGTTTTGAAATTCCTCTCTGCAAGCATAAGGGTTAGAATATCCCTTTTTACACTTTTTTAAAAAAAGTGTAAATAAATATTAAGTTCCATTGAACTTAGTGCTTATAAGTAAACATACTGTACTTTAAAAATACTTATCTGGATTCATTTCATTCTGAGTCAGGCACAGTTTTAGGACCAAAACCATCTTAGTCACCCTGATGTATCCTATGTTGAGAGCAGGGCATGGCAAATATGGCTCTGCTTCTGCTTCTCAGTCTGTCAACAGCTTTTGATTCCATTGACTATGGAATCCTCGTAAGGTTGGCAGTTCGAATCTGTGTGATGGGGTGAGCTCCCATTGCTCCGTCCCAGCTCCTGCCAACCTAGCAGTTCAAAAGCATACCAGTGCAAGTAGATAAATGGGTACTGCAGCAGTGAGAAGGTAAATGGCATTTTTGTGCATTCTGGCTTCTGTCACGGTGTTCCGTGCACCGGAAGCAGTTTAGTCATGCCGGCCACATGACCCGGAAAGCTGTCTGTGGACAAACACCAGCTCCCTTAGCCTGAAAGTGGAGTTGAGGGCCGCACCCCATAGTCAATTTCAACTGGAGTTAATTGTTCAGGGTCCTTTACTTCTAAGTTTTCCCTCCTGGACCAACTCTGTGGGATTGGGATTGATGACACTGTTTTACAGTTGATCCACTCCTACCTACAGGGCTGTGTCCAGAGAGCTGCATTGTGAGACTGTGTTTCACCTGCAGACAGACAAGAATTTAATTTTAGTTTATCAGGAAAAGATATGGACTGACTAGTTTTGTCGTCTTGATTTCTCCGTCCCTACAGGACAGCCGTTGGGCCCTCGCAGGCTCTGCCAAAAAGAAACTCCTAAGCTACCCAACATGGAAGCCGTTCTTGATGCAGCTTTTGTGAAGGTGAAGAAGCAGGCCAATGGGTGCCTCTCGCCAGAAATGTGTTTCCATGCTGTAAAAGCCTCTGTGTACCTGCCATTTGCAGAAGGAATTCGCAGAGAAAGGGAGCTGTTCATGTTCCTCTTGACTTCAGGACAGGCTAAGGCATTGCAATATGCCTTCTTTGCACAAAGGTTGGTGGAGAAGTGGGCATTGCCCAGTGGAGCATCTTGGAAAACTGCAGTCCCTCAGCCAGTCCGGAGAGCAGCTGTGATAGGTAAGACTATAGGATTCCATGAGTTAAATTCATTTCTTGGTATCTTGTTCTCAGTCGCAGTTGCAAAGTTCCTATTTTGTTCCCTGTTCATTCTTAAGCGTCACCTAATTTGCATGCAGGAGATCCAAAATTGGTGTATCACCTCTTCAGTCCCAGATTCCCTTCTCAGTAGCTGCATCACTGTTTAAATATCCTGGAGCTCAGCCTTCCTTTGAATCTCGTCACCTTCCTTCTACTTCAGGTTGTCACCTCTAATTCTGGATAGCTTGATACGCCTTTTTGTAAATCTCCCAATACAGGGGGAGAAAAGGAAACCAATGGCCCATTATCCCTTCCTCTTCTGTGATAAGTTAAGTAGAGGGAGATTGTTTTGCTCAGCCAGTATAATAATAATAATGCATTGACTCTATTAAATTATTGTGTTTGGAATGTGATCTTTGAAAGTAGGTCTTCTGCAACAGATGCTGAAGATATTTTTGTCAGGTGTCATGCGGAGGTGACAGAAGGTGCACCTACACCTACACAGCCCATAAAAGCTCCTTTGCTTCTGGCCACCATGGGTAAAAGTTCAGCAAGAAAAAGGGGCTGTCAGGCTTGGGGCTGTCAGGTTTCAAAGACTGCTTTTCCCTTGCACAGAGGCTGTTTACTGAAACGTACTTAATCATTTGAGGATGTATTCATCCCAATATGTTTTGTTGACAAGTACCTTTTAAGAAGCTTTCATCTCATTGTAGCGAGCCACTCTTCCCATTTTGCCGTCTCCTATTTCTCTCACACCCCCCCCCAAATAATGCCTTCATTAATTTTTTATACAGGCAGCTGAAATAAAGCTCTTTGATGCACTGCACAGATCTCTCAACAGTCCTTTGCTGTTCTGCATATTGATCGGTATACTCAGTGGGAGACAGCTCTCTAAGTAGCCCAGCCCTCAGCAATGCCCCTTTGATTTTTAAGAGACTGCCAGCCATCTCATCCCTCCTGTATCCCTCCCTCCCTCCCTCCCTCCCCAGTTATTAGATACAGGATGTGCTTTGCTGCAGTGGGTGCAACCTGAGCTCTCTGCAAGCTCACCTCAGCACGAGGTAGCCTTGAGGACTGTGGCTTCATATGCCCCTTTGCTTCTTCCACTTTGCAATCTTAATTAACATTCTCTGCATGATTCATACCCCTTTAGAGCAAAAATCTCTATGTCGTCAGTTACATCTGCCAACAAGCCTGAACTCTCAAGTTGCTATGAACTCATCCACTGGAGAACTGACATTCATGTTAAGCAGCATGGAGCCTGAAGCTCAGCACATGTGGGAGGGATGTGGTTTATTGTTCAGTATGCAGACGTAAATGTGTGTCGACCTGATCTGCATTACCACATGGGCTTTGGTGGGAACAGTCTCCATTTTGAGTTTCATGGGAAATCATAAATGACAGGTTTGCTGCTAGACAAGTGACAGATATGCAAAATGGATATGTCTGTTATGGAAATACAGATACAGGTCAAAACAGAAATATTAATTCTGAATTATCATTGCAATGGAATGGAGCAAGAATAGCTTGCCCAGAGGAGGATCTTACTCCAAGCTAATATTAATCTAGAGAATATGTAGTAGAAACACTAGCATCTACCAACATCTGTTCCTCATGTTGGCACCTTATTTGCATATTATTCAGAGACTACAAAGAACTTTGAAGTAAACCAGCACTTTAATTGAACATTTACAATCTGAATATGTTTCAATACATTTTAAGCCTACTGAATTTTCTGTAACAAGTTTTCCATCATTATACATGGGTCACTGTGCGTTGCTACAAACTTGCTTCGCTGCTTCGAGCAAACTGAATCTGAAATGCTTTTAAGGCAGTGTAGGATGAATTTTGCATGACTGACTGCTGCTTGAGCATATCTGGTGCTCAGCTACCTAATAAATTGATTTGGTCCTCTTTTGCTGTAATATACAGAAGCAGGGTGTGGGTGTTAATTTGTAAGGACAGCATTATTGAAATGAAGGTAACGACACTTGTCTGTGGTGGTTGCAATATATATAACACCGCCTCCCCTGCCCCTGCAAAACTTGAATGTGATCCAAGTCTTCTCTTCATTGCAATGGGTAGTGCTTCATTTGAGTCTGGGCTTCAGTATTAGACCTAAGGCTCTCTTTAAAGAGCCAGTGTTGGGCCCTGCCATTTGATTCTCCATTAATCTTCTGCATTAATTAGAACTGGTTTTCTCAGATTCTTCTGAAGCTAAGGTTCTTCTGCGTATAAAGAGACTTTGCATCCTTCCCCACTAACAGCCAAATTTGGAGAGATTCATAAACAAGATTGTGTGTGTATGTGTTTAAATAAGGCGGAATCGTACCTATAGATATAACTATGATTCAGATTTGGTCCACAGCAGTGGGCGGCAGAGTTTTTTTAAAAACAATTTCCCCAATGAGCTCCCCCCCCCCAAAGCTGTTGTATGGGGAAGTATACAGGCCCCATGCACACAGGGATCCAGCTGGAAATCAACCATCCAACTAGAAAACAACTACAGTGGGAACTGAGGTCAGATCAACTACATTAGATGACCTAGAGGGGGAAAGGACTTCCAGAAGTAGTAGGAAACATTTAAATAGAGACAAACAGGTTCCAGCTTTTCTTTTGTGTCTTTGATCTTGTAAACTCTTTATTCAGTTATTTTTCATCCCACAGTATACTGGAGCCAAATTGCTACCTTGTTTGACCCGCATTACTAGGAATTGATCTTTTTTTACTGACGGCATAATTTCAGCTATTCTTCATAAAGCTGCTTTAGATTAATTTTTTAATCCCTGTGGTTTGTATTTCTTTGTCCAGCTAAAACAAGTCACATTCATAAACCTGATAATATGGGCCATGAGTTTTTAAAATAATTAAATCACTGTACAGCAAAAGTGTTAGTCACATAGTTTTGACCCCTTTAGCAAGCCTCAGACATTGACAGCTGGTTCTAAATATTGTTTATTACAAAGTTTCCTCATTCTGATCTTTGGCCCCTGCAGTACAAAGGGATTTTGATCTGATCCTC
This sequence comes from Podarcis raffonei, assembly GCF_027172205.1. Lineage (NCBI taxonomy): Eukaryota > Metazoa > Chordata > Lepidosauria > Squamata > Lacertidae > Podarcis > Podarcis raffonei. The sequence continues at coordinate 63,260,911 of NC_070606.1, read as the reverse complement.
ATCAGGTAGCTGTCCCAGAACACAGATTGAGAAGCTGTCCAAATATAAAATCAGTGGGCTGAAACTAGAATGTATTGAGCATTTAGCAGGCCAGCCTAGATAGCTATGTCACTGAGGAAGCACCATGTGTAAGGCTCCATAAAGCTTGGAGCAGAAGGCTTTTGGGGAACATTGACTAATAACAGTTTGATGCAGCCTTTCTGGAATAAATGAAGATCAATAGGTTTTGAAAGCATGCTCCACATGCAAGAAGGTAACCACCACACTTCATGACAGAAAAGATGGTTAATCAGACAAAAAAGGTCACTTGATTGTGAGGAATTCCTATTCTGCTACAACTTTATGTTGGCTGCATTCTGATATGATGGTACACCATAGTTTGTATTATGAATACAAGCATCCAAGAGCCTTCTTTCTATAGGTGGAGGAGACTAGAAGTATCTAGTGGGGATTTGCAGCCATTTTGTCCAAACCTAATACCTATGATTTGTGTAAAAATATAGTTTGCTGGAGTTTGGCAAAACCGCAACTATGAATTGCTACATAGCTTATCTCCTCCACTCATGCATAGAGGAAGAAAAAGAGGAGTGCAATTTCTAGTAGCTATTGAACAGACTCCCCTATGAAATGCATAATCCCAACTCACTTGCACAGACATTAACGCTGCTTTCCATCTTCAGCCTTGCAGTAGTTTCTTTACTTTTCAGGATGGTAATGTTAATTCAAATGTGGATCTTCTCAATGGTTTCCCCCCTCAATTTATTTGCCTATATTGTAAGTTAAAAGATTGCCTAATAAGCTCCTCTCTGTAGAACATTTCTAATTATTCCTTCTCTTTTCTCTCCCTGCCCTTTTTATCACAAGGTTTAGGGACAATGGGACAAGGCATCGTGGCATCTCTGGTCAAGGCTAAAATTCCTGTAGTGGCTCTTGAACAGGATAAAAAGCATTTGGAGCTGGCTAGAGGAACTATCACTGCTCTTTTAGAACGGGAAGCTTTAAGAATGCAACAGAATGGCCAAACACTGGCTGCCTCTATGCCTGGTTTGCCTCAGTTCACACTGGATTTTGGTGCACTGAAGGATGTAGATATGGTTATTGAGGCTGTATATGAGGATATGGCTCTGAAGAAGGAAATCTTCCAGAAGTTATCAGCAGTCTGCAAACCTGAGGCCTTCCTGTGCACGAACACCTCTTGCCTTGATATTGATGAGATTGCTTCTGTCACAAACCGCCCTCAGCAAGTTATTGGTACCCACTTCTTCTCACCAGCTAATAGAATGAAGCTACTAGAGATAATCCATGGTCAGCGAACATCTCCCAATGCCATTGCCACAGCCATGAGAGTTGGCAAAGCTATGGGCAAAATTGGGGTTGTGGTAGGGAACTCTTTTGGTTTTGTTGGGAACCGAATGTTGAATTCTTACACTGAGCAAACATACTTCCTCTTGGAAGAGGGCAGTACTCCAGAGGAAGTAGACAAAGCTCTGGGGGAATTTGGTTTCAAAATGGGTCCCTTCCGTGTTTCAGACCTTGCTGGGCTTGATGTGGGCTGGAGATCTAGGAAAGGGCAAGGCCTTACTGGACCCAGCCTGCCTCTTGGGACACCTCCTCGTCAACGAGATGGAAGACGATACAGCCCACTCCCTGATATTCTGTGCGAGAAGGGGAGATATGGCCAGAAAATTGGGAAGGGTTGGTACCAATATGATAAACCCGGGGGAAGGGTAGCAAAGTCAGATCCGTGGCTTCATAGTTTTCTTGCTGAGTACAGAAATGCTCATGGTATTTCAGTATGCACCATTAGCCAAGATGAGATCCTGGAACGCTGCCTATATTCCCTTGCCAATGAGGGTTTCCGGATATTATCTGATGGAATAGCTTCTTGTCCAGAAGCTATTGATACCATCTACATCAATGGCTACGGCTGGCCCAGACATAGGGGTGGTCCCATGTTTTATGCTTCTGAGGTAGGGTTACCTACGGTTCTAGCAAAATTGCAGAAGTATGCTGAGGCTAATCCTGACATACCCAAACTACAGCCTAGTGCCTTTCTGCAGAAGCTTGTAGCCTTGGGCAGCCCTCCTCTGAAAGAGTGGTCATCACTTGTGGGAACTCAGAACAGCAAGTTGTAATTCCACTGCAAGCAGTCTGGTTTTCCCATTCTAATATTTTTGACTGTTCCAGTCCAGACTAAAACACAGCGCATTGTAGAACACTGTCAGTGTCTCTTCTGATTCTAATACAATGTACACATCTATGTATCCTGCCTATGTGAGTGAAATATTGCTGCTTGCAGCGTGCTTTTTATCATGCCTTCTTGAAATTGTGCCTGATGGTCTCACTTGAAAACATAATACTTTCATGTCTAATGAAACTACTCAGCCTCTCCACGAGGAGAGCTTGAAAAATGCAGTGTATGTGACTTTCTGCACCCACTGTTTTTTTCTCCATTTCTTCGTTGACTACATTTAAAGTCGACCTGCCCATGAGGCTGGATGAGGCAGCTACTTCAGGTGCCCATCCCCTCAAGGGGTGTTACCCCCATTCTGCCACCCAGCCTTGCTGCTGGTCTCCCTGGACTCTGGGGTAAAGAGGGACTGATGCCAAAGCTCTGTGAAAGGCCTCCCCCCCCCCCCGCCAAGTCGACAAAAGGAGAAGCGTTCCTCCACCTAGCTTTGCCACTAGGCAGAGGTGGAGATTCCCACACACACACACACCTGGTGGTGTAGTGGGGCTTTGCACTGGCTTCTCTTGAAGGGAGGAGCTGATGCAAAGCCTCGCTGCCTGGCAGGAGATAGTTCCAAATAAATTCAGAGGAGGGTATCTCAATTTCACCTGCTTCTGATAGCTATCATTCTGACCTTCGCTCTTCCACAGTTGATGTGTGCTAAGTAAAAAAGACCACTTCAAAGATGAAATGCAGTGAAGTGGATAAACACTGCTGAGGAGAAATGTGGCTGAGGAACAGAACTCTCAGCCTTGGAAAGCTCAGTTCCACCTTCTTACACATTGATGGTGGCCAATGAATCTCAGCAACTGATGCTTCAAATGCTCTTCAGTCTAGCGTAAACAAGTGCCTTGTTCTTGCTGTCTGCCTTTTCTAAATCAGTGTCTCCTCTCCTTTTCAAACCTGTGTGATCTCCAAATTCCTCAGTCTGTTTCTCTTATATAATTTGGAATTTCTGTATCAGCAAGAACAGAATAAGTGCCTTCAGGAACATTGATTTTAGGGCCTGCTGGAAATAATGTATCTCAGGGATTCCATAAGCACCAATGGTGCCAGCAAAAAGGGCTTCCAAGAGTGCCATACCAACCTCTGAGTCTGAATTACAGTGCTGAGGCCATAAGATTGTCCAAACTTTTCTTCTCAGACTAATTATTTCTGGAATCCAGGAAATCAAAAGTAAAATCACCAAGATTCAGCAAGGATTTTTCTCCCTAAATAAAGCTATTTTAATCACATGTGCCTTTCTACAGTGTCCTTTCCTGATTTCACACTCAAAACTAGTATCACAAAGCACCTAGAACTGGGGCTGGGAATCGCCAGCCCACTGGCCAAATTTGGCCCACCAGGCTGCCTCGTTTGGCAAATCACACCGTGGTGAACTTGGGTCTTTGAAATTTCAGCGGCTCCTGGTGCAAGGCCAAAATTTGCTGCTCCCCTTCCTCTCACCTTCCATACATCATAGTTGCAACACCATGAGGTGCCCTTTGGGCTCAGCACCCAGTGCGGTGGAACTAGTTATGCTGCCCTAAATCTGCCTCTGGTTACTCCCAGGGCTTGGCCAAAGGGGGCTGTGCAGGCATTGCCAATACGGCAGGCCTCAAGATGCTGAATTTTCTATTCATGATTATTCAGAACAGCTGGTGACATGTATTGGTTAAGAACATTAGACAAGGAGACCCGGGTTCAAATCCCCACAGCCTTGAAGCTTGGTAGGTGAGATTTTAGCCAAACGTACCTCATGATGTTTGGAGAATAAAATAGGAGAGGGACTGTGTATGTTCCTTAGAGAATTGGTGGGATAAAAATGTTCTAAATAAATTCAAACAGTGGATTGTGTATCCTTCTCTCATGCCACTCAGCCTTGAAATGACCACACTATTGCATTAATGTGCTAGCCACAAGATAGTAACTAGAACTAATATGTTACTTTCTCAGAAACAGAACCAAACTATAACTTCCCTCCCTCCATAATGGGTTTCAGTTCTAAGTAGTTTCTGAAATTCCTTTTCTTTCTCTTAAACCTAGCTGCCTCCTTAGGGTATCCACATATAGCCTGTAAGAGGGTTCTTGTGCTTGTTAGACTTTCATAGAAGGAAGAATTTCATGTGTTGTGGCTTTCCCCGTCATTGTACTCTGGTGAAGTGAGAATTTGCACCAGCTAGAATCCTTCTGTGCATCCCTTTAAATTATAGACAGCGTCTCCAGGAGAGACTTGGCAACCCTTTGCCCCTCTTGCCTGTCTGGTCCACACTTCTCTGACTTCCAACACACTTTCCATTCTTGGCAACAGTGCATAACCATTCTTAGACCTACTGTAGGTCCTGCATAGCTTGTCTGCAGCCCCATCTTTTTTCTCGCCCCAGTTTTGTTCACATCAATGCCTTTGCTGCCATTGTTTCAAGTCCCTTATTTTCCTGCCAGTGCCTAGTTGGTTCTGTCTCCTAAAAGCTGCCCTGGCTCTCAGTCAACATCCTGCATTGCTCAGTGTTTTGTTTGTCCCTGTTCCTCTCTTGCCAAAACACTAGAATTTCTCATGTCCTTAGACACTGTGAGCTTTTTCCAAAGCTCTTTCCATCCCTGCCAACAGCTCACAACCATTCCTTGTCTTAGGCCCTGGACAGCTTGCCTGTAGCCCCATCTTCTTGCATGGCCCTCATTGGACATAATTTCAGCCATTTTCACTGCTTGTAGTTGAATAGACACTGAAGGATGTTGGCCCAACAGAGAGTTCCGCAGTCAGTCAAGCAGCAGAAGAGGAGCTTGAGGTGAAGGCTGAGGTGAGATAGGAGTTTAGGAGTGTGTTTCTACTACCAGTGAAAGAGCCTATGATAACAGCTTTCTTTGTTGGCATCGCCATGTGCTAGATGGTGCTGCATATGAAAAATTCACTAGTTATTGGTACTACAGACTCTTTTCCTTGCCAGCCTCAGAAGAGCAACGAGGCAGTCTAGGTCAAGGCAGTACAGTGGTACCTCGGGTTAAGTACTTAATTCGTTCCGGAGGTCCGTTCTTAACCTGAAGCTGTTCTTAACTTGAAGACCACTTTAGCTAATGGGGCCTCCCGCTGCCGCCGTGCCGCCGAAGCACGATTTCTGTTCTCAGACTGAAGCAAAGTTCTTAACCTGAGGTACTATTTCTGGGTTAGCGGAGTCTGTAACCTGAAGCATATGTAACCTGAAGCATATGTAACCCGAGGTACCACTGTAGTAATGGTTAGGTGAGAGGGGTGAAATTCTGACACACATAAATCCAGATTTCCTGCCTGATGGAACAGCTTCACCCTCCTCATGACTGGGGGCCAGTATTTTGCACTAGCCATGCAGTTCCTCCAGAAGTTACAATATATAAAACCAGTGTTTACACCTCTAAAAGAAGAATTGCAACTTATATTACAATACGCAGCTAAAGCTTTTTAACAACACATCACTTTGAAAGATTTAGGCAGACAGCAGTGTGGTTTAAAATGGTGCCGTTCTACAACAGCTCCAATAAGTCTGTACCACAAGTTTCCTCAGGCGTTACTTAATTTGTTAATGCTATAATTTGTTTAATGACATATTTCTCCAAGTGGTGGGAACTTTTGCTATTGGCATTGAAGCTCCTAGATTCTCTCTGCACAAATACACAATATTTATGCAAGCTGTTGTGGGTTTTTTTTTTTAAGATAAGAGTTAAGCCAGTGCACTCTTCTTCCATTAATGGACTAGCCCACAGGGATCTTTCCAAAGAGTAAAAGGGGGGGGAGAGGGGGGGGGAATCACATCAGCATGCTAGGGGAGAGGAAAGCCTTGACTTTTATTGCTGTCCCCAGCAGTACTAAACCTCCAGAGGGAACCTAAGTATTACATTCATGATGGCACAAAGACGAGTTTATACTCTGAGTATGAGGGAGTACAGGAAAAGGTCGTTCAGGTTCTGTCAAAAAGAGTTTTTAATAAATTCCTTTTAGGCAGTGTTTATCCACCACTTTTATTTTCTCTCAACTCTGAAAGGAGTCTGGCAGCTGCACAGTAGTGCTTGCAAAGGAGCAAGTGGAAGCAGCAATTTAAATGACTCTCTTTCTCTCATCTGCACACAGCAGGATTGTATTGCGCATCTAACTCTGGCCGTATTGCAAACTGCATGCTATTTTTGCTGGCCTTTAAAAGGAAGGTTAAAATCATGCCTGCACTGCAAAATATTTAACGACGAGAACATAAAATGAATTGCTTGTATTTTGACATCTTTGCCCCAGCTGTGACTGGCTCTTACTAATTACCTATTTTTCTCTATGAATTCTGTCCTTGAAAGCAACCGTCTTAGAATACCACATGCTTGGAAACGATGGGAAATTCTTTCTGTTCATGCTGTGATTTACGATTAGCTGGATCTGGCAAAAACCTGGGCTCACATATTGAATCTGTTAACACACATATGCCTTGTTCTAGCTGCTCCAAGGAAAGAATGTCCAGCATATTATCTGCACCACAATCCAGAGACTGGTGGTAGATAACAAGCTCACTTTGAAACCAGCAATCTTCCTTAGCACTCTGGTTTTGAAGAACCTAGAGGCAAGCTATACATTTAAAGCACGTTCAATGGGCATTTAAAGCACACGAATTCTTCCAAAGAATAATGGGAACTGTAGTTTCCCCCACAGATTTACAACCCCCAGCATCCATAATAAGCTACAGTTCCCTTGATCTCTGGGGGAAGTCATGTCCTATAAATGTATGTTGGATGCGCTTTAAATGCATGGGGTGGAGATGAGGCATATAATCACAGCTCAAGTACTATTGTCTTTTCAAGTACACAAGCCTATTCACGTTCCTTCCAGGAACAGGCAGCACATATTCTCCTAACAGTTTAATCTTCATAGATGCCTCTGTCACATGCTTGCTGTTTCCTTTAACAATACTTATTACCTATATGAGTGGTGTGGAATTAGGAGTATGAAAATGTTGATTCCAACCAATAAGTCTTCATTGTCTTATACTGTACTGGCATAAGATCACATTCTCTGTTGCCAAGTTTATCTTGGAAAAAGCAAATATATACATTCACAAACACAAATGATGTGATTACTTCTACTACCTCAAAGAAGCATCTGCTTTAGTGCTTTTCACAAAAGTATGATTACTGAGGGAGAAAAAACCTCTCCCCCAAAAACCCTTTGTTATGTGTAGTGCATAACTGCATTTATTTTGGATGCAATATTGAAGGCATTTTGAGTAAGCCAGGAAGGAGATGTGATAGAAATGTAGAACTGTATAGCAATTCTGCAGTAATCCTTTAAAATTACTACTTCTATTCATATTCATTGCAAATTTAAAAAAACTGAATAAGATGGCCAATATAACCCAACCTCTCAAAAGTGGAAAGAAGAAAAGAGAGATAAAATACTGAAAGTAAGCAACCAAATTTAGTAAGAGGCTAGGGACCTGGTACACAATGTTGTGGAGCGGAATATTCCTGTTTCTAGGATACTCCTTTCCATTTCCCCTCCCACTCGGATTTTCTGTTCTCTCTGTCCCTCCCCCCCCCCAAACTCAGTCTGCATTCCATGGCCACAGGGTTATTTTGGGTTCCTCTCCCTAGTTTTTCTCATCTTGTATGCCTGCAATCCTTAGGTTCCCATAAGCTTGCTTTGTGTGTGTATGTTGATGTTTTAGCTATACTTGGAGAACTGAGATTGCAGATAGTATAAGAAAGAAGGGAAAAGATAAAGTATAGTAGAAGTTATCAAAGAAAAACAAAAATAAGATACAGGAGAGAAGTAAAGGGAAATGCAGCTGCATGGGTACTCGGAAAGCATGTGGAACTATTGCTCAAAAATATGAAGATGATCTTAAGAACATAAGATGAGCCTGATGGATCAGGCCAATGATGCATCAAGTCAAGCATCTTATTCTCACAGTGGCCAACCAGATGCCTGCGGGAAGCCTGCAACTGTGGTGTAAAGGTTAGAGTGTCGGACTATGACCTGGGAGACCAGGGTTCAAAGCCCCACTCAGCCAGGAAGCTAACTAGGTGACCTCGGGCTAGTCACCATCTTTCAGCCTAATCTACCTCACACGGTTCTTGCAGGATGAAACAGAAAGGAGAACCAAGTACACAACCTTGAGATTTTTGGAAGCAAAGGTAGTATATAAATGTAATCAACACAATAAGCACAAACATTCTGCCCACTTGTGCTTCTCAGCAAACTGTATTCACAGCCATATTGCTACTGGCAGTGGAGGCAGCACATAGCCATTGTGGCTAGTAACTGTGAATTGCCTTCTCCTCCACGTATTTGTCTAGTCCTTTTCTAAAGCCATCCATGTTGATGGCCATCACTGCCTCCTTTAATACCATTGTATGTACAATTGGGTTCAGTGATGCTTGCTCCAGGTAGGCATGTAACTCCCAAGCTCAATCCAACCTCACTTCCTGAGAAAACGTTCATAGAAGTGTGCTGCAAGAGTAATAGGCCAGCCTGTGATACCAAATCTATTAAGAATTTAAAAGTTGCCAAATAAACATTAAGACTCAAGGAAGGCAAGCCTGTTACTTTATTAGACACAAACAAAACTGCATATGTGCAATTCAACCTACTTAAACTGATAGCTCTGCCACACAGCTATGTGAAGAAACCACATTTAGGCAGCTCTGAGCCCTGTGGTCAAATATGCTGCCATCAATCAGGAGTGGGGAATCAGTGGTCCTCCAAATGTTGCTGGACCACAACTCCAATTATTCCTGACTATTGATCACAGTGGCTTGGGCTGATAGGATTTGGGTTCCAACAACATCTGGAGCATGAGGCACAGGATCAGGCAATCTATCACACCAAAACACTGTGCTCTCTACAATGTACTACTAGGATCAAGACAACCAGCATTGCATAGTTGTCCTTTAAAATAATTTATAAGAAAGGGTAATAGATTCTACGCTGTTATTAGAAGAGTAACCAAAAGCCTTCTGGCATTTAAGAAATTAGAGAGACAACCGACCTATGTTTTCCCTGCTCTAACCTCAGATCATTTATACAAAAGAAGAGGGTTTCATGTCACAAGCAAGATCCTTGTGGTTGGCTGTTGCTCACTGGCAAATAGAGCTTAATGCCAACGATCTTATTGAACACTGAAAGACAATTGTGAACAACTTCTGTGCTCTCTCCATATGTCATATAAAAAGTTAATTGCACATTACTGTCAAAACTAACTCCTTTTTCTTCAGTCCTTTTTATCTCATCTGTATTATTTTTGAAGTGGTGCGATCAGAACAAAACACAGTACTGTATCCTTAATGTGGATTTATTTGCTGACCTATCATTTGCAACTTTCCTAATAATTCCTAACACTGCATTTGCCCTTTTCGTTGCTGCAACACCACCAAAGGCAAAAAACAACAACAACCCTTAAAGTGCTTCACACCTCCCCCACCTCTGGCATTAAAGATACCATAGTCTTTCTGCTCCATTGTATTTTATTTTTAACGTTGATTTTAATTATTGCTTTATGTTGAGTGTATTTTCAGTGGTGGCTGGTAACATTTTTACTTGGTAGTGCTGCAACCTTGCAATTTTTATCGCAATAGCACTACCACAACACTTATGTAGGCAACTGGACCATTACACACATTCTTAATCCAAAAGTATAGTTATGACAAAGAGGTCCCTCCAATGTGTCTCTAAACAGAAAAACTATGGGATTGAGCAGACTGCCAGAAAGGCAGCCCTGGCAGGAACGCTCTTTCTATGAGGCCTGTCCAGAACAGCCATTGGACTGATTGGCCAGAGTACAGGAGATTGACAGAAATGCCTCTGTAAGTTCAAGGAAGTAAAAATGTGGCAGGGACAGGAAAGAGTGCATGGCTTTGAGAATCTGAGAATGTGACTGTGTTGCAATCAGAGGCACCAAACTGTAAGGAAGACTGCGGGGGGGGGGGAACATGAGTGACATTGCATGTGCGATGTCCCAAAGGTATTTGGCTTCTAAAAATGTTTTGCCATTAGGAAAGCCAAAGAGAGGGGGCTCTGTGCCAAATGGCAAATGGGAGGAGCCCCCCTAACTCAGAATTAGTCAACAAGACAAAGGCAGAGTTCGAAGGAGAGTTTTAGGGTTGGCTGTGATGTGACCTAGAGGAAAAAAGGTGACAGGTTAAAGGCAGCAAGCTGGAGAGAGGGTCAGAGCAGGATGTCTGATTTCCGTTTGCACCCAAGGCTGCAGCTATGGGAGAAACAAGACCTACTTGGGGTGTCAATGCTGAGAACCCCTCCGTCATAGGCTCATGTTGTGTGTGTGTGTGTGTGTGTGTGTGTATGTATGTGTATAAACCATATACTTTATCATCAAGATACCAGAGTCTCTGCTGCGCCTCATTTTCCAAAAGCAAACACAAACCCTGGATAAAGCATCTGGAACCCCTGGAATCTTGCACCGCTGAGAGACCGGGGTGGCATGCAACAGTAGAAGGGAGCTTTCTGAATGCCATTGCATGGCCTTTTGGACAAACTCCTGCTTTGCCTTCCTTTTCTTCTGGAACGCACTGAGCCAAGGAGGGAGCAATTATCAACCCCACGCAAAAAGAAGCTTCATTCACACACGCTTATCAGCTTATGACATATTTATACGAAATCAGTTTGCTTCAAGCCACCCGCGTTTATTATTTAGTGTATGTCTTGCAAAGCCGACGGGGGAGCCCTGCCAGGAGCATTTGCACGTCTATAACAGATGTCCTGTATCGCCACGTTGCGGATTTGCTGCTATATACAAGCCCGCAGGGTCCCGACAGAGGGGGTGGCGAGATCGGAGCGGCGTGGAAAGGTTAGCCGGGAAAGCGGGGCCGCCGCTAGGTACCAGAGGGAGTGTTGTCAGGAGAGAAATGGTTGCCTCTGACTAAATAAAATAAAAAAAAAACAAAAACCCGCCCACCCAAAGATTCCCAGTCCGTGGTTGTGGAAGCAGCTGACGAGGCATTCGATATGGCTTCCAGCAGGGGGTCTGCTGGAGCCCGGGGTGGGGTGGGGGCTTCCTCTCCCTCCCTCCCTCCCCAAGGGCAGGTGAGGCTCCTTGGTAACCGGTCCCTGGAGAGGAGAGAGGTCCACCTGCCGCTCTGACTGGCTGTCGGAGGTGGGGAGCGGGCCCCGGCCGCCCCTCCCTCCCTCGCCTCGCCTGAAGCAGGGGTTGCTAGCCCAGGAGCCGCTGCGCGTCCTGGGAGGGCTGGCCGGTCTTGGTCTCTCGGGAGGATTCCGCTCCCTCTCCCGCCCTCCTGCCGCTCACGAGGCGTCTGGAGGAGTCCCCACAGCAGACTTCCTTCCCCTCTCTCCCTCACTCTCCCGCTCATTCCGAGCCCCACCCTCCCGCCAACCCACTCACCCGCTGGAGGGGGCGGGCTGTGGCGGCTGAGGAGGAGCCGGGCGCCAGGCCAGGGTGGCTCCAGGCGCGGCCGGGCTAGCCCGTGGCGTCGTCCCTGCTGGCCAGAAGCGCCGCTCGCCGCCCCGCTGCGCCTTGTGTGCGCGCAGGCGGGAGTGACTCGGCGGAGGTGCGCGGCTCGGCGCGGGCTGCAGGTGGCGGCGGGGAAAGCGGCGGCAGAAGCAGCAGCAGCGCCATGAGCGGGACTGGGGCGGCGGCCAGCGCCGCTGCCGCTTCTCTGGCGGCGGGCAAGAGCGAGAAACTGGACGAGGCGCAAGCGCTGGCCCGCAGTTGCGCCGGGAGACCCGACTTCCAGCCTTGCGACGGGCTGTCGATGTGCACCACGCACAGCCACGGACGCTGTTTCCGCCTGCACTGGTGCTGCCACCTGGGCTGGTGCCACTGTGAGTATTTTGGGGGGACGAGGAGGAATGGCGCGGGATGGGCGGGCCGCCCGGGCGAGCAGCTCGCCTTGGCCCCTCGCCGGACTTCCAGAGGCTTCCTTCCTTCCTTCCTGCAAGCGCAGGGAGCCCCCTGACTGAACGCTGCAGAGATTCCTGTCGAGGCGGGGAGTGGCGCGCCGTTTGGGTGGTGGTTTGCTAGCTGCAAGGGAGGAAGAGCAAGCGAGCATCCCCGAGCCCCGGGGGGGGGGCGGTGAGAGAAGCACACCCTATTTGCCCCCCTGGGATTCGGATCCTGAGGGGGCAGGCAAGCTCTTGCCCGCCTTCCTTCCCTTCGCCTCGGTGGCTCTGTGGTACCCGGAGGGCAGGATTTGACGGCGAGATCGATAGTGGCTGATCGCATGGCACCCGGAACACGATGGATTTCTCCATCCTCCCAGCCTGCATGTATCTGATAAGGCAAGAAAGGGATGGGATGGGCTCGCTGTGAAGCTGTGTTAGTGGCAGTAATGGGTAAAAGGTGGAAGGGAAAGAGAGGGGTGCGCCTGCCCTTCTTCTCTGTTGGCAGAACAGAACCACACTCCCCTCTCTCCCCGCTCCACGTATCTTTTTTTGTTTAAGGGAGGCTGAGAAGCAGCAAACCTCCCATATAATCCTAGCCTCTGTCGCTACAAGAAGGCGCTCCCTCTTCTATCTCTGATAACCGCTGGAGTTGTAGATGCCTTGTATATGAACACAGATGTTCAGGCAGGAAATGGAGCCAACATTCCGTGGGATGGGCTGCACTATTTGTAGGCTTTCCTTACTGGATATTGTACACTAAGAGTGGCTCTCATAATGCGTACAAAGTCTAAGTTATATCAACGTATGAACACTAGTGGTTGAAGCAAGGCGTTTAGTTTGGCTGTCATTTTTATTGTATTTGTTAGTTGGTTTTCTTACAAAGTGAGGCTGAGTGACTTAATGCTAAAATCAGTTAAGAACCAAAAAAACAACCCCAAACCCTAAAAAGACAGTAGTACAAATAAAAGGCTAAAAAACACAGCTGAACAAAAAGGCAGGACTACAGGTCCTGTCCTAACCAAAGAGGCCATGCTACCACCCTTCAAATCAAGAGCCAAAAACCTCGGTAAATAAGAGAAAATTCTTTGCCTGGTGCCTAAACCTGGATAAAGATAGCACTAGGCGTGCCTCCCTGGGGAGCAATCAGAAATGCCCATCAGAAATACCTTCTTTTGTGGGCTTGCTGTCTCAGGCTTGCTGATTCATAGTGGTTTTAAAAATTGGTGGTTTCTGTTATTTATTCTCTTATAGTATGGAGCTGCATTTAATAGAGCCTGTAATCTTATTGCTATCTCGTTTCCAAGCTATTAAAGGATCTTCCCTGGCAACCTGAAATTTAATCTATGCCCAAAGAATGCTTCTAAAATGTACTAAAGAATGGTTTAGTTCAAATGTATTCATTCTCAATTAAGGTTTTGGTTTTTGGCTTTAGTCACACACAACCCTCCCTTGTCCAAGCTAGAAACACCTTATTGAATGATATGAGGTGACCCAGAGTGAAGGGCAGGCCATGCAGAAGAAAATAGATGATAAACGATTTGCTCTTTCTTCCCATTTTTATTGGTATAGTTGTCATGAAACTCAGTGCCACACCATCTATCTGGAACAAGTCACACAGCAAAGCTCAGTTGCCTGATGTGGCCATTTCATTATCTACAGCCAGAAAACTGAGAGGTAGATGCATTGGACTTGTTACAACAGAGAAATTGCATTTCAGTTTTCTGCTTCAGCATCCTGTTGTTCCCATCCAAGTCTCTGTGGGGATTTCTCTCCACTCACAAAGCATCATGACTCATGTCCCAGTCCTTGTGACCTGAGGAAATTTATATATTAGGGTAGGATTCATTGTCATTTTCTGTTTTTAAACTATATCTCATTTGTAAATTTAGAGGATTGTTGTATCTCCTTTTGAAAACTGCTTGCTCCACAATAAATTGTCAAGCTATCAACTAATGGTGTGTACTTCTTGTCCAAATCTATATTTTCGCACGTTTTAATGGCCTCACCTTTCCCTTTCTTTGCTCTCATTGGGTTTTGCTTTCCACCCCTTCATTTTGGAGGCCCTAGTGATGCATCAACTTGCTAACAAATGGCAATAAAACTAAAATTCACTTGGGACTGTGGACATGGTTAGGATGAACTACAACTCCACACCCTGAGTTATATGGACACCACCATTCTTAAACCCACCTTACCCCTTTGTGCTATTTCAGCCTACAAAATTAGGCTGTTGCTGAGTAGAACAGTGCTCCACTAAATCTCTAATGATGTCATACACATTAGTGTTCACTAAATGCTCTCTAATAATGTTTTTGGTTTCCTGTTGGTAAAGCACACTGTTAAGCCTTTTTGAATCTGCTGCTTTAGTGCTTCTAATCAAGTGGATAAGTTGATTCTCCCACTTGCACATCACTACGATCACAGCCTGATCAGGTGCTTTCTCCGATATCAGGATTGACCAAGATTTTGTGAAAGCATTCAGTAGAAATACTCCCGTCTCTAACTGATCTTAAAGAGCTCTTAGCAATTTCCAAGGACTCTGTGCAGATAACCATTAAAACAATGCACTCCTTTCCATTTGCAGTGGAGGGAATCCAGCCAAAGTTATATCAGGATTGGACAGAATGGCACTCGGAGGGCCAAACTGAACATTATGTTAAATATATATTTGCATTTGTTTGAGTGTTGTGGGTTTTTTAAAAATACTGTATTTTTTCCGTGTATAAGACGGAATTCAGAAAATTCAGAAAATGGGGGGAGATTGTCCCCCATGTATAAGCCCTCCTTTTAACATTTTTTTAAGTAAACAAACCTAGTCTTATACACGGAAAAGTAGAGTAATAGCTCTAGGCCTCCTAATTTGGATTGTGACTATAGCCCTGGTGGAGGGGGCTTAACCCTTTTCCTCTGCTCCATGATCTTAAAGAAAATTCCCTCAAAGCTATTTGTCCCAGGAAGACATATCTGCAGCTGAAGGGTTTTGTCCCTGCAAGTCAGAAGGTAACAGCACTCATCCTAGACATGGAGAATTAATGAGTTGGTACTAGTTGCAGAGGGACGCGGGTGGCGCTGTGGGTTAAACCACAGAGCCTAGAACTTGCCGATCAGAAGGTCGGCGGTTCAAATCCCCGTGATGGGGTGAGCTCCTGTTGCTCGGTCCCTGTTCCTGCCAACCTAACAATTCAAAAGCACGTCAAAGTGCAAGTAGATAAATAGGTACCGCTCCGGCGGGAAGGTAAATGGCGTTTCCATGTGCTGCTCTGGTTCGCCAGAAGCGGCTTAGTCATGCTGGCCACATGACCCAGAAGCTGTATGCCAGCTCCCTCGGCCAATAAAGCGAGATGAGTGCCACAACCCCAGAGTCGATCATGACTGGACCTAATGCATCTCCAGGTAGGGCCAGGAAAGGCACCTATCTGCAACCCTCAGGAGCCTTTTTCAGTGAAAGTGAAACACAGGTAGGGCCCCTCTGTCTGGCCTTCTGAACTCCCTGTGCTACACCTCTCACTGGTTCTCCAAACTCCAAAGGTCCTTGACCTCAGTCAATGCCTCTTGCTTCTCTGGATGGAGGATGGAGGATGTGAGTAAATATTACATGAGTTGCTTCACTCACTTTTGCCTCTGGTTTTGCCCACCACTGGCATGCAGCCCTCCAAAGGTTGCCCAAAAAGGAATGTGAGCCTAGGGCTGAAAAAGATTCCCCATCCATGGTGTAGGTAGTGCTGAACTGGATGGCGCAGTGGTCTTTTAGAAGGCAGCTTCCTTGGTTCCAAATGGACCACCTCTCATTTCTAGGACTTGCCCCATTTATTAGTGCTAAACCAATGATTTCTTTGTTGACATACTCGTGAGTCTGCTGAGATTTTTTGCTAGTGGAGAAACAGGGCTGGAAAGGAAGTGGGAAGCAAAGTTCTTAGGGAGAAAATTGAGTCATTATTGAGGACATAAATATCATAGGAATACATAAGATCACAAAGGCTTGGCTAGACAAATTATATTTTGTGTTTTTATATTGTAAACCACCCTTCAATCCTCAGATGAAGGGCAGCACAGAAAAGTATAAAATCAAATAAATACAAAATTAGGCAGCTGAACGTCCTTATCTAGGGGTATTGGTGGTCCCGCTGCTCATCAAGGATTCAGTCCCCACCTTTGGAGTTCCAGAA
Source organism: Podarcis raffonei (assembly GCF_027172205.1). Classification (NCBI taxonomy): domain Eukaryota; kingdom Metazoa; phylum Chordata; class Lepidosauria; order Squamata; family Lacertidae; genus Podarcis; species Podarcis raffonei. Next base: position 63,244,674 of record NC_070606.1, on the reverse strand, counting down.
TGTGGTGGCATGTTTATTTTCAGTCTTTGTTGAAGGAGCAGAATTGTGACACAGCAGTGAGCACAGAGCAACAAGAGGGGGCATGAGTTCAGTGGCCTGCAGAGTTCACCCCACACAATTCTTCCTGAACCTACTCGTTTAGCTGATTAGTCCCTAAGTGAAAATTGGCAGTTTGTGATTACAGTATTTAATGAAAAGTTCCACCAGTAGTAGCTGTCGTTTTCCGTCTTTCTCTACTTTGATGCCAGCATTTTTTTAAGGTAATTTAAGGTCCGCCCTGGATTTCTTCTTTTTTACCTCCAGGAAAACCAGTGCAAACAATTATAAACTCCTTATTAATTTAGCACAGGCTCTGTATTTGTTTCCCCTTGGGAATATTGCATATTTAAATATATTATTACCTAAGAAATGGCTTGTAATTTCGAGATGTGGGAAATGGGTAATCAGTACATATATCTACACTACTAATGTATTAAAATTAATTGGCAGTTTTACTTTCTCAGATTGATGTATGAGCAGATTTTGGAAAACAAAAGCAATTTTCAGTATACAACATGAGCAGCCATTTTGCCATTATTATTTATGGCAAAGTTATAAATATCAGTTTTTGTAGCTTCAACAGACCACAATATTGGGGTCTCATTATATTGTTTTCCTATATATTTAATGGCAAGCAGTATCAGGCCTTTCCATTCTAATCTATGTATATACAACCTTGGCAAATAACCCATATTGCCTACCCCTAGTTATGTGAGCAAGGAGATACTGAGCATAGCTAATTACAATTGTTCTTCTTGGTTTTTTTTTAAAAAAGTGACTGTTGCCTTGGGAGCAATTTTATATTATTGCAGAGCCTCTCAATTTTATTTTTGTGTGCTTGGGAACAGTAAATGGTAGCTATGACCAAGCTGGAACATACTTATCTTTTCAATGGGCAATGGAAAGAGACTTCATAGGTGGACCTAGGGCTCATCCACACTCCACTTGTCCCATGCCCAGAAAGCATAGGGCCAAGCAGTCTTTCGTTTGCCCTGACGCTTTTCTTTGGAAAAACCCACTCTTTACTATTGAATCAGAGCAAACGTCCATCCATGGAAAACCCAACTGATGTTTGCTCCGATTCAGCCATGAAGAGTGGGTTTTCCCAAGGGGAAAATGACAGGACAAGCAAAAGTATGGAGAGTTTCCTAGAGTGAGTAACCTATGAGGCTGGGAAGAGTAACTTTTTGGGGGATGTGAATTAACTTCACAGCCATGGATTTATTGCTTGAGTCATTAGAATATATATAATGGAAGGTCCACAATATGAGATGGAATGGCATATGAATTAGCCCTAAACATTTTATTTTCCCTACAGTATCTCTAGTGGCATACTGGCTTATCTGTAAGGAGGTTTTCCTCCCTTTGGTGCACGTAACTGAAGGAAACCCCCAGATCCATTTTGACACCTTGGTTCTTTTGGGGGTTTAGCCTCACTACCTATTTATAGCATATTTTTGTTCCCTAAAATCCAAGGCAGCAAATCTTGTGGCATTTTAGATTGGGTCCAGATGTTTGAGATTTTAGTCTTGAAAACATTATGATTCTCTAGATAATGTACACTTCTGCATTATTATGAGGGGCACATCAAATTTTCTCAGTGCCACATATGCCTTCTAAGAGCATAGCATTATGTAATATGGTGTGAATTTTAGTAGCAGTGACATTGACTTCCATAGCTTCCTCCTCTTTATGCTTACTTAAATAACAGACAATTGGAAAAATACAAGTCTGTTAAAATTTTTTTTTGTATTTTTCTTCATTTTATTCCTCTTTCTATCCCTTGGGCTCAGAGCATCTTATGGTATTTTTTTCTTAATCTTAGTAGCTGTGTCCCTAAGGCATCTAAGAAAATCAAACAATTTGGTGATAAACGATACCAACTGAAATAAAAATGACATTGTACATAGATATCATACCATATTACCAAACCATTACAACCAATTTATCACAGACATTCTTAGTATGTGAACATAGTTGTTAGTGGCAGGCAAACTGAATGTGATAGCTATCATGTGTTCACTATCATTTCCACTGGTTGTGTGAATTGGCCCTGAGAAGATCTGTTCCACAGCTGACATCTGTTTCTTTTATCTCTATGATGAAGAGAAGGGAGGCCTGGATTGCTCAAGTGGCAGGCATGAACAGATGTGGAACAATATCAAGGATTAAAATCAAACCTTCACATAGAAGGATTAATTTTGCACAGTGCATTGATTTTTGCTTCAGAACTCTGTAATAGTTTTTTTCAATTAAGCTCTCCTTTTTTTTTTGTAAATGCAAAACAGCAGGATGCATCACACACATTATACATCTCCTGAAATAGCTTTTTGAAATATTATCTGATATTGACCTCCTGGTGCTAGATGACCTTGGGAAAGTCAGCTAAAGAGTAGACTTCTAATTCTGAACATATGACTGAACTCTAATTTTTTTAAAAAAAGAACCCCCTTTTATTTTTGCGAGGAAAATGGAATGGCCAAGTGAAATCCAGTCATTATAGACATTTGCCATTTTTATCAGACCATAGCTCATCATTCTCTTTACGTTTCACAGGCATCAGATAGTAATAATTTTCTACCAGTGGTACATTAGTTGATAAGGGATATTTTGAGGACCGATGAAGGAGTAGCTATGATTACAGAAGGTGTTCTGCATGTGCAACATTGTCTGAGTTGATAATTTTCTTGAGAGTTTATGGGCTTTGTCAGAGTTCATGGTTTTCAAGGCTAGCAGGGACCACTCTGACCACATAGCCCAGCCCAGAGAGCATCACAGAGTAATTTATTCACTTGAGGATGTTTATTACTACTAGCCAGCCTGACTCACTTGTAGATGAATTATAGTGATGCTTCATTCAGGCTTCAGTATAATATGCCACCTGCACTTCTTCTTAATCTTTTCCGGTAGTTAATTATCCACACTGTTCAAAAAGTGGCATTTTATTTCTATCTTGATTTTTAAAAAATATGATTTCACATTCCGCTCCTTGAATGTATCTTTAAATTTTCTGTTTGATATGTTGAAAGAGCCCTCTACAATCAAATAGCATCTCCTGGGACTGGTGTTTAAAGTTTTGTAATCAAGTTGCTTCTTCTCTTGTGATTAATCTGAACAGATTGAGGTCATATTCAACCCTGTTAAAATTGTTAGCAGAATCAATCACAAAATGGGAGTTGATAACTTTATTGTAGAATATGAAAAGAGGGGTGGGAACTGTGAATTAGCAGAAATATATGGATTTTCCACTCGAGAGAGAATCGCACATCATCAAAATCTTAATTCAAGACAAGTTTACATGCCTTTGTGTGGATAAGGATGCTCTCAAGAATTTTTTGGTGTATTTGTTTACACATGTTTCTCAAAATTGGACCAAAGTGCAAGTTCTTGTATTACAAATTGCAGGGGCGCTACTGTCATTGAAAAATGTAACCAGGAAATATGACCTTGCTCTAACCCTCCTTTAAACTCTCAGAATTGGTTTTGAAGTCTTGGCTTTGGGGGAAGCATTTTCTACTTTGGGCTAATAGAGTAGAAAGGAAGCCTTGGGTTTAATTGCAGTAACATGGCTTGATATTAAATACCACAAAGAACTTCTGAACTATAAGAGAGGCTGAACAACGGAGCAAGCATTTTGTGGTTATGGAGTCTTCATACTTGGAGGTTTCCAAGGAAGGTTCATCTAGCATGCTTTATATTACATAGAATATTGTGGCTTGGGGAAGGGATTCTTGACTGGATGACCTTCTATACCCCCAATAATTTGTAACTGTTTCATGACTTCCTATTCTTCCTGTAACTAACTAACTTGAATCTCATTTGCATTCATTATTGGCAAATAATGAATATGGGGGTTGAAGACCTCAGAAAGGAGGCAGCATAAATTGTGACAATATGTAATGAATTGGAATTTACATGACATGGATGCCTCTTTGGATCCAAAGGGGGAGGGGATAACAATGAAAATGGCAATGGGTTCAACATAGACAAAATGATTGCCTACCACAGGATTTTGGGATAGCCACTGGCATCATGGGCTTTGAAAAAAGGACTCTGCAAATTCATGCAGGATAAGTCCATCACACTGTAATGAAATCTCCCGTGTTCAAAGGCAATTGACTTCACGTTGCTAGAGGCAAACTTCAGGAGCATATTATCGCCTTCATGTGTAGGGTACATATGTATGATGGCCGGTAACAATTGATAAAAGAATGTTGGATTAAGTGGACCTTAATCTGACCCAGCAAGTGAGTTCCTTTAACATGTGTGCCTTACTGAGGGTCTGGAAGTTCCCAGGTCTACTTTTTCAAGCATTTTTTTGCTATACAATATTGACTAGACTGTTGTATATGATAGGAAGCCATATATCTTGTCATTATGCATATGAAAGCTCCATCTTATGAGGAGAATCCTATCCTCACAAGATTTGTGCACATAACATGGAAACATAAATGGTGAAAATGCATGATGCCTCAGTTAAAATAATGGCTAAGTATGTAAAATTTGGCTATGTGTATGTTTAGAACATGAACTTGTGGTTCACCCTCGGGCTAAATATTATAGTTATCTCAACTCTTGGAAATGAGCTGGAGACTTTTAGTTTGTTGAGTGACTGCTCATATTACAAATTCCAGGAAGCCTTAGAGGCCCATAAATCATCTGTTTACCTGTGTTTACACCTTGCTGCCAATTTAAAGCTTCATTTATAATCCATAAAAGGTAAATGGATCCTGGAAATAGGCAATACAATACACAAACAAAAATAGTCCAGTGCATCATTACACTTCAGTTTGACTAACTCAACAGATGATTAGATTAAGCATGTATTGAGCACCTATAATTAGGAAAGTTTGGAGTTATATTTCATGGCAAAAGCTGGTAGTATTGGCCAGTTGTGAGTTTTGTTAATACATGTGTTAAGGACCTCTTCGCTTTTTTCATTTGGCAGATCAGCAGTTACAAGCTCTTCTATTTTATTTTGGAAAAGACCCAGATAATCTTTTCATCACCAAAGTACTACAAAACATGGCCAGTTCCCTAGGCATTATTGAAATGCTGCCATTGCTAAGGGCACTTGTTGCAAAACGGTTTACACATTTAGCCTGTAAATCTAAATGCACCCTGCTAATTGAGAGATAAGTTGTGGAAATGTTGGAGCTAGCTCTTGAAGGAAGGGTAGCATAGAGACAAGCCTCAAACCTGTGCAAGTAATATGGGCAGAATTATGGCTTATTGAGATAGTGACACTTTAAATTGAAGATCTAGTTTAAAATGCTGTCTCCCAAATATCCCCATCCTTTTTTCTTCTTCTTCTACCTTACACCTTTTACTTAATCTTCAATCTGTTCTGGTTTTTCTTATGTTGTGAACAATGTACCTTTTATTTTCATAAGTGTTAATGTAGCCTCATGCATGTGATTCTGTTGGGTAGGGAGCTTAATTGTCCCAAGTTTTGTCTTGTGTCTTTTCTTAGCTCAACAGTGGAGTCTTCTCTGTAAGCTTTTCCCAAATTGGAGTGTAACTTTTATTACTTTGTAGCTGTTTTCATTATTAAGTATCCTTTTTGAAAAACATGAACCTCCAAGTTAATAAAGGTGGTGATTTAGGGGGGGGGACAGAAGCTGAAAGCGCTTTTCATATGTGAGCAACATTACAGAGGTTCAAAGGTAAACTGGAATGCTGGGATCAATAGAAGCAGAAAAAAGAATGCTTAAGCAAATCCTCTGTTTATTTCACGGTTAGATACCTTCAAATTAGCAACAGAATTTGATGCTGTGAGGCAGGGATGCATACAGACTGCTCAATTAGTAAAGAACTCTTTTTGAGCTCAACCTATTGACTTGTTTCTAACATGTTTTGCTGGGATTTTTAAAAAATGTAAATAAACTAATATTTTGATGAGTTTAACAACCAGCATTGCAAGGGGTTGGTCTAGATTACCCTTTCAACTCTTTAATCCTATTATTCAATTAAGACATTCCTCTCTTTAAAATCAGTGATGTGATTGGAGAGGATTGGTGTTTGGCTTTAGGATAGCATAGACAGAGAGTTGTGCCCAAGTTGTATTAAGTGTAGATCCATTGAAATTAATGGAACTAAATTAAGACATTTCCATTACTGTCAGTGAGTCTGCTCTAAGTAGGACCAACATTAGATACAATGCATAAGTTACAGATAGATTCTTACCTATCTTCATGCACGTATTTGAGCTGTCACGCAATTTTTAAAAATCTGAGGCTACAATCCTATACTGTATATAAATGGAATTAAGTCTCACTGAGTTCACTGGGGCTTAATTCTGAGTAGACAAGTATATGATTGCATTGGCTGTTAATTGTATCAGTCTCCATAGGTTAAATCTACTCCATCTTATAAGAGGGGATTCTTTCTTTTGGATGGTGTTTGCATATGACCTTCTTAAAGTATGTGTGTTGGCAGGGGGAACCAGAATCCCCAAGCTTAATATCTGCCATGATGGAAGGAAAAAGTTTCTCACTTAATATCTTCTCATTGCTTTAATTCCTAGGGGAGTTTTTATGCCTCCTGCCCCAGTAGGTACAAAACAATAGTATCCTGTCCTCTCATGTTTAATCTGGTGTTAGAAAAAGCATAGATAAGAATACAAAATCCAAAGTATGTGTTGAATCTTATATAAAAAAAGGAACAAGCTGTTACGCTTCTACTGGTTACAGACAAAAAATATATATCCTCCAATAACTGTCTAAAGAAAACTGGTAGAGATCTGTTTACAACAATGAGGTAGCAATGTAATTGCACATTAGTGGAAATGATTGATTAGGTTGATTATACCATGTGAGCAAATGTTCTTTTTGCTGCAAAAAGACCTGTCATGTCTGCGACAAATGAGAGCTATGAAAGTCATCTTCTACTTCTGGGAAGAAACAAAAGCATTGTATGGAGGAGCTCTTGATCCAAATATGGAAAACAAGTCTCTACCCTGATTTCCCAGAATGATATGTTGCTATCAAGTATGTTGCTCTTGTGAGGGCCAGGTCTTCTACTTCTTCCTTAGTATACAGTTTTGCAAATGCAGATACTGATTTACTGCTCACAGTTCTCCTCCTTTGTGCCTTTGTGTATGTTAACTTCTTACAAGCACTGTAGATGGGTCTGGCCCACAAGAGCAACCATAAAATTGGTATCTTTTAAAGTGCCACAAGGCTTCTAGTTTTCACCACCCCTGAGCTTTCTGGAATCTGAAAGGTTAAGCCTCTCCCTTGAGCCATGAAATAATTGGTAGAGCAGCTGACCAGCAAAGGCTTGGGTGCTATAGGTTTTCTGCAATGTGATGTTACGTGTTGCTTTCATTACAGAGCAGCTACTCCCAATTTTCTGGCACTTTAGTATGAGCTCTCACACAATGCATGTACTTACTTGCGATTGGGCCACAGTGGTGATATTGAATTACCTGCTCCTAATGGAAAAAGGGCAAATCCATTTCCCCCAAAGAAAGCGCAGCTCTGCTGATGGTGTTTGTGATGGAACAAAGCACTTTATTTCTTTCCTTAGAAATAAATGCATTCTTCTAATATAGCCATTAATGCTTACGGTTCCTTCTAAGCATCAGACAGTGTTTGAGTTTTCACCTGGTCAGAGTTAATTACCTTGGCTGCTTTTAAAAGCCTAAGCACAATTCATTTTTTTATGTCAAATTACATAAGGCTTGTGGGAGTCAGGTGTGCTTTGAACAAAATAAGAGTTTTCTGTATGCCTTTTTCAAATAACATTCATTTACAGATTATTCCACAAAGATTTGTTTCCTTTTATTATACTCAAGTACTAATAATCAAGTGACGTTGGTGGGATTCATAAGCAAACTGAGTTTATAGAGGTGATATTTCCATAGCTTCACAGGATGCTGCCTTATGTCAGCTGTTTCAAGAGTACTGGACCAGTGTGTTCTCAGTGTCATTGTGCACAACCACAAGATATCATTAATGAAATCATTCTTATGCATTTAGCTCTGTCACATTTTTGAACATAGTCACGTTTATTTAGGTGGATGGATTGAGCTCCAAAAGGGCTGGCACATAGGGGTCGTAGACCGTAAATCCACCACCAAACTGAGATTCTTTTCTGCATTGTATTAGTTAAGCCTTTTCTTTGGAACATGCTCAAGCCTGTCTAGAGCTACTTGTACAGGACAAATGACTTTGTGAATAATCTTCTGTTAAAAGCTAAGAATTGTTTCTGTGGCTTAATTTGAGTCAGTCTTGCATCCTGGGACATTTTTACAATTCACGGGCATGTTAAGTTTAATAAAGGAGAGTAAATTGCAGCAGCTTACATTTCCCTTGCCACTGAGTAGCTGCAACAAGTCTCAACGCACCTGGAATTAGGAGACAGAGTTTCCAGGTCAAAGGATGCATTTTTTATATATATATAAATGTGAGCCTTCGTACGTCTGCTTTCAGAAATCGAACACTTGCATTTCCTGTCATTCTTGAAATTCCTACTAGCATGCTTACTTTCATAGGCATACATTTGGGGAAGTAGGTTATAATTATATACTATAGTATGTGATCTGTCTTGGACCCCTGCCATTTTCTGTGCATTTACTAGTAGAACATATGCCTTCTGAATAAGCATAGTGATATAAGGGGCCGCTGACAAAGCTGCAGTATTTCTTGCTCATGAAACCTTTGAGAGTTTCAAAGATGCTGTGTATCTGATTGTTTCTGAGTACTAAGCGAGCCTGACCTTGGATGCTGCCAGGATAGGAGACCACCTGGGGACCACATGCAAGTCATTCCGAGGCCCTTGGAAGAAGAGCATGGCAAATACAGTAGGCAAAAAATCTGCAGAGGCAAAGATTAACTCTTGGCTTCAAATACTGTGAAAAGCTACCCGCACAAGTATCAGGCTACTTTGCTTTTTTCGCTTAAAATATTTCTATGATGTGCTGAACCATTTTCTCAGGACAGTTTAAGACTGAGATAAAAAACAGATGAAAAATAAATAGATCAATAAAACACATACATACCTAAAGCCCAGATAACAGGAACTGATAGAAGGAGCTGGGAAAGTAAGAGTGGCTTTACTTGGTGTCAGCATGACATCAAGCTAGGCATCGAGTGAGGCTCTCTGGGGTGCTGAGAGAGCTGAGGTGCCACTACGGAAAAGACCCTTTCTCCAGTAGTCACCTGTCACACATAACCTGGCAGGAGCGCCCAGAGAAAACGGCATCAGACGGTTATTGAGATCTAGGTAGATGACCCTCCAGGTACTCTGGTTCCATGCCATGCAGGACTTTCAGGGTCAAAAAAAGAGCACATTGACTTGGGCCTGGAAATAGACCGGAAACCATTGAAGCCAGGAAAGCGCCAGCATGCTATGTTCATGCTCTCCAATTCCAGTTAGCAGTCTTGCTGTGTTCTGATTTAACTGAAGTTTCACATTGGGAGTATTGCAGTGTATTGTGCATGGGTCTGCCTTTGAAGACAAATGGGAGGATATCAGGACATGAAAAACTGAAGCTTGGTTGTCCCTGTCCAGATAGAGTCATAGTTAGTACACCAATAGAAACTGGAAAAAGGTGCTACGGAGGCAACCTGCACTTCTAGGGACATAAGATGAACCAATTTTGTATATAATACTTTAGGAGGAGTGCAACTCCCTCCAGAATGGACAGAACGCTGCTCACCTAGACAGATAAGCCAGTACTAGCCATATCCTCAAACCTCCACTGACATGTAGCTTAACTGTTACATGTAAACATAAAACAGCATGGAGGATAGAATAGCACCCTGTGGAGACCCCCCAAACACAAGTGCCAAGCAGTCTAGCAGTCTTTCCCCAGCATCACCTAGAATTGTCTATCCAAGTAAGAGTAGAACTAGTACGCTACAACAGCAGCAAGAATACTCATTGCAAAGTATTGGAAGACACAAGATCTACCCACTTTGGAAGAATGGCAGACGAAGGTGATGGACTATATGGGATTGGCAGAAATGACTGGCAGAATCCGAGACCAGGGAGAAGATTGGAAGAAATTCAAAGACTATCTACAGAAATATTGTAAAATTAATGAATGTTAGAATGATGTTGGATAGAAATTAAGTGGTTTCCAGCTGTAATGCTTTAAGAGAATATGAAAAAAGGGTTATAAATAGGTAAAAATCCAATGGTAAGGATTTGCTGAACCAACAATTTGAAGTGGAATACAAAAAAGGGAGGTATGAGGAGGTCCGGGAAACAAGCTAAAGGAAAATAAGCAATGGAAAATCTGTGTGTTTTTAACTATTTTTATTTTGTATTTTTGTAATTTTTTTCATTTTTATTGTAATACTTTAAAAAATCTTAATAAATATCTTATTAAAAAAAAAGAGTAGAACTAGTTAGTCCCCCAGTCCCCAACTCATCCAGTCCTGGGGTATGAATACAGCAGCTCTGCACAGGGATAATTTCTATTTTGAGTCACCTTTGTGTGTCTTGGAAGGATGGGTATTATCAGCCTTCCACAGTTGGTGCGTTTGGAGGCACAGATGGGTTGGTTTCCTTGAGTAATGATTGTGAGCCAGCAAGAAAATCAAAAACATATCCCATATCTCCTGTCTGCAGTCTCTAATCAAAACATCTTGATCTATAGTGTTCTGCAACATAGCAGGAGCCAGTCATTATTTTGGAGTATTTTAAATTTAGCATTTCCTGTATTGCAGCCCTAAATCTATTATTTGGAAATAAGTCCCACAGCTTTCAATGACAGTTACTTCTCAGAAAGTTTGCTTAAAAGATATTAGGAAATAAAACATGAAACATACATTCTGTGCAACCCAGTTTACTTGGAAGAAATAACAGGTTACGTTTAACCCGCATGGCAAATACCTACATGTGAACAGAGTTGTCAGCAACTCAGTGTTTTACCTGCCTATTTGGTATCATTGCATTGGTTTCAATATTAGGTGTTTGATTTTGGGTTTTTAAAAATCCTGTATATTAATAGCAATCTCAGTTCTGCTTATGTAGGCAGCACAGCACTAGTCATGCACAAGAGGGAAGTAACAGCAGATGAGGGAGACTCCCAAGATCTGCTTGAGTACAAAAAAATATTTAGGAAATAAAACTTCAAGGGGGAATCCACACACCCAATAAGGACTGAGTATGCTTGTCCAACAGGAAAGTGCTTGTGGTCAAGGACTGAGACTTATCTCCTTTCTTGGCCATGAAACTCACTTGAAGAACTGTGTGTCAATCATTCTCACACAGGTATTGTTCTGAGGATATATTTATTTAGTTCGTAAAATTTATACACTGCTTGATTATTGTTAAAACAACTCTCAAAGTGGGAGGGAACCACACAGTCCTTAAAATAAAGTTGAATGGTGTATAAATAGAATATTAAATAAAAATAAAAAGTTGGAAAAGAACCTTGGTGTTTCTACTCTCTAGAGCTCACTTCAGTTTGTAGCGTATAGGTAGAATCCAGCATAGGTCTAGGATTCTCCTTGCACAGAGCACTTTCCCCCTCTCGTTTCACTGTACCCCCACATGGCATCTGGAGTAAATTTTGGAAATGCACAGGGGAGGCAAGGTGGGGAAAAGTCCCATTGCACAAGCAGAAGTCTTGTTGGTAGTTCATGCATTCATTCATTTCCTCCCAGGCCACATTGTAAAGCACAGATTTAGCGACTGTTTCTGTTTTGATAAGAGCATCTGATACTGACGGTTTCATGTTTCTTAAACATCTTATTAGATTTTTGATGCAAATAGTTTTCGGTCCACTTTCTCCCTCCTCTAAAATGTTGCTGAGTGTCTCAAGCAATTCAAGTAAGGTATATGATTCGCCTACATCATGCCTATGCAATGGTAGCGGCTTATCTGATGGGAAACAACATCTGAATAAGGATGAGCAAACACAACTTTCAAGTAGGATCTAGAAATAATCAAAAGCGAATAGATTGTTTTCTTGAATGTTCACTGGGTGTCCAGAATTATCATCTGAACTCCTGCCTGGAGTTCTGGGCTCTGCGTATACAGTGGCGTAGCGTGGGGGGTGCGGGGGGGGGGCCGGCCGCACAGGGTGCAACATCTGGGGGGGGCACGCTAATCTAGTGGAAGAGACTCAAGTGCTAAAATCCACGGGTTAGGGGGCGCAAATTACTTGCCTTGCCCCGGGTGCTGACAACCCACGCTACGCCACTGTGCATATATGGTGTAGATTGGAGACCTCAGACTCTGCTAAGAATTTCTCACCATGAATGAGGCCCTATGCACCCTCTTCACTTGTGTTCCTTACCAGTGGCTGAGAGGCCTCACTTACAAAGAGAAATCTGTATTACAGCCTGAGGCCTTCAGACCCTGCCGTTTAGTGCGTTCATTTCCTCAAAGTAGGGCCTAAAGGCCCAATCTGAACCAGCTGGCATTCATTTTCTATGATTTCCCAGCATCCCTGACTGAATTATGCATGTATGGAGGATTTCTGAGCCTCACGCCTACGTCCCTGAGGTAAGGGACTGGGAAGGCCTCAGCAGGTCTGCATTGGTAGTGCTGTAGCCTCACATCAGGGTCTAGAGGCAATAATAGGACTGCCCAGGAACATGATTTTTACTTCTACAGTTTGTATGCCATTTGATCACAGTAATCTCTACGTGGCATGCAATAGAAATAAAAATGCATTCGAACTATAAAATCAAAATTTGGTTTAAAAGCCAATTGAAATGTAAAAGGTCTTCAGTAGATGCCAGAAGTGCAACAGGGAGGGTGGCCTGTTTCATAAAATAAAAGGTAAAGGTACCCCTGCCCGTACGGGCCAGTCGTGACCGACTCTAGGGTTGCGCGCTCATCTCGCTCAAGAGGCCGTGAGCCGGCGTCGTCCGAAGACACTTCTGGGTCACGTGGCAAGCGTGACGAAGCTGCAACTGGCAAGCCAGCACCAGTGCTGCACATGGAAACGCCTTCCCGCTATAAAGCGGTACCTATTTATCTACTTGCACTTAGGGGTGCTTTCAAACTGCTAGGTGGGCAGGAGCTGGGACCGAACGACGGGAGCTCACCCCGCCGCGGGGATTTGAACCACCAACCTTACGATCAGCAAGTCCTAGGCACTGAGGTTTTACCCACAGTGCCACCCGTGTCCAGTTTCATAAAATAGGGTCCACAATACTGAACAAAAAATTTATGGGAGTAGGACTTGCTTTATTATCCTGATTAATTTAGCACTTGCTTTATTATCCTGATTAATTTTAGAATGGAGGTGGGCTCCAGGTTGCCTTGACTCTGGTCTGAAGTGAATTTGTTGCCGGCAGGAGGGGAGCAACTCCCATAATCTAGCTACACATTTTATTTTTGCAAAGCATGCGCTTATCTCAAGCTGAAGCTGAAGCTGAATTCCTGGATTCCATATGACCAAATGTCTGTCTTCTAGTTCCCCTCTACCCAAGAGCTCTGCAAGAAACATAATAGAGACACATGGGGATAACACTATTGTTGGAAAATGTTTGTAATCGTAGAATGGCCATTATTAGGATGCAGGGTCCACCCGCAACACTTGCCTCCAGATTCTGAAGCTCAAGTACTCCCTGTGGTGAAAGATAGGTTGGGGTTGTCAGGCATTTGCTTAATGTTTTTGCTCTACAATGTTTGTAGTGGTTAACGTGTGTAATTGACACAGATTAGCACTGAAAATAGATAATTGTCAATCATTTTGCATTGACTGGAATTAGGAGGATACATTAATGCATAACTACTGGTTTTCATAAGGTCTGTGCCTTGGGCTTACAAAATAAGAGCTTTGGTAGGATGGAGAAGATGGAAGATGTTAGCTGTGCTAGCAAGTGCATATATGGGAAAAGGAAGCAGATGCTAACGAAGGCATGGCTGCTTTGTTTGCCAACTTGTTTAGCTTCTAATTCATTACTGAGAACCTGGAGAGTCAGAGAAAGAAAAGCGCTGTCTCAAAATAGAGCCAATTAGTTGTGGGCCAGAACAGTAGAAAGTTTTCACTGAGTGTTTACCACAGTGGCATCTGAGCACAACAGTAGTCCTCCATGTTTATAACATTTCTGTCACACAGCTGCTCATGATGCATTTTAGAAGACATTTAAATTCTGTTCTTTTGGGTTTTTGAATTGGGCTCAGATTTCTCATTCACTGCAACAAAGCTCTGTCTTTTTGCTTTTTAAAATTCTATATGGCTTCCTTTAGCAGCGCTTTCAAGCTTCTTGTTCAATACAGCATAAGAGCCCATTTTACAGCCAGCATAATCCTATTTTCTTCTTATTTAGCTGAATTATCAGAGTGCCAGTGGCAGTCACAGCTTTGGAGTCCTTTCATATCCTGCTTTAAAACTTCTTCCGTTGCCAGCTGCAGCCACAATTGTGTCCAATACTACCAAAGGGGAAAATGCAACACCCTCCCAAAAGACATATTTGTGTAGTAGGGAAAACAAAATAAATGCATTGATGATTCTGGAAACTTCTTCTGATTGCTTTTCTGTAGAAGAATTATCCTAGAAAATGGCAATTATGGAAAGCTCGCTTTCAGTTGACTGTGAAGAAAAATAAGCCACAAATAAGAATGTGGAAAGAGCCCAGAGGGATTAAACCAAGGAACCATCTAGATCAGGGTTGTTTCCCACAGTGGCTATGCAGATCCCTCATGGAAACCTGTGTGACTTGCATTCAGAAAGTCCCATGCTCAATTTTTGGCTTTTTCAGGAAGGGCTGGGAAAGACCTCCAAGGGCTGCTGCCAGTTAGTGTGGCACAGAGCCTGCAATGGTTCCACCCTCCTCCCACTGGCCTAGCAGTGACATACGTTGTTCCTGTGCTAGACTGTGAGAAAAAAAACCCTTTCCCTCATCCAGCGAAGAAGGAAAGTCAGCTGCCACTGGGGGAACAGATTGCTCTGTTCCTGCTCTAGCAGCTCACTTCCCTTCTGCACTAGGCTGAGAAAAAGAAAAGCCTGCTCCCACACCCTAGCATAGAAGGAAAGTGGCTGGAAGGAAATGGTGTCAATATGGTGTGGGTGTGGAAGAGAGGAGAGAGAAAAGGGGGGTTGGGTAGAGAGGAGTGTTCCCACCCACCACCAGTATGCAGCCCCTAACCACCCCTCAATGGGAATGTAGCCCTTGACTTTTTAAAAAGGTACCCCACTCGTTTTGTAGACAATGCTACTATTTTAAATGCCTTTTTCCTGTACACTGCCTAGATATTAGTCTATTAATTACAGTATATAAATACTTTTATAAATACTCAACTAGGTGAACGTATTGGTACATCATATAAGGCAGCTTCCTATGTTCCTAGCCTTCTTGTTACGTTACTTCTCAGCAACTGATATTCAGGGCCTAATACCCATTTTGTTCCTGACCTAGTTCCTACACAGCAGAATGTGGCTTCTAATTCATCTTTTCATATCCTTCACAGGCAAATACGTCTATCAGCCTATGACTCCAGTAGAACAACTTCCAAGCACAGAAATACCTGTTCGGCCTCGGGGAACCACAAACACCATTCAGATATCTGTCTCGCTCACGGAACACTTTTTGAAGTTTGCACCTGTCTTCCAGCCACCGTTACCCCCAGATTCCCCACGGTTCTGCACAATCGCGGACCTCTTTATTGACAATTACCGTGTGAAATGCATCAATGGGAAGATGTGTTACGTGCAGAGGCAACCTCCTGCTCCCCCCAATAAAACGAAGCCTCAGGAGGTCACCACACGCAATGCCTTAATTTTGAGAGAGAATAATACACCAAAAATAGATCATTGCTCTTCCCCCTCCAGCTCTGAGGACTCTGGGATCAATGCTGTTGGGGCTCACTATATGGAGTCATGTGATGAGGACACAGAGGAAGGGGCGGAGCTAAGTTCAGAAGAAGATTATAGTCCAGACAGTAGCTGGGAACCGGATGAGTGTCCCCTCCTATCACCCTCACAATGCGAACTAGAAGTGATTGAGACCATAGAAACCACAGTGTGAAGTGCTGAGCTGGAAACTAGCTAGGCATACTTAAAACAATACCGGTTTTCTAGCATTTATACTAGCTTTTTTCTGACAGGTCCTTTTTTCCAATGCACTTGACAACCCACAGAGGAATGTAGTTAACAGTATTTAGTCACTTGTGAATTAGTTGTTTGATCCTAATCAAACCACTGAATTTTCAAGAGCCCTATTGTATATTTTTAAAGTTACAGATTTGACGTATTTTTTAGTTCTAGACTGTGCCTGATTTTGGTATGGTGCACTTAATTTGCAAAAATCAGGTCAAATTGTGAGCTGTTCCTATTAGTTCCAAATTACTCCTTCAGAGCAAGGAGGCAGCCTTTCATCAGCACACCAAATGTTTGGGTGAACAAAGCCCTTCTTTATTTAGTTTTTTTATTTTATGTAGGAGACCAAGACCCACAAGTTCTGCACCACAAGTTCTGCAGTCAGTGTACCCCCTTTTCAAATAACCTGCATGCACACCACCCTTTTGCAAGCTGCAGAGTAACTCAGGGGGTTCCCAGAATAAGCACAATATACCCTTATTAATCATAACCCTGTTGGAAAAGAATGATAACGATGCCTGAATTTAAAATCTTTTTAGGGTGAGTTGTTACACTGCCAATTGACCAACTTCATTTGGTCTTCAGTCTGACTTAAATTGATTCATGTGTTACCAACTGAGGCCAAATTGGATTGGGTTGCAAAGGTATGGCATAGATTGAAGAGCTTCTAACCTGAAATAGGTTCATGATGTCAAACTGTTTTTCTCTTTCCAAACCAGCCAGATGTTTTTGCCTGGGGTTTGAACACACCCATGGCAAAACTGATTATGTGAATCTGCCCTTGCCATCTGCTCATGGCAGACAGCTGTCACGAGCCCATTATTTAGAAAAGTCTGTCCAGCTGATCAGTGGTATACCAGCAGCTTCTGTAAAAATAAATAAATCACCCAACCCTTTCTGCTGTGCATATGTTCAATACATGTACACCTGAACTTAATTTCATAAGTCAAATAATTGTGCATGAATTGACATGGATGGTAGAAACCGGCTCAGTACTGTAATAGGGGTGTAAAGGTTTTGTTCGGCTTACTACTCTATTGATTTCTTCTTACTCTGAGCCAGTAATGGTTTAAGATTTAAGTTTAGTATTGGGTCCAAATTAATATCAGTTCGGAAAAGGGCAACTTTCCTGCTGGGTTGGACTATGGCTCCTCCCATGGTGATTAAGGCAGGAGAAAAAAAAACTTGTATGGATGAGGTTGGCTTAAATACCATTTCCATGCCTGTTAAGGTGTCCAGCTAAAATATACTAATTCCAGCTGCTGAAACACTTTGGTTTAATCAAAGTCTACTTGAAAAAGTCACAGCTAATTGGTCAAACTTTTTCTTCCTTTCACTGTGTCCTTCCAATTCACATTGAAAGTTCTCATGTAACATATAGAACAGTGTACAGTGAGTAAGACAGGTCTTTTAACCCCCTCATGTATTTGCGTCTCAGCTTTAGTTGTACAGAGGCAGGTTATCCTCTGGGGAGAGATGCTCTGTGAATCAGTTCAAGCATGGTGGCCCTTTGAGTCCTAAGGATTGGGGTGGGGGGAGTTTAGTTTTAGTCAGAAATAGATTACACTTCAGGGTCAAGTGCCGATGGATGTATCGCCAGACCTCCCCAAACAATATGCTGTGACCACATCGTTTTTCTGACATTGGTTAAATCACTTTCCGTAAGTCTTGGTGAGAATGAACATATAAATATGTACAGATATAGCTCTCAGTATTAGATTATTTTATGCTGTGTTGTTGAATGCTGCTCTTTAAACACTATCCTAACACATTACTAAGTTTTCTACACTCTGACATAGACACTTTTTAGAAAGCGTTTAGATTACAATGTGTATTATGAACAACTATATAAACTGATATTGTACTTTAAAATATAAAAATAACACCCTGAGAAGAAAAATGAAATATTTATTATGATGAATTATATTAAAATGCATTTCTTGGCAAAATGCTGAGGAACTCAATTCTGGGCATCACAACTGATAAAGCCTTTCTTAGCATTTCTGGAGATATAGGATATTCTGCTAATTTTTAAAGAAAAACATTCTGTTTTATAAATTTAGTAAATTCTAGTTCATAGAGTTTACTAAAAAAAAAGTATTATTTGGGGGTTATTAAAGTGTTTTCTCAGGTGCTGCACTGTTAAGCATACTTATGGCTTTTATAGCAGGAAGACAATGCATAAAACGAGATTGCATTACTCTAGCTAGGGGTTTGAAATGCATCGTATATACGTTTGCTGTTGGCTTTCTTATGCATGAAAGGAGTAAGGATCTCTGGCAATGGCAGATGGGGCTAGAAAAAAATGTGAATTACACTTGAGGGCAGAAACAGGGCAGCTTCTGAAAGTACACCTTAGTTTCTTTCATTACACTTAAGAATCATGAAACCTTCCTTGGCAGACTAGCAGCCACCAAACCAGGGCTAAGATTAGAGAAATACATTCTGAACTGAGGCATGAGCTGGGTTAAATTCAGTACAGATTTACTTATATGGGTACACTCTTTATCAAACTGTTAATGAGCAATAGCCACATACAATGTTAATCTGTTAAACTTGTTCTGTTTGAAAGTCTTAAGCACAATGGGCAAAGTCCTGTAGTGCCTGGCTTCCCTGGAGATTGCCTGGGTGCAGGCCATGGCAGGATTTGGTTAGATGATTTAGCACATGATGCTGTGTCTCAATGTACTCCCCCAAGGGTACCCTATTGTTTCATGTAAACTTCTCACAAAATAATAAATGTGAAGACTGCTTTTGCACAAGCACAGCGTTAAGGCAAATTTATTCTCCACAATTCTGTACTGCTCCAAAAATGCTGAATTCTAAACGGGGTCTGGTGTGATTTGATGCTATCTTCAGGTGTAGCTGTGCATTATCATGAAATTGCTGGAGTGTAGCTGAATTGGATGTGGCAACTATCACCTGGGAAATAAAGATGACACCACAGTCTCTGTTAGCTTCTTGCTACACTAGCACCACTCTTCATTCCTTTGTTCCAGTGTAGTTAATACAGCAGTTGTCTTTCTACAGTTAAGTTTTGCTGTAAGTTTTTCTGTAAAACTACTTGAAAGGGATAGCAGATTTCCCTTATTAAACTCTGAAAGTTATTTCCCATTTACCATTTATACTTTCTTCTTTGACCAAACGTCATTTTCTGCTTTCTTGTAAGTTAGTCAATTAAGACTTGAGTAACAAGAATATATTCCATTGAGCGTCTGGCCATTAATTCTGCACCCCCCACAAACTGAACATTTCTGTTTAAGGAATGCGCCCTCTCCTGTCTTCTTTATTTTACTTCCAACTGTCTTGCAACAGTTTAACTGATACCCATCTTGAGTTTGAAAGCAGTTGATAGTAGACTTGACCTGATCATGAATTCTGTAAATGGGACAAAGATTGCCGCTCATCTTAAGAGGAGCTGTTTTTAAATAGGACACCATGCAATATTGTCACTGTGACATCAGAACATTTTACTGGGTCAGCTTGGGGATTGAACCTAAGACCTGCTGTATATAGAGCATCCTTCATCACTTGAATTATGACTCTTCTCCACGGGTACAAGTACACAAAGACATATTACTTATTTGCTTATACCAATCACAGAACAGAGTATAGTCAGTGGCAAACAGATCCTACTGCTAACCCATGCTGATACAGAAAAGTTTAAGGGCATACCACAGCAAAGGTAATATAAGAATAGGATAATTAAGAGTTGACTGACTTATCTGAACACTTGTAACTGAAATGGGTGAATGAGAATGACATAAAATAGATGTCTCCCACACCATAGATGTTTCCCAACTTCTGCCTACACAAGTCTTTTCTTCATCTATATTCCAAACATTGTAGCCAGAAGGTCATAACTGTGTGTTCATGTACAAATTTGCTTTGGGACATGGCTGAAATTGCTTTGCTGCAGCCTCAAGAAAGGGCATTTTTTAGATTTCTAAAAGCAACAGAAGGTAAAAGGGTATTGTGCTACTGCCAGTCTCAATAGGGCTTTTTAAATCTAAAAATTGGTAGAATTCTTAATACTCTATTGGATTGGCTAATCTCCTAGCTCTCTATTAGCTCACTGTGCTTCCACATCCTGAATATGAAAGCGCCCTCCTCTAGCACAATTAGCAAAGACCTTGGGCAGCTTAGCAAAGTTATTTTTATCAGTAGAACCTTCTCTTTCCTCTTTGCAAGTCATTTACAATGAAATAAGATAGATGAGTTCTTGCTTATTCCGCCAGTTAATAGAGTGCTAGACATTAAACAAAGATGAACATCCTACAACGAAAACATATTCAAAACAGCCTATCCTACACAATCAGGATTGCTTGATCATATTTGGCGAAAAGGTTCTTTTTCTCCTGGTTCTTTTTTTTGGGGGGGGATGGTTATGGGTAGTGTGAGCAGCACTTTCTCAGAGACAATACTGGAGAATGGTAAGACAATCTTGACTCCTAAAAGAGAACAGGGGAGGGGGCTTTGTAAAGGCAGGAAACAGGAGGGGACATGAGAATCATGCATTGCATACACAGAGGCCAGATTACTCTTCCTTCTATACATGCAAAACCCGTAAAGTATTTTCAGCATGATTTAGGCATTAGAATCCACAAGCTCAGGAACTAGTCAAAATAGATGATTTATAATGATTAAAAGGCAGGGGATTGGCACTGCTAGAGGCATCAAAGACTTGAGTTAATGCTACAGAAACTGAATAGACTATCCTTGTGAATTATAAGTCGAAGGAAGCCATTATTCCACTTTCAGAAATACACACAGAGTGATCAGTAATAGTAATAATAAATTGTGTGTGTGTGTGTTTATATGAATGAGTTTAAATAGTAGTTACATTCTGACAAAGCTAGCCTGCTAGTCTATAGCAAAGGCTCAGAGTGGGAAATGCTTAAAAACTAGTCCCAATAGGGAAGAGTTTTAAGGAAGGGTGCAGAGACCTCCCCCATGTGCAGTTTGGCCCAACAGGGCATGAAATCTGGAGTCAATGTCTGCAGCTTAAAGGTGAACACTGAGAAGTGTGAGCTTCCCTAAGGACCTCCAGCATCAATAAAAAATTTCAACCATTTCCCTTTTGCTTAAAAACACTCTTCTCTTGTAAGCAAGCTGTCCATTTCATGCTGTCAGCTTGCTCCTGCCCTCTATCCTCACTCTTCCTCCTGAACTTCCATTACCAAGGTTGAATAAATAAAGCAGATTCCCACTTATAAGGGACAGTAATCAAGCCAAACTCTCGGCTGCTGGGGCAGGGGAAGAGAGGCACAAAGAACACACAACAAAGCCTATTTTTTGAGGGATGCTTAGAGAAGTAGTTGACTAGCACCTCAAATCCTTCCCCTGCCAGCACATTCTGTTGCCACGACTGTCATTTCCTCCGCAGTTCTTTTGGCATCTAGCCTTGCAACTGAAAGAACAGTTGGCATCACTTAGTGGGCCAGGGGCCTCCAGTTGTTAAACCTTCTGCTACACAGTCTCCAAATAGCAATATTATATTTGGCAGCTGGTTTTGATCCAAGTGCTTGGTTGAACAAGAGTACTAACAAATTTAAGACATCACACTACTATGCCTTAACTATGCTTAATAAAGCTCCATTGAACTGAATAGGCAGGATTCACCTAATGAGCTCATTCGGTGGAAGCCTTGCACAAGGACTTCTGCTTGCGCAGCGGGGCTTTTCCCCTCTCCTCTCCTAGTGCGTCACCTGAAATTGGCTCAGGGCGGGAGCACAGTGCATAGGTGGGAGGAGAGCTGGGATCACTCCATCGGACTGGAAGAGCCTGGTGCTGAATTCCACTCAATGGGTCCTGCTTATGAGCATTGCCCTGGAAGAATGTAAGTGGACCCCTGCCAGGTAAAACTAAATGACTATCTCATCCAGCATCCTTTCTTTGCACAGTGGCCATCCAGATATGTCTTGGGAAGTCCACAATAATCTCTTTTCATACAACCATATTGAATTGGAAGGGTCCACGAGGATCATCTAGTCCAACTCCCTGCAGTGCAGGAATCTTCTGCACAGTTTTAACAGTGTGGTATAGAAGCATTTCCTTTTGTCAGTCCTATTCAGCTTCATTTCATACATCCAGGTTCTAGCATTATGAAGGAGCAAGTAAAACTGGTTACCTATCCACTTGTTATCCAAGCATAATTTTATAAGCCTCTGTTATGTTTTCCCCTTACCTGCCTATCTTCTAAACCAGGGGTCAGCAAACTTTTTCAGCAGGGGGCCAGTCCACTGTCCCTCAGACCTTGTGGGGGGCAGACTATATTTTGGGGGGGAAATGAACGAATTCCTATGCCCCACAAATAACCCAGAGATGCATTTTAAATAAAAGCACACATTCTACTCATGTGAAAACACTAGACAGGCCCCACAAATAACCAGGGATGATTTTAAAATAAAATGACACATTTTACTCATGTAAAACACACTGATTCCCGGACCGTCCGCGAGCTGGATTTAGAAGGCGATTAGGCCAGATCTGGACCCCGGGCCTTAATTTGCCTACCCATGTTCTAAATTAAACAGACCTAACACTGTAACATTCCCTAATTTGGAAGCTGGTCAGCTCTTTCTCATTTTGGTTGTATTTTCTGAACCTTTTCCGGTTCTCCAATATCTTTTTTGAAATGTGGCAACCAAATGTGTGCTCATACCATACATTTATATAATAGCATTTGATACTGGCACTTTTATTTAACTTACCTACTGCAGAAGCATTTCTTACTAGAATGGTAAGCATATTTTGATTAAGACCAAGAAAACCTGTTTATTCCTTTACTGATATTCCTTTACCATAAAATCAGTGGTCACCTAGGTGCCAAAGATCTTGCTTGATTATATAGCATGGACAAACATAAGCCAGGACTAAGAGGCATCAGTTCAAGAGGAGGCAGAAGTGTTCATACATATTTATACCTGAATACTTGCACAAGAAGAATGATATATTCACAGCATGATTACAACCGCCTTTCCATCAAGGGTGCAATCAAGGATGATGCTGAACATTTAAATAGGTAAGCTTTAACTGAAGAGGATTAGATCAGAAAATGGGTACCCAAGGCCTCATTTCATAATAATCCCACATCAATGAATGTTTTAAATAAATAAAATTGTATGCATATAACCTTTTCTCAATTTGTGCACTCCAGATGTACATACCTCTAGCATATGAGTAATCTGCAGCCATATGTGCATCAATTTCATTAATGCATAGTGGAGAACCATTTGCATCCTGAGAAAAGATGAGGGAACACAATACACACTGCAATAACCTCTGGATACGGCAGTCAGTAGCAAGTCACGTGAAAAAACTGCTTGATGTGCTTTTTAATCTGCACTTGTTCTCCCTTTAGACAGGTTATCACAAAGACAGGAAACCCCTTAAACAAACAAGGGAAAACTGCCAACTACCAGCTTTTGGAGATGTAAGGACATTAAACAAGACACTAGTCAGAAGCTTATGCTTTACCCTGTAGGACCAGGAAAAATTACCTTAAATTCATGTTAAAACCCATTCCTGTTGCAGGCTGCTAATGATGCCCTATCTACACAGAAGAGAGCAAGAGCGGGAGAGGGGTGGGGTGGGAATCATAAACCACCATCTGAAGCCTTCCCTTTAATTCAGTATAGAGTTCATAATAGATAAATGAGCTAGGGGTGGGGTGGGATACAATGAAAGAGGATGTCCTTTCCATGCAGCTCAGTAACTCGGCAGCAGCAGCCGCCATCATAATGATGAATGTGCTGTTTTCTTTTGGTACACTAGAAACAGTGAGAGCTCTGTGGAAATGCTGGCACACAGCTAGTGCAGGCCTTACAACACACACAAGCTGGCACCAAATATTTGCCACTCTCAAGTTGGCTGAGTACTACATTATAATGTGCTTGGTTAGCAAAATTTCTGGTTCAGGATGCTAATGAGTGGCACTTTCCTGGAATAGCATCTGTCACAGCAAACCTTCTTGAGCCACTAGCACAAGGGCCAACAGAGATTTACTGCAATGGCTAAAATCAGAGGAAGAGCTAAAGCAATTTCAGAAAAAAATCATGCAATTGGGGCATCCTTGGCAGTTCTGTCTCGCTTGGGTTCAGTTGGGTTCTCTGCATTCAGCTACCTATTAGAATACTGACTGTAGAGTTTCACAGCTTGTTCTAAATTAAAATGAGAGAAATGTCAACTTTGGATGACTGACATTTGTTGTATTCCCTTGGTTTTCTTCTCTAAGGGAACAGACTCCAATTATTTAAATAAGCTCTGGCTGCAGACACTTTATCCCTGGGGCTTAGTGCAGCTGCCCCAAGTACTGTTGTGTTCAGCTCCAGTGACGAACAGCATAGGTTTGACAGAGTAGTTTATAGCTTTCAGCAAAGCCCAATGGAAACAAGACTGAGAGATATTTTTTATGTCCCTTCTGCTTTGTTAAGCAAGTCACAGAGGGAAAATAATAGCTGGTCCTTACAAAGTTTCCGCATTGTTGCAACCTCTTATCTACTAAATACAAAGCGAAGTTCTCGGGAGCTTGTTCCACCATCAGGAGTACCGTCAAGTACTTTTCACAGTGCTGTTCTCATGCCCTGGAGCCCCATCAAATAGAGATTAGTCTTCCACTAGAGGAGGAGGAGGAGTGAGGTGAAGTTGGAAGGTCTCATTCTGGAAGACACTATTCAGGGCAGAATCACCCTGGGAGATATGGAGGAGCCCATGTTTTTCTCCACCACGGTCCCGTGAGAGTTCAGTCAGAAGAGCCAACTACAAAACAAAAGAACACCACTTGGTATAGTGTAGGTAACAGAAATCATGTGAGAAACATACATTAGAGAGTGATGTGGGCAGTAAAAGCACTGACCTACTCAAAGGGGCAAACAATAACTTAGTACAAATAAAAAATAGCGAAAGTTGCTAATCAAAAACTACCAGGTCACAACCTCATCTACTGAGCCAGCATTGACCAAATCACAGAAAATGCTCCAGCTGAGTTATAAAAGTAGGGGAAACACTCTTTTCAAAAGTCAGCTGTGAAAGAAAGATGTGCTTTGAGGAAACTAGACTCTCACACACTTCCAGTAGGTATGATGAACTTACTTTACCCCTGAAGGGGATAATACCCTTTCCTCCCTCCCCAGGTATCATCCTTGTGGTATATGAGAACACACCTCCAAACTAGTTCAAGTTTTACTTCATTAAAAATGAGACATAAAATTATATTACCCTTGATGTTCCTCGGTACAGACGACAAAGCTGGTCAAAAGCTTGAGCTTGCTGTGGATCCAAGATGGCCTCAGAATTGGTCTATGAAGAAGTATTACAATGTCACCAACACAAAACATGTACATCAACCAGGGCTTCTACACTCTAGTGTCTTATCAGACCTAACTGAGAAGTTCAATTACAGAAAGTTGGAGAAAACATGCTTCTAACTTTGACCTGGACCAAACAAATATAGTTAATTCAGGACACCTTGCCCTATATTTTGACCTAAACAAAGCCAGAGAATATCCCATTAAACTAAAAGATAAGCAAGTTACAATGAAAAATGATATTTTATGTCTGCAGTAGTAAATATATTCTAGTCAATTCTTGTGGTATTTCATTTTCATTAAACATTTTTTATTTCATGCTCAGAACAGGCAAGGGCAGGAACAGGAACTGTGCTTGCCTGATATACAAGTGACGCACAAAAACTGTTGTTCTAGGAAATTCTCAACTTGCTGCTTTTAGCTGGATATAGAGTGTGCGTGGACTGGAATGCAGCTGGCCAACCTCACTGGCCACTAGCCAAGAAACCTTCTGAGTCATATCAAGAGCTGGAATTATACAACATCTGGGTGTTAGATATGGAAAAATGGGTTGTGTTCCTCCTGGCCTTCCTGAATCTAGCAGCTTGCTAGACACCCTTGTTATGTAACTGGGTGGAACACATCCCAAAAAACATCAGTTAAGAGGCTCCAATATGTCATATGTAGCAGTACCTAGTGTTTTATGCATCCTATCTTTTATATCTCCTTCATGGATCACTGCCTTGTTGTGCTGAAGGAGCTTGAATAACTAGAGAAGCTATGAGCTATGCCGTGCAGGGCTACCCAAGACAGACAGGTCAAAGTGGAGAGTTTTGACTAAACGTGATCCACCTGGAGCAGGAACAGGCAAGCCACTTCAGTATCCCTGCCAAGAAAACTCCATGGACAAAAACAACAGGCATCTGGCAAATAGAAGGCAGTGAGAGGTTTTACTTTCTTGGGCTCCATGATCACTGCAGATGGTGACAGCAGTCACAAAATTAAAAGACACCTGCTCCTTGGGAGAAAAGTGATGGCAAACCTAGGCAGCATCTTAAAAAGCAGACATCACCTTGCCGACAAAGGTCTGTATAGTTAAAGCTATGGTTTTCCCAGTAGTGATGTATGGAAGTGAGAGCTGGACCATAAAGAAGGCTGATCGCCGAAGAATTGATGCTTTTGAATTATGGTGCTGGAGGAGACTCTTGAGAGTCCCATGGACTGAAAGAAGATCAAACCTATCCATTCTTGAGGAAATCAGATCTGAGTGCTCACTAGAAGGACAGATCCTGAAGCTGAGGCTTCAATACTTTGGCCACCTCATGAGAAGAGAAGACTCCCTGGAAAAGACCCTGATGTTGGGAAAGATGGAGGGCACAAGGAGAAGGGGACGACAGAGGACAAGATGGTTGGACGGTGTTCTCGAAGCTACTAACATGAGTTTGACCAAACTGTGGGAGGCAGTGGAAGACAGGAGTGTCTGGCGTGCTCTGGTCCATGGGGTCACGAAGAGTTGGAAATGACAAAACAACAAACAAAATCTTTTATATCTTCACAACATTCTTGTTGGGAAACTCATTATTATTCCTGCTTTGGAATTGGGGATGGAGACTGAGTGAATTACTACTGCTTCGACTAATCACTCTTTTCCAGCAGGTCCCAGGGCAGGTTACAACAATTTAAAATTCAGAAATAAAAAGTTAAAACAAAATACAGTCACAGGAATAGGATGTGTCCTAAAAATACACATCTCAAGAAGTGTCAAAGCCTAGGGTAAAAATATGCATCTTCAGCATTTGCAGAAAGCTGGACACTGAAGGTGCCAGGTGTACCTCTGGGGAGGGAATTCCACAACTTAGTGGCTTGGCCAATACCAGGGAACTCAATTGCCCAGGTTGAAGCAGGAAGAAAGAGTGTTGCATTTGATTAACATCATCAAGAGAAGATCCAATAACTTATCAAGATTGAAGGCATAGGCAAACTTGGCCCTCCCTCCAGATGTTTTGGGACTACAAATCCCATCATCCCTAGCTAACAGAACCAGTGGTCGGGGTGATGGGAGTTGTAGTCCCAAAACATTTGGAGGACTGAGTTTGCCTATGCCTGATCTTACAGAATAAAACACGGTATTGTTGAGCTACTGTCCTGTCCTGTGCATGAGCTTACTCAGAAGTGAATCCCACTGCTGAATGGAGTTTTCCTCCAGAAAAAGTGTGCACAGGGATTGCAACCTTAACGTGAAAATTATGTACAATTATAAAGGAAAAATAACATTTAAAAATCAGGCTGCAATTTCAGAGTGACTGGGAGAAATTTACTGGTTTGGTGCAAAAGGTTCCTTGTCAGAGCACAAAGGCACTTCTATTTGCATAAGACAATCCCCAATTGCTGCTGATTTCCACCCCCCCCCATCCTGCTGCAGCCCCCCCCCCTCCGTGCTCATCACATCCCACATTGACTTGACCCTCAAGAACAGCTTTTAGGGGAGCACAAGTGGCTGAAGGGGGAGACCAAGAAAACCTCCATTGTGCAAGCGGAATAAGCCATTCTTTTCTGGATCCAACCCATCATTTAACAGAGCAAATCCAATTAAGATTTAAATCCACAGATTATCAATAGTCAATACTGACTAACAAAATTATGATCAAGTATTGGGACTCAACTGTTCCATGTCTTATGTACCGTATTTTTCGCTCTATAACACGCACCCGACCATAACACGCACATAGTTTTTAGAGGAGGAAAATCCGTAGGTACGCCACCCGTAGGCATTCCCTCCATAACACGCACAGACATTTCCCCTTACTTTTTAGGAGGAAAAAAGTGAGTGTTATGGTGCAAAAAATACGGTATTTTCTCCCCTCTCCCTTCTCTTTTATTTCAGTTTAGTGTATTGTGAATATGAATAAGGATTTTCTTTTGAGCAATCTTGAAGGCTCTGCTTGATCTTTTTAAAATAGTTAAAATAAAGAATTCAACATAAAAAGAACTATCAAGGGCTTATTTGCTGACATTTACTTTCACAACTCTCCAGGTCCATTTTCCACAATTTTTTTAAAATGGAGAGTGAATAAGAATTTGTACTACACATTAACTCTCCATGTTCCAGTAGCTTTCCAAATCACAGATACTAACAACTACAAATCTACTGCTGCTATGTGATCTATTGTCTCTCTTTAGAGGACTGCAACAAACACACACACACACAGAAGTGGAAGGTAATTTGTTCTTATCCAAAGACAAGAAAATGTAACATAACTATCTCCCCTTTGCTGTTTCTTACTTGTGTGTAACCATCAATCAGATTGTTCTTGGGGCTGATGAGCTGATATATTGCGGGCAATTTTCCTGTTGTCATGGAAACGAGCACTGCAGGGCATTTTCTTCCTTTTAACTAAACGAAAGCTTTTTATTCAATGCTGCTGGAAATCTCTTAGCCAATCTGACATCTGTGTCATTACACAGAGTATAAATGCCGAAACCTGCATGCATACATTAGGCTGCAGTTTTCACTTCAAACGCAAGGAGCTGGTTAAGCAGCTAACAACAGGTGATGCAGATATATTAGCTTGCTCAGAATCGGGCTGAATCGGATTACATCCTATTTGCAAAAGTGACTTAACAGCCCTTTTTGTAAGTCATTCTAAAGAGGTTTTATTTGTTCGTTTGGAATCTCGCAAATGTGACATGTAATCCTTGAAACAGAAGTTCCTGCCTCAATGTTTCTAGAGTCTAGATTCAAAGAATCTGTTAGAGATAAGAATTTCTAATCCTACAAGTATATGCAAATCTCAAAAGATGTGAACACTTATTTGTGGCTCCCAGTACGTTTCCGAGCACAATTCAAAGTGTTGGTGCTGACCTTTAAAGCCCTAAACGGCCTCGGTCCAGTATACATGAAGGAGCGTCTCCACCTCCATCGTTCTGCCCGGACACTGAGGTCCAGTGCCAAGGGCCTTCTGGCGGTTCCCTTGCTGCGAGAAGCCAAGTTACAGGGAACCAGGCAGAGGGCCTTCTGTGGAACGCCCTCCCACCAGATGTCAAAGAGAAAAATAACTACCAAACTTTTAGAAGACATCTAAAGGCAGCCCTGTTTAGGGAAGCTTTTAATGTTTAATAGGTTATTGTATTTTAGTGTTTTGTTGGAAGCCGCCCAGAGTGGCTGGCGGGACCCAGCCAGATGGGTGGGGTATAAATAATACATTATTATTATTATTATTATTATTATTATTATTATTATTATTATTATTTGTATCTTGCAGTACACATTTAGTTTAGCAAGGCTAGTATTCCTTTCTGGACACACATTGTTTCTATTTGCCTTTTTAAGAAATACAATAAGCAGTAAGGCTAAAATAAGGATTACTTGCCTATGTTTTTACACGAACAGGTTTAAGTAACTAGAGCTAGATGTTACACTACACAATTCTAGTAGTGAGAACAAGAAATGGTCTAAATCAATCATCCTGAAGCCCAGAAGTCAATCATCCTGACAAGCAGCAGGTTCAAACTAGTTCACTAGTCTGTCAGGAAAACATTTTCCCAGTACAGCTACCAGCTTTTCTTAATAGCAAATGCCAGAGATCAAGCTGGGAATAGTAGCTGTTCCTTCATGTACCCATTTCCTGGTTATGTGAGAAACAGTGCAATCTTATGTATGCTTACTTGGAAATAAATCCCACTGGGTTCAATGGGACTTACTCCCAGATAACTATGCAGAGGATTACAGCCAATGTCTCATTTCAGCTCCGGTATCTTCTCTCCCCTTTCATTCATTTTTGTTTTCTCAACCACACTGTGTAGAGTGAGCAGAGTGGCTGCAGGATTTTGTTTATTCACACACCATTAAGGAAGGGTTGCACACTGATGATTTTATACATTGATTCCAAGATGTGAAGAATATGTGCCCTATTATCACATGATGGGAACCTATGACTGACTGTACATTTCATATATGAATGGAGTAGCAGCTCACATGCATGAGACTTTACAATCTTTAAGCATTCAACAGAATTTTCTGCACAGAGGTGACTTATGTTTCAGTCTTAAGCTGCAGGACTTATTGGCCAAATATGAAGTAGTTCTTACCTTTGTACAACAACTATACATCAGTGTAGGTGAGTAATGAACCAACAGCCACGTAAGATGTATTTCAGTCATATACATACCAAGACAGTCAAGCTTACATTCTAAAATATATATATCCAAGTGAACTCTTGCCTTCAGCAAAGGTGTATATACATACACAGTGATCTTCTTCAAGTCAAGATTGCAAAGGCAAACAAAAAATTATTTCAACCTAGAGTCATGTCAATTCCATAAAGATCAATGGCAGAGTTGAAAAAAACACAATGTTACTTGGCAAACTGCAGATAAATGGCAGACACAGTGACAGATGAAAGGCCTGGAATTTATACTCAAGGCAACATCCGTCACTGCATTGACAAACTTATACTTCGGTTTAATCTGGAAAACTCTCCAAAGGCTCCTTTAAAAAAGAAGGCACTTTCACATAAAGCCCAAGAAGATCTGGCTTAAATTAACAATCAAAGGCCCCAGAAAAGCACAGAGAACTAGCAAAGCTTCTCATGCCTTTACGTTTTTTCTGTCTCAGCCTCTGGTATATCCTCTTCAGAAAGTGGCAGTTACCTTCAATTACTAGGATCAGTAACTAGGTTGAAATAAATGTTCTAACATGCACACAAAGCACAGATTAAGACGCCTAAGAAAAGAGACAGAAAGACCACTGCAGTAAGTCACCACTGGTGGCCTCCAGTCACTCTAATGGAATTATTGGGGAAGCTGCCTCACTTTAGCCTGTACAATCAGTCCATAAAGACTAGGTAAGCATTATCCTCTTCTAGATAAGTAAGTGTGTTTAGAGGGAGGCTGCCTCCTGTACCCCCAACAGAGATTTATGCTGCTGGCTAAGTTGCCTTGGGCTGAAATGGTCTGTGCTGCCATCTGTCATTTCCGAAATTGTTCCTGCTGGCGGTTCCTGGCTGTGCGGCAGCTCTTGCCCGGAGCAACCTGCTACAAACTCAGCCTGCTTTTCTATCTTTACTCTGCCCTTCCTCACTTGAGCTGGAGAGGAAGGGTGGGCAATGTTAGTACGCTTGCGCCTGTTGCAAAGTCCAGTTACGGTTATTTTCAAGAAGAAAAGCCGCATCACATCCCAGCCAAGTGATCGGGAGAAAACTGCCCTAGGAATTAAGTTGGGGACAACCTCTTAGGAATGGAATGCGAGCTTTGGAAATACACTTAAAACGCTGAGTCCTTAAAGCCATTGAATGTTCATACACCCATTTCTTTAAACCACCCATTTCCTGGCATACCCTTTGTTTTTCAATATGGCTGCTGACAGGAGAGAGGGAGGGAGAGATAAAGAACAGAGTGTGTTGGGTTGCTGTCAGTTCACATATAAATCTCAACACTACTTCAAAATTCAAGCTGACAGTCCATTTCGGAGGAGCAGAAATGGTACTAAGAAATATACTCCAGATGCTTGGTGGCATTTCCCAGCACTAATGCATTTTTGCTCAAAGCATTCTAAAGAAAATATAACACCCAAACTCGGAACTTTACAGGTAGTCCAAGAGTGCCCTCTATTTGACCATGAACAAACATACTTTAAGTATAAAAAGAAGCCCTGATGGATCAGACCAAAGACCTATCTAGTGCAGCATTTTGTTCCCATAGTGGCCTTTGGGAAGCCCATAATCCATAGAAAGGTATCTGATAGAATGACAACAGAAGGAAAATATAGCAGGATTATACATAGAATTCACTAAGCCCAAACAACGAAGGGTTCGAAGTACTGTACTATGTTGTAGGGGACCTACTACAGCAAATAGTATTATCTTAGACTGCTGAAGGACTTTCAAGTGTCCACTATGTTCTCCAGTTTCTAACAGCTGAAGTGCATTAATTTTAAAGCTGGCAGCTTAAGATGCATGCTACAAACAAATAGCTCATCGGAAGGAAGTTATTTGACCATTAGAGTGTTATTTGAATTACTTGTACTTCAATGCAAATGGAGTAAAGCAATGAAGTCACTAGAAGAATCATTGGCCTGGACACTTAATTCAATGCAAATCTGTTCTCTGTTCAAGTTGTTGTGGAAACAGAGTGCCGTCAAATCCCGAGGCCATGAGATCTTGTTGGATAGATACATCAGGCAATCCTTACAATAGCTACAAACATTGACTCCCACTGCAACCATCCTCTGGCTGCATTGTATATTAGTCCTCTCTCATCCAATTCAAGCGTATAACATTTATACTCTAAAATCAGGATTTTCTACTACTTTGCTTTAGCAGCTGGATTACTTAAAGCTTCTGAATTATCATTAAGCAGCTTGCAAACCAAACATGAGTCAGCATTGTGATAAAAAAAATGCCAAATGCAATTTGGGGAGGCATTTAGTAGAAGCACTGTATCTAAAAAGCATTTTCTACATTTTAATTTTTCAATAAGGATGTTGCGCTCTTTCACACACAAATAATCCGTGATGAAAACTGCACTACAGGAAGGATTTCTCTCCACTTGGAGTAATTCAGACATGAGTATGCACAGAATCCACTTTAACTTGACCCACATATAGAATCACAGAGTTGAAAGGAGCTCGAGGGTCATCTAGTCCAACCCCCTGCAATGCAGGAATCTCAAGTAAATCATACATGACAGATGGCTATTCAACATCTGCTTAAATCCCTCCAAGAAGGATGGTCCACCACCTCTTGATCACCCCTGGAGGAATGTTACACAAAAAAAGCAGGACTGTCAGAAGCCATGCTGTCTCCAGAGCTCCAAAATCAATTCCACAGCCTCATCTCAGACACTGATTCTTGGCCAGAGGAGCAAGAACAGCAGTTGCAGACCTCAAAACACACTAAAGTGGCAGTTGAGGGTTCAGTGCACTTAATGATTCCTGCTGCTCCCCAGTATTTATTTTCATGTCTGCCTACAATTTGAACGAATGCCTTGTCTACTACGACACATGGAAGACTTTTAGGTTGCTAGCACGTGTGGAAAGCACTCAAACAGCACATGGCAAAAAGCCATCATTTGCCTTTCATTGTTCCATAAATAAATGCATGTCCCATTTTTTTAAAAAAACCTTCAATTCAAATATGGCAGGAACTTATCAAGCCACACCAAAAGCTTCTTGAATGATGGAAGTGTAGACAAAAGAAGCTTCATTTTACTGAGGTGCTCCTAAACTCAGATATAACTTCAGCCTTCTAGGAAAGGTTCACTTCTGCAAATCTTACCTGTGCCAGAGATACAGGAGTTCCCTTCTTCATTTCTAAGCAAGCACCGCTTAGTTTTCCTCCTTTGTTACTTGCATTGCATTTAAAACAAGTCCATCTCATCTGACCGTCTGTTTCAGTACCACACTCTTTACTCAGGAGGCAGAGAGAATGGTACAAGTGGCCACAGCTGTTACAAAAAAAAGAAAGAAATTTAATTGCACACATATATTAACTAGATGCTCTGCACACCAGAGCACATTTGTTTTGTAAAATTAATTCTAAATAGGTTCCAGTAAACCAAATGTCACACTACTGTCAAGAGAAACAAACGTATTTTAAAAGACATTAATCCTGCAATCCAAAACACAGAGTAAGAAGACCCTTTTAATATAGTGGAGTAAGCATACTTTTGTCCATTTATTCTCTGTCACAAACATTTTCTGGATCTCTATTTGCCAAATGACCACCTAACGATTAAAGAGAAATTAGTCTCAGTCATCTATAAAAGCCCTTCAGAAATACTTGTTTCTGTTGGCTAAAAGTCTCATAAGTTTTACATTCGGGGGGATTTTAAATTCTTGAGATTAGAATTCTGGAAGCTTAATCAATGTTTTAAATTTTCTATATTGTATGTTTTATTGTTGTAAGCTGCTTTAAGATCAGCATGATGAAAAGTGGGGTATAAAATTTAAAAATAAATAAAAAGTACAAACCCTGAAGGCATACAGAGCCCATTAAATCAGGCCCCCTCACAGTGCAGCAAGACAACAACCACCTCTATGTATCTTAACTATATGAAACTTCAGGACCTCTTGTTGCTAGCACCTCTTATTGCCTTTTCTCAACAGTTACCTGAAGACTATGATTTGGTCAGCAGTCTCTTGTCTTCTCTTGTACTGCTGTAGACAAATACAACAGTAATCTTGCTTGGGGTTCAGCCCTCTAGTCACAGATGCTTTCAAATTACGTAAGGACCAGTGGAGGTCATGGTTGAGTAGGTTGGTTGTAGTCTCCAAGAGAGTCTGATCAAGCACAAGGACAATATGAGAAAGACATCACTTAACCTGTTAGCCATGCTCCATAAATTCTGCATGTGGCAAAACATCTCATAGAGATTAAATGAGGGGAGAAACAACACTTTTAGGTATCTTAATGACAGATCCTGCTATTTTATACATAATATATGCTGTCAAATGTCACTGTGTGGCCATTTTATAACAGGTCAGTCTATAGTACTGTAATTGGAGCTTATCCAATAGAATGGTGTCTTCCTAGCTCACACATTTTGAGCCTTTGGGCTAAACCAATTTCGTATTTGTGTAAAGTGGAGAGAGAAACAAGCTATTCTTATGCTAATGAGAAGGTGTTTGGGATTACAACAGAGCTCAAGCTTAAATTGGACCCATCAAAGTGATACTCTAAAACAAACACACATAATGTTTAAATGATATAACATCACCACCAGCCACTTACAATATGTCTGCATCATGTGCAACACCCCATTGTACTGAATGGGCTCCAATTGTAGAACTTTGTGTGGTTAGGGCTATCATATTGAGGATACAAATGTTTATCTGTCAAACTTGCATGCTACCCTTCCCCATAGAAGTTCAGGCGGCGTGCATGGGATTATCCACATTTATCCTTGCAACCACATCCACCAGGTGCATAGATGACTGTCAGGGAACTGCCTTCGGAACTAGAGGAGGAGGCGAGGCCCCACAACGATGCTGGAGAGGGGCCAAGCAGGGAGAGAGGCAAGTCTCCTGTTGGGGAAGAAAATCAGCGCTACACCAGGGATAGAGGGGGTCCAATGGGGGAAGCAGAGAGCAGGCTCTGGGACTCTTCACTGGACACCAGCGGGGAGAGCACAGGTCCTCCGCTACCCATGCCCTCCCTGCGCAGAAGACTTCTGCGCAGGGAGAGTAGGAGGAGACTGGGCGTCAAACAACTTTTATGTTGGAAAAGGTTTAAGAAACGCCCACTGACGGATTCTGCCAGCGACTGAACAGCCATGGAGTGGATGGCTGTCCAGCGAGAAATGGTTTAACCAGCCAACCTAGCCCAGAGTGGTGGCTATTTACGCACAAGCAACCCCTAAAGCCATTACAATGACACTCCCTGGTACCCAAACCATGGTTTGGCAACCAGGTCCAACCAGGCATGCTGTTCCCCACCTCCTTCCCCCTCCTCTCATTCAGGCTTCTCTCCACCACCCCTCCACCTCCATCTCAACCTTTTTAACTTTTGGAGACAGCTTGTTTCATCTATGTGAATGAGGGTACAGCTGACTTACA
Organism: Podarcis raffonei; assembly: GCF_027172205.1. NCBI lineage: Eukaryota > Metazoa > Chordata > Lepidosauria > Squamata > Lacertidae > Podarcis > Podarcis raffonei. The sequence goes on along the minus strand of NC_070606.1, from coordinate 63,208,784 downwards.
ACACTGAACTGTAACACGCCATGTAGGATTCCTTTGAGGGCAGCCATGCGCTCTAAATGTGTGGGGTATGGGTATGACCTAGTTAATGCTTACAATCATAAAACTGTGAAAGGGACCCCAAGGGTCATGTAATCCAACCCACGCAATGAAGCTTTTTGAAGATGACTGCCCCATCCCATGCAAAACTAGAATATGTTTGTGTGATAGTTATTTGTTTCATACATTCCTGTGATTTATGTACAGTGCTACTGGGGTTGGCTCACACGCAGACACACCTATCCTACACAGAAGTGTGTATGCACAACAACAGCACTGGGGGGGGTGGCACCCCCACTCAGTCTCCTAGCCAGCAACTTTCTCAGACTTCCAGCTTAGTACCAGCGTCACTGGAAGAAAGCAATATGGAGGCACCCTAAGCAAATTCCTAATTAAATGCCAGAGCAATGCAAGAGTTGAATATGGCAGAGAAGACTCCCAGCTACAGAACTTTAAATGGTACTGAAGTATGCCTTCCGATGGCTCATGAAAGCAAATTCCCAGCGAGGAAATTAAATAAATTCCTCACACCTCCTCATGCCCAGAGGGGCTGCGTCTGCTGATGAGTTAGTGCCATTTCTCTCTGAGCCTCTTCCCCTTCTTCAGAGCAAGCTACAAAGGTGGTTTTGTGCATCATACCTGGAAATCACAATTAAGAACTGTCTTGCTACTTTGAGAATGAGAGGAGAAGCCTAAAGCTCCCAAGGGAAAACATGACTGCAAGGGAAGTGAGGAGTGAGCTTTTCTTCGTTCTATTCTGGACTCAAAAATGGCTACAAGACTCTCCTATTGAGAATACATCCAGGGATCAAAAGGCTAAGGTATAAATAGCAACTACCAGTAAACAATCTATTCATCTGAAAAAGGAAAAAAAGCAAGTTTCCATGCTATCACGGTCATAGAGGGAAGATGGTTTCTGACCAAAGAAATGGGCTCAAAAAGCTAGAAGGATATGCTTAGATTTGCTCTAAGTGTGGTAAAACAGAACAGAATTTCTCATGTGATGGCACAAGCAGGGGCCTTCAGTAAGTGGGGATCTGATCTTTTATAACTGCCATTTTAATTATTGTATATTGAATTTGGTTGGATTTCATATTGTTAGCTGCCCTGAGCACCCTTCAGGGAGGAAGGACTAGGTATGAATTTAATAAACAATAAACACAAATAAACTGCATTAGATAAAATTTCAAAATGCAGCTCCCCACTTAGTGGGGGAAATTGAACGATGAGCTCATCAAAGCAGGGGAAATTAGTGGCAAAATTCTGGTGAGAGAAATATTCAAAGGTAACTCCTCAGCCCAAGGTGGCAAGATGTACTCCTCACTGCTACCACCACCTCACCTGGAAGGAAAGCAAGCGACAGAAGCACACCTGTGCTGTGAACCTGCTCCTTCAGAGAGCATGATCATGTCCAGAAGAAACAATCCTACCATCCCCAAGTCAGCTGTTTAGCAAGAACGGTACATTTGTTGCACTGCACATTGTCTACAGAGGCCTTAAGGTAAATAAAAAGCAAACATGAAGTGAGGGATAGACCTCTGCTTGAGATCCTAGGCAGCTTCTACCAGTCAGCAGACAGTGCCGAGTTAGATAGACCAGTAGTCTAAGTTAGTATAAAGGAAGCTTCATAGGGTATCTGATAACCTACAGGTACTGTCATGTCCAAGACAACAAAAACTTGCTTGTTAACACATGCTTTCATCATACCTGGTGGAAGATTCATTTAATAGGCAATTAACTGTTTGGTTAATTAACACAAAGGGGATAATGTGGATAACGCCACTCAATTTCTCTTCCATTAGACAAAAAGCCCTTCAATTTTTAGGCAAGATCGCTTTACCTTAGTAGGAAGAAAAAGCCCATTTTACTTACTTGTTCATAATTAAAGCTGTCTAGCATGCCCAGAACAAGACCCTGAATTTCTCCCAGTTTTCCTCTTCCATAGACTGGATCCTGTAAAAAGTATTGCAAGCCGATGTTAATCAACTTCAGTGAAAACAAACTGAAAAACTACTACACACACCAATGCCAGGAGGGGAGGGGCAGATAAGGGGAAATGTTTGGTTAATAGCTATTGACTTCTCTGGCTGCGATAAAAACATACAACCTCTTATCTAATCAAACTGCTAGTGCATGAGAAACAGAGAGATCTATATCTTCTAAATATAGTCAAGTGTTTGTTCACATAAATATTTCTCTGTGACTGAAGTAACAGCACATAACTCAGATAACCCCAAATTCACTCAGGGCAGATTCAGAAGACTATGGGGAGGGTGGTGGAGGCCCCACATTCTGGATATGCAGTAAGCTTACCTGTCAAAGGTTCTCTTAGTTCGTTGATTCCAAGGTTGCTTCCCAACAAGGTTTACTACAAGGTTCCAGCCTAACAATGCTCCCTAAAAGACCTTGTCCTAGAGATGAATCTGTTTTGCCCAAAAGGGTTTTCCTATCCTTCCAAGTGACTGAAAGGAATGCAGTGAAGAGAATGGAATTTCCCTGCTGAACTCCTTGATTCAATAAGAATTCTTTTCTAAACAATTTTTGGTTTGGTCATGCATGAGATCTAATTAAAGCATGATGACATATTGCCTCAGGAGAGAAAGGTCAACAGGATTTTCATTATTTACAGTTTTATAGTAATCTTGTCTCATACTTTTTATAGCTCTCTGCTTTCCATTTTTTAAATCTGCAGCTCTTGCAGGAAAAAACTCACACCCAAATATGTTATTGAAATATGTTCTAAAAGCTTAAAGCAATGTAGCAAGATTACAGTTTTAGCACATGGGAGCTGAACTCAGTTTTAAATTTAAAGTCAACACTTGGGCTTTTTAATGTAGCAGGAAAAGGCAGTGTAAGAACCAGTGGATGAACCAGTGGATGAAAATAAAATATGCAGAAATAAAATGCTTTATTCAACAGTAAGGACGAAGGTCCGTATAGTAAAAGCCATGGTTTTCCCAGTAGTGATGTATGGAAGTGAGAGCTGGACCATAAAGAAGGCTGATCGCCGAAGAATTGATGCTTTTGAATTATGGTGCTGGAGGAGACTCTTGAGAGTCCCATGGACTGAAAGAAGATCAAACCTCTCCATTCTTAAGGAAATCAGCCCTGAGTGCTCCCTGGAAGGACAGATCCTGAAGCTGAGGCTCCAATACTTTGGCCACCTCAGGAGAAGAGAAGACTCCCTGGAAAAGACCCTGATGTTGGGAAAGATTGAGGGCACAAGGAGAAGGCGATGACAGAGGACAAGATGGTTGGACAGTGTTCTCGAAGCTACTAACATGAGTTTGACCAAACTGCGGGAGGCAGTGGAAGACAGGAGTGCCTGGCGTGCTCTGGTCCATGGGGTCACGAAGAGTCAGACACGACTAAACGACTAAACAACAACAACAAGGACGATTACTGAGACACGGGTGGCACTGTGGGTTAAACCACAGAGCCTAGGACTTGCTGATCAGAAGGTCGGCGGTTCAAATCCCCGCGACGGGGTGAGCTCCCATTCCTCGGTCCCTGCTCCTGCCAACCTAGCAGTTCGAAAGCACATCAAAGTGCAAGTTGATAAATAGGTACTGCTCTGGCGGGAAGGTAAACGCGTTTCCGTGTGCTGCTCTGGTTCGCCAGAAGCAGCTTAGTCATGCTGGCCACATGACCCGGAAGCTGTACACCAGCTCCCTCAGCCCACAAAGCGAGATGAGCGCCGCAACCCCAGAGTCGGCCACGACTGGACCTAATGGTCAGGGGTCCCTTTACCTTTAAGGACGATTACAGACCATTTAAGGAGAGTTACCTTTGGTGGACAGGGATAGATATACTCTACAATACAAATTTTATGGAGAAACATTAGTTTTGCACAGTACGAGAATAAGTTGACTGGACTAATCTAGAAGACTCAACTACATGTCAGCAGTGCCTTATAATTAATGACCTAAAGGAGCTTATGCTACTACCTGTAGAGATTAGAGAGGAGTGATAAAAAAAATCAAAGGATTAGATGGCATATTCAGGATTCTTCCAAGTGCTGTACATGACAATTCAGAATACCTGAAAGCCACATAGATTTGTCCCTGTACTCTAGGGACTTGGGGACTAGCTGGATCAGCAACAGTGGCTTAGTCCCAAACATCAACTGTTGTTTTAAAAAACTTTCCCTCCCTTTCTCTTGCTATCCTAGCTTCCCACACCTACAATATGATGCTAGATTGCTAAGCCACGTGCAATCAAAGCTGCTTTTTGGACAGGCTCTGAGCCGGGGCGTAGCTAAAAGAAACATAAATAATTATGAGCTACAAACGAGGCTACAAAATCCCCATACACGCCTGTTTGGTTGGAAAGCCTCTACATTAGGTTGTTAAGTTTCCTGTTTAACAAATGCACTCAAGTTATAATTTTTACTAGGTCAACCTAAACCTTCTCCCTGATCTGCAAGGAAGCAGTGGCGCATACCAATGATCCATTCACACAAAGGGAGCGGAGTCTTCTGGGGTCACATTCTGTTTTCAGTAAGTACTTTTCATTTTAGCATGCATAATTTAAAAGCGGCAGCATAGAAAGTGCATCATGCTGAGGCACCATATAAATTATGGAGAGTAACTGGGAAGTCTGGGCCCTTAGCACAGCATGTACGTGATCCATGACATATAGCAAGCTATTTTTATCTGTTAAGCGAGCCAGCTCCTCTTTTCTGAGGCACTCAATTCAAGAGTGTGCACATGTCAAGGGACGCCAAGCGCTAGTTAGAAAGGAAACCGAGGAGGACAGAGGAGCAAAGAGATGGCAGTGAAGACTGAGACATGTATGGATTGCTCCAGACATTAATCCCAGCTGACAAAATGATAACACCCCAGATGTCTTTTTAACAAGCTACAGGAGAGGTGGGGAACCTTAACACCCATAATAGCATGGAACCAGGTTACCTGAAAGACCCACTTCTTCCAAGGTACTTACCCAGACACTGAGACCTTTTTCTAGATCAAGTGAATTGCTACTGGTGGCTAATTGAGAAATGGCCTTTTTCATGGTGACACCTTAGTTAAGGAATGCCCCCCCCCCGATGCTTGCCTATCACGTTCTTTACTCTTTTCATTACCAGGTGAAGACATTATTTTTAGATTCCACTGAATTTTATATTCTGCTTCTAGTGTTGTTGTTGTTTATCTTGTTATACTGTTTTACTTGCTGCTGCTGAAGTTTTTTAATTTATTTTTATTTATTGATCGATACGATAATCTTTGTTGTCATTGTCCCATACAGAACAACGAAATTGAAAAAATCTACATCAGACATTCAAAAACCAACAAGCCTGCTCTCCCAGCTATCCCAGCCTGGTTAGCCCCCTAAAAACTCTGATACCCCATAATTAAATACAATAGACTCCCATAGAGACTACCTTACACTGTGTTTAAAACCAAAATTGCATTTGAATAGAAACTGCTTCTCAGGTGGCTAGTCCTAGTCTTTATAACCCTGTACCTTCTCTTCCAGAAGGCAGAAGCTGAAAGAGATCATTTCCGGGGTGCGCACTGTCCTGCACTATCTCTGCAGCTTTCTTACGGCACCTGGAAGCACAAATTTGATCCAAGGTGGGAAGAGTGCGCCCAATTATTCGCTCCGCAGTCTTTACTAATTGTGTCAGGGAACTGCCATCAGCTCAGAGGTGAGAGGTGGAAGGGCAGCTGGGTTACAAGGAGCCTCCAAAGATTGTGAGAAGCAGCACTTCCTCCATGGAGGAAGCCCCGCCTCTAGTGGGGAAGGGATGCAGGGCTCAGAGGATGCACGAGAGAGCCAAGACACCGGGCATGAGTAAAGCGGGGGGGAGGCAGGTCCCCCTTTAGCCACGCCCTCTCTGCCCAGTAGGTTTACAGGCAGAGAGGGGAGCCGTCGGATGGGGGTCAAGAGACTACTCTGCTGGGGAAAGTTTAAGGACCGCCCACTCTCAGATTCTGCTAGTGACTGAGCAAGACATGGAATTGAGACGTTCTGCACTGTAAATGTTTTTGCACCAATAATAAAGCCTTTGAAAAGACCAGTGGGGATCTTGCCTGTTTGCTCTCGACAACCTCCCCGGTAGGCATAACATATTGTTTTGGGTTTTTTCATGTTTTGTTATTGTAAGCAGGTCAGAGAACACTGTTTCTGGAGCGGCATGCAGATGCTTCTTATAAAAAGGAAGCAAATGACCCCCAGAGGAGAGGTGCCTGAAAGACTCTGGGTTTCCCAAATGCTGCTGGTAGACCAGGAACTGGTATTACATTTGAAACCCTCATTTGAAAGCCCTTTAAACCAGGCAGGCAGAGAAGGTCTATACCCAGATAAACAAGCACATTCCAACTCACGGATCTTTAATTACTAGAGATCAGGTCAAATCAAGCTGCACAATATTTTTAAAAGTAGTGTGAATGAGTAAGTTAGCTAGAGGCCTTGCACTAACCAATTATGGTGCAAGGAAAATTGATGCCATTTACATGTTGTGTTTCTTTACTTCTCAAACAACACATGCAACAGGTTATATAATTATAATAATTATATAGCTTAGTGCCTAGCTTAGTGTCCTACTGGTTAGTAGTGGAAGTGAAATATATGCAATATGAATTTTAGCTTTTATACTGCTTATAATGATTTGCCCACAGTTCAATTCCAGCAGCTATAGAATGCTCATTATCACATTAAATAGATATTCTATGCTTAAATGTGCTCAGACACAGCTTTGACTTTCCTACAGGCATAGGGAAATAAAGAATCTTAAAGTTTCCTGCTTCTGGAACAGGGTATACAGTGAGAAACCACAAGATATCTGTTTTAAGAACATTCACAAGGGATTATGGCTTTGTGAAAGATTTTGCACTTTACCTTTCATCTCTATTTAGATACCACTCATCCTCTTAATGGGATAATACTTATCTTAATGTCCCCAAAATTCCCTTAATATTGCCCCAAAGCATTTCTTTCATTTTCCTTTTGAATTAATGTTACTAAATCCTCTGATGAGTCAGATTTAGAATTTAAATCTAACATTAATCATATTTAATACCGTTTCAAATGAGTAACTGTAAAGTAAATGCAATGTGAAATCATAACCCAGGTATTTTTGCTGAAAACAGCTCTATAGTATTGCTATGGCATGTGGATTATACCTATTTAAAGCAAGCAATAAAAAAATGTTATTGCCTTTCTTAAAAAACAGACCATTACAAAATATCTTTCTAAGCAAAGAGACAGTTCAATAGTTCAGTCTGTTGGAATGTTCTTGCTATTTACCTTACGCAGGCAGATCTTCTACCCATAGGGCCCTCCTGCGGCACAATAGGTCAGTGCATCTGGCTGTTAACCAGATGGCTGGTGGTTTGAGCCAATCCAGGGATGGCGGTGGGCGGGATTCCTACACTGCAAGGGTTCCCTTCCAACTCTACAGTTCTATGATTCTAAGAAATACTTACCCTACCCACAAAACTAATTCATTTCAGGGCATACAGAACAGCCACCCCAAATCTGGCACTCTTCAGAAGTCAATGGATTACAATTTTCATTTAGTGTTGCCATACGTCCAGAAGTTCCCGGACCTATGTAGAATACTGCAGTTGGCAGCAGAGTCTGGGCAAAATGTCTGGGAAACTGCTGATGTATAGCCCCCCATGACAGCAGTGGCGTTTTTGCCGATCTTCCATAAAAAATAGCTCAAAAACAGTTTCACAGATAGAAATATGGCAACCCTATTTCATCATCCCTAAACATTGGCGACGTTGGCTGGAGCTGTTGGGAGGTATTAGTCCAGAACATTTCAAGGACATCAGGTTGGGAACGGGTCATGTAGATGATATGCTGTGTCAGTCCAACATTTGCTAAGTGGGTCTGATATATTATTCAAGTGCCAGAAGTAATTATTTCCATCAGCATCTGACAACACCAACAGAAAGTGAGGCCCCAACCAATTGTGCTGCACATATGCAGCCTGACGCATGACGTCTCAGGGAGTTATCATTAAAGCAAACACAAGATCAAGGAAAGACTCCTATTCTGAAAATGAAAATGGGGCATAGTAAGTAAGTTGTGCTGCTAGGTCTTCTAGGTCTTCCGTAACAAATAAGATCATTCTCCTGTAACGAACTGATTGGTACCAAGGACTTTTATCCTCATGTAAACGCTGTAGCTCAAACTAACAAAAAGCTTGTTAATTCAGATTCTTCAGGTTTTGATTCTAGACCTATGCCACGGAAGGTATTTTACCTAGTCTATAAATTACAGTTGACAGCAAGACACTTTGGTATGGGAACTACTGTTCTGAGGTCCAAAATACAACTAAAACAAAAAAATCAATGGAGCTGGAAACTAGGGACAGGAGAGCAAAAGAAAGTAGGCATCAAATTCACACTTTGCCTTTAGAAGCAGAAACTAGAAACTGGTAATAGTGATTAGGATGAGGAGAAAGGCAGCTGTAATTTAGATGAAATAAAAGCAGTGCCAGTTTGTGTCCCCAGAGTAGTATTTCTCCCAAGAACTGAAGGAATGCTAGATAGCAATTTTACAAAAATATTATCAACCTAGATATCATGAGATTTGGTATTATAAATCATCCACAGAGAAGCTGTAGTGCATCTCAGGGGAATCATGTGTGCAATATAAGGTAAATCTAAAAGCCATTATTTGATACACAACAGTAGGCTTCTGTTTTAGTAGAGGCCACAAGCAAGGCACATAATCTGGACATGGAGCTGCTTTTGAGGTTGTATCTCCAGCAGGGAGCATTGATTTTGTAAAACGTTTTCCAATAAAAGGACAGCAAACAAATATGGCTTTGGCAAAACTAAATATGGGGATGAAAAAGCCATTTAAAGTTAGGCTTTGTTGGATTAAGAGCTAACAAATGCATTGTTTCTTACGTGGTTTATAAAATGCAAATGGAACACCCTGAAATGTGTTATGTTTTATTGATCTTCCAATACAAAACATGCAAAATACAGAAATCAGAACAAACCTCCTCCAGTCAGTTTTGTTCACCTATGAAGGAATGTACAGAGACCTCGTAACTTTCCCTAATTGCTTCTCAAGGGAGAAAAAAGTAACCACCTCCACTCAGGGGTGGAGCATCTAGTGGGGCAGAACTGCAGCACTTCTGCCATGTTACTAAGAGAGGGAAGACAGCAGTACACTCGGGGCTATATAAGTGCATCAGATTGGCTCTTCCACGGTCCCTGTGCACCCCTGACCTTGCCACCACCTTACCTCTCCCTCTCCTAGTAAATGAAAGTGATGTTGCTGCTGGGAGACTATTGCTATAGCTCTGCCAAACTGGGCAAGCCAGTCCTTCCCTCATGGACCAAGGAGGTAGCAACTGGGAGAGGACACAGAGGCTTCATGGGTGCCATGGAAAACTTAAGGGCACCATGTTGGTGACCCCTGATGCAAAGCACGAGCTCCACTCACCAAGGTATTCATGTTTATAGTAACAGAAAGAGGATAAAAACTTACTGTATTTTTTGCTCTATAAGACTCACTTTTTCTCTCCTAAAAAGTAAGGGGAAATTTGTGTGCGTCTTATGGAGCGAATGCAGGCTGCGCAGCTATCCCAAAAGCCAGAACAGCAAGAGGGATTGCTGCTTTCACTGCACAGCGATCCCTCTTGCTGTTCTGGCTTCTGAGATTCAGAATATTTTTGTTTGTTTGTTTGTTTTCCTCCTCCAAAAACTAGGTGTGTCTTGTGGTCTGGTGCATCTTATAGAGCAAAAAATACAGTATGTAACATTTAGTTTGAACCTCAGTCCTTCACTTACCTCTATTTTTTTTCTCAGATTCACTTTACTCCAAGTATGAAAGTCTTAGCAATTTTAAAATTATTTTCTACAAAAGGCTACAAAATACCCATCCCAATTCCTATTGGCAGCAGCTGTTTTAATAACGTCAGTCCTTCTCACTGTACAACTTTGACTTTACTCAACACACCCTCTGCCACCACCCACAAAACCAGAGGTAATGAGATGAATTCACAGATATTAACACAACGTATCAGGCAAATAAGTAATACCACTTTATACCACGACTTAAGCATGTACATATAAGGGCATATTTCACTTAAAAATACATTATCAGTATATTATCTCTACATCTCACCTGTAGAATTTTCTGCAAGATCAGTGGCAGGGCAATGAATGCTGCCATGTTGTTCAACACTTGCATCGTCAAGTTCTTCAAAACTGGTAGAACAAATACATCAGAGTCATAACTAACAGGAGCAAATGCTATTCCAGTGTGTGTGTTTTTAAGTCACGATATCTAATAGAAAATGGATTCTCTGGTGCATGTGGATGGTGAATGGAGACAATTATTTTTTGTGATTATTTAATTTCAGATGAATTTCTGTGGTGCCTTAAGCAAATGCTCTCCAGTTGAGAGGTATTTCCACAGAAACTCCTCAATATTATATCCACAGGGAGAAGGGCAATTCAGTATCTACATCTGAAAGCAAAGGAAAATAGAGCTCCTGAAGCTTTAATGTTGAAAAATGTTTCCCATGTCATACCCACACATAATTCAGTGCTCAAATTCATGATTGTTACTATGGAAAAGAGGAACAGAGAGAAATAACCAAGCTTTAGAGTACAGAAACAGAAGCCAATACGCAAATGCACTCATGACATAACAGCTGTAAACTGGAGGACCCTCCTGAACAAAAGGTGAACAAAACCCTCCTGCCCTAGGAGTCTTCATATGGGAGCTGTCACTAGAAGAACTGTGAGGGGGATTTCTGGTCTTTTCTGACAAGGTATACAAGATTTTTGGGGGGGAGGGAGTTGCTGGGCACCAATGAAATCAGTTTTGGGGCTACTTTGATGGTATAGGATGTTGTCATCTGGCCTACTGATAAGCTTTATGCTTACATTTTTGATGTATTTTATATGCACTGCCAATTATTGAATTGTTAGTGTTATGGCTCAGTGACAAAGCTATTCACATTCTCACTCTCAATTATTTGGCTTCAGAGAACAGGGTCTGAAGTACACATTGTTATGGATATTTTGGTGCTTACATTCAGAGTAATGACACAGCGCAGTAGAACTGGATAACTTTTGGGGAGACATCATTGCTTCTAAGAGTGGAAACCATAGTGCCTAGAAAAGAAACAAAACGGAATCCCATGAGTGCCAGTCTGTATACCTGAATCAGGCAATAGTTTGGCCCAGGAGTTGGCCCTGCCACTAGGCAAAGTGAGGCAAGTGCATCCGATGGCAGAAGCTTGTGCAGGAGAGGATTGGGAGCCCCATGGTTATTGCTCCTGTACCCCACCCTGCGTCATTGCCCTTATTGAAGGACAAAGCTATATATGCCATAGTCCGTCCCGAGAGCCTAAGCTAGCCAGGTGCCTCAGGTGCTGTGGAGGATGCTATTCCATTTTCAGTGGAAGAAAGATTCAACTTTCAATACAGTCAACTTGTGTATGTGGAAAAGGGAAGGGGGCAGCCATCTTGTTCTTTGCCTTAGGGAGCAAAATGTTATTGGCTGGCTCCATCTGACCTCTGGTCAAACTAACTATTATTAAGTACTAATTATTATTAAGACAATTTACATTTAAGCAAACCTCTCCAACATAGATTAAAACATCTTAAATAAACTATAAATACAAAATATACTAGAGATTTACAGTACAATTGCCAGTAGTAGAACAATTAACCTTATCTAGTTTTTGTATAGGATACACCTAGGGGAATCCTAGGGTGCTCCAGAGGTTGTTAGACTGAAACTCCCATCGCCCATGTCACTTATTATAGTGGCAGGGGTTGATGGGAGCTGGGAGTCCAGCAGCATCTGATGGAGCTCTGGTTTTCCATCCATGACCAAAGTAGATGTTATGGTAAACTTAAGGTTGTAGCTGAGAACAACCAGCACACAAGCAACCCCTTTCCCCCTCTACAATAACTACCAACACTTCTCTTGAGTCATTATGTTCTGCTTTCCATACCCCCACCCCACATCATTGGCTGTCAATGGTGGTGGTGGGGTCAGGGAAACTTGATGCCTTGCAATGCCACAGCTCAAAATACTAGATGTTATAGAGGGGGAGGGGGAAACTAGAGGCATCTTTCTCACTGCAGCCCCCGACTTACAATAAGATGAGCTTAATGGAAAACAAGCCAAGCACTTCCTAGACTTCTTACCTCTCGCTGTGGTTGATTTAACTTGTGTGAATTCCTCTGGCAAAGTGCAATTGTTTTTGCTAAGCTATCTTCAATATCCTTTAATGAAGGAAATTCTATTGAACCTTGATTTAAGGAAGAAATAGCAATTAGATACTAATCTGGCAGTTAAATCAGACAGCTAAAATCAATGTGGGGGGAAATAATCACATAACTTGACTAAATTAAGTTTGTTCTATACCCTCACAACCATGTCATAATAAGGGAGTTTCCCATGGAACAAGTTAATATTTTAGAGGGAAAACTTCAGGACGGGGACACACACACACACACACACACACACACACCAGGCTGTTCAGGGTTTTATTTATCCTTCTCCAATATGAGCAACTTCACCTATACTGTTTATTACTTGTTGGTGATCTGCTGCTATTCTACCACATTGACTGATAAAAAGGTAAAGGGACCCCTGACCATTAGGTCCAGTCATGACAGACTCTGGGGTTGCGGCGCTCATCTTGCTTTATTGGCCGAGGGAGCCAGCGTACAGCTTCCGGGTCATGTGGCCAGCATGACTAAGCCGCTTCTGGTGAACCAGAGCAGCGCATGGAAACACCATTTACCTTCCCACTGGAGCAGTACCTATTTATCTACTTGCACTTTGACGTGCTTTTGAACTGCTAGGTTGGCAGGAGTAGGGACCGAACAACTGGAGCTCACCCCATCGCGGGGATTTGAACCGCCGACCTTCTGATCGGCAAGTCCTAGGCTCTGCGGTTTAACCCACAGTGCTACCCGCGTCCCACATTGACTGGTAGAGCTCTGTAAAATAACCATACAGACATGCCTATAACATTTGGCTCAGATGCCACACGAGTCAGTTATCTCTTCATTGAAAACAGATGCTTTAAGCCAACGTTCTTCATAAGTTACTGTTATTATTGTTTATACAACTATTAAAACCATTTAATTCAATAACAAAGTCATAATGGTTATCCAAGCAGTGAGGGTCTTACATCCCTAAATTGTCCAGTCTGTCACAATATCCAAAAGATGTTTAGAAAACCTTACTTAGGTTAGGGAGATTATGGGATGAATTACATTACCCTGTGTTCCATGGCTGCTTATATTTGGTAGGAGGTGATCTTGTGTTGCTACGAACATTTGCTTTGAGCTGGTTTAATGAAATACAAAAGAAAACACCCAAAAGGCCCAGGCAATCTTTTTAAAATAAATGTTCACCTTAAACTACCTAATTCATTTATGGTAGCCTTCTGCCAAGTTACTACAGAGCAAAGACAAGCTCTAAGATATATTTTAAATGTGAACTGACTGACTACATTTGGCTTCTCTGACAAATTCAATCATACTTTTCTCATTTATTTTTTTCTTTGTAAGCAATACAGTTTCTCATAAAAAATATATTCAGTTCATTATTTCCGAACAACTGTTTGACAGCCCGTTTTAACTTTACTTGTGTGAGATGAAGACTGCATAGGAAGTAGGCACATAAGCTTGGTTCAGTCCAATCTTCTCCCACCCGCTTTTTGTTTTGCGAAAGGTAAGAAACATGCAAACCAGGTCTCCATGTGGATTGTGTGCCTTGTGCATTACAATATGTGTATGGTGGAAGTACGTGAACATACAACTCAGCTGAGAACTGCTGTAACTCTAAGCATATGCACCAGGCTTATACCGCTAAGTGACAGGAGCTTCCTATGGTGAAATTGGGTACATGGTATAAAACTCTTGTCATCTAGAACCACATGGATAGCAAACATATGAGGTTTGCAGTAGAGAAGTCTGAGAAGTCAGAATTTATTCTTCATTGCATGTCTAGATCAGACTTCCCTTTGAAATTAAATCCTAAGAGCATCTCCAAATCAGCCATTTATTTCCCTGGGCCATTTATGCCATTTCTAAAATGCCTTCACCAAATGGTTCTAGTGTGGAAATTACCAGCAACAGATAATATTTGCATGATAAAAAGAAGCACAAGCCAGAACAACCTCCGTTTTTGTCAATGTGAGCTACTTTCGTGATTTTTCCACGGCCCAATGGCAATGCAGACTGGAGCGCTAGCGACATGTGGATGGACCCACACATTAAATTCCAGGGGGATTAAAATGGTGGTGGGGTTACATAAAGGAACATGGGCCCTGGCCAGATCCAGCATCAGCAGTGGTTCCCCCCTGCAGGGGCATTTGCCAGTGTGTGCCATGTGTTGGTGCCCAGCCTGGTATGATGCACGTGTGCAAATTCAGCATTTCTTACTTTAAAAACACATGACAATCTCAAACCCACTAATCCAGGAGGAGTGTGTGTGTGTGTGTGTGTGTGTGTGTGTGTGTGTGTGATGAAGATTAGTAACACTGAAGCAAGAGATAAAATGCAATCATCTTTGTCAAGGGGACGTGGTCTAGACTTGCTCTGACAGAGCAATAAAAAGCTAATCAATTCTTCTATTATTCTCAGCTTGATATTATTTGAGTTTTACTCTCTTCAAAAAAGTCACATTTCCTGAAAAAAGGAGGAAAGCTCAATTTTAAAAACTTACTTTCATCTTCACATGTAAGTGTCAACAACTTGCTTTGTAGCCACTGCAGAAAAACACATAATCAGTTGAACTCACAAGGCCTTCATACAGGATTTTCTACTGCCAATTATTCTGCCCCCCCCCCTAAAGTTTCCCTGACTTCAGAAGAGTTTACATAGTGGATAACATGGGGAGGGGCGCAGGAGGACCAGATAAGGTAGCCACCTTTTTATTTTCAATTGGTACAATCAGCATTATCTCATAGTTAACAGCAATTCCATTCCTTTCATTTTGGAATGAACAAGGGGCACAAGAGCCGTACTTTGGGATTTAGCTTACTTCCCCTAATGTCCTTCTAATACTGGATCATTACAGTCTTGGTACTGGTCTTAAGTGCTAATTCTGTGGCTAATTGAAGGCCAAGACTGGCTAGGCTGACTAGGCATGATGGATGCTGTAAGCTGAGCAATATCTACATAGAGGGCTAGAGTCTGGTTCCCCACACCTGCTTTAGAGTGACGTCCAGACATGTGTAGCTTAACTCAAGTGACAATGGCATCATACAGTAATATTTCTCTGTTCTTGCTCCTCACTGTTTGCTGCTGCTAGGAGTTGTGAGAAAACAATCAAAATAATGGCATCAGGTAAACTGACTTATTTGGCATTAGATATGTTTTTTGGGTTAAACCTTCCCTCTAAAGGTTTCCAGTTCCAAATCTAAAGTTATAATCAAACAGATAGTATTTATTATCGTAAAAATATGGACTAAAATATGTAAGTGACTGTATATGGAGAAAATATGGCAAAATGTCTTCCGAGATGTGGAATAAGCTGAGGTAAATATAGAATTGTAGAACTGGAAGTGACACTGAGGGCCATCTAGTCCAACCCCCTGCAATGCAGACTCTCAACTAAAGCATCCATGGCAAACAGTCACCCAACCTCTGCTTAAAACTTCCAGTGAAGGAGAGCCCAACACCTTCTGAGGGAGTCTGTTTCACCGCCGAACAGCTCTTACCATTAGAAAACAGGTACTTGTTCTTAGTTACTAGGTCTTACTAGCAGAAAGTGACTGAAGCATTTCAAAGTAGTTTTTAGTCAACTATACCTCAAGCATAACTAGGAAGGCACCATGAATATCTCCTTTCTTCTCAAGTAGATAGGAAGAAGCTTCGTGGAGCTGGTATTTCTGTGTGATCTGAACAAAAATTATACAATGGTGATTTTAGTTATGCTCTCTATAATTAAAAGAGAGGGAGAGTTTGGGTATTTAAAAAACAGACTTCAGGTAACAACCTCAGGACTCACAAGTTACTATACTATAAATATTCTAGTGTAAGTGATCATTCAGTGGTTCCCATATATTTTTCTTCTGCCTGGTGAGTATAGCGAGAGAGAGAGAGAACAAACTTGAAGGTGGGGATTCAGTAGAGAAAAATGGTAAAAATGGAAAGTGCAAAGCACATCATCTCTGCCTACCTTCCCTCCCTACCCAAGGAGCTACTCTTTCTTTTAAAAAAGATCAGGGGAAATTTCCACAGAACTCTTGAGTGCACTTTGGCCCCAAGAATTTCAAAGGCCTTTCCCATCATAAAAGAGCATTCTAGTTTCAAGAATGTATTATGAAGCCTCATCAGTTGTAGTCTTGTGTGATATATGAAAATGAGATTGCCATAGCAATAGCTTCACCTATGGAAAAAATAACGGGGTCACATCCCAAACAGAAGAAGCTCTTGCTAAAACCATTTGGAAGCTAAACCAGGAAACTACTAAAAATTTTTTTCCTTCCAGTAGCACCTTAAAGACCAACTAAGTTAGTTCTTGGTATGAGCTTTCGTGTGCATGCACACGAAAGCTCATACCAAGAACTAACTTAGTTGGTCTTTAAGGTGCTACTGGAAGGAAAAAAATTTTTTGTTCAGGAAACTACTGATTAACTTGAGTTTAGGTACAGTGTCATCAACCTAATAGCACTACAGCATACAGGACAGCATGATCAAGGCATGCATAAGTTAGATTGGCTCCCACTAGTCCCAGACAGAAAACCTCCCACTTATGCTTAGCTGTAAGAACTGGTCCAGGTTTGAGCACAGTTAGGCATAGGAGAGGACAGAGCAGTTGAAGGGGCCTGAAAGAGCATCACATGAATAAAAGGGCTTTGAGCCCTGCAACTGGTCCTGCCTCTGAAAACCAGCTTTCTCTACCCCTTCTCTGCCCCTGCCCCCAGTGTTGATGCATTAGAGGTCAATGTCTGAGCTGGGGAAGTCTACACAAGTAGGCTATCTTGAGAGTCAGAACTCAGATCACACAGGATTCCAGCTCCCATAGAGGTTCACACAGATCGATTTGCCTGCCTCAGACATCTACACCTCATGCATGGAAATCAGGAGTAAGGCTGGGGGAAGCTGCAAGACTGCGAGTGGGGCCAATAAGGCATCCTTGAAACCCCTTTTGTCACCGATGCCTGTTCTTCCACATACCATGTGAAAGGGCCTAGCAGACGAGTGAAAACAGCTCTTGCAAAACTTCTATTTCCCTCCAATTCTAGCCCATTTCCAAGCTTTCCTACTTTACCTGGATTGCCTCTTCCAGCCTGTAGGACTCCAGGAATTGCAAAGTCTCTAAGACCTGGTTAGGATCATACCGACACAGCAACTCAATAAACTGCTCAGTAACGATGGGAGAAAGCTGAAGCAACTCTTGATTGACACCTTCCCTGAAACAACAAATGGCACATTGCATTTGGGATCTGACACATTTTAGACAAACACAGAAGACTGTGCAGAGTAGGCAACAAAACAGAGACTGACACTGTAGGAGGTGGGGCAGTCATCCCCCCCCCGCATCACCTGAATATGGCTGGGGCATTGCCTGTGTCAGGGATGTGTTTGTGCACTGGCAGGACCACTGATCTGATGCTCCCACCAGCACATTCACACAGCCTCTGCATCACCTCTGCCCTGCTAACCAAAAGAATCACCAGTGCCAGGAAGGTGGCTATGCTCCATCTGCCCCCACTGGACTGGACTAAGTCTTATTGTTAGTATTCATGGCATAAAGTATGACTGGCTTCTACCAGTTCATGGAAAGTGATTTGGGTCCAAACAGCAAAGCCAGGAATAAGAGAAACAGAAACAAGGGAGATCATAGGAGATGGAAGCAATATATATGCTGAAATATAGCCAATGATTTCAGCATGAACAGAAAAATCTTAATAGGTTTATTCACTGGAAAACTGTGGAAAGTCACATAAAGCAGGGCTAAAGTGTACTGCATTACCACAAGGGATATAGGGCATATTAGTTGCAGTGCACAAACAGAAGGTCCAGGGTTGTTGTTTTTCCAAAACAGGTTAATATGTTGGATATCATTTGATATAGAGGCAAACTTGAAAACTATCAGAGCAGAAAGTACATCCACAAGATAAACATTTGCCTTCATATCAGTGTGCATGTTCGTCTTGCACCCCAGATGGTGATTTTACTAATGTTTAACTAAAACTGAGATTTTATCCTGAAGAGAGTAGCCTATTGTCTGAACTAGAGAGGATTTCGTGACAGCGCATTTGGGCTAGATTCCTTGCTGTGGTGTAACTACAATGAAGGGACTGGAATTACAGAGGGGATTAGTCTGGCACATTTAATTTAGCCAGAGATTTATTCTAAAATTGGTACAAGGCCAGTTGACTGGAGATGGGGGGGGGATGTGGAGGTATAAAATTGCCTTGGGAAATAAACACAGCCAGGAGTGCTTTTGCCCATGACCAATGAGCAGTTGTACCACAAAGCATATTGCTACAACTCCCATAAGCAACCCGCACACCGTTTAAAATGTAATTTTCTCTGAAATGACATTTCCTCTTACAAACAAGTGGTACACAAAATGGAAAGTTGTGTTACTTGATTGCACAGAGGACCCCGGAAATGGCTTCCGTGGGATGATTTCCACCGGTGATCATGGCGTCCTAGTTCCTAGCAGAGATTTAACGCCAGAATCAGCCCCCTCTTGGATGTGGTTGTGCTGGCACAGAATCTCTGTGACAGGAACCAGAATGAGGCTACAGATGGTACTATATGTTTCAGTCTCTAGGGAGGCAAGTCATCACAGAGAAGCCTTGTCTAACAGACAATCTGATGAAAACAATGGGATGAATTCAACACAGCCCTAAGTGAAAGTCTCTTAGCAGTGGACCAGCTGCTTTAGTTTTGCGCAATGAAAGGTGCAGAAAGCCAACATGGTTCTCATGGCTGGATGAACAACATATTGCTGTAGCCCCAATACTTCCTGCAGTGCCAAATTTTTGCACAACATGCTTCTGCTAGCACAACTGTTGTGCAGTATGAAATCCAGTGCAAACATTATCCTTGCCCCTACACAAGCGCAACAACCCTTGCAACAGCAATTAGAAAACACTGAATCTGGGTCAACGTCTTCTGGGTGGATAAGTGGGCGATGTAGCTTCTATAGCTGCCCATGTTTCAATAGAACATTTTGTTTCCGTACTCTGATTTTTTTAAAAAAGGGCTGGGGCAAACAAGCTGGACCATCAGCTAGTAATGCACTAGCAACAACAAATATCTGAGAAGGTAGCTAGAATAGCAAAATCAAAAACAACTGGAGGCACAATCTTGTCAGGCTTGCAGCTTATTGCTCTGTGCTTATTGGAGCTATCCTTTTCAAGCATACAAGCTCATCTCCCAGGAACCATTTGCATTTACTTGCGTACATTTAACTTGTGCACATTCAACTTTATGTGGATGGCAAAAAAATCTAAAAAAAATTAAAAGACGAGGCAGGGTTCTGGGGAAAATAACTTTGGCAGTCCCACCAGCCATTGAGCCCAATGGGTTTTGACTATATGTGATTTTGGCTGTAGGTGTGATCCCCGGAACGTAACCCCTGTGTAAGTTGTTGGCTTACTGTATATCTTTGCTTCCTACACTACAGTCCCCCTAACAGGCATTTCTTGCCAAATCTGATTCCAGTTCTCTTCTACAAACCCACTGCCTTGGCCCTGCATGTGATTTTCCAAAGTTTAAGCAGAGGTTTTCAAAAAGTATAAAGAGGGATTTTATAAATTACAAAAGCAATGTGAATAATTGGAGTGTCCAATTAAAGCTACTTTAAGAGAATTAAGAAACTGCTTTTTAAAAAAAGACACACAGGCAAGAGTTCTTGGACTTGAAGCCACTCTCCCCCTGTTATATATTCACTGTAAAAAGAAAGAGAGACACACTTAAGTAGGCTTATAATCCATCTAAGAACTTAAGAACTGCAGGGCCAATCAATGCACTGGTTTTGAAGTTGAAAAGGCACCCCATGAATTGTGTTTCTTTTTTTAAAAAAACCCAGAATGCTTAGCAAAGTGCTGAATGGCATGGCACTGAAGTGGGTAAGGCTTCACATATAGCTGGGGGGAGGGGGGCAACAAGCAGGCTTAACCCCTCTTTAACAAGGGAATGAGTGTGAATGTGTTTCCCATCTTTGTCTTACAAAGCCCTACACTTCACCAAATGCATAAAAATACTTTAAAAAACCCCCAACATTTCCCAAGTAAGATGACCAAAATTAACTACTTTAGAAATGCTGATTCAGTTAAAACTTGGCACTCTGTAGCGAGTGTTGCCTGGTGGTTAGAGGATTCGATAGTAAGGAAGAACACTATCAGACACTAACAAAACCCCACTCCGCTTGAGAAAACTGTTGCCTCGACAAAAAGAATCTTCTAAATTTTCAGAAACAAATTTTGCCTCTGTTCATTAACATCTGCAACAAAAGGTTAACAGAAATATTTTGGTTCCAAAAACTAAAACGGGGTAACCTAAAAAGGAATAAAAACATTAAAAAAAAAATCAAAAGCAATCTGTATACATACCTTGGGTCAAGTAGGCTCCTCAAAAACTGGAAAAGCAAACATTGATCCTGACAAACAAGGAGGAGAAAAAGTTAATGGAACATTTGCAACTGATATAGCAGTTGTTTTAAACTGTATCAGATGGAAATAGGGATTTCACCTTGGCACAAAAAATACTGCATATCACGCCCCCAGAAACTAAAAAAACTAGGCCTGCTGTGTATATGAATGAAAATAAAACTAGGATTTGCAAAATAGCATGTTTCAGAGGGTGAACATCATATCATAACCTTTTGTACTTTTATTTAAACCTCCAGGTGAAACATTCAGGCCAAAACAATCTAACTCTCAGGAGACGTCTCTTAATTTCCTACATCATTTTTAAAAGTTATTAAGATGTTGGTAACAAAATTATCCAAGAGCTGGACTATATTCAGTGGGGGACAAATTAAGTTAACTGGTTCAGCAAAAAATTATTTGCCAGCTGTTTCAGTGGCTCAGTGACAAGTTCTCCATCAATGAACATAATGAGTGTTTAGAAAAACAATTTTAGACACCTTGTCTTGGCTGAACATTTATATTTGTGCTGCACACTAAAGAGTAAGAAGAATTTAGCAGGATATTTATGAAAATAATATGCTAGTTAAAAGGTAAAGGTATCCCTGCCTGTACGGGCCAGTCGTGTCCGACTCTAGGGTTGCGCGCCCATCTCACTTAAGAGGCCGGGGGCCAGCACTGTCCGGAGACACTTCCGGGTCACGTGGCCAGCGTGACGAAGCTGCGCTGGCGAGCCAGCACCAGCGCAGCACACGGAAACGCCGTTTACCTTCGCGCTATAAAGCGGTCCCTATTTATCTACTTGCACGTAGGGGTGCTTTCGAACTGCTAGGTGGGCAGGAGCTGGGACTGAAAGATGGAAGCTCACCCTGCCGCGGGGATTTGAACCACCGACCATACGATCGGCAAGCCCTAGGCACTGTGGTTTTACCCACAGCGCCACCCACGTCCCACCAATATGCTAGTTAGGGACTTCAAAAAGCTCTGTATCAATGCCTGGCCCAGTAAGTAACTTTTAAATGATGAATAGATTCCTTCTGTCCAAACCAGATAGAATGAGGACAGACCTTCATATACATTTTTTTAAAGAAGCTTGACTTTTACAACAATACTGTGATGAGAGAAGCTAAATTCTCCATCTGCCCATTTCCCCAGGGACTTTCACCCTAGTCTAGCTCAATATGCCTTCCATCCCTTTTCTCAAAGGGATTAAATAAAGAAGTCTGGAGCAATGGAGTATGGTGCAGAAAGGCAGGGGGTCAACTCAAATACAATCCTGCAAAGCATAACCTCATTCTCTCCATCCATTCTCCAGGATATCTCTAATACATCTCTAATATATAATTAGGGATGTAATCCTATGCACACCTACTTGGAGTATGCCAGTTAAAATTAGTAGGACTTACTGTTAAGTCAACAGGCAAAGGATCAGGCTGAAAGAGAACTCCTTTGCCATTACAACTTTCACAAATTGCCCAAGAAGCTGAAAACTGCTGCAGATAGGAGGACACGCTGTGCACATGGCCTACTACAAAAACGGCTTTTCCTAACAGGAACACTTCAGGACCACGAGAGAGGAAAAGGTAATGGAGGAGGAGAGGAAAATGACTTAGAAGTGGCTCAGGAAAAGCTTTTCACTACAATAAAAAAACAAACCTAAAAGTGGCTGATAATGAGGGATTTAAAGAAGAGGGTAAGACTTGCTCTGAACATGGGGAAAAGCATTAGGTAAGCAATACTGTCAAAGGGGTTGGGATTTAGCCTCGTGACTCAGCAGTATAGCCATGTATGCCACACCGGTTGAGCAGATACCCACCGGTTGAGCAAACCCAAGAAAATTAAATTTAGAACATTTCCCCAAAGAGAATGGTCATTCTGTCACTGCTCATGCATAGATTTTATGCTCCTTTGTGAGACATGCTTTCTCGGCGGCCCCAGTCCTGGTTTGAAAATTCCTAATTTTTAGGCAACTGCCCAATGCAGTAATTTGCAGCCCTCTCTTAATAGAAAACTTCTTCTCAATTTAAAAACTGAGTTGACACATGTGACACGTTACCTGAAGGTTCTGAATTATTTGTTCAATCTGCTCACTGAAGTGAACTGAAATCAGATCGGCTGCTTTAAAGGGACTCACTGACAGCAGCTCCTGTGCAAAGGTTGAAAAAAATAATTGTTCTTTTATCCCTACTAATGCAGATATTATACATACAGTAAAATCAAATACCATAGAACACACTCAGATATCAATTCTGTTTGAAATATGTTCATAAATCAACAAGGTGATAAAGTGACAGCTAAAAATAAGAGGTCGTTAACTCAGTGGTTACAACTGTTTCTTCAATGAACAGACATGGAAGCTGAAAAATACAGGTTTTCTCTATTCGAAATTCCCACAACCATCTCACTGCCATCTATGTACAGGCAAGCAATTTAGCTTAACTTTGTGCTGAATAGTCAGGATGTAACCAGTATGATAATTGTTTTCAGAGCACATAACATATAGGATAATGGTGTGAACTGGTTTTCACACACAACTTAATATTTGACTACAGCAGGCCGGCAGTCTTGTTCAGCTAGAGAATTTGGATGTAACATTAGTTGGGGTTGTTTTCTTGAGCACATTTCGACAGGAACAAAGTTCCTCTAGAAAATCAGTGGACTCAATGCAAGTTATTTCTATACAAAATGTATTTAGGTGGAATGTCACTGACATCAACAGAGTTAAATCCAGTTTGAACAATTTTGCTTAACTAGTTTGTAGGCCCAGTTTTTCAGGATGTTTTTACAATAAGCATACATACATTTTATTCAACATATTGTATTATTTTAGTAGATTAGCTAGCAGCTTATACTTCCATGCCTAGTACCTGAAATAATACTGATTGCATGTATAGAAATTAGCCAATGAAAGACAGTGAAATTCAAATTAACTCAATCCTGCTTTCATCTTATGAGAACATACCTAGAGGCTAAAAAGCAGCTCTCTCTTTCCACATGCATACATTCCTTTCGCATCCTTACTCTTAATGTTCTCCTCTGGCTGCACTCAGCAGGATTCACAATGAACCATGCTGATATCTTTATGAATTTTCTTCTCTTCTTATAGCTCCCAAGATGGAAAAAGTCATAACACGGCCTGAAGTATAGCTGTTTCGTTCCTTGTTGTAATATCTTGCAAATTCATACTTACATAACTAGTTTCCAGGTTCTATTTCTTGGTCATGCTGAGCTTCAGGTATAGTACATCCACGGAGGATGTGCACACATTGGACCAACTGTTACATTTCTCCCACATAACAAGAAGCTAGCAGCAGTCCTACAAACAGGTCTCCATCTATCACTGCCCCTAGAGAGGCTGAGTTCCTGACAGGGAAAGGGGGAGAACCCCTACTTCCCAAGCAGAGGAGCCCCTCTTCAATGTTGGCAAGGTATTTCCCTGATAAGGCCAGTCATCTTCCCGGAGAAGAGTAACAGAGATAAAACTCTATCATGTCAAACTGACAGGCACTTAACCAATGTATAAAAAGCAACACACTGGTGAATATATTTTTTCCCCAACTGCTTTATTGCACATCGACTCTGTTGACTTTAACAATGGGATTATTTCAAATGAGTTTGGAAGTTCATGGAAATCATGGGCCTAAGTTACTTACTTATACTTCATGGCATTATTAGAATTAATAAAAAGTAATAATCTATGTCAAAGAGTTAAGAGCAATTTCCATGAGGATTATTCAATTGTGTGTGTGTGTTTATATTGTTAACTGCCTTGTGATTTCCGGATGTAGGATGGTATAGACATTTTAATTTTATAAATAAATTTCTTTCTGAAAGTTTATATAGCCATACTTTTTCTATACGTTAATTGTTATGGTCACAGGGGTAAGGACTAGCTTCAAGCTCTAGGCTGAGGGGCTCTATGGGATTTTCCAACTGATTTTGATAGGTAAAGGTAAAGGACCCCTGGACGGTTAAGTCCAGTCAAACGTGACTATGGGGTGTGGCGTTCATCTTGCTTCAGACCGAGGAAGCAGTGTTTGTCCACAGACAGCTTTACAGGTCATGTGGCCAGCATGAATAAACCGCTTCTGTTGCAACGGAACACTGACAGAAACCAGAGTGCACGGAAGCAGCGTTTACCTTCCCGCCACAGCGGTACCTATTTATCCATTTGCACTGGTGGGCTTTCGAACTGCTGGGTTGGCAGGAGCTGGGACAGAGCAACAGGAGCTCACCCCATCGGGCAGATTCGTGCTAACAATGGCTTTGCTGACCTGAGGATGGCTGATTACCAGGGGCATTAAGCTGCTCTGCACGGTGAATGGCCTGAAGGACCCAAGAGGCCAATTCATCACCTGCCAACTCACTCTACATCCAAGCTTACTATTCACAGCTAAAATAATTGCTCTTGTTCAGATTGAGAACTGCTGGTTTTCACTAATAACCTCTTCCTGGGAAGATGGAGTTGGAGGGAGCATGGATAACAAAGTGTGTACAGTGGTACCTCGGGTTACATAAGCTTCAGGTTACACACTTCGCTAACCGAGAAATAGTGCTTCAGGTTAAGAACTTTGCTTCAGGATAAGAACAGAAATTGGGCTCCAGTGGCGTGGCAGCAGCAGGAGACCCCATTAGCTAAAGTGCTGCTTCAGGTCAAGAACACTTTCAGGTTAAGAACGGACCTCCGGAACGAATTAAGTACTTAACCTGAGGTACCACTGTACTGAATTAAAAGATATTCTGACTAGTGAAAGACAGCTAGAACAAATGGGCCAGTTTGAATAAACAATTAATATCATAAATCCATAATAGCTATGTCTTTCGTTCCATAATGACTGAAGTTATTATCTAGAGTGCTTTTTTTAAAAAAATAATAATACAGCTGTAACTATTGCTTTTAGCTTTTTTTGGTTTTTTTAAGGTTTCCATTTTTGTTTTTAAAACCAGGCAGAGAGTATAATTTAAAAATATAAATAACCCAAAAAGGGCATGCCACCCACCTGCTTGCCAGACCCCTAATTAGGCAGATAAATTAGGTTTACCTTAAAATGCATAATCAGTTAATCTAAATCATACCTCAATGTGTTTCATAGCTTTTTGCCACACAGACTGTTTTTCTTCTGTGTTATACCCAGGAATGGAGAGTATATTGTGGATATAAGTGAAAACTTCTTCCTTTAAAGGCAATAAATGGGAAGGATGAATAAATAAATAAATCACACACTAATCTGATGGATGTAGTAACCCAACAAATCTAAAAATCAATTCCTATATAATTCATTGCATGCTGAACTGTCTTGTAAATGCAAAATGGCAAGGAGAATGTATTTTAGGGGTTACTCCCAGATCAAAGCCTCCCCCCTCACAAAACATGCAGAAGTGAAGATTTCATCTGGATTCTCTCAGTGATTACTTTTGTGTCCATTCAGCCTTACCTTTCTCAATGGATCTCGTAAGTAGCAATCAATTATCTTATCATAGCGATGTTCCCGTTCATACATAAACTCACAGATTTGATAGCTGAAATAAAACAATGTTATTTATTCATTTCAAGATGTTAGCTCTTTTCAGGTGTCAGAAACTGAAGGGAGCCACGTGGCTTCCAGGCATAACGCATCTTCTGCAAGCAATACATTTTCCTTTTTCTGTCTTAATGCTTTAAGGATAGACACAATTCATAAATTTCTTAGTATACATTCTACCTATGGTCAGTGGAAGCCTGATCGGGTTATTAATATGAGAGGCTTTAGATTGTTGTTGTTGTTGTTTTAGAGTGAGCTTCATGGCTGAGTGAGGATTCGAACCCTCCTCTCCCAAGTCCTAGTCCAACACTCTAAGCATTAAACCACATTATTTTTTAAAAGAAAAGGCAGAACAAGGTGTGTGAGATCTCCTTTTAAATCAAATTATCTGACTAGGAGACAGGTAATGAGCTGGACCCCTCCAGGATATGGGTGGCCTAGAAGATATGCAATCTAGTAACATCTAGATCAGGCATCCCCAACCTGTGGCCCTCCAGATGCTTTGGCCTACAACTCCCATGATCCCTAGCTAACAGGACCAGTGGTCAGGGATGATGGGAATTGCAGTCCAAAACATCTGGAGGGCCGAAGGTTGGAAATACCTGATCTAGATCAGTGTTTCCCAAAGTTGAGTCTCCAGCTGCTTTTGGACTACAATTCCCATCATCCCTGTCCACTGGTCTTGCCAGCTAGGGATGATGGGAGTGATAATCCAAAACAGCTGGAGATCCAACTTTGGGAGCACCAATATTCCAGCAGAGATTTAACAGGCACCCTTACTTAGTAGGATTGGCCTTGTAAGCCAAATTTGACAAGGATCTGGGCCCATGTAACCAAAAGAGGTTCCCTACCGCTGCCTTAAAGCATTTCTTCCCAATGGGAATTGTGCTTACCTTTGGGGTTTCCAAAGGACTTCTAAGACTTTTGGATTGGCGGTAGTTTATTATTTATTAATTTCATTTAAAACTTGCTGTTCCACAATAAATGTACTAGAAGCAGCATAGGAAAGTAACAAACGATTAAAAAAAGAATAGTGACATTACTTTAACTAAAAGCAGCAGCAGCAAGTGGACTAACAAAATAGTGGTCCAGGCAGATAACAGTGCAAGTCTATACATATCTTCTTAGTCAAATGGGGTCTACTCCTCCTAATTAAATGTATATAGCATTGCAGCCTAAGCCCTCTTACAGGTTTGAGCTATGTGTTTACTCCTGTGATAATGTCCTGGGATGGGTTAAAGATAACAGAAGCAGCACTTACAGGTACAATATTTTCTCTATGGCACATCTACTCCAATGTTTCCCAGTATCTGATACCAGAATCAAATCTAGCAGACTGGGACTGGATTGATCTGAAGCACTATATACTTGCAAAAATTTGGCAGCAGAAGTCAGCTTAACATGTTTACTGTTTCAGGCTGTAGGCCATGCTAGAAACCTTGTCACATGGTTAGACTGTTGTGCAAAGGACCCAGGTTTAGCCGCAATACTAAGGCAACTTGAGGATGAACAGAGGGCTCACTGAAAGCAGTTGCCAAGCAACCACCTCATGTGCTTTTCCTAGTTCCATCCATCCATTTCCTGCAGATAATGCCAGCCTGGAGCTTTCAGACTTAGCCAGCTTGGATGAAATTACAGGAGCAATAGGCCCCATCCCTATTAGGCACCCTATTGGGATCATCTGTGTAGAACTAGAGAAACACAAAAGAATGAAATTATAGCAGGAACAATACTAAGGAGCACCATCGCACACCATGGGTAACAAAGGAGGTTTATACACACACTCAGGGAGGCCAGAGATCCACTGCAAAATCCAATAGGATCTACACAATATAAAACCAGATTAAGTTTATGCTCCACATAAGGCTGTAACAGTGTCTGGATACCCATAAGGATGTGGCTTTATGATTATCTGAAAGAGCAACACAGGTGACAGGATAAAAGGGAAGAAAGTGATAGGAAATGGTTTAAAGCGAGACAGAAAAACAAAAAAACCTTACAATTCAGCTTTTTCTGCCATGTGAATGAGTCTGTTCTCTTCAAACTGTACTATGCCTCCAGCTTGGAGCAATTCTAGAAGAACCTATAAGCATTAAATAATTATTAGATGCTGTGTTCATACCTGGACAATCAAGAGTTTGCAACATTCTTGACCTATAGACTTGCAGATTGTGCCCATATGTGAGCATTTTCAGATACCAAGAGCTACACAGAGTGCCTTCGAGCTCTGAGCTAGCATTGCAGTAACACGTGCAATCACAATTTTATCCGCTTGTCAACTGGCCAACCATATCACACCGGTTAAACACATGCAAGGCATGGGAAACACTCACATGGCCTTTGGAGACCTTTGCAAGATCTTGTACCAGCTCAGAATGGCAATATTGCATGGGAAATTCCAGGGGGTTGTTTTGACTATGTATGATTTCAGCTTTACATGCTACCCACTGGAACGTAACCCCCCCTCCCCAAGACATGCTCCTACTGTACACATTTTTTTCATTCTAGTTGGGGCCCTTTCCTCCTCCCCCACAAAAATCTGTTCTTTCCTGTCCTTTGACTTTTAATAAGAAGCCTAGGTTAGAACCATCCTCCGTCACCATGGTTTTATATACGCATACACTTCCCTTCAGGTGGCGCTGTGGGTTAAACCACAGAGCCTAGGGCTTGCCGATCAGAAGGTTGACAGTTCAAATCCCCGCAACTGGGTGAGCTCCTGTTGCTCGGTCCCTGCTCCTGCGAACCTAGCAGTTCAAAAGCACGAAGTGCAAGTAGATAAATAGGTACCGCTCCGGCAGGAAGGTAAATGGCGTTTCTGTGCACTGTTCTGGTTCACCAGAAGCGGCTTAGTCATGCTGGCCACATGATCCGGAAACTGTACGCCAGCTCCCTCAGCCAATAAAGTGAGATGAGCGCTGCAGCCCCAGAGTCGGCCACGACTGGACCTAATGGTCAGGGGTCCCATTAACTTTACCTTACACTTTCCCTATAGGTAAACATTTAAACATGTCACTTCATGTCTGCAATCTGAATTAGTACACCTCGGCATTAGGCACTTCTCACAAAGCTTCCAATCACATTTTGACTCTGAGATATCTGTCTTGACCAAAGCCCAGCTTGTTTGCAAAATGGAAGCTATAGTGTAGCTTTGTGGTATCAGTGTATTTTTGGAGGCTTGGTATCAATATTTTTGGCTTTCCAGTTCCAAGCCTGATCCATCTCTTACCTCGTTCACTTGCTCCTTGTAATTCTTTCTACTACTGCACCTTAAGGTTAGCATATACAGTGGTACCTCAGGTTACATACGCTTCAGGTTACAGACTCTGCTAACCCAGAAATAGTGCTTCAGGTTAAGAACTTTGCTTCAGGATGAGAACAGAAATCGTGCTCTGACGGCACAGCAGCAGGAGGAGGCTCCATTAGCTAAAGTGGTGCTTCAGGTTAAGAACAGTTTCAGGTTAAGTACAGACCTCCGGAACGAATTAAGTACTTAACCTGAGGTACCACTGTATCCTGCCCTCTACTCTCCCTCTCCTCCTACTCAGACACAGCCTGCCGCGCTCTCAGTGGCAGAGCATCTGCTTTGCATGAAGAAGCTCCCAGGTTCAACCCCCAACATTTCCAGGTAGGGCTGGCAGAGACTCCCCCCATCTGAAAACCTAGGGGGAGGGGGTCCTGTCAGCCACTGTAGACTATACTGAGCTAGATGAACGGATGGTTATCCTGTATTGCAGCGGTTCACAACCTGTGGGTCCCCAGATGTTGCTGGACTACAACTCCCACCATCCCTGAGCTCTGGCCTTGCTAGCTAGGGGTGATGGGAGTTGTAGTCCAACAACATCTTGGGACCTACAGGTTCAGAAAGGCTGCTGTATTGCATGTGTCCACTTCTTTCTGAACTGCCATTGGACAATCAATGCAGGGGACACGTTTTCCCCATAACTACTGCTGCTCCTTTCTCCCCACCCTCCATCCCAAATTGTTTTTCAAGTTGGTGGGGAAAGTAAACCATACAGACAGAGATGTCTGCAATCAGCTTCACTGGTATTATTGGCGGCAGCTGCCCATGCATTATGGGTGCAGTTTTGAGCTGCATTTGCTCACCCTGCAGATTGTGCTTTCAGTGTGGCTGATCTGCATTGCTATAAAAATATTCAGCTATTGTTCATATAATGATCATGCAGATATTGTCCATTTGCTTTCATAAACATACAGGTTGTCCGTTGCTCTCCAGCTGCTGACAACTTCTTAATCTGTGAAGTGCCAGTTTTACTGTTGCTGCTCAATAGTCTGATCATTCTCAGCAATGACCTTCCCTTCCCTAACCATCCACCAATCTAACAGCATGAATTATTCGTCTAACGATTCATACCTGCTGTCTCTCAGAGTGCCGTGAATCATCATCAGGACTGCAGAGAAATTCAAGGACCTGGACGAGAAGCAAACATGATTACAGAGATATGGAGATAGATGTGCATCTTCTTGTTGTAGCTCAGAAATATACCTTATCAAATGCTTCTGGGAGAGAAAATTCTCTAGATGACTGGCACTACTATAGCATTTTGGAAAAGTAGACCCATCTCCAGAATGCCTGGAATTAATTTTCTGGTATATGAATTCAGCAAATAGAGAGCAATATAGCAACCATTTAAGTCTCCAGTTCTACTTTTATCTTCTGTAAGAACAGAAAATCTTTTTGGGCTCTACAGGCTAGACTTGAAACCACAATGACTTCAAAGCACCGCATGCTTTGTTGGGACTTCAAAGCACTGCATACAGCTAATACAGTTAATACAGTAGGTTTCAGCTCTACCACCCATCTGCTGATCACCAGTAGGAATTGAAGTCTGCTTTCCTTTGTCAATGCACACTCTGGAGCACACTTTAATACTCCCAACTATGCACTGGCAGGCAGGTCTCTACCTGCCCTGCTCCAGACATCACATATGATCTCTGGTGTGGAGCAGGTGGGTGTAGCTTGGAGGGAATGGCTTTAAGGGCCAAATTTGAATCCCTGGTGGGTCAGGTTTGGCCTGCAGACTGGATTTTCTGATCTTCTCGAAATCCTCCAACATGTATCTTGGTCTCTGTTGCCACTTAATCTTTATAAAATCACTGCCATCAGATTTCTCATGCTTTATATCCCTTTTTTTGCACTGTTAAAGAGAGACATGATACACAGTCCCGTAATTTTATGTTATGGCATCGCATAATGTGAGATTTTAGGCACTTTGTAAACAAAATACTCATAGTAATGAATATTAATTGCTTAATGTAGGTATTATGCAAAATAGTCCTGGAAAAATAATCTTCTAGTTGTCTGTAAGCATATATACTTTGTTTTATTGAGTAATTTAAAAAATGAAAGAAAGAAAAAACAAAATCAGCAACAGTCCTTTCCCTTTTATTTGTGCCCCCCCCCTTTTACCTGATCAAATAGAGTCCTATTTACAAACAGTGTGTTGTTGGGCTTAGCAAGCTGTCGGGCAAGGAAAGTAAAGAGACATCCAACTTGTGAGGGGGTAAAATCAGAATTCTCCACCATAACCTAGACAAGGGGAAGCAGCTCAATTAATTAGGTTATCCCATGTTATCACTTAACATACATGAAACAGACCAAATAACACACAGCAATAACCCAGAAAAGCACCGCTAACTATGCAAAAGATAAACTGTATCCAATTCCAATGTGATAAAGAAAATCATATAAAGATTTCCAAAATATATTACTGGAAAAAGGGAATATGAGAAAGCCAGATTACTAAATTGGAAAATTTAGATCACATAAGCACAAGGCAAGCACATTAGTCATTTCAAACAAAATTCATATGACTTTACTTGCATTGCAGTGTCCATACTCTGAAGGAGAGCAATTTATCATTACACTGCCATAAGAAATTCAGCTCATCATGGACTGGATGTAAGTATCAGCTCCGAAACCTTATCACAAGAAGCAGATATAGCACTATCACTGAGAAGTCATATTACACTGCCTTGCAGTAACAGCCAGCGACATTGTTCTGAACTCATCAGTGGATAACAGTAGGCATAGTTTGTGCAGTCTATGAAACAACTCGGGAGCTCATCATAAATAGTCGTAAAATGAGAGAGGGCGCAGAGAAGATGGACATAAATCAGGGGGTGTGTGGGGGGGTACAATTTCATTTTCTTTCACCAAGGAGCAGACAGAAATGTTAACTTGTGAGAATCCTCTTCCAAAAGTTAATTATGATAGGTTTCTAACAATTAGCATCTTAAATTTTGCTATTCTATACATAAAGAATTGCTAATACTCCCAATTATTTCTGACTATACCATGCTACCTATCCATGTTTTGCACTTTGGAAACATTTCTGTCATGGAGACAGTATAGTTATAGTGTCTTAAAACAAAGCATTCCATAAATCCATATTAACTATTTTATCTACCTTTTGTAAATCTAGATTTATCATATCTAGCCAAGCACTATGCAGAATCTGAGTACCCCTTTGCTTGGACACAAATGTGGCTAGGATTAAAATTCTCCTCATCACATGAGTGAATGTTCTGAACAACCTGCTTTCTACATGCTTAAAAGCACACTGTGTCATGAACCACTTGTAAATGGACACCCGTAGCTACACTGAATTTTGCTGTGCTCCTTAAGATCTTAAATAGTTGTGCCCTGAGAAGAGGAGGGTCAAAATAACAAGGGCATTTTGAGATACAACATCATGCTTAAGGGAATAAGGGAAATACTACTCCCAACTAAATTAAGTAGTTTCTCACATAGTCTAACCAAGATACAGCTAAGCTGGCAAGGTTGATTGACAATTACACCATTTCACCCAACATCTTCAGAACATTCTGGTGGTACTGCAATGTTTACAGAACCGTACACATGTACACACACACACACACACACACACACACACAATGGCTAAGCTTTAGCAGTATTCAGAAGCTTCTTCACAAAGTAGGGGTGGGAGTCTGAGGAACTGAGAACAGTAGTGACAAGAGACAATTCAGTGACAAATGAGAAACTGGCAAATCTGGATTCAAACAGAATCTACCCCAATGTGGAATCCCTGATCTAAGTATGTAACTTGTCCCTAAGATCAATTTCCATACCCAAGGACTAGAAGACCTTGCCAACAAAGGTCCGTATAGTTAAAGCCATGGTTTTCCCAGTAGTGATGTATGGAAGTGAGAGCTGGACCATAAAGAAGGCTGATCGCCGAAAAATTGATGCTTTTGAATTATGGTGCTGGAGGAGACTCTTGAGAGTCCCATGGATTGCAAGAAGATCAAACCTATCCATTCTTCAGGAAATCAGCCCTGAGTGCTCACTGGAAGGACAGATCCTGAAGCTGAGGCTCCAATACTTTGGCCACCTCATGAGAAGAGAAGACTCCCTGGAAAAGACCCTGATGTTGGGAAAGATGGAGGGCACAAGGAGAAGGGGACGACAGAGGACGAGATGGTTGGACAATGTTCTCGAAGCTACAAACATGAGTCTGACCAAACTGTGTGTCAGGACTGGTCGTTGTCCTCTTCAGATCACCACACAAATGCTTCTTGTTCTTTTATAACTTATTGTGTATTAACAAAATAATCTTATAAACAGTTCTTAACTGTTATTCCTCAGAGTCACTTCTTTCAGATATCTTCTGAGCTCTGCTTCTCCATGACCAGCCACCCTCAAAATGGCGAAGGCGCCTTTCCCTTCGTTTTCCCGCTCTTTTTTCTAACCTCCTGGCTAGAGCTGGCCTGTATCTCCCCTCCTCCGAACCTTTCCTGTGAACAGCTGGTCCCTCCCTGTTGTTCCTCTTGCTCCCTTCTATTAGATTCACTTCTCTCCTTCCCCCCTTGGGGAATGCTTTCTCCCTCTGATAAACTGAAAACTTCTAACTCTTCCCTGACACTGTGGGAGGCAGTGGAAGACAGGAGTGCCTGGTGTGCTCTGGTCCATGGGGTCACGAAGAGTCGGACACGACTAAACAACTAAACAACAACAAACAAAGGACTAGAAAGTGGCCAATGTAACAGAGTTTCTTTAAAAGGGATCCAGAGGAGATGAGGCAAATCACAGACCAGTTAGCTTTATGTCTGTTCTGGGGAAAGTGGTGGAAAGCATTATTAAAGCTAGAATTACCAAACGTATTGAACAGGTCTTGCTGAAGCAGAACCACCATGACTTCTGCATGGTTAAACACTGTCTCACCAACCTATTAAAAATAATTTTGAGCGTCAACAAGCATACATATGACTCAGTTGACACTATGTACTTGGGCTCTCAAAAAGCTTTTCACAAAGTCTCTCAACAGATTCCTGAGTAAGCTCACCATAGATAAGAGCATAAGAGGAGAGGTGGACCAGTAACCAGTTAAAAAATAGGAAGCAAGTAGGAAAAAATGGACAGTTCTTCCAATGGAGGGATGTAGAAAGTTGAATCCCCCAATGGCCAGTGTTGGGCTGTGCTTTTAAACTTGTTGATTAATGATATAAAGGCAACACAGTGAAGTAGCAAAGTCTGCTGATAAACAAAACTGTTCAGGGCAATTAAAAGAAAAAGAGAATGCAAGGCACACCAAAAGGATATATCCAAACTGGGTGAACGGGCAGTAAAATGGCAAATGCAATTCATGATAAGCAAGTATAAATTGATGCACATTGCAGGAAAAAAATATTAACTTTACATATATGTTAATGGTGTATAAGCCGATGGTGACCAACTAGGATGACAACCTTGGGGTCACAGTGGATAGCTCAGTGAAGATGCACATCCAGTGTGCAGTAGCAGCAGCTGTGAAATAAGTGAATTCTACATTTGAGATAATTAAGAAAGAGGTTGAAGATAAAACTGCCAATATCATAACACTATTCCACAAATCTATGGAAAGGCAGACTGGATAAGAGACCCACAATACCTTGTTCCATTGCTTACTTGTGGTTGTTTATTGTGAACCTTTACACCATGGGTACCTGATATGAATTAGTCACGCCCTGTGGCCAAGTTTGCTGTCTGCTTCCTACTTTGCTCCTTTTCCAAGTCTGAGGTGATCTATTCAACTTCTCCATTACACACCAGCTAGCAGCGCTCAGTTTCGGTTTACTCCATATGACAAATACATTAACCATCAGCAATATCGCTAGTCTGGTCAGTTAGAAAATATTATTTCTCCTCTCATGCTCCTGTAGATTGTTCTGTGCTCATGTAGTCCCTCATAAAATACCAAAACTGCCCCAGGTCCCTCAGATGATTTATGGGAAAGACTGCCTTTCACCTACCAAGATCATTTAGACCGATATCTCATCTGTCAGCAAAGACTGTCCCCGACTCTCCTGCCACACTAAGGCTTATACAACCTGACAACATGAAACTATGTTGGACTAACGAAGCATATAAGCTCAGACATACCTGTCTAGAAAACCTTAGTGTCCTCAGTTAATAGGGTTAGCCCACAGCACAGGATACTCAAGATCCTGTAGTCAAGTGAAATGTAGTTCATTTTTTTCTTTTTACAATAATCTCAGAATATGCCCCAGGCAATGTATCTGTTATACAGTGCTGGACACACAGAAGTTACCGGAGGACAATAGTAATATTTTGCCTTCATGTATTCTGCCATGTGTAGAGACACATTTAAAGAAAGTGTAGCTGTGTGTCGTCTTGTAGGGACTAAAGACACTGCAAAAAGTAGACAGAGACCTTCTTAGCTTATTATTTTAAAAAAACTTATTTATGGCAAGATAGCATACAGGGTTTACTACAGGTTGATGGGGTGGGGAGCAAGCTCTAAATGCGGGTTGCACGTATTTTGCAAAATCACAATAATGTATTATATATTTAGAAGTGCATAACGTGCACAATTAATAAAGAGACAACCTGCCCACAGGATCGTGATCTATATAAAAAAAGATGAAGAGAATGGAGAGGATACGTGGAGGGGAAAACCTTGCTCCTTTACTCTCAGCCAGCCAGCACAAGGAGTTAACAGAATATAATGAAGACATACACAAATACCATGGCTGCAAACTCCTTCCCTTGCACCTTCTACTGCGTACTTGCTATTTTCTTTCTTCAAGTATTAATCATGTTACATTTCTATAGGTTTGCTTTTAGTGACTTCCCGTATTGCTCTGATACTTAAACTTTTAAACTCTCTTAACCTTTAAGTCAGTTCATGATCCTGCCCTTCTCTCCTAGTGGCTCTGGCCACATTCTGATGTTTGTCCATGGCTTAATAAACTACAAACTTCATTTGGTGCCACCAAATTCCACATGAAACAGAAAAAGAGAATGATCGTTTGTCTCAAAAGCTACTGAAACACTGATGAGAATAAGAACAGAAAGAGATTACTTAAAATAGGAAAGATATAGTGTATCAACTAGGACAATTAAACATCAGCATACCCCTTGAGATTCTTTTTTGGGTTTCAAAGCAAGAAAGAGATGATTACCGTATTTTTTGCACCATAACACTCACTTTTTTCCTCCTAGAAAGTAAGGGGAAATGTCTGTGCGTGTTATGGAGGGAATGCCTACGGGTGGCATGCCTACGGATTTTCCTCCTCTAAAAACTACGTGCGTGTTATGGTCGGGTGCGTGTTATAGAGCGAAAAATACGGTAAATAGTGGATAAATTGGTACAATGACTACTACCTTCAGTAATAAGGAATAGCAAATTTGTTGAAAGGATGAATATGTGTCTTTGAAAATTTGGAAACACATGAGGTATTTACATTTGGGAGCAGATACTGAATGCCTGGCATGCTATGGTCCATGGGGTCACGAAGAGTCAGACACAACTAAACGACTAAACAACAACAACAACTGAATGGACAATTGTTAAGACAGAAATTGTTCAGAACTTGGGAGGTTGGAAATTTAAATGCTGGAAATGTTTAGCTACTAATGCAGACCTACTTCAGTTCTGGTGTGGTGGGGTTATCACAGAATTTTCTAATGCCTTTTCGAATTTTATTTAATTGAACAGAAGATGAAATTCCAACTGTTAGGAAATCTTTAATAATTTATATCTGCAAATGTTATGTGGGTTTGAACATGGAAAACTATGAACTCCCCCTCAAGGAGGGAGCAGTTACTGAAATGTTTAGATATAGAGAAGACAAACAAGTTAACTGATGCAATTAGCAGGAAACCCATCTCTTCTTTTCAATATGCTTTCAGTTACAAAATGTTATTTCTCTATTATTTTTTCCATCTTTGAATTTGAAGTTCTTCATCCTTCTAGCAGAAATACTAGGATACAAGGCTCATTTTTCAGTTCCTCAACCTATGACAGCAACGTATTTTCTGTTAAATGTTATGACCAAAAGAAGCCTATTCTGGAACAGTCCAAGGCCACACACAGAGGCAACTTAGTTGCCCCCTCTCCTGTATATGACATACATCCATTTTGCATTAACCATTTACAACAACACTGCGCTAACAACTTATGTCCATAGTTCTTTGTCCTCATTATGTTTCAGTGTATATTATATTCAAGATAAGGATAAAGTCCATCAATGAAACCAACATACATCATCACTTATGTATTAAGGTAAGTTAGCTTCATTAGGCACTTCAGTGAAGCATACTGGATCAAGAAAGAGATGGCATTGCACGATTATTCTCTCATGAAACTGTACATTCTACAGGAAAATATTTGTTTAGTATTTTTAAAGAGCACCATTAGTTTAAAGTCAGGAAACATTTCTCATTCAAGTACCTCAGAGTACCTTGCAAGAGGTGCTAGTGAAGCCAGTGCCATTCACTTCTTGCCAATTAGTAAGGCACACAAAGGACACATTTATTCATTTCCCAAAGAAAGCATTCCAACTCAGTGACAGGACTAAAATAAAGGAATAGATAACACCCCAGAAACAATCCATCTTTTACTATGGCCACTACAAAAACAGGTGAGGAGGGAGCTTACCTTCAGAAGGATGTCCACAATCCTCTGTTGGTACTCTACAGCTTGCTTGTCATTCTTAAAGTCTTCAAATGTCTTTGTTAGATAATGGTATTGGGAGAGAAAAGAGGGGGAAACACTTTATACCTTTATCCCCTTATAATGGGAAATATGAAAAATGCAGCAGCTAGCAGTGGGACTTGTTACATCCTTCCTTCATTCCCTCACGCCAACTGTAATTATCCACTAAACTTGTTACTTTACTCTGCTTGTAAATCTTGTTGCAAAGACGTCAGCGGCCAATTAGACTATAGAAACTGGAATAAAAGTACAACAGCACTTTGCAATGAAAGCTTTTTCTGATGGACAGTATCATTTGGCCTCTACCTGTAACACAACTCGCTCAAACTATAATTGTTTTCAGGTGCCTGCAGCATCTCAGACAGTAGTGTGAAGTGGAGAAGCTGACAGTAACATGCAAGCTGTTAAGATATGACGGCTTATATTGTGGTAGAAAGCTATGGGGTCCTGAGGCAGAGACAAGCGCAGTGCATAGATGTAACAATTTCCAGAGGGGGTAGTCATGCTGTAGCAAACTCAAAACCAGGATGTTAAGCTCATGTGCCTATTATAGCAGAGGGTTAAGAACAGGTCCTGAAGGAACAAGGGGAGAGGAAAAAGCAAACAAAACTTTCCTGTTGAATGGATTATTAGACAGGGAGGAAGGGAGCAAGATAAAGAAACCTAGAGCATTAAGGGAATCAACCAGGAGATGAACATCAACTGTACTAAAGACAGTAGAGAGGTCAATGAGAGGCTTATGTCTGGAAATGAGAAGAAAATATTATTATAAAAATATTATTAAAATAATTATTATTTATACCCTACCCAGACTGGCTGGGGAAACCCAGCCAGATGGGCAGGGTATAAATAATAAAATTATCATCATCATCATCATCATCATCATTATCATTATTATTATTTTGATTACTAAAGTTTCAGCAGAGTGCAGAAGCCAGATTGCAGAGTCAGTATTATTTCTACAGAGGCAATCTTCCCCACTTCCAATATGAAACTAGAGCATCAATACAGGCAACAATGTTAGCTCTAACAATAGGCACAAAATAAATTAGTTCTCAGCATAAAGAGGTATTATTAACACTGAGCAAGAAGAAGGTATCCCTGAAGTGAAAAAAGTACCAATAATGACAGGGTGTAGTGTGGCTTGTGGGTGTCCAGTGTGAAACTATTAGCAGCAAGCACAAATGGAAAAGTGCCATCCTTCCACCTCCTCTTCTTCAGCCCCCAAACCCAATCTAGTATTGTTGGCTTCTAACCCCTAAGCCTCACACATACATCTTCCTCTCTCCTTGGATATTAAAAATGGCAATGGAAATAAAAGGAGAGTCTTCTGCTTCTCTGTTCCTGTATCTAATAGTAGGGCAGCCTCTGGCTTCCAGAAATAGCAACTGCATGGTCTTTGTAAAATAAAAAAATTCAAAGGGCAGCTTTTCACATGTTGAACTACACACTTAGCAAGTGTACTGCTACATAATTTTTTACAATATCTGGCCCACCAAGAGTAATGTAATCCATAATGGTGAACAGATTTATCACCAGCATAACCTGGCCTGGAAACCTGTTACTTGCTGCAAAACTGCATATGCAATACAACAGCATTTTAAAGACTATTCCTAATAAAATATGCATTTTTAAAATGCATTGAATACATTGGTTCTCTGTTCAAGAAGTAAGACCCCCGGTGTTGGTGGAATTTGTGCCAGTGGCTCCCAAATTCCCTTTCTTCAGAAAGGCCTTCCAACAGTAAATGGGACGGTTGGCTCATAAAGACTGAAACTCTACACACCATAAGGAGAGTTTGTAGTGACAAACAGAGAATATTCAGTTGCAGCTAATACTGGAAAAGGTTAGCAAATATTATATTTGTCAAACAAGTACCGTATTTTTCGCTCTATAACACGCACCCGACCATAACACGCACGTAGTTTTTAGAGGAGGAAAATCCGTAGGCATGCCACCCGTAGGCATTCCCTCCATAACACGCACAGACATTTCCCCTTACTTTTTAGGAGGAAAAAAGTGAGTGTTATGGTGCAAAAAATACGGTAAGTTTTTCTAGATTAGTGAAAACTTGACATATATATCTTTAATCAAATGAAGGAGGTGATGGGATTTCTCCCCCAATATCTTTGTGGAAGTGGTGTTGCCACTTACCAGTGCAAGAACATTGAGGAACTCTCGTGTATCGAAGTGCAGCAGTGTACGGACATAAGGGTAAACCTCTTCATCGGTGGGTGCCTCTGCTGAGTGCAAACGAATGAGGAATTCAAAGACCTGCCATGAAAGATTAATAATCACTGAATACCTGAAGGAAAGCTTACCAGCTCCTTAAACCTCCTTGAGAATACAGAACGGATTTTCAACAGCATTTTCTGTTCCTTAAATGCCATCCGCTGTGCTGGACGTTTATTTCCTGGTACAAGTTCAATGATTTAACAGTAGGCAAAGTACTTCTGTTTAACATATCCCATGGCTTCTTACATCCACTTTCACAATTATTGACATTTATTGCTGCTCACTGGCATCTGAGAGAGATTATCACCACAGGTTTCCTAAATAATGAATTCTGGCAAAAGATACAAGCACATTTGCCTTCGAGATTACTTTCCAAAATGCACCAATTCCTAATATATCAAGTCAATTTACTGGGACATAAAAGATAAAAGAAAGATTGTTAGCAGAATTTAAAATGGGAGAGTGATTATGAAAATCTATGAACCACAGGCCAAATGTTGGGGAAAATAACACAGACAATTTGAGCAAGAATGACTGGAGTTACCCCATCCAATCACTGTACTTAAAACAGAAATCCATGAAGAAGCCTTGGGCCACTGGCAAAGGAAGAGGAGTGCGGGGGGAGAGTACCGCCCCCGGCAGCGCAATCTCGGTGGGGTGCCATCGCGGCTGCCCCCCTGCCCACACTGGGCGCCATGCCCCCGCAGGTGGCGTGCCCCACCCCCAGGATGCATGCCACGCCCCCGTGACATGCTCCAGCCCCGCCCCTGCCTGCTTGAAGCTCTGCCACTGCCTTGGGCACAGGACATCTCTACACGGACCATGCCTATGGCTGTCCATCACAGACTATGAGCAACAGGTATATCAGTTAAACATCACAAGACCAGAACAGCACAGCAGAGTTGCAGAGAGCCACAACTGTGCAACTACTTGGCATAAGGAGTGCCAGTTCAGTAAGTAGGTTATATGATCAATCTGTACAGTGAGGCATGAGACACAATGCTTCGCTGTGGTTTAAATAACAGTTCCCCGAGGAGCTTTAGCAACAGGAACACAGAAGTGATGCCTGAAATTTACTGGCAGTGATTTAGATCACCTGGCCTACACCCAAACTATCTGCCATGCTACTGAGCTGAGCACAGCTAATAAGCGCTAATGTCTTTGCATACAGAGCAAAATGATCAGATATGCTTCAAAATGTTGCTTCAATGTGGATATTAAAAGCTATTTTATACCATTATTGTGGCTATTTAACAGAATAGTAAGTCACTTCATGATCAGGGAGACAATCCTGTGCATACTGTATGGTGGGGTACAGGTAGAGCACATAAGATTGCACTGTAAATGTATAATACTTAGTGTAGAAAAATCTGGTAGATTACTTGTTAGCCCTTATCCCCAACAACTCAAATGAAGCCTGCATGCACAAAACAGCCACACTTTGTCCCCCTCCCTTTTCCATTCTGCATGTTCCCTCCCATCATGTTTGAATGCAAAATTAGGCTTTTTAGATCAATGACTTTTCTTTCTTTACATTGCTTTGTAAAATATCATACATAAATACAAAATGTCACATAAATCCTTCATGGCAATCCTATGGCCTTTTAAACTGGGTGGGGGATATTGTTTTTGTTTCTTGCTATGGTATATATTTTTGTGTTCTTACATTGTAAATCACCCCGTGATCTTTGGATTATGGGCAGTATAGAAATTTACTTTAACAAAATCAATCAATCAATAAATCAGGTGATCTACTTATTGGCCATTCTCCCCGACAACTGAAATGAAGCCTAGGTACATTTTATCATATGCATGTCTACTCAGAAGCAAGTCCCACAGAGTCAACTTGAATTACTCCCAGGTAAGTGAGAATAGGATTGCAGCCTTAGCCTCTAGACTAGTGGTGGGGAATCTGTGGCTGTTCAAATGTCTCATCAGTCCCAGTCAGCCAGCATGGCCAATGGTCAGAGATTATGAGAATTGGAGTTTTAATAATAATAATGGCTGGTTCAGCAATATCTGGAGGGTCTCAGGGTTCCCCATTCCTGCTCTAGACTCCCATGAAGTCCATAATGGACAAAAAAACCCAGAAAAAATATAGCACAGTTCC
Organism: Podarcis raffonei; assembly: GCF_027172205.1. NCBI lineage: Eukaryota > Metazoa > Chordata > Lepidosauria > Squamata > Lacertidae > Podarcis > Podarcis raffonei. The sequence goes on along the minus strand of NC_070606.1, from coordinate 63,166,334 downwards.
CAGCTGACTATATCTTCATTGAAAGAAGGGCAGGGGAGAGAATCAAAACGTGTATGAAAAAGTGCTCAGGGACAATCACAAAGAGCTGTGGCAGACAATCAAAAGGCTACCGTTATCCAGATGATAGCAACTTCTTATCAGATATCTGCAACGTAACGGCTAAGCACAAAAGGCATGTCTTTCCTATCACATTGTTACGTGATTGCTATAGATAAACCAGGTTCTGTGATGGGAGTCATCTGCCAACCTTAATAAATTTAATATCTGCACATAGTCTTAAAGAATATGACACAAATGGAATGTAGGGGGGGACGACTATCCTTTTGAGTTTTTATTTGCTCGTGTTCCTGCAATATTGCCTCTTTCGTTTTGTCTCAAATTTTTTACACTCTCTCTTGTTTCCTCTATAATAAGACTTCCAAACATGGACCAGCAGTCTGTGAAGTTGAGCTCAGAAAACTTTGGGATATTGCTGTGGCAACCACTGTCAGAGTGGTTGGATACTATTCAAAGATGGAGGGAAGGGAGTTCCACAACAAATTATGCCTTTGATAATATTATTATTTCTTATTAAGCACACCTACAGGAGCAGCTTCCAAATTTTTCAAAAATGCAAAATTATTCTGGCAGAACATAGGAAACTGCCTTATACGGAGCCGGACCATCAGTCATTCAGCTCATTATTTTCTACATGGACTGGCTGGGTAATACTGAGCCACTGGCCTTTCCAGTGAATTTTGCAGTTTATTTTTAACTCACCTGATTTTTAACCAAAGGTACCAGATCTTCAGGGATATTGCCCAGTGGATAAGCTCGACCAGCCAAACAGCAACTGTTAAGAAAGGACAGGTGGAGTTAAAACAGTGCCATAAATTAAGAACTGTAACATAACAAAGACCTAAATGCAGCTGGAAATGGCCCCCATTTCCTTATCTAGGTTCCTACTCATATACAAGTGGGACCCTTCAACAAACAGCAGCAGAGTGCTCCTGTTCAGGGTTCCAGTCACTCTGTTTGAAGAGTTTGGATTTGGATTTGATATCCGGCTTTATCACTACCCGAAGGAGTCTCAAAGCGGCTAACATTCTCCTTTCCCTTCCTCCCCCACAACAAGCACTCTGTGAAGGGAGTGGGGCTGAGAGACTTCAAAGAAGTGTGACTGGCCCAAGGTCACCCAGCATCTGCATGTGGAGGAGCGGAGACCCAAACCCGGTTCCCCAGATTATGAGTCCACCGCTCTTAACCACTACACCACACTGGCTCTCACACTGTTCTATACCCCTGCAGTTTCCCCACTCACCCAAAGGAGTCTATCAGCATTAGAATTTAGTTTGCCTCTAATTGTTGCAAGCATATCTTGCCACATAATCACTTCAGTGACTCCACTTTTCAACCATGCAGGCATCCACTTGGCCCTGATAATACCTTTCCTGATCTTAAGTCTACATTCCAGTCAAGCTTCCATTATGATGGTACTGAATAGCCTCTCTCCTGCCAAGTGTTCTGAACCTCTTGACTATCCCTTTCAATTTCTTTTTTATCCCTTTCAATTTCCTTTTTATCTCATTTTTATTAAGTTTCCTCTTTTGAGGCAGTCAGAACAATGTTGGACTTTCTTGGCAGTTGTCCACTTATATGCTTGATTTCATAGCACCATGGTCACTGTTCTAGATCAGTTCAACAATACCTACGTCTTGCACTAGGTCCTGGACTCCATTTAAGATAAACTCTAGGGTAGCCATCCCTTTGGTCAGCTCCATGGCCAATTGTTCTCATGCGCAGTTGTTTAGGGCATCTGGAAATTTTACTTCTTTACTGCAACTGTGCATGTGTGTACCCAGTCGATGTGCATTTGAGGCAGTGAGATGATAGGACATCTCTAGCAAGGGTGCCAGCTTGAATAAAATATGGGGGAGGCAGATAAGCCCCGCCCCACAAAATAGATCAGATGATGTGGCACGCACACACCATTTGAATGGCAATGCTCATCAACTGAGGGGGGGGGGTGCTGCCTGGGGTGCAGAGAATCCTAGCTAAGCTATGGTATTGGCTGCTGGCATGGCAGAGCTGTTGGGTTTCTCTGTCCCTATGTGACGAAAAAGATCATACTACAGTGGTACCTTGGTTTACGAACTTAATCCGTTCCAGAAGTCCATTCTTAAACTAAAGCGTTCTTAAACCAAGGCATGCTTTCCCATAGCAGTGGGGGACTCAGTTTACAAATGGAACACACTCAACATGTTCTGCTTCCAAGGCAAAGTTCACAAACCAAAACACCTACTTCCAGGTTTGCAGCATTCTTAATCCAAGTTGTTCATAAACTAAGCTGTTCTTAAACCAAGGTACCACTGTACTACAGAAAGCAAAATATAAATAACTATCTCATAGATGCTGGAAGTACTGTACCTTATATAGACAAGCAGCTTGTTGCCCATGATGACTTGCTCGTCTAAAAAACAAACAAATAAACCACACACAGAGAAATAAAAGCTTTGTATTATCTTCTGGAGTTGAATTTACTCAAAGCTCATAACCTGCTTTGCTAAAAGGACTTACTTGCAATAACCAAGTGATTTGACAAACTCAATGTTCCATTTTCTTCATAATCTGACATATGGACAGATGTCTACACTAAAGACATTGCATCTGGATACTAAACATTTGAGAAAGTTCATGAAAGGCTGAAAATGTCAAAAAAAATACTATAATTTTGACATTTAGTAAATAATAGTCACTGTATAAAACAAAGGAATGACACCATGCTTGCTCAGAAGGTTCAGGGTCTTGGCGGTGTATTCCTATCCTCTTGTAGGATATTGGCGTCAGCTAGAAGAATGCATAAGTGCCCCTTCATCTGAGCTATGGAACATAATGAGCTGCCTTATACCAAGCCACACCACTGGCAGTGTCCCTCCAGGGTTTGTAGCTCATTTGGGTACACAGAAGCTGAGTAGGATCAGCATATACGTTAAGGTATAGGCTGGATTCATGTGAGTTTTAACATGAAAGTCATTTCCAGAGAGGAAGTTTATCAGTCATAAAGCAGATCTCTCCAAGGGAACAAGCCAATGAGGTGAGCTGAGACTAGGATGACCGGTGGGTAGGGTAGGCTATAGCAATCCCTCACATTCAGGTATCACAAACCAAACCATCTTTCAAAAAGTGCCCAAAATGTAAATTTAAACGATAAATACTTATCAAACACAGAGTACCTGAGAGAGACTTTCCAGCACTAAGAGGATGAGCAATGACCTTGAACAATTTCTGGGGGTGGGAGGAATGAAGAGAACACAAACAAGGTTAGCAGATGTTTCCTTTGTTGCTCTTCATTTTTGTTCAACATATTAATAGTGGATTTGGCAGTAGTAAAAAGACATCAAAAAGGGAGAGATTTCAAAAAGAGAAAATTGCCAAGTAGTCAAAGGGTGCAACTGTAGTTGAACGGGTAGTTTTGCCCGGGGCAGTTTGGTTTAAATAGCTGCAAATTGTTTTGGAATGGCAGCATAATACAAAGGGAGTGTGCCCCAGGCCCATACCACATGAAGTAAAGCTTTACCATGTGGGAAAGTGTACTTAAACACTCGCCTGCTGCCTTCTCCAGTCTCTTTCAATGCCACAACAGCAGCTCATCTGTCCACTAAGAAAATGAGGGAGCAGTATGTGGTACTACTAAGTAGGTGACACTGAAGTTCTCCAGTATGGGATTGGCTGGTTTGCTTTCAAGGCTAAAAAATATTTTGATTTCCTATCCAATAAGAGTAATAGAGAAGCAGGTTTTCTTCATCTATACTGCAGAGGGGAATATCCAGCCCACTGGCCAAACTTGGTCAACCAAGAGTTTAAATTTGGCCTGGAGGGCCATTCCCCCCCCCAAACCACTCCCACCTGCCACAGAACTAATGTCATATGTGATGTCATCTGTGAGACAGGTAGAGGTATGGTTGCCAGAACACAGTTGGGAGCCAAAGCCTCACGCATTTTAAAGCACCACACAGGGCTCTTTGCAAACCCTGCATGATGCTTTGACGTCCCAACTTCAGGACTTCAAAGCACACAATTGCCTGATGTCACTGTATTGCCTAGTGATGGACAGGTGGACAGCCCAGCTGTCAAATTTGGTCCAGAAGCCTAGGATCTGATAAGAATCTGGCCTATACTGGATTGCTGCCTCTGTGCATTCAAACATCCAGGGGATTACTGGTTGCAATTAAATGCAAGGGCCAGTACAGGAACCAGTGTAGATGCAAGACAGGGAAAGACTATAAAAATATATCACCTGGGAGGTAGCAAATCCAACACACTCTTTATGGAACTGCAGATTTCATTCTACCCATCTTAATATTAATTCATTTGCATAGGAAGCTGCCTTCTAACAAGTGAGATTATTGGCCCATCTAGCTCAGTACTGCCTACACAGACTGGCAGCTGCTTTATCCAGTATTTCAGACCAGGGTCTCTCCCAGCCTTACTTGGAGATGCTGGGGATTGAATCCTGAACACAGAAGATATGGCACAACTGATGAATAGATGTTTCCCATTGGTGATGAATTACTCATGGAATTGCTGACATTTCCAGTGTGTAAATTACCTTGGGTGGGAAATGTAAATTGTACAAAGTGGCCTTTAGGCACGCTGCCAATAACAGTTATTCAGCCAGCTATAGTGGCAAAACTGGCTCATGCAGATGTCCTAAAACTGCAGTAGTTACCACCATCCTTTCTAACATTTTCAGCACTAAAATTTTCAGGTAGAAAACTGGTATCAATCAGTACACTCAGGCAGTTGCTTAATAACCACTGCTACCGCCACTGAAATAACATACTTATTTCCCTACAAGAAGACTGAAACAGCATTATGGTTGCTCATGCAAATGAAAAGGAAAAGGTGATGAATACTTAAGGTGATGTTATAATAAACAAACCAACGTGCTGCTTATTTTTTTACCTGGACAAAAAAACAAACAAACAAGTTTAGAAATTATGTTATTATATTTTGGGGATACAAGGGATTTGTTCTGTCCTTAACAAAATGTCAGTGCAATTATGTAGCTGGTAGTTGACATTATGAATGTGTCACTACATGATCTTCTCTCTAATTCTCCATGACAACAGCTAAATGTTGACCTTTTCCACCATGCAGTCCACAGTGGCACCATCTTTCCAGTAGTCCTAGACTTGCCATGATATAATCTGTGTCCACACAGGTTTGAATGATTCATCAAACAAGGAATTTAATAGCGAGAAGGAACATATTTAAGGCACCCATATTTACAGTTTCTCTTGTTTACTTGTTATTTTCTAGGAAGCAATCTCAAACTACAAAATAAAATTCTGAGTGCATGCAATGCCTCCCCACGCACCCACCATGTTGGGATCTAACAGGTAAAACAATGCTCTGTTTATTTAAATGCAGTATCTCTCCCTGGGAAAAGGAGAGGTTTTAATCCAGTGGTTTAAATAAACAGTACAGTCTAGCTGACTCACTTTCTCTCTCCTAAGCGGCCAGGGTTGATGGGAGCTGTAGTCCAATGACATCTGCAGGGTTACACAGTACCCTACCAGTGCTCTTATTTAATTGAATTCTATCTCCAGGAAGTAACGCGAGATAATCACAATGTTCAACATATGATGTTGGGGAGAAAGAACCATATGAGAATCTCGTATCCATGAGTTCTTTCTGGAAGGCTACTGCATATGACCAGTTTATTACAATGCACCCTTAGCCTCAGCATCAGTGATGATATCACAAAGTTCTTTGCATAAGAGCCTCCAATAATTTAAAATCTGTTTCAGTTCTGTTATTGCTTGCTTGCACTTTATCGGAAGAAAAATAAAATAGTGATTATTTTTCAGACATCTTATGAGCAGTCCTTGTTGGCTACGTCCTTAGTAAATAGGTTGCTACTGACTTGTTTATTGTCAAATGTTGCACAGTTATTTATTTGGTCTGGAAAAAAACAACCACTGGCTGAAGAGCAAGTCCTTGAAATTACTTAAACCAGCTCCATGTTTAGTGATGCTTGATAAGAACCATGAGACTTATTGCTCCCAGATTCAAAGAAAATGGCTGTGGCCAATGTCACCCAGGGAATGTGTGTGTGTGGCTTCTCCGTAAACATGCACAATGTTCAGAATAAATAAGAACTGCAGTTAAAGAAGAATAAAAACTGGACTGCTCCAGCCTAAAGCTAAAGAGTAAAGGAAACCAATGTGATGGCCTCCAGACCATGTTGGACTCCAATTCCCTTAATTCCTAACCATCAGCCACCCTGGCTGGGGTTGATGTTTAGCTAAGCGTCTTGCAGAAAACTGATGATGAGCATAAAAGGTACTTAGTATGTGGCTCCAACCTTCCTACCTCCATTGGTGTAATATAGTCATTCATGCCACTGTTGTAGACATAGATCATGGCATCATACAAACGATTCTCCCAGCACATGAGGACCACCTAGGAACAAAAAAATATGCCTTGAGACTTGAAGATTTATTCAACACTATAACAGACAGTAAGCAGCATGTGGACTCAGAAGATAATGTAGAGCAATACATATACAAAAAGCTGAAACTGATTTCCTTAAATGAGGGGGAAGGGAGGTAATTTGTAGCAAAGGGTTTTCGAAAGTCCACATTGCTGTTTTTGGAATTCCTGGCTTTTCAAAGGGATGTTTAAAGCCCTTTTACAAATACAACCATGCTGCTTCTTAAACTGAGGTATGGAGCTGCTTTGGAAAAGCTTTCAAACAGTCCTGTGCTGCTCTTTGAACCTCCAGTTTTTTAAGGTTCAAGCAGCACTGGAAGGGAGAACAATTCCCCCTCCTTGAACGAGCCACTGCTCATAATAATAATAATATTTATTTATACCCCGCCTTTCCCGGTTTAAAAACCGGACTCAGGATGGCTAACAGCAAATATAAAACATTGATTAAAATGCAACTTAAAAGCAGCATAAAACAGTATATAATACAACATAAAATGCAGCATCAATATCAATAAAATTCAAAAATTCAGGGGTCATTGGGGGAGGGGAACCCCAGTCAGTAGACATCAAATGGTCACCAGGGCTAACTGGCCAAGTTGTTCCTACTAGGGCCAGCAAGGAGGAGTGTGAACAAGAATTTAAATGTGGGGTCCCAGAAAGGGTTTCTTCATAGAAGAGGAAAGGGAAAAGGGAATAGAGGATCAGGCTAATTCAAATTGAAGGCCAGGCAGAATAGGTCTGTCTTACAGGCCCTGCGGAAGGAGTGGTTAATGGGTGGTGGAAGTGTTTCACCAAAAGAACAATTGGGAGCTCACTTTAAGTGCCCAATTTTTCCTTTGAAGCCCCGCCCTTACCCATGAGACACCTGGTGACATCATACATGACAAAAATAGGACGAGTGGGCATGAACTCCTAAAAATGGCTTTGCAGGCCAAATGGGGAGGCCTGGTAAAGCCTTATTTGGCTTGCAGACCAGAGATTCCCCACCCACGATTTACCCCAAGTTTGAAACTTGTATAAATCCACATAATTATAGCTAGATTAATGTAGATTACCCTAAGAGATCTTGTCTGGTTCTAAAATGCTTTTTATGAAGGCTGAAGCCTTATCCTTGCCAGGGAATCGTTTGCCTGCGTCCCCAGGACCGAAGAGAGAGCAAAAAGCACCAGGAAAGATTCTTCTTTGGAGAAAAAAGTTTTATTGAAATCTGTGCACAGAGGTGGCCAGTGGGATCGTTCCCAAAAGACTGGCCCATAGATACAAATAAACAAGCATCTTTATACCTGAGAGTCTGCCCATCTCTTCCCACCTCTTCAAATTCTCCAATCAGCTGGCAAGGTTAAGCTTATTTCCTTATATGGCATATGGCTATCTGGCTAGCTAAGCCCACCTCCTTCCCTTGTTCGTGTGCTCCTCTCTTGCGTTACTGCAGCAGAGAGCATGTGCAGAGAGCAGCTCCTGGTTTGCAGAGCTCAAGCAATTGCAAAGAGGAAGTAGCTCCCAGCTTGCAATTGCGGTTTTTTGCTAGCTGCTTAACCACAACTGCAGAAGTTAGCTTAGGTGCAGATAGTATTGAGATTAACCCTTTCATTTAGAGTTTTACAGAGCCCAGGGGCATCTCTGTAGCACAATGCAACACAAAACGTTTTAAGCATCTTGTTCGTTAACTATTGAAAACATTCATACTTAAACAGCAGCAGAATGAGATTACATCCATGTCAAAATATGAAGGTTACCAATTATCACCTGCTGTATGTCTAGGCTGGTGATATCCATATGTACAATGCAAGCCTCCATGTTTGCCATTAAATTCTTATCTTGGAAGTGAAGCAGCAAATCTTTCATAATTTGAGCTGTAATTCCCATCAATTTATCACTTAAAATGTATGGCTCAAGACACTCCAGAAAGACACCCTTTGCCACAGAATTTTCACTCATCTTGTCATACATCTGGCTAAACAACAGATCCCTAGAATGAAGATGACAAGTGAATAAGTAATTATCAAAAATAAAAAACTTATTTTAGCTAGTAATGGTTGATTTCTACAGCATACACAGCAGGCAAAAACACTTCCTGCATTCATATTATGGATGGGGGACTGATCAATCTATTTCTGCCAGTATCAGTTTTGCATGTGTTCAGACAGTAAATCTGTTCTGTCCCATGTTTCAAATACATATTAGTCTATAAATATGTATTTTTTTCACAAAATGTCATTTAGTAACATACCTTAAGTTAAAATAAACATTTTGGTACTTTTTTTTAAAGTAAGAACTGCTTTGTAAAATTCAGATAAATGTGAAATCCAAAAGGATAATTGCATTCTGATCTGCATATGAGTCCAGAAGGCACAGATCAAGTCAATTTGCACTGGAATTCAAAAAGATGAAATTCCTGAAACATCTGTCATTCAGATCAAAAACTTTAAAATGTGAGGCCGTAAAAGGAAAATCCATTTAGAAACCCGCCATTTTACAAATAAGCAATTGCGAATGCAGTGCTATAATTCAAGATCATTCAGACAGGAAATTTAGAGAAAACCTTCCCCTATGGCTCAATTGTTCCATCATTGTCAGCTCTCATATCCCACTTTTCTTCTGGGACACCTGCTGTTTGTCATTAAGGCAAGGAACAGCTATAGGTGGCAGTCCTGGTGCAGTATGTATGGCAAATCTATTGAATTCAGTAAGCAAGTTTCTCATGCTCTCACTTACATCCGCTGAAGCAGAAGGCAGTAATCAACAATGACAGGCACCATATCCTGCGAAAAAACCACACAGAAAGTGTCACTAACAATCCGCAAGTACTACTTGATCTCCTATTACTGCTCTGTAGCTGTTATCCAGAAAAGATTAAACTTGCACTGATATAGGGAGATCACAAAAGGAAGTCACTATATTGCTTGCACATTATCCTCAAGACTTGAATTTTTTTTCTGACGCAGAAGAATCAACCCTGCGTCTACCACAAGATGATAGCAGCATGATAGAAGCCTATACAAGGAAATATTATTTTTATATAGGTGCTTCCATTTCTCTTGAAACAATTCATAACCGTTTTAACCTCTGAATTTTAAGTGAAAATAGAAAAGAGAAATCACTGCAAAAGCATTGTACCTGAAAGTGCTGCTCCATAACCTGGATTTTACCCTGATCAGGACATTTCTTCATCGTTCGATCAGCAAAATGGATAAGAATTTCAACCATCTGTGAAACAGAAAGATTACAGAGGTAAGAAGCACCCATCATGCTTCAAATGAAAGGAAGGTGCTTGACGATGGAAGGAGAGAGAACATTCCCAGCCCTGCCTGAAGATGCCAGAGACTGGATGTGGGATCTTCTGCATGCAATGCACATGTTCTACCACTGATCTATGGCTCTAGGAATGAGTTCAGAAAGAGATACAGGGGCAAATCGGGGGTGGGCTGTCCAGCTGCCAAAGTTCTCTCATAGATGTTGGGTTTCCTATCCACAATCCTTTGAATCTAATAGGAATGGCCTTGAACTTGATGAATCAGCAGCCAGTGCAGAGGTGTCTCATTCTTGTCAGCAGCCATGCTACAGCATTCTGCACTAACTGCAGCTTCCAGATCAAGCGCAAGAGAAGCCCCACATAGAGTGCATTGCCAGGAATCCAAGCTTGAAGTCAGCAAAGACTGAACTACTGTGGTCAAGGCTCTGCCGGTTCAGGAACAGCCATAGCTGTGGTATCAGTCACAGCTGCTAAAGGGGCCTCAAACCACTAAGGCTACCTGGACCTCCCACAAAGTTTGGACCCAATATCAGTTAATGTACAGTGTCAATGTTTAATCATTGTGGAGGTGTAACTATATACTCTGGTGTTTGTTAATGAGGATGAGCATCACAGAAGTGGAAACAAGAGGAATTACCAACAAAGGAAGAATGACAATTGAAGTTAATGGAGTATGCAGAACTGGCCAAAATGATGGGAAGAATCCGAGAACAGCGGGACCAGAAGTTCATAAAAGACTGGACTAAATTTGTAAATTATTTGAAAGACAATTGTAGTCAATCAAACACGTTGGTAGGATTGTAAGAAGCTTTGTAAGGAAAGGTATAAAAATCACTGCAGAGAAGAATAAGAAAATATGATGCTTTGATGTTTTTGATATGAAAGCAATGGTTAAGTAGTGAAAATGCAGAAATTTGAAATGAAAGTTAGAAAATCATAAGGAAGGTTTGAAGGCAGTCATGGCCCTAAAAAGCCAAATTGTATAATGTAAGCGGAGAGATTGTAATGGAAATCATTATTGTAAAATTAATAAAAATGATATGGCAAAAAAAAAAAAGGATCAGCATCACTTATCATGTAAGAGAACAGTATGCATTGATGGCAGGTCTGACCTTTAATTGTCATTGATTTATACATTCAGACATACACCAACACACACACCCCTAACTAAGCTGTTTGTTGGGAAAACAAAAGCAAAATCGTACAGGGGAGAAAGACAGAATGTAGCTCTACATTTGGAAAAAAAAAAGATGAGATTAGGAAGAGGAAAAACTCACTCTGTCTGCAACAACAGCCTTTCGTTTCTGTTCATCTCCAGACAACCCTGTTTAAAAACAAAACAGAATACCAAGTCCTTTCCAGGTCAGACTGCAAATGAAAAAGCTCCTCACTTATTATAACTCAGAGTAGGCAATTTTTAAAAAATTAAATGTCTCAAAACACAACTTTAAAGTGTATAACTAACACCACATATACTGTAGAATTAAAACACAGGCAGGATTAATTTTAGCATGGGATTAGACAAATTTATGAAAGGCAGGTGTACCAATAATGGCTTTTAGCCAGGACAGAAAGCGGAAAGTCCCATGTTCATAGGTAATATACCTCTTAAGATCAGCTGCTAGAAGGTAAGCAATTGGCTTTTGTTGAAGCATTTACTTAAGTGGTACAATACCTAAATCAAACTTACCTACAACAGCCTTGGCTTTCCCTTCGTGAAAGGACCAAGCAAGAGCCAGTGCTTCATTAAGGCAGTCTTGTTTCAGAAGGTGATCTATTCTCTGAAGTCAGATACACAACAGCAACAACTGTTACAGATTGTGACCAAAGGCAATCTCCAATTAAGGATTTAATTCAGGAATTCTAATTGTTCTGTTTGCGTTTTAAGACATTTCTAGGATGCTTGCTCCAACACAGAAACATTCAACCCCTCCCCCTCAAAAATACAATGTGCACAACCCACACATACACGTGTCTCAGATCGATCAGCCACTCAAAAATAGTACTCCACAAATCCATTCTGTAAACAGGCAGCATTGAAAAATGATTAATATCATAACATCAAAACAACTGCCCTTTGAATAACATGGAGCTGGGCAATAATTAATGGCAGTTAAAATAATAAGCCAATCCATTTTATTTGCCATCCACTTGTCAGTTTGGAACAAAACGAACTATGGGGTTTGCTGATGGAAGGAACATGATACACTAACTCCCTTTAGCAATTTCTTCAGATTTTTGTAAGTTTCCCTCATTGCTGATACACATACAGCATCAATAGTACTGAGGTAATCTTTCAGTGCACCATGAATAATTAAATAAATAAATAAGACAGTGCAGTCTAGATTAGCAATGCTTTATTGGTGAAAATATTGCGTTCAATTAACAGGACACCAATGTTTTCTGTCCATAATGTGTACATTTACTCTGCAAAGGTTTGTCTTGAAGGCAGCTCATTCCTCCTGTCACCAAGTCATGAACCTAAGCTCTCTACAGTGTCATCCTATACATGTCTACTCAGTTATAAGCCAAACTTACTTCAGAAAAGCTTAGTCCCATGTAAGTGAATTTAAGGTTGCAGTCTTAATAACACTAGGGCCTTTCTCTTCACTTACCTCTCTCCAGCTTCTCAGTGTCATCACATGGACAGACTGAAAGTAGAGGAAAGTAAAAGTGCAAGTAAATGCAGTTGTCTACTTAAGCATTCGTTGGTAGTAACTATGAATTCCCATACTAGCTCGCAGGATGCTTAGGCAACATTTATTCTAGGTGCTGAAGAAACATGAATCCCGCAACTTAAGATCAAAGGGCTATCTAATCCAGCATCCTGTTTTCCATAGCGGCTAAAAAAATGCAGATGAAAAGACCACAAGCAACACCTGAAGACAAAGAACCTCTCATGCCATCTCTGATGCTGGAGGTAGTATATATAGCCATCATGACTAGGAGCCATTGATAGCTTTATTCTATTTATTACATTTATATACGCCACCCTTCTGCCAAAGAACACAAGGTGCTTTACAAGTACTAAAACAAATGACAAATAATTCTATACTGAGGTAATAATAATTTAATCGACCTAATAAGAGGCAGAAAAAGAGGCCTAATAAATAATAAAATAGTTTTAGAAGAACCTGGTCAGACTTACCTTTGTACCTAAATAAAATATTTGACCACCACAGTTGCTGATTGACTGGTAACAAGCTTTCTCCCCCACCAGCGCCTAAAAAACATGGAGTGTTTTTATTTAGTACAAGAGTACAGTAGTGGTGTTTTCATTAGTAATAAAATATATGAGGAATATAGGGCAGTGGAAAAAATAAGTGCAGCCAGACAAGCTTAATTGTTCAGTCGTTTCTCTCTCTCCTTTGTGTAGTAGCAGGTGACAAATTCAAAGTAGAGCATTTAGTAGTCATTTAACATTCATCTGTGATCCACTAAGAGTTTTAATGATGTGTTATAGGTCAACAAGGCAGATAATATTTACCAAATAGGTTGAATATATTTCAGACGTGTAGTTTGCAATGCAGAAACTTGAAACATAAGCTAATTTCTGCTGAAATTTACCAAATAGGCAAGAGACAGAATAAAACTATGGTCAAGTTTTAAAATCTGGATATGAGACACTGATTGCTATGTAAGCAAACAAACAATTTCTGTGTGCAGCAAAATGATGGCAGAGTTTCAAGGTATCTTTTGGATGTGTTGAAGTGTATATAGTTGGAAAGGAGAGGAAGGTCCTTTCTGTATGTCTGCTCTCATCATTGCAGAATGGTTTTTCTCTCTATTGCTACCTGCAAGGCCATACTGCAGTACATGCTAAAATTCAAGCAGTTATGCCATAAAGGAAGAATACAAAACCCAATTGTACAAAAACAGAACTATAAGAAGAAACGGTGGAGGTGGGGAAGAGAGAGAGAAGTTATTTAGCTGCAGATTCAGGACACACCAGATGTTAGATAGGAATTCCTAACAAACCAACATGTTCATTAAGTACATGTCTCATTTGGCCGTACCAGTGCTTGGCTGACATTGCCTCCTGTAGCCAATGATTTGAAATGGCTGCTGTTGTACACCAACTGGACTTCTGAGATCTCCACAGTCTCAAGTTCCTCCTGTGTCTGACGATCTATCACATGCAGTTTCTCCACACTATCCAGAAGCACCACTGTGCGTGAATTTATCCACTAGAAATCAAGCAAAGGTGACAGGTACCAACAATTAATAACACAAAAGGACAGGGGATATTATTGGGCACTAAGAGAGCCAGTGTGGTGTCGTGCTTAAGATCGATAGACTCGTAATCTGGTGAACCGGGTTTGCTTCCCCGCTCCTCCACATACAGCTGCTGGGTGACCTTGGGCTAGTCACACTTCTCTGAAATCTCTCAGCCCCACTCACCTCACAGAGTGTTTGTTGTGGGGGAGGAAGGGAAAGGAGAATGTTAGCTGCTTTGAGACTCCTTCAGGTAGTGATAAAGCGGGATATCAAATCCAAACTCTTCTTCTTCTTAAGTAAATCTTATAAAGCCATAGCATCCGAATTATATAGCTGGTGGCAACATGACTAACTTTAGAAGTTGGGGTCTCAGTACAAATAAGTAAGAAAGGAATGCCATGTAATTTTCCTGGGAATATTTAACCACCAGCAAGACTAGAAACATACATTTTAAAGTGGAAAATCTCAAGTGTGGTGTACAAATCCCCACAATTATATGACAAGCTCTTTCTTAATATGATGGTCTCCACAACCATTGGGAGCAAAACTTGAAGCACCCCTTTAAGCCCCAAGGCTCAAAACTAGAATGAAGTTTTTTAAAAATTCATATTTGTAGGTTATACGTTTATACTTTTTAAACCTCCAGGTTATTCAAGTCTTAAACACCCTTCCAATAATAGTTAATGTTGATGAGTTTTCTACTAGAATCAAACCAAGGCAAATCAGAAGAAATTAAGATCGCGGCTCAAGAGACAACACAATGAGAACTATTAAAGTGGCAACAATGTATTTAAGTGCAGTGGTACCTCGGGTTAAGAACTTAATTCATTCTGGAGGTCCGTTCTTAACCTGAAACTGTCCTTAACCTGAGGTACCACTTTAGCTAATGGGGCCTCCCGCTGCCGCCATGCCGCCAGAGCACGATTTCTGTTCTCATCCTGAAGCAAAGTTCTTAACCTGAGGTACTATTTCTGGGTTAGCGGAGTCTGTAACCTGAAGCAAGGTACCACTATACTTTGAAATTCACTAGCAAATAACAGAGCAATCTTAGATGAAGGTGGGGAGCAGAGGAGCCATTTCTGCAACCAGCTTGCACTGGTCATGTCAGACTGTGGGTTTTTTTGTGTTATTTGCTAGGAGGATCCTTGAGCCCCTGGATCCTGCTAAAAAAAAGGTGAGACAACAATTGGAAGTAGCTTGGCTGAGTGACATTGCAGCCTCAGCCACAGCACAGCCCCCTAAATGGTGGTGCTCCTCTCTGCCAACAGAGGCCAGAAGGGAGACAACTACATAAACATCTGACACCCCTCACCATCATTACCCAGATAAGGTTCATCTTCTGAAGAGTTAAGAGCCTATTAAATGGAAGAAATGCCTATTTCTTTTTTAGCAACAAAATTCTTCGCATTTCCTACTAGAAAATAAAACATAACAACTTACTGTAAAATTAATGAGGTCATAGTGGAGATGTAGCTGCTTCTGCTTTGTAACATGTATCGCTCCAGATTCATCTCTCTTAACCTGGTGATGAAATAAGGTAATTCATAGGAACATAATAATCTGCATTATACAGAGTCAGACCATTGGTCCATCAAGCAATTGGGCTGCTTACAATTGTGCTACCTTCAGCTGTGTTTTCGTCTAACACCTGCAGAAAACTTTTTAAATTTGCCAACATTTTTCATGATAGTCAGCTAGTGATCAGCTTGTGTGTGTTTTACTGTATTATATTTGTTGAGAACAACTCTGATATATTTTTTAATGAAATTATGATATACAAATAATTCAGGAAATAAATAAAGAAGAGTGATTCCCACTAATCCCAACATACACTCAAGTGAAAGTCAAACTGAACAATTAGATACTTTGGCTTTTTCAACAGACTAGTAAGCCAAGAAACTCATCTACAACACAACTGTTGCCATCCTACAGTCTGAGCTTCTGCAAGTTAATGACCAACTACTCTGAGGGAAAATGTATTTAGAAAGCAACTCTCCAAAGCTGATTGATAAAATGAACCTTACCAGAAGGAAATGGACAACATCTCCTCGGCAGAAGGCAAGCACGGGATTCACAGATGTCTGCACAGCAACAAAATGCCATGCTAGCAATGGAACACTGGAGGGGTCCATCTGAAGATGAAAATATACTAGATTCTTAGCACCAAGTAAAAGAAAGAAAAAGTACTGGCTGTAGAGGGGGAAGAAGTACTGGTTTGAAAGTGAAATATACTGGTCTAATTTAAACTCAATTTACAAAAAGACTTGCTATTTCAACAATACTATAGTCATGCTCTTTACTAAATATATATAAAAAATACTTTACTTTCCAAAGCTTTATAAAGATGTAATCAGCTTGAAATGTACAACATTAGCATCTCCAGTACTTGCAGAGGTGAGTGCACTTAAGCCTACTGATTTCAATGGTCTTAGGTATGCCTCATATGGCAAAGACTCCATTGGTGCAGTGTGTGTTGTATAAAGTTCTTACAAGACAATGGAAGGCTGTGTTAGACATCCAAACTAAGGTTCTCCCCAAATAATCCTCAGGCCTGGCCTAGTACAATTTTCTGCCTTAGGCAAAGGACAAGATGGCGTTGTGCTCTCTAGTCACATGTACAGAAGCAGCCTAGACCAGAAGTTGATTCAAGAAAGGAACATTCTCCACTTTTTGTGAAGGAGGCAGGCTAATTTTGGGGGTGCAGGACAAGTCATGTGGGACACTCAGCTCTGTCCTTCAACAGAGGGTAATGGCTAGGTGGAATGGGGCAGGATCAGGAGAAACAGTCAGAGCGTGAGGGGCATTACCCAAGGCAGTTTCCTCCCTCTGCTTCATGGTAGGGTTGGCCCCAGTAACCCTCATGCTCCACCAGAGCACTTTGAACAATCATGAATTTGTCAAAATTACTCACACGACCATATGGGAAAGTCATCCACACTTTCAAAGACGGTTTCAAGCCAATGACAAGAATCTGCAGGTAGAAGTGAAAGTAAGTAATAAACATTCGGCATTCGGCAATATTTCTTCCATTTTAAAACAGGATGTCTTGTGTAGAAGTCACCTTTGTTAAGGAAGCCATTGCAAGCAGGGAGTACTGGGTGATGGGATGGTCTCTCAGTTCAGTCTTTGCATGTAAAGGCTCAATGCAGCAGACTTCTCCCTTGGAACCACTGAACAAGCAGCGTGACTCACATGTTCTCACACCCATGACTCTCCTGAGAATAAAGTAAAAGGACATAAACAGCCAGCAACAATTTACAACGGTGACTTGTGTGTATAGGAAAATGCATATACAATTTAGCTTTCAAAAGTGTTGCATGTAATTCCAGGAATGGCTTTTAACAACTACATTTGCAAATCCAGCACAAATGATACTGACCAGGATACTCAAGGGATACTCAAGAGAGAATTAGGCCTCTAAAGCCTCTAGTGTTTTTCCTCAGTCTGTTCAACTTGAAATCTTGAGCACAACCTGGTGTTTGAAATGCTGCACTTCAAGTTCTTAGAAAAGATTTCATTATAAAGGGTCTATTTCCAACAATGCTGTCATCTGACAATAACCCACAGATTCTTACCTGAAAGAGAGTTCGAATACTGAGCCTCCACTGTCGTTGCAAATCGCTAGCGTTGGATCATCTGTAAACTGAACAGAACATTACTTTTCCCACACACATGTATCTTCTCAGCAACTTTCTTTCATTAACATTACCTCACTTGTTAATGGACACTACCCTGGACCAGATGGATGGGAGGTGGCCTGCTCTTAATGGGGTCATATTCCCTCAGAAGAAGCGGTTACACAGCTTAGGGGTATTTCTGCAACAACTGCTGTCGCTTGAGGCTCAGGTGGCCTCAGTGGCGCAGTGCGCCTTCTATCAGCTTCTGCTGGTGGTCCAGCTTCACTGCTATCTGAACAGGGACACCCCAACCTCTGTTGTCTATGCTCTAGTAACCTGCAGGTCAGATTATTGTAATGTGCTATATGTGGGGCTTCCTCTGAAGACAATTTTGAAAGTTCAGCTGGTGCAAAATTTAGCAGCCAGGTTGTTTACTTGGGCAAGACAGTTTGAGCATATAACGCCAAACCTGGCCTGATTGCACTGGCTGCTAATTAGTTTCCAGGCCCAATTCAGAGTGCTGGTTTTGACCTATAAAGTCTTAAAGGGATCAGGACCACGGTTCCTCAAGAATTGCCTCTGGCCCTATGAATCAAACTGGACCCTGCAATCATCATCTGAGGCCCTTCTTCATGTGCCTCACTGTTTGTAGAATGCTCTCGCCTGGCACCATCATTATATATTGTTATGCACCAGGCAAAAGCGTTCTTCTATAACCAGGCCTTTGATCTTTAACTATCTGTGGCCTTTCAAGAGGTGGGTGGGATATTTTTAATATACTTCTCTTTCCTATGCAATTCAAATTTTGAGGTAAGAAATATTGGTGCTGAATTAGGTGTGTACAATTTATTATCGTCAGAAAGATCTAACACAATTTCAATGCAGCCAACACAGCTCACAAAGCAGAATTAATATTTCTTACCTTAATGTGCAAAATTGCTGTTCCTGGAGGATGAGCATCTGTTATTGATCTCAAAAGCTTTCCACTAGCCAGATCCCACATTGTAATCTATAAGTAAAAGACCATTAATTTTCTCTAATACAAGCCTGGATTACCAAAGCATGAAGACATCTAAGAAATATTTGCCAACCATCTTCTTGTGTAATCAAGCGTTATTCAGTTATTTTGTCCTACTTTTCCAGGTACAGAGTGTACTTCACATTTTATAAAGTTTTAGAGAACAAAGGTCTAATTCAGACATCATGCTTCCCCACTACCATGGTTTGGGAACTGGGAGCAGATTCCTCCCCCAGGGATGCCAACTTGAATAAAATATGGGGGGGGGGTCAGGTAAACAGCACCCTGCACAGTCGATCACATGACATGGTGCTTGCACACCATTTGAATGGCAATGTCTGTCAACTGGGGGGGCAGCCCCCTCAAAAAAAAATTGAGAGGGCTGTCCCCTCGGCCCTTAGGAGTTAGCTCCTATGTCCTCACCTCCTCAGCGCTCTCTACTGGCTAGCAGTAACTATCCTGACAGCAAAGTCTGAGCTGGCATGATTAACAAAAATTACTGCTAAGCACATTTTAAGAGCAAATGGGGTCTAATCCTGGTTTCAAACTCTGGTTTGAAAGCTAATTATGGTTAAGAGAAATTAGGGTTAAACTGGTCAGGCATGATTGTAAACTACTGTTGGTAACAACAGGAAAAGGGAGGGCTGTACGAGCCAAGGGGGGTGGAGCAAAAGGGTGGGAATGGCCACAGTTTTCTTAATTGCCATATCACATCCAAACTGCACTACAGCTTGTCCATCAGTTTAAAAACAGAAGCTTCCTGCCACCAGCTTAGCCAACATGATTGAGCAAGACTGCCAAGATTGCTCACTCCAAATTTCCAAAATAATGAACATGACTCTATCTATCTATTCTTTGAAAGTTTCGCTAGGAACTGAAATATAGAGTTTACAAATGACGTTTTCTCTCATATGACATTTTTATTGAGAAAATCAAAGCTAGACTTAAACAAAAGCTGATTTTTTTGGCATTAAAATAAGACCTCACAGAGTACAAAGAAGTACTGCATGGGATACATGTACTGCTTGCTAATCTATATCACATTTGGGGTCATCAGGCTTCTCGCTACAAGAAGCCACAGTAGAAAGAAAGTATCTATGGACATAACAAAAGGTGTAAATAGAAAATCATCGCTCTCCAGAACCAAATAAGAAGAGTCCAGCTAGATAAGGCCAATGGCCCATTGAGTTGAACATTCTGTTCCAATAGTGGCCAACCAGATACCCATAGGAAGCCTGTGAGCAGAACCCGAGTGCAATAGCAGTCTCCTCACTTGCAATCCCCAGGAACTGGAATTCAGAGACACTGCCTTGGACAGCAGAGGTGGAACAAAGCCATCGCAACCAGTAGCCATTGATTACAGGCGTCCCCTCACTTACGCACAACCACATATACGCGTCATGTTGGGAAATAAAATAATTCAGCTCAAACCCAGAAATGGCGGGAGAGAACTGGAGAGTCCTCGTAGCTCATGAGAAGACCCTCCCTGGAGCCCGAAGAGGATGACAGTGAAGGCAGAGGAAGCCCCAAAGAGACTGAAGGTGCAACGGGGCTTTGTTTACACTGCTCAGCCTCTCCGCCTAACAGCTGGTGTGCGGGGTGGTGCAGCAGATTTCGCATGCAGCCTCCAGCCTCCTGTCAGCCCCCGAGCTTCAATTCTAGTTGTGGATATTTTTGGATACAGTGTTTTTGGTATGGATTGAAAAGAGAACAGCAGAGAGGACATTTAAAGGGTGTTTCGAGAGGGTGCTCCACACTTTACCTGATTTCACTGAAACTTAACCCCTGGGTTTGCACATCTACCTTGGGGTAGACAGAACACAGCTAGACTTACTTCTGAGTAAGCGTGCACAGTATTGTGCCACATATCAACCTTACCTGTCCTTTTGCAAAACCACACAGAAGTCTTGAACAATCGTTGTTGATGCTAAGAGCAGATATAGCCCCATACTGTGCTCCAACTGCGGTACTGCCCAAACAAAGCCGAAGAGCCTGGTTAGGATCTAAACACAAAGCATGCCTAGTTAACATACGGGTGCATCAACACCACAGATCAGCACATCCATCCTGGAATCAAGAGTAATTCTACACATCATGAATTGGCTCATTTCAGACATCACATTTTCAATCATTCAACCCATGATATGGAGAACTAGCAACAAACTGTGGTCTCTCACCCTCATTCTTCCTTTCCAGGTTTGCATAATCATGATTACTTGTGACACCTAAATTGGACGTAACATGCTTACAATTCACCAGGAGGAGGTGGTGAAGAAAGCTTTTGTGGAGAGTGAAAAATTGAGGAGCAACCGCTTATGTGATTTTAAAGACAGAATTTAAAATTATAACAGTGAAGAGCTATGACACCCAATGAGGCCCACAAAACTCAGGAGCAACATGACCAGTGCTATAAAGGGAAGAATAAGCCACATAAAAAAGAAAAAGAAAATAGCACTATTTGTAGCAGCAAGAAGAAAGGAGACAGAAGCAGGTCAATAATAAAGTCAAGAGATAACATAACGAAACACTTCAGTTCTTTCAAGAGAAAGATTATATTTTAGAAATTTAATACAAAAAGGCTAGAGAATAATAGAAAAATGGAGAGTAGAATAAAAGCTATGCCTCAATTAAAAGCCTGAGGGAAAGAATAGAACAGAAAATTATTTTGCTATGGCCTCTATGTTTTCCTCCCAAAATGCCATGGAAGCACATTGCACTGAGGGAATTTCAAGGTCACAAACATGGTAGCAGGCTGCCTTGGACAATATCTGCTGTTGCCACTAGCACCATCACAGATTATGTAAAATATATTTTTTGAAATGAAAAATAAAAAATCCTATAGGTCAAGATAAGCAGTTCCCACTCAACCCCACGCCCGTTTGGAAGCAAGATTACATACACACAAATATATGAGAATGAAGATCACCAAACTAAAGATTGCAACAATCCTCATCTCTCACCTAGTTCATGATATGGCATAGACAGCTATTCAAATAGGAAGGGAGCAGAAAAACACGTTCATTATTTTAGTTCAGCAGCTCTCTAGAAACTGGTAAGACTCTCTATTCAAAAACTGTAAGTGCCCCAAGGCTACTTGAGTGAAGTTTCTTATCCATTTTCAGTACATGATACTAATGTGATCAAACTTGGGTTTATATGCATGTTAAATGTTGTCAAACTTTCTTTTTTAATACAACAGCAGCTACTTTAAAAATGGATTGGAGGAAGTAAAAACTAGGTATATGGCTTCAAACTCTTTTGAAAAATAAAAAATTCATAGGCTGATCTTTGAAGGATGTCAATACAACAACAGGATGTTTTGCAACCTTGTGAATGCATAAAGTCTGTAGTGGAAGGATATGTTATTACCTATTATTTGTAATTATTAAGAACAAACAGCATTTAACAAAACCCGGATTCATTTACACTGTTGCAACACAATAAAACACCACACATTAAAAAATAAATCCAGGAAGTATGGGCCAAACACATGCTGACAGGCCTATGCAGTTTAAAATTTCCTTGAGTAGCCAGTCACTTTAATGATTTCTCTGTACTGCTTTTAAGTTTTTTATGTCACTGTACACACCCCTAATGTTTTGTGAGCAAATGGTATATAAAAACTTTTATAAATGAATTAAGTGAATGAATTGTATTTACCACAAAGCATGCTCTATAAAAATCAAATCATCATTTCCCACACATTATATCTCTGCTTCAAGTATTATTAGTTATTATTATTATTGAGGTTTTTATTCATTCATTCATTTATATAAATGAATGAAAAAGCCAGGGCAGCAAACACATCCACAATTTCCAAGAAAAGTTAAAGTTAAAAACATTATTTTATCCAGTCACTTCAGAGTTACCAGGAAGAGGTATCCTTCAGCCACCTAACACCTAAGTAAACCAAAATGTTTTCAAATTCCTTCTGAAAATTAATGATGGGAGCAGATGCACCTCACTAGGGAGGGCATTCCACAAATGGTGTACCACCACAGAAAGGGAGAGCTCAATCTCACATTGCCCACCCACCCACCCATCCTGCGAATGTACCCATGAATGATTTCCGTGCTCTTACCAGGTCACCCTTCACTAGTCATCCATCTCTCACCAAGAGGCTGGGTTAGGCACATGCACACCCTTCCTAGTTGTTTCTGGCTCTCACCCAGGAATCAACCCAGTCAGATGTACCAGGGGGGTGGGGAATGCCCTCACCCATCCCTACTGCAGACTTTCAGAACACAAGTTAATTGGCTAATTTTGCTTAACCATAAGGACATCCCATCCTTATGGTTAAGAAAATTCAGCCAATTAACTTGTGTTCTGAAAGTCTGCTTAACCATAATGACATCTCATGCGGGTGACACTGGTGTAAACCAAGAGCCTTGGGCTTGCCGATCAGAAGGTTGGCGGTTCAAATCCCTGTGACGGGGTGAGCTCCCGTTGCTTGGTCCCTGCTCCTGCCAACCTAGCAGTTCGAAAGCACGTCAAAGTGCAAGAAGATAAATAGGTACCGCTCTGGCGGGAAGGTAAACAGCGTTTCTGTGCACTGCTCTGGTTTGCCAGAAGCAGCTTAGTCATGCTGGCCACATGACCCGGAAGCTGTACTCCGGCTCCCTCAGCTAATAAAGTGAGATGAGCGCCGCAACTCCAGAGTCGTCTGTGACTGGACCTAATGGTCAGGGGTCCCTTAACCTTTAAGGACATCCCAACCTCATCATTTTAATTAGCTGTGAGGTTCAGGATCACCCCCACCTTGCCAAAGCCGCTGGAGAGAAGAAGAGTGTCCACAAGACGGATGGTGGAAGAAGAGGGAAAGGCAGGTGGGGAAAGCAGTTAACACCGTCAGAGGTGGCAGGCAGCCAGTTTCCTCAAAGAAATGCCAGCAAACCTCAATGAACTGAAGCAACGCTGTAAAGAAGAGCGGACCCAAATTCCTCCACTATGATGTGAGAAGCCGATAAAGCCACACAGAAAACAATTGCTTCAAGTTATTGCTGCTAAAGGTGGTTCTACAAGCTGCTGAGTCATAAGGTGTACTTAGTTCTTCCACAAACGGCTTCCCCATTTTGGCTTTATTTTTGTTAAATAAACCGTGACACGGAGTAATATGTCATGTGTTGTTGTTCATCTGAGGTTGTATTTACCTAATTTTAAGACCTGCTAAGGAGGAGGTGATTGGTACTGTGTCCTGATAATACCACAGAATTCAAAGAGGGTGTACTTTCTTTTCCCCGTAACTGTATAGGCGGTTATTGAATGTGTTCTGGTTGGAGACCAGTACCTCTTGCCAGAGTGATAATCAAAGCTATGATGTACTAAAAGTTACAGACAAAATATTTGTCTCTTCTTCAGAGGAGTTTCCCAGCACAGGAAATAGCTTCAGGGTTTTCTATGAACTCCTGCACCCTATGCCCTAAAATTACATTGTGAACATATTGTCCAGACCTTCAGTAAGCGGTATACAAATACCTTCAATAAATATAAATTTAATCTATCATATCAGAATTCAGAGCATAGTTGTGGCAGTTTTAAAATGTGGATCTGTTCATGCAAGTTACATGCACAATGCAGCAGTACTATACCTTTGCCTTCTCAGTCCATGAGGAAAAAAGTTGAGAGAGAAAGAAAAGCCAGAAGTCAATAGGGAGGAAAAATATCCAATAAAATGTTTTTGTTCAGCAAGAGGCTATCACAAATCAGTTTCTGCTGGTGGTGGGGTGGGGAGCAACAGGCGAAATGCCTATTCATTTCTTTGTAACATGAGGCCAAAACAGCATATCCAGACAACACTTCCTTCAAATGCCATATAGAGAACTGAGTAAAAAAACAAACCCCTACCTTATTTGAACATAATCTTTTTTAATCCAGAAAGCCTGCAAGTCAACATCATTTTAAAATACATCACATTACTTACATGTAGCATGTCCTGCTAAGCTTACTGAATCAGATGACCAGATATATTGGTACTACTTATGTAACAAAATACAGTAACAAAATACATAGAATATGCCACAGAAATCAAATTCCAAAGTGATTTTCTGAAGTTTAAGTAGTTCAACAGGTACCCTTGCTTACCAAATATCAGTGCCAGTCCATGGGATGTTCCCACTGCTATGAGACTTGAGGCTGCCTAAACAAAGCAAAGTCAAGGGAAAGCATTAAGACACTTGAAAACAAGGCAGACAATAAGCAATAACCCAAAAGCAGCAATCAGATTATCAATGTTTTAAGTAAGCAAAATTGAAACCAGAAATTAACCCTAAAAGGTTATGCACCCATGGAGTAGGTTTCTATAAAGGACTCAGAAGAAGCCATATCAGAAATACTTGCTGACCAAATGATTAAAGATTATTTCACAAAAAGAACTGATCCAAGTGACCTTTATAATTGGAACAGGTGACTGACAGGATTATCCTCATCATTATCATCATATACATTAGGTGGCAGTTAGACTTCCTGATTTTTCATTAAGCCTACTCATTGGCCTGTGCACAAAAACTGGGCTCATCTATTCCCCTTTCCTCCTCCAGTGCCTCTATGAGGGAAAAGAAAGGATATTTTCACTTTAATGTAATCATAGTTTAGCATTACAGCCCAATCCTAAACTGTGATTAATCTAACTATAGCGTATTGAAACAAGCCAACTTAATAAACCATGGTTTGAAATAACCTAATGAGCCCCATTATAGCAGAAGCCCTGCATAAGCACTTCCATTTGTGCAACAGGGCTTCCCTCCTCTGTGTATGTGTGTGTCTGAAATTGGCTCTGGAGGTGTGAGAACCTCCAGAACAGCACACAGGGGAAGGAGAGGGAGGCTGTTCCATCTGGAAAGCTGCAATGCTTGTGCAAACATTCATCAAAGCACAACAATGAATCCCACCCCATGGTTTTAAGTCGGGTTGTTTCAGTAAACTATGGTTAAGGCTAACTCCAGATTGATCAGGTAATACCAAACTCAGATAAAAGAGGTTAATAAAGAGCAGGGGTTTCCCATTTCTTTCTCATGGCTAAGGAGCCCAAGCCTGGCAATCCATAGCTTAGCTTTACACCCAAATGTTGCTTATCACAGCTACTGCAAGGGTTACTGGAGTACCAGATTGTGTGCACTGCTTTGGGTCCTTTATTTTGTTACATGGATTATTCACATCTATTCATTCATTCTATATAGCAATACAAATGAAATAGTTTTGGAAAGAAACAGGGTCTGCAAAAATACTGTATCTAGGAGCAAGGTTTTAAGAACGTCAAAAATGAAACAAGCATTGTATAATTATTCATAAACTTACAATTGCAGTGGGTAAGCCAGCATCCACTTTGGCCTAAAAGAGAAAGATATATTATGCAACTAGCATCAATAATCATAAGTGTGAAACACAAAATAATCTGCATGTCAGATATAATCATGTGAGGCTTCCCAACTTGCCATTTGAAATAACAGAATCATAGAATTGTAGAGTTGGAAGGGTCTTGAGGGTTATCTGGTAAGCCTACACTTGCCATTAAGAAGCTGAAGCTCTGACTCAAACACCCCCCACAACCAGATTAATTCCATATGGGAATTCATCAGGTTATGACTGCGCAGAAAAGGGTTCTGCTCACTCCAGAGTGGATTTTGCTTTTCCCACAGATGGAAAATACCCCAAAGCTACAAAATGCAGGGGCTAGAAGCATCCTCCTCCTGGGTTTACCATTATGTGTGACCATCACCAGTATGGAGTTAAAAGGAGCTCACACCCAGTCCTAAAATTACCCAGAGAATCGTTTTTTTCAGGATTCTCAAACTAACACCTGCGAGTTTACCAGAGCTCTTTTTAACCCACGTGACAGTCAGATACAACACTAGAACGCTTTGAGGGTTTTCAGTTTTTTTACAAATCAAGCGGTGCATAAATGTTATGAAATAAATAGAAATAAATAATAGAAACAGAACATGAGGCAGTGGAAGAGTGTGCTTGACCACATATCCAAATCCCTAAACCCCAGTTAGTTGTAGACTAGGAAAACAAACTTCATGTTTATCCTTTTCTACCCGCTGAATAAATATCGTAAGTGTACCACCTAATTATTGTCTCTTCCGACTTGTGTACTGTCCAAGTTGTTCATCTGCCTCAGTGGAGAAAAGCTACTTACCGCTGCAGATACTATCTGAGCAGAGATTCCTTTCAGAAGGGACAGCCGTATCACAGAGCCATGGATGGAGAAAGAATCACGAAGTTTCTTCTTCCTTCGTAAAGTAAGGACAATCTCTCAGAACTCTACATGTAGTTAAGAGCCCAGTGCTATAGTGAGAAACTGCTAGATGAGGGGCTAAAGTCCCACTGTGCCAGCAGAACACCAGATACACTACAGCCATGCAAATGCTACCATGACACATGTAACAGTGCAACACCACAGATACGTCAGCTCAGAAGGCTACTAGTGGGGTGGAGCTGTGAGGACATGAGTGGCACAGGAGAGGAGGGCACTTATGCCATTTCCTACACCCCCTCATGCAACTGCCATACCTCATCTCCCATGGTGGGGCGCAAGTTACCAATCCTATGAAGTAAGTTCCTGGAGACTGTCAGTGATGGCATCGATCACAAAGGAGCCACATCAAGGCATTTGCCCACAAAGAGTTACCTTTTCAGGTGTGTTCTATCGCCGCTGTCAGAGCTTGCTACAGATGAAGTATCATATGAGTGAGTGTCAATGTTATCAATATTTAGAAGGGAAGGATCCTCAAGAACAAATGGCTCTTCTTCATCATCAGTCTAAAAAAGAGACAGAAATAACATAGTTGGCCAACCATGCTATATCCAGCCTTGCAATGCACTAATGTAACTTACAGCAGTACTGCCTGGGTTTGCCAGGTTCCAGTTAGGCATGGTATTAGACAGGGATGAAAGACAGACTTTGCTCAAAGATTGCTGAATAAAATCCTACTGGTGGGTTCAGAAAGGCACACACAGAGAGAAAAGAACACACAATGCCAATTAAACAGCTTTGCCAATTTTTAGAGGAGCTTGGTCCCATTTTCCAAGGTAGTTTAAGAGCAGTGTCACGTTATGATAAATTGGTCTGTGAGCAATTGCACATTTGCATTTTGCTCTTCCAGCACAGTGTGCAAATAAGGGTTTTGTACTACCCTGCTCAACTCACCTCATTTAAAATACTTTCCAGTGTTGGGGGAGTATCAACCTGAGGAATATCAAACTCCTTGTCATCTATCTATATCAAAAAAAGAAACATTTTTAAGCTTCATCATGAAGATGTTGGCTGACCACTTTTGACAGTGAAATGCTTCATGCTCCTAATCACTCTTCCCTGGGTGCTTTTTCCTGAAAATCGGTGCTTTCAAAAGGAAAATTTCAATTGGGAGCTACTGTACACACACACTACGAAAAATTGGGAATTTGATCAATGTAATGATCTAGGGCTGAACAAAAGTTTAAACTATGTAAATACCAGATATGTGCAACAAAAATGCACAGATCATAAACACAACATAAAACCCAGGACTTTCTGGTAATGAAAACACCAAAGCCTGAAGGTGAGAACCAGAAAAAGGATGACCGTGTCCGTCTTCCCCCTCTGTTGCAGCAGGATGGCACTTTAGGAATTGGAACTGCGGTCTCCATTGCTCAAATTGCCAATCCCTGTTTAGCTGCTGTATAAGCACTTCCAAAAGTCTGCATCTGAATACCCCTAGGAGCTACATAAAGTGGGATATGAAGGGGTTAAGAGAGCAGCTAGAACAGGGGTCACAGACCCTGCGAGACTGCCCAGCTGTCAAACACCTTAAGTCACCATGATGTCAAGTGATTGGGTGCTTGGAAGTTCTGAAGTCAGGACTTCAAAGCACTATGTACAGCTGATTCAGGAGGCTTTGGCTCTAGAGTCCATCAGCCAATGGTCAGTAGAATCAAAACCTGCTTTCCTTTGCCACTGAACAATCAGGAGAGCATTATAAGGCTCCTAATTGTGCTCTGACAGTTGCATAGCTATCTGTCACATATGATACCAGGTGTGGGGCAAGTGGGTGTGGTTTGGGAGAAACAGCCTTATGGGCCAAGCTTGGCCTGCAGGCCAGAGGGTCCCTACTCCTGAGTAATAATATCTGGGAGTGGAAGAAGGTATAATAATGCATACATCCAGTGCCACCTTTAAGCAATTTATTATTTTGAGAACTGTTTTTAGCTTTGGTTCACTGAAAGCCACTTTGGGAACTGTTATGACTGAAGGAAGTCTGTACACACAATAATTATTGTTTGTCTGAAAACTCCCCCCCCCCAGAATGAAAACTCCAAATCCTCAATTCCTATTTGCTTTAAGAACATTTTAATTATTGTTATAGTCCCCACTTTTTCCCTTTCATTTTAGGAATGTCTGGGACTTATATTGCGGGGGGTGGGGTGGGGGGAGTGTTAATCTTCCAGGACTCAGCCATCTTCATCCACATCAAAATAAGAGAACAACCCATGTGATGTAACAAATCTACCCATTCAGCTGCAAAAGCATCCCAAAACATACTAGACACAGCATCTTAGAACAGATAATAGATGACACAGTACAGTAGATGACTTCCAGTCACTCTGCAGTTTGTCTAATACTTTTCAGTGTGTGAAGTAAAGCATTGTAAGCTTGATTTCTGATGCTAAAAAAGCACTCTGGCCACAAACAAATGCCTCTTTTCCCTATAGTTAGAGGAGATACAAAGTGTGTGTGTGTGTGTGTGTGTGTGTCTCTTAAGCAAGCTTCTGACACAAGTTTCTGGCAAGCTTCTGAAAGTATATTCATTTCTGGCACCACATCCCATACTATTCCAGAGAGTCCCTCTAACTCCAAGAGTGTTTTTTGGGGGGAAGCACAAGGAGTATGAGGAGGGGGGAAAGCCCTGTTTCCCAAGTGGAGTCCTGACTACACTTCTCTGGAACCAACCCACGGCAACTACATGACCCAAACAAGATATTAATGTATGATCCAATCCAAAAATCTGAAGAAATAAAACTCCCATTAAAATATTTTGTGCATGTGTAAAGAGGTTGTTATGCCATGAACTTGAAACTAGCACCTGCAACATATTTTTTTTTTAAATCCTGATTAGCTAGCACTACAAAAGCAAACAGTAGCACATAACAATGTATAATGAACAACAGCAACAATTCATTCTTTAGACAAAAGACAGGCAGCAATGTCTTACCAGCTCACTCTTGGAGTCCAACTCTCTACTCAGTTCAGTCACAGACAGCTTGGGGGAAGAGGTTTCCTGGCACAATGGCTGCTGACTTGATTCATCCGCCACAAAGGGACCTTGATCTTGGTCAAGGTTTTGACTCTCCATCTTGAGCTCATCTTCCATCTTTCTTGTTCCCAGCTGTCAAAAAGCAGCCACTTGATAGGAGGGAAGTTTAAAGTACATCTGCTTCCAGAGCCCAAACACCTGTAACTGATATAGAACGGTTCACATGCCACATTTACAATACGGATACATAGAAATCATCAGAGAAAACCTGCAGCAGTGGACAATACGCAGACTACAAGTGAAAAGTCACGGCTAAGAACTCCTACTTAAACAGGAGAGTGAGATTTCCACACAACTGCTTCACTTTTGTACTAGATAAAAAATATGAAAGTAACAGTAGCTTCGTGTTATCCTAAGGCAGGCATGCATTGACACCAAGATGTCAGATGTGGAGACTAACACAAACCATACTGATCTCCTCCCGTGTCTGGATTACAACTCGTACCGTTTAAGTTGCAAGCCATATTGGAGGTCCTTGTTAGGGCCAAAAGGCAGAGTATAAATTCTTTTAGAAATATTATTCCCACATACACACTCTAACCATTTCTCTCCAACAGCCATCAGCAGACTGTTAGATTAGATTAGATTAGATTAGATCATAGAATCAGAGTTAGAAGGGACCATAAGGTTCATCTAGTCCAACCCCCCTGCAATGCAGGAATATTTCACCCAATGTGGGGCTCCAAGCCACAGCCCTGAGATTAAGAGTCTCATGCCCTACCACCGACTGAGCTATCCCAGCTGCTGCCCTACATCACCCACAAGCTAGAAGGTGCCTACAAGGGAAACTCTGGGACCTTGCATTGAAACATATGACTTCCTCACCCCATCATTCGCTTCCAGGTTCTATGACGGCTCAGAAGCCTGCCATTGAATCAGGAACGTCGGCCGTCCAGATGTTTTTCCGACTACAGATCCTATCATCCCCAACCAGTATCAGCCACCTGACTGGGGCTGACAGGAGTTGGGAGAGCCCAGAAACAGCCACAGGTTCTCAATCCCTGCTTTTGGCGTACAACCACCCAAGCCTCCTCCTAAGGAAGCCTGAGGTTGTGTCTTTTGCAGCAAATCAGTGTAAGAGTTTGGCCGCTTCTCAACGTAATCACAATGAAGTTTCAAAGTGGGTGGGTGGGTGGGTGGGGGGAGGCGGCAAAGCACCCGAGAGCCCCACGGAGGTATGTTCAGTTACCAAAGGTGCCAGTTCTGGGAGCAAAACCCCACAGCAGCCACCCCACAGGCTGGGAGAGGAGGGGTTTCCGGGGATTCCCTTCCCCGCCCCACAAAACCCAGGCGCCCTCCTCTAGGACGCCGCAGCACAGAGCAGGATCGGGCCATGTTAGAAGCGGCAGGCATCGCCATGCCCAGGGACGGGGGTGCGGGGCGAGTCTGCCTTAAGGGCTGCGCCCCACACAAGGCCAGCCAAGCCGCCTGCTGGGAAACTGGGAGGCGCCCGCCCTCGGCCCCCCGACTCCTGAGCCAGCGAGGCAAAGGAACAAGGCTCACCAGCCCACATCTTCGGGGGCGCCCTCGAAACGCCAGCGATTCCGCACCCGCCGCCGCCGCCACCTACTTCCGCCCGGCCCAAGCACAGCTTCTCCGCCCGGCGTCTGCTTTAAAGGGGACGCCCAAGCTCGGGCCAAGCGGGCCTTCGATCTCGCAGCGCCCCCTTCTGGCGCCGAAGAGAGATGCATCCGAGAGCGTAAATTCGCGGCTGCTGGCTGTCGTGGTTTTTAATTCAATACGATTTAAGGTTTCGGCGCGGGACGCGGTTTAAGCTGCTGCTCCGAGGTTCAACAACATCAAATATTAAATGGAGCGGGGGGCGGGGGCAGTTCATGTAACAGTGCATTATTAACAGCTTCTGATTCAATAGGTTCTGATACAGCGGCGACGTTGGATCCGTTAGATAAATGCGGGGGTGGGTGGGGCTTTAGCCTGCAATCTGAGTAAATTAGATAAAAAGGATTTCCCTAATTGACAGCTCATTTGCATATGCATAATAGATATGCCTCCTCTAACGGCAACTCGTGCTCATCATCTAAAAACAAATAAGGGGAGGAGGCTGCATAAGGGTATTTTACGCCATTTATGGTGGGATGACAGGGGGCTAATAGTTGCCAATAGGTAACAGTTGCAGAAGTGCAGAAGGTCAGTGGCAGAGCATTTGCTTTGCATGTAGAAGATCCAATAATAATAATAATTTATTATTTATACCTCGCCCATCTGGCTGGGTTTCCCCAGCCACTCTGGGCGGCTTCCAACAGAATATTAGGTTCATTCCTGGCCATCTCCAAGTAGGACTGAAAAACAGACCCATCTGAAACCCAGAAGAGCCACTATCACCAGTCAATGTAAACAATACCAAGCTGGATGGACCATTGATTTAACTCAGTTATCAGGCAGGCTATCCGTGGTGGCTAATGCCCCCAGAGATTAAGGGGGCAGAAAACAGGAAGGAATTCTAGTTTTGTCACAGTCCTCCACCCTGATCAAGTCTACGAACTTCCATTCTTTTGCACAGCATATGACCGGAGCTTATTTTTGCTGACAAATCGAGAGAACAGAGGGCCCAGGGCATGGTTGGTTGGTTGGTTAGTTGCAGGGCGGGGTGGGTGGGTGTTGCTGGGTCAAATTAGCCATACTGATATTTATGCTGATGGGAGGGGTTACAGTTTAGAACAGCACTGATGCTGTCAGCAATGAGGCAACTCAAGCTGGGAGTTTATACAAGAGCTAAAGCTCCATTCCTTCCTTCCTGCCTCCAAGTCAGGCCCTGATCCAGGAATGTGCTTCTACCCACTTCCCCTTCTTCTCAAGTAGCCTCCCATGCAGCTAGCTGATATTCAGGCATCCCAGACAGCTGGTCCTGGGACAGGAATGTCAAGATACAGCAGCTGAATGCTCACATTGTTATGAATACTAACCATGTGTGTGGCTGGTGATGTTGCTCCATTCTGTGCTTTCTGGAGTGGTGTTTTCTTCTTTACACCTTTTATGGTAGGAGTGTACAAGACACCAATTAAGATACTGAGATACACCTTAGTATGTTACATTCTAAGGAGTGTGCATGGTATCAGCTAAGGTAAAGGTACTAAAAAAAAAGGTAAAGGGCCCCTGACAGTTAAGTCCAGTCGTGAACAACTCTGGGGTTGCAGCGCTCATCTCGCTTTACTGACTGAGGGAGCTGACGTTTGTCCGCAGACAGTTTTTCCAGGTCATGTGGCATGACTTAAGCCACTTCTGGCGAAATCAGAGCAGCACATGGAAACAGCGTTTACCTTCCTGCTGGAGCGGTACCTATTTATCTACTTGCACTTTGATGTGCTTTTGAACTGCTAGGTTGGCAGGAGGTGGGACTTAGCAATAGGAGCTCACCCCATCGCAGGATTCAAACCGCCGACCTTCCGATCAGCAAGCCCTAGGCTCAGTGGTTTAGACCACAGCACCACTCGCACTAACTAGGGGCCAATTAACTGGAATTAAATCTCATTCAACTCATTGAGTCTTATTTGGTAGTAGGATTATGCAATGTCAGTTATGATGGCTCATCCTGGTTAGACTGCTGTTCTTTCCCATTTGGAGACCGCTATGGTAAGAGTAAAAGTAAAGAACCCCTAGATGGTTAAATCCAGTCAAAGGTGACTATGGAGTGTGGTGCTCATCTCACTTCAGGCCGAGGGAGCCAGTGTTTGTCCGCAGACAGCTTTCCAAGTCATGTGGCCAGCATGACTAAACCACTTCTGGGGCAACAGGACACCATGACAAGTGCCAGAGTGCACGGAAATGCCGTTTACCTTCTCACCACAGTGGTACCTATTTTTCTACTTGCACTGGTATGCTTTCGAACTGCTAGGTTGGCAGAAGCTGGGACAGAGCAGCAAGAGCTCACCCCTCTGTGCAGATTTGAACAGCAGACCTTCCAATTGGCAAGCCCAGGATGCTCAGTGGTTTAGACCACAGCGTCACCCACTCCCTGCCTAGTGGTGGACCTCCTTTGCACAAAGGAATCCTCATGGTTTCTTTGCCATGAAGCATCTCATGACTTTCTGTTAAGGCCAGATAGCAGAGCCCTAAATT
This sequence comes from Podarcis raffonei, assembly GCF_027172205.1. Taxonomy (NCBI): domain Eukaryota; kingdom Metazoa; phylum Chordata; class Lepidosauria; order Squamata; family Lacertidae; genus Podarcis; species Podarcis raffonei. The sequence goes on along the minus strand of NC_070606.1, from coordinate 63,132,383 downwards.
GTGAATGTGGAAAAGAAAAACAAATCTGTAATTACTTGAATTTCTTTATTAAAACAGTAATCAGGTGCAAGTATTCTCAAAGAGAAAAGCAATGCCAGAAAATGCATGAGTCACTGATAATAATAACCACAAGAAGCAAATGTGCATTTAGTGGTTTCCCAGTCTCACAAAAAGTCACACTTCCAATCCGGCAAGTACCGCATGAGCCACCATATCAGAATTCAACACAGCCACTGTAAATTCACATGTTGATAAATCTTTCAGTCCCTACTAAGCTTAGAAAATTGATTCCAGTGACAAAACCAACACTGTGCAAGATCAATCATAACATTTCTGTTGTGAAAGTTTACAGTTTCTTCAGCAAGTTTACAGTTTTGCTCATTCACATATATCCAAAGGGTTTGCAGAACTGTTATATCAACTCTGTTCCGTTTGGAAAGCCTTTAATCCAGGGTTCAATCAGAGACAGGCCTGACCCAAGACATTTTGCTGCCTCTGGCACAGGACAAGATGATGTGCCCATGTACAAAAGCTGACTAGACCGACAATTGTACATGACAACAGGATAGTCTTCCCCAGCGCACCTGAGGACACCACACTAGGTACATGACAAACCTGTGTGGCACGCATCATCATCATGATGGAAGATAAATCTATCAGTGGCTACAGATTATGATGTTTGCATATTGCCTGTAGGATCAGAGACATCATAGCTCAGAGTGCCCATTCTAGGGGAACAACTGCAGCAGAAAGCTATTGTGCTCTTACCCAGCTTTTGACCTTTCCATAGACACATATGGGGAACAGGATGCAGGGTTAAATAAGCCTTTGATCTGATATTGAATGAGATAAGCCCAGCAAAGCTCTCCTATTGTCCATATCCTCATATATGCTGTCTTGAATAGTATTAACCTGATAGTCAGATTTGTAACAAGGCTTTCCTAAACATCTGTAATTCTTTTCATAGACTACTCCAACCTGAAACACATTGCTGCTGCTTATGGCAATATGTAGCCATTTAATTTTTTACACTTATATTAGAGAAAACTTGTCTGTAACATTACTCATCAGCTCCAAATGATAGTGAGAAAGCCAGTTCCAGAAAGCATCAATTGGTGAATTAATCTAGGAAGAAAGCATGAGAGGAAATTAGCATAAGAAGAAAGCAGACCCTGGAAGAACATCAAAGGAGGGATATCTGCCTGATATTTACACTGTAAAATTGCTTCGGCCTTTTGGATCAGTATAAAACCGTAAAATTAAATACTCTTTCAGTTTTTCGGGGGGGGGGGTTAACCATCTAAGCCTAGTACTATGATAGCCCAAAATATATCATAAGAATGGTTTTCTCAAGCATACTGGGAGGAGAGAAAGTGACATTTCCTAAGCGATGGAGCCTAGTCCCTTTGACTTTGCTGCAACTCAGCATTCACAGTTTTACCAAGAAATTTGACAACACAAGCCTCATTTATCTACATAAACCCAGAAGATGCTCCTTCTGGGATGAGTAATATCAGTGACAAAATCTAAAGTAGAGCAGTGGCAAAAATCCAATCTGAGAGATTGCTTACCTTCTTGTCCAAGGATAATTTTTAAACTATATAAATGGTATTACCTATATGCCACTGAGTACAGCCAAATACCTGCTTCTTCTTCCTCCTCCTCCTCTTCTTCCTCTCCCTCAATGGCAGTACTCACTTCTTTAGGAATCGCTTCATCCTGGATCTAGTATCAAAGCATACGAGGGTGTTGGTTGCAGACTATTTTAGAAAAACTACATTTTAATGAAGACTAGTGTTATGTAATAGACAATGGTTATTTTTAGTAATAGGGGGTTTTTTGTTTCGTTGGTGGTGTGTTTTGTCCATTTTTCCAAAATGTGATCTATTAGTATTTTTTTACGGTTTTTATCTCTGGAGCTGGTTTTTATTAACAAATGGTTACAATCTGATGGATAATGAATGTGTTGTTGAATTCATGAATACTAAGGAGCTGAGGGAAGAAGCTGCACATGCTCTCACTGTTAGTAGAGGATGATCAGAGGAAGAGACACATAACATTCTCCACAGGTGCCAGAGATCCCTGCAGCCTCTGAAACCCATAATATTTATGCATACAGAGCCATCTATGCCATAACCCAGATGATCAGCAGTGACTTGGACACATACTTAGAGGGGGAAGGGCCCTGTGGAACACGGCAGCTAGACCGGTGACTGGGAGCAGCTGCCAAGAGCACATAACACCGGTCTTGAAAGACCTGGCTCCCAGTACGTTTCCAAGCACAATTCAAAGCATTGGTGCTGACCTTTAAAGCCCTAAACGGCCTTGGTCCAGTATACCTGAAGAAGCGTCTCCACCCCCATCGTTCTGCCCAGACACTGAGGTCCAGTGCCAAGGGCCTTTTGGCGGTTCCCTCACTGCGAGAAGCCAAGTTACAGGGAACCAGGCAGAGGGCCTTCTTGGTAGTGGCACCTGCCCTGTGGAACGCCCTCCCACCAGATGTCAAAGAGAACAACAACTACCAGACTTTTATTTTTTTTTTATAATATTTTTTATTACGTTTCTTTCCAAATTTTATACATTACAAACAAATAAGGAGTTTACAAGAAACCATTTTTTTTTTTTTTTAACAAAAATCCCAACTTGGACTTCCCCACCCCTTCCGATTCTGCGTTCTTTATATTAACAATGTCAGCAATTTGTTACCTTATGTCATACCTTATTGTAACTTTTACATGTTATGTATCTATATTCAATATATTATGTCAGAATTTTTATACCTTTAAAATAAACGTAACATGTTCAATTTCATATTATCTCCTTTTCTCTTTTATCACTTAGTTTACTATTTACTTAATCATAATCGCTAAAGCGTATCATTTTCAAATCATGCACCGTCTTAAGATTCATACAGTTTGTAATACTTTTGCAAGTAGTCTTTAAACTTTTTCCAGTCCACCTCAATTGTTTCTACATCCAAATCTCGGATTCTGCCGGTCAGTTCAGCTATCTCCATGTAGTCCATCAACTGCGTCTGCCATTCCTCCAGCGTGGGTAAATCTTGTGTCTTCCAGTTCTTTGCGATGAGTATTCTTGCTGCTGTACTAGCATACATAAACAAAGTTCTGTCCTTCTTTAACACTTTCTGGTCTACCATGCCCAACAGGAAGGCCTCTGGTTTCTTGGGAAAGGTATACCTAAATACCTTTTTCAACTCATTGTAAATCATTTCCCAGAAAGCCTTAACCTTTGGGCATGTCCACCAGAGGTGAAAGAAAGTCCCCTCTGCTTCCTTACACTTCCAACATTTATTGTCAGACAGGTGATGTATCTTAGCTAACTTGACTGGGGTCATGTACCACCGGTATATCATTTTCATAATGTTTTCCTTCAAGGCCGTACTGGCCGTGAATTTCATTCCGGTGTTCCATAACCTTTCCCAGTCTTCAAACATAATGTTGTGTCCAACATCCTGTGCCCATTTAATCATAGCAGATTTAACTGTCTCATCCTGTAAATTCCACATAAGCAGCAAGTTATACATTCTAGATAACAGCTTTGTCTTTGGTTCTAACAATTCTGTCTCTAGTTTCGACTTTTCCACCTGGAAACCAACTTTTTTGTCCATTTTGAAAACCTCTTGAATTTGAGCATAATGTAGCCAATCTCGCACCTTATTTTTTAGTTTGTCCTGGCTCTGCAACTTCCAATTGTCTCCAATTTTTTCAGTCAATTCCCAATATTTCGGCCAATAGGCCTCCATATTGGGTCTTTTTCGGGCCTTGGCCTCCACTGGTGATAGCCACCTCGGAGTTTTACTCTCTAGTAAGTCTTTATATTTCATCCAGACTGCAAAAATTGCTTTTCTGACAATGTGGCTTTTAAACAATTTATGTGCTTTAACCTTGTCGTACCATAGGTATGCGTGCCATCCAAAAGCATTATTAAAACCTTCCAGATCTAGGACATCGGTGTTTTCCAACAAAAACCAATCTTTCAGCCAGCAGAAGGCTGCAGCTTCATAATACAACCTCAAGTCCGGCAGGGCAAACCCCCCTCTTTCTTTCGTATCTGTTAATATTTTAAACTTTATTCGGGGCTTTTTGCCCTGCCAGATAAATCTAGATATATCCTTCTGCCATTTTCCAAAGCAATCCACTCTGTCCACGATCTGTAAGGTTTGAAACAAAAATAACATTTTCGGCAACACATTCATTTTTATAGCTGCAATTCTTCCCAACAAGGAAAGTTTCAATCTTGACCAAATTTCTAAATCCTTTTTAACTTCCAACCAACATTTCTCATAATTATCCTTAAATAAATTCAAATTCTTGGAGGACAAATAGATCCCAAGGTATTTCACTTTTTTAACCACATTCAGTTCTGTTTCTCTCTGAAACCCCTCTGTTTCTGTAATTGTTAAATTTTTGGTCAGAACCTTAGTTTTTTGTTTATTCAACTTAAATCCCGCCACCCGACCAAATTCAGATATAAGTTCGAGAACTCTTTTTGTACTGGATTCTGGCTCCTGCAGTGTCAAAACTAGGTCATCTGCAAAAGCTTTCAGTTTATATTGTTTCACTCCGACCTCTATCCCTTGTACCAACCGGTCCTCTCTGATCATATTCAATAGCACCTCCAGGACTGAAATAAATAACAGAGGGGATAGAGGGCACCCTTGTCGTGTCCCTTTTTCAATTTTAAATTCCTCCGTCACCACATTGTTCACTATTAATTTAGCTTTTTGTTCTGAATAGATTGCATATAATCCATTCTCAAACCCCCGTCCCACTCCCATCCCCTCCAAGTTCTTCTTCATAAACATCCAAGATATATTGTCAAATGCTTTCTCCGCATCAATAAAGATTAACACCGCCCTTGTGTTCCTGTTAGTCTGCAAAAGTTCTAAAATGTCAATGATGTTTCTAGTGTTCTCATATAAATGTCTACCAGGGAGAAAGCCAGCTTGGTCTTTATGAATTACTTCATTTAAGACTTTTTTAAGTCTATTTGCCAAAATGTCTGCAAATATTTTGTAATCCACATTTAGGAGTGAGATGGGACGGTAGTTTTTAAGCTGAGTCTTTTCAGATTCTGACTTAGGTATCAATGTGATGAAGGCTTCTTTCCACGTTTCTGGTGCCCTCTTCCCATCCATAATCTGGTTACATACCTCCAACAAAGGCTGTATCAAATAGTCCTTCAGAACCTTGTAATATTTGGAGGTAAGTCCATCCGGGCCTGGAGATTTGCCTAGTTGCATATTCTGAATGGCACCTTCAATTTCCTGTGTGGTTATTATAGAGTTCAAGATTGATCTTTTATCTTGAGTTATTTTTGATAGTCCATTTATCTTTAAAAATTGATCTATCTCTGATTCTTTCTGGGGCCCCTGTGCATACAGTTCTTTGAAGTATCTGTGGAAGCACCTCCTAATTTCTTCTGGTTTCTGTACGGTCCTTCCATCAATCTCTAGATTTGTTATCGTGTTTAGCTTTTGTCTTTTTTTCAGCTGCCAAGCTAGCAGCTTTCCACATTTATTTGCTGATTCAAAAGATCTTTGCTTCATCTGTTTTATTTTCCATTCAATCTCCTGATTGATCAATTTTGAGTATTCTGCTTGGTGGAATTTAATTTCTCTCAGCACCTCCTTGGACTTTGGTTTGGTTCTCAGTTTTTTTTCTCCTTGGTGTATTTTCTCCAATATTTTGTCCTTCTTTCCGTTCCAGAGTTTTTTCTTGATTGAATTCTGTTGTATCAGAAACCCTCTCATAACAGCTTTACTTGCGTCCCAGATCGTTCTTTTTTCAACTGTAGTATTCAGATTTATCTCAAAATAGTCCTTTAATGTTTTTTGGGCCTTTTTCACAATCTCTTGATCTCTTAGTAGTGTGTCATTCATTCTCCATCTGAAGGAACCGGGTTGAGTTAATCTAAGTTCTATTTTCAAGGCGTTGTGGTCGGAGCATGTTTTTGGGCAGATTTCCACCTTTTTAGTCTTGGGTGCCAGCCCCCTGGAGGTCCAGATTTGGTCGATCCTTGACCAAGACAGGTGGGCCTCAGAGAAAAAAGTTCCTTCTTTACCTAGGGGGTTCTTTGTCCTCCATATGTCGATCAAATCCAGATTGTCAGTCAGTTCGAAAAAAGTTTTGGGCAGTCTGCCATCAGATGTTAAGTTTTGGTTGTAAGACTTATCCATATGTGTAGACACCACTCCATTCATATCTCCCATCATTATGATGTTAGCATAGTCCAGATAGTCCAGCAACGTCTCATGCAGCTTCTTGAAAAATTCTGATTTCCCGTCATTTGGGGCATAAATTCCTAATATCAATATTTTTTCTCCTTGGGTTTGAATTTCAATTGCCAAAATTCTTCCTTGTTCATCCTTAAATAGAAATTTAGGTATCAGGCTCTCCTTAGCATAGATCACCACTCCTCTTTTCTTTACTTTGTCAGACGAAATAAATTCTTGGCCTAATCTTTTATTTACCAAAACCTTCCTGTGGAGCCTGGTCACATGGGTTTCTTGTAGGCAAATAATGTCCAATTGTTCTTTCTTCAATATGTAAAATAACTTCCTTCTTTTCTCCGGGGAATTTCCGCCATTTATATTCCAACTGAGTAGCCGCAGAGACATCCTGAACTATTCTGCTACACCTAGAGCGGTGTATCTTCTTTCTCTTCTGGTTCCGAAGGTGCAGGTATTGCTCCACCTGGGTTGGGTATAGGCCAATTAGCTGCTGCTTCTTTTTGGAGGTCTTCTCCGTGGTCGTGCTGGAACTTTTGTAAGTCCTCTGGTGATCTTATTTTAACCTTCTTCTGTTTGTAAGTGAATGATAACCCTTGTGGGAACTCCCACCTATAAGGAATTGTGTTGAGTCTCAGTAACTTAGCCAAATCTGAGTAGGTGGCTCTCAAGTCCAATAACTGTTTAGGAATATCTCGATAAATTTCCACCCTTTTCTCTTGTATCACAATTGAGTTTTTGAAGTGTAGGCCTAGTATTTTGTCTCTCTCCTCCCTTGATCTCAAAGCTATTAAGCAATCTCTGGATCTATCTTTTCTTACTAATCTTCCCAACCGAAAAGCCGATACAATTTTAAAATCAATTTCTTCTTTTAAGTCCCAGAACTTTGTAAACTCTGTTGTCAAAAGTCCTTTCAAATCTTCTTGTTCAATTTCTGGGACTGCCCTTAGTCTAAGGTTGGTCTCGCGATTTTTCAATTCCACCAACGAGAGATAGGTTTGTTGGTCCCCTATCTGTTTATGAAGAGGCTTGACTTCCGCTTTAACTTCCTCGACTTCTTTTTTAGCTGATGTTGCAATTTGAACGGCTTCCCCTGCCAGTTTACGATTCTCTTCTGTTGCTCCTTGCAATTTTTCAATTGCTTGAGTATGTTGGGAAACCTGATCTGTCAATTTCTGAATCGAGGATGTTGCTTGGTCAATTTTTGTTGATTGATTATCAATTTTTTGATTTATTACTGACAGTTGTTCCAAAACTTGTTTCAGTACTGCCTCCGCTCCTCCTGCTGCCATATCTTCCTCTTCAGATTTTTCAGGCTTTTCGGTTTCTACTTTTTGTGTCGCAAGCACAGCTGGAACTGATAATCTACGTCCCTGAGTTAAAGTTGTTTGCAAAAGCTGTGCTTGCTTTTTTACTTTCTCTTTCTCCTTAGCTTCCTTAGCTTTGGCTGCTCTTGTCTTTCCTGTGCCACTCATCAGTCAACGTTCAAGGTCAAGTGTTGTAATCCCATGGGAAAGGCAAGTCCAGAATTAAAAACAGTCTATTGAGAGAAGGTAAACAAAAAAAACTTTCCCAGGCCTCTGTATTCCCAATGTCCTCTAGGGGGAGTGCCACCAAAGTTTTAGTAAGAAGAAGGTAACTTTCCACAATTAAAGTCTCTTTGTTCCAACTTTAAAAACAATTTTAAAAGCAAATTAGTTCCAGCACGCTAAAAAAAAAAAGTCCTGCAGAGCCCTTTTCAACATATAACAAAGTTCCAGGAAGGTGCCTGCAATTGTATCCACTTCAGCTAGATGAGCTCAAAAGTTACAAAAGTATCTGGAAGCTTGCAACAGTTCCGCAGTTTAAACAACTTTACCCGGCCACCCGGGAATTTGGGGTTAGAGTCTTCCCTTGCCCTTGGGGTGTCCGCTCCAGGTCAATTTTATGCTGTATTTATTCTTTAAAAGTGAAAATCAAATGTGCACGAAAGTCCCGATTTAAAGCTTCAAAGCTTCCCTGTTCACAGCGCTTTCCGCTCTTTAGACCGTCTGCTTTGATCTTGAAAGCAGTGTCGGAAGACGGACTTCCTCTTTCTCGTCTCCCGTTTTTAGCCAAATTTTCCGATTTAATTTGTAAAATCTTAAGTCCTTACTCACGGGTTTGATGTTTCAGCCCGATGTTTCTTGGAAGAAAGGTCAGCGCTCATCCGTGACAGCCGCGCGGCTTCGCCTCCGCAGAAAGAGCGATGAACCCACAGCACCGCTCCCCCTCCTTCACTCCGGAGCCCCTTACGGGGTTCCTTTCGTGATTTCGGGGTCGCTCCAGGTGCCCGCCGGGTCCCACGGCCACGGACTCACTCTGCCCGTGGTTTATCTTGATGGGTTGCCGCTGCGCCGTCGCGAGCAACCCTTTTCTGCGGTGCCCCTCTTCAGAGCTCGAAGAGGTCCGCCATCACGGTTTTGCGCCGCCTCCGGAAGTAACAACTACCAGACTTTTAGAAGACATCTGAAGGCAGCCCTGTTTAGGGAAGCTTTTAATGTTTGATGCATGACTGTATTTTAATATTTTGTTGGAAGCCGCCCAGAGTGGCTGGGAAAGCCCAGCCAGATGGGCAGGGTATAAATAAATTATTATTATTATTATTATTATTATTATTATTATTATTATTCCTATCAGATGTCAAGACCATAAGAAATGGAACTCTGAACTCAGTATCCTTGAGCCAGGACTCTCAGGCCCAGTGCTGGACCCCACCAGGGAATCAAAACCTTCCCCCTTCCTCTGCTAAACACCAAAAGGCAAAACACTTGACAAAAGAGGATTGAGTGCCAGGCTCTAGGCCATAGGGTCACTCCTTTCAGAATCTCCATTCTCCAGCAAGTGGAAATTGGGTATCTATTTGAAGGACATGACTACTCTCACTTTTTTATTCAGTTTCTTTCCCTTCAAGTAGACACACACTAGGCAACATTAAAACTGAGATAATAATGGAAGCAGAGTTACGTCCCAGTCGTGGTTCACTATCGGTAGAATTCTACACAGAATTTGGAAACAAGGACCTAGGAATATCAGCTGATAACAACAGCTGATGGACCAGCTAAGAGGCAGCAAACATTAGGAGAAACCTCTTAACAGTACAAACAGTTCAACAATAGTCAACCTTGAGGAGTGGTGGTCTCTCCCTTGTTAGAGGTGTTCAAGCAGACAGCCACTTGCAGAGGAGGCTTTGCTCTGGATTTCTTGCATTAAAGGTAAAGGGACCCCTGACCATTAGGTCCAGTCGTGGCCAACTCGGGGGTTGCGGCGCTCATCTCGCTTTATTGGCCAAGGGAGCCGGCATACAGCTTCCAGGTCATGTGGCCAGCATGACTAAGCCGCTTCTGGCGAACCAGAGCAGCGCACGGAAACGCCGTTTACCTTCCCGTCAAACTGCTAGGTGGGCAGGAGATGGGACTGAGCAACAGGAGCTCACCCCGTGGTGGGGATTCAAATAAGCAGGGCTTTAAACTAGATGGCCCACAACCCCCCTGCCCACAACTCTAATCAAAGACACAACTTAAAAGAAAATTAAATGAAATTGAAGGGGTTAGATTACCACCACTCTATCTGCTCCATGATCCAAGACCTTCTTTTCTGCCTCTAGCTGCTCCTGAATTGTTTTCTGAAGCAATGGTGCATTTGCTCCTCTTACAACTGCTACCAACTCTCCCCCCTGACAGAAAATAGAAAATAATTGCCAATATAGTTTACAAACGTAATTTGCGTCAACGCAAGCATTAATATTACCAATGGCGGAGTCTGGGTCTTCTTATCCTGCCAACAAATGCTATGCTGCTATAAAGACAGCAAAAAATATTTTAGATTTTAAGCATGGACTGATTTCCAACCTCTCCTGTTGTTAGTTGAAAACCCAGAATCACAGAACAAGAGGAAGGAGAGGATTGACGCATGGGATGCCTCACAGGTAGGGTTGCAAGGCTGAACCATTTCATTGGTTTGATCAATAAACAGAACCTTGTTTTAACTGGCTAGAAAGTGGTCCCAAGTAATGAGGCAGATTAGAAAGAATAATTATTTTTAATATAAACACTTGTAAAAACTGAAGAAGTCAAGCACTATCTTAAAAGAGGTATTCTCCTTATCTCTGCAATGTTAAAAAAACAAAGAGGAGATGCTTCTTCCTTCAGAAACAATGTTTTTAGGCACATGCAAATGTATGCAAATTTAATTCCTTAACTGGTTGGCAAACTTGTAAGATTGATTTTGGCTGCAATCCTAAACCCACTTACCTAGAAGTAAGCCTCATTGAAATCAGTGGGACTTACTTCTGAGTAGACATGTATATTATTGCACCATAAAATAATTTACCCAGAGATAATTTATTGCTCCCAATCCATTAAAGTCAAGTTATTTGACTTCCACACTACTTGGGGCAAATGTTTTAGCTGACTCATCCTATTAATTTGTAGTATGACCCGTTCCACAGGAAGCAAGCATATCATCCCCTTCCACTTCCAGTGCTTAGGTTGTGAGTGGCATTGCTTACATAACCAAAGCAACAACACTCCCACACAGGAAGGAGACTCGAGAAACTGTCTGAAGAAGTACAAGAACTATTTTGGGGGGAACCCTGCAGAGTGGGCCAATTGTGATAATTGGCCATGGAATGCTGTCCAACTGCAGAAGGATAAGAACACTGGGATGAGGAAGAGAAATGGAATAGTTGTAATCTTGAATGGGGAACACGCCACACCACAAATTGTTTTGCAGGTCCTATGTGTTCCCTCAACTTCCCAGGAACTACATACTCTGAGCAATGTTCTTCTGACAGAGTTTCCTGTGCGTAGCAGCCACCTAGCAGAGCAGTACCACAAGGCCAACCTGTCTCGGGCTCGTCCATACTTCTGCATTGTAGGCAAGGATCAGAGCAGTTTTGCTTTGCCCCGCTTTTTAGCAATGAATCAGAAGGAATGGCAAACTGCAGAAAACCTGGTTGCTATTTGCACCAACAAATGGAGGAGTGGATAATTGCTAAGTGTGCTAATCTCTCTTGAAGGCTTTCCCCCATTTACCCTAAGATGCCTAATTTATTCAGACACTACTAATTACATTCTTAATATTTATAGCATCCTAACCTCTGTCTTGTTTAATCTTACGGTCAGAGGCATATACATTTATATAAGCTACGTAAGTTACAACTACTGTGGAAAGTATTTTAGGTTACCGTATGCATAGAGAATGAGGGGAAATACAAACTAGGGTAATATCTGAAATATAAAAATACGATTCCCAGCAACAACATATATCTCCAGCTGCCAGCAAGTTCAAATTCATTGATACGAGCAAAAACACATGTTTAATACATAATACACACCAGAGCGTAGTGGAGCAAGTTTAAAGTCAAACAGGTTTAAAAGACATCTTGGGTTTCAAATGTACCAACTTACAGCATAAAACAAAAACGTAGGTTCACATTTTCCACGATATTTCTCTAGGCCATCAACTGAATCTACTTCAGCCTAAATAAAAAGTAAACAAGCAAACAACTTACTAAGAGCATTTATGTTGTGAACCGCCCTGAGATCTGTGTAAGAAGGGCAGTATTGTATACAAATTTAATAAGTATAATAATAATAATAATAATAATAATAATAATAATAATAATAATAGGGCAAATGTTCACAACTACAGAAGCACCCTTTGGGTAGGCCAGAAAAACATCTAGAGCAGAATTGCTCTAGAACCTGGTGCTTCCCAGTTATTGCTGGACTGCAACACACATGAGAGCCAGTGTGGTGTAGTGGTTAAGAGCGGTAGTCTCGTAATCTGGGGAACCGGGTTCGCGTCTCCGCTCCTCCACATGCAGCTGCTGAGTGACCTTGGGCTAGTCACACTTCTTTGAAGTCTCTCAGCCCCACTCACCTCACAGAGTGTTTGTTGTGGGGGAGGAAGGGAAAGGAGAATGTTAGCCGCTTTGAGACTCCTTAAAGGGAGTGAAAGGCGGGATATCAAATCCAAACTCCTCTTCTTCTTCTTCTTCTTCTTCTTCTTCTTCTTCTTCTTCTTCTTCTTCTTCATCATCCCTGACCATTTGCCACACTGACAGGAATGATAGGAGCTGGAGTGCAACAATATCTGGAGGGCCCTCGGTTCCCTATACCTGATTGGATAAACACCTATTCAGATGCACATTTAGCTCTGCCCCCATAGCCCTGTGATTTCTCTGGCCTCTGTAAACAGCTACAGCAGAGAGCCTTGTATTTCTGTTTGGGAAGGCTCCCTCAGCCAAATGAGAACCTTGGAAGATCGGGGCTTGAGTGGAGTGGCAGGGTTAAAGTTGCATCCCCATATCCCTGCTCTACCCATGGTCCTCTTCAAGCAATAATTAATGCCTGAAGACTTGTGTTATGACAATGGGTTTCAGAGATCTCTAACCACAATGTTTCCTAATTAGCCAGAGCAGGGGAGAGGAGCTCACAGGAAAGGGAGGCTGTGCTTTGTGAGGGAGAGTGTGGAGTATCTCCATCCACTGCCAGCTTTGCTCCCACCCATTGTGGTCTTGCTCTGCCGACTGCTGGACCTGCTACGCCTGGAAGATTAGGCACAAGGAAATGCAGCCCCAGGACTGAAAAACTGTTCCCTACCTTAGTGTATAGAACTGCAGCTTTATTTAGCCCACTGAAGCAAGATGAATTGCCTGTTTTATCTGCTTGCCTCATAGGCATTTATCTTTGCCAACTATTCTTGATGGATCCATCCATATGATTTTCCCACCATCCCTGAGCACTGGCTATGCTAATGGGGGCTGATGGGAATTGGAGTCTGACAATGTCCTACTATATAAATTTGAATCCGTCTCTTACCACAGCAAAATGAAGGAGGTCATCACCAAATTCATTCCTGATTTTCCTGAAGAGGTTTACTACTGCTTTACATGGTCCACACCAGCCTTGATAAACATCTACCACTACAAAGAGATTAAGCTAACTTAGCAAATCATGGCATTTCAGAACCTACAAAGTTTAGTTAGCACATGCAAATGAAATTAGTTAACTATCACTACTTGTGTATCCCTGATCACTGGCCATGCTAGCTGGGGGTGATGGGAGTTGTAGTCCAAAACATTTGGAAGAAACAGGTTTGGGTGAAAGGTGGTACATCAACAACAGGAACACTCATTCCTTTTCTAACCTGCCCTATAAACACTGTCAGTATTTATATCTATCTCTCAATATAAAAATAAATGTAAGGCTATCATCATGCAGCCCTTATTGTAATGACTTATTATATGTAATGCCTTATTACAATCCTGGATTTGCATGGAGTCAGAGTTGGGGAGGGGAGCAAGAAAGATGGAGGGTTGCACAACGACAGAGGCTGTGGCATGGGATCTAGAAGGAAAGGACACTGAAAACAAAAAGTAGTATTCAGAAGGGAAGTGTTTGGGGTTTTTTAAGTGTGAGAAGGGAGAAATCGCAGAGATGAATACTACACAGAAGTTAACATCAAAAAGCTAACACAACAGAACCTTACCAAACTACCTTCTTGCTGTACTGAAAACTTGTTTTAAACCACCACTTTTTTCTCGGTGTTGCCCCTCATTTGCTCTACTCAAACCTCTGCCATTTCTTAAAGTCACAATCTTCCTCCCACTGCCACCCTCTGCTTGCTCTACTCAAACATCTGTTGTTTAAAATCACTTTTCCTTTCATAGTTCTTCTATTCTTGCTGTATACAAACTTTTCCCTCTTACTTTATTCAGCTGCTTTGTGTTTGAGAAGGTTCAGAGGCCTGAAATATTCCATAGTACTTTCAAATAATGTATCTAAATCCTAGTATTATATGTCATTTTCTGTGTAGTGATTTAAAACAGAACAATTGAACTGAAGCTTCTCAAATGAAGTCAAGCTAACTGACAGGTTTGCTCTTAGATTCTGCTCATCTTAAAGATATGGTAACATAAGCATCACGGGCTTTGCATGGAAAGGGGGCTGCAGATTAGAAGGAAGGAGGAGGCATAAAAATGAGGATGATCTGTTTGCAAGGGACAGTGCAAACAGGAGAAAAGGGATAATAATGAGATATATGGGCAAAGGGGAGACTGCAAAATAAGAAAGGAGGAAACATGGAAGTGGGGGTTGTTGGCGGGAAAAGAGGAGGAGGGAGAGAGAAAGTGCTGAAGGTGTAAATGGGGCTGCAAAAAAAGGAAGGAGCAATGGGAATAGGGTTGCAGATGAAAGCAGGGGCAAGAAAGAACCTGAAGAACAGGAGGGGATGGTGGCTTCAGTGTGGAAGGTGAAAAGGATGCTTAGTACTTGCAATGTATGGGAGGAAGAAGATACAAGAGGTTACCATGGGAGCGTTGTGTGCAAGGGGGTTGCACAAGAGAATGGAGGCGTGCGCATGAGTTGTAAGCTGAAAAGAAGGCTGCAAAGTGGGACTGTAGAATAGAACAGAAGAAGCTTCAGAAATGGGGTTGGGATGGTGCAAAACAAGCTTAGTATTTATGAACAGCAACAGAGAGCTATGCCATATTTACAGCTAAGGTCTTACCAATCAAACCTTTGGAACCCAGCATTTCTTCCCAAAGTTCCTGATTATTAACAACCATCTGTGTGTAAATGAAATATAACTGAGAAAGCTTTCAATAAAGCAATAAAGCCTTTAAGAGCTACCTGAAAGGAGATTTGGTAAATTAGCAAGGGGGCAACTAAGATTTTTGTATCAGAAAGTCAAAGTCACAAGTCAGTTTCATGAAAATACTTTCTTTAGGCAAAATGTATCTAGAGAGGAAAACAAAAGACAGCACAATGCTCAAACATGGCATATAAGATGGTGCAATTTGTGCATTTGTTTTCTGTTGCTGCAGAAAGGAGGACTCAAATAAACACATTCAAATTACAAGTCAAGTGATTTTGGCTAAATATTAGGAAAAACATCCAATAGTGCAGTAAAACTTTAGGAAGTGGTGACCTCTCAATTATAGGTTTCTGAGCAGAAGCTAGATGACTGCTTACCAAGGATGCTGTAACATGGGATTTCCTGTTTCACCTGTGGGTTGATTAGTGTAAGGAACTGGCAGGACAATGGGGAGGAGGAAGAGGATCCTGATGAGGGGTGTGGCTGGGACTGGGACACACAGGCAAGCAGGGGATGACGAAGGAGAGGTCATAGCTGTCAACTTTTCCCTTTTCTTGCGAGGAATCCTATTCGGAATAAGGGAATTTCCCTTAAAAAATGGGAAACATTGACAGCTATGGGAGAGGTTGGTGCAGGAAGTACTCACAGGGTGACAGAGGATGGCGAGGGGATGGGGGGGTCAGTGCACAGGAATGAGAACAGCTGGACCCAGAGCCAGAGGGGCCCCTTTCTCTAGGAGCATGGCAGGCTCTGAAGCATAGGGAGCAGTAGGTGGAGCACTCTAGGAGGCTGAGGCAGGCAAAGACCCACAGCTCAGCTCCCTAGCTGGCCATGTGGGGCTCACTACATCTGGGAGGATGTGTCTGTTTCCTCAGCTAGAATAGGCTTGGAACAGCTGAGGGTCACATGACTGAAGCACAGATGCTGCAATCAGCATTGCAAAGTATAAAAGGGACAACAGAGCTGGGGGGCTGTGTCTGCTCATGTTGTTGGCCCTCAGCTTGGATGCTTCAGGATCTCTGAAGGATGGTGCCTTCGGTTTGGACTTTGGACATGTGGACTGACGACTTTACATACTGACTTGCCACCAGGTAGGCCAGGAGTTCAGGGCAGTTAGATGACTTCTGAAGTCTTTCCCAACTCTATGAATCTAATTTTAAGATAGTATTATGCTACCAACACACGGCCCAATGTGGATATTAACATTTTGGTAAATGGAAGTCTGCTTGTAAGACATGAATGCTGCAGATCTATTTAAACTCTCATTTTGACTCAAGAAAATCACCATAGTTCAAATCGGGGGAAATAAATACAGTAAATGGGCAAAAGTACATTGATTCACAAAATGTTTAGGCATACCCCTGCATACCCCCAGAAAAAAGCACTGTTTAAACCCATTTGTGAATAAGTCCCACTAGACTGAGTGGGATTTGCCTCTGAAAAGAAACATGCATAGAATCTCATTGCGTGACTGCAGGCATCCCAGGAAATAATTCTCAAGCAACTCATTTCAGAGTAAATATGTTCTTGCTTCTGTTGTATAGCCCAGCATATCAGACCTCAAAACATTTAATTAACAGATGGCTGCACTTTGTTTATGGCAAAGCACTTTGAGGTCAGCCTATAAGTAGCTGACTTAGAGCCACATGGGAGCCGTTCCAGTGAAATCAATATGTCTACTCTAATGTAAGTAGTTAACAGGATTGAAATAATAATCAATTTCTTCTTCTGGCCACTTGATGGCAGGATTTATAGAGATTATATTCCATACGGAGCAATTTATAATAAAGGAATTGCAAACACATTCCCATCTTTTCCTATATGGTTCTTTAACCATGCTTTATGAATGAAAGATAGGATATGTATTAATATTCATATATTCATGTTCTTATGTCCAAAGTGCCACTGAGATCATACATGCTTGTCTCCAGACACCAGATGACTAAACTACACCGGTATGTTTCAGTTATAGGGTAGTGTCTAACTGCGCTCAAGATGCAAACTCATTCCTTTTCTGGCAACCAGCTGCATACTACCAGTACAATTTGTATTCAAATGGAAGTTTGTGAATTATCTAAGATACTTTCTCACACAGCCTAGAGGAGAAGGAAGGACACTGATGCCAATGGGACTACTTGTAAATAAATATGCATCATAACAACTTTATGATAAAAGATTCATGAAACATAGAATATTAATCCATGCATTTCCAACAAAGTATTTGTTGTGCAGGCTGGACAGATCACATCACTTGTGATATTATTTCCTCAGGCAGCCTCTCAGAGCCAACATTAGAGGTTGACATTATTGGGCACATACTGATGCTTACATTCTTGCAGGGCTGCCCATTGCTGGCACTCAGAGCTTCCTTTCTGCCTACCCACCCACCTGTTCTCTCTGTGCATGCAAGCAGTTGACAACAGAGGCCACGGTGCAGCAACTTCCACTTACTTTGAGATCTCCTTCTGGATATTTTGTAGATTGGGCCCAGAGGAAGCAGGCAAACAAATGGGCAATAGCAAGGAGGAGGGAGGCCTCTCCTAACTGCATCTCACAAACCCTAGAACTGGTATCACATCCCTTCCAAATGTAAGCAAGCACATTCCCTGTGCCAACCTGATCCTCATTAAAACCTAGGATAAAAAGGAAAACACACATGCATATATATTTGGACTAATACTGTGTTTTGATACCCATGCTAGTTTTTGTTGTTGTTGACTTTGGAGACATCCAAATCAACATAGCCAATCTGAAAGGACAATTCATCCTTTTTACCCTAGGTCGCAATAAAGATAAAGTTAACAGTGTATCTGAAGAAGTGTGCATGCACACAAAAGCTTATACCCAGAACAAACTTAGTTGGTCTCTAAGGTGCTACTGGACAATTTTTAAATTTATTTCAACTGTGTCAGACCAACACTGCTACCTACATGAATCTAAAGTTAACAGAGAAGCTGTGCTTACAAATGAAGGGCTAAACCTGGTTTAGTGTCTTTCTTAGAATATTTGATTTGTATTTTAATATGTATTTGAAGATTTAAAAATTGAGTCTGCTCCAATTATCATACAGCTCACCCTTCTGTCTTTGGTTCTTATTTTACCTCATTCTGATCAATATAACACCCTGTGTCAGTGACTAGTCCCTGGAAAAGTGCACTATAGGGATTCGTTTAAATCGGCTCTTACATTTCCTTTCTGATTCATCAAATGATGAAAGCAATTGCATTACTGCTTGCTGTTGCCCTGGGAGACTGGTAAATCCATTTAGAACTACTGCTTTCTATTTTAAATCTATGCCATTGTAGGAAGGTTTCACTGGCAGAATACAATGCAACATTGCGCCCGAACTACCCTCTCTTCCAAACAAGCCGGAAATACCAAACTCTAACAGAATGAAATGCCACATTTGAAACATTAAGCTCACTTACTGACCTGCAAAGCTAATTCTTTCTTCCTGCTGGTCATAGTGCTGCCAAAACAAAAACGCCAAAACATAAGGTCACTATGTAACACTACTGCCCAGCCTGGAGTATCATCATCAAGGCACTTTGCTAATTAAATATAATTTAGGGCTATGAAGCACCAACTATGGCTTTTGCAGCATGTTTACTTGGAAGTAAGTATGTGTCCAGTGGGATTTACTCCCTAGTAAAAGTGTTTAGCATTGCAGCCTTAGTCACTTCCCAGCACTGCCCTAGTAACTTGTGGTGTCATTTCTAATCATTACGACGGCCACATTTGCAGGCCATTCTATTGCATTATGATTACTCAGAGATGAGTCTCACTTGAAAACTCTCGTTTCCTGGTCTTGAAACTCCGAAGGGACTCTATTGCCCCAAGAACTGCAAGGGCTTGATAGGCAGACGGTACCTGATTAGAGGAATTCGGCAATGGCTCCTACGCACCACCGCAGCAGCAGCGTCCCTCGTTTCCATAGCAACAGGACCAACCAATGGGAGATAGCCCTGTTCGGTGGCACAGCCGCCGCTGCCTCCCTGACCGATTTTGCTCCTGGCCCTTCCTGTGCAGGCAGATGGGTTAGTCCTCCTCCTTGCAGAAACTGCCAAGCTCGTCAGGGAGCTTATACGGGAGGATGAACTGAGGAAGAACTGATCTGACAGTTGAGCTGAACCCCTAGGGAAGTGAGGCTTGGCAAATAAAACACCGGCTTTTACATGAAATGCTTACTTTCCAAGACGGCAATGCTAATAAGGGGGCATTGATAAACGTTCCCAACTTTTCCCTGATAAATATTTCCAACTTCTCGCAAGTCATATTTTGATTACTTAAAAATATATTGCATATTTCTGTGTACACACCTAAGTGTACATGTGACAGATGTGATGCGAGAGAAGTTCTTTCCTTAAGTCTCTTCAAGTCACATCTTTATTCATTTATTTCATTTATTAATCACTTCTCATAAGGCAACCACAAATCAGTTTAGAATATAACGACATAAAAACAGTTAAAGAAATTGCATTATTGCATATACTGTACAGTGGTACCTCGGGTTAAGAACTTAATTCGTTCCAGAGGTCCGTTCTTAACCTGAAACTGTTCTTAACCTGAAGCACCATTTTAGCTAATGGGGTTTCCCGCTGCCACCGCACCGCTGTTGTGCGATTTCTGTTCTCAACCTGAAGCAAAGTTCTTAACCTGAGGTGCTATTTCTGGGTTAGCGGAGTCTGTAACCTAACGTGTCTGTAACCTGAAGCATCTTTAACCTGAGGTACCACTATATATATATATATATATATATATATATATATATATATACACACACACATACACACACATATATATACATACATACATACACACAGAGAGAGAGATGCATGTATAAATACAAACACTGGTTTAAAACAACAGCACATTCTAAAGTTATTCAATACTGTTGTGCCTGTTTGACTCTGGAAACTAATTAAAATGTCAGAAGCTTTGAAAAATAAGGAGGGGAGAATTGGGAGGGGTCCTCTGACCTATCAATATTTTCCTATCAATGCAATTAGGCTGCAATCCTATACTTTAATCACTTACCTGGAGTGAAATCAATATGACTTACATCTGAGGTGATATATATGTGTTTGCACTGTAAATGGGTCATGTAGGGGATAAGAATTCAGAAACTTTCAATATTCTGTACACATTTCCACTTTAAAGAAATAGCCGGTGAGGTCCAACCAATAGAAATGAAGGAAGGAAAACTCAGGAATGGATTTCATATCAAATTGTTGACAAGAGGAAATCACACACCCCTATTCTGTGTTCCAAGTTATTTCCACTAGTTCAAGGGTAGCCAATGTGGTGCTCTCCAGATGACTACAACTCCACCTCTGCTAGCATGGCCAATGATCCGATATGATGAAAGTTGTACTCTTACAACATCAGGAAGGCCTCACATTTATATATATATAGCACATAGGTAACCATTGTCAGTAGCTGAGCAGCTGTCAGTAGCTGACTCTTCAAGTCAGATTTTATAGCCTGTTTTACTGACATCAAAAGATGTGAACACAATACTGTTTGTGCCAGCTTGCTTGACTCACATTCTTATTGGCTGGTTCTAGAAAGGCCGGACTGGGACGCGGGTGGCGCTGTGGGTAAAACCTCAGCGCCTAGGGCTTGCCGATCGCATGGTCAGCGGTTCGAATCCCTGCGGCGGGGTGAGCTCCCGTCTTTCGGTCCCAGCTCCTGCCCACCTAGCAGTTCGAAAGCACCCCTAAGTCCAAGTAGATAAATAGGTACCGCTTTATAGCAGGAAGGTAAACGGCGTTTCTGTGTGCTGCGCTGGTGCTGGCTTGCCAGAGCAGCTTCGTCACGCTGGCCACGTGACCCGGAAGTGTCTCCGGACAGCGCTGGCCCCCGGCCTCTTAAGTGAGATGGGTGCACAACCCTAGAGTCGGACACGACTGGCCCGTACGGCCAGGGGTACCTTTACCTTTACCTTTAAAGCTATAAATGCCTACTGGTCATGATGGCTGCTTACTGCCTCCAGTATTGGAAATGGCACACCAGTTCTGAATACCAGTTGCTGGGGAGCACAAGGAGGGCAAGATGTGTTATTGTGCTCAGGTCCTGTTTACAGGCTTTCCATAGGCAATTGGTTGACCACTGTGAGAACAGGATATGCTATTGTGCTCCAAGGGGTATCTCCAGGGGCTAGAATCTGAGGGCCTATCCATACCTCATCAATACTCTCCTTAGACTTGGGGCCCTTCCATACCTCATCAATGTGGATTATGAATTCCTTGTGCCTCCTTTAATTCTCCCTCATCCTTGCAGCATTCTCCTCCAGGTACACACTCCTCCTCCTTAAGTCTGGAGGTTCTCTGTGCAATTGATTTGGACTCCTATTCAGCACAGGTAATCTCTGGATTTATGGAAAACATGTGGGGCAAAAGTAGTTGGGCAAGAATGCTGCATGGGCGAGAGGGAAATAAAAGAGGCAAATGGGGCTCACAATCCACATTAAGCTGAGGTATGGAAGGGCCCCAAGTCTAAGGAGAGTATAACCTTTTACTAAGACACCTGAGTCTATGTTGCACCTTCAACCTTGCTCAACAAGCTAAGGTCAAGCACAGAGAATGAATCTAGGCCCAAAAACATCAGGGCTGTCTTACCCATTAGGGTTAGTGGTGTCCTGCACCACAGCGCTCACCCATCAGGGACGCCCAGCAGCGGGAGTCCGGGACCAACCAGGAATAGCTATGAGGGCATGCTGCGCGGCAGCTCTTCCTACGGCCAGCCATGCTCTCTCGCTTCCTGCCTGGGAGAGGAGGCAGTGGCGGTGCCATGCCAGGAACTTCATTCTCTGTGTCTTTATCAATTTATTTAAAGAACAGCAAACTGGTGATTGCTTTAACTCTTTGATATGTGGTGATTTGAATCATGAGGATGAATTAGAAGAACTGCTGAGTCTTGAATGAGTCTTGCTTTGGAATTGAGGACTTCATTAGATTTTCATCTGCCTTTTCATTTTATTTTGTTCTTAGGGCTTGTTAGAGATAATGTATAAGCGTGCTGTCAGCTCCCTAAAAAAAAAGGTCAACAACTCTGGGGAACCTTTCTTTCAACTTTGGGGTCCCCACAAACTATGGGAAACCGGGGGGGGGGGCACTGCCGGAGGGATCTTTGCACCACAGCACCGGATATGATTAAGACGGCCCTGAAAAACATGATTTATAAACAGGATCAGGAAACATTTTGACATCAGTATCAACTGGGCAGGACAACTAGAAGTAGAAACTAAGACCTGTGTTGTTTCCTGCAACTGGAAGATTCAAGAGTGTAGCCTTAAAAAACCCTGTCGTCCTAAACCACACCCTAACCACAGCTTCTGGCAGTGAAAGAGCGTCAGAAATTGCATACTCACAAATAGAGCAATGACTCTGAGTTCGTAGAAGTATACTATGTCATCACTCTCCAGCCTGGACATAAAATTAGAGATTACAGTCATTGATGCTGTTTCCCTCCCTCTTCCCCGCCCTTTACCATGGGAAGTCAACTATGTCATTCTGGTCCTGATTGTGGCACAAAAACCATATTTTCCCCAATACCAATCCAAAACCCAATTCTAAGTTGCCGTTCTCCATCTACTAACCTGTGACGTAAGCCCCATTAAACACAAAGGGACTTACTTCTGAAGTAGGCATACAAGCCATCGTGCTGCAGGTTAACTACACAGTGAATTCTTAATGAGCGCCTGGACATCAGGTTCAACACAGCAAGACACATGCCTAAGCCTTTTTGCAAAATATTCACATTTTCAGTTTGGGAAGAGGATACTTTAAATCCACTTGCACTTATTCTGCAGTAGTATTTGCAGAAAATAACTTCTAGGGAGTACCTGATATCAGGTGAGTGCACCAGAGGAAAGATGTGTTCTGGCTGCTAGAAAAACAGGAAGGTCAAACTACAGATTCCAAGGACTGCTAGAAAATAAGACAGAAGCAGGAAAGATGCATGAAAGCGGGGAGAACCCCTGGGATGTTGCCTGGTGTCACTTACTTATCAATCACATATCTGACTTCACCCATTGGCTAAAAACATTGAGAAGTGAGCCATGCTGGCTCATTTCACATAAATTACTTAGAAGGACACCTGCACATTTTGCTTCATATCTTAAGGGCTAGATACTTGACTTAAAAAAAATATTAAACATTGCCAACGGCTGCCAATGAAGACCTTTGCAGGGCAGGCACTGAGTTAGAGATTCTTGGAATAAGTCATATAAAATTATTGCTGCAGAGATCAAGTATATTATTATCATCGTCATTGTCATCATTATCATTGTTACATACATTTTAAAATTCTTATTTATAAAACATTACATATTAAAAACAAACAATATATTGTTTCCATGAGCTATCATTCTGCTCTTTCAGTGTCCATGTTCGCCTGCTGTGCTTCTTTCTGCAATCACACACTCTCTGCTCTTGAATCCACAGCAAGCATGCTGTGAGTTGAGGTTGTCAGGTCAGATTTCAGGCTACACACCATCAGTGAGCTCCAGTCAATGCAAGAAATGCAAATTGGCAAGCCAGATGAAATCTGTAGGAACCATATATGCATATAGCAACCTAGAATAGGTAATGTGACAAAACCTATACTACAACAAACCTCTGTAAAAACTTCCATTTAAGATCTGGTTATTTGTTGTGAGAAGCTAAGGGGCTCAGTTTGCTATTTCCTTCTGAAGACTACCTTGCCTGAGACCCTACAAATGGTTGCTTTACACAGGTGAACATCATAGTCTGATATAAAAATCTTAGGGTCTGACTATGCCTGCTAGACTCTAATGAGACATATTTTAAAGAACAGAGTTGTATATATTGAATATTGGCACTTCTTATATACTAGTTAAGAAAATCTAATTTTCACAGCTTTAACATTTAAAAACATTTCTCCTACACAGGACAGAAATTTCTAGTGCAACTCCACTGAGCTATACTAGGGCAGATGTAACCTTTTATATTCAGACAAGAAATGGCAGTATGCTGTCAACAACACTCTACAAAAGACATACACAAATGAATATTAATTGTACATATCAGTAAACAGAATACAGCTTTGCAGTTATTTAATACAAGAATCTAGTATCTCCTCATAATCTTGTTTTCTTAAGTCCTTCCAAGACAGTTTATAACATGCAAGGAAAAAGACACTAATGATGATAACGGCTCCCCCAATCATATCATAGATGCTGGGGAAGATGCGAAGCACAAGCAGCTGAAGGATCATAGCTATCACAATCTCCAGATGCTGCACTGTGCTGACCAAGGCTGGATGAAATTTGTTCAAGGCATAATAGACACCCAGAAAAGCCACTGTGGAACATATGCAGATGCCCATGAGATAGCCCCAGCTTGTTCCATCCAGTGGAATTATTGGCTCTTGGAGGAAAAACATGGTGGAGGCTCCCCACACTGTTCCAGTCCAACCAAAGGTAAACAGTGCTGTCCACATGCTGACATTATCCTTAATGGACCTGTACACGATCATGGAGAGAGCTGTAGTTACGCCTGCCATAACTGTCATGGTATATCCAAAGGCCTCTTTCCAGATATTCAGCAGAGAATCTTCTTCATCAACGATGTTGGGGATCATGACCAGGCAAACACCAAAGATGCTGCTCACTACAGTGATTACATCAATGTAAGCCATTCGCTCATCTACTAATAAAAATGCCAAGATGGCGCTGAAGACAGTGGTGGTAGCTCTCCACATTGTAGTCCCGTTGCTTGGGGGTACTATTGCAAAGGAAGTATAAGCACAGGTAATGGAAATAACGTTGCATACTCCATAAAAGAACAACCGCAGTCTGTATCCTTTCGGTCCAAAAGGTTCCTCATGGTAGTAGCACACAACTAAGACGGAAAACACTTGTAAAACAGAACGAATGAAGATCAGTTCTAGAGATGGCACTTTGGAACGATCAGAAGCAAGTCTAGTTATCAGGGCAACACAACCATGGGCCAAAGCAGATCCAAAAAGCACTGCCCAAGTCTTTCTGGACTGAAAAATGCTTCTGTCTACAAAACTTTGGCCTTGCCCACTCTTACTAGCTTCTGGCTTTTGTGGTTCCTGAGATGGGATGTCAATAGTGCCAAAGAAGGATCTTCCTCTCCGCTGGCCATTGCTCAGCAATCTTCTCTTTGGATTATCTTCCACAAAACTCTCATTGTCTTCATTTGCTTCTTCATACCCTTCCTCTCCAGGCTGTGGATAATGAGAAGTATATTTCACTGTCACTGTGTTAGGATGAATTTTCACTCGTTTTTTTACTGGATATTGTTTGGAAGGTGAAGTATCCATTTCCTCGGGTAACTAGGACTGATCACAAAGAAAAAAAGCAAACAAAATATAATCATTTCAGCACGGATAAACCTGTTCTGGCTGCACTTTTGTACCATCTAGAAATTATTACTGTTCTATTGATGCCTTAGGTAAGCTGGGGTTGCTTGAGCAGACATCAGATTGAATATAAATACAGAAAACCAGTGGTGACATGAGATTAGTATGCTGTGCTATAATCATTAATGCACATGCTATTATTAGATAATTTATGCTTGGTGTTTACCTCCCCTGCAATACCCGTACCATTTTTCCTATGCTTAAATTTGTTATTGCAGTTCTAGAAACTGTTGATTCTGAAGGGCTCTTTACACTTAAGTAAAATATAGAGAGATTCCATTTTGACCCAGAAGGTGACCTTGTGATGGCTAGATACAGAAACCAGCTTTGTTACAGAATATGTCACAGTTTGGCCCAGCAGCTGTGCACAATTACACTGGGGTGTCATGCAGCATACGTTAACATTATATAGCTGCAGTGATATGTAGTTAACCAGCAGGTACATCCTAGAATGCTGTATTTGTGTTCCAATATTATTTCCACTGCTGTTGATACTCCTTAGTAATGCTATACCAGAATAAGTGTTTTCGTTGTTTATTTAACACTTTTAGGCCACCTTTTTAGGGTCAAATGTGTCCAAAACAGGTTTAAAATGTAAAATTGAATCAACAGCATTCAAATCTATGAAATATGGCTTTGCTAACATAGCTGTCTCTGTAGTGACTAAAAACCTTTAGGGTGAAGATGCCCTATATACACGTCACCCCCAGTTCTATTCTTCTCTACCTATTTCTGTGCAATGCAACAACTTTAGGGATGGTAGCTTTTTCTGATGTTGTCATGTTGACCTGTGCTACCAGACCAGTACTGATGTTCTTCCACAGTTTGGAATGCTAGTGTGATGCTACAGGTTATGTTGTTGCATGGGTGCATAAGTCAGCATGCTCAATCCTGAACATACAGTTAGTTAGTTAGTTAGTTAGTTAGTTAGTTAGTTAGTTAGTTGCAGGCACAGTAGCTCATAAACTCAGGTCTAAAATTTGTAAGACTAACTTTCGAAACATTGTACCGATGCTGCTAGCTAAAATGGTTCAAATGAGGATCATCTAGTCCAACCCCCTGCAATGCAGAAATCTCAACATGTGGTCTCCCATCCGATACAGTAAGTTGTTAGATTCTTAGACAGCAGACATGCTGAAAAATGAATCCCAACCTCAGTGCTGATGTAAAATACAGGGTGGGAATGAGGTACCTTCAGAGCTAGTGAGTGCCAGTTGAAGAGATCTCAGCAGCATGGATACTCAACAAAAACAGAGATGAGAGAGTGTTCCTTCTAAGATATATGGCATAATTTCTAGCTATAATATCAGCTGCTTGGTACAATTTTGTTGAAACTGCAGCACTCAAAAGTTGCTCTGTGGTGTTTCCCATTCATGGTTTGAAGAGATGACAGCTTTAAAGTTACATGCCTACAAAAATACGAAGGACTTAAAATGAAACAAGGTTTTGCTTAAGCAGACACCAAATGACAGCTGAAATGTCATGCAAGAAGAGAAAACAATACAATAATCAAATAAGAGAAAATAAAATTTACCTCTTGTTTAGAAGCTGCTGAGTAAGTGATCCCTCAAAAATATACCATACCAAGAGATGTTAAAGGGAGAAAATACGCTCTCCAGCATCCGATAGTGTATCCATTCCTGTCTTTTAAATTTGAAGAAAACAGAATTGAGAATAGCTACCTGTGAATCCAGAAACACAGACCCAAATGTTGTCAGTTTATGGAGTGTGCAGGAGGAATAATGTAGATTCTCTTTTGGTTACCGTCTCTTCTGTCTGTACATAAAAGCAATGAAGGGGAGAGAGAGGCTACAGCTAAAGAATCAAATGCAATGAACAGACCAGAAAAAGTGAGCATGCTCAGTAGAGCTCAAGGGCATTTGACAGCACCGTCACTACTAATTGTGGAGGGGAATAAATATCGTTCTTACTAGTAATCCTGCCACTGGAGCATATGTTTTAGATGACACATTACAAGACTTTTGTGATCCCTTTTTGGTAATGGAAGAAAAAAGCCAATCATTTAAAATATAAACGATGCATGCTTTTCATGACATGCATGGCTTGAACATTATGGTTTCCTCAGCCTCTGCTGCAAAGACAGATTTTTAATTAGCATCTTAAACAGAGGATGAATATAACATAAAGGGGAAGGAACCCCCATGGTAACTGCTTTGGATTCATCCACATTCTGAGACATGATTTTATATGCTAATGTAGAAGTTCTTACACCTTATGTAAGTGCATTCAGTGAAAATAATTTAAAGTATAAGTGGTCCTACCTGATGATTGCTAGTTAAGTGGTTAATACAATGACTGAGATGACTAACTGCTCATTTATACTGCTGGAATCCCACTGATATAAGCAGGATTATAGAAGTGGTCGAAAGTTCTATCAGAAAGCCTAAAATTTAGGGGGACTACAGTGTGACATCCACAGGGCGCAAGGCAGGGCAATTTGTATGGAGGTCACCTTGCCTAGGTGACAAGACCCTTCCCCCCTCAGCCTCACTGATGTGGTCCAAAGGAAAGCTGAGCAATATGTTTGGCACCAGCTTGGCTGCAGGAGCTGCTGGAAGGAGGTATGCAAGCGGGGTTGTCTTTAGCAGATGTGGTGCCGGGGTGCAAATATCCACCCAGCGCCCCCAAATTACCACAGATAGTGGGGGGGCGCAGCTGTGCACTGCCAGCCATTGGGGGGCACAACTCTCCCCCATGCTGCTGCGGGAGAGCAATCCCCACAGAGGCTTGGGAGGGAAGCTGTGCACCCACCAGCCATTTGGTTGGCGGGGCGCAGCTGGTGGGTGTGCAGGGAAAGGGGAGGCCGCCGGCAAAGCTGCACAGCTCCCCCACTCGCTGGGGCACTCCTGAGAGGCCGGCGCCCTGGAGCAACACACCACTAAGCCCTATGGGAAAGACGACTCTGTATACAAGGTGTCATCCAACCGTCTTAGGGACTCCATTCTGTATTTGTGTAGGGTTTACTCCTTAGCCTTTTCTTCTCCCAAAGATATTCAGCAAGGCAGCAAAGGTTTAGGATCGGAGCTTTTCTTCTCCTCGAAGGAGCCCCATCTCCCCCTTATTTCCCTTTACAGCATGTGCAGAAAGTGCCTTCTTGATCGTTAGATCCATTGTTGGTTTCATCCGCTCAATCCTCTGGAGCCTATCTTCACAGGTAGGCTCCAGAGGGTTTGAGACCCATTGGCTAGCCGCACCTGGTTTAGCCAGTCAGTTGAAGCTGCTCCCAGGGTGTGGCTGACAGTTTTTAGGGGCTATAGGTGGGAGCTGGGTGCAAGATGAGGACCCAAGGTGGACAAACTATCCAAGAAGGAGCACAATGTGTACCCCACCAAAGGTACTATCCCTCCCCCAACACCTTATATACCCTACTAGTGTAACAATATAATCATTGGATGATATTCAATATTATATTATAATCAATGGATGATAAGCCATCCATTCGGAGTGTGAGCAAAAAAGGCATAAAAAATGCTAGATGAAGGTAGAAAAGCTCAGACAGATAGCAGTACAGCTGAAATTATCAGTTTAGAAGTACTACTCTTCAAAATAATTGATGTCTCTTCTGAGACTTCTCCACTGAGTGCTTTGCTGGCAAACATCCAATTTCTGTTAAAGGGCAGCTTTTAGAAGCTTTGTGGTCTGCTCAACCTGTTGTAAACATGTAGGTTTGATTAGGTATTTGTTATTTACACATCACAGAGGCCCAGTTTGCAGGTAACACTAAGCCAAACCATGTCCTAGTGCAAACAAGCAAATATATGGGCTTCCAGAGGGGAGACTGCAACCATTTTGTTCCTTCCCATTCTGCTGATATACTAAGCCATGGTTTAGCTTAGTATTTAGTCAGAAACCAGGCTTGTGGTTCATACCCTCCAACATTTCTCTAATGAAAACAGGGACATCCTATTCAATAATAATAATAATACCATTTATACCCCTCCCACTTGACTGGGTTGCCCCAGCCACTCTGGGTGGCTTCCAACATATATAAAAACATAATAAAACATTAAACATTAAAAAAATTCCCTATACAGGGCTGCCTTCAGATGGCTAAGAGGTCAGATTACTCCATACCCTCCAACATTTCTCCGATGAGAATAGGGACACTCTAAGGAAAAGTGGGACATTCCAGGGTCAAATCAGAAACTGGGTCAGCTTCTGTAAATCCAGGAATGGAAAATAGGGGCACTTGGAGGGTCTGGTGGTATATATCTCCCCACATAAAACACAAGCTGTAACCAAGGTTTGTCTTATGCTGTACAGCACAGGTGGGGAATCTTTGTGGCCTGCTGGGCCAGATCCCTATCTGTCCCCACCCTCATGGGCCAACTTTGACAAGTGGGCAGGACTGCTTGCCAGGCACTGGGCATCATTGTGATATCAGGTAATGGACAGGTCTCCTGCCAACCTAGCAGTTCGAAAGCACATCAAAGTGCAAGTAGATAAATAGGTACCGCTCCGGCGGGAAGGTAAACAGTGTTTCCATGCACTGCTCTGGTTCGCCAGAAGCGGCTTAGTCATGTTGTCCACATGACCTGGAAGCTGTACGCCGGCTCCCTTGGCCAATAAAGTGAGATGAGCGCTGCAACCCCAGAGTCGGTCACAACTGGACCTAATGGTCAGGGGTACCTTTACCTTTACCTTTAAGGGACAGGTAGACTGTCCCACCCACTTGTCAAAGTCCCTTGGTTCAGTGCTTCCCGAGTGCCCAACAACCAGTTATTTTTCAAGTGCTTGGAACCAAAGTACAAGGGACTTTGCCAGGCCTTTGCTTTGTGCTTGGGAGCTAGCTGGCTTGCAAATGGCAGGGCTTGCAAATCACTATGTGCAGCACTTCCCAAATTCCTGACAACAGCTTTCAGGTATTTGGGAAGTGCTGTGCAAAGTGCTTTGCATGCCCTGTCCTCAACCATCACTTCCCCAGCTTTCTGCAGGGATTAACTGCATGATCAAGTTCTCCATTGAGAACTTGGTTGTACAGTTGATCCAGCCATGTCTCTACCTGCCCCACACCTGATGTTGCATCTCTTAGGTATGGGGCAGAGATGGGCATGGTTTGGGGAAAGTGGCTATGTGGCTGGTCAAATTTGGTCCACAGGCTGATTGTTCCCCACCCCTATTTTTTATGGGAGAGCTAAACCACAATTATGGGTTCAGGCCACCTGCTAAGCCAAATTCTGTATGGAGTGCGCACACGCGGGATGCTACACATGCGCAGTCCGTACGGGCTGTGCTGCCCTGGGTGCCAGAGAGGGTTCCTCCCCCACTGATTTGTCCCACATTGAACGCCAGGAACTAGCAGCAGCAGCAGAGAAAACATGTTCCCCTCTTAACTTTCAACTTTCTTGGGCATATGAAATTAGCCACAATTATCTTGAATTTTTGCTTAATCCTCAAGAAAGAAGGGCATTTTCGCTGGCCAGGTTTAATTCAAATCCTTCAACCCTCCTATGGGGAAGGTTCTCGGGAATGGTGGAAGGAGAAAGAATTTGCCCATGTGAAGACCGCCAGGTGGAAACTCTTACACATATGGTTCTTAAATGTAAACTATATGTTGATCTCCGCCAGCAGTTCCTAGATCAACTCTGCATCCCCAAATGGAGACCAGAGTTAGAGGTCATACATTTTCTATTATTGGGGAA
This sequence comes from Podarcis raffonei, assembly GCF_027172205.1. Classification (NCBI taxonomy): domain Eukaryota; kingdom Metazoa; phylum Chordata; class Lepidosauria; order Squamata; family Lacertidae; genus Podarcis; species Podarcis raffonei. Next base: position 63,101,435 of record NC_070606.1, on the reverse strand, counting down.
TAATCAGGAGTTCACCAAGTTAGTGGCTAAATATCTTTATCTGGTTTTTTGTCATCGAAACACATGACAGACATCTGATCTCCCTGGAGACCTAGAGATGTAATGTTAGAACTGCTTTGCCTCTTTCATTTGACAAATGTTTTGTGTCACTGAGAAGGCGGGAATTCTGTATTGATTTGCTATGGATGTTTGTATGTGATGCCAATAGAAGGTTTGATGATGATTTGTCCCACTTCTCTTAACACTATAGTGCAAGCGTGTCTCTCCAGATGTCTATAATATGGTAACAGTGGAAAGCATTGCACAGCAGCTAATGAAGTGGAATGATGTGTAGACAGTCCAGTATAAATCCACCATTAATGCACTATTATTGCAGCAAAGACGTATTGCAGAACACTCAGGTAAGAAAAACACCAGTCTGGAGGGAAACTTTTTGCAGAGGAAGTCCTATAGCAGGCATCCCCATACTCGGCCCTCCAGCTGTTTTCGGACTACAATTCCCATAATCCCTGACCACTGGTCCTGTTAGCTAGGGGTGATGGGAGTTGTAATCCCAAAACATGTGGAGGGCCGAGTTTGGGGATGCCTGTCCTATAGTGACAGTAGTCATTGCACATGTACAAAAGGTAAAAATTAAGAACAAAGGATGTCTGTATCTTTAATAGCTGAATGTAAAAAAAAATCAGCATAGGTAGTCTCCACGCGCGGAGAAGCACTGTGGCTTGCCAAAACGCACCTATTCAAATTCGGTCTTCTGCAGACATCTACGCACTGTGCAGAAGTCCTTTCTGCTAGAGCTCCTCACCTTATTTCCAACCTAACCCGTAACGTGCACTCACATTGGGGCACCGCAAATTAGTGGAGACGCACTCTAGTGCGATAGCCCACATCTTGCAATAAAAACACAGCCTGAAGGGAAAAAGAGGTCTCGGGCCTGCGCAGCAGTTAACACCAAAATGCTCAGCGCATGAAGATGCCAGCAGCGTGACGTGCAACCACATTGTACCGTATTAAAAAAAACTGCTTTTAAGCGGTCGGCAGGGGCGTCTTCATGCGCAGTGTGCACCCCGCCGAGGAAGAAGAAAAGAAAGCGTGCTCTGACACAGTTCATAACAGCGTGAGGAGAGAAGCGGCGAGGCCGGCGTAACAGAAATATAAAGGGAGGCTGGGCGGGGCAAATGGCTGCTGCTGTTTTCACGCTTCAGGAACCTGCCCGCCTCATCCGCCCCCCCCCCCGCCCCGTGCGCGCATGCGTCCCTGCAGTCCACAACCATGGCCGCTCTGCGGATCCTGCCCTTTCGGCTGCCGAGGGTTCCCCTGGCGTTTTCCCGCCGGCTCAGCAACAGCCCCCCTCGGCGCGCGCCCACGGTGCCCGAGCGCATTGAGGAGAAGCGTCGGGCTGCGCTGCTCGGCGGCGGCCAGGCGCGCATAGATGCACAGCACCGGCGGGTGAGCGAGAGAGAGAGCGAGGAAGCCTCTGGTTGGGCTTGCAACAGCTGGCTGCTCCCGGGCGACCCTCGGAGGGACGAAGGTCCCACACTCGCTTTCCTGACAGAGCGGGGACGGTGCCTGGAGAGTCTAGTTTAATATGCCCCTGCCCGTATTCTAATAAGATGGGACAGGGGTCCGAGACCCTTTCCAGTGGCCCCCAATTTCAAATTGGGTTATGTGGGGGCTACTTACAAACTACTATCTTCAAAGCACATTCGAAGCACAATTTCCCTCCTCAATTCTGGGCACTGGAGTTGGTTAGGGGTAGCTGGGAATTGTAACTCTCTGAGGGTTAAACTGCAATTCCCAGAATTCTTTTGGGGGGTGGGGAATGTGTGTGAAATAAGCAGCCCTGATCTGAGGTTAGCCCTGGTTCATCTTGTCTACTTAAGGCCACATATGTGAGGATTTGAAAGTACTTCTACAGGAATGCAAAGTCAAGAAAGTTCTGAAGCCCCCATTAAAAGCACTGTTTCCCAAATATTTTGAAGCTACACTGACTGTCATGTCTCACATTTTTTAAAACACTGATACACATGTGAAGTTACCTTCAGATGTTATCCATTCTCATTTTCAGAAAGGGAAGGCAGCAATATAACGGTCGGGGGTACCTAACTATGGATGCACAGAGGGAGTGTGGATAAATGTGAATCAGAAGCATATGTTTTGCAAAGTTCCTGGGATCTTTTTTTACCATTCCCATATTATGTATATAGATATGTCAGCAGATATATTATGGGTATATATTTTTTCTTCATATGTCTTCAGTTTGAGTTGTATTGTTGGAAATACAGAAAACAAAATATTCATCCGCACAACGTGATTAAGCTATTGGATTCACATCTAGATGGCCACTAACCTTGATAGCTCAAAAAACTGGATGTATTCATGAAGGATATATGTACCAAACATTATGAGTCATTATAACTAAATGGAATCTACGTGGCTTGTGGGCACTTGGAAGAATTGAGCTGGCTGCTCCTGGAGACAGTGGTTGTGTTCAGATGTAACACTAAACCATGGTTTAGTATTACATGAGTGAACAGTTGCAGGCCATGTGCTCCCTCAGCCTTCGCAATTGGAAGCTAGTGATAATCATGGCTAGTGGCAAATCTGGTTTTTGTGCAAACCATGGTTTTCTGGTTTTGGACACAATTACAAGGTATAGGTTGTTGCTAACTACAGTCAGAAGTTTCTGGTTATAGAGTGCAAGGGGAGGAAAAAGTACGGTATATGAATTCAAGGCTTCAGGTTGCTAGGGGATGAAATAACTAAGTCATGGCATGACCCTGATGTGATCTGGCAAGGGAGTTTTATATTAACTGTGCTCCACCCCCTCAGCAGTTCAGTCTGTTGAGGAATGAATAATCGCGTTGCAGATTGCATCCTGTAGCTGCCTCTGTAATGCTGAAGATCATTAGACTCGTCCCATGTTACCAGCCACCTTGTTTTGCTTTAATTCAGGGCAGACAGTTATGGCTTGAAGATCCCTTTGAACTTGCAGTGGAAATAGGAATTAATCTGAACTGTTTTCTGAGGCTCAAATAAGTATCTTAAAATAATTGCTTTCCCTATCATGTGTCAGAGACCTAAGGTAAAGCACTTATTTATTTAAATTATTAAAATAGCTTAGTAATATTAAAATATAAGACAGTGTCATAGAAACAGATACAACATAAAAAGAGTAATATCAAAACAGGAATTAAGTAATAGCTTGGTCCAACCCAAGGGAAAGCTTGGCCAAAAAGATATTTATTTACAACTGAAGCAACTGACAGATGATGCTTAATCTGCACTTTTAGCGATACTTATACTGATTTTATTATATTTTGTATTTTGTGTACTACCTTGATATACTTTATGAAAGTACAGATTAGAAATATTTCAATAAATAAATAAAACAAGGGTATTCTATAGTGTAAAGGGCTCTGGCAAGAAACATCCCCTTTCAGGTGATGTTCTGCCTGTAATATTCTGTAGGATGTGTTACCACAAGTAAAATTTCTCCAGATGATTTAAGTGATCTTACAGATCTAGGCAGGGTCAGGCAGTCTTTCAGATAACCTGGCCCTGAGTTGTTCAGGACTTTATATGTCACTAACAAGACCTTGAACATGACCTGGTAGTTTATTTGGCAGCCAATGCAGCCATTTCTGCAAAGGTCATTAGCAGGACAAGATTACAAGTGGCCATGTGGCCAGTGAAGGTGATGGTGTCTAAATGACCCTTCTTTTTCCTAATGAAAGGTTAGATCAGAGGCATGTAATTTTTTTCTTTTGTTGTTGTTGCTTGTAGCTTCTTTTGCTATGCATTTGCCTTTTATAAGGCTCTCTTTGAAGTGCTGCTTCTATAACATTTTCAGTGCTTGAATCAATATAAGATGAACATTTTTGCAGGCTTCTTAACACTTTGAGGTGTGGGGGAATCACCATGACAATATGTGGCAATTTATTTTTGTGTCTGATGTCTATTTATATATGTGCAATAATAATGGGGAAATTAAAATAGTTGAATGGTAATTTAGAGCCCCTGTCTTGCTTCTTAAAATGACTTTTGCATGTTGACTTAAATTTCTGCTGAGAATGAAATTTTTAGGAAATTAGAGAAGATTTGTCCATTGGGACAAAGCTTCTCTTTGGCAGGAATTTCAGTGTATCGCTACTCGGCCTTTTGGCTAAGATAAAATGTAGGAATTTCAGTGTATGATTCATGTACATACATTAAGTTTTTTAAAGGATCAGGCTGAAAGATAGCCCTGTTATACATTTACTTTTTAGATTACTAATAAACTTGTATAAGCTTTTTGTGATTGGTTTTTCGACTCCGCCGGTGTACTACATCATACCTTACATCAAACAGAAAAAGTATGATTTATTTAACTTGTTCTATCTAGAAAAGCACATTTGTAAGTTCTGATACTACATTTAATAGTTTCACTGAAGTCAGACTGTTAAACATGTGAATACAATCCTTTTTCTTTGCTAGCCCCTTCCTCTACTAGTCCTTTATGGGTTTTATTCTCTTCAACATATGTATATAACTCGGCATTGCTTACTTAAAAGGACGAAAATGTAAAAAACCAATTAATCAATAAATCTCTGACAGAATAGAGCAATTTCTATATTTGAAGGGAAGGTGAAATTAAAAAGGAATTCAGTTGCAATATTGAGTTTAAGGCAGCTGCTTTCTGAGGAGCAAATTTATGGATTTGAATAAAATCTTAAATTAGTATATGACTTTCTCTTTATATTTGTAATTATGCTTGGCTCTGGTGTACTGAAATGATCTCCAAACCTTACCTTGTTCATATTATTTCCTGCACTTCAGGGAAAGCTGACAGCCAGGGAGCGTGTTCTTCTTTTACTGGATCCTGACAGTTTTGTAGAATATGACATGTTTGTGGAACACAGATGTGCAGATTTTGGGATGGAGGCCGAGAAAAACAAGGTACCTGGTATATATTTTGCTCGCACTCTTGGGACTGTTTGTCATTTGGAAATATCTGGCTGATTCTAGTGCCTGAGTTTGGATGGTGGATGGTTTACTCTAATAGAATGGATGGTTCTCATCTCTTTCCTTTATACATGCTCTACCTCTTCTTGGTTCATCCCCAATCATTCTATATGTAGTACTTTAGAGACAGAGCCTGACTTGGATATATTACATTCCCTTTCAGTTTCATGGTTGTATTTTACTTACTTCCAATTCATTCCTGTTCCAGGTGATGATGGACTTGTGTTAGTCTGTCTGGATGAAGGAATTATGGCAGACAGTTGTTTCAGCTGGGCTATCTTCTCATCTGTTATTTATAAACTGAGCAAGGCAAAGATATTGTTAAACAGAGATTTTAATGGAGATTGACTTATGGGGTAGCCCAAGCGCCTCGTTTCCTCTGGTTGCAATTTTTGTCATGTCCTAATTCTAAGAATGGGATGCATTATTTGAATTGTTTGTTTGTTCCTAAATACAAGAAAGCTTTTTCCTTGGAATATTTTAACCTTACCTTCAAAGTTTTAGAAGGTAGATAAAATGAAGTTTTAAATAATAGATACTGCTCTTGTAATAATGAAAAGGTAGAATCAGTTTTATGTGTTTCAAAATGTGGGTTGTTTTTTTTAATAAGCCAGCTACAGAAACTAATCTATCCTATTACACAGTACTTCCCAGGTTGCTCATCAGAGTTTCTGTTGATCATTTTCTTGAATGGCTCTAATTTATAAATTACAGAGCAAGTTGCAAAATTCTTAAATGACACAATTTTGCTTTGACTATCTAGGACTACTTTCTTGTTTTTCTTCCTGTCTTTTCATGATCTTATAGATTCTATATTCTGTTGCTTTTGTTTTTATTTGTGGTTGGTGGAGTGTAAATAAATTATACTCAGCATTAAAGGAGGCTGTTTAGAAGTATGTATTTTTCCTATCCCTCATGACCATCATTTTTTGTTGATCATCTGCTAAGTGCACGATAATATGGAAGTCAGCCTGATTTAAACGATACAAGCAAAGTATAATTGAAATGTATACTCTGCCCTAAATAAAGAGTTTGATTTTCTGGTTAGCAAATACTTACTTTGGTCATTTATAAGAATTAGATTACGTTATTTAATCATATTGCTGATTTGAGTTGTACATTCTTTATTCTCTTTTGCAGTTCCCTGGAGACAGTGTGGTAACTGGCCAGGGTAGAATTAATGGCAGATTGGCATATGTCTTCAGTCAGGTATTGCTATTTTGTGTTTTCAGTTGTGAACTTTTTCTTTGAAGCCTTATAAACATTTTTGTACTTCTTTACATTTGCTTTTCATTTGCAGTGCATTTAGTTTGCAGACATGTATTATGTCTGCGATTCAATAGAATTTTAATTACAGTCAGTAAAATGACCACATCTGTCCATTTTGGCTATTTATACAGTATTTCACAGCATGTTCTTGGACTATGGAACCATTATAACATGTAGGAATAGAGTTGCTTTGCAGAATCTTACTTCTGATACTGCAGTCCCTTGTCTTTTTTAAAAAAACAAAAACAAAAACAGGGAACTGGTTATAATGCAACATATTAACAAGCGTGACTATCCCATTGCCCTTCAGATGATGTTAGGCTGCAACTCCCATATTTCCTGACTATAGTATTTTCCATGCTGCAAGAGTTGCAAGAGTCCATTGGGAATAAAAGACTTGCGCTACAGAAACCTTGTGGGATCTTTATATTTTGTACTTGCATTGATTTCTGGCATCACAGTGGTACCTCGGGTTACAAACACTTCGGGTTACAAATGCTTCAGGTTACGAACCCCGCTAACCTGGAAGTAGTTGCTCCGGGTTGCGAACTTTACCCCAGGATGAGAATGGAAATTGCGCAGCAGCGGTGCGGCGGCAGCGGGAGGCCCCATTAGTGAAAGCATGCCTCAGGTTAATGGTTTTGGGTTAAGAATGGACCTCTGGAACAAATTAAGTTTGTAATCCGAGGTACCACTGTACAGAAATGCATGCCTTTCTCTCCTCTCTGCAGCTTCTTTATAAACGTTTTTAATGCAAAAAGCGATCCTGAATTATATTATGGAGTAGAGTGTTTATAGGTGGTGGATTAGTGTGGGGAAATATGAATAAAAATACTTCAGTCTTAGGTAGACTGACATTTTGGGCTGAGTTTGGCTAAGTGCTGAGCTATCTGCACATGCAGTTTGATTTTGGTACTAGAACTCTATGCATCTGGGCAAATGTCAGGGCTGGATGGAGATTCGGGAGATGTGCACAGACATACACTGCGCTTCTGTGAAGGAAAGGGCCTGGTGAGCTGCAATGCATGTATGCCTGTGTGTATATTCTGGGGTGGGGCTAGGGCTATTAAGCTGTATCTCAGTCCCTCCTCATATGCATGCTCTGCCTGTGTAGGGATAGATTGGACTCCTTCCATGTGGGTGAAGTCTGTTGATATTTTCAACCTGCTTGAAGACAATTACACTGAATAATTGGGAGTGCAAAAAAGTCTGTTTTACTGGTGCTCAAGGGCAAGGCAGGGGGGGGAATCTAAATCTAGTATATATATTTGGCATTCTAAGCTATTATTATATTTGATCTTTGAAATACAATCTTTATTTAGGACTTCACTGTGTTTGGAGGCAGTTTATCTGGAGCACATGCTCAAAAGATCTGCAAGGTAAGCATTTTAGAAGACAATAGTTACAAAATTCTTAAGTGCCTGCAGCCTGCAAAATATGACAATGGAGTGTTTTTAAAAGTACATTATGCCTCACACGAATCCTTGCTACATTGAAGTTTCTTTCATCCCCTTCCTTGATTAGTGTCTTCAGGTCTTAAGATACCATTTTGTTTAACACAATACAGATAGATACATTTTCAGAATAAGTGTAAACACTCCTGAATTTCAAAGAAATCTCATCTTATTCAACTCATGGCAGTTCCTTTTCAACTAAGCCACTCAGCTTGTAAAAGCCCCCAAATCTTAATAGCCTATTGCTTATTCAGCTCCAGTACTGCTGAATTCCCTCTCTCCAAACATAACCTATTTTTTCATAATGATAAGAAGTCCATTTGTTATTACAGAAGCCAAGATGTTTCTAGGATAAAATACCTCACAGTTAATGCATTCAGGAGTATATTTGAGGTCACAATTCCTGATAAGTGGTGATATGAGTTGTGAGAAGTATCCATTTTTGACATTTCCTGAATATAACAAATAGTTGATGATGTACTTCTCTTGGTAGTCCTTTCTAGAAGATAGATGTATAATGGTTAAAAATGGGTGGGGCTTTCCTCAGAGAGGTTTGCCCAATACCTGCCTCCAGTTTGATACACCAATGTCATTTGGGTATCAAATATATTGTTACTTTCCCAAGATTTTTAGATGAAGTTTTGATCTTGCTGTATTATGGTGCTTTTGTGATCTTGTGGTTTTTTTCATTTCTCACACTCTATAATCCTTAAGTGCCCTTTATGAGATGGGATGGGCTTGCATGTCACTCTAAACCATGGTTTTAAAACTATATAGACAAGCCTCAGTGAGCTGAGCAAAGCACTGAGGATCTCTGAGGCTCATGATGCTAAATGATGGCTTAGCGTTATGTGTGAAGTAGCCCATTGTTTAAGATGGTCAAGCACAAATGTTAAAGAGAAGAGTTAATTGGACATGAAGGTGTATTAATAATAAAAGTGCCAGGTGGGGGTGGGAGTTGACTGGCCAGTAGAGGTTTCTCTGTAGATGTCGTAACAAGAAACAGACATTGGACTTGGACGCATTCTGATAAAAAATGAAAAGAGATCCTATTTTATAATATGATTATTAATTATAATAGGAACTCACTATTTTATGTTAATTAAGCTTGTGGTAGGACTTCACTAGTAAATCAAGAGTTTCTGTATCCTCAGATAATGGATCAGGCTGCTATGGTTGGTGCTCCTGTTATTGGGTTGAATGATTCTGGAGGGGCCCGGATCCAGGAAGGAGTAGAGTCCCTGGCTGGTTATGCTGATATATTTTTGGTAAGAGACCCCTTAGGTAAGCAAGTTGATCCTTGACACTACAGATGAATAGCCTAGGAGCCACTTCTGACATTCTGAAAAAATAATGAAACGGGAAGCATGAGTGACACAACATTTCTTTTCCTGCTGCTTCCTGGCGAGGGGCCAGGGAGGGGGCTTTTCTCCTCTATACAGGGGCGAAATGCACATCTTCTCTCCCATTTTCTTTTCATGAGATGCTGTTGTTTCTAGGTGCTGCTGCTAGAAGTCACAATTAAGGGGGAACAGGCCCTGAAATTAGTATACTGCATTTAGGAGGTTATTTCTTTTGCAGTTGCTGTAAGTTACTATTACTCTTTAGGCACAATGATACCTCCCTGACCTTTCCCCTGGTTGGATCAGTACGTCTCCCCATAAGTATAAAGACTGTAGTGCATATTCAGTTCCTCATTTTAGCCCTCTCCTTGCCCTCTCCTGCAAACAGAGAGCTGCTGCAGCCATCAGCATTCACGAAGCTCTCCAGGCAGCCAAAGGGAATAATTTTTATTATGTGGGTGAATGAACTGCAGTAGCAGCATCTCTCTCCTTGCTTGTGAGTATAACCCTGGAGCTAGAAGAGGGTTGGAAAACGGCTCTCCATATGCATCTGTCTGTACCAGCTGTCGGAAGCAGCAGCTGCTGCCGCCACCAACACATGGGGCATTCAGTACACATGGGACTTCAGCTAGAGCCTGCTTCAGGAATCTGATCCTGGATACTTAATTCTCTGACATTGCCTCTGTCTCGTGCTTTTCTCCCTTTTCCTTGCCATATTTGTTCTGATGCACAGGGTTTTGAACTTGGATTAATTTGGATGGGAGTTTAAGATCCCGGTTAGTGGATGAACAATGAAGCTAGAACAAATCGAATGTTATTTCTGTTGGCTAATACATTCCTACAACATCATATTTTTATATGAAATAGTTTGTTGCAAAAGTTTAACACAGATTTAGGAGCGCTTTGGGAACTTTGACTTGGAAGTGGTATAAAATGTGTAAGCAATGGAGATGTTTGTTTTCTTTTACAGAGAAATGTACTATGTTCTGGGGTAATACCACAGATTTCTCTTATTATGGGCCCTTGCGCAGGAGGGGCTGTCTACTCTCCTGCTTTAACAGATTTCACATTCATGGTAAAGGTAAGGATGTAATGTTAGTTGCCTTGGACTGTAATAATAAAATAGTTACTAGGGAGTAAGCCCCATTGAACACAGTGGGACTTAATTCTGAGTAAACATGAAGAGAGTGAGTCTTACGAGAGCAGTTGTTACAAGGAGTTTCTTGCTAGTGGTGGCCGACTCTAAAAATGGATGTATTTCTGTTCCTTTAGAAGCTCTGGCTTAAGGAACAACATCTTTTTTTTTTTTTTACTGCCCTGCTATTTCAGGCTGTAGCTGTCACCTTTCACACCTTCTAATTATGCCGTGTCTTAAGTATCTATTGAGTCGGTTGGCTTTGAGCTGTAAAAATTGTCTTGCTTGGAAATGAAAAATGAGAGAGGATATTAAAACCGGAAATTTCAGTAGTACTGGACCTGCAGTTAAGGTGGCACAGTCTGTGCTGTATTTTTTTGCAAATACAGGGATACAAATGCTTTACTGGGAATCCCATGTACCAGCTGTGTGATCTGTTAAGGACTATGGCTAAATTAGAGTGAATTCCAACCAAATGCCTTGTTAGTCTGAATCAAAATAAATTAGAAATTGAAATATTTGGACCTTTTTAAATTAAGTTTTCCTATTTTAAAAGCACTAAGGGATGAAAAATGCAAACACAGAGAACGTCACATCTTGCACCTCATACTTTGCAGTTGTTGTTTCTTGCAGGACACATCCTATCTATTCATAACAGGCCCTGATGTAGTCAAATCAGTCACCAATGAAGATGTTACTCAGGAGCAACTTGGAGGTGCAAAGACCCACACTGCAGTATCAGGTCAGAAATGGTTAAGTTGTTTATAATTAATATTTGCTCCTGTTTGCAGTCCCCTTATGAAGTGATTGAAGAACAATATGAAGAATATAGTAGTTCAGTCATATAAAATTAGTCTTGCAGATTAGTTTGGAACAGGCACCCCCAACTTGCAGCCCTCCAGATGTTTTGGCCTACAACTCCCATGATCCCTAGCTAATAGGACCAGTGGTTAGGGATGATGGGAATTGTAGTCCAGAACGTCTGGAGGGCCGAAGGTTGGGGATGCCTGGTTTGGAACATAGTAAAAGTACCTGCTGGTTGTCTTTGGCTGAAAATTATACTACAGGGGGTGACAGAAGACTGTTGTTAGAGGTATTGTAAGAGAATGTGTGTAAGAGAGATGGAGATACTGGGGCTGCTCCTGTCTAATAAGTGTCAAGGGGGAAATGTACCATTAGAACTGCCTTATTTGATCCCTGACCATGTTGCACCCAGCCTGCTTCTATGCATGGCGATCCTGTTTAGCCATAATGGCTCACAGTTGCTGATGTGACTGTGTGCGAAAATACTTTTTCTTCTATCTTTCTTGCTGGTCACTTTCATTGGTTGAACATGAATTCTAGTACTGGGTGTGTGTGTGTGTGTGTGTGTGTGTGTGTGTGTGTGTGTGCGCGCGCGCGCTCTGCCACTTTCCTAACTCTGTAAACCTCAATAACATGGGTGCGAAACTGTTTTTAGCCTGATGGCTACATTCCCTTGTAACTAACCTTCCTGGGACTGCTGCCAGTGGTAGATAGGGCCACATCTCTCACACTCACTCATATACATCCACAGACACATTCAGTCTTTCAGATCCATTTAACACCTGCTTTATTTATTTTGCAAAGGGGCTGAAAATAGGGGTTCAGTATGACCCTTGAAATGCAAGATGGAGTGGAACAAGACTAGGATGGATGTTCGGGGTGGAAGTAGATGTGTGTAAAATACTGGCACAGTTGATCAAATATGACTGCTGATCTGACACTGTTTCTTTTGGTGGACATTAAGAATATCCACTGGCATTTCAGTTAATGCTATGACATTTTAGAGCTTTAAGAATTTGCTGTGAAGATCTATTTCTTGTCCTGTTGGAAAGTTCATTGGAATCTTTGCAACGTCAGATGGATGTTTGATTTTTTTGTATTATAGGGGTTGCACACTGTGCCTTTGAGAATGACATAGATGCTTTGCTCAATCTCAGAGAGTTTTTTAATTACCTACCGCTTAGCAATAAGGATCCAGCTCCTGTCAGAGAATGCCATGACCCTATGTAAGTTATATTTACAAATAATAGATGTTCATAGAATCAAAGCGTGTTTCAGAGTTTCTCCCGTCAAATGTCTGCAAAGTTACAGGCAATGCCCATTTCACGTGGGGGTTCTGTTCTAGGGCCCCACATGCATTGGCAGAGCGCATATAAGTGCACCCCGCCTGGTTCTGCCTTTTCTGTGACATGTTGAGTGATGTATTTGGTAACTTGTGGGTTCAGCACCATACGTGTGTGCACGATCATGCTTCTTTAGGACGTGTGTTATTCAGTCTTTGCTTGTATGATTTTCTCAATTTGTATCATTGAAAGAGACACCTATCCCTTTGAACCCATTTAGGAAATAAAATTCCTGGGTGATTTTATTATTTTTGGATAGATTCACAATTAAGTCTTGTGAAGTGGGGATGCAATGGGACTTTGGCTTCCATGTGTTATAGATACTCCTCCACAGAGATTCCTGTTGGAGGTCTGAAGAGTAGAAAACAAAAATTCTCCTTTAACAGCAGTGGAAGGGTATGGTATATGTTGCCGTTCAGTTGATGGGCCAGATTTTGGATATTTTCTTTTACACTTTTGCCTCCTATCACTTCCTTTTGCTGGTTAACAAAATGAGGCTGTTCTTTCCTAAGTAGTATCTGAAAATGCAACAAGTCAACTAAAGAGAATGGGTTGAATTCGGATTTCCCTTCCATTTTTGAAGGCAGCCGAAATCCAGCAAAAGGCTCTTGGTTGATCCATAAGGGGGTAGGATAGATGTTTTTGTTGATGTTCCCACCAGCCCCAGCAATATGTTCCATGCTAATATGGAGTGTCCCCTAACCTTCTGGAACAGCTTTTGGGGGGCACAATGGACTGCAGATGAAAGGTGCAATTAACAAAAATTGCCTGCTCTTCTCCATCCTCCAGTACAAGCAGGACGCATATTTGGATCCATCTCAGTGTTGGAGGGTCCTTTATTGTAAACATGGAGAATAAAGTAAAAGCGGGGGGGGGGGGGATCTCCTTCATTCTCTCGATATTCTGGAATTGAATTCTGGAATTCAGTCAAATAGTCCTAGGTTGTAGTCATGTCTCCTCACATGAGTAATTTTCTCGTATGAATTATGCTACGATGTAAGTTTATTCCTTTCCATTCTCTGTGTTTAAAGCAACCGGTTGGTTCCTGAGTTGGATACCATTGTCCCGATGGAATCTACTAAAGCTTATGACATGGTGGATATTGTGCATTCGGTAAGCTCTGTGTACCAGTGTATTACAGCTGTTGCGATAATTTTGTGTTTACACATGATGCATAAATATCCATTGCCTCTGAGAATTGTTACATGTTGTAAATACGGTGCATTTTCTTGTATGTATGCATGCTGCAAAAATACCGTTATTTAGAAATGTGTTCCTTAGTAAAAGTGGGAAAAGGAATATAACTGGATATATAAAAGGGTTCTTCGCCTTTATTCTCACCATTTGACAAAAGGTTATGCAACCTGTGGGTTAAACTTGATTCTAAATTGCATTATATCACTGTATCTGAGGAAATGGTCTTGATGCCCACATTAACTACCATTGATTTCATTGATTTCATATATAAAGAAAGATGTATAGCTTTAATTATTTCCATGGTGTTTGATTTCCATATAGAAAGTGTAAAATATGGTTACAATATTCATTGTTTTGAGAGTCAACTATAATTGGACACCATGCTTTGGAGGTGTTGTAATAATAGTGGCTGAGCTCCAGGGTGAGTCACTGATCTTTCTCCATTTTTAAAAATAATAAAGATTTTATGTTGGTGTGAGGATCCTTTGACCTCATTCTATGTCTAAAACAGTGGGGCCTTTAATGGTCTGAGGGCCATATGGTCTTGTTGCAAACCCCCTAGGGGCCACATTCCAAATTTAGGGTGGTGAAATGTCTCTCCAGCCCCATGATACACTCTTAATTTTGGATGTTACCCAGTGGAACCATAAATCTAACCAGGATCAGTCAGGAATTTCAAAATGAATCTTACTAACACTTTTAACTTTAGTGTTGTATGGAAGAGCACTGTCGACAAGATATCTTAAGAGCAGGACCGGATTTAGGTTTGATGAGGCCCTAAGCTACTGAAGGTTATGGGGCGCTTTATATGTCCAGCTGTCCTTTGTCAACTACAAATTGTCGCTGTTTTTTATGCTGAATATGTGCTATATGGTAATTGATGGACCTAATAGGTATCTAAAGCCATTTGCACATAACAAAATATGTATTTTATCAAAGTAATTGTTGAACTGAAATACAATTGGAAATGTACATCCAGCTTTTTTCCCCCTTTAAATTTTTTTGGGGCCCACAAGAAAGTGGGGCCCTAAGCTATAGCTTGTTTAGCTTGTGAGTAAATCCAGCACTGCTTAAGAGCAGTATATTGAAAAAGATTCTTAAAATACTGTTTCAACTGTCTTACATTTTAAATCATCTTTGTGTGATACAGATATATATAGGAGTGTGTATTTCACTGCTCCGCGACAGTAAGATATTTGAATCTCATTTGTGTAGATAGTTGATGAGAGAGAATTCTTTGAGATCATGCCCTCCTATGCCAGAAATATCATTGTTGGATTTGCCAGAATGAATGGAAGAACTGTTGGAATAGTTGGCAACCAGCCCAAAGTTGCATCAGGTAAGAGGAGGGTGGCAGTGGCTGGGAACCTTTATAATGTCAATTTATGTTGAAAGCTTGGAAAACTTATATTTGCATGTTGCATCTGTTTAAAACCTCATTGCTGAATAGCTCAATATGTTCTCTCTACAAAAATTTGGTCCTAAGGTAGTTTAGTGTTCTTTTGCAATTAAGATGAAGGTTTGGCACTCTGTGCATACTGCAAATAGAGTAAAACCTGCTTTACATCCTTGTGTTGTTCATGCTTTGTAAGTACCGCTGGCCAGTATTCAAAGAACCATGAAACGAGATGTGCTTTTAGGTGTAAATAAGTGGTGTGTTGGTGGTGTTATCAAAACACCACCGTTTGGAATCTATTTCAAGATTGGTATCCCTTTTATACACCCACCCACACGTCACCACCTTCTTTCCTTCTCTTCTTTCCTCCCTCCAGTCCATCGGATCGTTTTATACTTCTGGCAAAGTATTCGACTTCCAAGACTAAGTGCTTGGATATACCTCCAGTAAAAAGAAATGTTTTATGTTGATAACCTTGGTCAGCTGAAGATGTTAAAAATCTTTCAGCAACAGTGAATTATAGGATTAGTCCTGCAATTATACCAAGATTTCAGGCACCTCAGTCTGAAACATCCAGTGGTGGTCATGGTTACCAACATAGCTCATGTTGTTACAAGATTTATATGTAAGTGTTTTGGTCTCTAAATTGTTGGCGTTTGCTGGGGCGAGTAGCATTTTAGAGAATGGAATAGAATTCAGCTGCCATATTGATATTACTTGTTTTGATTCCCTCCCCACCACAGATTAATGTAAACGACTTACAAAGCTAAAATGTAGTCATAGATAAGAGCTTCCTGAGAATAGCAAGAGTACGTGTGTTTCGTGAACATTTATGCAGGTTAGATAAACTCTGTTCAGTATTTCACAAGGAGGTAGAAAATGCTCTTTTGCATAGGGTGTGTAAAATGTTGCTACTGTTGCCTGTTTGGGTGATATCTAACCAAGTAAACTCAGGGTAGACCCATCAATTTTAATGAGTACCCTGAGTATGATGAACATTGAATGTCACTTTTTGTATACAATGGCCACTGCAAAATGTTCTTGAAAAGCCTTGTAAGAATCTTGTCTACTTTGTCTGAAATTTAGGCTGTTTGGACATAAACTCCTCCGTGAAGGGAGCCCGTTTCGTTCGCTTCTGTGATGCTTTCAACATTCCTCTGATAACTTTTGTAGATGTACCTGGATTTTTACCAGGTAGGTTTTTCTTCTGCATCTTCTTTGACTGAAGATGGAAATGAATTGAGTGGAAGATATTTCACTTGATTCTTCTTACCTTTGGAACTGAAAATAGTCCTTGTATCAAGGAATTGGGAGGTGGGGTTACTTTTTATTTCAAGTGCAGAGGTAAAGCCATTACTCTATCCTTTGCACAGCTTCCTCCTTCCTGTTACATGTGTAAAATGACATCAGTCGCATTTTTAACATTTATCATCGTGAAGTTGAACATTCTCACAGAGATTGTATTCCCGGAGAGAGTTTAGTAGTGGTGCAAAATCCACTGAAATAAAAAGTACCGTATTTTTCGCCCTATAGGACGCACTTTTTCCCCTCCAAAAATGAAGGGGAAATCTGGGTGCGTCCTATGGGGCGAATGCAGGCTTTCGCTGAAGCTTGGAGTTCCCCGCAGGGCTCCCCACACTGCGGATAGCAGCAGAGCACCCCTCACGCCGGGCAGACATCCGCAGCGTGGGGAGCCCTGCAGGAGTTCCCCGCAGGGCTCCCCACGCTGTGGATAGCAGCCTGCCGCCCGGCGGGCAAGGCGCGCTGAAGCAGAGCGCCCCGCGCGCCGGGCAGACATCTGCAGCGTGGGGAGCCCTGCAGGAGTTCCCTGCATGGCTCCCCACACTGCGGATAGCAGCCTGCCGCCCGGCGGGCAAGGCGCGCTGAAGCAGAGCGCCCCGCGCGCCGGGCAGACATCGGCCAGCCCCACAAGCAGGGAAGCCCAGTGCCGCCATCCTGCTGTTCCTCGACCTGGTTCGGTTTCCCCGACCTGGTTTTGGGGGGGGAATAAAGGGGGGGAAATTTCCTTTATCCCCCCCCAAAAAAAAACTAGGTGCATCCTATGGGACGGAGCGTCCTATGGGACGAAAAATACGGTATGTGAAAAACACTAGAGAAAGAAAAGGTATTAGTCTTTTCATCCAACTTAACTGCCCTGTGTCATCCTTCTTTAAGTACACAATTAGTTTAAGTACTTTGTACACACCAGGAAGCAGTCTTTTAGATCTCTCTATGGGGGCTCTATAGCTTTCAAATGAGAATGAGTGTCGTGGATACAGCTCTTCATGGCACTGACCTGTATTAAATAAAGCTGCATTATATAGCCTGCGTTTATAGCTTTTTAGCTCCTGTGCTGGTGAATATTATGGAGGCAATAGGGATACCTGCTCTCCTTAAGCAGTTGTTGCTTGCCTGTGCTTCAGGCGAGTGCTGAATCACGAGGCTGACATTTGTAGAATGCATTTATTGGTGCCATTTAATCACATATAATTAAAACAGTAGAACTAGGATAAGATTTTGGTGTAATAAAAGGTTTTGGCTCAGTGGATCCCTTTCAGTCAAACCAAGAATTGCCATGTAGAAGGTTATGTGGGATTTGCTACAAGGCTGTATGTAGATCTATTATAAGAGCGTATGAAAAGTCCTGCTGGATCAGGCCAAAGGCTCATCTAGTCTTACCACCTTGTTCTCCCAGTGGCCTACAAGAAGCCTGTGCAATGCCTGCAAGCATGAAATTCCCAGCCTCTCTTCTATAGATGCATACTGCCTCTGACAGTGGAGGTAGAACATAGCCTTACCCTCCACGATACCCAGCCTGCTGGTTGGTGTTTGATGTAGTCATGCAGTCTACCCCTACTCTTGTAGAGGCTTTTAACAGTTATCTTAATTAGTGCTGGGCGTATAGTTTCTTATTAAATACCCATTCTTGGAGATAGTAAATTTCCTTTAACCATGTTTTGCTGGTTCCTGTTGTTTTCAGGGACATCTCAGGAATATGGTGGGATTATACGCCATGGAGCAAAACTGCTCTTCGCTTTTGCAGAAGCAACTGTGCCAAAAATCACTATTATCACAAGGAAGGTGAAGTAAAATTGTATTGTATAGTTGCTAACTGCCACACGCTGTTGAGAATGCATAGAAGATATTTGTCTTATCTTCAGCTCAGCTGACCTCATCAACACCAATTCTTCCAAGCTCTGTTTCGATTTTTTATATCATAATATAACATCATTTTTTGCTTCACTAATACTACTAAATTTCTCTAGATACCTCACATTCAAGCCTGTTTCCCCTTAACAAATGCTGCCTCCGGAGCTGCTTCTAGCCTAATGACTCTCACATAAGTTCTTTTATGTAGAATCTGAATACAACTGCCTTATACATACACAATCTCAACCTGAAGTCTTGGATTATGTGTTATTTCTAGTTTGGGAACACTCATTCCAGGGCTAATTGCCTGATGCCTAACTTGATGAGTTTTGGCACCAGGCCAAGTCTTTTAATAGGCCCACACTTTTAACATTGAAGCTGCTGCATGAGATTTATCATCTGTTTTATGTGCTGCTCTTTTCTTATGTATAGTTACTGTATTCTAATATTGCCAAGTATTTAACTATTTTTGCAAATCACCTTGATAATTTTTAATTAGAAAGCGGGATACAAATTTCTTAAATAGTTCCAGGGCTGGCTATGGCGGAGGATAAATATGAGGGGATGTTTAAGGGACATTACACATTCTAGGAATGTAGGATGCTTCCTTATTCAGAGTCAGGCCGTTGGTCCACCTAGCTTAGTATTCTCTGCATTGACTTGCAGAGGCTTTCCAATGTTTCAGAAAGGGAACATTCCCACCCCTACCTGGAAATGGTCAGGGACTGAACCTGGGATCTTCTACATGCAAGGCAGATGTTCTGCCACTGAGCTACGGCCCTTTTTAAGATACCAAGATATCAAGGAATAGACTATATAGGTTTAAAAGTCTGTAAGTGGAGAAAGGGAAAGATGAATGAAAGAGAGAAGGAAAGCTAGGCCATTCCACTGGAATTTGAAAATGCTTTAAATAAGTGAGAGTGGATGCTTCATGATAACTACATCACATAATTTTTGAATGGTTGTAGTAGGAATTGTCTGCTTTCATACTATTAAGAGACTAACTATCCTGGTATATAAACATAATGATTAAATACAGTACATAACTTGTTGACACTTGTTTCCTGTTCCAGGCTTATGGTGGGGCCTATGATGTGATGAGTTCAAAACATTTAAGAGGAGATGCTAATTATGCATGGCCAACAGCAGAGGTAGCAGTGATGGGTGCCAAGGTAATTCTCACTTTGTCCCCATTTGTACTCAGCTTATCTGGGTCTGGCAGGTAGGCCAGATTGTTACACCACCCCTCCCGCATGGGTCAATCACTTGATGGCATACAACTTTTTTTTTTTTTTTGCCCACAGGAGTCTGCAGAAGCCCTTTTCAAAGTGCTCTCTTGCCCAGCACTCTGCAAGCAATGCCAATTAGCTGATCGGCTGTGCCTTCAGATCCCCTTTTGGCTGAGCCAAGTTTTTACCTGCTCCACACCTGATAGCATACTACATCAGGTGTAGAGCAGGTGGGTGTGGCTTGGCCAAAATGGCCTTGGAGGCCAAATGGGGAATGCTGGCAGGCCTGATTACCTGCAAGCTGGAGGTTCCCCACCCTTGTTGTAAATGGTTTAATGATGACCAAATCCACATTCCAAAGGCTTTTAGAACTATGGGTTGAAATAATAACATATTCTTATATTTTCTTCTTAGGGAGCCGTGCAGATAATTTTCAGGGGAAAGGGGGCACATGCAGAAGCAGAGTATGTGGAAAAGTTTGCAAATCCTTTCCCTGCAGCAACCAAAGGTAGTGGCTTTGAGAATGTCTCTATTATTGAAATTTCAGATACGTAATTAAAGTTTTTATTGTGATTTCAGTGTTTCACTTCTTATTTGGGTGTTCATTTTAACTGCATTCAGATGTTCATGTATGAGGTTAATAAGCTAATATGAATTAGAATTTTGTCCCTCCGCCAGCCCCTTTGTTCTTCCTCTATGCAGGCAATCAAACCATGAAGTCTCTTAAGTAATCATCATTTCCCATTTCATCTGAATTGAGATACTGTGGTTACTTGCTTAAAAAAAATCCGAAGCATAGAGCACTGGTTTTCTAAATTTTAACTAAAAATCTTTCTTAAGGAGGGGTTGTCCCTTCTTAAACATTAATATCTGCAAAGCATAGTTACAAAATTGAAGTGTATATAAACTCTATAGCCAACTAGCTTCCTGGCAGATTGAACATTTAAGAAAGTCAATTCAGGCATGTGGAGCAAAGGGGGATATATTTTCATATTACAGTTCATTACATTTATTTATTTGTTCTTAGAACTTTCGAAATGTGGGCAAAGGCACAGAATGTAAAGCACCAACAATCAGCTGATCTTCAGGTCTTGCAAAGCCCCTTCTTTGCAAGCACAGACCATCAACTGATTGATGGTGCTTGCAAACCCCATTTGGGGGCAGGTAGCTGTGACTTCACTGATATGGAGCCACATGGGGATGCCTGGCAGACCTTCCTCCACCCACATGTATGATGCATTGGTGTGTGTATATATGTATTATGGTGCATTGTTCGGAATGCAAAGCAGAAATTACTAGGCCACCAATGCTCTTTCACATTTATAGCTATGTGTTTCACGATCAGGTCCAGATCAGAGCCACTTATTTTTAGTTGTATCCCCTGCTTCTAGATGACTCAAATCCTCTGCCTTTGAGAGCTATGGCATGATTGTTTAATCAGAGCATTATTTAAGATCCACGATCCCTTTGCTTAGAGGTTATGTATCTGAGATGAGACCTTAAACTTATTATAGTAATTCTGAAGTAAAATTATCTCTGTGTTGAACAGCATAATTTGCAGTGTTTCTGAAGTGGTTTTCTTCTTTTAAAAATTACAAGAGAGAGATGGGAACTTGCAGAATTGCAGTAAAATTGTTCAGTTTTCATATGTAAATGTAATCAGAATGATGGCAAATGTTTTTGCAAAGCCATATTCCAGATGTTTGGCTTAACAGGTTGTTTCTCCTCCCTTGCTTGTTTGGAAAAATTAAACATTTCTGTGGACTTAAATCATGAAATCAAATATTGGTGATCAGTACACCCTAAAATCCTGATTTATCCCTTTTTAGAGGAATTTGTTTGTATTTAAGTTGATGAATAAGATATGCAACACTTTAGCAGTTCATGGCTTCCTCTGGAGCAGCTTGCACAAAACATCAACTTCGATTTGGTGGAAGGCTAATGTGAACCTATTAAAGGATTATCTACTGCATGCTTTTTGCTGCAGAAGCAGTTACAGAGCAATGGGAATAAACTGTCAAACCTGTTTTATAACAGGGTTTGTTGATGACATCATCCAACCTTCTTCAACTCGACTGCGAATCTGCCGTGACTTGGAAGTCCTGGCTAGCAAAAGACAATCCAACCCCTGGAAGAAGCATGCCAATATTCCTCTCTGAATTTGTTTTAAGGAAAAGGGATGATAGGTTGCCAGGAAAGCAGTGGAGCCCAACTCAAATCCTGACTCTGAATCGTCAGAAGTATGTGGAAATTTTTATGGATTATATTCTAGAAGGGTTGGGATACTATGAGATTGTAGACAAGGAATCAATTGTACATTTAAGGAAAAGGTACAACATATGGAAGTTGTCACGATATGCTGTAACTTCATCTTTGACAGTCAAAAGACAGAACGGATAATCATACATAAATGTAAAGCCAGCATATTGCAACAGAAGTCTTAAGAGAATATGGAATTAAACTATTTTGTTTCCTTTAAACAAGATTGTCTGTGGGGAGATTATTTGTGGATTAGATTCAGAGGATGATAATGCAAAACAGGATTTAATCCTGCAAGGGGAGATGGAAATTACCTGCATGGGATTCATCGCAAGAAAATATTACAGGATTTCAAGGTTTTCTAATGCAGATGTTATTCAGTATAAATTTCTTATCTGTCAGATTTTGGTCTCCTCAGCTACCTAACAAGACTATTCTCCTACCACAAGAGATTGTTTTAGGCCTCTGAAAGGCTTGTGAGAGACGATTTTCCTTTGTGCCTATGCATAGTACTTCTAACTGAGGAGCCTTTTGCCAGGTAGAACCAAGCAGGCCAAAAGAGGTTCATTCATTCTGGCCTGATATACCTTACATACAGAATTTAGCCACTTTTAAGGTAATCTCTGGTTCCCTGTCCTCTATTAAGTATTTTAAGTACTAATCATCAGTTCTGCTTGGGGTTTACTGCATGATTGGCGTGATAAATATAATGTGTATAGCCTTGTAGTAATGACAAATTTAGCAGGGCATGCGTAGCAGTTTCAACTTCCTTCAAACCCCACAGGCATGTTCACTGTGAATATGGTTTGCCTTCAAATCTGCCCTGCAGTAATGCTGATGGAAAGATGTTAAATCTGGTAAGAGCTCTTCTAAATTTGGGTATTTCTGTTTTGGAGAAATACCTTGCTAGAGTAAACCCCCTGCCATTATCTTTAATTTCTAGATACTTGGTCATTTCACTCATGTGGCATTGCAGCTCAACATCCCATATTCGTTGCTTAATTGTGGGTGTGGCTCTCTCATATCTACAGGTTATCAGAGCCTGCAGTGTGAACCCTAGACTTCTCAGTTTCTTTTCCATTTTGTTTGACATGTTTGACAATTAAGATCAAGGGTGCCAGACTTACCGGGAAGAAAATTAGTTTTAGCCAGTAATGGAGCTTCAGAATCCACATCCAGGACCGAACTGGGATTTGTCCAAGGGGAAAAGATAGTCAGAAAACTGGGCTAACAAATTCCAAAGCCTTTGACAGAAAAGTAGTAATAACAATAGTTCTAACCCATAATGGACAGACTAGAAGTCCTCCTGTGTTACATGCATAGGTTCAGATGAAGTAGATATTTAACGCACACAATACAAAGACCATGAAAAGGTAATTTGAAAAAAAATTGGTCACTGTTTATTATATTGGAGTAATCTGTTCCAAGATTCTTCTGTAATTGTTAGTAAAACTACAATAAATTTCCAATACAAACAATTTAGAGAAGAACTATACAAACGGGTATTTATGTAGCCCTAAGTATTTACAAGTCCCACCTTTAAGTCCCCCTCATCTCTGCAGAGCTCTTGTAATTGAGAGGGTGAGTTAAGACAGCAGTTGAAACACATTTACAAGTGTGTTGGTAAGTAATGGTTATTAACCATAGACAAAACAGGGTTAAAAGAGACTATGTAATTGACATGGTTAGGGACAGTGGATATGCTAGAAACAAGAACAGCATGGACTCATAACAATGTATTTGAGGTCAGAAGGAAACAAGGTTCATAAGTCAGCAATATTAATATTCCTGTTTGGTATGCAGAAGGTGGATGCATTCCTCATCTTGTTCCAATAACAGAAAGGATTACCATTTACGAGCATTTTAATGAACACATTGGGATAATTAATTTGGACAAGACCACCTGCCAGCATACTTGCACCATTCAAGGTTAATTGAACTAATAAGAGTAGCAGCTAGTGATGGACAGGACAATATCAAAAAGGCAAGATGAAGCTGGCTGATGCAGCCAGAGAATACTGTCACAAGTTGTTCTAAATGACATCTCCAAGACAACAAACAGGCACCTTAACACCTGATGTATTAGTAATGCCAGGCAAAAACTTCAAGTATCAAGGTAGCGAAGCACATGAGCTCTATTAAGACTTGAGCATCTTTGTGACTAACTCCTTTAACCTTATCCACATTTTCCTGTCTATGGTTGGCAGCCCTTTAGGGCAGAGAGATTTTGCAGCAATAGAGCACCTAACATTTTTGCTACTTCTAAAGCTGCGGGCATGAAAATTAAAAGTAATATTTAAACCTAAGGACATTTGTACAGTGGTACCTCGCAAGACGAACGCCTCGCAAGATGGAAAACTTGCAAGAAGAAAGAGTTTTCCGTTTTTCGAGGTGCTTCGCCAGACGAATTTCCCTATGGGCTTGCTTCACAAGAAGAAAGCCCATAGGGAAATCTCCGGGGACCTCTTTTAAAATGCTGGCGGTCGGGAGCAAAGACTTTCGCCCACCGCCGGCCTTCAGAAGAGGTCCTGGACCTCTTCTGAAGGCCGGCGGGGGGCAAAAGTCTTTGCTCCCGACCGCCTGCCTTCCCGGGATAGCGGAGAAGCGCAGCGCATTTCTCCGCTATCCCGACGGCTTTTGAAGGCAGGCGTGGGGGAGCAAAGACTTTCGCCCACCGCCGGCCTTCAGAAAAAAAAATGCATTGATTGATTTTCAATGCATTCCTATGGGAAACCGTGCTTCGCAAGACAAAAAACTCGCAAGAAGAAAAAACTTGCGGAACGAATTAATTTCGTCTTGCGAGGTACCACTGTACTTATTAGGGAACCAAGAAAAGAAAGTTATGACTAAAAGTAGGACACTAAACTACAAATATTCCACTGCATTGCTGTTCCAATATTATTATCATTCAAGTATCAATATTCAGTCCAGGGTTCAACAATCCTATAAAAATAGCAGATGTTCTTTACAACACACTCTCTGTTTTTTCATATGGGTTATCACAATTGTACAGAATTCTGAAGTGTGTTCTATAATCTGTGTTTAAGAGAACAATTATTGTTTGCCAGTGAATAGATTGGATAGGGCCACTAGAAAAGTTGATTACTACTTCTAGATGTTGAATAATTTTTCTCCTTGCTCAGTGTAAAGCTGCTGCACCCTTTGGGCAGGGAAGTTTCCTTTGTCAGAGGGTGAATTTAAAGAGTCCAAAGAGATAACAGTACTTTATGTAGACCTATTGAATCAACTGTGGTTGACATAAAGTTGCTGTACAAATGTGTTGCATGGCTTCTGGACTCTACTGGTAGAAATAGCCAAAAATGCTAAAATCTAGACACTTATCTTGGGTGGGCAGGGGTAGAAGATAAGATCCAGAGGAGCTACAGGCATTCTGTCAATAAGATATATAGGAGACCACATATCTGGAGAGATCTTTTTTAAAATAAAAATAAATATTAATTTACACTCTACCAATCTTACATCATGGAACCAGAAGCCATATAATATTTGTCAAAGCCAGT
Source organism: Podarcis raffonei (assembly GCF_027172205.1). Classification (NCBI taxonomy): domain Eukaryota; kingdom Metazoa; phylum Chordata; class Lepidosauria; order Squamata; family Lacertidae; genus Podarcis; species Podarcis raffonei. The sequence continues at coordinate 63,076,331 of NC_070606.1, read as the reverse complement.
CTACAATCTATTGTGTGATGGTAAGTTGTTCCATTCTCAGATGTTTGCCAGGTGTAGAGAAAAGTACCTCATCAACTCAGACAAGGAGACAGACTGTGGAAACCCAACTCAGGTTTCTGTCCCATTTCAGCAAAAAAGATTGGCTGAATTCTGTACTTTTTCTTTCACTGTCAAGTAAGGTCTCACTTACAGGAACTCCCATTTCAATGTGCAGCATAACCACAGATCTTCCAAGTTGATTTATTAAATGCTTATTTTTGAACTTGTTACGCTTTTGTATAAATAACCACCAAAGTGGTGGCAGGAGAGGCTTGGGCAATAAGTGTATTGACAGGAGAAATGAGGAATGTCTACTGAATTCTGGAGGGCTTTTTTTTTACACACCTATTGCACAATCATGAGGTGGTGGTTCTTTCAATGAAAGCAGGAGACTTCTGAATCCTGTACCATCAATCGGATTCTGCAAAGTTTTCTGCGCACATTACAGGTCACAGTATCAGTCCCAATCTCAATTCCACATGCTCTGAATCTATTTACTTGAATTACACATTAGGTATGGGTAAGGAACAGCAACTGCTTGGGGAAATGTAAGGTTTTAAAGATACTGAAATGTTTCACTTAAGGGTGAAACATACTCTTACTGCAGAAAGAAAAACCCTCAATGTCTGATCTGCCCAGAATGCTGGGCAAGCAGCAGGATTAGCACACTTTCAAGCTTCACTATAGGAAAATATTTAGTGGAAGACAGACCAAACAGAAAGCACCCATTTTCAAATGCTTTTGTGGAAAGGACTCCACTGCACATGTGATTTTGAGGAGTTTATTAAAGGAAAAGTGAAGCATCAGTTTTAAATTGTACAAAAGGAAAAAACCTCAAATTGTAAATGTACAATTTACAGAATTACTAGCAAAACCAATCAAGGAGACACATTTTTAAAAACCTATTGACCGCAAACTGAACTGGAAACCCATTGGAGGTAACTTACTTGTAAACGGCTTTTGTTTTACAGAATTCTATAAGGATCAATTAAAATTCAATTTTCCATATGAAGGGCTGTGGAGCACAAGGTTTGTCTCTGATGGATTTAAACCACCAGCAGCTATGCCACTCTGCCCACTACACTGATGTGCTACTGCACCATTTGTGTCCACTGTTTTGGGAGAACTTGTACTTTGCCCTGAAGCACCAACTCAGTGACTTTAGCAACTTTTCAATTCCTAAACAACTGCCTTGCTTGAATTATTAGATGTTTTTGGCAACCAAAATTTGAGTACTGTACAATTTTTAGGAGGGGAAATCCCAACTAAATGATTTGATTTAAATGGTGTCTTTGTCTCCCAAAAGGCAAGTAAGCATTGGATGCACCTTGAATTCAATAAAAGGACCTTTATGGGAGGTAGGTCAGAGTTATTTTGCAACTGCTATCAAAAAAACACCTCTGAAGCAGGTATATTAGAACTGGGTCAATTTAGATTTGCTTTAAAGCACACTAACATTTAAACTCCAAAAAGAAGACTAGTTTGGCCTCATTTTTACAAATGTTCTTATTAACAGGAGCTGTGCTCACCTCCGAGGAACAAAATCAGTCCTTTAACTACATTAGCAGCTACCAGGAAGAATCATAATATCAAAGCAGAGTGAAAGTCCAGATCATTGAAGACACTGAAAATATCTTAGAACAAATAATTAGCTGATTGTTTTTTGGATTGTTCTGCTTTTTAGAAAATCATTTAATAATTACTCTTAATAATGCACAGTTAACACTGAGAATGTAGCTGTATTCCATTGTAAGCTTAAGAACGTCACCATCTAAGCACAAGTTTCTATGCAGCACATACAGTAAATCTAACTGGCAAAATTAATTTACAAAAATAGCACAAAAGGGTATTTACGGCATGGAAAGTTAGACACTTCTCTATGGTACAGTTAAAATTGCTTTGAAAATGCAAGTGTGACTTCTGTCTCCCTCCTCCCACCACCCCACCCGGTGATTTGCATTCCTCAGGAAAGTTGCTGCTTTTGTACCTCAGATCTGACAGGCCATGAAATAGGTAGTAGAAACAGCAAATAGATTACTTTAGAACCACTGGTTTGTTTTTCTGAGAATATTTTATTTGCTGGTATAAGTTGCTAAAAATGCACAGAACAAGTACCAATAGAAAATGTGCTGTTTGTGTGTTCCCCTAGTGCTATATAAAATGAATGTTACACAGCGTCTGTTGGAAAAGTGGCTTATGGACATCTCTTATTTTATGCCCTCTTATAAATAAAAAATAAATCTTCTCAGAAGTATAAAATCTGGGGATTTTTTCTTTTCAGAATCTGACTTTTTGGCAGAGATGCATACACCTGACTTCTAGCCTCTTTTGCAAGAGTGTTCCACTCTCAATGGTCAGAGAGGATCTAGAAGTGTACCATACTGCTAGTCACATCCAGTGCGTTTAACAACACTTCTCCAGCCAGGATGGCCTGCTGATAGCATCACTGCTGGTCAATGGCTGACAGGCATAAATTTAATAAAATGGCTAGCTTCTAAAACATAAAAAGGCAAATGTTAAAACATTTTGAAGTTGTACAGCAGAAAAATAAAGTTAAAAAGTTTTGTTTTCATTCAATGTTTTCTGAAAATGTGTAGAACAGTGTTTATTTTTTAACTGTTTTAATTTAAAAGCTTCTCCCCATCCAGGAAAAAAACCTGCATTAGGACTGTCAAGGACAGGGAAACAAATGATTTGTAGGTCAGCCTTTCTGAGGTGACTGGCCAATATTCCTTGTTTCATTAAGAAGCTCCTCTTCTCTCTCATTACAAAAAGGAAATGACCTTAATAATTTGGTTAAAAATCAAACCAAATCACATCAAAAATGTGGTTTTCATATAAGCTATCACAGTATATAGGCCTTGAGCTCTAAAGAACAGAGTTCCACATTTGTATAGTGTCTTCGCCAGACTTCAGAACATTGGCATTCCAAATCCCTGGGAAAGACAATTGAGAACAAAAGTTACGCACAGGAGAATCCTTTGCAGCTCCAAGTGGCAAACAATACCTTGTGAAATCTTACCGAATCATCTTCAATGATAGCTGCGGAGTCAAAGAAATCTGGCCTCAATTCAGCTCTTTCTCGTCTGTTTCTTGAAGGGGGCTGGAAAAGAAATATTTTGTCATTGTCAGAGGCAGCAGGAGCAGCCAAGTGTTAGGAAGGACTTTTTGTCTGTTCCTAGCACTAATAGCAACTAACGTGAATTAAGAGCAATCTGAACGGTGAGTGGTGCAAATGGCAACTTTTGTTGCCAATTCAGGAGCAACACTTAACCAACAAGAAGAGATCCCTGAATATGGAAGTGAGAGATAGCTCAGGACCGGGGGGGGGCACAATCTCCTATGTTAAAAAAACACCAAGCAATAAAATTAAGAAAAGACAGAACATACTAATAAAGCACAAATACAGAGAGAGACAGAAACAGATTGTGAACCCCCAAGGCAAGTCTGGACATGCAAGCCCCCTGAACTATCTCATCTCAAAACCGTGGCAGGCAGCTCAAAGGAGGTGTCCTAGAGCTCAAACGAGAAAAGAGTAAGGTATTGTATATTATTTTTATTTTCTATTACAGTACTCCTATGTGACTAACACCAGCAGCAAATTCTTGTACCCCAGTCACTGGGCAGCTTTCGACAAAGTATAAAGGAACACACCAAAAATTAAAAACTTCTTAAAACATGCTTGTCTTCAGATGTCTTTGAAAAGCCACTAAGTGAGGATTTACTGACCAGATCAATGACCATGGTGTCTTCAAATTCTTCATTCATGTCCTCTAACTGGCCTCGTGAAGACATCATTACATCTTCAAAGATGGGCTCAGCATCATCCTCCATTAGACCCCGCCTTGTTGGGAGAAAAAAGGAATACGAATAGGTTGGTAATGAGATCAAACATATAATTGTTGGTCTTACTGGGTAGATACTGACTGAAGCTTGGATACTGTTAGCATCTGTCTGTATCAAGAGACAATGGGGTGCAGCTCTGGGGCTGAAGTGAAACCACTGTGTTAGCAGAAATGAAGTAACCTCCCTGGGGTGCAAGCCTAGGCAGAGTGTTAAGGAGCTCATCAGCTGCCCCAATGACAATACTACCTTCTCTGCCTCACTGATGTGGTCCAAAGGAAAGCAGGGAAATACGTTTGGCACTAGTTTGGCTACAGGAGTTGCCAGAAGGAGGAATATAAGGCATCATCCAACTGTTTTTGGGACTCCACTCTGGATTTCTGTAGGGCTTACCCCTTAGCCTTTTCTTCTCCCAAGGATATGCCGCAAGCAGCAGAGATTTAGGATCAGTCTTCCTTCTCGTACATGGGCTTCACATCTTGACAAGCCCCACCTGCCCCTCACTTCCCTCTACAGCATGTGGAGAAACACTCTTCTTGACCACTGAACCCACTATTGGTCTTGTCCACTCAATCTGCTGGAGCCTATCTTTACACGCAGGGGAGTCCCTAACTCACCAAGGGTTTGAGACCCATAGGTTACCCTCACCTGGCTTAGCTGGCCAGTCAAAGTGTTCCTGACACAGCCTGACAGCTTCTAGGAGTCACAGGTGAGAGCTGAGTGCAGGGTGGGGACCAAAGATGGACAAACTACCCCAGAAGGAGCACATGTCCCCCATCAGATACCACCCCTCCCTTAAGCATAAGATAGGGAAGCTTGTTACTGCTCTTGCTCTTCCTCTCCACAAGGAACTAAATCAGTCTCCATTTACCACATTGTTATCCATGAACATATGGACCTCTGAGTTCCACAAGAAACAACACCTGCCCAACTTCTGAGAAATCTTACATCTATAGAAGCATGGTCTGCAAAATTATGAGACTCAATGGATGCATAAGTGCAATGCCTCATCTCAATTTTAAAATAGAAGAAAAGAAAAGCTTTCTACCACTGAGATGCAGATATTTGCTCAAGTACTGGCTCAACACAACTGGCCTACTGTACCACTGTGGTTAAGCCTTTAGGTATGCTCTTGATACTTTTAATGTACTTTAATTCTGTTCAGCAGAATACAGAAGCTTGCACACCATTTCAGATCCATAATTTAGGTACTCCAGCACCAATCACATGCAGATATCCCAAGATAAGCCAACCTATGACATGAACTAGGGCCTGCAACAAGTCACATTAATGCAACTTTTAACCAGCAGAAGAGACTACCATCACTGTTGCACAAGTACACAGTACAGCTGTAGTTCTCAACGGTGTTTACCAATCCAAATGTCAGTTATTACGCATACTGTGGCAAGCCTTATTCCACACCACAGCTTTGTTTGTGTGCGCTGTATATCTTTCTAGGGTTGCTGGAAGCCAAGTGGCTACTAATACAACTAACCAAATTTTGTTTATAAACCACTGAATTATTAGTGTATATCTAACTTATTTCAGCACTGGGATCTGAATACTTACACTGCATGCCTTACACCACTTCGTCCTTTCATGTAGCTCATTCCCGTCCTGTCCTTTCGACTTAAGTCTTCTAATTTCTGTTGGCCCAGCCAAGATATCTGCATCTGAGGACTGAAGAATATGGTCATTCAGTCACAGAATGGATGCCCAACATACCATCTCTTAAGACTAATCTACCTCACTAGGTTCTTGTGTGGATAAAAAGGGCAAGGGGAAGAAAACAATGTATCCCACTCCTAGCTCCTGGGAGGAATGAAATGATAAAAACATGATAGTAAAGTAGAATACACCCCCCCTCGTTTTACACTGGGTTCACCCTTCCAGGGTGCAGCACTCAAAGCACAATATTTTGTGCCTCAGAAAAATGCAATACTTTACCCTGGTTGTTTTTGCCATGTGGAATGTGATTGCATTATCTATCACAAGTTCTGTTTTTGTCTGGAAATCTTTTGTTTTGTCTTTTAGAAGAAAGGGGCAGTTGTGCTGCCAGTCACAACTTGGTGATATTTTTAAACAAACAATAAAGAATACTTGGGAAGCTCTGCACTAAACTCCCCCTTGCCAAATTCCTTTGTTTCAGTTCAAAAACAGAAAGAATAGGAAGACTGCATTTGTATTCGTTTATGAAAGTGAGGTTTTTAAATTAAGCTTTTCTGGTAGAATTTTCATTCCAGCAGCATTTTAAATAGGAATTTCCTTTTACAAGGGAAGCATTTCATTGGTACATACTTGTGCAAAAAATCCTGCTCAGATCCAGGTTCTGACTCGTGTTCCTGAATTTGCTCCCCAATTTGCCGAGTGTTCTCTCTCAGCACCGTTGATGTGAGTTGTGGAGTCTGTAGAGCACCTGGAGTTTGGATGCTGTCATTTCTATTCAGCCAGGAGCCTTCAATATTCTCATCTGACAAAAGATAATAAATTATTACACACCACAAAGATTTAGTGCTATTGCCATTTTTAACTTGTGCTGATAATATACCATTTATTTTAAACAGTTTATAAAAATTTAGTTTTCTGTCACACTGAACAAATGAAGATTAATAAATCTAGCATTTTTCTTCAGGTTGAGCACTAATGTATTACTTCTGTGCCATTAAAAACACACCAGCTCTACAACAGAAATGTTTACTGCATAATCTATTTTTCTTCACAGACATATTGTAGGTGTTATGATTTCAGCATTATAGGGGATTTTTTTCATATGGTGTTTGCATCATGGTTCCTCCCACCTCTGCAACTATATCTCCGGAGGCTTCGCGTTGCTTTCGCTGAAGCCTGGAGAGCGAGAGGCGTCGGTGCGCACCGACCCCTCTCGCTCTCCAGGCTTCAGGGATAGCCACACGCAGCCCCTAAAGAGAAAGCCAAAACAGCAGGGAGAGGTTGCACGCAGCCTGTACGCTGCTCTTTGGGGCTGGGGGGGGCGGGAAATAATATTTTTTTCTTGATTTCCCCCTCTAAAAACTAGGTGCACCCTATGGTCCGGTGCGTCCTATGGAGCGAAAAATACTTTAAATCTCTTGGTTAATTTGAGACTTGAGCCAAAGGGCTTATCTCCTTTGACAGGTAGCATGCTTATGTTTTTTATGTTTTTTGTTTCTTAAACTTACTGTGCTAGATTCTATTGATGTTACTTTGTTGTGTCCTTTGTTTATAACCTTTTCATAATAAACCTGTTTTGAAAAGCTGCATAGACGTTGCAAAATAATGAAATATTAATAATTGAGCAACCCCAATCTCCTACCCAACTGCTTGTGAAATCTTAAGCAAGCTGCTCTGCAGGATATAATTTTTTTGAATATTTCATACCAATCTGTTTAATATATAAATATAGCATCTGGTGATCTTGGCAAGTGAATTTTGTGTCATTCCCCCAAATCCACTAATTTGCCTGACTTCTTGATACAAACAGTATATTGACCTTTTAGGATTACTCTAAAAAAATCTGCAAAGCTTTCTACATTCTCACTGCTCTTACTTCCTCCTTCTCTTGACAAACCCATCTGATATACCTTCAGTAGAAGCATGCGTACACACATTTACTCAATTACCTCTATTGCTACACTAAGAGAAGGTCCCTACAAGATTTGGTCTATTCAGTTTTTCAAACATCTCAAGCTGAGATATTTGGGAAACAGGATAAACTTTGCAAGCAGTCTCGCCCAGCCTAATCTCAGTCTAAACAGATTCTTTCCCCATCCTGGGAATCTTACCTAAGAGAAAACAAAATTTATGTGCCACAATGTTTGCTTTTATAGTTTTGAGACCTGCCAATTGCTCTCTATATCAATAAAACCTTTAAGTATGAAAAGATCGGACATACTCAATACTGCAAATATCTGAAAGACCACCTTAATCCCGGCAAGCTTTCTTGGGCGTTAAGATCAGCAGAAGGGTTCTCTCAGTAGTTCTGCTACCTGCACAAGTGCAGGGAAATAGTGGCCCAGAAGAGGGATTTCTCTGTGGCAACCCCTAAATTGTGGAACTTCCTACAAATTCCCCACAGAGTTCTGACTTATGCTGAAGATACCTCTGTGTCTTGGTTTTTGACAGTTACTTGGTTTTGTAGGCTCCATCTCTTTGATTTAATCTATCTTATTCTCTTTTGTTTAGAACTGTATTACTTGTTTTTATAATTGAATATGTTGTTGTAACAGGCCCTGAGACCCTATGGTGAAGGGTGGGTAATAAATCTTATAAACAAAGAAACAAAGATCTGTGTACTAGAAGCTACCTATGCACAATATGAATTAACTTTATGAAAGTGCTTTACTCATACAATGTAGAAATAGGACTTTTAATGAGATTCAAAGCCACTAGAATCTCCAGGAAAGCTTTGACTAACTTCTGTGAAAAGGCCTGGAAGGTTTTTATTTTTATTTTTTGCTTTTTCTATTTCTGCCTAAATAATGGGTTGTTTAAATATCCACCTTAACTCCCTTGCTGTCAAATGATGTTCCAATAAGAGATGCCACTCTCATATCCTGAGGTATGAGAACAGCATGAAATCAAAGAAAGTTTCACTTTTTTGTCAGGGGCAATTCTGGTCCACAAAGTAACAGGCATTCTTCAAACCCATACTTACCCTCAACTCTTTTCTTGTGAAGCGGAGGTCGGCCTTTCTTATTTCTCACTGAAGAGGCTTTGCTGCTACTGCTCCCACTATTTACGGACATCCTATCATCTTCCCCACCTGTAACTAATGAATTTCTGTAGGAAATCAGTGGAAGCCATACATCTTCCCTCCTCTCCATCATCTGTTCTGTTAGGAACTTCTCCAGGTAAGTGTGACTGGCGGCAGGAGAAGACAGCAAGAGGGTAAATTAATAAAATATGAATAAAATAGCTTTTGTAATCACAGTATCACTTCTGCCTTAATTAGCCATCAGATGTTCTGCATTATACCAGGGTCATCTACATTCAGAGGGAAATTTACCCTGACTGTTTGTAGGGTGGGGGGTAAAGTTTTCCTGCCAATAGCTAAAAACTGATGTATTTGCGGAGTGGGGTTATGTGGGGTGGACACATATAGGGATTCCCATGTGCACATGTAACGTATTAACAAAACTGCACATACAAACACTATGAAATACTCCCTTAGCTACTCGGTTTCATTTTTTTCCCCCATCCACAAGAGCAGCAGAAATTTTCTGGTTGTTGCAGCTGGCAATATTTATGTGCAGATTTAGAATATGCAGGCTCGGGCTGTGCAAGGTTATACAAGAGAATAATATTTATTTATTTAAAGATCAGTATATCCTCGTCAACTGCCCAGTGTCTTCTTCCAATCAAAGCTGCTACATAAGGATTAGATTTATTCCCAATATAGTTCGTGAACACCCTGCAAGTCTAATGTTTTGGCTCCCAAATGCCACAAACCTAGAAGTGAGTGTTTCGGTTTGCAGGAGCTTCCTGTTTCCGAACATTTTGGAAGTCAAACGGACTTCTGGAATGGATTCAGTTTGACTTCCGAGGTACCACTGTATCGTTTTTGTGAAGCCAAACTACCTTTTATTATTATTTTTATTTACACTGTGTTCACAAATGTACTAAGCATATATACAAGGACTAAAAATCTGCAAAACCTATGTGCAAATAATTTATCATCGAAAAATTAATACAAAATAAAGGGAGAAGAAGCAGTTTTTAAAGCATTATGCATAGTCAGAATACTATTTCAGCATCCTCAGGCTAGCACACAAACCAACTAAAGGGACTTGAGCCTGAAGACCTAGCTTGTAGAAGGAGTCCAACTCACGAGATCTTGCCAGTTCTTGCTCCCTCAACCCTCACAAAGAGGACAGGCGATCAGGAGGATAAGCCTCCTTTTCTAGAGTCAAGGTACATTATTTGTTTATTACCTGCCTACATTGCTTCAGAGTATGAGACAGGATGCTATGGGAACATGGTTTTAAGAATAGATAATCCATGGTTCCCTAAATCCAAACAGTTTGAACCCTTGTGGATTCCAAAGCCAGTTACAGAAATTGCCATTACACGTAATTTCAAACTGCAGATAATTCTTAGCTTCCTGTATACAGATCAATAACATTCCTCTTTAGCTAGGCATCCAACCATTAATCTATGGCCTTTTAAAAGCGGGGGTGGGGGTGTTATGATTTTTCTGTGATCATGTTTTTAATGTTGTACACTGCCCTGGAATCTTCAGATTAAGGGTGGTATATAAATTGAATAAACAACAACAAAATAAACATACAATCAGCAAAACAGTACTTACACTGTCTTTTTGTCCTGCCGCAGGAGTTTAGAAGAAAATTCACTAAGCACTTCCAAGAAAGCAAGGTTAGGAGGAGGATATTCTTGGCCTTTCTGATTCTGATATTTAAAAGCAAATTCTATGCCATCTCTGTAATAAGATTCAAAGGACATAACTGATTTATTTGCAACACTATACTGCCCAATAACTAATATTCTCTGTGCAGTGAACAGCTCAACATAAAAGCCATATTTCAAAAAACAAAACAAAATAAGGAAATGGCAATAGCCACAACAAATAACTGAACCACCACCAGCAAACTTTTTAAAAAGCACTAAAGGAGCTTAAGAATTTTAAAAGCCTGGGACTAAAAGAAGTATAATGAGGGTGTCAAGTGAGCCTCTCTACAGAGGACATTCCACAACCAGGGCACCACCCCTGAAAAAGCCCTCCTTCAAGTATCCCACCCCCATCAAACTTCATTCTACAGGGGAATGTGGAAAAGGGCCTCTAAATATGACTTTAGAGTCTGGTATACATAGGAGGATGCAATCCTTCAGGTACCCTGTGTCACAAAGGCATTTAGGATTTAAAAGGTAATGCCTAAACTTTGAAGAGGACTGGGAAACATACTGGCAGCCAGTGCATATGAAAAATGAGGGACGTAACATAGGCATATTGGTCAGATCCTGTTAATAAATCTTGCCTGGTTTTGGACAAGCTGAAGTTTCTAGACTCTTTTAAAAGACATCCCCATTATATAATGCACTGCTGCAATCTAAGTAGGACACTAGGGCATGAATAATTGTTATTTGGACATTTATCTGTCCATGTAATGCCACAGTTGAGCTCTTAGTCAAAGGTGATAAAAGGCACCCCAAGCCACTGAGACCATTTCTGTCACTTTAGGCACCAGAAGTCAAATGTTCCAGTTTACCACCCAATCTGACAGAATCTAGAGAGGGAGATGGAATTGCTAAACATCCCACATCCACTAGTCAAGGATTTTAAAATATTAAACTAATACAAACAGAAATTTATCTCCGACACCAGCGTATTTCTCATAAGCATATTTGCTGAATTCATAAACAGAAAGAACAGCAAATTGCTGTTATTATTTGACAAACTGACACGATTCCACACTAAAAATTTCTCACACAGGTTAAGTGCCTTTTAATGTATCCCTTGCCACTCACTTGTGTAACGTGGCTACAGCCTCTCTCGTCTTGATCTGGTCCAGGCCAAAAGTAAGAGCAAACCTTCGGGCCAACTCCTTAATCCCACTGACATGGGCTGATGTCCTGTCCAAGTTAGGACCTTGCTCTTGAACAAGTTCGTTAAACAGCTAAAGAAAGAATTGAATGGTTAAAATTTAAAACACAAGTGTTTCAAATGGAAGTCTGCAGCATATACATGGGTGTCAGCTGCCATGTAATAAATATTTAGGGTTATATGAATTTGTTTCAACACTGGAAATGAATGACAACAAATCTATTAATTATGTCTAACACAGCAGTAAAAAGAAGTGGTCAATAGCAATAAATATAGCAGTTTGGGGGGGAAACTTCCACTTTAATTCAGAACTGTTTCACAAGTTACAATTCTTGATGCCTAAGATTCTTACCTGCTGCAAACTGAGAATGAGGGTTTTTGCACACTGAATTTTATCAATTTGCCTTGTTTTACTCAATGTCTCCTTAATTATATCCCCATAGTCATTGTAGTACTAAAAGAAAGAAAATAAACACTCTTTTAGTTGTGACATGTAACATTTAGTCTTGACTATCTTCAATTTGATGCTTTTGAATTATGGTGCTGGAGGAGACTATTGAGAGTCCCATGGACTGCAAGAAGATTAAACCTATCCATTCTTAAGGAAATCAGCCCTGAGTGCTCACTGGAAGGACAGATCCTGAAGCTGAGGCTCCAATACTTTGGCCACCTCATGAGAAGAGAAGACTCCCTGGAAAAGACCCTGATGTTGGGAAAGATGGAGGGCACAAGGAGAAGGGGACGACAGAGGACGAGGTGGTTGGATAGTGTTTTTGAAGCTACCAGCATGAGTTTGACCAAACTGCGGGAGGCAGTGGAAGACAGAAGTTCCTGGCGTGCTCTAGTCCATGGGGTCACGAAGAGTCGGACATGACTAAATGACTAAACAACAACAATCTTCAATTTTATGTACTCTTTCTGTACAGTGGTACCTCTGGTTACAAACTGAATTCATTCTGGAGGTCCGTTCCTAAGCTGAAACCGTTCTTATCCTGAGGCGTGATTTTGCTAATGGGTTTTCCGGTGCGCAATTTCTCTTCACATCCTGAGGCAAAGTTCACAACTAGGAGCAGCTACTCCTGGGTCAGCAGAGTTCGTAACCCGAAGCGTTCATAACCAGAGGTACCACTGTATTCTGTTCCCCTTCAGTTGACAATGCTTTATAGTGAATTTAGGGATTTTTGATGTGGTGCAGTGGGGGAGGAGAGGAAGAGGAAGCCCTAACGTGTCATTTGATGTCAATCAGAGGGCTGAATTCACACTCTTTGCTCCTTCAATGGAAGAAGCTTCCATACATAGAATAAGAACTCTGCTCATGGAAGGACTGTTTCCATGAGTAGCACTCTATTTCTATGAATGGAAGCTTCCTAGAGACAGGGTTAGTCGGTTTTACATTGTTTGGGCCAAAGAGCTAGCAATCACTCCCACACGCTAATATATTTCAGCTGTATTATTACTAAAAATCTTGCAGGATTCATTGAACCATAAAATTATAGAGTTGGAAGGGACCCCAAGGGTCATCTAGTCTAACCCCCTGAGATGCAGGATTCAAGGATAATTAAGACTAGACAAAGTACTAACGCTGTCCAATAAGAGTATCATTCAAAACAAGGCAAAACCACATCCTGGAAGTTAATGCAGTTCACAGCACAAATCTGATATTATTATGAGAAATGAAACAATTATGGAACCATACCTTCATATAATGTTTGAAGATATCAGCTGCTGCATGCATGTCTACAATGTCATAAATTATAAGTTTGCTAAAGGCAGCCAAAAGGTTTCTTCTCTTGTGTAAAGCTTCAATTTTATTAGCTTCATCCTCTTCATCTCCCTCTAGACATTAAAGCAGTAAAATATTTGTTACCTTTGAAACTGACATTGAACTCTACTTCACAAATTCAACTGGCACTCAATACAATTCACTAAAATATGACTGGATGGTTTAAGTGGGATCACAGTCAGACAGCAATTTGGTGAATACTCAAAATGAATTATGAGTATTGGTAGGAGTTTGAACTCTGGAAGTTGAGCTCTCATTGTAACTAAGCCACAAATTTGACATTTTAACTAGTCTAGTAGTTGCATTTGCACATCATAATAAAGCATGGTTTAGTGAAATATGCATGAGAAACAGCAGGCTTTAGCTCACATACTCCTTCCACCCTGTGGCTGGGAGGAGGTCCTCAGAAGCTTTTAGTTTGAGTTTTAGATAACCGTCATGCTGTCTGATGCAACAAATTGTGGTTAATGTTAACCATGGGCAGTTTCAGACAAGCCAACTTCAAACCCTACTTACTGAAGCTGTCTTGTTTGAACTAGCTATGGTTAGTTTGAACACAATTCTAGATCTGGATGATACAATGAACTGTTGTTAAATGAAACTGAAAATAAATGCTTTCAAAGTCCTCCTCATCCATTACATGGGAAGTGGTGATGGGAAAGCATGTGAGCCTAAGGCTTCCTATAGGTTATGCACGTCATGAGAAACAATAGATTATTATTACATGTGAAGGTGGCAAGAATATCAAGCAAGTTTTTTTAAAAAAAGGAAGGAAAGCTAACTGAAATTCTATGAAAAATTATTACATCTCAAATTGTTTTCTTTTACTAATCATTATTTTATTTGTTTGCCACCTTTCCATAGTTAAAACTTTGATCAAGGCAGCTTACAACATAAAATATTTATATAAACACAAATAAAAGCAGTCATAATAAATAAAAATACCTAAAAAGTACACAACCAAATTGAACAATTTCCACATAAATCATAAGCTCTAAAAATAAAGATACCCCTCCTAAGCAATACTCCAACTGCATGCACCAAAACACTATCAATGCAATACAATCACTTCTGAGATTACTTGTAAGACACTGGTGTACAATGAGTGGTAGCATATACAACAGTGATGGAGGACCTGTGGCGTTCCAGATGTTGCTGGACTACAACTCCCATCATTCCTGATCACCGGTCATACTGCCTAGGTCTATTGGGAGTTGGAGTAATCTGGAAAGCCACAGGTTCTCAGTCTCTAATTTACAAGCTTGTGGTATGCTCATTCTCTCTGTGAAACAGATGAATTACTAATGATACCACATTTCACACTCCCATGAAGTAACCTAGAAATGGGGTTTAGAGGACAAAAACACTGATAAGGAAAGATAAATATGAGGAAAATATAGCCCATAAATGAAATAAACATGATAAATGGGTAAGGTGTGTGGTTTTTGAATCTATGTGCAAGTATAAATCAAGATAACAAACATTTACCCATGCTCTGGTTCTCATCATCCTGGTCAATGAAGACATGGTCCATTACAAAGCTAAGGAGTTCAGACTGGAGACCTGAATCTGGATTAAACACCAAAGGTTGAAGACCCTCCCTGCCTCCACTCATCAGCTGGTGGCTAAAAATCATCAACAGATCACAGAGCAGCATGAAAGCCTGGAACACAAAATAACTGCAGTCAATCACTCTGTAGACATCAAGAAAGGCTCAGATTCCAAATGAACAATCTGAAGCATGAGATTTCAACACAAATATTTGGTGGATCACACAATTCAGCTGTTGCAGAGGAGAACTGCCAATAAAGGGCAATGCTGAACTAAGGAAAGCTGCTTTAGATGAAGCAGCAAGTTATTATTGACCTCTCTAAGTTATTATTCAGCAATAACTGGGGTGTACATGTTGAAAAGGTTCAAAGCTGCATGGGTAATAAATCCTTGCCATTACTTCCCAGACAGCTAAAGAAAAGGTGTGTAATAGCTACTATAAATAGGTGTGTGTGTGTGTGTGTGTGTGTGTTTATCTATATCTACCGTATTTTTTGCCCTATAAGACGCACTTTTTCCCCTCCAAAAAATGAAGGGGAAATGTGTGTGCGTCTTATGGGGTGAATGCAGGCTCCTTGGCTTCAGCGATAGCAACACGAAGCCTCCGAAGCCTGCGCTCCGGAGGCTTTGCGTTGCTTCCGCTGAAGCCAGGAGAGTCTGCTCTTTGAGGCTGGCGGTGGGGGAAAGCAGCGCCTCCTCCATCGCCAGCCCCAGAGGATGGGGGGCAGCGGGAAGGCGCGCGACGTGCGCTCTTTAAAGGGGCTCCGCAGCTTCGGCTGGCTTTTCTAGGAGGTGGGGGAATTCCCCCACCTCGTAGAAAAGCCCGTAGGAGCCGCGCACACTTTGAAGAGTGCGCCGCTCTTGGGGGCTTTTCCCCAAGGAGGGAGAAGGGACTGACTGGCCGAGTCCGTACCTTCTCCCTCCTGTGGGCTTTTGCGGGAGATGGGGGAATTCCTCCACCTCCCGCAAAAGCAGGCAAAAGCCACGCACTCTTTAAAGGGGCTCCGCGGCTTCTGCTGGCTTTTCTAGGAGGTGGGGGAATTCCCCCACTTCGTAGAAAAGCCCGCAGGAGCCGCACACCCTTTGAAGAGCGCGCCGCTCTTGGGGGCTTTTCCCTGAGGAGGGAGAAGGGACTGACTGGCCGTTTCAGTCCCTTTTCCCTCCTGGTCGAAAAGCCCGTAGGAGTCGCGCAAGGCTCCTGTGGGCTCTTGCGGGAGGTGGGGGAATTCCGCCACCTCCCGCAAAAGCAGGGAGAAGGTCTTGGAGTAGTGCACAGGCTGCGTGCAGCCTGTCCGCTGCTCCCAGAGCTGCGGGGGGGGGGGAATCATATTTTTTCCTTGACCCCCCCCCGAAAACTAGGTGCGTCCTATGGGCCGGTGCGTCCAATAGGGCGAAAAATACGGTATATCGAGAAAGAGATTCCTATTCCATCCTAATGCCTATGCACCATTCAGGAGCAGCTTAAAAATAATATCATAGATTTCATGAACCAAACCAATCAATATGCTAATGGCATAATTTACCTTCCCCGCCTCCACAAATTAATATCTGTGTGTCTGGTGTTGTCACATTTCCATGAATTATTCTAGATTGGACACTTAGTTGTTTTTTTAAAGTACAGTGTGAACTCTTGAATTCAATGAGAGTGGTTTTGACGTTACATTAAACTTGAGTGCTTATGGGAGATAAAAGGAAGGAAGCGGCAAGGGAATGAATTGTCTACTGAATTCTGAAATGACACTTAGTTCTTGAGGTTACTTGCAAGTAATTTTAATTAATTCCTTCAGTACATTTAAAGTTCTGATGAAAATAAAGGAAATCTAATTTTTGTGCTGCATGACATGATAAAAACAAGCTCTTTGCAATGAAGATACTTAATCTTCATCCAGAATCCAGCCACATAAAATTAAAGCATCTTTGACTCTGTGGCTAATTATATTCATCCTCTGTGAAAGTTGTCCCCAACAAACAAAAATGATTTTGGTAGGCAAAAAACAAAACACTTTTGCAAAATTTAACATGTCTGTGATTTTATTATTCATGCTAATCAAGGAGTGTGTGTGTAGTGTGTGTTGTTTTAACACGGTGTAAAACACAGCTTTAAAATATTTACTTAAGTTTGACATGTTGAAAATTTGTTGAAATTTCTTTTACCTCTTCTTTGACTGGAGTGTTTACATTTGATAGACACTGTTGGCAAACAGCCAGAAATGATTTCACTGTTTTCCTCAACACCAACAAATCTTCCTGGAGCAAATATTAAACAGGAATTAATTGTTTACATATTAATCAAAGTTTGTCTAGTCAAGACCAAAATAAAAAAGGATTATAGTAGGATTACTGAAAAAAGCCCCAGTCCATCAAGACAGCTACTGAGATAGACAGAAAGACAAAAGAAAACTAAACCAAATTACACTATTTATAAATAAAGTAATTTTTGGCCTAGAGAAGGCCTGCAAGGTGGTTCAGAATCACTTTTTAAAAATCGTAATATAACACGACAGTAAGTTACAGAGAACTGTTAAAACCAGAGCCCAAGTAACAGGTATATAGTATGAGGGGGCAGAAAAATATAATTTGTATAATCTAACAATACAATCTTTGGGAGTTTTGTGTGTGTTTCTTTAAAGTGAAAAATTTGTGGAATATTGCCAGTTTCAGCAGATGGGGCTACTCAATCCTCTCCCCTTCCCAAGCTGCTTTGCTCCCCATGAGGTAAAAAACCAAAATAGAAACACCACACACACAATATGAGAATCCTGAATCTTTTCCTCTGAGACTGTTGATGCACTTATTCTGGCCTTAACTCTGCAAAAATAGGAAGCTTTACTATCCACGAAGCCCATCATAATCACATAAACTCTCAAAATTAGCAAGTTAAGACATCAGGGAGCAATGAGGTATAACACAGAGAATCGATGTTACTTTTGCTGCAGACTAGAAAGCTCACTGAACAGATATGACGAATACCTTGATTGAAAAGTTCATACCTTTACATATGCACTCAGACAAACAAAAATAACAGAAAGATCCTCTGCTTCAAGGGTGCTTCATCAATAAAAACCATAGAATAATCTATAGTTCTAAAACACAGCCAGCAAGTTAAAAGTGAAAGGGTAAGAATATAAGAGCTGCAACCATGAACAGGCTCTTTAAAAACCTCTAAAAAGCACGGGAGAACAGGACAGGCATCACTTAGTGTCCAAAAGATAACAGATGGTACAAAGGACTAAAGAGGTAGCTTGATAATTTGCTTATCAAGCATTCCCTTAGAGGCAGGCCGTAATTCACACGGTAATAGGAGAAAATTGCACTGTAATCTTGATTTTTTCATGGTAACTATTCCTGAACTTGATATGCAGAGGGTAGTTATAGTGAGTCTGTGAGGAAGCTGCAAGGCCTTCATATAAGAATCTGAGATTATGATGTATAAATCAAATTGACAAGGCTTAACAATGACTTCTGAAGCACATTCAAGAAGTGAAATCTTGTTCTTCTGTTCCAGCTAAGATAGCAAACTAGCACATGTAAACTTTGCTTCAGCCTAGGACACATTTTCTATCAGTGTCTAGATGAGATGCTAGTCTGAGAAACTCTGCTCTTTTAGCAAAAGCAAGTGCAAATGCATTAATATTTCACTTAATATATAGGGAAAATCCTAGACTCAAATTAATTCCTTTTAAAAATCTCTATCTACCTCACTTATGTTCACAGCTGTCTGAGTTGCTACAGTGTAGAAATACTAAACAAAACTAACCATGCAATGATACATGGAAGGACACAAAATGGAGAGCACAGCGGAATCAGATGAGTAACAACACCTTCAGAAAGATTAGAATCCAAATGTTTCTTACTTTTGAAGGAGATCCTTCTGTTATCTTTACCAGCTGCCAGAGAATAGAATAATGGGAACACTGAAGAGCCTGCACCACTATCTGAAACAAAATGGACATAAAATGAAGACAGAAGTGCAAAGTTATGCAATTTGGAACATAAATAGTTTTTTTGTGGGGAAACAGCAGGTTGTATAATCCACTTTTAAAGGGTTGTTTTTTTATCCCCCCTATTTTACTATACTTTAGGGGCCATTTACTTATCTTTGAAGCTAGAAAAGAAAAACTGAGACTTTCACAGTAGTTTAAAACAATGATCAAGTTTTAGACAGTACAGAAACATATACTGAGCATTCTGACTTCTGGTTTCAACCAGGCGATTCCCAAACTAGAAATGCTTTAGTTCGATAATATGAGCATTGCTATGATTACTAGAGCACAACATCAACGTCACCACAAGTGACCTCAAGGAGGCATCACAGAATTACAAGAAAGCATTAGGTGGTTGGAGAAACATTTAATTGTGAAGTATTGACAAATTCTTTATTACAGATAAAGACAACCCTGCCTATCGCTATATCAGCAGTGCAAAATATAAATCATAATGAGTCAGGCTCCCTTCTAAGAATGCAAAGTTAAAACTTGCTACAGTCAGGGAAGACACATTCCATGTTGGAGCCTTGTCTACAAAAATTAATCATTTTATATGCCTGTGGATTCCTTTTGAAGTATTGTGTAACTCAGAAGTCTTTAAATTACATTTCTGCAAAAAATGAGATTGTATTTCTCAATTAATCTTATTCTTGCACTTATTTTTAGAAGGGGGAATTTAAGTTCCTTAGTAGAAACTAAACACACATTGCCATTATTACCTGTTCTGGCATAGCTCCATGTTCAATTCCAGTCCTCAGTAACCTGTAGCAGTTACTAAACAAATCCCATTTTGTAAGATCGTGAGCACTGAAAGTAGCAGTAAAAATAAAATAAAATATATCAATATACCAAATAAAAACATAACAAAAATTGTTCTGTTACAATAAAATCATTGTTATGATTAGGTGGATTAGTAACTCAACTGTGCATCATCTCTTAAAGCAAGGATTTGATTTAGAATGGGTATGTTTCAGAACCATCTTGCTCAGTGGCACTGAACATTTCATCAAGTATTTCCAAAATATGTGCTTAAGTTCTACACATGACTTGAAACCTTCCAATTTCTTTAGCACTTTTCAGCCTTTGTTCTACATATCACTTTTTCATATCTTCTCTAATGTTGTGCATCACGTGTAACTTGGCTATGTAACTACATCAATTGATTTGGCTAACAACATGTCAAAGGCACATACTTGTGGAAAGACGTTAACCTCTTTAAAGTGGAGAGAACGTTGTATATGTCATCATCATCGGCTTCTTCTCCCTGGAAACAGAATATACTGGATCAAGGACTGAACACTTTAAAATGTGCTTAATTTACAGTGCTACAGTGTTAAGAGGTTAAATCCATACATGTATAGCCTACCTACAATTAGTGATGGCAACTAAGATTAGAATTGAGATCCTGTGCATTTTGGAAACTAAATTTTCCTGTTCCAAATGCCTGAATCCATTGCAAACTGAGTCAAAACTCGTTCAAAACTTCAGGCTTTGAACTTCAGTTCAAAACTTCACTAGGAGAAGTGCCAAGCACAAAAGCTGCCCATTCCCTTTCCCATTCAAACTCACTGCTACAGTTGGCAGACCTCACTGTGAACTCCCAGGAGATGTTCAGCTCTGCCATGGCTGCATCTCAGGTACAAGGATTAATGAGTGATACGGTTTCCATAAGACTTTATATCACAGAAGGGCAGTGATATAAAAGTTAAATGCAGTGGTGGCTCGCAAGACGAAATTAATTCGTTCCGCAAGTTTTTTCTTCTTGCGAGTTTTTCGTCTTGCGAAGCACGGTTTCCCATAGGAATGCATTGAAAATCAATTAATGCGTTCCTATGGAGACCGCCTTCAGACCAGGTCTGGCGACAGTCTGTCCCCGGACCTCTTCTGAAGGCTGGCGGGGGGAGAAGGACTTTTCTCCCCACCGCCAGCCTTCAGAACAGCCTTCTGAAGGCTGGCGGTGGGAAGAAAAGCCCTTCTCCCGCTGCCAGCCTTCAGAAGAGTTCCCCAGGGCTGCCTAGGCTGAGGATAGCAGCCTGCTGCCCGGCGCGAGGGGCGCTCTGCTTCAGAGCGCCCCTCGCGCGGGGCAGACATTCGCAGCTTGGGGAGCCCTGCAGGACTTCCCCGCAGGGCTCTCCAAGCTGCGGGGCAGACATTCGCAGCTTGGGGAGCCCTGCAGGACTTCCCCGCAGGGCTCTCCAACCTGCGGATAGCAGCCTGCTGCCCCGCACGAGGGGCGCTCTTAAGCAGAGCGCCCCTCGCGCGGGACAGACATTTGCAGCTTGCGGAGCCCTGCAGGACTTCCCCGCAGGGCTCTCCAAGCTGTTCTGAATGTTGGCGGTGGGGAGGAAAAACCCTCCTCCCACCGCAAGCCCCGGGAACAGAGGAGAAGCGCTGCGCGCCTTCTCCTCTGTTCCCGGACCTCCCACCGCAAGCCTTCAGGACAGGTCCAGGAACAGAGGAGAAGGCGCGCTGCGCTTCCCCGCTGTCCCCCGAGATTTCCCTATGGGCTTTCGTCTTGCGAAGCAAGCCCATAGGGAAATTCGTCTTGGGAAGCTGCTAAAAATCGGAAAACCCTTTCGTCTTGCGGGTTTTTCGTTTAGCGAGGCATTCGTCTTGCGGGGCACCACTGTGCTTTGGACTAAATACGTTCATTTTTTTCCCCACCCACCTCTGTGTCTGGACCCTTTGCTTTTTACACCCCTAATACTTAACTTAGTTCTCATTTGGCTTTCTGGGATACAAAAAAAAAAAGGTACATAATTAAGAGATTTCAAATGCACCTCGTTTAGCAAATCCTCTACAGAATGGTTGAATCGGTCCACAAACTCATCAATGAGCTGGCTGTGAGCTATGTCAACTCTGTTCTGAATGGTATATTCTTCACTGCACAGAATGCTATATGTTTTGCTGCAGGCTTCAAGAACATCTGATTCCACATGCTTTTCTACAACGAATTTAATCTGTTTCAACAAGGCATCCAAATGCTGTGGGAGAGAGAGGAAATCTGGTCATTTATTATAGTATTATAAATTCTTATATGTTAGTTAAACATGAAAGTACCACAAGACAACAACAATTAATTACTTGTGCCCCGCCTGGGTTGTCTTAACCACTCTGGGCAGCTTCCAACAGAATATATCATATATTAAAAGCAACATTAGACAGCTTATCTAACACAAACACATCAATACAAATCAGTGGTATTCAGGCACCTGAAAGTTAAAACAGAACAGCTATTTGGGTATACTATTACCTTTTCCATTCTTCCTGTACTGTAAATTTCCAAGTCAAAAAACTGAGGAATTTGAAGAAGGTTTGCTACCTTTTCAGCATCAGCAGAATACTGGTAACAGAGAGAAGTAAAAAGGGAAAATAAATACCCAGGTGACAAAAAGCAATTATGCAACTAGCATTAAGAAATAACACTTTAGTGAATATACCTTTGACAGTAGCATGGGAAGTGCAATAATGAAGTGTTCTGTTAGTTTGTTTCGATCATCTATCTGAGTTTTTCTTTCTTTTGCTGTTAAAACCTATAAAAATTAGAAGTATATTACAAAACAAAGTACAATTCTTGGCTGCAACATTTCAAAGTCATTTTAAAAAGGCATCAGTGGAACTTTTTCAATTAGTATCTTTTAATCTAAGTGGCACAAAATGCACCTACTGACCAGGGAAGGCACTATATTAGTGAGACAACCATCTAAATTGTTAAAAAATCTTTTAAGTTATTAAAATGGCATTAAAGCTGACTCCACTGTAATAATGCCAGGTCAACTACAGCAGTGTAAATTATTACAGCAACACTTGCCAATGTAACTTATAAGTGCACCTTTCAGTTTCTTGTTTTGAGGACTATACTAGCTATACACACACTACACACACACACACACACAGAGAGAGAGAGAGAGAGAGAGAGAGAGAGAGAGAGAGAGTGTTTAGCAACCAATGTCATATTGGCTTGGTTTGCACAGTATGCTAAGCCATGGTTTCTTAACCCATGGCTTGTTGATCATCGGACTCCTGCTCAGTAGCTTAACTAAGTTTTTTTAACTTCTAACAAACCATTAAATGAAGTTATGTTTTGGCCAGGCATTACAAGTGTCAGAGGCTCAGGAGCAGAAGAGCAGGGGAGAGAGCAAATAGAGAGCGGAGGAGAGGAATCAGAGGGGAGCGTAGGGGAATATGACAGTGGACCGAGAGATTCCATGAGCTTCTCCAGCGAATCAGAAGATTCCCAGGAGGGGGCGCCTATGGTAAGAGCGAGGCGAATCCCAGGGGGGACGATCCATAAACAAGGAACCAGAGGGGAGTCCCAAAGGAGTAGCGGAGGAGTAGGGCCAGTTCCCCCACCAGAGCACAGTGGGGGGGAAGAGTCACGTGAGTCAGGACCAGCTTCTCCTCCATCGGGGAGTGGGGAGACGGAGGGAAGGCCAGGTCCAGCTAGCCTCCCCGAAAGGGGGAGCAGTGACACAAGTGTAACGGTCAGAAGGAAAGTGGGAGGCTGCGCGCGCGCGCCAAGTTCAAATGTGGAGGAGCGCGGGACAGCAGAAAACCCGGATTGGGAGCCAGGTCCTAAAGCCCGAAAGAGGGGGGGGGGAAGAGTCGGGAGAATCAGCGTCAGAAGAATCTCGGAGGGCTGAGACTCCGACTAGCAGAAGGACCCAGAGAAAGAAGGAACAGAGGAAGAGGTGGAGTAAGGCTAGAATCTTAAGCTGGTGTCAGGGGGGAGGAGATTCAGATGGGACTTCTACGGTCTGATGGATAGATGTAGCGTTGCGCGCTGCGCGTCTGGAAATGAGATTGAACTTCAATAAAGACTTTTTAACTTGAGCAAGAAGCAGCGTTGGTCTTGTGTGAGCTGGGACCTTGGGCAGCGCTGACAACAAGATAACACGGTACCACAGATCTATTGTGGCCAATGCTGCTGATTCTCCCACAAATACTCAAAATGGTGACCTTGCTCTAATACATGGGGTGTGCCAAACTCTGGACACTACAAGTCACCAATAGCAGATTTCCTTGCACCCAGCTGGGTAGATCAAAACACTCTCCCTCGTCAACCAGTGATCAGCAATGGTGAGGACAAAAAAACAAGCATGGAGGCATACACAAGAGAAGTAGATAGGGAGATGGAGGGGAAAGTCTGAGGGGAAAGAACTGAAGGAAAAAACACTGAAGACCCTGAGAAAGCAGTTCGAATGACAGAAGGATAGGTGGGAAGAGGAAGCAAAAGGTCACTACTCATAAATGGACACAAAGCAAACAGCAGAAAAGCTACAAATGAGAAGAATATTTTTCAGAGAAAAATGACCCAACTATCACAAGCAGGGTCAGTCTTCAGAGGACCCTGACTGATCCTTCCAGCAGGAGGCATCTTCCCTAACCATGGTTTGACTGCACCATTCAAGTCACTTGCCAATCTACAAAGCTGAGAGGCAAAATTGGCTAGAAAATGAAATGAATCCCTTGTTTCACAGCTGCTGCACTGCATGGCAAAGCGACTGCAGTATACTCTGTCAAGTTAACATCTATAGTATCAATAAGGGGATGAGTAGGAAAGTAACAAAGTACAGCAGAGAGAAAATAAATAAAATAAACAGTCCAAGAGGTGGGAAATAATAAGATTTTGGGAGGAACCAATACTGTCATAGCTAACATGTTTAAAAATGGCTAAGATTTTTAAAAAAATCACACTTCTGATGGTAACACCATGAAATCCCATGAAGCTAAAAAGCAGCTCCATCAAAGCATGACAAAAAAACCTGTTGCTAGCTGTTTGTTACTTCAGAGTAATTAGCACCTTCTAGTCAATAACATGGCAAACCATTCACGTGGTGCCTTGAAGTCTCATTATTTTTGTGCCAACCCTACTCCCCTTGCCTAACCCTGTTGACTTAATGTTAGTACATGTTAAATTGGATTATTTTTAAGGCAGTAATTTAGTGTTAGAGGTTCAGAGATATTTTTTTAAAGTCAGCATTCAAGGGCACTCTTACATGTCAAAGGTAGCACTTGTAAGCATGGCCCAATATGATGAAGAGACCCAGAATATCCAGTCCCTTGTACCCTTTGATTTCTAGCAGACAGCCTCACAGAGGTTAAGAGCAAAATTTTAAATATGTCATCTTTCTGAGATGTGCCAGCAGTGCTACCACCCACAACGCGACCCAATGCAGGGAGAAAATGAATGCCTTGAAAAAAAATCTCAAGGAAATTCGTCACTCACAACAAATGCTTGAGAGTGCAACCCAAAATTATGCCTTTATCCAATAAGCTGGGATCTTTTCTTCTAGACCAGAGGAATGCAACTCTGACCTACACAATTCAGAGTATTCCTGACCAGCATCAAAGGATTCTCCCCAGAAAACCTGCAAAGTGAGCTTCACAAGATGCCACAAGATTTCATGGAGCAGTCTGCCCTCCAGTCAAGGGGGATGCCCCATGTCCCAGTCTATTCCACAGCAGGTAGGCTTAGGAAGTCGAGGACAACAGATAGTCTGTGGTGAGTTGTAGACTAAGTTGAAACCACTAAAAAACAGGGTTGCTGAGACTCCTTATGAGCTGCACAAACATGATGTCCCTACATAGCACACACATTACATTGTTTCCAGTATTAGGGAGGACAGTGAACGCATATCAGAAACCATGACAGAAGATATGAGAGATTCTGCTGTTGGAATTGAAAGACATAAGCTACAGAAACCTGTTTTAAATTAAAAAAAAAACCTACCACACTGGAGTGCATTGGTGCTGCAATGAATAGCTGACCACTTACACTCCTGCACCAACAAATATATTGGCCTATGGGTTACATGGTGCAGCAGTATGTGCAAGACCTCTGTCAATGCAACCATCTCTACTGCTGCCACCAGCAAATCCCCCAGGATTCTCCTGTCATTAATCTCCCTGGGAATTCTGAAGAGAAACAATGCTGAATTGTCATTGGTCAATGGAAATCAATCCTAACAACTCGCATGTCACAAGAGCTTCCTTGTAAAAGGACAATGAATGACGTACTATTTTAAGTGTTAATAGTCTTTATTCAAATACTATTTCTGAACACGTGTTTTTGAATTATTGGTTCTCTAATGGGGAGCTACTGCATGTCGATAAAATAAATATAACTTGGCTGAACAAAAGAGCTTAGTGAAAAATAATATAACTTACCCTCTTCCCAGTTCCCCTGCCCACTGGAGGATGTGCTTCTGCGGCTTGTCGAATGGTACATACCATCAGCTCTATAAGTGCACTTTCCTGCCGATCAGACATCGCTAAAGAGATAACAAGAATTTAAAAGTGGGCCGATGAAAAGCAGACAATTAGTCTATGAAAGAATCAACAACCCAGAATCTTTGTTTAACATTGTGAGCATTTTACAACTGATTAGTTCACTCTTTGATGTTTTTCCAGTCCTTTGGTATTCATCTGAAAGGTGGCTCTCCATTGCCTATAGAAGGTCATTAGGTTGGGAAATGGCTCCACTTAGTAGTTGAAAGTAGTAACAGAGCTTGAGGGAAGCAGGCAGCTTCCATAATTCAGTTTATCTACTCACCAAACCTGAAAAGTTCGTTTAGGAATGATACACCAATGTCTAAAGAGAAAAAATACCTATATCACTAAGAAAAAATATAGCCAAGAGGAGGCATAGGCAAACTTGGCCCTCCAGATGTTTTGGGACTACAACTTCCATCATCCCTAGCTAACAGGAACAGATGATGGGAATTGTGGTCTCAAAACATCTGGAGGGCAGGGTTTGCCTATGCCTGGCTAAGAGCATAGCTAGCAGTACGTGAAAAATACAGAACACTTATCCTAACTGAAAAGTGAATTTTGCAGCCAAAAACTAGAGTGAAGTCCTGATGTCCTTCTACAATGGAAAACGGCAATGGAAAACCACCTTTCAGATCAGTACCAATTGAACCTTCTCATTAGTGGTGAAGGTTATCTAGTTGGGAAGTATAACAGTGCCCTAACGAAGGTGGGATAAATGACTGTGAAAGGAAAACTGCTGAGGAAGGGCACTGTAGCACCCTTTTACCAAATGCTACTTCAACTGAAGAATAGGCATCAATTTTTTAAGGCCTAGTGAAAGTACTGGGAGGAGTCCAAGTAACTGCTTTACACACCTCTAAAGGCACCACAGTGGTATATGCTGTCCTAGTGGCAGCAGCTATGGTTGAGTGAGTGATTATCTTAACAGGGACTGGAAGGAACTACAATAAATAAGCTAGGGAAATGAAAGCATGGATCCACCTAGATAAGGGAAGAAGGTGGGAGGGCTCAAGGACCCTGCCAAATATTGGCGTCATTCTCTCCCCCACCCCCCATACGACAAGGCAGTGTGCAGCCCTCAGGTTCTATGTCAAATTACTCTTGCAGCCCACTTGGTATGAAAAATTGGACCACCCTGCATTACAGTACTGTTTTTTCAGAGAAAAACAATGTTTTAAATTATTTTTAACTGCCAACCCTGTCTTTTAAGTCATTCCAAGGGATGTGTTTACATTAGAGGGGTGGGATATGATTTGATAAATTGTTATTATTCTTCTCAAGATCCCAGAAGGCTACAAGCCACTTCACAATACAGAAAACAAGGTTCTTGCACTTAGTCAGACTTGACAGTACAACTGAAAGCTTAAGTATTTAAAAATAAAGATAAAATCTAATTTTAACTTTTACTGCAGTAAAAATATAGTAATCTGCTGACTATCGGCAACTGTCAACTTGTGCTCATTTTTCCAGAGCCCCAGAATGGAAGAGAGCAGGCTACGCTATGTTGATTTCATAAAATCAATGTGATACGTACCTTCTTCACCTTGGACAGGTTCTTCCAGCAGCAATTCTGTCATGCATTCCCAGTCTTTTAACAATTCTTGGGAGCTCTCCCATAAACTGTCCACCAAGTAAGCTGCGTGTTCATGCAACTAGAAATAATGAATAATAATTGACCAGAAGGTCTCTCAGACACATATACCAATCGATATCTGTCAGTAGTACTCTATAAGAATGTAAGTGGTGCAATAATTAAGAATATGGACATTATAATCCTACCCTGCTGTAGCTGATAAAACATGGCTGGCAAATAGGGAGTTTGATAGCACTGCTTGTAAAAGCCCTGTGCATTATTACATTTTCATAAACTGATGTGATTTAAGCAATCTGTGATAAACACTTTCTGACTGAAGAAAACATTTGCTTCTGTGATAAATTAAACAAAAATTAAATTTAGTGCAATTATGAAGACAAAAAAAAAAATGAATTAGCCATTCATATATTAGCCATGGTATACTATAAAAGGGACTATGATGTTATTGAAACAGTATATTCAGTTTCAAAATTATTTTTACTTAGCAGATCAAAAACAGGTAGCTGTGCTGGCTCATTAGAACAAAATAATAGAATAGCACCTTTATTAATATGTATGTGTAATGCAATGTGCAAGCTTTCAGCTTTCAGTTGCACAGAATTATGCAGGAGTGATCATTTTTTAAAAATTTCAGGAGAAAAAAGTTGTAGTGAGGAACCTGTCTCTTCTGTTGCAAGGGAGAAACAATGCTTGGACTTCTGAGCCACGTATACTAGAATGCTGATAGTGCACATTAAACCATAGTTAAAAAATATTCGTAGCTTAACATGAGTTGGGAACTAAGTCAGCATATCTTAGTGCCAGAACTAAATAAGCAAGAGACTCAGAATACTTTTGGAAATTAAGAAGTTTATTAGACACATTATTTGTAAAGAAAGAGATTGCAAAATTTAAGGAATTTAAAGCATAATTTTACCTCGCTTTCAAGAAAAAAAAGAACGAGCATTCTAATAAGATTCCCATTTGGACTGTTCCGTCCTCTCCTTTTGGCTAGTGCTTCTTCTGCTTGAGGGTCATGCCGACTAAACAGTCTAGAAACAGAAGATAGTACTTTTCATATTCTGGCTCAGTTTTACAAATAAAATTTTGGGCCACTTTTCTGTTAAAATAAAGTCTTATAGAAAACAACTTTAAAAAATAACCTAAAAGCAAGTAGCATAAAAGTAATTTAGTCATTTAAGCACCATGCCTTTAATGGTAGTTCTCTAGATTCTCCTCAATATTTTGCTATTTTCCTCAGGCAAATTAGATAGGCTTACTTTTTGTGAAGGAATTCCCCTGCTGCAACTGCAACAGGCCGATGTGCAGAATACACCAAATGATAAACATTCTCACAGTCTTCATTGGACAAAGCTTCTTCACTTCCACTGGAAAAAAACAAAACATACCTCCTGAATCAAACCACTCAGCTACAGCTTTACTATCTACCTAAAATTACATTTGGAACAGATAATATATGAAAACCTAACTAGGTCTCATTCAAAATTCAACCAAAGTATTTAACATGAATGACATGGGATGCTGAAATACACCATGTAATTTTAAAACCAACCATTATTTTCCATGTAAAAATTAGTTTTATAGAATCCACCAGGTGTATGAGTGTCCAGGTGAATCTAGGGAACAGATTTTCTAGGGCTTCAAGGGGCTGCACTGGGAAGGGAATCAGTGAAAGTTACTTCCTTCGTACATTAGCAGCCTTTGGGACTGCCATTTCAGTTCTCTGGACACAGCCTATTGCCTCAAAGTACTTTTAGAGAACAGGTGCTGGCTTTCCTAAGCAGACATGGCTCCCCTGAAGACAGCATTTATACTCAAAGTGATGTAGAATTTAACTGAATGTAGCTAATTAACTCAGGCGAGTATCCTGCAGGCACTGATTACAAAGGCACTAAGCAATCAAGTGGTATAAATACAGCAATGCCTTGCAGCTGACGGCACAAATGTTCTCCACTGAGAAGTATTTCATCTGAGAGGACATAACACTGCTATCTGTAGTGACTCTTACAAATGCAAAACATCCCTTAAAATTATCAAGTACATCCATGTATGAACAAGACCTAAGCTGTAGCCCGAGGAAGGTGCTTTAATTAATTGCTAAGCATCAGAAAAGGAGAGAATTGTACCTGCCGATGTGCAGAAATGATCACAGCAATTAAACTTATTATGCTCCCTAAGTAAGTAATTTTATGTCAAACACAGCATGGAAAACTGATGGAACTGCATCAGGTACGCTCTCATTTGTATGATCTCTTTTCACAAACAGGGTGAGCCTGTTGCCTTGAACATTTTGGGCAGAGATACTCAAAGAGCATTTTATGCAATATAAATAACTAAAATTTGAGGATTACTGTAATACAAAAATAGCTATAGTGGAGCATCAGTGTGTAAAATTCTTATTCTTATTATTTAGACAATGCAGTACTTTATATCACACAATGCAAGTATAATATATTGTTGGCAAATGGGAATTGTATTTCTTTAAAACATACTTACTGAAGTATTAATGTGACTAATCGAATGGCTTCTACAGCAACATCATATTCCTTATCAAGTGTCATTGATACAATGCGATCCTGAGAAAGACGGAACACACATGAATTCAGAAGAAACAGCTGAAGACATTTAAATAGTCTTAACAGGCAAACTTTTCTGTAAAACATGACAAGCTGTTTCCCCTCAAAACACTGTAGGAACAACATGAAGCATCCTCAGAAAGCTATATATCAAAAGTATTGCATGCAATGGGGTACAAAAAATTGAACAGAAAAGTCATACATCAGTATGTATGAAGTGGATGTTGAGTACGGTGACTGCTAGGCAAGATATAAACTCTACTGGGCCCTGCTAGGGCATGTGGACCATAGCAAGTTCCTGTTCATAAGCCAATGGAATTTATTACAAACAATTTTTTTTGGGGGGGAGAGTAATAAAGTACCAAGTTTGGACTGTAACACACTATGTCATGTACGATCCATATGAGATTTTAAACTTTAAAAGGCCAGTTGTCTTATAGTGCTCAAAAATGCTCATCTCAGAAACCAGAACAATTTATACAAATGTAGGCTTCATGATACATTTTGTTTGTACATGGCTTTGAAGGTTAACTTTTGTCACACTTACCTTAAATCTATTCGTAAATAGCTCCAATTTGGGGAACAACTCTCTGTTGGTGTACAAACTCTGCAAAGCTTTCAGACACTTCAACCTCACTTCGCCTTGCTAAATAAAAACATATTCAAAAATATTAAAAGTATATCAAATTCTCAAAAAAACCATGCACTAAAGACCTAACCATTCATTTCATATAATACTTATAGAATGAAATTTTTAAACATTAATGATATAGAAAATTGTAAACTTATTTTCTTTATTAGTCATCTTTCCACCAAGTACTTGGGATGACTTACAACACTAAAATCACATCTATCCACTAAGATTACAGATTTCATTACAAACAAATTAATTTCCTCCCAGAATAATTGGATTGGCAAAATATATAAATTCCTGCTGCCCTGGAGATTTTATTGAAGTGTGGTGTATAAATCTCTCCTAAAGTAACTATAAAAAGCAATTGAATCCTATACACTAACAAGGACTGGAAGGGTAATTCTTTTATTTGGAACTGTGCAGTATCATTTCAACAGCTTGGGTATCACATACCATTCCTAAGTCTTGCCTTCCTGAGGTATTGCTTCCCTCAGCAGCACTATTGGCAATGACATCATTATTGCTATGATTACTGCTCTTTTTAAAAATTGAAATGCCATGTTCTCTAACTGAAACAAATATGTACCATCAGGAAAAACTGTTATTATATATTAATACAAACTCCTACAATATTTTCCCCAGAACAATATTCAAGCTTTTGATTATGGCTGAAATACAGAGAAAGCTTGGCCCCCTCAGTCCACATTTTAAGACAGACTGTGGCAACTGCGGCCATCGAGAAGAATCAGAATGGCAAGTCTGTCAGTTGATACCATGCCGAAAACAGCCATAGCCATCATTTTAATATAAGGGGTAGAGGTAAAGCGGGTAGCAGCAATTACAGCAACAGTATTAGTTCCAGAAATTTTCATACAACACAGGCGGAGAAACAGTTAACTTTGGATACAGCTGCTGAGTAACCACAGAAATAACAATAAAAAAATAATAAAATTTTATTTATATCCTGCCCTCCCCAGCCGAAGCCGGGCTCAGAGCGGCTAACAACAGTAAATGATGCAACATTCTAAAATCAGTTCATTATAAAATCAGTTCAAATCAAATTAATGGCAACCATTGGGCTAGAGTTCTGTGAGGATTGCCAAAGGAGGGGGTCAGGCTGTGCCCTGGCCAAAGGCCTGGTGGAACAGCTCTGTCTTGCAGGCCCTGCATAAAGATGTCCCGCCGGGCCCTAGTCTCTTGTGACAGAGCGTTCCACCAGATCGGGGCCACGGCCAAAAAAGCCCTGGCTCTGGTTGAGGCCAGCCTAACCTCTCTGTGGCCCGGGACCTCCAAGATGCTTTTGTTTGAAGACCACAAGGTCCTCCGTGGGACATACCAGGAGAGGCGGTCCCGTAGATATGAGGGTCCTAGGCCATATAGGGCTTTAAAGGTTAAAACCAGCACCTTAAACCTGATCCTGTACTCCACCGGGAGCCAGTGCAGCTGGTATAGCACTGGTTGAATGTGATCCCACAGCGAGGACCCCGTAAGGAGTCTCGCCGCAGCATTCTGCACCCGCTGGAGTTTCTGAGTCAGTCTCAAGGGCAGTCCCACATAGAGCGAGTTACAATAATCCAGTCTGGAGGTGACCGTCGCGTGGATCACAGTGGCTAGGTCAGGGCGAGAAAGGTAAGGATCCAACTGCTCCTTTACTGCTTCCAGATTACATTCTTTACTGCTTCCAGATTAAAGGGGATCAACAGGGGGCTGCTGGAAGATCTACACCTTAAATAACAGACCACCAGTACCATTTGAGCTGCTACAACCAGCTCAGGGCATGGGTGCTTGAGCACTGTAAGGAAGGCGGTATGACCAATCAACCTGGTATTCAAGACTTTGTTCTGTCACCACGCAACTCCCAATTTACATAGGGTTACGTTCCAAGGTACTGCACATTTATGAGACATCATGTGTATTTGAAACACCATTGAAAAAGCCTGCAAACACCTGTTCTGCCCCCGCCCCTCTTTGTGACGTTTTTGAGTCACTTCCAGGTTCAGTGCGATGCATGTGTGTGTGGTCATGCACATATCTGACATGCCTAAAGCGGCTGCTGCCTGTAATCTAGTTTCAAACATGGATCAACATCCTCAGGTTGTCAGAACATGATTATCAGCCAACAGGATAATGTTGCTGGCCAATAATGCAAACAGAATATGCATGTTGGCAAGAGCCTCAGTTTAATTTTTCAGAAGCACTGCCAGTTTTGGGGGGGATTGCTGCTCTAATACCAGATATAAAGAACTGTGCTAATGAACTGCAGACTATAAACCAAGACAACACATAATGTCTTCAATCTGGCACTACTGATTTTTCTTTAACAGGTTAATACTTAACAACTTCCATTACTTCACAGTTGTGAAAACTGATCCATATAAGTTAGTAGAACCAGTCATAAGGGGAAAATTTGAACTAGTCTAAATTAGAACATAAATTCCATCACTATTGCTACATTTCTTTCTGACAATTATGAAGATTCCACATAAATATATGTATTTCATTTTAAGTAGCTTCTTTCATGCTGACCATAACAAGGCTACACAGCTTTTCAAGAGATGAGGAAAAGTAATATGAAGAAAGACACTTATGAATAATGTTATACATAAATAAATCAGGAAAACCAGGTACAATTGAATATAATTTAACAATATCACTAGAAAGAAATATGAAGAATGCAGAATTTTCTTTTGCATTTAAACGAGAACACAGCACATGAAAAGAGCATGCTTCTGGAGATCTATGTTAGTGCATGTAAAACTTACTCTGTCATGAAGCGTCCAACCAACATATTTTAAATAACTATCATTCAGGAAGGCATCACTGTACATTTTCATCCATACTCCGATTTCTTCAATACAAACAGCTCTAATCTCAGCAATAGCATCACTGTGAAAAAAGGCGAGAAAATAATTTGTCTCCCTGCTTCTTCTCTGTGTGTGTACATATATATAGAGAGAGTAATTTTTCATCATTTTGCACAATGTTAACCCTCTCTAATCTCACAATTTTGCCCCTAAAAATCACCCAGCCCTTTAACCCTTGCTGCTCTTCATGCTGAAAACTGTCTCCCCTAAGACTTCAATAATGCCATTTCTTACTTTTCAAAAGGTAACTTTTCCATGAAGCCTTTGGTCTGATCCCTTAGTCTCCAAATCCCATTATAGCTAAGCCTGTGTGTGCATAACTGAAATTATATTCTTCTTTTTTTACTGTAGAATGCATTCATAAAATTTAAGCAAAAATGGAAGCTTAACATCTTTTACTACTACCTACATCTAAAATGCACGTTCTCCACTTACCGATATCTATGGACAAATATACCCTTGAAAATAGAATTCATCATATTTTCAATTTCATCCTGATTTTCTTGCAGCTGAAATGCAAATTAAGGTTACCTATTAATTTCAAATTAATAACATAATCATTTCCAATAGAAAATTGGTTCCTAGATTTATTCTTTTTCTGAATATCTGAACAGGGGACCCCCTTGTCTAATGAAATCATGTAAATCATGGGCCTAATTTAAATAACATCTGGCCTGAAGCACGTGGTAGATCATATTCGTGACTCTGTCTTCTATTCCGGGTAAGAGGAGGATGATTTGTGAGTGGGAGAAATCAGGTGGCTCCTCTGTTATGTTCAAATCACTACATGCTTAAGGTTATGGTAGAAGCAGTCTCTATGCTCTGCAGAGATGGGAGGACCTATTAAATTAGTTTATCATAGTAGACTTCTGAATCTGGTTTCCCAATATTTCCCTGGAGACTTTCCTGTTGAACTGGATCAGTGCTCCTATTGATATCCTAGCTGATCTCTTGAACACTGATATGACCCAAGCTATATATCAGGAATGAGGAACCTCCAGCTCACAGGCCAGTCTCCCCATAACCATGCCCACCTGCTGACATCACTGGTGACATCAGTTGTTGGGTGAGAGTACAGGGTTAACTTACACATTGGCTGTGCATCTGCACAGCCAAGGCAGCAGGATCTAATTTCTGCTCATCAGCTGATGAGTGAAGGTTAAATCCTGCTCAGTTCAAACAAGAGCTGCAAGGGCTGTCTGAAAGCTCCCTGCTTCTTTCCTGCTGGTAGTCTTGTGTCTGCTCCTTAAGTTATCTTGTTTGCTCCCTTGAGAGGACTAGGTCAGCCTAGCAGCAGAGCAGGGAGCATGTGAGTGTAATTTCTATTTCTTGTCCACGGCATTAAAAAATGAAGTGTTCCCCCTCAGTGCTAATTTGTGAAGTGAGCTGATTAAAAAATCATTTGTTCTGTTACTATTCAATAGTTCATTCAAGCGTTCTGCTAAATGAACAGGATGTATGGAAAAATTAATTTGGTGTTCCATGCTGATGACTTACATGCACTGCTCATATGAATTCTTGATACACAATGCAAATGTGTCAGATACTTCCTCACAAGTCTAACCCATTGCAATGATTTTTCTCCTTTCTGTGCATGGAATCCTTTTCAGAGGATTTTAATATAATAAAACTTCTTCAACTAGCTTTCTGGGAAACGTTCTGCACAAGGAGAACCGTGTTGGTCTATTGACTTACCTCTTTTCGTTTCTGAAGGAGAAGCTCCAGTCTTTCATTGGCTCTTTTACCAATCATTTTGTTTCTCTCAGCTTCATACTGCCTCTGTGTATTATCCTGATGAATACTCAGGTTTAAGGCAACATTCACAAGAGCAGTCATAAGCTTCATAGCTAGAAATAATGTGCAATAAAAAGGGCAGCTATTTTAGTCCCTGAAACCAGATGGAAATTGCTTGTCTTTGCTTGGTTTCCATGCTTAAAATAACTTACTTTTTCAAAAATAAAAACCAAGACTACCATATTTAGCTTCTTCCAGTCTCCACTCAAAGACTCCTTTCAATGTCATCAAAGAACTGTAGGTGAAATCTACTATATATGTGTGAAATCTACCCCATATATATATATATATATATATATATATATATGGTAGATTTCTCACACACACACACACACACACACACACACACACACATATATATAGAGGGTAGATTTCACCTATATATATATCTGACCTTCTTTTCATAGACAATAGCAGACCTGTTTTACATTTTAGACAAATAGCTCCTAAATTTCAAAATCTATGGCTGAATTAATTGCTGGTGGTTATAAGGAAGAAACAGGTATGCACTCTGAGCCCATGTGCTCCATCCCCCCTTTCCTTCATGTGGAAAAAGAGTCTAGAAATGCATACTTTACTTAGTGACAAACCATAGCTTGAGGATGCAACCAAACATGTTAAACTGGTTTGCTCAAACCATTTGGGATCCTGGTTTGTGGGTAATGGCAAACTACAGTTTACTGATAAACAGAATATTCTAATCTCCTGCCTCTGCCTAAGAGTAAGTAATGGGTGTGCGAGTCTGAGGCATATGCCCCCAAAACACTATTTGTCATTACATTCAAATTCCACCTCAATCTCCAAGCAGAATTAAATTGTCCAGTAAAGCAAAGGACCTGTAAGTGAACACATAGTAGAAATGGGGCAATGTCTGGCCATAGAACAAGTTTTTCTCCCACCTCAGTGTTGTCCCTGCCATTTCCTTTCTCCCATAGTCACTGAAGAAAGTCAGTGGCTCAAACTGAATGTAGAAAACAATTGCTAATAAATGACCAGCTCATACTGTCTTCATTATGTTTACAGTCTTTTATTATTTATTTAAAGTGCTTATATCTGCCTTTCATCTCTGCGCTCCCAAACAAAACATAATTAGCTTCATATACATAAAATGTTAAGTTAGCTTCTTATGCATAGGAGTATTATACTTTCCTTTAAGATGTACCTACCAGCAAGTGTACTGGTATGCCTAAAAGCTCGGACCTGTGAATCTGACAAACCAGTCAGAAGTGAGATCACTGTGTCCATCATATATTCATCATAAATGATGCTGTACTGACATTGTCGTATTAGAACTCCTATGAATTCACAAAAATTTGATCGAAATTTTTTCCACTGTGGCCCAGGCATCGTAAGTGGGTAATCACCACTGTCCTGAAGGAAGACAAAATGCACATACTGTATTTAACACAAGTTTAGATTTCAGCAGTCTCATCTTTTACATACAACTACTATACTGAGGGAATGCTATGTGTAAGAAACCTATTTTAAGGGGAAAGAGCACATTTCACTCACATTGTATCAACACAAAAACAAAGGTTTCTACATTTAAAAACTTTCAACAGGGAGGATGCTTGAGACAAAATTAGAATTAGAATAAGTTGGCTCTTCCTGTCATTGGCTCTGACTCCACCTACTGCTGGTCTCCCTGCCTTCTGCTCTATTAGTCCCAATGGGCACCAGTCACAACTTGGGTGCTCTTTGATCCACCATTATCCTTAGAGGCTCCAGTAGTGATAGTGGCAGAAAGTACCTTTTACTAAGGCTGGTATCCCAGCTGCAATCCTATTTTGAAGTGGATAACCTGACTGCAGTGATCCATGCTCTGGCAATCTCCATTTTTTAGTTCCTGCAATACTATTGTGTGGGGGGGTGCCTTTGAAGATGATCTAGCAACTTCAGCTGATGCAAAATCTAGCAAGAATGTTAATTGGGACAAGGTGTTATGAACACTTCACACTGACCTATTTTACCTGCACTGGTTTCCAATTTATTTCTGCACCCAATTCAACGTTCTGGTTTGGGTCTATGAAGCTCTACAAGATTTGGAACCTCAATACTATACCTGTGCCTGAAATCATCTACAGAAAACGCTCTCTGTGTGCCTTCTCAATCTGGAGCTTGGAGGGTAGACACAACAGAAGCCATTTAATAACAGAATAAAACTCTGTGTTCATAGTAGTGCTAGGGAGATTGCTCCAACAGCGAAATCATTTCTGCTTGTCTCCCCTTTCCTTCACCTGCACACTGTTCTCGGTGTGTGTGTCTTCTAACCATCACCACCAGGCAACTGGGGTGGTGGTTGTATGGGAAGGAGAACCACATTGTGTCAGCAGGACTTGTTGAATCCGGTCCTATCCTGGAGAACTCTTAGCACACTTTTACCTACAGCTCAAAATATTTCAGAATGTTTAATACTATACCTCATCAAATTCTTCCGTCATTTTCCTGATTATTTCTGCATTCTGCATGTTCCTAAACATCTCAATCCTTACAGTGCCTGTAATAAAATGAATAAGCATAACATACATATTTTACTCTACTTAAGATATTTCCTATATTGCATATCTTGATATTCTGAACTACCTATTAAAGAATATTATGGCAAATGAGGAGCCACATCAAATCCCATTGTACTGATTATGTCTGGTAGCCAGCAATAAAACTTGAGTATGATAGGAAATAGAAGTGCAGCCTTTCACCAGTGAAACAGTAAGAGAGGACTTGCATCTGTTTCTGAGGATTGGCTGCTCCTCTTCTCTACTAAGAATACTGAAGCTTATGAAACAGCCTGATTACACTAGACTATTTTAATGTGCTCTATGTGGGTCTGCCTTTAAAGAAGCTTTGGCTGGTACTTGGCCGCCATAAGCCTAGATGCTTATTGGGGCCGAGAAGCCAGAGCTTATAATATCTATATTGTACCAGCTACATTAGTTACCTGTTGGTTTTGAGGCCCAATTTAAAGTGCTAGTGCGGACTTCTAACATTCTAAATAGCTTGAGATCAAGTTATGCTAAGGATTATCTGCATCCATATAAACTTGCCCTTAATACTGCCTCCAGATACCCTGATTAAGGGCCTGTCATCAGGATGGTTTTAAACCAGACTTAAAGACCTCCTTATTCAAAGCTGCTTTTAAACTAATATTTGATTACTCTGAATCTGTTTTAAACTGCTGCAGTTCTAATATTCTATTTGAAGCTCCTTGATTTAAAATGTTGATGTTTTAATGTTTAAGAACCAAAGAAAAGCCCTGTTAGATCAGGCCAAACCTAATGCTCTTACAGTGGCCAACCACATGGCTATGGGAAGTCCTCAAGCAAGACCTGGATGCAATAGTACTCTCCCCATTTGTGAGTCCAGCAACTGGTATTGAGAAGCAGCCTTCCTCCAATAGTGAAAACAGAACATATCCCTCTTTGCTATGGTCCACTGATAACCTTATCCTCCATGAATTTGCCTAGTCCTCTTTTAAGTTCAAGTTGGTGGCCATCACTGTATCTCGTGGGAGCATATTTCAAGGGTGCATCGTGTGAAGAAGTACTGTCATTAATCTTCCAACATTCAGCTTCATTGGATGCCCCCACATTCCAGTATGAGAAAAGCTTCTTCTTATCTACTTTCTTCAAACCATGCATAATCTTAACACCTCTATCATATCCTCCCTTAGTTGCCTTTTCCCCTAAACTAAAAAGCCTCAACTCTTGCAGCCTTTCCTCATAGGAGAACTGCTCCAAACGCTTGATAATTTTGATGGCCTTCTATGAACACTTTCCAGCTCTACCATATCCTTTTCGATGTGAGACAATGACAAACGTGCACAATATTCCAAGTGTTGTCTCACCATAATTTGTATAACGGCATTATGATATTGGCAGTTTTATTTTCAATTCCTATCCTGTTTAATAATGATTCATGAATGGAATGGAATGAAAATAATAATTAGCCCCAACATGGAATTCACCTTTTTCACAGCTCAGCACACTGGGTTGAAATCTTCATTGAGGTATCCACTACAGTCCCACAGCCTCGTTCCTAGTCAATCACCACTAGTTTAGACTTCATTGGCATATATGTGAAATGCCCCATGTACATCCCCTCAATTTGCACACAGTGAACTGCATTTACCATTTTAC
This sequence comes from Podarcis raffonei, assembly GCF_027172205.1. NCBI lineage: Eukaryota > Metazoa > Chordata > Lepidosauria > Squamata > Lacertidae > Podarcis > Podarcis raffonei. The sequence goes on along the minus strand of NC_070606.1, from coordinate 63,036,701 downwards.
TGCCCATTCACCCAGTTTGGAGTTCCTCGCAATCACTTTTTGTATCACCTTGAACAATTTGGTGTCATTGGGCAACCTTACTGCTCACTCCTAATTCTCTATCATTAATGAATAAGTTAACAAGAGCAAGTCTGAATACTGATACTTGGAGGACTCATCTCTACATCTGGGTATAGGGCAGTATATTAATAATAATAATAATAATAATAATAATAATAATAATAATAATCATCACTCTGTTTCATGTGCCTTAACCAATTACTGATCCACAAGAGAACATCCTCTCTTTTCCCATGACTAGTGAGCTTACTCATGAGATTGGTGAGGGACTTTATCAGAAGTTTTTTTGAAATGTGACTGGATCACCTCCATCAATATATATGCTTGTTGACCCTCTCAAAAAACCTTAGGGCTTATCCTTGCAGAAGTCATGCTGGTTCTGCTTCTGCAAGACTCAATCTTCTACATGCTTGATAATTCTATCTTTAACAATGTTTGCTACTAGTTTTTACTAGAACAGACATTAAGCAAATTGACCTGTAATTTTCCAAATCTCTCCTGTATTATTTTTTTAAATAATGTTTCATTGGCCACTTTCCAGTCCTCAATTATAGAAGCAATCTTAGAGATGTTACTTATGTTTGTTAGAAGGTCAGCAATTTCACAATGGGGTTCTTTGAGAAGTCTTGGATGGATGCCCACTGATTTGTCAGTTTTTAATTTGTCAGTAAGTCCTAGAACTGGCACCACTTTGGTTCCATAGACAGAGCACACGAATCTGATAATCTCCTGAGAAAATACGCACTCAGGAACATATTAATTAAAATAAACTCAGGGGGAAGTGAACTTAAGTCCTTAAAATCTTAGGGAGCTGCCTTAGCAGCACATTAAAGGGCCAGAGAGAAAAGCAGTTTACAATGGAAGGCATATTCAATAATGTATCTCTCTTGACCCTGGAAGCAGGAACCCTAGAAACTGGTCAAGGAGTATCATCCCAGGCAGTGGATGACAATCATGATGACAGTAAGTTTAGTATCAAGGTTTTTGAAGTTACATGTGTAGAAAAATATACCCAAGTGATGTTCCAGTACAAATGTCTGTCCAAATGCACTAATTTAGCTTCTACAGATAGAAAAGAGCCAACCAGATTTCTACAGCATCAAAATCTGCCATAATATAAAGAAAGGAAATGGTCAAGTAACAATCACAAGGCTTTTCTTCATGCAAGCAGTTCCAAACTTTCCCCAGTATGTGCTTATTTGGACAAACATTAAACCTCTTAACTGGAAGAACCTGGAAGTGGATGCTAGCACTGCTCAAGACACAGTCCTAATTAGAATAAATGGGGGGGGGGGAACGACTCTGAGCACAAAGAATTGCACACAAAAGCAAAATGAGCAACAATAAATGCTGAACTTTCTTGATAGGCTCTCACATTTTGTCTGCTTAGAGTTTAATCTTAATGATGAAACCATGGATGGATGGAGAAATCTAGAGACATTATGAGCTGGTAGAGATAAAGGACTCTGTGTACATCTTGGAGTGAATTTAGGGGGGAAACCTACCAAACCTCTGGCGCTTTTCTTGGAAAAAGAAAAAGAATGGAAGAAGTGTAAATGAAAGGGACATTTAAAAAAAAATCTGGATGAAAAACCATAGCAAATACAGCAGGAAATGGGAATGGAAGATATGGCACTCGGTGCCAATGAATATAAAGTAAGAAAAGAATTATGAAATAAAGATGGAAGGACTTATTATTGTTTAATATGGAGGAATGTTGTTGAAGTTATTGAAGACAAAGCTGATATGTTCGATTAGAGAAAAGTTAGGTTTATTAATAACAATAATTAGAGAACCCCTTTTGGACTTTTTGTGTAAAACAGAAAATGAATTAATCTTTAAGACATCTGGGTTGAAAGATTTGGAAAATATTGCCTAACAGAAAATAGATCAGTTGGATGTCACTCTAGAGTTAATATTTTGAATGATTTCTTTTATGTAACTGAGAGATGGAAAATTGGAAGTCCTTTTTATTTTCTCCCTTTTTTTTCTTTCAGTCCTCCTTTGGTGTTTACTTTTTGTCTCTGTTTTGGTTTCTGTTTTTATTAGTTTATTTTATCTTACTCAATTATGAAAAATCTTTAATAAAAAGCTTACTAAAAAAATTATTGCCATCATTTTGTGAGGCTTTTTTTGTTTGTTTGGTTTGCCTAGTCCTCCATTTACATATTCTCCTTTGACTTGGTGATCACTATTTATAGCCTGGCAATCTGCCCAGCATTCTATATTTACCAGAGAAAGACACTAGGATTTGAATCTCAACTGATATTTGTAAACATTCGGAAGTTCTGGTTACCTTGACAGAACAGGAATTGTGAAGGAGAAATGTGAGGAGAAAACAACTGCAGTTGCATTGCAACAGTAAAAATACAACACTACTCTTGTGGGCGGTGCACAAGAATTAACATGTATGGGTCAGTCATGTTTCTAAAACTAGATTTAAACATTTCAGTCCTATGTCAGCCAAACATGTATAGGGGCCGCACATATCCAGCTTGTTGCTTTGCTTATACAGTATTGGCAATCCCAGAGTCCCCTCTGAACAAACAAATTGCATTTTACACTCCCTGGGTTTGAGCCCATCTGGGACGGCAGATTTTGCAGAGGTTTGCAGTAGGGGGCTAGAAGAAGCAGATATTCCCTGGCCCTTCCTCATGGAAGTTACCTGTGACTGATTTGGGGGAGAGAGGAATCCCCCTTCCCCCCTACACCACAACTCACTCCTTTCAACAGGAGTTGGAGACTGGATGGGGTGCTAGGGAAGGAGAAACAGGAAAGTCAGTTTCTGCCAATTCCCTTCTGCGGGCTTTTTTCTACGTCCAACATGTGCTAGTCTCAAAAACCAATCAGTAATGTATGAACATCACATAGAAAACCACACAGACCACCACCACAGTGCTTACCCTTCAGCAAAGTGAGTATACTATAAAGGGTATAAAATCATGTGACAGCCATCATGTTTTCATATCATATTAGCTTTATCCGGTTTCAGGTGTTTGCTCATGTCTTATTCCACTGGGATTTCTTAATAAAATGTTTTAAAAGTTACCATATTCCTTACAAAAATGATTTTGTCTGGGTAAAATGCAGTCTTGCAATGACCTTTCTCTGAACATGAGCTTGGTTATATTAAATTAGCTGTGAGTTAAGTGTCTGGCTTCTAAGAAGTCAAATTCTATGTAATTTTTCTCTTTCCAAGTCTGTATTAGTGCTACATAACTTGGAGAACCATAAAAGTGACTAACTGTCCTAGGTAAAACTGTATTATTTTGTTTTTAAATAATACAGGACAATTATTAATATTCAAATATTAGTAGCAAGACCAGCTATCAATAATAGAAAAGCAATAATAGGATCAATAATCAAACAATTATTCATTGATTTCCAGCAAAGCAAAAGAATTAATTCCAAGTCTTGCAGATACAGGGGTGTCCCTTTACCAGACATAGGAATCAGAAACTATCAGAGAATACTAGCCAAAAGATAATGGCCTAGATTTAAGATTAGTTTATAGAATGATATATAGATTTAATTATGATTCCCCCCGCCCTTCATACTGGATCTTATACAGTATGCTTTCAGTCATATAATTCAACAAAATAGAACAACCCTGGGATAACTGTATTTTCCTTTACTTCTAAAAAGGGGCCAGGCAGTTTAAAACACAAAACGAAAACAACAAAAAGACTTAATAAGGCAGACAGATTGTTACAGCCCTAGCTTCAACCAGATAATTTTAGCTCTGCTAATATGGTTGAGAATTCTGAAGCTTCTAAATTAAATTGATTTAAATCTACATTGTTCAAAATATAGTATGCCATAAAACCTGGTTTTATTGGCATGTGAAGCAGCATGACAAACTCAGCTAATGTGCTAAGGAGGGAAGAAGAGGACAAAACACACGAACTAATAAAACCATCACTCGTAAAATTACAAGACGTTGTAAATGGGGAAAAGAAAAATACCAGAAACCTTCCAGAAAATTGTATGTTCCAAGAGTGAATTGTTTATAATGCACGTGGATGCACATTCTCAGGATAATAATTAAACTACAAGGGACTGTTATTCTCTTTTGACTTTGAAATGCAGATTAAAAAAACCTTTAATGTTGGGACTCTGGAAAAGCTCCTGACCCTCTTTGGTTACATCAGAGTTATCTAAATATGCTGATTTGTCTGTCATACGAATGAATAGTAATTAACAACAACAAAAGTTATTTTGCCACAAAACTCTTGCAATGTTGAAGTGCTTCTGTTTAGCTTCCCAGCCATTCCATCCTCATTATCCTAGTTTTCCTTCCCCGCCCCCAAGTCACTCAGTAGTCTGCCCACTGAACAGGGTCAACCCTCAGTAGCCCATTTGGGAATACGGAGGACTGGGTTCAGTCCTAGCTACATTAAAATCTTGCATTAAAAGCTCTCTGTTCCTTCCCTGGGGACATTTTAAAATAGCTTCTCAGTACAGACCAGAAAATGGCATATCTAGACAATGAAATAGTTCTACTGTGACATTTTTATATCTTATGTGCCACTTTTTCCTTTCTTTCCACCAAAACGTCAGTTTCCTCACAACTCTTGCTCACACAAGAATTCATGTCATTGACCTCTTAAAGGACATTATTATTATTATTATTATTGTTATTATTATTACCCTGTTGTTGGGTTTTACTAAAGGGTATTTTTTTTAAGCATTTGACAATCTCTGGGTTGCCACTAATCTGCTAATAATTCTCTTGTGCAGTGGTGGTGTAACTTTGGCTGCATAACCACAAATATGAAAATACTTCATTCCATATTCTTTTCCATACTCTTTAAAATACATTGGTTCTTTAACTTTGAAGAACAAGTTTCCTAACTATGGAGAAAGAACATTACAAAATATGGCAGCTCAATTCTAGTTAAATAAAGCTCTTATATATTTACCAGGTACCTAAGCGTTAATAACTAAGCTTGATTATTCTTTCAAAAATCTTACTTCTTTATTACCATTCTCTGTATAGATGTGTTCATACAGGAAAACACATGAATACACAATATACAAGTTATCTATCCAGGTTTTAGGTAACACCACATATTATATTCCCCATTCAAGAAACACATTGGATGATGAGTTATACAGATTTAGAACAGTTTTATAAAACTCTTATCACTTATCCTTACCTCGGCATCCTGAACACTGGATGAAGAAGTTGATTAAATCCAGAAGTGCTATGTCCCTATCTTGTTTATATGATTCAATCCAGTCATCCACTACAGACTGTCAATAAAATAGAAGGTATATTTAGATATTCGTATCAGAACTTTTATTTAAGAAACTTTTAGTTGTTTTCTTCAAAAAGTGCAAATAAATCCAGGTGGTTTATTATGACATCCCAAGTTTGTATAAACAGAACCTTTTGTAAGAGGGGAAGAGGGCTAACCCTCTCAGTTCAAAGGCCACATTTATCCCTAGTCAACTCGGGGGGGGGGTATAAATTTGAGTGTACACCAGAAATCCAGTTAATTTCATTTAGGTCAGACTTCAGAGAATTGCAATATTATAAGCATGCAGAACTAATGTGAGGAATAGTTCTAATTTGTCAGCAGTAACTAAAAAAAAAGAAAAAGAAAAGAGGAAGCAATCTTATTTCAGTAAGTGTATTTGGATGATATCCAACTTAAGTCATTGATGTGTCTGCTCTGAGAATGACTGGGTTGGTTATCACCCTTAGTCTCCCTTCCATCACACAGAGAAACTGGACAACCTAGCGATCAAAACCATATCCCACAGTGTCTGCTTCAACACACATATACTAAAACTGTAGCTCATATTTAGAGCAACTATTTTTTAAGCATCTTTTCCCATTTTTCTACTTCTGTGCACACAGTATTTTGAGTCCAAGTGTCAAATTTAAAAGCTTTCCCATTATTTGGCGGATGAGCATTTTGGATAAGTTAATGAAAGTATATTATGGCCTAATAATATCTCTTCGAATGTGGCATGCCCACCTAGTAATTTTGATACGTCTGCACAGCTGCTTCAAATGTATATTCAGCTGCTCTTTTCCTTAGGAAGACTGTTTACATTAGCCCTCAGTTGCTGTGAACCTTAGCAATTACTACCCCACCTCTACTGTACTCTCAAAATGTTGATAATTTCATCCAATGATTTTTTCTAAAATCTGGTCTACACATATGTAAACCCACAATACAAGTCACCTACACAGTAGTAAATAACATCCCCAAAGTTCAGCCATTTACCATTGCAAGTTGCTTTTTTCTCATACAATTTTGAAAAATGGCTGAGACAAAAAGTATTCCCTGAAATTTCATACTAATTCCTATGTTTGGGGTACTTTTTTGTGACAGCTAATAGAAAGTACAGTATTGGGATTCTCTAAAAAGTCCCATGGGGTTTTTCAAACAAAAACTAATCTAAGGAAATAGACTTAGATAACATGGGCTTGTTGGGGAGCATTTTACTACTCCACAGTATATTTTAATTTGGTTTGGATTACAAAAAAGTCCTTCACAACCAAATTTTTGTTTTTTTAATTGCTTGACATAATGATTTAAGAACTGCAGTGAATGCCAACAATCACAGAATTTGTTATTTATTTAAGATATAAATACATACTTGGAGGGACTCAATAGAAAACAACAGTAAGTTACAAATACTGGTTTACAACCAGTAATCTGGTAACAAAAAGGAATCATCTCTTAAGAATACCTTTAAAACTCATTACTAATTAAGATTCCATATTCCCATATAATCAAGATAACCCCACCCCACCCTTCCACATTAAGCCACGATAGTTGTACTTGGTCAATACATTTCCTTAGTGGGAATTTACCTAGCTGTTCCTTCAAGTACTTTGTGTGCCAACTACCAGAAAACTTTTCTGGAAATGTACTAGGGTTCTGAATCTAGTTTTTAAAATTTAACAGAGCCTTCAACGGGCACCCATAATTTTACCTGCATAGCACTTTTGCCCAACTTCACCACCTCAAACAAAGTGACAGGTTCCCCTTCTCCATTTTGCTGGGGGTGACCATTAGCTCTTCCTCGACCTGTTCCTCTTATTCCAGTTTCAGAACGGAATTTTTCTGCTGGAGTCTTTCGAGGCTTCTTATTGGCAGACTGGGAAACAGAAGAGCAGGGAGAAAGAACCTTGATGCCTTTATATCATTCAGATCCTTATACTTACAGTTGTATTACTGAGAGTCCAGAGTTTTGAATTATCAGCAAGAAAAACAGTGCATTTTAAATATGCATCTTCATTATTCATTTCACTTCTGTATGGCTTTATATTTTAAAGAAAAAAATCTCAAGACATTAGCAAAACATGACACACCAATTGATTACCTTAAGTTCACAGGGCTGGATCCAGAGATAAACATGCCAAACGAAGCTGACAGAACTTGACTTTTCCTCCTGCTGCTAGCTCCTCAATCTCCGAAAAAAGCTTCTTTCAAGGGTCAGGGGGCCTTATAGAATGATGTGAGTATGGCAAGGATCCTTGATGAGGCAGCTTTTCACACAAAAGCATCGCCTCCTAATTTTTGAGAAATCCCGATTCCTCTCCAGCCCTTCTCACCAAAGAATAACGGGGTTCCCCATTCTTTAGTTCTAGCTCTTGGGAGGAAGTTCTGGGGGAGAGAAGCCGGACAAGGAAAGTCTGTTTCTGCCAATCCTTTGACATGCTTAGCTCTGGATCAAAGCCATTTAAACAGATATATGTATTTTTTTATTATTTTCATAAGCAGCTTTGCTCATCTAAAAAGAGCAGGATGGATGGATAGATGCAGGGCTTCTTTCAAGCCAGAACTCACTGGAACTGAGTTCCAGCACCTCTGTAGTGTAGTGGCTGTGCACCAGAGGCCACAGGCAGCACAGCGAAGAAGAGAAGCTATTTTGCAGAAAGCTCAACAACTCTGGTTGGTTGCTCCCCTAAAAAACCCGGATAGATGGATATATGTGTGAATGAATGGAATGCCACACAGTAGATCGCTCTCCCAGTTCAACATTTCCTCTAACCTTGAAGTACTTTGTAAAGAGGCACTACTTTAAATTTGTTTAGGTAGCTAACGCCCATGATCGCAAAGTTTAAAAATGAAAGAAAATTGGGAAAAGGCTGCAAAATTCGAGCTGAACATTTTGGTCATGTGTTATGGCCTTATTTCCAGCTACAAAACCCAAAAAGTAGACTGGAAAAACAAACAGGGGTTTTATAATCAATACAACAAATAGTGTGTTCTGGCATTGCTTCAAAGGTTCTGTGAGCAACCCCCCCCCCCACCTTCCGTTCATGAAGGGGCTGTTTTCAACTTAGAAATAAAAATCCTGATATATCCTCCTGTTTCTCCGAAGTCCTCCTTCCCGTAGCTGAGGTGCAAGTAGTTATGCATTGGCATTTGCACCAATCACTTTCAAGCATGTCCACTTTACATCCTCATGTCTGAATTGCAAAGCAAACCTTGCTTTGCAATGTGAACACATACTCCTCTGGTATAAAAACTTTTCAGTGTCTGCTAAAAACATTTTTGTTCGGACAAGCCTACTCAGGTGTTTAGGTAGCTGAGGTATTTTTAAATCTCTTTACTGTTTGGCTCTCCATCATGTTTTACCTTCATCTTAGTCAAACTACCAGCTTAAGGTATCTCCAATTCTGCTCCAAGGCAACCAAAAGTCTATGGTACCTCTCTTTCCTATGCTGATTTTCTTTCTGTCCTTGCTCTCATTGAGCAGTCTATTTTTCTTCTTCTAGAGTTTATGCTTCTGCTTTTTCTTCAAAGTAAAGGTAAAGGTACCCCATACCGTTTGGTCCAGTCATGGATGACCCTGGGGTTGTGTGCTCATCTTGCTCTATAGGCCGAGGGAGCTGGCGTTTGTCCACAGACAGCTTCTGGGTCATGTGGCCAGCATGACTAAGCCGCTTCTGGTGAACCAGAGCAGCGCACAGAAATGCCATTTACCTTCCCGCCGGAGTGGTACCTATTTATCTACTTGCACTTCGTCCTTTTGAACGGCTAGGTTGGCAGGAGCAGGGACCGAACAACAGGATCTCACCCCGTCGCAGGGATTCGAGCTGCCGACCTTCCTATTGGCAAGCCCTAGGCTCTGCGGTTTAGACCAAAGCGCTGTTAGTTTCTCTGTGTTGCCACTGTGCAGTGCTTTGTAGTCACAAGACTCTGTTTTGCATTCCACACATTCCAGACTGTTGGAAGTCTCACGGAAGACAGGAGATGGATGTGATGTTACTGTTTCCTGTTCCTTTGTTTCAGTTGCTCTCTGCCTTTCACAGAGAGAGCATGTGTTTTCTGTCTGCGTAGTTAGGAATAAAACTCTTAGCAATGTAGCCTGTGTTTCTCATCCTTCCCTGCGTGCTGGACACTCTGCTGAATGGGGAAGCGTGCTTGGAGCCTGATCAAAGGCTCAGGCCGTTAATTATCGTCGAAGGATGAGCTTTATCAGCTTGGTCGTAGCGGAGATTCCGACAAGCGCCACCTGCTTTCTTCAAAGCATATGTTTTTAATTACCTGCTTCAGAAACTTCTATCTCCCATTTCCCTTTCACTCTCCCCCAATTTCAATTATTATTTTGGCATTCTTACCAAATCTTCTCAAGTTACCTCAAGTTCTTATCCCTGTATTTTACTCTGTTTCCTGTAATATTTTGCCAAAGCATGTGTTAGATCTAGTCTGTCTGATTTTGATTTTCATCTGTGTGGCACTTCTCTAGGCAGAGTAATAGCCATAAGCATGGTTTGGCAATTTGGATGTCACATGAGATCAAAGCTGACAAACTATATTTTGCAAATTGACTTCGGAGGGAGGGAGGGAGGGAGGAAGCCTGCAAGCTGACATCAAGGTTTTTGACAGCCAAATCATAGCCTGGCCATTCTGTATGAACTTGAGCAATAGACTACTGACAGAATTACTATTTATTTCACCTAATTCTAATGTCTCACTTTCTAAGGATATTGGCAATGTTTCTCTTCACCTTCTAGTTTTCCTTTTATTTTAGGTTCAACATTGTCTTTTCCTGGTCAGATTCATTCTAGTGCTAAATCTTGTGGTTTCCCTATAATATTTCTAAGATTTTTTCAGGTTTTTTTCTAAGAATACTGCCAAACTCAGGTCAGGCTTAATTTCACACATTGATTTTTGTATTTTGGGCAAGTTTTCCAGTTTCTCACCTTCAGCCTTTGATTTGTTAATTCTGGAGCACTGCCAACCTTTCCCAGGTCTTGCAATGATAATCTCTCTCCTCTTTCCTGTACTTCACATTGGCTGCCTATTCAATCTTGCACTTAACACAGATTGACTCTTTACTTCTTAACCATTACATGCTCCAACTCCTCTCTATTCCTGCTCTTCCCTCCCTACTCACAACTTGTTCTTGGGCTTTCTGCTGTTGACAGCATTTTTAATACATGTAAATCAGCACTTTGTTGCTGTCTGACAAATGCGATAATTTTCTGTTTATGTTGATGATACTTTAAATTTTCTTTTCCCCTTCCCATCCCCCATCTTGTCATCTTATTTTGTTGTAATATGAAATATTGGTAGGACTTGCCTGCTTTGATTTGCAATCTGCATGATGCCTAGCACAGCAATAGCAATGAAATTTAAAAGGCTGATGATTGAAACATTAAATTGGAGTCATCAGTACAGTGCCCATAGATGCCACGGTGCCTGTAAATGCCTTCATTGGCAGAGACCCCAGACACTGAACTTTTGGGGTTCAACTGTTTTTTAAAGAAGGTGTCTAGCACTCCTAAAAACAAGGCTATGAAGCAAAGCATGCAGGTACTCTAAGCAATTTCTTTGAAATGAGTCAATCTGGCTGCTTCTACTTGTCAGTAAGCCAAACCTGTAATTGATAAGTGAGCTGCTTGGACACCAGGCAATAGGAATTCCTGGGGTTCAAAGAACTGCCATTTCTTCCTGCTACTTTCTTTTCCTGCTACTGTCATATTTTAGTTCTTGAAAACTCTATAGTAGTACAGTGGTACCTCGGGTTACATACGCTTCAGGTTACATACGCTTCAGGTTACAGACTCTGCTAACCCAAAATAGTACCTCGGGTTAAGAACTTTGCTTCAGCATGAGAACAGAAATCGTGCTCCGGCAGCGCGGCGACAGTGGGAAGCCCCATTAGCTAAAGTGGTGCTTCAGGTTAAGAACAGTTTCAGGTTAAGAATGGACCTCCAGAACGAATTAAGTACTTAACCCGAGATACCACTGTACTTTTGCCCCAAGCAACCAGGGTGCATCTTTTCTGTGGTGGATTTGTTTGCGATCAGGTAGTTCCTAAAGTTATTTTCTGTAAATTTTATTACACAAGACAAACACACACAAATGCAAAACACAAAAACTCTGCAAAGCAGCTTATGCTCCTGTTGTGCAGTAGCTAAACACTTTGCAGTTATTAATAATTCATTGTATAATTAACCTATAGTACAATAGGATACATGTCTATTCAGACATCTATTTGTGTTTAATGGGGCTTACTCCATAGGTGGGTACAGGATGGCAACCTAGACTTTGGCTGAGGCTTGTCATTGGGGGAGAATAGGGTTTGTGTGCCTTTAGTAGCTGTAAGACAGGCAGAAATTCAACAGCTTGTCTTCCCAGTATGGAAATACTATCACGGGAAAAGCTCCACTATGACAGTATTCCCTCTAATTTTATGCCATGCCTCCCATAGCAGTCATTTTATGACTAGCACTCTCTAAAAAACCAAAATGTGTCCACTGGTCTAAAAAGACTGGTGACCCACGCATTAAGTGATGCCTTGCATGTGTGAATGGACCCACAGATAACATGAGGCAGAACTTTTACACCTCCTCAAAAACAATTATCTTCAATGAAACTGGGTTGTATAATCTACTGTCCATTCAGAGTTGGCAGTTATCATAAATCAAGAGATGAACATGCATGTGTACTTCAGCCCTGAGCCAGTCAAGCACAATCTGTGAAATCCCAAATTTAACAAAGACAAATTCTACTTTTTGTCCCATTATTTCTATCATAATTGGCTAATAGCTGACTTTAAAGAGCAAGGCAAGTGGTGCTAAAATATAGGCAAGGTCTGCACAACTTGTGACTCTACTGTGTAGGTTGCCTATCAATAAACTAGGGGTAAGGAACTGGATCCAGCTGCCAGGCTCAATCCTTACCCACTCCCATCTCCCACAGGCCAACTTCTGGAGATGGGCAGGATCACACACCTGTCGATCACCTGATGTTACAGTCAGGTGACTAACACCTGTCAAAGCTTAAAGAAGGTCAGCATAACTGATTAGCTAATTGTTGTTTAGAACAACTTTCTTTGAAGACATGCCAAGCAGTTTATTAGCCTTGGGAGCATGCCTTCAAAGAGGCTCCCATTAACTCAGCTCATTGTCAGTTAGGGACAGGCCCTTAGAAGTCTCTGCAGAGTGAGAAATGCTCCTAAAAGTGGGCTTATTTCCCCCTCTACAGAGACAGCAGTTTATATTCTAAGTGCTGGGGAAGGGCTTTGAATACGAACTGCTTCCTTTGAAGAGGAAAAAAGAATACTCCTTTAAAAAACAGAACATTCATGTATTTTAAAAGCTTGTATAACACTGTATGGAACTGTCCAAAGAGGTGTCCAAAGGAATATTGCAAAAGCCCACTGAGCAGTACTTCCAAATCATTGTCAATTAACTAATAGTCAGGTGCCTGGAACATGATGCACTTGGGGCTTTTCAAGCACCATTGATCAGCTGATCAGATGCCTGCCAAGCCACTTTCATGCTTTTAACAGTAGGTAGGTGTGATTTGGCTGGGAGGCCTGGTTGGCCTAATCATGTAAGCAGGCAGTGGGTTTAACACCCTTGCAATACACCTTATATTTATACTGCCTTTCACAGACTGACTCAATTTATTATTTACTTATTAAATTTATATACCGCCCTTCATCTATAACCTTTTTAGGGTCAACTCTCTGGGGGCTGCATGTCAAAGTTGCTGTGTGGCTGAGGTGTAGAGGTGGGCCTAAGGTATAAAAGTGGATGTGGTCAATTTTCACAAATTTCTTTTAAAAAGTCTTTAAAAATTCTATTTAACAAGCCCCAGTAAGGGGTACACAGCACAAGCAGTTAGTGACTGTGTGTCATGTACCAGCCCCCACTCCAACCTAGGGAACTGTGGCTGTCCTATCAGCCAGCCCTTGAGTCTGCAGCTGCTGAATTTGAATGCCAGGTTGGCTATGAATAAGATCTTCCTCATCCATGACCTGATTGGGGACAAGTTGGGGGTTTCAGGTGGAATATACAGTAGCACCTCGGCTTACGCTACCCTCGGGTAACGTGAACTTCGGGTTGCGAAAGCGGCAAACCCAGAAGTGTTTCGCCGTGCGCACATGCGCAGAAGCGCTCTACCGCATCATGCACATGTGCAGAAGTGGTCCCTCTGGTTGCAGAAACCTTGGGATCCGACCGGAGCTCCAGAATGGATCCCGTCCGCAACTGGAGGTACCACTGTATGTTGCTCTAAACACAAGCTTTTTTTCTCCACTATTTCCATCATTTTATTCAATATTCATATATACCATATACCCACTCATCACTCATTTTTTAAAGCCATAAAGCAATATTGTCTGTAAACATGCCAGCATACATAAAAAATCTATCAGCAGATATCGTTTTTCGTCTCCAAACATTTATATGCTCCTGCCATTCCTTATATACCCTGGGTATAGAATAGATTCCAAGATCCAAATGTATTCTTTGTTATAAATGGTATAGTTATTTTTGTCATGCTTCTTTTCAGTTTGAACATTACTTTTTCTTGTTTCAGTTTGAAATACTTTTATTCTCCCTCCCTTTTGTATTTTTACCCAATCCAATTCCATGCTGACTGAAACCCAGAAAAGGATATTCCCTTGGATATTATTTATCTGATGAAAGCCTCTCACAGAGTGGTGGCAGTAGAGTGTTTGGTCTAAGTATCTGATAGCACTTACAATTGCAAGTATATATATCAAGTATGCGAAGACTACATTTCAGCATAACAAAATACAGTGGGTAGTTACACTTATTCAATACATAATTTCCTTCCTTGTGTTCTATTAAAAGAGTGTTTGTTTAAACTGCAGTTTAAAGCACATGCATATAATAAGGGCAGGTAGGGTTATCAAAGTTACTGAGCATTTTTCATTATGATACATTGTTTTCAGTTACTCTAGCTCATGAGTAACAAATATCCAACTCAGACCTCTTAAACATTGTGAGTTCTGTCTTCTATCAATATCCCTGGCCTCCATTTCTTTGGCCCCCCGACTCATTCTGCTTGCTATTCTTCACTTTAAGCCTTGTTACTTCCAATCTATTCACAACACTTGCAAAAATCTCAAACTTTGCTCTGCCTTGTCATTCCAAGACCAACAATTCAGAACAAATTAAGCCAGCTGACGAAAAACTGTAAATTTAATAATACATAACTAGCCTTCCCATAAACAATATTCACTCCAATTAAAATACATGATTTTTAATTCCATGTTAAAGTAAGACAGATGGGCTCCTTGCTTGTATGCTGCAATTAACACTGCTGAATCAACTGACGATGCAAAATAAAAACAAACCAGAACCTGAACAGGCCGCAGAGTTCAAAGACAAGTAGTCTTAATCATCGCCATCTTCACCCCAATATTTATTCAGGAAATTTCTTGTTGTTATCAGTATGCACAAGATTTCCAATACAAAAGATTTGTTCCCAGCTAACTTGTAAAAGATTCATGTGAAATAAGTAAATGTATTACTTCTTTGCTTCCTCCCTCTGAAAGTCTTAAAGAAGCATTTTGCGTTGCATATTTTCCTATTTGAAAGCTCACAGTGTGAAGAAGCTGCTTCTCTGCTGGTTGTTGAATTGCAAGTTTCCACTCAGTGTACATGAGTAATACACATCAGCTACTGAAGCCCTTCATGTGTCATTCTGGCTCTATAGGCAACACAGCAAAATGTTACCATCTCCTACAATGGTGTCACAAATCAGATTCTAGAGCTCCAGGTGTCGCCAGTTCCTTTACTGGTTTCAAGTTGGCTTGTTTAGTAACTCACCATTTTGGGTTATAAACCAGGATTCTAAGTTCATACATAACACTAAGCCAAACCTCTTTGAAAGAGAGACTAAACCTGGCAGAAGTCTTCCTCTGAGCTATGCAGAAGGATGAAAGGGGGAAAGATCTTAGAAGCTCATGGCAGCTCCCCACCACACTGCTGAACTATGGCTTAGCTCAGAGGTTTTCAACCTTTTTGAGTCCATGGCTCCCTTGACCAACTACATTCTTTCTGTGGCACCCGTGGGGCTTAGGAGCCCAGTTATGTCACCCCTTGCCTGCAGAGCTCGCAGCCTCTCACTCTTTTTTGAACATTCTCCCTTGTGGAGGGGTCCCTCAGCCTCCTCTCCCCTCTCCTTGGGAGTCCTCTGGGCAGCTGCTGCCGCTGCCGTCCCTAGTTTCGGAGCTACGCCCCCCTGCCCCAAAGGGAGATGCCTCCCAGAGGCACCATTCACATGCAGAGCTTATAGCCAGGGCTGCTGCAATAAACAGCTGTGCAAGCCTTTGGGAGGCAAAGACGCAAGAGGGCATCAGAGGAGGGAGGGAAGGAAGGAAGGAAGGAAGGAAGGAAGGAAGGAAGGAAAGAAAGAAAGAAAGAAAGAAAGAAAGAAAGAGGGACAGAGGCCAGTGTTGCCATGGCACACTTGTTGAAAACCACTGGCTTAGCCTATTAAATATTATTAATAAGTTAATAAGTTTATTAAGTTCATTTTAATAAGTTTACTGAGAAACAAGTGGCAACAAAATGCATTTTCCCTCAACAACAAAATAAAGATAGTGTCTATTTTCAAAGAAATTCACATATGTCTCCCTCTCCTTACCAATTTAATTCAAGTCTGGGCTTTACCACAGATCCTGCTTTCATTGCCAGAGCTCAATATAAGGAATAAATGGTGTCTGGGCATACAGAAAATTTTAGATATTTTATAAGTTTTTATCATCAGTAAAAGTTCTTTTTTAATATTCTTTTTTAGTGCTTTCCACACTTTTGCGGCATTTTGGTTAGCCCTAATAAAGGTATCACCCAGCAGATTTTGGATTCCCCCTCCCTTATAAACCAAGAGAGCTACCTTTGTAGCTGATTTTTAAGTTCAAATAAGCTCTTCCAATCACCTACTATCTCATTTCTAACTGGAGACACCAAGGATTGAACTTGCAACTTTTGAATGAAAAGGATATGCTCTATCACTAAGCTGATGTTTCCTCCCAAAAGGCTTAAAGGCTGACCACTGGCCAGATATTCAAGATTTCAGTTACGCAAATGATAATTCAAAGTCTTGATACAGTATCACTTGCCTTGTTACATGCTTTCACATGAGAATTAAATTCTCCCATTTTACTCATTTTAGTCTCTGGATCATTCATACACATTTTTGTTTGGGAGGGTGAGGTGAGGCTCTCCAAATTAGAATGTGAAATTGAGAGGGGGCGATCTGGCAAAAGCCTTTTATGGGATGTTTGCCAGGAAGACATATCTGAAAATGCCTCTCCAGGGCAGTGGGGCGCTGCGCTCCAAAGGCTTTAGGGATCTTTGAGGCTGGCGGTGGGGGAAAGCAGCGCTTCCCTCCACCGCCAGCCCCACAAGCTCTGGTGAATGTACCTTGAACGCACCTTGTTTTAGAGGGGGAGAACAAGAAAAAAATTTTTTTCCCTGTTCTCCCCCTCCTATGGTCCGGTGCGTCCTATGGTCCGGTGCGTCCAATGGAGCGAAAAATACGGTACATAATAAAAACTTGGAAATGCAACAGTAAAAGTATTAATACAAAAGAATTTCTACATGTACACAAACTTAGTCAGCAGTAACACCCACCCACCCCAGAATATAAAAACCAATTTACCAAAGTAATCTACTTCACAGAGCAATGTAGCAAAAAATATACATTATGTATAAGCTTCCTGAAACAAATAAGCCCTCAGAGTCTTTCTAAAGGTCTGTATGGCATCTCTCCCTTCCCTGTTTAACCATTACTGGCAGTAGAGACTGAGAATTTCCAGTGGTAACCAGATTTTCTGTTTCTATTTTTGTCACACTTTGCCAAATACAACACCTGTATTCACTAAAAGAACATACATGTTGCATAATACATGTGTTGCAAAAGGGGGGAAGTTGCATTATTTTATATTACATCAATGTTTCCTGGAAGCTAACAGTGCATGCATGAGTGCTAGCAACTGAAATGACTTTATTTCTCATCTCCAACTTTTATTACTAAACACCGAGTGTATTTTAATTGGAAACACACACGTCATGTCTCTTAAGTCAAGTAAGATTTAAGCACTGAGCTGATTTCTTAAATGACGTTTATTATTGGCACTAATTGCACCAGAACTCTCCCTGCGCTGTGTGCAATATTGTGTAAACAATAAAATGATAACATCAAGACATTCTAATGCAAATGGATTGAACCAATAATTATAAACAACTGCCCACCAAAGCCTGCTCTTTAGGAAAGTCTTTAAAACATGCACAGTAAGCTTCTTCAGAGCGTTGTGTGTTATATTTTAGCAGTGATAACTCAACAAGAGCGTCATCTTCCAGAGTCCTGGATTTTTTCTTACACAAACTTCTACTTCTAAGCCAGTTTAATACCACCATTATAAAAAACAGTTGTCTCAAGTTGAACTGTATACTGATATTTCTTTGCAAGAGATACTTTGAGACTGTTAGGATCTTGCACTAATTGCATCTGTTCAGACGTAGGGCAGACTCTAGGTCATGTAAAACTTAGTTGACTCCTGATCAGCTACTAATTTCAATACAAATGAAAGAAGTATCTGCTTTCCCTTCTGCTAACAAGCAAACTTTGTTCTTTCCCTTGACAAGGAGTAGACATTTTGAATAATACTTTTATATTTCAGACTACATTATTACAACTAACTGGGGAGAAACAACAAACCAGACTTCAGCACATGCTGAAAGTCTCCCACTGAGACTTTTGGGACTTAGAAGCACTCAACTTTTGCTGTATTAACTGCTATTCCAGCAAGTACTGAGTACATTTGCTTAACTCTTATCAAGGCACATGCTGACATGCCTTAGTATGGAAATTTTAGTGTCAATTTAAACCACCCCAAATTAAAACAATTTAAAGACCAAATAATGAAATCACAGCATATACGTTTGAAGGAAGTACATGCCTTTTTAAAAAAGTCATTATGTACACTGGGCGCACATGTATCAGGATGCTGAGAGCAACTGTAACTTGTGTGTGTGCCTATAGTGCATATAGAATTCAAAGAAAGGTAGCTGCTTGCAATATTAAAAACTTAGCACATTACACAGTCTGTAATATTCAATGCCAAAAAATGTAAATTAGCCTCTAAAGATTCTAGTGCAAGAAACAAGTCCCAATCCCAAACTGCATTTCAAAATAACTCAGCTATTCCATGACACAAAGAGTCTTTAAAGGGGTTGTATTCTCCACTAACAATCAATTAAAGCTTCTCTGCTCCACCAATAAATGCCATTTTCCACACTACAAAGTTAGGCACGCTACCATACACACTAATCTGTTAATTTGAAATGAGTATTTAATCTTGAAATGTACATAGGGGACACAGATGGTAGAATTCAACATCACACTACTACAAATCTGGCTTTTAGGAGCATGCAAAGCTTGCAATAAGCCACCATGTGCCAGAAAAAAGCTCAGGAAGAAATGGTGTTGAAGAAGAGAGAGGGTGATGAGGAAATTTATAAGAATCTAAAAGAGTGGCAAAGACTGAAAGTAGCAAGAGCAGGTTGGATTCATGAGAGTAAAGGTTTATCTGCATAGCTGATTTAATGGTGCTCTAGAGACCCTTTAACTAAGAACCATTTTCTAGCATTCCTGCACAACTGAGAAACCAAATCTTCCATAACAGATTTATTATAATAATTAAGCAACATGAATTATCCTATAGGTGACATCCAATGATACCCAACTAACTGTGCAACGGAATTCCACTTGTGAAATGCAATTTCTTCTGCCTCTCCTTTCCACGTAGCCTCCTGCATTCCCTCTCTGCCTGACAGCCCCCTGCTCCAGAGCAGATTTTGGAGGCATGCAAGAGACTGCAGAGTGGAGGAGAGGAACATAAGCATAAGCAGAAATCCACTTGCAAGATGCTGGTATGCCACCCTGTTTTTAACAACCTTGGTAAACAATTCATCCAGCAAAAGCAAAATATTTTCTTGAAATTTTCAGAAAACAGTCTTATTATATTTTGCAAACATTATATTTTGGAAAAAAAAATCAAACATTTTGCATATAAAACCTGCTTGAATACTTAAAATAATATATGTGACACAAAACAAAATATGAAAGGTTAACTTCTCTTACAAGCTGGCTTTCTGCTGCACTAAAGCATCCAATACTACTTGTTTACCAATTACACGGCAAGCTTTCATACAGATTAATATATAAAGAAAACTTCATGTGGAAATTAAGAAAATGAAATGCAAGAACAGTCTTAAAACATATATTCAAAGAAAAAATAAGTGGCATACTGGAGGTCTGCCAGGACGACCGCGTTTTCTTTTCCCCTTCAGTTCAGTTTCTTCCAGTTCACTACCAGCATCTGAATGTGCAGTAGTTTCATTTGTAGAATCCCTGAAGGAAAATGCCAGTTAAAAATAAATTAGTAAACAAATTATTAATGCATAACTGAGTAAATATTTGGCCCCAACTCTACTTTTTAAACAAAACTAAGTGGCTAGTAAAGCTGGTCCCAAAATGCATGTTGTCAAGCAAGTGAAGCTCTCAGCTCACAGGATGACTACTGACAGGAAGGAGTGTGGACGATGCAGCAGGCAACTGGATCAGTTCTGTGTTCATGACATTAAAATGCTTGGAATATGGGGTGGAAATTGACTGGGATAATAGACAAGTAGGGCATGATGAATATACATCTTTAACCACATTTTTCTCTTACTTAAAAAAAAACAGCAAACTACTGAAATCGAAATCAACATTATTGTTAATAGTATTGTAGAAACATGGAATGTTCACCCAAAACAAATGAAGTTTCCATACGAATCATCAGGTTACTACTGCTTTGGCGACATTCTCCCACTTCTGCCTTCTACCATGCTGCTCCCTATGCCTGGTATATAACTCCCACTGTATCTCCCTCTCTTTCTCCGATAAAAACTTTCACAAATAGCATACACAGTAAAAAAATAAAGCCATCTCACTTTACAGCTGACAACATTAGGATTATACAGAAGTGATGAGACCGTTCAGATCCTGCCCAGAGCAAATATTGGTTTAAGAACCTCCAAACAACAATAACCAACAACTAAAAGTAACAAAACTGAAAATGGTGAAAAGGCCCAAGTTAAATGTCTTCCAACATGTTATCCTATAGAACAGGTGCCAAGGATGATGGAAGCTTTAGTCCACCAACATCTGGAGGGCCACAGAGATTCCAGGGATTTTGTTACTTGCTGTTTCAGTAGGTTGGAGAAAGCCCTTCAAGGCATTCATTCACACATCAAATGTTAGCACAGATTTAGGAAACCTTATAACATGTCAGACTATTTATTCTCATAGTACAGGACTGCCTACTCTGACTGTCAGCAGCTCTCCACAGTTTCAGAAGAGGTCTGTCCCATCACCTGCTTTGAGATCCTTTTAACTGGAGCTGCCAGGTACTGAACCTAGGACCCTCTCGATGTGAAGTACGTGCTCTATCTCTGAGCTATGGATGCTCCATCATTGCTGCAAGCTGTTCCTAACCCAAAGTCAAAAAACAAAATGGTATTTTACCTGCAATATAAATCTATGCCACAGCACTCATGAATGCCTAAGTAAAGGGTTCGGGAAAGACCATTCTTGCCTGTAACTGGTACCTCAATTAAGAAAACTCTTTCATACTAAAATAGAAGGGAGGGGAGAGGGGGAAATGTTCATTTGTTAAAAGCAGGTGAAGATTGGCAGTGTGAAATTAAAGGAGAATCTGAAAATGTTTATTTGGAGAATAATGATCTATAGCTGATTTGGATTTCAGAGAGCAGTGCTACAAAATGGCTTCTGTACGATATGTAACACCTTGGGAAATGTATAAAATTTCTAAGACAAGTATGAGAAATGCTGGCATTGAGAGCTATCTAAAGGAGACTTTGTTCTGATTCACACATCATATTAAACCGTAGTTGAGAACAGTGCCGGATTTTCATGCAATCTGAGTGGGCTGTAGCCCAAAGCATCATAATTTGGAGAGGACTTGGCCTCTTGCCATTAAAAAAAAAACAGGTAAATTTTACTACCTAGGCCCAGTTGCTTAGCAACATTAAACACATGATCTATCAGTCTATGACTGCATAACAGTTACACAGGTGCCTACTTACTGTTTAATAAAGTTCATGGAGGCTTTAAAGCTACTCAAAATCAAATGATAAAGTCAATTATGAAGCAATACAAGTCCTCAGATCACTGGCTATCATTACAGCGTGCATTTTGAGAACAAGGGAGGGTTATTTTATATCATTGTGAATCATAACATTTAAATTTGACTTTTGTGAAAATAATGAGTAAGCGATATAAAAGTGGTGCTAGTAAATGAAAGCGAAAACAGAACAGAAGGAAATGCTCCAATGTTTAAAGCCAATCACATCATATGGCTTTGTACAGCATGCAGAAACAGCCCTATAGAATCCCTCATATACAGAACATTCATTTTTACAAACAGAAGAAAATCAGGTAGACGATATGAGCAGTCTGAGCATACTGAAGAACAAACAGTTCACATACAGAACACAGCTTCCCAAGAACTTCAAGTACCACTACAAGTACAGAAACTTCTGGAGAAAGTGACAATGAAGCAACAGGACCTACAGCCAAAGGAATAACACAAGGCACTGAGGGAACGTGCCATGAGATAGTTACACTGAAAGAAGCAGTTCAAGCTCATTACCGTCTTAAAGAATGGGAAAACAAAGTAAATGATCTCAGCGAAAGTCCTAGCATTACAGACACAAAAATACCAACCGTTCATACTAATAGTAATTTCAGAGACAATAATGGCATGGGCTTCTGGACCACGCTAAATAACAAGGAAATATTATTCTGGATTGAGAAAGGTCCATTGGAACATCAGCACTGGATGGATCTTTTAGCACTGCAAAATGAACATACAAAAACCAAGCCCAATTCTGCTCAAATAATTTATTCTATTCCACCAAAGTAAATGGCCTACCCTTGAGAATGGCTAGTGTATTCTCCCACAAAATGAAAGGTCTACTGCTTTGTGTGCAAACTTTTCTTTAACCAAACTACCTCAACTACAGCTTTAGCTTCTACTGGATTTGATGACTGGCATCATGCTTATCTTGTTCAAACCTAAGGAAGCTCTAAAAATCGTATGAACTCTATGCTAACGAACTTAACAAGAAAGCGTGGTCAAACGCTCATATTAAAACTCGAAGAGCAAATCAAAGCAGAGCAGGATTATTGGAGGCACATACTTCAGTGAGTTATTGTAGTGATTTCCCTTTTGGCAGAACGTGGCTTTGCGTTTAGGGGAGCTGATGAAGCATTTGGTTCAGCAAACAATGGTAACTTTCTTGGATTGCTTGAATTAACTGCCAAAATTGATCCCTTCCTGTGTGCTCACATAAATCAGTAAGGAGGTAAAGGCTCTGGGTCAGCCATTGTACTTCTCCAAAACCATATGTGATCATCCAATTAATACAGATCAAGAAGCAATACTGAGCAACATCAAACAGGCAGGTTATTTTAGTTTATCAGTAGATTCAACCCCGATGTTTCCCATGTAGATCAATTTATTCTCATTGTTAGATACGTTTCTCTAATGATGGATTACCAGTTGAACACTTTCTTGAGTTTTTACATTCTTGACTCCCACGCACACCAGCAGAGCACGCATAAGCCCACCTCGCTACACCCCCGTATAGTGTAACCCTTGTTAAAAAAAACCTTCTATATAGGGTATTGTAACTTTCATGTCACTTTTGGAAAATGTGTAAAGTAAAAAATATTTTATTCACAACAAGGCTTGTAATATAGAGGTTTAAGCTATAAAAGCTACACAATTGTTTTATCAGCAAAATAGACCGGCTTAGCTGTTTAAGACTACTCTCACAGAAAAGAGGTCAGGCAGTAAGGAGCATACAAGACTAATTGGGACATTACAGAAGAATCCAACCTTATTAACTCTAAAAATATTTTCTTGCATTCAGGGCCACTTCATAAACACCTAATTCCTGAAGTCATTAAAACAAACAGAATAGCACTTTAAGAGCTGAGGAGACAATATCTCAAGTTACATCCTCTTCAGTTATGCTCTAGCTGTTAAGTCTGACCAAAGTTAAACAGACTAAGTTTGAAAATGCTGCAGTAAGGAGGCTTTCAGAGCAGATTTAGCTAAACATGAGGGTCCACATTTTCATTCATTACCACACTTGCCATGGAAAGCATGCTGCCATTTTCCAGTGAGACCCTGGCTTCCTCCTAACTGAGCTTGAGTGGGTGGGGATGGTCCAACAAAGAGTTTGCTGTGTTGCTGAGCACCTTAGTGGCACAGTGCCAAGTCAACAAGTCCCCACCCCTTTTCCCAGCTTTGAACTAGAAACTGAGGAGTAAAGGAAAAAAAGAAGCCTGATCCTGGTTCCATGACAAAGCGTTGTGGCAGTCACAATTTTTGGTATTACTACCTTGGTAAGCAAATGATGAAGTTACAATCCCTGGGAAAAACATAAAAAAATGTTTAATAATGAAAAGTGTAAAGTTTAGACAAAAGTGGCCCATGCTGTGCTTCCCAAATAACTCACCTGACCTTTATTCACTTCTAGGTCACACATTTAATTGTTCATTTTTTCAGCTGAGTCACCTGGGAATGCAAGCTGCATTACCCTTTGAATCTAGGCACTCTTTCCCAATTGGCTATAGTAGGAGTTGGATGGAGAAGGTAAAGGGTATATATTTAGGGGGAGTCTGTGAGGGAATCAGAGCTCTGTGAACAGGAGGAGCCTCTGTGACAAATCATCACAGCAGCAGAGGCAAACCACTACGCAAGTTCAGCACTTGTTCAAGTTCAGCAACAGGGTATGGTGGGCAGAGAAGTAAATTCACAACTTGTTTAACCAAGAGCTTAGCTTATTAAATTTAAGACTTTTAAATTCAAAATATCACAGCAGCTTTTAATTTAAAAGACTAAAGCAGTTATGAGGCTAGGAAGCAAGCAGCAGGGAGTGATATCCTATGAGCGCCATACCTATGACTATATGTCTCTGGCAGCTTGTAGTTTCATTGGCTACTAAAATAGAATATAACAATTTGGGTCCTGAAAACCTATTGGGGCACTTCTAAAGGTGGGTGGAGTCAGGATTAGAACCTATACTTCTTAACACCAAAGATACTTTCTGTTGACATTCATTATTACTAAATGCCCCAGGGTAATTCTGCTAACAGGCACAAGTTCTAATTTTTATCAAAAGCTAGAACAGATTCCCACTTAAAGTATTTAAACTAGCTCAAACACTACCTTCTCAGTTACTTCATATACTGCATGCACATTGTACATCAAGAAATCTTTTGACTAGAATGACCAATTAATAGGACTAAAGGGTTTCCTTTGGGAGGGTAGGGAAACTGCAATCTGATAGTTGCAGAAAGGCAGATTGCTGTCTTTCTTTGTCCAATAGCAACGTTTTTCTGCTGTTAGCAGAAAATAAATTGCTTATATATTCTCCAGAGTAATCATCACCAGTTGCAGTTGCTTGAAGAAATACACCAAGCAAGACCAAAAATGCACTGTGGAGCACAGAACCTTGTAGCAACCATATTCTTGCTATTCTCTTATGCAACACAAATAACATGACTTTAAATTCCCATATTCTGAAGAAAAAATGAATATATATGGCACGTTTCCAATAAATTTTATTTTTAGATGTTTTTAGCCGTTTTGAAATATTTTTGTTTTTTTAATTGTATTGGTTTTTAACCACAGAAATGTTTACTGCCTGGGCTCCTTTGGGAGGAAGGGCAGAATATAAATGTAATGATAAAAAATAATAATGGTTGAACTGAGTGTAATTTCCTCATCACAATCAAAGTGCACAATCACACATGCGATTAGGAACATTTATTTCCATTTGCAGTTCACCTACCCTCACAGCAGTATTAACGCTTTGTGGCCCCTGTATCTCAAATGTTTGCAGTTCTGATGAGAATCCAGGTCTATATACACCTGCCTTGCCAATAAATTTTATTTTATTCCCTAGTTTATCTGCTGGTAGATACTCTGCCAACTTCTGTACCATTAACAATTAGTATTAAAGGTAAAGGGACCCCTGACCATTAGGTCCAGTCGTGACCGACTCTGGGGTTGCGGCGCTCATCTCGCTTTATTGGCCGAGGGCGCCAGCGTACAGCTTCCAGATCATGTGGCCAGCAGGACTAAGCCGCTTCTGGCGAACCAGAGGAGCACACGGAAATGCCGTTTACCTTCCCGCCGAAGCAGTACCTATTTATCTACTTGCACTTTGACGTGCTTTCAAACTGCTAGGTGGGCAGGAGCAGGGACCGAGCAACGGGAGCTCACCCCGTCGCGGGGATTCGAACCGCCGACCTTCTGATCGGCAAGTCCTAGGCTCTGTGGTTTAACCCACAGCGCCACCCACGTCCCACCACAATTAGTATTAAGCAGCAGTATATACAGGGTGAGTCTTTTAAAAGAGGCCCCGTGGATACAGAGTACACATGTTCTACGGGGCCTCTTTTAAAAGACTCACCCTGTATATGATTTGTTTTGGAATACCAAACTCACACCACTGGATTCTCTAATCTCATGGAATTCTCTCCTTTCCAATATGACATATTTAGGTGGGGAAACCTAATAAACAATGGAAATGATTCGTACATTGAATTCTACTGAACTGTTCTACTGAAAGTCATGAGAAACTCACCATAGTCCATCCAGCAAGTATATCTAGTCTGGCTATTCAGTCAGAGGGAACAGAACAAACTGAGATGCTGTGTCCATATAATATATCTTTAAAACAGACTTGTAATTTTTTACGTGCCCCGAACACAACACGTACATCTGCCCTAAAACTTAGGTGCCTACTCTTTATCTCTAATTATTCATGTTGATATTTCCAATAGAAAAGGAAGTAGAAATTGCTGCAGTTCATGTTTTTCTGTGGTCAGGAACAGAAATCAGTCAAACAATCAGTACTCATTCACATTTTTTTTGTGAGTTTTTAAAGTCCATAAATGAAGCATAATTAATGGCACTTTTTAAACACTGTTTTGAGGGTTTCCTTTAAATTGAAATGAATATAGCTTGCATAAGTTACATAATAGTTTTCTAAGCTTTGTTAAATAGTAGACAGCAAGACAAATAGCCTATTTGGCAGAAACTGAACTGCGGGGAATGGAAACAGCTCTGACCTCAAAAAATAAAGGTCTCAGAATCAATATCTGAGTACAGTTCCCTCACAAAATTGAGCAACCACTACCCATCAACAGGCACTTTGGATTAAGGATATATTTCTTCCTTTTTTGTATTTCTATTTGCCTTGCAATAAAAATAATCAAAGTGGCTTACAAATAATAAAAAGATGAATTAAACACCAGTAACTCAGTTAAAAAGAAGCATAAGATTCTAGACAGAGAAAAAAATTAGCCCTACTAGGTTCTGAAATTAAGCATTAAACACTGGTAAATTTGCTGTTAAGCCAGAAAAATTTGCTCATTATAGCTGTTTGAGATTTTAAAATGTTATGGTCAGGATGCCAAATGTCCAAAACCTGATTAACATGCTCCTAGAGAGACCTTTGCACTTGTGCTATTTAAACAGCAGCTCCATATGGCAAGTCATTCTTGAAATGAAGACTATCTAGAGCCCCTACATTAAAGGAACAGATTAATAAATTGTGATATATAGCCTCAATGGTTAAGTATCAAAATTTGTTCATTTATCTGACGGTAGATCAACGAAACAAATCTGAGAACTCTGGATGCCATGTATTAAATATTACAAGTTTTATCATCATTGTTAAATAGAAGGGGGACAAAATGTTCTGTGGCATTCTGCAGGGTACCAACTCCCAGGGCACCAAACAATACTCGTGCCCCCCACCCGGCACATTCTAATAATGGCCTTAAAGCTGGGAATGGTGTCACTGTAATACAGTGCCCCCAACCTCACCTCCTTCAGCCACTCTAGGAGGATACCATGGTCAACAATAACAAAAGTTGTGGAGAGATCAAGGAGAACAAGCAGGATTTCACTGCAGTCACTTCCTCTGTTTCTCACCCAAGGAGATACTGCTATTAGGACATTTCATATAATCATAAAATTGTAGAGTTGGAAGGTACCCAAAAGGGTCATCTAGTCCAACCCCCTGCAATGGAATCATAGCTTTTATATTAACATGCACAGGAGGAAGCTGCAATTCCTATTGATGTCCCTGGGACTGGCAGCAAATTGTGTATAACTAATATCCAAATGTATTTTCACTTCCTAATTACATCCGAAAAATGTTTATTTTTCTGAACCTTTAAAAACATACGCAAGTGTCAGCGCTGCCCAAGGTCCCAGCTCACACAAGACCAACGCTGCTTCTTCCTCAAGTTTACAAGTCTTTATTGAAGTTCAGTTTCATTTCCAGACGCGCAGCGCGCAACGCTACGTCTATGCATCAGACCGTAGAAGTCCCATCTGAATCTCCTCCCCCCTGACACCAGCTTAAGATTCTAGCCTTACTCCACCTCTTCCTCTGTTCCTTCTTTCTCTGGGTCCTTCTGCTAGTCGGAGTCTCAGCCCTCCTAGATTCTTCTGACGCTGATTCTGCCGACTCTTCTCCCCCCCTCCTTCGGGCTTTAGGACCTGGCTCCCAATCCGGGTTTTCTGCTGTCCCGCGCTCCTCCACATTTGAACTTGGCGCGCGCGCGCAGCCTCCCACTTTCCTTCTGACCGTTACACTTGTGTCACTGCTCCCCCTTTCGGGGAGGCTAGCTGGACCTGGCCTTCCCTCCGTTTCCCCACTCCCCGATGGAGGAGAAGCTGGTCCTGACTCACGTGACTCTTCCCCCCCACTGTGCTCTGGTGGGGGAACTGGCCCTACTCCTCCGCTACTCCTTTGGGACTCCCCTCTGGTTCCTTGTTTATGGATCGTCCCCCCTGGGACTCGCCTCGCCCTTACCATAGGCGCCCCCTCCTGGGAATCTTCTGATTCGCTGGAGAAGCTCATGGAATCTCTCGGTCCACTGTCATATTCCCCTACGCTCCCCTCTGATTCCTCTCCTCCACTCTCTATTTGCTCTCTCCCCTGCTCTTCTGCTCCTGAGCCTCTGACATCCATCCCCCCCTCGAAGCCCCCCCTTCCCCCTCCCCCTCTTCGGGTGTGGGTTCCAGGTGCTCCAGCGCTGGGGGTGTGAGTGCTGGCTTCCGTTCTCTCCCCCTGGTGTGCAACCGGCCAGCGGGATCAGGCCGCCCCACGATGGGTTCGTCGCCGTCGACTTCCTCTGCTTCCATTTCTCTGCTGTCGTGCTCAAAACCAAGATCCTCCCCCCACACGTCCATGTCCACCTCTCCACCCGGTCCCTCGGGTGAGGCTGTGTGCAAGGGCCCCCTCAGCAGTTCCCTGCTCCACCCCACTTCTGGTTGAGTGTCCCACCAATAGGAGCGGTCCGTGGCAAACCCCGAGAGCGACCCCTCCGGGGAGCTCATCCCCGGCGTCGGCTCCTCATCTGAGGAGAAACCCTGGAACGTGCTGGCTGACAGTGTGGGTGTGAAAAGCCAGTCGTCGAAATACTCCGCCGGCATGGGTCTGTGTGGGAAGATCGAATGGAACTCGTCTTTGAGGTAGTGCTCCTCCACGGCGTAGCACGGCACCCACTCGTTGGCGCTGGCCGGAGTACCCTCCCTGGCGAGGAGATATTCAACTCCCTCTTCCCCCCATCTGGAGTCCAAAATCTGCGTGACCTCGTTGAGTGGCGTCGCCCTCTGTGGTCCCTCCCCTGTTGGCGATGGGCTACGTGGGGCTGGTGCGGTCCCTGGCGCCTGAAACCTGTGGGGTGCCTTGTAAGGCGTGAGCACTGACCTGTGAAAGACTGGGTGCATTCTGGAGCCCTCCGGGAGTGTCAACCGGTAGGCCACTGGATTGATTTGTGCCGCGACCTGGTAAGGTCCCAGCTGCTTGTGTCCTAGCTTCCTCTTAGCTAGCGTTCTGGCCGGCACTGCCTGAGCTGCTAACCAGACCCAGTCCCCTACCTGTATGTCTTCCACAACCCTCCTGTGCCTGTCTGCCTGCATCTTGTAGGCATGTTTCGCGAGTTCCAAGTGCCTTCGGAGTTGCTCATGGACCTCCTGTAACTCTGCGGCTAAGTGCTGTGCCCCCCGTGGCTCCCCCTCTGCCTCGGTCTCCAACCCCGGGAAGGTTCTGGGGTGGCGCCCATTGTTGGCGAAGAACGGTGTCACCCCTGTAGACCCGTGCTTCGTGTTGTTGTAGGCAAACTTGGCTAGCGGTAGGTAGTCCACCCAGGTCGAGGGCTGTTGATTGGCGTAGCATCGCAGGTACTGCTGCATGATGGCGTTGACCCTCTCCGCTTGTCCGTTGGTCTGCGGGTGTCGTGCCGACGCTAAGTTGATCTTGACGTTCAGGATGCCCAGCAGCTTCTGCCAGAAGTTCGAGATGAATTGGCGGCCCCGGTCGGACAGGATGGACCGCGGCAGGCCGTGAGCTTTGAATACGTGGTCTATGAACAGCTTGGCGGTCTGTTCCGCTGTGGCCACCTTCGCGCACGGAATGAAATGCGCCATCTTGGTGAAGAGGTCTACGACCACGAGTACCGCTGTTTTGCCGCGCGAACTGGGCAGATCTGTAACAAAGTCCAGGGCCACTTTCTCCCATGGTTCGAGCGGCGTCTGCAGCGGTTCCAGCAGACCCGCCGGCTTCCTGTGTACTGGCTTGGCCCTTTGGCAGGTGTCACACCTGGAAACGTAATCCGCAACTTCCCCCCGCACCTTGGGCCACCAAAAGTCCCTGGTGACCAATTCCGCCGTCTTGTCCTTGCCGAAGTGCCCAGCGCTGGGCGCGTCGTGCAGCTGCTGCAAGACTCTCGCGCGAAGGTCGTCTCCCGGTACGTAGAGAGCCCCTTAGCGGAGGAGTAGTCCGTCGCGTATCTGGAACTCGTCGTCCCTCGCTGTGCCGTTTCGCACCTCCTCCATCTTGGATTGCGCAAACGAATCCGCCTGTAGCGTGCGACGGACTGCGTCCAGGTCCACTGCGGCTGAAGCGCACGCCCACACCTCTGGTGCGAAAATGTGTTTGGCCGCTGCCGGTGCCGCTTCCTCGAGATACTGCGGCTTCCTGGATAGCGCATCCGCCATGACGTTGTTGTCTCCCGGGATGTATTCTATCCGGAAATCGAAATCAGCAAAGAACTCCGCCCAGCGGATGTGTCTCTGGTTCAGGAACTTCGCCGTGCGCCAGTACTCCAGGTTCTTGTGGTCCGTGCGGACCTGCACTGTGTGTCTTGCTCCGACGAGGAAGTGCCGCCACGCCTTGAAGGCTGCATGAATGGCCAGCAACTCCCTGTCCCAGATGGTGTAGTTCTGCTCCGACGTGCTGAGCTTCCTGGAGTAGAATGCGCACGGTCTCCAGTCCCCTTGCGGATCTTGCTGCAACAGGACCGCCCCCACCGCTCTGTCCGAGGCGTCCGTTTCAACCCTCATCGGTTTGCTGGGGTTTACGTGTAGCAGCTGTTCTTCGGACGCGAAGAGACGCTTGAGCCTCCGAAAGGACTGCTCCGCCTGGTCCGTCCAGGTGAACTTCTTCTTCTTGGAGCTGAGGGTGTCCGTGATGGCCGCCGTCTCCTTCGCGAACCCCTTGATGAACTTGCGATAAAAGTTGGCGAAACCGACGAACTTCTGGACCTCCTTCCGGTTGCGCGGGCTCTTCCAGTCCAACACTGAGCGGACCTTGGCGCTGTCCATGGCAAGTCCCTTGTCGGACAGTTTGTAGCCCAGGAAATCCACCTCTGTCGTGTCGAACTGGCACTTCTCCAGTTTGGCGTAAAGTCTGTGCTCCCGTAGTCTCTGCAGGACCTCCTTGACGTCCTCCTCGTGCGCCTCCTGCGAGTCCGAAAAGATCAGGATATCATCTAAGAAGCAGACGCACTTCTTGTAGAGGAGTCCCGCTAGCACGTGGTGCATGAAAGCTTGGAAACAATGGGAGCCATTTTGGAGACCAAACGGCATGACTCTGTATTCATAGGTTCCTAAAGGCGTAAACATGGCTGTCTTCCACTCGTCGCCCTCCCGCATGCGTATGAGGTTGTAGGCCCCTCGTAGATCCAACTTGGTGAAGATCCGTCCCTTCCTCACCGTCGCGAGCAGGTCGTCAATTTTGGGCATGGGGAATGCTGTGGGCTTTGTCCTGGAATTGATGATTCTATAATCCACTATGAGCCTCCGTTCGGGCGTGTCTCTCTTCTTCACGAAAAACACGGGACTGCCCCCCACTGCTTTGGATTCCCGGATGAATCCCCGCTTCAAATTGCGATCTATGAACTCCCTGAGTTCTTGCATTTCGTCTTCAGACATGGAGTACAGTCTCCCAGTCGGCAGCGTCGCCCCTGGCAGGAGGTCAATCTTGCAGTCGTAGGGTCTGTGGGGAGGCAGCTTGTCTGCTTCCTTCTCGCAGAAGACTTCCAAAAAGGCCTTGTACTTGTTGGGCACCGCTTGCACCATGCCTAGGTGTAGCTGCGGTGCATCCTCTTGCCCCTCCTCTTCCTGGCAGGTCTGGATGCAGTGCGCTGCGCAGTAGGAAGAGCAGAAGGTCAATTGCCGCTGGTACCACGCTAATGCCGGGCTGTGCCTATCCAGCCAACTCATGCCCAACACTATGGGCGTGTCCGACAGGTGGGTGACGTTGAAACTGATGACTTCACGGTGGTTCCCAATTTGCATCACCAGAGGCGGTGTCTGCTGTACCACCTCTCCTCCCAGTATCTTCCTGCCATCTACCGTGACAACATTTAGGGGCGTCGTGGCTGGCAGGAGTGCTATGCGATGCTGCTTGACGAAGTCCAACCCTACAAAGTCTGCGTTGCTACCAGAGTCAATGGTAATAGGGACCTCCAGGGTGAGCCCATCGGGCAGCTGGAGCGATGCAGTGAGTTGCACCACTGGTTTGGGTGGGAGGGGGTCTGTGGGCTGCAAAATCTCTGGGGACTGCTTCACTGACTCGCCTGGTTGAGCCCCAGTGCCTCCGTCTCCAACCAGGCTTCGCCGTTTCCCTGCTGCTCTACTCCCTGCTGAATTGCTCCTTTTACAGTTGCTGAGACTGCAGTGTGCTTCTGGAGCCTCTGGGGACACTCTTTGGCCATGTGCAGTGCACTGTCGCAGATGTAACACTTCCTGCTCCCTCTAGGAGCCTTTGCCTTGACTGCTCCTGGTGTTTGGGCTCTGCTTGCTGTCTGAGCCCTTGCACCTCCGATTTCCATTGGCTCCTCTCCCCTCATCAGCGGAGGCGTGGACTGAGCGCGCTCTGTCTCTCTGGGTAGGAAGGGAGTCGTTCTAACTGACGTGTTTGCTCTTCGCCCCTCCTCCCTGCTCCACGGGCGTTCTTCCAGGCGCACCCCAATTGCGAGCGCCCTTTGGACTACTTCTGTGGTATTTTGGGGTCTCTCCCCCCTGGCCAGCTCATCTTTCACGGCTCCATTCAGCCCCTCCCAGAACAGATCCCTGACGGCAGCTGAGTCCTTCTGCCAGCCCAGCACATTTACTAACCCAAAAAAGCGGGAATGATACTGGCGCACCGTCGCTTTTCCTTGCCGCGATCCATGCATTTCCCTTCTAGCGACATCCACATCCACCGTTGATTTAAAGCAAGCGTCCATGGCTTCAATAAAGGCGCTTGAATCTTTGAGGGCGGGGTCATTTTCGCGTAACAAGGTTCGCAGCCACGACTTAGCTTCCCCATGCAGATGAGTGATTATGAAACCCACTTTCTCCTCCTCATCTCTAAAGTCTTTCCGAAGCAATTTGAGCGCGAAAACTACTTCTGCTCTGAAGTTAGGGT
The DNA here is from genome assembly GCF_027172205.1 of Podarcis raffonei. Classification (NCBI taxonomy): domain Eukaryota; kingdom Metazoa; phylum Chordata; class Lepidosauria; order Squamata; family Lacertidae; genus Podarcis; species Podarcis raffonei. The sequence continues at coordinate 63,003,538 of NC_070606.1, read as the reverse complement.
ACTGCTGCAGGTTCCCGTCAAAATGGGTCACAATACTCGCCCCCCTTTTCCCGAGGCCAACTCCCTCCGGCTTGGCTCCCAGCTGCCCCTCCTTTCCCCATCTGTCCCACCTGGCTTGCAGATCCTGGCAGAGCGCAGCTGTTTCTCCTTCCTTTTTCTTAGACGCAGCCAATTCTGCGTAGAGCGTTGAGACCGCTTCCTGCAGTTGCTTGACTTTCTCCTCTGTAGTCATCTTTGCCTATCTTCGTGAGCTTGCAGAGTTTTTTTTTGTTGAGATGGGACTTACTGTCAGCGCTGCCCAAGGTCCCAGCTCACACAAGACCAACGCTGCTTCTTCCTCAAGTTTACAAGTCTTTATTGAAGTTCAGTTTCATTTCCAGACGCGCAGCGCGCAACGCTACGTCTATGCATCAGACCGTAGAAGTCCCATCTGAATCTCCTCCCCCCTGACACCAGCTTAAGATTCTAGCCTTACTCCACCTCTTCCTCTGTTCCTTCTTTCTCTGGGTCCTTCTGCTAGTCGGAGTCTCAGCCCTCCTAGATTCTTCTGACGCTGATTCTGCCGACTCTTCTCCCCCCCTCCTTCGGGCTTTAGGACCTGGCTCCCAATCCGGGTTTTCTGCTGTCCCGCGCTCCTCCACATTTGAACTTGGCGCGCGCGCGCAGCCTCCCACTTTCCTTCTGACCGTTACACTTGTGTCACTGCTCCCCCTTTCGGGGAGGCTAGCTGGACCTGGCCTTCCCTCCGTTTCCCCACTCCCCGATGGAGGAGAAGCTGGTCCTGACTCACGTGACTCTTCCCCCCCACTGTGCTCTGGTGGGGGAACTGGCCCTACTCCTCCGCTACTCCTTTGGGACTCCCCTCTGGTTCCTTGTTTATGGATCGTCCCCCCTGGGACTCGCCTCGCCCTTACCATAGGCGCCCCCTCCTGGGAATCTTCTGATTCGCTGGAGAAGCTCATGGAATCTCTCGGTCCACTGTCATATTCCCCTACGCTCCCCTCTGATTCCTCTCCTCCACTCTCTATTTGCTCTCTCCCCTGCTCTTCTGCTCCTGAGCCTCTGACAGCAAGTTTCTTCTATCTCTACAAGGCAATAGACTTCAGCATCATCTGCTTCAGATAATGAAATTTTGTTTACTACAAAGCCGATGAGTTTATTTTCAAACTTTCTCTATACATTACAATCACATTTTACGTGGAGGTTCAGCTCCAAGGGTTCCACACATACACAAAAATTATGCATATCCAAATCTTTGCAGCCACATGGCAGCTAGAAGCTGTACTGTGTGCTGAGTGGGCCTTGCCCAGCAATCAAGGCAGAGAGCCTAAAAGCTCTTTTCGTGTCAGGTCAGCATGTGTTTTCCCACACAAAAAAGAGCTTTTGAGCTCTCTGACTTGCTTCCAGGGCAATGCCCACCCAGCACACAGGTTCTGGGAGGCCAGGGATGCACATGCAAGATTTTGCAGAAGCTCACACAAGCATGCCAAAACTGCCATGTCAAGTGGGTCTTGCCCCCCAAGCAAGGTAGAGAGTTTAAAAGCTCTTCACGTGCCAGGTAACCCAAGCGGACCCAGTGCATAAAGAGTTTTTAAGCTCTCTGCCTTGCTTAGATTTAACGTGCGCAATTTAAACCAGTCTGCTTTCAACTGCATATTGGTGAAATTACACAAATTAAGTGTGTATAAGATGCAATTGTTCTGTATGTTTTTCTATTTTCCCAAGGGTCGTGTAGGTATGGCTCAGTCTGACTTCCCTAATGTTAGCTATCATATAAAAGAAAGATACAGAGGCAGAAAGGGTAAAAGATGAAGAGTCCCACTGAAATCCATGAAAAGTCAAAAACTTCTGCTTCCCCACCCCAACAGAGCAGGATTCCAATCAACTTTACGGCCAATTGCAGCACATCAAACACATTATATAAACCCTGTCCCGGAAGGCCATCTCACAGATAACAATGCATGGCCTCCTGCCTAAAAAAATTTACAGTATACAAGTGGGGATTTTGGTAGTTGAAACTCTTGGTCCTTTGTACAAGCACCATACCCAAGGTTACTATTTCTCAGAAACCTCATTCAGATTATTTATTTTATTTATTTAAACAATATATATAACCACTTCACTTCAGTTTACAAAAATACAAAAAATAAAAATCATTTAAAACTATAAAATCTAACATCAATTAAAATGCCTGCTGGAATAGACTTAAGTAGGTACTGGAAAGTTCGGGGGGGGCCTGTCTGACCTCAACTGAAAAGGAATTCCATAAACTTGGGCCCACAATACTAAATGTACAGCTCCTGGTGAACACGAGCCATGCATCCAAGCGATAGAGGACCACTAACAGTGACTTCCATGAAAACCTCGGTGATCACTCAAAGATATAAAGAATCAGGTAGTCCTTGAGGTGGACTCAAATTGTTAAGAGCCTTGTAAATTAACACAAGGACCTTCAACCTGGCCCAACAGCATATAGGCAGCCTTACCTCTTTTTTATACCTTTTAAGCAGCCAGTACAGACTTTTGAGCACTGGCGTTATCTGCTGGTGATAGTCTGCCTTCTCAACAGTCTAGCAAAAGCATTTTGTACTAGCTGGAGACTCTGACCCAGGCCCAAGGGTACCCCCACATAGAGCACATAGCAATAATCAAGTCTTTAGGTTACAAATGCATTGATCACTGCGGCCAGACTATCCCTAACCAAGAACAGCAGCAGCTGACATACCAGCTGTAAAAGGTACTCCAACCAGAGATCACCTCAGCTTCCAGTGAAAAAGATGGATCCAGGGCCACCCTCCAAACCTGTTTTTTCAGAGGATCTACAACCCCATCCAGAACAGATATCCAAGTGCCTCCGTCTTCCTAGGGCTGAAGTTCAGTTCACTGGCCCTCACCCAGCCCACTCAAGATTATTATGGAGAAGTAGAGCTGTGTGTCATCAGATACCAAACACACAGTAAGAACTTCAATTACCATACAAGGTAAGCAATGCACTTTGAATATTTGGCTGTTGATTTTTTAAAAGAAAGAAAGAAAGAAAGAAAGAAAGAAAATGAACTACTCACTGTAAGACTGGTAACTCTGAAGTAATCATGATGTAGGCCACTATGTTTTAAAACCCAACGAGTATCTTGTGGTGACGTCTTTATCAGCCAATCTCGTAATTATTTTCAAGAAATCTCCAAATCCAGCCTATTAAATAAAAAAGGTAGTTAAGAACCATAATTCTGAAATGAAACTGTAGATTCAATAAACCAAAGGATAGGGAGAAGACTCTCGATCAAAGTCATGTGTATTTTCCAAATGTGAGGTAGAGGATCTTCCACATTGTGAATGTACAAAAAGTGGGTGGATTTTTCAGTCAGGATTATACATGTTTTTCTAGTTCTGGCCAATATAATATTTAGTGTTCTGAATGCACAAAACCAATGGGAAGCATTTCACAGCATCTTAATCATAACCTCATGTGAAAAATGCATATTCAACTGTTCATTTTATATATCAATTGTTAACTGGGTGACATATAAAAAGGTAACAGTTTACAAATCCAAATAAATAAAAATCTAAAGCACACTTAAAACAATAATTTTAAATAAAAGAAATAGTTTTAAAACTGCAAAAAGTAAAAATACAAGGCCAAAGGTTCCAGAGAGTTAAACAATCACATAAAAACACAGCATATCAGAAATTAAAAGTAGAGCATTAAAAAGGCCTGTAAAAATAGTACTGCTTTTAGGTGTTGAAATGAACTACCGTATATATGGCTGGTTTGCATATGATAAACCACAGTTTGTCTTAAGCCATGTGTTTTTTGTGAACCCCCCATCCCTCGCCATGCAACTTGCATGGCTTCTCTCCCTGCCGCAGGGTGGCCGTACAGTTCTAATAAACTATAGTATGGTTTGTCATTAGGGTTCAAAATTCACAGGGCACCAGGTGCCTTTTGCTAAAGATTCTCCATTTGCAAGCACCTCAGAAAGTCTGGGTGCCATTTTTTGCACCTGGCTGACATTCAAGGATTACTGAAATGTATGCACTTTGAAGCCTCCAAGCATATGTTAAGGACAAGCAATATGTTAAGGAGTTTAACAATAAAGAGTGGAGTGTTTTGGAAAGTGAAGTACGGTACCAATATTTTTATTGTAAACACCAAATTAAACATGTATTGACAATTTCTGCTAAAAATGTTTTATTAACAATGTGCCACTTGTGTGAATTGCGTATTAGTTCATGCTTATCAAAATAATAAAGAAATGGTGTTGCCGGCCCACTTGCCCCCCACATGGGTGACTAGACATTCTGTTTGGTGCCCACAACCCAGGTCCCAGAAGCCATTTGGCTTCTAGGTTTTCTATCCCAGTTTCTAACACTGCTTGTCATGTTAACTGAACTTGAACTGTAGCTTGTTTGTTTCAACCAAACCTCGAATGGTACGCCAAAAGTAAACCAACAGCAAACCTTTATTTCTGGCTTACTGTTTGTGGTTTGTTTGAAACAAACCATGATTTGGGTTTGAATAATACAGCAAGAAACATTATGGCCTGTTTGAGCCATGCTGGCACTACATGGGGACCTACACAGCAGGGAGAGACACATTCACAATTAAACCATTGGTTTAAGACAAACTATGGTTTATCATAGTATGATAACCAGGCCACTGCACTTCATCAGCATAATTTGGACACTGCACAGTTCAAACTTCTGATATGGCCTATGGGGGGGGGGAATTATTCAGAGGCAAATAGGAAGCATGCTTAGCCTGCTGACATATACTTTTAAATCACCATTCAATAACCACAATCAACCACAAACTTAATTAGCTTGCCAGAAGCAGTACAACAATTCCTTAAGGTTTTCCCAAAAGCATTGTTTGCCTTGTAACAAAACTATTGTTTTCTTTCTTTTTGCAATTCTTTTTTGCCTTTCTTCCACCTTGCAATGCTTGCATTAATGCTCTTTCCCCTCTAGTTTCATGAATTCCCATGCAGTATTGTATCAAATACTTTATAACAGGGTGGTCCAACAGCAACATTTGATGCCCCCTCCAGATATTCAAAATGACGTGGCTGTTATATTATTTTTGACCTTAGCACAATAACTTAACCTTCACAATATAAGAATGGATCTATACACCATACATCAAACAGTCTTGGATGAAACTGATTATGTTTACCAGTCTGAGTTCAGGCCTGGTTTGGGGACAGAATCAGCCTTTTTCACCCTGATGGATGACCTCCTTCAGAAGGATGATCGGAGTAATGTGATCCTGTTAACTCTCCTAAATCTCTTAGCAGCTTTGTGGTTATTGACCAGAGATCCTCCTTAGTATTTCACGCCTCCGATGCTGCAGATGTGATTGGTGTAAATCACATGCCTGACTGGGAAGAGTGTGGGAATGGGAGACAGTCTTATCTCTTCCGCTGTATGTACTATTGTACTGTACTTTTGCTTTTACTTGTCCTATTTTCCCTCTCGGAACTAGAGAGAGAGGACGCCATGATTCCTTTGACTGTACATAGTGTGTAAATAAATACATAAAATAAATACATAGATTAGCTCTACGATGTCTCACGCTTCTTGCTGTGTTATGCCAGAAGATTAGTGTGCATACATCTTTTGATATATGTTGCTGAAGCGCACTGGAGAAGAAAGGATATGCCTTTTCCAGAGCTGCACATACCGGAGGACGCTCGGAGTTTGGGGCTGCAGGGGACCTATTTCAAAATTAATAATTCCAATCCAATGCAGGCCCTTTATGTTCACTCATCTGAATATTTTCCCCTCAGCTTTTGTCAAGGGCAGATATTTAAACATCCTCAGAAATGATAGACATTGCAGATTTTTTTGAAATATGCCAGACATAGTATAACATATTCTTTTCTACTGCCCACTGTGCAACCAGCTATGCTATCCCCCCTTTTGGGTAGTCTAACATGGCGACACAATGAAAGTATCAGATGCTATCTGTCTGACATTAACCTGGAAGTAGCTGCTAGGGTGACTAAGTTTTTATCAATAGTATCTCTCAGAGTGGTGAATGGCACTATTTAGCGGGAAGAAACTCCAATGAAAATCCTCGTTATTACGTATGTTTACATGGCTGTTTATTTGTACCTATTTTAAAATTTCATATATGGTTGTTTTATGATGGCTTGTGTTTGTAATGCCTAATAAAGGTTTGGCGAAGTAAGTCCTAAACCAGTGCCTATATGCAGTCATGCCTTAGATGGGGCTAATAAATAAATATTGATTCTGAGGTCCAAGAATTGGATAGTGTAACAACTCTGGATAGTGGTACACTCCCTCTGAAAAAGCAGGTTCTCTTGGATCCATTGTTGTCAAAGGCCCAGGTGACGTCACGTGGTTCAGAGCACCCATTACCAATTTCAGTTGGTGCTCTAACTATGGCTGTTTCTGGACTGGGATAACCCTTCCACAGTGGTACATACAGTGGTAAGCTCATTATTAGAAAACCGCAATGCACCTGCTTCAAAAGCCACAACTAGTGCAAAGTGTGGCTGCTAGAGTTCTTGGAGGGACACCCGGCAGTATACATATTACAACTGCTGAAATATCTGCACTGGATGTCTATGTAATGTCAAGCCAAGTTTGAGGGTTTTTTGTTGACATTTAAAGGCCTAAATAACTTGGCACCAGGATACCTAAGCAGAGCCCTCCCCTGATACAGTAGAAGCTGATCATTTAAGAACTTCTGATGAGACACATTGTTTGTTTCACAACTAATGGATTGACACCTGGAGAAACCATGAAGGAGACCTTTTCAGTGGTAACACCCTCCCTCAGTTAAGTTACGTGGAGGAGATGGTGATGACTTTTAAACACCAGTAAAAAACCTAGGTATACCCAAGTTTTCCTGGACTCTCTTATTTTTTAATTCTTTGTTTTGTAAACTGCTCTACTTTGTTTATGATTTACAATTGTGTGTTGTTTTCATCTTAGGAAATTTTATTGAATGTTGCTGTATTTTTGTTTCCTCCTAAACTACAGATAGTATTTATTCATTAAAATTAATGTAACAATATATCTAACCATTCAAACATGCCCAAATGAAAATAATAATAATGTAAAAGCCACATCCAGAAAGCTAAAACTTTAAATTTGCAGCACATCCAGCTTTTGAAAATAATGGCAATATCACGGGAGCTATGCTTCCCCATGGTAAGCTACCCCTCTCAACGACCAGAGGACAGTAAATAATTACTATTTGTTGGTTTCAGAGGTAATACTACTGCAGAAAAACCCTTGAGGAAACTATTTCATCACAAAGTTAGTATTATGCACCTTAAGCAAGAACTCTAAATTTGGAATGGAAGATCAAGTCATACCAATGACTACAGTCCAATAGAGTTCTCAGAAGAAAATATTGCTGCCCTTTACTTGGTACCTATGCCAAAGTTATCTTAATAAATCCTTGAACTTAGCAATTCACCAGGCAACTGCATACAGGGGACTAGCATAAGCAAGTGGGCGTATGGAATTCCAAAACAGTGGGTAAGCAAACTGGCAGAGGAGAGTGGGTGTGATCCATTCTTCTTCTATCAACCAGTAGAGTAAAAAGTCACTTTAAAAAATATATATAAGAGACATATGGCCTGGTTTACATTGAACACTTATGGCTAAGTGCTATGCGTGAACCCTGTCCAACACCTTAACTATGCTTTGTTTACTGCCAACAAATCACAATCTTAAGACATGTTTTGTTGTTGACTTATGAACTTTGGTTTAAGTATGACTTGATATTACATGTAAATTTATCACCCTTCCGTAACCATAGTCCTACTCACCACCAACGAATGCATGAGGCAAGAGCAATTAGAAAACAAAACAAAACTTTGGAGAAATGAACTATGATTTGTTTGATCATCTGTTGGAGAACTCATGGTTAACTATGGTTTAAACAAACCACAGCTTTTCTGCAAATCAGACCAGTATTTCTATGTTGGCTATAGAGGAAGGAGCTTCATTTTCTCTGCAGACAGCCTTAGAAGGTTCATACTTATTTATAACTCTGCTTTAATATCTAGCTTATGAAACAAATAGATGTCATGGTTCCAGGACACCAACTGCTCTATATATCAAGTGCTCAATCATGCAGTTTTCTGCATTCAGTGGCCCAGATTCAATTTTTAAAATGCAACATCATAGCATCTCACACACTGAATCAGTGTACTTTGATCTTCAGGGGTCAAGCAAAAAGAATAGCTTCAACTCAATGTACAAGCTGAGCAAACTAAGATTAAAAGAAAACTGAACCACTAAGAACAAAAAAACAAAAAATAAATGACCAGATACACATAAAATGCATACTATCCTTTCATTTCCAATAGCTTTAATTTTTTTTTTTGCAGGGGAGACTCTAGAAAATCTTGGTTCTGTATTTAAGCATCAGCAATTCTACTAACATACCACATTCCATAGATCAATTTACCATCGCTGTTGAAATTACAGTAATTTCCAATGTGAATTCCATGAGGTTTCATCACTCTCATTCCTGGCTTCTATATTTCCTCTCTCTCCATCAGGCATATTAGCGTGCATTAACAGCCAGATCATATATACACAACATTGCCTGTGACCTACTAGGAAGTTGCTATAGCAACCACTGCTTTCTGCAATACATGTTATGCATTTTAAGTACCATCAGAGTGGATATAACATGCCTGTCATTAGCAAGCACAACTCATAATAGCTCAAAATGAAAGATACTCCAACAGGAAGTATATTTTGCATGTGGAAATCTTGTGAAGCTTGTTATTTCCAACATATTTTCTAATGCAATGTTCTAAGCTAAGGATAAAGATGGAACAAATCTGATACAGCCCTAAATCAGTTTATATTCTATATAAGCACTGAAAGATTAATGATACAATTTATTTTAAAAATTGTTTTCTCATACCCAGCCTTCCTCCTGCCCCAGAATTACTTACAACTTTTTAAAGCATAATTATTTTTTAAAAAAATAATAATTAAAATCATCAACAGACCAATGATAATCTTTTTTTAAAAAATGCATTCTACTAAAGATGAGCAATTAGCAATGAAAAGCCTAGTGAAATACAAATGTTTTTAATATACCTAAACATTGCTAATGTGAGAGGTAACCAAATCGCAATCAGGAGGAAAAAGCCAGGGGCCACCACTGTGCTTCATGCCACTGCTACACAGGCTTCACCCACTGAAAGCACCACCAACAGGACTTTCCTTCCAGATATATGGGAGAGGTTAAGTCCTTCAAGTACTCAGGCCCCAAGTTGCACAGTGATCATGCTACTAGGAGGCAACCCAGAAACAAAGAAACCAATCAGAGCTATTGACTACAGGCATCTATAACCTCGTACATCAACTCTGAAGAGAAGTGCTTTTTACATTAGCATGAACAGCAAAGGGGACATTTAGTACAGGGTGGCCATCCTATTGCTGTGTTCCCAAGTTTAGGGGATGCCATTGAGTTCCAGTCTTTTTGATAAGTAGAATGGTAACAACCAAAGTCAACAGTTTACAGGAGGAAGATGACAACTCCAAGTTAAATCCTGGTCTCATAGGGTACTATTCAACTAAGTTTTAATCAGAGGAAACACACTGAAATTAATGGCCTAACTTAGTCATGTTCATTGATTTCAATGGATCTACTCTGAGTAAAATTAGTTGAATGGCATCCAGTATAATCCTCCTCTTTTCTTCAAGGAACATGGTGCACACAATTTGTTCAATCCTCTTTTTGTTTGGAAGCAGGAACAATGGTTGTATCATTAAAGTTAATATTTTAAAAGCCAAAAGGCAAGAAACCCAAATTATAATGAAAATCAATTAAATCATCTTGTAAGTACTTTTCTGCTAATGCAATGTTGCTTTCTATCTCTGCACAGCAATGTTCTTGGAACCTCCCTGAATATGAATCTCAGCTTTACTTTAAGTATTTCTCAATTTATCGCGGATAAATCACAGATTTCAAATCAATTGCCACATAGTCTAAAACAGGCAACAAATATAGTAAATTTATTTCCTAATTTTTTTCAAAATTTGAGCTAGCAATCAAGTCTTAAACGAAATGCCTCCTTTCAGTCTCCTAAGATACCTAGCACAGAATTTTCTGCCTATTGGGGCATTTGAACACAATGCTAAATGAACACGTTGTAGTTACCATCACTGTGGTAATCCTTTAATCCTAACATCACCTGCATCACAGCACAAAACATGTAACATACACACCTATCTATTGCAAGTGGCCACTTACAAAGATCTGTGCCCTTATGCCTCTCTTCGCAAATCCCTTCTTTCCCTATGTAATAATCATCAGTGACAAGAACTAGCCTTTTGATGTCTTGGCTGTGGTGCTGTTTCCCCAGAGGAAAAGATGGGAATATTTGCTGGTGCTCTTTTTGTCATCAGCTACCTTCAAATCTAACTTAGGTGAATCAAAAACTGATTGCCTTATCCTGGCAACTATGCTTGAAACAAAGAGAAAGCCTACTGACTTTCTAAATTTGAATTCCTATGATAGCAATGTCATGTGCAGCACAAATATTATTTAGAATGTATGCATTATTTTATTATTGTGACAATACTTATTAGGATTATAATTTGTTAAGACAGAAAAGAATGTCTTTTTGCTAAAGTTAAATATATAAACAGAAAATATCTACAGTAAGTCAAAAAAGGTTCTCTAGTAGTGAGATCTTATCTAAGAGTTTAAGAATGGTTTGACACCAAAGTCTTAAATGTGGTCTGCAAGAATTCTGCAATGAGGACATTGCACAAGCAAAACTCAATATATATGGTAATTATGAACTGCAATGATCTTGGCCAAATGAAATTAGACAATCTGCAATGCAAACATGTAGAAAAGGATATGCATGCAACTGTTCCTGATCCACATGGCATATATTAATAGTTTTCTCTTCCTAACTTAGAGTTTCAAGTCATCATAGAACATGGTCCTCCTAAATTCCAAGGTACAACCTTGCTAAGGCACTGACCATCTTCCACACTGAGAGTAAAGGATCTTATCAAGCCAGTAAAAATGAAACATGGAAACAAGTGGTGGAGTTAATTCATTAATACCTGAATGTAGCTGGAATGCTGATCTGATATCAGAGGCCTTAATATAATAATAATTCATTTTTTATTAAATTTGTATACTGCTCTTCATCCAAAGATCACAGGGCAGTTCACAGCATGCAAACACAAAATACATAATAAAACAAAAACCCAACTCCCACAAACACATTTAAAAAGCCACAGAATGTTTCATCAGCCAAAGGCCTGGTGAAAGAGAAATGTTTTTGCCTGGCACTTACATTGCACAGCATACTACAATTTCCTGGCCTGCATTTTGTATTACCTATTGGGAGCCCATCAAGCAATCTATCACAATCAACGGATGAAAAGGAGGTCAGAAAAGGAGGGAGGCCCACCTCAACTTTTAAGAGACTAGCTGACTATACACCATTTGGTTATGGAGGAAGAATTGTGCTGCAGTATTTTCAAATTTCTTTTTTTTAAAGACCTGCAATGGTAACATCATCAGTTACTGCATGTACCTCTCCATTTACTTAACCCTCTGGTTACATAAACTTTGGGATGAGAAAGTGACAAACCCGGAAGTATTTTACCGGGTTTTGCTGCGCGCGCATGCACAGAAGCAGTCCTCTGGTTGTGAAAACCTCAGGATCCGGCCAGACCTCTGGAACGGATCCTGTCTGCAACCGGAGCTACCACTGTACTTTAAAAATCTGTTTGTTTTTCTTGTGAAATTTACACTCAATGCACTATACAACTGCAGTAACAAAAACAATAAAATCAGTTTTAAAAAACACCACCCTCACACTAGCAGTAACTAAAAATACAAAACAACAGACACAGCCTTAATATATGTAAGAGAAGGTTTGGGAGACTTCCCCAAGGACCAGATTTCACAGCAGCCATGCTAAAATAGCAGCTCTGCTCCAGACTGTCTCATCAAAAAGTGAGAAGTCCATATCTGATCTAGAATATGCCTCCAGATTAACTAAGGCCTTTTCTTTTGGGCATGCCCTTTCATGGATCCATTGGGACTGGTAATCAAAGAGACCCATATTAAGCATCTTTTGTGAGCCTTGGAACCTATCAGTCTTAAGCTGTTTGCTCCTTTTTTTTCTTAAAATTTATTCTTTGATTTTCTGTCTTAGTCAGGGATTTTTCTGCATAAGTCATAGAGGTAAGAAAAGATCAAGGAAGAAAGAGAAGGGTCAGGTAAGTAGAGGAATAAGTAAAGAAGCTGATCTAAAAACGTAGAGCCGTATGCCACATACACTGGCACAAGGGACTTCTGTGCACACAACAAAGAATCATCTTCCACCACTCTTGTCCCCTCTCAAAATCAGCTGCAGATGGTTGGGGAAGATTTTGGAGGCATGCAGTGGGAGGAGAGGAAATGGTTGTCTCACTGCTCCAGTGGGACCCCACTAGTGAAGCACTGCGTACAACCCTTAGCAAGTAAAGAGGCGTAAGAACAGCATGATTTTTAAAATGAGGCTTAAGCATGGGGGGAGGCTGGAGAAAGGCTGTTTGCTTGGGCTAAAACAGGCAGCAAGCTGGAGTATGCCTAGCAGAGCTGGAGGAGTTAAATTGTTAGTTTCTGTTTCACATGTTGTTGGGCAATTTGATAGTTTAACCCAGGGGTCAGCAACCTTTTTCAGCCCTGGGAACCCTCAGACCATGTGGTGGGCCGGACTATTTTTTTGGGGGGGGGGGAAATGAACGAGTTCCTATGCCCCACAAATAACCCAGAGATGCATTTTAAATAAAAGGACACATTCTACTCATGTAAAAACACGCTGATTCCCGGACCGTCTGAGAAGGCGATTGGGCCGCATCTGGCCCCCGGGCCTTAGTTGCCTAACCCTGGTTTAACCCATTTTCATTGATGCTTCTTCACATGAACTGAAAATAATGCCCTCTCCCACATATGCCTACCTGGCTGTTCAGATCCTGAGGACCAGAGATGCCCCCAAGTGAAACGAAACAGATGTCTAGCAAAGGAAGAGCTGCCTCAGTGGCGGCACCTTAGATATGGAATGGCCTCCCAGAGTCATCTTTCAGAGTTCATTCTCCAAAGCCTTTAAAATCTGTGTTCTTAAAATCATGACTTTTAATCCCTTCTTTCTATGTTGTATATTTTCAGTTATACCATGAACTAATATTTAAGTTTTTCTCTAAATGTAAATTAGTATGCTGCTATTTTCTTTGTAATATTTGCATTTTAACATTGAATTTTGTTTCAGGCATGTAAGCCACCCAGAGAACTATGTTACTGGGTAAAGGTAAAGGTAAAAGGTAAAGGTACCCCTGCCCGTACGGGCCAGTTGTGTCCGACTCTAGGGTTGTGCGCCCATCTCACTTAAGAGGCCAGGGGCCAGCGCTGTCCGGAGACACTTCCGGGTCATGTGGCCACCGTGACGAAGTTGCTCTGGCGAGCCAGCACCAGCGCAGCACACGGAAACGCCGTTTACCTTCCCGCTATAAAGCGGTACCTATTTATCTACTTGCACTTAGGAGTGCTTTCGAACTGCTAGGTGGGCAGGAGCTGGGACCGAAAGACAGGAGCTCACCCCACCACGGGGATTCGAACCGCCGACCATACGATCGGCAAGTCCTAGGCACTGAGGTTTTACCCACAGCGCCACCTGCGTCCCCTCCATGTTACTGGGTAGCTGACATAAATATTAAAAGTAAACAAACACTAAGGAAGAGAGTGTTTTTCCAAAAAATTAAAAGTAAGTATCTATGTTTCATCAAAAGAGAATATTCATGGTTTCAGAACTGAATAACTTACACAGATTAAACAGATAAGTCTTAAAATAGGAAAAGCATACCAATATCAACACAGTGCACTCTCCTGCTAGAGTCAGAAAGCATCTCCTGGAGTCTTGTCAGTCCAAGACACAGATCAACCCCATAATATTCTGCCATTGATTGACTGAAGTGGCATATAAAATGGCCGTGGAGTATGCACCAAATGATGGTTTGTTGTTTCAACAACTGAGTCATTTATTTGACAGAACGTTTTGAGTATGTACAGTGGTACCTCAGGTTAAGAACTTAATTCGTTCTGGAGGTCTGTTCTTAACCTGAAACTGTTCTTAACCTGAGGTACCACTTTGGTTAATGGGGCCTCCCACTGCCGCCACCGCACGATTTCGGTTCTCATCCTGAAGCAAAGTTCTTAACCTGAGGTACTATTTCTGGGTTAGCGGAGTTTGTAACCTGAAGCATCTGTAACCCAAGTTACCACTGTACATGCTTTTCTATAACCAAAACTTTCCAAACAAGTCATACTCAGACCTATTGAAATCTGTGAACTTAATTTGCTGAGGTTCATTAATTACAATGGTCTACTCTGCATATGACTAGTGTTGGTTATTAACCTGTATTTTTACATGAAATGTGCCTAATGCAGCCTTCTCGCCATCTCAACATAATGCTTGTATTTTGTGCTTCCAATATCAGAAATAGGCAAAGCAATGAATTTCAACTTTTTTAACTACTGAAAATTTGCCAGGAATTGTGTGTCAGCATTCTTCTACAGCAGCAGCAGCAGCAGCAGCAGCAGCAGAAGAAGAAGAAGAAGAAGAAGAAGAAGAAGAAGAAGAAGAAGAAGAGGTTTGGATTTGATATCCCGCTTTATCACTACCCGAAGGAATCTCAAAGCAGCTAACATTCTCCTTTCCCTTCCTTCTCCACAACAAACACTCTGTGAGATGAGTGGGGCTGAGAGACTTCAGAGAAGTGTGACTAGCCCAAGGTCACCTAGCAGCTGCATGTGGAGGAGCAGAGACACGAACCCGGTTCCCCAGATTACTACTACTAATTACTACTACTAAGAGACTACTGCTCTTAACCACTACACCACACTGGCAAGAAGACCCAAGATGCCTTAAATGTTAATGCTGGCACACAGAAAAATGCTTATTTTTTTCCTGCTACCCTACCTCCTCTATCACCTGATTTAAGATGGAAGAGCAAATTAACACTGATTAACATATGTAAGCAAACATCACAACCATTTGGAAAGCTAAAGTATCCTAACTATTTTGCTGGAGTTTCCTCCCATCAGTCTCAACAAATAAAATTACAAAAAATCATGACCTTTTAGTTGACACAATGCCCAAATTTTGGAAGTTAACCAAATTAAGGTTTGGCAACTACCTCTTAGTCTGCCACTGAATTACTTCCAACACAATATCCTCTAATCTCAATTTCAGTAGATGAGTATGGAGAATTTATCACCAACTTTTTAGAAACAGACTTCCTTCTCCTCAACATTAAATATTTTAAGCCCAAGTTTGTTACTTTCATTCCATAGTAATTTCAAAACAAGGTAATGTAACAGCCATAAATTCTAAAGACACCTTTCTCTATCCTCCCACATTTTATTTTACTATTTTGTTTGGCCCACACTTCTTCAGTGTAGTAAGTTTTTAATGTTTGATGTTTTATCGTGTTTTTACTATTCTGCTGGGGAGCCACCCAGAGCGGCTGGAGCAACCCAGTCAGAAGGGCAGCCTACAAATATCATCATCATCTTTATTCAGCTTAACTGCCAATAATCTACTGCAGCTGCTTAAACCTGCAGATGTAGAAAATAGGGGATAAAAAGCCTTGCATGGTGTGCTCTCTAATCTAATTCATTCTCTGAAATCTACAATACTTCAGATACATTTTAGCATGTATTTTACATTCATTTAAAGACCAATAATAGGATCTTGTTAAGTTTATATATATAAAAAATGGAACTACCCTATTGTTCATACAGATGAAGAAAAGCGAGAGTGACAAATGTTTGTATGAGGAACAGATGTGAATATATTTATTGCAGCCCAACTTGGATTCCACTTTTAATCTCACCTATACACTTACATACTCTCTGTAAATACAGAGTTAAGAGTAAAAATGTAATACATGTTGGGCTGCGGTAAATATATATTCTAAAGAACTCCAGAAAGTTTTCTTTCCTGTGCATATACCAGTCTAGGATTATTAAATGCTAACATGTGGGACAGATATATTATGCAACACAATATACTATGTTGGAGCCTACAAGCAGGCAAAACAAGGCAAGCATGTGTGCAATTTAGGCAACTACAAGTATGGACCTGCAAAAAATAATAATTAAAAATTCAACTTCTACTGGTTCCTTCAGGAAGTAGCTCCCCTAGCACAACATTTGAGTTAAATCCCCCCAGCATTCACATTCCAGAAGGGTTTGTTCCTTGAACACAGAGAAGCCATTTGCAGATATGTTTAGAGATACAGTGGTACCTCTGGATGCGAACGGGATCCATTCCAGAGCCCCGTTCGCATCCTGAAGCGAATGTAACACGCAACTGCGCGTCGCGTTCCACCGCTTCCACGCATGCGTATGATGTCATTTTGAGCATCTGCACATGCGTGAGAGCAACCCGAAAACGCTCAACTTGAAGCGTATTTATCCCGAGGTATGACTGTACGTCCTGAGTCAGGTTTGTATGGACAACAGATTTAGCTCCAGTTCCTCCTGCTCCATGAGCTATATGTGCAGAGGATGTGCAAGCATATGTACTTACTTAGACCAGGGTGTTTCACTCAATGGAGTCAATACTGGGACTAGCTCCTTGAACTGGAAAGAAATGTGCCAGAGCAGAGGGGCTACAAAAGCTGTATCACAATTATAAACTCATTACACAGAAAGAAGATTAACAGAGGTCAATAGACCTTAATTCTACATACTATGTAAGTACCTAAACATGCATGCTACCATCAATGCTCTTCCATGTTGGTGTAATTTGAAAAGGGAATGAAATTACACTAATTGCTTGGTCTATCTCTTGAGCTAGCATATCCCTCTTGTTTGGATCTTGTTTAGAGATAGAATGCCAGGTGCACTGGGTAGCCTAGCAACAGTACAAGGCTGAAAGCCTGGCTTGCTGACTCATCCATCCTCACTTTAGCTCAGGAATCTGTGTAATTGCAGAGATGGGTATAAAAACCAAGACTGCATTGCATTCGCTGTCTGGGGGCAACGGGGGGGGGGAGTCTATGAGAAACCATGTTTGGTGGATTTTACATAGCAGTGTGAGCTAGCATGGCAAAGTGCTAGTGGATCTCTCTGTATATTTGTTTCTTTACTTCTTTACTTCTTAGAACTCTATTATAGTAGTAATCGTGTTTAGCTATGTCTTGACACAATGAACACTTTATACTTTAAACTCAACTGAGTGGGAAAGGAGTTTTCTTAACTGGGGTTTCTGGAAAAGGCTGACTACTAAAAAGCAGAAAAACTCTGGTGTTCTGCTGGAAGACCATGCTGGTGTTGTGCACTCTCTGCTGATCACACTGGTTGTGGTGAAGCCCCAACAGATAGTGGGCCCACGTCTGGTAGGTTATGAGCCAAGTCATAACACTCCATAATCTCTAATCATGTCACTCTAGTAAACCAAACTTCTAAGAAAACAAGGAAAAGCTAGGATAACTATTGGAAGGCATGTTCAAATAGCTAAAGCAGAATTTGCAATGTTTTTCCCATTGTTCTGATGTTGCTTTTCTGTTTTATTACTTGTCTTTAAAGTTAACAGAAGACTCACCCAAAATGTTTAATGCCTCTCCTTAACTGTGATACACTGAAATGAAGATAGCAGTTAGTTTGGAGACAGCACTGCTTCAAAGGTACACAGCATATTTAGACAAAGACTCCTGTGTATTCAACTGCTGATGCACATCTGCTGAATATTTAAACTTCAACCTCGCTTTTATCTGATGTGGCCATCATCGCTGCGATTCATTCAAACGTTCATATATATTTTGCTCAGCAACTCCTCAGGGCAGTATTAACTCTGTATATTATGATTGTAGATTCAATAAGAATTGTCCCCAAGTAAAAATCTGTGTAGAAGTAAGTCACTGGATAAATCTGTCAAGAGATGCCACTATCACTTACTAAAGATCCTAGTTCATGGGACTCTTAGACTGTGTATATATGAAACACAGGTTTTCTGGGAAGGCATAATATTTTCAAAGTCTTGATACATCTGTTCAAAAGTTTATAATTTCAATTACTTAATACTGCTAAGCTCTTTGGATTCGGAATGCAAGCTGCCTCTTTATACTTGCTTAATGCTTCAAGACCAAAATGTTGTTGGAAAAGTCTAATACTTGCCTTTGGCTTTTGTAAAATAAGCCGGAACATTTAGTGTAATTCAGGGGTTACACATTCAATAGAAAGATTATATTTACTCAGCAGATTTATCACCAGGAAAATTGCCTCCTTCCTCCTAGCTCAAGCAGAGCCTTATAAATTGTTGGGCTAACAAAGAACCCGGACACTGCTTTAAAACTCTATGCAATACCTTAAGATCATCAATATTTTTTTAAAAGGCTATCATTGTTTTCTGGCGTTTTTTGTTTTGGTTTGGTTCTTTTACTTGCATGGTGGATTCTGAGCATTTGATACTGTTACTGTATTTCAACTTCTTCCATTACCACCAGAACTCTAAAAAAAACCAACCTCTGGTCTACAGTTTGCCTACATAAAATCTGTCATGATTGTGTGGGGGCTAGAAGGCATGCAAAGCAAGCAAGACTTTAACGTATCATGAAAGCAAGCAGATGTTTTCTCATATGCAAATCATGCTTCACTTCTCAGGCGCTGGTAACTAGGACAAAAAGCACCTTATTTTGTGAAGATTTCCCCCCACCCCCCAATACACACACACACACACACACGTCATTTACTCTCCGATACAAAATCAAAGCGAAAGGAATTGTTTGATAAAGTAGGGCAGTCTCTTTCATGACACAGAAGACATAACTGTACTGAAAATGATTAGCTCTGAAGAAAGCTATGGTGTAATCTTCACCTACATCTTCTTTGGTGCAATTTTTAAAGTTTGCACATAATAAGATGCTGCATCTAACACAGATAGTATAAAAATATAGTATATCCTCTACAGTAACCTAAATATTTCATGTTTATAATAATTAGAAGTGTATCTATCTGTGATGAATGACTAGTGCAAATGACTAGGGCAATCCCTTAACACAGACCTGTTTCACCAGTATTCATCCAAGGTAGGCAGTGTCTTACATTTCAGATCTGCTGGAGCCCAATATTTTTAACAACCATTTTTACTAAGCCCATTTTAATTTCATCTGTAGATAAAAAGTTAGCTTCAGGGTGCATTTCCACTGAGTTAACTCTTGAAACCTCTTTTCAAGTTCTCTTAAATAGCCAACTGTTATTTGAAGTTACCCCATTCTACCCCTTTCAAGTTCTCATGTACAGAGGATTCATGAAAATGTCAAGACTTTCACTTTGCAACTTTCTTGCTTCTTCTGAATGCCTCCATGCTTGTTCCAGAGTGGAAGTTAGACTCCACCCCTGCCCCTCCTGTTGAATTCCAGAATTCCTGCAAGCCTAGCATGAAATGAAAGGCCGATCATTTCCTGAATTGTTTACACAAGTGAGAAAAATTAGAAAAAGGGAAGGGTGTTTTTCCCACCCAACATGGAGCAAGAATCCTCTTCCTTCTCCAATTTTCCCATAATGTCGAAAGAGACTACAAGTGTGTCTCAAATTAAAATAATCCAAACATGCAGTCACTGGGAAAATATGTTACTGCTGAAGCCGGCAGTACTGCAGAACCCTCTCTAATTATCAAACTAGCTTCCACAAAGCCATCCATGACAAGCAGTAAAGTAAATGAGGGGGAGGGGGTCAAAAACTCTGCAAAGTTGGGAAGCACTGAAGAAACTATAAGTCTTATTCTTTACAGTGCCCCAATTCCTTGACAATTATTTTTGGCTATACTAAGCGAATCTCTAATATTCATAACATAAACTTCAATGAGTTGGAATGGTACTCTGTCCAAGCTTCAACCACAAGTTTTATTTCTTCTTTTCAAAAACCAGAAGACCAACTAACTAGGCAGCATAATAATAAATCTTTAAATTAGGAACAAACAACCCACCTTTTGTTGCCAATATTATCTAATATTAGGACTCTACTGTGGGTCTATGAATGCATGAATATTCTTTATCACTGCTGTAGCATCTCAACAAAGGAATTCTGATGACCATCAAACTGAATACAAATAGGAATTTTTGAAGGTAAAGCATTAATTTATCCTGTTTCATGCACCAAATCACCAGCCATAGCTATCCAAACACCAGGTTTTAAGAACATTTGCCATTTTAAATATGAGATGCATTTCTAGCTCCTTTGTAATTGGATTACTACCATCTTTTTTATCCAAGAGTCTGCTCTACTATCAATAATGATTGCTGCTAATCTGATTTTGGTTTCAATTTGTCAACCAGATACTATACTACAGAGTTATACTATAACAATATTAATATAGAATCATCTCCATCGTCAATTGAAATTACTTAAATTAGCATATATGCACAATTTAGATTTTCCAATCTTATATGGGTTATCTTCCTTTTTAATATTTGGAAGAGGCTCAATGCTTACAAAAAATAGCACAGCTGAAAAAGCCAAACTTGCCTCATCTCTTGATAAAATAAAATAAAATGTTAATTATTCATTGCAGCTTATGTGGTCAATGTATTATATTATTACTTGCTTTCATATTTATTTAATACTTTCCACCAACCTCTACCTCAGCCTGTCAAAACTTTTGAGCACCATGAAAATGTAAAAAGTTTACCAATTTTGAGACAAAAAGGTTGCAACAATATTCTGTAGGCAGAAGGAAATGGTGCCTTCCTACCCAAAGGCCAAACTACCTAATATCAAATTGACACTTTCAACAGCACCTGTGATTAGATTAGATCCAATTTATATATGACTTCCCTCAAAAGGCATCCCAAAAACAATCTGCAGGGGAAAGATACAATATACAATAGAAATCCACTGAAGTGAAATACAGTGGTACCTTGGTTTACAACCATAATCCATTCCGGAGGTCTGGTTGTAAACCAAAACAGGTTGTAACCCAAGGTGCGCTTTCGCGAATGGGGCCTCCAAAATAAAAATAAAAATGGGTTGTAATCCAAAAAAAGGGACACACACTTCAAGGTTTGACATGGTTGTAATCCAAAACGGCTGCAATCCAAGGTACCATTATATACTAAAAGCGTTCATCCACAAAAATCACCCAACTGCATAAATTAATAACTGCAGCCACTTAAGGATCAACAACAAAAACAAATGACCAGAAGCCAAACCATTAAAGCTGTCCAAATGCCTGGGCATAAAATTAAATAAATCTTCATCCTTCTTCTGGCACCAAGCAGTGCTCCCTGGGGAAGGAATTCAACAATCAGAAGTCACCACAGAGAAGGCTCATCCTCTCACTGCCACCTTCCAAACATCTGTTGGAGTAGGTACATGAAGAATTATATTTCAAGAAATGGTAAACAACTCTTGTAAAAAGAAAAAAGACATTTCTTAGACTTCCAACCAGGATCAGCAAAGATTCAGATACCACTAACTTCCAGGCTGCTTATTACTAGAATAAAGTTATCATTCCTTGCTTATATAAGGAATATTTAAACAGAATTGCTATATATGTGTTTTGGCCTGGTTTCTACATCACATTAAACTATGGTTAAAGCAAACAAGGATTCCATGTCTACAAGCAGTGGGATTCTGCACATTGCTAAAAAGCCCACACTCCTGCCCCACCATGATACATCTTATTGCTATGTGTGAATCTGGGTTCAAGTTTTGTTTCCCCAAAGAAAACTACAAGCAGGGTGCAAAAAAACCCACAAGCTCAAGATTCTAGTTTGTTTCTTCCCCAAGTGCAACATCAGCAGGAGCAAGGAAGGAATGAAACATATGCTTTAAAGCAACATGCACCAGCATGCTGTTCATGTACAATAAACCAGCCTTTAAAGATTAATATTTCCCAATGGGAGGCATTCCACATAAATCAAAATACTACACGTACACCATGTAGGTAGGTAAAAGGTAAAGGGCCCCTGGACAGTTAAATCCAGTCAAAAGTGACTATGGGGTGCGGCGCTCATCTTGCTTTTCATGCCAAGGGAGCCGCTGTTTGTCCACAGGTCATGTGGTCAGAATAACTAAACCGCCACTGGTGCACGGAGGACAGTGACAAGTGCCAGAATGCACTGAAACGCTACTTACCTTCCCACCACAGTGGTACCTGCTTATCTACTTGAACTGGTATGCTTTTGAGCTGCTAGGTTGGCAGAAGCTGGGACAGAGCAATGGGAGCTCACCCCGTTGCGCAGATTCGAACTGCCGACCTTCTGATGAGCAAGCCCAAGAGGCTCAGTGGTTTAGAGCACAGTGCCACCCACCCCATTTTTACACCCTGTAGTAGTAGGATGGGACAATACTACATAGATGTACATTTTTTCACCAAATCCAAAGTCATAACATTTTTCTTAAATCATCTAAAAAGACTGGCAAAAATCTCCTTGATTATCCCATCCAGCTGTAACAGGCAGAGGTAGCATGATAATAAGGCAAAACCATATGTTCAAGTATGTCGTCATAATATACATTGTAATGTGATTGCAAGACAGCTTTATATTATTTAACAGTCAATAATTTTGGAAGGTTTTTAAGATTTACTCTGGTCAAGTGTGTATAGATGCTTTCAAAGTTTCTTAAAATGTTTCTAACAAGTAACCAGGAAACTCTTACGCAAGAGTGCTCTTGCAAATTTTCACCATCTAATCTCAAGGAAATAATATTCTTGATTTGGTGCAATTCAGTAGTGAAGGAAGTGACAATATACCAGAAAGACCTACTCAGAAGGAAACTGGTCTATAACCCAGAGCATCCAAGCGTGAAGGGAAAGGAGTCAGGAATTAACTATCACCTCTTATTTTTGGATGGATTATAAGGATTCAGAATTTCAGTTTAAGGACCTCAGTGGGAAATCAGTCTGTACAATTATTGGATGACCAATTTTTATTAAGCAATTAGTAGAGAATCTGTTTGCAGAGCATATATAAAATAAGCACTGGTTACTACAATTAACCCTGTGTTCATCATGCTCACACTAGCCCATTTACCTTGGGGTCAAAGCCTTAAAAAAAAAAGGAGGGTTTCAGAAAGCATGAAATGTTCTCTTCATTCCACTCAATTCAGTTCCCCCTGCTCGGTGGTTCACACAGCATTATGTGGCTACTTAGTTTGCTCAGTTCTCACCAGGTTGTTTTTGTGGCAGTATTTTTAAGAGTTTTAAGAGTTCTGAAACCCTTGGGGTTCCTCAAAGCCTGCTTATACCTTCTGCTTATGCATGGACAGTGCTGTTTTAACTACCGTATTTTTTGCCCCATAGGGCGCACCAGCCCATTGGGCGCAGCTAGTTTTTGGGGGGGGGGAATAAAGGGGAAAAAAATTATTTCCCCCCAGGCGCGGGCCTGGGGCGGGGGAAGCCCGAGCTTCCCCCGACCCCAGCCCCCAGAACAGGCTGCTATCCGCAAGCCTAGGGAGCCCGGCGGGAAGTCGCGCCGGTCCCCCCAGGCTTGTGGAGAGCTGCCCGAAGCCCAGGGGGCGCGCTGTTCAGCGCGCCCCAGGCTTCGGGATGCAGGCAGCTCTACGCAACCCTGGGGAGACCGGTGCAAAGTCGCGCCGGTCTCCCAAGGGTTGCGGAGAGCTTCCTGAAGCCTGGAGAGCAAGAGGGGTTGGTGCGCACCAACCCCTCTCGCTCTCCAGGCTTCAGCGAAAGCCTGCATTCGCCCCATAGGACGCACACACATTTCCCCTTCATTTTTGGAGGGGAAAAGGTGCGTCCTATAGGGCAAAAAATACGGTACATAAGGATTGGCACTTAGAGACTGAGTTCATTATTAGCATATGGGATGATGGCAATCTCTGACTCCATACTTAACACGTAATAATTCAAAGAAACAGCTTGTAAAGTT
The DNA here is from genome assembly GCF_027172205.1 of Podarcis raffonei. Classification (NCBI taxonomy): domain Eukaryota; kingdom Metazoa; phylum Chordata; class Lepidosauria; order Squamata; family Lacertidae; genus Podarcis; species Podarcis raffonei. Next base: position 62,979,631 of record NC_070606.1, on the reverse strand, counting down.
TTAATGAAGAAGGACCTTGTAAAACAGTACACTTGGGGGAAGGATGATTTCTCTCGGCCCTGATTTCATTCACGGGGATAAGAAGAACATCAACTACTATCTACCGGTTGATTACATCTAGCCTGCCATATTTTTTGCCCTCCAAACCCAAAATACTACTGACGGTATTCCAAAGCAATTCTTCACATCTGCATAGCACAGAAAAAATGACATGCTACAATTTAAGAAAAATAATAATGGGTTGTTCCAGCTATAACACAATTCCTTTATGACACCATTTTGCTACTTTAATGTTCGCTATAGTCTTTTAGCCTCTGAACAAACTTGTGAGGTCAGTTAGACATATTGTGTCCAATACCACACAGTGAGCTTCAAGGTCAAGACTGACTTCACATTAACCAATATTCTCTGCACATGCCACCAGAAACCACAAGCTAAAGCATTTTCTGAACACAATTCAGTTGTTGAAAATCATTACACACACATGTGGTACACAGTGACCATCTAAGGTCTGGTGCGCCTATCTTACCTTGCTTTTGAAACTTCTATTCAGTGAGGCTTAAAATGTGAAAGACGTACTGTACAACAAAAATGGCATTCTCCTTGACTACTAATTCTCCCCTCCTTGTTCTTCATGTTGCATTTGTTGCACATAGATATAAATCAGCATTTTGCTTTTATGTTTTTAATAAATCTTTAAAATTTAACTTAAAATGAATAAAACTAGCCACTAAGCTTCTCTTTTAATAGCTTAATAAAAAAAATGTCTGGACATAAGCAGGTTTGCCCAACCATTAGGGGTTAAAGTGAACCAATCTCTACCAGATACACAAAGTAAAATAAAATTTTTCTATTTTAAAAAACCAACAATTCACCGTAACATGAATATTTATATTCTACCTACCAAACATGGGCATTTCATGGTCACATGAAAAAACGGAATTGCTCTTGTCTCTCAAATAGCTACTAAGCCTTACTTTATCAATCATTGGATATTTCATTTTTTGTTTGAGATGGTGGAACTAGGGCAGGAGAGAGTAATGCAGAAAGTAGTAACAATCGGGGAAAAGGTAACTTACTGTACATGTTCTTATATTCCCGTACTTAAGATGCAATCACTCACTTGCCAGAGAGTAAATTCAATGAGACTTATTTCTTAGTAGGCAAGATTGCACTGTTAACCTTAAACTGTCATGGATGCCCATTGTAAAAAAGGCACAATATGGTTAGGGAAATATTTTAAAAAACATTACCTCTACAGGTTAAAAATGGAAACATTTTTACAGTGAGACAAAAATATGTTAAGTGTAACAGTACTTTATTTAGTAAATTAACATGGTTTAGTGGTCAGATTTAGGAATTGTTTAGGAATAGTGTCGATTTAAATCAGCATCATTTCTTGCTCATTTAGATAACTGTGATTTACCGTATTTTTCCGTGTATAAAGACTAGGGTTTTTTTTTACCAAAAAATTAGGTTTAAAATTGGGGCTCGTCTTATACACGGATAGTGCTGAAGGGTGTTTTCTTAATTTGGAGTCCCCAAAAATAAGGGGCGTCTTATAAATGGGGGCGTCTTATACACGAAAAAATACAGGAAATCAATCCACCCTGCTTTGAGGGTCATGAACCCCTTTTGGAAAACCCATGTCTAAGCAATTTGATCTTTTTCACTGTTCTAGCATTTTATTTGTAAAACAGAATAATCTGCCTCAGATGGTTTATTTTAGGAAAATTTTAAAATGCAATGATTGTAATACGGGCGCATTGAACAGATATTGTTACCCTCAGGATTCATTGCCTGAAATATGATCCAGAGTCTGGAGAAACTAACATATCAATTTGGTTCAACAAATGCTGAATTGCAATACAAAATTATACACCAAAATGAGTTTTTTTCCACCTACTGCTCTTGAGACCTTCTCTCCCCACAAGAACAGCAGGGAGGAATCAGAGGTTCAGGCCAACAAAAATAATTAGAACAGCCTTTTCATCCAGCATTCAGCCATCAGGTTTTGCACTTCTTACAGAATCATGCACACTTGTACTTGCAGTGATTCAACCCACAGCATTTTACAAGGGTTTCTGAATGTTCTGTAAATGTTAAAAAAGGTGTCCCTTTCATGATTTGAAATACAGAAAAATCCTGTGTAACAATAAGATACCTTCCATATATTAGAGAAAAAGTAGAGGGCCACTGTTTAAGATGAGGACCACTGTTCAAGATGCTAGAAGTTTTTCCTTACATTTGTATATCTTAATATTAGGTAGCAAAACACCAAGGAATGAAATGGCATAAACAACTGCCAAGGGTAATCTTCCTTCAAGTCCAATGCCCTAAACCTCCTGTGTCAGCACATAAATTCACAACACAGTCTCAACTGCCCTCTAATTAATGATTATTTCTTGACTTGTCTCAATCAGAAACTTTAAAAACTGAAAAAGGTGTTCCCCAAGCACCCACTAATCATTCTGCAAGACCCTTTCTTTGCTAATAGAAGGACGGCTTTCGGAAAAACAGTCCTCCTCTTTGGTGAAGCAGTGGCCTTTTGACTCTACAACATTGAATAGCTATTCAATCACAGCTAAAATGTCAGCCTCCCTCCATTAACCCCTTCAACCCCTTCTGGCAACAGCAAAGTATACAGTCCAGAATAGCTGGTTACTCAGAGAAGCCAATTCCAGTTATCTTAAGAGTTCTATCCACATACTTTTAAGTATGTTCTGAATTTTACTAAACAGGATCTTTTAGTTATAATTCACACAGACGTCTGTTCCCTGTGTAAGGGTAACTACATTATAGGGCTGTAGTCTAGCACATTGCATCTTCCCAATTGATACAATCATCTCATACTGAACTGTGAAGCACAGTACTGGTGCTAGGAACAACTGACATATCACAGAATTTGCCTTGCATCGGATCAGACAATTGGTTCATTCTGCTCCATATTTTCTGCACTGGCTGACAACAGTTCTCTTTGGCTTCTGGTAGGCTGAGAAAGAAATCCCACCTCAAATGCCAAGTCCTGAACCCTGGATCTTTTGTATGCAAAATATGTGCTTTACCCCTTAGCTATGACACTTCAGTTACATGTTGGTAATAAACATCATCAGTTAAGTCACCAAGCGTTTTTCCCTCAAATTTGCCTTGCATCCTATAATGTTAATGCAGTCTTTAAAACAGGCTGATTTACCAAGTAAATGTTCATACACCTTGAGTATACTAGCTTGCTGCTTTGGGGTAAACACAAAAGAACAAACAGCAGTCTACAATCAATTAGTTTGGTATTTTCAGTTTTCATTAGTTATATATTTTTTCGCATTAGAAAAGAGCGCAGCTTACATATGTTAAGTACATCTATACATAGGATTCTTACCCACCAAAGCCATCTGCTTTTGTTAAATTACCACCTTTCCTGAGATAAAACGTTTAGTTTGTTTCACTGTAGCATTTAATGCAGCATGGTAGAACATGATACTGTCTGTGAGATACAGCATGTAGTTTTTAAAGGCTGTTTTTAAGGGAACAGTAGATGAAGCTTAATTTTAACTGGAGAAAAGAGGAAATTTAACATGTTAAGATGACTAATATATAGCTGCACTGTAACTGCAAATGTAGCACACAATATTGAGCATCAGCAGCTAGTATGGTGTAGAGCTGCAGAACCATCCTATCAACACCAGTATCACTACTATGGTGAAATCATGATTACGTGGAGGACACTATCCAGTACTCACATGTAGTATTGGACTCAGTGTACATGTACATGCAGCTCTGATCTCTGATATTGTGAGTTAAGTATGAAAACAGAGGGATTGGAGTTCAAACCCCTGCTCGGCCATAAAGCTGACTAGGTGGCCCAAGGCCATTAACTATCTCTCTCTCTCTTTAACCTGCCCCATTAGAATTATTATATGAACAAAGTGGGTTAACTTCACAGCCATCATCCTGAACTCCTTGGACCAGGCATGTCCAAAGTCATTTTGGGGGCCTAATCTGGCCTGCCGGTCTGTTTAATCTGGCAGTTTATTTCCTGGGGTAAAATCCTAAAAAACAACAACAAAAAACAACCCTCAACATGTTCAATCCCAGAAAAAAACTCAACACTTTCCACCATAAAAAAGCTCAACAATTTCAACCCTAAAAAAGGTCAACAATTTTGGTTGGCCCTCATGGCCCTTAACTTCATCAAATCTGGCCCTCTTTGAAAAAAGTTTGGATACCACTGCCTTGGACAAAGGTGCAATCAAACAACTATAAATTTAAGAACTATGCCTGAATTTGCTCCCCCCCCCTTTCTTCAAGACTGCAAGCCTCATACAGGTACTGTCTTCAGTTTTTACTGATATAAAAAGCCACTCTGGGATTTTTTTTAATGTGGGGGATGCTTCATCATACATAGTGCAAGCAGCTGGGGTTTGCAGCACAACTGGATAGCAGGTAGGGGGGCCTGTGAACCCATTTACATCACAGTCAGGCTGTGCTCTTGCCTGATTTTTCCATTCAATGTTGAAGCATGTTCTCTGGCTCATTAGAACAGATGCAAAACTACACCAAGGCACTTGAGCAGCAGAAGGGATGAATGTATATGCATTATTTGTATGTGTATGGCATATGACTTATGGCAATGTACCATACTTTGGAGTTAACTTGTGGCATACTTTGGTTTTAAGTTCTGCCTGCAATAGGCAAAAACCTTACTGGCACTTGCAAAGACCTACTAGAATGAATTGTTAGGAGTAAACTGCACAGTTCACTGCACACAGCAAAAATAAAGATGCAGAAGAGGTAGAAGTATGCAAGAGCAAATGGGAAGAGGGGAGAGCTGGTTGAAAAGAAAAGGCAACAGGAATAAGCACCGACTCGAAGAAAGGGAGGCAGAAAGATTCTTTTTTCAAGTTTTTTAAAAAGACAAGACATATCAGTAAATTTTCAAGCAGTGCAATTGATGGCTTCACCTCTGCATTTCTGGATTTCCTGGCCACTGTTTCAGCAGGTAAAGGTAAGTGCATCAGCAAATCAGCTGCTGAGTTGGGCTGGGAGGGGGAGTTGTGTTAGTGAACCTGTTAATGCATAATAATAGCATGTACAGCTGGTGTCTGACGGCAACATAGTATAAACTTGTTTCATACCTATGGAGGCATATCAATATAAATATCTAGATTTTTTAAAAGGCATATCAAGTACTTTCACAATTATCCCTGAGTGGAAGCAGATCTCCAGACTAAGCCAACATGCAGCCGATCATTTTATTTGTAGTTAACTTCTGGAGTTGCCAACATGATGTGAAAAAGCACCACAGCACCCCAAAGGCATGCAATAGTTCCCAGCAGGTGATCTACTCTCCTCTGTGCTGAATTGCTCATCAATTACTCTCCTGACTGCCCAGTCCCTCCTTGTTCAGCCTTCATTGTCTGCACCCACTCCATTTCCTTTCTGATTGTAAATTCTGTGTCTACACAGCAGCTTTAAACCTAGACACCTCTTTAATTGAGAATATTCTCCAAAAGATTATTCTCAAGAATTTAACATCACTAGTCACTGCACAGAAAAAGTATGCTTGTGTAGAAGGGACTGTGTGTGGCTAGGATGAACATAACAATTATAAATAAGTCTACTCAGAAGCAAGCCCCACTAAGTTACTCCGATGTGAGCATGCTTTTGATTCCAGCCTTAGGAAAGAGGGGGGCAGATGAAGATAGGAGAGTAAGACAGGACTCCTTCACTTTTAATACTTTCTAGGAGAAGGAATTTCAGCAGATGTTGCTTGTCATGGAACTTAGGCAACTGTCCAAGGTTCAGGACTACTGTTAGAAACTCAGATATATAAGCTACCGGTAATTTCCAAATGGCACCTCAGTTACAGTTGCCACAACAAAATATATAAGAACCGTTTTTTTCTGGAACGAATAATAATTATTATTACTATTATCATTGTATTCATTTCTATACTGCTTTATATTTTAAAGAAAAAATTTGAAAGCGGTTTACAACACATTAAAACGTCAAATAAAACAATCCAGAATAAAACAAATTCAAGCTTCAAGAAAAATATTTCATATCCTTGTCTTAAGTGACCTTTTCACTTTTCCCGTATTTACCTGCTTAATTTGTATAGCTGCCCCACAGCAGAAGTATTCTAGAAAGCTAGCGTGGTGTAGTGGTTCTAGTGTCGGACTAGGACCTGGGAGATCAGAGTTCAAATCCCAACTCAGTCAGGAAGCTCAATGGGTGACCTAGGACCAATCACAGCCTCCTAATCTACCTCACAGGGTCATTGTAGGGATTAACTGAGGAAGTGAACCATGTACTCATTGGAGAAAAAGGTGGAATATAAATGCAATAAATAAGCCCTTCTGCTTACCTGCTTAAGAAAGCTGGGCGGGCCAGCCAGATGGAAATGTCAGTTGCCTACCTGGCATACAGAGATGTCCCAAGTGGTCACAACTGGACCCACGCCTGTTGCAAAACACACCTGGCACCTGGGGAATTTCTAATGCTGTTCAGGACCTGTACTTTGCATCTGGCCACCCAAGAGGTGGATGAGAAATGCAGAGTAATCTTATGAAGTTTTACTCAGACTTAAATCCCACCAAGTTAAATGGACCTTACTTGCATATAAGAATGCATAGGACTGCAGCCTTGTGTTCAGTTTCATGGGCAAGTTGAACCCCACCAGTGAAATTGGTAGTTTACTATATGAAGTGGGGCCAAATATTTGCTTCTTGGCATTTGGGGCTGAGACCCCATCTGTGTCATATATTGTCCATTTTGACTGGGCACACTTACCATGGCAGCCATTTTGTGGTGGGGCTCACAAGTTTCTCAAATTTCCAAATTCACCCATGCGTCCAAAAAGGTTTGTGACCGCTGGTAACCTCATCTTTACAATAATGTTGTGGGAACAGCTACGTAGTTAATTAGTGTCTTGGTCAATTCTTTTCATACTAATCATCATTAAACAAATCATATAATAGGTATCTCTTCCCGTGCATGAAGTTGAGTTATAAGTTTCATATAATTGCTTTTGAATATCTTTTGAAACATGTAATGTCTTTTGAATTATACTTTGTTAAAATTTTAGATGGTTGTTTTTTACAAAAAAGATTTTTCAATTAAATCAAGTAAGTTGTTATGATAGATATAATTTTCTTTTCCCATAATGTGTTTCAACAATGTAGTTCAAAAAATGAACCAAACAGATTCCTTTAGAAGACTGTGTAAAAGAAATGCTCAAACATGTTTGAATTTACTAGTTGTTACTCATTTATTTATTTGTTTGTATTTCATGTATTGTGTTTCTTGTATTACCTTGTTCTGATGGAAAACACCCTGTAACTATTTTGGCAAAGGGTGGTATAGCAACATCTTGATAGACAAATAAGTAACAGTATCAGGTACAGTGGTACCTCAGGTTACAGACGCTTCAGGTTACAGACTCCACTAACCCAGAAATAGTACCTCGGGTTAAGAACTTTGCTTCAGGATGAGAACAGAAATCGTGCGGTGGCGGCAGGAGGCCCCATTAGCTAAAGTGGTACCTCAGGTTAAAAACAGTTTCAGGTTAAGAACAGACCTCCAGAACGAATTAAGTTCTTAACCCGAGGTACCACTCTATATCCACCAGAAACCAACAAACCATATTGTAGTTGCCAATCCCCTGCTGAATGATGCTGCTTATTCAACAGCAGCAGCCCAAAAGTCTAACAAAATATTAATGGTTTAATATTCTGGTTAATAAAGTGATTATTAAAATCACAGTTCCTCATTTTAGACATAAAAGAGAATGGTATTATAAGCTAAGCATGATTGGTGTTCCAACAGGCAAGAGGCATGGGAAGAGATAAGAAAAGAGCATGAGGCTGACAGTCATTCCTAGTTTGCTCAACTATGGTTTACCCACCCAGGAATGTACATCCAAATGTGGCTACAAGCCACAAAGAGTTTGTCCTACCTTCACTGCTAGAGGCAGTATGCCTTTGAATACAAATTACTGGGAACTGCAAGCTAGGAGAGGGCCAGTGCACTCAGGTCCTGCTTGCAGGCTTCCCATAGGCATCTCTTTGGCCCACTATGAGAATTGAATGCTGAACCAGATGGACCTTTGGCCTACAGGGCTCTTCTAATGTTCTTTGGATTGAACAGGAAGCAAATTAAGTAACAACAAAAATATAATTTAGCATTTCAGCTAACTCTGGCCCAAAATCATCTAGTACTGCTTTCACTGATGCAACTTCTACACACCTGAAGGGTTGAGGGAGAGGGAAAATAGAAATGCAGCTCCATAAATGGCAATGTGAACTGGTAATTTCAATGAAATCCAGATTGCATCCTTTTGGCACAATGCAGAAAAAAACCCCTGAAGCTCTACTGAAATGAATTCAAGCCATACACACACTTAAGTATTCAGGTTAAAGTCCTGAAATGGACTTTGGACATGCCTGCTTTAGGTATAAGAACAACATACTCAACCAAGTTTTTATATATCACTAGCCAGCTGTACCATTCTCTCAAAGAAGCTGACTCGGCCCCAAACCAAGGGTGGACTTTGGTAATCTTTCATAATATGGCACCCTGTGTGAGCCCAAAATTTGGTACCCCTAAATGGATCTTCTCAATTATGGATCTTCTCAATTTTGCGCCCCCTGAGCTCGGCAACGTGTGGGACAGCAACCACCCACCCACAGCCCTAACACTGATGCTGCCCAAACACACACACTGGTTACATTCAATCTAGCATATTGTATGCCTCTAAAGAAATTTCAGGAACTTCAAATCTGCTCAAGATTTGACTACTAAGATGTTAGTAGAAGCCTAATAGTTTCCTCATGTTATAATCAAATATTATCTGTTTGACTGATTGTATTTCCTGTTGGTATTCTAATCAAAGTGCCAGGCATCAAGTACTCTGCATCCTCATCATCCCTGACCATTGACCATGCTGGCTGGGGCCCTGGTGGAAGTCCAAAACCTCTGAAGAGCACCAGATTGGGAGAAGCAGCCCCAGAGTGCAGGATCCAAATCAATGGGTGCAGATGACATGAAATGGGATTTCAATTAATCGTCAGGAACTTCCTAATGAAACAAGCTGTCTGATAGTGGAACAGACTGCTTAGAAAGTGGCTATTAGAAGTTTAAGCAGAGGCTGGATAGCAGCCTATCAGGTATGCTGTAGCAGATTTCCTATATTTGGCAATTGCTGGACTGGATTACCTTTAAGGTCCCTTCCCATATTTAGCTTTTCTCTTAATGTTTTTATGTTGACCAGATGATGTTTCATTATATATTCAATTTTTACTGTTCTATAATTGTTCGCTGTACTGCTCTTAAATTGCTGGTTGTAAGAAATCTTGTAAGGTCTTTAGGTTGTATCCAATTTAAGAGTTTGAAATTAACGGTCCCAATATGTCCATTATTTTCAATAGATCTTCTCTGAGCAGACCACTGGGGAAAACCTTTTGTCCTAAAAAGCAAAGTTAAAATGTTTTAAACAAATAAGCTGTAAATAAAATTAATTAATATGCGATCTTGAGCAATGGCCAAGATTGCATTTAAGCAAGTTTCCCAGAATTTTATTTTAAGCAAATCTTCAGAAGATTAAATGTATTATATTATTCCAATGGGTGGTTGCTCAAATCATTTTCAGAGGAACGTCAACAGTTCAAGAGTTGGGTGAAACCATTCTGGTTCTTACATGAACAGCTTTTTCTGTATTACTAATTTGGCTTATCACACTTGACGTATTTATTTAGGACCCACTCTAGGTCTGGTCGTAATTTGTTTTAAACTGTTTTACTTTTGAATTTTACATTGTAGTGACCCACCTTAGGACCTTCTGGTGAAGGAAAATAAATCTAAAAATATCCTCCTCCAGTGGAACAAAAAGGGAACATTGCAACCAACTTATTAATTGCAAAGCGCCCATCTATATTAGTTCTATACATCAAAACTCCCAATATTCATTGAGATTCTGCAACATGTTCAAAAGTATTGTCTATTTAACCACACACAATGTTTCAACCTTAGGAAGAGCACTACCTAAAAAAAAAGTGTGGTGAGTAAGTTTATAATGTATATGAGTTGATGTTCTGCTCTTTGACAAGAACAAAATGTTCTATAATACAAAGGAGATAAATTACTCTTTGGTACAAGGTTGTAAGATTATACAAAAATGTAAGCTAACTTTTATTGGCCTATCTCTTGACTCACATGTTTTCCTCTCAAGTGAGCAGGGCATTGCCTATTCAAATCAGTGATGAAAACCACCCTGCAAGGTAATATGTCCCTCCCCCCTCCCCACATTCTAGCATTCCCTACTGCTGTTATATGATCCACTAGTTGCTGCATGTCCCATAGTCACAGCTAGTCTTCCTGCAGGCTACGCCGTCTAGCACAAGATGACCTGTGTTCCAGTCAATACAACTTGTAGAACATTCTTAAGTTATGTCACGAGGCAGGAACACAAAGATCCAAGGTGATCTTAAACACCAGAACAGAACTTCTGGTGCTTACTGCTTTGGTCACCTACCAACCAATTATTCCACTCCCCCAAAACCGAAACATCCTAAGTGGCCACTCTCCACTTACTCCAACTTGTGCCTAGCGTCAACCCATCACCCTACAGTATTAACCAGAACTCTGCCCCTAAAGCTCTTCCCTCCTCAAGAACCAGAGCTGCAACCAGGAGCTAACACTTGATATCTCCCACAACGGCTCAGTCCAACTCAGTCCCGCTATTTTAGGCATCTACTCTGATTCCGCCTCGGCCAACCCCCTCGGGGATCAGCGCTACCCCCAAATGGCCTCCCCATTTCCGCCTTGGCGTTCTCGCCCGCCACCGGTTTTCACGGCCGCCACCCCCGTGTCCCCGCTATGTGGGCCCTCTGCCTCTCCCGGCTCCTCATCCACGGCGTCGCCCGTGGCACACAACCCACCCACCCCCGGAAAGCGAGGGCAGCGCGGTCGACCCTTATCTCGCTCAGCGCCGCCGCCCGGCCGAGAACGAGCCGGGGAAAGCGCGCTCGAGGGAGCGAGGGAAGGCGGGCAGGCCCCGCGCGGGGGCGGGCGCACGGCGGCGGGCTCCGGGCCCAGAGAAGGCACTGGCGGGGTCGGCGAGGCGAGGCCGCCCCGTGGGGCCGCCGCCCTTCCATTGTCACCCCGGCCCCGCAGGGAGGGAAAAGAAGGGCCGAGCCGGGAGGGGAAGAGGGCCGCCACCCGGGAGGAGCCACCTCCTCGGGCGAGAGCCGCCCGCTCGCTCCCTCCCTCCCTCCCCGCTCTCGCTCTGGCTGCCGCCCGCTGGCCCGGCCCGAGAGTGTGAGCGAACGAGCGAGGGAGAGAGCGCGAGCGGGAGAGCGAGAGAGAGAGCGGGCCCGCTGCCCCCGCCCCTCGCGCCTCCATCTTGGATCTCAGCCTCGGAGCCCCCCTCCCTCCGCCCGCGCTGACTGCGTTACCTCAGCTGGGCCAGCGCCCCCGGGAATCCTACGGTGCCACGGGAGAAGGGTCCAGGCGGGCCGGGGCCAAGCCGGGCCGGAACGAACAAGCGGCGGTGCCGGGGGCCGCACCTCAGTAGAGCCGCAATCCTAAACCGCCATCTGGCGGCATTTCCTACCCGCCAATGGCGCAGCCGCCGCTGTCGCCAACCAGACCCAGCGCGCCTCCTGCCGGCCGCGTCCGCACACTACTCGAGCAGGCCCCGCCCGGCGGGGAAGGCGCCCAAAACAGCTTTCGCGCGAAAATGTGCGCGCGTGCGCGATACTTTTCTGGCCCTGTTCACTCACCGTACACCTTTTGTCTGCGCGCGCAGCGAGTCCACCTCCGGACGGAAGTGGTCTACGTGACACTTCCGTCCTGGCAGGGGGTTGGTCGGGCGGCCTCTCCGCCATTTTTATGCGCGCCTCCGGGTAGGGTTAAGGCGCGTCCCCGAAGCGCTCCAGTGTTTGCGAGCTGTGTTGCTGCTCGCGAGCTTAACAGCAGAGGGAGCCGACAGCTTTATGGCTGCGCAAGAGGATGACGGGCCCAAAGCGTTTAACGCAAACGGAGAGCTATTTATTTTTAATCGCTATTATAATGTGATTTACAGTTCATGAAACGCGGGATGCGTACAGAGAAATTAAATATTTACGATCGTTTCTTTTAGCAAAAGCCATATTTAGGGCATTTCGTTATTCGTTTAAAGTGCAAGTGAAGAACTTCTATTTTTAGCAGTTTCCCGCATTAATTTCAAACGTTTTCATGAAAAGTATGGTTTGAGGGAGGGAATCAGAAATGGTCCCAGGTGACTGAGCTAATAACTACCAAGGAAATAAAGAAGATATTTTGGGAACATGGCTATACCTACCGAAGGCTGGGAAATGATTAAGAACAGATTACTGTATATCACTCAGGCTTTGTGATCAAAACCCAATATTCTGTCCTCAGGTTGATATATTTAAAACAATACATAGAACCGATAACTGCACTCCTGGCATGTTGTATACTGCAGCCCGGTTAGAATATAACCTGTAAATAGGATCATATTTTATTTAGTCTCCCCCGCCCCCAGTAATTTACAATAGTTGTTAGAATATGTTTTTCCTCTAATCATGGACAGCAGATGATTGGATAGTGAGGAGGGAGAAATAGGTCAGGCTGGTGTAGAATCAAGAGCTCCCACACACCTCTTCCTCTTGCCTCCATCTGCTGCTCCACTGTCTCCCAGGACCAGGCAAGGATTGGGAGGCGCAGGTGGTTACATGCAAGTGGAGTCTACACCTGTTTGTGTGCAGCTCAGATGCAGGAGATAGATACATAAGCAAAGGTCAGCAGCAGAACCTCTGTTGCAGCAGACATTAGACTGGTGGACATGCCTTTCCCTAACTTGTAAGTGTACTTTTAACAATAGAATTACCGTATCTACTCTGCACATTCTGTGCCTGTCAGCCCCATGACACCCTTACACAATGTCATTAGCCACCATTCCCAACATTGCCCCAACTAGAGGCAGTCCAATATATTTTGCTGCTCCACAATTGACTGTTGTGCACTCCAATCCAGTAACTATATAAAGATGCGGGGCCCAAACCTTGAAGCATGCACAGCCTTATATAATCTACAACTTTCACCTTGGAAAAGATTCTCTCTCTGATCACATAACCACGTGCTCTAATGGCAGTCACAAAAATACTGCTGCTGTGAGCAATTGGTTGTGTTGCTCAGCTAGCTGTGGATCCAGCAGAGTCCCAGACATTATTTACTGAAAAATAAGTAGGGCTTGTATGACTCAGTTGTCAACTATTTTTTCCCTTTCTTTTTTCCTTGTACTGCTTTGTACATTTAACAACTTAAAGTGCAGGTTGTCGGAAACTCGGGCACATGCACAGCTGTTAAAAGATGCATTTTCACATTAAGATGTCTTCCCCACTTTACATGTTTGCTGTGGGAAACTGGTATACATACAGCAAACACATTTGTCACATAGAATATGGAACTGCTCTTCGCAAGTGTTTTATACAGATTGCTCTTGAACCAATCTCTTCAGGTATTATTCACAACAAATTGAAAGTCTTATTTAAATCAGGGAGGCTAACCTGTAACCTTCAATATGTTGTTAGAACTTCAGTTCTGATCAGCCACAGCCAGCATGACCAATTGCCAGAAATGATAACAGCTGTAATCTAACATCTGGAGTACCACAGTGAAATATACTCTGAGTCGAGTGTGAATTTCATGCTGTTTATTCAGCTCGTAGTAGCAATGAATGAAACTTTCCCCCAAACACCTAGCTATACAGTATATACATTATTTACACAATGGGTGCTGTGTGATTGGCTAATTCCGGGCTGCTCCTGTAGGCCAATCCGGTTGCTGATTCACTTCCTCCAGAAGCCTGGAGCTGGATTGGGTAGCTCCTGCGGACCAATCAGACTGCTGCATTCTGGAGCCACCCAATCCAGCTCCAGGTGGAAGTGAATCAGCGACCTGATTGGCCTGCAGGAGCAGCCAATCAGGTTCCTGGATGAAGTGAATCAGCAACCTGATTGGCCTGCAGGAGCAGCCCGGAATTAGCCAATGACACGGGGCATATTGTGTAAATAATGTATATATAGCTAGATGTTTGGGGGAAAGTTTCATTCATTCCTACTACAAGCTGAATAAACAGCATGAAATTCACACTCGACTCCAAGTATATTTCATGATGGCAACAACCTCCAAAGAAATTGAAGAACAAGGGCAGAGGCTTTTCTTAGGCCCTCCCCCATCCCTACAGAGGGTAGGCCTTTTCCCATCTCACCTCACTGAATACCATTGTCATTTTAGGAAGGAGAAAAATAGGCCAGGGGTGCTGTTTTGTGTGTGAGATTGGGCTGATGCTGAGAAAAGACGACACAGTGTGACTTTACCATGGTTTAGGCAGGCAGTATCCCTGGAAACCTAATGGAGAAACAAGATGTATTGGAGTGTTAATGCTGTGAGCCCTTCCATCCTATGTTCAGGTTGTATATATGTATAAAATAAATCCATATATCCTGAAGACATTACTATCTCCAGCGACTTTCATTTCAAGAAAACAGAACCCTGGGTAAGATCTGGGAACTCTGGAGTCTCTCGCCATTTGAAGACAGGGGTGCATACAATAGAGCCATAACAAATTGTTTTATTTGCTGTTTGTTTAAAAAACATTTAAGAGGTTTATACTTGAACTGAGAGATTTCCCTTATAAATTGTCGGTGAAATGTATCTCTGCCAGTGAAATAGATACCATTGACTGAATGCATTCATCCTACAGCAGCAAGGTGAGAAGATGGGGAAGCCCACTTGCACAATAATGAATGTTGTTTTTACCTGACGGAGCAGCATGTCCATATTGTAGCACAGAAAGTTTAATCTAGAGAGATTATTCCAAGAGAAACAGTTACTGCAAATGGATTAATACATTCTTTAGAACCATCATCCTACAGAAAAGGGAGAGAAGGGAAGCAGGGCTATTCCATTGGTTCTTCTCAAAGACTAGCTATCTTTGGCTCTTCCTTTACCATTGGCAAACAGCAGCCATTCCACAATAAAAACTGATGTTTGAGTTTGTGCCCCCCCCCTTGCCTGAGAGCTGTGTGTCTTTGGTTTTTATCTGTAAGCTATTCTGGGGGACGCGGGTGGCGCTGTGGGTTAAACCACAGAGCCTAGAACTTGCCGATCAGAAGATCGGTGGTTCGAATCCCCGTAATGGGGTGAGCTCCCGTTGCTCGGTCCCTGCTCCTGCCAACCTAGCAGTTCGAAAGCACATCAAAGTGCAAGTAGATAAATAGGTACCGCTCCGGCGGGAAGGTAAACAGCATTTCCATGTGCTGCTCTGGTTCACCAGAAGCGGCTTGGTCATGCTGGCCACAGCTGACCTGGAAGCTGTACGCCGGCTCCCTCGGCCAATAAAGCGAGATCAGCACCGCAACCCAAGGTCAGCCACAACTGGACCTAACGGTCAGGGGTCCCTTTACCTTTAAGCTATTCTGGGATCAATTTCAACTGACAGCAGAGTAAAAATGCCTCAAATAAATGCCCCAACTAGCAGAACACTGCTAATAAGGCAGATACTGGCATGTATCTTGTGAAATTTTAGCTGTGTCCTACTGGCTTCTGGCCAGGGTTGGGGGTGGTAGTGGAATGAAAGTATGAATTTAGTTTCACTGAGATCTGTAGCAGGACCAGTGAATGAACTGAGTTAGGATGTAGCATCACTGTGTTTACCCCCCTCACTTCCCCCAGCACATTCATTCCCACCCTTTGTATATCCCCCTTTGCCCTCTACACTGGTATACCTTGTGCTGGCTTAATTTAAACTAGCAGCTGGCATAAGTAGATGCACTGAGGTGAATAATTTATACTGGTTTAAAGCAAGTTTGACTTGTGGGTGAGGTGTGAGTGATAGACCAGCTGGGAGAGGTTAGGATGTGATGTACCTGGGGTTTGGGATTGCACTCTCACAATGTTGCCCTCTTCTGCAGCTTTTGTTATCTAAATACATTCAGTTACATTAATTTTCTTGCAATTTGAGAAACCAAAGGGCAACCATCTGGTATAATAAATAGCAACAAGCTTGTGTGTGTGCACAACAATTTACAATAATTTTTATTTCCAGTGTGCTTTGGGCTAAGGAAAAATCACACATTCAAGACTGCAATCCTAGGCACACTTACTTGAGAGTAATTTCCACTGAACTGAAACTTGCTTTCTTAAAAACACTAACAGATTCCTCAAAAGTATAACAGTCTGACCCTTTGCCACTATACCTGGACTAAGATCCTATGCACACTCAGCAGGTCAACAACACAGTAACAGCAGAAACCAAAAGCAAACATACCTGTACCACAACAGGCACTGCACAACATCCCGATAACAATGCTATAATACCCCCCCACACACACATTACCCATGACAGCAATAGTCAACTACTCAGAAAGAGATTGCTGTGACCCCCAACTCACTGCTGTGAGTAGGTACATCAATCTAAGTACGGTAAATTCATCCTGAATGTGATCCCCCTAGGCCCTCCTGAAATTGATCAGTGAAGGCTGCCTCATTCTACTCTAGATGCTGGGCAGTACTTGACACAGTCAAGCACAAACTCCATTCCCTGGCATAAAGGGCAGATCCACCAACTGGGTGCTTCTTTCTGATGTGGCTGTTCAGATGCCCATTTAAATTCCACAAGGAAGGTGGCATAATCATTAAGGAAGCAGGCAAGGCTCCAACACATATGGCAGGCAAAACAGGTTTCCATTTGGTCTGCCAGAAAATCCACCAGCTGGAAGGCAATTGGACCAAAAAGCTAAGAAACATTAATTGGGTTTTCAACAATTTTGTCTGGGAGGCTAATGAGACACTTTCCCCTAGGAGGTATTTGGGTTGGACTGGAGGTGGCAGCAGTATGGGCTGCCTGGAGCTGACCTTGCAGGGCTGTATTCTCCGCCATCGGTTGTGCAATTTATGCTTGCAGCACACCTAATTCTCTGCTGCCAGGGGGCTTCCTTCACACACAATTGGACTAAAAAAATGGTCAGACTGAACCTTAAATAAGAGCTGCAGCTTTGAGTAGTTAGCTCTGCCTTCTGAGAAAGAAACCGCCTAATTTAAAGGAGTCCAGCAATCGCATTCCATAATTCTTCTTGTGTCTTATTAATTTCTGCAACTTCTCCCTTAACCCTTTCTTGCTCCTTCCTTATTTCCTTTAATTCCTGTTTTATTCGTTTCATTTCTTCTTCCAGGTTTTGCGTTCTTTTTGTTATTTCCTTCATCTGTCCCTTCAATTCATTAACTGTCATGTCATATTTTTCATCCATTGATTCTAATCTCGTCTCCAAATTCTTCTCACGTTGTTTAATATCTTTTTTATTTTTTGTAAACATTTTTAAAATGTCTCCCTTAAATTCAATATCTTGTTTTGATCCTCTTCTTTCCAAAGGTGTCCCACCTTCTCCTGTTTTCTTCGGTGTTTGAGACATTATTTCTCTTTTCGTGCCACTAAGTATCACCCACAAATTTAACTTAACACCCTTCTGCCTCTTGATTGGCCAATCCACTATATTAGCAATCTTTGGGACACCAAATTTCTTCAAAGTAAACCACTAAAAAAGGAAAGGAGCTTTTTCTGCCTCTTGTTTGGCTAATCCATTGTAGTAGCCTAATAAAATAATCAAATGGGATAAACAAATAATAATGATAGTATTAAAAAGAAGAGCAACAAAAAAATACAACCAGGGAGACAAAATCTAAAAACCACAATAAGGGACACCAAAGAAATATAATAAATAAATAAATTTCTTCCACCACTTGCCTGGCCAATCCAATCCTTTAATCAAAGTTCCAACAAAACCATATACACTAAATTTTAATCCATTATTCCTAAAAACAAATTCAGAAAAAAGTAAAAAGAAAACAGGAGAGAAAAAAAGGGGGGAAAGGAGAAAGAAAAAAGAGGAAAAAAGGGAGAAAGGGAAATATATATATATATCTTCACCAAAGCAGCAGAGCCATAAATCTCCCAAAGCAAAAACAAAGCTAATCTTTCCCAGGGAACACAGTCCAGCACCATAAAATAAAAAATCAAAGTCCTTCTACTCCAACATGAATTGAATGAATTGAGGTAAAGAGAATCAAATTTGAGATTGAGATCCGCGCCTGAAGTACAAGGGGAGAATATTCTGGAGAGGCTAACATTGGAGATTGCACAATGATTAAGTATGGAAGTGGGAGACGTCAGAAAGACAATTCAGAATGCTTTTAGAATTAAAACAAGGACTGTTAAGGCAAAGAAGTTTCCAGGAGATTGTTTGATTACCGTATTTTTTGCCCTATAGGACGCACCGGCCCATAGGACACACCTAGATTTGGGGGGGGGGGGAATAAAGGGGAAAAAATATTCCCCCCCCAGCCCGAGCTTCCCCTGACGCCAGCCTCCAGAACGGGAGCTTGCGGGGCTGGGGGAGGGGGATGCCCGAGCTTCCCCCTCCCCCAGCCCCCAGAACGGGACCCAGAGCAATGCCGAAGCTGCGTGCAGCTTTGGCATCGCTCTGGGAGCTTGCGGGGCTGGAGGAGGGGGAAGCCCTCCGCCAGCCTTCTAACCAAGTCGGGGGACAGCGGGAAGGGCGCGCTGCGCCTCTCCCGCTGTACCCCGAGTTTGCGGGGCTGGCGACGGGGAGGAGCAGGCTTCTCCCCTCCGCCAGCCTTCTAACCAAGTCGGGGGACAGCGGGAAGGGCGCGCTGCGCCTCTCCCGCCGTCCCCCGAGTTTGCGGGGGTGGCGATGGGGAGGAGCAGGCTTCTCCCCCCCGCCAGCCTTCTAACCAAGTCGGGGGACAGCGGGAAAGGCGCGCTGCGCCTCTCCCGCTGTCCCCCGAGCTTGTGGGGCTGGCGGTGGGGCTCTCCAGGCTTCAGCGAAAGCCTGCATTCGCCCCATAGGACGCATACACATTTCCCCTTCATTTTTGGAGGGGAAAAGCGCGTCCTATAGGGCGAAAAATACGGTATATTTAAAGATAGAGAAATTAAGAATTTGATTTTACAGAAAAACAGAGAAAAAAGGCTGTGCATCGATGGAGCTTTTATAATCATTTTTAAAGACGTCCCACTTTGTTTATTGAAAAAACGTGACCATTACAAACCATTGAGACAGGCATTACGGAAAAAATGGAATTGAATTTATGTGGGAATTTCCAGAAGGTATCTCCTTTCACTATAATTGCGGTACAAGTCACATGGCAAGGCAAAAAATTGATAATAGTCGAAGTGTATGCACCCAATGGAAGTAAAACTGAATTTTATAAAGATTTAGAAGAAAAATTATTTGAATTTGTGGATCAGAAAATCATAATAATGGGCGACATGAATGGAGTGGTGTCGATGGAAATGGATAGGTTGAGATCAAGAGGAAAATTGCAAGAAGGGAAACTACCTAAGACTTTTTTTTTAATGATTGAAAACTGTAATTTGATAGATGTTTGGAGATTAAGACACCCATTAGAAAAACAATTTACTTATTTATCAGAACCAAATCAATCAATGTCAAGAACTGACTATATTTGGATATCCAGCAAGTTAACACCAAGAGTGACAAAAATAGAAATACAACCAAAAATACTTTTGAATCATAATGCAATAAAATGTGAAATAAAAGAAATGGAGGAAAAAACTTTTCGATGGAGACTAAATGAGAACTTATTAGATGATCAAAAAATAAATGAGAAAGCACAGAAGACTCTGATGGATTATTTTGTGAATAATAGTAATAAAGGAACAAAAACAAGTGTGGTATGGGATGCTAACAAAGCAGTAATGAGAGGCTTTTTTATACAGCAAAACAGTATTAGAAATATATTCAGAGAAAAAGGCAAGAAAGAAGTACTAAAACAAATAATGGAAAATGAGAAAAAATAGTTAAAAACCCAAATAATGTGAAAATAAATCAGAATATTAAAATCTTGCAAAGTCAATTTGCAATTATAATAAACCAAGAAGTAGAATGGAATATTAAAAGAATGAGACAAAAGAACTTTGAATATGCTAACAAATCTGGCATGGCAGATCAAAAGGAGAAAGGAACAGAATACAATTAATAATATTGTAGTGGAAGGAAAGGAAGTAGATAACCCGAAAGAAATTAGAAAAGGATTCGTAAATTTCTATAGACATTTATATAAAAGAGCTGGAGAGAATGATGTAAAGACAGAAAGGGGTGCAAAAAATTCCGACAGAAAAGAAAGACAGACTGAATGACCTAATTGAAACAGAATAAATTAAAGTTGCTATAAAAGAACTAAAAAGTGGAAAGGCACCGGGACCGGATGGATTCACAGCAAAATATTATAAAGAAATTAAATACACCCTACTTGTACTGTTGAAAGAAGTGATGAACAATATATTAAGAAAAGGAGAATTACCAGAAACATGGAAAGAAGCATATATTACATTAATACCAAAACAAGATTCGGGTTTAACACAAGAACTATGGGCCCATTTTGCTGTTAAATAATGATTACAAATTATTGGCAAGTATACTGGCAAATATTTTGAAAAAGATATTGAATGAGATAATTCATAAGGACCAAGCAGACTTTTTACCTGGCAGACAGATGAAAGACAACATAAGAAAAATAGTTAATATAATTGAATATCTGACTGCTAGAAATGAAAAGCAAGCAGTGTTAATTTTTGTGGATGTGGAAAAGGCCTTTGATAATATATCTTGGGAGTTCATGTTAAAGAATTTGGAATTAATGGACACTGGAAAATTATTCTTAAAAGGATTAAAAGCTATATATTCAGAACAGAGAGCAAAACTGATTATAAATAATATAGTAACAGAAAGTATCGATGTTACGAAAGGTACAAGACAAGGGTGTCCATTATCACCATTATTATTCATATTGGTACTGGAAGTCTTTCTACGGACAATAAGGAGAAATGAAACAATAAAAGGAATTTCAGTTGGTCGGAATGAGTATAAAATGAAAGCCTTTGCCGATGACTTGGTACTAACAATAGAAGATCCAGTTACAAGTGTTAAAGGAGTATTAGAGGAGATAGAACAGTTTGGGCAAGTGGCAGGTTTTAAACTGAACAAAAAGAAAACCAAAATGATAGTTAAAAATATGAAACAGGACTTGGTGGAAGTACTGCAACAACAAATTGGCATAGAAGCAGTAAAAAAAGTTAAATATTTAGTTATTTGGTTAACGCCTAAAAATATTGATCTTTTTCAAAATAATTATACACCAGTGTGGAATGGAATTAAAAGAGACTTGGAAATATGGGGAAGGATGAAATTGTCATTTTGGGGAAGGATTTCTGCTATCAAAATGAATGTGCTACCAAAGATGTTATTTTTGTTTCAGTCAATTCCAATAATCAAAGGAGCAACAATTTTTAAAGAGTGGGAAAAAGCAATTTCAAGTTATATCTGGCAGGGAAAGAAGCCGAGAATACAATATAAGTTGTTAACATATGTTAAAGAAAGAGGAGGCTTCGCCCTGCCAGATTTGAAATTGTATTATGAAGCATCTTGTCTCTGTTGGTTAAAGGAATGGATGTTATTAGTAAATACAGAATTGTTAGATCTGGAAGGTTATGATAATAGATTTGGTTGGCACGCATATTTATGGTATAACAAAACAAAAGTCCACAAAGGATTTGGAAACCACATATTTCGAAGATCTCTAATAGAAATATGGGATAGGTATCAAAACCTACTGGAACGTAAAACGCCACATTGGTTATCTCCATTAGAAGCAATGAGTGTGAAAAGGATCAATAACGGGTGGGAATTGGATAACTTATGGGGAATACAAAAAGGGAGTAAGTGGAAGATGAAGCCATATGAAGAAGTTAAAGAATATGTGAATGATTGGCTCCACTACTGCCAGGTCAATGAAATGTTTAAACAGGATTTTAAAGAAAAAGGATCTGATGATAATAAATCAAAGTTTGAAGTAGAGCTATTAAGTAACAAATATTAAATTTTGTCCAAAATGTATAAATTGCTGCTTGAATGGCATTTGAAGGATGAGGAGGTAAAGTCGGGTAATGATTCATTGGGCAAAGATATTGGGTATAATATACAGTTGAATGATTGGGGGAAACTATGGAATGAAGGTTTAAAATTTACTGCATGCAATGCCTTAAAGGAAAATGTGATGAAAATGATGTATAGATGGTATATTACACCCGTTAAATTGGCTAAAATGTATAAAGTTAGCAATAAATGTTGGGAATGCAAAGAAAAAGAGGGAACATTTTATCATATGTGGTGGGAATGTAAAATGGTGAAAAACTTCTGGGAGATGATATATAATGAGATGAAAAAAATGTTGAAATATACATTTATTAAGAAACCAGCAGCATTTTTACTTGGCATTGTAGGAGATGATATAAACAGAAAGGATTGTAAGTTGTTTTTATATGCAGTGACGGCAGCAAGAATATTATTGGCACAAAAATGGAAGCAAGAAGAATTACCAACAAAAGAGGAATGGAGGATGAAATTGATGGACTATGCAGAATTGGATAAACTAGAAGAATTCAAAACCTGCGGGACCAGAGATTCACAGAAGACTGGTGTAAATTTACGGACTATTTGAAAAGTAATTGTGATGACCAGATTACGTTTGTAGGTTTGCAGGAAGTTTTGTGAGGTAAATTATTTGAATTATTGCAAAAATGGTTAAACAGATGGATTGTGAGTTAATATAATTAAAGGCAATAGGAATTTAAGAAATGCAGAAGAAATGATAAAAATGGTGGATCATCAGAGATGCTGATGGAAGTCCAAAAAGATTGTATAAGATGTGAAGTTCCTGAAATTATAAGGGGTCCAGTCTGCTTTAGCAGTTGTCACCTCTGGCGGAAAGGGGAGACTGTGCTTCTACTAGGCTTCCAAGCTGGAGTTCTTCAAGTCAGAGGAGGAAACATCATCAGCATCTATTCCACTTTATATGTTTAAGAAAAAATCTCAGAGTGGTTTGCAACACATTAAAACATCAACTAAAAGAATCCAGAATAAGACTTCCTGTTTGCATCAAACCTGGTGCTCTGGCCCCAGGAGGGGTCCCAGACAGAGATTAATGGGGGGTAAGGGGCATGTCTCCCCTAACCTTTTGAGGGTATCGAAAGGGCAAGACCCACGGTCATCCGTTAATGCCTTTTCTTTGTGAGCGGGGATGGAAATCCCTGTCTCCCAGACAAAAAGGTAAGGGCACTGGGCTCAATGGCTTCATCCAAGGACAGCCCAAGCAAGCTACCGTGGTAAGCTGTGGAACACCTTTGAATTTGGACAAGAGGCACCCCGCTGAAAAGATCCTGATTTATGCTGGAGGAGAAAATCATCGGTTTCGAAAGGTTTGGAAATAATGAAAGACGCTAATTTTTGCTTTGCTTGAACGATGGAAGGAGCGGAGGGGAGGCAATATTTTAAGTCTCTTTTTTTTATCTAAAGCAATGGAATGCAAAGTTTTCAGGATGAGTGGACTTTAAAGACACCTCTTCGCAATTAATTTATTTTATAACTAAGGACTTTGCCTGAAAGAAGATGGAGAGTAACAGTCTTGAGGGACTTTTGAGGGATTTTGACCACCCCTTGGAACTTCATATTGTGAAATGAAAATAGTAAAGAAGAAAAGATGGGTAACAACTGGATTGACTTTAAGCACTCAGAAGAGAATAAACTGGAGTTGGATGTAATGGAACTGAGGATCGGAAGGATGGACTGCAGGAAGATTTATTAGTTTAGGGGGAAGGATGGAGAGGAGATCTGGATTTTGCTGCGATTACATCAGCCCACCCCCCTTGAAACTTGAAGCTGGAAAAAAGAACAGTGAAAGGGACAGGATGGACCACAGTGTATACCATCTTGACAGTTTCTGAGACTTTCAGACAGAAGAGAGATGGATTGTGATTGTTTATTAATGAGATGGTTGTATGTAAAACTGAGGATTAAATTTGGCGAAATGTGAAGGATGGGAGATGCTTGGAGATTGGCAGTGTTAGAGGGGGAGAATGTTTATTATATATTTATACCAAAAAAAAAATCTAGGGGTTTCATTTTCACCCTCTGCATGCCACACCCGTGCAGCTGAGTTGATTACTGGGGACAGATGTCAGGCAGCAATGTTCAGGGCCATGTTAAGGAGGAATGTGTGTATGTTATAGATAGATGGAAGATTTACTCTACTCAACTATTTTGAGGACAGGTTATGACAATGTATAAAAGCCATAGCAGAAATTGGTAATTGAACAGGTGATGTGTAGGGAGAAGGGATGAGTGCATTTTGAAATAATAGTTGGAAAAGTTATTTTATTAGGAGCAGCAAAGGAGAGTGGAAAATAGAGGGGACATTTGGGGGGGGTTAGTTTTTAAATTTGTATTGAATTTATATTAATTTGGTGACAATTTGTTTAAAATTATGGAAAATAAGCAATTGGCAAAAAATCTCAAAAACAATTCAGAATAAAACATAACTGAAGAAAGTCAAATATAATGATTACAGTCAAAATAAAACATTACAAAGGAGGCCCATTATGGACTGCACACTTAAACGTGTTAGCCGCCTAGAGTGGCTGGGGAAACCCCACCAGATGGGCAGGGTATAAATATTATTTATTATTATTATTATTATTATTATTATGGCAAACGTGACTAAAAATATCTGAAACATTTCAAAAGATAACATTACTAAAGCAAGTCAAATATGAAATGAACATTCAAACAGGCATAATTAACAAGAAAATAAAGTATTATCATAAGCATATAGCATATCTGCTGCTGCTGTTAGTCCTGCTAATGGTTGTCCAGGGGGGGCAATGGCTGTGAAAACTGAGGCTCTATGATCTGGGCCTGCAGAAAAATACAGCCAAGATGACCTCCTCAGACTGGAAGTTACTCAGTGGGCTCGTTTTGCATACGTGCTTCTGCCTTAATATGAACATCTAGGGTTGGCCCTGAGGCAAATTCCATCTCCTCCAAATCCCCCGTTTTATATTCCAACAACAAGGAAACCAAGCCAGCGCATGACATACCTTATCTGACATCATCCTTACAAGTTCAGGCTATTCATCCTTGATTATATGTTCCTCATTTCTGTTCTGCCAAGGGTAGGGTTCTTTCTGGATCTGGAGCTAATAAGCACACCAGCGGATAAAGAATAAGTAATGATTTATTTGCATAAGGTTAACAAATAGCAGCAGGCATACAAAACACAAATTATAGCATACCAGACAGAAGTCACACACAATCTTGCCTTCAGCTGCCCGGAGCTCCAGGTAAAGCAGCAAGAGAGACCCTGGCCGACAGTCTCACAGCATCTGGTACCTCTATCTATGAAGAAGCTCCCTGAGTCCCTTCAGCCTACAGCTTTTATAGCCAACTTTGATTTGATTGATTGCACCTGGTCAGCAGGCATCACTCATGATCAGCCCGGGATACTGGGTGTGACTAATGCGGAGTAGCTGAGAGTCTCCAGCCCAATTCACTGCAACTGGGTATCCTCCCTACTAGCCAATCAGCACTTAGAACACAGGGGACCCGGGAAACTCCTGACACAGGTGTGTGAAAAACAAATTATACTGTCATGAATCGGCAAATCTTAAACCGGGGATGTAAAAGGGGAAAAGACATGTCCCCTAACTCCTCGAAATTACAGTGGTCTTCCGCGTTTCTCCCAGACTTTCATCCCCTATATATGATGGGGGTTTTTTTGCCTCAGCTCATCAGAGAACTCCCTGTAGGCCTATACAGTCACATAGGCTTCGTTAGATGTCTCCAATTTCCTTTCCATTAGAATACTTCTGGAACGTGCCTTCAAAATTTGTCATGCCTCTGGAACACCTTCAGAATTTATAGTCATTGTGCCTATCCAACTTTTCTGACATCGATTTTTGATATTGAGCTTTTTGATACTGATTTTCCGAGAGTCTAGTGTATATATCTGACTATGCTCAGTTTTTACATCCCTTGCTATTATATATTCCAATATGATATGCTCACATTTCCCCAAGGTTCTCACCATTTTCACTTCATAACCAGGACAGGCAAGGATCAAATGGAGCAGCAGAATAGGGCTGTTACTCTGTCAGACAAGCTGCATATACTGAGCAACACAGGTTAGAGCACAAGTTATATGTAGCCAGCGAAACTTCTAAGTCCACCAAGTAATGGGTCAGAAGCAGTTGTGTGCAGACCTGATATATCATCTCAGGAGGTATATTGCCTTCCTGGAATATGTGTTCAAGATATGATGGAAAGGTTGATTAAACTCATAAAACCCACTGATTGAAATCTATTGCCAATCCATTTGTGAGCCAATGCTGCAATCAGAAGAAATATTGAACAGATCTCCAAGGTTCTGGGTAGGAAGCTAAAGGATTTGGGGGCACAAGTTGTGTTTTATCACTGCTTCTTGAGGAAGACTGCCAAAGAACTTTTAAGGGAGGTCTGGGTACACCACCCACATTCCCAGCCAGTTACTTTTCTCCACTCAATGAGCAGTACAATGGATATTGAGGGGAGATAAACAGCTGGCTGGCTGGCAATTTTGGAAATGTACAGTCCTCCTATTGAATTTATTTATTATATTAATATGCCACCCTTCAAAATGGATTCCAGGGCGGTTCATAACACTTTAAAATCTTCTGCCTTCACATAGCATTCTGTTCATCTATGGGAATATTCTGCAGATGGGTGGTGACTATTGTAGACTGGATTGTGCCCAAAAGTGATTATTCTAAAATTAAAAAATAATCCAAGCTGACAGTTGGCCTGATTTTTTAACTTTTATTCCCCCTCCTCCCATTTTTCTGCTTTGCGTAACAAATTGAATAATTTAAGAGTTTGGGAAGATTCGAAGCTTGTCCCAATTTTGTGGGATTTTGTTTGGTTCTAATAAAGGTGTTGCCCAACTGTACGTACACGTGTATATACTCTCGAGTGAAACAAGGCTTTTCAGTTACTTGCGAGTAAATCCCCTTAAACTCAGCGGAACTTATTTCTGAGTGAACGTGCATCGGGTCCTGTTGAAGGACTGCAATATTTTTGTGTTTTCACTTGGAGAGTATAGTACTGTATTCATTAACTGTGCAAGTGTCGAGGGTGTTTTGGATTCTTTAGAGAAGGCCAATCT
Organism: Podarcis raffonei; assembly: GCF_027172205.1. Classification (NCBI taxonomy): domain Eukaryota; kingdom Metazoa; phylum Chordata; class Lepidosauria; order Squamata; family Lacertidae; genus Podarcis; species Podarcis raffonei. Next base: position 62,952,499 of record NC_070606.1, on the reverse strand, counting down.
GGTTATTCCGGCAGTGCTTTTCCTTACTAAAATAACGAGTCCGCCCAGGGAGGCCGCGTCTGCCTGCGAGTTTCGCAGCGGCGGCGGGCCAACAACACTCTGTGGGCGCTCAGAGACTTCCCTCGCCGTCCTTCGCGCGTCCCAATCTGGGCGCCGAGATTCAAAACAGGTTCTGCGTTCGCTGAGAAAGCTCCGCCAAGGCCCGGCGTAAGGAGCGTGCAGGGCCGCTGAACGTTGTTTTGATAATGGTGAGAGGATGACGTTGCCGATCGCCGCGTCTCTCCAGGGGCAGCGCTACCGCTAACCGGCTTTAAGGAAGACACTGGGCCTTGGTCGGGCTCGCTCAGCGCCTCCCGAGCCCCGCCCAGCTCGCTTGGGAAAGACGGCTCGGGCGCCCGACGAGACGCGAAGGGGGTGGGTGTGCTGAGAGAGAGGGAAAGAGAGAGGGAATGGCCGCGCATGCGCAGTGGCGAACCCAGCGGCCGCGGTGATGGCTACGCAGTGACGGTTGGATCTAACGGTTGCTATTGACGTTGGGGCTGGGGGGGTGCGGTGGATGGTTCTGACGCCGAGAACGGCCGGGAGTAGCGAAGCCGTTGGCCCCGCGGAGGAGGCCTTGGGAGCCGCGCGGTGATGCGGCGGCGCTGAAACTCCGGACGGAGGCGCCTCCCCCCCCGCCCCTACCAGAGCCGGGCCCGGGCCGTCGCCCTGCGCGCTGGGTTCGCGGATCCTGCCTCGGCCCCTCCCCCGCATGCGGGGCCTCCCCTCCGCCTGAGGCGCCCCGGGAGGGCGAGCGAGCGAGGCCGGCATGGCCGGCCGCCTGGAGTAGCCGCCTGGGCCGCCGCCGCTCGGCGCGAAGAGGAGCTGCGGCGGGGGAGGTGGCGGCGGGGAGGCGGCGGCGGAGGAGGAGCAGCAGCAGGCCCCGGCTCCGGCCCTGGCTGTGAGGGCGCTTCGATGCGGGGCTAGGAGCGCAGCCGCCCCTCGGCCTGCCTGCCCTGCCCGGGCGCGGAGCCGCGCTTTCTTCTCAGCCCGGAGCCGTCGGCCTCAGCGTCTGCGATGAACCCGGTGAATGCTACAGCCCTGTACATCTCCGCCAGTCGCCTGGTGCTCAACTACGGCCCCGGAGAGGACCCGCAGTGCCTGGCCGAGATCGGCAAGCTGCTGCCCTACTTCCGGCAGTCGCTCTCTTGCTGTGTGTGCGGTGAGTGAGGCGCTTTCTATTGTTCTGGGCCGCGGGCGAGCCGGCACCCTCCTTTTCCCTCCCTCCGTCCGTCCCTTTGGCTCGGGCTCGCCTCACTCGCTACACCCACTTGGAAATGGGCAGGGAGCAAAGCCTCCGCCGCCTTTTCGGGTAAACCTCGCTTGGCAGCCGAGAGGCGCGCGCGCCCCGCAGGGCGACTCGCTCTTCCCGCCCGAGAGTTGTGAAAGACCCCTCTCCGCGCTCCCCCCGCCGCCCAGCCTCCTTGAAACTGACCGGGAAATGGGCTTGCCGGCTCCTTGAGTAAATGCTGTCACTGACAGGGACACCCCGGGAAGGAGGGGGACACAGACAACAACAAGAACCCGAGTCACATGTCCCTCCTTTGCCGCTCCGTGGACGAGATGGGCTTCTGAAAACTTTGATCTTTTTATAACTCTTCCTAATGGGTTTCCATACTTCGCCTGTTCGCTCAAGCGGAATAGCCTATGTTGATTTGTTAGGGCAAACTTTTTTTCCTAACACCTTAAAGACCAACTGTGTATGCTTACTTGAAAGTAAGCTTTATTATGGTCCTGTACTCCCAAGTAGGCGTGCATAAGATATCAGGCGAACACTTTTAGTGTGGCATAAGTTTAGACTGAGGATGAGAATGTTTTGCATATGTGTATAGTCGGTCTGTTACTCTGTGAAGTTAAAAGTTTTGGCAGTAGTGCATTTGGGAAGCTAAATATGTAAAGTGTGTTTGCTTTGTGTAGCAACACATTTGAAGTGATATATATATATATAATGTTCGCTGAGTTGGTGAACAAGGCAGTAGAGCTTGAGGGAAAATGTTGTATACTGGGAGGAAGGGGTAAGGTCATCCCTGTACTGATGGTGTTCAGTTTGTTTTGGTAGTTGGATAACAGATGTTCGCGTGAAGAAACACTCTAACCAGAGTATTGAACAACCTGCATTGTAAGGTTGAGCATAGGAGTACAGACTTCAAAAAATGTAAACAGTCTTAAATTGCATAGGGACATTGTAACATATTCTGTAATCACTCTTTATTAATGTACTGATAACTTCTGGTCATTGCATCTTAAAATTAGTAGAAATAGGTTAAATATTTTAACTGCTACCATTTAGAACAGAGTTTGTGAGATTGCTTTTTGCAAGAGGGAACAAATTTTAGACTGTGTCAGGTCCTTAGCTCTTCATTCACATATTCCTTTAAAAAAAAAGAATTATCAATTACGTTGAAGGTATTAATTTAAAATAAAACATAACTTCTGAAGTTCATCTCCAGTGAATAAGTGAATGGAGCTGACTCGAGGCACCATGGCATCTCAGGCAGAGAATTCAGGTAGTTCCTAGTCCTCTGCAGTGCATAACTTGTCATTCCCAAAACTTAGTCGACACATCCATTTCTTATTGCTATGATCAAGCATTCTATTAAAGCCATTGGTTTACATTGAATTAAACAAAGTTTAACATAAGTTCTGTGTTTAAACTCTGTTGTGAAAGGGGAATAATATGGGTGATTTTCTACTAACCTGTCCTGTCAGTGCAAGGATTTATGCTTGTGTTGTGGCAATCCCTGCCTCCCCCCCTTTTGCTCCAGAGGGTTGGAACACCTAGAGCAGGTTTCAGGGTTGTGTGGTGGGAGGAGAGGGGGGAAGAACATTTTGTTGCACGAGCAGAAATAATTGCACTGGCAGAATGATTGCCATAATGCTATGTTGGATTTCACCCTATATGGTTAAATACCTGTCCTTTTCATTATGTCCATGGAACTCTTTGTACCTGAGGTAACTGATTCAACCTTGTGATAGGGCTGGCATTTGACACAACTGATACATTGGTGAAAAATCTGACAAATCTAGCACATGGGTCAGTGATCCTAAACCCTTTGGACTTGTGGGTATATGGAATCCTGAGAGAATTTTGTGGGCACTAGTCTCAAAATAGCTGCTGTGGGGCATGGAAAAAGAGAAAACATGGAAATTGGATTAAAAACAGATCCTCTTGTATTTTCATTATTTTTACATGGAACTTCCCCTAGGACACCATCAAATGTTAGATGATATATGTCTCCTTGGACTGATCTATATTATTATTATTATTATTATTATTATTATTATTATTATTATTTGTATATATACCTGCAGGTCTCAGAGCAGTTCACAAGATAAAATCACAATGTAAGAACACAAAATACATAATCAAAATAAAAACAAAAAAGAATACCCCCCCAACACATTGGATGTCAATCAGTCAAAGGCCTGGTTAAAGAGGAATGTTTTTGCCTGGTGCCTAAAGGTCTATAATGAAGGTATACCAGGTGAACCTCACTGGGGAGAGCATTCCACAAGCAGGGAACCACCGGAAAAAGGCCCATTCTTGTGCTGCCACCCTCCAGACCGCTCGTGGTGGAGGCACATGAAGAAGGGCCTACACAGATCCAAGGCTTGTCACTGCCACCATGGTACAAAATGGAGATATTCAGAACAAATCCATGTCCCATGGTAGCTCTGGCAAGCACTAGATAGTTGGTTTTTACAGTGCAATCAGTAGAAACCAATATCGGCTGTAATTTAATGATGTTTCATAGGGATATCTTTGGGAGAAGAAAAGGCTAAGAAGTAAACAATGCACAAATCCAGAGTGGAGTCTCTAATAAGACAGTTGGATGGTGTTTTGTATGCCTCCTTCTGGCAACTCCTGCAGCCGAGCTGGTGCCAAACTTATTGCTTTTCTTTTCTTTGGACCACATCAGTGAGGCCTAGATGGGGGTCTTGTCGTCTGGGCAGCCCAGGACCTCCATACACACTGCCCAGGCTTGCGCCTGGGGAGGTCACTTCACTGCTAATAATGCAGCGGTTTGACGTCATCCCTGGAGTCACACTCCATTGTCTTTTGAGACAGACAGATGCCAACATAGAATCATAGAATCAGTGTTGCGTGGAATACAGAATCGTGGAGTTGGAAGGGACCCTGAGGATCATCTAGTCTAATCCCCTGCAATGCAGGAATATGCAGTAGTCTCATATGGGGCTTGAACCTGCAACCTTGGCATCATTCTCTAACCAATTGAGCTCTCTAGTTCTCCAAAGGGCATATCTTGTAAAAATCACAATGACTCTTGCAATGGAGCCTTATTTTTGTGCCACGATGGCACATCCACCACAGTTCACTGTTCCATCATTTTGTGGATAGCTTGAGAAGGGAAGGGAGAGTGACCAATGAGATGGGAGGGGGAGGGGCATGTTTAAACTTTTGGTAGATGCCAGAGAGCAAAGAGAAATTGATCTGAGAGCAAGAAAAACCCTTCTAGACATCCAGTTTGTTATTTCTGTGGGTTCAGGTGCTCTTGCTGGCACAAACCTACTGGAAACGAATATACAGTGGTACCTCTGGATGTGAATGGGATCCGTTCCAGAGCCCCGTTCATATCCTGAAGTGAATGCAACCCGTGTCTGTGCGTGCGCAGGTTGCGATTCACCGCTTCTGCGCATGCGCGTGTCGTCATTTTGAGCGTCTGAGCAGGCGGCGAAACCCGGAAGTAACGTGTTCCGTTACTTCTGGGTCGCCGCGGAGCGCAACCCGAAAACGCTCAACCTGAAGCAACTTCAACCCGAGGTATGACTGTAAAAGCACAAGACTCAGACCAATGTAGGTTAGCAATAACCCTGACTGGAATCACTGGCGAAGGAAGGCAGGTGCGGGGTGTGTGGTACGCACCGGGTGTCAGCCGTGAGGGTGGGTGACATCGCCATGCCATCCCTCCATGCTCGCTGCGTGGGCAGCTAGCAGCGCCACCCCCACTATCCCGGCGGGTGGTTAGTGGTGCCCCTCCCACGCTCTCTGCGCGGGGCGGCGGGCGGCTAGGCGGCTAGCCCTGCCTCCATGGGCTGGCTAGCTCTGTCCCCGCGCCACTCCCTGTGCTAGGGCAGGTAGCTCCACCCCTGACTGGAATGTTGTTGTTGTTTAGTCGTTAATACATGGTGTGTTTTGATTTACTGAGATTCTGTTACTCCATTGCTTGATGCAGAAACAGCTGGCTTGAATTTGATTTTAGAAAATTACTTTTTCCATTGTACACCAAATGCTCCGTGGTCTTTTCTGAAAGTAAATTTTATTCCCTATCTACTGTAGGATTGCTAAACTTTAAATGCTTCAATTTTGGAATCAGTATGAACATTCTGTTTGATGTTGCTGACAGGATCAAGTTTACCTGGATCGTGCTTTTCGCTGTTGGTTGAAATCCTATGTGGTCTCCTTTTATTGTGGTTGCTTTAAAAGGGCAGTTTTAACTGCTATATACTTGCAGTAATGCTCACTATGTTAAACATAGCTTCCATGTTTTTATGCCATGTTATTCCTTCTAGTCCATGCCAGTGGCAAAGGTCAGGATTGATGACCTGATAGATGGGACCGAGGGACCACATTTGGCCCATAGACTGGAGGGTCCTGACCTTACCTTTGCCATTGGACATAAGAATAACAATTTGAGGTGTTTTGGTTCTCCTAGAATCATAGAGTTGTAGAGTTGGAAGGGACCCCAAGTGAGTGGCCACTGGGACTGGGCCTGCTGCCAATAAGAAAGTTCCCAGGTATCTCCTTTTTCAAGTCTGTTAACACATTTTCCCTTTTGTTCCAGATGGTTTCAAAGTAATTAAGTTGGAAACACTAGTAAGGAAAGGTATTTGTGTTGGAGCTGGACATTCTGGTAGTAAATAGAAATACATTGATTTTTATTAATGAAATTAAATTAGACATAATTCTTAGAACTGGAAGAACTGATAATTTGTATGATAGCGTAGCCATAATTGCTTAATAATAATAATATTATATTTAAACCTCACCCATCTTACTGGGTTGCCTCAGCCACTGGGGGTGGCTTCTAACACATAAAAAACATAGTAAAACATCAAATCTTAAAAACCTCCCAATACAGGGCTGCTTTTGGGTGTCTTCTAAAATTTCCATAGTTATTTATCTCCTTGACATCTGATGGGACGGTGTTCCAAAGGGAGGGCACCACTACAGAGAAGACCCTCTGCTTGGGACTGATTGGTAAAAAAATGTGTTGAATACCAGCTCTTCCCTAGTTTACAATGACTGTTCATACACAAACAATATTTTTATGATAGTTAACCTGGTACTGAACAAAGTCCAAGATGAAATAATGACTCTTCTGCAAATCATCACCTCAAACACGGGTTCAGGAAGTGCTAATGCATAGGTCTCTGCCTAGGATGCATGGTATGTCATGGAGATTTGGATGCAGTTTAAAATGTAAGGTGAATGGAATGGATGGCATGTTAGAACCAAATTTCAAATGCTATTATTGTTACAGAAACACACATTGATTAAGCAGGATATAAATTTTAATAAAACAGAATCAAAGAATGTGCTCTCTGTGAAATGAACAGTTTTGTTTGTCATTTGGTACAACTGTATGTCTTCCTGTAGGGGAGAGAACTTATTTGTTTAGCACTCAAAGGGCAATATTTTATATTTGGAATTATGAGGCTGTATACAGTGTTGCACAACAGAGGAATCCAATGCAACAATGGAAACCCTGCTGCAGAAACAAACCACAAGGCTTAGATTAACATTACATGTGAACAAGAATTCATGGTTTGTGTCTCTCCAAATAAGCCGCAACTAAAAGCTAAGGTTTGTTCTTAGCTTACCCTTCACAATAAGCCATGATTTAACTGTTTATTGTGACATGTGAACAGGACCAGTGTGTCAGTTGCCTGATTTGCAGCATATGAACATAGCTTTGTTTCTAAGTGAATACATGGTTGATCTGTGATGTCTTTAAAAAAACTGGTGGTGTACTTATTTTGTTCTTGAGAGTTTGGTTCAATTGGTGACTGGGAAAAAACTTTTACACAGAATGGAAGATTAGAGACAATTGCCTAAAATATATTCTAGGATTTAGAGTAATATGGTCTATGTGGAGCTGCACCATAACACTTAATCTACTGCATATTATATGTGCAAGGGCAGAGTGATGTAGGCACATGTTGGGCATCTTGATCCCCAGATCTCATGCACCTCATATACTGCTGGTTCTGTGTTGTGGTTGCTAAATGAACTGGTTGGAATCCTGTGCTGCAATGTGTGAGAGGAGGGCAGTGTCAGATTTGTGTCAAGGGCTGTTCATTGAATGTAGTAGATATGACACCTTTTCGTTTCCTGTGAGTGGAAATGTGACCTCAGACGGTGGGGAGGATCCTAATTAACCTAGTGACTGCTATTCCCTTGCTTATTAACCTTTCAGTGTCATAGTTGCAACAGTGACAATTTTGTGGTGATGTAGCATCAATTGTTACATTGTTACAATACATGGCTACGCAAACATGACAGTTCAATCATGCTGCAAAACCCATTGTGTTAGTTGCAGCAGGGCTATAACTTCATAATGTCACATTATCCTGCACAAGGAGGTTTACTGGTGGGTCTGTTTCAATCAAATGGGGCAAATGGAGGAAAGTTTAGTGCTCTAGAGAAGTTTTAAAGTGGTGTTTGAGGAAGTCGATGTTCTCACATTGGTATCAGTTTTTAACAAAGCCTGGAATCTGTAAAACTTCAAGCTAAAAGAAAACAATACTGTATGAGCAATTAGGGGGATTGCATGCATAATAGGTAGCTTTCCTTTTGTTTCATGTGATGTAAGATATGGTGCAATATTTTCCATCAATATTGTATTTGTTTAAAAAATACAAGCTCCTGTAGTTTTAGAGGAAAATCCATCTTTTATTGCATGGGTGGTCAGTGTCTGCTGAAGGCTTCAAAACAAAATAGTCCCTTGAGCAGCAATTGAGAGGGTGATTTCTGTACTGCCAGAGTAGGCAGAAGGTAAATCCAGATCTACTGTAAAATATTTGGATGACACAGTAGATTGGTAAGGATTTCTGACTCCGTCATTTAACAATGGCAACAGCAAAATGACCCCCAAAATTATACTGCTGAAATGAAGAAAAATTGAGTGGTGGGGTAATTAGAATCAATTATTGCATAGGATTGTGAGCTGAATTCAGTTTTGGTACTCAAAACGAACTTGAACTCAGAATATTTTCGTTCTAAGTATATATCTTTTGCAAATGGATCCAATTGGTGGCTCTTAGGATTCTAGTAAAAAATCAAAGTTGATAAGGCAAGTCTGAAGGGTGCCTACCTTTACTCCTAGATCTTCACTTTCCCTGTCTGCTAGGCTTGCGGCTCTCACATTTTTTCCAACTTGACTTTTTCCAGTCTCAACTTTATAAAATGCTCTTATTCAGGACTCAAATTTTATAACCAGAATAAGGATCATTTTTACAACCAGAATTAGAATCTGCATAGAAAACTATATAATATATTTTTAGGAGATGCTTGATACTAAATGTGATTGTCCTGCACTGAATCTTACTACCGATTTTAAGACTGCTTTTCCTTAACAGTTGCCAGCTCCATTTCTCTCACTTCCTCACTTTCCATTAGTTCCCCTCCTGCTACCCTTTTTAGGAATTCTCTCGCAAGTCAGCTCCTCAGTACGTATAAGTGCTCAGATCATAGTAATGGCAGTCTCAAATCCCTTTCTCCTCTTTGAGTGGAATGCTGCTATGCTCACAGTTTCCTCTGAGGAAGGCCCTGAGAAATGTATGTTTTGGGCCAGAAAGAGTCTGGTGTCCTCACTTGATTTATATGCTTTCAGCTTTTTATTAAAGTTCCAACTTAACTTTGATACAGTGTACAGTTTAGCACATCATTGTACAGTGAACAATTTAGCACATCATTCCTTCAGTCTGCTTTTAGGTCAGTGATGGGGAACCTCCAACCTGGTAGCCAGATTAGACCTAGCAGGGGTGCTATTGGCTTGTGAGGCCATTTCCTGAAAACCACGCCTAACTGACAGCAGGTATGGGGAAAGTAAAGACAAGGGGACAATCAGGAGTCTTAAAGTACACTGAGGGAGGCTGCAGCTATAAGCAGTAATTGGCAGAGGCAGCAACTTTGCAGAAATCAACTGGAAAAAAAAGTTTCTAATTGAACATCCCATTGTAGCCAGTCCATGCTTACAAAGGCATCTTCCTTTGCAACCTGGCTTGAGTTCAAGCCGGGCTTCAAAGGCAGAAAATAAAGAACTGGGAGCACAGTTAGTGTGCACTCATGTTTCTTTCCTTTGAAGCTGGCTAATTGATGTTGTGACATAGAATCATAGAATTGTAGAGTTGGAAGGGACTCTGAAGGTCATCTAGTGCAGTCATACATAACTAAATCATATCTGGCAGATGATCAGCCAACCTCTGCTTTAAAAACTCCAAGGAAGGGGCACCCATATGTTGGATATTCTGTGTGTGTGTGTGTGTGTGTGAGAGAGAGAGAGAGGGAGAATCATTTGTTCCAGAAACAGATACGGTAAGTCATTTCAAGAAGCAGCAGAAGGCTGAGTTTGTTTTGATGCAAGGGTATTTTTTGTGGGAATTGTTCTTTGGACTTGCGCAGTATGACAGCAAGTACTGATAACTATGGTTCTGTGTAACTTGTAACTTGCTGTGAGTCTCTTGCTTGTGTCTTGTGGTGAGAGAAACACAGAGAGTGAGTCTTGGACTCTTGTTGGACTCTAAGCATGCCTTGACCACAGCAGTGGTGAATGTCTATATATATTTGCTACCAATATGCTTTTATGCCTGTCAAATAAACTTCTACACTTGACTGAATCTTTATGGCATCCATGAGTGTTTATTGCCTACTGTGTGTACCTTCAACCCCTTCAACCCAAGGAAGGAGCTGCATTGAGATGTAACTCTGCTGAGTATAAATACAGGCACACACACGCAGCAAAAGTGATGCTGGACCCTATTCCTTCTAAATCATCCATCAGAGGTTGATGGATTGATCCAACACTATATCCACCTCTTGTGGGCATTTGCTCCATCCTTCATGTGACAGCACTTTAGTTATTTGAAGATGGCTATCATATCCCCTCTCAACCTCCTCTTTTCCAGGCTAAATGTACCCAACTCTCTCATCTGTTCCTCATAAGGCTTGTTCATCTTGGTCACCCTCCTCTGCACATGTTCCTAAACCATATTATCTTGGTGGGATGCATGATGGGACAGCACCCACTGCAAGCACCCACTGGGGAACTACAATACGGCATAGCTCCCTAGTTTGTCCTCAATAACTGTTGGGATCTTGAGTCAGCTGTAATGTCTGACCATAGAGTGTGTTTGGTAGACCACCATGTAGACCAGGGTGGTCTATCTCATGGCCTGAGGGCCTCATGTGACCCTCAAAGCCTTTTATTGGCAGTCATCAACAACATTTGACAACCCCACCCCCAGGAAAGACTCCCCACTGCCTTTCCGAAGCTAGGTAAAGAGGCACTGGGCTTTGGGAAGGTGTGAGGACTCAGACAGGGTCCTAGAGTACACCTGCCTCCTTCCCAAAGCTTAGTTTTCACTTTCTGAGCTTTGGGAAGGAGGTATGGGGTTCTAGGACCCTGCCACAGAGCCTTGAGTCTCCTTCCCAAAGCCTTGCTTAGCTGGCTAAGGGAAGGCAGCAATGAGGGCCCGGGGTGTCTGTCTGTCTGTGTGTACATTTTTTGCCTCTCTCACCCCCGTGCACAGCCTGCGGGTTCTGTGTCAAAGTACGCTTGCAACTGACTTGGTATGAAAAATTGGACTACCCTGATGTAGACACTCTACCACATGCACTCTGGTTGGCAGCAGGAAATAGTGCTGGATCAAATAAAGGCAGTGGGCAGTTAAAATCAGTGGATAGTTGGTTGGGGTGATCATTGGCATCACAGCAGATTTGAAGGTTGTATTGGCTGCGGAGCAGCAAATTCGGTTAAATAACAGCAGAAGAAGATTCATGATGGTAACCTGTGGTCCACAGGTTGCCCTTAAGTGTGTTAAGTTGAGAGTTGATTTGCCTTCATTAAAATTTCAACTCTCAATTAGCAGGGTTTTGTTGTTTGTAATTCCGTGAGTCATTAATAGTAGTATTGTCTAAGATTGCTTCCGGCTCATTTATGCTCTTAGAAAAGTTATGTATAGAGCTTATCTGTATCTTTGTTCACAAAATCTCTACTACTTTTGTGGTGGTTATACTTTTATAAATGTAGTAAACTGGGATGGAGATTGTGCTCAGGCATTGCAAGCTGCTAATAAGCTGGCTTTCTTTAAAAATTATATTGCTCAACTTACGGTTGGCATTTAGTAAATGTACTGTTTTCCCTTAAATTAATAACATAGTGGATGATCGTCTGTTCCTATGTGCAGAAATGCACATGTTCAAACTGTGTGCACAGGAGGGAGGATGCAGCAGGAGACTGAATTGTCTCTAATTGATTTTTGTGCGCATACATGCAATTTTTCTTAGCCTGCTGCTTCTTTTATGTCAAGCTCTTCTCATTTTAATAACTTGCAGTTTCATTTATGTTTATTTTCCTTCCTTTCTTTAATACAGAATAGGTAATTGCCTCTGTTGTATTTTCTGAGGAAGGGTTTTAGGTCCTTTGACTTGCACCATCAAGTTCTGTATATCTATCTCTGTGTGTGTGTGTGTGTGTGTGTGTGTGTGTGTGTGTGTGTGTGAACACACACTATATGATACACACAGACCATTTTCAAGCATCTTTTATCATTTTGCTCAGATGACTGCTATTTCTTACTGTTTGTTTAACATTAATTGCCTAGCTACACATTATACTTGTCACATGTGAGCTCTTTTTGTAGAGTATTCTGAAGGATTCCCTGCCAAGAGGCAGAGAGCAACATTAGAGGGGATGGTAATTTCTTTTTGAAGGTAGATACTACTGGCTCTTTCTGTCTGTCCTCTCCTCTCCTCTGCCTTTTTCCTCTCTTCTTAGCTGCTTGCTACATATCCCTATGATATGGTTAAAAGAGAGACGAACTGTGGAACTTAGCCACTAAGTGGAGAAAGAGTAACAATTCATCCTTCACTGTTTGTGTGATTTCTGCCCCTTCCAACTATCTGTCTCCTTGTTGTGGACCTATTGGAACTCTCATCAGCTAGAGCAGCCTTGCCTGGTGGGACTGCACTCATGGGGTAAGCGTAGCAAATAGCAAAGCTTCACGTGAAGAATTTATGAGAACGTTTCAGCTTTATATCACAACTATAGCTAAAGTATTAAATAGCAGGTACAGGTATCTTTTGGTTGACATGTTGAAAGTATTGAAAAGCCGATACATCCGATAGCTTTTCAGATGTGTGCGGTAATCTCTTTCTTACTGTCTCCTGGTTTTTGAGCTGCAAGGTAGTGATTGAGTGAAGGAAGATGTGGAAGTGATGATGGACAGACCTTGTGTTCTTTGTGTTATTTTTATAATTTATGTTTGAAAAAAGTAATTTAAAAAACATATGTAAACCACCCCACTAATTTGCCACCTTTTGAACATTAAGGAATACATGGTTTTTTCACCCAATTGTTAATCTCTGTTGACAAAACAAATGTGGGAAGTAGCCCTCTGTTCTTCTTTTCTTACTTGTGACTCAATGTTGGGTTTTTTCCTTTCCCATTTGAAAATAGGATTGGTGAAAGTCAGTGAAATTCTTAATTCAAAAAACTTTCAGTTCTCCAGCAGGGGCAATACATTTCTGCTGCCAAGGTATAAGTATATTAAAAGAGTTGCGCCACCTTGCTGAATTTACTTAATTTTTGCCAAAGAATTTACTATGCCTTGCCCAAAAAAGTGCAGGGCATTTTTCAAGGGCTTATACCACTCTAGTAAGCACTGGTTTGGTGCAACTACCAAAGAACACATGGGAGGAGCGGGATTTGATCAGTCATTTGCTGATGGTTGCAAGAATTCTGTAATATGAGGAAATATTTGTCAATGATTGCAGAAGTATAGAATCTCCTGGGCTTTGCTTTAATTGTAACAAAGCCAAGTGAATATGGTGGAGCACTGAGAGTGAGAATATTTGTTTGGTGACATATCTGAGTTTTTAAAATACTTTTTTATTTTTATTTTAGGAGATCTGCTGCAAGATCCAATTGCACCCACCAATTCCACATGCCAGCATTATGTATGCAAAACCTGTAAGGGCCAGAAGATGATGATGAAACCATCGTGTAGTTGGTGCAAGGACTATGAGCAGTTTGAAGAAAATAAACAGTTAAGCATTCTAGTGAATTGCTATAAAAAACTATGTGAGTACATTACACAAACACCACTAGCACGGGATATTAAAAAAGCTGCTGAGACTTCTCCAGATCTATTGCCTTTGCTTAAAGATGGCGCTGCACTCCATGAAGACACAGAAGAAACATCTGATGAAGCCGTTGCATTGTGTATCACACATTCCCCATCACCTTCAACCTCAGAGCATGCTAATGAGCCTCCAGCATGCCGTTCTTCTGTTCCTGAAAGTACACAGGAGTCTGATGTGAAAGGCTCCACTGTTAATGGGTTGCCCAATTGCAATGGGCTGTCAGTAGATAAAATTGGAGCAAATATTCCTTCTCCTGAACAAGCAAATACAGTTGATGTATGTAGCCCTGCACTGTGCATAGAAACTGACGATAATTCTAGCAATCTTCAGCCTGGCCAGTGCTTAAAAAGTGACGATATTTCTAGCAATCTTCAGCCTGGACAGTATGTAAAAACTGAAGCTATTTCCAGCAGTCTTCAGCCTATCTGTGATGCTGTTTCTCCTAGTAACTTGTGTGTGGCAAGCAGTGATACCTGCAGTTTCAGCAAAGACACCACCAAACCTGGTGATTCTCTTCTACTTAGTGTTGAGGAAGTGCTACGGAGCTTGGACTCCAACACAGAGGTCTGTGGTCCTAATCTTCAACATAGCTTGGAAACCAATATATCCAACGGCCCTTTTTTGCAGCTTTGCTCTCCGCCTCCTAGCCATAGCATGTTCATGTCAATGGGTGCTTCACCTTATGGGATTTCATGTACAGCTGTGACACCGAAGGCGGTAAAATTAAATAGAAAGCGATCGCGTTCTGAAAGTGACAGTGAAAAGGTTCAGCCTCTTCCCATTTCCAGCATCCTTCGTGGCCCAACGTTGGGAGCCTCAGCCCCGGTAACAGTGAAACAGGATACAAAGATGTCTTTGCAGCCTGTAGCAGCTGTACCAAATGGAGGCACCGCTCCTAAAATAGGCAAAACTGTACTCTTAGCAAATAAAGGCATGAAAAAGACTCTAGACCACACCGCCAAGAAACCCCACCCGAAATCCAAAACAGGAATGCTGAAAAAATCAAGAGCTGGCAGTCATGTGCCAGGTGGTCTAACAAAAACGGTGTACAAAAAGCCACAGGAAAAGAAAGGGTGCAAATGTGGTCGAGCCACCCAAAATCCAAGTGTTCTTACATGTCGTGGCCAACGCTGTCCTTGTTACTCGAACCGTAAAGCTTGCTTAGACTGCATATGCCGTGGCTGCCAAAATTCATATATGGCTAATGGGGAGAAGAAACTGGAGGCATTTGCAGTGCCAGAAAAGGCCTTGGAGCAGACTAGGCTCACCTTGGGCATTAATGTGACAAGCATTGCCGTGCGCAATGCCAGCACAAGTACCAGTGTAATTAATATGACAGGGTCACCAGTAGCAACGTTTTTAGCTGCCAGTACAAACGATGATAAGAACTTGGACGAAGCTATAGACATGAGATATGACTGCTGAGTCAATTTTTTTCTTTTTGATCTTTCTCTCCTGCCTTTGGTAGGGGGACTGCTATAATTTTGAGGGCAGCTATGGTTCTGTTTAACTTGCCGGAGCTCCTGCATATAGATCACTTGTATCAAGTGTTTTTCATTGCTATGTTGTGTGTTAGTGTCTGGGAAATAGTTTGACGGTAATTGCGGAGTTACCCTGAAACTGTCTTTAGTTCTTACAGCACCTCATAGTTTCAGATCAAATGCTAATGTAAATGATTTATAATACACAATTACTTTTGGGCAAATATTGACCTTGTACCAGTTCATGCTTTGTGCTTAATCAGAGATTGATTGAATATACAGCAATGGTTTCTAGTCAGTCCATCACAGTTGTGGTAATTTATTATGTACCCATGTTTAGAGTCAGTGTCGCAGGAAATCGGCGTCAAGCTCATGCTGCAGTTGTAGTAAAAATGTCACAGCCAGTCTTCTCATACCACGTTATTGTGGATAGGGAGATTAGTAATTGAGCACTTTAAACTTGTTCAAAAATTGAAGTCATTTTAATTTTCCATCTAGTGTATGTTGTCCTGAAGCAAAGAAAACTATGAAACTGGGCCCTCCTGTCAGATTTGAACACTCAAGATTCTCAAATATATGTTTCTTTTTCTCTAGAGTAATATTTCAGAAATAGTAATAGAAGTTCCATTGTCATGAAGCAGACTTTGAAGACATTATTATTATTATTATTTTATTATTATTTTTGGAAGAATTTGCAGATTGATGTCACTAGTCTTTTGCATTATGTGTCATACTGTAAACGCTAATCTTCAAGATATTATTGTGGAGTTCATTATGAAATAGGTAATGTATATTTTGGAATGTGCTAGTTAGCTACAAAATAAAAGCAATTTAATTCTCATGCCAAAATTACTGAGACATCATTGTATATGTTAGTTTCTAGCTGTTGGCAAGAGCATACCTCCTCCCGCTTCACACAAACATGCTTGGAATAATAGCAGCATGATGACACTGTGAGGGCATTGGCATTCTGCTGAGATTCTCCCATGCAGCTACTACTTCAAGAGCCTAGTGCCTGTTTCCCCCAGCTTTGCTGGCATAAATCTGCTCCTATCTGGGTGGAGTCCTGGATGGGATTAGACACCAGCTGGATGCACCAAGAAGAGACACAGCAGGGCATTGGTTGAAAGTGACTAACATGCTGCTGTGTACCCAAGTTTGGAACAGCAGGGATGTGCCAAGCATGGAATTGGTGTGGTGGATGTTGCAAGTTAATCTTGGAGCCCATCGGAGCTGTTCTACCTTCTGCTCCACACACAAGCTTTTGTCTTTAGCTTATTTCCAATTATACCATGAAAGAAACAGCAAACCGTAAAGTTGAAAATATACCACTTTGTATCAATCCTCCTATTGTTGAGATGTGTGCCTAGAACAGGGTTAGCCAGTGTGGTAGCATCCCGATGTTAGATTGCAACTCCCATCATTCCTGACCATTGACCATGCTGGCTGGGGCTGATGGGAGTTGTGATCTACATCACCTGAAGGTCACCATGTTGGCTGCCTCTGGTCTAGCATGTAAGTTCTTCAGTTTGCGTATCTATGGGCTGACTAGAATGGAAAAGATTACCCTGCTATTTTAAGGACAATAGTTCAATAACCTGTTTGAAGAGAAGTGATGCCAGAATTTCTAAAACTCCTTTACATTTGCCATCTAGTTGTTCATTAAGTGACATTGCCAGGGAATTATGACATTAGACACTTTGGATTTGGCACAAAGCATGTACAATGATGGTTACTAGGTCTGAAAAGTAAGCAAAAGGTTTTGGACACCAATTGGATGATGCCTCCTTTTTGTTCTGTAGTGTACCATGGTGTCATTTTATGTGAATGTGGTCAAATAGCGTTTTTGTTGGCTTTTTGGTTTGTTTCCCCCCTGTCTTTTCTGTGGGTAGGGCAGGGTGTGTGTGTTTGGGGGGGGGGTTAAAGCCATAGAAAGAAGGATGTGATGTACGTGTTCCGTATGTACTTTTTTTGTTTCTGTTTTGCAAGAAGAGTTGAAAAATATTTTTGATAATGAGAGTAAATGGTGGAAAATGCTCTTTAGTATTCTCGTCTCTTTTTTTTGCCAGCCCAAACTCCTGAATTCTGTGTTTAATTTTGAGGTTTACTATGTCCTATTAAAACATAATTAGTTAAATATTTGTGATTTTTGTGTGGACCAAATGGGATCTGCCGTTATCTACTTCAGTGTTCTAACCTTTACTTATTAGTGTAAATCCAATTATTATTTCAGTATCTGTAAGAAGACTAATCAAACAAACCAAAAGCCTGGAGTGCTATTCCCACTGCCTGGGTATTTTCTGCAAATGTCTGTAGAACTGTTAAGTTTTTTTTCAAGACTGCTACTAGTATAGTTCTGGAGCTCCAATATGTCATGAGTATGCCTTGGTCCCCAAATGTGGGAATGATTTCAATCTATCTCACAGCTATACTAAACAGTATTCCAGTAGCTGGTGATTAAAATCAACTGTTCTTTGGAACTGCTTATTGGAGATTCCAGATCTTTAATGTATTGCTGGTGGTAAATTCAGGTTTGTTTTAAAAACTAATTTTCTTCTACACTGCCAACATTCTTAAACTGTGTATTAAAAATTGAGCTGATTAATAAATGCCATTTTTTAATTTTTATTTTGTTAAACTACCCAGGGAAACAATTTGATACCATTTAATACTCTGAATACTTGGTTTCTAAAGGAGACTTTTTGTTTCATTTCATTAAAAGTTGTTTTGTTAATTTCCTGCAGCTTCAAAAATTTAATAAAGCAATGGGGATAACTCATGTTGGTAATAAGAGGACTGTCAAATCAATGATCTTGCATCCCTATGCTTGGGTGCCATTTTTTCTATGTTGCTTCCTAGACTGCTTTAGCAAAGAGGTGCTTCTATAGTCATTTGCCAGAAGGAACAAGAGGATCACTTTGGGCTGCTTTGCATATACATTATCTTCTTTTTTTTAAAAAAAATGTTGGTTGAAAATAGTGTTTGTAAAGTACAACACAAGTGTTTTTCCCATAATAAAAAACACTTGCACTGCACTACAGAAATTACTGCCACGTAGGAAAATTACTAAAACCCGAGCATGGAGTCAAATGAAGAAGGCAGAAAAAGGCACTTTGGAGCAGCTGTGAGCACTTGAACACATTTTTAATTCTGGATTTATGTATCGGACCAGGTTTGTGTGATCCCAAAAGAAGTCCAATTGTGCAGAAATCAAGATTCAGGACAGGCAAAAGAATGTACCTCTTTATGCAGCACACAGTACAGGATGTAGCCATGGCTTTAAAAGAGGTTTATACGAATTCATGAATGATAAGGTCATCAGTGACTATTTATGTTCTCCCTCCATTTCAGGCACTGCTTTTGAGTACCAGTTGCTTGGATACCCAGGTAGGGAGAATGCTGTTACGCTGTCATGGCCCTCTGATTGGCCACTTTGTGAAAATAGGCTGCTGGACGAGATGGGTTTTTTGTTTGATCCAGCAGGCATTTATATTAATATGCTCTTACCTAATATATTGTAAATACTTCAAAATCAGAAAGGGTACTACATAGGCATTATAGATGGTAGCTGAATCTCACTCTTGAATAAGAGTCACTACTACATTCCTAATTGCTCAAAAGCAGCACACCTGCTACCCATTGCTATCTGAGCTGTAGATCCAGGAGACGTACTCCATGGTGCATTTTTTTCTCTAGGGCAGTGTAACCTACCTCCCCTGCTTGAGCCAAGACTTTTCACTGATTTGATTTGAAATTGAAGAAATTTAATAATTAAAAATACAACAGGGTGTTGCTAATATATTGGCATTTCACTCCAAACTAACATCATTTTACCCAACCACTGTACATAAATAGCAGGGAGGGCAAGAAAGAAATCTTAGATTAGGCTACGAGTGGTTATGACAACAGTTGCTCTGAGCATGCTTCAGTAGGTAAAAACAACCATCTCAAAGCAGTGCCAATTCTGTTAGGTTCTTTGATGGTCTGTGATGCTGAGAGATGCTATAGTCCAGTGTAAATGGAACTGTTTAGTCATACAGGAATAAACCTGGATGAGCCTTGGTGTCACACAACGCTCCTCTTGCAGCACAGCCACAAGGAAATGTGAAGCATCTGCTTCCATTTTTAATATCTGGTCTGTTGTTATATCCATCAAGGACAAACTGCTTAATCTCTGGTTTCTTAAAACAAGCCAGGGTCACACCATGGTTTCTTATCCTGGCTTGTTCCAAGAAACCGTAGTTTAACCACAGTTCCCAGGTCTGTCATAACAAGAAACTCCAGTTAATTTAAACCTGGAAGCCTTGCTTATAAAGTCCTTTATCATAAGCTAATAGCATCTGCAGTTAAAGGGACACGGGTGGCGCTGTGGGTTAAACTACAGAGCCTAGGGCTTGCCGATCAGAAGGTCAGCGGTTCGAATCCCTGCGACGGGGTGAGCTCCTGTTGCTCGGTCCCTGCTCCTGCCAACCTATCAGTTTGACAGCACGTCAAAGTGTAAGTAGATAAATAGGTACCGCTCCGGCGGGAAGGTAAACGGTGTTTCCATGTGCTGCTCTGGTTTGCCAGAAGCGGCTTAGTCATGCTGGCCACATGACCCGGAAGCTGTACGCCGGCACCCTCGGCCAATAAAGCGAGATGAGCGCCGCAACTCCAGAGTCGGTCATGTCTGGAACTAATGGTCAGGGGTCCCTTTACCTTTTTATCTGCAGTTAATGGTGCAGTCACAGGCAGTAATCCAACTTGACCAGATTTATAGAGCAATTCTTTACGTGCTTATTTGGGAAGTGCTTACCGGTGGTATGCAACTAAGTTTTATGAACCTAACTTAGAATGTTCATTAATTTCAATGAGTCTACCCTAAGCAAAACATAGTTGAATACCTTCCAGAAAGGAAGAATAGTATAATAAACATCTTTATTAATTTTCAGAAAACTTAAGTGACAATATGACCTCACATAAACATCAAAATGAAAATATAAATGAAAACAATAATGACAATGATAATAACCCCCCAATTTACATTCAAACATGTAATTAACCCTCTGATATTGCATATCTCAGGTACGGGGAGAGCACAAAAGGAAATCGGTAAGTACAACCGAGCAACTACAACAGAGCAAGCAGTATCACAATCAAGGTAACGGTATGATTATTTTTCCTCTTCACATGTTCAGCAGTCCAACAACAGAGTCTTGTAGAGATTTTCACGACTGTAGACAAACCGTCAAAGTATAGAACCCAGAGATGAGTGTATGCCAAAGGAGGGGAGTAACTTTATTCTACTTCATAAACAATTTTAAAAATCCCTTTTGACCTCTCCACACTAACTGTCTGGGTCAGTTTTTCTAGAAGTACAATTTGCCTGATTTGGTACCAATGCTCAGTATTTACCTCTTTCAAATCCTTCCAGTGTCTAGCTACATGAGATCTGGCTGCCACTAACAAATGGCTAACAATTGTTTCCATTATGGCTAACAAGTGTTTCCATTATAAGTGTAAGTACTGGCCTGGAAGGCCAATTGTGGCATGAGATGAACCCATTGGCCTGTGCTGAAACTAAGTTCCTGAAACAATTGCACCCAAAATTCCCGCACCTCTTTACAATTCCATTACAAGTGGAGGCAAGTGCCCATATGTCAACTCCAACTTAGAGGGGAAGTCTGGGTACGTGTAAGATAAATCTCCTTAAATACTGTCAATGGAGAAGTTTTAATTATGCCTTCCTAGCAGTTGCTGCCAGGTATTTAAAGGGCAGCTTAGACTACAATGTATTACAGTCCTCTTGATTATGATGTTAAGGCCATGTTTCCACAGTTGATTTTTAAAAAAAAGATATTTAATAGTGTACAAACTGTAAAAAGAAACACTTTAAAATCTGGTACACAATATTTTTAAATACCAATGAACAGCATCAATTGCCATTTTTATATATTGGATACAGTATCTCTCATCGCTATTAGACTATCAAACAGCTTTTGCTCAAATTGCATGAGCTGGCAAGTAGCACTCTTTCTTGACTGCCAGTTTCAGAAGGAATTAATATTTGAAATGCCGATGAAATCATGGGAGATAACCTCGGTATTAACAACCCTGCCCTATGCTTCCAGACTCTGAACACTGCCATAATAAAATGATTTATGATCTAGAAAAGTGAGTGCAATTTATGCTTTCAGGAAGGAGGGATTTTAATCGGGATTCCTTCTGCTATGGTCTTTGAACTAACACAACGAATGCTGTTTTATTCTAATTTATGTTAATTCACCCAATAACCTGGCTCTCTAGTTGGGCTCACTGTTTCATTCTGTCTTCTAAAATAAAAGACTGATACCACATTTCTTATTTGGTTCACCTCATAATAAATCTCAACATTAAGGGCATCCCTTTCTGAGCTGGTTTAAATAAAATGGATTTCCTAATCAATGGCAATTGCTGAACCAAAGATAATTGTTTTTTCCTTTGCCATTTCTGAAGCTGCTTCTTGGGGACCCAAACTGGCAGGGTTTGAAAGAAATACAATAATGTTTTAAAAAATAAGCATCATGACTCCCATTAGACAGTCCCTGATACTAAGATTGATTCTTCCCCATCTAACTACATGTTTATTAATTTGTTGTCACACGTTCCCATAACTGACTTTCTATAACTTTGATTCCTTGTAATATATATTCCCAAATACCAAATCTTAGAGTGAAACAGCGAATCTGAAACACAGGGAAGAGCTCTCTGAATCTTGGGTGTATGTAAAAAGGTAAAGGTAAAGGTACCCCTGCCCGTACGGGCCAGTCGTGTCCGACTCTAGGGTTGTGCGCCCATCTCACTTAAGAGGCCGGGGGCCAGCGCTGTCCGGAGACACTTCCGGGTCACGTGGCCAGCGTGACAAAGCTGCATCTGGCGAGCCAGCACAGCACACGGAAACGCCGTTTACCTTCCCGCCGGTAAGCGGTCCCTATCTATCTACTTGCACCCGGGGGTGCTTTCGAACTGCTAGGTTGGCAGGCGCTGGGACCGAGCAATGGGAGCGCACCCCGCCACGGGGATTCGAACCACCGACCTTTCGATCAGCAAGTCCTAGGCACTGAGGCTTTTACCCACAGCGCCACCCGTGTCCCATGTTTCCACAGTTGATTTTTTAAAAAAAGATATTTAATAGTGTATGTACCTCCAGCTTATTAAAGCTGGATGTATGTACCTCCAGCTTATTAAAATTAACTTGGAACCTATTCACTTCCTCAGAAGTGCGGAGCTCTTTTTAAAAGCTGTGCCACCACATTTAACGACTGAGAGGTGGTCAGACTTACGTATATCAATGGCACACATGCCTAACAAATAAGAAGTATTCCAAATATTGACTCCTTTGATAACAGGGCTGCTTTGAGAAATGGCATTCAATGTAATAACCTGTGTATTGCAATCCTCTGCATGTTTATTTTAATTATGCTCCAAATTATGGGATAAATGGGGCTTGATATTTTAGAATTGCAAGATGATTGGCATTAATGTTTTATACTAATAGCAATCTGTGTGTGACCAAAATGAAACTGATGAAAAGCATGCAATTCAAAAAAATTATTACATAGTCAAGTTGAAATAGATTGGATTTGGCACAAAGACCAGACTACACACCAGTCCAGATTGGGTTGCTCATTTGCTATCCTGTAGCCTTGCTTTTATTCCAACTGATTAAATGTGGTAGTAATTTCTGTAGCGTACAACGTCACTTATTTCAGACTCCATTCTAAAACTTTTCTTTTTAATTATTTCTGTTTCTGAGATACAGCACATTAATTCCTATCTTGTGGGGGGAAATTAATGAGACTCACTATTTTTAAAAATATTTTTAATTGCAAAAAAGGAAATACAAAGGAAAATAGCTAAGGCAAAGCCTTGCCCAGCACAAGTAATCCTCGGACAACTGTGTCAAACAAGTTTCACACTTTTTTTTGTACATCTTAGTTCCTGCAAACCTTAACACATAACAACAAAGCATGTTAAAATACATGAATAAACATTAATTACAAGCATTTCTCCAAATTATTTAGTGTTTATAGTCTCTGTGACCTTCATTAAAAAATATTTTTGCATAGACTTCACATACTGTGATACTCAAAGATATTCTTAGACCCAAGAGTTATTTTGGCATTGTGGATGAACTTTTTGGTCTTTTAAGGCTATATATTTTAAGCTAAACGCAAGATGCTCTTGGAGTGATCTTGGGAGAGCTTTTGTGTTAAATCCAGACAGTTTTGTCCAATTTTACAAAAAACCACTCTTACCAATGAACCTGATACTCGGCTCAGCTCTGTGCCTTCTGCACAATACTGCCTCTCAGTGGCGGCCCAAATAAAGTAGAAAAATCAGTTACAAAGTGCGTGAGGCACCTCCAAAACATGAACACTGCCTAAAAACTTGATACCAATTGCAGCATTCATTTTTAGTAACCATGTTTCTCTCTCATTCCACTTTAACCAGTGGAAGACAGACTTTGTCCCAATAAGCATTAAAGGACATGCATCACCAAACAAGTATTGCTTGATTAGTTTATTGAAAGGAATTTCTGCAATATAGCAGTCTGAATTATACTAACCCCTTTCATATGAGGTAGGTGTTATTATTTCTACTCTTCAGACAAGAAATCCGATATACAGCATTAAGAGCAGATAAAAACAAACGTTCAAAATTTGACTAAAAAAACCTTTACAGACTGTTGTCCAAAAGGTATTTTTGCACACATGCAAAAGTTCAACAAGCTTTTACTAGTGGTGCATAGCAGGTGTTTTGCAAAACTGGGAATAAAACATAGGGAGTCTAGCTCCTAGTTATGCTCCAATTAGGCTACAAGTATTCCATAAGGACATTTATTTATTTTTACAATACAGAAATTTTTACAGTGTTTTTGAATACAAATTTGCATACAGTTGACCTGTTGACACATCATTCCTATTCAAATGTAGTGCTAAATGTAAGTGGTAACCTAACGGATTACCACTTATAAAATTATTCACTAAAGTTATCTGCATATCTACACTATTGGCTTCAAGTGAAACGATGCTAATAATTGCCTCTGCCATTTACTTTATGGCAAGTAAGATATGGCAGCTCAAGTTAACCGTTTTTTTTCCAAAATGAAAATAAGCATAATTGTGTTTAGCCAAAGAAGTATGCATAATTTTAAAACGGGGTGCCTCTAGAGCACCAGCGTAGCGGAACAACCGTTTAAATGAGTTAGCAATGGTGTGAAATAGATCCTGGGAACACCAAGGAAACACTTTATGCGAAGCCTGTGCTTATTTAAGATGCTATGTTTGGATTCTCTAGAGAATACAGTTATTCACCCAAACTACATGGCGTGGGTGGAGGAGGGTGAGGAACATAGTGTCAAATTAAACCATTCCTGATTGGAATTGTAACAGGAATGCAGTAAACCTTTCCAAACAGCAGACCAGTCTAGAAACTTGCATGAGACTAGTCTAAAGTTTTGTTCAGTACACAGCTGCGTTGGGAGGCTGGACATCGCAGGTGCAGCATGACAATAACCACTCTAATGTGGAATAATGCTAACTTAAAATAGTTGCTCAAAAATATTGGTGAAATCATAGTGTCAGTTCCACTAAAAATACTAAAAAAAAGTTGCATTTTACCAACTCCTTTCTCCAATGTTTGCTCTATAATATGTAATAGTATATATAAAACCAACTGATGTACTAATGAAGAATTGGATGGAATCAAAGGTTTGGATGAAATCTTGTGAACTGTATAGCTAGCACAAATGCTATGAGATAAAATCTAATACTCTGGGGGAAATGAGCTGTGCACTGAATATTTCTTACAACAACTCAGAATTATGGGATCCTCCAATTTCCCTAAAATTACAAATCCCCCCCAAAAAAGATCAGTGTGAATATAAATGGTATAGATGACATGGAAATGAAAACATTTTCTGTCTTTTATCTTTATCATCAGCAGTCTTTTTAAAAAGTGATAAATCCCATACTTCTTTATCATTTGCACCATTTATCAGACTGTAAATCAAGGGGTTTTCATTCTAGAACCCTTCTTATAAGCTCTGTTGCTAATACCTGGTCTGGAATTAAAACTTGATTGAGGTTATTTATTTATTTAAAATATATATTTATTGAAAACCAGCTTTAAAAATGTTAATTTGTTGTTATTACAGAGAGCACCCCAAGCCTCTGGCCAAAAAACTTCCCCTTCTCTAATTCCAACTACAAACGGTTTTGCTTAAGTAATTAGTAGTGCGGAAAAAGCGCTCTGCACAAGAACATGCCTTATGCTGAATCAGATCATTGGTCCATCTGGCTCAGAACTGTCTGGCAGCAGTTTTTCATGTTTTTACATGGGATTCTTTCCCAGCCCTGCTTGGGGATGCCAGAGACTCAGCCTGGGACCTTTTGCATGCAAAGCATGTGCTCAGGCACTGCACCTGGCACTTCCATAAAACGGTGTATATGTGTACACATGTGTACAGATAAAGAACACAGGGTAAAGGACAGGCCGCCTTCTGTTTGTGACCAAGGCAAATCACCGAGATGAACCTCAGAGCCCTCACACCGTCAGCGAGAGTCATACACCTGCATCAACAATCCAGGCAGATGCTCAAATACACTCTTCCAGATTGTTATTATACAATGCAGTATTCATGCTCCAGGACTGGCACTGAAATTAGGTTCCAAAACTCTAATACAGTTTTAACCTATAGCAGAGGAAGCTAAATTTGGTATGCTGGAATTTTTAAATTTGATTTTGTATCTGAAAAAAGTGCAAACAATTTCCTATAATTCAATGCATGATTATTCCTATTATTTTAACACATTTTATTACAGAATTAAGACAAAAGCAAGTTCAATACCAAAGTATCCAAACTTACAATCCATACTGTTTAGCCTGCACAAACTATATTCATATTAAATGGGTTTGAACCAAGGCAATGCTTTTAAGTCTGGGATGCAAATCTCAGTGGCTTTCAAAGAAATTTAGTGCCTAATTCTAAAACCTGCTTTAGTGCCACACAACATTCCCCCATTGTGCAAATGAGGAAGCACCATAATCTAGCGTTTTAATTTCTAAAGAGCAAGAACCACTAGTGAAGTTTGGGGGAGGTGAGGGTGTCACTGATTTTAATGGAGCTTTCTGAGCTCCAGTCAATTTTGCTGCTGTATCAGGGTTTTTGTTTAATATTTGGCAGGGCATATACCCTGCACCTCTCATTCATGAGAGGTTCACACCCTAGATTTTAGTTTTAAAAGCTAAAAAAAATGGTGAACAATGCAGGAAAGAGCTATGCTATTTCTTGCAGCAGTGTTTTGGGTTATTTCCTTGCAGTAACCGCTTTATTATGTGGGGATATATGTGCCATGATCTTTCTACAGAGATTTGTAGGAGTATTGCATTCGCTAAGACTAAACATGTACGAGGGGCTCTTGTACTTTGTTGGAAAAGCCGTAAGAAAAGGAAAGCTCATCCTGTGAAGAAAGGCAATTAAGATCAAATAGCCTGTATTTTTCTAGAATAAACTTTAAAAAACAAACAAACCCAGTAGCTTTATATTGGATTTGAATAAACTCTTGGGACACCCCCCCCCGCCTATTCATTGACAGTCTTCCTGTGATGCTTATTCAGTGGAGTAATCTGAAAATATTTCTAGAAAAACATGTAGTTTTTGTCACAATTATGTAGCAAGGTGAGAAGGAAGCGGAAGGTTCAGTTTCTAAGTATAAAAAGAAGAGAAAAGAATCCATGAGGCAGGAAATAATTTCTTCAACTTGCTTTAAATTCTTTGGTTTTCTACAACCATGGATTCTTTTCAACCCTTTCCATGCTTTGTTGTACAGTGTAGCCTTTCTAGCTTCTCTGCAGTTTCTAAATATGCCTGCGGAAGCCCACCCATATCCACACACATTACCATACTGCTGGAAGTTACCAAACCGCAGAAGCAAGTAATTATATATTTTTTTAAAAGATGGTGTTATGGTTTCAAATGTTGGTTATTTTCTCAAGGAAAAGAATGAAGTAATTCCTGAAATGTAATAACTGAGGATTCTCCCATTTAGTATCAACAGACCTTGGAGACACTTCTTCAATATGTTTAGGTTGATAGATCTGAGATAACTAAGTGATCTGACTTTTCTTCAATTTCAGGTAGTGATAAGAGTTCATCTGTTTCATAGTCGTCATCAAAAGATCTACAAAAAGGAAGAAAGATATTAAGAACGCAGATGGTTTACATGTTTGGTTATAACTGAGGTCTTTTACTTGGATCATTTTTCAGTAAGTAAAACAGCTATAAATCTGAGGTATTTATACAGGCGTAGAGAGCAGAAATGTAAGTAGTGGATCCAAATGGCCATGATTATTCCATTTAAATCTTAAACATATAACATACTAAAGCATTTGGTACCACTGCTTACGAATTTTTCACTTTATCACCTTAATAGGTTTATACATTTTGTAGAAGGCTCAAAACAACGTGCAAAAGAAGCCGATTTCTCTGTCCTTATACAGTGGTACCTTGGTTGTCAAACTTAATCCATTCTGTGACTCCGTTTGACTCCTGGAACGGTTCGAAAACCAAGGCGCAGCTTCTGATTGGCTGCAGGAGCTTCCTGCACGCAATCGGAAGCTGCGTAAGCCGCGTCAGACGTTTGGTTTCAAAAAAATGTTTGCAAAGAGGAACACCCTCTTTTGCTGGAGATAATCTCCAGGTGTAGGCAAGTGCATCTGTGCTGCTCATTGTGGGAGACTGTTGCCAGGGAGAGGGAGAAATAGGGGTCCCTAAAATGCAGTTTTTTCCAGAGGTGTGCTGGACAGAACAGGAAATACAGAACAGGCTTTTTTCAGAGTTTGGCCCTGGAGAAGAAAAGTGCTTTCGCTGATGTGAAGGTGCTTCCAGAATAACCATACTACCATAAAACATTGCTTATCTTCACTCAATCTTGCTTACCAAAGCCAACTCCTGAAAGACACATTTTAAGTCATAGCAATTTTCTGTGTCAGTGCCTGGTAGCGTACTATAAACTAAAACATACGGAACGCAAGGCTCTTATCCTTTCTCTGCCAAGGCTGAGTTGCCTCAGGGCATTCTTTTAATATGCCATGGAAGCTTTCATCTACAAAGAGTTAGCAATATGAATTCATCAATAATACACAAATCCTTTGGTTGAAAAAGAGATTGTAACATTTCTGCCAACATAGTTTAGGAACAGTTCAGCTAATTGCTTTGACATTTTGTAGATACAGTAGCAAACAGTATAACTATCAACTAAGGAATGACACCCTAAATGACTATGTCATATGTGTTTATTGTCATAGTCAAACAGGCTTGCAGTGACATTCCAAGATTAGTTATTTAGTAACTCATTTTATTGTTCATAAACATGTTTCTCTGTTTTAAACAGTTTATCTTTTTCATTTTGCTTCAAAACAACTTTTCATCTTCAAACATATGAGTTTTGAGGCTTCTGGGAGTAGCAATTATAACCACATTTTGCAGATATTGACACTCACCCTTCTTGTAACTGTTCATTGCCAGACTCTTCAGCAACAAGAATTTCATACTCCTCAGCAGCATATCTGTCCCAATCAGAGGGTTCAGGACCATCATTCTCAACATCCTAAATAAATATGTGAGAAGGAAACAAGCAAAACTGAACAAACCAAGTCACTTTCACAATATACATATTTGCAATGACTAGGATGCCTTTGAACAAATACACACACACACACACACACACACACACACACAGTCTCAGGGCAATGACCATTCACTTTCCAGGTAAACTGAATGGAACCTCATTGCAGTTGGGAAATTCAAACTCTGAAGAGTACAACTACTAAAAACTAGAAATAGAAAGGACAAACAAATTATTTTTCATACGCTATACGCGTACATTTCTTTATACACTTTTAACTTAATGCCTCAGAACACTGGACTGAGGCATTTCTTGTTTACAGTAGACCATTGACTTCAGAAGGGAAATAAAAGCGACATAGTTCTCTTCTGTGAAACTGTATAAACTTGTAATTCAAGGTAGTTACAAATTCTTCACCAATAGTTGTTTTTTAATCAGGTGAATAAGGATACAGGGGTTGCTATATGAAGGGAAAGGATAAGTTAGCTACCTCTTGTTGTCCCTTCCAGTTCAAAGAGTTCTAATATCATTAGCTATTTAAGCCCGGAAAAGAGATTCTTGTATCCTACTTGATGTTCTAAATTTGTAGACACTATATATCCCATCTAATAATTGTCCCTGAATTGGATAAACTTGCCAAAGATCACATTCAAGATAAGTGATAACAGTCTATGTTTCTGTTCCTCTGAAATATGTACTGAAGAAACTGTTACTGTTACATATATATTTTACCATTTATGTATGCTGCTCATTTATCAGAATCATTTTAAGTGTTAAGGAAGAATAATGTGCAATAGGCCAATGTACAAAGGCCTCATGACACCAAGCAAGCAGGGCTTTAATCATTTAATTTCTGCTAAAGATGCAGAAATGTCTTGTCATTACTTGTCCTAGTACCTGATCAAAGAATAATATAATGGGATATTACACAACCTTTCCAGATACTAAGCAAATTTAATCAGCTCTTCTCCCTCTTATATTTTCTGGGGTTACTAAGCATACATTTAGGAAAATTTCTGTTCTAAATACATCGTTTTGACCACTGCCACCATATTTCCTAGTAAATTCTTTTGGGAACTTCATGAAAGTATCCATCTCTTGTTCCTTTCCAGAGTAGAACTCTCAGAGCAATCACTATTTTGGAACTGCTTTATACCTTCTGCACAGCAAAGGGATCCCGCTGTTCATTGTCCAAGTACTTTTCCAGGTTAAAGAATGTGTTGTAAAATACATGAGCCATTCTGCATCTTTTCAAGTCTCGCAAAGTTACCCTTCCTGCAAAACCAGAACACATTATTTTATTATCGGTCTAGCAGTTCTCAGTAGGACTGGGGTGTGAAGGCTTCTGGGTTACAGATCATGTGGTAAACAGTATTTAAAGAGTTATGAAGAAATGGGAGATGGCCTTTCAGGCCAGATTCACCCATTCTTTTCAGTGATCTATTTTCAACATAGGTTGACATTTCTGTTAACTCAGTTTGAATCAGTATGTACCAGTGGCATGCAAAAATCCAAGTTCTGTATGCCATGGAAGTGAGATGATGATGAGTTTATATAAGCCCCCCACTTTTTTTTTTACAAATTTGTGCTCAAAAGCAGTTTGCAACACGATAGTTGCTGTGAACAAAGTTTCCCCTAGTGCTTGATCACCAGGAGCAAATTCAAATGTGTTCACCCAAAAAAAGCCAACATATTTTGAAATAAGTTTCTCAAATACTTTTGTGGGCAAGGCCTTTCAAGTGTGCACTGCCTTGATCGGCATCACTATCAGGTCTGTGGGTGAGAGATCACACAGATACATTATGGCTCACCATGCGTTTAGAGAACCTTATAACACCATTTTGTATTAGTGGCATTAGCAGTTCATGGCTCTGCACCTACTTGCTGAGCCACCTCTAAATGCCCGGAGAGTGAAAATAAAAGCCTGTTTGGTGGTGGTGGGAACCGATCTCTACCATTTTTTTGCTATTACTTTGAATGTTAACTAAGGAATTGACTGAGAATGCAAAGCCTAGGAGGTTGGTAAAGACCACTACTTGGATCTGGGTCTCCCATACACAAAGAATCTTATCACCCACTTGGATCAAGTGTCCTGCTGGTGACTGCCAAAGAAGTGATGCAGACAGAGTAAGATAACTCTTCCAAGGGGTCTGGGAGATCAAATATATCTGAGAGATCAAAGATAATCATACTCCCAAGAAATGATCAGCAGCGTAGATGAATATGATTGTATAAATGGGTCTTACCCTCACACTCTGGCTTCACTAGATCCAGCATTTGGCACAGTAAGTCATGGAATGGCAGTGGCTCAATGCCCATGGATTCCATCCTCTCACACTGCTCCTCGTAAAAATACTCCAGTTCATACATGGAGAGCATGCCATCCCCATCCAAGTCCATGCAGCGGAACCAGTATTCAATACTAGGGAAAGGGGAATGAATAAGATTTGTTTGTAGCAAAGTTGGGGCAAGCAATAGTTCTAACAAAGAACCCTTATTGAGACAGCTTTCATATGCACAGTGAAGCTTTGTCCAGACGCCTTCCTTATAATGCCTTTCATTGGAAATTTCAATCTAGAAATTCAGAGCATGAGCTAAGATATATAATACCCTCAGTTGCTCAGTGACTCAAACTGCAATAGTTCTCCATCCTTGAGAGAAATTACAAACTGAGATGTTCACATTTAGCAGCAAAATACAGGATAAAGAAGATGTCTACATAAATTCAAAGCAGAGGTGATGCTATAGCAGTGAGGCTAACTATCAAAACAATGTGTTTCTGATCTTCACGGCTTGGTAGCCACTGGGGAGTGACTCCTTTTTCTACCACAAAAGTAAAGCCTTCTTGGGCCATGTGGAAAGAGCTACACTGCAGCTCATTCCTACGGTAGCACTAATCAGTTTATGTAAATGTCCCTGGCATCTGCATGTATTGTTGTAGCTCTACAGTTAGAGTGTACTATGAAATATATTTTGGACAGTTTTGTGATTTGAACATAAAGTGGTATCCAATACAGCGCTTGGACAAGGGAAGTTTCCCACCCCACCTCCCCACCACAGCCCTCTATGTTTCCCAAAAAGCTTCCCTGGGGTTGCAGGGTCCTAAGGGCTGCAATGGAGCAGAAGTTACTCCTAGTTCAAGTTCTTCATCCAGTGACAGCCAGGGCACTCAGTCTCTACCACACACCTGCATATTACATTTGTTTTTTAATATTACATTTATACTTTATATACAACATAACACTAAGGAGACCATCACATCGGTGCAAGCATTTCACTTGCCAGACAGAACAATCTCCCCCTCCTTCCCCTAAGTGCTGTTCTGAGTGTTTCCCCAACCCCACCAGAGTCAATTGGGCATGGGGGCATGAGGAGAAGGAGGGGCAAAAAGCCCCACCACACTCGTGGAAGACGCTTGTGTTGGCTTCCACAAGCAGGACTCACTAACTGAATCATTTCCATTGTGTTTTTTAAACAGCATGCTTGTGACTGCCAATATCATCATCTTCTCATTCCTCCCTATCCCCAGCGCATGATTAGCAAGTGACACATGAGGCCAAGATTGTAAGCCTATGGAAGTGCTGTATATGTGTGTAGAGTGCACAGGAAATGTTAGGACAAGTAACAAGAACAAAAAGCATCCATGGGGCAGTCTCATTTGGCTGCAGCTGTACTGTATACAGTGGTACCTCTAGTTAAGAACTTAATTCGTTCCGGAGGTCCATTCTTAACCTGAAACTGTTCTTAACCTGAAGCACCATTTTAGCTATTGGGGCCTCACGCTGTTGCCCACTTTCTATTCTCATCCTGAAGCAAAGTTCTTAAACCGAAGTACTATTTCTGGGTTAGCAGAGTTTGTAACCTGAAGTGTCTGTAACCCGAGGTATCACTGTACAGAAGTTTATCCTTTCCCCCTATTTTCCTGTCAAGAATACCTTCCTGGCAGTTGCTATTTGCCCCTGGAGTTACATAACATATGCATTTAACAACCTGCAAACGTATATATGTTCCTTCACTCCACCTACTCCAAATTTCTGGATGACTTATCTCACCTTGTGGGACTTCTTTTGTCTTCTTCAGAAATTAGAAGCCATACAAAGTCTGCATAGCTCATGTGGTTTTCTTTGTGCACTTGAATTCCTCTGAAACAGACAGATTTCAAACACTCACTGAAGTTCACATGGCAATTAAAAAAAAACCACAGATGTCTGAATACACCTCAGCACTTTCAATTCCTTAGAGACCCCACAGATGTGTTAGTGCTGGTTACCCACTCCCTGATTCTTTGAAGTTCAATACTATTTAACTTGAAAGTGTACCCTAGAGAGCAGATCAGAAACTGCAAACTAACAACCCAAACATGACAACTTTTAAATTAAAACAGACCACATTCTCTCAGCATCAAGATTTTGGGATGTTTATATAGTCATTTATGTTGTACAAAGTCTCCACGTGGCAACCTTTCCCTGACATTCCAGGAAGATAAAGCTTTCTTATGAATGTATCTAAAATACAGACTGGGAAAGGTTTATAGTTCAGTAACGGCATGTGTGTTCAATCCACTGTATCTCAGGCTGAAAACAGTTTATTCTGGATTGAAGACAGAAATCATTCCTGGAGATTTTCTGATGGATGATGTGAAAGAGTCAGGGAAATTTTGCATCACAATAAAAAGTGCAATTGAGCTTTACATTTTGTTTCTCAACACTGTAGAGTAGAGATATTTCAAAAGAGAAATAATGTCCATGGCAGCCAATGTGAGCATTACATTTGCCTTAGGAAACAAGATCATAGGAAGCTAAGCTGAGTCAGATCATTGTTCCATTTAGTTCAGTATTTTCTGCACTAACTGGCAGTGGCTCTCCAGGGTTTCCACCTGGGGACAATCCTAGCCCCACCTGGAGATGTCAAGAGATTTTAACCTTCTGCAAGCAAGAGCTACCACTGAGTTTTGTACCTTTCCCTCCCTTCTCTAAATGATTTAAAACAAAGCCAATTTAAGGTGCACATCTGAAGCCACCCCCAGACAAGGAATCAAAGTGATTGTATCCTACATTGAACTTCCTGAATCCCATTCTAACTGTTATTTCAAAAATTAATTTTCTTCCTTCGATCTTAATTGTTCCCTACTTTCTTACCTAAGCACAGCTCCACTGAATATTCTCTCTATAATCCTGTCTGACAGAGCTGTAGATGAAGAAATAAGGATTAGGAACAGTTTCAGTTCTTGAATGTGTTTGCAATCATTCTAACAACTGTTGCTTTTCCCTATACACAAGTGATATGTGTGCAGAAGAATAATCATATGAGAAGTGAGTGGCTTTCAATCACGTGCAAAACACAACAGAAAAATGATTTTCCTCAGTGGCCATGTTTTTACTATGTATCAAATAAATGCCTTAAAATAGTTTTGATTCTGAATACTTTTGATCTAGTCATTCTGTTGCTTCCTGATGGCTGGATACAATGGGCCACATCAACCGCCACCCACTCCCAGATACGGGTAAGAGGTTATTCCATGACCAGGCCTGAATCCAGATTGGAATGGATTTAAATAACCTGGGTCCTCCAAGAATGCTTGCAGTTGCTCCACCATGGCTCTATCCATCACCCTCTCCCAGAAAGGGTATTGGCAACTGGCTGATAGCTGTTCCAATCTGAAGGGTCCAGAACTGGTTTCTTTAGGAGCGGTTGCACCACTGCCTCTTTCAACGCAGCAGGGACCACACCATCACATAGCAAAGCGCTAACTACGCTCTGGACCCAACCAGTCAGCCCCACTCTACTGGATTTGAGAAGTCAGGAGGGGCAAGAATCGAGGGGGCATGTGGCCGGATGCATTGCCACAAGTATCTTGTGTGCATCAGTTGATTGCATAAGGTGAACCTGATCTCAAAAAACATCCTTGACAAGATTACCAGCTTTCTCCACTGGACCCCCCCCCCAAAAAAAAGCATTCAGGAACACATCAGGTTCCATCAGTTTCTGAGGGCAGACCACCCAAACAGGCCCATCACCCTTACAGGAAAGAACTGCCACCATCAGCCCCTCTATCTTTAGTCCATCCTCATATCACTTGGGGGCAAAGATCACATCAAGAGTGTGCCCTGCCTGGTGTGTTGGACAGATGAGCATCTATATGAAAGGCAATTTGTAACATTTTAATGCTTCAATCCACAGCAGATTCAGGCCAAAATTAACCCATAGCGCTACAGCAAGGTTTGAGATGGTAAAGGACATGGTGCCTGTTCATAGTTTTAACTTTTTACATCTCTTTCCCTACAAGCTTATGGCATAATAGACACAGCCTTGTCAACTGAACAGGGAAAAGCTATATCCAACCCAATTTTCCCAAGAGCATGGACTACTTTATTGCATGCCTATTTTGCATAATAATGACATGATTGAAGCACAGCAAGAGATATGCAAGGGTTTTTTTTGTAAGAACATGGAGAAAGAGAGATCAAGTTTGGTAATCTGGGGTGCCCATAAAGTACATATTAGAGAATATTTATTTTATATTAGTAACAACCACCTCCAGTGCCTTTCTTGCTCTGCTTACCTTGATCATTGTATCTAGCCAGATCTTTCTGGTTGATGTAGAGATCATGGTCAGTGTCCAGTTCCCAGAATTTACAGTAAATAACATAGAAGTGCTCATAGGAAAAATAATCAGTGATTTGATTTATGTCTTCCTCTTCCTCCAAGAGTGCTAGGGTCTGAAAAAATGAGAATAAATTCATTCTAATTTCCATAGGCAGAAGGCGCAGACCAAGAACTGTGACTACAATGATATCTTGTCAGTCTTTGTTATTATTCAATAAATACCTTAAACAGCAAAAGAACTGTATGAAACATTAAACTTTTACTTTGTGATTCTTTTAAAAATCCACAAACAAGCAAAATTAATACTTGATAGAGTTTTGTCACCATGTGCTCATGTGGCTACTATAGTCCTTACTGTGTCATATCTATCATCCTTCAACACTAGAAATATACAAATCTGTCCAGATCCTCTTTTATTAACTTTTGCTAAATCCAGCTATAAAACTGAAAACACTGAACAAGCTATGGGAACAACTAATATTATTTACTTAAGTCCAATTGCTTCAATTGGTCTACTCTGTGTAACAATGGATATCACGGAAAGTACCGTATTTTTCGCTCTATAACACGCACCCGACCATAACACGCACGTAGTTTTTAGAGGAGGAAAATCCGTAGGCATGCCACCCGTAGGCATTCCCTCCATAACACGCACAGACATTTTCCCTTACTTTCTAGGAGGAAAAAAGTGAGTGTTATGGTGCAAAAAATACGGTATTTTAGAAATAATTGTTGCTCATAGGAATAAAAAAGAAAAATAGCATACCTGCAGAAAGTTGCTTTTCCTCAACTCTGTTAGGGATATTTTCCCAGACCAGGATCTATTGACTGTATAGAATATTCTTTGAATAACCTGGAAAAAGATTAAATACAATTCTCAAAACTGGACTTATTCTGAGTGATTAAAAAAAACACCAAAAAGTCCCATAAGTCTTGCATCCTGTTTCTGACAGCAGTCAGTGACCAATATTTAAAATCAACAAAACAGACTACATGTAAACAACAAAAATATCTATATAGTCATAGAGGGATCTAAAATACCCAAAGGTAATCTCAGGACAAGCGCAGGTTGATATGGGTATAGATAGTCTTTCAGATATTCAAATCCAAAGCCATGTTGGGCTTTAAAGGCATGCACCAACACTTTGAATTGTGGTCAGAAACAGTCCAGGAGTCAGTGCAGCAATATAAGTTCCAGAAGATCTGGTTAGTAACTTAGTCACTGTGTTTTGGACTGATTGCTATTTCCAAGCAGTTTTCAAAGACAGCCCTGCATACTATAGTGGTACCTCGGGTTAAGAACTTAATTCGTTCTGGAGGTCCGTTCTTAACCTGAAACTGTTCTTAACCTGAGGTGCCACTTTAGCTAATGGGGCCTCCTGCCGCCGCTGCACAATTTCTGTTCTCATCCTGAAGCAAAGTTCTTAACCCGAGGTACTATTTCTGGGTTAGCGGAGTCTGTAACCTGAAGCGTCTGTAACCCGAAGTACCACTGTATAGGGTATTACTAGCCTATCACTTTGGACAACTTAACAAAGACTGTAGGGGAAGGGAACAAGATGCTAGGGGTAAACATTATTATGCCATTTGACAACGTGAATTACTTTTCTTGTAACACTCAAAATGAATCACAAACCTTTTCTTAGACAAATGCTGACATCTCGTACATGAAGTTAACCTACCGTAGTAATGTAGCGGGAATGGAATTCTGGAGCATCCTTCAGAAATGTCAGCCCAGGATGAGTTTCGACTACATCCTGAAAGATATCCAAATTATGTAACACAGAAAAGTTAAGAGAAATGATACAACGCTGTCAGCAGTTAGAGTATAAGAACATATGCTGGATCAGACCAAAGGTCCATCTTGTCCAGCATTCAGTTCTCACAGTGTCCAACTAGATGCCTATGGGAAGCCCACAAGGAGAACTTGTGCAGGCAACTGTTCATAGAAGCATTATAAAAGCTACCGTCTTTAATGAAACCTTTAAGATTCATAGGTAATGCACACCTGCTAGGCTACCATTTTGAGTTACTTTAAAAGACAGAAAAATAAAACATAAAAGTCAGTAAGCAGGCAACAATGTATTTTCAGTCCACATTCACAAAAGGCCACATAAGCAGTACTCCCTGTGTGTGTTCACATGGAACCTCCTCCTCACTGTCTTAGTTGTGCCCCTACAAACACTGAAGATCCTGTCAGTGCCTCTCTCAGTAGGGCATCCTGCTATGCAGACTCAGACTGGCTTTCGTTTGCATGTTGCTTAACTTCAGATCACAGTGAGTGAATTAAGCTGTGGCTCTCTGGGTAGAGAATATTGAGGAGGAAAGGGATGACCTCTTCAAAAAAATGTAGGTGCTTATCTAAAGGGTTTTTTCCTCTAATTCATAAAATGACACTTATTAGCAAGTCACACAAACCTGCAGTAAAGGGATGAAATCTTCTTGTTCCAAATAGTTGCTGCTGGGTTTTGCTAAAAGGCAAATGAATTTTGATGCATCATCATGGCAGTTGTGTAGTATCCTACAAAGGAGAAATAAGACTGTAAAAGTACTCCTATCGATTTGGATTCCCAAAGAATCAAAATCACATGGCTTTCTCATTCCCAGCTACAACTGCATTTGTTCACATTCACCTATTTGTACACTTATCTCACCCTCTGTAACCTCTATTTGTCTTTCACATCATCTGTTTTATACTGTAAACCTCTTGGGGCTGGGGATCTGACTATTTTATGCTTATGAAATTCCATCTAAAGCATCATGTACATTGATGAAGCAAAAATAATACGGTGAATAATAATAGTATTAACATTAAGGATCAAAGTAGACATAATGCTAAACACATCTCTGGAAGTTGACTCTCACTTTCTCTTTTTGTACTCTAAATAGCCATGACAAGGGTCCCAACTGGGATCATGATTGCACTGCACAAGAAAAGAAAGGTTAACACTTCCTTCTGCTGTAGTCCAACAAAAATAGCCACCTGCAGTTATTTGGGAGTTGCTTCACAATGGCAACTAGAGTAAAACGAGAGAGGTGCAATTTCCAGTGATATACTTAGTGCCACTTCTAGGTCAGCCTTGAAGGCTGATTGTGGATGTGGAATGTACACAGATTCATCCTCATGCACCAGAAAGCACGCATAAAGT
Organism: Podarcis raffonei; assembly: GCF_027172205.1. Lineage (NCBI taxonomy): Eukaryota > Metazoa > Chordata > Lepidosauria > Squamata > Lacertidae > Podarcis > Podarcis raffonei. The sequence goes on along the minus strand of NC_070606.1, from coordinate 62,914,188 downwards.
AATGTAAGAACAGTTGTACACATGAATGTTTTGGCTTCTATGCCAGGTGGATTTGTTTCCTAATTCATTAAATTGGGACCCAAATATACCGTACATGTACTCTTTTGATCATTTTTCACAGTACTTTATATATACTCTTTGGTATATAAGCGTAAATAATGTACAGCACATTTTGTGATAATGTCTTCAATAAGTTCTACACAGATCCATTAGAATGCTGTAGCATTCAATTTATTCTCTTGACTGTTAAGTAAAAGTAATACAACTTCAGACAGACATTCAATAACAAGAATAGCCTATATTCTATTGAGGTTAACAGTAAGGCCCTTGTTAATTTCAATAACTCTCTATGGATCCAGAGTCAAGCACAGTCTCTGCTTGCAAAAGTTGCCTCAGAGATTTAGTCTCCCCCTCAGCTCTGCCCCCTCTGCCATTTAGAAGGGCCCCAGGATCCTTGGTGGAACATTTTCTGGGGGCAAGAGGAGCTGACATAGGGAGGAGCGGGTGGCATAGTCAACTTCCAACAGCTGTTGTGTATGCTTAACTCTGGGTCCAATTCAATTTTTAAAATATTGAAAATGGTTAAGCCCTGCACTGCTAACCAGAGCTCCCTCACTTGAAGTATTCACTCAAGATTGGATGTGTTTCTGACAGATGTTATAACTAAACCAGAAATTCCAAGGCAGGCGTAGGAATGGCTGGGAGAAAATATATGACCAGTTGGTGAAATTCGACAAGGCACCAGTAGATATGACCAGACTTCCCCTTCCTATCCCACCCCATCTGCTTTGAAGGTTCTGCCAATTTTCTGGAAGGAGAGGAAGTCCCATTTGCAGGAGTGGAAGTCCACTGGGCATATAGGATGCCATGACTGGATATCACCTTCTGGGATTTACTGGTAGATCTATGGGTGGTAGATCAACATAGGTTTGCAGATTCCAATTTTTTACAATAGAAATAACTAAAAGTGTCCTCCCGCTTAAGTTAGGCTGCTGAGATGAAGAAAGCTGGGGGACAACAGGGGAAGATATATGTGTGAAAGGATCTGTGTGGGAGCTCCAGTTCTTATACTAAAAACAAAATTCTGGCATGAGCATGTGCTCAGAAGCACCTTGTTCCTCAATTCTACACCATTCCTGGTCCATTATTTTGCACCTGGCTCTGGTTGGTGAACCACAGGATGAAAAACAAGGCAGATCCCACAAGCCAAAAGTTTGCCCACTCCTGCCACAATGGGCCTTTCTGGCATAGAAAACTATGAATACATATGCAAAACTTGTATGACTACAAGATTTACCGAACAAACAGGACTAGCATTTGTCAATAAATACAGACTACATTAGCAGGAAGAAACTGGAGACAGTATTTTTTTAAAAGGAGAGCTGTATTTAAAAGGGCACAGTGGAAACACAGAAAAGAATAAATAAACATGCAAAAGAAAGGCATACTGTGCTGGTTTTTCCAGAAGAATATTTTTGCACAGTTTACTCACTTTCTCCACATGGCCACAAATGAATGTACAGATACAAATCCTGTCCGCTCTCCCCCTGACGCATTGAACATGGGAGCTTTCCAGTACAGAGGGCAGCAGCATATCTGTGAACAACACAATAAGACAGAATGTAGCTAGCTAGCATTCAGGCAGGGGCACTTTTTCTTCTTTATGATGACATTTTAACAGAAAATAATATGAAGAAAATGTAATTTTTGGCTTTAAAAAATAATAAATCCAACTAAACCGGATTTTTTTTAAATTGGACCTAATACATTAATATCTGAATCCATTTTTCTTTTTACTCTGAAGTAAGTATGACTGATTTCATGTGAGCCACTTAAAAGCAGAATGAGACCATGTGCAGTATGAACAACATCAAGCTGGCCCGGTTATATTCTTTCACCCTTAGACAAATGGATGGAGGAAACTTTTGTTCAGCCCACATTCTTAGATGAATTAACCTGACACCTCCTAGAATAATGTACAGGTTGGAACATAACTATCCTTTGGAGTTTGCACTTCTCTTGAGTTTTATGATACTGCTCTTGACTCAATAATATTATCAAACTAAAATGTGCATTTTTAGATAAAATACATTTAGAAGTGAGTACACTGAGGTAAAATAGATATTTAAATCATAGTTTGTGATTTAAATACATATTTAAATATAAATTTATTTACAGTTTTAAAGGCAGTAGATTAATGTGGAAGTAGGGTAGAATGAAGTTATGAATAAATACATGTGAAATTGACAGAGACTGGAAATAGACTGAAACATTCCTTTTGGAAAAGTTTTGCTTTTGTTTACTACTTCATCTCATCCCTTCAGCTAAAAGCCACTTCATCTGAGAGTACGCTTTTTCTTTGAAAACCATTTGCTGATATTGTACTGAGCCTTTACCTTCCATAAGTCCTAAAAGCCTGGCAATAATGATATTTACCTTTGCAATTTTCCCCATTTCATTAAGTGGTACTCTCTCATCTTCAAACTCAGAAAAGGTTGCCTCAACCTTGGCAATGGTCTCCTCATGACTACTGCAGACATTAGGAAGTCCGTTGGGGAAGTAGAAACGTGGAATGTTTATGGACAAGGGCGTACCAACAGTTACTTTATTCGCAGGCAGAAGTGCCTGTGAGCTGACTGCTGAAATTGCAGGCACTGGGGACGTAGTCACAGGTTTCTTCTCCTGCTTATTTTGGACCTAGAAAGATAACACATAAAAATTATTTTTGGTACAATAGAATGTTCGTGTGTATGTGTGTGCGTGTATCCCTTTAGATAAACAGAAATTAATGAGCAAGTATCTAAAGTAAGCTGTACATATGTGCCACCACCTAATTAATCCAAAAGGCCCTCAGGGGAATACAACCCCTGAAACCTTGGATAATTGGCAACAATAGCTATATATAAGCACATACAGGAGAAACACATAGGATTAGCGGAGCTGGCCTAATGAAGCTTCTCTGTATACTTCTGATCTATGCGTAATTTTTTGTTAGTACTGCACATTCAGGTACCACACTTTCCTAAGTTCCTAAAAGAGCATCCATTCAAAGTTCTTTGAGGAAGTGGACAGGTTTCTTGTAGCTTAAAGAAGTCACTGAGCTCCAATAATAATCTGATAGGAGAACATTTGTACTTATTTAGAAGATTTATACCCCATCTTTCTGCTACAAGGCACTGGTGTCTGGAGTGCCCCTCAGTCAGGCTGGCTTCTGCTCACCAGTCAAGCAGTGTCCTGCCCATCTCCCCTTATGTTTTCTGCCACCTCTGTTGTGGGATGGATGTCTGGTGATGGGCAGTGAAAAGTGCCTCTCCTTGATAGCTGTTTTGAGGGATTCCCCCTCTTTTAGGAGTTTATTCCAGGATTTCTTTTGTAACTGGATCCTGTCTGGGAAACTGTTAAGTTAGGATACAAAAGCTGCTCAGTTCCAAGATCACTGGGTAGCTAAGTTTTGGTTTCTATGTGCAAATGAAATTAGTAAGATGGCTACGTGAGTGTACAGAATTACAAAATTTCCCAAAGAGGCTCTAATTGTGAAGGAGGAACAGTGGAAGAGGAACAAATTTGCCAATAAGATGATTTGGTTCACACCACTTGTGCCAATGTTTTATGAGAGCACCAAGAAGTGATGCACAAATAATAATAGGGGATGCAAAGCTTGCTGCATATCCATCTCCTTGCAGGTGTCTCAGTGCCAGACTGAATCAAAAACTGCCTGTCTGCATCCTAAGACTTATATTTACATTCCCCCAGAGTGGCTGGGGAAACTCAGCCAGATGGGCGGGGTATAAATAATAAATTATTATAAATTATTATTATAATGTCAAGCTAAGCTCTCAGCAAAAACTTAAGACCCCTTTCCTGCTTGTTACTATCAGAAGGCACTTTAGCAGCTAGAGATAACACACAGAATACTGAAGCCCAATCATACATGACCTTTCCCACAGTCATTGGGTTTTAATCCTTAAAACATATTTTCAGCAGTGGAGTAGAACAAAGCTTTCCCAACGCAGCTGACATTTAGGGTCATGAAGGAAAGTATGTAGCATATAACAAACAGAAACACACTGGAGCAGTTCTTTCTTCAGCAAGTGGCAGACAAGTTTTAATTATTTTCAACTAATAATCTTTATTAGTGTTAATATTATTATCTTCAAGAGAAAAATAGTTTTCGACTCTTTCCTCTTGTTTACCAATAGGACATTTGTGTGCTAAGCCGGGAAGGCCTATTTTTAAACCTATGGGTATCTGGTGCAAATAACCTTCTGAAAATAGAAAAGCCTGAGGGAGACACAGTTCTGTCCCCATATCCAATAAAAAGATACAAAGAAGTATAAAAAGAAAAGCACGTTCAAACCTGGGCCTGCTGGAATGACTTCAACCTCTTCTTGAAGCGGGATGGAAGAACAAAATCACAGCCTTTTGCAAGGAAAGCTAACTCTCCTCGTAAATCTGGGTCCCTTCGCAGAGATGTTTCTTTGATCATCATCCTGGCTTAGTTCCTGAGCAAACTTTTGTCTTCCCAGCAGAGGTATCAAGTCCTTCCGGGAGATCACTTCAGCCACAATGAGCTATTTCCTCGATTTGGAGTTTGGTTTTTTTATGGCCAACAAATTCTAAGCGAAACATACCTTGCCTTCTTCTTACTTACAGCAAGGATTGTTCAGTCACTGTACCTAGACGCAAGGCCAAAGAACCTCCCCCCGCCCCAACAGTCAAATAATCCCCGAGTATGAGTACTTCTGGGTGTCTCTTTGCAATTCTTTATCAAGAGACATGATCTACACCAGAATCTATGTCCCTGCTGGCTACATGACAGTCAGAGAATCTGTCCTTGGCTTGTGATACAGCAGAGGTATTGTGGGAAGGGAAGCACCCACCACTACTACCAGTGGTGCTAAAGTTAGACATACTGCAGAAGTAGCTAAATATATCACCTTCCCAGATAGTTCTTATTTTATGAGCTTCAGAGGTGAAATTTGAGGTGCGAATGTACAGCCATCAGCCTAAGCTGGAAGCAAAAACATGCTGCAGCTTAGTCCTGTGTGAAAAATTGTGTTATGAGGTGCCCATCGCACAATCACACATTTTTCTAATTTGAACTATGAAATAAAACACTCGGGACTCTTTAATTGTTCACCTTTCTCTCTTACTAAGGAAAAATTACCATAGCTGTTTCCTACAATCCAAAGGGACTGAACAAGAAAAAAAATACGTGGCTGGTTATCAAGCATTTTTCTTCCACATTCAAAAGCACTAACAATGCATTCCTATACATGTTTACTCAGAAATTAGTTTTAGTGAGTTCTTTGATACCTACTCTGTAATAAATGTGCTTAGGATTGTGCTGCAGGTGGTTATTTTTTTAGAAGTATCAGGATAATCAATTCAAGCATAAGAAAGCAATTATTTAAATATTTCCTTTAATGCTACATTCTTTCACTTATTTTTGCTGGACACCACTTTTCAATCAAAGGCTTATCCTTATGCTAAATTTAATTATTTTAAAGCATTTATACACTGTTCAATATTTCAAAAATCTCTTAAATAGTAACACACAGTACTAGAAACTAAGCCCCTCTCTATATGACATTTCGAAAATCCTCAAGAAGGTAAAGCAATTTGGAAAGTCTAATTAAGTGTACTCTTCCCAAAACCTGAGAATTAATGCTATTAAAAAAAGAAAAATATTAACAACCATTGCCACTACTGTATATATAAAACTTTTATTTCAGAACTTACAAGGAATTTACTGTCTGCAATTACAGTTTGCTCTGAAACTCAAGAAATGCATATTTTTTCATAGTGGCACTCTGATTTGGTACATGAAAAACTAAGTTTCACATGTTTATTATTTTACTGTTTCAAAAGGGATAATAAAGCTAGGTCACCCAATCGCATGTTCCAAGAAGTGATATGATGGTCAGCAGGTTCATAAAGGTATGTGGGGTCTCAGTTGGATCAGGAATAGATATATCAGCAGTTGAGACTATGGTATTCAAGAAATTTATTTAGCTTTGTTCAAGACTGATAAAGTAAATATTTTGTTTATACCAGGAATCCTAAATGTATTTGTCAATGTGATTCTGTTTCCTTTCTTATTCATTAAAAGTATTTGTATACCACCTTTCATTTCAAATAGCATTCCTTGTTAACATTTTTGCTAGAATTATAAAATTATATTAGCCAGCTATTTTAAAAAATAAAAATTGGCTTCAATGACTTTCTTTTTTTCAATCATCACACATAGCAATTGCATTTTGTGTTTTGAAAACATCCCTGTGTTTTGAAATAGGAGCATCACACATTATCAATTTCCACAGTCTGATAACATTTCCATACAGGAAACTGTGGCAGTATACGAGCAAGTATGTCTATCATTGGAACATAGGAAACTGCCTTATATTGAATCAGATCACTGGTCTATTCAGCTAAGTGTTATCTATATTGACCAGCAGTGGTTCTCCAGGATATCAAGCAGGAGTTTCTTCCAACTCTACCTTGAGACACCAGAGATTGAATCCGGAACCCTTCTGTAGGCAAAGCTGAAGCCCAACACTTGCTATGGCCCTTCCCAAATATTACTTTGGACTATGGAAGCAATATTCTCCATTGCGCTATGAGACACTAGTCCAAATCCAGAATCACTAGCTTGAGTATTATACAGTAAGACTGTGTCTTGCTCTTGTGCAGGGGTTACATTCCAGGGGGGCAGTGTGCAAAGTCACAATCATGTATAGTCAAAACAACCCCCTGGAACTGTCCCTGCACCAGCAACCTTACCTTCCTGACCCAGCACAAGGTATTTTGGGGCCATCCAAGATCTTGTGAAAGCCTCCAGAGACCGCAAGAGAGTTTCCCAGAGCCTGGTAATCAAGAGCTTTTAAGCTCTCTGTCTTGCTTACTGGGATCTTGGAAACTTTCATGTGGGCTCTGGAGGCTTTCGTGAGATCTTGGACGGCCCTGCAAGACCTCACTAACACCACCAGAGCCCGCACAAGCATTTCCCAGAGTCCAGTAAGCAAAGCAGAAAGTTTAAAAGCTATTTCTGTGCCAAAATAACTTTAAAGCTCTTTGTCTTCGGAGCATTTAATTGCTGAGATTTCAACTAGCCGGCTGCCAAGCGCATAAATTTGAAATCACACAATCCATAAGAACAGCCTGCTGAATTAAGGAAATGGCCCATCTCGTCCAGCATCCTGTTCTTCCAGTGGCCGACCAGATGCCTGTGGGAAACCAGCGAGCGGGATTTGAGCACAAGAGCACTCTCCCCTCTTGTGGTTTCCAGCAACTGGTATTCAGAAGCATTGTTCTCTCCATCTGTGCTGGCAGAACATAGTTATCATGGCTAGTAGCAATTGATAGTCCTCTCCTCCATGAATTTGTCTAATCTAATTCTATTTTAAAGTCATCCACGTTGGTGATCATCACTACCTACTGAGGGAGCAGGATCCATAATTTAACTATGCACTGCCCAAATGAATACTTTCTTTTATCCATCCAGACTCTTCCAACATTCAGCTTCATTAGATGTCATTGAGTTCTAGTGTTATGAGAAAGGCAGAAAAGCCTTTCTCTATCCACTTTCTCTATGCCATGCATAATTTTATAAACTTCTATCATGCCACCTCTTACTCACATTTTAGCTAAAGTAAACAACTCAGCGCAACTCAATTATTTTAAATTAGTGATCCTACTCTACTATATAGTCATAACAGTGCAAAAGAAATGGGGAAAGCATTTCCAGGGAGAGGGGAACATGTTCACTCAATTTTTCCAGTTCCAGCCTCTCTTATACAATTTAAAAGAGATATGAAACTAGACCAGAAGTTAGTAAGCGACTTCCATGTACAGTACTGAAAATAATTTAAAATAACTTTTGAGACAATTCTAGAATGTGTTCTGGATGCTGAGAGAGAGAACATTAGGATCATCCACTTACCTTTTGCCCTGCACTTTCTAGGCACAGATCAGTGCTTTCCTGGTCAGTGTCAGAGTGCTTTTTCTTTCCCCAGGAAAACCTGTCTTTACCGCTGAATTGGAACAAACAGCAAATCAGGTTTTTTGCAGGTTGCTGTTTGCTCCAGTTCAGTGGTAAGGAGTGGGTTTTCAAAGAGAAAGCACTGGGGGTGGGGGAGCACTTGGACATGGAGCTTTAAAACGTGGACTTGTGCATAGAAAAACAGCACAAAAACAAGTCTGGATAAGCCCATAGTGAGAATTCTCCAAGTGAAGCCTGCCATACTTACAACAGACTTTACACACATCTGTTGCAGCAGTAGTGGCCACGCACTTCTGGAAGTTGTTCTGCAGGGTACAGCTTGAAGTACTATAAAACCATGTGAAACTGGATTTAGTAAGGCTATGGAAGGACATAAAAATGAAAATGTACCCCATAGGCAATTGTTGCTTTACTGCAGGATTCCTCAAATTCAGCCCTCCAGATGTTTTGAAACTACAGTTCCCATCATCCCTGACCACTGGTCCTGCTAGCTAGGGATCATGGGAGTTGTAGGCCAAAAACATCTGGAGGGCTGAGTTTGAGGAAGCCTGCTTTACAGTATCACCAACTAGCTAAAAAACCCCTATAATCTACAGACAGCCTACATGCACACTTTCACACATGGCAAACGTGTGACTATTTTGCCATATGGACAAACAATGGGAAGTGTGAAAAGATGGCAGAATTCCACATTGTATGTACACAGAGTGAAACATACAAGTATACACATACATACATAACGAGTATATAAACATATATAGAGTATAATGTACTTTTCTATGCAGAAGTGATATTCATGTGGGAAATTTGTTGCGTGTGTATGGTCCGTAACTGTTACATAAATAAAGATTTGCATTCTTACCTTTATAACCTCTGGCATCTGTTGAATAAGTGCTGGGACAGGCTCTTTGGCAGATGTACCTATGTAGCTTTGCTGAGCAGCTGTGATGGAGGGAGCAGCCAAAGTTTCCTGAAGAATGTGCATCACTTCCTTCTCTTTTGATAAGCTTCCTTTGCCCATTCGGAATTCTACTAGTTCTTGGGCAAAGTCTTCAATACTCTCCAGAATTCGCAATAAAAGGGTTTTGTCTTCATCCTCCATTTTATGACCATTGGTTTCCATGAGTTTTGATAAAGAGGGAGAAGGACTTTTGTCTACAGGTGAACAGACTTTGCCTTTATTTTCCAGAGTCAAAGGTTGGCTAATATGCTTCAAACATGCAGGATTAGTCTTAGTGGTAGTATCTCTCAGAGTAGCCTCCATTTTCTGTGAAAAATGTTCCAAATCCAGGAGAAGTTTGTCTATTTCCTCTTGATTATTTTTTCTGGATTCACCTTTAGAAATCTGAACAGTACAATCAAATCCTTGAGTGTCTGAGGTTGCTTGGGTGGAGGTTTGGGGCAGCATTACAGGTTGAAATAAAGTAGGTGATGTTTTAGTTGAATTTCCAGCAGAGTCTGCCCTTTCTGTTTTCTGCTCATTGCTGTCTGAATTAACCCGTCTTCCTCTCCTCTTAAGACTTGATACACTGCCCAATGCCTTTTCTCCATCTGATTCTTCCATAATGTACAGAGTTTCTGTGGGAGAAATGCAGTCTGACGGGTTTACAGATAGTAACTGAGGTAGCGCACAAGCATCATTTGTAGATTCTAAGTTTTCCTGCAAAACTTTTGAAGAAATCTCTATTGGAGTGTGGGTAAGTTTTGCTGAGGAGTTTGTGTCAGTGCTGTTCTGGTTACCTCGTAAGTTTGAAGTGAGAGATTGCCTTGGCCCAAAGGATGGGGAGGACACAACATCTTCGTATCTAGGTGGTTGTTCATTGCCAAATACTGGAGGAAAATTAGACGGCTGCAAAGCAGATAGGCTATTAATTAGTTCTACCATGTCACCAGGCTCAGATAGCCCAGACTGTCTAAACTCAAAAGGCAGTTTTTTAATATAAGAAGAAAATCTTGACATCAAATTCATATATATCATTTCAGAATTGGCTAAGGAATCATTACCACTTTCTCCACTGGCACTCCCTGAAGATTTCTTCTTGATGCATTGCTTTATTATATCAGTACACTTCTTCAAGTCCTCAGAGCATTTGAGCAAGATGTCCAAGCACATCTTAATATCTCCACTAGAAGAACCATCCAGCTTGTGCTTTTCCAAAATCTGTGCAAGAAAGCTATCCTCATAGAGAGTCTGCATTGGTAAGGAAACTGTAGAATTCACATTTCCCTCTACTGAGGTGCTGCTGACCTGCCATTTCTCATCTGTTGAGGAATTATGTGACAGGCCAAAGGGAGGAGGGGAATTTTCATCGTTGCTGAAATGGCCATAGATCAAGTCAAAATCTAGTGACCTTCTATTGAATGGGTCTGACTTAACTTTTCTTCCCTTTCTATAGGTTACTTGATTGGAAGAATTTCTGAGTTTTTCAAATGAAAATTCTTTTATTTTCCCACTAGCGAGATTTATGGCTTCTCCAGTGATATCTTTCAGACTTGCAGTGTTTTGAACTGAAGACCCCTTTTTGAGCCTTGGGTTACTAGGAAGGATTTGATGATAATCTTCATCCCCAGCCAAAGAAAGGGAATTTTCAGGCATTGAAAGTCTGTGGGTCAGATCTGAACCTCTAAGGTTGTGTGCAGGGACTTTAATTAGTTCTGCACAAACACTGTGGTGGGCTACTATGCATGCAACTCCTTGCTTAAATACCTGACATGCCCCTGTACAGTAATGCACAGCATGTTGAAGTCGACAATCTATCACAACACTGCTATAACAATTCACTGTTGTTATTACACGTCTATAGGTTACTGCCATAATGATAATTTTAATTGGCTGCACTATAAACTGAGCTAATGTTTCTGTTAACTAAGAAAATAATCTTAAAATGGGGAAAAAGTAATCCATTGTCAACTGTAAGGTAGCTGCTGTCTGTGAGAAATTTAACTTAACCAGTGAAATGTGCAAGGCTAATTTATGGCACACTGATTACATTTCATTATTTATTGAGATACTGAAAAGTTATCTCCCACACAAAAAGTACCGTACTGATGAAAAATTGCTCCCCTTCTCTCAGTCTAAATAAATGTTAGAGGTAGAACTGTAGAACTTCAGCCCACTTGAAGAAAAAAGAAGGAATTGTTTTCTCTTGATTTGCTGTATTGAGTTTCAGATGCCATGTAGAAGCAAAAAGCATGTAGTGTGCTTAAACAATCCAACTCTTCCATTAATGTGGAAGATACCTGCAATGACAAATTGTAAAAATAATGTGAAACTTGCCATCGGACTTCACCTGCTACTTTATCTTTTATACATATATTATTGCAATAGTGTATAATTTTATTCATGCCTATTACAGTTGGCCTAAGAAATTTTCTGCCCAGGGCAAAAAGTGGTCGTCCCCCCATTCCATTAACAGAAGCTGACTGGACTACTAGCGGAATTAGACTTTTAAAACTGGCAATGCAATAGCATCCTCCACTGCCTCTGAGGCTGGTAGGCTTGTCTAGGGGGTGCATGATAAGTCATGCAGCATACACAGGTGTGGTCTGACCAAAGCAGAATAAAGTGGTACTATTACTTCCTTTGACACAGATACTTCTGTATAGTAGCCTTAGTCTCCAAAGTGTTTCCTGAATCATCATTTTAAGACTGTGACAAACCTGCAGATTGAACTAATATCAGGCTATTTATTAGTAACATTTTTAAATCTCGTCCTACCCTTTTTATTATTTATTGTTTAACATCTAGCACGAGGAAGCGCTCTGTGAAACTCTAGAGCCTGCTCAATGCTTTGCGGTTTTTGGTTAGACAAAGTCATAATGTTATTATCCCTATTTGCTTTCCCCCCTAACAGACCAAGAGCACTGCAATGATTTCTGCATTGCCGGGGGGTTGGACTACATGACCCTCATGGTTCCATCCAATTCTACAGTTCTATGAGTCTACTGCCTGGGGACAGATTGATTATGGCCTCCTCTTGCTCATGTGTGTATATTTAATTATTTATTTACTTAGTGCACTTCTGTCTTGCCTCTCCTCCATCATGGAGCTCAAAGCAGTTCTCATGGTATCTCAATCTAGACACTGACCAGCCCAGATTTTGCTTAGCAAGGTGGCTGCATCATGTGCTCTCATATTCCTTCACCAGTAGTTGCCAATAATCAGTTGGCAGCATCAGCAATGGATGGATGGATGTTTGTTCTGTCTTCCTCCTTTCATTCCACTTCATCTACCTCTACTGTCTTTACTCCCTCTCATTACTGTTTTATGACCCCCAGCAAAACATGCATTCTCCACTTTCCTGCCAATCAGCATGCCTCCTTGCGGTACTTTCAATGCCCTAGTTCCTCTGCCCCATGACCAGCTCCCACACCAAATATGGCAAGGAGGCATGTTGAGGGCCAGGAAAGTACCTATAGGCAGGAAGGCTGCACACACACCAGCTTTTTGTGACAGTGAGTCTGGAGATCATGATGCATCCTCTGCTTGTTCTTTTCCAGTGCTCAACATGTTCACAACTCTTTCTGCCAAGGTAAATATGAACCATAGAGGAAGCCAAAGGAAAGAAAATTGAGAAGGAAACACAAGAGTGTTACAATATTGTATTCCATAGGTAAATGAGAATTTATACTGACATGGCAACACAGGTTATATATAAATACATCTCCATCCCTCAAAATAACTATTAATATAGGCAAGGATCACCATTATCTATTTTTTCCCCTTTTACTACACATTTTTCTAGGGAAAGAAGAATAACAGGAAGCAGAAGTGGGGGGGGGTGTGTGCTTCTAAATCTATAAATGAAGATACCAGATTTGGAATCTATTTATGTGAATACAAGACTTCATTTTTGTGTTGAGGCATCAAATTTGTCTTACTTAGTTCATAGTGTTGCCTCTTGCATTTTAGACATTCTGGTGAAGTAATCTGGAAATATGAAAATAAATAGCATTTTCTATGCTATTATTTTCTACAAAAATAAGTATGATTCTCTCCTATAAGGAAGGAGAATCCCATGAAAATTAGCAGTCTGAACATTCCTTTAAACAATCTCTTGTTCTATGGCTATGAGCAGGAATGCAGCTGTACTTTTGTGGATATGTGAATTGGCTTTCCTTTGGGTAAAACTTTTAACTAAAAAAGTTAGAAGGAGCTGAACTAGGACTACTCCCAAAATTATTAATATTGTAGTTCTTGAGAGTTGGAATAGATAACCCTTGGGGTCTCTCCCAACTCTATGATTCTATGACTCTGTGACTGTTCCAGTTCATGACCAGTTTGCATGAAACACTGGCCAAGTCTGTTTTCCTACACAAATTGGAATATTTACCTAAATGTCCCTGCTACATGTTGCAGGACTCATAAGAGGACAAAGTATTTTACATTTTCTGATCAAGGAACATCGTAAGATCAAGCCAACGGCCCATGGGCAAAGCCTAGCAAAGGTGCCCATGGAAAGTTCACAAGCAGAACCTGAGCACAAACGCATTCTTAGTGAGCTTCCAAGGAATCCCAGAGATTCTAGAATCTCAACTTTAAAACATATGTGGTCTATGAACACTGGTACCTTTTGCTTCTTTACAATCTGTGACACAGTAACTAATTTCCCAAGTCTAACTCAAGCACTTCTTTCCAGGCTCAAAACACATGACCTGTTCTTCCTCACCTGAACTCAGACACCAGTTTCTGTCTTACTACACCTGTTGCCCATCTTCTTGCTTCTATAAAATACAATGCACAAGCTGCAGGCAAATCTTCAGTGTACTCCTGCAAGGCCTCGTAGTGGCGACAGGATCTGACAGCAGAAGCGGTGGTGGCCTGCAAAGCCTTGCGGCAAAGGCCTGCAGGGACTCGCAGCAGTGACAGGAGGTGACGGCAGTAGTCGCATCCTGCGAGGCCTTGTGGCAGTGGCAGGAAATCCCAGCAATATTAGTGGCAGCCTGTGAGGCCTTGTGGTGACACAAGCAGTGGGGCTTGTGAGACCTCACCGTGGTGGCAATAAGTAGCTGAGGCCTGCAATTCCTCCTGGCAGTAGTTGGAGGCAGTGGCAGAAGCTGTGGCAGCCTGCCTCAGCAAGGCCTTGCAGACCACCTTTGCTTCTGTCTCCTGCCATCACTGCAAGGCCTTGCAAGCTGGCATCACTTCTGCCACCGCCGCCCACTGCCATGACAAGACTTCACAGGCTGATTATTGTGCCACTGCTGTCAGGCTGCTTCTGCTTCTGCTGCCTAGCAGGCCTGCTGGCAGTCCGGCAGTCCCAGATTATTTGTATTCACTATGACTCATTGGGACGCAGGTGGTGCTGTGGGTAAAACCTCAGCGCCTAGGGCTTGCTGATCACATGGTCGGCGGTTTGAATCCACGCGGCGGGGTGAGCTCCCATCTTTTGGTCCCAGCTCCTGCCCACCTAGCAGTTTGAAAGCACCCCTAAGTGCAAGTAGATAAATAGGTACCGCTTTATAGCGGGAAGGTAAACGGCGTTTCCGTGTGCTGCATTGGTGCTGGCTCGCCAGAGCAGCTTCGTCACGCTGGCCACGTGACCCGTAAGTGTCTCCGGACAGCGCTGGCCCCCGGCCTCTTAAGTGAGATGGGCGCAAAACCCTAGAGTCTGTCAAGACTGGCCCGTACGGGCAAGGGTACCTTTACCTTTATGACTCATCATCGTATTTTGGATTATCCTGAATACCACCATTTGGTAGCCAAGCTTCAAACCAAAAGTCGTCTTATTATTATTATTATCATCATCATCAATAATAATAATAATGGCCAAGCTGGGGCACCTGCCAAAGGCCCACAATGTGGCAGAGGACCCATTGCTAACCTGAGATGCTGGGCAAGTTTCTCACTTCTCAATGGGAGAGCTGCATGGCAGCAGCAAACATCTGGCTCCTCCCAGCAGCTTCATATCAAGAAATGAGGCTGCCCCAGAAGCTCCAGCAACATTCACAGGGACTTCTTGTTAAAGGTCTATTTCTTGTTGGGTGGAGTGTAGGAAGAAGTAATGTAGCACATTTATTTTGAGCCCTGAGGGCTTCTTCAATCACAAGGGTGTTGTTGCTCAGCTCTTTCTTGGCATCTCTGAACCAGCGAAATGGGTGACTGTTCCAGAGGCTCCTATGATATCATCAGAGCCTCTAGGGTGATCATACATGTCCTAAGTTGAGATGCCTGCAAGGAGCTGAGCAACGGCTCTATCCAGCTCCAAAAAATCCCAGTACTCTCAGAAAATATTCTCTGTGGCCTCAAAGCGGCTCTGTCAAGGGAAAAGGGGGACTTTGTTTCAGAGAATTCTGCAAGCTGGGAGAGACGCCTAGGAAAAGCAAAACAACACTTCTGCCTCATCTGCACCAAGGGAGATAGTAATAAGGAGCACGAAAAAGTTGCAGCTCTCCTCCAGCCGTCCCCCCAATGAGAACTTGCCCAGAGTCCTTGCGATATATAGGTGGGCAAAAGGGAGACCTGGTGCAAAGAGAGAAAAGACACCGGGTGTTGGTGTGTGAAACGGAGCTGCAGAGTATGCGTGTGTCGGAGCAATCACAGGATTGTGTCAAGAGGAGACCCAAAGGCAGAGAGTGTAAAGGAGGTAGGGGAAAGGCAGGAAGGGAGCTGCGATGGGCGGGAGGAGAGGAGAGAGAAAGGAAGAAAGAGAGCGGAGAAAGGGCGCAACAAGAAACGAGCTGCAACCACCGTGCCCCATGGGCACCTGTGCCCGAGGGCCCACCAAAACCTGCAGCCGGCCCTGACCGAGGGGCAAATCGACGGCGCTCCCCAGGCGTTAAAAGCGGCTCCCGCTCCCTCCCTGAGCCTCGGCTGTCACCCGCTCGCCCAGCGGACGCAGAAGCTGCTGGGGACAGCCGAGGCGCCCGAGCGCCGCGGAAGGCGTTGGGAATTATTGAGGTGCCTCTTGTTTCGGCCCCGGCCGCTCCCTCCTCCCCTCCCCGCCTTCTGTCCCACCAAAGTAAAACGCAGCATGGATTCAGACCGCGGACGAGGCTTGGGCGTGGGGGGGGGGGAGGGAGGGAAAAGCTGCCTCTTCGGCGCCACTTTGCTAAGTTGTTGAGCGCAATTAATAACGAGCAGTTGGCCGACAGCGCCCGAGGCGGACGGGACAGTAGCTGAGCACCTACCCGCCGCCGGGGCGACACCCTCTCCCATCGTGGGGCGCTCTTCTTCGGATGCAGCCCTCCTCCTCCTTCCTCCACCCTCCTCCGGGCCCAGGGAGGCTCTGCCTCTTTTCCTGTCCCTCCCGCGCGACGAAGGGGGCGCCCGCCGAGCGCGCTCAAGTGGGACTGGAGAGGGGAGGGGAGAGGCGAAGGCGGCGGTTCCCTTCCAAGAGAGGGCCGGGCCACGGGTACAGCATAACAGAGCCCTGCCCGACTGCGACTTCGTGCTAGGGACGCCGCCCGCCGCGCATAGCTCCCGTCTGAAACTATTTCGGTGTCCCGTGCCTTAAGCCCCAGGCGGCAGTGGGACGACGGGTGGGGTGGGAGAGACTTCTGCAGCCGAGCCCCGCGTCCTCTTCGCCTCTCCGTCCAAGGGAAACCGCCCTCTCGAGGGCCTTGAGGATTCAGACAAGCTGTTCTCTCGGAGTTCAGGCTCTTAGGTGGGCGTTGAAACAAAAGGCCAACGCCCTCGATAGCAGAAAAATGTGGAGTTCGGCTGGAAGCGCGCTCTGCAGCAGAGGAAAGTTTCGGAAGAGCCGCGGCGGGTCTCGAAAGATTCAGAAACCAGGAGGGGAAGGAAAGCAACTCGGGTTTTTCATTATCTGCTTCTAAACCACATGACTCTGGAGTTCTGGGTCCAGATTATGGAACCCTTGAGTCTGGCATCTGTGAAATGCCAGCTACAGTTTCCTGACTCTTTTGACTCCAGGCCTGTTCCAGAAGTGCACCCGCCCTATGCTATTTGGCTCATACTTGCTTGACTCACCGCACCCATCTTGTGTACTCACTCATCAGCTCCTTCCCCATAGGGCTGGAATAGGCTCCTGGTTCTTTATTCCATTCAGTGGTGTGAGTGTATATATGGGAGGAAGAAGGAACTTGGGTTTGATTTAGCTCTGTGTCCTGAAAGAAGCTGTAGGCTAGTCCAGATCATGACCAATGCTCAAGCTTGGTGCTTCCAAAAATTCAGTAATTCAGCTAGGCATGAAGAACTGGAGTTTGAGCACCAATATTTAACAAATAAGCATTGGGCCAGCTCAGGGCTATTGAAGTAAACCACTTGATATGCATTACATTTTATCAAAATACATGCACAGATATAATGAGAAAAAATTATCCTTTTCAAGTTCAGTAGTAAACAAAAGTGGATAGGTGAGTAGCTGCACCTTTCTTCATGGGTTTTCAGAAATTGCTGTTTATCAGGATCTCCTGCCTAGTGTATTGTTTTTATCTCTTATCTTAATTCTTAAGTTTTTGTTATATGCTGCCACTTTCCCAAGCAGTTAAAAGTTCTATGGGCAAGGTTTAGTTTCCTTTGGATGAGAGAAGCAAAAGAGGCACTCTTCCAAAGGCAGCATCAGAGATAACAACTGTACCTCAGGGATGCTTCAGCCAATTCACAATCTCTGACTAGTATCCCAGCTGAAACTGCAAATCTGCCTTTAGCTGACTCTCAGCCTACTTCTTGTCTGGGGCGTATTATCTTCTAAACTCGTATTACTTTCTAAATCTAAAGGGTGGATTTCAGGCCACCAGGAAGGCATCCACATTCATTAAGAAACAAAAAGACTATTTTGCCAAGGCCCTAACTTCCATCAGAGACCACTTAAAGCAAAACCAAAGTAGTAATCAAGATGAGGCAATTACAGAGAGAGGGCAAACTGCTAAGCAACATCATGATAGCTGTTTTTTTGAGAATTCTACTGGTCAGGAGGATAGCCTACCTCATTCTCCAGTTCCAAAGTAGCCGAGCAAGACAATGCTCATGAGTTTCATGGCTTGTGAGAAATTGCTACCGTAGGATCTTTTGCCTGGGGCATTATTTGCCTTTCCGGTCCAGGTGAACCAAACCAGGATAGTTGTTGTGAAGTAGCCCTGCTTGTCAGTATTTCTGTCTAGACAATAGCTGCTGCTCCAGTCCAAAAATAACAAATCTAGATAGGATGCACTTGTACTGGTTTTACAGCTGGTCATAAATAAAAATGTTTCAGGATCTGTTAAGATGCTCTCTCTCAGACTATGTGTAGCAACCATCACAGCTGGTATTTGTTCATTTGCTTTACTTGTTAGGATTTCCTGTATTAGCTCTAGGTATTACAAAATCATATAGAACATACTATGCCGGTTTATGATTTGATAGGAACTGCTATCTGTAAAGATCTGTTGCTGGAAACTCAGCTTGCCTTTCTGTTGCATAGAAAATAATATTATAAAAAACACCCTGTCTCAGTATCTATCTGTGGGACAGTAGCTTATTCTCTAGTGGTTCAAACATTGCAAAAAGACAGTGGCTGTCCTGGCCACTAAAACACACAAAAAGAGACCTTTTTTTTGGTAAGCAAAACTTTATTCAGGCAAATAACAGTACTGTCTCAGCAGCAGACACAAGGCTCAGGTGTCGTGGTTCAGAAGTTCAAGAGCGGAGCAAGAAGTTCAGAATGGGACAGTAGCAACAAAGATCTCTCAACTTTCCATGTCCTGCTCACCAAGCTTTTAAAGATGAGGCATGGCACACTCACTTGCCTTGTGGAAATCTTGGGATTGCTCCTTGGGGTCTGATCCCATGTATGAAGGTGAGGCCCAATTCTAGGCAACAAGACTGCACCTTCCTGCTACTCACAGCTCACTCTTCCCTTGGCTGTTCCAATACCTCCCCAAGCTCTAACGAGGCCTTCCATTTGGCAGGAAAGTTAGGGAGGAGAGCTGGCACCTTGCTCCCCCTTCTGAAGGGGCTCAAACTGGGGTGGAAAGGGGAGATCTCACGCCTCCAGCCCAGGTTTCCATCCTTCAGTTCTCCTGTTTATTCCTCCTCCTGCATCAGAGCCTGCCAATCCAAACCTGATCCCAACAGCACTGGGGTCACTTGTGCCAGTCTCGTGGATTAACAAAAATTGATGTATGTTTGAATTCTGGAACAGAATCTGCCTTTTTGGTCCACATATAACAAAATATTAAAGCTGGTTTTCAAAACAAAAAACAGTAAATCAGTATCACTTTGTTAATTTGTAGAAACACCATGTGTGTGATATGTCGGAAATTGCATGCTGTGAGAAATTATTTAACTTAGTTTCATACAAAGAACATTAACTGTAGGTATACCATATAATGATAGCAGGTTTAAAAACAGCACTATAACGTTATTTTCAGGATGTCCTACCTTTTCATTTGTACTTTCTCTGGTCCACATTTTAGGGAGAATGCCTGCATTAGGCTTATGAATAACAAGATGTAATTACATGCACAGATCTCCCACCTGCAAGGTTGGTTATTTTTTATTTTTTTTAACCAAACAACCAACTATTTGTCAGGACCTCCCATCTGTTTAGAAACTAATTATTTAGTTCAGGGGTACCAAAACTATATTAAGTTCATTTGATTCCCTTTCTTGGGAGTAGCAAAGAATGATACCTAGCTTTCAGAAAGTTTTGCTTGTCACATTGTTGTGTCTGAACTTCTGCTTTCTCTTAAATTCAGTGGCTTGCTTGTGCTTTTCTCATAAGGTTCTGTGACATAATGCATGTTGTGGGCCTTACCTGAAACACAATCTGCTTCTCCAATCACAATATAGGAAAATATCATAGCTTGTTTTTATTTTATTTTTTAAATTTTCAGGATCTTCAATATTTGTACCAGTTTAGAAGTAGCAAAGCTAAGTAAGATCTGCCTGTGGTAATCTTATGGGTTATGGTAAATTGCTATATGTCAGAATCTCTAATAGCAAATTAGAGTTACAGTGGCTCTATAGCCAACATATAGCTACTGAGAAACAAGAAGGAAGTATCAGCATGCTCAGAAAACCCCAAAGTTTGCAGAAGTAAAAATCTTTAAGAAAAAATACTAAAGGAGCAAAAAAACTGCCTCCCACAATACAGACCCAAAAAGACTGAGCATGTGCTTAGTGGCCATTGAAAGTTTTAAAATTTACTAGATTTGAATAGTGCAGTAAAAATAGGTTAAAAATGGGTTGGCACATCCATTTACAAAAGAGAGCAGGAAAAGGGGCCCTGCTTTGTCTTGGGATCTTGAAGACTGTTAGTCGTATCATCATTATTCCCTGCACCTCTGCACTCCAGGTCTATGCTAAGCACATGTTTGCAGCTGGTTTTGTTTGCTCATATGTTCAAAACTATGCTGGTTGCATTGCTTGAGCTGCTGGGGTTATATCTAGCTAGATAGGGTACATGCACATTTTTTAAAAAGAAAAGTTTTTTGATATGCCAGATTTGCAAAAAAGCATTAAATAATTTTAGATTGTCTGCTGCTTCAAGCCAGACAACAATTTGGAATCACACACATGAAGACTGCCACTTCCTTTCACCCTCTCTTCCTTTCCCACCTGAATCTGCAAGGACAAACTTTAGTTCTAAAACAGTTGTTTGAGGAAGAGTTCTGTGCAAAAGGGTGTTTTATTTTTTATTTTAAATGGCATTTTTGCTGGTAGCTGCTTGTTTAGTAATAGCTAATTGTTTGCATTCTGCAACAGGCCTGTCAATAGACTCCTTATATGTTCAAGTGCAGTCTGTTGCTCTGTCTTAGAAACTGACCAGCCAGATCCAGGCAGCCATACAGATGATGAGCCCTTTATCGTTTTAGAACACCTAGCACCTATCTTTTCATCTTCCAGGATCCTACAATTTCAATCTCTGTGCGCTCACCTGAGAGTGAAACCCATTAAACAATGGGATTCACTTCAGAGTAAGAGTGCATGACTGGATTGTTCTCTTTCCACTGTTGGCCTATCTCTGCTATTCATCAAATTCTTTATCATCTTGCTTGTGTACTGTGTACTGCATATGAAACAATGTACCACAGGGCAAGTTACTGCAGTTGTATGTTGTTGCTGTATTTACATGAAAACTAATAAAAATTATTTTGGGGAGAAATTCTTGATCATTTTTCCTCCCTTGCTCATCTAGTGTTGATGCAGCCCTTTAACGCAGTCTATGTCACTTTTGTACAGCACCTAATCTGTCTAACCATAAAATTTAAGGGGATGTATAGATTCTGAAAATTACCGTGCATGTAACCATAACCAAGGAACACCGAGTGAAAGTCAGTGGAAGCGTTTATAGGGTTATGGTCCGGGGTTGGTGAAATTCTCTGTCTCTCGCACACAAACAGAGATAGCTCAATTTTTCCTCCCACTCACGGCCAAGGACAGATTCGGACAGGTGGTTTCGACTCTGCGCACGCGCAAAAGCAGGAAGCCTCGCTAGCCTCCCTGCGTCTCTCATTGGCCCAGCGCCGAACCGTCTCTAAAAGTAGAGCTGGCGCGTAACGATTCTTCTTCATCCTTAAATTCCGCAAGCAGGTGGGAGTAAATCCATCTACTTCCGGCAATAATCCCGCCCACCATCCCTCCCTCCCTCCCTCCCAGTCCCCGTTGGCGCGTGCGCAGTGTCCGCCTCACGGAGAAGCAGTTTGTTTTTTTCGTTAGCTGATTCGAGCCGAGCGGGGCGTACTCCCTTCTCCTCGCTCTCCTCTCCCGGCGATGTGGCCGCGCATGGCGGCAGCGGCGGCGGCGGCAGCAGCAACAGCAGTCGTGGCTCCGGCTCTCGCGTGGGGTTGACCGGCTAGCACTTCTGGCGCGCACCAAGATGGCGTGTGTGTTGGAGACGCCGCTCCGCATGAGTGTCTTGTCGGTGAGTGGAGGCCTGGGGCGGCGCGGCAACGGCGGCAGCCGGAGCAGCCGCCGGTCCCGGGGAAGTGAGTGAGGCGCGGCGAGGCTTCCGTGGGGCGGCTCTCCCTTACCTCGGCCTGGAGGCGGCGGGTCCGGCCGTGCGGTGCCTGGCGGGGCGAGCGAGGGACTGCCTCCTTAGGTTGCCCGTCGCGGGTCCCGCCCTCGCTGGTTGCCCGTCCCGTCCTCGCCCTCGCCTCCCCCCGCGGCCTCGTCTTCGCACTGGCTCCCTTTCCCCTTGGCGGACGTCCGTGGGAAGGAGAGGGCGGCCGGGGTGGGAGAGAGGGCTCCTCGGAGGGAGGGCGACGGCTAGCCGTGCCGCGTCAGACCACTTCTGCGTTTAATCCCTGCTCAGATGTCACAGGCATGATGGCAACCGGCCTCGTTGGATTCTTGTGGGAGTGAATAGCTTTCCCAGCTGCATTCTTTTCCTGTACTACGGTACTTATGGCCTTGCGTAGTTATTACTACTTTTTAATTTTTTACTGTAGTTCACAATGCACAAAAGAAAGTCCACATTGCAACGCGACTGTACCCTCCAAATGTAGCATTTTTCAATGCACACTCTGCCTTCGTGTTCTCTTGCCCATGTGCCAGGTTCATGAAGGTCCTGCTGCAGCTGTCCAGTCTTAGTGGAGGTGTACTGTGCGACTTAGGCATCATTGCAAACTTGGCCACTTAACTTGTTGGACTTGTATGTCCAGATCTTTTAAAGAAAAAGTTTGTTCCAGTTTCAGTATCCATCCATAGGGATGCTGCCTTTGTACAAAAACTGGCAATTCCTCCTACTTTCACCCTGAGAAAAGAAAGTAGCTACATGTTCTGTTGCTTGTTGAACCTTATGCACAGAAAGTGAGTCGAGGTCAAAACCAATAGAAATGAATGAATTTAAACTAACTTACCTGGATTGAGGCTTGTATACAAGCTTTCTTTCAACTCACCCAAGTAAGAAATTGAATTGAAAATTTTGATTACATTTGCCAGGGCCTGTGTCAACTTCTGTCAACTTGTTCTGTTCAATCCTGGTTTGCTGTCTCTTGCTTGTGTGGACTCATTTATGATTCTATTCTCATTCCCTGGCAGCAGTCAGGCTTGATTACAAACCGTATCAAAGTTTTTTACTCTTCTGACAAAATGCTAGAATTCTCTAGGATCTCCCTCTTGAATTAGATTGGGACAGAAAGCATTGCCTAGTTTGGTAGAAGAAGAAAAATATTTCTTAATTGCAGAAAAGGGTTATTACCTAAAGTAGTGATCTTAACTTCATTTTGATAGTTCTGATGTGTAAAACAATGCTTGATCCAAAAGATCAGGGTAGTCAAGTTGAACAAACTTTGTAAAGCTTTTAAACTTAGTTTCTCATCGTGTCTTTCTGTGATCTAGTTGAGATTCCTGCATTCCTGCATTGCAAAGGGTTGGACCAGCTGAGCCTTGGGGGTCCTTCAAACTCTGATTCTCTATCTGGATGGTGAAACCCTAAAATAAGAGCAGTTTGCACAACATTCCACATCTCCTGCAAGTTGTCACAGGGTGGTACAGTTTACAAAGTGTTAATTGCACCAAACATTTTAGTCTCTGAGCTGCTGCATACTTTGTTGCTTGAGACTATTGCAGATCTTCTATTTACTTGATGCTTTTTCACTTCTGGCAATCTTGGTACATATCTCTTGGTTCCAGCAAAAATGAGCCATCATTTACAAATTGCTACCTTAGACAGTCAGATGGAGGCCCTAAAAGTTGCAGACAAGTATAAGTCAGGTATTCATATAGCCACCTTTACAGGTAAGTATCAGCTGCAGAGAAATAAATAAAAGCTTAAATTGAATTATGTGCAATTTTTATTAATGCTAAATTTAATAGTGCTGCTTTTTCTGTCAAAAGCTTTTTGTAAACAATATCTATAAAACACCTATCTGCATTGAATAGGCTGGTTTCTGTCTCCCTCTCTCTATTTTGAAGTCTTCTCCATCAAGGTTGAGCTTGTTGGTCAGTTATTGGGAGAACTGGATCCCTAATTAAGTTACCCACATAGATGGAGAAGTGCTACTTGGATTAAAAAATTTGGAGAAAATCTCTTCTTCTGCTGCATCCCAAGTTTTCTGGGCAGTTCCACCTCAGAATCCTGGCAGAACCTTTTATCTTTTCTTCCTGCTGCATAGCAACAAATTGGAAGTCTAGAAGCATTGTGGTGGCACTCCTTCCACTATGAGATTGTCTGCATTCTTGTGGATCTTGCTCCTCCACCATAGGTGACAGGAATGAGAAACGGGGTGAGGGTGTCTCCCCATTTTCTCTCTAGGCTCTGTTATTACAATATGGGATTAAATGACTATTCAGTATGTTGGCTGCCCCAAGGTGAGAGAGCCTGTTGGTGGAACCAGTCTCTCTCTCACCCCCACCTCCACAGGGTGAGAGATGGCAGGGGAGTGCATATACCCTAGGTAAGAGATAGGGTTGGCTTGCTTGTTGGAAAAGCAGTATACAAATATTAAGTAAAATCAAAAGAGCACTTTGATTTTAGGAGTGAATGGGCTTGTGTATGTAATAACTCAGTACAATCAGATTCATAGGCGGCAGCACCAAATGCTGAAGTGCTAGCTCTAGCAAGCACTGGAAAATATTTTAAATTTGTAATGCCAGCTTCAGAGTTTTCCAGTTGCTTCAGTCATCAAATGTCCTATTCTAGTTCATGGCACCTGAAAAGGGAGATGCATCCTGGTATATGTACAGGTAATGGTCAGACTTGGCGTGTGAGAGGTAATAAATAAAGAAGAAGATGGAGTTGGAGATATAGCATGCTGAATTCAGTAGCCAACTCCTCTGCTCATGCTTGGTCTTGAAAGTATATATATGAGAGCCATGTACATATTAAATATGAAAGAAAAAAATATTTCCGCATTAACGTTTTGTCCAGAATCTTTAATTTCTTGGCAAAGAAATCTAGTCATTTGTTGGGGAAATCACTGGATTTTAAGTGAAACTGGAGTATAATCTGTATGCTATTGGGCAATGGCTTTAAACTGTGTTCTGTGGAAACCTTCCAGAACATATCCCAGATTCACCTATAGGAAGATCAGTAAGAAAAAGCTTGCCAGCCATAGGGCTGTGCAAGAAATCGCTGGTATTGAAATGACATTGAAATGATATCCTGATAAGTGTTTCAACAAGGCAATATACCTGTGAACAAAAGGTGGAGACTTGACAGCTTCCCAGGGGGTAGCTCAGCTGAATGGATACTTTGCAGGCACCAGCTCTTTTGTTTTGTTTGCTCTCTCACTCTTCCCTCCCTCCAAAGCCCTCCCTCAAACCAGCAAACTCTATCTTTCACACTGTCTCTCCTTGCTTTGTTTGCCCTCCCCTTGTTGAGAAATAAGGAGAGTGGCTGTCTGCAGCCAATTTACCTGTAACCCCTTGCAAGCACACAAACCAACTCTTTAAACCAGGGGTCTGCAACCTAAGGCCCATGGGCCACAAGCGGCTCATGGGGGTCTTTTAACCAGCCCCTGAGCCACTCCCGAACTGAGCCGCCTGCTCAGTGAGTTCCCACGCACTGTGCTAAACTGGCGCAGTGCAGCGTGGGGACTAACTTCTGCGGTGACAGAAATCGCGTCTGCGCAGATGCTGGAAATCGCAGGTGCGCACGATCCAGCCCACGGAGGGATCTCTGCTGCACTGAACCGGCCCAGGCGAGGTAAACCTTGTGACCCCTACTTTAAGCCTAACTTCCTCCTCTCGCCCAAAAGAGCTCGTCTGATTATGCAGAGCCTGCTAACAATCCAGGAGGAACTAAAGTGCAATCTTGTACATGTTTGTTTGGAACAAGTTGCTTGGATTTGTAGGATTTCCATCTGACTATACATATGTAGA
The DNA here is from genome assembly GCF_027172205.1 of Podarcis raffonei. Lineage (NCBI taxonomy): Eukaryota > Metazoa > Chordata > Lepidosauria > Squamata > Lacertidae > Podarcis > Podarcis raffonei. The sequence continues at coordinate 62,888,476 of NC_070606.1, read as the reverse complement.
ATCTGACTGGAAATGCAAATAAGCTAAGAAATGTTGACAGACTTAATATCAAACTAGGGGTTAAAAAAAATCAGCAAAAAAGCAGGTTACAACGTTATTTCTCTGCAGAGCAAAATGTTTTTAAGATGCTGGAAATACTTAGGCACTTTCTGAAATTAGTTCTTCATATCTATTCTGTGAACTTGGAAAGTACACATAGGGGATGTTTTTAAAAGGGCTTCAGTTGAACAGTAGCTCACTAGTGGATGATGTTCATCTAATAAATCTGAAAGCAATATCTGACTATTTCTGATAATTGCTTATAACTAAGCAATGGCTCCTGAGTGTCTATAGTGCTTGTGCTTAAACTGGCATAGGTTTATATTTCTTACAGGAATTATTGTTAAGCATAATGGTTTATTTCAGTGCAAAGAATCAAAACATGCTCACCAATGTATTTATAAATGGAGTGATATGCAACACTGCGAGCAGAATTCCTGTCCTCCCTTGAAGCCCCCTACTAAGTTGGTGTGTGGGGTCAGTATCAGGGAAGAGAGGGAGGGGAAGTTCTGCTGCATGTGCAGAAGTTAGTTTCACTGATGGTCAGGCACAATTGGCTATTGCGCACTGTTTTATGAGTTGTTCTGAACTCACATTTGTTGGAAATGCATACAAAATACTAAATTATATCAGTGTGTTAGCTTCCTATGTACTGTTGCTTCCTTGAGTATTTAATTTTAGAATGCTAAACCTCTGTAAATGTCTTTGCTTCCAGGAAGTCACGGCTAGCAGTCGCCACTATGTTGACAGATTATTTGATCCTGATCCCCAAAATGTCCTGCAGGGTGTCATGTAAGTAATATCTACTTGTATGTTATCTTGCCATTAGTTCTGTGGGTTTGTGTGAAGCTTTTCCATAGCTTGCTTTTACAGGGGTATAGCTGTGCATCACTTACTAGAAGTGTTACTGATGAAATGTATTTTGATACTACCTTCATGTAGAATAGGTAACAATTCTCTTCTGTACTAAGGCTGCAGTACTGACTGCATTGAAGTCAGAGGTATTTACTTTTGAGTAGATATGGTTAGGAAAACACTGTTAATCTTTTTCTTTTGATAGTATGAAGGTCTCTAAGTTACTTTCTGAATTGTATTTATTGCTTTATCTTCCAAGCCTGATATAAATCTCCTTCTTTGCTGTCCCATGCTAGTACTCACATGCACTTGGGATGAGAATCCCTACATAGAATATTTTAAAATACAGACACACTTATTGCACTTTGCAATATGGATGCAGCTTTAAGCAGCCCGACCATTTCCAGGGCAAGAAAGCCCCACACTGCTGGCCCTCTTCTATCCACAGGAGCAGAGCTGGCTAGGGCTGGAGCCAGGTTTTTCTCCTCCCGCCTCTGCAGCTAGGGGGGGCCTGGCTTATAGTAGTGTAAGCATAACTTTTATATGCACTGGGAAACAAAAACAAAAAAGCCATTTGGGACAGGGAGCTCATATATTTGACACTCACACGGGATCCTTCTCATAATGCTAAATTGATTCAGCATACAGTCCAAATGAGGCTATTGAGGTAAGACTGTGGTGTTGTTTTTTGGAGACTCTGATTTATGAAATTGATTATTATAAATAATATACTAGCACAGTTCAGACACAAGCAGGAAACTGGTTTCTTCCTCTGTTGTGAATTCGATATGGCAGGCCTCAAGCTTTAGCATCTCTTTCACATGTCAGAGAAAGAGAAACTATTCTTGTATTCTTTTCCTATACCCTCCAAATCATGTGCTCTACTCTGCAATTTGTTTGGTTCTCAAAGTTTGATATTTATGACTCTAGAAGCCAAGCATCATCTTGGTAAAACAACATTGCCTAGTATCCGCTAGTCCTTGCTTCTGGACTGTGTCCAGTGCTGCAGCTCTGCTGGTGCAACTGACTTTTATGTGTTCCGTGGAGCTTCCTCTTCCTCTCTTGTCACCTTCATCCCCTTGTACTCTGAAGATAAGCGTTCCAGTGTTAGGAACGGCCTAGAACAGATTTTGAAGACCCCAGCCGATGCGGGGTTGGGGGCAGGGGACAGAAGTCCTTTTTCAGCAGCAGAACCCCACAGGTGTAGCATTGGACAGAAAGATTAAACTCCAAGTAAACGATCTTTAAGAAGATAGAATTTTTCATGCTTGTGGGCTGCATGACCATGAAGGGTCTGGATTATACTTCTAGGTTGTACAAAGATACTTCTTAGTAGCAAACCAATGTATATTTATTTAAACTATTTTTATTCAGTTCTTCAGCCAAAAAAGGCTCCCAGAGTGGCTTACAAATATCAGCAATAAAACAGTTCCTTCCCTCAGTCTTGCAGCCTAAAGGGCATGACACACAAGGAAAGGCAATTGGGAGGGAAGGGGGGGGTGGAATCTAATTCTGCCACCATTTGTTAGTTAGCATTCTTGTAGTAACCATCTGAATTTGAAAGATTTCAGTGAGAGGTTGAAACAAAAGTTGCTGGGCTTTTCAGAACAGGAAAAGTAAACCAAGAAAATAAATTTCTCAATTTGATTCTTTCACCGATCTGTTAAAAAATAATCTCACTCCTGCAAATAACACTATTACACAAAGGAGGAAAACTAATAGCATATGTGACTGAGGATTCTATGTCCCCCACATGATTTGACCCATAGCTTTCAAATGAGTAATGCTTTCGAGCCATTCCATGAGCTTTGCTGTGACAGGCCAACTCCATCAGTCCTCTCCCCTTAACTGTCACCTTGGGGCAGCCATTGCATTGGGCAGCCTTAGTGGAAGCGATAGGAAACAGAAGGCTCATCCCATCAGCTTTGCTGGAGGTCCAGCTCCATCAAACACCTTCTGCCCCTGAAATTTGCCAGGAACAACTGTTTAGAAATTGGTGCCTGAGTTTTGATTTTGATTTTCCTCTTCTTTCCCTGTTCATTGCCTATGTGTGTTGTTGCGTGTTTTTTAGATTGGAACCCATGAGTAGGGACTGTCTTGTTGGATTGTATGTAAACTGGGAGCCCTTTTGGCTGAAGAGTGAGGTACAAATGCGCTAAAATACATAATCTTCTGACCCTTCTCCAGCTCTTTCTGCAAATCTCAGAACAATTCAAATGCTCCTCTCCTTCCCAAGCCATGTACTTTAGGTAGCTACAGCTGTTTTAGTATATTAATCTGTTAACCAGTTTCTCCAGACACTTTAATAAGGGATTAGTGCATATACATCAAAATATGTACCTCTGGTAAACTGACAATGTAAGCTAGTTTTGTAGTAGGTATGCTGAAAGAAGGTGATATTTGTTTAATAGGTATTCTGTGATTGTCAGTAAAACTGAATTTCCTACTTTGGAGGGTGGAAGCTTCCCTGTTTGGGATATGTTATAGTGCATGCTTATTAATCTATCAGAACTAAGTATAGCTATCCTATAATGAAGAGATTTATTTATATGGCACTATTTTTTCACATCTTATGTGTAACTTTTCTGTAAACTTGGGAGTGTAGTGTCTTAAGACTACCATGTCTTTTTCTCTGAACACAGAAACGTATTTGGCATTTGTTGAGCACTTACAAGATTTTGTCCTAAACATTTCAATAATGCAGTCTTTTCTCTGTTGCCTTTTCTTCTTCTGTGATGTTGGTCATATGTGCATGTGGAATTCTGTATGTTTTAGTGACTTACTGAATTCCAAATTGCTATCCTCATGTGAAATTCCATCTGCAGAAGTAGAAAAAAATCTGAAGTAGAACAAAAATTGCAGTATATTGGGGGAAAATATTTCCATTTTTGGTCTAGAAGAGCATGTAATCACTTTCATGACCAATGAGTTTGTTAATTAATTTGTGTATATGCCATACTGCTATAAAACTAGAAAAATATTACGTATGTTATCATATCCCATTTTATGATGGAGTAAAAATGGTGGCCACTCTTCTTTAAGGTAGATTATTGCTCTAAAATCCTTCCCTTTTGGTTAAGCAAAATACCCTTTAGGACACCACTTTGATTTCACCTACATTTAGCTGTCTGTGTTCCAAAAACAAAGCATTTTAACTCTTAATTGGTCTAGTTGGAACCTTTTGCTCCAAAGATTTTCACCTGTGAGCCTTCAGAAACAGTATTCATGTGCCGTATTTGCAAGTGCATATGAGCATAGCTTGTCTGGATCTACATTCTTTAGGACTGCAAAATGCTTTGTTTGAAGGTGTCACTTTGGTTTAAATATAATGTTATGGTTTCACAAGGTGACTACAACTAATTTTACTTGAGTGGAGCTGTCAAATTACTTTTTAAGATGGGAGGAGGGACTGGCATGGGGAAAGACTAAAAGGATATATTTTATTGCCAGTAGGTAGATATTAGGAAATGTATATTGCAGATAGGTTTTGTAATGAAGCTTATAGCACTGAATGCAGAAGCAGATGGCTTCTGTTCACCATTCTTTAGCAGCACCTGCCTATATCTAGTATGCATTAAATGCCTCCATTTTCTTCACAGAATGGGGAGGAGTTGGGGGATGCATCTCAGTTTGTGCCAGAACTTGCAACTGTCATTTTTCTCTTAAATTGTACTTCATACTTGTGCAATGGCCATTCTGGCTTCATCAGTATACAGAATAGAGATTTCTTGCTGTACTTAGCCAGATAAAATTGTGTTTGATCATTGGTAAAACTACTGTATATCTGTCAGGAGGTCCTACACACAGGTAGGAATCCAGCAGAGACACATGCCCGGCTGGCATGTTCTCTCCCTCCTGGTCAGTCGTTCGGAAGACTCAAAGTCTTTCTCCATCCTGAACATCACAGCGGCTGATGCCTCAGAGGCATCCCTGCTCCCTGCATGCCCCCAGAATCAGATTTGGAGGATTAATAGACCCTTGAGCAGATTTTGGGAGTACATGGGGAGGTGGAGAGGGAAACGAGAAACTAAAGTCCCATTGAACAAGCGAATTTCTGTTGCACAAGTGGGCAGACATCATTGAATGTCACCCATAATAGTATCAGTATTGTTACTGTTATCCAAAATATAACATATATAAATTGTATAAAATATAATTTTAAAATCAAAGGAGATAAAAATTAAAGCAGTTAAGTGTAAAACTATTTAATAAATTTCTCAGCTGACATCGACATATCAGCACACCTTCCCAGTTACTGATACAGTTGTGCATAATATTGCACCTTATTACATTCTAAAACAATATGAAATTTATGATAATCAAAAGCATTGTTCTGCTTGCAGCATGGGAGGTAGTATGGCTCCAAAGATCAATTGCTGGGAATTGCAATTTTTCAATTTTGGCTACAACAATCTCTGGCATGTCACGGGCTGATTTCAGATTACAGGACTCCCTGCCCATGTGTTCCCCTTCTGCTGGGATTCAAAAGTCCCTCTATAGGTACCATGTGGTTTGGGGGGCCTCAGTATCAGGGCAGATGGGGTGGGAGTGAGGCTAAGAGTATTGCTAGTGAGTAACATTACTTTCTCCCCCTGTGGTTGGTGGCCAAGGCTGACCTACTTCAATGATATAAAGCTCATGACTGTTGCATGTTATTCAAAGACTTGCAGTACAGGGCTTACTCTGAGCACAGTGGGACTTCCGTCTATGAGGCTTTCTCCCTTGAAAGTGTGTTTAATTTTACAACCTTAATCTCTTTAATTCACAACTCTACGGAATTTAACAATGGCATGCTAAAAAATATGTAGTCGTTCAATTGGAAACTTTAGCACTGTAATTTTATTATTAAAATATTTACTTAAATCTAAAACTGGTAAACTTCTTCCAATGCAAAGTTAATAAGGTCTTCATAAGAGATCAGCGTCACCTTGGGGAGATAAATGTGATATCATAGCTAAATGTTCATCTCCTCTTTACTCAAAAGTGTGGAAAGACAGTCACTTGAGCATTCTTTGTTGCTTCTGCATAATATTTGAAGGGGTATTTGAATTGTACTGTCAATTGTTTTTAGAGGAACAAACGGTGTTGTCGTCCTCTAAAATTCTTATTAACATCATCACTTTCTTTGGTTCCAAAAGATTAATTCCTTTTCGGTATCAAATTGACTGATAAAAATATAGAGAGAAGTAGGAAATAGCCTTTCTGTAAATGCAGAAAAGGTAAGATGATGATAGGAAATAAGTCTACATTCACTATGTTTGAATTGAAGTTGGAATGAGGAAATTGCTGGAAGAGACTAGAAAAGGTTTGAGGAGAATAGCTACAGGTGTGTGGTGCTGCATCATAAATATGATTGAAAGTTGATGGTTGGCATAAAGATTAGCATCAAGGAAGCTTTGTATGACTGTAATTTCCACTGAGGAAAATATTTCAGTATTTCATTCTACTGTGATTTTAAATTCAAGACAAGATAGGTTCTCATCTTATTACATATTTCTTTTCCATTTTTTCATTGACTGTGCACTGACTCTGTACATCCTTATTTTCTTGATATTGATAACTGTCCTCGTCAATGATTTCTTTACCTCAGCTCACCCCAGTATGTGAGAATGAACATCTCTGTTATTTAAATAACTGCGTCATAGAAAAATACCAGAGATTCAAATTGTTACTGAAAGTCGTGGGGACTGTTGCTTGTTTTTTGTTTTGTTTTTTTAGTGCTTAGCTTTTTTAGAGACTATTGATTTTGGTGGAACTGAATTCTGCAAAATTGAGCCCTTAGTACCTCAGCATAATTTACTAGGGTCTTTCTCTTTCTGGATTTACAGAGATATGAAAAATGCTGTAATTGGAAACAACAAACAAAAAGCCAACTTGATTGTTTTGGGAGCAGTTCCAAGGTATGTCCTCTGCTACTCTCCTTTTCACTGATTCACAGCAGGTCTCAAGTTAAGCTATTAAGATACTGGCACTTTAATTTGACTGTCTGTCATTTCATTTGTCTTTTCTTCACTGTAACTGAGATTAGTATGTCCAGTTCCTAGTATAAAACTAATTATGCAGACACATTTATACTACAAAAGTTGGGTTTTATGGGTGATACCCACATTTCTCAGAAAATACTTTCCCAAACATACTTGCTTAGTAAAGCCTCTTAAGATTCAATGCAATTTGAAACAGCTTTAATTTTTCTCTGTATCCCACTTACCAAAAATAAGAAATGTATAACAAAACATATGATTTTGTTTCAGTTTGGGCTGCAAAGTTTAATGCCTTTTTTAGGTCATACCACGTTTTTTTGTAGCCCTGAATAAACATAAGGACTCTGAGACCTGCTGACTGTTAGTCTTGTATTGCATCCCTTTTGCAGTTTGTTTAGTATTCCTAGCTTCATGTTGCATTTAAAAAAAACAAACAAAAAAACAAACAAGACTGGAAACTGGTTGATTTCTTCTGGAAAACCCTTTAGTTGTAAAACATCAAAATAGTTGCATTTCAGTCTGTCTACCTGATGCTGATTATCCCCATAATTTCTTAGAACATTGTTTAGCATTTTTACTGGTTGGCGCCTTTTTCTTCTGTTTTGTGGGTATTAGATTTTGCTATGTACAGTGGTACCTCTGGATACGAACGGGATCCGTTCCGAAGCCCCGTTCGCATCCTGAAGCGAATGCAGTCTGTGCATGCGCGGGTCACAATTTGCCGCTTTCGCGCATGCGCGTGACGTCATGTTCAGCACATGCGCGAGCGGCGAAACCCGGAAGTAACACGCTCTGTTACTTCTGGGTCACTGCGGAGCGCAACCCAAAAATGCTCAGCCCGAAGCTACTTCAACCCGAGGTATGACTGTATTAATTTTTCCCATAAAAGTGTAAACATCAGTTTCAGTAACTGTCATTTATAAACATAATCAGCATACCTCAGCTACTTGGTATAGGCACTTCATGAATCTCTCTTAAGTTTTATGATAATTAAAAAATAGATGTTTGAAGACACATGAGCATGTATTTTTAGATATGCAAGTTTAACTGAATTGTGCCTCTTTTCCATGGAAGACACACATTTACTAGGCCATCTTTCAGAATTTTTTTAGGTTTTGCTGACAGCTGCCTTCTCTGTATGAATTAGATGTTATCATTAAAAAACAAACATAATTTCTGCATAAGGTGGCATGACTTCTGAAATAGCCCATGTTAGTTCCTCTAATATCATTCACTTCAAGAAGGTTTGTTTTGTAAATTTACCTTCAGACAAGAGTTTGTTTGGAAATTTTTCAAGACAAACTCTTAAACTAATGTACTGTATCACATGGTGCAGTTTCAATTTACTTATAAAAGAAGAGTGCTGCCACTTAGGTTCTTGACTTGTGCTGGGCAAAGGAAATGTGTACAGCTTATGGGATGTTGACTTTTGTTGTAATCTTCATGCTTTTCTTTCCTGCTATAGCATCACTGTACAGGAGTACAATTTCCACAGCCACCACAACTTGATTCCTTATGTTGAATTCTTGTAGCCTTACTAAAACAAATGCAGTACCCCACTCATTTATGTGTACCTCTGTTTTGATAAATTGGACAGAAGGTACTGATGGCTGTTTGTCTGGAAGGAATTTTGTGTGTCTGATAACTTTTATCAGACTGTCAGTGACTATTTCTTATGAATTCTTAGTCACTGAAAACAAACCAATTTATAGAAAGGCAGTGTTATTTGGCATAACTCAGCTGTGAATCCAATGGCAAATGTATATTAATGTATAATACTCTCAATTTTTTCACTGTTAATGATTTATTGGCTTACCAGAATATAAAAGTAATTAAAGAAACTGTACATCATGAGTCTTCTGGAAAAACTGTTTTGAAAGTGCTGAGTATAAGTATAGTCCAATATTTCTGGAGCAGTGAATTGGGGCTCCACCGTAACGACAGATGGAAGTAAAGAGGTTGATAGTGCCCAAGACCCTGAGTTATGCTGGTTTGATCAGTCAGTTTCTTCATAATCACAACTTCTTTCATAACCATTGAGGTTTATTTGGAGCAGACTGGAAGGAGGCTGTTTTTGGAAATCATGGCATCTGTTTGATCAGATTTCAAATTAATGATGTCTCTAAATATTTGGTAGGCTATGACTTGAATTTTCAGTGATTGACAGGTGTGCCCTTCCCTCTTGGATTGGTGCATTCCTCATCCTGCCCACTCATTGCTAGCTGTGATTAACATTGCATCTGCACATTGTGAAATATTAACCATACCTACTTCTAATCTTGGTATCAAACTATGTTTAATATTGCACGGTGCAGATTTAGTGCTAAGAAGGCAAAAGAATCATGCAATGGTGAGGAAGGGTAGTACTAGTAGTGTCTGCTTTTCTGTGAAGAATACACACAGAATGCACCTTTGTGTATTTTGCAGGGAGTTGGACTAGATGACCAGTGGGATCCTGTCCAACTCTACAGTTCTATGAAACACCTGAGACGCAGTTATCCGTTGTAATACCATAGGATTGCATCTAGAAGCTGTGCTGAAACAGGCAAATGTTCAAAGTTCATTACTAGCAGAAAAATTCATGCAAAAAATAAATTTTTTAGGTGTGTTAATTTGTGTCCTGTAATTTGTAAGCACAAATGACACTTGTCAGCAGAAGTGGAAGCAAATTATAGGAGATGATCATCCATTCTTGGTTAAAAAGCCTGGCCTAATTGTTGTATAGTAATGTAGGAGACGTATAGTTAAAGCTATGGTTTTCCCAGTAGTGATGTATGGAAGTGAGAGCTGGACCATAAAGAAGGCTGACCGCCGAAGAATTGATGCTTTTGAATTATGGTGCTGGAGGAGACTCTTGAGAGTCCCATGGACTGCAAGAAGATCAAATGTATCCATTCTTAAGGAAATCAGCCTTGAGTGCTCACTGGAAGGACAGATCCTGAAGCTGAGGCTCCAATACTTTGGCCACCTCATGAGAAGAGAAGACTCCCTGGAGAAGACCCTGATGTTGGGAAAGATTGAGGGCACAAGGAGAAGGGGACGACAGAGGACGAGATGGTTGGATAGTGTTCTCGAAGCTACAAACATGAGTCTGACCAAACTGCGGGAGGCAGTGGAAGACAGGAGTGCCTGGCGTGCTCTGGTCCATGGGGTCACGAAGAGTCGGACACGACTAAACAACTAAACAACAACAGTGTAGGAGAAAGAGGAATGGTATGTAAGGGAACAGGATTCATAAGGAAATGGTCTTGCATCTGTGTACATTTATACACTGGCTTACAATACATGTAGTTGACCCTCATTTTAAAGAGAGGTTAAAATATTGGGCTCCCCCCCATCTTTACCACCACTTCTGACCCTGAACCCCAAGAAAACGGGGCTTATCCACTTGCTAAGAAAAGCTCAGCAACTTTGACCTGAACTTCTAAAAACAGGGGCAGATCACTGCCAGTTTTTAATTCTGTGAGTAGATCTCAGTCTCTTGGAAGTTGGCCACCCCTGCTCTAGGGCAATTTGTCAGTATGTGTCATGTATGATTGCCTAATACTTCAAATTGATTAGCAGGTGAATGGAATCCTGCAGTGCATATGTAACATTGGACTTCAGTCTTCAAATACTCTCTATTTTTTAACTTTATTACATTTATATCCCACTTTTATTCCATTGTGAAACCCAAATGGTGTGCATGTGATTCCCAGGTGATCTTGGTGCTGACCAGACCAGCTTAGCTTCAAGCAGATGATTCTATTTTAAGTGACACACTTAATGTTCTGAGAATCAGAGTGCCTTTAGATTCCTCACAAAGAAACTAATCTTATGGGAGATACCTAAAAATGATAATACTATTGATTCTAATGACTTCAAAGTAGTTGATTATGATGACCAAAGCCTATAATGCCATTATGTAGTTTGTGCAAGACTCTACTTGATATGCTAGGTGTGAGAAACTGATCATAGTGATAAACAGAGTGACTTCTTCCATTAAGCTTATCCTGTTAGGCTTGTTCATTCTCAGTGTTTGGAGTTGTTTGGACCTGCTGCAGATACTAAAGTTTACTTTTTAAAAAAAAGATAATCACAGGCAACCTTTTCAACTCTTGTTTCTGGAATAAGCATTGAGATTGACTACCTGCAGAAGTGATGGCTTGGAATTGCTGTAATATTGAATTTTCTTCCCTTTACCACCTAGGACAGTCTTCTTTTCAAGTACTGTTCCTTACTCTTGGGGTGCAGGGTGGGTTTTGGGGAAAGGCTGTGCAGTTATACCTACCTGAGCCAAAGAATTTAAATGCTGCAGCACATGTTCATGTACCCAGAGCATATGAGTTAGCACAGACCTGCTGCATTTGTGTTCAGTCTTTTATGCCATAGGAGTTTTAACAAGTTCAGCATAATAGCTGGATGGGTTTACTTGTGGACTACTACTAATAATACTGGCACTGTTTGCCTTCATGGTAAGTTATAGTGTGAAACAAACTGTGGTTTAGCTATGGTCAAATCCCACTTACCTCACTCCTTCCTTTACCCAAGCCAGAAGGGAACAGACCATAATACTGACTTGTCTCTACATGTGATCTAGCTTTTTTGAGCTGTACGCATGAGAAAACAAATAGTTCACAGTAAAGCATAGTTTGTTTCAGTCTATGATTTACCATGATATGTGAACCAGACCACTGTGGTAGTGAAATCTGAGTAATTGCATTTTCTGTGCATATTTTCAATGTTTTAGGTTTGCACTTAAAGTGTAGTGTAGTGAATGTGACAAACACATCCATTATACAAGTTCACTCACCTGAAAGTGTGATTCACTGTGAAGTGCATTGAGTATACACTTTGAGATACGTGTGATGTTAAAATTTTAATAGTGAAGTATGAATAACGTCAAGTATGGTAAGTGTGACTTTTCTACTTGACATCTTTTCATTTTTTTATATAAAAATGTCATTAAGAGTACAGTCATACATTGGGTTACAGCCGCTTCAGGTTGCTTTTTTTTGGGCTATGCACCTGCCAAAACCCAGAAGTACCGGAATGGGTTACTTCCGGGTTTCAGGGGCCATGCATGCGCAGAAGCTCTGAATCGCAACCCGCGCGTGCGCAGACGCGCCGCTGCAGGTTGCGAACGTGCATCCCACACGGATCACGTTCGCAACCCGAGCATCCACTGTACTTAATTATCTTCAGTTGTTTCAGTAAGAGATCCAGTTAATCACTTTTCCATATTGCTTGGAAGAGTTAAAATGTGTGTGTTTGCAAAGGTGAGGGATACCTTTTTTACATACCTTTTGGGTTCAGTCTTAAGCAAATGTGTGAAATGTGCTACTGAGATTCTTTCTGAAGAGGATTAATTAACAGAATCCCATGATCCTATTAAGGAAAGTTCTTTTCTGTAGTCTCTGCATGGGATGTAAAGTAAGAGGTTGGTTTGTATAATTAACATAAATACGAAGTGGTTAAGTACTTGCAGTAATTAGTATAGGACAAGGAAGTTGAGGAAGAATGTCTGAATACATGTAAGGTTGAGGCTGCCAGTCAGTTGACTGGTCCAAATTAGGTCAGTTGACTACTATCAAAAATAACAACATATCAAGGCTGCTTCTACTAGCCACCTTGTAGAACCATAGGTATTTCTGAACAGGATCGCAAGCGGTCATTGGGGCCATAAGTCTCTCTCTTTGATTCCCTCTTACTTATTGCAGCATCCTGAGAATCTGCTGTGGCTATCTGTTCTGTAAAGGTCAAGTGGCGGATTGGACTTGAGTCTAGAAACATATACATTTGTTGTTTGAAAATAATTTGTGTAAAAATGAAAGTATCAAACTTAATGGATAAAGTATCTTTTGTTAATATTTTTTAAAATAAAACAACAAAAAACCTTATCTATTATTTGACAAGTACGTTGACCAAATCTCTCTTTACTGGTCAAATGCTTGAATAGTTAACATTTCTGTGGATATGAGTACAAGAGTATGGTAGTTACATAGGTTAAACGATCCATAGGATCAAATATTAATCTGGCTTGGAAATCATGTTTTAACCATTTAGAAGGGTAAAATTATGGAGCAGTTCTCCCTAAGACAGTGGTTGGAACAAAAATTTGTAGAACTACTGATAGTTGGAATTATATACTTCATCATACTTGTTTTATTTGTGTTGTGCTTTCTTGACTGTTACCTGTGTGGTTTATTTTTTTATTGAATAAAATACCTTGACAAAGCAAAAGGCCTAAATAATTACTCTCTTTAAAAAATCTTCCTGGGAAATGGCAAATTCAGATTGTTGCAGAAAAATGATTTTAGAAACTTTGGGTCAAGGAAATATTCCTCTGATATCTTGAGTTAAACTAGGGCTCTTCAAACTCGGCCCTCCAGCTGTTTTAAGACTACAATTCCCATCATCCCTGACCACTGGTCCTGCTAGCTAGGGATCATGGGAGTTGTAGGCCAAAAACATCTGGAGGGCCAAGTTTGAGGAAGCCTGAGTAGTGAACTGATCAGATGAGTTAGAACCTAGGCCAAGAATGGGAGAAACAAACCCTTCTTGAAGTAATTTATTAGTCTGAGGGATTAAAGGATGTTATGTTTGTATTCTTAATGTTTGTAAGGAAAAACTGTCAAAGGGCTTTGAATTATAGAGTTTTAAGAGAATCTTAATGGTCATCTAGTCTAACCTTCTGCCAAATCAGGAATCTACAACCACCATATCCCTGATACATGACTTTCAATCTCTGCTGCTAAGGAAAAATCTGCAGCCTTTTGAAATGGTTTATTCCACTGTACAAGCTGTTAAGACATCAGTTACTCATAATATTCAGTCTAAATTGTTTTTCTTATAATTGTGCACCCACTGGTTTGGTTCCTCTCGGCTGCAGGAAACAAATTAGAGTAATCTACATGACAGCCTTTCAAATGTTTGTAGATAGTTATCTTCTTGATGCACATTAAGAGTAGCACACATACACATTAAGAGTAGCACACATTCTTGGCACACATTAAGAGTAGTTTGAGCAGTTTATCTAGCCAGACTGTGTGTAGTGCCTTGTGGATCTGAGTTGGTGACTACTGCTTCTAAACCCTTGAACCTCTGAGTGTTTAATCAGATGGGTCAGATTTTGTTATGACCTCATCATCACTTTCTGTTGGGATACAGAGGTGCCTCGCAAGACAAAATTAATTCGTTCTGCGAGTTTTTTCGTCTTGTGAAGCACGGAACTGCACCTCTTCAAGCAATGCACCCTGGGTATTAACGGTTTTAAGAAAAAGGAAACAAACTTGCAAGACGTTTTCGTCTTGCGAAGCAAGCCCATAGGGAAATTCGTCTTGCGAAGCAACTCAAAAAACGAAAAACTCTTTCATCTTGCGAGTTTTTCGTCTTACGAGGCATTCGTCTTGCGAAGTACCACTGTATTTTGTATTCCTCAGTGTACCATTCTCAGTGATGAAACTGTGGCTTTAGGAGGATAAATGATGTATTACAAGCATTTCTTATAGATGAAGGTGGCAGAGAGCCATGACTGTATGTTCTAGTTCAATGAATGGATCAGTCTCTCTGGTCTTTATCAGTTCTGTTCCTTTCTGTTTCTGCATTAATCTGCATTTTTATTAGCTTCTGTGAAAATTTAAATATGTATTTTATTATCACAAAATAAATCCAAATGCAGATATGAATTATCTTGATGTATGTATTTCTAAACTTATTTAATCCTAAATGCACATTTTAGTGTAAATCTTGAGCAGTGAATTGTATCACGAAATTTTGAGAAGTGCAAAATCCAAAGTACTGTGTTCAGGTCCATGTATTAGTCTGGGAAGTGCAAATTAGGCTAGTTCTCTTAAGAATATAGGCCAAACAAAGTTCTGCATCCCTATCTAGTTCTTTGGGCAAAAAGGGGACTGATTAAGTCTTAAAGGTTTTGAAGTTTCTCTCAGTTCTGGCTTCCTTCCACGTTAAAGGGGAAAAGTCATACAGGTGACTTTCAGAAGTAGTGAGGTGGCACAGGACTAAGAAGCTTGGATAAATGGTATGGTGTTAGGTATCTTGTGGTGGCATTCTACCTGCAACAGCTTTTGCTTTTCAGTTTCCATCCCCAATCTTTATTTTAGTCTGAAGTGGCGGGATACTGACAGCCAAACTACACATTTAGCTGTATGCTTTTAGACAAGCAAACCTAAGGCAGCCACTTTGACAGTGATACTTTGAGTTCTTGTGAGTTAAAAATGGCATGAATATTAATTCAGTGTTTCATATTTTTATGTTAATTTGGTTGATTTGGTCAGTTTGGCTGTATACAAGGATTGTGCACATGGCACTATAGCTACTGAATTAGGCACCTCAGGCAGCATTCAGAGCTGTTTCTGGAAGAGGGCATTCTGGTGAACTTGTGTGATCTTCTGAAATGGGATACTTTCCTAATAAAGTAAGGCTTTAATCCTAACCCCACTTACCACGGGGTCATACCCATTAAATTCAGTAGGATTTGCAAGTGAACATGGATAAGACTGCATTGCAAAACTCTGAAATACATCTCAGAAGATGAGGGACGTAAAACTGATCCTTATTCATGGTGACTGATAAAGTAGTCATCTGAAAATACATTTAGATTTAAAAGTCCTTCAGTTGAAAGAACATTTTATGAAATAACTGCACCATCTTCCCAAATAAAGACAGAATTCATATGATAGAATGAAATAAAGCAGTAGGATCAATTGCCTACAGTTAAAGTGAATTCCAGCTGTAGTGAACAGATCATTTGTATCAGTGTAAGTCTTAATGGAATTTGATGTCTAGAATAAAGGAGTACTTTCTGTATGTCTGTGAAAGAATCTCATAGATCAGGGTGTGGAGCTTTTCTGGCTCCAAAGGCCAGATCAGTATCAGGCAAGTGGTATGGCCCAATTTAAATGTCATCTGATCACCTGATTGGCAGGTGGGCATGGCCAATTTTGAGGGTACGTAGGGAGCTTTAGGGGAGAGGAGGGGGAAGTTGTGTTCCATGAGTGAAAGTCTGCTTTGTGAGCAGAACAGCAGCATCGACTGTAACTCTAGGTCAGGGGTTAGCAACCTTTTTCAGCCGTGGGCCGGTCCACCGTCCCTCAGACCATGTGGTGGGCCGGACTGTATTTTTTTTGGGGGGGGGGAATGAACGAATTCCTATGCCCCACAAATAACCCAGAGATGCATTTTAAATAAAAGCACACATTCTACTCATGCAAAAACACCAGGCAGGTCCCACAAATAACCCAGAGATGCATTTTAAATAAAAGGACACATTCTACTCATGTAAAAACACGCTGATTCCCGGACCATCCGTGGGCTGGATTGAGAAGGCGATTGGGCCGCATGTGGCCCACGGGCCTTAGGTTGCCTACCCCTGCTCTAGGTTATGTGACAGCTCCACCAGTGTTGCATGTTGTCATGTTGGGCAGGGCTAAGATTTGTTGTTGTCTAACAAGTTGCATATGCCTCAGCAGAAGTGGGAGGGGAAAAAATATTCCAACTCTCTCTTTAGGGTTGTGTTACAGCATATCCCTTTTTATAAATGGGCATCTGCAGGTCCCGTTTAGTTGTGATAGCAGGGAGGAGGCTAGGAAGGTAAAAGGTTCCCAATACTAGATTTTGTTTTTTGACAATGTGCTCTAGATTTCTTCTAAGGTTTCAAACTTATTTTGCTTAATGCTTTCTTATAGAACAATATAATTACAATTGAGAGATACTCTGATTCCTTAGATATTACCCTGCTTTTACCAGTCTTCCATTTTCTTTTGGTTCTTACACACCTATTCCTTAGTGTTGGTATCTGATATTGTCTCCTTATCCCCATTAGTCCATCTTATGTTGACTGGACAGTCTCCAGCGTAGGATTGTGTCCTTTCTGTGTATAACACTTAACTCGCGACTTGGGCTAACATAGAGTAGAGCAGTGTTTCCCCTTTCCATAGTACCTGCTTACTTTTAACATAAAATAGTTATTTGTTTGAATTATGCTTTGCTAAGTCAAACTTTTCTTTTGTGTTTCCGTATATAGGTTGCTATACTTGCTTCAGCAAGAAACCTCCAGCACTGAGCTGAAAACTGAATGTGCAGTGGTGCTAGGAAGCCTTGCAATGGGTACAGAAAACAATGTTAAATCTCTTCTGGACTGCCATATCATACCAGCCTTATTACAAGGTACCTTCATTTTCATTATTGTTATCCTCTTGTTTGCACAGCATTTGAGAACTGGAAAAAGTTTCTCAACTTGTATTCACAGGGTTACTGTCACCAGATCTTAAATTTATTGAAGCTTGCCTCAGATGTCTTCGCACCCTTTTTACCAGCCCTGTAACTCCTGAAGAACTATTGTACACGGTAAGTTATATGCAACAGGTATGTTTTCTGCAATAGCTTGTCACACATTTAGAACACACTTGTGTATGAGAGTGTGTGTTGCTGAAAGAATTTTGAAAGATGGTGATTGTGAAAGGATTCCACACGATGGCATATGTGTGTTGGAGAACTGGCTTCACGGGAACTGGAAGCTAGAAAAGAATTTCTAAAGTTCTGCTGCTCTGCGCAATAGGAGTGCCTGGCGTGCTCTGGTCCATGGGGTCACGAAGAGTCGGACACGACTAAATGACTAAACAACAACAACAACCCTGAAGGACCTATATCTGCCATCCTAATATATAAGGCAATTCAAAAAGTGAACTGTATTGCAGTAAGTGCCTGTCACTACTGCCATCTGTTGCAGCAGAAATTTGTGGGACCTTTTCTTATTTGCCCATATGAGAGAACTATGAAATATATGAAATCTATATTATAAACTATATTATATTATAAACACCAAGAAGAAAAGCAAATAAACATTGCACTGCAATGTTATCTGTGTTGTAAAATGAGTTTGAATGATTTTAACTCAAACGGTTGACAATTTTATTCAGTGTTAAGTTTTGGGAGATATTTATTACTAGATTATGTATTCACAAATTATTTCTTTATGTGAACTAGTAAGAAACCTGTTTCAATTGCAGTGGGAAAATTGGTTAACATTAACCCAGTGTAATACTGATATCTGAGAAAATAAACTCTTGATTTATAGGATTAAAGGTTCCCATGTTCATTTTCAAAAGAAAACTACTAAACAGGGGACAACGTGCAGCTTGTAGAGTCTTACTAGAAATCTGAGAAACTCCATTTCTGAAAGGAAGGGCTAGGTTGCCCCAGATCACTTTTCCCTGTGTGTCTGCTTTTTCTGAGTTGCTACTGTTAGCAGATCTTCTCCTTGTTATGGTGCTAAGTCAGCAGCCAGAAGTGAATAAATATTCATTATTCTAAGATCTGGGGCTGTTTCTGGGATTGGATGCTGGGGAATTTTCCAGCCAGAGGTATGTGATGGAGGAGCAGAGCATTTCTTTGGGGAAGCCTCTGGAGGAGATTTGGAAGGGGCATGAAGGGCTGCAGAGATGAAGAGAGCAAGGGAAATCCTTTTGTGTGAGTAGAAGTCTGCTCATGCGATATTGGGTATCTCCCATTGATTTTACTTTTATACAAATTTAGGTGGAAGTTGCTCACTGGGGCAAGACAATATGAGCGTATAACACCGATCCTGACTCGTCTGCACTAGCTGCCAATTAGTTTCCAGGCCCAAACTAAAGTGCTGGTTTTGACCTAGGAATCCTTAACGGCTCAGGACTACAATACCTCAAGGACCATCTTTCTTCCATATGAGCCAGCTCAGACCCTGTGATCATCATCTGAGGCCCTTCTGCCTCCTCCATGAGAGATCTTGAGAGTCGCAACTTGAGAATAGGCCTTTTCTGCAGTGGCTTCCCATTTGCAGAATGCTCCCCCCAGGGAGGCCCACCTAGCGCCTTCATTACTTATCTTTAGGTGCCAGGCAAAAATGTTTCTTTTTAACCAGACCTTTGACCGATTAACATTCTATGTCATTTATTCTATGTCATGTTTAAAATACATTTGAGGGAGGGGGCTTATTGGTTTGTTTTGTTGTGTATTTTGTGTTCTTGTATTTTTATGCAATCTTTTGATGAAGGGCAGTATACAAACTTAATAAATAAATAAATTAAATAAATAAATAAACTCAAGCTTAACTCAAATTTCTTTAACAGGGAGATAGTCCTCCTGATAAATATTTAAGATGGTATTATGGGTTCACATGATTTTTGCAGGGGATTCCCTAAAAACTAGCAATGAAGCATAGGTCACCTCAGTGTCCGCAGATGTTTTCTTTTATAAGTTGGTGGTTTCATTATATTCATTTGTATAACTAAATCTGGATCAGTGTTGTGATGCTAGCAAGCACTGGATCGGTGAATTTCATTGTAAGCTTTAATTTTGTGGTGTTTTGGGAGGGACCCCATGTAAAATCATGCAAATTCAAAACAATCCATTTTAATTCTACTGAATGACACTTTGGGGAAAGCGGGGTGTGTGCTTCCTTTTTCTGTTGGTCTGAGGAGAGAAAGTGACTGGGAGAGAGAAGGAACCAGAGCTGGTGGTGCCAATGGGCCCAAAAATGTTGGCGGCCACCCTACCTACCCATCGTTCAGCCTGGACACTGAGATCCAGCGCCAAGGGCCTTCTGGCAGTTCCCTCATTGCGAGAATTGAGGTTACAGGGAACCAGACAGAGGGCCTTCTTGGTAGTAGCGCCCGCCCTGTGGAACAGGGGCACTCCCTTGAGATGTGAAGGAAATAAGCAGCTATCTTCTCTTTAAAAGACATCTGAAGACAGCCCTGTTTAGGGAAGTTTTTAATATTTAATACTGTATTGTTTTTAACACTTGATTGGAAGCCACCCAGAGTGGCTGGGGAAACTCAGCCAGATGGGCGGGGTATAAATAATAATATATTATTATTATTATTATTATTATTATTATTATTATTATTATTACCTTCACAGATTCTGTTTCCAGGCATTTCTTAGCCATGCTGAAGGCTATAAGTCTGTTATAAGCAGAGCTGAAATGTCAGTATTCTGAGACTGTTACTGTATTCTCTGCT
Source organism: Podarcis raffonei (assembly GCF_027172205.1). Taxonomy (NCBI): domain Eukaryota; kingdom Metazoa; phylum Chordata; class Lepidosauria; order Squamata; family Lacertidae; genus Podarcis; species Podarcis raffonei. The sequence goes on along the minus strand of NC_070606.1, from coordinate 62,868,600 downwards.
ATCGCTAGATTTCTTCTGAACAATGTCACAGCTCTATAGATTTTGAAAATCACTGGTTAGAGATGGTCAGTTATGAATATATAAAAAATCCCATTATAAGGCTCCAAGCTGTTTGTTTCCTTGTGAATCTCAATAGAAAAAGGGAATAACCCAGTGCATGTAGTGTATACACAATAACTGCTTGCTGGTGTTGAAAATTTTAGTTGTAATGTTCAGCTTTCTCTCCTGACTCTTTTAGGATGCTACAGTTATTCCCCACCTCATGGCACTGCTCAGTAGGTCTCGATATACTCAAGAATACATATGTCAGATCTTCTCACATTGCTGCAAAGTAAGAAAGGAGCATGAAACATTCTACTGGGGTCTGTAAAACCAAGTATTCCCTTTTGGTGGGCTTTAAAAATACTGTTTTGTTAAGATAACTGTGTGTGTGAGTGAAACAGTGGGCCAGACGTAGTAGAATATTTTCTTTGATTTGCTTGCAGGGCTAAGCAGGGTTGCTCTTAAAGCAAAATAAAAGGAGAAAATACGAGTTAAGATACACATTTCATTAAAAAATTAGCAAGGCACAAGCCTTTCTCAGGGTGACTGTATATAAAGGTTTCTCACTAAAGCTCTCAAATCAGCACAACGTGAATGAACCACTCCTTAATTTTTTGCTCTGTAGAACAGTTAAATGTTTGGACAGTATTTCAGAACTTGTATATATTCCAGATTTAACCAACCATAGCTTTATTTCTGTTTACAAACTTCTCTCTGCGTCTGTCTGTCTGTCTGTCTGTCTGTCTATTTTTTAAGAAATTGACTGCCTGAAAATTGGCAGTTATTATCTACAGAAATTATGTGGTACATGCTTCAAACCTCATTTTCACAGTCCAAAATCTTAACAATATAAATACTTTTCTGGAGAGTTGTTCCTACTCTGTCTGCTCTTCTGTAGGTGTTATCTCATCTGTGTCTCCAGTATTTGACACCTACAAATGTGTGACAGATGTAGCCATTGTCCCAAGGTTTCTGAGTAAAGTGACACAACCGTGCATAGCCATATCCTTGCTCCACCCTGGTTTAAAACTTGGGCTGTTATCCTTTTCTTTCCCATCTCTGTCCTATAAAGGTGTCCAGTGTGGTGTAGTGGTTAAGAGCGGTGGACTCGTAATCTGGTGAACCGGTTTCGATTCCCCGCTCCTCCACATGCAGCTGCTGGGTGACATTGGGCTACTTACACTTCTCTGAAGTCTTGTAGCCCCACTAACCTCACAAGAGTGTTTGTTGTGGGGGAGGAAGGGAAAAGCAGAATGTTAGCCGCTTTGAGACTCCTTAGGGTAGTGATAAAGCGGGATATCAAATCCAAACTCCTCTTCTTATCGTTCACCCTGCCATTTCCTATGCCCCGCATGTGTCTGGAACTGGTGCAAGTTGTGATTAGGGCAACTTGAATGAGCTCACCAAGCTTTGAAAAGCCCATGCTTGATACTGAAGATAAATTATTGCATTGTCTGAGGTGGAGCAGATGATTTGACAATCCAGAAATCGCAAATTATGCCATTGTTCCTCTTCATATGCATTCAGAACCAGATTAATTTTGGAAGAGGCAATCCTAAATCCACAGTTGTGGCAAAACTAGGCAAGGAGGGGGCATTCTAATGCATGATTTCACTGCTGCAGTCTGAAGTGGTATCATGGAAGTAGAACATTACTACCCCTTGCTATTTCTGCATGCCTGTATCACCCGTTTTGTGTGACAGATACAAAATGTCCTGCTGTTCAGGGTCTTGTGCAATTATAGCTCAAACAGATGCAAAGGTTACAGAGCGCAAATAAACTGTAGCAGCTGATGTCTGACTGGAACACGAATTAAGTATTTTTTTCAAGGAATGTGTATCATATTAGAAATGAGTCTTGAGTTGCTACTCCCAAATTTCCAGGGTCAAGTTTTCCATATATTGTCTGGCAGTTGCATAGAGGTTACTTCCTGAAATACACAAATACAACTTTTATAAACAATGTGTATGTTGATGTTCTGAACTAATTGAACAGAAAATGCTTCCTACAATGTTTACCCAAAACATTGGCAAATGAGATAATTTATTGTGACGTTTTGAATGCTGTGTGAATAAGAATGATCAAAATACAATTTTTAGCACCCTAAATCTTAGGTTTTGGCATATAGATTATTTTAGCACAAACAAACAAAAAAGTAGTGAATTGATGAGGTCATACAGAAAATTGCAAGAGTTACAATATACCATTTTAAAGTTTCCAGAAATATTATTAGAATACTGGGGAAAGTCAGCTTATCTGTTTTTAGTATCTTGCTGCTTATCAAGCCCCCCCCCCCCATTTTTATTCTGCAACTGTGCTCTCCAGAGTTTCAGAAATAGTTCAAGACAGTATATTTGGACAGACTGTCTCAAGCAGCTGGTGGTGTGCTGTAATAATGCATAACATTTATTTAGCATTTAGAGTCTCCAAATGTCATTTACATTGTAATCCTTACAATAGAAATATTGTAGGAAGGTAGGTCAATATTTTCCCTATGTTGCTAAACTAGTTACAGCTATACAGCTTAATGCTGTATAGAGTCTTTTATGTTTTTACTAAAACCATGAAATCATTTGAAATCAATTGCAAAATTGTAGAGCAATGCCAATTATCTTATTGAACCTTCAGGAGACTACACATGCAAATCTACACCTGAGTAATTACAGATTGGGGATACTAACAAAGGATTTTAAAACTGAGCAATAGAGTTTGCACAAAAACCTGACCAAAGGCAACCAATTTATACTTGTATTTTACTTGTGAAGAACATTGAGGCTGAAATATAGTAATCCATTAGTGCTAACCCAGTCTTGTAGAGAATTTTGTTATTTAAAAGTCTTCTTTTTTATCTCTTGAGAAATGTATTATTATTTGTTTGTCATTGTATGCAAACAAAAGTCTCAAAGTGACATAACAACAAATTTTAATACAAACAGTAGAATAAGGAGGACAAATTCTACCTCACTGTACCTCACCCACAGATCTACCAGTTTATTCCAATCTACCTTTTGTTAATCCCCGATTCGAGACACTTTATGCTAAAAGTAGGTGTTTTTTAAATTTCCTACTCTGTTTCATAGCCTTTACACTAGTTTTCAATCACTGTGTATATCTGATTTTTGAAATTTATGTACTCTTTTTCTATAGAAATGTTTTTCTGTCTTGTATATTCAGTAGTGGTTCCTGAATGCACACAGGGGCCTAGATTGGTCCACTGTATAAAATACTGGACATAGATCCATCTGATAAAGATCAAAATTCAGTTTATATATCAATATTTGAGAGAACATGTGGGGAGGCGGGGTGGTAGGGGAAGGGAGTTAGGCCCACAGTACTCAGATAAGTTGCAGGTTAAAAAGGAGAAAATGATACTTGACTTTAATTTTATATCTTTTAATATCTGTTCTTCAGCTCCGACACTGGCATAGCTGCGGCTTTAAATCCTCGCCTCAGCCACTTCTATGTGCCAATGTAAGTTTTTTTTTCCTCCTTCAAAATGGTATATTAATTGCATTTTATCTAAACAAATTGTCAGTGGTAGTAGCTGAAGTCTGTCTTAAAAGTCCAGATTTTTCACAGCTGTTAACTTGGTTACTTGTTGCATAACGTCAGATTTTTACTTGAGCCAGATTTTGTGTATATATTTTATTGGCTAATTGAGTCATATTTTTTTTAATAGTAAGAGAAAAGTTTTGCTGCTCTGATTTGGAGCCACCAGCCTTATGAGAGGATTGTGGCAGAAACAACACTGTTGAGTGGTAAATGAAGTAGGGCTGGTTTTTGTAGTATGGATGTTGATGTTCATAGCACCAGAAGAGTACAAATAGTCCAAATTGTCAACCTCAAGCCAAGACTTTCCAGCTATCAACTCCCCACACAATGTACTGTAAATAGAGCAGAACTTTACATCACTCTGTAGGTTTCTACGGAAAATGACTTTGGGTGACTTAGTCAGTTGAACCTAATTGCACATTAGAGCAGAATTGGGGTGGGAGGGTTCAGTAGTCAACTGGCCAGGGAAGGAGCTCTTCCCTTATCCCATTATGAGAATCCATTAGACTCTGAACACAAAGCAGAACCGAGGAATCAAACGTCCTCAACTTATTCTAAAGTTTTAATCCTTTTGTTGTGAGAGAGGCAATCATTGTGGGTGGCAAAAATAAACTGTGATGGAAACTGGTGGAAACTCTGCACTAGTCTAATTTGACTACAACCAAGCATTGGTAGGCAAACTAAGGCCCGGGGGCCGGATCTGACCCAATCACCTTCTAAATCCGGCCCATGGGCGGTCCGGGAATCAGCGTGTTTTTACATGAGTAGAATGTGTGCTTTTATTTAAAATGCATCTCTGGGTTATTTGTGGGGCATAGGAATTTGTTCTTTCCCCCCAGTATATAGCCTGGCCCCCCACAAGGTATGAGGGACAGTGGACCAGCCCCCTGCTGAAAAAGTTTGCTGACCCCTGGTTTAAAGTAACACAATTAGTGCCTCAATTTCAGATGGGGTGAATAGGTATTTTACCTTGTCTTTCTGAAATCTAATTGTTTATCTGTATCATAAAAATTTGGACTAGGCATATCTTTTATAATTTATGTTCAGTTGTATTGTGTAAAATATTCTTACTCGATTACGAGTGATCATCAAGGAAAAACATAGTTAGGGAGAAGCTTCTTTTTGAAAGTCCAGCCATAGGCTTACAACCTACCTATTAAAAAAGATACTCTAGGACAGGTTTCCTCAACCTCGGCCCTCCAGATGTTTTGAGACTACAATTCCCATCATCCCAGACCACTGGTTCTGATAGCTAGGGATCATGGGAGTTGTAGGCCCCAAAAAAACATCTAGAGGTCCGAGGTTGAGGAAGCCTGCTCTAGGATGAGGTTGAAGGAATAGAGACAGGAAAGATAAACTAGCCAAACAACATTTTTTTTCTTTTTAAGCAGCCACCACCACCATATTGGAGTTGTGTATCTTTTGGTTTCTGATATTTATTGCAACAAAACGAATCGGGTGAAAAGATGACTAGTATGTTTGAGGCCATCTAGTTGCCCATGTTTTTCAAATGCAATTTTCTGCCTTTTAAAATCTGACTGTTTTGTATAAATTTATATTTTTGAACTTTTTCATAATCTTCACAATATCTAAAACACCGACTTGTTGAGGGGAGGGAGAGACAGGAAATACACGAACCCATCATTAAAAGGGTGGGTTGAAAATAAAGTTGTAAATGAACAAAGCAGGCACATATAAATTGCCACAGATAAGTAAAATATCATAGGGAAGAGAATAAAAACAACAAATGAACAACACTGTGCTTTAATTATACTCATATATATTGGGATTTATTTTGACTCTTCTTCATGTCTTCCTATTTAAGGATTCTGCTTTTAAAAGTCAATTGGTAGACGAGCTGGCAGGATATTTCCTGCAGGGTTTAAACTCTGTTACAGGCTTCCCATTCTGTGATATTAGATGTAAGACACATGTGAGAAGAATTATTGCCTGTGCCTTTCATTTTGGGGGGGGGGGAATAGGTTTATTAAACAATCTGACATTTGGGGGGAAATTGCTAATTATGAACCTTAAGCATTTTTCAGTGGAAAGGCGGGATACAAATGCATTAATATTCCCAGTATATATATGCCTGTCCGTCCTTGTTCCTTGCTGCGTCTCTGTCAGCTCAAAGGCTTTCTTTTCTCACATTCCCACAAAGTTCTTGCAATCTGTGTTCCTTTTTCCATCTTGTGGATTTAGCCTTCTTTTGCAGTATTTTCTATCTCCACTTGACAGTTGTCTTTACTAACTTCATGAAGCTTGCTGAGGCTACACATGGACATGTATTCTGCATCTATTTCCTCCAAAAATTGCACCCACTGCCAGACATCCCTCCCCCTTTCCCTGAACAGTTCAAGCCCATCCAGGATCTGATAAACTTTGCTGGGCAAAGTGCTTAGTAGTAATATGGTTTCGGCAGAGTTGCTTCCACTTTAGACACAAAAAATGGGAGTATCGTCATCTGTTCTATATTGTTACCATTACATTTGGGGGAGGGGGAGCATTATCGGAAAGTAGAGTTATGAAAATTAGTTGTCATTGAAGTTGGAATGATCAGTTGTCTGTTAGAGATGCACATCTTACAAAGCACTTTGGATCTCTTCTTCAGTTTACAACTCCTAGTCTGTCTGTACATTCTTGCATTACTAAATCAGGATATTAAAATGCAAATGGCCTGTGGGGTTCTAGAAGCTATTCTGCTCACTCAAAATCTCATGTACTCAGAGTAAACCGCTAGATCCTGGTGTCTGCTGCAGGATATGCCATGCCATCAAAATTTCTTTCTAGCCACTATAGCTAGAGTTGATTCCTGCAATAAAGGGAAAGCTGAGGCTCTAATTCTGTTGCAGCATCAGACTTTAGGGTTCAAGGCACCTCAGCATTATAGGAGGTGGTAATCCAGTGCATTGTACCGTGTGACATTTGGTGTATGGGTTGGATCCAGAGAATGAAAGGCCACTTGCACAGGTTGTCTTTTCAGGCTCCCTTCCCCTCCACCCCTTGTGCTCCCCCGAAGCCACTCTGTAGCATGGGATAGATAATGGGTGTGTGTGCGTGTGTCATACAATGGAAGGGAAAACTGGAAGAATTTGGCAGGGCTGTCTTGTGAGAATGGCAGCACTTTGTTCGAGACAACTTTGGACAAGCCTGGCTTTTTATCGGACGCTTGCTTTCATATTTTGCTGCTTGTCTTTTGAAAATACAAAAATTGAATAATTTATAGTGCCTGATTAAAAAGAAAATAAATGTTTTCTGAGTCTAATATGAGAAAGAGCACAATTTTGATGAACGAAATTCGTTACAGCTAAACTGCACGTTGCATTAAACATGCAGTTTTGGGTATGTGTCTCAGGTTTTTTCTTTTTAAATTAGCAGTTACCACAGCTTTTCTAATGGAAGCCACCACCACCCAGCTGCCACGGAGCTACTTTTCCATAGCAAATTACAGCTGTGGTGGGGGGCAGTTTCCTGGGATATTGGTGGAGGGTTAAACATTTCCCTGCAGTTCTGGCCCACTGCCCCCCTCAAATCGGCTGCTACTTTATATGTAAAAGCAGCACAACAGAAAACTCTGCATCTTAGCCCTTACTGGAGTTGCTGGATTCTTTAAAATTTAGCTTGACTCTCTTTTGGTAGCAATTTTGGAAGATGCTGTAAAAATCCAGTCTATTCTTAGCCTGGAATGAACAATAATAAACTTGGAAAATGAGTAACCTTTCAATTTAGTATGCATTATGTACAGTAAATAATTATTTCTTCTCCCTTTACATTTAAGGAGCAATGGCTTTTTTCTTTTTTAATAGGGTCCAGACCATCAGACAGTCCTGTTTAACCATGGAGCAGTGCAGAATATTGCTCACCTGTTAACTTCTACATCTTATAAAGTAAGGCATTAATATAACCTCTATTCTATAAAGTAAGCCATTAGTTTGAATCTTGATGCAGCATCATTGCTGGAGTGAAGAAGTAAGTGCAACAGAAGCTGCTGTTTTGGCACAGAAGAGACTGCAAGCGTTTCACTTTTAGCAGTGTGTGTGCAGATATGGGGAAACATCACAAAGCATATTTTCCTATAAAGGGCTCTTCTGTTGTATACTTGAGACGCATAAAAAAAGAAGAAAGTGGGAGAGTAGAAGGGAACATCATGGAAAGGGGTAGAGGAAAGTGAAGTTGAAGAAATATCTCTGATGGCATCTTCCTGGCAACATTATTCCTGTCATGAAGTAGTATGCTTAATCATTACTTAATTGCTTTGTTCTTCTCCTAATACCAACTACTTGTAGCAAATTTAAAATGTAGAAATGTTTAAAAATGGCTATAAGCAATTAACCTTGTAACATTGAAAAGGACACCAACCTCCAAAAAGAAAACAAATATAAGATGAACTACTCAGAACATCACCAACAAAGAAACCATGGCAAACCAGCTCATCTTATTCCATCAGGTGCCCTGGGAGAGGATAGTTTTAACAGGCACTGGTAATTAGTGCCTGAAACTTCAAATTACAAATTAATTATATGGCAGAAATGGCCAATGGCAGAATTAAGAAAAGATTCAAACAATTAAATTCTTCAAAGCAAAGTATATACTGAGTTGAGTCATTTCTACCTTCAGTGAATAACATTAACTTTGGCCCAAGACGACTACTTAGTACATAACATGAAGTAATAAAAGAAAACTAGACCTTGTCAAAGTTAACTTTCTGAAATATAGAAAATAAAGTTGTACTTTATTTAATTCAAGTATTTATGTTTAATATTTAGGGAAATGGAGGAAGGGAATTGAAAGTAAATCCCTGCTGCATGCTGCTTGGGAGACTGCTTGGGAGAACTCTGTATCTGGCATCTCCCAGCACATAATTCTGTAGGAAGGTCTTGATTTGCTTCCTCTGGTCAGTTTTAAAATTAAACTGGAAAAATTAGATTAATTACTTAGATAACCATTTGTGATGCTTGAAAACATTCCATGTCATCTAGAATAGTTCTGGATCATTCTCCTAGCATGGAACCTGGTCCATGTCAGATATTATTGGGGACGTGCTATGATGAAGAGGCCTCTTGGAAGAGTTTGGTTGTTTTGGTGGCAAGTGTAGTAAAAGACTGGCCTGAGACCCTGAAGAGCCACTCCCAGTCAGGATTGCCAATACTAGGCTAGATGGACAAGTATAAAGGACTTAGTAGAAAGTAGCTTCCTATGATCTTTTTGAACCAGCCAAATCGGCTTTATACAAAGTTCATTGGCAACTCTGATTTTATCTGTAAATTGAGTAAAAGGATGTGAGGACCTGTGCTACAAATTGTATAATAAATATTCACTGGATAATTCACTGGATACAAATGCTCTGCAAGTTCCAAATATTAAGGCTTCTGTTGCATTCTTTCGGAATGGAACATCCTGTAGTTTTAATCAGAAATATGTTCTGTTCAATGCATTTAGACGTTGACTCGTAGAGTTACACTTCCCTGAAAAGGGGGTTTCCTGATAGCTCTGGAAAGTGAAAATCCCCTGTGCGCTTAGCCTTATATTAATTGGCAGTGAGAAACCTTGTGGGCATTTTATTTTGACTCATTATAAGTAGCCAAAGATCGTTTCTCAAATTAGGCTGCACTGAGCCTGTTTACATTATGTGGGAAAGTAACTGCCCAAGTATCAAATGCAATTATGATGCAAGGGAGGGTAGAGAGTCAAAGAAGAAGCTGATTGACAGGCCCTTGCAGCATGTCAAATGGAAGGGAGGAGAATGAAGAACGTGGGACTGGCAGTGTTAACTCTTGTTCAGAAAAAAGGAGACTCGTTCATTGTACTGATTGGGAAGGAGCAGGGAGATGTGGGTGAACACTCATTCTGTGCAAACTAGAGTTCACAAAAGTTTCAGAGTGAAGGAGAAGATGACTTCTGCTTTAGTGATGATTCAGATTCTGTTTTGGCAGGGCTACCTCTCAGTTTGAGAACTGTGGTTCTAATCACTTAGCCCTCCTAGCTTTTTTAAAGGACTTCCTCTGTATTTCCACCACATTTTCAGTGGACTTTTGGCAAATATTTCAGTGATAGTAGCTTTGACTGACCTTACATAAAACATAAATTTATAAATGTGTGTTTTTATACAGGTTCGAATGCAAGCACTGAAATGCTTTGCAGTTCTAGCCTTTGAAAACCCCCAGGTATCATTGACTCTCGTAAATGGTAAGCTGAGCACTTTGCTGTCAATATACAGATTCACAAAGTAATTGCAATTTTGCTAAGTAATTACAATTTCGTTAATTCCTGACACTTCGATTTTCTCATTTTCAGTGTTGGTTGATGGAGAACTATTACCACAGATTTTTGTGAAGATGTTACAAAGAGACAAGCCTATTGAAATGCAGCTCACATCAGCCAAATGGTAATATTCTTCAGGCTCAAGAAGAAGTAACACTTTAAATCCGGCTTCCTCAACCTCAGCCCTCCAGATGTTTTGAGACTACAATTCCCATCATCCCTGACCACTGGTCCTGCTAGCTAGGGATCATGGGAGTTGTAGGCCAAAAACATCTGGAGGGCCGAGGTTGAGGAAACCTGCTTTAAATGCTACACATGTTTACTTGTTACAAAAAATTATGAATACATAACTGTGTCAACCCATACAGCAAATTAGCAAAATCAAAGGGTTGTATTCCACTCTCACCGTGGGACTGCTCAAGAGGGTCCTCCAAGCCTCTGGAGTAGATAAGGGCGTGAAGAAGTGCTGAAGGTGGGCAGGAGAGGAAGGGAAAGAATTATGTTCTGCTCACACAACAGCAGCATTAAATACCTGGGCATGCAGATTGCCCACCTAATGTGAAGGTTGCAGATGTTGCTTGTTGTCTAGATAGGTAGGAGTTGGTGATCTTGGTGCATGTTGGCACAATGACATGGGCAAATGTAGTTATGAGGCCCAGGAAGTGAACTTTAGATTGCTAGGTAGGATGCTGATGGTAGCTTTCTCTGAAATGCTCCTGGATCCACACACAGGTGCCATTTTTCTCCCTCTCGTAACATTAGAACTCGGGGACATCTAGTGAAGCTGAATGTTGCAAAGAGTCAGGACCAACAAAACAAAGTACTTCTTCACAGAGCACATAGTTAAACTATGTAGTTGTGTCCACTTGATCACACACACTACTATGGCACTACCAACAGGGGCTCTTGCTCAGTGGTGGAGTAGAAGATTTACATGAAAAAAGTTCCAGCTTCAGTAACTGGCATCTACAGTTAAAGGGGATAATGGGAGTGGGCTGTCTCTGCCTAAAGCTCTGGTGGCCCATTGGTATAGACTGTATGGGCTAGATGAACAAATTCTCTGACCTGTTATAAGGCAGCTTCCTGCGTTCCACTTTAGTATAGCTTTCCTCCCCACCAGCTTATAGCTGCTCTAACAAGGGTCAGGATACTCTTCTTCTGCTTTCCAGAGCTTTACTATTTCATTTGTTTTTAAAACGTGTCCCCTTAACTGCTGAATGGTTCATCCAGCAATGAGACAAAACAAAATCTAAAACATACTTTATACTTCTGACAATGGGGGTAAATTAGGTCTGTAGTTCTCTCTAAGGTAGTGTAAGCCTTCTAATGATTTTTTTAAAAAAACACAATTCTCTGTATATACTACATGAGTCAGTTAATCAGCATTTTGATGTTTCATTGCAGCCTTACTTACATGTGCAGAGCTGGAGCAATTCGCACTGATGATACCTGCATTGTGTTAAAGGTAAGTTGATTAAGCATATAGCTGTACTCAGATGTGTATATTTCAGAACCATACTACCAAAAACTAGGCTAGGCCAACAGAAGTCAAGAGGAAATAGGGTGTCTATTGAGAGGGGCAAAGTGATGTATTCTTCCTCTGCCATTCCACACAGTTTTGTGGTGTTCACAGGAGAAAGCGATTCCCTTCCTATATGGCTGGCACAGATCCATCCTTCTTCCATCAGCCTGGTTATCTGTGGCTAGCAGCCCAGTCATTAAATTCAAGCCCGTAGTAGAAAAAGGATGTTTTGTATCTGTTAATATTTAAGGATTAGTACTTGTCTTGGTCTTGATTTTGTGAAGGCTCCCTGTAGGAGAGAAATTACCATGCATTCTGGTGTCACTTTATTTTTCAAAGTTATTGCAGGGGAAGTAGATTGTTTCAGTCCCTATGACCACTACCATAAGTGAATTATTGACCAGCTTGCTTTTGGATAATTTTGTTCCATCTTAGTGCTAAGTCATTTGGCCTTTAAATCATGAAGCTGTGTACAGCAGATCAAGTAAATCTTGGTAAGTCTAAGTGGATATTAGACAGTTAATTTTTTTTGCAGGTTTCTAGCTGCATATAAATTTGTATTGTTTGTACAAGTTACTTTGATGGTGCAGGAACACTAATGGCAGTGGCTATTTTAAATTTTGCATTTGTACAGAGACTTGTCTAGATCTCTGAGAAGATCTATGCTTAGAAAATGTCTTTTTTATCTGAAAGTTGATCTAAATGACAAACCTGACAAATTTCAAAAGCATGTATAGATGAGTTACTTCAAAATAATCATCATAGTTTTTGTACTTTCCAGACACTACCATGTTTGGCCCGGATGTGTAGTAAGGAGAGGCTACTAGAGGAGAGAGTAGATGGAGCAGAAACTCTTGCCTATTTGATTGAAGCAGATATTGAGCTACAAAGAATCGCCAGTATTACTGACCACCTTATTGCAATGCTTGCTGACTACTTCAAATATCCAAGTTCAGTGAGTGCCATCACTGATATAAAAAGGGTATGTCATCAATAAATTCGGAAACTTCCCAAAAGTATGTGGGGAGATTGTGTGTGAAAGATTAAAATATATAGTAGCTAGGCACTCAGTTCTCATTGATTGGCTAATAATTAGATGCAAGGAGGTATAAGATATCCCAGTTTTCTTTGTTGCTGTAATCAAATGCCTTTTTGCCTGGGTTGTTCAGTGTTTTAATTAGTACGTTCTTTGTAAGATCCCAACTGGATCACTAAGCAAAACAGAATGAGTACTACTTGGGGCAAGACACAGAATATAGTCCCAGCTGTATAAACTGTGAACAGTATTCACTGGTACAAATGCAGCAAACATTGACAGGTGCAAATGTGAGTCTTAATAGGTGGTAGCAGAAGGGGCCTAAAAAGTATATTGCCCAAGGCTTTGGTTTATTTCACTCTCTTGTTACTTAGACATTGGAAAGTGGACACTGTTCTATCAACAGCCAAAAGATTGCAATTTAAGTATAACTTGAATTTGATTATTATTATTTTTTAATAGCTTGATCATGACCTAAAGCATGCTCATGAACTGCGCCAGGCTGCATTCAAGCTCTATGCTGCACTTGGAGCGAATGATGAAGATATAAGAAAGAAGGTGAGTCTTGGCGTGAATGGCTTTTCCAATACCAATAGCTTGCAGACAGGAAGTGGTATATTCCAGACAAAGCAGTTGCCCTGACCTTCCAGACAAGTACAGCGATTGTGTGTCCTTGGCAAAAGACTTACAGTGGTACCTTGGGTTCCAGACGCTTCAGATTACAGACTCCGCTAACCCAGAAATATTACCTTGGGTTAAGAACTTTGCTTCAGGATGAGAACAGAAATTGCACAGCGGCAGCGCAGCGGCAGCAGGAGGCCCCATTAGCTAAAGTGGTACTTCAGGTTAAGAACAGTTTCAGGTTAAGAACGGACCTCCAGAACGAATTAACTTCTTAACCCGAGGTTAAGTAATGCTGAGTTACTGTAGTAACGCTGAGATACAGGTTGGTGGTCTTCCTTTTTCTTGCTTGTTTAAACTCTACTGAACTTGCTTTCCATCCTTAGTTAGCCAGACCCCAGTTTTTTTCACCTTCAGACACTTTCGCAAGACACATTAAAAAACCCTTCTTTGCTATTCTACCTTTCCGTAACTTTCTGCATCATTATTGGACAGGGGTCTAGATATATACAAGAGTCACCATTCTTAGCAGCTGATAGCCATTCTGCTGTTGTCACTCCTGAAAAGTTGTGTGAATGTGGAATCATATCCAGTGAGGTTGGGGTGGGAGAGTACACCCTAAGAAGGGAAAGTATTTCCATTGGTGTGTCTCGCTTGTTACTGGTTAATGTAATAATAGCTACAGAAACGTCTGACACTCAGGAAACAGCATGCAAAAAATAATAGTAACAAATGAGCATTGTGAAGAAATGTTGCATTTACTAGGTAAACTACCTAGGTGGTGTAGAACCTTTGGGACAATTGCATCTTTCTTGCAAAGCCTTCCCAGCTGGTCTGCTTCTCTCTTTCTAGGCATTGCTCCGTCTTTCCAGCCACTGCGCTATTTCCCTCCAGTTAGCTGAGCAGTGCTGTTAGGGATGCATTGTGAGGAAAGGAGACATAAATCTCCCCTTCCTAAAGTCTCCCTTGGCTGATAAGTAGGAAACAGTGATGTAGCTGCCTAAGGAGGGAGGCACTGCTTTTTCAGTGTGTAGTAATGGAGACAAAGGTGTGGGTGTATGTGGGTGTAAATGAATGTAAGTAAGTAAGTATTTAAGTAATTAAGTAGGGTGTATCCTTACATACTTTGGTCTCACCCCCTGTTGGTATGTGGCCCTGGGATCACTTTCCCCTGAGGCAGTGCAGCCCTTAAGGGGGGGTGGAGGGGATGGGGCAGGTTACCACCCCCGGTATGGAACATTACTCTTTCACTATCTGGGAAATACTCTGTACACAAATAGATATGTGACTTTAAGGAAGTGAATTAGGAGACCCTACCACATTCTTTAGGGACGCGGGTGGCGCTGTGGGTTAAACCACAGAGCCTAGGACTTGCCGATCAAAAGGTCGTCGGTTCAAATCCCCGCGATGGAGTGAGCTCCCGTTGCTCGGTCCCTGCTCCTGCCAACCTAGCAGTTCGAAAGCACCTCAAAGTGCAAGTAGATAAATAGGTACCGCTCCAGCAGGAAGGTAAACGGCGTTTCCGTGCGTTGTTCTGGTTTGCCAGAAGCGGCTTAGTCATGCTGGCCACATGACCCGGAAGCTGTACGCTGGCTCCCTCGGCCAATAAAGCAAGATGAGCGCCGCAACCCCAGAGTCGGCCATGACTGGACCTAATGGTCAGGGGTCCCTTTACCTTTTTACCACATTCTTTGTCACAAAGAAAACATAGTATAAGTGGTGACCTTTTTGCACGTGTCAAATTGATGCCTGACCACAAGCCTGTGGGTCCTTTTGTACCCAGAAGAGGGCAAAACAGGGCAAGGTGGATTTATACGTGCTCCACTGATGCTCCCGGAAGCCAGGAATGGAACCCCCATGAAAAATGGTCGCAGCCTGTGTCCAAACATGCTATTTGCAGCATGAAGTTTTTCATATGAAAAGGTGATGGCTGAAAGGACTGGACTAAATTCATACAATATATGGAAGAACATTGTAAACACCTGAAAACGTTTGTAGGTTTGAGTTAAAATATTTCGTAATGTTACCGTATTTTTCGCCCTATAGGACGCACTTTTTCCCCTCCAAAAATGAAGGGGAAATGTGTGTGCGTCCTATGGGGCGAATGCAGGCTTTCGCTGAAGCCTGGAGAGCGAGAGGGGTCCGTGCGCACAGACCCCTCTCGCTCTCCAGGCTTCACGCAACTCTCCGCAAGCAGCGGGAGCCCAGCGCTGGGCTCCCGCTGCTTGTGGAGAGTTGCCCGCATGCTGAAGCCTGCGCGCGCCGAGCTCAGTGCGTCCAGGCTTCGCGGACCTCTCCGCAAGCAGCGGGAGCGCTCCCACGGCTTGCAGAGAGCTGCCTGTTTGGGGGCTGGGGTCGGGGGAAGCTCAAGCTTCCCCAGCCCCGCGCCTGGGGAAAAAATATTTTTCCCCCCTTTATTTCCCCCCCAAAAAACTAGGTGCGCCTTATGGGATGTTGCATCCTATAGGGCGAAAAATATGGTAATATTGGGAGCTGGTTTACAATTAATAAGGTAAATTTTATTAAGATAGAAAGAAAGTAAATAGGAGGTTATAGAAATGCTAAGATGTAAGTGAATATTTATGAAAGCCAGAGAGTGGGATGGGGGGGAAGTCGAAGCTAAGTTTGAGCAATGTTGTCGGTGATGAGATTATTTAATGGATTGTGATTATGGTAAAATGTAAACTTAATAGAAAATATTATTAAAAAAAGAAAAGGTGATGGCTGAAAATATTCCAAAAATATTGTGAAAATATTATACATATTAAAATATAAATCTGCATTACTAAGTGTCATTGTACAGGTGCGAAACATTTCCCCCAGAAATTTCTATTTTGGGGAAATAACATTTTTTCCAGTTAACATTTTTATACGTTCTCTGTAGAGTTTAGAATATTGAGCTAAATGTACCAGATGCCATGTTCTGTTTTGGAGATTGAATTATTCTACTGCCACATGTTCCAGCTAACTGATTTGATTTCATAACTTTCCCCTCAGATAATTGAAACTGAAAATATGATGGATCGGATTGTGAATGGCTTGTCTGAATCTAGCATCAAGGTGCGCTTAGCTGCAGTCAGGTATGAAGTTACCTTATGTGAGTAGACTTACATCCAGGGTGCTTTGTCTTACTATTTTTCACTTCATTAGCTAGGAAATACATTGATTTTAAAACATTTAAAACTATAAATCTGCAATAACTATCGCTTGAAAAGCAAGATGAATTAATTTTCAGATAATTCTCAGTAATTTTTGCGTTATTACTTTTTCTGTAAACATTTCTCACAAGGTTATGTGAGGAATGAAAATTATCTTGGAAGTTGGTCGGCTTCAGCACTAAACTTGTAGAAGTAGTATGGAAGAAGTGGACTTTCTTGCCCTTTCTTCTCTCTGTCTGCCACCCAAAAAGCCTTTCTTAAGGGTTGAGGGACCCGGCTGTAGTGAGTGAGAGGAAGGGGGAATTCCTGAAAATTGGGTGGCAACGGCTTCTGAAAACTGAGTTACTGCTGGTAAAAGTTGTCTCTGTCCTCACCCCATTGAACAGGGATCCTCTGAACCTTGGAAAAGGCTTCCTTGTAATTAATACTACATTTTTTCTTTTGCAGATGTTTGCACAGTTTGTCACGATCCGTGCAGCAGCTCCGAACTAGTTTCCAAGACCATGCTGTATGGAAACCTTTAATGAAGGTACATGTATACTTGAAAAATAATTGTGTTTGTTATTATTTATTATATCAGTTGACAGCTTCAGAAGGGCTCACTGTCAACTGATTGACACTGACAGCAAGCCTTGCTTGCCACTGAACAATCAGGAGTGCACTTTACTAGGATATTATGAAATAACATAGTGGTGTAAAGCAATAAAAATGCAATATGTAAAACCAGGTAAAACAGTTCTGAAAAAGGATTCAGAGACTGCCTGCAAATCAAAGCATCCTTCTGAGAAAGCCTATAGAAATAGCTTTTCTGCATTGGATGAAATCTGGATAATGTCAGAGCCTGTGTAACTCAAATTGGCAGCGGGGTCCATAAAACAGTGCTTTTCTACACTGCCATCATGGAATAAGCCTCCAGTGCGTGTGTCACCACAAGGAGGGCTCCAATGCATGACCACAGTCATGCATTGCAGGGGTGGGTGGGAATGATCTCTCAGATAATGCTGATCCTAAGTTGTTTAAAGCTTTATACACTAACAGTAAAACTTTAAATTTGACCTAGTAACATGCTAGCAGCAAGTTCAGGTCTTTTAACTGATATTAATTTGTTGATGGAAGTCAACCCTGGCCACAAGGGCACTGCCACGTTCTGTGGTAGCTGCAGTTTTCAGACCAAATGTAAGGGCAGGCCCACACAGAACACACTGCAATATTCCCATCACATGGTTATCAGTGTATGGACTGCTGCTGCCAAGCTATCCCTGTCCAGGAATGGTCATAACTGATGCATCAGCCAAAGCTAAAAAAAAGCCATCCTGGTCACTGAGGCTACTTGAGCCTCCAGTGACAATAATAGATCAAGGAGTACAGTATTCCCAGACTAACATACCTGAATATTCAGGTGAGGTGCAGCCCTATCCAAAACAGATAACTTACCTGTATTTTGGACAGTAGAACTACTCACTTGCAAGTCCCCCATCTTCCCAAGATTCAGCTTCAGTGTATAAGCCCCTCACCCAGCCCACAATCAGGTCTAGACTCTGCACTATAACAATAGTTTTGTTTTCCCTCCATCTCTCCTTAGGTTTTACAGAATGCTCCAGATGAAATCTTAGTGGTAGCATCTTCCACTCTATGCAATCTTCTCTTGGAATTTTCTCCAAGCAAAGAGGTTTGGTTTTTTTAACCAGAAAAATATATTGGCGTTATGTTCTTTTTTATGACATAAAAAGTGTGTCCTGAATCAACAGGCACTGGACTGATGTGGATAGAGTTCTTTCTTGGGATTTGAAGTCTCTGTGGTCCTTTCCAGTTTTGATTTCCAACTATAGAAGTATTTTTTCACAAAGCCCTGATTTACCAAGCTGTTCAGCACCTGGAATAATGCTTCTAAATATAATTTAATGGTGATATGACACTACTTGCGTGTAGGACCCTGGCAGAAACACATGCCCGTCTGGCATGTTCTCCCCCTCCTGGTCGGTCGTTTGGGAGCTTCAAAAGCTTTCTCCAGACCGAACATCATAGTGACGGATGTCAAGAGGCATCGGCATGCTTTGGAACCAGCAGGGTATTAGCAGTCTGCGTAACCAACTCAGCAGCACAGCATTTTGGCTAATTACTTTATTTACATATAATACACTCGGAGCATTCTGACTTAGCTCCTTTCTCTTTCTGATCAGACAGCAAAGAGAGAGAACAAAGGACAATAGTCCCACATCACAGAAACACAGTAAACCAAACATCCTGTCTCCATCACTTCCCACACTGTGGAATGAAAACACACACTGTCATGTGATAAAACAATCCCATGACTGCAAACACAGAGCAAGAATCCTAACAGTTCTCTGGTAGTCTATCCACCTGCTTCAGCTACATTTATATCATGAGTGATATCCAGCATTAGCCATACTCTCCACAGGCCCATCAAAATAAATGAACTTAAAGTCACTTAAATTTATTTCAATGGATCTACTCTTAGCACAACTTAGTTGGTTATCACCCCATACAGTGGTACCTCGGGTTACAGACGCTTCAGGTTATAGACTCTGCTAACCCAGAAATAGTACCTCGGGTTAAGAACTTTGCTTCAGGATGAGAACAGAAATTGTGCGGCGGCAGCGGGAGGCCCCATTAGCTACAGTGGTACTTCAGGTTAAGAACAGTTTCAGGTTAAGAATGGACCTCCAGAACGAATTAAGTTCTTAACCTGAGGTACCACTGTATTTCTAAGCTGTGTGATAAATCTCCAAACTGCAAGTAAACAACTTAAAAACCAGTGTGCATTTTATGGATTGGCACCTAAAAGTAGCATAATTGTATTTGCATGTATGGCAAATTTATAACGTGAGATTATAACAAAATGATTGTGGTTTTGTTTGTTTTGTTTTTGTCCTGATAGCCTATTTTAGAATCAGGAGCCATAGAACTTCTCTGTAGTTTAACCCAGAGCGACAATCTTGCCTTGAGGGTGAATGGAGTTTGGGCTTTAATGGTAAGAATTAATGTTAATCCGATAGCTATGGCTGCACCCTGTTTCCTTTCCCCAAGATGACACCACAATTATATTGAAAATGGGATCAGTGGGAAAATCTTAAACTAAAAGTCTTGTTGAGCCCTAGGATGTTTTCAAGGATATGGAGAAACTTGCTTGCTGTTCCTTGTACATTATAATTGTTTTTATGTATATAGCAGATTGCAGCAGTCTTTGTAATGAAATTGTGTCCTTTTGTGGGGAAAAAATGGGATGATTATTTTTTATCTATCTTTAGAATATGGCATTTCAAGCAGAACAGAAGATCAAAGCAGACATCTTACGAGGCTTGAGTACAGAGCAATTATTCCAGTTACTCTCCGATTCTGATGTAAATGTACTAATGAAGACATTGGGACTACTTAGAAATCTTTTGTCTACTCGCCCGGTAAGTAAAATAATGTAACAGCATTTTTATTTATTTTTTTAAAAAAGTATTAGTGGACAGTTCCTTTAAATTGATATCACTTATATGGTTACATACACCTGGCACTGGAGTGAGGTCACAGCACTCACCTTCATCACAGCTTGAGAACAGTTCTTGATCAACCTACAATATAAAGAAAGCCATGGCAATGACTAGAGCAAAGTGTTTCCGAAATCCCTAGTACCACATCCTCTGAGCCTTGTGGAATAAAAGCTTTCTCAGCTGAAAGTAATAAACAAACATTCTTGCGAGATGCAGTATTTTGTGACTCAGGCTGTAAATACAAATATCTTTATCTTTAAAGGAAGTCAATCTTTGACTTGTTACATATCCATGGTAGAGACTGTGGAAATATTGGTAGAATGCTGAAAAATAGCACAAATTGTTGTTGAAGTGGTACATGATCTTAATCTACACACCAAATTACACATGATTATTGCTCACTTGGATCCTTCATGGAATGTTGGTGTTGAGAGGGATCTTAAAAGTACAGTAGTTAAACAGAAACATTCTTCTTAGGTATGGGAATAAAAGTTGCCACAGGCTACTCTTTATGAAATTATCCAGATTAGTTTTAAAACTATAAGCAATGAGCCAGATTCAACCAAATACTTTTGTTAGCAGGAGCCAGCACAATGAGTCCTACTAGCACAACAGGGCTTTCCCTCCCTCGGTTCTACCTGCTCCCCTGGTTCTTGGAGGGTCAGGAGAACCCCTAGAGCAGCACATGGGGGAAGAAGAGAGGAGGCTGCTCCATCAGGCAAGCAGAAATTCTTGCCTTGAGGAATTGATCTCCTTAGCTATACTTAGAATGCCACCCAATATCTCCAGATCTGACTAATTCGATTGTGAGAAATTTTAGTCTTTAAACGAAGTGCAACTTAAACTTTAGGAATGGCATTCTAAACTTTACTCAGAGTAGACTTGTTGAAATTAATGGCTGTTACTTAGTCATGATCATTTCAGTGGGTCTGCTGGATAATTTTGTTTTGTGTTTCACCTTTATATATTCCTTTTAAAGTCATCTCCTTTAACCTAAAAAAACTCATCGGCTTCTAGAAAGCTGTTCTGTGTAATGATCCCACTTTTAAATTTGACCAGTTTCTAGGAGAAGTTTCTAATTCCTTTGATTTGTTAAATGTACTTTGTAGGATTTGTTTGACGGTAGAGGGATGTGGTTTTCCAGCATTATTAACATTTCCTTATGACAATCCTTGCCAAATACACTAACTGCAGCCTCCGGATCAAGCACGAGGGAAGCCCAGCCTTGAGTGCATGTGCAATAAGAACTCTGTTACGGCGTGTATTTTGTAAAAAAAAAAAAAAGAAGTAAATTGTCGACTTCTAAAAAATTGGTTTTTTCTAATGCTATATTTTGAAACTTGGCAGCACATAGATCAGATAATAAGTACTCATGGGAAGCAAATCATGCAAGCAGTGACCCTCATTTTGGAAGGAGAGCACAACGTAGAAGTCAAAGAACAGGTATGCATTGTTTGTATTGATCATACATATATAACATAATAGGCAGGATGGTGTATACCTTTGTTGAACAAAGAAATATTATGTCTAGAAAACCTGGATTTGGTGAGCATTCTAAGGATGTTTGCACAAATCTTATTGGTAACTTCCTGACATGTGGACCTTGAAGGTGAAGATTTAAGGGTTCTGAAGAGTTCCTCATCCTTCTTAAGAAAAAAAATATCCCACAGGCAAAATTTCTAAAACTGACATACATATTGCCAGGGAAATGTTGAGACAGCAAAAGGAAATAAGCAGGTTGACGCTCTTAGCTCGCTGGGGCAGGAAGTTAAGAAAGAAAGCAGTGTGCTAATAAACCTAGTAAAAATAACAAAACCCTGCAGTGAATTATAGAGCTATAGGGAGAGATGTGAGGAAGGAGGCAAGCCCTGATGATAGTTGCAAGGGACAAATGGGACAGGGAGCAAGTTCCCTCTCTCCCTTTTCGTCCTGAACCCATTGTGGGGGCTGGCAAGGGGTCTCTAGAAGAGGTGGAAAATAGTGTGCTCGCCCCAGGACAAGATCTCACACTAAGTTACTTTTAGGTACACTGTGTGGCCTCAGCTAAGTAACTATTGAAACTGTCATTATAACTTTACAATTGACTGCTTTTTCAATGCCTTTTATTTTTGTCCTCCCCTTTCCCCCTCCAGACGTTATGTATACTTGCCAACATAGCAGATGGAACAACAGCTAAAGAACTTATTATGACAAATGATGACATCTTGCAAAAAATAAAATATTACATGGTATGTAATTTCATTGAACAGGCATTTCTGCCATATACAAAATCCTTTGCGTAGGGGCCACAACTCAGTGTTACCTTCTGTATGTGATCTAACATAATGGCATCTCCCATTTAAAAGGCTCTCTGATAGGACTTGAGAGCACTATCTGAGACTGGATAGCTGCTGCTAGTTCAAATAGTGATTCCGGTAGCTGGGTCTGACATACTATAAGACAGCTTCATATGTTCAGTTAAAAAGGTGGGTTTTCTACCTTTTTAATAGTTCAGAGTGAAATACTGATTTTCTTTGTGGCTCTCATTTAGTTGCACAATAGGAACTTAACAGCTGTCTGCAGAATTTTCCAGAGCACAAGATGCACCCTCTTAGTAATGTTTTCCCTCCTCTTGAAGGGCAGTAGTACCCTCCTCACGCTGTGAATGTTGTTTCTGATTGCTTGAAGGGTGGTAATTTTGAGAGAAACAACACATTTTTAAACATTTAATTCTAATATCTAAACCCCTTTCTGTTCATATTTAGAGTCATTCGAATGCTAAACTTCAGCTGGCTGCCATGTTTTGTGTATCTAATCTTATATGGAATGAAGAAGAAGGTAAAATATACTTACCTGTGTTGTCCCTAAAATGTTTTTCAAACCTTGTATATTACTTCCAGAGGTGTAGGGAAACGCATTGAAAGACTCTTAATTTCACAGGGGGTGGTGCCCCCAATTTAGCCTATGTAAGAAGAAACAAAGATAGGCTGTTTAGCATGTGGAATTCATTTTCATCTCAGTATGGGGATGAGTAGATTAAAAGAAAGGTAAACAACCATATTCACCTTCCCTCGATACCAAGGGAAGTTATGAAGACATACTGACTGGGGGGAAATTAAAGTAATGTGGAAATGCCAGTAGCTAAATTATGACTGAAACATCTTGAGGTGAAGAAATCAAGATGTTGAGTCTGGAGTCATATTTGCACTGTCTTCAGAAAATGGAAGTGTTGCAAAAGCAGCCATTCATGTTAAGATTTTCATCAGGGCTACCAAATGCTGCATACAAGCAGAGGCTGATTTGCAGCAGCAAAATTCTTTCTGGTATAAATCTGCTCACAGGAATATGCAGCACTAAGTAGTTCCATTGCATTGTATCCAGTGCTGCAGTTGTGCACAGAGCAGACTTCCCTTTCCTCTTCTCAGTGCTGCAGAGCGAGGAGGAGAGGAAGGGAAGGGAAGGCCCTTTTGCATAGATGGAACTCCACTCATGCAGGGTTAGATACAACACAATATTGAGATCCACATCTGTGCTAGGATTGTTCACATTAAGTCATATATAAGACACATTAGTTAAATATAGGAAATGTTTTCTACAGAATTATTGTATAGTTGAATTTGGACATTGTAGTATTATTGGCTTGAAATTTTTTTGTTAAATAGGAATTATCAAGAATTATCCTTCATTATTACAACAGCAATGATCATATATGCCAAATACTGGAGATTAGAAAAAAATACCTAAATTAGAAGCATGGAATAGCTATTGTTTATTGGAAGAGTAAAATGCATTTCTATTTCTTAATTTTTTTATATTACAACTTCCTCCAAGAAGCTGTTGATCACTTATTTCATTTACTGTAATCAACTGTCAAGTGTGTATGGAAATTAATAATATTGTAAGTTTATAATTCTCAAAGTCAGTAAACTGCAACTGCAAAATGTACAATTCTCTTAGTTGGCCCAGTGACACAGATCTGGTTTATCTCCTTTGGAAGGGAGTTTCAGAAATAAGGGGCTGCCACTAGAAGGCCCAGCATTCTGGTACTGATTTGCCTAATTGATGGTGACATTAAAGAAGGTCCTCATCTCCTAACCCTCATTCACGTAGTGAACACATGGGATAAGATACTGCATTTTTGTTTGTGCACATGGGAGCTGGAGCTAAGTGGTATTCTGGCTGTAAGAATTCTTTGCATAGGATTGTATTGCATTCCTTGCAACTTTTTAGTTGTTCTTGACAAACTGCATGGAACATATCATTAACAATATGCAGTGTTTTTGTCTTAGGTTCCCAAGACCGTCAGGATAAACTCAGAGATATTGGAATAGTAGATATTCTACACAAATTGAGTCAGTCAGCAGATCCAAATCTTTGTGATAAGTAAGTATAAAACTATTCCAAAACCAAATTTTATGGAGCTTGGTAACTTTTAAAACTCATTGCAGTGGTCTTATGCAGATAAGATTAGATACTTGGACTTGACTGTGCAGAGCTATTAGTGAAAATGCACTTCTTGTAAATGGGATATTGTTACTGTTTACTTTTCCTGCAAACCTTAGAGTTGCCCCTTGTCTTTCAAAAATAGTTTAATCAACAGGTCCGAAATATCACAGAAGATTTAACTTTGATTTCATACCCTACAAGGACAAGTTCTCCGTGGGAGTTTGGGCTTTTCCTCTTTCAAACAAAGGCTGAAATTTATATACCTTTCTGGCATGTCTTTATGCCTCCACAAACTGCAAATGGGCAGTGCAGATTATTAAAGGGCGATCTAAAAGCCTGCTTTATTGGAAGTATCCCTTTCTATTATTCCTCTATTTATCATATTTAACTGAAGTATTGTTGAATTCCGAAAGCAGTCACTTGCTTGAAATACTGTTGGGATTCTTGGTTTATAGTTGTTGATTTCAATCCAAAACAAAGTTTTAAGGAAACAAATAATTTTTTGGACAGGCCATTAGAGAACTTCAGAAGAAATGTTGATTGATTTTGTGAGAAACTTCATTGACTCAGTTTTCCACCACTCCAGTTGGCTATTTGCATAGCGACACTGTTAAAGATCCTGTATTTTATAAGTATACTTTTGTCATCCCATTAGCTGACACTGTTTTTCCTTACAGGGCAAAGACAGCACTCCAGCAGTACCTAGCATGATCAAAGACAAGTCGAACTGTCCGTACAACTCTCAAAGCTATATAATAAGGAATAACGGGAAATAGCCGCACCTAATTCCTTATCTTTTGCACAAGGCACCTTGGGCTGCATTTCTCTCAGGTGCAGGGAGCTGCTTGGCAGGAGCAGTTTAAGTGATCAGGTCTCCAATGCACTTGAGGACTTTTTTGAGGTAGTTCCTTTACTCAGAGGACTCTTCTGGGATTAATTTCCTGAGCTACCTGAACTCTACTAGAACAATCAGTCATCTTTTTTCCTTTGGGCCTACAATTTTCTGCTTATACCACAGCCAGTTGTGGCTGTGTCTGGGTGGGTGTGATACCTCAGAGCTTTTGTTTTCCTTTTTGTGTTTTTTCTACAGATTTTCAAGGGTTAACCATTCTTTGCTGTATGAAAACTTTAAAGAATTATATACGATTTGAATTGAAATGTTATTTAAAAAGTTTTGTCCCATGAAGTTTATTTTGATCAGATGAATGTTTTTAAGTAAAATATATGCATTTGTTAAACCTCAGCTTAATGTACCTGTACTTCCTCTTTTGAAACAAAATGAAGTGACATCTAGATGACTGGTAGCACATGTAATGTGACTAACGCTAGCCTCCTACTGCCATGTGTTACTAGCGCCAGCTCCCTGAACTTGGGAAAGCAAAATTCAGAGAACCCAAGGTGGAGCCTTAAGTACACTTGATACCAAGGTTGAATTTGTGGAAATCATACCTGCTGGGTTACCCAGCAAGAAAAATACAGTCCCCGTGCCAGTGCCATTGCTGCCTCAGAGAAATTACACTTGTTAAAAAAGCTCTGCGTTGTTCTTAGATGACTTGAAGCTGTGATGGTAGATTGATTAAAGTAAAAAACAACAACTGGCGGCTGCTGTTTGAAACCGTGCAGTGATGAACGTGAGAGGACAACCCCACAGAAGATCTGGGTGAAAAACAGACACCAAATCTTTTTACTTTTTTATTTTTCCAGAAGTGCATGATGATGGGACAAAACGCTTCCTCCAGCAAAAGTACAAAATGATTAGTAGGATGTTTTCAATTCTGCAAAAATGCTTACTATCTTTTTCAGGCCTCTTGGTTCACCAGTAAGTTTTCTGTGGGCTCAGTCCAAAGTTGTTCATGTCAAGGGACAAGAGAACCAGTCAGAGGCTAATCTCATTTCACTCACCAGCTTTGGTTATCCCAAACTTTTATTTATAATTAATAACTAGGCACATCACATTTATAGTCAAAGCAAAGGTTAGAGTTTGGGCTTCTGGCTGGGAAGGTTAATAAACTGAAAGGAGGCTACAAAACAACACCAGAATTTTTATATAAGTCTTTAATGTATTGCTTTACTCTGAAAGGCAAGTAATAGTGATTTCAGGGATAGTAGTAAGTGATGCCATTTCTCAGTGTCATTGCTACAAGCTTGTTGGGGTTGGACTTCTGCAGGTCTGCACGGTGTGTGCCTACCTGCCAATTAGTACCTCAGAAATAAAGCCTTATTTAAGTCATTAACGTGATTGTAGCCTTAATAATACTGAGAAAAATCACTTCCTTGTCTGGTTTGTCCAAAGCCACTCCTTAGAAATAAAGGGGTGGGAAGAAGGGAAGGCTCCCTTAGCCTGGCTGCTGCTTTTGCACTCTGGATTATTATTACACCTGCACTTCCGATATTGCTGTCATGCCTCCATCACTCATATGCATATCCATTTACTTTGAAATATAGATATGCCTAAAACTGTGTTGAATACAGCTGAGATGTGCAAATTTTCATCTTCACACTTGAAGGTTGCTTTTTAATAGTGTGGCCCGATATGTGCGAGAAGGATATAAACTATGCTAAGACAATCTGGGTAATGTTGGGGAAAGGTGGGTGAAATATTAGGATGGTAGGTGATAATGAAGTGGCATTTTGCACTCAGTGAAGCATTGTGAATACTTTTTTGATGTTGCTATAAATATGTACAAATAGAAAACACTGTAAATAAAAAATGACCTTTTACTGGAGAACATATTTAAAATGACTTGGCCCTATTGATATGGTTTTTTTCCTGACTTGAAGGAAAGATTACAGTCTTTCCTTAGACAACTATTCTAAGGATAAATAGCTTCATCTCAAATTCTTCTAAATGTCATGATGTTCGGGGTCATAAAACTACAAGTTGACACACAGAGTGAAAATTATTGCTTTTTACTTTAAATGCTTTGTTTATAGTTGCTGAGAAACTAGGAGTCACAATTGTGTAAATCTCTTCATGATTTGGGGTGGGGAAATGCTTTGAATGCTTGGGGAGTGCTGTAATGTAGGACAGAGTTAAAAAACAAAGTTTTATTCATGTCGCAAAGCTGTTCATATTCATTCTCAGTGCCTTTTTTCTGGGGGTGCGCAGGGGTACGCATGCCCCTAAACATTTTGTGAATCTTTGTACTTTTGCCCATTTACTGTATTTATTTTTCCCTATTGAACTATAAATGGTGATTTTCTTGAGTCAAAATGAGAGTACCCCTAAACAATTTTTAAAGAAAAAAAGCACTGCTCGTTCTATTCTGATCCATAGTACACCTTCTCTGGTGTATTCCCCCCATTTACCTCTTGCAGACATCCAAGCTGTTTTTCCTCAGCTTTGCGAAACTTACAGATGAGCTAAGCTTTGTGAATATGTATGATAATTCAAGACCCAATAATCATTTTATTAAGGAAAACATTTTTATTTGAAGAATCTTAGGAACTTGAAGTGACCCCAAAATTTTCTGGTCCACCACTTACACCCCAGGCTGCGCGAGCCATTATATTTATTCCAACTCGACAGAACACATATAAAAGGTAAAGGTAAAGGACCCCTGACAGTTAAGTCCAGTTGCAGACGACTCTGGGGTTGCAGCACTCATCTTGGTTTACAGGCTGAGGGACCTGACGTTTGTCCACAGACAGTTTTTCTGGGTCATGTGGCCAGCATGACTAAGCCGCTTCTGGTGAAACCAGAGCAGTGCACGGAAACACCATTTATCTTCCCACCCGAGTGGTACCTATTTATTTACTTGCATTTTTGGTGTGCTTTCGAACTGCTAGGTTGGCAGGAGCTGGGCCTGAGCAACAGGAGCTCACCCCGTCGCAGGGATTTGATCTTCTGATCAGCAAACCCAAGAGGCTCAGTGCTTTAGACCACAGCGCCACCCGCATCCCTATATATAGTCCAAACTATAGTATCTTGAAAGCAGGGTGCAAAAGTGAAAGAGGTGTTCTGTCCATTCCAGAGGTTGAGATCCAGTTGGTGTAGTTGAACAAACTGACTAGATCCTGGGCGTGGTGGAGAAACTGACCTGAGGGTCAGTATATCTTTGTCTTCAAGGATACACTTACGATGCTGGAGATTAATCTAAACCCTTTCAAAGAGAAAATAGTCTTGGCCCCACTACCATAAGTTTACTTTTAAGTCTTCTCTCCTAATAATTTAGTTCTTATCTCTCAGTTTTATTCTGTTTTTCATGCATAAGGAACCAGCATCTTACTGAAAGGAATTCAAAATGTAAAAGCCTATTAAACATTTAAAAAAGCAACATAAAACAGTGACATGTAGCAATCCCAAATAAAATGCATGTTTGCTGGATCCAGATGGTAAACAGTTCCTTTGATAGGAATGGCCTCTCCCCCTGATATTGACGGGGTGGGTCCTACACAGTCTTCTGCCTTCTGTACAGGAGGAGGCGCCATCTCCCTCCCAAAATTGATCCTGACTGTGTTCCATGAAGATTTGGGCCTGATCAGCTGTCATAGAGGCTTGTCTTCCCGCTTCTTTGGCTGTGTTTTTTAGTCAGTTTCCTGCCTTTTTTCACCCACCTCTCCTCTCATTTTTCTTTTTACTGTTGTTGTGAATGTGTTTCTAATTTGCTTTGAGTGTTTGGATTATATTTTTACCTCAGCACATTTTCACTTTTTTCATTCCAGCTCTAGTCCCTTCTGGTGGCTACAGACTGAGGGGTTTTTTTGTTTTTGTTTTTTGTGTGTGTGTGCAGTGTCTCCTTGGCCATATTTCTGTGAAGCAGCTTCTGGAGTTTTTGGCATGTCCTGCAAATAAACAAGGTAGCAGCAGCATTTTTAGAACAGGCTTTGACTGCACAATATCTGTGATTGCTTGGGGGGGGGGTTGTTTTGCAGCTTCCTACACCATCTGCCTGGGCTTTCCAGATCACCATTCTCTGCTAGATCACCTAGTTTTGGCCCCTGCCTTTTTTGTTGGGCATTCCAGCTATTCCCACTACCCAGATCACCCACCCATTGTCCCCATATTTTTGGCAACCTCAGCCACACATTTTGAGGAAGTGGAGCAGCTGTGAGGAGGGTCCCTTGATAAATTGTCTAGGCAGGAGTTCCATTTTGGAGCAGGGTTTTCTCCACACCCACCCACCCACCATCCTTTATGCTCCATTCTGCTCTCTATTTGACAGTTCCTTTAGTTTTTGTAGTGGGTCTGCTTCCATTTGGGGGCTATTGGCCTCATTGACCCCCATCTTTAACACTCAGCAGAGGCAAGTTGGGTGGGCACTATTTATTTTAGTCTGGGCACGTGCTTTCCCCCTCTTATTTCTGTCATTACTCCTCCCTCAGTAGTTGTTCTACAGGAGTCTGCTGGGGGTGAACTTTTATTTAGACTCCCAGCATTTCTGCCTTGGGGGGTGGTGGTCTGTGGCTAGAGATAGGACATTCTAGAGATAGGAAGTAAGGGGTTCTGGAGGGTTGTCCCAAATCAGTGTGTCTGTGCGTGTGTTTGGGGCTTTTTAGGGTTTTGGTGCCCCTTATTTGACTAGTTGCATTTCCTCGGCCTGGGGTATCCTTTCCTTCCTGTTCTCATGTTTCTCTGTTGATTGCCTATTTGAGTGAATTTGTTTAGGGGTGTGGGGTTTGTCTGCTCTGCCACTTGATTTGGTGAGGGAGATGGCTTATCCCCTGAGAGAGGAGGCAAAGAACTGTACAACTCTGCATGTCATCCTTATCAGAGGAATATTCTCCATCTGGATCCCCAAACAAAAATTCATGGTAAGAATTCCCATTTTCTAAACTATAAGCATTGATTGATTGCATTTATATCCCACCTTTTCTTCGAGAAGCTCAAGGTGATGTATGTAGGTGACCTCTCCATTTTATCCTCACAACCCTGTGAAGCTGGGAGTGAGTCATGAGGAAGGGTGCAGGAATATTTGTGTATTTCATCTTCCCAGTCTAACACCTATTTTACTCAGAGGTACTATGCAAAGTAACTTCTCTCATGTTCATTTGCCTTGATAGAAATGAAAAGCCTACATTTGTAGGTCAGGGAGGTGAAGAGCGCAGCAGTAGCTGCTCTTTCTGCATCTCACTCTCAGTTCTACTTACCTAACTTAGCTGCTGCTGCTAGCTCAACCCCTGGAAAAGATTTTCCTGACTTCATCCTGATCAAGAACTATAATATATCTTGGATTCGTAGGACAGATAAGAAAAATGCAACCACACTTTTCTGTAAACATGCATTTTGCATGTGTAGAGTTGGTTGCCAGGTATAGTCCAAAGTAGAATGAATGGAGGAGAGATATATTATAGTTCTTGATCAGGATGAAGTCAGGAAAATCTTTTCCAGGGGTTGAGCTAGCAGCAGCAGCTAAGTTAGGTAAGTAGAACTGAGAGTGAGATGCAGAAAGAGCAGCTACTGCTGCGCTCTTCACCTCCCTGACCTACAAATGTAGGCTTTTCATTTCTATCAAGGCAAATGAACATGAGAGAAGTTACTTTGCATAGTACCTCTGAGTAAAATAGGTGTTAGACTGGGAAGATGAATTTTTGCAGTTAAGTGTCTCTTGGAGGAACAGCTTCCTTTTGCTTTTCTATATTCAGAGAGAACTCGCAAAACATGAAATGAAGAAAATTCTCTTCTAAAGTGCACTTCAGGTCAGAACACAAACAGTGTCTGGTTCTTTTTCAATAGCTTAGCATTCATGGGAAAGTCCCAAAGGTGTAAATGACTTAGACTACTAGGCATCAGTTGTGTATTCAAACTTTTTAATAGCAGCATGGGGTGGGAGAGTTGATGTTTATCATCTTGTACTTTGTACAGGTAGCTTAGGGATACCTGTCTTCTGTTTTAAACTTGGTCTAAAGCTAACATGCAATCATATCTTGGGGTGATTCCCCCCCCCCCAGCTTTCATCCAATTTACTCTATTGTC
The DNA here is from genome assembly GCF_027172205.1 of Podarcis raffonei. Lineage (NCBI taxonomy): Eukaryota > Metazoa > Chordata > Lepidosauria > Squamata > Lacertidae > Podarcis > Podarcis raffonei. Next base: position 62,837,567 of record NC_070606.1, on the reverse strand, counting down.
AGTAGGCTAGGTACATGTAGCCTTTTCAGACATTGGTAGGTGGCATAATCACACCATCGACACTAGAGGCACATGTGTACTCATTTTTTAAGCTCTTCAAAAAGAGTTTAAGAGCTGTTTGATCAGACTGAAAGTGCATGCACTTCACAGTGAGTTATGGCTTTTCTGAAAACTGGCATCTGGTTTCAGCCTTTGTGTTTCTTTCCTTATCCTCTCAAGACTTTTTCACACAATGGTTCAACAGCAAAATGAGAGGTATAAACTACAGAGACTCTTCTATTTACATACATCCAGACATATGTGTGAGTTTATGAGCATATAACAACTTGCACAACGGGAGCACACATTTGTTGAAGAAAAATACAAAGGGCATAACAGCACTAGTAAGTGTTCACAGTATAGCATGCAGTGAAAACAAAGTTTACTCTTGTGAATTGTAAACTATAGGTACCATTATGGAATAAAGAAAAGGGAAAGCACTTTATGTGGAATGTGCCTCTGATACTTTGCATGTCTTAAGTGTCACTGACACTTCTGGATCTTCTGTGTAAAAAACAATGGGGTGAGGTCTTATAGCTTGTTCTTGAGACAGTGCTGGAGAGCATCTTCCAGAGCATGGAGGACTCTGTCAACATTGTATTTAGTGGAGTTATATCCCATCAATCCTATTCGGAGAACCTAGTGATGAGATAATATAAAAAATAGAGTAAATGTTCTACAACTCATTCTCTTAGAAGGGCCCAGCCCTCATCTTAGTCTAAATGAGAAAGTGATTGAGTTCAGCATCTCAATGTCATGGAAACCATGTAAATAAGGTTAATTCTAATTAGAGGTATAAATAACTGATTCACTTCTCTTGGGGGGGTGGGAGGGATTACATGTTTGAATATTCATCTGCTTTCACACACAAAGCTAAAGTAGTAAAAGCCAGGTTTGTGGAGAAATAAAATATTTACAAAATGCTTTGCTTTTTGTTGAAAACCAGACAGTCCTGTCTTCAAACACCTTAGTTTATTTCTCATTTCCTGCCCCGAGACAATATCTACCTTGCCTGCTGAAGCACCCAGGCCTCCTGAAATCTCAATCCCATGCCTTTTCATAATGTAGTCAGTGATTTCCTTCCAGTCATATCCCTCAGGTACAAAGACAGTGTTGACTGTTGGAAGCCTTGCATCCTGAAAAATAAAGAGAATGAGTCAAAGGCACCCAGGTAATTTCTGAATGCATGTAAATGCTTCAATTTCCCAGGATTTCTAGCAAGCTGCACCATCTGGATGAAATGCCCTCACCCTAATGATTTCTCTCCTTGGTTGCATGGGACCTTCTCACACTAGGAATCTGCACTCACTGACCATTTGTCTGTGGTGAGCTTGATTCTGTGCAAGGCTAAAGAGAATGGTTTCTGAGTGTTAAAAGTTGGCTTCATATATGTTTCATATTCTGTCCTGTACATTTTGGTTTCCCTATCATTTCTGGTTACGTGTTGATTGGTGCTGAACAGTGAGATGCTCATGCAGTAAACTATCAACTATCCTGCTTTCAAACTACATTCAGCTGTGGAAACACTATTGCCTTAGCGCCAGCCTAAGTTAATAGACTGGTGTTGCTAGAACAAAGTCTCTCTGGCTTATCTCTGGTTCCCTTCTCATACCTCACTACCCTCGGTATATAATGTTCAACAGGCCTGCAATTACTGTCATTGTCTATTCCTTTCTCCATCCATCTCAAAGCAGGTCCTATAAAATGCAGCAGCACACATACAACTTAGTTCTCTTGTTCACTTCAATGGTGATTACTCAGCACAGAATGTGGAGCTAATTATTGTGGTTTGCATCCTACCGGTTCTTTCACAAAAAGTTGGAGGCCTAACTTCTGTAGCCCTGCACACAGGTCCAGGCTGTTCTCCTTGTGAAGCTTCCAGGAATTTTCTAACCCCTGTATACAAAATGCACTTTTATTTTAATGTGTAGGAAATAAAAACTATTTCAAATGCAACTATCTCTACACAGCAGGCTTATTATATTAGGATGGACACAGTGGGTGGGTATTTAACTAAACAATTCTGCTATCACAAGTACCTTTGACTGTGCAATGGAATTTCCTCTCTCTCATGTGCCGCTTAAATATGTTATTTGGTGAGCAGGGAGAGGAAGTTGTGTTGTGCAGCCAAAAGTGTATGTGCTAGCAGAATTATTTAATTGGATACTACCCTTTCATCTTTAAAAATGATAGGTTTGTAACTGAGTTTGGCTTTGTCAGTTCTGACCAGTTAGCAAAACTCTAAAATTAGTATGGTACTCATTTGTTTCTTAGGGTCCACATCATACAAAGTAATATACTCCTTACCAGTTGTGAATAAACCAAGGGCTTGCTTAGAAAGTAAGGCTGCAGACCTAACCATGTCTATTCAGAAGTGAGTCCTGTTGAATAAAATGGGGCTTACACTCAAGTAAGTAGGGTTAGGATTGCATCAGGCAGGCATCAGCCTTCAGTAGTCCTCATTCTGCTTCCAGTCAAGAAAGGGTGATACTGGTTCTATATTAGTTCCTTCTATGAGAACTAAGGTGCTTCATACATTATGCAGCATTCCCCCCCTCCCATAATTTTACAAGTGTTATAACCATTATTGCTTCCAGAAAATCATATAGGGGAGAGATATTTTGGGAAGTCCTGGATGGACATTCACGGCAAAAATTAATCTACTACACCTTTTAGGAACACATTGACTTTGCTGTGGGTTAAACCACAGAGCCTAGGGCTTGCCGATCAGAAGGTCGGCGGTTCGAATCCCCACGACGGGGTGAGTTCCCACTGCTTGGTCCCTGCTCCTGTCCACCTAGCAGTTTGAAAGCACATCAAAGTGCAAGTAGATAAATAGGTACCACTCCGGTGGGAAGGTAAACGGCGTTTCCGTGTGCTGCTCTGGTTCACCAGAAGCGGCTTAGTCATGCTGACCACATGACCCGGAAGCTGTCTGCGGACAAATGTTGGCTCCCTTGGCCAATAAAGTGAGATGAGCGCTGCAACCCCAGAGTCGGTCACGACTGGACCTAATGGTCAGGGGTCCCTTTACCTTTACCTTTAAGTTTATTACTAATGAGGTCACAGTGAATATGATTGCTGAATAATATCTGGATCCACTCTAATATGCCCATTCTTAACTAAGCAGCAGACATATCTTGATTTCAGTATCTTCCTTTGTTTCTCTACTACTTCAGCCTGTAGGCTTTCAGTCTCCCACACTGACTGACCTTTTCTGCAAGAATTGCCAAGCCTTCTCGCAGACAGAAAAACGTGTTGATGGGTGCAGTATGATGATACCTGCAAAGATACATGCAACATGTAAGGGTGATGCTCAATTTGCATGGACCAATCTATCAGAAACCGCTTCACAATATATATCCTACCTATCAACACCCCCCCTACGCCAAAACAAAATAGTGACAGGAAAGTGAAGCGAGGAAGTATTGTCATATTCTCAATTGAAACCTATGTCAAACTAGGTGCTGCCCAGTGCTTGTATTTGTGCTTTGAATCACTCATTGTAAGCAAGCAGCAAGTGTGCTCTCTGTCTCTCTCTCCCCCCAAGAGTTGCATGTGAGAGAATGAGCTGTTCCCTGCCATATTTCCATTCAAAGCCTTTTCTCTTACCCCACCTGCTTTCCCAGCTATATGATAGAAAGATTGGGGGAAGCAATGGTAGTGCAGATCTGCTGCTCAATAATGGTCCAGGGCCTAATCCATTTCTGGAGGCCAGGAAAATACTTTAAAAGTGAGGAGAATGAGAAGCCATAGAATTCGCTCTCACTTTCTTGGCTGATCGTTGCAGCCCCAGTATTGAGCCAGCTCCTCCATGTCCAGATAAAAGGAGATTGGTTTCGTCTTCCTACTGTAAATCTTCTTCCTGACAAAATGGAAATGCAAATATTGGTCACCTGAAGGAAATCTACCAATGAATCACATTCTTTGTGCACCTCCTACCCCTAGTGTATTTGCTGTAAACCGCACAGTTCAGTGGGGGGAGGAAACTGGCTCTTCAGATGTTGAACTTCAGCTTCTATCATCCCTAACCATTAGCCATGATGGCTGAGGTTGATGGGGGTTGGAATCCAACAACGTATTTAGTTTCCACATGGACTAAATAGTGCCAATGTGTGTGTGTGAAAGAGCAATGGAGTGGCAGTGCCAGAACAGAACCTGGAAGATGCCATGTGGCCTCACTTAGCCCCTTTGTTAGAAACAAGCAGGAAAATGTAGATAATATGAGGTGCTTGAACCTGGAGCTTGCAAGAAGGCTCAGAGGTTGAACTCTGTGAGATGTGGGGCTCACTTAGTTCAGTGAGTTGAACCCAAAGAATGGAATGGTAGGAAAACACCATGACATTTTTGATAATTTGTAGAGTGTAAACAAGCTGTTGCAGAAGCTGAAGAGCATTTTTGGATGAGCTTCATTCTTCGCTCACAACACTTTAGTGCCAAGGTATAAAACAGTTATTTGGTTAGCTGAGGACCCCTTTTGCACATGGAAATCCATTTTTTGATCCAGCTCAGTGTCTTTAGGAGGGAAATGAGCCTCCTATCATTTCCCATATCTCTTCTATAAAGCATTGACTTGCGTAACATCCAGTTGGAAATAACATCTCCCCAAAACAAATATTTTTTTGCTTACCTTGCTCTCTGGCTGAAAGAAATGGGTGAAGCACCAGGTGGTGCATTTAAGACTTTCTGTGAGCCTGAGTAGAGGATGTCAATTCCTGTGTGCTCAACAGGGGAGAAAAAATGTTAATAAGTGTTCCTTCACTATGGCAGATGTCCTGTTCACTTCTGTACTACCAGGATTCTTTGTGGAAAGTCATGACAATTAAAAATGAAATAAAGCCAATATAAGTGCAATATGTATAGAGCAATGGTTCCCAAATGGTGGCCTGTGGACTACAAGCTTCCATTGCATGTCTGTAAAAACACAAATAATCATACAGCACCTAACACAGTGCATGGTGCTCATTTGCTATAACAGGCATGAAAATGATTAAGTGGTCTGCCAAGACCCTCAGCAATTTTCAAGTAGTCCATGGGAGGAAAATTTGAGAAGTTAAGCAAGATACTTGTTTGTTTATTACTAATGTCATAAATTACTTCCCCAACCTGGTGACCTCCAGATGTTTTGGATGCACTTCTTGCTGGTGGGAGTTGTAATCCAGAACATCTGCAGGACACCAAGTTGGAGAAGGCTTTCATATACTTAGGGAGAAGCTTGGACACTAGTTTCAGATTTACCTACTTTTCCTCTAGAATGTAGCAAAGGCCAGAGAGCATCTCCTATACTATCTTTTGTATTCCTCTTCTCTTAGCAAACACACATCTATCTTCTGCCTTCTCCAGTGATGATGAAGGAAAGATGCAAGTTATTCTGATTAGGAACCTCAAACCATTTCTACATCAATGGTAAACATTTGTGTTACTATGACAGATTGTTACATCTTGCTCACCTTGCTGGTCCATAAGAATTGGAGCTCCACCCAGTGATGCTACGGCATCCACCAGTAGTAAACAATTATATCTAAAACGAGGAAGGAAAGAATAGAGATTTAGCATGTTATGGAAGGCAGGGCTTAACTTGCAAACAGGTCATCCAGATCAGATTTCTCTGTGTGCAAGTGCACTACCACACATTCTGTTGTTTTTAAGTCATATGCTATTTCACTGTTAGCCATTGATGCCAGTTGGCAGAGCTTGGTCGAATGCATCTGGGCTGGGTTTCTCTCTCTCCCCACTCAATTGGTCTTCCCCTCTTTTCCATTCTGGGCAGATGTGGGTATCCAGGAAGTGCACAAGAATGTAAGAGTAAATGTTAGTATCCTTATCCAACCAGTTACCATGTTTCACAATGAGGAAAATGGAGGCTTGTACTTTTTCTGTGGTTGATTGAATATTAATTCTAAACAAACAAACAAAATAAACACTGAGGTTTGAGTAAGAAGAAAACTTAGTAATGCTATATTAAGAGAGGTCCAAATGCACAGTGAACAAACAAACAACTTTCCAAAAGATATAGTAGATGTGGAGCTCCTTGTGTCTTTCATTTGGTTTAAGCAATTGATAACAGCTCTCTTATTCAGATTTTCTAAGCATAGGGAACCTTTGGATTTAGGGAAAAGAAAGTGTGGTACAGCAGTAGTTGAAGGAGAATGCCACATGGGCAAGGGGGAATTAACGGAGGCACAAGGGGTTCACAATCCACACTAAGCTGAGATATGGGTGGGCCCACGGTAAATCAAGCAGCTTAGACTGCAGCCTTGAGGCCTTTGTTTCTGAGGCAAATAAGTATTTGACCTCCATGACCCACTGACCTGTGACAGAGTTCTCCAAGGCCATCCAGGGGCTGAAGCACTCCAGTGGAGGATTCTCCATGTGTGATGAAAAATAAAAAGGGAGCATGTGTCACTAAACCCTAGGAGAGGCAACAGGGGGGGGGGGAGAGTCAGACAAGACAAAAAACAGGGGAGCAGTAGGTGAACAGTAATCTTCTCCTAGTAGGTGGGAGGCTAAATTGCTATGAACTGGTTGTCCCAACCATCTACATAAGAAAGACATAGACTGCAGGTTTCACTCAGAGCTGTATTTATGTATCTAAATTATCTATATAATATCCTGCCTTTCAGGATACAAACTCTCCCAATAAACATGCTCTTTGCTGCTACTTTCAGCTACTTTGCTCACATAACTCACCTTTTCTATTTCTTCTAGAGTGAAACACTCTCCAGGGGCCTTTACTAGCTGATGAACATCTGCTCCTAAAAAAGGTAATGGATTACAAATCATGTTACTTGAACTTTGTTAAAGGAGAAGCAAAGGACAAAATTGTACCTAAGGCTCCTGGGAAGCACCAACATTCATTCCAATTACATAATAATAAAGCCCTTCTAGGGGAAGGTAGGATATAATATTCTATATTATATTATTATTATTATTATTATTATTATTATTATTATTATTATTATTATTATATTTATACCCCACCTTTCTGCCAAGGAGCTCAAAGTGATGTACATGGTTTCCCTCATTGGTAGTTCAATTTTATCCTCACAATGACCCTCTGAAGTAGGTTAGGCTGGCAGATAGTGACTGGCTCAAAATCACTCATAGAGTGTAATTTCACTGGGTTTCAGTTTCCTTGGATTTAAAATTCTATGATTCTATGAAAAGAAGAGGGCCTGACTAAGCAGCTTTTAGAGGCTTCACTTGACTAGTTTGGATTTTGCTGATCCTTGAAAAGGAATGAGACATGTGTGCATTATTGTGGCTAATAAGGACTGAGTATGCCTCAGTGCACCCTGAAACTCTATTTGAAAAGTGATTTGGACCAGGAGAAATTACAATCTAGACACAGTTTGAAGACTCTGGATTGTTGGTTCAACTGACTGGTTATGACAGTGAGCACCTTTGACATTTTCACTTGACGGCATTAAGACGTCAGGTGATTTGAGAGGTGTATGGTCCTGCCCATCTGTCAAAACTGACCTGCACGGAATGAATCAGCTCTTGATCAGACCCTTGGTGTGAAAAAGGTTCCCTACACCTGATTGAGCTCAACAAAGTCCACCAAAAAAGCCAACACATGAGAATGCAAGTTTTAGGTTTAGGGGTGGAGTACCATTCCTGGTGGACTGATGGGAAGACAGCAAATCACTTCTCACTTGGTAGCAGTTCACAACAAGTTATGATAAGAGAGCCACAGGCGCTTCTGTTTGAAATGGGTCATGTATTAACATCATCTTTGCCAAAGTCCATTCAAGCTCCATGGGAACCTCCAGAGTATATGATGATTAAACTTGGAGCAGGAAAGAAGCATTTGATTATTAAAAACAAATTGGGAGGAATTCAACTTAGTGTTAAGCTACAGTCCCATAGTGGCAGTGGCGTAGCGTGGGGGGTGCAGGGGGGCCCGGCCGCATCGGGCGCAACATCTGGGGGTTAGGGTTAGGGTGCGCAAATCCACGGGTTAGGGGGTACAAATTACTTGCCTTGCCCCGGGTGCTGACAACCCACGCTACGCCACTGCATAGTGGTGTACAAGTCGCAGTAGCAAAGAAGGTTCTTGTGGCTTGGTTGCACAGCAGATTGCAGTAGCCCCAATACATCCTGTTGCACTGGATTTCATATTATACAACCATTATTCTCACCCTTACATGAGTGGTGGTGGTTGGTGTTGCAAATTTCGCATTCAGTATGGTTTTACAACTCTTAAGTTACTTTGAAACATTTTATGCAGTAAGCAATGAATAAACGATATAAATAATACTATAAAGGAATGCTAGGTTTGAAGGAAAAGGTTCCAAAAAACATACCAAGTCTTTTGGCAATGCCAGTTGCACGTTCACCCCAAAATCCATTCATAGCTATGAGCACTTTGTCTCCCTGCTCCACCATGTTCAAGAAGGCTGCTTCCATGGCACAATGGCCTGTGCCACTGACAGCCAATGTGAGGGGGTTCTGTGTCTGAAATGCATACTGGATTCCAAGCTTGATCTCATCCATTATCTGAGGGCAACAGAGAATATAATCAGTGTTCAAAGAAACTTTCCCAAGGCTGGCAGTGCAAGTGTATTTATGTCTGTGGATTGTGACAGTGGCATTCATAGGAGGAAGAGATAACAGTGTGGCACCCATTAAAAGTTTCTATACACTATGATGGACAAAAGACAACATCCAGAAAGGGCTGAACAAAGTCCAAAATGCTGTTACGGAAGAGAATACTCCCACAGTAGAGTTACTCAGCCGCAGTTGAGATCCTGCTCTTGCTTCTTTATTTCTTTGCATCATATAATACATTGATTATTCTCACTTTATGAACAGCCACGTGGAAATGTTGAATCCTAAAGCCTCACACACCCTGGTGATAATTAAGTAGGTTTTCTGATAGAGCAGATTTCAAGCATCATAAACACAGAAGGTGTCTGTATTTATATACAAGTCCTCTCTCATGGGGCCTCAAAATGCAGGTCAGCGTGGAACTCCCCTATTTCTTAACATGGCTCTTAGCCAGATTATACACAGAAATTACATGCCTCCAATTTAGTGATATATTTGCCTGCTACTAAGCCTGAGATCACTCCCATGAATAGTTAGCAATCCTTTCTGAGTATTTGATCTCAAAGGAATATCTGTCTTCCTGACTGATATACAGAGGAATAAGCACCATGAGATCTATTTAGCAGAAGTTTGTCTAGATTTAAAGAGTTGGGTTTTCAAAGTTTTATATATGCTTAGTGGATCTAGATCAGAGGAAAGCCTGAGACTCACATGAGCTCAGTGGACTCAAGTTCTTAAAAATGGGGAAATAACCAGAAATAATAGTCCCATCACAGAGGAAGAAAATCATGCTTCTGGTTATCAAGAAATTCTGTGGCTAAATAATAATGATTTTCCATAAATGTATTAGTTAAGAACATTACTTTTGATTAAAAAAAATTGATCCATAGACTAATGAATAAATAGTCAGGGTGATACTTGAAAGCTGGAAAAGCATTAAGTAGAAGCTGAAGTAGGAGCACACAAGGAATTAGGATTTTATTTCTTACCTGGATCATCTCTTTGTGGACATGTCCTATGAGCTGTCGACAGCCTGCAGACAAGATCCGGGGAGGGCAATTGGAGGGCCCAGGGCCCAGCAATAACCTGTCTGGAACAGACAGTGGCTGTAGCAGAGGTGCTGGAGGTGGCAGAGATAGGTTTTGAGAAGCCATGGTGCGGCAACACTGAGTTAAAACCAGAGGCCGCCGAACAGGAGTCCAACCTGCTGCTTGCAGCACTGGGAACACACTGCTCACCCCTGACCTTAAATACATGGTAAGCTGGGGTTGAGCAAAACAAACAGATCTTAGATCAGATAAATGCTAGCACACCTCCCTCTTGTTTCTCTCCTCTTCTGAAAAATCTTCCAGTGACTGTCATTGGTCTCCAGGCTCCTTGTGAATATGAGCTTATCTTTAGAACACAGCCTCCAACTTACTTACTCCTTGGTTTTCTCCCAGAGAGTTCTGTGCTTTCTAATGCCTTTGGCCTTCCTTGCCTGGGAATTCTACACCTGTTAGAAGCTGGAAAGTTAAATATCATGCAAACAAAGATCTGAAGGAGACGTATTTTCCTTGTTCTTTGGGCAACACAGAGAAGCTTCCTATGCTGTCTCAACTTCTGTAGAAGTTGCTTCCCTCACAGAACGGAGAGAAACTGGACAACTGGACCATTATGTTTGGTTCTGTCCGAAATCCCCGAAACTATATAAAATTTAAGTTTTATTCTTTATTCTTTATTGTAGTTGTCTAACACTGGTATGCTGAGCACTCGCTGGTTATTGTTTGCCAGGAACAGTGAATTCTAGATTAATAATGGGGTTAACAAGTAACTGTGCCTGCCTGCTTATTGCCAGAGACTGACTGAAGTAATCCCCCCTCCCCGCAAGAAATAGGGTGATCTCTGTGTTATTCTGTGTTCCTTTTTTTGCCTGACTTGCTCCTTCTTTTCCCTCCAACCCATTCTGTGATCCACCCTTCAGCTCTGAAACTTCCTCTGCCTCCAACTGTTGCCTCCTGCCTGGTACAGTTCCCCACAAATCATTAGCCCCCTCTCCCAAGTCAGACACCAGCCCCCCTTCTCCCTGTACACACTTGCCAGCGTTCTGCCTGTCCCTGACATGTATGGGAACTGCAGGTGAGTGCACCTAATAACTGAAATAAGTACCATGCAGACATATTGTAAGAGCAGCTGGTGCACAGAGGTATACTGCTTCTGAATGTTGAAGTAACCAGGTAAAGCTGAAAGTGGCAAAAGGCAATTAATAGGAGACAAGCAACAATTCACTACACACAACTGTGTCCTGACTGTCTTGTAGTCTGGGGACAGATGCTACAACTTCACTAATTGTTTTCCCCTGGGCCGAGTAGTATAAAAATATAAGTTGCACATGTTCCTTAAGATCACAGTAGAGCACCTTCAGCTGTCAGTAGACAATAGTAAAGGTAAAGGGACCCCTGACCATTAGGTCCAGTCGTGACCAACTCTGGGGTTGCGGTGCTCATCTCGCTTTATTGGCCGAGGGAGCCGGCGTACAGCTTCTGGGTCATGTGGCCAGCATGACTAAGCCGCTTCTGGCGAACCAGAGCAGCGCATGGAAACGCCGTTTACCTTCCTGCTGGATACCTATTTATCTACTTGCACTTTGACGTGCTTTCAAACTGCTAGGTTGGCAGGAGCAGGGACCAAGCAACAGGAGCTCACCCCATTGTGGGGATTCGAACCGCCAACCTTCTGATCGGCAAGTCCTAGGCTCTGTGGTTTAACCCACAGCGCCACCCACGTCCCTTTCAGTAGACAATAGCTCACTGTAAATATCTTTATTTTGCTTTCCTATTTCTTTTTTAATTTCCTAATGGGCTCACTTCAGCGCGGGTGGCGCTGTGGGTAAAAGCCTCAGCGCCTAGGGCTTGCCGATCGAAAGGTCGGCAGTTCGAATCCCCGTGGCGGGGTGCGCTCCCGCTGCTCGGTCCCAGCGCCTGCCAACCTAGCAGTTCGAAAGCATCCCCGGGTGCAAGTAGATAAATAGGGACCGCTTACTGGCGGGAAGGTAAACGGCGTTTCCGTGTGCTGCGCTGGCTCGCCAGATGCAGCTTTGTCACGCTGGCCACGTGACCCGGAAGTGTCTTCGGACAGCGCTGGCCCCCGGCCTCTTGAGTGAGATGGGCGCACAACCCCAGAGTCTGTCAAGACTGGCCCGTACGGGCAGGGGTACCTTTACCTTTACCTTTAATGGGTTCACTTAATCTACAAAGAGTTTCAATGTGCAGTGCAGCAACTTCTCTATGGTTAGACCACAACTATTTTGTGCTTTAAAAATGTATGTAGCTGAGATGCATGCATTTGTGTCATGCCAAGTCCATATTACAGTTTTCAGAGCTCTCATGATTGCTGAGCAACCTCCCCACCTCCCACCCCCTGCCCCTAGCTTCAATCCAGTAATAGAACAATGGTGACCAGACAGGAGGGGGCAGAACTGGCCAAATTCTGTAATACAGTAGTTTGAACATCTGAGGGCCAGACTAGACATTAACTTCATGAATGCAATTAGTGTAAATAGTAGCTGAGCTTGAGCAACCTCAGCACAATGAGGGGAGAGGAAGAGAAGTGGAATTATTTCTGCTTCACCAGAATCCCTGTAAAATTCCTTTACAAGGCAAAGTCCTATTTCTAGACTGAGGTGATGAAACCAAGTATATCTACTGGCTATGATGAGCATTGGACTGGGGCCAATGGGGCCTCCAGATAGCTGTTTTATTGAACATTCACCCTGATTTGGTTTTCACAAAGATGGCAGGGAGGTTAGACAACACCAGCTATTTATTCAACATTCATTCTGATTTGTCTGAGGGGAGGTTAGACAATGTTGCATCAAACAATTGTTTTTCCAGCGCATTTCTTCATCACTTTCCTTTTTGCAAAGTTTGGAGGAAGGTTTGTTTCACAAGAGCACCAATAATCTTCAATTGCACCATCTGAATGCCATTATCCCACCAGAAGATAGCAACAGTTTCTCTGGTTTCAGTGACTGAATTACCGGTACTTCCCTTCTACCCTTTTCCGCAATTTTCCTTTATAGCGTTTGCATTTTCAAGGAAGCTCACTTTGTATCAGACCATATACTGTACTTCATTCTGAGAATCTGCCCTTTTACTGGGACAACTTGTATTTCTGTGATATTAAGCCCTCTAATGTTTTGTTTAGCATTTTTATGTACCACGAGCCCTTGCCAGCTAATAAACACTAAGGTCCAAATGCTCTGGCAGGATGTATGTTCTAGCACAGCACTGTCAAAGGGAAATGCTGCCTTTTAGTTTTGACAAAGTGATTGCTTTGTTTCTATGGATTTTCAAATTAAGTCAAATAGGAGAAAAATAAATTATTCAGGATTGCTTGGCTGGCAGTGGCAGTCTTAAAGCCTCATGGATGTTGCAGAGCACTGTGCCTAGTTTTGCATTTAGTATAGTTTGTCTGAGAGAGGACTTAAAATATGTAACTCTCTAATTCAGGGGTAGTTTAACTCCCAACTCCAATAAAACTCAGCCAGGATGGTCAGGAATGATAAGAGGTATAGTCCAACATCTGGAGGACTGCAGGTTTCTCATCCTTGCTCTAAAGGTTAGAGCAACTGCAAGAATTGAAAAATGCACAATTCAAACACGTTTACTTGACATCCCATTTTGATCATATTCTGATCAGGAAATCAATAGATCATACTTTGATTAAAGAGTTATATCGAAAGCCTCTTTATCTAATTTCTGAGGTCATAGCCATAGTGAAAGAATACTTATTCAGAACTCATCACACTTTGGCATATTGCTGTTTGATTCACTGTGAGCACTGTGTTACATTAAATTTGAAAATCAGATCAATGATTTGCAAAATAAACACTTTGAGATGAAGCTTCAAGAGCTGCAAGATCACCCAGACCTTTTGTCCTGTTCCCCCATCACCCTGATTTTTTATTAGCCTTATTTATACTTCTGGAAAGCAAGAAGGCATGAGGGAGTGGCTCCAATAACTTTTTACTGTTCCATTATTGCATATCCTTTAGATATCAGCTGGAGCTGTTGACCTCATTTTATTTATTCAGCAGTTATAGAAAAATTCAGAAAGTGTAGCAGCTGCTCTCACTGAGACAATAGACTATGTGATTGCAGTTTATTCTTTATGTTACTCATCCTTGGACTCAGATATACAGCTGCAAATAAAACGTTTTAAATGTGTTGTAAAGTGCAATATACAAATGTGACACTAGACGGTAACAGTGAGACAGTGCAAAATTTAATGTATTTTTCAAAACATTTTTTTAAAAAGCATTTTCACAGCGTTTTTTGTATGTGTGTAGATTCCACTCTCCTCTTCTATTCTTCCAGCTTCCCTTCTGCCCAGATTTGTGTTTAGCTAGTACATTTGTCATACTCTCTTCCTCATTAGTAGTAGGGTGATGAGACTCTTGTAGGCATCTTTCTCTCTGTCACAAGCAGGTCCCCTTCTGGCTTGGATGCAAATTTCCCATTCAGATAAACCAGCCTGCCACGTACAAGAGTGGCAAAGACTTCACCATAAAGCTGGAAACCCAAGTATGGGGTTAGCTAAAGTAGGGAGCGGGGAGAGAGAGAAAAGTAAGGATAAACAGAATGCAGAATCAAAGGTCTTTGGGTAAATGTGTTTTTGTTTATGGTGGTTCTGATCTGTCCATAGCAGATATTCACAAGGCAAAATAGATGCAGCGGTGTAGAAAGCTCTAAGTGAACAACAAAGATTAGGGGTGAATTGAGGCCTTATAAACCCCTCCATCCAGTTTACCTTTCTCAAGCTGTATCTCCATGCCCAAAGAGTAGGTATCCTTAAAGGGCCAACTCCCTAACCTGGAGCACTTCTTTTCTCTTCTATGGCTTGCTGGCCTGGTGAATTTTGTTGGGTAGGCCTGTAGAGCAAGAAGTACTTGACTCTTCAGGCAAATGGGACTTGGCGAAAGGCATCTGTGAGGGTTCTGGCTCAGGTTCTGTAGGTTCCACTAGCCTCAGGTTCACTTCCAGGGAACCTGGTGGTGCAGCAGTCCTGGCCTCAGCCAGCTCATCCTCCTCTGACTCTGAGCTTGAGGTTAGGGCCATGAAACTAATAAATAATCTAAGATACCAGATGTGAAAATGATTTACACTCCTTCAGCATAGACATGCGTCCTGTTGGGTGCCTACTAGGGCCAGTTTTTATTTAAATTTGTATGAGGCAGATCCTCTGACCCAGTAACTTCTGACCTGGAAAAGATAAAGACTGAATAGCCCATAAATGTCAAGGCTGCAAAAAGGCAAGGAATGTTGAAAGCCGACGGCTGTGCTCACCCCTCCTGGTGGTATTTTGCTTGTTGGTTTTTGCCTGCTAAGCAAAGTGATAGATGGAGGTGAAGATTACTAAACAGTCAGTTCATTATAGCCTCTACCACCACAGAAATGACACTTGGGATGTTCCATTTGCTTAACAGTAAAGCCTGCCCTAAGCAGAGGCCAAAAATGTAATGAATTATACAGTAAATTACAGTAAGGTGTTTTGAGGGTAGGATGGCGGGGGGCAGTAATAGGAACACTGGGAGAATGCAGAAAACATGAGCCTTCCCATACCTTATCCTTGTGATGAATTATGTTTTTATTCACCTGAGAGAGAAAGAAGGAGAGAAAATAATTATAATACAGATTAGTTTGGGGAATGTTGCTTACTAAGGATAATGTATACAACCTAATATTATTGTCCCTGTGTTGTATCAAAGAGAATGGTAATATCAGAACTGGCACTTTCCAGATCATCAATTATAAAAATTTCAAAGCATAGAAAGGTTAGTTTCACAAGCTGAAAACAGAACTTGAGTACACAATCCCATTTACTCTGCATCCAGTGAGCTACCACCGCTGGCTTGGGAAGTGGTATACACATGATGTTCGCCACAATCAATATCTACCTTGTATCTCTCTAGCTAATAACCATAACTATAGTAAGTGTTTTGATGTATCTTTGATCCAAATTGAGAAAAATAATGCCCCAGCTGACACCCTAAGTGTGTCAAGACGACTCTCTTGCTAAGGTCATTGAAACAACCATTCTGCTATGCCTTTTTATACTGGAAACATTAAAGACCAAAGTGTTTTAACTGATTTTAACATTTTATTTTTATATAGCTTTATCTTACCTGGGACCTTATGGTGAAGTAAGGATAAGAAATCCAAAGAACAACAACTACACTTTGGACTTCTGTCTCATAAAACTGGCACATTTAATTCTTCATTTGGTATTAGGTCACTTTATTGTTTTCTGTAAGGGCTTTGTTTGTTATAACTCGTTATTTTATTAGATTTGCTATATCCTGTTTTTGGCTCTATATCAGACTCCCAAGGTGATTCACAAAATTTTAAAAATGACCTATATCCTCTCCCATCCTTACCTCAAACTCCTTTTCTGGATTCCAGATCACCAGATCTGCATCCATCCCAGGGCCAAGTGATCCTTTACGGTCTTCCAGCCTGCTCAGAATGGCAGGATTTTTGCACATCAATTGCACTAGGTCATGGAAGGAGAACCCTCTGGATTTTGCAGAAGTCCAGAAGAGAGGGAGACCTATGAATTTTCCAGTCACAATTAGTGGAGGAATTTATTGTTAAGAAGATTGTTCTTCCCTGGTTTCTTCTCAAAGTATATCACTTGATGCCACTTAAAAAGGAGACTTGAACATTTGGTAAAGTTCTATACCGGGGTGAGCAGTCCTTTCCTGCGAGGGCCACATGTGGCAATACGTTGGGTCATCCATAAACACATTCACTGACATTCATTCACACTCATTCAAACATACACACATTGAATCGCACACACTATTGTGTGATTGTATGGGGGGGGAGCACCAGGGAAGTAAATTCATGCTATTTTCTTCAGAATTTTTGAATGTAAACGTATGCAAATTTAATCAATGAATTGGCTAGTCTATGAAAAGTGATCTGATCAATTAAGATTTCTTTGTCTGAAAGCCATAACCTACCTAAAAGAAAATTATTCTGTATTCAATGGAACTTATTTTGAAGCTTGGGATGCTTGGGATCCAGTCTTTGCTTTATTGCACATGCTTTTTAAAACAAATTACTTTAATTTACATAGTGAAAAACTAAAGTATTTGTAATTTAAATGAAATGGGGCATTTTGAATGGGGTATTGGTTGGCTTAGCTTGAGGACACTAAGGACACCTGGAACAACAGGATGACAGGTCATTCTTTAGGAAGGGCCATAGTTCAATGGTGGATCACATGCTTTGCATCCTGAAGGTTACTATTTTAATTCCAGACACCTCCAGTTAGCAGGTAATGCGAAAGACCTCTGAGGCCCCACATTCTGGAGAGATACTGCCTGTCAGTGTAGTATATTCTTGAGTCATGATATGAGGATATCATCCTTTCCATTCTTAGCAGTACACGTTCATTGGATGAGGATAAGAAAAAGAACAGCATATATAAAATAGTTCATAAACATATTACCAAACTGTAGTGAAGCAATCCCTGCCGGGGCCTTGAGGAAGTCTCCATTGTTCAAATCTTTCAAGTCTCGGGAGCAAGGAGTATGGGCTGAGACAACCATGTCTATCTCTCCCACTTCCAAAGCTGCCCACAGCTGCTCCTGGAGACATGAGAGGAAGAGTTAATGCCAAGGAAATACTTTTGTAGTTCTCCTTGAGTAAGGTGAAGCCACTGAATGATCAAGGAAGGGTCACATCCCTTTTTGGGGCCAGTGGCACATTTGCAAACTGGATACACAGCTGTGGGCACCACAGCCAAGCACACTTCACAACCTGTTCTACTAGCGACAGGAGCATGCTTCTTTCAACACTAATTTCAGTGGAGTGGGAAAGGAGACCCCGTAGGCACCAGGAAAGGCCTCTGTGGGCACAAGCAACACATTGGTGACCCCTGCATTAATCCATTGATGCATACAGAGGTAATGCAGTTTGTACCAAAGATCCAGGATCAGCTTTCAACTCGAAAATAGACCATCCAAAGCAACAGTGACAGAGCTGCCACTGAAAGTTAGCTCTCCTTAGAATGGAAAAGCAAAAAGGAATGGGCATGGAAAGGAAATTTCTTTGACTAAAGATCCGTATTTAGAAACAGATAACGATAGTGTAGCCATGCTGATTCTTCTGGCCATGCTGATTCTTCTTCTTCACCACCACCAAGTCCTTCTGGAATGTTTTAATGAACTGGGAATAGGAGCATTGCTTTGCAATGATTCCGCTCCTGGATTTTGCAACCTGGCCCAATAAAGAATCACAATAACACTTAATTCACTTGCATTACATATTGTGCAGGAACTGACATTTTTCCTTTCTAGTGCCCCTATTTCTTTAGGAAGGCCTGCCTCATACTTTGGGCAAATTATTAGGGCCAATAAACCATAGTTTATTAAACTGATAATACACCCATGTTTGCCCCCCCTTGTCTGGATCCAGTGTTTTTATTATGGCTATTTTAAACCAAAATTTCCAGTTACATCTGTTTTACCTCAACTTACCAAATAGGATGCAAAACCAACATCTTATCCTGGTATTTGTAGTCTGAGATTACATGATAGTTTCCTAGTTAAGATGTAACAGGGAACTGTGGTTTGAATTAACCATGATGGAGGCACTGAAGCCAGAGCACCATGGGAAGAAGAGAGGGACAAGGAGGTAGCATATAGTCTGATTCTTGTCCTCAAGCATGGTTTATTAAGCTGAGTTCGTTAAACCGGTCCTTAGAGAACAATGAACTTACATTAAGCACTAAACTACCATTTCTTTGAACATGTCTGGATGTGACACAAATGCACTTTGCACTGTCAATTTTAACATATTTTATTTGTTTTTATTGTCTTTTTGTTTCTCATAATGTATATGATGGATTGAAGTAGTTGAACATTGCATTGATATGTCGCTAGACAATCGTTTGGATCTGTGTATTATCTATAGGAGTCAACTGCATAAGATTGTGTGTATGCGTGTATGTGTACTCACTCTTTTCTGAATGCCATTTTAATAACCTGTCATACTTTGTTCATCCAGAACAACCTATAATTTCAACATGAGTGGAGTCTGTTGATCATATAAAGTTCCTGTCTTATCTTATTCTTCTTACTGAATTATTGCAGACATTATCAAGCATTTCTTTTTAATAGTACTCAGATCTTACTTCATAGAATCATAGAATCATAGAATCATAGAGTTGGAAGAGACCACAAGGGCCATCGAGTCCAACCCCCTGCCAAGCAGGAAACACCATCAGAGCACTCCTGACATATGGTTGTCAAGCCTCTGCTTAAAGACCTCCAAAGAAGGAGACTCCACCACACTCCTTGGCAGCAAATTCCCATGTCGAACAGCTCTTACTGTCAGGAAGTTCTTCCTAATGTTTAGGTGGAATCTTCTTTCTTGTAGTTTGGATCCATTGCTCCGTGTCCGCTTCTCTGGAGCAGCAGAAAAACAACCTTTCTCCCTCCTCTATGTGACATCCTTTTATATATTTGAACATGGCTATATCACCCCTTAACCTCCTCTTCTCCAGGCTAAACATGCCCAGCTCCCTTAGCCGTTCCTCATAAGGCATCGTTTCCAGGCCTTTGACCATTTTGGTTGCCCTCCTCTGGACACGTTCCAGTTTGTCAGTGTCCTTCTTGAACTGTGGTGCCCAGAACTGGACACAGTACTCAAGGTGAGGTCTGACCAGAGCAGAATACAGTGGCACTATTACTTCCCTTGATCTAGATGCTATACTCCTATTGATGCAGCCCAGAATTGCATTGGCTTTTTTAGCTGCCGCGTCACACTGTTGGCTCATGTCAAGTTTGTGGTCAACCACGACTCCTAGATCCTTTTCACATGTAGTGCTCTCAAGCCAGGTGTCACCCATCTTGTATTTGTGCCTCTCATTTTTTTTGTCCAAGTGCAATACTTTACATTTCTCCCTGTTAAAATTCATCTTGTTTGTTTTGGCCCAGTTCTCTAATCTGTCAAGGTCATTTTGAAGTGTGATCCTGTCCTCTGGGGTGTTAGCCACCCCTCCCAGTTTGGTGTCATCTGCAAATTTGATCAGGATGCCCTTGAGTCCATCATCCAAGTCGTTGATAAAGATGTTGAATAAGACCGGGCCCAAGACAGAACCCTGTGGCAACCCACTAGTCACTCTTCTCCAGGATGAAGAGGAACCATTGATGAGTGCCCTTTGGGTTCGGTCAGTCAGCCAGTTACAAATCCACTGAGTGGTAGCATAGTCAAGATCGCATTTTACCAGCTTCTTTACAAGAATATCATGGGGCACCTTGTCAAATGCCTTGCTGAAATCAAGGTAGGCTACATCCACTGCATTCCCTTCATCTACCAGGCTTGTAATTCTGTAAAAACCAGATCAGGTTAGTCTGACATGACTTATTTTTCAGAAATCCATGCTGACTATTGGTGATCACAGCATTCCTTTCTAGGTGCTCACAGACTGTTTGCTTAATGATCTGCTCCAGAATCTTCCCTGGTATTGATGTCAGACTGACTGGGCGGTAATTATTTGGGTCCTCTCTTTTCCCCTTTTTGAAAATAGGGACAACATTTGCCCTCCTCCAGTCTGCTGGGACTTCGCCTGTTTTCTAGGAATTCTCAAAGATGACTGCCAGTGGTTCTGAAATCACATCTGCCAGTTCTTTTAATACTCTTGGATGCAGTTCATCTGGCCCTGGAGACTTGAATACATCTAGACTAGCCAAGTATTCTTGTACTATCTCCTTAGTTATTCTGGGCTGTGTTTCCTCTGCTGAATCATTTACTCCAAATTCTTCAGGTCGGGCATTGTTTTCTTTATCGGAGAAGACTGAGGCAAAGAAGGCATTGAGGAGTTCAGCCCTTTCTGTGTCCCCTGTTTGCATTTCACCATCTTCTCCTCTGAGTGACCCCACTGTTTCTTTGTTCTTCCTTTTGCTACGAACATACCCATAAAAGCCTTTTTTGTTGCTTTTAACCTCTCTAGCAAGCTTGAGTTCATTCTGTGCTTTAGCTTTTCTGACTTTGTGTCTACACGTGCTGGCTATTTGTTTGACATACTTCATATGTCCTCTCTCTCTGCCATCACTTTATTTTTATTTTATCTTTTTATTTTTTGTCATTTGATTGGACCACTTCCATTTCCCATAGCTCTTACCTGGTTGTTCTTGTCCCTGATAGGAGGGCAGCATTTGTAGTAGATGCCTCCTGGGGGAATGCATTCAGATGCCAGGCTGAGGTAGTGGTGTGCAGTTTCTATCGTAATTGGTGCTCCCTTCTGACGAGCATCCTTGATAATGGGCAAGGCTTGAGCAGAGGAGAGATTAACGATGTGGCATGGTATCCTGTAAAGTTAAAAGCATATGATTATTGTTGGAGGTGGTATGCCTCTGAATACCACATGCCCTCCAACATCCATCAGATGATAATAGGGACATATTCTACATCAGTGCCCCCCACCCTGCCTTCTCCTCAGAGGCTGGGGCAGGGACTCAGATGCAGTGGCTGAATGAAGCAAACCAGACCCAAGTGACTGTAACAGCTGCTCTTCAGCACTTGTGACCTCTTGGCACGCCTCACAACAGTGACCTTGTGGAAGGCCTCGCCCGCTTAGCTCCCTCTCATCAGTTTCTTTATGAGAGACCAGCTGACCGAGGAGCAAGGAAACAGTGAAAAACTTTATTAGGGACCCTCAAGTGACCCGGATCTTGTTTTCATATAAACAGGAAGTGGGGCCATATTGAGTCAGGAGAGAAGGAAGGGAGTGGGAGGCATAGATCTAAGAAATGTCCTAGAGGGGCGCACGGTCTGAACTTCCAGTACTGAAGGGAAGGACCCTTGGGAATTCGGGACGTGGTTGCTTAAGGGTGTTTGTGACGATCCCGGTATTTTTGGGGCAGTTGGAGTATGGTACCAGTTGCTGGGAAGCACATGCCAGGAGAGAGCTTTTGCACACAGGTCTTGCTTGTGGGTTCCCATAGGCATCTAGTTGGCCATTGGGAGAACAATATGCTGAACTAGATGGGATTTTGGTGTAATAGGGCAGGGCTTTTTTATGTCCTTAGCATGCTCTCTCATTTCCAGCTTAACAGAAAGAAACACTCACTTATACTGGAGACACAGTTCAGCAATGGTGATGGCGGCCTCCACCTCCATGGTATAAGGGCGTGTGTCCAATAAAGTGCTGTACTCCATGGTGTCTGATTGGGGGAAGGGAGAGAAAAATATAAAGATGCACACATTTAATACCGGTGCCCCTACCAAGTGGGTTCTAGCAAGATTATTTCTAGTGTTTTAGTATATTAAAATGCACTTAAGGTCCTTAGGGGAACGGTTCCCAGCTCCCTTCACATCCTAGAAAGATTGTGCCCATTTCTTGTGCAACTGAAATCTCCCTCCCTCCTATGTCATCAGAGGGAGGCCATTCTGAAATCTTCAGGTATTTTTCTTCAGACAGTTCACTGCCCAGGGCTTCTCCAGACTCCTTGCTGTCTCCTCTCTTATCTACTCTCCTTTATTTGCCCTATTGATGGTCTCTATTATCTATTTCTTTGTTGGTGCAAAACAAATTCTAAGCTGAGCAAACACTTCCATTCAGAAGAACACAAAGGGATGACCATGGTCTTGTGATGAAGAGGGGAAATGCTCCCATGTCTCCTGGCAGACATATGTGGTGGGGTAAAAGTAAAGGTACTGGTTAGCATAATACATACCCTCTTGGACAGGCAGGGAGTGACTTGGCTCCTGTTCTGGATGGAACTGTGTAGAGAGTCCCAAACAGGGGGGGGGGGAAAGTTTAACTTTATATAAAAAATTTCTACAGGAAGATATAACAATGTGACAACAACAACAGCAGCAGCAGCAGCAACAATTTATTATTTGTACCCTGCCCATCTGGCTGGGTTTCCCCAGACACTTTGGGCGGCTTCCAACAAAGATTAAAAATACATCTTCTTCCTTCTCACCCCCACCCCATCCCAGTGGTCTGGTTTCAGACAAGCCTATGAAAGCTAAATGTCACCAAGAGTGCTTAATTTAAAGCAGGGAAGACTGCCTGTTGTTTTTTAAAAAACAAAAAACAAAACAGTATTGTGATATATCAAATCATAACAGCACCTTTTCATTCTAGTACTCAGTGCTGAGAAGGGAGTTGCTCTAATTTAACAGTGAAACTGCTTACAGTGGTGCCCCGCAAGACGAATGCCTTGCAAAACGAAAAACCCGCAAGACGAAAGGGTTTTTCGGTTTTTGCGTCGCTTCGCAAGACAAATTTCCCTATGGGCTTGCTTCGCAAGATGAAAACGTCTTGCGAGTTTGTTCGCTTTTTTCCTAAAGCCGCTTGAAGAGGCGCAGTTGTGACGGACCGTGCTTCGCAAGACAAAAAACATCGCAAGACGAAAAGACTCGCGGAACGAATTATTTTCGTCTTGTGAGGCACCACTGTATTGCCCTAGAATCCAGGTACTCAGGCTAATATATTCTATAGCAGTATATTACACGTTAGCTAAAAGGTGGGTCCTGGTTCTTTTCTCCCTTGAATCTTTTGTGGGATGTTGGATGCCAGTTTTCCAAGAGCGGATTTTTCTGTGTTTGCTGAAGAATGTATGCCACCTTAAGTGTCTCTTTTGAGATGGAAAGTGCAGGTATAAATAATCCAAAGAAGTGAAAACCACAACGATTAAAGATAGAAAAAATATAAGCAGGTTATAAGAAGTTGGGATTTGGTAATTCAATATGTAAAATAAGAATTAGCTTATACACATAAGAATAAAAGAAAGGAAATAGGGAGGTTGTTCTCACACCTTTAAAATATGTGCAGATCATGAATTAATATACCACAATTAAATTTTAATTGGGTATATTTAATATTAATTAATGGTTTATTATGAAGGGGCATTGCTTAATTTTATTAATATTAGTAAATTCTTTTAATTATTGTACTAATCTTTATTCATCTTTTTTGTGTCATTTATAGTACCTGAATAGCCTACTGGGGAAAAGTATGTACAATAATTCAATTCGCTAATAAAATATACATAAAAAATTAAAAATAAGTAATGCCCAAGGAGAGAAAGTGTGAAATGTTACCATCCATACTGGAGATTCGCTGGAAGAGAGTAGAGAAATGGAAAACAGGTACTTAATGTCAAAGGTGCTAGTGAGTAAAAGAGTAGGAATTCAGCTCCTTACCAGGAGAACACAGTCTGTGTCTTGCAGTTCATTCATTGCCACATGTATATCATGTAGACAAACATGGGGAAAGTCCTCCACACCAGTGGCCATTAGGAAGCACTGAAATCCAGGAACCCCAGCCTTCAGCATTGGTAGGAGCTCAGCCTAAGAGATAGCACAAGGACAAGCACTTGGAAAGTTTGCTAATAATATGAAGAAAGCAGAAGAATGGCTGAGTTGTGAATTAAGTTCTGCCCTCTTGTAATTTCTGCACATATTCAGCTTCAATTGAGTTTTCAATTTAAATGCAAACTGAATCTAAATTTTCACCTACCCCTATGAGGATGAGCAGAGTTCATTTCCCACTTCCAACAATTTGCTGCAATTCGTTCATACACATATGGAATTAGAACTGGGATTTCAAGCCAAGTGATTTATTTCAAGCCACATCTCTTATTTTCAAAACTGTGTACTGTATTGTACTGTTTCCAGAGCTCTTGCATAGGGTGCAGTGTAACTTAGGGTTGCCATATGTACGGAATTTCCTGGACATAGCTGGCAATCGGTCATCGGAAATCGTGTCTGGATGGAAATTGCTGAAAAGCTCAAAAACGTTTCTGGCCAGGTTTTCACTTTTTGAAATACAGCAACCCTAGTATAACTAAAAACATGGCAGAATCCTCCATCCATTTGCAGCCTCTTACTTTTAATGGATCATGCTATCTAAAGGAACACTTTCATTTCTGCAGCCCTCTCTATTTCTCTTGCCTTCATGGCCCCCCTCCAAAGTACATAAGACACAAGGGAGCTGATGCCATTTCATTGCTGGATACAAACCTGATTTCCAGGAATGATGCCACCCCAAAATGCAACATCAACATGGCACTTTCCCTTGGCAGACTGGAGCTTTTTCTCAAGGGCATACAAGGTTGTTGTTGGAGGACTGGAGTACCTGAGTTAAGGGGATGAAGTAGAATAAGATGTTACTTGGAAACAAGGCTGGCCCAGCACATTTTGCTGCCTAAGAGCAGCAAATGATACCTGTCTTCCTCCTCCACCACCACTACCACCATAATCAAAGTCAGGGAGCAGATGGCAGCTGAAACAAGAAGTCTCAGCATGTCTCCTCACTCCCTGCCCTTTTATGAGAAATGCCTCATTCTGCCTAATTGTAGAACCATTCCTACCTAGAAGGAAACTAAACTGTGTCCACTGTCCAGGCTCATTTCTAGCCCAGTCTGGCTGCCAACCTGTAACACAGCTTTAATACATCCTCTATACTAGTGACCTCATTCTTCAAGTGTGGCTCCTGATGCAACCAAAGCAGTACCAACCGTGTGCAAACTGATTCCAACAAAAACATTACCTTAGTTTAAATTTGCCTCTGTTAGGTTGTGGTAGCTACTTGAATTTCTGCCACTGGATCCTATTTACATGCCAAAGATGATGGATTTCCCTATTCCCATATGAGCTTGCACCAGGCATAAATGTTTATTTATTGATTGATTTAATAAATAATATTTCTATCATGGCTTTCTTTTAGCAAAGGGCTCAAAATACTATACATTCCAGCATTCAACAAGCAACCTGTGAAGTAGGTGAGGCTGAGAGACAGACACTGTCTCAGTGTTGCCCAGTGTGTGTAATGGCTGAGTGGGGATTTGAACATCAGTATCTCCAGTTCTGGTATTTTTCTCCTATAGTGAACCACCTCAAATGATCAGGAAAGGCAGGCTATGCATTTGATAAATAAATCAGTAACTACGACCACCACACTCAGGGCTGTTGGTGTGTGTGTGTTTTGTTTGTGTAGTATAATTATGTCTAGACATTTAAAGGTAAAGGTACACCTGACCATCAGGTCCAGTCGTGACCGACTCTAGGGTTGCGCGCTCATCTCGCTCAAGAAGCCGGGAGCCGGCGCTTGTCCGCAGACAGCTTCCGGGTCACGTGGCCAGCGTGACTAAGCCGCTTCTGGCGAACAAGCGCAGCACATGGAAACGCCGTTTACCTTCCTGCTGGAGAGCGGTCCCTATTTATCTACTTGCACTTTGGGGTGCTTTCGAACTGCTAGCTTGGCAGGAGCTGGGACCGAGCAACGGGAGCTCACCCCGTCGGGGGGATTCGAACCGCCGACCTTACGATCAGCAAGTCCTAGGCACTGTGGTTTTACCCACAGCGCCACCCGCGTCCCGTGTGTGTTTTGTTTGTGTGGTATAATTATGTCTAGACATTTGGTGGGGCCTCAAAAAGGAAAACCAACCAACCGACCATGGATTTCTGGTGTGGAAATTGAGCATGGGAATTCACCCTTGGTTACAGTATGTGAATATGACCAGTAGGTGACACTGCAGGACTATATATGGTGTTTCAGAAATCCTGCCCTGCAGAAGCTGCTCCAGCTGTTGCCTTCCACCCAAAGCGTTCTTTTTCTACAGGTGCTAGGAATCTGTAAGACAGGCCTGAGCACATGGGTGTGCAAAGAAAGTTAATGTGATGATACAGAGAACCGCTTGGTTTCCATGTGGGATGGAAGGCAGAATAATAATACTACAAGAAAATAAATAAAAAGCAACAAAGACAGTGGCTTTTACTAGATGCAGTGCAAGCACAAGAATGCTCAGTTATGCATAGTTCCCTGCCCCTTCTTTAGCTCTTTAGTCTCCTATTGGGGAAATGTTTATTAAAAACTTGCTTGGAAAAACACACATCACACACACAGATTCTCAACTCATCCTGAACCCCTTGGAAAGCAATTCCTGAGGGTCAAGCGACCCTCAGGAAAGTCTTAGGATTTGAGCCAAGGGCCTACAATGGGATGAGGGATTAGATCATATTAGGAAGAGACATATAAACTCTTACATTGTAGTTTATATGAGTTGACCTGGGAAATCTCATTGTGAATTCTGCATTAAAATGGGAAAGTCCTTATTCTCTCCCTTTATTCCCTCCCTCCAGCTCTCTGGTAACGTACAAGGGCATGTCAACAACAGTGGTGATGCCTCCTGCAGCTGCGGCCTGAGTCACAGATGTAAATCCTTCACCAGCTGGCTGTCCAGGCTCATATATATGCACATGAGGGTCAATTATTCCAGGCATGACCACGAGGTCTCCGACATCTAAGATCTGTAGGCAGAAGGTTAATTGCAGGTTAATTGCAGAACATTCTAAAGTTGCCTTCATCATGAGTGTGGTCCATAGAATGCTTGTAACCTGTGCAGGTTCCTTGTTAAAAACTCTGGATTTTAATTCAAAACACAGTTTAGTATTTTGCTTTTTGGAACGCTATAGAAAGCTTGGAGGAACACTTTAAAAACTCACAGCCACAATCCATGGCAGACTAAAAGAGCTCTTAAAACCATTCATTCTCTGCTGGATTGTGGCCCACAACAGTTGAGATTTCTAAGAATGTTTCATAATTGATTTGATCATTTGGACTTCTTGCTAGGCTTCCTGCTCACTCTACCTTATTAGAACACTCATCCAGTAAGAGATCTGTCATAATTTCAACATGCCAGGAATTGTATTTTTTTTAAAAAAACAACGAAACAAAACACTTGCATCTTTGTCGCAAACCATTATTCATCAGACACTCATCTTCCTTGCATGTGCACTGAGAGCTCAACCATTTCTCAAATTTCCTAAGAGAAAGTTAGATTCAAGTTACTTGGAAGCAATTAATAGTCTTGCAGCTCCTTAAAGAAGGAGTACAGTATGCTTCATTAGCTGCTTTGCACGAGTGGATGAATTCAGGCAAAGCCATTGTTTTGTCTTTTCCCTTCTTTTTGGAAATACATTGACTTTCAGAAGTTATGTTGCATCTGATGGCATTCCTAATTAGGAAGGCTTGTCTCTCTTTTCTTTCTTTTTTTTTAAAATAATATTTATTGAGGGTTTAAAGATTACAGAAAAAAAGAAGAGTGAAAAAATGAAAAATTAAATACATAAAAAACAAAAAAGACAAAAAAACAAAAAAACAATACAGTAAAACAGAAAAAAGAAAAACAAGCATTTAAAAACACATCCAATGTTTCCCTATCTTTATCTTTCATTTACTTGTTTCATCGACCTCCTCACACCTCCCTTTTTTGTATTCTAGTTCAATTAGCTGTTTCAGCAAATCCTTTCCATCTTACTCAATTTTTGTTCCATAATTTATCTTAACCCAATCTAAATTTTCCACTTTAACCCATTAACAATCTATTTTTACTTAATTCTTTATAACCTTTCTGCTAAAGCCATGTAACTTCATTCCAGCATCCTTCTAACATTCCTTAATTTTACAGTATTTCTGTAAATAAACTTTAAATTTTTTCCAATCTTCTTCCACCGACTTCTCTTTTCATCTCCAGTCATTTTTCATTCTCTTAAGATGCTTTAAGACACAAACATTTATTTAGATTGTACAGGGTGAGTCTTTTAGAAGAGGCCTTGTGGAACATGTGTACTCTGTTATCTATGGGGCCTCTCTTAAAGGACTCACCCTGCACTAATGTACAAAAGAGGTCTCAGATTTAAAGGGACAGAGGCAGAAATAACAAGACTGACTCAGGTTGAGAGGCTACTTGGAGGAGTTTCCAATCTAGTTTTCCCCTCCAGTTGAGATCTAATTCCTACCTTTCTAAGGGCAGCAGGAACCAAACTGTCTCTCAGAAGAGTATTCACTATCTTTGAAGTCCAGACTGTAACAAGGAAGGACAAGGATCTAATAAACATTGACCACATCTAGTATTTACTGTACAGTGGTACCTCGGGTTAAGTGCTTAATTCGTTCCGGAGGTCCGTTCTTAACCCAAAACTGTTCTTAACCTGAAGCACCACTTTAGCTAATGGGGCCTCCTGCTGCTGCCACGCTGCCACAGCACGATTTCTGTTTTCATCCTAAAGCAAAGTTCTTAACCGGAAGTACTATTTCTGGGTTAGCGGAGTCTGTAACCTGAAGCGTACGTAACCCAAGGTACCATTGTACTCCTATTCAGTATTTTCTATTAATTTTTAAAAATACTACTGTTCTCTGTTTCATTTTTCGTTTCATTTTTAAATCACTATCACAGTCCCTCCTACCAGCACATTGATTGGGGCCTGGAAATGGACTGGAAGCCAGTGAAGATGACATAGCCAGTGTCATAATACGCTGATATCTTCCAATCCTCACTAACCATCTTGTTGCCTTGTTTGGGGTCAGCTGCAGTTTCTGGACCATCTTTGAAGGCAGCCCCACATATAATGCAGTGCAATAGTCTAGCTGGTAGATTACTAGACCATGGATAACTGCCACAAGGCCATCCAAGTTCAGCTAAGGTTGTATCTAGAACAAGTTTTCTCATTCATAATGGCCCCTGTAGCAGGCAATGCAGAGCCGTAGTCTCATCTTGTAACAGCAATTCAACACAGTACATATGGAATTTCCCAAAATATGGAATTTCCTGCTGCAGGATGTGGTGATGGCCACCAACTTGGATAGCTTTAAAAGAGAATTAGGGAAATTAATCGAGGAGTAGCCTGTCAATTACTGCTTATTGTGATGACTGCGCACTACTTCCAGGGGCAAAGGGAGATTGCTTCAGGAAACCAGTTTCTGGGTAACAGTACAGTGGTACCTCAGGTTAAGAACTTAATTAGTTCTGGAGGTCCGTTCTTAACCTGAAACTGTTCTTAACCTGAGATACCACTTTAGCTAATGGGGCCTCCCGCTGCCACCATGCCACCGCCACGTGATTTCTGTTCTCATCCTGAAGCAAAGTTCTTAACCTGAGGTACTATTTCTGAGTTAGCAGAGTCTGTAACCTGAAGCGTCTGTAACCCGAGGTACCACTGTAATGGGAAATGGCCATTGCACTCATATCCTGCTTGTGGGTTTCCTGAAAACAGGATACTGGATTTGATAGGCCTTTGTTCTGCTCCATTAAGGGTCTTCTTATGTTCCAGCAACTGGCCATATCTGACACAGATGATTTACATGGACAGAAAGAGAACCAATAGCTTTTCTGCCAAAATCTACCCTATGAACCAAGCAGTGAGAGAATATCATGCGCAGCTCATGGACAATTCACAGACAGAGCAAGTTGCGTTAATTATTAGTCGAGGTAATGTGGAGTGTGCTGTGATCAGCAACAGGCACTGGCTAAAGGTCACTGGTCAGGCAACTAAAAGTTTAACCCAGAAGGAAAACCACATAAAAAAAAGAGAGAACACTTTACCCTGGCCCCTATCCAATGCATTCACGGTGAATTTGGTTCAATGCTCCGCACTGGCATTATGACCATAGGGTCTAGTTCTCTACTCAGTTACAGTGAAGTCAATGGAATCATGATGGCGTGAAACTAGTGTAACTGAGTGGAGAATTAGCCCCCAGGGATGTGATGTTTTGTGTTGGGATAGTTCACTTTCACAAGCTCCCGCATAAAGCTCTCCTAATACCATGCTCCAGAATATATTTTCCTTTCTCGTTCATAAAATAGCTTGAGGCTTGGTTATCTGAAGTTGGTTACTAATGCATGATGCTGCCTGAACAAATAATTCATCATAAGAGGCCCTTCTTCAGGTTCCCTTACCATCTCAGGTTAAGAGGATAACGACTAGGGAGAGGGCTTTCTCAGTAATAGTGCCTCATGTACAGAATGCCCTCTCCAAAGAAGTTTACCTGGGACTAATCTTCATCATTTTACAGTGCCAGCTGAAAACTTTTTTTTTATTTGCCCAGACATTCCAGCATGTCTTATACCCGATCTGTTTTGCGTTTTGTTTTATGCTTGTTGGATTTTGCTGTTTCTTGGCTGTTGCTTCTGTGATTTATATACATTTCATATTGTATTTAATGACAATATTTTTATTGCTTTCCTTACTCATGTCCCTGCAAGTCAGGTCAGTCTCTCTCTATTCTTTTTTATAAATACAATTTTAATGTTACTATTTATATTATTTGTATCCCACTGTTCTTCCAAGAAACTCAGGGTGGCATACATGTTTTCTTCCAGTTAAATTTTCACAAGAGTCTTGCAGCGGACCCTGGGCTTGAGAGATTATGAATGGCCCAAAGTCACCCATTAAGATTCATGGCTAAAGTGGGATTTTAATTGAAATCACTTCCATCTAACTCCACCACTGTGCAATACTACACAGGACCCCGTAATTGCACTTGTATGTTGTTGTCATCGTCTGTGAAAACTGTAATGTGTAGGAAAGATATAACAGATATGAAAGATGTCGTGTGTCACCCTTTAGAGCAGTAGCTATTCATTTAGAACCACAGTTAAGAAAGGGATCAGTGTAACCTTGAGCTGTCTTAGAATTTTTCATCAGCACAGATTAACAATGAAACATTCTGGGAGGTTTATGCATATAAAACCGTGCTTCAAAATGTCAGCGCTATTAAATGCTGAACTTTCAGCACTGTTGACATTTTAAATACTTCAAAATATATTGGAAATTGAACCTGTTTATAAAATATGTTTGCATGCTCATTTCCACATACAATGGTCAAGACTTTCTATAACAATAATATTTAGCTAATCCTAGTCATGTCCACTGTGATGCTTTACCTGCTTGTAAACTGTAGACCCATGTTGGGACACTTTACTGACTTCATTAATAAAATTTCCAAAACTTTCAGCCATTATATCAATTCAAGTTCAAATGTGGGGAGCCAGGATACCCATGGAGACGCCTAGCACCTACACAGTTATATTTTATTCTCCCAGGCTTTTAAAAGAATTTTGGTCCTCTATCTGTATTTTATGCTGCTTTTGTATGGGATTGCATTTTTATTTAATTTTACTGTTTTATTTGTCAAACATGCTAGAAACAGATCCTGAACGCTAGTATAGAAATCCACAAAAAATTAAAGTGTTAAATGAGTTCATACCTTTTCTCCACTGGGTCTGGCCCAGTTTCTCTTTGGAAGAACATCAGCTATCTTTCCATCACAGATGACAATCTCCGCTGGGCCAATGGTATTATTCTGCACAACCCTGTTGCTTCTTACAGTCACAATCTCTGAACCTACTTCCACTTTGGCTGGCCCTTAATTTAAATTAGTAGAGAGGCAGAATTCAGCAAAAACAAACCAATCAAACTTCTGCAACTAATGTTACTGTTTCTGTTATAAACTCATAGTAAGATACCACATTTTCTCTTCCTTTCAGCATGATTTTACACCCTTGTGAAATTGCTTCAGTTTGCTCCATGTGTACAGATGCTTCTATAATTATACTCTGAACACAACACAGAAGATGAGTCCTGCTGACTAGAAGGCATTCTCCATGACAAGGCAAGACAACAAACCTACTCCCAATTTAATATTTTTTCTTGCTAGCTTGATATTAAGGATGGGAGGGAAATCCAATTTTGTTTGCATTTGAGTGAGAAACTACCTGATTTGTTCTTCTTAAACCAGTATGTGAACTGAAACTCAATTATCCTTCAAAATTCGCACTTCTCTGAATGTTGTGATGGAGTTTTCTGACTAAGCAATGTGTACCAAAATGCATATATTAGGGGAAAGTGTTCATAAAAATGCATACGTTGGTGGAAAATACCTTTCTTTAAAAAAAGGTTATATTTATTAAATTTATATCCTGCTTTTTATCCAGAGAGGCAATTATAATAAAATACAATATTATTAGAGAATATAAATTGCAAAAATGTACATATTAGTCAAAACTGCATTCAAGAATCTGTGTTTCAGCAGAAATACACACTAAAATACTGACTAATTTTCATGAGAGTTGTTGCAGTTTGCAGCAGAAATGTGGAGAACTGAATTAGTAAAAGAGAGAAAACAAAATTGACATATTCATCCATCCTTACTTGTTATTGCTTCCTTTATTAATTCAAAATGCAATCTTCTATCCAGAGGCTCTTTATCAAATTATTTTAGGCTCCCTCTACCCAGCGGCCCTTCACTTACCTGCCTGAGTGGCATTGCTTTTTTTAGACATGTTAAGATTGGCAACAAGGATCCAAACCCTTGAGTATTGCTGCCTGCTTGGCTCTCATTCAGTTCCTTCTCTCTTGCTTTCTGGCAAACATTGACATGAAGCGTTACAAGAAAAGAAACTTTCTGAACCTCACAGTAGATTGCTGAGGACCTGGTCTTTACCAAAACTCAAATGGTATGAATTAATCAAACAAATAAATACATTTCCCATGTCCTACTTTGAGACCTTGGAAGTTAGTGATGGAACTGGTGGGGTTAATCATTAATTGCTTAATCTTTTGCAAATAGAAAGTTACTTTTCTTTCATGAATGACCCCCCCCAATCAATCACTAAGTGTTCAATCGACTATCTCTTCTGTCCACAGTCTATAATATTTTAGGTGTTACAAAAATACAATACAATAAGGGTTTTGCAAAAAGAAGCTCATATGCCTCTGCCAAGAAACACAGGTGGGCAGTGGCGTTGCCACCACTCAGCTGAATGTCGCTACTTTTAATATTTTATTGCAATTTGCCAACAACGTTGGCTGTCCAGTGCGACTTCACTAGTAGTTCATAAATAATGATGATGATGGGCAATTTGGTCCATAAGGACCAAGCAGATATTTGCTCTGTGGCAGTTGCAGGGGAATCTTAAGCAAAGCAAGTGACACAGAGTAACAAGCAATAAAAACAATCCAGTAACAATTCAGAATTGAGATGGGATTTGAACCAAATCTATCCAATTCATTTTGAAAAGTTGCCGTGGGAGACCCTGTACTGCATTTGCCTTTAAAATGCCTATCCCCTTTAAATTCTGGCTAGCATTGTGCCCAGGCTATCCCATCCCACTCTGAAAGCAATTAAGACCCCTTGTTGGAGATACTTAAGCAGAGGCTGCATGTTTACCTCTCAGGGATCTTGTAGTTGCAAAATTCCTGCAACTGAGCAGGAGGGTAGGCTCTAAGACCTCGAAGGTATCTTCCAACTTTAAAAATGCTTGATTATGGAATCAACTGATTATGGAGCAACTGTGCCCCTTATTTGACAATGCACTTATCCCTTAACCCTGCATAAGCCATCCATTTCTGAATAGAAAATTCTGGAAAAATTGCTTGGATGGCTCCATCAGGGTCTTTATTAATGCTAAAGTTATGTCCTACTGCTGGCAATAAGGGATGGCTTGCTTCCATGCACCATGGCTGCCTGATTATAAGAGCCATTACTGTCTCTGTGGCTTCTGGGTCCTGGGACAAATGTTTTACAGTAATATGGAGATGAGTCCTGCTGTAACCAAGGTGCTCTTGTGTAAGCAGTTATCCTAAATGTTGGTAATGAATTCTCGAAAGCAGACACCTCCAATATCCTACCCAATTTAGTGCAAACATTAATTTCCTTTTCTCTCCTTCATGCCATCATAACAGCAGTTCTGCAACCCTGCCAAACAGGCATTAGATAACAACAGAGCAATGGAGTGGATATATTCCAGCAGGGCTTGAGTCAAACAGGAAATGCTCCAGCTGGGACTAGTGAACTGCAGGGAAACAATCTTCTTCCAGATAAGGGGATGGGGGTGTAATAAAGGCAGAAGGTGCATGATGCAAACCCGAGCAGCCCTGAACACAAAAGGGAATCCACAAATGCTTCTTCTCAAAAGGCTAGTGTGCTGCAGTGATCCTGACTGTTAAGATCTGGGTAGGAAGGGTTATCAGATAAAATCCTTATCTGAGTATACTGACTGGAGACAGACCATACTTTTTTAAACCCAAGTTTCTCTGAGCCTGCAGACTTATTATTTAGGGTGGATTCATAAATGCATGTACGTCATGGAAGGCTTAGAGGACACAAAAGTCAGACAATGCACATCATCTAATTGAATAGCTCACCACTCATTAACTCATAACTAAATGTTAAATCTGCCACCACTGACAAATAAAAGGTTTTGAGATATGTTTTAGTGATGAGAGGATACAAATGTGCTTTCTCCTGTGAAGTCAGTCAGGTTTCCCCATGTCCCTGAAGTCTTTTTCCTGACAGATACACTTATCAGATGACTTCACTCAGCTGCTTCCTCAGAAAAAGATCAATTGTATTTTTTCTTTCCAGAGAAACCATTTTGGTTGGTTCATTTTTTTGAGGATAAATGCATGAGGCTACAGAAGCAATGAAATCTCAGGCTATACCAGAAAAAGCTGACCCTAGCATATATGTGTAGTCCAGCTTTCTTCCTTCACAGTGGTCAACCAAATGTCTGTAGGAAGCCTGCAAGCACTGCCTGGGCACAACAACACTCTCCCTTTCTGTGGTTTCCAGCATCTGATATTCAGAAACATATAACTTCTGGGAGTATTTAATTCTTACTGCTTTTTTATTTATTTTAAAGCAAAAATTAGTTGCTTTTAAATTAGTTATAAGTTGTTTTAACTGCTTTTAACGTGTTTTAATTGTTGTAACTCGCCCTAGGACCTTAGGATGAAGGGCAGGTAATAAATTTAAACAACAATAAAATTTATTATTATTTTATTTTTTTAAAAGGCAGCCATAAGGAAAAACTTCAAAACTTACATGGTCACAGTACCTTTAATGGGACCGATAATGATAGTAAAAAAATTTTTTTGTATATCACAAGAAAGCAAGATAAGGTATAGAATTTCTCCTTGTAGTTTGCTTTTGAAATGCGGTAACTTCGTTCAAAAAGAATATATGAGAAGAGTGTGTGACCAAGGGATGACCCGTATGCTGTTTTCAACATCTGCTAGCTAGGAAACTTGGATGTAAGCTTCTTTTCTTATTGGTATAAATGAATATTTCCATCTGGCAGGAAGGTCAGTGTTCTAACTAGCAAATGCCAGCCTGAGTAAAATTGGAGATAAAGCTAAAAAGATGC
Source organism: Podarcis raffonei (assembly GCF_027172205.1). Lineage (NCBI taxonomy): Eukaryota > Metazoa > Chordata > Lepidosauria > Squamata > Lacertidae > Podarcis > Podarcis raffonei. The sequence continues at coordinate 62,801,983 of NC_070606.1, read as the reverse complement.
AAAGCCCAACCTCATATGCCCTTGCTGTAAATAGTGACATGCATGCTTCAGCTGAGGGAGATACACACGTCGTAAGCAGTTAGGTCTGCAGCAAAGACAAGAACTGGATACACTTTTTAGATGACAGAGATAAAACAAGCAAACAAAAAGCTTCAATATGGACCAATATAGTCCTCACTTTTAGAATACTGGGGAAATGTCTGAGATTCAGAAATGGTAGAGTAAGCAAGCAAAGTGGAAAAATTAAGTAATTAGATGTGATGAAGAGTTTGGGACAAAAAGTAACAGGTGTTATTGGATGCGCACAATAATTGATGCTGGGATGGGCATAGGATGCTATTTTCCTGAAATTAGAAAAATAAGTCATTTATTAAATACATTTTTCCTGTATCAAGTGGATTATTTATGTTGAAAGTTATTGGTAATATTTTTGAACCAAACAGAAATAAACAGCTTTCAGATACAGTTTAAAGCAAGGGCCAACTTTAAAAAAGGTATTACAGAAACAAAATAACCCTACAAAAGATAAACGGTTTAGCTCACAACACTGCTTAACTTGTAGTAACACCAAACAAAATAAGTGATCACTAATTAAAATTGTCCCCCACTGTTTATTCAACTATAAACATTAGTTGATTTAATTTACCTAATTAATCTATGAACTCTATCCAAAGTGCTAAGAGATCTTGTTTGGGCTCGTGGCTAAGATTAACATTGGTATGGGGGTTGTTCTTGGGTAACACCCTGCTTTGCTTATGAGAGCCCTGGGCAAATTACAAAACAGAACTAAAAACCCAAGGTCCATAAAATACAGTAAAACAAAAATGTAAACAATTATCCACAGAATACAGTATTGTTTATTCATATGCAATATTTGCCAAATTTAATTTACAAAGCAGTTTACAATTTAAAAATGCATGTACAGTGGTATCTCAGGTTACATACGCTTCAGGTTACATACGCTTCAGGTTACATACTCCACTAACCCAGAAATAGTGCTTCAGGTTAAGAACTTTGCTTCAGGTTGAGAACAGAAATCGTGCTCCTGCGGCGCGGCAGCAGCAGGAGGCCCCATTAGCTAAAGTGGTGCTTCAGGTTAAGAACAGTTACGGACCTCCGGAATGAATTAAGTACTTAACCCGAGGTACCACTGTACACACTACGGCTGAAACCAATACCAATATAGCAAAACTAAAAAACCCATATATTAAAGCAGTCAATGGAATATTTATTTCATCAACGTATATAGTTCATTTAATACATAAAAACCTCCAATCTGTGATTTAACAAAATGACACCCTAAAATCATTAAGTGAAAATTCCAATAAAACAAAACACTTACTTTCAATATCAGAATAAAAATCTGGAGACAAAATACTAAGCAGTACAATATAAAAATTAAGCCAGGAAATGCAAGCAATTTTTAAAAAGAAGTTCTAAAACATGCCACAGTTGACCCCTCTTGGATTACAGGGGCAAGGGTTCCAGAGGGTTAGTGCTACTGTGGGAAACACCTGCTTCTGCTTTGTCACTAGATGACAATCATCTGTGTATCTTATAGAAGGCTCACTGTTGAATTCCTTCCTTTTAAGGAGCTTGATTAATGGATGGTCCAACCTTTCCCTTTTAGAAAATGCTGGATATTTTGTAATTTACTGAAATGTTGTGAACTGCCCTTAGAACCTTGGGGTTGAAGGGTAGGTTGTTGTTGTTGTTGTTGACATTATGCTGCTACTGCAATGATGATTTGGTTCCTAATACCAAATTGGTCAAGGCTAGATGAAATATATCCCAAGAAGACCAGAGGCATTGCAGAATCATCATATGAAAAATTGAAAGGTTATCAACGTATTGTGGCTGATGCCACCAATGCATACAATATTAATTCCATAGGATCCCAAAATGTGAACTCTGCAAAAAGATTTGAGCACACAAACGTGGCAGGAGATCAGCTGTGTTTATTTGATTCTGCTACACACCTGCTATATTCACATGTGATCACTTTGCAGCAATGAAGACCAAAAACGCCGATTTTATTTATATATATATATATATGGCTGGCGCTCTTGGGTTGTTTTTGTCATAACCCTGATTTAGTTTCCTTGCTAACGTGTGTGCAGCGGGGCGGCGAGGAATGCAATTTTCGAGCACCAAAAGCGCGTTGCTCTGGCCCTGTGTGGATGCGCAGGCTGGGGATGATGAGTCAGATCTCCTGCGATAGAGCAAGTGCATGGATGCGGTTGGCACGGATGCCTGCCGTCTCCATTTTCGCTCGCTGCTTTGAGGAGTCATACCCGGAGTGGGCGGGGAGGCGCTTGTGCTCTGCCCAGGGCGAAGACGGCTGCCTCTGCCGGCTTTCCCCCGGGGCCACGCATCGCAGTTCCGCAGTGAGCGGGTCGGCGGCCTCTGGAGCGCCCAGAGCAGGCGCGCCTCCCTCCTCCCTCCCTCCGGAGAGGCAGCATCAACAGCGGCAGAAGCCGAGCGCCAGCCCCGCCCTTCTGGCGGCTGCGGTCGACAGGCTCCTCTGCTCCGCCAGCCAATCAGCGCGCTGACAGGGCCGAGGGGCGGGGCGCGCAGTGAACCTGCAGGAATCGAGCATCCCCAGAGAGCGCAGCATCAGCACCACAAACCCGGGGAGGCGGCCAGGCGCGTCTCTTCGCATCTCGTTCCATCGGGCAAGCGGGCGCGCAGGCAGGGGCCGCATCCCGGAGCCTCGCCAATGCCAGCGCCCGCATTTCCCAACCGAGGGCGGACCGCACGGAGCCTCTGAGCCCGCAAAAGGTAAGCCCGCAGCCTTCCATCGCCTTTTCTCTTGGTACCCCCCGCTCCTCCTCCTCTCTCGCCCTTGGAGCTGCCTCGCCTTTTGCAGCACTGGCCCTCTAGCGGCCCGTATCCGCGAGAGAGAGGCCTCGGGAGCCCTCGCAGGTCCTCTCGCAGGTCCTATTCATTCTGCTTTGAATGCAGCTGGTAGTTGCGCATCTCTCCCCCTCCCTTGCGGCTGGCTGGGTTTCAAGAAAGGACAATGGACACCAGTTTCCAGCCGATGCTGCTTTGAATTCTCTGGGGGAACAATCACGGGTGTGTGTCTGGCGCTCAGCGTGTGTCCAATCATGGGCCCCAGCATCGGGCCACAGCTTCTGTCCCTTGGATGTGTGAGGCTATTAAGGAAAGAGCAAGATTTAAGTGACAACACAGGTTCTGTTATCTATTTTTCTTTCCGTTGGAAAGCGCTGTGTGTGTGTGAAGTATGAGGGGGTGTTATGGCCAGTAATGGTAGCAGGTAAGAGAACAGTCAGACTGGAAAATGATGTTAGGAATTAATGGAGACAGGAACCATCCCTTGTAAAAGGAAATGTGATGTTTCCAATAAAATTCAGTTTAGATTGCAGTGATAACCCATTTGCTCAGACGCAAAAGACAAAAACACCCACCAGGCACAGCTTTTATTGTGATGCCTGGCTAGTTTCCTGTGCTTTCTCCACTTGCTTATTTTTCCTAATCCATCATAGAGAGGGCAGACGCCTTTCCCCCTTGATCAGTCTGTGTTGCTCTGTGAGAAAGAAGAAAGACCCTCTTATTGTCTTTCAAACCAATCTGCAAGCTTCTGAAAAATGTCCAGCTAGGCAACAGAAATGCATTGCTAATAAACACCACCCCACCCCACCTGCCCCTGCGCCAATGGCTGTGACACAGGGACCATGGAAAGAATGCAGAGTCATGGGGACTGGGCGAGGGCTTGCCAGCCAGCCAGCCAGCCAAACCTATGTTTTGAGCACCCCATAATTCACACTTATTTGATTCGAACCAAACCCTGCATCCTTTTAATGAAAGCACATTTGAGAGACAAGGGCGGGAGGGTGAGAAGGAACTATGTCTGTTGTAGCAGTAGCAATAACATTCCAGTCTCCATTTCCTGCACATGCCATGGCTCCCAATTTCTGTGTGGGTGTGTGGAGAACCTTGGGAACCTGTGGCATGGCATATATCTTTATAAAAATACAATCCTGTTTGATGAAGATGGAACAATGTTGGCTGCAGCAAAACAAAGGTGGGTACATTGTTATCTGTCACATTTGAGGGGAAAGAAGCTTTTAGCTAGGGGCAATACTTTAGGGGTATATATATATATATATATATATATATATATATATATATATGACTGCTCTGATGTGGGTGGAGAATCTATCTGGGTGTCAGCCATTTTATAGGGTTTAGAGCCCACACTGCTGTAGTATCACTGGATAGGCTTGTACTATAGCATCCCCCGGTCTTAAATATGTCCTGGATGGGGGTTTGTTTGGGTAAAGGAGAGGGTGTGAAAAATGGACACTGACTCCATGCTTAAATCTAGCACCTGCCTTGAGCACCACAAGGTCCTTTACTAGTTCTCTTATAATCCCAAGCAGAGTAAAACCATAATGCTTTTGGGTGTCAGATAGAAACGGTGCATCTTCCTGAATAATCTTGAAAAGACAAAAGGGCCTGCGGGCATTAGATACATGGCAGAGGTGATGACTATAAGCAGGGAGGGGGCCCTGCTATTAGTGTGGCCTGCTTGGAAGTCAACCGAGGCCATCTTAGGAGCAACATGACTGCTGACAACATGGCTGAATATAATGACTTATGCTATTGTGCCAAGGGCTTTGAGCAAGAGACATCTCTTCCCCCATCCCCAGCCTAAAGCATGTCCTCTATGAAGTATGCTAAGGAAAAGGAACCCTTTATACTTCAGCAGTATAAATTCAGAGTTGGAAATAGAAGTGGAAGGAATCTGTGCATGTCATAGCATGAGTCCTCAAGGCAGGCAGTTGCAAACAGCACCTCAAGGAATACGAATTTGCTGCAACGCTCGTTCCTTTAGGGCACAGAACAACAACCAGGTTTTGCCACTATTAATAAGAGATGAGGTGGCTGTTTTAGGGTTGTAAGCCTCATGAAATAGTTCATATAAGGAGGGAACAGGACCTGTGGTTCAATTAGATAATTTTGGGCTCTGGGCTTCATAGTCTTGTGGGTGGGGTGCCCTCTTTAGATAATCTTCTGCATTACAGTACTTAAAAATGTTGTAAGCCAGGCTTGCTGCATTTGGGGGCCCTTCTGTTCATTCTGCTGAGTACCTGAAGTCCTGCCCTGCAGCACCACTGAAGAGGAAGTGCTGACATATGATCTGGATTACGCTCCAAAATTTCCAAAACTAGATAATCACCATTTACCCCCCCTTTTTTTTACTTCTGCCCTTTTTTAGCTTCCAGTGAAATAATAGGGAGCAGGTCACATGCCTTTTTGTTTTCTGGATGATGCAAACACATGTTCATCCACACTGGCCTTTTGACAAGGTTATGGCCTGTCTTCTACATCTGCCATTGCAAACCGGGGCACAGAAGTTTTTAATAATCAGAAGTTCAGAGCATTTCTTTTGGCTCAGCTTTAGTTTGCTTTGGTCACAGTGTGACTCCTGTGACCTGCCATTATGATTTGCTATGGGTTTCTTTTGATATATCTCCTTGCAACCTTATCTTCCTTTGTCTCTTCCATGCAAACTCTTCAGCTCACATTGATTTCCTCTATTTGTAGAATGTTGACATGTGTTTTTTCTTTTAGCTTATTAGTGCATTTAATTATTGTTTGAATGTTTTAAAGAGTTGTTTTTAACTGTTTTTTAAACTGATAACTCTATTGCTTTATTATATTTTGTAATCTGCTTTGAGGTTTTATTACAATCAAGAGGCATCTAAATCCAATGAAATACAGAAAATAGATAAAAATAACCAAAAGGCTACTTTAAAGATGAAAACAGAACGAAGTGCAAAAAGCAGTAAGAATGTAAAATGCTGCCTTATACTCTCTTAGAAGAATGACCCATGCTTGCATTATCCCATTAGCAGCAAGGGTCCAGTGGGAGAGTTTTCCCCTAGCCCTAAAAAACACACACTACAATCATGTATTATTATCCCATTCTTTCTCAAAAGTGTCCAGGGCAGTATGCATTGTTCACTCTAGACTTTATTTAGCAACCTGTGAGGTATATTAGATTGAGAGATCAGAGGCGGATTTAGGGTAGCCTGACTGGTTCGCCTGCACTGGGAGGGCTCCACAAGGGGCACTTCAACAATGACGAACAATGGAAAGCCAGAGGCAGGGGGCATGCTGAATTTCGGCGTTGCACAAGGTGCCCCTGAAATTTTAAAGCCCAAAGTTCACCACTGGAGAGATGCTGACTGGCCCAGGGTCACCCAGTAGGTTTTGTGGTTGAGTGAGGACAGAGGCAGATTTAAGGGGACACGACCGGATCACTTGCACTGGGCACAGAGCCTCAGGGGTGCTGTTGGGGGCTCTACAACTATGATTTAGAACAGAGTGCTAGAGGCACAGGGGCACTGAATTTTGGCATTGTACAGGGCACTGCTGAAATTTGAGACCCCAAGATCTGACAATGGTGGGGATTTGAATCCAGGCCGCCTCAGGCATAGGTGGTAACCATGACGTACAAAGTGGCACTAAAGTATAAGTCCTTCCTCTGTCTTTAAAGGTGCAAGATATAAGCTATATAACACTGAGTAAAAATGATTCATAATCTGAATGAGTCAACAAAGTGAGATGGTTGCAGGAAAAGGCAAGTGCTATTTTGAAATGCATTAACAAAAGGATTATTTGCACAAAAGGCTCTTTATCACTGATGGGGTCCAGTTCCAGATATGCCATTTTGCAAAGATTCGTGTCTATTGAGGAGCAGTAAGGGCAGTGAAGATTGTCCTTTGCCTCCATCACATCTTCAAGTACCTGTGTAGCAGAGAGGTTGTTTTGTATTGCCTGAAGCTTTTTAATACCTGCTCCAGGGAATGGAGTTTTTGACCATTTGGAAGCCCACTATGATTTGTTTGCAAGGCACTTTGAGAGCAAAGTGGCTCACCCCCATAGCTATCTTGATGCTACATTTACTGCATTCTCCCATGAGGTATCCAGTGCAACATCTACTTTGAAATCATAGGTTTCAGTTTATATGGCCTAATTATGTGGACAAACTGCTTGCAATGATGTACCCAACCATGTGTTCCTCTTGCCTCTTTTATCTTATTAAAGCCTGCTGACCAGGTATGGTTAGGTGGCTTCAGAGTGTAGTCAATGTATCCTAGCAGAAGAGAGTGGTCCTGGCTGTCTTCAAAGAGATGGTGATTCAATCACTTCTGGGGGGGGACCCCTCATACTGGACCCTTGAGTTTGTCACAAATACCTTTGAGGGAAGGTAACCAAGAGAGTCATGGTGGGACAGTTGCAAATCCTCAAATAATAATCTTGGCCCATTTCATTCTGGGTTGATGGGACTGAACCGGCCTTGGTTGATGGGTGGCCTTTAATGGGAGAAGGACAAGGGGAGTGCAACCCTGTTATTCTTAAATAGTCTCCCAGCGGCTTTTGACACCATCGTCCTTGGTATCCAACTGAACTGGTTGGGTGAGATGGCTTCTGCGGGCAATGTTTTATATTGGTTCTGATTCTGTCTCCAGGGTTGGTTTCGCAGAATAGCATTGGGTGTTTTTTTTGCTCCCTGTACATTGTGCTGTGGGGTGCCGTAGGGTACCATCTTATCCCCTATGCTATTTAACATCTACATGAAGCTGTTGAGATCAGTTGGCAAGAGATTTGGGGCAAAGTATAATCAGTATGCTGGTGATATACACATATCTGTTTCTCTGTAACATAAGAATCAAGATAGGCCATGTCAACCCTGGACCAGTGCCTGGACTTGGTGGTGAGCTGGCTGAGGGCCAGCAAACTGAGTCTGAATCACAACAAGATGAAAGTGCTGTGGGTGAGTGGGTCTCAAGTCCAGATAATTGGTCAGTTGCCCACTTTGAATGGAGTCATATTCTCCCTGAAAGAGCATATTAGTAGTCTAGAGGCCAGGTGAACACAGTGGATAACAGCAATCAAGCTATGCCAGACAAGAAACAGCTGAAGCTGGTAAAAGGTACTTTTACCTCCAGATTGGATTACCACAATGCACTCCATATAGCGTTGGACCTGTGGTTGGTTTGGAAGCTGCAGCTAGTACAAAATGTAGCTGCTTGACTGCTCACTAGGGCAGAATATCACCATCAAATTACTGGGCAAAGTTAAAGGGGCTGGTAGTGTTGTACTTACACAGCTTGGGGCCAGGACACCTAAAATATCATCTCACATCTTCCATAACCATCTGACCACTGCATCCTGCAGCAGAAGGTCATCAGGAGATCTGGTCTGTACCATGCAGAACTTGGACCTTCAAAGTGGCGGTACCTGGTCTTTGGAACTCCCTTTCATTACATATCAGAGACCTCTGTTGTCTTTTCAGTGCCCTTTGAAGACCTTCCTTTCTCAGCAAACCTTTTAAGTGGAGATTTTTACCCTAGTCTGCATCTGTATTGGACTTGAAATTGTATATGTCATTATTGTCACTGTCTTTATTGTTAAATCGCTTTGGCATGCTTTATGGGACATGATTAATTCATAAATGAAATTAAATAAATAAAAGCAAGCAAATTTGTAGACAGTTGAAAGATGAACAAAGTTTATGAAAAGCAAAATTTTGTGAAGTATTTAAAAGAATACAGTGAATATAAAGGAGAATAACTATTGATCAAGATGACTAGAGGGAAGACAAAAATGGGGAGTTGAAATTGCACCATATAAGACCCAGAATTTCAGGACAGCAGTGAGGTTGGTGGTCACAGATGAAGTACTGAGAATAGGAAAAACAACAACAACAACAACAACAACAACAACAACAACAACAACAACAACATTGTTATTTATTCCCTGCCCATCTGACTGGGTTGCCAGAACTGTCAATGGAGGAACATGTTAAAATAAATTATAGAATTTACTTCTCTAAAGGTTTTCAGTGGGTGGTGAAAGTACCATCTCTTGGAGCTAGTTTGCAAAATTTCATTTATCTTTCAGGGTTCAACTAGACAGCTCTTTGAGTCACCCATATTAACAATTCTATGAACATTATTCCTATTGTCTAGGTTTTGTTAGAGCCTGCTTTGGAGTTATTGTGATCTCCTAAGTACCTCTGAGGTCAAGAAATACCCTCCCAGTTGTATTTCTAGGCACTGTTGTGCTCCACACGTTCAATCTTCTCTTGAGGACTGAGTTCAGCAACAACATGTTTCGCCCATATGAAGCAGAAGGGACTGTGAAGAGTGTATCTGTGTCATCATCAAGCAACCTCCCTCATCACACACCTAAAGCTGGTTTTCAGCTTAAAAACAAAAATTGCCTTCCCCACTGTTTTTTTAAAAAAACCTCAGACAGGGGTCATATGATTGTTTGAATATATGACTGCTGAAGCAGGATGTGTACAACAAACTAAGGAAGTTCCAAACCAGCAAGGAAACTAGAATTTGCTGCGTGAAGGCAAGCTTATAAATATTTAAAGTAAATAAGTAAAATGTGTGTCATTTGAAGAACAAAGGCAAAATGGGAGTCAACTCTTTGCTGCCTGACATAAATGCATTGTAGTCCTTTCTAAGATAGAGACACAAAATGCCAGCAGTGCATTGGTGTTATGCAACTTTACTGTTGCAACTTTTGTCTTCTGGAAATTCTTAATTATAATATTACTTCACTCAATGGTAGAATATTTGACAGTCAAATCCACCTACTCTGAATGGTTCCAAACAGAATTATAGTGGCAATTCTGTGGTGAGCAGGCCAAATGCATATGGCAGAGATGGGGAACCTGTGGCCCTCCAGCTGTTATTGGATTACAACTCCCATCAGCCCCAGCCACATGCTCAGAGGTCAGGGATGATGGGAGTTGTAGTCTAGCAACATCTGGAGGGCCATAGGCTCCCCCATCCCTGATGTAGGGTGCATGTTATGTGTGTGGGGCTATCAACTCAATGCAGAACGAATCAGAATCTAAATATAGGTAGTCTAATATGCTAAAGCTTAGTTGGTCTTTAAGGTGCTACTGGAAGGAAAAAAATTTTTTGTTTATGCTAAAGCGAGTTTGACTGTAATCCTGAACACACTTAATGGGAAATAAGCTCCACTGTGGGCCTTATTTCTGAGTAGGGATGGAAGGATCTCTCAATTTTGGTTTTCTCAGTTTCTCATTTTTCCATTCTTAAATTTGCTTTTCTGCATTTCTGCAGCAATATGAGGATTTTTTAAATATCCTCATGAAAATTCTTCAGCATTTTAGTGCAAATTTCTTCTAACTAACATATTTTGGATGCAGATCTGTATGCAGTTTCTCTTAATATAATGCATTTTTTGTATGTTATTTTCAATTATATATTAATTTTATGCGCACTTTCTTTCACCAGATTTATGCATTTTTGTAAACATTGGTTGGTTGGAAAACTACATTTTAAAAATAATAACTGAAAGTTTTGGGAAGGCACCTCGTATATCCACCTATCCTATCTTGGGGCTGCAGTCCAGAGGGCAGCAAATTCAGGCTGTTGATTATATTTCAGAAGCCTGCCCTGTACCACAGACAAAAATGCTTCACTCACTCCAAAACCTTTCTAGCAGTGTAACAGCTTTGCTGTGTTGGGAACTGCACAATGAGACAGCTCTATTAGAAATGCATGTGATTATCTTAATTACTAATTACTATGGCTCCTTCATGGGTATTCTTTTAACATCTCTGCTTCTTTGTTAGTTTTGTTTTCTGTGTTTTGAATTTCAGGTGGAGGGTGAACGTTTATGGTATCTATTTACTGTTTTTGGTTTGGCAAATGAGGGAACAAACTGCTCCCAACGCTCAAGGTTTGGTTGTCATGTGCAGTGGGCTGGAACTGAGAGGGTGATGCACTGTAGTGCACATTGGCTAAGTTGGATGAAATTCCCTGTGAGACCAAGAAATTGTCACCTTAGTCTCTAGAAGAATTACATCAGTCAAGAGGCACTCCTAGCACTGTCTCATTAAGCCTAACAACAGAACACCTCGCACAAACATAGCTCCAGTAAACTGTTTTATAAATGACATGTGGGATTGGCAAGAAAATGCTGGAGTGTGAAGTACAGTTGTACCTCGGGTTAAGAACTTAATTCGTTCTGGAGGTCCATTCTTAACCTGAAACTGTTCTTAACCTGAAGCACCACCTTAGCTAATGGGGCCTCCCGCTGCAAAGTTCTTAACCCAAGGTACTATTTTTGGGTTAGTGGAGTCTGTAACCTGAAGCATCTGTAACCCGAGGTACCACTTTATTGCTGTTCAGGGTACCAGTCATCCAGCCAGCCATGCTCTTTTCTATGACACTCCATTTCTCTTAGTTTTCAGTTTCAGTTATCCTGACAGTCAGCATTCTGTGCCTACCAAGTATGCTCATTTATTGCTGGGTATTTTCCTGTCCCCCTCATCTTTATTTTTGTCTCCCCTCCCCTTTTTTTTGGTACTTTTGCAAACCGTAGGATTGCCCCAAGCCCACTGATGATGCCATTATAGCTGCATAAGGATCCACACTTGGAGAAAGAGTTTGCAATTTGTAGGTAAAATTCCAACCGTTAAAACCAGAGCCAGATCACTGTGTGATGTATATTAGTATCGCTCCTATGCAGTAAGTGCAATGTTGCTGACGTATCTTGGACTCGGATGCCTTTGACTTGTTAATGAGGTCTGCCCTCCCCCCTCACCCACTCTCTTCGCCATTTTGAAGTATTCTGTTCCTTTAAAAAAGGCTGTTGTTGCATTGGCTCTCCTGGGAAACACACAGCTTCTGTTCTGCATTCTGGAAGCCGCATTCTTGTGAATTAATAAGGGTAACCTTTATTTTCAAGCAGAAGCTGTAGTAAGTCTAAAGCATCTTTATTTAAACATGCCTCCCCAATGCCTTTTTATATGGCATCTACCACTTTAAAAGTATTCTAATTTGGGGTTGCTTATCATGTTTTTGTAGTTTATTATATAAGTAAGCTGCCCTAGTTGATTTTTTTATTTTCAGAAAGGCAGAGTATAAATATATTAGTAAAAATCTATTAGTTAAAGAAAATGTATTATATGAAAATTACGAAGGGTTTTGGGAGAGTGTTCTTAAGAAACTCATAAATGTAAGATAGAACTAAATACATGGATCTTCAATATAGAGGCAGCATTCGAGACATTTACAGATGGGGGTGTTTTCTGGCTGTTAAAGTAAGCACTCTAATAGCCACAAGCCATCTGGGGACTATGGTGTCTCTGCTTGTCCATTTTGGCACACTAAGAGATTAGTGAGCCTAGCAGAAAACACAGTTCAGTTGATGTACTCTCCAGGAACATTGTGTGCAGTTTTGCATCTCTTTCTTCCTTTACTCCTTCAGCTCATGCATTTCTGGTGTAACACAAATCATACAATCAGCAGTGCAGCAAACTGTCTTTTCAGGTAGAGCTATGCATTATTTGAGCAAATATGCATTTGTTACAGTACAGTGGTACCTCGGGTTAAGTACTTAATTCGTACCGGAGGTCCGTTCTTAACCTGAAACTGTTTTTAACCTGGAGCACCACTTTAGCTAATGGAGCCTCCCACTGCTGCAGCGCTGCCGGAGCATGATTTCTGTTCTCATCCTGAAGCAAAGTTCTTAACCCGAGGTACTATTTCTGGGTTAGCGGAGTATGTAACCTGAAGCGTCTGTAACCCGAGGTACCACTGTAATGCAAACACAGGGATTGGACAACTTGCAGGGAAGAACTGGCAGGTAGGAGGGAGGGGTGTCTTTTCCCTGCCCTATGGTAACTCCAGCCCACCCCAGTTGGGCTCTTAAATGGCATGCCAGGGGGGCGACATTTGCAGGAGTAGAGATGGAATCCATTTCTGATCTATTTCACATACGTTCATTCATGATTTCCATTTTGTTCCATTTTTACATCAATCTGCAATGATTACTTTAAAAACCACATAAATATTTTCATTGTTTTAAATATATTTTGGCTAAAATATGCATTTTCTATAAATGTTGTGGTGCATTTCTTGAGCCAAATAATATTACATAATGTGGAGGAGTGCTAAAGCCAAAGGATAACTGTTCTGATCCATGAATTAGTTTGGGAAGTGATATTCTGGTCAGTTTGCTTAAAAATGTGGACTGAACAAAACCATTGAGTGTTCAAGAGAAAGGTCGAGCGCTCTGGTTCACCTGCCAGTTCTCCCCTGTAAATCTCCATCCCTGCCACCCCACCCAGCCAAGCATTAGGAAGGAAATATGGGGTTAGAAAATGTGTTTTCCCACCACAATATCTAAGTCTTCTCATTCAATATGCCCATTTCCACAGCTCCTGACATTCAGTCAGCTCTTGGGTATGAGCAGAAATGAGCAATGAACAGACAAACAACTAAGGCAGATACTGACTGCTTATCTTCATCTTTAATATCTGCTTGGTGACTTGCATCTGCAAAAACTAATTTCCGTCCAGTTCTCACAATTTCAGACATGCACACTGCTGACAATCTTTTTAATATTGTGTGATGTTTAGATGGGGCAGTTTTGAGGCTATCACTTAATAACTGCATTCTGTGTGTGGCTCCAGCACTCATTTTTTCACATACAGCCTAAGCTGTAGTAGCAGAAAGCCGTTTTATTAGTACAGGGAGGAAAAATGTGCTCCCATGTGAATATAATGAAAATATTGACCCTTTGAGTTGAAATATTCAATGTTTTAGCAGTAGGGCCAATTTAACCAACGGGGGTAATAGCATTGATTGTATGTGGAGTGATTGTGTGTGTGTGTGTGTGTGTGTGGAGCCACGCTTTGGTCACTTCCAGAATGTCACTATTTTATGGAAGGAATTCAGTGGCATACCAGCAAATCCTGGTTTGCAGAATTAAAGTGCTCTGGTACAATAAATTTGCTTTTTGCAGTAAGGAAAGTGATGGGAAAATGCACTAGAAATTGAAGGATAGCAATCAACTATTGGGAAATTGTATAACCTCTACACAAACATATCAAGACAAATGCTCAATAAAGGGGTTGTCTGGAAGTGACGTTTCCATGGTCTGAGAAAAGAAGGAAGAACCACAGGGAAAATACAAGATGAGAATGGATAAATGATGGTGTTGTGTGGATGCCTCATAAAAAGTGAGCGATTGTAGATGTTTATACATCGCAGGGCTGTGACTATATAGAACAGAGCAGCAGCTATTCTGATCAGATTCAGTTATTTTTATCTAGCCATTGGACCATTGCAGAACAAGGCTTTTAAGAATATAAATGTAAAACAAGATTACAGAAATAGAAATTAACTTGGACATATATGTATAAACTATAACATGAGGAAACTTAGAATGCTGAATTTCCCTGACAAATCACAACATACCCCTTTAAAAAGGAAAGATTGTTTCTCTTAACAAATATTAAAATGACTAAAATGAAATGAAATACAATAGTTATGCAAATCTGGAGCAGCTATTGAGTTTGTTGCAGAGCAAATATTCCAGTTGGCAGATCACACTGAAGAAAAGCACTAAAAAGGGCAGCCGGGGGTGGGGGTTTTCATCTGACATTCCCTCTCAATTCTGCTGTGGTTTCTCTGGTGCTTTGTATCTTCCGCCAGTAAGGAGAGAATCCTAGATGTACTGAGGGCTGTGACTGTGCTGAGCTGAGCACTGCACTTAGCTCACTGAATTATTTATACTGAAAATAAACTAGGGTGGGTCCAGGAGGCTTAGCTCTCTTACTCAGATGTATAGTGAAGCCTGGCTGATGTGATTTTATACCAATTATGGAGAGTGGAAGCAGAAAACATGAGGGGAGATCCCACTCAAACTGGTTTTGAATTTTCCAAAATGTCCTCCTTCCCTTTGAGCAGCCTCTGTTCACTGTGGAATACGATGGCATCACCTTAAGCTGGGGGGTAACCAATGAGTTTGAGGAGAAATCAAGTCAAAGATCCAGGCCTGCATATACTGTGCAACTTTACTAGGGCATCATCTCATGGGAACTAGTTCTGATGTCTTGTGATGTGACAGTTATTCCCACACAGCCTGTCTTTCTCAAAACTTACCATAAAACAAATACATGGCAGGGGGCACTATCTGTCTCTTTACTTGCATTGTCTGAAAGCAGAGCAAAAGCTGCTGCCTTCTTTGTCAATAATCCTTTTGAATTTTAGGCAAGGAGATGGCCAGCTGTCAGGTGGTCGGGTTCTCTCCAGAAAAAGGAAGGTCATGTGGCAAAGTAGATAGTGCCACAGATTAAGGAAAATCTTGTTTAAGTAAGCCTTGCTAAATTAATTTGATCCACCAGGATTAACCAGTGCTTTCTGATGGGCCTTTTGCTTCTCCAGTTGACAAAAATTACTAGCTATATTTCAAATATGCATCAGTCTCCTTGGGGCAGGGTTCTTATCAGCTCTCATGCACCCAACAGGGATAAACCCTGTCAAATTTAGAAGGCAATGAATCCTACGAAAAGTAAGAACCTACAAAATTTTCCATGCCGAAAAAATGGCATTAATCCACAGTGATGGTCCAGTTTGATCAGGACTTAAGACTGGGCTGGGATACAGGCAACAGCCTGGAGAGAGTCAGGAGCTAGGAGCCAGGAGCCAAGGGCAATCAGGGTGCAGGACCAAAGGCCAAACTAAGAGTTAAGAGCATATCACAGTTAAGATCTTCCGACAACCAAGAAAGCAATTGGGGTTTAGGCCCAGTTTTGGCACAGAAACTTCTTTCGTCACCCTGTATGATGACCTCTCTTGGGAGAGAGACAGGGGAAATGTGTCCTTGTTAATTCTCCTTGACCTCCCAGCAGCTTTTCATACCATCAACCATGGTATCCTTCTGGAGGGCTGTCCTAGTTAGGAGTGGGTGGCACTGCTTTGTGGTGGTTCCTGTCCTACTCAGTGGCGGAACTTCATGCTCCAGCACTGGGGGTGCAGAGAGCAGGTGGGGGCGGGGCTGGCACGCATCCTGGGGATGTGGCGTGCCGCCGGCAGTGGTGTGGCACCCAGCGAGGGCGGGGGACAGCCGCGATGGCACCCCACCAGGATCGCGCTGCCGGGGACGGGGGGCTCCTCCCCTCACTCCTCTTCCTCCGCTCGTGGTTCTACAGCTCTGTGGAGCATTCCATGTGAGGTTCCTTAGAGTTCATCCCCCCCCATGCTATTTAACATCTACATGCAAGTAGGGACATCTGGAGCTTTGGAATACATTGTCAGCTATATATTGATGACAAATCACTCCTTAACATCTGCAGATGTGCTGAACTGTTATCTTATGTCAGTAATGGACTGAATGAGAGCCAACAAACTGAAGCTCAGTCCAGATAAGACTGAGGCACTGTTAGTGGGCAGTTTCCTAGTCCATATGTATGGGAGGTGGCCTGCTTTTCATGGGGTTACACTCCTTCTGAAGGTTTGGATATTCACCTTGGGGTACTTCTTGATCTACTGCTGTCATTTGATGCTCAGGTGGCTTTGGTGATGCGGAGAGACTTCCATCACCTTTGCCCTTATCTGGACCAGGATAGCCTAACTTCTGTTGTCTATGCTCTGGCACTCTCTAGGTTAGATTACTGCAATGCGTGGGGCTGCCTCTGAAGAGAAGACGGTTTCAAAACCTTAGCTGGTGCAGAATTCATCGGCCAGGTTGCCATTCCTAACATCTCTTTCTTGTTTCTTCAGGGCATTTTCAGGAGTACAATCCTAGCAAGAGGAGTAAAACCTTCAAACCATCAGGATGGCAGGAGCTTCTGTAAAGGTGGCAGTGCGGGTGCGTCCTTTCAACTCCCGAGAAATGGGCAAGGACTCCAAATGTATCATACAGATGACAGGAAACACCACAAGTGAGTAATCATTGCATATTTTTCGGCAAGACACTTCAGGGTGGGTTTGAGTGTCTCTCACATTGCTTCTGTCATTTCTGATCAATAATCCAGGAAAGAATGTGGAAGAGATAATGCAATTGTACTTGCTAGTTACTGAGGTTTTACAATTGCATTACAGAACATAGAAACACTTAGGTTGCATTTCTAACTCCACTTACCTGGGAGTACACTTTGGAGGGCGGGCAGAGAGAGAATTTTGCTTATGAAGGTTTCAGACAAGGTCTACCCCGAGGATTTGCTTTCCCTCATAATATCTGATATTGCTATGTGAGCATCTGAATTGTAGGCCAGCAACGTATTGAAAAAAGACAACCAGCTCAGCAATGCACAAACCAGTAGATAGAAACAATTGTCTCTTTTCATTTCTTTTCTGAAATGGCCTGTTAGGGTGATACCAATTCCTTGTAGATAAAAATACTTTTTAAAAAATTACTCTTGACTGCATAAATGCTGTAGTCATAACTCCCACATTAATATTTATTTCTGAAAAAGCAGCTGGGGTGGGGTTTATTTCAGGGTCATGGCACATGGGACAGTCTAATGTTTTGAGTCTTTACCATGGTTCTGGCCCATATGTTCCCTCCATAGAATTCTAGAAGCTGCCAAGCGGAAAATTTTCCTTTGTACTCCTAGAGGGCATTGCTAAGTTGCATGAGCTGCCTACATGGGAATTAAAGGGGAGAGGGCTGTGGATCAACACTTGTAGAAAGCAAAGGACCTGTAGAAGACTCCTCACCAGCTATTTCACACATACACATAACTACTTCTCTCTATTGAACCCAATGGGGTTTTGTCTGAGGTAAGTGAGGTTAGGATTGCAGCCTAAATCGCTTTATCTTCACCATGGTTCTGGACTTGCATTTATCTTACAAATGCACCGGTAGATCTGGAACCAAACTGCCGGCAAAAGTGGCTTGGTGGTGGAAAGGCATTGTTTGGGAGGTGTTGCTCATGGGACCTGAGTGGTGGGTCTTCTTCACCAAGGCCAGCAACTCTTGCCCTTTTTTACTTCTAAAAAACGTTTTTGATTAAAAAAAAAAGCTTTGTTAGCAGGGCAGCTGGGTACACTGCAATACACAGTACCAGTGAGACTTCACCCACCACCTTAATTAACGTGCCCTTAATGAATTCTCCCTGAAAGCTGGTTGAAAATGTGCATCTTTACATATAAAGCATATGTAGATTTGTGTCATGGGCCTGCACCCTGAGTATTTTAAGTGCCTAGCAATGACCTTGACTTTGATCCCTTTCCAGTTCTCCCCAGAGGTGCCCCCTTACACCTGTGTTTGCCTTATGAGGAAAACATGAGAAATAGGAGCCCTGTGTTTTATTTGTGATGTGCTGTTCTGCTCTTACAGACATTCAAATATAAAACAGCAAGTAGGAAGGAACCGGGGAGATGCGAGGCTCTTGCCCTCCCAATGAGCCTCTTAAGAGCATATCTTATTTTCTGAACAGTGCTGCTGCTGTTGGTGTTTCCATGCTAATAGAAGCCTACAGTGACCCCAGAGCCAATGACCCAGAGACCTGCTGACAGTGAGGTTTCTATTGCCCAGAAGACAAAAGCAGTGATTGAAGACCAAAGCAGCAAAATGAGTAGCTAATCCCCTCAGCTGGACATGAATGCTGGTTCTTTTTCCTTTTTTCCCTTTTTGAGTCTCACTGAATTGAAGAACTCCAAACAGCTCAGCAGTTCTGTTTGCTTCAGGCCTAACAACACTTGATGTCAAATACCTCAAGGTGTGTGTGTGTGTGTGTGTGTGTGTGTGTGTGTGTGTACCCACCCACCCACCCACCCACCCATACATACATACATATACCAAGGGCTCACCCAGATTTCTTTTGTGTCATGTTTGGAGGCATAGGTCAACGCTTTAAAGCTACAAGAATATTCCACCCCCACCCCCCTGGTGCTTTCCCTGGGAAAAACCATGTTTAACCACTGAATCAGAGCAAATGACAATAAGATTTTCTGCAGGTTGCCATTTGCTCCAATTCAGTGGTAAAATGAGGGTTTTCCCAGGAAAAGTGCCAGGACAAAAACAATACAAAACAAGTGCAGGAAGTCTGATCAGGATTAGGACAACAGCATGCTGAGGGGAGAGGATTAATATTTTCCTCCACCACCAGGACCCTGGAAAAAAAATTATCCCCATGCTACAGATATGGATAAGAAACAAACTATACTTAATTGGCATCAGTGAGAGATTTTCCCCCTTTGCTGTTTTCAGCACAGAGGTGAGACAGTTTTTTTCCAGGAACATGCCAGGGAATGGAAGGGCTAACTGTCCCTTCCCTGTGGGTGGGGGGAAAGGATAAGCACCCCCATGCACTGTGATTCTTTACCCAGGCACTGCTTCAGTTCTACTTTAAAGAAACAAACATTGACAGATTTACAAACAACAGATTTAATGTCACACATTGCTCAATCCTCTTATTTTTTGATTGAGGAAGGCAAATAAAGAAATATGGATGGGGACAGAAAATGTCATTGAAGAGTTGGGGCTTGTGTACTGATGGCTTAACTTGAGCATAAAGTGGACATGCATAGAAGTGGTGAACAGTGCACATCTATAGGCAAGTGGGCACTTTAGCTGCCCTGTCCCCCTAAAGCGTTATTTACAAAGTTTTTAAGCTGAGATGTAACTGAGTATGGGCCATAATAGAGAAAGGTCTATGGCACTCAAAATACTCCTACTGGAAATGGAGGAAACTGTTGTCCCATGTTGGTGAGTTTCAAGTAGACTCCACTTGGGGATCTTCATGTATTTTGTGACACCAACTTATGTCTTGGAATACCTAAGTCTTGCACACAACATCTTCCAGAATGACACCACAAGGTTCCTGTCCCAGCATAAGGAACCCTTGCTTTCTTTATGCAAACCCATCACAAATTCCTTTTGTACTGTTGAAATGGACTCTGCATGTAAACAAATACAACAACAACATTTTGTTGTTGGCTCACACTAGCACAGACCACAAGTATTTTCTTTTGATACTGTGGATAGAGCGACTATGTCACAACAATCCAGAAGTTAGTTCTGCCCCTTTAAATCCATCAAATAAGTGGGATACTTCACAGCCACAGTTTCTTCCAACCAGTGCTCCCCAGGAGGTACTCAAGGGTACGCAGTACCGGCACCTTTTTTGTTGTTGTTAAAAAGTGTGCCGCCGCTGCTGCTGCTGCTGCTGCTGCTGCTGCTGCTGCTTCTTCTTCTTCTTCTTCTTCTTCTTCTTCTTCTTCTTCTTCTTCTTCTTCTTCTTCTTCTTCTTGAATACCCTGTTATTTCCATGGCCTGGTGGCCTGGTTCAACTAGTAAAAGGAAAGTGTAAATACTTTTGCATTTCTGTTGCTCTGCCTCTTGGCTTCAGATGCAGAATGTTGGTTCCCAGCATCACTTTTGTTTCTATTGAACAATCGTCCTCCCTAGAGCTCATCAACCAACCGACCAACCACAGTGTCCCTGCAACTTCACTCTTCTCTGTTACTTCTGGAATAGACACTACAATTCAGCCTTTTCAAACAGCTTCAAGAATCAGTCTTAATTTCCTCCATCCCCCAGTCCACATTTTGTTTTTGTTTTTTACATGGGGCTGTCTCTTTCTGGTGCATGCTGTGCCTTCCCTGAGAGGAAAAAAGGAGCATTGCATTACTTCCAGAGGCACATTAGCATTCCTGCAGTTGGTTGCTCCAGCTACTTCTCAATTCTGGCTCTAACTGAGCAGAGAAAAATGGCTGGAGTGTCGGAATGAAGGGGAGGTTAGGTGTGGGATGGGAGTTGGTTCAGCATTTCTCTACCCACACTCCTTTTATTGTGAAGCTAAGATCTTCCACCACCATGCCATTTTGTATGTGAATGAGGTGGGCATGTAAATAAAGATCCCACCATACCTGAGTTGGTTCTGTGTTTTCAAAATTACCCAGGGTTGTATACAATGTGTGCTGACGAATGTTCCATTCGTGCAGTAGAATAATTTCCTCCTCTTCCCCCCTCCCACCCCCAAATCTGTTTTGGGGAGCAGATATGAGGATGGAATAGGGCATGCATGGGGGGGGGAGAGGAGACAATCCTGCTGCACTAGTGCTAATTCTTTTGTTAGTGCGCTTTTTAGCTACATACCACCCTCTGTTTCTCACAGTCTGTCAGATCCAGTCCTGCAAGTGAATTATCCATTTAGGAGACCATCTGTAGCCACTAAGACACCTTAAAATGTTTCTATCAAATGTAAAATAACTAAGCAAGTATTAGAAATCACCCCAGAACTGGCCCTACTAAACATCTTCCAAGACAATAATGCCCACTCACATCACAAAGAACTCATAACTCACCTACTCTCAGCAGCCAGAAACATCATAACCAGACACTGGAGAGACCTGTACCAAAATAGTATGGGAAACAGCCTTGCTAGAAAAATTAACCAATAAACTGAAACTGACATGGGGACAAATAGAGGAAGATGCCTTCACCCTGGTATGGCTCCCCTTTATCACATATACAGCCCAACAAAACAACAACAAGAATCCACCAACAGCATATAAATCAACCTGATTCACAAACACCCACCCACCCCACTCACACATGAAAACAAAGTTCACCACAGCCAATCACAAACAAACAACCACAGCCTAGGCCAACCCCAACTTCTCTCACCAACAAAGAAACCCAAGCGGATAGCAAAGAGAACCTGCACAAACAATGCTGACACAAAACCCCACGCATATATTAAGTAAAATAGAAAAATAGCCACCTGACCCCACTCCCACCTATCATGGCCCTTTCCACCTCTTCCCCCTTTTTCTTCCTAATGTAGCACTAATGTCTCAGCAAATGAAACTGACATATAGAAAATGTAACTTGAAAAAAGAGACATCGCACATACTTTTGTAAACCAATAAATCTTTAATACATTAAAAAAACACAAAAATTCTGTACTCCAATTTATAGTTACTTGAAGGCAAAAGCACATCAATTCATAGTCACTGCCATTCATAGTCACTGGACAGCAAATTTGTCACAATATGTGCAGCGCTAAACCAGTTATATGTAGTGATTTTTATCAGATACACTTTGTGCTTCTACTCTCAGAGTGAAAAGAACATTTAATTTACAGTCCTCTCCCCCACCAAATCAGCCGCTGCTATCTTTCCTTAAAACTAGAATAAATTCAAACATGTATTGCAGCATTTATAGCTACTGGAAAGAAAAGAACAACACACCAGAGTTAGATGTACGTATGCAGGTTTGCAACAAGGGTATTAACATGAGTCTGGGCAGAGTATGTGGTATTTTGGGGTATCTGTGGTAGTCTGGGGAATTGTATTTGACTTCCAAAGTATATGTGCATCTGTCTTAAAATGTGCATGCCAGAAGCCTTTAAAAATGTATTTTTCTCAAAGAAGAAAAACATAGCTATGGGATGGTCCAATATCACAAATATCCATCAATCTGAAATATACAAGAATTCAAATAGACTACACAGGTAGATAAACTTTTAAAGAAATTCAGAACAAGAACAATTATGTCCTTTCCCACATCACTGGCCTGGTTTGATGGTTCATGGAATATATGCATCACATTGGTAAGTGGAAGATTGTTAACCACTTGGTATTTTCAATTTCTTGACCCTAAATACCTGTTTCTATGTTGGAGATGGGGAACCTAGGGTCCAACAGATGTTACTGGGTTCCACTACAGTCAGTCTGGCCAATGGTCAAGAATAATGGGACTTGTTCCATTGATGACTGTGCTACACAACGTAGGAATTGGGCCTTTAGTGTTGTGGCACCTGCTCTTTGAAATTCCCTGCCCTTGGATATTAGACAGGTGCCATTTTTGAAAATAGATTTCTCTTTCAATAAAACTTTTAAACAGAGGCAGATTTAAAGCAGCACGACTGGTTCCATCACACTGGGTGCCACAGGGTGTCGCAACTATGACATAGTGAACTGAGCAAAACGAAAGGCGAGAGGTGCGGGGGTGCCAAACTCTGACCTTTCACAGTGTGCTGCTTTGAAGCTGAGACTTTTCTCTCTCTCTCTCTCTCTCTATATATATATAATTAAATTTTCTGTTTTACAATTTCAGATAATCATTTTACATCCTTAAGATATCAATGACTTCCCTTCTCTTCCCATGATTCATTTTACATATCTTAAATCCCAGCATATTTTGCAAAAACTACCAATCAGTATTCCATTATTGCAACCACCAAACACTTATGAAACTGAGGCTTTTCTTAGTCTGCATCTGTATTGGAATTATTTTTTAGGTGTTTTAAATATGTACAGAGAGAGAGAGAGAGAGAGTGTTTTATCTCTTATTTATTGCTGCCCTGGGCTCCTTTGGAGGAAGGGAGGTTATAAAATCCTTATCCCTAATCTATACTTTTCAAATTTGGTTTTTAACATCCTCAAAGCAATCCACATTCATTTAGTATTTCATTATTTAGGGAGTTCTACCAACATGTGACTGTAGCAGCATCAAAGACTGCAGCTACCAGATAACTGCATGTT
Organism: Podarcis raffonei; assembly: GCF_027172205.1. Taxonomy (NCBI): domain Eukaryota; kingdom Metazoa; phylum Chordata; class Lepidosauria; order Squamata; family Lacertidae; genus Podarcis; species Podarcis raffonei. The sequence goes on along the minus strand of NC_070606.1, from coordinate 62,778,668 downwards.
GCAAAATGTCATTCTAATAAAGTGGGAGCAAATATATGATAGGCTTGTCACCAATTTTAGAAGGTGTTATGTACTGAAGTTCTCACCCTGGGCCAGCAGGGGGATACTGTAGATAGTTATGCAAATGAAGGGTCGAAAAGTGACGTTCAGTGATTGGATAGTTTTAGAACGTTTCAGCAGTTACAATTGTTCTGTAGCTCTATATAAGCAGGCTGACTGAGCTCCTCAGCTTAGTTCTGTTCCAGCTTACAAAATAAAGAGCTGCTTTGGAGAAACCGCTGTGTCGTCTGCTATGTCAACCCACAACTTAACAGAAGGGGTCTTTATATTAGTTGTTCATTAGTTTGTATCCACCTCTTATTTTCTTGAATATGTAGATTTGCTGCAGAGATCATGCCTAAGGGTCTTTCAACAGCTGTAACATTTTCTTTGCCAGTCTCTATGAGATACTATCCTAGTGGCTTCATATCTGAAATATTGGGTGATGCTGCTCAGTAACAAAGGGCACAGCTGAGCACACAGCCAAGTGGGAAAATGAGGCTCTGCTCACTTGGCTGTCTCACTTCCTCTTTATATCACTTGGAGAAAAATGTCAATGTAAGGCTACATTTTTTAAATAAGAAATCACAAAATAATCCACATTAATTTAGGATCTGCTTCACTAAAGCTCTCCAATGTGCTTAAATACTAAACATGCTGGTACTCCCTCCATCGTTTAAGGATTTAGCTTTTGAAGAGATGCTAAAAAAACACTCTATTTCAATGGGTGGTTTGTAAGAGTGCCATTTACAACAACAATCGGAGAAGGAAGCAGCTTTTGATTTCTAGTGAGCTGTGCTGGATTTGCTTCAAGACTTGAAAGAGGTTTGTAACAGGACACAGGCCAATAAGCAGCACACTGCCAAAGACATCTAGATGCTACCTCTAAGTAGGGTGAACAGATGCAAAGGAAGACAGGGGCCCTGTACCTTATGGGTGTAGTGTGTGTGTGAGAGAGACAGAGAATTTGACAAACACCACTTGTCACACAAATGTGAGGAAAATGGCACCTGCTGCATTTCCCCTTTCTACACAAATAATATAAGTACTAGAGGCTGGGCCCCTGCTCACTTCACTCCTCTTGCCAACCTCACCTATCCTCACCCCCACCAACCTCCTTCCCATACACTTTGCCAAACCCACCCTTTTCCTTAGAGATAACCAAACCTCCCCTTAGAGCTTGCCAAACGACTCCCCTTTCCCCTACAATTGTTCTTCCATGGCTCACCTGTGCTGCCCTCCTCTGTCTCGCAACTCAGTGCTCTTCTTATCCTCCCCAGCAATTTTCTGAAGGCTGCTATCATGCTGTAGTTCACAGCACTGCCTGTTGGTGACAAAGCAAATTGTTGTATGACAACAGCCTTCCCTTTTTATTATATATACATTTATACAAACAATGAATAGCCCTCTTTTATATCTTACCCTTAAGTAAATATCACCTGGATATCCTTTTCAAATCTTATACAATCTATCCAGAGACAATGGGTCTTAATTATTAGGGCTATTCCAGGTTATTCCAGCCAGTGAGGTATAGTGGTTAAGAGCGGTAGTCTTATAATCTGGGGAACTGAGTTCACGTCTCTGCTCCTCCACATGCAGCTGCTGGGTGACCTTGGGCTAGTCACACTTCTCTGAAGTCTCTCAGCCCCACTCACCTCACAGAGTGTTTGTTGTGGGGGAGGAAGGGAAAGGAGAATGTTAGCCGCTTTGAGACTCCTTCGGGTAGTGATAAAGTGGGATATCAAATCCAAACAACTCCTTCTTCTTCTTCTTCTTCTTCTTCTTCTTCTTCTTCTTCTTCTTCTTCTTCTTCTAGAAACAAAAGGCCAGTTAGTAGTTCCCGCCATGAATGGCATTTCACTTCTCATCCCTGATTTCCCATTTTCTTTTCCAACAGAAACTCTATAACATAGAATCTAAATCCTGAACATGCTTCGGCTTGTTTCAGATTTTTCAGCCCTTCATTAAAATAAATTGTATTTTGGCAAACCTTGAGGTTTCCCCAAGTATGCTAATACTCCATTTTGTTTTCCAAGAGTTCTATTTTTGCTACAATCCTGTTGGTACTCACCATTTGACTTCACTATTAAGGGGAGTGATACTGTTGCGGCTTAAATATGCTGTTTGGTACTGGCATATAGATGTGTGTGTCTTTTACTTTATGTTAGCCCTGAGTTATGGGCTATCTTGAAATAGCTCTCTGGGAAGCTCTGCTGGAGACCATCTGCATAAAGCACGCAATTGCTGACATTTTGGTAATTAGCTGATTTGTTGTATGAATGTACTGTTTCCCACTGCTTCAATCAAGCAGAACTGCTGGCTGCTTTGTGGAGAACAGCTGAGACCCTTAATGGTATTTCTGGGAATATTATAAATCAGAGACTATTTCTGAATTTGTCCTGTTCATCTTCTCTTGATTTCTTCATACTAATATCCTGTGCATGTGCTCCTTTTTGTGTATGTGGTCTTTCAACTTCAGCTGTACAGTGATTCAGATGCTCAAATGAATCCTTGGAAAGATACCAGCTCTTATCTTCTGAGGCACATGCCCAGTTTATATTTTTTAAAAAGAAAATGATTATGGAAGGCACTGAAAACAAGACACTGAAGATCATTATTCCATTATATAATTCACATTCACAGTTGAGGCTGAAATCCAAATAAAAGGCTGAGATTCAACGTGCTACTTTACCACCCACGGGTTTGGGGACTCCCTGGTGAGTTCTTGATTCCTCACCCCTTTGAACTGCAAACCCACGTGCCACATCACAATAAGGTTTTGAAACTTATCTCTGTGTTTGTTTGGTTTTTTTAAAAAAAGCATGTAGAGCTGGTGTTTGATGAAACTGTGTGGGTAGGGCAGGGACCAGCACCCTGGGCAGGCAGGCAGCATTTGAAACACCTGCTGCCCCAGCTAGGTGTGCACCAGTTGCTGGAACAGCTCTATAAAGCCTGCCTGTCCTGGGGGGCCATCCCCGCCCCCAGAGAGGCCGCCCCTGAAGGGGAGACACCAAAGGGGGGGTCATCTCTTTGGGGGAGTTGCTTCAAGGGTGGAATGAGGGTGCAGACCAAGTACCAGCCCCCTTGTGCTAAAATTATGGTTTTAATGGGGATGGGCTTTTAACTTGGATGGGTGTTGTTTATTTAGCGGGGTGGAGTTGTTTTAAATTGTTCTTAAGTGTTGTATGTTAATTTGTATTTTTTGTTTTTGTTTTATAAGGCCGATGAATATTCTACAGCCTTTTAAATTTGTTTGTGGGAGGGGGGTTATTGTATTATTTTTATTATAACTATTTACTTGTGTTTTTACCTTGTAATTTATCCTGTGAACTGCCCTGAAATCTTGTGATGAAGGGCGGTATAATAATAATAATAATAATAATAATAATAATAATAATAATAATAATAATAAAGCCTCCTTTAGCATGACTTTAACATGGAACTAGCTGTAGTGTTCTTTCAGTCACAGTATTCAGTTTCTCTCACCCTATCTTTAAAACGATATAGCATAGTTGGAGAAGGAGCAACAGAGGGCAACTAATGCAACCAGGGAGACTGGTAATCCTCTGTTCTAGAGGGAGAGCTTAAACAGTTTTGGTGCTTTTTTTAGCTTAGGAAGAAAATTCAGCTAAAATAGAAAACAATAAAGGCTTGTAAAATTGTAAATATTTCCCCACAGCACTCGATTTTTAGGGGGCAGGGCAGGGTCATTAATGAAAGAGAACAAAAGATTCAGGACAAGCAAAAATTCATTACACAATAAAACAGTTGGCATATATGGAATGCAGTGCACAAAATCAGAAAAGTGTAAGCAAATTCACAAAGCTCCCTGCATTATTTAATAGCAACGGCTTGTGCATTTGCCATAGAACTGCTTAAAGTAGAGCAGGGCTAGGTGGAATCTCAAGAGGCTGCCACAACAGACAAAGACATATGAGTCTTGAGACGTTGGCTGTAAAACCTCTGATGAAGAGATGGGGCGTTGTCTGCTTTGTTGGTTTAAAAATTTTCTCTTAAAAATGAAATGCCCATTGTTAGCTGTGTATGGACATGATTTTCAGCCCTCTGAATTACAAAGGGAATGAAGCCTTTTTTCTGGGTTCATGTACTCAGGCTTATGGGGCAAAGGTTGAATGTAATCTGTCACTAAGGGACCAATTTGTGCAAAACAGAGAATTGCATCAGCTGTGACACAAAGGAAAACACTATGATGCATAGGTTATGCATCACAGTTATGAAGATGCAGATTGGCCTTCTACTGCAGCCTTTCTTCTCCCTGTACTTGTCTATCTTGTTAGGATTCTCAAAAGTTGCCATCTCCCCCTGTCTAGAAGTCCTTGTCCCCTTCTTGTTCTCAGTGCTACAACAAATATAAAGTGAATATATTTTAATATTTGCATTCAAATAATAATCCCACACAAAAATGTAAGGTGATTCATTTTGTTATGCTTCGCTTTCCCTACCTGGGATGATGCTAATCAGTGGCCTCAGGTGCGTCTCTGCTTCTTAGCTTCCTCTGCCTAACAGAATTGTTGTAAAAAATACTGAGATAAGTGTTAAAAATTATGTTTAGGCTGCAATCCTATAGCCACTTTCCTTGCGGTTAACTCACTTGGGCGGACATGTATAGAACTGTGCTGTTAAAAGTGTAGGGGAATAATTGGCTATAATACTGAATGTTGAACACTTAAGCAAAAAACCGGTCAGAATAAAAGTAAAGTCATGAATTTGTTTTTCAAGGCTGGAAGGAGTTTTAACTGAACAGTCCACTTATGGCATTTTGAGAGTCATTTGATCTTGTAAAGGCATCACCCTGCTTGCTCTGTGTTTATTTCTGCATTGATTTGCATGTTGTTCAGTTATTCCATGGCTTGCACTGCCTTTGCTTTTGATGGCTACACCTACCAACTTTATATCCCTAGGCAGTCTCCCTAGCAACTGCCACTCTTTGCAGGAAGGCTTATCATTAATTTAGGATCCAGGATGAATAAAGACATCAGAAATATTGTGTGGGGTTCATTCCCTCCGGACTACTGTACAAACAACATACTGTTATAGGTACAGTTAATTTGCTAGCACCACTGCATGGGTGAGAAGACCACTTCCTGCAGGGCAGATGTGCAAAGAATTAAGTGACTCATTAGATTCAAGCATTTAAATATGGTGCACCTGGGAGCTTTTAGAAAATCTCGTGCGTTGTTCCTTCCTAGGCAATACATGTTAGCTTAACTGGCCCAGGTTTGCTTGTTTGTTTGTTGTTGTTGTTGTTGTTATTATTATTATTATTATTATTATTATTATTATTAAAAAGCAATACACACAAGATCAGTGTGTAAGCAAATAGCATACACCATGACTAAGGTTGCTGCTAGATACCCACCTTATTTATTTTGATTCTTGCTGCAACATTTCCTCTTGTCACAGTTCCATTGAATTCTCTACATCAAACACAGCATATCCTTGATGCAATCTTTTGTTCTCCCTATATATTTTGTGTGCCAGATTTTATCACTGTCTGGTATGTACAGCAACATGTAATGCATCTCAGCACACAGTGGAGGAAAACAATGCTGCTGCATTTTTAACCACTAATGTATACACAATCCCAGTCTTTCCCATCTTTTGCTGTAATTTGTTGCCACCCTTCCATGCCTTCCTCTGTGTCACTTCCTTTTTTTGATTCCCTTCTGCAATAAAAGAACCTCCTCTTGGGAGAGTTGAGCCTCTTTTATTTGCATGGCACATCAGCTGCCTGCTAATTCTTCACTTAGCACCATCTTCTTCTTCTGAAAGGTCATTTGAATGACGCCTAAACTTATAGATTTGCTATTTTAAGGTTTGCCATTATTCTGTGTTTGTGCCTCTGTTTGCTGTCTCTTATTTTAAAATGCAATAAACAATTAAGGAACAGTGACAGAGCAAGCCAGTCTCAGTTCTTGGATTGCCATGGTAACATTCTCCACATCAGAGGAGAAGTGTGGTACAGAATTCAAAAGTATATGTTTGTTGCACTTGGATTTTAAATGACACTGAAGTGAAATCCTTGTTCTTTGGCTTGGTTAGAATCAAAAGTCTGGAAGGGTCATCAGAAGTATAGTCCAGTTGATCCAGACTCCTATAATGAAATGGTTTCCTTGTACCAAACCCATTCCTATTTTGCTTTTCCAGTTCTGTTATCGAAGTCAGTTTGATTGGAGATTTCCCATGGATTGAACATGGAACCATATGCTCTGCCACTATAAGCTATGATTGTTCCTGCAAACTAAGCACTTTGCTTGATGCTCTATTCATCAGCGGCAACAAAATAAAACAAAAAAAATGAGCTCTGTCTCTCTACTGCCTGACAATGTACTGTAGAAGTGTGGCTATGGAAGCTACAATGCAGTCTATCTGGATTGAATCTTTATTTCTTTTCCATACCACTTTACTAAATGGCTGTTCTGAACCAGTACTTGGGTGCAGCAAGAAACTGGATGAAGATGAATAAACTTATGTCAATCCAGACAAGATGGAGGTACTTTTGGTTTATCAACCGAACAATGCCCAGTCTGTTCTAGATGTGGTTGGACTCTCGCTAAAGCATCAAGTTTGCAGTCTGGAACTGCTTATTTATCCTGCACCATCATTAATTAAAGACTTAGGTAGCCTCTCTGTGGCTTCAAGTGCCTTTTATCAGCTTTAACTTTTATGCCAGCTGTGACCTTACTTGAATTTAGATAGCTTGGCCACAATTACCCATCCCATTTCGCCACCTGAGGCAAAATGGGAATCGCTGCCTCCTGGCTCCAACCACTGCACCTCACTTCTTCTGCTGCTCCCTGGCTCTCACCAAATAAGGTGGGCGTCAGGGCACTCTTCCAAGAGTTGCTGCTCTCTTGGCTTCTCCACCCAGGAGCAAGGAAGACAAATGGCAACACTGCATGCTGGAATGCCGCCTCCTTGGCAGCAGAAGCGGTGTCCTAAAAATTGAAAGTGTGGTCACTTCAAAATTGCCCGCAATGGACAGGATACCCCTTCTGGTTCATGGGACAGTTTGCAGGGTTAAAGTGTTATAACGATAATTTGGCATAAATTCTCAACCCATCCCTTACTGAGTTTGGTACTGAGTGGTGAAACATTTGTATGACAGCTCTGCAACGTGGGAGGGTGAAAAGCAATTATCGCTCTCTTTAGAAGTTTGTATCCTTTGCCGAAAGTCAATCTCAATAAGGTTTCTTTTTAAGCACTGCATTTAAAAAAAAAAAGAGAGAGAAGAAGAGCATGTTGTTGTTTTTTCTATTTATGGAAAATAGCAAGTCTTTAAGAATTTAGAAATGTATGGATTCAGAACTATAGTACAGGTAACCCCTCATTTACAAATGTTCAATATGTGTGTGACCCCCAACACACGCATCACTTCGAACTTGGGAGTGACCCAAAACATCACAAAAACATCAAAAAGGGGGGGTGTGGTGGTGGTACAGGGTGTTTTCAGGCGTTTTCAGTGGTGTTTCAAATACACACACGCAATTTCACTTAAATGCATGTTGTCTTGGAACATAACCTCTGCGTAAATGGGGGTGGGGTGGTTGCCTGTATTTCCACAGATGTATGTATTTTTAAAATTCAGAATAAAATGGATGGTAAGGACTCCAGAATATATATAAATTATACATGTGTCTAAGAGTTCAGTATTATACTTACTGAACTATACAGGAAGCAGCAGCAGTTGGTGGGGCTGAGCAGGGTAGGGCGAGCCCTTGTTCACATGGCATCCCAAAGCAGAGATCTGAGAAGGCGATGGGCAAGATGTCAAGGAAGCTGGCATGGTACGGGCGTAGGGGCAGGAGCATTGGATTGGCTCCACCACTGTGCCCGCACCACACCAAACTCCCTTCCACCCAGAGGTGCCAACTTGAATAAAATGGGGGGGGGGGGAGGTAGGCCCTGCCCTGTATAATTGATCACAAGATGTGGCACATACACACCATTTGAATGGCAATGCCCAGCAACTTGGGAGGGGTGGCCCCCTCAAATATTTTATTGGCGGGGCCGAAGTGACCTTGGCTTCCAGGAGCTAGCTCCTCTGCCTCCACCTAATCTCTCTCCCTCATGTTTACCAGCAGCAGCCTCCATGTTGGCAAGCTGGGCGAGCAATGCCACCTCACCCCCACCCCACCAACTGATGCCAAACCTGTACTGAATTCTATCCCTAGCTGAATGTAAAAGCATTTTATGACACCCCGGTGAACTGAAAATGAACACAACCTAGGAATCCTTACCCACTCCTTTCATTTTCCATTCAGAGGTTATAGTAGTTTGTTTTTGTTTCATTGATTAATAACAAAACTCAACTAAAAATTAGGGTTGTATCCAACACTGTGCACAGTGGGACTTCCCTGTTGCTCTCCTCTGCCCAAGATCCTGCCAAATCTAGTTTTGAGGGATCCCCAACCCTCTAGAGCAGAATCTGAGGATGCACAGTGAGTTGCAGGGCAGAGGAGAGAATGGGGAAGTTGCATTGAGCAAGTGCAATGACAGCACTGGATGCAACCCAATAATAATAATAATAATAATAAATCAAGAGTGCAATCTTATGTGTTGCTGCTTAGAAGCTAGTCTCATTGAGTTCTATGCACCCTAAAATGCAGACAGTTCTGGGAGAAAGTGGAATGAATTGTTGCTGGGGAGGGACAGACATCTCTCATGCCTTCTCTGACTCAAGGGCCATCACTCTATAGTCCATAAGGATGTGTTAGATGGCTGGTTAGCTAGTTGCTGTACATATGAGTCATGATAGCTTTCTGGCTGAATAATAAGGGTGAGTGGCTCACATTAAGGACACTCTGCCACTTGCTGTTTCTGACGTGTGGGAGACTCGTCATAGCTGTGTCTGCAGCTAGCTCTAGTAATTGGTGCACATAACCACTGACCTTCCCATGTTTGCTGTCAGCTATGCTTATCAATTACCTCTGAGTCCCTTACATCAAGACTCATGGTTAATGACCCTTCTGTGGTCTTAAGAGCACTGCTTGCTACAAAGGCAAAGCTCTGCTATACACTCATTCCATGTCTCTCTACTCAGGCCAGCACTGCATTGAATGTTTTAGGCCTGTTTTGTTGCTGCATAGCATACCAGCAAAGAGAAGCACTTGGTTGCTGTAAATGGAGGCATACTGTTACTGCAGATGGATGTACAAACACTCCTTCCTATGTATGATAGGAAGCAGCACACTGAAACTGAAAGTCTAATGCACATGCAACAACAACAACAACAATAACATGATGTAGTGCCTACATTGAACAGCTGTAGAAAACAATATACAGAGTTCCTACCAAAGGCTGACTTGCCCCCCACATTGCGGGGGCACATCACATGATGCGTCACGTTACACGTCACATTATGCATCCCTCCCCCAGCTGGCACGCAGGTGCTTGTGTGCTGGGCTGGGACCTGCAATGTTCCTACCCACAAGCTTCTAATCAAAAAGATAATGCCTCAAGGTTGCAGAATAACCTTATTTGTTTCCCTAGGCTTTTATGTGCATTCTAATGTATTAATGATTTTTAAAGTATGCTGTTCATGCTTTCTTTGTATTTTATCGTGCTTTTGTAAACTGCTCTTGAAACTTCTGCTGAAACCATTTAAATAAAAATAGCCCCCCTTGCAAGGTCAGGAGCTGTTTCCTTCCCTCTCTGCATTCCCCAAGGGACATGAAACCCAACTATGCTGAGTAGCATTTGGCTGCTGACTCATTTGTAGGCTGTTTATGATCATGTTCAGTGGATGAAATCATTGTCCCCACCCCCTCCAATTTGCATTGTTGTTTTAAGCAAGTTTTCTTGTATTTTTATGTAAGCTGTTTTATGCATTGGAAAAACACCACATTTAAAAAAATCTAAATAAATACACTATATCGAGCTGTGGATATTATGCAGTGGGAGCTTATGCATGTGATCTGATCTCACATCAGGAGTGTGTGTATGTGTGTGTGTGTGTGTGTGAGAGAGAGAGAGAGAGAGAGAGAATAAAAAAGAAGGGCAAATGGATGCAACTGGTCCCATAGGTCTTTCCCATTGAATGGGCAGCCTAAAGACCCAGGAAGTCAGCCTTATTTCTGTAGTCATGTCATTCATGTGCGTGTCCCCGCAGTGTGGCATCACATCATGCTAAAGTCTCTTTGGGTGCGAAGAGCCACCTGCATTGGCTGCATCATGATTTACATTGCTAAGACCTTTTTGGAAAAACCAAACAGATAATTAGAAATCATCCAAGAAATCATAGCAGTTGTAGATGGCTTTAATGGCCCAGCAATCAACATATCTGCCTTCTGTGGGAGGATATCACTGAATGGAAGAATTTAAGAACATAATAGCTAAATGTATGTCTCTGTGTTGTGGGACTATATGCTTCATCCCAGCTTCTGATTTGATCCTGGAATGCCCATATTTTCCCCGCCATTGCTTCCCCCACTGAGCTCAGGGAGGAGTATGGCAGCAGCCACGAGAGACCTTCCATTGCCTCTCCATGGCCTCTCCACGGCTGCTGCTGCCGGCCTCCTCTCTTGGGCAGCTCACAGTGGCTGCTGTGATCCTTTGCATGCAAAAGATGTGCTCTCCCACTGAGCTATGGCCCTTCCTCAAATACATTAGGTGTACAAGGATAGAAGAGACTCTAGTTTTATGCTTGAGTATTTCCCTAGCTATTTCTTAAGCCTAGTTAGTACTTGAAGACACTGCCCTGCAGTGTGTAGCTGACTAGTTCACATGTTTCAAGAGGGGCAGGACTCTGTCTGATGTAGCCTGGCCTATTAGGGGATCCATCTGTGGGGACATGTGGAGCATGAGGTGCCTGATAGTGAGTGCAAGTGGAACGTGTGCTCCAAATCAGTGGATTGGATGGCTTTAGGGACCTGGATGCCTCAAAGCAACAATGCTTCTATTGAAATGTAGAAATGCTGGTTGCCGAGGGTTCATATCATATCATGGTTTCCCCCTCTCTGTTTCTTCTTAGCTATCATTAACCCAAAGCAGCCGAAGGAGACACCAAAAAGTTTCAGCTTCGACTATTCCTATTGGTCTCACACAACAGTAAGTAGACACTAGACTACAACTGGGGATGCATTTGCTTTTGCATACAGTGGTACCTCGCGTTACAAACGCCTCAGGTTACAAACTCCGCTAACCTGGAAGAGTTACCTTGAATTGAAAACTTTGCCCCGGTATGAGAACGGAAATCGTGTGCTGGCAGCAAGAGGCCCCATTAGCGAAAGCACGCCTCTAGTTAAGAACAGTTTCAGGTTCGGAACAAACCTCCAGAATGAATTAAGTTCATAACTTAATACCACTGTACTATTAAGTTGGCTTAGCATTGGACTTGGATTTTGAAGTTACTGTAGAGTGAGATGCTCCTGAATAAATATTTGTCTAAAAATAATTCAAGGCAATTATTCCGTAAGTGGTTTTGAACAAGAAATAATTTTGAGGAGTAATCACAAGCAATTCATGGACAAATAGTGGGGAAACTGTGACTCAGCTGCTCTCTGTATTTGCACAGCTGGGTTTATGGGCCTTTTTATTTTATCTGTCTAATATATGCTCCAAAAGACAGGAAAGTGTTGAGTGCGGCATTGGAGATATTCATCAGGATAGTTCTGTTCAACATTACGTAAGCTGGAGTCAAATGCCTCAGTGATTACTTCAGTTACATTACAAATATAACATTAATAGAAATCTTTCTGAGGCCCACCATGTCATAACAGTGGGTCAATTACCGCAAATATAGATCAAATATAGGATGATTATTATGCCGTACACTTTAGTGGCATTCATGCCCAAGGCCCCTTTGCTGCGTAATTCTGCAGGGCAGTTTAAGTTGCCATTTTCCAAATGGCTACATAGTGCTATGCATTATGTCTTCTAAGCCTTGAAATAAATCATTTGAGAAGATCCTCCTCTGCTGGAAGGCTCCAAATTCCATCCTGAGTTCTTATTTTTGCTTCCATAATTGCTCAGAAGTAATAGCACACACAAAAAAATATTCTGATCGAACTGCTCCAATGTGAGGTCGTATTAATTCTGACATGTTTTTAGAATAATTCTTGGTTAAAAAATAAATGAACAGTATGCCATGGAAAGGGGAGAAAAGTTCTCTTCTTTTCTCTTTTGATGCTTTCTCAGTATCCCTCATCTTTTTCTTAATAGCCTGAAGACATCAACTATGCTTCTCAAAAGCAAGTGTACCGGGACATTGGAGAAGAGATGCTGCAGCATGCTTTTGAAGGTTATAATGTCTGCATATTTGCCTATGGCCAGACTGGGGCTGGCAAGTCCTACACTATGATGGGCAGACAGGAGAAGGACCAACAAGGCATAATCCCCCAGGTAACTATAACAACAAGAGAATGCAGCTAGAAACTAACAAGGAGGTCCAAGAAAGGGATGTTTGGGGTGGAATTTGGAAAGTGAATAACTATAAGAAAGGTAAGGAGTGTGTGGAACAGTTAAGTTGCTGAGCGGCAATAAAGAGAGGGCGGAAGTCCATGGGCTCATCGAGAAAATGGAAAGATGTAGTACCACCTAGTGGTAGGTGAGTTAAAGGGGCCATAACTGAGTTGAAGGGCAGAGGCTACTGATTCAACCCATAAGGGAACCCAGAAAACCATGAGGGAAGACAGGGAAAGAAAGAGCATGGGCGTTGGAGGGAAGATACATTCCATTATTTTGCGAAACAGCACAAGGCTAAGGGCCCCTGTTGACACCTCTGTCCATCAGTTGGCTGAAGTAAACCATTGACTGGGGGGGGGGCAGAGCCTAGAAGGAAGGAGCAAATTAGAGAGCGCTCAGGCCTACTGGCTGCGGCCTGTACCTTTAAAAGAGATTTAGCTGAAAATTTACTCAAAGCTACCAGAATTGTCATTGTTTCAGTGAAGGGATGAACTTATATGTGGAGCTACCCTAGCTATATCCCAGCTATCCCAGTGATGTAGATTTTCTTGTTCAACAAACATCTAGATAGAAATCTAGGCAGCTGCCAGATTATTGATAGATTCTGAGTAAGTGGTACTATTGTCATAGATAAATGCAGCTCTTTTTCTTTCCTTCTGATGTTATGCAGCTTTGTGAGGATCTTTTCTCTCGAATCAATGACACAACGAATGACAACATGTCATACTCAGTGGAGGTAAGAACTGGTACTTGGTCATAGTCCATACTTCCTTTGGGGCAAGATGGAATATAGGATGGGTTCTCTGAGCATGAATGAAAGTCGTATTGGCGTGTGGAAACACAAAGTCATTGGATTATGAATTGACAACAACAAAAGTTACAGAATAGTGTTCTACTAAATTCTTGGGTGACCAGGTAAAAAAGAAGACAAGACTCCTGGCCTTTAATAGTTGTTTAGAAGAAAGGATTTCAGCAGCTATGGCTTTTTAACGCGAAATTCCCTTTTCTACACAACTGTTAGGTGAAGCAGCCCTGTCTTCTTCTTTTTATCTCTCCACCCTAGGGGTTCACCGTGTTTACTTTTAGGTACAAATTTAGTGGGCAGCAGCTGCTTTAGGGTTCACCCACGCTTCCTTTCGCCGTGCTGCTTTTCCCCAGGAAAGCTCGTAGTTTAGCACTGAATTGGAACAAATGGCAGTTGCGTTTTCTGTGGATTGCTGTTTGTTCCTATTTAGTGCTAAGCAGCAGGTTTTCCAGGGGGAAATGGTGGGGCAAATGCAAAACTGCTTGGATAAGCAGCAGTGTGGACAAGCCTTTAGTCAGCTTTCAGTGTTAACCTGATGATCCTGCACAGCTGTGCTCCCTCCTCCCCTTTGTTGGGATACTGCCAGGGAAACCTCAAAACCACGCCCAGTCAGCTGTGGGACACTAATCAAATTGTCCGCAGCTCCTGGAACAAAAAGTACATCTCTGATGGTAGTATGCAGACTTGCAAGTTTCACAGTCCCAACTCCTGCAATTTGCAAAGTCCTTCCATCAGCCAGGTGGATCTCTCCATCTTGAGGTGTGAAGGAGATAAACAGATGGCGGTCCTTTGAAAGATGGCGACTGGCCCCAGAGTCAATAACAAACCTAGCCTTCGCTTTTAGAGCAGGTGTGCTGGCAAACATAACCTTGTTTTCCACCAGCGTGGGCTTTTGCAGCTTGCCCCCCTGCTCCTGGCCATCAGACGTGCCTTTAGCCTTTGGTGAAGCTGTGCCAGCGAACAAAGCCTTGTTTTTCCCTGGCTTTCCACTCCCCTTCTGCTTCGGGCCATCTGCAGGCTTTTTCCTTTGTTTACATCTGGCCTTCCGGCCTCTGCATAGGCTCTGACCTTGGTTCTCACGAGAAACAGAGCTCTCAGCTGCCGACTCCTTGGCTCCCCCTGGAGGCTGGAATGCTGCCTGGGATGACGTGGCAGTCTGCTCCCCCTGCAGCTTGCAACCGGTGCCCTCAGCATCCCTGCATTCACTCGCATTCTGGGAAAAAGCCAGGACCTCCGATGCATTCAAACACTGGGCTGGGATGATTGGCAGGTGGGCCTTTTTCAAAGCATCCCACATGTCACGTGCCGTGAGATTTCCAGCAAGCGTTTTTATTTCCTCCAGAGAGACGGATAAGACTATTATGTCCATGGCCCTCGAATGCTGGGCCTCCCATTTCTCTGTCCGAGGAACTGGAGTGGCTTCAGACACAGTATGCCAGACTCCAAACTGACGCAGCAAGCTCTCACACCATTTCGCCCAGGTCTGATAATTGTGCCGATTTAACTTTGGGCACTCAGTGGCCTCCGAAGCTTGGAAAATCTCCATTCCAGCTTTTTACGTGAGCCTTGCGTCTTTTTGCCTTAAAAGACGTCTTATCTCGGCAGCACATAAATCACGATGCCTCTGGCTCGGCTCCCAGGCCAATTAGACTTGCCGGACTTCAAAAGCTCTTGCCGGCATTCAGAAAAGCCTCTGCTTTCACTTTTCCAGCACATACCTCAGCAGTCTGACGCTGTCTTACTCTCCTGCAAGTGCCGTGAATCTGGGCCCGAAACCTTGTTGTTGGGATACTGCCAGGGAGATAAAGTCCATCTGAGCCCCAAGCTCGGTGCCGGACGATCCATCAACCTCCCGTAGTCAGGCAATATCAGCAATTTAGCGGCACGAAGCCTCAAGAAAAGATAGCCACATTCTTGAACTTGTGCACACTCTTTCAGCAGAATTCACACAGCAAAAGATGCACAAGCAGGACAGCATATTTACAGTTTATTCAGCGTAGGTCAGAACAAAAGAAGACATGACCGTCTGCTCCGACTGCTCAGGCAAAACAGCCGAAAACGAAAGGAACAGACAACATAAACATCCTGTGAGACAGGAAATGCGCAGGCTGTTATACAAACATCCTGCTCCCTTTTAAGGTGGAACGGAAATATCCTAACACCCTTATCGGATGAATATGCAACTCTGCTCACAAAGCAGCTCCCTTTTGAAAATCTGCTTCCAGTGTTTATGTTAGCACTATCTGCTGTGCATATTTCTTTTTACACATCTGTCTTCAGGGTTTGAAAAGCTTGTGAAGAGAGCACTGGGTAAAAAGTGCAATCCAAAGAAAGTTTGAGCTATCAGTGGAACACAGAGCTATCAGGTGCTTAATTATTTGGAAGTATGTCCCATTGTGTTCAATGGGCTTTACTCTCATATAAGTGTGCACAAGATTCTGCTTAATTGTGTTCCTAAACCCCTTTGATCTGTTTGTAGATTTTCTTTGTGAGGTTTTCCCAAAGAACTTCTCTGCAACTCACTGTTTGGAAATAATATATTGTAGGCTGAGGTCAGAGGGGTTTTGTTTTATTGTGTTCTGAAGAGATAACTTGCACCACGTATGTATCAGGTAGTGTCCACAAGATGTGCCCTCTCATATGCAGCTGTGCTTATGTTCAAATAGATCCAATTTTTCAGTGCATAATTCTCATTGTCTGCACACTGTGCCCGACAGGTGAGCTACATGGAAATATACTGTGAGCGTGTGCGTGACCTCCTGAACCCCAAGAACAAAGGAAACCTGAGGGTGAGAGAGCACCCACTCCTTGGACCATATGTTGAAGATCTCTCGAAACTAGCTGTCACATCCTATAATGACATCCAGGATCTAATGGACTCTGGAAACAAAGCCAGGTAAAAAACAACTGCAGGAAGGCCTACCCCATTCTCCCATGTAGTCATGAATATAATTGTTATTCAGAGCTCTTTCCACCAGAAGTCTTTGTGGTAAGGGGGGTTATTGGGGAGCTGAGGTTGCCTATGGGGACAGTTGATGGTACTGGGACACGAGGACCCCCTAGCAAACCTGTGGCCCTCCAGATGTCATTGGACTACAAGTACTATAAATCTCTGACTATTGACAATGATGGCTGCAGCTGGTGGGAGGTTCACAGGTTTCCCATCCCTGTTTTAAAGAATTGCTTAAGCACTTGAGCACTGTTTAGAATCTTAATTACCAGCCTGGACTCCTGCCTTGTCAGCCTTGCTTCCCAATTGAAAAAGGCTTTTGAGACCTTGGAGAAAGACTTCCTTATAGCATTGGATCTTCGCAAGTAGAAAGTGAAACTTGGATTCCCAACTTAAGCAGAAAGAGAAATTTAACACTTCACTGTTGTTCTTGCTCAACAGGACGGTGGCTGCCACCAATATGAATGAAACCAGCAGCCGCTCACATGCCGTCTTCAACATTATCTTCACCCAGAAACGGCATGATGCAGAGACTGACATCACCACTGAGAAGGTGAGTGTAGGCAGTCCAGTAAAAGTTGGTGTTCCTGCCAGCAGCACAAGAGGTTAGGGGTGGAATGGGTGCAGCCTCCTGCCACCTTCCTTGTTATAACTACACGGCCATGACTCAGCCTCTGACCTCAGCTGGCTCTTTAGCTAAACAACATGACTCAATGGAATGGGGGCAAAGATCATCATTGTACAAAAAAATGAGGTGAGGATAGCTTGATGGGATTGCTTAGAAGACGAACCTGCTATTCTTTAATCTTCCTTACATTTCCTTTGCAAAGCCCTCCATCCACCAATGAATTAGACTTGGGTCTGGGAATGAAAATAATAATCAAAATATGCTCCAGCTTTGTGTTGTCAGAACTTCCACCAAAATATATGGATACTAGGAATGTAAAAAGAGTGGGATCATAACAAAGGTCAATCTAACCCAGCAACCAGATGTTTCCAATAAGCCCATCAGCAGAGCTTGAGGGCAGTTGTCCTCTGCTGCTGGCTCTGAACATGGAAGTGCCATGTAGCCATCATGGTTATTAGCCTTAAGGCCTGTTCACCTTGAATGGGTCTGGATCCTCTGGATACTGGATCCTCTGGACTGCTGCCAGAGTTGGGACAAATGTGGTCATCATGGGGAGCCCAGTTGCGCAAGCATATTGTGTTGTTATGGTTTCTTGGTTGTTTTATTGTACTTTGCCTTGAGTTTTGTTATTGACAGAAAGGAAATGAACAAGTTTTAATTTTTAAAAACATTGGAAAAAACACAGAAACAGTTCTCAGTTTAGCCTGTCCAGTCAGCACTTGTGCGATGAGTGGAGTGAAAGATTTCCTTCCGAATGAGACTCTTAAAGCTTCCAACATCTCGACTGCATGTGGCCCTTCTAGTGTCATGCCAAGCGAAAGTTGGTATGAGTCCAACACTTTCATTTGAACAAAGCATTTGCTGCTAAACTGTTGTGCCTTGTTATGAAACATCATCATGGTCGTGCGTTCTATTTCTTTCCTGCCTTTCTTGCATCAGACTCAAAAGTGGCATATGTCAGTACCTAGGTGGCCTCTTGTTCAGGTGGTAGATATCATAGGCAACAAGTTCCTCATCTGTTTTTCTGATTTCAGGTCAGCAAAATTAGCTTAGTGGATCTTGCAGGGAGCGAACGAGCTGATTCCACAGGAGCAAAAGGCACCAGACTGAAGGTAAGAGAAGAGACCAAATTAAACTAGAAATGGATGCATGTGTCTTTATTGTATGTAGGATTGGGTACACCAAGCCTCTCAGACACTATGGCATAAGGTTATCTCTTGGAAAATACCAAAAAGCCCCTGAAATGTCTGAAAGTGGCCTGGTAATTATCACTGTTCATGTACCAGTCCTTTTCTGCAGTCCATACTTGCTCATATTCCATTCTTTTCCATTTCAGTCATTTTGCTGCTGGTTCCTTATTGCCTAACTATTAATGCCACCCCATATTGCTGCCCTTCATTCATTCTGGTTGAGATACAGGCAAAGCTGTCTGTTACTGTATGGGAGTGGAGTTTCACCAAATTAATATTATTGTTACTGTTGTTGTTGTTATTCAGGCGGTAACTTCTCAAGGGAGTAATTCTTAATCCTGATGGTTGTGTGAAGCAGAATGTCCTCATCGGTTGAAATTTCTTTGTGAAAAGTTTGTGTTGGAATTAGTTGCTCCAAATAAGGATTGTCTTGTTCTTACAGGAAGGAGCAAACATCAATAAATCACTCACTACGCTAGGGAAGGTGATTTCTGCTCTGGCTGAGATGGTAAGGATTGATAGTTGTGAGTTTATATACAGAGTTTACAACTCTCAATACACACTCTGCAGTGCTTCACTAGAATTGCTCAGCCATTTGGCCCCTGGAGCAGCTATGAATCTTTATTATTATTATTATTATTATTATTATTATTATTATTATTATTATTATTATTTCTATACTATCATCTGAGGATCACAGGGCAGTTTATAGTATAAAAACACAAAAATGCATACCATAATAACAAACAAAAGCAATATTCTCCCCTCTACAGTTTAAAAGGCCACAGCTTGTTTAATTAGCCAAAGGCCTGAGAGAAGAGGAATAAAGTTTGGGAGATGCCCTGTGTTTCAGTTTGTGGAAGATATGCATGTGCAATTAGGCTTTTTTTTTTTAGCCCCCGTCTCCTTATGTGCTTTTTGGGTGGGGGGGGGAGGGAATGTGATAATCAAAACAGGAAATTTCCAATACATTTAAGTTTCTAAAATTAAGTCTAATGTCCAAAAATGTTATGTGAAAAACAAAACAAAGACAGGACATTTTTGTTAATTGTCTCTTTAAAAATTAAAATGCCAGAGAACAATATCTGTAAAGAATAGTTATTTTTGTTTGAAAACATTCTGGCAGCTCTTAATCATACAAGATGTAGTTGATTTGAACTGAAAGGTCTGAACATTTCAGGAATGGATCTTAGCGGGAGAAAACCTTTCTATGGTTGACATATGCTCCTTATTTTGTCAAGTCTAGCACCCTATCTTCCACACCACTATAATTCTATGAACCTTATCTCTGAACCGTGATGGGCATAGCATAAGACTAGGTTGGGGAGTATCAAGGTGGAGCAACCACTGCTTCCCAAACTCTGCTGCTTGTGCTGACTAGGTCAGAATATGTCTCTTGCTACACCAGCTTGAGGCTGGCACAGCAGAGAGGCCTCAGGATTGGTTGGGATATCTTCAGGACTTTGGATCGCCCTGCCCCCAAATTTTCTGTCTCAGGGCATTCCCACACTTTACGGATGGCCAGAGAGAACACACTGCCACACTGAGTACAGAGCTCTCCTCACCAGTGGAAGTTGTCAGAGAGTTCCCTGCACCTTATCCTGACCCCTTCCATTTGCACAGAACTAGGTTAGGGTTGCATCGCAAATGCTCTCCATCTGGGCATGTGGGTATTATATCTGGCTTGTGAGAAGTCAGGATGTTGGTCCCATTTTCTTATTTCAGTTAGTCCCCAAATCCAATTGTTCTTTTATTTGACCCATTTTGGTAATACATGTTTATGCAACTCTAATCAGTATCTTTGTTTTTCCCCCCAGGATTCAGGACCAAATAAGGTAAATAATACCTGTGCTTTGGAGGGGGTTATAGGAATGAGCTGATCTCCCTTGTTCTCTTCCATAACTAGCTTGGAGACATAGGTGCCACCTCATGCCAAAGATTGTGGGTGCCTGCAACAAAGGGCTTCAACTTTGCCTATTGGTTTTGTGGAGGCCCACATCTTCTTGTGGCTGCAGCTACAATCCTATACATCTTCCAGATGTACAGTCGTAACTCGGCTCCCGAATGCCTTGGGAGTCGAATGTTCTGGCTCCCAAACAGTCGAAAACCGGAAGTGAGTGTTCTGGTTTTCGAACGTTCTTTCAGAAGCCAAATGTCCGACGGAGCTTCCGATTGGCTGCAGGAGCTTCCTGCAGCTAATCAGAAGCTGTGCTTTGGAAGTCGAACGTTTTGGAAGTCGAACAGACTTTCGGACTGGATTGTGTTCGACTTCCAAGGTACGACACTAATGGAATTTACTTCCAAGCAAGAGAGGAAAAGACTATATGAGCACATCACAGACTTGACATGCTAAGTCTTTGTTAGCATTTCTATCCCCTCCTTTGTCTACACCAGGGGTCAGCAACCCGCGGCTCCGGAGCCGCATGTGGCTCTTTTACACCTTTGCCGCGGCTCCGGGGCAGATACTAGCGAGGGGAGGAGGCGCATTGTGCGCCCCGACACTCCCCACTGTGGCGGGCGCTGTACTGGCTGTGACGTCGCATGGGGGCGGTGCGTGCGTTAGTCATGTACCGTCCCGACGTCACCTTCCCACCCGCCCGCTACATTGTAAGGGGCATGTACGCTGGTCACTGAATTGAAAGGGGGCATGTACGCTGGTCACTGTTTTGAAGGGGAGTGAAGAACACACACACACAAAAAGGTAACTTGTTAATTTAACGTTTATTTCTATGAGGAGGAGTAATTCTGAGGGGTCAAACAAAGAAATAATAAAAAAGTGACAAAAAAGTTATTTTTATAATGACGAGTTTTGCGGCTCCCATTTTTTTTTCTTCGGAAACGGGTCCAAGTGGCTCTTTTTGTCTTAAAGGTTGCAGACCCCTGGTCTACACATACACACACATACTTGTCTTCCTTCCATGCATGGGTGTATTCAAGGGAGGGGGGCAGGGGGGCAGTTGCCCCCCCCCCGTTAAGTAAAACAATAGAAATACTTAATTAACTGGCCAATCAGGTCAGTTCTGCCCCCCTACTCCATGGCTACTCCATGTAACTTTTTAATAAGCCAACCATATTCTTTTCTGGTCGGCTGCAGCTGATGCAACTAATGGGCTCTTGTGCAGAGAGCAGGGGTGGTGTTAGCAAGAGAGGCAAAGGTGTTTTCCCATGTGTTTCATGGGGCCTGCCTGAAGTTCTCAGCTTTGTTTCTCCTGGTAGTTGGAACCTTAAATAATCAAAATGATCGAGAAGAGACAGATCCAGCCCATTGTTATCTCCCACCCCATAAAATGACCTAGATCCTAACACACTTGCCATGGATTCAGTGGGGCTTATTTCTGTGCTGAGGATAGGCAGTGGGTGGGAAGTGGGGGGCTCCTTCACGATATATTGCCCCCTGTCATCAGTCATGTAGGACCACCCCCAGGAAACAATTCCACTGCATATGAGTGTACCTGGGATTGACCACTCAAACAGTGCTGAATTCAGAGTGAAACTGGCTTTGGAGAAACTGCAACAAAATGCAGAATTTCAGAAGAAACAAGTGAATTCTGGGTACTATGTACATGGATTCAAAGAACAGGGGTGTACATATGCTTAATGTTCTGTCTTCCTTGGATTGGGAAACACTTTCAGAATCAGAAGTGTATGTTTAATTGTTGTGTTCTGTCCTCCCTGTAGAATAAGAAGAAGAAAAAAACAGACTTTATTCCATATCGGGATTCTGTACTTACCTGGCTGCTCCGAGAAAATCTAGGTACTTTGTTCTCATGACTTATCTTAGATCTATCCTTAATCTCTGATTTCTTGGCAGTGACCCTGCAGGTTGTTTATTGTAAGACTCCTTCTATTGGAGGGGTGGGTAACACTCCAATAAGCAGCACCATTGCCAGAAATTTCATTGCATCAATATGGTCAAGCATGGATAGTGCATTGCTAGTGCCCAATTTTTCTCCAACTCGCACAACGTTTGGGTGACTGATGAGGCTTTCATGGTGCTTGGGGCAGTTTTATTGTTTGCTCATACCTTGTGGGCAAAATGAAATGGTGAACATGAGAGTGAAATAATAGATATACAGGAAGAGTGTTAGAAAGGAAAGGAAGGGAGCCAAAGGAGAGATGTGGTATATAATTTTATATTTGTACCAGACACTGTTTTTCTGTGTTAATTTCCTGGGCAGGTGGTAACTCTCGGACTGCTATGGTTGCTGCTCTCAGTCCAGCTGACATCAACTATGATGAGACTCTCAGCACCTTAAGGTAGGTCTCATGCAAGTTTTCTCACACTCTGAATGGGGCCAAGGGGTAAAAGATTCCCCTTTTGAAATTAGACTATGTTGTTTGTATGAGACTACTCTCAAGATGTTCCAGGAGGAAAACATGTTTGGATACTGAGTAAACAAGAACTCTTTTTTTCCAGTGGATTATTTTGGGAATATGAAGTAAAAAAAAAAATTAATGGAAAATCTGGATTCTTCAAGTCTGGAAATGCAGGTTTGCATATAATGTTCATATCACAACAATTTCAAGTTGTTTCCACAGAAAAGCACTGAGCGTATATTAACTTACTGCCACTTTGGTCACTTGATTAACCCACAGTAGTTTCACAATAACAGCAGTGGTGAATATGTCCTTTTGGAGCCTGGAAAAACTTGCTGATACACCCTGATCAGATACATCAAGCAGGAAGAAAATTCACATGGTGAAAAAACAGCCTGATTTTATTGTAGGAGCTATGCAAATAAAGTTGAATGAAGGTATCCATGTATGTTCTCCTCCTAACATCCTATTTCCACCATTAATAACATCACCACAGTTCTTTGCTAATAGTGTAGCAGAGCTCCTTCCTATGGAAGGCAATGAATATGCTTTGCTGTTAACTAATGTTGTTGCCACAGGAACAGTCTGAGGTTCCACCGCTTCTTCGTCCGTACCGTTGTCCTTCAGGGATTTCACTGTGCTATTATTATCAGCTTGACTCCACATAAGAGGGATGAAACATCCCTGTTCACTTGTGAGCAACCCCTCTCGATTCAGACTGCCAGACTAAGATGCTTTATTGATGTGTCTGAGGAGGCCAGATCCTCAGGCTGCAGCAACTGAAACCAATCCCACAAGGTGTCATTCGATGGTGCTCCGGGGACCTCCAATGGAGTCAGACCAATTGTGGCATCAAGCTCAGCGTGGATCTGAGTGATTCTGCCCTCAAAGTAGTCCACAAATCTCTCACAGCAGACTAGTGACTGGTCTGTTTTCAGTGATACAACCCAGGTCTGGGCCAGCTGGTTCACCACTCTAAAGAGCTCTGCTGGCGATTCTCTTAGAGTGCAGTAGAGGCCGGGAAAGTCCCAGTATGCTCCCCTATCCAGGGCCCTACAGAATCTCTCTACTATACTAGCGGTGTAATCATATTTTGTATTTCCTGGTAGAAGTAATAATATTGGCAGTTTTCAGTTCTTACCTCAAATATTTCATTTGTATTGGTATTTTATCTTATTTTATTATACACCATTTTTGTAACTTTGGGTTATGAAGCAATTTACAAATCTGCAAATAAAATAAAAAAGTGGCATGGCCCTGAATGTTTTTCTCCAGCTTGGGGGCATGTGTGTGTTGTGTGTGTGTAGTGATGGAGGCAGGTGGGCAGGTAGGTAGACGGAAGGGGTGTGGGGTTGGAGGCTCACCAGGGTGATGTGTGAAAGAATTGATCTCTCTGTGTCCTTGGTTACCAAAACGGAGTGTGGAACGAGGTCTTGTATAACTCAGAATTGGACTGGAATTAACTGAGCTATTTTCTGAGTTTGGGAGGGTTTTCTGAGACTGAATGAGGAAGCTCACCTCAGTGTGCTTCCATAGAAGCCACACAGTATGGCACTGTCAGCAGCCCTTCCTAGTTTACCCAGAATGAATCTTGCTCCTACAGGTATGCTGACCGAGCTAAGCAGATCAGATGCAATGCCGTCATTAATGAGGATCCTAACAACAAACTGATCAGAGAACTGAAGGATGAAGTGGCTCGCCTGAGAGACCTGCTGTACGCCCAGGGCCTGGGAGACATCATTGACAGTATGTTACATTTCTACACATTGGACTGGGACTGGCATTTATCCCCACCTTGAATAGAACAAGATCCACCCTCTGTGTGGTTTCCCTTTCTGCTTGATAGCCCTCCTGCCCTCCTGCCCTACTGCAAAGTGACAATAAGAAGGTATAAGGGTCAGGTCACATGTCATAGCCACCATGTGGAAGCTAAGTCATTGCATACAATGGCTGTGTCACTACAAACTGTTGAACAAAAGATGTGCTCTCACATGGTGACAATTGCTCAATCTAAGTATGGAGCTACTGCAAATGAATAGCTCACTGTGTTGTCACACCTGCCAGATGGAGGTAATATGGAAAATGACCCCAAGGCAGCTCTGTTACTGGACTTGCTTATCTTTTCCTTCCCCATTGTTTCCTCCTGATTCCCTAAAAGTATTATCCGTCTTTGCACACCTGGTTTCAGGCACATCCCTCTACATGACCCATAGCTTTTTACAGGCCCAGTCATAGAATCAGTGCTTTCTTTCTGGGGGTACGCAGGGGTACGCATACCCCTAAACATTTTGTGAATCTAAGTTTGGCCTCATTGAGGGGCAGTATTTCAATATGAGTAGGAAAATGAGAGTACCCCTAAACATTTTTTTAGGGGGGGGGGACACCACTGCACAGGATCATAGCAGTATTTCAGTTCTCCTCCTGTCTGACTTGGGAGAATTGTGTCACCACATTATATTGCTGTGGTAGCTTCCTACGCTGTGAATGAGGGAGAAATAGTTTGACGTGAAGGATATGCATCTCAGGGCCTTTCCTGCCAATAATATAAATTGAGCAATAAAAAAGTTCAGTTGATGCAGGGGATCCAGATGTCTTTCTCCCAGATAGCACATTTGTTGTGAGATGTAGGGATTTTGGTTTCTTTATCCCACAGCAATCAAACAGCAGTATTTTGATGCTAGGAAGATGTAATCTACCACCTACAGCGAGTAAGTGCTGCAGAGAAGGTGGGCTTATAAGTTTCATGTCTCCTTTATTGGACGGTGACTGTGTCATTGCTGAAAACCACCATTTTGTTAGCATTTTAGTTTCATTTTCCACACCCCTATATTAGCTTGGATGTTGTGTGCTCCTGAAAAGGTGATTACACATCTTCCCATTTAAACTAGTTTGACAGAAGACTATCCCCTTGCAGTCAGTCTGACTCCTATCCTGCACTATGGAAATACATGGCATACTGTACAAAAGAACAAATTCCAGGTTTCTGGTAATGTGGAAAGGCCCTCAGGTGTTGTTTCTTTATACCTATGAGATAAACCTACTCTTGTTTTCTTTGTCTTCCCCCCGCACCCTTCTCCTATCTCTCTTAGCCAATCCTGTTCCAGGAGGACCCAAATGTGTGTATTCCCCATTGCTGATATTTTGTGTGCTTCTCTGCTTCTGACAGGCTCAGTCATAGCTAAGGAACATAACTACAGCATGAGAAAGGAGACAGTTCCCCAAGTACAGTTCAGCAAGGCTATTGGGAACATGGTTGCCTTCATAGCTCCCCAACCTGATATTCATACAGTCTCCTGTAGGGAGGAGGGGAAAAAGAAGCATCAGCGATAATCCAGTCACCATGTTAAACATAACCTTGATGGGCACCCACTGCTTTCAACAGCACCAATGAGAGATTGCTGTGCTGAGTCCTGCACTCTAATTATAACCTTGTTCCATAGAAATGGTCTTTCTTCCCATGAAGAGGCCCAGGTGTGAGACTGCTCCTCACAACTGGAGAAGATCTATCCCAAACCCTGAGAATCCTGTAATGAGATCTTTTCTGGGCTTGACTGACACATGGACCCATAGACAAAATAAACTTCACAATCTATACCTCCTCCAGGCCATTTTGCCCTGCATCCTTAGTTGGAGGTCCTGCAGCTCTTCACCATACCTTGACTTTGTCTTTCACAATCTTATTATCCAGGAAACTTTTCCTGCTAAAATCTTCTGGGCAGTCTATGCTCTTGAGGTTTCCTTTCTCTATGCTGTAACTGTGTTTCCTGCTGCTTTTGCTGCTGTTGCTGCTTCTGCTTCTGCTGGGACTGGGTCTAACGAATATGTTCTGGGTGGGAGAGGGAAGGAGGAAGGAGGAAGGAAACTAAGGTATCTGCTTCAGGCCACAGGTGGCACAGTTGTTACTGGTGATCCTATTTGGCCTTCCTGCTGATTGTATGGTTGTACCTGTTAGGAATGTTGCTGGAATAGTTAATTGGCTGATGGGTGTGACAGAATGAACTGGCTTTTGCTGGCATGTTAAAAGGCGCTGCAGTCTGTGCCTTGTTTGTGAGCAGTGCAGCCTACGCTCTGATCTAAAACACCCATTTAAACCACAGGCAGGCGAACCAAATTTTCTAGGGCTTGTATATTCTCAGAAACCACCCAGTGTCCATGCATTAAAAACCCAACTGGGCCTGCCCCCCCCCCCGGATTGCACAGGTTCTGCCTTCCCTCCACCCATCTGCTGAACAAAGCCCAAGACATCTATTTATATTATTAAACATATTGAACATATGATTTATTGAACCAGAAATCCAACCCAAATCAGAGTAGTTAACAGTGCTGCTCACCTGATTACACCTGGATTTCTGATGTTGTTACTAATTTAACAATTATGCTGAGTTACCAACCTGTTTGCCAATGCCCTTTTCTAAAACATAGCCTCGGGAAATAGTGCATCAATATTTACTCTGCTCTTTACTCAAGAGCCATAGTCTTGGCTCTCCATACTCAAAGAGATTTTGTAAGGGTGGGGGATGGGGGAAGCAGACAAAGTTTTGTAATGGTGTGAGAGTGATGCCTGGTTGCCAGGCTGTGTTGGCTAGCCAGCGGCGGCGGAACCCCGGGGCTGGTGGGCACACGCCAGAGAGAGAGCGCCGCGCCATGAAGGTGGGGCGTGCCACCGAAGCAACTGCGTTCTCCTCACCGGAGAGACAAAGCAGCTCCATGTGCCAATCCCACATTGCTTTTGCAGGCAGCACGGGACCTGCAGGGTGCCTGAGCTGCCATGTTCCTTCTGGGTGACCTCGCCGCCCTGGATCATTCCAGTATCTCCAATGCTTGGAGGCGCGGCCGGCTCACAGCCTTGGATCCCAGCATTGGAGAGGGGGAGCTTTGCTTTTCCAATGCTCAGCACTGAGCTTGCAGGATGCCTGAGCTGTTTCACCCTTCTCAGGTGCGCTCCAGGTGGAGGGCCTCTGAGAAGGAGGCAACAGGCAAGCGCCAACCCCGTGCTCCTTTTGTGATCAGCTCAGGGCTCGCAGGACGCCTGAGCTGTTTCCTTCTCCTTTGGCTTCGTCCTGCTGGAGAGTGCTTGAGAAGGATGCAACAGATCATGACCAGCAGGAGGGCACTCCGCCCCCCAAAACCATGCCCGGGGCGACAGCAACCCCCCCCCCATGCTAGGCCTCTGCTAGCTAGGCCTCTGAACGGAGGCTGATAATTTAGCTGCAGAGGAGAGGACAACTGTATTGCAAGGCCAGAGCGTTATACATTGCTGCAAAAAGATTTACCTGGACAGTCTGAGAAAGGTGTTCCTGGTTATTGTTGTTTATAATGTTTAGGGAAGCAGAAAATGAGATTTACATCATGTAAAACTCTCAGAGTTTTCTCCTGGATTTCATGCATCTCAGGTATGTTTGGCCTTTTTGGCATTACAAAGATGCATGCCCTGGACTCTTTCAGTTTCCTATTCCTTGTTAAAATGCAGTGAAAAGGTAAAAATTAGAAGGGGACTTCTTTGAGCAGGAAGGTCACTCATTTCAGAGTCTCTGAATATGCACAGCTTTTGTCCTAATCTTAGATGATGCCCAAAAAACTGAAACATCAGCCATCTTATCCTGATCTAGATGAATGAACAAGAAATTCCTTGAGAATTCCCAACAGCTAACCTCCTACTTTCCCTTTTTTCTTTGAGTTTTGACCGAAATGGCTGATACTCAATGACTATTTTGAGCCATATAGGGAAGATGCCGTGTCTATGGTCCTGCTTTTTCAAGCAACACTTCCATTCTGAGCTTCACAAACAGATGGAAAGTTGAACACTTGGTTCTAAATTCAAGCTCTTGGGCTCATTAATATTATGCTAACACTAACTCTTAAAACACTAAACTTTTGCTGGAAACATTTATTTGTTTTAGTTTGGACATGAACCTCATAAAACTAATGTGTTGTTAACATGCAATACCCTTGGATGTAAAAAACGCTGATACTAATTTTACCTGTTTCAACAGTGTTTGAATTTTCCTGTTAGACCCAAAAAGTTTATTTATTCTGTGCTCTTCATTTTGGGGCCTTTTCTGGTTTTTATCAATAGTAATGATGCAACAGATGTGGAATGACAGGAAGCTTTGGAGCATTTGACACCAGCCAAAGATCCAACCTTTATCTGAGAGCAGATGTCTATATTACATATCTAGAACATGTGTTGCAGGGGTAGGGATCCCATGACCTTCCAGATTTTGTTAAACTCCAGATCCCATCTGTCCTGAAATCTTCTCCTGCATGGCCTTAATGGACATGTTATCCAGGAATTTTTCTATCCCCTGCCTATGATGCTAGAGGAGAAGGGGTCCACACTGGTTGTAGACAAGATCTTCAGTAAGCTGTCCATTTCCCCCAAGGCACAGGCATGAGCAAAGTGAGACTTAAGATAAGCTGATGTTAGGCTCCTGCCCTGGCACCTATACCCACATTATTGTCTGTGTATCTCTTCGTTGAATTTCTACCTTTCTCCTCATTGCATCATGTTGCTATTTCCCAACTGCATTTCTTTTCTCTATCTTTTCCTTCCTTCTTGTCTTTGTGTCTTTCCCTCTTCTTTCTCCCCTCCCGAACCCCTTAGACATGTCCGACTTTCAGAACAATAATGATAATCGTAGAGTGGCAGATATGAGTCAACGCCATGACAATCTCTCCACAGTGACCAATGCCTTGGTAGGAATGAGCCCGTCCTCCTCACTCTCAGCCTTGTCCAGCCGAGCTGCTTCGGTCTCCAGTCTCCACGAACGCATCATGTTTGCTCCAGGTAGTGAAGAAGCCATTGAGAGACTGAAGGTAAGAGCCAAGACCATGCATGCCATATTTGTACTACAGGGCTATTGATGGGGGGAAACTTGGTAGAAAGAGACCATAGCAGAGACAGAAATTGTTAGTCTCCGGTGTTGCCTTTAAATATTATAACCTTGTTCAGATAATGTTGGAAAGAATCTGAAGCCACCTCTTAACTATGATCAGGTCAAAAGTGAATGTGCACTGTGCATATTCCAGTCGTGGAATAAAGTTGTAATGATTGTTGCATCCTGGACAGGGAATCTGAAGCCCTCCAGAAGTTCTTGAACTCCAGCTCCCATCAACCCCAGCCAGCATGGCCATTGATTGGGGATGATGGGAGTTTTAGTTCAGCAAAACAGGAGGGCCACAGATTTACCATCCCCGCCCTAGAGAAAGGTTGATAAGCTCTGCATAATGCATTGCAGGCAATATATTCCTAGTTCAATGTTTTATGTTCAACTTTCCCACTGCAGGAAACTGAGAAGATCATTGCTGAGCTGAATGAAACATGGGAAGAAAAGCTGCGCAGGACAGAAGCAATTCGTATGGAGAGGTAGGAGTCAAGCTATCAGTCTGGTGTGGTATATTCATATAAAAAGTTCACACCTGAGTCTATGTGGTTTGCAATTTGATTCTTCACAGTATGGCCTCAGTATAACAAAGAAACACTCCATGTATTGGCAGAGAGCCATGTGTTAAAGTCATCATGAGGAGCAATTGCCACATGGAGGCTGTTTCAGCTCATAGACTCCCCATTTATGATAACTAAAGATCCTGAGAGGCTGAGAATTGTTGGACCAGGAAGAACCATTTCATATGTTACTTTTTGAAAAATGCATGGTGCATGTTGGAGTGCAAGAAATCTCTCCCTGCCCCATCAAGTTCAGTAGAAAGCCAAGTGAAGAGGGCTCATCTTTCATTTCATCACATGTTTCCTCTAAAAGCATGGCTCTTTCTGTGCCTCAGAGCCTGCTGTTAACACTTACCGTTGCTACTATTCCACTCACCCCTGTTTATCCTTCTCCAACATCAATACTTCCCCAAGACCAGCATTTTAATGATTTACATCTGTTACCATCAATTTTGTTTAGAGAGCATGGTGCAGTCTCTTTCTGAATGCTACAAGATCCAGGCCTTGGCAGACTTGTTTAAGTTCTAGTTGCATCCTTTGGTGTTTTCCAGGGAAGCTTTGCTTGCAGAAATGGGAGTGGCTATGAGAGAAGATGGTGGTACACTGGGAGTATTTTCACCTAAAAAGGTAGGGTTCTTTTTCTGCCTCTTCCACTGTGCTCAATTGCAATTTGATATCTGCTAATGGCGAAATATATATATATATATATATCAATTAAATATAGAGACAAAACTCCACCTGAGGCTTTGGTGATGCATAGATGTTTTCATTAGCATTTTGAATGAATGTTTTTCCCCTTTCTGAATGGTCTGCTGCTGCTGCTACACAATTAGTACTCATCTAGCAATAGACCATATTAAATTTCTATTAGAAGATCCAGCAGTAGCTTGTTTCTGTTTCCATTGGGCTGCTTGAAAGAAACAGAATTAGGCCTGTCCTGCTGAGTAATTACACTTGGGGGTACTCCCTTATTCATAAGAACATAAGAAGAGATCCATCTACTCAGTGGCCAACAAGATGGCACAAGGGAGCCCACAAGGAGAGCATGACAGATATTCAGCAACCAGTTGTCAGTGGCATCTTGCCTCCAAACATCAGGGTCCCATTTAGCCTTCATGGTTAATAGTCATTGATAGACCCATCTTCTATGCATGTGTCTAATCCCCACTAACAGTCCACTCTAGTTGCTGGAGGACCAAGAACTCTATGAATGCATATTCTCTCTTCATTCATTGATATTTTAAATCAAAGTCTCTTGCTATTAAAACACATAGATATGTTAAAGGTGTTTTTCTTCAGTACAGTGAACACGAAAAGAGGACTGTTTGATAGCACTTTCCCCACCCAACAGCATAGGGAGGCAAGAAGTAGAACTAATGGTGTTTGTACAACCCTATAACCCAACTGCCTAGAACTAGTCTTCTTACATCATATTAGTTATGCTCAGGCAGAGCCAAAAGAAGCCTTGTCCTGATTCTAATACAGTTTATCAACCCCTGTTCTCCTGGGTATGTGCGAAATTATTACAGGTCCAATAGCACAACATATTTCAGAAGGTAGCAAGGAGTGGGGAACTCAACACTCTAGCAAGGAACATGAATGTTAGTTCCTTAGGTCTTTATTTCATTTCTCAAAATTTACATATGATTACTAGAACAGTTTATAGTAGAACACTTTGATTCATATGTTTATGATAATGATTTATTTTGGCATATTGCACATTTAAATTCTTTCTTTTCTTTCTTCCTTTGTCACGTAGCCACTCCCAGTTAAACCCCCAGTTAAACCCCAGGATGTTTTCCTGGAGAGTGTAGGGGTGTTTTCCCCTAAGAAGGTTGGTCTTGTTAAGGGGTTGTATTGGAGTGATCTGTGTGATTCCTTTTCAGACAATTGGTTTGTACTGCCTGGTGCCAAGAAAACATTCTGAATTCTGTACATGGTGACTAGAAGTAGTTCAGGGAGAAGGAAGGCACAGCAACATTCAGCATGTTTTCTATGAATTACATAATTGAAATCATTACAAAGGGTGATGTAATAAGCTTGTTTGTTCACCCATGACTCTGCCCCATGTCACAAGCAAAGTATGTTACGTTACATGGTGCCTAATTCAGTAGTGGAAAGAGCTCTGCATCATACTGCCTCCTCTCTGGAGAGAGGCCTCAGGTGTTGATTGCTTAGAGGCAGGAGAACAGAGCTCAGCATGGCGGTTGCATCTGCGTGCCTGCTCCAGTAACTGCTCATACTTATAAGCAGGGCTGTCAATCAACTGATTGTAATCATTTCACTGCCTTACTTCTGACTGATTGATCAGTGTTTAAAGTGCATAGGTACAGCTTTTCAGTGAAGATGATAATTTCATACTGAGAACAGTTGTTGAAACTTCGGGTTCATCCACACTTCCATTTGCCCATCTGCTTCCCCCCTGGAAAACCCATGGTTTAGAGCTAAATTGGAACAAATGGCAATTGAGTTTTTAGCAGATTGCCTCCCCTCCCCCAAGAGCAGGTTTTCTGGGGCTGAAGCAGTGGGGCAAAGGCAAAACTGCTCGGACCTGTGCCTAGAAATCACAGGACAAGTGGAAAACTGCTTGGACGCATGTTTGCTATTTGTGGGATTCCAATCCTTGCATGAGTAAATGGTATCTGGTCCACTTTGCATGGTGTTCAGATTGCTGTGATAATTGCAATGCTGATATCTTTCCAAGAAGGGCTTCCATGATGGCAATGGCAGTAATGTTCTGTAAGTCATTTGATCTAACATAATGTTCATCTGTTGAACCCCCAAAATGAGGACCTTGCACATGGCAGAGTGAGACCTTTAAAATTAAAATGTACTTCTTTTCTGAACACTTGGTAATGTGAGCATGTTGTTTCAGTAGGATGAATCACATTTTTATTAATAATTTTTATATCACTTTCTATTGTGTGGGAAAATGCTTGATAAAATGGCTCTTTATTTCCATTTTGGAGAGGAGACATAGAAATTGAAGGAAATAAACTTCCTAAGACAAGTAGCTATATGTTTGAAGGCAGGGCAGGAAGAGAGTTTTGATGTTGTGCAATTGCTGCTCCTTACTCTGCAAGAAGATCTGATACAAGAATCTCAAGCAGAAGTGAAAAGCCTTAGAGAGCATACCCTCCAACGTTTCTCCAATGAAAATAGGGCCATCTCATTCCATAATGATAATTTTACTATTTATACCCCACACATCTTACTGGGTTGCCCCAGCCACTCTGTGCAGCTTCCAACACATATAAAAACATAATAAAACATTAAACATTAAAAAAAACCCTTCCCTTTACAGGAAGGTGGCTCAGATGGCTCTGGGGTCGGATAACTCCATATCCTCTAACATTTCTCCAATGAAAATAGGGACATCATAAGAAAAAGCGGGACATTCTGGGATTGAATCAGAAACTGGGACAGCTTCTCTAAATCAGGGACGTCCCTAGGAAATAGGGACACTTGGAGGGTCTGAAAGAGGTGGACTTCTGGCCCTTGCAAATATGAAAAGTGCCAGTGTTTTTTGTGACTGCATACATAACATTTTTGGAATGTAAATGCCTGTTGAAGTTTGAGGCCTTGGATAACTAAGGTGGGGCTTGCAGTTTGGTTACACATTGATGTTAACTGCATTATTTTGCAGGGATTAGTGAGTTCGTTCTGCATTTTGCACAGTCAGGACAGAAAACTGGTGTAGCAGAGCTTTCCCTCTTCTTATAAACTTTATAAATACAGTATTTGAGGAAAATGGAAAGTGCAACTTGAATTGCGTTACTGAGAATTAAAAATATGGCTATGTTTTCATGGGAGGTATGTGTGTGAGTGAGTGTGTGTAAAGGGTGTATGGTTCTGGCCCCTGCTACTGCTGGGACATAGCCCCCAACAACTTTCCATGCACCCCTCAGCCTGAAAAGATTCTATGTTGTGATTGGAGGAGTCCCCATATTTCATCCATTGGATCATACTGATGAAGTGAATCTTAATGTGTTAAGTCTTTAAGGTGCCACAAGCAGACTTGCCAACTGTTCCGTTTTAAAGTCAGTCCCGGCTTCTGTTTCTATCCTGGAATGTCCTGGTTTTTTTGGTCTGGCGCTCTAGCATGAGTGCCTGACCAAAAGACACTCACTCTGGCGATTGTCAGCAGAGTCGCACCAAAGCGGCTTCTGGTTCATCACTCTGGTGAGACTCTGTTGACGATTGCCGGAGTGCCGGATTAGAGTTGGGTGGGAAGGTGAGTGGGAAGGGGGGGGCAAGGATGAGCAGCACAGGCAAGCAGTGAGTGGTTGGGAAGGGCAAGCAGTGAGGGCAGAGGCATGGCGGTGGTGGCGACAGGCCTACCCTGCACCCGCTGAACTAGCCTGTTCCCCTTAAATATGGTGGCAGGCACTGTCTATCAACCTGTGTTCAGGTAAGATTCATCAGCCCCCCCCCCATATGTGGAATATGTGTGGGGGGGTGGAATTTGCCTTCCTTGGGCAGCAAAATGTCTTGGGCTATTAATGCTGTGGCACATTTAGGTCACTCTGAAAAAGGGCAGACTTGTCGGAAGAGCAAGGCTAGGCCTTGGCCTGTGAAAGAAAATGGTGTTAATCTCTCCCCGCCCCCCGTTCTACCTCTCTCTTGTCTCTCTTAGACACCACATCTGGTCAACCTAAATGAGGACCCACTCATGTCCGAGTGCCTTCTGTATTACATTAAAGATGGAATAACCAGGTAATAATGATAGTAACAATTACAACTTTGCCAGGATTAACAGAGAAGATGGACATTGATGTGATTTTCACCAGCAGTTTTACATTCAAATGTCAACTGGAGATGTCACAGACTGAATTTGGCACATTGTACCTTTTTGTATGTGTGCATGGTTATTTATAACATCTCTACATTGCCCATCTAAAGAAAAACCCCACTAGGCAGAGTACAGCACAAAACATTAACAAATATTAAAAGTAGTAAAACACACTTAGTTACTCTCCAAGTCTGTGCATGCATATCTAGCAGTGTAGAAGAGGGAAAACAGCAAAAAATATACAAAAATACAACGACAAAAATGTACAACAAAAGGATGGATTATCCCAAACCATCCAACTATTTAGGAGCCAGAAAGTGGCAAAGCTAAAAGGATTTCACAGATCAAGTTCTTCTTTCATACATGCATTCAGCTAAGGCAGCCTTCCAGCCTGATGCCCTCCAGATACTTTGGACTATGTACCGGTTAGGGCTGATGATAGTTGTAGCCTGAAACATCTGGAGGGCACCTGGTTGGGGAAGGCTAGACTAAGGAGATCCATGTGTGGAAGCAGGCTTCTGCAGTCCATATACATATAATTTGCTGGAACAGAAACTATGAGTGTAAATCACACAAGCATCTGAATGCAAATACTGCCTAGATTTGCTTTCAGTGGGATGTGTATTTGAACCTCACCCACATTTTGGTAAAGGACTCATGCTTAAGTACCTTTTTGTGTAACTAGATCTGAACTAGGGCCTGAGTCATTGCCTAGAGGACATTTCAGAGCTGTAACAAGACTACAAAAACAGCCCTTCTCCTTATGGATATGGAGCAGAAGTGAGATCCCCGACAGGCCATCATCCGTCGGTCTTAGTGGACACAGTAGTTCATAAGAGAGACGGTGCTCACTAAGATAGACTTGGCCCAGCCTGCTTAAGGCTTTCTATATAACCTGCATCTTGAATTGTGACTAGAAGCAAACCAATAGCTACTGCAGCTAAACAAGACTTGGGGTGTTTGTGATGCTTTCTGCAAAGGTATTCTTCTAGCTTTCCTGTCCATTGGGACCCTAATAGGGTTGGTCCAAGGAGCTCTGTTATTAATCAGAAATGCTTTGCCATTTTGGAAACCTCAGCAACTGTGTTTTGCCCCAACAGGGTTGGTCGAGAAGATGCTGAGAGGAGGCAGGACATTGTCCTCAGCGGTCACTTCATCAAAGAAGAGCACTGCATATTCCGAAGTGACACTAAGGCTGGCAGTGAAGGTACCCCCATACAGAGAGCCTCACGATTCTTGGGCTTCCTTTTCTACCTAGTTATTCTCTAAGTCATTTGTCTCCATTGCTGCCAATGGGTATGCAGAATACCACTTTCTTCCCTACCTGCCTTTCAAAATGGAGCACTTTGGAAAGTAACTGCATTGGGAAGTGCTGTCTCTTTGCTTCTCGGTTGTATCAGCTTAGTTTGACCTCTGCAGGCTTTTAGCAATAATCACAACAGTCCTGCCACAAGACTGAATTCTAGCCTTTCATATATGTTGCCCTTGGTTGCTACAGAGCAACGACGGGGCACCTGTGGACTACAACTCGCATAATTGATTGGCCATGGTGACTGAGGCTGATGGAAGTCGGAGTCCAAAATCTTCTTGTGAGTCACAGGTTCCCCTTCCCAGCATTAGGGGACACTGTCCCATTGAGTGTTAAAGTAAGATTCAACCACTAGTCCAGTCTGCATTTGTATATGTAATGGAGGAATGAGCATAATATGATCTTTTGCTTCAAGCAGCAAATATTTTTGTCCAACCTTATCCCTATAGCTCCTTTGGAGCCTCTGGGCCATATCTTGATGTGTTCTTATGAACAGATACCTTCAAGTCTAAAATATCATATCTAACAAAAATTGGTTTTTTTTGGAATGAAGGCATTGCCTTGCTTTCTGTATGTAGGTTTAATGCAGAGGTTTTGGTTCCCCTCTCAGCAAGCTTATTGATTGTATTTGTAAGAAGATTGTGGGGAAGGTTGTTCTCTGTAATTCTCACACATTGTTTTATTCCCTGTCCTCTCCCAATTCCCTTTGTGCGTTTTCCATAGCAGTGGTGACTCTAGAACCTTGTGAGGGAGCAGACACCTATGTCAATGGAAAGAAAGTAACAGAGCCCAGCATCTTAAGATCAGGTAGGTTCATTCTCCAGTAGAAGGGAATCAGGAATAGGAGAAAAGTGTTGTAAGAGACTCAATGAAATCAGGTAGCTCTCTACTATGGCGGGATAGACTTGTGGAATTATAGAATCACAGAATTGTACAGTTGGAATGGACCCTGAGCATCATCTAGTCCAAGCCACTGCAATACAGGAATTTCAATTAGAGATGACAGGTGGCCATCCAAACACTGCTTAAAAATCTCCAATGAAGGAGAGTCCACTACTTTCTGAATGAGTCCATTCCACTTTCAAACAGCTCTTATGGTTGGAAAGTTCTCCCTGATAAAATAATGCTCATGGAAATAATTTTCTGAAAGCGGGTCTCTTTGTCCCGAATGGACTGGTGGTTGAGCATGGTTTGTATTGAAGTCATTAGGGACAGGTGAGTTGTCATGGGACAGAAGCTTTGCAGTTGGACATAATTTCATCATCTTAGCAATGTGTTGATCAGTTACTGGAATCCCATCCTATTTCTACCCCTCTAGTAAATATGCTCCCCTCTCTGCACAGGAAATCGCATAATCATGGGAAAGAGCCATGTATTTCGATTTAACCACCCTGAGCAGGCACGCCAGGAGCGGGAGCGAACTCCATGTGCAGAGACCCCAGCCGAACCAGTGGACTGGGCTTTTGCCCAAAGAGAGCTATTGGAGAAACAAGGCATTGACATGAAGCAGGAGATGGAACAGAGGTGAGTGGAAGGAAGAATGCAGAAGAGCTCATTGACAGGGCTGCATAATTCAGAGGGTGGTAGCTCAGTAACAGAGTACATGCATTGCATGCAGAGAATGCAGAGAAGGTCCCAGAATCAATGCCTGCATCTCCAGTTGACAGGTGATAGGAAAGGCCTCTGCCAGAGAATCCTGAAGTCAGAGGAGACAATACTGGACTAGCTGGCGATGGTCTAAGTCAGTATAAGGCAACTTCACACATGCACACACGAGAGGGGGCAGGGGTTGGATATGGAGAAGGTAACATGGCAGGGGAATAGGAAATGTAATGGTTCTCTGCAGTTTTCAGTACTGCATGGACATTCTGTCATTCCTTTCTCTATGTAGGCTTCAGGAACTGGAAGATCAGTACCGGAAGGAAAGAGAAGAAGCCAATTACCTTCTGGAGCAGCAAAGACTTGTAAGTAATAAACAAGTTGCTTTTTGCACATGTTACGAGAGTAGCATAAAGCAGACAAATTGTACTGTAACTGGTAGGGGAGACAATCATTTCCAGGATGTGACACTATATAGCACAGGCTTGCAGAATCTACTGTGTGTATGCATTTTAGTAGTGTCCTTAGAAGCAGTAACTGGAGCCAAGTGCAAAAAATGTTTACTTAAATTAAAGAATTCTGAGCTCAGGAATTTGTTTTGAGTACTAGAGAGAATTGAGCTCACAGTTTTCACACACACCCATTCCTGGTCTTTGTGTGTGCCGCCGCCCCCCATTTCTACAGTATAATTTAGAGGGGAGGTGTCATTTTGTTGTTTCCATTATCAAACAGTTGGAAGTCAGACATCCCTGCTGTATCTACATAAAATCTATCTGCCCACCCCTGCGCTATACCACCTAAATTGCAAGAGAAACAATGACTAGGATTTGCATCTCCCAGCAAGCCAGATTCTTATATAATCACATTTGTAAAAGGTCAAGAACTCCACATAATAGTCCCCACCTAATGTCCCACATTGTTTAAAATTATGAATAATCTATGTAGGTATAGTTTCTTATAATTCTGTATCTCAGGAAACTTCACAAACCACTAAACTGAAATGGTGATTACTAAGGAAATGGAAAGTATTGATCAGGGAATGGAATAATTTCTTGGTTTTACCTGGACTCAGCACATAATATCAAAACTCAGGCAATAGGATTATTAACTGCTCATCTGTTTGCTCTTTTAGGATTATGAGAGTAAACTGGAGGCTTTGCAGAAGCAGATGGACTCAAGGTATTATCCTGAGGCTAATGAGGAAGAGGAGGAACCTGAGGATGAAGGTAATAATTCATTGAAAAGAAAAAGCTATTAAACCTATCATTCAGTGAGTTGTATTCAGCTACTTATATTCTAATATAAAGTGCAAACAAGCTATTGTTATTTTGAACTGCTCACTCAGTATATGGAAGTAATAAATTGAAAAGGATTAGGCGGTGCTTTTTTTCAGGGGGTTCTCAAGGGTACAAAGTACCAGCACCTCTTCTTGTTGTTAAAAAGTGTGGCACCTGCTGTAACAACTTCATTGGGAGTACTGGCACCTATTTTTTAAGGAAAAAAGCACTGGGATTAGGTCTCTATTCCCATACATAGAAGCCTGATTATGTGGCATATACATGCCAGATAAGCTGCTTATACTGAGTCAGGCCTTTGGCTCATTGAGCTGAATAATGTCTACAGTAAACTGATTAGAAGTGGCTGTCCAGGACAGGGGTCTGCTACAGTCTGGCTGTACCCAGTTCCAAGAACTAAATAAATATAAATACTGCATTGTTTAGTGGACTGCTCTGTTAGGATTGCTGTTTTGTCATGTTGTTGAATGATTGTGATTGCATAGTGTAACAAACTGTGTTTGTAAAAAAATTGTACTTGTTAGGTCAGAAGCAAGTTTAGTCAGAAAAATCAAGTTTAGCCAGGAAATCAAATATGAGCTAGAACAGTCTTCCCCAATCCAGTGCTCTCCAGGTGATTTGGCACTGAATTCAGCCAACCTGGTGCTCTAGTGGAAGTGCAATGGGGTTTTCCCCTCTCTCCTTTCCCCATTTCCCCCTTCCTCTAAAATCCACTCTGGATGGTTAGCAGAACCCCAGAACAGTGTACAGGGGGAGGAGAGGGGAGGGGAGATGGTTCCATCAGCACAATGTTGAATTCCACCCTACAACTCCCATCAGCCTCAGCCTGCACAGCCAGTAGTCAGAGATGATGGGAGTTGTAGTTCACAACATATGTGGGGTACAGTGCTAGCTGCCCCAGAACTAGAGGTTCAGGTAGGTATGAAAATAAATGGCAATTGGGCTCATGCAAACAAGCTGAGCAACCACATTGCAATAATGTCTTCTTGTTTCCTTTGGAACCTTTGTAGGGGGGCTGCTGGGAAGTTAACTAGCTAGGGAATGTGGTTTGCTGAAACCAGTCCTTAGAGTATATTTTTTCAAGCTCGGCATGCTAGAATGTATCCCAAGGTATTAAAAGAGTTTGGGGGATCTGTCTGAAGGCCATTGCACCCAGGATTTTGTTCTGCCCATCTGCCAGTAGACCAGGCTTCCTCAAACTCGGCCCTCCAGATGTTTTCGGCCTACAACTCCCATGATCCCTAGCTTGCAGGACCACTGGTCAGGGATGATGGGAATTGTAGTCTCAAAATATCTGGAGGGCCAAGTTTGAGGAAGCCTGCAGTAGACAGTATGTTTGAGGAGAAGATAATGTGAGCTATAATCAAGGGGTGTCAGCAAGGACTTGCTCTTTGAAGAGAGTGACCATGTGGAGTGTTTATCTCACCAGTACAATGGACAGAGCGAGAGTTTGAGCAGGCGCTCTGGGCCTTCAGGAAGTGGAAATGGTACCAGTTTACATCTCTTCGGGACCAGCTGTGGGGCAATGCCATTTTCTTGAAGGAGGCCAATGCCATCAGTGTGGAGCTGAAGAAGAAGGTGAGCAGGTTCTGTCATAGTGACAAATGGTGATTGGCATTGTCTATTCCGCCTTCTGTTGCTGTTTCTTCAGATGAAATAGTATTCATTGGAATTGGGCACATACAACTGTACCCTCAACACCCTGTACTCCCCCACATCTACCACTGGAGGAAGTAGCATCCCCCTGCCCAATGGTGTGGCTGGCCCTGGTTAATTGGCCATTAGCCATGACAGCTATATTGAACTTCAGTGTACCAGATGCTCTGGAGAACAGGAAAAGGCCATGCCAGATTTGTGAATGTCCAAAAGCATCTACCTGTGATTTAAAACCAAACTAATTAAATGGACTTTTGTTTGATCCTACAAGGGAATTTTTATGGTTATTGAAATAACCAACATATAAATGAGAGGAGGGACACAGGGCCTTGAAGTTAAGAGAAATATTACGTTGTTTGACTAACAGTTACTCTTTAAAAAAAGCTTGGGAGGGGGAGGAATTTTACCAGAAAAGCAGCATTTTACCAGAGTATTTTCACCCAGGTACATTAGCAAAAAAGTATCCTTGCATAACCGTTGAAAGGGACTGGTGGTTGCTGCTGTTATTAAATTATTTAAGATATGAAATGGAGTGACCACAGACCAGGTGGCTGCAACTACAAGTGACCTGGATAAAGACAAGTAAGTTTTGAGGGTTCTTGTCTGAGTGAAGATCCTGCTGTCATAATTTATATGTGGTGTGAGAGAAGAGGGTGTCCTGAGTAGTGACCCCTGTGCATGAGGAAGCCAGCAACAATAACGCTTCCCTTCCTTTCCCTTCCAGGTTCAATTTCAGTTTGTGCTCCTTACAGACACCCTGTACTCACCTCTGCCTCCAGACCTGCTTCCTCCGGATGCTGCCAAAGACCGTGAGAAACGTCCTTTCCCGAGGACTATTGTGGCAGTGGAGGTGCAGGACCAGAAGAATGGAGCAACCCATTACTGGACTCTGGAGAAACTCAGGTAAGCAAATATATTTTAATAGCACCATGGGCAACTAGTTGGCTGACAGAAAGTCAAGAAACTTTGATTATCTGGGAGGAAGGTGATACAGAATATAGGACTATTGTCTGACGTGGTAGTGAGCCCTCTTATTTCACAATAAGCCAATTGTGCCCTTGACAAAGGGAAATACAGTCGTACCTTGGAAGTTGAACAGAATCCATTCCGGAAATCCATTCAACTTTCAAAACATTCAGAAACCAAAGCGCAGCTTCTGATTGGCTGCTGGAAGCTCCTGCAGCCAATCAGAAGCTGCTGAAGCCCTGTCGGACTGTTTGGCTTCCAAAAATAGTTTGCAAACTGGAATAGCCGCTTCTGGGTTTGCGGCGTTTGGAAGGCAAAACGTTCAGTAACTAAGCTGTTTGAAAACCAAGGTACGACTGTATATCTATAAACGTGTTAATGTTGCCTTCACAGGTTATTTTAGGACTTATATACATAAGCATTCAAGTATGCCATGATCTGGGAAGGTGGGTCGAGTATGGAAATGGGAATTAAGTTTTGTGCATGTGTCAGCAAAATAACACAACCTGTGCCTGGTTTCTGAAGTATACTCCTTCCCAATACTATCTGAAATAGCTAGGTAAAGTCAAAAGATAAATTTTAGCTTATAATCTCTGCAATGCAGGATGACCACCTTAATTTACATTGCTATTTGATGCTATGTGATTATATATGCAGAAATCTCATAGAAACCTTTTGACATGTATCAAAGCTAGATTGCATTTGACATGCCTCTGATCAGTCTACATTTTGACAAGTTCATCACCTGGACCAAATTCTGATTTTTGCACATGCCAGAATAATCATGCATCCACTTCCTCTGAGCATGCACTACTGCTTGAGTGAAAAGGCCAAAATTCAGTATAAACAGGCTCCCACTATTGTTTGAGAAGCATTTTTTATTTGCCAGTCCCAAGAGAGATGGAAATTTCTCCTATGTGTTAATGTGCCTCTAGTGAGCAGAGCAGGTTTCAGCACCAGCTTTTGAGGGCACACAGGTAAGATAATGGTTTAGGTGCAAGTAGCCCAGTGGAGAATTGCTTACTCAGCCACCATTGTGTGAGTTAATTTGTTTTCTCTGCCATTGCAGGCAGAGGTTGGACCTGATGCGGGAGATGTATGATCGGGCGGCTGAAGTGCCCTCTAGTGTTATAGAAGACTGTGACAATGTGGTGACAGGCGGAGACCCCTTTTATGATCGCTTCCCTTGGTTCAGGCTGGTTGGCAGGTGAGAGCTTTGATCTGTCAAAATATCATGCCAAACTGAAGAGACCCAAGGAAGGAAATGGCCCAAGAACTGATGTTGCGCTGCACAAGCATTCCTTCCACAGTTGGGTAGAGATTAGATCACACAACAAGATAATTGCACAGCATCTCACCCTTTTTGTAGGGATCGCTCTCTGCTCTCCAGATTTATGTACTGGAGTGGGTTGTCTTCCCATTTATATCGGTGCAGAAGCTCTTTTACTGTGAGCTGCACATGCACGCACATATATGCTGACACAGCCCTTTCACAAAGCTACGCATGATGTCCAGTGCATGGTGTCCAAAGTTATGTTCTCTTTCTCAAAACCATCACTGATGGCTGAAATTTCCTACAGCAAGGTCAAAAGAGGCTTTTAGAGCCTGGTCTTTCCATGACCCAGGATGGACCACCTTAGCTTCTAAAGTCTTAAATTGTAGCGCTTCAAGCAGGATTCCCTGCTTGCAGATTGTGACCTCTGGATTGGTGGGAACTATTACAAATAGATGCCATGGAGGACTGTGGCCACCCACCTGTACAGTATTACCATGCAGAAGATCCTTCTGGCTGGCTGTGGGGAGGTAATATGATCTTGTACCTGAAGAAAAAATAGCTTGTAGGATGGAACGCAGCTAAGAAACCCTGCTGTAGGATTTGTACATTTGTGTGTGTCATTTGGAGTGTATCTGCCTATATACTGCCCAGTATATAATGTGTGTTATCATGTGCTTCCCATGCAACTGTTAGAAACAAATGTGATGCCACCAGCTGGGAATTGTTGGGGGCCAGGCAGAAAGGGTTTCCCATTGAATTTTAATAAATCTGGGTACATCTGAGGCATTATATATTCCATTGTCAGGATTCACAATGGAATTTCTTCCCATACCAATGAGTCAGAAGAACATTATCAAGCTCCACAGTTGTTTTGGTGAGAACCGTTGGAGGAATTCACATCAAATTTATTGGGTCTTCACCATTTTTAGCTGATGGCATTGGTGGCTCCTCTGTTAGATGTATCTGGCCTGGGAGGTTTTCCATTCCTTTCCCTCCTCCTTATTAACACTGCTGCTTGGTCTAAAAGAAAAGGCAGAGCAAGCCTAGTCTCTCTCTGTGTGTTTGGAATAGCTGGTGTTAACCTGTCTCCTATCTTGTTGTACTAACCTTAGTTCAGATATCTCTGGCTGCAACAGCTCTCCTATTTTCAACACATGCATGAGCGAGCGCATGGCTGATCTCACCCCCTCCCCCACCTTCTCGAACCCTGACTCCGACATCACCGAGCCTGCTGACGAGCAGCACGTGGGGAAGGAGGAGGAGGAGGATGACCTGGAGGAAGACATCTTTCCGGAGTACCCGCTGTATGATGGCCAGGATCCATTTTACGACCGCTCCCCCCTGTTCAGTTTAGTAGGAAGGTTGGTG
Organism: Podarcis raffonei; assembly: GCF_027172205.1. Lineage (NCBI taxonomy): Eukaryota > Metazoa > Chordata > Lepidosauria > Squamata > Lacertidae > Podarcis > Podarcis raffonei. The sequence continues at coordinate 62,734,608 of NC_070606.1, read as the reverse complement.
AGGTCTTAGGAGAGCATGCTGGGAAGGAACTAGCTCTTTCGCATAAGAGACCTGCATTCTGACACTGTTCCCATGTTAAGGCACTCAGGGACAGGTGAGCTCTCTAACAAGTTCCAGAAATGAGGGGGCAAAACCAACAAAACAAAAAAGCAAGGGTCTGAGCATACCTAAGGAGGAATCAGATATACTGTGAGAAAACTGGCAGGAAGACAAATGAGGGGATGGCTTCTGGAGAGGCAACAACTTAGACGTGAATGTCCAGAACCTGTCTGCAGAGCTAAAGCTTCTGCAATTATGCGCCTTCTCTCAGGACTGTTTTTTAAAAAAACGTATTTTATACCTATGGTCTCAAAAACAGGAGGATAATCTAGTTTCATTGTCTGCTCCTGTACAGTATGATGTGAGGAGTGTGCATTTAATGCACTTCCCTGATAATTCTGATCTAGGAGACATGGAGGGAACTAAGATTTAGCTCTAGAATAAAGGAACGCTAGGGCGTCATTCCAGAGAGAAGGATAGTTGATTGGACTAGAATATAGAAACAGGAAATAAATGCTGAAAACATTAAAAAACTAGGCAAACTTTTCTTGTTTGCATTGCTCAGCAAATGCTGAAGACTGGCATTTGGGGTATTTAACTCTGACAAAGGATAGAAACTAGGATTTCAGCACACAGGAGCAGTGGGTAGTGAATAAAGTTCTGGGAACGAATTCCAGAATATGCTTGAAAGTACAGTTGCTTTTGTATGGCCACCCAGCAGGGCCAGCCCTGCCAGTAGGCAGAGTGAAGCAGCCACCTCAGGCAGCAGGTGCTGAAGGACAGAGCTGTGTATGCCAAGTAGCCTATTCTGGAGGACTCTGTCCCATTACCAGTCTTCAAGTAAGAGTCAGCTGAACTGGAGTGGGATGCCATCTTGTCCTTCACCATAATGATTTGGGATGACCCTACCAACCAGTGCCATTTGTTGTCCCACCTAGTAAGTGACTGAAGCTATTTCTGCTACATTACAATTTGGCAGAGAAAAGCACTGGAGAGAAATTATTCATTGAAAGCAAACATGGTTAGTTCTAATTTCCATATTTGGCAGCAAAAGGCTTCATCCTTGTGCCTTTGGGACTGCAAATTCAGTTTGCTGTTAAGAAAGATACGATTCTTCATCACACTATTCAATTTTCTCACAAAGGCAGAAAAACAACCACGGTCTGGCAATGGATGCATACTCTGTACAAATGAGGGGGCAGGATCCTACTGGGGTCCTTGCAATATCCTTGCCTGTTTTGCTCAGGCAGAACCAAATATTCATCATTTTACCTTCACAGCCCTGCCCTTCACGGGCCCACATTCATAAACCTGCACCTCAGAAGCTGCTCACTTTATACTAGGATTAATTTAACTTTGTATTAACATGAGGATCTTTCCTTGATATTTGGGCAAGAGGTCCTAAGCTTTAGTTTCCTCACTTTTAAGTAGGAGTCAGGAAAATGGGAGCCAGCAAGGGAGGAAAAGGGCCTAGAAAAGGCAGAGAGGGAGATTGGGGAAGAGTCCTGCAGTCTCAGACCGAAAGAGCTGGCTTCTTCCTTTTTTTCTGGGGGATTTGAGATTTTAAATCAACAAACAGGCCAAACTACCAAATAGCTCAATGAGGGAACACCCTCTCCCCCAATCCTGTGAACTGTTCTTGGGGGCTCTTTTGAGTCAGACAAAATTGACTCCCCCCATGCAGCAGCTGTGCCGTTCACATTTCTCATGAAGTGTGCTTTGATTGGATCTTTGTCTTTGATTTTTTTTTCTTTTTCCTTATTATTATTATTTTTTTAGCTGCTGGCTCTATCTCCAAAGCTTTAGCAAAATTGGGGGTTATTTCACTTTTGTCTTCCTTTTGAAAGGCTTTTCTTTGGTCTGAGCATGCCATCTTTGCACCTCACCAATCTTGTGGTTAGTGCCTCTATCCTACTCTATTCTTTTAATGACACACAGCCTCTTTCGGCCTTCCTTTATCAATCCCTCTACCTCTTTGTCTCCTCCCAACGTCCCTGACTTGACCCCTTTCTCTTCTTACTGCTTCTGCCTCTCCACCTCTCCAGTTCGTCAGTTCCTTCATTCTTCTGGGTTTCAGGCCTGTTTCATAACGGGCCCTTGTTGGCTGTCACCATAACAGCACTCCAACAGATGTATGCCTCCTGCTTCCTCTTAGCCATCCAATTTCAAAACAAGACATTCCAGACCTCATATGAAGAAGATGAAGATTATGCTGAATAAAAGAGAGACTAGATTTGAGAAGGTGATGTTATCTGCATTCTTTCAGAATATCTGCCCGTGGTTTTTGAGCATCAAGGAGATTTGCAGTTCCAAGGAAGTTTGTGGGTTCATTGCTTTTCTCTAGGCCAGGTGTGGGGAATCTCTGGCCCATAGGCCCAATTCAGTCCACCAGGCCATCCCATTTGGGTAGTGCTGTTCTGTGCAAAACAGCACTTTGAAAGGGGCTTCTCAAGACTTGGCATTTTGATTACTGGGTCTTACCAAGTGCTTTTCAATGCACTGTACAATACATGTGCAAGGCATAAAAGTCACCTGACATCAGGTGATTGACAGGTGACCAACCCACCTGCCAGATCAAGTTCCCAACCCCAGCTCTAGGCATTTCTTAACCATGTTATGGGCAGGCCCATTTACTGCTGCTTGATTGATGCTATCTGGAAGGATACATGGAAACTTGCCTCTTGTGTAAAATCAATCAATCAAAAAAACCCAACTCAAATATAGTAGTTGTTTCTTTCTCTTCAAACAGAAAGCAAAGAATAAACTGATACTTTCTTCTTAGTAAGATTCATAATGCTACGGGATGATGCTATTCTATGCTATGCTGTTCCTAAGAGTTCAGAATTTGGGGATGACAGTGAGATAAACAGAAAGGAGAAGGTGAAATAAATAATGGCTTGAGGCCAATAGGATTCATATTCTGAATGCCCCAGATAAATTCAGCTGTGTCCTTTTTTTCAGTGACTCAACCAACTTAAAACAAGTCTAGTTGTTGCCACCTTTTTCTCCACTCACTGGCAGCCACTTCCAACGTGATGCCCTCCAGCCAGCATAGCCAATGGTTGGGGTAATAGTAGTTGCAGTCTAGCAGCATTTCAAGGGCTACCCCTATTAAATAATAACCTATTAAAGTGCTATTTTATCAGGGATGTGAGCTGTGCAGAACCAGTCCATACTTAGATTACGCCGGTCATTTCTCTCAACTGAAGAAAGCAATTTCTGGTTTCTTTTTAACAGTTCTTCCTTCCAAGCACAGACCCCTATTTGTGAGTATTAGGTGAGCTGTCCCTTGTTCACAAGATTTAAAGTTAAAGTGTTAATCTGCAGCGGAACTTTTCAAAATATTAAGGATCATGCTCACCCACACATTTCCCAGAGAGTCACACTATAAACTGATTCTGATGTAATATGATCATTTTTAAATTATTCTTATGAGCACAGATTTAGGAGAATGGCTTGAAACAATGACAATTGTCACATACGTTAGGGGAAACATTTTCATAGTTAAAGTCCTGATTGCAGTATAGATATATTTCAATTTTGATTATTTTGCTAAGACCAAGGGGAAAGCATCCCTAATGTTAGTTCCTGGTGTATATGTATGTCTTCCCTACGTTAAAAAAAAAAAACAACGCAGAGCAAAAGTTCAGTAGCAGTTTAAAAGGTTTATCAGTGTCGGCAACCTTCCTGACAAATTTATGTATGTAGTTGTTGAAGTTCATCTATGATATATGTGGGTTGAAGAAATGCCAACACATTTATTGGTGACATTACTAGTCATGCCACCAAGAGAATGGAATTGCTTCCAGATTGAGGCTGGTGCATTTTTCTTTCACAGTTAGATGGGAAGTGAATCAAATATGAGACTTAATATACCCCAAATCAATGCCAGAATGCCCATCATTCCCTACCAACAAGTTCCGAGACATGTATCATCTGGTTCAGTGGGACTTATTCCCCCAGTCCTTTAACTAGTTACTTCCTATTGATTCCCATGACGTGAAGAATTATAGTAATGCAACAAATTGTATACCGTTATAATAATATAAATACTGTAAGGCTGTTTATAAATTTCTAAACTTGGATGGGTTCTTTCTTAATCTCTTAATATGTGTTCATTTAATAAAGTTATTAGTCTCGTAGATCATGGGAACAACAAAGACAATATATCTTAATTTCAGCAAAGAATTTGAAAAGGTCTCCCATTTTATCTTGTTGACAAGATGAGAAAATGTTGGTTGAGTGATATGATACTGCTGCTAAGTGAATTCATAGTTGGTTGAGCAATTGTACCCAACAAATGCTTACAGTACTAATGGCTCAGCATAAACCTGAAGTTTTCAGTGGAGTGCCAGAGGACTGTGTCCTAGGTCCTGTGCTGCTTAAAAGTTTTAGAAAAGACTTGGATGAGGGCATTGAGGGATGCTTGTCAAACTTTAAGAAGACACGTAACTGGGAGGGATAGGTAATATCAGAGAAGACAGAAAGAAGGTTCAATGTTATTGTCACAGGTGGGAACACTGGCCTAAACTAAAACCAACATGAAATTCAATATAAATAAACATATATTGCTATTATTGCAAAAGTGATCAGATAAAAATTAACATTACTGGAATGTTTGCTGAAATAATAATAATATCTGCCTCACATCTGCTGGGGAGATCTTCCATAATGCAAGGGCTATTGCACTGAGTGCTCCTTTCTCAGTAAAGAGGGATTTGAGTATGGGTAATAAGGCACATCTAAAAGCTCAGCCTATGACAATCTCAGTGATAATTTCTAGCGGCTCTAGCCAACCTATAGGGAGTAAGTACCCTGGTCCCACATTGTTTAGAGCTTTGTTCACTAGGACTAACATTATAAAGCTGACCTGATAGCATACAGCCAGCCAGTGCAATTCCTGCAACACAGGTGTTACATGCTGTTGGAAAGTCCCTCCTGCCAGGAATTTGACATGCTGTACCAGCTAAAGTTTCCAGACCCAACCCAGGGGTAGCCCTGCATAAAGCATGTTGCAGCAATCAGGTACTGACACTAACAGTGCGTGATCTACTGTGTGTAAGCTATTGCGGTCCAAGAACAACCAAAGCTGTCTTACCAGCCAAAGCAGGTGTAGGTACTCCTGGCCTCTGAAGACACTTGTGCCTCCAATGATAATGCTAGCTAGGTCCAAGAGCACCCCCTGACTATGAACCTGTTCCTTTAGAGCAGTGGTGGCCAAACTTTGCCCTCCAGCTGTTTTTGGACTACAACTCCCATCATCCCTAGCTAAAAGGACCAGTGGTCAGGGGTAATGGGAACTGTAGTCCCAAAACAGCTGGAGGGCCAAGTTTAGCCACCACTGCTTTAGAGGGAGTAGAACCTCTCCCAGTGCAGGTAATTGACCAGTTTTCCAGAACCACACCCATAGAGCCTTTATCTTGCCCAGATTCAAGCTCAGTGTATTGACCCCACCACTGAGTCCAGTCATTAATCTAGGGCCTGCATAGCCTCTCCCAATTCAGATGTTGCGGAGAAATAGAGCTCACTAGGGGACACAGGTATCTGGCTCCATGCATCTCACACTGAGTACTACCTCCAACTTGACCATAATGACCCTGGGTTGCAGCCATTGGTTGCAACAGTACAGCAGCAGCAGTAAACTCCCCTCCCAAAAAACAACTTTCACTGTAAATATTTAAGCATAGGCTACACAGGTTCATGTCAAAGATTCAATATCCCCCATAGATTATAATTTTTATTAAATGTCTTCTCCAAACTGAAATAACCCAAGCAAAGTAAGTGTGTGTGTGTAGAGACAGGAAGAGAGGGGAAGGTGGGGTTCTATTTATATCAAGGATATTGGATACTGCCCCACCCAGTTCATGGGTTTATTACAAGGAAGACAGGTACTTTGGGAACCATCTGTGCCCTAAGATTAGTGGGTGGAATGAAGCTGGCTGCAGCATATTATACTCTTTATGACAGGTGGGAAGGTTGTAGTCTTCCAGATACTGCTAGATTCCAATTCCTTGCCATCACTGACCATTGACTGTGCTACCAGGGGCTGATGGGAACCCAACAACACTTGGAATACCACAGGTCTCCTTCCCCTGCTTTAAAGGCATGTTTCCTTTCCACGAAGGAACTCTGATTAGTTGACAGCTCCTTTGAAGCAGGCCTAAAATTCAGCACAATTTGTGTCTCTCAAGTCCTGGAGAGTTTTTCCTCTCTAGAAGGAACCTATCTCCTTCCTTTCTTCCCTTTTCTTCCCCACCCCTCTGCTTTCCCTGCCTTAAACCTCTAATCCTCTTTGTCTTTGCTTGTCCTCTTTTCTGTCCCTTTTGCCCCACTGTTACTCAGCAGCAGGACCTTGGACGAATTACAGCACCCAGGGTACTAGTTGTCTAGTCTCTCCTGCCAGAGGTCCTTTTCCTAGTTTCCTTCTTGCACCAGCACTGCCCCCTCCCCTCCCTTCAGCCATGGGAGATGACAGAACGAGAGGTACGCTATGCTAGCGCTCACTAACTCACTACACTTTCGCTTCACTGCTCAGCACAGGAACTCTGTTCTAAGCACGCTGAATTCCCCCTCTCTGTCCGGCTGGCCATGGCTGCCTTTCTTTAGTTTTGCTTTGCAGCACCATGTTGTGATGTGAGCGGTGAACTGTGGTCCCAGCTACCATCGGCTATGGAGTATGTTTGGAGAAGCTCATGCGTGAGGCGCAGTGACCACTCTCCTATGTCACTTTTCTTTCCAGAGCCTTTGTGTATCTCAGCAACTTGCTGTATCCTGTACCTCTGGTGCACCGCGTCGCCATTGTCAGCGAGAAGGGGGAAGTGAAAGGGTTCCTGCGCGTGGCTGTTCAGGCCATCTCAGGTAAGAGATGGCTGGAGATGGAGAAGGAGGGACAGCCAAGGCTGGCCATCTCCAACCTGGTGCCCTCCAAGTGTTTTAGGCTACAGCTCCCATCATCCTTGACCATTGGCCATGCTGGCTGGGGCTGATGCGAATTGTAGCCCAAAACATCTGGAGGGCAACAGGCTAGAGGACTTGCCTGTTCTAGGCACTTGCATTTATACAGCCATTCCCTCTTCTCCTGGCAAGCAGCTCATTTTTAACAAGGGCTTGAGAGCAGAAGAGCCCTTTCCCTTTTGTTGGAATTATTAGCTAAGGTACATAGTGTTTAGTACTAAGGGGAGGGCTCTGCCAAATCACCTGTTGCTGTTCACCGTGGGTAAGGCAAGTCCTTTGACCAAAGACCAGTTCATACATAATTTGATTAGGCAGCATTTGAAGGGTTACAACTAAATGTGTGAACTGACTCCACTGAAGAGCATTGTATTTGAGGTGTTGTATAAGTTTTCTCTGTGGTACTTGATCTCTAATGACTTATTCACACATTTATATTGTTTTATTTTTATATGATTTTATAAACTGCATTGGAGGCAATGATTGCCCTTCCAAGACAGTGTGCAGAATTTCATAAGGTGTAATAATATGATCATCCAGTCAAACTCGCTTAAAGCTGAGCAGTAGCAATTAATTAATCACAGTGATTAATAGAAGGTGGACTTAAAAATGATAGAAGATCCTGTTTTCTGAAAGAACAAGAAATAGGTACAGCTCACCACTTCTAGTTGCAGTCATCCAGTGAAGCATACACATGCAGCCATCAAGTGAAGAATATACAGCAGCCCTGTGTTTCAGCCTTTGTAGGCGATACATAATAACACGGGTCCCTGGAATTCAGACCAATTGAGAAGCTTCTAGGGACCAGGTTGCGTCCATCCAATTGCCTATCGCTACCTTACACCTTAGTTATTACACCAGGGCAGTGTAATATCCGAAGCTAGTATGCTGTGAGCTTCTTCCATGCATAGCCCAGACATGCAGTGTGGTTAATATCAAAAATTATGGGGGAGTGGGGAACTGCTGCTACATACGCTGTTTTTCAAGTGCAGAAATCACTGGTATGAATCCTCAGTGTCCATTGTATTTCTGCGCCAGTTGGGTTCACCTTGATCTATAGGAATGAATGTATATCCTATCTCTATCTATAATTAGTACAAACATAGGCACATCGTTTCAAAGATTTCTAGGGTTATTCTGCATTGCAGCATGTCACAGCTCATGCTGTCATATTACTGCCTATATGGATTTTACTGAATTCATACATAACCATCTACACCTTTGCAACTATAACAGAAGTGAACCTGTGTTTTAAATAGTTGTTCTATGCCCAAAAGACTGTTCCTGGTCTGTGTAGGTGTGCCTTCTCTGCATCCTGTTCATGTATAGACTTGGTGTTTGTTATTACTCTACTCTATAAAGTATTTTAAATTAAATTTTTACATAACATGTATATTTCAAAGCATCGTACAGAGAAATGCACAACCCCATTTCTCTGTCATAGAAGGAAAGAGCAATTTAAGCATATCCTGCAAAATTTCACAGGGAGCCAACTGCATTTCTCTGGAGGTGCAATCACATTTGTGCTGGGCTAAAATAAGGACAGAGCAGCTTGGCCAGAAGATTGTAACTTTGATGGCAAAGAGATGGATTAATTGATGCTTTCTGTTTCCACATTTTTCAGCATCATGCTTAATTTTAGCAGAGGCATTTGCTCTTCCTTGATGTAGTGAAACTTAGACCATCTACTGTTTCACTTCCAGTGGTACCTTTCCTCATTCTCATTCATTTGGATGATTCAAGGTGCATCCAGATAACCAACCATCCCCACTTTTTATATTTCTTTCCTCACAGTGTGGCTGGATAACGGTATTCAGAGAAGAAATTTACCGCATGCAAAAATAAACTTTTAGTGATGCCAGTCCAAATGCAACCACACTTGGTGGCTGACTGTATTTGCCCTGTACAGTTCCCTAGCGCCTTCTTGTGGATTAGAGTGTTGTACTAGGAATGGGGAGACCCAGGTTCAAATCCCCCCTCAGCCATGAAGTTCTCGGGCTGACTTTGGGCTATCCATTGTCTCTCAACCGAACGCACCTCGCAGGGTTACTGTGAGGATTTAATGTGAGGGGGAGAACCTTGCATGCCCTCTTGAGCTGCTTGGAGGAAAGGTGGGATAAAAATGTACTCATAAGAAAATATAAATGTGAAAAGATAAGTGAGCAAAAGTGCAATCCTAGGCATTTCTACTGAGAAGGGAATCCCACTGAGTCCAGTGAGGAAGTGAATATAGGACTGCAGCTTAAGAGTTCCTGGCTATGGCTCTCAATCTCTTGGGGAGTCTGAGCTTCTCTTTCCTTACTATAACCTCTTGATGCCTTCCTGTTTCCAGCTGATGAAGAAGCACCAGATTATGGCTCAGGAGTGCGGCAATCTGGAACAGCCAAAATTTCCTTTGATGATCAGCACTTTGAAAAGGTATGCTATGAAAGACAGAACTAGCTGAGCATCATGCCAGATCGTTGATCACACTCAGCACTTGGATCCCAACCTAACTGGTTATAAATGGTTATTAATTAACCAATTTGCTGTGCAGATTCAGAAGGTTCAGAGGGCTCAGTAGTGTGGCAAAGTAATGTTGGTCTCTAGAGACTACTTAAGAGTCCGAGTTACAACAAAGCTTGTTGTCTCTTCTGTTCTCTTCTGTTCAACTACCCTGCTCAATTGTATGCCATACCTTCTGTTCTTTGTAATTTATGCCCAAAGCTAAGCAAAAGATGGCTTAAATTTACATGAATTTACATATATTAACATATGGAAAACAGAGCAAGCTGGTTTGTTTTTTCTGAGTGACATGGAAATTGACATTAGTGATCTTTGAATTCTTGGATTTCAGTCCAGATTCTATGAAATGTTTGCTATTTAGCAGCAAATACTATATCAGATTATTATTGATAAATATAAAGCTTGACAAGTTTTTTTCCTTTCTTCCTTGATCATATTTATATTTTAATTTCTACCTTGTCTGAATAAGAGAATAAGAGATACAAAAACTGAGGAAAAAAGGAAAGATGCAATATAAGGGACAGAAAAAACTCCAACAGCACTGCTAAGTTTCAAAACAGTGTGAATTAACATCTCCTACAATTAACTGCAGTTTTCTACAAACTTAATCAATTTAGACAAGAAAATATCCTGCCTATAGGTTTGATAAATATAATATAATATAATTTGGCAATTGATGTATAATCTCTTATTTTGTTGTGTCATTTTTCAATAGATGGCACAATGGGTGTTTATTCTCTTGCTAATAAAATTCTAGCAGCTGAGAAGAGATAAGTTAGTCCTATATGTTCTCATCTTACTGAACTCTTTTGAGTTATTTAATAATGGAGCTTCATAGCCCAGATCAGCTGGTTTCACTTGCATCTTGAGCTTGACTTTGTATCTCCCTAACCTCACAGTTTAAAAAGGAGAACGGCAAAATACACCACTGCAAGGGAAACCTAATGACACCACCCAGAACCATCATACCTTTATCTTGTATTCTTTTCCTATCCTTTGTTTCCTTATAGTTCCAGTCTGAGTCCTGTCCTGTAGTGGGAATGTCCCGCTCTGGAACTTCACAGGAGGAGCTGCGTATCGTAGAGGGACAGGGACAAGTAACTGACATAGGACCATCTGCAGATGAAGTCAACAACAACACCTGTGCAGGTGAAGGGGTTTTTTTAGGTCAGAAAGGGGTTGAGGAACTGTGTGCATAGCAACAAAAGCCAAAGATTTGAGCCCCTTTTTGGAGCTCCTCATAAAGAACATTGGAAAGCTACATCAGCAGCCACTCTATATTTTCTTGTGGTTGAAAACAGTGAAGCAAATGAGATTTAAAAAGAAGAAGAATGTTTTTAAAAAGATAAGGCTTCCAGGACACTTCCAGACCATTGCTATTTTGGGGTGGGATTCAGTCACATGCCGGGACATTCAGGTTGCACAATTAAAGTTCATTTGGCACTCTTGCTCAACAAACCCGCTTCCCCTCGGAATCTGACTTTTTGCGAGGAAAGTGACTAAAAATGCATGGAAAGTGTGGGATAACATTTGCTTGACACTACACGGTATCACTCGGAATAAATGCTCAGTAAACAGTCAATGTGGTCTAACCCTGCAGACTTTGTCCAAACAAATCAGTATGAATGCACAGTAAACAGGTTGTCTGGAAGCAAAACCTAGTGTGTGTACTGATTGAGAGAGGAAAAACATCGTATTGTGTGGCCATGTTTCTGTTATGTTTGATGTGCTTTTTCCTGGCATCACTCCCACTAACACTAATGCACTAATGGTGCATGCTGACAAACACAGAGCCCAACTAGGCCACTGAGAAACAATAGGGAGGTATCAGCATTTTAGGGGAAACCCTCATGTTAACAGAAGTACATTTTTTTAAAACACACACACACATGGAGGCAACCTTTTCCCCCAAACAGTCCAATGAGAACTGAGTATGCTCAATAACTACAGAATATTAGGTTCCAGTAGGAAAAGTAAACAGAAAACTGGTGCGAGAGAGTAGAGTGCTCTGACTGAGCTTGTTACAGCTTTTGCTATCCTGGAGGAGAGTTAGCCAGATTGCAGGAAACGTGAACAGGAATGCTCCTACCAGGAGATGATTATACACGACAGCATTTTACTGCAAGTTCCACTTGTGAGAATTAGGAACCTAGGAGGCTGCTGTCTACCAAGTCAGATCTTTGGCCATCTAGCCCAATATTGTAAACACTGGCTGGCAGCTGCTCTCCAGGGTTTCAGGCAGGAGTCATTCCAACCCTACCTGGCAAAGCCATAGAATTCAGCTGTTGTGCCCACCGTGCTATTTTGTACAGGAAAGACCACCAATGGGACAAGCAAGCTTTTTCCTTCCAGCGTCCAGGATGTCTTCTTCTGCTCTCACTTTGATGTGTGCACCATTTAGGATATGAGGAAGCATCTGCTTTATACCAATGAGGAAATGTCCTTTATAACTTTAATATTCTATTTCCCCAGCCACCCCTGAGGATCTTCTCCTGGACAGTTCAGAGAAGTCTGTGGTGGATGGGCCTTTAGAGGCAGCCCTTGAGCACCTGAAGCTGGGCAGCATCTTCACTTTCAGAGTGACAGTTTTGCAGGCATCTAGCATCTCAGCAGAATATGCAGACATATTCTGCCAGTTTAAGTGAGTTACAGTCCTTCCTTCTCTATTTGCCCTTTACCCATTTCAGATAACCTTAGGAGATTGTGGTTTCTCCTCCCTTTGCCCTTCGGTGGCTATCCCATTCTTTTCAGATGGGAGAACCTAGATTGACAGAAGTTGATTCCTGACAGCCAAAACGTTTTAGCATTTAAAAGGCTAAAGGATGGAGACCTTCCTTTGGTGGAAGCTATTAATTATTACAGGAGAAGAGGAGGACAGCAAAGAACTATGAGGGATCCCTGCATGATGGGGTGAGGAACCCTTTGAGGATTATCCCCCCTCAGGTCCTTGTCCTACTGGCCTTTCAGTATGTGAGTGCCCCCAACAGGAATGTAGCACTCAAAGTATAGGAAGCCTCAGTGGTGACCATCAGACCGCAACTGAGCTAGTGTTTAATGGTTTCTGCCTGTGTAGCAATATGCAACTATGGAACCATACCTGTGATAAATATATTTAACAACAACAACAACAGTAAAACTTGTATTTCTTCACAGCTTTATCCACCGCCATGACGAGGCCTTTTCCACAGAACCCTTGAAGAACACTGGCCGAGGCCCACCTCTTGGCTTCTATCATGTACAAAACGTAAGTATAGAATCTGAGAAGGCTTCATTTTGACAACTCCATGGGCAGCACCTGCATCCAGGGTGGAAACAGCCTCTGGTAGAGCAGATGGTGACACCTTTAATGTCAGGCAACAGTACTTGAAACAGCCTGATTAACAAGGATATGAAAAAATACATTGTTCTGGATTCAGGGTCCCATCCTTATACGAAGAATGAAGCAAGCTTTTCATTTTGTGGATAATTGGTGACCTCTTTCTGGATGAAAAAGAGCCATCAATAACAATGACTGCCATTCAAGCTGAAAGCTGTATTGTAGGCATATTATAGCTTGTTAACTATAATCTGTATTGCATAATTCTATGTGCTGCAACAGCAAACAAGTATTCAAGATGAGGCACAACCATTGCACCAGCACATCATGCCCTGTGTCACATGCTGTACTTGCTGCTGCTTCTGTTTATCATTGGTATAAACACTTAGAATTTGCAAAGAGCTTTGCAATCTTTATTGTGTTCACCCTCATAAGTCAACATCATTACCATCACACAGCTAGAGAACTGAGAGGCCATCACTTTGCCAGCTCAGTCTATGGCGAACCTAACATAAAAACAGGACTAGAGCCCTGCTGAATTCAACCAATGGCCATCTAGTTCATGTATGAATCTGTGAAATGAAGTAATAAATATCTGTGCCCAAGTACCACTTTTAGTTTATAATTTTACTAAGGATATTCGTAGTAGCAGTAGTCGCACTGAGTGCCTTTCATTTGCCATGTAACCAATGTTAACCATAAAATTTGCTGAAATAAATAAGTGAATGGGACCTTGTGGATATTCTTTTTCAAATGACTTTTCTTCTTCTTTTCTTTCCTGTCTCTCAGATTGCAGTGGAGGTCACCAAATCTTTCATTGAGTATATCAAGAGCCAGCCAATTGTCTTTGAGGTATTTGGACACTATCAACAGCATCCTTTCCCGCCTCTCTGCAAGGATGTCCTCAGGTAAGTGTCACCTCCACAACAACTGCCATTGTCATAGAATTAATCTCTTACTAGCTTTGGGGTTTACCCTACCTTAGCCCAGATTATGTCCATAATACGAAAAGCTTGTGGCTGCAGCAGTAAGGACATTGGGGCTCTCTTCATTGGCCTTATTTTGATCAGGTTCATGTGTTCAGTGGCAAGGATCGATGGTGCAATTTCAGAACTGCCTTGCAGTTTGTTGTATGGTAGAACAACTAAAGCATGCTCAGGTATATCATCCAAGCCAGGGAATTGTATAAGGGCAGGTGCTGCTGTTACATTTACGGTACATTGTTAGAGCTCAACAAGTCTTGGTTTGGTTAAAGAGTACAAGTCTGACACTGGACTAGACGAATCAATGCTGAAGTCTTGGTTGCAACTTCTGATTCTTGGGTGGGTAAAGAGTTGGAGCAACTGCTTAGTACCCTATCAGCTCATGTTCAGGTCCTATTATTTGACCAAGCACAAATTCCTATTGGGCCTACGTTGATATATTCTAATTTCTTCTCCCTGTGTTCCCTTTTTAAAATTAGTGTTTCTTTCTCTACAGCCCCCTAAGACCATCCCGGCGCCATTTCCCTCGGGTCATGCCATTATCCAAACCAGGTAGGAGAGAAATTGCTTTTCATTTAGCATGATTGTAAATAGAAATGTAGGAAGCAAAAGGATAGGAGAAGCAGCTGCAGTCTCATGGAATGGCTGCTGCCAGGGATGAAAGAATGTGGTGGAGCAGGTCTCTCAGCAGAGCCAGCGAAGTGACCTGAGCATCCCCATAGCTGTGGCATATTGAATACCCTCCATTTTAAGTGGGGGAAGGGGTGTCCTCTTTTTTGCTCAGAAGCTGTATGCTGCTTTGTTCCAGCAATGGAATATATGTCTTCAGCAAGTTTCTAAGTTTTTGCCTTTTCCACAGCTCTCTCTAGCAGCGAGGCTAAACTTGAGCTGTGCACACACCATACATTTAGAGTACACTTAAAGCACAAAGTCACTCCCCTCCCCCCCCAAAAAAATCCATAGGACCTTAATTTGTTAACGGTGCTGGAAATTGTAGCTCTATGAGGGGTAAACTACAGTTCCCATGATTGTTTGGAGGAAGCTATGTGCTTTAAATTTATGGTGTGCACGCTGTCTAGGCCTGCTCCATCCCTTTCTTTTATCACTATAGATGGTTTGTTGATAACACGGTGATATCCATGTACAGCATTACTGTCACCAGTATGTCTCACCCCCACTCCTGAGTATCTGTCTAACGTGATAAATGCTTGGCTGGCTTCCTCATTCTTGCACATTGTGGTTCTGAATGGCACACTACATTCTATAGTGTGTTTGCATAGGGGTTTGCAAGCACTGGATGAGCTGCTTATGTATTTTGTTTAGGCTGCATCATGTTTCTGTGCATAATTGTTTCATATTGTATTGTGCTCTCTGTTTGCCTCTCTGTTTCCCCGGTGAAGAACAAGAGAGATCCCTCCTGATGATTAAGGGTCTGATACCCAACGTGCTTGCTGGCCAGCTCCTGGAAACATTCTCTGGACACATGTTGTATGCTGCCAGCACAGCCTCTTCTTTTCTCATCAGAGAGGGGGAGGATCCCAGCACCACACCATCCCTCTTACTTGGGAACTGTGTTGTGAAAAAGGCTCAGAAGCCTGGTTGGTCCCTGGACAAAGCTTTGGAAGGCCCAGACTCAGGGATCTTGACTTGGAGGGCTCCTGAGAAAGGCACCAATGCACTACTCAGAAGGATAGGAAAAAAGGGGACAACATAAAGCAGTGTAATTGCATTGCTTTCTGTTCCCAAGTTTAGTTTGTATAGTGTCTTGAATGAATCCACAACATATGTGAGTCCCTCACAGGATGACTTTGATCCCTGAGTCAACGGGATATTCCATTCTGCTGTGTGCAGTGTTCTATGTGATTTCCTGCTACCTCTTTCTTCTGAGCTCTCTCTCTCTCTCTCTCTCTCTCTCTCTCTCTCTCTCTGTGTGTGTGTGTGTGTGTGTCTTGTGCTTAGACTTATTTATGGGCTGTTAGTGCAGCTCAGGGGATTCAGTGATGGTTTTGGGCCATTCATTCCTCTCTTAAATAAGGGGTGAGGAAACCTGTGGCCCTCCAGATGTTTCTTGACTACAACTCCCATGATGTTGGCTAGGGCTGATGGGAATTGTGGCTGTCCTGATGCTGTTGTACTCCATCTTCCCCATACCTGTCTTCAATGTTTGGCCACTCCCAATAGATTTGAAAATGCTTAAGGATAGGGATATAAATGCATATAAATCCATAACTGTACACATCACCTTACAGAATAGTATTGGGGGGGGGGAGCAAAGACAGAATACCTAACTTGAGACATTTGCAATTTCACCAGTGAGGAACACAAGTAGAGGGAAATGAAAAGTTCCACTTGAGATGCCTAATGGGGTTGATTTCTGGAGTCCTAGGACATGGTACAATAGATCTCCTCAGGATGTCTCAAAGTTCAGGCATGCAGAATTGCTGTCTATATGTATGCTAGCCGACCACAATATTTTCCAAACATCCACTCCAGAAGAAATGCCTCTAGCTCTTAATAATATGCTTATTTACCTACATGGTTCTTCTTTTACACCACTTAACAATGCCGCGAGCATTAGCCATCCCCCTTTCTTTGTGTGTCTTGTGTCTTTCATGAAAATCTTTAAGCCCAGTCCTTCTTGTTTGTCATTCAGAGAGACTGCATTGCTGATGAAAACAAACTAAGACTTTGTTTTCATATACGTGGGTCTGCTGATCTCAATGCAGGAGAAGATGCGTTTTGTGTGTGCTTATGCATTTGCTTACAGAGCCCCATCCATCTTCCTCTTTGTATATCTGGGTCCAAAAGCCTTCTTCAAACATTAATGGATCTTACCATTGACTCTTTCTAAATTTTAGGTAGTAAGTGTTGGTGTAACTGGCTGTCCTGCCCTTGCTGTGGGCCTTGTCCATATTTGAGCATTATTTAGCTGTTAATCCACTCCCCCCCATTTGAATTAGACCTCTGCCTTTTCAATTCATACCAATAGGAGTTCCCTTTTGTGTTTGGCCCCACCTTCTACTTTGTTGGTTCTATTATGCCAATTAAATGCTATAAAAAAATTATGTGGTTTGCTTGTGATTTTGTGCAAATTTGAGAGTTCCAAAGAAAAAAATATAGATAAGGCTATGCTCCTGCATTCAGGAGTACTTCAGAAATAGTTATGGGCATGAAAATAAATGAAAGCATTAAGAAAATAGCGGGTGTGAAAAGGGGAGTAGCAGAAAATGATGATTGATCCACCTACACCCAAACCCTGAAACAAATATTCTGAAATCCCAAGTGCAATTGTTTGGAGCCTGATTTCCCCCCCCCCAAAAAAAAATTATTGGATCATCCCCATTTCAGGTAAACCTGAATTTGCAGGGGGGAAGCATTGAGACTGGTGTTCTTTAAGGGTAACACCATGTGGACTACATAAATCAAATAGGAATGCAAACAGCTGCATACATACTGTAAACTCCAATGTGGACAAGCCCAAGTTGTGAAGCCAGTCTACAATCTGAGAAGATAGGCCTTGTTTGCCCTTATCTTTGGCCTCTAATTCCATTTTTTTTCCTTTGCAGTGCCTGCAACCAAATTGAGTGCCATGACAAGGCCCAGCATTGGCCCCTGCCAGTGCAAGTATGATCTGATGGTTTTCTTTGAGATCTGTGAGCTTGAGGCCAATGGCGAGTAAGTGTCTGTATTTGTCAATGGATCAGTGGGATGGGGATAGCTTTCTTTTCTAGGAGACATAATTTGATCATCTTACCTGAAACTTGTCTTAGGAATGACTTAGGAGACTTCTTAGGAACATGCTCATTTAGTTCTCTCATTCTTTATTTTGCTGAGTTGTGCACATGCATAAGAAGAGCCCTACTGGATTGATCCAAAGGCTGCAAGTTAGAAACAAGCTATATATTTGCAAAGCATTCCACAGAGAATTTGGGATACAAAACCTGTATGTAAAAGTCATGCTGTGGGTGAATAGTTGCCTAATGAGATAAGAGTATATATTACTGTATATCACAAATAATTACTGTACATCACAAATAATTGAACTGAGTATCCTTATGCCACTATGGATAGAAGAATCTTAATTTTTGTTCTCTCTGTTTCTCATTTTTCCAAACTTTAATTCAGTTCTCTGCATTCTGCAGCAATTTGCAATTCCTTCCCACCAAAATAACTCTCATGTAAATTCATTGATATCTTAGTGAAAATTTCTCCTAAGAAATACATTTTTGTATGCAGTTTTGACTAATATACACATTTTTGCAGTCAGTTTCCCTTAATACAGTATAATGCATTTCTGCGTGTTATTTTTTTTCTAATATTTTCATTTCCCTGCCCCCCTTCCCTTAATGTATACATTTTTGTAAACATTGCTTGGGAGAACTGCATTGCAAAATTTGGATAAATGCAGGTTTTGAAGGTTAGCTGTGCTTTGGTTCACATATTGTTTCAGAAATTGCAAAATTGATAGATTCAGCTTTAAATGCATACTGCATCAAAATTCTCCACCATCCCTACATGCCACAGAGTATGATCATACCCTTTTTTCTGGGTGTAGTCTGTGCAGGATCAAGAGCAATTTGCTGCCTTAACCCTGCATGCCCTCCTTCTCCCACAAGGCAAAGGATAGACTGATGCAAATAGACCTAGCATTGACCCTGAAGTTGTGGAGACCACTGTGGTGTGTTCTGTAGCAATTGTTCCTGTCTGCAATGTGGGGCCTTTGATGGGATGCGGGCTCAGGGCATCCCATAACACAGGCTGAATGCATTTGGTGCAAATACAATGTTCAGTGAACTTGTTCAAAAAATACAGGCATGGTAGCATGGGCAACACAGGCAAGGATCTCTAAGAGTGTGTTTCACTTACACTGTTTGGGGGACTTGGTGCTGTGGGCTGACATTCCACATCCTGTCTCACTGTTGCTTTCTTTTATAGCTACATCCCTGCTGTTGTGGATCATCGTGGAGGAATGCCCTGCCATGGAACATTCCTTCTACACCAGGTATTTTCTGCCCCAATACCCAAGCCCATTGGCTCTTCTCTGTCATGATATTTTTGTTAGGTTCAGTTCTACATCCAAAAATTACTGGAGGTGGGTAGTGAAACACCGATAAAAATACAAGCCTCCTGCCATGTTTAACTAAGCATCTTTGGGCACAGACCTGGAATGGCAGACTCTGGAGACACATGAAGAGGTGCATGAGATGGAATGGGGTGGGAATGCTAAGACAGGAAAAAAGCTCTCTCCTGTCAAACAGGAATCTCAACTGCTGCCAGAGACTGGAGAGAGCTCAGAGCCATGGCCTGGGGTGGCTAAACAGGATTCAGAGGAGCAGGAGGTTCTGGCGTTATCTCCCAGAGCCATGTGATGCCTCCCCTGGTGAGAACAGGTGCACCAACCCCTATGGAGTGTGCACCTGTAGGCTACACATTTTTGCAAAGCTAATTCTTGCTAATAAGGTGTGTGTCCCATCTTGGCAATGTTGGGTTTAGAACTTTGTGTCCTGATATTGGACTGTTATCTGGCCTTGCTCCTAGCTCGGTTAACTTCTTCATTCCATTTGTAGGAGCCATGAGACTGAGTTAGCACTTGCTCACTGCTGCACCTTACCCTCTCACTCTACTGGTTTGTCATACATTTGTTTTTCATGCTGAGCAGTACATAGAATCTTTTGTCAGGAAAGGAAACGGGAGAGGTTCAACTGTGCTCTGCACTGCAGATTATCTCCTTTAAAATGCCTCCTCCTTTATTTTTAAAAAAGTATTTTTTATTGCTTTTCTTCTTATAGGTTAAACAACAGCACGTATGCAACAAAATATACCCTCCCCCTTAGTAACTATGATGCAGCACAGTGCAATAAAAGAGGAGTAACACAGAATCAAAATTGAAAGCAGCCAAAAGTTTTGATATCCTGTAGGAAGTCCCATGCTATATATCTTGCTCATACGCATAATAAAGCAGTGCCCAAATGACCCCTTTAAATGAGGTTATCCTCAAGACAAACTGTATTTATTTGCCTATCTTGGCAAAGCACTTGTCAAGTAGAGGGTGTGGGAACTATGTGGCTAGCACTGTAGATTGCCTCATTTAAGGGCCAGTTTATAAGAGGCGACCTGTTGTAGGAGCCATGTCCTCCTCCCTCTCTTGGGCAATAGTTTTGCCCCTGTTCATGCACATATCCTTTTGCAAAGGGTGAAACCCACCCAGTGCTGCTCATTGCTTAGCTGAAGTTCTCATAACCGCTGCCTCCTTTCTCTTTGGGCATGGTGGATGACAGGGTATCCAGAGGAGGATCACCGTCACCCTGGTGCATGAGACAGGGAGCCACATTCGCTGGAAGGAAGTGCGGGAGCTGGTTGTGGGTAAGTAAAGCTTGTGTCTACCCCTTTTTTCTGGGTGTGGTCTGAGCTTGGAGTCTCAGGCTCAGGAGTGCAAAATGACCTCCCGGGCCTCTCAAAATGCACCCTGGGCCATGTCGTCTCATGGGTCTGGCTTTGTGATGGGCTTGGATGTGATAATGCTGATGGTTTGCCTAGATGGAGGGTGAAGATGTGTGGATGTTGTATGTGTAGGGCTGAAAACCTCGTGGCTTTTGTGCGGCTGGAATGAACAGGGCAATGGTGGTTCACTTCCATTGGAACTGGTAGGGCAGAAGGCAGGAAGCCCAACAGGAAGTAGAGACAGAGCCAATGGTGGGCAGAACCAACTCGCTTTAGTTTTGTCTCTGTTCTCCTCCCTGCCGAATTCTACAAGGGCAGCCCTGAGTCTTAAGGAGTAGAAAGCTGATAGCTGGTGCCATTCCTCGGACTGATTGTAAGTAAGAAGGGAGGCAGGTGGGGGTTAGATGAGGCCAGATGGTGGTTAGTGGGGCAGTGCCCTAGTTGATCAAATGCTCCAACCTTCACTAGTACAGAAGTAAGAGTCACATCCATTGCTCTGCTAATTTTTGCCTCTAGCCCCACCCACCAATGGCATGTGGCTCCTGGAAGGTTCCCCATGAGGGAATGCAATGCTAAGTCTGAAAATGGTTCTCCACCCCTGTTGTGGCCACATGGTTGCCTGAACCGAGCAGCCCCTTACTCCCATTGACTCCAGAGAGGTTTATAGACACAAATGCTATGTGCTGAGTATCAAAAGCAGTGCTCCGAGACCCTAAGTAGGCCCCTGAGCATTCTTACTGACTTGTAGACAGTCTGTACTCTGGAGATCTGTGTCTTATTCTGGTATGTGGTGCAGTGAAAACCATTCAAAATGGTATTTATATATTGTGAGGAACTATTCTGCCCCTAGAACTTCAGGGGCTGTGAGGCTACTATATCAGGGAATTTATGTTGCTTATGCAGGCAGATTTTGAGAAGTGTCCAAATTATAGTGGTGTGGTAGGCTTGCTGCCTCTTATTTGTTCCAGGGCAGCATGGATCTGTATAGTGAGAGAAACAAAAATGTCGCAGCAATATGATTTTCTTAATAGCTACAGCTTGACAGGATCACCTCATTGATAGGCTTAAAAATATACCTGCGTTTGAGTTCCCTCGGGAATAAACTGTATGTGGTGTTTTCTGCTTTTAGGTCGGATTCGGAACACCCCAGAAGGAGATGAATCCCTCATTGACCCCAACATCCTGTCTCTGAACATCCTGTCATCAGGATACATCCGCCCCTCCCAGGATGATCGGTGAGTCTGGCCACAAAGCATGCTCCGCTCATTTAACCTGAGGCAAACATGACCTCCCTGTAGATCTTCAGGGAGTGTATGCACCTAAATATATATTGAGGGGGGTCATTTCTCTGAAAGCCCAACCCCTTTACTGCAGTACGGACAGCCAGTGAGCTAAAGCCATGCTGAGGCTAGTTAAGTAATGAGACTACAGTGTCCAAGTAGCAGAAAGAGAAAGCAACAGTGGTCCAAAATATTTCCCCCAAGCATCCCTCTGATTGAGAAGAGTTTTACCAGGCTGGTAACAAAGATTTCAGCCAAACAGGCCTAATTTTTCCTGTTTGGCCTTGGCCATGAACATCCATCACCTTATCACTGAATGTCCAGTGAATTAGAACCATATCAGAAGCTATTTTGTACTAGGCTCAGACTATTTGTCCATTTAGCCCATAATTGTCTACTATGACTGACCGCTTCTCTTCATGGTTTGAGGCAGAGATCTCTCCTACCACATGCTAACCAATATTTTAAACGGCCACACATAGAATCTGGGACTTTCTGTGTGCAAATATTGTCTTACCCCATACATACAGAATTTTTGGATTTGCCTGTGGTATGCTGTTCCTTATACATTAGCAAAAATCACATTATTGCCTATCACTGCTCCTTGTTCATGCACTAAGAGCTGGTTTTCTGGGGAAAAGATAGAACAGGACTGTTGAAAGTTGGCACCAGCTGCTTGGAGATGTTTTGCTTCCTTGGAGCTGGAATAGCAATGCTTGCACCAAGCACATTATCACCAGGGCAAATTCAGAATATGCTGGGACGCAGGTGGCGCTGTGGTCTAAACCACTGAGCCTCTTGGGCTTGCCGATCGGAAAGTCGGTGGTTCTAATCCATGTGACAGGGTGAGCTCCTGTTGCTCTGTCCCAGCTTCTGCCAACCTAGCAATTCAAAAGCATACCAGTGCAAATAGATAAATAGGTACCGCTGCGGCGGGAAGGTAAACAGTGTTTCTGTGTGCTCTGGCACTTGTCACTGTGTCCTGTTGTGCCAGAAGCAGTTTAGTCATGCTGGCCACATGACCTGGAAAGCTGTCTGTGAATAAACGCCAGCTCCTTTGGCCTGAAGTGAGATGAACTCCACACCCCATAGTTGCCTTTGACTGGACTTAACCAAGGGTCATTTACCATTACCGATTATTATTATTATTATTATTATTATTATTATTATTATTATCCATTTCTATATAGTTTTATATTTAAACAAAAATATCTCAAAGCGGTTTACAACACATTGAAACATCAAATAAAAGAACCCAGAATAAAACATTACCGAAGAAAGGCAAATGTAAAGTATAGATTCAAAGCAATATAATGTAATAATCTTAAATATTTCAAAACAAAACATTACAAAGGAGGTCAAGTATAAAATGCACATTAAATAAAGCAGCATAATTAGCAAGAAAATAAAATATTATCATAAGAATAGAACATATCTGCTGCCCATCCTATCAATGGTGGTTCATTGTGGGAGACGGCTGTGAAAGTTCAGGTTCAATGACCTGGGTCTGCACTAAGACAGCCAAGATGGTAATGCATTGTAACAGTTATAATTCATAAGATGAAGGACTGAGTTTGGTCCCATGGATGGGGTACTCATGCTACTATGTCAGGAGAACAACAGGCAAGAGGCAACATGGCTTCCAATCTCAGTTTCTTTCACTTTTTGGGGCGGCAGGTGGGGAATATCCCTTTCCATGTCTCCTGTAGTTGTGAGGCTACTCCATTTTTACTGAAGCATCCCAGGCTGGTCCCTCAATACTCATCTCCATTCAGACATTTAACATAACATCATTTATCCTGACCCTCTGGCAAAAGAAACCACTCATCACGAGCTTGTATAGTTGAGCTGTGAACGATTAAAATGGGGTTGTGGACGAGGCAAGGTGTTAGTATGTGATGTGTGAAAAACAGAAGCTGCCAAAGAAATGCTGGAAGAGAAGACAGATTGTCTGAGGTGAGTTACCCTAGGACAAAGGTTATGCAGTAGGGAGGTTCACTCAGCCTGCTCTCCAGTGCTGAAACAATGGGTGAAAGGGGTTGTGGGGCCACACAGGCTAGCTCTGCCCTTTTCCTGTGCTGTCTGAATGTTTGGATGGTGGGGAAGCATTTCATCAGCTTAGCTGTGGTTCACGTCAGTCATGGAGGCAAGGCTAGCCCATAGTTTATACCCCCTCACCCATTTTTTCAACACTGCAAGGAAGACTGGCATGTGAACTTCCTAATGTTAACAATTGAGCAAAGACTCTTTTTAGTATTCACCTCTAATGGCGTTTTTCTTCCAAATAAGCAAGCAATATATAAATGACAAATAAAGTGAAATGTTAAAAAACCAAGGAGTGGAATTCCATGTTGTGCTATGATGAACATTCTGTCTGCACAAACATTGCAGCTTGCCAGACAGAACAAGCCCCCCACCCCTGCCATGTGCTGTTCTGGAAATTTTGCTGACCCCCTTGAGCCAATTTTGGGGTACTGTATGTGGGAGGAGGAGAGGGGGGAAGCCTGTTGCACAAGCAGAAGTCATTGTGCAGGGGTTCCAGTGATGGGGCTGATTAAGTGAACCCAGCCCAGAAAAATCAATGAAAGGAGGGCCAACCAGCATACAGCAGTGTCTCTCCGAAACAGTAGCTGCTAAAGACCTGCTCCGTGGATTAAGAGGGAGGAGTTGCAGTTATGGAAAAGTATTTCCAAATGGCAGTTTCTTTAGCAACAGACACTGCATGCACAAGCAAAATAGGAAGAACCTCACAGCAAAAGTAACTGCTGTCATGAGTGTTAAAAGTGATCATCCCTAGTTTTGCTCAACAGTTGCTGCTCCCCCTGTGACAATCTTGGGAGCACATTTGGCTATTAGGGATAAGCACAGCAAACCTGGGTTGCAAGTGCCCAGCTTGTCGGCATGCCAGCCACCTGCAAAAGTTCTAGGATCACTGAATAAAGCTGACATTAAAGATTTTCTGTAGGTGTATGGTGGATATTGATCAGTAAAAGAACCGAGTCATCCTGGATGTGCAGTCCATTTAGGTAATTCTGCATATTGGATTGGATATCTCTACTGTGGGGATGGGGGACCAGTGGCCCTTCCAGTGTTGCTGGATTACAACTCCCATCTACCCTGGTCACTAGCCATGCTGGCTGGGGCTGATGGGAATTGTAGTCCAGCAACACTGGAAGCTCACATGTTGCCCACCCCACTGTACTGCATATTCTGGGAAGGGATTTTTCTGCTTCTGTCTTACTCAGACTCTCAGCAGAATACTTGAACATGACTTTTCAAATCAACTAACAAAGCATTCATATGCTTTAGGACATGTTTGGCTTGTTTCATTTACAACATTTATCAATTTCTCTGGCAAAGCAGCATAACTCATTAAAATTCATTTTTTGAAGAAAGCAATTAAAACTCAAAAGTGTCAGGAACAATAAAAAGGTTTATCCTGGGTCATGAACCACCTGTCAGGTTGCTTGGGGAGGGATAGGAATCACATATACAGAGCATTCATGTTTTGGTTCTTTCTCTCTGGATCTGTGCCTGGCATAAGAGCATTATTCTCAGCTGCCTGCATGGATGATAACTGAATTGTTGGCTGATGCCTCAGAGTTTGCTAGCAAGATGGCCAGATTTTGCAGGAGGAGGACAATCTAGAGCAACTTAGGAAGACAATGGACATTTTACCATCTTCCAGAGTCTCCACCCTTCAGTTCTGCATGGGCTCTGGGGGCTTGCTTTGGGTCTTGATGTTGCTGAAGCGAGAAGGGTGGGAACCTACCTAACCCATCATGTGAACCTTTTGCTTCTGCTCACTGCTTTGCTATTGTGTGTTACCTAGCTGTCTTCCCAAAGACCAAATAACAATATATTTTGGTCTCATTCCCTCTATCCCCTGGCCACTGAAACCTCTATGATACTAGAGAAGGTTCCATTGCCTTCATTCTTATAAATGCAGTGAAGAACTTTGAAACTCCTTGTTGCTATGGCATTAACCCCCGCCCCCCAATGTGTAATGGTTAAGCATGAATTAACATGGACAGAATGGCCTCGGGGGCTCATTCGGGCCTTAATAACTTGATTGGGTGATGGTTGATGCAGTTATGTTCCAAGAACTCAAGGTAAACCCTAGTGCAATAAATGAGGCTGGCATCACATGATTCAAATCTCAATACCAAGAGGGTAGTCCTGTTCCTTACTACATTTGTATTCAAGGTGGCATGCTTGGGCTTTGCTCACAAGACCACTGTGAAATTGGGTAGGCATGCAAAAAGTGATGCACCCACTGGACTTCATGACTATACTAGGATTTGCTCAGCTCTCCCCAGTTCAGGCCCCAATATTCGGTGTCAGTGTCGGACACTCACTCACTCACTCACTCCACTCACTCATAATGGTTGTGATATTGGATGCTTTGCTATTTTCTACTGCAGCTTTTTGTGGCTTGCCAGTGGGCAGAGAGAGGTGCTGTTTATAGGGCTTGGGCTTTTGAGAAGCTGCACTATGGAACTGCTGCTACTGCTGCTGCTGCTGTTACCACCCATTTGAACCCACACTAACCATGTGATTGTTTGTGTTTTTGCAGGCAGTTTCTTGATTCGGATATGCCTAGGTATTATTTGTTCCCCTCCCCATTTATTTATTTATTTGACCTCCTCCCTGGTGCCCCTACCCAAGTCAGCATTGTGGTCACCAATGCTACAGTTGGAACTTCCCTCCACCCACTCAAATACACCAGCTTCTTTCTCCTTCTCTTCTGTATCATTGGGCTTTTTGTTCCATTTTGTTCCTTGGTTCTCTCTCCCCACCCCTTGTTTGGTTTCCTTTTCTTCTTTCTTTCTTCCTTTATTTTTTTTTTAAACAGCTCTCTTTTTAAAAAAAAATTCTTGTAAATCTATGTTCTTTTTTTGGCTGGTTTTACTTTCTGTTTTGCTGCGGTTGTAATTTTTTCTGACATCTGCCAAAACTATGCTGCCCCACCCTTTGTCCATGCTGAAGCCCCTTCCCTTGCTCCCAGCTCTGGCACGAAGGCAGTTTGGATAGCTGTGTGCTGATGCAGGCTGCATGAGAAGCTGGGCTGGGTGTGATGAAAAGAAGGGGAAGGAGGTGCAGGATAGCCATTGCTGTGTGGGAGATGAGGGAAGAACCTAGTTTAACAGGCTTCGTGGGAAGGAGACTTGTGATAACAGCTTCTGTTAAAACTGTTTGGCAAAATGCAGCTGAACAAACTCAAGCATTAAATGGTCTGCAAGTTTTACAGTGATTGGTTTGCACGTAATGCTAAGCCAAACAGTGGTTTAGCACACATGTGCTCCTCTTCCAGTCCTGCTGCTGCACTGCTGTTGAGCCAAGCAATTGTTTGACTTAGCATGCTGTCTAAACCTTTAGCTCATGGTTTGAAAAACTCCATGAGCTGTAACCAAGGATTGTTCTTGGTTTGCAGTTCTGGAGGAGACAAACCAGGAGCCTGGATTCAGATGACACACTAAACCAAACCTTAACTCACAGGTGCAGGAGGACTGGAAGAAGAGCAAGGTGGCTGCAACCTCCTCTCCAGAAGCTTGCACACTTGTGCATTCACACTGAGCCATGGTTTGGCCTAGCACTGCATGCAAACCAAGCCAGCGGGAATGGTTGACATTTAGAATATTATCCAAGGTGGACAATCTTTACATACAATCTGAAAACTGTACTTAACTTTGGAAGATTTCCTCCTTCCCCTAAGGTGTGTTTGGGATTTCCCTTTGTATTCAGAGCCAAGGAAGAGAATGCTGAGAAAATGGGATTGTGGATATCAAGGTTTGTTTTAGTTTACTGGTTTGTCTGAATGAATTCCATTGAGAGCCCAGGACTTACCGTAGTTCTTGGCTGCCTTGGATTTGCAGAAGTCAATAGTCCAGCATGGGGAGAATAGGAATAAAATGAGGCCTTTCTTGCTTACCTTGATTGCAAGTCATTTGCAGATATTTGATTGATCTGAAGTGTCTCTAGGGATTGTGGTTATGTTGAGGCACATGCTTATTGAGCTTCTATTTCTGAAAGTTTGGTACAAAAGTTGTCATTTCAGGGAAGTGTAGATAGGCTAAGAAATAGATTTCATGGAGTAAATGGAATAAACTGGACTATGCTAAGTGTCCTGTCCCAGAAGGCTGTTCTTAAACCACAGTGTTCTTAAACCAAGGTGTGCTTTCCCATAGCAGTGGGGGACTCAATTTACACCAAACAGGAAGCGGAACATGTTCTGCTTCCAAGGCAAAGTTCACAAACCAAAACACCTACTTCCTGGTTTGCGGTGTTCTTAATCCAAGTTGTTAATAAAGTAAGCTGTTCTTAAACCAAGGTGCCACTGTACTACTCTTGTGTATACTGTACAATGATGCTGCAAAGCAATAATATGTGGTTTATTGCTTGCATGTGGCCTATTTAATGAGCTCTCTGATTGGTGCCAGGCACCATTTTGTGCAGGTAGCCATTATAGAGGTATAGAAGTCCAATAAATAATGATATGCCATCCAGTCATTCATTGTTATCACTAGCCTTTCACCAGGGAATAAGTGTACTTCCAGAACTCAGAGACCGTCAGTGTTTGGCAGATACCTAAGAACCAAATTAGACATGTGCAGTTAGGCAGCCCATGCTTAAGGCAGGGGTCTATCTATTGTTAAATGACAATACATATCAATAAGTGTTAACTAATAAATAGATTCAATCTTCAGATTCTGCCTTTCCGTCTTGGATAGAGATGGAAGGATCCGTCAGCTTCAGTTCTCTGAGCTTCTCATTTTTTCCATTCCTAAATTTGGGTCCCAACATTTCTGCAGCAATTTGCAAATTTTCTTTTTAAAAATCCACATGAAAGTTAGCCAGTATTTCCTAACAAGCACAGTTCTGTATGCGGCTTTGACTAATGTAAGGCTTTTGCAAGCAATTTCTCCTAATATAATGCATTTATGTATAAATTTCATGAATATATTGATTTTATGCATATCATCATCATCGATTAAATAAATAAATTTGTATACCACCCTATACCCACAGGTAAATGAATTGTTGTAAGCATTAGCTAGTTGGAGAACGGGATCTTAAAATTGAGATGCATGTGCATTTCAAAGGATGGCTATATATTGGCTGGCATACTGTTTGAGAAAGTGTGAATTTGATAAATTCAGCTTTAAATGGGAAGTGGATTTAATTGCTCCCCAACCCTAGCCTTAGTAACAACATTCCAGAGCTCAGTTCCTTCTTCAGCAGTTCTGTTTGTTTCGTCCACTGTGTTCTATTGCTTGTTCCAGGTAGCATGGTGGAACTGTGTTCCATTATTGGTTTGTGTGTGAGCTTGGGTAATGTTCTCCTTGGAATGAACTTGACAGTTGTTGTGTGTATTTGGTGTTGGGAAGGAACTTTTCCCAAGTCAGATTGACTTTTAGCACTTCTATGTAAATTGAGACACCAGCTGATTTTCCTCCAACAATTGGTATTTACCAGTAATTATTGCTATATCTTGAATTCCATATCTTGCTATAGCACCTTTGCATGGTACACCTTGCTTGCTCCTTCTCTTTGTTTATCAGGGCATGCTGTAATCTGGACCAGAAAAGTTGATCTTTTTCAATTTAGCAGCACCATTGCTCATCACAGTTCAGTGTATAGTATGTTTTAATTCAGTGATTCCTAAACCTTGCTGGTTTAAGACCAGAAGGTTATCTCATGTTGGCTTCAGTTTCACAAAGCTGGGAAATAGAAGTGATGCCTGATGTCTTCACAAGCATGCCTCCATGATCAGTGACCATGTTGTGCAGTGTCACAAATTGTGCTTGCTTACGACTTGCTCTCCGTGTACCCTCAAATTTCCTTGGTCTTTCAGGCCCAAATCCAGTTGAGGAGGATGGATTGCCAGGGACCAGCAAGGATGCCCCACATTGTCCTAGTTCTGTATTGCCTTACAAAGCAACTTACTCTATTGCTAGAGGAACCCTCCTGTGCAGTGAACCACCCTTGCTTCATGCAGTAGCTGGCAGCATGGGTTAAACAGTGGGAATGCTCCCTCTTCTATTACCATTCTTATGCTGGCTCAACACGGAGGCGTTTTTGTGTAGCACTACAGTCAGGCTGTTCAAGAGGTTGAGGTGCAAGTTCATACTCATAGCTTTCCAGATCCACCATAACAGCTCTATATAATTCAGACTGGCTTTGATTCAATAACTTCTCTAAAATGTGACCTGCAAATGACCAATTGAAGAAACTTTTGATAATACATTTTCCTAACTCACTACCTTGGATACTTGAGTGTAAATTCTAGACTAGATTACAGAATTTAAAGGTTTATTCTCATCCCTACCATCTGACTAGCAATGTATTATGTGTGAGGTAAATTGCCTGTTGAAAAAAATGCAACTTCTGCTTATATGCAACTTCTGCTTGATAATATATTTCTAAATTCTCCAAATTGAACACCAGATGCTTAGGAAAGTGATTGTATTAGTAATATATATTTCTGGTGTTGTCAAAGGATAGGTACATGAGATCCAATAATTAAAGAGCACATACACACACATTTCTTCTTTTCTAGTGTATCAGTGTAGACAAGCCCATAACCTATGGAGTAGGGTTAAAGTTTATTGTTGAGTGAATGAGTCTAGGGCAATGGATGAACACCAAGCGTTCTCAGTACAAATATCACAAAACAATGAATGAAGTGACATAATCAGAATTCCATGCACTTAGCCCCCCAAAATAGAATTCCTTCATCTTAACTTCTAGATTTGAAAGTCATACTAGTGGCATTCCCATTAAGTTCTTGACAGTGCAAAATTCTGTATTTTATTTTTTTTAAGGAACCCACAATCTCACCTTCCCACCCCCACCACATACAATATTTGCTTAGCAATGTGTTTTCAGTGATTCATTTGTATTTGGCATGTTTTCTTTGAAAGAGGGCTGAAAACTATTTGTGCAAATTTCACCCAGAACCCCTTTCTGCTTTTGCCTTGCTCAAGTCATTTTAGTCCATTTTTCACACTGTGAATCAAAAACTTGATAAGAATCACACTCCACTGAAAAAAGAGCCTTGATCCTTAAGCCTACTAATAATGCAGGGGAAGGGAGCCTAGCTGGATGGACACATAGATTAGAAATTCAACTAAAAAGTAAAAGGAGAGTGTTGAATATGCAAAACTATGTTCTGAATTTCATTCTGTGACCATATTCTTCTACCAAGAGAGGGCACTTCCAGATTGACTGTTCACTTATACAAGATGAGGTTATTATCCTGCAGTTTCTAGTGCTAATATCCTGTCACTTTTCTCACCAGAAAAGGTCTGATAAGAAAATTGCCCTGGAAAGTGCAGGATAACAACCACTAGCTAGCAATATTGTATAACCTCCATGCAAACATATCAAGATTAATGCTCAATAAACAGGCAATGTTGTAAAGCCTCTGTGCAAACGTGTCAGGATCAATGCTTAACAAACAGCTGGTCTGGAAACTCCCAGAGTGAAGGGACAACAGTATTTTTGCTTTTCATTTGTTGCCCACCTTTACCAAATTCACAACAATCTGTGGCTGCACTTTGTTCAAATCACCATCTACCCCATGTAGCTGCCTCTCTGGGTAGCTTTCCACAGGGCACCATATAAACAATGCTTTCTGACATTTTGATTTCTTTGTGTATGTGTGTATGTGTACATGTGTTTGTCTTGGGTTGCCTTCCACTTATAGCATTTCACTGGGAAATGACACTAGGTATTTCTACCTCACTTTACTCTCACACACTTGCTTGATCTATTCCCTCCTTCTCTTTTCTCTTTCTCCTCTCCCTTGTTTCCTCTTCCCTTTTCCTTTTCCTTTCCTAATCTTCTTTCCTTCCTTCCTATTGGAGTTACCTGTTCTCCCGTGGCTTGTGTCTCCGTGATCTTGGTCTCAGCTCTTTCAGTTTTGATTTTGGCAAGATGCTGCGACTCTCAGTGTCAAGATGCAATGTTTAGAATGGGATAGAAACTGTGCATCATCAACTAATAGTCAGATCCTCTTTAACAAGAGTCAACAACTATTTCTGAGAGGTGGACCTACTATAATGCGCAATTTTCCCAAGAGGAGACCTGGCTTCTTTTTTAAAGAGGCTTCTGACTATGTTGATATGAGTGTTGGTGAGCTGTGAAAGTGGAATGTCCATGTGGAAATGTTTTTGAATCATGAGGATGCTCAGACACATATTAAAGTCCCAATATTTTGGTCACCCTTTTCTGTTGTTTAGTGGCACAAAAATGCTGAGCCAAAAAGGTTCCACCAAAGGAATGCCATCATAATGGGAAAGGCTACTGAAAGGGGATGAGAGTCACGTTTGTGTGTCTGTATATCCAGAATGGAGAACCATTTTCAGCATGAGATCTGTTTTAGCTCATGAGCAGCCTTCTGGGGGCTGCATTCCAGTGGTGGTGGGCAGGGCCAAAGGCAGATGTGGGCGGAACCATGGTTGTGACTTTTACAATGGGCTACAAAAGCCAGAGGGTTCTATGCACAAACACTGCACAACCATCTCTCCATCCTCCATCCAGGCAAACAAGGAATTGTCATCATTCAAATAAACATTCCAGCAAGGCAAAGATACTTGGAAGAGGGTGTGTGGCCTGGGGAGAATCCTGAGAATCTGAGGGAGAGGCTTGGGGGGGGGCACATTCAGCCCTCAGGCATGAGAAGCCCTGTTGCTGCTGCATGTCATCAGAGCTTACATCTGCTTTGGTGCTTCCATTATGCAAAGAACTGAACCTCTATTTCATGTGTGGTGATCTTTCTGGAAACCCTGGCTTCCTCAGTGGGATAGTATGTCACAGTACTGGTAGACTATCTCAGTTATTGTTCTCAAAAGACAATATGGGTGTTTTTTTAATAGGGCCTGCTAAAAGATCACACTTTCCCCCCCCCCCAAAAAAGGGCTAAACTCAGGTACCTTATGTACCTAATTTCACAAAGCAAGAAGTAGTTCTGAGATATCAGTAACCAAACAGGAAAAGGCTAGGGTAAGATAGGTCTGGAGAGAATGATATCTCCCTATCATTCAGAGTCACAATACTCCCTATAAATCAGAGATTGGTGGAATAGTCAGTTTTCTTCTGGAGCTTTGGTGACTGTAGCTGTATGTGGAAAATGAACTTCAAAGAGAATTCACGGAAAGCACTTTTATGAACATATCAAACTTTTAAGGTCTGCGATGCCAAATGCTTCTGGAGAGATGGAACTGACTGCAGCACTGAGCATCCTCACTCTTTTCTTTTCTGAACATGCTTGCTGAAAATTAGTACCTCCTTCCTGTGGAAGGAAGATAGATTGTCTGTGTGCTATGTTTGACTGAAGAGATATGGCCCTGGAGTGCTTTAGACAAAATCTGAAAATACCCAATTGTTTCAGGGATCAAGAGAAGCTCTCTGTTTTCGTATTGCTTTCTTCATCTTTTCCCCTGACTCTTGCTTCCTTTCCTCTTGCCCACATTCACTCTCAGAGGGCATGTTTAAATTACACCCCAATATAAGTATGGAACAGAGCTTTGGCTTTAGCATGGCAATGTAAGCAGAAACATGTGGTGACTTTTCTGCTAAGCCATAATATTCACAGACAACTTGAAACTTGTTTATTGCCAATTCTAGATGAGAGAATGCCACCTGCATGCAACTTTCTTTCTATAACTGTGTCCCTCTTTCTTTGTCTTTCTGGCACCCCATCATCTCATGGCTTAAATTTTAACCTTAAAACATACCCCAAATCACCTCTGCTCATATGCAATATTAAAAACAACAAACATGAATTCACAGCACAGAAGTTTCCCTTGAG
Organism: Podarcis raffonei; assembly: GCF_027172205.1. Taxonomy (NCBI): domain Eukaryota; kingdom Metazoa; phylum Chordata; class Lepidosauria; order Squamata; family Lacertidae; genus Podarcis; species Podarcis raffonei. The sequence continues at coordinate 62,701,278 of NC_070606.1, read as the reverse complement.
GATTCCCACAGATGCCTTTACTATTGCTGTTCATAATGAAGGGGTGTTTTTGAGCCACAGCACTCCAGGATGGCTGCATCCATTCAGCACAAATATGTCTCTCTGTGTGTGCATGTTTGCGTACTGCTGCTGCAATTCTCACAGTTTGGTGGTCGATGGTAGTGTTTATTTTTAACCAACCATCTTGCTGTCTCTTTGCAGGACGTTTTACCAGTTTGAAGCGGCATGGGATAGCTCCATGCACAACTCTTTGCTGCTGAATCGTGTCACCCCATACAGAGAGAAAATCTACATGACCCTCTCGGCGTACATTGAGGCAAGACCCATCAGTGTCTTCCTAGCATTTCCTATAAATAGACCACACAGAGCTGAGTTTTAGAAAGGGGCTTCCACCTTGATTTACTCCAGCCCTCCCTGTCTTAAGCAGTCCCATAATTCCTTGTGATTCTCAAACTAATATGGGGTTTTGGAAGACCCTAGGCTAACATAGCAATACAAGAAGCACTTACATCAGCATTTGCCAGCCTGGTGCTCTCCAAATGTTTTGGATTACATCAGCCCCAGCCCAGCATTTTACCCTGAGTGATAAAATCCATTCAGACATTTTTTCTGTGTGTACATGAAGTTTGTTTGGGGGAGCTGGAATGTCTTAATGAATTGCTCCCATGTATTAGTTGGAAGGTCTTAATGGGGTGCACACCTTCTATGCATGAGTAGGTGCACCATGCAATTTGATTGAGCAGGGTTCAAACTGCACAGGGTTCCAGGTCATGTAGAATGCCTACATGCACACAGTTACAGCTACATAGATCCCTCTTTCAGAATAATGTATAGAGGTGGGACGACATCAGGAGCAAGGGCAGCATGTGCAGCAGTCTTCCCCTTCCCTCCATGCATTTAAGGTACATATAGAAGAGTGACTAAATGGACCTACAGAGACTTGCTCAAAATCATCCAATGAGCTTCATGGCTTAACAAGCATTCAAACTCGGATCTCCCTCATCCAAGTCAATCTGTGGGAAGCAGGGTAGACTCTTAAACTGAAGCTAGCTGCTAGCCACTGCTTGTCAAGAGAATAGAAAGGACTGCCAATGACAGGGGAGAGAGCCTGAGGGACCATTTTTAGTATGCAGTGAGCATCCTTCCTAGCAGAGCACTTCTTAGCAAATGTCACTGTCTGCTTGTTTCCAAAACTTGTCTTATTTTAATAACACTTGTAGGGAAAGCAGCTCCTCGGAGTCTTGTTCTACTTTTTGCAGGAGTTTACCACCCTGCTCCCAGCGGAAATCCTTTTGCAAGTGGATGCTTGTTTTAAAATATAGTACAGCTCTAAATGTGATGATAAAATGATGTATGATTTCCCATAATTGCTTTTGTGGCAAGTAACATGAAATGCAGCTGCAGTGGGTGGGCTGCAGAGCGTGTGGGGGAGGCCCTTAAAACTTCTCCGGGCCATTTTTCTTCTTGAAATCTCTTCCGCTCCCAGCTGATTTTTAGTCATTCAGATGAAAGACAGTGCTATTTTTCTACAAAGAAGAGGTGCTGGAACTCATTAAGAACACCTCCCTCGTTGTCTTAGAATGGCAACGGTGCCCACCTAAGAGGTGCCAGAATTGAGTTCCAGTGAGTTCTAGCTGATAAAAAAACCCCAATGAAAGATACATATATTTTGGAGAGGGAGCCTGAAGGGAAAGGGTTATGTACCTCTTGTCTACCTGGCTGTCTTCTGCTAAGGATTGCGGACTTCATTGACTGCTTTTTATTTTTTATTGGGAATTTTGTTTTCTTTCTGACACCATCATGTGTAATTTGACCTTATATTTCTTGGCATAAGAAGTGCAATAAAACAATGATTTTATTGCTGTATTTTATGCTTGATCTAACTGAATGTAGAGTGCCTTGAAATTCTAAAAAGAATGTTATAAAAAAATCTTTTAAATTAGCAAATCCAAATTATAACAGTGGGCCATGCTAGATGATAGCTCTATGATATATGATACCTACCTAGGCATTTGCTATTGGAGCAGAGTATGGGTAGGCAGGCAGTGAGTAACACCAATGAAGCGGTGCTGCCTGTAGTATACCTAACTGATATGCATTGTTGTTTTTAACTAAAGACAGGAAAAAAGGGATACTAGTACTCTGCTAGGTGCCAGGTTTCTAAAGCAAGGATTCCATGTAGCTGTATGTACAGGAAAGTGTATATAAGACTGTAGTTTTATGAGAGTAGCTCCAAAAAGCAGTGATATCTATGGATTATTAAGGATACATGCATGACATCATTGGGAAACCTGCTGCAGAACATCATTTTGCTCTTGAAGGCAAACTCACACCATCTGAGAGCCTTTCATTGTGTACCAACAGCCAAGGGCATCCCAGGAAAGCATTTTTAAATTTAAAAAACCTAGCAAGTATCCTCCTATTTTAGATGGAGAACTGCACCCAACCAGCTGTGATCACCAAAGATTTCTGCATGGTCTTCTACTCCAGAGATGCCAAACTCCCTGCTTCTCGGTCCATCCGCAATCTTTTTGGAAGTGGGAGCCTTCGAGCCTCAGAAAGGTAAAGAAGTCTCATTTCCCATTCTGCTGGCAGAATAAGAGCATACCTCAAAGAAGAAAAACTTTTGATTTATTGGAAAGAATGCATATAAGTCTAGATATAAACATAGGGGTTACCAACTAATGTTCATAGTTAAGAAGATAAGAATAGTCCTGCTAGGTCAGGTCAGTGACCCATCTAGTCCAGCATCCTGTTCTCACAGTGACCTACTAGATGCCCATGGAATGACCACAAGCAGGACTAAATCACAACAGCAGTCTCCCAGCAACTAGTATTTTGAAGCATACTGCCTGCACAACCATGGAGGCAATAGCCATTGTGGCTGGTAGTCACTGATAGGTTTATCCTCCATGAATTTGTCTTTTAATTCTATCCAAGTTGGTGGCCATCACTGCCCCTTGTGGGAAATAATCCCATAATTTAACAATTTAACACTGTGATGTGTAAAGAAATACTTTCCTTTGCCAGTGTGACAGGGCTTAACCTTGCAGAAGCCATGCTGGTTACGCTTCAACGAGGTTTGTTCCCTCATATTTATATTGTTATTCCTTCTTTAACAATGCTGTACTTTCTACCAGTTTTCTTAGGACAGATGTAAAGCTAACTAGACTGTAATTTCCAGAATCCTCTCTGGATTCCTTTTTAAAAATTGGTGTTACCTTGGCCATTACATTTAATGTGCCACATGCACATGAAGGTCATTTATTGCAACACCATGCTCTGATGTTTCACTCTTTTTCCTTGTAGTAACCGTGTAACTGGGGTATATGAACTCAGCCTTTGTCGGGTGGCTGATGCTGGCAGTCCAGGTGAGAAACTTCTCTTTGGTTTGGCTTCACTTTCTGATGGTTCTAATTAGCACTGTCATCATGACAGGCCCATAGGGGATGCTGGGGTTGTGCTAAGAGGAAAAGAATGTAACATTAGGAGAGTCAATTTTACTGTTGCCATGAGACTTACTTATTTTACTTGAATGAATATGGGTGGCCCTTTGCATCTTAATACCTGAATCGTAAACATCCACAGAAACATATCTGTCTGCAATGTCAGTGCAACATAACTTGAACACTGCCCAAACATCATGCTTTTTGGGGGAAGTGTTGTGAAAACTAAGTGTTGTGAAAACTAGTAATGCACCATTCCTCTGGTTGCATTTTGAGGATTTGGGGCAGAGGGGGAGAGAAAGGCTGCATGCCTAAACAATATGATCTCCTAAAACAGGGGTGTAGATCTAGCCAATGGACTGGACCCTTACCTTCCCAACCCTCACAGGCCATTTTTAACAGGTAGGTTGAGCTGTCCCACCTGTCAATGACAACATCAGGTGACAATGCTTTACAAGCAGAGACAATCAACTGATCATTGGCCCCTGCAAAGTTGCATCTTTACCTGATGAGGGCAGATGGGCATGGCTTGGTCAAATTGACCTTGCCAACCAAATGAGGATTTAAATCTGCGCAAAGGCATTTGTTCTGTTAGTTATTGTATAGTAGAGAAGAACTACGGACTCCTATGTAGAAACCGCTTTACCACTAGTACAGCATGCTTTGTGTTCATTTCTCTCTTCTTTTTTATTTGTGGAGTGTCTTGATGGGGAATATGTGAAGTTGGGAAATCTGCTTTAAAAGAAACACTGCCCACATGCTTTGCAGACTGGGCATGAGCAATGCTGAATGCAACCTGCAACTTTGTCCTTTGCAGGCATGCAAAGAAGACGAAGGCGTGTGCTTGACACATCTGTGGCATATGTGCGAGGTGAGGAGAACCTGGCAGGCTGGCGGCCCCGTAGCGACAGTCTCATCTTGGATCATCAATGGGAATTGGAGAAACTGAGCCTCCTGCAAGAAGTAAGACTCAAGCCCAGTGGTCCTTATTCATGTCCGTGTTGGCGGGAAGGGTGGGAAGACATGAGGTCTGTGGATTGACCTCTGTGTGAGATGACTCTCTGCAGATGTCTGTGACCTTACTTAGCCAGAGGTTTATTTCCGCAGGTTGAGAAAACAAGGCATTACCTGCTTCTGCGTGAGAAACTAGAGACAACCCAGCGCTTGGGTCTCGATTCCCTTTCCTCAAGCTCCTGTGAAGACTCGGATTCCCGCAGTACATCTTGTGTCTCCTCTCCAATCTCAGCAGATGGTACCCCTGAGGGGAGGAATTTGCCACTGGACACCCCCAGTGAGAGGCAGAAAGAACTTGCCGTCAAGGTATATGTTATTCTGGGGCCACACCATGCCAGTTACATCTTTGTCTTTGGCATGGCATGGGAATGGCACCGCTAGAACCTGCATTCTCATGGTGCCCAAACTGCTGGTCTCAGCATTGCCTTTTGTTTATGAAACAGATGGTCTTCCCTGAGTGCGAGCAGGAGCTGAAGGAGGGAGTGAAAATGAGATTTCTGAGCAGAGGAGATTGCGGTCTTGCCGTAAATTTCTCTGTGCTGGTTTAGATTTTTCGCATGAATGATATTGTCTGCCGTGGGAGGCTTAGAGGACATGCCGGTTACAAAGCTAGGCAAGGGCTTTAAGGTCTCCCTCTGACAGGAACAAAACAGCAACAGGAAATTCCTGTCTCCATCCAGATCCAACTAGATCCAGTGTCACCTTATGGCTAAACTATATAATAACACTATCCCCACACATCATCTATATCCAGCTAGTTACAAGGCGGCACTGTGATGCCCAGCTCTGTTTAAGTAGATTAATACATGAAGATGTGGATTTTGTGTGTGCAGTATATATGGTGAGGGTGCATGTGTGGTCCGTATGTGTGTCGACTGTGTGTGTGTTCTGTATGTGTGCTGTATATGTAGTGTGTGTGTGTGTGTGCATGTGCATGCATGTATATACTGTACACTGGCCCTGCCCATTGCTGACATACACCCTTAGAGATGTAGTGGACCATCAATGTGGTCTTCAGACTGGAAAAAGGGTTTACTATTCCTGCTCTACAGCATGCTTAGTATAATAGATAATTCTGTCCTGGTCAGGGCCAAGCCTCTTTTTACAACCTGTATCTCTTAATCTCTCCCCCCGCCCCAAACATCTTTTCTACAGTGCTTGCGTCTCCTTACACACACATTCAACAGAGAGTACACCCACAGCCATGTCTGTGTCAGCGCAAGTGAGAGCAAGGTAAGAGAAACTCTGTGCTTTTGTGGGGTGCCCTGTCACTCAGCAAAGATGTGTGAATACTGATGGAAACGGTGGTATGAAACTGTACCCACAGTGGCTAATTAGCTGTCAGGCAGGTAGCACTTTTCTTTCAGGGACAGACAGGTGCAAAGAGCTGACTCTCTGAGGACAGAATTGTTGGGAATAAAAGTGCATGTTGAAAAAACACCCCATGACTATGTTCTTCTCTGGGAACATACAAGCAGAAGGGGAAGGGCTGTAGCTCACTGGTAGAGTTCATCCTTTGCATGTATAACATCTCCCAGCATCTCTAGGTAGGCCTAGAAGAGACCTGTCTGAAATCCTGGGAAATCACTGCCAGTCAGTGTAAACAGTACTGAGCTAGGTGGATCAATTGTATCAGGCAGCTTCCTATGCACCTAGAAACCTTTGCCACAGTGCCATGTTTGGGAAAATAAAAGGCATAGGTACTGCAATAGCTCATTGGGCTGTATGCAAAAGTAGTCGTGCTCAGAGTAGACCCATTGAAAATAGTAGACATTAACTTTTAATAGAAATTGACTTTGATACTCATCCTCACCTTGTACTTCTTAGTACGGTAAAGCAAGCAGCTCCAGTGATTAATTCTTTTTGTGTACAGCTATCTGAAATGTCAGTGACTCTGCTAAGAGACCCTTCTATGCCAGCCCTTGGTGGCTCCACCTTGACCCCCTCCTCCACCTGCCCATCATTGGTTGAAGGACGGTACAGTGGCACGGATGCCAGGTGAGGAAGATGGCAAAGCTAAGAATTTCAGATCAGTCTACAGACACATTTATGAGCACAGTTTCAGACGCTGTGTCAACTTCTTTTTTTAAGGAGGCCAAAGTTGAGTTGAAATTACATACCTACCTGCCTTTCCTTTGCAGAACTCTGCAGCTCTCTTCAAGGGCAGAAAGCCCTGAATTTGAGCCCACAGTTGAAGGAGAACAAAAGAAATCCCCCACCTGTGGGCCTGAAGATGAAAAGGAGACCCAGCGCCTTTTGGTCCCTGATATTCAAGAGATCCGGGTCAGGTAAAAGTTATGGGCTTTGTGGAAAGGATCTTATTCTTGACTAAACGGAAGGGCTCAACCTAAGTACATGGTACATTTCTTTTCCTCTGTGCCTCTTCCTTTGGGAGGGAAGCAGTTGCATGGTGAAGAATGCAATAATTAACAGGAGTGCATTCCTTTTGAATTTAGCAGAGCTATTTCTAAGAAATGAAAATGGGTTCTGGGCAAGACCCTTCAAGCAAATCTATTCCTCCAATAGATCAGAAAATAGCTTGTTTTGTTATGACCTAAAATTGGACCCCATTGTTTGTTTGGGAGGGACAGTGTCCACTCTCTCCCTATGAGCTCCCTAATACCTTTTTATAGTGGCGGTTACTGCCGTACTGGCAGGGGTGGCTTGGAGAGAGTGGGGTGTCTTTCTCCTTTTCTTTCCCTCCCCCCTTCCTCCCTTCCTATCACCTGGAATATGACCATGCCAATGAACCAGGTGGCCTGGAGGGAAAGGGGAGGAAATACAAAACAATGACCTTTTAGAAGACATCTGAAGGCAGCCCTGTTTAGGGAAGTTTTTAATGTTTGAAGTTTTATTCTGTTTTTAGTGTTCTGTTGGAAGCCTCCCAGAGTGGCTGGGGAAACCCAGCCAGATGGGTGGGGTATTATTATTATTATTATTATTATTATTATTATTATTATTATTATTATTATATTCCTGCCTTGCTGCTGCCCAAACAGCAGCAGCAGCCACTGGTAGGGCAGGTTGTGGAATGGAGGAGTTCTTCTTTGGCTCAGATTAACATCCAAACTAGAATGTAACTCAGGGGTGCAACATTCCACATCATATGGAGGATGAGCAATGTCAGTGGATAATGTTCTATTCTGAACTGCACAGTCCAGTAATGGCATCACATGTGCCTTCTCACTTAACATGTGCACCTCCCCACATGATAGGGATCGCCATGCAGAAAAAGAGAAACAAAGCAAACAAGTCAAGAGCATCCACAGGAGTATAACTTCTGGGGCAGAGGGAGGAGCAAAGGCACAATTCTGGTGGTGCTAAAAATCTTTAGAAATCAATATGTGTGGTGCAGTTTTTATGCAGTTACAAAGTATGATGCCAGTGTGTCTCCTCTACAGCCCTATTGTCTCCAGGAAAGGCTACCTGCACTTTCTGGAGCCCCACACAAATGGGTGGGTGAAGCGCTATGTGGTTGTGAGACGCCCCTATGTCTACATCTACAACACCGACAAGGACTCTGTGGAGAGAGCAGTCCTCAATCTCTCATCAGCTCAGGTGGAATACAGTGAAGACCAGCAGGCGATGCTGAAAGTAAGGACAACTTCATAGGTTGGGCAAAATCAGAGAGTCCACAGCTAGTGCTTCTGGGTAATTTATTGGAGACTGGGCTGTAAGGGAAAGAAGAGGCCATGGCAATGGCTAAAATCCAGGAAGAGTGTGAAGTACAGAGAAAGGAATGACAGCAGAGCCAGAGAATCTTAAGTGGCATAACCAGACCTGTTTCTGAACAAGCTACATCTAGCCTGTCTGTTGAGGGCAATTGCACCTGATGGTTTCAAAGTCTCCTCCCTTGAATGTGCGGGGGCGCAGCGCCATGTCAAGACAGCTAGAAGCACATTCTGTAGGTATTGCAGTTAGTGTCAACCTAATACTTTGGTCTACTAGAAACAAACCAATGAATCGACAACAGATTTGATGTCTTAAGTATGGTTTATAGGACATCCTTATATCCTCAGCCATGATTTGACAGCAGTGCTGCTTCTTAGAGTAGGAGTGGGACCAAAGGCAAAAAGTGAGCAGAGCAATGAAGATGGCCATCTCTTTATACAGCATACATTCCAGCCACACAAAAGTCAGAGGCACCTACACCCACACATCTTTCCACCCCACACCTGGGCAAGCCATTACCCACAGTTCAAGAACACATTACAGCCAAGCAAAGAACTTGAGGCAGGATTGCAGCCGGGCAGGTTAGAGCCTGAGGAAATGTGGGGTGGTGTAGCCTGGGAGAGTCCTGAGGGCCAGATAGAGAGGTTTGGGTGACCAAATTTGGTCCCCAGATCTGAGATTCTCCCCCACTTCTTTAACATCAAAATATATATTTTCCTTTAATGACATTGCTATGCTCATGATTTCTCCAGTCCTGCAGGGAGGAGGAGGGATGTGGGAGGTAAAAACTCTCGGATTCTATCCCTCTCCTGTCCAGTTGTGCTTTAAGTATAAATAGGAGCTGAGTCTAAGGCTGAAGTGGAGTGGACATCTGGGCAGGATGATTCTGCAGGTAGACCATGTAAGTAATAGCAGTGAACACTTTGAAGAATGGACGTGTCCTCCAGGATGAGGACAGAGAGCCAGGCCTGACACCTACAATTGTAAAGGGAACTGTGATTTACACATCTAGAGAAAGAAAGTGTTGAATTGTCTTACAAACTATTGGGGGCGGGGGCAATGCCAGTCATCGGATCTGGGACCATCTGGTCTGGCCTGTAATATATGCACTCATTGCATTTTACTGTATGCCTCTTTGTATGCTTCTCCTCTACAACTGAGTCTCACATGCAACTTTACACCCCTGTTTTAGACCCCCAACACATTCGCAGTGTGCACTGAACATCGTGGGATCCTGTTGCAGGCAAGCAACGACAAGGATATGCATGATTGGCTGTATGCATTTAATCCTCTCCTGGCTGGATCAATAAGGTAACTGAATAGCTTAAAATCCCAAACCCCTCTCGACCAGAATTCTTCAGACTTGAGGGTCCTGATGTTGTTGAACTACAAGTCCCGTCGTTCCAAAACAGCTTAGCCAGTGGTCAGGGATGATGGGAGTTGTAGTCCAACAATAAGAGGATCCAATGTTGAAGAACACCATCTAGAAAAAGAGCAACATTCGAGGCTTCAGCTGAGAAGTCTGGGTTTGTTTTTTGTCTCTTTGAACATGGGTTGGGATTCTGAAGATTCCTCTACCTTATTTCTTTTCCCTATCCTTTCATTTTTCTTCTTCCTTGGTTTCTCTGACAGGTCCAAACTGTCTAGGCGGAGGACAGCCCAAACCAGAATTTAGCCTAAAGGGCCGCCCATCTCATCAAACCAAGTGAAATAATGGGTGCTGTTTGAGGGTCCCCATTTTAAATTTGGATCTCTTCTGTCATTCATCCCGCCAGATGCCTGCGCCACAGAGCGATCCATCTCAAGTTACAGTTTCATTGGCCAAATTCATTTCTGTTGTAAGTTTAGAAGCCTGGTACACCCTGGAATCTTTGTGCACATGTGATCTTCCGCCCATCTCTTTATTGGGTGACCTAGGTGACATATGACCACTAACAAAGCAAGAGTCTTTTTTAAAAAATAAAAATGATTTAATTTTTAAAGCAACTGTTTGATTTAAGGAGAAAGGAATCTGTAAAAGTGTGAACATTATAAAACATGTTACTCAAAAAGATAAAAGTGATAGGATTGTGTTCAGCTAATTCATAACTTATTGACATTTTACTTGATAGAGCAAGAAAGAGTAGGATGAGATTATATTTATAAAGTATTTATTTCTATTTACTTCACTGAAAAATGTACATTCTGTTTATCATGTGGTGTTGTTTTTTCCACCTACGCACATACATTATGCTGCATCTCATTTCTGCTAAAAGAAAAGATGTGGAAGTGAGTCAGTGTAGATGGGAGAGGGCCCTGTCAGCTTTTTATGTGAGCCTATCTTGGTTTTCTTTCAAATACTGCACTTGCTGCCTAGCAGGTTTCTTCTTCTTTTCAGTCACCTAGCCAATGTTTGTTTTGTTCAACTAAGGGCCGAACTACATGTTACATGCAAATATGTATAACATTCCCCCAATCTTCTTTATATAATGAAAACTAGCTTCAGGAGACTGTGATTAGAAGTGAAGGAATAGCAGTGAGGCTTGTGGTGAAGCATGTACCGAATTTTTCCCATTGTATTTTTTCTTCTCAAAACAGCCTCTTCCAGATGCCCATTTTGAGCTGAAGGAATAGCTGGTAGGGAAGGGATTAAACGACCGACCTCTCCATTAGCATTATTTGTTCCCATGAGCAACCCCCCAAGGTTGCTTTTCATTTAAAGAAACAGTCAACACCCCCTCCCCAATCTTATCAGTGGGATGCTACGCGCATCTGCATGTAACATTGAAATTGACCTTCAATCTTAATAGGGATGTTTTGCTGGAGGTGAGTTCATGTTTTCCCAAGAAAGGAATGGTGGGAGGGGGATTTGCTTCACCCTTTCCCCACCGGCAATTATTCATGGCATCGGATGAACAGGTTGGGCCACTTTATCACCATTATTGTTGCAGGCAGTGTTCAGTAAGTTCCTGTGACACAACCACATCCTACACAGCAGTTGAAATAGTAACAGTTGCACTATCTGAGAGAAGAATTACATCTTCCAAGGTACTTAATAAAAACTCTCACAGTATTTAGGAAACACTTGGGAGAAATACAATATCTGCTCAGCAGAAGTGCATCTTCAAGGGACAACCTCTGGGCTTCCCAGAATAAGTGAAAAACTACTGTATGTTTATTACACTCAAAACTGATTGTCTGGAAATACCCATTGTCATTTTCTTTTAAGAGAAAAGTAGGTTTGAAATAGATTACTTTATGTAGCAAGACTGATAGGACCCTTGTATAAGATTGGAACAGTGTGTTATAAAAGAGACCTCTTTTCACTCTTGTATTTAGTGATATGTTAAAAGTCTCCTTCAAAAATACACCTGCATCTTAAGCAATTATTTCTGGTAAAACAAATAGTCAATTTTATTTCAAATTTGGGTAAGACAAAGTAAAACAAATAATAGTTTTTTGGCACTAATCAATTAAGCATGACTCATATCTGATTTTAAGCATCTCCTGTTAACTCTTTATATATAGGATCCTATTTTACAGCCCACTCAAATCAATATGTGGTAGTTAATCCCCATGATTTACATTCCCTTTATGCATAAACAGCAAAATTAAATACCATTGGTGGCAACTTTGATTCATTTTAACTTCCCAGCCTAAGTCTAATTATTATATAATTAAAATCCGTAACTGATTCTCTGTTTCTAATCAGTGGTGATTATTACTCTCTTATCAGTGTCTGATCTAGTAGAAGCCTTTCAACAACAAAATTTGCAGTCAGACAGCAAGCAATTAATGAATTTCTCTGAAATGTCCTGAGTGATTGTCATGCTATAAGTTCAAAGCTACCTTGGGCTACGTTGAAGAAATCATCTGAACTTGTTTTAAAAAAGAACAGGACAAGTACAGCTCTGAACATGTTTCTTGGAAGTAAGTCTTTCAGTGTTCAGTGGCGCTTACTCCCAAGTAATTATGCACAGGATTCAAGGCTGTCCTAGAACAAGGAAGTCATATATAGGATCACAACACTTATCTTTCATACAAAAACACAACTTTAAAAATATTTTACTTCATTTATGTCCATATCAAATTGTCAAGAGATTTAATTATGTTAGTGGCAATGGATGAAGAAGTTGTGTCAGTACCTTCCTTGTCCATACAATCAAGAGATGCAAAAATGTATATGTAACCTTGCCTTGTGAATGAAGAAGTAGAGCTTGGAAGAGCTGCTTTTTATGGGGAGTGATAGATTGATAAGAGGCATGGCTTAGGTCAGCCAACCTGAAGACCATGTTCCTGACAGTGTGACTATTGGGCTACAGTCTGGTCTTGCTCAAGCGTTCCATGTTTCTGGGGCCAGCAAACCTGCAGACAACATGACTGACTTGAGTTAGGGATCAAAGGCTTGACCCAAAGCCCCTAAAAATGAAAGGCAATGTTTGAATCAGGGCTTAAATGCAATGACACACACACACACACACACACACACACAAAAAGAATTGTGAACTCAACAAATTGACAATAGCTTAATGGAGATCATCCAGTCTCCAGCTAGCATGGATATCCTGAAAGGATTTGTTTGTTTAGTACTTTAGTTGGAATATTAAACAGAGATCTAATGGTCCATCATAGTGTTATTTAGATAACCCAGCATATCATTATGTTTGGCATATTTTCTGCTGGTTATGGCTTTATCCATTGCCAAAATGTCAAGCCACGTTGATATAGTTATCAACCACTCTACAGACAATCTGAGAAGAGTCTCCACTGATTTACTGTCATTTTACTTAATTTGAGATGTAAAGATTTTTGAATGATCCTTTTATTAATTGTTTAATTTCAAGTATCATCTAGACCTTAGGGGGCAAAAAACAGCATTTCTGAATAAAGCATATTTTGGAAAGTCCTGCAGGAAAAGGAACCTATTAAATGAAGCATAAAATACTGACAGGATGGACTTCCATCTCTGCTCTGTTTCACACAACCATATCATTATAATTATCTCAAGGTGGAGGCTGGTGAGAGAAAATAATGTTATACAAGAAAAATAATTTCAGATTATGTCATACTTATCCTATTCCATAGATTATATATTGGTTAGAGACTGGTCTTCAGTAACTGTAAAAGCCAGTGTTATTTTGTTCACATAAAACTCTTTCCCATTCCAATAAATTATTGGGGAATAAGGAGCTCACCTAAAGTATCAAATGCTCTCTGAACTGCCCTTCAGTAGGGGGATAGCAGAGCCCAGTATAAGTAGTCTTATAAATTATCAAGGAGCAACAGGAAAGCAGAGAAACAAGTAAAAGCAGCACAATTAGCTAATAACTGTGGGACTAAGAGGCGATTGCTTATCCATATGGTAACATGCAAAAGTGACAACACAAGATGTATAACTCTCTAATATGCTCTTACTGTTTCTTTCTGTTGTGTGTTCAATGAACTGTAGGGAGGATCACTATCATTCATGAGCTGTGACTCAATATCAAGAACTTACTGTATAAAAATGAAGGTTGTGGTTACTTTTTATTTTTTATTAATCTTATTTTGCCTGTGCTTCCATTATCTAGTTTGTCCAAATGAGTTCTTCCTGTGACATCATCTCCAAATGCTGGGAGACCATTTCTCTTGCTTTGTATATATGTGATTGCTGTGGGCACACCCTGTACCACTGTATAAATAACAATACTGAAGTAATCGAGTCTAGTTTTCTTGATGTCTTAAAACTATTGAGTGTTGGAAATTAGGGTCTTCAACTGTTTGTGTACACTTAAGGCATTGTTCAGTTAAAGAAATAAATGTGGCATTTATGCAAATAGTGGACACTCTGTTCTTGACCTCTGGCTTGTTTTCTTAACCAAATGTTGTATTGTTTCATCAAAACAAAGCATTCTTGGGGGGGGGGGGATTTCAATTCAGAAGTAAACAAATATGGAAAGTACTATTTTCCCAGTTCGTACAAGAGAGCTTTCCTTTAAATATTCTGTGTCTATAACATTGATGGCCAGTTGGTGTTCATGCCCTGCAGGCCACATGCCAGGTGAGAAAGGTGCTCTTCTTATGCACAGAAGACAATTTTATCTTGCCCTAAGCAGCCCCACCAAATTTTATCAAAGGTACACCACACTTTTTTTAACCTTCAAATTGTTTTCAGAAGTCATGAGAGTGATATTCTACACGTTGGTGTTATTTTAAAGATGTCCAACGATCTCCAACATGGCTTACAACTTATTAACACAACATATGACTCACCATTCCAATGCAGTTAAGACAATAATTTATTTTATTTAGAACACTTCCATTGTGTCATTCATCCCATGGTCAGCAAATGCACAAAGCAGCACAATTATATATTACTGTATATAGACCACCTTAAAAGGAGAAAAAAAGAAAGAATGATATTATAGTGTTAAAAATTGGGGCAAAGTAACTTTAAAACTGGCACTTAACATTAATGTGGTCACCAGGCAAACATGTTTGGAGAGGACATTCCATATTGACAGAAAAGGTCTTGTCTCTGGTAGGCACTCACATAAACTTATGAAGGTGGGGAGCACCCAGGCCAGAATTTTTGCTGACAATTCACTTAATGTAGGGTAGGTGGAGAGTTGCAAAAGAGGACAGGGCTCTGTTAGAGTAGACCAAAGATCCGTCTTATTCAGCATTCTGTTCCGACAGTGACCAACTAGGTGATACAAGAGCTACTTCGATTCCCTCTTCTACACAACTACTAAAGGTGCAGTAGCAACGTCTTATTTTGCCTCTACCTGCCCAGCTAGAGCAAGGATGGGCAAAAGGAAGAATTCCAGTTCATCAGCAAAGATTTTGAGTCTCGATCGGTCAAAACCAAAAATGGGCTTTCCCCCATCTCAATTAGGTTGCTGAGATTCCCGTTTACTCTGCATCCTGTGCTCCTCCACCATTAGGGGCCTTGTCCTGTGCTTAGAAAGCACACTTTCCCACTTGTCTCGTGCTTTTTAGGCACTGATCCATAGCTGTCAACGTTTCCCTTTTTTAAAGGGAAATTTCCTTATTCCGAATAGGATTCCTCGCAAGAAAAGGGAAAAGTTGACAGCTATGCTCTGATCCCAGCGGCTATGCCTTTGGCGCCACCCCGCCAAAAAAACATAACACTCGCTTTTTATCGTTAAATCAAGTCTCATATCATCCACACTTCCTCTTGCCCTGCAGCACGCTCAGGAATCATCTAGTGGCAGCTTCATCTTGTTACAAAGAAGTAACCAAGCCATCCCAGCGGCGGGGGGAAGAGTTGTTTCAAAGCACACCTGTGGAGGATCATTAATTTGACCTACACGGCCGTGTCTCTCTTAGAAAGCTAACATGAGGGGCAAGATCCCCCGCCCCGCAGAACCCTCGTCCTCTTGGTGCCCCGTCAATATTTTTCCGCCTCCCGCTATTGCAAAAAGCATCTCACTGCCGGGAAGCAAAGTAGCAGAACGCGGCGCGTCATCAGAGCGTTCGAAAGAAAAACTGGCGGGCCCGCCCCTAAGGATGATTGGCAGGCGCCAACTCCTCCTTGATCCCTGAGCCATAGGAATAACGGAGCCTGACTTACAACCTTCTAGTCCCGCCCTCCAGGGCGGCTGGCCTATGAAAAGGCCCGCGTTTCTTTTGGTTGTTTTTTGGCCAGGGTGCTTTAGCCACGCCCCTCTAAAGGAGCGATTAGCCGATGGAGGCGAGCAGCCAATGAGAGCTCCGCCTCACGGCGGTGATTGGCATCCAGGTGGGCCTTTGCGAGTGGAGGAGGAGGAAGAGGAGGTCGCCGCGGCTCGGGCCGGCCGCCGCCGAGTGCGAGGCTGGATGGATCTGTTCGGGGACCTTCCCGAGGCGGCCCCTTCGGCAGCTGTGGAGGCGGCGGCAGGTAAGCGCCCCGGGCGCCCTTCGGGGCCTGGACTCCGCCGTCCGCTTGGGGGGAAAGGAGCCTTCGGCTGTCGGCCTCAGCCCCCGGGAGCCGCAGGAGCCGGGCTGGACCTTAGCCGCCCGCCCTCCTTCCCTTCCCGGAGCCTTGAATTCGCCTCATTTCTTGGCGGGGAAGGGAAGGCGCCGCCTGCACTCGGGGCCACCTGCGCAGCCATGGTCCCTTCGAAGAGCGGCCAAGGCCCCAGGTGGGTGCAGGCACGGGCTGTGTTGTTTTTTTCATGCCCAGGATTAGCCCCGCTTTGCTAAGCACGGTGCAGCACGCATGCGCGTGTGAACTCGTACACGGATGCACGCGTCGCGTATTGACACCGGGATGCGCGCGCGCGCGTCCTTTCCTTGGGTGAAAGCCCTAGCGCGCACTCACACATACACACGCATGGGTAACGGCTTCCGAGGTACTGTAATTGCTGCTGCTGCTGCTTCCGTGACTTTCCAGTACTGTATTGTTTTGGCTGTTAGCTGCTAGGAAGGGAGGAGGAGCAACTGATTCTGCCCCCAGGAGATTTACACTTTGAATGATTATTTTTTAAAAAAGAAAGAAGTCAATCTGTCCCTTGTAGTCACATGTTCTCTAATTGATGTCTGTTGTTGTTGCTCTTTTTTTCAGGGAAAGAAGGGCAGAAAGGAATTTTGCTTTTTGATGAACTTCCGTCAGTCAGCAGCACTGACTTTGGTATGATTCTTGTATACATCATGTCTTTTGCTGACTAGCATGGTCATCTCCTTTTTCTCCTTTTGTTTTGTTCGCTAGGCCCTTATGTAGTGATGTGCCCTCCTTATGCTCAGGGGAAGACTAACAGGCACTCTTAATCCTCTTCATGTATGTAACTTGCTTTGAGAAAAGCAGGACACCATTGCTCCTTGATTAACGTTTTTCTTCATGGCAGTTCATTAAGCCATATGTACTCTTTGTCCCAGCCCCAACTTACTACATGTACGTCGAAACTCCATCACAAAGTGGGCCTTTACTCCTGGGCAAGAAGTTGTGTTTATTATTTATTAATGTGCATTCATTACTTGCTATGTAAAATGTCTCCAAGTGACTTTCAGTTGTAAAAAAAACACACAAATACATAGGGTAAAACATAAAAAAGAATAAACAGCTATTTACTCAAAAGTGCTCATCCTGCAATATTATAGAAAAAAACAAATCCTACCCTGGCTCACTAAAAGCTTGAACACCACAACACACTAGGGCAGGGCCTTTGATCCTCCAGATGTTGCTGAACTACATTTTCTGTGAGCCCCAGACAGATGGTGGGCATTTTAGTTCAGTAATGCCTGGAGGCTAAAAGTTTCCCAAAATGTGGGTAGGGTATCATCATATATGGTCCCAACTAAGAACCAAATGCCTGAGTAA
This sequence comes from Podarcis raffonei, assembly GCF_027172205.1. Classification (NCBI taxonomy): domain Eukaryota; kingdom Metazoa; phylum Chordata; class Lepidosauria; order Squamata; family Lacertidae; genus Podarcis; species Podarcis raffonei. Next base: position 62,683,866 of record NC_070606.1, on the reverse strand, counting down.
ACAGGAACATTTTTGACTGGCACTTAAAAGTGAATAATGATGGATATAGTTGCTGCTTCTGGCTGGGGGAGTTCTCTGACTCAAGGTGCCTGTAGGATTGGGAAGATGCTGTGCTGATTTACCCCTTGTCTGAATCCTGTCTCTGTTTAGCATGGGCGCCATTCCTGTATCACAGGGCCTTGGCCATCCAAGCCTGCATTTGTAATGTGTAGCTACATGCCTAAGTTTACTTTTGTTCTTCAGCTTGCTACACAAGCAGCATTTCTACATCGCACTCAGGTTTACTGGTAGAGTGATTACAGAGACATTGCTGATAATACAAAGGCTGGTTGCTGTAGAACAGACATTTTAGCTAGGCAGTGCTGTTTTATAGATTGTGTGTTCTTTATGAAACTGAGAAATCTGTTTGTTCTGGGACCTGGATTCTGGACACATGTTTCCTTGTGTTTTAGGAACTGGAGGCTCTTTGCTTTTTGACGACCTCCCACCTGCCAGCAGCGGAAACTCAGGTGAGCAGTAGTCTCAAGATTTCTGTTTTGCTGTTGATTGCACTGCTGTAATAGGATCACACCTGAGAATGAAACATGCTTGAGTGCTTCAGAAGTTGGTTAACTGAAGGGCTTCATCAAATGGTCACAGGTGAACATTTTCAGGCTCAAAAGTAGTGGTTTGAAGGAGGTGGATTGTTCCCTCCACACCACACCCTCTTTGTCTCTTCAGCTCTTGTTGTTCACTTCCCAGCTGGCAACTGTTTTCGTACCATCTTTTATTGCTTTTGATACTAGAGCTTCCTCTAGCTAGGATTATATAAAGGAGAAATCAAGGGTGGTGTAGCCAGTGTTACAGCATAATTACAGCATAATTTGGCTCATCTCATCTGGCTGCATAATCCCAGCCAGTCAGGGACTGTGTACTCTGTCACAGTATCACTTGAGTAAATGACTTGGATAAATAAAATAACTGACCAACATTTTGTTCCTCAGCCTCACATCCTGCAGAGCAAGTTTCTCTTCCCGTGAGCCATGGGAAGGGAGAGAAGAGGAAATCCACAGAGGGAGAGAAGAATGGGAGTGAAGAACTTGTGGAAAAGAAAGTTTGTAAAGGTTTTCAGAAACTCTGAAGCCACATATTTTCTATTCTACCGCTGCCTTAAATTAGGGCAAAAGTGAGATTGTTTCCTGTTGTGATCATTTTTAGGAATGAGCAGGGGAGGAATATAAGATGCTCATGAGCAAATGTCTCACCTCTGCAGTTTCCTGCTTTTAAGGGTATTCTTGTTTCCTTGCAGACACTGTTCTGTCTGTATTATATCGGTAAGCCATGTTTCCTCCAAGGAGTGAAGGACAATGTATGTGTCTGTTACCCCCTCTTCTCCTCAGAACAACTTTGTGAGAGAGGCTGCTGGTGGTAGCTTTTTCATGACAATTCTGGGTTGCTTTTCAGGCAGCTGAGTCCTCAATGTGGCTCACAATAACAAGGTGCTGTGCACAATTCAAAACAAGAATTGCCTAATAAGATGAACGAGGATCTGAAGACAGGCCTGTGTCCGTGTCTCTTTATCCACTGCCACGAAAGCTTTTTTTCTTGGTGCTCTTTGCAACATGGCCTAACTGCTGCCATGCCATACAGCCTCCATCTATTTCCTCGTCTGCCTCGGGTAGGAGGCTTCTTAGATTATCCAAGCTAACCCAGAGTGTAGAAGCAAAAACATCTTTCGATCTCCCAACTGAATTGTAATGTGGCAACAGTGGCATGACGTGAGTCACATCTGCTTCTGTTCACATCAACTGCATTTGTAGAAATCCCAGAAGTGTACCATGTTGACGTATTCTCTGGTGCACCTGATCAAGCTGTAGCTGTTCAATCTAGTGCTGTGGCTAACACAGTAATGCCACAAGGTTTAAAAATTAAGAATATTCAGAGGGTTCTAACCCCAGTTGAACAGCTTTTTCGTATTAGAATGTATTCTGCCAGCAGATTCTTTATGAATGTGAATACAACTTGGGAATGCTCCTACATTGCCTTGAATGGGGCTTTCAGTCTTTTGTTTTATTGGCATTGCTAGTGTACTCTTAACTGGTGTGTTCTATTCTATAATGTTGCTGTCCAGTAGTCTAGTTAAAGCTTTACATGTAGTTTGTTACCAAGAGGTTTTCAGAATGATACTGTCTTAAGCAAAATGGCCACTTAATGGGATGTTGTGCAAAAGGGAGCTCAAGGATTGAATCCTGTGTGTATCTTTTGCTTTCTTTTTAGATTCTGCAGGTATCCTTGGTCTGAAGGGCTACGTGGCAGAGAGGAAAGGAGAGCGAGAAGAGATGCAGGATGCCCATGTCATTCTGAATGATATCACAGAAGAGTGCAGCCCCCTCCCCTCTCAGATGTGAGTATTATATTTACATATGAGCATATTGACTTGTGTGTGTGTGTGTGTGTGTGTCTGTCCTAGTCCTACTTTGTGCTGTGGATAGCCTGTTTTGCCATATGTGGACAATAATTTTAAAGTTGCTTTCCAGTTGATTTGGTGTCTGGAAATAGTGTTTTCCTTTTTGAAATGTGTTATGCTAGCAATGGTTATTAGACATAATATCTATATAATAAATTAGCTCTGGTGTTGGAGATGGCATGCCTTTGAGTGTCACACTGGCATAAGAGTGCTGTTGCACTTAGGCCTTGTTTCTGGGCTCCTAGAAAACATTTGGTTAGCCATTGTGGGCACAGAATGCTAGACTAAATGGGCAGTTGGTATGACTCGGTGCGATTCTTCTGTTCCTATTGAACACACACATTCACACCTCAATGCACCTTTCCTTGCAGGTGTAATTCTGGGAGATACAGCAGAAAATTGGGCCCAAGTTATCCTAAAAGAGCACGTCAGATATATGCTTTCCATCCTTTTTATTCTGTATTCTTCTAAAGAGGCAAGATCTCAAATTGTGTAACTGTTAAGATTCTACCAGTGGCATTGGAAAACCTAGGATCTGGGTCCTTGTTGATACTGGGGGCTGCTTCACACATTGACAAATTCATAATTTAAAGAGAAATGTGAAACCTGTACGTAGGCAATCCATGTCAGGAATGAAGACCCTGTTGCTCTCCACATGTTCATGGACTTCAACTCCGGTAATCCCTGACCATTGGCCATGCTGGCTGGGGCTGATGTTGGGAGTCGAACAGCGTCTGTTAAACACAAGATTGCCTATCCTTGTGGTACATGGATGAGGGAAGGTTGTGCTTTTTGCAGATCCGCTAGTGATGCAAGTTCAGCACATTGTCAGTTTCTTGGCCACTTCCAGAGAGTGGGGTCAATCTTGTCTTCCTTTACAGTACCCGTGTCTCATACTTTGCTGTCTTTGATGGCCACGGAGGAGTTCGAGCTTCAAAGTATGCAGCACAGAACCTGCATCAAAACCTGATCAGAAAATTCCCTAAAGGTAAAATTGGGGGTTGGGGAGTGCAGCGTGTGTGCAGTATCATTCTCTGGGGTTTCCTGCTTCCTGAGCGCTAGTTTTAAAGCAGTGTAGCTGCTGCTGCTGCTGCTGCTGCTGCACATTAGTGAGGCTTGCTCAGAAGAAACTAACTATGTGCTTGTTTGGGTGCACAGTGCCCAGTAATTTTATAAGCTGCACTGGCACCCAGTCTGTTTCTGAACCCAATTAAAACTCCTGGTTTCAATTATTTGTTTTCCTTAAAATTGTATCCTGCCTTTATTCCACCTTGAAAGCCAAGCTGGCACACATGTGACTGCAGGGTGGCCTCTCACTCAGGCATTGGACAGACCCAGGCCTGCTGAGCTTCAACACAGTGTCCCTTCACACCATAGTCCTGGGGTCCTGCTTAAGCTCTAAACAAATTGGAGCCAGGCTATCTGAAGGAGTGCCTTCTCTAATATATATTTAACCAAACTATGACATTGCCTTCAGAAGTCCTATTCTGCAGTCCTGTCCTGTGCCAAGTGAAGGGTGGTGGGTGGCCTCTAGGGAGACAGCCTTCCTTGCAGGGATACCCCAGTTGCAAAATGCCCTTCCTGAACGGTTAATCTGAATTGCAGATTTTCATTTATTTCATAAAATTTATACACCACTTGATTGTAAAGAAAAAACCAATAACAACCATCAGAGTAGTTTACAAAAGGATAAAACCACAAAATCGGGGGGGGGGGAATCAATATCTTAAAACATACAATAAGTTAAAATACTAAAACAGATTAAAGTTCACACCAGCATTTCTAAGCATCTGGTTAGGCTTGGCCAAACAGGAATGTTGTTAGCAGACACTGGAAATAAGTATTTTAGTCATAATACGTTCTGTAAGCAACATTTCAGGTAATCCTGAGCAGGAATTTTGATTTGTCTAGCACAGAATATGTTTTGAGGGAAGTAGCTAATCACTTCTTTCGTGTTCATAACAGGAGATGTGCCCAGTGTTGAGAAAACAATAAGAAGATGCCTTCTGGACACCTTCAAATACACAGATGAGGAGTTTCTCAAGCAGGCTTCCAGCCAGTAAGTGTAAACTTTCCAAGCATATAGGCCAGGCATAGGCAAACTCGGCCCTCCAGATGTTTTGGGACTACAATTCCCATCATCCCTGACCACTGGTCCTGTTAGCTAGGGCTCATGGGAGTTCTAGGCCAAAAACATCTGGAGGGCCGAGTTTGCCTATGCCTGATATAGGCATTGTATTAAGCGTATTTGGGACTGTATCACTTCAGAAAAGACGTTTGCATGTTTCCCCTTGTCAGATGTTCCCTACAGATGAGAAAGAAAGTTGCCAAGTAGCGTTAAAACAAAGCCACCTTCATAACCCCCCCCTGCCTTTTTTGCAGAGCCAGTGTGGTATAGTGGTTAAAGTGTCAGACTAGGACCTGGGTTCAGATCCTCACACACTTCCACTCACCTAAGGCCAGTCACTGTCTCTCAGCCAAACCTACCTCACAGGATTGAGGCAGTGAGAACCATTTATGCCACCTTGAGCACATTGGCAAAAAAAAGTGGGCTATAAATGCAATAAATAGTAATAATTTGATAACTATTTTTCCATTGCAGGAGTCTTTGTGGGTGGGTGTATACATACTCAATTGTACACTCCTCCATGTGAACTCAACCATTTCAAAATGCAAGGGGGGGCTATAGCACAGGTGTGTTCTTAAACTTGTGAGTGGTCCATTAATTCCCCCTCTTTTTTGCATTGGGCTATCAGTCTCCATAATTGTGCAGCATGACTCTTGGAACAATTTGGAACTTGCTTGAACTCACTTTTGTTTCCACTTTCTTGTACTTCCAGGAAACCTGCCTGGAAGGATGGCTCCACAGCAACCTGTGTGCTGGTGATTGATAATACTTTGTATATTGCCAACCTTGGAGACAGCAGGGTAAGCAGCGCTAGAAGTTGTGGGTCCAGTTTTAATACATTTTTCTTGTTACTGAGTGAGGCTAATCTTTTCAGTTCCACCAAAAGATGCTATAGCAGCTGTACCTTAGCACTGTCATTGCCTTGCAATATGTCCACCAAATTTATTGTTGGGAGGAAATGTGGTTTGGAGCAGCTCTGTGATCCGTTGGATTTTCTTGATGAACTCTAGATGGCGTTACAGACTCAGTGGTGGTGTCTTCCATCAATTTTTAAGATGTTCTCAGCTCAAGCCAATTTCAGGCTCTGGCCATTTTGTGTTTAAAATTTGTTGTTAGCCACCCTGAGCCCCGTTTTCTGAACCAGGAAGGGTGGGGTATAAATAAAAATTTATTATTATTATTATTATTATTATTATTATTATTATATGTGTGGCTGGAGGCATGCAATAGAGTGACACTACTTAGAAATTGGGACGTGGGTGGCACTGTGGGTTAAACCACAGAGCCTAGGACTTGCCAATCAGAAGGTCAGCAGTTCGAATCCCCGCGACGGGGTGAGCTCCCGTTGCTCGGTCCCTGCTCCTGCCAACCTAGCAGTTCAAAAGCACGACAAAGTGCAAGTAGATAAATAGGTACTGCTCCGGCAGGAAGGTAAACTGCATTTCCGTGCGCTGCTCTGGTTCGCCAGAAGCGGCTTAGTCATGCTGGCCACATGACCTGGAAGCTGTACGCCGGCTCCCTCGGCCAATAAAGCGAGATGAGTGCCGCAACCCCAGAGTCTGTCACGACTGGACCTAATGGTCAGGGGTCCCTTTACCTTTACTTAGAAATTGTTTAAGGGTTTGCTTATTGGAAAGTTATCCTATATTGCCCCAAGCAGAGACTTGCAATCCTTGCTACTTGCTCATGAGGGTTCTTCTGTCAGTGCAGGCGCTTCTGTGTCGCTACAATGAAGAAAGTCAGAAATATACAGCCTTAAGTCTCAGTAAAGAACATAACCCAACTCAATACGACGAGCGGATGAGGATCCAAAAGGCTGGAGGGAATGTCAGGTAACAGGTTTCTCTTCTCTTCCTCCAATAGCCCTTCAGCAACATTTGGGGTTTTTAGCTGCAACCGCCCCCTCCGGCTGCCCAATGTAAATGCTCATTTGAACCATGGAAAATTCTTATTAACTGTTAGCTGTAGACTAAATTTCTCAGAAAAAGTCCTGCAAGGGCACATGGGAATTTGCCATACTGAACAAGTTCAACCAAATTTTAAGTGAATGCATAACTAGGGCAGGTGTTCAGATCATATTAACAAATTAACATTCAAGTGCCAATTTGGGATCAAAACATATTGCTTTCTCTTGAGTTCTATAATTATATGGTAAAGTTGCAAAAGGAATTGTGTAGACTACTTGTGAAGCATCTAGCTAGAGTCTGTAGTAAACTGGACTCACCTTGGTCCCAAATACTTCTAGCTCAGAAGTGGGGAACCCTTGGCCCTCCAGGTGCTGTTGGAATATCTCTCCCATCTTCTCTGAACGTTGGCAATGCTGTGTGGGACAACACCTGCAGCGCCACAGGTTCCCCATCCCTGTTCTATCCTGACAACTTTGGGGATTAAACCCAGTGGCATGCTGAAACAGGCTCTCTCTCCCCACTTTTGTAGGGAAGGACGTGTCTTGGGTGTCCTGGAAGTCTCTCGCTCCATTGGGGATGGGCAGTACAAGCGCTTTGGGGTCATCTCTGTGCCAGATGTCAAGCGCTGCCAGCTTACACACAACGACAGGTAAAACCTGACACAAGTACACAAATGCAGAGAATACAAGTGGGCTGTCTTTAGAATAAACCGTTAAATCACTCCTTGTGTTCTGTTTTGTTTCTAGGTCCTAATCCCCCCACCCCCCATAAAACTTATCACTTATTGCTCTTCCAGGTTTATCCTCTTGGCTTGTGATGGTCTCTTCAAAGTCTTCTCACCAGATGAAGCTGTGAACTTCATTATGTCTTGTTTGGAGGTAAGGGGAAGATAGGCTTGAGTGAGAAGAGACAGGGCTGCTTGTTAGGAAAGGAATATGGAAGAGGAACTCACTCTTGTTCTTTGGCTGGCATGTAAGACATCTACTTGATGGGTTGTGTGCCCTGATTCAACCAAGTAGGGACCATGTAAACTTTAGTTGCTGTTTCAGGTGGGAAGGGGGCAGAAGAGAGATGGTCCCTCTGTCCCCATAGCAGCAGGTGGCAGGGGGGGCTTTCATTCCTTTCAGATGACAGTGCAGGTAGCTAATTGCAAGACTGAATATGGGCCCTTTTTTGAGTGTTTCTGTTTAAATGAGATGAGGTTGTTTGCTGTGAAGGAAAGAGCCCCTTCACTGGTGACTTCCCAGCCGTGGAATGCCTTCCCCCAGAAAAACTCCATTGACGTCTATGTTGTGGCCTTTTCAGAGCCAGCTGAAGACATTTATACACCCCCCCCCCAGCTTTCTAGTTCTAAAGCCACATTTTTAGTGCTTAATAGATACTTGGCACTACTGTATCCTTGGCTGCTGATTTTACTTTTATTACAATACTTTTTAAAAAAAGTGTTTCTAACTTTATGCCCATTTTTGTACTTTATAGTGTACCAGGGGTTGTGGGTGTTGAAACAAGTCCCTATACTTCCCAGATATTTTTTTGTGAACGAATGATATACAAACATTGTAAATAATTAGAAGTTACTCTGGGAATGAGAGACATGGGCATTGAAGTGCTCTCAGCAAATGAAGTGAAAAGAAACTACCCCGCATTTGTGTATTCTGCTTCCCCACAGGACAAAACGATTCCCACGAGAGATGCCAAATCAGCTGCTGATGCTCGGTATGAAGCAGCCTGTAACAGACTGGCCAACAAGGCTGTGCAGCGAGGCTCTGCAGATAACGTCACAGTTGTGGTGGTCCGGATTGAGCAGTGATGCCGAGAATAGGTGCAAGTGAGGTCCTTAGCAGCATGCAGTGGATTTAATGGAACAAGTTAGTGTGCCTGTGAGTGTGTATGTAGGGTTTCGGTTGTGTTTCCTCCCCGAATGCTCTTATTTGTAAATAAAAGGGTTTTTTTTCTAACTCTTCAAGTTGGTTCATTGTTTCATAGAATCACAATTGGATGGAATGGGGCCGTCTAATTCACCGAGTGAACTTCTTAGATAAAATAATGTACAGTTGATGCTCATAGTGCTTGAATTGCACAAGGCACCTTGTTTTTTGTATTCCAGCACCTTAAGCACAAAATACATGCCTTTTGTGTTGGTTACGCAGAGGAAGGAAATGATGTATTGAGCTTCATGAGTTAAAAGATGCTCCAGATTTCAAAACAGTTCAATACAGCTTGAGAGAACTAACTATGCATTCGTAGTTGCCTTTCAGGAATTTCCCTTTCAGGCAGTTGTAATAATCCATCTGGAGTTTTAAAAAGCGGCTGTAAATTTTGCATGGAAATTGCTAAAAGAGGATCATGCAGGAAAATTTTTGGGGTGTGATCTCACACCAAAACCCACTGGATTGCTCGCTGCACCTCTTTAGAGGGGATACTCTTGCTGTTGGCAAAAGGTAGGTATCAAAAGCTAAACTTTAAAAGATGAAAAGCTGGTATGTACCTTGGTTGTCATCTGTCAATAGAAAGTAAAGGTTGTGCACACTTGTACCAGTATACTCACTCCTGAGTAAATGGGAATACACCAGGCTCTTCGTAGTAGAATCTACATCTGCTATGTGATCAGATGGGGATAGAAAAGTAAGCCACACTTTTGTGATGCTGAGACTTGTATGTGACGTTTTTGGGAGGAGGGGTCTAATATTTTTCATAGCAAATAAGGGCTATGTCATTATGAGTTTAAAAGGTTGCAGTTTGCAAAAGATGAAACACGAACTCTGGGAGGTTTTTAAGGCTGCTTTATAACTGCATCTACATGACTTGAGGCTTCTACACTGAGTCACTGGCCCTTGAATAAGCTGACCCTGGCACACACTCCTATGCAAGTCGCCACTTCATGTTTTCAATCAAGTGGTGAGCATGTTTGAGTTCAGTCACCAGATGTCCTCTGTGATCGTGGATCTGTTGTCTGAAATAGTTCATAGCAGTTGCTTTAGCAAAAGAAGCCAATTAATACAAGGGAAAGCATATATTTTTTAATTAGAAACTGTCTTGAAACCAATCCATTATAATTTACAGAAAGTACACCATGGTGCAACAGTTTGTGTCAGTGCATGCACATACACTCAGCCAATCAGAACGAAAGATAAACAGATGTCTGAGAATGCAAGAACAGCTCTAAAACTAAGGGTGTGTGGTACGTGTAACCTCCTGCACTATTCTGTATCGCAAGTCTATGAAAAAACACCACTTTTTTTCTTACAGCCTTGGTTATTTTGTATATTCCTTCTCTAAGTAAATAAAATGCATTTAACAGCAAGTGCATAAATATATTTCTTAATATAGTGCAATAAATAGACCTGCTTATAATAAAGCTTCAGTGGGAAGGCTAATGCTGATTGTGCTGCAGGGCAGGGCACCACCTTGGCCTTATCAGGCCGTGTGGCATTTCCAAAGTGGAAAGGGGTGGGTGTATACAGTTTACTGAGAATTTGCCTTTTCTAAAACCTAACAACTTAATATTTGGCTGCCCGGAATCCTTTTCAGTATGCTCTGCCTCTTAAGAATATTTTTGGCTTGGAGGGAAGTAAACTTTCCCTGTTCCTTATTCTTCAGGAGGAAAAAGGAATGAAGGGCAAGGGGAGAGCAGCTTACTTGTCAGTGTTACTCTATATTAAAACTAATCCTTGCATGTAGAAAGATTCAGCTATCAAGAACTCCCTTCTTGCCTTGCTACATTTCTTGATGCAGTCAGTTTTTCCACAGCGCTATGTACTGACTGAAACATGGCTTTCTGCATTCCAAACTGTCCTATTTTAAACTGATCTATTTAAACTGATCTTGTAAGAAATTATCGAAGAAACAAATCTTGTTGAAGCAGAGGTGGTGCTCCCTTATGAAAATTTCCACGATGACTTGCAGGGACTGATTATATAAAATAGAGCAGCTGGGGCAACCTGTTACACAAGTAACTTTTCAGGCTAAAATAGATAAGGGTATGTGTTCATCCCACACACTTAAAAAAAATCCACAGGAGCAGTTCTAATGCCTGCCTACGTGCCCAAGGTTACAGTAATAGTAGAAGAGGGTGGTGCTGCAATCGCAATTCTTGGATATCGTACTTTAGGGTGTACACAGCCTCAGAGAAAATAAGGACAGTTACTAAGAAATGGAAATAACCATCTCTTCCCTCGTCACGTAGTTAGGTTCAAAATAAGTGGCACTAAAGCTGGGCACTCTGTCCATTGGGCTTCATGCTAAATGGACAGTGCAATCTAATTGACCTAAGGCAATAGAAAGCCTCTGGCTAACAGTGGACTCAATAAATAGCCTACCATCTCTTCCCTTTCTTTTTAAAACCCTGCTCTAAATATGGTAGCCAATCTACCCACCGTTCATTGAAAGTTAGCAATGGATATTGGGCACCATGCAGCACAAAGCAATAGGCAAATTCTGCTTGTGGTTGAGGAAGTCACCAGACAGGCAGAAAATCAACAAAAGTTAGCACTTTTAACTTAGAAGACTTATGAACCAATGAGATACTAAAAGATATTCCAAAAAATATATAATCCTTTGCTAAAGACTTTTCTGTTGAGCACAAAACAGCATGTATGCTTCCATGAAGAACCTAGTTTTTGAGAACCACTGCAAACAGATTGCATAATTTTAAGCATCAAACAACAGACATTCAGGAATAGGAGGAACTTCTAGCTGAGTTGCATCAACCCCATTAACACTTGATGCTTCCTTTTATAAGTTTGTTCAGCATCCTTTTAATCAGTTTTACTAGATGCTGGGCCATTTTTCTCAAATCCAATTCTTCACCTTGGTATGCTTAACCAGTTAAACAGCAGTGGAGGTTTGCTAGCTTTGCATCAACAGCTATAGTGCTTTGTTTTGGTGCTTACCAGCTCCAGGCACTTGAGAGGAATGTAGCAGAGGGGCTGATGAAAAGCAAGGTTTCACCTTCAGAATAGTTGGCTGTGAGCCAATCAAATGCCCAGGAGGACAGCACCAAAGTCAGACCCACTTCGAACAGTGAGGGTGGATCCTGTTGCATTGTCTACAAAAACTGAAGCATACTGGCCAGCCTGGAACAGAGAAGATAACGGTGGGTAAGCAAAGCAAGACAGATTTCTGTGCCAAAATTGGTGCCGTCCCTAGGATTGTTCAGATATACCTAGTGCCTATGCTACCTTTTAAAGAGGTTGCATACTTTGCTTGTAGCAAATTGTTTTATAATTTCATGCTAAAGGCCTCCAGTTACTCAACAGCTATAGGAAAGCCTGCGTTTAATAGCTGTTGCCTGCATTTTTTATTCAGGAGGGAACAAAATGCAGGTGTTTTGCCAGATTTGTGTCTCTAAGCACTGCTGGTTATGACAACATCTTACAACTTTCCTTCGTGGCTTTTACTCACCTGCAGGAATAGAATTCCATGGATTGAAATTGTGAAATGTTCATTGTTTCTGTCCAACCTGCTCACTGTTTCCAGAGAACTGAAAGCAAAAGACAACTTCATCAACATGAACAATCCTAGAAAATAACAGGGTAGGCTGTTCATCACTTTAATTGATGAATGGTGGGTGCACTGGAAAGAGTTAGGTTTGGATGTGGGTGAGTGGGTCAGAAACCTCATTCATCAGTGTTCACTGTGTATCATCTGGACTAGTTCAGGAGTGCGGCCAGATCCTTCATCCTACCTACCCTGGACCAACTTTAACACCTGTCAAAGTTCAAAGAGGCTCATTGTAATCCAGTGAGCCCCTCTGAAGTCAGCTTGCAGGTATAGTTTGGATCCTCTGCAGGCAGTTACTAGTTGCTTAGCACATAACCAGCCCAATAAGTTTGCTTGGAGAGTAAGAATATATATGAAAATCTGCATATTCAGCATTGAAGGTAGGTCAAGAAGGAAGTTACTATTTCCTCATTTATAGGCTGCCCTATACGCCAGGGTACTCAGGGTAGCTTACAACAGAGTTGAAATTAAATGTGAATTTCATATGGTAAAACAGAGAAAGCAGGAGCATGTAGCAGAGTAGAAATGAATTGGAACTGAAATAAATTCTAGCTGGCTGCTTTCCTAAACAATACTATTTCTACTCCACACACTCACATGTTCTGTCGGCAGAGGGACTCAACGCAGATCAGCAAGCGCAGGCGTTCGCGGGTGCGGGGCTGGTTCTTCTTTAGCTGAACCTCTGGAACTGCAAAAGGCAGCAACTAGTCAAACCAGAGGACAGGAGGCTTGCTGCTGGGCTGGAATCCTTGACCCCAGCAGCTGGAGGCTATCTGACAGTGTCTAAAAGGCCTACCCAAGGTTCAGAGCTTCACTGAACTTTGCTCTGTTCAATATGCAACCTTTATGTTGCTATTCAGGTTGCCTCAGAGAATGCTCAGCTGAAATCAGACATCCACTTGAAACTGATAAGCAAATTCTAACACTAACATTACACTGATAAGTCATTACTAAAGATGCTTACAGAATCCTCCCCTGCTACATTTCTCCTTGAATTCAGGGCTACGTTATTACCCAAGATGTTTACAGAACTGGAGTTGATAATGTCAAACTCCATAGTACTTCCAGATTCTTATTTCTAGAATGTGCACTTTACTTTTCTTTAAAAACATTGGTAAGAGAGTGGGGTGGGGATAATTAACTGCCAGCTCCAAGTTGCTTAGCATTTCTATCTTGAAGAACCCAACACGGTATTGCTTTAAGTTAAACACTTACCAATATGCAATGTGGCAGTGAAGATGTAGTATCCACTGAAAGGTGCTATGTATTGTCCATTGTTAAGGTTTAGCCCTAGGCCACGGTGGAACATCTCTTCTTTTTTAGGCTACGCACAACAACAACAAAAGGATTATGAAGCGGGGGAGAAAATTGTTCCAGCTTTCCCTGTGGTGCATGGAAATAGAGCGCTGAAGAATGCCCTTCAAGAACCAAGGTTCAGACATTCATAAAAGGGAAAAGGGACCGAACGTGGATCACTTGTGAACATACTTAAGAGGGATGCATAGTTATGAGATGAACAACAAAATATGGCAATATTTTATAACGGGACATATGTCTAGCTTGGCCAAACAAATTCAGAGCCTGGTGCACAGATATTTCTCCATCAATGGTGGCAGCTTCCAGAGTTTTTATTGTGTATCTAAACATTTTTTCCAGGGACAACTTAAATTCTGGAAAACCAGGTTTCAGTTATTTAGATCATCAGTTGCAGAACACACTCTAATACCCTTAGAAATCACGAGATGGGGGGGGGGTTAAGACAGGATTTATAGGGTTGGTTGTCTTGTTAGTGATACTGAAGCAAAAACTACCTTCCCTTTTGCTGACATTTGCAAGAAGAAATGACACCAAGCTACTCACTATGTAATAGAACTGAAGCTCTTGCAATGACCGCCGTTCAATTGAAATGTTTCTCCGGGTCCGACAGTGGAAAGCTGCCTGCACTCGCCCATGCTCCCTGCTTTCTAGAAGTGGTCCACTAATCTGGGCCAGAAAGTTATCTTCTCTGGACCTGTCGTCTTCGTCTTCTTGGCAGTTGTCACAGGCTTTCTGACTGATCCTTTCCCGTTCCCTGATTACACCTGAACAGCCAAAACACAAAGCCCTGTTACTGAGGTGGGCCCACTCACGTTCTCTGTAAGTCCAAACCTGCACCTACTTGCTTTCAAACACAACAAGGCCACACTAGTCAATATGCCTATAGCCATCTTAACACTGGCAGTCCCAAGCCAACCCTAAGACTTGGTGAATCCGTATTATTTTAGACAGCTGGCTCATTGGAATGTATGTTCACCTGTTTCTAGAGCAGTAAAAATACTGGACTTAAGAGTCTGTAGGATCAGACCAGAGCTCCAACAAGTCCAACATTCCGTTCTCACAGTGGTCAGCTAAATGCCCAAGGGAAACTCACAGGCAGGATCAGCAGTCTTCCCATGTGATTTTCAACAAGTGGTACTCACAAACACATTTGGCACCAACATCAGATGTAGTACATAGCTATCATGGCTAGTGATAACTGTTAGGCAAATTCATGGAAGTTAAGGCCCTTGTAAAGCAACCTCCATGGGTGGCTATCACTACATCTTTGTGGTAACAAATCCCACAGTTTAAGAGTGGAAATCTTTGCTAGGATCCTGGTGTAGCTCAGACCCATGGGTGGGGGAGGGAAAACGTGACTACTGCTAGGCCACATTTGCTCCTTAGTGTCTAGTGCATAACATCCTCAGTCGGCTCCCCTTCATTGACTTCTGCTTAGTGGTGAATCTGAGCATGATGATGTTATGGCAGAATCCAATTTGGATTGCAAGGGTGGAGAAACCGGGGGGGGGGGCAATCTAGATGGTGGACTGCAACTCACAAGCAGCATGACCAGTGGGCCAGGGCACAGCCCCCAGGGAGCCCCAGAAGAGCTGAGGCAGCATCGTGGCCAGGGGATGAGTCATTGGACAGCAAAGGGGAGCACAAGATGCTACACCCTCCCTCCCCAGGGGCTGGGGGATCATCAGGATACCGGCAATGAGGAGAAGGAGGCACTATGAGGAGGAGGAGAGCCAGTGTGGTGTAGTGGTTAAGAGCGGTAGTCTTGTAATCTGGGGAACCGGGCTCGTGTCCCCGCTCCTCCACATGCAGCTGCTGGGTGACCTTGGGCCAGTCACACTTCTCTGAAGTCTCTCAGCCCCACTCACCTCACAGAGTGTGTGTTGTGGGGGAGGAAGGGAAAGAAAATTGTTAGCCGCTTTGAGACTCCTTCGGGTAGTGATAAAGTGGGATATCAAATCCAAACTCCACTTCTTCTACTACTACCACTGCCCCAGCTCCGAAGGCCCAGCGCGGATGTGGCTTGGCTTACCTTGCCTCCCCACAGGAACCTGTAGTGGGGGCGCCTGGTTGTGCCCTATCAGACATGTATGCCCAGGGCCATGGCCCCCTGCCCACCCACCCCCACGCTTCACCTCTGAGTTTCCCTACCAGCTTTGGCTGGAGAAGATGCAAGGTTGAAGTTACTGAAGGGGGTGTCTTAGAGGCCTGTGTAATAGCAGAATTCTTGGAGGAATTCCTGTATATGAAAACCAGTATCCTAGAAGGTCCACTTGGAATTTGCATAATGGCTGCCATGGGCGGAAGAAGAAGGGGAGCTGGTAATCTATACTGGTGATACATACCATCACACACACAAAACACTGACTGAATCTGAATTCTAACAGCAGAAAAGTGGCATGGATTGCACTCCTCTTAGAATATACCTTTTTAACTTGGATATTGCAATCTTGGATAATATTTAATGCTGTATTGTTTTTAACACTCGACTGGAAGCCACCCAGAGTGGTTGGGGAAACTCAGCCAGATGGGCGGGGTATAAATAATAAATTATTTTTATTGGATTAATATTCTTGACCTTGCCAACAGCCACAGTTTTAATTGCAAGTTTAATCATGTTTGTGGTTTAAAGAAATCCAAAGCCAGGGCAAATAACCCCAACAACAGAGAATCATAGAAGTGTAGAGTTGGCAGGGACCACAAGGGTCATCTAGTCCTACCCGCTGTAATGCAGGAATCTAATATCATATTTTAAGCATATCTTAGTCCTCAAGAGTAGAACTCCAAAAGTAAAGTCTCCATCAAAACCCAGCAGGTACATTAAGACAACAATAATGTCAAATAAAATAATGTCACCTATTATTAAGGGCCCAATTCATTATTCTGTGCCTAAGGCAAACAAGGTATGTTTGCTTGGAGAGCAACAACCTCCATACCTTTAAGCAGCAATCTGAATTCTCTCAGCAGCTCCTCCTGGGTGATTAAGGCTCCAGGGGGTCCTGGTGGACCAGGGGGTCCTGGAATGCCAAACTAGAACCGAAAGAAATAGAGGACAGTATTTTAGATCCATATTTATTCACATCAACCACCAAACCTATTGTCTGCCTAGCTATCATCAACTCTCAGTCTCTGGGCTCCTAAAGGCTGCTTCTGCTTGTCTGATGTGCTCTTGCTTCAAGATGCTTTACTTAATTGCCTGAAAGGGGCTCCAGTACTAGGAGGGAAGAGAAAGGTCCTTTTCACTTGCAAAGGTTCACATGGGAAGATACGTCTCATATCAACATCAACATGACTCCCTCTCCCCAAACCATTCATGAAATAAATATTCACCTTCTATTTATTTTACTGTTATTGCATTTTAATCCCACCTTTCCTCCAGAGTGTTCAAGGCGGCACGTAGGTTCTCCTGTTTTATCCTCAAAACAACTCTGTCGGGTATGCTAGGTAGAAAGACAGTTTCTGACCCAATGTCACCTAATGACTAACTGGGGATTTGAACCCTCATTTCCCAGGTCCTGGTCCAACACTCTAACCAGCACAACACAACACAACACAACACAACACAACACAACACAACACAACACAACACAACAGACCTTGTACATTTATATTCCGCCTTTCTTCTCTCATGCAACCAAAGGTGGTGTATATGTTGTTCCCACACACTCCTCATATCCCTTGTCAGACCATACTCTAGGAACTTGCATGCTGAAATCCTATGAGTGGGATTTGGTGAAACACTATTACTAGAGCTTTCTTTCTTTCACAAGGTTTTCATTTCTGTGCAGCAATTTCTCTGTGTCTCTTAAAGTGCATGCAGCCATGAACTGCTGCTTTGGTGGGGGGAGAATTTTAAATTGTCTTGGTTAAATTTAGGGAGGCTCCAACAGTTCGGAAGGCTCAGAATGTCAATCTGAGGAGATGTTCACATTACCACCTTACAGTGCAGTGCAGGGTTCTTTTGGGTGGGTTACCCACAGTCCCCCCTCTCACAAACTGTACACATCAGCACAGTTTCATTAGTGTCAGATTCGTTTCTGTAGTTTCCCCCCATGCAAAGGTGTTTACACCCTGACTGGAGATGAATTAGGAACAGCTTAAGATTTCAATCAGCATGAGCCTGGTTTGAGAAACAACTCATCAAACAGTGGCATTTTGTACGTATCCATTTTGGATAACGTCATGTGAACACTGATTAAAGAGCTGTGCTGGAAACGCAGTGAATGCACAGAAGACATGAAAACAGAGTATGAAAAGAGTCTCAGAATCCCTTATCTGAACAGACTTTGAAGACAAGTGAGTCAAGATGAGGACACTTAATATTGCTTACCTTGAACTTTTTGGCTTTATTTTTGCTTCTTTTTTTATTGTTCACCCCGTTGTTCATAAGCAGCATCCAAGCAGCCCGGGATTCATCCCTGCGAATCTTTCCTGCAGCAGTTTCCTTTATGTAATGAGAAGTAAAAGAAAAGGCATGTGAAAGGCAGAGACAACCAGGAACACGAACACACACAACCCACATTGTCCCAAAAACATACGTTGAGGATTATCTTTGCTCAGCATCTTCATAAGGTCTGCTGTATCCATGTGTCAATCGTGCTTCCTTCAGCCAACATCAGAGAAGGGGAACCTTTTACAGCCGCATTTCCTTATGCACTGAAAGTAGGCAGGGCAGGGGCACCCTACAGGATCTCCCCCTCCCTCCTACAACACAAACCCATACACACACTCCATCATCTGCCTTACTTGCCGTGATTCGGTTTACTGCTGAAGGTGCCTATAGAAAGCTGAATGTTACATTATTCTGCAGCAAGAATACTTTGCCAGATGTTTTTGTGCTGGCAGATGCCCTCGGTCTTTGCAAATGCCCCTGCTTAATTGATTTAATCAGTTCCCTAGGAAAGGGAATGGTTGGGAGATGGCCAGAGAGGGTCTGGGTAACATGTTAAGAAGTGCATACTGCTGTCATGCTTGACTATATGATTTCCATATTAACAAGTGCAGATGTCTTGGGCCTTTCTCTCATACCAGAGGAAATAGCTCCATTTCAAAACATCTTTGAATCATAGAATTGTAGAGTTGGAAGGGACTCCAAGGCTCATCTAGTCTGACCCCCTGTAATGCCAGTAGATTGGCCAGCTGCATTCTTTGCTAGTAGAATTCAGTGTAATTCCAAGAATTCACATATCTTCTATAGTTGGTCTACTGCGATTGCTGTGAAGCAAGGATGCATAGGAGCCAATTTCTAGGGGCCGAGGTCTCTTTGGCCCCCTAATAAAATATTTGAGGGGCCAGGGCCCCCAAAGTTGATGGGCATTGCCATTCAAATGGTGTGTGTACCATGCCATTCAAATGGTGTGTGTTCAAATGGCCTTGTGATTGATTTTGCAGGGTGGAGCTTACCTGCCCCCCAGTATATTATTCAAGTTGGCACCCCTGCAAGGATGGCTAGATAACTTGCAGTTCTCCATATGTTGTTGGACTTCTAGCTCCTCAGTAAGCATAGCCAATGGTCAGAGGATGATGGGACTTGTAGTCTAGCAACAGATGAAAGGCCACAGGTTCCCCATCTCTGCTGTAGACTAAGACCAGTCAAAGTGGAGCATCTCCATGTTGCAGGACGAGGGGGCAGTTAGGAAAGTGTTAGCACCCTCTCTCCTTTCTGCTCAAGTATATAGGTTGCTATCCCTTGAGCTGTACATCTGAACAATCTAGAGAAAGGAGTGGTATTTCAAAGTGTTACTACTAGCTGGAAAATGGGCAAAGTGTTCTTCCTTTACTCAGTGAAAGATAAGCATGTGGGCATACTAGGGCCACCACTTTTTAAAACAGAAGTATTTTAACCCACATTGAAATGGCAACACACATAAAACAGAAGTAAAATGGATTGTGGCTAAGCATACCTAGTTCCACTGAGCTCGGTGGGAACTATTACCAAGTAACTACCTGCACATAGGATCACATAGGAGTAGACTATTTGCAAAAGAAGGAGACATACATTCACACTTGCCTGTGCAAATATTCCCCTACATGACGTTCCAAAGCAAAACCTACTCTTTCTTACTTGGGCACAACTTTATTTTCTCCGTTCTCTACCCCCATTTTTAGCCCTTGTGGGCTAAATTCAAAGGGGAAAGTTTACTTCAATTAAGGCATGGGTTAAAGACACCCCAAATAGTGAGCTGAGAGTAGCATTTGTCCTTACCGGGTCATTGGATGATGACAAGGGAGGGCTGCTTGTTTTTTGTCCCGTGAGAGAGTCATTCCATCCGGATTTCTTCTCCTGGCTCCTTCTGTTTCCATGTTTTTCGGTTTCCATAGAGCTGGCACAAAAAGTCATTGCTAGCAGCCCCATGGCTAGTAATCGAAGTGGACAGCTGGAAAGGAGGGGTCCAGCCATCCTCCGGCACACAAGCACGCTGGTAGTTTCTATAGAGACAGACTCCTGGATTTAGGCCTTGGCAAAAGATCCTCGCGAAGAACAGGGCAAAGATTAAGCTGCGGACCTTCAGATGGGCAGCAGTCGATATTCCTGGGGGGGATTCCAGAAAGGAAGAATGGAGTGCAGGAAGAAATTATCCACTGCTCTTTCCAGCAATGCCTGGCTTGTTTACTTTTTCAGGGCAGACCCAATCAAGACTGTCAGGCTTCTTCAATTAAATAATAATAATAATAATAATAGAAAAAGATGAAAAGAAAAGTAAATACTATGGTACCCACACACCTCACCAAGGAATTTCCAGTGGATTTATCAATTGCCTCTTTTTGGACGGGCAGAAAAAATATCATGGGATGGTCCCCTACAATTTAGAAAGGTTTAAGTCAAGGGACTCGGGGAACTATTTTTCCTTCGACTGAAAAGCTCCAACCAAATGACACAGGGCAATTTCCTGGGTCTTCTGTTGGACAAAACTCTCCTATCAAGGCTGCCGAAGTCCTGCGGTTCTTTCGGCTGGCGGCTCTGGCTGCCTGGGGGCACCTGGCTCGCCCTCTTCGCAACACCCCCTCCAGTGCCCTCTCCGAGACGCCTCGGGCTGCTGCCCCTCCGTCCCCCTCGCCCCTCTAAAGGTCGCCGCTGCTTTCCCTTCCTTTAAAGAGCTTGAATTCCCCGCCTCACAGAAGTTGCCGCCTCTGTCCACTTTAGGCGAGGGTTTAGAGGGCCACCTACGGGCAGCAATCGCCAACTACAACAACCGGAGGCTCGCGGAGCTCGCGTTGTAATTCGAATGCCGGGGGGCGGGAGGAGGAAGCAGGAATTCTTCCATTTCTCCCATAGGAAGTGTCTGCTCAGGGAGAGGCTGGGGGAGATACAGATTAATTATTGGAGTTCGGCAACACCTGGAGAGCCAGAGGTTCCCCACCTGTTCTACACGTGTTCCCATCCTGCGCCACCTCCATTTTTATGCTCTCTAATGTTAATTATTTTGATTCGTCCTTCCATTTATTTAGCTGGTGCATTTATATCCCGCCTTTTCTCCAAGGAGCTCAAGGTGGCATACATGGCTCTCCTCCCCGCCCCCATTTTTTAATCACAACAACCTTGCAGGTAGGTTAGACTGTGACTAAAGAGATCAGGGATTTGAACCCTGCTCTCCCAGGTCCTAGTCCAACACTCTAACCACTACACCATGTTGGCTCTCATTATTGGAGCCCATTACCTGAAGGACTCTGGAGGATGGGTCTATACCTCCTCTACACACTTGTACCCATCTGGCGCCACATCTTTATGTTCCCTAATGCTGACAATGGCCTTCTATTCAAATTCTATTTGGGGGGGGGGGCAGTACATGTGAAATTATTTTATGGTGCACATATCATCATTATATTTATATCCCATATCTTGCCTCCATTCCCAAGACATCATATGCCAACATTTAAAATCCATAGAGGGAATATAGGCAATACAGCTAAACAACAACAAAAACAAAACAGCAAATAAAAGCAATAAAAACAGCAACAGCAAAATACGATAAAAACAGCAAAAGCAACAGCTGACGCTTCATGTTCTTTCACTCTCTTTGCGAGGTACCACATTTTCGCAGCACTTAAAGAAACAACTTTTTGCTGCCTAGTGAATGGAGGAGTTTCATACCACACAAAAACCAAAATGCTCTGATACCCACAGCATTTAGAAGGAAGGATTCTTAGGGTCGCCCCCAGACTGTTGCTATTTTGCAGGAAGGACTCGATTGCATGCGAAAACAAGGGTGAATTTCCATTGCCAAATGACCTCCCTGTAAACAAATCTGGATGAATGCTCAATGACGAGCAGAAGTCAGATTAACCTCCACATAAGGTTTGGCCAAGCAAATCTGGTTGAATGCTCAATAAACAGGTCAACTGGAGGAGCTTTGAGTTTCAAGGCTGTTGTGGAAATATATTTCTGCTGAATGTTAAACAAGAAGAACGTTGTATGGTTGTGTCTCAGTTAAACACAAATGCAAAATGCCTAGTAAAAAAAGAACAATTGTCTGCAGGTATCACCAAAGCAAATTTGTTTATGTGCGTGGAATGACACAAAGCCCTAATTCATTATGCAGAGGGGGGCCAAAGGGGTGGAGGAGAAGGGAGGTTATATCACAATTCTTTGTCCATGTCTGGTACATATATATATTAGAACTATTAATGATAACAAAAGAGTTGCCAGCAGATCAAATTGATTTAGACCTTCAATAAATGCACATATAGTGACATCTCTAAAACACAAGCTAGAGAATGGAATGATGAAAGTCTATGGAGGAATCTTCTGCTTTGGTTCAAGTGCTCATGGAAACATGAAGTGATCTCCTCTGAAGAGCCATACTCAAGAGAAATACCCACTGAAACAATGGACTTAAGCACCATTGATTTCAATGGGCCTGCTCTAAGTATAGCTTAGGCCATACTTGCACCAAAGCATGACAATACCACTTTAAACAGTCATGGCTTCAGGGTAGACCCACCCATGATGTGGGGTGAGGCAACCCCCGCAGGCAGCAGAAGCCCCTGAGACAGTGCCCCCACAGGTGCCCCGCCCACCTGCCACTGGCGGAGAAATGGAGCTGGCATTGGCACCAATTTCCTGTGATGTCTTGCCCAAATCTCATGAGATCACACAGAGTGTGAGAAGTCTTGTGAGATTTGCAGGGAGATAATGCTGGCAGTGGCAGGTGAGTGGCCGAGGTGGTGCAGAAGAGGGCAGCACTTCCTGTTTTGCCTCAAGCAGCGAAATGGTATGCACTGCCGCTGCATGACTTCCCCCAAAGGATTCTGGGAGCTGTAATTTGTTAAGGTTCTCCAAACAACTCCCAGCACCCTTGTCATTCCTCCGCTGCTTTGTGCCGTGTACAAACCCAGCTACTGTGATGTTTGAACGGGACCATACATTCAAAAACCTCAGTCACCAGTGAGATTTCTGGCTGAGTGGGGATTTGCAGCCAGGACTTCCAAGTCCAGCGCTCCGTCTACTTCACCACATTTACCTACCATTCTTAGGTGAGTGTTCTAAACTAAAGGATGGATGCACAGGACTGTTTTGCCTGGGATGTCAGCTCCTCGTTCTTTTAGGGTCAGGTTTAAGTGAAATGCTGGGAATTTACTGACGGGATATAGATGTAGAACTACCATGAAGAAGGGAAGGGGGGAGAGGAGAAACGAAATCAACTCTCCTCTCCACGCTTGTGTGAAATCTGTGCTTCATTCTTGAGCTCTCATGTCATTGCCCTGGCCCTCTGTTCCCAGCAGAGTGATGCAACCAAGCTGTTTCTCTCGCTCTCGCTCTCCTTTTCCGTGAAGGGAAGGACCACACGGATGAAGTCATGGGAATGAAAACTCCATCTGTTCCTGAAAACAAATGTAGTGTAGAAGGGTTGTCAATGTATACAGATTCCCTAATAACTTGTATTCTATTGCCGGAAAACTGCAAACTCTGTTACATCAGCCACATCTAATCATTTTTACACTGGTGCTCCATTGTGTGGCAGAAAGTGCCTGTTCCAGTAAGACAAGGGTGGGAAAGCTGTTGTCCTCCAAATGTTGTTGTACTACACTTCCCATCATCCCTGACTATTGTCTATGCTGGCCAGGGCCAATGGGAGTAGAGTCCAACATCTGGAAGGCCACACCCTGCAGCCTGTGCATTGATTGCAAATAATTTGCTTTTGTACATATTATCTAAAATGTTTCTATTCCGCCTTTCCTGCCTGATCTCAGGCCACCAAGGCAGCTGACTGCAAGCAAAAATGATATTCAGTATAACAGAGGTGTGAGTAAAGTATACATATACTGTACATACACAAACACATATATGGCTCGGTATTATAACTACAGTGTAAAATGAGCACTTCCCAGGACTTTTCTTCTTAAAATGATTCTTTTTTATAAACTGGATGCAAGTTTACAGATTACTGTACAGTATTAAATAATTCTGCAATGATAAATGATAACAACAACAACACCGGACAGGATTTTATAGGAACATTATGTGCAACCAAATCAGCAAGGAAGCTTATATGTATTCCTCCACTACCCTAGCCTTTCATGCTCCTGTTTTTCTATCTCAGCAAGTTAATAAAAGAAAGTGATGTGCCAACATGTGCAAGTTTGGCCACCTTTGGCCTCCACCCTTCACTCAGCTCTTACCTGTAGCTCCTAGAAGCTGTCAGCATGCAACAGCAGCCACACCCTGCAAACAGTTTCTGACTGGCCAGCTAAACCAAGAAAGGGTAGCTGATGGGTCTCAAACCCTCACAGAGTTAGGGACTTCTGCTGCATGCAAAGACAGGCTCTGGAGGATTGAATGGACAAGACCAACAGAGGGCCCAATGGTCAAAAAGGTGGTTTCTAGAAGGAAGGGAGGCAAACTCCATTATCTCTTGAGACAGACAGATGCCAACAACAACCACAACTATGGACATAATTTCAATCTTTCTGGCATTTTGAGTTTCAAAATAAGGGAGCAGGGTGGGGTGGAGCAAAGCAAGAGGTCTTCTTACCCATCCACTGGGTGTCCTTTGACGTCAGGAGGAAAGAGAAAGACAAGCCAGCCTTTCCACCTGCTAGATTCTTCAGCAGCTGTTCCTCCCTTCCAGTTAGAACACAGCCAGGTGTTGCAAGGCAGCTGTTAGCAGGTGGCTGCCAATAAATATTATCAAAAGGCTCCAGCTGTTTGGAAGCCAATCGGAGACTGGGGAAAACTTACACCATGCAACTAATAATAATAACAACAATTCTTATATCATTTGTACCCCACCTGGCTTGGTTGATGAAAGAGTGAGGATATGGGGGGTGGGGTATAAATAGACATTGCTCCACCTGTAAGTAGCAAAGATAGAGGCCTACCTCACCTAAAAGAATGTAGTTATCCACCCTGAAAAAGTCAGACTTAATACAGAAATTAGGGTTGC
The DNA here is from genome assembly GCF_027172205.1 of Podarcis raffonei. Classification (NCBI taxonomy): domain Eukaryota; kingdom Metazoa; phylum Chordata; class Lepidosauria; order Squamata; family Lacertidae; genus Podarcis; species Podarcis raffonei. The sequence continues at coordinate 62,659,182 of NC_070606.1, read as the reverse complement.
CATATTTCAAGAGATAAAAATGCAGACACAAAAAGTTGTTGAGCTTTTTTAAGGCAATTGTCTGATAGCCCCTCCACCCATGGCAGAGCCCAGTCACCTGCGCCAGAGTCACCCACCCAAATCCCAAATCTAAGACATTTGCTTTAAAATGTAAAATTCCTCCTGGGTGGGCATGTAGGACACCCAAAAGAGGACATGTTCAGGAATTCCCATACGTATGGCAACCCTACATAAATAGTAAAACCAGTCATATTGATGTGGGATTATTATTATTAATTATTATTATTTCATTAGGATTTGATGAGTCACAGCATTCGGAGGGGCTCTATGCATAAATCAAAGTAAGAATTTCATAAACATCTCATAAGTCAAGGTAAAGAATTTAGAGAGCTACCTTACAAGCTTTCATAGAAGTAAGCTTTGCCCCAGGCTAACCTGGACAAATAGAAATGTCCCCTTTTTTCCCTAAGTTGTCACCTGGCCAAGCCAGAATGAACTCTTGTGTTTATTGAATTTCATCTTGCTGTGCTGAACCCCACAATCTCAATTTTGTCAACGTTATAAAAAGGTAAAGGACCATTAGGTCCAGTTGTGACCGACTCTGAGGTTGCAGCACTCATCTCGCTTTATTGGCCAAGGGAGCCGGCGTACAACTTCCGGGTCATGTGGCCAGCATGACTAAGCCGCTTCTGGCGAACCAGAGCAGTGCACAGAAACACCGTTTACCTTCCCGCTGGAGCGGTACCTATTTATCTACTTGCACTTTGATGTGCTTTCGAACTGTTAGGTTGGCAGGAGCAGGGACCGAACAACGGGAGCTCACCCCGTCGCGGGGATTTGAACCGCCGACCTTCTGATCGGCAAGTCCTAGGCTCTGTGGTTTAACCCACAGCGCCACCCGCGTCCCCTGTCAACATTATACTGAATTCTCCTTTGCATTTTGTGTCAGCTACATACGTATGATTCATATAAAACACTCCTATAATGACGATGGAAGGGGGCTTCTGTGACTGTCCAGCATTTAAAACCTACCTAAAAGAAAATAGTTACTTAATCAAGCACCAACAGTAGAAAGAAAAGACTACATAATTGATGATGAAGTTATTGTCAGATTTCTTGACCATACTGATGAATTGTAGAAATCAACAGGAAGAGGTGAGTCTCCATTTTACAGGTAAAATTCATACAGTCCACATGCAAGATATTTAAACTGAACAGAAAATGTGCTTCATGAAGTGCAGAAAGAATCCTAGGGCAATAAAAACAGATATAAAAATAAGAATTCCAGAGAAACCAGAGAAACTTGTGATAACTGGGTCACTAATGTCACTCATCGATCTTAGTCACCACGATCTCAAATTAGCACTGAGAGACTTCTAGTTTTAATTTAGAGCTGGCTCACATTACATCTGGCCCCTTTCAGACTCTGGCCACAGTCCAAAAGAGTGAAGCAATCAATGACATCAATGGACTTATGCACACTTAACTGTGGGCAGCATTGCTCAGGGAAGTCAGGTTCTCTAGCATAATGAGCATAATACTCATCATGTGCTGTGCACTGGAATCTCACAGGTCTCAGCTGCGGCATCGTTCCAGAACGGACACTGAACAATGTTTTTAAAATTGCCAAGTTTTCTTGGCCAAGTTCTGTAAGTTCCTAATTCACACATTATGTTGGTAGACACTTGTCAAGGCAGCCTGGCACTATGTTTAACCATAGAGGTTAACGCAGTCTTTTGTTTCTGATGATATGCCCATTGCAGGGTTTTCTGTTTTAACCCCTCGCTTCTTGCAATTTATAAAGGCAGGTTATCATTTCATGTTCTGCACTGGTGCTTTCGTGCTAGTGCTGTGACCAAAGTTATCCACCCTAATGATGTGGGCAAGGTGATTCAGCCCAACAAGAGCTGTAGTGGGGGGGGGGGGATAGAACCATTCAAATGGTCTGGACAAAAAAGGCAAAAGGAAGTGTACAAATGTGATATTGAAAACTCTGTTCCTTTTCCGAACTTGTGACAGGAGCTGCTGTGCTGTGAGGCCTTGTTCCATCCACTGTTCACAAATGGTCTCCTAGGAAAGGTTCCCTCCACCTCGAAGTATCCATGAAGATAGAGGAGGAGCTGTGGTAGAGCCATAAGCATGGGAGGGCTCCTTCCCTTCTCCAGACATCCTTAGTGCAGTCATAAATTTCCATCTCCACCTGATAGTCACCATCCATGCCCTTCCAGTATCCTCCGGTGACAAAGAGTTTACCTCCAAGAGGTACCATCCCTCCGTTTTCATGGAGGGTGTGAAGCTGTTGCACCTGCAAACAGAGTGGACATGATTTGGATCTGTGTTTACGTGGCAAATCATATACAACAACCGCAGCAGAAACCGCTGTAAATAAGACAGCAGATTGGCAACATACAGTTTGCACCTAGTTCCTTGATGGAATCATATGATGGGGGTTTGTGCTGCCATCCAGTGGCTGAAATATATAGTGCAAGTTAATATCATCAAACCCCTTGGGGGGGGTCTCTCACCCTTTCCTTAGCAGAGTTATTAAGTTGTTGTCTGGGTATTTCTATAAGAGGTAAAAAAAACTTGATTTGGTACACAGTAGCCTTAGATACCTTGTTCAGCAGAAAAGTCCAAATGGGGTCCTTTTTGCATCTCTTGCTTATTTCAAGGGAATGCAAAAAGTTTGATTATAGTAGCCCGTACTTCAGAGAACAGGCCAAGACACACGTGTGTGATGGAGGAGCATGTGAACCATCCTCAGATTGGAGGATGAGGCTCTTTGCAATGGCAGTGAGTAACATATCTACAATTACATGAATGCAGGATATATTTATTTGTATATTAACAACGTTATTCAGTTAAGAGCTCTAATTCCAAAGACATTAGCAGTGCAATTCTATGCATGTCTATCCTGAAGCAAGTCCCATTAAATTCAGTGGGACTGACTCCTAGGTAAGTGTGTATAGTATTGCAGGATAAGAGATGGATGAACTGATTGATTTCAGTTTCTGTTTTTCCACTCTTAAATTTGGTTTGCAGATATGTTTTTTAAGACATCATGGAAGTTCTTCAGCACTTTAGTGTAATTTTCTTGTAATGTTCACATTTTTGTAAGCAAATTTGCCTAATACACACATTTTTTACAAAGCAATTTTCTCTAATAGAATGCCTTCTATTTTCTTGAATGTATGCATTTTTAAGCACACTTTAACTATACATTTTTGACACATTTACTTATTTCTGTCTACTAAGCCAAGCAAATCTGAAATGCTACATATACTTGAGTTCACTTGGTCTCGTTGCCTATGTTTAGGCATGTATAGACATGCCATCCCTGATATGGCATAGCAATGGGTGTCCAATCTAGTAGGGCGCATATGCCAGAAATGGTAGATGCAGCAGGAGTTTGTAGCAGGCTGACCCCTGAGCCTGTGGCACAAGGTCAGGGCTGCACGCCAGCTGATTTCTTTAATACTACATTGCTGTCTGCTTCCCAGCTTAGTAGAGAAGATGCTAAACTGTCATGAAGCACAAAGGGAGGCTGTGTGTGTACTATAATGCCCCTGCTATACTGCGGACTTACACCTGCTGAAAAGACTGGCCACCAGTGGTGTAGTCCCTTGAATTGTAAAAGTCAGCCATCTCCTTTATTCTCTGTCTCCCTCCCTCCCTCCCTCAACTGTATGTAGTTACACTATTAACAAGGCTGGGCTATATTCTTGTTTGTCATAACGTCTGTCCACCTCTCCTGCAGAACACCATGAAAAGATCACAGGGCCAGGTGGCAGAGGAATAGTTCTTGGGTCCAACCAGGCAAAATGTTTGCTGAGAAACTGCTTGATGACAAGATGTTGCCATGAAAGTGTTAAAGAGGCCGCCATCAAGAGCATAACCAATGGATGGCGGGAAACTGACGGCACTAACCATTATTCATAGATCTACAGAGATGGAGAGACTGGCAGGGCATTCTTTGCACCTGTCCTGAGGACTGGAGTGGGCGCTACACAGTCAGCTGAGCACTGACGCCATGCGAACAGCTGCCGCAGGGTTTGAGGATGACGCTGCGTAAACCAACCCTCCAACAACATTACACACATCTTCACTGAAGCCAAACAGGCTGGAGGAACAGGCCATGCTGTGCTTGCTACCAGGGGTATCCTCACTCAAGGAATAGGCTTCCTGCCATGCTGGAACATGGACACTCATCCTTCAGGGATTGTTCACATGTATTACTTTGTGTTACGCATTCTGGAAAAGTGCCAAGGGGGGGAAAGCAGGGGAAAGAAATACAGCATTTTAAAACGCCCGCTCCCCATAACAAACCTATAGGCCACAGAAATCTGTATTTACTTCTATAGGTGCTACAGCCACATACCCTCCCTGGAAACATAGTAGTGAAAGAACATTACTCCCTTACCCACCTTCTGCCATATATTAGCATCTGGATCATACACATAGACTTTCTTTGTGTTGTCGCCAATAAGGTAGATGGCTCCATGCAGAGAGGCACATCGAGGAGCAGAGAGGTATTTGGGGATGAAAGGGGATGCAATTACACTCCAAACATCTAGAAGATAACAATAATAGTAATAGTATTAGTGGTAATAATAATAATAATTTTATATATTAAGAAAATTCTATATTAGAATGACATATGAATCTCAGGGGGGGAAGCTAAAAAGGGAGATGGACAAGAAATGGAGCAGGGGCAGATTGTCACAAGAGACTGCCCTAGATCAGTCCTGCAAATGTCAGGATTGTTTACATGTAAAACCAGTGTCAGTGAAACAGCCTGTCCTGATTTCAGCCTGGCTGCAATAGACATGTGTGTTTATGTGAGTTTTCAACACACTTTGTCCTACTTTTGATCACATCATTCCCATCATCACCACTGCCTTTACTGGGCTAGGAAGCAGCAGAATCACAGGAAAACAATGTCTGCATAGGTTCATAGGAACCGGCCTTCTACCAGTGGTCCGACTAGCTCAGTATTGCCTGCACTGACTGGTGGCTCTCAAGGGTTTCTGGCAGGGGGGCATTCCCCTACCTGAAGATGGCAGGGATGGACCTGGGGCCTTCAGTAAGCATAGCAGAAGCCCTACCACTGAGCCACAGCTCTTCTGTGTTAATAACCAAAGGAAGAGTATACGAGGTCTTCTGGCAGGTAACAATGTAAGAGACCATGAGTAAAAGCCACATTTTAAAGTGTCAAAGGTATCAAGAATACCAAGGCACTCTTAGTGTTTGCTATGTAACATCCTGAGATGGGGCTTATGGGTGGGAGCTGACATGGCAAACAGATGAACGACATACATAATGAGACAAAAATGGAAGGTGCTGCAGTTTATCACATAGCTCCCACAGGCAACTAAACCTGAGTCACATCGTACCAAATACCTTTCCTGATTACGTGAAGCAAATTGATGCTAGCTGAGAGTTTTACTAAAAGACGCGGCAAATAGATCACTTCCACATCCAAGTATAGGCAGCTGGATCAAGGAGCACTAGGAGCAGCTCCAGAAACTGAAGTAGGAAATGGAGTAGGCTGTGTCCCCAGCAGAAAGACACAAATGAAGTCTAGCATTAGCTGCCGGAAGATATTCTGGGCTGCGAGCCAGTGCAGGAAGTCACACCCCATTAACAACTTCTCCCTCCACCCCATATAAATTAGCTTTGGGGACATAAGACAAATTGAAATAAAAAGCCATGCCAAAGCAGCATCAGGGTTCAAACAGGTCAAATGGGCCGCAGGCAATTAACAGCAAGCCCACCGTTTATATTTGCATACATAAAACTGAGCTGCCCACATTCCACAACACTTTGGCATGGCCAAGAAACAGAACGGAAGATGGGGCTATTCTGTGGATGGGGGAAGAATGATTCGCAGGTGCTGTCATCACCAGAGGCTGGCAGCAGATGTAGGCCTCACTTCACAGGCGTGTGTGAATGCACACCTTTACCCTTAAGTGGGAGAAAACACGGTTGGCATTCACTCAGAAATGGAAAAATAAAGGACTGCACTTAGGTAGGGGTGGCTTAGCTGCAAGGAGAACAAAACTATAATTAATAAACTAAGCAAACCAAACCAATGAAAACAACATCATAATCATAAAAACCTTAAAACAATAAAGATTTGTTCAAAACATCACAAGCAACAGCGGTACTAAAAGCAATCTAAAAGATGAAATTAAAAGTATGTGTCTTCTTGACACTGTTTCTAGAAACAGAGAGAGTGGGGACTATCGTAGCTCTGAAGGGGGTGAATTTCACAATCTGCAAGCAACACAAAATACATCCGTCATGCCCAGTAAGTGAGCCTCTGTAAGTGATGGCGTTCTCAAAAGGGCCTCTCCTGCAAATCAACAACCAGCCAGGTTTATATTTATTTAATCCAATGGGAGGGAGAGGAAAAGAAATGTGTCCCACCCTTTATCATGAAAAGCATTTTGCCAGTCTTGTATATTCTTCTAAGGACATGTGGTAGGAAGTAATAGCTTCAGTTTCAATACTAATGATGACAAAAACATTTTCACAAGAAATTAAGAACTAAACCAGAGCAGGGGGCATTGCTGGGCATGGGAAGGGAGGCAATGGGCAAAAGTAGGAAGGGGCAAATTCAGTTTCACATCAATTTCACTTTCTTTCATTTCCTCTAATTTCCTCTCATTTTTCCATCACATTTTCCATCATTGTTCCATCACATTTTCCATCACATTGATTCATCACATTTCCTCATCAGAATGAACTTTTTAAAATATAAAAAGTCCCCATAAAATGAATCAGCATTTTTGTATGAAATTCTCCTTAAATATACATCTTCATGCAATTTTGTCTAATACACATTTGTCTAATACACATTTTTACAAGCAATTTTGCCTAATGCAAGGTGTTTTTGTATTTATTTTCTCCAATATATGCAACTATATGCTCATTTTATCCTAGTAAATGCATTTTGATGCACATTTATTGGCTGGGGAACTGCATTGTGAAATTAGGAGAGGTGCAAATTTCAAAAGATAGTCGCGTTTTGGTTTGCAAATTGTTTCAGAAAGTACAAACAAAGTTTGCTTTTAAGTATGAACTGAACCAAATTTCCCCCCTATTCCTAGCTGCCCAAGCTCTGGGCCTTTTGCCCTGAGCCCTGGATCTCCTGCCCCTCCCCCCCCCTTTTCAACCACACACACCCTGCAAACAGGGTGGCTGGACATTTTACAAAGCATAGTGCCAGTGAGACCCGACATCTGCCATTTTGATTTTTGCATGGGTCTATGCCCCAGGTCTTTTAAGTACCTAGCAAAGCCCCTGCCACAGGGCCCATTTCCAAGATTGCAGAATAGAAAGGATTCTGGTTTTGCACCTGCCCCACCCCCTTGGCCTGCTCAGTGAGCCCATGGCCTGCTTTGGAAAAACCATTCATACACGTTCCCCTCTGTTCCTTCTTACCTATTGCAGGGTTGTAACACTGCAGGGTTAATGCGTTGTATTTGACAGCACAAGAGCCAATGAGGTACAACTTCCCAAGACACCCGGCGATGGTGAAGTTGCTGACGTACTTCAAGGCAGGGCTCACAAAGCACCAGCTGTCATTATAAGGATCATAACACTCCACCTCCACAACGTCCACCGCGGTGCCTACAGACAATGTGAGAAGTGGGGGGAAAGGAGGTTTGAGCACAGTCGAGGCCTACAGATATTTGCACTGAGCAACGCTAGTGCTAAAATAACCCACGAGTCTAATATGTAGGGTCTGGGTTGTGTCTCCAACTAAATCATAGTCACAGTACACCAATGAAATCAATGGACTTAAGAAGAAGAGGAGTTTGGATTTGATATCCCGCTTTATCACTACCCAAAGGAGTCATAACGGCTAACATTCTCCTTTCCCTTTCTCCCCCACAACAAACACTCTGTGAGGTGAGTGGGGCTGAGAGACTTCAGAGAAGTGTGACTAGCCCAAGGTCACCCAGCAGCTGCATGTGGAGGAGCGGGGACGCGAACCCGGTTCCCCAGATTACGAGTCTACTGCTCTTAACCACTACACCACACTGGCTCTTAAGCATCCAAGTCCTCTGAATATAAATGAATTAGACACAACCTTCTGTATGAAATTCAGTCCTACAAAGGCAGGCTCTTCTGCTCAAGCTGTAGTATAGGGATTTGGAATGGCCAGAGGGCACATTATGATATTGTCCACACTAAACCAGCCTCATCCTTGTTAGTGCCTGTTCTCATGCACGTAAAGCAAGAGTCCCCCATGTTACAGATCTCATTCCCTACCACCAATGGCATAGATCTCTCCGTTGAGGACAGCACTGGCATGGTTGGTTCGTGGCTTCAGCATTGGTGCAATGGGCTTCCAGGCACCATCCTTGAGGCAGAAGCACCAGGACTGAGTTGTTGACCATGTGTCATTCCGTGATCCTCTGGAGCCACCTGAAAACAGAAATAGCCATCATACTCACAAAGAGTCCTAGTAGCCACTTTTGTACCAGTTTAAAGCACTTCAGTATTATCGCTTAATACATTATTATACACCCTCACGATATTTTTGCTAGGAGTTCTGGTTCTCTTGAAAATCCTGTGGAATCTGTGAGCAAAATATGACTCAAAATGGTGGGTTGTGGTTCGGTTTACATTTTATTAGATAACTATGCAATCTGGCTGCCCTGATTTAAATTATCTGTTTTAGACCAGAACACACGCCAAACAACTAAATCCATCCTCTCAAGATCTCAGCAGAATGTCTTAGTATGGGAACACACCAAAAAGGTTCAAAGGCTTAGTAACAACATAGACTTGGAGAGAGCATTATCCTTACCTGTGACATAAACATCATTATTTAGAGCAATCACAGAAAAACCCCATTTATTGTAGTCTGGAAAATCAGGCAGAGCATTCCATCTTTCTGAAATAATAGAACCAAATATGTAAGTGGCCCTCAAAGTGTTATAACCAGGTAACCAGTATAACCAGTAAACGCTCTAGTTTTTCTGAGACTCTTTACTGCTCTCAGGTGAAGAGACTTTGCCCCCTATGGGTTCCATCACTCCATAGTACTACCCTAAATCAAGACCATGACCCATGACAGTGATATGATTAGACCAAATGTACTTCTTTTCCATGGAACTTTTCCATATTGAAACAGTCCTATCCAAACCTACGTGTGTTTGAAGGTAATTATCTATGGTCATTATCTGCTTCATTGTTCACAGTGTTATCAGAATACATTCCGATTGCATCATATTGCGTAGATAATGCCAACGATGAGAAAGGTCCTCTTCTCCAAATTAGTTTTTCTACCCAATGCACTGCATTTGCAGGCCTGCCCGACAGCTTCCAACGTCAACATTGGCCTGAGATGAATGCAGCTGCTCAGCAGTCAACAACGCCAAAAGAGCACAGAGCATTACATCATACTGAAATCCTTGTTTGTCGGTGCCTGCATTATTCTAGGTCGAAGTCCAAGGCATGGTTGCTTCTGCCCTCACCAGTGTTTCTGCTACAGAAAGTGGCTTTGGATAATGTTAGGTGTTTTGAGATGGCAAGTCTAAATGTTAAATGTTTAGATACCTATATTTTTCAAACTTCTTCGTTTAACAGCCACAAGATAAAGGCAAATCTAAGAACTGGATAATCACCAAATAAATAAATAACAATAAAAGAGTGGAACCACTCTGTGGAGGAAGGGTGAGAGGTTTTATTCTTGATTCCAGAGGAATTCCGTAAAGGAAGACAAAACAAAAGGAGCAAATGAAGTTAAACTTCCAGCCCATTGTGTGTTTTTTTTTGGGGGGGGGTTGTGATAGAAAGACAACAGCACGCATTATATTCTACCAAACTGCTCGCTAGGAGCTAAAACAACTTGACTGGTGTGCACAAAATCACTGAGATAGCTGGCAGGACCTTCAGATTTTGTTGCAATACCGGTTCCATCACCCCTGACCATTGGTTGTACTTGCTGGGTTGATGGGAGCTGTAGCCTAGAGAGCTCCATGTTGGCTATCCTTGCACTAGACTAGAGTCTTACTTTTAAATGTTACAAAAATATTAATATGTAATACAACTAAATACCTTTAATAAGTATACTAGGCCCTCTGTATTCATATTCTGGTTGTTCTGCAATAATTAGTTCTCTGTCTTGTTTCTGAGGGATTCAGGTCTCATCTTTTCCATCCACCCACCACCAAGGGTCTGGAAACATGCATTTCCCCAAAACACTACAGAGTGGCACCATCAAGCATGATCTACCCTGTAAAGGCCAACTCATAAAGATGATAGCAACAGGTACCAAGGTGAAGATTGTATTTCCCCTACCTCTAAATGCTATACCACTTCAGTTGTTGCCATCCTCTTGCAGTGCCTAGTACCATGAGCCTAGTTGCTCCCTGATGTAAAGATGCTCTGAGCTGGAGAGTGCAGTTCTGACATTGTTTGGGGACAGGTACTTACTAGTCTTAGTGTTATAAAAGGCAAAATTCCTGGAGATTAGTGGTTGCTGGTCATCTTCTTCATTCTCTTCCAGAGCTCTGCCTCCCACCACCACTAGCACCTCCTCAAGCTTTTGTGGCAGGGCCTTCAGTCTCTGCTGGACAAATGGCCTGTTCTCCAACTTAGACAAGAGGGGGAAAACAATGATTCTGGAAGACCAACACCTCTCCCCTTTCTCCAACACTTTATACAATGACCTTGTATGATGTAATTCAGTAAAGCAAAATTCTCAAATAAAACTCTGGGATACTTCACTGCAAATACTACCCTGACCATGGCAGGGACTTCTAGCTGCTTTCCTCACAGATGGTTGTTGCCACTTTCCACTGTCTTTTAGACTAATTTGGCTGCACTGATTTAGGCACACTTGGACCATACTTTAAACGTTCTTCTTAAAATACAAGGGCTAGAACAAAGTATTTAACGTGTTTCTCTGGAATTGTGATCACTTTAAATTCAGATAGGCCCATCTAAATAAACTATCCTTTTTGGTACTGATCCAATTATAACTGTTTTTGGGAGAGACATAACCATAATCCATGTAAACCAAGGAGTCAGTCATTGCTCCTCACAGTGGCATCTCTAGGAAAACTGCATGCACACACACCCTTGTTCCTCCTGAGTCAATGGACTTAGTGATGGCTGGGCGGGTGGGAAGAGGAGAAGAAAGAGGGGAACTAGTGGGGAAAGGTCAGGAACTCTTCCACTGCCAATCAAAGCTGACAGTTCATAGCTAATTAAGAAATGAAAACTTATCTCAAACAAGAAGTTGGCATACCAAGATGAACAGTCACAGATTCTAGGCACGCCAGTTAAGGACACCTATAGCTATTGGATCACAGCACCCCTTTTCTAGCTTTGGGGCTGAAACTGGAGCTTAATCAGGGTACTGTGGTGCCTCCAAGAACTGACCGTGCTACGATGTCTAGTGATGATGGTCTTGCAAGCCTCCGATTCTTGAATCAGTGGTTCTGATGACAAGAGGTTCTGCAGGTACTGATCTGGCAATGAAACCAGATGCACTAGATCAAGGAGTTCTGGAAGGTGCGTGGCTCTAGCAGACTTTTCATACTTCACCCACCTCAGCACAGCCTCAACTAGACTCTGCTCTTCTTGTACCTGGAGCAAGTTGTTGGACAGGTAGATAACCAGCCTCTCTTTGGATAGCTGCAGGAACTCCTCTTGTTGAGACACAAGTTCAAAATTCTCCTGCAGAAATGACCAGGCCTTGGATGACACTTCTGGGCAACCATGCAGCTCCCCAAATTCACAAATGCCCAAACAGTTGGTCGCATCCATCTGCTGCCTCAGGTACCGACTGCAGACTTTCCGGAGGACAGGGAAGTGGAGTTGGTTGGATGTCCGAATTAAGGCTTCCACATTACCTTGGTTGATGGTCACCTTCCCTGTGTAAGCAAAGTCAATCAAGGTCTCCATAATGGCTGGATCCACCTCTTTGATCTCTACACGAGCTGAAATGCTTTCCAAGAAGTCGCCAGCAAACATGGCATTGAAATAGTGGCTGCAGAGGGCTAGGATACTGCGGTGGCAGGGGAATTCATGTCCCTCAACTATCAAGGTGACATCTGAGAGTTTTGGATTGGAGCGAAGGGTCTGAAGTCCTTCCAGAATAGACTGGGGGTGGGATGGAAGGCAAAAATCGAAGTCATCGATGTTCCTCACCATGCTGGTGCTCCACTCCTGTCGTCGGAAATGGCCTTAGATGACTTCAATGGAAAACAAACTTTTCCTAATCCTAATAGGAAAGCAAAGAAGAAGTAAATAAGTTTTGTGCTTCAAATGGGAAATATTTTTCCTCAATCATGACTTGAAGTGAAATCTCCATAGTGACATTTTTGGATCAATGGAACTCCCTGAAAGGAAATGCAAACTGTTGTGACCTGGTATGTCCAAATAATAACCCCGTACCCCAAAACAACTGAATATAACAGTGCCATATGTGTGTGTCCTGATCGAAGTATCTACAAGGAACTTGCAGGGATAGCAAAGGAAAAATCTATACTGATGTCCCCCACCCCTGAAAGCTTTCAGACTCTCAAAAGTACTTCTGTCCATTTTCCTTGCATAGAACGAGGAATGAGTTACAGACCTTATTCAAATCTCTCTGTTCAGAAACTCCACTTTCTTAGATGGCATTCTCAAAAACAGAGAAAGCTGCATCTTGCTTCATGAAGCATTCTGGGTAATTGAAAGCTTGCCACATTTTTGTGACTTTTTTGTTCTTCCCAATAAAGGTACTTACCGACCAATACAGCTACCTTTGTTTCTGTAAATTAGTTTGCATAATTTATCCTGCTTTTTCTAGTTATAAGGAAGGAAGGCCACCAAAAGTCCCTCCAGGAGCCCACTATGGCATCTAGGGCTTTACCAGCCTTGCCCAAAGACTTTAATTCCCATCTTCATTGTGATGGTGGGCTGTTGTGTTAATGAAAACTAAAGTTACCAGAAGGCTGCTGAATTCTGTTTCTAGGAAACTGCCTTATACCATGGGGCCTATCTAGCTCAGTATTGTGTACACGGGCTGGCAGCAATTCTCCAGGGTTCCTGATTTCCCAGCCCTACCTGGACATGCCAGGCATTGAACCGGGGGCATTTTGTACACAAAGCAATTGCTCTGCTATCAAGCTTCCTTCCCCTATGACCCCAATAACAAATTCGGTGCTTTTATGAGCTTCCACAGAAACATGACACACACAGTCCCGTATATGATGTGTGGAGACAAAACAGTATTGTAAGCAGTCTTACTCCAGTTGTCATTCTTAATAAAGGAACAGTTTGTAGTTCATAAGCAATGAAATTTGGTGGGGGAAATTTGTTCCTGCCTTCCCAATCTCCTCTACCAGGTCCTCAGTGCTGACCTAGAAAGTAATTGAATATCAGACTTATGCCATATTAAGTAGCAAAACACTACCGATAATAAAATCCCTGGTAACAATATTAGTGGTTATATTCTCATCTTAGTTGGTGGTTATATTGACCCCCCTTTTCTTCCCGATATCCAGGAAACTTGCCTCCGCCTCCCAGTAGTTTGTTGTTCAGCAGTGCTGCATTGATAAGAAGTTCTTGGTATTTGATCTCTGGAAAAGTTTGATACTTAGCTTCCTAGCAGATAATGGCTTATAACTGTGGCAGCCCCTTGTGCCTCATGTTAATGGCCTGTACACTATTTTTGACTTGAGAGCTCCACCTTCCCAAATCCAGTTTGCTTATTCCCTCTCATCTCATGTTGTCCCATTCAGCCCTGCCAGAAATCAAAACCGCCTGGCCTCCGGTTCTTACCTTGTTAACTTCTCTTACATCCAGTCAGACAGTCGGAGCTCGAATAATGCTTGGGGAATGGCTTGCCTTGACCCTGGGAGGAGGCAGTTACCCTGAGTTGGTTTGGGTGGTGTGTTTTTTTAAGGCCGTTGTAGGCTGGAGGCAACCAATGCTTGTTTCTCTGTATGTATATATATATTTAGACTGAGGCTTACAGCCAGAGAGGGCTGGGAAGTGTGTTGACAGTTATTCTCTCCAGGCCACCTGCTCTTAAAGCAACACACCAACGAAGAGATAAGAAGAAGAGGGCATTGGAAGGAAAGCATGTCATGTGCCCATGGGAAGCAGATACGAAGCTGCTCAAGAGATTGTGCACTTACATCTGTTTTCAAATAGGCACGGTGCGGGGATAATGCAGAATCAATCTGCAACGAGTTTTTATTTTCAGAATGAAATCAGTTTCTCAAGAAGTGCATTTCAGGGGCAAAAAGTATGCAACAGATCTACATTGTGTGTTGATTCCACAGAAAAAACAAGTACTCAGTCTCCATTGATTCTAACATAAAACGTCATGTGGACGCAGCCATTGTCAGTGAGGAGGAAGTGGGTGGGAAAAAGGAGCTTGTTCTGGAGGGACCAGAAAGGACCAGCAGGGGCATTTTCATTACTTGTGCCCCTGTAGCCAGGTGGGCAGCAGGGATGGAGTGACTCAGCAAATTAGGATTAAGCCAGGATACTGGATTTAGGTGTAACAGCAAACCACCGTTAAAAGGAGCTAAACCAACTTAAAACCATGGCCTCAGACAACAATAGTTAGTGGGGCTGGGGGCAATCTTTTTATCTCTGAGGCCAGCAGCAGCAGTAGTGGGTGGGAGCTGTATGCCCCCAGGGCCAATCGGGGCGGAGGGTGGCACTGGGCCTGGGCCTCATGTTCAAAGGGACCTCAGATTTAGACACTTGCTGGGGTTCTTTTGGCATCTGGTAAGTTTCACAACTTGTTTTTGTGTGCATTGGATCAAAATGTGACACGCTGCCTCACTTAAAGCTGCAAATTAAAGCAAACAGGAGATTCAGTTTTGCAAAAGATATAATTCTTTTTTAGCGGATACATAGTCATAGTTAAGAGTTAAGAATGTCAAAAGAAAAGAAAAGAAAAAATATATTGGTTTAGATGGCACAAGGTTGGGTTACAAACATGCCCTTTCAAAATGTATGATTATATAAACCACTCACTCTTTTTCGTGCCTTACATTGTTTTCGTTTGTTGTCATGTGTTGCTGTCTTCATCGCCGCCGTTGCTGCTGCTAGAGGCATCAAAATCTGGAAGTGATTTGGGCCTCCCTGGACCCCTGAAAGGGCCTGCATTCCAGTAAGAGAGGCCAGAGCCAGTGTGGGCTGAAGCCATTCACACATTCACACACACCTGTTTGGCAGGCTGGGAGAAATGCAAAAGCACATGAGAATGTGCGATGGTTCTGACCAATGCACTATAGATGTGTGCCTTTTTGAACTAATAGTCTAAAGTGCAAAATTGAGGAGGAGGGGAGGGGTAGCTTATGAGCCATGGAGTGCCAGAAATAAGATTCAACACATGTCCTGTTATTTAATTAGAAACTGTACAAAAGGATAGCAATGTAAAGAAAGGTACCTCATCCCCACATTTATTCAGTGATGATGATTCAAGCACTCACTCTCATTCTGTAAACCTTTCTGCCAATCACACTGTTGGCTGCTAAATATAGTCCAGTGAGCTTATACTAGAGCTTGCAGTGGGTTGCCTATGTAGTGCCCTGCTGCTTTCCCAAGAATGTCCACAAATAAACCAGGGCAACAGTCACAGAGGGTAGCATTTCCACCTACAGTAAAGAGTGAGCTACTTTTACTGTCCCACATCACGCCATAAATTAAGGGACTGACTGTGGCAATGGGAAGGCAAAAGGAAATGTATGGAGGTTCCGTGGTGACTCAGCCTGACTGATGCTTTGTGCACCTGAGATCTCTTCTATTTGTCCATTCCCAGCACACTGGATCAGTCTCTTCCTTGTATATCTTAGCAATTGTTACTGCAGTGATAAGCACAGAAATTTTGTTCCTTACATTTCATAATTTTAAATTGTACATTTTTAAACCATTTCTAGTGTTGTATTTTAAATTGTTCTAACCTGCCCTGGGGCCTTGAGAGTGAAGGGCAGGCAATACCTCATTCGCCATCATTATTAAATGTATACTATGAGTGGTTTCATGCAGTCCCTAAACAAGCCCATTATATTTCCTTCTGTAAGAAATGTAAGACACTAGTTTTGTGTTTCTAGACAGAGATTCTCAAGTAAAAAAAACTCTGCATCATTTCTGATCTTTTTTTTAAGAACACACACAACCTAGTGATTTCTCTAAGTAATAATTTGATGGAAATACCTTTTGTTTCTACTGAGAAATGTTTTTATTAAACACACAATCTAATTTAAAATAGAAAATGTATATACAGTTACAAAATGAAATTATTTATACTTGGACATCCGTTCAGGTGTTTTAAGTCCATGAAGCCTAGTAAGCAAGTAGCAGAACATGAGACCTGTGCATTTCAGGTTCAGCAGTAAATGATTAATTGCAGTGGATGCCAAAGAGACTCAAATACATGCCAAAAGTGGATAACAGCAGTTGATATCTCTGGTGAGTCCTCTGAAGATGTGAGAAGAGAAACAGCAAAAGAAACAGTCTTGGGGGCCTTCCCAGGTTGGATCATTTTGCTGATACACTGTTTGTAACTTATAAATATAGATATAATGGAAATGTCTGGAAAACTCATTATCTCTTTTTGAACTCTTACAAAGACACACTGAATACAAACTAAGCAATCCCAAGGTGAATATTTCATGGCAGAGAACCCATCACTTCCTAAGCCCTGTCAGCAATGCTCTGGTGGGAGGAAAGCTTTTCACTCTTTTTTCTTTCAGTTCTCCTTCTGTTTATTTATTTTTTAAACTTGCATTGACATCAGAGTGGGCATAGTCTTTTTGTCCTTTTCAGGGTGCTTGTGTCAAGGGACATTTCTTGTTCCTTTTTTTAAAGGGAAGAAGCAACGGAGAAGAAGTGAAGGCTTGACCCTTCATCTGTATCACTTGTCGTCTACCCCTTTGCAAATTAATCTTGCAGGCGTTTGTAGCCATTTGCAAAATGAACAGTCGATGTCTGTCTATTCCATGTCATAGTGCTGACAGGCCACTCTGTGCACTCTGAATCTTATAGACACCTATTCACAAATGAAGACTGTTAATGTAAAGATCCTCATCCCTCTAAGCTAAAGATCTCTGCTTCTTTTTCTTTCCAGAAAGCAAAACTCCTGTTTATATACCTGCAGATCTCATCATTGCTAAAGGTGTCTAGTTCAAAGCATTTTCCAGGGGCAGAGTCTCCCTCCTCCAGAGAAAGGCTTGGGACTCCTGTTTTGGGTACTGGTTTCAGATTTGTTTCCACTGGTGATCTTTTGATTTCCATGTTCACAGCTGGGTCCTTGTTATTACCAAAAAATTGTTTCTTAATATCCTCAAAACTGTCTTTCCAGCTTCTTTTGCCTGCAGCAATCTCATCAATCACTGCTTTGTGGAAGGCCCGCACTGTTTCCCACCGATGCCCACCCAAGTGGTCAAAAACTTCGAAGCAAAGGAGATGCCTAGCCTTACGTTCTTCTGGAGGGAGGTCCAGCTCTAGGATGTGGAAATAGCCGAGCATAAACAGGTCAAGAGTTAAGCTATTGTAATCAATAGGCTCACCATTGACATATGGCAGGAATTGTTCTGGAGAGTAGATTGCATGCCGGTGATTGAGGCGCCTGATCTGTCGAGATGGTACAAGGGAGATGATGTCTTTCCAGTGACTGATCAGATTCTTGATAGCGTATCTCTGTTGAACTAAATGGCCAAGCTTGTTCATTTCCACCAAGGGCTTCTGCATTGGAGGCTGCTGTTTCTTGAGCTCTGCCATCACATCTACCAGTCCCATTTTTCCAGGCAGCTGCGTGTCAAGAGTCCTCCTGGCCATGAGTTTCAAGGAAGGCGTATAGGCAGATTTCTTCCAGTGACTGAGAAAAAGAAGCACAATGCGCTCTTTTCGGAGGTTGCTAGACTCTGCTGTTGAGACGCAAGAACCACTCACAGAGGAGGCTCCCTCACAGCTGATGCCAGAATCACTGGCATTCTCTATGTCTCCAAACTCATGTTCCTCACAAACCAATTGCTTCTTGTTTTTACAAGTACCTAGAAACATTTGAGGGGATGACTCCTTGGCTGTCCCTTGTTCCCAGAGCATGGCATTCAACCCTCGCTGCTCAAAAGCTTTGTCTTGTCTCCAAAGATCCTGCTTTTCAAAATTGCCCCTCAGATTCCTGACAGAGACGCCACACTCCAGGATTTCTCTCTTGACAGTGCCACCTGAAATACACTTGGTCTTGCTTGACTTATGAGAATCCCTTAGAGCTGGCTTCTCATTAGCTGCTTTTTTCATGCCATTGACATTGGTGAGCAGCATGGACATGCTTTTTACCAGTCCAGACACATGACTGCACCAGGCAGGGAGCCCCTGGCTGCCATCCTCTGAGCCCTGTTGCAGAAACTGATGGTTGACTGTGATGTTGACGACGGGAGCAGGGAGAACAGTCTGCAGCTCTTCTGTCAGGCGTCCTAGCTCACTCTCATACTCCTGGCATTTCTTCTTCATCTGCAGTTTCTCAATCTGCTTCTCTAAGTACAGCAGGTCATCTTCAGTGAGCAATTCCCCAAAAGGGCCCAGGATGGCATTGTAAGACTGAGAATATTGCCAGTCATCCATCTCCAGTGTACAACTTTCCTTGTTCTAGATGGGTGGGGGCAGCAGGGAAGAAAGAAAGAAAGACTGCCATCAGTTAAATTCAAAGATATCACTTTAGGCGCCTTTCCCCAGCCTGCCAAAAATGAAGAGTCAGGTGAGCACATCACAGATTCATAGAAATATAGGGCTGGAACAGATCATCAAGTCCTGGCCTCAGTCAGAACAAAGAATTTCATCTTGTCACAGAACTATCTACCATCACCTACACTTATACCTTGGATATACAACTGTAAAGTGAGCCACCTGCCTGAGTGATTGAATATAGATGTACTTACTTGCTTGCTTGCTTGCTTGCTTGCTTGCTTGCTTGCTTACTTACTTACTTACTTACTAATGTGACCTGCCTTTTGTCTATCATTGAATCCAAGGCAATGTATTTATTTATTTTAGTTATTCATTCCATAAAATTTATATACTGCTTGACTATTCAAAAAACCCCCACCTCAGAGTGGTTTACAAAAACTATTATTATTATTATTATTATTATTATTATTATTATTATTATTATTATTTTAAAAAAGAAATAAAGCAATAAAAATATCTGTAAAAGCAGTTAAAAACAGCTATTTAAAATATTCAAAAAAATAAATAAATTCAGTGATAAAAACAGATTAAAATACATATTAGCATTCTACATATCTGTGTAGGCTTGTCTAAACAGCAGGCACCAAAAAGAGTACAGTGAAGGTGTATACCTGATGTCAATACTACATGTTGTTCCTGGACAATCCCCCATCTAGGAACTGACCAGGCCCAAACCTGCTAATCATGGTGGTGGCCTTATGTGCCTTCAGACCAAACCATTCACATCTGTAATCTATGAAGTTGTGGCCTCTTTGATCCTAAATTTACATTCACTGTCTTGTCTGGTTATTTATTGATCCAGGAGCAATGGAGTCATGCAAAAGGAAGTGCTGGGAATTACTTTGAAATCCAGATTTCCTAGATCTTAGCAGAGCACATTTACAAAACATAGACAATGTGTATATTATTTGCCCGTCTGCTCTTAGGGCAACCTAACTGCAATAAAAACGGAGGCCAGTGTGTGAACCAGGTAAGACAGTACAGTGACACAGTTTCCTTCTATTGGCTCAATACGGTACCTTCCTGCCCATCCCTTCTTCGGATGCCAGCTGCGCCTGTAATTTCCTCACCATCACCTGCCGCTTCCACTCTGGAATTGAACAACCTTGCTCATCATGAGTAGGCACCAAGGCATCAATGTCCGATGTTCCTAGCTCATCCAGCATTGAGAGCAGGTTGCCTGGTACTGCAGCATCTGGTGTCTCTCTCTTCTCACCCTGCGTGGAGGACACCTAACTTGTTAGCAACTTTTAAGGAGTTTAAAGAAGAACAGATGCTCATGAATCTACCACAATTGATCCTCAAAACATTATGGCAGGAAGCCCAAAGTTATTAGAAGGGATACCTACAGCAAAGCTGGAAAACCTGTGGCCCTCCAGATGTTGCTGGACTCCAATTCCCATCGGCCTCGGTCAGCTGATGGGAGTTGTAGTCCACCTAAGTCCAGAGGGTCAACAGGTTCCCTGTCCCTGTTGTGGAACATAAAGCTATATATCTCCATTTGTGGGTTATTTTTAACCCTTCTGAAAGGATGTGTTTGGAGGCAGGTCAGCCAAATGGCTAAATCTAGCAGGAAAAGAGAAAGAAAAGTAAAACAAAGGAATTAGAGAACCGCAGGAGAGATCGTGGGGATTACAAATACAAAACAGATGAGAGACAAAGAGGTGTAGATTATCATACAACATACAGAGCTTGAGAACAATGTGGTGATTCTCGCCTTCTGCAGAGATTTATTGATCTTCAGCTCGGGTATCAGTGATTTGTCTGATTCAGTGGGTTTCACCATGTTGAAGGACTTTGAAGCTGGAAGAAAGACAAACATAGTGGAATCCTACAGTGAGCACCAAAATCCACACTGAGAGCTAGAAGATTGAATTGACCACTGATAAGCTTAAGACATTTCTGTTCTGCACCATTGAGAACAGGTTAATTTCCTTCCAAATTATGTAGACATCCACACATCAGTATTTGTCATGCCATCAAAGGACGTAAACAAAGGAACATTGCACAATTACGCCTACCTACCCCCATAATATGAAGGGCAAACTAGACATGATGTGGGAGATCTGTTAACAAGATCTCCCACGCTGTTGCTTTTAAAGAGCAAAGGAGTTACTGCAGGGGATCGTCCATCCCTTGACATGATTGAAACCACCTTCCACGGAAAGTTGCTCTTTGAGATATCCAATACATCTTATTAGATCTCATCCAATGTGTTTTAAACTAATCTTTCTCAAGGACACTCTCAATCACAAGCAAACAAAGTTTTTTTTATCTCTGGAATGGACTCCACCTCCCATCAGAGCCACCCAGCATGGTCAGGGATGATGAGAGATGTAGTTCAGCAAGATCCAGAGGAGAGCATTTTGGCCACTTCATTGTACAGCTTTTGCCATATGCTGGAGATAATGATGATGATGAGTTTATTCATATATACATGTGTACTCGAAGTGGTTACACATCTTTACCCTGGCCTCTGACAGTTAAGGTCTCACCTTTTTTTGTGAGACCCACCTCTTGTTGAATTTCTACTGTTCTGCTCCATTTTTATGTGTTTTATCATTGATTTTATAATTGCATATTCTATTGTTGTAACCTGCCCTGGGAACCTATGGTGGAGGGTGGGTAAGAAATCTTATAAATAAATAACCCCTACTCTAACATCTCTGTGGCAAATGGGATACTGATGTAGGTCTAGATGATACAGAGTCACTCCTGTCCTGGATTGTGAGAAGAAACAGCCTGCTTTGTGGCATAAACTGATTGGCCTTCCCACAACATCCCCTCCACATTAGCCTTTTGCAGGTGTTCAGAGAACATATCTAACACTCCTTATCTAACACTCTGTCTCCACAACCAACCCCCATGTTTCTTTAAAAGGTCTAATAAGGTTCCTGCATACACATAGGCTCTTTCTGCACAACTGGGAACCCTGTAAAAGGCAGGTTCTCCTTTTATGAAGGTCAAGTTTCAAACTTTATATGAATGCTTTGAGGTCACTTAACATGTGAAAGAGTCTATTCTACTGAATTTCAGGGATGCTCAGCATTTATATTTGTCACAGGAAAGTTAATTGGGTGGCGTTACTCACCAGGTGCTCTATGAAGAGCGCTATTAATATCTTTTTTCTGCATATTTGATGCAGCACTTACATCTGATTGAAGAGGTCTCATTGGTTGCTGGATCTAAAAATACACAAGGGAAGATTAGAGATGTAACCTTTGAAAACTAAAAGCGTTTTTTCTGTCTCTGGCCTGGTTTGTTTTGTTTTTGGCATCCAACTGTCTCGAGAGACAATGGAGTGTGCCCCCAGGGGTGAGAGACTGGTAACTCTGCCTCCCATATTGATTTTGCTGTGTTAGCAGCACCAAAGTGACCCCTCCAGGGTGCAAGCCCAGGCAGTGTGTATAGAGGGGCCCAGATGACAAGACCCACCCCTTGGCCTCACTGATGTGATTCGAAGGAAAGCAGAGCAATATGTTTGGAAGTTCAAGCAGCTTAAAGGCATGGTAGAATCAAAGAGTCTTTGCCACCCTTGCAAGGCTCAAAAGAGGAGGCAACCAAACCCCTTTTTGGGAGGGAGTCCCACAATTTGGGTGCCAGTACTAAGAAGCCTGTTCCTGTGCCCCCACCAAGCACCCCTCCAAAGTTGGCAGAACATGGAGCAGGGCCTCAAGATGTACACTGTGTATGAGCAGGTTCATGTCTAGGCCTAGATCACTAGCTCACGCACAAGCTTCTAAGTGCATGTCTGTGTACAGTGAGGTTTGTTTGGTTATCCATTGTGGACTATAGATAATAAGAGAGGAATCAGTCCATCAGCCCCATGGAAAGCATCCAGGAGGTTCTAAATACAAAAGCTTCTTGCACATTTGCATGGCTGTATTGCCGTTTCCGTTTCTAGTCAATCAGAGCATCAAGAATTGTAGAGGATAGCAGAACAAATCATCACATAGTACTCCCTTGTAGCTCTGTATGATCCTGAGGAAAAACATTGCTGTACGGCGGGGGTGGGAGTGAACAATATGGGATGCACAGCTTTCTGAATAAGAGCACAATAACACGAGTCATGAGAAGAAAAAGAATAAACATTGAAAGGAATTGCAAAGCATAGGGCTGAAGGACTCAGTTACATGGCGTGATAGAAAAATGCAAAGCAGTAACCTTACAGTTAAAGAAACTAAGATAGAAAGTTATATATTGGCTTTACAACCTGATCCCATACTGCATCTAAGATGCGCTCCTGCCTACAAGCTAGCTAGCATCCTATCATTCAGTCTACCATAGTGTCATTCACTAAATTTGCGCTTAATTGTACTTTCTGCTGTTTGCAGTCCACTCTCTGGTTTGTGACTAGGCACAGGGAGAGTATGTATGGGGATCTGTTTTAGAGGACTGTGTACAGTTGTCAGGGGTGACCTGTGTCGGTATAAGTTTGCCATTGTATCCGTGTCCATTGAATGGTTGCCCTTTACAGCTTGGTATTAGCATTAGTCTTATGCATTTAGTTAACATAAGGGCTGTCATCCAATTAAAAAATATTTATTATTATTATTATTATTATTATTACATTTATATTCCACCTTTTCTCCAAAGAGCTCAAGATGGCATACACACTTATTTCCCCCTCCATTTTTCTTCTCACAACAACCCTGTGAGGTAGGTTAGGCCGAGAGAGAGTGATGGGCCCAAGGTCACCCAGTGAGCTTCATGGCCAAGTGAGGATTCAAACCCTCGTCTCCCAGGTCCTAATGCAGCACTCTAACCACTACACCACGCCAGCAAAGGTGCTTAGTTGATAATATTCTGCCTTTTAACAACCAATTGATTCATTTGACTGGCATATATTTGCACATCACCAGGACCTCAATATAAAGGCACTAAAAGAGGTGAGAGATAATATGCTATTTCTACTTGTTACACTAAAACACTAGTACTTTTAATTCTTAAAAATATAAACAAGTGTGCCTTTAATTCTAAAGGCATTAGAATAAAAAGAATTAAAAGCCATTAGAATTAAATTAGTGATATGTTCAGCTAAATCAACAGAAACATGTGTTCCGATATTGAAACATTCCATCAGTGACACTGCATTTCAGAAAATCAGTCGAAAACAAACATTGCACAGCACAGCTGGAGTTCAATACATTAACATGCTGTAGGTTTGTTCTGTATTTCTTGAATTGACACCCAATGGCTAGATTTTAGATTGTTACACCATCACCCAAAGTGCTAACCCCCAACTCTACCACAACCAGCAGGGGTCAACTTTGGTCTTTCAAATTTCCTGTGCCCTGTGTGAGCCCAAAATCTGGCATGCCCCCCTTCCGCTCTTCTGAATTCACTAAGTCATAGTTGTGATGCCCTGCAGCCCAGTGTGGCATAACTGGTCACACTGCCCTGAATTCTTCTCTGCCACCAGGGGGCCCCCATATTATCCACCAGGCAGAAATGACAGGCAGAAATTTATGGAACTGCTCCAAAGATGTACATACCAGTTATTCACCTCCTGTCCTTTGTGGGGTCCATTTGGAACGGAAGGGAAAAGATGAACAAACGCTGCTCAGATTAGATCCAGCCCTTAGGGAGATCAGAATTTCATAACAAACCAGGGAATATTAATAACTACTCTTAAAAGGAGGAGAAACTGGAGAACCCACTCGGTCTAGAGGCAGACAGAAACTGCATTGTGTGGCAAATGCCAGCAGGAGAAAGGGTGGAGGTCAGGGAGTCACAATTAGCATTGCATTAATATTTGAATGCTGGGCATCAGGTGGCAACTGGCAAAGCAGCCCAAGGGGTCTAGAACCTTTAGCTGTAACCAGGAGACTGAACTGCCTGCGCCCTTCTTCCTTTTCCATTCATTTTCTAAAATGAGTAAGTTTTGTATGGAAAGAGAGTGCTCAGCTGGGTTTAGTGGAGCCAATGCGCGCGCGCACACACACAGAGAGAGAGAGAGAGAGAGAGAGAGAGAGAGAGAGAGAGAGAGAGAGAGAGAACCCCTCTGTCTGTTGGTAGCCAGCCCTAGAGGTCAGCAGGGTCAAGAAAATATTTAGGCCCAGAGGTTGCCTGAATTGTTCCAGTTTCCGCAGGCATCCTGAGGAAAATGAGTTCCTGAATTCTCCCATATTCCTCTGCAAAGCCTTAAGATAAATCATGTGATGACTTTTGTTAAAAAGGCAAATAAACCTTAAAGGAGTCACACAGCACTGCAATTTTGATCACAGCAGCAGCACTGTGGAGAGAGTATTTGATTTTTCTTTCCCCTCATGCTATTTTGTACATTTACGTTGCTACCCCCCAGCCCGAAGCTGCTATAAACTGTGCAGTTGGGTGAGAGGAGCACTTATATCATGCCTGTTTTTTTAAAAGCTGCAGAGCTAATGGCAGGTTCAGAGTAGTTATTTCAGAAGAATAGCAGAGACAGAAAGGGGCTAAACTTCCCTTCTTCTTCATCATCATCGCTTGGTTCAAAATGGGAGCCCTCTCAATGACTTTTTTTTTTAAGTTGAGAGATCTGACCATGGAATGCCCATGTCCTGTGTGGTATGGTCTTTACATGAATAACTTCTCTCATCAGATCAGCCTCCATACATTATATATGGATATAATGGATTGGCAGTGATAGATTACAAAAGTGTAATTTAAGTATGGGGCTAGAATAAAATAATGAACTATGAGACTAATGAACTCAGTGCTATTCGCAGAGTTCAGGGAGATAATTACTGCCCCCATCCAGCTAGCAGTTTTCAAGTGGATGAAGTTTTCAAGTGTTACTCCAAAATAATGCTTCTCTCCGTTTCTTAAACATTTGATCTATTAATCCGATTTTACTGCTAGTGTTAAGCCCATCTCAAACTCTTGGGGAATGTAAAAATGCAAAATGTCACATTAACACTAAATTAAAACAGTAACATATCTCCCCACTACTCTTTATATCGGTCCTGGAGGTTTTGCTAAATATGATTAGGAAGGACCAGTTGGTTAAAGGGGTTCAGGTCGGAGCTAAACAATATAAATTGAGAGCATTTGCAGATGACCTGGTACTTACATTACAAGAGCCAGAAGCTAGCACAAAAAGAGTTTTGGAAATAATTCAAGAGTTTGGTCAAGTGGCAGGATTTAAATTGAATAAGTTAAAGACTAAGGTATTGGAGAAAAATCTAACACAGTTTGAAAAAGAAAGATTTCAGAATGAGACAGGGTTGACGGTGGTTAAAAAAGTGAAATATTTGGGAATAAATATGACAGCTAAGAATGTGAATTTATTTAAAGATAATTATGAAAAAACTTGGACAGAAGTGAAAAAAGATTTGGAGATTTGGTCAAATTTGAAGCTTTCCTTGTTAGGTCGAATTGCAGTTATAAAAATGAATGTATTGCCAAGAATGTTGTTTTTGTTCCAAGCATTACAAATAATGGATAAGACGGATTGTTTCAAGAAGTGGCAAAAAGATATATCTAAATTTGTCTGGCAGGGCAAGAAGCCCAGAATTAAATTTAAGATACTAACGGATTCAAAGGAAAGAGGGGGATTTGCCCTGCCAGACTTTAAACTGTACTATGAAGCGGCAGCTTTCTGCTGGCTAAGAGATTGGCTACTTCTTGAAAATACAGATATCTTGGATTTAGAAGGTTTTAATAATATTTTTGGGTGGCATGCATATTTGTGGTATGACAAGGTTAAAGCACACAAAGGTTTTAAAAATCATATTGTCAGAAAAGCACTACTAAATGTCTGGACTAGATATAAAGATTTGTTGGAAAACAAAACCCCAAGGTGGCTGTCGCCAATGGAAGCTAAGGCAGTTAAAAAGTTAAATATGGAGTCTAAATGGCCAAGATATTGGGAAATTCTGGAAAAGGAAGGGGACAGACTGAGATTGCAGAGTTTTGAGAAACTAAAAGGGAAAGTGAGAGATTGGTTGCACTATCATCAAATAAATGAAGTGTTTGAAAATGGACAGTAAAATTGGCTTCCAGGTGGAAAAATCAAAATTGGAGACTGAATTGTTAGAATCCAGCACTAGAAATTTGTCAAAAATGTATAATTTGCTGCTGAAATGGAATACACAAGATGAAACGGTTAAATCAAGTATGATTAAATGGGCTCAGGACATTGGTCATAACATTTTGTTTGCTGACTGGGAGAAGTTGTGGACCACCGGGATGAAATTTACGGCATGTAATGCCTTAAGAGAAAATATTATGAAAATGATCTATAGGTGGTACATAACCCCAGTCAAGCTTGCAAAGATTTACCATTTGCCTGACAATAAATGTTGGAAATGTAAGGAAAAGGAAGGCACATTCTTTCACCTCTGGTGGACGTGCCCGAAGATTAAGGCATTCTGGGAAATGATCTATAATGAACTGAAAAAGGTATTCAAATATACCTTCCCTAAGAAACCAGAGGCCTTTCTCTTGGGTATTGTCGGCCAAGGGGTGTTAAAGACGGATATAACTTTTTTTATGTATGCTACAACAGCAGCAAGAATACTCATTGCGAAGTACTGGAAGACACAAGAACTACCCACTCTGGAAGAATGGCAGATGAAGGTGATTGACTACATGGGCCTGGCAGAAATGACGAGCAGAATCCGAAACCAGGGAAGAGAAGCAGCGGAAGAAGAATGGAAAAAATTTAAGGACTATTTAAAGAAATATTACAAAATTAATGAAAGTTAGAATGATGTTGGACTAGAAAATAAATGGTTACTATTAGTAATGGTTAAGACAAGGAGAATAAGGAAGATTAAATTAAATTAAAATAAGGGAAGATTTGCTGAATAATTGATTAGAAATTGGAATACAGAAAAGGGAGGCATGAGGAAGTCGGAGAAGAAAGGTATAAGAAATTAAGATATGAAATTGTACTTGTTTTTGTTTTTGTTTGTTTGTGTATTTGCTGTGTTTATTGTATTGTATTGTTATGTTTTTGTGGTTATAAAAATTCTTTAATAAAAATATTATAAAAAATAAATTAAAACAGTAACAATTTGATGGCCATTTGATAAAGAGCGTGCTTTGGGTTAACCTTCCAGCTCTGAGCATGGCTGAGAAAGATGGCTTCTCCAGAAGGAGGTGTTCTGGCACATTTCGCTCCTCTTGCAGCTTCCTCCCAAAAGGTTTCCCCTAACATTTACTGTAAGACATTGCACAAATGCAAGAAGTAACGGGCCCATGAAGGAACAAAGGTTGTGCTTGCAAGGAGGAAATTGGATCAAAGTATGTGTGTCAAAGGTGCTGAGAAGGACATGTAATTCTAACCAAGGATGTTAGTGAACAAAGCCTCTCTCAGCATAGGCAACTATGTACAGTAGTGCTAATTACAGGCAGAGAACAGAACACCAGCAAATGTCTACTACATAAAAAGCCAACAGCCTCTTAGCCAGGCACCATCTTATGCTCACAGCTGGTTGGGAAATAAAGTTGATTTCATCCTAACACACTCTATGCATTATGCGACTTTGGCTATGTGCACATAAGGGATGGAGGAGAAATATGGTTCAGTTCATATTTGAAATCAAATTTATCAGATTCTCATTTTCTGAAACAATATGAGAACAGAAACACAGCCATCCTTCAAAATTCACAATTATCCAAATTTTGTGATATAGTCCTCCAACCAATGTTTAGAAAAATGTCTATTTTCAGAAAACACGTGCATTGAAAATGAATATATTACAGTGGTACCTCGGTTTACGAACTTAATCTGTTCCGGAAGTCCGTTCTTAAACCGAAACGGTCTTAAACCAAGGCGCATTTTCCCTCCTGCCGCAAGTGCCCTTCCACTGTTCAGATTCCGTTCTTTGTTGTTGTTTAGTCGTTTAGTCATGTCCGACTCTTCGTGACCCCATGGACCAGAGCACGCCAGGCACTCCTTGGTTCTTAGACCAAGGTAAAGTTCACAAACCAGGATACTATTTCCAGTTTTGCAGAGTTCGTAAACTGAATCGTTTGTAAACAGGACTGTTCTTAAACCGAGGTACCACTGTAGTAGAAACAACATAGAAAAATCCAGAAGTGTGGAGAATTGAACTAAGATTGGAAAATCTAGAAATGGAGAAGATTGAAATTTGAAAGTACTTCCATACCTATATTTACATTTAGCACATTTAGCAACAGTATTTCAATGATGATATCTTAGTTTATTAACCCAAGAGATGCACAAGTCTCTTGCCTGAGCCTTCATTCTCTGCTTGCAATTAAATGAGGAAATGTGTAATGAACCATATATTTCCATTTTATACAAACTATGGTTTACCTGCTTTGGAACAAAGCAGAATCTTATGTTCCAGAGCTGCTAAACATTGTTTCCTGGACAATAAGAAACTATGGTTAGTTTGGGACTTCCTGGCTTAGTCATGGCTTGTGCAAAAGGAGGAACAAAGGGGCTCCTCCAAACATGAGAAGCCGGGCCTCCTCAAAAAATACATGGGGCCCCCCGAGGCCTCTGAGAGTCGTCGCCTATGAATTACAGCATGAACAGAACTGGCTGTGCTCATCCGTGACTGAGGTCGTACTCCGAGAGAGAGGGAGGGAACATGGCGCCGAGGTAAGACGCTTTGGATTTCTTTTAATCTTCTTTTAATCCTTTATATTTTATCTTAACTGACCCAGTCAGTCTTTGAAGCTTTTTATAATTGCTGCAGCTACATGCTATGGCAACTTTCTGAGAGATTTGGCCCTGCTCCAGATTGCTGCAGACTGCTCCTTGTTTCTCTCTTATCAGCGGGCCGGCCTCGGCTGCTAAAAGAGAAGAGAACGCCATTATCCTAATTGGAGAGAGGGCTTAAGAGGAAGACGCTGTGTGGTGTTTAAATCCTGGATAAGTCATCGTTTGTGCCCAGGCTGCTGTCATAGAGGGTTGAGAGAGGCCAGTGGAGCCAGGACATTTGGCACCCTACCCCCTAGACATCTTGAGGCTGTCACATTTCAATACTTCCCCTTGTGAAAAGCTTCTGCAAATTGGGTCCAAGGTGTCCACGAAAGACTGATGTTGTAAGTGGATTTTACCGCAGTGGAGAGGAAAACTTCACTATTATTATCCATCCAAGGAGCTTTCACCCACGGTGCCATCTTCTGGTGGTCTTAACTATCTTATTTGTGTGTTAAATGTTATGTTATTTTAAGAATCGTATAATCCTTGGCCTGAGGAAAGTATGGGTCAGAACAAACGCTTGAGAGACTTTGACGAGCCCCTATCATCCCCTAAACCAAAACTATCAAGGTTGGTGCCACACTGGAATAGAAGAGGGAGTGACAATGCGGAGCATTGCTTTGCGGTGGAAACCCAAAATCGCTTCCTACCTCTAATTGATTTAGAAGCTACTCCAACTCTGACGACTCAAAATTTTTCAAAAGTAAAGTCTGTAAAGGAGAATACGAAAGAAAAACTCTCAACACAGGATGATGGTTTAACATCTGATATGGGGGAGTTCCCCAGTTGTGAGCAGTTACACTTAGTAATTAAGACCCTTCACTGTATCTTTAAAAGGCTGGATGAGGTATCTTCACAATTATCCAATATCCTGCTGAAAGTCGAAAAACTTGAATCAACAACACAATCTTCAGTTTGTGAGGTCAAAAACTTATTGCCTCACCCCAATTCAGATAAAAGAAAGGAGACTAAAATTAAACATATCTTAAATTCCCAATTGAATAATCAGATATTAACTCTGCAACCCAAGAAAAGTTGCCTTTCTGTCAGGTCGGAAATAGGAAGATGGTCATCGCTAGAAGGGGCTAAAGACTGTTTAAGCAAACTTTTAAAAATTAAGAAACACCAGATTGACCTATATGCGGTGATGCCCCTGTTCCGACAGACCAACTTCTTGAAGGTGATACTTGCGTTCCACTCTGAAAAGATACCATCTATTATTGTTAGGCGGAAAACGCTTTTGTCCATGGCCGATATCGTAGCAACAAGGGTTTTTGCAGATAGCAAGATCAAACCCCTTCTAAATAGGTGCCCTGGCGGTGAGGACATTAGGACAAGAGACTCTGCCTTACTTCAAAATACTGTCAGGCCCCACTGCGATGATTCTGCAGTGTGCCATTCTTGACCAATCTCGATACCCTCTCAAACAGCCCTATATGAGGACGGAAACCTGCAGACTACCCTTGATGAAAGGGAACTTACTGATTCGTTCAGAGCCCTCCCTCCGGAAGAACAGTCGGTGATGATGCAAAGATTTGACACGCTTAAAAATCGCATCCGTGACTGAAGTTGTTTTAGTCTTGAACCCTCCCTCAGTCCATAAGGCTTGAGCAAGAGAGGTCCACAGACCCTGGTGTCTCCAGAACCCCAATCCACATGTGGGCATCAGCACTGTGTTAATTAGTCATTGCCAAAGAGTGTTCTGGAGAGATTTTTTCCCCCCATTAATATTTTAATGGGAACTGAGTGATGGGAAGAGGTTCTGGTTTCAAAAGTTCCCATTCCAAATCTCGGGCTGTGGCAAGGATTTACTATGCTTTGTTCAGTGAAACCTAAGAGCTTGATTAGGATTTCAGAGCCAGCTTCTCAAGTTAGCCACAGTGCCATTCCGATGCCCCATGGTGCTTCTCTCTTGCTGCTGAAGAGCCTCAGCCGTGGAAACTTGCCGCTGCCCTACTGAAGGCTCTCACTCAGCAGCCTCTGAGCTCCTCCTTCAGACCCTTCTTATCTCACCATCAGTTGCTGGCTAATTGCTGTCTAGTATCCATGTCCTCACACTGGCAGAGGAATCCAGGAGGCTCTTCAACATGCTTGCCCACTTGTTGCCCCGTGCTAGGGACATAAATAGGTGGAAATTTTCCACTCTGCTCAACAGCATGCCAAAAATAGCTGCAAAGGCAAGAGGAGCACAGAATGAATTCCATCAGGGCTGCAGAAGAGAGCCAACCACTTGTTTCAGAGCGGAGATTGTGGAAGCCCAATGACATAACTTCCTAATATTTGTCTGGCACATGGCGATTGGTGAGATAAGGTGATAAATTTATGTGGATTAAATGGGTATGAGGCAAACAGATCTAAGGATTCAGAGGGGACAAGCTCAGTGACTAATTAGTCACCCAGTGACTAATATATCTAACATGCAGAGCCTGCTATGCAAAATTACATAGCAACACTGCTCCTGCTCAGTGTTCCAGCCAGCCGACCAGCTATACCTTCATTCAGGATACTCCATTTCCCCACCCCTCCACTCCCCACCTGCTTCAATGAGTGCTTGTAGCTCAGAACACCACTCAACAAGTGGACCGGAACACTGCACCAGGCAACAAAGAAAAGAAACAAACTCTCTTGCTCCTAGCAAGCTAGAACATCAGGAACATCTGCCCTGGCTTGTCCACTGACCTGCTGCATGTTAATGACTCATGGAAGTCAGCTTTCAATGACCATGAGCTAAAAATGTTCACACTGCTCATTTTTTTTAGAGTAATGTTTTGAGAAGGTTTCTGCTTTGATTTTTAACAAGGGATACATAATATTATGGAAGCCTGGATAATTTACCTTTCTCGTGTGGTGGTCTTCTGCCTTGTGGTGACATATCCAGCTCACCGGGCAAACAGTACAGAAGCCCCTGTCTCCAGTGACTCACATGAACACTAAGACTTGTACATGATCAAAATATAATGTTTAGATTACCAGCTTCTCTGCTTCCTGTAGGTAACATGCACACTGCCTGTGTCCATTGTATTCTGCCAGGTCTCGCGCAGTGTAACCATCCCTGTCATGGATGCCTGGATCTATTTGGTGGGAGATCAGGGTTTGACAGCACTGCAAATAAATGCAAAAAACAACCACCATCACCCTAATCAGTACAACCAATTTATAGCAAGTAAGGGAATCATGAATGCAACGGGGGCTTTTTCTTCAATTTTTTTGCCAGTGCAACTGTCACAGCTGGACAATAATGTTCATAAGTCAAAGAATAGTCAAATAAATCAATAATTATTCAAGGTAAACTTTTTGCATCAATTGAAGAAGGTAGGCTCACATTGCTTAAAAATCCATTCCCACTGAACTCCATCATTTGTTCATTTTGTGCTTCCATTTAAAAAATCCTCCTTTACACTGGTTAAACACTATGGATGCTGGATTGATACAAACACAAGATGCATGAGCTGATTGTTTAAACAGCCAAGTGTGGGCTACTTGGAATCTGTTAAGTAACCACACGGATGGTTTCCTGGGAGGCAGGTGGGGGGGGGGGAGAGTAAATGTTCGGAGAAAGCAATGCTTTTTTCTGGTGGAATGCACCAGAACGCAGTTCCAGGTCTTTTTACTATTATTATTATTATTATTATTATTATTATTATTATTATTATTTCAAATCCTCCTGTCAGCCACATAGGAGAGGGGAGTGATGGCATGCACACGTCATGATCAACCATGGCTGAACACACCGTATGAGTACGGCTGTGCCATCAATTTTGTTCTGATCCAATACTCATTTCCCTCGCTACATGGTATCACCAAATACCTCAAGATGCCCATTCTCAGCTGCATCGTGGAGTGGGGTTCCTCCCCAATGGTCCAGCACCACGTTAGCTCCCATAAGGAGGAGTCTGTCAACAATTGCAGTGTGTCCCTCTCTGGCAGCAAAATGGAGTGCAGTGGCTCCTTCTGCATCCTGTGCTGTGAGGCCGAGATCAGTGAAGGTCACCTACATGAAGGGGGGGAAAGGAGGGTTACATAGGAGTCAAAGCCAAATGGTTTTTTTTAAGATGAGCTGTTGTTTTTTCATTCACCTATTTCTATAGCTGCCTTGGGTACTTTAGCACAGAAAGCAGAGGGAATTTGCAAACAGATAAATAGCGTGGAAGCACCCTCCATTTCTGCAATTTGTTTTCTATATACACTGCATGCCATACATACCACAGAACTGTGCCTGATATGAGGGGTGTTAGAAATTAATGAAACTAAGACTGCATACCTTTTATATTAAATACAGAAGGATATACAAGGGCAATTAAACCTTTTGGTGACAGACCTCTGTATTCTGGAAGTTTCTGATTATTAAAGATATGAGTGGCAATCAAATTAGTTAACAATGCAGCATTTAAGAACATGAATGATAAAAAAGGAATATTGAGCTCCATGGCTGGCATATGACTGCAGAACAATCTATAGTGGACAAAATGATGTCATGGTTGATTCAAATAATATACTCCCATTGCTAAAATGTAAATGTTTCTTGCTTATCTGGATTTGAAGATTGAAAAAAATACTGGTTTATGGAAGACAGACTGGTTGGACGTTAATCAGTGAATACTATATTTAGCTGCAGGACAGAGAATCAGAAGTCTTTTATCTTTCTTCTCTCTCTCTCTCTTCCTTTTCTTTCTTATACTCTTTCTGCCTCT
Source organism: Podarcis raffonei (assembly GCF_027172205.1). Classification (NCBI taxonomy): domain Eukaryota; kingdom Metazoa; phylum Chordata; class Lepidosauria; order Squamata; family Lacertidae; genus Podarcis; species Podarcis raffonei. The sequence goes on along the minus strand of NC_070606.1, from coordinate 62,625,111 downwards.
GTTTTTTTTTATATTATTTCATTATAAAAAGATAGTTCACAATGGGTATGAATTTTTGTATATCTTTGGACAAGTATCAATGAATATATTTTTTTAAAGAAAAGGAAAAAAGTGGGATTGTGTGTGACTGTCCCAATAACATAATGAACAGAAAACATCATGAATGTGCAATAAAAAGGAATTATGGAGGGGCCTTCAGTGACACAGTTATCCAGAGGAGCATATTCATATTCTTGTTGAGAAATGACGCTTGCTACCTAAATATAAAAGTACAAGTTTACCAGCCAGACGACAACAGCGTAATGACCACTACAGGCAGCTGCGTGGAGCACTGTCATGCCATCATGTGCTCTCAGGTGCACATCAGCCTCACAGTCCTTCACCAGGAACTGAACGATGTGCAGGTGGCCCTCCTGGCACGCAAGATACAGCGGGGTAGCTCCACTCTGAGTTTGCTTGTTTACGCAACTGTTGGAGGAGAGGAATTATGCCAATATTAGAAGGGATGGCGGTTGGGAATTCATTGCCTCTGCGTGACAATTACATAGTTCCTTATTTAATGTATTTTTGCATATACACAGGCACATTCCCACATGGAATTTATATATATCATGAAGCTGTCAGAGGCACAGATTCTCTGCCATGTCAAAGGTGACAAGCCAAAAGCCCAGGTGATGAGGGCATCTGAGAGCAAGGCTGAAGGCTGTACAGTGGTACCTCGGGTTAAGTACTTAATTCGTTCCGGAGGTCCGTACTTAACCTGAAGCTGTTCTTAACCTGAAGCACCACTTTAGCTAATGGGGCCTCCTGCTGCTGCCGCGCTGCCGGAGCACAATTTCTGTTCTCATCCTGAAGCAAAGTTCTAACCTGACACACTATTTCTGGGTTAGCAGAGTCTGTAACCTGAAGCGCATGTAACCTGAAGCGTATGTAACCTGAGGTACCACTGTATTTGAAAGGCAGAGCTGGAGGAGCCAGATGTCTTATAGCAGAACTCAGTGGCGTAGCGTGGGGGGTGCAGGGGGGCCGACTGCACCGGGCGCAACATCTGGGGGTTAGGGTTAGGGGCCGCAAATCCACGGGTTAGGGGGTGCAAATTACTTGCCTTGCCCCGGGTGCTGACAACCCACGCTACGCCACTGGCAGAACTTTCCCTGTATTTTGACGTTTTTCAGGGGAAATAACTGGTTGAGGACACTGGGGAAAATACTCTAACATGAAAGCAAAGGGGAGCACCTGGTGGAAATGGGGGATTGGAAAATTGAAAAGCTCTATTAAAAAAGAGAACTTCCCAAATGCAACAAAGCCCCAAAGCACTGAGAAATGTACCTGGCATCAGGTATAGTATATGGAATATGACACAAGTTATAAAGGAGTGGAAGTGGAGGCAGCAGCAATAACAGAAATAACAGTAGAAGGAGCTGCAGCACGGTGGGGGTAGCAGCAAAAATGTAACTTTAGTATAATGCAGAAATAGAGGTTTGGGACAAAAAAAAATGCAAACAAAATACATTGTTGTCAAATTGGAACCCTGTGATTAATCAAGAGGACTTAGTATCTCGGGCGAAATGGCGCACACAAAAAATGCATACTGAATTAAATGTGAAAGCGCTCGTGTGTATAAAGAACTAGAGCAGTGCAACAGCTAATGTTGGAATAGGGAGACCCAGGTTCATATCTCCACTCTACCATGAAACTCACCAGGTGACTTTGGGCCTGTCATTCCTTCTAAACCAAACCTACCTCACAAGTTTATTGTGAAAATAAAATTAGGTTGTCTGGGGAAGAGAGGAGACAACCACGTCTGCTGCCCTGTGCTTCTTGAAAAAGGAGTGGGATAAATTGTAATAACTAAATAACAGTTTCCAGATTCATGTAGATAAACTTTTTTTTTTACTAAAACCATTTTAACCCTTTAAAAGCAAGAAGTGAAGGAAACAGATTGGAATCAATTCACATAATTACTTTAGGGGTTTTATAGTGGACTTCAGTCACTGCCATTACCAGCAGAGGGCAACCATGTTTATTTTATATCACTCTCCTCTTGCCTCCTGAATAAGGGCTGGGGGATATAGGATTGCTGGCTGCATTCATTTAAAAAGCTTCTTTGGACTAGAGGTGTGCTGTTGACTCTTAAGGCATTTTTGCACCCAGGATTTCAAAGTGGCTCTTACTTCAATAGCTGTTAATGCAAAGGACAATTGCTCTTGGCCAGAATGCTTCATTATAAATGCTTCCTCACCACTTTCTCCACCACAGCAACAACAATAAGGTGGTAAATGCTTAGAGTGATCTACGCCCTTCATGTGATAATGGCCTAGGCCAGCCTTCCTATCACCTCTCAGTGAGCTTCCTTCCCTCTGACCTGTCTCCTGTAGCCAATATTTCATAGTACCAGGGCCAGCCCAAGACGTTTTGCTGCCTGAGGCACAGCAGCAAATATCAACTATGCCCCACCAACAAACCAAGGTGCGTGGCCTGTCATGTTATTCTTGCACCTGAGGTAGAAAATCCCACAAGCCTCTCTCCCCTCCCTAGCAATAAAAAAAAATACTAGAATAATAAATAAGTAACAAACTATTGCTCTTTCATGATGCCTATAATAAACTGCCTAAGGTAGTTGCCTCACTCTGCCTAATTAAGGGCCTAGCCTTATATATTGCTACTGTAAAAGGGAAAAGACACACAGAGAGAGTAGAGATAGGTGACTCTGTCAATTTCAGTTTCTCTTAGTTTCTCCTCCCCACCCCACTTCAATTTTAAATTCATTTCTTGAAAAATATTACACTAGTTTGCGAATTTATTTTCCTTTAAAGTCATCATGGAAATTCATCAGCATTCAAGGGCACATTTCTCCTTTTCTACACATCTTTATATGCTATTTTGCCTATCTGCACATTTTTGCAAAGCAATTTCCTCTAATAGCATGCATTTGTGTATGTCATGTTTACTAACACATGCATTTTAACACACACACTAGCCTATCTAATTTCTCCTCCATCCCTAACAGTGAGTATAAAAAGGTTTCTCACAATGTATTCAGCCTTTGGGGCAAACAAGCCAATCTTAAATATTGACCCCAATGGCTTTAGTGCACTCCACAGCCTGCCTCAACTGTGCTTTGATGAGTTGTTCTACATTTTCCTCTCCCTTAGCTCTGTCTTTCCCAGCATTTTTGCTCTTCATGTTTCCCCAAGACGAAGCAGAGTAAACAGCTGAGGGAGTCTAGTGATACTAACAGATAACAAGCCTTTGGGGGCTCTGTGTGAAAGATGAGCTTGAGGGAATTGTAACAACACACGAGGGCTCTAGGGGGCAACAGCCTTCTGGAAATTAGGAATCTGACCCTTTGGGAATATCTATCAGAGATATATTGGAAAATCCACCCAAACGATAAGCACATCAGAAAGACATTGACTGGGCACCAACAGCCTAAAGCATAACAAGAACACATTGCTTTGTACTTACGCATTTAAGTGTAGATCGTTTCTTTTGTAATACTGAATTTACTTTATGTTTGCTGAATTGTTGATCTTTCTCTTCTTTGAATTTAGTGATACATTTTGTTAACGGTTTTCTCCCCCAACCTTCACCAACCAATGTTTTGTATATGATAATAAGTGGGTGTTTGCTGTAGGCCGCACTGGGCACAGCTCACTGTGGAAAGGTGGCAGATAAACACAAAGAACCAGATGCCCCTCAGACGGAACCTGTTTCTCTGAGTGGGGTCACATCCCACTGAAAGAAGGGAATGGAAAGAGCTCCCAGATAGACTTCTTTGAATTCTGGATGCTTTAGGCAAGAGAAGAAGGCACCTGCTTGAGTCCATAAGGTCCCCATGTCAAACTCTGGAATCTCTAGTGAAGTTGCTCAGGTAGAAGCAAGTGATGGGAAATACCTCTCTTGCCTGAGATCCTAGAGAGCAGTCAGAGTAGACAGTACTGGGCTAAATGGACAAATAGTCTGACCTGATATAAGACTAGGGTGACCATGTGTCCTTGACCAAGGAGAGAATATTCCCTGGTCCAAGATAAAGAACCATACAAAGCATGGTCTTCCCCACTACAGTGAGATGCATTGTGTTTCTATGTACGTTGTAGTAATTATGTCTAGATTTGTATCTAAGTATATTAAATTTGCACACACAGATGCCATGCAAAAATCTGTCAAAAGGACCACCTTATAACAGCTCCCTATGTTCCCACAACTTGCATTGCTAATCTTTCATATCTGTCATTCTTGCACTGTACAGCTTCTGCATGGCTTTGCAGAATAAATGAGAAAATATATATATATGGAGGGAGAGAGGGAGGAAAAGATGCTGGGCTGTAGTAGATGAGGGAAGAGATTAAATGCACTCAGGCAGATGGTTATGAGGCGTCTGCCTTTGGAAACACAATCCGCTTCAGCAAAGATCTTAAGCGCCTGCCTTCTGTCCTGTCAACAAACAAACATAGAGCATCTGGGAAATGCTGTGGCATGGAAACAAAACACTAAGGAAAACTCTACGCTGCTAGGCTAACCTAGCTATGTACTCTCAGAACTCTGAAAATGGTTGCTGTCAGCTGCTTTTTCCTCCATACAAGCTGTCCCAGTGTACTGTTGCAGGAAGAAAGTCCAGCACAAAGAGCAAGTACACCAGTATGCTCTGCCCTGGAAAGCATTTCCCCTGATCGCAGCATCTTCCATGATCACAGCACAATAACAGCACCAGAAAGCACAGTTGCAATTGTAGAAGTTGTGCAAAAACATACCCAGCTCCCAGAGCACTTTCTCCATCAGTTTTGTGCCCTTCCCAGAGGTTGTTGGAGTATACCTCCCATCAGCCCTGACCACATGAATGGCCTAGGAGGGGTGTGTTGCCATCATGGTCATCTACACTGATTTCATTTTACTGAATAATTTTTATATCAACAGTGTGTGTTCTCTAGACCACACAGGCAGGCAGTAGCACAGCAACTCTGGTCAATGATTGTACTGGCGTGCATTTGTTCCTTAAATGACTATGTGTAGTATTACTTCAAAATGTGGCTATCTAGCCCTGCTGTGCTTGGGAGCCCTCCTCTGAGTGGGACCCTGGGTCCTGTCTTGAGAACATCATTGCATGCAGCAGAAAGAGGTGGTAAATGTAGCTGCACTGGGGCAAACACAGAAAACAATGTCCCCATGCATTGCATGTGCATAGTGCAGGCCTGAGTGACAGCTCCAAGTGAGGAAACAGTGCCTTGCAGTATCAGTATACTGAATATCAGTATGCTGTGTTTTTACCTACCTGTGGTCTGCAGCAACCAGCAGTTTGAGGCAAGTGAGATCACCCTTAGCTGCTGCATAATGAGCTGGCACGGCACCTTCCCTTGTCTTCATTGCAGTGTCAAAGCCTGCCTGGACCAGCCACTCAATGGCCTCTGGATGTCCAAAGCGAGCAGCTAAGTGGAGGGGAGAAGCCCCTGAAGCATCCTGCTCCTATGGAGAGGAGAAGAAACAGTTCAGGAGTAGTGGTTAACTCTTCCCCACCCACTCTCACTCCTTAACATCCATCTCATGACCACTTTGGTAAATGGGTTTGTGGGCCTTTTTCAACATCCCCCAGAGGAGGCTGTTTCAAGTGGTCTCTGGGTCACAATTACAACTGGCAAACTTAATGAGGTGGAATATTTACCGATGGACTATATAAATGTAATAAGTAACAATAGTGCGTCATGACCCAAAGACCATGCACTGTGTGTTGGACTTGGAGGATGATGAGATCCTGCATCTTTCTAGGGTTTACATGCAAAAGGTCCCAGGTTCAATCCCTGTCATCTCTGGGAAGAGTTGAGAATCACTCTTGATTCTCAAGAAAGAATCTTGGCCTGAAAGAATCACTCCCAGTCTGCGTGGACAATATTGATCTGTTTCAGTTTGGGCAGCTTCTTACGTTCCTCCATTAGCAAGCTGCTGCACTCGCGATCAGCCATTTCATTAGAATACAACAGAAGTTAAAGTATACTGAGGATTTGGAAAATGGAAGTGTTAGTGTGAATATGGCCTGGAAACAATGTAAATAGTTTGTATGGAAGAAGGCAACTGTAGTACTGTACAAATGCATGTCTTTTGTTTTTTTAAAAAAACCATAGAGGGGTATAGGTGGGGCAAAAGGAAACATGACTTCCGTCATCTACTCTCAATCCAGCATCTCCCTAGAAAGCAAGTAATGAGGTGATTGTTTCAGTGTGTTGCCTTTTTGTGAGCCTGCCTCTAGCCAGAACCATTAAAGAGCCAATGTAGCATAGTGGTTAGAGTGTTGGTCTGTGGTCTGTGAGACCAGGGTTCAAATCCCCACTTAGTCAAGCAACTAAGACCTCAGACCTAAATTACATCGCAGGATTGTTGTGAGGATAAAATATGGGAAACCATGTATGCTGCCACTTTGAGCCCCTGGGAGGAAAAGTGGGATAGAAATCTTGATAAATAAGTAAAGCAGCTAAATCAGGCTATGTCTTTATACGTTCGTACTTGTGTTGTATGCCCTCATCCTGAAGGACATCAGGATATCCCAACAAAAACTGCCTCAGCTGGCCTATCAAAAGATCCAGGAACCCAGAATGATTTTAAGGTACAGGCAATGCTCACTTTGTGCAGGGGTCACGTTCTGGACTCCCGTGCGCATTGGCGTGGCCTGCATAAAGCGTTCCACCCCTTCCAGGTACATTTTTGGGTCACTTCCGGGTTCGGCACCATGCATGCATGTGCAATCGGATGCACATGAATTGGCCGTTGCCTCTATTTTCACTCATTTATGTCCACATGTTCATTAAACAAGTGGAGGAGGGAGAGGGGCCATGTCCACAGGATGTGGCACTGATGGCATGCATTCACCTGAATGAGTGTAGGCAGCCCTCAGGCACAGCCGTGCTGACCCCCTCCATGCATTCCCTGGATGAGTGAATGGGATTTTAATACAGTGTTCCTATGTGGTGACATCTGGAAGCAGTAATTATTACTAGAAATACAAGCACCAGATTTTCTGACCGTTATTGCAGTGTTATACTTTCATTTGCACCCTTTGCTAGCATATGCTGCAGCTTGCAGTGGAAGCCCAGGACACTATGTTTCTCAAAAAGCCAATTCCCAAAAATCCATTGTTACAGAGAAACAAAACTCATCAAGTCGGCTACACAGACAAGGAGCTTGATTTTAAATAGCTGGAGCAAGAGGGGCAGGGAGCAAGTTAATGCTCCACCCCAATGATGTCCCCAAGCACACTTGTTTGCTTTCTCCATGTGGGAGTAGGGAAAGAGCTGAACTTGGGGGACATTGCCATGGGGTCAAAATTTGCCCTTTCCCATTAACACTTCGTGATCCAGCACTCAGAGACAAATATCCTGCGGGAGATACAATGACTGCCCTGTATTGGGAAGTTTTTAATTTTTGATGTTTTATTATGTATCGTTATATGCTGTAAGCCTAATAATAATAATAATAATAATAATAATAATAATAATAATAAGTGTCTCCATGAAGAGCGTATACTTAATTCACGTCAGACTTTTGGCAATGAACAAGCCCACTTTAAACACAACACCCACCACAAAGAAGGACTTGCTAAACACCGTCTCCCTTGGACAAGAATAGTTAAATGCTGTTGGTAGTCCAGCAAGGGTTATTTGTAGACAAGGGGTGCCGGCACTCTCTGCCACCCAAGTCTAATCTAAGAGCAGCAACCTGTGTAAAAACACTGGGTGGTATTCAATGCTGCTCCTACTCAGAGTAGACCTATTGTCGTTAATGGCCATCACTAACTTACCTTAATTAAATGAGCCCAATAGGAAAACTTATTGAATACCACTCATGGCAAATATGTCTAGCTGCAACCAGCGTTCTACCTTGCTCCCGCTGTTTAGATCCCTGTTTGTCAGACCCCTTACCTGCATGCTGTAGCCTCCATCTTTGATCAGCCACTTCAGCTCAGCCAAGTTGCCCATGGCTGCTGCATCGTGTGCTGGGGTCGCACCATTGTTTGCTCTCTGATTCCCGGGAAGCTTTGCTTGCAGTACCAGGAACTTGAGGCACTCCAGCCTGCCTGCTCGTGACGCATGATGCACCAGGCCTGCTCCCGAGCAGTCAGTGATGTTCTGGTCCAGAGTACCATCAATGTGCAGCTGCTCCAGCATAGGCAAGTCTCCTTCCTTGGCAGCTAAAATAGCCCTTTGGTCTCCCATCTCTGGGAGCCTTGCTGTTGTCTTCACTGGAAGGTCCTACTTTCGCAGAGTCTCTTGTTTTATGTACCAGCCAGGTGCTATGTGTCTCTGGTTACCGGGTAAGGTACTGTAGAAAGCATATGTAGTGCAGGGTTGTTTTTTTTAAGAAGGGGCACATGGCTGGTGAGGGAGAACAGCTAAAAGCTCCTGGCAGAATCAGGGATGTTATTAACTCTTCTTCCACTTGTGGCACTGAATCCTGAATTGTTATAAAGAGTGGCGTGAGAAAATATAAAGTAAGCTTGGTGTTCATTTGAAAAATACGAGCCAGGCTTTCAGGAGCAACAGCTCTATGATGCAATTGGCATGTGTTTCAGTTCCTACTGTATTTTCCTGCATTGACTGATAAAACACAGAAAATACGCTGTGAGCTGGTTTATGAGTTAGATTCAAATTTGTAAAAACCACAGCTGTAAACAGGAAAGCTAATATTTCCCCTATAATTGTGATGTACATGTCTCTAGTATGGTGTGGCTGATTTCTGTTCAAATAACAGAAATTCCAAAGAGATAGGTTAAATACAGATGATGATAGAACACTAAACAATTCGGTTCTACAGACTTCTGCCACATTGGGATTGCAACAATCCTCCATCATCAAAGAAATTAGTGTTCTATTATTACCAAAGAGGGCAAATTCTTGCAATTTATTGTGAATTAATAAAGAGGGTTTCTATAGAGCCAAGATGTCAAAGCTGCCTTATTATTTTACTCCATTTTCTTTATAATGAACTAAAACAGATAATATACAATGACCAGTTATCTCGCTCTATTTTGTTTCCCCATCCAAAATATTTAAAGCATCTATAAATGTTCCATAATCAATCTATGCACAATACATTAGCAAGTAATCAGAAAGAATATTTTTGCTCCTCCCATGCCGGTGCAGATCTTCCCCATGGCTTCCTATAATTGTTTCATAATAAATCTGTAGAAATCAAATAAACAAATGATCACATAGAATATTTTTCTGCCGCCAGAACACAAACAACTTTTCCCAGGGTCTTCCCATTTGGATCATTGCATCAGCACTTGCTGTGAGGGTACACAATCTCCCAACTCTGTTTCTTCTTTTGTAAAAGCAGAATTTGCTATTTGAAGGAGAATAATAATTTTATCTCCATTCGCTCTACAGCTGTGCCTGCAATGCAGATCAGTTCACTTTTACTTGAGCTAATACAGGCTTCAAACCCAAATCCCCATTCATTATGCATTTTGATAGGTCACTTACTCCTTCCAGTATCTTATACGACAAAGTGCATTCTATGCCACACCTGCTGGATCATATATGTACACATGGAGCTGCCTTTGTCAGCAATCCAAGGTCTTAGGCCATGTCATCCCTAGGCTGGCAACCCCAAATTCTTGTAGTTACGAGATGCCAAAGCTTGACCCTGTAAACTTCTGCATGTAAAACATAGGTCAGGCTTCCTCAACCTCGGCCCTCCAGATGTTTTGAGACTACAATTCCCATCATTCCTGACCACTGGTCCTGCTAGCTAGTGATCAAGAGAGTTGTAGGCCAAAAACATCTGGAGGGCCGAGGCTGAGGAAGCCTGACATAGGTTGTCAGTCAACCAGCTGAGTACAGGGATGCACCTGTCACCTTCACTATACAGCAGGGGTAGGCAACCTAAGGCCCATGGGCCGGATGCGGCTCAATCGCCTTCTCAATCCAGCCCACGGATGGTCCAGGAATCAGCGTGTTTTTACATGAGTAGAATGTGTCCTTTTATTTAAAATGCATCTCTGGGTTATTTGTGGGGTATAGGAATACATTCATCCCCCCCAAAAAAATATAGTCTGGCCCACCACATGGTCTGAGGGACGGTGGACTGGCCCACGGCTGAAAAAGGTTGCTGCTATACAGGTTTTGACAAGTGTTGAAGATGTACCTCTTTACTCTGGCCTTTCACACCTGAGGTGTTTTCAGGACCCTAGCCCTTCAACTGCAATTTGTTTTGACTGTTTTTAATACTGAATTTTAAATTCTGGTCATCCTGGGACCTGCAGGTGAAGGACAGGCAAATAAATAAAATAAATAAATGCCTCAAGTAGAGCAAATAAGCTGTGTGGCTTAGTATGTGTATTTCCATCCTCCTAGAAATCTTTCACCCTGTTATTTAAAAAAAATACAAAGGAAAAGCATAGAATTGCAGGTAACTATGGAGCCCACTTCTTTTGAATTTTTGCATATGGGCTGAATATACACCATTACATGAAGCTTAATAATAGAAGTCTCTGTAAATTCCACAAACACACACATTTTTGAAGTCTAGTAGATTGATGCTGGAAAATTCTCTCCTCTTCAATTTCATACATTATCAATGACAACCATCTTCCACCTCCTTGTGGGCTACTCTCATCTTCCAGACACTAGCCAAGGGGGCAGATGTATTTTCTGATGCATAGTCATGGATGGCCTTTGACATAAAATATTTTACAGATAGAGCACACAAACATACACAAGCCGCTGGTGGCCAGAATGCCAGACCTTTGGCCCTATTGGTGATCAGGTTGGAATAATGGACTATGATTACAAAGTTCTGGTGCACAATAACTCAGCTGGAGCAATAAATGCAATGCTCAGAACAGCTGCACAAAAGTAATAGAGTGGGTAAATACAGCCTTTATCTTGACTGTGGTCCCAGTCAGAAAGAGGAATTCAGCCTTTTGACAGAAGGGAAACTGCCATCCTTTCAATCTGGGCAAGTCATGCAAGGTGCTGTAAGACTGAACTCCAGGTCTCTAGACTGTGGTCAAAGCTAATAACAGGAAGCACTGATACTTAAGCAGGAGAAGAGGTAAGTGTTGAGGGATCTCAGACTGATTGGCTTTCCCCCCAACTGCAGAATGACTAAATAGATGCTCACAAATATCCTGCTGACAGCTCTCCGGCTACTTCTCTTCAAGTGCCCCAAAGCAGAGAGAATTGAGGTATTCAGTGCAGGAAGTATGGGGGTGCATGAGAATAGAATCTTCAAATTAGCCCTAAAGCATGATAAAAGTAAGTACAGATACACTGGCTGGCTGAAGCTTTCACAATGTAAAATCTGCACTTCTGTGAATAACGAAAAATGCTATGTCATAGCAAGACTTAAAAAATAAACAAATCAGGCTGGCGTTGATACAGGCTTACTTTTAACTTATCACATTTTAATGTATTTTAGACTTTAAGTTAATATCTGTTTTACAATGTTACCCACCTTGGCTCCACAGAACAAGGCGACAGACAGCAGCATACCAGATTAACATTTTGATATGTCAGCAAATAGCTTGTGATTTCACATTCATAAAAAGCCACAGAATCGTGAAACCAACCCTTGATCTTGTCTTCTTATCCCTATTATCAGCTGGCATGGCTGTATCTGTGTTGCAAAATAAGTTGAAACAGACGTGAGTCTATTCTGGGCCCTACTTAATTGCCTTCTTTGAATTCCTTCCACAATGGTTCTGAAACTCAAAAGCTTTCAAGAAATACACATAATATAGCATAACACATAACATTTTCAGACGGACATTTTCCCCCCATATATTTGTGCCTGGCTGTCCTCCCCAATCCAGCAAGTTTCATTTTATCAGTGTTTCCCCATCAACAGGGCCAGCAAGACATTCTTCACAGCAGGTCTGATGTTTTCCTATGACCGTTAACTGAAAAGTAGTCCTTGGGATCTTCTTTTCATGGATACAAACAAAAGACAGTTCAGGGAGCTGATACAGATCTACAAAATCAGCTTACATGCCAGGAAAATAAAGGAAAAGGCTAACCAGTTAAAAAATAAAGCATTTGTTCCTACAGATGTGACAAATCCCCTAACAGCATTAGGCACCATCTACTGTGAAAGAGGATGCCAGGCAAGAGTCTTACTTTCTCTAAATTCTCTGAACTCTTTTTACAGGAAACAAATATTAGAGTTTGTCAGTCTAAGGAAATACAATGATTCCTGTCTCCCTGAGTTGAGTAAAATTGTTCCTATTCCTGTAGTATTAGACCTACTAGCTTCCCATGCACAAAACTGAGGAACTGCATGTGGACATTTGCTTCTGGTGCTAACAATTGTCTCTGATAATATAACCAGCCTACCTATGCGCCTCACCTGGGACTTTGAATATATATGTATCGGTCCCTTCTCCTGCCCCCAAACAAAATAATATAGGACAGTATTCAGCTAAATAGTTGCATTAGTGCAATGGGACCCCACTCCTCTCCTCCCCCTGTGCCTTCCCTCCAAATCTGCTCCAGAGGCTTGGGTGAACCCCCATAACAGATTCAGTGTTACACAGGGGAAGAATGTTCTGCTGCGCAAGGAGAAATTCTTGCACCAACAGAATATTCACCTTAGCACTATGGGGTATACAATCCATCCTGACTAAATTACTATTTTATAATACCTATCAAGGCTGCAGCAATCCAGGGACCCCAGATAAGACCTGAAGGTGCTAACCAAATCTGAACTCTGCTTGCCTTGCCACTCTTCTGTCCTTGCCCCACCCCCTGCTCCAGTTCCCTCCTTTGTAACAAAAGTACTGGCTCTTTCATGCTAGAAAAGAGAGCACCATGCATCACAGTGTTTAGCACAGAGATAGACTATGGTAGCTTAATGTGCAAACTTGCTTATATAAGTGAGAAGGCATAACCTTCATCCTTCCTTCCCCTCATTCTCCATGCTACCAAACACAGTGCCTGCAGTGGCAACTAGGAAAGGCTGCACAGGTCAAGGTGGCAGACCTTTAGGTATTTAAAAATGGCTACCATATCATTCTCCTCTTTTCCAGGCTAAACGTACCCAACTCCCTCAACAGTTCCTCTTCTGCTTGTCAAAACCCTGTTGACTCATGTTAAGCTTGTGATCTACTAAGACCCCTAGATCATTTTCACAACTACTACTGGCAAGCCAGGTGTCCCCCACTCCTGCCTAAGTGCAGAACTTTACATTTCATAGGATTATAGAGTTGGAAGGGATCCTGAGCGTCATCTAGCCCAACTCCCTATTGGAATTTTGTTAGTTTAGGCCAATTCTCTAATCTGTTAAGGTCATCTTGAATCCCAATTTTGTATTTTGCAGCATTAGGTACCTCTCCAAGTTTAGTGTCATCTGCAAATTTGACTGTCACCCTTTCAATTTCTTCATGCAATTCCCGAAATATTGGTTTTCTGAGTGGTTTTCTGCTTGACCCACTCCTTTGCAAGGGAAAACTCACTCTTTAGCAACAAATCAGAACAAATAGCAATCCGGAAAAAACCCAAATTGCCATTTGCTCTGATTGAGCACTAAAGAGCAGTTTTCTCTAGAAAAAGCAGCAGGACAATGGAAGTGTGGAGAAGCCCTAGGTTAGAGAGGTTCTATGCAGCCTTCATAACACAAAACACAACAATGTGAAATGAAGGTTTCTCTCTTTCTTTCTCTCTCTCTTCAGCTCTAGAAGAATGCATATTTTAGTCCCACTGCACATCTCAATGCTAAACACAGTGCAATACTATAGCAGCTACAACCTGCTGCTGCAGCAAGAAGAAATATTCATATTCCTTCAGTGCCTATATGGAGGGCAATTGCTTTTCATTCCCAGTAAGGAATACCCCAGAAGGGTGGCATCAAAAGAGTGGCTGTTTCCAGGTACCAAGGCAAGCTCCCAATTTTTCAATATTTTGGGATTCACCTGTCCATTCAAACCATAATATTTAGGCTTGTTTCCTGAACCCACACAAAAACCTCAATCATAGATCTAAACATCCAACTAGAAATGTTTACCCACTTCAATGAGTAAAAACTGCTGGCAGAGCCTGCTCAGCATAGTGACTACATTCAGGGAGCACTGATTTCTGGCCTGATGTATTCAAGGGCTGGGGAATCACTAGAGATTATTCAACAAGAATTCAGAGGCCAGAAGCTGACTAGAATGTTATCTAGCCTCATTCTGTTAAATGTAATAGCACCTAGAGAAATGGAAAATTAGGGTCAGGTAAGCTCACTTCCTGGTTTTAGAGGGCAAAACTGTCTCACTAGGTGACTGAAAATCTGGCCTATTGTAGCTGAGCCACAGCCTGCTTCAGATCTTCCACAATCAGGTCCACATCCTCCTTGCTGGTAGCACGACCCACACTGAGACGCAAGGCGTTCTGTGCCACGTCATAAGGAATTCCGCAGCTAAGCAGGATAGAGGATGGCCTGGTGAACAAAGATAAAGTAAGTCAAGTTTAACCTCCTAAAATTCCCTACAGTGGTTCCAAGAAGTGAACAGAGGAAATAAAAATTATGCAGTCCTATACTTATTTCTAAGTCTCATTAGTTTCCAATATGAGCCACAAAGAACTCTGCCTCTGTAGTGCACATTCACATCACTGTTCTTCCTAAGAATGCTGCAGTCACCCCAGCTTAGGTACAGATCCACTGCAGTGTTGGTTTTAAATGATAGGCAACACTTTTCTCTTGCAGGCAGCCTCTGAAATATTGCCCAGGAGGGAATGTGGCTAAAAAAGGTTCCCCATCTACTGGTATGTAGAGTGGTTAGAGTGTCAGATTACAACTGGGGAGAGCCTAGGTCCCAGCTCAGACATAATTAACTGACCTTGAGCTAGTGACTAGCTAACCTCTTCACAGGTTGGGTGTCAAAAGAGGGTCAAAGAACTGTGTATGCTGCTCTGAACTCATCAAAGAATGAGAAAGAAATGTAAAAAAACAAACAAATAAATCTGACTTAAGCCCAAACTAGATGCAAGACCATCTAGTGTTAGCAATAAGAGCTGGATGTGGACCCTGGCATGGAGGTACTGTAAGGGAGCTTTTACCCTGCTGTGGACCCCTGCCCCTGTTAATCACATTGGGGGGAAATGTTTCTATCTTCTCCAGTGGAAGCTTTCCCCCCATGCATATAGGAGGCACAGGCAGTCCCATCCAGATTGGGGCCACCATGGCAGGGGAGGAGTGGTTCAGTTCTCTCCCCCAATAACAGGGTGCCAGTCCAGACTTGCCCCACATTCCTGCAGTTGTTACTTGTGTGAATGGCATCTGAATTTTGTTTGGCCCTTCACGCTTGCTATTCAGGAACCTGCTTTTGAACGGGATCCTGTGCGCATCCATGTGGAAACATGGAAGTGAAATGTATTATCTCTGGAGCAGGCATGTGAGCAAAAGCCTCAATTCTAGCACATTCTGTTCTCAGATTTGGCTCCAGCATTATGCAGCTAATCAATTGGGACACAAGGCTTGTCATACCAATATGCTCATATGATTTTGCAGGTCTCAGGCATAAAATTGAACCACAAGCATTCTAGGAAAATCTTTAGATGAAAGAAATACAATACAAGGCACTTAGGTTTCCACTGCTCTCTCCAGTATTTGAAACAAACAGCGCACAACAGCAGGGGAGCAAGTTGCTGCTCAGACACATGATCTGTCACACTACACTGCTCTCTCTATTCAAAGGAAAACCACTTGATGATATCCTAATCCTAGGCACTTAGCTGATCACCTATTTCCCTGCCCAGCTGGAACTATCCCTTGTGAGTTCCAAAAGAGTGGATGCCAAGGTAGAAAGGCCACAGCTTATGCAAATGTTGGCTTGTACAAAAGTGCAAAGAAAACACTTTCCACTAAGATACAAATACATTAACCAGCTTATGAACTTAAGATTGACCAGCTTCCATAATAAGCTCAGTCCTGAATAAACGGCAACAGTCTGCAACACTATCTCAGTAACCCCCTACTGCTAGCACCCTTTCCTGTGCTACCCTTACCACCTGGGGGGAAAGTGGGACTGGCACTGTGGCAACTATACAACCCCTTCCACTTCTTAGTCCTGGACCAGTAGCTCTTTAAAGCCAGGAGAAGGGCAGTTCACACAGCTAAGTAGAGGGACAGGCTAAGTCTGCCCATTGTCCAGGGGCAAATGGCATGGCCTGGATGCAGGGTGAGAGATTGTGGGAGGCGGTGTCACATGCCTCTGGCTGTCTTCTCCTAAAGCAGGAGGATTTCACGTTTGAAAATGGAAAACGTTCCTTTTGTACATCTTTGGGGGGCAGGAGGGAAGACTGTAAGATGTAAGGGCTGGTGTTACTGTCATAGGGTGGAATTTAACATTCTGCTCTTCCAATCATTCTGCCTGCACAAGCATTTCAGCTTGCCAGATGAAACGATCCCACCATCTCCACCCACTGTTGTGGGGTTCTCCTGACTGCCCTCCCTGAGCCAATTTTGGGGCAAACGGTGGGAAATGGGAAAGTTTCATTGTGCAAGTGCAAGTCCTTGTGCAGGGCTGCTGCTGAGAGGGTAGGTTGGGTGAATCCTACTATTGTCACACACACTATTACTACCATTAAGAAGCAGAGTTCCCTGAGGAGGTGGGTGAGTACAGGTGTTGCATCCTTTGCTTTCACTTTTCTACATCAGATGGATCTGTTCCCTCCAGCCACAGAATGCCCAGTTTCCCAACATGGTTACTTACCGGTCACCCTTCTCGGAGTGGCATGCAGCACCAACACTGGCAAGCAAAGTCCTACAGTGAGATAGCACCAGCCGACCTGCAGAAAACACAAGACATAGGCGTGCCATGAAACACCCAAGGACCTGGTGGAGGAAGCAGTGGCATAGCGTGGGGGGTGCAGGGGGGGCCGGCCGCACCGGGCGCAACATCTGGGGGGGGGGGGCACTCGCAGCTCTCTGCCCCTACTAAAATCCACAGGTTAGGGGGCGCAAATTACTTGCCTTGCCCCGGGTGCTGACAACCCACGCTACGCCACTGGGAGGAAGGAACCCACAAAATCGGTTTTCAACCTCCCCTCACTCCATTCAGTGCTTATCCCACCTACACTTTGCTAGAACTGGCTTCTCATTAAAGCTGGAGGAGGGGGGGAATAAACAAATGCAAAAGTTAATGCACATCATACATACAAAATTGTCAAATGCAAATCTGAACAGGCAAAGTAGGGTTTTAATGACAAAAAGGTTTAATAGATAAAATCAGGATGTGGGTTTTACAATTAGAATCCCTCCTGAGATAAATATGAAATTCATGCTGAAATTATAAAAAGCCAAAGCTTAAAACTCATTTCCTTTGTTTACAGTGGTATCTCCAGTTACGAACTTCATTTGTTCTGGAGGTCCATTCTTAACATGAAACTGTTCTTAACCTGAAGCGTGCTTTCGCTAATGGGACTGCTGCTGCGCCGCCGCCGCACAACTTCCGCTCGCATCCCAGGGCAAAGTTGCTACCAGGAGTATCTACAGTGGTACCTCGGGTTACAAACACTTTGGGTTACAGACTCCACTAACCAGGAAGTAGTACCCCGGGTTAAGAACTTTGCCCCACGATGAGAAGAGAAATCATGCGGCGGTGGCGCAGCGGCTGTGGGAAGCCCAATTAGCTAAAGTGGTACCTCAGGTTAAGAACAGTTTTAGGTTAAGAACGGACCTCCGGAACGAATTAAGTTCGTAACCAGAGGTACCACTGTACTTCCAGGTTAGCGGAACTCGTTACCCGAAGCGTTCATAAGGGGGACGGTACGTAACCCGAGGTTCCACTGAATTTCAAAATTTCACAATTTGTAATTTTTTTGAGCAACTAGAAAACCAATTTCCAATACCATTTTTTAGCATCTCCCCACTCTCCCTCACACAGCAGCAGTCTGGTTTTCATCTGCTCTGAAAATATCTTAAGAGCAATGCAGTCTTGAGATCTATAGACAGGATTAACACATGTGTTGGTCACCGAGGAAGCTGTAGGCAAAAAAAACCCCAACAACACCTAACGTAGACTGACAGCAGCCATATAGGAATGGTGAAAATTTAGAGCCATAGGCGATACCTTTTAGTCCTGAGCCCATGACAGAAAAGTTACAGGTGTTGCACAGTCTCCTTGAGCCTTTCAGCCTGCAGTTAAAATAAACTCCTTGCTCTTCAAACGCGGCCTAAAATGTGCAAAAATAATACTTTCAAGAAATGTTTGTTAATGATTGGCCTCACTTCACTATCCCCCAGCTTAGCGTTCCTACAAAGGAAGGCAGCAAGAAGAAAGTGCCATACAATTCTATCTACAAACAGAGGTCAATCCTCCCTTCCCTATGCAAAGGTTGCAGGTGAAACCAGAAAACAATCACCCAAAGAACTCACTTCAAGTCTCTCTTCCAGGTAATCCCGGACCTTCCTCATGTGAGCTTCATAAACCTCACAGTGCCTGCTCACCAAGTCTGCTGCCTGCAAAAGAAGACAATCAGCATACCATGTTTCTCAGTGGCTACAACAAGAGACAGAACCATGAAGGGAATGATGATTCCCATAGAACGTTCCCATCCAGACAGATGAAAACAGATCATGGGTAGGAAATCTGAATGGAATCACCTTTTGTGCCTATTCATAATGTGATTCCTTTGGTCTGACAGTGATTTGTCAGAGACCAAGGAAAGTCTATATGGCACAATTTTGCACGAGCCTCTCTCTCTAGAGCACACCTGCAAGGTACCCACCACTCTCAATCAACTAAAAGAAAACCCATTAATCATATAACTATATACCTGCAACCTCAGTGACATAAGCTCTCTTCATATGTTTACTCACCTGATCTACCAGGGTTCTAAACTGCATTGGCAGCCTACACAGATAGCAAAGGCTCCCTGCTTTAAAACCTATTCCTCTATGGTGCATTTTGTTTTAATATACTGTTTACTACTTGGGGGGGGGGGAGGCATTTGGCCAAAAAGCAGGAGCTGGGAGGAGCTACACAACCTTGGACATGGGGCTAAAGATGCTGACCCACAGCTCCTGCTATCTATGTTGTCCCTTTGTGAAAGCAGCACATGAAGAGGGCTACTAGAGAAAATCTGGACATATTCTCCAACAGACTCTCAAACAGTGGCTGGGTGTTGAGTTACTGAGAACACTTTCCCCTCACCCCACCCCAGTGTATATATAGGCCAACTTGATGTACCTTTCTTGTTCTGGCATGCTATTCACATAGAGCCACAGGGAAAACTGTAAAGATTAGCTATTTGCTCTGAAAAATATGCCTAGAAGAACAACCTCTAGTATTTCAACAAGTCCTCAGTAACCAGATCCTCACAATGATGGGAAACAACCGAAGTTTACAGTAAAGCATTTGTAAGCATCCTTGTCTCCTATCAGTGTCCCACTGTGCACAGATTTAGAACTTTTGCTCCATAGGTCAAATAGCAACTCCACCTCTGGCATGAGAGTGCGAGGGTGTGAGGGAAGAGAAGCACCAGCACAGATAAGCAAACCCGGGGAAATCTGTTGCACTGCTTCTGCCTTTAAATTATTGTAAGAAGAATGCTGGGTTGAAATCTGAGCCTTGCTACCAGGACAGCATCTCCTGTTGAATCCATAACTGTCATTATTAGCTCTCATCACTTCTGAGCTTACCTTGCCAAGGCCAGCAATCATTGGTGTATTCTCAGTCCTAGAACAGAGAAGTGCAGTGTGTATTTATTCCTAAAGCATAATAAAAGTGGCACAGGCACAGGGGCTATATCTACTTGGGTAACTAGCATAATGCAGGGACTGAAAATGGCGCTACTGCGTGATAGGAGCTACTGCTCCTGAGTTACTCAGTTGTGGGGGGAGGAGATCTGGTCTTTCTTGTTATCTGAATGTGACTTAGGAAGCTCAGATGCTGCCTTATATCAAGTCAGACCACTGGTCCATTGAGCTCAGTATTACTGACCCAGCAGTAGTATTCCAAGGTTTCAGGCTGTGGTCTTTCCCAACCCTACCTTGAGATGTTGGGGACTGAACCTAGAATCTTTTTGCATGCAAAGTGTGTGCGCGCTAGCACTCAGCCACAGCCCATGACGTAACCCCTACACTGCATTTCCCAGCAGCTTATCCTGAAACTCTTCACACATTGCCAAATGAGAAACATGATACGAAAGGGGAAGGTTTTCAAAAGCTGAGCCTTTCACTCACTAATCTATGCATCCTTGGAGTCTCAAAGAAAACTTATCTTCAAAAAAACCTGCTTGGTGTCTTCTCTCGCAGCCCCTCACCCGCGTGAAGAAGAGGAACATGGGCTACCCACATATTGCTCCCACATCCAAGAGAGGTTCCCACCTTACTTGGCCTCTCCCTGGATTAACTGGCTCCCTCTGTGCCCTCATCCTTCTTACCCAGGGCGGAAGTTCCGTTCCTGCCCACCTCCAAACAGCATGGGATGGAGAGGAGTGGTGACACCAGGGCCTCGCACATACAGTGCTCCAATACGCGGGGCATAGAACTGCAACGATAAATCACAAAACTAATGCCTCCAGACAAGAACTAAGAGGTGTGTCCAACAGGAAACTGAGGTACTTTGACCACACAGAAGTAAGGCTGACAAGAGCAGAGAAGCAAACATTAAACCTTGGGGAAATCATGGTTGCCCATGGGAGAGAAATATGGTTGAATCCTATGCTCACTGCTACCCCTCAGTGCTATTTCACACATAACAGAAGAGTTTCCTGTGTTTTCTCCCCCTGTTCTGTGTCACTTGACAGGCATTTGTGTGCTTCAAAAAATACATGACAAACATGTTCCCAGATACCACAGTTATTTAACTAATTACGCCTGGAGATTAACTTGAATCATTACTTGGCTACTGGCAAAATAAATAAAAAAATGAAAAGCTGTTTTTGAATACTGTAATGGAAAGTGATGTTGACACACTGGACATCTCCTGCTGTGTGTCATGCTCTCCTGCGCAATGTGAAAATGTGGACAAATTCACTCAACATTGTTCCCAGATTGCCATCTGGTGGAGAAGCAATTGAGTTGCATTGCATCCTAAGAAGTGAGTTATCGACTGTCCACTATGTTTTTAGGTGTTCCAAGAGTTCACGATGAAAATAAAAGACAATTTAAGCAACACTTTCTGCATTCCTGTGCAACCATGCTAGATGCATGGGCTGCAGAGAAGAGGGCCAAGATACTGTTCAGGGCAGAGTTTACATTACAGTCACCATATGACAATCTGCATGGCAACTGTAGCAAAATACAATTGTCAGCAGCAAGCAAATCAACAATGGTTCTCAATTTTAAAAAAACCTGAGAAACTGCTGCTCTAGCACATGGAATCTCCCAAAGTTCACAAAAGGCCAAAGTGAGATGGCCTCATTGTTTATTCTTTGTGTGTACATATTGTGCACTGTTTTTACAAACTTTCAAATGAAAAAAAGGGTTTTGGAAACCAGGATGTAGATAGCATTAGACACATTTATTAAACAACATAAGAAAAACACCTTTCGCCCTAATAGAGCCAGTCTGCAATTCTGCACAATGAGAACTGTGAGTGAGAGAACCAATCATGAACACCAAACGTTTTTACTGCCAGCTTCCTGTCATACAAAGCACCTCTGGATTATGGTCACTGTCTGGTTCTCAGAATGATGGCTGGTGTTCAGGGAGCCCTGGAATGTTCTTTCTTATTTCTCTCTCTAAATGTTTTATCAACAATAAAGGATGACTCTATGGGCTGACAGCAACTCTCTGCTCAATGGGTATTGGATTTACCATGTTGGGAGATGACCTAGATGAATGGACATCTCTTACCCTGCATGTTGAAACTATATTGTAGACTGAAGAGAAAAGCACCATACCTTGTGCCCCACAATAGTGAGGTAATCCACTCCCAGATCCTGCACGTCCACTTGACCTTTCCCAATCATCTGTGCTGCATCTGTGTGTACCAAGATCCGTGGCAGACCAGATGCCGTTCTCTTCCGATTGAGAGCTTGAATCCGTTGGCTGAGTTCGGAGACAGGCTGATAGAAGAAAGCACCATCAGGAGACATCATCTCACCAGGAACACAAGTGTTCTGGCTCTCTCTTTTGCTACTGCCCTACTGGCTGGCATATGATGCCTTCGTGGAATTACTTGCATGGAAAGCTGATGGTTGCCTTTGAACTTTTATTGATGATATTATATTGCTTTATTGCTATGTAGTACAACTGCCCTGCCTTGGTGATCTAGGTAGAAGATAGCATTGGGTGTAACTCAGCATCCAAACAAAGGACACCACATATAAACTCCACAGAACACATAACCCTACACAGGGAGACCATGGTTCACGGCATAGGGCTATGTCTCTGTGTCTCCAGAGAGCAAAACCTGTAATTTCAAAGCAATGAGGTGACAAAAATGGTAGAACTAAAGGTTTTACTATACAGTAGACCCGTGATTTATGTACATTTAACATGTGCACATTCAGCTTTAGGCACTTGGCAAAAACAAAAAATTAAAAGGGGGGCAGAAAGAGGAGCGGGCATCTGGGGGGGGAAACTTCGGCAATCCCACCTGGCGTTGCATCCAGTGTGTTTTGACTATACATGATTTTGGCTTTATGCACTATCCCCAGAACTTAAACACCTGTGTAAATTGTGGGGCTTAAAAAGGTAAAGGGACCCCAGACCATTAGGTCTAGTCGTGGCTGACTCTGGGGTTGCGGCGCTCATCTCGCTTTATTGGCCAAGGGAGCCAGCGTACAGCTTCCGGGTCATGTGGCCACCATGACTAAGCCACTTCGACGAACCAGAGCAGCGCACGGAAACACTGTTGACCTTCCCACCGGAGCGGTACCTATTTATCTACTTGCACTTTGACGTGCTTTCGAACTGCTAGGTTGGCAGGAGGAGTTGCGGGGCTTACTGTATACTGAGATTGAAAGTTGGTGGAGTGAAAGGAGAGGGGAAATATTTTGGGGGAGCATCAGCTCCCTCTCATTGGCGCTTGGGATCATCTGACCACATATATGAACCTCATATCCTTAAACATGTAATAAGAACTGAAGGCACAACTCACCATGATAACCCCAGTTTCATTATTGGCCAGCATAATGGAAACTAGACATGTAGTTGGACGGATTGCTGCAACAACTTCATCTACTTCCACCTGTCCTGTCACTTTGGACACGGGTACAAAAGTGGCTTCTGTAAATAAGGATGCAAAAAAAGATGTTGATCCCATAGCTCAGTGCGTTCATCAGCAGTTACTATGTATCTGGCAGCAGTGGAGAAAGTCACAGGGAATAGCAGACCTATTGCTAGGCAACAGGCAAGCGCTCCTTAGTCTTGAAAGATTAAGATATGGCTGTCATAAGGGAATTTGGGAGGAAGTGGCTATTGACTTAGAAGCAGCATTTAATGAAAGAGGCAGCTGAGCAAAAATGGATTTTCCTGGAGCACAGCTGGATACTTGGAAGATAAGAGAGGAGGAAGCTGAGGGGAAATGCTGCATGCTGTTTAAGTCTCTTCAGTTTGCAAAAGCCCCCACAAAGAGCTCTGAGTCTCATACTGAGTTCTGCCATGATCCTGCCCAATTGGAGAAGCACCAGAGATTAAACCTAGCACCGTTTGAACACAAGCTATATATTCCTCCCTCCCTACGCAGTGATAAGACCACTTATCAGCCAGGTTTGGAATGCCATCTCTGACTCCATGTGTTGGTCACTTTTTGACAGGCGAGAAGGATAGGATAGGATAGGATAGGATAGGATAGGATAGGAAAGGATAGGATACCATAGGAAAGGATAGGAAAAGGAAAAGGAAATGATGCAAACAAATGAATTTGAATTAAAGGTTCAGAACTGCCCCCAATTCTGGACATTAGCACCACAGTGAAAGTACTGCTGAGCCAGCTTTAGACAGCTCACATTTGGAGTAAACAATAAAGAGACAGTATACCCAAAACCCCCTTCATGGATCACTGCCTTGTTGTGGTGAGGGGCTTGAATAACTCCAAGAAGCTCTGAGCTATGCCATGCAGGGCCACCCAAGACGGACAGGTCATAGCAGAGAGTTTAGACTCAATGTGATCCACCTGGAGAAGGAACTGGCAATCCACTCCAGTATTTTGCCAAGAAAACACCATGGACATAAAAAAAGAGAAGCTTTGAGAAGAAAGTGAGAGTTTCCAAGGCATGCTCTGGTTCATGGGGTCACAGAGAGTCGAACACGACTAAGACGACTAAACAACAATACCATAAAAAGTAGTATTTGCTACTCAGAAACTAAAATTGCTAAAAAAAGACCTTTTGCCTAAGCAGAATCTGGCAAGTGCGTATAATTTATCAGTAATCTCTGACTATCCACTACAGTATACTCACCAGCCTCATGCTCTTTCACTAGGTGTTCCACAGGGAGACGGACCGAGTCATGCTCAATGCAAGATGTAATTAAATGTGGGCACATCCCCAGAGTCTTTTGTTTATCCTCTCTTGGTCCATCAGAACTTTGCTTGTTGCTTTCCTTAAAATGCTTCACTACAGTGTGGATCACTAAATTGTTTGCCTGAATGGAAAAAGGAGGGATACAAATCCCAATCTCATATGTTCATATGAATATCCAGATTTACCAGTGCAGTCCTCTGGAGTAGACAATGCTGAATTTCTTACCCAAAAACTAGTTCAGTGCCAGACTTGTCTTTCAGTCTCAGAAGGATCAGAGGCAGAGGACTGATTTGTAGTCATTACCTCCATGTGAGTGAATCAAATTGCAATACATGCTCCTTCGCAGGTTTTAAATAAAAGATAGAGCCATTCAACAGAAGAGGGATAGACTTTCTTTTTATCTGATGGGTGTTTGCTGGGTCTTACTTGGCACTAATTAAGAATGGAGTCACCAATGCTATGAGAAGCAAATAAAGTCAGACTCCATTTAGGAAAAAAGACAGCTAGCATGTTATGGGTTGATCTCTTAAATGACTGCCAGGTCAAAACAGTGCTAGCAGCATTTCATATCTCACCTCTGTCCCACCAGAAGTGAAGACGATGTCCTGGGGTCGTCCCCCTACCATTCTAGCCAGACTTTCACGGGCTCCATCTATAATATTTTTAGCCCTTCGACCTGTGAAATCAAAGGCACATTTATCTTATTATCAAGGCAAGCTGGGAGGAAGTCTCCAAAGGGTGGCATTAGGGGAAGACTACCGCCTTGAGTTCCAGGATGTAATAAAGTGATAAATAAACAAATTATTAAGTCCACCCAAATTCTGGAAGAGTTTAATTGTTTTGATACAGAATAATTATTTCTGGTAACAAGAAGTGCCAGATTTGGCTCTGTGTTCCTTGCATGAGCATTTATTTCAGCGAGTGCTAGAGTGGATCACATGCAGTAATACATTCCTTTAAGGCCATTTCAATGCAGTAACTTGAATTTAAAAAGGCAAGATGAATATAAAAATGAGATGGATGCTTTCATATAATGTTTCCATCCAGGCTTGCTCTCACCTTCTGTGTAAGAGCTGCTCGGATTGCCCCATGCTTCATGCATGGCTTCTGTAACTGTCTCAATCACCTCTGGAGCCAGAGGGGTGGTTGCATTGTAATCTAGGTATATCTTCCTGAAGGGAACAGAATGCAAGAATAGTTACAACAGAAAAAGGAATAAGATACATTCACACTAGCACTCTTTGGGCCAAAGTTGCATCGTTGGTTATGAAAAATGCTGCCTTAACCAAACCACTTCTGAAGTCGTCATTGCCACAACCACAAAGATGATACTGGGGTTTTGAAATAAAACATCACTATCTCTCCCCAAGCTTTAAAATGTGGTGCCAGTTTTGATGACTACATCATATGGCACACTCACATGAATGTGACAGAGTGGGCCCAGGCCCATGAAAGCATATGCCACAATGCATTTGCTAATCTTTAAAGTGATTTTGCTGAAAATCACAGCATTCTAGCACTTAAGAAGTTGGCTACTATAATAATCTTTCAGTTCCTAGAGCTCAATCCTAAGATTTTTTTACTTGCTTGGAGTTTTGCAATCCAATCTACACACATTTACTTGGAAGTAAGTTCCACTTAATTCAACAGGACTCATTCCCAAGGTATATTGTGGGTAAAATAGCAAAATGTCAGCACTTACCATTGTAAAAAAATTGTCTCCAATTTTTTAAAATCAAGGGAAGCTACAAACCTGTTTGATGAGTTGTTCTCTTCCCCATCAAAGTCAATTTTCTCTCTGTTCTCATTTCCTTTGTTCACTAATACTTTCTTCATTTGGTTCTCTTCCATTCTCCACCAACCTATTTTAAGAAAAACACAACCCACTTTGTTCCATGAAACATTAGACTTCAAATAGCACGCAAATAAATTATGACATGCCTTTGCCCATGAATCAAAAGGACACCACTACTCGTTCTGCTGTATCTTCAGGAATCAGAGGCACTGACTTGCGCCCCAGATTGGAGGGGCCCAGCATCGCACGCAAGCGCAACGTGACATCATGACATCACACGTGTGAGGCCAATGGGTATGCAATGAAGCCCAACACCACTGCCCCCTGCTTGCAACTGCAGACCAGAATGCCAGAGACTGAAAGTGAATCTGGACCTTTTGCATACAAAGCATGTGCTTTACACTACCAAGCTACAACTCTTCCTCAAAGGTGAATTGCCTAATGTCCCCAAGGAAGCTCATAGTAGAGGGGAAATTAGTATCATTATTTATTAAATTTCTATACCGCCCTTCATCCAGAGGGTGGTTGACAATATAAAAACACAAAAATACATACCATACATACCATAATAGCAAACAAAAACAATACTCCCCACAGTTTAAAAACCCATAGAAAGCCAAAAATTCTAATTTGTAGTTCAATCTGCAGTGATGGTAGTTATTCCGTTACAATTTTCACCTGCTACTCCATTTTCTCTCACAGGCTCAATGCATAGGCACTGTTTATGGGCAAAGACCTACTTCTAGCTTCAGACACTTCCAACACATTACCAGAATAAAATTTTGTTGTATAGCTAATCACTCAACAATGGAGGGTTGTTGAGTGGAATGGGAGAGCCTCACACTATATGAAAGACTCTTAGATGTCTTGCAGTCCTATCCACAGTTGTTATCGTTCCTCTCCGTTTGTAATTATCATTGCTTTGTTTTTGCACTGAAACCCCGCCCTTTCCATTAAGATTTTAGCACAACCTTCTAATCCCAATGGCCTACTGTAATTAACCCTAAATACATGTGCCTGAAATAACTGCTTATCTAAGCCTTGTCTCTGCTTCCCTCCCGTTTCTGTCATTGCCTATTTCTGGATTGTGAACCCCTTGGGGCAGGGACCTATCAGCTCCTTCTTGTTTTGTTGCAAAGCCTCATGAATGTGGATGGCACCATACTACCATTAATACAAAAAAACCCAACAATTTATATAAATCACCAAGTTGGTTCCTTTTATTTTATTTACACTGATATGTTTTTTACTGCTGAAATTGTGCTGAACAAAATGGAGAACTGTTCTCCTCAGCTCTTGCCCACAAGACATAAATTGAACCTCCCTTTGGACTAGGGAGCGTATATCTTAATAGAGACAAAGCAAAGATACTACTCCCGCCCCCCGGGTGAGAATGATGCCTATCCAAGAACACCTAAAAACAGAATACTGGACTGCACAACCTTCCGCCTCAACGCGACCATTTTTACACAAACTTCGCGGCGCACCTATTGGCTACTACGACATAATTTCAGCTACGAACCAATCCGCGTCCTCCAACTCACCAGGTAGCTATTGGCTGCTGAGGCTGCTTAACACTCCAGCCACCGACAAATCAGATCCGCGCCACACAATTCGGACTGACAGTGGCAAGGCGGGTTGACGCGTAGTAGACGCAGGAGCCGGGGCATCCGCTGACTCTCTCTTCCCACTCTCACTATTGGTCTATGGTCGAGTCTGGTACTGGTGTGGCTTCAGCTTCCGCCCAAGAAAGGCTATTAGTTTAATCGCGACCAGGCGGGTCGCCTCCTCAAGGACCAATCAGCTTCCTTCTCCGCCAGTGCGTAATGGCGCTCAGCAAGGCACGGCTGCGTTAGTTAACCAATCGGTTGCCTCGCACTGACGATAACCTGCCTCCGACCTTCCCCTTAAGAAGCAAGACCCCTTCGTCCATTTGCCTTGGCTTCGCTTACTGGTTCTGCTCACCTGACGGTAGTTGGCGACTGGGTCTTTTTTTTTTTGCCGTCGTCGTTACTTGTTCGTCTATTTTTTCCCACAAGGAGGCCTCACAGGCCCGGTTTTCGCCTCAGCTGCAAAAACGGGACCATATATTAGCTACCAACGCCCAGTTTATTTTTTCAAAGCAACTCGGTGAATGACAGTTGAGATCATAGAGACGTCGGCATGAGAGACCACCACAGGGGAAGGGTTGCTCGCGCTGCCCTTCCTCAAGATGGCGGCGGCGGCACCGCTTTCCCTTTTCCCGCTGCGTAGGGCTCGCTCGCTCGCTCTCACCAAGATGGCGAAGGATGGGCCGCGGGCTTTTAATTGACGCTTTACCTGTTCTGGCTGGTTCTGCTGATCGAAGGCAGGTCTTGGGGATAACGGGATAGGCGGGATTAGAGCCGGCCAGGCCGGGCTATTCAACGGTTGGCCGGCCGGGCAGGGGAAACGGCGCCTGGGCCTCAGGCGGCTTCGGCCTGGGAGTGGGGAGGAACTTGCCGGGGCTGAGAGGGAGGGCGGCAGGGCCCCACCCCCATCCGCCTCATGGCGCCTGTGGCGGCTTTCGCCTCATTGGCGTTATTCTCCAGGCAGGAATAAGTGCTGGCAACTGCCGTACGTGGAGTGCCTGGTCCCTGCCTTGCAGACGGGTAGTGGGGCGCGCAGGTGTTCTCTGGTGCTCTTGACAGCCCCGTGGTTTGAGGCGGTGCAGGGTTGGTCCGCTTGACAGGTTTTAGAAAGATCCCTTCCTTCTCGGTGGGCTGTTTTAATCCCCCCTGTGGACCTCCAGAACGTGATCCCCGGACGCTATGCTCTCAAGCCTCTTTGGTTTAGTGTACTACCTGCGCTCATAGTTTCCAGGACCTAGAGCGGACTTGCATAAATCCCGTGATTGCATCGCCTTAAAAATCCAAGTTTTGAGCCCTTCAGTTGAGAATTTGCTTACAGTTTGAAAATAGGAAATTGCTTGAATGCTAAAACTTGGAAGCATCATTGTATATATGCTGACAGGTGCTATTTGTATTTATTTGCCTGTTTCCATTCTGGGATTCAGGTTTCCTTTAGAAAATACTGTTCCATTTCAGATTGCAACACTATGCACATCTGGGAGGAAATGCTGTAGTCAACTTGCTTGTGAATATATATATGCATGAGGTTTCACTGACAGGAAGATTAATGTAATTATACCAGGGCACTTATTGCAGCAGGCAGCTTTGAAAAAGCAAGATTGAGGAAAAGGTACAGCTGCTTGGAACTGTTGCAGTGCAATCTGTTAAAGGCTACCTGTGTGATGGGAAAGCAGGTTCGAAATGTTGTAAATAAATATTTTAAGATTTGAAGGTAATTTGGCCACCATAGATTTCTGAGTTATAATGGACAGAATACAAGTATTAAGACTGCTTGTTGAGGTGATTTGTAGTTAATCGGAGAAACACCTGTGCCATTGCTAGAAGGCCTTTTGTGAATTTCCTAATAGGGTTTAATAGATGGTATCTAATGTTAATCATGCTCAAAGGAGACCCACTGAAATCAACGGACAAGTACTCTGGGTCTACCTTGTGTGATATTGCACTATATTTTTAAATATTAAAATATAAGAACATACTGAATTATATGTGAATGATTTAGCTGTGCCAGTGACAGATCATGGGGGAAATTCAGACTGCAGCTAACATGAATAAAATACTTTATTGATGCTTTACTGCTTGCCAAGTCAGTTTTGTTTTTCAGATAGGAGCTTACTTAGTCCAAATGGGTGGAACTAAGTAATGCTCTCTCCAGAAATTACTTGTCTATGTTGGCTGCAGTCCTGAACACTTTGACCACCTTGACTTACATATTCGTAGCTTCACATAATTAAGTTTTTATTTTCATTCTTGTTGCTATTCTATTTCAGCTGTCTATCTCTTTATTTCAGCTTTTGGTATAAAAAGACACTGGAAAGGAATGATGGCGGCTTTGGATACTAAAGCAAAAGCAAAAAAAACTCTGGGGACAGTTGATTATGTGGAGTCATCAGAATTTGCCCAAGGAATTCTGCCTACCAAGAAGGATGTCATTCAAAACATGCTATATCTATTGCACCCAAAAAGGGCTGGGCAAGCCCAGCGATCCAAAGAAGATGCTGCCCAGTTGCTTGCTGAACTTCTGCAGGAGCACTGGTTGTTTTGCAATTTGTATACCATAGCAACACAAAGCATAAAGAAGCATATTCTTAAGGTGTATGAGGAATTTTCAAAATTATATCAGTCCAGAAAGCGAAGAAAAAATGAATTGTTTACACAGAAAGCGGATGATTTCAACAGGAGTTCAGAGCAGCTTTTTGACATATTTTGTACAGACACAGGAACAAGAGAGAAATTGGAGCAATACAGTGGTGTGAAGATGACTGACATTGAGTGGAAATTTCTTGAAGATCAGAGGAGTGAAAGAAAAATGTACTTTGAGGACTTCGTGGACAAGAAACAAATGGAAACAATAGAAAGACGAAGAAAAGTAGAATCACTGGAGCACTTCAGGAAGATTGCAGAAGAAGAGAAAGATGCATGTAAGCGTAAAGGAATGACTTCCAATAGAGATGAGCAGCCAGTTGAAGATGTCAGCAGTAGGAAGAAAGATGACCCCTCCCTTGGACGCAGCAAAGGAATTGGGAACTTTTCACATAAGGCAAAAAGAAAGCGCCTATCTTCTGGCTGGATTACTGGGACAGCATCTTCAACTAGCTATAGCGAGTCAGTTGCACCTGAATGTCAACATATACGTATGAGCATCAGAAAAGTCAGACCAGGGTTCTATGAGACTTTTGACAAATATGAAAACTGCTAGCCCAACATTCAAAATCTGTTTCTGTTGAAGTTTTGGGAGGTCTTAATACCCTGACTAATTGGAAGTTGATGTAGATAATTTTGTTGGGCTCCATTAATGTACAGCAACACCACCAAAGCAATGGCACCAGTAGAAATGGGCTTTTAGCTTACTGAGAAAGTAAGATTTGTTTAGGCCTGTACTGATACTTTCACAAGGTGAAAGTACTGTGTACTAAAAAGCTATAGTGTAGCAAAGGAAGACAGAAAAACCAATGTTTGGATGTTAAAGCAAACCAAATGCACAATAGTAGGTTATGTTATATAATAATTTAACCACTGGAACAGACTTCTTAGGAAGGTGGTGCATTCTCCATTTCATACAGTCTTCATGTTGGGCTGGACACTCCTAAAAAAACATTTTGCTGAAATGTTGTATAGTGGCCCGAAATAGAAGTGTGAGGAGAAAATGCAGACTCTCCTGCAGGAGAGTCATATTATATAACCTGTTGCCCATTCCAACCTCTGTGTCTCCCAAGACTGGAAGACCATGTACAATTAAAATAAAAAATGGTAACTAGTGAGATGGCAGCTAAAAGGGGAACTTGGTTGTGGGGCTGTGTGTCACAATGCAGGATCTTTTTGAGACTCACAATAGATTGCTAACTTCCTGCCTGTTAAAACAGTAAGTAAGTAAGCACACCTGAAGGGAAAACAGTAATTGGCTCAATTATCTAAAAAGTACAGTAGTTTCCTGTAATGCCCACCCCCATACCTTGATAATACTTGTATGGTCTTAAGAGACTGACCATATACAATTTGCCATTACTTCATTGAGACTTGAAGGGGTTCTGCGCCTTTCAGGACTAGGTGCTTGCAGGCAAAAGAAAATAGGTTTCCTCTGTTTGATCTTGCAGATATTTAGTTCCTAAAATACCTATACAGTTCTGAAAAGCAGCTTTTGAATAGATAGCATTGGCTCATGTGAGAAGGGGGGAAAAAAGGGTCAGGAAATTTTAAAAATGGCTTTTGGTATAAATGTGGTGGTAACAACTATTTGTATATTTTCTGCATTCTTAGCAATTAAATATCAGTGGTGAGAAATATATGTGGAAAAGTAGAATTTGTAATTGAAAATATTTGAGACATAAACATGTATAATGCACTGAACAGCATGGGGTTGGAACTGCCTTATGAATTATTTTAAAGGTGTTTAATTCTTCTTTTCCTTGAGTAAGGATTGCAAATGAATGCACTGCAATGTTTGCTACAGTGGAAGGACGTAGCTGCACTGCAGTTATAATGAAACAGAAGCAAGTCCTTCCATCTTGAGAAATTTGTAGCTCTGCCTGCAGTGAGCATTGGTAGTACAGATTGCAGCCCTTTCAAAGCTAGGCAAAACTTCTGTTTTCATACCTCACTGGTTTTCCCCCAGCATACAGATGGCTAGTTTTCACAGTCTCAGATCCAAACATATTGTATGCATGATGGTCTGTGCATGTACTGTTACATTACATGACCTCTGGATCACATGGTGTATACACAGACATCCACATATGGAATTGCTGTAATCTTATCTCTGGAAAGTCACAAACACCCGGCAACACACCCATACCCATGTTTCCCATCATGTTGGGAAGAGTATATTCCTCAGTACACTGCCCCATTGGCTGTATAGTAGTTAAATCCTAGAAATCATGGGGTATTGGGAATGGTTTACAGATATATGTACATCACTTGATCTATCACCACCTAATGGTTCTTGGCTGAAGATGTGAACTGTGCACCAAAATGCTGTGTGTTGGAATTAACGTTGGGCGATATAACTGGCCTGTTAAAGTTACTATAATATTCTTCTAAATTTTGCTCACATAATTTCCATAAATACAAGTACTTCAGAATATTAAATGGTTACTTTTAGGCAAAGGGCACCTGTCTAGCCCAAAATCCTAATAACAAATTGCCATCATTTTGTTACCCTTTGCCAGAAATGGTTTTATTTCAACTGTTGCCTTTTTTCATATGGACCAAAAATGTAACTTTATGCAGCATTATATGCATGTTGTGTCAAGCTAAGGAACAATGATTTATTACTACATCTGCCCTTGCTTATACATTTGATTTCCCATATGGGAAGTAGCCCCGCTCTAAAACCATGTCAAAAAGGCTGACTGGAGAGACGATTAATGCAATTAATTGTAATGTAATTGGGTGATGTGCATTATGTCAGTAATGCAAACAGTTTCACTGGATCTTTGAAGCAATAAAAGCACCCTCTTTTTTCGGGAAAACAAGTGAGCCATCACTAATGGTAGTGACAGTGCTTCCATTAAAATTTGTCTCCTTTAAAGTTTTTAGATGGATATTTCCAAATGTTTGCATTCAATAGTCATAGTTAATTTTGAAGTTGTGTTTCCATTCCCAGTCAAGATAAGCTAACCAAATGCCTAAAATTATCATCCCTCATTGGTCCTAATATTAAATACCTCCCCAAATTGCAATATATTTTCTGCACAGGCAAATTTTGAACCTTCGAATGAAGGAAATTGTCAGAATGAGATTCAGTCACTCTTGAGTTTAATGTTTTAGGGATCAAAAATCTTTTTTGTTTCCTGGAAGGGGTAATTCAAATGATATATGTTCTGTAGCATACATACAAATGCCTCGCTCCATACATTGCAAAAAAGCAGCTAATTTTTCTTTTTCCATGTGTTCATATTGGTTAGGTTCATTTAAAACTCAAAGTAATGGGGGGGGGGGAAATATATGATTTAGTAGTAAGCGTGTGATTGTCGCATTACTGCTGAATTAATCCTACTTTTTTATTTTAAAAAGTACCAATAATCAGGCCCAGTGCTAAAGGTTTCTGGAATTTGTTGATGGCAGGCCGGCCAAAAGATCGTGTTGATTTTCTTGATAGACCGGTCATGTTCAAAAGAAGCAGCAAAAGAGAAAGTGTTGATTGTTTTTGCTTCTGAAAATTTTGACATTTTGTGTTCTTTGATGACATAAAATGTCAGATGCTTCTGCATGTATAGAAGTGTCTGATTACCAAGACTGCATTTCTAAACAGACTAGTAAGCCTCTTGCTCTGCCTGAGGGTTTTTCATCAAATCCGTCCACTGTTGAGGCTTCTCTTCCTACTTTCATACTCGAATGACTTGATTTATTTACAATATATACTATTTTCCAACAAGAGCTCCTAGAAGGAGAGCAATTAAATTATTCTCAAGCACATTCATGCAACACTTTCACCTGCGTCTTGTAGGCCTCAGTGGGCAGATGATAGCTGCAGCTTCTGCTTTCAGAACTCTCGGTGGAGGTGCTGGGGGACCAGAACTATAAGAAGTCCTCTCCCCAGCCCTCTTGTTGCCGTTGCTGCCTAACTTGGCTTAAACTGTGCACAGGGGAATAGCCCCACTGCCTTGAAAGTGTTGCCAAGCACCAGGCCTAGGTAACATAAGGTGTTAATGTCCTTGATCCTTGGCAGCAATAACGTTCTTTAACAACCACTTGGAAATCTACTTTGCTGCAAAATGTGGTGCCTTGCTTCTTGCAGCAGGAGATATCTTGTACCAAAGTCACAGTATGCTTGTGGCTATCTATCGACTTCCAGGTATAGCATGCTTCTGTTACCCAATAAAGTTTTAAAAAATTGAATCCTACATGGCTTGAGAAAAGCTCGCAATGATCTGCTCAGAGACTTACAATTGGCTGTCTACATCATCTTGATGGTATAATCTGTGCACCATGGGAGTGGGGCTTTTGGGGGGGGGGTAGTGCCTAGAAAAAGATTGTTGGATGACCAAAACTTTTCAACAATAATTACAATTTTAGCTAGGAACCTTCTGCTGTAAGCATATGAATGACTATCTTTTGATCTCTTAGCTAAAACTGCAGCTGACTGTGGCTCCCATGGAGAATTCCATATACTCATTTGGAGCCTTTCCTCACAAATAGAAACATCAAGGGTGTGCATGGTTGTACCAAGTCAAACCATTGGTTCTAGGATTTCAGATGGGAGTCTTAACTAGCCTTACCTGGAGATAACTGGGGATTAAACCTGGGAGCTTCTTTGCACAAAGCACAGTCTCCAATGCAAAAACTGGAGGTGTGGCTGAATGCCTCACTCTATGGACACTGCTCTGTTCCTTGTCTTCAGGGGCATGTGATAGCATTGGCACCACTTTCTCCACAGGTGGACTATGGAGCCAAACAGCCATACTGTGGTTTATCCTATCTCACTCACCTTGGCCCCCGTGATCTCCCCTTGGGAAATGCTGATTGGGGTGGGACTAGGGCACTAAATGCGGCTGTCTGAAGGCACCCTACGTTGTATGTTTCCTTTGGAGCTCCAGCCATCCAACAGGTACAGAGGCGGAAATCCGGCATGTCTCTGCTGCTGCCCATTGGCTTCAGACTTTAGGGGAATAGTAGAGGCACTCCCTTTTGTCCCTGACTTCATGCTGCACTTCACAGATGCTGTGCGAGATCTGGGGCAAGGCAAGAACACCTCTTGGGGCAGGGGCATGTTCTGGTGATTAGAAGAAAGAGAAAAGTGGGTGGCAGGAAGAGATGGCTCCACCCAACATAGGCTCAGACCCCAAATGACACTTGTGAGTCAGTGGCCCTCCATAGAAATAAGCTTTCCCACCTACTATGTATGATTTTCAATACAGTGGTACCTCAGGTTAAGAACTTAATTCGTTCTGGAGGTCTGTTCTTAACCTGAAACTGTTCTTAACCTGAAGCATCACTGCGCCACCGCTGCACGATTTCTGTTCTCATCCTGAAGCAAAGTTCTTAACCCGAGGTAATATTTCTGGGTTAGCAGAGTCTGTAACCTGAAGTGTATGTAACCCAAGGTACCACTATAGTAAAGAGCAGGGGTCAGCAAACTTTTTCAGCAGGGGGATGGTGCACTGTCCCTCAGACCTTGGGGTGGGCCAGACTATATGGGGGGGGGGAATGAACAAGTTCCTATGCCCCACAAATAACCCAGAAATGCATTTTAAATAAAAGCACACATTCTACTCATGTAAAAACACGCTACGTCCTGGACCACGTGCGGGCCAGATTTAGAAGGCGATTGGGCCAGATCCAGCCCCTGGGCCTTAGTTTGCCTACCCATGGTAAAGAGAATAGGGGCAGACATAGAATTAGTTGGTTCTGGCTCCATCTCCACTTGGTCTCTCAGCTTTTTGCTCTGCCAGTTCCATGGGCCATGGAGAAGAAAAGGTGGTTAAACGAGTATGACATTTTTAAAGGGGGAGGGTTTAAATTTGCCCCCCCCAAAGTGACCACAGAGTAATTGGAGTTGTGTAACCCTATTTTAGGTGACTATAAATAAGCCTTGTCCTTTTTTTAGCTTCATCCAGTAGGAAGAGTTCCATGCAGTTAAGAGATAATAGCTAGGTATCAAAGTTTATAAATCCTGCCACTGACAGCAATGTTTCAAGGTGCTTTGAAGCCAGTGGTATGCTTGGGAGTTTGCATGAGTTTTCATCTCTGAACTTGTTCTCCCAGATTTAGCATGTAAAAAGTAAACAAACCCACCCACTGCTTGTAATTAACTGCTGCCAGCCATCCTGAATTACACTGGAGAACAATTAAGAGAAGTGTTTGGTTTCTAAAATAATTCTGGGAAGTCCATTGAAGTTTGGAAGGGTGGGGCAACCCACAGATCTTACTAGGAGCATAACCAGCAATCCTTAGCTACTTGCAGAAATGATTTGGAGAAGCAACTCTTATTTGTGGACCTAAGGATTTCTTCCCTATCAATCTGCAATAAAGGATCCCTTGATTTGACTTAAAGATGGAAAATATTACGGGCTGCCAGCCAGTCAACAATGTACTTGTTTGCCTAGTAAAGCCATGTTCCACCAGAAAACTGATATCAGGCTCTCAATGGACCATATAATCTGGGTTTTCCCAAATTTCTGCAAATCAAGATCCACCCACAATAATGCCAATCATGATCCAGTGGATTTCATGCTGGCTGCACCCGTGAAATTGACCTGCTAGATTATATTAGGGCTGCATCCCAGATCACCCCAGATTCTCCCTTGCTCTAGACCCACCCAAGGGGTTCTTTAATTTGGAATTTGGAAATTGACAAATGTAACTATATCTTCTGACATAACATGAATCTATGGTTTATTACTCAGGGTGGCTGTGCAATGGATTGTCGTCACCTTTGAATACATTGTACTGTACTGTGTTTTTTTTAAAGCACTAACATAGCCCCAACACTGAGCCAATAGAGCCCAATCCATGTCTTGTTTTGAAAAGTACCTCCCATAATCCTTCCATTTTCCAGTCCTGTAAGTGTGTGCAGATGGTGTAGGGTGGAGTGAAAATCTCTCAAGCATTTTCAGAAAACGAAGCAAGCCAAATAGACTTAATTGGAGATAGCTTCAGCTTCCCAGATCTATCAGAGGGTCATCACTGCGATTCTATTGGTTCACCAACAGGGTTCTTTGGTGGTGGTTGTTTTTCATTACACTCCCACTCCATGCTCCACAGACTGAGCATATAAAAAGCACAGGGAATTACAGAAACAGGTTCATGTGAAATACAGATACCAAATAACATCTCCTTTTGACAGGTGAGGCCAATAAGACCACCTTCCTCCTTTGTTTAGCAAAGACAGAGCAAGCAAAACAAATCTAATCTGGATGTTCAGCAGTCATTGAAGAAGTGAAAGACAATGAGTAATAGAAAAGGAATGATATAAATATGAGTTTCTTTTTACAAGCTATACTTGCAAATCTGAATTTCCACAGGCAGGTGGTCTTGAGAGTGAGGTTTCTAAAATAAGCCAGGATCTGACTTGTACGGTCACTTCTACCCAAGATGCATGTTCCTTCACAGCATCTGCCATGACCCAAGCAAGTGTACATCAAAATTAAGGTATCCTTTAGTAAGGGTTAGCAGCTGCACCGTGACCAGAAATGGGCATGGAAGATGGATGCTTCTAACAATCCTGTAAATGTTACCCTGTCTCAGGATGTTCGGTTCTGATAACAAACCTTTAGGAGAAGGAGACCTGCGGAAATTACTTAAACTTTATCGCACAGAGATCTCCATGGCAGTCGACGATGTCTTCCCATTGCTCCACGGACTGGCAGATCATGACATTGTCACGGAAAAGATGTTCAAGGTGAGAGAAATAAGAACAATGAGATGATATATACTTCAAGTTTTCCTACTGACTACTAGAACAATCTCTTGTGGCATGCATATAATTTGTATAGAGGATAAGTTATATATACCTGCCCTTTTTTTGTTTGTGTACTGCTGAACTATGACTCCTTCCTGGCCTTCATTTCTTTTATTGTTCTCTGAAATTTTAATCTGGTGGTTTTATTTTGTTTCTCTGAACCCAGTTAGGGAGGTCAGGTAGAAAAAGAGGGGTTTTTATTTGCGGTTGATACTGCTTGTATCATAGCACCAATTTGTAGTCATGAATCTCAGTGTACATCGTATATTATTTTACACCAAAGATCATGGGTGTTGTATGAAAATCCTTGCAAATGGCACAAAATCCTAAGGGCTGTGAACAATCAGAGCAGACCAAATAAAAATTAATGAACATTACTAATTTAGTTTTATTAATGTCAATGGGTCTACTCTAATTAGCACTAGCATTAGCTACAATATTAAGCCTTGGGAAGCACTATTGTTTTGTAGACCTTCAAAGTGAGCAGTTCATGAGATGAGCAGTTCTGGAGTGCTTGTGTGATGGCCCATGTTTAATTCATTGGTTTCCCCTTTTTTCAGCATTATTGGCACTTCACAGTTGTTGTTCTTCAGTCTATAATATGTCCCCGGGACTTTATCTGCAGTGCCAGAATTTGAGACTCTTGCTGTAACTGCAGAAGACAGATTTGACTGCAGTGTACCTGAGCAATTTAGGGGAGCAGTTAAATCTACCAGTATTTGGAAAGTAGACTAGCCTTGCTTTTTCTTTCTCCCCGAAGGATACTCTCCATCTGAAGGAAAAGGATGGCTGCCACAAGGCCTTCCATGCCATGTTAACGTGGCTGTTGAGCCAGGACTCCTCTTCCATCCGGGACTTCTGGAGGGTTCTCTTCAAGGATTATAACCTGGAGAGATATTCCAAGCTCCAGTCCATTCGAAGCAGCTTTCCTAAAGGTATTTGCTGAAGTCATCATAGCCATGAAGAAATGGAAGATGAGTGAAATATAAGTGGAAATAGATTCAGAAACGCCTCTCTCATGTTTTAAAGCTGGGAATCATTTATTTATTCACCTTTCTTGTTTAGCTTGTTTATTTTACTGCATAATATAATGTGTTTTCCTGCTCCAGGGACAATTTCCCCCACCCTGAAGCACAATTTCTATAATCAGGCGAGAATCCCGCAAAACAGACTTATGGATGAGTGCTTATTGTGGATCCATGCTCCTTATGCATACACATTTATTTGCAGTGTCCACATATCTTTGGCATCAAAATGCCAGCCTATATTTCCCACTGCATTATACCTTGTTTAATCTGTATTTACCGTTTATGGGGAAAATATAAGAATAAGAAAAGCTTGTTGCTAGCAACCCATTGTTGCCTCATTTACAATATTAAGCCCTGTCTAGACATGCCTCCAGTCTCAGAATTTGCTTTCTTTTCAGACCTGGATCTCAGTAGGTATTGCAGCAGGGCAAGGAAGCTCTCAGCCAGTCCTAAGGTATTGACTCAGCACAAATCCCAAGGGAAGAGGAAAGCAACAGATGAAAAAGATGCTTTGCACCCACCTCAACTTTCAGCAAAAGGCGACTCACACCTTGGTATAGAACTATTTGCTGGGGTTTTGCTGTGCTTTTTGTGGATGCAAGAGTTGATATTAAACATGCCAAAGAGGATTAGGAATGGATTTCCTCCAGGAAGAAATAAGGAACCTGGAATGAGAATTTTCAGTTTCAAGAACATCAGCACAAGCCATTCTCTTTTTTGGTAGTATTTCACTACCTTGATTTGTTTTATTGAAGATATTGATATACCAGTTTTCAGGCGAGCTTTGCAAAGCAGTTTCCATGCAATGCTAATGAACTGAGCATCAGTTTAAAAATATATTTTTTAAAAAACAGCCAAGGCAAGAACTTTCTGAAAACTAGATCTCCTTCTTCTCAGAGCTACAGCTCTCCTTCTCCTCATTCAGGGTGGTGGTGGTTAGGGAGGGAGAGGCCACCTCAGCTGCAATACTAGGAGCTAGGTCATGGGTAGGCAAACTAAGGCCCGGGGGCCGGATCTGGCCCAATCGCCTTCTAAATCCGGCCTGCAGACGGTTCAGGAATCAGCGTGTTTTTACATGAGTAGAATGTGTCCTTTTATTTAAAATGCATCTCTGGGTTATTTGTGGGGCATAGGAATTCGTTCATTCCCCCCCCCCAAAAAAAATAGTCTGGCCCCCCACAAGTTCTGAGGAACAGTGGACCAGCCCCTTGCTGAAAAAGTTTGCTGACCCCTGTCCTAAACACATACTTGCTGTTTATTCAGGGAGGGGCAGGCCTTGTTTTCAGTATTGTAATGCGTGTCCTATAAATCAACAGGATCCCTTCCAAAGGCAAAATCTGTGAAGAAGTCAGAAAATGTTGAGACCCAGCATTATCCCCTTTCGCATGGTGGTATGTGCAGCACTTTGCCGTTCTTTGTATCTATCCAGCACTGACCTAACACGGTACCTTCACTTATTTCACTCAGAAGTGACCAAACTCTGTTTCTTCTTACTTAGATTCTAGATCAGGGATGAGGATCCTGTGGCCCTCCATATTTTGTTGGACTACATCTCCCATTATTGTGGCCTACTGGCCACACTGGCTGGGGCTGATGGGAGCTGGAGTCCCAACAATATCAGGAGAGGCAAAGATCCGTCACCCTGTTCTACATCAAACCGAGGGCAATTAAGCTGATATAAAAATTTAGACTGTATGAATTCTGTGTCCCTGCTTTGATGAGGTAAATCCAGTGTGATCTTCCATTTTCCAGGTGACACTAAAAAATGCATCAAAATTGGTGGTGAGTTTTATGCAGCCGACAAACTGGAAGAGAGGAACAAAGCTCAGGATCTGAAGCCCAGCGGGAAAGCTAAAGAATCCCAGGTCTGTAAATACATATGCCACACAATATACTTCTAATCCTTTCACATTTTCTCTGCCTCTTTTGCCTTGAAGTTACTAGCAAGCTTTGAGGGCCACAGAGTCCTTCAGACCACAGTGCCAGGTGAGTGGATCATGGCATTGGTTTTGCCAAGGGCAGATACTGCCGGTTTTTGTTTATGCAGCACCTGCAGTCAGGTGCTTCACAATTACTTCTGTGTGCAATTACCAACCTCTCTATTAAGGGGCAAACCCAGCAGCTTCGGCTCATGGCAAGCGAATCACATGACCCACCCACCCACCTCACTCAGGGAATTTACTGGTAGAACAGAACAAGCAGTTGCGTAAGTGAAGCCTTAGTCTAATACTGCACCCGAGAGTCAGACAGAAACAAGGAGGGCTGGGCTCTTGCACTTTTAATAGCTGCTTAGAAGAGGGAATTGCAACAAGAGTAGTAGGTTCAATGGTAGCTACAACGGCTGAAATTCCTTCTTCTGCACAACTACTGAAGATGCAGGAGTCCTATTCAGCTGAACACTCCAACCAACACCCTTCCTTCAGGTGTGTCTTGTGCCTCTTTGCCTCACAACTCAACTTGACTCTTTTACCTGTGGGGAAGCTTGTGTGAGTTTTCTGCACATTCCAGTCAAAGTTCAAAGGCTACAGAGGAGAAATTTATAGCTGATCCAGTGTTGTTAGGTTCTGGATCAGCTGTGTTTTAATGTATGTCTGTTGCAAAGCCTTTATGGCGCTCTTTTATTGTTTTTAGAATAAGAATAATAATTTTTATTTATACCCCGCCCTCCCCAGCCAAGGCCGGGCTCAGAGCGGCTTACAAGCAATAATAAAAACAAATTGAATGAATACAACTTAAAAACAAAATTAAAATACAACATTAAAATAATGGAACATTAAAATATTAAAATGTAGCCTCATCGCAGGAGGAGAAGGAAAAGAAAAAAGAAAGAGAGGGAGGGAATCAAATTGGCTCCAAGCCAAAGGCCAGGCGGAACAACTCTGTCTTACAGGCCCTGCGGAAAGAAATCAGATCCTGCAGGGCCCTGGTCTCATGAGGCAGAGCGTTCCACCAGGCCGGAGCCAGAGTTGAAAAGGCCCTGGCTCTGGTTGAAGCTAATCTAACTTCCTTAAGGCCCGGGACCACTAGGGTGTTGCTATTTATGGACCTTGAGGCTCTCCGTGGGGCATACCAGGAGAGAATTTTATGTGTACTGCTTAGAGATTTTTTAAAATATTAAGTTGTTTAGAGAAGCTTTTAAATAATAAATGAACTTGTGCGTTATCATCACAGCTGCTGCAAAAGGCAGCATCAGATAGAACAACATTAATTAATAACTTTACTACAAGACCCATGGATGACCCATACCTGTCAGTTTTCTTAGGGAGACAGAAGAACATCTCCAGTGGCATTGGGGAGGAGCTGGAGAGGAGCATCATTTTAGCTTTTCAAAGTACAAACACACTGAAGCACCAACACTATGCATTGTGACCCTCATGTAGTGCAGCCTTTTCCAACCTGGTGCCTCCTTAAAGATGTTTCTGACTACAATTCCCATCAGCCCATGCTGCATCTAGAGTGCACCAGGTTAGGGAAGGCAGGTCTGGGACAGTCCTACTTGGAATAACTGCTATGATCAGTGGGGTGGACTTACTCCTTGGTTCATAATTCTTCTCTTGATTTTCAGAATGGAGATCAAAAAGCAAACTTGCAGAATAGTTGCCCTACCATCCATTTCCACACTGTGGATCCAGCCCCCCAGCAGGTAACAAAAAGAATGTCATTTTCCTTTCCCTGTGCTAAAGGTATGTCAGCTTCCCTCTGCCAGTGCTCTTCATATATGGCTATGTTTTTAATGGAGGAGGTTTCTCCTGTTCTTCATATATTTCCACCTCTTTGTATAGTGGGATTTCTTGCTGTTTTTTTTTTTTTAGTAACATGGAAAACTGTTCACACAACATTGTTTTATTTTGTTATTCATCATATTTGTATTCTACCCTTCCTGGAAAGGAATTCAGGTGGTTTACGTAGGATTATTTATCCTACTTTATCTTCACCAGAACCCTGTGAGGTAGGTTGGGCAGAGAGATAAAACGTGACTTTTCCTAAAGTCTCCCAGTTAGCTTTGTGGCTGAATGGGGATTTGAACTCGGGTCTACCCAGTCCAGTTCAAGTGTACTATCCACTCAAACACTTTTTTAGCGTGCAAATAGAAGCAAGTGGAGTTTCCACCCTTATGGGATTTAGAACTCATGGGCTGGGTGTGGCGTTCGTACGGAGCCCCCGGTCGTCTCACAGACTATTGACCCATACACCACTAATCCACTGCCACCAACCAAGTCCTCTCTGGTAAAATCACTTAGTTTCAGTCAGGTTCTCAAGGTAACAAAGAAGAGTGTAGTTTATTGTAGACACAAACAAACTTTGACTGCATTCCAAACGTTGTTACTCTTTACCTTCTTAGTCTTATTTTATCCTGTCTCTATCTCTTCTACCTCCCCTCACACAAGAACCCACTGCACTAACTGTCTCTCTAATTCCAACTGCTTTTCCAACTGCCTTTCCCAACCAACCAGCTCACTAAAACCAACCAACTACCCACCATCAACTAACTCAAACCTCGTGCTAAGCCCTTTTATAAACAGGTAGGCTCCGCCTCCAGCTTTCCTATTGGTCTACATTTTTAACCCTTTCTCGCCCCCCTGTACAGACATTTTCTAAACAAACAGGCACACTGGGTATTGTCAGGAAGGGGAAAACCCTGAGATTAAACATAATCAAATGTGTACGCATACACATATGAAATGGGACATATTTGTAGGTATTTTTAGCATCTGTATTTT
The DNA here is from genome assembly GCF_027172205.1 of Podarcis raffonei. NCBI lineage: Eukaryota > Metazoa > Chordata > Lepidosauria > Squamata > Lacertidae > Podarcis > Podarcis raffonei. The sequence continues at coordinate 62,581,175 of NC_070606.1, read as the reverse complement.
CAGCATTATGCTAAATTTAAAGAGAGAGAGGAAAAAAGAAAATATGGAAGGAGGGTAGTTGGGCAGTTTGTCTGTTCGAACAAGTTGAAGGCATAAGCAACTTTTAAGGAGAGATGCCTTGTGCTTTTATGCTGCAGGTGTATTTCCCAAGTAGCTACTCCACATATAAGCAGTCAGCACTGTAGCTTTTGGAAAATACATCTGGAAACCTGCAAAGGAGGCAACCCATGGTAACTCCCCGGTGCATCACCTCATGGGATTACAGACACACGTCCCCATGTGGTTACTGCAGGCAAACATTATGATGTTTGTTGTGAGATGCACACAGTGGCACCTGGAAACACATCTGCCAGAGAAAATATGAAATGGTCTTCGCTTTTTTAAATGTAAAAGCCACAGAAATTGGACACTGATTAAGACTGGACGGAGTGAGAGTCACAGACTGTGCAAGCCTCTTGCTGCAGTACAGTCGGGTCACACCCACGCCATATATTTAAAGCACATTGTTTTCCCCTGGAGAATCCTGGGGAATGTAGTTTAAGGTTACTGGATATTGTAGCTCCGTGAGGTGTAAACTACAGTTCCCAGGATTCCTTGGGGGAAGCCTTGTGTTTTAAATGAATGGTGTAGATGTCACCACATTCACAAATCATGCCTAAAACCGAAGCCAGTCTTTTGGCCTGAAAACTAGTGTTTCTTTATAGAGAAGATGTGCTGAGCATCCCAGCTGTCCTAGACAGAGGCACATCTGACACAGGCATGTTGAGTGCTACCCTTTGCCTTGCATTTCTTTCTTCTTCTTTTTTTATTGATACAGCAAGAAAAAAGAAAAAGCACAAATACCAAATCACACACAGGAATAACCATAGACACATAATTTTCTTAACAAACAATAAAACATATATTGGTCTTAACACTAAAGACCCAACCTCCCATCTATTCCATATTTCGATTTCATATTACTTATTGCCAATACACACTTTTATCATAATTAAACTTTTTCTTAATATATCTAATTTCTTATATCTACCTTGCAACTATTACTGAAGTTCCTCGAATGCTGCAACAAATTTAAACTACTGTATTTATTTTTCAAATATTCTTTGAAAACCTCCCATTTTGAAACAAATTCCTGTTTTGATTTATTCTTTATTTTTTCTGATAGACCGTCTAATTCAGCATATTCTGTCAGCTTTTGGATCCAATCTTGTATAGAGGGGATTTCATTACTCTTCCATTTTGCCCCAATCAGAACTCTTGCTGCCGCCGTCGGGTATAAAAAGATACCCTTCCTCTTTTCCCTTTGCCTTGCATTTCTGATGCTCTTAAGCAGAAAATGAATCTCCACCAAGCCACATAGTTCATTATGTCTTGAAAGTTTTACCCCACTTGGGAAGTCCCAGGTTTCCTCAGCTTCTTATACTGGTGCCAGATTCACCCATGGGACAAGGTTTCACCATGAGAATCATTTCTCCTTGGCAGAGCTTAGTGCCGCTCTTGCCAGAATGGAATTCCCCAAAGATTTCACAGTTAAAGGCTGTTGCACAGCAAGGAACACCTTGCACATCAAAGCCAGTGTTGGTCCTCACTTTCCCCTGCTCAGTTGGGTTTTGCTTCTGAAGCCATCTCTCTTAATAAGGGCAAATTAGCAAAACTTGCAGAGGCTCAGTTACAATGTCCATTGCATGCCCTCTGTGCCTCCCACCAAGGCTCTCAAGTTTTGGAAAAGCAGAATTTGAAGAAAGAAGCAAAGCGCAAAGGACAGAACAAGCCCCGTTTCCTACAGGAAGCAGCACTGTACTTTATTACTGTCAAGCGTTCCTGCTGCATCAGACTCTGCTGCACAAATGACCAAAGGTGTGACGCTATTTTCTTGGATGTTCTGTCTCAAAGCAGAGTTCAATAAGAGCCAGAGCAAGGGCAAACCTCCCTTTAATTCTGTCTGTTTCATGTATTTCCAGTGTTGCAATTAATTCACCCATTTCTAGGGATCTTGCCTGCCAGAAAGAGCTCTCTGCTCTAACTCCCTGTTGCCCTGAGACTGCAGAGCTGTAAGGGAAGTGGGACTAGAGCGGCTGGGTTGTGGATGTGTGCACTTGAGATTATGTAACTTCATAAATTGTTGCCTGGACTTTCTTGCATTCCTCTTCCCTCCCCATTCCTTTTTCCTTTTGTGTTGTGTCCAATCCTGGAGTCTCGCAATCCCTTTAAAAAAAAAACCTGTGTAGAGCATTTAATCAATTTTATGCACTTTAAGTGTTGATGATGAAAGTAGCAGAGGCTGGTGATCTGGATAGGTGGCTGTAGGTGTGTGTAGGTCCCTAGCCATGTAGAGAGAATCCGTCTGAAAATGGAGTCTTTATTCTATTTCAATTCTCCCAAATTTTGCTGGGCCAGAAGAACGATGACGAATGTGCCGTCTGCAGGGATGGTGGGGAGCTGATCTGCTGTGATGGATGCCCCAAGGCCTTTCATCTCACCTGCCTTGTGCCACCACTGACAGAGATTCCCAGGTAATGACAGTTCTGCTGGTATTTCCATAGCCCCCTGGAATCACATCAAGATCTGGGTGCAGAACAGGTTTTATTTTGATTATAAGCCACCTTAAATGCTTGCTTGCTAGAAATCCAGGATATAATGGCTTGAAACAAGTATCTGGACCATGATCAGACAGTTTTTACAGCTGATCTTCCTTGTGCATGTTCGGAGAGCATATTGGCCTAACCCCAACCACAGTTCTCACAGCAGATGAAGATGATTACCGGACTTGCGCAGAGCCTCTTCTCTTCTAGGAACAGGGAGTGGCCTAGGAGGGAAAGGCACCCATCCTTTTATTTCTCAGGATCTTTCCTGTGTGCAATTTGTTTATGTCTTCCTGCCCTCACTTGCAATAGTGTGTCTGAGACTGGTGGTAGATATGCCATTTTCCATTGGGTGGGTGAGTGGGGGACTGTTTTTGTTTACATTTGCTTAACTTGTTTCATCCATTTCTTCCTCTCTTTCTCTACTTGCTATTCACGATCATGCTCCTGTCTTTTTCCCCTCGGGACACTGAGCAGCGGGACATGGAGGTGCGATTCCTGCTCCTCCGGGCAATCGAAACAATACAGGGGCAATGGAGAAGAGAACAGCAGGAATGCCCTTTCTCAAACACAGGTATAATTATGATCCTTGATTTCTCTGTGTCCCTTCACGATCCTCTCTTTTCCTCTGCCTTGCGGGAAAATTTTCTCCGTGAAGCAACTCAAAGAAACTGCTCTGTTGCTCTTGTCTCCTTCAACAGCTGTTTATGGTCTTTTTGTGCACATTTATTGCAGTCCACTTTTCCTTTGTGAGAAAAGGGAGAATAAATGGCCCGGACCTTTGGAATGCAATAATCTTTAATATCAACAAAATTGCAGTCTCTGAAGGTGTTTTAACACCTTCACATGACCAACACCCCAAAACCCTGCTGAAATATAAATTGTATCCTGCAGTGACCCCTTGTGGCTGTTTTCCATTACTGCTGTGTGACATTTCTCTCTTTAATTATTTTTTTAAATAATTCGTTTGTAGGACAATCTATCATATTTATTATTGCAATAGAAGTAAAATGGTAAAAATGAAGTTCAGTGTGTTCATTATTACACTTAGTCACTTTTTTTAATACAAAAAGCAAACTCAAATCTTCTTATGCAAGTAATGTGATATATTCTATCAATATATTTATTTTGCATACCTGCTTAGGGAGCTGTATATCTCCAGAGAACAACAGAAGATGGAAGGAGGGTTCTCATCAAGGAACCTGTGTGTGCCTCCCTCAGGCAGCCTTTGCTCTCTGTGACCCCAGTATCTGGTGTGGCACCGCCAACAGTTCAGAATGTGGGAACAGAGAAACAGCTGGTCAGTATCTTATCTCCCGTGGAACTTTCCACCATTCACTGGGCTTAGCCATTTCCTAACATTGCTGTGATGAAACTATACTCTGCTTAGTTCATTTTTCTGAGGCCCTGAAAAATCTTACAATGGCCCCAATGGAAGTGGTAAGTTAGAAATCAAAGCAATTGCAGTGGACCAGACAAGCATAAGACGGGACGGTCACATGCAGCACGTGGTAGCTCTGAAGAAGAAGAGGACCATGATTTGCTAGAAACCTGACTCCAAATTCTTTCTTTTTTTCCCTTTACAGAAGCTGACCATTGGGGAGAAGTGTGGAGTATGCAGGAAAGCAGGAGACCTGATCTACTGCAATAAGTGTTTCCGGGCTTTCCACTGGCCCTGCCATTTTCCTGCCCATGCAGATCAAATCAGGTGCCATTTACATCCAAGAATTAAGCCATCCATAGCTCCCCAGACTTTATAGTTCTTGTTTGTGAGAGCGTGAGAGAGCATGAGAGAGAGAGAGAGTAAGCCAGATGGTGGCTTACTAAGCCTGGTTTAATGTCATAGTAAAGGTAAAGGGACCCCTGACCATTAGGTCCAGTCGTGGCCGACTATGGGGTTGCGGTGCTCATCTAGCTTTATTGGCCAAGGGAGCAGGCGTACAGCTTCCGGGTCATGTGGCCAGCATGACTAAGCTGCTTCTGGCGAACCAGAACAGCGCACGGAAACGCTGTTTACCTTCCCGCCGGAGCGGTACCTATTTATCTACTTGCCTTTGACGTGGTTTCGAACTGCTAGGTTGGCAGGAGCAGGGACCGAGCAACGGGAGCTCACCCTGTCGCGGGGATTCGAACCGCTGACCTTCTGATTGGCAAGTCCTAGGCTCTGTAGTTTAACCCACAGCGCCACCCACATCCCAGTGTCATAGTACCAGATCAGAAATGAGGACAGGCACCACAAGATGGGAGTTTTGTTTATGTAAGTGCTGCTCTTCTGAATACTGCTACCCTGTAACAGGATGAACATGGAGAGTGGCCTATTTATTGTTTGAACAGGTGTCAGGTGTGCCAGAATGGTGATTCTTACTAGGGGGCGGGGACACTTTACCTGAAGCCACCACCCTAAGTCCTTCACAGATAGATGTTCTAGTATTTTACTCAAAGCAACATCTTGATCTCAAAGCAGACAAAATCCAGAGTTTTCCAAACGAATCCATGCATTTTACCATGTTTATATCCTGGAGTGTCCAGTGTGGACTTCAACTAGCTACTCTCCAACGACAGGTGATGTTGAAGTCCTTATATTACTTTTTAAATAGGCGCTCTCTGCTAGCAAATCTGAATCATACAACTGGAAGCTGGGCCTGGTTGCATAATGAGCTTAATGTTAGCAAAAGTGATGTCTCATGGCTCACTCATACAGTTGGACGGTCAACATCAGTTTTCAATTGTACGAATCAGCCTTGAGTTTTACCAGGCAATCTTGCATGGTTTCTCCTTCCTCTCCTCTTAGGGCTTTTTCTCACTGCAGAGTAGTTGAGTAGCTAAGCATATGGCTGGCCTGTACCAGTACAGGTGGGGGCTCACATGACTGAGTATCTCAACCACCATACAAAAAGGAATCCATGCATATGAAAAACTAGGTTTCAGGAAGAAAGGTTCTAGCCTAACTTTCTTCCTGACATCTCGTTTTCTATGTGGGTGTAATATTTTTGTATGGAAGAGCATTCAACCATGTGAGGCCCCTCGTTGACCTGAAGTAGTCCAGTCCAGCTTTAACCTGTTATCTGTGCTTTCTGAAATATAGGTTTGTGACTTCAAAGGGTAAGATCCTTTGTGTGTTTTGTTCTAGTGGAATCTTAATGTGCAAATCCTGCACTAGCAACCATCCCATGACCATCAGCTTGGATGGAGCTACAAACTCAAACACCCCAACAGTACGAGCGGTAAAGGTCTGGATTTTCCAAAATCTTTTCAACTTTATAGTAGCTAGTGAGTTTAATCTTTGCAGCTCCCCTGTGGAGGTCCATTAGGATGAGAGATAACTGGTTGTGTGGAGACTTGAATTTGGGTCATCCCAGTCAAAGTCTGACAATCAGACGTACACTATACGAGTTCTCATTGTTATTGTTAATACCTGTTAATTTTCTATAACATCAGTGTGTTAATAATACAGTGGAAGGAAGGAGAAACAGGCAGGAAGAGGGTGTGAATGTGAGCAAATAATTACATTCAAAAAACTTGGTTACCCTCAATAGATGAGGATTAAAAGTTGCCAAAGGAAGAAGGAAGGGAGAATGGATAAAGGAAACTGCAGTATACATGAGTTGAATTTGATATTGTTGTGCATCTCATGGTATGTATCCTTTGAATATAATGATGAAGACAGCAATAATATAAAAAGAAAGTTCTTAGCTTTGTCCTTCAGTTGCAAATTGAACATCACTAGCTTTTAACTTTGGATGGCAGAGCCATTTTTAGGGACAACACTGGGAGTCAGTTACCATCAAACCAACCCCCTCCCCTGCAAAAGAAAGCTGCATCTGGGCTCAGTATACATGAAGGAGCGTCTCCACCCCCATCGTTCTGCCTGGATGCTGAGGTCCAGCGCCGAGGGCCTTCTGGCGGTTCCCTTGCTGCGAGAAGCCAAGTTACAGGGAACCAGGCAGAGGGCCTTCTCGGTAGTGGCACCCGCCCTGTGGAACGCCCTCCCATCAGATGTCAAAGAGAAAATCAACTACCACTTTTAGAAGACATCTGAAGGCAGCCCTGTTTAGGGAAGCTTTTAATGTTTAACAGACTATTGTATTTTAATATTTTGTTGGAAGCCGCCCAGAGTGGCTGGGGAAACCCAGCCAGATGGGCAGGGTATAAATTAAATTATTATTATTATTATTATTATTACTATTACTATTATTCAGTCTTTACCCTGATTGTAGGCTACATACATCCTGCAGAAGGAATTTCCAGTTTCCTAGAGTTGACTAGGTTATTCAGCATTTATATAATGGAGAATTACTAAGGCTGCAATTCAATAAATGGGTAAATCCCATTGAACAAATTGGGTCTTACTTCTGAGTAGACATGCATAGGATTGCACTGTAAGATGAGATTTTGAATCCTAGGTGGTGGAAGAATCTGCTGGGACTGAACCCCTTCTGAACAAGGATGATCTGGACTCTCTCTTAGGGGAGGTAATGGAAAACAAATCTTCTTGTGCTATAATTTGTCCAGTGCTGAACAGGTCTGTGGATTCTGGAACTGTCCATCGCAGTGCTTGAGATAATTTGGGAGATTTTAGGTCCCCCTTGATATTAATTTGTTCTTAATTTCAATACTTTGCACTTTCACGTTGCAAGTAGTTGTAACTTGAGAGCACTTTCATCACATCCAGTAACACGGCAGAAACTCCTCCGGGCTGCTAATAAGGATGGCAGATCAGTTATGCCTGGTGGACCTGTGCAGTCTGTGTACTTCAAAACAGGAGAGCAGCTCTGTATTTGTCTGCTGCCTGCATTTTGCTCCTATGAATTGCTACTCTTATTTCAGTACTGTTGACCTGGTGAACAAATAGAAATGCCTCTTTTCTCTCTAATCCTACAGAATACCTTTGATGGGATCTTGCACTGGGCATTCCAGAGCATGCCTCGTCCACTGTCAGACACTCAAGGATTTTTCTCATAGGACTCTGGATTTGGCAGTTTTGCTATTGTGTCAAACATGTTCCTATTGTCTCTTGCTGAAACATTGGCACCCAAAACTACTTGCTTTCATGTAGTCTATATTACCGCAATGATATAGTTCTGTTAAATTGATACTTCTCTGCTCATCTCCAATTGAGAGAATTGATATTTTCAGTCTGTACCTGAGTAGCTTATCGTAATCACCCATCAAATAATTGAGTGATGGGATAGTAATTGAATTGTAGTATATTCTTTTTTCCACAGATTTTTTGATGAGGGCTTCAAAAGCAAAGTCCCTCTGAACATTCTTCCTGGACAAGTTCCATGCTTCCTTTGTCAATAAGATTACTTTATGCCATTCCTATAGTGTGCTACAGCCTAGATTTAACCAGAAGCTTTTCCCTATTACTCTGCAAATTAAATTATCAGACACTTTTGAGGTTCTACAGGAGCCATTGCTATGGTTCCAGTTCTCAGGCAGCATGAAGAGGAAACTATGCAAAAACCATGTAACAAGCAGACAAAGCACAGCAGATTTTCCCAGATGCACTGAAATGTGGGGAATCCAAGCTGCCTAAGGGGGACATTATAGAACCAAAAGTATTCAAGAGGGCAGGGACTCAAACTGCCGTCAGCGCCAGCCAGCGTGGCGTGGCCAATTGTAAGGGATGATGGGGATTGCTGTCCTACAATATCCAAAAACCCACAGGTTACCAGCCATGTCTGGTATATAAGAAATCTTCTTCAGGCTTAAAAGTTTATAACTGCGAGAGGCCAAGTTACAGGGAGCCAGGCAGAGTGCCTTCTCGGTAGTGGCGCCCGCCCTGTGGAACGCCCTCCCATCAGATGTCAAAGCGATAAACATCTACCTGACATTCAGTAGACATCTGAAGGCAGCCCTGTTCAGGGAAGTTTTTAATATGTGACATTTTAGTGTATCTTTCATCTTGTTGGAAGCCGCCCAGAGTGGCTGGGGAAACCCAGCCAGATGGGCGGGGTACAAATAATAAATTATTATTATTATTATTATTTATTATGAGTTTACTAATATGAATTAATATGTGTTGCTTATGATTATGTGATATTGTAGGTGTTTGTGGACTGCCCTTGAGTGAGTCTGCTTGTCCTTTATAGCTTGTCTCTCACGGCTACTAATGGCAGAGCACCTTGTAGCAATTCATGTTATATGCTGAGTTAAAACATTAAAGGTGTCATGGCTGCTCCTAAATGATAAAATTGTTCTCCTGGAAGCTTTTCCAAAGTCAACTTGAAACAGTAAGAACCATTTGGGCTGCATTTGGAGGGTAAGGCGAAACTAGCAAATATTTTATTGCTTTCTAGTGCATGAATATCATGGACATTTTATTGTAATATTGTTGTTTTTAACTTTCATTAGTTAGCTGGGGAATCGCCTTTGGGAGACGATGGGTTGCAATTTAAACAAATGAATCATTGCTTCTTAATTAGCAAAATATGTAAAATGCATAGTTTTTGCCATACTTTACCAGTGAAATAGGAAATCCAACCTCTTTTAGAACTGGTTTACTAACCTGGACCAATAAATCAGTGAATGGTAAAACGCTGCATGGAACATCTCTTCAGTTTATGGGAATACAGTTTGATAATAACTAGGACAGAACTAGAGATGAGGAGGAAGGAAACAAAATCACATCTTATGAAGATTGAAAAGAGCTCCAAGTAGGGAATTGGCAACAAAATGACAAGCGAGACTTAGTATTTCACAATTTTCCTTTTCTACAGGGGAGGGGTGGGTGGGAACCATCTCTTACGGCTAGGACCTTTCCACACCCAGTGTTGTCAGGATCTCCTGCACTAATGTTTCCAGTCGCATCTGGTGCTCAATGATGCTGTTCATTTGCTTCTGCAATGTCAAAACATCCAGGGCTGCATCAAGCCGACTGCATCGGTCCAGGGCTTTCTTTAGGTCTGCATGTTGATGCCGCAAGCCAATTAGGTGGCCATTGATATCTTGGAGCTTCACCTGCAAGGCTTTGCGATTCCCAAAGGTGTTTTGGAATAGTCGTTTCATTTTGTACACAGAACGCAGGATGGCAAGTCCTAGGCTGGATGCTGAGGGGAAACAGAAACGAAGACCAGACCATAAGGAGGATTGAGACAATAATGACATGGCAGACAGAGCCAATGCCCATCTGACATTCATTCCAGTGGGTGGAGGGAAGCCTAGCTGCCTAGTCCTATAGCTACTTCAATTCCACCTCCTATGCCAGTGAGAAAATCTGCCATCCAACCCCAGACAGCTCCCTCTGCCAGCCACCTCCCCCAAATCCCCATGCCCACCAAAAATCAAGGCAGAGAGGATGCAGCAACTGTAGCCCCGTGGTGTAGGGCCTGGGGCTATCAGACTCACACATGGTGTGGGGCTTCATGCTCCGGCGCCAATGGCATCTCCGATGTGGTGTCCTCAGCACAGGTGGTGGGTTCGCCTGTGGTGAATCCGGTAGGCTCGCCTGTGGTGAATCTGGTGGGCTTGCCTGTGGTGAATCCAGTGGGCTCGCCTGTGGTGAATCCGGTGGGCTCGCCTGTGGTGAATCCGGTGGACTCACCTGTGGTGAATCCGGTGGACTCACCTGTGGTGAATCTGGTGGGCTTGCCTGTGGTGAATCCGGTGGACTCACCTGTGGTGAATCCGGTGGACTCACCTGTGGTGAATCCGGTGGACTCACCTGTGGTGAATCTGGTGGGCTTGCCTGTGGTGAATCCAGTGGGTTGCACCTTGCCCTGGTGAGTGCAGATGGTGAGAGACGCCTCAACTCCACTCGAAGGAGCTTGTGTGGGGTCCTGCCTGGTGACTGAGGTGCCACTGGAGTAGTCTCTTCTGATGACCCTGGCGTGGCCTCTTCTGATGGCTCGGGCATGGCCTCTTCTGATGACCCTGGTGTGGCCTCTTCTGGGTCATCATGACAGACCACAGCTAGGGTGGGAGATGATGAAGCTCAGTAACTGACGGTCTCTATTCTTCACAGTAGCCATGTCATTCCCCAAAGAGTCAAAGCTTCAATGAAGTTCGCATATGTGGGCATCCAGGGAATCCATGTCCTGAATTATGGTAGCATTCTAATGGGAACAGGGAATGACTGCCTATCTCTGTGAGAGGCACATCAAAGATTCACCCAGCAAAGGGCATACATCACAATACCACAATACAAAATTGGGCATTCCAGGCAACCTTTGGTGCAACCACATTATAAAGCCAGCCTTGGACCCAAAGGCATGAATTTGATCCTGGGCTTCCCACATATAACCCAACACTCTCACTGCTTTGTAATACATACCTCACAGAAAGTTTCCACTGACCTGATGACTGGAACTGAGCTGATTCGCAAAATGATACCGATGGATTCTTTACCTGCCAAATAAAAATAGGCACAGATGATTCAACAGGCATAGTCAAACTGCGTGTCATTCAGCAAAACACAGCACCTGCAGTCTAGAAAGACAAGTCTTGCATTTTTTATAATAGAATCCTAGAGTTCTAGAGTTGGATGGGACCCCAAGGATCATCCAATCACAGAAGCCATTAGTAAGAAAAATTAATTTCAGCCAGGTGTGTTTGGCACTGCCTGTGCCAACTACCTTTTCTCAGTTTAGCTTTTGCCTATCCCCATTTTGTTTATACTCTTTCCTAGTTTACCAAGCTCTGGTTTGGGGCAAATACAGTAAAAGGCCATCTCATCTGCTGTCAAGAATCTCAGCTTGCCTTACTGTTTTCTGGCCCATAAATCATTCTTTGGTTATCAGTCATGGTCCCTGGATCCTGCTCTTCATCTGACCCATTCTCTGGTGGCCTCACCAGACATCCTTTTATAATGATATTTATTAAATTTTCCATTTTAACAATCCAATAAAACCACATTAAAAACATTCCAAATCAAACAGTCCAAATATTATGCCAAATTATAAATCTTTGTTTGGCTTCCCATGCTCTGAGGTCGGGGAGTGCTGATCATCTCACATTTGTGCTGCTTTTCATAGTTCTTCCAGGTAGTTCCCATAAGTCAATCCGATGTTAATCCTTCATTTGTTTTTAACAGCCTCCAAGTTCGTCTGGCAAGCGAGTTAAATCAATACAGTATATTTCTGTGTGGGTGTTTATATTCCTTTTCTCTCTCTTTTTATTCTTTGTACTCTGAATCTGATCGTGGCATTTCACTTTCACTTCCTCACGCCTGTGATTATCCACTGCGACACATTCCAAAATGGAGGAAATTTGGCTTTCTGCCAGTTGTACCAGGCATATGTCCAAACTTCTCCATTTTATCTCATTCCAAAGCAATTAAGCCTGTACTTTAGCAAGAAACCTTGATTTCCACAATTGCAAGTTCATAAATCTTTTCCAAACAGTCAATAATTAGACCAAAATTATATCAATGAATACAGCACTCTCCAGTCCTGCTTGCGTACATAAACAATCTGGCAGTCAGTCCTTCCAGGGAGATTTGCCAAGTAAAATAGCAAAACGAAGTATATAAACAAGAAACAAAGGAGGCTCACCCCCCTTCCGTTCCAACATACCAGTCCCGTACTGGTAATCCTTCTTCCAGTCGAATCTTTTGGCACCTCAGAGGCTGAATCAATTAGCAGAGTAGTTTATCTCCCCTCACTCAGAGCATGCCCATTAATTAAGTCTGAATTTTCATCTTAAAAAACAGGAGTTTGTTGCTCATGGCGGTGACTTCGGAAAGTTGCCAAAGAGACGCATGGTGTTTTCCACCTAGTGCCCCCTGCCCCCTCATTCCTCCCAGATTGGGAGCAGGTGTTGAGTGACCTGCGAGTGAAGCTGCTCCCCCCCCCCAGGGCCTGGGGCAGTTGGGAGGATGATTAGTCCCATCTCATCCTCAAAATATTCCGTGCGAAATGACTCCGATGTAATGGGCAGCCGCCATCATGGCAGCCCAAACCGGAAGCCCTCACCAGACATCCTTTTAACTGTGCTTTCATGAGTGCTTGTGCTCATGATGTTATTAGGGCAGCTCTATACAACCCTAGTTCCTATACTGTTTGTGCCTGCAAAAGTTTCAGGGTGGACATACTTGCTTTGCTTCCAATTGGTGACGGCTACTATTGCCTGGCCATCATGCCTGCCCCACAGTTAGGCCACAGTCATTGCAGCACATCTCTTAATTATGTGTAGAAGTCCCTAGATCTTCCAGAGACAACACTTTTTTCCAGTTCCATTCACAACAGGTCTACTAGCATTGACAGGGAGGTGGTGCTGGGCTCAACCATTTCATCTTTCCAGGGCCCACAGGCAGCATCCATAGTCTGAGGGTTTTTTTTCCATGCTGATAGTGCAGTTCCTTTTTTATATATATTTTAAAATGTCAACTGCTTTGAGCACAGGTGTATTTGTGGAAAACATAATATATGAATAAATTGACAATATCTATGGCTGTCACACACCAATATGGTAAAACTGTTGATAAACTGTTACCTTTTTCCTCCTGCCGTATATTCGTTTTGGATTAGGAAGATATCCACTCTGAAATAAGCATGACATAATTAGTTACTCTGATGCATTAGCGGGATCCCAAAATAGTATTTGAAATGAGGGAATCCACACAAAGAAGTGGGAACTATTTTTGAAACATCTATTTTTTGACATCAGTATATAAGAAGCTGGCTCTATTTCTTAGCACAGATACCGCTCACATCACTCCCATATATATTTATATGCGTTATTGTCATAGGTGCCTGAAAATGTTAATACATCTTTGCTCCAGGAAATACACCTCTTGCCTTTAACTGGCACACACCTGAGCAACATACAGTGGTACCTCGGGTTAAGAACTTAATTCGTTCTGGTGGTCCGTTCTTAACCTGATGTACCACTTTAACTAATGGGGCTTCCTGCTACCGCTGCGCCGCCACCGCACGATTTCTGTTCTCATCCTGAAGCAAAGTTCTTAACCCAAGGTACTATTTTGGGGTTAGCGGAGTCTGTAACCTGAAGCATCTGTAACCCGAGGTACCACTGTGTAAGAATAAAAAGTAGCAGAAAATGCAAGCAAAAGGAATTCCTTTGTTTCCAATTCTTTTAGTCTAATTTTGTGTCTATCTCACCACCAACACCTCCCATTGTTGTAGCAGGTACAAGGAAGGTACAACAATACTATATTATTACATAAGGACAGGATATTGTATTTGTGATTATAAGAAGGAAAGGTGTGACTGTCTGCAAACTTGAAAGTATCATCTAATACTTCTTTCAGATCACATGTAGAAAATAAAGCATTAAAATTACAGGCATTACAAGTGAACTGCATACCTCTATTAATTTTTCTAAAGGAAGCCCTTTATGGCGGATACTTCTTTTCCAGGATTTCCAGCTTTCACGTTCTCCTTCAGCCTCAAATTCTGGTGGCGTGAACCACTTTCCATCAGAACCCTTGATGGACTTCTGCGAAATTCCTATGACAAACAGAGAAGTCACATGAATGTTACACACCTATCCCAATCAGCAAAGTTCACTGAATCATGTAAGAAATCTGACAACAATTTATCCAATATATACTTTAGAAAACGGCGTTTCCGTGCACTGCTCTGGTTTGCCAGAAGCAGCTTAGTCGTGCTGGCCACATGACCCAGAAGCTGTACGCCAGGTCCCTCGGCCAATAAAGCGAGATGAGCGCCACAACCCCAGAGTCATCCGTGACTAGACCTAATGGTCAGGGGTCCCTTTACCTTTTTACTTTAGAAAAAAAACATATGAACAGAGATTCTGATACAAGCACTACAATAAATTTCTGCATGGGGCTTGGTGCTTCTGACTAAAACTATTTAGTGTTTGATTTTGTTGTAAATAGGTATGCAATAAGAATCACTGATCAGGGAACACAAGTCTGTCTTGATACTTCAGCAGCTCCTCTGCTGAACTCTTCCAGTATTTCTTTACCGTATTTTTCGCCCCATAGGACGCATTTTTCCCCCTCCAAAAATGAAGGGGAAATGTGTGTGCGTCCTATGGGGCGAATGCAGGCTTTCGCTGAAGCCTGGAGAGCGAGAGGGGTCGGTGCGCACCGACCCCTCTCGCTCTCCAGGCTTCGCGCAGATCTCCGCAAGCCGCGGGAGCCCGCGCCGGGCTCCCACAGCTTGCGGAGAGTTGCCTGCATGCCGAAGACTTCGCGCAGCTCTCCGCAAGGCGCGGGAGCCCGGCGCTGGGCTCCCGCGGCTTGCAGAGAGTTGCCTGTTCTGGGGGCTGGGGTCGGGGGAAGCTTGGGCTTCCCCAGCCCCGCGCCTGGGGGGGAATAAATTTTTTCCTTTATTTCCCCCCCAAAAAACTAGGTGCGCCTTACGGGACGGTGCGTCCTATAGGGCGAAAGATACGGTACATGCTGGGTATATAAAATTGTTTGATTGCTTATTTTTAAGATGAATCAGGCATAGCCTCATTTTTTAATGGTACAGCATGGCAATCTGGCTTTGATTAAATCTAAGATACCTTGAGTAATTTTTCAGTCTACATTATTTGGCTATGTTGCTGAGCAGTGTCTGAGGAAAGGTGCCTTCTATTTGCTGTATTACTCAGCTACGAATGATCGCCAAAGGAGAAGCAGAAGCAGCAGCTACTGCAACCGTCTCATGGCTAGCCATTGTAAAATTGCAGGTTGAAGAGGCAATCCATCTGAAAACTCTACAATCACATTTCTGCACACTTTTGGTTCTGACAATAGAGAAGTACTGGTATTTCTTTTCACTTCACAGTATATGGGAAGTGAAAACTATAAAAAAAAATTAGTCAAATTCATAAATTACATGCTGAAATACTTAAAGCTGATGAAATCACTTGTGCTTTTAAGAGGGATTCAAATGACTGAAAATATCATTATAATACTGAAGTAATTGCTGTAAGCTACCCTGGCTCCATAAGCAGAATGGGATATGTATAATATAAAATAAACTGTCTTCTGGGGAAAATTTGGGGGCTTCTATATACACTTACCTAGGAACCTTCCAACTGGACTACAATAATGCACTCTATGTGATTGGCAAGAATCTGAAGCTGGTGAAGAATACTGTGGCCAGATTTTGAGTGAACACCGATGTCATGTAAAGATATAGCTTTTTGCCCAAGCTTTCCCTGACCCATAAGACCAGACCCTGCTTTGTGTGTTTGAATACACTGAATTTATGCTTTTAAATGAACAAATAAATGAAATGGGACTTATTTCTGTTTTGAGAAGATATGTAGAAGAAAGCGTTCTTCCCCAAATGCAAATGGTAGTCATATACTAACTACATGATGGCTTCCTTCCCATCCCAATTTTTAAATCTGCCATTAGTATTATATGCCTTGTACATATTTAATACACACAGATATACTCTTCAAAACCAACAGTTTACCTGCTGCCAATTTCTCCTTATACAAAACACCTTTAACTTGTCCACAGTGCACAGGAAGGGTGGAGCCCAGCAAATCCTCCTCTTGAATTTCAATCTGCCTTCGTTTTACTAGATGAGATCAAGAAATCGAAGTCAAATAGTTAAAATTCCTATATTTTGGGCTTCTAGAAAATAAATCTGATACCAAACTCCAGACCACCAACATGCAGCACAGAATATTTCATATCATCTGAAAGTAATTCAGATCACTTGTAGTAAGAGTAAATTTTAATCTGAGAGAGAAGTGAAAAGATATAATTCTAGATTAATTATATTCATCTAGTCAACAGAATTTATATACTGCTTGGTTGTAATGAAACCTCTAAGCAGTTTACAATCTGCCAGTCCACTCCAGTGAAGTTCTAGAACAGAGTGATGGAATGAATTACTTAACTATTAACACTAAGGCATGAGTGGCAGGATAAATGAAGAAAACAGTGAGGAAAAGGATGGGCTTCTCCAGCAGAAAACTGCAAGCTTATTTAGTAATTTTACAACATTATGAAAAGTTTGTGACATTCTACAGCATTTAACTTTTTACCTTTTCGAATTCTTCTACCCTTCCATCTTTCAGTATATTGCATTCGATGCTTTCTTTTTCTCTTTCTCTTTACTGCATTTGTTGTTCCTTAAGAAAATGTTTCCAATTAATTACACACACTTATTTCTAGTTCCTTCTTCACTCTGCATTAAAGACAGTGCCCAGTGCTAGACAAACTCCATGAAGTCTTTGAACTGTTCTGGAAACCCTACCACATTTTAAATCATAATTTGGTGAAACATTATCCAAATTTCAATTAAATGGAACTTCTCTCATCACCCAAACCAGAAAACAGCACTTAAGAGCTTTGGAACAAGCCAGGATATTAAGCAATGCCTTAATATTCTGCTTGTTTCAAAGCTTTTCACTATAGTTTCCTGGTTCAGATGAAATGGAAATATAAATAATGAAAGACTTTATGGTTTGTTTGCTGGCTCTTTGCATGACCAACCTCTCATCCCTGAACTATATGCCTTAAACTCCCCTACATATCGATGTTGGTACTCACGGCCATTTCCTAAGGAGTAATCAGGATCACGTTCATCTGTGGAAGTTGATAATTCACTGCTGTTCGCTTCTGAAGTAGAGTTATTTCCAGCATTCTGGGTAACTAAAAATGTATTATTATTATTAATTAAAATTGCATACTGCCCTTCATCCAAAGATCACAGGGCAGTTTACAATATAAAAATATAAAATGAGAACACAAAATACATAACAAAAGAACAGACATACACCAATAACCATCCTCGCATAAACACATTTTAAAAGCCATAGATTACATAATCAGCTGAAGGCCTGGCTATAGAAAAACATTTCATTTTTATTTTTTTTAAAGAAATATTTATTAAGATTTTACAAAGACAAATATACAAAAACACATAATAAAAAAATAAAAAAATAAGTAAACATACAGAAAAAATAAGAAAAATTAAAAACAATTATTTTTCATAACTTAAAACTCATTTGCTTGTTTCTTTGACTTCCTCACACCTCCCCTTCTTGTATTCCCATTTAAATAATCAAATCAGCAAATCCTTACCCTCTTTCATTTATCTTATCTCTATAACATTTTATAACTCAGTATTTTCATCCATTATCAATTCATTTTTGCATATTCTTATTAACTTTGTTGCTAATACCACTTATTTCCAATCCAACACCATTTTAGTTATTTTTTTACCTATTTATACCCTTCTTCCATATTCTTAAAGCATTACAGCTGGAAACCACTTAAATTCTATCCAACATCATTCTAACATTCATTAATTTTACAATATTTCTGTAGATAGTCTTTAAATTTCTTCCAATCTTCTTCCACCGTCTCTTCTCCCTGGTCTCGGATTCTGCCAGTCATTTCTGCCAATCCCATATAGTCCATCACCTTCATCTGCCATTCTTCCAAAGTGGGTAAATCTTGTGTCTTCCAATACTTTACAATAAGTATTCTTGCTGCTGTTGTAGCATACATAAAAAAAGTTCTGTCCTTCTTTGGCACCAATTGGCCGACAATGCCCAGAAGGAAGGCCTCTGGTTTCTTCAGGAAGGTATATTTAAATACCTTTTTCATTTCATTATAGATCATTTCCCAGAAAGCCTTAATCTTTGGGCACGTCCATCAAAGGTGCAAGAATGTACCTTCAGTTTCTTTACATTTCCAACATTTATTATCGGGCAAATGATAAATTTTTGCCAGCTTGACTGGTGTCATGTACCACCTGTACATCATTTTCATAATATTCTCTCTTAAGGCATTACATGCCGTAAATTTCATACCTGTGGTCCACAACTGTTCCCAGTCAGCAAACATAATGTTATGTCCAACATCTTGTGCCCATTTAATCATAGCAGATTTCACCGTTTCATCCTGTGTATTCCATTTCAACAGCAAGTTATACATCCTTGACAAAATCTTAGTTTTGGGTTCTAACAGTTCTGTTTCTAATTTTGATTTTTCCACCTGGAAGCCTATAGAAAAACATTTTAGCATGGCATCTAATGTATGTTGAATATCTGTAAAGCTATGTCTGCATATTCATCATAATTGTGAAGCCTTTATTGCTTTCTCTCATCACCTGTGCAGCAGCTTTCTTAGCATAAAATTTGGCGAATCTGGCAAGAAAATGGGAGTGATAAAAGAAAGTCCACTCCCATTCTGGGTGCTGTGAGCACCAAATACATACAAGCGAAGTGTGGATGAAATTTACTTTGGGAGATAAGTTAACTAATAAGTGATTAGACTAAAAGGAATACGCATAGCTTTTGTTCATACCAATCTCAAGACTTTTCAAACAAGATATTGACTTGAACTTAATCTGAACTTGACTGGATCCTATGGTGAGACTGAACTTGATGTAGAATGCAGGATAAATCTGAGAAGGATTACAATGTTTCTTGAAGGAAGAAAACTGCATTTTTATATTTTTTTTGAAGATTAGCACTTGGGAAATCTTATAACTTTGAGAGAGAAACTTATGTTCTATAAAAGTGCTGAAGACGTCTAACCTAATGGAATTATAACTGTGATTTAATTTATTAAAAGGCACTTGCTGGCTAAAATCAAGATCAAAAGAAGAGGACTAGAACATCCATTATTAATACTGAACTAAATTAGAATCACGTCAGCGGTTCGAATCCCCGCAAGGGGGTGAGCTCCCGTTGCTTGGTCCCTGCTCCTGCCAACCTAGCAGTTCGAAAGCATGTCAAAGTGCAAATAGGTACCGCTCCGGCGGGAAGGTAAACGGTGTTTCCATGCGCTGCTCTGGTTCGCCAGAAGCGGCTTAGTCATGCTGGCCACATGACCTGGAAGCTGTATGCTGGCTCCCTCGGCCAGTAAAGCCAGATGAGCACCGCAACCCCAGAGTCGGCCATGGCTGGACCTAATGATCAGGGGTCCCTTTACCTCTACCTAAATTAGAATCAAAATTTAATTGTACAGGCTTATTATATTGAATATATAGAAATGATTTGGATGTGAATGGATGTAAAGATCTGAATATATAACTCTTATAAATTATATTTGTGAGTAAGGTGGGAGAGGGAAGGGATAAAGTTGGAAGCACTGGTTTCCTCTTTTGAACCTAATGAAATGTCCTTGGCAAAGTACTGACAAAGCTAAAAATAACACTATTAGTGGTGGGAAAGGACTTTTTGTTTTGAAAGTAAACCCTAGAGGAAGCTGGGAAACAGGGAGTTAGCCCCCCCTTACTCCAAACTAGAAATGGCAGAGGAAAAAATCCATATGTTAAAACAAACTAACCAGGCCGTAATGCAAAAGAACCTAAGAGATGAATTGTATGATTTTCTTTTAGTCATGAAAAGAGAACTGTTTGATCAGATAAAAGATGTTAATAAGGCAGCTTCTCAAATCTGTAAAAGTAATAATGTACTTTCAGAGGCTGTGAGACAATTAAAAGAGGCAAACACACAAATCACCAACGTGAAAATGGTAGAGAGACAAGGTATGAGGAAGATACAAAGGAAAGTAAGAGTAGTTCAAGACAAAAATGATATTACAGTCATAACTCATGTTGCGTCTGCTTCAGGTTATGTCTTTTCAAGTTGCGTCCCGTGGCAACCTGGAAGTACCGGGACGGTTACTTCCCAGTTTCCCCGCTTATGCATGCGCAGAAACACTACGCGCTCTGGATAAGAATGCTTCGAGCTGCGGATGTGCCTCCGGGAGGGTTTACGTCCGCAACTCGAGATTTGGGAGACTTTGACTGTGATAGAGAAGAAGCAGGAAGGGGGGGTAAAATGCATAAGAGCTACTATATGTGGTGGCAATGTAAAATTATTAAAAAGGCCTGGGAAAAGACATATAAAGACTTGAAGATTATGTGGGAAATGATTAATGTTAAAAAAAACCTGAAATCACCACCAGGGAAAATTAAATGCAATTCACATCGGGGGAAATAAATACAGTGAATTTCTTCTCCTGCCTGAGTCCTTCCAATTCCTGGATCCAGCAATCTAATGGAGGATTCTTTTGTTGAAGTAGCCAGGCAGGGGCCACACTAGCCCCAAAGTACTGCATGGGTTGTTAGTACAGTGGTACCTCTGGTTGTGAACGGGATGAAAGGAACACAACCTGCAGCGGCATGTCTGTGCATTCGCAGGTTGCGATTCGCTGCTTCTGCGCATGACGTCATTTTGCAAGTGGGTGGTAAGAAGGACAAAAGTCAGCATGGTATGCGAGAGCAGGATTTAGAAGCAGGCTGCAGGCAGAAGCCTGAGAGGGAGAGCCATGCTTCGTTTCTGGTTGAATCCAAGGCTGTGGCAATGGGAGAAGCAAGACCATCTGGGCATGGCTGTAGCCAAGGGGGGGGGGCAGCCGCCCCCCTTAAATCAAGTAAATAAATAAATGAACTGACAGTGTCGCAGATAGCTCGGTTCTGCCCCCCCCAACCATAAATCCTGGCTACACCCATCTGAGCTGTTACTACTTTGAGTCCCACCCCCCAGGAGGTTGTAAATATGACAAATGCTTAAAAGGAGTATACTTTGTATTTTACTGCTCTTAAGATTGCCACAGCTTGAAGCGCCAAGGAGAGGGTAGTGGTGCCCAACCTGTGGAATGCCCTGCCACCAGATGTCAAAGAAATAAACAACTATCTGACTTTTAGAAGACATCTGAAGGCAGCCCTGTTTAGGGAAGCTTTTAATATTTGATGAATTGTTGTATTTTAATAGTTTGCTGGAAGCTACCCAGAGTGGCTGGGGAAACCCAGCCAGATGGGTGTGGTATAAATAATAATAATAATAATTATTATTCTTACACATCTCGTCCAAACTTTGGAAGGCAGGAAAAACTTGTACAGTGGTACCTCGGGTTAAGAACTTAATTTGTTCTGGAGGTCTGTTCTTAACCTGAAACTGTTCTTAACCTGAAGCACCACTTTAGCTAATGGGGCCTCCTGCCAGAGCATGATTTCTGTTCTTATCCTGAAGTAAAGTTCTTAACCTGAAGCACTATTTCTGGGTTAGCTGAGTCTGTAACCTGATGCATCTGTAACCTGAAGCGTCTGTAACACAAGGTACCACTGTACTGTACATATGTGTATGGGGGGGGATTTTACTGTGTGACAAGGATGCAAATCTGATCGTTATTTTCAAAAGAAGCCAATGCCCCCATGTTTTGGAGGAAACACATTAGCAGCCCTTTCTACTATTGCTCGCTCACCACATGTAAGGAGAATCTTCACTTTCCGGGTCTGATAATATTAAGCAAATAACTGTGACGTGGCTGTTAATGAAACACATCCTCTGGAGGCTGGCATTTTGAGAAGGGCTGCTTTACTTCCTTCGCTGCTGCCCACAGTTTCCCGCTCAAACTCGAATTTCCCGCTCAATCCCTCCCGGGCCTCCCAGGCTTCCCCGGCGGGCGCTCCCGCCTCGCTTAGGACGCGGATGGTGGGCGCACAAGGGCCAGGGAGCCCCTTATAAGGGGCTTCCAATCAGGTTACAAAACAACGGCCTATGGGACGGGGCGGGGACCCCGCCAACACCGTCTGAGACTGAAGCAGCAACTCCTTCCCCTGTATGGAAATGAACCGGGCACTTACTTCCCTCTTTCTCCTTGGCACTGGTCGGAGCAGAGGCGTGAGGCGCCGAGGGACCAGCGCCACCTTCCATGAAAACAGCCGAGCGCCGCCAGACTACCCGAACTGTCTTTCTCGGCCGATGTATTCAGCAGAAACGAAAGTGAAGACATCACTTCCGCAATGAATTTGAACGAAACAAAAAAAATTTTTTTCCTTCCAGTAGCACCTTAAAGACCAACTAAGTTCTTGGTATGAGCTTTCGTGTGCATGCACACTTCTTCAGATACACATTTCGTGCATGCACACGAAAGCTCATACCAAGAACTAACTTAGTTGGTCTTTAAGGTGCTACTGGAAGGAAAAAAATTTTTTTTGTTTTGACTATGGCAGACCAACACGGCTACCTATCTGTAACTGGAATTTGAACGAGGATTGCTATTTGTTTCTTGCGGACTCGTTTAGCGCGGGGTGGCGGAGAACTGGTCGCTCTGCCCTTAACCCCTTTCTCAGGAGATGAAATGCCCATTCCCTCGCTCTCCCACACCTGTCGCAATAGGTTTTGCCCATAAAGCGTGTCTCCCTCGATGAAACGTTATGCACTCTTTTGTCACACACGCACACGTGTCGTTCTAGCAGAGCTCTGCTCTGTCTCCACCCCTCGTGATCCGCCAGGGCTTTCCAGGACACGTGAACTAAGCATACACTCCAGTGCGTGCGCATCGTCTGTACAGAGGAGGACTCGCACGAATTCCTTCGCCAAAGTGCCTTTCTCCTTGCAATACATCAAAGCGGTGCTGCAGCCTTGAGAATCATGACGCGGATAATTCCTATCTCTTCTATAAACTGTTTTAGTTAGTCTCGCTACTGACTTGTCGATGGATGTTAGCACGCTGTATAGCTCAGTGAAGCAGCTTGATCCACGATCGGAGTATAGAGAGGCTTGGCAGGGCGCAAGACTTTGGCGGAGAAAATGGATTGATTGATTGATTGTGGATTCAGTCTCTTTCTCGTGTTCAACTTTCACATGGGGCTGGCAAGTTAATGGACTTGTTGCTTTTCAGTGGAAGTCCTTTTGGGGTGGGGGCAAAGATGCTGAGCTTTTTTTAGTTTTGCCCAGATATTTTTTTCAGCAAAAATGCAAAAAATGCTGTTTATTTTTATGGAAGATAGGCCAAAACGGCACTGCCAACACGGGCTGCCATACATCCGTATTTTCCCAGACATTTACCAGATTTCCACCAGGACACTGCTAGAGACAGCTATATTCCATATATGTCCTGGAAATGCCAGATGGATTGCAACCCTACAATAGTCCAATGACAGCATATTCTTCAGGCAGTAAGAAAGCCAACAAGCCCTCTCCCCTTCCCATATTTTCACTTAAACTGCTCTCACATATATTCAAGATGTCAAGTTGGTAGGAAGACTGGAAGGTGTCCCAATGCAGATGCTTCTTTTTTGCCTCTAATCCTGTGCCTAAAAAGAATAATTTAGCAGGTGATGTTCTTCCTGCCACTTATCTTTACCACTGAAAAAACATATGTCAAATTTTTGGCTGCTAAAGAAATAGAAGGGCCAAGAAAAGAAGAGTCAACAGGAGTTGTGCAAAGCCAGCTATTTTATTTCCATGAAGTCTTCTATATTTCACATCTTTACATGCACAAATGTATGTGCCTGATTGCAGGTTGCTTGCTCAATTCACATTTTCAACAAAAATTACATTTTCTAGTCCTAATGCAAAAGCTAGTGATTAAACTTAGCAAAATCCCCTTTCTCTTGAGCGTCGTTCATTTCCTTGTTGCAGAGAGGGGGCTTCTCCCACTCCCTGCAGCAGTGTAGAAAGCTTGATACATCAAACAGTACAGTGCATATGAAGAAATTAGCCATCTTTTGTCTGCTTCAAAGTACAGCTGCACTAAAGAAAAGCGGAGCCTAAACTTAATTCTCTCCTCTTAGGCAAAGATCACAAGGCGACCTGGCTGGTAGCCAGATTCCGCGCCCAGATTCGTAGGCACAAATCATCCTCTAGAATAAAATAGCTTACCAGGGAAATGCTGAAGTCGCCCTTTGGGGTGCCCCAGGGTCAATTTTTATGGTAGCCCAAATCTCAGTTGTACAGGTGTATGTATATATCTCAATTTTAACTCATGAGCTATTGCTGCAATCTGCTCTGATTGTATATTTTATCTTTATGAACGATGTTTTTATTGTGTTATGCGAGCTGGTCTTTGACCATAATAAATTATCTATAACATGTGTGGACTGTAATTTCCCAAACACCTACAAACAATACATGGTTGAAAACAGTGAGTCGGGCATTTAAGCCGAGTGTATTTCACAAGTGGAGTAGACAATAAACCACCCCACAAATAAATGGAAACCTTACTCTGTCAAATTGGTCATGTTTTGTGACATAGCTGATGATTCTTTTATGCTGTGTTATGTGTTTCTGAAAGTGCTATTGCTTGTCAAGCAAACCACTTATCATGAGTGCCCCTGAATCTTTCTCATATGAGCTCCCACAGGGGCGTGAAGGCCAAATCTTTATGTAGCACTGAAAGGTTTGGGTCAGTTTGGTTTACAATGAAGCCAAGACCAGACATCACATCCTCTGATATGAAAGCCTTGTCCTTAATCACTGGTGGGTTGGTCAGAAGCCTGACTGTTTTGACTTAGGGCTCATCCACACTTCCACGTACCATTTACCCTGCTGCTTACCACTGAATCGGAGCATCAGTCCCGTGGATGGATGTTTGCTCTGATTCAGTGGTAGAAAGTGGGTTTCCCCAGGGAAAGTGGAAGGGCTCAGTCCTGTGCCTAGAAAGCAGAAAACTCTCAGACCCATAATTTCTAGATGTGGGGCAAGTGAAGAATGGACGAGCCCTTAGTGTTGAGCAACTGGCTTGAAGTGATACCACCTGAAGACCGTTTTGCTAGTCTCAACCAGCTCCAGGTACTTATTTCAGAAGCTGCCTGGCCAGAGAGGTGAGCAGGTGGCTTGGAGTTAAGATGCTTGACCTGCTACCCCTGGACAAATCATCTAGTGAGTACCTTGAGCCATGATGGCCACAGGAGCTTATGAGTAGCAAATAGGCTTTTGTAACACCTCCTCCTGGTTCCTTGTTCCTGCTGTGGTAGAGATGAGCAGAGAGCAGGACTGACAGATGGAACAGCTCTAGACTAAGCAGCTTCCTCCCATGGACACGAACATCTGGCTTCAAGGTGGCTTCTGTGGGGAATTTTGTGATGCTGTTCTCCAACCAAAGAAAATTTACAAAAATGCATATATACTAGGGGCAACTGCATTAAAATGGATATAGTATTGCAAATAACATACAAAAAATACATTATGGCTTGCAAAAATATGCGCTTCGGTCAAAACTGCATACAAAGATGTGTTTACTTTGCACTAAAATGCTGTAGAATTCTCATGAGGATTAAAAAAAAATAAAATTCTCAAATTGCTACAGAAATGTGGAGAACTGAAGTTATGAATGGGAAAATGACAAAAAGAGAACCGAAAATGACAAATCCCGCCACTCCTAATGGGAACATTTAGGCCAAAACTCATTTCACTGAGTTCTTGTGTTACATAGATTGCATTTGAGACTGTGTTGACATGAATTTAAATTAGACTTGTTTTATATTTTGATCTAGGCTATGTTTTGTTACTGGACGGATACTTCGTGTTGAGTTGCTCTTACTATTTTGTTTAGTAAATTTGGGCTGCCCTCAAGCAGCTAATTACAAATAGAAAACGCTTCTCGGAAGCTCTTTTCAAATTCATTTTGCAGTTTTCTTCCATCTTCTGCAACATCCTGGCCCTGTAGGGGAAATATAATAGAACATTAGCTTTGATATGTGTGTGACTTGTTGCTTAATTTATTTAGATTTTACCATTTCTCTTCAAAATGTCTACAGCTGGTGGAAACGTTTAAATATTTCTGTTGTCCTAGCCATTTCAGGTTATCGTGGCAGTTTATGTACAAGTACAATGAGATTATCACAATGAGATAGTGGGATTTCAATGACAGCTGTCTAGCTTCTGCTTCAAGACCTCCGGAAGAGAACTCCTTCTCTGCAAGTAATATATTGCAATCTTCCCACACATAGGTTTGCAGCTATTCAAGCATTCAAAGACAAGAAGGGGGCCAGGTGGGTTTTCTTAGGGACACATGAGGATCGCTTAGATGGTTTAGCACTGAGTGACTGTGGTCGTTATGAGAGTTATGTGTTTGAGTACATGAAAGGGAGAGAGACAGAGACAGAGAGAAATTGAGTCACACTAAATCATATTTTACTTTTTCCTCACCCTTATTCTTTTGGGGTTTTTAATTTCAATGTATAACAGAAACCTGACTTGACCTTCTCACTCGCATGTGTTTATCATTCATAGGCAACAAACTGAAGGGAAGGGAAAGACTGATGCTTACTTGATGAAACGTCAGAAAATTGCTGAACATCAGACGCATATCAGCAATGAAATCCCCCACTGTTTCGTAGTGGTTTAAATGCAGCTTCTCTTTAATCCTCTTGAGCCACATAGGGTTATTTGGATAGTTATCATCACATGTTTGGATCTGTTAAATCAGCACCACCAGAAAGCAATATTAGTATAAGTACTGGAAATATTTCTACAATCTCAGCAATAGTGCTCCAGGTTTGTGTTATTTTACTCTTGCCCTCATGACTTACTGTGACTGGTTCATCAGCAAAAACAGCACCTTCAGGCTCACACCAGGTCTTTAGGAGCAAGAACTCACATGTCTATAAAACAAAAGAAACCAATGTTCAAGGGCCTCAAATTAAATCAGGAGCCCATGCCGATAGACATAAATTGATTATATTTATTTAGAAACAGGTCCCAGCTATTTGAATGAAACTTTCACCAAATTCACCAAAATTATTATTACTGGTTCTTTTAGAGATTTTACTTAGGAATTAAGAAATTGTAATTGGTAACTATTGTTGGTTACTTAATTGATTAAATTTGCATGTGTATAAAACAAACAAAATAAACTGAAAAAATCAATTTTATTTTATTCATCTGAATGAGTTCTAGTAAGGAAAAAGAAGAATTTAAAGAAAAAAAATATGAAGCAACGCAGTATTAACCAGTTAGCTGCCATGCAACTAGGATTTCCAGCACCCTCTTTTCTAACGTATCTAGCTATCTATTTACAACCTTTCATTGTAGATCTCAGAAACAAAAAATTAAAAATACAGCTGCCGAATGTGAGATGGGAGGAAATAAGGTGTGAGTTGCAATCACTATGTATTCCTAGTGTACACAGTGTACACCTAGCAGTGGCCAGTCATTAGCAATTCCCCCACCTCCATCCTCCCCACAAAGCTAACTGGTCCTTCCTGACTTCTAAGATCCTCAAGACAGTAGTCAGCTATATTTCCTCTTTCCCCCAAATAAAAGGACACTGTCCATTCAATAAATTATTCAACCAGTGGCTAATCCTATACAACACCCTTCCCTGTTAATTATAGCTTAAATATTTAATATGGCATTCTTGCTCTGTAGAATGGCCAGCCAGATGCAATGCCCTGACTCCCAATACAGATGAAACAAACTGCCCATCCAACAAATAGTAGCAGCCACACAGTGTAGCAGACCAAGTACTCAAGCTGTTTGATAACCAAGTCCAATGAAGAACTCGATGGAGAAACTGGAAAATGAAGCCTTGTGAAGCTCTTTAAAGCTACCACAGCACTGCTTTTAAATATGCCAGGGGTTCCTCCCACATTTGGGTCACAAATTTTGGGTGTCACAAGGAGAGGTAGAGCTGTCTTGGTGGTAAAAATATTGGGAAGTTTATGACAGAGGTGGCTGGCCTTGCTAAAAGGACACTTTTTATTTAGAATTTTAAAGCAATTGATGTTACAGCCCTAATTTTACTACTTTGCTCATCATTAAATTGAAATAGGAAAAGGTTTTACGTTACCCACATTTTTTTGCTTGGCACCCATTTTCCACTTTAAAACCTGGTCTTCTTTGTAGTAAAGGTTACCTTTCCATTTGCAAAAGGTGCATTTCCAAAACCTATTAAAATGCAGTACAAAGCATGATGGTAGTGTTAGATGCAATTTGCAGACAATATTGCCATGGTAGAAATTTATTTATTCATTTCTGAAGGTTTGCCATAACCATGACTTTCTTAAACTAACATTCCTTAGAAAATTACTTAGCACCAGAACTAACACGATGACAAGGCTAATCATAATAGTCATTTTTATTAAACACTATCTTGAACTGGAACAAAAAGAAGCAGTGGTATAACATATCACTCGGCTATAACATATTACTGAAAGCTACTGTTCTATTATAGTTTAGCTTCACCAGGACTAATATGCATTAAACAGGAGAGATGAAATATCATTACAAGATTTTATAAACAGTGTAGTTTTGCTTTTATAGACTTGTACCTTATTTAATGTGAGAAAAATAGTGAAATTGATTTGCAATACAAAGTGCACTATAGTCTATAATAATACAAAGGTTCACAGCTGAGCTAGCCTACATCTTGCTAGCCTACAGTTTAGCAAGTTATTGCTGGGCTTTACAGAGTGATGTTGTCAACACCTGACTTTCTTGACTATTTCACCTTACTCTAGAACTCAGAGTAGGAAAGCAAATACCTTTTCACAGCCAATTCTTCTGGAACATGGCAAGAAAGATGAAATGATTTATTGCATGAACTGCAGCATATATCAGACCCGTCTTCCATACACACATCACATATGCCATCTGTTGGCTAAAGTAAAAAAAAAAAGAAATTTGTTGAAACGGTAGAATGAGAGGGTTTTTTTATCTGTGGTCTTGCTTGCACACCACCTTGTGAGCATAATGGGCCCTGAATGGTGGTTTTAAAAGACTTTAACAAAGGATTTTCAGTTGGCAGGCATATCATAAAATATCTTCAACAACCACATATACACCTGTGTGCAGTAAAAACTTAAAACTAACTTGGTTTGTTTTTGCTGCAACAGATAACTTGTAGAAGTTATCTTTGGTTTATGTAGAGGTCATTGGAGGTATCCAATTAATATGTCAATATCCACTTGGTATCTTCCTGTTTTCTCAGGTCTGACAAAACAGAAGTTTAGGAAGCTGGCAAACAGGTAATATTTCTTGGACCCTGAAAGCATCACATCTTGCTGGGCTAAGAAGAAGGTGTGTAGACAAAGGTGTCCTTGTAAAATTACTCAACATGGACGGACTACCAGTAGTAGCACTATAAAGTCATGGCTAACATTTCAGCTTTTAAGTAAATAACATTTTTGAATGTCTTCATTTTATATTTTCTCCCTTTATGCATTGCACACATGAAGAAGAGCTTGTTTCTTCAGGCTGCTTTGCCTGTTTTCTTGATCAACCTTCCCCTTCCCACACCCATATTTTTATACTACTACTAAAGGCTTGTCTGGAAGTCTCTTATGTGCGCTGAAGGAGAGGGGGGGATAGAAAACTGAGCTGGTAAGGGCCAAAACAGGTCCACTGGGAAACAAGGGGAAGCCGTCACCATATTTAGGAGAAACTGGGATTTGTAGAAGAAGAAGAAAAGATATTTAAGGAACAAACACACCATGTTGAGCATCAGTTGGAAAAGAAAAATTGAAAAGAGGGAGGGATAGTGGAATGCCTTGTCTGAGAGCCTTATAGCAGCAGTAGGCAACGTAGTGCCCTCCAATCGTTGGGACTATAACTTCCATGACTCAAACCCATTGGCTATGTTGGTTGGGGCTGATGGGAGTTACGAGTCCAACATTTGGAGGCCACAGAAGGGCTGGAGGACCTTTGGCTCGCAAGCCAGGCCTCTTCATTTGGCCTTCCAGTCCATTTTGGAGAAGCCACACTCACTTGCCCTACACCTGATGTCACACAGGTGGGGCTTCAAAGAAACAATTGGGAGATTAAAGTGGGCTTCCAATTTATCCTTTGCTGGAACAAGACATGCTCCCAGCTGCCCACCATTCTTCTCTTTGTTTGCCCCCACACACTACCACCAGCAGCCGTAGTGGGGGTGGGGAAGGATAAAGGGAAGCATGAAGTTATTCTTTTCCCTTTGCTCTCCCTGCTGCTGCCAGTGTGGCAAGTACATGAAAGAAGCTGCTTATTTCTTAAAACGCAGGCTTGTTTCTCATGCTTCCCACAGCAGCAGGAGAAGCTTAGGAACCTCGCAACAGATTTTGACAGGTGGGTGGGATAATAATGACACCCTGCAATTGACAAGTGGGCAGCCCTGCCTACCTGTCTGATTTGGCACTTGAAGATGCTACTGGAACTGTTCAAAAGGCAAGTCACTGCTCAGTTTAAAGCAGTAGTTTCAGTTTAAAGTTAATGAACCTGTGCTCGTGCTCGTGACACGGGCATAGCCCATTAAGGCTCCCAATCCGGCCTCTCAGCAAATTGCCAATGGAAGAAGAGATCTGTCTTTTCTTTCATTGACAGTTCACTGTGTTTCTGTACTGGGTGTTGAGAAAGGGATGGGTTGACCGAGGGCGTACATGTGGCCAGCATGACTAAGCCGCTTCTGGCGAACCAGAGCAGTGCACGGAAATGCCGTTTACCTTCCCGCCAGAGCCGTACCTATTTATCTACTTGCACTTGCATGTTTTCGAACTGCTAGGTTGGCAAGAGCAGGGACCAAGCAACGGGAGCTCACCCCGTCGCGGGGATTCGAACCTCCGACCTTCTGATCGGCAAGCCCTAGGCTCTGTGGTTTAATCCACAGCGCCACCCACATCCTTTTTTGAATTAGGGTTGAATTAGGGTATGAAAATTATATTGAACCAGATATAAAGGAGGAAAAGGTTTCATGGGATAGCAGATACTTTCCTTCAGCATTTCCTCACACAAATATATGATCAGATTCCAAGTAAGAGACAGAGAACAATATTGTTTAAAGTATAGTATACATTTATATAGATAGTACATTAACCGACATGCATCCTATGAAATCTGAAGAAATCAATTAATAAATTGATTTTGGTGGTGGCTCTGCATCTGTAGAATGACCTTTCTACTAAGGTGAGTCTTACCACCTTATTATATTCATATGGATACCAGGTACAAACTCAGCATTTTTGTCAGGCTATTTATGAATCTTAGTACTGCTTTAATGTTTTTGTTGATTATGTTTTGTACCTCCTTATTCTGAAGTAAATATTAAATTTTTTGGAGATGATCAAGACAGAAATGTCTTAATGCATAAATGGACAAATAAAATGTGTAGATGCCCATTTAGATAGGTGCATTGTCTACAATCAATCTAGTAAAAGTGTTCACACTCAAGTGTTGAGTTTCTGTTAATTGGTTCTCATGGGAAACTTACAGATTCTGGCTTCACACAATTAACTCAAGGCAGTGTCAATTTACTCTTGGCAGAAAGCCAAGGTCAGCTTGACCTAGAAACTACTTACTCTGATTGGCTAACGACCAGCACTCAACTCTGTTATCTAGGGATTGCTAGCACAGTGTGATGTGTGAGGTGTGTTAGGAGTAGGAGTGCTGTGTATGGTTAAGAGAGAGAGAGAGAGAAAGGATTTATTTTGCTTTGTTTTGTATGCAGAAACTCTGCTGGTTTTATTTTTCCTTTTAATAAATCCTGTAAATAGTTATTCTGAGTCTAGCTGACTAGTCATTTCCACCTCAACTAGCTTCTTCGCTGTGCAGGAAAACTCTGCTACGTTTGGGCTAAAGCCATTAGAGCTATGCCTGACACTTCAAAGTTCCATGAGGTTATGGGTATTGTGCTGCCAGCCTGAGTTGTGGTGGTGTCAGCATCAACGGCGTTGGTTCCAGTAGTTCCAGAAGTTGTTGTTCCTGTTGGTGCAGCAGATGGACACTGGCTGGTTCCTGACTGTGGTGAGCTGGTGACGCAGTGGACACAAGGACAACAGCTGCAGCGTGTGAGTGCTGGGTGCTGTGGTTCCTGTTTTCTCTCTCGGTGGTCGTGAGTAGCTGGTTCCGGGTTCCAGGGACATCGCTCTCAAGATGGCCTCACAACCAGTTCAGATGGCTTTTGAGCGTCTGAATGACTCCAATTACTTGCTGTGGTCAGAACGCATGCAGGCAGTGCTGCAGAGGGATCGTCTCTGGCAAGTGGTGAGTAAGTTTCCTGCGAAGCCTGATGATGAGGACCTCGATAAAGACCAAAGAGCAAGGGCCACAATTGTCTTGGGGCTGGAAGATTCCCAGTTGCCGTATGTGAGGGGAATCAAGACAGCTAGAGGTGTGTGGCAAGCACTTAAAGAACTCCATGTGCGTGAGACAGCGGTTTCCAAGCTGTTCATTCGCAAGGCATTGTACAAGGCAATGTTACAGCCTGGGGTTACAATGCAGGAACACCTACACAGTTTACAGTTAAAGTTTGCTGCGCTACAGGAAAGAGACTGTGCATTAGACCAGCAGGAGAAGGTGGCTATTATTTTGAGTTCTCTCCCGGAAAGCTGGGATAATTTAGTTTTGTCTCTAGAAGGCATACAGGAGCGTGATTTATCAATCAGTTACGTTACTGGGCGTTTGATTGAAGAGTGGCAGAAGAGGCAAGAAAGGTCATTTGCTACAGAGGCTTCTACAGGCGGGCGGTTTGGAAGGAGTTCTCATGCCGTGCCAGAGGTGAAGCAAAAGCAGCGTACCGGTGAGGAGTCTGCGTTTGCTGTTAGGCGTTGTTTCCGATGTGGGTCTTCAGCGCATCTAAAACGACAATGTCCTGAGTTGGTCAAGTCTCAGTGGCCGGTGCAGGAGCAGAGACGAGATCAGCAGCAGCAGCAGCGTAAAAAGAAATTATTCAAACAAAAACAGTCGGCTCAGCTGGTGACCGCTGAGGTCAAGATTGCTGATGAGAAACAAGCTGTCTGGGTGGTCGATTCGGGAGCGTCTCGGCACATCGTAAATTCAGATGAATTGTTTGTTTCCAAGAACTCAGCACAGCGCAGCCAGGTGGCTCTAGCAGACGGAAGTACTTCCGAAGTGATTTCGGGGGGTACAGTTTTTGTTCCTTGTCTTCGTGAATGCCTGCAAAATGTACTTTGTGTGCCGTCATTAAGGAGCAATCTGATGTCTGTAGATTGTTTGCTAAAAGCTGGGTTTAAAGTGTATTTTGAAGGAGACAGTTGCATTATTAAGAAGGCTGGTGAGATTTTAGGCACTGCTAAGTCAGAGGGAGGCTTGTTTTGGCTTAAAGCAGGATCTCAAGTTGCAGCAGTAGTCAGTAAAGCTCAGCCTGCAGTGAATAACAAAGCTATACATGACAACTGTGTGCACTTATTGCATAGGAAAATGGGGCATGCTTGCTGGAAAAGTGTACTAAAAATGTCTGAATTGGCTGATGGGGGTAATTTAAAGAGTTGTAACAAGTACCTTGATTGTAACGTTTGTAAAAAGGTTAAAACCCACAGAGTCTCTTACCCCAGAAGTGACAGAGTTAGTGAGTCACCGCTACAGCTGGTTCACATGGACGTAATTGGTCCATTTGCTGTAAGCAGGGGTGGATCGCGTTTTTCATTAACAATTGTGGATGACGCCACGCGTTATTCTTGGGTTTTTCCCATGAAGAATAAGGGTGACGTGTTCACTAAGTTTAAAGGCTGGGTGGCATCTGTGGAAAGATTTCTGTCCATTAAACTCAGAAGGATTCAGACGGACAGAGGTGGCGAATTTATGTCAAATGCTTTTAGAGATTGGTTACAAAAGCGTGGCATTGGGCATAGAAAAACGAACGCTTTTCCCCCAGAGGAGAATGGCGTTGCAGAGCGAAAAAACAGATCTTTACAAGACATGATGTTTGCCATGCTTGATGATGCTGATTTGCCCACGTCTTATTGGGGGGAGAGCATGCTCACCGCGTGTTATCTCCAAAATAGGCTCTTTCATCAAACAATAGGTACAACTCCATACTTTAAATTGTTTCAGAAAAAACCCAAAATTGACCATTTGCATGTGTTTGGATCAAAAGCCTGGGTGTTAATTCCAAAACAAATGAGGAAGAAGGGAGATCCTAAGACCAAACAGTTAGTGTTTGTGGGTTACCAGGAGCTGGGAAAAGGTTTCCGCTTTGCTGAAGGGACAAATGGCATTGTGATCTCCAGGAATGCCAGTTTTTGTGAACATAGTGGCTGGGAGAGACTACATGCCAATACTGAGGTTTGGTTTGAACCTTCCCAGGAGCTTCATGACTCTGAAGGTAAACATAGAGAATCAGAGTCTGAGGGGGAGGAAAGTTCAGATAAGAGTTCTCAAGAAAGTGGAGTTGCCCAAAGACCAGTTGTTAAGCAACAAAAGAGAGGTCATAGTTCTGAGGAGGAAAGTGGGTCAGAAGAAAAATTTTCTCCCAGAAGATCTAAAAGACAAAACAAAGGAGTGCCTCCAGTGCGTTTTTCTCCAGATACTGCAAATGTGTTTAGTGTAATTGCAGAGCCCAAGAGTTTTCAGGAGGTGTTAAAGTTACCAAAAGAGGAGGCAGAGCTCTGGAAACAGGCAATGGAGGAAGAGATGTCCTCTCTGAATGAGCACAAGGTCTTTACACCAGTAGCAGCGCCTGAGGGGGCAAAGACTTAGGCCCGGTTAGGACATATCTAGGGTTGGAAGTGTGCTGGGCCCAAGATGGCAGCTGCCTAATTAGTCAGCAGAACAAAGTTAAACAACTACTGACTACATACAGGATGCAGGATTGCAAAGGGGCAGTGGTGCCTATGGATCCAGGTTTCATAAAAACACTTCATATAGATGAGAGTCCTGAATTTGAACATCCTGATGTATATCATTCTGTAATTGGAAGTTTATTGTATCTAGCACAGTGGTCCAGACCTGATATTAGCTACGCAGTAGGCATATTAAGTAGATTGGTCTCAAAACCCACACTAAATGCCTGGAAAGGGGTAAAACAAGTTCTGAGATACCTCAAACAGACAATTGGTTATATGTTACAATTAAATTCTTCAGAGGATGAAATGTTGAGTTGCTACTGTGATAGTGACTGGGGAAATTTGCCAGATAGAAAATCTGTCACAGGACTGGTCATAATGGTCGGTGGAGCTTTAATCAGCTGGCGGTCACGCAAGCAAGACGTTGTAAGTGTGTCATCAACGGAATCAGAGTACGCCGCGTTGAGTGAATTGTGCAACGAGGTGATTTATTTCAAGCATTTGTTAACAGATTTAAATGTAAACTGTGGAGAACCAGTACAAGTTTACATTGATAATCAAGCTTGTATAACCTTAAGTAAAACAGAGGGTTTCAAATCGCGTTCCAAACATATCTCTGTAAAATACCAAAATGTGCGTTGCTGTGTACAAGACAATGTAATCACCTGTACTTATGTATCAAGTGAAGAAAATGTAGCAGATGTGTTAACTAAACCATTGGCAAAGGTAAAGAACAAACGAATGTGCAAGGGTTTAGGTTTGCTGGAAAAATAATCTCCTACATAGGTGTATTTGATGTTAATTGTCCAGCAGAATCTGTGAGGGGGTGTTGAGTTTCTGTTAATTGGTTCTCATGGGAAACTTACAGATTCTGGCTTCACACAATTAACTCAAGGCAGTGTCAATTTACTCTTGGCAGAAAGCCAAGGTCAGCTTGACCTAGAAACTACTTACTCTGATTGGCTAACGACCAGCACTCAACTCTGTTATCTAGGGATTGCTAGCACAGTGTGATGTGTGAGGTGTGTTAGGAGTAGGAGTGCTGTGTATGGTTAAGAGAGAGAGAGAGAGAAAGGATTTATTTTGCTTTGTTTTGTATGCAGAAACTCTGCTGGTTTTATTTTTCCTTTTAATAAATCCTGTAAATAGTTATTCTGAGTCTAGCTGACTAGTCATTTCCACCTCAACTAGCTTCTTCGCTGTGCAGGAAAACTCTGCTACGTTTGGGCTAAAGCCATTAGAGCTATGCCTGACACTTCAAAGTTCCATGATTGTTTACCTTATTTTTCCCTGGGGTAGTTCGTGCTGGCTCAGGTAGCATGCCATCCTGAAATAAACATCACATTTATTAGTTTTGCTCTGAAGCACAAACAGAATCCCCAAACATAATCTGAATTAGATGGTGGAAATGAGACATATTACTGACACCTCACTATTTATATTTGTTTAAAATCCAGTAGGAAAATATTTCATTCTGCTGGAACACTCTGCTACTAACCTTAAATTTCCCATGTTTGAGCAAACAAACATCAAAGATAGGCTCCCATGTGAAAAGTTGAATTACTTCCATTTTGGTCTGAAGAGATACAGGGGTTTCTTACCCCACCACAGATAATAAATTCAGTGTTACTAATGTATTCTGCATGAAATGGATTGTTACTGAGTTTCATGAATGGGCACAGCTGTTGCAAAGCATCACAGTGCTCATTTGGCACACCTGTTGTCTTGTAGATTATGATTTTTATGCTTGCAGTATTTTGTGTTTTAGTATGCTGAAAGTCACCTTGAGAAAGATAACCTTGAAAGGTGGCCTATAAGTAATGAAATATATAACAATCCTAGCTCTAATTGAATTATCGTGGTCTGTATTTTTTGCATTTAATTTCCCACTGACCTCACTGCCTACAATCCCTCCCACTGAGAATTCTGTTCCTACTCTATCCGGCAACTGAGGATTGAACTTCACGTATCTAACGATGGGGCCTCCAACCTAGAAAAGCTGATACTATAATCAATCTGTGCCATCAGATTTTTTTTGTTATTTTTATAATAAATATCACATAGTCTTTATTGTAATCATAAAACTTCCATAGATCATTCCATATATCCGTGGAATGCAGATCTTGCCTTTAGCTGGCACAATCCTTACGTCTGCTCAGTTCTACATTGTGTTAGGGCAGGAGTCGCCAACCTTTCTGAATCAGTACGTTTCAAATTTTGTGACAATGCTGGGGGCACAAAATAGTTGCCATTGTGGGTGGGGTGGAATGGGATAAAACAAAATAAGAAAGATAGCTATCCCCAGCAACCTGATGGAATACCATAGGAAGTCAGCTATGTCCCACTGGTTCTGATTGTGGAGATCACAGAATTTTTATTTTACAGACATATGGATGCTGTTGCTGTCTAATAGCAACAGAGAGCATTCCTCAGCAACAGGAAATGTATACAAGGTAGTCACACCACACTGAAATTGCTTTGAAGGTATCTGCACGTTTTGTCCCATAACTGATTTTCTAGAAGAGCTGGAGCCTTACTGTTCAAAAAATGAAAAGTCAACACTCAGCAGTGTCTGTTCAGGGAAACCAGTGGTGGCCTTTGCAGGCAACCTATCACCTGTTTGTGGGCAGCTCTTGTCTTAGGGCACTCTAGAATCTAGACAATGGCTTTTTCATAAAACAATTTGTGCTGCTATTCACTTACAATACAGGATATTGACCTTGTAACAGGAACGATATGTGTGGATAAATATATGGAAAGCCGTGGTGGCATCATTTGAAATTCCTTTGTAATTACAAGTAAAGAACGAGGCATTAAAATTATAGCCAATAGAAGTGAACTGCATACCTTTATTAATGTTTCTAAAGGAGCCCCCTGATAGCGGATACTTCTTCTCCAGTTTGTACCTCCAATTTCTCCTTCAATCAGAAATTCTTGTGGTGTGAACCATGTTCCCTTAAAAT
Source organism: Podarcis raffonei (assembly GCF_027172205.1). Lineage (NCBI taxonomy): Eukaryota > Metazoa > Chordata > Lepidosauria > Squamata > Lacertidae > Podarcis > Podarcis raffonei. The sequence goes on along the minus strand of NC_070606.1, from coordinate 62,543,507 downwards.
TCTTGATACATTTCTGTGTAGCTCCTGTAACAGAGAAGTCACACCAGTGCTGCAAGCTTGTCCCATTCAGCAAAGTTCAATAGAGGGAGAAAGAAATTGCCACCAGCAGCTCCTTTTCCAATATTTACATTGGGGAAAATCAATACTAGAAATGTATTTCAGCACGGGACCTGCTCAGGGCCAACACCAGACTACAGGGAAGCGGGGTCTCTACTCCTGTCCCAGTCCTTCTCTTTGTGGCAACAGCAACACTATCCTCTTTCAGTCCCAGTGTGGTGTAGTGGTTAAGAGCGGTGGACTCATAATCTGGGGAACCGGGTTCGCTTCCCCGCTCCTCCACATGCAGCTGCTGGGTGACCTTGAGCTAGTCACACTTCTCTGAAGTCTCTTATCCTCACTCACCTCACAGAGTGTTTGTTGTTAGGGAGGAAGGGAAAGGAGAATGTTGGCCGCTTTGAAACTCCTTTGGGTAGTGATAAAGCAGGATATCAAATCCAAACTTTTCTTCTTCTTCTTTCCCTCTTGCTACCCCCATCCCTCCTGCTTCCTTCCCTGTCCCCTGAAGTAGCATAAGTGGTGGTGGATTATCTATCATCTCCTCCACATCTGAGATCTGAGAAAGGCCCAATGGTGGCTACAAATACTTTAAAAGATTTTCTAGCTGCAGTGGCAAACTACTGTAACAGTGCAGCCATTTTCTCAGACACCTCACACAGAGCACGCCTCTGAGCAGTGAGGTGAGTGTCTAGCAAGTCACTGTAGATGGGGACAACCTTTGCTGTAAGCAGTGCACACATACCACTACCTGAGCATGGAGGTGAGTATTTGGGCAAAAGGCTGGTCTGGTCAGAGGCCCTGGAGTCTTTGGCCAGTGCCCAACATGGCTGACCACAAGCACTGGGCCTGATAATACCACCAGTAAAAAATAGCATTAATTACATGAAGTGTAAAATGTGTTTCTCTTCCAATGTTCATTTGGTATAATTATAATTTAAGTGGGGGGCAAATTTTCTCCGCCCAATAAGAATGATCCTGAAAACTGTAGCACCAAATACATTGAGTTGTCTTTTTTCTTTTTTAAAATATGGAGGAATTGCCAATTATTTTCAATTCACAATTTATGGGTTGATGTAACTGCAGTGCATTAATGCAGTCTAATGTGGGGAAACTTTGGCCCTCCAGATGTTATTGAAGTACAACTTCCATCAGCCCCAGCAAGCGTGATCAGGGCTAACAGCACCCAGAGGGCCAAAGTTTTCCCACACATAGTCTAATACACAAATGATATGCTGCACCAATTAAAGTGGAAGAATACAATACAATACTGTTTTGTGATAATTTTTTTAAGTTGAAAAAATCATTTAAGCATGCATTTCTTAACTGTAATTTGAAGGATTTAAAGGTACTGAAAATCCCATTGTGATATAGATAGAATTACTCCAAGTTACCCAGGATTCAGTGGGAAATAAAAAACCAATTTCCTACAAGACTATTTAAGTGGTCCCAAACATACAATTACACCCACATACTGCCACATGGATGCATCTTTCTCCCAACACACTCATGGGCACAAACACAAAGATTTTAACTTCTTATTGCTATAAAATTCCCTTAAAATATGTAATTACACATACAATTAAACTGTTTCAAAACAATGTTTACCTGTTGCCAATTTTTCCTTATATAAAACACCTTTAGTTTTTCCACAAGTAACAACCACTGTTGAGCCCTGGACAACCGGCTTGTCTTTTTTAATATTTTGTATCCCTTTTCCTAGAGGAAATCAAGAAATTGATGTCAAATGCTGCAATTTCCATATTTTGGGTTTCCAGAAAATGACAGCAGTCTTACCAAGTTACAGATCCTGCTGATAAGATGTGGCATGAAGTAGCATTTCATATCACCTGAAAATATATTGGGACACAATTCTAAACCAAAGATACTGTCAGGTATGTTGGCAGGCAAGGGAGTTTCCCCTCCCTCCAGTAGCTTCTGATAAAAAGTAATGAGCCTCTGGCAGGTTTATAGTCTGTTTTATTTATAACGACATATTGAGAGCAGCATCAAACCACCCTCCCCATGGATGGCAGTTGCTCACTCTGAATCCACTCCGCTTCTGCAGCAAGAAGCGCGCTACCGGTCACCTGTCCCGCCCCTGCGCTTCCGTTGTTCCTGGACCCTTTTAGTCGTCCGAGTTCGGGGGGGGATGGACTTCCCCACCACTCGATTGAAGAATCTCCTAAATGTTCCCTCCCTCCTGGTTGCCTAGCTACTATCTCAAAGCTGTCCAGCTCTTCCCCCGACTGTGCAGCCTCTGAATCTTCTGGTCTCTCTGCTTCTGGGAACATGGAAGGTGGGGGGGCGAATCCTCCCCCTCCTCCTCTGTTAGAGGCTGCTCTGTCTGTGACTGCATTCCCCCATCTTCGGAGTCAGACCAGTCTCTGGCATCATATTCAGACCAGCCCCCGACAGATACAATGGCTGGAAAGCTACAGGATATGGTGGAAGCTCCACATTGCCAGCATAACTCAAATTATGACTCCGCCATTCTGGCACATCTGCGCAGATGCCCTGGTGCAACTCTATGTGTGCCAACTCTTAAGAAAACAGGGAACTGAGAAGTCAGGTTGCAGCATATAACCACAATGTGAAGCAAGTTCCTTGAGCTCACATAGGGTCAAGGGGTCAGGTTTCAAGACATAGCAAGAATGGAGCTCCATAGTCATCATAACAGGATTCTGTAACTATTGGTAATGGCTAACATTGCATGCATGCAGTTAAAACAACAACAAAAACAGGGAACTGGGTAATGGAGGCAGGCATTTAAAAAGAAGTGGGCAAAATGGCAGCTAGGAACCAGGGTGCAGGTAAATGACATATGGACAACGCCCACGCCCAGTTTGTAGGGTGTATGCCAAAGCTGCTTTTGGAGAACTGTGGAAGGGGTTAGTTTGGAGAACCTATGAGGAATCTATACCATTGCACCTTCTTTACCTTTCGGAGTACCACCCATTTTCAAACAGGTGTTAGTTGGTCCTGGAGACATTTTTGCCATGCTTTCTGTCGCACCAGCAACTTTCAGTCCTGAAGAAGAAGAAGAAGAAGCCATTTAGTAGGGAATTGTTATCCCTTTTTCACTCATTTTAAAAAGAGGAACCAAGGGGACTTCCGGGTTGGCGCCATTGTTTAATGGCGGATTCCCTCCGAGCTCCGGAGGGAATCGGCTCCGTAGCGTCTGGGTCTGGCCGCTGCGGCGAAGCGGAGACCCTTAAAATCACAGGCGCGGATGCCTGTGAACACAGAGACTCGGCGGGCACCATTTGCGCCCCCCCAATCCGCGACGGAGCCTTTTTAAAGGCTTCGGAACGGAGGCAGGGTGAGGCGTGGTGCTGAGAGTGCTCCCTCGTCTACGGAGCGAAGCCGCAAGCCATTGACAGAGAGCGCCAACTTCTTCTTTGGATCGATTGGATTTTAAAACATCAACCCGTGAGTAATACGGAGATTGGAACTCTAAAAAAAAATTTTTATTTTGGATCTGGAACGAGCGGGAAGGGGTTAAAAAGGAAGTCCACCCCCCCTCTTTGTAAACAATTTAAAGCAAAGGACCGGGCAGCTAAGGTCGAGAGAATCTGTTTCTTGCTTTTTAATAAAAGATCTTGACTTCACGGTTTTGACATTATAAGAAGATTTACTGGAGGATAAAAAGAATTCTGGGAGCTGAAATTTCACCCCCCCCCGCTAGACCCGGGAACGTCCTATGAGAAAGCCTGCTGTATTGAAGAGTTTGACAGCTGTCAAGCTAGCTGTCAGTCAGCTAGTTGTCAGCTGGGAAAAAGAGAACATTGTTTCTGCTGTTTTTGCTGGTCTACTCGTATAACTTGTTGAAAATAAGGAGGGCTGATACAAAATAACTGGACTTTTGGTTTTGAGCTGAAAGGAATATTAAGGAACTAAAATCCCCCTAGAGGGGTAATAGGGACATTACATCACAAAAATGGCTGGAGCATGTAAAATTCAAGCAGAATTGGACAGAGCATTTTTTCTCCTGGGAAAGTTACAAGATGAGTACAATGCTTTGTCTACAGAGGTTTCAGTATTACATTCGACAGTAAACAACAGCTTTGAGCTTGATAAGGACTTGAAACAGGAAGCCCATTCAACTGAACAAATAAATGAAACTGAAAGTGTAGATACGATGGAGCAATATGTTGCTTTTGAAGAAAATGAAGGAGGAGCTGGAAGTCTGCAGGAGTCAAAGGAGAGTTGCAATATGAGGCCTGACATGATGATAAAAAAGGACAATAAAAATTGGATGTGGAAAGCCTGGTCTGAATGGGAGTCTGAAAAATGGAGAGATCCCCTTTGGAGGAGATCTGAAGACCTGAGGATTACAAATTCGCTGAAGGTGAAAGTTGGAGCTTTGGGGACATGTGGATTTGAAAGAAATTTGAAACAAGAGTTGGAGTACCCCATAGGCTTTGCTTTTAAGTACGGAGGACTGGCTGGAAGCAACATGGATCCTGCTGGGCCGGAGCCTCTCCGAGACTTGGGGTTTAACATTAAGGACTATCAAAGAGACCGGCAGAAAGGAACTGAGAGAGATATAAGGGCCTCGGACGTGAGATCTCCAGGCTAAATAACATAAAGGCTGATGGATATTGGTTGGGGACTGGAACCGGGAAAAGGGTGGGTGGAGGTTGGGAATCCAAAGGGTACATAAGTATAATCTGCCTTGTGTTTTTTTTATATTTTGTTAGTTGTATGGAAATTGGGAAAATCGTGGAAGATGAAATTTTGGTCGACTTTAGGAAAAAGGTTTAAGAATAATTAATGAGGTATAAGTATTGATGTGTAATTTTGATAAGGTAAAATTAATTTTTTTTAAATTAAATGAGAATAAGGCTGTTAAAAATAAATTGAGGAAATGGAAAAAAGAAGTAAAGTAAAATAATAGTATGTTAGAACAAATGTTCAAGCTAAGGTGAAGAAATAAGTTAAGGACTTGCTGAATTGACAATTTAAATTAGAATACAGGAAGGGGAGGTGTGAGGAGGTCTGAGAAATAAGGTTAAGGAAAATAAGTATCTGAAACTTTATGTGTTTTTTTTTCCTCTTTTTTTCTGTTAAGTTTTGAATTTTATGTATTATTGTGTGGTTTTTATTTTGTTTATTTTTTGTTTTTGATTGTTATATGTTTGTTGAAAATACCAATAAATATTTAATAAAAAATAAAAATAAAAAGAGGAACCAAGGACTCAGCTATACAGCTGCAAATAAAACGTTTTAAGTGTGTTGTAAAGTGCATTGTACAAATGTGACATTAGATGGCGATGGTGAGCTATCGCAAATTCAACATATTTTTCAAAAAAAAAAAAATTTAAGCATTTTCACAACATTTTTAATATGTGGCTAGATTCCACCCAAATGCCATGGAATGCCTTCATAGTGCCAGGCCAGCAGTGCAGTTGTGTATTAAGCATTTAAAAATGGTGTTTTTTTAATTACAAAAACAATGAAAGGAAACACAATACAGGGAACAACAGGAAAAGAGAAATCTGGAAAAACCCATACATTGCTTCATAAAGTTCATACATACTACATATAAGCATCCCATACTAAAAGCATCAGTCAGTGTCAAGTTTCACCAAGTAGCACAAAGTCACTGGGTTTTCAATACCTTTCAATACTCTTAACTGATATGTTCACTTCTCAGATATGACTATTTTCCAAATGTTATTATACCAAAGAGAAATATTTAGGTCTTTCAAGGCTTCCCACAACTGTGTGATAGACAGCCTAGCTGCAACTAGCAGAAAGATTAGCAAAATGTTTGGTTTTATGTTCATCTTAATGTCCTAAAAATAGTTACAGCTGGAGTGTGATTTGTATTGGGTCCTGAATAATACTACTGATTTCCTAATATATGTCAGACTAAAAGTTTTTGACAATCAGGCATTCCCATGAAAGATTGAAATATGTTACCGAGTGGCCACAGCCAGCCAAAACACTACAGGTAGACCAAGGGTAATACATGATAGCTAGCAAACTGGAGCCTTGTATCACCTATGGGAGGCTCTGGTGTGGTATTCTGCACTATGCAGGCAGAAATAGACCCTGCTGGTTTTAATGGTTCACACGCTTTTCTGTTTTATATCATCTATTTCACATCCTATGTCTGCCTCCCAGATAGTTTTCGTGCTTCTTAATGGGCTGAATGAAATTTCCAACAATTCTCCATAAATCTCTTATATCAACACTTTACCTTTAGATCCTTGGTTTAACAGAACAGTTTCAAATCTGGTAAGGGATCCGGTGCCTAGATACCCTGATTTAGCAGGATCTAACTCAACTGATGTAAGTGAAGCCATCCCATACATACCCAAATCTCCTGTGTCCAGTCTTAGTTGATCCTGGGAAACTGGATTACCATTTTTATTTTAAAAATTGCATTATCTAAAGTATCCTTTTTCCTCTCAAGACAATAATACCTTCCACAAATTTAACATATTCTCGTCTACTTTTATCCAATGCTTATATACCGTCATTGCCATGAAACATGAATATCAAAACTGAAAAACCTCTTCATATAAAATTATGTTCAGAAGTGCCCACCCTGCTCCATCTATTTTTATGCAATACCTTGATAGCTAGTTGAGGCTTCTCCCTCTGAAAAATATTTTTTTTTATAAGGTTCTGCCATTTCTTGATCAAACTTGGGTATAGGGAGAAAGGAAAAACCTGAAACAAAAAAGGAAAATTTTGAATAACCTTCTCACTCAGTTCTTATGGGTCAGCAAATTCTGCCTAAAATGAGAATACTAGTCACAATACCTCCTGAGAAAATGGCTGTACTGTACTTGGCTTAGGGAAAGGTGGAATATGGACCTCCTTACCATAAGGAAAATGGTGTTTTCAATTTCCAAAGATGGATTAGGTATCAGTTGAAAATTCAGTCAGCAATTGGCAGCTGATTATGCCAACTCTGTTTCCATTTGCCAGCATTTTGAGACTAGTGGGCCTCAGTAAGGGCCCCTCCAGGCAGATGTTTTATTGTGGGTGTATTCTGCAACACATTCTTGACACAATAATAGTCCATTAATGGTAGATTTTTTCTGCTTTAGCTTGCTGTGTGATGTTTCCTTAATGCTACCAAGTTATTGCTGTCCAAAGGTTCTATAGCGCAACAAAGGCATCACAAAAATATAGCAGAACATTTGTGACATAAAAAGTTATAGAACGTCAGAAGGAAGTTACAGGCTATGCACTGACTTAAAATAAAACAGTGCAACTGCCTCAAGCTTTATCAAGCACAAACAATGCTGACAGCAGGAATACACATGACTGTCCCAATAGCCCTATTAGCACAAATCATCAGGAATGCGCAATAAAAAGGCTACCTGGAAGGTCTCTAATTTTCATCTATCTCAGGTAGTTCCTGTAGGTGGAAAGTTTGGGGAGTTCTGCCATATATTATTGTATTTTTCTCTTCCCACAGTCTATGCCTCAGAAACATTTAGAGACCCATGTAAAATTCACCTTTCGGTACAGAGAATTCAGAATTGTTCTTCTTTGTCTGGAGTATGTTCTTGCTCCCAGGTCCTGTGGCAAAGCTATTTGTAGCATGCTGGAGAACTGAAAAGAAAGCGTGTGAAGAAAACAAGGGCATTAGCACCTTACTATTAAATTAAATGGATAAAATGTGTTGCGAACATCTAATTCAGGGGTCAGCAACATGGCACGGCACCTGGGAAGGCTTCCAGTGGCGCCCCGGGGAAAGGTCCTCTGATTTTGAGCTTTCATTGCTCTTGTTTTAAGTAAGTTTCTAGTCCTCCTAAAAAAAAAAGTTATGCAACATAATGTGCAGGTGCTTTCTAAGCAAACAAGACTGGTGGGGCTACCTTGTATATTTTTCATGATACTATGGACAGCAACAGCATCAGTATATGTAAAATCAATAATCATAATCAGTACCATCAGGACACAGCTGACTTCCCATTGTAAGCAGGTCCAGCCTGCCAACGAGGTAAGGTGAGGCAAATGCATCAGGTGGTACATCCAGTCTCCACTCCTGCCCTCTGCCTCCTCCTCCTCCTCCTTACCTGCCCATTGTGACACCCTCACCACCACCTCCATCCCTGCTCTCCGCTGCCCACTCCTCTCCTCTACGGCCTTCTGCTCCCCTGCTGCCTTCTGCTTGGGGTGGGTGTGTGGCATACAGGGGAGGAGCAGGTGACAAGAGTGCTGACAAAGAGTAGGCGCTAGTGACATTTCCTGTTTTGCTCAAAGCTGCAAACTGCTCCGAGCCAGTCCTGATTTTAAGCATGAGATTATTGGGGGTGGTTGTCTCTCTAACTGTGTGTTATGCCATGTTCCCCTTGGCAGCCATTTTGTGCTATGCCAGACACACCCCACATGGCAGCCATTTTGTGACCAGTGCCCCTAGCACTCTCATAATTGAAAATGTATCCAGTAGTTGACAAAGATTCGAGATCGCTGATCTAATCATTTATGGTTTATAAGAAACTGCAGCTGGTGCAAAACGCTTAGTACAGCATCCTTCCATGCATACACATCACAGAGGCTGGATGGCCATCTGTCTTGAATGTTTTAGTTGAGATTCCTGAATTGCAGGGCATTGGACGAAGCAACCTTTGGGATCCCTTCCACCTCTACGATTCTATATCAACAGTGCTGGAGGAATGACACTGATTGCCTATTTGCTACTGAACTGTGTTTGAGGTGATGATGTTGACATGTAAGGCTCTGAACAGTTTAGGACCACTGGCGAAGGAAGAGGGCTGCGGGGGGAGCGCACCGCCCCTGGCAGAGAGATTACGGTGGGGTGCCATTGTGGCTGCCCACCCACCTGCACTGGGTGCCCCGCCCCCACAGGCAGCACACCACGCCCCCAGGACGCATGCCAGCCCCGCCCCTGCCTGCTCTCCGCCCCCCCCCCCCAGTGCTGGAGCATGAAGCTCTGCCACTGTTTAGGACAATGCCTCCTTTCACATATTCCAGCCCATTCACTGTCAAAATTGGATGCCCCTCTACTAAGGAGGATATTCTAAACATGCCATATCAAGCAGACATACGTGTTATGATGACTAGGATACAGCACCGTCTTCTGACACAGTCAAATTAACCTTCCCTTAGAGACAAAATGAGCACTTATGGGGAAAGCTGGTAAAAACCTACAATTTAAATAGGCATTCCTGGGCACTGATCCTTAGTAATGGCATTACTTAACTTAATTCTGGTTGATGCTTTCTTGTTGTTTTAGTGTACTGGTTTTATTTTGTAAACCACCATATTATTTTTCACAATAAAAAGCAGACAATAAGTGCTTTCAAATAAACAGAATAATAATAAATTCGCCAGCAGATGGCAGGCAGAGAGCTGAGACAAAGGGAATGCATGGTTGGGAATATTCCATGGCTCAAACACTCACTACTACACCATTTCTCAATAAAATCCGATGATTTTCCTTTCCTTTTGACTATTTATCTTTTATGTTTGCCAGGTAGATTTAGCACAACCAACAAGATAACTTACCATTTTTTAGGCTTTCATATATTGGCTTTAAATTTTGATATGCTTCCAGGTTCTCTGGGCAGAAAATCTCCTTTACTGCTGACACATTGTTTGCAATGCTTTCAAGTACACTGTATACCACTCTTTGAAGAGCATTTGCATTTGACGATACCTGCTCAGAACAAATCTAGAAAAAACAACAACAACACAAGCATTTTTTAAACTCATATATAGTAAGTACCCCATTTCCCATCATATCCAAAATGGTAAACCTAGCATAAGCAAAGAAATCAAATCTAATTCAAATTCCAAGGCCCAGCACAGCTAAAACCCCTCTCCGATATTTTGTATTACAGTAATGGCAAAGAAAGCTTCAAGGCATGTGACCTCTTGTTTTTCAGAAACAAGCCACAACCTGCTGCTGTTAAGGAGTGCATCGTCTTCACTTTTTCGCTGGGTCACATCTCACACTAACTTTCAAGGTTCCTCCTCCTGTGCAATGGTTGCTGCTGTATCCCAACCTCTCCTAAAGGCTCTCAGGATGGAGAGGGGAAGTTATGCTGGGAGAGGAGGCGTAGGTTCACTCTGCGGACACTATGACTGAATGGAATTTCAGCCCAGATCTTGGCATCCAAGTCTAACACACTGTTCACTACACTTGGTTGTCTCTCATGCTATGTTCCTCCTGCTACCCTGAAAATCTTTCTGGTTATGAGTCACGTATAACATCTCCCTATGCCACAGCTGCAACCATTTGCCCTGTGCCATATGGGTAAGGTAAAGGTAAAGGGACCCCTGACCATTAGGTCCAGCCCTGAGTGACTCTGGGGTTGCGACGTTCATCTCGCTTTATTGGCCGAGGGAGCCGGCATACAGCTTCCAGGTCATGTGGCCAGCATGACTAAGCCGCTTCTGGTGAACCAGAGCAGCGCACGGAAACGCTGTTTACCTTCCCGCCGGAGCGGTACCTATTTATCTACTTGCACTTTGACGTGCTTTCGAACTGCTAGGTTGGCAGGAGCAGGGACCGAGCAATGGGAGCTCACCCCGTCGCGGGGATTTGAACCGCCGACCTTCTGATTGGCAAGTCCTAGGCTCTGTGGTTTAACCCACAGCGCCACCCGTGTCCCTGCCATATGGGTACTTCAGCATTAAAAGCAACACATGGGAGAAGGCTGCTGCAACTTTTCACCTCTTGTTTCCTACCTTCCCTTCAGCTATTTTCCTCCCCTATTGGCTGGCTTCAAGTATTAGGAAAAGGAAAAAGTAACCGATTTCAAGGAGCTAAAAAACAGGCAGTGAGAGTTGAACACCTCCTTTCTTATACATTGCTGATGGTTAAATTAAGATGTCTCCCACCCCTTGCTTTATATACTAGCTGGGCAGACATGTGAACAATGGTCCTATAATGTCAGGTTTTGCTCCAGGAAAAGCTCAGACAGATGTGGGGAATCTTTGGCCCTTCAGATGTTGCTGAACTAGAATTCCCATCACCCCTGGCCATTGACCATGCTTGCTAGGGCTGACGGGAGTTGCAGTCCATCAACTTCTGGGAAGCCAAAGATTCCCCAATCCTGGCTTAGATGAACTCCGAAAACCTAGGCACATCTTAAAAAACAAATTCAATGTCTAGAATAGTCACCTTAAACTGCTCCTCAGATATTATTTTCTTGTCTCGCAGGATAAAGAAAAAGGGAAATGAGTCCTTGATAGCAGCAGAAATCTGCATTTTATTGGCTCTGAACCATTCCAAAATTTCACCCGAAGTACCTAGAGCAGACATGCTATAAACAAAGCAAGATGTATCAGATACCTTCAAAAACTCGATGAAAGCAAGAGAAGTGATGGCTATTTGAAGAAAAAGTTCTAGCATTACCGTCACAACCAAAATCTAGAATTACATGGAATTAAAATAGGCAGATCCCACTTCTGAAAAGGGAAAGCTATATTTAAAGTGTCCATGGCAGGTGGCCATCCAGCCTCTTCTCAAAAACCTCCAAGGAAGGAGAAGGTCCTTGGAACAGAGCTGAAGAGAATATTTTCTTGTCCAACCCCTGATAAGGAGGGAAAACATACTATGGGAAGCAACAGGAAAGCAGCATTACAGTGAGAAACCAATGCTAATCTAGCTCCAACGGTCTATTCAATCCAACACGCCTCTACTCAGAAGTAAGCCCAACTGAGTTCTATGGGGCTTACTCCCAGGTAAGCGTGTATAGGATTGCAGCCTTAGCACTCCAAGACCCCCAGAGGAAACGCATCAGTCCGATCCTGCTGCAGGCGACCTGTTTCTTGAGCGTCCCTCCCTCATCCCCCTTCGCTTGCCGAAATTCAGGCGGCGCCTCGAGTCTCCTCGATCTCTTGAATGAGCGCAGGATTGCTTTGCCGCGACGCCAAGCCCGTCGGAGGCTCCTTCTTCCTTGCAGAGATCAACCGCTCGCGACACTTACCTTTCTGCTTTTCCTTCGCAAAGTGGAGGCTGCACGAACAGGCACCAGGTCAAATAGAAGGATCGACCTTGAAATTTTGCCAAGTGAAAAAAAAAAGTGAGGGCGAGAGAGAAATGAAACTGAAAATATTCCTTCTTCAGTACGTCGGATCTCCCACTGGGTCCATGACTGGCTGTTGGGAGCCGGATTTGGGTGGAACCTCTAAATTGGCCAATTTCTGGGAAGAAAGGCAGAATCGAAAGTTTTAAAAAAACTAGGAAATCGAAACTTCCCTCTCCCTGTGAATCATGTTAGAAACTGTGCATAATGTATTGCTTTTTAAAATAATTACCCTTGTCACAATCTCTTCCTTTGGAGACCCCACCCTTTGTCTCACACACAGATTGTGACTGCTGCCTGAGTCCTGGTATGACCTAAGAGTTCCCCTCTAGTTCCTTTCAGTGCCTGTATAAACAGATTTTGAGATTATGTTTTTGTGGGTCTTCAATGACTGTGTGTCTGCGGTGTGAATGTAAAGGGATGGTTGCGCGGAGTCAAGGATTTGAACAGGAATGTACATGTTGCTGAAAGGCCGAGGAGAGCCACTCGTGTGCCTGGTTCATTTAAATGGTTTCCTGATGCAAAAATCTCTCTGCTTGGAATGTGAAAGCCACAAATCCCATCTTGCTTCAAATCCAGACACAAAGTCTCATAAATGAATGTTTATCTGCAACAAACATTGTATGCTGGAATTATTTCCCTTGTCTGAAAAAAAATGTGGCTGAGTCAGAGCTTTCCAATACAAATGTTTGCTGCTGGCAATTCAGACTGCCAGTGTGCCATCAATGGGCACAGACAGTTTTTAGCATCTCCAAGACCTGAGGCAACTGGTGGTGTGATCAGAATGTTGGAGGCTACTGGGGTGGAGTCAGGCTGAAACCCCGACTCAGACATGAAGGCAATCTTGGGCCAGTCTCTTTTATCTTGACCTAACCTACCTCACAGGGTTGTTGTATGGATAAAATTAATGGTGGTGGAGAGCCTGGTATGCTACCCTTTGCTCCTTGGAGGAAGGGGGCAATTGAAATGAAACTCATGAGCTTTCATTCTTTCTGAACACTGTTCACCCCCACCCCTAGTTTATTTGTGACTCTTGCTAATCTAAATTAAACTGAAGCCATCCATGCTCCTAAATTCACATTGGAATCTCACTTTGGCCACAGCTGGGTACTCAAAGTAAATATAGAAGGATACCCATATAAGTTACTAATAGTCACACAGAACACCTAAAGCTGAGTAGAAGTAGGAAGGTTAGATAGCACAATTCTGCAGCCTGATCTGAGGTTAGAGATTTATCAAGCCTCAGACATGTTTTTCTTCTTCTAATGGGACCTTTCTGTTTATATGCTCTACAGTTCTTTACTTTGAGCTTGAAATACGTCTTTAAATAGCCATGTCATTTATTGCTTTCATTGACTTTTTTGTGTTCTGATACTTCTTGCTTTGTTTATAGCATGTCTGCTCCAGGTACTTCAGATGAAATTTTTCGGTGGTTCAGAGGCTATAAAGTACAGATTTCTTTGACAATCAAAGATACTTTCTCTTTTCTCTATCTCCTGCAAAACAAGAAAAGAATCTCCGAAGAAGACTTTAAGCTGATTATTGTAGGCATTGAATTTATTTTTTAAAAACCCCACCTGGACATGTGAAGTCCATCTAAAGTAAGAGTGTGAAATCTTTGTCGCTACAACCAGAAAGGTTTCCCGAGTTATAGGTGGAGCACAGCATGAGAGGCAGTGCAGTATGGTGAACAGGGCGCCAGACTTGGATGCAAAGATCTGGACTCTAACTTCACTCAGTCAGGGTTGGACTAGATGATCCTCAGGTCCCTTCCAACTTTATGATTCTATGGTATCTGTAATGAAGTTCACTGGGTGAGCACAGGCCATTTGCACTCTCCCAGCCTAACCTTCCTCACAGCTTTCTGGGAGTAGCCTGCACTCATCGCTCCTGAGTTTCCTCACTGAAACAGTGTCATGGAGAGCATGCTGAGAAGCCACAGGTCACTTTTCTTCTCCATAGGAAAAAGCAGCTGGAATCAAAGAGAGGATACAACTATTAAAAAGGGTAAAAGGTTTGACCAACAAGACATGAAATAGTGGCTCCCATCTACTGAAAAAAACTATGTACCAACCACATATGTGATGAGATGCTAGCATTATTAGGCACTTTATAAACAACAAATTATGTTCCTGGAGGAACAAAGAAGAACATTATTAGTAGTTTGTCTTGTGTATCCACAAGTCTTGTGAGTGCATGACTATACACAGTCCAGGGACAAAAATGTGTTGTCTTAAAAGCTTTTGTCAGTGTTGCATGTGGAGAGGTGAAGTTGACATTTGAAGACAAGTAAACGCAAGCAGAATAAACAGGCTACATTGGCTCACTCTCTGGGATGTGAGAAAGGATTATGATACAATTTACCCTAAATTCTGCATCACTGAAAGGTGCTCCCATTCTTCAGCTAATCTCAGTTTTGCCTGGAACTCATTCACACTTTGCCCCAAGGAGGTATTTCCCCTCAATTTGGACAGTGGGTGGGAAACTTGAGGCCAGGGGATTGGTTGTGGCCCTCTATACCTTTCAATCTGGCCCTCTGGACTTTCCCCAGCCACACGCCTTCTCCCTAGATGACACTGCCTCCACACCCTTTTAGAGTTGTAGAATGGAAGTCCGAAATCTGGACTCTTGTGTAGGGGAAAAAATACTTTTAAAAGCTATACTGCAGAAAAGCATCTGTCTTAAACACTTAAATGTTACAAAGTAACAAAAAGAACTAGCAGTGGTTCAGTTCTTTAAAACATTCTCCCTCTAATCCTCATCCCAGACAGAATTTAAACATAGTTTTTATCGCTAAATTCAAAATGCACCTCTCTCCGTTCTCTGCATGCTGGCATCTCACAGCACCTGTGTCTCTCTCTGTGTTGTAAGCAGCCCTATTTACATATCTACATAGGAAGGTGCTCAGATTTCAGATCTCCTGTTAAATCAGGAGGCTTATAGCTCCAGATGTAGTGACAACCACACCCAGTGGAAAAACACCAGTTCTGTCCCCATACAACCCACAACAACCCACAACAGACTTAAACACAGCATTATATGTGCATTAAACCAGGGCTTTTTTCAGACAGAACTCGCTGGAATTCTCAGGTGGGCACCATTGCCATTATAAGAGAAGAAGAAAGGCATTGGCTCCCCGTCTGTGGAATGCTCTCCCCAGGGAAGTTCACCTGGTGCCTTCCTTACACACCTTTAGGCGTTCCTTTTTAACCAGGCCTTTGTCTGATTGACAGACTATACTGCCAACCTAGCAGTTCAAAAGCACGCAGTGCAAGTAGATAAATAGGTACTGCTCCGGTGGGAAGGTAAATGGCGTTTCTATGTGCTGTGCTGGCTTCGCCAGAAGCGGCTTGGTCTTCTTGCCTACATGACCAGGAAAAACTGTCTGCGGAAGCGGACAAACGCCAGCTCCCTCGTCCTGTAAAGCGAGATGAACGCCACAACCCCAGTCGTTCGTGACTGGACTTAACTGTCAGGGGTCCCTTTACCTTACTCTTTTAAAATGTGGCTCTTTCTTGGAGAGTGTTATTGGGTTGTTGTTTTTATTTTGATTATAGATACTGTGGTTTTTATGTCGATCTTTTCTGTGAACTGCCCTGAGACCTCTGGGTGTAGGGTGGTATATAAATTCCATCCATCTGTCCATCCATCCATCAATCAATCAATCAACCATCGCTTTAAGTTCACACCATAAGGATCACCCACAGTCATTCAGAGGCACTGAAGGAACTAGTCAGAAATCCCTGGACTGGATCCCACACAAGTCCTTACCTGAGGGCTGTGGTCATGATCTGTGATGGAGGACGGGAGGGGCCTCTCAAGTCAGAGACTGACAAGAGTAATATTTCTTTTAACGTGAGAAATATCTTATGCAAAGTTTTTGGCTCATGGGGCGGGGGGGCCTCATGGTTTATCATCAAGCGTTCCTCCAGTTTCGGCTTTCTTTTCTGATTTCTGTGTCCGTGATGATTTCCTTTCCATGAAACGGGCAGAGTTCCTCACTTCTCCCCGAGCGCAGCTCAGAGCAGGCAGCGCCAGCCCTCGACTGGAAGACGTTGAGTTTCCTTTCGTTTTCTCTCGCTCTTCTGGACGGGGAATTCCTCCTCCTGCTTTCTTCAGCCCGTTCTTCGCGGCCCATCTCCGCTCAGTCAAAGCAGAAAGGTAAGTCAAGGGACAGGTTGATCTCCTTCACAAGGAAAAGGCTGTCCATGGGAAACATGCTTCCCGTCTGCGCTAGTCTCCCTCTCGCAAAAGAGCGACAGACCCCGGAGGGACCCCACTTCTGCAACAGGTGGGTACTCAGATTAAATGCAGAAGAAGACCAGGATAAATTAACCCGGGTTGGTGTTATTCGCAAGGAACACCTAAAGCTGCGTCGAAGTGGAAAGAGGAAATCGCAACACAATTAATTCCACAGCCTGATCTAAGGCTAAGGATTCCATGATAGGGTTTCTCATTTTTGAGAATCATTCTAGATAAACGCTAGATAATGCTTAATTTTGCTTGTTTAAAAACCACACGATTTCCAAGGTCTTTAAAACATAGTTTTGTGTTGTTTGTAGTATGTCTGCTCCAGGTACTTCAGCTGAAATTTTGGAGTGGTTCAGAGCCCATAAAATGGAGATTTCTCTTGCAATTAGAGACCCGTTTCCTTTTCTCTGTGGCCTGCGAGACAAGAATATAATCTCTGAAGAAGATTTTCAGGTGACTATTGTATCTAACAGGAAATTATTTTCTGCTTAAATTCCTACTTTGTTGCTCAATTCAATTTTTTAACATAATTTTTAATGCGTTGTAAATTTGCTGTTTTTAATTGATTATAATTTAGTAATGATTTACTGCTATCGTTGAGAGTGAATTTCTGTTTAATTATTATTTGTTGATACTTTGGGAATGTCGTGCTTTATTCTAACTGATTATCACATATTCCTTTATTTGATATAAGATATTTATTTTAAGTCACATTTTTATTATGACTAGTTTGTTTTGCACCGGATTGTTATGTGTGTCCTTGTATATTTTGTTGTTTCTTCATATTGTAAACTGTCTTGTGTATAGCAATATAGAAAGATGGTATACAAATTAAAAATGAAATGAAATAGCAGCAGCCTGGATAGCTAAGTTGCTTAGAACATGGTGCTGATAACACCAAGACTGCAGGTTTGATCCCCGCACAGGACAGCTGCATATTCACCCATTGCAGAGGGTTGGACTCAATCATTCTCAGGGCCCTTTCCAATTGCGCAATTCTACGATAATAATAATAATTTATTATTTATACTCCACCCATCTGGCTAGGTTTCACCAACCACTCCCAAAAACACAATTTAACATTAAAAACTTCCCTGAACAGGGCTGCCTTCAGATGTCTTCTAAGAGTTGGATAGTTGTTTATTTCCTTGACATCTGATGGGAGAGCGTTCCACAGGGCGGGCACCGCTATTGAAAAGGCCCTCTGCCTGGTTCCCTGTAAACTCACTTCTTGCAGTGAGGGAACTGCCAGAATGCCCTTGGTGCTGGTTCTACGATTCCATCCAGGTTGTGGCTTGTTTCTGAAAAAGTGGCCTTGAATCTTTCTCTGCCATTGGTAAAAGGCATAGGATAGGATGTTAGTGTTCAGAGACATGTAAGCTGTGCAAGGTATTTGAACCTGGCAAAGGAGGATAAAATTACATTGACAATTTCTGCTTCCTTTGATTGTGCTGGGATGATTATCCAAACAATCTGCTGTTAGATCTGGTGGGAAATGGGAAAGTTACTCTGTAATTTCTGTCTAAAAGAAATTTTGAAGACAGAGATTTTAAAACCCTGTATTGTTTCTTTCTAGAATTTGCAAGATTGGGTAACTGCAAATCCAAATGATATTCAAAGAATGGTGTACGATGTCCTTGAGAGTATTCAGGGCAATCTGTCAGCAATAGAGGAGATCTTCTGCAGCAGTAACCTGGCAGCATATCAAGACTTACAGCCACTATATGAAAGCCTAGAAAATGGTAAATCATCTTGTATTGGAGACTTAACCTACCAGTTGAGCCTTAAAGATATATAGCCAAAAAGAAACAAAAATCATTAGCATCTGAGAAATAGTATAGTCAGTGTTTGAGCCACAAAGCCTTGTTCAAGTCTTTTCCCAGCCATGCATTTACTTTGTTTCAGTCCTCTGCCTGCCACCACAAATGACATACTTGTGCATTAATTTATGTATTGAAAATTATTGATAGGCTGGTATTTATTTTGAAATATAACAATGTGGTTTACAAAATAAAACCAGTTCGTCAGAATAATGATAAAACATAAGCCAGCATATTCAAAGTTCAGTAAAGCTGGTCTTAAGGATCATTGCCCAGGAGTGCCTATGCAAATAGTTAAGTTTTCACCAGCCGGTAGAGCAGCTGCATTCCCCTGTAATGTGGGGGCCACAGTAGAGAAGGCCCTTCTCTGGGCCCCCATAAGATGCACATTTTCTGGATGCAGCACGACTAGTAGGTCCTCTTTTGAGTTGTTGTAAGACACATCATGATTAGAAAGCTTCCAGAAATGTCAGTGAGCCGGTTGCCTTAGGACTGCTGTCACTTGTTGGCAGCCCAAAATATGGGAACTGTAACCTTTGACATCCGTTTCTTCATTTCATCTTGGAAAAGGGACACAAGAGCAAAGTCTGGATTTCGAGGGCACGACACTGCCCGTAACCTGTGGAACAGCACAAGGCATTTTACATACAGACATATTTGCAACAGGTAATCATTTGGAAGAGTAAATGTATAATGTTTAAGGAATATGATACCAATAGCAAATTTAAAAAATGGTGTTTGACTAAATGTGTGGTGTTGGGAGGAGGAGGCCTCAATGTGGGTGGTATGTGAGTATCTTTTATTTTCTGGGAATACTTCGAATACTGATATCCTATAAAGCTCTTTAATTATATTCCACTGTATCCTGTGAACCTGGGCAAGCCTAAAATAATTCCATCAGTACCACAATGGTGCAATCAGTGCTTTTGAAATCTTTCCCTATTTATTAATGCATGATTAAATGATTTTATTTAGCTTTAAATGTTTTGTTTTTGTAACAGAACAGTGTCATGTCGATTCTCTTTATCATTAATGCATTAATCTACATTTATACATGGCAGTTATCACAACCCATAAATCTGAATGAAAAGTAATTGGCGATTACTCCCATTTTTTCAAAAAATAAAGAAACAATTTATTGTGACCGTGTACAGGAGGAAGAGGGACAGGGAGGAAAGCAGGTGTCAGGGAGTCTAGCTGTAGTGATGGGCTGGTTCATTCTGAGGGGCCCTGAAGTTTGGCATTAGCCGTGATCAGCCTGAAGTTTCTTTCCAACTTCCACACCACCATCTCTGCTTCTTTCTCTCTTCAGTGAAGTCTGCTGAATGGGATAGGTCAGGCATAGGCAACCTCGGCCCGCCAGATGTTTTGGGACTACATTTCCCATCATCCCTGACCACCAGTCCTGTTCACTAGGGATCATGGGAGTTGTAGTCCCAAAACATCTGACGGGCCGAGGTTGCTTATTGCCTGGTATAGGTGCATAACATTAATGAGACTGTTCTGTTTGTCAAAGGAGTTTCAAGAAAAAGTATTGAGAGTCCCAATGGAAAGTGGCTCACGCCATCACAATTTGAGAGTGAAGGAGGACGTAAACACTGGAAATGGTGGAGGAGAAGTATCCAATGTGGGACGACTTCATTAGACACATTAATAAAGGTATGCAGTTCACTTGTAACAGCTGCAATTTTAATGCCTCATTTTCTTACCTGCAACTCTAAAGGAATTTCAGATGATACCATTAAGGTTTTACAGATAATTATCCACACATGAGTATGTTTCCAAAATGAGTATGTTATTTTTAAGCTGACTTGAGTCCCCGAGGGGGGAAAGTGGTGTGTGTGTGTGTGTGTGTGTGTAATGACGAAAACAACAACAATGGTGATGATATTCACAATGAATTCTACACTATATAACTGGAGTTACCTTCATAACATCCTCATTCAATAAAGAGGGAGAAGAAAAAAGAGTGAGCAAGAGGAACAGACGGAGCTTGGGTGTTTCATCAGAAACCACAAAGTGTACTTTCCCTGACTATCTCTTAGTCCCAACCCCACCCTTGTAGACAGGAGGCAAGCAAGGTTGCTTCCTTGTACCCAACAGTGAGGTCAGAGGAAAATGAAATGTAAAACCTACAGACTGATGATTTAATTAGAGCTGGGATTTTTATTTATTTCATTATTCATAGGCTACCTTCCATTGCAAATACTAACATATTAAAACATAAAACACTCCAAACATAAAATCATAATACAAGACAAGTGTGCAAAATAAGCACTGTGATGCTTTTCAACAGCCATGCCCATTGAGAAACCTTAGACAGTAGCAATTCATTCCCTGCAGAATACATTGTTGTGGGTATTTAAAAGAAGAGCACATGCCTAGAAAGCACGGGGCCAGGAGGTTTTGCCTTTGCCCCACTGCTTTCCCCAGAGAAACCCACTCTTTACCGTTAAACTAGAGCAAACAGCAATCCACAGGAATTCCAATTGCCATTTGTTCCAATTCAACCCCAAGCAGCATGTTTTCCCTGGGGAAAGCAGTGGGACAAATAAGTGTGGATGAGCCCTTAGTAATACTGAGTCAATTAACATCTGCAGTGGGGTAAGAAACGACTGTCTCTCTTCAGGCTCAAATGAATGTAATTCAGCAGTTTCACATGGGAACCAACTTTTACATACCATTGTTCAAGCATGGCAACTTTAAGGTTAGCAGCAGAATTTCCCAGCGGAATGAAATATTCTCCTACTAGATTATAAACATATATCCATAGTAAGGTGTGTAATTTCTTATGAGTTCATTCCCTAAATTCAGGTGATGTTTGGGGATTCTGATTATGCCTCAGAGTAAACCTAATAAATGTGATGTTTATTTCAGAGGGGACTGCTACCTGAGCCACCACAAAATTCCAGCAGGACGACGATGGTAAACATTTCCTTAACAATTTTACAAGATTTAAACTGGCATGTACACAGTTTATTTATTCACTCGTGTATTTAGATATTTCCTAACTTGCCCTCACCAAAAATGGTTATACCACAGTTTACACCTAAATAAGGCAATACAAAACATAATATATAACAAAGAAAAACAAAGAGAGAGGGGGGGGGAAGCTTCAAGTGTGAGTGAGATTTGCATTTCAATAGGCATTGCGGTGGGAGGCAATTTGCCCAGCTTGCTTGCCCAACAAAATGATGGTGGCACATATGAAGGACAAAATCTAGCGCCAATGATGACAACAATGGCTCAATCCCTTATCCAATGATTTTTTTTATATATAAAACTCTTACTGTATTGAAACAAGACACGAGGGTGCAATCTTAGTCAAAGGCAGGGATCCTGCTCACAGTTTCTTTGAAATTTCCACTACAACTGCTCACACTGCCAAAGAAGTAAGCTCTGCTTTAAGTTAAGTACTGTCGTACCCTTGGTTCTCAAATGGAATCTGTTCCGGAAGTCCGTTTGACTTCCAAAAACATTTGACAACCAAGGCGCAGCTTCCGATTGGCTGCAGGAGCTTCCTGCACTCAATCGGAAGCCATGTCAACCATGTCGGATGTTCGGCTTCCAAAAAATGTTCGCAAACCTGAACACTCACTTCTGGGTTTGCAGCATTCAGGATCCAAAATGTTCGAGTCACAAGGCGTTCGAGAACCAAGGTACGACTGTAATGGGGTACCTTTCTGGCCATTTTTATCTGGCCTCTTCATGCGGGCCAACTTTGGCAGGCAGATGGGACAATCCATATAATGTCATTATGTCAAAACATTATTGGCAGGTGGGTTGTCTCATCCCACTGCCAAAATCCCTTGATCCTCCACTCGCGGCTGCGGTAGCGGCGGGGTGATCCTTCGCACACAGCTGCGGTGGTGTGATCCTCCGCATGGTGGCGGCTCACAGCAGCGTGCCCAGGAGTGGTGGGGCGGGCCCCCCGTGGTGTGCCTTTTTGTCACTCCCCTCAGAGATGGCCCCCAAGGCAGCATCCCCCCTCCCCCATGCTATGCCCCAGTGTAGCTAGCCAGGGGCATAGGGGGCGGTCCGTACCAGGCAGCGGGGGGGTGTGTGGGTGTGTGTAGGGTGGTACGGTGTGTGCTGCATTAGGGGGTTGAGATTCTGTGTGGCAGGGGAGCCTGTGGGTGGCGAGGCTATTCCTGGGCATTTTGGGCAGAGCCACTTCCCTTCCCTGAAATTGGCAGCTGCTGAACGACTTTGGTCTGCCCCAGGCCCTGGTGGGGGTTGCTACATTGCTGAGTATGTCTAGTGATGGAGAGCAGAGAAAGAAACCTATGTTTTGCAGACATTGGAAGCAAATGGGGCTGCCCCACCTATATGGTATAAGGGGCTCAGACAGGGCTTCCCACCACCTCCACAAATGTTGGGGGGAGGTTGGATCGAGTAAATGAAGAATGTCCTGATAAAATAAGCTATGCTTCACATATGCAACTTATAAAAGGAATAAAAAATATATAAAACTGGGGCAGAACCTGAAAAGTCAGTCATGGCCATTTATTAGTGTTACCAGTGGTAGTCTAATCAATAGTGAGTCATTTTACAAGGGAACCTTATCTAAACTCTCTCTGCTTATTTTAGGGTCCAATAAATGTTACTTGTGTTAGCTTCCTGCTCTTCAGGTTGTCACATATGTACTAAACTGAGAAAATAGGAAGATTCTGAGTATATATCATGTAATAAACTGAATATATTTAAAGAATACTACCAGAGGATATTTGTTGCATTAAAATCTGTTTTCAAAAAAATATTCTTTTCCACACCATTGTTTATTTTGATAATGATGATATGTCTGGCAGCTGAATATCCTTTTAAACCACATTTCAGGGCTTTTGCCCTCACAAGGTGGGGTACAAGAAAGACCACATATTAAAACTCACCCCCCCCATGCATTTTGATAAATTTATTTTTTACAGTGACTGTTTTTTCCTCTTCAGTCTGAACATGATGATGTATGTATTGTGTGTAAGAAAGAAGATTCACGGATATGCTGCAGTTCATTTCCCAGATGCTTTCATGAAGATTGCCATATTCCGAAAATATCTGCTGAGAAAAGGTAGTTTTTCCACCTCAGTTTCTGTATTAAGGTGATCTATGAAATATGCTATACAGTTTCTTTCTGTTTATATGCTGAAGGCTGAAGCCTTATCCTTGCCAGGGAATCGTTTGCCTGCGTCCCCAGGACCGAAGAGAGAGCAAAAAGCACCAGGAAAGATTCTTCTTTGGAGAAAAAAGTTTTATTGAAATCTGTGCACAGAGGTGGCCAGTGGGATCGTTCCCAAAAGACTGGCCCATAGATACAAATAAACAAGCATCTTTATACCTGAGAGTCTGCCCATCTCTTCCCACCTCTTTAAATTCTCCAATCAGCTGGCAAGGTTAAGCTTATTTCCTTATATGGTATATGGCTATCTGACTAGCTAAGCCCACCTCCTTCCCTTGTTCGTGTGCTCCTCTCTTGCGTTACTGCAGCAGAGAGCATGTGCAGAGAGTAGCTCCTGGTTTGCAGAGCTCAAGCAATTGCAAAGAGGAAGTAGCTCCCAGCTTGCAATTGCGGTTTTTTGCTAGCTGCTTAACCACAACTGCAGAAGTTAGCTTAGGTGCAGATAGTATTGAGATTAACCCTTTCAATGCTATACAGTTCTTTGTGCTTGAAATACTTCTTTAAATAGCCATGTCATTTATTGCTTTCATTGACTTTTTTGTGTTGTGATACTTCTTGCTTTGTTTATAGCATGTCTGCTCCAGGTACTTCAGATGAAATTTTTTGGTGGTTCAGATCCCATAAAATACAGATTTCTTTGGCAATCAAAGATACTTTTCCTTTTCTCTATCTCCTACGAGACAAGAAAAGAATCTCCGAAGAAGATTTTAAGGTGATTATTATAGGCATTGAATTTATTTTTTTTAAATCCCACCTGGACGTGTGAAGTCCATCTAAACTAAGAGTGTGAAATCTTTGTCCCTACAACCAGAAAGGTAATAGCATGAGAGGCAGTGCAGTATGATGAACAGGGAGTCAGACTTGGATGCAAAGATCTGGATTCCAACTTCACTCAGTCAGGGTTGGACTAGATGATCCTCAGGTCCCTTCCAACTTTATGATTCTATGATGAAGTTCACTGGGTGAACATAGGCCATTTGCACTCTCCCAGCCTAACCTTCCCCACAGGATTCTGAGTAGCCTCCACTCATCACTCCTGAGTTTCTTTAGGAGCAGTTGGTATAAAAATATTCTAGTAACAACAAAAAACATTGCACGGAAGGAGAAACCTTACAAGTTAGTTACAGGTAGGTAGCCGTGTTGGTCTGCCATAGTCGAAACAAAATAATTCCCCCCCCCCTTCCAGTAGCACCTTAGAGACCAACTAAGTTTGTATTGGTATGAGCTTTCGTGTGCATGCACACTTCTTCAGATACACTGAAACAGAAGTCACCAGACCCTTATATATAGTGAGAGGGTGGGGAGGGGTATTACTCAGAAGGGTGGTGGGAATGGGTGATTGGCTGATAGGTGTGGTAAACCTGTTGACGACTGTTAACGACTGCAATTGGTCTTACAGGAAAAAGCAAGCCGTGCGATGGCTGAAAATAGCTTTATCATGTATATAAGATAAGAATCCAATGTCTCTATTCAGACCAGATCTCTCCATGGTTTTAAGTTTGGTAATAAGTTGTAATTCTTTCCAGTCTATTTCTGAAATTGTTTTGTAATAAGACAGCTACTTCCTTACTAGTTAGTGGGGGATGTGAGCCACAGGAAAAAACAAAGAAGACAAACCCCATAACAGCAGCCGATTGTGGCTTGTTTCTGAAGAACAAGTGGCCAAATGCCTTGAGGCTTTCTCTGGCATTGATAAAAAGCATAGGAAAGGACATTAGCTGGTCTGAGGGATGCTAATTCTGCAGGGTATTTGAATCTGGGAAAGGAAGTTAAAACTGCCTTGACAATTTTTGCTTCCTTTGATTGTGTTGGGATAACCACCCAAGTAATCTGCTGTTAGATCTGGTGGGAAATAGGAAAGCTACTTTGCATTTTCTCTCTAAAAATGTTTTAAAAGCCTGTATTGTTTCTTTCTAGAAATGGTGTGATAAGGTAATTGCAGAACCAAATGATATTTCTAAAGTGGTATACGATGTCCTTGAAAGCATTCAGACTAATGTGTTAGCAATAAAGGAGATCTTCTGCAAGGAGAACCTGGAAGCATATCAAAATTTACAGCCATTATACGAAAGCCTAGAAAATGGTAAGTTATCTTGTTGGCTGTGCTAAACCAATCAAATAAGCCTTAAAGATAGAAAAGTCATCAGCATTTACTGAGAAACGGTAGCCAGTCAGTCTTTGGGCCACAAAATCTTGTAGAAGCCATGCATTCACTTTGCCTTAGCCCTCTGCCTGAGTCCTGGGATATAATAATAATAATAATAATAATAATAATGTATTTTGTTTACTTTTTCCAATAGATTGCCTTTTATTGTGAAAAATATCAAGGTGGTTTGCAAAGTAAAATGAGTACCCTTAAATAATTAAACATGAACCAAAATATTCAAAACTCAGTAAAGCCAATACTAAGAATTAGTGTCTAGGAATGTCTGTAGTTTTTACCAACAGGTGGTATGTCTGCAAGGGGAGATAATTCCATAATGTGGAGGCCATAGTGGAGAGGGTCTTTCCAGCCACCATAAGGTGTATGCTTGCAGGACATATAATGATTAGAAAAGGCCTTCAGCGATGACAGGGAATGGGCAGGCCCATATTAAAGGCGACACACTTTCAGGTCACCTATGTCAACAATAAAACCTCAATTCAGTAGCAAAAAGGCAACCAATATATGTATATTTTTATGAGCTGAATACAGTGAAAGATTAAAAGCCATGGGGATGTGGAGAGTGTGTGCATGAACTTAACAGTTCAAAGCTGGTGATGCCACCTTAGAAGAACCAAGCACACTGTTAAGATTGTGCCAACCTTACACCTGAACTTTACTTGAGGCTCTCAGCTCTTTTATAAGCTTCAAATAATTTACACTTCATTTTCGCCACTTACCGGTAATTTAACATTAAGGTGGCAATGCCCTTGTTTTCCTAACACTTGTCCTCTTCAGTTCTCCAGCATGCTCAGAATAGTCCTGTCGCAGAACCTGGGAGCAGCAAAGTACTCCAGGGAGAAATGAAGAAACCTGCGTCCCCTGGGGAGCAACAGAGTGAGTTCAACAAAAGTCCGTAAATGAGGGACAGAGCATCCTGTTTCACTACTGCATTCTTGATTATTTGTGCTAATAAAGCTATCAGGACAGTCACATGTAATCTTGCTTTCAGTGAGTTTGTGCCTGCAAAGGTTTGGGGCAGTCACAGTGTTTTGTTTTCACTCTGACATGAATGCACACTTCGTACCTCATCCTCTTAGCAGGATCATTAATCTGGTAAGACCACTGTCATTCTCTGGAAGGCCAAAACATGTAACAGCTGACATACATTTATTGATTTCATCTAGGAAAAGGCATGCAGAATAATGAAATACAAGATTTGAGTGTTGAGGTCCGAACACTGAAAGTATGCTGTGGAAGAAGTAAAGGTGTTTTCTATAAGAAAAGATTCATAGCAGGTAACCATTGTGTTGGAATAATATAATTATACATGGTATTGCATCTGCTAAAGGAATGTGATACCAAGAGCAGATGAAAATATTTTGGTTGTGCAATAGCACAAGGCCTGGCCATGTTGCCCAGAATGCCTGGCTTTGAGAAGAAGGAGCCTCTTGGCCTTTTCTCCGTGTCCAAGTGCAAAGGAGATGTTGGAGAAGCCCTGCTTAAACCCTATGCTGAAATTCCTTTCCAGCATTCATTCTAGGGCTGTGCCCCTCTGATCTGCCCCATAGTTCTCATTTGGGAGGAGGGTGTCAGGTTGACCCACCTTGGATCAACATTGGAACCCCCACCCCACCTAGCATTTAAGCTGCTTACAGAGACTCCAATCCCGCCTGGTCTATGCTATTGCTTTGCAAGCAGTTTCTCTGCCAGGAAGCCTCCAGCAAAAGAGTTCTCTGCAGCGCACAGGATAGGTGCTTCCACTGAATAACTGCTCAACAGAGGTGCTAATCCTGCTCCTTTGCAAGTGGCTTCTCCCAGGAAGCAGGCTCAGGTAGCAGGCTCCTTCCTAATCCCAGAAGTCAGGGTGAGTCAGGGTCTTTTATTGTGATTTTCCTGCATGATGTCCTCCTCTCCTTTCTGCCTAATGCCCCACCCCTTGACAACCACTGATTGCTCTGGGCCATCCAACCTGACCTCTAGTGATCTGTGTTTGTTGGTATCTGATTCGTCTGATGCCAGAGTCCCTCCTAATATGCCAGTTTTGGCCCGCGACTTGGTCAACTCTGGTGCACAGCCCTAGTTCATGACACAATCTTTGTTCATATCTTTTTTCCTAAGTACATATTGGAAAAGAATCTCCTGTTGGCAGGACTTCTTTCTCTCTTCAGTGAACTTTGCCAGATGGGATAAGTGAGTCACATTGATGTGACTTATCTGTTTGTCATAGGAGTTTCAAGGAAATGTATCAAGGGTTCCGATGGAAGATGGTTCACACCGTTAGAATTTAAGGCTAAAGGAGGATATAAAAGTTCAAAAGGCTGGAGAAGGTGTATCCGCTTTGGCGGGATTTCCTTAGAAGCATTAATCAAGGTATGCAGTTCAGGTATAAAAATCTGTTAAAAAATCAGTTTTTACTTGTAATGCCAAAGAATTTCAGGTGATAACATCAAGGCTTTCTAGTTATCCACACATTGTATTCTTATGGCTGGTATAATATCCTGCATCACGTGTGAATCATTTTCATGGACAGTTGTTGCATGGAAAAAACATTATTCAAGTATGGCCACCTTAAGATCAGTAGCAAAGTGTCCTGGCAGAATGACATGTCCTCCTACTGACTTTTAAACAATGAGTTATAGTAAGGTGCTACTTATGGATCTAATTTATTTTGAGTTCATTTTGAGTGCCTCAGAGTAAACCCAATACATGTGATTGTTTCAGTGGGGAGAAATACTGAAGCCACAACCGGAATCCTCAAGAATGCAGAAGGTAAATAGTAATTACTAAACATTCTTACCAGATGGTTGTGTTTTCCACATATATGGCACACACATTATTCCTTAAGATATTTCTGTGCCTCCCTGTTGCACAACAGTGGGTTAGGCGGTCAGGTTTGCCACCCAAGGCAAATGGCTTGACCTGACCTCATGGATGGGCTTCACACATGCAACATATGAGGGGAGGAAATCCAAAACAGGCAACAGAGAGATCCTCTTTACTCTGAAGCTGAAATGCCAACCATGGCCATTACTAGTGCTACCAATGGCGGTCTATCAGTGGTGAGAGCATTTACAAGGGGACACTTAATTACACACCCTCACCTTAGGGCCCAAGAAACGTTGCATGCGTTAGCTTCCTGCGCCTCTCGTTTCCACAAAAAAAATTGAATTGAGAAAAGAGAAAAGATCACCTTTAAAGGAAACTACTAGAGGTTATCAGTTGAAGCAAAAATAAAAAAGTCTGTTTCAAATTATTTTTTCTTCCTCACACCATTACATGTTTTGATGATGTTGATATACCTGCCAACTGAATATTCTATATTAAAGTATTTTTAAACCTCCTTTCGGGGAATATTGACAAGAAATACCACATATTACAACCTCTGTCTCTCTCTTAAGCTTTCAATAATTTTATTTTTCACAGTGACAGGTGTTGTATTTTTTTCTTCTCCATTTCAGCCAGATGACCTATGTGCTGTGTGCTGTGAGGAGAGAGGTCACTGATACACTGCAATTCATGTCCCAGATCTTTTCAGGAAGATTGTTGAGAAAAAGTAGTTCACTTCATGTCACATTAGCAGACATCTTTATAATGCAAAGTTGGTTGTTGACAGGCGATGGTAAAATAGAACTAAATCAAGCAATGATCTCCATTTTTTCAAAGTGAATGTTCTAATATCTTCTCCCTTTAGGGTTTGGAAATTTCAGTAGATGGAAAAGTAGTGGAAGATAAATTTGTTAAGAAATTTTGGGAAGTGTTTTCTATTCTGTAAGCAATTTCTTACGTTCCGTCTTCAGACTTGTGAGCCATCCATCCCAAAAGGTGCTAACTTCTTTGCTGTTTTTAAAACTTCTTAACTTTACCCTATGCTTTCATTTTAAATTTAAGTGCTTATGACCCAGATAGACTGAAAACTTAGCAGTAACCTTGATACCAAGCCAAAATGCCCTTAGCAACTGTTTAGTGACAGCATAATAGAAAGGATGTTTATATGTGTATGCATTTGGAGGGTTTTTTTGTTTGTTTCCACGGGCTAAGAACAAAGAACTGAGCTTGGGGCTGGTAAATGAGAGGTGTGAAGAATCAAGCTGGAACTCTGAGGCAAGCAAATCTGGACTTTGCTGCTTGCACTGGTCTCATGAAACGAGGAGAGGACAACATTAGGACAACCCTGGATTTGGCCAATGGATTTTGCTGCTTTTGCAACATTATGGCATTCTGGATCCTTTTCGAGAGGATGTTGCTTCCCATCTTTGTCTATGTAAAACTTCTGTCTCAGTGCCATTTGGGAGAAGGCTACCCAGCAAACCTCTATAGACAGGACCAGGGCTAGACACCTGAGGCAAACCACCAAATGATACCCCCCGGCCAGGGAAGAAGGGGTGAGTGAAGATGTACACCAAGAACAAGTGGGGAATAAATATTGACATTGGGATCTTCTACACCTGTGGATCCTGCCGCCTGAGCAGTCATCTCACCTGACCTCGTGGATGGGCTGGCCTTGTCCATAGTGGCAAATGTGTCTGCAACACTTTCTCATGCCTCAGTCTTTTTCTATTTTTGCTTGTTGCAAGGATCACTGGCTGGGATCCTTTGTATGTATAAGTATCGCGCCATCCTTGGTATGTGTATGGATTAGGGTTAGTCTGCTTAGATGGGATGATTCCTTCACTCCAATTTTTATTTACCCTTTTCCAGGGTAAATCTCCACAACAGAAAGGATGCCCAGTCTGTAAATGTTTAATCAGGAAATAAAGCTTTTCAACTTTAGTCTGGCTTTTTGTCTATATACTTCCTTGCAAAGAGAGATCCTGGATTGTGTGTCTGAGGCCTGGTCACCTTGGCACACACAGCATTGCTGTTGTTTTAAAGTTCACTGTCCAGTTCTGACCCCCAAACTGGGTCATAACAATATGAGCCCAAGGCAGGCTCTTATGCACCACCTTCTGCAGCTTAATCTACACTTATGTCTTCAACCCACAGGTTGAAGGACCCACATCTGGGTTGTGAGGCCACATCAGGTGGGTCACGACAAAGCTCACCACACCACCATGCAAACCTGCAGCCTTCTCTTCTCTTTCCTATGTGAGGGTTTCCTCCTCACTTTGGACTGCTCCAGCTTTGCCAACCTCTGTTGGAAGCATGCTGCTTGGCTTTGGAAGAGGCTATCCAATTTCAGCAGCCTCACTGAAACAGTGTCATGGAGAGCAGGGTGTGGCGGGAAGCTGAGAAGCCACAGGTCACTTTTCTTCTCCATAGGTAAAAGCAGCTGGAATCAAAGAGAGGATGCAACTATTAAAAAGGGTAAAGGTTTGACAATAATACATGAAATAGTGGCTCCCATCTACTGAAAAAAACTATGTACCAACCACATATGTGATGAGGCGCTAGCATTATTAGGCACATTGTTGTTGTTGTTGTTTAGTCGTTTAGTCGTGTCCGACTCTTCGTGACCCCATGGACCAGAGCACGCCAGGCACCTCTGTCCTCCACTACCTCCCGCAGTTTGGTCAGACTCATGTTTGTGGCTTCGAGAACACTATCCAACCATCTCATCCTCTGTCGCCCCCTTCTCCTTGTGCCCTCCATCTTTCCCAGCATCAGTGTCTTCTCCAGGGAGTCTTCTCTTCTCATGAGGTGGCCAAAGTACTGGAGCCTCAGCTTCACGATCTGTCCTTCCAGTGAGCACTCAGGGCTGATTTCATTAAGAATGGATGCGTTTGATCTTCTTGCAGTCCATGGGACTCTCAAGAGTCTTCTCCAGCACCATAATTCAAAAGCATCAATTCTTCGGCGATCAGCCTTCTTTATGGTCCAGCTCTCACTTCCATACATCACTACTGGGAAAACCATGGCTTTAACTATACGGACCTTTGTTGGCAAGGTGACGTCTCTACTTCTCAAGATGCTGTCTAGGCCTGTCATTGCCCTTCTCCCAAGAAGCAGGCGTCTTTTAATTTCGTGGCTGCTGTCACCATCTGCAGTGATCATGGAGCCCAAGAAAGTAAAATCTCTCACTGCCTCCATTTCTTCCCCTTCTATTTGCCAGGAGGTGATGGGACCAGTGGCCATGATCTTCGTTTTTTTGATGTTGAGCCTCAGACCATATTTTGCGCTCTCCTCTTTCACCCTCATTAAAAGGTTCTTTAATTCCTCCTCACTTTCTGCCATCAAGGTTGTGTCATCTGCATATCTGAGGTTGTTGATATTTCTTCCGGCAATCTTAATTCCAGTTTGGGATTCATCCAGCCCAGCCTTTCGCATGATGTATTCTGCGTATAAATTAAATAAGCAGGGAGACAAAATACAGCCTTGTCGTACGCCTTTCCCAATTTTGAACCAATCAGTTGTTCCATATCCAGTTCTAACTGTAGCTTCTTGTCCCACATAGAGATTTCTCAGGAGACAGATGAGGTGATCAGGCACTCCCATTTCTTTAAGAACTTGCCATAGTTTGCTGTGGTCGACACAGTCAAAGGCTTTTGCATAGTCGATGAAGCAGAAGTAGATGTCTTTCTGGAACTCTCTAGCTTTCTCCATAATCCAGCGCATGTTTGCAATTTGGTCTCTGGTTCCTCTGCCTCTTCTAAATCCAGCTTGCACTTCTGGGAGTTCTCGATCCACATACTGTTTGAGCCTTCCTTGTAGAATTTTAAGCATAACCTTGCTAGCGTGTGAAATGAGTGCAATTGTGCGGTAGTTGGAGCATTCTTTGGCACTGCCCTTCTTTGGGATTGGGATGTAGACTGATCTTCTCCAATCTTCTGGCCACTGCTGAGTTTTCCAAATTTGCTGGCATATTGAGTGTAGCACCTTAACAGCATCATCTTTTAAAATTTTAAATAGTTCAGCTGGAATACCATCACTTCCACTGGCCTTGTTATTTGCAGTGCTTTCTAAGGCCCATTTGACTTCACTTTCCAGGATGTCTGGCTCAAGGTCAGCAACCACACTACCTGGGGTGTACGAGACATCCATATCTTTCTGGTATAATTCCTCTGTGTATTCTTGCCACCTCTTCTTGATGTCTTCTGCTTCTGTTAGGTCCTTACCACTTTTGTCCTTTATTATGGTAATCTTTGTACGAAATGTTCCTTTCATATCTCCAATTTTCTTGAACAGATCTCTGGTTCTTCCTATTCTGTTGTTTTCCTCTATTTGTTTGCATTGCTCGTTTAAGAAGGCCTTCTTGTCTCTCCTTGCTATTCTTTGGAAATCTGCATTCAATTTCCTGTATCTTTCACTATCTCCCTCGCATTTTGCTTGCCTTCTCTCCTCCGCTATTTGTAAGGCCTCGTTGGACAGCCACTTTGCTTTCTTGTATTTCCTTTTCATTGGGATGGTTTTCGTTGCTGCCTCCTGTACAATGTTACGAGCCTCCATCCATAGTTCTTCAGGCACTCTGTCCACCAAATCTAAATCCTTAAACCTGTTCGTCACTTCCACTGTGTATTCATAAGGGATTTGACTTAGATTGTATCTTACCGGCCCAGTGGTTTTTCCTACTTTCTTCAGTTTAAGCTTGAATTTTGCTATAAGAAGCTGATGATCTGAGCCACAGTCAGCTCCAGGTCTTGTTTTTGCTGACTGTATAGAGCTTCTCCATCTTTGGCTGCAGAGAATATAATCAATCTGATTTCGATACTGCCCATCTGGTGATGTCCATGTGTAGAGTCGTCTCTTGTGTTGTTGGAAAAGCGTGTTTGTGATGACCAGCTTGTTCTCTTGACAGAACTCTATTAGCCTTTGCCCTGCTTCGTTTTGATCTCCAAGGCCAAACTTGCCAGTTGTTCCTTTTGTCTCTTGATTCCCTACTTTAGCATTCCAATCCCCTATAATGAGAAGAACATCCTTCTTTGGTGTCACTTCTATAAGGTCTTGTAAGTCTTCATAGAATTGGTCTATTTCAGTTTCTTCAGCACCAGTGGTTGGTGCATAAACTTGGATTACTGTGATGTTAAAAGGTCTGCCTTGGATTCGTATCGAGATCATTCTATCATTTTTGAGATTGCATCCCAGTACAGCTTTCGCCACTCTTTTGTTGACTATGAGGGCCACTCCATTTCTTTTACGGGTTTCTTGCCCACAGTAGTAGATGTGATGGTCATCCGAACTGAATTCGCCCATTCCCGTCCATTTTAGTTCACTGATGCCCAGGATGTCAATATTTATTCTTGCCATCTCATTTTTGACCACCTCCAACTTACCCAGGTTCATGGTTCTTACATTCCAGGTTCCTATGCAATATTTTTCTTTACAGCATTGGACTTTCCTTTCGCTTCCAGGCATATCCGCAACTGAGCGTCCTTTCGGCTTTGGCACAGCCGCTTCATCAGCTCTGGATCTACTTGTACTTGCCCTCCGCTCTTCCCCAGTAGCATGTTGGACGCCTTCCGACCTGAGGGGCTCATCTTCCAGCGTCATAACTTTTATATGCCTGTTGTCTTTGTCCATGGAGTTTTCTTGGCAAGGATACTGGAGTGGCTTGCCGGTTCCTCCTCCAGGTGGATCACGTTTGGTCAAAACTCTCCACTATGACCTGTTCATCTTGTGTGCCCTGCTCGGCGTAGTTCATAGCTTCTCTGAGTTCTTCAAGCCCCTTCGCCACGGCAAGGCAGTGATCCATGAAGGGGATTAGGCACATTATAAACAACAAATTATGTTCCTGGAGGAGCAAAGAAGAACATTATTAGTAGTTTGTCTTGTGTATCCACAAGACCTGTGGGTGCCTGACTATACACAATCCAGGGACAAAAATGTGTTATCTTAAAAAAACTTTTGTCAGTGTTGCATGTGGAGAGGTGAAGTTGACATTTGAAGACAAGTAAACGCAAGAAGAATAAACAGGCTACATTGGCTCACCCTCTGGGATGTGAGAAAGGATTATGATACAATTTACCCTAAATTCTGCATCACTAAAAGGTGCTTCCATTCTTCAGCTAATCTCAGTTTTGCCTGGATGTCATTCACACTTTGCCCTAAGGAGGTATTTCCCCTCAATTTAGACAATGGATGGGGAACTTGAGGCCAGGGGAGTGGTTGTGGCCCTCTATGCCTTTCCGTCTGGCCCTCTGAACTTTCCCCAGCCACACCCCTTCTCCCTAGACGACACTGCCTCCACACCCTTTTAGAGTTAAATGTATAACTCCGTTTAAACATATAACCAATTTAAGTACAGTTAAACACAATTTAGCACTGTAACCCCAGAAGTAAGTGTTCCAGTTTGTGGACTTTTTTTGGAAGCCGAACATTACACTTTAAATATATATATATATATATTTAAAACAAGTTTAATAACTTCATCTGACAATTAATTAACCTCAACAAGTCAACATACACATACACATCCGTTGAGTTCAGTTTTGTTGCGTTTGTTGACTGAACTAAAAAGTTTCAATAAGTATTATGTTGTTTTTTCAAAAAAGTGTTGTCTGCCCAATTTGTTTTATTTTAAAGACACATATTTTTGCCATTTTGTCACCCCCCTCAGTGATGACACCCAGGGCGGTCCGTACCCACTGCACCCCCCTTCCTACGCCACTGGTGGAACTCAAATCAGAAGCATAACACTCAAAACGAAGCATGTTCAGCTTCCGAACCAAGTTTGCAAACTGGAACATTTACTTCCGAGTTTGCAGTGTTTGGGTTCCAACGGTAGGATGCTGTTGTGCAAGCAAATGCATAAGCAAGATGCTGGTAACTTTCCGGTAAAACAGATTGCAAAATCAGTTGCACAACAAGTTTCCACTAGTACAGCTGTTGCGTTGGATTCCTCTGTTAGGCAACATTAAAACTCAGCAGTCCATTACAGCAAGATCCCTTGATCTACCCAGCATAACTTGATCTGGTATTTCAACTGTATGGAATGATTTAAAATAAAAGATGACGGAGAAACAAGAACTGTTCTGTCATAGGATGTGTGCAACAAAAGAATATATTCCACATAATAGGGCTGTGCAAGTGTACCGTACCTTTAGCTATGCATATTCTCTCCCCACCATTTGGGATATTTTTCCTTTGAGTGGTTCTACAGAGATAGAGCTCAACCACAGGAAAGGGAAAGTCCACAGCTGTGTGGTACAGTCTCCGCTTTACATACAGATGATCCCAGGCACTCAAAACGGAAGCGTGGATCTCAAATCGGAAGCATAACACTCAAAATGGAGCATGTTCGGCTTCCGGAAAAAGTTCGCAAACTGGAACACACACTTCTGGGTTTGCAATGTTTGGGTTCCAAGTTGTTTGAATACCAAGTCGTTTGAGAATCAAGGTACCACTGTATGTGTCTAAGGTGCTACATCCTTGGGAATCATGATACAGTACTAATTCCTAAGTCTTTAATCTCTCTCACTTTATCTGTCTTACAGTGCTGGTTTGTCAGTACTGTAGATGATCCCACTATAGAAGAACTTGCTGAAGAAGCTTGACACAGACAAGATTGACATACTGGTGCTTGTCAAATCGTTTGACTGTGATGGAAAGAGTGGGACACAGTTATCACTGGCTGCACATTCAGCCTCTTCTGTTTGTCCACACTCAGGGTAAAGGTAAAGGGACCCCTGACCATTAGGTTCAGTTACAGATGACTCTGGGGTTGCAGCACACATCTCACTTTACTGGCCGAGGGAGCCAGCGTACAACTTCCGATGTGATGGCCTGGGACTCGGGGTCGGACTCAGAGCCAGAGGAGTCTCAGTCCACACCGGATCCTTTGCCTCAGGCAGCAGCTGAACCTAGTCTGGGGCCTGATTCTGGAGAGCCCCAGTCTGCACAGGTTCCCCTGCAACAAGCACCAGTTGGGCCAAGTCAGGGGCCTGAGCCTGCCTTGGCTCCAGATGTGGGGATTACCTCGTTGCCTTCAGCTGGGCAATCACTTACAGCTGCTCCACTACCAGTCGGGTCAGGAGAGGCTGAGGTGGCCTCTGGGTCTAGTAACCCACCGACATCTCCCGAGCCGAGCTGCAGCGACTGAGGTCTGAGAGAAGGAGAGACCTGAGTACCCGCAGGAGGAGCGCTTGCCTTCGGGCGAGAGAGGGAGGGGAGTCACCGGGAGATCAGGACCGGCCGTTACCCCAACAGAGATAAAAGGCTGCTGGATCCCACCCCAGGTTGCGAGAACAACATTGCTGTTTACCAGAACCTGCCTGTGATCCTGTGCCTGACTTTGCCTGGTTTCCTGCCTCGTGTCCTGCCTTGGACCTGTCGGACTGACTCCTCGCGGAACCCTTGGATTTGGGACCGGACCTGTACCATGTTACTCGGGTTACCCCTGGGCCCAGCACATCTGGGTCATGTGGCCAGCATGACTAAGCTGCTTCTGGCAAACCAGAGCAGTCCACGGAAACGCCATTTACCTTCCCGTCGGAGCGGTACCTATTTATCTACTTGCACTGCGTGCTTCCGAACTGCTAGGTTGGCAGGAGCAGGGACTGGGCAACGGGAGCTCACCCCAACGTGGGGATTTGAACCACCGACCTTCTGATCGGCAAGCCCTGGGCTCTGTGGTTTAACCCACAGTGCCATCAGCGTCCCTCACAGTCAGGGTACTAGCATGTTAATGGATTCACTGCTGTATTGACACATTCTTCAGCCAGTGAGAAAGCTGAGAAGACTTCCCCACACCCTATTTCCCAGATTTTCAATTACTTGCACTCACACATGTATTTGGCATCTGAAGTTGGGAGGACTGTAGTGTGTTCTAATGCTGATGCCTTTTGGGGGGGTCCCTACCTCTGTGGCTGAAAAGAAATTAAGCAGATGAAGTGAAGCTACTCCTACCATTTAGGTTAATGCCTGAAAGAGCTTCACTAGTTAATTTTTTGCATGAGCCTGTTAGGATGTGCAAAACTAGCTTCTTTATTTTAACGACCTTTTCTGTATTTCCTGACTATATTATTGGATAACTATAGGAAGGTAGCAGAATGGCTTTAATATTCTTGCTATTCTGAAAAAGGCTGTTGTGCATATATAATATTTGCTTTCCAGACCTTAGAATAGCCGATCCGCATCATAACAGAAAGCCAGCACATTCATGACTGCATCTTGCATGCATAAAGGCACGTACAATACATAGCTGTCAAGTGTCCCTTATTTGGTGGGACAGTCCCTTATCCCAGCGCCATGCCCCGCCGCTGTCCCTTATTGATGAGGCTTTGTTTGGCTGCTGGCTGGGCTTTCTGCCTTTGGCTCGGAGGGGCTCAGAAGCCGAACATACCTGTGCCCGGAAAATCCCTTATTTTGGCTGCTGATCCCTTATTTTCGAGGCTGCTGGTCCTTTATTTTCAAATCTGTAAATTGACAGCTATGGTACAATATCACCGGCTGACCAACAATTGCATTCTCTAGTCCTCATTGCATTCTCTAGTCCCCATATGAAAAGCAGTAGTGAAAGCTGAAATGAATTCCTTCTGTTCCTTGAGCTTTGTCTGTTTCCTGATGACACTTCCTGCAAGCGATGTTTGTATAGAAAGTCTGCTAGTTTCGTTTCACCCCTTTGCAGTTCTGCAAAACAGTGATTACGGTAAACTTAACACATTTTCTCTCTCTCTCTCTCTCTCCCTTTCGCCTTTTCCTCATTACAGGGAAGGACTCTTCCACTCAGGTGTGTTTTTGTGTAGAAAGCTTGCTAGTCTCATCTCAACTTTTTGAAGTGATGCATATAATTATCTGAGCTTGTGCATATTATGGCATATCAAACCACATCTGTTTGTTTTTTTAATCTGACCATCCTACACGCATATATGCCTCCAGTTGCTGATATACTTTTCTCCAGCAAATGCCCAAACATTTACACATCCTGCTGCTGATCATTTGTTTTTCAATGGAAATTTACTTTGATAAAGTTGGATGTAAGGATATTTGTCCACAGCAGTGGAAGAATAATAGTAACATCAGACCTACCCAGAATAGACTCATTGAAATGAATGAACACAAGTTAGTCATGCCCTTGGCTCTACTCAGAGTAGGAATAGCATTGAATACCATCCCTAGTTTCAGCTTATTTTTACTCTCCTTTATCATTTCAGAGGACTTTTGCTAATAGGAAACTGCAGCAAGGTAAAGGACCACTGGACGCAACTGGCATACTGACAGAATCTGGTAATTGCGAACACATTATTCCCAGGTGTCTGCCTGTTAGCCAGAAGATTGGTGATTCAAGCCCATCCATGGTCGGACACCTGTGGGCAGGATTCAGGGGCCTGAACTAGTTGACCCTTGGGGTCCCGTCCAACTCTACAATTCTATGATTCTATTGTAAGATGTAAAAAAAAATCCACGTTACAAGGCAGACAATAGGTATTTACATTCTCTCATCCAGTGATCCATCTCCTACCTGCTCATTATATCAGAAGGGAAAAACATGCAGAATTAACCATAATAGAATTGCAGAATTGACGTGTATGTACTAGGCAACCTAGAATGCTGCACGCCAGTGCCAATAAAACATTACACCAGAAAGAAATGAAGTATTCTGCAGTGCAATACATGTTCTGGGAGTGGATTCACAAGAGTGCTTAAATATATTAGCAAAGCCTCACAATACTTCACCTGTCTTTTCCCTCACTGTCAGGGCATCTAAAAAGTGGTAAAGTTGGTGGTAGGTATTTTTCAAAGCATGTTAAAGTGGGGTGATGTCATATGTTATGCATTTTGTGTTTTTATGCTGTAAGCTGCCCTGCAATTGTTGGATAAAGAGTGGCATAAATTTAATAAATAAATAAATAAATAATAATAATAATAATAATAATAATAATACCATGTTTATTCTGCTTGCATTTACTTGTCTTCAAAAACCAACTTCACCTTCCCTCATGCAACACCGACCAAAGTTTTTGACATCATACATTTTTGTCCCTGGATTGTGTACCACCACATTTATAATTACACCACCACCTCAGCCCACGCCCCAGCCTTGTGTCTGAAGAGTGTTGGGTGAGATTCTAGCCCTGGATTGGAAAGTAGAGTTCTCAGTGAACAGCTCTCTATCCAGTACAGCTCTCTATCCCCTGTCACCTGTCCCTTGTATTTTCCTTATATGGTGGTGTAATTAATATGGTGGTGTAACATTTTGGAGACCATTCTGAGATCTGGATCACAACAGATTGCTCCATATTTATGCGATTCAGATTGCACAGAGCTTTGTTTACCAAATTCAGGTCTGGCACAAATCAAATCAGTTCATTATTTGGTATTCAGAATGATCAGTTGCACAGCGCTAGCATTTATCCTACAATTAATTTTTGCAGGGAGGATGCTTTCAAGAATTCAGCAGTGGCTACAGATTTTAGGCACCTTAACTGGAAGCAATTCCATTTCCATTCCATGAAAGTACTTTGGAATTCATAGCTTGTGAATTTGCTAGTTCACTTATTGTAAAATGTCTGTTATTATCATTGTTACTTCGAATTGTAGACATGCATAATTCATTTTAAAGTATTTTATTTATATCCCCCCCACTGTAGGACTCCTAGGGGCATTATATACAGGAAATAAAAGGGAAAAAATTGTAATTATCAATTGGTGCAAGAGACACGAAATAAATGCATCACCCATATCACCTTTAATCTTTTCATATTTCTGAGACACCAATCAATAGGTGTCCTTGCATATTGATATTAGATGCATATAAAATAAAGTTTGTCCAGATAGCAAAAATTTATTTATTTATTTCAAGAATTTACATATGCTTAACTACAATAGTCTCTAAGTGGTTTACAAAGATGCAGTACAAAAAAATAAAAATAAATTGAAATTATAATTGAAACTTCAGTTAAAAAGCCCACTGTTTCAAGTGGTGTTAATTATCACTAAGGATCAGGCAGGGGTACTATAAAACAAAACAAAAAACCTTTATTTAAGCAAGCTTTAACTCTTAAGCCTCTGACCCTCCTGCTCTCTCTATACTTTCTGTGCTGAATCGCTTTCTGGTAGCTGTTCCCTTAACTTTTGCCTTCCCTCTGTCACTAAGTCTCTCCCTCTGTCTGCTGTCCTAACTCTCTTACTTAGTTTCACATACTTTGATACACCCACTGGAATTTTTTTTAACAATGCAGTATGTGCTGGAAGTTCAAGAGAGGGGAGGTTGTCTGACCTCAACTGAAAGGGAGTTCCATAAAATTGGACCCGGAATACAAAATGCATGTTTCCTAGCAAATCCAAGCCATGCATCTCAGCCATGCCATAAACAGTGACTCCTGAAGACCACACTGATCAGGCAGAGATATAAGGGATTAGGTGGTCCTGGAGGTATCCTGAACCCAAATTGTTAAGGGCCTTGTAAATTTTAGGTTTCACCCCACTTATGTGGAGGTAATGTTCTGGGCCCTCGTGTAGTTAGGGTTGCCATATTTCAAGTAGTAAAAATCCGGACACCCCTAAGGTTGTTGAGGTTTTTTTAAGGAAAACCCAAAATTGTTGAGCCGAAAGTTGTTGAGTCTATTTCCCCCTGCTCTCCTGCGCGCTCTCTCTCATGAATGATCGCCGGGTGTGGAACACACTTCCGCCCGCAGACAAAGCCACAGCTGTCTGAACATCATACCCTCTATCTAACCTTTGCTCTCTTAGTGGTCTGCCGTGCCCTGTCTGTGACCTTTGTCTCCGTCATACATTGTTCAGGGGGGAAATGACGTGGTGGGAACAGGTGCCAAAATAACATTGTACCACCCCTCGATCTTGGGATTGGAAGAAGTGTAAAGGTCACAGTCCAAAATGTATCTGACTGGTTTTACATATTGTGCTAATAAAAGGAGCCTCTACAGAGCTAGCCGGCAGCTTGTCTTGAAGCGTGCTTGCCAGCGTGCTTCTGCACAGCTCACCTGCATCCAACCTCCTGTCGTCCTCCGTTATTCCTACATCTCTCTCTCTCCCCAACTCTCTCTTCAGCTAGAGTTGGGACTGGCTGGAGACTGGAGGATAGGTTGGAGGCTGCAGGCAGCTGCTGTTAGGTAGCCTAAACAAAGCTCCACTGCATCTCAACACTCTTCGGGACTTCCTCCGCCTTCACTTATGTCCTCTTCAGGCTTCTGAGAGAGTCTCCTGGTGAGCCACGAGGACTCTCCAGCTCTCTCCCATCCTTTCCTGGCATGATTCCATTTATTTATTTCCCAGCACCACACATATACAAGGTCACATGTGAGTGGCACACACATAAGTGAGGGGGATGCCTCCATTATAAGAATATTGATCCTCGCCTGCTAGCATATGGACAGCCACTGCAGACTTTTGGGCACTGCAGTTATGTGGGGGAAAGAATCTGTTCCCCTCAACAATCTAGCACTAGCTGCAATGTTTTGCAACAGCTGGAACCTCTGGACCTGCTTTTCTCACCTTGTCCACAGCCAGTGGCTGTTGGGAGAGGGTGAGATTAAGCTA
Source organism: Podarcis raffonei (assembly GCF_027172205.1). Taxonomy (NCBI): domain Eukaryota; kingdom Metazoa; phylum Chordata; class Lepidosauria; order Squamata; family Lacertidae; genus Podarcis; species Podarcis raffonei. The sequence goes on along the minus strand of NC_070606.1, from coordinate 62,501,666 downwards.
GTGCATTTTTTCTGGGGTGGGGGGACACAGGGGTATCTATACCCCTAAACATTTTGTGAATCTAAATTTGGCCTCATTGAGGGGCAGTGTTTCAATATGAGTAGGAAAATGAGAGTACCCCTAAACATTTTTTAAGGAAAAAAAGCACTAGATTAAGCTAAGGAAATGGAAGAAACCATTGCTATGATGGGTAAAGCAAAGCAGATTTGCAGCGATAAATGATTGGATAAGAGCAAAAAGGTTAAAGAAAGGGAATTACAAGTAATTTAGATTAGGGGTTGCTGGAAAAGTTTAAAACAGGGATGCAGAAAAGGGAGGCATGGGGAAGTCGTTGAAATTGGGTATAAGGAAAAAAGGTTATGAAATTATACATGTTTATATGTTTGTTTGTTTTTGTATTGTTATTTGTAATGTCTTATAATATATGTTGGAAAACCAATAAAAATTTTATATATATATAAAAAAGAAACCATTGCTATGGCCATGTTATAAATCTGACTCTTCAGCCAAATAATTTGAATACACAGAATACATTTTTCCTGTACTTCCTGCAAACCCACCTAAAATCCCCATGGCAGTTCAATTTCTAAATCCTAAAGAATGCAGGTAGCATTATGTATCCTCCTGAGTTATAAAAATTAAGTTATACATATATAAGGCACCATTTTTAAAATTTGGCATGAAGTATTACTTATACAGAAATCCAATTTTTACATAATGCATGGAAAGTTGGTTAGCTGAGAAACTGGCTCACATGTCTGAAAACCAATGAATTTAAGAAATTTGTTACAGAATAGAAAACACTTCCCGAAAGCTATTTTCAAATTCAGCTTGCAGTTCTCTTCCATATTCCACCATGTCACTGCCCTAGAAAAAAAGAATTAAAATGTTCACTTTGATATGCCTGGAGCTTGTTACTTTATTTGTTTAAATTTTACCATTTTGCTTCAAAACACTTACAACAAGGGAAGCTATGTATTTAAATATTTCTGCTCTCCTGCTCTCCTAGACAATTCAGGTTCTGGTTGGCAACTTATGCACCAGTACAATGAACTAGTAGATTCTCAGTTATTTATACAGATGACTTCCACTTTACAGCAGGGTTACATTCTGAGGATAGAGCGTAAAGCCAAAATGGTGGATAGTCAAAACACATTGGGTTCAATGGCAGGTGGGATTACCAAAGTATTTCCCCCCAGATGCCCACCTCCTATTAATTTCTTTGTATTATTTGTTGTCAAGTGCATAAAGCTTAATGCACACAAGTTACGAGTTACTTTTACTGTAATAACCACAGACATTCACCAAGCTTTTAAAGACAAAAGGGGTTCCAGGTGGCAGTGGTGGAGGAACGGGAGTGTGGTGGAGCAGGTCACCCCGGGTGTCACCACTGGGGGGGGGTGACAAATTGCCGAGTGGCACTCACTGTGGGGCCTGCAGCGCGCCCAAGCCACACGTCTCTCCTGGGAGTGACATGGTGGCTTGAATGCCCGCAGGCTCTGACCTGCCCAAACGGTCCGCCCGCTGCCTCCCCCTCAGCTGTAGGGCGGCTGAGTGAGAGGAGGCAGGCAGACTCCTCAGAGGCCCTGAGGAGTATCCTGCTCCAGCTCGCGCCGCCCTAGGCGCCCGATTGGCTTGCTCCGCCGCTGCCAGGTGGGATTCTTGGGAAATGCATGAGGATAATAATAATAATAATAATAATAATAATAATAATAATAATAATTAATTTATTATTTATACCCTGCCCATCTGGTTGAGTTTGCCCAGCCACTCTGGGCGGCTCCCAATCGAGTGTTAAAAACAATGCAGCGTTAAATATTAAAAACTTCCCTAAACAGGGCTGCCTTCAGATGTCTTTTAAAGATAAGATAGCTGCTTATTTCTTTCATGTATGAAGGGAGGGTGTTCCACAGGGCGGGTACCACTACCAAGAAGGCCCTCTGCCTGGTTCCCTGTAACCTTACTTCTCGCAATGAGGGAACTGCCAGAAGGCCCTCGGTGCTGGATCTCAGTGTCCAGGCTGAACGATGGGGGTGGAGACACTCCTTCAGGTAAACAGGACCGTTTAGGGCTTTAAAGGTCAGCACCAACACTTTGAATTGTGCTTGGAAACGTACTGGATTGCTGACTATGAGACACTGTGATCATTGTGAGAGAGGTTGTGAGTATGTGTGAGGGAGGAAGAAATGGAAAATGGACTAAATCACCTTTTGCTTTTCCCCACCCTGATTGTTTTGTTTTTTATTTCAATTAGAATGGAAATATAATTTTACCTTCTCTACCCACTCCTGCATCTTTAAAATGCACTGGCAAGGAACTGTAGGGGAAAGAGAGACTGGAGCTTACCTTATAAAATTTATGGAAATTTTTGAACATCAGGCGCATATCTCTTACGAAATCTCCCACTGTGTTGTATTTTTCTTTATGCAACTTCTCGGCTAGGCGCTTGAGCCACATGGGTCTCTTTATGACAGCATTAAAATTTTGTATCTGTTAAATCAGCACATCAGAAAAGAATATTTGTAGAATTTCCTGCAATTTCAATTCAAGCACTTGTAACATTTTAAAGAACCATTTCTGCATCAATGTCCCAAATATTGTAGTCAACAAGACTTACTGTAGCTGGATTGTCAACAAAAAGAAAACTTTTAGGCTGACAGCAGATGCTCAAAAGCAGGAACTCGCATTTCTATAAAACAAAAGAAACTGATATTTAAGGGGGCTCAGATAAAATAAGGATCCCATGCTAATAAATATGCATTTGTTATATTTACTTGGAAATACTCCCAGCAATTTCAATGAAATTTGTATTCAAAGAAGTGTCCTTAATATATATCACAACCAAGATAATGTTTCCTTGGTAATGAGATTTTAATTAGCAATTAAGAAATTGTAAATAATCATCATGCTTTACCTGCATAGCTCATTGATTAAATGTGCATATGTACAAAACAAAATTTAACATAAAATTTGAATTTTATTTTATTCTGATGCATGTTTTTCTTTAGAACTTTGGCAAAAGCAATACAGTGGTACCTCGGGTTACATACGCTTCAGGTTACAGACTCCACTAACCCAGAAATAGTGCTTCAGGTTAAGAACATTGCTTCAGAGGGAGAACAGAAATTGTGCCCCTCGGCGCAGCAGCAGCGGGAGGCCCCATTAGCTAAAGTGGTGCTTCAGGTTAAGAACAGTTTCAGGTTAAGAACGAATTAAGTACTTAACCCGAGGTAACACTGTAATATCAACACTGAAAGAGCACACGACCAACTATTTCATGATGGTGCTAAAACCAAGATTTCCAAGACCCTCTTTTCTAGCAAGCCCATCATATTTGTTTTTTAATAGAGCAGTAACAATAACTTTGATAAGCAAAGCTAGCGATGTTGGTCCATATTACTGCTATTTAGTAATCTTAAATAAATATTATGTACTTTTGTGTGTTGATTTGGAGCCCGGTGCCTCAGATCTCTTTAGTCACACCTGGCTTTTGTGTAAGTCAGTGGTTTTCAGTCAATGTGCCATGGCAACACTGGGCTCTGTCCCTCTTGCCTTCCCTCCCTTCCTCTGATGCCCTCTTGTGTCCCTGCCTCCCAAAGGCTTGCGCAGCTGTATGTTGCAGCAGCCCTGGCTGCAAGCTCCTCAGGCAAATGGTGCCTTTGTGGCTGGCTGGTGGGGGGGGGGCTTCCCAGGCCCCTGTGGGCCAGTGTGAGGAGGCACCTCTCTTTGAGGCGGGGGGGGGGGGCAGCTCAGAGATCAGGAGTGGTGGCAGTGGCTGCCCGGAGGACTCCCAAGGAGAAGGGAGAGGAGACTGAGGGACCCCTCCAGAAGGGAGGGTGTTTGAAAAAGGATGAGATGCTGCTGGCTCTGCAGACAAGGGGTGACATAGCTGGGCTCCTGAGCCCCACAGGGGTGCCACAGAAAGAATGTAGTTGGTCAAGGGAGCCATGGACCCAAAAAGGTTGAAAACCTCTGGTGTAAGTGTTTCATTTTGCTGGAGGCTTCAGGCAGTAGAAAGCGGTGATTTAGCTCTTACTTTTTGGAATCTCATAAGGGCTCAGTGAGCCACAGGCATCCTCTGTAAGAAGGGGGTGGTAGCACCATTGAAATACTTTATTGTCACTTGTACAGCTTGTATACAGTGAGATTACACAAGCACCCCCCACTCAGCTCTCTTAGTCTTAATTCCCCTCGTTTACTGATGCACACCCACCAAACCTGAAAGTCAGTTGCCTTATAACATGTTATCTTTTCATTCAGCAGCCTAACAGCCCACGGATAGAAGCTGTTCTTTACCCTGTTGGTGCGACTAATCATGCTTCTATATCTTCTGTCTGGGGGCAGGAGATCAAGAAAGTGCCGGCCAGGGTGTAAATCATCCCCGAGAATTTTCCTCACTCTCCTGAGACAACATTCTTCCACTATTTCATCCAGCGGATTCACAGGACAGCCCATAATATCTTATGCTGTATTCACCACCCTCTGTAAGCACTTCCTATCAGTTGATGTCAAACCAGCGTACCACACCATGATGCAGTATGAAAGGACACTTTCTATTGTTGACAGGTAGAAGGAGATCATCAAATGTTGATTGACATCATCCTTCTGCAGTACTCTGAGGAGATGGAGTCTCTGTTGGGCTTACTTGTTGGGGGACTTGGATTGACTCTGAACCCATAAACCCTGACAGATGGTCTTTTAGATATTTGGTTCCTAAGCCATTTAGGGCTTTTATGCTAGTGTTAATACCTTGAGTTATATATATTTGATAGCAGTTTCCTCTAAGGCTTAATGAATGGGGAAAAAGGTTTCGATCATCCCAGATTTTTAAGCAATTAATGTCACAGCCCTCTTTTTCCTATGTTTCCTGTCATTTAACTGAAGCAGAAAAAGGTTGATGTAGCTCACCACAATTGTCCTGCCACGCATCTTCCATCTCAGAACCAGGTGCTCTTCACGGTGACGGTCGCTTGCTGGTTTGGGGCATTGGCAAAAGGTGCATTTCCACCTATTTCTGGAAAGCAGAACAAAGTGTGATAATACCATTGAATGCAATTTGCATTTAATACTGCCACACTGGTAGCTGTTGATTATAATGTTTTATGATTAATTCTGCAAGTTTGCCATACAACCAGGTCGTTCTTAAACAAACAATGCTTTCAGACAAAAAGACATAGGATAACAGATCCTTGGCTGAATAAGCATCAGAACAAATAAGAAGAAAAGGCCTTAGTCACAGGACCAGTCCAATACATCTTGGCACCTGAGGGGTGAGTGAATATCTACATTGGGAACTAGGAGGGAATCAAATCAACCATACCTGATGCTTGAAATAGAATACCTGATAGGAATCAAAGGAAATCAATCTTACCTGTTGGTTGAAGTCGAAATCAAAAGCTGTCATGGGGCAGGGGGAAAGGGGCTCACTCTGATTAACGGCAGGTGGGTGCAGACCCCAGCAGACCCCAGAGGGCAGACCCTGCCATTTCCTCCCTAGGTTTGGGAGGAGAGTAGCAGCATCTCCTGTTCACTGACTGCTGCGGAGGTGGCACAGGGTGGGCTGCCAAGGCGACATAATAACCAGCCTTCAAGGAGCATTCCTTTGAAGCCAGGTCAGCTGCCCCTGTGGATCCTGCTGTAGGCCAAATTGAATAAAATATGGGGGGGGGAGGTAAGCCCCAGTCCGCATAATCGAACACATGATTCAGTGCACCCACACCATTTGAATGGCAATGGCCATCAACGTTTGGGGTGCCCGGCTCCCTCATCTTTTATTGGGGGGGCTGAAGGCAGCTTGGCCCCTTGGGAGTTGCCTCACCTTACCTCCTGGGTGGGCCAGCCCTGGTTAGTCATAATAATCATTCTTATTAAGCACCAATGGGATAGGTGTTCTATAAAAGAAAGTAATGCTACGCAGTTGGCTATAACATATTACTGAAAACTACTGTTATAGTTTTGTTTACCTTGGCTAATATTCATTAACCTGTTACAATATGTTTTAATCTGTGCAGTTTTCCTTATACAGACTTGCACCTTAACTCAACATGAGAACAATATGAATATGAATAATATGAAAAATGGCGTGAAATGCAAACCACACTACTGCCAACATTAATTCAGATGTCCACAGTTGAGATGCCTAGAGCTTAACAAGTTATTGTTGGGCTTCAAATAGATGCAGTTTTAGCCTGAGTCATGGGCTACAATTCATGTTGTGTGACTTTGCACTACTTAGCAAATGTAGCAGATGCTTTAGTTGTAAGATATTGATGTTGTTATTTCATAGATCAGCTTAATACAGAAATTGAGGTGGAGAAACTACCTTTTCTCAGCAGATATTTTCGGGATATGGCAATCTTCATGAAAGCATCTGGGGCATGAACTGCAGCATATCAGTGAATCTTCTTTCTTACACACAATACATACATCATCATGTTCAGACTAAAGAGGAAAAAACAGTGACTGTAAAAAATAAATTTATCAGAATGCGTGGGGGGGGTGAGTTTTAATATGTGGTGTTTCTTGTACACCACCTTGTGAGGGCAAAAGCCCTGAATTGTGGTTTAAAAGGATATTCAGCTGGCAGACACATCATCATTATCAAAATAAACAACGGTGTGGAAAATTGGATTTTAAAAAAAACAGATTTTGTTATTTTTGATGCAACAAATAACCTTTGGTAGTTTTCTTTAAATATATTCAGTTTATTACATGATATATATACTCAGCATCTTCCTATTTTCTTGGTTTAGTACTTATGTGACAACCTGAAGAGCAGGAAGCTAACACAAGTAACATTTATTGGACCCTAAAAGGTAAGCCGAGAGAGTGTTTATATAAGGTTCCCTTGTAAAATTACTCACTGTTGACTCACTGTTGATTAGACTACCACTGGTAACACTAATAAATGGCCATGACTGACTTTTCAGGTTCTGCCCCTGTTTTATTTAATTATTTTATTTTATTCATATGTTTATATATTTTTTATTCCTTTTATAAGTTGCATATGTGAAGCTGAGCTTATTTTATCAGGACATTCTTCATTTTCTTGATCCAACCTTCCCCCAACATTTTTGGCAGGAAGCCAACACAGGTAACATTTACTGGGCCCTATAATAAGCAGTGGACACGGGTGGTGCTGTGGGTTAAACCACAGAGCCTAGGACTTGCCGATCAGAAGGTTGGCAGTTCGAATCCCCGTGACGGGGTGAGCTCCCGTTGCTCGGTCCCAGCTTCTGCCAACCTAGCAGTTCAAAAGCACATCAAAGTGCAAGTAGATAAATAGGTACCGCTCCAGCGGGAACGTAAACGGCGTTTCCGTGTGCTGCTCTGGTTCGCCAGAAGTGGCTTAGTCATGGTGGCCACATGACCCGGAAGCTGTCTGCAGACAAACGCCGGCTCCCTCGGCCAATAAAGCGAGATGAGCGCCGCGACCCCAGAGTTGGCCACGACTGGACCTAATGGTCAGGGGTCCCTTTACCTTTATAATAAGCAGAGAGGGTGTTTAGATAAGGTACCCTTGTAAAATTACTCACTGGTCATGGCTGACTTTTCAGCTTCTGAATAAAGATAATTCCTCTTTCTCCTGTTTTTGTTTTATTCCTTTTATAAGTTGCATATGTGAAACTGAGCTTATTTTATCAGGGAATTCTGCATTTTCTTGATCCAACCTTCCCCCAACCTTATTTGGACTGCTACCTTGGATGGCTCCCATATCTCCTAGGGGAGAGCGAACTCAGGTAGTGAGTGCCAAAACATGGACACTGGGAAACAAGAGGAAGTTATCACCATGTTTAGGAAAACCTGGGATTTGCAGCAGTACAAACAATATTTAGGGAACAACCCTAAAGAATCAAAACCTCCCCAAATCAGCTCAGTCAGGACTAAACATGTACATCAATTACAAAATGCTGAGTGTCATTTGGAAATACATAGAAAAGCCCCTTATACCATATAGGTGGGGCAGCCCCATTTGCTTCCAATGTCTGCAAAATACAGGCTTCTTTCTCTGCTTCTTTCACTAGATGCCCATTCTGAGCACAGGACTGGCAACATTGCTTGCACTCAGCAATGTAGCAACTCCCACCAGGGCTTGGGGCAGACCAGAGTTGTTCAGCGTTTTTTAGGGCAGCCGCCAATTTCAGGGAAGGGAAGTGGCTCCACTCAAAACACCTAGGAACTACCTTGCCACCCACAGGCTCCCCTGCCACCCAGAATCCCAAGACACTGTGCTGCCCTACAGACCCAGGTGCCACCCTACAGATACCCCCTACCGCCACTACCTGGCACAGACCACCATCCCCCATGCCTCTGGCTAGCTACACTAGTAGCTAAGCTTGGTTGCCAAGCACACAACTGTCAGCTGGTTTTTGAGCAATTGGGAACCCCATTCAAGGGGCTTTGGCAGTGGGATGAGACACCCCGCCTGCCAATCATGTTGTGACATAATGGCGCCATGTGGATTGTCCCATCTACCTGCCAAAGTTGGCCCACATGGAGAGGCCAGATAAAATTTGCCAGAAAGGTACCCCATTACTTAGCTTAAAGCATAGCTTACTTCTTTGGCAGTGTGAGCACTTGTAGTGGAAATTTCAAAGAAACTGTGAGCAGGATCCCTGCCTTTGACTAAGATTGCACTCTCGTGTCATGTCTCAATAAGAGTTTTGTAATAAATAATTGGCTAAGGGATTGAGCCCTCGTTGTCATCATTGGCACTAGATTTTGTCCTTCATGTGTGCCACCATCATTTTGTGGGGCAGGCAAGCTGGACAAAGAGCCTCCCACCACAATGCCTATTGAATTGCAAATCTCACTCACACATGAAGCTTCTTCTCTCTCATTTTTTGTTTTTCTTTGTTATATATTATGTTTTGTATTGCCTTATTTAGATGTAAACTGTGGCACAGTGGTACCTCGGGTTAAGTACTTAATTCGTTCCGGAGGTCCGTTCTTAACCTGAAACTGTTCTTAACCTGAAGCACCACTTTAGCTAATGGGGCCTCCTGCTGCCGCTGCACCGCCACTGCATGATTTCTGTTCTCATCCTGAAGCAAAGTTCATAACCCAAGGTACTATTTCTGGGTTAGCGGAGTCTGTAACCTGAAGCGTATGTAACCTGAAGCATATGTAACCTGAGGTACCACTGTACAACCATTTTGGGTGAGGGGAAATATCTAAATACATAAGTGAATAAATAAACTGTGCATATGCTAGTTTAAATCAAGTAAAACTGTTAAGGAAATGTTTACCATCATTGTTGTCCTGTTGGAATTTTGTGGTGGATCAGGTAGCTGTCCCCTCTGAAATAAACATGACATTTATTAGGTTTACTGTGAGGCATAATCAGAATCCCAAAACATCACCTGAATTTAGGAAGTGAACTCATAAGAAATTAGACACCTTACTACGGATATATGTTTATAATCTAGTAGGAGAATGTTTCATTCCGCTGGGACATTCTGCTGCTAACCTTAAAGTTGCCATGCATGAACAATGATATGTAAAAGTTGGTTCTGATGTGAAACTGCTGAATTACATTCATTTGAGCCTGAAGAGAAACAGTGGTTTCTTAGCCCACTGCAAATGTTAATTGACTCAGTACAGTGGTACCTCGGGTTAAGTACTTAATTCATTCCGGAGGTCTGTTCTTAACCTGAAACTGTTCTTAACCTGAAGCACCACTTCAGCTAATGGGGCCTCCTGCTGCTGCTGCGCCACCAGAGCACGATTTCTGTTCTCATCCTGAAGCAAAGTTCTTAAAACCGAGGTACTATTTCTGGGTTAGCGGAGTCTGTAAACTGAAGCGTATGTAACCTGAAGCGTATGTAACCCAAGGTACCACTCTATTACTAAGGGCTCATCCACACTTATTTGTCCCTCCGCTTTCCCCAGGGAAAACCTGCTGCTTGGGGTTGAATTGGAACAAATGGCAATTCATTTTCCTCTGACCTCACTGTCAGGTACAAGGAAGCAACCTTGCACGCCTCCCGTTAGCAAGGGTGGGGTTGGGATAACAGATAGTCAGGGAAAGTACACTTTGTGGTTTTTGATGAAGCACCCAAGCTCCGTCTGTTCCTCTTCCTCTATCTTTATTCTCCTCCCTCTTTATTGCGTAAGAATGTTGTGAAGGTAACTCCAGTTATATAGTGTAGAATTTGAAGCTATCATTATAAATCTATCTATTTATCTCCCACCTTTTCCCCTAGGGGACTCAAGGCAGCTTAAAAATAAATACTCATTTTAAGAATAAAATATGTGGATTTTTATCTGTAATGGTATCTTCTGAAATTCCTTTGGAGTTGCAAGTAAGAAAATGAGGCATTAAAATTACGGCTGTTACAAGTGAACTGCATACCTTTATTAATGTGTCTAATGAAGTCTTCCCACATTGGATACTTCTCCTCCACCATTTCCAGTGTTTACGTCCTCCTTCACTCTCAAATTGTGATGGCGTGAGCCACTTTCCATTGGGACCCTCAATACTTTTTCTTGAAACTCCTTTGACAAACAGAACAGTCTCATTAATGTTATGCATCTATACCAGGCAATAAGCAACCTCGGCCCGCCAGATGTTTGGGGACTACAACTCCCATGATCCCTAGTGAACAGGACTGGTGGCCAGGGATGATGGGAAATGTAGTCCCAAAACATCTGGCGGGCCGAGGTTGCCTATGCCTGACCTATCCCATTCAGTAGACTTCACTGAAGAGAGAAAGAAGCAAAGATGGTGGTGTGGAAGTCGGAAAGAAACTTCAGGCTGATCACGGCTAATGCCAAACTTCAGGGCCCCTCAGAATAAACCAGCCCATCACCACGGCTAGACTCCCTGCCACCTGCTTTCCTCCCTGCCCCCCTTCCTCCTGTACACGGTCACAATAAATTGTTTCTTTATTTTTTGAAAAAATGGGAGCAATCGCCAATTACTTTTCATTCAGATTTATGGGTTGTGATAACTGCCATGTATAAATGTAGATTAATGCATTAATGATAAAGAGAATCAACATGGCACTGTTCTGTTACAAAAACAAAACATTTAAAGCTAAATAAAATCATTTAAGCATGAATTAATAAATAGGGAAAGATTTCAAAAGCACTGATTGCACCATTGTGGTACTGATAGAATTATTTTAGGCTTGCCCAGGTCCACAGGATACTGTGGAATATAATTAAAGAGCTTTATAGGATATTAGTATTCGAAGTATTCCCAGAAAATAAAAGATACTCACAGACCACCCACATTTATGCACATTTATGTAAACACCATTTTTTAAATTTGCTGTTGGTATCACATTCCTTAAACAGATGTAATTATACATTTACTCTTCCAAATGATTACCTGTTGCAAATATATCCGTATGTAAAATGCCTTCTGCTGTTCCACAGGTTACGGGCAGTGTCGTGCCCTGGAAATCCAGACTTTGCTCTTGTGTCCCTTTTCCAAGATGAAATGAAGAAACGGATGTCAAAGGTTACAGTTCCCATATGTTGGGCTGCCAACAAATGACAGCAGTCCTAAGGCAACCGGCTCACTGACATTTCTGGAAGCTTTCTAATCATGATGTGTCTTACGGAAACTCAAAAGAGGACCTACTAGTCGTGCTGCATCCAGAAAATGTGCATCTTATGGGGGCCCAGAGAAGGGCCTTCTCTACTGTGGCCCCCACATTACAGGGGAATGCAGCTGCTCTGCCTGCTGGTGAAAACTTACTTATTTGCATAGGCACTCCTGGGCAATGATCCTTAGGACCAGCTTTACTGAACTTTGAATATGCTGGTTTATGTTTTATCGTTATTCTGGCGAACTGGTTTTATTTTGTAAACCACATTGTTATATTTCACAATCAACACCAGCCTATCAATAATTTTCAATACATAAATTAATGCACAAGTATGTCATTTGGGACGCGGGTGGCGCTGTGGGTAAAACCTCAGCGCCTAGGACTTGCCGATCGCATGGTCGGCGGTTCGAATCCCCGTGGCAGGGTGAGCTCCCGTTGTTCGGTCCCAGCCCCTGCGCACCTAGCAGTTCGAAAGCACCCCTAAGTGCAAGTAGATAAATAGGTACCGCTTTATAGCGGGAAGGTAAACGGCGTTTCCGTGTGCTGCGCTGGTGCTGGCTCGCCAGAGCAGCTTCGTCACGCTGGCCACATGACCCGGAAGTGTCTCTGGACAGCGCTGGCCCCCGGCCTCTTAAGCGAGATGGGCGCACAACCCCAGAGTCGGACACGACTGGCCCGTACGGGCAGGGGTACCTTTACCTTTATGTCATTTGTGGTGGCAGGCAGAGGACTGAAACAGTGAATGCATGGCTGGAAAAAGACTTGAACAAGGCTTTGTGGTTCAAACACTGACTATACCATTTCTCAAATGCTAATGATTTTTGTTTCTTTTTGGCTATATATCTTTAAGGCTCAACTGGTAGGTTTAGTCCCCAATACAAGATGATTTACCAATTTCTAGGCTTTCATATAGTGGCCGTAAGTCTTGATATGCTGCCAGGTTACTGCTGCAGAAGATCTCCTCTATTGCTGACGGATCGCTCTGAATCCTCTCAAGGACATCGTATACCACTCGTTGAATATCATTTGGATTTGCAGTTACCCAATCATGCCAATTCTAGAAAGAAACAATACAAGGTTTTTCAGATCTCTGTCTTCAAAACATCTTTTAGACTGAAAATACAGAGTAACTTTCCCATTTCCCACCAGATCTAACAGCAGATTAGTTAGATATTTATCCTAGCACAATCAAAGGAAGCAGAAATTGTCATTTATCCTCCTTTGCCAAGTTCAAATACCTTGCACAGCTTACATGTCTCTGAACACTAATATCCTATCCTATGCCTTTTATCAATGGCAGAGGAAGACTCAAGGCCACTTTTTCAGAAACAAGCCACAACCTGGATGGAATCGTAGAACCAGCGCCAAGGGCATTCTGGCAGTTCCCTCACTACAAGAAGTGAGTTTACAGGGAACCAGGCAGAGGGCCTTTTCAATAGCGGTGCCCGCCCTGTGGAACGCTCTCCCATCAGATGTCAAGGAAATAAACAACTATCCAACTCTTAGAAGACATCTGAAGGCAGCCCTGTTTAGGGAAGTTATTAATGTTAAATGCTGTATTGTGTTTTTGGGAGTGGTTGGTGAAACCTAGCCAGATGGGTGGAGTATAAATAATAAATTATTATTATTATCGTAGAATTGTGCAATTGGAAAGGGCCCTGAGAATGATTGAGTCCAACCCTCTGCAATGGATGAATATGCAGCTGTCCTGTGCGGGGATCAAACCTGCAGTCTTGGTGTTATCAGCACCATGTTCTAACCAACTTAGCTATCCAGGCTGCTGCTATTTCATTTCATTTCACTTTTAATTTGTATACCATCTTTCTATATCGCTATACACAAGACAGTTTACAATATGAAGAAACAACAAAATATACAAGGACACACATAACAATCCGGTGCAAAACAAACTAGTCATAATAAAAATATGACTTAAAAGAAATATCTTATATCAAATAAAGGAATATGTGATAATCAGTTAGAATAAAACACAACACTCCCAAAGTATCAATAAATAATAATTAAACAGAAATTCACTCTCAACAATAGAAAGAAATCATTACTAAATTATAATCAATTAAAAACAGCAAATTTACAATGCATTAAAAAGTATGTTAAAAAATTGAATTGAGCAACAAAGTAGGAATTTAAGCAGAAAATAATTGCATCAGTTAGATACAATAGTCACCTTAAAATCTTCTTCAGAGATTATATTCTTGTCTCGTAGGCCATAGAGAAAAGGAAACAAATCTCTAATTGCAGCAGAAATCTCCATTTTATGGGCTCTGAACCACTCCAAAATTTCAGCTGAAGTACCTGGAGCAGACATACTACAAACAACACAAAACTATGTTTTAAAGACCTTGGAAATCATGTGGTTTTTAAACAAGCAAAATTAAGCATTATCTAGCGTTTATCTAGAATGATTCTCAAAAATGAGAAACCCTATCATGGAATCCTTAGCCTTAGATCAGGCTGTGGAATTAATTGTGTTGCGATTTCCTCTTTCCACTTCGACGCAGCTTTAGGTGTTCCTTGCGAATAACACCAACCCGGGTTAATGTATCCTGGTCTTCTTCTGCATTTAATCTGAGTACCCACCTGTTGCAGAAGTGGGGTCCCTCCGGGGTCTGTCGCTCTTTTGCGAGAGGGAGTCTAGCGCAGACGGGAAGCATGTTTCCCATGGACAGCCTTTTCCTTGTGAAGGAGATCAACCTGTCCCTTGACTTACCTTTCTGCTTTGACTGAGCGGAGATGGGGCTGTGAGGAAGGGGCTGAAGAAAGCAGGAGGAGGAATTCCCCGTCCAGAAGAGCGAGAGAAAACGAAAGGAAACTCAACGTCTTCCAGTCGAGGGCTGGCGCTGCCTGCTCTGAGCTGCGCTCGGGGAGAAGTGAGGAACTCTGCCCGTTTCATGGAAAGGAAATCATCACGGACACAGAAATCAGAAAAGAAACCGAAACTGGAGGAACGCTTGATGATAAACCATGAGTTTTCCCCCTGCCCCGTGAGTCAAAACTGTGCATAAGATATTTCTCACGTTAAAAGAAATATTACTCTTGTCAGACTCTGACTTGAGAGGCCCCTCCCGTCCTCCATCACAGATCATGACCACAGCCTGCAGGTAAGGATTTGTGTGGGATCCAGTCCAGGGATTTCTGACTAGTTCCTTCAGTGCCTCTGAATGACTGTGGGTGATCTCTATGGTGTGAACTTAAAGCGATGGTTGATTGATTGATTGATTGATGGATGGATGGATGGATGGATGGATGGAATTTATATACCACCCTACACCCAGAGGTCTCAGGGCAGTTCACATAAAAGATCAACATAAAAACCACAGTATCTATAATCAAAATAAAAACAACAACACAATAACACCCTCCAAGAAAGAGCCACATTTTAAAAGAGTAAGGTAAAGGGACCCCTGACAGTTAAGTCCAGTCGCGGACGACTGTTCCTTCAGTGCCTCTGAATGACTGTGGGTGATCTCTATGGTGCGAACTTAAAGCGATGGTTGAGCAGAGCCATTAACACACACACACACACACACACACACACACATATACATACATACATACATACATACATACATATACATACACACACCCACACCACCCTATACCCGAAAAGATCAGCATAAAAACCACAGTATATATAACCAAAACAAAAACAACAACCCAATAACACCCCTCCACAAGAAAGAGCCACATTTTAAAAGGGTATAAGATGTCAATCCGCCTGCCAACCTAGCAGTTCGAAAGCACCCCCGGGTGTAAGTAGATGAATAGGGACCGCTTACTAGCGGGAAGGTAAACGGCGTTTCCGTGTGCTGCACTGGTGCTGGCTCGCCAGAGCAGCTTCGTCATGCTGGCCACGTGACCCGGAAGTGTCTGCGGACAGCGCTGGCTCCCGGCCTATAGAGTGAGATGAGCGCACAACCCTAGAGTCTGTTAAGACTGGCCCGTACGGGCAGGGGTACCTTTACCTTAAGATGTCAATCAGGCAAAGCCCTGGTTAAAAAGGAATGTTTTTGCCTGGCGCCTAAAGGTGCATAATGAAGGCACCAGGTGAACTTCCCTGGGGAGAGCATTCCACAGATGGGGAGACACTGCATGAGTTTGAGAAAAGTCTGGCAGGGATGGGGGAACCCTTTTAAGTCCATGAGCTGCGTTCCCTGCTAGACAAACCATTCAGGGGCCGGATGCGTTGGTTGGAGAGGCCGGAAGGAAAAGGTGGTGGAGCAATATATACATGAATTTACTTGCACACTCCTCTCTATCATCCAAGCAGGGAAGAAGCATTATCAGAGTTCGAGGACACATTGTGGCTTGGCAGAAACACTCAAGGAGTGTGCAATGGAGGGCTGTGTTAAAGTTATATGCAGTGCTATTTTTCTAGACAACGAGGTGCCAGAACTCACAATGAATGCCTTTCTTCTTCCCTTATAATGGCAATGGTGCCCACCTGAGAATTCCAGCGACTTCTGGCTGAAAAAAGCCCTGGTTATATGTTTAATGCAAATATAATGCTATGTTTGTTGTGGGTTGTTGTTGTTTTGTATGGGGACAGAACTGGTGTTTTTTCACTGGGTGTGGTGGTGACTGCATCTGGAGCTATAAGCCTCCTGATTTAACAAGAGGTCTGAAATCTGAGCACCTGCCTATGTAAATGTGTAACTAGAGCTGCTTACAACACAGAGAGAGACAAAGGTCCTGTGAGATGCCAGCATGCAGAGAACGGAGAGAGGTGCATTTTGAATTTAGCGATAAAAACTATGTTTAAATTCTCTCTGGGATGAGGATTAGAGGGAGAATGTTTTAAAGAACTGAACCACTGCTAGTTCTTTTTGTTACTTTGTAACATTTAAGTGTTTAAGACAGATGCTTTTCTGCAGTATAGCTTTTAAAAGTATTTTTTCCCCTACACAAGAGTCCAGATTTCGGACTTCCATTCTACAACTCTAAAAGGGTGTGGAGGCAGTGTCATCTAGGGAGAAGGCGTGTGGCTGGGGAAAGTCCAGAGGGCCAGATTGAAAGGTATAGAGGGCCACAACCAATCCCCTGGCCTCAAGTTTCCCATCCACTGTCCAAATTGAGGGGAAATACCTCCTTGGGGCAAAGTGTGAATGAGATCCAGGCAAAACTGAGATTAGCTGAAGAATGGGAGCACCTTTCAGTGATGCAGAATTTAGGGTAAATTGTATCATAATCCTTTCTCACATCCCACAGAGTGATCCAATGTAGCCTGTTTATTCTGCTTGCGTTTACTTGTCTTCAAATGTCAACTTCACCTCTCCACATGCAACACTGAGAAAAGTTTTTAAGACAACACATTTTTGTCCCTGGACTGTGTATAGTCATGCACTCACAAGACTTGTGGATACACAAGACAAACTACTAATAATGTTCTTCTTTGCTCCTCCAGGAACATAATTTGTTGTTTATAACGTGCCTAATAATGCTAGCACTCATCACATATGTGGTTGGTACATAGGTTTCTTTTCAGTAGATGGGAGCCACTATTTCATGTATTGTTGGTCAAACATTTATTCCCTTTTTAATACAGTGGTACCTCAAGTTTAAGAACTTAATTCGTTCCAGAGGTCCATTCTTAACCTGAAGCACCACTTTAGCTAATGGGGCCTCCTGCTGCTGCTGTGCCGCCAGAGCACGATTTCTGTTCTCATCCTGAAGCAAAGTTCTTATCCTGAGGTGGAGTCTGTAACCTGAAGCGTATGTAACCCGAGGTACCACTGTAGTTGTATCCTCTTTTACCTATGGAGAAGAAAAGTGACCTGTGGCTTCTCAGCTTCCCACCACAGCCTGCTCTCCATGACACTGTTTCAGTGAGGCTGCTGAAATTGGATAGCCTCTTCCAAAGGCAAGCAGCATGGTTCCAACAGAGGGTGGCAAAGCTGGAGCAGTCCAAAGTGAGGAGGAAACCCTCACATAAGAAAGAGAAGAGAAGGCTGCAGCTTTGCATGGTGGTGTGGTAAGTTTGGTTGTGACCCACGTGGTGTGGCCTCACAACCCAGCTGTGGCTCCTGATGACCCAGCTGTGGGTCCTTCAGTCTGTGGGTTGCAGACATAAGGTGTAGATTAAGCTGCAGAAGGTGGTGCATAAGAGCCTGCCTTGGGCTCATATTGTTATGACCCAGTTTGGGGGTCAGAACTGGATTGTGAACTTTAAAACAACAGCATTGCTGTGTGTGCCAAGGTGACCAGGCCTCAGACACACAATCCAGGATCTCTCTTTGCAAGGAAGTATATAGACAAATAGCCAGACTAAAGTTGAAAAGCTTTATTTCCTGATCAAACATTTACAGACTGGGCATCCTTTCTGTTGTGGAGATTTACCCTGGAAAACGGTAAATAAAAATTTGAATGAAGGAGTCATCCTATCTAAGCAGACTAACCCTAATCCATACACATACCAAGGATGGAGTGATACTTATACATACAAAGAATCCCGGCCAGTGATCCTTGCAACAAGCAAAAATAGAAAAAGACTGAGGCATGAGAAGGTTTTGCAGACACAATTGCCGCTATGGACAAGGCCAGCCCATCCACGAGGTCAGGTGAGATGACTGCCTCGGGCGGCAGGATCCATAGGCGTAGCAGATCCCAATGTCAATATTTATTCCCCACTTGTTCCTGGTGTACATCTTCACTCACCCCTTCTTCCCTGGCCAGGGGGTGGGGGGCACCATTTGGTGGTTTGCCTCAGGTGTCAAAATGTCTAGCCCTGGTCCTGTCTATAGAGGTTTGCTGTGTAGCCTTCTGACAAATGGCAGTGAGACAGAAGTTTTACATAGACAAAGATGGGAAGCAACATCCTCTCCAACAGGATCTAGAATGCCATAATGTTGCAAAAGCAGCAAAATCCATTGGCCAAATCCAGGGTTGTCCTAATGTTGTCCTCTCCTTGTTTCATGAGACCAGTGCAAGCAGCAAAGTCCAGATTTGCTTGCATCACAGTTCCAGCTTGATTCTTCACACCTCTCATTTACCAGCCCCAAGCTCAATTTTTCGTTCTTAGCCCGTGGAAACAAACAAAAAAACCCTCCAAATGCATACACATATACACATCCTTTCAATTATGCTGTCACTAAACAGAGTTGCTAAGGACATTTTGGCTTGGTATCAAGGTTACTGCTAAGTTTTCAGTCTATCTGGGTCATAAGCACTTAAATTTAAAATGAAAGCATAGGGTAAAGTTAAGAGGTTTTAAAAACAGCAAGCAAGTTAGCACCTTTTGGGGTGGATGGCTCACAAGTGTGAAGATGGAACGTAAGAAATTGCTTACAGAATAGAAAACACTTCCCAAAATTTCTTAACAAATTTATCTTCCACTACTTTTCCATCTACTGAAACCCTAAAGGGAGAAGATATCATAGCATTCACTTTGATATATATGTAGACCATTGCTTGATTTAGTTCTATTTTACCATCGCCTGTCAACTTTTTCTCAACAATCTTCCTGAAAAGATCTGGGACATGAATTGCAGTGTATCAGTGACCTCTCTCCTCACAGCACACACAGCACACAGGTCATCTGGCTGAAATGGAGAAGAAGAAACAACACCTGTCACTGTGAAAAATAAAATTATTGAAAGCATAAGAGAGAGACAGAGGTTGTAATATGTGGTATTTCTTGTCAATATTCCCCAAAAGGAGGTTTAAAAATACTTTAATAAAGAATATTCAGTTGGCAGGTATATCAACATCATCAAAACATGTAATGGTGTGAGGAAGAAAAGATAATTTGAAACAGACTTTTTTATTTTTGCTTCAACTGATAACCTCTAGTAGTTTCCTTTAAATGTGATCCTTCCTCTTTTCTCAATTCAATATTTATGTGGAAACGAGAGGTGCAGGAAGCTAATGCATGCAACGTTTCTTGGGCCCTAAGGTGAGGGTGTGTAATCAAGTGTGCCCTTGTAAATGCTCTCACCACTGATAGACCGCCATTGGTAGCACTAGTAATGGCCATGGTTGGCATTTCAGCTTCTGAGTAAAGAGGATCTCTCTGTTGCCTGTTTTGGATTTCCTCCACACATGTTGCATGTGTGAAGCCCATCCATGAGGTCAGGTCAAGCCATTTGCCTTGGGTGGCAAACCTGACCGCCTAACCCACTGTTGTGCAACAGGGAGGCACAGAAATATCTTAAGGAATAATGTGTGTGCCATATATGTGGAAAACACAACCATTTGGTAAGAACGTTTAGTAATTATTTACCTTCTACATTCTTGAGGATTCCGGTTGTGGCTTCAGTATTTCTCCCCACTGAAACAATCACATGTATTGGGTTTACTCTGAGGCACTCAAAATGAACTCAAAATAAATTAGATCCATAAGTAGCACCTTACTATAACTCATTGTTTAAAAGTCAGTAGGAGGACATGTCATTCTGCCAGGACACTTTGCTACTGATCTTAAGGTGGCCATACTTGAATAATGTTTTTTCCATGCAACAACGGTGCATGAAAATTATTCACACGTGATGCAGGATATTATACCAGTCATAAAAATACAACGTGTGGATAACTGGAAAGCCTTGATGTTATCACCTGAAATTCTTTGGCATTACAAGTAAAAACTGATTTTTTAACAGATTTTTATACCTGAACTGCATACCTTTATTAATGCTTCTAAGGAAATCCCAACACAGCGGATACAGCTTCTCCAGCCTTTTGAACTTTTATATCCTCCTTTAGCCTTAAATTCTGATGGTGTGAACCATTTTCCATCGGGATCCTTGATACATTTCCGTGACTCTCCTATGACAAACAGATAAGTCACATCAATGTGACTCACTTATCCCATCTGGCAAATTTCACTGAAGAGAGAAAGAAATTTCGCCAACAGGAGATTCTTTTCCAATATGTACTTAGGAAAAAAGATATGAACAAAGATTGTGTCATGAACGAGGGCTGTGCACCAGAGTTGACCAAGTCGCGGGCCAAAACTGGCATATTAGGAGGGACTCTGGCATCAGACGAATCAGATACCAACAAACACAGATCACTAGAGGTCAGGTTGGATGGCCCAGAGCAATCAGTGGTTGTCAAGGGGTGGGGCATTAGGCAGAAAGGAGAGGAGGACATCGTGCAGGAAAATCACAATAAAAGACCCTGACTTACCCTGACTTCTGGGATTAGGAAGGAGCCTGCTACCTGAGCCTGCTTCCTGGGAGAAGCCGCTTGCAAAGGAGCAGGATTAGCACCTCTGTTGAGCAGTTATTGGGTGGAAGCACCTATCCTGTGTGCTGCAGAGAACTCTTTTGCTGGAGGCTTCCTGGCAGAGAAACCGCTTGCAAAGCAATAGCATAGACCAGGCAGGATTGGAGTCTCTGCTCACTGATCCTGCAGCTGCATTGTGCTTTTTGCAAGCAGCTTAAATGCTAGGTGGGGTGGGGGTCCCTCCAGGGCTTCTTCAACATCTCCTTTGCACTTGGACACGGAGAAAAGGCCAAGAGGCTCCTTCTTCTCAAAGCCAGGCATTCTGGGCAACATGGCCAGGCCTTGTGCTATTGCACAACCAAAATATTTTCATCTGCTCTTGGTATCACATTCCTTTAGCAGATGCAATCCCATGTATAATTATATTATTCCAACACAATGGTTACCTGCTATGAATCTTTTCTTATAGAAAACACCTTTACTTCTTCCACAGCGTACTTTCAGTGTTCGGACCTCAACACTCAAATCTTGTATTTCATTATTCTGCATGCCTTTTCCTAGATGAAATCAATAAATGTATGTCAGCTGTTACAATACCCATGTTTTGGCCTTCCAGAGAATGACAGTGGTCTTACCAGATTAATGATCCTGCTAAGAGGATGAGGTACAAAGTGTGCATTCATGTCAGAGTGAAAACAAAACACTGTGACTGCCCCAAACCTTTGCAGGCACAAACTCACTGAAAGCAAGATTACATGTGACTGTCCTGATAGCTTTATTAGCACAAATAATCAAGAATGCAGTAGTGAAACAGGATGCTCTGTCCCTCATTTACGGACTTTTGTTGAACTCACTTTGTTGCTCCCCAGGGGACGCAGGTTTCTTCATTTCTCCCTGGAGTACTTTGCTGCTCCCAGGTACTGCGACAGGACTATTCTGAGCATGCTGGAGAACTGAAGAGGACACGTGTTAGGAAAACAAGGGCATTGCCACCTTAATGTTAAATTACCGGTAAGTGGCGAAAATGAAGTGTAAATTATTTGAAGCTTATAAAAGAGCTGAGAGCCTCAAGTAAAGTTCAGGTGTAAGGTTGGCACAATCTTAACAGTGTGCTTGGTTCTTCTAAGGTGGCATCACCAGCTTTGAACTGTTAAGTTCATGCACACACTCTCCACATCCCCATGGCTTTTAATCTTTCACTGTCTTCAGCTCATAAAAATATACATATATTGGTTGCCTTTTTGCTACTGAATTGAGGTTTTATTGTTGACATAGGTGACCTGAAAGTGTGTCGCCTTTAATATGGGCCTGCCTATTCCCTGTCATCGCTGAAGGCCTTTTCTAATCATTATATGTCCTGCAAGCATACACCTTATGGTGGCTGGAAAGACCCTCTCCACTATGGCCTCCACATTATGGAATTATCTCCCCTTGCAGACATACCACCTGTTGGTAAAAACTACAGACATTCCTAGACACTAATTCTTAGTATTGGCTTTACTGAGTTTTGAATATTTTGGTTCATGTTTAATTATTTAAGGGTACTCATTTTACTTTGCAAACCACCTTGATATTTTTCACAATAAAAGGCAATCTATTGGAAAAAGTAAACAAAATACATTATTATTATTATTATTATTATTATATCCCAGGAGACCAGGCAGAGGGCTGAGGCAAAGTGAATGCATGGCTTCTACAGGATTTTGTGGCCCAAAGACTGACTGACTACCGTTTCTCAGTAAATGCTGATGACTTTTCTATCTTTAAGGCTTATTTGATTGGTTTAGCACAGCCCACAAGATAACTTACCATTTTCTAGGCTTTCGTATAATGGCTGTAAATTTTGATATGCTTCCAGGTTCTCCTTGCAGAAGATCTCCTTTATTGCTAACACATTGGTCTGAATGCTCTCAAGGACATCGTATACCACTTTAGAAATATCATTTGGTTGTGCAATTACCTTATCACACCATTTCTAGAAAGAAACAATACAGGCTTTAAAAACATTTTTAGAGAGAAAATGCAAAGTAGCTTTCCTATTTCCCACCAGATCTAACAGCAGATTACTTGGGTGGTTATCCCAGCACAATCAAAGGAAGCAAAAATTGTCAAGGCAGTTTTAACTTCCTTTCCCAGATTCGAATACCCTGCAGAATTAGCATCCCTCAGACCAGCTAATGTCCTTTCCTATGCTTTTTATCAATGCCAGAGAAAGCCTCAAGGCATTTGGCCACTTGTTCTTCAGAAACAAGCCACAATCGGCTGCTGTTATGGGGTTTGTCTTCTTTGTTTTTTCCTGTGGCTCACATCCCCCACTAACTAGTAAGGTTTCTCCTTCCATGCAAAGTTTTTTGTTGTTAGAACATTTTTATACCAACCGTTCCTAAAGAAACTCAGGAGCGATGAGTGCAGGCTACTCCCAGAATCCTGTGGTGAAGGTTAGGCTGGGAGAGTGCAAATGGCCTATGTTCACCCAGTGAACTTCATCATAGAATCATAAAATTGGAAGGGATCCTGAGGATCATCTAGTCTAACCCTGACTGAGTGAAGTTGGGGTCCAGATCTTTGCATCCAAGTCTGGCACCCTGTTCACCATACTGCACTGCCTCTCATGCTGTTCTCCACCAGAAAACCTTTCTGGTTGTAGGGACAAAGATTTCACACTCTTAGTTTAGATGAACTTCATGTGTCCAGATAGGGTTTTAAAAAATAAATTCAATGCCTATAATAATCACCTTAAAATCTTCTTCGGATATTCTTTTCTTGTCTCGTAGGAGATAGAGAAAAGGGAAAGTATCTTTAATTGCATAAGAAATATTTATTTTTTCGCCTCTGAACCACTGAAAAATTTCATCTGAAGTACCTGGAGCAGACATGCTATAAACAAAGCAAGAAGTATCAGAACACAAAAAAGTCAATGAAAGCAATAAATGACATGGCTATTTAAAGAAGAATTTCAAGCTCAAAGTAAAGAACTGTAGAGCATATAGACAGAAAGGTCCCATTAGAAGAAGAAAAACATGTCTGAGGCTTGATAAATCTCTAACCTCAGATCAGGCTGCAGAATTGTGCTGCTATCTTACCCTTCCTACTTCTACTCAGCTTTAGGTGTTCTGTGTGACTATTAGTAACTTATATGGGTATCCTTCTATATTTACTTTGAGTACCCAGCTGTGGCCAAAGTGAGATTCCAATGTGAATTTAGGAGCATGGATGGCTTCAGTTTAACTTAGATTAGCAAGAGTCACAAATAAACTAGGGGTGGGGGTGAACAGTGTTCAGAAAGAATGAAAGCTCATGAGTTTCATTTCAATTGCCCCCTTCCTCCAAGGGGCAAAGGGTAGCATACCAGGCTCTCCACCACCATTAATTTTATCCATACAACAACCCTGTGAGGTAGGTTAGGTCAAGATAAAAGAGACTGGCCCAAGATTGCCTTCATGTCTGAGTCGGGGTTTCAACCTGACTCCACCCCAGTAGCCGTCCAACATTCTGATCACACCACCAGATCCCTCAAGTCTTGGAGATGCTAAAAACTTTCTGTGCCCATTGATGGCACGCTGGCAGTCTGAATTGCCAGCAGCAAACAGAAGCTAGCCCTTTGGTCCAATAAAATTAGTGTTTGACCAGATATCTGTAATAAAAAGCTGGACGTTTCAGATGATAGCTGTGACAAATGTATCAAAAATCCCCCCAACCCCTTACTCAGAATTATCTCCTGAGTTGTTCTGAACATTCTGGGTGCAAGGATATTCACTTCGCTTTGTTTCAGATGTGCCTTATTAGTTTCAGAGATACGGGTGTTTCTACTTCAGCAGCCACCGGACTTCTGGTACTCTCAGAGGCAGGAAATGAACACACCCTGCAGTTTTCCGCTTTTTATCGCTCCCCCCCCCGCAGTTTTACTACTTTATCGCTTGAGGAAAGTGAGCACAACTTGTTTCTTTAGATCTGAAACAGCTTGTGAGAGCTCTGGCCCCACATAAGTAAGATGAGGAAGAGGAAATGGCGTTCAGATGCGCGGTGCCCTTTTCTGCCCCTTCGTATTGGAGTGACGGGGGAGGGGTAGACGGACGCTCAGACAGACAAATCTTGCCCGCAACAGACGTGTCTTCATTTTGTTTTGCCCTTAGACCAGTTTATTGGGCGTCCCTCATCCCCAGTTGCTTGCACGAAACTTAGGCAGAGGCTCGATTCTCCCCGATCTCTTGACGCAGCACCGATTCGGATTTGTTTGCTGCGTTAAGAGGCGCTTCCGGAGTCTGTGGCGAGAGGGAGCCGAGCGCAGACTGGAAGCGCGTTTCTCCCGGACTGCTTGTCTGCTTCATGGACAGAGAGATCAAGGGGCTTCTAGTGGGACCGTGCGCCCTCCGAGGAGACGGGGGACCTCCATGCCCACGAGCCGGAGATAACCAGGACTCTCCGGAGCAAGTGATACTTTACGCACTTGGCACGACACGCGCGCTTTAAAACAGATCGGTGGGAATCAAGAAACGGTCCCTTCTATCAAGTACAAAATGGTGACCCGAGGAAGGCGACGCCCAGAGCCTTTTCCTTTGCGCAGCAGATCAACCAGTCCCTTGACTTACCTTTCCCCTTTTTCCTCAACCACCAGGTTGAAGCAAACAGATGGACTCGGCCTCGGGATGTCGCCCAATAAAAGACAAAGAAGAGAGAATGAGGGAAAGTTCCTCCCTGTCGATTTTTGTCTCGAGGAAAGGAAACTGAAAGTATTCCTCTTCCAAAAGTCGGCGCTTTTGTCGGAAGCCGAGACTCGCTGTTCCAAAAAACCTCTCGCTTAGCCGGTTTAAGAGAAGGAAAGCACAATCAAGAATTAACATCCTCTCCTTTTTCATCCATGGCCCGTATTGTTAAAGCTATGGTTTTCCCAGTAGTGATGTATGGAAGTGAGAGCTGGACCATAAAGAAGGCTGATCGCCGAAGAATTGATGCTTTTGAATTATGGTGCTGGAGGAGACTCTTGAGAGTCCCATGGACTGCAAGAAGATGAAACCTATCCATTCTTAAGGAAATCAGCCCTGAGTGCTCACTGGAAGGACAGATCGTGAAGCTGAGGCTCCAATACTTTGGCCACCTCATGAGAAGAGAAGACTCTCTGGAAAAGACCCTGATGTTGGGAAAGATGGAGGGCACAAGGAGAAGGGGACGACAGAGGACGAGATGGTTGGACAGTGTTCTTGAAGCTACAAACATCAGTCTGACCAAACTGCGGGAGGCAGTGCCTGGTGTGCTCTGGTCCATGGGGTCACGAGGAGTCAGACATGACTAAATGACTAAACAACCTTTTTCATCAATGATTAGTATCCTCTCTATCCCTCCCCCGGGGGGTCATAAGAAGAACTGTACCATAGGAGCCAACTCCTAGGGGTCGTGGGGTTTTCAACCCCCTCAAAGTTGATAGGAATTGCCATTCAAATAGTGTGCATGCACCACACTGTATGATCAATTACCTGGCCCCCCACAATATTTCATTCAACTTGGCACCTCTGAACTGTATGCCTCTTATTTTTAAAAAAATTATTGTTCTCGTCACCATCTCTTAGAGTCCATTCTCTCCCTCACACATCATGAGGAAATGCTGACGTAAGTTTTTGAATAACTGTATCTCTGTGGTTGAGCAGTCATGGAGTTGAGAAAGGGATGTGTGTGTTTCCTGAAGGGCTAAGTCAATCCAGTCAATGTGGGGGCTCATTGCCAGAAAATGGTTTCTTGATGCAAAATCACTGAAAGGCAAGCTATCAAAATTCAAGGAGGGCTGGAAGGTGACAGTGATAGGGAACCCTTTTTTGGTCCAGAGCCACATTCTATGCAGAGAGCCTTTTCGGTAGTGGCGCCTGCCCTGTGGAATGCCCTTCCATCAGATGTCAAGGAAATAAACAGCTATCTGACTTTTAGAAGGCAGCTGAAGGCAGCCCTGTATTGAGAAATTATTGATGTGTGTTGTAAGCTGCCCAGAGTGGCTGGGGAAACCCAGTCAGATGGGTGGGGTGTAAATAATAATAATAATAAAATATTATTATTATTATTATTATTATTATTATTATTAGTTAATCTTTCAGGGACTGCATGATTAAGGTCACCAGACGTCCTTCCCTGGGGACAGTCCCCGGATTTGCCAATCAGTCCCCTGGCAAAATCCATTGAAGTTGAAAAGTGTCCCCGGATTCATTGAAAAAAATCTGATAACCTTATGCATGCTGGGCTGGGGGCCAGGAGGCAGAAGCAAAAGTGGATGGACATGAAAATATGACGAGCATGCGGAATCAGGCCATCTAGTCCAGCATTCAGTTTTCACAGTTGCCAACCAGATGCCTAAGAGAAACCCAAAAGCAAGACCCAACCACCAGAACACACATACCCATCCTATGGATGGAGGAAGGTATGTGAATTTGCTCACAGATCTCCTTCCAGGCAAGGAAAAAGCATAATCAGAGTAAAAATACTCAGGAGTAGGGGTGTGGCTTTGGAATGTCCAGAGGGCCTGGTTGAAAGACACAGAGGGCCACATTCAGCCCCAGGGCCTCTGATTCCCCACCCTTGTCTAAACTGAGGAGAAAGGTTTGTTGGGTGGAGAAATAAAACCTTTTGGGGAACAGAATGTGAAGGACAATCCAGACAGACTTGAGATTAGCTGAAGAATGGGAAGCATTTTTCAGTGGGGTGTGTTTTTTCTGGAAAGTTTTGAATTAGTGTAAATTGCATAGCCCAGAGAGTGATGCTTATTTATTTGCATTTAGTAAGTAAAGCTAAACACTTTGAAACTACCAAGGTTTGTTTATTTATTTGCAATTGACATCCATTCTTTTCAGAAATTGGAAATGTATGCCCCAGATCACTAGGTTCAAGGCATTTCTCTCTGTAGTTCTGATACCTGGTAGCAGATCTGATAGTGGCACACGTTTCTTGCCTTCACTGAAGCTCTATTTATATATTTGCAAATAAGCAAAATATTACACAAATGCCACAAGTCTTTAATACTGGGTTGTTCAGCCCTGGGACTTCTCACTAGTGGGAACCAGATAATACTATAAAGTGTTGCTGCCACCTTCAGTTAGTGGCTAGGCACACATTTCAGGCATTACAGTTTGGGGTTTTCTAAATGTAGACATCACAAGCAGTCATACCTGCACAATCTGCAGATAGTATGAGCAATTGTTAAATATTGCCATCTGTACACACATAGGGTGTATCCTCTGTGGCTAGCACCCATTAATTTCTTTACTCCCTCTGTTTTCAACACCCACTTCACTTCTTATTTGCTACCCCATCCCCCAATGAGTTTATTGATATACTGGAAGCCCAGAAGCAGACTCAGTTAGTTATATTCAATTTGGCGTGTGCCCAAAGGCTTTCTTTCCTTGTACCATGCAGGCAACTTCATGACTACATATCTTGGGGGGGGCAAGGCACTCTGAGTATGCTCAGAGGCTGTCTGATCTAGTGCCATGCATGGCTAATTACTGACTGCAGTGTCTGTTTTATTGCAAGGTACTTGTGGCATGGTTTGCTCAGAGTCTCCTTTCCTTGGCACAAGGCAGGCAGAAAACATCCTTCTCTTTGCATGCAATTGCACATCCAATCATATTCAACATTTCTCTGGCAAGCATGCGGAAGTTTATATTGCCAACCTTTTTCTCCAACAGCATGGACAAGCATTTGCTCATCCAGTCACAGATAATCTTGCCCAATTAAAATTGAATCAGACAGAATTGGATATAAAGGGATTTCAAGATGCTTGCCCGCTTCACTCTAATGGATCCGTATCAGAAAGCAAACGTTGCAGATTATTGGGGCATTCCTAGATCCAACAATTTTTGATGCCATTCATAATTAC
The DNA here is from genome assembly GCF_027172205.1 of Podarcis raffonei. Classification (NCBI taxonomy): domain Eukaryota; kingdom Metazoa; phylum Chordata; class Lepidosauria; order Squamata; family Lacertidae; genus Podarcis; species Podarcis raffonei. The sequence goes on along the minus strand of NC_070606.1, from coordinate 62,473,070 downwards.
GAAGACGTTTCTTACTAATGAAAAAAAGCAGCAGCTGGCCTGCTGACTGGGGATTGAGCACTGGGAACACATTTCTCTCATGCTCCAAAATATGTAGTGACTTCCTGCTTCCTCTCCGACACAGTTAAATTTGCTTGTTTGACCTTAAAAACTACTGCCCATGAGACAGCTTTAAAGTTGCCAAGCTGCAGCTCAGAGATACATAGATATATCTTCACATTCCCCACTGCAGGAGGAAGCAAGGCTACTGTGTCTTCTCTTGACCGTTCTTGATGGGCCATTGGCCTGACTCACAACCTGCTGTGGAGCCCTGCTTGTTATGGTAGGACAACAACACACAGGCAACAGAACTAAGGGAGGGGCGTGCAGAAGAAGCCATTGTGTCTTGTCTTCTGCAGAACCGAAGCAGATGTATGTTCTCTAAAACTGTATTCACATTACTGCCTTAGAGAAGATAGTTTGAGAAACAGTGCATCAAACACTAGTATTTTATTTCAAAGTAGGGGGTGCATATGCATCGCAGATAACATGTGAACAGCAACAAAAACCCGCACTGCAAACACAGTAAATGCATAGTAAATAGGAGTGTGAGCACAGACTAAGTAACAGCCTGACAACCCCAAAAGCAAATACTTTATAGGCAGTACCAATATCTGCAGCAGAGAGAAGAGAGTCACCCTGCAGTGCAGACAAGACCTGAAACTGGATTCACAATATAAATTAATATTACTATTAAACTCTTTAAAAACTTGACTTGCCTTTGAATGCTGGTCATCAACCATAACAATAAAGATTTAATTCGATCTGCCTTTTTTAAATTTTCAATTAGGATGGCTCATTGATAAAAGAGTAGATATTTTTTCAATGTGTGTTTATGTGTGAGGTGGCAATCATGAGAACAGAACCAAGGGATAGTTGTGTTCCAGACGGGCCCTGAATAAATACACTTTTCTGTATAGTGCCTTAAACTCTGTTCTCCTTAACGCTTGCTGTCAGGTCATTATTAGAGGGTAGCTCAGAGAGGGGTCCTCAGCTCTCTTGCCCCTTCTCCTCTTTCCTTTTGAAAGTCAGCCTAAATTTGCATGTATACATATGACTTATCTTATGCAAATTGGTGTCATAGGCCTACAACCGAAGTTCTTTAACTTTAGCAACAACTCAGGCTGCTGTTACTTTAAAAAGAAGCCCCCTCCCCATTATGATGTTTTCAGTGTTTATTTTGCATTCATCAAATTGAAGGCAGAAAAAATACTTTAAATAATTCATAGTTATACAACTTTAAGTGGAAGACACTTCTGCGTACGAATCAGCATGTATCTGCCTGTGTTGTGTGGCATTTGACTTTTCTAGTGGGAAGGGCCTTCGCTCTGGGAAGCAATGATTCTGCCTGTAGCACCGCACAAGAAAAACAACATTGTCATGGTATAAGGCATTATTCATGGCATAATGAGTAAGCCACATGATACTGCATGCTGCAAAATCACTCCCATTTTACTCTCCCCTTCCTTAAGCCAGGACCAATAAACAATAAGCATCGGCTTAATGTGATGTGGGAACCAGCACTCACTTTTTTATCCTAACACAAGAACAAAAAGAGACCTGCTGGATCAGGCCAATCTAGTTCAGCATCCTGCTCTCACATTAGCCAATCAGATGCCTGTTGGAAATCCGCAATGAGGGTGTGAGCACTTTCCCTTCTTACAGTTTCTAGTTACTAGTATTAAGAAGCATTAATGCCTCAAACCACGATCAATATGCCAAGAACAAACCTTGTCTTACCACCCTAATTTTTTCTGGAAAGAAACAAACCATGAGCATTGCTTCACACATCATTGTAAACCAAGGCTTGTGGTTTGTTGTTCCTGGCTTGAGTAAGCGTGTAACCAAAAGGGAGTCATTCAGCTGTGTGTGCACCGGTACATTTTTTTCATCACAAGCCATGATTTATGGTTTTCCATGATGTGTGAATGTGGCATAAGACGAGTGTAATGTCTTAAGCAGGCCCTTAAGAATTAGCTATCCTTAAAATTTTGAATCGGAACTTGCATACAATATCCAGCAGAGGGCAAACCTACCCTGCTCCTAATCCAGACATGAAATCTCAAAGATGAATGTATGTTGCCTGCAAATGAACACTGTATGTTGCAACTATTTCCTGTGTCTGCTAGACACTGTCAGAATTGCAGCTGAGTTGATGTAGTTTTAACAAATACATCAGAACAAAGTCTGCTTGTAACATCTTGTGTTTCATTTTAAACTTCTACTGCTATTTCACCATTGACAGCTGTGTTTACATATGGGTAAATCAGCATTCCTTTTGCAATTTAGCTTTGGCTCTCTTTCAGGGTTTCACATTTATCTGAAAACATAAGCAACTATACTGTTGTTTCCCACAGCCAATAAATAGTTGGCCCCTCACAGGCACTTCTATTAGCACGCATTTTAAATAGTTCTCTTGAATTTTGTTTTTTAGCTTGGCTCTAGGAGTTCTGCATTTTATACTAGAGGAAGGAAATACTGGCTCTGAGTTTATTAGACATAACTTTTCTTTTCTTTTCTTTTCTTTTCTTAATTGCCCATTTGCAGACTGTTTCTTGGCTATAAGAGCTGTAACATTTCAAGCATATTAAATAATCCTAAAACCACATTTTCTCATAAGGTCCCATTGAAGATACCAGGGGTATGTTCCAGGATCATCATCAAATGCATAAACCATTATTTTGTTCACATAATCTGGGTGGTAAAACTATAAACTTTCCCCACTATTTGAATTTGTTATCATAACACTACAGATCCTTGTCTAATAATTTATTAATAGCCAAAATGTTGTGATCTAGTGTTCTCGTGATAATCAATAATTGTCACCCATTCCTTTAGAAGCTCCTTAGAACTATCCAAGAATCCTATATTCTTCCCATATTATGAAGCAATGGGGGATTTGTTGAAGAAGAGGAGTTAATAATTTTGTTTAGTGATTTTGTGTGAGTGCTCATGGCACTATACAAAACCAAGAGAGAATCTGCCATGATATTACTGTGGCTAGTTTCTGTAGCATAGTGGTTATCACATTCGCCTCACACGCGAAAGGTCCCCTGTTCGAAACTGGGCAGAAACACAGAAACACACACACACACACGTTATTACTGTGGCTAATTTATAGAACTGGGATGTCTAAACTAGGTCATGTAGTATGGATATCACATAGGTTCTGAGAAGTTTGTGAAAGTAGATAATAAATAGAATTAGGACTTACCCCCATTTCTGCCAAAGATGAAAATAAGTTCTGAATTAAAAAGCAATTTCATTACCTTTATAATTGGGATGGGAAGCCTCAGGAGTGAAGGCAAAATGTCATCCTCCATCAAGGAGGTGTGTGTGATTCTGCTCTGTTGCTAGAGGACCAGCTGACCTCAGTGACTAATGTCTTTTTCCAGCTACAGCTGGTTTGCCGGCTATGGCCATTCCTGGACAAGGGGACACAGATAGCCTGGGCACAGTTATCCACACCCTGGTATCATACGGGCTGGATAATTGCAACTAACTTTACATGGAGCTACCCTTGAAGACAGTCAGGCAACTGCAGCAAGGGTGAATTGACAAGCATGTCTGCAAGAGACAACATTACACTTGTTGTTAAATTATCTACACTGGCTGCCTATTAGTTACCAAGCTTAATAATTCAGGATTCTGGTACAGAAACACAAACTTCAATAAAGCTTGGGACCCAAGTATCTGAAGTAACATATTTCCCCATACAATCCTGCTTGACCCTCTTGAGGATGCCATCACTAGCAGAGGTAAAAAAACAATGTCCTGCCAAAGGACCTTCTCATCATTAGCATCAAGGCTATGGAATATCCTCTCTTCCAAACTTCAGAACCAACTGAAGGATGTTTTATTTTTTATTTTTTGAATACCTTTAAATAATTATAGGTCCAGCCTGAAGGACTGCAGGCTTTTCTAGCTATTAATTTGTATTTGTTTTCTCTGTTTATGTTGTTTGTTGTGATACATAAAGGATACATAAAATTAAAAATGATTAATGCTTAAAAAACAAACAAACAATAATAATAATAATAATAATTTATTATTTATACCCCGCCCATCTGGCTGAGTTTCCCCAGCCACTCTGGGCGGCTCCCAATCAGTGTTAAAAACAGTACAGCATTACATATTAAAAACTTCCCTGAACAGGGCTGCCTTAAGATGTCTTCTGAATGTCAGGTAATTATTTATCTCTTTGACATCTGATGGGAGGGCGTTCCACAGGGCGGGCGCCACTACCGAGAAGGCCCTCTGTCTGGTTCCCTGTAACCTCACTTCTCGCAATGAGGGAACCGCCAGAAGGCCCTCGGCGCTGGATCTCAGTGTCCGGGCTGAACGATGGGGGTGGAGACGCTCCTTCAGGTATACAGGACCGAGGCCGTTTAGGGCTTTAAAGGTCAACACCAACACTTTGAATCGTGCTCGGAAACGTACTGGGAGCCAATGCAGATCTCTCAGAACCGGTGTTATGTGGTCCCGGCGGCCACTCCCAGTCACCAGTCTAGCTGCCGCATTCTGGATTAATTGCAGTTTCCGGGTCACCTTCAAAGGTAGCCCCACGTAGAGCGCGTTGCAGTAGTCCAAGCGTGAGATAACTAGAGCATGCACCACTCTGGCGAGACAGTTTGCGGGCAGGTAGGGTCTTAGCCTGCGTACCAGGTGGAGCTGGTAGACAGCTGCCCTGGACACAGAGTTAACCTGCGCCTCCATGGACAGCTGTGAGTCCAAAATGACTCCCAGGCTGCGCACCTGGTCCTTCAGGGGCACAGTTACCCCATTCAAGACCAGGGAATCCCCCACACCAACCCGCTCCCTGTCCCCCAAAAACAGTACTTCTGTCTTGTCAGGATTCAACCTCAATCTGTTAGCCCCCATCCATCCTCCAACCGCCTCCAGGCACTCACACAGGACCTTCACTGCCTTCACTGGTTCTGATTTAAAGGAGAGGTAGAGCTGGGTGTCATCTGCATACTGATGAACACCCAGTCCAAACCCCCTGATGATCTCTCCCAGCGGCTTCATATAGATATTAAAAAGCATGGGGGAGAGGACAGAACCCTGAGGCACCCCACAAGTGAGAGCCCAGGGGTCTGAACACTCATCCCCCACCACCACTTTCTGGACACGGCCCAGGAGGAAGGAGCGGAACCACTGTATGACAGTGCCCCCAGCTCCCAGCCCCTCTAGACGGTCCAGAAGGATGTTATGGTCGATGGTGTCAAAGGCCGCTGAGAGATCCAGCAGAACTAGGAAACAGCTCTCACCTTTGTCCCTAGCCCGCCGGAGATCATCAACCAGCGCGACCAAGGCAGTTTCAGTCCCATGGTGAGGCCTGAATCCTGATTGGAAGGGATCCAAATGGTCCGTTTCCTCCAGGCGTGCTTGGAGTTGTTCAGCAACCACCCGCTCAATCACCTTGCCCAAGAATGGCAGATTTGAGACCGGGCGATAGTTGGCCAAATTGGCTGGGTCTAAAGATGTTTTTTAAAGAAGCGGTTTAATGACCGCCTCTTTCAGCGGGTCTGGGAAGGCTCCCTCACAGAGGGAAGCATTCACCACCCCGCAGAGCCCATCGCCCAGCCCTTCCCGGCTTGCTTTTATCAGCCAGGATGGGCAAGGATCAAGGAGACAGGTGGTCGGTTTCACTTGTCCAAGCAGCCTGTCCACATCCTCGGAGGTAACAGATTGGAATTGATCCCATGTAACAGGACCAGACAGAACTCTAGCACTCTCCCGCCCTGGCCCTGCTCCCACGGTGGAGTCTACCTCCTTCTGAATCTGAGCGATTTTATCTGCAAAAAACTTGGCAAAAGCATTGCAGGAGATCTTGGGGTCCCTACCAGGCCCCGGTGGTACAGGTGGTTCCGATAGATTGCGAACCACCTGAAAAAGTCTCCTGCTGCTGTTTTCTGCAGATGCAATGGAGGCGGTGAAGAAGGCCCTCTTCGCCGTCGCCATTGCCACTTGGTAGGCTCGACGTTGAGCTCTAACCCGTGTCCGGTCTGATTCAGAATGAGTTTTCCGCCACCGGCGCTCTAGCCGTCTCAACGATTGTTTCATCACCCTCAGCTCCGGGGAAAACCACGGGGCTGTCCGGGCTCCATGCAATCGGAGAGGGCGCTTCGGAGCCAGACAGTCAATAGCCCTGGTTAACTCCGCATTCCAGCGTGCCACCAGGGAATCAGCTGAAAGGCCATCAACTTGGGATAAAGCATCCCCTACCGCTCTCTGGAAGCCAATTGGATCCATTAAGTGGCGGGGGCGGACCATCCGAATCGGTCCCACCTCCCTGCAGAGGGGAAGGGTTGCGGAGAAGTCCAGTTGCACCAGGAAGTGATCTGACCATGGCACTTCTTTCGTTTCGCTTTTAGTTAGTGTCAGATCACCAACATCCATAGAGGTGAACACCAAGTCTAAGGCATGTCCACGGCTATGAGTTGGGCCAAACTTATTCAGGGACAGCCCCATGGAGGCCATGCTTTCCACGAAGTCCCGAGCGGCCCCTTGTAAGGTCGTGTCGGCATGGATGTTAAAATCCCCCAGGACAACCAAGCTAGGTGTCTCCAGGAGCATATCCGCCACGACCTGAAGCAGCTCGGGCAGGGAATCCTTGGTGCAGCGGGGAGGTCGGTACACCAGTAGGAATCCTGTACTGCCCCTATTGTCCAACTTCCAGAACATGCACTCAGAAAACTGGGTCTTCCCAATAGGACGCCTGGTGCAGACTAATGACTTCCTAAAAATCACTGCAACCCCCCCTCCCCGCCCACATGACCTGGGTTGCTGTGCGTAAGAGAAACCTGGTGGGCAAGCAGCGGCAAGGACAGGCCCATCTGCTTCATCCAACCAGGTCTCTGTCACACATGCCAGGTCAAATCCTCCATCCACAATCAGGTCGTGGATGGCAGTGGTTTTATTCATCATTGACCTGGCATTGCACAGCAACACTTTCAGGTCATGTGGGTTTCCCTTGCTGATTACTGTATCCTTCCGGTCAGGACCAGACCTGGAGGCAGGGATAGTCCTCAAACAACGACTAAACCAGCCTCCTCGGTAATGACATGGTCTGGTCTTAGCATAACTCCTCCTCCTGCCCGTGATCACTGAGATCGGGTGTCCCAATACATCCCCCCCTGTGGAACCTGCCCCACCCAATCTATTGGCTGAGGCCCACTCCCAGGCAGCCATGACCCTTCCCCTTAAAAAGCAAAATACAAACTATATAATAATTTAACAGAATAATAATAATAATAATAAAACAAAACAGAACAAAACAAAACAAAACAAGAAACAATAGTGCTGACTAAATGCTTATCCCACCCCAAGCAAAAATAAAATAATGAAATAATATAATATTATAAAAAACAACAACCACCATTTAAGGTGCTGCAAATTAAAAGCGGTTAAAACATTTACAACCATTTACAACCATTTAAACAACTGCTGCTCAGCTAATTGGAACACCTTCAATCAAAAGGTTTTTTAATTTAACTGCATCTTTAAATAGTATTTAAAGAAGGGCTTTGATACAAATGGAATCTTAGAATGACTATCTAACCAAGATCTCTGTCATGAAGCAGAATGATCCGTACAAATCAGCCTACACAATCCTAGCCATTTTGCCTGATTGATACAAAGCACAGCTAGGTGTCCTGCAGAAGGATTTTACAGAGCAGTTAGTTTGAGATGACTTGTTGAAATGAACCTTAGGAATAAAATAGACTGGTTCAGTTATTAACTGGCAAAAATAAAACAAGCAAACCAACCAACCAACCAAGGGAAAGCCCCCAGGCTGCCTAGACACCACATCCTCTGTCTGAGGTAAAGGCCTTATACCTTAATCACTGATGGGAATGGATAAGCCTGGTTGTTGCCAGGGACAGTATCAGGTTGCTTTACATATTCCAGAGATAAGCCAAACACAAAAACCCCCAAGTTTATTGCTAAGCCCTGGTGAAGGATTGCTCAGACTATGGCCTGGCCTGGTCCTTTTTGTATGCTTCTACACTTGTTTCTGCTACAGGAATGTGTTAGTAGTCTTTTAAGGTATACAAGACTTTCATGTTTTTCCTTCAGCCTAAAGTTCTACTTTTACTTTATCTGGGATTATCACATATGATGAAAAACAGTGTGGGAGGGTGTTAGGGGTGTTGGTAGTACCTCTGGTTGGGGACACATTGTTCTCCTTCTGGGGTAGTTTGTCCATCTTGGTCCCCACCCTGCCCTCACCTGTGGATCCTAGAAACTGTCAGCATGTGACAGCAGCCACATCCCAAGAACGGCTTCGACTGGCCGGCTAAACCAGGTGAGGGTAGCTGATGAGTATCAAAAGTTGGGGCTCGTCAACCTGGGAAGGTAACCTATCTAGAAGTCAGAAACCTTTGATCCTAAATCTCTGCTGCCTTGCAGGATGTTTGGGAGAAGGAAAGGCTAAGGAGTAAACCATACAAAAATTAGGGAGTGTAGTCCCTAAAATAGTTGGATAGTGCCTTGTACACCTTTTTCTGACAACTCCTGTAGCTAAGCTGGTGTCAAACGTATTGCTCTGATTTCCTTTGGACCACATCAGCAAGGTGGAGAGGATAGATATTGTCCTCTGGGTAGCCCAGGACCTCCAAGGAGGTCACTTCAGTGCTGCTAATGCCGCAGTTTGACTTCAACCTCTCCCTACAGGTGCACTCCATTGTCTCTCAGACAGACTGATGCCAACAAGTGGTTTGGCACTAAGGCAGAGTAAAATAAAGTCAATAGAGATGTGAGCAGTGGTTGGAGATGGGAGAAAGCATTCAGAATGACTCAAGTCAGAAAAAAATGTTGATCTTAGCCCTAAGGACGTTTGTTATATGTAGCCCTTAGGTTTAGGATTTCTGAATATTCTTTTAACTGCAGGAAAAGCCTGGAAGTCCCCTGGCCAAGCTTCCCCATGACAGACACAAACAAGTATTTAGGATTTTAAACAAAGCCCTTTTGATCATGCAAATTAACTAGCTCCTGTTCTGACAAAAAAATGCACTTAAGAAAATGAACACATAAATCACTTCTTATCAGACAGATCTCTGGGGAAATAGTGGAATAAGAACTTAAAAAGAGACATGACCACACCCACACAGAAAAGAAAACCTCTGCTGGTTCCCTTTTGGAAAACAGAAAGCCAAAGCATAGCATTGTACTTGGGACTTGATTCTAGTTTATTTTAGACCCCAGGAGATATGCGGGAGGAGGCGTGCCACTGCAAATTTAAGGAGGCTCCTCTATGCTGGGATGGGCAAATTCCAAGACCTCATGCCTTAATGAGGGCGAGGAAACAAGACATCTTCTCTTAAGTATTAGAAGCAGATTATCCCAGCACAAAAGAGGCCATACAGGAGGGTCAGAGCTGGACAGTAGTTTGTGGCAAGATGTAAAGATGGAACACATCATTTTATTCTGAATTAACATGGAATAACTGGTCCCACAGCTTCTATAATCACAGCCCTAACACCATACATAAATATACTTTGAAAGTGTGGGCTTTCTTTAATCATTTAATCAAATTAAATCTTGTATTTCCATCTTCTGCCTTAGAAGGTAGTCAAACATGTTATCAAGGACATAACTAATGAAGCTTGTTATATGCCATATTTTGGAGTAGATCATTTACTATTCATTTACCTCATAACTGCTTTAAGCGCTCATAATTTAAACATGTGGGAAATGTACAGATCTATTTTCCTTCCTTGTTATTTCCCAGCCCTGTTAGAAATTGTATAAACATTATCATAATCATCATTTCCACCCTAGCTTTTATTCATTTAGGATGGCTTATATTTGAAATGTTAAAAAAAAAGCTGCAGAACAAATAATATATCATAAATTGGTATTTAGATAAAATTGTAGAGGGTTGATTAGCAGGAAGCATCACAGAGCTACAATTCCAGAACCCTTAACAGAATCCTTCGGGGGAAACAATGTGTTTCAAATGTAAGGTGCTATTGCTTCAACAGCTGAAATCACAGCAAATAAACAAAAATTCTTCAATGTGTTTTGATGCACCAAGAACTGGAAACAGAAAATTTAGTTCAGTTCTAGGGTGAAATCGCAGCCAGCGGTTTCATTTAGAAAAGATGGGGCCACCAGGGAGCAGCTCCTCCACTGTTTGGATCAACATGTGATCCATGTATTGATGGAGCTTCTACTTGTGGCCAGTTCACAGTTCTGTGGGTACTGGGTTGCAGGTGTTGAAACTGCACACCTGTGCACACTTAAAGGGACGCGGGTGGCGCTGTGGTCTAAACCACAGAGCTTAGGGCTTGCTGATCAGGTCAGCGGTTCAAATCCCTGCGATGGGGTGAGCTCCCGTTGTTCGGTCCCTGCTCCTGCCCACCTAGCAGTTCTAAAGCATGTCAAAGTGCAAGTAGATAAATAAGTACCGCTCCAGCGGGAAGGTAAACGGCGTTTCTGTGCGCTGTTCTGGCTCGGCTTAGTCATGCTGACCATATGACCTGGAAGCTGTACGCCGGCTCCCTCGGCCAGTAAAGCAAGATGAGTGCCACAACCCCAGAGTTGTCCAAGACTGGACCTAATGGTCAGGGGTCCCTTTACCTTTACACACACTTAAGTAAACCCCATTGAAAACTGCCAGATTTACTTCCAAGTAGACACAGTCAAGTTCCTGTTGCATACGGGTCTATTTCCACTTTACCTGAATACCCAAAGTGCAGGTCCCCTCACTTCTGAGACAAAGTGCATGTCCTAATAGCCACAGCATACTGTTCTACAACCTTACATTTGAAGAACACCAGACAGGGGAACCTTTTACTATAAATCTCCCTTCTCTCTCACCATAATCTGAAATGACACTCCTGAACCCTCAACTAAATAGTACTCTGTTCACTTGGTGATTTAAAATGGGGTAGAGGGGGGTGGGAAGAGAGAAAAATCCAAAGCATGAGGTTAACAGGACCACTTTGTGTGAAATATAGAGTCCATTGACCCAGGGAAGTTTAAGTTTATGCTTTCAGCTAGAGGAGGTGCAGCTGCTTCCTTAGCTTGTGTGTATGTATCAGCGACTGATCCACTGTACAGTGGTACCTCGGGTTACATACGCTTCAGGTTACATACGCTTCAGGTTACAGACTCCACTAACCCAGAAATAGTGCTTCAGGTTAAGAACTTTGCTTCAGGATGAGAACAGAAATCGTGCTCTGGCGGCGCGGCAGCAGCAGGAGGCCCCATTAGCTAAAGTGGTGCTTCAGGTTAAGAACAGTTTCAGGTTAAGAACGGACCTCTGGAACGAATTAAGTACTTAACCCGAGGTACCACTGTAAAACTAATGCAGCTTAGGTTCAGGACCCCTAATCCCAGAGGGGCCCTAGAAGCGAATTTAGTGTACATTGCTTTATTTATTTATTTTTACACGACTCAACTTGATTTGTGTGTGTGTGTGTGTGTTTATATTTCCACAAAGTTTGTCAGTCAGTAGCACAGATGTTGTAAAGGTGTGGTGATCTGTCCGGGGACAACCCCACTGAAGAGGATAACCTCATTGCTGGTTGCTAATATACATATATATATATGCGCGTAAGTGCATGTATGCGCTCCGGAATAATGAAAGTCGGCTTCCAGTCATGAAGAAATAAAGGCGAAACGTTGAGTCAGAGCGAACAGGTGCGGGGGAAGAGAAACTAATGGAGAACAACCTCCGGCTCCCCTGCAAGGCAGAGTCTCCGGAGGCCGAGCCTGGAGCGCGCCAATTCCCCGGCGCCTCCTTAAGTCCCGGCCCGGCCTCCCTCCGCCTCCCCGCCCCCTGGCCCTGACTCGCCTTCCCCGCCAATTCGCCCAAGTCTTAGAATAAAGTTCGGGGCCGGCAGACTTCTTTCCTCAGCGCAGGAGCGAAGTGGCCCCGCGGAGGTTTTTCTTCTCGCCGTCGCCGCTCGTTCTTCGCCCCGCAACATGGCCTCGGCCGAGCTGGCCCAGAAGCTGCAGCGCCGGCTGCTGCGGGACGGCAGCACTTCGGAGGCTCCTCCCGAGGACGGCGACGAGCCCGCGGGGTCCGAGGCGAGCCTGGCGGAGCCGGACGACGACGACGACCAGAACCCCGTGAACGCCTCCGCGGACCCGGAGCTGAGCGCCAAGCTGAGTCGCAGGCAGGACATCAACGCGGGCGCGGCGCGGCCCCGCTTCGCCCAGATCTTCAATCCTTACACGGAGTTCAAGGAGTTCAGCCGCCGGCAGATCAAGGACATGGAGCGGCTCTTCCGACTGTAAGCACCGCCCCGGCCCCGGCCCTCCTTTCCTCCTTAGCCCAGGTCCCTGTACGGAGTGGAAGGCGCCTGCTTCGGAGTAGAACCGGGCGGCTGCACGTGTGCTTGGAGTTGCACGGATGCGGCGCGGTTCTCAGCGCCTTTAGTTCAGAGGTGTAAAAAAAAGAAAATCCCGTTGAGCTCCACGGAGTAAGCAGCTCCTCTGCTGATGGAGATCGGGATTGCATGCAAGCAATGCATGTTTTCTAGGCAGGGGAAAAAAACCCCAACCCGGTTAGTTCACTAGGATTTACACTCCAGTAAATGTGTGTGTATGTATGTATGATGGCAGCCTTAATGTTGCGGCCTTTAACTAGCAAAACGTTCTGCAACCGAGCCTTCACTGGAAGCACGGGCTGAATCCGGTCAAGTACTATTACACACGACTGCTGGTTTAGTAGCCACGGAAAAAGTGCTTTGAAGCTCTTGTGATCTGGGGGTAGGTGTGAGTGGTTGGCTAGTGAGAAGCAGCAGTTTTGTCCGGCGCCCCCCAACTGTTCTTAGTGGTTGTATGAAATGAAAAGAGAACTATGATCTTCTGTATGTTTACTCCAAAGTAAGACCCATTCTGTTCAGCGGAGTTTACTCCCAACTGTGCATAGGATTGCAGCCTAAAACCAAGAACTGCTTCTGTAGAATGGATGTCAAGCTTGGTTTCTTAACTAGGAGTTCTTTAATTGCAGCTCTTTTCTGGAGAAGCCTGAGTCTGGGTTTTAGCTTATTTTGTGCAAAGCAGGTTGAGAATAGCCTTGCAGAACTACATCTACCCTGGTCATTATGGAAAGTAGAGCTTTTAAGTACCCCCCAGGTTAGTAGCATTCAGGTGTCTGCACTTCTTTCCTTTGCTACTCTTCCTGCAGTACTGTATAGTCTTATGAATGAGAAAAAGTGAAAAAGGATTTCTATTCTTTTTATTTTATTTTTAAAGTTTACAGTCACTAAGTTGTAAAACAGGTTGCCGTTTTCAACTTGCAGAACTGGGACCACTGTGTGTGAACTGCACCTCTTGTATCAGTCATCTCAAGGTTTGTTTTTCTTCTGTGGTCTAAGCTTTGGAGCAGTTTATACTTGGTAGCAATGCTCAAAAGCCACACTGCAACAACAAAAAAAGTTTGACCTTCCCCATCTCTGCAAAGCCAACTGCAGTTATATTTAGCATGTTCCTTTTAAGTCGTGAAATATGACTATTTGTCACTTGTTCCAGTCTTGCTTAAGCACCCTTTGAAAAGGGACTTTTGGGGCTGCCTTTTCTTAGTAAGTCTATGCTAGCATAGCTTCCTTAAGTCAGTGTTGCAATTACGTGTCCCACTGAACTTAGTGGGACTTACTTCCAAACATGCGTAGGATGTGAAAGTGTACTGGGTGACGTGTTCTGAAAGTTGTAGGTTGTAGTTTAATATTGTCTCCTAGAAAAACACTATTCAGGCAGTGTAATTTGCTAGTAGTTTAAACTGTCTGGGGTGGTAGTGGTGTTTTTGTTTATTACTATGCTAAGTATGTTAGCACTACTTTTATCTAGTTGATAAAGGTTTGTTTTATCCAGAAACCTGTAGTCCTGGAAGAAAATGTGACCCCCCATATTTATGATGGTGCTGAAATAGCCATTGTAATGAGGCAGGACAGCGCATTATGAGGTGTATAGGTATAACAACTCCATCAGCGTTTAGTGTTGCAACAAAGATCCCTTGACTTTGACTATGGTTTTTCCCTGATTGGTATTTGTTTTGTTTAAGGAGAGGCTGTTGGTGGAGCTAGGGACCAAGTACAAAGTTGATCACATCCTTGAGATAGAAATCTGAAGACATAAAGCACATCCCAAGCCAAGAGAGTGGAGATTGTGTAACCTGTGAAACTGAAAAAGAGGCACACTTTCTGTTCCACTCCCCTTGAGACAAAGACCTGAAATAGATTGTCCCCATCAGACGGTTGCATAAAACCTCAGAATTAAGAAGCAGCTGCTTGATACTTCATTTCATTATTATTTAATAACAAAAATTGTAGCCCACCCTTCATAATTTGCTGTAATTGCTACTAACCCACCCACCTGAGCCTTACAGCACAGAGCAATTGCAGGGGGTTGGACTAGATGACCCTTGGGGTGCCTTCCAACTCTGCAAGTCCATGATTCTATCCCAGCGCTGAAAGTGCTTCTGAGACCATGCTGCTCTTAAATAACATCCATGTGCCTCTTCTTGTGGTAGGTAGAAAGAAATAACTGCACGTTTACCAGTACACTGAAGGGCAACTGCATTGCTCTTAATGCAAAGCCCAAGGGCAGAATTAACAGAATTCTTTCTTACTAGAAGCATAAAGACAAGCACTGCCTCTGGGCTAGTTATGAAAGACAGAGGCAAATGCTGTGTATTTTACTTCACTTTAAAACAGGTGTAGGGAACTTTTGGGCCGCCAGGTGTAATTAAATTACAACTCCCATCAGCCCCAGCCAGCGTGGCTAATGGCCAGGAATGATGGGAGCTATAGTTCAGCAACCTCTGGCAGGCCAATGGTTCCCCACACCAGCTTTAAACCACAGTAGCAGCTGTGCCTCCAGTCTAAGGAAAGCTGCTAGTGCCATAATGGGAGGGATATAAATAAGCTCGGTGTTAACTAAGACCACTCATCAGTCCAAGGCCTGGTTTTCCACTTCCGTTACATGTCAACACTGTGAGCCTTATTAGGATTTTTAAGGACCTCTGTAACAGCAATACTTGTACAGAAGAAGAGAGACGTCACCTCCCCATAAGAACATTGCAGCGACAATGAAAATAGTATCTTGCTTTCCTATGCAATATTGAATGCATATGAGCCCCATGGGCTATAGACCTTGCAGGCTATGCCCCCTTGATTTTGGCCTCCACCTTCCAGGTAACAACTTGCTGGTAACAACTGTCTTCCCATTCTGCCAACATGACTTTCCTGCCTAGAGGTGAGTTCCAGTCCAGCTCCCATGTAGAGTCAGGACATCTCCAACCCTCAGTTCTAAGGCACTATATTACAAGTGGGCTATGCGTTTCTTCCAGTATGCATAAACATGTCTTGCTGCAATTTGAGGCTGTCAAAAGGCCACTATGCCAGCTCCAGGGGGATGACAGAACAACAGGTGAGCGAGCAAGCAAGCAAGCAGTGTGGATGGCCCAGGTGAGCTGTTCAACAGAGATGGGGAAGGCCAAACTGCTCTCTGAAGTGCCTCCCACTCTCTGTTAAACATGGCTGCATTGAAGTTTGGCAAACCACTCTCTGAAGCACCTCCCAAACGCCTTTAAAAGTGGGGGGGGCTTGGTCAGATGTAAATAAGGGAGGGGTTGGCCAGGTGTGGAGAATGGGGGCCCGGCAAAGCAGAGGCAGCAGCCCCTAGTAAAAACATAGGAATGTATAATGTGTTTCGTGTCAACAGATCCTTGGAGATTTTGCTCTTTAGAACTAGAGCTGATGGTGTCTGTCACATTTGTTTGTTGATGTGTCTGCTCTAGTTGTGTATAACATTGGGAATGGCATCTTCATTTGCAGGTTCAAAGGGTATGTGTGGTGAAGGTGAGGGAGGCTTAAACCTTTCCCCTTCCTCCAGCTTACCTCCTTATTATATGCCTTTGCCCTAGCCTGTCTCTGATGCCAGAGCTGAGAGAGAGAGAAGCAATGGAAGCAACTGAGAATGGGGAGGAAGGCAGGTGAGGGGGGTGGTTTTAACATAAATATGAAGAAACTTCTCCCCACTTCACATGTCAACAGGACAAACACAGCAACTACAAGCTTGGCTTCCCACCTTGGGTCTGTCAGAAAGCTCAGGAGCTGGTTGGGTTGGGTTTTGGAGACCTCGAGGACTGTAGCATGTGGGGAGGAGGCTTCTTTGAAGCACACAGGGGAGATCTGCCAGTGCAGACAACTGCTGATGCAACTTTCTTTGTTCAGCCCTAATTAGGTATTGATAAGCTTTGTTCACAGTCGCCTTTACCTTCGAATAAAACCATTTTTCAAATTGTAGAAGGCACAGCGGCTAATTAAACAAAATCATCTTGGGGTGGGGAAACGGCGGATAATTCCAGGAGGGAAAAGAATAGTTATGAGTGTCTTCCAGATCAAATAACACCTAGGAAAACAAAGCAATTATTATTCAGCGTGGGGATTCTACGGAAAAGGGTTTTCGTCAGTTTTGCCAGAAAACGTGACAAATGCGCAGAGCGGAATTTTAGCTTTAGAAAACTTGGCTGGCTTCAGAGTCCAGCATCCACTTGTTTTTTGTTTAATGACGTCCATGTTATCTTGTTTTTATATTCTGCTGGAAGCTGCCCAGAGTGGCTGGGAAAGCCTAGCCAGATGGGCAGGGTATTAATAATAATAATAATAATAATAATAATAATAATAATAATTTATTATTATTATTATTATTATTATTATTATTATTATTATTATTATTATTATTATTATACCAACTTGTATTTAAACACTTAATAACAGTTTTACAGAACCTCCTTGGTGGTCTACTGAAGCCAGTGACCAACTCTTTATGCTTTAGTTTAGGAAAAGCGATTGACAGCAGAAGTAACAAACAAAATAGTTTAGTCTCAGGTGGTTGTATCTGGAAATGCTGTTCCCCACTCCCCAGACTTGTCTTCAACAATTAGTGAATAAATGTGGGATACTTTGCCCTGAACATCTTGGTTAATAGCATTCAATGTTCTCATTCATTCTTTTTGACCTTTTTTGAACCCAGCTCTAGTGCTGGCTGTTTGCCACATACTAAATAAGCTCCAAAGGCCAATTGTGTGCTGTGAAGAATATTTCCTTTTGCTCCCTGCACGTCAACATAATAAAGCACATTCTAGTTCTAACATTGCTAGTCATCCAGAAGAGCGATTTCAGATCATAAGAACATAAAGAAGAACTTTGCTAGATCAGACGAAAACCCCATTTAATCTAGCTTTCTGTTCTCACACAGTGGCCAGCCAGATACCTATGGGAAGTCCATAGCCTTCTGCTACTCAGGATTCTTCACAACGGATAGTCAGAAATTAGCTGGGCAGCAGTCACATTTTGTGACTGGCAACTGGCCTTTTGCGACTGGATGGAGATGTCCAGGTACCACCTTTGGTGCCTAGCATCTTCATCTGCCTGGCCAGGTGATCCAGGGGGTCTGCAGGGTAGCGCAGCAGCAAAAGACACATCTGGCTTCTCCATGAATTTGTTTAAACCCCCTTTAAAGTTGTCCAGGCTGGTGGCTATCATGATGGCAAGTTGGCATGCATTTGATGCTAAAGCACAGACACCGTTGTCTATGGTTAATAAACCATAATTAAAGTTCAGGTGTCTGACAGACAACCACTTCGGCTATGGTTTGATACACCACAGAATAGTTAAAAGCTCAAAAAAAAGCAGCCAAGACTTGTGAGCAGTTTCAGGGTGGGCTGTTGTTGTTTGTTGTTGTTATTGTTGTTGTTTTCCTCTTTATAGGCTACTCTGCAGCTTTTAGAGGGTGATGGCTGCTTAACCATAGCTGAGGAGGAAGTCTCTATTCACATATTATACTAAACGATGGTTAATATTAATGTTGGGTGGGGCCAGAACCAAGTGTCAGTTGCTTTCTCTATCTCTACTGTTATCCCCCCCCCCTTGCCATCCATTTGGAATTAGGCCAGGGGGTGCCATTCCACTACCCCTACAAGGGAAGGATGACATCTTGAAGCATTGACAACTTAATATTCATTGCTAGAAGAATAAAACACATTCATCTGTAAAGAATGGCTACAATACTTTTCTGAATCTGTTTCTTGTTTTTGTTTAAAGTAATAATGATCTGAAAAAGTAGCAAGTGATGGATATGTAGGAGTGAATCAATGTTGAATCTTAATACTACTAGGAAAATAATGCAATGCCTAACATACAAATGGCTTCATAATTATTCTTCTCCAGGTGCTTGCATGTTACATTTTGCGTGTTTTCTTGACAGAAGTATCCGCACGCAAAGCAACTTTCAAATATCAGAATCTGGGAACCTGAACCTCCAGAATCCCAGTGAAGTTCAAATGTATTGGCTTGTATATGTGGGCATCACTAATCTATAATTGTTAGTGGAAATCATTTAGCCTGAATGATCTGATTTGTTTCAAGCTTCTCGCCAAAGAAAATTACTCTCTTCTGATGATTTAAAATGTTCATCCTCTTTGACTGGCAAGAAATTAAAGGAGTAAGGAGAAGTCACTGCCCCTATCAGAGCAATGCGGGCGTATCCTGTCCAAGACCATATTAAAAAAAACAGCAACCCTGCTTTTCTGGCTCTGGAATGATGTGTAAATATTGCAGCAAGAATTGACTGATCTGTGTAGTGTTTACACGATTCTACTGCACTCAGTAAGCAGACCTGTTCCCTGCTGTCTAGCATGTAGGCTACAAATATACCCTCTTGGGGTGGGGGTGGTGATGTGTAGACTGTGAAATGGGAGTCCCGTCCCCCACAATTTTGTTAGTGCATATGCTTGAAGGGATACCTAGTCTTTTGATTTTATCTTTGGCTGTGATCCAGCTGTGCTGTGGCTTGCTTCCCTGTCTGCCAGACCACTGCCTTTGTGCCTTTTCAGCCAGCTGCTCTGGGTAGTATAAAGTTCTTTACTGCTGTGTTAATCTGGCAAGAAAGATTGCGTGGGGGGGGGAGAGTCCCCAACCGAAAAGGGAAGTGCCTCTTTTTAAAACCTCATCCATCATTCTTCTCTGCCAGAGATACCAATGGACTGCCATGTGCAGTAGTCAGAAGGGATAGGTTTGTATAGTGATGGTTCGGCTGCAGATGCAGTGAGATATTTTAATTATGAGCGCCTCTGAAAATAATCTCTGTACACTGTTGGTGTGATTTGCACATTCCTTCAGTCAAATTATTGCGTGATAGTGTGTGGGAGGGGGGGAAACCCTGTATGAAAGAGTGGAGCAGGGCTTTCTGTTGCTGTTGCTGCTACCACCACCACCACTACTACTAACTTTTCTGTTTTGATTAAACACTCCTCTTTAATTATATAGGGAATGTGCCAGATCTGCACACCCAAAGCCTGACTCTTTTCAGCACTAGTACATGCCAGGAAGGGAGCAGTGGTATGACATTGCAATCAGTCATCCTCCTGTGTCAGCCTGTTGGAGAAAAGGAAGTTGTAGTTGATCCTCCAAGCACTTCCAGATGTTCTGCAAGCACTGAAAAATAGTCAAAAGTCCTCACTGTGAAAGGAGTTACAGTCTAGATGCTAGAATTCATGGGCAATTTTTGCTAGTTTAGAACGCAGGCTCAGCTGGGATTGGGAATGGTATCTTAATCTACTTTTTCCACTGCGGACAGTGTTTCTTTAGATCCACAGCAGGGCAACAACTTCATTAGGAGCAACCAAAACATCGTAAAATAGTGAGAAAACTTTCAAGCTCTCCAGAACTCCACCTCAGGCTTGAACAGCCTTCCTCATCCTGCTGCCCTCTAGATAGGTTGTACTTGGAAAAGCAACTGGAGGGCACTAGGTTGGCAAGACAAAGCTAGATATTCTTCAAAATACCTACCTTGATGAAGCTTTCTGGAGAGCCTGAAAACTTGCTCACTTTTTTTGATGTTTTGGTTGGTCCTAATAAAGATACTGCCTGACTGTTTATACACCCACACCCACCTGAAACAAACACAAATGTATGTATATAAATGGACCAGCCTAGGTATCCAAATCCTTTGTAATTTTTTAAGTGTTACTCTTTCTTTCTTGTTATTCTAATTAGACACCCTTAATTTGGAATACATCTGATAGTTGGTTTTGCCAGCCCCTAGGTATGCCTCTGGTTGTTAATGGACTCTCTAGTGTAAAATTTGTATACTTCTGGTGAATACTATATTGATGCTCTTGAAGCTTGACATAGTTTAAGTTCATGTATTATTTACGGGTATCTGTTCCGTGTATTAAGGGTGATTATTTAAATGAGATTTGCTAAGCTCTTGAGTCTTCAATTTAGAGCAGTTCCCCTTCCCTTCCTGTGTTGTTTTCCCATGTTGCATTCTAGATTAAAAACTCTTTGGACTTGGGCTCTTGTATTTTGTAAAGCACATTCCATGCTGATGGAACTGCAATAAAATCATAATAAGAATTGGTCCTTAATGAATAGTTAATACAGTAAATAAGATAATTTATAAAATAAAAATGCCACTGATTTTTTTTCATGTTTCGAAACAAAAAATGTCTAGCCTCGAAAACAGAGTAGAGAAAGGTATTTCTAAATTTTCTAGATTGACAACATTGAGCGCATGAAATGAAATCCGAGTTGCTGATGTTGGAACATTACAAGAGAGCACACTTTAGCCAACCTTAATTGTTGGTTAAAATTAGTAGCTGTTGCTTAGACCAGCAGCCTTCTCATTTCTTATATCAACAGTAAGAACCAACAGGAATTTCTAAACCATATGTCTATTTCTAGAACAAATGTCTGCTGATATGTAGGAGGCATATGCTGGGGAATTCTTTTGGAGGGTGGGTAGGAGGAGTGAGGCTGGGAAGCCTGGTGTATTTCACTTTGTTCTTGACAAGTGCTATAGTAATTTCTCTTTCTTTCCACATTTTTTGCACCACCTTTCTGAGAAGCTCAAGGCAGCAGTCCTCCCCAACCCCCTCATTTTGCTGTCACAAGGCTGGGCTGGTTTGCCCAAGCTCACCCAGTAAGCATACACAATCATAGAATTGACATGACCAAAAGGGCCATGTGGTCCAACCCGCTGCAATACAAGAATATTTTGCCCAATGTGGGGCTCAAATCCACGACTCTGAGATTAAGAGTCTCATGCTTTACCAACTGAGCTATCCCTGATCAAGTGGAATACAAACTCCCACCTCTATGGTCTATGCTTTGAGGTTCTATTACAATCAAGCGCTGTACAAATGTGAAATGAAATTAATGAATATGCCTGATGCTATATTCACTATTCACACAGACTGTATTTGGCTTTTATCACACAAAGCTCACTAAAAAAAAAAAGCTGTTAAGAACTGCATCCACATAGCATCTCCTTAGCCTGGCATACTGTTTTTGCATACTGGCTTGAATTGCAAAGCAGTTGGCTACACACTAACTGTGTAGAGCAGTTACAGTGGTATCTCGGGTTACATACGCTTCAGGTTACAGACTCCGCTAACCCAGAAATAGTGCTTCAGGTTAAGAACTTTGCTTCAGGATGAGAACAGAAATCGTGCTCCGGCAGCGCAGCGGCAGCGGGAGGCCCCATTAGCTAAAGTGGTGCTTCAGGTTAAGAACAGTTTCAGGTTAAGAACAGACCTCTGGAACGAATTAAGTACTTAACCCGAGGTACCACTGTACTACCCAGGTACAATCTCAAGTGGTCTCTGCTTCGCAGCTGTCTTATGTGGAGCAGGTTACTCTTTGAGATTCTGGTGTTTCCATGGTGTGCGTTGTAATTAGCTGGCTGTTTCACGATGAGAAGTCTTCCAAAACTATTATGGTCCTGTTCCTCACAGTCTCCTGGAAACTTCTGGAGAAACTCTTCAGAGTATTGCAGCTCACCTTCAAACCGTTTTCTGCTCAGGGCAAGCTGCTAGTTACAGTAAGTTCTGAAGATTGAGCTTGTGAGTCTGCCTTCAGGTCTTTCATTGCTGATACCTGCAACAACGCTTCATTAGCTCAGTTTCGTTTATGAGGTGGTCAGTGTGGCAAGAGGCAGGAATGCCTCTAATTGTTCCTGTCATGCTAGGGTTAGGCCATTCGACTCTCAAAGTAATATGTGGTAAGTACTGCAGTCAAATACTCCGAAGCCAATAATATCCTTGTTTAGGTGGCAGCCTATATTTTTCACTGTCATTTTAGGACTGTGCAGACATTCCCTCTGATTCTCTGAACCCCTAGAGTGGGATCATATACAACTTAAGTGCATTTGCTTCTTCACATGCTTGGGAACTCTGGAGCCATTGGGGATCCTATGTGTGTACAATTCTATATACATACAGCCCCTTTCACACTTCTGCTGAGTCCACATGGAGGACTGAGACAGCTGGTGCATCAGTGGAGGCAGAGACAGCAAATGTTCCATTTCTTCCTTCACCTGTTCAGTGCCTGCGTAGTCCTAGTGCCATCTGATAGCAGTTGCAAATACATGGACATACACCCATCCCCATGGTCTCAACTTTTTTGTCCTTTGCATTACAATCATAATCACATTTTTTTTTAGAAATGACTTGTCTTTTATTGTTGCTGTGTTAATGTCATTTTTTTAAAAAGTACAACTGTTTGGGCTATTACTGAAAATTCAAGATAATAGCAACTTCCTTTGAGTATTGCTTTTTCTCTTTATAAGGGAGATAAGAAAACACTTGATGAAACCAAGTCCTTTGATACTGTATCACAGCTGTTTACAACTAGACTCTTCTTTTTTTGAGGGGGGGATAAAAATAAAATTATTTCTTTGTCCTGTTCCCCTTATCTTGATTTCCTTGTGTCTTGGGATTTGGTTGCTTAAATGAAGGGGAATTCGTTAGTTTTGGGGCTTCACAAAATTTGGTTATATGTCCTTCTTTGTTACATCTGAAACAAGTAACCCTCCTGGTTGGAGGGCTTCTCACACACTCCTTACAAACATATTCAAAAAGGGCACTTGGTTTCTAACTGCGTTTTCTCTCTCTCTCTATCCCTGGGAGCTTGTTGAACTGGGTCAAGCCCTCTTTTTTCACATAATGTTAACACATTGATTGCTATCTCTGCAACAATTTTGTAGCTTGGTCTGCATGAATCTTTTGGTGTGGCACCTTACATTATTAGCACTGAAGAAATTCCATTTTGCTTTTCAAATTTCATTTCATCCCTCAAATTAAACAGATAAGCATCATGCATTCCTTACAATGTTATACTGATGCCAGCAGTTTTTGCTCCCCTAATTCTGGCTCTTTTTTTCCTTACAAAAATAAATTTAGGCTGCAATCCCATGCCCACTTATCTGGGAGTTAGTCCCATTTAACTCAGAATGTGCTTTTGAGGAGAGATATTTAGGATTGCACTGTCAGTCACATCCCTCAAGAGAGGCTGGCTTTGGAAATACTGGCGCTTAGAATCCTAGATAGTTCTTAACTAATTTCACGTAAGATGAGATTAGAATTGGCTTGATGCTTTGTGGGCAAAGATGGCATTAGCAAAGGAAAGGTGCTCAGGGCATTATGACTTACTAGAGGCCTTGTACCCAATGTTGTTCAGGAATTCTATGAAAAGTCCATTTTCGAAAAGTCCAGTCTGCCATCTTGATTCAAAATGATGTTCAGTTGTATCCAAACTTATGTGGAAACTCTGCTCCTTGATCTTGGGAACCATCTTGCAAATTTTGGTTATGATATCTTAAGAGGTGTTCAATACATAGGAGACAGACAAAACAACTTTCCAAAACATATAGTAGATTTCATCCATGGTACTGATTGAAGCATAGGAGGCTTTACTGAAACTCTAGGGGAAGCTCTGCCCTCCTTATATGACTGAAATTATACATGCAGCTTCCTGTAAAAGAGTGTGTTGCAAATTAGTTTATTATAACTTCTACCCCCCTTGCCCTTCAAACAATTTCATAGGCAGCTTACAAAATAAATAAATAAATAAATAAATAAATAAATAAGCAAGCAAGCTATAATTTAAACAAACACGCACATACTAAAAGCATATTATAAAAAAGAAGCATAATATCACCAGCAGAGATTGAATGCATTGCATTAGATTAAAAGGCCTGGAAGAATTTTAGAAAGATGTTGCCTGATGCCGAAATGACAATGTAGGCGGCAGGCAAGCCTTGAACCTTCTTTTAACAGGCAGCACCACAGAAATGGTCCTTTCCCATTAGCCAGCTGTTGCATGTTGGGTGGGGTGGCAGGGATACCCAGATAAGGGCCTCAGATATCAAAGTCTTAGTATCTAGGCAGGCATATTTGAAGATGGGCGTGCTAGCCCCCAAACCAGCATTTTGAATTGAGGCCTGAAGTGGACCGGGATCCAGTGCAGTTGATGCAGCACTGGTGTGGTATGATCATCGTAATGCCTGGTACCGTGTCACTCTGGGATGGCTGAGCGTGGGGCCTTAAAACAACTTCTCTCTTTGTGGGGAATGCTGCAGGCCAGCAATGTGATGCAACCTTCACTCCCTGCAGGAATTTGTGCTGAGCTCTTTCTGCTCTGGAAAAACAAGTTTGTCTTTCTTGCTCCACACCCACAGAATGAGATTCTCTCTCTCCCCCCCCCCCCATTTAAATGTCTCAGTGCTGCCTCTC
Source organism: Podarcis raffonei (assembly GCF_027172205.1). Classification (NCBI taxonomy): domain Eukaryota; kingdom Metazoa; phylum Chordata; class Lepidosauria; order Squamata; family Lacertidae; genus Podarcis; species Podarcis raffonei. The sequence continues at coordinate 62,448,493 of NC_070606.1, read as the reverse complement.
AGGACTCAGTGGAGGAGGAGGAGGAGAAACATTATCTCCCTCTAATTCCTTTTGTATTGTGCTGAGCTGTTTCATCTGCTTCCTAGGTCCTGGTGAATTGAGAACAGATTGCCACTCTGCTTTTTGAGGCGGCACAACTTTGGGAAGCTGTGCTTTGAAGGCTGTCTCTGGCACGGCGCACTAAACTCCTATTGTACTGCCGGGATAGTGCATTGCTTTGCCATTGCTGGCAAGACCCAGTTTCTCACAATCCCTGCTTTGTACTGCCTGTGTGCTGGAATGACAGATACGTGAGACTTGCTCCGGTGGCTGTGAATCCTGAGTACACTCGGTTAACCCCTGTGGAGCTATTGCTCCTCCTGCAAAGTCGCCTTCCTCCTTGTGCACCAGCATCCAAGCCCCTCTTTTTCAAAAGGGGCAGCTCTCAGAACATTGCTTTGAGCTAGAGGAATGGCTGTAGCTCAGTGGCAGAGTATTTACTCTGTTTGCATGCAGAAGGTCCAAGGTTCAGTCCCCAGGCATCTCTGGGTAGTGCTGGGAGAGACTCCCATCTGAAATCCTGGAAAGTGACAGCCAGTCGGTGTAGAGCAGGTATGGGGAGCCCTTGGCCCTCCAGATGTTGCTGAACTGCAACTCCCTTCATCTCTGCTCATAGGCCAGTGGGGCCAAACTTGGCCCTCCAGATGTTTTTGGACTACAACTCCCATCATCCCTAGCTAACAGGACCAGTGGTCAGGGATGATGGGAATTGTAGTCCCAAAACAGCTAGAGGGCCACTACTGCTAGGCTATCCTTTTGCTGGGGCTGATGGGAGTTCTAGTTCAGCAACATCTGGAGGGCCAAAGGTTCCTCACTTCTGGCGTAGAGACAATAATGAGCCAGATGGACCCAATGTTCTGGTTTCATATAAGGCCGCTTCCAAGATTCCAGAATACCTTTAGTAAGCCTATGTTTGTGGAAATACCTTTTTATCCTGGGCTGTGACCCCCGTGATGTATTTCTTTTTAGTATGCTATCTGTTCTCTCTTGCTTTATGTCAGAGCATAGCAGTGCCCACCATCTTTGCTGGAATTGTGGCTGTAATTTGTTTTAACTGATTTCAATATTGTATTTTTAAATCATTGTAAACCTCCCTAAGACGTCATGGCAAAGTGCAGGTAGGAAACAAAAAAAGTAGGTGGAAGTGCGTGAGTCCTCCTTAGATTATAACAATCCACTTGAGTGCTACAGCCTTGCCTTGAACATGGGCAGTAGAACGTTCTTCCTCGGAAGGTGGTGGACTCTCCTTCCTTGGAGGTTCTTAAGCAGATGTTGGATGGCCACCTGTCATGTATGATCTAGCTGAGATTCCTGCATTGCTGGGGGTTGGACTAGATGGCCCTTGGAGTCCCTTCCAACTCTGATTCTATGAGCACTGCCTTGCTTCAATTCCCCTATCGCCACAGGTGGAGTGTCATTCTAAGGAAAGGGGGCTTAACATTTTCTTTCTGCTCCAAGTATCTATCACTGCTAGTGGGGTTTCCGGTTATAATGACCTCGGTTTACAGCTGTCTTGTAAATAAGCTGTCAGAATTTATCAGCATGTTTTTACTAGTCTGCTGAGGACTGGTAGTGGAGAGCCCATAAGTTCTGTCCCTTCTGAAGCAGCCCAGTGCAGAGGAGGAGGAGTCCTGTAGCAGCCCCTTTGGTTTCTATATTGGGCAGGGAGGAGTGTCTGTTCCCAGCCCCTACACACACACACACACACACACACACACACACACACACACACATATTTTGGCCCTCTTAATTGCTCCTTGCTCCCTTTTTTGTTCCTTCTATATTGGTCTTTCCTATCTGCAAAACTGGGTCTCTGCCCTTGTGGATTCATTTCTTTTTCTTTTTTTAAAAAAGGCAGCAACCGGATATTGGCGAGAGTGGCAAAGAGTTAGGAGGATAACGCAGAACAGAGAAGCTTCAGTAATTATTCAGCTCCCCATCCCACTCCCATCCCCCATGATAAGGAACCTTCCATATATATATTTATATATATGAACTGCTCCTTTGTTGTGCTTGGAACTGTGCTATCCAATTTTAGATTCCAGTTCATCTATTTTCACTGCCATTGAGTTCAGCTGTTTGTGTGTGTGTGTTTGAACATGCTATTGAGCACATGTTTTGCAATCAGAAGCCAGACACTTGCCGTTAAAAGGCGCTTCATATCTTTGGAATAATGTAATGGGCTGATAAAAGGAAAATGCATTTCAACATCAATATTATTGTTTTAGTTGAAGGGATCTCAGCCACTCCTTTCAGAAATGAGTGCCCACTTCTTAGGTATCTTTTCAAAAAATAGGTTCTAAAGTCAAGATATATTTACAATGTGGATATCTGACTTACTTTTGTCTCAAGTCATCTGTGGTCCATGATTGCACACTTGACTGCCTACATAGAAGTTACACTAGAAATTAGTAAACATCAAGTATGTGCACAATTGGATAGTACTGAATGGGTGTTTCATCCATTTGAAACATCGTTCCACAACTTGCCCCTTCCAGATGTTTTGGACTACATCTCTGATATTTTTATCTAAAACATCTGGGGGTGGGCAGCAGGTTGGGGAAAGCCGGTACAGTCAGACCTTGGTTGTCGAACGTAATCCCTTTTGGAAACTTCCGATTGGTTGCAGGAGCTTCCTGCACTCAAGCAGAAGCCGCATCAGATGTCCGGCTTCCAAAAAATGTTCGAAAACTGGAGCATTTACTTCCTGCTTCTTGACATTTGGGAGCCGAAACATTCCAAAACGGAGCTGTTCGGGAACCAAGGTTTGACTGTATGAACTATTTTTAAATGGGCAATGGTATAAATTTCTGTGCCAGATAATTTTCTGGATAACCTAAACCTACATTTCTCTTTCTCTGTTGAATGCTCTGTCGTGAAAAACTTGAGAGCTCTGGAAGTAGCTTATTTCAAGTCTGGCCCTGCCATGTGGCTGTGCAAAGTGATCACCTTCAGGCAGCAACATGGAGTGGGTAAACAGATGAAAGCAGGAATTTGTGCCTGAATGGTGCCAGTGAGGCTTTTAAAAGCATTCTTTGGGCACTATTGGGGATCAGTACTAGGCACCAAAATGTTTTGAGACAGCACTGACTAGCTGGAACTACATTATGTACAAGGGAGCATTGAACACTCCTTAAACTGAAGGCCTTTGAGCCAACAAAGCTACGTGTCTCTGACATCTCTCATGTCTCTCATTTTCCCCTTCCTTTTTAAGGTATGACTCTGGAAAGGATGGTTACATTGACCTTATGGAACTGAAGCTGATGATGGAGAAACTTGGGGCACCTCAGACTCATCTGGGCCTGAAGAACATGATCAAGGAAGTGGATGAAGACTTTGATGGCAAACTCAGCTTCCGTGAGGTAAATGTCAGCTGAAAATAAAATGTAATGCAAAACCAAATGGGGAATAAAAATGTGGAACTTCTGCTATCACAACAAATGTGTCCCTTCACCAACTCACTTCCTCCTTTAAGCCTATGCTGTTTGGAGCAGCTGTGCTTTAACTCCTGTGGAAAACTCCAGCTTATTGAACACCATATAGCAATTTCCCAGGCTCAGGTGTTGTGGCATGATACTAGATACAGAGACATCCTCTGCTTACTGTAAGACACAAGCTATGTGGATTGAAAGTCTGAGGCTTGAAGGTCAGAAGAACCTTTAACCTAAACTTTTCATGTTGCAAGTAGAAGAACTAAGAAATAATCACCTCATTTTTCTTATATGAAAACTTCTTTCCTAATCAAGAAAAAGCTGAACTAATTCTGAACAATTTTCTTTTCTTGTGACGCTACACTGAGCTGTTCATGTCACCGTTTGCAAATGTCACCTGCTTGTAACAATGCTATTACATATTTCAACTTCTGGGGTTCAGGGCCACATTGTAATAAATTATTCCCCTCATTGTAGCAGTAGGTACAGAAGGGGGCATTCTCAAGTGTGCACTAAGACACTACCACATGGGTATTGTCTCGCTCCACTTGCTTGAAGAGGCAGAACAGTCAGAAAATGTAATCCAGGCATCCCCAAACCCGCCCTCCAGCTGTTTTGGGACTACAGTTCCCATTATCCCTGACCACTGGTCCTGTTAGCTAGGGATGATGGGAGTTGTAGTCCCAAAACATCTGGAGGGCCAAGTTTGGGGGTGCCTGGTGTAATCCTTTGAGTGTGAGTGCCTCCCCTTTCTGTAGGGCAGGCATGTCTAACAGGTAGATTGTGACCTGCTGATAGATTGTGGGGTGTTCCTGGTAGATCCTTGTAGATCTCTGGCCCCCCAGTGATCTCCCCCCCCCAAAAAAGGGAGGAAACAACTGTGGCTTCCTAAAACTGTGGTCCATCCAATGACAATGTGTAGATCACTGCCATTTTTTTTATACTGTGAGTAGATCGCAGTCTATTAGGAGTTGGACGTCCCTGCTGTAGGGAGTAGAGTTCCAATGGTACCATCTTTGGACATGTCATTCACTTAATCAGCAAGAACATTGTTTCTCATTAGTGTGTGATTTGGCAGGATAGGTTTTCAAAATAATGCGTTGGGAGTACCTTTTTCCAACTTTGGTTGGCTCGCCAACTGTGTTTTTCTCTTGGAAAGGGATGACCTAGCCACTGTTAGCCATGCTTTAGTAACTTTCAGGCTGTAATATATGTGGGTACACCATTGAAAAGGGTTCAGAAACTTCATCTGATGCAGAATATGGTAGCCAATCTGTTGATGTGGACTGGCTGGTACATAGTGCCCAAGAAAGGTTCATTGGCTTCCATTTTGTTTCTGAGCACAACTCTCTAGGTTCCCTTACCTTCATAGTTTAGGTAGACAGCTACTGAAGAGAAGGCCTGTTCTGTGGTTGCATGTCAATTGTGAAGCTATCTTCCAAGGAAGATCCGCTTGGTGCCTTTGTTACTTTTTGAGTGCAAGGCAAACTCTGTCTACTTTTGCTTTTGGTGGATAAATTGTGTGTGTGTGTGTGTGTGTGAGAGAGAGAGAGAGAGAGAGAGAGAGAGAGAGAGAGAGAGAGAGAATACTGTTGACTATAATTCCTGCTTTTTATTGTTTATATATGATGTCATTCTGGGATGACTTTTAAATCTTGACTACAGTTCTAATGGGACGCGGGTGGCACTGTGGTCTAAACCACTGAGCCTAGGGCTTGCTGATCAGAAGGTCAGTGGTTTGAATCCCCGCGATGGGGTGAGCTCCCCTTGCTCGGTCCTTCTCCTGCCAACCTAGCAGTTTGAAAGCATGTCTAAGTACAAGTAGATAAATAGGTACCGCTCCGGCGGGAAGGTAAACAGCGTTTCCGTGCGCTGCTCTGGTTTGCCAGAAGCGGCTTAGTCATGCTGGCCACATGACCCGGAAGCTGTCTGCGGACAAATGCCGGCTCCCTCGGCCTATAGAGCGAGATGAGCACGCAACCCCAGAGTCGTCCGCGACTGGACCTAATGGTCAGGGGTACCTTTGCCTTTTTACTGTTCTGATGTTTTTATTATGCTTATATTTTATGTTATATTGTTTGCCAAGTATGGCCCAAAAGGCACCATTTAGAGAAGTGCTACCTGATGCCCCAGTTGCTCCTCTAGCAGGTGGGGCAAGGGTGACAGATTTTTCAAGCAGGCCACGTGAGCTGTGGGACGTTGGCCCTTCCACACACACCCACACCCACCCTCAAAATATGCCCAAAGCGTCCAGCAAACCACCCCCTGATTAGGTCATTATGCTAAATTAATTCTCTCTTAATGGAACCCAGACACCTGCTTTGCTGCTGCTGTTCTAATTTAATGTGTAAGGATTCATTCTTTGTCCTTGAAGTATTATCTTGACTTACTGGAAGACAAGTAGGGCAGAACAGCTTTCTCCAACTCTGCCTCTCCTGTTACCTACCTGTGACAATGAGTAAATGATCGGAAATAAGTTGAGAAAGGTGTCATAACCATTCTCCTTTTATTTCTTTTTGACAGATTACAAACTATGCAGTAAAAGTGATCGAGGGGCCTGTTTTGTCTTCATGAAGGCCACTTTCACTCACCAGCTAGTTTTTTGATTGGGATGGCTGCCTGATTTTGTTTGGGTTCAGGATTGGCGAGGGAACTGCAGTCTAAGGATGTGTCATTCTTCATGCGTGTGTGTGTGTGCCTGTATGCATGAATATGCATACACACAGTGGTAGCTGGGGCCCGTTGTGACTGGTAGGGCAGAAAGCCGGGGGTCTAAACCATAGATTGAGCTAAAGGCATGCCCAGGGGTTGGCGAAACCAGTCCCTGCTGGGGTGCAAAATGGTTGTGTGTTGAGACAAGAGCTGAGAGCTGAGCGGTAGGAGATAATGGCAAGGCGGTATGAAGGTAGATCGCTGGAGACTATGAGGTGTATAACATATATGGGATGCTTTTTACAGTGGGAAAGAAATGGAAGAGCAATAACTTTTTTTGACACTAAATAAGTTTGAAACTTTTTATTTCTCATCATGATGGCACCATGAGAGCTAAAAGAGCAGGAGGAGGGGATAGTGTGAAGTTACTTGCTTTGCAAGAGAGCATTTCGCTTGCCCACCATGGACTTGCAGATCAGCACAAAAAAGATGATTCATTAGACATGCAACATTCAAGGAAATTAGAACTGCTTTCTCTGCATTTTAAAAATAGGATTAAGGAAGTAGATGAAAAGAGTGATTTGTGCAAATCTATTGCAACTGAGGAACAAGCCTATAAAAGGCTGCAAAATTGCTCTCTGGGGGAATATGCGATTCTGTTCAGGCTGAAGCCAGCTAGAAGTTTCAAGCTAGAAATAAGCAACTTGTCCCTGTTTACTTCCTATTACTTGGCCTGTGTGGCTCTTACTGTTGGCCACTAACAGCAGTTGAGCATCGTATTTATTTCCATATTGATTCTGGCTGCACCTTGTGCCCTCTGCTACAGGAAAAGGAATTCCCCAGGGAGGTTCATTTCATACCTCTGAAACTTGTGCAGCTGTTTGCTTTTGTAATGGTTAGTTATTCCACCGTACCTTTCCCAAGGGGTGTTTTAATAAAGTTAATTTTGTACTTATCAACCCATCAATATATCACCAATTGCTTCCACACCATTCTAGCCCAGATCCCAAGGGGAAGAAAGTTTCTGCATTTAAGCAAATATGCCTGCAACTTCTCTGTATCAGTGTCTGCTGTTAGTAACATGGGGCCAATATTCAGATATGATACATGTGGAACTGCCCTTTTCCTACTTATAAAAATTTGTGTTGTGTGGAAATAGACTCAGCCCCATCATCCACACAGTGGTCTAAAGCATCCTTTAAATCACTACTCTGAGGCTTAGCTGCTATGCTGGATGTATGGGTTTCTTTACTTACTTTCTGAAGAGCACGCAGTAGGCATACGACTTTGCAAAACCTGAACACACCCACGCCTTGTGGATTATGTCCCCAAAAGTGTGTGTAGCAATGTGAAGAATCTCTCCAGAAGGCATTCAGACAATGTGAACGTGCTCAAATCATTTGCCATTTACACAGAATAGTCCCTTCTACCCCTGCGCATAGATGATCTGGACTTGGCAACTTGCACCTATGACTTGTTCCCAGCTGTTTAGTGAGTCATTCCCACATGCCTTTTCTGGCTGTGTCAGCTGGTACAACAGCATATTTCCCTCCTTTCTCAGCCAAATGGAGGAACCTGCCCAATGCAGAAGACTCTGGAGCATTTGCTCACTCTGCTACAGCTGGTCATGCCAACGTGTTTACAGGGACCAACCTGACATTCGTTGGACTAGAGTGGGTCTTGGATCTCAGAACATTTGCTGGTAATAGACCTTTGGGTGCTTCTTCTGTGAGGGGGTGTTGATGGAACAGGGGGAAGTTATATCTAGTATAATAGTGATCCAAGCAAGCGTCAGAAAATCTGAAAGCCAGGGGGATCTCCATTGGCCACATTGCAACTGCAGCTTCAGTTTGTTTGGAACAGACTGTTCTGCATGTGATGTGCTTACTTGTGTTTGAGGAAAGGGTGAATGGGATGCTCTCCCAGTTAGCTGGACCTGTTATTCAAATAAATCTTAAATCTGTTTGTGTATAGCTTCTAGCTCACAAAGGTCACCAAAATGGACAGGCCGGAAAACCAGCTGCTTATACCAGGCTTTTTTCAATATGGTAGCTGTTTCTTTATCACTTTGATAGGTCACCACTGAAACTGAGAGGATCCATGGCTCCGTGGTGGTGAACGTAACTGACATGCCGGAGTTTATTATTTATTATTTATTTTTTTGTCGATGTCATTTATTAAATTTGTATGCCACCCTTCATCCGTAGATCTCAGGGCGGTTCACAGCATAAAAATACAAGATTAAAAAACAAACAGAATACATAATAAAAAACAAGAACAGACCAGCAACACCCCTCCCCCACCCACACATTTAAAAGAATATAGGATGTTAATCAACCCAAAACATGGCTGAAGAGGAATGGTTTCAGGGTCCGGGTAGGTTCATATGAAGAGAGGTGGTCCTTGAGGTACTGTGGTCCTGAGCCATTTAAAGCTTTATAGGTCAAAAAGAATTGAATTGGGCCCGCAGACTAATCTGCAGCCAGTGCTGTCCAGCCAGGAACAGTGTAATATGCTCAAACCGTCTTGCCCCATTGAGCAACCTTGCTGCCGAATTCTGCACCAGCTGCAGCTTCCAGAGGCTCTTCATATAACACGCTTCAGTCATCTAACCTAAGAGGTTATCAAAGCATAGACAACAGAAGTTGGAGTGCACCTTGCTCTAACAAAGGAACCTTTGAGAGCTCTCTTCCAGCTCTCACCTGTTTCTCTGCAGCCACATTGGGACTTGCCCAGCACCTGACATCACATATGACAATAAGGTGTGGAGCAGGTGGGCATGGTTTCACAGGTCAAGTGGGGAAGTTTATATTTTCCTGAGCCACCCTCAACAGGAAGTAGTGATTCTGTAGGGTAAAGTCCAGAAAATCCATAATAATTACCGCTGTCATCTCAGGCAGGGTGGCACTGTAATCGAATCTTTATATGGACCTATTTGCCCACCACCAGGTACAAGCCCTCCAACCTGGCACTGGGACAGAAAGTCTAGCCAAGCGGTATAGAAGTATTACAGATCACCACAACCCTTTTCTGTTGGTCCTACACCAAGATCTCAGGTGGGCACAGCTGATTAAAAACCAGCTTCTTCCAGTTTATACACCCAGGACTCAGAGATTCAGGGTTGGCACCTTCCTCGGTCTCTGTTAAATGGATCTCTGCTAGAAACTGGTGAGCTGCTGCCAGGCAAAGTAGATGGTATTGTAGATGGACTAATGTATCCCTATAAAAGGCAGCTTTGTAACTGCGTACATACTTTTTTCCAGCTGCAGAAAAGCTTTTAGCCACTTGCCAAGTATCGGAAGCAAAATTATGCTACTCTCAGAAGGGAATCTAGTGGGAGGGGTGTTAGCCCAGTCATAGAGCCCTTCCCTCTATCCTTTCCCAGTTTTCAGCCTCTGGAGTGAGTCATGGCAGTGTCATGGTGGTGTCACTCTTGAGGGATGTGTTGAGGCTGGGAATGTGATTCAGTATAAGGACCTGTCAAGCACACTGCGGCAGCAAAACTTACCAAACATTTGGCTGGACACACCCATCCTATATTTGCTGCTAGAAAAGAGCCCAGCAGTTTCGTAATGCTCCCCCTCCCATCCCTGAGGGACTTTGGGAATTTTTCAACTTTGGTTTTTTTAAAAAACGCTGAATTAGTAAGCAGCTGGGAGCTTGCAGGGGGGGCATGCGGGGGAAGCTTGGGAACAAAGGGTTCTGCCAGATGCCTAATTTCCTGATGAAAGAAGCTGGGTGCAGTTTCTGGTATCTTGCATGCTGCCCTGTAGTGAGAGAATGTGAGCTTTTCAGAGGATGGAAATCCACTCTGATCACACACACACATACAAAATTTGAAAGCTGAATTACTGTAGTACTGGCATTCCCTGTTTGGATGTTTTATGCTATTTAGGACCTTAGATGAGTCCTTTGACTACAGAAGAAGAGTTGGAGTATTGCAGTATTGGTGCTATTTAGTTTGGAGCCACTAGGCCAGTTTGCACACAGCAGTAAGCTGTGGTGTATTGGGACTGAGCAGTATGCTAGTCCACCTTGCCTGCTCACTCTGGCTCTGGTCCTTCCCCTAGGTCTAAGTAGGGGCAAGGAGCCATGAAATCTTGGCTTGCCATTAGGTCCAAATAGGGATTGCTCCTCCCTTTCATGCTGATAAAGTGATCACGCTTTTTTAGATGGAAACCCACCACCATCCCATGTTTGGATATAATGACAAGCCAAGGCTTCATGACTTGTTGCTTGTGCCAGAGGACGAATGAAGCCGGAGTGATTAGAAGTGCTAGGGCACAGTGCACTGCCATCTCAAGAAGTCAGTGATCTGGTGAAGTAACTGAGTTCAGCATCAGCCTGAAGAAATGAGCAGACCAGATAGATAAGGTGCTATTGAGTGCTATGTCACAAATTCACCATTTTAAATGTAACTTGGGGTGGATGGGGGGCAGGGGGAGACATGGAGAATGAAGAAGGTGCAAGGTATTAGGAAGAGAGGCAGCATGAGAGATCTCCCTCTCAGACCAGTCACACACAAGCTTGTGCCTCCATATACTCCCAGCTTTCCCAGCTCAGTCTAGTTTCTTCAAGTGTCATAGGGCTGTTTGACAAGTGAAAGGGCCTGAGTCAAAGCACACACACACACTGACTGTACTGAGTGGGGAGCATTGCTGTTGTCATCATGTGCTCATGGACTTCACATAGGCATTGCTTTGGCCACGGGGAGGACAGAATGCTGGACTTTGTGGACCTTTGGTCTGATCTAGCAGGGCTGTTACATTTTCCAGGACCAAACAAGTAAGTGGGCACAGAGCAGTGGCAGTGGAGCTATCTTCCTTTTGGTTTCTTCTTTGGACTCAAATTATTCATATATAGATGATCTACATAAGTAGTAAAATGGTCATTGATATAAAATAAGTTATATTGAGGACAAAACAGAAGAGATTTGGGAAATCCATTATTAGATCTCCTAATATTTAAGTGTTTACCTAAACCATGAAAGGCTCCAGGTTTTATTAGAAAAATGGAGTGTGTGGCAGGGTGGAGATGACATGCCATTTCTCCAGTTTTGGTCTCCTGCCCCACCGACTTTGCACTGGCACGGGTGAGGAAGAGACTTCAGATCAGGGAAATGGATTTATCTTCCCCCAGTTCAGTTGCTCTGATCAAATTCATCCCCTATAGCTCTTTTTATGTTACAATTAAATGTTGGCACATTCCTGAGTCTCACATATTTTTGTCTTAAATAAGTTCACCACTTTATTACTGATTTTCCTGCCTAAGCTATTACAGCTCCCAGTCATGAAAGCTTAGGCTTAAGTGCTCATCCTGTTACTTTTTTTCTAAATTACCATTTTTTATCTTGTATAGTTTCTACTCATTTTCCACAAAGCTGCAGCTGGGGAGCTTGAAGAAGACAGTGGCCTGCTGGCTTTGGCAAAACTTTCCGAAATAGATGTCGCTCTTGAGGGAGTGAAAGGCGCCAAGAACTTCTTTGAAGCAAAGGTAGGAAAAACATATCTTAGAATCAGGTGATGGAGGGGTTCATAAGTCTTAGGCTGTAATTTAATCACCCTAGGAAGTATGCCCCATTGAACACAGGGAGTTTTACTTCTGAGTAACCATGTGTCGGATTCTGCTGCATGTCAACTCAATGATACCACCTAGAGCACAAGTTAACGATTCACACTGGGAAAGTGGTGCACCTGGAAATTTCCCTGCTTTAATGTAAACCAGAGCGCTGTTTTAAAAGCTGAAAGTACAATTGTTTCAGATTGGGTGAAAGTGCAAGTGGAACCGAGACTGGATGAATCAGATCTAATGAATGCTTGTTCCGTTTCCTGTGTCTCACTATGAAAACAAAAGCCACATAGTTTTCTTTTTTAAAAAACAAAACCACCACCAAGTCAATCTTGTTGGCTACTTTTGAGGTATTGTAACACCTCCCCCAAATCTTTGTATGGTGGGAAAAGCACCCCAGTACTTTCTATGTGTTTTGGACTACAGTTCTCATAAGCCCAGTGCTGGCTGGGGCTGATGGCAATTGTAGTCCAAAGCACGTGGAAAGCATCAGGTTGGCGAAGGCTGTACTGTGAATATACAACATGATCTGCCCCTCTCTGCAGATAATTCCAATTGCATGGTAAAGTCTCATGGGCCAAGACCAAGGGAAGATGATAACTGTCATCTATTAAGTTCAGTACTGATAACTCTTCTATAGTAGTTCCCCTGGTGCTTGGCCACAATATATTTTTCTCCCTAAATTAAATTACCCTCTCATTTTACAGTAAATCAAGGTGAGCACAACCAGTCAGGGCATTTAACCATATTCTGAACTAAAATAGTGTTTGGTTGACACCAAGATAGCTGACTCTGGTCACCTGGATGTAAACAGAACCATTGGGTGTGCAACCTGTGGTATTAGTTACATCGTACAGGCTAGAGAAATAGCTGTGCTTAACAGCCTGAGGACTCAGATGGTTTGCAGCATATAGTTTTTCATACGTGTCTCTTCTGAAATTGTTACTAGTCTGGGAGATGCAAGCAATAACAGGATGTGTGGATGAGTCCATTGTGGGTTTTGGTTAAAACACCATCCTTTCTCCCAGATCGAGTTCAGAGGAAATTAAGTGTCTGTCAGTACTGGAAGCTGACTGTGTACAACTCTGGCTAGAACTGGTGATCTCACAGCACCTGTAGGGCAGCTAAGAGCTAGCTGTCTTAGATAAGTGAAATAAGTTGCCAATGATGGAAATATAGGGGTAGGAATCCTTTTGACCCTGCAAGCCAGATGTTTATATATCTCCCCTGCCCCTTGCAGACTAACTTTGGCAAGTTAGCCAACAGAATTAAATTTCTGCCCCATCAGCTGTCACTCCATGGCACCCACTGGTTGACTGGTGGGTGTGGTTTGGGGAAATGGCCTCATGGGCCAAATTGGACCCACTGTTAGGCCAAAATTGTCCCACAAGCCAGAGGTCCCCTACCCCAGATGTAATACAAACCCATCTCTCAATCTTTCCTTTGTGTTGCAATTTTATTCCTCTATTTCTAGGTTCAAGCTTTGTCCTCAGCCAGTAAGTTTGAAGCAGAGATAAAAGCAGAGCAAGATGAGCGAAAACGTGAAGAAGAGGAGAGACGTCACCGCAGAGCAGCCTTCCGAGAACTCAAGTCTGCATTCAGTCAATAACTGAGGCAACCTATCGGCCACCTGAGGGACTTTGTACAATCTTACAAGTTTTGCCTTTGACAAGGCGAAGGACCAGGAGAGGGAACAAAACTGATTTGAAGCCTTTTCTTTTCTTTTTCTGAGCCTCCTACCTAGATGCTGGGGGGGGGGGGTGCCATACACACAGTGGCATTCAGAAGGATGCAAAACCAGGAGTGGTTCAAGCAACCCCCTTTATTTCTGTAATAGGCATTGCTTAGAAGAATCAAAATGTCCTAATGCTTTAGCCTGAGGCAGATGATTGAAGCACCTGATAGTAGTGCTTACCATTTGCATCTTGGTCAGAAAACACTCCTTGTGTCCTTCTGAATGTCTCTGTGTCATAGCTCTGTAATTTCCCTCGGGCTTCCTTTCTGTATACCTTTTGACTCCTCCTGAATTTTACAAAACCATTTCTTGCTTCTAAACAAGCTGACCCTTCTTCTAGGTGCAGATCACAATCCTTTCATGTGCAAATAAATGCCCCAATTCCTAATGTATCATTCTTTTCCGTCTTTGTGCTCACTATTGGGGGTGGAGGGAAAAGACGACAGCTTTCTGGTACAACAGCTCCCCAGTAATGAAGGGAAACCCAGTTAGTAAATATTGGCTGAGATCCAAAGAGCTTCTTGGGTGAATAGCAGGCACTCAATCATCAAATTCTTCTGCAAGCCAATGCCACCCCACTCCTCCAATGCAGCCCCCACATTGCATATCCTCCATCATCCCTTGACCCCTGCAAGCAGGTTTTCAAGGGGACACAAGGTACCATGACTTGAAAGAGGTGGCAGGAAAACCTTCTTGTGTGGGCAGAACTCTACTCATGCTTTTCTGGGTCCAAGCCATTTTTTAACTCATAAAGATTCTGTTCAGGGATACAGCAGTCACCATTCAATTTTACCCTTTCCATGTATACAAACGACTGTACTTTTTGAGCAACAAATAGAACTGCTAAGTTCTGGCCACATTCCATTGCATTCTCTGTGTAGGTCCATAGCTGTTTTCCACTTTCTCCTTTTTATTTTTTAAAACCATTGGATTTTAAGAAGCAAGGAAACATCAATCAATAAGATGTTCAGTGAAGTGGATTAGTACAGTTTTGGGGACACAGTGGCTTCCCACCCCATGGAATTTTTAATCTTCTTGCAAACATTGGTGCAAATGAAAGAGCTTCTGTAGAGTTAACACTTACATAAAACAACCAGTTCTGCTTGCAAGAGAAAATAGATTCCAAAAGCAGAAAGCAGCATGTTACTCTGCTCAGAAAGCTTGTACTATATTCAGAACTTATACTTGTGTGTATATATATATATATATCTTCATGTATAGAAAAGGAAAACATCCTCTTCCTTGCCAAGCTTGTCATCTGATCATAAACTGGATCTCTCATCCTCAACTTTATTTTCACTGTCTTTTAGCTTTTTACACTGTGACACTAAACTGTGAGTGTGGAATAACAAAGGGAGCCCATCTGATATTTAATAATGGGTGGGGAAATTGCTAAACAATTTTTAAAAACTGTATTTGCAAGACCACAGATTATATTTGATAAAAATCACATGTTTGAACTAAAATATTTATAATAAATGTTTTTATACATGCAAAAGTTTGATTTTTCTTCCCCTGTTGCTTAGTTATGCAAATAAAACTTTTCTAACTTGCTGGAGGCTAACTTGAAATCCTTTTATTCTGTCTCATCCTTCATGGGAGAAGGAGGGGGCGGAGTTCTGTGGTGCAAGCTAAAATCATTGCACTAATGCAATGAGTGCTTTAGTACTACTTTAGATACAAACCTCGATCCGGGATTTAGTATTTTTTAATATAATTGCTACTTTATATATATTGTGCTTTGTTTAATATGTTTTATTGTATTGTATATACAGTGGTACCTCGGGTTAAGTACTTAATTCATTCCAGAGGTCCGTTCTTAACCTGAAACTGTTCTTAACCTGAAGCACCACTTTAGCTAATGGGGCCGCCTGCTGCCGCCGCACCGCTGGAGCACGATTTCTGTTCTCATCCTGAAGCAAAGTTCTTAACCCGAGGTAATATTTCTGGGTTAGCGGAGTCTGTAACCTGAAGCGTATTTAACCCGAAGTACCACTGTATTGTAAATCCATTTGAGACCTTTTTTAAAGTGTAAAGTGATTACTGGTGTAATAAATCAATTCTCACTGATCACTGGCCACACGGCTGATAGGAGTCCAAGGACATATGGAGGGCCAACAGTTTCCTCTCCTTATTCTAGAGAGTCTATGAATAGGCAATGTCCTAGATCCAACTATTTAACTTCCCTCCCCGCCATCTTCTGTAAAATTCCTGTGAAATGACCTAGATCAATATGCCACTTTTGGAGCTATTTTGAGCTTTCTATTTGATGAGAGAGTGGCTGCTTGTCTTTGGGATTCGGGCTAATAGGCTGACTTGTTCCGAAGCCCTTTAACTACCTGTTTCCTAGTTTGGATGAAATAGGGAAATGTTTATTTGTTTTTAAGAATATTTATAAACTGTCAACTGAAAAACAAATAATGGTAGTGTATAATGAAGTAGCTGAAAACATCACATTGTACAATGATCAGATCCATAGCTAATGGAATACTTCCTTCCTGGTTTGTTTGCTGGCTCACGTGAAGGGACTGTGTGCATGGCCAATATTATTCTTTGCATGCTGACTTTTTAAGCTAAGAGAAGATCATTCAAATGCAGTCAGTCTGTAAAGAGACTTTTTACTTTCTTTTTTATTTTGAAGGGAAAAAATGAAATTTCAGTTAAGGAAGCACTGAACAACCTATCCTTGCCTATTGCAATTGCCTTTACGGGGGCTTGAACTGGAAAAAAGAAACTACAAGGCTATCAGTGACAGGATGAAGGGTAAATCATAGGACATTTAATTGAATGATTCTTGGGTTTTCAGGTTTGCACTATTAATTAAAATTAAGGACACACATTCCTGTTGTTTAAGCACCACCTACTGGAGGGTCTCAGAACTGTCACAAATGTTAAGAAATACAATATAAGAATCCAGAGAGGTAGGTCTTGCTCCTATCTGTCTGAGCACAGCTCCCTCAACACAGTGCCTCCAATCCCCCTCCTGCTCAAGAGGCATACATGGGAACAGTATTCTTCTGATGTTGGCAGTATCCATCTTGCTAGGATTATGCAGTATAGTTCAGTACTATGACATGGAAATTAGGGCCCATCCACATTTCTGCTTTTCCTGTACCTAGAAAGCACGTGTTTGAATGGTTTTCTGCATGTCCTGGGCTTTCTAGGTACAGGTCCAAGCAGTTTTCTGTCTGCCCCACTCCTTTCCCTTAGACTGTGTGTGTATTCCATAATGCACAGTGCTGAAATCTGTAAATATTATTATTTATTGAAATTATCTACCACTCTATACCCAGAGGTCTTGGGGCAATTCACATAAATATATATATATTGTAAATTCAGACTAGACACCTTGAGTGTCTCCTAAGAA
This sequence comes from Podarcis raffonei, assembly GCF_027172205.1. Taxonomy (NCBI): domain Eukaryota; kingdom Metazoa; phylum Chordata; class Lepidosauria; order Squamata; family Lacertidae; genus Podarcis; species Podarcis raffonei. The sequence goes on along the minus strand of NC_070606.1, from coordinate 62,431,701 downwards.
GTGTTACCTATGTTTGAAACTTCTGCACAGTTCCTTCAACAAGTTCCTGACTTTAGCAGTGAGCAATAAAAAACTATGGTGGTACCACAAGTTAAGCAGTGTGCTGACAGAGGATACAAAACTAGGTTGGGCAGATGGGTTTAACCAAGAGCTGCACTCATGGCATACCAATGAGAAGGTTTCAAAGCAATTATGGTCTCCAGGTAGTGAAGGGAAAACACCTATAATGCTACCAGGCAAGTTTTTTAATGGGCTTTTAAAGAAGTGGCAACTTGGCAATTGCACTGGTGTTGACTGAAGGAGTAAAGTATGGTACAATGAGCAGATTAGGTGCAGGGATTCTTCAGACCCTGGCTCATTGCCAATGTGCTTGAAACATAGGGATCATTTCCTAGTACTGAGAAATTCTCACCATATAATCAGGGAGAATCCTTTTATTACCTAAGTAATATAGGGCACCTTTTAGCCATGAGGCCCGCAAAACAGCTTATAATTAAATGAAATAATACAACATATTAAAAAACTTAAGAAAACCAAAACCAAATGCACAGCAACAATCTACCTCATGTATGTTAACAGCAATCTTCACTCTGGGAAAGCCTGGTGTAATTAAAAAATACCTTCACAGATGCAGTGAAGCAGTGCTACCCAGTTCAATGAAGAGGAAAATTCATAGTACAGTACACTCACAACTTGCACACATTTAACTTGTGCACAATCAGCTTTATGTGTTTGGCAAAAATATTTTTTTTTAGAGGGTGGGTGTCCAGTGGGAAAAATGGCAATTCCACCTGCCATTGCACCCAATGTGCTCTGACTATACACTATTTTGGCTTTAGGTGCTTTTCCTGGAATGTGACCCCCACATAAGTCATGGGCTTACTGTATTAAGTGCCAACACAAAGAAAGCTGCCATTTCTAGTAGGGGCTAATTGTACCTCAAACACTAGTGGTGCCTGAAGCACTATCGTTCCAACAGTTCCTCATATCGATGTGTGTAAGAGAGGAGATGTTACAGCCTTTGTCGGTGCCTGGGATGAGCGCACCAGGCAGGAGTAGGTGCAGGGCACAGAGGGTGAACAAAATATGCTGTGCCAGTGCCCAACCCTCACCGCTGGGTGGGTGTGGGGCACCGAGGGTTCACGAGGCTGCCCTGCGCCGCCCATACATAGGGGAACCTGGTCAGCCTATGCAACCCTTGGTGGGCAAAGCTCTCCGATGCTGGCCGGGTGGCCATTCAGCAAGGGGGCCAAGGGTGTGGTGGCTTTGGGGTCCAGAGACCCCTGATGGCAGGCAGGGCAGGATGGGGATCCCTGTGTTGGCATGCCTCCTCAAAACTGTACACCTGGGGCTACAGCCCCCCTGTTCCCACCATGCTATGCCCCTGCAACATGAGGTCATGTATGGGATGAGAGGCCCAGTTTGTCATACTGCATCTTCACACTTATGTACTGTACAAGCCTTTATTTTTACAAGTTATGATAGTATAGATCATCTAAAATCCTGATCCCAAACAATATCTTAAATGTGTGATCATTGGATGTTGTTATCCCTTTAAAAAAAAAAAGAACCACAAGGTTCTCACCCCCATCAACACCATGCTGGGTGTGTTAGTAGGGGGTTAACTCTGTCCACCTGTGTTTATCTTTATCAGTGGCTTCCAGCTGATGAAAGGCCTCCCTGGTGGTGGGTGTGTCTCTCCCTCATTATTAACTTTCAGGAGGGGTTTTAAAGCATTCTTGCTCAGCCAGGCATTGGGTGGCTGAAAGACACTGTTCTTGGCAACCTTAAAAATTATTAGCTGTCAGATAATGTTTGCGTTTATTTAGGTACTCTTAAATGTGTTTAGCTGTTTTAAATGGCTTTCATTTCATTTTAAAAAGTACTGTTTTATCACTTTTGTCTTTGCTGCCCTGTGCTCCTTTGAGAGGAGGGCAAGGTAGAAATTTAGATAGACAAAATGACTGTATTTGCCCTAGAAAGGAAGCTCCGCTCTGCTTCTTGAACTGGAGTGTGCTTTGACTACAGTATTTAGCAGGAGGGCTTTTGGCCCCTTTTCTGCCGCCTCCTCCTCCTCCTGTCATTGTATGCCCTCTAGTGGCACAGGAATTTTAAAGAAACTAGCAGGTTGGCATCTCATTCTGGGCACTGACACAAACACACGCACACCGTCCCGTGTTTGGTCGTGTAGTAAAACACGGCGCTGGTGGTGTCCCTGTGACAACAGATCAAAGTGTCTTCTTCGTTGCCCGCCAATGATCCTTCTGGACTGTCAAGAACAAGGCTCGGTTCCTTCCCTCAGAGTCGGTTGTGGACGGTCGAGGTTCTTCTAATGTTTTAGTGACTCTGCGTGAGGGAGCAACTCCGTTTCCGTGTGTGAGAGAGAAAACACGCACCGACACTAGCTAACCCTGTGTAGGTATCACAGAGTAAGACCACGGGCCCGTTTCTCAGGAGCCTCCGCCGTTCCGAGAAGACCGAGACGAGGGAGCGCGGCTTCCGCTCGCGGAGCCGCCGTTGGCGCCCGCGTTCGAGAGCGCGACTTCTCCCGGTCCCTCGGTCCGCGGCCTGCGGGGAAGGAAGGGGGCGGAGTCACGGCAGCGAGGTCACATGACCTTGCGTGGCGGCGCGGCAGCCATCTTGTGTTGTCGGTGCTGAGGATTGGCTTTGGATCCGAGAGGCTCTCCGTCCGCGACCTCAGGTAAACCGACCCCCTGGCCGTCCTGCGCCCTCCCTTTCGGGCGCGACTCCCTCGCTGAGTTCCCGCTTTCCCCTCAGGTCCAAGTGGCTGCCCCTCTGTCGCGGCCCTTCCGCGCGAACACGCCTAGGCCTCTCGCCGAGCACCGGTCTCCCGTATGTCTCGTGTCCGGAGAAGCGCATGGCAGGCGAGGGAAAACGGGCTTGAGCGTGGCGTCGGGCTTCCTTAGCTGTGGCGTGGGCTGCTGGGTGGTTTGCCGTGCCTGGGCGGGTGGGAGGAAGTTCTGAGGGGTTAGGAGCTGCCTTGGCTCAGACTTGACACAAGACAGCTGTGGGCCTTTCCTTCTCCATGCGGCATATTGGCAGGAACTGCTGGGTCCGGGTGGGCGGGTGATACTGACTTACTCCTTGGCTGGCAGCTACAGAGGAACGTGCAGTTATTCCCAGTCCCTGTGTGCTTCCCCCTGCGACCATTTCCTCTTCAACTCGTTCTGTAGAAAGAGACCTTTCCTTTCCTACTCCATGGCCATGACTTGTCAACGCCAAGGGGGAAGGAAGGCTCCAGCAGCTGTTGCCTAATGAGCCGGTTAGTTGAACATTATACCGGCACTCATGACGAGGGCTTTACAAATGGAGGGTTGTGTGTACTTTGGGGGAAAGCTGTGGGGTGATAGTGGTGTTTGAAGTGAAGCTGATAATATCTGGTGACTCCTGAGATTTCAGACAGTGAAGGTATATACTGGCCACTAGAAATGACACGTACTTCCACTAAATACAGGGGGGTGTAGAAGATGTAGAAACTCTGGTTAAAGATATATTGGTCATTTCTCAAGTAACAAACTGTTCTGGACAGCATGATAGCAATCTGTTAATTTGAATATTCTCTTACTATTCATTCTCTCTGTGAAGTAGTATTGAGATTTGTGCATAAAAATATGAGCTCTAGTGCTTCAGACTAAAGGCCTGTCTGATTCATCATTCTTTTCTCACAGTGGCCAACCAGATGCCTGTAAGAAGCCCACAAGCAACCTGGAACATAGTTATGAACAAATGATACATAACTTCAATTCATATAATTGCTAGTTTACTTACAGTTGGAAAATAATACATGGTATAGCAGAACAATTTCTTAAATGACCAGAAATATTTTACTACTAGTCCTTAGGAAATGGGTTACTAGGATAAGTCTTATGTTCGCAACCTTATTTCCAGGGATACTAGTTTGCAAAATTACCTTTTGTTATTGTCACTGAAGTTGTTTTTTTAAGTGACTCTTAAGAAATCTCAGAAGAGATCCATTTCCACTACACTTCCCATCAGTTTGAAATTTTTTAAAAAACTGGAATCACTGTATCACTGTTAATCTTGGGTTTTTTTATTTAGCTGATAATATGTTTCAAAGTTCCACAAAAACACTGCTCTTACAGATTTTCTTACTTCACGTTCAACTGTTGGGCATTCAAGGTGATTGCCATTAAAGATGGAGCTGGCCATCACTGGATATTATAAACCAAGCAAAGAATATAAAAGTAGACACAGGCAAGACAGATTTGTTTTCTGAATCTTATTCAGGATAGTGAGCCACTTTGTGGTTATAACCTGATCTGAAGAAGATACTAGTCTAATAAATGGCCTTTGCATTATTTATAGCAGTATGATTAATATAATTGTGTTTGCTGATGAGCTTACAGGAGCTGTTGCACAGAGACTTTGCAGGACTGGCTGTAGGGAGAATGGTCAAGAGGCACAATAAAATTAGGACCAAGAACGCCAATCAGGTAGACAAACAAGTTTGTGGCCAGATGCAAAGGATGAGCATCAACATGTCTGTATGGGAAGCAAAAGTGAGGCAAGCATGGCGATACAGTTGTACCTTGGTTTTCGAATAGCTTAAATTCTCAAACGTTTGGCTCCCAAACGCCGCAAACCCGGAAGTGACTGTTCCGGTTTCCAAACTATTTTTGGAGCTTCCTGCAGCCAATCAGAAGCTGTGCTTTAGTTTCCAAAAGTTTTGGAAGTCGAACAGACTTCCAGAACGGATTCTGTTCTACTTCCAAGGTACGACTGTATTATGAGATACCTGAAGAGATGCGGAACCTATGGCCCTTCATATGTTTTTGGACTACATTGGCTATCAGCCTCAGCCAGCATAGCCAGTGATCAATGATGATGATAATTCTATTCCATCACCATCTGGAGGACCACAGGTTCCCACCTCTGAGCAAGCAGATTCAAAGACCAGAAGGCTATTCTTACAAGGAGAGCTCTTCTGGAAAACAACAATCACATATATAAGAACATACAAAAGGAGAGGTCTGCTAGCAACCTTTTCCTCTGAACCTAAAGCTAGTGAGAACAGGACACAGCAGAAACTACTTGTATCCAAACTATGTACTAAGTAGCAGTTAGGCAGCAATGAGCAGTTTAGAAGCATTTGGTTTTGGCAGATGCAATTTGCCATTCTGTTCAAGTCAGGAGCTATGATTAGTTTTAACCAGTGCTTTTTTCCTAGCAGAACTCAACAGTACACAGTACTGGCACCTCCCCCCCCCCAACCTTGCAGTAAGGTAAATGGAGGGTGGTGAGACCAAGCAAGCAACCATGACTAAAAGGGGGTTGTGAAAAGCAGGAGGCTGAGGTGGCAGCAAGGAAAGGAGGCCCTTGTTTGGGGTTGTATTTCTGCTCTCAGTCAACAGGTTGCACCATTCCCCCATGCACACTCTCCCCCTAGATGCGGGACAAGCTGTAGGGGTGAGTGTGGATGGTGTGGCTGGTGGCTGGGAGGAGAAGGAGAAATGGGAGGGTGGGTGTGACGAGTGGACTGGGCAAGGTGTGGGGGGGAGGTTGAAGAAGGGTGTGCACAAAGTGGAGCTTTAATTAATTGTGGGGTGACAGGAGAGTGTGTGAGAGAGAGAGAGAAAAGGGGGGGATCATGGTGAGTACCAGCACCCTTTTTTCTAAGAAAAAAAAGCACTTGTTTAACTATAGTTTATCTTTAATAAGCCTAGATCGATAACCACATTTTGAAGCTATCCTTGCCAGAGCAACTGTTACTTGACTGGTTGGCTCGCTGGGCAGTTTGTTTAAATGTCCAGTTCTTCAATGTTTAGGAACTCCATGTGGAAGATTATATTTCATGGATTTTGTCTTGTCAGGTTACTTTGAGATAATATGGACTGAGAATTAACATTTACTTCTTTACTGAATTTCAGGAGTGGCTTGCCCAGCAAGGTGGATCTATAGCAATAGCCTGCAAGGGAGATGGGATGGTGAGATTGGGGCTGTGTGGGTGCACTGGTGGAACCAATGTGACATTCCCCACTGTGTGTGCTCATGCAGCCCTGACCACACCAACTCTCCTGGTAAGTGCTATTGACTTCACATCTGGGATGCTGTTGTTGTAGTTTTACTTCACTTAGTGAACTTCTGGGTCATTCCATATCAAGTGAGCCAATTTTTTTACCTCATGTCATCCAATTTTCTTAATATTTTGTACACTTGTTGAACGATCAAAACTAAGAGTGATCAAGCTATCACTCTGCATTGGAACACATTTTTAAAAGAAAAGCCTTACTAGCTTTTCAGATAACTTTTAATTGAATAACTTCCTTTAAAAATGCCCTAAGTAACTGATATTACAGTTTGAAGTCTGTTATATTTTACTCTCAAGAAGACCCATTTATCCTAAATAGAACCAAATAAGGCAGACATGTATGTACAAAATATTTTTTTAGAATATGATCCCATTGAGATTCCAAGACGAAAATTTGCAGGTAGGTCTTAGAATAATACATTTTTTTTGAATTTTTAATTTTGTAACTTAAATTTATAATATAAAGTAAACCCATCATGTGACATATATTAAAGCCCATGATGTTCTGAAGAGATTGGTGTTATTAGTTTTGCCATATCTCAATTCTGGGCTGAGCTTTTAAGGTTTTTGTATAGTCTGGCAAGGCCAAAATTGTCAATTTTTTGAAATTTCAAACCCTCATAACTCACAAACAGGATGAGATAAAAAAATGAAAGTTTGAAATTTAAACTTAGTTTTGATCATACAACAAGTGTACAAAATATTAAGAAAATTGGGTGTTGTGAGGTAAAGAAGTTGGATCACTTGGTATGGAATGACCCTTCTTGCTAAATTGATTTTCCATTTTTCAGTGATTAGCATAGTGTATAGTGTTAAAAGCATAAAAATTATTTTAAAAAGACCCAACAAATATAACCTACAACAACAATAGTCGTAGTAATAATAATATCCACAGAAAGTTTAGCATTGTCATAGATAATTAAGATCAGCAGCAGTTAAACTTCTGCCTCTTAATGTCTGACAAAACATGAGATATTTCTGGAAAAAAGGCATGGATGGGTATTTGTATATACTTTATCCGTAGGGAATTCCAGGGCCTTGGGATGAACACAGACAAGCGCTTTTCTATTGTGCTGCTAACTTATTTCTTCTTGCAATTATAGGATCCTTTCTGTGAACCCTGGGATATGTGTAAAAAGAGATGTGCTCAAGGTTTATAGACCCATTCTGTATGAGTTTTGCAAGCCAATGACAGCTGTTTAATTGGGTCCAGAAACATGCTGGCAAACTTCAGTTGCTGCAAAACTGGTTCTTTCTCCCCACACCCATCAGGCACTGGGCTGTGGTATTAGTAGCTTCTGAAAAGTTTAAGAGAAGTCCAACCTGGATGACTTATTATAGATCACATATTGGTACTACTACAGGTGCCACATAATACCTGTTCCATATTTGTAAGAACTCAATCGTTTAGTGTGGCAGCACCTGCACTTTGAAACTCAGTGCCTATTGAGAACAAGCAGTTGTCTTCACAGTAGTTTTTTCAGCGCCTTCTAAAAGCATTCTTGTTTAGACATGGCTATCCAGATGCTTAGAAAGTTGAGATAATTTTAATTCGGTTTAGTAGGTTTGTATGTTTTGAAGTATGATTGAGATTTTTTCTTCAGTTTTATTGTTTTAACTTTTTGTAAGCCACTTTGAGGTTTTTAAAAATCAAGCAGAGTATAAATTTTATGAAATAAATATTAGCATTCAAGACTTGGGGCTACAAAAGCATGCTTAACTGCTACCAAAGACTGAATCTTTAGTTCGTATGTAACTAACACTGGGCCTCAATGATCACAGCTGCCATTGTGTTTTTCCAGGAGTTCCTTTTAGACTGTTTACCTGATTGATTGAGACCCCATGTTCCCTGTTGTGAACTTCTCTAAAAGCTCATCATGCTTGCCCACCACTGCTCGATTTAGCTTAATTCTTCTAAATCTCATCTTCTTGATCATGGCATCAAATCATTTAATTGGATAGAGAGATAGGATTCTTAGTTAACACTCTGCTGTATATGTTTCCAGTGTAGTGATGATAGTGCACTCTAAAACTCGCACTAATCTTATTTAGTCATTTTGTATAAATGTTAAATAACATATTTAAATACTGAACCTTTGTGTAACACTGCATTCTGGCATCCAGTACACTGAGCAGGCATTGCCTAAGGCTGTTCTGGAACTCTATTTGCCTAAATACAGTGGTACCTCAGGTTACATACGCTTCAGGTTACAGACTCTGCTAACCCAGAAATAATACCTCAGGCTAAGAACTTTGCTTCAGGATGAGAATAGAAATCGCGCGGCGGCAGCAGCGGGAGGCCCCATTAGCTAAAGTGCTGCTTCAGATTAAGAACAGTTTCAGGTTAAGAACGGACCTCCGGAATGAATTAAGTTCGTAACCAGAAGTACCACTGTAAGAGCGTAAATATTTCAGATCTTCCCCTTTGATGGCTGAAAGTTATTGCAACTAAGGTGATAAAATGTAGTGGTCTACAATGTGAATGTCTTGAGAGAATTAGCAGGTTGAAATTTCCCCTGTGACCCTCCAAACAAATAATTTCCACCATGCTTTCACTTTCCCTCAATCTCTCCCCCACAACCCCTGCCAATCTTAGTAACATATAGCCTGATGAAGAGTTCTGCAAAATTGAAAGCTTACTCAACATTTTGGTTGGTCTTAATAAAGGTATTGCCCTACTATGGAGTGGGAAGTTTTGTCTTAAAGGCAGATGAAAATGGGTTGATAAAGGATGTCAAATCCAGGAAACACTGCGGTTGCTATTCTCCCATGTGCTTATGTCGTTCTGTTATGTAGTTCTACTTTGTTTTTTTTAACATGAAAGCTAGTACAGAAGCTTACTATTGGTTTGGAAACTTTGAGATACTTTCATGCATAAGGACCACTGTTTTGTGTTTGTGTGGATTATTACAATTCTTTGAAGTCACTTAACAGTTATGGGGAGTCTTGACTTGTTCTTCTGTCCGAGCCCAAAATTGTGGTTTGCTTCTCCCTAATGACCCGTGATCTCTAGTGAACATGAAGCCATGGTTTGTTTTTTTTGCTTGTATCACTCCTTGCCCTAAATAAATTATTTTCATTTGGTTAGCACATAATGTTCTAGATAAATTTGTGTATATGTTTTGTGGCTGCTTTTTAGGGGCTTAAAGGCTATTCTTGTGCTTCTCAGAAATATTGTAGTAGTAGTGGTAATAAATAATAATAATAATAATAATAATAATAATAATAATAATTTATTATTTATACCCTGCCCATCTGGCTGGGTTTCCCCAGTCACTCTGGACAACTCCCAATCGAATATTAAAAACACAATACAGCATTAAACATTAAAAACTTCCCTAAACAGGGCTGCCTTCTAAAAGTAGGATAGTTGCTTATTACCTTTACATCTGATGGGAGGGCATTCCACAGGGCAGGCGCCACTACCGAGAAGGCCCTCTGCCTGGTTCCCTGTAACCTTACTTCTCGCAGTGAGGGAACCACCAGAAGGCCTTCGGTGCTGGATCTCAGTGTCTGGGCTGAACGATGAGGGTGGAAATATGCAGAATATGATGTAATGTGCTTTTCTGGCTTATTAGTTTGATTTTAGTATTATAAAATCAAGGTGTGTGTCTCCCCTCCACCCCCTGTAACTCTTTAGGACTTGGTATTTAAGAAGGCAAAGAAGATTTGGTCAAATATTGCCAGATAATGTTGTTAAAAATTAAGTTTAGTCATAGATAGTTTACAATAATTGCAAAAACAAATTTGTTAAGTTACCATGGAACAATAAAACATTTACAAAAAAATGGAGTCCAGTGGCTCCTTGGAACCTGTACAGAATGGACAGATCATATGCAGATTGTTCCTGAAGCATGCAAGATAGAGTCCTAGATGATCCAAGGCAGTGGTGACCTTTGCAGCTGTTGTCTGCTTTCTGACCTGATTTTGTTTAAAGATGCCTATAGTTTTCACAGGTGACTTGTGAGAGAAACTTTGCTATGCTTCTAGGCAGGAAGTAAGTAACAAACAACACCATAATTAAGTGAAACAAAAAGGTGCTGCCACTTACACGGTGACATTCATGTTTGCAAGGAATTTTGACAGTATTAGTCCACAATCAAACAGTATGTGATCAGTTGACAATATTTGACTGGTCAATTATCATACGTACTTTTCATAATTTCTTATGGGGCAGTTGGGGAGAAATGGCCCGGTGGGCCAAATTAAGATCTGTGGTAGGCCTAATTTGGCCCACAGGCTGGAGTTTCCCCATGTCTGTGGTAAGCTATGGGTTTTTTTAGACCACGGCTTACTGTTATGTGCAAACAGAAGCAGCATGGCAAAAAGATGCAAAGCTTGGTTTTAAGAATGAAAAAATATTGTAAATAATACCCTATTTTAGTTGTAAATGTACATGTTTTAGTTATCATGTTTATACCAATGTTTAGGTAATATATGAAGAAATGTTGATGGAAATTTAATTTAAATTGACCTTTAAAAATCATGATTTAAATCACTGTGTTTCAATTAATCCTTCTTGATACAGAAGTCATTTTAGTTGCTTGGTGTGAATGTTTATGTGCAACAGAAACTTAGATTGTTTCAGTCAAAAACAAAAAAGCCCTTGGGCAAAGCTTTTTTGGCCAAATGCATTGGGCACAGTGTATAAATAAGGAACCAATTCCTTTTTTCTTTTTCTTTTTGCTTCTGTAAGTTTGGTTTCTCTTTAAACACCATCCTTGGATGCTTCCTGTTTTTGATGTATTTTTCTTCTTAGTGTGAATGTTTGCAAAGCCAGTATTATACAGCAGCCTCTTGCCTCTTTTTCTGTTCCATGGTGCATTTTTAATTTTGATTTGATTTGAAAATATTTTTTTCTATAGCAGTGGTTCCTAGTGGAGTTATCCTAGAGGGTCTGTGAACTGGCTCTGCACAAGATGAGGAGGAACTGGTGAAGGCTTCAGCAGTGGCACATCCTCTGCCGCAAAATGAGCCTGACCAAGCACAAGTCAGCCTGCCTGGTTGAGACACCAGGGGTGAGATCAGGCTAGGGCCTGGGCTACTACTGTAATAGAGCCTTTCTTGCTTGATCCTGCAGTACTTTCTCACTGCCTGGATATTTCTCCTGAAAAAGAGGGATCGATGTAGCCACTGACTCCCAAAGGTAAGGGGGATGAACAGGCTGCAGCTGCTGCATTCCCCACTGTGATAGATTCAGCCTTGTTTGAGTCTTTGCTTTCCAGCTCACCTTCCTGCCTCCTTCTCTGCACCTCTTGAGATCCAGGAGGCGTCCTGTGGTGGCATCTGCCTCACCAGCCATGGTGCCAAGCTATGGTGCCCTGCCTTCTTACTGAGCTAGTAGCCTTCAGGTAGCATTTGGCTTTGGTCTATGCAGCAACCAGCCACTGATTTCTCAGTCTGATGATCAAGGTCTGTCTTACCACAGAAGGGTAAAAGGCACTTCCAACACTTTTGGTGAGATTTGGCTTCTTTTCTTTTCCACTATGAGATGGAAGATGCTCTTCCACCCTCAGCACAAGAATCTCTGTGGAGAGGCTCCTTGAATTGATAATACATAGATAAATCTATTGCTTGTGAATGGTTGTGGCCTTTTGTGTTTGGTGGAAGAGTAGCTTCCATTTCTGAGCAAACATATTCTCTACTCAGGTAGGTAGCCGTGTTGCTCTGATGCAGTTGAAATATATATATATATATATATATATATATATATATATATATTAAAAAATTGTCCAGTAGCACCTTAGAGACCAACTAAGTTGGTTCTTGGTATAAGCTTTCGTGTGCGTGCACACTTCTTCAGATACACCTTATATAGGGTCTGGTGACTTCTGTTTCAGTGTATCTGAAGAAGTGTGCATGCACACGAAAGCTTATACCAAGAACAAACATACTTGGTCTCTGATGTGCTACTGGACATTTTTTTTATATTTTTATATATTCTCTGCTGTTCTTTAACTTCCCTTGTTTTTTCTTCTTTTGAATATTGCATGTTTTGTCTGAAGTGGAACATCTTTCTATATTGTAAATGTGTTGCAGGGTATAAAACTCCTGACAGTCATTGATTCGAGAAGATAATGAGATCATAAAATATTCATGGATGTTGCCACTTCTACTCAGGGAATACAGTGGAACCTCTGGTTATGTACCGTCCTTCTTATGAACACTTCGGGTAACGATCTCCGCTAACCCAAAAATAGTTGCTCCTGGTAGTGAACTTTGCCCTGGGATTCGAGAGGAAGTTGCATGGCAGCGGGAGGCCCCATTAGCCAAAGTGCTTCTCAGGTTAAGAACAGACTTCCGGAACGAATTAAGTTCGTAACCAGAGGTACCACTGTAAAGCTGTCAGCGATAGAATGTTTGCAGTCAAGCTTCGGTAAAAGAGTTTTCCTTTTGGCTTTGATTAAAGCCTCACACAAGTCTGAATGGCAAAAAAAATTATAAGACAGGCCCAGGTGAAGGTGGATGAGAACGGATCCTAGGAGATCAAGCTCATGGTCTCTTAAGTTTTTGCAAAGTAGAGTGTCTGAAGAAATGAGTAGAGTTGCTGAGAAATGGGAACATTAGGGAAGGACAGGTAGAAGAGAAAGACTTGAGGAAAAGAGAGAGTAAACAGGATGTTTTAGGAAAGGTCTAATAATAGGGCAACGACTCTGGGAAAAGCTGACACCAAGCCTAAGGACAAATAGGCTGCATGCTCTTGCCAGAAAAGTGACTGTGATAGGATTATTTGGCAGGCAGGGTACTGCCCAAGAGTTAGGGTTGTTAAAGACATTGGGACAGAATGGTTAGTTGCCTGAAAAACAGGGAGTAAAAGAAACAGGTGGAGGCATGAATTGAAAAGGATGCGACCAAAGAAAAATGACTAGGGAAGGGAAGGGAAAAGTGTGAGATATCAAGTGATTTGTAGTGACTGTTTTCATATGTGTAAGTACAGTAATCGTTCGAAGTTGCCGTGATTGGGTGGACATGCTGTGTGAGGAAAAGATTTACTGTTCAGAGAGTCCCTAGCAGAAATAAAAACATACTTCTGCCCCCACATTTCTTCTGATTTCCTCCTCCTCCTGCAGCCCCTATGTCATATTTCATGCCTTCCAGAGCATCTCTCAACCACTGGAAGCAATTCCTCAAGGGGCTGCTATAGGAGAGGATAGCTGGGAATGCCCCACTGCATCAGCAGACTTCTAGTCACACTCCTCTGGACCCTACCCCAATATGTGTTTCTTCACATTCGGCAAGCTTTAAGTCATTGCATTGCAGGGGGTTGGACTAGATGACCCTCGGGATCCCTTCCTCTCTTTTCTTTTTTCCTTTCCTTCTCCTCCTACGATGAGGCTACATTTTAATATTTTAATGTTTCAATATTTTAATGTTGTATTTTAATGTTGTATTTAAGTTGTAATCATTCAACTTGCTTTTATTATTGCTTGTAAGCCGCTCTGAGCCCAGCCTTGGCTGGGGAGGGCGGGGTATAAATAAAAATTATTATTATTATTACAATTCTATGATTCTATAATTAAAGTTCAAAATGTGGAAATATTCTTTAAAAAATTATTTTATTTCATACCAGTTAACTACAATTGTCTTTAAATTAGTTTACAAGGATACGCTAGTTAAAACTATAAAATCAAACTTCAGTTAAAATGCCTGCTGGAATAAAATAGGCTTCAATAGGCACTGGAGGTTCAGAAGGAAGCAGGTCGGTCTGACCTCAGCTGGAAGGGAGATCCATAAAAATTGGTGCACAACACTGTATGCACAACTGTAACTGGTAAAAGGCACTCCTAGCCACCCAGGCTACCTGAGCTTCCAGTGGCAAACATGGATCTAGTGGCACACTCCCAAACTCTTCTTTCAGAGGAACGCAACCCAATCCAGAACATGCACCTGGCCAGTCTCAGACATGGAGCTAGCAACCCAAAGTGCCTTTGTCTTCCCATGGTTCAAATTCAAATTATTGGCCCTCATCCAGTCCATCATTGCTCCCAGACAATGCTCCAGATCATGTGCAGCCTTCTCTGACACATACATTATGGAGAAATAGAGGCTTTTACTAGGCATGATGTGCAGGGGTCAGGAGAGCAAAACAGATTAATAATCTTTGTACTTAAAACAGGAAAGTGGACTGTATACTGTGTAATAAATTGTAGCGTTTAATAGTGAATTGTTGCTTCCTATGAAAACCAAAGCTCTCTGAAGATGCTTAGTTGCTTGTTTTACAACATAGCTTTTATCTTTAAGCAAAAATAATCACACTGATTCTGTCTGTCTTGTAAGTTACTGCCCACCCACTTATTCTTATGTTAGTCATTTGTAGTATGTAAATGGCTTGAAGGAAATAAGAACTCTATTTCAGTCTCATAGCTTTCGCTTTATGGTTGCCTGGAGGCATTTCTTGTTGCGAGCAACCTCATGAGTGGCTTTTTGTTAGCCATGTATAATGTCTAAATATAATTATTTAGGAATATTATTTGTAATATTGAAGCCTCCACAAATCCATTTGCCAAGGCCAAGGGCCCTTCTTCAATATAATAACATCATTCATTCCGCCTTCCATCTTCTGAATCATGGGAAGATTTTCTTATGTCATGCTGCTGAGCTTTGAAACGAGAAGAAATATGAGAGACTTGCTGCTTCTGCCTTCTCCAAAGCCCAGCATGATATGTGACGCTCCCCTCCTCCAAGTACACTGGCACACACGGGAGTGGGTGCATAGGTGGTGAACACAAATTATATCTGACTTGTAAGGCAAGCCAACATTTGTGGACCCCTGGTAATAATACAGGATTTTACTGAAGTTGTTAAGAGTTATTTTGAAATAACAATTTTAATTGCTTATTAGAAGTTGAAAGATTGGCCTTTGACCAGTGAGAGGTGTTCTGTGTATGAAAAGAGGTTTCTGTACATGGATTACTTGAGCTGTGTTTCAGGAACTTGCTATGGATATAGGGCTATAGGGAGAATCTAGCAACTCTTCTGCCCTATAAGTGGAGGAGGATTTCTCATATCTGAGTAGAGCAGACTCCCTTGGAAGGTGGTGGACTGTCCTGCTTTGAAGGTTTTTAAGCGGAGGTTGGATGGCCTTTTGTCATAGATAGCTTTTGCTGAGATTGCTGCATTGCAGGGGGTTGGACTAGATGACCCTTGGTATCACTTCCAACACTGATTCTATGAGGGCACAGCCCCTCTTTCCCCTCTGAATGGGGAGAAATAACTCCAGGCACCCCCTGCTCCCTATCCCACCTGATCAGCAGGGAAAATAACAGCTCTAAATGTTGATGCAGTTGGGAAT
Source organism: Podarcis raffonei (assembly GCF_027172205.1). NCBI lineage: Eukaryota > Metazoa > Chordata > Lepidosauria > Squamata > Lacertidae > Podarcis > Podarcis raffonei. The sequence goes on along the minus strand of NC_070606.1, from coordinate 62,416,339 downwards.
GTCTGGATTGGAACAACTAATTTTAGCTTATCATATGTTGATATAAGATTGCTGATTCATGTTCTTGCATTTCTTTTTCAGGTTAAAACTTTTTTTAAAAAATGGCAGCAGAAACCCAGACGCTTAACTTTGGGCCTGAGTGGTAAGTTACCTATAATACTTGTGTCTTGTGAACTTTTCACTAATGAGTTTGACAAAAGTTGGCTTGTAGATGCATTGCTTCAAATGGTGAATGAGAAAGCATATTTAAGTTGTTGAACTACCATATTTTTCGCTCTATAGGACGCACTTTTTCCCCTTCAAAAATGAAGGGGAAATGTGTGTGCGTCCTATGGAGCGAAGACACCATAGCCCCGCGGCCCTCTCCCGGCTGGAGAGGTAACGCGCGGCTATGGCAGGAGCCTCCATAGCCGCGCGTCACCTCTCCAGCCAGGAGAGCACGCGCGGAGCTAAAGCAGCCCCCCGCGACCCTCTCCCGGCTGGAGAGGTGATGCGCGGCTATGGCAGGAGCCTCCATAGCCGTGCGTCACCTCTCCAGCCGGGAGAGCGCGCACGGAGCTAAAGCAGCCCCCCGCGACCCTCTCCCGGCTGGAGAGGTGACGCGCGGCTATGGCAGGAGCCTCTATAGCCGTGCGTCACCTCTCCAGCCGGGAGAGCGCGTGCGGGGCTAAAGAAGCCATAGCCCCGCGACCCTCTCCCAGCTGGAGAAGTGACACGTGACTATGGCAGCAGCCTCTCCGCTGCGCCTTTCCGCTGCTCCCTGACCTGCTCTTTGGGGCTGGTGGTGGGCTTCCCCCCGCCAGCCCCAAAGAGCAGGTCGAAAGGAACCTGAAGCCTGGAGAGCGAGAGGGGTCAGTGCGCACTGACCCCTCTTGCTCTCCAGGCTTCCAAGGTAGCCTCCTGTACGCACCTTAAATGGCACCTTGTTTTAGAGCGGGAAAACAAGAGGGGGGAAATTCTCCCACTCTCTGTGCAGCGCTTCCTGCCGCTTCGCTGAAGGGGCGCTGGGCAGAGCGCTGAAGATATTTTTCCCCTTGTTCTCCCCCCTCTAAAACAAAGTGCGTCCTATTGTCCGGTGCGTCCTATGGTGCGAAAAATACGGTAGCTTTTTTTAATTACAGCTGGTTAATTATATCCCTGGTTTGAATTAAGAAGCAGGAGCCTGTTGTCACAATATTGAATAAATCCCCTTTTGTGAGGACATTTCAGTTAGAATAAATCAGAATGATACTAAGGGAGAGAAATATTTAAAAGGAGCACTGAGGGCTATATATGTTAGTTACTTCCTTTCCCACCAGGAGATAGCACAGACAGAAAATACTTATAATACTTTAGCTGCTTATTGTCACTCTTCCTTGCAACCATATACAGTTTCGGGGTCACAGTGATATGCAGGGTGTATGTGTTATTGGAGTGAGCTTCCCACTGTGTTGTACATTCTATGTTGAAAGTGTGGCTAAACATGTCCTTACTCAAGTAAGACATTGTTACAAAGAAATTGCCCATGGCTTTGACTGCACAGTGGTTACTCAGCATCTTCAAACTTGTTCTCATCATCCAATATGGATGTTCAGGAAAGAATGGATAAGGATCACCTTTGCTTATTCAAGTAAAGTTTGCCATTCCTTACAGTAAAAATACTGTTGGTATTAAAATTACCTGTGGATAAAATACCTTCATGCAGGAAAAGTGTACATAGTTCATAGACTATATTTTTAATGAAATGGCATTTTTTGTGCAAATGTGCATACTTAACAGTACATTATTCAAAAGATTAATACTTCACAGCTCAACAGGATATTTTCATTCATTCTCATCCTTCTGTTACTAATAAGCATATTAGCCTGGTGCAGACATAATGCCTGCTTCTTGAAAACCATGATTTGAAAAGCAGGAAGTAATCTTGGGAATGCACGTTCCTTGCTCCCTCCTCTGAAACAATTTCCAACCTCCTTTCCTAGTCTTAAATGTTTTTCAATGAAAATCAGATGAGGGCAGCATAGGGGGCTGCAGAGGGAAGCGGCTATTGGCAGAAATCACCCGTTTCCCCTCCCACCAGTGGGAGAGTCTGCTGAGCAGAAGTTTTTGTCAGAAAGAAGGTACAAAGCAAAAACTGCTGCTGTAAATTCACCATTATAACACTACTCTTGCTTTTACTTGGAAGTAAGAAAGTCACCAAGTGCTTGGAGGCTTCTATTCATTTTATGCCTCTCTATTTTTATTTAGAACAGCTGAGAAGGTAGCAATGTGAAGTGGAAGACTAATGAGGGTGTTTCTTAACCATTTTGCTTTGTCTCATTTTCCACTTTGGAAAAAAAAACTTCTTACACCCTCGTAAAAGTAATCTAAGGGACAATTATTGGTGGGAAAATGGAACAAGTAGAAAGAGTTAAAAGTCTCTTGTTCTATTTCCCCTCTGCTTCAGACTGCAACCTCAGTTGGTTTTATTTTATAAGCAACAGGCCCTAGAAGAACTACGTGTAATGTGTAGTTTCGGCATTAGATTCCCATAAATGCATTCCAGTTATGAAGAAAATCAATATAAAACAATATATAAGCTTTTAATAGGCATATATCAAATGCACGGCATTGTTCAATAAATTATATTATGAAAATCCTCTTCTTTTTTCCTATCTGTCTAATAGATAATTTTTAATGTGTGTTTTTGTTTTTAACCGCGCATTAAAAACCATTTGGTAGCAAAATGGAGAATAGCAGTTAGTTTAATTAAAAATCTTTAGTAACTTTTTGGCACATTAATTTTGAGCAGGATTGGGGTCTACCTGAGGGCCACATTACTTCGTGGGCAGCTTTCAGCTAGAAACTATAGAGATGAGTCTGGCCTTTGTCCGGTAGGCTACATTCCAGCCACACAAAAACCAGAGGCTCCTACATGCACATCTCCCCATCCTCCATTTAGGTAAGCAAGCAAGAAGAGTCATCACAGTTTAAGGCAGTTGAGAGTGTGGAGCAGGACAAGTAAAGGCTGAAGGGATGTGTGTCCTGGGAAGACATGTAGGCCTGGAGGGCTATAGCTGGCTCCTGGACCTGAGGTTCCTTACCTCTGCTTTAGAGTTTCAGAAAGTATTGTTTTGATACCTTTCATATCCATTATATAGTACTTATTTTTTCAGATTCTTGGTTCATATAAAAGTGGAAGGTTATTCACAAGTGATGTTTATTTAAATGTCATGAACATTGCTACCACATGGTGGCAGCAAACCAATGAGAGTTAATCCCAAATTGCTAGTTGGAGTGCCTTGAATCCTCCTAAATTATAAATAGCAGCAGCGATCTGAAAAGTTGTATGAGATAAGCTTTGATTTTAACATTGTATAGTTTTTGTAATATTTCAGAGTAACTTTTTTATTGCTGGCTCTCCACTAGTTAGCAGTAGCTTTTATTGAATACTTGTAAAGAGATTCAGATCTGTGCAGATGCTGGACTTCAGTTTAGCTGCCTTTTAATTAAACAGTATTATTTTAGATAGGTTTACATTTACCTACAATTTACACTTTATATACACAGAAACAAATCACAATCCTTAGTCACTGGTTACTGTTACAGACAGCAGCTATGATGCCATTGGTCTGAGAACCTCTGTCCTTGGAGATCTCTGACACATAATTATGGAGTTGTCAAAATATAAAGCACATAATGTAAATAAAGCTGCATTTATGTTTGCTTCCATTTTTTTTGCATAAAAATGGCTCATTTGTCATCTTGTCTGATGAAACTGCAGTTAACAGTTTGTTTAAAATAGACCAACATCCAACCATTGGTTATGAATCCAGCTTGTTTAAATAAGCCATAGTTAACATTAATCACAGTTTAGGATTCAAAATGCAAAGCAATTTTGCTTCAAAACCAAACTCTTCCTCCTGCCAAAGGCCAGTTCACATCACACTTCACGGGTTTAGCATAACATAAAAATGTGGCTGTTGAGATGCAAATACTTATTGTGTTGTGTGCTGATAATAGTTGCCCAACTGAGACATTATGGGAAACTGGTTAGAGCAGCTGTAAAATGCTGGCGGGAATCCATTCACGTGGAGGGAGTGTAAAAACCTGTGACCCATTCCTAGTTCTCCAAATACTTGTTTTGGGGGGTTGTCTGAATAAGGTATTAGTTTTATTTGTGTTTGATTAAACTGTGGTAACTAAAATAAAGTTCAGACTTTAGAAAATGCATGTTGTGAGTCAGAATCAAACTGAACCTGAAGTGAAAACCACACTGAAACCTTTAAAAAAAAAAGATGGAACGGTTATTTGAAAGCCTGCTGTGGATCCAGAACAGATCACTTTCCTGCATCCCCAATAATTCTGGTTTCCAATTCAGAATAAGTGTGGTGGCACATGTGCAGAATCAGAATAAGGGATACATAATACATGGGATGATTTTTATACACGTTGGGTTTGTTCAGGCTTCTATACCCTGCCTTCTTCAAGAGCTAAGAAGCAGCAGGCAGGATGGAGGCCTGCTGCTTTAATGCTGCAATCCACTGTAGAGCAGGCTGTGAGGGTAAACAGCCTGGTAAAGGAAGGGAAGAGGATAGCATTTCTATGCACTGTGGAATGCTTCCTGCATGGTCAGCTAGTATCTGTAACTTTTACAAGATGTTGTTGAAAGCTTTTCACACTAACCTTTCACCCTAAGGGTCGGTATACATAGTTCTTTATTAAACAGTGAGTTCTCTGACAGGCTCATATGTGGTAGATAAGCCTTCAGGGTCCCATCTAGTTCAGAGTACAGTAGCCTCCCTGTGTATAGAGCAGGTCTCTGAAGTAAGTAGCTTCAAGAGACTAGGTAGAGAAGATGAAAATAGATGGCGAATGAGAAAGAGAATGGGGGAAAAAGAAAATCTTCAAATTTGTCATCATAGTACATCCTTCAGTACTTAGTAGCATACTGCTTTCTGTGACTAGGCCCTGAAAAAAAGCTAATTAGACATGGGCAAGGAGTTTTTGCCAGCCAAGTTGAACTTTCTCCTTTGAGCAACTGACATTCTCATGCTGTATCACAAAGCTTTTTTAAATGTCCATTTACTTCCAGAAGCTATTTGCCACACAGCATGGCTGTAGGAATGCTGTTAGTGGAAAAGCAAGTATAAAACCCTTCTGGGCAGATAGAGTTCTTTAATCTGGGCCATTGTATATTTTATACTTATGTTGCAACAACTTCTTCAAACTGTAGGCTTTTCTTTTCAGTATATTTAGTCATAGACTATTAACAGAATATGCATTACAGAGCCAGGGCCAGGTTTGTTCCTGGGAATCAAGGACCAAGACTGACCATGGGACCAAGAGTAGTGGCAGTTCATCTGGCTCTGAGAGATGGAGTGGTGAGGACCAGTGGCAATGCCACTAGTGAGAGAAGCCATAGCAGAGACCTGTGGTGAGATGGCGGCAGTGCCTTTTAGCACTGCCCACCTCAGGAGGAATACTGTGATTGGAACCACTGCCATCTTACTTTGTCCAGAATTCCTTAGAGTCCTGATGAAGCATTACAGAGTGATGATTGAGGGGAAGGACCCAGATGTGTTCAGGGTAGCTGGTAACAGCTTTAGTCATTCAGTTTGGTGCTCCTTTGTGCCAGGCGTTAGAAAAAAAAGAAAAATAAAGCAGGTCCATGTGAGTCACATGGGATTCAGCACTTGTCTGACAGTGCTGAATGGTGGTATCAGGTCTCCAATGTCAGTATGTTGATAACCACCTTTGCACATGTGTCGCCTGTAATTGTAATGTGAATGACATGCTGACCTATTTAGATGTATTGGCCTAAGCAACAGCCAATTCAGAACATCAGTTATAATGGAACAAAATTAAAAATCCCAACTGTTGACTCCATATGAACTTCACATTAAAACTATGTGAAGTGCATTTAAGAGTCTTTTGTGAATAATTTTCAACTAAGGCTATATAAAAATAGCTTTCTTTAGCTACTTCTGCAGGATAGAAAGGGATTTCTGTTTGACATCACTGTAGTCTGAAGGTTTGTTGTCCTGACAGCAGAGTACATAATTGGTTGTCTTAATTTCTTCTTCCCTATTTGTTCCCCTATAGGCTGCGAGCTCTGTCTAGTGGTGGGAGTGTGACATCTCCTCCCCTTTCTCCAGCTTTGCCAAAGTATAAATTAGCAGATTATCGTTATGGGAGAGAAGAAATGTTAGCACTTTTCCTGAAAGATAGTAAGGTAAGTTAGGAGAAGAATGTTCCTGTCTGGTTGCTTGCAAATCCATTCATAGTTTTAAGTGTATGCTAATGAAACCAAGGAGAAAATGCTAAACTCATAAAACTCTAAACTTCTTTGAAATGTCATTAGTTGCTTAGAGTTCTGAAGGAGTTTTTAGTAGTTGCTAGAATTATGCCCATAATTCACTTTATTAGTATACATTTTTGGTTTCCAGATATGTCTCAATAGATACTGAGACCTGGAAAAAGAAATAGAAAAAAAAATATTTGCTTTGTACTTTCTTTTGGGTATTGGTATTGTCCATGGCATTTATGTTTTGAGGGTCAATGTATTTTGCTACATTCTCTCTTCCCTTGCAGATACCGTCAGACCTTCTTGATAAGGAGTTTCTGCCTATTCTGCAGGAGGAGCCCTTACCACCCTTGGCACTAGTACCTTTTACAGAAGAAGAACAGGTTGGTTTCTGAATAAACAGAAAATGGGAATTTCTATACAGTGGTATCTTGGTTCTCAAACTTAATCCGTTCCGGAAGTCCATTCCAAAACCAAAGTGTTCCAAAACCAAGGCACACTTTCCCATAGAAAGTAATGCAAAACAGATTAATCTGTTCCAGACTTTTAAAAACAACCCCTCAAACAGCAATTTAACATGAATTTTACTATCTAATGAGAGCAATCATGCATAAAATGCAGGCAATAATCAATGTACTGCACTATAAAATAAATAAGACAGTATTGTAGATGATAAAAATAAAAATTATTATTATTTTGTTACCTGCACTGATGATAGTCATTTTTGAATGGGGGGCTTTTATCCATTACCACAGTCACACAATCAATCAGTAGCTGAACTGGGTTCTACACAGTCACAAAAACAAATTAACCGAGAAAGCCTCAAAAACGCAAAATAAATAGTAAAAACAAAAGCACCAAACATAATCTGTTCCAGGAGTCTGTTTGACTTCCAAAATGTTCAAAAACCAAGGTACAGCTTCTGATTAGTGCAGGTGCCCCAGAAACAATAGCTGACAGCTGCTTTGAACATTCGGCCTCCGAAAAATGTTTGAAAACTGGAATACTTCTGGATTTTCGGCGTTTGAGAACCAAGTTACCACTGTAAGCCTTATATTTCATTAATGTAGGAAAAGTGGAATATTCCACTATTGTTATCTCATTGATCCTTGAGGTTTAGAGAGATGCACTCAAATACAAAGCACTTGCCCTGGAGTGATACTCAACTGGAATTGATATTGGTATGCTTCATTCTAAATACAGTGGTACCTCAGGTTTCATACGCTTCAGGTTACATATGCTTGAGGCTACAGACTCCGCTAACCCAGAAATAGTACCTCGGGTTAAGAATTTTGCTTCAGGGTGAGAACAGAAATTGTGCTCCGGCGGCGCAGCAGCAGCAGGAGGCCCCATTAGCTAAAGTGGTGCTTCAGGTTAAGAACAGTTTCAGGTTAAGAACGTACCTCCGGAACGAATTAAGTTCTAAACCGAGGTACCACTGTATGTCTGCTATGGCTCGGGAAATCTTAGGCTGAGAGAATTTTACAGGGTATTCAAAGTATGCAAGTTAATCCAGGGAGTTTTTAACACATATTTGAAACATGCAAAAAAGTATTGTTCCCTCCCCCATTGTTTAAGCTGTGAAATTACAAGTTAATTATTATCAGAAACTTTAGAAATGGAATTTTGAAAATCTGTTTATAGGCTAAGTGGTTGCCTTCTACCCCCCCACAAATACAGTAAGCTTCAGCAGAATACACTGCAGGAGGACATAATATTTTATACTTGAATTCTGTATTTCTGTTTTCTTTCTCCTTTATTTGATATATTTATTTTCTGCCTATCCAAATAATTGCTCAAGGTGACTCACAATTAAAAATACAAAATCCAAAGCCATTAGAAAATTATAATTTAAATAATAAATATTAAAATCCACAGTCCTTCTGAACACAATGGGATTTACAAGTAATAATTTTTAGGTGTCCTCTTATGTTGCTACATTTGTAGCCATGAAACCCCTTCATGAATAGCATATACAACAGGTAAGAAGGGACTGTGTTACACACAGATCAGTTTAGAGAGTTCCTAGTTCAACATACAGTGGTACCTCGGGTTACATATGCTTCAGGTTACATACACTTCAGGTTACAGACTCTGCTAACCCAGAAATATTACCTCGGGTTAAGAACTTTGCTTCAGGATGAGAACAGAAATCGTGCAGCGGTGGCGCAGCGGCAGCAGGAGGCCCCATTAGCTAAAGTGGTGCTTCAGGTTAAGAACAGTTTCAGGTTAAGAACGGACCTCCGGAACGAATTAAGTACTTAACCCAAGGTACCACTGTTCTAGCAAACTATAGATAGTTTAAACCAGAATCCAACCTTCTCATTTTAGGCATATTAGAGCAGGGCTGGAGAGAAGGGAGGAGCACTTTAATCCAAGGCTTGAACCTAATACAAATATGGTATCTGAATATGCATATAATCAAGTGCTTTGCTGTGTTGTGTAATTCCTCATAACTTAAAACATAAGTCACTTTCTTTAATCTGAAAAAGAAAAAATCATTCCTTGGTGTCTTAAGGGACATCCACTATACACAAATGCAAAGTACCGTATTTTTCGTCCCATAGGACGCACCTAGTTTTTTGGGGGGAAATAAAGGAAAAAATGTTTTCCTTTATTTCTCCCCCAAAACCAGGTCGGGGAACAGCGGGATGGCGGCGCTGCGCCTCCCCGCTGTCCCCCGAGCTTGTGGGGCTGGCCGATGTGTGCCTGGCGCGAGGGGCGCTCTGCTTCAGGGCGTCCTGCGTGCCGGGCGGCAGGCTGCTATCCGCAGCGTGGGTAGCCCTGCGGGAACTCCCGCAGGGCTGCCTAGGCTGCGGATGTGTTCCCGAAGTGCACCCTTCATTTTTGGAGGGGAAAAAGTGCATCCTATGGGGCGAAAAATATGGTAACTGCGTAATTAATATTCTAAACATGATGAACACGCGAAGCCATCTTGTAGTGCGTCGGACTGTTGATCCATCTGACCCAGTACTTGCTGTTCTTACTGGCAACAGCTTTTCAAGGTCTCAGCAGAATTATTTCTTAGCCCTGCTGTATATTTGAGATCCTTTTTAACAAGATTGAACATGGGCTCTTTCCTTATACATATATTCTACTAGTGAGTCAAACACTGTTCAAACATTCTAGAGCATTCATATGCAAAAAGCTCATTTTGATGTTTGAAAATTGAAGGAAATTGTGATCTCAGAAGTTCACCAGCAATACTTACGTAGCTTGAAAATTGCTGAATAATACATTGGAATTTTGATGGGGCAGGGGAGATAGGTCTGATTTTATGATAGTATTGTTACAAAATATTTCCCTCACCGTGTTTCTTCTTTTCGGCAGAGAAATTTCTCTATGTCTGTAAATAGTGCTGCTGTCCTACGATTGATGGGACGAGGCGGAGGAACGGTGGTAGGGGCTCCTCGAGGTCGAAGTTCCTCTAGAGGCCGAGGTGAGAGGCTTTGTGAATGTAAAGTAGTGTCATTGTTACATTTTAGAATTAAACTGCTTAACCCCGTATAAAGATGTTGGGGTTTAGAATCTGCCATGGCATTTCTTTCTTTGGAAGGAAAGATGGGATAAATGTTACAAAAAATAAATGTAAGCCAGTAAGAGAGAGAACCTATCCAAAAACACATAGGATAGAATTGGGCCCTAGCATGAGAGAAGGTAAGGGCTGCAGTACTGCAAAGTAATTAAGGAAGTTTCAATATACGTACAAATCCTGTGCTTTGTTTTCCCAATGTTTGACCAATATTCCTGGATTTAGTGAAGGAAAAACAATATTTAGAGGATTTTAAGGTAGGAGCTGAGATAACAACTCTTACTCTAAAATATTTGAGTTCACTGGATAAATAAGTAGAATATATCAAGCCATCTGCATATTACAAAAATGGGAAAATGATAACAATTTCTGCCCTTAATGGCCCACATAGTCATCTTAGACCTCCTCTGCAGTGTGAGGTAGTAGAATGAACAGATGTAAAAGAGTTACAACAACCTGCAAGAAATGTAGACATAATAGTTGAATTCATTTAACAGACTGCATGGAGCTGGTCATAGATATATTTGTAGCATAGAAGTGTAGAACAAAAACTACTTAAGGCAATAATTTAAAAGAATGAAAAGAGCTTCAAAGCATTTGTGATCATTTTTTGTTATTGTAGAAATGAACACATTTTGGGTGTAGTGGGGGGGCTATAAACTTAGCATCACAGAATCACAGCAGGGAACCTGTTGGAGTGGTCAGTATTATTTTTTAATGTAATAATAATAATAAAACGTTGATATTTGGAAGGCCCAGAAAACCTTTTTGTATCACAGTGGGATATCTATGGGAGCAGTCTGTAAAAAAGGTTATTAAGTTAATTTTGTTTTGTTTTTTTTAAAAAGTTGAAATTAGGAATTTCCTTTAAAATAAAATTTTGGAGTGCCTTGGGGGCCACAAAAAGCCTTTTGCCATATGGCATCACAGCAAGGGATTCATAGGAGCAGTCAGGTTTTTAAAATAACATTTTGGTGGGTCTTGTTGGAAGACCATTTTACTAGTTATGTATCTCTCTTCTAGGCCGTATGTCACCCATAAGTTAACCATCCCTGTTTTAAATAATATTGTTTTTATTTCTTTATTTATAAAAAAAATCATAATCCGCTATTTCATAAAAAACAGTATCTGTATACAATAGTAACCATGTAAGCATTTAAATAATAGACCATCAACTAGCTGTTGCAGAAATATGTTTTCTTAATTGTCTACATAAACTGGGTAGCATAAAAAAAATTTCAACAGGCATTTATTTAAAGGATGATGGCAAATGACAGTTTTGTAGGCTTTCTATAGAATCATGCTTGTGCTGTTCTTTACTCATTTTCACTGTGACCTTCTTGCAGGAGATCTTTAGATATGAAAAAGAAACAATCTAGCAGTGATTATGCTTAAATTTTCAACCTTGCAAGCATACTTTGATGATGTTCCCCAGTGCATATTTGGTTTTGTAGTATTTTCTGCCAATGTTCCTAAAGTAGAGTGCCCTAACTGAGTGCTGGGGAAAAGTGTATTTTGTATTAAATTGCTCCTCACTTAAAACCTTTTACTGTAGCAACAGTATTTGGCAATCTAGTACTACTAGTGTTGTCATTGGGCCATACGCCTGTGCTAGTAAGTCCTGTGCTGTTTCTGCCACTACTTTTAAGAGAAGTGACAACTGCATAACTTTCCAGCAGGGTTCATGCTGGTGGGGGAGCAGAAAATGGGAGTAACTCAGAAATTAGAAGGAATGCTTGTGTGGTTGCCTAGCAATGCACACATGATTATTCCTTTCCTTTTTTAAATTTAAATTCTTACTGAGCTCGCAAATATGACTGGAAAGTTGCAGTCCTTCAGCTAAAGTGGAGTGATAATAAATGGTGTACAAGAAAGATGTAAAAGAGGTAGTGTCAGTGTTTTGTTTAAGTGTTTGCTCACTTTATTAGTTTTGTTTTCTTAATATTTACTGGTGACTGAGGAAGAGGAAACATCATTTATTGATTCTGTTTTATAGAATTGCCAGTCATAATAGGACAAGTGCCAGGAGCACTCAACACTTTCTCTGGACCAACTGATGGTTCTCTGTGGTTCGGATTCCACCCATGGCCCAGTAGTTACCTGTCATGTAAGACAGCACCTGCTTTGCTATAAACCTATGATTTATGAAAAATCAAACAATGTGCATTTTCTAATTGGTCTCCCTAAGAGCTCGCTTTGAAGGAAGATTGGCACTTAAGATTGGCACTTTGGCAAAGTGCAAAAATCAGCTTTGGTCTTGTTGGTTCCAAAGGAAAATGGTAAAATTTATATTTTGTCTTTCAGGCAGAGGTAGAGGAGAAAGTGGTTTCTACCAAAGAAGTTTTGATGATGTAGAAGGTGGATTTGGACGAGGAGGGGGCAGAGAAATGCACAGATCCCAGAGCTGGGAGGAAAGGTAATTCAATAAACATATACATTGGCATGGACTGCATCTGTTGTGAAGCTCAGATAACTTGTTATGTTGGTAGAATCCTGGCTGCTCTAAAGTTTGTCCTTCTAGAAGTCTTGTCACAGATGTGGCCACCATGTTTGTGAGCATAGATTTCATAGAATCGTAGAGTTCGAAGGGATCCTGAGGATCATCAAGTCCAACCCCTGGCAATGCAGGAATGCTGCCTACAGTTGTCCCTGGGTGGGCTCAAACCACCAACCTTCTAGTTAACAACCAAATGCACTGACCTATTTCACCACAAGCATGAGTATACTACACCTGCCGGGGAGCCAGGGTTGGCAGCAACTCCCCTTTGAAAGTATGTTTAATAGCAAACTAGTTTTGCCTTGATTAATTTATGGAATGGCTATAGAGGTCCAGCTATTTCGATAAATTTTGAAGTTCTAAGATCTAAAATGAGTGACAGAGCCTTCTATAAGAACAGCTGGGTAAAAATGCTTAAACAAGCTAACTGAACCAGGGCACTATTGGATGATATTGATGATTCATGAAATCAAGTTACAAAACATAATTATCCCTTGTAGAATTTAAGAAAGATCTGAAATTGGTAGCCTTCATGACATCATAGCTTAGCACTTATCTGGAATTACTAAGAGAACAAGGAAGAATTGAACCTGCTTAGGAGAGAAGAGATTATGGTCAGTATCCAAAGAACTAAGGAATTAGATCTGTAATCAGAAGAGGACTTTAGACTTATTTCTCTCAACAGCAAATGCCTCTGCTTCAAGGCAATGCTTTTGAAACCAGGGAGAATTTCAAAAGCAGTTTGTGTTAATGGCATTTGATTTAACTGTTCAAAGAGTGGGGGCAAGTCAAATTGTATTGGGCTAGCACAAACCACTTGAATGATCTTAAGCAGCACAGTGGATTCTAAAATAAAACAACTAAACTGTATTCTACTGGGTTGAAATAAATTGATCCACAAATTGTGACTCAAAAAGGTCAAATTAATTCTTCCTGATGTCTTCCTGAAATGCTGAGAGAGAAAACATCAGCTATATTTTTCCAACAAGCAAATATTAGTTAACCAGTGGGGATTTCCCTTCATATGTGTTATATTTTTATAAACTTACCCTAGTTTGATCAAGATCAGATTTTTTAAAATGAGACAAGTAAATTAGTGTCATCAAGCTAATATAGATTGATATTCGTGGAACATTAGTATGCACTAAAATAGGATGCATGCATTGACAATAACAAATATTATTAAGAACTTCAATAATATAACAAAACATTGATCGTTAGGGCAAATGGATAGTAGAAATACACCAGTAACACACGTTTTTAAAGGTTGGTCTTCAGAATGACTTTTGTTACCTGTTCTGATACCTATATCTGTATATATATTCTGTCCAGAGTATGCTATTAATAAACATTATTTCAACTTGTTATTTGTACATCACAGAAATAATTGTGATCCATTCCCTGTCTTAAGTGTTTCCAAATGCTTTGGTAATTTGCTATTTTGCCTTTTTAGGGGGGACAGGCGGTTTGAAAAACCAGGCCGAAAAGAACCAGGTATGTGGGTTGTTTTTTGTTGTTTTTTAAATGGTGTGGATATCTATATTTTGTTTTATTAGTAAGAAATTGAGATTCAGTGTCTAAATCTGAAATTATCAAAATCATATGCACACATAGGCCAGCATCTTTAGGAAATGGGATTAGATATGTGCTTTTACAAAATAGGCCAACATTTTTAGGAATTGGATTAGAGCCTGGCCTGTATGAATTGGAGAGAGTAAGGGTTTTTTGGGGGGGGGGGAGTTATAAATTGTGTACTACTTCATTTAGAGTTACATTATAATTATTTTAAAGCACAATACTGAACTTTTCTTATTTTTTAGTGACCAAAAAACTTTGTGGTTTTTTTTTCATAATACACATCTTGTTGAAAGCAGCAGGCTATTTTAAGGGTCAATTCACATGACCTCAAGTTGGCTGGGGTACATAGTGAATCATATGCCCATTAGAGCTGGTCATGCTACAAGATTGCTCTGCCACACAGCCAATTTTTGGGCTGTAATGAGGTCAATGGGATTAAAAATTACTTGCTAAATTGTGTGCTGAAATTTGCTCTGGCAAGCCATTGGATGCATTCAGTGGTGATAAGACCAAAGTAAAGTTTTGGATCATGCCATGTTACGTCTCAAGTAGTTTGCTTTCTGAGCATTTTTGCAGTGTAATGCAAGATAACATTTTTTAAAAAAAATTCTCTAATACCCCTTCCCAGTTAGTCCATAATTCCCCCACCCCAGTTGCATAAAAGTTACAACTTGTTGGCTTGGATCAGGTAGTCCAAAAAATGATGGTGTCTATAGGAGTTTGTTTATTATATACAGGCAACCTACAGTGCCGATAGCCTGTCCTTCTTCCTGCCCCTTCCACTGTTTCCTAGTTCTCTGAAAAAATGAGAAAGTAATTGAGAGGAGAAACTTGCACCTCGCCCTTTCTACACAGTGCTATGAGAGTGAGCCTCAGGCTTTTACTTTTGTTTTAAACTAATCATAGCTTATGGTGACCTTCAAACCTGAACAAACTACAAGTTAGTGTTAACTATGCAAGACAACTTCAAACCATGGGCTATGAAACTAGCTTACTTTCATTAATCATAGATTACTCATAGCATTGCTTTGTGGCCATGCTTGGGAAGATAAAAATGTGCAAGCCCAAGACTTACTGCAGCTCATCCTCATCATGCTAAACCATAGTTTATCATTATGTGTGAACTAGGTCATTTGTATTGTGAAATAGGGGCCTGTTGTTTTCCTAACGTTTTTGGTGAACTGGTTTCTCAAGTTGAAGAAAGGAACTTGGCTTTTCTGAGGAATTTTAAAGGTGCTAATAGCCACCAAGCACTCTTTCTGAAAGTCAATAGGATTTGAGTGCTTAACTGCAGCTTGCTGTTCTTTGTTAGGAGATTCTTCTAATATATATACTCTGAATTTTGTAACAGTGCCAGATTTCTATGGTGATCAAAACTTGAAAATTGTATGAATCGCCATCTGTTTTAATGCCCTTTGAATCCCCTTTAAAGCATCTAAGTTATTTTGTTGTGCTGTTCTATTTTAGTTCTTACGACGTTGGTAACACAGAATTAGAAGGCATATTTCCAATTCCTCTGGCTTTCAGTCATACATAGATTTAAATCATTTTGTTTCTTGGACACTGTCTGAACTTAATAACATTTTTCTCTCTATAGCTATGAGTTAATATTTATATCGTTTTTATAAGTAAAGTAATTTATATCTTTTTTTTAAGGCATTTCAGGGCATTAGATGATTTACAATTCCTTTTCTAATTTTTCTTCCACATTTCTGTAAGATAGGTTAATCTTCAAAATTATGATACCCAAAGTCCATCCCACTGAAGCTGTAGGACTTTGTGGGGTTTTGTATAGGCATCTAACTTGTCAAGAGATGGCTTGTAAAGCTAACCATGGTTTAGTGGTATGAGTTCAAGCCATGGCAAACCTAGGGCTTGTGCTTTCTCCTCTTCCATGACCATGAGGAGGAAGCTTCCATATATGTTTTTATTAACCACAGTTTAGCATTTTATCTGAACCACAAACTGTGATCAGTCTTAATTGAAGCTGATGACAACAATCCAACTTCATAACTCATGGTTCGAAGTTGGCTTGTTTCCACTAAGACTAACCGCAGTTTGTCCACATTTGGACCACAACAAACTGAAGTCTAAATCTGAAATGAAAGTTTCTCAACCCTTCCTCATGGCTGCACCTGAGGAGGAGAGGTGAGTCTGAAGCTTGCTGTGGTTTGTAATGCTAAGCCATGGTTTAGCCATGGCTGAGTGATACATGTGAGCATTGCCAATCTCTGCTCATGTTTTTTCAGTAAGTTATGGGTAGAAGAAATACCTGTTGCAATTTGCAGTGTCCCAACGGAGAGTGCAGTGGAGGTAGGATGCAGATGGTTGTTGGGAGCTAAGATGCTTGTTTTTAATATGGATGGTTAGCTGTAGGTTCTGTCTATTGGCAGCTTATTTCTAGCAATATGCTCAGTGCTGAAGTGGTCTAACTGAACTGCATTCCTTGTACTGTATATTGTACTTAAATATATGCAGCTTGTCTTTCCTGAATTTTTGAAGCAGTAGTATAATATCAGTCCTACAGTACCTTGCACACAAAACTATTGGCTTACAAGGATAATTTGCCCCTCTAAATTGAACTAACGTGGCAGGAAAAACCCATAAAGGCACAGCACATACCCTTTTTTATGTTAGAAAAGTACATTGCAAGTACATTACATCCTGACTGGATTGTTCAGTTTTTGAGTGAAGTTTTGCATTAGTTTTATTGTGCACATGGAATACGTTAAGCTGTGGGGCCTCCCACAAAAATTTAAATATTAGAGAATTGGGGGGGGGGGAATAAGCTTCACTTTGTGTGGTTAATAATGCTGTCAAAGCGAGAGAATTTTTTTAAGTGACTATGCTGGACAAAGAATAAAGTGAGTACAAATACAATTTAATGTATATTAATCCAAGGTAGTGATTGCTATTACTCTCCGGTCTCTGCATTGGGCTAATCCATTATTACAGTACACTGTGAATGAAAAGATTAAAGCCTCGGCACAGACAAGGGAAGAAATAGTTCAACAACCCTGTATGTCTTACAGTGTAAGAGATCACAAGGGTCTAGTGCTATGATGTGATTATGTTCCAAAAACGAACTATTTCTAACACAGAGATTGCATGACCCCCTGCTTTCTTACTTTCAGTTACAAAAATACACTTATTCCCATCTGCGTATATGCTGACTACTCTAGTATTGCTTACATAGAACATCAACATTAGTAATGTTAGTAAAATGCTGGTTCTTTGAGTTGCCTTTTAGCAGCTGTGAATTGGCAGCTAGCACCATTGGGACCAGCTGATTGTTCCATAGCCCCACTATGTCTCAGTTGACCACAACATCCAAATCTTTATAATCAGGCACAAAACCATTTTTTAGATTTGGGAGAAGAAAGAGAGAGTTTCTTAGAAAATACTCTATGATTTGGTAACAAATCTTAACATCCACACTAGTATATACATATAAATATGTTTATCCACATTCAAGAGCTAAAAAATGCCAGGCTCTTCATAACCACAAGTCAGTATTAAAGTAAAGTATTGATACCTATGCAATGTTTTCTGAGAAGAGCCTTTTAATTATCCTTGAACATACAAGTATTTAGTGATTTTGATGATGCTCTTCCTTGGTTTTGAGTGCAGAGTAGTTAGTGCCCTTAGCTAAACAAATGTGAAGAAGCCATAAACATGGCCCTCTGGACCATTTAAAAACTTGGTTCATTTTAATTTTTTTTAAAAAAACAACCATTAGTTCTTGTAATTGGTTCTGGTAATAATCATGTTTCAATGTGGCATAGAGCCTTATGTTCAATGTCTCATAATTATATTCATGTTTGTACAATTATTTTACACAGTCATGCATTTTATCTCTGTTTTTATTAACTGAATGGTTATTTTGGAAAGAAACTGCAATAAATGTGGGAAGCAGTGGATCTTTCTGATGACAGGAGTAATTAGATTTTGACTTGCAACAAGGCAGAGACATGAGGTGTTGATTATCCTTGAGAGGAGAATTGCAAATAGAGATCGATGAATTCCTGTTGTCTGCTAAATTTATTGCATGTTTCTCCGTATGAAAATAGTTCCAATATAGAATATTTAAGTCTAATACATGTAAAAATTCTTGCCATTCACTTTCATCACGAAAGTGCCTACGGGTGTTGAACTTGTTCTTAGCTGCTGGAACAAAGCTTCAGCAAATGCTTGTGATTTTCCTTAATAAACAAGCACAGCAGGATTGCAACTTCATTGCCACAGAAAATACTAGCAACATTCTTCATAGCATGTTTAGACACCAGCATATTCTGTTGTAACTGTATAGCACGAGAGGACTGATTCAACAAATCTGAAGGATCTTGGCCTTTTCAGGTGAATTTTTTCTTAGTTCTACTACAATGCCACAGTGTTTACCTTAATGTCATTTAATTAGATTTTTGACAAGCTGTCTGAGTCTGGAAGTCTCTTGTTTCAGGGTCAGTGCAGTTTTAATCATAGTCTAGTGAATTCAGCAGGTAGCAGTTCTGTTTTCCCATAATTTGTGCAGTGTTTCTTGTCCCTGACTCTGTTTTTGTGCAGTTACTCCAGTGGCTCATCCAGTTACATGGATGCTATGCTCTTTATTCTGTGAACTGTTCTGAAGTCAAAGATATTGAGAGAACAAAAAGAGCACAATAAAATAGAGAGGAAAGTGAAAACGTTGGTGTGGTAGTCTAATCCAATTGTTGAAAACGAAAACAAGCTGGCATCACATTCAAAGTCTATTCAGTCAGATGAGTCTCACAGATTTGGAAGCTGTCAATGTGCTGCCCATTGATGCGGATCTCCATGTCAGTCCTCTTTGAACTTTTAGAGTCTGCAGCTGGAAGTTCTGGGATTGTCTTGTCAAAATTCTCCATCTTGATCTGATATTCCCCTTTAGCACCTCGAACCAACATGGAGGCAAAATGGTGGTGTAATATGATCTCTGATGGAAGATAGGATGTCCTCCTCTGGCATGTTTCTCCAGTGCCCTCTTGTGTGGCAGAAAGGAAGACTACTAGCTCAAAATGTTGATGAGCCTCCCTTTGCAGGAGAATGGCTAGAGGGCTAGATGGAGTTATGGGATGATAATAGGTTAAAGGAAAGATAAAGAAAGGGCACTCTTCTGAAGTGATGCTGTCTAGATGGAAATCCACACTGGTTTGATGCAACTGACCATTTTCTTGTTCTTCATAAAGAACTGCAGAAATCCGAACACTGGTGAGTGGGCTTGGGCGAGTATTGGCCACTTGGAACATTAGATATGGCTTTCCTTCTTTGTGTGTCACTACAGCAGAATAGGTGAACCGGATGGAGAGAGCTCGATTCTTTGGACGGGCAATTTTTGCTACAAATGCACCTAAATAAAAAGAGAATTTACATATAGATTGTGCGTGTAATTATAGTTTCCTAATTCCCTTTATAGTATATTGAAAGGAAACACAATTAAAGCAAGTTGCACTGTATTAGGTTCACAATATTTATTATTAGCATAAGTATTTCACATTTTTAATGATGTTCCCACATTCTTCAGGTCCATCACATTAATTTCCTAAACTACAAAAATACTTTTTATAGTAAATATTTTTTAAATCAGGTGTTCATTAAAATATTTTCCACCATCTTTGTGAACTTGAATAATGACATATGCTTTTGACAAAATAAGACCCACAGTCTCTGCTTTCTGATTTAGCATTTCAGGCTAATTGTCTGCTAAGTAATCTCTTAGTAGGTTTATTTTGTTATAAGCTTCATTTATTATATAGCAAATTTTATTTCAGTAACATAGAACAGTTTTATTTATTAACTCATTTAAAATTATTTTCAATAAAACATAGCAGGGTTTGAAAATTCTCTGATAGTCATTGATAACTTGTCAGTAAAAAGTCTTTGCTGCAGTCCTAAGCATACTTATGGAAATACTGCATTGAACTATGTAAATGTTCATTTCTTGGTTAAGCTGCTAAGGATTCATCTGTTAGTTTTAAACTATGCAAATGTGTATGGGCAGTTAATTCTACTAACTAATCACACTTTTTAAAATAATGTAAAAAAAGGTTTTTGAACTAAAGCATGTATTTGGGAAGAACTGAACCACCTATTTAGATATTTAGTACAAGTTGCTATTTAATAATTCTTTTCATACTGTAAAATGGAAATACATCCTCATCAAAGAACAGTATTTCTCAGAATGCTGAGTGACATAGCCCTATCCTTGCTTTCTTGCTGTAGCTTTATGACAAAGCTCTTATTTAAACTATAACATAAAAGCACTAGGTTATGAAATTGTATGTAATTACCTGTGATGAAGGCCTCCAGCATCAGACCCAGTACCATTTGTATAGCAAGTAGGGCAATTGCACTTGGACAGTCTCCACTTGGGAACATTGTGCCGTAACCAATAGTGAGCTGTGTCTCCAGTGAGAAAGAAAAAGCAGCTGTAAAGCTTGTGATATACTTTACACAAATAGTGTGGTTTTCAGGTGGAGAATCATGATCGATCTCCAGATCCCCATTCATTTCTGCTAGTAGGTACCAGAGAACTGCAAAGACAAGCCAGTGGAGGACAAAAGAAGCAGAAAATACCAGCATCATCCATCTCCAGCGCATATCCATAAGGATTCCCCAAGCATCTTTTAGGTATGCCAGGCCTTTCCCGTGGGCACCATCCATTTGTAGTGTGCTGTGTCCATCTTTCGTGACCATTCTTGGGTATCGTTGGGCCAGGAGAGGAGCACTAGGTTTGGTGTTGTTGCCTTCTATCACTTCTGTCCTCATCTTCTGAAAATGAAAAGAAACAAAACTGTTGGATGCTTGTTTATCTGTAGTTCAGATGATGTTCAGAGATTCTGACACATTGGCAGTGGACCAGACGCTACCTGCAGCTAGCCAAGGGGATCTTTAAACATGCAGTTCTGAGAAAAGTAACTTTGGAGAGCCAGGTTTGCCACTGCTTCCATTGTACGATAATGATTACCTACAAAAATTAATGTTGGATCCTTCTTTGATGATAATTTAGAAACGTAAGCCAAACTTTTTGACTTCTCAGGTTTATTTGTGGGTCTAGTGGTTAGTTTGATAGTGAAGGAGTACTGCAAGTCTTACTTTTCTGAAATTCAGAGGTGTGTTCTGTAACTTTAGCAAATATGTGTTTAATATATAAGCAAAGCACACTATCAAAGCTATTATTAATATTATAAATGTTCTATATATTCCTTTGGTGGCCATCTGAAGGCTGTCATATCAAATATAATAAATTAAAATTTCCTCATTATAAGCTCTTGTGGGATTTTCTACCTAAATATGTTTACTGCTACCAACCATGATATTTTTATTGTCTAGAATTGTGGTACCTGGGATATAGCCTCTTCTGCTGAACATACTCAGGCCAGTGCTGTTGTAAAGCTGTATTAAAAAGGGGATAGAGAATAATACGGAAAATATTATGCAATTATATAAGCCGAGAGAAGTCCTGAGGAAAAAAAAAATCATCTCTAAACCCAATTTGCCAAAGGGGAAACTGGAGTGAGGCTTTTGTTATGTGTCCTTAATCATGTTTCTAATACTGTAGTGTGGCAGCTTGGGTTCCTGTGGAGTTACAAATATTGAGTATCTCGGAAAATAAAAGATCAATCCCTGTGCTTTTTATGAGCTTTTCTCTTATAGCAGAAAAAGCTCACAGCTTTAAAATTAACAAACATAAAAGAAAGCAAAATATTCAATCATGGTGTCTCCCTATTTGATAGAGACTGGTTGAAATGAAAAATGTGAGAGAAAGGATGCTGGCATATTTGAAAAGAGAGATTAAACTGGGGTAACTGCTGAATGACATAGTCACAGAGCAGCAGATCTGATCTAATATTGATGGTAAAATGAAACATATTTGGTCCATCTTGTTGCACAATCATTGTGTGTTGTTTGTTTCTCTCTGAATGGGATCCAGATATCTTATTTCAAAATAACAACTTCTGGTGGGGGGCTATCACATTTTCCAAATACTTAGACATTAGTATTCCCCTTCAGGAAAAATACGAAAATGATTGCATTGTAATTTGATACATGCTTACTACAGGCATAGTTATGATAATAAATTTGATTGAAATATATTCTTTACAAATGTGTAGGGTGGCTTCCTTGGGGTGGGGTGTATTAAACTGCTTTGAGATTAATTATAATCAAGCTATATAAAACATGTGTTAAATAAAAAACACACAAATTAGTCATGGGCCAGTCATCAAAAGTAGTTGCACTGTTTTATAGTACTACAGCACCTAAGATATTTACAATCAGTCAGTTTTGGCAAAATGTGGAGTAGAGTTCACTGATTGTGCAGAGCTAATCAGATGCTTATCTCCTGTATATGTTGTACTTGGCAACTCTGTTTTTGCTGTTTTGCTAAGCTTGCACATGAGTCATTATAATGGTTTTTATTGTTATGTTCCTGATATTATGCCATGCTTATGTCTCAGGTTGGTTAGAGACTTTATGTAGCAAGTGACTAACAAGTAAAATTATTATTATTATTGATGATGATGATAAATGAAAAAATAATGCAATATACAGTGTAGAACTGCTATTCTCTCAACAGAAACATTTTAAGCTTAAACTTACAGCAAAAGTAAGTTGAAGTCTCATGGATTGAGCAAGATGTCTCTATAATTGGGATTTGGGAGCACTGGTGAACAAGGCCATGACTGATTGATAAAGCTGATGGGGCAATGAAAAATGCTAGTAATAATACTTAGCCTGTATGTATTTAGACTTTTCAAAAGTTTTCCACATACATTATTGTAATTGTCTTTGTAGGCTGTAAAATAGGTCAGTATTTCTGTTCCAATTCTGCTTGTAGGGACCTGAAGCTTTGTTCACTGGAGAGGCAACTTTTGATCTGTGGGTTCCATGATCCACAGCTCTGTCTCTTCACCCTCATGCTGTACTAGCAAAACATATTGACAGTAAGTATTCAGGTAAATTTTATTCAGAGTAGACCTATTGAAATCAATGGCTCTAAGTCATGTTCATAATTTTGATGGGTCTGCTCTGATTAAAACAAAGTTGAATACCAGTGCCTCCGTTTCATTCCAGCATAAAATGAGCTCTCTTATTAAAAAGAGATTTTCCCCTTCAATTTGGGAAAAATTCCACACCGTCATTTCATTCTGTTAAGTCATATGAGCACTTCAAGTAAAATGGCTGTTCTGATAGTGTATCGGAAAATTGTATTAGTGAAGTCATCATATTTTATTTCTGCCAATGAAATATAAATATAAGCACAATGTTTCTATAAAGTACATAGCCCATTAAAACACAGGTAACTGAGGCTTGTAGTTTGCAAGTGGCTAGAGTTCAACAAAGTATTCATTTTGAACTGTTCCCTGGTAGAAAATATAAAATTTGCATTTGAAATTTTAAAAGAGACTCTTTGAACATGACTTTTGACTTTGTCAGAAGCAGAACTTTTCTTGACTTGAGAAAATGATGAGAAAAATACCATTTTGAAATGAAAGCAAACAATCCTAATGTCATGCTAAACATGCAAGTTTATGTTATGGGTTCAAGCCAGTCCACTGCATGTGTGGTGCCCAGAGCGATCACCAGAGGAATAACATGAACTCCAAGATTGCATCCTTTGATCTAGTGGAAGGGTTGAGTGTGACTGTGATGTGGCAGGTGTGCACATGCCTTGTATTACATGTAATAGCCTGCTGAGCTGCCTGCATATGTCCCTACCTCATTAGAGGAGGTAGGGTCTGCGTCAAAAATAACAATTTTTTGAAATACAGACCTACTATGAATTGATTCTTTATCCTACTGTGATAGTAATGCTGACAGTTTCAACTTTTTAAACAAAGATGCTACTTTATACATGGTTTGTTGGAAGGTGATGCTTGGTATTTGATATAAGTATTAAACCTACCATAGGCACTAAATTGCCTTTGGTGAGAATTTATTTTTTAAGATTTGGTAGTTATATATTTATATTTTGCATATTTAAGCGTTTCTGTTTTTATAACTAGCAATATGGTAAATAAAACACATTTTTTAAAAATTAAAGGAAGGAACAGCATAATTGGGCCCTGTGTAAGAATTCTGGACTTTAAAATTTTGTTAATAGTAATCTCTGTTAACAGCTGAATGAAAGCAACCTTAACTTGGCATCCAACATCTTTATTATATAGGTTTCATTATACATTGCAAGCATACCTCTTTACCTTGGCCTTTGACAACTGAGGTGTTTTTAGGACCCACCCTGTTCTTTTGATTGTAATTTTTTAAAACTGATTATAATACTGTATTTTTACATTGCTGTAACCCACCTTGGGACTTTATAGTGAATAATGTTTAAGAAATCTAAATAATAATAACGCATAATAATTATTACTGAAATAGTGATATTCTGCCTGACCCATGTTCATTAATGTTCATTTTGTATGGGGAATGCACTTTTGAGCTAAGAGTTCCACTACGTACCTGATCAACTACAATTGAAGCACACAAAAATTGCTATTTGCCTTGCTGGGCTTGGATTCCAGTGCACTAGGTAAAAGACAGGGACAAGGAACTACTAGTGTTCAAAGGATTATCTTACTGGGAAAGTTGGAAAAAGGATTATATCTACCGCTAATTCACCTCCTCAGACAAGAAAAACAGTTGACTTGTTACTCTTCAAACATTCCTTTTTATTTATTGTTTCCAGGAGGTAGTCATATGCAAAAGTTGCAAGAGCTATCTGTTTTGGAACATTGTTTTATATAAACTTAACACACCTTCATTACATCTTGTATAGTTTACTGTAACATGCTCTATGTGGGGCTGCCTTTCGAAAAGTGCTCAGAATCTGACTGGCCTAAAGAGCTGCACGCCAGGGAGCATGAACCTTACTTGTTACAATAGCTCCACTGGCTACACCAGTCTTTTTCCAGGCACAATTCAAAGTCCTATTTATGACCTATAAAGCCCTTATGCAGCTTAGCTCAGGCTATCTGAAGGACTATATGGGAGAGGGCCTTCTTGGTAGCTGCTCCGAAACTTTGGAACTCCTTTCCTAGAGAAAGGAGTTGTTTTAAAGCCAGCAGGCAAATACTGTTTTATTCCAACAGGCTTTGGGGAACTGGTTGTTTTTAAAGGAAATGGCTTTGAATAGCCCTGTCCTGTTTTTACTATCTCAAAATGCTTTAACTTGTCTTTACAGGAAAAGTGCTTCAGTTATGTATCATTTTGTTGCCCAATTCTGCATATTTTCTAGTTCTAGTACCCTTTTTTAGATGGGGTAGCCAAAACTGTAGAGTTCTTCAAATGTGTCTGCAGTGTAGATTTATAAAGGACCATTCTGACCATTTTATATGCAATATCTTTCCTAATAATCTCTAGCATGGAATTTTCCATTTTTGTCTCTGCCACTTACTTCATAGATATATCAATGAAATAATCAACTATGACTTCAGTATACTGGAGTATTTCAACCAGTTTGGATACTTGTAGTTCTGGAACATGTGGAGTTCTGTCTTCCCAAGAATGCAACCATGTTGTGCTCAGAAATTTATAGGCATAATCAACTACTTAAAGGCAATAGTTGTATAAATGCTACAAAGAGGACTTAGAATAAAGTATGCCTGGATTTCCCCTTTTTCTTAACATTATTGTTAGTGGGTTTGCTCTGCCCCATACTCTGCTTTAGACATTTAAGAGAATTTCTGATATTAATTTTGAATTGATATGTGTTTATGTGCAAATTGATAGACCTGCAAGTTGATGATGTTTTTTTAAAAAAATTGAAAATTCTACAAGCTGTACGTGTGCAGTGGTTTGAACAAAGTTCAGAAATCAACAAATGAAGAATAGTGGATTACTAATTCATTGCTTTCTCTCTGTAACCTTGTTTAAATATTTAGAATCACTGAATCTGGGGAGAAATTATAGTGGTGAGAATTATATAAGTATTCCTAACTTTAATACATTGGATATACCTGGAGTTATGACTTCTCAAGTGTGCAGCTGTAGAGCTGTGATGCTATCTCCAGCAAATGTATCCAGAACTCAGTGAGTTAAAAATAAAACTTTTTTCACAAAGACTTCTGCACTATACTTTCAGCTTAGCAAACCATTATACTTCCATATGTGCCTATTAAAGGATACTGTACCACTTATTTGCTAACTCTAAAAATAAGACACACACACCCCGTCAAGTTCTATACATAGTTCATAGGCTTCTGCATTAGGTGAAAATTTTTGAGAATCTTAACTTCTAATTAACAGTTAGAAAATAACTCCTCTTGTCCAGTGGTAACCAATGTAATGCCCTCCAGATGCTGTTGGTCTACAGCTCCTATTTCCCCTATGCTATGTTGGCTGGGCTTCATTAAAGCAGTAGTCAAAAAACTTCTAGTGGTCAGGCACCCAGTTGGCTACCCTTGCTTTAGTCCTTGAGTTCATGAAGATGGGTTTGAAAACAGGTTGATAGTATCTATACAAGACATCAGATATTTATGGACATAGAGCTTCTGTGTTCCACTTGACTGCATTCACCAACTTCATGGCTTCTGGTCACTTTTCTTTGACCTGTACACTCTGTTGCCTACCGTTTACTACTCCCCCCTCCCCTTACTGCAAACCATTTCTAGAAAATGAATGTTTTCCAAGCACTTGGATTTGGAGTTTAAATGTGTAAATTGAAAATATTTATTCATTTGTATAACTGAGCAAAAATGTATTTCAGTGTTGCAGATTTTTTGTCCCTTTGGCTTTCTCTGCTTTGTTACAAGAGCAGTTAAGACGTAGATGTATGTAAAGATTCAAGGACTCTCCTATTTAATTAAATTTTTCACATGACTCTTAATACCAACAAAACATTGCTTAAAAGTGATATTTGGCAATTGTTATTACATTTGTGTTTTACTACTGTAACCCACCCTGGGACCTAAGGGTGAAGGGTGAGTACTATATAAACCAGCAATAATCAAATGTATTTAAATTTTCCACACTACATTTTTGCACAGTAGATACACTTTCTTTAGCATTTAAGTATGTATCTTAAATTATATATTTGTTATATAAGTTTAACATCCCATGATAGATATTCTCCTAATTGATAGTCATTGTAATTGATAGGTAGATATTCTCCTAATTGATAGTCATTGTAATAATGGCACCTTCAATTTAAGTCAGATTGCTTATAAAATCTGTAGTAGTTTTGACATCCAGCTCACTTCAGAAAATTTACTTTGGTACCTGTTTGTAACAGTGAATAGTGCATTAATTCCTCTAGAAAATATTGCCATTTGATGTGAATAAGGTACTCTAAAACTACTGCTGAATATCATAGTCATTCTCTCCATAGATGTTCTAACGGAATATTAATATAAAGGCTTTGAAATTGAATTCACTTGCAAAAGTTTAAAGCCATAGATTATATCACTTAGAATTTGTAAAAGATAACATGCTACACTAGTCTAAAGAAACAGTGTTAGGTGCTGCTCATTGCAGCTGTGCAGTTTGCCATTTGCTTAGAGCAGACTTCCCCAACGTTGTGCCCTCCATATGCTCTGGACCACCCCTCACATCAGCCATAGCAGTGCCAGCTAGGGCTGACAGATGTAGTAGTCCAAAACATCTGGAGAGCACCAGGTTGGGGAAGGTTTCTCTAGTCAAATGGTGAGCTGCATGGCTGCAACCAACAGCATACTGGGAAGCCAGGTTGGGGGAGGCTGCCCTAGAGCAAGTAACAGTTGTTTCAAGGAAGTAACCAAAGGGGTAATACCCACTGCCACCCACCCTCCATCATTTCTGATGTCATGCAGTTTTGCCATAGTGCTCCCCAAGAACAGGTTCCTGTTCAAACTCTTCTTAAAGCTTGCAGGAAGTGTTGAGTGTGTGTACTTGCGCCAATATAGCAGGGCTGTCATTAGGCAGGTAGCAAATGTTGAAAGCATGGTGTATAGTTATGTGTGTGCCTTGCGACCTCTAAGCTACGCTGCTGCTCTCAGGTAATGCCCCCCCTCCCCCATTGCAGGTATCCAACGGCAGTCTTGTTGAATTCTATACATGGAATGTGCAGGAGTTTGTGTGTGTGTAATCTTGTAATTTGTCTCGCGCCTCAAAATGAGTTTTTTCAAAAATAGTGAAGGGTTAAGTGTAACCTAGCTACAAAAGTGAAGAAATAAGTGAAGGTATGTTACACCTGAATAGGTTGATACATGTGCCTTTGGATTTAAAAGTGATACATTTGAATAGTATCAGTGAAATAAAAATGGTATCCCTTTCACACTTTATTATGTACTGAATTTTTTCATTGAATAGACTATTTATAATTTCCCCTGGAAGTTTAAAACTATTCCCCAGATAACATTACCATGCATAAAATATCCTAATTCTTCACAACAATCATTTGTCCCCTTAAATAGGATCTTCCATGTGTAGAAGATAAAATAGCTTTGGGCAAACGAGTAATCTTAATATAGGTAGCAATCAGGTGTTTCTTAAACACTGACATTGTATAAGACAAATGAAGAAACTTGTTCGAAAAGTTTGTTTATATGGTTAGAAACCAATAAAATTTACATTTGCTTTATGACATAACATTTAATTTCTATTCAAATGGATATTCTGTGGTGAGCAACCAGAAAACCTCTGTGTCTAATCAAAAGAATCACTCAAATGATTTTTTA
The DNA here is from genome assembly GCF_027172205.1 of Podarcis raffonei. Taxonomy (NCBI): domain Eukaryota; kingdom Metazoa; phylum Chordata; class Lepidosauria; order Squamata; family Lacertidae; genus Podarcis; species Podarcis raffonei. The sequence goes on along the minus strand of NC_070606.1, from coordinate 62,387,798 downwards.
AATAATTGAATTTAAGTGGAAGTTTCTTTACACTGCTACACAAATTGCTAGCAAATTCCTTACCATCTATCAGTCATGCTTTATATAAGTTAAAGCAATAACATTTTTTCAAAACTTTTAAATAGAAAGATGAGATATTGCTGGAACCTGGAATTGAATTTAAAACTCTAGTCATCTGCATTACTATTAAAAACAACAACTACATCTCCAGGAATAAGTACACACTCAGTCTTCAATATCTGACTGGTCACAGGATGGTTACCTTTTTGAAGAAATACTCTTTTAGAATTGCACAGCTAAGATCTGCTTCATGCCTTTTATTAAAAGCTACAGAGCCATGCAAGATGCTGAAGTTACTTCCAGGGATCTCCTATACAGAACTGTTCCTTATGGAAATTGGTTCTGGAAGTTGTCACTGGGCAATATTCATTTGGGAAACAATCTCCTTTGAGAAAGTCTTACAATATTTGAAGTTGGTATTTCAATTGATATTTTTCAAAACAGGTCTGTCTAAATCCTCCAAAACTCCATTTTTGTTTTTGAAAGTCTAAAACCACAAAGCAGGAAATATTAATGTAAAAAAGTGATGCTATGTTAGCATCATGTACTTACCAGTGTATTTGTAGTTTTTATCTACCTGGCAGGGAAAGGGAGGAAGGCGGATGTCCTGGATATTGGAAACGAACCAAACTATCTTGTATCTGTATATAGTGATCCCAAGGAAGAAAAAAATCTTTTGACAACAGTTTGGAAGGATGTTTGTTCAAAATGGGCTTACGGGTCTCATTCCACAGTTTATAATGTGGGGGGTTGGCTTTCATATGAAGCTGATGTGATTGGTCATTCAGTCTGCAGGGGGGCCAATTAGCTGTGGTCATGTGGAAAAGAATGCTGATTTGTTCGAGCTTTCTTTCCCCAACACATACCCTAGCAGCTGTGGAGAAATCCACACGAACTTACTTGGAGAAAGGGGTGCATTTTTTATCTTAATCAGGATGGAGTTTTTAGGTTTGCATAATCTTACTTAAAGGTTTTACTTGGAGGTTCAAAGGAATGAAATTCCTCAGGACTGTTTTCCATTCAAGTTTTCTTGTGGTAGCTATTTAGAGTTCACAATTTCTTTGATATTTTATTTTAACCAAAACCAGGCAGTTTGAGGTGAAGGTGTGCTTTCTGTTTCACTTTTCTCTTTTTAGGTTTTTTTGTACCGTGTGGTGCACAGGATATCGGTATCCTAGAGATCAAGGTTGCTAATTAGTTTACATAGTTTACATAGTTGCAACCTAATTTTAGATGCAAGACCTGTAACTTTACTGTGTCTCTTATTTTGCCTCTACTGTTAAGTCAGCATTGCTCATAGGACTGTATTTAAATTACGTCAAAGAATATTATGTAGGATATTGCTGCATATAACATGGTTATGACCAAAAAGAGATGTTTACATTATGCTGTGTGAAATTAGTTTTAAATGTAACAGCTGACTAATAAAAGCGAGCTGAAAAGAGGCCCATAATGTCTACCTTTCAGAATCACTTGCATGATCTGTGAGGGTAGCTTTGTAGTGCAGTTCAGCATTTCACATTTTTCCTTAGCTGCTGATGTGAGGACTTTGATCGAACGTCAGACCTAAGAGGATCTGAGAAACAAAGGCTGTGATTGTTTGCAGTAAAAGTACTGAAGACCTGCTGTGAAAATTATTAATGTAGACCAATATAATGCTACTTAGAAACTAAAATCTCCCTCATGTTTTTTCTTTTAAAAAACTCTCCACAAAATACAAAACATTAATTCTTCATTTCATTAGCAGAGAACCTTGTAATACATGTTGAGGCACAGCACCTTAAAATTGAAACATGCATTTGTGACCTTCATGGGTATGGGGACAAGGGGACACTTTTCACTCAGTATAGCATAGTGCCTTTTCTTTTTACTATAAGAAACATTAACAGATAATGATATACAAATACTTTTATACTTTTAATGTATTTTTAATCTTTGTTGGAAGCCGCCCAGAGTGGCTTGGGAAACCCAGCCAGATGGGCGGGGTACAAATAATAAATTACTATTACTGTTACTATTACTATACTAACATCTTAAAATAAAAACCGGATTCACCATATATTAGAAGTATGTGTGTTCCTGATTCACCCCTTTAAACTGCCTCAGAAATGCAATTTTCGATGAAGATTGGCGTGGCGAGTAGTAATATTACAGTGCAGGTGAGAAGCTGTTCTGCCATATCTGTAAAGGTTAGTGGCATATGCAGAACTGTAGAGCAAACTTAAATGCATGTGAGACATACTGTCTATGAAATGTTGCACTTGTTTGTGTGAAAGGATTTGGATAGTTGCCATAACTATTGAAGTGCAATATTTTGGTAGGAAGACTGATGTGTATGGATACAATTGTGCAAATTCAGCTTTCAGTAAGGAAAACAGCATAATTCTTGGAGGGAAAGCATTTGTGCATGGGAAAATTCTGGTAAGTTGTTTAGAGACAGAGATGGTCAAAACTAAAATGAAATATGATTACGTTTTAGTCTGCCTGTACCCTAAAAATGATGACCAGTGATTTCTTAAGTCACTTTGTGTGTGGTCATGATTCAAGGTTGTGCAGTGATTTTCTTTCTCTCTTTCACAGTATTGTAAGCTGTCTTGTACTCGAGGGACTTTGGTTTAGAAACTATGTAGCCAACAATTAAAAGTTATTTGAAGGATCCTGAAAACGGACACTAAATTAAACTTATTTTTATAATAGAAATGTGTGTGTGAGTGAGTGAGTATGTCTTAATGTCTTATAGAAAGATTGTTGACACTGTTATTTGCTATTCTAGTAAAAAATTTCTCAATAAACAAGTTCTCAGAAGATTGTATTCCAGAACACCACTTTAGTACTTTGAAGTCAGTCCCTTTTAAAACTTCAAATTACATAGCTGTAGACTCTGTTGGCTGGATGTCTTTGTTGTATCTGAACTTTTCCATAAACACCATTGCTGGCTTGGGGTCAGACATGGAATGCAGGTGCCCTTTCACTGCTCCTTCTCCTCAGGAAGTCCAGTCAATTAGTTTGAGGCAAAGCCACAGATCTTTTTCTTTTTCCTTTTCATCCTGGGAAATCATGGCCAAACACCGACCTCCACACCAAGTAACTTAAACCAAGTGAAATGAACATACTAGGGGTATAAGCTACGTTCCTCGTTAGAATACTTTAGACTTTGACGTATGTGTGTACTAATGTTGACTGAGCGACTATTTACTTCGTCATTTTTAATAACTTCAGAACGTAATATACCTGGGTCTGTTCTTAGTTGGATTTGAAACATAATTTCATCCAGTTCTGTGTTTTCTCTTTTCAGTACCCTTAAGCTTTGAAATATGTTGTTACCTGTTGACAAACACACCCGTGTTGTTTCACAGTTAATAGCCTTAGATTCAGAAGTAAATTCAGTGTGGCTTTCTCTCTAGTGAGCATGCTAGAACTACAACCTTAATTATGGATATTCTATGATTTCCTCCTGGCATTGTGGGGTCATTGGGTTGGGCTTAGGCTCCTCCACTGATAATGAAAACAGGAGGAAAAAACTCTTTGGGACAGTCACTTTCACTAGTGCCCCCATTTTCTCTACTTCTACCAGGCTGTTATTTTTCTTCTTTTACCTTTTGTCACCATTTTCTTAGAGAACGCACCTTCCTTTAATCGGCTGCCTCACACCCTTTCCTGCCCTCCTTTTTGTGGCTTTCTGTACCTTTTCAGAAATACAAAAACCTGAGAAATTTATCTCCACTTTACTATCATCCTTCCTTCTGACTGCTCTTTCTCAGGCAGGGACATTAATAAAGCCATTGAGCACCCAATTACTTTTCAACTTCACGCTACCTGATATTCGTGGGCTGTGGCATTCCAGCCCAACGTTGCTGACCGGGCCAATTTTATGCTGTTTGGAGAGGATGCCCTCAAGGATATCCTAAAGATAAGTGGGAGGTACTGGTGATGCAAAGATACTGGTGACAACCAATCTTCCAACCAGTCCTTTCAGAACTACCTTTCCCCGGGGCAAGGAAGAAACTACAGACAGAAGTCCTCCTGGAACAGCAGTGATACCCACCCAGGCAGCAGAACACAAGATATCTCCCTCCAACACCTACAGAAATAATCCCCAGCAGAACCAATGATGCTACTCTGCCCCAAGTCAGGGGTCATCTACAAGCCTTCTTCAGCTCTTGGTGTCAGATTACTACAGACCACTGGATTCTCAATACTATATCACATGGATACATGATAGAACGTCTGGCACCCCTAAACTGGTTCCTCCCATCCCTGATCCTCCAACAGTCCATTCAAGTAACAGGTGATATGTAATTGTGTACAGCATTGTCTCAACATGTCAGCTATCGAACCAGTCCCCCTGAGAGGAATTATTCTATGACATATACTTAATATTATCTGTAGTGCCATGACCAGATTACTTCCTGATGCAACTGGACTTCTCTGTGACCCTTCCCCTCTGCAGGGATGTAGGACCAATTTGAATGATTTGCCACCACCACTTAATGGATCCAAATAGCTTCCAGAGAGTGGTAGAGACATCTTATCCCATGTTGATGGCTTCTCCACTGGAATGCAGAGTTAAGCAGGGCTATCGACCGTCTGGCTCCAAAGCACCCTCTCTAATTGCATGCAAGAATTCTGCAGTGGTTTCTTGTACTCCACCAGTGGGCCATCACACACATTCCACATCACCACATCAAAATGCCACCAAAAGTGTGGGTAGTGATGAAGTGGGCATCTAGCAGAAACTTGCAGAAGGGCACATCTTTTCATGACCCTTACCTCATAGTTGTCACCACAGATGACAGCCTCTAAATTTGGGGTCTCACTGTGAGGGACAGATAATCCATGCCCAAAAGTCTCCAGAGGAAGCTGAACACTCGGCTGGAGCAGCCCACCTGGCTATGATGCACTTTTCTCCACACCTACACATCAAACGTGCTCCTACGCATGGGCAACTCTAACTTGAAATCCTACCTCAACAAGCAGGGGATCACCAAATCCTGGGATCTCCAAATTGAAATGTTCCACCTCATGCAGTGACCGAAACACCACCTCCTCAGCCTCACATTGGAACACATATCCGGGTAGTCTGGAATCTCTGGTTTTCCAGCACAGTATTTTCCACCATCTTACGTTCTCGCTTATCCATCCACTCTAAGAATATACAAAGTCACATGGAAGATCTTCCTGAAGCAATGCAAAGCAACGGTACTGGATCTTCTTGCATTCCTCCAAAATGGCCTCAGCAAAAGTCTAAAACGCGACACTCTGATGAAACATCAGGCGGCGGCTGTTTCTTCCTCAAACACACCACCTCTTCCAGCTGTCACCCCCTGATGAAATGCTTCCCACAAGGAACAATCCTACAGTGTTCCCCAGATGCCCACCACTTCCCTTCTTGGTACCTTCACAAAGTGCTGTCCACCCTTCAGAAACTTCCATTTGAGCCCCCGAAGGAAGTACTTCTCAACATTGAAAAGTCTTACAGTGGAACCTCGGGCTACAGGCGCTTCAGGTTACAGACTCCGTTAACCCAGAAATAGTACCTTGGGTTAAGAACTTTACTTCAGGATGAGAACAGAAATTGCGCGGCAGCGGGAGGCCCCATTAGCTAAAGTGGTACCTCAGGTTAAGAACGGTTTCAGGTTAAGAACGGACCTCCAGAACGAATTAAGTTCTTAACCTGAGGTAACACTGTATTTCTAATAGCAATAACTTCGGCTTGATGGGTCTCTGAATTGGTCACCCTGTCTATAGCTAGACATCTCTGTATCTTCCACAAGCGCAAAGTGGTTCTTAGAAAGAACCCCTCCTTTCTCCCCAAGGTACTTTCCAGCTTCCATATTCAGCAGGAACTTGATCCTTTCCACCTTCTGCCCCAACCCCTCTCACCTATTAGAGAAGACATGGCACTCATTTGATGTCCAATGAGCTCTTAAAGTGTATATTACCAGGACTGAAGAGATCAGACAATCAGAAACCCTGTTCATTACCTTCCACCCTAACTCACTGGGCAAAAAGGTTAACCCTTCCACCTTATCTGGGTAGGACCTCTATAGCCTACAACTTGGTGAATTGTATCTCACCCTACAAATTTGACTGCCCACTCTACCAGGGTTGATTGCCCCTAGTGAACATTTGTAAGACAGCCACATGGGTATCTCCCAGTGCATTCATGATGCATTACAAGATAGGAATTTGTGTCTCCATTGAAGCTGCCTTTGGCCGCAGCACCCTACAACAGGCTTTCCACATTATGGGATGCAATATCTTCTACCTGACGGCATTTTAGCCACCTTGTTTACTTTGGGAACATGGGCACCTTTGTGTTGCTTTCCTTACAAGACTCTGATGATTGTTCAAGCTTGGTGAGTTCACAAACTGATTGGGAGCCATCCACGTCCCAAAGGATTTTTCCTCCTTCCTTTGTCATCAGGAGAGGGGCCAAAGCCCAACCCTATGACTCCCATGCTGCAAGTCAAAATCTACCCTTTGGGTGAATATTGGTTGTACTTTTTAGGAAGGACGTGATTGAATAGAATGTAAAATTATCCTAGTTTGCTCACAAATGACAATCATTTCTTTAAGCATCATTATGACGATTTTTTTTTGGATGAAGCAGTTCAATCAATCAATCAAATCCATTTATTGTGAGGACCATGCCTGTGCACAAACATCAACACTACAATAGTTAAAAACATTAAAATTCATTACATACTATGCCAACAAAACCTTCTTCCCACAAAATATAAAAGGAGGGAAAACGAGCAACGAGTTAAACAGACGATGAAGGGGTCTTTACATTGTCGTCCATAAATCTTTCCCTGGCTTTCATGGCCTTCATCACAAAAACCGCTACCACATGGGTAATGCGTGGGTTTGCATCAACTAACAAAAATTTTACTCTATCTTCAGGACTGGTTATAGAGTTGGGTATAATTTGCAGCAATGCGTCTCTAAAGCCCGAGTAAATGGGGCAATAGAGGAGGTAATGTGTAAGATCCTCTTTAATTTTCATAAGGCAAGGACATAAACGATGTTCTACTGGGGTTTTTGTGTATCTACCGGTCAAATAAGCAGTTGGCAATGTTTGAAACCGTGCCATAGTAAAAGCTCTCCGAAGGGTGGGATCAGTGAGCTCCACCAAGTAGTTGGCACAGATTTTGACTGCTTTTACTCGGGGGAACCAGTAGGAAAACCCAGAGTTTTTTATCTTAGTGGAGTCCAAAAAGGCGTCTTTTTCAAAGATCCATTCCCGAACTTTATCAGGGCTCCACAATTTGAGAGTATTAAACTCAGGTAGGTTGTATCTAGATAGAATGTCTAGCAGGTTTTTATGCCAAGTGGTATTATATTGTAATGATACAAAGGCTTGTTTAGCCAATAAGGTGTTCGGGGCATCTATGAGGTTGGTGAAAAAACGCAGAAATCTTAAGTGGGCCCTGGCAGACACGGAAGGTAATCCTACTTCCACTCTTAGGAAAGCTGCCGGAGTGCTCTGAGGGAGGCCTAGAATTCTTCTGAGATAAAAATTTTGGAAGATTTCAAGCCGTTCTAACAACTTCTGATTCCATCCCCAGAGTTCTACTCCGTATAACATCTGGGGAATCACTTTTCCAACAAAAGTTTTTAGTGCCGGGGTCACCAGTTGCCCTCCCCTCGAATAAAAAAAGCTGAGCAGAGCACCAAGGATGAAGCAGTTATTTTAATTCTCTGTTATTTGAAATTAATGACAATGAAGGTTTTAATGCTAGTCATCTGGCACTGGTCATTATTATTTTATTCCTGTTGACCCAAATGTAAATTTTAGAGATTCTGCTTGTAGGTTTTAACTATTCTAGGGTAAATAGAAAACCATGTTGAATTACATTTTAAAGATGATAAATAGAACATTTTTACTGAGTTGGATTATGCAGTGCTTAAGAACACCTCCCATACAAACAACAACAGAATGCTTGTGCCATTGTAAACTTTGATGTGACCAGGAATAGTGCCTTGATACCTCTGAACTATGGTAAAGCAATCTCTCATTGAACATCAGGTGGCATCTAACTGTTTATGCAAACTTTGCAGATGCTCTTCCATCGCTTGTTGCAAATTGAACTTTTGACTTTCTTAAATGGTTACAGCTGTTTTGTAAATCTCCTTTTTGAAGTCTAAAATCCTTCATTTGTTTTTTAGCCCACAAAAACTGTAAGAAGAGCTTAAAGAAAAGCATTTATCATTATAAGAAAAGTAAATCAATATATATTTGTTCTTGTTTTCTTTCACCTGAGTATCTTATGATTTAAATTGCATAAGGTCTGAATTCTATTCCAGGTGCCCTTCACAATGACTGTTACATACATATTTATTTGCTTGCAGTGAGACCAAACTTTGAGGATGCTGGAACCGTAGCAGCAGGAAGGAAGCATGAATTTATACGCTCTGAGAGCGAGAACTGGCGCATCTTCAGGGAAGAGCAAAATGGTGAAGATGATGATGGAGGTTGGCGGCTGGCTGGTTCGCGAAGGGATGGTGAGAGATGGCGCCCTCATAGTCCAGGTGAGAGGAAATATGGAAAAGTGCAGCACAGTCTGGTCAGAGGCAGCAAGCCAGCAATGTCTGGAAGGAAAACTTCCTAAAACAATATTTGAAAGGCTTGTTCTATGATGGCAAAATCGTTTTTAGTTTTTTAAATGGGTTGTTTTGTTTAACCCACTATTTCCAGAACGTCTAGAAAAAAAGCAGCTCTTCTTACCTGCTCTGATTTCTTTTCCACCAAACGTAGCTTCCTTTAGTGATCACTCTGAATCATGAGGCTGAAGTTCTGTCATATGCTTCCAGCTACTTGTATAGAAGTGGAAAAACTGTTTGTCATGGAGAATACAGCATTGTGTGTCTTCCTGACGTCAGACATAACTGATAAATGCACAATAAAGCAGCAGTGTGTCTAACTTTGACAGTATTGAAACAGCTGAACCAGCACCACATGATCAGATGTGAAGATTTTACTTAGGGACAAGTACTTGCAGTTCATTTAGTATTTTCTTGTTTAGCATATGAAGAACAACAAGCTAATAAATTTTTTGTTCTTAATAAGTCCATCTGTCTTTTGACAGAAGTCCCGAGGCTGAAATATCATTGGGTAATTTCTGCTACTTTAAAGGAAGTGTAGAGAAACGCCGCATTGTGTAGAATACTGAGGGTTTTTCTGTAGTTGCTCTTTAATTTAGATATAGCTGTTTTAGGATAACACTTACTCATTGTCATTTGTGTAATGGAATATTCTCGATCAAAGAGGTGGGCATTGCAGTAGTCTCAAGTGGAATCCATTATTGCATGAACAGACTTCCACATAGAATCATAGAATCATAGAGTTGGAAGAGACCACAAGGGCCATCGAGTCCAACCCCCCGCCAAGCAGGAAACACCATCAGAGCACTCCTGACATATGGTTGTCAAGAGTACAACAGGACTTTATATTTCTCCCCCCCCCCAAAAAAAAAATCTGCTTGAGAGGCCTCCCTATCTCAAGAGACTTCCCAAACTCCTGATTTTGGAGAGCATATGGAAGACTTTTGGGGTAAGTGAGGAGAGGAAAGTGAAGTCACACAAAACAGTATTGGGCTACAACCCTCAGTTCCTTACTGGTTGGTCAAAGTATTGTTCTTTCTCTGTGTGTACAGAGAGAGGGAGGCTTTAATTAATTAATTAAACAGCTTTTAATCTGCTGTGCAACCCAAGACTCCCAGAGAGGCTTACAAAGTAAGTAAAACAGTCCCTGCCCTCAGATTTGCCATCTGAAAGGCATGACACACAAGGAAAAAGGAAAACAGAGAGGAAGAGAAGAAAGCAATCTCAGGCACCAGTTCTTAAAGGTTACGGTTCTTTTAATTATTGCTGGGATGGAAACAGTACAGTTAGCCTGATAGAATGGCTGCTGTTAGGTGACAACGGAGGGAGAGTCAAAGGCAGCATGCCTCTCAGCAGAGGTAATAGAGCAACCCTACTTCTCTCCTCTCCTTTTGCTCTGCAGGCTTGATGCCCTATCAGCTACATCCAAGACTTCTGATTCCAATAGCCATTTCTATCAGGATGACAAATAGTATCCTGTATCTAGTATAACCAAGTTAGCCAAAATAAGTGGCTTATGCCAAGCCACATTTGAAGATCACCACGTTTCAAGCCCCAGTATCGCTCACACCAACTTGCTTGGAAATGCTTCACCTCTCCCAGGTTGTAGAAAGGTGCATCAACACCTGCTGGTGCCTGCCTGCCTCATTCTCATGTAGGCTTGGGCACAGTTGCACAGCCCTTAGAAACAAGCTTGTTGGCTACAAATCCTTTCCCAGAATTATAGTGCTAGCAGGCCACTTCACCATAGTGACATACAAAACAAGGGCAGATTAAATAAGTAGAATTAATTACCACAGCTTACAAACTACACTCCAAACTCCAGAAAGGAGGATTGTCAGCTAGCAGACAGAGGGTGAAGGCAAGCAGTTTTGAAGATGCTTTAGGACTGATGGAGTTAGTAGAATAGATGCTGCCTGTGATCTCAAAGAGAAGCATAAAAATATGGTAATCCCCATAAAGTGGTACTTGTCTGGATTCATAGAACCACATAGAATGGTCTTACTAGCAAAGGCTGCCCCCCTGTGGCTGAACAGATTGTGAGGCTGCTATTCAGAAAGATTGTGAGGCTGCCCTGGGATTAACTCATAGTTAAATTGTTTTTGTTCTTTTAAGCCCACTTGCATGGAGTTGGGTTGTACAGTCCTTTACATTAATTATATAGCTCAAAGAGACTGTGGTTTAAAGGGGAAATAGTGATGATATATTTATAAAATGCGTGTTTCAAGGTGGACCATAAGCTGTAGTGGCGTTCTGAAGTGCTGTCACTTTGTCCTCTCTTTTCCCTATCCTCTTTTCCTCTATCCCTTTCTCCTTCCAAACAAGTTCTTGCCCTATGGGACTCTTTTGTAAAGTTACTTTCCCGCCCCCTTAGACGGCCCTCGTTCTGCAGGCTGGAGAGAACAGATGGAGCGACGGCGAAGGTTTGAATTTGACTTCCGAGACCGGGATGATGAGCGGGGTTATCGAAGAGTGCGATGTGGCAGTGGCAGTATGGATGATGATAGGGATAGCCTTCCTGAATGGTGCTTAGAAGATGCAGAAGAAGAAATGGGGACTTTTGACTCATCTGGGGCATTCCTTTCCTTAAAAGTGAGAAACTTTCTGTGAACTTGTCATAATATTAACGGTATTATTTATAACCAGTAGTATAAAGTTTGTTGTTTGCATGTGTGTTTTCCTTAGAAGGTTCAAAAGGAACCAATTCCTGAGGAACAGGAAATGGATTTCCGTCCTGTAGAGGAAGGGGAAGACAGGTCTGATTCAGAAGGAAGTCACAATGAAGAAGCCAAAGAAGTAGATAAGACACATGGAAGGGAAAGTGTTAAGACGGAGCATACAGCAGCAGCAGGTAAGGAGGATTTCTCAAGTCTATCCTTTTAAGTTTTGCTTCCACCTTCCAGCTCAGTTAAATAAAGTTACCAATCATTTCAGAAGTAACAGAAGAAACAGTGAAAGAATCTTCACCATCCACCAGGTCAGGTACTCCACCAAAATCCCAGTCACAGGAGCCATTACCTACAAGCCTGCTTGAAAGAAGGGAAGACTGTGTTCCAGAAGTAATAGAAAAAAGAGAAGATAAAGAAAACCAAATGGAGGATATCCCATCAGCCAAAGTGCCCAACAGAGAAGGTAATCATATTTCAGGTTTGGCATAATGTATATGCAAAGTATGCAAAAATAATAAAATAAAATAAAAGACTGTAGTGACAAAGCAAGGTGGAAAGGATGAACTGGTCATTCATACATTGTTTAAGCATTGTTGAAAGCATGCCATCTTGCTTATTGTCTGATTCTACATTTTATCACATAATAACAGTTCCGGTAGAGAGAAGGGCCTTTAAAGAAATTTAATGTCCTTTCTTCCCCATCCCCAGATCCAATTTCTGCTGTCCAGCCTTTACCACAGATTTCTCCAGATGCAGCTTCCCTTGTTCATCTTCCTCCTCCAGAGTCAAATCCAATTCCTGCCTTAAGGCCTGTTCAGACATCAGTCACAGCTGCTCCAGGGATGGGTAATATTCCTGCTGACCCTGATGACGAAGAGGGCCTCAAACATTTAGAACAGGTAGAGCATCTTCGTGAATTCTGGTTTGTTTGTTTTTTGTTGTTGTGCTTCAAAGGCTGAAAGAAAACATTATTTTGTATTATTACCTTGTAAATGCAGCTACCTGATTCAGGTGATTGTGGGTGAAAGCTTTGGGATTTAGACCGGTTGTTGAGAATATCATAGCAATAGCCTTTACAAGTCAGGAGTGCTTATGCACCCAAGGTGGAGACAGGAGTTTAAGATGCAACCTAGAGCTAATGTACCTAGTCAACTATAGACTAGCACACCCCTCACATAGACCAACAGTTGGCAACTGCAGATGAAAACTAGTTTTGGGCAGGACTGGCAACTAATTGCTTTTACAATGTTTTCCTGCAACTGATCATGAAAATGGGCAAAACTATATTGATGTATTAATGGGCAAAAATGACACATATTTTGCAGTTTGACAATACTTCAGATAATCAACTTAATTTTCATTAAAACAGTTTCAGCCTGTATGTTCCTGCCATCTCCTTCTCAAACAAAAATGGAAAATTAATATTTTTGTTAATTAAAGAAGGGGAATTCCTGTTTTCTAAAATTAAGTTGAATCTATCTTGTATATTTGTGTGGTATGCAACTCCAGTAGGTTAACTTTGTGAGTACTAAGTGAATCAAGTTGAAAAATGGACACACACCCCGACATTAATATAAATAGATAATCACCTGACTTCATTCATGAGCATTGTGACAGAATGCGTGTACGCAGTAGAGAATATGAGAGTCACCTCATGCTGCTGATACTCAAGTACAAAATATACACACACACTATATTCCCCCCTTCAAAATACAAATGAACAGAGGGCCAGTCCTTTTCCATGTCAGTCACATATGTTTTAAGGGTAAAGCATTGATATGTAGACATGATCATCTTCAGAGCCCTTCTCTGTCTGCTGATTTTATATAGGAGCCCCTCAGTGTAAAAATGGCAAATAAAAAATGAGTGAAAATGCAGACTGAAAAAGACTCTGAACATAGATTCTGAAAATGACTCCAGAAACAATTCTTCGTTTTCCAGTAGTTTGAATGTTGCTTAAACATGTTGCAAGAAACTTGAATTTCCAAAGACCAATAATTTCTTGTAAAATTCCAACCACGATGTATACAGACATCATTACAATTATTACAATTAATCTATTAACCACCATCTCAAGGTGATTTACACGTAAAATAATGAAAAGCAGTTAAACACAAAAGCAACAGAGACATTTCAAACAAGACTAAAACCCCAACAAGCAGACACTTTTGATAAAGATTCATTTATCAATCTTGGAAAGCCTGTTGGAACGAAAATGTCCTCAGCTGTTTACAGAAGCTGACCATCCTTGCTGCTTACCAGATAATAAGACTTGCTTCCCGGCAAGCAGTTCTGCCAAGCTTTATTATCTTTTTGCATAATTATTTAAACTTACCTTTTCATTCCTTTGTGTCTGAGTCCACCAACCATGATGGTATTATTCATAAGGCTTTCTGCTGAATTTCACCTTATTTCACTGACGGTGTGTAACCTGGCAGTAGTAACCTCAGTCGTTCTTAATGTCCCCCCCCCCCCCCCCTTGCTGCAGCAAGCAGAAAAAATGGTGGCATATTTGCAGGACAGTGCCCTGGATGATGAAAGGCTAGCAGCCAAACTTCAGGAGCAGAGAGTAAAGGGTACTTCAGTACCATTACTCCATGAGGCCATGCAAAAGTGGTTCTACAAAGATCCACAGGGAGAAATTCAGGGTAAGCTTTCATCCTTACCGCTTTTTATTTTTATTTCACTGGAATGTTGTTGTTTTTAGTTATATGTGCACTAAAAAAAGGGTGAGACATAAATAAAAGAAAAAGAAACACCACCCATGTAGAAGGCAAAGTAAAGGGGGGGAGGGAGGGAAATCCATGTATACTGTATACTTTACAAAGTTGTTACTGTACTCCATCAGATATTAACCTATTGCAGTATTTGTAAGAATGGATTCCAAATGTCATTGAATCTGTCCATGGCAAGTTGCGTTTGTATGCAAGTTGTTCATATGTTGCGAGTTTGTATAAGTCTTCCATCCAATCGTAGAAGGGAGCCGCATTTTTATTTTTCTAATTCATCAGTCTTAATCTTTTTGCTGTGGTAAGGGCACGGAGAATCCACTCATATTGTCCCTTTGTAAGGTTCTATGTGCTGGGTATATAATTCAAAGGGATATTTTGCTCTGTAAATGTAAGGTTGTTCCATATAGTTCTGTTGATAGTTTCAGTTACCGTATTTTTCACCCTATAGGACGCACTTTTTCTCCTCCAAAAATGAAGGGGAAATGTGTGTGCGTCCTATGGGGCAAATGCAGGCTTTCGCTGAAGCCTGGAGAGCGAGAGGGGTCGGTGCGCACCGACCCCTCTCACTCTCCAGGCTTCAGGAAACTCTGTGCAACCCTCGGGAGACCGGCTCCGAGGGTTGCGCAGAGCTGCCTGCAGTCCCGGGCTCAGCGCAGCTCTGCGCGGCCATCGGGAGCCGGCCGCGAAGTCCCGCCCAGCTCCCGATGGCCGTGCAGAGCTGCCTGCAGTCCCGGGCTCAGTGCAGCTCTGCGCGGCCATCGGGAGCCGAGCGCTAAGTCCCGTCTGGCTCCCGATGGCCGTGCAGAGCTGCCTGCAGTCCTTGGCTCAGCACACTTCTCCCCATTGCCACCCCCCCCGACCTGGTTCTTCCAGCCCCGCACCGGGGGGGGGGGGAATAAAATTTTTTTTTCTTTATTCCCCCCAAAAAAACTAGGTGCGTCCTATGGGCCGGTGCGTCCTATGGGGCGCAAAATACGGTACCTTCTGTCAAAAATCTTTCAGTATAGAACAATGAAAAAACATGTTTTAGAGAAGCATTATCCTTGTTGCATCTCCAACAGTTAGATACCTTAGATAGCCCTTTTTTAAACAAGCGTAATGGGGTCCAGTATATTCTAAATATTATTTTTTGTTTTTTGAGCCTCAGTTTAAGGTCCAGAGACACCCTTGTTATAGCACTTAACACAGATTCTCACTGTGGGGTCGAAGTTGAGATCTCTAATTCTTTTTTCCATTTCTCCCTCAGTACCGGTATATCAAATTGGTTTGCTAGTGACATATATTTATATATGTTGATGGCCGGGTTTTTTTGTTGTGTAAGAATTAATCACTTGCTTCAATATCTCTGGGGTCTCTCTGGCTGTAAAAGCTGCTGGTCCGTAGATGGTGGTTAGCAAGTTTTTTTATCTGGAGATATTGCCAATGAGCATTTGTAGGTAATCTGTATTTGTCTCTTAAGACAGAATATGTATAAAATTCATCCTCTTTGTTTATCAGCTGTTCGAACGTTAATATACCCAAATTCATCCACCTCTTCCATACAACTATTTCTTTCCCAATTTTTAAAGACAGGTTTCCCCACAAAGTCATTTGTTGTGGAAGAAAAGGTCAAATTTATATTTTCTGGACATGTGGTGCCATATCATTCGAACTAATCTTATTGTTTCAATAGCATCTTGAGTATTAATGTATTTAGACCCAAGTGCTACCCATCTTTCTAAAGGTGCTACATAGGAATATTCCAAAGAAGCCCAATTTGGACAGTTGTTTTTAGTTATGGGTCTCCAGAATTGTATACCTGACAGTAAATATGCTTGGTGATACAATTCTAAGTCAGGGATCCCAAATCCTCCTCCTTTTATTGGTATTTCCATTTTTTGCATAGATATTCTTGTAACTGAAGAGCCCCAAAGGCATTTTCTAAACAAAGATTTAATTTTATGAAAGTATTTGTTTGGTATGTAAATTGGAATTCCTCTTAAGGTATAAACTAGTCTGGTATTATGTTCATTTTATTTCACTGAAATATTAAGGGAAATTATAATACACTGCCTATGTACTTAGGGTGGCATCAGAAAATGTCTAGCTCTATAAGTAAGATCAAGACACATACGGCACATACTTAGAGTAGTCCCCCAGATACCAGGCTCTATATGGGCTGTGACTGTTGGGTGCAACACTCAGTAGAGGTGTCACTCTTGTCTTCATGGATTTCATCCCTTGATGATTTTGCAGGTCCGTTCAGTAACCAAGAGATGACAGAGTGGTTCCAGGCCGGGTATTTCACAATGTCACTGTTGGTGAAAAGAGCATGTGATGAGAGCTTCCAGCCGCTTGGAGACATCATGAAAATGTGGGGCAGGGTTCCTTTCACTCCCGGTCCAGCACCACCTCTGCATTTGGTAAATATGACAATGTGTAAAAAAGTTAACCTTAAATTAGAAAGTTAAGAGATGCCAGTTTTAGGGGTTTGTGTGCTTTTGTGCTACCAGGCACAGAGCAGCAAAGACTTTTAGAGAGACTGCCTGTATGTTGAACATATACTCTGAGCCGCAATAGAACGGGCTTTCCATACAGGAAGGGAAAAGTGCTTACTTTACCTAGAAGTGAAATAGCAAAAGCCCTCATTGCTACTAGTTCACTTACCTAAAAGCCTTCGAATGCTGCTTCAGTTGGATCTGGCTGAACTGCTTTCTATGCACAGCAAATTGCAGAAGGAAATTAAGCCACAATCAGTAAAAGGTAGCTCCTACTGAGGCCCCTGACCCTTACTCCTTTTTTCAAGCATGTTACTAGTTGTGGTCCTCCTGACTCCAGCCTTGTTGGTGTAGTCCAAAGACGATCTTTGAATCAGATTTGTCCTTGAACCAATTCTGCTTAGCAGCGAGAATTCTCCCCAGCAACAGGTGTCTTTATCTAGGCATGTCTGGGGGAAGAGAGATTCAGTGTCTGCCTTTGTCTATAAGAGTCTCTGAACCTGTCTCTCTAGCTGGATTGCTGCAGGGAGCAGAGAAAATTGAAATCTCTGTATATTGTTCTGTTTTATTTATGTAGACCAGTAGTGATATAAAGCTATGCAACTTGTAATATAAATAAATACTTTGAAGAAGAACTGAATGGGTGAGGTGTTTATTCCTTCACGGGCATTCACCGATAGAGAGCTGGACTGCTGCTGCTGTGAAGACACAGGAAGACTTTCTGGGTAACTCTGCTGTGAGACAGTAAAAGGAACCCCAAAGGATTGGAGCACACACACTAACAAGCCTGCCTTGCTTCTGCCGCTGTGGCTTGATTTAGCATGTGGCACACAGCTTCTCCCTCTTTCTTCATATCTGGGAGAGGTAAAGTAGGAAAGCATAGGGCCTTCCTCGAGGTAGAGGAGCATGTATCTTATGCACTGGGGATATTTGCTCCAGTTTCCTTTGCCAAGGAATGGTCCCTAGACACAGTTTAACTATATACACCCCTTTATTTTCCACTTCACACAATCCTTTATACTTTTTTACTAAACACAGTAAGCTGTAAAAATGTTGTTCCATTTAATAACTTTTAATACAAAAATATAGAGCCAGTGTGGTGTAGTGGTTAAGAGCGGTAGTCTCGTAATCTGGGGAAACAGGTTCGCGTCTCTGCTCCTCCAGATGCAGCTGCTGAGTGACCTTGGGCTAGTCACACTTCTTTGAAGTCTCTCAGCCCCACTCACCTCACAGAGTGTTTGTTGTGGGGAGGAAGGGAAAGGAGAATGTTAGCCGCTTTGAGACTCCTTAAAGGGAGTGAAAGGTGGGATATCAAATCCAAGGTATTTCATAATCATAATGTTGTAAGTCACTGTAATCAGAGTTGTGCGTATGCTCATGAATCCTAACATTTGATGTAAGTTCAGCTATCGATTTGTTTACAACCACAGGGAGAGTTGGACCAGGAACGACTGACTAGACAACAGGAATTAACAGCCATGTACCAAATGCAGCACCTCCAGTACCAGCAATTTTTGTTACAGTAAGTTTATATCAGGGGTGGCTAACCATTGGCCCTCCAGATGTTGGACTATAATTCCTTTCATCCCTGATCATTGCACATGCCAACTGGGGTTAATGGGAGTTGGAACAGCATCTGGAGCACCACAGGTTAGCATCCCCTGGTCTATAGAAATATTTGTCAATGGCCATTTTGCTTTGTTTAAATGATCTAGAGCAGGGTAGTCCAATTTTTCTGTTAACAGCCTATTTGGTTTCTATTCTGGGCACAGAGAAGGGATGGAGCACTTTATTCCTCTTCCTCCAGCCTGCCTGCAACTCCTGGTTGCTTAAGGCTGCCAGCCTAGTTCTTAAATAAAAGGCTTGGAACCTGAGTTCTCTTCTGCTGGCAGGAGTTTTTCATGAGCAGACTTGCTCATGGGATGCTCCTGCCAGTGGAAGGAAGAAAGTGACGTTCACTTATTTCCCCTTCCCCCTCCATTCCCATGTGTCCCCTGGAGGGCTTGTGGGGTAGAGAGAGTTGGCTCCAGTAAACTCCTTTTCCACCATCGTGATCCTCCATTCAGTGAAAACTTTCCATGGAAAGGGGGAATCCTGTACGACAAAGGGATAGTTAGAATCCAATCTATATTAAATATTTATTAGCATTTTCAAAAAACACACAACAAACAAAAACAAAAAATAAACAAAGCAAAGAAAAAAACACAAAAATCAAAACTAAACAAAAAAGTAGAAAAAACACACAAAGTTTCTGATACTTGTTATTCTTAACCTTATTTCTCAGACCTCCTCACACCTCCCCTTCTTGTATTCCAATTTAAATTGTCAGTTCAGCAAGTCCTTAACTTATTTCTTCACCTTAACTTAAACATTTGTTCTAAAATACTATTGTTTTACTTTACTTCTTTTTCCCATTTCCTCAATTAATTTTTAACAGCCTTGTTTTCAATTAATTTAAAAAGAAAAGACCAATTTTACCTTATTAAAATCACACATCAATACTTATACCTCATTAATTATTCTTAAACCTTTTTCCTAAAGTCGACCAAAATTTCCCTTCCACGATTTACCCAATTTCCTTACCACTAACAAAATATAAAAAGCAAAATTATCCTTATGTACCCTTTGGATTCCCAACCTCCACCCACCCTTTTCCCGGTTCCAGTCCCCAACCAATATCCATCAGTCTTTATATTATTTATTTAGCCCGGAGATCTCACGTCCGAGGCCCTTATATCTCTCTCAGTTCCTTTCTGCCGGTCTCTTTGATAGTCCTTGATGTTAAGCCCCAAGTCTCGGAGGGGCTCCGGCCCAACAGAATCCATGTTGCTTCCAGCCAGTCCTCCATACTTAAAAGCAAAGCCTATGGGGTGCTCCAACTCTTGTTTCAAATTTCTTTCAGATCCAAATGTCCCCACAGCTCCAGCTTTCTCCTTCAACAAATTTGTAATCCTCAGGTCTTTAGATCTCCTCCAAAGGGGATCTCTCCATTTTCCAAACTCCCATTCAGACCAGGCTTTCCACATCCTATTTTTATTGTCCTTTTTTATCATCATGTCAGGCCTCATATTGTAACTCTCCTTTGACTCCTGCAAATCTCCTGCTCCTCCTACATTTTCTTCGAAAACAACATATTGCTCCATCGTATCCACACTTTCAGTTTCATTTATTTGTTCAGTTGAGTAGGCTTCCTGTTTCAAGTCCTTATCAGGCTCAAAACTGTTGTTTACTGTCCAATGTAGTAGTGATACCTTTGTAGACAGAGCATTGTATTCATCTTGCAAGTTTCCCAAGAGAACGAGTGCTCTGTCCAATTCTGCTTGGATTTTACATACTCCAGCCATTTTTGTGATGTAGTGTCCCTGGTACCCCTCTAGGGGGATTTTAGTTCCTTAATGTTCCTTTCAGCTCAAAAACAAAAGTCCAGTTATTTTGTATCAGCCCTCCTTATTTTCAACAAGTTATACCGAATAAACCAGCAAAAACAGCAGAAACAATGTTCTCTTTTTCCAGCTGACAACTAGCTCACTTGACAGCTGTCCAAATCTTCAATGCAACAGGCTTTCTCATAGGACGTTCCCGGGTCTCGGGGGGGGGGGTGAAATTTCGACTCCCAAAATTCTTTTTATCCTCCAGTAAATCTTCTTGTAATGTCAAAACCGTGAAGTCAGGATCTTTCATTAAAAAACAAGAAACAGATTCTCTCGACCTTAGCTGCCCAGTCCTTTGCTTTAAATTGTTTACAAAGAGGGGGGGGTGGACTTCCTTTTTAGCCCCTTCCCGCTCGTTCCAAATCCCAAATTAAAAATTTTTTAGGGTTCCAATCTCCGTATTACTCACGGGTTTATGTTTTAGAGTCCAATCGGTCTTGGAAGAAGTTGGCGCTCTCTGTCAATGGCTTGCGGCTTCACTCCGTAGGCGAGGGAGTACTCTCAGCACCACGCCTCACCCTGCCTCCGTTCCGAAGCCTTTAAAAAGGCTCCGTCGCGGATTGGGGGGGCGCAAATGGTGCCCGCCGAGTCTCTGTGTTCACAGGCATCCGCGCCTGTGATTTTAAGGGTCTCCGCTTCGCCGCAGCGGCCAGACCCAGACGCTACGGAGCCGATTCCCTCCGGAGCTCGGAGGGAATCCGCCATTAAACAATGGCGCCAACCCGGAAGTTCTTCTAGAATCCAATCTATAATTTAGGTAAATGTTGTGTGTCGCTGTTTTGAATAGCCACTTCAAATGACAGTTTTAAAATTTATTATTTTTGGTGGGTGGGTGCTGGTTTGCACTGATGTGTATGAATGTCAGTTGTGGTATGAACTAGCAGCTCTTTCCTCTTCTGGGTTTTTATAGTCATTCTGTAACTAAGTAGAGTGAACTTTCCCCCATTCTCTTTACCAGACAACAGTATGCCCAGGTAATGGCACAGCAGCAAAAAGCAGCTCTCTCATCACAGCAGCAGCAGCAGCTGGCTCTCCTTTTGCAACAGTTCCAGGCACTTAAAATGAGGTAAGAATGCAAGTTTCAGGGCCATTTCACACATTATGCAGTAGTAAATCCAGTACTTTGAAAGTAAACTTCAGGCCACCATGAATGGTTTCCTGAGAACATGTCTTTGGAAATGTTTGCATGCACATTACTGTCATGTTCATACTTCACATTATCAAAAGGGCATGTAATACAACACTGAATATAATGTATAAAGTGGCCCCTATAGAGTCTACTCATGATAGTGGTTGTTGAATATATAGCACTCTGTTTATGCCTGTTCAAAATTGCTTCAAGTCAGTGTCACTAAGACTGTGAAATAGATCTGTTGTCGCTTTGTCCATTTATGTTGGTTGTATTTGTCATCATCTCATGTTTGTTTTCATTGAAGCCTATTCTGTTAATTGACCAGAGCAAAAATTTTCATTCAAATTCTGGTCAGTATTAAAGAACAGTTTTGTGCATCCCAAGAGTTCTGGATTTTGCTCAGCAGTGTTGGAATTGTCAGGAAGTTATGCCCTAATATCACTTTAATACTGGTTCTGAAGAAGGAGAAAAAAGAGAAGCGTTGTATTTTAAAATAAAAAGAAAACACCCCTGTGACCTCTGAGTAGAACTAGCTTTTTGATGTAGCATGTTGAATCTTCCTCTTTATATTCCAGGAAAGCTGAGCAGAACATGGTGACACCTGTAACAAGGTCTGTGTCAGTGCCAGACACTGGCTCAATTTGGGAGCTTCAGCCAGCAGCCCCACAAGCTACAGGTACGAAACAGTGTTTTGATATTGACTACATTCAGACACAAAACAAACTGCCCTGAAATGACATCCAGATGAATGTCGCTTACAAACCATGGTTTGTGAATAATTGCCAAACCAGGATCTGAAACTACATCTTGAGAAAACTATGGTCGGCTCCTGGATCAAAGCCCACTAACCATGATTTGGGATGCTGCTGTTTTGAGAGGTACAGATACAAGTATAAAGCGGATAAAACACAAAAGCTGTATCTTAGAGGTCCTCAGTGGTGATCTCTTCATTCTCATTCTTTCTGTCAGCAGCCTCATTTCTAGCTCCTTAATTTATGCCTAGCTACACATCCTTAGAAGGCTTCCTCCCCCTCTACTTCCTAAAAAAGGAAAAACCAAAGGTACACAAAAGAGGTCATTTAACAGTCTTAATAATCAAAACATATAGTGCATGTGATATTTTTTAATTACCAGTGAATTTGCCTGGGTGCACAGAATTGCTAGCTTCTTGGCTCTGTGGTCTCCTAATTTAAATATTAATTAATAGCCTACATTTCCCACCTTTTTGTAGTCTGGGAAGGAAGCAGTGTCTGGGATCTCCCAATCGACACTACAGCTCAGGGACCAGCTCTAGAACAGTTGCAGCAGCTTGAAAAAGCCAAAACTGCTAAGGTAAGAAACAGTAGAAACCATTCCAGTTGCTGCTTTTCATTTCATTTCATTTGTTTTCTGAGTAACTGTGACATGCCTTATACAGATTTAGTGTAATTGCCTAATACTGTACTGATTTAGTGTAACTGGGACACAACTTACTAATTCTTAATTGAGCCTTTTTTTAAAAAAACAAGGACACAGTTTAGGGAAGATCAATCAAACTGGTAGTTGTAGAAGAGGACGCTGATGAGAGTGAATGTAACTAGCGGGAATAATGTGCTAGTTGAAGAGGTCTTTACTTCTAATGTTACTTCTTTAATTCAGCTAGAGCAGGAGAGGAGAGAGGCAGAACTGAGGGCCAAAAGAGAAGAAGAAGAACGGAAAAGACAGGAGGAGCTACGGAGGCAACAGGAAGAGCTGATCAGGAGACAAGAAGAAGAAAGAAAAAGAAGAGAAGAGGAGGAGCTGGCACGCAGAAAGCAGGTGACATCTCAAATACATAAATTACTATTTCAGTATCTTTAAGAGAACACATTTTCTCAGTTCCTGTGAAGGAAGCTGGATAAGTTTTTTTCCTGTTCCTTCCACCTTTTAAGTCCAAAGTGTATTCAGTTTTTCAGCTCAATCATACATGTTTATTTTTTGGAAGCCACCCTGGGGATTTATTTGAAGGATGTGCAGAAATTGCCCATAATAAAGAAAATACATAAATAAATAAGAATTTTATTTAGGGCAGGTGGGGGAAGTATGGTCTATGTTATGTTCCAGGAGCTGTTCCTCATAGAAGCGTAGAGTTGGAAGGGACCCAAGGGTCATCTAGTCTAACCCCTGCAATGCAGGACATGACCCCCCCCCAAGCCTTACACTCCAGGAAGAGAGCCATTAAAGGGGCCTCTTGCCATTGCAACAACTCCATGGTTCTGCATTCTTCAGCACCATCCCCTGGCTACTGCCAAGGGCAAGGCTTATCAAAAGCCTGTTTTTCCCTTGAAGGGACCCTATTACTTCTAAGTTGCCTACATCAACAGGAGGCAGATTGTATTTTTGTATTAGAACACTTTTGTGACTCGGGGGAGACACCTGGAAAAAAACAGTTTAAGGACTCTGTCTGTTTATCTTTGGCAACCAAGCATGTGTCTGCTCTAGGCTTATGGCCTGATGAACAGCCTCCAGAGCAAGCACACACATCACCAGCAGCCTCAGTCTTGCCTTCCAGGAAGGCAGAAGTATTCTTGGGGTGGGGTGTTAATTTGGGGGAGGACTAAATTGAATTTGGAGCACCTGGGTGATAATTTCAGAAAAAGGAAAATTTGATTTTGGGTAATCTCTGGGTAGGGTATTCATTTGGAGAGCAGAAAGAAAGAGTGAGAAAAGAGGATGGCCCTGCCCACTGCTGACTTCCACCCCCAAAGTGAAGTCAGCCCCTGTCCCTATGCATTCCAAACTGCTGTCATTTCATTTAAAAGACCTCTGGCTTCAGGTCAGAATCAGAGCAGCCAGGTCAGGGGACCCTTACTATTCTGCATACCATAAATAGGAATTTAAATGCAGATCCACACTTTTAGCTAATTTCTTTCTTTTTATTTCTGTGTGCAGGAAGAAGCCCTAAGGCGGCAGAGGGAACAAGAAATTGCACTAAGACGGCAGCGGGAAGAGGAAGAACGGCAACAACAAGAGGAAGCACTTAGAAGACTGGAAGAGAGGAGAAGAGAAGAGGAAGAAAGACTACAGCGAGAAGAGTTGCTTCGTAAACAGGTGAAAAGAGGGGAAATCTTTTGAGGTTAAGACCTGCAAGAATCAGAGGCTGGTTCGCACATGTAAGCTCACTTGTTGACTACATCACGTGATAATGCATAAGTGAATGAGCCATTATTAGATCAAACAGCTTTCATGGCTGCTCTGGGGCATTTTCTAAAGCTATATTTTATCAAATTGTTGTGTTCTAGCACAGGTTGCATTCTTAGAAGCAAAGGATTCTTTGCAATCCTATGTATCTTGAAACAAACAAAAAGGAAGCATTTTAATCTAGGTTAGTCCACTTTAGAGACTCTTCATATTTTTTCTGTTCTGGGAAGGAAGAGGAGGCTGCCAAATGGGCACGTGAAGAAGCAGAGGCAAAGCGTCAGCTAGAAGAAAACCGGCTGCGCATGGAAGAAGAAGCAGCCCGACAGAGGCATGAAGAGGAAGAACGAAAACGTAAAGAGCTGGAACTCCAACGCCAGAAAGAAATTATGAGGCAGAGGCAGCAGCAGCAGGAGGCTTTGCGCCGATTGCAGCAGCAGCAACAGCAGCAGCAACTTGCACAGATGAAGGTACTGATTCTTCGTAATGTTACTCTTTTTCTCATTGCTACAAACCCACTCTCACAAGTTATGCTCGCAGCCCAAGCCAGCAGAGAAGCTCTCTGTTAGCTGTGCTGAAATTTACATGACCATTGCCAGAACCTGCCTTTTAACGCTCTTGGAATTGAGCACCAAAAGCAGGAGATGGGCAGCTCTAACTTCAAACAGTGGCATCCCAGTTTGTCCAGGTTATCTCTTTACTGCTCAGTGTACCTCATTGTACACTGCTTAGATATTACAGGGCTAAGTGATATTTAAGTTGTTGAAATCAATAATAAATAACTAAAACATGAAAGTAGCATTGATATGCAAATCTCTCTAATTTACAGAAAAATTAAGATTTCCTTGACACATATCATAATTCCTGCCCCCCCGCCCTGCTCAGGGTGTGCATTTCTGTCCATACCTATAGATCTGAGAAAGTACAGTGAGGAGCAACTTGCCACCCTACCAAAAATGTATATAGGTGCACATATCCTGAGTAATGCCTCATTTTTAAGCTAAACCCTTCCAGAGTGCTACCTGGAACTATCCTTCACCAAGGATAGCCTGACTACTGTAGTCCATGTTGCATTCTTGAGGCTGGATTACAGTTGTACCTCGGGTTAAGTACTGAATTCGTTCCGGAGGTCCATTCTTAACCTGAAACTGTTCTTAACCTGAAGACCACTTTAGCTAATGGAGCCTCCTGCTGCTGCTGCGCCGCCGGAGCACGATTTCTGTTCTCATCCTGAAGCAAAGTTCTTAACCTATTTCTGGGTTAACGGGGTCTGTAACCTGAAGCGTATGTAACCTGAAGCGTATGTAACCCAAGGTACCACTGTACGGCAATGCTCTCTATGTGGGACTGCCCTTGGTCGTGCTCCAGAAGCTTCAGCTGGTATAGAATGCAGTGGCCAGACTGTTGGTGGGGGCAAATAGCCCACAACATGTGACACCATTGTTAAAACATCTGCATTAGCTGCCCATCTACTACTGAGCCAGGTTTAAGGTCCTTTTGTTAATTTACAAGCCCCAAACAACTTAGGTCTGGGGTACCTTAGCAACTGCCTGAACTTTTATATCTCAGCTCATTCACTGAGACCATTAGCAGGAGTGTTGCTGGTTGTCCAGTGAACTGAAGACAACTCAGCTATCAGTGACTTGACATCATAATGGCACCGGATGATTTAAAGCTGGGTGCCCCTTGTCCCGCTGCCAGAGTTGACCAGCAGGGGTGGGGAAAATAATGTTCTGGTTCATTGGGTAAAAAGGTTCTCCGCTCCTGATTTAGAGCATAAAACTGGGAGTAGAGAAACCTGGATTCAAATCATCACACTGTCATGAAACTCACTGGATAAACTTGGGCCAGTCTAATCTGTTTCACCAGGTAGGTGTGAAGCTAAAATGAAGTCAGTACCATGTACACAAGTCCTGGGAGGATGAGCCGTGTAAAAATGGAGGCTGAAGCTGTTGGTTTTGAATGGCATGGGTCTCTGCATCAGACTTTTAAAAATGCATTTTTCATTGTTTCTCCATGCTACTACTGCCTTCTTCCCTCAGCTGTTTTCTTTGCTTCATTTCCTTTCCTTTGAATAATTCCCATTTCATTCACAGCACAGTCAGGTGCTTGAATCTTACTATTATATTGCTATAGAAATTATGACTATTGTTGGTACTATAAAGATTAATTGGAGGTTGGGTACACACCTGGCAGGAAAAGGTTGCAGTTCTACAGTACAAGGAGACAAAATAAAGATTGTGGCATATTAGCATCTTTTGTGGCAGACAATAACAACTGTTTGCATGTTTTTGAGTGGCTGATTCAGCATATATCCTGATGTATTCACTCTTTCCATTAAGAAAATTTAAGTGCTGTTTCTTGTATGTCTTTCTTCCCAGCTCCCTTCTTCTTCAACATGGGGTCAGCAATCAAATTCTAGGGCATGTCAGTCCCAAACGACATTATCATTAGCAGAAATCCAGAAGCTTGAAGAAGAGAGAGAGCGGCAGCTTCGAGAAGAGGTAAAATTCATAGTTTGGAAAAGAGGCTTTAGGTTGCTGCTGAAATAAAATAGTCAAATTTCCTTGCCATTACACCGTTATGAAAGACGTATTCTTTCACCTATTGTGAAAGATACATTCATCTGGTGAACTCCCACTACGTTCTGCCTTTAGACAGCCCATGACTTGCTCATTTGTGTGCAGTTGTGGCTTGTCACTGCTAGGAGTCACTGTGACAATTTCTAAACACTTAATAAGCTTAACCCAAGATACCTAGGAGGCTTTACACAGCTCATTCTCACCTCCCTTCATGGAACACAGCAGTTAAACCTTGAAGTTGCCAATTAAGCATAGTTTCCTGTATCATCTGAGCTGCAAAACTACAGTTACCAGTTTTAGAACAAAGCAGGCTCTGAAGACAACTTCAAAGCATTGTTAAAATCATAGTTGGTTTTGAACCTGGTAACTGTGATTTCCCAGTGATGAAGTAGAAATTGTGCTTAATTGAATATTTTCTGAGTATAACCGCTGTGCGCTACAAAGGGAGAAGAAGGGAGAGCACAAGCAGGCAAAAAGCTTCCACATGTCTCATTTTAATAAACCCAAGTTATAATTGCCCAAATATTATCATAGTCTTAGATTACCAAGACTGAAAGTGCAGAGATTTTCATAAGCTAGCCTTTTTCTTTTTTTGCAAATTTGCCTGGTTTAATGATACAATGTTAAAGACATAGAATTGTGGTTAATATAAATGCTAATTCTACTGATTCTCTTTAAATGTAAAGCCTAAAATTAGATTCATTGCCCATCTAGTTTTAGTTAGGAATTTAAAAATGAGGGGGTGGGTAGAAAAGTAATTTGTTCTATGAGTAATGTTTGCTTGATTGGAAAACAAAGCAGAATATGAAAGCATTTGTGTCCAGGTGCACTTTCCAAGACCAGAGACTTTGATCAGTGTGTCTGAGGCAAATTTCAGTACCCCCAGTGAAACACATACCTGTTCAGATTTATCGAGCTTTGAGGAAAATGTGTGGAAAACAGTAGAAGATAATCAAGTATGCATTTAAGAACTGGAATGTCCTGCATTGACTGTTTTCCAGCAAAGGCGTCAGCAGCGTGAACTAATGAAAGCCCTCCAGCAGCAACAGCAACAGCAGCAACAGCAACAAAAACTGGCTGGCTGGGGAAATGTTGCCAAACCTGCCGGTACTACAAAATCCCTCTTGGAGATACAGCAGGAGGAGGCAAGGCAGATGCAGAAGCAGCAACAGCAGCAACACCAGCAACAGCAAAGCAGGTCCCGCAGCAGCACTACAGTGAGTACAGATCCTAATAATAATAATAATAATACTCTTGTTGAAGTCAAAACTTTATTTGTATTGCTTTTCCTCTATTGGTGATAATAAACAGTATCTCCATTACTCTTGTTCCAGCAACATTCTAATCTGCACACCAGCATTGGCAATTCAGTATGGGGCTCTCTAAACACGAATCCTAGCAGCCAGTGGGCATCAGACCTTGTCAGCAGCATATGGAGCAATGCTGATACAAAAAACTCAAACATGGGATTCTGGGACGATGCAGTCAAAGAAGTTGGACCTCGTAACGCAACCAATAAAAACAAGAGCAATGCTAGCATCAGGTAGGAACTGGGATGCAGTGAGCTTCCCTTCAATTCATTGTAGAGGCTCAGGCCTGTTGCAGGCCCTCTAAATCATTCTGCTGTAGCCTTTGCCAACCTTGTGCCCTCCAGATGTCTTGGCTACACCATCCCTGACCATTGGCCTTGCTGACTGGGACAGATGGGAATTGTCATCCAAAACCTCTGGAGTCTTGTGGATGGAACCTTTCCACCAAACCCTACAGTGTGCTGTATCAGTGCAGCCAGGATCTCTTATGGTTCCATTCCCTCTGTTTGCTTTTAGCTCCCATCTCAGTATACTTTCATATTTGTGATTCTGACAGAAGGCAGAAATGTTTGTGAAGCTGCTTGAATTTTCTAGTCTTGTATACTTTGCATGTTTTTCCCTGGTAACCCGTGTCTCTTCCTCACACACTGCCTTTTTGCCTGTCTTAGTAAATCTATAGGTGTTACAAGCAGGCAGAATAAGAAGGTGGAAGAAGAAGAAAAGTTGTTAAAGCTGTTCCAGGGGGTTAATAAAGCCCAGGATGGATTCACTCAATGGTGTGAACAAATGCTTCATGCACTCAACACAGCCAACAACTTGGATGGTAAGCAGTGAAAAAGGAGTGTGAAAGTTTCAGTCTAACACACTGAGAAACTGCATCATAGATGCACATTATCATGTGATGCATTACTGCACATTGTCCAAAATTGTATTTAGAAGCATTAAGGAAGATGGGGAAATTGCAAAAGGTTTGGTATCCTCAGTATTCTTGGGAATTTAAAAGTCCTGATTTTACACAGATCAGGGCTGATGCTACATTTAATATTTTATTTCCTGTTAAGTTGTACCATAAGGCATACACCATTGCTAAAAAGTTAGATTAAATAGGAAGTGATCATTAGGAATCCAGCAGAGACTGTTGTCTTAGTGAGGAAATGAATTCATCCCATATCTCAGTGAATAAGGGCTCTCTGTTTTCTTGCAGGTAAAGATAATACTGTATTACATAAAGTTTGTAAGGAAATGTATGATATTGAAAAGCTCTGGATTTTTTTTTTTTGCTTATGCACCTATAGGCTTTGTAAGTATCTCGTGATTTGTCTTCCTTTCCGGCTGCAGTTCCCACGTTTGTGTCCTTCTTGAAGGAAGTAGAATCTCCATACGAGGTCCATGATTACATCAGAGCCT
Organism: Podarcis raffonei; assembly: GCF_027172205.1. NCBI lineage: Eukaryota > Metazoa > Chordata > Lepidosauria > Squamata > Lacertidae > Podarcis > Podarcis raffonei. The sequence continues at coordinate 62,358,235 of NC_070606.1, read as the reverse complement.
ACCTTGGAGATACCCCTGAAGCCAAGGAATTTGCCAAGCAGTTTCTTGAGCGCCGTGCCAAACAAAAAGCCAACCAACAGCGGCAGCAACAGGTTCGTGCTTCTGTCTTTGGAGAATATTTGCAAGCGAATTTCTGTGATTACTGGAGAAAACACATCTGTCTCTCTGGTTGATGTAGAGTTTAGCAATCTGTTTTGAAACGAGGTCAAGCTTGACTATGGAATGGTTTACAACTGGGGCAGGGAACTCCTGGCTCATAGACTGGATGCATCCTAAAATACAAAATACCCTTCCATGAAATGCTGTGGGCACTCCTGTTGAAAGATTGCCATGTGTACTATCACTGTGACTGTTGTCTCTTTCTCACATGCTCTTTTCTCTCTCACTGCAACTTAACTGAATAGATTTCTTCTTCCAGTCCCTCCCATGTTCTGACCTGAATTTTAGAATCCCAGGAATTCTGATGAAGGGAGCTATTCTGAGTACCTGGCTGGAAGCATGATTGAAAGCAAGGGATGGGGGCGGGGGGGGAGAAATCATTGAGTTGGGGGAAACTCCAGAAATGGCAGGATTTTCCCTAGGCATAGTAGGCTGGGCAAAAATTTGCAGGGGAGGGGGCATGTTGTTTGGCTGAGGTAAGCTGCCCTCAAGTGTTCCTGAGAAAAATAAGTGGCACTGACTGAATGACAAAACAGGCTGCTAAGAAGCTATTAGCTCTTCTTTTTGGATCCCTCCAGTGAAACCTAAATTCAGTCTCTCAGGGCAGACAGATGCTCCAGATGAGACTTCAAAATGTTAGGCAACCACCTCAGAAACAACAACTATCTAATCATCAGGACAAAAACTCTATCCCTATGACAGTGCACTCCTAGACAAGCTTACTTGCCTAGGATTGTGGCCTTAATGTTTATATACAATGCAGTCCTAAGCATATTTATTTGAAAGCAAGTCCCCTTATGGTCAATTAAACTTACTGCCTAGTAAACGAGTGTAGCATAGGGCAGGGAGGGCGGTACAGGGAACGTGGGATGGGATGGAGTGAGGGGTGAGGTGGCATGGCAGAGAGAGAGAGATGCAATGCTGAAACTCCACTCGGTTGTTGGAATTAAAGGCTTTATTCCAAACTTCAATACAGTGTCCAAACATAAGTTGCAAAGGCAGGAAGCACAGCAGAGTTCTAGACACATGGTTAGACTTAAACTAAGACCCAACAACTGAGATGCCCCTGAACTCTCCTTCTGAAGAGCAGGACAGGTACCTTCATTTGTGTGATCAATGTACCAAGGCTGGGAATGGGCATGCAAGCAAGCAATCCTCCAAGTGGGCTGAACGTGTGAAGTCTGTTTGTGCCAGCACAGTTGTCTCCATGTTCTTGGTTTATGGAAACAGAGATGATTGAGCCAATTCACCATCAGATGTGTTGCTCTGCACTGCCCCTGAAAGGGATGACTCTTCAGTGGTGCCAGAGCCCTCATTAACCAGCCAAGACTCTACACTTGGGGTGTCCAGTGGCACTGAAGTGGGGTGTTCTCCTGCCAACCCACTTGGATCTCCTGGGTCCTCATCACCACCTCTCAATCCATTGGGTCTGCCCCCAGGGTCAGACTGCACCAAATTCCCAATCTCTTTCCATTTCCCATCAGACCACTCCCTCTAAGACATCTCCAAGGGGCTTGTGACAAGGCCCTTCATAGAAGATTTCTCACCCCTTGCTTATTAGACAGCTATTGTGTTGTATGTGCAGCTGACCTTAAAATCTTCTGAAAGTAACGTAGAATAGGGGTATGAGAGTGAGGGTGTGTTCAGGTAATTAACAGAGATATCAGCGAGTGTGCTAAACAGAAATGTTACTGGTCTACTGCCTATGATTGGGACAGTGGATCATTGTTATTTTTCTACTCTTACTGAGTGCACAAGGCATGATTCCAGCTTGTAATACGTTATTTATTTGTGTTCCAGGATTCTGTGTGGGGGATGAACCACAGTTCACTGCATTCGGTCTTTCAGACTAATCAGAGCAACAACCAGCAATCCAACTTTGAGGCAGTGCAGAGTGGTAAAAAGAAGAAGAAACAAAAAATGGTTCGAGCAGATCCCAGCTTGTTAGGCAAGTTTTGTGGTACATTAAATAAATGGGGCAAGAGTCAGAAGGGGAAAATAAAAGCTAAGATTCTAGAATCAGGGATGGCTGCTGGGTGCTTTCTTCCCCTCTTGGAGCTGTAGCCAGATTTAGGTGTTGCCTGGACATCACCACTCCAGCTCTTACCTCTGCTTGCCCCATCATTAGTTAGTTCCATTCACACTCAGATATGTGGGGGAAGACAGGCTAATAAGCGTTGAAGGTTTTGTGCATGCCTGTCAGTCTATTTTAGTCTTGATTACTAGCCCTCCCCTTTGCTCGTTTCTCTCTTGTTTCTCAAATTGCTAGGAAATGGTTAGCAGATTTATAAAAGATGAACATTTCTTCAATATTTGTGTATAACTTGGGGGTTTATTGGGTAGATTACTCACTCATGCTTTTATTGTGTAAATATCCTTAAAGCAGGAGCTGAAAGCACTAGAAAAAATAGCTGGATTGATGGCAGGTGCTGCCTTCAATATTGTCTTTAATGTATATGGATTACTTTATGAAGACATGTAAGATCTGGGAATAAGCTGTGTACTAAAAAAATCTGTCTGTCTTGTTTTGTAGGTTTCTCTGTCAATGCCTCTTCAGAGCGGCTCAACATGGGAGAAATAGAGACTTTGGATGACTACTGAGTATATGCAACTCGCCTGGCTTTTCCTGTGTCCTGTTAACCATGCATTCTCCACTGCTGGACAGAGACTTTTCTATCTGCTGCAGCAGTCATCTTTGCCTTGCAAATGGATCACAGAATCAAATCATCTCAGGCTGCTATTTCTAGCCTCAACCAAGCCCTTTTCTGCCCAGGATTGCACAACCACCTTCATTTTTATCAGCCTCTGGTTCTCTCTTCTGGATAGGTGGGAAAGAAGATTTATATATGAGGCCGAGTGCAAATCACGGTGCTGTGATTTCTTCTCCCAAGCTATTTGTAAAGCCATTTGGAGGTCTACATATGGTAGCTTCCTTTCCTTCTCTTGTCATTCTCGTCACATTTAACTGGTGCAATCATAGTGGAGAGCTCATGGTTAACAGATGTAATTCAGAACCAAAATGCCACGCAGATACTGACTTCCATGCTCCATCAGGGCAAAAGATGCCTTCCGAACCAGGAAGTGCATTCATAACTGTAGAACTGGCAACAGCAGGGAATGGTGGTGGTGGGCAGCATTCAGCTTGGATTGGTTTGGCAATGCACATCCCTGCCAGGCCTTCTTCAGCACATTGAATTTGGAGGAGTTCAAGTCTGTCTTCATTGGGTAGTGATGTCAAAGATGCTGGAGTTCATGCTTCAGCACACTCCAGCCTTCCTGAACAATTGGGGACTCAAATTGTGGGAGGAGGCACACATCTTTTCCTTCAGGCTGATTTTCTCCTTTAATTATACTTCCTCCAAAGTGATTGGGCCAGTTATTTTGGACCCTTCTGCTGTGAATTTGTCTCGTTTCAGAGACGCATAGGATCTTTACCATATGTATCTTCACCAGTTGGTTTTTTTGTGGGAGTTGACACTACCTTTGGAACCTGAAACCGAGCCAGATTTCATCTGGTCACACGTGATGGTGGTTCAGAGTTTTGTAAGTTCTGCAGCAGCATTAACGCCAAGGAACAGGGAGCTGTCGTCTTGAAAGTGAAATAAATGAGGCAAGGAATCTGAGCATTGGCAGAGTCTCTTTATAAAAATCACATGGAGGGGGATAAAGCGAGGTGTGCTGGTTTTTACTATATAGTACACTCTCCCATTACTTCCAATCCATTGTGCTTATATATTTATGTAATCCACCTTCTCCATTCCTTACCCCAGAATGTTAAAAAGTCTGAAGTGGCCATTGCACTTAGTTCTAAACCCCCACCCTCCACGCTCCCACTTGCACAGGGCTGCAACGTGCCCACGGAAGTTGCGCTGCTGTATGAAGACCTTGGTCTGCCATCATCGCCTGAAGAAGACAACTGAAGTTGCTCCAGAGCAGATTAATTTAGATTTTATTTCTTTTGATTTTCTTCTCTCTTACCCCTTTCCCCCACCCCCAACGTGTACAGTAACTCTTACAGAGACAGCTGCAGATTTGTATATAGTTTTTGGATCTGGTAGCTCAGTGAGGCTAGGTGCTGTCACAGATCTGGTCTCCTGATCTCCTTTGCTTTGTAAACTTACAAAGGGGGGAAGGGGGTAGTTAATGTTTACAGAACTTTAAATTCCCTCGGAACTCTTGCTAGTATGGGGGTAATAAAAAAGAAGAGAGAACTTAAATAAAACCTGGTTGTATTAATACCTGAGCACACATTGTTTGCTTTTGTCAAAGCCAGCTTTGGCAATCCTTTCCGGTGCTAAACTTGACCTGGAACTCTACCAGTCCCTGTTCCATCAAGTAACAATCAAGTACACAGGACATGGAGGGACAGCAGCTGCTTTATTTCATACCCCTGGAGGAATGTTGGTGGTTTTGCTACTTGATAATTTTAGAGGTGAAAATAAACATCAGTTAAGTTGAGATTGGAAATGTTCGACAAATCTTCACTCTTCCCTTCTTTCATCTGCAGACACATACCCATTCATGTTCTTGTGTTGTTTATGCAAGAGGACTAAGCCTGGCTAGTTCTTTTTTAAGCTGTAAACATGTAAAAAAAACACATTAATAAGCCCACTGTGAACAAAACAGCAAGTGCTATACCAACCCCAACATTTTTTATTTTTTTGCAAACCAAAGCAATGGTTCTGTAACCCAAGCCCAGAATACACTGGTCTTTAGGGACAGAGGGGATTTTATGTGGCTCTTAAATATAGACATAGGCAGCTTGTTTCACATTTTTTCCAAGAATAGTTTTCATTGCTTCTTTTGTGTTTTCAAAATAATTACACTGAAATATGATGATGGGGTGAAGGAAATGATCAGTGACCCAAACCAAATGAAATTGATCAACCCCTAAGTGTCAGGCTTCCTATAAAACATTTTAGATTTCTCACCTGCATATTTTTCTTTTCTTCCCCTTCAGTATTTATAAGTTTATAACTGAACATCTGTCTTGGTCATCTATTTCTGAGAAAACCATTGAAGTGTAGCTTATTTTGTACCATACCTAAGAACAAGGCCCTCCTCTAGTAGCCACATTTTGTTTACCGGTACTTGGATAGGAATAATTTTGGGCTGTAGAAGAATTTAAAATTCATGCTAAATCAAATTTATTCTAGTAAAACTTCGCAGCAGGGTGGGAGATTGACGGTAAGAACACAAATGTGCCTTATTTCAAGACCTTTTTTCGTACATAAAGCATCCTGTAATGTAAATGCATGGACATGTAGTAAGTTGTGTGGGCAGCTTCTCACGGGATTTGAGCAGATTTTAAACACCCAGAGCAACCCTTCCTTTCAGGGTATCTACAGTGACATGGTTAAAACCAACCAAATATGGTCAGCTGCTTATGCAGGTGCCCTAACATGCTGAGCTGAGCTTTACACATAGTTGTATTACAGGCGATTCCCTCCTAGGTCTCCAACACTGAGGAATTGAACTCAACAATTTTGTCGGATTGCTATTGCTCACACACATGCACAGCCTCTGACATGATGGAATGGTATCACAATATATGAATAGCTTTTTCAGAAGTATCACTTTGCTGTAAAAAGAAGAAAAGAATGGTCTGTGTCACATTTGTTGACATTTTAGAAAGGATGGGTATGTGGTGATTTTGTTTGCTGATGGTGTACGTTGGTCTGGAGTCAATCAGTGGTAATTTACCACAATGGGAATAAAATCACTTGGGAGGCAAGGTATTATGGTTTCAGATTACCATTTGCCTTTCAATAATGTAAGCATAACAAGGCTTTTTTAAGTGCATTGTTTTGTCCCTTAACATTTTCTCAAGCAAAACTTGTAAGCTGCTTTGAGTACACGTTAATGTAGAAAATTGGGGTATAGATTATATAAAACCCCAGTGTACATGTAGCCACTTGGAACACTTTGTATTGTCTTGTCCAATGATGGTGTTGGTTGGAATTGTACTGTATTTCTGCCCCTGAAATCCGTGGAGATGGGAATGACAAGTTTCTCCTTACCATTGGAGAGGACAGTGCAGCTTACTGTTGGTCATATGCACAATCTAGGCAAATGGTTGTCTGTGCACGCCCATCTATAGTGTACTGCCTGTGTTAAAGATTTGCTTAATGGTAACTTAATACAACGGTGTTGTGCATGGGAACAGCTTCATAAATCAAGGCATTCTTACTGTGCTGCCAAGTGGTGGGGAAAACCTTACCACTCCCCTGCTGCCTTGAATTTCAGATTAGGTTCAGAAATGCAAGATTATCCTCACCACTTTGCAGGACAGTGTTGGCTGGCTTACCACATGGTTTTGTCCAAAGGGTAAGATAAAAAAATCACTTCATATTGTTTGTTTAAAATACCATGGTATGTGCAGATGTGACCATTTGACAAGGCAATACAGACTACCAAATACAACACGGGCTTCCCAAAGTGGCTCCATACACAAAATGGAAAGTTATAATTTGGCGAATGACCATCTGTGTTTACATTAATAGCTCTGTTTGTTCCCAATGTGCTTTCAAACTGTTGTGTGCATTGGAAAGGTATAATGGTATTCATGTGAAATACATAAGAGTAAAATGAGGTGCACTAGATACTATTTAATCTCAGGATTTAAGAAAACCTTATTCCTGTTAATTTGGCTTGCAAATTTAAAGGAAGACATTTTCACAGTCTGCAAAATTCCATTTTGTAGCATAGCTCAGAAAAGCCATCCCAAAAGTTCATATGTGACACAGTGCAAAGTATTCTGATTGACAGGCTCAGTGCACATTATTATCCTGTCAGAAAATAAGTTTTGATTGATGGAAAGAACCGTAGACATCTGTCACCTTCCAAAAATTCTCCCAGTCACACTACTTCTTCATTGTACTGCAATGTGCAACTTTTATTACAATCCAATACTTGATTATGAAACAAACTGCACAATTTGGGTTTAATATAATAGTACTGTTGCTTCAAAAGGGGCTGGCAGCCTCTTAAAGAACAAGCTGGAACTCTATATATCATCAATGAGTTTGTAGTAAATATAAATAATGAAGTAAATACTGACTTTTCTAGATGTGGTTTCCCATCTACAAAGATACCTCTAAACAACAGTTTAGAACCAATTGTTTTCACAACTATAGCAGGTAAAGTTATAATGTGGTTGCAGATTGGTTCTTGATTTCTCTCTCTTTCCCCATCCCTTTTTTTCAAAAATGAAAAGGGACTACAGTTGCCCCGGGAAAGAAAACCATTTGAATCGTTGGCTTGTTTTTCCAGTAAAATGCTCTGAGCAAAGATGTTTATGTTGCAGTTTGAATGTAAACTTTAGGACAAACTTGTTCGTTGCTGCTAAGGATTTCAAAGTGCCCAACTACTATTGGATGCTTTGAGATCACATGTAAACTGGGCACTGTAGCTATTCAAACCTGAAGTGGTTTGCCTCTGGAAATGTCCCCCCGCCCCCCGGTCTCTATATTTTAAGTGTTCATTCAATAAGAAATACTTAATCAGTGGTGCTTCACTTCAAAGTGAATGTGCGCGATCATTAGCCTATCAGTATCTCAAAGCAACAGTGAGTGATCTCTGAAATGTTCAAGTCTTTGTTCAAATCTTTCCATGTCTCTGGCTGAAGAAACTGTTCAGTTGTTTGAACGAAGAAGAAACCTTTACAGAAACCTGCATCAGAGGAGAGTTAAATCAATTGGGATTTCATAAAATGCAGCAAATATCAGTAATTTTCACCTCAGTTTGCCTTGAGTGTGTGTTAGTGTTCAGTTGGACACTTCCGATAACCCAGAAGGTTTTGTGGTCATCATTATTCCCCAGTTAAATGTTGGACTGAATACTTGCAGGATGTATGCTACAGCTTATCCAAATATGTGTCTACTTCGGGTTTAGAATTTTTAATGAATGCTGTTATTCACCACTGTCCTTAACATATGGTGATGTTAGATGTGTATGCCAGTTGTTAGAAAACCGGTGCAGTCCTTGGCGCCTTTGGGGGTTTGCAGCTAACTGCCAGAGGGTGTGGGCTTTGCTCTGGTGGGGAGGGTTGGTTTCCAAGGACCAACGGTAGAATTTGGGGTGGGGTGGGGGTGGAAGACAACATGGGTGGAGCTGCCTTCTGGCATGAAGAGGTAGGTCTGTCTGAATCTGTGTGTGTGAATGAGCTGAGCCTCTGCAGAGTATTTGCAATTCTTTCTGTGTCGTATACACATGTGAAAAGGCTTGAGAGCTAATTGGACAAGGTTTTCATTAGCTCCAGGAAAGGTTGCTTCCTCATCAAAGGCTTCAGAGAGTCTGAGCATTCCCAAAGGCATATCACTTCCCGAAGGAGGCAATGCCCCACACCAAGGTCCTTCGTCTCATCCTGCTGACACTGTCTGGAGTTCTGGTCCCTTTTGTGGAAACAGGTAAGTTGGATTTCTTTCCAAACTACCATTGCAGCCCTGACCTCTTTACTTGTTCCCTCAAATCTCCCAAGCATCTTGTGTTCCTTCTCCAGTCAAAGTGGAATTCAATCAGAGTATTGATTGCTAGTGCTGAATAAGAGAAGTATCTAAAATCTAGGCAAAACAAAGAAGCTATGGGTAGCATTTTATGGACTGAGGAGCAGGTTTCAGTGAGTTTGTGTGCACCTGGAAAAACATTGGTGCCCTAAAACCTTGAAGAGTTGTCAGCAGCAAACTTAGGCTTAAATTATCATTTTTAGGACTGTGTCTCTTGTGCTGGCACCATACAAATGTGGAATTTGGTATTGTATATATAATTCAGCACCATGAGAATTACGATTTTTTAAAAAGGAAGTTTTTAGTCCCGTCTGTGAAGATAAATGTATAGGAATACTGCAGTGGTGAAATCTGTAGACAAGTGGCAGAATAAGAGATTTAGTGGCCCAGAAGACAGGTTTTAGTGTCTTTTCCAAGTGTATATCCCTATCCTTGCTTCATAGAAGAAATTATGTGAAGCAGGCAAACATTACAAAATGCATATATACAAGATGCATCACACACCACTTGCATCATACATAAACTGTAGGGCATCATTTTTCTTAGTGCTGAATTTGAGTCATCAGTACAAAATTCTAATTATTAAACACAGAGAGAGTGAGTGTGTGTACACAAGTCCTAATCAGTGTGTTCCCTTTGGAAAGATCCACGTGTGCCTGTTCAATGCTGAGAATACCAATGGAATTCAGTGTCAGAAAAACATTTATGCAAAATACGATTTTAAAAGTGTAAGCTTAAAAGTAACCTAACTGCAATTCCCCAATCCCTTTTAAAAAACACTCTTGGATTGAGTTACAGATAGGTAGCTGTGTTGGTCTGCCATAGTCAAAACAAAATTTTTTTTTTCTTCCAGTAGCACCTTAAAGACCAACTAAGTTAGTTCTTGGTATGAGCTTTCGTGTGCATGCACACTTCTTCAGATACACAGGACACAGATACACAGTGTGTATCTGAAGAAGTGTGCATGCACACGAAAGCTCATACCAAGAACTAACTTAGTTGGTCTTTAAGGTGCTACTGGAAGAAAAAAAAATTTTTGTTTTGACTCTTGGATTGGGCAGTCTGTTCGTGTGACAACTGAATAAAACAGGGGTGGCTAACTTGTGGCCCTAAAGATGGTTTTGATTACAATTCCTGTCTTATCTGACCATTGGCCTTGCTGGCTGCCGGTGATGGGAGCTGTGGTCCAACAATATCTGGAAGTCTCCAGATTGGTTACCCCTGGAGCAGAACAGAGCCTTATGTGGGAAAATAATGTACCTGAGATCCTTTACCTGGATTGTGCCAGAAATTGGACCTCTTGAGTCAAAAGCAGCTACCACTGAAATAGGGTAGCAAAAAAATCTATTAAGGGGGATTTTTGTTGCTGGTGCTAATGTTTCAAGGCTCATAGGCTACAATCTTATATCCCTTACCTGGAAGGAAGATCCATTGAATAGGACTTACTTCTGAGTAGACATGTATGTCTAGGATTCCACCGTTAGATTGCTCATTGCAAACTCTGAAAGTTCTTTGCCCAGTGAAGGGGCAGAAAACTTCTTGACCTTTGCAGTACATTTTAGACAGACACAAGCCACAAGGGCTTGTTAGAAGCTTGTGGTGTTTCACTTGCAGATATAAATGGTAACAGAGTTTCCAAAGCCATAATGAAAAGCCATTATCAATATGTTCATCCTATCTTTGTTGCATTTGGATTGACAGTACTGGAGCTTCGAAGCTGCTTAATTCATAACTATGAGCATTAGTGGCAATGCTTTGTCTTCGGTAGGTTGCATCAAAGGAGTCAACATATATTTTGCTAATTAACAGCAGGGAAGATGAGATGATATCCCCATCTTTGACTTGGCACAAACAACACTGCCTCTTTAGGAACATCATCTGTACCCCTTCATACAATAAAATATATTGTTTTAATGTGTGAGGACTCTTCGCTTCCAGAAGCAGCAGAAGAAGTCATCTGCTTACGAGACCAAAAAGGGTATTATATTTTTACCACAAAATGTGCGTCCTGGCTTTCATATATGGTAGAAGAATCCCATACGTGATAAATCTGTTAATCATTTTCTCTAGAGTGTGTTGCAGTATTTTATTTGCATTGGTTTTCCTTATTGGAACTTGGCAGAATGGTTGCAACAACATTGTTTGATGCCACATTGCATTTCTTTGTCTCCACAGTACTGATAATATTTGGGAGTATTGACCAAGGGACTTGCTATTGATTTTAGCATTTTCATTTCGCTTTAAAGTGCAATTTATTTCTTGGTTTAGCTATGTATCCAGCAATGAGCCTTTCAACACAGGCAATCTCATAACTTTTATTTACACAATCATCTTCGTGCGCTCTCTCTCTCTCTCTCTCTTCATATTGTTGGTACATCCCTTGATGTCTTATCCCTGCATTTTTCAACACTTGACTCACAGCTGTATGTATGAGCTGACCGTTGGAAGTGCTTTGTGCTGGAGGAGATAATGAATTTCTCTGTTGTATTTTATCTGTGATTGCTCAGTCATTCATCATTTGAATATTGCATTTGTGATGTAATGAGCAGGCATTTAGGAACTTGCCCCTTTTTTCTTTTATCCAGGATGAAAGTTCTGCCTTAGAAGTTTGCCAAACAAACAAACAACCCACCTTTCATCAAAAGATCTCAGGGCAGTTAATGCATTGGACTGTTTAGATTTCCCTATTACCTTAGAACTGCCTTAGAACATAAATAGCATTTTAAAAGGTAATGGGTGAAACCCAGATAAAATTCCATTATTTATTTACTTTGATAATTTACGTTAATCATTTTTATCCTGTCCTTAAAAAGCTAAACAACTTTCAGGGTGACTTAGAAGGTCAACATATAATATTTATTACTTATAATTGTAAAGCATTTTTACCTCATTCTTTTTAGGGTACAAAAAAGAGCAAGTCTCTGCCCCAAGGCTTGCAATTTAAAAATATGTGACACAAAAGGAAAAAGGATTGGGGAGGGAGAAGCAAACTTGGGCACTAGATCTTGGTTACAAGGCAAGAACATACGGGCTTGCTGCTGTTGGCTGCTCACAGTTCTGCAACAGGTCTTTGTGGACCTACAAAAAAACAGCTTTCCAACCCAACGTTCTCTCTTTCACAAGGCGGTTGGTTCCGATGGCCTCTGAAGGAGGAGGAGCCCGGCCCAGTTCAGTTTATGAAAATGGCAGTGAATGAACATACTATAATATGGTTGTAACTTTTCTAAAAGTGACATATGTGTTGGATATCACTCCCTGTGAAAGAGGATTCATTTTTATTCCCATTGTGCCTTTTGGAGGTTGTTTTTAAATTTGCCTTTCAACGTACGAGTCAGGAAGAAAACTCCTTGCCATGTGTCCCAACAAAATGATGAAAGGGGTACAGCCAGTCCCCTTGTGTGCTTAGCTATATACATAGCCCCGGCCTTTTTTTTTTGTAAACAAGTTTATTTAACATCCAGAGCAACCATGGTGCTTTGTGTAGACCCATGCTTGAGCTTGTACCATCACAGACTTCCCTTTGTACCTCTGAAGAAGGGCTTCTTTCATCCACACACTGGCCACATGCCCACTGGGGCTACCTGAGTCCGTACAGCCCACTCTTGGTCTCTGAGAGCACTTCTGGGTCCCTGCTTTTCTGTGCCGGCGCCTCTGGCTTTCCACAACAGAAACCTCCAAAGTGAGCAGGCAGATACTGATCTCAGCCCCCAAGTACTACTGATGTTTTAAATCTTTAGTAGCTGAGAACCAACCCAAGGGATTAGTCCCTGACCACCTTCACCTCACAACTATCCATGTGGAGAGAACAGTCAAAACCCCTCAATTTTCCTGCAAACCTACATGAAAGTGATGGAATCAGGAGGCCATGCAGATGTTTCTTCATATATGCATGGCATAGAATCAACCAGTTTTTCTGCTGCAGATGGAGGCTTCCGTCTCTTGATTTGAACCAATAATAATAATAATATTAATAATAACAACAACAACTTCTTATTTATACCCCACCCATCTGGCTTCCCCAGCCATTCTGGGCGGCTTCCAACAAAATATTAAAATACAGTAATGCATCAAACACTAAGAGCTTCCCTAAACAGGGCTGCCTTCAGATGTCTTCTAAAAGTCTGGTAGTTGACATCTGGTGGGAGGGAGTTCCACAGGGCGGGTGCCACTACCGAGAAGGCCCTCTGCCTGGCATCCTGTAACTTTGCTTCTCGCAGAGAGGGAACCACCAGAAGGCCCTCGGCTCTGGGCCTCAGTGTCCGGGCAAAACGATGGGGGTGGAGACGCTCGAAGGCTAACACTGATTATTTGAACTCTGCATATGGGTCATGTTTAAATCAGGCCACTTGCAAAACAGCAGTGGAGATTGGTTTCAAGCTTTCCGGGACGTTAATGTTTGTAAGAGCAGGGACAAGATGGCCTGAGACAACTCTGCACTGTCATAGCGTCTGCTAATGCCCCAGTTAAAATAATCATGCTGCCTTTTTCACTCATCCCAGTACAAATGGATGATGGGACTAGTGGCTATGGAGATAGGATGTGCTTTGGAAGAGGAGTTGATTTCTCCAGAGGAGCTGCTGCAAAGTGATCCTCATTTTTAAAAAGTAGCCTATAACTAATCCAGAGAAAGAAGTGAGGTGAAAATAAACTATCTCTGAGCCACAGTAGTTCTCTAAGCATGTGTTCTCAGGCATTTTATTTTCGCCTTTGTTCATGTGTCAAGATGGAATAAATGATTCATTGGCATGTTGCAGCACCCCCTTGTTTTTGACTAAAATATGTCAGTTTGTTCAGAGGCATCCTCATTTTCAGAGACTACTTGTACCATGGTTGGTTTGAAACTGATACTATGGGGACTACTGTGGTGTTTTCTCAGCAGAGTATATATTACATAACCTGGACCTTTTAGCACTTTGTTCCAAGCACGATCTCTTTGCCAGCATTATTAAATTGTCATCCCAGTTTAAGTTTCTTTGACAAGCTACATTAACTTAGATCAGTGTTTGAGGCCTGTGACAAGTTTCAAATTAAAGGGAGATTATAACAACTCTAATTAAACACCAATCCCTGTTGGTCAGGAAGTCTTTGAGAGAGTGGGGGTTCTTGCTTATCCCAACCATTCTGTTACTTTTAAATTATGTGGGAAATAATTTCTTCCTGGGTGCAATTTGAGTTGGAAATGTCATATTTTGGTGGGCTTTGGCCATTTTTAACAAAAACATATTTTTTCAGACTTTAGGCGCAAAGTCGATTTTCCTATCCTGTGCTTATAAATGCCAATCACAACACTTCGCATAACACAGGGCAAGGGGAGGGGATGGTAGAGAGAAGAGATTGGTTGTTTTAAGATCAGAGAGCTGGTGTTAACATGCTGCCTCAACTGCAAGTAGACCATCCCTTGTTGCAGTTGTTTCTTGGTAGTAGCACTTTGGCTGAAGGAAAATTATATTCACAGCATTCAAATTGGAAAAGGTTGTCAACTGATGAAGATGGGAAACAGGCCTGGCCTTGGGCTTTGAACAGCAGCTGCTTGATCTATAGGAGAAATCACAAGTCAAAACTTTTCACAGCACTGTGATTTAAGCATTGTTACATTTGAACGCCTACAAATTAAAGGCCACATTCACAGCATACATTTAAAGCACTATGATACCACTTTAAACAGTCATGGCTTCCCCCAAAGGATTCTGGGAGCTGTAGCTTTTAAAAAGTCCTGAATGTTGTTAGGAGGCCCCTCTTTCCTTCACAGAGTTACAATTTGCAGAGTGATTTAACAATAACCCTTCTTCCCAGGGAACTCTGGGAATTGTAGCTCTGAGAGGTGTAAATGTCTCCTAACAATCAATTTGCTGACCAATTTGTTTTCAATCCAGGAAAATCAATGTACAACCATTACAAATTTGAGCAAAACTACTGCTATAATTCCAGCTGCTTTCCCCTCCTTTGGTCATTAGAGCATGCAGTGGAGGGATGTAAGCAGGATATCAGTACTTTAGCAAACTGGGCAGATCACTCAAAGGGAGGAGTCAGATTGCTACTTCCTGTGCAAGTGGGTATAATTTTTATTTAATGAAACACTCTGACAATTCTGGAGAGGATTATGAATATCTCAAGCCCCCAACCTCAGACTATGGCTGTTTATTCTGAAGGGAAGGACATTTTGTCAGTAATAGGTTTTACCTCAGGTTCTTCATTGGCCTTTGGCTGCCAACCAGGCTAAATTCAAGATCCTGCTTTTGGTGTATGAAGCTTGGGACTAGGGTTAATGAAAGATCATTTCGCCTCTTATATACCCAATCAAACACTGAATTCTGCGACTGAGGGCCTCCTGCAGATACCATCTTAGCAGGAGATCTGCCCCACACAATGTAAAGAATCAGGCCTTAAGTGTTGTGGCACCTACCTTTTGGAATTCCTTCTCCTTAAATATTAGACAGGTACCGTCTCTTCAACAGTACAGTCTACATCTGCATTGCAATGGTTTTATCAGTTCTTTTTTGCTTCCATGGGCTCCTTTGGAAGGAAAGGCGGGAAATTTAGGCTGAGGTACCTCAGGGTAACTGCAGCAGTGGCCTGGCAAGGATCTTTATGCCACCAGTTTGTCTGAAACCAGCTGTTGCTTGCTTTGGGTGAAAATGTTTTAGCCAAGGCACTTGAGGCTTCAGCTCCAACCTGTTGCTCCTGAGTGAGTTAAAGTTTATCTTGAATA
This sequence comes from Podarcis raffonei, assembly GCF_027172205.1. Taxonomy (NCBI): domain Eukaryota; kingdom Metazoa; phylum Chordata; class Lepidosauria; order Squamata; family Lacertidae; genus Podarcis; species Podarcis raffonei. Next base: position 62,342,863 of record NC_070606.1, on the reverse strand, counting down.
AAACTGATAGCAGGAGCCTTGAAGAAAAAGCTAGGTCTGTTTGATTGCTTAATGAGTATCTGTTTGATACTGTGTATTAAAGAATATGAATCTTCATGACCAAAAATTATGCCAATATATTAGTCACGGGGCAAGTAAATATCATAAGGCAAATCATGTCATGACTGGGATTGAAGGAAACATATTGCTAGGAACATCCTTAAAGTGAAGGTTATGTTCTATACAGCACAGAGAGATAATATACAACATAGAGAGAAGCTATGTCAAATGATTTTTACAAAAATTTTCTAATAAAGCAGAGAAAATATTTCAAGCAAATACCCTACTTAAGGAAAACCTAGCTTGGATGTCTTTCCTTGGCAATGAGAACTCATCCCCAACCACTGGCAGAATCTGAAAAACATAGGTGTTAATAAGACTCACTTTTTCCCTCCTAAAAAGTAAGGGGAAATGTGTGTGCATCTTATGGAGCGAATGCAGGCTGCGCAGCCATCCCAGAAGCCAGAACAGCAAGAGGGATCGCTGCTTTCACTGCACAGCGATCCCTCTTGCTGTTCTGGCTTCTGAGATTCAGAATATTTTTTTTCTTGTTTTCCTCCTCGAAAAACTAGGTGCGTCTTGTGGTCTGGTGCGTCTTATAGAGCGAAAAATACGGTGATTATCAAAACCTTTAAGCAGGTTACATAAAACAATATAAAATACACATTAAAAATACTGATAAAATCAGATGTTTAAAACAAACTGATCTAAAAATTTTCAAAACATAAAATCAGCATTTTTAAAAAAGCGTTATAAGATAAAATGCCATGTAAACAATACACACCAGGGTAGATTTGCTTGAACAAAAAAGTTTTTAGCAGGCGCTGAAAACGTTACAGTGAAGACACCTGCCTAATATTAACAGATCATGAGTTTCAGAGTGCAGGGGCTGCCACACTGAAGGCCTAATTCCTTGCAAGTGCAGAACAAACATCATGTGGCACTGGCAAAAGTGGCAGTTCCACAGATCAAAGCAGTCAATCGGACACATGTGAGGTAAAGCGATCCTTCACAAGGTTGTCAAAAATGGCACCTTTCCAAATGTGAGTACTGTATATTGCTCACTTTAAGTTAACAGGCATTTTACATCATTTGTGGTAGGATTTAATTTTGTTAACTAGCTGGAGGACTATTGCCTAAGGCACAGGGAAGGGAACCTCCCCTCCCCCGGGGGCTGCATCCTTGAGGTAATCAGATTTAGACTGCTTGGCAGTGCAAAAGTGCTTGAAGTCATAGGTCAGTGGTGGCGAACCTATGACATGCGTGCCAGAGTGGGCACGCGGAGCCCTCACTGCTGGCACCGCACACCATCGGCCCATCTGCACTGTTATTTTGTTGGGTTTTTTCCATTTGTGCTCCCGGTCCTCCCCACGCTACTGCGTGCATCCACTGCTTAAACCCGGAACTTTTTTTATTTTTTCTGCTGGCCGGCAATTGTGTTCGGCAATTGGTCTGTTTTTCTTTCTTTTTTAAAAAATATATTTTTATTAAACAATTTTAGCCAAACAAATTATCAGTCACAATTATCAGTCACAATAACCAATTACATTTCTCTCCCCCCCTTTTTTTATTCCCCCCTTCCCTCCCTCTCCCACCCCCTAAGGACTTCCCTCAGCTCCCCTCTCTGATTTGTTTGTACATGTTACAGAAAGGTAGCCGTGTTGGTCTGCCATAGTCAAAACAAAAATTTTTTTTCCTTCCAGTAGCACCTTAAAGACCAACTAAGTTAGTTCTTGGTATGAGCTTTCGTGTGCATGCACACTTCTTCAGATACACTGTGTATCTGAGTATCTGTGTATCTAGTGTATCTGAAGAAGTGTGCATGCACACGAAAGCTCATACCAAGAACTAACTTAGTTGGTCTTTAAGGTGCTACTGGAAGGAAAAAATTTTTTTGTTTGTACATATTATTCTCTGCATGTTAAAAATTGTACATACCATTGCCTTATCTATCATATATTCTACTAATAAGTTTGTGGATGTTTATTCAAAACCTGCCAAGGAGTCCAAATCATTTTGTTGTTTTTTAGATAGTTTGCAAAAAGTTCCCATTCTTTCTTAAAGTCACAATTGTCCTTCTCATGTAATTTATATGTCAACTTTGCCAACTCCGCATAACTCATCAGTTTTTCTTCCCCTTGTTCTTTCGTTGAGATTTCCTCATTCTTCCATCCTTGTGCTAACAAGACTCTTGCCGCTGTTGTTGCATACATAAATAAATTCTTTGTTTTTCTTGGCAGGTCTCGTCCTAAAATCCCTAACAAAAACGGTTCAGGCTTCCTTACAAATGTCATTTTAAACATTTTTTTCAATTCGTTATATATCATCTCCCAATTTTTTTTAACTTCTCTACATTCCCACCACATATGATACAAACGATTGGTCTGTTTTTCAATTGGCTGCGGCAGTGGCTGTTTCTGATTGGGTGTAACAGCTATCATTATTTGATCCTCGTGATTTTTTTTCTGCACTTTTTCGATGCTGTGTGGTAGTTCCCAGCTCCCCCTCCAAGCCAGGCCTCGCCCATTCCCTTCCGCCCCCCCCCCTCTAATCCTACGCAGGCCCTTTGCCTCCTGTGGGCCCAACCTGCCTGGGCTAGGAGGGCACTTGTGCCCACCGCCTCCCTGTGCGCCTGGCACAACCCAGCCTCACCCCTTTGCTGTGGTGACATTGCCGGAGGGAGAGAGGAAGATGGGGAAGACCATGCTGGGATTGCTGGCGGGGAGCAGGCAGGCAGGCAGGCAGGCAGCCACGGCTTTGGGGCTGGCTGGCTGGGGTGGGGTCTCTCCCTCTCCTCCTAGCCGCCGCTGCCCACCTGGCCTCAGGGCTGCTCCGTCCTCCTCGCAGCAGCCCAAGAGTGAGCCAGCCAGCTAGCCAGGGAGCGCCCGGCAGGAGGGGGGAGGAGGGAGGGAGATAATTATATATATATCCCGCCCGCCCACCCTCCCCAGCCGAAGCGGGGCTCAGAGCGGCTAACAATAGTAAAAATAACACAGTTTACATAAAATCACAATCAATTAATCGAAATACATTCTAAAACCAATTCATTCTAAAATCAATTCAGAGTCAAATTAATGGCAACCATTGGGCTAGAGTTCTATGAGGATTACAGAAAGGAGGGGGTCAGACTGTGCCTTGGCCAAAGGCCTGGTGGAACAGCTCTGTCTTGCAGGCCCTGCGGAAAGATGTCAAGTCCCGCAGGGCCCTAGTCTCTTGTGACAGAGCGTTCTACCAGATCGGGGCCACGGCCAAAAAAGCCCTGGCTCTGGTTGAGGCCAGCCTAACCTCCCTGTGGCCTGGGATCTCCAAGATGTTTTTATTTGAAGACCGCAAGGTCCTCCATGGGACATAGCAGGAGAGGCGGTCCCATAGGTACAAGGGTCCTAGGCCATATAGGGCTTTAAAGATGGCGAGAACCGCGGTGTTTCCCCTCAAAAACGTAGGGCACTTTGTGATAAATAAGTCAGTTTTGGTTTGCTGTCTGGGCACTCGGTCTCTAAAAGGTCCGCCACCAAAGGGAAGGTGAGAGATTGGTTGCATTACCATCAAATAAACGAAGTGTTCAAATTGGACAGTAAAATTGGCTTTCAGGTGGAAAAATCAAAATTAGAGACTGAACTGTTAGAATCCAGTACTAAGAATTTGTCAAAAATGTACAACTTGCTGCTGAAATGGAATACACAAGATGAAACGGTTAAATCAACTATGATTAAATGGGCTCAGGACATTGGTCATAATATTTTGTTCGCTGACTGGGAAAAGTTGTGGACCACCGGGATGAAATTTACGGCATGCAATGCCTTAAGAGAGAATATTATGAAAATGATCTATAGGTGGTACATAACCCCAGTCAAGCTTGCAAAGATTTACCATTTGCCTGACAATAAATGTTGGAAATGTAAGGAAAAGGAAGGTACATTCTTTCACCTCTGGTGGACGTGCCCGAAGATTAAGGCATTCTGGGAAATGATCTATAATGAACTGAAAAAGGTATTTAAATATACTTTCCCTAAGAAACCAGAGGCCTTTCTCTTGGGTATTGTCGGCCAGGGGGTGTTAAAGTCAGATATAACTTTCTTTATGTACGCCACAACAGCAGCTAGAATACTTATTGCAAAGTACTGGAAGACACAGGATCTACCCACACTGGAAGAATGGCAGATGAAGGTGATGGACTACATGGGCTTGGCAGAAATGACGAGCAGAATCCGAAACCAGGGAAAAGAAACGGCGGAAGAAGAATGGAAAAAGTTTAAGGACTATTTAAAGAAATATTACAAAATTAATGACAGTTAGAATGATGTTGGACTAAAGTAAATGGTTACTATTAGTAATGGTTAAGACAAAGAGAATAAGGATGATTAGCTTAAATTTATACCAAAATAAGGGAAGATTTGCTGAACAATTGATTAGAATTTGGAATACAGAAACGGGAGGCACGAGGAAGTCGAAGAAGAAAGGTTTAAGAAATTAGGACATGAAAGGGTACTTGTTTCTTGTTTTGCTTCTTTTTTTGTCTTCTGTTTGTTTATGTATGTTTTGTTTGTATGATTATAAAAATTGTTTAATAAAAATATTTTAAAAAAAAAAATAAAAGGTCCGCCACCATTGTCATAGGTGATGTGGGCCGAGCCAAAGTGGGCAGGGTTTGTGTAGTGGGTGGAGTTTTGAAACAAGCCTGAGGGACGCACAAAATGAGACCGAGAGCTGCATGCGCTCCTTGGACCAGAGTTTCCTCACCTCAGTCTAGCGTTATTACAGCTGCTGCACAACACATGGCTTCAGTAACCTTAATACTTGTTTGTGAGGGGAACTGTGAAGAAACCTAATCCACAAGATTTTAGAGATGACTTTTTCTTTCATGTGTTGTGATTTTTGTCTCCTCTGTGCACAGTAGTTTCTTCATTAAGGTGTGAGGCACAACCTAGAAGGGGCCAGCATTAGTTTGCAGGCCAATTCGTAGCTGTCAGTTTGGCCAGTTGCTGACCACAGCTTTATTTATACTCGGTGGTGTGCAGGTTTTTCCCTACTAATCAAGGTAGGTTAGAGATGGAATTTCAGCACGATCCAAATGCCACTGGTATAATTCACACTTACTGACTATGTGGTGCACCAAATCGGACTGTCCTGTTGGCAGACTAAATGACCCCTTTATGAGGGTCACTAAGGCTGTTTCATGCAAGCCTATGCTATCAACCCTGACCAGTTAGCCCTCTACTTGGGAGTCTTCAAGCAGCAATGCTGTGGACTGAAGCTTTTCCACACGTGAAGACTGACTGTCCTACCCAGGGCTTTTTTTTCAGCTGAAGCTCAGGTGGGCGCCATTGCCATTCTAAGAGAACAAAGGACAAGTTAATGGTGAGCTTTGACACCTCTTTTTCTAGAAAAATAGCACTGGTCCTATCACTGATAAGTCTTTTTATCCACTAGCCTGAAGTGAGACTTACCATGACCCCACTTTCCTATACAGCGTTGTGCATTTTTGTTTCATTTTTTAAAAACAAAACTTCTGTACGTTCTTTGTCTACTGGCAAGCTACTGCAACCTTTGGCCCTTAGCTATATTTCCCCTCAGGCTTGGGGATCATCTTATGCGATTAGATAGCTTTGAATGTTTTGCTCCACATTTTCAGTTTGGTGTGACATTTCCAGTGGTTTTGACAGAGCCCTGCAGAATGTCTCCAGTTCTTGCTGGGGCCTCTGCCTCGTCCTGCTCAGACAAAATGAGCATTGATCGCTGCCTTCTGGGTCCAGCCACATATAAACAGAAAGGGCCTTTTGAGTTCCTCCAGAGCCCGCTTAGGGGGGAAAACAGGACATGAATGGCAACATCAAAGAAAATGTAGTTTTCTTGGAATCTCACCTGAGAAGGCATCTGAGGGGCACCGTCAGGGGAGGGTCTGGGTTCCTGTCTATCCTAGTTCCAGGGCTGTGTGTCCTGCCTGTGAAAGTCCTGGCAGGGAAAGTCTGCCGGGGGAGTGAGAAGCTAACATTGTGGGCAGGGAGAAGATTGCCAACAACGCAAAGGCTCCATTAATCCTGCAACTGTGCTCAGTGCTTGGCCTCTCCCTGGACTCACCAGATGTTTAAAATATTTGCAAGCTTTTTTCAATCTGTAAATTCTTCAGCAGGCAGAAGCCTCCAAGAGCAAAAAGCAAAAGAAGAATTGGTTGTATTGTATCGTCTAAACTTGAGAAGCTAAGGTGATCAGAGCAGGCTCTAGAGTGCAAATAGGCCTTGTATGGAAAGACTGGGCCCAGTTTCTCAAGTCATTTGCAGTGAAAAAAGTTGTGACAAATATACCCCCTCCCTGTGGAAAAACACAGTTGCCACCAATCAAAGGTGTATTTCAAGCCCTCCAGTTCCATCTAGATTTCCAAGGACTCATGCAAGACATTGAGCAGTTGAGCCTAAACAACACAACACAACAACCTGAAGCTGTACCCTTTTCTATCCAATCATATTTCCTTATTTCCTGTTTATTGCAGCCTTATTTTTCCTAGCTTTTAAAAACTGTTTGTGGGCAAAGCATGATATGTCATGGTAGAAAAGGTTTTAGGTTTATGGTTCTTAAGGGTTTCTAGTGACCATTATATGGACCACTTGGGGTTCCTTTTATCCCTTAAAAAGATGGTTTGAATTTTTAAAGTATATGAATGCTGTGTACTCCCCTCTTCAGCTTTGCCATGCTTATTTCTCCATTTTTCCACTTAAGCAAAAAGCAAACACAAGTACAACAAGGTTCCCCCCCACAACATGTATGGGTAAGATTATCATGCTAATATGTATTTTTGTAACTGAAAGGTAGAGCATGAAACCACATGAACTGCCGTAACTGACTGTGCCCAAATGGCAAGCCTTGTGGGGCCAATTTTGGTCAAACTGTCAACAGAGCAAACAGAAAGAAGATGGGCAGAGATGATGTAAAGTTTAGAATGAATATTTCAAAGCACCATTAGGTATGGCTGGAGGTTGCAGGCTCAGAACCAAGGGAGAACTGAACAGCTCTGATGACTTTATCCAGCAGAGGGCAATGCAACCCATTCTTTTGCTACCACTTATTAAGATGTTATTGCCTAGGGAAGGAGGAAGCCTTAATGAGCCTTTCAGCATCCCAGTGTTAATTAATTTATTTATTTTACAAACCTAATTATATACCACTAATCATTAAAAAAAAGCAAAGGGGTTTTTTGGGGGGGGGTTACACTAATTGTGCATAAATCCATATTAAATAGTTAAAATCAGAAATTGACTATTATGGAAAGATAAAGCCTGCATAAGTCTAATGGAATAGAAAAGCTTACAGCTGGTGTTCAAAATTTGAAACAGGGTTCCTGTTGAATCTCTAGTGCCAGAATTTAAGAGGCTGTGGTCTGGATAGTCTGAAAAGATTAACTGGGCTTTTGTGTGTGTTGCTCTAGCAGAATACCCCCAAGGACCTCTCCCAACGCTATGGAATGACCCACCAGAGCTGCCATCAGGTGGAGGGCCCGCAGAAACCACCACCACAGCCCGCTTCTCCGACTCTGCAGGATTCCCACCATACACTTCTGATTATGAACCAGAGGACACAACCCATCTGCACCAACTGGATAATGGGAACGGTACATGTTATTGGAGATGGGGTGCTAAACAACACGGCTTTGGGCGGGAGCGTGGCGCTGTGTGAGGTCACAAAAATTTGCTATGTTGGGATGGCTGTACTGGAAACCATCATTTCCTTCTGATGCAACAAATTTTAACACGATTTTGGAAGACTAGTGAAATGTCTCATGAAATACTGCAGTGGATGACTAAAACAACCACCACCACTAGCAGTTTTGCATTGTTCTGTAAAGCAGAAATACAAAAGAAACAGATTTCCATTTTATTGATGCACCATAAACAATACCATTCCTTTGGCATTTAAGAAACTCACTTTCTGCTCCAATGATAAAAAGGTAAAGGACCCCGGACGGTTAAGTCCAGTCAAAGGTGACTATGGGGTGTGGCATTCATCTCACTTTTCAGACCAAGGGAACCAGACCAGTGTTTATCCACAGACAAACACCAGCTCCCTTGGCATGACCACAGACAAACGCCTGGTCATGTGGCCAGTGTGTCTGAAACACTACTGGCGCATGGAGGACTGTGACGAGTGCCAGAGTGCATGAAAACACTTCCCGCTGCAGCAATACCTATTAATAATAATAATAATAATAATAATAATAATAATAATAATAATTTATTATTTGTACCCCGCCCATCTGGCTGGGTTTCCCCAGCCACTCTGGGCGGCTTCCAACAAAGATGAAAGATACACTAAAATGTCACATATTAAAAACTTCCCTGAACAGGGCTGCCTTCAGATGTCTTCTGAATGTCAGGTAGTTGTTTATCGCTTTGACATCTGATGGGAGGGCGTTCCACAGGGCGGGCGCCACTACCGAGAAGGCCCTCTGCCTGGTTCCCTGTAACTTGGCCTCTCGCAGTGAGGGAACCGCCAGAAGGCCCTCGGAACTGGAACTGAACGATGGGGGAGGAGACGCTCCTTCAGATATACTGGACCGAGGCCGTTTAGGGCTTTAAAGGTCAGCACCAACACTTTGAATAGTGCTCAGAAACGTACTGGGAGCCAATGTAGGTCTTTCAAGACCGGTGTTATATGGTCTCGGCGGCCGCTCCCAGTCACCAGTCTAGCTGCCGCATTCTGGATTAGTTGTAGTTTCCGGGTCACCTTCAAAGGTAGCCCCATGTAGAGCGCATTGCAGTAGTCCAAGTGGGAGATAACCAGAGCATGCACCACTCTGGCGAGACAGTCTGCAGGCAGATAGGGTCTCAGCCTACGTACTAGATGGAGCTGGTAAACAGCTGCCCTGTATACAGATTTGACCTGTGCCTCCATGGACAGCTGTGAGTCCAAAATGACTCCCAGGCTGCGCACCTGGTCCTTCAGGGGCACAGTTGCCCCATTCAGGACCAGGGAATCCTCCACACCTGCTACCTCCTGTCCCCCAAAAACAGTACTTCTGTCTTGTCAGGATTCAACCTCAATCTGTTAGCCGCCATCCATCCTCCAACCGCCTCCAGACACTCACACAGGACCTTCACTGCCTTCACTGCTTCTGATTTAAAAGAGAGGTAGAGCTGGGTATCATCCGCATACTGATGAACACCCAGCCCAAACCTCCTGATGATCTCTCCCAGTGGCTGCATGTAAATGTTGAAAAGCATGGGGGAGAGGACAGAACCCTGAGGCACCCCACAAGTGAGAGCCCAGGGGTCTGAACACTCATCCCCCACCACCACTTTCTGAACACGGCCCAGGAGGAAGGAGCGGAACCACTGCATGACAGTGCCCCCAGCCCCTCTAGACGGTCCAGAAGGATGTTATGGTTGATGGTATCAAACGCCGCTGAGAGATCCAGCAGAACTAGGAAACAGCTCTCACCTTTGTCCCTAGCCCGCCGGAGATCATCAACCAGTGCGACCAAGGCAGTTTCAGTCCCATGATGAGGCCTGAATCCCGACTGGAAGGGATCCAAATGGTCCGCTTCTTCCAGGCGTGCCTGGAGTTGTTCAGCAACCACTTGCTCAATCACCTTGCCCAAGAATGGAAGATTTAAGACTGGGCGATAATTAGCCATCGTGGCCGCATTTAAGAAGCGGTTTAATAACCGCCTCTTTCAGCGGGTCTGGGAAGGCTCCTTCACGGAGGGAGTATTTATCTACTTGCACTGGCATTCTTTTGAACTGCTAGGTGGTCAGAAGCTGGGACAGAGCAACTGGGACAGAGCAACAGGAGCTCACCCCAAGTCAGTGAAGGAACTTTTCTGACATCCCATTGCGCAGATTCGAACTGCCAACCTTCTGACTGGCAAGCCCAAGAGATGTCCTAAGAACATGGGGTGCCAAGTTGGCACTCCTTGTGCTGGATAATGGCTGCATTCACTCTTAATGCTAGATCATAATTTATCCTTCATGTGCAAAAATCTCAGTCTCGTGTTCTTCCTTCACTTCCTCTGGCTCTGCCACTTTAAATGACCCACAGTTATTCACTATATCTAAACCCAGCCAAACTGTGGTTTGTGTTAACTATAGCATAAGGAAACAAGCAATCTAAAGTTGACACTACTTTTATTTATTATTATTTATTAAATTTGTATACTGCCCTTCATCCAAAGATCTTGGGGCGATTCACAGCAGAAAAATTACAGGATAAAACAAAAAATGCACGATAAAAGCCAGAACATTGACAAAAGAAAGCAATAACCCACCCACCCACCTGACTTAGGATTTTGGATTTTTCTGAATAAATCATGTAAGATCCTTGATAAACAGAGAGAACAAAACACATACAACCCCAGTGATCTGCTGCATATCTGCCTTAAATTCTTAAAACTCCTGGTATAATTAGAGATCATTGTTTACTCCTGCTTGCAACCAAAATCAAATCTGTTTCTTCTGTAGATGTAAAGAATGACACAACAGAGCCATTTCTTTACCTTCCCTGTGCAGCTATTCCCCAAGGAATGTCAGTGCAGCATTCTAGTCTCAGACTTTCTCCCTCAACCAGCAACTGAGAGTATGCATGATGTCAGCAAATGCGTCAAGAAGGGGGAAGAGCCATATATGGCCCCTTATCCTCTGACCTAGATTGGCCCACCCGCTAACCACTGGCTTAGGGGATCTAGCACATGGGCTTTATACACGGCATTACTTAAGAGAATGATCCAGTACAATCCAGTGTTGTTTTCCTGGTGCTGTACTTGTTAGCAAAGATGTATGGTTGGAAAGACTGTGTATTTCCTGCACATGTTTTTCAGAGGCACTTTTCTGTTCTCCTCAACCTGTCTGCTTCCCCTCCCCTCCTCTTTGTCACCTACAGGGTCTCTGGGTCCTGGAGCCATTGGTGCCATAGTGATCGCTGCTCTGCTGGGCACATCTGTGATTGTGGCCCTGATCGTCATCACCCTGCGAAAGTTTTCTGCTTCCTGAAATCAATAAAAAAGGTCCTTTTTCCTAATATACACCTGTCTGAGCCCTTTCCTCCTCCTGCAGTTATTGCTTTCTGTCTGTGAAAAGGAAAAAACCAAGTTCCTCTAGCACCTGCATTTTCCAAATGTTATAGGATATATAGCCTGTTATTTAACCTCCTGGGATCAGAACCCCTTTTCTAACACAAATACTTTAAAAACATTTAGTGATGGCACAAGTGGGATTTAGAGTGGGGACTGAGGGACATGTGTACACAAATTGAGAAGCTGCCATGAAGTCAGAGTTTCTTGACCTATATATATATATATATATATATATATATATATATATATATATGTATGTATGTATTTGTGCCACTAATCCAAATGCGATAAATTGTGTACATTGTTTTAAAAGTCACATTAACTTGGCACGTGTGCTCGAATGCATCTTTCCAAGCTCTTGCTACAGCTAGAATAAAACTGTAATCAGATTATTGACTTTTAGCTTCTGTAGCAGTAGCTGGGGGTGGGCGCCTGGTATATTTTATTTATTTGTGGAATGCCTGGTCTTATGTTTTGTTTTTGTTTTGTTCTGTTTTTAAATACAGTCATACCTCGGGTTACAGACGCTTCAGGTTGTGCGTTTTCGGGTTGCACACTGCGCCGAACCCAGAAGTACCGGAACAGGTTACTTCCAGGTTTTGATGCTCGCACGTGCGCAGATGTGCTAAATCGCACTTTGCACATGTGCAGGAATGCCAAATTGTGACCTGCGCGTGCTCAGATGCAGCGCTGCGGGTTGCAAATGTGCCTCCCGCAGGGATCACATTCGCAACGCGAACGTCCACTGTACCCTATTTGCTCTGGCTTTCATTTAATGGCTCATGCCACCAACAAGCCTTATTAGTATGACCTGGATATAATATTTGAGGGAGGTGGGGGAAGCGAGATTAAAAAGCCACCTGCATTGACTCCTGTTTGGGTTAAGCAGGCACCTCTGCTTACTTAGATACAAATATGTAGCACAGGGGTGACTGAGGAACATGTTGCCTCAACTAGATCAACCTTAGCAAAAAAATTTAACAACAAAGCAAATTACCGGTACTGTGTTTGTTTGTTTTTTATGATGGCAGACAGGTAAGTTGTTGGATGTCCATGGAAAACCAGAGAGGGTTTTCACCTGAATAAATGGTATGGTTATGTTTGGCAAGCAGGCATTGCCAAAAAAAAGAAAAAAAAGATATATGAAGCAAATCAGAGAGGCCAGGGGCTAAACAATGACTTTTGAAAAGCTTGGCACTGTTTCATTTTCTGCATAGCTAAGAATTCAGGAACTGTCAGGAATGGCTTTTAGGTTACAAGAGGAAAAATGCATGGATGGCTCTTGCTTTTTTGGTAGCAAAATATATTGCCTATAGTTTATCTATGTTTGTTTATATAAAGTGTATTTTTTTAAAAAAACAAACCAGCCCAATGGCAGACAGAATTGGATTTGAAAAGGCAAAACATCATTGGTCTCCTGGATGGACCAAGCAGCTGCTCAAGTCCAGCTCAGCTTTATTGAAGCTCATATATAGAGCCCTGTTCAGTTGTTAGTCAAGTACAAAGCTCCTGTGTGGCCCTGCCTTCAGCCTTCGTAAGTACAGCCTGCGCCACCACATTTGCTATGTGCGAAGCCAGAAGGAACAAGTAAAACAAGGGGGCCGGGCTAAAGGTGTGATTCCACAGCCCTTTGTTAACGAGCTGAATAGAGTTGTTGTCTTACCCCCATCCATTAATAAAGAGTGATGCAAGGAAAGAAATTCTCTGATAAACATGTAGACATGTAAAGCTGTTAAAACATTCTGCAAAGAGGTTTTGGGGATTATACATTGCACATTGTACATATAGATCACCCTGCATGACTCAAAAGTTAGTACTTCTTCCTGTATTATATTGAGAGGATTAGCAGCAGCTTCTCTACAAGGAGATCATCCTATTCTGTTTACATGACTAGAATGAAGGCTGCTAGATACTGGAAAAGCTTCTCTAGATGTTCAATCCAGAACTGAATCCATAGAACTGAAAATGTTAATGTATCAAAATAGACCAGCAGGAGAGGGCAGTTAAAGAGATTCCTACAAAACATGGTTTCTTTTCATCTCTCAAGTCAATAAATATGTGCCAGGGATTCTTTTTCCATCATTGTATTTATTCTTTTGGAAAGATTATAATGTAATTATGTTGCATTCTAGTCTAGAAATACTTGTGGCTGCAGTCATTTGTATGTGTTATGTGCTAACCCACCTTTGTTTTGTCATGCTACAATATGTACACTTGTGCTTCAATAAAATATTATTTTAAAGGTCTGAATGTAAGAAGCGGATTTGGAAAATAAGCCACGTTCCCATACAATGTAATTAAATCTGTGGACAGTATGTGCATGTGGTTAGTTAGTACATTCATGTTTATGACTACAGGGTGAAGTAGGTGAGAGCTAGCTGCTGGAGAAAACAAAGTACTGAAAGCTGCTTGTTTGGCCATTTCTGTTTTCATAGTAAGAAAAAATATTACCTCCCTCTCCTACATTTCATTCTGGTGGTGTCATAATGGCCTGCGATCCCAAGGTCTATGCTTGTGTGTAAAAATACACCAAGCTACCTAATTCTGGTAACTGGAGGAAGTTAATTGGTACACTGTGTAACTCAGCACTCAAAATTACAGCAATCTGCTTTTGCATTTCTGTGAGACGTTTTGTTAAATTAGCAGGATTGGTTAAGTCTGGTGAATGCCAGGAGCTTTTTGCTTTCCATAACTCGGCTATCGGGTAACCTTAGCCTTGTACAGTTCAATATGCTACTCCTTGGCTGTGGGTGTTAAAAATTCATTTGTAAAAAAATCTCAATTTCTGGCAATAGTGTAATGCTAGGGGCATGGCTGAACAGTGCAAGTGAAAGCTGTGCATGACTGAATGATCAGGAATGTTAGTTACTATCATTGCCTTACTGCTAAATGTTATGTATTTTATTGCATTTCTAGCCTACCACTTCTCCAAGGAGCACAAGGTTTCACCACCGTCTCGTTTAATATCCATAACACCCCTGTGAGGTAGGTTAGGCTGAGAGGCAGTGACTGGTGAGCTTCATAGCAGAGTGGGGATTTGAACCCTGGTCTCCACCACACTGGATTGACTTTAAATTAAGTTAGTTGCATGTAAGTAAGAGCTGAAAGAGGTTCAAAAAGTGTTCCCAATAGAAATTTACAAGATACGTGTCCTTGGCTGCTTTGCCATTTTCTACCAGCTGCCTTTATCCATTGGGCAAATGGTGATTATATACCTGGGCCAAAAAGATGTGGGAAGACTGTTTTGTTACATTTTTTGTGAACCAATCTAAATAGCACCTTTATTTCTCAGTTTATGTGCTTATACAAGTTGCCTTGAAGGCCTGATTTGGGATGAAAGGTAATCTTTTAAAAAAACACAGCAAAAGTTGAGCAGAATCAAAGGTTTTGCAGAAAGTCCTAGGTCCAGTCCCTGGCATTTTCAGCTGAAAGGCAGGTATGTAGGAGACCTTGAGGAGCTGTGACCAATCTGAGCAGATAGTACAAAGCTGGGTGGAGCAGCATGACTCAGTATAAAGACAGTATAAGAACAAGTGATTCATACATTCATAACCTTGTGAACTAGCTCGAAAAAGAAAAATGCAGTGTACACAAGCCCTTGTGCAAGGAGCCTCTTAACAAAGAGCATTGGGGAGCGTTGCTATTAAATAAATACTCCTTATCCGTTATTATTTATGTAACACTTTTAATATGCAAAGTGCTTTACAATCTTTTAATTTCTCGATCTCTGTCTCATGGTTGACTCTATAATTGTCCTTAGTCAAATGTTCTCTATTGTGAATCTTCTCTCTCCCTTCCAGAGAAGCATCTTGTTGCCAGTTGTAACTTTTGCAGCAAAGGAGAAGATATTTCCTGGCTTTGTAAGCATTTATATACACCAGCTTGAAAGTATTATACATAGAGTTCATGTGTACAGCTGAGGAGCAATGCCCAGCTGACATGCAACAGGCCTTCCTATTGCTTTAGTAAAACTTTTGCAGACAACATTTAGTACAAAAGCATGCCATCTTGTCCCTCAAGCCTGTTGTTGTTGCTGCCTAGTGGCCTCTGTTCCTCTTTGAATGAGCATTTGGTCCATAATCAGTTTAATCCACTTGTATTGACAAGGATGCATTTCATTCAAAACTCTCTGAACTGAACAGAAATATTATTTGAAATACTGTTATCAGAGTCTGTATATACACCAGGGTAATTACACAGAAATTTGCTGGCCCTAGCTGAGTTATTTAGCTCTCCAGATTTAGCATGGCTATAGAATGTCATGCATGCCTTGAGCTGATTCTCCACTCCTTGTTTTTTTTTGTCTCCCCCCCCCCCCGAATGAAAAAATTCTTAGTATGTGCAACAGAGCTGAGTAGTGAATACTATGGGATACTGTCAGTGCATTTGTTCAGGGCCTAAGTCTGTACTATCCACTCAGCCACCCTCTCAATATTTAGACATAGTTTATGATACCTACCATTGGCTCTCTCAAAGAACTTGGTTGTAAAACTTAAATGCAGTCAGATGGGAATCCTATATGCACTTACCTGGGAGTAAGGCTCATTGAACTCAATAGGTCTTACTCCTGAAATGACATCTATAGGATTGCATTGCTAGTAATTATTATAGTTTGCACTTAGGATATGGGTCCAGGTGGTGAATTGCATGGCTATGAGAAACAGTGAATTTCCAGTCCTTTCCTATTTCAGGTCAGGGATGGAGAACCTCATGCTTGGGTGTGGGTGTGTGGAATACCTCTTTACCCTTGGGACTTTCACCAGCTATGGCCCCCTTGACTGCTTTTGCCTGACTTGAAATGTTCAACTGCGGTAATTCCTCTTCCTTGCCTAGATGGAGAGCAACATGTGTAGGGGATCTCTGACCTCTATAAAGTTGGAATGTAGGTTCATCCCAGCTTTTCCTCTGCCCACTTTTGTCTATAGCCATGTTCATCTCTCTTGTATCACCCCCTGGAAGTTGCTCATGAAGCAATACTGCCCTTGAGCTAGGAGAGGCCTCACACTCCTGTTTGAAACCATGCAGCTTCTCTATGTCAGTATTCTCCTCTGCAGTTTCCTACAGGGTAGCCCAAGAGTACAGTGTAAATAATTTTGTGGAATATTTTGTAGCACAGAAGACTATGCTCTGCCATAATATTTTTTTACCTCTGTTAAAGAATCACCAATGCATTTAAAGTATCACCAATGTGTTTATTTATAAGGGATACCTGTTGATGTGCCTGTGTGGGTACTCCAAACTCAGTACCTACAGAGAAACTTCCTGAGTGTAGAAGTGTGTATACCAATACTGTGCACACTTTCAAAGGTGGTGTGCTCCTGTGCGCCTGGATTGCACACTAGAAAATCAAATGTGCCACTTGATGGAATATTAAAGAATCAGGCTGCTAACCTCTTGGGCCTTGTTGTACTTTTTTCCAGTTGATCAGCATTCACTGTTTCCTTACCATGCAGAGTTAAGAGATTTACACTCTTTGCAATACAATAGGAAATTACATTTTACAGCTCCTAGTTCTGTACAGGCACACGGCAGCCTCACCTCTTTTCAAGTTTGTCTTCAGAGATATTATCCATGGTGCATCAAGTATGCAAAGAAGTTCATTAGCTTGGAGGAGAGAGGACTTGCTTGACAAAAAATCATATTTGTGCCACCTTCCGTTGTCTCAGCATCTGACATTCATTGTTTCTGAAATACAACTGCCCAGAACTGTGTGCAGTGATCATTGTCTATTCCTGCTGCCCATCTTCCTCCGCTGACTATCATCTGTCTTGTGTACCCGGAAGCACTCCTTTAAGTTTTGAGATCGAATCTTGGGGTTCATAATCTCTTCACCCATGGAGCTGGGGAACCAACCTCTCTCTTGATCATGCAAACGCTCCCCAAATATCCAACCTAGATTTTTTTGGAAAAGGATGATTGTGGGTGGAGAAAACATAATAGTGGCAGCTCAGTAAAGGAGCGATGAGTTAATGCAAGCAAGGTTCAAAACTGGTACAAGAAGGGAAGTTATACAACAATCATATCAGAATATATTAAGGGAAGCTGGTTACATAATATTTTCCGTGTGAAGCAGATGTTGCAATTTACAAAGGCTTATAAGAATTCTGCTTCACTGGGACCGCAATGCTTTGGCAATCCGAGTGAAAAAGAGAGTATGAAAAATTTAAAAAATATTCATTGGCCTTCATTCATTTCCTGACAACCCAATTAACAGGTCATATACCACCATCTGAGGAGCACTGGAACATACTGTACAATCGGTCCTTAATGCTGCAAGATATTTACTTCCTACACAGTTCCCCTGTTATGATTTTGATGTGCATTTGTGCCTACATTAAAACCCAAATATGGACACTTCTTACCATCGTCTGTCTTTTCCAGGATGTTAAGTACATCAGCCAGTTCCAGCGACAGCTCATCTGGCTGCTGAGCCACATAAGGATGGACACACTGTACTTGAGGGCAATCTGCAAGTGGAAAAGGGAAATTACTAGTTTGCAGGACCCTTTATGAATACTATAAGGGAGAAATGGGAGAGTGTCTGCTACTAAAATGTGTGTGTGTGTGTGTGTGTGTGTGTGTGTGTGTCCCCAACTGCTGTAGCATATAGCGACCAGGCCTTTTGCCTCTCTGGTCAAGGGCTTAGAATAGCAAAAGTCTGTAGCATAACCTTGATAATTTCTGTTGCCTGTATTACTGTAGCTACAAAGGAACCACCTTAGAGAAAAAATGGTAAGCTAGTTAGGCTGTGTCATCTCAGCAAATAATTCAACCAACGGGCCAGTGAGTGCAATGGCTGATCTTGGGGACAGTTACATCCTCAGTCAGAGGTTTTGAGAAATGCATAGAATCTCATACAAGAGGGGAAGGGATCTCAGATTAGCTTCTTGCACTTGGGTGTAACATGGAATGGTACTGATGCGGGACTGAGGTGACTGGGCAGCAGACAAATATGGAACAGTGATGTTGCATAAAATTCTGTAGACAAGAAAAGGGTATGTAACCTCTTACTGAATCTTTCCGTAAAGGGATATGCAGCTGACTTCTCGGCTTCACAAAAATTTGCTTCAGGGCACACAATTTAAAAATGAAGCTTAGAATGGAATTTTGTTCTGCAATTAGGACCTGATCTGCCTTTGCATCCTAGAACTGACATTGCTAGAACCTAACCAAGAGCAGTGATGTGCTCTTAGAATCCATCTGGATGACAACTTTCTATCATTCCCTCCTTTCCCCCCTTGCCCTCCTTACCCATGAGCCTGGATGTAAAGGAAACAAACTTGGTTCGCCGATTCGGAGCCAGCAAGATCATCCAGCGCTTCATTTCACTTCTGCATTGGAAATAAAACAGGAGAGAGAGCGGCAATCAGTGTTTTCCATGTAATTTGGAAAGGGTCCGTGGAATCTGACTTGCCACATAGGAGTCTACAAGTGACTTGCAAAAATTTACAAACATAAAGAACAAATAAATCCACTTTCTGCATTCTGTGCCATTCCTGCATTTCTGTCTTACTGCCCCTGCCCCTACTTTAATGGTAAAATCCATGTGTTCTCTCTCCCTTTCCTGTCAGCTAAGTCAGTTAAGTGTCACTCATTCACGCATCCTGACTCATGTTCTCCCACTCACTGGTTAGAAAGTCATGCACAAGCTAAGACAATAAGGAGTTCAAGGCAAATCCATGAACTCTACTGAAAGAGCTCAGCCATGTTTCAGAATCCCTTGACAGAAGACTCATTCCTCTATCCCATTTTTCACCTTCGTTTTTCATGTATTATTTTCTATAAATACCTGGAACAGTCATTCCCTTTCTTAGGGTTAAAGTGGATATGATATGGGAGATCTGGGATGCTTATGTCCCTGAGAAGAACAGGGGTCCAGGAAGAAAGAAAGTTTAACCCCCTCTTTGTCTCCCTTTTTGCAGTTTAAAGAACAATAGGTTTGGGGTCTCTGGTTAGTCTCAGTGACTGCAGGGTTTCCTGAGCCAAATTCCCTTTCCAGTAATAGCTTTGTGGACAAAAGTGAAAAGGAATATGTTCTCCATGTTCTTTTGGAGTCATGAAATTTGAGCTCAAGGGGTGAAGCCATCCGTGGCAATCACACAGGGTCCCTGGACGTTTCACTGTCTATTGATCAATGTGCCACCACTTTATTTCTTGCTGCCACTACCCAGGCCCTACCTGGTACAATACTGAGTCCAGTCAGGGTTAAATTGGAACATAAACTTCTGTTTATTTATTGCAGTTTAACAAGCGTGTGGTTTCATAAATGGTATCAGTCAATTACATTCATGGGGTGCCTATCCAGAACCTATAACTTCCGCTACCTGCTCTCACTCACTAAACCACCTCTCAGATATTTACTTGTCTTCCTAGCCCCTAACTGTTCCTGACTCTACACTACACTAACTCAACCTACCCACAGACTCTATCCCAATTCACTCCCACTCCAACCAACCACCCAACTACCAACAAACTCCTCCCTTCGCCCCTCCCAGAGCTGGTTTTATAGTCCCTCTGACTCCACCCCCTGGGTTCTGATTGGGTAACCTGTTTTAACTATTTCACCTCCAGCACTCTCATATGTTAACGTCACACCACCTTCCTTGTTCATTCTCTGAGTTAAAGAGCAGCTTTAGGGTCAAAAAAAGTGTGTGGGGGGGGGGGGAAGCATGCAGCAACTTGCGTAGGCTGGACAGCTTTTGCTGCTGCTTCTCTGCTCAAGCCAGGCACTTCCGGGTTTAAGCAGAGGGGCAGCTGAGGTTGTGGTTGTCTTTGTCGCTTACTCCAGGGAACCAGGAAGGGAGCGGGGGACAAGGTTTTTACAACAAAAGGAAGAAATATTTTCTCCTATTTCCCATGTCCTCCATCTGCAACAGTTTGTCGGTAATGCACATTAACTGAATAAATTCTCTGCTCAAATGGGTGTTGGACTAGAAAGAACACTTCGAGTGCCAACTTTTCTTAATCTATCGTTAGCAACATGCTTAATTTGGAGCAGAAACAATCCTTCCCGCACTGCTAGGTGTGAAATTTTGCAAAGAAGAAGTGCTGGAAAGAAATACAAAGTTTTGCATCATGCAGGATTTGGGGTAACAGTATGAAGGATGAACCCATTTGAATATACCATCTGCACACTGGGAGGATGGATATTATTATTATTAATTATATTTACATACCGTCCTTCATCAAAAGATCTCAGGGCAGTTAACAAGATAGTTACTACCATCTGTTTCTAAGCTTCTGTACCTTCCACAATGATATATTTTATGTACGTAACATTTATTGTGCTTAGCACATAGGCAGTTACAGTTTATATTCCTATAGGATTACTTGAAAACGTACTGCAGTATTTCCTGGGGTCCATGCATTTAATAATCTACAAATTGTCATTCATACAGGACAAAATGAGGACAGAGTTGAGGGAAGGCAGAATTCAAATGCAGATTTGTATGGTCAACATACCTGGGGCGATATTTTTGCCATTAGTTCAATCGGCCAGAATTCAGTCTTTGGGTGTTTCAATATATTCTCTCCCTTGGGTGTTTTCTCCACCACTGGAGTGTGTGTGGAGGCGTGAATATTTTGTTCACGGCTACAGTATGAGTTCATAGGACAAACAAGAAGCCTCCTTTGACATCAGCCTGCCTTTCCCTCTTTGTCTGCAGTAGGGAGGGCAAATTCATTCTAGTTCTGTGGGAGGGACTGGAGACTGCATTTCCTGTACACAAGCAGCCACTGAAGCAGACCATATGACAGAATCACCAGTAAGTAAAGAATAAGTAAAGAATTGTGGTAGGAAACAAATTACCCTAAAGCGTTGCAGAAGACAGAGCTACGCAAGATGTTGACAAGGGGCAAGTGAACTCACAATCAACACTGTCATTTAGAAGACAGTCTCCATCAAACGTGATGCCTATTGAACAATACCTGTGCCTGCTTATAAAGATAGGTAAGTTCATCCCAAGAGCAATAATAGTTCAGAATCTATTGTAAGAAAGTGCAATGGGATCATGCGCACAATCTGCAATTTTTCCAGATATTGCCTCGTTATGCTTACTGTGATGATGCCTTTAGCATGTAGCTGACTTCGCGGTCATCTGCATTTTCCAGCAGTCTCAGGATGAAGACATTTGCCAAGCTCTGCCCTTGGTCTTCCAGCTCCTCCACCCGTAGAAGTCCTCGGGGTGCAGAGTCAAACACCTGATATTTGTCACTGAGAGAGAAAAGAAAGGTGTCAGAAACACTAGTTATAGCCTAGGCTGGGGTATAAGCAGGGCCTAAGAGATGGGGCAGAGAAATAGGTGACTACATTTCTCATAGGCAAAATATTCTTTCTGAAGAATGTATGGCTTAGTGTCGAAGGAGTAAACTACACCTGAAACTGTTATCTGGGGATAACAAAATCTTGCTAAGCATGCTCGGGAAGAGATTATTTGCATCTGAAAAAGGACAGCAGAGAAAGGAGGAGTTAACTCTTCTTGAGTCGTATACTTCCTTCTGAAACTTTCCCCAAGCCAGCTGTTTAACCCCCTGCCAGTGTTCCATAGTCCTTTTTTTTTTTTTACAAACATGAAGTGATTAGAAGGGGGAAAGTTAGGCACACACTTCCCTCACGACCGTCCTCTGATGCAAGTTTTCTCTTCTCAAGGACAGAATGCATCGTATATTTATTCTAGAGATGAGGAACATGTGATCTCCAGATGTTGCTGGACATCAACCCTGACCAGTTTCCGTGCTGGCTGAGATCAACAGCCTTTGCAGAATCACAAGCTCTTCACCCCTGCCTAACAATTTGAAGGGGGGATGGGATGCAAATGTAAAGAATTGTCTACAGTGGTACCTCGGGTTACATACGCTTCAGGTTACATACGCTTCAGGTTACAGACTCTGCTAACCCAGAAATAGTACCTCGGGTTAAGAACTTTGCTTCAGGATGAGAACAGAACTCATATTCCGGCGGTGCAGCGGTAGCAGGAGGCCCCATTAGCTAAAGTGGTGCTTCAGGTTAAGAACAGTTTCAGGTTAAGAACAGACCTCCGGAACGAATTAAGTACTTAACCTGAGGTACCACTGTATTTTAAAAACCCAGAACAACAGAATAAACATCCGCCTTTGCTTAATTATTTACTATGAGTACTGAAAATTCGTCTACAGCTGCTTGGGCAGCACATCAATAGATTAAATTAACAATCAGAAACTATCTCAGGCAGGATTGAGACTGAGCCAACTGAGGCTGAATAAACATAGTACAGCTCAAATTCTGTTCCTCTCTGTTTCAAACTCACCTAGAGATTTGTCTGCAGAGCACTAGCAAATCATTGAAGAGGAACAAGTAGACTTCTCTGAAGAGCTTCTTTGTGCGGAGGGTACGTGATGTTTTGGGGCCATTCATTTGCTGCAGTTCTCCCTGCTTTAGCAGCCAACGGGAGTGAGAGATGATGGGCACAGACTAACGAAGGAAATAAAATAATAATCAGGAGCACTGCAACATAGCATCTTATGGCAATCCCTCTGAATTCACTGCAAAGGAAAGCTTTAAAAATAAACTATACAGAAGCTATGGATCCAGGTAGAACCTAGTAAGAGCCTGCCCATCGACTCCAGTATTCTGTTCTCACAGCGGCCAAACAGATGCCAGTGGGGAAACCATAAACACAAGAGCACTATCGTCTCCTGGTGTTTCCAGCAACTGTCAATGTTCTCTTAAAATTAATTTGTGTCTGTCAACTGGGGGGGAAATGTAAAATGTTGATCAGCAGTATTTAGCATCCCTTTAAGATACCAAAATATGAGAAAGTGGTTTTTGTCAAAGTCTGGCTTTATTGCAGAGGACTTCGTTCATATTTAGCAGTATCTATCAGGCAAGGTACTGGAAGAGAAGATTCAACTAAAAAGATATGAATTAAAGTATATGAAACACTATTAGACCCAGTATGACCTGAAGGGAAAGACAGAGATGTGACCCAGAACTTACTACAAATCATCTGTGCATAGCCAAAATTAGTTTAGCAGTGAATTTCAAAAAAGCTGTGACTCCTTGGCTTAAAATCTGTTTAAAGAGGATCTGCGAATAGCCGAGATTGCCAAAATTACAAATTATATCAGGCTCAGGGAGTAATGCCAAGTAGATAATTTTGTGGATAGTGTTTGTTCAACACAGCAATGGGAAGTTTAACAACAGCAGCCAACTGCATGTTGTCTTTTCTTTATTGTAAAAGTTACAACTTTTTGGCATGCTCATATTCCCCCCTTTTCCTCCTATTAACCTGTGAAATACTTAATAAAAGTAACATTAAAAGTTGGCTCTCTGAAGATGTATATAATGAGAACAAAATACATGGTCGTTGCAGATCATCAAAGGAAATTAAATTATCCATTGGAAACTTTGAAGTCTCATTCTAAGCAAAAGGACAATAATGACGAGTGGGATATGTTTTGACATATCTTGCCTCAAGAGCCTCTTTAGGTTAATTTACACAAAATTCACACCACACAGCTGGCCTGCAGCACTCGTAAGAAAATTATACAAATAAAAAACAGATAAAGGAGCTGGAGGAGAGCTCCATAGAGCTATATTAGTCAGCACTGAGTTAGAAATAATACAAGTGACTGGGAATGGCTCAGCACGCATAATCACTGCACGCATTCTGCATGATCCAGTCAGTGGAGCAGGAAACATGGGTAGCCAGGCAACTTGGTAAAGCAGCCAGACAGACTGAACCCTGACTTGCATTAAAAAAGGGTACCAAAGCTAGGACTGACTAAATTAGATCAGTGATTGTTTAATATAATCATTAGGGGCAACCGTTTTGCTAAATTCATCAATGATTTTGCCCTGTAACATATATCTGTTCCTCTCCTTAGGACTTAGCCTACATGTTTACCTTGATCTTAAATTCTAGCATTTTCTGGATGCTGATCATCTGTTCTGTACGGCTCATCTTCCTGACGCCTTCGTTGCATGCCTTCACCACCTAGAAGAGACCAAGCAATGAGAGTATATCAGAAACACGATTCCTTGTCTCAGGGTTGAAAATTGGAACCCCAATGAGAACAGATTGAATGAGGTGGAAGTAGAAAAGCATGTTTAACTTCATTCAGAAGTGGTTCTGTAAATAAAAGCGCAACGCCGACAAGATTTTAATAATAAACTTGTTCACGTCAAAGTAAGTGTCACTGACGAGGCATTAGCTTAACTCATGTGAAGGAAATCAAAGCATTGTTCACCCCAGTAAGATAAGGGAGGACATGCATCCACGGATGAAGGGGAATAGGTTCCAACTCTATTATTACTTAATAAGTAATTATTATTATTAATTACTATGAATAAAATAGTAAGCAAGAATCACCTGAGTTGAGGCTTACTAATGCTTACTTTGGTTCCTGGTTAGAAAGAGAAATGGCTGTAGCTCAGTGGATTTCATAGTTTTATACAGTCAAGACATTTCTGATTTAATTTAAACCCTAGAGAAGCTTTCAAATTCTACTATAGTCCTAATGGTGGAACCAAGCCAAAATGGAACTCAGATTTACTAGACTGGTCAGTTCTATCACAAATTCAGAAGCTTTCAACAATGTAGCAGGTTGTGTTTCACATTCCTAGAGGTATTTGTGCTATCAACTGCTGATGACATCATCACATTTTGGCAGCCTCACAGCAGGGCCGGGGGAAGGGCAGGGGCCCTAATTTAGCTCACAATATAGTTTTCCCTAAACCATGTCCATCTGCCCCACCCCTGGCATAATTTGTGACATCAGATGGAAGGAAGGTAAAGGCGTTGCCTTCACTTCGAACTGCATTTCCGAGTGGCTTCCCACCCCAGCTTGCTGCTCCATTGAAGACTCAGGAACAATTCTACTAGGCTCATGTCTGAAACTGGGGCCTATGTAATTCAGCAGACAGATAGAGATAGAAAATGAGGGTCCACTAAAACTTGGCTCAAGAGGAATCAGGATCCACTTGATCCCAATGACACTGGACTGGAGTTATGATCTGGCCCACTTCATGGAGGGGAACATGTGTTTACCATCTTTGTGTGTTGCCTCTCTAATTGCATTTGTGAGTATACCAAGTATAGTAAACATTTGTGTGGCCCATTCCAGATTATTTCCATGGGATTGATCATATGAGTTTGGTCTAGGTGCATTGGCTGCATGAAGATCTTCTGTCTCCATGTGAACATGCAGGGACAATGGAGGTTGGGTGGCTTCTTTATGTGGGCTGATACAATCCCCTGCATGTGGTAAGACTGGTTCAGACTCATGTTAAAAGTATACTGTACTTGGCCTAACCTCAAAATATATAACTAGACAGGCAACACACATGATAGGAAGCCTCGTAGAAATGGAGTTCAAAAGGAGCTGAAGCACTAATAAAAAGGTATATTATGGCACACGTGATTTTGGGTCAGAAAAATAAGTTTGTACTCTTGGATGAAGTCTGACCTACTAACAGTCTGCTTCAGGTGGCAGCTAATTAAATCACTGCTCTCTGTGGAATCTATCACCTTCAAGTGTCTGACTACAGCTTTTGCACTCTGAAATCTGAAGCAACTCTTTCTTGGATATTTTCTTCCAGATATGTCCTCATATACCAGATACATATGATTAAGCATTAAATTCAAAGTCATCCTATTAACGCAAGGACTAACGCCTGCACAGTGGGACTACCTCTCTCTCTCCTTCCCCTACATGTCCCACCCCCAAATCCACTCTGGAGGGTAGGGGGATTCTTCAAAACACATGGCGAGGGCAGGGGTGCCAACTTAAATAAAATACTGGGAGGCAGGTAAACCCCATCCTGCATAATCAATCACATGACACGGCGCGCACACACCATTTGAATGGCAATGGCCAGCAACTTTGGGAGGGGCACAGAGGAAGAGAAGAAGCCCCATTTGCTCCGAAAAATCCTGAATATTCTGACAAGGCAGATGAGACTTACTGTTTCCAGTTCCTTGTGAGCCTCAAGGGCAGTGATTTCACGTTCAGACTTTTCCTCCACTTTCTTCAGGATATTCTGTACAAGATGAAGGAAGGTTGTTATTATACATTTCCATAAACAGGCTCTACTTGAACACGTGTAGAAAAATGGAGAGAGGAATCAAAATCTTCTTCCTTTTGACAATTACATTATGGGCATAAAAGGATACATTTCCTTTATAAAAGCTAGCCAGGAAGGGCTAGGCGATGGGCTTTGCAGGGTGGTGAATGCTTCCCTCTGTGAGGGAGCCTTCCCAGACCCGCTGAAAAAGGCGGCTATCAAACCGCTTCTTAAAAAACCATCTTTAGATGCGGCCAATATGGCCAACTATCGCCCAGTCTCAAATCTTCCATTCTTGGGCAAGGTGACTGAGCGAGTGGTTGCTGAACAACTCCAGGCATGCCTGGAAGAAGTGACCATTTGGATCCCTTCTAGTTGGGATTCAGGCCTCATATTGGGACTGAAACTGCCTTGGTCATACTGGTCAATGATCTCCGGTGGGCTAGGGACAAAGGTAGAGCTGTTTCTCTCAGCGGCTTTTGACACCATCAACCATAACATCCTTCTGGACTGAGGGGCTGGGAGCTGGGAGCACTGTTATACAGTGGTTCCGCTCCTTCCTCCTGGGCCGTGTTCAGAAAGTGGGGGGGGGAGGAATGAATGTTCAGACCCCTATGCGCTCAGTGGTGGGGTGCCTCAGGGTTCTGTCCTATCCCCCATGCTTTTCAACATCTGCATGAAGCCGCTGGGAGAGATCATCAGGGGGTTTGGGCTGGGTGTTCATCAGTATGCGGATGATACCCAACTCTACCTCTCTTTCAAATCAGAACCAGTGAAGGCTGTGAAGGTCCTGTGTGAGTGTCTGGAGGCGGTTGGAGGATGAATGGAGGCTAACAGAATGAGGTTGAATCCTGACAAGACATAAGTACTGTTTTTGGTGGACAGGAGGGGGCAGGTGTGGAGGACTCCCTGATCCTGAATGGGGTAACTGTGCCCCGAAGGATCAGGTGCGCAGCCTGGGAGTCATTCTGGACTCACAGCTGTCCACAGAGGCGCAGGTCAATTCTGTGTCCAGGGCAGCTGTTTATCAGCTGCATCTGGTATGAAGGCTGAGACCCTACCTGCCCGCAGACTGTCTCACCAGAGTGGCGCATGCTCTAGTTATCTCCCACTTGGACTACTGCAATGCGCTCTACATGGGGCTACCTTTGAAGGTGACCCGGAAACTACAACTAATCCAGAATGCGGCAGCTAGACTGGTGACTGGGAGAGGCCACTGAGACCACATAGCACCGGTCTTGAAAGACCTACACTGGCTCCCAGTACATTTCCAAGCACAATTCAAAGTGTTGGTGCTGTCGTTTAAAGCCCTAAATGGCCTCTGTCCAGTATACCTGAAGGAGTGTCTCCACCCCCATCATTCTGCCCGGACACTGAAGTCCAGTGCTGAGGGCCTTCTGGCGGTTCCCTCACTGCGAGAAGCCAAGTTACAGGGAACCAGGCAGAGGGCCTTCTTGGTAGTGGCACCCGCCCTGTGGAACGCCCTCCCCCCAGATGTCAAAGAGAAAAACAACTACCAGACTTTTAGAAGACATCTGAAGGCAGCCTTGTTTAGGGAAGCTTTTAAAGTTTAATAGACTATTGTATTTTAATATTCTGTTGGAAGCCGCCCAGAGTGGCTGGGGAAACCCAGCCAGGTGTGCGGGGTATAAATAAATTATTATTATTATTATTATTATTATTATTATTATTATTGCCACAAGGAATGTTCCTTGGTGGCTTTTCCCTCCCCATTAAAGCTCTTCAGCCTCTCAGTGACCTCAATTGAAGACATGGCAAGGTGGTACTGATATATGGGAAGAGTAAAACCCTGTGATACCTGCACCAGCAGCTTCAGCCTTGTGATCCTTTGAAAAGGCAAAATCAAGAACGATGAGAAAGGCAGGCCTTTGCATTTCGGATCCAGTTCCAAATGTGAGATCACCTCCCGGAAAGCTGGCTTGTCCTGGCTGACAGCAGAGACAGATGGAGAGTGGTGTTTTGTTATTTCATTGAGGTTTAAACTTGTGTGAGTAACCAACATGTTCTATGTGTGTTTTAATTTTCACAACACTACCTTCCCCTCAGGGTTGGAATTTGGCTTTGTTCTCATTTTTTTACAATTTGGGGGAGGGGCATATTAGCACTAAGTGGATTTTGGTTTGAAGTTGGGTCTATTAATAGTATTTGGGAATGGAAAAATAGGCTTTTAATGTGCAAGCCAGAGTAATGCTTTTACATGTGTAGCACATACAAACTTAGCAGCATATGCTGGGTGTGTGGGTGGGTGTGAATGGGGTGTGTGTCCAAGTAGATGAGTCAGAGGCATAATTATATATCTTTACACAGTCGGATTGTTGCAGGAAGGTGAAATACATATAGTCATAGGAACAAGGCCTTCCATCAAGTGATTTAACCGAGGTAGGCCTAGCTGGAAATGACAAGAGGAAAAACTCATCTGGCATAAACTGGAAGCATCTCAGACTACTGGAGAGCTGCCAGGATCTGTCACAGCTACAGCTAGTGTGAATTCAGTGCTACAGAAAGGCACACGCTCTTTAGCTCAGATTATTTGGTTTCTCACTGACAAAAAAGGCTATTAATGTGAGGGAACTTTCTATTTATAACTAATACCAATATTCATAACTAATACCAAATATTTAGAAGCTTCTGGAACACCCCCATACCCACAAATGATTAATTAGCACAGTTCATAGGAAGAAGCATACAGGTCTGAGCACCAGCATGATAAAACAACTCAGGCCACAATCAGACCCCAGCTCTATTTATTGCATTTATTAGTGGCTTTTTTCATGAGAAGTGACCCAAAGCAACTCACAAAATGCTATGAACATTAAAACTGAGTATGAAAAAAACGAAATGAAACGAAACCCTATCCATAATAAATATAAAAAGGAAGGTCCAACATAATACACCCCACTACAAAATAAGCAACAAAGAGGACACAAGTATGCCTGATACACTCCAAATTAAGGGCTGAAAGTCCAGGGGGAATAAACCTTTTTGCCTGGCACCTAACAATAGATCATTATGGTGCCAGGAGTACCTCCCTAGGCAGAGCATTCCACAAGCAAGGAGCCACCACTGAAAATGCCTGTTCTCGTGTTGCCTCCATCCACATCTCCCTCAGAAGAAACACATGAAGAAGGGCCTCCAATGATGAATGCTGGGTTCATGTGGGGAGAGGCAGCCCTTGAGATATTGTGGTCCTGAGGCACACAAGACTGTTAAAAGCATAGCAATAACCACTGAGGATGCTGTTCCTGGTGTGGTCCAGCTAAGGTTTTTGTTTTTCTGGAGCAGAGGGAGGAAAGAATGGAACTAGCAATTGAATTGGTCCTGGAACTGAGAATGGTATGACCATTCACCACATATGTGACCGAGAAAATACTGAACCAAACTTCTACATTAGCTTTTTCTGAAAGAGTTCAAGCTGACTCCATATTCCTGTCCTGTTGTGCTATTGCCTTCTATTAACGCTGGAACATAGGTGAACTTCTGCTTTGCTCCCAATAGTAGATTGGTGCCTCTCACATTCACAATTTGAAAATCAATTCATTGTCCTTCAGTGCCTTGACCAGGATGTCAAAGAGTGTTGAAGCACTTGCACTATGCTAACTTTTAAGTCTATGCTTGGTCTTACTGACACCTTCTTCTCCACCATACTTCCTTTCCAGTGTTGTCTATATTCAGTCTGTCAAACGGAAGGCAAATGGGATTCTTATCCTTTGTCATCACAGACCTCTAAGTATGCTGATCTAGTCACCTACTATTAAATAATTGACTAGGAGTTCTTTTAGCGAGAACAAAGACTGAATGGCAAGGAGAAGAAAAGGAGCAAGATTGCTATCGTTTCCTAGCATTCATAAAACAGCCTAGCTGCTGGTTAGAAGCAGTCACCAAGGTCTGCTTCTATAGGGAATTAATTCGTTTAAGGATTTATCTCTCTTTCTTTGAGCATATTAAAATTCTATCTATACAATGAAAGCTAGGAATGACTAAATTGCACAATGAGTTATTAGGTTTCCCCCCCACCTTACTAGAATAGTTGTAGCTTACTTAACTCTACTCACTTTCTCGGAAGAAACAAAGTGGCCAAAATAAACATGAAAAAGAAAAAGCATTGAGCTAAACAGTGGAAAATTTCTGAAACATTCAGAGCATTCAAGTAAGCAGCTAAACATTTCCCAGCTTTCATGATCCTTTTAAAGTATTTTTATCTTAATGCTTTGGAGGCTTCCAGTCCCCTTCTTCTCCTTTGCAAAGGAACCAAATATATAATGTGGGTACATTGAGAAGACTCATTACAAATCCTAGCAGACTACTGCCATTAAATTTAAATTATGAAAACATCCAAAGCAGATTCCCTAATCCAATTCAGCTACACTTGACACAAGGACTATAATAAATGAGCATTTTTAATTTTTAGACTCTAAACCCACTTACGAGAGAGTAGGTTCCACTGAACAGAGTGAGATTTACTTCCAAATAAACACACACAGGATTGCACTGGCAAGAAGAAAGGCTGCTATTCTATGCACATTTACTTGGTGGGAGTAAACAGTACTGAATACAGTAAGACTTCTGAATAAACATGCACAGGATCATACTGCTCAAGATTCTTCATTATTCAAAGAGCAAGCTTAGCTTTAAGTAAGAATTCCAGGAGTTTCACATCTGAAATCTGTTGCAGATCAGAAATTATTCCCTTTATTGTAAGAAACTTTGCCTGTTTTCACTTCTTTTTTTTTAAGGCTTTGAATGGAACTTGGAGGAAGTGAGGTTGCTGAAATAAATTAAGGTTGTAAGTGGATTGTAATTTTAAATTGCTTCCACTTCATCATAAGCAAGGGGGACATAAAAGGTTGGCAGTTCAACACTGAAAAATCTTTAGACAAATTGCACATGCCATAAATGCATTCACATGCTTCAAAATGATTTTGCCCAATAGAAAACCATTAGAACAGACACAGCTATGGATAATTTCATACATTTGTCTTGTAATGATGGCATCAACCAGAACTATCCTTCCAGTGCAATAGATCATTTATAACAGTTAGACATAGTCACCCAGTGGAAGATGCATGTTTGAAAATTGTGCAAAATGGCAAAAATAACTCACAACTGATTCCATACCAAATCCCAGCTTTCTGCCTAGTTATCTCCTTTCCAGTGGGGAATGGAATTACACTGTGAACACCCAAGCGCATTTTGGAGAAAAGTTCCTATTAAGCATGGGTGAAAATTCTCCCCCCCCCACCCCGGTGTGCTAAACCATTTGGCATCTGTTGTCTAATTGGTCAGTCTCAGTTGATTGGTTTTACTAAGCAAGCCATGACTGAATAATTGCACTCACAGAAGTTGCTTATAAGCTCTCTCCTGGTAGGTTTGGTTGGAGACATAGGTTACATACACCGAGAAATGATTAATGGTGTGCTGATAGACAATGTCGCAGACATCTGAGATCACAATGTTCTCTTCTACTCGCTTCTCAAGGTCCAAGAGGAAACTAAATAAGAAACCAAGAATTAATCATTGACATCAGTGTCCGCAACAGACATAGCCAACAAACACAAATAATTAAAATAGAGGCTTCTGCCACATTCCACTCCCCCTCTTTTTATTTTTATAGATAAAAAATAGATTCTGAAATACTTTTGGCTATGAACCAAATGAAGCATTTTGTTCAAAATTAATTCTGCTAGTTTTTCCAAAACTCAGCATATCAACCAAGCTAATCTTTGGCTATCAGTTTTGAGACCAGTCCAGTTCTTTTCATTCTATTTTAATAGAAGAGGTCTAACTAATAAGTGGTACAACATCAACAATAATTTGATCTTGTACCGGCTTCTCAGAGTGAGACATGCTACCCTCTAGGGGAATTATGGAGAATTTCACATAGTTGAAAATAAGGTAAAGGTAAAGGTACCCCTGCCCGTACGGGCCAGTCTTGACAGACTCTAGGGTTGTGCGCCCATCTCACTCAAGAGGCCGGGGGCCAGCGCTGTCCGGAGACACTTCCGGGTCACGTGGCCAGCGTGACATCGCTGCTCTGGCAAGCCAGAGCTGCACATGGAAACGCCGTTTACCTTCCCGCTAGTAAGCGGTCCCTATTTATCTACTTGCACCCGGAGGTGCTTTCGAACTGCTAGGTTGGCAGGCGCTGGGACCGAGCAACGGGAGCGCACCCCGCCGCGGGGATTCGAACTGCCGACCTTTCGATCGGCAAGCCCTAGGCGCTGAGGCTTTTACCCACAGCAAGTTGAGAACAGTTATTGATTAATCCTTGGCAATGACATTTTATGAAGAAAATTTTTATTCCTCCCCCCCACCCCAGAGATCAGGCAAAATGGGAGATATGTGGCTATATGTGTACACTTTTGTAGACACACCATGGCTACTAGCTATGATGGTTATGTTCTGCCCTGCACAATTGGAGGCAGCTATGCTTCTGAATACCAGTTGCTGGAAACCACAGATGGTGAGAGGGCTCTTGTACTTGAATCCTGATTGCTGGTTTTCCATAGGTGTCTGGTTGGCCACTGTGAGAAAAAGATGCTGGACTAGATGAGCCATTGGCCTGATCCAGCAGGCTCTTCTTAAGTTAAATGTATACATGAGACAGAAAGTGCCTGATTTCCAGGAAGAGAATGTAGCTTTTTCCTATGTATAGGTGAGGAAGTGAATAAGCATGTAGAAAAATGCATGCAAGTGACTGTGGTATGCATGTCGTGGGTGGCACTGAGGTTTAAACCACTGAGCCTCTTGGGCTTGCCTATCAGAAGGTCGGTGGTTCGAATCCCCATGATGGGGTGAGCTCCCGTTGTTCTCTCCCAACTCCTGCCAACCTAGCAGTTCGAAAGCACACCAGTTCAAGTAGATAAATAAGTACTGCTGCAGCAGGAAGGTAAATGGCGTTTCCATGAGCACTGGTTTCCGTCACGGTGTTCCGTTGCGCCAGAAGCAGTTGAGTCATGCTGACCACATGACCCAGAAAGCTGTCTGTGGACAAACGCCAGCTCCCGGAGCATGAAAGTGAGATGAGCACCGCAACCTCATAGTTGCCTTTGACTGGACGTAACCATCCAGGGGTCCTTTGCCTTTTGCATGCCATAACAACAATAAATAATATGGCTTGTCTCTAATTCAGCACTGATCTGAAATTAATTTAGTCCTCAACTAACTAGCAAAATATAAACGGAAAATATATATTAATGAAGACGTTAACAGAATTTGTATGCACAGAATTCTCACCCTGAAAAGGGTGAGATTTCCCACAAAACCTATCATGCCAAAAATGAGGACAAACCTAAATAATAACAATGACACTGTTGTTGCTATGTGAAGGAACAGTTGTACTCTATTTTCTCCCTGGCATATTTATCCAGTCACCACAACACAAAATGAGTACATACCTAGGCATTACTATTTACCAAAGAAAGGTGAGAAGGACAGAATATGACACAACACATGCTTGGGCCTCTGATCCTGGCATCCTTTATATCTTGCCTGCTCTGAGAGGCCTGCAGCACTGGACTGAAATGGGAGGCACGGCTGCATGACTGTAATGCTGAAGAGCAGCAGTGATCAGTCAAATTCGCAACTTACTACGATGACACCCACACATCTTCCACCCAGGACAATCACCTCCCTATAACAGGGAGGGAACTGTGTTTCCATCTGATTTTAAGGCCTTTTATATGTAATCGCTTTTGGTTCAAAATAAAGGATTATGTATGGGATTCAACAACGATGCTGTTTAAGTCAGTACAGTGGTACCACGGGTTAAGAACTTAATTCGTCCTGGAGGTCCGTTCTTAACCTGAAACTGTTCTTAACCTGAGGTATCACTTTAGCTAATGGGGCCTCCAGCCGCAGCACTGCCGCACGATTTCTATTCTCATCCTGAAGCAAAGTTCTTAACCCAAGGTACTATTTCTGGGTTAGCGGAGTCTGTAACCTGAAGTGTCTGTAACCTGAAGCATCTGTAACCCGAGGTACCACTGTATAGTTATGGACAATGGTACATTTGTCTACAGTATAAAAGGGGAGACATTAACTTATAAAGATAATTTACAGAAGCTGAAAACACGAACAGGCCCCACCTATGCCTCCCCAGGGACAGCAACAACAAAATTGAGATTTAATTCCTACACATATTAATCGTTAAAAGCCTTACCGCTCACTGACTGCCATGACATCTAGGACATTGGAGAAGAGGATGTGAGCCTCTGAAGGATGTAGAATCTTTTTCAATCGCTCATTTTCCATGAAGTGATATATCAGAAGGTTCAGGCTCTTGTAATACGAAGCTTCTGAGGTAACCAGTTCAAACATGGCCTGCAGAAGAATTCCAAAATTGTACATGAATGATGCACAATATAAGTGAAGGCTCTGAAAGCCTCAGTGACAGGTAGGCAAGTCTAGTATTCACAGTCACAGGGCAAAAGTTCACAGCTCTATAGAGTTACCACCCCGATTACCAAGCCAGACCACACCATATGGATCTGGATGACAACGAACTTTGGGGTGCAGAATTGATGCAGATGGGACTGGACATCCCATCTGGAGTTGCTAATCAAAGTACAGCTACAGCTGAATCAGAACATGTAAGTTTAAAACAACCACAACCACCTCAGAATGCTTTTTCTAAAGAGTTGAAACTTGAGTATGCTACCTGAAATACTTAATTTTCTAATTGTGCAGAAGATATTGTAACAGGGGTGGGGAACACGAGGACCACATTCCTTCCTGGGCCACCACATTCTGGGGGCCACATGCCAGTGGGGGGGGCAGAGGCAAAACTGAGCATAGCAAGGAATGTGAATTTTGCCAATCTCCTTGGCAACAACAGGCATTCATTCCTTCTTTCCTCTCCAATCAGTGACGGCACTGCAAAGACTTTGTCAGTGACATTGTCACACAGCTAAATCTGACAGGCTATATGGAGCTGCGTCATTATCGTGTTTGCTAGTGGAAAAATAGTGCCAAACTGCAAAAAAAAAAAAAAACCAAGGGAGGGCATTTAAAAAAGAGCTTTTGACACCCGACTTTCCACTTCAACAAATAGTGGTGTGCAAAAAATGTGGTACAACACTACAAGCAACATTTTGAATATATCAATTTTCCCTAATAGTTTTGTCTTCCAAAAACGTTCAATAAATGTTCATATTAATCAGTTTCTTGCATAACTGCACTCAGTCATGAAAAAGCAGCAAAGGAAGACCAACTCCTAATGTAACATTTAAGTTCCAATTCTTACATAACATTTGTCTTCTGTAGTGAAATACTGGTGGAAAACGCACATGACTTTTGTAGGAGGGAAAGTCTTTGTTAGTACCCTCATTTTCACATACTTCCCTGCAAAAATCTATTTTGATTTTCATTCTGGTCAAGTATCTTATGTATGTGTTCCTCCAAAGATAATCCTCTGTGGCAGGAAAAAATAATGCTGCAAGTCCAGGATGAGACTAAGTTTTAAATCAAAGCACACAGCAAAGACCAGAGTTTGCATGTGAACTGGAATAGGGTACAACAAAGTATTAAGACTAAAATCACCAAGAAGGAAGAAACATATTTAGAATTACCAAAAGAAGTGTTTTTGGCCTTCAAGCTCATTCACTGCTTTGAACAGCTCAGTGCTTAGCATCATCATGAATAAGTATTTTTACGATATAGTAATACATTTATGAATTCTTATAATTGCTAGATAGTTGTTCCAAGTCTTCTCCATTACAGTCACATTCTCCATGCTAGACCAGTACAAGAACCTGAGTAATGTCTTCTCTCTGGCTTGTCTCCTCTGCATCTTTCAATTATTTTCGATATAGCTCAAGAATGACATTAGTGATTCATTCTCAACAGATGTTTAGATAATTAAAGCTATCCATCAGTGATATAGTCATTTTTATCAGTATTCCATTAGTTTTATATAGTCATTTTTATCAGTATTCCATTAGTTTTCCTTTTCCTGCCTTATAACCCCTAGCAGTTTAAAATATTTCAGCCCACTATCTTGTGCAGTTACTCTAATTTTCAATTAGAACCAGCATTTGTGTTTATTGGAAACCTATATCCCTAATTCCCCCCGCTTTGTCTCACACCAAAACCTGTTTGGACAGGCTTAAAAACAGAAATATGGTGATCCAGATCTAGATTTAGGAACATTGTACTAGCAAACATTTGCTCGCTTTCTTTACAGATGCGTAGTCAATTCTTTCAGCCTTTGTGCGTGTTTCACTATTTCATCTAATATGGATAGTGATAGATTCACCTCTGTCAACCTTTTCAAAATAACTTTATCACTTACTTTCTAAGCAGTTTACTTTTTCCATCGCTTGAGGACACAACATCCATTCCAATTCATTTTTCATTGCCTATGGTCTTTTGACGCTTTATAAATCAGAACACTTATATAATTCCCTTTTCTTAGCTTCGTTCAACCAAAATTTGCCTATGTTGCTTTAAGAATGGCCTGTACAGTTTTAGGTATAAATCTTTGTTGGGCACACCAATTCCGTCTCGTTCTGTAGTTGCTGCAGTACGCATAAAGGCCTGAGCCACAATTGCTTCAATGCCACCCTGCGTAAAACAAGGGTAAATAGTTCCCAATAGGTGCAGTATTAGAAGCTGTCAGCACTCTCTAGTGGGATAGGATACAAGAGGCTTGAAAGCAAACTGCCACCCCACTCCAGAAAAACCTCATTTCCCATCATTTTAATCAGTCAGTTCCAGAGCCTCCTTGTGCCAGTGCTGTCAATGTACCACTTGGACTCAATGTACCACTTGGACTCAATGCTGACTCAATGCTGTTGCCATTAGGGCCAACATTTGGGTCAGCTCCCCTGTACATGTGCCAGATTACATATGGCAACCACATCTGGTTATTATGAGGCATAAAAAATAACAAATGCTTGGAAGTCATTTTAAATTTTCTTCTCTATAAGTTTTATAATTGATTTCAGTACCAGGAGTATATATGATGATGGTTATATTAATCTTGATGTATCTTATAGTGTGGTGGTTTGTTTGATTCTTTTGTTGTTTGTTTGTTTGTTTACTTGTTTGTCCGTCTGTTTTTTCATATATGTATGTATCTTAAATTAATAAAGATATATTTTTAAAAACACAAATGCTTTTAACTTTAATTGAATCCTGAATTATGAATATATACCTTTGCACCTTGCTGTGAATCTTACCCACTTCCCCTATCGCTATGTGCACCTCCCTATGAAACCTTAAACCTTGATTACTATACTTCGTTGCAATAGCTCTTTTTCAAAGTTGGCTCTTTTCCCCCTCCCCCCCAAACAAAAAGCAGCCCTCATCCTCCATCCTAGGAAGCTCTCATGTCCTAGATAGAACAGGCATAGGCAAATTCGGCCCTCCAAATGTTTTGGGACTACAACTCCCATCATCCCTGACCACTGGTCCTGTTGGCTAGGGATGATGGGAGTTGTAGTCCCAAAACATCTGGAGGACCCAGTTTGCCTATGCCAACTGATCTAGAACAAAAATTTGTTAAAAGTTGCTATAGGCCACCATTCTAGTTTCATTGTTCTTTGTGGACCATCACAGTGTCTTAAGTTATGGCCTTGAAAAAAGTTGGACCTGTATAACCACGTCTCTTGACTGACATATGCATTAGGCTGGAACATGTTATGTATGATGTCACTGAAAAGGATACTTCTATGTCAAGTTCTCCCCCCTTCTTAAAAAATCTTTAAACTTTGTTTTTTAAAATAATATCAACACCTCAACAACCGTTTTTGGGTTGTTGCATTTTTTGGTATATTTATACAATACATATTTATTTCACAAGTATTACTCTGCTATTTATTGTAAATGGCTCTAGCATCTCTTCTGCCTCTATTGACATTTATTCATTTTGAATTGCTATACTTTAATAGACTTGTTAAAAAATTTGCTATTCCAACTGCAGCACATACTATAAACAAGCATAAGGCACGAAGCTATTTAAATTAAGCCATACTTCAGCTCAATCTGCCCCAGTTATGATATGAAAAGCAAGGCGAAGAAAATAATCACCATCATTAATTCCATAATATCTGCCTTTCAAAGCTCTCAGATTTTGAACTTAAAACATCTGTAGACTAAGAATTACTAAATAGGAAATGATACTAACACTCAGGCCGGTAGTACAAAGTGTAAATAAGAAATGGTTGACCTTTCCTGGGAGCTAAAATCCTTTCTTGGAGCTAGGAGCCTGTCATTACTCCTACAACTCTTCAGCTATTTTTAGACTTAATAAAATCAGCCAAAAACAGGAAAAAAATAGGTCCGTATGGCAGGAATCCTGCGGTTTTGGCAGCAAGGCATAACATCAGACAAACACCAGAGTCATATTCCACTACTCAGATATAACCCTCATTGAGTTCAATAACATTCATGCCCAGGTAAGTGCGTATAGGATTGCAGCTATATGTCAACCATGGGGACATACGGTATATAGTGACTGCCCCAGTTTTGTGCCTTGTGGAAGTATGCATACTCTCCACCATTAAAAATAATGCACCAAGGTAACCAAAATGCTGTGCCCAGAAAAGCTGAAATCTGACCATTTTAAGCCTATTTTGTATGCGTACAACCATAAAGATTAGAAATTTCCTTTAAAAACCACAATAGCAGCTGAAATATTCAGGATGCTGAATTCTGAATTCCCAACAATTGCATTGTGCTGTTCTGCATTTACACTATGTATGATTCCACACATTAAAAAGACTCTACCGAATCAAAACAAAGAACATTAGATCAAAACAAAGATCTGTTTAGCCCAGCACTCGTTGTACCACAGTAAAAACCTGCAGACTTTATTTCCTCCAGCTCCTAAATATTCTTTTTCAGATGACTACATCCATACAGAGTATTCCAAATGTGCTCACTGGATTATCCGTATTGAAGAGCATATGTACTTCAATGTATAACAGCTGGTGAGGTACGAACTAAACAAAACAGGGCTTCTGCACCTTTAATAATTATGCAGAAGAGAGGAAATTGCATCTTTCACACAGGTATTAAAATTGCTACATTATTATTTGTTTGTTTTTGTTTGTTTATTATTTGCATGCTGCCCATCTGACTGGGTTGACCCAGCCACTCTGGGCAGCTCCCAACAGAATATTAAAAACACAGTAAAACATCAAACATTAAAACTTCCCCTTGATTCCCCCCGCCCCCAGTAATGATTTTTCTTGTATACGTTCAACAGCTCTATTATTTTCTCTTGGCTGGCTCTATTTTTAGCTCTCTGTCTTGTTTATTTTGCTGCATAGCTTACATTTTATTGCTTTTACTTTGATTATAAGCTGCATAGCCCAAAATGAAAAATTAATGACTAGATGTTTGGTGGAAATAACTATCAAGGCAATCTACACAGAAATTTCTGACTGGTTAATAATAATTTCCTGGAGCCTCTGGCATGCTTCTGAAAAAAACGGTATGACATTGTTTACCTCCCAATTATTAAATAATTAAGTGATAAGTTATGTGCAGTATTTTGATTATGAGATCAACAATTCTATCATTTGAGATTTTGAAGGACTCTTTGGTGAAAGCCATCCACTCCCAGTGAATGAGTAAATTATGGTTTAGTTTCTCAGTTCATCTAAAAACTGTCATTTCTGAATAAAAGAAAGGGAGCTTCTTCCAACATCTTTCACAATAAGGACTGATGCAATTAATTAATTCGCATTCTCTGCAATTTCTTTCTCTCTTCCTAACAGCAACCTTATAGAGGTTGAAGAGGAAAGGGAAGGTTCAAGTTCAATACCACACCACCCTGAGCAGAAATTTAGAGGCAGCTTTTTCCTTTCACTCTCTTTCTTTGTACCTGGTTATCAGTTTGGGTTTGGGTTTTTTCTTTCATTCCCTGCCCCACCCCCATTGCATTCAATGGGAAGCAAAACTGCTATGCCACCTTCAGGGCTGGTACAGTTTTTCTTGCTTGTTAAGGCTGTACCAGGAGAATGGGAGTGTGTCCATCCCTTGCCCTAACAGCCTGTTGATAGCAGAGCTTTTTATATACCACAGTGAGAAGGCCTCCATCTCCACGCATGGAGAAGAATATACAGATAATCCAATGGTCCTTCAGTCACACTTCTGTAGTTTATTACAGCCCTCTCATGCCTTTTTGTCTGCTTTATTGCTTTTGGTGAACTTAAAGACACTTGCATCATCAGTTTTAGCAACTTTAGCCCTGACTTTGTCTTCCATTAACGTTACTATAGCAGCCCAACCCTGTTCTAGAGGCAGAAACTGGCAGGGATTGAGAAAAAACAGGATGGCTATGACTTTTCAAAAGCAAGGAGAGTAAATTAAAGATTTCACAAAACAGTTGCTTTACTAATATCAATGAGATTAACATTAAACTGTATCATTTGGTATTAAATGAGTCAACCCACAGAGTTTTCCACTGAAATGTCAGCAGTGCAATGCTCCTTTCATCCACCCTTCCCTGAAGCTGCATTACCTCTTGAAGTTTGATCTCATCTGGCTGGAGAATATTCAGAACACCACTGCTCCTGACTTCTGGAAGATCTTGCCACAAATTAAACCTGGAAGTGGAATTCCTGAGCAAGCATATCTGGGGAACAGCCTTGCTTTCTTCGGTATTTGTGGCTTCTGTCTGTGATGCTGTGTTTTCAGTAGCTGTGCACTCTTCTGCATCTGTCTGTGAATCCTGCAGCCGCCTGGTTTCAATCTCCTGACGTGTAGATTTATCCCGATATTCTTGATACAAAAGCCCTACAAAGCACCAAAGCACACAGATTTGTTCTTTGACTGTCTACTCCTCCAGAGCCATGTCCTGGTTGAGCAACAGTAGTTGCTACTGCACAAATTTTGAATATTGTCTATCCTGGCTGCTTCAGCCAGAACAGTTTAGAAAAAGGAAAGCTGGAATCTGAAACAATATTAGAGTAGTGATTCCAAATACCTAGTCTCCAGGATTGTGTTTTAAATCAGTATCATCATACAAGCCATTGAAAGATCACTGCAGAACAAATAGCTCTAGTTGATGCAAGCAAAAGAAAAGCCAAAACTTAGAGTCATTAGCCTATCCAACCTGGGAAATTTCCTCCCCAGTCCCAAATACGCTGCTCAATCTGAGCATGAAAAAATCCACCCATTTAGGCTGCAATATTCTAGTCTCTTAGACATATCTAGGACTAAATATTGCACACTAGCTAAAGCCATCAAATAGCAATTAAGAACAGCTCAACTTAGGCCAAGGTCAGTTGTCATGCTGGTCTAAAATCTAGAGTATAACTTGGAGATTAGGAATGACCTGGACACATGGGTACATAGTCCTCTCCCTCTTTTGCCTTTCATGGTTTGCAATATCATAGCCTGCTGTGATGTCTAAATTGGACAAACTTTGGCTAGTGCTAAACAGGAATTGCTTCTAAACTATTATTTTAAACCATGGTTTGAAATGGCTTTGCAAATAATAGTTTAGAAGCAATCTTTGTTTCTGCTAACCAATGTTCTGGTCACAGATGCAAGGGACATGACTTACTGAGAGAACATAATTTCAAATTTTCACTTGATCTGATCCAGCAACTTCACCAACTTGTTGACAATGAAGGAGTATATAATGAAACCTGTAGTATCCCACGATTCGCAATGAGATACAAGGTCTTCCCATAATACACTACGTTACCTTCAAAAAACAAACTTTAGCAGCACAAGAATGCTCCTGCAATTGTGTATCAGGTTGTGCAGAAATATGAGGAATACTTCATAATTAGTATCATACAAGGCCACTGAAAATAGTAATAATATATAGTAACAATAATAACCAAATCCTACTATTTCTTATGGGATTTCAATAATACCACAGCGTTTGACAAAATTTATTTTGGATTTTCACTAGGCCTGCCCTATAAGAGGAGAATAAAATCTTGCACCAGATAAAACTGTAAATCCCATTTTAAATAAATCAAAACACCAGTTTGTGCTAATTTCTTGCGAGCCACTCCCTTCATTTGAAAGTTAAATGCAATTTAAAATTGCTTTCCCCTTCAGCTCCAGTAAGCAGAGAATGGACTTTTTAAAAAGTATATCTATTTCAGTACAATTTTACATTTTACCTAATGTAAAGAAAATCAAAATTGTAACTCATGAACTGCTTCACATACCTCTGTGTCAAGTACTTTAATATTTCTGTATACTAAACTATATTTAGCTTATAATCTTAGATAATACACATGATTTATAATGGGGAAGTGGTATAAGGAATGAGCTTTTTCCCATAGTGTAAGTATATTCAGTAATCGCTTCTTCCTGGAACACTATTCAGAATGGGATTAAAATAGCAGTAGGAGAAACTGTACCTTGGAAACCATGTACTTTCCTGTTAGCTTCCCACACTTAACTGAAAATGAGAGATTACACTTAAATGCATTGTGCTGTTCTAGTGAAATTATACTTGCATAATTCCACTTGAACTATGTTATTACATATTTTCAAAAGCTGATTATTTCTTTTTTGTAAATAATCAAGGCTATGCTTCGCATTAAACAAAACCATGAGTATGGTAAAGGAATGGGATGGGGGAAAATAATACTTTAGTGATTTTGGCTGGAGACAGTAATTATATATATATATCAAGTGACTACGAGAAGGCTTCTTTTCTGAAAGAGAAGCATATACCTTAACTATTTGCTGGTCAGGCAGTATAAAGTTCAAGAGAGCTAATAAACAAGTCATAATATTGAAAAGATATAATTATGCCTCTATAGGGATATGGATAGCTCAGGTGGTTAGAACATGGTGCGGATAACACCAAGGTTGCCGGTTCAATCCCCTTATGGGACAGCTCTATATTCCTGCATTGCAGGGGGTTGGACTAGATGATCCTTAGGATCCCTTCCAGTTCTACAATTGTATGAATGGAACCAGAAGATCATCAAAAAGAAGGATATTACCTACTCATATATGCTACCAGTTTGCTCAGATATTCCAGATATCATTTTCTTGAATGTAAAATGGGGTGGGGGGGGGTTTATACTGCTGTCATGGAAAGACAAGCTTTGGTCCCCACGTCACAAGCCCCTCTTATTAACACCATCCAATATGAACGCTACCACACTGCAAGTGATAACAACAAGCATAAGGATGATGAGAGCTGGTAAGATGCTAGCAAAGACAAGCAAAGCTCAATTCTTTTATGAGAAACGATAGCATATACTGCTGCTGGTGGTGCCTTAAATAGTTCAGGAAAAATGCTCTAAAACGATCTTGCTTAGATGGCCTATTTTTGGAGGAAAAATTTGTCCTCCAAAAATACTGCTCAAAAGTGTCAAGGTTCTTTGGGGTGGGGAAGGTGTTTTTACAGATCTCAAATTTATTTCTGGTGTGTTTTATGTTTCTTAATGACATATGAACACATACTCATTAATTTCACCCATAGAAAAACAAAGAGTGTTATCCAGTTTTATGGAAAGTGGGAAATGTGCAGCCAACTTCTTCTGCCTTCTGTTTTGCTATATATAGTACAGCAACAATCCTATGGATGTTTATGCATCCATACAATCCTATGGATTTCTTACTGAGGTGGATATGACTCACGGGCTAAGGTCATGTGAGATTCATTTGCACACACTAGAACCTCCAATACCATTTTAAAAGAAAAAGGAAAATAACTTTCCCAGAAGGGGGAACATTTGACTGTAACTAGTAGCACACGCGACTGCAGCCTGAGTGTTTGTCTTACCTATTTGCTCAATGAAGTTTTTCCAAGAGTCAGCTGTCATGGGATGAATCACTTGCAGAGCCTCGGGGAAAGCAGCCGGGCAGTCGGG
The DNA here is from genome assembly GCF_027172205.1 of Podarcis raffonei. Classification (NCBI taxonomy): domain Eukaryota; kingdom Metazoa; phylum Chordata; class Lepidosauria; order Squamata; family Lacertidae; genus Podarcis; species Podarcis raffonei. The sequence goes on along the minus strand of NC_070606.1, from coordinate 62,298,900 downwards.
ATGCACAGGGCTTTCTTCGGAACTAGAAACTGGTCCAGCCATGGAAGGAGACTCACTTCGGGTGAGAAAAACAACAAAAACAAACCAAGGAGTATGGATGCCTGTTCGGTTTCCTTCCCACCCTACTGGCAGAATCAGTTCGGGCAGGGACTACATGGGCTGCAAGTGCTCTTAAAGGGACCAAGGTAAATAAACCAAACTTAAAATTTGACTCCGGGATCTATCACGCCCTCACTGCCACGGTCCCTGGAAACTGAGCACAGTGGGCTCCCTCCCAGAAAGAAAGGAAAAATCCAGGAAGCCCCTCCTGAAGTGAAGCAGGCGAAAGGAAAGGAGGGATGGGGTTCAAGAGGGGCAACAGAAAGGAGGGCAAATGAGGAATCAACCTTTCCTAGGGAGGTGCAAGCCAATGATAACATTGCAAAAAGGAGAGGTGCCGGGGCTCACACGCACTCCCTGGTGTGCTATACCCCCCCCCCCACCTCGGGAAGTTCTGGTCTCCGGTCCCTCACAGCACTGAGGGGAGGGGCGGAGGGAACCACTTCGACGCCCCGACTCAGAAGCGCGGGAGTGAGTGGCCGAGTTGGGGTGAGGCGGGGAGGGCAGCGGCTGCTTTAACCCTCGCTCCCTCGTCCGAGAAATGGACGGGAAGAGAAATGGAGGAGGGCAGCCTCGAGGAGACCTGGAAACTAGCCCTCCGGACTTGGCGACGGGTGCCTGCCTGTGGGGTAGTCCAGAGGGGAGCTCTGCCCCACATTCCCTACAGGGGGCGGGCAGTCACGAGGGGCACGCGGCTTGGCGCCAAGACCAGCGAACTTCCCGCTCGCGAGTCTTTAGGTCTACGTCGAAGGGGGCGCCCCCTGCTCTAGGAGGGCGAAGGGCTCTCCTCCTCTTTGGCTCACCTGCCGGACGGGCGGGCTCCGGCCACGCTCTCCGCGGAGCCTTCATGGTCCAGGGCGCAGGCGGCGCTGAGCGCGGCAGCCAAGAGCTCCATGCGAGGCGGCGAAAGCGACGGCAGCAGCAGCGAGTCCTGCAGCGAGCGGCTGCTACTGCTACGGAGCGATTCCGCAGCAGGCGCGGGGCTGGGGGAGTCCGGGCGGTTGCCAAGGTAACCGGGGTAGGAAGGGAGCAGCCTGCGCGGGAGGGGGAAATAAGAGAGAGAGAGAGAGAGAGAGAGAGAAAAGAAAGGTCGGTGGCGCGCGAGGGAGGGGGAGGGAGGCTGCCGCCGCCACTGCCGCCCCCTCTGCGCTTTCCCTCGCCTTATTACTCCTGAGCAGCTCCCGAGCGCCCACTTCTTCCGCTCAATCCCCAAACAGCCACCTTCCTAAAGAAGGCGAAATAACCTCCCCACACCCCTCAGTTTTTGTCCTGTTCACAAGGACCACTCTCTCGGGCGCACACGGTGGAGAACAGCATGCAGAGATGTCCCTCGCAGCTGCTGCGCCCAAAACTCAAGAGAAAGTCCCAATAACCCCCGCGCACTGGTCTTTAACGAGACCCCCCTCCCCGCCCCCAAAAAGAGATCTCTAGGCGGAGAGAGGCGCGCGCACCGCTGCAAAACAGGTAATCTCCACGCAGAAGAGCGGGCACCTCTTTCCCCCCAGGAGTCTGGGAAACACTTGGGAGGGGTTGGGAGTGAGCGTTCCTTAGAAACTAGCCTACCCTTTTAGCCCATTATTGTCCTCTCTGACTGGCAGACTCTCTCCAAGGTCTCAGTACAGTCAGCTCTGCCACCTGAGATCCTGTAGTGCCAGGGATTGGACCCGAGATCTCTCCTGTGCAACAGACAACTTGTATAAGGCTGTTAACGGGAACACTTAACCCTATAAAGGATTCAATGATCTTACAAGTCACACTCGGAATGGTAAAAGGAAGGGTTTTAGTGCCCCCTCCCTTTCATTGCACACTTATGTTCAGGATCCCCCTTTGTATTTTCGTGTGGAAAATCGGGCAATAATGGTAGTTATTATTAAATATCTGTTTATACCCTACCTTTTCCCCTGATGGAACGCAAGGTGGCTTACATATAAAAATGTTCCAACTTCAGCAGTTCAACCAATGATACGGTTTGTGGCATTTGCCACATGAATTGACATGGCTTTTCATCCTGAATGAAGTTAGCCTCTTATTAGGACTCTGCAATTTCTGGATGTCTACCACTTGTTATTAGTCATGATAGCTAAAACGAGACATCCATGTTCCAAGAGAACATATCTGCAGGCAAACAACAATAGATAGGTTTCCTCGTGAGTTTCTCAGGGCTATCTGCCTGACCACTCTGAAGGCACAATGCTGGATTATAATAAGGATGTTAGCTCTGATCCAGCAAAGAGATTACAATGTTCATCTGATGTCCAGTTTGCATTCTCTTGCAAGCTGGAGTGTAGGAGTAGAGTTATTTTCTTCTATTTCTTTCTATTTTGGTGCACTTATTTTTACAGAATGAAAATTAATAATTGAATGCACTGTCATCCAAAAATACAAAGATAACCAGATCTAAACTACAGAAAGACATGTCAATTCTGGGGATTTTAGAAAATCTCAGCAGTCTCCTCCCTCATTACCTCTGCAGAAATTCCACACAAACACAGGAAAATAATACATGCTACAAAAACCCTTCTTGATTTGGATTTCAGTGATATATGTTCTGATTCAGGGATATTTTTCAAACATCAGCATTTGAATTTCTATTTCATGTGCCAAATTGAAGCAAACACATCTTCCTCTAGATATTTATTCCAAGCTTGAGAACTGAAAGAAAAACTCAGAAATGGGGCACATTTTGTATAATGGCTAGTTCTCATCTGCCTCTTTGGAAATTATGCAAACAGTAGGAAATAAGAATTATGAAATATAGGCAATAGTGTTACATAACCTATATCTGTATTCCTGGGTTTAAAGAAAAGTCACTTATTTTTCAATTATATTTTAATATTTTAGATACACACGCACTCTGTATTAGAACAGTTTGGATAAAATTACTTCACTTAAATTGGTATCCACTTGGGTCAAGTTACATGAACAATTTAGCTGTATACTGGTATTGCTTGAGCACACAGTTTGACCCATATTGTATGTTTAATTGAGAAATAAGGGTTGGTGGTGAGGTTAAAATGATTTTGCTACTTGAGGGGCTTGGCAGCTCATAAAAGGGGCAGGGCAGGGTGGGTTGGGCATTTGGACAAGTTTTATGTTCCAGTCAGCTAATTTTAGTGGAAGGAAGTAAATACTGGATGGTTAAGTTGAAGAAATTTCAGTGAGGCAGCCCTAGTAATATTCTTGCTGATGGGAAACTTGAGATTCTTCACCCTAGGCCTAGGCCTAGGCCTAGGACATGGTAAGGTGGGAAGGGCATTTGAGGAAAAACAGAAAACATGAGCATGTGGGTACATTGTACATTTCTTGAAGCATTATGTATAGAGGGGCATATGTGCATGCCCAAGTTTGTGGGTAGCTATAGCCTAGTACAGGGTGAGTCTTTTAAAAGAGGCCCCATGGAACATGTGTACTCTGTATCCACGGGGCCTCTTTTAAAGGACTCACCCTGTATGAGGGGCAGAATATGAAGAGGCCAGGGATTCAAAGTAGATTTTCTTCACTTGCTCCCACAGGAGGCAGTGATGGCCACTAACTTAGATGGCTTTAAAAAAGAATTAGACAAATTCATGGAGGAGAGCGCTATTGATGAACGCTAGCTAAGGTGGCAGCAAACTCCGTAAACAGATGCTGAGCAAGATGCTGGGCCTGCGACCCACAGCTCCGAGACAGAGACAGATGAGGTTCCTCCTAGCGGACAGGGACAAGGACGTTACTGCCTCAGTGGCTTCCTTTCTAATCTCCATCCAGAGCTGTCTTTCCCAAAGGGCTTAGTTGCACCAGGGCGCCGGCCTCTCAGGGGCGCCCCAGCAAGTGGGGGAGCTGCTTAGCTTTGCCGGCGACTCCCCTTTCCCTGCATGCCCACCAGCTGCGCCCCGCCAACCATAAGGCTGGCGGGCGTGCAGCTTCCCTCCCAAGCCTCCTTGGGAGGAGAGCGATCCCCGTGGAGGCTTGGGAGGGGCGCAACTTCACTCCCAAGCCTCTGCAAGGATCGCTCTCCTCCCGAGGAGGCTTGGGAGCGGTGCAACTTCACTCCCAAGCCTCTGCGAGGATCGCTCTCCCGCAGTGGCATGGGGGAGAGTTGTGCCCCCCCCGGATGGCTGGCGGTGTGCAGCTATGACCACTCCAACACTGTCCATGGTAATTTGGGGGTGCTGGGCAGATATTTGCACCCCGGCACCGCATCTGCTAAAGATGGCCCTGTCTCCATCTTACCTGAAAGGGTTCTTAATGAATCATCCCTCAAGGGAATAGACAGGGTGAAGCAGAACAATTGAGTGCCTTGTGGCCCTCGATAGCCTGTCCCTTTTAATTTATCCCACAGACTTTAAATGTCTTAACTTACAATGCCAATACAGGTATTTGTCTTGTATTGCCAAGATGGCCGTGCTCTCCTCCACTGTTGGAGACAGTAAAGCTTCCGAGTATCAGTTGTTGGAAGCTACAGGAGGGGAGAGTGCTGCTCTTGTGCTGGAATCCTCCTTGCAGGTTTCTCACAGGCCTCTGGTTGGCCACTGTGAGAACAGGATGCTGGACTAGATGGGTCAGTGGCCTGATCCAGCAGGCTGTTCCTATGTAAATTTTGGACAGATTGAGACAAATTGTGGTGGTAGACCTCAATCCTTCAGCAGGAGAACAGAGCCAGATTTCCTCTGTCTTTAATATTTGAAAAGGGTGGCTCAAAGGAAAAGGTTGTATGAATCCCTGTATTAGTAATTAAAGGTTCTGTGACTAGGAAGTAATCACTTATTTTGTAGCACATATTGAATTGTACACTCATTGAATATGGCTACTGTGCTTCTTGATTTGTACATTAATTCAATGTAGATCTCCATACAGATGCTTGGGCTTCACTTACACTGATGAAGGTACCCAAATTCTTTGTGTTTCCACAAAATATAGAAACCTCAAATTTGGCAGTCAATTCAAAGCACTGATTACTAGAAAAGACTGAAAAACAGCATTTTGGCCTAATGATCGAGTCACAAGATATGAAGACTCCCTCATAATATTGCCAGCATTCCTGCAGAGATAATGCTAAGTCACATATATGATGGAAGAGAGGGTTGTGGGGGTCAATCTTGATATTAGAACCAACCTCAGATTATAGGCATGAGTGAAGCTGTGCAAAGGTTATGTAGAATCTAAACAGAAAGGAATCCTCTACTAAATAAATGAATAAACCGAATAACCAATTAGATGTACCAGGAATCAACCTGACTGCAATGCATAACCTGGATTCAATGTCTATTACCTGAATTTGGGTTTTGAGGAGTACTGCATAGGGTAATGGGAAACGGGTGTGTACAGTATACCACTTCCTTTCTGAGGTAAAAGAAAGCAGGAAGACTTTGATTAAGCAAAAGTAGTAATAGAAGTTGTGAGCTAATGGACTGCCAGCTAAAAGGGAAGAAACAGTAAAGTGGAAGAAATAAAAATGTGCACAGTAGAAGATTGGATTTGAAACCTCGCAAGACGAAATTAATTCATTCTGCGAGTTTTTTCGTCTTGCGAATTTTTCGTCTTGCGAACCACGGATTCCCTGGGTATTAACGGTTTTAAGAAAAAGGAAACAAACTTGCAAGACGTTTTCGTCTTGCGAAGCAAGCCCATAGGGAAATTCGTCTTGCGAAGCAACTCAAAAAACGAAAAACTCTTTCGTCTTGCAAGTTTTTCGTCTTACAAGGCATTTGTCTTGCGAGGTACCACTGTATAGCAGGATCGTTTCCAATACCTAATTTAAAATTATTTAGACCTTGAATACTTGATCTCTTTAAAGATTCTATCCCATCATTGCATTTGAACGAATTACTTCTAAAATGCCTTATTACTCCTTTGTACCACAAATGGATAATAATGAATTGTGATGTTATTTCTTCCAGTGTTATCATCCAGTAACACATTTTTTGAGCAAAGTGATCAGTTAACTTTAATCTCTGCACTTGAGTACACTTTAATGGAAAATTCAATTCACTGATGCCTAGTTTTTACATTTATAACAATTCAGTGCATTTGGCCAGTTCTTTAACAATGTGCTGCTAAATTGGTTTATATACTACTAAATTGGTTGACCTTTTTATGGTTTTGTAATGCATTTTTTTCTGTTAAATTCTATTATACATAAATATTGCAGGTTAGATAGCAGTCACCTCAAAAAAGTAATTAAATTGGTATAACTAGTGCTTCTAGAAGAATGATTGTCTTTGACGCCAGATCTACCCTACCCTTTTATGCAAAGCCAAAGGCATCTCTTTTTGCATGATCAACAGACTTATCCCACAATTACATGATATATGAAGTAACTTGTCAGTGACATTAATGTGATATTCTACCCATCCATAATAGATTTAGGGAATGAATATAGCTCTCAAGAGTAAGGCAGAGGTGGGAAAGCTGAAGTAGCTATGATGCTCTTGCTTGGGTTCTGTCCTATACAGTTGCTTAAATATGACCTATATAAATAATTCAACAGAGAAGCTCAAAGTCTCCTAATAATTTTCTTAATACATATTTTAAAATCTTCATTTATCCCCCCCCCCCAGTGATTGCATGTAAGTCCTTAAGCTCCTTCACAATTTGGTTACTTCTGACATCAGTTCCTCTGTATTTCAGGTATGTGGGATTTTTCTTTCCAATGCAAAAGTGAAACTGACAGCTTATTTACATTTTAAAATCCTATTTACATTTGCTAAATGTAATTTGCTGTAGCTTTCTTAGCAGCTGAAGTTAGCTCATTTATATCTGTCATGATATAATAGCAAAAAATTTTTTAGAAGGGGTGGAAAAAAACACCCTACAAGGTGTTAAAAACTTCCTCTAAGGAATTTTTATTCAAACCAAGAGGAAATATACACCTCAAATTATGCTAAAATATTTGTGGTGGGTTTTTTGTTTGTTTTTTAAATGAGAACATTTCCATCTACATCATGTAACAAGGATCGTTACTAAAGTTAGCCGAAAGCAGAATTTGGAGGTGAATTTGGACAGTCCAAATCAAGTGAATCATCTAAGGGATTTTGAAGGATGCTACAGCACATTCCTAGCCCCTCCCCCCCCCTTTCATGCTAATATAGGGACTGGATTAGGGAAACTGCAGAGGAGAATCAGCTTGTGGGAGGCAGTTCCCTGCCTGCCAAGTCTCCTTTCAGTTGCCCCTAGGCCATTTTTAATCATTCCTCCTAGCTGTCTTGTTTCTGAAACCTGAAGTAAACCCTGCTGGAGGAAAGCATCCTTGAGCCCCCTCCCCTTGCAAGAAAGGAAATGTTAGAAACAAGATTTGCCAAGATGGTGTACTTTAGTCTTTAGTCTAATGAACTTCCTTAGAGCAGAGTGGGTCAACTCATAACCCTATATTGGCACTGAATTTTGCCTTCACGTTCAAGTCAAATTTGGAGACTCCTGCTATTGCAAAACGTCTGGGGAATTATGTGGAAAGAAACATTTAGCTAGGGATATATAGCATAACTTTATTGGGAAGGAGGATTCCTGCATACTTAATTGTGGCATTGCCATTTCTCTAAATAACATGCAGGAATTTTATATGGCTAATAGCATTTTTCTTGTCCTTACTTTTTTGTGGGCAAATACATTATTTAAAAAACACCACAGGAGGAATCAGCTTTTGCTTTTGAAGGCACTGAGGGGTTTTTTTTGTCTTTAATTCAAGGCAGGGACAGGCGGTTACTGGGCTGGAGTTGCAGTAAATGTGACATGCAGCTAAACTTTGGACTGTTTATTCCTGCAACTAGTCAATGAATCAGGAACAGAAGATTTTTAGGGAGCATGTTATAGGGCTTCCTTATAAGGACTAATACAGAACTACCAATCATTTAAAACAAGTTGTGTGTGCAGTGCCAGATCAATACATTTTGCTGCCAGAAGCAGGGCCCAAATGTATCCATCTGCCTGCTTGGGCCAAAGATTTTGCTTGATCACCCAGACACCAATTTCTGCCTTCACTTATCCTCCCACTATGGTGCTGCCTGAAGCAGGACACTTGACTTTCCTGTATGGCAAAGTTGTCTCTGGCTGTGAAAATTTGGTCACTGACACTCTACATAAGTGTGTTCACAATTTGTTGAAACACAAGTCTCTCCACCTGCACTTCTCCAGTCGCTGACAAAAACTCTGCAACAAATTTGAAGTTAGCTCCTAGTTTCCTATTTCGTGTTCCCATAGCTTTGCAAGCACTCTGGGGACTGGTGTGATTACTTCTATCCATGGGTTCACTCAAATCTAATTAGCAGTGATTTTCTCTCATGTTCCGGCAACAGTTTGAACATTTATGCTGAAGAGTATAGTTAAGATTACATTTATTTGCAACACAATTTTAAAAGAAAATGATGGAGGGAACAGAGGTGAGGCAGATGGGAAGGGCATGGGAAATGAAGTTTTGATCATCATTTGGCCATTGGGTTTAAGACAACAGAATGCCAATCCAGCCTTGATCTTGAAATCAAAGCAAAACTTTATATGTGATGGGGATCAGATATCTTTAAGATGAAGCAGCTTAAAGACAGAACATGTTCATGTGGTCACAGACACTCATATTTTGGCATCTGAAATGGAGAAGGAAATACTGCATGGTATTTTTATCTACAAATGCTTTATTTTAGGATTAATGCCCCTGGTGAATTCAATAAAGCCTAAATCTGCTGACCTTCAGAGCATGATATATATTGTGTATTTATCTTTTAGCTGTGTGGGCAGAATTTGTTTATTTTTTGCTTCTTTTTTTGCTGTATTTTAACTTTAGGCTTAATAGTTTCACCTAGTGTGCCAGTAAGTTAATGGCTTGATTTCTGCACCGTAACGGTGTAACAATTTTGCAAATATTTGTAATCTTTAGTAATTATTTTTCAAACAAATATTCAAGAATACGGTAGCCTTGATACCACCACCCTCTGTTGCAGGAGTATTCAGAGTCCCCTTCTCTTCCCCTTACTAAACAGATAACTGGGACTTCATTATTTTATCTAATTTTATGTGACTTTGGTGGCTTTTAGCCATGAAGCAGCTTACAAATCTTAATACAAGGTGATTGTACTCCATGACCCATAACAGCCAAGAAGTGGTGTGGAGGGGAACAAGCAGAGTGTTGCTTGCACTCATAGAACACCCACCACGTGACTGGGCACATGGAACTTCTCCCATTCCCAAAGCAACCTTTCCTCATAGAGGAATTGATCATTTTGGTTGCCTTTTTCTAAACCTTTTCCATGAAAGGAATTAGAAATGAGGTGGGCAAATGGTTTTATTCAAAGGAAGCGAGGAAAACTCATCCTTTTTGAGGATTCCATTACAGTCATACCTTGGGTTAAATATGCTTCAGGTTGAGCGTTTTCAGGTTACCCTCCTCAGCGACCCAGAAGTAACAGGACGTGTTACTTCCAGGTTTCGCCACTCACACATGCGCAGACACTCAAAATGACGTCACAGGCATGCCTGGAAGTGGCAAAACGCGACCCGTGCACGCACAGACACACAGTCGCATGTTGCGTTCTTCTCAGGGTGTGAACGGGGCTCCGGAACGGATCCCGTTCGCATCCAGAGGTACCACTGTATTCCAAATGTTGTCTCAGCATAGATTTATGCAATGGCATTATGGTATCAGCAGTATTATTTTCAGTTCCTTTCCTAATGACCCTTAGCATGGGATCTGCCTTTTCCACAGCTGCCACACACTGGGTCAACATTTTCATTGAGCTATAAAGCTAACATTCTCTGATCTTAAATAGATGATAGGCTTGTCTGTGGCCAACACTTTGTTCTGCAATATATGTGGTCTACATAGGTTGGGGAGGAGAGGATATCCCATTGAGAAGGAACTGCCACTTCCTAAACCAGAGGTTTTCCAACTGTTTTGAGTCCACGGCTCCCTTAACCACCTACATTCTTTCTGCAGCATCCCTGTGGAGCTTAGGAGCTTAGTTATGTCAACCCTTGCCTGCAGAGCTGGCAGCCCCTCACCCTTTTTCAAACACCCTTCCTTGTGGAGTCTTCCCTCATGCCAGAATCCAATTTTTGTCCCATACTTTTCACAGAGCTTTCCACAGCTGTACCAGAAAGGCCTCTGGCTCCTGTGCTCCCTTTCTTAACTGGGGAGAAAGAGCTCTACAGCAGCCTATAGCCATCATTATCCAAAAAGGCTACATAAAAAAAGAAAACAAGCAACTGATGCCTGTACATACTTATAGAGTAATGGAAAAATTAAACCTGCGGAATAAAGTAATAAATGTGAAAGTGCTGCACGCAATTTGACCAATCCATTTGATACTCATTTAAAACCCATTTTATCTTTTTTTGCCTTCTGTATCTCAAGGGAAATTGCTTTCTTCCTTACCTTTGCAACCATTGTTCTTCTGCGGCTGTCATATCTCGTTTTACATGTAGAGACAGGCCCTTGTGAAATATGCGTAACAATTCGTCTTTGTTCAGAAGCTCGTTTCTGGCATTACCATTTTTTAGTGAGGCTTTGAAATAAAGAAATAAATGTTTTCTGTCAGTTCTATAAAATATTTGCAATTAAGAAAAAAGAGGTTGAGAGTTTTGTTTTGTGGCTGATTCATTTCTTCACAGTGTTGTTGTTTTTTAACAAAAACATGACTACTTGATACATATATAGGTAAGCTTGTGGCTGTTACCTTGCAGAAATCCCAGCCCTTAGTTTCCTGGAAGCTTTCCTAGAACTTAGTTTCATTCTTGAGAAAGAAGGCTCAGAGATATGTTCTCAGGCATTGGCTTTAAATTTGCTTTTTGTTCCAGGAACAGAATGATAAAAGTCCTACATGCTTCCATCAAAATGAGCCAGAAAAAGTTCCCATAAGAAACCAGACATGATCTCATCTGATTCATGGCTGTTTGTTAAAATTTGGGAGGATGGGAATGAAAATGATGCACTTTACCATTTTATCAGCATAATGTACAGTACTTTGCTGTTAATATGCATTTTCCCTCATTTGTTGCGCACTTTCGTGTCTGATGGGTACACTCACATAGCAAGAATATCACATTTCGCAAATGCAGTATTTTTTATTTGGAAAATGTAGCATTTCTCCCAGACAGTGCATTGATTGCTATTATGGTTGCTGCACTGAACATGGTTGTATGAGCATTTTTACACAGGATTAATGGGGACCAAGTAAATATTTTTTTGTGATGAAATTAGTGATAAGCTTTCCCCTGCTATTTGTTTGATACATAACTATATTCAGTTTACATACAATTTCTAGTTACCATTCTGCCTTTTTTTCTGTGTCAAATTTCATTCTACCAATGGATTGTGGAGCTTTTTCCTGTCTGCCCTTCTCTACCCTCTTCTACCTGCAAAGTGTAAATCCTGAGCCAGTCTGCTATTTGATGTATGAGACATTTGACCTTGATACTGGGGCACATTATATCCGGGAAGCAGCTGATTAATCATGCTGCTACCTCTGCCCTTTCAGCCTTTTCACTGGTTCATTTGGGTGGGTGGGATAGGAGGACAAACCCATAACCACAATTGGCTCCAGACTGCTTTCTCTCACCAGAACCCCAAAATAAGAGAAGGGGCAAGTGAACACAGAGCCCATGTGCAAGGGACAAATGCCCAGACCCAGTTCTACATAAACAGAGTAGGATCAGCTTGGCGCAGTTCTGTAAACAAACAATACATCAGAGATCTCAAATGTAAGATAAAAGAGCTCACCCATCGTTGCTGTCCGTGTACTTTAGCTAGTGCTGCAAGATGAGGTTCTCCGTTTGCCCAAGATTTAGGCTTTACAGAGACACACAGTACCCATTGAGGTATGAAGGCTGAAGATAATTCTCTGCTAGTTGTCTGAATAAATGTTAGCTTAGGTGAAAGAGAGGTTCCCTGGCTCTTCATAAAGTCCTGTTACGTTCTGAAGACGTCATGAATTCCTCTTCTAGTTCTTTAGGTGAGCAGCTGCTGCTTCAGCAATAGAACAGCAGAGAGTGGGTAAGACCGCAACTGGTCAGACTACACAGATTTAAGTTGTAACTTGTAGCAGATCAGCTTGTTTTCAAATAGATTCTGCTGGGACTGAAACAGGCAATGATGTCTTTCTTTACAGTTGTTATGAATCTGTGCTGTGTGTAGGTCACATTCTCCTCATCTGCACCAAGTCTGGTGCAGAGGCTCTCTTGAGCTCAGGTGACCCAATGAGAAAATCTGTTTTGTTAGCCTTGCTGCATACTGCATTCACTGGGTGGAGAAATGTCTGCCCTAGCATACAAAAGAGCTCATTTTGTCCATATACCATACTACGATGACTGGAGCAGCATATTAAGTAGAAGTTTTTAGTCTTGTGATATCTGCTTGGAGAAAGGGAAGAGACTTACCTTGTGTGTTATATTGCAAGAAAGAATGGGCCCAGTCTTCTGTGAGAGGGCATTAGGATGGGGTAATTTGTTATCTAAGCTCATTTCCAGAAGGAGAAACAAAAAACAGCTATCTCTTTGGGGAGAAACCCATTTCTTTGCCAACAAAAGTTGTCTTTACCTGGCGTCAAAGAAAAGTTTATTGGCAGAAGCACAACAATCATCAAGATAACGTAGAGGAAGAATTTTGAATGGTTAAAATGTGCTATAGACATGCTAAGTATTATTAATTACTTTGCTGTGTGGTTTAGACAACAATAATTTTGTTGTGTTTGGTTCTCAAGGTTGCAGTCTAAACACACTTATTAAAGAGTAAGTTCCATTGCACTTAATGGACTTGTGTGTAAACTTGTCTAGCATTGTGCTGTTAATATGTCTCTTGCTCCAGTAGACACTATCATTTGTATGAAATATTTTGCTTGTTCTTGCTGTTCGTTCCTTCTTTAGTTGTGGGTCTTGCCAACCAAACAGAGCTTCATTGTAAGTGAAATGGCATCAGATCTCATCCTGTTTGGCTTCCTCTCTTGTTTTTGCAGTTTTAGACTTGCAGCAACTTGATATCCAGTAGATGCAGCCGGTGTACGAAGGCAGGGAGCCAGATTCTAGAGTCTTAAGAAGTCTCTTGCTGTTCTTCCTGCAAACCCTCTCCCCCAACCCTTGCTATATACTTTTACCCATAACTCTCAGTCTCAATGGGCAAAGAAGGGAGAGTAACTACTTAGACTACTTACCTTCAACACTTTCAGTTTGAACCTCTCTGCTGCTCCTCGCTTTCCCTCTGTTCCGAAGTCTGAAGGAGCGGTAGTACCTGGAATTTCTTCGAATCGGAATGTAGTGCGTCTGTGATTCCTTCTCAGTCACATGGTCAGAAGCCTCTGATTCATCATCGCAGATCAAGTCCACGCATGATACTGCCTGCGAAGAACTATCCTTCCAATGACCATGGACTGATTTCCTACTGTGTCTTTCCACCTCTTCTAGTTCTTCTGTCTCCATGGCAACAAGTTGGATTGTTTAATAACACCAAAGCAGACAACGAGGAACCTTTATAAATTCCATCAGGTCTCTTGGCTTTAGAATTAAAAACAAAGTGTAAGAAAGTTTATTTAAACAGTAAAAGGAAAATTTTCATCTATAACAATGTAGAATTTCCAGAGGGGAGACATATTAATCATTCTGTTGCAGCAAAATGAACAGTCTTGTGGCACCTTAAGTACTAACAAATTTTATTATGACCCAAGCTTTCATGGACTAAAGTCTACTTCGTCAGATGAAGGAAGTGTAATCTTCAGCTGGAGATACATAAACACACAGCATGGCAAGGGTGAAGGTTAGGGGATGTTCCTGATTATGGTTCATTGTTATTGGCACAGGTGTTATCAAACTGTCTGAAACATTAATTTAAATGTTGATATTAGAGTTATCACGCTTTCAAAAAAACTGCATCGGGACATGATATGTCATGATCACCTTGAAAAACTCTTCAAGCTAAACTCCAAATTCCTCTGCAATAGAGTTATTTTTGAATGGGAAACATTTGGTCTTCTCTGACGCCCTTGAAGACACAATTTTCCACTTTCATTTAAATTGTCTATCCATATGGTACAAACAGAAAGCACCAAAAAGGATCTAGATGGAGATTAGTAAGCACAATGATCGCAGAACCTGACCCCTTATGCTACCCTAAGGAAAATACAAGCATCTCTACTCAGGAAGGACCTTTGGCACCTCCTCTTTCCCCTTCAGACTGACACCTGCAGAACTGGACAAGGATCTTTTAAGTTGCCACAGCCAGCTCCTCAGTGAGGTGGTGGCAACTGCTCTATAGGCCTTGCTGGACTACATAAGGTCTTGGGTGACCCCAGCTATTAGCTGAGACAACACCTTCCAAAGTTTTGTCAGTGGGGCCCAGGACCCTAACCTGTTTGATCTGTTTCCTCTTTCTTTCGGGAATGTACAATCTCATTGAACAGCTCACCTCTTATATACCAAATTGATCTCTATGCCCTGCATAAGAGAACCCTGCAGATACCATCATATCAGGAGTTCTTCTCTGCTCAGCATAGGAATCAGGCCTTTTCTGTTGTGCCGCTGTCATGAATGAGCCAGCCCTCAGGGAAAGTTTGCAGCCAGCTGCCAGTGAAGGAAGCAGCCAGGAAGAGAGAGGGTTAACTGCAAGACAGGATGGTTATAGCAGAGAGCCAACTCCCCCGCCCTTAGGAATGTCAACTGATAGCAGAATTGCTGAGAGTCAGCCGGCGGCTTGCCAGTGCGCTAGTAAAGGAAAAAATGCAGGGGCTAGAAACGAAAGCAGCTCAGAGAGCAGGAAGGACCATGGAAGTACTGTTTCAGAGAATGAGGAAGGGGTGGGAGCTGACCCCCTTAGTCAAAGGTATAGGTGTATGGGACAGAATATGTCACAAGAGGAGGTTGGCTGTTTCTGGTCTTGCCGGAAACACCCTCCTTAAAAGCTACATCATTGATTTATAGACGGATGGCTGTGATAGCCATTCCGCTGAACTCTGTTTTTGCAATAAATCTTCTATTTAATAAATCAATAAATCTACTATGCTCGTTTGTCATCAAGACTCCCTGACAGCCACCTACCCTTAGGAATTCACTTCTCTTAAATATTAGACAAGTGCCAATAAGTGCTGTCTTTTCAGTGCCTCTTATAGACCTTCCTTCTTAAACAACCCTTTTCAGTTGAGCTCTTTCCCAGTTTGCATCTCTATTAGAATTGTTTTTAAGGCATTCTTATAGCTTTATCACTTCTTGTTTGCTGCCCTAGGCTCCTTTGGGAGAAAGGGTGAAATATAAATTTAATTACAAAATAAAGTTTTATCATTGATAACCTTGTGTAGAGGGTTAGACCAAGATACAAACAAGAAATAGTTATGCATTAACTTATTAACAAGACCCACCCATCCTGGTTCTTACAACTCCCTTTCTGGTTTTCAATAATCTTTTTTGAAAATTAAATATAACAGATTTCCAGTAAATATATAAAACATCAAGAAAAAGCTCAGAATACAATTCCATCAATTATACAATTATATGCTTAAGACACGCTATATATACACATATACATACACACACATACACACACACACACACACTTATACTAAAAATTACCTTTTAAATCCAGTTATAATCTAAACAGCCAGTCTTGTTTTTAACTTTTGCCAATGTTCAGTTGTCTGCAGAACTTGTTTCTTTCTGGACCTGTATGTAAATATAGCTCATTTCAGACATCGCACCAAGCTGTGGTTTCAGCTAATGATAAATAGTCTAGGATTGATCAATGATCTGTGTTTCCCTACATGCATTAGGTAAATAATGGCATAGAGCTGCTTGCTTATTCTTTTTTAATCTAGCTTCATAAATTCACTCCTGTCTTGATGATTTAACAGGTGTGGTCAGGGGTGGGTGGCATCAAGTGACCATCTCCTCCTCCAGCCATGCAGGAAAATGGTGGCACCCCCTGACCAACCATGGCCATGCCGAGCAGCAAATGCCACTCCCCCAGAGCCCCAGGTTAGCAAATATTCTGTACCTCAGTCAATCTACACCTGCACACATTCACCCACACTCACGTGCTGAACAGTTACAGATCTCACTAATTCCTTGGGAGATATAAAAGGCCACACTACAACACTGGCACCCTAACCCTATGATCAAATTTATTCTAGGACTATGCAGCATTTATGTAGCAGAACAAAACAAAAATGACATTCATTGTCCAGAATAGGCATAAAAAACAAGAGGATTGTGTACAGTGGAGAAAGCACATAGTAAGAATGTGCAAATGTGATGGAAGTCTAACAGTGCAATCCTATGCAGGCTCACTCTGGAGCAAGTCCCATCAAGTTCAGTAGGCCTTACTCCCAAGTAAATGGAAGTAAAAGCTTCCTAACTGCATGTGACTGTGGTAATGGAGGACAAGGAGGCCAGCCTTGTTTTCAAAACAATATGTATTGTGACAAACAATTGCCACCATTGTCATATTAATGCTTTGCACATAGTGGGTTGTATCCAACCACATTCTGTACATAAGTTAGTCAATTTAATTGAATAGATATATTCTGAGTAGAACTGAAGTTGGATACGTCTCAGTGATTTATTTATTTTTACAAAAATTAAACCAGATTGTGGAGTTTCGAAATAGTAATCAAGCTTATTGTCAATTTCCACTGCATTCAGTACTCTAGGAAGCCATGGGTAGAGGAACATAAAGCAAGTAAAAGACTCATTCATACAACCATTTTGGCAAAAGGGGGATTTGTTGAAGCCACTCAAGCTTAATTTTTTTAATGTTGTGACTGGCCTTGCGAATATTATTCTTTATTGAGACCATAATCTTTCATCTCCTCTTTCCACTCACATTTTGAGAGGGCTTTCATACAGTAGCTAGGCATCGGTTGATGGAACCTATTGGAGCATTCACAGGATGAGTCACCATGCCATCAGTCAGCTTGTGGTGGCTTTCATCCTGTTAAGAGCGGCGGTAGGATATGGCAGCCCAAAAATGTCCTCATAGGAAGCAATATGCTGTTGCCTGATTGAGTAGGTGAATTGCACTGGCATGAAGGTGCTACATAAAGACTAAAATGAATGATGTGCTTTCAGAAGAGACATTTTGCTTCACCTCTAGGAAACAAATAGTGCTGAAATTGCGAAGATGACTCATTAACAGTGTAACAGCTCTCAAGAGAGGTGAGGAGAAATGCAGCAAGAAGAACAACAGGGCGCAGCTGAAGGGAGTATAATGTTCAAACTTGGAAGACTTGGAAGCATTAGCCTTCTGGGGGTGGAAATATACATGATGTAAGATCTTTATCTTCAAATGTAGATTGCTGTCAAACCACAGTAAAAAAATAATGAGGGAGGGCAGAAGAGGGGTACTGAACTCTTTTTTCCATTATCTGTTTTACCACAGCCCTGTTGCAGATATTAATATTGTGCAGTTTGAAGCGACTGGAAGCAAAAGAAGTGACTCCTTTTGGAAGGCAACTTTGTCCCGAATCATAAAAATATTATTCAAACTTTACTTGCAGAACTTTCTTCATAACAGAATTACAACATCCAATGATACATCCAAACAGTTCCATAAGACATATGCCATTCGAAGTCGTAGGCTCAGCATCTTACAAAATATGAAATAATCCAAACAGACCTATAAGTAAAGGTCTCTCTCCTTCAGCATCCATTTTGCCTATATCTGTTTTCCTGGAGAGCTTCATTTAAATCTTCCTGCCATGCAGCCTGAGAGAGAACAAAGAAGCAGCCACCACCTTTCCAAGATGGCAAATTTGCAACTCAGTACCTTAATCACCTGATCTAAGGTTATTCACTCACGTGTTAGCTAGCAGAAAGCAACAATCAGTTAGTTATCAACTCACCAAGAGCTCAGAGTACTCTTCTTGCTTTTCTAAAGCTTCAGTGGAATTTCCCTATGTTAAATCTTTTCAACAATAGATAGACATCCCCATTTCAATGTCAATTAAACCAATTATACTTAACAAGCCTCTCCTTCAAGGTTGCTTCCCTAACACAGCCACCCCTAGCCAGTAGCAGACATCATATTGGAAAAAAGTGGCTGGAGGAAGGAGTTGCAGAGTGAAAAGTGGCTGGTTAGCTGCTGCTTCCCTCAGTGACTTGCATTCAAAATCTGCTGCTGTCATATATATATAATTCTACATAGCTGAGGGGACCTAGCTTTACTACATTATCAGTATGAGATCAAAAAAGGAGAGGGCATGTCTAAGTTGGTCTATTGCAAAGTATGTGTCTTATATCAGAACAGCATTCAAACAAGTCCTCTGCAATAAGGCAAGAAATATAAACTGTTTTGTAATAGGGTTTCCTTGGCTGTGTGAGAAAGAAAATAAAGCCGGGGCTTTGTTTCAGCCAGAACTTGTCGGAACTCAGTTTCAGCACCTCTCAGTTGGGTGCCATTGCCATTCTAAGAGAACGAGGGTGGTACACATCATACGCATTACTACCAGAGCAAATGCTAAATTGATCAGGTCACAGGAACAATGGAAATCTAAGGAGGCTCAACAATAGAATGTTGGACAGAAGACATACTGGATCAAGCAATAAGTGAGCAAATATATATTATAGATATGAAAGCAGGGGAAATCTGGAAGACATTTTTTGAGCTATTTGAACAAGAGACGAAAGCAGCGTTGAAGTGTGGTTCTGATTTAGCCTCACACTTCTTTTTGCTAAGCCCTTTCCCTCCCACCCCCCACTTCAAATTCCTCTATTGTTGTTGATGTTGGTGGGACATTGAGTTAGGACTGGCCAGGGATGGGAGACATAATTTTATGTCTACACTTTGGGATATGTAATTAATTATTCATTCTACTGATACTTTAAAAATTAATGAAATTTGTCACTTTTTTTTTTAAAAGGCAGAGCTCCCTTTGCACCCTGAAAATATGACTAATTTTTCCAGAGAATGTGTTAACATACAAGGAACAGAATCAGAACTTTATGGACCAGTAAGCTGCATTATTTTATTGTGAGGAGAATGAACAGAACCCCCTCCTCCAGTAGCATATTATGACATTTGGAGTGTTCTACTGCTTATACTGCATTTGGGTTAGTAATCCTGTGCTGACAGTCATACCGAAATGTTCTTGTTGTTATTCTAGAATATACAGAGAGAGGCTAATAAGGTCAAATATTAATGCAGTGCTAGGCAATGGATGAGGAATTTGAAGAATGTGAAGAATGTATATGCTTTACTGTTCAATGAAAGTATTGCTGTATTTGAATTGGCTTCCTCTTGTCCATCAGTTAAAACATCAAAAGGCTTATAATAACTCTATAAAAGGACCCCTTGAAGAAAGACAAAGTCAGGTGCATGGATGTGGAAAACAAAGGATAAGTTGTCCTTGCTTTCGGAGGAGGAAAGTGGCTGGATTTCAGTTACTAGAAGATCTTCATTGGATTCATTGTCTGATGGACAACTCATTATAATCACTGGATTTAAATTACTTCAACTCCATTCGTTTCAGAGGGTCTCCTCTGAAAATGACTTATTTGGATACAATCCCTGGGAATGTATAAATTGGGGTCCTGGAAGGTATAAACAGGGAATCCCACCCCCTACATAGCACCATAGCATGAGACATCTGACTTCTAAAGTTTGAGATTAGGCAGGAAGCACTTCTCCTAATCCCCAAATGGATTGGTACACCTGTCTCCAATATGTGCATTAGCAGGGAATTAGAGTCTGCGGACACACACCTCATGGCACACAATCCCAAACTTTCCTTGCCCTTTTAGGATACTTTGTCAAAGATAGAGGCCATGTAGCCCTTCATATATTGCTAAACTCCCGTCATCCCTAATGGGACTGATGGAAGTTGGATTCCAGCAACACACATTCTGGAGGGCCACACATTCCCAACCCCTGGTTTAAACTAGGAGCTTTACTTCCCCTGCAGTTTAAGGAAAGTCATAGAGGACTGGTTATTGAGGATCAGGGAAAGCACTTTCCCATGATGCTGCCTATGGATCAAACAGAAACTTTACACAGCCTGTTGTGAAAGTGCTTCACATATTCTTCCTTAGAGGGTTTTAGGCCAGTTATGTGTGCCTGTGATTGTCATAGTTGATAGATCAAAAGAAGTAAACAGTAGTACATTAAAAATCCATCTTAAAATGTTGAATTCTTAAAACGTCGTATCTTAGAACGTGTGGCTAGCAATTGAACGTGTAAGTGTTACATATTTAAAGGCAAAATTATAGTTAGAATTGCTCTATTTGTGCTAACACAGTACTGCTTTTTCACACTTCTGGTATTGATTCATTATGTAATAAAAGCAGATATCCAGGGTTCATAAAACATGTTTGCAATAATAGTTAGTACATCAAAGTTCACTTAGATCATTCACATCCTGCACAAATCTGTGCTTTGTCTCATGGGTCTCATCGAGGGGAAGCAGCTAAAAGCAGTTATCTTAGAGTAGGATTGCTCCTTTGGGGCTATTAAGCAGTCATTGTCATGTCGGAAAAGTCAGCCTTCGGTATATTGAAAACTAAGAAAACAGAAGGCCTTTTCACTGCCATTATACAATTTCAGAACTAATTAAACTATAGGCTAACCTTATTTTATTCACATTCCTAAAGCTAGTTCATAAGCTAAGATTGAAGGTCCTTTTCTCTGTAAAGAGTTCCCATACCTAAGGGAATCTATCATGAAATGTAAAGACGGATTAAAGGAAGCTTTGACCTCCTCTGCCTATTTTTCAGCGTAAAACATGATAGCATTCCAGAACCCAGATCTGGCTCATTCTACAGTAGCATAAGCCACTTCCATTTTAGAGGGATGAAAAAGTTGTCAGGAGAACAGCTTGCTTCAATGTCATTCTTTCTTTCCTTGTTGTGTGGATAAACATCAATCAATCTAAATTGGCCAGAGCTGTCAATCTTACACACTTCAAGGTGATTTCCAGATTTCACTGAGACAAATGTTAACACCTTTTTCTCATAAGGCTGCTGTTAACTTACATCATCAATGCCCAAGATCTAGTCAAAACACCATTAAATAGGATTTTTGTGTGCCTTAAGTGCAGGGGTGAGGGACCTTTTTGAAGTCTGAAGGTCATATTCCCTTCAGGACAACCTTTTGGAAGTCAGATGCCAGTACCGGAGAGGCAAGAGCCAAAAACTGGGCAGAGCAAACTAATGCAAATTTTACCTTTGCACACCCCTCTCTATCCTCCATGAATGCAAGCAAGAGGCAATATTGGAGTTCAGTGACACATTCCAGCAACACAAAAGCTCTTAAGGAGGATACAAAGCAGTGCTGCTGAGGGGTGTAACTTGAGGAAGAAGAGGTGTGGCCTGGATAGAGTCCAAGGGTCAGACAGACAGAAATGGAGGGCTTCATTTGGCCTAAGGCCTGGGGTTCACCACCCCAGCCTTAATGCAACAATACTCTCAGCTTGCAAGAGCCCCAGAAGGTATAGGCAATAATTAGAATTCTAAAAAGGTAAACTATATGTAATAATAATACGCCACCCAACTGACTGGGCTGCCCCAACCACTCTGGGCAGCTATCAACAAAATATTAAAACACAGCAAAACATCAACCATTAAAAACTTCCCTGAACAGGGCTGCCTTCAGATACCTTCTAAAAGTCAAATAGTTGTTTATCTGTTTGACATCTGATGGGAGGGCGTAGATCTCTGAACTGAAGACAGGTGTGTTATTAACTGTCACTTTATTTCTCTTTCTTGCTACTTCTTAAGCAACATCTAAGCATGTTTAGGTTATGAAAATTCTTTAGCTCTGATGTTCTTCTTAATGAACTAGTTGAAGGCCTGGTGAGGTGGGAATGTAAAGAAGTTTTTTTAAAAAAAATTGCTGCCATATTTCTGTGGGGAAGTGGAGATTGTCAGTAATATTATGTATTAAAATGGCTTGATAAAGTGTGGGTGTTTGCCATAATGGCTGAACCAACACAATTTATTAGGCTAGAGAGGCCTTTGCCAACCTAGTGCCCTCTAGATGTTTTGGACTATCATGCCCATCACCTGTGTTGGCTGGGGCTGATGATGGGCCTTGTAGTCCAAGACATCTGGCGAAAGTTGGACTAAAAGAACAAAGACAAGTTGAGTTGATGACAAATTGGATTAGTTCTACTCCCAAACTGAGCATCATTTATTGAATTACGTCCATACAGCATATCAAAAGAGTACTTGAAAAGAAAAGAACTTCACCTCAAAGTAAACTACATTTTACAATTTAATCGAATATTGTTAATATTGATTATTACCAAACAGAAACTATGGGTTTACAATGTTTTGCTGGTTTATTCCGGCATGGTCCTCAACATGTAAAATCAGACTAGTCGTTATAAGAAGGTAATATACTGAATTAAAAAATATAAATCTATACAGGTTTAGTTGTATTCTCAAACTGGTTTCTCTCTCTCTTTCCACACAGTCTGGTAGCAGTTGGGTAGAACAAGTATTAAAAGTTTATGCTTTTGTCTTATTGCTTATCACCCTGTCCACACCCCTGTGATAAAAAGTGTTGGTAGGTTGGATATGAGTGTGTACCTGACCGCCTATCCTTCCTTTCTACCACACAAATATTTATGAGTTGATTACTCAATACTCAAATATGCTTGTTTTACTTCCTCTTTGCACTCTTCACAATTGCCTCCATTTTTGTATTAATCAAAGCAGCTCGGCAACCATGCACCCCCACCAGCACCCATAATTGTAATGATCATGCTTGGATGGGTGTGTATACAATCACCAAACCACACGCAAAAGATCAACAAGAAAGATCAACTTCCAGCAGGCATAGAGTTAGCCCACTATGTACAGTGCTTCTAATATACGAAGAAGAAGAGTTTGGATTTGATATCCCACCTTTCACTCCCCTTCAGGAGTCTCAAAGCGGCTAACATTCTCCTTTCTCTTCCTCCCCCACAACAAACACTCTGTGAGGTAAGTGGGGCTGAGAGACTTCAAAGAAGTGTGACTGGCCCAAGGTCACCCAGCAGCTGCATGTGGAGGAGTGGAGACGCGAACCCGGTTCCCCAGATTATGAGACTACCGCTCTTAACCACTACACCACACTGGCTCTCTACATGTCCACAAGTTAGTTTAAAATAGGATGAAATGCTTTTCTAGGAATTTCCAGGGGTTTTTTGGAGCATGCTTTGTAGTGCCATGGGGCTGGGAAATCCAGAATGATATAATGGATAAATCACTGGACTAGGAAGAACCAGATTCAAATCACTGTTGGTACAGGAAATTCATTTGGTGACCTTGGGCAAGTCATTATCTCTCAACCTAGCCTATTCTACAGGGTTTCTTTTGAGAATAAAATGGGGTTGAGGAGTCATAGAAACATAACAGAAAGTGCATATTAAGTTTATGTTAAACCACAATAGCAATGATGGTACCATAACAAAAGAGTCAGGTGTTTGTAGATCAGCCTTTCCCAACCATCAGCCTCAGGCAGCATGGCCAATGGTTAGGGATGATGGAATTTGGAGTCCAAAATATCTAGGAGGCACCTCCATTTTGGCTACCTCTTCTCTCCAGCCGCTGTAGTCTGTATGGTTTCACAGTCAGATGAGCAGCATATAAATGATAAGTTATCACCATCACATACTTCTACAGACTTAGTGGGTTCTACATATACAGTTCCCATGGTCCTGTCTTTGAATATAGTGCACATACATAGGAGCATCCAAGCCCTTTGAGCTGTCTAGGAGTGTCTGGCAAATGGGAGGTTCCCATCTTTGTATACTCCTGGGGGAACCACAGGAAAGGATGGCCCTAGACCAGCCTTCACCAACTACACTTGCTAGCTTATATTGCTGTGAGTTGCAGTCTCAAACATCTGGAGGGCACCAGGTTGGTTCAAGGAAAAAATAAGTACAAAAAGAGAATTCCTGGATGCCAAGATCCAAGTTTGGGGCAAGTAGTCTTTGGTGAGAGAACCCCAGCAGAGATTTAAAGCACAAAATATGCAACAAAGTAAAGTGTGGAAATATAGGCTGTTAGACCTTTAAAACATGTCCTTCCAAGTTCTTTCCAAAGTTGCCCTCATCCCCACATGCTTGGTACCATATTTTTTGCTCTATAAGACTCACTTTTTCCCTCCTAAAAAGTAAGGGGAAATCTGTGTGCATCTTATGGAGTGAATGCAGGCTGCGCAGCTATCCCAGAAGCCAGAACAGGAAGAGTGATCGCTGCTTTCACTGCGCAGCAATCCCTCTTGCTGTTCTGGCTTCTGAGATTCAGAATATTTTTTTTCTTGTTTTCCTCCTCCAAAAGCTAGGTGCATCTTATGGTCTGATGCGTCCTATAGAGCGAAAAATACGGTAAGTTAAAATGGTTTACTTACAAATTATCCAAAGGTCAAGTTCTTGTGCTTTAAAAAATACAACATTTAGAAACAGTTGCACAGGCAGTAAAACCTGGCTCAGTAAAACTTTCTCAGTGATGAAAGTTCCTAAATTATTGGTATGGGAAGTCAAGAGTGGCTTGTGAGAGGCATGCAGTCTAAGCCTGGAGCAACCAGCTCAGATGTTTTCAAAGGTAGACTGAGGTGGAACAAAGGCTTGATTACCTAGGTCCTAGTCTCTCCCAAGGTGAGCTGGCAGGACAGTTTACTTTATGGTCTTAACCCCTTCATACATTAATTACACTTAAGTATGTTGGTTATATGAGGCTGCTTATCCCACAGTCCTAGACCTTGGTGTAGATGAAGGATATTTTTGGTGCATGCCGGCATTCTACAGGCAAGCCTGGTTTGTGGGTTATTTTAGGGGAGGGGTCTTTATTCTCCAGTCACTCTGTGAAGTAACTCAACCCACTCCCCAACCTGATTGAGGCCTGGGAGATTATTCTGCACAATTCTCTTGTGTGGGCTTGCCTATCTCTAAAGTGTTACAAATATGATTCGAAGGAAAATATCTGTATCTATTTTACAGGCACCGGTGGATATAGACATAACTAGCATCCTGTATTACAGTGCCACAGTCACAGAGCAAACATCTACGGCTCTGTGACCTATTGTATAAATTTAATGAGGTTGGCAGAGAATTGTCTTAGTAACTGGTGCTCAGTATGGTGGAAAGATCACACTGTAGAGATGCTAGACTGCATCAAATTTGATAGTGTCAACCCACTGAATGTCATGCTGGGTTATTTCCCAAGGTCAGAATTTGTACTGCCAGTCCGACACCCAAATGGCAAGAGGTTCACAAGTGAGCCTCTCATTTCTTTTCTTTTTTACTGTCATTTCTTCGGTGCATTTCTAGGAGCTGTCTCAGCCTATTTTTAGAACATGGCAGTTCCTCTGAGAAACACCCTCAGTTTCTATTTTTCTTCTGTACTTTCTTCTATAATAAGAAAGGGAGGGAGAGAGGAATCAAGACTCAGTGATTAAGACACTGGCCTGTAAATTGTGGATATTTTTCCAGTTTGGCACCCTTTGGGAGCAACAGCAAGTGTCTTAATTTCTCTTTCTGCCTCAGTTGCCTTTGGGGAATGGCATATGCATTCCTTCTCTCCTGTTTTTTTTTTTTTAATATTTATTGAAATTTTACAGACAAAAGAGAATTACAGAATAAGAAAAGAAAAAGAAAAAGAAAAAGAAAAAAGACACAAAAATGCAAAGAAAAATACAAAATACATGAAGAAATAAAAAACAATTAAAAAACAAATCAATCTTTTCGTATCTTATATTTCAAGTACTTGTTTCCTGACCTCCTCACACCTCCATTTTTTGTATTCCAATTCACATAGTTAATTCAGCAAATCCTTTCCCTCTTTGTATTTATCTTAATTCTATATCTTAACATATTATAACTTTATATTTTCATCTAATTATCAGTCCATTTTTACATATTCTTTTTAACCTTATTGCTAAAGCCACTTCATTTCAATCCAACATCATTTTAACATTCATTAGTTTTACAATGTTTCTGCAAATAGTCTTTAAACTTCTTCCAATCTTCTTCCACCGACTCTTCTCCCTGGTCTCGGATTCTGCCAGTCATTTCCGCCAATTCCATATAGTCTATCACTTTCATCTGCCATTCTTCCAAGGTGGGTAGATCTTGTGTCTTCCAATACTTTGCGATGAGAATTCTTGCTGTTGTTGTTGCATACATAAAGAAAGTTCTGTCCTTCTTTGGCACCAATTGGCCGACCATGCCCAGGAGAAAGGCTTCTGGTTTCTTCAGGAAGGTATATTTAAATACCTTTTTCATTTCATTATAGATCATCTCCCAGAAAGCCTTAATCCTTGGGCATGTCCACCAAAGGTGAAAGAATGTACCTTCATTTTCTTTACATTTCCAACACTTATTATCAGGCAAATGATATATTTTTGCAAGCTTTACTGGTGTCATGTACCACCTATATATCATTTTCATAATATTCTCTCTTAAGGCATTACATGCCGTAAATTTCATACCGGTGGTCCACAACTGTTCCCAGTCAGCAAACATAATGTTATGACCAATATCTTGTGCCCATTTAATCATTGCAAATTTAACCGTTTCATCCTGCGTGTTCCATTTTAACAGCAAGTTATACATTCTTGAAAGTATCTTAGTTTTGGGATCTAACAGTTCTGTTTCCAATTTTGATTTTTCCACCTGGAAGCCAATTTTTTTGTCCAAATTATAGGCCTCTCTTATTTGATAATAATGAAGCCAGTTTCGCACTTTATCTTTTAATTTCTCAAAACTCTGCAATTTCAATTTCTCTCCTTCTTGTTCCAAAATTTCCCAATATTTCGGCCATTTGGCCTCCATATTGAGCTTTTTCTGAGCCTTCGCTTCCATTGGTGACAACCACCTTGGGGCCTTCTCTCCTGTTTTGTCTCTCTTTATGCTCCTTGTTCTGCAGAGCAGCACAGAATCCTTAATGTGTGCTTGTAAAAGGTTTCAACGGCAATAGTAGTTTCTGTAGTATATTATTAATGTACAAACTGCTTACTCTTCTCATTTTTAGCCCATTTGCACCATGGGTATATTGTGTTGGCCTACTTTGCAGGGTGGTTGTAAAGACTGCTGCGACAATGCATGTGAAGCACTGTGAAATTTTAAATGTGCTACATAAGTGCTGATGATGACCATATCCTAGGGTTGCTAATTTTCAAAGAGTGGGAAACAGGACACCCCAGATGTTGTTGTGCCTTTTCAAGGGAACCCACAGAATTGATGCGCTCTTTTAAGGAAAACCCAAAAGTTGTTTTTAGACAAACCTAAAAATTATTGAGCTTTCGTGGTTTTTTGATTGACTTGCATAAGATCTAGGACAAAGAGCTGCCTTTCAGAAATCCCCCCTGGACGTCATCTAATTTATCTCCACAACACCCCTTTGCAGGAAGATGTATTGACAACAGAGAAGCTCCAGTCTGACACAGGTCCTTTCTATACTGTGATCAGACAAACTGAATACTTATATATTGCATTTGGCTTATGGTCTCCTCTTCTTGTTTTTTGCCAGAAAAGGGTTATGATCATTTTGAGAGGGGGTGAGAGCAGGACACACATTATATTTCAAACCTTCCTATCAGTAACACTGCAAAGCTAGAAGTACCCCGAGTTATCCTCATGAATAGTCATATTGTTATTGTGACAAAGGGCACAGCAGCGTAATGGGAGGAGATTTTCAAAGAACTACCATCCCTGAGTCACCTTAATGGCGTGCTATTTTGATTCAAAACACAAGGAACTATGTGGGGGAAATATGAGGTTCTTCTTTTAGCTTTTGTTGTTGTGATAGCCACATTTTTTTATCCTAGTGTCATATTTGGCTTTTCAAATGATAGCTGCAGTATGTTTTATTTATATTATTTTGTAACACAATTTATGCCCTGCTTTCCAGGTCCAGTTGGAGATGCCCAATACAATATTTTTATGGGTTGTAAGTGCCAGGGTTTGGAGATGCCACACTCCCCATAATTCCTGGATTTAGTAAGTGCTATAATTGAATCAAGCCCCCTGAATCCCTGGATCCAGCGGGGATTAAATGGCTGGAATAGCCAGGCCAGCCTGATAATGGCTGCTAAGTACTGGTCATTAACTTAACAAAAGCAAGGTGGTGAGCTATTAAGAAAGATGTGAAGAGGAACTCTGTCCCTGACAGAGGGAGGGTCACTCCCTCAGCTCTGAGACAATTAGCAGAGACAAAGCAAAGTTTAGGATTGCAGTTGACTGGAGGAAAAGGTGGTACTCCAAGCTGGAGGGGGGCAGAGGGTTACGGTGTACTTCTTTTTGAATTCAAGGCTGCTGCAGCAATGGGAGAAACAGGACCCTCTTGAGTGTTAATGCTGTGAGCCCCTCCATCGCAGGCTCAGGTTGTATATATGTGAAAATAAACCATTTATCATAAAGACGCCACAATCTCCGCTTTGCCTCAGAGGAAGGTGGCAAAACTGAGCCATGTCAGAGGGTGGAGCAGCGGACATCAAGTCAAGAGGTGAGAAGAGAAGGTCTGCAAGTCCTCCTCTGGTGCTGAACGTTTGAGGGTGAACTGCTATTGGGGGGTGCACTGTGCCTGAGAGTGCCCCAACCTCTCTCCCCAGGTCCTGGCACCAAACGCCGACTGCGACAGACAAGATATCTGGTCCTGGAATTGTGCCACAGGAACTGTTTTGGGACTGGGGTGTGAGTTTAGAGTTTCTAACCCACAACCTAAGGGAAGGCCAAAGAGAAATAGACAGGTTTTGGAGAAACTGAAGTGGAGCCCAGAAGTAGCTGTGTAATTTGCTTGAACTTTGTGAAGATTCCACAACAAGGAATTCTGTGTAGCTGTTTGATTTACTTGGACTGAGAACTCAATGAAAACATGGAAGCCCCAGGACAAAGGGCTATGGAGGCAGCTGCCTGGTGGAGGAGAAGCAGAGGTTTGGGTCTGATTTCTGAGACTGTTTACTTTTGCTGCAGGGATTCTTCCTGCAAGGCTTAGCAATGGATTTTGAAACACTGTGCTTTATGGTTTTTGTCGGTTTAAAGGTTTTTTAGATTTGCTGTTGGTGCGTTTGAAAGCTGCTTTTGAAATGCAGATCTGGCTGGAGTATGCACCAAGAAGATAGAAGGAAGCCTGATTAATTCTTGATGAACTAGAAATTGCTAGAAAGGGAAAGACTGTTGCTGGGCTGTGTTGAGTTAAAAAGTGTCATTGCATTGTGATCTGCTTTGAAGATTTGTTCTGAATGCCTTTACTAACTTATTTCATATGTGCATCTGGAACAGGTGTGTCTTTCTTAGAATCTTGCACCACTTTATGGAAATCGCGCACTACTCATGGAGATTGTGGTTGTGTGTAACATAACAATCAACAGAGAGCCAGACTAAAATAGAAATGTAAGCAGCAAAAGCTTGCTGAAAAAGAAAAAAATTCCAAGCAATGATGGAACACCAGCTTGAATGCGGGCTGCCCCACGCTGATCTTCCATAACTACTGGTTCCAATTAATGGAAAAGTCCCTCCCTGTTGTAGCTACCACTGATTCTCCCTGGAAGGCAGTAGCACACACAAAACAGCCCCCTCAGATGATCTTTTAAGGCAGGCTGACCCATGCCAGAGGAAGCAGTCCTTTAGGTACTGTGGTCCCAAGCCATTTAGGTAATAAGCAGCACCTTAAATTTATGAATTGGGAGGGGGAAATGCAGGCTGCCCTCTGTGAAACATGATCAGTTAATGCAGGCATTGGCAAACTCAGCTGTCCAGATGTTTTGGGACTACAACTCCCATCATCCCTGACCACTGGTCCTGTTAGCTAGGGATGATGGGAGTTGTAGTCCCAAAACATCTGGAGAGCCGAGTTTACCTATGCCTGAGTTAATGTGACAAGACTTTAGACTACATCGCGTTATGATCTGTGTCATCTCTCTGATATTGCATTTACGGTAATCTGTCGCAATGAAACCTTGCTGCAAATAGCACATTGCTTAGGAAAGGGGTCAGGCAGAAGACAGTGGGGTGAGAGGAGGACAGGGGAAGGTGAGAGAAAAAGAGATGAGTGAGAAGGGGATGGCAGGGGGGACTGTACACACCATACATTTAAAGCACATGGTTTCCCTCAATGAATCCTGGGAACTGTAGTTTACTCCTCATCTCCCAGCACCCTTAACAAATGACAGTCATGTGGGGGAAGTCATGTGCTTTAAATGTATGGTGTATACACAGCCACAGAGAGATGTGCCAGGGAGAAGGAAATGGGTGATAAGATGGCACATGGCAGGTGGGCAGGGAGAAGGAAGCAGCAGGATAGTAGTGGGTCTTTTATCTCATTATTTGGATTTAAAAAAAAATAAAAATAAACTTCTTCCCAACAGAATAAAATGCATATACAAAATATAATAAGGTATGAGAAATTAAAATGTTTCCAGGATGGTTTAACCCTGTCCAAACAAGCCACTTAAAAGCATTTGTGAGGAAAGAACTTGGGCTTAAAATTTAGGCAAGATCCCAAAGGAAGGGCACCCTTTTTATGTGGCCCTGATCAATCGATCTTGATTTATGAATGGTACAGTTAAGAGGATGCTGGCAACTGATCTTGTCCAAGCAGGTGCAGTTTTAAAATTTCAATCTGAGTAATAATGACCTTTTAAAAAATTAAAATTGCTTTGCTTTCAGACAAATGCTTTTCAAAGGCGTGGCTTTCTTCATGCCTGGCTTTGGGTTATTTAACAATGTTAATGGGCGTGGACTGAAAAATCCCTATTATTCATAGAGCTGTCAGAACACTATGTTCTCAAAATATCTTTGTCATTGTCTGTTCTGTCAGTTAACATGTTATTGTTAACATACATGGCCTTCTGTACCTATAAAATCGACTTTAATAGCAAGGGTAGATGCTAACATTTGGGGGAAATCTGAAGGTATGCCTATTTCCTCCCATATATCAAAAATTAATCTGGATTCAACTGACTGCTTTGGCCTCAGGTTCAAAACCATGTTCTCAAAATTCTGTTTTTATACTAAATCCGCCTCCTGCTTTCAGATATTGAAAGTACAGCCCATTTGACCCAACAAAGCAAAAACAAACCATTTTTTATTTATTTTAACCCAAGTAATCCCTGAATATTTTTTAAAAAGATGGAACGTCTCATTTTTGCATTTGCATTAAGTATTATACAGGATCCTAGGCAATTGAAGATCAACGGGTTTTTGTTGCTGGGCTAACAATACTGTAGCTCCCTAATGGGAAAGATAATTTCCGTAACAAAAAGGACAATTGTTTCTTTTGAAAAAGAGATGTGCTGAAGAGCACCCAAGAACAGTCACTGCTTGTCATCCTGTTGTCTCTTCAAAATTACAATAATGTGGCAAATTGTTTCTTGGAATGTTTCTTTGGGAATGTTTGTCCCTCCTTCGTATGAACACGTGAACTGTGTTATCCTGGCCAGTTTGTGAATACTGGATCTTCTACTTACTTGTCGTGGTGACCCAGTTACTATAATTTTGCCAGTGATGTGCCCCCTCCGCTTATCTGACATTCCCACAGCTTGAATAACTCCCAGTGGCTTTCCGTGCCCGATCAGATGCAGTGGCCCCATTTACCTTGCCAAATGTTCTGCCAGGGTTTCCAGATTTATATTCTTCTTTCCATCCTCCGCCCCATGATTCTTTTCCCCCACAGAACAAATAATTCTTTACCTTTCTTCCATTTGTTGTTCTACTCACCTATTGTTGTACGATTGGTTTACTCTCTTAGCCTGGCAGTTCTACCAACAGGGTATCCAGTACAGCGCAGTTGCAAATTCTGCCCCGTCTTTACAGTGATTTAGGGAGCTTACAGTGAAGTTCTGAGGCCTGGACTGGGAAAATCCTTGCTTGAAACAGCCGCGACCTTCAGCCCCGGCACCTTCTGTCACCAACCTGCTGTGTTAGAATGCAAGGCTTTACCAAGATAATGTTTACTTAGTTTCCAGAGTCACAGCAAACATGATTTAAAGCAACAGATCCCTTTTATTCAGGCACGTTAATGCAAACACAATGCCAGTTGTCATTTGTGCTGCTTGAAGGTATAGCCACAAGGCTTAGTCAAGCCAAACACCCATAGTAAAAGTATCTGGGTGAGGACCTGAAACCTTTGTGCAGACATCAGACAGCTGCAAAATGACTGAGTCAAAGAGTAAAGAGCTTTATGGTGTGGCAAAGTGTTGGCTAAAAGCCACTTAATGTTATGCCATGTGAAAGTTATGCAATTAGATTGTTTGCGTGGCGAGTTCCCGCCCCCCACCAAGGATAAATAAAGACACCGGACACCATAATTTAAGGTTAAATGGGCGAATTAGGCCACAACTTTATTGAATTCAGGAATGAGAGCCATTGGCTTAGGCATTGGTCCTATCGACTATCCGGCTCCAGCCCATTTGCTGGAGACACGGGAAGGGTTAACACCATAAAGGGGGAGTCTCCTGCTGAGGCACGTCAACTAGGAGCTCCCCGGGTCACCTCTCGGGGGCGTGCCTTAGGCCCACACCTCCATAGGCTTCAGACAGGGCCACGCCCCCCGGAGTCCTTTATCGGCCCACCCTTCATTCACTGGGGGGAGGTGATGGCGTTCCTCCCCCCCCACATCCTCTTAACCCCTTCTTACCAATGCCTAACTGCCAATGCCAAGGTGTTGTGACGAGTTGCTACGAGGTAGGCGAAAAACCAAATGGCTGTAAATTGCCAATTGGGAAAAATTCCTACCATGCCCCTTGTGGCGACAGACCGAAGTCCATAGCAAAGTCAGAAACCTACCTAAAGGGAGGGAGGGTGGGAAAACGTGAGGGCTAGCCGGCAAAAGAGGGCGAGCCCCGGCCGCGCCGGCCCTAAATAGGGCAGGCCACGCCCCCCAGCCACCCGATTGATTGACTGGCTGGGTGGACGACGCGGCCGGGATTCCCCTGCTCTCATGGGGGCTGAAACCAGCCCCCGCTCACGTGGGGTGGGCATGAAGCCCGCAACCCTACCTCCTGGGCAGGCCGGAAGTGGCTTTAAATCGTCAGGCCTTCCTTTAAATTAGGATTATTGCTTTTTTTATTTAAAAAAATCATTTTATGAATAGGGGCATGAAGTGAGTAAGCATCATTGCAACTGAGCTAAAGTCAAGAGGTTTATTCAGTGCTTCGCTCTTTTGCATGCTTCCAAATGGAGGTTTTAATATCACAACTGAGTTATTCAGATGCAACTAGCAGGTTGTTGACAACACATTGTTTTCGCTTTGTGGATTTTCCACAGCAATCATAAACCCAGATTAAACTGAAGTGGGGGGGGGGTATAGGCATTTTGCATGGGTGAGGGGTACTGATCCCACACAAAAAGCACCCATCTGGAGCCACCCATCTGTGCCCCATGAGCCCTACTATACATTTGAAGCAGTAGCATGACACTTTAAATGCCTATAGCTTCCCCCAAAGTATCCTGGGAACTGTAGTGCTGAGAATTGTTAGGAAACGCCTAATCCCCTCACAAAGTTTCATTTCCCAGAATTCCATGGGAAGAGGGATGGATTGTTAAACCACTCTGGCAACTGTAGCTCTGTGTGGGACTGTTGTGCTACAACAGTCTGGAAAACATGGCCATCACAATAATACAACCAGAGTAAATATATGTAAGGGTTATCTCTTAGATCCAGAAATCTGTAGCATTGAAAGGTTCCAAGAAAAATCCAAATAAGTCAATGCAACTTGAGGGATATGGTGCATTATAGATCTAAACAGTATTATAGAGCTAAATAGCTTTATGTCTCTAAATAGGTTACTATTCTATTTCCAGATGCTTATCAATACTTTACATCCATACCCCTGCCCACTTCTTTCTTTTGGGAGCTACCAATACCTTTTTCATAAGAGGTGACACTACAAACGGAACACAGTATTCCAATTGAGTGCTTCATTGTTCAATGTGCTGTCATTATATTACGTTCCAGATTATTTCTGAATCCCTTTATTAGTGCACCCACGCATCTTATTTGCATTTTTATAAGTGGGGGAAAAAATCATTGGAACTACCATAATGTAAGAACAACAGAGGAACAAATTGACGTTGAAGGGCTTGATTCTGCCCTCACTCACTTGGCTTCCATGCCGCTGCAACTCCAAATGACTCATTCCTGATTTATGCCAATGAAGCAAGTGGGGAGTCAGGCCCACAGCAGAAAGCCCAAGCTGCTTTTCAGCAGCTTAAGTAACAGTTTAGGGCTAATTACAGCATTCAGCATTGCTCTTTTGCAGGAAAGGTAACTTGTTGACGGGGGATGATTTATGCTGTCGGTGGTCTTCCAAAGGAAATTGTTGAATCTCTGTGAACTCTAGCTGCTCGTTTCCTTTTGTGTACAAGGCAAGGGGATTCAGACTCACTTCATCTCTTTAATGGAGTAGCTGATGAATGTGGATGGATGAGCCTTTCAGAAGGCAAGCGACTCCGTTGCTGGAGTGCTACTCAGGTGTATGTGCAGGAATCCTCATATGTCTAGATGGCACCTATTGATGAAGGACAAGTAATAAACTGAACAGTAGTAGTAGTAGTAGTAGTAGTCATGATATCATTGTTATTTTCAGTGTGCATTTGCCTGTAAATGTCAAGGACAGTGCAAAATCCCTTCGCATCTCTGCCAGCGTTCTCTGTGTCCCTCACTACATGACTGGTGACACAGCAACAGACCCCCCATTCCTCCCCTGATTTTTCTGGCGCATGCAGAGATCATCTGAAGATGTTCGTTTTGCATTGTGCTCCGTCAACATTCAGAGGGGAACCAGAATCTCTCTTGTTGCTTCCAAATGTTTTCAAATTCTGGAGCGAGATGAAGGATGGACCAAGATGTTTCCCCAAGTCTTCTTGTGTGTTCTGGATGACTCAAAGTAGAAGAGGGGTCAGTGGTGACCATAAATAATGGTTGACTAACACAGAGAGCCAAAATGTGTGGAACTCTGCATCCTCAATTTTAAGATGGTAGAATTTGGAACTGTGTTGGATTGAATTTGGAACTGCATTTGGAACATACAGTGTGGGGAGAGATTCAGAGGGAGGGGTCATAACTGGAGAGGGAATGGTTAACAAATCCTCTCCAGTTGTGACTGCCTGGCCTGCTATCATCCTGGTCCCCCCCCCCCACTGCAGTTTCAGCTTGATTTTTTACCAGCTACAATAGAAGGTTTTTCCCCAAGCTTGATTTTTGCAGGCAGGCAGGCAGAGGAGAGAGCAGGAAGCATCACCCTGTAG
Organism: Podarcis raffonei; assembly: GCF_027172205.1. Taxonomy (NCBI): domain Eukaryota; kingdom Metazoa; phylum Chordata; class Lepidosauria; order Squamata; family Lacertidae; genus Podarcis; species Podarcis raffonei. Next base: position 62,263,696 of record NC_070606.1, on the reverse strand, counting down.
ATTGTGGCTGGGGAAGAAAAGTTAACTTTTGCTTCCCCAACTTTACTGTCCAGGAAGATCACACATCCCCCTATTCCCCAGGCTTGGGGGGGGGGGAATCTGCACCATTTTTTCAAGCCTAAATGCTCACGGGGGTGGAGGAAAGAGGTGTGTGTGTGTGTGTGTGTGTGCATACACATACGGTTGGGCTGCATGTGTGGTTGTGGTGTGTAAGGGATACCCCCAACGATTTCTCATGTTTGCAAAATTGCTCATGGCAACCCCTGTTATATCAACACAGAAGCACTGTAAGGTAGGGTAAGCTGAAAGAGTGTGGCTGAACCAAAGTCACTGTGACTTAGTTAGAATTTGAACTATGATCACCCTGGCCAAAGTCCAAAACTATCTCTAATACACCCCACTGGACTCTTTTGAAGCTCATATTCATATTTGAATGCCAAATTGAATCTTCACACCACAATCCAAATAGAGTTCCAGGGAACATGTTATGTGCAAACTCCATTAAAACAAATGGGAAGTCTATTGAGTAGCTCTGTTCATATTAGACAGTGGAGCTAATTAACAGAAATTCCTGCTATATTGGTACTCCAGTCTATATATTAATGGCTCATCTTTTTTACAATCAATTCAATCTTTCCAAGCTCCAGGGTCTCTAACTTGGGTCCATGAGGTCTACAGGAGACATTGAAACTTCCAAATTAACATTCCAAAATTCAGAACAGAAAAACTGTAAAACCATCAAAGATACTTCGAAGAGTGAGTAAATACCCTACAGCTCCCATCACTGCTGACCACTGGCCCTGCTGGCTGAGGATGGTGGGAACTAAGCAAACATTCCAATTCATATGAAAAGAACAGGAGAAAAAAGGAAATTATCCGAGTTGGAAATGCGAGCCATTAACAGAACCACTTTGCTTGTTTTATTCAAGCTATCCATTACAGATGCACATTAGTGCTCTAATTGCTCCCAATACATTTTAAAATGCCTTCCTCTTTTTAGAATTAGTTAATCCCAATGGAACATCTCTTTGGGCATAAAAAGAGAGAGAAGCAATCTTTTGCATGTAACTATGGATTTTGCTCAGCTAAGCTTCTCATAGAAGCAGCATCAATGCTTTGTTCAAAAGACCTCGGTTTACAAATACAGTGGTACCTCGGGTTACATACGCTTCAAGTTACACACTCCACTAAGCCAAAAATAGTGCTTCAGGTTAAGAACTTTGCTTCAAGATAAGAACAGAAATTGGGCTTCAGCAGCGCGACAGCAGCAGGAGGCCCCATTAGCTAAAGTGGTGCTTCAGGTTCAGAACAGTTTCAGGTTAAGTACGGACCTCCGGAACGAATTAAGTACTTAACCCGAGGTACCACTGTAAGCCAATTTTTTTTCCTGCATGAGAAAAAATGAAGGATCTAGTGACCAACCTGGATATTTACAGAGTCCTGTGTGCATCATCCCCTTGTAATATCTGACTTTGAGCACCAACATATTGTGCATATGTTGAACAGTAGTCCTTAAGTCTTCTTTTTGCTCTGCAGCTGGGGAGTGTAGCAGCCAACAGCAACCAAACAAAGGATGTGGTGCAAAGGCAGCAACCTTATAGAACAGCTTTCCTGAACCTGGAGCTCTCCAAACATTTTGGACTCCAACTCCCATCAGCCCCAGTCATCACGGCCAATGGAAAGGAACAACCACAGACTAGAGAAAGCTATTCTAGAGGACCCTGATGTGCTTCCTTCCTCCAGTCTGATCATCAGCCTCTCCTTGTTGGCACAGAAATGCATAGCCAAGTTCAGCAATGCTTTTTATAAGATTTACATGTTTGCCTTGTTCACATATAAAGGGGTGTGTATTGTTTTTTTTTTCTTTTTAAAATGAAATGGAGGATGCAGGTGAGGGAAAATAAGTTTGCTCCATTTCCTGCCTTTCCTCACTGGATATTGAGCACCTCATGGCAGTGTTTTATCATCCTCTCTGGCTCTCGGTCCAGTGTGGATTCCAATTCAAGATATTGGATGTGGCTTTTAAGACCTTTCATGGCTTGGGGTTAGGTATGAAACAACAGATGAACTGCAAAGTGCAGCCATCCTTCAAATTTTACCCTTCTCTGGGCTTCCTGTTCTGCCTGCGCCAGGAATGGAAGTCTCCCTCAACATTGCAGGGAGAAACAGACAGAGATAAACAAAGAACGATGGGGAAATTCATTTTTTGAATTCTTCTCTGGGTGGGAGAGGAATGGACAATCACCTGCGGATTGCCCTGAGGTGTGGCACCCGCTTCCCTAAGGAATGCGAAGGCAGGCAAAGGCACTGAGTGCATGGAGCACTCCAACTGCCGTGACCCCACCACCACCATCCGTTCCTGGAAGCAGAGGATATCCTGCTAACTGGGTTCTAATTTGAGTAAAGTACAGGCGCATGCTAGAGGCAATGAGAAGACAAACTGTGGAACATCTCGGCTACAAGGATTTAAAGGTTGGAAATGAGATAAGGTTTCATTTGGTGTCAAAGACAGTGGGGAGAGGGGAGCCTACTGTTCCCCCCCCCCAAAGTGTTTCTTCTACATTTCTGATTTGGCAACCCTCCCCGGAATAACACATGCTTAAGTAGAAGTTCAGGAGAAGGGAATGTATTTGCTTTTCTGCAACATGAAGAAGCATGGTTGCTGCACAGGGAGCCATTCCATGCCTCACATAAGACTAATTGTTCCATGTGGGATAAGTCTGAGTGTACATCAATCAACATTACTTACTGGGTTTCTCAGAGTTTATTCCCCCGTTGTTCCTTATTACATTCATATATTTTGAAAGGCAATGTTTGAGCCCTACATTCTCTGCCAGGAGAACTGTTATAAAAGAGCTGCTAGATCTATTCCCCCCCCCATCTATTTATTTATTTATTTAACATATTTTACTGGCCTTACAACCAATGGTTCCCAGGGCATTATCAATTAAAAAAGCAGAATGCGATAAAATCCTAACAAATCAAAGCAGAAACAAAAAGCAAAAATGAATAACAATTTAACACTCAACAGATTGTGCCAGCAGCTTGATGTTGCAATTCTATACTTACTTGCCTGGGATTAAATCCCACTAAATTCAGTGGAGCTTACTTCTGATTAGACACAGACAGGTACAGCATTGCAAAAAATACAAAAGTCAAAACTCCATTTCTGCTCAAGATTGCCAGGTGACCAGAAAAAGAACAGTTGGCTGTATTCACACCATACATTTAAAGCACATTTAAAGCACCTCAACAGAATCCTGAAAACTGTAGTTTGCTAAGGGTGCTAGAGACTGCAGCTCTCTGGGGCAAACTACAGTTCCCAGGGTTCAGGGTGTGTGTGAGTGTGTGGGTGTGCTTTAATTGTATGGGACATATGCAGCTTAGCCAGCTCCTCTGCCTTTAACAAAGGTTTGATGTGCAGACATTATAATTTGTTAATTGATGATCTAACTGCTGCTACCTCTATCCTATATCCCCCTCCCCATTGCTTAGCTGTCAGAAGACTTATCTACTATTGCAACATATGAAAAAAAAAGCTACCTTCAGCAGGTGGAAAGAAGAGAATAAACACTTAGATAGTGGGGGTCTGTACCTGGAATTGTTTGCATGAGGTTCCCATCCCAGCAGACTCTGATGGAGCCTTTTCCCACCCTCTTCCCCCCTTTTAGTTTTGATTACAGTGGTACCTTGGGTTACATCCGCTTCAGGTTACATACGCTTCAGGTTACAGACTCCGCTAACCCAGTAATAGTGCTTCAGGTTAAGAACTTTGCTTCAGCATGAGAACAGAAATTGTGCTCTGATGGCACGGCGGCAGCGGGAGGCTCCATTAGCTAAAATGGTGCTTCAGGTTAAGAACGGACCTCCGGAACAAATTAAGTACTTACCCTGGGGTACCACTGTATATTCACTTTAACTGTAATAATAATAGTAATAATTAATACCCTTTTTTAAAAAAAGTACTTATACCCCCACAAAGGACAGCTACAGGACCAAGCCTAACACTTGGCAACACCATTTCTACCAAAGAACCAAAGCAAAATCTAAGCACAGAATGAGCAAGGCTGTTGGATGCATTACATCCATTACATTATTATACCACCCCTGGAATAATGGTTTAATCTCACAGCAGTCTGCCTCCCCCCCTTCTCCCCAAGGAAGCCATTTATAATCTGGGCTAGGTGATAAATACATTATATAACACATGGTACTTTGCTGGATGGATGACAGTTCGCCATATATGGGCAAAGGTCTGAACGCCCTCTTGTGGCCAGACGGTTATTGTCATGCCTGTGTTGATGTCCCACTGTGTAGAAATTCTCAAAGCCTGTTTTCAACGTTTAAAAGGTGTTCCGTACCAGAATAGTTATTCAGCGTCAGAACGCTTCTGTAAATATTTTGTTAAAATAAAATACCAAAAATATTCTAAAATCTTCCTTTAAAAGTATCTGCTTTATATATGGGTGTGTATATATATACATGCACACATCACATACATATGCACATAGGTATATCTTGTCTATTAAATCTTGTGACAGCCACAGGAAGATGCTCTGCGCATTTTCTCTGAGTAATTGGACATTATGCTCTTGTCAACAGACAATGGAGACTTCAGACTGAATTGCAGAAAAGAGACTATCCCAAGGTTTTGAGCTTCCCCACCTCTAGGTATGGCCTAATTCCCTCAATCAGAATGAAATATTACAGGTGCTATGATGAACTAAATCTGGTGTTCTGCTTTATGCTTGTTTCGGATCACTGTCTCAGGGACTGAATTGGTCTGTTGCTGTACAGTGCTGTTTCCTATAAAAACAGTGAGTAATCTATAGTGACTGTGGTGTTTCACACATACACAAACGTACAGGCACACACACATATACATACTTTGCAACCTCCATTCTCGTAGCAGCGATTAAACAGAAGGGTGAATTCCCTGTGGAAATTATTTTTATGGGTTTCTTAAGTGACTGACAGGAGAGTCAATGACAGATCAGGCTTGGATAGGTTGCTGTACTATCTCAGAGATAATACTAAATATACTTTGCCAAAATTCTCCCCAGCATTTTTAAAGCTAGTTTTATTCTATGCTGTGGAATCACTGTTTGAAACACATGTCTAAATAATGCACAGAGTCTTTGCTATCTGCCGGGAAACTTCAGATTTTACATGAATTCTACTGATCTGCCTATGTCCATACCCAAAATAGCACGTTTGCTTGAAAATCAAAGCACACTATGGAACCTATTTGTCAAAGCTCTCACCCATGTTTGGTCTTGCCTGGCAGCCTCATACATTCATTGAACAGGAGAAGGGATAAGATGGGGCCTCTTGAGTTTACCTGGGGAATTGCTGGGAGAGGATGAGTATTCAGCCTTTCAGCAACCCTGAGATGTTTTTACCAAGAATAACTGTGGAACCTCTCAAATCAAGAGTGACTTTATAAACACCTGCCAGTTCTTGCAGACAAGTCACCAAGGCTTCATGGTTCAGAGAACTGAAAGCAAGAGACTGGTCTAAAAGAGAGAGTGCAACTGTATGCATGTCTTGCTTGTGGGCTTCCTATAAGCATCTTGTAGGCCACTGCGAGAACAGAAGGTTGGACTGCACAGGCCTTAGTCTGATCTAGCAGGGCAGGTGGGCACCATCAACCAAACCCACAAGCCATGTTTGGGCCCAGATCTAAAATCCGAACAATAACCTGGTGAGCTCTAATTCCAACACAACCTCCCCCAAGAAGGAAAGTTGGAGAGAAGACATGAAATGGCTGCTGAATTTATATAATGATACGGCTTTTTGAACAAGACAGTGGATACATGGATCCACTATCCATTTGAGGCTGCCTGGCACTTACTTGTAGAAATGCATTGTTCACCCCAACCAGTAGGAGGGAAATTCTGGAACTGGTTCATAAGTGGCTGTTCAGAGAGCCCTCTAAGTGCACCAGTTGAAACTAATTGGTTAAAAACAAGGCAAAGCTGATACCTCAAATACTAATACTGTAATTAAGCAGCTCCCAGGCAAGCCATATACAAGCAATTTTGCCCAAAAAGTGGGTGGTAGGTTCATCACAGAAGGCAGATGTTGGCTCATTTGCTAATGCTGTATACTAATTAATGTTCATATATGCCAGCCATGTTGGGCTATACATAAATAATTAGCTGGCTAGAAATATAAGGAGCTTACACAAAGGGACCACAAGAAGTTAAAGGCCTCTTACCAATCCTCCAAACTTTCAAACAGGCATGGTTGGGAGCAGGGGTGAAAGAGAGTCCATACATTGCTAACAGGGGCCATTGAACGGTTAGAACCTATGTTGTCACAAGGTCATAGTTTGACCTTGACAATAGTGTCTTCTCAACACACCCTCAGTCACTGGATAGGGAACAAATTCAATTCACATTTAAAGGCAAACCTGCAGAATCTGCTCTTTTCAAAACAATATGTGATCCAAAATACAGCTGTCCTTCAAAAATTCACACTTCTCTGAATTTTGCAGGGAATTCTCCTGCTGTATAAAAGGTAAAGGTAAAGGTACCCCTGCCCGTACGGGCCAGTCTTGACAGACTCTAGGGTTGTGCGCCCATCTCACTCAAGAGGCCGGGGGCCAGCGCTGTCCGGAGACACTTCCGGGTCACGTGGCCAGCGTGACATTGCTGCTCTGGCGAGCCAGAGCCGCACACGGAAACGCCGTTTACCCTCCCGCTAGTAAGCGGTCCCTATTTATCTACTTGCACCCGGGAGTGCTTTCGAACTGCTAGGTTGGCAGGCGCTGGGACCGAACAACGGGAGCGCACCCCGCCGCAGGGATTCGAACCGCCGACCTTTCAATCGCAAGCCCTAGGCGCTGAGGCTTTTACCCACAGCGCCACCCGCATCCCTTGTCCTGCTGTATACAAAATGCATATACTAGGGTAAATTGTTCATTAAAATATATTCATGGAAATAACATTATATTAGGAGAAATTGCATGCAAAATATGAGGAATTTGCACTAAAATGCTGCTGAATTTTCATGAGAACTTTTTTTAAAAGCCACAAATGATATGGAAATGTGGAGAATGTAACAAGACTGTGAAAAATAAAAAGCTGGGAACAACCAACATGGTCAGATTCACCCATCCCTATCATTGGAGCACATGTTCACAACTTAATGTTCTGTCACATACCTGTATGTCAGTCCATTTATTATATGGAATAATTCACAATTCTCACAAAAGCCAGAAGGTCCTGAGATTGCCCTCTAATATCAGCCTTGACCAACATGCTGAAATCCTCCAACATGTTCAGGACAAGGGCAAGAATCATTTGCACAATTTCCCCACTACTAGCAACAGCTTGTATTTGTGGAGCATTAAACTATTTCTCCCTTCTCAACAATTATCTGCATCAAAGTCTGAGACCCCCCTGATATTCAGTACAGTGGTGTACAGTGGTACCTCGGGTTACATACGCTTCAGGTTACATACGCTTCAGGTTACAGACTCCGCTAACCCAGAAATAGTACCTCAGGTTAAGAACTTCGCTTCAGGATGAGAACAGAAATCGTGTGGCGGCAGTGGGAGGCCCCATTAGCTAAAGTGATGCTTCAGGTTAAGAACAGTTTCAGGTTAAGAACGGACCTCCGGAACGAATTAAGTACTTAACCCGAGGTACCACTGTACTGAGGGAACATAGTAAGCTGCCTTATACCGAGTCAGGCCATAGGTCCATCTAGTCAGTATTGTCTATACCAGAGGCAACAGCTTACGCAGGCAATTGGGGGTGGGGGGCAACATCACATGTGTGATGTGACGTCTCAATGTCACGCGCATGATATCAGGATGTCAGGAGGAGATGTGGCTCCTCCTCCTCTAGGCACTGCCAGCAGCAGGAGGCTGCTTCAGACATTCCCCTCCGTCGGAGGAGGAGAAGGAGAAGGAGCCGGCCACCATGGTCAGCTCCACACTTTGCCTCCATACGAAGGTGGGAGGCAAAACGGTTTGGCCCCCTGGAGCTGGCACCCCTGCTTTCTACTGACTGGCCATGGCTCTCCAGAGTTCCAGGCCGAAGTTTCTTCCAGGCCCACTTGGAAATGCCAGGAATTGAAACTTCAGGCAAAGCAGATAAAAGACAATTGTGTTTTAAGTCAGAGGTGTCCGAGGACAGAGAGACATGCAAAATGGGGGCGGGGGGTGGGCTGGAGGGAAAGGGGGAAGAATGCTATGTTGACTAGGGTCAGATTCATTTTTGGACAAATGAGGCTGCAATGCAAACTGTACCCATCAAACTTGTGCAAAGCTGGTGGCTAGAATGGGCTTCCGTCTGATGTGGGCTGTGCCATGGCACAGAGGGAGGGGCCAGGGAAGTGTGCGTGGCATCTCTCTCTCTCTCTCTCTTGATTTCTATGAGGAAGTTCAGCTCTGTTTCCTTTCCCTCTCTCTGCACAATTTGAAACAGGAAGCTGAGTGAGCAGCTGCTTCTGCTTCTGAGCACTACACACAGACAGCTCTGGGATCTCCACACAAGTTGCCGGTTGGGTGGTTATCGTTATTTTTAAATTAACATTTGTTTTCATTTCGTTTCGGGACGGGCTCCTTCCCTCGCGAGTCAAGGCATGGATCAGTGCTGGTACCACGGAACCATCACCCGCTCAAGAGCTGAGGACCTGCTCTCTAAAGTAGGCAAGGATGGAAGCTTCCTTGTGCGGGCCAGTGAGTCCATCCCCTCAGCATACGCCCTGTGCTTGCTGTAAGTATGGCTTGTGCCTCCACTGTACTCAGCGGCTCCTCTCCTCCTTCTGCAGCAAGCCGTGCATGGAGCTAAAGTATGGTCTGATCTCTCTGTATGTGACAGGTGATGCCTGTGCTCAACTGGAGGCAGCAAAAGAACTTGGGTGTATGGCTGGCATGACAGAATAAGCTACATGAGAAGAGTTGCTACACAGGAGCAGATTTAAAGAGAGACAGTGGCTAAAGTGCAATTTCTTAAACAATTATGTAGGTAGTAGTAAGGTTTCATCTTGTTGCACCTATGGTTTGCTTTGTTTTGGTTTTTTTTAAAAAAAAGGTTTCCATTAATTCACTGAGGCTGCAGTCCTTTACAGTAAGCGCCATTGAACTGAATGAAATTTACTTCTGAGTAGGCGTGTACAGGACTGGACTGATAATTTGGAGTCTACCAGTTCATTCTCTCCCTCTCTGTTTCTCTAGTTGATATAACCATAACAGGTGTGTTGGTTTTTTTTGCATACTACAAACATGCTGGTTTTCTGAATAACTCCTCAGACATATTTAGGGGATGTACGTAGTCTTGGGGGCTACTGCAGTGCAGAGGCATAGCGTGAGGGGTGCTGTGGGTGCTGCGGCCCCGGGCATAATTTTGAGAGGGGGCGCCTTGGCTGCGGCACTTGTGCCTGGTGCAGCTCTGCCCCCGGGTCAGGCCTGACCGGATAGCGCACAGCAGTAGGAGATTGGGCAGCAGCTTCCTCACCTGTCTCCTACCCTGAACTGTGGCAGTGTGGGCATACGCTCCACTGCTGCTGCAGTGTACAACTGGGAAGGGGAAATCTGTTTACCTCATGATCATCCATAAAAACATAAGAAGAGCCTGCAAGCTGAGGCCAATGGCCCATCTAGGCCAGCATCCTGTTCTTACAGTGACCAGCCAGATGCCTGCGAGAAGCCCGCAAGCAGGACCTGAATGCGATCCATTTATTTGTCACATCAACACCATGCATTTGAAGTATTCTTTTGCCGCTTTAAAAAGCTGCGGCTTTCCCCAAAGAAGACTGGAACTATCGTTTGTTAAGGGTGCTGAGAGTTGTTAGGAGACTCCTTGCAGTGCTACAATTCTCACCACCCTTAACAAACTACAGTTCCCTGGATTCTTGGGGGGAGGGAGCCAAGTCTATTAAAGAGGAATGAATGCATTAAACGAATGTTTTGGATATGACCCTACTGTGGGACTGGGAGATCAGCTATATGGACTGTGCAACTGACTGTTGCTGTCAGGAATGCAAAGTAGTTGAGACCAGCAAAGGCTGAAGCATGGAGATGAATCACAGGCACTTCCAATTAGAGTTGCAGAGACAGAAACTTCCCAAGCCAAGTTTGTGGTTGCAGAGGTAAAACATGGCTTAGCATGAATGGGACATTTGGCAAAATTCAGGGAGTTTGAATTAAGAATTTCTTGGACCTTGGAAACTGGAAGGTAGCGTCTCAGAAGTTTGGAGAGAAATCCCCAATCGTAAAGAAATATGAATATTATTTGATGGTATAGACTGACGGCTCATCAGCTGCTCCGTGAAGGGCCTGTTTGCAGTCACCTAGATGACCCAGCTTTGATCTCTCCTATTCTTTTCATATCCTTAATTCAGCAGCTACTCACAGCAAAGAACATGCATCCATTTCTCTTGGTCAGTTTCTGAGCTGGAATTCAGCTGGACTGGAAACCATTTAGAAGTGAGTCTACCCTGTTGCTTTGGGAATCTTGAGATCAGTCAGTAGATTTGTTCCCTGCTGCAGATGCCTATTGGCTTCCACTATGCTCTGCTATGTAAAACAAATATTAGAAAAATACCACAAGCTTTCTTTCATCTGTATGAAACACAACACTGTGGCATTGGGGAAGTGGAGAAAACATTATCTTAAATGTCAGCATAACCACATCTCCTTAGAGCTGCCACTTACAGATTGCCAAAGAAGAGGAAATGCATTACAAGAAAAAGAAGAAGAAAAAGGATGAATGAGGACACAGATTTGCATAAAATGTGCACATGCTAATTTGTGTGCATATATGCAAATTTAGAAATAATGGTTATGATAAAACTACAAATATATCTTACCACAGTGGGGGGAAATGGTGATGAGGTGTCCAGTCTACTGTCCAAGTGAGGAACTTCAAGGTTCCTGCTCTCCTTCCTTGTGGCTATTTAACTTTAAACTGCACTTGGACTGGGCACTCTTTCAAGGAGTGGAATGTCGTCTACAAAGTGGGGCCCCCCCATGCCTTCTAAAACCTACCTGCACAAATGTAGAAGCCTAAAATTATTCCTTTTTTTAAAAAAAGGAAAACTGGGCTTCTCAGGAACTTTTCTTGTGTTTTGCAGTACAGCCATAGCCATGCATTGAAACAAAAATTTCCAGTCAAGATATGAAAAAAAGAAGGCCGAAATTAGCAGCCAAAATCCATTTATAGACTCCAGAACATAAGCATATGATCTACAAATTGCTTGACGCATCAACACTTCTTGGCATGCTAACATTTAAATGTGGATATAGAGACCCTGCTTTAGGTATCTCTGTTTAAAAAACTTGATCCAATGAGCAGTATATTAGTGGGTCCTGAAATGTTAGAGGGCATATGGGGGGTTGTAAGTAATTCATTTTTTAAAAAATCCTGTAAACTAAAAGACCTATCCTATGCATGTTTCTTCAGAAGCAAGTCCCACCAAGTTCAATGGGGCTTATTTCCTAATATATGTGTTAAGAACTGCAGCTTAAACTAAACCCACAGAATCACAGGCTTTTGATGGGCTTCCTCACTTGAAATCCTTTCAATAATTTCAATCAAAACAAGGTGCTAAACACAATTTTTGGCATTCAGGGGGTACCCCCATCAGCTATATTATGAAGGGAGTACTTCTGGTAAATATAAGAATATGATTACGTCACTTTTAATAGTATAGATTTAAGATATTTCATATGTGAGGTAAATTAGATGGAGAAACTGCCCAAATGATATCCAGTGAGTATCTTGGCTGAGTGATGATTTGAACCTGGATCTCCTCCAGCCTAGTCCAGGACTCTAGCCATCTGGAGGGCACCAGGCTTAGGAAGGCCGGGAGAAGCTTTCAAGGAATCATTTTAACATAGTGTTTCAGTTGGATTGTGCAACCAGTACTGCTTACTTGTTAGTCAGGTGGTCAAGTTATATGACTTTTATCTAGATATCTAGATTTCTAAATTCTGATGTGTCAGTTGCTTAAATTCAGTTGCTTAAATTCAAGATGTGGGTGGGAGATAGCTTTGTTTGGTGATCTTTATTTAACGGCAAGTGTTAAGAATGCTTCCTGATAGCTTCACCATGAACTGCAAAATTATTTCATTGATCTGTCTAGATTAACATTGCTATGTTTCAGTTATGCCCTCTACTTTTTGATATGGGACATCAAAATATCCCGTATGACTTAAGATGCTGTGTTTGTGGTGAGGAAGCAGGAGAAAAGCTTCTTCAGCCTGCTGTTGAAGGAGCACATCAACTGAGCAAAATCAGAGGAATTAGCATTTTAGTTAGAATGACAACAAAGAAGTCACAGAAATGTGTCTATGTTTGCCTTGGCTGCTGTACAAACATAACAGCAATTTCTGGGTGATCATGTGGTCACCCATGTGGAATTGGATATATATGATCTTTTAGGTTACATCTATGATTGTGGCCAATGCTAGCCCTACTCAGAGCAGACATGTCTAAATCAGGTTCATGAATTTAAATGGGTCTACTTTGTGCAGGACTTAGTTGGATGCAAGGCATGATTTTTTATTATTATGTTATTTTATGGTGTTATTTTCATTAACATACTTGTTTTTATGCACATCTTGCCTCAATACACACATTTTTATATGCATTATTTGGTTAAACAACTGCATACTTAAATTTGGAGAAGTGGAAGTTTCAAAGGTAGCTGTGTTTCACTTTGCATATCGTTACAGAAACTGCGAATTAGGTAGGCAACTTTTATCATGATAGCAAATGAGTGACACAAATATATTCGGAACTGAACAGACTGTCTGGACATTCAGTGTTTAACAGTTTGTGACGTAAATCATGCTTCAATGCAGCAGTTCTTGTAAAAGTTCACAAGCAAAGCGTAAGCTAAAAATGTGGTTTCGTAACATACGTCAAAATAGCTTATTGATAAGAATTCAAGCAGGGATGAGACAGCTTGCTAACTAAACCCTTTCAATGGACTAGTTTGTCTAGCTAAAGTGTTCAAAGCTTAACGAAGAGAGAATAAAGGTCCTATAGTGCTTACCGTGAGGAAGAAGTAGTAATTTTCCTACCATGTTCTGAGATGGAAATAAAAATTTGAATAAAGACAGATGAGACAGATAGCTGCACTAGTATGTTCTCTGAGCTCTTCCTGTCTTTAACAGAACTGCCTGTAGCTAAATAAAAGAAGGTTGTTGTTTTAAAAATATGTATTTATAAATGCCCTTAAGATTCATTAGCCCTTTGACTACACTGCTGTCAGGAAAGAACAGAGCATGGGAGAGGGCCACATCTGAAAGTGAATAGACAGTCTAGGGCAAGGGCGGGTTTACACTTCAAACAGAACCACAGTAACTGCAAAAATATATTTGTCATGTGTGAAAATACCTTCAGAAAACTGTCTGCATCAAAGCCCACAGTCAAAAGTGAGGATCCCTCAGATATTCTAATCATGCTTGTTCAATAATTCCAGCCCCAAGCAAAGCATCCCATTAATTGTCCTTTTTGGAGGTGAGACTCCCATTACTATAGAAGTCTGGAAATTAAGCCTAAAAGCTGTTGGTTTGGGGTTTTTTTTTAATGGCTCTTTCTGATCTTTTCTACTCTTCAGATAAAACTCTATCTTTGGCACTTTCTTCCCTGAGTTAAAAAAATAATACAACAGAAAGAGAACTGAAGGGGAATCACTCGGGTGGTGTTTTGATTCTGTGTTCAGTTAAGGATCCATCGAGGAAAATAATCATTATAACAATGCAGACCAGAGGCACTGTATCAGTTTTTCAAAAGCATGAATGTATCTGAATTGACAGAGTGCAGCCACACACATTCAGTTTAAGTCTCACACATTCAGAACCTAAATAGATGTGAAATGTTGCATTTGTTGAATCACATATCTGCCAGGACTGCATATAAAGGGGGGGTGGTGGTAATAGGTCTGATTTTTACATAAAAAGTGTCCTGTGGATGAAAGGAGCTGAACCGCCACCCCCATTATATTCCTGAAATCCATTTCTCTGAATGCTTTTCTCCCCAAGTCTGGTGTTGATACTGGGAAGTATATTGCACAGGGATAAAAGTGCTTAGGGTTATGGGCCAATATAAGTCAACATCCTCTTAAAAACAACAACTCTGGAAACTGACTCATGAAAGATGATGGGAGTTGTAGTCCCAAAACATCTGGAGGGCCGAGTTTGCCTATGCCTGCTATAGTTGCATCCCTAAAACCTCACAATCCACATTTTATTATTCTTAAAGTTGCAGAAACAGCCCAAACTCTTTGGATCTGGCTGAGGCAATGCTGTTTCCACACCCATGTTGTTCTTTACACTTGGAGGTCTCTCTGTAAAGAGCAGTGGGTAGAATTAATCTTGGCCTGTGAGCAATCCAATTCCCTCCCTAGTCCTCAACTCTTCAGTCCTATTACTTGAAATATACTCGGAGTCGAGTGTGGATTTCATGCTCTTTATTCAGCTCATAGTAGTGAGGAAATGAAAGTTCCCCCAAAATATCTGCTTTATATACATTTACACAATGGGCCGCACATGATTGGCTAATTCTGGGATTCTCCTGTTGGCCAATCAGGTTGCGGATTCACTTCCACCTGGAGCTGGATTGGGTGGCTCCTGCGGACCAATCATACTACTGCATTGTTCTAGGACCAATCAGACTGCTGCATTCTGAATCCTATTGTTCTAGGACCAATCAGACTGCTGCCTTTTGGATCCTATTCAACTCAGTACATAACACCACTGATGAGCTGTTGGGGAGTAGGGATGGGGAAGAAACTGGGTTTGGTTTGAACTTCAATAAGAAGAACCTACCTAATTTGCAGTTTCTGAAACAATATGCAAACCGAAACACAGCTACCTTTTGAAACTCACACTTCTTCAAATTTCATGATGCAATTCTCCAACCAAATAATGTGTACAGAAGTGTGCATACATTAGTGAAAATAGCATATAAAATGCATTTTATTAGGGAAAAATGCCAGCAAAAACGTGCCCATTGGGAGAAATTTGCACTAAAATGCTGGCACATTTTCACGAGGACTTTAAAAATAAATTCACAGAATGATGCAGAAATATGGAGAACTGAATATAAGATTTAAAAAGAGAGAGAAATAGAGAAAATGAGATCGACAGATTGATCCACTTCTAATATGGTGTTGTGCAGGCTTCCTCAACCTCGGCCCTCCAGATGTTTTGAGACAACAATTCCCATCATCCCTGACCACTGGTCCTGCTAGCTAGGGCTCATGGGAGTTGTAGGCCAAAAACATCTGGAGGGCCGAGGTTGAGGAATCCTGGTGTAGTGGTTACAGCAACCTTTCCCAAACTTGGGTCCCTAGCTATTGTCGGACTACAACTCCTATCTTCCCTAACCACTGGTCCTGCTAGCTAGGGATGGTTGGAGTTGTAGTCCAACAACATTTGGGGACCCAAGGTTGAAAAAGGATAGGTTAGTGTATCAGACTAGGATCTGGGAGGCTAGGGTTCAAATCACCACTCAGTGATGTATCTCACTGAGTGAACTTGAGCCAGTCACTGTCTCTCAACATAATTTACCTCACAGGGCTTTTGTGAAAATAATGGGGGGGGCGTGCGTACAGGGAGAACTACTGTATATATGCCACTTTGTGTTTTTTGGGAGATAAATTTAAATGAAATGAATTATTTCTAATTCTCAGCCTAAGGTTGTAAACCTGGAAATAAGCCCCGCTGCATTCAATGACATAGAATCCTGAGTGGAGCAAAACATTAAAGCACATTTAAGCAATAAAATAATTAATGGTAGGCAATCACAAACAGAGATTTACAGTGAATCCCAAGGAAAAGAATGCTTGAATTTAGAGAAGTTTTTTTAAAGAAAGAAGCAGCAGCAAAATGACTTTATCATAGAAAATAAGCACCAGCACAAATACACTGAGGGATTTCATCTGGCCCCTGTGTAGCTCCTTATCAAATGACTTCTGGCCCTTTTCTTTTCAACAACCAGAGGTTTTAATTAGGCACCTCAGAGAAAAATGCAAAAGTCTTTAATGACATTCTAGTTCCTCCCAGTGTATACAGCAACAGACCCTTCCATACTTCTCCCCTCATTTACCTCAGCAGCTTACAGGCAGTTGGGAATGCTCTAGTAGTGGGCAAGTGGGCATAGAGTCTGCTGTGGTTCATGTGGGGATTAAGGCCACATCTACACCATACGTTTAAAGCACATAGCTTCCCCCAAAAGAATGATGGGAACTGTAGTCTGTTAAAAGTGCTGATCATTGTAGCTTTGCAAAGGTTAACTACAGTTCCTAAGATTATTTGGGGGCAGCCATGTGCTTAAATGTGCTTTAATGTAAGGCGTGGATATGCTTTCTGTGTGAGAAGTCCTTTCTTTACCCGAGTCTCAGAAGGTGAAACCACTAGTTCACTTTTAGGGGTTCCTTGCTTTGAGGTGTTCACCCTGGTGGATTTGCCTGTTTTCGATCACACTGGGAGAGCAGCAGTGTTGGAGAAATATCTGTGTAGAATGTTTTCCCATGACATTTCTGAAAACTGTCTTGACAAATCCTGAGATGATCTGCTTGCTCTTATTTTCTGGAAGTGATGAAGAAGCAAATAGCATGGTCTCTTACGGAACAGCTAGTCATTCTCAGCAGAAATTCTGCTTTGCCTCTGAAAAATTTTGCAGAAGACAGTGTCTTTCAAAATATGTGATTATGGCTGGAGACAGATGATGTACCTTATGACAAGTGGCACATTCAACAGCTAGTATTTTGATTAGAATTGATGCAACCACAGACATTTTTTCAATTATATGTATGTCTCTGCTGCATAAGAGATTAGTTTCCCATTTTGAAACAAATAACCTCCTCTCTCCTTGCTAAACAGCAGTTTCTGTCCTAAGTGACATTGTGATTTGATACTTTTATCCTTAAGCATGACCATGGCCAAAAAAGTGGCGGATGCAAAAATGGTCTTGGGTTCTTTGGTGGATTTTTGTAAAATACCGGTAATCTGTCTTTCTGCTAATTCCACTTTTTGATATGATGGAAACCTGCTCCTCCCCCCCCCCCCGGCCCACGTCTGTGGGCATCATAGCTTTGCAATCAAAGTCACAAGCCCTTAGAGGTTCTGTTTTTTAAATGGAAAATTTAAAAGAGAAGGAAATGGATGGAGAGAGATAAATGCCAAGTTCAAGGCACAAAGCGGAAACCATTCCATCTGTCCTGGAAGCCCCAATCCATAGAATTCCAGGCCAACAAGATGTTAAAACTCAAATATGTTAAAACTAATACATATGGAGCCATTCCAACACCATATCTCTTTTCCTCTCTTACTACTAACAGCTTGCTGAACATTTCCTTGTCCCCAGCTCAGTTCATTAGCTGTCATCTGTGGCATAGGAGAAACATGATGACATCCACTCTTACTTGATGTAACACTAGGCATTATCAGTGGAAACAAGAAAGAGAAATACTGAACAGCTCTGTAGCTTGTAAAGTCTGATTAGGCCTTCAGACTCAATATTCCAGGTATACTAAGAATTTTGGAATCCCAGAAACAGCCTTTGAAATCTCAAGATGGACTTGAATAATGGTGACATTTGAAAACACAATAAATGTGGGGTCACTGTACAACCTTCCTGATGATTACGTATCGATGTGACATTTTCAAGCTTATTTTTGCAACCTCAAGAGCCAGGAATGAGGCGAGGCAGTTAGATATCAAGGGGAAAATAAAAATAAAGTTTTCAGGCTGATCAAGTTGGCTGTGTATGCTTCAGACCAGAAGCGGGGAACCTTTGTTTCTCCAGACATTGCTGAATTGTAACTCCCATCAGCCATGATCATTTGTCATGCTGGCTGTGGCTGATGAGAGCTCAACAACATCGGGAGAGGCACAGGTTCTCTACCCCTACAGACTATCAACACAACAATAAACACTGTGATCAACATATCTTGCCAGATTTACCTTTTCTTCTTCTAACATCCTCTCCTCTTATGTGTCCTAGGTATCGGAACTGTGTGTATACCTACAGGATTCTACCAAATAAAGAACATAAGCTAGTTATCCAGGTAAGCCCCCGTTTAATGCTAAATATGGCACTTTAGTTTCACATTCTATTGTCTTATATGAGAAATATATCATAAGAGGGAGGACAAGGGTGATGGCAGCTTTAATCCAAGAATATCTGAAGGGCCACAGATTAACCATTCGTGTTGTAGAGGGATCTCAAATATGATACTAACCAGATACAACAGTGAGTGGTGTGTTGGTAAACAAAATGTTGAGGAGTGCAGTGGAAGTGCACTGTTGCCCTGGTGTCAGTAGCTCTAGGTATTTTTATTCACAGTGGATTCCCTAACTGCGGGCGGCTGATTGCCATGGAAATGTTTCCTAGGCTATGCAATAAATGCTGCTGATTGCTCAGGAAAGCCATATGCAGTCTCATTTTACACTCTACTGCACAGCGTGGAATTGGAAGGTACCTTTGAGGTCACCAAGTCTAACTCTCTGCTCAGTGCATAATGCAATGGAGAGCCCATCACCTCCTGAGGCAGTATGTTCTGCTGTGAAACAGCTCTGTCTTCTGCAGGACAGTCTTTCACATGTCATTCTTGCATTGCAGGGAGTTGTACCAGATGACCCTTGGGGTCCCTTCTACATTTCTATAATTCTGTGATTGTAGAAAGACTGCTATCATGGAATCACCCAGTTGTGGTGACTCATGCATTGGTAACCTCAAGACTTTATGACTGGACAAAATGCTGCAGCTGGATTGTTGATGGGGAGAGACAATCACCAGCACATAAAAGCTTGCACTGGCTGCCCAGATGTTACCAGGCCAGGATCAACATTCTTGTATAAATTAACCAGGCCCTTAATGTTATGGATGCAGGGTATCTTAAGGGACACCTGTTCCTGATCTACTGAGATCAGTCTCTGATGGTGGTCTCCCATGGCTCAGGTGCACAGCTCATAACTACCAGAAGCCATGCATTCAGTGAATTAGGCCCAAACTCCCAACTGAGATTTGACAGCAGGGACCCTCCTTGCTGACCTTCAGGTGAATGACTAAAACTTTCTTGTTCCAGCTGGCATTTTAAGGTAGTGTTTGGTCTTGTGATAATTCTTTATTGCCTTATTCTCCCATTTTCTGTGGATAATTTTTTATGCATGCCACTTAGAAATTCAAATAGTTCAGCAGTATATAAATGTCTAAAATAAATAAATGTCAGCCTATAAACTTCTCTTCTCTGGGCTAAACACACACAATCCTTTCAACCATTCCTTGTAGAACCATCCACAATCCTACCTTTTCCCCAACATGGGACATCAGAAACCACTGACTACACTTGGCCTCTGATTTCCAGATGGAGTATTTTCCTCCCTTTGGGGAAGGCCTCATTTATAGTCCAGCTTTTCTGCTCAGTGAGTCTTCTGGGGGAAGGAGAAGGCCTGAGGCGCATCCTAAGGGCAATCCCATACTGTGATTGAGTATAGGGGGAAATTATATGATTTATTTATTTTTTAATTTCAAGCATGACAAAGTTGCAGATGTCTGGTCCATTTATGTAAGATGAGAAACTACTTTACTTGTTGCCATGCATCGTTCTTCTTCCATCATTTGACCTAAAGCAGGGATGTGACTGGGCTGCTCATACACTTGAATGCTGGGCCTTTTATGCCCAGCATTATTTATAAGTGCTTCATTCATCCAATGTCGTCTAAGGATATCCTTCCCATAACTGGCATAAAAGGGCTCTGATTTTGCTCTCCTTCAGCACTTCCTGACCTCAAGATTCCACGGTAGTTTCTGGCCTTGCACAGACTGATGAAAGCTTTGCGCATCTGGTCACTTTTTTTCCTGCTCTGCCTATGAGGTCGGGACTCTGTGTAACAGGAAATCGATGACACACAGTGCGTAGTTCAAAAGCAGCCCAGCAACTGTGACTCATTGCTCACTAGATGAAGCTGAAACTGTAGGATGCTTATCCGTTCTTATCACACTAGAAGCTATCAGCTTGCTGGAGAGTTGATGGGGCCTGATAAACATGAAGGTGCTTTTCCTGTTGGAGTCCCCACTGAAAACATAAGAACTGTGCTGCACAGGGCCAGGCTGCAAGTCGCATTGTAATAAATGGAGCTTGTGTTCAGAACCTATTTGGATATCACACACACACACACACACAGAGAGAGAGAGAGAGAGAGAGAGAGAGAGAGAGAGAGAGAGAGAGAGAGGAGTTTTCCAAATGAATAACTCAGGTTTAGGCGCACTAATTCCAATTATGTAAAAAATAAATAAATTCAATCCCATGCCTCTCCACAGGGAGGTAAGAGCACAGAAGCATAGAATTAAAGAGTTGGAAGCGACCACTAAGGTCATCATCTTTTTTGCCCAGGGTGGGGCTCAAGCCCACAACCCTGAGATTAAGAGTCTCATGCTCTACCAACTGAGCTATATAGCCACAAGCTAAAGAGAAAGATAGCATGATGCTAAAGCTATGAATTCAGCCATTGTAACTAATGTTTTATGAGAGTCCTGGAAGGGTCTTGCAGACATATCAATATTAGCTTCCACTAGGTAGGATGCCAGAGATTGGACATGGGACCTTCTACCACTGAGCTATGGCCCTTCCAATTTATTAATTTTAGTATTTTTAAACTTTAAACTTCCTTGGGTACCTTAGCAGACAGGTAGTATACAAATGGAATAAACAAACCAACAAACCAAAATACATTAAAATATAAAACATACAGAACATAACTTACAAAACAGCTAGAAAATTCTGCTCCTGCCTAAGTAAAAAGATTCAGTCAACAATCAAACCAGTTTCCCCCACTCCTTGTCTGTGCAGATATATGTAGTATATTCCCCTAGTATGATTAGTATGGCAGCTTGGAATTGATCCTGTATTTCCTGCAACTGGCCTTGTCACTGATGTCATAGACAGAATATTATTTTATTTTCCTGTGCAAATGGGACACAGTGTCAGGTCTCCAGTGTCAGTTCTATGTGGAAATGGGAATAAGGGCTATACTGGGAAGTGTGCCAGTTCGTGCACTGGAATTTTTGCCAGTCCACCCTCCCTAGCTTGCTGTTCTAACCATCTGATAATGACCTTAGGAAGCTATCCTTCCATTGTTTAAAAATTATGTGACCTATCCTGCACACAGCTGATGGCTGTTTGACATGAGATAATGTAGGGCTGCCATATGTCCAGAATTTCCTGGACATACACAGAATACTATGGTCAAAAGCAGTGTCTGAGCGGAAATCAGCTATATGTCCACGAAATTCCAAACATATGGCAAGCCATGTTGACAGTGCCGTTTTTGCCGATTCTCGTAAATAATAGTTCAAAATACAGTGGTACCTCGGTTTAAGAACAGTCCAGTTTAAGAACGATTTGGTTTACAATCTCCACAAAACCAGAAATAGTGTCTTGATTTGAGAACTTTAAATCGGTCTAAGAACGGAATCCGAAGGGTGGAAGAGCACTGGTGGCGAGAGGCCTCATTAGGGAAAGCATGTAAGGGAAAGGGAAACCGTTTAAGAACGGTTTTGGTTTAAGAACGGACTTCCAGAATGGATTAAGTTCATAAACCGAGGTACCACTGTAGCTCGAAGGCTTTTTGAAATATGGCAGCCCTATGGAACCTTACAGCATGTAGGAGCAGTAACTGAGTTGGCTCACACAATTATTATTTGTTAATACAAGTAGTTTTGATTCTCTCCTGTCACACCTTCATGGTGACAAATATAAGAT
Source organism: Podarcis raffonei (assembly GCF_027172205.1). NCBI lineage: Eukaryota > Metazoa > Chordata > Lepidosauria > Squamata > Lacertidae > Podarcis > Podarcis raffonei. Next base: position 62,241,964 of record NC_070606.1, on the reverse strand, counting down.
GGTGCCCAGGCAAGCAAGAATGCTGTCTGTACCAATTCCATTTCACAATATTTGCCCATATGAGCACAAACACCTGGAGACAACTCTGGTATGCTCCCAAAGGGAGCCCGAAGCACTGTGTTAAGCAGTTTCATATTTTCAGTATTGAAACCCAAGTTCATTCAGTTTTCAGCTTGTGCGTATTGGCATTCTGTTCCATCATTTTTGGAAATGTCACATTTGAAAGCCTTTTTACGCAGCCACCAGTTAAGCACAATTGCTTACATGCAGGAGAACTGAACTGAGTGCAGAAAGTCACCTGCTCACAGCAAGACCAAGAACCCCTGGCTTATCTCTCTTGCGTCCTGGGGAAAATAGCCATGTAATAGATGAGTAGGATCCATCCCTCTGGTGGGTGATGCACAGTTCCATAGAAGAACATAGTGAGCTGCTAATGGCCAAAGAGAATGCATGGCTGAGTTTGGCTTTTAAAGATTTGCACGACCCAAGGCAGGAATACAAAGAGGATTGCCTTTCTCCCCATGAGCCTGTATGTCAGTTGGGGATAGATGGATCAAATTGTTTGCATTCTGTGTTACTTCTGCATACACTCCATCATAGGTCTGTTCCACCCTGGGTTTGGTGGGATTTTTTTTTAAGCACCAAAAATGCATTAAAATTATATGCATTTTCTACACTTTTTTTTTTTTTTTTGCTGAGAATTGTAAGGATACCCCTATTCACTCCCCAGAGCTATAATTCTCAGAGTGCTTTAACAATCGACCCCTGGGAATTCTGGGAACTGTAGCTCTGTGAGGGGAACAGAGCTACAGTCTTAACAAGCTACAGTTCCCAGAATTCTTTGAGGGAAGCCATGACTGCTGAAAGTCATGGAACAGTGCTTTAAATGCACGGTGCAGTTGGGGCCTAGGGATAGATATACAAAAGAAAAGAAAACCTTGCACAGCTCAAACAATCCTGGTTCATGTAGATTTAGGCTGCTGTTTCAGTATGACAATCTTGCAATAATAACCTCTGGATACTGACTGTGTAAATAATCTCAAAGTGCTTTCGGAAGATGCTTCTGTCTTTTAGGAGATTCAATTTATTACATATGTCACTGTGCATTACAGCTATTGTTACTACATATAAATCTTTTCATGTCTTGCATTTAGGAGTTCAGATTAACAGCATGCCAAAAAAACCACCCCACTGCTATTTTAGCTTTTGAAATGACAGAACCGCTTGAAAACGCAAAGAGTGGTGTTACTTGTCTTTATGCCAACACTTGTTGGAAAGAGGAAGTACCATGTGTTATTTAATTACAGTATGTTTTTTAAAAATTAATTACCCATTCCCTAAGTACAGTATTTTAGACAATGTCGGCATGGTATGTTCCGTAAATGCTGTGCACTTGTACTATAATGCATATGTTGGCAGATAATTATTTTTCAACTACACACATAGTCTCCTGCATAACTGTTTTAGGGCATACACAGAATAGAGTGTTCTAAATAGCTTATTTTCAAATTTTAGGTGCTTATCAGAAGCATGCAAGCACCCATTTTCCTGGTAACCCAGGGCAACTAGAACATTTCAATAAACAACGGGATGTTGTTTGGAAACCTGTGAAAAACATTTATTTTAAAAGCAAATTTCTGGCATTTATGAATGGGGAGGAAATGCAGTGTGTACCACTAACAACAGCTGCATATGGCTACCCCTTGGGCATCTCTAATGTCAGGAAAAGGAAAGGCAGTGATGGTAATCGTCAATATTAGAGAAACCGTGAAAAGAGAAATTAGCTAAGATATATATTCTACATGATGTACTCTTAACAGGAAATTTGAAAATGATAGAAGATTATGACATGCAATTTATTTTAGTAGAAAACAATGGTTTGTATCCAACAAAATCCTCCCGCTAGCAAAAAAACCCCATGTGTGATGGGACTTCTCCCTCTCCATTCTCCATACATGCACCCCACACCCCAGATTTGCTCCAGAGGGTTGGAGGAACCACTAGAATAGAATTCTCTGGAGAGGGGGTGGCATGGGAAGAGGAATGGGAGAGGAACTCCTATTGTGCAGGTAGAAATCATTGCAGTACAGCTTCGTTGCACACCATCCTGTGAACATGATTATTATGAATAACTGAAAAAATAAAACAGCACCAGCATTGATAGATTAATGTGACTGCCTTTAAATTATGTCCCCAAACAAAATCAAAAGGGAGTTTGTTGCATTCTCTATCTTTCTCTAAGATCTCAATGGCTTGTGTCTTCAATATTGTGTTCTATAAGGACTTAGGAATAAGAGTGTCCCCACCGCCATTGCACCCAAATAAAACCAAAACCCAGGAACTGATACCTTAAAGAAACACTTTTTGCATTAAAAAAACAAACCCCTGGAGCTGAAGAAAATTACCAACAAAAGTGTTATTTATAGACCTTTTTATCACTCAGTGCTATTGATGAAGGCTTGAAGCAGTGGAGGGGAACATCAGGGGTCTGATGTGGCCCTCCAAGCCTCTCGATCTGGCCCTCGAGACTCTCCCCTGATCATGTCTCATCTCTCTGGGCAAGTCACCATCCCTGCTCTGTGCTCTTACCTGGCTAGAATGTATATTTGAACTGTGATAATACATTTTAACTTGTCTGGATGGGTGACAGAAACCTCTGCGTGGCTAAAAGGTACTAATGTTCAAAGGTGGGAGGCACACCTGTTGCTCAGACCACTTTTTGCCTCTGGCCTTGCCTCCCACGGGCATCTGCCCTTTGGAAGGGAGGGAATGCAGCTCTGAGACTAAACCAGGCCCAGATTAAATATGATGTTAAAATGGAGAAGGGCTGTAGCTTAGAGGTATGGTATATGTTTCATGCACAGAATGTCCAGGCTTCAACCCCAGCATTTCCAACTAGGGCTGGGAAGGTCCCCATCAGAAAACCTTGGGAGCTGCTGCCAGTCAGTGTAGACAGTACTAAGCTAAATGGATCAGTGGTCTTACTGGTATAAGGCAGCTGCCTATATCCATCTAGGAGTCTTGGTGGACCACAAACTTGAAAAGAGCCAACAGTGTGACTCGGCAGCTAAAAAAGCCAATGCAATTCTGGGCTGCATCAATAGGAGTATAGCATCTAGATCAAGGGAAGTAATAGTGCCACTGTATTCTGCTCTGGTCAGACCTCACCTGGAGTACTGTGTCCAGTTCTGGGTACCACAGTTCAAGAAGGACACTGACAAACTGGAACGTGTCCAGAGGAGGGCAACCAAAATGGTCAAAGGCCTGGAAACGATGCCTTATGAGGAATGGCTAAGGGAGCTGGGCATGTTTAGCCTGGAGAAGAGGAGGTTAAGGGGTGATATGATAGCCATGTTCAAATATATAAAAGGATGTCACGTAGAGGAGGGAGAAAGGTTGTTTTCTGCTGCTCCAGAGAAATGGACACGGAGCAATGGATCCAAACTACAAGAAAGAAGATTCCACCTAAACATTAGGAGGAACTTCCTGACAGTAAGAGCTGTTCGACAGAGCCACTTCCGGCCTGCCCAGGAGGTGGGGTTGCGGGCTTCACGCCCACCCCACATGAGCGGGGGCTGGTCGCAGCCCCCGCGAGAGCAGGGGAATCCTGGTCGGGTCTGCCCCCCCCAGCCAGCCAATCAGCTGGCTGGCTGGGGGGGGCATGGCCTGCCCTATTTAGGGCCGGCACGGAGGGGGCTCACCCTCTTTTCGCCGGCTCGCCCCCACGTTTTCCCACCCTCCCTCCCTTTAACTAGGCTTAGGTAGGTCTTTGACTTTGCTATGGACTTCAGTCTGTCGCCGCAAGGGGCATGGTAGGAATTTTTCCCAATTGGCGATTTCTGGCCTTTTGGTTTTTCGCCTACCTCATAGCAACTCGTCACAACTTCTCGGCATTGGCGGTAGGCATTGGTAAGAAGGGGTTAAGAGGATGTGGGGGGGGGAGGAACGCCATCACCTCCCCCCAGCGACCGAAGGGTGGTCCGTTAAAGGACTCCGGGGGGCGTGGCCCTGTCCGAAGCCTATGGAGGTGAGGGCCAAAGGCACGCCCCAGAGCGGTGACCCGGGGGAGCTCCTAGTCGACGTGCCTTGGCAGGAGACTCCCCCGATATAAGGTTAACCCTTCCCCGTGTCTCCAGCAAATGGGCTGGAGCCGGATAGTCGTTAGGACCAATGCCTAAGCCAATGCCTCTCATTCCTGAAATTCAATAAAGTTGTGGCCTAATTCGCCCAATTAACCTTAAATTATGGTGTCTCGTGTCTTTATTTATCCTGGTGGGGGGCGGGAACTCGCCACGCAATGGAATTTGCTGCCAAGGAGTGTGGTGGAGTCTCCTTCTTTGGAGGTCTTTAAGCAGAGGCTTGACAACCATATGTCAGGAGTGCTCTGATGGTGTTTCCTGCTTGGCAGGGGGTTGGACTCGATGGCCCTTGTGGTCTCTTCCAACTCTATGATTCTATGATTCTATCCCTCTCTAACGTGAGCATTTTTTTTAAAAAAATGCAAGTATTCATCACAGCTGGATCCTAGGAGCACTGGGTGCCACAGTGGACAGGGAGGAAGAGTTTAACTCTTACCAACCCACACCCTGGTTATGGTCCCAGTTAAAATCACATTCCCCCAGCCCCTGGTGCTGTTTTTGCACTGTGAGGAAACATCGTGTTTAGTTTTATCCCAATTACCATGAACAGCAGAGGAGGTGAAAAATGCTTCCCGTTTGTGCCCACTTCAGGTTGTACATGCAGGTCGGGGGTTCATATGACAGACTTTTCCTGCATACAAAAATCCCCTCCCTATCAAAAAAATAGATGTCAAAGGAAAGGTTTCTAGCCTAGACTTCTTTCTAGAAAGCTAGGTTTCTATCTAAAGGGACATTTTCGAGCACTCAGCCATGAGAACTGGCACCTCCAGTCTACAGTGGTACAGCCCAGAAACAGGTTTACCTCATCTGCTGTTAGTGAGAACTTTTGTAGAAACATGAACATGAGATTTCGACACATTGGCTTTTAGGAACAGCTAAACCTCAGTACAAGTAATGAGCACAGCTTGCTGTCAGCCACACCAACAAAGCTCACACTCCCCCTGTCATCCTCATTCAGTTCCACTTTCCTTTCCACCCGCAAAGTTGCATTTAAAATAGTCTAAACTTGCGGCTGGCTTGTATTTTGGGAAACAGCTTTTTCTTCCAGCTGCAAGTCCCATCTCAAGGTCACATTACTGTGATAGGCTTCTGGAATTGCTTTGCCCAGAGTGGGTTTCAGGGCTTTTAGATTTAGTAAATGATGTTTACAAAAGCATATCTAGCAGGGGACAGGGGAGCAGGGCCTGCATAACCTTTTCTCCCTCCCCAACAGCTTTCTCTCTCCCAACCCCCCAGCTTCCTTGCTTCACAGGTCCTTCCTTCTCACCCACTCAAACACACACTGAGGCCACACACTCACCAGACTACTAATGCACATGTGCGTTTTTGTGCATGTTCACCCACACATGAGCACTTCCAATCAAATGCTATCTCAGTGTTTCCCACCCACAGTAGGGGGCAGAGCTTGTTGCACCTAGGGACGGCCTGTCCCTTTTAGCCACCTGAGGTGAAACAGGAAGCTGCCATCCCACCGCTGTCCCAACACCACCGAAGGCCCCTCCGCCAAAGCCTCCTTTACATAAGTTGTGGGTGGTGCTTGCAAAGCAGCGGCTATGACAGCTATTTTTGGTGAGATCTCACTTCTCCAGCTCTTGGGGTTCTGCCCAAGGGGCTTACAGAGGTCTAAAGTGCATTCTCTGGCCTGTGGTGCAGTAAGATAATTTTAAACTCAGTGGCCGTACTCAGGGAGGGTTTTTTTTTTGTTTTTTTTACAAGTTAATGTGTATTGCTTCACTTCAGAACGTCGTATGACAGCTCTGCTGCATTTGGGATCCCTCCTGCTTATTCTTTTGAGGGGAAGACCTGACCTCAGTCCTGTCCTGCTCTGACAGCATCGTCTGTGGCAGTTTAGCTACACTCCACAGAGATGATATTTGGGGCCATGGAAACTGGCTGCTAGTGGACACCTCAACATCAACTCCCCACCTCATTCTATTAAAATTTACAGTGCAGGTCTCAATAATACAGAGAGTGTGGAATTCTCCCTGCCATCCATCCAGTGACAAGGGCAGAACCACACCATGCATTTAAAGTACATTCAAAGCACATATCTTTCCCCAAGAATCCTGGGAACTGTAGTTTCCCCCTCACAGAGTTACAGTTCCCAACACCCTTAACAAACTACAGTTCCCAAGATTCTGCGGTGGGGGGCCCATGTGCTCTAATGTGTGGAGCCATGCATTTTACATCTGCACTGAATGGTAGTTTCTGTACCAAAACCCGGTTTGAAGTCAGATTGAAAGGTCTGGATAATCGATAGTGGATCCAGTGAATCAAATGTTGGCATTTGGGGAATTTGGAGGGCAAGCAGTGGCATGTAGAAAAGGGGGGATGTTACATAGTAAGTAGCTGGAAACCTGGGACTGCTATTGAAGAGCTCTTAGTAGGCATGATGTGGTGGAAGAGGGGCATATTGGGAGTGGGCAGGGATGAGGTTTTTTAGTTGCCAATCAGTGGTTCTCCTACTGGCTCCCAGCTCCATATGGCAAATATTCCTATGCATGTCCTAGGTAAGGAGTGTGGACCTTCACAGTTATATAGTGATCCACGCATGGCTAGCCCAGGTAAGTCAGATCACATCCATAACTTACATTTAACGCACATGGCTTTCCCCAGAGAATCCTGAGAACTCTAGTTTGTTACGGGTGCTGGGAATTACAGTTCCGTAAAATACTGTTCCTAGGATTCTTTGATGGAAGCCATGAGCTTTAAATGTATGCTGTGGGTGTGATCTGGCTTACTTGGGCCAGATGACCTTAAAAGCAATTATAGTGAAGCAATTCCACTATATTTTAGTTTGGAAAGCCTGACCGGCTGCTCTGTGTTAGCTTTAAGCCTTATTCTACACATTGAGCAAGTGTGCTATGCCCGTGCATTTGGGCTTGCATTTCAAACATGAGCAGAGGGGGAGAAAAGAGACTGTCTTTTGAAACTGTGATTTTTGACTACTAAAGATAGTGACTCTCATGGACCTCAGCCGTCATCCCAGCTTGCTTTCTGCGGTTGTGCATTTCTCACTTCTGCTTCCACTGCTTGTTTCCATTTCTGTTCCTCATTAAATTTAAAAAAGTAAAAACACCCAGAGCCAGAATCCATGTTGTTCACTTTCCCCCTCAACTTTCCACATTCTTACATAGGTGGGGAAAATATTGATTACATTTAATATAAACCAAGATTTTGCTGCAGCCCTGGCGACACTAATAGCACTTTTTGGTATTTTCACTGGGTCTGTATGGGATAAATATTGTTATGTGCACTCCAGTCTCCAAGCCATACTGAAGAAGGACTGATCTCTGTGGTGGGGGTGGGAATTCAGGGGTGGCTGGTGCACATTGTGACGGGTAGGGTACAAGGCAGGGAGCCCAAACAGGAGGTGGAGCCAGACTCAGGATGTTTTCATATTGTACTTTTAAAGCACAATGATGCCACTTTAAACAGTCATGGCTTCCCCACAAAGAATTTTTGGAACTGCAGCTTGTTAAGGGTACTGAGGGTTGCTAACTTACAAGATGCCTATTCCTGTCACAAAATTACAATTCTCTTAAAAGTCCATCTTGCTTACAGGGAACTCTGGAAATTGTGGGTCTGTGAGGAGGAACAGAGGTCTCCTAACAACTCTTAGCACCCTTAAACTACAGCTCCCATAATTCTTTGGGTCAAGCCATGGTGGTTTAAAGTGGTATTACAGTGCTTTAAATTTATGGTGTGAATGTGGCCTTAACGAGAGAGAGAGAGAGAGAGAGAGAGAGAGAGAGAGAGAGAGAGAGAGAAAGAATAAACTAATTCTAGTTTTGTCCCCGTCCTCTTCCCTTCTACAAGGGTAACACTGAGACTAGGAAGATGATAAGTAGGAAGAAAGGAAGATAGATAGATGGGGGCTGGCTGAGGTTGGTAGAGCAGTACCCTACTTTCCGTAATAGATGGGCTGCTGTTGGAGTGATTGATAAAGGAGACACACACCATAAGCAGATCAAGAATGTGTGCTAGAAAAAATATTGTCAAGGTTAAAATCCCCCAAAGTGCTTTTGCCAACAGTCTACAAGCTATTTTTATGTAGTGATGAACCAATGTAAAGGGGAAAGGGATTGACACTGAAGGTTAAGTAGGGTTAATATTTGTGAACCAGTAATTTCAGAAGAAATGTGGCAAGTTATTTTCACACACTGAAAGCAGCCACTCAGTTTCTACAAGTCTGAGAGACAATTCTTTTAAGGTTTCATATGGATGGTGCCTCTTGGCTACAAAATTAATTACGTTCTGCAGAATGAATGCAAAGATATGATGGAGATGCATGAGTACAAATGCTGACAATTTTCTTTTGTGGTGGGAATGTAAGAGGATCCAAGAATATTGGTGTGAAGTGGCTGAAATAGGAGATTTCTTTTTGGATCCGCTTCCTAGCTTTAGCTCTGGTAATTTTTCTAGTAGGTTGTCTAAAAGAAGTGATGGAGGAAGGGGAATGAAAATGCTAGTACTGTAGTAGTAAATGGAAGCTAAAAGCAGGGGGGGAGAGAGAGAGAATAGGGCGAACCAGTAAATGATTGTGCCAGCAGTAAATGGAAGTCAGCCCAGACAGATTGGTTGCTGCCACAGCACTCTTTTTCCCAGAATAGAAAGATTATGGTGCATAGATTATAAACTTCTGTTTGCTGAAAGCCAGGAAAGGACAACAGTGATCTGATTTAAGGGACAAGGAAGTAAATCCCTTCTCAATGAACTGAAGAAACTGAAACTCTCAAATGAAATGCCTATACAGTGGAACCTCTACTTACAACCATAATCCATTCCGGAGGTCTGGTCATAACTAGAAACGTACATAAGTAGAGGCGCACTTTTCCATAGAAAGTAATGGAAAAGTGAATTGATCCGTTCTAGATGAAAAACACCCCCTAAAACAGCAGTTTAACACAGATTTTACTGTCTAACGAGACCATAGATCCATAAAATGAAGGCAATGATCAATGTACTGTACTATAAAATAAATAAGACAGTATTGTAGATGAAAAAAATAAACATTTAATTTTTTTCTTACATGCACTGAGGCTTACCTGGCTACAAGCTGGGGGTGGGGCAAGGGTCAGTAAAGAGCTGATTCACTTCAGCCAGGGGCACTTTTTTTTCTTGCCAGGCCAGGTTCTTCTCTGGACTTCCTCAGATTAGTTGCTCGGCGGGGTTTGGGGCTGCAGTGAGCCCTGCTGTTCCTCTTGCAGGCAGCACCTCTTCCACAGCTTCGGGGGTGGGATGGGGGCCCTCTCCCCGGCGGCAGAGGCCCCAGTGCTGCTCTGCAGCCGGCCGGGCAAGCTTTGGGCTGCCGGCAAGGCTTCTGTTCATATCTAGAGGAAAGTTCGTAAGTCGAAGCACCTACTGAAGGTCGTAACTGGAATCATACATAAGTAGAGCCGTACGTAAGTCGAGGTTCCACTGTACATAAAGGCTGTTCCATAATCTGTTTGTACCAGAAAATTTTATGGGAAATCTCTACTTTTTCTCCTTTAAGGCATAGGCAAGTGTGAGGGGGAAATGTACGCTGCTGACTTAGGCTGTATCCAGGGAACTGTAGTTTGTTAACAGTTCTTTGGGGGGCAACTAGAATTCCCAGGATTCTTTGGGGGGGTGCTTAAATATTTGTTGTATATGTAGCCCATCTGAAGAGAAGCTTTTGCTTAGGTTTGTATCATTTGAAACACAGGAGTGCTTGTCTGGTCTGATATACCTACAGTGCAATCCTATCCATGTCTCATCTGAAACAAGCCCCACTGAGTTTAATGGGGCTTTATGCTTCCAACGAAAGAGGGCAGAGGGGTACACTCTTGATCTTGCTATTCGCTTATGAAGACAGAGTTCCTCTGTATGTAAGTAAGTTAACCAGCTGCCCATTGTTTAAAACTGTTCCTGGGGAGACAATGGGCTATAGCTGATAATAGTCATGCTTGGTCTGCATACACACACACACACACACACACACACACACAGACACACACACACACACCATACCTTTAAAGTACATTTGAAACACATTCCTTCCCTCAAAGAATTCTGGGCATTGTAGTTTATCCCTCACAGAGCAACTCTTAACAAACTGCAGATAATTGGTTACATAACATTTATGGACTAAAAAAAATTAACGATAGCAAATACTGCTTGTATGCATTGCATGATTTCCATTCCTGACTCTAGAACATGTGAATTGTGGCAGTGGCTGTTTCTGTTTCCATATCTGATTATTCCTAGCTGCTGTAGTGCCACAGACTTAATTGGAAAGATGACAAAGGATGTGACATTGTGTGTTCTGAGCTTTCATTTTACTATTGTCCACCACTATATGCTCTTCCTTTTTTTTGGTGGGAATGATATTTAGCAATATTTGACATCTGTGCTTTGTGGGGTGTTTTCAGGCATCTGAAGGTGTTCCGGTGCAGTATTTCAATAACCTGGATGATCTGATAGAGTTTTACAAGAAAGAGAATATGGGTCTGATCCGGAGCCTTAAATTTCCAGTCCAGAAGGAAGAGGAGGAGGCAGCAGAGGAGCCAGAGGAGGATATCGGTAAGAAATTCAAAACACAGAAGATTGTGCTCCCAAGACTGTGAGTTTATTGGAAATAACAGTGTTAAATTGTCCAGACCTAATCAATAAAATTCTTGTAAATTCTTAGCCTTTGCCCACTATAAAGGCTGTCTTTCTTACACACACACACACACACACACACACACACTTACTTCAAGGAGCAGATGGGCAGTACTACAAATCTATAAGCCATGCCAATAGAAATTTTGACTCACTGAATGAAAGGTAGTCTACCATCCATGTATGGTGACCAGCCTCTTAGAGGCTCAACGAATGTCCTGATTTTGCTGCTTGCTTGCATTCACCTTGCACAAGTTTTGTGCAGGTCTAGGCAATGTTGTTGTTGTTGTTGTTGTTGCAAGTTTGCAGGACAACAGCTTAAACTGTTCTTAATTTTCTAAATATTTGCCCTCTTGACCATTGATTAGACTCATTGCTTAGGGTAATACATAATGTTATACAGCAGCTAATTGCTTTAAGTAACAGGAATAAGCTGCTACATATCCTATAATGGATTTAAGGTTCATTGGCTGTGCATTTAAAATTCTCTATAACAAAGGCATATTTAGTTCAGTACTTTCACAAAGGTGTCGTTTTCAAATTTCTTTTGTTGCATCTATAATTCTTTCCGATTTCCGATTTTTCTCATTCACTTAGCACACTCATTGTTCTTTGTTCATTAAAGTTTCTTACTTCAGTTTTAAATGTTCTTTTGTGCTTCTAAGCTGCAGAAGGCAGCTTCCGCACCAGAGTCATTTAGTACTGCTAAAACATAATTTTTATACAGTACAGTCATTTGGAACTGCAATTAAAACAGTTACTATTTCACCATTTTAAAACAAAATAATAAGAATAAAAAAAATGGAAAGCAATAGTTCAATCACACACACCCCTCTCCCACTTCAGGAAGAGAAACTGATTAATTGAGAGGCAATTCAGTATTGCTGTGCCCTCATGGAACAGAAAGCAGTTACAGGATCAGAAGTCACGAAGACAAAGCTTATATAGTTAAAGGCACAGTAGTCCTGGAAAAAAACCAGTAGTTCTGGAAAAAACCCAGTAACCGTTTGCCAGTCTGTAATGAAGATGCTGACACTGCTATTGCATCTAAAGTGATAGCAAGCACCACAAATCAGGTCTGAAAAACGACAACACAGAAAAACCTGGCATGAAATGGGTCATCTATATTCTGTGTAAAAAGTGTGTAAATGAAGCTTGGCAGTTGCTGACAAAACAGCTAAGGTAGAAGCAACCAAAGTTAGCTGGGGAGAGAGTCTGAAAAGTAATACCACACTACTTTAAAAATACCATATTGCTTCCAGCTAAGTTTTCATAACCATGGCTGCAGTTCTTGACAATTTGAATTTAGCAAGATCATTAAAAAAAAATCTAATCTACTACTTAAATTTAAACGGTTCAGTTTCTTAATATGCCAGCTGTATTTTGATTGCTCTGCAAGCATAAAGAAAGGAAGCTGATAATTAAGGTTGTATACTTCCACTGTGATCAGAAGGTGTACATTATACATGAAACCTCTTCAAAGCCGCACTAGCTCTGGCTGTGAAATTTGTGAATTCTTCACTGATATTTGGTTCCCAAGAAAATGTATTTTGCAAGGATGTAAATTTTTCCACTGCTTGGTGGGTGTGTTTGCTGATGTCAATCTACCATGAGATGTAAAATGATTTATTTCATTTATATCCCACTTTTCCTCTAAGAAGCTCAAGAGTACATAGGATGTTCCCCCAGTCCTTGTATCCTCAGAGCAGGGGTACCAACTTGAATAAAATATGGGGGGGCAGGTAAGCCCCACCCCACATAATTAATCACATGATGTGGTACATGCACACCATTTCAGTGGGCCCCTCAAATATTTTATGGGGAGCAAAGGGACCTTGCCTCTTATGCCTCAGAGCATCCCCGTGGCATAAACCAGCTGAGAGACAGTGACTGGCCCATGGTCACCCAGTGATTTTCATGGCTGAGTGAGGATTTGAATCCTCTTAACAGTGCAATCAAAAGCCAAGATCTTCCAGGATGAGCGAGTTTGGAATAGGCAGATACTGGGCTGTCTGGCTCAGCCAGTGCTTAGCCAGTGGAATGAAAGCCTGTGGAACCTATGGGTGTAACTGTTTTGGGGGTGGGGCAAGGGTGGGGCAGGTTAAGGAGAGACTTACACCTATTTCAAAGCTCTTTCAGTCCTATCACATGACCTGGCAACCTTAGCAGAACTTAGGCCAGCCTAAGGGTGGTATAAGTAAAACTCTTAAAGGTTTGTTCTCCCGCTGCCAGGCTGAGGACATCGGGGCAACATATGCTGGCTTAGTTTAAGCCAACGTAAATTCTGTTGATTTACCCAGAGTACAGCATAGATACCCTCAGAATAGCACCCAACTGAAAATTCAAAAAGCGATTTAAAAGTAGCATGGAAAGACAGCTGGAGAGCTTTTGGATCTTACTCTTTCCTTCTCCTTTGCGACAGATCCTATACCTGTGCCACCTCTATTACCTCCACGCAGCATGTCAGTACCACCTCTGGCAACTGAGGCAAAAGAAGATCTTTCTCCAAATGAACATGCCCAGGTGGTGGAAGTGAGCAAACCATCCCTTTCTGAGACACTGCTCCAGCGATTACAGCACCAAGACACCAGCAGGTGAGATCTAGCCATTCATTTATTTGAGGAAGTAGCAACAGTAAGTCTAGAAACGTATTTTACTGTGTTTTGCTTATCACAGCCATTTTGAATAGGGCCCCCAAGGGAGATCCTTTTACTAGGTGCTGCAGTAACAGGAGACCTTGCATGCGGTGGAATTCTCTTTCCCCCGCTATATAAAAGGTACAGGAGGCTGTCAACCCTAATACTGCAAACACAAAAATCTGCCACCTGATAAGAGGGTGGGGCTCAAAATTATTTTGCAGATGGCAGCTAAACGAGCTGGCTGGGAGTCCTCTCAGGAAAAGGTTAGAAGGGTTGTTTTTGTGTGGGTTGCAGACAGGAAGAACGCCTTCCTTCCCTCAGTATAAGGAGTTACTCATACATAACATAGTAATGAACAAGAAAGAGATAAATAGCTGGTGGAGCATCGTGGTCACAGCTGCAGTCATCTGTGTACATGCTTGGGAGTCAGTTCCATTGGGCTCAGTAGAACGTACTTCTGAATAAAGGTTCATAGGACCAAGCTGAGCTACAAATCAAGGTGCCCCTGCTTTAATTCTTGCCTACAGCACGAAGTTTTTTGTTCACTTTTTATTGCCCCTGTTATCTGCATTATTTACTTACCTTGAAAAAGTAGTTTGAACGAAGTAGTTTGAACACTCCCAAAATCACTATATGATTGTGCGTTACCATTACAGAAGTGGTGTTGGCAGCTTTCTCCCCAGACAGCTCCCTTCCTTAGAAAAAAAATCATCAATTTTTAAAGGATAAGCAGCAGAATTGGGACCTTCTCCCTGCCACAGCTGCCTCCCCTGCTTCCCTCCCTCCCCTTTGTTCCCAGGTCTGATATCACACTAACTCTCATTCACTAGGATATTTTGCCCATTTACAAGCTCATAAGCCTTAGTGGTCTTCCAAGCAGTTTCCCCCCTTTCCTTCACAGTATTCCAGAAGAGCACTTCAAACTCATCCAGGATTATTTGCGAGTTCATGTCACCAGTGATCTTGAGACAGTACAGCAAGCGCCTTGGAATCTCCCTCAGCTGAAGAAATTGCTTGCAACACTTTGCAAAGGACTTTTCAGGTAAACACAAGTTAGTCTGGACTCTGGAGGCACATTTCGATTGGTAGCTAACAGGGAAATTCTGTGTGTACAGAATTTGTATCTTAAGCCTTTCCTGAAGGCTAGTTCACTGAAGCAATCCTGCTGTAAACCTTGTTCCTTTGGGTGGGAGACTACTCTGTTTGCTGCAGAATCTGACCGACAAATATAGATGTTCCTTTCCCTTTTGAGCACACATGGGAATTACTATCAGCTTAACTCTTGTTATCAGTTCTGCAGCTCTACCCACACAGTCACATCCTGTATTGAAGACCTGCATTTTTTTTAGAGCTTCTTGCTTATTTAGCAATACATTCTAGAACTAAATTCAAGTTTCTAAAGACTGGCCTTTGCAGCTTGTGCTACAGAAAATCAGCACGGCATAATTTCAAGCAGTCTCCTTTGGGCTGATTAGCAACAGCTTGTCTGTCTAGCACTACACAGAGAGTGTGCTGGTCCCGGGGGGAAGGTTACCGTTGGCGTAGTCAAAGTCTGGTCCTGGGTCACTAGCCTGGAAACAGTTCACAAGGAGCGGGGCGAGGTCCAAAGCCGGAAGCCGGGCGGGGACAGGAACACTGGAGGGTCAGGTCTGGGTCCGGGCAGGAACAGGTACTCAACAATGACGTTGCTCCCGCAACCTGGGACCGGGCTGACTGCCCTTTATCTTCTCTGAGGCCAGGGGCAGTCCCGGCCCCCAGGAGACCCGCCTCTCCTGGCCTTAAGGCGAGCACTCCTCCTGGGAGAAACCAGTTCCCTTCGCCTCTCTGCCCTGAGCCTCTGCAGTTCAGGAGAGGCTGAAGGGTTACTGGGCCCAGGGGGAGACTCACCTGTAGGCACTGAGTCCTCAACCGCCTCTGGAGCCAGAGTGGATTCACCTGGTGCCTGCTCCTGAGGATCCGGCACAGGTGCAGGCACTTCAGAATCAAGGCCCTGCCCCAGTTCAGCCGGCCCTGGAGGCGGGGACTCCTGTGCAGGCTGGGATTCCTCCGGTTCAGCCTTTGAATCGGATTCCCAGGCCATCACAGAGAGGTTCTTATGACCACAAATCTCAAATTCATATCTTTCTGCTTTCAGTGAGGTGTCTCGGACTCTTCCTTCTCTGGAGTCCTTACAGATGGTGTTTGACCAGCAGCTGCCTCCAGGGCTCCATCGACATTCTCAGGTATGATCTGCTGGAGGAGGCAGGAGGTGGAGCAGGTTGAAATGAGAGCATCAAACTGGCAGGGGATGTGGGAAAGCACTTACTGCATAATTATGCCAAATAACTTGTTTCTTGACTTCAAGGGATGGAGCAGGGTCAGCTGCACTGTGCTAGCATTTGTTTTCTCAGTTCCCTCAGTTTTATAAGGTAAAGTGCATCAAGGTTCCTCAGACCCAAGACTGCAAGTTTGTTGTTACATCTCTCAGTGTATAGTTTTTCGCCACCCTTTTAGGGGAAGGGATACAGCATACCTTCCAACATTCCTGAGATGAAAATAGAGACATTTTGTTCTACAACAGTGTCCCCCATGCAGGGGCGGAGGAAGGGTGTGTGTGGTGGGGGCGGACTGCCCTGGGTGTCACCATTGAGGGGGGTGACAAAATGCTGGGTGGCACTCACCGCTGGGCCTGCAGCGCGCCCAAGCCACACATCTCTCCTGGGAGTGACATGGTGGCTTGGGCGCTCGCAGGCTCTGCGCTGCCCCAAATGCTCCACCCGCCGCCTCCTCCTCAGCTGTAGGGCCGCTGAGTGGGAGGAGGCATGCAGACTCCTCAGAGACCCTGCAGAGCATCCTGCCCCAGCTCGCCCCGCCCCATGGGCGACTGGCCCCGCTCCTGGATGCAGGGCATGCGTGCCACCCCAGGCACCTGATCAGCTTGCTCCACCGTTGCCCCCATGCAGCCCCTATATACAGTGGTACCTCGGGTTACATACACTTCAGGTTACAGACTCCACTAAGCCAGAAATATTACCTCGGGTTAAGAAGTTTGCTTCAGGATGAGAACAGAAATCGTGCAGCGGCGGTGCGGCAGCAGCAGGAGGCCCCATTAGCTAAAGTTGTGCTTCAGGTTAAGAACAGTTTCAGGTTAAGAACAGACCTCCAGAACAAATTAAGTTCTTAACCCGAGGTACCACTGTAATGCCAATGGAATAGGGAAAAGGGTATGCTGGCTGAACTGCCCCAGTGGCTGTTGCCAAGAGAAGTATGTAACACTACTGTACCAGCAAATGTCTTGGAGCCTTAGATGATATATGCTAAAACTGCGAGGCTTCCATCAGCAATGTAGTCTCTACGGTTGGCAGCTATGACCACTGCCTCTGCAAGGGGCCAGACCACCTCCTTCTCCTCCCCTTGCCCCTGCCCTTTCCCACTCCCTTTCCCCGCTTGCAGAATTTTGGACTCTGCATGACATAGTGAGAAGCCATGGCGGCTTAAGGGTTTTGATGACAGTCCCAGCATTTTCGAGGCAGTTGGAGACTACACAAAGCACATGCAAGAGGTTCTGGATCCAATCCCTGGCATCCTCAGGTATGGTCCAACCTCTGTGTAAGCAAATCAGGATGCATGTTAAATAAGCAGTTATCTGGATGGGCCCTCTGCATTTCTCTGGCAAGACTTTCCTTCCATCAGCCCACATAAATCAGGTATTCCAAGTACTTCTTCCACCTGTGGCTCTGTAAATGTCACCATTTCAGTTTTCCTACATGGCTTGGCTCTAGACTGCCTTTGCATCACTTGCTAGCCTCAACATGCCAAGTTTGAAATGCATTGTCTTTGATTTATCTGTTCAGCAAATTCGCTTAAATTCCAGGATGCAGGGGACTTGCTGACATAATATAAGGCACTCCAGTGCTGGCTTTTCTTTCTTTTTTCTGACATGTATCACAGATGATCTATGCTTGTGGTACAATTTCAAGCTTCCACTGAGGGAGGGAGTTACTTCACTGGTACCTAACACTTTGCTTCTTCTGCATTATTTCTACTAGCCATGTTGTGACGCCACCCGTGGAAAACTTGTCCAGTTGACTGGCTTGCTTTCTTCCATTGAAGACAAGGTATGGCAATGTTTGTTTTAATTAGTTTTAACTGCTTTTAACACTGAACTTTCAACTGTTATAAGCCACTCTTGGACCAGCTGCTGAAGGGCAAGTAATGAGTTCAGCACTGGAAACAATAATCTTCATTGCTCCCTCTTTATTTTCCAGTAGCTTTATTCACACACCTGTCATTCTTATGTCTATGTTTTCTTTATCTGTTTTCTTCTGCTAGCCAGGAACTAAAAGTTCTTGTAAGGTGTCTAGCCTCCTTCCTTTCAAACAATGCATAGGTCAAATCCCCAAGCTTCTCCTTTCCATAGATCTGGGCCCCAACTGCATTTAAAGCAGTATCATACCACCTTAAAGTGTCATGGCTTCCCTCCAAAGAATCCTGGGAGCTGTACTTCGTTAAAGGGTGCTGAGAATTGACCCTCTTACAGAGCTGCAATTACAAGACTTCCATGGGGAAAGGGATAGATGGTTTAAAACCGCTCTGGGAATTGCATCTCTGTGAACGGGTCCCCTAACCACTCATAGCATCCTTAGTAAATGACTCTCAGTTTCTCATTTTTTCCAATCTTATGTTCAGTTATCCACATTTCCACATCAGTTGATCACTATTATTTTTAAAGTCCTCATGAAAATTCATCAACATTTTAGTGATTTTTTTCTTAATCTATACATTTTATGTAATATCAATGTTTTTGGAAAGCAGTTTCCCGAAATGTAATGAATTTTTGTATTCTAGTTTCATTAATAGATGCATTTTAATGCATACTTTACATTAGTATGTATTTTTGTATATGGCCCTTTAAACTGGAGTTGTTATTGTGTTGCGTATTTTTGCATTTGTATATTGTAAACCTCCCTATGAACCTTGGATGAAGGGTGATATAGTAATTTAATCTCAGTAATAATAGTCTCAGTTTCTTCCTAATTAATATGACAGTCTGAATTTCTGTCACTAAATCAGGGTGCTTATTTATCGTTGCTGATCTGCGCATTATGACATGGATTGTCTTAATCTGGGATCTCACCAACTGCAGTTTAGGACTTTCAAATAGAAATCTATGTGCTTGCATTTTTACAGGTGAAAAAATTGTTGATTGAAGGGCCCGACTCAACACATCGACGTTCACTTATCCCTCCTGTAACTTTTGAGGTGAATTTTATTTCCCCCCTCCAGTAGTATAGTAAGTTTTTATAATGCTATAGAGAAGCACCATGACTGTCAGAACAGCACGTTGAATGGTATTAAATGTCATTTGTGGGTTAGCACAAGAATTAGGACTAGCATAAGAGGACCAACCGTTGTTCCCCCAGGATGTGTGTCCTGCGCTAGACCCAAATCTGTTCTGGAGGCTCGGAGAAAACCGCAGAACAAATAGGTAGTGGGTGAGAGAAGAGGGGGAGGTCATTCTATAGAATAATGAGAAATCTGTATGCTGATGGAGCAATCTGCCTAGTCCTACATTGACTCTAACCCCATGTTTTTAATTCACGGGTACAGTGCTCTGCTTCTTAAAAAAAATAACATTCCATGTCCACTCAACCAAAGTTCCTCAATACAGTACAGTGCCGCAAGAAAATCTGCATACTGGATATATATAGATGTGTGTGTGTGTGTGTTTGCATGTAATTATGCCGTGTTAAGAGCTAGTTATCTTATTCAAAATGGTAGGGGGGATCACTTATGAATAATGTTTTCCTTTTCTCATAGGTGAAAACTGATTCTCTTGGAATTCCATCCAAAATACATCTTAAGGTTGATGTTGAGTTAGGAAAACTCATTATCAAGAAAGCTAAGGATGGCCCTGAAGACAAGTTCTATACTCACAATAAAAGTAAGATACTGGGCTCATTTGAGATGGGTGAGAACACTGGGATTCACTGAATATTTTTGCTGATATTCCAGAGATCTGGCAGCCAACAGTACAGGAAATGTGTTTTACAATGGCACTTATAAATTCTCAGTGCACAATTTTTTAAGTTGTTTACTTGTGAGTTTTCTGGGTTTGAGCAAATCTGAGGGGGACACACACATACCCCTTCATTCATGAGTGCAAATGAAATAGGTAAAAACACAGCTGAAAAAGAAATGAAAGCTTTGAGGAAGTAGTGGAAAGGGGAGAGCAGAAAGGGAATATTAAGTCCCGCCCCCAACACCCCACCCAGACAAATAATCTGTGACACTGAATAGAGCAGTTGGGCACCTGGTTTCCCCCAATTTATTGGATTAGCTGCATATCAGATAAACCCAATTTTACAGGGGTGAAATGTTGAGGTTGAGGGTGCCATGTGGACTATGCAAATTAAAGAGGAATGCAAACATTCAGTAAACAGCTGCAAACACTCAATAAACTCTAGTGTGGGCAAGCCCTTCAAGTGTTTGGGGCCATAGAGCCTACACAATATTCCTTTGTGCTGAGCAGCTTCAGTGTTTCATGACCAGAAAGTGTTCCAGCAGTAGTTAGGCCTTGAAACCATAACAAACTTGTACCTCAGGCTCAGTCTTAAATTGCTGTCATTTTTAAAAAATCTAACCTTATTCATCATAGACCAGGAGGTTATAAATAGCACTGGAGTTTACAACTTCATATACACAGACATGTATCAGCATTGTAGTACATTTCATCTCAGAATTTGTGCTGCCAGAACCAGTGTTCTCTTGCTTCTTCTTAGTTCTACAGCTCATCAAGTCTCAGAAGTTTCCTAACAAGCTTGTAATTGTACTGGAAACAGAAAAAGAGAAAACACACCGAAAAGAATATGTATTTGCTGATTCTAAGGTAAATTCCTCACTATGGGTACTTGTGCACACTGAGCCCTTTAACGCAGGCAAGGCTATTTATGACATTATTTTGCTATTTTGTAAAAAAGAGAAAAAAGTAAAGAGAGAAAATAATCAAGTTCTGTCCCCATCCCCAGTAAGAGAATCTGGCCAGTGGTGTAGCGGTGGTTGCCAGTCCCCGGGAGGAGGAGAAGGAGCTTGCCACTGAAGCCACACCACATTTGGTTCCAGGCTTGGTCTCCTCCACCCCGTTTGAACACTGTGGGGCTGGCCCCTTCCCAAAAAAACATTGGGCCCCCCAAAAAAGGTTCTGTTCCTAGGAGATGGCACCCCTACATGGTATTCAATAACATATTCCATATGTGAGTTTCTGGAGAAGAATGTTGGCATCTTTGGGTGCCTTTGCCAGCAACATAGTACTCTCCCATCATCTCTGACCATTGGCCATGCTGGCTGGGCTCATGAAAGCTGTCGTCCAGCAACATCTGGAGGGCACCACATTGGCTCCCCCTACCCTATACCAAAGAGAAAACTAAGTGGAGTCTTTTAAGGGCTCTCATCCATTCAGTTCAAATAAAGCTAGAATATATCCAGAGAACGTTTCCTAAGCATAAGTGAGTCTGTAATAAAAATTATGCAGTAATATGAGTCATGCTTATCCTTTGTGTTTGCACAGGGTCAAGGAAATTGGCAGATTAGATCTCAGTCATTCATTGTAATAGATGAAAGGAGAATACAAACTTCAGCTCTGGAGCAGCTTAGTGGAAATTAGTTGAACTACCTTCAATCTTCACGTAGTTTAAGTAAAAGAATGACTGGAACGGATGCATAGCTAATGTGGTACTCTCCAGATATTGCAGACTGTAATAGTCATTAGACCTCTACTGGATGGTCTGGAGGGCACCATGTTGGCTGCCCCAGACCCAAGCATTCATATACTTATCCTGGTTTTTAACTTCAGAAGAATCTGAATTTTTCAAAATTCAGCCCCAGCATGACTAGTCCTTGCCACATGGCACGCCACCATGTGGGAGGAATTTGCTCCAGCCTCCGTGTAACAAGTGCAATCTTATTAGCCAGGTTTCTTTGTATTTTGCTCTTCCATTTTTAGAAGAGAGAAGGCTTCTGCCAACTTTTACAGCAAATGAAGAATAAGCATTCGGAACAGCCAGAGCCTGATATGATCACCATCTTCATTGGGACCTGGAACCTGGGTATACATTTTAGTTTTGTGTCCCAATCTTTGCTGTTTAGATTCCTACAAGTTTCGTCTCAATGAATTTCCAATAAAGTTTAGCATGTTTGTGCTGCTTGGTTCTAACGTAACCATATCACAGCTTTGCCAGCTACTGCTTGTTCATTGCTATACTCCTTTATTGCTTGAACATCTCTGTCATTTAATGTATTGCCTTCTTTTGTATAAGACAATCATCAGATAGGCAGATTCATCTATTCCTGGAATTTCCAAACATGGTGTTTGCCAGATGTTGTGGGCCTTCCATCATCCCTGACCACTGACCGTGTTGCTGGGGCTGATGGAAGTTGGGAGTTCAACAACATCTCAAGGGCACCTCAATGGCTACTCCTTTTTTGACGGGGGATCCTATTTCTAAGAGCTGGGTGGGGGAATCAACAAGGACAACCCACCCCACAGTAATTTTTCTGCTGAATTAAATATCTGCTAGGAAAGGAGGTGGTGACTTGTCCATCAGAGAAATGCAGATAAAATGTGGCACAAAGCATATTATCCATGTGTGTATGTCTATGTGAGATTCTGCATGTAGTAAACCATATAAAAGCTATCTCCTCGTGGGCTAGTGGAGAGTTGCAGGACAGCTCAGTGGTGGAGCTCTTGCTTTGCATTCAGAAGGTCATTAGCACCTCTGAGAAGGGCTGGGGAAACGTCCTGTAAACAATACTGCGCTAGATGGATCAGTTTCACATTGGTTTTGGATTTGTCCATCTAGGTGATGCTCCTCCACCAAAGAAGATCAGCTCCTGGTTTCTCTCTAAGGGGCAGGGGAAGACCCGAGATGACACAGCTGACTACATTCCACATGATATCTATGTGATTGGCACACAGGAGGACTCCCTGGGAGAGAAAGAATGGCAAGAGATTCTAAGACAATCCTTGCAAGAGATTACAAGTATCAGCTTCAAAGTGGTAAGGAAAGACATTTTTATTCTGACGCTTAAAGCAAAACAGGGATAATAGACTTCACTAGCAATGTATATCCTCCACATTGCCTGCATACTTGCTTCTTGAAGAAAATTTAGATGTTGTTTCTGAAGGCTGTTACATATATTAGACACCTAATAATAATAAGAGTAAGAATAACAACAACAACAATTTTATTATTTATATCCCACCCATCTGGCTGGGTTTCCCCAGCCACCTCTACAGCACATATTTTATTGGGGTCAAAAGTCTTATGCCACTAATTATCGTTCTACGCTGGATGTTAAAGATCAAAATTGATTCTGCTTCTCATCTCTAATATTAGGTAAAATATAGTTTGGGTATAATATGGGGAGGGCACCCTGTGCTTCACTTGAATTTATGCTATTGCCCTAAATGCTGTTCCTCATAAGGAGGAATATGCTGTGCCAGTCGTTATCAAAAAGCAGGGCATATATTGAACCCAACTTCCATTCAGTAGTTTATTTCTGTATGCAATGAGGGTCACATCCACACCCCACATTTAAAGTGCAAAGTTTCCCCTGAAGAAGAGCTACGATTCTCATTCACATTTTACAAACTATGGTCTCCAGGATTCTTTGGGGGAAGTCATGTGCTTTAAATGTGCTTTAGCGTGGATGTGGCCTACAACTCAGTAGCGTTCTCATTTGGGTCGCATGCTTAGACAATAGAAAACTGCCTTATACTGAATCAGACCATTGGTATATCTAGCTCAATAGTGTCTGCACTGACTGGCAGCAGCTGCCCAGGGTTTCAGATAGGGGATATTCCCATCCCTACCTGGAGATGCCAAGGGTTGAGCTGGGACCTTCTGCATACAAAGCAGGTACTTGGTCAATGAACTACAGCCGTTCCCCTAAAAAATGGGAATCAGAGGTTTGTTTGAAGAGGATTTAGTATAGACCTCTGTCTGTCATAATACAAATAACCTTTACAGTGTGGTACCTCAGGTTACATACGCTTCAGGTTACACACTCCGCTAACCCAGAAATAGTGGTTCAGGTTAAGAACTTTGCTTCAGGATAAGAAGACCAAATTGCAAACATGCACTGGATTATGGAGAAAACCAGAGAGTTCCAGAAAGACATCTACTTCTGCTTCATTGACTATGCAAAAGCCTTTGACTGTGTCAACCACAGCAAACTATGGCAAGTTCTTAAAGAAATGGGAGTGCCTGATCACCTCATCTGTCTCCTGAGAAATCTCTATGTGGGACAAGAAGCTACAGTTAGAACTGGATATGGAACAACTGATTGGTTCGAAATTGGGAAAGGAGTACGACAAGGCTGTATATTGTCTCCCTGGTTATTTAACTTATATGCAGAATTCATCATGCGAAAGGCTGGGCTGGATGAATCCCTAGCCGGAATTAAGATTGCTGGAAGAAATATCAACAACCTCAGATATGCAGATGACACAACCTTGATGGCAGAAAGTGAGGAGGAATTAAAGAACCTTTTATTGAGGGTAAAAGAGGAGAGCGCAAAATATGGTCTGAAGCTCAACATCAAAAAAACGAAGATCATGGCCACTGGTCACATCACCTCCTGGCAAATAGAAGGAGAAGAAATGGAGGCAGTGAGAGATTTTACTTTCTTGGGCTCTATGATCACTGCAGATGGTGACAGCAGCCACGAAATTAAGAGACGCCTGCTTCTTGGGAGGAAAGCAATGACCAACCTAGACAGCATCTTAAAAAGTAGAGACATCACCTTGCCAACAAAGGTCCGTATAGTAAAAGCTATGGTTTTCCCAGTAGTGATGTATGGAAGTGAGAGCTGGACCATAAAGAAGGCTGATCGTCGAAGAATTGATGCTTTTGAATTATGATGCTGGAGGAGACTCTTGAGAGTCCCATGGACTGCAAGAAGATCAAACCTATCCATTCTTAAGGAAATCAGCCCTGAGTGCTCACTGGAAGGACAGATCGTGAAGCTGAGGCTCCAATACTTTGGCCACCTCATGAGAAGAGAAGACTCTCTGGAAAAGACCCTGATGTTGGGAAAGATGGAGGGCACAAGGAGAAGGGGACGACAGAGGACGAGATGGTTGGATAGTGTCTTTGAAGCTACAAACATGAGTCTGACCAAACTGTGGGAGGCAGTGGAAGACAGAAGTGCCTGGCGTGCTCTGGTCCATGGGGTCACGAAGAGTCGGACACGACTAAACGACTAAACAACAACAACAAGAAGAACAGAAATCGGGCTCCGGCAGCACGGCAGCAGCAGGAGGCCCCATTAGCTAAAGTGGTGCTTCAGGTTAAGAACAGTTTCAGGTTAAGAATGGACCTCCGGAACGAATTAAGTACGTAACCTGAGGTACCACTGTACTATGGCTTTAGGCTATATTACAGTTCAGCTGCATCAAACTATGTGACAGCTGACTTCCTTTTTCCTGATTAGGTAGCAATCCATACCCTCTGGAACATCAGGATTGTTGTCCTGGCCAAGCCAGAACATGAGAATCGCATAAGCCACCTCTGCATTGACAACGTGAAGACAGGAATTGCAAACAGACTGGGTAAGGCTTGCACAAAATGTACTTGACAGACACTCTCATCACAACAAGTCTCCCAAGGTTGAAAGATATGCAGAGAGGTGTTTTCAGTACCCGATTCCCACGATGGGATTTCCTGCCCTAAAACATGCACCCGAGCCAAAGGTTCATTTGTGCACTATTCTAACGGTGCGATTTGGGGTTGTCTCTGTGTGTGAAGTGGCAAGACCACTTCCAAAGCCTTGCTGGCTTACCGGGGCAGAAGGTATGGAGGGCAGGCTTACCTTTTTTGGCCACATAGATCCTTTTTTAAAAAAATAAAATAAAATCCTACATTGGATCTCAAAGGTTATACATTCAAATAAATGAGAGGAAGCCAAAGACTGAAACAGAATATGAAAGAGTATCATAAGATATGCTTCTTTTCATGACCACTCTTGAAAGTCACTGCTTCCTCTTTCAACTTTGTCAGCAAAATTACTGATGTATCCTTTGGAAATGTACTATAATAGCTGATATAATCCTACAGTGATTTGTGCTAGTGTACTCGCATGCAATAATGTACTCTCAGTGTTAGAGGTGTGCTCATCGATGTGCTCCCACAAATCATTCCATAAGTCAGATCAGATGTGAGTATGATGGGAATTCAGGAATGCCTTGCATCCTTGCAAATATATATAAATCCTTTTTCCACTACAATCTTATTCACAGGAATAATTTGCAGGAACTGTCCCATCAATGAAAACCGTAGTGTTTATTGCTCTGCTGAAAAATCTGTAACTGGAAGAATAGAACTTTGTTCAATTGCAGAGGGAAATTCATCTTTTACTTCCTTTCCTAAGTTTTGGGAAGAAAATATTCAGTGGAACTCTGCATTACACATGTGAAGTCCTGCTGTTCTGGTTTCCTCTTCTCTGCATCCGCTACTCCACTTTAGAAGTCTTTTGCTGTTCTAGTTAGCCCTGGGGGTTGGATTGATTTCTCAATCTCTCTGTTTCTTGTTTTGTTTTACCTCTCAGGCAACAAAGGAGCTGTTGGGGTGTCATTCATGTTTAATGGAACCTCCTTTGGTTTTGTGAACAGCCATTTGACTTCAGGAAGTGAGAAGAAACACAGGTAAAATTCTGAGGGCCATTGGAGAGCCTTGCAGTTGCTGACAGAGAGGTTCCTATCAGTACAAATATTCAAATTAGATGTGACAGCTTGGTGGTGGTGCTGGGTATTATTTGAACAAGAAAAGAAACACATGGGAAGGATTTCAAATAGTCACCCTTGCATGTCTTATCTCTAGGCATTGAGTAAGTAAAGGTAAAGGGACCCCTGACCATTAGGTCCAGTCGTGGCTGACTCTGGGGTTGTGGCGCTCATTTTGCTTTATTGGCCGAGGGAGCCGGCGTACAGCTTCCGGGTCATGTGGCCAGCATGACTAAGCCGCTTCTGGCAAACGAGAGCAGCGCACAGAAATGCCGTTTACCTTCCCGCCAGAGCGGTACCTATTTATCTACTTGCACTTTGATGTGCTTTCGAACTGCTAGGTTGGCAGGAGCTGGGACCAAGCAACGGGAGCTCACCCTGTCACAGGGATTCGAACCGCCGACCTTCTGATCGGCAAGCCCTAAGCTCTGTGGTTTAACCCACAGTGCCACCCGCCAATTTTAAGAATATAATAGCATAAAGGGGCCCCAGCTGGAGCAAATCAACAATCCATCTAGTTCAGGGATGAGGAACTCAATGGAAAGGGATAATCCTTTCCTCTGTTTACCTCTTCACTAAAGGTGCTGGTTTCTGCAAATAGCACATTTGGACAGCAAATAGCACCAGGGTGTGGGGTGGAATTTTGCACAGGGAATTTTTTTTTAAAGAAAAACTTATTCCCATGCACTGCAGTCCCAACTGGATTGGGGCCCTGTGCAGCTGCTTTTTCTGACAAAGGAAAGTGGCCAGTGCTAAGCATGCTGTTAATGACCCTGAGCTGCATTCTTTGGAACAAGAAGCCCCACTGAAGTATGGAACATATAGAATGTATTCAAAAAGCTTTTTTTCCTATACAAAGAGGCACAGATTATTTATCTTGGCCCAGATGGTTATTTGGACTAAAGACCTGAGGCTGCAGTCCTGCTGGTGATGTAAACAAAATTCACAAACATTGGCAGATAAGTAAGTCCTAGGCACCTGAAACATGTCTTCATTTTTCTGGGGTGAAAATTTCAATGCACCAGCATCTCCCCACCATGTGCAGCATAACAGTAATACACAGACATGGGCATGGACACAGGCCACAAACTGTAACTGTGATTGTACAATTTCTTCTTTTTCTAAAAACAACAAGTGAATAGCTGAAGATTGGGTTTCTATTGTTGTTTCTTCCTGTGGTTTAGAAGGGAACATTCCAGTAAAACACGAACAGAGGGGTTGTAACTATTTGTGCTTACAGGTCTCGCTTGTTTGTTGACTCAATGTATAGCCCTCCCTTTGCTGTGTGCTCCAGAAATAGAAACCATGCAAACATGCCAATATAAAGCAGAAGAGTCGAGCTGTGTTATATCGCAGTACTTTTCCATCTTCACATGCCCCAATTTTTGCTTCCTGAAGCAGTTGCAAATTCCCATGGCAACACATACTTCAAGGTCTTCCTTCTGTCCTCTGGCACACTCATAGATTGCAACAAGGTACCCCAGGCTTGGCGGTTGTCCCGTATCATTTGTTTGTGCAAGGCCCAATGTTGCAGTAGCTCTGAAGGTATTGAAACACTCCTGACTACTTAGCAGAAAATAAATACAAATAAATAATAAATAAATTCACACAGAGACAGTATGTATGGTAAATTAAAGCTGCCACTTTTTCTGCAGATTTGATTGCATTAGGGCATTTGAATGGAGGATCTTATTCCCAGAGCCCTTTTGGTTGTGTAGAGGCAACAACTTTAAAGAGATTTGGAAGCAATAATGTTGAATTGCTGCTATACGCATTTCTTTTTGCATTGTACCATATTCTCTGGTCAATCAGTTTAAATCAAGGTATACCTGGAAGCCAGCAGGAGGCAAATACAAGAAGCTCTCAGAATGCAGCTAGCACTATTGCAATGCATTGTATGCAGGTGTTTAAGACAACTGTTGTATAGTGCTACTGATGGCAAATATGCACATGCAGTCATAATTTGGAAGTTGAATGGAATCCGTTCCGGAAGTCCGACCTCCAAAACGTTCGGAAACCAAAGCGCGGCTTCTGATTGGCTGCAGGAAGCTCCTGCAGCCAATCGGAAGCCGTGGAAGCCCCGTCGGACATTCGGGTTCCAAAGAATGTTCGCAAATCGGAACACTCACTTTTGGGTTTGCGGCATTCAGTAGCCAAAACGTCCAAGTACCAAGGCGTTCGGGATCCAAGGTAGGACTGTACATACATATACACACAAAGCTATTTTCAAAGGTTTTTCTTAATTTGTGTGTGTCCTATAGTGAAATGTGTGTATATATATATATCCACTTAAAGGTGCGCCTTTTAAAATACTGCAAAAATAGTGCAAGGTTTCCTTCTTTCTCTGGCATTTAAATAGCTCTCACTTTTAATTCAATACATTTAAATAGTATGTGCTTTCTCTTTTTTCTACAGTGAATGTCATTTTTTAAAAAAAGCTTTCCTTTAGAGGAAATGGACTATACCACAAGCTGCTGACCCTTCAAGTTTAGACCAGTTTCACCAGTCGGTTAACTATCAGTAGGAAACAGAAAAACAGAACTCATAAACCTTTTCTTCTGGCAACCAAGCAGCTACGTCTTCCATTTAAATGTGTACAATGCCAAGCTAGTGGCCAAAGTTGGATCAGATAGTTCCATAGTAAGGCACAGAGACAAGTTACTCCTATACAGTAACTTTATCATAGCTGTAAACTTTTCCCTTTTTAAAAGGGAAATTCCCTTATTCAGAATAGGATCCTCGCAAGAAAAGGGAAAAGTTGACAGCTATGAGCTATACAGAACTGATTGTCTGGCTGTATACTGCTGAGGGTTTAGCCAGAGCCAAGACAGGGAAAGATTCATGGTCTTATCTAGTCCACTGTTGTCTTGAGCCAACTGTCTCTGCTGATAATGCTGCTGTTGAGAGGCCATATAATAAAATGGTATACTGAACGTTGCTCTTGTGTTTTAATAGGCGGAACCAGAACTACACAAGTATTCTGCGGTTTCTGTCACTGGGAGACAAGAAGTTGAGTCCATTTAACATCACCCACCGGTTTACTCATCTCTTTTGGCTGGGAGACCTGAACTATCGCCTGGAGTTACCCACAGCGGTTAGAGAGCCTGTTTATTTACTATTGCATTTTATTGTTACATTTCTATCCCACATTTCCTCCAAGGAGCTCAAGGTGGTGTACATGGTACTTGTCCTCCTAGTTTTATCCTCACAGCAAACCTCTGAAGTAGGTTAGGCTGAGAGAGAGAGAGAGAGAGAGAGAGAGTGACTGGCCCAAGGTCCCCCATTAAGCTTCATGGCTGAGTGGGGATTTGAACCCTAGTTTCCCAAGTCCTAGTCCAGCACTCTGCTACTAGCTAATAGTACTTTGCATTTATGCAGAACTCTTGTGAGTGGAGCATTCTACATACATACTGGGGGACCAGGCTATCCTTACAATAACTTTGCAAAGTAGACTTCTCTTACTATATTGTTACAAAAGTTGGGCACTACTTCCACTCTCTGCTGAGCAGTAGCAAAATTCTAGGGGGTTCCAGGCACTCACCCAGAACCCATCCTCCTTTGGAGGATGGGAGACGTGGCGGAGATGGTCGTAACTTTTTAAAAATGTGGTTTATTCATATGTTTACACCTTCACTTTGCATGGAGGGAGTTCCCATCTTACAGCTTGGTCATCTCAAAGAGGGGCTTGTTCCCAAGATAGACCCCTCTCTCTGTTCTCTTCCTTCTTCTTCCCAGCACACATTGCTAAAGGCACTCTTTTCCTGTCACCTCACACCCACACAACATCACCTTGGCAATCTTTGTCTGCCAAGATTCCTCTTAGATGGGCCATCAACACCTTTTGTAGGGCTAATGCCTCTATCCCAGGTGAGGCACTGCTTGTATTTTTCCAGTGGCCTACAATCTTCCCTTCAATACTCCAAATAATCAATTTATTAATTTCTGGGGTTTAGCGAGCTTCCCCCAACATATAACACCATCCTCATATAGCAAGCAAAGGTCTGAAACTGAGAGAATCCCTGTCACCTAAGAAGTTTTTGGGCGGGATGATATTTGAATTAGGTCACACTCTTAGGGTTCATGCAGACATTCATGATTTTAGTGATGAACCTATGTTAGACTCATTCTCCATACATTTTGCTCGCACATACACCACCCCCTTGAGCTTGGGTGAAACCTGTTCTTCCAATAATCAGACTTGTGTTTTATTTGGATATGTGGTTGCTACTGAAGTTGAAGCAAGCAAGTATCATGGAGCCTAAAGGAAAGCGTGGCTATTTGCAGCTGCTGAGTAACCAAGCAGGAAGAAAAAGCCAGAAGAAGACTGTTAGGGATATGTGGGAAAGCACCAAGGGATGGTCAGGGGTGTTACGAGAGGCGTAATGGGTGCTGATACTGGCTGCAGTGTAATCAGGAGATCAATATAGCAAATACATTTTGGTCCTAGGAAACTAAACACCTGAGGGCTGAAATCCTATATCCACTTTCCTGGCCCCATTGAACTCTATTCCAGGGTGATAACATTTTTGATGGTGTATTTGCAACTAAGGATAGGAACTACACAAAACGCAGGGAAAAACTGATAGGTTCTTAGTTTGTTGTTTAAAACTTGCTACAGGAAGCTTCAGATGGAATCAGAGCAGGAACACTTTGGGGTGGCTTTTGAAAATCCTTTTAAATAATAAAAATAATTAATAAATTTTATTTATACCCCGCCCTCCCCAGCCAAGACCGGGCTCAGGGCGGCTAACACCAAATATAAAAACAATTGATTGAAATACAGCTTAAAAAACAAGATTAAAATACAACATAAAAACATTAAAATGCAGCCTCATTTCAGTGGAAACTCAAATTAAAAACTTTTTGGGGGATGAATACGTCAAGTCTTCACCAAGGCTAACTATCCAGACTGGTCCTACACGGGCCAGAAAAAAGCCAGGGAAGTCCCCAAGTAGGAGTTCCAACACAGAAGGAGAAAGGAAAAAAGAAAGAAAGAGGGAGAGGGAATCAAATTGATTCCAAGCCAAAGGCCAGGCAGAACAACTCTGTCTTACAGGCACTTAAAAATCCTATTTTCCTCATGTCATTTTCCTGATCTAAATCACTCCTGTTCCAAGTTGCTCTTAGCCCTTGCAGCAACTTTGAAAAATGTATGTAAATTGGATTGGAAAATGTACCGCTGCTATCAACCAGTTTTGAGAATCAAAGTGTCAGGAGATCCAGTTGCAGTATCAGATGTAGTTGGGCCTCAGTAACAGATTTTTGTGGCCTCAGATGCTAGTGTGCTATTTATTAACCAGGAAGGTTTTTTTGTTTTTTTTAAGAAAAGAGAGTGGTACATCTGCCATTATGACATTTCCTTGTTATCAGGAAGCAGACAATATCGTCCATAAGATCAAACAGATGCAGTACACAGAGCTACTGCCTTACGACCAGCTTCTCATTGAAAAGAGGGATCAAAAGGTGTTTCTGCAGTTTGGTAAGTTCTGCTTCTATTCCTTTGCCTTTTTTTACTCTGCCATTGAAAAACACCCTTCTATTTTTATTTTTTTTATAAAATTTTTTATTGGTTTTTCCACATATAATATAAAACAGTACAAAGGACAAACACAAACAAACAAACATATAAACATGTATAATTTCATAGATTTTTTCATATACCCAATTTCAGCGACTTCCCCATGCCCCCCTTTTCTGCATCTCTATTTTAAACTTTTTTTCCAGCAACCCCTGATCCAAATTATTATTAATTCCTTTCTTTAACCTCTTTCTTTCCTCTTATCCAATCATTTAACGCTGCAAATCTGCTATGCTTTACCCGTGACATTTTAACACTCAGTAATTTTGCAAATATTTTTAAGATAAAATTTAAATTTCTTCCAATCTTCTTCCGCCGTCTCTTTCCCTTGGTCACGGATTCTGCTCGTCATCTCTGCTAGTCCCATGTAGTTGATCACTTTCGTCTGCCACTCTTCCAGTGTGGGTAGTTCTTGTGTCTTCCAATACTTTGCTAGTAAAACTCTCGCTGCTGTTGTAGCATACATAAAAAACATCCTATCTTTCTTTGACACCAATTGGCCTACCATGCCCAGGAGAAAAGCCTCTGGTTTTTTGTGAAAGGTACACTTAAGCACCTTCTTAATTTCATTATAGATCATTTCCCAGAAGGCCTTAATCCTTGGGCACGTCCACCAAAGGTGATAGAAAGTACCTTCAGTTTCATTACATTTCCAACATTTATTATTGGGCAAATGATAAATTTTTGCAAGCTTGACTGGGGTCATGTACCACCTATAAATCATTTTCATAATATTCTCTCTTAAGGCATTACATGCCGTAAATTTTATACCGGTGGTCCATAACTGTTCCCAGTCAGCAAACATAATGTCATGACCAATGTCCTGTGCCCATTTAATCATAGCTGATTTAACCATCTCATCCTGTGTATTCCATTTCAGCAGTAAGTTGTACATTCTAGACAAATTCTTCGTATTGGGTTCTAACAATTCTGTTTCTAGCTTTGACTTCTCCACCTGGAAGCCTATTTTCCTGTCCTGTTTAAAAACTTCATTTATCTGGTAATAATGTAGCCAATCTCTTACTTTAAACTTCAGTTTCTCATAACTCTGTAATTTCACATTTCCACCTTCATGTTCTACAATTTCCCAATATTTTGGCCATTTAGATTCCATATTAAGTTTTTTAACTTCCTTAGCCTCCATTGGTGACAGCCACCTAGGGGTTTTATTTTCCAGCAGATCTTTATAACGAATCCAAACATTATATAATGCTTTCCTGACAATATGATTTTTGAAACTTTTGTGGATTTTTACCTTGTCATACCAGATATATCCATGCCAACCAAATCTATTATTGAACCCTTCTAGGTCCAAAATGTCTGTGTTCTCAAGAAGTAGCCAATCTTTCAACCAGCAAAAAGCTGCTGCTTCGTAGTAAAGTTTTAGGTCCGGCAGGGCAAACCCCCCTCTTTCTTTTGCATCAGTTAATATCTTAAATTTTATTCTGGGCTTTTTGCCCTGCCAGACAAATTTCGATATATCTTTCTGCCACTTCTTGAAACAGTCCATTCTGTCCACAATCTGCAATGTTTGAAACAAAAACAGCATTCTTGGCAAAACATTCATCTTAATAACAGCAATTCGGCCTAACAAGGAAAGTCTCAAATTTGACCATATTTCCAAATCTTTCTTAATTTCTGTCCAGCATTTCTCATAATTGTCTTTAAATAGATTCACATTCTTAGTTGTTAAGTTAACCCCTAGATATTTCACCTTATTTGCTACCATTAATCCAGTTTCACTCTGAAACTTCTCTCTTTCCTCCACTGTTAGATTCTTTCCCAATACCTTTGTTTTTTGTTTATTTAACTTAAAACCTGCCACTCGACCAAAGGCTTGTATTGTCTCCAAAACTTTTTTTGTACTAGTGTCTGGCTCTTGCAAAGTTAAGACTAGGTCATCTGCGAACGCTTTCAACTTGTATTGTTTAGCTCCGACCTGAATCCCTTTAACCAGCTGGTCACCTCTAATCATATTTAATAAAACCTCCAGAACAGTTATAAAAAGTAGTGGGGATATTGGGCACCCCTGTCGTGTCCCTTTTTCAATAGCAATTTGTTCAGTAACCACGTTATTTACAATTAGTTTTGCTTTTTGTTCAGAATAAATTGCACCTATACCATTCTCAAAACCTTGGCCCACCCCCATTCCTTTGAGATTCTTTTTCATAAAACTCCAAGAGATATTGTCAAAGGCTTTCTCGGCGTCCACAAATATTAATACTGCCTTAGTATTAATGTTATTCTCAAGTAGTTCCATAATGTCTATTATATTCCTCACATTGTCAGATAAG
Organism: Podarcis raffonei; assembly: GCF_027172205.1. NCBI lineage: Eukaryota > Metazoa > Chordata > Lepidosauria > Squamata > Lacertidae > Podarcis > Podarcis raffonei. The sequence goes on along the minus strand of NC_070606.1, from coordinate 62,207,927 downwards.
TGTCTTCCTGGGAGAAAGCCAGCCTGGTCTTTATGAATCTCACCCACCAAAATTCTCTTCAGTCTTTTTGCCAAAATGTCTGCAAAAATTTTGTAATCCACGTTAAGCAATGATATAGGGCGGTAGTTCTTAATCTGATTCTTTTCCTTCTCAGATTTTGGTATAAGTGTAATATAAGCTTCTTTCCACGATTCAGGTGCCTTCTTCCCCTCTAAGATTTCATTGCAGACTTCCTTAAACGGTTGAATCAGCCAGTCTTTCAAAGCTTTGTAGTATCTGGAAGTCAGGCCATCTGGTCCTGGAGATTTTCCCAATTTCATGTTTTGAATGGCTCCCTCTATTTCTTGCTCAGTTATTTTCTGGTTCAAAATCATTCTACTTTGATCAGATATTTTTTGTAGTCCATACTTTTTAAGAAATTCTTCCATCTCTTTTTCCTCCACCGGCCCTTGTGCATAAAGTTTCCTGAAATAACTCTGAAAACAGTTTCTAATCTCATTTGGCCTAAAAATGTTCTTTCCTTCAACCTCTAAGCTTGTAACCATATTCAGTTTTTGTCTTTTCTTCAATTGCCAAGCCAGCAGTTTTCCACATTTATCTGCCGATTCAAATGTCTTCTGTCTCATTAACTTTATTTTCCATTCTATCTCCTGATTCATCAGTTCCATATATTGTCTCTGGTAATACTTTATTTCTCTTAAGATTTCATGAGACTTTGGCTTTGATCTCAGTTTCTTTTCACCTTCTTTTATTTTTTCCAAAATTTTATTTTTCTTTTCATTCTGCCTCTTCTTTTTCAGGGTATTCTGCTGTATCAGAAATCCTCTCATAACCGCTTTACTTGCGTCCCAAATTGTTCTTTTTTCCACCTCTGTTTTCAGATTTATCTCAAAGTAGTCCTTAATAGATTTCTGGGCCTTTCTGTACACCTCTTCATCTCTAAATAGGGAGTCATTCATCCTCCATCTGAAGGAGCCAGCTGTTGTTGTGTTCATTTCCATCTTTACAGCGTTATGGTCGGAGCAAGTTTTTGGGCAGATTTCCACTTTCTTTATCTTAGGTGCCATTCCACTAGTTACCCAGATTTGATCGATTCTGGTCCAGGTCAATTTTGCTTCGGAGAAGAAAGTTCCCTCTCTCTCCAAAGGGTTTCTTGTTCTCCAAATGTCAATCAAGTCCATGTTATCTGTCATTTCAAAAAAAGTCTTAGGTAGCCTCCCATCCTTGGAAACCACCTGTCTTAGTGCTTTATCCATATTTGTAGAGACCACTCCATTCATGTCTCCCATCATTATTATATTATAATCCAAATAGTCCATTAATGTCTCATGTAGTTTCTTAAAGAACTCTGACTTCCCTTCATTCGGAGCATAAATCCCAATTATCAATAATTTTTCTCCTTGGACTTGTATTTCTATTGCCAAATATCTTCCTTGTTCATCTTTAAACATCAGCTTAGGGGCCAATTTTTCCTTAGCATAAATCACCACTCCTCTTTTTTTCACCTTATCTGATGAAATGAATTCCTGTCCCAGTCTTTTATTAACAAGTAATTTTCTATGTGTTCTAGTCACGTGGGTTTCTTGCAAACAAATCAAATCCAATTGTTCCTTTTTTAAAATATGGAAAACCTCACGTCTTTTTCTGGGAAGGTTCAAACCGTTACAATTCCAGCTTAAAAATTGTAGAGCCATGTTGTTGCTTACTTTGTTGCTCCTCCGACTGCCCCCTGCAGTTGTTCTTCCTTTGTTGGGGTCTGAAGTCCAAATGTCAGATTCGATATGTCCGCTAAATCCTTAGCCTCAGTAGTCAGGTCCACCACTCCCTTCACCAGGTCTTCTTGATTTTTTTCCAGAAACTGTTCTTTATCTTGCACTGTTTTTATTTTAATTTTTTTCCCTTTATAGTTAAAAGACAGACCTTGTGGGTACTCCCATCTGTATATTATGTTGTTCTTCATCAACAAGGTGGTCAGATCCCTGTAGTAGGTTCTTACTTCCAAGATATATTTAGGAATATCCTTATAAATCTGAACAAAGGAGTCTTCAATCTCCAGAGATCTTTGATATTGTAAATTCAATATTTTATCTCTCTCCTCCTTAGATCTCAAAGTTATCAGGCAATCCCTTGGCTTCTTTTTATTCTGTCTTCTTCCCAGTCTAAAGGCCGTAACTATCTTGAATTCCTCCTCTTTCAAATTCACTTGCCAAAAATCCGAAAATTCTTTGGTGAGGTACTCTGCCAAACTGTCCTGCTCACTTTCTGGCACGGCTCTCAGTCTCAAGTTCCTCTCCTTTCTCTGAAGATCTATTAAGGACAGGGCAGCCTCATGTTCCTCTAGCTTTTTGCAAACAGGTTCTAATTTAACTTGCGTTGATTCAGCTATATTTTTTGCCTCTTCAGCAGTCTTACGAATTGCAATATTTTCTTCAATTAATTTATTTATAGTCTCTGTATTAGATGCAACACTTTTAGTGTTCAAGTCAAGCTTCTCCGATAGCTCTGTTAATTGTTTAGAATTTTCTGTACCTTGTTTGGTCAAAGCCTCTAATGATTCATTAATTTTTATTAATGCTTGTGTCACTGTATCCATCCCTCTTTCCTGCCCTTCTACACCTGCAAGGGCTAAGCCTGATATGGAGCCTCTTCTCCTTTGTGCAATTTTTGTTTTTGCTCTTGTTTTTATCTCATCCTCTTGGCCTCTCATGTCCCAAGGTCGTTCCCACAGGAATTGTTTCCAGATGGAAAACTCCACTAACTTATTCTTTACACTGTTAAATTTTCCCTCAGCCCTCTAGAGGGAGCGATTCACAGTTCAAGGTAGAGGGAAACAAAGAAAAGAAAAACGAAAAATGGCCACAACTTTTCAAATAATTTTCCAGTCAGAGAGCTGTTACTTTGTATCCTCAGCCACCAACAGTAGCAGATAAGGTCTCAACTTTATATCCAACTTGTAATACACCAACTTTGTATCCAATCTCAAATGACAGTATCCAATCCCAGTGAATTAGTCCTTTTTAAAGCAGTCCTTTCCCAAGGGTTTAGAACAGCGGGTAATTTTCCCTTTCATCTCTTTCCAGCAGGTAATGCTAGTTCAGGTTCATCCCCCCCCGCTCCTGCTGCTAAGGGGGAAGGTTCAGATTCAATGTCTAGGTTGCGTATAAATAAAGCTATCTTCCGTCAAATTGCAGCTTGTTTATCGTTGCTTTAACTGTCATGCAGTCCGGGAAAGGCAGACTTCCTTATTTTAACTCTTTCCCGTTTTCAGCCAAATTATCAATCCGTTTTGCTTTGAATCCCGGAGATTTCCCAATCTTACTCACGGGTAATTGTAAATCCAAATCCGAATGCCAGGAAGGAATCGGCGCTCTCCGTTATGGCGACGCGGCTTCGCTCCGCGAGCTGGGTTGCTACTCTCAGCACCGCGCTCTCACCCGATGCCGCTCCGGAGCCTTTAAAAAGGCTCCTTCGCAGTAAGGGGGGGGCGCTTCAGGTGCCCACCAAGTCTCCTTGTTCACAGGCTTCCGCGCCTGTGATTTTAGGGGTCCCCGCTTCGCCGTAGCGGTCGGACCCGAACTCACGGAGTAGTCTCCCTGAGCAGAGCTCAGCAGGAGACCGCCATTAAACGCTGGCGCCGACCGGAAGTCCGAAAAACACCCTTCTAAAGGGGTAATCACTGAGAGAGTAATCTCAGTAGAGAGAGTGATTACCTGCTTTAAATTGCTCTGTATAAAAACTGACACATGTGGTAAATGTTTTGTTTGTGACAATCCTTTTTTTCTTTGCAATGCAATTGATTTCTTTGCATTAAGAAAACTGCCCGATCCATATGGTGAAGAGACCATATACTAACAGCTAACTGTGTTCTAGGAGTTGCCCCATACATTGATTTGAAGTAACCTGTGTGATGTGCTTTGACATGTGTACCCAGGTTTTGGTTAAAACAATAACTAGACATCTGTCTCTTTCAGAGGAGGAAGAAATAACATTTGCCCCAACCTATCGCTTTGAAAGGAACACCCGGGAGCATTATGTCTACACCAAGCAGAAAGCAACAGGGGTATGCCATATCTTCCAGCATATTACAATGTTTCAAATGGTGTCTGTTGCCAGAACTGCTCCTCTTTCTATAGAGGAGCACCGTGAAAGAACTCTAATTGGGAACAAGCTGCTGGCTTTTTGGCACCAGAGCTTTCCTTCTTGTGGAGTGATGTGTTTTCGATATTGATTCTCCTTTTGTTTGCAGGTGAAATACAATTTGCCATCCTGGTGTGATCGAGTGCTCTGGAAATCATATCCCCTGGTGCATGTGGTGTGTCAATCTTATGGTGGGTAAAGAACAGATTGGGAATAGCAGCAAAGCTGGTTTAAACGGAAATGATTCAGAGCTGAATCTGTAGCATTGCCTTTCGCTGCCAAGTTCTCAGCAATGGATGCACCCTATCGTTTCTGGCTTGGAATGCTTGCTCCTAAAACTTGGATGTGTAGTGGGGAGAGAATCAGCTGTGTGATAACTGGGAGTGCACCTTGCAGATGTTAGAACACCTTCTTAGCCTGCTGTCACTAAGCAGGAAGAACCTCACTACCGTCAGTAACCTGTAGAATATCCCATTTCCCCTGAGTCAAAAGCTGTGTAGCATTAAAGGGCTGCTGGTGGTTTAGTGCTTTTTAATCCTGGTTCCCAGTTTCGGCCTCTGGGTTTGTTTGTCTTTTAAATGTATTTTTAATGTGTTCCCAATCAAATGCTTATAAGCAGCTCTTCGGCAAATGCTGTCAGAGTCTTACCAAAACGACGCACACAAAATAAAATCACAGTTAGGAAATATTTTATCAAAACCATGATATATAGCAAACTATAACATGAAATGCCGTAAAACTATAGTTCTACAGCAAACACTCAATCTGAGGTCATTTGGGCCTGGTGATGACAGGAAAATTAAAATGGGTATAAGATAAAGCTCTCTAGGGAAGGGATTCCAAATGTATGGTGCCAAAACAGAGAAGGCCCCGCAATTGGCCACCACCACCTATCTTATTTCAGAGAGGAGTGAAATCTGAAGAAGGTCCCCAAGGCTCAGCTGGACTGATTTGTTCATGAACATGTGGTGTTTCAAGTAACCATGTCCAAAGCCTGGTGTCAGAAAACTTTTGCGTACTAGATGGACTGATCCATCTAGATGGACTGATCCCTCTAGTACACAACCCCCTTGAAGAGATGGGGCTTCTTGTTTCCATAGATAACTCTGAGTATAGGACAGACAATTGCTTTATTCTCTCCATCCTTGGGAGGTCAAGAAAAACAGGTGCTTAGAATCTGACTTTCCTCTTAGGATGCACCAGTGACATCATGACAAGTGATCACAGTCCTGTCTTTGCTACATTTGAGGTTGCTGTCACCTCTCAGTTTGTCTCGAAGAATGGTAAGCAAATGCAATGCAAGCTTTCCCTGCCCTTAATAAAGAAAGATGTAGTAGAAAACAATCTCATTCATTGCTTAAAAACTATTATCTTTAACCTGAACAAGTGTCCTCCTTTCTCCAGATGATAAGTACACAGACTCCCTGGGACAGATTGAGTTCCTGCGCTGCAGTGCCACCCTTAAGACGAAGTCTCAGACAAAATTCTACATTGAGTTCTACTCCAGCTGCCTAGAAAGTACTGTTTCTTCCACCTTTTGTCTTTATTATACGGAAGCTCTAATGATGTTTAGGTTATCAAGAAGGGACAATATTGCAGAAGGGGGGCTATTGACAAACTCAAAAGCGGGGAGAGAGAGAGAGAGAAAGAATCAGAATATATCCACTTTGTCTTTTGAAATACTTCATTCTTTGGTGTTAATTGCTGTATTTTGCCAATTTTTATTTGTTGCTTTCCCTTGAAATTTCATCATCAGGGCTGTTTCCCTTATTATCACTTAAGTTTCATACATGTAGTATACCTTTAAAAAAAGCCCTACAGTTCTATTATCCAAAGGGCACAAGCCAGCCAGGCAACTGAGACTAGCCACAGACCCTGCAATTTAGTCTGCTGCTGCTGCATGGCAAATCCCTATATTTCTCCATAAATCATGTATTTTAATTTATGTTATACCATAGAAGGTGATATATATAGCGCTCTCAGAGGGTTGGTTCCCATTCTGGCACTCACCAGACCTACTTAGCTTCAACAAGGTTGCTGCATCTTGCACCTTCAGACCATGCTCTGGAACTTAACACACAGTTATTGTGAGGGTTAAGAAGAGAGGGGGAAATACTATACATGCTGGTCTGAGCTTGGAAGAAAATGTGATGTGGATGTAGTCCATCATTGCTATGTTATATTGGACATATACCAAGTTATTGAACCCATTCAAGGTAGCATAGTGCAGTCAACAGATGTCATTTCTAGTCCTAAACCTAATTCTGTATTGTACAATAGTAGTACACAGCATTTGGTGGAATGACTATATTCACTGTAGGAGAATGAACTTGTTCTCTCTCTCTCTCTCTCTCTCTCTCTCTCTCTCTCTCTCTCTCGTTTGTGTGTGTATGAGAGAGATCATTTTTTTGCTTTTCTTGTCTCCAGATTGCATAGTCTTTGCACAAAACCTCTCTACCTTAAATTGGAAGGCTTGCAGTGGCATGCAAAATCAGTTTTCTATCTTCATGACAAGCAATTCAGAGCCTCCTTTGTCACAACCGCAGAGCAACCTGGGCAGAAAAATATTAGGGGTAGCCATGTAAATGGATTCTCCCAAGATTGGGAGAATTGCCTTATATTTTATCAGAACTTAAATTGGAATGCTGCAGCTTAATCGCATTGTGAATTGCAGCCAATAAAAACAGTTGATGCCTTGGGAGACAATCATTTTGTTTGTTTTGTAAGCAGAACTGTACATCAATGCTGGAAATTGTATGAATTCCTGAATCTGAGCCATTTATGCAGTGAGAGAGTACATGCCCAAAGTCTGTTGACTATTCTTTCCTCTGCAAAGAAAAATAGCATGCCTCTACTGTACTCTTATTCACATGTCACAGAGATCGATTAATCCAGCTCCACACACACAAAAAATGGGGGGAATATACAGAGATTTGCATACATTTCTATGGAAACCATGTGTTAGGAATCTTAAATTAGAATTTCAAAAATGTGCTATCTTGAGTGGCGTAGGAAGAGCTGTTATGTTCTCCTTATCCTCTTGTCCACGCATGCACTGAGACTTCTAACACCTTTCTTAAATGAAAGGAAATAATAAAAAGACAAGATAGTAAGGTCATTCAGTGGACTCAATAAATGGACTTTGCAAACATTCTGATAGAATCAGATTCTTGTACACACAAATGCTTCCCATTTTTGTGTCCAGAAAGCAGAATAATTAGCAGTTTCCATTTGCTGCCAAGTTTTTTTTATTTTAGTTTTGCAAATGTGTGTGCTTGTTGTGCATTTCTCAGCTGGCAAATGATTTTTCTTTTCTCACACTTTTGCAGGCTTTGTAAAGAGCCAGGAGGGAGAAAATGAGGAAGGAAATGAAGGCGAACTGGTGGTGAAGTTTGTTGAAGCCCTTCCTAAGGTAGCCTTGCAGTATGTTTCATGCTTATTTTAACAAATGTCTTCCATCTGTAGCTTTGCTACAGTTTATATAAAAGCACAAAAGATTGTGCAAAGTTCATCCTCGGTCACCATTGTTGCTTGTACAATCCTTCCACGTGTCTCTGATTGTGCTACATCCAGTACTCAATAGACAGACAAGGGAATCATCTTGCTGCACAGAAATGTTTGTGTCAGTTTCACTTCCCTGCTGCTGAACAGCAGGGAAGTGGAATTGACCAAATTCTTTTTTAACATTCAGCAACAGAGGAGGAGGTGCACAGGAAGTTTAAAAAATAATTAGGGGGGAAATCCTCAAAATTACAAGGTCATTTTGCTGAGTGTATACCACCACTTTTGTTAGTTCAGCAAGCACCCTCCCCATTGCTTGAGTGCTAAAGCAGGGAAGCATTTTAAGATTGCAGGGCCAGATGGAGGATATACTAAAATAAAAGGTACACAATAAAGTTACATAAATAAAATTAACACACAATCATGAAATCATGTGGGAGAGATATTATTGTGTCACTAGTCACTCTTGATGAGCACATCCCAGTGCGTCTAAGTGTTGGGATGACAAGGTTGGGGTGAAAGTTGCATTTTCCTTGCACCAACATTTTGAGATTTGACTGCTGTGAAAATGCAGTTCCCCCAAAACAGGAGTCCTACTTGGGAGAAAAACTTCTAGATCTTCTTCAACAACCCACAGTGCAGATCCATTCTAACACTAAGGTTTTATGATTCCACATAATCAAAAGTTCAGATCTCCCAATTTTTGAATTTCTCTCTCTCTCTTCTAGATAGGCTATAGAATGCTTTCTTAGGGGCCCTGCTCTAAATACTTATACTAAATGAACATATGGGTAATTAAATAGTTTAGAAGAACATGTTGAAATGACATTCCAGCTGGTGTCCTTAAAAGGACTTGCAGCTAAGGGCTGCCAAGAGAAATCTAGTAGCCCCAGTTAGCCGTTTGTGGTGTGTTACATTCCAGACTCCTACATAACAAGCATAAGAAGGGACAAGACCTTATGGCTGATTCTCCCTTCTACTTTAACAGGATGTTATGATGATGACACCCTGTGTATTATGTCTTTTTCATGTATGATGGCCATACATGGTCTCACCTTCACAGATTTTTCAGTTCAGAAACTGGAGTTGGGCATCGCTTTCAGATACAGAACCCGTATTTGTAACCAGATGTTCTAAAAACCTGAAGAATATATTAAAGCAGCTACAAGATGAAAGAGATTATATGATGTGGCTTCAAATAACAGGGATTTCTTCCTTGAAAACCATTGTTGTTCAACTGGAATATTTGTTTCCACCTTTGCTAATACATGTGTTGCAATATCATCAGGGAAATTCTAGCATTATTTTATCACAGCGTTAACTGCGTCTCACTGAAAATGTTATGTTTTAACTTACAATTGCTTTAGAGTTGTGATATCAGAGGTGCACATGCAAATCATCCTAAGTCATTAAAGTCAGAAAGAATCATATCAATGCAGTGGCGTAGCGTGGGTTGTCAGCACCTGGGGCAAGGCAAGTAATTTGCGCCCCCTAACCCGTGGATTTGCGCCCCCTAACCCTAACCCCCAGATGTTGCGCCTGGTGCGGCCGGCCCCCCCTGCACCCCCCACGCTACGCCACTGTATCAGTGGTTTTTTAGAAGGCAGACAGAAATATGCTAATACATTTGCTTAGCATTCATATAGTGTGTTTTAATGTCCAAAGCACGTTACAATAACTTAGTCAATTATTATTTTATTATTTTTATTTATTACTATTAAATCACTTCCTATGAAGATTAGGGTTACACAGCATGTATAATAGTTGCATAGATAAAAGTAGCTAAAAGAACTGCACATATAAAATCAGTTAAAAACAAATATAAAAATAAAAGCAGTTTGAAACAATAGCAGCACATTCATAAAAGTGACTCAAATCCAAGAGAAATCAATTGGGATAAATATTTTAGAAGGCTTGTCCTTGTTTAGAAGGAACGTCTTCAGCAGGTGCTGAAAAGACAATAGAGAAGACACCTTTCTGCTATCAAGTGGGAAGGAGTTCCAAAGGGAAGGTAATGCACTAAAGGCCTGATTCCAATATGGTGTGAAACAGTCTTCCCGATAAGATGGTATCTGCAGAATGCCCTCTACAGTGAATAAGATTGTCTTTTAGGTGTACAGGTATTTTCAGCAACCCTCCAAGAACTTCACATTTCCTGACATCTCTACCTAGGACTACCTTGTGACTTCATCTCACAGAGGCAAGGCTCAGACTGGGATCTTCCAGCTTTGTCTCTTTACCACTGCACTAGCTCTATACCTTACAGGATTTCCACCATTCCTTTCTCTGAGAGCTCCTTCATATCCCATATTTTTAGGTGCACATTTATAAGCATGTACACCTAAAATGCAACGTATGAACGTATCGGAAAACTTGTATGTTATCTAAATGTAGTAATCAGAGATCCAAGACTGGCTACAACACCCCATCAAATGTAGGTCCTTTAGTCATTGTATTTTTTGTTCAGCAAGTAAAAAATTGTAACACTGGAACTCAAAAGCAGCTCTGATATTACCCTTCAGTTAAGATCCTAAACATTGTTTCTTGAGAGTAAATCCCCTGATCACAATAGGACTCACTCCTATGAAAGCGCAAGTAGGATAGCAACTTTAATTGCAATTTCCAAAAGGGTAACGAAAACCATAGCAAGGAGTCCTATAGTACGCTGAGCTTTGATGGCATAAGCTTTGACTGACTACTGAGGCTAACTTTAACACAATTGCATTTGTAAGGGAAATGTGCTACTTTCTGGGATATATATTGTATATACAGTCCCCTCTCTGGTATTACTGACCTTTCTGAGCTTTCTCTTGCAGCTGACTCCAATTATTTCAGATCCAGAGTACCTGCTAGACCAGCACATTCTGATCAGCATTAAATCATCAGATAGTGATGAATCCTATGGTAAGACTTCGCCTCTAAAGCTTATACATGAGTCAACCTCTCCTTACATTTCCCCCTCCCCACAAAGTTGTTTAATGTGCGGGAGAAAATGCATGTATGAATTTCTAGGTTTCTAGGATCTTTTTTCTACGATAGCAACGTTTTACAACAGCATATATTTTTAAAATGTAATTTGAAGTTTTGCTGAGGACTGTGGTTCTTTACACAAGGAACATAATCACTATGGATTTATCCAGTCTCCCTCCAACAAGTTGCCTGTGCAAACCTGTCCTTCTGGCATTATCCATTCCCTTGTCTTTCTCTAGGTGAAGGCTGCATTGCCCTTCGAAGTGGAGCTACAGAATCCCAAGTCCCAATCCAAACTATGCTCACACACCATGGGGAAAAGACAGGCATCTTCCAAGGCGAATTCAAGCTGCAAACATCTGAAGGGAAACAGAGAGAAAAACTATATGGTAAGGCAAGTTACATGAACAAACAATGGGCTCGTGGGCTCCCCCCTCTCCTGTTTCAGCCTGTCTGTAAGAAGATCAGCTTTCACTTCATTTTCAGTTAACCATAGTTTAGTGTTATGCCCAAACCCTAAACAGTGGCTAATCTTAACTAAGGTTTTATGAAAATAAACCAGCTTCATAAACCACAGCTTGAAGTTGACTTGTTTTGGTAAGCCATAGTTAAGCCTAATCACAATTTTTCTGGGTTCAGACATAATGCAAAGCAAAGTTAGTTAAAAAAAATAATGAAGTGAATGCTTCTGATCTTCTTCTCATAGCTGCACCAGCAGAGGAGACGGAATTAGGGAGGCCATGAATCCAAGGTTCATTCACAAAATGGTAAACCATTGTTTGTGTGTTACATCCATAAGCAGAAAATATGTGATGGGTAGCATGAGTCTTTGTCTGCTAAAATCTTTTATACATGGCAGAGGAGAATCTCACGTTGCCCTTTATATATTTTGATATATATATATAATGAGAGATGTTTTCCTGTGTGTTCTCCTTGTAAGGAGAGTATCAGTGTGTGAAGAAGCCTTATTGTGAAGATCCTGAAGATTGACTCTGATAATGGAGTGTTTAAGCATTAAAAAAACAAACCACTGTGGCTTTTGGGGTTGAAAAGTAATTCCCGCCCCCACACTGTGGTATAAACAAATATACAGGAGATCTACAGAATAAAGTTATAGCTCTTCTTTCCTGCTTCCAACCAAATGAACAGCGAGAGGGAGCCCTCTACCTGACGGTCAGCAATATAGATTTCACATGCTTCTGCTTAATTTCCACTCTGTGTTATATGAATGATATGATTAGCAACCATGTCATAGGCTTTTAAAAATTTAATATCAGGCATGTGCTGGGGGTGGGTGGGCAGGTGGGTTGTCATCAGCATCACAAGGGAGGGGTGGCTTAAATTTTCCCTCCCCAGCACCTATATTGGTAAAAAATAACACACACCCATGCACAGCAATTAGAATGAGGAGGAAAACCCACAATGCCCTTTAGACATTTTGATATTTGGAGGGAGATATGGAGATAATCCCCTTGTAATGGGAATATCAATGTGTGAAAGAGAAGAGCCGTAACCACCGTGAAAATCCTGAAGAATGTTTCTGGTAATAAGCATTTGAAAAGATTTTTTTCTATGTTCCCCTACCCCCAGTACTAATTGCTGCAAGTGCAAGGAGCTGTGTATGATTTTTACTGAGAATTTGGCTGGGGTGGGAAGGTTTCAATTTTCTCATGTGCTGTGGTGCCAATCGCAATCTAGGGTGTAGTATTTAATTTTTGAAAAATTAAATGTGATTGCTGATCAGGCTCTGGGAGCAGGTCTCTCTCTCCCTCGCTCTCCTTTTCATCAGATATGTTGAAAAATGGGTACCAAACTGGCTCTAAAATGCAGATCGCTGTTGTCTTTTTGAAAACATTAGTGGTCTTTGGCATTGTTGATCCGGATGTCAAACGTAATCGAAATAGAATTAAAATCCTGATAGAAAAGCATTGCTATCGAATATCATTCATGGAAGAGAAGTAGCTATGCTTTGTTTCTTCTTGAGAAAAAGAAATATCTTTGTTTAAATGCCTTATAGTGCTTGGAAAGACCTGCAGATATCAAACCTTTTTGAATGTTCAATCTGTACCTTCAAGAGATACTTGGAGGGGGACTTTTTCCAAGGTGCAGCTGTTCCTGTCTCTATAGTGCCAGTGGCTCCAGCATAGGGCCATTTCACTAGTTGTGGTTCTCACAGTGTTACTGTAGCTTGTGAGGGGTAGTGGAGACAGTGATGTTTTCCTGGCAGCAATGTGCTCATCATGACAGAGATGGGGCAAGGAGAGGTGGTGGTGGTGAGGACTGAGGAACTGGACTTCGGTGTCAGCAGAGAGGGCGGGATATAAATAAAATTTTATTATTATATGATTATTATTTGCAGTGCCAGCCCTGGAGCTCACCCGCCCCCTTCACTACATTGCTTCATCTTTGCCCTGGTACTGCCAAGAGAATGGCACTGCCCACCCCACCCCCATGTTACACTAGGATGAATGGATTTTTATTTTTTTCATTTATGTAACTCTTAACAAGTACAGAGACCCTCTCAGGCCTATGTAAGCAGTGAGGGGAGATGAATTCAGCTAACCGCCCAAATTCTACTAGAGAATGAGGCAGATGGGCCTGGTCTTGAAACCCGCCTGTTGGGACCCCTGGGACAGTTTCAGGAGTCACACAGGGGGAGGAGAGGCTGAGGAAGTTCCATTGCATGGCTAAAATTCCTTGTGCTTGTGGAACCGTTTAGCTGGAGACTGCATCTCAGGGATTTAGAACCTAAATGTTACAAACTTGTACTGCAGCCCTAAGCACTGTTATATTTCTTTTGTGTCTTTCCTCTAGACTTTGTGAAGATTGAACGGGATGAGGCTGCTGGCCAGAAACCAGTGAGGGTCTCAAGCTGTGTAGACTATGCCAAAGAGTGGGAGCCGGTGAATAGGTAGGATAAAGGCAGTTAATTTATGTGTGCAAAGATGACTGACATGTTGGCTGGTGACGTGCCCTCAGGCAGATATGGATCTGCCAGAGCTTGTGTGCATTGCAGAATAAACAAGAAAGTTGTTTACATGTATTATTCCCCAGCACACCAAGAGAATATAATAAGAGCATTGAAAACTATCTCCAAATAAAGTAACAGATGTGAGAAATGGCTGCATGGAGAAAATGCTACCATTATGTTTGAAAATTATCAGATTATGGAACCTTCTAACGCACTGTCTTCCCCTGAAAGGGAGCCTTGTTCCAGCAGAAAATCTACTCATATAATGGCCAAAGAAGCAGCAGCTATTGCCCGCTATCGAGGAACGGCGACAACTTCTCTAGATGAACCGAGCAAGACTGATCCTTTGCGGTAGTGATTTTTACCTTAGTGTGCTTTGCTTGTATGCACTAAAGAATTGTTCCTGCCTAGAAGAGGAGCCTGGAAATGCAGGCAGCCTCCAAATATTGCTTACTCCCAACTCCCAGCATCCCTGACCATTGGTTGTGGTGGCTGGGGCTGATAGGGAGCTGAGTTCAGAACATCTGGAGAGCACCAGGTTGGGAAAAGCTGCTCTAGATAAAAACCTTGCTTCTCTGTATTAAGAATACAAGACAAGCCAGTGGCCCATCTAGTCTAGCATCCTGTTCTCACAGTGGCCAGCCAGATGTTTGTGAGAATCTTATAACAACATGCCCAGCTGCACTTCCCAGCTACTGATATTCTATGCTAGGGGTTGAGTTTCACTTCTCTAACTCTCTATTCTATGGTCCTGACTGATCTTCCGCAACTCTTTCTCCTCAGAAGTACAGTGTCCACAGATATCAATAATCCCAGCTACTTACGGATGGCGGCTGCCTCTCAACAATTTCCTGCAACAGGCCAACTTAAGCAGATCCCTTCGCCAGACCAACTGCCTGCTGCATGGAACTATGACCTACAATCCAAAGACAGTACTTGTCTGATGGGGCTAGAGTCTCCCACCACACCTTCCACCCAGTCCCCCGGATCTCCAAGAGCACCCACTCAGTCTACAACTCATCGAAAGGATCAAGTGTGAGTTTTTGCACACCCTCTAGAGATTCACCTTCTCTTTAGCAGAGTAATTCATCGGCGTTTGAGAGATTGACTGGGTTGTAGGTGCCAGGTGTTAACAGAGATTGGGAACTTAAGACACTCCAGTTGTTCCTATTATGCCAGACAACTGGCTATGCTTGCTGTGGCTAAGAAAAGCTGTAGTCCAAAATTTCGAGGACATCAGATTCCTCACCCATGAACCACAGAAACTAGAAAATATTAAGTGAGGTGCCACCAGCATCACCACCTTCCTGGTAGGCAGACACAGTAACTTCTCTGAAGTGCATAGTTGGTACATCTAATTTCAACAAATCATTTCCAGCCCAGCTGAAGGCACTTTTTAAAATTTGAGCACTGTCGTGGTGGTGAACAGGTTTTTAATACCACTGCTATTGTATAAAGTTCAGTCTTCACCAGCATTTTATTCTCATGTATTTTATCACAGTCATTTTGATTACTTCCCCGCCTCATTTAATTTCTTTGGTTTAACCTGTCCTTGCTTTCCCTTTGATATTTCCCCCACTCCTTCCCCATTGCAGGTATGCCGAGGTGAGGAAAAGCATGATAGAGCCATTTCTACCAGATGACATGTACCCTAAACCAGAGATGATTGATAACCCACTTTATGACTTTGCAAAAACCAAGGACAAAGTGCCGTCCAAGAGAGAGCAGGAATTCTCCAGGATGTCTCGAAAAGAGCTCCCAAATATCCCTGACCAGAGCTTCCCTTTCCCCAAGTTACCGGAGCCCGACAGTAGCAAATTGGCACCCAAGCAGCAGTCCTCCCCACCCTTCCCGGTCCCTGCATCCAGAGTTCGTTGTCACACCTATTCCAACCAAACCGAGGGAAAGACTGCAGGGCCTGAAAAGACTTTTGGCAAGCAGAAGCCCTGTTCCAACTTAGACCCCCTAGTGCCACCACTGAAGAAACCTGTCAAATTCTCAAGGTCTGAAGTAGGACACAGCAAGCCACCTCTTCCATCCAAGAGTCAAGTGGTGCTTGACATGCAGAACACCAAGGGGAAAGATTACCGAGACAGCTCAGAACTTCCACACCACAGAAAGCACCCAAACGACAATGGACCTGTAAGCCGGACAACGATGCCGGTACGTTTAGAATAGGACTGCAGGAAGTGGCAGCTGCTATGCAGTGCGCTTCAGGCAGAGATTTTCCCCAGCCCTACATGAAGATGCTGTGGGCTGAACCTGGGGCTATTTGCATAACAAGCAGGCGCTCTGTCACTGAGCTTTTTGTTTGAGCTTTGCTTTTTGTTGTTGTAAGCCAGTGTGATGCATTGCCATGATTAGAAGTGTTGTATCATTGTAGTGAAAAGGGACTTGCCATTTGTTGAAAATGTGCTTCAACAGCCTGCTGAAGTTTGGGGGCCAAATTTTAATTGGGGCAGGATGCTGCCGTGCTTTGGTGATTACTTTTGCTGTAAGGCCACACAGAACCAAAAGGTTTGACTCTCATTTACCAACAGTGTTTGCATTTATAGTTACTTTATAATAATTATTATATATTTATCCCGCCTTTTTCCATCTCAGGACTCAAGGCGGCTTACAGGGATCATGAAAAAAGTTGATAGAAGTAAAACTACTGTATATGCATATATAAAACCTATTAAAACCATACCAATAATTACAATAAAAACAGTGTAACACCTGCCCTTTCATTAAAAGCAGTCAGTTCCCTAAACCCAAACCCACTTAATCCTTTGGGTGGTAAATGAGAGTCCAATTCATTTACAGTGGTACCTCGGGTTAAGTACTTAATTTGTTCCAGAGGTCCGTTCTTAACCTGAAACTATTCTTAACCTGAAGCACCACTTTAGCTAATGGGGCCTCCTGCTGCTGCCGTGCCGCAGGACCCCAATTTCTGTTCTTATCCTGAAGCAAAGTTCTTAACCTGAAGCAACATTTCTGGGTTAGCGGAGTGTGTAACCTGAAGCGTATGTAACCTGAAGCGTATGTAACCCAAGGTACCACTGTACCACCAACGAACAAAGTGGTTTTGGGTTGTGAATAAACTAATAATGCAAATATTAGACTGATAACCGGAAACACAATGGTTAAAACTTATTTTGGAAAACATGTTAGTAGTAACAGGCAGCGAGTTTAGGGACAAGATAATGCACCCTGCTAAAGTGCTGGTGTTGGTCCTTTCCTTGATTTTAGAGAAGATCCTGATTGCAAGCCAATCAATTTCAGGTCTTCTGCTGCACTGGTAGCTTTGGGGTAGTGAGAAGAAGATAAAGGAGAATACTTTTTAGCTGTATGCCTCAATGACACCAGAGACAACTGTTAAGTATTTGTTGGCTGCTTAAAACTTTAGGAGCTAAAGTCTTATATCTGAGGGTCCCTTTGCGCAGAGATACAGTACCTGCTGAGGTATTACACAAGAGCATCACCAGAGCAAATACAGATAGTGCTTTTGCAAAGCAAACAGTAACTTGGGCTTAATGCAAAATGCATCCACCAACAATGGCTCCCAGTGTCATCTACAAGGCAGATATTGCTTGAGGCAAACAATGTCTTGGTGGAGGGCCTGGCTTAACATTTAGAATTAGGTTAAGATGTAGGGTCCTTGCCTTTGGGCAGTGTAAATGCTATATAATTATTCTGTAGGTAAGCTGAAGAGTGGATGTTCTTTTTGTCTTTGCAGTGAACAACAACTTCACAGATGAGACCTTGAAACGAGTCCTGAAGTGAACCTGCATGGACATTTCCGAGAGTTCATGTCTATATCCTCTGATCTGGTTCACGAAGTCCTGGAATTCTTTTTAATTTTTTGAAAGAGATACTCTCTATCTATCAGTACACATCTCCTGAGACATCATGCAAGACTACTTTAGACCAAGATACACGAAGATGTCTGATACCAGCAAATGCCGTAATGGTTAAAATAATAATAATAATAATAATAGATTTTTTTACATTGCAGCTTTGGTAATTCTTTTGAGAGCAAAGGAGTTGTGAACATTTGTGTTACAAAAGGTACTAAGGATGGGAAAAGGGGGGAAAGCACAAGTTAGGTACACCCAAAAAGTGCTCTGCATACACAAGCTTGTAGGTTATTGTATTTCAAACCTGAATGAGGGCAATTCTTTCTCAGCAGGAACCATCTTGAAATTGGCAGAGCTTCATGGCATTCCTCCCCTCAGTGGAGTGGAAAAGCAAGAGCAAACAATGGTGTCAAAAGTGCTATAACTTTGTATTTTTCACAGGATTAGGGCAGAAAGACTATGGATTTTCTGGTAGTATGTGTGTCCCTTGAAACTGCAGGTCTATTAATAGTAATCTGCCATCGAGTTTTTCTTCCAATTAGTTTGATGGGTAGCATGGATTGGGATAAAGGGGCTCCTTACTAGGTACAGAAAGATTCCTAGGTATTAATACCAGAAGAGCCTTAGCAATCTGATCTGTCCTCGTGGTTTTTTTTATTAGTAAGTAGGAAAAAATGTGGAGGTTTTTTAAAATATCATTTTTAAGTACAAATGTGAAGCAAATTAAAACGACCACTAGAAGTTAGTCTAGCATTTTTTAACAAATCAATCCTACTGCAGAGTAGAATGTCTTCCTGGTTGTTTTAGTGGCATTAGATACATGCTGACTTCATTGAACATGACGTCAGTGATAATGTTTAGTTTCTTTTTACTTGTCTCCCTCAGATTCTTGTGCACAGCTTTGTCATAAAATTGTGCAGTTTCTGATGTCTACTTTGTTAAAATGTGTTGCTAAAATAAAAAAAATGATAATTTGCTTTTATGTGCTGATAATTATAAAGGGTCTGCAGCTGCCACCTGGGTACTCAATGTGCACTGCCTTGGGTTCTTCAATGGGAGAGAAGTTGGATATAAAATATACTGAATGATCATGTACGTAAATACAGGTGTAGCATTATTTGGGTGCTGGGAAGCACGCTTGCCATGTTCTATCCAAATGAATTGTTTTCTCTCCATGGCTGAACTTGAGAAAAGCTGGTTCTGCATGATGGAACAGAAGCATGGAGGAGCGGATTATCAAAGGCTATGATAGCTGTGCTTTCCATGCCTCTATAATAGGAAGCTGTATGCTTCTGCATGCCAGTTGCTGGAAGCCAAAGGAGGGGAGAGTGTTCTTGTGCTTGGGTCCTGCCTGTGGATTTCCAAAAGGCATCTGGCTAACCATCATAAACCTGTCCCTGGAGCACTTCTCCAACTTTTTGTGAAATGGATTGGCTTGCATCCTAAGGCATGCAATGTAATGAAATTCACAGGAGGACAGTTTCCTGTCCCTCTTTCTTATCCCACATCATTCAGGTGATCCCCCAGACCTAGCCCTGTAGCCAGTCTTCCTTGTTAAGTGGGACAGCTACATTTCTAGGTAAAGCATTTGAGGGGCAGACTCATAGTACTAGCTAATGCCACGCCCCCATACTGGTAGAGAGGATGTGAGGGCCAAGGCACATAGCTGTCAACTTTTCACTTTTCTTGCGAGGAATCCTATTCGGAATAAGGGGATTTCCCTTTAAAAAAGGGAAAAGTTGACAGCTATGCCAAGGCAGGGAAAGGAAAAGGCAGTGATCTTCCCTGTCCTCCATGCTGAGAGTGCGTTCATTTACCTAACGGGCTATGTAAAAGTTACATTAACAGAAAATGTAGTGTGAACACCAGCAATTAAATGACTGGCATGAAAATTATGAATAATAATAATTAGCTGCTTTACTAACCTAGAGGTTACCATAGCATAGACAACATAAATTAGTCTATTACTATCTAGGCATAGCTAGACCACCAGCCAAAATTAAGGGAAGGCACTCAGTGACTGAAGCAACCATGATGGATACAGAAGGACCCCCAAGCTACATATCTGCTCCTTCAGAGGGGAATGCTATCTTTTGTGGGACCAACATTGACTAGCCAACCCCTTGACAGCACAGCCCTTCTAGCTGATTTGGAGGAAATCAAAAGTTGTGTTGAAATTAAGGGAAATGAGGTAAATGGAATGCCACTTCAAAATAAATTGAATGCATCAAGATCACAGCTAGCTATATATTGTCATGGTTCAACAAACCTGCTGTCACCTGTGCTATCAGTTCCCAGCCCTGCTGAGCATTTGTGCCTCAGACCGAAAGATGGCAGCCTCTTGCTAGCACTCATTATTTAATATCTCCATAAGCCTCCTAAGTAATGGCTTTTAAACTAATTGACACCCCCCCCCGATGGTGATCAATATTCATTTAAAATTTATTTCATTTGCTTACACAACTTGGGGGAAAGCATGGGGAAATAAACTGTAGAGCTATGGGGAGGTAGTTTCTGGAGGAATGAGGGGTGTGGGGAATCTTAGAGACCCCACAGATCACAAAAGTCAGCTCTTCTGAGGAAGGTATTAATCATGGGTCTCTCACAAAACATGTAGTTTGGGCCAAAGGCTCAGTACCAGTAACATTATACCTATAAATAGCCCTATTAATGCACTGTTGGCTTTGAAAAGAAGAAGGTAAACAGCCAACTGGCAGATCGATTAGGAATCTTTCAAAGTGCCACCTGAAATATATATTAAGGACAATCAGTTTTCTTTCTTTCCTGCTGCTTTTTGCCTAGAAAGGTCATATCTGATTGAGAGGAGACTCAGGATCAAATATCGCCGCTTTTGCCACACACTCCCACCACTTATCCCAGCCATTTCCCTGTTAAATTACTGTGAGTGCTCTAACGCAGTTTGTTTCCCACAGATACACTTCCCAACTTTAGCCCAGTTCTTAAAATAGCTGTGTTCTTTCAGTGTGCCGTATTTCCATGGAGATCCAGCTGTCAGGAATGCTTGAAGGTTTTCAGCTACAGTTTGTAACATGTAGAATGCAATGACATTTTAAAAGCATGATTGCTTTCCCCCACAGCAGAGATCGCTCACACAGCTTTTACCTGTCACTCTCAGGTCAGTCCTAAAGAATGCAGGTCCCAGATTTGATTGCCAGTCAATCTGAAACACTTAAATGGTCCATTTCCTATGCGAGCTGTGCCATCAGCTTTATCTGTGAGCTGCCTTGATTGTATAGTCATATCTAAAACTCAAGGATGGGGAGCTAGGTAGAATATGTCTTCTTAAACAAGGTCCTATCTAGATATCTATTTGCCCAGACTTCTGGCTGAGTGCTGCATGTAGGGCAGGAAAAGCAGGAAGTGTCCCAAAGATAAGTCAGGTACCTTCTTCCTAGGACACCACTGCAATCGCTGTAGGAGCCTGCCACAATTTTCACTGTAAGTTGTGTGGGTCAGCACAGACTCAAGCATGATTCATATCTGGACTGTAGGGTTCAAAAGTGTAAAAACTCCACCCTTTATAGGACAACAGATGCCACTGTTGGTGCATTGTTTTTTTCAGGTTCAGAATTTTGTGGGAATTCCTTACTGTTCTACCTACTCAAGAAAACTCCAGTTTCCATCTCACGACTTTAGTTCCAAAGAGATATCGAAATATACTCTGAGTCGAGAGTGGATTTCATGCTCTTTATTCAGCTCATAGTGGTGAGGAGGAATGGAAGTTCCCCAGAATGTCTGCTTTATATACATTATTTACACAATGGGCCCCACATGATTGGCTAATTCTGGGACCCACCTGTAGGCTAATCAGGTTGCAGATTCACTTCCACCTGGAGCTGGATTGGGTGGCTCCTGTGAACCAATCAGACTGCTGCATTCTGGACCCTATTGTTCTAGGACCAATCAGACTGCTGCATTCTGAATCCTATTGTTCTAGGACCAATCCTAGACCAATATGATGCCTTTTGGATCCTATTCAACTCAGTACATAACAGATATCCAATCCCACTCAGTTTTTCAGAGACCCTGCATGCCAGAGGTCTCCCAAATCAGATACCAGACTTGACAAAGCAGTTGTAGAGCATGGGGCTATGTTTTGAATTTAGAAGATTTAAATCAAATCCCTTGTAGATTGCAATGAATTTTTACACCCTCTGTGCACATGTATATAGGTGACATTTTCTAGCGAATCGTCTTGCCCCCATTTCCTTATCGCTCCAGCTAAAGTGCATTTCTGAGCAGCACACTTTCGTTATTTTGTTTAACTGGGTAGGCAGCTTTAGAGATAACCATGAAGAGTCTAATTATTTGTGCTGTTGTGTCAACGATTTCCAGGTAAGTCAAAAATGGTTCTCGAAGAAAAATATCCTCGGGGAACATTGCAAGCTAGTTTATTCCTTCTTCCACTTTTCTATTTCAACACAATTGTTTGCTTTCTTGGACTCAAATTACAGTAGCAGTCCATGCAGTGAAGTAGGTGGGGAAACCACTGCTCTGCTGGCTTCTGAATATGGCATATTGTTGGCACTTATTGGAGACAGAGGGGCAAGGTGTAGGGAGTGAGGTGCTGTGCAGACACATGAGCA
Organism: Podarcis raffonei; assembly: GCF_027172205.1. Taxonomy (NCBI): domain Eukaryota; kingdom Metazoa; phylum Chordata; class Lepidosauria; order Squamata; family Lacertidae; genus Podarcis; species Podarcis raffonei. The sequence goes on along the minus strand of NC_070606.1, from coordinate 62,185,899 downwards.
AGAGAGTCAAACGGGCTGTGCCACGCCACACAGCACCGAGTGCCCCATGTCTCATCCCTCCCCTCTGCTAAGGGCCATTGTGATCAGAAGCCAGGCAGCAGCAGTGGCCCATCTGCACCACCACACACACTGCTGCTGTATCTGTAGGAACTATCACTGGTGGTATTAGTCCAAGTGATTAAAAAATTGTTATTATTGGACTGGCACGTGATCGCTCTCAGGCCTAGTGAGAATTTTTGAAGTTCTCAAAATAAGAAATTGCTGGCTATGAGAGAATAAAAAAATCTACCACACTGTTACCCTTTCATCCAATACATGCAGGAAGATCCGTTTCTGCATCTCTATCCATCCCGTTACAAATACACAGATGGAACTTAAAAACAAGGACAAAAAGACTGGCTCTCATTTTACTAATTCTGCGCTCTTCGGAGTCCCTAATGGGGAAAGAGGTAAACTCTTCTGATGGAAAATCCATTTTCTCCCATACTTGGCAAGTGTCATTGCCCAGTCCAAGCATTCATGTCGCCAGCTATTACTGCGAGACTTAAACAGTGCAAGGGGAAGGGAGAGGCTTTAATCACCAGTACTGTTTTGCAGTGAATGATTTTTTTAAAAAGTCTGGAAGCTAGTAATTGACAACCCACCCCATAAGAAACAACTGATAAGTTACAGAAAATTTAAGGAACACTGTACTGAACAGAAGTAATCAGGTGAGTTGGAGTTGGGAAGAGGAAGCTTCTAACTAACGTTGCAGGGGACCTTTGCTAAATGAGACGAGAAAATGTTATAGAAAGATTTTGGACATGAAGATAGATATTAATAATGTGCTATATTAAAATCCACGTAGAGCCACTGTTCCCAGCTGATTGCTGAAGTATTTCTTTTCTCCATTAATAGCAAGCCCTTTTCTCCGTTAGTAAAGAGCTCCATTTAAAGTTTCTCTCAAGAAGCTATGCAATTATTCATAATAACAGTTCAGTGTATAGGTAATTTTCAGAGACTTCCTCTTGGTTGCTTACTTCAGTTGATGAAAGCATTAAAGAGTTTTCTTAGGCATGTGGAAAACCTTGACATAATTTAAAAGACAAATCTTATGCCACATTTGTTCAAAATATATTGTTGTGAAAGCACTGTCCCCACCCCAATTTAAGGTGTATTCTTGCTCTGTGTCAAATACTGCAGAAGCATATAGTCAGTATAGTACAACATAGGCCAGGACACAAAACTAATCCACACTATAATTGCTAATTTGTACTTCTTTTCCTTGTAAATTTTATTTATAATTCACATCTACAGTGGATTCAATAAGCAGCACAACAAAAGCTGTGAGAATGACAATAAAAACATTCACACAATACAAGCCATTTACCCACACAGATTTATCTCCTTGCTTAGAATGATATGCATGAATTTATGCTTAATTACAATTGTTCTTTTCTTTCTCTGTCTTTATTTTTGTTTCAGCTCCTAACAAGCAAAAGCAGTTTTGCCCCAAGTAACTCAATTAAGGATATCATGCATGCTAGAGCTTCAGTATCATCAAAATCACACAACAATTAACATAAAAAGGAAGTGTAGTTCAAAGCTGTTGTTAAAAAACACTTAAATTTTGACAGAATTAAACTGTATATAAGCAAGCATATGGAGCACTCTGTCATGCCTGAACATATTTGTCCTAGTCATTGATTTAAATAAATTTGAAACATGCACATGCACACCTCTGTCACTACACTTCTACCATTACATTACACTCCTACCATTAGATCCATTGGTGAAATGAGAGCTCCATAATGGCGGAGACTACCTTTAAGGAACTTGGCTAAAAAAGAGAATTTGCAATATATTTGCAGTCCATTAATTGGCATGGCATGTCATCAGCAGAGTACAGTCAAAATATGGATAACTTAAATTAATTTACACGATCACACTTAAAGGTGGTGAGTCCAGGTGCCCTGATGTCTACTTGTAAGGCAAGCCCTCGGTTTTAAGATTTTTCCTAAAGCACTTCATTTCTGGTTGCAAATAAATTATGGATCTTGTACTTCTAATCTGCAAATTGCTTTATTTTTAGTTATCTAGATTTTCCCTCCTAGCACTAGCCCCAGGGTTAAGGCTGACAGGTCTGTAATTTCTTGGACCTATTTTTTTTTAAAAAATGAAATTATGTTACTCATGCTGCAATCGGCAAACACTCATCCAGCTGCAGCCCAAAATGTGAAATGCAGAAGTGGAATGGATGCAAAGGGGAAGATGCTACAGAGTTGCTTCCTTGCTTAATTTTCCACCTCCAGCGCTCTACCCCCTCTCCAAATCTGCCCAGAACTGCTGTAAGGTTGATTCCAGTGCCATATTAGCACTGCTGGGCATGTCATTTTTTCAACCAAGCAAGATTTATTGTCCAGACCCAAACAACAACAACAACAATTTATTATTTATACCCCGCCCATCTGGCTGGGTTTCCCCAGCCACTCTGGGCAGCTTCCAACAAAATATTAAAATACAATAGTCCTTCAGATATTAAAAGCTTCCCTAAACAGGGCTGCCTTCAGATGTCTCCTAAAAGTCTGGTAGTTGTTTTTTCCTTTGGCATCTGGTGGGGAGTGTGTTCCACAGGGCGGGTGCCACTACCGAGAAGGCCCTCTGCCTGGTTCCCTGTAACTTGGCTTTTCGCAGTGAGGGAACTGACAGAAGGCCCTCGGCGCTGGACCTCAGTGTCTGGGCGGAACGATGGGGGTGGAGACGCTCCTTCAGATATACTGGACCGAGACCATTTAGGGCTTTAAAGGTCAGCACCAACACTTTGAATTGTGCTCGGAAACACTGGGAGCCAATGTAGGTCTTTCAAAACCGGTGTTATGTGATCTTGGCAGCCGCTCCCAGTCACCAGTCTAGCTGCCATATTCTGGATTAGTTGTAGTTTCCGCGTCACCTTCAAAGGTAGCCCCACGTAGAGCGCATTGCAGTAGTCCAAGCAGTAGATAACTAGAGCATGCACCACTCTGGCGAGACAGTCCGCGGGCAGGTAGGGTCTCAGCCTGCATACCAGATGGAGCTGGTAAACAGCTGCCCTGGACACAGAATTAACCTGCGCCTACACGGACAGCTATGAGTCCAAAATGACTCCCAGGCTGCTCACCTGGTCCTTGAGGGGCAGTTACTCCATTCAGGACCAGGGAGTTATTCCAAGGTAAACAAACTGCAGCTTCTATTAAGGTTAACATGCATGTTAGAGCTTCAGAAATATCCAGAAAAATGGGGTCAGTGTTGACAAGGCCCTGCTGTCTCCCCACATTTGCCATGTCTTAGGAGGAGGTAAGATTCCTTTCTTCACACAGGTGGGAATACCTGTGAGGTTCTCTCTTCTGATACCAACATGACATTTTTTAAAATGTGGGACTTTTATTTGCAGGTTGCCTACAAGTATTTTTGGAGCATATTTTAATATTATTATAGACTGAAGGTAGCAACTAAAATCCCCAGCTCCTCTGAAACTCATGCAAAGTAGCACATGCTTCATGGTACTCATGCATTTAGCTATTTATTGCACTAAACACCCATTAAACTGTCATGTACTCTGACTCTGCTGTGCAAGACAGTGACAATGCTTTTGTTGTGCTCTCAGAAGAGCTATTTATACACTCTGAGTCATGATTCTTGAAATGGTGTTCTTTCACCACCTATTAAAAATTAGAAGCATCATTAATTCCTACAAAAGCCACTGCATGTGCTCACTGTTTGGCTCCTTGGAGGAAGGAAACATTTTCATTGTTTCAGAGTCCTATTGAAATTACAAAGATTTCAAAATCAATATAGGGTGCAAGTATGTTCACCCACACCTGGTTATACTGAATACGATGAGGCTTGCTTTGCAACAGATACACTTTAAGATTTCCTTGCACATCACAGGACTCATTTTGCAACATTCAGACTCATTTGGCAATGCTTTTAGAAATGTGTCACCCTTTCCTCTGTTTAAGGTAACTTTTTGTTTGGCAAATTACAAATGCATGCACAATACAATTCTAGTATACCATTTTACACTGACATAAGTGTATGCTGGGTTGCCAAGGATCTAGGTGTGTGTTTGCGTGCGTGCGTGCGCCTATAAAAAGATTCCTAAATCAAGTTCAATAAGCTTGGATATATAACACAGAATTCCATTTTATATTAAATGTTTGGCCTGGTCCCTTCTTAAGAACCTACAAATAGTGGCTTGGCATGGCTGAAGACATGCAAAGAACAAGATGGTGCCTTTGCTCCATTCCACATACAGAAACCCACGATACTGGCAGCTGAACCTTCTTTCAGTACTGGCAATGGGACACTGTTCTCCACCACATTTGAGGGCAGCAGACTAACTCAAGAAGCACACAGCTCTGTCCTCCAACATCTCACTACCATTATCTGCAACTCAGCTTCTGCTGCCTGAGATGACTGCCTCACTCACTAATGCAGGAGTGGGAAACCTCTAGCCTTATGAGCCTAACCAGGCCTTCCAGGCCAAGTCATGCCCAACTGCCCTACACCTGACGGCCTAAAAACACAGGAACCTCAGGCCAATAATGCAGAACTTATGTATACTTTTGTATACATACACATTACCGTCTATCAGCCCCTTTGTAACTGACCTGAAGGTAGCCAAAGAAAAATTAAAGTGAGAGACTGCGACATGAAACCATTGAGTGCACCATTGGTTTCAATGCTGTGATTTGTGGTTTGAATTGGCACAGCAGGTTTTTATTACACTATGGGTGTTCATTAGTTCGCCTGTGTTATCCATTACAGTCATACTTTGGAAGTTACACAGAATCCGTTCCGGAAGTCTGTTCAACTTCAAAATGTTCAGAAACCAAGGCGCGGCTTCTGATTGGTTTCCTATAGTGCAGACACACGGCAACAATAGCCTTCCAATAGCCACGGCAAACATTCGCCTTCCAAAAAAGTATTCAAAAACTGGGACACTCACTTCCAGTTTTCAATCGTTCGGGAGCCGGAACGTTCAACTCCCAGGGCATTCAGGAGCAGAGATATAACTGTACTGTTTTTGTGTGAATGCCACTATTAGTGCCATCTGTAGTTTATGGCATTTCATTTCCTTCTGACTACACTGTTTACAATCTCTCTCCCCCGCTTCCCTAGTGTAAGTATGTACCTGCAACTCAAGACAACACTTTATACATCTGATGAAGTGCAGTACACAGTACAGTGGTACTTCGGGTGAAGTACTTAATTCGTTCCGGAGGTCCGTTCTTAACCTGAAGCACCACTTTAGCTAATGGGGCCTCCTGCAGCCGCCGCACCGCCGGAGCACGATTTCTGTTCTCATCCTGAAGCAAAGTTCCTGAAGCACTATTTCTGGGTTAGCGAAGTCTGTAACCTGAAGCGTATGTAACCCGATGTACCACTGTAGTCCACGAAAACTTCAGTCCTGCTAGTCTTTGAAGTGCCGCGAGATTCTTTGTTGCTTTTGCTGCAAGAGACTAACACGTTGGTCACGCCTTCGGAGCCCGTTACCTGGCACTATGTCCCATGAAACTCACTTGGGTTTACTTCTGAGTAAACATTACCCGTGCTCATCCGGAGTGTGTGGCTGATGTGCAATGACCTGGGTGGGGGTGGAAAAACTGCTTCCTTCTGTTGAGGAGGATCAGTGGAGCAGCTGTCTAGGCTCCGAGCCTTTGGGCGGTGGGGGGGGGGTGTTAACTAAGAAGCATGTTTTGAAATGGGGAAAAAGTTGCCCAGCTGAGATGGACAAGGCACAGCTTTCATTTGCAGACGGCCAAAATACGGGCGAGGCGAAGAACGTGTTGAAATTCCCCTATTCGCCCCCCTCCATCATTCAGTTTTTAGTTCATTAATATTTGTAATAACAAATATTTTTACAAAGGGGGGAGACTGCACAGCACAAGACAGAATTCCAGCCCTGATAATGTGGCAGGTTGGTAGGAAGAGACCATTCAGGGTTGTGCCGGTAAGATTGGAGCTGCTTCTCTTTACAGGCCGAGCTTGGTCCTCCTCCAGTGTCTCCTTTTGGAGTTGTACCTGATTTTATTGCCAGTTTTCATGCGGATCCATTGCGGGATGGGCCGGTTCTGCTTCTGCTTCTTAGCGAGAAACCGCTTGATCTTGAAAGTCTTGTGGGAAGACATACTCAAACTCCACCAACCGCTCACCACAATGGCTACAAACGAAAAGAGCTTGAAATGCCCCTATTACGTAATTGTCCACACCCTCAAAATCTGTTTTGCCAACCCCCCATTCCCTTCCTAAGATGGCGGCTTCGGAGACGCCTCTTCCCAGGATCCGTTCCCAAGAAGGAGGTCGGTGCACAGACTGTTAAAAAAGAAAACAAAAAACGGAGCAGCTTAGGGAAGCCCTCTGCCCGCGGCCATTTTTTTTACAGAGTCGACTTGCGCATTTGCCAGTCTGTTAAATCCACTCTCCTAAATGAGGCAAAGTCTCTGCAATGTTTGGAGTGCGTGGAGGAGGATACACAGTAAAAGAGAATATCATGGGCATGCAGCTACGGCGGGATGACGCTGTTAATGGCGCTGAAGTGGTCAGTCAGGCGCAGCGAACTAGGATGCTGACGTCATTAACCTGCGACTCCAGGGTGGAAGGTCCCTCCTGACGCTATACGACCGGGACCGACAGAGCGCCTGCGGGAAGTTGCCGTGGGGCTGGATGGGGGCTGCGGCCCGGGGGAAGAATGGCGAAGGGGCCCTGCAGAGGAGGGAAGCTCCGCAGCTGCGGCATTCCTCCTCAGTAGCTGGCGGTGAGCTCTTCGCCGTCCCTCTCCCGCCGACCGCCCCAGTCGGCTCAGGGTAGCTGGACGCCTCCCTTTCCCCTCCATGCTTTCCCCATCCCGCCGCCTTCTCCTGGTGCTTCCTCTTCGCTTTTCCTTTTCTCTCTTTTCCTTGAACCGACCGCCGCGCCCGCTTGATTCATTTTCTCTTCTGCTGGCTGCTTGTTTCTTAGGGCTCGTCGTTTCGCTTTCATAGAGCCCCTCGCAGGGGGGAGAAGGTGTTGCCAGGCCGGCGGCTCAACTCTTGAGGAGGCTGAGAAGGCAAGATGTCTTCTGGACTTAGGGCAGCGAGCCTCCCCGCCTGGAAGCGGCACATACTGGACGAATTGAGGCGACGGGACCGGCTGCAGAGACAGGCCTTTGAAGAGATTATCTTGCAGTGTAAGTAAAAGGTTTTGGTGGCTGCTTGAAAGTCTCCAGTTTAGCCCCAACAGCATACATTGTTCAAAACTGACTGCCAACCAATGATTGTGTGTGAGAGGCCATAGTGTGTGAGGAAGGTTATTTTTGCGGGATTGTAAACAACTTGTCGTCTGGGTGAAAGTCTTTTGAAATTTTCTTAGTCAGATTGAAGTAGCCAGCCCTGTTTTAATGGCCTTATACTTATAAGAGCATGTATGCAGAACGTTGCTTTTATAATGTTGTTTTCCGGTGCAAAGGTTAAAGTAAGTAAAACATTATTATCCTATTGCTGGATTGTAAAACTGGTGGTTTCTTTTGCTTTTAACTGAACTCCTTCTCATTAGATAACAAGCTCCTGGAGAAGTCAGATTTCCATTCAGTGCTGGCTGACAAGCTACAAGTGGAAAAATATGACTTGCCAAGCCGGCATGAGATCAGGTACTTGCTGAATCAGTACAAGTGATGGTTACTGTGTCTGGTGTTGTTCCCTTTCCACCAACGATGGCTATTTGTCATAATGGCTATGTACTGCTTCCAGTATTAGTGAGAGAGTGCTGTTGCATGCATGTCCTTCTAGGGCTTCCCCATAGACCTCCGGCTGATCACACTGAATGCAGAATGCTGGAATTGATGGGTGTTTGGTCTGATGCAGCAAGGCTTTCATGTTCTTAATATATGAATATATTTTAGCTTTCTTGTATAGCAGTTATTAAAACTACAGTCATACCTCGTGTTGAAGTTGCTTCAGCTTGAGCGTTTTTGGGTTGTGCTCCGCAGCGACCCAGAAGTAACGGAGTGCATTACTTCCGGGTTTCACCACTTGCGCATGCGCAGACGCTCAAAATGACGTCATGCGCAGAAGCAGCGAATCATGACGCGCGGACACAGGTTGCGTTCGCTTCAGGATGCGAACGGGGCTCAGGAACAGATCCCGCTCACATCCAGAGGTACCACTGTACTGTTAAGAACTGCTATAATGCTTATTGTCTGTACATATTTTCTTGGATGTAACTTCTCAATACCATTGGGCTTACTCCCAAGGAAAGGTACATATTATTTATTATCCAGTGATAGAAATGATACGCTAAATGTGTTGGTAATACTAGGTTTTTGAAAAGTTTAGCTAGCATGATTTTGAGCCATATAGGATATCTATAGGGCATGAAGACAGAATAGATGTTCACTATATCTGCAGGAACTGCGGGCATTTATCTTGGAGATCAATTCACCCATAGCTAAAATGGTCAACAAAGTACATAAAATCACTGGTGTACCGAACAGGAAAAAAGAAAATCTTGATATGGAGATACTGTGCTCTGCTTATGTAATCTAAGTTCTACATTGAAACATTAATTTTACTCTTTAAATGAAGTGAAATATGTTAAATATAGGGATAGCCATCTGAAACAAAAAGTTTGATAGAAAAATGGATTGTGGAAATTGGATAAAAAGTAGTTTGAAATGCTTTGTGAATTAAAAACTCAGAATTTTTCTTTTCTCATCCTCTGGAAAATTCCAGTCCAGGACATGATGGTGCAAGGAATGATTCTCACATGCAAGAAATATCCCAGCTTAGAATTAAGCATCAAGAGGAGCTGACAGAGCTGCACAAGAAACGTGGCGAGGTTAGGAGCACCCATTGTATCCATGTGTAACATTTCAATACTGTTCTTTTGCAGTGGTACCAGAGTAATTATAGGCTTACTGTGTTTGAAAACTTAACTTCTGTACAGTAGAACGTCGGTTTTCAAACGTAATCCATTCCGGAAGACCATTCGACTTCCGAAACGTTCTAAAACTGAAAGCGGAAGCCTCAGTTCAATAGGGAAACTCAAAACAGAAGCCGCGTCAGCCGTTTGGGTTCCAAAAAACATTCGAAACCAAAGCATTTACTTCCAGGTTTTTGGTGTTCGGGAGCCAAAGCATTCGAAACCGGAGCTGTTTGAGAACCAAGGTTTGACTGTATACTAATATTGTGACATTGGTTAATAATTACGCAGGTATCTCTTCAAGGAAAAACAATAAAGACACTTAGGTTGTATTCAGCTAACTTTTACTCAGAGTAGACCCATTGAAATCAACAGACCTAAGTCATAGTTATAACTTTCGGTAAATGTACTCTAAGTAAAAATTAGTTAAATGCAACTCTTTGGGTCTAGCAAATATTCCATATGTTTTCAAAGACTAGAGTAAATATTTGTAATAAATGTTTTAATAAATATTTAATAAATAATAGTATGATTTCAGCATGCATGAAATGTTATGCTAAGTTGGCAGATGTATGTATGCTTGGGTGTTCAGGAAAAAATGAAACACTGAGGTTAGAGGAAAATCAAACACAAAAAGTAGACTGTATTGATAGTTGCTTTTCCTCAGTAACATAGTTTCCTTCACAGTTGGCTCAGTCTGTGATTGACCTGAAAAACCAAATTCAACAGAAGGACAGCGAGATGCAAACGAATAATACAAAGTGAGTAGAACCCATTTACTACTTACAGAATTTGATTTTGGTGCTGGATGCCAATTTTTGGTTGAATTCTCATTATAACTGAGTGTCTTTGCCCACTTTAGGCTGGTACACGTGCTCTGCCCTTTCCCGGGGAAGCCAGACCTGGCTGTGGTAACACATGCCTTGGTTACACTGGATTATTGCAAAGTGCTTTACATATGGCTACTGTTAAGAGTATTCAGATGCTTCAGTAGTCCAGAATGTGGCAGCAAGGAGGCTGGTGGGTGGATGCCCTTGGTATCTTACTACACCTGCCTTGCATAGCCGGCACTTGCTACCATTTTGCTTCTGGACTCAATTAAAAGTGTTGGTGACTACTTTTAGGGCCTTAAATGTCTTGGGTCCATCATAAGTGAAGGGACTGACTTATTTTGTACTCACCTGCCTGTTGTCTAAGAACAGGTGAAGAAGCCCTTATTTGTATCCCACATCAGAAGCACGGTTTGTAATAATGTCAGAGGGTTTTCTCAGTGGCCACACCAACTTTGTGGAGCATTTTGCCCTCGTGAAATTTGGATGCCCACCTCTCCTGCTATCACTGGTGGGTGAATACCTTTTTATTCTGACATGTTTTTGCCCTGACTGGTAGCTGGTGTCTTTTTTTGAATACTGTGCTTTGCCTGCCTGCCTGTTTTTATTTCCTTCGGTTTTGTTATACTATTTAAGTGATCTTTAAGTGTAGTGAGCTACCTGAGTCATGTTTAAGCATTAGCCTGGGTAAATTAAAGGTAAAGGGACCCCTGACCATTAGGTCCAGTCATGACCGACTCTGGGGTTGCAGCGCTCATCTCGCTTTATTGGCTGAGGGAGCCGGCGTACAGCTTCCAGGTCATGTGGCCAGCTTGACTAAGCCACTTCTGGTGAACCAGAGCAGTGCCCGGAAACGCCGTTTACCTTCCCACCGGAGCGGTACCTATTTATCTACTTGCACTTTGGCGTGCTTCCGAACTGCTAGGTTGACAGGAGCAGGGACCGAGCAACAGGAGCTCACCCCGTCACGGGGATTCGAACCGCCGACCTTCTGATCTGATCGGCAAGTCCTAGGCTCTGTGGTTTAACCCACAGCGCCACCTAAATAATAAATATATGGGTCGCCTCTCTTAAAGGATTGTAGAATATTTGCAGAAGATATCTGAACTAGAGACAGAGTGCCAGGACCTGCGGAACAAGCTACAAGATCTTGAAAGAGCCAATCAGACTCTTAAGGATGAGTATGATGCACTCCAGATTACCTTTACTGCCCTTGAGGAAAAACTGAGAAAAACTACGGAAGATAACCAAGAGCTGGTAACACGCTGGATGGCAGAGAAAGCTCAAGAAGCTAATCGGCTCAATGCAGAAAATGAGAAAGATTCCAGGTATGATACCAGCAAGTTAAGACCTTTGAGTAGAGCTTACATATGCAGTAGAAGCCCCTCACCAAAATTTATTTTCCCCAAATTTTATCCCCATCTTTTCTGGGTGAACATAGAAACTCTGTCTCTGTGTATAGATCTCAGTATTTTTTCCAGTAATCCTGGCCACTTAACGACTCAGTGAATCGTGGCGAAGGGCATTTTTTGAGATTGAAGCCGATCTGAATGTAGAGCAATTTAAGAACGGTTTATGTAATATAGCTTGTGTCTGTTCAATTGGTCCTCACTAGCCTCGTTTGCATTCATGCTTGTAATGCTAATCTTGTCTCCTGAGTGAAAGCATTGGGTGAAGTTTGGAGCTGGGTTCCATCTGATGACACCCAGTTGTATTTCTTTGTGCCATCTGAGTCAGGGAAGGCTGTGTGAATACTGAACTGATGTCTGGGCACTGTAATGGGCTGGAGGTGGGGCAAAAAACTGAGACTGAATCCTTGTCGGTTGGTGATTCTCATGTCCCAGAATTGGACAGGTGACCTTCTGAAAATGGGATTGAACTCTACCTGAAAGAGCAAGTGTGTAGGTTGGGTGCATCCTTGGTTCTAGCTATGTCGCTGGTGGTACACGTGGTTTCAGTTGCTTGGAGTACTTTTTATTTGTTTATTTAAACAATTTCTATGACTACAGACATCTTAAATGGTACACAAAGATACAATGCAAAAAATTGTGAACATTGGTTGAGCCTCCTTTGGGAGAGAATTCGAAAGGCAGTAGAAATCAATATGACATAGAGATATTTATTGAAGCACTTCTTGGTGATTGTGCTGAACTCAGTAAGACGGTTGGGATTTCAGCCTCTGATTATTGGACCCTTGATATTTTTGAATCATTTGCACACTCCTTCAGAGAATGTCAGCCAGTGACAGGATTTCCTAGCATTTCTGTTTTCCCTCATAGAAGACGGCAAGCCAAGCTTCAGAAGGAACTAGCAGAAGCTGCAAAAGAGCCGCTGCCAATTGAACAGTAAGTCTTCCCTCACCTCATTCTTACATGTGCCAGTCCTAGGAAGCAGACACAGACCCCACAATGAACATTACTGGTCTGTTCAAGCTTTGAATGTTCTTCATTAAATTTTGACTATAGCATTCTGCACTTTGAAGTGTGCGGTCAAGTAGGGGGAAAGGTTCTTAATTTTACCTGTAAGAGAACAGAGGAATGCAAAATAAGCTCATAACTTTTAAGTTGGCAGTGTTGCATTACTTGATTGTAGAAATGGATGAGATAGATAAGAGATGGGAAGGGTTTCCCTGTGAGGTCAGGAAACTGGAGGTCCCTGCATTGTGAGCATTAGGGAATGCAGTGGGGGACCAGCAAAAAAGGAAACCGGTGAGCTGTTGCTGTGGTGCGTCTCCTCCTTCAGCAGCCTCTTCGGAAACGGGAAATGTTCCACTACATCACGGGTTCTTAACCTGTGGTCCATGCACACCTCTGAACCCCCAGCCAACCATTCTGGGCTATCCTTGGCTTGCTGATTTGAGAGAATTCACAAAGCAGTGGTAGGGAAGACACCTCAAGCTTCCACATCAAATTGAATTTCCTACTTTCCTGGAAAGTAACAAGCTACTGTTAGTTTATACTTACTACATTTTTTAAAAAAACAACAACAACAACCTACAATCAAAAATATTTTTAAATATTGATCTAAATTACTAGTATGTGAAAGCTGATCAGTTCTGTGCTTGAGGTTACGTCGACATAGAGTCCACATTTGCTTTCTCTCATTTTATTTTATTATCCCTGGAGTGCACAGAAATCACACTTTGTAAAATGTAAACAATGTATGCAGGCTCAGCTTGAATTTCAAAGGCAAAATTTGACTAAAAAGAATGGGTAGAATTCCACCTTACTTAGATGCTCAAGGCAACTTAGGTTTGGATTGGGCAAAACCAACGCTTCACAGTAAAAATACTCTGAAAATCAACAGGTAATAAAAACAAAAACAAAAGCAAATAAAACATCAGTGGCAAAACTCTCCTTACTGTTAGGCTAATTATTCCCACAATTCCTTAGTGCGCATAAAGAAGGTGTCTGTAAAAGTGCACTTTCCCTTTAGCCATATAAGGAAGCAAGCTTATGAATTCTGTTGAGAGGGCAGGGAGCCCAAATGCCTGAATGTCCTTCAACTCTCAAATGATTCAAAAAAGGCACGATCCTGTCCTCCAGGGATGACGATATTGAAGTGCTGGCGGATGAAACCTCTGACCCTGCTGATGAGACATCTCCGGTGCGCGCTGTCAATCGAACAGCCAGGTAAGAAGAATGGGGATAAAATAATGGATCCCCTGCCCTGACCCACAAGAAGCTAACAAAGAATTCCAAGGGTGGGGGAAGGAATTGCACATATCCTTAATGGTGTAGCGGTTTGAGAACTGCTGCTATTGTATCCTGAAAGGGAAAATACTTTTGAGAGAGTTGTTATTTCCAGTATGGATGTATTTGTGATTTCTTGGCTAACAAATGCCAGCATCTGAGGAAGCAGTGAATGTACTTGAGTATATTGCCTATGCAGTCCCTGTTGGGTTGGAGTTCTGTGTTCCCATTCATTTCATTGGGAAAAGATCCTGTGAACTATGCCCATGCCGTTCAAAATGTCAGTAGTTATGAGGCCCTGTGAAGTATCAGAATTGTTTTTAGTATGAGTGACCTCTCACTTTTCCACAGAACCATTTTTAGCTAGGGAGATCTCTCTTTTTTTACAATATCATTATACTTTAATGGAAGTATCCCAGAACTACCATTTCCTGACTTTTAAGTTCTCCCAGGAAAACAGAGTGTGAGCAGCTGCTGCCTTGTTTTCCACAAATTCCCTTTGCCATGCTGGTTCTTGTTCCTGGAACTGGAGGGAGCACTGCAGCGCTAATGCAAGGGAGGCCCAGAGCTGGCGGTATGGTCAGGTCTGTGGTCCTGTTCCAATGAAGAGGAGGCATGATGTGGAGCTGTTGCAGACAGTTCTTCTCTTGACTGAAAGGACCATGGCACAGCTACCTAAATTGGCTCTCACAGCTTTGGAGAGCTGTAATTAACCCATCACTCTGTCTGGGTGTGGCAAAGCCCTGTAATAGTGGCAGCAACTGCAGGTGGAAGGGAAGCAGGAAGCAGGCTGGCTTTAAGTATTTGGAAGACTGATAGACAGAGTGATGGAGACAGATCTTTATCTCTTCCCCCCCCCCCCCCTTAGTGGGCCAAGGCTCTTACCACAATTTTTATTTTAAAAATAAAAATATATCCTTTTCTTATGAAGCTACTCTTCCAGTTTCATATTCGGCTATGAAAATATTTCTGTATAAGCTCCTCTTGTGGATCATAACCACCTGATTGCTTTGTTTAGCTCTGAAAACTTATTTCTTAATACAAATTCTTAATTTTATTCTCAAAGTCTAAATGGCTTAAACCTCTGTAAGGTGCCTCCTCTTCCTGCTGTTAGGCCAACATGAATTGCGCTCAATTCATAATTGGTGATGCGAGCATTTTTATTTCTTCAGTTCCAACGTGGTGACTTTTTTGGCTGTCCTGAATTTGAATTTCCTGCTTGAAGTTGGGGTTCGAGGAGAAATGTTCTCCTTGTTGCATGCAGTGGGCTATGTGTGTTTTTGATCTCTGCTTGAACAACAAGATTTAAATCTGTCCTCCCCTCCTCTTTAGTAAGCGACACTCCCAGCCAGCTGGAGGCCTTCTGGACTCTATCACTAATATATTTGGGTAGGTTAGAATACATTCGCCTCTTTTGTTACATATCAGTACAATATGCACCAATATTCCAGTGATGCAAGGATTGCAAACAGTTGTCCTTATCTCAGCCTTTTTTTCTAGCTTCTGCCTCCCCGCCCCCTTTTTTTCTTTGGTTTTCAACTTCCTGTTCCTTACATCTGCTGTGTGCTGACTTCTGATCTTTCCCTCCAGTCTGTCTGAGTCTCCCCTTTTGGGACATCACTCTTCTGATACTGCCAGGTGAAAATTCGCTTGAAATTATTCACACTTAATCCAGCATGTGAGTGAGGGATGTTGAAGTAACTGCCTTGTTTTGATGTTGTTAACTGTAGCAGTGAAAAGACTTCCCTGTTAAAAGGTGCACTTTACCTTCTTAGATGAGGGCTGGGTTAAAAGCAAGAGCAAAATTAATTGCTAAGTTAACTGTAGTTGCAATGACTGTGCTGTGGCCTTTCATTGTAGTCCTTCCTGCAATGAGCTGAGCATCCGTGTCTAGGTGTAGAAATGCAATGTGAGCTTTAGACTGAGGAGTATATACCTTTGCAATTCAGTGGGATTTACTTTATATGGGAGAAAAATAAACATTTCTTTAAAATAAATTGAAAAGCTGCAGGAGCTTGTCTTAGCAGTGATCTTTGAATTGATTAGTTTTAACTCAGGACTCCATAAGGCTGCTGTAATGTTGGTGAGTCCATCCCCAGGCCAACAGCAATCTCAAGTTACCATGCCATCCATCAGGTCCACGGGAGAAGCCAGTTGCAAAGATTATAGCAGCCAGGGGAGTCCCAACCATGCAAAGCCATCTCTGTGGGTGTAACCACCCAACTGCTGTTATACCTGAATCGGGCTGAAGTTTCTCTGCCCCTTCCCTCCCATTCTTACCCTATTGTGTAGTTGGGATCATCTCCTTGCCTATAATTTGAAGACAGAGCTGGTTCCCACCTGTGCCTAACTATATGCATTGGTTGTGCCCTTTCTCAGGAGACGCTCTTTATCCTCATGCCCCACCCCTCAAGATAACGTGGAGGCACATCCAGGCGCAGGCAAAGAGGTGCGAGTCCCTACCACCGCTCTGTGTGTCTTTGTAAGTATATTTGAGAGACATTATCTTTAGATGTAGAACTTGGTAGCTTAACTTCTAGGTAAATCTGTTTTTTGTTTACTGATGTCGTCATTATGTAATTGTAACCATTTATGTAGATGTCCCTCTCTTGCTTTCACATCTTCACTCACCGTGCTTGCAGTGGTGAGTGTCCTACCATCCGCTGGTGAGCCCGACCTGTTCCAGCCTGCCTTCTCGCAACTTGGGAGCAGCAGAAGTGGGAGGGAATCCCTGACCCCTCCCCAGCTCCGAGATTGGGAGGAAGGCTAGAGGTTAACCTGGCTGCTGTGCAAAACAGGCCTGGAGCCTAGGAGAGGAGCCAAGTAATTGCCCATGGCAGAGGGAGAGGCAGGGTCCTGATGCCCACAATAATTGACTTGGCTGACAAGGGGAGCCCGAAATTGGGCCCCTGTTTTAGAGTTTTCTAAAACAAGTCACAGACTCGTTCATTAATAGATGTTTTGCTGAGGTCAGTGATGATGTCATAAATCTCTGATTGCACTGGTGAATTGCACACCCGCTACTTTCTCAGCTCCCAGCAGCTTTCTGCTTTCTGTCTCCCATCCACACTTTAGTAATGCTGTGAGGTGTTACGAGGCTGCTGACAATATGCGGATAAAGTCAGTGCATGCTGCCAAAGTATAAGCGGCTTGGCACCGACTGCTATCTGACAAAGTGAGCCAAGGAGCTGGTAGTTTTGGGATGTGTCTTAATGTGCATGATCTTTAGTTTTCAAGCTGAGACCTCGTGATTGTGAATGGTGAGAGGAGAAATACGTTCCATCTAAAATATAATGGGCAGGAGTCCCCTAACCATCTTAGTTGGTTGAGAGACCACAGCCATTGTTCTAGGGATGTTTATTCTAGAGATCTGGTTGTTATACTGTATATTCTTGGTTTCATGTAATTGAAATCAAACAGGAAAATAGTAGTTTTGACAAATGATCCACTTGGTGTTACACTGTGTGAGTGTGGTTCATGCTTCAAGCTTGCAGTATCTCTTGTAGGCTGGAGTGTCTCTTGATACCATCTATAACTGTTCATGTCCTGTTTCTTTTCCATCCCCCTAGGATGCACACGATGGGGAGGTGAATGCGGTGCAGTTCAGCCCTGGCTCCCGGTTACTGGCAACAGGAGGCCTGGACCGGAGAGTCAAACTCTGGGAAGTTTGTGGAGGTAAGTTCCTTAAATAGGTACAAATGAGCTTTCTCCTAAGATTGATCCCATAGTTGACATCTTCAAAATAATTGTGAAGATCTGCAGCTACAGTGCAGAACATTTGAAAGAGCCATTCTCATATGGTGACTAGGATGTTGGGTTTGGATGTAGGAAACTCATCTTCAACTCCCCACTCAGCTGTGATGATAAATGTCTTCTCCAGAACTGTTTGCTACTCAGAGAAGGGAGAACTGATCATTCCAGTGGGACAGCATTTGCTTTGGATGCAAGAGGTTCCAGGTTTGGTCCCAAACATTTCTAGTGAAAAGGCTATTGGGTACCAGAACTGGGAAAGAGTGTCTGTGTTGTCTGTCTTTCTATCTGTCTCTTTGACCAAGACTCTGAAGAGTCACTGTCAGTCAGACAGTGGACCAGTAAGGCAGAAGCAGTAGTCTGTCTTGTTTGCAGATCAGCTTCCTATCGCCAAGAAAATGTATACGGCTTACAGTTGTATGTCACTGATCCTGAAATATCAGATCTGTGTCTTTTCATTATGATGTTGCTTTTTTCAAATACTGTCCTTCAATATCTGTATAACAACATCAGAAATCATCCCAAAGTATCCTTCCATACATGACTTGATAAATTGATTTATTGTGATGGTTTGATATTTTTTCAGGCCATTTTATTGTGTATTTTTGTTGCACCCTGCCCTGACATTTCTTTGAATGAAGAACTAGTTTTAAATCCTCTAAGAAAACAATGAAATGAAATAAATACACATTACTCTTGCTTATGGCTGAATGAAATAGACATGGGTTCAATCTTTTTCCTGCCTCCTAACTCTTGTTTCTTTTTTCTTGCACCACAGAAAAGTGTGAACTTAAAGGCTCTCTATCTGGCAGTAATGCAGGGATTACAAGCATAGAGTTTGATAGTGCGGTGAGTATTTATTATAGCCCTTTTTTTTGCAACTGTTTCCCACCGCACTTCCCAAACCATGTCTCTGAAGTAAGCACAAAATAGATAAGGGAGGAAATGACACAATCGTCCAGAAATAGGTACAAAATTAGAGCCATTTTAGCACTGATTAATACTGTCCTTTTCGTAAGATTGACTTGCTTATGCCTTTTGTATATAACATGCACTGATTTTTTGCCAAGGTATGAAATGTCATAGTTTCATAACTCGTGAGGCACATGGCATAAATCTCTGCTTCTTTTGAGATCTAACAGTGTTTTGCTGAGGTCAGTGATGAACAGTAAAAGGTCTGATTTGCCCAGTGGTTTTGCCTCCTTTACCATCGCAGCTCCCAGCATTTTCGCTTCCATCATACTCTAGACATGCTATGATTGGGGGAGTATTTGCTGATAAATAGAGATACGTTCAGTTTGTGTTACTCTAGAGCACTGGGTAGACGTAACTGACATTGTTATCCAACATAAACAGATAATGGAGTTTTTGAGGTATTGGAGCCACTTTATGGGTATATGATCTCAAATTTTTAGCTGAGACCTCTTTTGCAGCAAAACATCTTTCTCAAGAGCTCGTGTCAAGTTATCAGCTGCAGCAGGAAGAAAGTGGGAGCAGGAATGGGGTGGGGCACTAAGTGTGAAAAGACTGAGCAGTGGTAGATGAGTAAAGAAAATTGGATGAGAGGTTCTTTAACTTCAGGTAAGAAGGTGAAACAGAAAGCAGCTTAAAGACAATACAGAATCTTAATGATAAGGGTACTCACTGTCTCAGCATCAAAAGAGAGGACAGGAAGAGACCTAATAGGCGGTCAAGAAGAAGTAGCAGGATGTGGCAGTGATCTGAAATAAGATGGCGACAGGCGGATACAATATTCCTTCGATGCAAATGACCATGCAGGTGGTAGTGGTTCTAAAAAATATTTCTACAACAATGAGAAAGCCAGGTGCCCTCCAGTTGGTGGTGGATCAGCGTGGACAGTGGGTTAGGTCACCTGGAAGTTGTAGTCCATACAACATCTGCAAGACCAGAGGTTCCCCATCCTTGTTCTACAAGAAGAAAGATCAAATTGAAAGAGTTTAAAATTGTGTTTCCCCAGGGTTCTTATTTATTAGCCGCTTCAAATGACTTTGCCAGTAGGATCTGGACCGTGGATGATCATCGGTTACGGGTGAGTATCTTTTCCCCACAGGTGTGGCATGTATGCCTGCTTCTCACTTGTCTTCTAAATATCAAAAAGTGTTAGAAATTTGTAGGGATGTGCTGCAGGATTTTAACTGCAGCTCTTGAAACCTTTCAAAATTGAGTGGCTCGTTAATCTCTTTTCTTCTTTTACTTACAAAGAGCTCTTACAGTTAACCTGGCAGATGCATATTGCTGATACGGGTAGAATGTACTGTTTGAGAGATCAGCAAACCAGGAGAGGTTCTGAAGGAGAACCTTCCTGAGAAATTTTTATACTTTGCAGAATTTTGCTTAACATTGATATTAAAACACTGCTGAAGAATGATATTGGCTTTGGTGGAAGCAGACCAGTTCTAGGTTGGTGAACAGATAAAAGTAGCGTATTTCTCCTTTGCATTTTGAAGTTGGTCTTCATAAGCATAAAGACACATTTCATGTTCATCTCTTTCACTCTCTAGTTTGCTCCCTCTCTGCCATGCAGATGGTCCAGCTTCCAGCAACTCCAGTTCAAAATCTTCTAGGGTAGGATAGCTGCAGTAGCCTCCACTGTTAGTTGGAGTTGACAGTAGACTAGAGGCTCGAAGGGACCCAGTAGAAGAAGCTTCATTTTACTGTAAATACTAATATGTGTGAACTTGCGGGGGGGGGGAGGCCTCAAGATTCTAGGAATTGCTTCCCTGAAAGGCTGTGACTCTATGCTAGAGCATCTGCCTTGCATGCAGAAGGGCCTGAGTTCCATCCCCAGCAAGTCCTGGTAGGGCTGGAGAAGTTTCTTGCTTGAAACCCTGGAATGCTGCAGCTATTCAGTGTAGACGCCCTCCCATCAGATGTCAAAGCGATAAACATCTACCTGACATTCAGAAGACATCTGAAGGCAGCCCTGTTCAGGGAAGTTTTTAATATGTGACATTTTAGTGTATCTTTCATCTTTGTTGGAAGCCGCCCAGAGTGGCTGGGGAAACCCAGCCAGATGGGCGGGGTACAAATAATATTATATTATTATTATTATTATTATTATTATTATTATTATTATTATTATGCTAGATAGACGAATGGTCTGACTTGGTATAAGGCAGTTCCCCATGGATCAGACAAAAGTCTAGTTAGACTAGTATTCCATCTCCAAAGATGACCAGCCATATATCTCTGGGAAGCAGGACAAAATGGCGAAAGCCATCTCCTGTTGTATATCCCTGGCACCAGGTAATTTGGAATATACTCCCACTGAACACTGAGTTTCCATTTAGCAATCATGGCTCATAGGCCCACCCTCTATGGTTGCTGACACCTTACCCAACTAAGAGATGTGGATGCGGTCTTCTGTACAGCAGGTGATTGGCAAACCAGCATTTGACACACCAAACTAGGATTGTTTAGATCTCAAACCGGGTTTGAGTCTGGGTAACATTATCAGCGTTCTGTGCTTGCTAAATGGTTGGATGGCATGGCTCAAGAGAGCAACTGTTGCCAAGCCTTTTCACTAATAGGATGTCAATCTCTTTCTAGCACACGCTCACGGGGCACAGTGGAAAAGTCTTGTCGGCCAAATTCCTATTGGACAATGCACGCATTGTATCTGGGAGTCACGACAGAACCCTCAAACTGTGGGACCTGCGCAGCAAAGTCTGTAAGGAAGCTATTCCACGTATACAATAGCAGTTCCCTTGCTTTTTGTGTGTCTCGCATGTGTTGAAGGGCACAAGAGCAGAACTTTTATTGACTTGTTATTTCTCAAAAGTGTACAAGCTTGATACTGATCACCCTTCTATTAAGATTCTGATATCTACTTGGAATCAAAAGTAGTTTGTTCTACCATGTTGTATTACCATAATGCTCAGCAAGAGGGCGCCACGTCATCCTTCTACTTGAGATTCTTGTGACAGGGTGAGGTTGCTCACAACGTCTTTGGAGCTACTTTGCTTGTGCTTAGAGGGGTTAGCTTATGGGGCTGGCATTCTTACTGGTCAGTAAGATTAAGACAGTAATTGTGTTTGGTGCATGAGTGATGGGTTCAACTGTTTTTTTGCTGAGAGAAGAGTATGGTTGGAGTGGGGGTTATAGTTGTTGTCTTCTTTTTTTAAGGCATAAAAACAGTGTTTGCTGGCTCCAGCTGCAATGATCTGGTCTGCACAGAACAGTGTGTGATGAGTGGACACTTCGACAAGAAAATTCGCTTTTGGGATATTAGGTAAGTTTGAGATGGAGGATGCGCTGGGGTAAGGGGACATTGAAAAGGCCCTGATCAGTGACGTTCCGCTGCTTCCAGGGCATGGGAGATTCCTTGAGCTGTGATTTATGCAAATAGTTCAGACTTCACAGTTCCCTGCAGGATATTGCGCACCTGTGTCTGAGTTGTTATTAATGTCAGGGGTTGCATGAAAAGGAGGTGATAATTTTTATTGAAAACAACATGAGCTAGGGAGAGAACCCTTGGAAAATAGATGAGTTTTTCTGGAATTCTCCAAGAAAATTCTTAGATGCTGAGCCAATTCTGAATCAAACTGAGATGAGCTCACCTGCTGCTACTTAAATACTCCTCTGCATGTATGAAGATTAGAAATATGATTGTCTTTAAATTCTTGCTCACATGCTTGGAAAAACTAATTCTGTTCTAGACTGCGAGTGGTACAGCGCAGAATTTAACTAGTCCTGTGTATAGCATGTGAACCGTGATATCTGGTTTCCATCCCTTATTATAGTATGCTGCTGCTAACTAGTGAGGCTTTGCATTCTCATATGCCTGGCAGCACCGAGCAAAGAAATGCTAACTCTTGTCACCTTCTGTTTTTTAGAACTGAGTGTGTGGTGCAGGAAATGGAATTGCTTGGTAGGATTACAGCTCTAGATCTCAACCCAGAGAGAACAGAACTCCTCACCTGTTCACGAGATGACCTGTTGAAGATTATTGATCTCAGAGTCAGTGCTGTCAAACAGACTTTCAGGTGAGTACTGCTTTACAAGTGGGTTGTGGAGTTATAAGCCTGCTGTATGTGTAGTGTTGCTACTAGGACTGCAGGGTTAGCCATGATGATAACTGGCAAAGGTAGTAAGTAGGCTAGTCTGGTCCTGGAAAACCTCTATTTTGTACATCTCATACTAATATAGAAGCTTGTTAAATCCAGGAGGGATCCAGGTTTGTGTATCTAACGGGTGCTGTGAGGTGTTCCCTTGTTGTTGGGTTATTCATATTTGGATCTGTAGAGATGAAATGTCAATTATTTCATAGCTGCCCTAAAAGTAAAATGTGAAAGATAGAGTTTTAGTTAACCTTTTTGGGTTTTTTTTTGTTTTTTTCTTCCAGTGCTCCAGGGTTTAAATGCGGGTCTGATTGGAACAGAGCTGTATTCAGGTAAGCAGCAGTGTTGATTGAACTACAGGGCACTTGAGAGGGATGTGTGATACTTTTCATTTTATGCACTCAAGATCCTGAGTAATCCTCTTTATAAAAAGTAATGTTGCATTTCATGTCCAAGTAACCAGAGTTCCAAAATAATTTTTTATTCTAATAATTAAGTTACCCAGTTTTAGCTTCAGAATTTTAGCTTCCTTGTGTGAATGTTATTATTTTTGCACATGCTGCTTACTGGGTGCTACATAGTGAAAGATCTGATCAATGGGTGGTGATGATGATGATGATGATGATGATGATGATGATAATTGTTGTTTATTTGCACCCCACCCATCTGACAGGGTTGCCCCAGCCACTCTGGGCAGCTTCTAGCATATATAAAAACATAATAAAACTTATTAGCAAAAGTGGAGAGATGAACTTGGTACTCTCCCTTCAAGGTAGATAAGGGGTTCTGTGCTTGTATGAAGCTTTGGACTCAAGATTCTGTTCCCACTGTTTAGTAAGAAGAGATTTTAGGTTGAGTGTCTCATTAAACTGGACTAATTTTCCTGAAAAAAATTATGAATTCTAGAGCCCCTAAGCTAGCTTGTAGTGCTGGTGAGTGGAGCACACTCTATGGTGCCCTAGACAAGAAGAAAGTAATTTAGCATCAACTCTTTATTCATTGCAACTAAATGTGTGCTTTCCCCCACTTCCCCAAGCTGACAGAAGGGGTGTCCCCATCATTCTATTCCTTTATGACACTTTGCCACCTGGCTAGACAAGCAGCTGTTCTACCATAGTCACGTTGCCGGGTGGAATTTTGGAAATAGTGCAGATGAATTGCCAAATATCTGCAACATGGGTACCTTACCACCTTTCATCTGCTGCAGTTTGTGTTGAATAATTTGTGTTGACACCACTACTATAGTACTTTCTGACTCTCTGAAGAGAGTCTGTTTAGCTTATGACTTCAAAGCTCTAGTTTAAACTATGTCTGTTGCGCTGCATTTCTGGGAGGCTTTGGGTGGGTGGGCTTACATAGTGATTTTGCATTATGAGCACAGTATAAATTAGTGGTGGAGGCCAGTATCTTGACAAAAAGGTAAATAAATGAATCTTTTTCTGCTCTTTCCCTGAACCCAACTCATGATTCTTCAGCCCTGATGGAAATTATGTGGCGGCTGGCTCAGCAGACGGGTCACTCTATATTTGGAATGTGCTTACTGGGAAAGTGGAGAGGGTACTCTCTAAGCATCACAGGTGAGCCAAGATGATGCTGTCAGAATGCCAGAGATCTTGTGTGATGGTGAGGTAGTCCTATAGAAGCCTGTAAGCTGAAGTTTAACGCTCCCTCAGTGATTGGTTTAATGACTAAGGCAACAATCCTAACCCCACTTACCTAGAAGTAAGCCCCATTTAATTCAGTAGGACTTAAATCTGAGTAGACTTGGTTAGGATCAACCCCTAATTCAGTGTATCATTGGTATGCATTGAGATTAAGAAATGACATCCGAGCAAATTTGAGTGGCTCAACTAAGTTGCAGCACACGCTTTAAAAAATGAATCAGCTGAGACTGAATAGCATTTCTTTCTTTAACCTGGACTCTGAGTGTATTTTGCAATCTAATAAACTGATTTCATGCTTCGTTTCAGCAACTCAATCAATGCTGTGGCATGGTCACCATCTGGAGCCCATGTGGTCAGTGTGGACAAAGGAAACAAGGCTGTGCTGTGGTCTGAATTTTGACGTGAAAACACAAAAACCAGCATGCCAAAAACCTGCATGGGAGGGCAGTGGTCCGCATCTGTCTGGACAGGGCAGAAGTCCAGTGCCTAACTTCAGGCAAAAGTCTTTTGCTAAACACAAAAGTTTGGGTCTGGGAAAGAGCTGCTGATGCATCAGCCAAGGAAGAAAACCCCTTCCCATCGAAAGTACGTTGCTAGCATTCAACCTCCGTCAAGGATTGACTTCATTGGGTGGAGTCATTTAAGATGTATCATCTCTGCATTGGAAAGAGTTTCCACACCAGACAGCAGTGCCAAACAATTCCTTACTTTCCAGTGGCACTTCAAGCTCTGGAGTGTTCTAGCAGAGTTCCTGTTTGTCCTGATGTTATGCATGTACTGTCACCTGTGTTCTCTTCTGTGGGCTGGCTTAAGATGCGATGTGAAGGATCCTGAAACATAGGAAGGGTGGGGGCTCAGCTGTAATCTCACGTGAACAAGCCCATGACATTGGCAGTTGCGTCGAGGGAGACACTAGCATTTACTAAATCGCAGCGCCCTGTATCATCTTAACTTGCCATTGAGGGAATTGTCTGTTCTAGGGTGGTTGTTTTTTTCAGAGATGCTGCATCCTCCAAAGGCTTTCCAGGTGGCAGTGGAACGGAAGCATTTTAATGTGACCCTGTTTGTATTGGGTTTTAATTGTGAGCTAGAATGATAAGCGCTGCTGCTGTGATGAAGAATGTACAACTAGCAAGACTTCAGCACCAAAACCAAATACACGGTTACTTCTGCTGTCCTCCTTGTATTGGAGCCTCTTGAGTGCAGAGGAGCAAAGGTGGGGGGATAGAGCCCTGAATGTAAATGTCCTGGTGCTGGCAAATTCAGATCACTTGCCACTGAGAAAATGTGCAATATTCTTCCTGTGTTCGAGCTCTCTTTCTCTCTCTTTCTCTCTCTTCTCTGCCATGGAGCAGGGTGGTTGGCTTGTGCCCCTCGGCATTCAAATGCACAATATGGTTTGGGGAGGGGCTAGCTTGTGGCACTGAACATTGATGCAGCCAAACACTTTTTCCACATCCAGTGGGCTGTGAGACAAGCCACCAGCATTTAATTGCCTTTTAATTTGCACTTTATAATTTTGCTTCCTTCCTAAGCTTGTTTTTGTAGGGAAGTATTTGTATTGAATGGCAGAGGTGAGCAGGAATTATTCATGTCCGGGGTTTTTGCCAGGGGACCCCTCTCGTTTTGACAACTTCTGCAGAGGAAAACAGGACACGGGACAAAAATCTTATTTATTGTATTAATCCGCCCACTAGTACTTGACCGGTTATAAATAAACCTGTGTCCTGCTTCTAAATCCACGCTGCTTTCCCTTTCTTCTGTTAACCAGTTTGGGCCGGGGAAGTGTAGAAAATTATCTGAACAGATGGCAGAAGGCTTTCTCTTAAATATTGTGGCTTGCAAATCTGTGATGGGATACCATGGTGGTGGGAAGCAGGAAACTCTTTACATGTGGGCTCTGCTTGTTGCTGCTGACTGTTGTGTCTTGCTGGTGTTCGAAGGTGCTGGAGGCAGAAGAAGGGATGACTCAGGTAGTTTTCACCTGAATGTAACAGCCTAGCTAAGCATTCTACCCAGAAATCTGTTTGTAAGGAGATCAGGTGAGTTTTTCGTTTAATACTGCAAAGGGGGAAGTTCATATCACAGCTTGCAGAGGTTTAGCATCCTTTCAGTGTAGTCTGCACACATTGTGGCTCTCTTTAATTTCTCTCCCTCCTGTCTACACAGCTGATATTTAACAATTGACACAAATTCGTGACGTAGTTCAGGTCTACTGGAACAGACAATTCCACACACACAGCCTGGAGCACCTTCCCTTGATCCAAACCTCCGCAACCTCTTGTCTACGAATTGGAGTACAGCAGGTTTCCATAGCAAAGCTGCCAAATTATTTTCACATCCTCTTCCAAAGACCATCAACATGGCAGCATCCAGAGTAAAAGCTGCTCACTGCAAAAAAGGTCGAGCTGGTCTGTAAGCGAGGTTGGTGGGCACCTGACTGGTGTCTTCTCACAGCAGCAGTTCCATATGTAACAGTGGCTAGGAGTGGAGAGAGTTAAACCTGGTAGAATTAAACCCTCCAGGTTGAGGAAGGGCTAGGAGCAGCGGGGGAACAAAGTTGCTGCTATGGACTCCCACAATGTGACTCCTTTGTCTTTTCATCTGCTTAACAGGCTGCCTGTTGCTTTTCCATTGTGCACAGAGCCCTTAGCGGCTGCGCAGTAGTAAAGAGAATGCCAGTCTTCCCCATTTAGCAAGAGGATCCCCCCCCTTCTCGTTTGTGCAATTTTTTGTGCTGCTGCTGAGAAACATGGGGGTGTGGTTGGGGGTTCCGTCTTCCTCCTGCTAGAGGAGGAGTGGGAACTTTGGGCCTGAGAGCTTAATCCCACCAGGATGTCAGGCGTGGGGCAGGTGAAGATGCAGTCACCTGGAAAGACCCGTGTATTCAGTGGATTGTCAGGGTCTGCAAAGTGCATTGCACAGAGCTATGCAAGCCCTGACAACAAACCTGTTACAATGTTAGATGGATTTAACAAAATGTCCGCAGTTGCCTCCTTTCCACGGAATCTGTATGTTTGGTGCCTTGACGCCTCATGTAGTAAAAATCTGACATTGCATATCCTGGCTAAGAAAGCATCAACACGGATTGCTGCCTCAAACCGTTGCTCCATCTAGCTATTGTTCACTGACTGGTAGTGGCACTTGGGGGTTTCGTGTGGTTGGGTGAGGGCTCTCTCAATTCTAGCTGGGGTTGCCTGGAATTGAACCTTTGACCTTTTGTAAGGAAGGCATGTTCTCCACCACTGAGCTACAGCCCTTTATCATCTGCACTCTGCATAGTTGACCTTGGGGATCTAGCAAATACCCAGGACAGTTCCTAGTGCTGAATCAGTGGGATGAAGGATTACTTGAGGATTATGCATTGTTTCCAAAGGAGGAGAATGGCGCAGGCAGAGGTGGGAGTGGTGAGGTGTAATGTAATAAACTAGGCAGGGTTAGTCTTGTGCTACAAAACTGAGGATCTAGTGAAATGGGGGCCCAATGCAACCTTCCATAGGGAGAGTTATGATTATACATCCTGCCTCCACACACCACCTCACTAAGGAGCTGCGGCTTTCATTTTAGAGAAAGTTAAAACTGGAAGGGGATACTGAGCATATTTTATTGTTCAGTATTATTGTTTAGCCTTATTATGATTGAATTATAAATTTTATTAAATACCAGCAACAAGCCTTGGAATAAAACACAGAAGAATTGAGGTCTGCACAAACTTGAATGCTTAGGAATATGTCAAATTGCTCCCTCCCTATGGAAATTTTGTTGTTTGCACTAATTAGAAGGAGCTTCCCTCCCCACATCCCCGGGCTTAATACATTTTTGCCATGAGTTAAGTCATATTTGCCTTCCATAGAAGTGTCGTGAGCCTTATGATGTGGGGGTGGGGTTTTTAAAGTGAAAGACTTCTTCGAAATAATCTCAAAATAATCTTTGAACATTAATGCCACTTCCAATTTGTTTGCAATACAAAATACTACTCCAGCCACCGAAAAATTGATTAAACATTGGTGAGTTTAATGTGTACTTCTCAGATGTGCCATCCTCCTTATCAATCACTTTTGGGTTGCTAGCTATTATTCAGCTAATCCCAAATAGAGTGAATTATATTTTTACAGTTTCTGTGTGTTCTGTTCCTCAGAATGCTTCACACTGTCTCAAGCAGTCATAAATATTAGAAATTAAACATGTTACTGCAGCCTCTTTTAGTGAAAATTTGGGCTGTTATTAGTAGATTGCATTTCTAACCAGGTTGTGAGGTTGTGCACACCATCCAGAGGGGGCAGTTAATGGGGACCACATGAGATGATGTGGGGTGAGGAATAAATGCTGTCTGTGCTGAGCACACCCAGATCTATTTTTGTAGTTCAGCTTAACGTGCACATCAGCCTCAAATATGCACATGCAGAAGATGTATTTCAGAATGTGCTCTCTGTTTCTCCCTGCCTCCCTCCCTGGCCCATAGCTAATGACAGTGCCGCACATGTGCAGCAGTTCTTTGCTTCCAAATCCACTGTTGCGTGGGCAAACTGATAGCTATATCAAGGAGGCTGCAGATGATTCAAAATGCTCTATCAGTTATTCACAGAGAAACGTGCCACATTCATTTCCAATATATACTAAAAACAATTCCAGGGTTCTGTCACATTCTGCTGTAACAGCCTATCAAGACAAAGAAATGGAATGTATTGTAGGCTTAGCACATGGAGCCTGGCTTTGCTCTCCATATCACCCATTGAGTTGTAAAGGAGAAATGTTCTTACTGTTCTAGTCATATTAGAACAGGGAGAACACAGCCATGAGGTACATAATAGTTCTTGCCCTGATGTCCCCACAAACACACTGCTTTACTTTATCTCATATTTCACACTTGCCCAGATGTTATGATGCAGTTCTCCAATCAAACACTGTCCACAAAAATACATGCATTATAGGCAAGTGTGCATAAAAATGAAAATATGTGTGAAAATAACATACAAAGATATATTGTACTGGGGGAATTGCTTGCATAAATTTGTACATAAATGTACATAAACATAAAAATATGTTTATTAGGAGAAATTCACAAAAAATGCAAATAATTTTCATGAATACACATTTTTTCTCCATAGTAAACTGCTGCAGAAATGTGGATAAATGAATTTAAGACTGGAAAAATGAGAAACACAAACAAAATGGGAATTTTTGGTTTGGGGAGATGGTAGTGAGGCACATACAGTTCTATAAGGTGCTTGCATTTTATAAAGGCATGCTATTAACTATTACAGAATCGGTAATGCACAAACAAGTGCTTATCTTTAGCTCATTAGCAGGCTGGGATGATTTTCAGCCCTAGTAAGGAAGAGATAAAGAGGTTTAAAATAAAGCTGCTTTCAATAACCTGCTTGCTAAATCTTCTGTGTGTTGTCTATGTGCATTGTGAAATCGGGAAGCTTGACATTGTAGAATTGAGGTCCCTTAGATAATGCCCAACACCGCTGATCTAACCAGTTTCCAATCTGATAATCCAGGTATAACATTCTGGCTCTGGATTCGCTATTGGAAACTTGGCCCCCTAAGCACTAAAATCCCATTTCCAGATCCGCTACAAATTGCCACCCTGGCCTCTAAAGGGCCTAATGCTTCACCTTCTTAGAGAACAGAAGACCAAGCAAGCTCTATCGGCCTGGATTATGTTGTTTTATATGTTGGGTTAGGTTGGGTCTTCATTTTACTGCTCCTGGAAGTTTCTCTTTCCCTCAACCACTGGGGTATTTGGAATTCCACCAGGTATGATATTTTGTTGTTGTTGCAAATTTGCTGCCTAAGGCAGAATTCCTAAGAATGCCTCCATTGAATTTAGTGGGCTATTTCTAAGTAAGCAGTGTTTACGATTGTCCTGTAAATGTCCTACTCTTTATTTCTCTGGTGCGAGCAATGCTCATCTCCAGTGAACCCATTGAGATTTTGGGTGCTTCCAGGCTGTTGCCATTTTCCATTTGCATTCAACCACATACCGACAAAGTCAGGTTTGGGCTGTTATAGTTGCTTGGAAGGCTTTGTGGAACAATCCTGTTTCCTCAGAAGGTTGGACTTTTTTGCTAAAAGGAAAGTGATGGAAAAATGCATGGGAAGTGTAGGATAACACTTGCTTTGACACAATGTCTTCTAACCTCCCTGCAAACAAATGTGGATGAATGCTCTAAATAGGTAATCTAGAAGCACCTTTACTTCAGAAGAAGCATGCATGGGATGCTTCTGTAAGAAATCTTGTGATGAAGTTGATTTATAAGATAATGTGAATATAAAATCAGTCAGGGGCAAAGGACTCCCCACAGAGACACCCCTGTCTGGCTCACCTGGACAGATGGAAAGGAGGTGAGAAGCTCATTTCATTTCTTGAGGATCATGCCCTTGATAACCAACAAGATTGCTTCCATCTTGGGACGGAGAGAGAGGGAAAATGACAACATGTATACTGGTACTAATGGTTCTCCCCGCCCCCTTACTGAATGTACGGCATTGACACAAGGGATGGGAATTAACGTATTCTATAAATCATTGTACTTCACTTTTTCAAAAAGAGTATCTTTTATAATATCTAAACTGCTTTTAAAGTCTATAAAGAATATATACGGGGCAGGTATGAGATAAGCATGTAAATGCATTTTAAAAGCAAACACAATTTCTTATTGCTATGACAGTAACACTGTTTGGTTAACCAGTTGTATGCTAATAAGATTATGTAATCATATCAGAATTGTAATTAATAGAATTGTAACTGAAAGATAATGTGTTCAGAATTGCTTAATTAGTTTTTCTACATCATAATTGGATCTTAATTGGAGCATAATTGTTGAGCCAGCCTGATGACATCTCTCAAGAAATAGCTCTCATTAAGGAGGAATAGCTGTTAGACAAACCATTGCTAGCCAATAGCGAAAACAGCAGCTCCTGGCTCCAGTATTCCGTCCTGACCACTGCAGTTAATTCCCTTGGTGCCAAGCGGCGGCACAAGGGTCATAGGCAAGCTCCAGCCCTTCTGCAGACTGGGCTATCACTGTAGTGTAGACTATAAACAGACAGTGCTCATATGGTATTGGAGCAGAACATAAGTACTGCAGGATAACTGAATTTTTAAGGTTGCTTCCACATTACCTGCTTATTGAGTAGTTATTAAGATTTCTTGCCGCAGAGGTTCTGCAACTCTCCATTATTCAATTGCCATTCCACACATTCAAGTGCATTTCTACCAGCCCCTCCAGACTTTGGGGTGGGGGGAGCTGTGGGCGTATTCTGCAACATATCATTGATGCAATAATAGCGCATTAGTAATGGATTTGTACAGGACTGTCCACACATCATTCTCCTTTGAAAGTTGCTTTTCAATGTTTCTCCAGTTTTTCTGCAAAACATTTGCAAATGCAGCCAGTATTGAAAGTGGGATTGTGTATAACCACCCAAATACCCTCATTAGCACAATTCATCAGGAATACACCACAGAAAGGACATTTGGTTGGCCACCTGTCACTTGCCTTACTGGGGGGGGAAATGAAATGGGTTTAATGGCACAAACCTACATTTGCCGGCTTTATTGAATCCATCCTGCAAAATAGTGATAGTCTGGAAGCAGCCTATGTTAATATTTCAACAGCACCACTCAAATCTCAAGCTTGAACCTCTAATACAGGGCTGGCTAATCCCAGCGAAGGATTATGATCCAACTTCCCAAGCAATTTTTTCTGTCTTCCCACTCCAGACTCCACCAATTTTGGTTGTGGCATCAAAAATAAAATTTATATATATGAGCACTGCAACCTCAGAGTCATCCGCGACCGGACCTAACGGTCAGGGGTCCCTTTACATTTTATATATATGTGTGTGTGTGTGTGTAGTTAGTGTGTGTGTGTGTGTGTGTGTGTGTGTGTGTAGTAGATAGAGGGTTCCTTCCGATGATCTGCTTGCTCATCCAAGGAGCAGAGAGGGAATTGTGTGCATGCAAGTATGTGTACAAGAATGAGGTGGGGTGGCATGACATGCCACAAGTAAATGTGACCCTCAGACCAAGAAAGGCCAGCCACTCCTGCTCTACATGCTATTTTGACTCCTGGGCCACCGTTGAATGCTCCACACAAGGTTACTAAGATTTTCTGCATGCCCTCAGTATGCTTTCAAACCATCCTCAGCTTGTCTTGTAGCTGTGTGTCGCTGATCTAATGATCCCTTGATGCAAGAAACATTCCTTCTTACCAGGTCACATAACCGTATTGATGAGCTGCCCCGACACTCCAAAGATGGTCTCTGTTTCTGAAATTTCTTTGAAGAATGTTATGCCTTTTAAGACTCATGTCTACAAGAAGACCTCTCATGACAAAGCTGTGAGTACTTAGCAGGACAAATGGTTTGGACTGGAAGCAGTGTGTTGTTTCAGTGGTAAGCTTCTGATACAGAAGTGCTTATTTCTAAGAGACAAAAGTACATGCGGTGCTGCCTTGCCAAACGCAAGGGCACTTTTGGGATTCAGTGACAATAACCAGAGCCGGTTCACCCATTAGACAGGGTGAGGCAGCCACCTCAGGTGGCAGAAACACAAGACATGGTGCCCCACCAATTTTGTTGCCGCCAGAGAAGCAATCCAGATAAGGGAGGCTTCAATGGCAGCAGAACATTCTGCTGCACAGCATTGCCATTGGTCTCTCTCCCTTGCTAGGGGTGGAGGCAGGCCAGTGGCAAAGCTCTCCACAACACCTCTCTCTCCCCAATACAGCAAGAGGGAGGTGTTGCAGACACACTTGTAGAGTTTGACATACCCCCCCCCCCCGTGGCAAGGCTTTGCAGAGCCTCATCACGTCCCCTCATCACAGGGTATGTTTTACCTCAGGAGACAAAGTGACTTTGGCCACCCCTGGCAAACAGCAGCACAAATGGAGGGAACCTCGGTGCTCCTATTAAAGAGACAGCACAAAGAAAGCAGTCTTTAAGCAAAACAACACAGCAAGAACCAGATGGTATACTTCTGCTATCAGGAGCTCCAGAGTTTGAGAACAGAGAGACGGCGGTTGGCCAGTACACAGCACCCTTTTGATCAGAGTCTACATTGAAGTATGGTGTATATACTCCAGGCCCTTAGTGGCCTCATGCGGCCTGGCCTAATAGCTCAATTCCTCCCACCTGGTAAGCTAGGCCAATATACCGGGTCAGCATAATCAGCCTTTTCGTGCACTGCTACCTGCAGACCCTCAGCCAGCAACTAGACCACATTCTGCTCTCCCCCATTCTGCTGCTACTTATCCCTGGAGTCCAAACCACAAATCAAACCAAGCCCCAAGCTACCAATAAGCAGGGAGGAAGAATCATACAAACTCATACTATGTCCTCAAGCTACAAAATGTCTTCCATGTAGGTTTCCCCTACAAATGCTAAGCTTGGAAGCACACCAGAGTTGTAAAAAAATTAAATAGTAGGCATTGGGGGATTTTCATTCAGATTTCAGTGTACAGCAAGGGGAGGTTTGGTGGCGGCAGCAGCAGGGAGAGCCCATTGGCACCAATGGAGGCTTCCTCATCCTCCATGTCAGACCAAGAAAATCTTTGATACCAAACCAGTACAGACCAAGCCGTTCTTTAATTTATTCCAAGGAGAATCTATTGGTCATTCCACAACCAGCAGATTGTCACTAGATGAGAGCATGGAAGTAGGCCTTCTTGGTGGAAGCACCCATCCTCTGAAATGCTCTCCCTCAAGTAATTTGTGGAGAAAGTAATGACCATCTTACAAATCTGTATTTTTAACCATGTTTTCCTGGACACTGATTCTTAATTTTAAATACTGTATTTTTCTGTGTATTGGACAAGGTTCTTTGACTCAAAAATCACGTCAAAAAACTGGGGTCATCCAATACACAGATAGTGGCATGGGGGGGGGGAGAAGTGGCACGCTGCCAGCCAGCTCGTTGGGGGGAGTGCAACTTTCCCCGATGCTGCATGCGGCGGGCGCTCCCTGGGTCATTTCCTGTGCACGACGGCAGCATTGGGAGAGGTTGCGACGGGCACTTCCTGGGTTGTTTCCCACAAGTGGCGGCATCGGGGGAGGTTGCGCTCTCGGGGGAGCACAAATTTCCCCGATGCCGCTGTGTGCGACGGGCATTCCCTGGATCGCTTCCCACACATGGTGGCATCTGGTGGCATCCCCTGATGCCGCTGCACATGGGAAACGATCTAGGGAATGTTTCCTGCCCGCAGCTGCTTGGAGGGAGAGGCTCAGCAACTTTGGGCCATCTCCCCATATTTTCCTAAAATTGAGTCCACAAAAATTGGTGGGGGTCTTTTACATGGGGGCGTCCTATAGATGGGAAAATGCAGTATTTTGTTTTGTACAATGCATCCAGACACTCTACTTCTATTACATTTCTGAATCCTGATGCATCAAGAGGTTTGAGTAGTCTTGTCTGCTCTGAAGGTATACTTTTTGCTTGGCATTGGTTTACAACTGAATGACATCCTTAAGTTGAGCTATGAAGCGGCCTTGTCCAATCATGAGTTTCCCTGTCTTCCAGGTTACGATCTACATAGGCAAGCGAGATTTCATTGACCATGTAGATGAGGTGGAACCTGTGGGTAAGCCCAGCGTGATTTCAAATTTTAAAAATCTTTTTTACACTTCTTTTTACAAAGCTTGAGTATACAGTGTCCCAGAATGGCTCCTTTCTGTGTTTTCTCAATACAGATGGTGTGGTGTTGCTTGATCCTGATATTGTAAAGGATAAAAAAGGTCAGATGACTTAATTGGTTTTTTGGAGATTTAAGTATTAATATCCAGCTTTAAAGTTAAAATGTCTCTTGATTTACACAAATAAACTCCACTCAGGAAAAGAAAACATGGTTACCAAGCATGTTTTCATAGGTATATAAGAGTTATGTCATTGGGCCAGATATATAATTCCTCTAGTCCCAAATGTTAGTATAACCACAGTAATTAGTGCCAAATGCATTCACATGTCCATTTTATACAATCTTCTGTTTGCTCCTAGATGCATGCTGACAGAATCTTTATTAAAATCAGGCTTGAAAGAGGCATTGTATTGCAGCCAGTATAACAGATTGCAAATTGTTCCTGGCTGCAGCATGTGTGTGTTGTGCCCACGATACTTTAGCTGGTTTGCAAGTGTGCCCACTGGCCCGGAAAGCTTACTGACCCCAGCACCTTGCACTCCCCAAGAGAGCAGTGGAAAACCACAGCCACCAAATGAACCCAGCTTCTTCTGACTGTCTTTTGCTAGCTGAGGCAGACATAAAGTGAGCTTGTTTAACCTTGAGCTTTGTCCCAGGCCCTCAGCTTGCAGGTGTCCACTCTCAGACCTTTAAGCACAGACTTTCCATGTGAGCAGATGATACCCCTAGTTGGTTTAGCACAGTGTTTTTTAACATTCGTTGTGTCTTCTTCCTAGTGTATGTGACACTCACTTGTGCTTTTCGGTATGGGCAAGAAGATATTGATATAATGGGCCTGACTTTCCGGAAGGACCTCTATTTTTGCATGGTACAGGTATATCCATCGCTAGAAAAACAGAGACCGCTCTCCAGCTTGCAGGAATGCCTACTGAATAAACTGGGTAAAAACGCACATCCTTTTGTGTTAACAGTAAGTATTCTGCGGGGCTCCTCTCAGTTCTGTGACTTGACAATTTGATAGGAAAGTGGTTAGAAATAATAAATCTTTTGAAATGATTGAATTAGCAAAAATGACGGCAACAATTAGAATGCAATCTAATCAAAATCTCAAACAGGAATGGAAATGTGTAGAAGAAATACATGACCAAAAGACGCTCCAACAAGAATTTATTGATATGTATAGACTGATTTCACAAAGTTAAGTTAAATTAAGCTAAGCAGATATATAAGATTGAATGTTTAATTATTAAGATACAAAATTACAACCTCAATAATAAAGTCACAAAATAATAACAAGGAAGTCACGCACGGGTGGAGGGAAGACACAGGGCAAGAAATAAGAAATGGATAAATGTTGTTACATAATGAAATGTGAAAATGTGAATTTACGAATATAATGTATATGTATCAATATGTAAAGATTTCATATATGTATTACAACATTAATAATAAATAAATTAAGTGAAAAAGAAAAAAAGGAAAGTGGTTAGAAAGTGGCTTTACAGCATATTTTCACTTTAGGTGTCTCCATACATTCATCCCCCCCCCCCGACCCATATCAACTCTTCGCTTCATATCTAGCAGCAGAATACATGAGGTGGGCAGAATACAGGAGGTGGTTTGAGTAAGGTTTGACCTTTAGCTGGGTCTCTCATATTACCTAAGGCAGTGTGCTTTGCAGCACCTTAAGAATGTAAGAAGATCCCTGCAGGATCAGGCCTAAGGCCCATCGAGTCCAGCATCCTGTTCTATTAATGGCCTACCAGGTGCCCACTGGAAGCCTGAAAGCAAGACCTGAGCGCAAAAGCACTTTCCCAACTTTTGATTCCCAGCAAATGGCATTCAGAGGCAGACTGCCTGCTGCTTCTGACAGTGGAGAAGGTGGCCATGCCTCAAGAACTAAACTTCTGTAGCAGCTAAACTAACTGTAGCATGCAGTTGAATGACCTGTGTCCAGTGTCTTTTGTCTTCCTCACCCTTACAGATTCCAGACTATCTACCTTGTTCAGTATGCTTGCAGCATCCCAAGGATGTCGAGAAGGTGAGAACTGTGGGAACAGGATTGTATATATTTACTAAGAAAGTAAAATCCAAGAATTAGCATCTGCTCCCACGTTTTCTCACTGCTGATGAGGTGACATGATGATCCCTAGTGGAAGTTTGTTTCAGGGGAACTGTTTTCCAAGTGGATGTTGGACACAGCTGGTCCCACAGAAATAGACACAAATAGCAAGGAAGACAATAACTTTTGCAACACTCTCTTAACAAAAAATATCAGGCAATACTGGAAAGGAACATGTTGTGTGAAAGTTTGTGTATGGTATTAGATAATATTATGGGTCACCCTAGGAAAGCATAGCTAAGCAAGGGCCTTTTCCCTGTGTGTGGTCTGCTTCTCACCTTCCCAGGCCCAGCAAAACAAGCTCATGGGAAGGTACTCTGTGATGTGCTCAGGTGGAGTACAAGTTTATAAAAACCAAGTGAGCACACCCATTTTTAAATACGTCCTATCTCCTTCCAGTTAAGGACCAATGTTATGTCTCCTGTTTTAGGCAGAAATGGTGTTGGGATTTCTCAGTGAATGTGCACCTGTATTGAAAAGGTCTGTGCATATGACCTATGGCAGATGCATAGGAAGCTTTTATTCCTATGCAAATTGAAAGTGTGGGGCCCCTGACATGGACTGGGGCCATACTGGGGTGCAGAGAGTTAAAGCACCCTACCCCTACACGGGTGGCGCTGTGGGTTAAACCACAGAGCCTAGGACTTGCCAATCAGAAGGTCAGCGGTTCGAATCCCCATGACGGGGTGAGCTCTCGTTGCTCGGTCCCTGCTCCTGCCAACCTAGCAGTTCAAAAGCATGTCAAAGTGCAAGTAGAGAAATAGGGACCGCTCCGGCAGGAAGGTAAATGGCGTTTCCGTGTGCTGCTCTGGTTCGCCAGAAGCGGCTTAGTCATGCTAGCCACATGACCCAGAAGCTGTCTGCGGACAAATGCCGGCTCCCTCGGCCTATAAAGCAAGATGAGCGCGCAACCCCAGAGTCGGTCATGACTGGACCTAATGGTCAGGGGTCCCTTTACCTTTACCCCTACCACCACCACCACTAGGGCTGCCATATTTCCGGACATTACTGGGATTCCCACAATGGCAATTTGGTTGTTTGTTTGTTTAACTGCACTTAAAAGCACAGCTACATAGGTAATGTAACACATAGTTTGACTCTTAAATTGGCTATTGGATGGGTTCTTTTGCATGCTGACGCTTAATACACTCAAGCCCAACAGCCATAACCTGTCACCCCCATCTTTCCTTGCAGTGCTGCGGGGTGGATTTTGAGGTCAAAGCGTTCTCGACAGAAAATGTGGAAGAGAAGGTTCTCAAGAGGTAACTTTTTTTGACAGATGTTGGATGGAAAATGGGGGAAATGGAGCAGTTGAATAAGGAGCTATATTTACCGGTAATTAACAGCCTGCTCTGAATCTCTGGGCAGGGGGAGAAGAGGAACGGCTACTTACTTTGTGTACCACTCCCTGCACCCTATTGCTGCTTTACCAAGGATGACTTGTAATGGCAGTAAAGACCTTCTGTCACTGCCCTTGGTGCTACCTCTTTCATCCCTATTTCACAGCTTGGCACTACTGCTCCCACAACTGCTCGCCACCGCCACCAGTTCAGCATAGAAACAAACCTGTTTCCCCCCCCCTTAGGAACTCCACACGCCTGCTGATCCGCAAAGTCCAGTATGCTCCAGAAGTGCCAGGACCCCAGCCTCATGCAGAGACCAGCTGGCATTTTTTCCTGTCAAAGAAACCATTGCACCTGAAGGCATGCCTCAGCAAAGAGGTGAGCTGGTCTTTCATTTGGAAATTAATGCCCTGGCTTTTTAAAAGTGTGCATTTTACATCTCTGAGTTATTTGATCTCCTATTTAAGAGACCACTGATCAAGGGCTTTGGAACTATTTGCAACAACAGTTCTTCTTGGGAGAAACTGGGGACAGATCCACAGCATACATTTAAAGGACATCCAGTGCACATTTAAAGCACATGGCTTCCCCTAAAGACTCCTGGGAAGTGCAGTTTAAGGGTGCTGATAATTGTAGTTCTGTGGGGAGAAACAACATTTCCCTGGGCTCTTTGAGGGGGAAAACCATGTGCTTTAAACATTCATGGGATATGCTTTAAATGTATGGTATGGAACAGTCCTTGGATGTCCAGTGTATTAAAGCCTTCTGCTGACTCTCAGGAGATATAAACAAGGCCCAAGGCTTTCCTACAGAGGCTGACCATGCAAGTGCATAGAAGATGAAAGATGTCTTATGTAGACCAGATGAACCCTCCTGCTAAGTCAGTCCAATTGTTCCAGGTCTTTTACCATGGTGAGGCAATCCCTGTTACGGTGACTGTGATCAACAATTCAGATAAGGTGGTTAAGAAGATCAGTGTATCAGGTAAAATGCTAATTTCCCCCATAATGCCATGATATGTTTGTTATCAGGGAATAGCAGGGTAGAAGGATTGAGCATCCATGATTATTTATGCCCACAATGCTATTGAGGGAGTCACACATAATTCCACTTTCAATATGGTTTGCACCTGCAACACTTGGGGGGGGGGTCATCGTGACACTGCTCCATTTCCAATCAGTGTATATCCCATAACTTCCTCCTGATATCCTGTAACTTTTTATGCCACAGATGTTCTGGTTTATTTTTGTCCTGCTTTTGTTGGACTACAGCCCCACTGGGCAGCCCTAGGGAAGCATCAATAAACAAACTAAAGCAGAATCAATCCACCACTAATGTACTGTTACAGTATCGTGTCAAGAATATGTGGCAGAATACACCTGCAACAAATCAGCAATCTAGAGGGGTCCATAATATAATAACAGGCAGTGATGGTGGGGTTGGGATAACTCAGCACTTTCAGTGTGAAAGGATCTCCACATGGTTTTCCAAGAACTGCTATTGTTATTGCCTTGGAACCATGTTTCCCTGTGCTCTGCCAAAGCAAAATTACCGGTATTACCAGTCCATAATTTAGTATATGATGCCACAAACAAAAGTAGAGGGGAACAGAGGCATAAAGAGAAGCGACAGCTTCCTTCAGAATGCTCAGAAGAATTATAGGAAATAGGCTAGACCCTCTTGGTTTTCCAGTTGTTAATTTCCCATCTCGTTCCCTCCTCAGTGGAACAAGTTGCCAATGTGGTCCTGTACTCCAGTGATTTCTACACCAAGACAGTAGCTCTGGAAGAGGCAGAGTGAGTGCATCCTAAGCTGTTCTGCCAGTTTTTCCCTCTGTTACATTCCCTTTAGCTGCCTACCTCACTAGAACATAGAAATTCACACCTATACATTGTGTTGCTTCCTGATTTCTCTCTGACAGAGGTCTAACTCTGCATCTTTCTGCTAAGATGTATATTTCCCGTCCCTCCCTTCTTCAACTGTGGTCTTATGTTTTGTGCCCCTCATCTGGATCCTATTGAAGTTGGAAGGTTGAATTTTGGCCAGTGTGAAAGGATCCAGAATAAAACTTGTATTCTATTTAATCCCCTGCAATGTGCATTCCAGGGAAAAGATACAGCCCAACTGCATCATCTCAAAGACTATAACAGTTCTGCCTTTGCTGTCAAACAATCGAGTAAAACTAGGCATAGCCCTGGATGGGAAGTTAAAAGATGAAGACACCAACTTGGCTTCTAGTACCATGTGAGTTGAATATGTATAGACATATAACCCATTTGCAGCAGAAAACTGTAGGTTTCCCCCCTCAGTCTGGATTCATTCATGCTCATCCTCAACATGCTGCTTTCCATCTAGATTAATTCTAGATCCTGAGTATGCTACCTTGATATGCATTTGAAAATCGTCCCCTTCCTTAAGTTACCCACACCTTTTTCTCCCTGCACATGCCCCAAATGAAGGAAGAAGGACTTGATGATTACGATCTTGGCATATCACGTGGAGAGCCAGTGTGGTGTAGTGGTTAAGAGCAGCAGACTCATAATCTGGGGAACCGGGTTTGCGTCTCAGCTCCTCCACATGCAGCTGCTGGGTAATCTTGGGCTAGTCACACTTCTCTGAAGTCTCTCGGCCCCACTCACCTCACAGAGTGTTTGTTGTGGGGGAGGAAGGGAAAGGAGAATGTTAGCCACTTTGAGACTCCTTTGGGTAGTGATAAAGCAAGATATCAAATTCAAACTCTTCTTCATATGACTACAACGTCATTGGGTACCGTCATTGGTACTGACTACATCCACTTTCAAATGGACACACAGCAGGGTAATGCAGAATAAATGTTTATTTTCAAAATGAAGCCAGTTTCCTCAGAAGTACTTTTCATGGTCAAAATAATAGATCTAAATTGTTTGTGTACTACATACAAAAAAACAATTACTCAATCCCCACTGATTCTGGAATGATATGTTGCGTGTATACAGCCTGTGGAATATAGAAATAGGATGTCTTCTATTGCCGTGTTAGGCAATAAATGTAAGTGCAGAAGCTTCCTGTATGCTTAGCTGAATTCACCCTAGGATCAATCTTGCCTTGGAACCTTCTCAATTAGTGTAACTGCCCTGGGAGGATCCTCCTTCCTGTTGGACAGCAAGTTGCTTCAACTGCATGTCATAATCCTACTCTTTTTATCCCCAATAGTATTAAAGATGGGCTAGACAAGACAGTTCTGGGGATCCTGGTTGCTTACAAGATAAAGGTGAAGCTCACGGTCTCAGGGTAAGAGAGGTTTTCAGTATCCTGTAGTTAAAAGTTTGTAGATTCAGGTAGGTATCCGTGTTGGTCTGATGCAGTCAAACGAAAGCTTATACCAAGAACAAACTTAGTTATAATAATAATAATAATATTATAATTTATTATTTGTACCCCGCCCATCTGGCTGGGTTTCCCCAGCCACTCTGGGCGGCTTCCAACAAAGATGAAAAATACACTTAGTTGGTCTCTAAGGTGCTACTGGACAATTTTTTTATTTTTTTATATATTAAAAGGCATCCTCATTGCTTTAGATTATACAGTGGTACCTTGGTTTACAACCATAATCCGTTCCGGAGGTCCGGTTGTAAACCCAAACAGGTTGTAACCTAAGGAGCGCTTTCGCCAATGGGGCCTCCCCCCCCAAAATTGGTTGTAATCCAAAAAAAAAATGGGTTTTAATCCAAAAAAAGGGACACACACTTCCGGGTTTGACGTGGTTGTAATCCAAAACGGTTGTAATCCAAAGCGGTTGCAAACCAAGGTACCACTGTATAGATAATTCTAACACATTGGTTCCATGCTTAATAAATTAGCTATCCTGTAAAATGGTGAATATTTGTATGAATGTTCTTTCTTAAAAGTAAGTAGATGTTGCCAAGCCAAATGAAGAAGGAATACTTGAGTGATGTGGAATGGGATAATACATGAATGCTACATTGCAAGCATGGATAATTCTGAGCTACATTCTGCATGAAGAGGATATGAAATATGCCTGACTTTGCTAAGGAATTTTGTAAGCTTTGATTGTTTTTATTTTATTTGATTATATCTTAGCCTGCTAGGAGATTTCATTTCCAGGTAAATCTGCAAGATTTTCTCTGTCCCCCTCCCCAATTGCTCTTGCAACATTTGATTATATTGCTAGGCTTATCTGAAAATGGATCTTCCATTTTTACTCTTATTACACATTATACCTTTTAAAGCACATTCTTAACCACCACCACCCCTGAGAATTCTGGGCACTAAAGTTTGTTTAAGGGTTGCTAGGAATTGTAACTCTGTGAAAGTTAAACTACAATGCCCAGAATTCTTTGAGGGAAAGAATGCACTTTGAATGTGCTTTAAAGGTACAATGTGTTCACAGTCTTAGCTTAATAACTATGAGCTTCCACCATGGACTAGGCCCAATATTCTGTGTATAAGGTATGTTTACTCACAGAGGAGTGAACACTACTACTTCTACAATATACCTTTTCTCTGAATTCTCACCCTTTGTTCAATTCCTTTTATTGAGCATCCAGATTATTGAGCATCCAGATCATTGATTTCCAGTGTTGTTAGGCGAGTTTCTTTAGTGTGTTTGCCTTTCATGCCCTCCCCAAGAGGACACGATTTTCTGGTGGGTAATAAATGAAAACTGCAGTGCCAGCCCTTTCAGTGGTTACAGACAGAAAAGTGAAAGTGACAGTCAAGGTGGAACATTTCAAATGGCCTACTGTATAAGAAATTGCCAATAAACTAGCATGAGCCGAGTTATTCACAGTCCTTCATGCTAGTAGTGGTTTTCGTCAAATTTAGCTGGATAATAAGTATTTTCGTTTGTTAACCCATTGTCAGCACTTGCGTAGTAACTGTAACCAGGCACTGGTCATTAATTATTGTATTTGTATTCTATCATTATTACTCACTTAATACATTTATATCTTACCTTTCTATAGTAAATTTAACACTGCTTTCAAATAAAAATATAAACTACATCAACAATTAATAGCAAAAGAATGCAGCAGGAGGAAAGCAATCATAATAAAAAAAGTGTTAGCAACAATCACCTTAGGAACAATTTGATTGAAAGGTGGGATAGAAATAGACCTAGGGCCTTTCCCATCTGCACCGTGGACTCTTATGCCTTGACCACTGGTCCTGTTAGCTAGGGATGATGGGAGTTGTAGTCCCAAAACATCTGGAGGGCCGAGTTTGCCTATGCCTCAACTAAGCTTTATTCAGAGCAGACCCACTGGAATTAATGGACCTAACTTAGTCATGTTCATTAATTTCAGCAGGACTACTCTGAGTTAAATAGCCCCCCTAGATTTAGATCTGGGTAATGACTGGATAAAGGGATGCGGGTGGCTCTGTGGTCTAATGGCATTTCTGTGCACTGCTCTGGTTTTGCCAGAAGCGGCTTAGTTATGCTTGCCACATGACCCGGAAGCTGTACACCAGCTCCCTCGGCCAGTAAAGCGAGAT
Source organism: Podarcis raffonei (assembly GCF_027172205.1). Taxonomy (NCBI): domain Eukaryota; kingdom Metazoa; phylum Chordata; class Lepidosauria; order Squamata; family Lacertidae; genus Podarcis; species Podarcis raffonei. The sequence continues at coordinate 62,142,362 of NC_070606.1, read as the reverse complement.
GAGTGCCACAACCCCAGAGTCGTCCATGACTCTACCTAATGGTCAGGGTCCCTTTACCTTTACCTTTAATGACTGGATAAACCAAATAGTGTGGGGAACTGCTAAGGTTGTTTGGTGCTATGTAGGTATCATCCTACTTTCTTTCCTCTCTCCACACAGCGAGGTGGCCATGGAACTGCCCTTCCGTCTCATGCACCCCAAGCGAGAGGAGGAAAACACAACAGGTCAGTAGGATATCATTGCCCTTGCTTGGGGCATTGTTTATAATATTCTGATGATACCCTTAGTCTTTTTGAAAAGCTAGAAGATTATTCTTCCATTGAAATGGTAAGCAGCTCTAAGGGAGATTTTAATCACAGGGAGGGGTGTTTTCAGATGGAGTAGAAGGAGGGATGCTATTAGATGGTTCTCCTTTCATATTTTCCAGTAGACGTTCTTGTGCTCTTGAAGCACAATCCTATGCATGTCTCCGCAAAAGTCCCATTGAGTTCAGTGGGGCTTGCTCTACCCTGAAATCTTTTGTGTATGTGTGCTCTCACATTTATGCTTGCAATAACTTTCTTATTAAGAAAGGCGCAGAGAACCTTTGATGCTCCAGATGTTGTTGGACTCCAACTCCCAACAGCCGCAGCTAATGATCGAAGATATGGGAGGCATAGTTCAGCAGCACTTGGAGTGCCAACAATTCTCTAGCTCTGCTCTAATTGCATCGCAGAGCTGGTGGAATTCAAACTTCAATCAATCAATTTGGAATCCAGTCATATGAGCAATCCCAGCTTGTTTCATGTTTCCTCTAGAATTACTTTCCACAGTTAGTACCAAAACTTAGTATGACATTGGACAAGTCAGTTAGGTTTCAGTTTGCATCTGTACAGTGCACACAATAACACCTCCTGCTTCAAAAAAACAGAATGGAATGTTCAAAGTCTAATAAAACAATAATTTTGAGGTCTACTACAAATCAACTAGCACAATGATTAAACTGAACCTTTGTTTTGTAATATTTTGGCTGGCATGATTAAGGTATTGCCCAAATATGGTTTTTGAATTTTTGTTGGCGCTTGGGGGGGAATTGTCATCGCGCCACTCCTTGGTGTGTGGAGTGCCTCAGGGTGCGATTCTCTCCCCGATGCTTTTTAACATCTTTATGCGCCCCCTCGCCCAGCTTGTTCGGAGTTTTGGGCTGGGCTGCCATCAGTATGCCGATGACACCCAACTCTATCTGTTGATGGATGGCCTTCCTGACTCGGCCCCAGACACACTGACCAGATGCCTGGAGGCTGTGGCTGGATGGTTACGTGGGAGCCGGTTGAAGTTAAATCCTTCGAAGACAGAGGTCCTCTGGCTGGGACGGGACGATATGGGATTGAGGGGGCAACTCCCATCTCTTGCGGGGGTGCAGTTAGTGCCAGCACCGTCCGTTAAGAGTTTGGGTGTAATCTTTGATACCTCCCTCTCTATGGAGGCGCAGATTACAGCTATAACAAAGGCGGCATTTTTTCATCTCCGCCAAGCTAAGCAGTTGGCCCCTTATCTCTCTCGCCCTGACCTAGCCACTGTGATCCATGCGACGGTCACCTCCAGACTGGATTATTGTAACTCGCTCTACGTGGGGCTGCCCTTGAGACTGACCCAGAAACTCCAGCGGGTGCAGAATGCCGCGGCGAGACTCCTTATGGGGTCTTCGCTGCGAGACCACATTCATCCGGTGCTATATCAGCTGCACTGGCTCCCGGTGGAGTACAGGATCAGGTTTAAGGTGCTGGTTTTAACCTTTAAAGCCCTATACGGCCTAGGACCCTCGTACCTACGGGACCGCCTCTCCTGGTATGCCCCACAAAGAAACCTACGGTCTGCAAATAAAAACATCCTGAAGGTCCCAGGCCTCAGAGAGGTTAGGCTGGCCTCAACTAGAGCCAGGGCCTTCTCGGCTGCGGCTCCAATCTGGTGGAACGCTCTGTCACAAGAGACTAGGGCCCTGCGGGACTTGACATCTTTCCGCAGGGCCTGCAAGACAGAGTTGTTCCACCAGGCCTTTGGTCAGGGCGCAGCCTGACTCCCTCCTCTAGCAACCTGCACAGAGTTTTGCTTAATGGTTGCCATTAACTTGATTTTAATTAATTTTTATAATGAAATATTTTTAGAATGTTGGTTTATTTGATTGTTTGATTATTTGATTGTTGTTAGCCGCCCTGAGCCTGGCTTCGGCTGGGGAGGGCGGGATATAAATAAAATTTATTATTATTATTATTATTGTTGATGGTAAGGAATATTTTGGTGCAATGAGTGCAGCTGGACAAGCTTTGAGACCACTACACACTACACCAGTGTGGTGTAGTGGTTAAGAGCGATAGACTCGTAATCTGGGGAACCGGGTTCGCGTCCCTGCTCCTCCACATGCAGCTGCTGGGTGACCTTGGGCTAGTCACACTTCTTTGAAGTCTCTCAGCCCCACTCACCTCACAGAGTGTTTGTTGTGGGGGAGAAAGGGAAAGGAGAATGTTAGCCGCTTTGAGACTCCTTCGGGTAGTGATAAAGCGGGATATCAAATCCAAACTCTTCTTCTTCTTCATGATTGCCATAAATTTGTGGTTCAATGAAAATCCATTTAAGAGAATGAAACTTCCTCTGGCTAAAAGTTTGCTTATTCATAGGACTTTCTTTCTTTCTCTCTCCTCCTTTCACCTCAGTGCACATAGAGGCACAGATTGTTATCTCTCCTTTCCAAGCTTTATGCATGGCCCAAGGAGCCTGGGTCACTGACTTATTGTCAGGTCACACATCTGTTGCATAGTTGTACCTGGAGGGCACTGTAACTTATATTTTCCCCTTCAAATGGACTTTACAATATTTGCCAACTACTTTAAGGAATCAAAATCAAGACAACGTATTTAGTTAAGCCTTTCTCCCACTTTTCTTTTCAATGCGCACCAGGAAAAGAAAAGTAAGTATTGTTTCATTATATTTCTAGCCAACTCTGCCCTGAAATCCTTATTCCTTCATGAGCAATGACTTTGTTCATAAACAAATTTTATTAAAGTTGCAGCATGAGAACAATGGAAATTGATTCTGTTTCTCAGCTGGATTCAGCTCAGAGCTTTCTGCATTTTAAGGCATACAAACACTGAGAAGCTACAGCTGCGTGATACAGCAGAGTGAAGTATTTGCAGCTATTGTCTCACAAGATGTTGATAGATATTATATAGCTGGAATCCTACATATGTGTACCTGTAAATAGGACCTACTCACAAGTAAGCATGTATTAACTAATAGCAAAATTATATCATGCTTAACATTGCATAGAACTGGACTGTAAAAAGTCTATACAAACATTTTGTTCCTTAGAATGTGCTCCATGAAATCTAATGGGATTTACATATAGGGGAAATATGCATAGAATTGGATTGTTAGTCTTATATTGCCCCAGTTGCCCAATGGCTAAGTTATAGTTAGAAGATAGGGTTCTGTGGGATGCCCTGATAAACTTCTGTCTAAGCTCCAAAGAATGGCTTATTGTGAGGAAATGATGCAGCAACCTTACTGAAGCTGAGTCAAGAATGCGAAACCTTTTCACACAGGCAATTGGGGGACATGTTTAAGCTTTGATGTGGGCATTCTTATGTCTGCTGCTGAATGGTTGTATGGTTTAATCATTTTGTTTTATTATTTATGCTACATACTACATATAGTGGCAAGGGCTGTTCGATTTGATTCTGCTATTAGTGCTCTGCCCTGGGATCTTATTGGATGAAGGGCAGTCTTAAAAATCTAAATAAATGAACACTGCAAGAGATGCTAAAATGCATTTTTGTGTTGTGTGAAAATGATGTAAAGTGTACACTGACTGTGTGCTAGTCTAAACGTTCCAAAGAAAAATAGAGCTTCGCAATGCAGAGGTATCCAAATACTAAGAAGAATGCAATTTTGAAAGCAGACTTTATCTTTTCTTAGTGACCTCATGTTTGAGGAGTTCTCTCGCCAGCAGCTGAAAGATGAGGATGAGAAGGCAGAATCACTAAATGATGAATGACAGAAAAAGGAGGCTGAGCCAGCTATGGAAACCACTCAATTTGTGTCTAATGGCAAACACAGAGGGAAGTAATTCTATTAAACAGCAGGAGAATTTTCTTTTTTTATGTCAGTTAACACTGGTCTTCCCTCCCTTTTTTAGAATAAAGAAACAGAATACTTGAGATGATTGTGGTGGTGGTTTTTATTTAAATCAGTTGCCTCACTATGAACATCTAGCTGCAGCGTGAGGAGTGAATCCAGTATTATTTGTTTAGAAAATAAAAAACTGCTTAGCATAACAAACCCATGTCCCTGAATTATATGGAAGTCTGGGGGGGGGGGGTGCTACTTTGTTTGCTTGAACTTTAAAAAAGGAACGAACTGAAACCATTCACCCTACAAGAAAGAACTTGAAAGTGCTTCATCTATTACATTTTGTATGTGTTCATATAAAAATATTAAATATGTTGGAAGCAATAAGCATGTGTTTGTATTGATCATCAGCATTACATCTGTCGGTGTGTGTGAGGGAGCAACAATTGACCACAGCACCTTGCTTTATGTACATATAGTGGCAAATACAGGTTTGCTGCCATTTAACTTGTAATGCAACCATTCTGGGCCTAGTTCCCAGCCATTTCTTATGAGGTAGAGGTATGGAGTATTTTACTGTGCGTAAAATGCAGGAATCTGGAAGAATGTATGTGCTGGTGAATGAGGGCAAGACTGTATTCAGCGCCTTACAAGCCTGATCTATAAAATCCAGTAAAACAGATTATATGTGTGCATGCACTGTTTTTTTAATAGCACATAAATGGAGTGAAAATAATCTTTGTAAAAACAACAACACAGCATGTCAGTTTTTGTATCTGATCTGTTTGTACTATAAATATGCTGGTCTCCCTAGCTGAGAACCTCAATTTTAGCAGTGGTTTCAAGGGAAATGCTGTGGTTTCAACATATGATGTCAGGAGTGGAGTGGATGTGCACGGTTTGGAGAAAGTGGCATTGCAAGCCAAACTGGGACAACTGATAAGCCCTAGCAGATGCCACCATGTTCCCTTTTTATGTTTGGAGGGAAGGTGAGCAGGTTAATGTACACTAGGGAGCTGCTATAGTTTACACTATAAACATCTGTCATGGATGCTTTAGTTGAGATTCCTGCATTGTGGGGGGTTGGACTAGATTACCCTTGGGACCCTTCCAAACCCTTGGATCCCAACATGGGGCACACACCTCACAGGGGGGCAATTATATTTTTAAGGGGGTCAATTCAAGAATGAGTTATTAACAGTTAATGGCCTTTTAGGCTTCCTCCATGCAAATAGCAGTTCTCTTTTTGAATAATAAGGATTATATGTCACCCTGGGGGGGGGGGTCAGGATTTTAGAGATGCTTAGGTGGTGCACGGGCAAAAAAAGGTTGGGAACCACTGCTTCCAACTCTTCAATTCTATGATTCAGGTTTATGTCTCCGATTCAGAAGTTGTGGTATTCATGGTGTGGACCATACAATGCCTGTTGTGTCAAGTGCCCTTTCATGTCGTTTGATGAATCCCATGTACTTTGTGAAATTCCTACACAGAAGGCACTTCTAACCTGCAGCATATGTAATAGCTGCATACACTGCAAAATGAACATGTATTGGTTGTTGGATGTAATAATCTACAAGCAGGTTGCCTGCTTTTTCGGTTTTATTTGCTAAAAGATTATGACTTACAAGTTCTGTAATGAGCATATGAACACAGGGTACAGTGCCATGCCTTCATATATCTATTTTGCAGAGTAGTTATTGTAACTATGTGTGTACAAGGCAGTGGGGCAATGGAGGTGGTCGTGACATGCTCTGTACCTGAAACCAAAATGATATGGTATATTTATAAGGTGGCAGATTACAGGTACAATAACTTCATTTTTAATGCTCCCTTCTGTTCGAAACAAAATGCTGCTGTTAGCAAAAGAAAAGAAAACCCAGAACAAATTCTAGTCCGTTTTATCCCCTTCCCCTCATGCGCCAGGTCTTTTTTTAATGTATATTTGTTTTTAATATGAACTGAGTTGTAAAGGCGAGCATGATTTATCACAGGAGGGAGATTTTAAGACAGGGTGAAGTAAATAAATGGGGCGGGGCTTTATCCCCTGAGTCCTCCTACGCCAGATTCAGATCGATGTGCTGCGACGTTCACTGAGGACACGACAATATTTTAACATGGTCAGCAACCCCTCAGTACACCCGCCGTGCAAAAGATGGGCGAGTAGGGCGTCTGTTTGCGCTCGCGGGGGGGGGGGCGCATTCTTAATTCCCCGCGTGCGAACTAACAGCCCGCCCGAGACGCTGCCGCCGTCGCATCCCTTTTCCTCCCCCCTCTATTCGCTTCAAGCAACTTTAGGGGCCTGAGGAGGTCGCCTCAGGACCAGTGCAGAACCGACCCGCCAGAGGGCGGCCACGTCCGCTGCGGACGCCTCTCCGCTCCCCACAGCAAGCTCCCCGCCCGCCCGCGCTCCCTCCTCCCTGGCTGCCGGCTTGCACCGCGGCGCTTGCGGCGCTAGGTGGTGCTGCCCGCCCTGCTCCTCACGGTGCAGCATGGCGGCGGCGGCGGCGGGCTCCTCGCAGCCCCAGGCCGGGGCCACCGCCGCTGCCCCTCCGGTGGCGACTGAGGAGTCGTCGGACAGCGAGCCGGAGCAAGAGCCCGGCTCCCCGCAAAAACTCATCCGCAAGGTCTCCACGTCCGGCCAGATCCGCCAGAAGGTGAGCGCTGTAAGGGTCGGGCCTTCAGGGGAGAGGAGGAGGAGGAGGTGGTGGTGGTTATGCGCTTCCCCCTCCCCTCAGCCTTCTTCCCATCCTCCATTTCATTCCCACTCTCTCCTCCCCAGACCAGCCCCGGGTAAACGGCGCTGCCGTGCAGGGCCTGGGCTCTCCAGCAGCCCTTCAGCGCGTTCCCCCTAACCCGGCCCTCTCGTCAGCAGCAGGGGTGGCACTTCCATCGCCCTTTGCCCTTCCCCTCATGGTCTATGCCAACCCCCCCCCCAATGGCTACTGCGCTTTGCAGGTTTTATTAGGGCCTTCGGCAAAAAAATATATATGCCCGTGGTGGTGGTGGTGGGGAACCCCTCATCCACCTCTTGCATCCTCCCATCTATCCCAGTTGCTAGGTCTCCCAATGAGGGAGGGCGAGAGGGCACACAGGTGAGCAAGGGCCAAGGCAGCAGCTGGTCCTTGCGCTGCCCTGGCATTTCGTCCACCTGAGTGAGCAAGGTGTGGAGGTGGGGCTGGGGGAGAAGATGCTTCTGTTGCTCCTCCCGCATGAGCGCACCCTTCTTGAGTGGTGCAGGGGTTGGCAGCGTGCTTTGCGACACCCAGAAGGAGGGAGCCAATAGAGGTGGGTGGCCCCGTGCTGCCACCCCAACCTCCGCTCAGTGTGCTTGACTGCGCTTGCTCTCTGGGTAATGCAGTGGTTGGGATTGGGCCCCAGGATAGTTATGTATTTCGTTTACGAATGGCTTCCCGTGGAGGCAGTTTCACCACACAATAAAAAACCATATACAAAACAGCTGCATATATAAAAAATAGTATAGGCCCAGCCCTTGCTTTCACACTGACTTGAGGGAGAAGGCAGAGGAGTGAGTGAAGCCAACTGTCCCTGCAAGGAGTCATCATCTCAGCTTTCTTACCTGAGCATGCTGTCTCTCACTCTCTTTCTCAGTGGGTTGTGTGGTGGGCTCAGCTCTAGCCACCCAGAGAGAGCGTGTAAGTAATCCATTTACCTGCACGCTATCTCTCTCTGACGTGGCAGTGATATCCCAAATATATTGCCCAGAGGGGCTACTAGGTAAGCAGGTGAGAGGTGACAAGGCACCATCTCTTTCTCCTTCACTCTCCTTATCTAGGTGGTAAGTTAAGAAGCTGCCATGTCACCCAAAGTTAGTGCATCCAACTTTGGTGCAGCCCATATGCAAAGTGTAAGCAACTAAGTGGAGTTGGTGGCCGTCTCTGCTATCTTGCCCTCCACTGGGCAGAGGTGGACTTTAAGAAAGAGTAGAAACAGTGATCAAGGGGAGGCACAATCTTTCTCTGGGCAACATGGTGGTTGTGGTTAGGCCTAACAGAGGTATCACTTGGATAGGTGAGCAACTACTGACATTGGTAAGGAGCAATGGTCTCATCTCACCGGGCTGTAAAAGGGCAGGTAAATGAGTTATGTGGAGGTGAGAAGTTATGGTAAGCACTCATTCCAGAGAGAGAAGGTGGGGGTCTTTGCTGGCAGATAATGAGAAGTGAGTGCTCCTTTCAGGTGGCAGCAACTAATGTGACCTCCATTGTATGCTCACCTAGCATACAATGGATACCTAGTGTTCATCCAGCCTAGCAAACAAGCAAGCTTTGTTCCCTGGTAACTGAGAAGGAAGGAAATGGCAGGGGCTCAGGAGGAATGAAGGAGGGGTGTCACCTCACTCTGCCTTGATGGTAGGTCTAGTCCAGCTCAATTCTATTCTCTCTCTCCCTCTTCTGGGTGGTGAAGTGGAAAGGAACAGCTACTTCAGCTCTGCACCCTCTAGGTATCTTAGGGGTCCAATCTCTACTGCAGCCTAGAAAAAGAGCAGGTGAGTGAGCAGAGGTGGCTCCTTCTTGCAACTGTCACATTTTTGCTTTAAGTCATGAGTGACTCTCAGAGGGGCAGAGGGGTCTGTGTAGAGGTGGAGAAGATAAGGTGTTTCTGCAAAGAGACAAGGAGGAGGGACTCTACCTATTCAAAGGTGATCCAAACCTCCCAAGGGGGTTTCCTTCTGTCAGAGGTGGCAGTTCCTCCTCAGTGAGAGTTGGTCAATTCCCGTGTTCTCTCCCAAAGTGTGTTGGGGCTTTGGCACCTTCCTGACAGCGCTGAGTCCTGATGCTAGCCCTATGTCTTTGTTATACTTTGTATGTGTGCACACACACAGATTCCTCTGCTGCATCAGGATGCTTAGAGCTGCTTAAATGTCCCCACTTAACCCTCCCTAGGCCTTCCTGCAGTGTCCCATACCCATTTTAATTTTACTACCACAAAAACTCTTGTTCCTTAATGAGTTTGGAAATTTAGAAGAGTGTTGCATCTTGTGCTTTGAACTGTGCATCTGCAGTCCTTGCTGTGTATCTCATGAACATTTCCGTTATTCTGGCACGGGTTTGATTATTTTGAATGACCAGCAGCAATTCAGCCAGGGAAGCTTTTCCTATTGCTGCATCTGGTTGCCAGGAAAACCTGCAACCACTGAATTTCTACATGTTGCAACATGGTTATGAAGCCATGCTAGGAAAAAAATATAGAATCTTATTGGAGTTACCCATGGTATCTCTCAGAAGTCTGCAAATAATGAGTTATGTTTCAAGTTGTGAACCCAGCATTCAAAATCCCTATTGTGCATCCTGGGAGCATTTGCTTCCTACAAAGCTTCTTGGATGCTACTTGTATCTTTGACGCAGTGTTATATGTACTGCAACTATGCAACTATGGTTGCATAGCAATAACAGCAAAAATGAAGGATGAAAAAATCATTGTCTTGTAAAGGTTCATTACATCATACAATGTCGTGTGACATTGAAATGGCTCAGCAATGTGTTTCACATCCAGGAGGAGAAAAACTCAGCTGGTTCACACATAATGCTAAACCAGGAATGGGGAACCTATTTCACTCCAGATGTTGTTGGACTGCAACTCCCATCAGCCCCAACTAGCATGGCCTTTGGTCAGAGGTAATGGAAACTGCAACAATCCAACAGCATGGTTTAGCGCTGTGTGCATGATTTGGAATTGGATGGAGTGAAGCCTTGGGCTCGCTCACCCCTCTCCCTCTGCTACATGGATGAACTAAGGACTTGCACAGTGTTCACGTTTCACTTTCCACTAGTATTTCCTTGTTACGCACAAACCATTGATCTTGGTTTCAAACGTTGATTTTGGTTTCTGCAGAAACTGATGGGCTCCAGAATAGGAGGAAAGAGGAGGCATGGAAATGTGGGTAGTGCCTACTGTAAGAAATGACTGTAGAGGAGGGATGAAAAAGGGTGTGTGCAAAGGGGGAGTTGTAGAAAAAGGAAAGAGGAGTTGGCATAGGTATGGGAGTGAAGATGAAAGCAGGGATACAAAAGGGGCTGCAGAAAAGGAGGGGACGGTGGCTTCATTACTGGGTGAAGGTAAAAGGCTGCTTGGTAGTTAGAATGTGTGGAGGAGGAAGACTCTGGGATAGGGGTTGCAGAAAAGGAGGGTGGAGGAGAAGGCATGGCCATGAGAGGAAAGGTGAAATTTGGTGCAAAATGGGGCTGCAGATTAGAAGTAGAAGGCTGGGATGATTGCTTGATTAGGCACAATATTCAGCAAATGGAAGTGTATTAGTGAGGGAATGGTGAGCAGAGCCCCGTAGTTAACATATATTTGGAGAGAACTCTGTGGGGAAACTGTGGGTTTCAACCAATATTAAGTTTCTGAATGACACATTTTTTTCTTTATTAAATTAAGTCTGGAAACAGCCTTAAGTTTAAGATAGAAAAATCACTTCTAATTTCTGCTGCATTGGTCAAACTTATGAATACATAGTGTGTGTGTGTGTGTGTGTGTGTGTGTGTGTGTGTGTGTGTGTATTGATCAAACAAGGAAACAAACAGGAGGAAACCTCATAAAACATGTAGTTAAGCCTACTATTGACATTGTAGTATTAATGCTGAAGTATTTTCTTCTGGGGTACTGATTTAAAGTCACTGGCAATGACATCATAAACTGTTAATTGATTACTTGCTTTTTACCTCAGGTAGCCAAATTCTTTCTATATGGAAAGCCACTATCTATACTTTGTTGATTATGACATTTACATTTGGAGAAAATTCCTGAACTTCACCTTGTTTGAAGATGGACATTTGAAATTCTGCTTCCTTAAATGCTTTTATCATATTTAAATAGTACATTTGGAGTGACTCCCTTAGGAATAGGGAGGGATCCAGCAGTCTCAAATTTGGACTCTAAGCATTGGTGTGAGAAAAACAAATGAGCCTTTCCCAAATTAGAATGTTTTAATTGCAGTAATTAGAGAAATGACATGGATGGATACGTTTTATATTTTGCCATAGTTCATATAAGGCCAAACTCCGCTCTGAATTCCCACTTAATCACTTGCCATGCTTTGCATCATTTCCTACGTCAATGTGGTTGTAAAAAGCCCTAACACTCTGCTTGTGCTATGTGAATATAAACATTTTAAGTACAAGGATTATAAACAGAAATTGTGTATAGCCATTAAGCTTCCATTGCTTTAATCTAACAAAAACCTCTAGCTAAGCAGTACTGGATTCTCAAGATAACAATTTTAGAATTACCAATTGCTCTATTTTGTGACTTGCTATCTTAATTATGTATACATTTCTTCATTTACTTCCGCTCTAGCTTTTGATCACCTTTTCTTTTCCAATGAGAGATGGAAGACAAATGCATGATTAATGTGTATACTGTGCATGTCATTTTGAGGGTTTTCTTCAAAACTGACTTGGGTTGCTTCCATGCTAGAACTCTTTAATGCTGCTGAGGAATTGTGTTTCTGCAATTAGGTGGTAGTGGAAGTAAGGCAGATTCTTCACAGCACTCAATATAGCATTATGTTATCCAGTATCTTGGCCAAGATACTTCTTTAATGTCTACTCATATCTAAGTTCAGCTAGCTAAGATGCTTTACATTGCTAATGGCAAGCTTCATGTTTGCTGGTTCAGACATGTTACTGCTTTCTGGGAAGTGTGGTTTGGGGACTAATACTCATTTGTTCCCTGTTTAGTTAGCCCCCACCCCCTGACGGTAATATGTGTTAAATTAATGACTTCTCTTCCATTGTAGCTTTTTATCTTTTCTTTCCATTACAGTAAAGTATTGCTGTTTTACTATAATGAAAAGAAAAGAGTGGGGAATGGTGAGAAACCACTAATTTAATGCACACTTTGGGAGTTGGGAAATTGGCCAAATGGGCAATTCAGCACTATTCCTGCAGCTACACTGGCCAGGGTAGAAATGGAATGGGCTTGAACCTGCAGACGGGAGCTTTCTGTTTAAAGGAACAGTCACCCTTAAAAGCTCTAATTGCATGTTGCCTGTCCATGATGAACAGGCTGCTGCTGCAAAAAGAAAAAGCCACAAGTCGGGCCTGAAAAAACACTGGGCAACAACACAGAAAACAGTGGAATGTAATAATCTGAGAGTGGTTTGTGAGGATTCCCTGTAAGAAGTGAGTGAAGAAAAGATGGCAATTCCAGGGAAAAGGACAACCCTGATGTTAATTTGAGCTTTATAGCTGCTCAGTCACAGCTATAAAGATATAGGAAGGTTCAACAGATCTTGAACAATAAAAGAGAAATATGCACGTGACAGTATGCTTCCAATAAACCACAAGAATATATTCTAAACATATATTTCCACATAGGTACCTTAGGTTTGTTCTTGCTGTTACTCTGAACAATTACTGGCCTTGAGGAGTTTCTGGAATTGTAATAGTGTTAGTTCTCAGCTATGAATTTAGTCTCCTAAATCATCCAGTGAGTTACAGTTTAAGTGCTCATTGCAATAAATCTCAAGTGCTAAGGCACTGCTTTGCTTGCATTTCAACCATTGGCAAGATGATCTAAAGTATCCTGAAGGCCTGAAACATGGCTAGCCAGAAGATTCTGTTTTTACTTTAGTTTCTTATTCACACTCACAAAGCAATCAAAGGTTCCTGTTATTTAGCAGTGTGCACTAAAGAACAGGTGGTACCATCCCTAGCTAACAGGACTAGTGGTCAGGGATGATGGGAGTTGTAGTCCCAAAACATCTGGAGGACCGAGTTTGCCTATGCCTGCTCTAGCATGTAACATTGCTGCTTAAGATCCTTTTAGACTAAGCCCAGGCCTTGCTTAGTGATGGAAACAGTAAACTGAAGGCAGACTGGCTGTGTTAAAGAAAACTGTGAATCTGAAGTACAATACTTTAATAACAGAGTTTTGTGTGAGAGAGAGAGACTCAGTAAAAGCATAATATTGCATTGTACATTAAAAGCTGTACTATGCACTATACACTATATATAGTGTATAGTGTATATACACTATGCACTATACTATACTATTCCAGCAGACCTGTAGAGAGAGACAGGATTTTGGGAGAGGTGTTAGGTGTTATGAAACACTGAATTTTGTAGTACAGCCTGCTTAGTATTACTCATACTCCTGTCTTTACTGACCTTTGTTGATGCACAAGCTGGTCTGGAGGGAGAAGGATCAGCAAAGACTCAGATTTTCCCAAAGAGAGTTCACTTTACAAGTTGACACCCATGGCTCTCTGTGTTTTCCAGGTTCCAGGAACCAGAGAAGCATTTCTGTGAATTGATATGAATGTTTAGGAACTAATTGTACAAAGTTAGTTATAGACACAACACTGGCTCCATGTTGCTCCTGACTTCCCTTTAGTCATTGGCTGAGTTTACTTATTATTTGGAATATTTACAAACTACTAAACATTACAAAATACCATAGCAAATGTATAATGACAATAAAAATATAACAAAATAAATCAGATACAACACTTCATAATAACATAAAAAGAGCCTACTGAATCATGCCAGTGGCTCATCTAGTCCAGCATCATGTTCTCACAGAGGCCAACCAGATGCCTGTAGGAAATCTGCAAGCAGGATTGGAGCACTAGAGCACTCTCTCTGCTTGTGGTTCCCAGCAACTGGTATTCAAAAGCATTTCTGCCTTCACATTTTCCAAAGGGAAATCTGATGCTGCCCACAAGTATTTGGAAAAGCCTCTCGAGAAACCCTGTGGAGGTAGGAAAGATTTTAGCATCAACACAATATATGTTGGAGCTTGTCTAACTTAAATGGGCAATGTGTTGCAGAAGCCAGCTTCCATTTCACTGAGGTTGTCATGTTGTCATACCATGACTGAGATGCATAGATTTGAGGCCAGGGATCTTCTCCATGCAGATCACGTGTTCTGTAAGTGTGTCTTGGCTGTGGTTCAAAATAGAGGGTCAATTACCCATCTAGAATGTGGGAATAATGATTACTTCCCTTGCATGGAAAGGTAAATATTATGAAACTTTTAGTGCATTAAAATGTATAAATGAGAAATGTTAATGCAGATTTTTAAATAAAATTAAACTAGTTAATTATGTTGCATAATATTTTACAATCTGCAGTATTTTGCTGCTTTAGAATTCACTGTGTTTTCTGGAGCTTGTGTTGTTTTATTAAGAAGAAGTCTTCTTTACGTCATTACTTTGTCCTATTTTTAACAGTGCGGTTTACCTGTAGTTTGCAGTGCAACAGGACGTGGTGAGGACCAGCAGCAATAAAGACCTTAAAAATGGTTGCCAGCTAGCTAAAAATAGAAATGTGAGACAAAGTAGTTCAGACAATATCTTTTATTTAAACTGCTGTATGTGTTGTTGACCAGGGCTAATGAAGCAAAGACACATTCAGTCATATTTGCTCCAGATTTTCTCAAATGGTTCCTCTTCTGTAGAAGCGTATTTTCAATTCATGATTAGAAAGTGGAAAAAATGACCAGATGCAGGCATAATATGAAACCGTGGTATGTGCTAACCATAGTCAAGTATCCATTGCTTGAGCTTCCAGATGTGTAGCAGACAAACCATGGTTGCTTGTATGCTTGTTTCCCACTTGTTTCCCACTGGCTCAGCAACCAGCTTCACAAGTTCACTCTTGCCTCCTTGTTGTAGCAGCCTTTTGAGGCAAAGCAATGATCCTAATTGATTTGTTAATAGTATATGAATTCAGACATAACAACAAACCACAGAGGACCTTTTCAGTAGTCCCATTTTCTCCCTGGTTTGTGGAATGCTTCACCTGTGAGACCCACCTAGTGCAGACTTTGTCATTTTTTCAGCCCCAGGTGAAGATGTTTCTCTACTCCCAGGTGTTTAATGTGCTAATGGTGATTTCCTCATCCATTAACATTATGCATAAGATGCACCTGCATTACATGAACCTGCCTTATGTGCAGCTCAGTTAATCTTTTCAGGGCACATCACAATCATTTGGAACTTGACATCCTTCAGAATGGATTCACTGACTAGTTTAAAGTGTTTTGGTGCCTCTTCAGAAGGTTATGACACCAACTTGCACACCTGAAAAAGAAATGTGAAAATTTATATATTTAGCATTTATGTTATATAAGAAATAAATGCTATATGTTACATAAGAAATAAAAATGAATGCTTACAGACAGCTCACCCCGTCGTGGGGATTCGCACCGCCAACCTTCCGATCAGCAAGTCCTAGGCTCTGTGGTTTAGACCACAGTGCCACCTGCGTTCCTACTAACCATGCCCTTACTACCATAAAAAACAAACTAGTAAGGAGTTTGGGGACACTTCATTTCAATTGAGGAAACAATCCCCTAAAATATTCTTTGATTGCTCAAATGGGCAGTAGACAGTTGTAATATTTTGCTGCTACATGGGTGCTCCAATAAAAATGTACCTAATTTTCTGGTCTTGTGCCTTGCCACTCACTGTAGCACAATTCCATAATTCCAAACTATTTTTAACAACAGCAACAAAAAATTAAAGCCTGCAGCACAGGGCAAGAGGCCTTACAGGATTAGAGCCAGAACCTACACATGTTTATTCAGAAGTAAACACTGCTATTTTTAGTGGAATCTCTCCTTTCTAATCCTAGACATGTGGTTTGGGGAGAACAGAATTCTCATGTTCCTCTTGTTTTGCAGTGTCTCTCCCATTTGAAGTTCTAAGCACCTCAAGACATTTACTTATTTTACAAAATGTGTAATATTGGAATTGTGTTCTTCAGAGAAAATGACGTGCATTGCAGGACAAGAAATAACTCTGTAACTGAAACTGTAAAGTTTGTGATAGAGAAAGGAAGGATTTTCCCAGCATGCCATTTCACCTACTCCAAGGTCAGCTCCTCCCAATGTGGCTCAAAATCCGAATTTTTTCTGACCACAACTGCAGAGAGGTTGCTCTTCTATTTCACTCCTTTACTCAAGGTCAGATTTTCTTTTATAAGAAAAAAGATGAATGAGCACTGGGAAAATGTATATTTATGGACTGATGACTGCATCATGTGGACCCCCTGTTAAATATGAGTTAACAAGCCATAGCAATTGCACAGTAAACGTCGTCTGGAAGCAGACATTATTTATTTTTATGTTCACAAATGGATTCCTCCAAACTCACAAACAACATGGGGTTGGATCCAGACTTGCATTTCTGTGAACAAAAGCAGAAGGGACTGAGCTTTAGTGAAGGCTCCTGCTGGAGGAAGGAGGGAAGACAAGTTTCTCTTATAGTCCAAAACTCCACCTCCCATGCTGTTCTTGCCAGAGCATGTTTTCAGGGGTCTGCAGAGGGAAGGAGGAATCTGCAAAAATTATTGCTTCTCCTCCAGTGCACCATCTTGTGGTGTTCCATCCATAGCTAATCTGGATCCTGCTCATAGTGTGCATTCTCATTCCTTATTCCTTAATATGGAAAAAATTAAATATGGAAATACAAAAAAAAGCTGCCACCGGATTAATTTCATCTGTAGTACATCTTCCAAGATGTCATCATATCTGAAATCTAATATTTAACTGATCTTTACCACACTGCAAAAAGGGACATTCTTATCATAATTTCAGTTAGTATCCTGACTGTGAGTCTCCTTTAAAGATTATGTGATGCTTAGAGTAATGGGTCCTCATTGCCTGAAGACTTAGTGATAGCTTGAGAAATAGTTGATGAGTACAAATCCCATGCAGCCTCTGTCTCTTGGTTCACATAGGCTAGCAGAAAGGGGAAAGAAAGCTGTTTTCATGACTGCAATTGAAAGCTAGTGAGGTGTATGTAGTTGCTACAGTGTTGGACTTGGATGTGGAAAACCCAAATTCAGCACCAAGTTACAGTGTTCAGTGGGTAACTTGGTGCAAGTTACAATGTCTCAGCCAATTTACTTTAAAGGGTTGTTTTGAGGACAAAGCACAGCTCCAAGCTCTCGGGGTCCACAGGTTTTGGCTGGTCTTGCTGGCCAAGCCAAAAATTGTAGCCTCCAGCTCATCCACCCTAATTTTTTCCTGAGTGGCAGAAGCTGGGTGGTGGAGAAAAGTCTTTGCTTTTGCATAAGGCATCCCAGAAGTGCTTTGTAGTGGCATCCATTCATTCTTGAAGATAAGGCCACTGTGGAATGTGTGTTACTGAGTGCCAGTGCTCAAAGGTACACAGAGCACCCTCAGGTCACAGTGCCTAATAACCCCCCACACACCTTTCCTGCTCCAAAGCAGGAATACGGGAGTGGAAAGTAATTACTGGTTTGGCCCTGTGTAGCTAAGGATCTTCAGGAGCCTTCACCTTGGAGGTGCAGGACAATCCCCAGCCTTCCTTGCACCTTTGGAAATGATAGGGATTGCCACACAACTGCCTGAATGATTCCACCCACTTCTACATCTAGGTGGAAGGCTTGCTGCTCACTCTGCATGCCAGAGGCAGTACTTATTGAAGTATGTTCACTTTTTAACACGCTTATTTACAACTTTGGTGTATTCCCAGTTTCATTTTACACATCTATCACACGTGTTTGAATGGACAGGCTCTTCTTAAAACATGATGATTTAGATATTAGTACAGTAGTCCTTTTGTTGTTGTTGACTTCAGGGTTGGTGTTTGGCTGGAAAATGAATAGGTTTCAGCAGTCAGTTGGAATACAGAATCTGCCACCCCCTTTCTACAACACTCCCTCTTATCACTACAATGTTGCCTCTACATTAGCTGGATAAGCAAAGTCCTGCAACTCAACTGGATATTGTTGATAAGATGTGTATAGCCAGTAATATGTACATGGGTCTACAAAAACCACCAGCTGAATCAGAGCCATCTGACTTGATTAAGTTTAAGTTTATCCTGATGACTCCTGTGCAGAAGGCAGAAAGCAGGACCTCATGGACCTGCAATAATAAAATAAAGGAAGCCACCATAGATCCTGAGCATTGTCAGGAAGTGGTAGAAGGCACAAATCCCATGCAGCCTCTTTTGGTTCACATAGGACACTCAGCTGCCAGCAAGGGGAAAGAAAGCAGTTTGAACAACTCTTTGCAACTACTCATTCCTCTTTTAAGGAGTCATTGCATCCTTTGGGAGGGAAGTGAGGTTATAGAATTCCAAATTAATTCCTGGTAATTGTTATAACTTTTAGTTGACTGGTACATGCATTTATTCCCAGTAATGATGCAGATAATTAAAATAATCATTGCTTCATATGACTGACTGGTTGCTATGGGATTTAAGAATAAATTCCTATAATAAAACAGTTTATTTTTGAGTGAGGAGGCAGAGTAAGATTTCTCCCTTTAGCCATTTGCTGTGGATCACTGTTCACGTAATGATACATGACCAGATGTTGAAGATAGATTCTAAGTTCTTGTAAGGATTGTAAAGGGAGGATAAGGAACATGTCACGTTGCTTTCAACCGTTACCATTTCATCAGATCTCATTGCTCAGAAGCATTCACCAGTATCAAAAGGACTGAGCAATATGCTAGCTGGGAAGTGAACATCAAGCCAAAGAAAAGCAGCAATGCTTGAAAAAGAAAACATGCTATAAAGTCATCTTGATCTTATCTCAAGCCCTTTCCGCCCAAACCCACCAAAGTCTTTACTAAGCTGTCTGCCTATAAATAGAAGCAGCTCTCTTGCAGAGATGGGCAGCTGTAAACTACAGGCTTTTTCTCTCCCCCAGCAGCATCTGTGTTGTGTGAGAGGCAGCCCAACAACTATGTCAGAGGGTTTTTTTTGCTAGCCTTTCATGTTTAAGTCGTGTACCTATGAGGTTCCTGTAGATAGTCTAATGCAGGAAAATGCATTGGTTTACTTTGGGGGACAAGAATGTTGGCAGCCTTTTTGGGTGGTGTTTTCTTTGAAAGAGCATTCTTTAAAAGAGATGGAGGAGTGCTCATCATTTGCACAGGTGAGTTTGTTCTGTAGGTGTGAATTCAGTCCTGGAATAGACTGGAAACACGGTTGGGGTATCGGTTCACAAATATATGAATAAAAAGAATAGAATGGGAATTGAGTACAGAGCATCAGTCTTACAAACTTGTGCTTAAACTGCAGGTTGATTAAATACAAAATCAAACCAGCAGTCTGCTGGTTGAGCCTGAAATATTTCTTTGATCCGGATGCGTTGGTAGGAAAGTTCCAGAAAACAAGCTAAACTGTATAATTTAGGATCTGTTGTTACCCTTTTGGGGGCTGATATTTGTTTCTATTTTAGTTCATCAAATCATGAACCATTCAGTTGTACTCCCAGTAGTTCTTCAAACTATTACTGATGTTTACCACACAAACCTTGCCTATATTTAGCCTGTTTTTAAGTCTTTGGACTATTGGATAATAATTTTCAGTTGTTTCTTTAAGAGCCCCAGTGGCATTTATCTTCTTATTCTGCAGACCAAGTTTGGGACTCTCTGCATAATTTCCTGAAGCTGCATATTCACAGGATCTCACCAATAAAAATTCTCAAGATTTCTGCCCAATACGTTTTTCTTTTCTTTTATGTAAGATATCCATTTTTTCATGGGTGTAGAGTATGAACTAGGAGATGTGTTCAAACCTGCCATAGTAGTATCTCTGTAACTTACCTGATACCTCATGGAACTCACAAAATGGGAGTTCCACTTCCAGTAGCCTATCACTTTCATTCTTTTAGGTAGAGTCCATCACTGCCACTTTTTCAGTTCTTTCATTTACTTTCAGCTCATTATCTTTCTAGGAGTAGCAGTTTGAAGGCACAAACTCTCCTGATCACTTAGGACTTTCCCTAATTTTATTTATCGTCTTTGATATTGTGAAACTCTTGGGAAACTCCTCTGCCATGCTGTGACTGATTTGAGATAGGTATAGGAAAATTAGGTATGGTTAAGCTCAGCTGTTCTTCTGCTTCTTCCCTGTAGTGCATCAATTCACTCCCTTGCTTGAGTCACATGCAGCTGGGTTTTTTTTGTAGAGCACCCGATCTTTGATTGTGACATGCCATTATGTGGACTGACTTGTGGGAGGTACTTATGATCCTTTTTGATCCCTTTCAGTTTTCACTGGAGGTAGGAAGATGAGTTTGCTGAGCCAGTGTGGTGTAGTGATTAAGAGCAGTGGACTCGTAATCTGGTGAACTGGGTTCGATTCCCTGCTTCTCCACATGCAGCTGCTGGGTGACCTTGGGCTAGTCACACGTCTTTGAAGTCTCTCAGCCCCACTCACCTCACTTACCTTTACCTTTACCTTAGTCAAATATGTGAGAGGAGAGCATTCCACAGTCAAGGTGCCAATATTGAGTGATTCCATCCTCCACAGATTATTGGTTCTATCTTCCTATATTATTTCAGAATTTACTTGTCTGCAAATTGTTTTGTATTTTTCTCTGTAAAGTGTGTGGTGAGTGTGTTGTACCAAACCTTTCCTATTTCCTCACTGTATATCTGTTGAATCTCACTGAAAGTCATAGGAAAACAGTAATAATTTCTCTTGCAATTCCACTCTATAGATCAGGTCATTCTGATTTTGAAGAGAGAAGTTCCATGCTAGGCCAAGATGACATTTTTTGGCATATAGCATTTTGCTGATGAACAGCAGTTTGGCAAAGGAAAATATGAAAAAGCATAAATCTGCAACGGTTAGGGAGGGCAGGCACTTTAAGTTATGACATCCTATGATTGCAAATAGACATTTGCCTAATAATCTATGGTGAACAGGAATTGCCTCTGACCAGCTAGGAAGGAAAGCTTTTGCAAGGTGCGAAAAAACTTGACTTTTGATTTCTAACAAGTAACTAACAAAGGTTTTGGGGGGCAATCTGAATTTTCAGCAGACTTAGCTACTTCAGCTTTTAATATCTCTTGAAGAATTTTCAAATCACTCAAGTGGGATGTTAAGTTAGTAGGGACTGTATAACAAGGTTATTATTGTATCTTGATTGTCGTACTGGCTTCCAGTGAATACATTTTAAGAACACTGCTGTTCTCTATATACAGTATGTTGCTTTTGTAGCCTTTGGTTACAGAATGACCTAACAGACAGCTTTATGATATCCCTGCAGCAGTTTCTCCTAATGATGTTTTCCTACATTGAACTACTTAAAGTACTTGTAGATGGTGCTTTCCTTGGAAAAGGGGAGTATTAAATGGAGCATTAAAACCCCATATTATGACACTTGCTACTGGCAGGAGCTATGTATTCATAGTGAATTAAAGCACTAACCTTTGCTTTCGTTTTGTAGTCCTTCAGTTATTGTTAAGATTCTGTGTTGGTAGCATTTTAATGTATCTTTTGGTATTTATTACGTTCTTCAGCTGGGTTAACAAATGTGTATCATAAAGAGCAACTAAATGAATGTCAGCTAAACATAGCCTTGTAGCCTGGATATGCATATTATGTGAATGATAGTGTGTGGGGCTAGATGTGGAGCAGTGAGAAAATGTCCAGAACTGTGTGTAGACAGACTTGGCACTTTAGCCTTGGGAAATGGCAGCCAGCCAGCCAGCCAGCCAGTAAGCAGTGAGTCAGAGCCAAGAGTATCTGAAAAAAATACCAAATATAAAAGCTGGAAGGATTATTCCTGTCTTTTTATTACTGCCCTCCACACTCCCTTAAATATGCAGACCATTTCCTGTGGTAGTCAGATGCTGATAGCTTTACAGGAGATAGGCTGCTGTGTGCTCACTTTAGTCAAACAGGTGAGATCAGAGCCGTAATTGGACAGGACAGAGCTCTGACTTCAGACACTGAGGTTTTTCTTAAAATGTTTGCTGTATCTTCATCAAAGCTTGATAAGTTCACCTTGACTAGTTTGAAGAATTGTATCCTTCTCACACCAAGATAATATCTCTCTCACACAGGAAAGGAATCTCTGCACTGTGTGTTTGACTGTTGTTTATTGCATTTGGGTATATATAAGATCAGCAGCTCAGTTTTATGAATGTGTTGGATATTTCCAGCAGAGGGCAGTCAAACAATAAAGAATATTGATATCAAAGCCAGTACTTTCCTTCTTTTTGTGGTTGGGGAGGGGTAAAATCAGAAAAATTGGCTGTTCATAAAGAAATGCTTCATGTGTGCAGAGGAGGGTGACCAAGGTGATCAAAGGTCTGGAAACTAAGCCCTATGAGGAACAGTTGAGGGAGCTGGGTAGCCTGGAAAAGAGGAGACTGAGAGGAGATAGATATCCATCTTAACATATCTAAAGGGCTCTAACATGGCAGATGGAGCAAGCTTGTTTTCTTCTGCTCCAGATGCTAGGACCCAAACCAGTGGATTCAAGTTACAAGAAAGGGGGTTCCAACTAAACATCAGGAAGAACCTTCTGACGGTAAGAGCTGTTCAACAGTGGAACGGACTCCCTTGTAAGATGGTAGACTCTCTTTCATTGGAGGTTTTTAGGCAGAGGTTGGATGGCCCTATGTCCTGGATGCTTTACTTGAGATCCCTACTTTTCAGGGAGTTGGACAAGATGATGACCCTTGGGGTCCCTTCTGACTCTACAATTCTTTGATTCTATGACTTTATATCTTCTTGACTTCTAGACTATTATAAAAGAGGGCATGCTGATGAAACAGACCAGCTCATTTCAGCGCTGGAAGAGACGTTACTTCAAATTGCGAGGACGAACTCTATACTACGCCAAAACAGCAAAGGTATGTGGCTCTCCATGAAATTATGGGAGGGTAATAAGGAATAGGAATCATCCAGTTTGTATGACTACAGCACAAGGGTTACTAGCTACTAAGAGTGTTTACACTCACAAACCTGCTACTCAGAAGTTCATAATTGTTGCTTTACTTTGGTAAAACTATTAACTATTCTAAAATAGGAACTGGTTATCCCTTACTTAAGTACTGTTAGATTGTTTTTCTTTGTGTCCATGAGGGGTAGAAACACAGGAAGCTGCCTTATACAGAGTCAAGTCATTGGACTATCTAGCTTTGTGTTGTCTACCCTGACAGACAGCAGATGAAGTCTCTCTCACACCTACTTGGAGATGTTGGGGATTGAGCCTGGGGCCTTCTGAATGCAAAGCAGATGCTTTACCGCTGAGCAGAACATTGATGCCAAAATTATTACAAAGATATGACTAAATAATAAAAACTGGCATCACATTTCTATATGTAGTAGAAGTTCTACATATATTAAAGGGGGCCTATATTGCTAAGAGCAAAAGGAGGCTGGATCTCCCCAAAGTTTTTTTCTACATGACATTGGTTGACACTGATCCTAACACCCATAGGATCAGAAAGGATAGGTGTCTCTTGTGACTGGATAGTGAAAGCACTTGATATACTGTACATAGATTTCACTGAGAAAGTTAGTACTCAAAAGAGCCTCAGCCAAAACTATGTATACCAAGTGTGTCCATTACCAAGCCCAAGGATCATTTTGCTGCTTTCTCTCTTGTTTTATTTTCTGCCCCTTGCTTTTATCTTCTCAGCAGAGATCCTCAATAGCAGAGGATTAGGGTGAGGATTAGGATTCAGCCAGGAGATTTTCCCTGCTCCCTCCCTTGGTAGGTCATATTGACTCACCTGTCAAGCACCTGATGTTACTGTTATGTCAGGTCACCTGCTTCTCCTTTGCAGTGTGACTTGAGTTCAAGCCAGGATGCAAGGAAAAAGGTTCATTTGCACATGCAGGTTGGGTTTAAGCCATGTTTACAAAGAAGCCCTGCTTGCAAGTAGGGGTTGCCTGTGTGTTTGGCGCCAAGGGCTGCTTGTGTTTGGCACCAAATTTAAAAGGTGTTGAATGCAAACCCTGCTTGCCAGCAAACTGTCAGGAGCACATTTGAAGGCTCCCCATTGGTCTACTTCAGCTGTGTCTTTACCTGTCTCACACCTAACATCATATATGCCTAATGGGGAAAAGGTGATTGTGCCTTTGAGAATACGGCCTCACAGGCCAAATCAGGATGCTTGCCAGGCCTAATTTGATCCATGGGGTGGAGGCTCCCCATGCTTGAAATAGACATCTCCTAAAATCCCCCCGGATCAAAAATTACATAGCCAATTTAATTTAATTTTAATCAATGGACTTCTTTGTACAGTGGTACTTCGGGTTAAGTACTTAATTCGTTCTGGAGGACTGTTCTTAACCTGAAGCACCACTTTAGCTAATGGGGCCTCTTGCTGCTGCCACGCCGCCGGAGCACGATTTCTGTTCGCATCCTGAAGCAAATTTCTTAACCCAGGGTACTATTTCTGGGTTAGCGGAGTCTGTAACCTGAAGTGCATGTAACCTGAAGTGTATGTAACCCGAGGTACCACTGTACTTAAAAGCATCTGGCAGATGCTTATTTCTGGAGTTCCTGTGGAATAATGAATAGTTATTTCTTCAATTTCTTGCCCACCATGCACCACAGGGTCCCAGGGTGGGTTACGGCTACTTAAAAATGCAATATTAAAATCAGTTTAAAACTATATATATAATGAGGTCAGAGGTCAGGGTAAAAAGGTGCACCTTCACTGTGCAATTTGGGAAGTGCAGGAGGCCCTCCAGTTTAGAGGGATGGCTAGTCATGTCAGGAATTCCCCATACGGCAGTGGCTTGTTAGGGAAATGGAGTGCTATAGGTTGCCTCTATGGGAGATGCTGTGCAAATTCTTCGCCTTGCCCTCATCCACACACAGCATGCAGGATTTTGAGGAAGCTCTGATTGCTTGTCTTGCAGAATCCATCTTATTCTTCACCAGCACCAACCACCAGAGGCAGTTATTTTAACCCTTCATTATATATATTTGATTTGTAACAGTTATGAAATAAACAAACAACCTAATTGAAGTTTTACATTTATTTTTCCTTTTCCCAGTCAATCATTTTTGATGAGGTGGATCTGACAGATGCCAGCGTGGCAGAATCCAGCACTAAAAATGTCAACAACAGCTTCACGGTAGGAATTCTCATCACTTTGTGGAATGAAATTATAAAAGTATCTCAGTTCTATTTACAATAATTCCATTGTTGATAAAGTAAAAGTGAATTTTAGGCACTATTCAAAGAATATACAAAGCTGTAATGGGCAAATATTATTGGAGTGAATAGGAGATAGTGGGAGCAAGTGGCATTGATATTGATGTTTGCCTCCTATGTGCAGAATGCGAGCAGGGGGTAGCATTTCAGGAGAAACGGGAAGATTTTCCTTGTGCAATATCTTTTCCCAGTTAATTTTCCCAATTTTAATCAATAAACACTTAGACTTGATGGTAGGGAAAATGGTTAGGGCAGAGAGTTGCAAAGAAAAAAATAGATGAGCCAAGGTCAAGTACACACCTGCTGTTTCTCCCCTGGAAATTACTTGGGGCCCCCACTTTGTACATGGGAGCTGGAATTTTGTGTATGCCACTGAATGTTCTGGTTCAGGTGCAACGCTAAACCACATTTTAGCATTGCAAAAATGAGTGAGTCCAGGTCAATGGCTACTGAAAGCAAGCTTAACCTCAAACCATCATTTATGAAAATGGCTTATTTTACCTAACTGTAGTAAAAATTACCATCGTTTAGGATTTGGACACACTATAACTGGAAAGTCAAAAGTGAAAGCTTTCAACCTCCTTGTGGCCATGCCAGAGGAGTGAGGAGGGCTAAGCTCGTTTTTGCGATGATAAACCATGCTTTAGTGCTAGTCATGAATTCCAAATAGACAGACATGAATTCCAAAGAATTTTACATAATACTTTTTGCATGTTGAGTGTGACATATCAGATGATTTTATGTGAGATGAAAAGAGTTAAAAGCTTGACCAAAATGTACTGATATTCACTTCTGTAAAAGGACAGCATCATTTTCTGTTGCAGCAAATATTGGATGGATCTTCTTGGGTTGTGCAAGAGACAGAAATAAATTGACATAGCAATCCCATTTGGCCATAACCTCTGGGAGTTTCTTGATGTCCACAGATAACCAAATGTAGGCAGCATAAGCTAGAAAAAGAGAAGGTACTTGAATTTTTCCAGCCAGTTCAATATGGCCATATTGTTAGTTTCCATTTATGCTGGCAGGAAATTGGTTTAGTTTATTCTGTTTTTATCTCCGCTGCATTTGAATGTTCTGCATGCCTTTGGGATCTGTGCAGTATATATGTATTTTAAAGGATGATGGATGGAACTATTTTTATAGTATGTAGAATTTTGGAGGTTCACAGACCAAAGTATATTCTAAGAATACTTAAGGGATAGTTCAAGTTAAAGGCCTGTTTTTCTATAATCCTGTGACACTGTGCATTTGTATTGTTAGTATATTTTGTTGGTTAACTGTGACACCAAAGCTGATGCATACCTGGAAGACATGTCCAGAGCACATCTGGTTCAAGTCTATAGAGCCAGTTGCTGTAGCCTGATTATATGGATAGGGTGGCCATTTGGGGTTTTGAAATCTAGCATAGAGTGGTTGACTACAGGGTGGCTCCAGGGGATGGGGAATAAGCTCATGGAGGGAGAGAGTGAGCTAGCATGGTGTAGTGGTTCAGAGCGGTGGGCTCGTAATCTGGTGAACCGGGTTCGCTTCCCCGCTCCTCCACATGCAGCTGCTGGGTGACCTTGGGCTAGTCACACTTCTCTGAAATCTCTCAGCCTCACTCACCTCACCGAGTGTTTGTTGTGGGGGAGGAAGAGAAAGGAGATTGTTAGCCGCTTTGAGACTCCTTAAGGGGAGTGAAAGGTGGGATATCAAGTCCAAACTCCTCCTCCTCCTCCTCCTCCTCCTCCTCCTCCTCCTCTTCTTCTTCTCTCCTATTTGAGGGAAGCATGCAAGACTAGTTGGATAACTAGTTGATAACATTCCTTTTAGGGCGAGCTTAGCAATATAAAATTTCCCCCCAAAATGGAGCTTTTTTTATTTTTTATTTTGGGAAAAACGAAAAAATGCAATACTGTACTCTTTACATACAGAAAGTCACTTTGTTAATTTAGGAACATAAAATGCATTAGTTTAGCATGGAATTATCTCTGGTATATTAAATGTTCATTTTATTCAGACAATATTTACAAATTCTTTTTCTAAGTTATCACTATCACTTCCTGCTTCTTCATATTTCTCATCATATTGTTCACCCATGTTGTAAAAAGCTTCTACCCTTTCAGATTTATTTATTATTTGTTTATAAAAATATTTAGGCTGCTGTGTCGCAAATATGGGGATGATACTCACCTCTATCACTCTTTTCTATGCCATTCAGGAGAGGTTGTGTAGGTGCTGAATCATGTCTGCAGATAGTGATGGGCTTGATGAAGGCCAATAAACTGAAGTTCATGGAACTCGCAAGTGAAATTAAACAGCTCTCAATTTTGGCCATTGTTACACATCATGTTAAAACATATTTATTCATCCAGACTTTATGGGGGGGTATGATGGAGGTGACTAGATATTATCTGGATAAATCTGATTATCATTTCTGCTATGGCACACAGAGAGTGGTATTCAATGCTAGTCCTACTCAGTAGTCCCAGTGAATTAATGGACATTACTAATTTAGGCTCACTATCTCTGAGTTGAACTTAGTAGAATACAACCCTAAATAATTTGGATGATATGGACTAATCTTATAAATGTGCTGATTTCTTGCCTCAGTGCAGAGATTGAACAATACCAGGATTTTCTAACCTTTTTGGGTTGGTGGGGCTATTTGGAATTCTGTGAGATGCCATGGGCATTGTTACAGAATGATTTTTATTGAGGAAGGGTGACCAACCATAAAACACCCATTTCACAAAAGGCAAAGCAGTGAAGTTGAAAGACAAGCAATTCACCCAATAACTTGAGTACAACTCAAAGGTGGGCTCTCAGTCCTCAAATACAGATCCACTATATTGTAATAGAAGCTAACGCCCGATCAGTTTATTCCAAACACCCCAACAAACTGTCAGAACCGTGGGATGGAAAGCCAGCTGGACAGGCCCCAGTCGGAGCGTATCCCTTCTCAGCCTTGCCGCTGCAGAGATCCATCAGTCATCCTCCTCCGACGTGCCTCTGCGACTCATGTGGCTGAGCACACGTTACTCAGCAGAGTAAACACACAACAGATCTGGCTCGCGGCGTGGATACTAGGCTACGTTTATTGTACATAAATCAGGACAAAGAAAACATGGCTTCTCTCCTTGTCGTTCTTCTTGGAGAGAGAGAACACAAAAGCAATACAGAGCAGTTGTTCTGCTCACGAGACTCCAACAATCTGTGCTGGAATGTAAACAGACATGTGACATGTAACAATCCCACACAACTGCAGCACGGGAGGAATGGGATTCCCAACATCCTCCCCCATTTCATGTAACCCGCTGCTGCAATATTTCAGCCTAACTGCAACCGCTGTACATAAACCTGAAGTTGTTCTCTGTCAACAACTTTTGACAACAGATCAGCAGGAATTTCCTTTCCTGACATGTAGGACACCTGAATGAGTCCTTTCTGGATACACTCCCTTGCACGATGTAATTTTATCTGCAAGTACTTGGTTCTTTGCTTGCAACGCTCTGAAGTTAGCAAACATGACCTGTTGTCTTGATAAATCTGTATAGGACATTTCACATTAACCCTCATGTCCTCAAACAGTTGCAACAACCATTCACAATCCAAAAGTGAATATAACAGTGCATTGAATTCAGCTTCACAAGAACCTAGGCTCACTGTTGTCTGCTTCTCGCACAACCAGTCAAACCGACACAAACATACACACTGTTGACACAAGAACCATACACTACAGACCCCCACAAAAAACCCACTCTGCTTTCTATCTCTGTCTTCTCCCTTCCTGTCTCATAAGTTGTCATTCTCCTAAGCAAGCTTTCCTCCCCACCACTATGATTGCTTCTAGATCCCTATCACTCCCACTACTTCCCGTGCATGGTGCCCAGAGGTATTCTTGGGAAATGAAGATAGTGACTAGAGGCTTGTGCTTGACTTTCCAGTGCACCGTGACTGCTTAGTAAGAACTTTTAAGGGTTTTTTATGCTTAGTAAGAAGCAGTCAAGTAAGAACCTTGACTGCTTAGTAAGAACTTTTAAGGGTTTTTTATGGGGTGGGTGGGTAAGGAGCTTTATAGGTGCAGAGGGAGATGCCCAGGAGCACTGATTGGCACCATGTTGGGTTTGATATTAAAAGTAATTTCTAGTGTTAATTTGGGAATTGGTAGAATATTCTTATTGAGCTACTACTGCATTGCTGTTCATGGGACTCTCTTAGAAGTAATTGTTGGTGGAGAGAAAGGGGAAGATACCAAGCTTACTTTTTTTTTTTGACTGGTGAGCTTAGCAAAATAAATTAGAACTCTGGATTTCAGCTTTATAGGGCATGCTAAACAGCCACTTCTAGATTCTGGAAGTTGAATGCTGTCTTAGTGAATCCACTTGACTGTGATGTTTTTTAACTATTAATATTGTGGAAATAGTGTGTTTTTTATTATGATAGAAATGTGTTTTACTGCTAGCTTATTGATTATGGGGTGTTGGCAGCAGTTTTATGCTATGTATCGCAAAAGTTACACTAAGAAGGGTAACATATAAATATGTTTAAATGACTAAAATAAAGGCCATTCTTAGATTTCTTTAGTAGGGATTCTGAATTTACTTAGGTGATGTGATTTATGAAGATCCTCTTCACCCATGAAGCAATAAAGGAAAGGATAGGTGATCACTTCTGTGATTTATGTACTTCATCCCTTCCACCTTTGGCAGTACTTTGATCTTTCATCTTTGCATTTCTCTGCTGTCATATCCTGCCCGTGAGCAGCATTCTACCAATTCTGGGGCCTTCATTATACATCTTTAGGTGCCAGGCAAAAGCGTTCCCTTTTAACTAGGCCATCTGCTTGACATCCTATGCCCTTTTAAAATGTGGCTCTTGGGGGGGGCCTGTTACTGGGTTTTTGTTCTTATTTTGATTATATATATATTGCGGTTTTTATGTTGATCTTTTCTGTGAACCACCCTGAGACCTCTGGGTATAGGAAGTATATAAATTCAATAAATAATAATAATACCACCCTCAGTCATCTGGAAGTGTCTTGTTAACTCAAATTAATCCGCCTTTTCTCTTTTGCTCCTTCTTATAAACTGTTTCCCAGAACACCTGTGTGGTGCTGCCATGCTTTTTTCCTTCAAATCTTTCCTCAGAACCCACTATCCCCCTGAAACCTCTGGCACAATCCCCAATTCCTCATTCCCTAGTAAAACTAAGGCTAAATATGTCAAATTGAATTGAACATACTTCTTTCTCATTTATCCTCCACTTCACCTGTTATCTCCTCTATGTAGACTTATGGAGTAATATTTATTATAATGGGACAGTGAAGGTAACAGTGAATGACATAATTCGTTTAAGAAGTAACATGTAGTTAGGTTTCATTTCATTTGGCACTGATATAGGTTAAAGGCTTCACAGAAGTTGTGGGAGAAGTTGAACTGGGATTCAAAGTGAGAAGTGCACCACACAAGTGTTCTGGGTAAGGAGTTCTAGTTAAAAGAGGCCGCATGGAGGAATGGGCAGAGTTTGTTTAAGAGAACAGGAGACCTTTGTGCAGCTAAATATATTTCCAGCTATAAGATATTTTTAAGCACCTGCTACAAATAGTGGGTGAACGAGATGATCATTTAATCCAGCATCAGATCCTCATCTGAAATAATCATTTTTGGCGATCACTTTAAAATATGATTCCTTCAAAATAATTCAGCAAAACATACTGTCTGGAATGCAGTTTACTCTCCATTATAAACTATTTTAAAACAACATCAATTTCACATTTACAGTCTCTGATGTTGGAGATTATGTAGGAGAAAGTTCCCAGATAAAAACTGAGCCATGTAGTAAGTGAGTGGGCAGGATAGTTTGCTTGGTATTCCTGTGCTATTTGGAGTTTGCATATGCATGGCATGCAGCAGATCTGTCAATAATGATAATTCTTACCTTAGACCTATTCTCTAAATACTGAGTTGGTGAAGAGGTGGAGTTCAGACTCCTGGAGACTTCCATACACCCTCTTGAGTTAGGAAGTGCCTCTTAGCTCTACCGCAGACCGGAAACAGCATGTTTTCACAGTCAGTGCCTGTCTCCGGAGTTTGCTGCCAGTAGGAGCAAATCTGTCCCTGCTCCTCCTTAAGCAGACAGCTAATCAGCTTGTGGGGAGTTGCACAGAATTCCTCAAAATTGGCTGAATGCAGGAATAATCCTATTAATACCTGCATCAAATTCTGAGGAACTTGCTCATTGTGAAGAAGAGGAGATATAGATGAGGTCAGACATGTGGATTAGAAAAATACTGTGTGTGAGATGGTAACAAACAAGACGAGAGAAGTGGACTGAAAGTACTCCACCAGACGCTGCTGAAGACTGCAACTGCTCTTTATTATTAGAAACCGTCAGAAATTCAGATACTTTAGAGTAAGTTGATCAGGCTCTTTCTGACTCTTTTCTGTTTATTTGTAGTGAAGTTAATAATAGAGACACATTTCACTCTTCTGTACAGTTGCATAAGTAAATGTTTTTCTGGGCTGAAAGTACACAGGAACAGACCTTGCTGCCCGAGGTAAAATTAGAAATGTTGTCATATTTTCCAGCACAGGAAGGTTGTAGATTTGGGGTTTTGGGGTCTCTCATAATGTAACACTGTGGTTATGTAGTGTATGTATTTGTTTCTTCTCTCATACAGATGAGATAAAAGTAGAAGAGTTGTTTTTATAGATTTAGAGGTGTATGAAAGTGTCGATAAAATAGCAGAGTCTTGGGGATGAGAGAGCTTCCTCATTTGTGGAAAGAAGTGTAAGGAAAAACATGTGGCTGTTGTTTTCTCTCATTAGAATTTTCTCATTAGAGTTGGTCCTGCTCTGGAATTGCTCTCCCTTTCTTTCTTGCAGGCTTCCCATTATCTTTAATCTAGTAAACAAAATGTCTGCCACAGTCTTAGTGGTGCTAGAAGTGGGTATATTTGCCTTGCAAGTAAATATCTGCTTTCTTACTTGAAACTGAAGCTGTACTTTGACATGCTGTGTCCCGTCCCCCGTTTCCCTCCCCCAAGAGGCTAGTGGGTGAGTAGTCTGTACTTCACTCTCTGAGAGTGCAATCCTATGCATGTTTACTTGACCGTAAGTCCCAAGTAAACAATGGGCCTTACTCCCTGGTAAGTATGTATAGGACTGCAGCCTGAGTTTTCTGGAAGTACCTGATTCTGTAGCATTGTGTTAATAATGCATTAGTGGCAGAAAAGAAGATCAGTGATTGCTTATTTGTTCAAAAATGTTAATACGTTGCCTTTTAAAAAATAAACCTGAAGGCAAACAGATATATTTGTTACTGTTTGTTTACTATAAACCTGACTTAGTTTTAAAGATTTATCTGCTTTAAATATAGGGTGTGCTATGTGCCTTGCTACTCTCACTGGGACTTTAAAAAAACTGTCATGTCTCATCTCAGTCTCTCCTATGAGAGCACGGTAAAAAAGGTAAAGGTCCCCTGGACGCGTAAGTCCAGTCAAAGGCAACTATGGGGTGCGGCGCTCAACTCAACTTCAGGCTGAGGGAGCCAGCATTTGTCCACAGACAGCTTTCCAGGTCATGTGGCCAGCATGGCTAAACCTCTTCTGGTGCGATGGAACACAGTGTCAAGTGCCAGAGCACATGGAAATGCCGTTTACCTTCCCACCACAGCGGTACCTATTTATCTACTTGCGGGTGGCACTGTGGTCTAAACTACTGAGCCTCTTGGGCTTGCGGATTGGAAGGTCAACTGTTCAAATCCTCGCAATGGGGTGAGCTCCTGTTGCTCTGTCCCAACTTCTGCCAACCTAGCAGTTCGAAAGTACACCAATGCAAGTAGATAAATAGGTACTGCTGCGGCAGGAAGGTAAACAGTGTTTCTGTGCTCTCTGGCTTCCATTATGGTGTTCCATCACACCAGAGGTGGTTTAGTCATGCTGGCTGCATGACCTGGAAAGCTGTCTGTGAACAAACACCGGCTCACTCAGCCTGAAAGTGAGATGAGCTCCTCACCCCATAGTTGCCTTTGACTGGACTTAACTGTCCAGGGGTTGTTTACCTCTTACCATATGAGAGTATACTCAGGGCTTTTAACCGTTTGCTGTAGGAAGAGATTGGTATACAGTCATACCTCGGGTTACAGATGCTTCAGGTTGCGTTTTTTCAGGTTGCAGACCGCCAAAACCCAGAAGTACCGGAACAGGTTACTTCCGGGTTTCGGTGGCCGCGCATGCGCAGAAGCGCTGAATCATTATTTGTGCATGCACAGAAGTGCAGAATCGCAACCCACGCATGCGGAGATGTGCAGATGCGGATTGTGAATGCTGCGGGTTGCAAACATGCATCCCACACGGATCACGTTCACAACCCGAGCGTCCACTGTATTTGCAGAAAGGCAATGAAATAGCATTTCGGGGGCTTGGTTATCCTGGAGATCAAAGTTGGTTATCCTGGAGATCACTGAATGTGGGTAGGGCTGGACTCTTTAAGACAGAGCCAGGCACTGAGGTATGCATGGGAATAGGGAATGGGATGGTGTGAAACAGTCTGTGAATGGGGTAGACTATTGTGTTGTCGGACAGGAGCAGGTCTACCAGTTTGTGACTCCAGCTGTAAAGTGCTATGGCAGGATATATGAGAACACATCTAGTCCTCAAAAGATACACGGAGGAAGAAAGGTCTTGCTTAGTCATTCACTCTCCATAAGGTGCTTCACCCCCTTACCTGTCACCAATGGCACTCAAGTATAAATCTGGACCAGAATTTGCTTGCCTCAGTATGCCCAAATCTCACTGCAGCAATGAAAGCAATCCCAACATTCACCAAGTGGGGGAGATGATAAGAGTTGTAACATGTGATAGAATAATAGTCCTCCATTATTACCAAACACTTGGGAACACACCCACTTCCATAGTTTGCAATTTGCCCTATTTTAATATAAGTGGCATGTCTGCCAGAATACTAAATTATTTATTCTAGCTGTTGCCATTCAACTGAAATCCTTCAGTCTGCCCACATCCTCAACACCACCAAAGAATAATGCACATTCCAATACCTGTATGTTTGCCAACAGGGAGGGGCGTGCATTTCTACTTCCTGCAGAATTACCACTCCGGCCTACAGAGTCAGTCAATCTCAACAGCATTTAGCTGACTTCCATATTTTGTAGGAAAAGAAGGAAACACACCCACACCCTTGAAGCACTACCCCCTGAGCTTGAGTTTCCTACCTTATCCTCTGCAAAATCTGCTAAGAGGCCAATCAATAGTCCTTGACTTGGTAAGTTACCCACTTAATAATCTTGAAAATGTACAGTGCCTGGGCAGTATAGGGAGAAATCTGAGAGAAACAAATTTTGGAAACAGGCTGAGCCAAAAGCTATACTGGTACCTATAACCACTTGTTGTAATATATGGAGAAAATACATTTTTAAAATATACCTGCTAAGAAGTAGGGATCAGTGGTATATATCATTTGATCTGGTGGCTACTTTGGAGAGGTTGTTTTCAGTGATGACACCTTATAAATCAGAGTGGGGTAGGCTTTGACACCCCCCCCCCCGATATTGCTGAACTGCCCTACCCTTTCCTGGACAGATCTGTGAGGTACCTTCTTTTCTTTTAATTTAGACACTAGATTTTCTGTTCAATATGGCTTTTAACTGATCCCTAATGATCTAGGGCAGGGGTCTGCAACCCGTGGCTCCGGAGCCGCATGTGGCTCTTTTACACCTTTGCCGCGGCTCTGGGGTGGATACTAGCGAGGGGAGGAGGCGCATTGTGCGCCCCAACACTCCCCACTGTGGCGGGTGCTATACTGGCTGTGACGTCGCATGGGGGTGGTGTGTGCGTTAGTCACGCACCGTCCCGACGTCACCTTCCCGCCCGCCCGCTACATTGTAAGGGGCATGTACGCTGGCCACTGTTTTGAAGGGGAGTGAAGAACACACACACAAAAAAGGTAACTTGTTATTTTAACGTTTATTTCTATGAGGAGGAGTAATTCTGAGGGTCAAACAAAGAAATAATAAAAAAGTTACAAAAAATTTATTTTTATAATGACGAGTTTTGCGCCTCCCAGTTTTTTTCCCTTCGGAAACAGGTCCAAGTGGCTCTTTTTGTCTTAAAGGTTGCAGACCCTTGGTCTAGGGTTTTAGTGCATTTTAATATCCACTCTTGATTGGATTGCTGTTTGCTATTTAAATTGGTCCTTCCTTCCTTCCTTCCTTCCTTCCTTGTTATATAATGCTTGATTTTTAGTATTTTAATCATATAATGTTACTGGTTTATCTTTTTGCATGTCACTTTGAAAATATTTTTCAAAATGACTCACAAATACTAAAAATAAGCAATGAGGTGACACTTGGGCTATTTCCTTGGTGTCTGACTGTTTGACTACTTTTGTGTTAATTTATTCCTGCATTGGGGTAAGCATTGCGCCTGTCAATTTCAGAATCATGGCTATGTTCAAACACTTATTTGGTGAGGGTCTACTTTTGTTTTGCACATTTGTTGTTAAGTAGCCATAGTTTTAGTTCTGCGTAAGGGGCTGTAGCAATTAAATTTGTTACTTTCTCCCTATCTTGAATAAGTTATATATTGCTTTATTCTTGGACTTAGGCATTTTTGTTTTCACTGTTTATCTTGAATGTAATTTAACTAGATAAGGATGAGGTAGGCAATATAGTATATTGACATTTGAATTAGACCTTGGTCTTTAGTACTTCTCTGATGAAATGGATATGTTCTGTTTTGTTTGAAGAGAAATCAAATACTGAAGGTTTCTTTCTTTATGTTAAATAGCAGCACTGAGCATTAAGTTCTGATTTGTTCAATTGTTTCTGGCAAATCTGGACAATTTGTTTTCAGGCTTGCAAACAGAGCACATTTCTGTACGAATTAGTACACTCGTTGTTTATGCTTAGTTATACATATTACATTTTTTCTTTTCTTTTATTGTTACAATTGTATCCCATTCTTCCAAGGAACTCATAGTAACATTCTAGTCTCCCTTATAATGTAGCTTAGGGTACTTTACGGGTTACCATGTGAGGTAGGTTAGTAGCTTATGCAAGGCCACCCAGTGAATTTTAACCGCTACACTACCTTGGCTGTTGTGACTCAAGTATCGGCTCTGCTACCATGAAACATTTATACTTCTATGGAATCTTAAATGGAAATTGCATACCTTAAATTAGTTAAACAAGCAAAAATCTTTTACTTGCTTTAAGCAGTTCTGATTTACTACTCCAGAAATATTATTGGGGAGCTGGGGAAGGGGGACAGGGGACAGGGAAGGGGGTGGAGCTGGCCAGTGAATCAACCTAATTCTGGGAGTGTAGAGATAGTAAGTGGTCCCTTGCTGCTCAGAAGCCAGAGGCATTTTTACATTTTTCTGTTCCTTTTTAAGTCCATAAAATAGTTCTCCTTTTAAAAATAAAACTCCTGTGAAAATAACATTCAAGTGTTTTATCCCCAGAAAATATGTATTATAGTCTCTCCTGGAGAAAGAGAGAAGATGTAAGGTAGTTTTGACAATATGGTAATGTTATATAGAACAGTACTGGACAGGTTATAGATTCTTGGATGGGAGCACATTCTGCCCTCTGTAGTGTGGGGAGGGGTCATAAAAAATGACCAAGTTTCATAATAAATTTGATGCCATTGGAGCCTCTGTGGTCAGGCATAGCATTGTGTACACATAAAAAGGTAAAGGACCCCTGACAGTTAAATTCAGTCGTGAACGACTCTGGGGTTGCAGCCCTCATCTCGGTTTACAGGCCGAGGGAGCTGGCGTTTGTCCGCAGACAGTTTTTCTGGGTCATGTGGCCAGCATGACTAAGCTACTTCTGGTGCAACAGAACACCAAAACCAGAGCAGCACACAGAAACACCGTTTACCTTCCCACCGGAGCAGTACCTATTTATCTACTTGCACTTTTTGGCGTGCTTTTGAACTGCTAGGTTGGCAGGAGCTGGGACCGAGCAATGGAAGCTCACCCCGTCGTGGGGATTTGAACCGCCGACCTTCTGATCAGCAAGCCCAAGAGGCTCTGTGGTTTAGACCACAGTACCATCCGTGTCCCCTAAAAATAAAAATATTTACGTATTACAAACTTGCTGCATTCAAATTTGAAAGATGGATGTAACAGCAAAGTTGCTTACCACCTGAAAAATGGCTTTAATTCAAAAAGAGTAGAGCCACTGGGAACCACAGAAAATTGCCTTTGGGTGTGGACTTGATTTCCAAGTTGGTAATCCTTGATGTTAGCATTAACAACTTCAGTAGTAAGATATGCACAAGATTTTTGTCGTCTATAAATAATAGGGCTAGAAATAGATGACTTCATCTTACACTGTTTTCAGTGCAGGTGGTTTGATTCTGGTAAATCTGAGTATTTCTAGATATTGTTTTATCATTTGCAGTCTCAATAGCTCAGTGTTTCTGTTGAAGGTGTAACTTAAGAGGCAGACCTTTGGTAAACATATTCTAGTTTCATGAGTTAAGGTTGAAATATTTAATCAGTATTTACCAAAGAATTGCTCTGCGGATTATTTTAGATCTCTGACAATAGTACTTTATGGAATTATTTACTGTTGAAAGGGTGTTTCTGCACAGTTTACTATGAATGCATATCCAACTTGCAACTCAGAATCATCCATTCTGGCACATTTCAGGAACCGTCAAACTGAAGAAGAGATGGATCATGGTTATTCATCGCTGAGTAAAGAAATGGGAAGGAAAAGGAGATTGAGATTGTTTGTAGAAAGATTTTGTTCTCTTGGAAAGGAAAGTTGTTTTACTGGCAGATAATTTAACACCCAATCTTTGCCTTTGTTCATGGCTGGCTGGTTGGTAACCTATGTTCAACATAATCTGCTTTAATGTACTTCAGTTTTTCAAAACATTTGGTCCCGGTTGTTTGCTTATATGAACAGGTGAATGTGATGAAAATTTGAAGTTCTTTCATTAGGCAACAACTAGAAGTTTGAGACAGAAATGCTACAATGATGGCAATGGATTTCTCTTTTTTCCAAAAAGTTTTACATAAAATACAAGATTGAGCAAAGCAGGGAAAGGAGATCAGAAGCATTTGCTTCCTGGTTTCAACTAACCCCATTTTATTAATATTTCCAAACAGGAACATATTTTTGTTCGTTTAATTAAGGTTTGTCTGAAGAAACCAGCTTCAAACTGGTTTACAATCTAGGCTTGTTCAGATAAACAGTAGTAAGTACTAACTGCAGTTCCCAGTTTGGACATAAAATTGAGCAGTTGAAAATGGAAGCAAATGCTTATTGATCTTCTTGTGGCCATGCAGGATGGAGTAAATGAAGAGAGATCACCACCATCACTCTAAACAATTATTTATAGTTATGTCCAAATGAGGTAAATGTCGTGCCCTAGTGGTTTTTGTTGCAAAAGTTTGGTTGAAGTTACATACCATATTCATGTTCCACATTTCAGCTATCTATTGTCTGTTTTGCATTCTCACCTATTCATTTATACTCCATTGGACCACGAACCCAAATATGAAGTCCTGAGTTATTATTTTAGGAGTTATCCATGTCTGCCACATTTTCCGTTTAAATAAACCTACTACCCATAAGAAGGATGCCCAGTAAACCAGTTAAAGATACATTTAAGATACCATAACACCTCTTGTTCTGAACCATAGTGATGTTTGAGCTTCGGCTTCTCTGAGCTGACAGTGAAAGTGTTTTCAACAGCTCAACAACAGCTGCTAGTACTTGGTGATGCCTGATTTACACAGCAGGCAACCTTCTATAACCAGTACCAGAGGACTTCATCTGTTAAGATCCTGTGGCCTAGTGGTTTGGAATCATTGTCCTAGGAAGTACAAAACAAATGTCAGTGATCTGTAATGCTGGCCATGAATGCTGGAAGCAATAGGTTATTATTATGTATTAAATTTCTATACCGCCCTTCACCAAAATATCACAGGGTAGCTTACTATATATATATATATATATGCGCACACACCCCATAGTAACAAACAAAAACAATACCCACCACAGTTGAAAAGGCTATTGATTGGGAGAAGAGGAATGTTTTCACCTAGCGCCTAAAGATATGTAACAAAGGCCCCAGGTGAGCCTCCTTGGGGAGAGCATTCCACAAGCAGGGAGCCACTGCAGAAAAGGCCCATTTTTGTGTTGCACATGAAGAAGGACCTCAGATTATGATGACAGGTCTTGGGTGGCCACCTTATGGTCAGGGGCTGAGATTAAAAGGAGAATGCAGGAGGTATGCTTATGAAGTGTGATGATGAATATGTCACATTTAAGCCCATTAAAAAAACCCTGATTGGTCTGTGTTACTCAGACTGAGTTGTAGAATACAGTTTGGGGACTTGAAAATGAAATTTTAGTTTCCATGGATAGGGAACAGTGCAGTTGCTTTTATCTTTTCTTTTTTTGCTTTGCTAACTTCTCACTTTTCCTTGCGCTTTTGCAAATACAAATCTGTGTTGGATTTGTTGAAATTCTGACTTGTTCAGAATAAACTTCCAGATGGAGAAAGGAATTTGACCCTGGGTTGGGAGATTACTTTTTTCCCAGAGAAAGCAGTCTCGTGTCAGCTGTTCCATGGTAACCTCAGAATAGATAAAGAGACAGAGACAGCAAGATTGAATATAAACTTTATCTGTGGACATGACTGACATATAAATATTAGCAAGGGAAACAACCATAAAGTTACTTCACTTGTTCCTAGAACGTCTTAAGAAAACTGCCTTTGTTTTTCTGCCAGTGTGCAGATGATAACTTTTTAGAGACCTGAAGGTAGCATTGTGCAGCCCTCATTACTTACTGTTCAAACATTCATTTCCCCTTTGTCGCGCCATATTTTCAGTCAAACCAGTTTTGCAAGTTTATGCAGCATTTCAAGCAGTGCCTTGAAGAAAAAATGAAACTACTTCGCAGCAGTGTGTGGTCAGCAGTGCTGAAATAGATGTGTGTAAAAGCTGTTGTGGGCACCTGTTAGCTAGCACTTACCACATAAAGAATGATGAGTAACATAAGGAAAGATCTCATTACAAGCAGAAACACTTCTGCTCTCAGTGCAGGCCCGGATGCCTACCAATAACATCCTTTATGAGATGCCACTCTGGAGGGCCTCCCAAATTTTGTGAAGGCTTTTTAGGAGGTGTGGGGTGCTGCTTCTTAGAGGAGGCAGCTTGGAACCTCTTGCCCACAAGTAGAATGACCACATGTCCTGGTCTCGATCCTTCCCGGTATTACCTTTCCTCTACTTATTTTATTTTATATTATTTTATATTTTTACAGTAAGCTCACATCTTGCGTGGGCGTTACAGACTGGGGATTGTGCCTAAAGCCAAAATCACGTATAGTCAAAACACATTGGGTTAAGTGGTGGGTGGGATTGCCCAAGTCATTTTCCCCAGAACCTCTCCCCCCTTTTTATTTTTTCCCCACATGCATAAAGCTGAATGCCCACAATTTAAATGTACACGCACTGTGGGCTTATTATACATTGCATGCATCTCTTCCATTGTTCTAGTACCTATGCAACACTTATAGCAGCTTACAACAATTTAAAATCTCAATGCAATTAATAAATTAAAATGCAACAATAAAACACACAAAATTTGAAAGTGACAACAGCAGAGATTGCAAATGACCTTAGCAAGCTAGCTTGCCAGAATAAAAATCTTAGCCAGAGGAGGTCAGGCAGAGTGAGGGTGGGGGGCATCCATGCTTCATGGAGCAAAGTGTCCCACAATATGGGACAGGTACTGAAAAGACCCTTGACACCAGCAGTGCCTCCACCTTAGGTGGGAGACGAAGAAGGGCATGTGTCTATCACTGAACCTGAATGAGGCAATCCAGGCTATCCAGTTCCACTGAGAAATTCTCTGCCATTTCCATTCTCCTATATTTTAAATTCTGTTTTTATTTCATCTTTTCTAGTAAAACACACTACTAATCCAGAATCTGCCTGTGAATTGGTATGGTCAGTTTTTTTATTTGCGTAGAACCAGGGAAGCAGCTGTATTTAGAAAACAGGAAAACAGACATATCTGGCTTTTCCACAGATACAGCCAGGCTCCCCTTTTTTCTTTCCCATTATATTTGTACAATTCTCAAGCTACAGGTTCTGGATCAGGGTTTGTGCCGTGGTAGCACAGAGGGGTGGCCTATAAAGTGAACAGGAGTGGGGGAAAGAATCTAAGCGCTACAACTGATTGATATTTCTTGGAACATAAAGCCCCAAATGAGTGAAATTTTGAACTGAATACTGATTTTATACATGCTATTTAAAGAACTCTTGCATGTCTCATCCACTGTTAGCATGCCTTGTGAAAACAGAAATTCAGTTTAATTGTATTTGTATCATCTTTTTAAATCCGCCAGTAGCTATGTGATTTTTATGTCACCTGTGAATAAAAGTTCTATCTGTGACAACAGTGCTTGCCATTGCTTTGCATTGCTAGGAACAGTAGTTAATACGGAAAGACAATATTACACAGTTTTATAGGATTCTGTCAGAGTCCAGACCAGCTATGAACAAGCATCAAGGTTAAATTTAGTGGGGTGCATTCAAATTGAAAGCATAACTTTTGCACGATGTTAAGTGAAGCTGCAAATTTTCCCAAGTGATATTAAAGTGCTTTGTCATATATATATGTTTTTGACCTTGTAGTAACAAACTCTTCAGCCCTATTAGTATTAATGGGATATATGTACTGATTTTTTATTTTTTTATTTTTACAAAAATAAGCAGCTTCCGTTATGCTTCTTGCTGTTTATAAATACTTGACAGTCTCTTGGGGAGCTCAAGGTTGACAAATTGTTCATAGGGCTGTTTTCAAGCAGGATGTGACTAAAGAGGAAACAGCTATAGTTATCAGTCCCTATCACACTCCAGTGTTGGCTGCTTGCAAAAGAATGCTGCATCAGGATAGCTATATTTAGCAGATGCACTGAGACCACCTCTATCTCTTGGTATGTGTCTGTGTATTTCAAGCTAATCTAAAACCCAGCCAGTGTATCATTAAGTTATTTTTCTGTCTGTTGTGGTCAATGTGACATCTATTCTGATAAAAGGACATTTCACTACATGCTTGGCCAAAGTCACTGCTTTATTTTGAGAGTTTTCAGGGCAGCTGAAAAATGTTGGGAAAGACCTGGAGACAACAATGGGTAAGGATTCCTTTTGATATAAATCAAGTGAGGAAATTAATATAAACAGCATAGCAAAAACGAGTGAAGGAAAAGGCAGCAAATACCAGAGAGATTGAAGCATGGGGATTTACTTAAATGTTTTGGAATAAAAACAGCTGCTTTCATGAATTTTCATGCTTGCAGTTGCCCATTGGTGAAGAATACCTTTTCTGCTCTTAAGTAAAATTACCGTAGTTATTCCTTATTTTCGCTAGTTGTTATCCAGATCATTTAACCTGTTTATTTTAACATGAGAATAGTTTTGCCAAGAGCAGGATGCTATGTCTTAATACTGAGAGATAACAACTAGCCAGGAGAAGTGAGAAAATCAAATTGTTAGTGCATACATTTATGAAGATTAGTTCATTGTGGGCACCATCTAGAGAGACAGGACTTTGCCTAAGACAGGGGCAAGGCAGTCCACTGGTTTACTGTAGGATGGGTTGTGGTAGACTGCTGACCCTTCCTTAAATGCAGCTCTCATATCATGCTTAGTGATCTATCCTGAGAGCTATCCTGATCTCATGTGAGTTCTGACCCTTGCAAAGGCTCAGAAAGGGTCAGATAATAATTGCATTATTGTGAGCCACTTTGAGATCAATATTGTGGTTGGAAAAGTGAAATACGAGTATTATTATTACTATAATTATTACTATTATTATTATTATTATTATTATTATTAGTATTAGTATTATTATTTAATTCAGATATGGACGCATGAAGAGCCCACATACATATCATGTTGAGCTTAGTGGCAGTGGTGGTAGCAATAGCTGGGCAGGTCAGTAGTAGTTTTATGTAAGCTGCCTTGTCTGTGATTGGCGTTGTGGGCTTGTCTTCCTTATCTGTGATTGGTGATGCCAGGGTAAGCGGTGAGTGGAGAGTGAGCTATTTCTGGACATTTTAGTAATGAAGAGAACTGCGGCAGCTTGGCAACTAGACAGTGGCAAAGAAAACAGTGAGTAAGCTCTCTTCATCAGTGTGTTGTGTGTGCATGTGTGTTGCTCACGCACTGCTGCAGCAGTGGCTCGTGAGTGGGAGAGGTGACAGTGTGTCATCCCACCAATTTTACTGCACACACCAGGACAGGGTTGGAATTTTAATTGTACTTGGAAATTATGATAATTTATATTATTATAGGATTGATTATTTCAATGCCTTTTTTGATAGTTTCAGCTAGTTTTGGATTGTGTTTATTTTGCAGAATGTTTGTGTCTCTGTGTTTCCTGTGTCTGTGATGTCTGCTGAAAATAGGAGTGGGAATACTGATAAAGGGCAGTTATGTTTATGTTTGAGTTTTCTATCATAGATTCACATGCTGACGTTGAGAGTAATCTCAGCCATAGAGTTCCATATCTGTAAAG
Source organism: Podarcis raffonei (assembly GCF_027172205.1). Classification (NCBI taxonomy): domain Eukaryota; kingdom Metazoa; phylum Chordata; class Lepidosauria; order Squamata; family Lacertidae; genus Podarcis; species Podarcis raffonei. The sequence goes on along the minus strand of NC_070606.1, from coordinate 62,098,778 downwards.
CAGGAAAATATTTCCTAAAATTTGTTTTTTGTCCTGAATTCTGTGATGATATGCATTGGCTATATGCATATAGCCATCATATAGATGAGTCAGTACAAGATGAGACTCTTAATTTCAGGGTTGTGGGTTTGAGCCCCACATTGGGCAAAGATTCCTGCATTGCAGAGGGTTGGACTAGATCAGGGGTCCTCAAACTACGGTCTGTGGGCCAGATCCGGCCCACCAGGGTCCTGAACCCAGCCCGCCCGGCAAGTGCAGAACCCGCCACTGTCTAATGGGTCTTGGCCCAAAACTTTAGTGGCACAGGAACATGGTGTGCGGCGCCAGGGAACACGTGGGTCCAGAGGGCTGGGGAAGGCGAGGACCTGTCGGCCGGGAGAGAGGCTGCTCTAGCTTGACGAGGTATGGAGGAGCCCCAGGAGCGGCGAGGCTGTTGTGGACTGAGCCCCGAAGTTTTCTCTCACTCCACGCTCCTTTCTCCACTTGGCACTTCCCGCCTCCCCGCTTTGCTTCCTGGCAGTTTCAACCAAAAAGCCTCTCCTCTTGCTTCCCTTTCTTTCCCCGGTTTCCTTTTCTTCGCCTTTCTTGTGCAAAGGAAGTTTCTTACTCAACTATTCCCTCAACAGTCATTTGGTTTTGAGCGCCACATTTTGCTTTTAATTCTCCCATTTCCCGTCATCAGTATACGTTTCTACCCACCAAGCCCGCTTCCCTCGCTTCCCAGAATTACCGTATTTTTCGCCCTATAGGACGCACCGGCCCATAGGACACACCTAGTTTTCTGGGGGGAAATCAAGGAAAAAATTTTTATTTCCCCCCCAGGTTTGCGCAGCCATCCCCAAGCTAGAAGAGGGAGACGGAGCGCTCCGTCTCCCTCTTCTGCCTTCAGGGACAGCCTCTCTAGCCTCCGTGAGGCAGCGGCTTGCCCCGCTGTCCCCCGAGGTTGTGGGGCTGGCGGGGGGGGGGAGAAGCAAGCTTGTTTCTCCCCCCCCGCCAGCCTCCAGACCAGGTCGAGGAATAGCGGGGTGGCGGCGCTGCGCCTCCCCGCTGTCCCCCGAGCTTTTGGGCTGCAGGCTGCTGCCCGCAAGCCTTGCGAGCCCGCGGGACCTCCTGCCGGGCTTGCAAGACTTACGGATAGCTTCCTGAAGCCTGCATTCGCCCCATAGGACGCACACACATTTCCCCTTCATTTTTGGAGGGGGAAAAGTGCGTCCTATAGGGCGAAAAATACGGTACTATTTTTTTAAAAGCTGTTTTTCACACAATGTCCAAACTCAGTGGGGTTTCCCCCCTTTTGTTTGTTCCGCTTGCAAGCGCTGGGTCCCTGGACCCTCAAACTGAGGATGTAAATTCTCTTTAAGGACTTTTGGTCACGTGAGACTTCAAAGGGCTTTGGTCTGGGCCACCTATGCATGTTGTTCATCCTTAAATGTCTCTCAGCTCCATGTGCAATGCCTTTAAAGTACCGTACATTTGAAGCACATACTACTCCTCTTAGAAGCCATGACCAGGTTTTAAAATGGGCTTCCCTGTGTTTAATGTGCATCATCACTATTAGTCATTATTGCTGTTATATTGTTTTTGTAGCTCTGTATTTCATTCATATTTTTTTCAAACTATAGTCTGGCCCCCAACAGTGTCTGAGGGACAGTGAACTGGCCCCCTGTTTAAAAAGTTTGAGGACCCCTGGACTAGATGACCCCCGTGGTCCCTTCAAATCCTACAAGTCTATGATTCTGTATTATACAGAATACAGAAATACAGTTCTGTATGCATTATCCTGCTTTCTGTTTGTGCAGGTCTGATGTACTTATGTGGATGGCATTTTGTGGCCAGAGTTGCTCTTCTCCAGGCTGTGGTTTAGCATATTTCCATTTCCCCTTGTCTTCACTCTATTCAGTTTTCAATGTAATGTTACTGCAGCAGGCACACAATATGCACTAGTAACCCTTTGTATGGGAGTTGTTTGCTTATGTTTGTAGAGGTATTCTCCTTTCCTTGCATTTATTACCCTACTCCTTCCAATGATTTATCTTATCTTTACCCCATTAACAGCTCTAAAAGAAACAGTAGCTGCTTTAATTCAGGTTGTGAAAAGTGTTAGTCTGCCTTTCGTAGCCATGGTTTCATTCAACATACTTGGCTAAAATGATGTTGCTAAACCCATAATGCCCTATCATAGATGCTGAGAATTCCATGCAAACCCAACAAATTTTTAAAAAGAAACATGTCCATAATACTAAATATTTTGCATGATATTATAAACAGTTTTAATTTTGTTAAGTTATAAATAAGAGTGCTGATTTAAAATGCTGCTGGGGGAAAAATAAATGGCGAGAGGGGCGGCTGCTGCCATGGATTAAGTTCTTGGCTTTGATTTAACATTTATCTCTCAGTGTTGGTGATCTGCACCTATGAAATGATAATCTTACTTGTTTGCCTATGACCAAGTTTTGTGTGGCTTTCCTAATCTGTATTAACAGAGATGTGGATTTGGTTTGCTGCATTGTGATCAGGTAACTTTGATTGGCATTTTGTGGATCCTGGTTCATGTGGCAAAAATAAAGGAAAAAGTCCACAAACTGGAAGTCTGCTCACTTCTGGTTTGAGGGGTACAGTGCATACTCCTCCAGCCACTAGGTCACACGATTCTGTTTAGGTTCTTTTGGGTTTTGTACCTAATGTGCTTTATAAAACTAAACTCAAGTCAGCTAATATGGGGACTGTTACAGTTTTTGTGTTTCCCTACCCTATAAAGGACCAGTATATCTCACTGGAGGAAGAATAGCTTAGTAGCAGATCACTTACTTTGCATGCAGACTTAATACCATATCCTCAATATATATTTTTTTCTTTTTTAAAATGTATTTTTGTATATGGTTTCCCTGCCATATGAAGCCTCCCGTATTATCAATAATAGTTGGTGTTAATTAATTGTATTGTTTTAGTGTTCCTGATAATTCGGTTACTCTGTTAATTTTGCTGTTTTTAGTTAGGTCTACACAATTACAGTTTCCCCTCTTTCATTGTTTGTTGGTTTAAATCTGTTTTAGCTGAAAGTGTAATAGGCACCTCTACTCCAGCTAATTACAAGCCTCCAATTGTCTTCGGAATGGCTGGGAAAGCTTTGGGCACTTGGGGGAGGAATGGGACAAAAGACACAGGACAGCTGGGAATGTTGTGAGTACATATTAGACAAAAGGCATCCTCTCCAACTAATTCTCCAACTAGCCATGCTTCCTTAGGCCACACTGGACAATTTGTCCCACATAACAGCAGGGACTTTTAATTGCATAGCATCTCAGACCTATAAATTTACGCATTTGGTACAGCAGCAATCATACCCAAGAGCTAGAAAGTTTCAGCTTTCAGTGTACAGTATATAAAACTGCTGTTTAGAACTTGTCATTTTCATATTGGGTAGAAAAGACATTTAATTTGGTAAAATATTGAAATAAACTTCTGAGCAGGGTATGAATGCTACCAACTATAAAGTGTGTAGAGAATGTTCACAAGAACTCTCTCATTGGGTTTTTGAAGGACTTGTTTGCAGTTAGGAATCTGGACATTTTGCACAATCTCTAATCTAACCAGAGCCTTGTTTTAATGCTTTCCCATTCATTATATGAGAACAAAAAACCCATAGTGGCATTACTGATGGGTAGATTTTAGAACAAATCAAACTAAATCTGTTGTTAGAGCTCTTAATATCACTTGGCTCAATATCCTAGGTTGACTGTGTGTGTGCAGCTTAACTATGAAATAAAGATGTCCAACTTGCATTGTCTTAGATTAAGAAACATCAGGAGAATAATGTGCGTATGGCAAGTTCTTCAGTCGCTCAACTACCCCAGAGTAGCTTTTCCCAACCTTGATTCCCCAGGTGTTTCTGGACTACAACTCCCATCATCCTTAGCCTGCAGAGTTGGTAGTCAGGGTTTATAGGAGTTGTAATCCAACAACATCTGCGGAACCAAGGTTGGGGAAATCTGTGCTAGAGTTAAGAATTTTAATAATGTTTCAAAGTTAGGACATCTGGAAGACTTGAATAGACTCCTTCAGTGCTCATAATTTCCATAAACCACATAGCATCAAAGCACAGAGAACCATTTTTAAAGTGTTTTGGAAGATGTGGTCTCTGGCACAGGATTTTTTATTTTGGTCACCTGGAAAGGCCCTAGGTTTTATTTCCCTTTTGTTGCTCAATTGCAAAGCTTGGTTCTCTACCTTCTCCTGCATCTGTTGAAGTAGTCTCATGTCTCTAGAAACCTTTAAGTCAGAATGAAACAGTCATTCTTTGCTATCCTCCTCTTCTGTTGGTATCTCAGGGAGTTAAGAGTACCAGACTATTCTCTTACCTTACAGGTCATTACTCCATGTCGGAAACTCATCTTGTGTGCAGATAATAGAAAAGAAATGGAGGACTGGATTGCAGCACTGAAGACTGTACAGAATCGTGAACATTTTGAGGTAATGAAATAGGTTAGGTATAGATGTATATCTGCCCTTTATTTTTTAAATGCCGTGACAGCCTCACCCCCAACGCATACACTGTTTACTGTTCATTTATGCTGCTTGTTTCAGCAGTTGTAATTAAATATTCTCTGAAGTCAGTGGTCATCAGAACATGTATATAAACTGTCTGAATTTAAAGTGATTGCTCACTTTAGTCATTCAGGCCTTGTCATCATGAGTAATCCAAGATCAGGAAAGAAAGTTGCACTTTCCCGTAAGTGAGTACCACGTGGAGTGATGTCTTTGATTTTGCAAGAGTACAAACAGTAAAGTAGGTGGACTGTGATTAGTACAGTTATGATAAAGAGTTGGAACTTCAAAAGTACTATTTTTATTTTGGAAACCACCACTTCTAAGGTACAGATGTAATTTTGTAATGTTGCTGCTGGTTTTTTAGAGTGCCCTCAGTGGAAAAAAATTATAGATTGATAAATAAAAATCAAAAACATTCATAAAAAAATAAATTTATATAAATTAAAAAACAGTAAACACACACAAAAAACTCCAAGCAGATAAATGCCATGAGAATTCAGATCTTAAAATACTTAAGATAGTAAAAATGTCTAACATGTATGAAAAAGAATACAATATTTGAATATTGTGTATTGACACCATTTCTCACTATTAATAAGGGCAAAACTAGGCAAGACTCCATGCATGCAGTTAGCAAATTGCAGGTGCAGAGTACCTGATCCATTTCAGAACCTCGATGTGGGGATTAGGTGCCTTTGCCCCACTCTGCAGGACATGTCAGGACTGGTGCCCTCATGCCTGCCATTTGCAAGAAAGGAGATTACGACTAAAGATTAGGAAGAACTTTCTAATGATAAGAGCTGTTCTACAGTGGACTGGTCTGCTTTGGAAGGTGGTGGACTTAGCTGTCAGCTGCAATTCCTGCATCGCAGTGGGTTGGACTAGATTAGCTTTTGGGTCCCTTCCAGCTCTACATTTCTATGATTCTATTATCTTTCTTGCTTATAGCTGGCAAATTTTTGAATTACTAATCCAGACCATTTCAAGCCGATTGTACTCCATAGTTCTGTGCAAAAATGTTTGGTGGGCATTTCATTTACATTTCTTACAGCCTCCAGACTAAATTCCTCTCATTGTGCTTGTACCGTATGGGATGAAGTTTACAATTTCACCCCTTGATGTACTTTTCAGATTATTGCTCATTTCCTTACCCCCACGTACAGCAGGGCATTCTTGTTCCTCTGTTCTTCCATGGTTACAATGCTCCACAGGTTATACAGGTGTAGATTCTGCCTCAGAAATATATAGTTTGCACAATTTAATATCTATATCAGTGTCCCATTGGGATGTCATCTTCATTTGTTTACCATAAATTCATTTTCAGTCTACACAGTACAGTATGGACCATTTCTCAGGGATGCATAACTGGTACGCCTGTTCGCATGCTCGGCCAACATACTGCAATGTGTGTCGGGAGGCACTATCTGGAGTCACGTCCCATGGACTCTCCTGCGAAGGTAAAATCCTTTCATTATTTTGTGCTTGGAACATAAAGCTGTTAGGCTTCCAAGAAGGCATTGGTCAGACTTGCACCCCATTGGTTGGTCACCATTCCAAGACGGGAATAACCGTATGATCCTGAAATGTTCCCTGCCAGACTTTGACATCTTGCAAATGAAATAGGCCTTGATCTAAAAATCCTGCTTATGCAATGACTGAGAAAAATTATACCAAAACAGGATTAGCTACAGTACAAAATAAAACTGGTTAGCTTTGATTCTACATTTATTGTGCTTCATAACTTTTGTTAAATTATAGGAGCTAAGAACCTTATGAATGAGAAAGATAACTTCTTTTTAAAAAAATTATCTAAACTTTGTTGGCATATATAAAAGATTCCAGGAGTGTTCAGTACAATAAAATCAGTAATCAAAAAACCTGCATCTAACATTTAAGTTAGTTATATAACATTCACAAATCTTCATTGCGTGTTGCAGAAACCTGGCTACTAAAGATAACTGTGGTTGGGCTTTGTGGTCAGCAACCTCTCTCAGGTTAGGTTTTTAAATAAATGTAGATCCTTAGAGGGTGTTACATGATATAAGGGGAGAAAAATACATCTAAGTTCCACAATTAAATTTAGGAATCTTTTAGAAATATGACATGAATTATTTTTTCTCTGCAGGTAATTCATCAACATAACTATTCCCTACTGGATTGTTTTAGAATATTTTCCAGAAAATACGTCTGATTCAAATAAAATTATCTGTAGTTTGATAATGTGTATGTAATGTTTCCTGAGGATAATTATTTCCTAATTAGAACAGGTTTAAGATTTCCTGTACATGCCTTGTTTAGATTAGACTGCTAAAAGCAGAAGAAAAGAAATGGGTTTTGTAACACTGGGTTTCATGTAGATTTAAATTGAGTGTTCGCTCAGCTCACCTCATATCTACTCTTCTCTTTCTTCCTTTCCCTCTCCTCCTGGCTTGTCCAGTCTGCAAATTTAAAGCCCACAAGAGGTGTGCTGTCCGGGCAACTAATAACTGCAAATGGACAACACTAGCATCTATTGGGAAGGATATAATTGAGGATGAAGACGGGGTATGTATGAGGCCATTTCTCATGTGGGGAAGGTTAACAGGCATATAGAAGGCATTTCACATACACCTCTGCTTCTGCTAAGATTCTCTAGATTCTCTAGAGACTTCAGAGAGGAACATGTATACTTACTTTTAAAGTAACGGGGGGGTTATTGGGTTGTTGTTTTTATTTTGATTATATATTTTGTGGTTTTATATTTTGATTTTGTTCTGTGAGCTGCCCTGAGACCTCCAGGTATAGGGCGGTATACAAATTCAATAAATAATAATAATAATAATAAAGCAATGGGAAGGGTGAGTGTTGCTCTATATTTCAAAGAGGGCATAGAGTCTAGTAACGGCCCTATAATGAAAGTGATTTATTTTCTGCTTGTTTGCAGATTTCAATGCCACACCAGTGGCTTGAAGGAAACCTGCCTGTGAGTGCCAAATGCACAGTGTGTGATAAAACATGTGGCAGTGTACTGCGCTTGCAAGACTGGCGCTGTCTCTGGTGCAAAGCAATGGTCAGTTAACGTTGCAATGCTGTTCAATTTTACTCCCCTTTTCTGCACTGTGCCTGTGTATTCTGATAATGCTACTATGTAAGGAGAAAGTTTCAAAGGCATCCCACTGAATTTATTTATTTATTTGCTAGTTAGATTTCAGCTAAAATAAGCCAGCTGTTAGATATTTTTAAAAGATTTTATGCTGCTTTTGCCAATTACCAGTCTTTTACATAGTCGTGGATAAGCATAGCAAAATGTGTAGCCATCTATAGGCTCTTTATCCACTGATTCTAAGATGGGTAGAAATGTTGGTGATCTCTCATGATGTTACCACAGCAGCCTAAGGAAATTTCACTATGTTGAATAAGCAGAAGTAGATTAATAGAGATTGCTTGCTTACTGGTCCTTTGCCAGAAAATAAAGGTCACATCTGAAAGCAATAATAAATGTATTACAGATCTTTCTGATGCAGAATGTAGAGTCCTAAATATATGCTCTTCTTGTATCCTGGGAATCGCTTATTAACAAGCCGTATATTATTTTGGCAAGGCCTGCCTTTCCTTGACAGTCAAGCAGAATAGCACTGAATTATTTTGGATACTTCACTGATTCTTAAGTGTAAATCCTAAGGATAATGAATTTCTTGGCATTCTACATGCACATGAGTGTGTGTGGAAAATGTATTTGAAATGTAAGCAAATAGCCAGGGAAGCGTAAGATATCCAGATAAACCATTTGGCCTCTGATGTTTTATACTTGTTCACAGAATTATTTAAGGAAAATGAAATGCAATTAACTGCAAAACTTTTGAAAAAACCATGGGCCTTTGTGAAAGATCAGTTGTTTTTCTGTGCCTGTTTTAGGTACTGCTCTCATTATTTATTCTTGTCGACTGTAGAATTTCTTGTTTACGCCTACATTTTCATCAGTGTTTCCAGTTTAACAAACCTACTCTTCACCAATCTCTTGATCTGTAAGTCAGTATTCTGAGGATACAACTTTCAGAATCAAGTGTCCCAAGTATTGTAAGAAGGGAAATGATTTTATATTCCTTTGAGCTGGATAGACTAAGGGTTGATATAACTATTTCATCCTGTATTATGCACACAGGTTTGTAAATGCATGCAAACAAAACACTACAGGGCTAAAGCCTGTTCAGATGTAATGGCCCTGCTTTGGGAACTCCCACCCTGCTCCTTTCCATGTGGGCTTCCTTAGGCAGGTTTTGTGTTATGTCCCAACTGGAAACTGTGGTTTAATTTTGGACTTGTAACCACTGTGTTTCACAGATCATGGACTGGACTCCCAAGATTAAGCTAGTTTGTGATTTCAGTGTATATTTCTTTTCCTTTCCATTCCTGTGAATTTCTTCTTCATTAAAACACCTGAATAGAAGCAAAACTTTAGCTAATATATTTTCCTCCCAGGTACATACCTCATGCAGAGACTTGTTACCAACCAAATGCCCGCTTGGCCTTTGCAAAGTTTCTGTCATCCCTCCTACAGCTCTCAACAGCATTGATTCGGATGGTAGGTATCAGCTAATGCTTTTCAGTGTTTGTTTCACACTTTGCCAATCAAGCAAATAGCTCAAAAAACCAACGTTGGCATAACGCAGTTATTCTCATTATAGCGCCTAATACTCATTATGTGCACCATAATCTTTTTCTCTTTCCTTCTTCCTTGTTTCGTTCCTTATCTTCTTTCTTACATTCACAAAGACGGGAGACCTAGACTGCAAATTTGTAGAGCTCAAATTTAGTATAGGTGTTGTCACACTAAGATATTGGAACAACTGTTAGGTACTTGTAAAAGTGCAAGGTCCGCAGATCAAAGCAGTCAAATAACCACATTGGGGCAATGCAATCCATGGCCACTAACCGTTAAAGACTTTATATGCCATTAGTAAATCCTTGAACTTGGCCCAGTAACAAAGCAGCAGCCTGTGCAGATCTTTGAGCAGGAATGTCATATGCTGAGAGAATCTCAATCCTATCAGCCATCATGCTACAACATTCTGTACTAAAGGCAACCTAGTGCAGCCACTGTGCTAATAATGAACCCATTCTCCAAATCTTAAAAGACAGAATTAAAATGTCACCATTGGAATATTTCAATTTTTTAAAAAAGGGGAAAAAACAGTTAGTATATTGAAACAGCCGTATAGTTCCATGTAATATTCTGGTTAAAGATCACTTAAAGACCTGCAGACTGTTAGCCACCCTGTGGTAATAGAGCTCAATTATTATTAATTTTTGCTTTTCCCTTCAGGGTTCTGGAAAGCCACTTGTCCCCCTTCTTGCACAAGCCCTTTGCTGGTCTTTGTTAACTCAAAAAGTGGAGACAACCAGGGAGTAAAGTTCCTACGAAGATTCAAACAACTGCTGAATCCTGCACAGGTCTTTGATCTTATGAATGGAGGACCTCACCTCGGGTAAGAGATACTCTCTTGATGTACAGATGCCTGCAAATACTTAGAGTGGCCCCAGGCATGAGGGACAGAGCATGAGCTTATATAATGTGGCAATATTGGAGAAAAAGAATGTGTATACAGTGAAACCTTGGTTGTCAAACATAATCTGTTCTGGACGACCGTTTGACTTCCAAAACGTTTGACAACTGAGGCGCGGCTTTCAATTGGTTGCAAGAGCTTCTTGCACTCAAGTGGAAGTCACGTGGGATGTTTGTTTCTGAAAAACATTAGAAAACCGGAGCATTTTCTTCCGGGTTTTCGGCATTCGGGAGCTGAAATGTTTGAAAACGGAGCCATTCGAGAACTGAGGCTTGACTGTATTACTTGAGGAGGAGGGGATCAGAGAGAATCCTAATGCTCACAGGGTGAGTGCTCTCTATAATGTGGGTATAGAATATAACCTCTAATGTATCCATCTGTGATCGGTGGCAATATTCTCAAATTCTGGGGTGTAGGTATCTGTTGTATATCCACATTGATTAACATTCATGTATCTATGCTTTGTTGCTGCTTTCAACAAAAGTTAGGCTGCTGTTCTCAGTAAGTTTGTGATATATGAGGATTTGATTTCATTTTATAAGTAGATCTGGAAGCTACTATATCTAGGGACGTCTTCTCTACTTAGGATTGTTGTGTACCTTGCGTGAAAATTATATTGAAAGTCTTGATGCCTGAGTGTTGTATGATAGGTCTGCAACTTAAGTTGGGGTTACATTCTGGGGGTCTTGCCTAACTTCAAAATGTAAGACAGAACTGTTCCACCAGGCCTTTGGCCAGGGCACAGCCTGACTCCCTCCTTTGGCAATCTTCACGGAGCTCTGGCTCAATGGTTGCCATTGGTTTGATTTGAATTAATTTTATAATGAATGATTTTAGAGTGTTGTGTTGTGTTGTGTTGTACTGCTGTATTGTTTTATTGTTGTTAGCCGCCCTGAGCCCGGCTTCGGCTGGGGAGGGCGGGATATAAATAAATATTATTATTATTATTATTATTATTATTATTATTATTATTATTATTATTTCAGAGCCCACTGGATTCAATGGTGGGTGGGATTGCCAAAGTCATTTTTCTTGGAACTCCACCCCCTTTTAAATGTTTAAATTTATTTTTTTTTGGCCATGCACATACAGCTGAATGTGCACAAGTTAAATGCACACAAGTTGCAGACTTACCGTAATTTATGCTTTGAATAAGAACACATTTAAAGTTTAGAAAGCTGCCTTATTAGGTCAGACTATTTGTCCATCTAATCCACTATTGCCTACTCTGACTGGCAGTGACTCTTTAGGATTTGGGGCATAGGTCCTTCACATTACCAGCTATCTGCTGCTTTAACTGGTGATGCCAGGTGAGTGAGCCTAGAGACCTCTTGATGTAAACACATGCTCAACCACTTAGCTATGGTCTCAAAATATATGTGTTCATTCTGTTACATTTACTGCAGGGATACGGTACCCCTTATGAAGCTCCATAGAACTTTTCATTTATTTCTTGAATTGCAAACCACTCTCTGTGGTTCTTGTTCTGGGAAGAAAGTATCTGCTTAAAAAAACCCAAATACTCTAGTACCCAAACTTATGTCTTTGTGTTGCATAGATGGCTAACTGGTACACTGCTGTTACTTTGCCCCTGCAAATACAGATTCTGATTAATTTGAAGTCTTTATTACTCCTGTTGAATAGATTTTAGTTGTTAAACTCTCTCGTATTTTAATAATACATTACAGCAGATACACCTTTTTTTCCTGTGCAGTTTACGTTTATTCCAGAAATTCGACACCTTCCGAATTCTGGTATGTGGTGGGGATGGAAGCGTTGGATGGGTTCTCTCTGAAATTGACAGCCTTAGTCTCCATAAACAGGTAATTTCTCTAAGTTGCCATTCTACGTGTGTATTGGCTAAATGACAAAAGAGAGCAAGGAGGAACTTATGAAATACAATTTTGCCTAGAATAACAAAATATCTAAGACTGAAAGTTTGCATGACAAACATGGGATTCCCAACTCGGTGTTTACTGAATGTGAGTAAGGTTCATTTGCAAGAGAGCAGCAGTAGGTGTTGCCCCCACCTAGTGTTTATCACAATATCTTCCCCCAGCCAAATATCTTTCTGGTCTCAGGAAGTCTTAAATGATATAGTCTTTTATGTATTTGTTTGCTTAGGGCTGGTTCACAAGGCCCTGTTTAAGTCCAGCATAGCAACTGTTCCGCATAGCAACTCATTCATGTGTAGATGTTCACCATGCGTAACTTTCAGCTTTCACTATGCCGCTGCAGTCTTCCAACCCTTTATTCCAATTCACAGTTTCATGGCACAAACCATGTAGAGTAGCCTCTGTGCAGGCAGTTTTGAAGTTATCGTTGGGCTGATACTTGATCATATAAATCATGCCTAGTTCTTGAAATAGCTATTTGCTTGGAATGGAAGTATTGCCTTTATGATAACAAATAATTCTTGTTTCAAAATGGCAATAGCACCACTTTGTGGTTAACTGAAATACTGATCTTTAACAAAGCCTTCAACTATTGTTCAATGTCAAGGATGTAATTGAACTCTGTTTCTCACACTTTAACTTTTTAGAAACAGATTTCTTATCAGCTATTTTTGACTGTTGCCAGCCCTACATTGCATCCTTCTTGTTGTTATTGTTGTAAACTCCAGCAGTGGGTCTCCATATTTTTTTAAAAAGACCTGTAGATGTTGAAAGGCAAGATTTGAAGAAAAAGTAGATTTTAAATAATTGCTTTGAATAGGAATAAGCCACCATTCCTTGTAATGGAAAGCTGGGGAAATATATATATATATTTTAATGGGTAGGAATTCTTAGATAAGGATCTGGGGTATGGCGACTCCAATCTGCAAAAAATAAAACAACAAAATAATTTGAAAATGGTGAAACAATATGGGTGAAACATTAACGACATAGTTTCTTTTTAACTGGACTCTTTACTGTGTAATTTTCTCACATCGTCTTTACTGTAAGAAATCAACTAGAAAACATTCAGTGGTCAGAGTTGGTGTGGGCAGTGAATCCCTTTGGGCTAGTCTTATTTTTATTCTCCCCTTCCTATGTAGTGCCAGTTGGGAGTGTTGCCCTTGGGCACAGGCAATGATCTTGCCCGTGTGCTAGGCTGGGGATCTGCTTGTGATGATGACACTCAACTTCCTCAGATACTGGAAAAGCTGGAAAGGGCCAGTACCAAAATGCTTGACAGGTAGGTGCTGTTCTATGATTCTGCTCCTGTTCCCTAACACAGTGATAGTCAGAATCACCAAATGTGCACATGGAAGTCCCTTGCACTTCTGGAGCTTTAGTGCTAGATATGGCCCAAAGTCTGAAGTTTTTGTCAGTGGGTCTGTTTTACTCTGCCCTAGGTCTGTTTAATGGGTTGTGGGTGTTTAACGAGCTGTGTGCTAAAGCAGTGGAAAAGAGGAAGGCATCTCTGAAAGATTTTTGTATGGCATTCTTTTAACAGCAGCTTTTTTCTGTATCAGTCAATATAGTAATAACTGTGCTGAATAGTTCCTCCTATGTACCCCAGGATTCCCTAATTTTAAGAGGAGTTGCTTTTTCAGGAACGTTGCTCTCCTTCCTTCCCAATAGTTTAAGAGTATTTTTGTGAATTTGAAGAGATGAGATTTGTCTCTGTGTGAAGGCATCCATACATGCTGGCCCTGCCTCATTGCACATGTTGCACCTGAACCAGAAAAAAAGTCAAAACGATCAATTTCCTCTGTTCATTTTTAATACAGAGATGTAATAAGGAAAAGTGTGTTCCTTCTAGAATCATCTGCCTTAAGCATCCACTTCCTGTTGCTTCTTCATAAACCATGTGCGCCCTTTTAAGGGTATCTAATTTGTATTAAATGCTGTGATGTCTCTTTTTCAATAGGTGGAGCATTATGGTGTATGAAACAAAACTTCCTCGACAAGCATCTGCTTCTACAGTCACTGAAGATTTCAGTGAAGATTCTGAGGTAGTTGTATACATTGGGGGGACCATGAAAATGAACTAAGTTAATGATAGCAGAGCAAAACACCTATGAGATAGATACATGGGGAAATAGCTCTAAGGGGAGGCATGGCTTCTATACTCAGATATGTAGAAAGGACTCAGAGAGACTAAAAACTAAAGCATTCTCCAGATTAAAAAATATTTTAAATTGTTTTCATAGCTCAAACAAATGTTAAGTTTTACTGCAATCATTTCCCTTATCTGATGCCACAGTGAAGTGAATACCAAGTTGCTTGACTTTTTTTGTATGTTTTGTGAGTGCTCACTGTAGAGTAAACTGAAATCATGGCTACACCTTTATGGGGAGCCAAGAATACAGCATGTACTGCTCCATGTTGACCCTGTAATGTGCAAGTCCAGATGAGGTGATAACAATTATCCATTTCTGACTATGACAAGGTACAGCAGATTCTCTTCTATGAAGATTCTGTGGCTGCTCATTTATCCAAAATCTTGACATCCGACCAACACTCAGTGGTCATTTCATCAGCCAAGTAAGTACTCCAGAGGTAGGTGGTATAAAGAAGCCTGCTATATTATGCGTGTTGGGGAAATAATTATTGCTTACCTGTTCTATTTCACTTAGGGTGCTCTGTGAGACTGTGAAGGATTTTGTGGCTCGAGTAGGGAAGGCCTACGAGAAAGCACCAGAAAGCTCTGAGGAGTCAGAAGTCATGGCCAGAAAGGTATTTGGGGGGAAAGGAAATTCAAATCTCTCTCTCCCTTCCTCTCTCTCCAACACACACACGCGCGCGCACACACTATACAATTTCCATAAAACTTTATGCTTTGTACTTGTAGTGCTCTGTTTTGAAAGAGAAGCTCGACTCCCTTCTGAAAACACTGAATGAAGAATCTCAAGCTTTGTCATCTTTGCCAAACCCGCCTCCTACCATAGCAGAAGAGACAGAAGATGGTGACGGTTCAGGCAGTGCTTGTGATTCTTCTAGTGAGCGTTCAGTAGGCTCCTCTTGCACTGCCCGTCCTCAGATATTTCGTCCACGTGAGCAATTGATGTTGAGAGCCAACAGTCTGAAAAAAGCTATTCGTCAGATTATAGAGCATGCAGAAAAAGGTAAGGACTAGAAAATCCTGAGTGCGCCTCAAGTGCTATATGGAAGGAAATATGCTACTGTATTATCAAGACATACAAGAATTGGGATTCAATTACTGCGTTTTTAAATAGGCCGTATAATTCTTTCAAAAGTCAGAAATGAATTCTGTAGACTGTGTAGGGTTTTCACCATGAAGCTGCCATTTTTTCTGATGTCAAAAGCTTTTCAGAAGTAAGAAAAACATTTATCAGATCACCGTTTTCGAACATGTTAGCTGACTGACCATGTTCACCTGTCATGCTAAGTCATAAACAAGCAGCATGTTAGTGCATACAGCTGAATGACTCCCATTTCACTCTGTTAAAATTGGGAGTAACAAACCAAGAGTTTATTGTAACATGTGAATTAGTGCTTATGGTTTTTTCTTTCTTTCAGATGTGCATACATACATGCATAATTTTATTTGTATGCTGGCTTTCTGTAGCTAAAACCATGCTTTGTGGTTTTTTGGGGTCTATTTTATTTTACTCTATTCTACATATTTGGAGTATGTGTTTAAGTGCTTCCTATTTTGTTTCCTTTTGTTTTGTGATGGTCATTGACCTTAACAATAAATATTTGAAAACTAAGGAACTGTATTTCTAAGCTTGGCTTAGGACCAGGTTCACATGACTTTTTCTGTCATCACACAGAGGGTAAATAAGCAGAATAAATCCTTTTGTTCCTTTAGTGTCCTTTATTTGTTTTCCATTTTTAGTATCATTTGTTTGGTTACCAAATGCTTCTTGCAAATAAAGACAGGTCTTCTGGAAATGGTTTGGTCACATGAGAAATATATCATTGGAAGTGCAACCATTGCACCTTTTTCCACATTGGTTGAACCATTTTGATTTTGATTAGAAAGGCTCCTATCTCCTTCAAGTCTTCCTTATCTTCATTCTTGAACATAGATGTAGTTTGTGGGCAGGAACTACAAGTGTGAAATGTGCAAGTCAGCTGAATTCCTGTTGTTTTTTACATCAGGTGTTGCAAAAATGAGATGAGCAGTGGCCTGTGTGCTTTGATGTTTACAGAATCTGGGAAAGCCATTTGATGAAGGTTCTAGGATGAAATGTAATAGTGTTGCTGTCTTCCACTTACCCAGTTCCCTCCCTGAGTGCAGTGTGATACCTAGCAAGTCTGTCTGACTCTGTTACTGTTTTACTGTTTAGCTGTAGATGAACAGAATGCTCAAACCCAAGAGCAGGAGAGCTTCCTCTTGGGTCTCTCTACCACTGAAGAGGGAAAGGACTTAAGGAATGAAAATAAAATCTCCTTACAGTCTTCGCACACTGGCAACTATGGATTTCCAAAAGGGAGGAGCCATCGGAAAGGTAAAAACCTTAGTTAACCTTTGTTGAAGGCAACATCTTTATATGTGTCTTTCTGGAGCCTTCTTGGAATTTGTAATATTTCCATAGCCCTGGGTCTGAGATCTTGCTCCAAGTGTTACACCATCCCTTATCAGTTGGATAGTGAGATAAGCAAAGGATGACATACATCTTTAAATTCTCAGTTTTTATGCTGTTTTAGCAATAGATCATCTCAGCCTGAGTTCCTGAACCAGCTTGTAGTTGTTATTATGACCTTAGGTATAGGGCTAGGAACTAAGCTATTAGGATCCAGGATTTGCAGTACATAGTTTAGTAGCAGCTGTTAATAAGCTCAGCTGTGTTTCTCCCTGAAATACTATTGACTCACTTTATTCTGAATAACCATAAGTAATTTTAAAATGCATTGGTCAGTAGGGCAAAGGAAGCTACAGAAGTTAGAAAAAGCTTCTTTTCAAAAGCACCAAAATTTCACAAAGTCTGTGGAATTCTAAATATTTATAACAAACTTAAGTAATTAATAGTTCTTTCATATGTCCCTTTGTTTCATTAAAAGCATAACTTAGTATAGTTTCCAAAAGAACCCATTATTTAGTTTTTAATAGAAGCTTGTCCTCAATTCCATATACTTACAGATCTCCTTGGACTTTCAGATATTTTAATTATGACAACAATTTCTTAGATTGAATATACAGTATTTTAATATTGGCTTCAACATCATGATGGGTCTTTCTTGGAACACTTTCAGTGTTGGCTAGAATATGTTAGAAAATAACAGAAGGGCACAGGAAATTATGGCAGAGAGAACTGCATAGTATTTGTTAGTTTAAGTTTCTTTTATATTTTGAACTGGGAGCACTTCAGAACATCTTTATTCCAGCTAAGGCTTGTTCTTTGGCTACAATATAAAAACCTATAATGAATCTGCCCAGATTAAGAGTACCTAGCTGAAAATGTTGGTTTTCATAGCACAATTTGTAACTAACAAACAGTATGTCCCACTAGACCTAAGTTTTCTCTGTTCATCGTTTCATAGCATTCTAATGGTACCTGTGATTTTTGTTGTATTTTGTAGTTATCAAGTCTCCTTGTGAAAGATTAATAAGTAAAGGAACTTTATCAGTGGGAAGCTCTGCCTCTCTTCCTCCCCAGGCAGGAAATCGGGATAATCTGCCAATGCTGAATGCAAAGATCATCTACCCCAGTGAGTGCAACAACACTCTTCCCGTCTAGCTAAACCAGAGATGACCTCTTCTGGCACTGAGGACATAACATGGTTTTTCTGTAATCCATTACTGATAAATTAGCTCCTTCTACCACCCCAGAAAGGCAGGGAACACATAGCCAACTTTTGGGTCCTAGACTAGGTTAGCTGACTCTGCTCCCAGTTTGTTCCCTGCCTTGCCCAGTACAGCATCTCTCTCTCTTTATTATTATTTTATTTATATATTCATTATGTATTAAATGTATATACCGCCCTTCGTCCAAGGATCACAGGGCAGTTTACAGTATAAAAACACAAAAATACATAATGTGATAACAAACAAACAGTTATCCCCCCTTTTGTTTAAAGGACCATAGAGGCCTGGGAATGTTTTCACCTGGTGCCTAAAGATATGTAATGAAGGCCCCAGCTGAGCCTCCCTGGGGAGAGCATTCCACAAATGGGGAGCCACTGCAGAAAAGGCCTGTTCTTGCGGAGGGGGCACATAAATAAGTTCCTTTCCATTTTTTCCTTTTCTCTCAAACTTAACCCCTGCTCCTTTTATATCTGTCTTCTTTGTTAGCTTTTCTGTATTGTCTCCTTTTCTGTATTGTCTCCTTTTATCTACCACTGGAAAAGGGGCATGTATGGTAAAGCTAAAGCCCATCTGTGAGAACAAGTATGAAATTAGGGTATACTGCTTAAAACTTCCAGATTTTCAAAATCTTACTCCTAAGATGAACTGATCATTACCAGGAGAGCTAATTGTTGTTCAGAGAGAAAAAAGTAAACCAACTGGTTTTGAACAAGAGCTATGCTATACAAACAATGAGGTCTATTATTCAGTATTTAGAGGCACATGCCAATAACTGCAGGATTGAAGCAATATTTACAAGCTCTGCTTTATAGTGGCCCATTTTACTTACATCTCTGTTTTGGGACCACATTCATGCACTTCCATATAAATTCTGAGGATTTTCCTTATAGGAGTTGGGAAGCTGAGTGGGTCCCACTTCAGAACAAAATTTTGAGCATATTTTTCCTAGCTTTCTAACCAAACTAGACGTAAGTTTAAATTTGTGTTTGCATTTAATGTGCATTTTAAAATGTGGATAGCTACTGAAGAGGGAAGGTGGCTGATAAATGTGGGTTGCAGCATACAAGGATTTTGGGTCATTCGGTGGTTAACCCTTTCGTCCCTTCTGTGGTCTTGAAGAAAATTTTTCATTTGAAGTTGCTATATGTATTGGAAGGAAATCTACCATTGGCACCAGCGGAGGATTTTCCCCCCATTGCAGCTTGAAAATTATTTTTGTTGGGACCACAGTTGGAGAAGAAAGGGTTAAACTCCCCCTTCCCCATCAGCTGCTGCCCCAATCTAAATTTTCTAAAAATATGCATGTTAAATGTAAACAACATACGTATTTAATATCACATCTAGGTTGATATCATTAGATCAAAATATATGGTAGAGAAAGTTCTGTTTCTTCTCAGGCACACATAAATTGTTCATAGGAATTAGAAAACTTCTTTGCTTGAATCTGCTTCTGTGTAGGATTTAAGGACTAAGGCTGGAGTTACTCATAGGTCTAAATTCCTGTTTTTTCCTCATTGTTCAGCAACAGTGAAAGTGTGAGATAATGTTTCATGCTCCAGAAGTGACATCCTGTTGATTTTGGAGGTAAAATAGATCCTGTTTTGCCAATTGAAAATATGCTGTGTCCTGTGTGCTTCATAAACTCCTTGCAGCTTCCTGTAAGTTTTGTATTCTGTTGACAGATATCCGTGCTGGGGCATCTGGTTCTCTACCTGGAGGTTCTGTCATCAGCCGGTTGTTGATCAATGCAGACCCGTTTAACTCTGAGCCAGAAAATCTGTGAGTATTCAAATAAGAGTGAAGGGAATTGAATTCCCTTTGCCACTGTATTACTGAGGAATAAATAATTTTAACAGCAAGTGGAACATTTTTCTTACAGTGTAGACAAGGCAAGACAGTCTCTACAAAGCTTGTCTAGTATTTTGATTTTGCAGAAAGTGGTAACACTGAAAGCAGCCCTGTTTTTTAAAAGAGATGACTTCACTTACTAACGTGCTTATCTGAATTCTAGTAAAGTCTCCCTCCATCGTGATGGCTGGTCTCATATTAAACATTACGTGTGGGTTCTGTTCCAGTCCCCCACGAGCATACACAAAACTGCCTATAATAGGGGGCACCCTGGAGAGTCCTAGTGGCTCATGAGGAGACCCACCCCAGAGCCTCTTCGGGCTCCAAGGTGGGTCTCCTCACAAGCTGGAGGCACAGCAGGGCTTTGTGGAGCTGCTCAGCCTCACCACCTAACAGCTGACGTGAGGGATAGCACAGCAACAGTTGCCACTTCCCTGCATGTCAGTTGAGGAAGCCCTGTTGCCCCTCTGGCTTGTGCGGAGACCTTCCCCAGACCCCAAAGAGGACACCTTCACAAATAAAGGTAAAGGTACCCTTGCCCTTACGGGCCAGTCGTGTCCGACTCTAGGGTTGTGCGCTCATCTCACTTAAGAGGCCAGGAGCCAGCACTGTCCGAAGACACTTCCGGGTCACGTGGCCAGAGTGACGAAGCTGCGGCTGGCGAACCAGCACCAGCGCCGCACACGGAAACGCCGTTTACCTTCCCGCTATAAAGCGGTACCTATTTATCTACTTGCACTTAGGGGTGCTTTCGAACTGCTAGGTGGGCAGGAGCTGGGACCGAACGACGGGAGCTCACCCCACCGTGGGGATTCGAACCGCCGACCTTACGATTGGCAAGTCCTAGGCACTGAGGTTTTACCCACAGCGCCACCCGCGTCCCTCTTCACAAATAGAGGACACAAAATAGAGCGCATGTATATAAGGAGTTGCCTGTAATAAGTTTCAGGTTTTTTTAAGTGACAGAAACTGCTAGTTGTGATGAGAAAGCTGGCTATATTCTTCTGGCTGAGGGGTTTCTAAAACTTTTCCTAGAATCATAGACTCTGGGGATCATCTATTTCCCCGCCTGCAATGCAGGAATATGCAGCTGTCCCATACGGGGACCAAACCTTCAACCTTGGTATTATCAGCACCACACTCTATCCAACTGAGCTATCCAGTTATTTTTGTACCCAAGAAGGAAATGGAAAGGAATTTTATTTTGCTTCTCTTTGTTTTAGGTTCTTGAGTCATTTGTTATTGAAATAGGAGACATAATCCAGAGGCCCCCTCTGACAGGCTTTATTCCTAGTGCACAGGTGGACAGCTCATTCATATACAGTGGCCATATTGGGCACAGGGGCATATGGATAATGCTGAAATATCCCACCACTTTAAATCAAAGGTGTCTCTCTTGCTCTTTATAGTGATTGTTACGTAGAGAAATGTGTGATGAATAACTATTTTGGAATCGGACTGGATGCAAAGATCTCTTTGGACTTCAACAACAAGCGTGATGAGCATCCAGAAAAGTGCAGGTAATCAATCATTTGTGGAGCTGTTTTATACATTTAAAAAACCTGTATCCTGTTGTGTCAACTACAGTTATAAATCTCCTTCACATTTCATCAAGCTACTTGACTGTGTCAATGCACCATTCAATGGTAGCATTTAACTAAAAAGAAATGTCAGCATAATGGATAATTTGTTTCTTCATCTTCTTCATAACAAGCCGGCTTTGATAGGAACTGGATGCAGCACTTTTATTTCACAACTGCTTTGGCAGATGTGCTTATAAGGCCACTTTTACTTCTAAAGAACTGCAAACCATAGGCTGAGTGCTTTGATGATTTGTGTTGCTAGGTCCAACAAAAATTTTTTTCAAAGTTATTTATTTCCAGAGAAACCAATTATAATTTACCACATTTTTTGCTCCTTTAATACTTCTTGCTGTAGGATAGTGGATAAAGTATTTCAGTGTCTGGCTTTTGTTTTCTTTCAGGCAGCGAGGTTTCATCTGAACATCATAGTATAAATTACAGTGCAATTTGTGGTCCATTGCACCACTTGATTCTTTGCTTTCCGTTTTCAGAAGTCGTACGAAGAACATGATGTGGTACGGAGTTCTTGGAACAAAGGAGCTGCTACACAGAACTTACAAAAACTTAGAACAAAAAGTTTTGCTAGAGGTAATGAGTAGCCCTTAACCTCCTTGGTTTATGCAAACATGAAATTATTTGTTTGCTATCATGCACCATTAGCCTAACTTGTATGATTTATGCTTCCCTGCTTCCTAACCCTAGAGCTTAGCTCCTGAGTTATGAGTTATTACAGGATTTGTCTGCTAGCACGGCAACTTCACTGTTCTCTTACTAGTCTGAGCTGCTTTAATTAAATAATTGAATGGGTGCTATTTAGCCTCTTGTTGCTTGGTTGTTTAACGTGCCCTGATACTTCATCAGCTGGGGCTCCCTGTTGCTTGTGAACTCTTCACAGCTGTGTACCCACATACCCAAACCCCCATACTGCATTTAGGTTTTAAAAATCCTTTCTATTCGCTACAATAGAAGGTTTCTTTCAAGTTTAATTGTAATGGTGGAGGAGCTGTTTTGACAGTGGTGGTCACAGCTGAGGAGGGGAGAATTAATTATCCCTTTCCAGTTGTGAACCCCAGATCACCTTACCCCAACTGCAGTTAGGTCTGAAATAAGTCTTCTGTGGACTGCAATCAAAAAGGGTTTTTTAAGTCTAATTGTTGCAGGTGGAAGGTTCTTCTTGAATAATACAGCTGGGAATGGAGGGAATAACCACCCCCAGGTGCAATTTCTAACAATATTCCCCCTTGCTATTGAGTTTTAAAAAGCTTCCAAATGTTCTAAATAAATACATGCTTTTTTCAAGTCTAATTGCTGGGGGGCAGGGGGTGGTATGTGTGGGCATGTACACTTTGTGTGTGTACCTATGCATTGGGGAAGGTTTGGCCACACCCACTTTTGTCTAAGCAACAGAAGCCGCTGTCATGCAGCCCTTGGAAGGTTGGCCAAGAGAAAATGAGGTCCTGTGTCTGAAAGAGGTTTCTCACCCTGAGATAAACTCTGATTAATTGCCAATCTCTTAAGCACTTTTAAAGGCAAGTAACCTACTGATCCTTGAAACCTGTGGAATCTTACACACTATATACAATATTATTTATATCATGCAGTGTGATGGACGTCCAATTCCCTTGCCCAGTCTTCAGGGAATTGCCGTACTCAACATTCCCAGCTATGCAGGAGGCACCAACTTCTGGGGGGGCACAAAGGAAGATGATGTGAGTACTTTATTTTTTTTGCAAATGAAGGTGTCATTCACCTTCCATTTCTTCTTCTTCTTCTTCTTAGTACCAAAAACCTTCAAATGAAACACTCGTAGCTAGAGGGTTTTAGATACATGTTTGTTTTAACATGAGCGCCACATTGTAATGCTATCTATGGTGATGGGCTAAGATTGCACAAATCTTGTTTTTCTCCTGAGGAATTGGTTGCACGATTTTGCCCTATATGAATATATAGTAATTCAGTATGTGTAAACCATATTCAAATGTAACATCCACAGATGTCATCAGAGTTGGGGCAGATGATCCTGGGATGTACAGGCACACTCTCACTTGCCTCCACAAGATGGGTTAGATTGAGGGGAATATATTCACCAGTCCAACCAAAGGTCTCCTGGTTTTTAATGCTGATATGTTTGTTTGGTTGATTGCCAGTGTCTGCTGATTATCTACTCCACTATTATTATTCTCCACTAGGCAGCAACACTACTTGATTTATTACTATACTAGCAGCAACTAGGTTGGGGTGTGGGAAGAGAGGGATGCCAGGAGGATATATAGCTGTATCTTGCCATTATTGAGAAGCAAAGGAGGCCATTATAACTGAAGCTCAAGCTGGATTAGTTTCTCTTTCTTTGTTTCTCTTAGACATTTACAGCTCCTTCTTTCGATGACAAGATCCTGGAAGTGGTAGCAGTGTTTGGTAGTATGCAAATGGCTGTCTCACGTGTGATTAACCTACAGCATCACCGAATTGCCCAGGTATCTGTCAGGAGCGGGAGTCAGGCATAGGTCAGCAATAAAACACCCAGTGTCAGTGAAGTTAGCTCTTTAGTTGCTTGGTGATCACAGCAACTCTTCCCAGTAGGACTTGCCCCAAGGAGGGAGTTGTGAGGACTGAAGGTCCCAGCCTTTCCACCGCTCCTTAAGACTCTTCCTCCCCTGGGTCTTTCCCAAGAAATTTCAGGCTCCTTCATCTATTCTCTCATTGCTCCACTCTTTTCATTCCTCTATGTGTTCTGGGAGACCAGAGGGGAGGGGAGCAGGAGGGAGAAATTCCCTGGATTCTTCAGCAGCCTGCCCTCATATCTGTCTCCTGGCCTCCCTCCTCTCCTGCCTCTGATTCTGGACTGATCTCTACCCCAGCCTCTTCCTGCTCACTAAACCCTGTTGCCTCTTCAGCTTCTGACACCACCTTCTCCTAGTCTGCCCCTTCTTCTCCCTCTGACCACTCATTGTTGTCCCATCACCAGTTTCCTGGCTCTGAGCCTTCTTCCTCTAGGGTTCCCTTGTGGGTTCCCCTGCTGGTGACTCCCACCCTGCCTCTGCATCTAGCCAGTCCATGCTGCTTACTATTTGGCTTGCGGTCCACAGGTGATTTTGCACATTACCTGTTTTTCTTTGAAAGAACCAAAAAGTTACTATCTCTTCCATAAAGTCTATAGCCTATAACTCTGCATTCAGTGGTTGATATAGTTCAAGGCTAATAAAGGCAGTGATCAACAGCATTCAGCATAGACTGGTTTCTCTGTATTGCACTGAGCTGGGTAGAACTTACAAATTCAAATTCTCATCTTGCAGCACCAGAGGAAACAAGCTGGGGAAACTGTTAGTTACTGTGGGACACAGGGAGATACTTGGGCTGCTGTAAACAAAACATGACATGCTGTATGATTTAGGATACGTTTAACACAAGGATTTCTCATAGTGCCGGACAGTGAAGATAGCAATCTTGGGAGACGAAGGAGTTCCTGTGCAAGTTGATGGAGAGGCCTGGATCCAACCTCCAGGATATATTTGGATTGTTCATAAAAACAGGGCACAGACACTAACCAGAGATAGGGTAAGAGGAACCTTCTTATACATTGAGAGATGAACCTGCCAAGCAAAAGAGAAATCTGAGCTCCTCCACTCCAAGGCTGATGTGGAATATCGTCAGTCCTGGACTCTGTGGTTGGGAGGGCTGCTCTTGTCATCCTGCCAGTGGGCTTAGCCTGCTGTGTGATACTGAGGGAGAGGACCCTGATTGTGTGATTCCCTTCCCATGGAAGTGTAGATGGAAACAGTTTTGCTATGTTCTCACTTGGTAATGGAAGCTTATCTGTTCTCCCAGGCCTTTAAGGGAAATTAGTGGATGCTGTCTAATATTTTAGGATTTTTCTGTAGTATTTTATTAATGATTGGTTTTAAGCATTTCATATTATTGTTCTTGAATGTGATATATTTGTGCTGAATGGAATAAGTTATTTTAGAAACTACCCTGAAATCACTACATGTGATGAAGGTTGGTCTAAAAATCTGGTAAATAAAATCATGATAGATTTTACAGAGATGGGGGGAAATGTTTCTCTGCATGCAGAAAGTATAATATAAAGATATCAGTTTCTCCTAAATAATCACGGATGGCATGGAACAGTGATAGCCTCCCTTCCTTTTTTCCAGGCATTTGAGAGCACCCTAAAGTCCTGGGAAGACAAACAAAAATGTGAGCTGCCCCGCCCTGCTTCTTTCTCCCTGCATCCAGAGATTATATCTGAAGAAGAGTCCACCCAGATCAATCAGTTTTGCCAAGCAGCGGGCACTCTGATTCACAGGTGAGGCCATTTTCTTTTCTTCTCGGGTTCATTTGGAGGTGGTAGTGCAGGAATGAGACAACAGTCCAGAAAGTTTATGCTATTGCTTTCTTCACCTCTCCCCTTCCCACCCACAGCATTCGGGAAATAGCTCAGTCATACCAGGACATGGAACAAGAACTTGCTCATGCAGTCAATGCTAGCTCCAAGTCTATGGACAAAGTATATGCCAAGTCCAAGTCTACAGAGGTATGGGCGGGTTTCTCTTTGCCTGAACCCAACTTGTTCCTGTAGCTTGGGCTCTGTGACTATGTTATTTAGTTTTATATTGGTTTGGAGTTTCAGACTTCCAGTCCTTACGCTTATTGTCTTTCCACAGGGCCTGAGCTGCAACCTTGTTGTAGAGATGGCGAATAATATTAAAGCCCTGCATAATGAAACAGAACTGCTCCTGGCTGGCAAAATGGCCCTGGTAAGTGATAAATATTAGGAAAGGTGTTTGTTAGCTATTTCTGTTACTTTTTTGCCCTTGCTGAGAACATAATTCTCCCAGTTTTTTCAAGTCCACAGCTAGGCACTCACACAGTTGACAGTGCCTTTACCTCCCTCATCCAGTCCCTAAATATTGTTGTTTCCTATTTCTGCAATTTAGCAACATTAGATCCATGGTTTTATCTTCCATGATGCAGCCAGCACATGCTAGAGCTCTTTAGAAGAATAGATACCAATATATTCTAGAAATATAATTCCATTTGTCAGAATTCATTGCTAACCCTTTTGGGCCATGGGCGCATTTGCAAACCATAGAAACTGTGTACACACCACACACACATTGGAACCACATGTATTCCTCCCATTGCCAGAAGTTAGGTTCAGTGGGTGTGTATTTTGCAAAATGTAGTGTAGTGGAGGAGTGATCTTCTTGGACAGTGTAGCTGAGAAGTCCAGAATTAACCTTTCCTCCACTCCAATCTCCAGGAAGATCACACACCCTGCAACAATTAGGCTTCTATTGGAACAAAAGAAAGCTTCCAAGCCTAATTGTGGCAGAAGTGTCTTTTGTCCAGAAGAAGGGATGACAGCTGGGGAAGGGAAAGTCTAACCCAGCTGCTGCAGCACCCCTTCACCCAGCAAAATAACATCTCCATTGTAATTGGGCTTGACAAAGTAGAAGGGTTTTTTTAAAAAAAGCCAAAATACAGCACGAGGACGTGTGTTAACATTTGGACAATCATATCTTGGCTAAGATGTGAATAAGGCTTTTGCCTGTGCACAGAGCTCCTTCAGTCCTTCCTTCACACAAGATGCAATTAAACTATAGTTCCTTGTTTCGTTTAAACCAGGAAACTATAGTTACCAACTTTTGAACAAGCCTGATCTTGAAGTTGGTATAAAATCCTGGGTATTTGAATCTGGTAACCATATTTTTTCTTGTTTAGACAAAATAGGAAATTACAGTTAATTAGGGACTCTCTGGTTGTCTTGATAGTGGTTAGTTCTCCATTAAGCTGTGCAGCTCTTAGGTGTGCTTGTGTGCTTTATTTCTGATGCAGCAGTTGGATCCCCCACAGAAGGAGCAGCTCCTAGCAGCGCTGGCAGAAATGGACTTTCATATGAGGAAGCTAGCAGACATTCCTTGGCTGTGGCAGCTAATGGAACCCAGTGATGAAGAGGTAACATCAGATGAGGAGGGTAGAGCTATTGGGAGCCTTTCATTGTGATTTGTTATTGGGATAGCACAGGAATGTGAGAATAATCGGCTTGGTGCCTTCCTCTTTCAAAGCATCCTGAGCTAATTAATTAATTAATGTAACTAAATTGAATTAAACTTAATTAGTTGAGATGGCAATTTTTCACTTCTCTCCTAAAAAAACCTTACTCATAGACATTCCTTATCATGAAATATCTATATTGTTATTCTCCCCGCCCTGCAGAACCAAATGCTGGATTATTCTAAACGCAGCCGGAGCGGCAAATTTCGTCTGGTGACAAAGTTTAAAAAGGAGAAGAACAACAAGAATAAAGAAACTCGTAGCAGCTTGGGATTGCCGGGTACCGCCAGTCTGTGTATTTCCTCTTCGCCCTTCTTCACACATGTAGCCATATGTGCACCTGCACATCTGCGCCCCCACTAAATGCAAAAACCCTTCTCTTCTGCCTCTCTCTGAACACTCCCTACTTCTCCTCCCACACTCTTTTGTGTTTGACCCTTTCATTTATTTTATCAGATAGCTATCCCCAAGCAAAATAACACACTTGCTGGGTTCTCTCCTAGAAAATGTACAGCACTAAAATATATAAAAATAACTGAGAACATCCTTCAAAGAGACCTTCAGTGACTTTCAAAGGCAATTCATTCAAGGATTTGTAGCTTTAGATAGCAAAAGGACTGTGGAGCCCAAGTCCGCATAACTCCAGATCTCCCACTGCTAATACTCACTGATTTGGTTAATGATTTTCTCTCATTGATTCACTCTCAGTCTTCAATCAAGTCCTCATGTCTAAATGTCTGGGAATTCTGCATCATCACTGGTGCATCCCTAGCTTTAATCCTTATTGATTGGTATGATATTAAAAATAGCCCCTTGAAATCAATAATACAAATGGTATCAGAATACTTCCTTTCCAGCTGGGTTAGTTGATTTGTTGACTTATATTCTTTCTTATGAAAACATTCTGGCTTTTACATCTGTAAATTCTGTTGGTTCCATGGTGCTAATAGTACCATCCTCTCTCCCATTAATTTTGTGGCATATCCGTATTCTCTCGCTTTCCTCTGGACTTTAAGGTTCTATTTGCTCTTCTCTTATTTCGAGGCTAGTGGAGAGGCTCTGTGTGATCATGACAAAACTTCTTTCCCTTTAGAGGAACAAAAAGGCATTGCCACTGTGCCTATAAGGGACGCAAATGAGTTTGCTAACCAAGAATATGTGCAACAAGACTTACTGCCTTGAAAAGAAGTGATAAAAATATCAGGGTTTCTATTTCCTTTATTCATGGGCATGGCATTAGGGAACAGATGGATTGGGTTCTGACTATTGTATCTTGTAATAAGGTGTGTGTGTGTGTGTGTGTGTGTGTGTGTGTGTGTGTGTGTGAGAGAGAGAGAGAGAGAGAGAGAAAGAATGTGTGAATGATCCCTTTCCCCATGCATGCAGTCCCTTCTCTTCTCCCTTCACAGCACACCAGAATAATATACCCAAGTCTCCAGTTGACTGTAGCTTCTAATTAGGAAGCATCTGTTCTAACCAGGAAACTATAGTTACCATCTCTGGAACAAGCCAGGATCTGAACCATAGTTTGGAATTGGTTTAAGATCCTGGCTTGTTCAAAAGCTGGTAGCCATAGTTTCCCTGTTCGTTTTCCATATTTAATTCATGTATGCTACAAAGGAAGGGGAAGGGGCTATGTTCATGGACAAAAGACTTTTTCTTATCCCAGCTTTTAAAGATGGGATTTTGCACTATTTATGTGAATGTCCAGATTTGTCTTGTGGCAAACTGATATTCACCTTAGCTGAATTACTTGATAGTTTAGTTCACATTCACACATTTTATCCTGTTAAGTTGCTGGTCAGACCGTGTGGCAAGCGTCCATTCAGGCATACTGTCAGTAGCATAAAATGAGTCCTAGGTAAAAACAGCTTCCACTACATCCAGCCTCCATTTAAAACCACGTCTTGGCTTGTAATCTTGCTTCCTTTCTCTTGCTCTGGAATTGTTGAATCACTTGTCATTCCTTCTACTGTGAGGTTTAGTATTGTTTCCCCTTCTCTTTTTGATCTGCTTCGGTGTTTGCTGGTGATCACCTTTTTTCTCTCCTCTGGGCTTTTGGGTACTCAACACACTCCTGCTTTTCCATCTCTGACAGTTCACCTCTGGGGAACGGAGGAGGTTGCGGCCTGGCTTGAGCACCTCAGTCTTTGTGAGTATAAGGATATCTTCATCCGGCATGACGTCCGGGGCTCTGAGCTCCTGCATCTTGAACGGAGAGACCTCAAGGTACTTCATGAGCGACTTACCAAGAATAGCCATCTGCATTTGCATGGCCGTCTGTGCTGACTGTGCTTGGAGCTGGTCTGCGTACTCTCCGTTCTAGGTGGCTTTAGACAGAGTAACAAGAGTATTTTACAGCTGTGGGTTAGCAGGGTCAGATCAGACAGGAAAACTCTTCATCCAGAACCCAAGCCTTTTAAAATCCACAAACCAAGCCTTCTAAAGTTGTAGACAAGGCCTGCAGTTAATCATTGAATTATACGATTTAAACTTCTGAATACTGTTACTTGAAAGATATCAATATTCTGGCCTTCTTTCATAAATGTTTATATACAGTTTTGAGTGAACTGAGGAAATACATGGCATTGGAGCCAGCAGTGTCTGCACTGGTGCAATCTACGGCCAGTTAAACTAGTTAAACTATAGTTAAACTATGGAACCCACTCCCCCAGGAGGCAGTGGTGGCCACCAATTTGGATGGCTTTAAGAAAGGATTGGAGATATTCATGGAGCATAAGGCTGTCAATAGCTACTAGGCACAATGGTCATGTTCCACCCACTGTCAGAAGGACTGTGCCTCTGAATACAGTTGCTGTGAATCACAGGTGGACAGAGTGCTATTGTGCTCAGAGCCTGCTTGACCGTTCTGTTGACCAAGCATCTGTTTGACCACTGTGAGAGCAGGATGCTGGACTAGATGGGCCGTTGGCTCCTCTTATGTAGAACAGTTTCAGATTGGATGCATGCAGAGTTCAACCGAACCTGCATAAGCAGCAGGATCCACACAGCAGCCCAGCACAACTGCTAATGTGATTTATTGTTCCAGGATCTGGATGGTTTCAGGAATTGTGTGGACCATATGCCCTGCAGTATCAAAGTACCTTTTCAAGCTTTGCTTCCACTGCTTATGATCAAGCAGTGGCAGCAAAAACTGCAGACACAACTTTAGGCAATACAACACTGGGTCCAACGAAGCATTCTTCTAAGCTTTATCTAGCATTGGGGAAATGCTGTTTGTGCCCTTCTGATGTGGAAGTAGAACTGTCTAATGGAAGATGTGTGTAATTACAAACTGTATATTGTATCTGTCATGTGTCTCTGGTACAGGAGAAACTGTATTTTAAAATAGATTTTCTGAATTGTGGGTTGTATTCAATGTGGTTCCAAGGCTACAGTTCTGTCCTTGTACAATGGACTGTTGTCCCCCTTAATCTGCTGCAGGAGTTCTCCCAACATTCTGGAGCAGATCCAGGAGTAGTGTGGGGGTGTGGTGTAGTCCTGTTGCAGTAGTGGTCATCCTTGCGCTGACTGGACTGTTTAGTTGACTACTGCCCTGTGTTTTTGGTTGTGCTGGATTTGTTTCTAAGATTTGTGCAAATCATCATAGCTAGTAACTGAGTTTTGCATCTATGAATGTCTATGGATGATTTTTGATGCTTCGAGCTTATTCCATAATTATTTGCTACTTTGTCAAGCTCTATGACCTTACTGCTTCGTATTTGAGGTACTACATTTGTCATGTTGTCGTTTATCTCGAGTTCCATTTTTAATATTCAGCTGCGTAGTATTCTGCTCTTGACTAGCTCTTTGTGGGCTAAGATTATTATTCACATTCTTTTTCAGGACCTAGGAGTGACCAAAGTGGGCCATATGAAGAGGATATTACATGGGATCAAGGAACTGAGCAGGAATATTCCTGCCAGCGAGGCTTAACTTCTGTTTTCAGAGCCTGTATCTACCATTCCCCCTGATGTCTGCACAACTGACACCTCACAGAGCAGACTTGATCAGAATCGTCTCAAGGGATCAGCCAAACACTAGCAGTGTTCAGAGCTCAAATCCAACTTCTCTTGGTGCTACCATTCTGATGTGGGGTACACCACAATCCACTCAAGTGGTACCTTGTATTCAAAGCCAGTGTTACTTTGTCCTTAACAACCACTTCCTCAACACCTTTACTCAGGCCTGGGCACACTCACTGCATGCTAGACTTCATTCAGCCAACCCCAATATACTAGCCCGTGGACCAAAAACTTTTTGTGGACCGTCACAGAAGCAAATGTTACCCTATGATCTAAGGATTGTGCCAGATATTAAGAGCTATGAAAGCACTCGTGCATGCAAGATGATAAAAATCAGCTGTTGAGAAGATTGTAAGCTAACTGTTTGGGACAACCTCAAATTAGGAAGATTCTTTTTCAGTCTGTGCTCGTTCAGTGGTGCCAGATACAGTGGTGTGATATATCAGTGCAGAGTTTTTTTCCTTTCCAAGGATATAAGTTATCCTTAAACGAAAGTTTTCTCAGTTTCCTGTGTTCCTGCTCTGTAATGCTTGTGGATGCCAAAGGAGTGGGATTGCATGTTGTTCTGGCTTAAAACATCAAGTGCCTAGAAATACTGAACAATCTCAGAAGTACATCCAACATGGGAGAATATACTAATTCCTTATGACATTGCTTTGCCTCTGATTCTACTAAGTTTTTAAAACATATAATAGGATTCTCACTTCTGGAAACAATGAAGGAAGTTTCTGTGCATAGATTTAGGCAGGGTAAAATAATGTGTTTTTTTCATCACTGTTTCCCAGACTTTGCAAAGCCAGTGTATCGTTGCTTAAGATATACAGTACATAGCATTTTCTCTGTTTTAGGAGAACCACTGCCAAATTCTGATGTAGATCCACTGAATTTTACAGATTTCCCCCTTTTGTGGTTATTTTATCATTCCATCAAGTCTTGCTTCTTTTGGGCCATTTCTTTTACAGTACAGGAGAACACTGACTATAGCTTTCTATAAAGAAGACACACTTGTAATACGATTTACAGAGGAAATCTTGAACCTGGGTTCTACATCTCTGGCTCTGTTCCATTACCACAGTTTTGCAGATACAGTTTGCCTTAATGGTGTAGATTACTCTCCCTGTACTGAATCTGGAGGATTGTAAATTGCAAGGCACACAGGTATTCACTCACCAGAAAACTCAGTCTCCCAGTGCTTTCATTTTCTATTATGCTAATGTAGGTGTGCATTTGCCACCATCAAACAGAAGATAGTAAAAATTATTCCTGCACTTTATTAATGGTGATAACCACATGGAAGCCTCTTTCATTTCCTGGTGAACTTCTCAGGGAGCAAAACCATCATATGATAACTTGGGAGAAAGATGCAGCAAAACAAATGGATATTTTCTATTCTTTTGTTGTGGATGAACTACAGTGCTTGTGTCTGTGCTTCTCCTAGAAATCTCATGTAGAAGCAAAGATGCTCTCGTTATTAGCTCCTGAGTAGATAAATGGCTTAAGAGGACCAGCTTGGCTATAGACCCTTGACTCGGATGCAGTCTGTATTGCAGCCAGGTGTCATCACCCTTTGATAAGAGCTATATTTGCAAGGAGTTCTGGATTGCATCATTGCAGTGCTCTCAAGGAATTAACTTTCTGCACTTGTATTGCCCCTTCAGCACATGCATTTCTTTGTAAGGATCACTTGGCATTTTGGGTCTAAGGGTCAGAAACTTCCAAGACACATTCTAACACTATTAATTGCAACTGGAAATATGGTGGTCTCTTTGTGCAAAACAGGAGTCCATTTTATAAAAATGTCAGTGCATCAGGTTGGCAAAATGAGTAACTACCAAAAGTTGTGCCTCTGGTATCTAGAGAGATTGTATTTATTGGAAGATGTGTCTGCTAGCTAAGCAAATGCTTTGAAAAGACTATGGAGGAAAGGCACACTGTTCACAATGGCATGGCAAGCTAGACATCTCACCTGTGAGAATTCAGAACTTCCATTATATAGTTTATGATTCTGTAAACGATGACACTTGAGGCGTTAGGTGACCCTACTATCTGGTGGTCAGACATTTTACATCTTTGAAATATTTTGAGTTGGAAACAAGACATGGAGGAAAAATACAAAACTTAGGGTGTTTAATGCCTATTTTGCTTGGCGCTACACTGGAATCATACCTGCTAGTGTTTTGTATTGGGTCCATTAAATTTCTTTAAGGGTATATTGAATATATGTAAAAGAATTTATCCAAGAAAGTGCTAATCCTGAACTCCTTTGGAAAAAAGGGATTGTATCTTAATAGCATGGTTCAGTGTGTGTTTTTTTAAGCTGACATTACTTTTTAGTGCCCAAAATATCCATCTTTAGCTCAGTGTAGCTATTAAACACTAGACTTATGTCCAGTACAATCCTATGCATATTTACTCCAGAAATAAGTCCTGCTCAATCGGATGGTTCTTCCAAGTAAATGTGCATAGGATGATTGTAGCCAAAGTTATTTATTCTGTTTAATCTTAGTGGGATATATTCACATTTTCAGTCTATGGACACTCAAGAAATATTAATTCCACTAGATTTTGCATCTCTGATAGGAACTGTAAAGAGGCACTTAGTGCCAGTATCTCTTGAAAAGAAAAGCTCTGACCATCTATATCATATTAAAATTGTTTTTTTGAGTATTATTTAAAGGTGAATATAGTATGTGTGGTAAATTAAATACTGTTTACACAAAACTCCTTGTATCTTAACAGATATTTGTGATGTAAAAAAAAAAGAAGAAAAGAAAGAAAAATGTTTTTATAAGTCATTTGATGTCTGTATTGTTGTCCACTGATGACTGTTCCCTCAGGGGTGTTGTAACCATTCCGGTGATCTGTCAAAAGCATAGGGAGGCATTTCAATCCTGTACAGTCTTGGGAAGAAGGTTTCGTGCCTTAAGAATAGAATGTGCTATTTATTATTTTAATTTATACAGTGATTACCATGGAGACACCTCTTGTATGTACATATTTTGCAGCTGATTGTTGTAAATATATTGTTCTTGTATATAAAGAAAATCCTGTTTCCGAGCTTCCTATCAATAATGGATCTGTTGCTATGTTTATCAAGCAGGGAGTAGAATTTAATAGCAGCTTGTAAAAAAATGAGACCAATCCCAAACTTTGTGCAGGGGGAGTTGATTTTCAAGTGAAGAAATATATTTTCTGTGTTTGGTATTATAGCTATATTTCATCCAGTTGATTTTGCTGAATATATATGGGTTGCAGCCAACTAAACGTTACTCTGAACAGATCTATTGAAATTAATGAATTCAAGTTCACAATGTTCATTAATTTCAGAGGGTCTACTCACAACATTGGATACAACTCTCATATGTCAAAACCATAAAACCATCATTCTGATTTTAGTAGTTTTTGGCAGTCTTCTGCATAACAGAAAACAGAGAACTTGAGAGTATATCTTGTCCCTTTGGTTTTTCTTTTTATTAATTAGATTAAATTTATACCCTGCCATTCCTCCAAGAAGGTCAAGGTAGCATATATGGTTTCATCTCCATTTTTATCTTCACAACAACTTTATGGGATAGGTTTGGCTAAGAGGAGTGACTGGCTTAATACCACCCACAGCACTTCATGACTAAACAAGGATTTGAACCCAGGCTTTTCAGTCCTAGGCCATCACTAACCACACTGGCATGAATCAAAGACTCATAGAATTGTAGAGTTGGAAGGGACCCCGAGGATCATCTAGTCCAACCCCCTGCAACGCAAGACTCTCAACTAGATCATGTATGACAGATGGCCATTCAACCTCTGCTTTAAAGCCTCAATATTCCATATTTTCATATCAATAAAACAGATGAGAAAGGGGTTGTATAAAATGCCCAATAGGTTTCAGAAGAACTTTCCCTTCTTTAGAAACTATCTTAAGACACATACAAAAACATTTGTTTTCTTTAAGGTTTTCCCCTCCTTTTCATATTTTTTCATCACCAACCCAGGACTCTCTGGGAATTGAGATGTTAGGATACACAGAAATCTCCAATAAATATTATTTCATATCTCTGTCTTTACAAGGGCTGCAGCCATAACATACGGCCAATTTGCACCTACAGTGAGAAGTAGACAGAGGTACAGAATGACACTGTTAAATGAGAGCTGGCATATCCCTCTCTTCTTGTGACTGTTGCCCATCATACGAGATGCATTATGAGAGTACCATAAACATATAAACAAAATTGAGGTAAAGTCATGAATAGCAACAAGAGTGAATGAGGTGAGGTGTTGCAAGTTGTCCATAAACATTTAACTACTTTCATTAGGACTCATTTTGACCTACCTTGGACAGCTTTTTGTCTACTTTTGCTATGATGCACTGTAGCAGGAACCTGCTCTTCTGAGGAGTAATCAGGGACAGCACTGATGCATTAAGCCAGTTTTTCCACAATGAACTACAAAGTTTAAGAATGGCATATACCAAAATCTTAATGCGATAAGATGCACCCCACTTTATTATGTATCCTATTTAAATCCCACCCATCCTTCCAAAGGAATCTAGGGCATCAAACACATTAAAACAATTATCATTAAAAACAGTCTTTAAACAGTTTACAAATAATTGCATTTTCTCAGCCAGTGATTTCAGGGTTTTTCGGGAAAAGTATCTTTTCAGCCATCAAATGCCTGGGTAAACAGGAATGTTTTCTAATTCTTCCTGCAAGTCGATAATGAAAGAGACAGACATCTGACAAGCAGGACATCTGACAAGCAGGAAACCACCACTGAAGAGGCCTTTCACAGGTCAGTGCAAACCGGGCAACCCCCAGTGGTAGCACCACCAACAAGGCCTCACCAGTTGAAGGATGTGACGTGGTTGATATTGGGAGAGGTGCTCTTATAAGTAGAGCCAAGGGTCAATTGTGCAATCTGACTTTACCATTCTGTGGACAGAGCTATTGCCTCCTATGTCTTGGGCACCCTTGCTTTCAACATGTGACTGGAAGAGAGTGCCAAGGGCAAAGCTTTATACTTGGGCCATCATCACAAGGTGCTTCATTTGATTCCTCTTCGTCACTCTTAAATGTCCTGGGATGAGGCATGTAACTCCTGAGGCTCAATGTGTCTCATACTGCCGAGAAGCTCCCTGCTGCAAGCCATTTCAGTGATGCTTAATGCATATTCACTTTTTTTCCTGCATGCCATGGTCACAGAATGTCAAGAGCAACCCTTTTATGAGTGAGGATGCCTTGTGCATTCTGACCATCGGTTCCAGATGTTGCACCTATGGCTCTTTAGCAAAGCAAAACTTCCATGCAGTCCAGGATGGAGTATGACCTTTCATAATCCTACCCTGGATCCAGTATTAGTAACTGGATCATTATATAGATGTAACTGGTTGTACCAAGTAATTCACTCACTTCAATCTTTAGGACAATACTTTCTTTAAAATTCCACTATCCTGTTGGTTACCATTTGTTTCTCCTGACTGCAACGGTTTCGGTACCCACTGCTATTTGTCTGCCTGCTTCCATCACTGAATACAAACAAATTAAGGTTTTTTTTTAGCATATAGAAAACAATGCATTTATTTCCAGGAGCTAGCATGGGTTGATCAAGAATAAGTCATGCCCAATGAATGTTCTTGTCTCTCTTTTTAGAGAAAGGTTTACAGGTTTGGTAGATAGTGAAAATAGTGTTGTAAGCTTGGGCTGTTAAGATGTGTGCCGGGCTCTCCTATTCCTTGGATCAAGCAAGTGTTAGAATTTAATCAAGGTTTTTAATTTTTGGAACGGCCAAGGTAGCTGCCTGCTGAGGGTGATAACCTGGGTGAGGGGCCATTAAGGGGCTCGGTGTGAGACAGCAAATGGGTGGGGGCCACTCAACAGATAAAGCTAGAGAAGAGCAGTTATGTGATCTAGGAAGGAAAGCAGCAAGCTGGAGAGATAGGAGGAGAACAAAGTTAAAGAGCAAAGTTTGATGTATGTTTGGGAGAAACAAGACCTCCTTGGGGTGATGGTGCTGTGAGCTCCTCCATCGTAGCCTCCATATATCATAAAGACACCACAGTCTCCACTCTGCCTCTTTTCCAAAAGAAAACACGAACCCTGGGTAAGTGCCTGGAACCTCTGGAATCTTAACAGCACTTGGAGATTGGGGTGGTGTGCAACAATACTGTGAGAACAGTAAAGCATTTCCTATTATATATTTGTTTAGTAAAGGTAAAGAGACCCCTGACCAATAGGTCCAGTCGTGGCCGACTCGGGTTGCGGCGCTCATCTCACTTTATTGGCCAAGGGAGCTGGAGTACAGCTTCCGGGTCATGTGGCCAGCATGACTAAGCCGCTTCTGGCGAACCAGAGCAGCGCACGGAAACACCGTTTACCTTCCCACCGGAGCGGTACCTATTTATCTACTTGCACTTTTGACGTGCTTTCGAACTGCTAGGTTGGCAGGAGCAGGGACCGAGTAACGGGAGCTCACCCTGATGCGGGGATTCGAACCGCCAACCTGATCGGCAAGTCCTAGGCTCTCTGGTTTAACTCGCAGCGCCACCCGCATCCCATATCTTTGTTTACACGGTGATTAAAATGTAGGCTGGACAGTATTACTTATAGGTTGATCTGAGGCTGATTGAACAACCATTCCCAGTGAGTATTCATGGCTCTGCATCAGCCAGGAGGGGAGGTCTGGAATGGAGTGCCACAGTGTCCAATCCTTGGCCCTGTTCTGCACAACATCAAATGGTGATGACGTAGAGAGGGTGCTTATCAACTGTGCAGATGATGCAAAGCTGGGAGGTATAGCTAACACCATAGAAAACAAAACCAACATTCAGGATAATCTTGTCAGGCTGGAACACTGGACCAAAACTATTAAGATTAAACGCTACAGAGAGAAATGTAAAAGGTATTAAAAGTCAATGGCACAAGTATAGAATGGAGCAGATCTAGTTTGGTAACAGTACATGTGAAAGAGATCTAGGTGCCAGCAATATGATGCAGCTGCCTTCATAGAAGCACAGTGTTCAGATCCCAAGTAGCATTTCCACTCTGTTCTGCATTGGCCCGTCTGCTTCCAGAGCACCACGTCTAGTTCTGAGTATCACATTTAAAGAAGAACATTAACAATGGTCAGGGTGGTGAGGGGTCTGGAAACAAGGTTGTGTGAGGAATGGTTGAAGGAGAAGGTTATCTTTATCTCAGGGAAGATGAGTTTTAGGGGAAGCCTCATAGCCGCCTACAAATACCTGAAGTTCTGTGATGCAGAAGGGAGCAGGACTAAAACCAATGGGTGGAAATTGCAAAGGGACAGATTTTGACTAAACACTTAAGATCAGCTTACTAGTGATAAGAGCTGTGTGAAAATTCAACAGGGCTTTCCTTTGCCGAAACACTGAACAA
Source organism: Podarcis raffonei (assembly GCF_027172205.1). NCBI lineage: Eukaryota > Metazoa > Chordata > Lepidosauria > Squamata > Lacertidae > Podarcis > Podarcis raffonei. Next base: position 62,060,082 of record NC_070606.1, on the reverse strand, counting down.
GTGAACATGTTAGATAGGAGAATCAAAATAAAATGGTAAATTGGTTTGAAGGCAATAAAAACACCAGGAGAGGGAAGGACAAATTAGAGACCAGTACACCAACATCATCCTTTCACAGGCATGGGTGCCATTCCAATGCCTTGAGGGAAAGGATGTAAATGGACAATTGTAGCTCTCTAGTGCTCCCTTCTGGTTTCAACTTGAAATTGCTTGGTGGATAAAGATGGAACTTCAAATGATTAAAATGGAAATGAAGTGGATTAGGTTTCTTTCTTCTAAGAAGGAGGAAATCCCACAAGGATTATGAGCATAGCTGTGTTCATGGAATGCTAACATTTACTTCAGCTAGTCATTTACTTTAATTGGAGAAAAAGGCCAGAGAGGGGGGAGAAATGTTTGAAAGCAAGTGATTCCTGGTCTTCCTTAATGCTCTGTAGAAATACCATAGAAGCAGTTTTTGTTTGACTGAAACAAAGGCTCTCTGAGTGTGTGTCTGAGTAAATATTTGAGGTTAGGGATTAACTAGCATTCTCAGAGTCTGATGGCAGAAAAGTAGACAACTGTGATTCAGCTGGTGAAATCAGTAAGTCTTTTGGAAGGGTTTTTTCCAGTACTAATTCTCCTTTTTAAAACATTTTTTTAACCTAGTCAAAAACAGAAGAGGTAAAAAGTGGGAGAGATAACAGTGGGAAATCTGGAAAGAGAATCAGCAGTACATTTAGTGTGGTGTTCTCCCCCAAATACATGAGTGTGGTATTCTTTTTGCTTTGGGAACACACAATGATATTAAAGACAGTAAAGCAACTTTGTGTTTTGCATAGACTTTTTTTTTTAGGAGGATGAATGTGCTACTGTGAAGGCTAAACATAATTTAGTTAAATATATAATGGGATCAGGACTGGTGGCTGTGGAAAAAATGTTCCAATGTCTGTAGAGTATATAAGTCTAAATATAAGTATGAAACTGTCCACCATACTATATATATGCCTGTGTAAACTATAACAGTTATAAACAGTGGAACGGTATTAAATCTGAATACAAATATATAGTGTTATAGGAGCTTGTATTTCCTTAAAACAAATGGTCAGATCTTCGGTGGTTATTCTCTTAGGTGTGTGATGTGTTGTGCAATGTGGAGAATCTTTACCCTCTCGGTGTTTTCAGCTGCCTTCATATTGCCTAGTGGACATGAAGCCTCAGGTATATCCTTCTTCTTTCCTGCATTACTCTTTATCAAATACACTGTGTCCTATGAAATTTCTATGGGTACGATAGTAAGGGCACAAGCCCCAGAGACAGTTGCGTTCTCTCTCTATAGAATTCTCTTCAAAATAGTTTCAGATTACATAGGGAGTTAGAATGTCGGTGCTTTCACTTGACATGGAAGCCAGTCTGGGCAAGGAGGGGTGTACAATAGAGTATATCTCATTGCAAAGCATTGTTAGGTAGGCCCCAGCATTCATCAACACCGTTCTGATAGTTTAGTGGCAGCCGTGGCTACCAGTGTGTTTCTGGGCCTAGTTCAGAGTGCTGGTGCCTTAAACAGTTTGGAACTGGATTATTTTGAAGATTGCTTTTACCCAAATGTCTCTTCTCACTGGTGAAATTGGTTATGTTAGTGAACACACGAGGCAGGGCCTTCCTGGTGTTGGCCCTGCAGTTGTGAAACATCTTTTCAGTTAATATTTCCCTGGCCCCTTCAGGTCTGGCATCCAATACCTTAAAAACATTTTTCACTGTTGACTTCCCTTAAGAGAATGTTGGTGATTTAATTCAGCGTCTTTCATATGTCTATTTGACTCCATTCACTCAGTGCTTCATACTCTGATTGCTGTTCCATTCCTTTTATTTCTCTCACAGTCACATCTCTCTGTGAGGGTTTAACCCTGAAAAGTGACTAATAAATAAACTGCTAAAGTCAACATTATTTTCTCCTTTCCAAGTTTTAGTAATCCCTCAGTATTTTGTGTTTACTATTTTAAAAACTCTTCTCCCTCTCCTCTACATCCATTATATAAAATAAATGGGGAATACACTGTGAATAAGTGTCTTCAGATAGCATGATGTTGCTATAAATGGCCCAGATGGATATTTTTGTTTTGTTTTCTGCCTGAAGTATTTTATAGCAGCCAAGAAGCAAATCAAGTGCTGAAAATCCAGAAGCGGGCAAATACTTTTTTGGAAGAATTAAAGCAGGGCTCATTGGAACGGGAATGCCGAGAGGAAGTATGTGATTTTGAGGAAGCCAGTGAAATATTTGAAACCAAGGAAGCAACAGTAAGTTATTGCTAAAGACTGGGAACTAAGCATTGAATCCCATTGCCACTTGAGGTAAAACAGAAAATGGCGTCGCCTGCCACCGCCTCCTCCTCCTCCATTGCTCCCCACCCCCCTGTTGCCACCTGAGGTGACTAAATGCAGGCCAGGGAAGCCCCAGCACATTGTAGGCAGTGGGGGAGAAAAAAAGAGGTTGGAGAGGTGCAGGTGGCGGCAGCTGTGGCCTAGCTTTTCCAAGTGGCAGCTGTGAATGGCAAATGCAGGAAATGGCAGCGGTGTGCTCCTTGTGGGCCCTGATCTTCTGCCCCTCCCAGCTTGCCCTGCCACCTGAGGCAACTGCCTCACTGAAGTTATTGAGTCAGCCATCCCTGTATGGCAGTAATATGCTTCCCCAAATGCTGAATCTATTCAGCTGTCATGTTTTTTGTGCCAAATTGGGTAGGTGCTCTCCAATAATAATTGGTTCCAAGGAGGTTGATTTTCCTATCTGCACTGAAATGTTGTGTGGCAGAATCCATATTGAATCATGGAGAAGACTCCATTTCAAGTATTAACCTCGATTTTGTTTCTTTCAGCTGGAGTTTTGGACAAAGTACTTTGGTAAGTAAAGAAGTTTCACCCCTTTGAGTATAGTGGGAACCTCTGTCTCTTTTTTTCTACCGTGTATTTGTGTGTCCCCATATTTAGATATGTTTTATTAGGACTTTTCTACACATTTCCTTAATAGCGAGGTTCGCAGCACACCGGAAGATCTCTACAATTTAACCCTTGGGGGCGAGCACTGAGGTCACAGATTAGCCTATTATTTCTGTAGCCTGGAAGCAGAATTTCACTGTAAAGTTCCCCTGTGTCCTAAGCAAGTTCATGCTTTTGTGTCTGCTAATATTTTCTGTGGGGGCGCGGGTGGCGCTGTGGGTAAAAGCCTCAGTGCCTAGGGCTTGCCAATCGAAAGGTCGGCGGTTCGAATCCCCGCGGCGGGGTGCGCTCCCGTTGTTCGGTCCCAGCGCCTGCCAACCTAGCAGTTTGAAAGCACTCCCGGGTGCAAGTAGATAAATAGGGACCGCTTACTAGCGGGAAGGTAAACGGCGTTTCCGTATGTGGCTCTGGCTCGCCAGAGCAGCAATGTCACGCTGGCCACGTGACCCGGAAGTGTCTCCGGACAGCGCTGGCCCCCGGCCTCTTGAGTGAGATGGGCGCACAACCCTAGAGTCTGTCAAGACTGGCCCGTACGGGCAGGGGTACCTTTACCTTTACCTTTAATATTTTCTGTAGATGAAGCATAACCAAGAGTGCAAATTTATATAATGGGGTGATGTAGTTAACTCTTCCCTTGCAAAAAGACATACGGCATATGGTCTGGGTTTCCCTGCCAATGTGTTTTCAGATGGAGATATGTGTGAATCCAGTCCATGTTTCGATGGATCCTGTCGAGACGGCATTGGACGATTTGACTGCATTTGTAACAAAGGCTGGGAGGGGCGCCAGTGCCAATATGGTAATATAATCTTCAATTCTCCCTTTTACTATCAAAATGCAACTGTTGTTCTCTATTCCTTCGAGTTCAGATTGATAATACAACAATTTTGTATAGAATATGCATGCTGTTCTAAAGCCCCTTTCTTGATGTACAGTAACTACAGAACTTGCAAATGGAAAAGTTACGCTTCTTTCTTTTTAAGTAGTGAGAAGTTAAGGAAATTCCCCCTGCAGTCATGTTACTCCCTCCCCTCCATGAACAGGAGACACACAGACTAACATACTACTGGTGCTCAGTTATCAACACGTACTAGCTCTCTAATCCACCATTAGTAGTGTGACAGCCTGTCCCCAGGGTATAGCAATACAGAGGGAAAGGTCTTACTTGTTTGGCACTTTTAAAAAACAAATAAGCAAAAGGTTTGTGTTTGCTAAGGGCCATGGTGGTGGCAACTTTCTTCAGTGTAAGAGGTGTATATTGTGACTGGTATTCCAATTCATTCAGTAAACATGCTTCTTCATATATAGGCTGTTAAATCTATGTACGTATTGTATTGAGGCAGGAGCCACAGACCCACTAAAAACGGCGGGGGGGCAGGATACAAGTAGAAAGCAATTATCCAGCCTGAGAAGAGTTTTGAAACTACAGATTGAGCTATCTGACAGCCACCCGATCCTAGCCTGACCCACCGTTCAAAGGTGCCCCTCATTAGGTGGGTGCCTGCCTGTAATGGGCAGCCTCTCGCTTCAGGTGAGCTTGGAAGGACAAGCTATGAATCTGCAGCTCGTGATGACATAGGTTCACTCAGCGATGTTTCTGTTTGCATTTTGTTTGGGAAAGTGAGGATTCTGTAGTTTTTGCCTTTAAATGCAAACTAAATCGAATTCCTCCCCTATCTCCAACTGCAACACAGTCAGTCAAGTTTGGTCTCCTGTTGAGTTTGGATTCCACCCCCCAGTAGTTCACTGTGAGGAGAGTCATTATTTCCAGCGCAGCTCACTGTGTTCAGAAAGTTAATGCTGTTTAATAAGAGAGAAAGGAGACAAATGTTCAATAATGAAAAGAATAAGTTCAGCCATCAAATTGTTCTGTTTCTGCACAGTTTAAGAGGAGAAGGTTGAGTGACATAAATAGCTCCTTCAAGGAATAGGACTGCCTCCTTTCAACATGTATTTTACTTCTTTTGATGCCCAGTGGTTGACTACACCAACTGTTCAATTTCCAATGGTGGCTGTGAACATTTCTGTAATGAGGGCCAACAAAACAATGACCAGTACCGCTACTGCAGTTGTGCTTCAGGCTATCGGCTGGCTGATAATTATACTTCTTGTGAACCTGTTGGTAAGAAAGATGGATAAGCACGAGCTTGGCTTTTCAAATCAGAGGCAGCCACATTATTTAAGCCATAATTTTATAATTCAATCTCTTTGCAATATCAGGTATGTGGGTCCCCCCCCCTTCCTTCTTCCTGTTCAGTGTCCCGTGGCATCATGGAATAGCCATGTAATAATAATATAATATAATAATAATAATTTATTATTTATACCTCATCCATCTGGCAGGGTTTCCCCAGCCACTATGGGCAGCTCCCAACAGAATATTAAAAATACGATCAAACATTAAAAACTTCCTGATACAGGGCTGCCTTCAGATGTCTTCTAAAAATTATGTAGTTCTTTATCTCCTTGACATCTGAAAGGGGGGGCGGTGTTCTACAGGGCAGGCACCACTACCGAGAAGGCCCTCTGCCTGGTTCCCTGTAACCTCACTTCTCACAGTGAGGGAACCGCCAGAAGGCCCTCAGAGCTGAACGATGGGGGTAGAGACGCTCCTTCAGGTATACTGGGCCTCTAAATACTATTCAGTAGTATTGCCTCTCTAGCTGCATTCACAAGTATTTAATTGTTACTATGAAGGTATAAGAAAGGCAATGAGGGCAATCCTACCCTTAGGCAAAATGAGGGAGCCAACTCAAGTGGATGCCAGGTACCCACAACCCATGCTATGCTGCTGTGAGAGCATAAAAAACATACTTATTATTTTTTTTACACACGCAGCTTTATTGTGGTCCATAGACCCAAAATACACAGTACAACAATAGAGTGTGGGGGTGTATATGTTCACGAAGTACAATGCACTTAGATGGGGGGGGGCTGCCATTTTGCAAATAGGAATTACCTCATGCTTAGATAAGTTCCACGGCATCCTAAACATGTGTACTAGGGCAGTGGTTGCCAACATGGTTCTGGCATGTGCACAGGTGCCCACAGAGGCCTCCCCTGATGTCCACATTGTCCCCTCTCCCTGCTGAAATTAGATTTAAAAGAAGGGTGGCATGGTGGCCTTTAGTGGGGTGGGATCTGTATGTCCTGCCTTTTATCTGTACAGTGGTACCTTGGGTTACATACGCTTCAGGTTACATACGCTTCAGGTTGCAGACTCCACTAACCCAGAAATATTACCTCAGGTTAAGAACTTTACTTCAGGATAAGAACAGAAATCATGCAGTGGCGGCACAGCAGCAGCAGGAGGCCCCATGAGCTAAAGTGATGCTTCAGGTTAAGAACAGTTTCAGGTTAAGAACAGACCTCCAGAACGAATTATGTTCTTAATCTGAGGTACCACTGTATAGCTGTGTTTTTAGAATTTTATTGGATGTCTTTAATTTGGGTCACCATGTGAGAAAAAAACCTAATAATAATAATACATATAAAATTAGGTTGTAGAATTCTGGACTCTACCATCTAAGACTTCAGGTGGGGTAATATATTCCCCCATGTTTCTAATAATAACAATAATAACAAGAACAAATTCCCTGCATGTAGTAAATTGGCACATTTGGGTGATGGGCTGCAGCTAAAAATATCTCCTGACGGGTTATGTACAATATGCAATTAGATTTTTTTTTAAAAAAATGGGTGCACTGAAAATTATTAAAGTCCTCATGCAGTCTGAAGTGGTAGAGTCCAGAATTTTACCACCATGTTAGTAATAATAATTTATTATTACAGTCAAAGACCAGTTCAGAAGCACAACTTAGATGCTTTCACAAGAGTGAAATAAACATTTAAAATAATATACAATAAACATTAACAGCTTATAGATTAAAATTAAAATAGTCGCATGAACACAAAAAGACCTAAGATTAAACTAACATGCAGATGTTGAATGGCTCGGAGGCATATTTCACATTCTCTGGATTGTGGATGCTTCCAAGTGGAGGTTCAATTTGGGAACAGAAAATTGGACACCAGATTGTCATGTTGTTGTTTTTACTTGATTTCCCTCTGAAAGGGTAACTCTGGGTTAAATGGCATTCTGATGACAACATTGTATGGATTCTGGTGGCGGAGGGACCGCTCACATGCATGAACCCAACAGATCCAATAATAATAGTATTATTGTTTTATTTACTAGATTTATATCCCACACTTCCTCCCAAGGAAGCCCACAACAGCAAACATATGAACAATAAAATGTTGTTATTTGGCATAAAAGAGGCTAAGATTCTGTATATTTTGGCATAACATCTAGTTCTGGCCTCAAAGGTACCAAAGGAGTTAAACAAACAAACACAACTTAAAACATTTTAGTGTGTTATATTATTGCTACAGATTACTTACAAAGCCAAAAGAATTCAGGATTTCCCACAGCTTGAGCTAATGAGAAATTGGGAAGGAGATAGCTTAGATAATTTATACAACTTCCAGAAATCAGCAAAGTAGCTTTGAAGGCTGGGCTGGATTCTTTTTGACGTAAAGTGATAGAAATTGTACAGACCTTCCTAGGTTATCCTTCATCTTGCCTTTCTTTTTTCTTTCTTTTACAGTGGAGTTTGCCTGTGGAAAAGTCCATAATTTCATCTATAAGACTGCTAAAGTAATTGGGGGAACACCTGGAAGAAAAGGACAGAGTCCTTGGCAGGTAAGAACTAATAAAAATATTCAGCCTTTGAATGGGTTTGTCAGGTCCTGCTGCTTCTGTCAGTCTCAATGATTGTCAGAACCCCAGGGGTGTCTCTTATTTTCAGAGACCCCCTGGTGAGGCCTTGTTCTCATACTTCTGGCTGCTCATATCATCATTGATCCCACCTGTATGTATTATTTCTTCAGGTAAGTACTCTTTTTTTACCCTCTCCTGTCCTGGCTTTCACTGGTGGATGCAGTACTTGGAACCAGCTCAGTTTTTGCCAAAGACTTTAATGCATCAATCTCTGTAAGTAAGTTTATGATGTGCATCAGAAAGCCATATGAAAATGTTTGTCATTCTAGACCTAGAACAACAACTTGAGTATATGGGGGATTCCTCCAGATTGTCAGTATTTTGCTGGTGGAATTCATACGCATACTGAAAATTTTAGGTTTGCACAATTATAGTGAATTAAAGTGTTCTGTCGCCCTAGCACAACAAGCCTACTTTTAAAAAGAAACAGACTTTTTGCAGGTGGAAATGCATTGAAAAGTGTGGGATGAACAAATGATTAATGGGAAGACATATAAACACCTTGCAAGTAAATCAGAATAAATTAATGATGATGAATGCTCATATAACCTTCCCACAAACAAATTGGAACAAATGCTCACTAAAGGTCGGATATAATCTAAACTCCACAGAAGCTTTGTGCAAGCAAGTCGGGAGGAATGCTGCATAAATAGCTCATCTGGAGGAACCTAAGTCAGTAGAATAACCAGCACATATGTATTGGACACACGCAGTCAAGGATGCATGAATGAAGTCAATAGCTTTCTTCCTCTTCTTCGTTGCAGGTTATGCTGAGCAATAGTGCAGGCAGATTTTTGTGTGGTGGTGTTCTCATTCACCCCACCTGGGTGCTGACAGCTGCACATTGTTTGAAAAGCCTACGAACAGTCAAACTGACATTTGGTAAGGAGAATCACGACTGCATTTCTTTTTAATGTGGGACAACAAAACCCTCAATCGATACTACTTAAATTCTTTCAAACTAAGTAATGTCCAAGCCATAGATGCAGGGAGTATGGTCCAGTCTAGACTGAAAAGGCTAAATGTGGTGACTGGTACTAACACATGTGATCAGATATAAAGATCTGGCCACCTGTTGCTGAAATTATGGAAGTTACCATACTGCAAACCTGATATATGGAACTGACATAAAGGGAATAAAAAATCTATCTTGGGTTTGTGCTGCTTTGGAAAGATAGCAGAAGGAATTAATTTCTGAAAATTCTATGCCTTCTTGAATCTGTATTGAGTAGGGATGGAATTTATACATCAGCAAATCACATGGTAAAACATTTCCTTAGGTTGCAGCTATGGGTTCTGCATGCTGGCATGACTCCTGGTGCTGGTATGACAAAGGCCTTTTGAGTTTAGAAGAAAGACAAGCAAAGGGGGGCATGTTAGAGGTTATAAACTTTTGCATGATGTAGAAAGGAGAGTGTTTTTCCCTCTCTCAGAATAGTTCAATACTTCTTTATACAGTGCATCTTCAAACTATTGAATTCACTCTCACAGGATGTAGTGATAGCCATCAACTTTAGTGACTTCAAAAGAAGGTTAAACAAATTCATGTTAGTTAAGTCCTCCCTCCATTGTAGAAGCCAGTATACCTCTGAATACAAGTTGCTAGGAATTGCAGCAGGGAAGCATGCTGTTGCATTTAAGCCTTGCTTGTGGTTTTTCAGTAGGCATCTCTCTGACAACAGGATACTGGAATAGACGGGCCTTTGGCCTATCCAGCAGAGCTCTTGTTGCATCCTGATGTTCTCAGGGCACATTCAAGCATATGATCTCTGACCTCTAGTTTTAAGTAGTACAGCCCTGCAGTGCACAAAACTATTCTTCTCATTCACTACTTGCTTATGAACTGTAAGAATCCTCTCCCTGGCCATGATTCAATCCAAATCTGGATATATATATTTGCACTCTCTCCTTTTCTTCCTCTATGTGCTTTTTATGGTACGACCTCACTGTTACAAGTACGGTGTGGTATACAATTCTGCTGAATGTACACAAATTCTGCAGGGGCATGAGCCTTTTATACTCTACACATAAATTCTGCAGGCATACAGGCCCTTTTTTATACTGCCACTTGTTCCTGTTACGGATTTGGATTTTGCTGAGCCTGAAATGCAAGAAAGAAATACTACCTCTTCTTTATGAGTTCTGCTAAAGTATTTTGAGAGAGGTAAGGTTGACTTAGATCCCAAGAGAAAGGACACTTTCCAAGTTTCCCTATTGCCCTTACAGGTAAATATTATCGCCGGCGAACAGAAGAAAGTGAGCAAACTATTTTTGCAGACAAGTTATTGCCTCATGAAAACTACTCTGAACTTACCTCTGAAAATGACATTGCACTGCTGCACCTACAACGCCCAGTTCTTGTCAACAAGTTCACAATTCCTATTTGCCTGCCTTCCAAGAAGCTGGCAGAGCACTTGGAGAGAGAAGCGACACAGGCTGTGGTGACAGGCTGGGGGAGCCAGAGTGAGGACTCGAAGGTGAATTACTCCTCTGTTCTCAACTATATTGAAATCCCTGTGGCACCACGGAATGACTGTGTGAATTCTATGTTGAATTCTGTCTCGGAAAACATGCTCTGTGCCGGGATACTGGGAGATAACCGGGATTCCTGTCATGGAGACAGTGGTGGCCCTATGGTCACCAAATTCAAGAACACCTGGTTCTTAATTGGACTTGTGAGCTGGGGAGAAGGCTGTGGAGCAATTGATAACTTTGGAATCTACACCAAAGTCAGTGCATATCTTGACTGGATCTATCAGCAAATGAAAGATAGCATACTCTCACCAAACACTGCCACAAAAGAAGGATGAGGGAGTACTTTGGCAGTACACTCGGTATGCCCATTGTCTTCTGCTAATAAATACAGAGTATACAAAGTGAGTATGTGTTGTGTGTTGCATTTCTTAAATCAGGAGGTGGACAACTTGTTTGGTTCCAAGGCCACATGCAGGAGTGGCAGGTTGTTAGGAGCCACAGGCCAATCACTGCGGCCACAGCCACCCACATAATAACACGTGTGGGACAGAGTTTGTTGCTATTGTCCATAACACCATCTCTTTAACCAGAAACCTCTTGACCTTGGAACAGGTTTAGAAGGTCTGTTCTGCCATAGAGACCGATTGGAGATGCTTCTATTCTACTGACCACCCTGTAACCCATTGGCATCACTGGTTAGGCTGACCAAGGTAGTCTCTTGTGCACATTCAGCTTTATGTGCCTGGCAAAAAAAAATTTAAAAATTAAAAAGGAGGAGGAAATTGGGTGGGTGTCTGGGGAAAAATGACTTTGGCAATCCTACCTGCCAATGCAAACGGTGTATGTCGACTATACGTGAGTTTGGCTTCATACGCTATTCCTGGAACGTAACCCCCATGTAAGTTGCATGTTTACTGTACTTAAAGAACTGTGAGCCCTGTGGGGAGGGCAGAAGAGGGGAAGGTCGGATTGTTCCTGAAGAGACTGCCAAGAGCCAAAAGAATTTTGTTGTCTTAATGTTTACATTTTGCATTTCTTGCTTTCATTGTAGTATTTTTAGAACTCTCTCTCCCCTGAGAGGTTTGACTGGCTCCATGTTTATTCTCTTCCTAGTTGCCTGGGCCTTTTTAATTTTGTGATTTGTTTTTATGCTGGATTTTTATTGCCTGTTGCAATTTTCTATGTTTTCCAGTTGCTTAATCACTGAGCAAGCGTCTGAAAATGCTTTGAAAATAATTATTAATATAATATAATATAAATATCTGCCTTGAGCGCCTGAGGGAAAGACTGTGTCTCAGCACACAGTAAATAATATATTCTGTCCCCCAGCTCCCAAATATCAAATATTTAACAGTGTGGGTTTTTGCTATAAGCAGAAAATATAAAAATAAATAACTATGGCTCTGGGGAGGAAGTACATTTGCCTTCCAGAAAACATCTTTTTTGCCTGCAAATAGTAGATGCGTAGAAAGTTTGGTGCAAAAGTTCACAATGTCTTCAGAAGACCTGATTGTGGAAAGCATTTCAGGTAGTGGTTTGTTTATTTATTTAAAGTCTATTTCTAGAGTGGTTCACAAAAAAGAATCAAACAATTAAAATGTAAATACCAAAAGAAGCAGCAGGTAAAAGCCACCAAATTATAATAGCACCATAAAAGTGAGGAAGGGGTTAGCAACCAGCAGCAGTCAAATTTAGCTCGTTTAGCGGGGAGTTTAAGGGGGAGGCCCAGAGTTCTGTCTCTTAGTGTGCGTAGGACCAGAGACATGGAGGGCGAGGGAGTTGCTGCAGTGACCTGTAACACCTGTGCCATGTTTGTCATTCTGCCAGAGAACAAGCAACAGTACACTTAAGTGCAAGCTGGAAGAGAAGGTGCAGCAACTTGAGGCCTGCCTAGCCCACACCTCAAGCAACAGGACAACATGCAGAATTACTTGATAGAACTGAGTTGACTGAGATTGAGCAGCAAGATAGATGGGGTGCTCCAAGGGTGGAGAAAATGACTTTGTCGTTAGAGTTGCAAAATCGCTTCCATGCTCTCACCTTGGACACCGATTCTGGGCTAGGACAGCAGTTGCCAACCTCAGAAGACACAACGGTGGCTGTGAAAGGTACAGTGCTCAGAACAATTATTGCCACCCCCACCTCCACCCCCACCCCCAGTGGAGAAAGAGACAGGCGATGGATTTGGAAGAGTCTTTTTCGAGTCTTGATCTAACCCCATCAGATCCAAGGCTACTGACCGTGGATGAGTATGCTGATAACGTACTTGATACCTTCTGTGTAGACAGCAAGCTGGGAGGAAGGAGTAGGAAATACTCAAACCATAAGTTTGTAACTTATCCCAACAATATCAAAATAAGCTCCAATAAACAAGAGGGGAAGACTCGAGAACAACAGAAGCAGACCTCAGAATGCTCCAAGCACCCTTTGGAAGGCCCATCCCATAGAATGATTCCTGCTACTCCCCAGAGGAGGAGGAGGAGACGAGTGGTGGTGATAGGTGACTCCCTACTGAGGGGAACAGAGGCAGTAGTGAGTGGAGGAAACAGGATGTCACAGGAGGTGTGCTGTCTTCCAGGTACAAAGATTTACAATGTGACGGAGAAGTTGCCAAGTCTTCTAAAGCCCACTGACCACTACCCCTTCTTTCTGATTCATGTGGGTACAAAGAATACTGCCACACATAGCCTGCAACACATAGTGAAGGGAATATGAGACACTGGGAAGGAAGCTAAAGAGATCTGGGGCACGGGTAGTCTTTTTATCACTCCTTCCTGTTGAAAGTTGTGGCCAGAGAAGAGAGAGGAAAATACCTGGCTGTGCAGGTGGTATCATCAGGAACGAATTGGCTTCTTGGATCATGGTCTCCGCTTCCTTGAAGTAGGACTTCTGGCAAGAGATGGGCTGCACCTCACAGCAGTTGGCAAGAATGTGTCTTAGGAATCTGATCAGGAGAGCTTTAAAATAGATCTTGAGGGGCAGAGAGAAAAGTATAAGAACAACAAAAGAGCACCTGGCACTAGGGATAATAGCTTCATTGATGCACAGGAAACTGAGGTGGCACTCCAGAAACCTGCTAAAGGGCAAGAAACTATAGGAAGGAAGCAGCTGCAGGGAACAATTCATGGTTTCCGTTGTCTCTACACAAATGCACAGAGTATGGGAATCAAACAAGATGAACTGGAGCTTTTAATAGGTAAAGTGGTAAGTGACTCCTGAGCATTAGGTCCAGTTGTGGCCGACTCTGGGGTTGTGGCGCTCATCTCGCTTTATTGGCCGAGGGAGCCGGCGTACAGCTTCCGGGTCATGTGGCCAGCATGACTAAGCAGCTTCTGGTGAACCAGAGCAGCGCACGGAAACGGCGTTTACCTTCCCGCCGGAGGGGTACCTATTTATCTACTTGCACTTTGACATGCTTTCGAACTGCTAGGTTGGCAGGAGCAGGGACCGAGCAACGGGAGCTCACCCCATCGTGGGGATTCGAACCACCGACCTTCTGATCGGAAAGTCCTAGGCTCAGTGGTTTAACCCACAGCGCCACCCGCGTCACTCAAGCTTTTTATACAGGAGCTTTTAATACAGGATGGCAAATACGACCTGGTAGGCAATACTGAAACCTGGTGGGATGAGACTCATGACTGAAATGTAGGAATTGAGGGATATAATTTGTTCAAAAGGAATAGATCAAACAGGAAGGGAGGAGGAGTAGCATTGTATATAAAGGATGTGTACACTTGTGAAGAAATCCATGACCTGGAGCATGAAAAGCAGATTGAGAACATACGGGTAAAAATTGTAGGAAAAGGCCCTCTCTCTGGCAGGCACCTGGCTTAGCTCAGATGATGGGCACACCCCTTTGAAGTGTGAACATTTATATTAAAAAAGCACCATAATTAGAGTAAAGTGTTACCTCAGTTTAAGAACAGTCCTGTTTAGGAACGATTCGGTTTACGAACTCTGCAAAACCAGAAGTAGTGTCTTGGTTTGCGAACTTTACCTAAGTCTAAGAACGGAATCTAAACAGTGGAAGGGCACTGGCAGCAGGAGGCCTCATTAGGAAAAGTGTGCCACGCTTTAAGAACGGACTTCCTGAATGGATTAAGTTCATAAACCGAGGTACCACTGTAATGGCATTTTAGGATCTGATCAGCTTTTGAATTAAATACTCTTTTCTTTCAGCTGAAAGGGTGCCCCATCCAGAGGGCCCAGGCTTCTTTGTCAATATTTGTGGTAGATTAATAATCAACAGATAAATTCCCATAGCTTTCTTTGCTGTTGATCTAAATAGCACTTTGTCCTTCCTAATCAGGTAAGAGACCACAGTCTTTTTATCTTACATTGTCCTGGGGGCTGCTTCCTTTAGGAAAAGGGGTGTTAGATGGAACCTGGAATTCTTTATTTTGCACATTTCCTTTCAACATCCATACCATTTCATTTCTGATGAGGTTTCAGTTGCCCTGTAAAGATTGGAAGTAAATGTGTTACTTGAAAATTTTATCTAGTATCCATCAGTAACTGTAAGAAAGTCAATGGATAAGCTATGCCAATCTGATTCCTTCCTCAGACTTCAAACAGGACAAAGGAACTGGCTTCTCTGCACAAGATATCAGCTTTACCAATAAAATGCAACTATTCTTTGCTATTTGAGTTTGAACTTAATAGAGGGTTCCATCTTCTCCACATGCAGATTTGACAGTAAGAGCAGAGCATCTGAGTTACTATTGCAATGCATTAACTTACTGGTTTTAGGCGATAGTTAAAATCCTTCAAAGTTGTGAATTTTTCTTGCCTTTTAATCCCTTTATTTCTATATTTGTTTCTCCCTTAATCCAGTCCCCACTCCCCTGGTTTTGCTCCCATTTTTCCTGGTTACCTCTCATCTCCTGTGTTTGAGCAATACATTGGTGTTCTTTTTCTTCCACGTGTAGGTAACTTATATGCCAAGTCCCGCTAAATAGTCTACCCACTTCAGCTGTACAATGGCTAAAGTTTCCTCAGGTGTGGCCTTGCTTTTACTAGTGTACTCCCTCTACAGCAGCCTACCAAGTTCATTGTCAGGTAGGTACTTATTATCCACAGAGTGCAACTGTGACTGTAGATCGGAGGTGGCTTAAACTGTGGTCTTCCAAATGCTGTTGGACTCTTTATCTCCCATCAGCCCCAACTAGCATGGCCATTACTCAGGGGTTGATGGGAGTTGTAGTCCAGCAACAGCTAGATGGCCACAGGTTAGCTACCCCTACTGTAAAAAAGAGAGGACAATATGAATATCTATACCATAGCTAAGACCTAACACTATCAGTACTTAACTGTAAGCACAAGAGGAATTCCATCCTAAATCACTGTTGTGGCCTCCATTTTACTCACATAATTTCTACCCTGGGATTAACCCTGGAGTTGCATCACAGTCAGCAAATATTTTCCCCTATCACTTACTGTATTACATAAGGGGGGTGGGAATGACCTAGTGTGCCTCCTACCTAACTTCTTAGCTCTACACACAAGGAGACATGCAACAGAATCCTATCCATGCTTACTTGGATTGTGTTGAGTGTGTTACTTCCTAGTAAATGTGTTTAGGATTTCAGCCTGATTATTATTATTTTTTAATGTATTGGGTCTTCAAAGGAAAGATGGGAACATAACCGCCCCCCTTGTTAAACACTTTCCTCTACCCAACTGCCTCGCCCAAACCACAGATCCCTATGGGGGAACATTATTCCAAACTTTCAAATGTGACTCCAGCGGATGTCACTGTATAATTGATGTTCTGTCATGTATGTGATGAAAGCATACCAGGTCCAGGGCCAGCACTATGATGAACCACCCTGAGACCTCTGGGTATAGGACGGCATATAAACTCAACAAACAACAACAACACACCACAAGGCCATTGCCTCAGGTGGCAGGATCCTGTTCGGCAGTGGAACAGACTCCTACGAGAGGTGGTGGACGCTCCTTCCTTGGAGGTTTTTAAACAGAAGTTGGATGGCCATCTGTCATGGATGCTTTAGCTCAGATTTCTGCATTGCAGGGCGTTGGACTAGATGACACTTTAGTCCCTTCCAACTCTGATTCTGTGATCCAGGAGTGGCAGATCCTGCTACTGAACCTGCTGGTTGTCTGCAGGTGAAGTGGCCACCACTGGCACTGATGCCAGTGCTGATGCCTGCGGCCTGCCTTGGGAGACGTCTGCTCCAGCAGCTCAGCAACAGCACTTGAAGCCAGAGAGGAGCAGCACCTAGATCAAAAGAAGCCAAAAGACCAAGCCACAACTTATTCAGGGGTCTTCCTGCTTCCAGCTTATCTGATTGGTTTACCTTCTCCTTCTGGCTCTTCTGATTGGTGCTTTTCCCCTGGGTTTCCTGGGCGTCCATTCATTTTGTGTTTGGTTCTGCTGCTGTTGCTGCTGTTGGGAAAAGCAGGGAGCTGCATTTTGCTATGCTGAGAGACATGGGTGTAGCCATAATTTATTTGGGGGGGCAGGTTTTATGTTGGGGGGGAGAGAACCGAGTTATCTGTGACGCTGTTGGTCAGTTACTTAACTATTTTTATTTACTAAATTGTTGGTATAAAATTGCTGAATGAAGTCTGCAGGATTGCAGTTTGAATGGAAGAATCAAGGTACATAGTGCCAGCTCATTTTGCTTTCATACCGGTAGTTTTTTTGAGGAAAGACGAGGCAAGCCAAATCCTGAGAATTCATAAACGTGCCAACCATTTTTTGGAGGAGGTTCGCCAAGGAAATATGGAAAGAGAATGCAATGAAGAAAGGTGTTCGTTTGAAGAGGCAAGAGAGATTTTCAAATCAGAGGAGAAAACGGTGAGGAATTGAACTTGAGGAAATCTAATGCTGGTTTGGACACTTGTGAAATACAATGAGATATACCTATCCAAATACCCCACAGAGTGAAACACATCAGATGGGCATAGAATAGTCTGCTGTCCCACTCATATGGATCAACATCATAATTGTTTGTAATTATTTGTTACCCCACTCTTTAGCTGGAAAACCTTCCAGAGCAACTTGCACATTAAAAAAAAATGAACACCGTCCCTGCCCTCAGGTTTACAGTCTAAAAGACGTATGGAAGAAAGGATGGGAAGGAAGAGGGGGGAAATAGTTAGAAAATATATAACTCAAACTCATAACTTACTAAAATCAAGAAATAAAATCAATGATTAAACATAACGAAAGTGTCTTGCCTTACCCATACTCTCAAGTATGATGGGTGGGGCTTTACACCAACTTGCACAGGTTCTACGGAATGTCATACTAAAGAGGTAGGTGGGGTCACTGCTTATTTTCTCTCCTATGACCCAGACCCAGTATGAATGGGGTCAGTATACTATGTAAGAACCTGAGTCAGTAAGGCAAAGATTTGTAGCATTGGAACAATGGGGGGTGGCAATATATAGAAGTAGGCAGTTTCATCCATCAGAAGTATCTTAATTTAACTAATACAGAAAATCAGATATATATATATATAGATATATATATATATAGATATATATATATATATATGGAAAGTCCTTTCCCCTCATGTTCTTCAGCCTGTTTACCCAATATTTTATTTTTTACCATTTTACAGGTGGAGTTTTGGTTCATGTACAACAGTAAGAGATTTTCATTTACTTCTTTTTTGTGCTGTCAACTGGTTCCTAATGCAAATTGAAGGCCGATAAAGCCCTCAGAAGGTTCCTTTGGTCTCATCCCTCTTGATCTTCCATTGTTCATTGAATACATTTTTGTTTCTGCCAGGCTTTTGGCTTGCTAGGCTGAGGTTTCTTTAAAATGTATACTGATATGTGTTAGATTGTTTCCCCCATCTTCCCCGTTTAAGTGTCGCAAAGTTTTACTGACATTAATTTTGTATGTAATTTTAATGTTGTAACTGTGTTATGTATTGGAGAGCATAAAGCATTTAAATAAATAAATACCTCTCTCCCCCGCAAGGCCATCTTTTTAATGCCTTGATTTTTATCACAAGCTTCTCTCCTTACATACAGATTTGGACACTTGTAAAGAGAATCCTTGTAAGAATGGTGGCATCTGCAAGGTTAAACGCTATATAACTGTTTGCACTTGTCCTCCCAGATTTGGAGGGAGCCACTGCGAAATAGGTGAGTACAGAATATGGGCTGATACGAACATTTGTTACCTTGTTTGCTTTATATGCCAGCCAATAACACTGAATGGCTTAAGTACAAAACTGAAAACAGTTCAATGCACATTTAAAACATATGGCTTCCTCCAGAGAATCCTGGGAACTGGAGTTTGTTAAGGGTGCTGGGAACTCTTATCTCTGAGGGATATATTACAGTTTCCAGACTTCTTTGGCAGAAGTCCTTCTGTTGCCCGTGTAGCTGCATTACAGCACCTGTTGCTATTATGTAATAGCATCTATGACATGTTATGTATAATGACTGCCTATTATGCAGCCATATCATAGCATCCATTACACATGATAAATAATGATCCAAAATAAAATCTATACTTCTAATGCAGAGAAATCTGAATGCTGGTACAAGAATGGTGGCTGCTGGCAATATTGCCAGGACAATGAACGTTCGCTTCAAGTGACCTGTTCCTGTGCGTTGGGATATACGCTAAGTGAAGATGGAGAGAGGTGCACACCGTCAGGTACTTAATATTGATTGAGATGCCCCTCATGTTTTGGAATAGCGCTTTCCATCTTACAAAATGTTTCGTTCTCATTTTTCCCTCCTGCTGCTGCAAGTTGAAGCAAGATTGGCTTGCTCCTAGCCACTTAGAATGAGTTTATAATTCTGTGAAAAGTATCTCCTACGTTCATACCAGCACAGTCATTCTAGCAACATAGATACCGTATTAACTGCATGCTTCATTGTTTGCCTAGGGCCAAGCTTGCATTTTGTGAACACCTAGAGCCAAACATCCCACTAAAATGAACTGTATCCTGCAGCATGTTTTTATTTGCTATGCAATTGTAATTGCACCTGCTGCCACTTAATGGCTACTCCAAATTATTAATTCAGCTTTCCACCCCTATAAGGAATTTCCAAACAGCTGATTCCCGTCTGATGCATCCAGTGTTTTTTTTCTAAAAAAATGTTTAGGGGTACTCTCATTTTCCTACTCATATTGAAATACTGCCCCTCAATGAGGCCAAACTTAGATTCACAAAATGTTTAGGGGTATGCGTATCCCTGCGTCTGTCCTCCCCCCAGAAAAAAGCACTGGATGCACCACACCACCAACCTTTAGGCTCTCTGTTTCCCAATACTAATTCACACCCTTCAGAAATGGGAACCAATTATCCTGGCCTATCTGTACATTACAGTATTTTTGAATGCTTATTATTTACATGCATATCCTGCCTTTCCACCTAGGCCCTTAGGGCAGAGTGCCTGGTTCTCTCTTTTATTTTCATACCAACCATTTGAGGTAGTAGGATAGGCTGGAACCACTGGCCTAAGGTCACCTAATGAGCTTCATGGCTGAGGAGGAATTTGAACCTGGGACTTCCCAATCCTATCTCTAAGGATTTGGTACAGTTAAGGAGGTGGGGAATGTTTCTCCCCCCTTCCCCCCCCCCATTGATTCAGAAGGGGGTGAGGCAGAAATCTTCTGAGGTGTTGAAAGTGATTATTCTTCCTTCGGTTCCTCACTTTTCATGTTACAAGCAATGGGATATAAATGCCAGGAAATGTCATGTGGTGTTGCCACCTTCATTTACTTGTCTAAACAGACTGCTTTACACACAGCAAATTTGTCTAATCCCACCCCTTTTAAGATCGCTTTCCCTGTGGACTGGTTAAGAGATCAACACGCTCTAACAAGGAAGGATCAGAAGAGTACAACCAAACTAATGCTTGGGATATGACTGGGACGGATACAAGAGTTGCTCAGGAGAACGTGGCCCACTGGAATCAGTCATTGGCTCACAACTCCTCAGAAAGCCTGAATGACACGATGGAGGGAGAGGCTGAGGAAGAAGGCACTGAAGAGATGAAAGGAAACTTCACAGACTCCTTCAGCTGGCTCAACTTCAATGACACTGCTGAAATGGATGGTTCCAGGGTAGTTGGAGGCTCGTTCTGCCGCCCAGGAGGCTGTCCCTGGCAGGTACAGATAATGTTTTGACAAAATTGCTTCACTTTACATTGTTGTAGTTGTGCAATGGCAGGGCCGGGTCATATGGCCAGTGAATTAACTTTAAACAAACAGCAAAATAGCACTGTGTCTGCACAGTGAGCATCTGTCATCACCTCCCCTTCAACAGCATGGCTCCATCTGCACTGTAAATTTAAAGCTCTTTAAAGAGCCATGGCTTCTCTCAAATAATCCTGGGAGCTGTACTTTGATAAGGGTGTTGAGAATTGTTAGGAGACCTCTGTTCCCCTCAGAGAGCTGTAATTCCCAGTTTCACGAGAAGAGGGAGTGATGGTTAAACTACTCCGGAAATTGCACCCTGAGCAAACCACAATTATTTGGGGGGAAAGCATGGCTTTTTCAAGTGGTGTGATCCTGCTTCAAATGTATAATGCAGATGGGCCTTTGTTGGAACATTGTCCCCTAATGTCTGTTTGCTTGATCCTGTGGGAAGCTGCAAATGTATCCCACATACGTAGAGACATTTGCTGCACATCATTATATCTCTCTATAAGACCCCCTTCTTGCATTTTGTTTCACAGCTAAATAACTGAATTACCTTTAAAGAAAATTCCCATACATATATTCCTTCAGCTCTCCCTACATTGCTGGTTATTGATCTCCTTTCCTTGGATTTTTGTTTTCTTTCCATAACTTGTTAAAGGTTCCTACATGCCAGCAGCAGCAGCAGCAGCAGCAGCAGCAGCAGTAGTAGTAGTAACAACAACAACAACAACAACAACAACAACAACAACAACCACCACCTTATATGCCTCCATCTGATTAGGTTGCCCCATCCACTCTGGCTAGCTTCCAGGAATTAAAACATGAAACACAGTAGAACATCAAACATCAAAAACTTCCCTATACAGGGCTGCCTTCAGATGTCTTCTGACAGACTGATAGTTGTTTACAATATTTCCTCAACGTCTGATGGGAGGGTGTTCCACAGGGCAGGCACGAGTGCTGTGTAGAGTGTATGCATATTTGATTGTGTGAATCAACAGTGTTACTTCTCCCCGCAGGTACTGCTCCAAAATAAGAGAGGTTACGGTTTTTGTGGTGGCAGCTTAATCAGCAGTCGGTGGGTGCTCACTGCAGCACACTGCCTGGATACCGTTATCCCACATCAAGTTACTGTAGGTGAGCCACAAGGACAATCAAAAGATTGCACGGTTTGTTCTTTTCCAAGCATGCCCCCAAGAAGATACAATGAACTCTAACATCTATCATTGTTTCACTATTTTTTTTTAAGAGCCTTCAAGGTCATTGAGATTAGTGCATATAATTACAAACTTTTCCAACGTTGTTATCAGCACCCAACAAATTGCCAGTTTTTAAGTTAAACTTATAGGTGCACTTTCATGGAAGACTTGATATTGAAGTGCAATACAGCAAACCCTCAATTAACAGTGGTACCTCTAGTTATGAACTTATTTTGTTCCAGAGGTCCATTCTTAACCTGAAACTGTTCTTAACTAGAGGCGTGCTTTCGCTAATGGGGCCTCTTGCTGCCACTGCACCGCCGGCACACGATTTCCGTTCTCATCCTGGGGCAAAGTTATCAACTCAAGGTAACTCTTCCAGGTTAGCAGAGTTTGTAACCTGAAGCATTTGTAACCTGAGGTGTTTGTAACTCAAGGTACCACTGTATGGGAAAAATGACTTTGGCAATGGCACCTGCCATTGAACCCAATGTTTTTTTACTACACAAGCGCCCTGCGCCCCCACCCCCCACCTGCATGTGACAGCTTATATGTCCAGTGCCAGGAAGGAAATAGAGATAGATAGATAGATAGATAGATAGATAGATAGATAGATAGATAGATATAGATAGATAGATAGATAGATAGATAGATAGATAGATAGATGATAGATAGATAGATAGATAGATAGATAGATAGATAGATAGATAGATGATAGATAGATAGATAGATAGATAGATAGATAGATGATAGATGATAGATGGAATCATACCAGGAAATGGCAAGAGAGAGCTACAGAAAACCTCACCAGAGCCATCAGGACATCAGTTTGGGTGGAGGAAGCCCTGAAGAGACTGGAGACATAGCGGGGCTTTGTTTAGGCTGCTTAGCTGCCCCACCTAACAGCTGTTGTGTGGGGTAGTGCAGCAGCAGCCGCTGCTTTTCCATGCATACTCCAGCCTCCAGCCAACCCAAGAGCTTCAACTCCAGATATTCTGGTCTGGATTGGGGAGAGAGCTGGAGAGCAGGAAGAAAATGGGCATTTAGAGTTTTTTAGAGGGTGCTCCCCACTTACGCGATTTTCGCTTACATGCCCAGGGTCCTGGAACGTAACCCTTGCCTAAGTGGGGAGACACCTGTACACAGTTTTGGCTTTTGGTGTGATCCCTGGAACCTAATACCCACATACGCTGCAGACTTATGGCAGAACATTAATTGAATAAGAGACTGTGACATAAAACTTTTTGGGTCTGCACACTAAAATTGGTTTCTTTGGATCCTTTTCCTATTTATTTAAAAATCAGCTTTAATTCCCTGCCCCCTACCCTGCTTCCATTAGGAACAACTAACTGCACAAAGGTATCACACTCTTCTTACATTTCATTTGCCTTTCAGGAGATTTTGACAAACATCAGCGAGAACAGCATGAACAAAAGGTGGGAGTTCGACAGTACTGGAAACATCCTCAGTATGACTCTACCAACTTCAACAATGATATTGCGTTGATCCAGCTGACCAGCAGTGTGGTTTTCAGCGAGCACGTACTCCCCATCTGCCTTCCCAACCCTCAGCTAACTACTTTACTGATTGGAGAGGGGGCATCAGGAATGGTTAGTGGATGGGGTGCTACACATAGCAAGGGTAAGTCAACTCGCTTCCTCATGAAAGTCAGCTTGCCTATTGTGAGCGCAGACACTTGCCGGCCGTCAACCGAGAAGCTCATCACTGACAACATGTTTTGTGCAGGCTATGCTGAAGAAGCACAAGATGCTTGTAAAGGAGACAGTGGAGGACCTTTTGCTGTAGCTTATCGCAGCACCTGGTATCTCCTGGGGGTTGTCAGCTGGGGGGAAGGCTGCGCCGAAGTGGGAAAATATGGGGCTTACACACGAGTATCCAACTACATTTCATGGATAAAAGAAACCATTGAAAGCACGACTGAGTCAGAAGGACTTTCACGTTCTCTGTAACGGAAGCAATTTTTTAGTATACTCTCTGCACATTTTGACAATTATTTGCAAGTACTTGTGTACACAGTTAACACTGCAGGACCGCTTCCTCAGCTGCTCTTGAAAGTTGCTCCAGTATCCAGAAATATGAGGCATGGGAGAATTTACACACACATCTTCAGCTGGGAATAACTTTATTTTAATAACTTTTTTAAAATGAAGATTTTGTAGTCAATTTCCTTTGAGTAATAGTGTGTAGTAAGTTTGGTTCACTGTTCTACACACACACATCTTGCAGTAGTCTCGTAGCAGTAACCAGGATGTGAAAGAGGACTCAAGCAATCAATGTTACCTAGTCACGGCAATTTATTTCTCATAATTATTCCAACTTAAACTTCATTAAATATCTAGTCTGCAGCCCCCCACCTTGCTGAGCATGGTGACTTAAGTAACCCCAAATACTTTACGAAGTAACAGTCGTATTTTTGGACTTGTTTTTGAACGTAAGAATTGTAGGCAATTGCTGTTTTGCATGGGAAATGTATGTATACTTGGTCTGTCGTGTCAGGCATTCTCCCTGGCACCCATTCAGATTAATGGCATAAAAAAAATCATAAAATTAATTTTCAAGTGTCCAATATGGAAAGTTATTCTGGCATAGACTTAGCCACTCATGTTACTATACTGTTGTTTTTTGTTTTGCTTCAACAGCACAGGAGAGGTATAATTCCTTTAAATTCTCTAGAGCAGGAATAGCTAGCTTTCTTTGGCCAAAGGGCCATCTTCACACAATGGGGTGTAGCCAATTCTCTTTTCTGCTGATCTGTGGAGACTGATGAACAATGAGGGGGCAATTTACATCCGCAGCAGGGAGCTGCTCAGAGAGACACTGATCTCACCACCCACCCATGTGTTGTGTCTAAATTTATTTCATTTTGCTTCTATAAATATACTATCAATGTCTTCGGGGGTGGACTGTGCCACCAGGCTAGGGATGGATCTCTCTAATACCAGAAGTATTACTAGTATTTGTTTGTGCTCAGGCACATTTCAGATATAACAACCTTGCGTCTGATAAACCAATTTATTTCAACCAGTACTAAGTAGTGTGCTGCCACTCTCCTCAGAAGGCATTCCCTCTGGGTTTGTTAAACTACCGTTTCCACTTATGTTCAATCCAGGAAACTGGGGATTTAAGTAAACCAAGATTTCAAGCCATGGCTTTGCCCCTGTTTACATGCCAGGTCTAAAACTGATTTAATCTCTGCTTTTCAGTTTACATATAACGAAGAGGAAACTGGTTCAACAAATGACAGAAGTATTGCATTAAGACATGGATTTTTGTGACGTTCTCACGATTATTCAATTATTGTAAATTATATTTTATAACAAAGATCGCTTATAGAAAGCTTTTGAAATTAAAAGCGATTTTTCCTCATTCTCATCATCAATGTTACAGAGCAAAGGAAGAACAGTTAGTTATATAACCTGATAGCAGAATTCCATCAGACAAAAACAGTAGCAAAGTATTTTCTTCAAGTCCACTTAGGTTTCTAGTATCCCACGTGTACCTTTGTCTTGTATAAAGAAGGGGATGTGTTCAATGCTGTACAAGCAAACACCTGCTTGTGCAACAGAACATCAGTGCCCCCTGCACTCCCAACCCTCTGTATCAGATTTCTGAGAGGGGTGCAGGGTAGAGAGAAGGGTAAGTCCACTCATGAATCACTAAATGCAATTCCAAGTGTACCCAATACTACGGTAGTCACTACCATTTGCTTTGATCAAAATGACACAGACCCATTCTAAAACATTTGTTGATAGTGTTAAAACATAGGCTACAGCCCAGAAAAATGGTTCAGTTAAATGCTTAAGTCCAATTAGACTTAGGCACAGTAATCTTTCAGCTGGTTATGCCCCTTATCTCTAAAATGAAACAGCATTACTTAAAATTGTTTCTAGTGTGGTTTTAAAGGTAGAACAGGCTACCTTTAAAAAAGAAAAAGGTTGTTTAAAAAAGAAAAAGAGAAAGGTTGTTTTCTGCTGCTCCAGAGAAGCGGACACGGAGCAATGGTTCCAAACTACAAGAAAGAAGATTCCACCTAAACATTAGGAAGAACTTCCTGACAGTAAGAGCTGTTCGACAGTGGAATTTGCTGCCAAGGAGTGTGGTGGAGTCTCCTTCTTTGGAGGTCTTTAAGCAGAGGCTTGACAACCATATGTCAGGAGTGCTCTGATGGTGTTTCCTGCTTGGCAGGGGGTTGGACTCGATGGCCCTTGTGGTCTATTCCAACTCTATGATTCTATTGTAACTAAGTCAGTCACTAGACATGTGTATATAACAACGGCAGGCTGTGTATTTGTATAAAAAAAATACTGTAGTCACACCTATCAATCTGCAGGATTCAGCAGCTTGTGCTGAACCTTCTAAATATACATTCATTGCACCAAGCACCACACAGCCCCACACATCAGAAAGATTTTAATGTCTGAGGTCTGTAGCAATACAAGCTTTCATCTGTACAAAGGACACGAGAGACCAGGTTAAATACAATCATAATGAACAACATCCAGGGTTCACAACCCTCCGCCAACATGTATTACTACCATCTGAACCAACAATCTGAAGATACACTTTAAAAACACACCCAGAGTTCATTTTTAAAAATGTAGACATCTTTCCAAGAGTCTGTAGGTGCACTTCTCACAGCAGAATTCAGAAAATATCCTTCCTGGATGGAGTCACAATGGCATTTTATTGCCTTCAATGCTGATTTTCACAGCATGGGACGTTCTGCTTTTTTTCCTGATGTCTGTGAACTTCCGCATCTGTTTGTCCAAGCGGCTGACCCCTTTCTTGGAGCTTGCCTGGAACTTAAAAGAAAACTTAGGCTTACTTTTATGAAGAGGCAGGAATTCCAGATTTGCTTTTTTCAAAGAGGACAAAACATGCACACCAAACTCGTCCAGCAACTGCAGTCCTTCTATACAGAAGCTGATAAAGCCACAGGAGATTCCAACAGCATATTTTCAAACCAAGACTGTAACAGGGATATGCACTCTCTATTCCAGGCTCTGCCAACCTGGTGCCCTCCAGATGTTTTGAACTATAACTACCGTCAGCCCCTGTAACTACCCATTAACCCAGGAGTCAGCAAACTTTCAGCAGGGGGCCGGTCCACTGTCCCTCAGACCTTGTGGGGGGCTGAACTATATTTTTTTGGGGGGAGAATGAATTCCTATGCCCCACAAATAACCCAGAGATGCATTTTAAATAAAAGGACACATTCTACTCTTGTAAAAACACGCTGATTCCTGGACCATCCGCGGGCTGGATTTAGAAGGCGATTGGGCTGGATCCGGCCCCTGGGCCTTAGTTTGCCTACCCATGCTTGAACATACCTGAAAGAAATATACTTCCATGTTTAGGACAACCAGGAAAGGTTGAGCCCCAGCATCCATTTTTTAAAAAGCAACGATTACAATGTGAACTCAGCAACTCTCCCATTTTATGCCATCTGTTATTTATTTATACAAACATATATATCTAACTTTTGCCCTCCAAAAAAGTATTTCTCAAAATGGCTTACAAAATCTAAAAATAACCATCTATCATTATTGCTATGGCATCCATCTCTCTAAACATTTCTCTCCAAATATTAAAGTTTGATTATTTCTGTAGCATATTTCAGAATGCTACACACTTTACGGTTCTTCTCTTATCTTATAGGCAATAATGTCTTGCAGGTAGTAATAGACAGCATTCTGTCCAATGTCACGAAGTCAGTGATCAGGATTTCCTAGAAAATACTGAAGTGTAATTTTCAGTTTGCATCAGAAAATTATCTGATGCCCTGGTTTGAAATACAACTAGTTAGCTGGATACTGCCCACTGTATTTGCAATTTCCCATTCACTGTTGCTAATAAGCTTATGAAACAGAAAGTTTTTCACCCCAGATAGCTGACCACAGTCACTTTCAAATTTAACTAATGAAAACTAGTTGATCAGCTTTCCCCATTTATTATATGGACTCTCTGAAAGTCAGCAAGTACACTTCATGTTTCTCCTATCTACGTGCATTAAAACAGCAATGCAAGTTTACACAATTTGTCATCTTCATATCCCAAAGTAGTCTAATTGTACTATATGCACACTTAAATTAGATATTCATGCTTCAACTTGCGGAGACAAACTCATCACCAGTTCACTAGAGAACTGTATTGAAATTATCTTAGGTATCCCTAGGGAAGATTAGTCATGCTTTAAAATGTGATGGGACTTTGTACCCTTTGAGTAATTTTTTAATGCTCGCTCAATTTTTTTTGCTGGAGGGGGGCTTATGATCTTTGACGACATGATTTCCCTATTTTAGTAGATCATGCAGTTGTGGAAACTTAAATTAGCACACTAAAGCTGTTTTTCCTGACTTGCTCTGTGAATCACAGTGCCAGAAGGATAAAGTTTCCTAGGCTATAGTTAGTAGAGACATGCTGCTTTGTCTGACAGTGCACACTGGCAACAGCTAAAGCACATGCATTGTTCAAACATCCTTTCTGGATACCTCTCAGACCTGGGATAAGCAGAATTACAGGGCTATAAGGGCATCCTGTTGCCTTCAATGCTGAATTTGACAGCTCGATGTACTTTGCTGAGTCGTTTCTGTTCAGCAAACTTCCTCTTGTGTTTTTCCAACCGACTAATACCTTTCTTAACAGTCCCGGGCTAGAAACAACATCTCAGTCAAAGGACTAACAATTAATAAGAATAGAAAATTTCAATACATTTAAACAACTGCTCTCTTCCTTTGTCTAAGTTTGCAAATAAACAACATGGACTTTATCCAGTGCCATGTTGTAAAATACTGGAGGATGGAAACCTACTGACTTCATAATCCTCAGGCTATTAGGGGGAAAAGTAGTGCAGAAAAATATTGTGGGTTGAAGTAAAGGATTGTATTGAGGAAGATTGTTTCTCACTACTGGGTCCAAGACTACACATAACCAGATCAATATAGAACTGCTGGTTCTTACTACCAGGAACAATGAATGTTCAACTCTTTCCAGTGGTATTTTGAGACACTAAACTATTTTGGATAGATTTTTATATAGTGTCTTTGGACAGGATAGTGACTTAAGGCATATGCAATATATATGAATGGAAAGCAACAGTGAGGATAGGCTCAACTGATTTCCATAATATCTAAACTAGAACTGGTCTGGGCACAATGTTGCAGAAGAAACTTATTTCCTTTCTTCTCAATCACTTACCCTAGAAGATTCCATTTCCACATTCCACTTGGGTCTGACCACATAATCCTTGTTGGAGGGCATTGGAACTCTCGCACGAGCACAAAATCCTGGATCGCCAGGCCTTAGAGCTCTGAAGAAATAAGACAAGAGATGTTGCTAAGTAACGTAAGATTGCTATTAGCATCTCTTCTCTCAAATTATTCTCTACTCATCTCCCTGCTCCACCCAACATAAAGCACAAAGCTTCTCTAGAGATACTAAAATGGCAAAAAAAGAAAAGACTTACTTTTCCTCCCCTGTTAATACTTTCTCCAAGTCCCTGCGGGGTGTTTGACCACCAGAGCTGTAAAGACAAAGAGATTTTGTTTTGCGGGAGAATTATTATCATCACAATCACCATCACCATTTCTCTCACACAAAGAGAGATAATTTAGTAAGTATTTATAAACGAATAGGTATTCATAAAATTCAGTAAAAATAAACGGAATACTAATAAAAGCAAGACTCTCGACCAGCTAAGATGCCAGACACTCCAGGGAATGGAGTCCAGACTGTGAAAGAAAATCAGCCCATGCTATAAAGTTAGCAGTGCAGAATATTGCTCAAGATACCTGCTCAACCGCCTTCGCTGTGGCATCTGCTCCAGATCCCTCTGTTCCCTTTCTTCTCTGGTCATTCCCTTGTAGTTTGATGTTAGACCAAAAATAGGCCGAGACCACTCATCTGTTGTTTTTAAAATAAAAAGTGAATGTACAGACAGCAGCACTACACATATATACTGCACCTGCTAGGAGTTCCTACTATCCAACAGGCGATTTTGCCTTACTGCTCACTATTTAACACAGATACTGAGCCTATTTAAGATATACAGGGTGGGTGAATGGCTTCTCTATCTTTGTTTAGCCTACAAACTCCAGAATTCTGGTTTCTATTTTCAAGCAGTGTTTCTAGACCTAGTGACTGTGGCTAAATTTGGAGGGGGGGGGAGTATGCACCGTATCTGCAGTTTAACATCCACCCTGTTCATCAATATACTTAAGATGTTAGTTCAAATTAACAGTCTAAAATGTAGCCTGAAGAAACAGGAACTTTAAGTTAGCATTTAAACAGGTATGGGGAACTTGTGGCCCTCCAGATGGACTACAGCTCTCATCATGTCTGACCCCTGACTATTCTGGCTGTGGCTGAGTTTGGGGGGCCAAAGTTTCTTCATCATACCATATTTAAAGATATGACACTATCAGCAAAAATGATAGACTGGAACAGATAATAATATATACATTTTTAACACTTGTTGCTGTCAAGCCCCTTGTACTTAATTTGGCTTAAGTCTAATTTAGTTAGGACAAAAGTTACATTAAAGTCATACCTATCTCCCTTAACTGCAATATACTATTAATGAAGAAATGAAAGATTAGGAATCTCGGAGATATACAAGCTTTGAAAAATAAATATAGCCTTCATACAGCACCATAGACAGTCTTGTATAAGGTTGAAGGTTTTTGTAGCACATACACACTTAACAGGGAGGCGAGATGCTGGCGGTGAACTGCAAATGTTGAAGTATGAGACGGCTGTGCAGTGCATCTCCTGAAAGCCCATGTTTACTTACTAATTAGCTTCCCTGCCATGTCCTTGTTGGGTCGTGACTCCTTAGGGTGTTTGTAGAGATACATCACTGCTCGTCCAATCCCACTGTGCTTTAAGGTCTCTTGGCTTACACTAGGCAACTGAAGACATATACACACAGAGGAAACCATCACCTACTAAACCTTGAGAATTGAAGACTGCATTCTGTACATAGGATGCAAACATTTCAGCAAAGTGGACTTAAATACCTGCAAACTTTTTTTAAATATTAAGAAAGAGTGGGACGAGTTTCCCAGGTAAACTTGAGAATTTCAGTCTACTGGGAATATTTCAGTACTGCTTCAGCTTTCTCTGGTCCTTCTTAACTGCTTTTATGGAACATTGGTTTTATACCTTTTAGAGCAGCTTCATTTTAAAACTGGTTTTAGAATGAAAACAGGTCTGTGGACACTTGGATGCTATTGTTGCAGTGCCATTCATCTTCCTGATATGTACAAATACCTTCCTCATATGGGACTATTCATCCATCCCCTCTCAAAAACTTGTCACAAAGGCAAAGAACTGAATCAGTAATGCTGATTCTACAAGCTAGGTATTAGAAACTAACCTCTTGCAGAATCTTCAGAAGCTCCTCACGAATTTTCAGTGCTGGTAGACTCCGGTCTGGTAGTGGTGAAAGCCACTCTTTGATGGCAGACATCACACCACTGTCAATGAAAGTTTCTTTCAGGTCCTGCCTGGAAATTCAAATTGAAATCTATCAGAAGCAGGAATGGGAATACCTTTTGGCAATTCATCAACCACACAAACATCCCTGTTCTAAAACCAATACAAGAGACATTCTAACATGGAAATAGTAGCCCTAGAAACACATCAAGTTCCCTCTTTCCCATCATGTGGAAAAATAATTTAGATGAGCTTTTACTCACTTTTTAAGGTGCATAACAACAATTGGCAGCAAAGTTAACTTTTTTAGTGCTGGTTTCTTCTGTGTATTCAGCTGCCTATCCTCCTGCAGGAAGTTATAGATGTAATTAAAAAATAAGCAGAAAAAAGCAGAACACTCAAAATCCCAGTTCAGAAGACTTGTAAAGCAGCCTGATTATTCTCCTCTAGCAGAATAACTAGGAAGAAGCAAACCAAGGAAGTAATTTCATTTGTATAAAATTCGCTGGCCTTTTTGGTGCCATGGCCTTAAATAAAATCTTAGAGATTATACTCATGCACGCATGTTACAGTGGAGTCTTGAAAACAGTATGGTTGTTTGGTTACAATGCACAGTCCAGACACCTTATTTTGCTGCAGTTGTTTCATGACAGAGGTGTCAGGTTTTCCTCATTTTCACAACACAAAGACAACATATCTGCATTTGTGTAAGACATAGCGCATAACAATTGTGTGCACAACTTCACTGCCCTCCTGCTGCATCTTGGGGTGGGGGAAAGGTGTCTATTAATTACTAGCTTGCAGGGCGCTGGCTACTCAGCTTCTGTTCTGGATAGTGCCTTGCTACTGCAGTCTCCTCCTATGCCCTAGATCTATTCTTCAACTTTGTGATGACATTAGCTTGTTGTCAGACAGCTATTACCTCTCTAATGCTCAAAATCCCCATTTCTTGCTACCATTCCCAGTCTTATCCACCTGTAATTATTTGTATGGAATATTTGTGCAACACTGATGTGCTTCCACCAATTGGCTGCTCCCACTGCCATCACCTAATCATCCCACTCTTACACGGGCTATTTCTGCACTGAATGAGGGCATTTCTGCCAGTTGGCTGCTGTGTTGCCATTGCCTCCACCTGCCTCTCTGCCACTGTGACTGTGAGATGCGGACAATGCTCTGCAAGCAGCATTATGGTGCTTTGTACATAAGAAGTGCTTTCAATATTTGCAGATGAAAACTTCAGCATTTAGAAACATTCGGCTCAAATTGTTCATTGCCACTCCTACAAAAGGAATTGCTTCCCATAACCTAGAGTTTCTTTTGAGTGAATTGAGCCTTGAATGCAAGGAACGTACCTCTGCTGCTTCATTCATCTTCACGATCATAGCGCTGACTACATCGTCAGCATCGCTAATGAATGTCCCACCATCACGGTTGCGCCGGCGTTTGCCACTCATGCTCTTTTTCCGTTGTAACATCATGTCAAAATCTGACATGAAGTCCATGCTGTAATGCAGAAGGTTTCAATGAAGTCAGATTGGAACTAGCCACCCTGTAGCCTTATAAGTGTACGTATCAATTAAAACAGCATCGACACAAGCACTTTATCTGCTTGGAAGCATTACAGTTGTACCTTGGTTGTCTAACGCCTTGGTGCTCATATGTTTCAGCTTCTGAAAGATTGAACCCGGAAGTGAGTGTTCTGGTTTTCGAAAGTTTTTTTGGAAGCTGAACATCTGAACTCTGATAAGAATGAGAGCTGCTCCTTATCCTAATGCAGTCTCTTCTTTGAAGCTTTATGTGAAGACATTTCAAAGCAACAGCCTACAAGTGGTGTTGAAATCTCTGTGTCTAATCTAGTACAGAAGGCTACTTTGAGAATAATATGGGGTGCAGGCATGGGGGACAATGTATGTTCTCAAGCTTCCTAGGGGAATGGCAGGATATAAATGTAATAAAATACAAAAAATATATAAATATTTTAAGGCAAATATGTATACAAATCAAATCTGGTTTCTTGTAACAATCACAATAAACACTTACTGCTTTCCTCTTTTTATATTGTCATCAGAGTCTGAATCGTCAGCTGCTCCTTTCCTTTCTCCTTTCTCTTCCTCCAAATCTTCCTGGTTAAATCCCTTTAGTTACAAAGACAATACAAGTCAATGCATCCAAATACAGCTCTGCCACAACGCACATATAAGCCTTTTAATAGTTCTCAAAATTCCTATTACGATTTAATCCAGGCTGCTCTTTCCAAGGATGTCTACATTGCATCCAACACATAGTAGGGCTGATGAAGTGGTGAAATTTAATTCAGTAACAATAGAATACAAGGTCTACTAAATGGATATAGACAAGGAAGCCTTAAAAAAAGGTGGGAGGATGGGCAAGACAAGGAAAAAAACATGTTCTCAACATACTTACTGTAAATTCTTCCTCCTCTTCATCTCCAGATTCTCCAAATATATCTGCAATAAGGTTTCTGCAAGAAAAATATGCTATTTGTTTTTCTTATTAATTCCCTATAGCCTTGTTCACTTCAGTTCTAACAGAACTGAGAACTCCAGCAACTGCATTCCTCTTCCCCACCCAGTTTATCAACTTTGTTCCATGTAGCATACATGTCCCATCCACTGCTGACCCAAGTGTATCATTCTGTTACTTGACAGACACTTACTCTTGCTCATTTCCTGACTCACTGTCACTCCCAAAAAGATCCTTCTCTTCTTTCTTCTTTCCATCATCAGCCTTGTCACCTTCATCCTCGCTATCGGATTCTAGAGGTTTCTTTTGCTTCTCGTATTTCTCTGATGCAGCATCACTATCAGATTCTTCACCATCTGAGATTATGCGGCTTTTTTTTACAGCTGCTAACATAGGTGGACAAAGTAAGAAGTGCATCAATAACTGAGCCAAAAACAGTCAACACTTGCAGAGGGGAAAGTCTCCTTCACTTATCATTCAAAGAAGTTGTTAGTAGTCAACAACCTCAACTTTGCAAAATAATAATAATAATAATCATATAATAAGCCTGTGGCTAAACATACCATCATACATGTACTGTACTGCAAATCTCTTACTTAGCGGTCACAATAATTTTATAAAGCAATTATCTGTTTCCTCTAGAACTTGGTTTTGGACTCGATCAGCTTCCAATTACACTTCAGAGAGCCTATCTTAAGACCCATGTACCACCAATAACATGGAATCAATAACCTAATATACAGTTTCCTGGATAAAGGCACAATCAATCACAGCTCTTAAAATACTGCCAGAATCAAACACCAAAAGAAAACTTGCACGCTCGATTTTGGTGCCTCCTCCCTGCTAGACTAGCACAGCAAACCAAACCTCTGATTCACTGTACTAGAGGGGGTTTGGATGGGGCAGAGGTGTCCCTCTGTTCATCCCTGCTGATGAGGAGCCCCAATCTGTCCACCCCAAAGGGCAATAGCCAGCAAAAGCTCGTGAAATGGGGCTGTTCAGATGCAGATCTAGCACATGGTCCCAGTGGGTGCTGAGCCAGCGCTGTTCCTGTCATGTGACTGTAGTAGGCCTGATTCTGAACCTCTTTGCTGCACCAGCCTGGGAAGCAATTTCCACTCTCAGTTCTTGATCCAATTAGGTAAAAAGGAAAGAAGGTGGAAGCTTCAGGTGCCAAAACTGGATCAAGGTCTGCTTGGTAAACTGACATAGATTAATTATTTTGGGAAAGTCCTCCAAATTAAGTTCTAATGTAAATAGACACATATTACTTACTTCTGGATATTTTGTGAAAATTGCTGTTTCTGGTATCAGCTTCTTTCCTTCCCTTTTTTAATCATTTTGCAATTTATTGCTATGACTTTGGGCTAATGTAAACGTTACAGCACACGTAGTATATAGTCCCACCCATTTTCCCCATATATTTGTCTGATTTAGTATGAATGTCATTATCAGAAATCCAGTTTGAATCCAAAATCCTGCCAAGGCTGGAATATCACTTCTGTAGCAGTGACTCTGAAAGGGACATGACATGAAATCCCTTGCAGGGAAACTGTACAGGTCCATGGGGGCACTCATCTATTTTCCGCACACAATGTCCCTGAGAGGGTAGCATGTCATCATGTCCCAGGGGCATTTTGTTCAAAGGCACATTGTGAATTGTGTATATTGTACTGTCCTTGCTGGGGTTTTTAATTAACTTTTAAAATAAAAAACATATTTTAAAGGCAGACTTCGGATCACAGTGTAAAATTTAGCAACATTTTATAATATATATTTTAGGGCAAATTAACTGCAATATAAATGGGAGAGAATGAACTCAGGAGCTAAGACATACACCAAGTGGCATGGACTAGAGATAAACTCAGCCAGCCATCCTTAAGCTATTTCACATATGCATATTCATCACTTGGAGGACCAATGATGCAAGTGGTGACTGCAGGTGTGAATGAGCCATCAGAGAACAAGCACCACCTTTTCAACGAAGTCCACTCATGCATTCTTTAGGGATTCAACCAGTACTGAATAATCAAGGGGTCTAAAATTAGTATTTCCTTACGTGTTTTTTCATCATCCTCACTATCAGAGAGGACAGTAGCTTTCCTCTTTGTCAATTTTTCCTCTTCTTTCCCTTCTTCCTCATCACTGTCTACTAGCTTCTGTTTTTTAGGACTGTCTTCTTCCTCGCTGTCAGAGTCCTGAAGCCTTTTTCCTAGTTGCTCATTGTCTGAAAGCTGAGCACCATTCTCTGTTTCCTCCTCCTCCTCCTCCTCTTTATGTTCTTTGTTGCTATCACCGGTCTCTATTTCTGGTTTGTTTCTGGTAATATCTTCAGTTTCAGAGTCACTGGGCTGAACCTTTGGCTCCTCATTTTCAGAGTCACTGGCAAGAGGTTTTGGAGCTACTTCATTCTCTGAATCACTATCATGCGATTTTTGATGCTCTTCATTTTCTGAGTCGCTGGCTGGACGTTTCTGTGGCTCCTCATTTTCTAGGTCACTCGTATGATCTTTGTGTGATTCTTCATTTTCAGAATCACTGGCCAAGGGCTTCTGGGGTTCCTCATTTTCAGAATCACTGGCCAAGGGCTTCTGGGGCTCCTCATTTTCAGAATCACTACCATGGCCTTTAGGAGGCTCCTCAGTCTCAGAATCACTGGCCTGGTTATTTACAGCATCTTCATTCTCAGAGTCACTGGCATGGTGAACTGGGCGATCCTCATTATCAGAATCACTGTCTTTACCTCTATGAGTCCCTTCATTTTCTGAGTCACTGACATTATCATTTGGAGCATCCTCGTTTTCGGAATCACTGTGTTTCTGCCTTGGAGTATCTTCGTTTTCGGAGTCTGTCATGGGGTGTTCTGTAGTTTGTCTGTTATCTTCTCCATCACTAAGTTCATTCTGGAAAAAACAAGTAATTCCAGGAAAGCCACAAAAAGGCAAATTAAAGATGAAAAAAAGCTTGAATGTAACTATGAAAAACATTTTTAAGGTGACGGAAACAGTTCACATGTCTGTTTTTCAATCTGGCTTCTCTTCCAACAAACCAATTTCTTTTTCTATTTTACAATACCTGTGTTAATGACCA
The DNA here is from genome assembly GCF_027172205.1 of Podarcis raffonei. Taxonomy (NCBI): domain Eukaryota; kingdom Metazoa; phylum Chordata; class Lepidosauria; order Squamata; family Lacertidae; genus Podarcis; species Podarcis raffonei. The sequence goes on along the minus strand of NC_070606.1, from coordinate 62,023,478 downwards.
TTTTAAAAAATGTATTAGAAGCACCACTACATTACATGGTACGATGCAAATAAATGCATTTCAGGGATTTGTGCAAAATTGTCAGGTTGTTTTTTATTTATTTATTTATTACATATTTCATTTTCTTGATAATTTTATTGGAAAAATCTGTGAACACTTGCAAAAAAAAGTGGTGTCCTTTGTTTCCTACCAAAGCAAAGTGTTGTATTAAATAGTGTGAAGTAACCATCCCTCAGTGCAAGGATTTACACTTGCACAACAGGATTTCTCCCTACCATTCTCCTCCTTCTGTTCTGGGGGTTCCTCTAACCTCTGGAGCAGATTTGAGAATGGAAGAGGGAGCACGAGGGGGGAGGAATTCCCGTTGCACAAGTAGCAATCCTTGCACTGACAGGATGAGAAAGCTGGATACCACCCAATGTATTTAGGGCTGTTTCAAACATTTATTAAGAAATGTGTTCTTCCTATGCATAAGAACCAGGATTTACTGAAACTCTTTCACAACTACCTCTGAATGTTGTCCTATGCTTCCATTCTCTGATCCAGAGTGCTGTTCATTTCCATTCTCTTCCATGTCTGATCCTGAATCACGTTCATCCTGCACTGGTGTTGCTCCACCATCATCTGTAACATGATACTTGTTTTTAGATCAGAATGAAGCTTAACGAAAACTATATATACGTGCAAACAATGTCACAATTTGTGAGGTATTGTTCAAATACAAAAAAGCTAGCATCAGGTAACATTAGGATGGCCAGTATGAAGCCAAAGTCTCTATGAAGTTAGCAACAAATTGGACAATCTCAGAGGCTGCTACTATTATTTTTATATTCACCATACTCTTAGCTTTTAAGGTGGCAAACAACCTAAGACAGAACTGATTAACCTTCCTATTGCAGACATTTTTTAAAAAAAGATGAATACAGAATTAAAAAGACTCAAAGCAAAATCAACAAGTGGTGACTGCTTTCAGAAAAGGAGTCCCAAACCTAAAAGCCCTGCTGGATTAGGCCAAAGGTCCGCCTAATCCAACATCCTTTTCTCACAGCAGCCAACCGGATGTCTCTTGGAAACCCACAAGCAGCACCTAAGTGTAACAGCACATATTCTACTTGTAATTCCTAGTAACTGGTATTCAGTCGCACACTCTCCAAAAGCGGAGGCACAACACATCCATCCTAGTTAGAAGCCACTGACAGTCTTAGCCTTTCATGATATACGTAACCACACTGTCTCCAATATGTTTCAATATCATCTAACACACTTGTTTTAGACCAGGCATAGGCAAACTCAGCCCTCCAGATGTTTTTGAGACTACAATTCCCATAATCCCAGACCACTGGTCCTGTTAGCTAGGGATGATGGGAGTTGTAGTACCAAAACATCGGAAGGGCCAAGTTTGCCTATGCCTGTTTTAGCCTATAGAGATAAACATTGCTTTAAAAGAACTTGTCTAGGGAAGCACATTCCCATTTTCTGAAATATCAAGGATCGCTTTGGGTTTCAGCATCTGAGGGCTGATTCAGTCTACATTTTGTGCTTGGGTATAAGTGCTCTGATAAAAATAAACAAGACCTCTGATCGTATGTGATGCCCATATTCCTTTAAAACACAGAGGCTAGGACTCAATCAATATGTGGCAAACCATATATATATATATATATATATATATATATATATATATATGAATGAAAGGATGCTCTTTGTACTTCATTAAAGACTTACGCATTTTGTATTCTGCTAGCCGTGCCTAAGCACAAATCAATTTTCGATATCGCTGTAAAACAAGGATGCAAGTCGAAGACAGGAGAAATTGCTAAGAGCCTTCAGTTTCTGCAGGGAGCAACTTATGGCTTACAAAATCATTTTGTGGAACCCATACACTATACCAACTAACTGGAGATAGTGAGCTGAAGACCAACCAAATCATCCAGAAAGATGCAAGGTTAACAAAGTGCACATGGATCAAGCACTGCGGAAACCGACTGAGTGTTTTTTTGCCCACTGACAGGATAAGCAATGGAGGGAGCAGCAAGAAAACTGCTAGCGGGCTGAAACAAGTACATTTCGCTCTCTCAGCCTAGCCAGTATCCACGAAGGGCAAGCCTAAGTTTCACACAACTAAAAGAAGCGGTCCAGGTCTAAAGGTGATCTTGGCTTCCTCCTGTTTGGCTCAATTTGGAGGGGCATGTATGTAACTTGGAAGCAGAAATTCCACTAAAACGCAATCCAAATCAGATGCAGGCAGCCGAAATATTTGTGAGCGCGTTTATCAGCACCAGGTCTATTGGTGCAAGACTGTGACGAGACGATAAGGACTCAGCTATGAGCAAAACACAAATATACTGCATGGAAGTTAAGGGCCGTAGGCTACGTGCTGTACGGGTCCCAGGCTATGCTGCGTGTGCGCACACACACACGCGAGTTTTTATCATGAAAAGGCACGACAAAAAAGGGGTGAGTGAGAGCAGAGTAGCATCGCCTTTGTGAGTCCCCGACCAGCACCCTGCTTGCCCCAGTGGGCGCCCGTTCCCCGGCCCCCTATCCCCCTGCCACTCAGTCTTTCATCCACTTAAGGCAAGCTGAGCACAACCTCCCCGCTCCTCCGACTGTACCTGACGGTTCCCCACCGTAATACTCCGTCTCCATAGCCCCGCCTCCCACTACTACAGGGCGACCAGCGGAGGGGGCGGGGCTCCGAGCTTGGCGGCGAGCACCGCAGAAACCGGGACGCGGTGGGGGGTTTGAGGGGGGGAGAAGGAAGGAAGGAAGGGGGAAAATCACCTTCCAGTTTCTAAGCCGGAAGCAACAGTACCCACGACCTTCCCATCCGCCCCCGCGCGGAGCCTAGGAACTTCCGCAGCCGCGAAATGGCGTCACCCTCCCTGGAATCCGGAAGCTCTTGCGCGTGCGCGGCTTGCTGGTCTGAGGACCTATCGCTGTGACGTGAAGGAGGGAAGGCGTTCCGTCCTGCCGTTTGCCTGAGCCGTAGACAGAAAAAAGAAGAGTAGTGCAGCACACTGTCTGGAGAGCGAACTTCTCGGTTATTTCCCGTACCCACCCAGCACCCGCGTAATGAAGAAATAAGGAGCAACAAATAAACCGCTGCTCTTTCGAACTCAGGTCTTATTCGTGTGGAAAGAAAACGTTGGCTTTAAAAATATTTGGCTTTTCATCCCATATTTACTCCCAATGATGTCGAGATATTTATCTTCCCAGCAGCCCTGCGAGGTAGTTTAGGCGAAGAGACGCCGTGACTGGCCCAAGTAAACGGCATGGCCCGAGTGGGGATTTGAACTTGCCACTGGTACTCACTTCTGAAACTTTTTAAAGTCCGTATATCGAAGGCGGCTAGGAAAAGGCGGCTTACAGCAGCCCTGCAGTGACAATAATTGCCAGTTAGGTTAAGGCTGGTTGGATTTTTTTTTTTTTAGCCCAAGCTCTCCTATACAAAGCATCCCTCAGGTTGCAGCAACCAGCATCCGCCTTCGCACCACCTCCTTCCATCTTAAATTCTGAGACATCCATTGCAAGCAAGCAGCAGCCTCGCTTCCTAAGCCTTTGCCGAGGCTCGTCTCACATTTCCTCCCATGCGAAGCAGAACGCCTGTCAGAAAGAGCTACAGTGCTACCTTTTGCACAGAGGGAGGGAAGAGCTACCTCCCAGTCCCGCCTGCAGTAAAATATATACACCCTCCCACTATATAAAACCCGATTTATTTTTTTATAAAAAATTATTAAAAAATTCAACATATTATCAATACAAATCATCGTCATTATTTCCCCCCTTTTCCCCCCTCCCTTCCCAAAGAACCCTCCCACCTCCCCCAAGACTTCCCTCAGCTCCTTTCTGATTTCTCAACTCATGTTATTCTCTGTATACTGTACATCCTTTTATTTATCTACTAATTAACCCTCAATAAATTTGTGTATGTTTATTCAAAACCTGCCAAGGAGTCCAGTATAAAACCAGATTTTAACAATGTTTTCTGTGAGCAACTCTCACTTCCACCCCGGGAGAGGGGAGGACCTGAGGAATCCAGTACTATAGTGAATGCACAGCTTCCGTTAGAGTAATTTATTATAGGTTTACGCAGAGAGCCAGCGAAAAATGATCACGTGCTTGAGAGCGACTGGCATGGCGTCTATTTGCTCGCGAGAGGTTAATATCTCGCGGGTGTTGTGGGACGAGGTAGCAGCTTCGCTTGCGGTGGTGGTGGTGTTTTGAGCACATCATGGGCGACGCAGAAGGCGGCGGCTCCGGGTGGCCTCGCTGTAACCTTGCTGAGCCTTGCTCTGACGGAGGAGCCTCCCCATATATAGATCTTTCCCTGACTAGAAGGAAGAAAGGCGTTATCACAACTTAACCCTTTCTAAAACCTCCAGTTTCAAACGAATATGACACAGGCTGACTCGATCGGACCCCGTTTGTGCTGCTAAATCTTGAAGTAATATGGTTAGGGCAGAAATAAAGTTTTAAAAAATGTGCATCCTGCCACTGGTGTAGCCAGCAGATCCACAACATCCATTTAAAGCCCCCCCCCAAACACATGCATAAAGCACATGGGTTCCAATGAATCCTGGGAACTAGTTGCTGCTTTCAGAGCTACAATTCCCATCACCCTTCAACTACAGTTCCCATTATTCTTTGGGGGAAGTCAAGTGCTTAAACTGCGTTAGATTTGCTTTAAATGTAGGGTGTGCATCTGCTTCCAGGCTTCGTGCACACTATCCATTAATGCACATGACATACCCCAAAGTGTTTCAAAGTTTCTCCTAGGTTTTGCTCATACTTTAAAAACTATATTCTCAGCTCTGAGACTCCAGTCAGAGACACGTTTTCTTGCTGGTGCTGCAACCATTTAGTATTATGCCAACAACAGGACACTTAGCTACTTAGGTATATAGGAAGCTGCCTAATGCTGAGGCAATTGGTCCACCTAGGACAGTACTGTCTGCCATTGGTAGTGACTCCAGGTTGTATCTCAGTCCTACCTGGAGATGCCAGGGATTGAACCAGGGACCTTTTGCATGGAAAGCTTGTGTTCTACCATTGAGCTATGGTGTGAGACTGGTAATTGATCATTTACATATTTCAGAGTTTTATATCCCCTTATTGCAATGTATTTGCATTCCTCATACATTGAAATAACAAGCCTGCTATCATTTTAGTGAGGCTATACTGCAAAAAAAACCCCTGATTATTTATAAGGCTAATACTTCCAATTCTAATTATGTTTATTTACTTATTTCCTAGTTCCTATGAGCGATGTGACAAATGTATGAGTGCTTATTGAAGGTATTCTGCTTGTTATGTGTGCACCTACTTGTGTTTGATGAGACAGATCTTGGCACAAAATAGTCTGCAGTTCGTGCTTTTAATACTTTGTTGGCTGGATCCCAGATGGAAGGATGGATGTCACGCAGGTCCTAATGAGATTGCATGACAGGAAAGATTGACCTACCTTGTAACACCAGGAGTAAGACGCCCCACCTGGATGGTGTGTGTGTATAGGTGTGCAATACCATGCACCCAATATCTATCCCAATTATATACTTCTCACAGCAGCATAAATGATCTGCGAAAAGCAAATCTGTCTAAAGATAAGATGCTCAAGAAAACTGGGGAAATACCTGAGACCTTTAGTTGGTATGTCTTTCTTTCTTTCTTTTTCTCCCTTCCATGAGCTTTAAAAAAAAGTAACAGTAGTATTCACTAATGTAGCAATACAAATGTGCTTAGGTAAAGCGAAGTGTTTAATACGTAGTTGCTGAAGGCAAAAAGTATGTAAAGTGAAGTTAGCATTTATCTGTGAGGTGTTATGTCCAGGATTATAGAAGCTCAGAGACATATAACTGCAATAGGGGCTGAAGCAGACCTTAATTTAGTCTGTGCAACTGACAACTTGTGCATTTTCTCAAGAAAGAGAAAAACAACAAGAGTAACACCCATGTGCTTTTTAAGTCCTGTTTATCCATATGGCAGCAGACTATTAAGAAGCTGCTGAGAAGTTCTGTATACGTTCAAACAGATGAACTTCTGTTCTCCAGAATAGCAGGATTAATGTCACTCAGCATTACTCATTCAGCATGCACATGGCTATCTAACTTGTTCATCATTATTGATTGCTGATGGTATAAATTGTCTCAATCAGCAGCAGTAATTACATCTCCTAATATGTGATATAGAGTTGTCTAATTGGAAATGCGCTGGCAAATGTGCAAGAAAGAGAAAGAACATATAAACAGTGGAAGAGCAACCCAAATAAACAAATGCATGTGGAGAAAGTGTTACAAGATTCAGAATGGGTTTTTATAAGGGTATAAGCTGAGTAAACAATTTTTAGTTGAGTTGATGAATCATATTTTATTAATTGGCTAAAGCTGCACACGTTTGTAGGTGAAAATGAGTTCTTTTAAAAATATTTATAAAATTATTTTTGAATCTAATAATTTTTAAGAAAAAAGAACACACCTGTTTGTTTGTGGACTAGTTCCAAGTTTAAGGGGCCCCTTAGCAAACTGCCCCCTTAAATCAGTGGCCTTCCTGACCGGCTTGACTGGTAGCAGCAATGACACAAAGCATTAGGACTCCAATTACTATCAGGTTTTTTAAATTTCCTTCTGAATTTATATCCCACCCTTTCTTCAAAAGGTAGCCTGCAATGGATATCTGAAAGCCACACGTTTAATTTCCTGCAATGCTCCAACAGGAGGCATTGTGGGAAATTTAGATGGCAGACAGGTGGAGGAAATTAAACAATTAAAGGGAGTTCCAGGGCAGGCATCAGCTGTGGACCCTACCATGCGTAACAGCAGGCACCATCTCAAAAAAGGCAGTCATTTCTAGGTGTGAGAGAAGGGTATATGATAATTACCACCAGATATCCTTCAACTGCATCTGAATTTTTGGTTTCTATTTAAAAGCACCAGGCATTCAGATTTTTCTTTGGAATACCTTTTAGAAATATCTAAACCAAATTTATTTGGGGTAATGAATTTAAAATTACAGGGACACTCAAAAGAGTTGCGAATGAAGGTATTAATTGACCTCACTTGACTGAAATGCCAGCTGCAGAAATGGAAGATATTCGAACAGGGGGGCAAAGTCCTGTAATAAATAACTACGAAGGGAACGTCATTCGTTTCTTCTCTTCCTCATTGAACAGAGGACTGTCTTTTCAGGGTGGAATTCTTGAGAACTGGCCTTCTGTGGCTAAATCTCCTTTCTTATTACACTACTTCTGTAAAAGAGAGACGTGAAATCCATCCGACATAACAATCTTCTGAACAGGGAGTAAGTACACTCTTTGTTCTTTCATTTGGTGTGGATAGTGGGTTTTAAAATGCAACAGCAAAGAGAAATTGCTTCCTATAAGCCGCTCCACACAGAAGGGTTGAAAATTATCCTTCTCCATCTTAGTTATTTTTTATTAATTTATCACAGGAATATGGCCATTTGATGTGGACATATCGGATAACAAAGTTATTACAGGCTAGGAGGCTGGGGGTGAACTTTAAGAGAGCAATCCTACGGAGTTAGGGGGAGAGGGAGGAGAATCCATGGGAAATCTATTGCCACTTTCTATGCCCTGCTAGCTTGAGGTGGCCAGGGCAGAAGATGGCGGCGGCGGCGGGAGTGTTTTCTCTTTCCCCCTTATACTAGTAGGAGGGAGGGAAATTAACTGCATCAGGTCTAGGGCTTGGTGTAGTGTTTGACTTTGGTGTGTTGGAGGATCAAAGGGACTTGGGAACTTGTGGGTCCAAGGTTTCCCCTGATCCACCCTCAATGTGTTTTCAAACCCTGGTGCTTCCCCTCAGTGGTACATCCATGCCCACTGAGGTTTTAGTGGGCATACTGAGAGCTCCTGACACAGCACCCACTTCGGGAACTTCCAAAGGCTCCACAGACAGCCTGTAACCAATTGTAAGATTGCAGTCATTTTTTTAACTTGTATTTTTTTTAAGGAAAATATGTGACAAAATTGTTTTAAAGTAAGCCCCATTGATCACAACTCATTTCTGAGTAATCAAAGGCCTTTAACCTTTAAAATATAAATTTTACAATAGTTGAATAACAGAACTGCAATGTTCCAGAAAGGCACAATTTTAGCAGCTATCATCCTGGAGGAAGATATGACTCAAGAAAACTAATTTTAAAATATAATTATTGGGGTGTTTTCAATCATACTCTTAATATTGATTTACCATACTTTTAATATTTGAAGCCAGACATCCTGTGTTACAAGGAATGTAAGTGCTATGTTCAAAAAGATAACCTGTTATTTCAAAAATGTTTCCAATGTTTTACCTTTGAGCCTTTGCCACCCAGTGATGTACCAAATAATAATTTTATATTCAAATGCTTTACATATAATAATAAAAACACTATGTTAAGGTCAGAAACATGTAAGATTTCAGAGTTTCAGGTGAATATTCATATTAAAATTGTCTTACATAAGCGCAGTGTTTAACCGATTGCACTATGGAGTATTTAATCATTTGGGAAGAATGTTTTGATTTTTGAATGTTTAGGGAATAGATTTTACTCAGATTTGGAAACTCCCCGTTTTGTCTTGCTGTTAGGAGAAGTGTGTCCCAAAATGCTGATAAATTATTGTAAGGAGAAAAACAGAGAAATGGATAAACATTTATGGATTGTCTCTTAAAGCCAGCAAGTACATAAAACATAATCTGGGATGATTATGCAGGCCATTAAATATATTTCCAACATCTAGCCTTGGTCTCACTTGCCACTTTTCCATCTACCATACAAAGAATTCCCATTTGGTTTTTCCTCTAAACTTTGTAACCAATTTGTTAGTTACATATTGGATTATGGTTTTTCTTGTCCCTTGAAGATTTGACCTTCTTTTGATGTTTTTCTCCCTATGAACACAGGCTGCATGTATTACCCTGAAGCAGGATGGTTGTTTTCAGAAAAGTAAGTCTAGTCCTTTATCTTGGTGTGACACATCATATATACATTGGGGGTGATGGTGCAGTTTAAGATCTGAGCTATATACAACAAAAAACTGTCATAGCACAGAAGTAGCAAACTATAATACAGTTGCTATCTTACATCCAATGTGTGTTTCTTTCCAAAAATATAAATGAGATAAGAGGATGTATCCCCAAGTTCCAACTCTGGGGTGGGGAGTGGGGTTTTGAACCTACATACAAAGGGGAAATAGCTAACTGTCTCCACTCCCTATAGTTATTCTACTTAAATCTGCAGCCTTTGGTTTTGCTTAATAATTTTTTAAAAAGAATGAAATCCAGTGAGTGTGATGTAGAAATCACCTCTGGCAGTTTGTTGCATGAGTCCATGAAGTACTGCAACAGCTGCTGTATTTTACAATTGTTTGCCTATAAAAGGTGAGCTAATAAAATACTTTAAAGAAGAAATAGAAATAACAAAGGTTACCAGTAAACTGTTCCATAGTAATAAACCTTGGCAATATGCAATTGCAACAATGCTCTGAGAAAACAAAATGCTTATGAAATTGACCAACCAGGCCTTAAGTCAGAAAAATCAATAAGACAATTAAGAAAAAGAATTTGAGGTTAGACAGCTCTCACTCTCTGGCTTTTAACGGAAGACGTCCAACAGAAGATGAGAGGCAGCGGGTGGGGGGGTGGCAGATTTTGGCGTCACACAGGGCACCACTGATATTTGAGACACCAAGGTCTGCCACTGCTTACACTTTGGCTATTGTCTTCTCTGCCAGCCAAGTGAGGAAGGGCCCCCGCCCATTTGCCCTCTGGCACAGAGCCAGCTTCCTTTGTTACACTAACAAACATACTTAGGGCCATTCACCATACTTAAGACTTTACCAAGAAGCTTGCCTGCTAGTTCAACAATGGAATCCTCCATTAGATTTTAAGCCTTGCTGGATCCAGGATTCAATGAATTAGAAAGGACTCAGGCATCATGCAGTCTAAACCCCCCAAACTCACAACATTATTAAAGAAGGAAATGTTAAATAGGTTGAAAAATTATCATAAGATCCATAGCAAAGGTTCCCACAGTTTAATCAACATCAAGTCGGAGGAATCGGTTCTCCAAAGCACAAGAAGTGTAACATATCCACAAATAAGTAAATGAATTTTATGTCCTTTCTTGCACAAGGGTGACCATATATGGTTGGAGGCCTCTTCAGGAAGTGAGTTTAATGTGCCCATTGGGGCAGTTGTAAAGATTTCTGACTCTGGACGGTTCTTGCTGGAAGATGATGAAGGCAAGGTAGGTGTCACAACATTTATTCAGCAGATCCAAATGTTTCACATAAAGCGAAAGAGCTAGAGATGGGTCTGAATGCCATAACCAGAGATCAAGTTATTCTTGGCCTTGATAGAAATCTAGGATTCATAGCTGGAACTTTATGCGAATTAGTTATGCAGTGAGATAGGACAAACTGGAGGCCCATATCTGAACAATCTGTTCTTAAATAGTGTTTGAATGCGCTTCTGAAATAATTTTGATTGATGGCCTGTCTCTAATGTGTCTCAAGGGTTAGTTCCTAGGAGTGACCTGAGGTGGTGTATAAAATCTAAGCTGATTAGTTAAAAGCAGTTGTATTTAAGGAACACTGGATCATGGCTCGGAACATCTGCAATGTGCGGCCAATGCATCCCACTTCTGTCAAAGGAGTTGAAGATATGATACGTCTTGGAGACATGAATGAAGCTGGCATGGTGCGCAACCTGCTTATCCGCTACAAGGAACACAACATCTATGTAAGTTAGGAACGTGACATTTCATTGTCAAGTAACAATGTAAAATAAAAGCTTGTATTTTGTCTGATCACAGATTTTCCTCTCAGTGAATTAATCATCATTTTACTTTCCCTTCAATTGACATTAATTGATATCCAACAACAACCCCCCCCCAAAAAAAACCCCAGTAGGGAATACTTCAATGTGATTGTAAGACTACTTAGATTTTTTTGATGAAGAAATCTGTGCATTTTGTTTAGTAAAATAAATATGTTCAATATACATTCTTTAAAAACATCAACAAAGGTGTGGGCAACCTATTTCTTTTTAGAACCATACGCCTTTGGGGGTGGTCAGACAGTTGTCACAATCCAGCAGCGATAGGCACAGCTAGTGATGGGCAGAGCCAGAGACAAAAGTGTTATGGAATAATTAATCGGGAATAAAAACCAGTGTGCTTCAGTTTTCACCATAGTTGCCTTAGAATCCTGCGAAGATCTACTCAGAAGTAAGCCCCACTGGGTTTATTAAGGTTAATCTCAAATAAGTTTACAGAGGCATTTTTTTAAAAAATTGTACAGCTGTTCTGGAAAGCAAGTGAAACAAATTCCTTTCTGACTTTACTGTGCTTCACTCACACACATGGCAGAAGCCTATCAATTTATTCTCAAATTGCTAGGGGGAGTTATCCCCCACAAAGCATAACAACCCCCCCAAAGAAAAAAAATTAAGTACTGGTGCTGTCACTTCCATTGTTTTCTGAGCCTACATGGAAAAGTGGTAAGGAAGAAACTCTGATGGGATGATGGAAGAATGGGTTTTACTGACTTTATTTGCAGTCTATGGATAACAGAATTCTCTGTTTAAATGTGCACCTGGACTACTGATTATGAATGATAAGAAAAATGTAGAGTCAAATGCAACATAGCACTAAGTGGGGTATGTGTACGTGGGATGAGTTCTGCTCGTGCAATGAAACGCTCCCTCCCCTCGCATATCCCTTAAACCCATTCTGGAGATTCCTTCAATCCTCCACAGCAGCTTTAGGAGGCATGGGAGAAGAGTGGGGAGAGACCTGTTGTGCAGGTGGACATTTCTCCCTGCAGGCAACAACTTAGCCGACTCATGCCCAAAATGTTTATGTGATATGAATAATGTGTCCAATGTTGTTGACCCCTATAGTAGTGTATGGCAGACTCTAAAGGCAGAGCGCTTTCATTCATTTATTCTGCTTTCTACTACATTTCAAAAGCTTCTAATCTACCTACACATGTTTCATGATACTTGATAAGGGCAGAGCATGAGGTGATGAGAATACTGTTTGGGGTTTGTGTCATAAGCATCTTAATTTATTTAGACCTACACAGGATCTATCTTGGTAGCTATGAATCCATACCAAGTGCTGCCACTGTATACCATGGAACAGATTAGACTCTACTGTAACAAGAGGATTGGAGAACTGCCACCTCATGTCTTCGCCATTGCTGACAATTGCTATTTCAACATGAAGAGAAATAAAAGAGACCAATGCTGCATCATCAGGTAGAGGCAATTAGTAGAGGGAAAGTTTGATGCTATTCCAAAGAAGAATAGCTGGTAGGGTTGGGTGGGAGAGAAAGAGTAACATCTAAGGGAAGCTTCCTGATGGGTGTTTATTGTGTTTCTCATGAATGCAGACTTTTTGCACTGCTGTCCAGTGTCGTTGGCATCAAAATGTCAAACCATATTCGCCCTGCCCATTTAATCCAAAATTACCCTTTCCAGGTAAATCAAAAAAGCCACTAGCCAGCCACCTACCCATTTGTGATATCTTAATGATGTATCTGCAGTTCAAGCCCCCATATTGAACCACCCAGCGTAGAAATATGGACAACGCCATTATTTTTATGGCACTTTGCTCCAATGGTGTAAAAGAAAAAGGCCTCTGGTTTAGAAGTGACTTGCCAGCTGTGGGCAGAGTCACTATGCTGGCTTCCTAGCAGGTGGGATCGGCTCCGTTGTGGCATTTCCATCACACTGACCTTCCATCACACTCACCCTGATGATAGGCAACAGTGATCCACCTGCTGGGACGCTAGCATAGTGGCTTTGCCCCACCCAGCAAGCTGCTTTTCTGCTGTGGTCCAGCTTGTTCATGTAGTGACCATGGGCCTGACTTTGATAGGTGTACAGTAAAAACAGGCACATGCCCTCAAATGCCACACATTCGAAATGAGACAATGGTAATGCAAAAGAAGAGGAACACAGGTATAGGCAAGAGGTATCAAAACACAGCTAAACAGTTGTTCAGAGAATATCCACTTTGTTGAAGTGTGATGGTGGAAAGCAAAATTCACTCTTTTCCTGCAACGATTGATTTAAGATTATTCAAGAGCAAGAAGAAACGGGCCACTTTTTACTCCAATTTGTCAAGAGAGTCCATCACTGAGTTCACCAGATTTGATATCTTATTTCAGTGGAGAATCCGGAGCAGGGAAGACTGAAAGCACAAAGCTGATTTTGCAGTTCTTAGCAGCTATAAGTGGCCAACATTCTTGGATTGAACAACAGATTCTAGAGGCCAATCCCATTTTAGAAGGTAGGCTATATAATGCCATTCACATGGCAGTTCATTCTATTTCCCTGACCTTTCCCTGACTGTAAACTTCTGCATTATATTTCAGCTTTCAGGAGATGTAAAAGCCACTTCTGAAAAACCAATGGATGTTTAGCACTCACGTTTATGTTATTTGTTGCCAGAAAAAAATCTGTTTGCATTCCTCTTAACTCATAAAATTGCAGGAGTAAAGTGAATAAAGTTGGGGTTGTATTCCAGTACAGTGGTACCTCGGGTTACATATGCTTCAGGTTACATATGCTTCAGGTTACAGACTCCGCTAACCCAGAAATAGTTCTTCAGGTTAAGAACTTTGCTTCAGGATGAGAACAGAAATTGTGCTCCGCGGCGCAGCGGCTGCAGGAGGCCCCATTAGCTAAAGTGGTGCTTCAAGTTAAGAACAGTTTCAGGTTAAATACGGACCTCCAGAACGAATTAAGTACTTAACCCGAGGTACCACTGTATAGCAGAAGCATTCATGTGCAAAAGGGTGGTGAAGCAGTGATGTTGTTCAACGATGGTTGTTGTTGTTGTGAGGCACCATGCTCACTAGTGTGAATGGAATTTAGTTCAACATGCCAGCAGATTGGTAAAAAAGCCACAGTTCTGTATCATAGCAGGTGCTGCAGTGTTAAAGGAATATTAGAAAATGGAAGAGAAGTGCTAACATTATAATCAGGAAAACTAATGCAATATTCTGCATGTCTGCAAGCACCCCTAGAATGTACATCATATATTCCACTCATACAATTATATCCACTGTTCAATCTGGAGGTTCCACTTGCGTTCCCTATTCAGCTATTAAATATATGAGGATGTCTCATAGAGAAGGGCATGCAGTCAGCCTTTGCTGTCACACATAAGGAAAATATTGGGGAGAAAGTATCGTCCAGTTCCGGAATATTCTTAAAAGAAATTGGAAGTGGCACATACAGCTGTACTTTTAGCTGGCTACACTGTAAACAGTCAATATCTGGCAGAGGTTTATGGACTTTTAATGGTTTTTTTGACCAAACTGCGGGAGGTAGTGGAGGACAGAGGTGCCTGGCGTGCTCTGGTCCATGGGGTCACGAAGAGTCGGACATGACTAAATGACTAAACAACAACAACAATGGTTTTTTAATCAGATTACTTTACTGAAATGTTTATACATTAAAGATGGCTCACCACCCTTAAGATCTTGGGATGTAGTTGACTATAAATCAAAATAAAATAAAATGAGCACCTCTTACTTTGTGAAGAAGAACTTCCAAGTATCTTAGTGCCCTGAATGATTTCAAATAAGCAAAAGAATGACCCTCCCCTTCATGGGGCCATCTCACCCACTTACAGCTTTTGGAAATGCCAAGACAATTCGGAATGACAATTCGAGTCGCTTTGGGAAATACATCGATATACATTTCAACCAAAACGGGGTGATAGAAGGAGCTCGGATAGAACAGTTCCTTCTGGAGAAGTCTCGGGTTTGTCGCCAGGTAATTCAGAGCACACATTAATTGGGGGAGGGTTCCTATTTTCATTTGTGCTGCTGTTATATCTGTGGGGGTCTTCTTATCATTCTAGGCTCCTGAGGAAAGGAACTATCACATCTTTTACTGCATGTTAATGGGGATGAATCTGGAGCAGAAGAAGATGCTGAATCTGGGCACAGCTTCAGAGTACACCTATCTTACTATGGTAAGTTGTGTCATGGAATTCTACTCAATATTGATCTAAAGAACTCCAACGTATAGTTAGCAGAGTAAAAAACTTAAATGCATTGCAGGATTCCCAAAAAATGGACCAGAGGCAATTGTATTTCATCCAGCAGAGCATTACTGCTACTGAGGGCAAATGAGCATAATAGTCACAAATCCAATACTTTCAGGACTGGCACTGTCCGTAAGACGTCCAGTTGCAGCAGACTTAACTTAAACTTACAATAACTTATAAGAAGACTAAAACTTAACATGAAGCATACTGTATACAGAACACCACACAGAACGAAAGAGAAAAAGAAAAAAAGTGAAACCCAGGCTCCTTCTGGCCTATTATTATTGTCAGAAAGAGATAACAAGGAGCAGTTTGAGCCAGCTATACTCAGCTTCTCTGAAGGATAACCCAAACATCATGAGCCTTCTGCTTGTTTCTTTCACAGAGCAGCTTTCAAAACCCTCTTAAATTTATTAGAATAGGAAAGATCTCTGCACATCAGATCAATACTTTATGTACTAAGAAATGCAAACTGACAAGTTGTGCCTTATGTCTATCAGTGAACCTGGTCCTTACCAGCCATTTCACACCAGTACAAGCGCACAGAGGCTTTTCCTCCCACAAAGTTTACACATGTATTTCCATGCATTTTTATATACCCTACAGGGAAGAAAGCTAGAGGAAGAGGCAATTTAGAGCAGAGAAACAGGAGTGTGGGAAGAGTTCACACCCCCCCACACCCTGCTTTCACTCCTGCTTAGTGAAGCAGTTAATAAAGAAGAAAAGAACTTCCAGGTGATAGTTTTATGTATTTGCATAAAGCATGTACTTTGGCCTTTGGGCACTTTTTCCCACTGAGCATCTGCAAACCATTCTTAGATGAGAAACAGAAACCCAGTTGCCATTCCCTCCCCCCTTTAGAAAGACATACATGAAAGTGAAATGTTTATGAAAGGAATGTGGTCCTAAAAAGGAAACACTCTCTCTGCTCTGAGCATTTCCCTAAATTGGAGAGGGTTTTTTTGGTACCATCTTAACCAAAGGAGGGCTTCACCAGCTATCACAGAATGAGAATGTCATTTGCTAAAGGACACATATTTTCTTGGAAATCAGTCACACTGATTAATATTCAGTTACATCTGGTGTTCTGCAGCCTTTTAAATGTGTTTCTCTGGGAAGGGGGGTATTGTTTTGCTGTTTTGTTTTAATTATTTACTTGTGTTTTTATCTTGTATTTTATTCTGTGAACTGCCCTGAGATCTTATGATGAAGGATGGTATATAAATTTAATAAATAAAGTAAAGTAAAATAATCATAATCATAACAATCATAATAAAATATGAAGCAAGTAGAAATTAATCTGATAACTAGGCAGGGCAGAATTTACTTCTGGAATTCAAAGATTGCCTATGTCACAAAAGGTCTGAAGGTCTTTGTGGCTCATGAGGAAGTACAGAAAAAATACACACACACACATATAGATTAGATTAAAAGGGAAGCACACAGTAGAATGCATTTTGCTTTGTGTTTGCTTGCTTATGGGTACAGATGGAAAAGAGGAGACTGAGAGGAGATACAATAGCTATCTTCAGATATCTTAAGGGCTGTCACATGGAAGAGGGAACATGCTTGTTTTCTCCTGCTCTGGTGGGTAGGACTTGAACCAATAGCTTCAAGTTATAAGAAAGGAGATTCTGACTAAATATTCAAAAAAGCTTTCTGACAATAAGAGCTGTTTGGCTGTGGAACAGACTCCCACGAGAGGTGGTGGACTCTCTTTCCTTGGAGATTTTTAAGCAGAGGTTGGACTGCCATCTGTCATGGATGCTGTAGCCAAGATTCCTGCATTATAGGGGGTTGGACTAGATGACCATTGAGTCCCTTCCAGCTCTAAGATTCTATGATTCTATGCCAGTTTTCTTAGCTGTAAATGTATTGTGTGCACACAATCTCTGAGGACTAAGGCGCGGAGTGGCTTTGGTGAGAAGGGGAGGGGCAGTTGGCTTTGGCAAGGTGTAATGAATGGGAGGGTTTGTGGCATTGGCAAGAGACGTAGTGAGGTAGGTGGGTTGGGTGAACAAAATAAGCAAGGTTACAGCCCCTAGTTTATACATATACGGATTGAGCATAGGTGAACTGCCAATCTTCGCAACGAAAGGAAATCTGCTTGGCTAAGGTTCACAAGTCAGTTTAGCAATCTCCTTTTGCAACCAGATTCACAGAATCACGATACCATCCTTGAGAAATCATTCAAACGAACCACCCCATATCATTACGGTATAAAAATGTCATCACTGTGCTGTCTTCCAGGGTGACTGCACTTCCTGTGAAGGCCGTAATGATGCCAAGGAATATGCTCATATTCGCTCTGCCATGAAGATCCTGATGTTCTCTGATTCTGAGCACTGGGACATAAGCAAACTGCTGGCAGCCATTTTGCATCTGGGGAATATGGAGTTTGAAGGTAAGTCCAGCATGTGCGCCTACACACAAACACACACTGACCAAAGAGGAGAAAATAGGGGTTAATTAAATTACCAGACTATACCTTGAGCAGAAAACAACATTTTGTTATCTACATAAGAAAGTGCAGAGGAATGTAGATACATTACCCTGAAAAGGACTTTCCTTATTATACATACTGTTAAGATGAATGCTTTGTGATACTTGTGTGTAGTGTAGGGGGAAAAATATTTTAGTTGGAGAAGTTGGATAATTCAAAGTTTTATTTCACACAGTTACCACAGAACAGATTGCCCATATTTGGAAAAGCAAGAAAGCAATGAATGATGCATGGGGTGTTTCTGTAGTGATCTTCAGGGATCAACATTTTGAGAAGTGGGCAGGGGATGGCAGGTATATTTGTAAGGATCCCATCTACCACAGTTGAAAAAAAATCACCATTTTAATTACTGGCACTGCTTAATGTCTGTACAGTATATTACATTTCCATGTAAGAAGGTTCAGGGACCATACCTTAAGGGGCATCTCCCATTTTCCACATGGTTTATGAACACAAATACCCTGGTATCTTAGGGAGATTACATTATTCCTCTTCTGTTGTTACTTTTTTTAGCCTAATGGCTGCTTCTTGAATGAGAAAAAGTATGTTACATGCTTTATGTTATAAATGATCACCAAGCTTTACCTTTTCCTTTATCTAGCTGCTGTGTATGATAATTTGGACTGTTGTGCTGTACTGGATTCTGCACACTTTTCCATTGCAACTAAACTGCTTGAGGTATTGGTGTTGCGCATGAATATTATTTATTTACTTATTTCATCCCTACAACCTTTCCTCCAAAGGAACTCAGGGCAGTGAATATAGCTTCCCAATCCATCGCAAGCGGTGTGGGCTTCATGGATGAGTGGGGATTTGAACCTGATCTCCCAGCTCCTAATTTGACATTCTAACCACACTGTATTGCATTGTCCCCTGCCAGTTTCCCCCCCTTTTTGTAGCACACTTTTTACCATATTGTCTTCTCTGCTTAGAGATCACATCTTGTGCTCTCATTGCCACCAGCCACTGCTATGATGGCAGGCTTGCCTTGCCTTGCCTTGCCCTGTTTTCTATTAAAGGTAAAAGTAAAGGACCCCTGACAGTTAAGTCCAGTTGCAAACAACTCTGGGGTTGCAGTGCTCATCTCGCTTTACAGGCCAAGCAAGCCAATGTTTGTCCGCAGACAGTTTTTCCGGGTTATGTGGCCAGCATGACTAAGCTGCTTCTGGCAAAACCAGAGCAGTGCACGGAAACGCTGTTTACCTTCCCGCCAGAGTGGTATCTATTTATCTACTTGCACTTTGATGTGCTTTTGAACTACTAGGTTGGCAGGAGCTGGGACTGAGCAACGGGAGCTCACCCCATCGCGGGGATTTGAACCGCTGACCTTCTGATCGGCAAGCCCTAGGCTCAGTGGTTTACACCACAGCACCACCCGGATCTCTATTAAGTGTCTTTATATCCCTTCTCTTGAAGGAGGCGCTGCCCTTTCTCGCCAGATCTCCTGCATCTACAGAAAAATGATGCAATTCAATTGTCATTCTTACAGGTGGATTCCGGGGAACTCCACAGCAGCCTTACAAACCACTCGATCATCATCAGGGGAGAGAGCGTCTCTATGCCCCTAAGTGTAGCCCAGGCTGCTGATGTGAGAGATGCCTTCGTAAAGGTAAAGAAGATAAACAGCTCTCCTCATGTGTGGTTCTCAGTTATGTTTTGTAAAAAGCTTTGAGGTTTTCTACAATGAGGCAGTTCATACATTTTATGAAGAAATAAATAAAATAAAAATGATAAGGTTGTACATGTCATTGAAGTTTAATAACAGTCTAAAGACAAAATCCTACAAACAATGTCCTCTTTGGTATTCCAGCTTTAGCATCTGATTTATTAAGGAAGTTTGAATCTATACAAGCCTACAGCTATAATGCTTCCTAAATCAAGAGAGAAAAATTATCACTCTTGGCTCTCATCCATGGGCTTACTCTCATGGTGAATGTTGCATGTTTTTCTTGATGTCAGTGGAGCTGGTATTTCAGCACAGAATGGCAGAATGTGGAGGAGAGGGATGGCATGTTGGCATCTGTGGATGTTTATTTATTTATTGCAGCTTCTTGTTGCTGTGTGCATGGCATTTACTGCAACCTGATGGTATAGTGGTTGAGATGTGATGAAACAGGTTTGTACAGTGTGAAAGGAACTTTAGAAAATGGGACAGAAGCACCAGCCTTATAATCAGCTAAACCAATGCTATAAACCCCACATGTGAATGCAACTTATGTTAAATGCCGTGCTCTTATGCACCTTTTCTTTACCCAGGGGATCTATGGACTCCTCTTCCTCTGGATAGTTAATAAGATCAATACTGCAATTTACAACCCACCATCTCAGGGTCATAAAAAAACATGCAGGTCCATTGGGCTACTGGACATCTTTGGCTTTGAAAATTTTACCACTAACAGGTATGACATTCAAGTTTTAACTGTTTTGTGGGATGTTTTGAGAAATAGCACACCATGTCAGAAACAAATTGTAACCATTAGTATTGATGGAAGTTATATTTTAAGTTAATTAATTTCCACACTGAAGATGATTGAGGTCCACTGATACAGCTTCATGCTGAAGTGAAAGTGTGTGGTGTTTGTTACTTGCCCTTGATATATGCTAGATTTCATGAGAGCTGCCTGTGATTCAAGATTTTTAGTGGATTAATCATTTGTCTTTTAATTGGTTACTCAGCCAGTTGTATTTCTCATTAAGTGTATATTTTACCCAGACCTCAATATCTGAAGGCTATGAAGGACTAGAAGGGAAGATTATATTAATAATATAAATGTTCACGATAAATAAGAAATAATTGTGTCCCTGCAGTTTTGAGCAGCTGTGCATCAACTTTGCCAATGAGCATCTCCAGCAGTTCTTCGTAGCACATGTCTTCAAGCTAGAGCAGGAGGAATACTTGGCTGAGCATATCACCTGGAGTCACATTGACTTCACGGATAACTGTACCGCCTTGGAAGTGATTGCACTCAAACCCATGAATATTGTGTCACTCATTGATGAAGAAAGCAGGTTCCCTAAGGTGAGTATTGTGGTTTTTCTCCAGGCTGCCACAGGGAATTAGCTTTGTTTTTATTTCTTCTGTTGCTCTATTGTATTGATTTGTGTTGCATGTTGTGAATCTAGCTGTGTAGCTTGGCTCTCTTGCTTTAAACATCTGGAGCTATTTGCTGTGCAGGCAACCTAACAGAGACCCCTCAGGTTTCTGTATCTCTAAAATATTTCCTGACTCTAAAAATGTTGTTGCCACATTGTCGCATCTCAGGAAGTCTTTTACTACACATTTTCCTTGTTTTGAGCATATATTAGCATCCTCCCTGACCCACTTTAATCTCATGTTGTGGTTTGCTTCCAGGGAACAGACACAACCATGTTGCACAAAATCAACAATCATCATTGCAGAAGCAAAATCTACATTCCACCAAGAAGCGTCCATGACACAGTCTTTGGTATCAACCATTTTGCTGGTGTTGTTTATTACCAGTCTAAAGGTGAGTCAATAATAAAAGTTCCCTGTCCCAGCATTATATCATCTATCAATTCAAAGAGAGTTCCTTTTTCCCCCAGTTTCAAATCCTGCACATTGATACTGTCAGACTAATTCTTGGTTCATAAACAGCTGTTTCATTACTTTACTGAAGTGGTGTGGTAGGCAGGGTCCATTTCAATGGAGTGGGAATGGCCACTATCAAAGAGAGAGGAGGGAGAATGGCCAAGGGAACTCAGTAAATTGGCATCAAGCAGAAAAAAATGATTTACCTTGCTTCTCCTTTCTTATAGGTTTTCTCGAGAAAAACCGTGACATGCTTAGCTCTGACATCCTGCAGTTGGTTCATTCATCCAAAAACAAATTCCTCAGACAGGTCTTTCAGGTGGAGACACCCGTGAATGTGATTCCTTTTGGCCGTGGAAGCATCAGGCATCTAGGAGTGGATCCCACCCTCAAGGTTAGCTGCCCCCCAGCACTGACTTGAAATGTAGATGTCCCCCCAGCCTCTATTTCTTAGACATTCTAGCTGCACTTTGCCTTCTGTCTCAATTTTAAGCCTTTGCCATATTTTAAATGTATAATAGTAGGAATGATCCCGAGCTATTTATATTAGATATAGCTGCTTCATCCTATAATTCAGAAAATACTTTCCTAGTTAGAATGAGTGGTTTGGTCAGAATATGCAGTTTTGTTTTCCTAGGGTTACCAGATTCAAAACAGGAGAGTAGAAATATATAGCAAGCAAAGCATCTTCTACAGTTACAATCACTCCTAGACTGCATACACACTATATCTTTAAAGCACATTCAAAGCATATTTCTCTCTCTCCCCCCCCAAGGAATTCTGGTCACTCTAGTTCCAATTCCCAGCAACCCTTAACTAACTACAGTGCTCAGAATTCTTTGAGAGGAAAAGGGTGCTTTGAATGTGCTTTGGAGTTATAGTTTGTACACAACCGTGGCCTGTTGTGAGGGGATGGGGTCCTCTGCAATTCTTGTATGACAGGTATGGGGAAGATCTGCATGTTTATTGACTGCAAAACATTGGCTGAGGAGGAGCAAGCCCAGTCCAACTAGTGCAGGTGTTACAATTTTGCAGTCATAGCACTGGCAAATCAGGATGAAGCATTTCTAAGCATTTAGCCAGTGTGATGAAGTGGTTAGAATATTGGCCCTAAACCAGGAAAACCTAGGCTTAGATCCCGACTCACCTGTGAAGGTCATTGGGTAATCTCGAACTAGCCAACATCTCTCAGACACAAGGTTATTGTGAGGATAAAATGAGATAACATCAGTCTACATTGTCCTCAGCTATTTGGAGAAAGGATACGTGGTGGCTATGCAAATTTGCAGCCATCATGTTGTAATAGCATTGTAGGGACATTATTGTGGTGTTGTGCCAATGTTTAGGATTTATCCACATGATGCTCTTTTCAGATTTCCCCCTGCACTACCTTCAATCTAACTGTAGCGAAACATCAAATAATTGCTGTACTTATCTTATCCATCTGTTCATTTCCTCCTTTATTCTTTCAAAATTCTACCCTTTTTGCTCTCCCTTTTGTTGTCCTTTTGCCACCAGTCATTGTCCTGCCGGGGTTTTGTGCAATCCAGAACATCACCTGCTGCCTTTGGACAGGTAAACTGCTTGGAGAAGAAATGCCATGATTGAAATAATAATAAAAAAAGCCCTAAAGCCAGTTTGTGCAATTCCTATTTTATTTCAGTAGGCTGGAATGGGAACTATTTCCTTTGGATTGTGCCTACTGTTGGGGAAATTTCAGGCATTCCCCTGCAACTCTGACAAAGGTTGCTAAGTAGTTAGTTACCTGCAGAACGTGCATGTCCTGTTAGCCACATTTTCCCCATTCTGGAGCATAAGCTCATGCTAACTGAACTTAAGCTTGTAAAAATAAGACACTGAGAGAAACTGACATTGAGAGATATGCCCATGCCTAGATGTCCTTGTTTCTTTGCAGGAAAGCACCTTGTGTGTTTATCCCTCTCTGAAAACAGCAGCTTCCAGAATAATTGCAAGGTTTCAAGGCTGCTTGAAAAGCAGCTGCCACCTGCCCTATTCAGATATTTTTCATCTATGTATACACACAGCTGGTCCTTTATCTTTTGCTTCTGTGTTTTTTGGGGGGTTTGAAAACCTGAACCCGGGCTCTTTTGGGAGGAAGGGCAAGATAGATTTTAATCAGTAAATTTAACCAGGAGCCCCTTACCAAGTGCTGTTTTCCCCAGCAGTTTGCATATGGCATTACAGGCACCAACGGTCAGCTGGTTGGTGGTGCCTGTAAACCTCCCTTTGGCTGAGCCAGGCTTGTACATAGTATATATGATGTCAAGTGTTGGGCAGTTGGTTGTGCCTTGGCCTACATGGTCTCCTGTAGGAGGACTGGTGGGCCTAATTAGACCTATAGACTGAAGGTTTGCCATCCCTGGGCATAGATGTCCGTTGAAATACAGAATGGAAGATCCTGTTTTGTTTTGTTTTATTCATCCACATTTGTACTCCTGGTACATACACAATTGTATTCAGATATTTTCAAGCTTATATAGCTTTCCAGTGCTCAAAACCTGAAGGAAATTACCAGAATAGAGTAAATACATCCTGAATAATCACAATTCTTTTGCATCAGTTCCTCCAAAATAAAATAAACATTAAATATTGAAGTTATAGGAAAAATTTATGTAAACGATAAAAAGTCCTCTTGTCTTGCTATCCCTAACTTTTTAATGTATCTTGTAGCTACCATTATTACCATTATTTTGTAACATTGCTACTCGTTTGCCTGTATTTACCTGTTCCCACAACTTCCTAATTATGTCAAGTTCATTGGGGTTTTCGAATGTTCATCCATGCCTTAGCATGCATAATTCTTGCTATGGTTAAAATATGTAATATGTTTTTATTCATAGTAATTTTGTTTCATTTTACCTCCTTTATTCTCTTGGTTGGCATGTCTTTTCTTCTTTAGACTTTTGTTCTGTCAACAGTTATTGTTTTTCCCCTCAGAGCAGGCAAGAGCTACCCCTATGTTATTACTCTGTTGAATTTGCTCATCTGAGTTGCCACTCCACCATTTTGTGGCATTAACAATAACACTATTACAGCGTTGAGATAATTAAATGTTTGTTTGTAACCTAGTTCATAGAGGGTGATTTCTAACTAATTGGTCTATTCTGAATATGAGTAATGCTGGATATTACCCATAGTTCTTCTTTAAACTTTTCTGTTCTTTGTTTAAAGAAGTCAAAATATCCAACAATAAGTATCAAGTCAGCTCCAGTAGAAACACATAATACCACCCTCTCTTTTACATTTGTCATTTTTCCATTAAACATCTATGCCTGTTGAAGAATTCTGAGCAAGTTGACTGTTGGTATTATAAAAGGATGATTTCCTTTGGTTTGTGATTTTGGCCATTGGAGGGCAGTAGTACTTCACATATAAAACCAATAGATCCCACAAACCATGTTGAAAAGGGAACCTCAGGTCTACAAACATAACAGGAGAGGCAATGGGTATATATGCTCCACAGCTTCAGACACACATTACAAACGTCCGCTAGGGGGACACAGTAGACAAAGAGAGAACTTGTCAGTCATAAAAAGTATGGCTTTTTATTAAGGGCATATTTGCCAGCAATATTAAGAACACATTTTCTCTGAAAATGCATTGCTTGGATTGTTTTTAATGTGAATGCAAATCAGTAAGAAAGGGCTTTTCCCTGTATGGTTGTATTAGCATTGTCATTATTGGTTTGTCTACACCACAACGTCAGGCAAAATGTGCCTCATCAGCATTTTATTATTTCAGAGTAAACATGTGTAGGAGTTCACTGTGAATGGGTGTTCAGTCACCGAGGCAGTACATATATATATAATGCAGCATAGTCATTCAATGCATGTGGGTGTTGAATTGATATTCAAGACATGTGGTTTGCTCTCCCAGGGATCAGATACCACCAAGCGTCTCTCTACGTTAGGGGGGCAGTTCAAACAGTCCCTGGAGCAGCTGATGAAAATCCTGAGTAACTGCCAGCCGTATTTTATCCGCTGTATCAAACCCAATGACTACAAGAGGCCAATGGTAATATTTCATTAAAATATCTTGATCAAGCTTTTGTCTGTAGCATCTGATGGTTTGAAGAGAAAGGACATTCGTTTGGTAGGAATTACGCAGTTAGCAGAGCTGGGGGATGGGGGCCAGCCCCTCAAAAAAATTTTTGCAATGAAAGGGCCAGCCTCCCTGCATGTTGCGGGGCACACTTGTGTCACATGCACAAGCTGCGGGGCAGCTGCACAACATGTCAGCACACCTCATAGCATGTGTGAGTGATGTTAGGATGCCACTGGGTGTGTGTGCATGACGCGAGAATGCCACAGGGCATGCTTTCACCATGCATGCACACAGCAGGGTATGCATACACGGTGTGCTGACGTCGCGTGGCCCTGCCCGCCCCCTAATCACGGGTGTGTGACAGGGTACTTCCAAATGAGGGCAGTTTCCTGCAGGTGGCACATTCAGATCTAATTTTATTTATCTGATTGACATTCCAGGGTTTAATAGGCTAGCCCATTCATTTTGGTGAAAATTTGTATTAATAGGCAGGTACGAATAAGAAGCAAGCAGGTGGGTGACTCTAGCAAATGTATGGCAATATTGACTTCCCTTGTTCCCTGCTGTGCTTGTTCTGGTATCCCAACTTGACTGAAAATGTGAAAGAAAGAAATATATTTTTCATTAGACACAAGATGAGGTGTGAAAAGAATAAACAGGAACACTTAATGTATATGATGCAGAACCAAGGTTGTTTGTGTCAAATTTTGCTGCGTGTTTTATTTTCAGCTGTTCGACCGAGAACTCTGTATCCGTCAGCTGCGCTACTCTGGAATGATGGAAACCATCCGGATTAGGAAAGCTGGCTACCCAATTCGCTATGGCTTTGCAGAATTCTTTGAGAGATACCGAGTTCTGCAGCCAATGTCTTCTCGTGAGCAGGCAAGTTAGCAGGACTGATCAACCTTATTACTGCAGTAAGAGGCATATTGATTTGTAAAACTCAAGTCCCTTCTTACTGCTATATACATATCCAGTAAGCACATCACCAAGAAGGGGGTTGCTTTATTTATGCTTTTCTTAAGTCATCCTTTAACAGTTGCAAGAATTTATATGTCAATATTACCAGTGATATAAATCTCACCAATTCTAGTTCAAAAAAGCACTTCCAGAGTATGACCAGAATCTGGTGCCCATTTCTTAGTTATTTATCATGAGGCCTCTTAAGTTTCCAACCAAACAAACATAAATGTGACAATTGATTTACATTTCAGCTGAAGAATGATGCTCGCCAGTGCTGCATTTACATCTGTGAGAAGGTGATAGGAAAAGATGATGAGTGGAAAATTGGAAGAACCAAAGTATTCCTGAAAGTAAGTTACTGGTTTAATCTAACAGTTTTGTCCACTTTGAACAGCCACGGCTTTCCTCAAAGAATCCTGGGAACTTTAGATCATGAAAGGCTCTGGGAATTGTTAGGAGACGTCTATTTCCCTCACAGAGTGACCCTCCCCAAAGGGAGTGTTTGCTAAACCACTCAGAATTGTAGCTCTGTGAAGAGAATAGGGGTCTCCAAACAACTCTCAGCACCCTTAACAAACTACACTTCCCAGGATTCTTTGGGGGAAGTCATGACAGATTATAGTGATACGACACAGCTTTAAACGTATAGCGCAGATATAGGGCCTATGTGAGAGCACTGTTCCCTCAGGTCTGTTTGCCTGATCTTCTATGAATTGTTTCTCATTGCTTCCCTTCAGCACTATGTAGTGGTGCACAGGGTTCAGTCACAACTCAGTAACTTGTACTTACAAGTCATAGACCTTGTCTTCTCCTGCCCAAATTATTTCTGTGGACACCCATGCTTGAGAGGAACTTACTCTCCATCTTGAAGCTGAGTCTACAAGCTGACCTCACGGCTGTTGTAACATCCAGCCTAATTTTTGTACTTGCCCCCCTTGTTCCCCTCACCTGGATCTAAATCGGTTGACACTAGATGACGAAAGCAGAAGTGTTTCCTCCATCTCCATCACAGATTCTCTAATACATTTTGTTGCTAAGAGCAATAGAATAACTTGTATATTGTCCTATATACAGACTGATTGGTTCTGTTTTGTAACAACCCTTTTATATGTGGTGAGCTTTGGATTGGATTACTGTAGTTGGTGATAAACATGTGAATTATTATTTTTTCCATTCTTTAATAGGACTATCATGATACAGTACTGGAGGTGCAGCGAGACAAAGCACTCACAGAGAAAGCCATCCTAATTCAGAAAGTGCTGAGAGGGTTCAAGGAAAGGTAAAAATGTTTTTAAAGGTAGCAAATGAAATCAGATTGTTAATTTCCTTTGGGTATTTTACCTATGGGGAGAGAATTGCATTTTTCTTGGGCTCGGTGCAAGTGGCTTTTTTGTGTGAGGTGGGGAGGAGGGGGTGCAGTTCTGGGTTTATTCCACTAGACCCACTACAGTGGTACCTCAGGTTACATACGCTTCGGGTTACATACGCTTCCGGTTACAGACTCCGCTAACCTAGAAATAGTGCTTCAGGTTAAGAACTTTGCTTCAGGATGAGAACAGAAATCGTTCTCTGACAGCGCGGCAGCAGCAGGAGGCCCCATTAGCTAAAGTGGTGCTTCAGGTTAAGAACAGTTTCAGGTTAAGTACGGACCTCTGGAATGAATTAAGTACTTAACCTGAGGTACCACTGTATTTTGGGGTTAATGTTAGCATATTGAGGTTTGTTTTGTTTTTGTTTTAATTTCTTCTGCCTGCAGGAAACAGTTTCTGAGGCAGAGGCGCTGTGCTGTGGTTATTCAGACAGCCTGGAGGGGATATTGCTGTCGGAAGAACTTCAAGATGGTAAAAAGCTTGCGTGGATCTTTCAGATACAGTTATCAAAATGGGCTCTGCATAGCCAGGCACACTATTCATAGGTTCTTACACTAAAAGACCTAGAACACTCAAACATTACTTTGACTGGGATTCAAAGAGTCAGCTGCACAGCTACTTATGGAACTATTTATGGAACTTCACACACCTCAAAATATATGGTGGGCTGCTTTTGAAATGTTGCAAGTTGTGCTATGGCACGGCATTCTGCTATGCAAAGGGGAAAGTATCAAAAAATCCCCCTGGATGTGCTTTTCACATAGTTCTTTGGATCCCTGCCTTGGTTCAGTTGTTGTTTTTAACGCAACAACTGTCTAAGGTCTAACAGATGGCTGATTTATCTGGGGGAGGGGGAACTGTTGCTTGCATGTATTCCTGATGTGCTTTTAGTGTATGGATAAGATAAAGATGGATAAGATAAATTTGGTTTTGTCACTGTAGCAAGGACCTCCATGAGATGCTTTCAAAGACAATTGAATATTTATTTGAAGCATTTTTAACCTGCTGTTCATTCACCTTATCTGTTTCTTCTCTTATGTGGTTAGATCATGTTGGGTTTTGAGCGCCTGCAGGCCCTTTTCCGGAGCAGGCAGCTTGTGAAGCAATATGAGGCCGCCCGGGCAAGTGTGATTAAGTTCCAAGCTTTGTGTCGAGGTTACCTGATGCGCCAGAAAACAGCTGAGCAGCTGAAAGCTGTGTGTGTGATACAGGCTTATGCCAGAGGGATGTTTGCTCGTAGGAGCTTCCAGAGAATGAAGAGAGAGGTGGGTACAGTTGGATCATAATCAGCACACGATGCATCATAGTAGGAAAGCCTGACAGCAGCCAAATCCTGCGAATAGAGAGTTGGCCTAGCGATGACTTTAGTATCCTCAAGGTTCAAAATAACTGAATACTACATAATGCATTTAATCACGACCCCCTGCTTACTACAGTTGAGGGTGAGGTCTTGGAACTCTTGACAAGGTGATAAGAACAGAATTATTTAAAATACATATCAATTCAATTTGTTTGTGTTCAGGGTTAGATATATTGGCCTCGTTCACATGTCACAAGCCATGGTTAAGAGGCTTGTTTAACTCTTCACTGGAGCATGGAAGAAACAAACCACAATCTCTGCCTTTGCTTTATGTCCACTGAACCATGTTTTACTGCAACAAACTATGGTCAGTGAACCTTGGCTGCCGATCATGCATTTTTGGGAGTGAAACAAGCTGTAATCCTTGTTTTTGATGTACATGGTTTGTTTCCTCCCAGTACTAGCAGGGAGAAGTGAAAAAGTCCTCTTTGGCACAGTCACACTAACCATTAACTATGGTTTACCAGGATGTCACTGAATGAGTTTTGCCTTTAGCACTTGCAATAAATTTTTTTAAATCGTTCACAGCCAAAATGTTATGTGATGATTTTAAAAGACATTAATTTTCCAAAATATTTTGGAGACCTCATAATCAAATGCAACTTTAAAGTACACAATGAAAGCTATTAATTTATAAGGACACCAGTATAGATACTTAAGGGACGCGGGTGGCGCTATGAGTTAAACCACTGAGCCTAGAACTTGCCGATCAGAAGGTCGGCGGTTCGTATCCCCACAACGGGGTGAGCTCCTGTTGCTCGGTCCCTGCTCCTGCCAACCTAGCAGTTCGAAAGCACCTCAAAGTGCAAGTAGATAAATAGGTACCGCTCCGGTGGGAAGGTAAACGGCATTTCCGTGTGCTGCTCTGGTTCACCAGAAGCGGCTTAGTCATGCTGGCCACATGACCCGGAAGCTGCATGCCAGCTCCCTCGGCCAATAAAGCGAGATGAGCACTGCAACCCCAGAGTCGGCCATGACTGGATCTAATGGTCAGGGGTCCCTTTACCTTTACCTTTATAGATACTTAGTTTCTAACAGTAGTATTTACTAGTTATAAAGGTGAAACTGGTGTTTTATTGCAGGGATAGCTTGGTTGGTAGAGTATGAGACTCTTAATCTCAGGATCATGAGGTTGAGCCCCACATTGGGCAAAATATTCCTGCATTGCAGGGGTTGGACTAGATGATCCTCGTGGTTCCCTCCAACTCTACGATTCTTATGTTCTTGATGCAATAATATTCGTGGTGCATTTATTCTGCTTTATTGGTTGCTTTGTGATGCTTCCCCACTGCTACCATATTATCGTTGTCTGGAGAGGATATAGCTCAACAAAAGCAGAACAAAAATAAATGAGAACATTCCTGATGTAAAAAGTTTCAGGATTTCAGCAGGAAGTTACTAGGTATGCCCCAAATGGAAATGAAGCAGTGTGACCAGCCCAAAACTTTTCCAGGTGCAAAGAGTATTGAAATTGAGATCACATGTGGCTCCCCCACAAGATCATGAGCACAAATCATCATGGATGCATAATAGAAAGGCTGTCTGGAAGGGGGCCTCAGCCACAGTGAGACTTTTGCCCTTGCTATATGCAAATGTTAGGCTGGGAATCATTTGGAAACGAGGGAGTGCAAAGTGATAAACCTGGCTAAAGACAACAATAGTAAGTTTCTGTTACCCGCAGCAGCAACTCAAACTGGAAGCCAGACAGCTACGCTTCAAGGAAGATAAGCATCTCCTTCCAATAACTGGGGCAAAGAAAGCAAGGGAAGAAGCGCTTAGAATAGAAAAGGTAGGTTCTCTCGGTCTCCGGGCTCTCATGTATGATGGCATTCAGGCAGAAGAAACTCCCACAGAAGAAATGTGTGCTTCCACAGCAGGTCACATACAGTGATGCAAGTGGACACATTTCCAAAGCAGAAAGACATGCATGTTGATGGAGAGTTCTGTCTGTGCAGAAATATTAGCAAAGTTCATCATACACAACAAATGTCCTCCCATCTGTACCTGTTGCCACTACTTTGCCGTTTGTGAAAGTGAAGTTCATTTCACGCATGTGTTATGGTTCTATAACAGGTGGCGGGGAACCTTTGGCTCGCCTGGTGTTGCTGAACTACAACTTCCATCATCCCTGATGGCCATGGTTGCTGGAGCTGATAGGAGTCATAGTTTATCAACATCTAGAGGGTTAAAGGTGCCCCACACCTTTCCTTATAAGGTCATCTGATTTTTTAAGTCAGAGGTAGCCAGGCAAATTGGGACGCGGGTGGCGCTGTGGGTTAAACCACAGAGCCTAGGACTTGCCGATCAGAAGGTCGGTGGTTTGAATCCCCGCAACGGGGTGAGCTCCCGCTGCTCGGTCCCTGCTCCTGCCAACCTAGCAGTTTGAAAGCACGTTAAAGTGCAAGTAGATAAATAGGTACCACTCCAGCGGGAAGGTAAATGGCATTTCTGTGCACTGCTCTGGTTCACCAGAAGCGGCTTAGTCATGCTGGCCACATGACCCAGAAGTTGTACACCAGCTCCCTCGGTCAATAAAAGCGAGATGAGCGCCGCAACCCCAGAGTCGGCCACAACTGGACCTAATGGTCAGGGGTCCCTTTACCTTTACCTTTACTAGCCAGGCAAATTATTTTCACCATGAAATCTTCTTGTTCCCTATACGTATTTGAAAATGAAATAATTTGCTTGGAATCCAAGAGCATATGCTGGGTCTCAGCAAGCTTAGTTCCAACATGTTATATTGAAATACTTTATTGTTGCTTGTACAACTTGTATACAGTGAGATTACACAGTTAATTGTATATTGTATATAATTGCCATATTTTTTGCTCTATAACACGCACCTGACCATAACACGCACATAGTTTTTAGAGGAGGAAAACAAGAAAAAAAAATCTGAATGAAACAGTGGATGTATCACTTTTGTGCTTCATGCTGTGGCCACAGACATGTGATTTCACGGTGAGTTTGGGGTAGCCCAATGCAAAAATCTTGAGAATCCATGTGGATCCGTGCTTTGTAACCACGTTTTAAGTGGGGAGGGAAGGAAAAACACAGAAGGGACAAGGAGCACGAGAGGGGGTGTGCGGAGAAGCAGCTGGCTAACAATGCAGGAGAGGGGTTTAACGGGAGGGAGGAAAGGAAGGCAAAAGTTTCCCCCCACCCACCTAAGCCAGCCCCCCCCCTCTCTCTCTCTCTCTCTCTCTCTCCCTCCCTCTCCCTCTCCCTCTCCCTCTCCCTCTCCCTCTCCCACCTGCATGTTTCCCGGCTGCCTGCGAGTCCCTAGAATGCTGGACGTAGCAGCAGCAGCACCAGAGCACGGAGAGAAGGAGGTGGTGGCTGTCGGCTGTGCTCCTAGCCGACTGAACCTGAGCCGGGTGGGCTGGAGCCTGCGCGCAGTGTGACTAGGAAGGAATTAGAAGGAAGGACACGATCCTTTCCTTTCCCCTCTGCTTGCCAGGAGGGCAGGGGATTTCCCTGCTCTTTGTTGCTTTTGAGCAAACACAGCAACCGAAAACAGAAGAGGGTGGGCAGTAAGACCCTGAGGCAGAATGCAGGAAAGCAGCAGCTTCCTCTCTGCAGCTTTCCCTCCTCCGCGCGATCTGATTTTTGCCCCTGCACTCGGGCCAGTCGGCTCCAGGGACCACACATTCGCTCAATAACACGCACAGACATTTCCCCTTACTTTTTAGGAGAAAAAATGTGTGTGTTATAGAGAGAAAAATACGGTATATACTGTATATGGTCAGATATCTACTACTTAGATCTGCTTTACCAAGATACCACTGTGCCTGTCCCTGGAAATCTAAAACTAGGTGCCAGAAATTAGGCTTATAAAGAGTAGATTGCTTACAGAATTAGATGAGATTTAGAAACATTTGAAAATATCTGGTCCATTTTTGTATGCTCTGAGTAGCTTGTATACTTTGCTCCTGAGTATTCCCATATGCATTCTAGTAACTTACTTTGTAAACCTATTTGTCCTCCTGGGCATGGAAATCCAAACTTGCACTTTGTGCCTATGAGGATTTGGTATGTGTACAGATTTTCATTCCCGCAAGTTCCTAGAGCTGGCTACATGGATTCATATAACTTATCCACAGGAACAGCTGGAAGAGGACGCTGAGAAGCTAAGGAAATATGATGCTGTTGACGACAAACCTGAAGCAATATATGATGTCATCAGTGACCAGGAAATGGTGGACAGAGTATTTGGTTTCTTACCTTCTTTAATCGGAGGCCAAGAAGGACAGGCTCCTCTGGGCTTTGAGGTAAGCAGCTGTAAAGTCAGTATTGTATAGGCCTGTTCACCCCCAGGGGAAAAACAGCATATGAAGTGGCCACCGGGAGATATTATCTCCCAGATATTGACTCCCAGTATGTTTCCGAGCACAATTCAAAGTGTTGGTGCTGACCTTTAATGCCCTAAACAGCCTCGGTCCAGTATACCTGAAGGAGCATCTCCACCCTCATCGTTCTGCCCAGACACTGAGGACCAGTGCCGAGGGCCTTCTGGCAGTTCCCTCGCTGCGAGAAGCCAAGTTACAGGGAACCAGGCAGAGGGCCTTCTCAGTAGTGGCACCGCCCTGTGGAACACCCTCCCACCAGATGTCAGAGAGAAGAACAACTACCAGACTTTTAGATGACATCTGAAGGCAGCCCTGTTTAGGGAAGCTTTTGATGTTTAACAGACCACTGTATTTTAATACTTTGTTGGAAGCCGCCCAGAGTGGCTGGGGAAACCCAGCCAGATGGGCGGGGTATAAATAATAAAGTATGATGATGATGATGATGTCCACTATGCACACCTTACAATGATGCTTATTAATAGCCGACACTGACACAGTTTTGTAGAGTGTCTTGGCTAAAAGGCAGGGTAGAAATGCCTCAGACAAGCAAACAGCCTTGCTGGAGCCTCGGTATAAGAAGAGCCCTGCTGGGTCACACCAAAGGTCCATCTAGCCCAGCATCCTGTTCTTGCAGTGGCCAACCACATGCATGTGGCAAGCTCACAGTCAGGACACAAGTGCAACAACGCTCTCTGACTCATGTTCCCCAAACACTGCCTCTGATCCCAGAGGTAATGCAGCCATCAGGACTAGTAAGCACTGATGTTTCTGTGGGAAGGCAGAGAGTGAAGGATAACTGTTATGTACTGAGTTTCTCACCCTGGGCCAGCAGGGGGATACTGTATATAGTTTTCACTCAGGTCCACATATGCAAATTAGGAATTGAAAGTGACGTGCAGTGATTGGATAGCTACAGAAAGTTGTTACTGTTGCGTTATAGTGGAGCTCTATATAAGCAGGCTGGCTGGACCCTTCAGTTCAGTTCTGTTCTGGGTCTGTGAATAAACAAGAGCTGTTTGAAGAATCGCTGTGTCGTCTGATATGTTCACCCGCAACTTAACAATAACAACATGAGAGAGAGAGAGAGAGGGAGAGATGCGCTCTTCTTCTGTGTCATAGTCTGTGATTCTTTGCCCTGCAGGACTTAGAGACAAAGACACAGATGTACAAGCTGAACGAGGTGGACCTGGATATGATCCCGATGGCCATGGAGCTGGAGGAAGAGGAAGAGGAGACGAGTGGTCTTGCAGAATATTCATTCCCAAAATTTGCAGCCACTTACTTCCAAGGTTCCTCTACACATACACACATTCGACGGCCGCTGCGCCACCCATTGCTCTACCATGAGGAGAAGGATGATATTCTGGTAGTGTAACTCTTCTTCGCTGTGCTGCTTAAGTTCTGCTGACAACGCTAGTAGCACCCTAAATCTTATTCTTTTTTTCTTTGTTTCCTGCAGGCCACAAAATACTGTTCTAGAAATAAAACAAAGAACACCAATGCTAGAATGTAATATTTAGATTGTGTACACACCATACATTTAAAGGATGTTCTCCCCCTCTTAATAACCCTGGGAATTGTCGTTCACCCCTCACAGAGCTATAATTCCCAGCACTCGTAACAAACAATTGTTCCCAGGATCCTTTGGGAAGGCACATGCTTTAAATGTATGGTGTGTATGCAGCCTTAGTCAATACAACTGCTAGACTAATTGATTTACAATATATTTGTTCAGTTAAAAATAAAACCCTAATTTACTGGGAAGCAATTTTTTAAGAACTTTTTTTAAAACACAGGTACTTTAAAAAATACCACCATCTCTCGCATGTGGGAGGGAATGCTTCATGCAGTCATTATCTAAAAACAAAGGGAGAATATGTATTTATTCATATGCAGATTTAATAAATGAAGTTTATAAGATTGACTAAAATTTACTGAATCGGTTTACAATCCTCCATAAAAGAAACTATCATATTGTGTCTCAACACAGGGCAAACTAACAAGCTGGTTTTACAGTATTAGCAAAAACCAGTACCAACTACTGACTGAACTGCTGCTGCCATAGCTACTACTACTATTGCAGATTATATCACAAAGTCGTTATGGTTTCAGTACAGGCACACAGAACCTCACAAACTTCTGTGGAAATTAAGTGCATCGGTAAAATATGTGACACGTTAGTTTTACCATTACTATGCAAAATTATCTCATTGTGTGTCCTATCCATATTAGGCATCTCTAGCTGTTTGGACCACCATCTTGCAGTTCATGGGTGACTTACCAGAGCTAGGAAAAAACACCAACAGCAAGAGCAGCTCTGAAGTGACTCAGGTCTATGATACCTTTGGCAAGAAAAACCAGCTGCAGCCCACAGGCAACTACAGTCCTGATGTGGTAAGAGGAAGGCATTGTTTTTCACAGCTATAATCTTATGAAAATTAGACCACTCCCTTTGAAGTATTTGCATCTTAACCTTTTCGCCTGTGCTGTTCTCCCCCAGAAAATTACCCAGAAAATTGTTATTTGCCCCCAGAAGTACTACTGTATTTGCAGTGGCATCTTTGGGGAGGGAAAAGATCTCAGAGGTCGCAGGGGTGGAGAGTAAGTCCAGACCAAAGGAGAAACTAGGAGGCAGGACTGAAAAGCAACCGAAGGATACAGGCACACACCATTGCTTGGCAAGACCATGTTGCTCATGGAAGACCTAATAAGAAAGAGGAAATCTCTTACAGTTCTTCCTTTCCTAGAGGATCTGATGACCCACGTAGATGATTGGGATGTCTATCCAGAACTTGGAGATGCTAAATGGCCTTCATGTAGGTGCAACACACCAGGCAGCTGTAGACTAGAGCCAAATCTCCTAATTCAAACCCATGCAACTCCTGCCAGTAACACACTCACCAAGAATTGCCATCTATGAGATGCTTGATAATTATCCTGATTTTGCAGCCATCACAGAGATGCAAAGCCAAGAGGGTCATTAAGTGCTATATTAATATAACTGGTACAGTGTGTATGGACCAGGGGTCTGCGTTTGATTGGCCAAGATGAAAGGAATTTTGCAGATGGTTGTTCCATGTTGTAGCTGGATTCTGGGGCTTAATTGTTAATTTCCTGCAATTAGTCCTTGCAGACTTGAATTGGTATAATTAATGAGGACAGGCTAGTTGTCTATGATTGGACCATTGTTAATTGTAACCCATTTTGGTTTGGAAGAAAACTGGGTCATAGTTCATTAGTACTCTGTTGTGTGAAAAGAAAGTCCTACATTCCATTTACATTACTCAGTACATGATTTATA
This sequence comes from Podarcis raffonei, assembly GCF_027172205.1. Lineage (NCBI taxonomy): Eukaryota > Metazoa > Chordata > Lepidosauria > Squamata > Lacertidae > Podarcis > Podarcis raffonei. Next base: position 61,986,951 of record NC_070606.1, on the reverse strand, counting down.
GTGCTGGGAGGGGGAGATAGTCTATTGTGTGATTCTTTTTTAAAAATAAAAATCTGCAAAGTACTTGGCAAGACCCTTGTCTCGCTTCTGACTACAGTGAAAGCAGAGTTAGGGTTTCAGAAAAAGTGGTTTCAGAAAATCCATGGCTAAGCTGGAGAACAACCTAGCTCTGCTCCTCAAAGTGTTTTCTTCAACCAAATGTTTAATATGAAAGTCTACCAACATTCTAGAAAGTGGTTTTGATTCCAGGTGATCTGCTGGTGAATTTATTGGAGTCTGGCTGTCCTGTGCATGCCTAAAAGCTCCACATGCTCCCATAGCATCTTTTCTCTCCACTTCTTTGTGTGATTAGCTGTGCCTTATGAAGAACTTGTTAAATCCGAAAGTTTGCAATAGTCTGATATGTCATCCACGTGTGTCTTTCATACTCTGGAATCCAGAATCACCAGTATAACATATACTGTGGACAACAAATCATTCTTCTTTTGCATCAGAATTCCTGCATGTACTACTTGACTGGAAAGTTCTCAGGAAACAGTGCTTGAGACTGTAGAGAATATTTTCCCTTAATTTAGCAGTTGCCACTGACTTTTGAGGATCAAAGTTCATAATGAATATTTCTGTCTTAGAGGGACAACAGGAAGGACAAGTTTTCCAATGTCATTTCATCTGTGAAACTAAAACGCAACTCCAAGCTGACTGGAAAGGTAGGCTATGTTTTGACATTGGATTTGAACAGTGCTATTTTTACAGAAAAAGAGGTGCCAGAACTCACCACGAATGCCTCCCTTGTTCTCTTATAATAGCAATGGTGTCCACCTGAGGGGTGCCTGAACTGAGTTCTGATGAGTTCCAGCTGGGGGGAAAGCCCGGGGCTTGAACTACATTGTTTAATAATAAGTACTCTGGGCAACAGTATTTAATAGAAAAAATGCATATGAAAACATGTCCATTCTGAAAGCAAGGGGAGCCGGTGCTTTGAGTCAAGTGATGAGACTTGATGTTAAACAAAAAAAGATATGTTTGTAAGAGTAGGACAATTTGGTTACTTGCACAGAACTCAAAAGACAAAAAGAACCCCAACCGCCTTGCTGAACACTATAAAGAAGGCACAAAGACACTAGAGCATGGGTAGGCAAACTAAGGCCTGGGGGCCGAATCCAGCTCAATCGCCTTCTAAATCCAGCCCGCAGATGGTCCGGGAATCAGCGTGTTTTTACATGAGTAGAATGTGTCCTTTTATTTAAAATGCATCTCTGGGCTATTTTGGGGGCATAGGAATTCGTTCATCCCCCCTCCCCCAAAAATATAGTCTGGCTCCCCACAAGGTCTGAGGGGCAATGGACTGGCCCCCTGCTGAAAAAGTTTGCTGACCCCTGCAATAGGGGGTGGGAGGATTATGTCTCAAGAATTAAAAGGAAATGAAGGTTGCAGGACCAAGTCCCACCAAACATATTTTGTTGGCGCTGATCCTCTGATCAGCAATAAATATGACGGGACAGATGAATTTACTTCCAAATAAGCATTCATAGTGCATCAGTTTGAATTAAGAATTAAGAACGTAAGACAAGTCCTGTGAGAGCAAACAAGGGCCCATCTAGTCTAGCATCTTGTTCTCACAGTGACCGGCCAGATGTGTATGAGAAGCTCACAACAGAACCTGAGCACAATAGCACTTCTTGCAGTTTCCAGAAACTGGTATTCAGAAGCATACTGAATGCAGCTAGTAGCCATTGGTAGCCATATCCATGAATTTGTCTAATCCTCTTAAAGCCATCCAAGTTGGTGGTCATCACTGCCTCTAGTTTAACAATGCACTGTGTAAAGAAGCACTTTATTTTGTCTATCCTGAATCTTCAGTCATTCACTGAACGTTGAATTGAATCTTTAAATCCCTAAATGGCTTGGAGGCAGGATCACTTCCTTCTATAGGATCTTCATCAGAGGCCCTCAACCAGGTTCCCCTGTCTAGTGAAGTGAGTCAGATTATGTCAGCTGGGATAGCTCAGTTGGTAAAGCACATGACTCTTAATCTGAGGGCCTGTGGCCCCACATTGGGCAAAAGATTCCTGCGTTGCCTGGGGTTGGGCTACATGACCTTGGTGGTCCTTTCCAACTCTACAATTCTATGATTATTGGAGAGAGGACTTTTTAAGTGGTGGCACCCTGGTCATGAAATGCTCTCCTCAAAAAGACACATCCATCGCTTGCATTAGGATCTCTCCAGTGGTTGGTTAAGCCCCCTTCTTTCCCTTTCAGGTCATTTAATAATTAAGATTGAATGTATTTTAGTTTTTAAAACTCCTGTGTTTCCCCCCTTGCTATGCTTTAGTGACGTTCTATTGATTTTGTATGTTTTTGTGCTACTTTTTGTTTTGGTGCTTACTTCTGTATTTGGTTGTTTTCATTGATGATTCAATGTGTGAACTGCCCAAAGAACATGGCTAACTGAGAGGTATATAAATGACAAAATAAAATGAGGGGAAGTACCATAGCTCTGTGGGAGAGCATCTGTTTTTGATGGTCCCAGGTTCAATCCTGGACACCTCCAGGTAGGGATGGGAAGGCCCCAGTCTGAAACTCTGGAGAGTTGCTGGTAATCAGTGCAGACAAGACTGAGCCAGATGGACTGACAGTCTAAGACAACTTCTTAGTGAATAAAATTAAAATTAAGTATCTATAGGAGATTCGTGTGTGAGAGAGTGTAGAGGCAAGGGGATGGTTCCATAGAAGAGAATGCTATCAGTTATATGTAACAATTTCCTATCCCAGAATTAAGTGCATTTATTGAAAATAACCTTTCAGGCAAGAGGAGGAAAATGGTTTCCTGCTTCATTTTAGGTGGCCAACCAGCTGAGCAATGGGGAAGATATGTTTCGGGAAGAAAGCACTGTGTCTGAGGGACCTATGTCTAACCTTGAAAAAGTGCACTTCATTATTGGCAATGCTATCCAGCGTCCTGCCATCAGGTATTATATATTAAGGGGCAGCTTACATTTTCAGATTACAGTGGTATCTTGAGTTACAAACACCTCAGCTTACAAACGCTTCAGGTTACAAACTCCACTAACCTGGAAGAGTTACCTTGAGTTGAGAACTTTGCCCCAGGATGAGAATAGAAATCATTTGCCGGCAGCACAGCTGCAGCAAGAGGCCCCATTAGTGAAAGCACGCCTCTAGTTAGGAACAGTTTCAGGTTAAGAACAGACCTCCAAAATGAATTAAGTTCATAACTAGAGGTACCACTGTACAGAGTATATCCAAATGACCTGCTAGAAAAGTCTGGGTTCATCTTAATTTCATCCATTTTTTATCATTCTGTATCTCTGGTATATTAACTAGGCCAACATTTGTGGGTCTGTGGCCATTTGCAAACTGAGATGGGCGCCACATGCAGCACACCAGCTTTTTTTAATTGGTGGCAATAGGATGCTTCTTTCCAGCCTAATTTCAGCAAGGAGAGGGGTGGGAGCAAGGACCCTGTGGGTGCCAGGAAAGCCCTCTGCAAGGCCTATGAGTGCCACATTGGCAACCCCTGAATTAGGCGTTCTTGAAAGAACAAGAATGAAGCAGAAGTGTGACATAGGTAGGGCTTTTATATGTGGGATACGAGTGCCTTTGCCTCAGGCAGCAAAATGTGTTGAGCCAGTCCTGCATACAGAAAAATGTATTAAAAATTGTGTAGATCTCTACCAGGTTGAGCATAAGGTACCTAGGTGCAGCATTTATTACAAAACAAAAAGCGCAACGTAATCAAACAGGCTTCAAGTACACCCACTTGTAGCAGGAAGATTGTACATGGATCTGTTTAGCAAAAAGTCTGTCATTGGGGATGAGGACTATTTTGCTAATTAGTTTTCTTTCACAGGGATGAAATTTACTGTCAGATCTGCAAGCAACTCAGTGAGAATAAAAACCAAACCAGTTATCTGAGAGGTTGGATTCTGCTGTCTCTCTGTCTTAGTTCCTTCTGTCCTTCAGACAAGTTTGTGAAGGTAGTTACTCTGCAGGGGGTGGGGTTACAGTATGTTGGAATCTAGAATATCAAGAATGTGCAGGATTGTGTCAGTGATGGGTGTACACAGAGAGGGGAAACTGCCTAAGACAAAAGCCCACAGCTACTGCCTCTCACCACCACCACCTTCCGCTGCCCTCACCCTCATGGTGCCTCGCCACCTCCTCCTCTTCTCTTCTCTTCTCTTCTCTCCCCCCACCCTGTCACCTTCCACCACTTCACCATCTTGAGATGCTGTTACCCTAAAATAACCTCATTGGCAATTCTAGGATCCTGGCATAGGTGCCAACTCCCTGGGGCCCTGGCTGCCCGAGTACCCACAAAATTCCCCATGAAGGGACCGGGCACCCACAAATTTCGGTGCCAAGGCCATGCACATTGCATGACACCTATGGCCCCAGCCCCCAGGCACCCATGGTCACAGGGCCAAGCTGGCACTCCTGGATCCTGGTGCCATCTTGGAGCTTTATCCTTTGCAACCACAGAAGAGGGGATGAAGGCGGAGAAGTCAGTGGAGATTATGGTTGTGGCAATGAAGGTAGCAGTGCATAATTGTGGGGTAGGAAGAAATTCCTCCTTCCACATTTGCAACCCCAGAAAAAAAGTCACTTTCCTTAAGGTCAAGGAGTATTAAAGAATATCATGTTGTTTGGGAAATGATATTCAAAACCCAGAAAGAGAAGAGGTGTAAACCATGAGTAATTTTTTTCACAAGTTCTACATACCTGTATTAGAAGGTTAATAAGGATTTGGGGATATTCTTTGCTTTCTAATACTGTGGTCTGCTTTATACTTTCAGTACCTACTGAATTTCATCCAGGGTGGACCAACATTATATGTCCCATACTGTGCTGAAAGACTGAAGCGCACATATATGAATGGAACACGATCTGACCCACCTAGTTGGCTGGAGCTGCAGGTAACCATCATTTTATCCTTTTCTCACACTCATTAATCTTGCTGGGTTGTAACAGAAGGCAGTTAACCTCTTTAAGGGCTCTGTGCGTTTTGCTGCTTTCTGCACTAGTCTGTCTGGAATTGCTTCCTTGTGTTCACTTACTCTTTAGACAAAGGCTAAAGTGATAGTTTTGATTCCTACTGATGAGGGACAGACGATACAGAAGGAATGGGACAGAACGCAAGCTAAGAAATGACCAGAGCAGTCTAATCAGCTGGAACAGCAGCACAATAGGCACCTGCACTTGGGGAAATAGGGCAACTATTAAATTCAGGGCTTTTTAAAAAGTTTTTTTCCTGAGCTTTGGGGGGAAATGTGAAAGGCGGAAGAAGGAAAATTTGAGAGGGAGACCTGTCTTGTTCATGATGCCATACAGATACATGTTAAAAAGTGAGTGAGGAAAGTGTGGCTTTGTCACAGAGAGTGGAAGCAGTGGATGCCATTGGCAGATTGTTGAAGTGGATGGTTTGTGTCTTGTCCACCTTGCTTGTTTTTCCAGTTCTGATAGATAGCAAAAACATAATTTTTGCAATAAAATGTGATTGCAGCAACAACCTGCCTAGTGCAAATAGGCAAAATACTGCTGAGTCCCGTGCCCACCCCTGCTCCCCAGCCTCTCTTAGTTGTCTCAGTACCAATTTCCATTCCTGTGGCAGGAGTGGCAAGTCTAAGTACTCATTTGTTCTCTTTTTGTCCTTGGAGTTTGGCCATGGTGAAGTGCATTTCTGGAGAATATAACGCTATCTTGCTATGTAGAATCTCAGTTTTTATTGTGAAATTTGGTACTGATATTTTGCTCTTAAAATGAATATTTGTAATTAAACTCCAGCTGCAATAACAATGAAGGCAATTAAGATAAGCTATTCAAGGGACAATTAAGGCAGTATATATTACTAATCCTATATCCAGAATCATGGGGAAGATTTTTAAAAAATTAATATTGGAAAGGATCTTTGCTGGCCACAAGCAAGAGCACTGCTGGATTAAGTGGTGTGCCGAACTTTCATTATTAAACACTTCCAGTTAATTGCAGAGAAGCAATGTGTCTGCAGTACTAAAGGGCTTAGTAGAAGAAGCCTGAATGTTACTACATAGGTAATTACTTTTGTCTAATAGCATCTAGAAGAGTCAGGTTTCTCCCCTTTATCTGAAAGGTGGATATTTGTGTAATGATTTGGGATTCTCATTATAGCTGCAATATAGAGCAAGTGTGGAGAAAGTTGCTGTGCGACTCTGCCCCTGTGTTTCTTTGGCTTTCAGGCAACAAAGAATAAGAAGCCGATTACACTTAGTGTGACCCTGATGAATGGCAGCAGCATCACAGTCTCGGCAGATTCAGCCTCCATTGCAAAGGAAATTTGCCAGCGTGTTGCTGAGAAAACTAACCTGAAGGATACATTTGGTTTCTCTCTCTATATTGCTTTGTATGACAAGGTGAAAGAACATTGCATGTGGGGTGAAATCTGCCTAAATGCATTAGGGCGTGGGGGGCATCTACACAACTCTTTTAAATTTCAGTTATGTTTTGTGGGTGGGTGGCAGGGCGGGGGGGGGGAGGGCTCTTTGCCATCAGTGTAGCCCAACTCTTCACATGTGAAAATGCAGTTTCCCATATTCTAAGCCTGATTGTTTGCCATCTTCCCACATACCGTATTTTTCGGCCCATAGGGCGCACCAAGTTTTTTGGGGGGGAAATATTTCCTCCCCAGGCGCTTGGCTGGGGCGGGGGAAGCCCGAGCTTCCCCCGACCCCAGCCCCCAGAACAGGCAGCTCTCCGCAAGCCGTGGGAGAGCTGCGCGACTTTGCGCAGCCCTCCCACGGCTTGCAGATAGCTTCCTGAAGCCTGGAGAGCGAGAGGGGTCGGTGCGCACCGACCCTTCTCGCTCTCCAGGCTTCAGCGAAAGCCTGCATTCGCCCCATAGGACGCACACACATTTCCCCTTCATTTTTGGAGGGGGAAAAGTGCATCCTATAGGGCGAAAAATACGGTAATTGCAGCAGGTAAGGTGTGCTTTTAGAGCTGAAGACCAGTTTGCGTTTTGGGCTTTTTTTTAAAAAAAAAAAATATTTATTGGAATTTTCAAAAAATAAAGAAAAAACATAAAAAAAACAATTAAAAACACATAAAATTTACATTTCTTACTGTCAATGACCAATTTCCTTGACTTCCCCACACCTCCCCTTCTTGTATTCCAGTTCCAATTTTTAGCTCAGCAAGTTCTTGTCCCCAAACTTTACCTTATTTTCTCTAATTCATTTTAATTAACCAATTTTAACTTATAAACCTCAATCTTTATACATCAATACTTATTCTTAAAAATCTTTTTCTAAGGTTCGCCCCATCATTTTAGTTAACCAATTTTAACTTATAAACCTCAATCTTTATACGTCAATACTTATTCTTAAAAGTCTTTTTCTAAGGTCGGCCCCAATTCCCTTCCCCGAAATCCCCATTTTTATGTTAATGGCAAAACCAAATTAAATAAAACAGAATATAGTTATACACCCTTTGGATTCCCAAAGCCCCACCACCCCCTTTCCCGGTTTCGAACCCCAACAAAAGTCCATCAGTCCATCTGCAGTCAGCCTGGCGACCTCACGTCCGAGGCTCTCAATTCTCTCTCAATTCCTCTCTGCCGGTTTTTTTGATAGTCCTTTATATTAAACTCCAAATCTCGAAGGAGCTCTGTCCCAATAAGGTCCATGTTTCTTCCAGCCAGGCCTCCATATTTAAAAATGGAGCCAAAATCTTGTTTCTTACTTCTCTTAAGTCCAAATGTCCCAAAAGCTCCAGTTTCCACTTTAGCCAGGTTTGTATTCCATAGGTCTTCAGATCTCCACATAGGGAAATCTCTCCATTCTCCATTCTTCAATTCAAACCAAATTTTCATCATCCTGATCTTATTTTCCTTTATATCCATCTTAACCGGCCTCTGGCTCTCCTCAATCATCTGTGGCATTATAGCTCCTCCTTCTTTTTCCTTCAAATCATCATGTTCCTCTTTCATCACATTCTCAGATTTCTCAAATTTCTTTTCTTGTTCAGCTGCAAAAAATTTTAAGTCAACTGCAAAACTTTCCTGTTCAGCTGCAAAAACTTGAGTCAAGTCCCTCCCAGGCTCAGCAACTTTATTTACTGTTCCATTCAGTATTGTAACATTTGTAGCCAAAACATCACTCTGTTCCTGCAACTTTCCCAAGAGAAAAAAAGTCCTCTCCAGTTCAGCCAGTGTTTTTCCACTTACAGCCATTTTTGTAATGTCCTAAACCCCCTCTAGAGGGATTCTAGTTTCTTAGTATCTTCCAGTTCCAACCCAAAAGTCAAGTTAGCCTTTTCTTCTTATTTTTAACAATTTGTTACCAAATTGTAACGAATATAACCAGCAAAGACAACAGAAACAAAGTTCTTCTTTTTCCCCAACTTTGACAGCTAGTTTGACAGCTGTCAAAGTCTTTATGTCTCTTCCGCAGGCTCTCTCACCGATCGCTCCCGGGTCTTGGGGGAGGGGTGAATTCCGTTCTCAATGTTAGCTCTTATCCTCCAGCACAATCACTTAAATTGCCAAAACGTGGAGTTAATTGCTTTTATCCACAAAAAAGAAAGGTATTCTCACAACCTTAGTTATAAAATCCTTGCTTTACGATGTTTACAAGGCGGGTAGGCGGACTTCCTCTTTACACCTTACCCGGTCGTGCCTAATTCCCCCCAAAAATTTCCCTTTTAAGTCCAATTTCCGATTACTCACGGGTTGTTACTTTTAATCCAAATGTTCAGAGAAAGAAGTCAGCGCTCTCCGTCCATGGCATGCGGCTTCACTCAGCAGGGGAAGCAGTTGACTCACAGCACCGCACCGCTCTCCGTCCCCCGTTCCGGAGCCTTTAAAAAGGCTCCTTCGCGGGTAGGGGGGGCGCAAATGGTGCTCGCCGAGTCACCAGGTCCACAGGCTTCAGCGCCTGTGGTTTCTGAGGGTCCCCGTGTCGCCGCCGCGGCAGGACCCGACCCCTGCTGAGCTGATTCCCTCCGGAGCTCGGAGGGAATCCGCCATTAGGCGATGGCGCTAACCCGGACGTCTCTGCGTTTTAGGCTTTTTAATGTGGCCAGAGTTTACACAAACACACACATATACTGACGTAGATTGAATGTGCTTGTGGTTATCCTGGTCATGTGAAAGTCATACTATGAGATCAAAATGGCCAACATCCCTATGATAAGTAGCCCATTGCATGCAGCCTGTAGATTTTGTGCTCCTGGTAGCAGATTCACATAAATAGTGACATGTGCAAATTCAGTCTGCATGGGCAAAAAGTCTACATGACATTCTTTTTAAAGAACAAGCCCATTTATATCAACCTACCGTGGATACTCAAGTAAGGAATGGCCTGTTATCTTCTAGCAATCATCTGGGTCTCAAAATACAGTGGAATAAATGTGGTGGTTTTGGTATGCATTTATACCTCATGTTTGAATATCTACAAATGTGTCTATCTACAAAGTTCTACACAAGGCTTTTTTTTAAGGAATAGTGTTTGTATCAAGTCCCTGCCCTGACCTCAACAATACCCTAGAAGGGCATAAAATGAAACCACCTTCCCATCCTTGCATTACCATACACTGCCCTGGGGGTGATAGGAATTGTAGGAGGGTACCAAGTTGTTTTTTTTTTTTTTATTAGATCTATATACTGCTCTTCATCAAAAAATCTCAGGATAAGAAGATGGAAACACAAATAAATAGTTAAAACAAGTGCTTTTCTTCTAGGAAAAAAACTGCTGGTACTGGCATACTCTTGAGTATCCCCAGAAAGAAAGCACTGGTTAAAACAGAAACAACAAAACAATAGCCCCGCATCCCACAAACACATTTAAAAGGCTGTAGAATGTTATTCAGCCAAAGTCCTGGTTGAAGAGGAACATTTTTGTCTGGCACCTAAAGATATATACAGTTGTACCTGGGGTTACATACACTTCAGGTTACAGACTCCACTAACCCAGAAATAGTATCTCAGGTTAAGAACTTTGCTTCAAGATGAGAACAGAAATCGTGCGGCGGCGGCACAGCAGCAGCAGGAGGCCCCATTAGCTAAAGTGGTACCTCAGGTTAAGAACAGTTTCAGGTTAAGAACGAACCTCTGGAACAAATTAAGTTCTTAACCTGAGGTACCACTGTATAATGAAGGTGCCAGGCGAACCTCCCTGGGGACAGCATTCCACAAGCCACCTCAGAAAAGGCCTGCTCTCAAGTTGCCACCTTCTGTACCTCTTGTGCAGGAGGCGCAGGAGGAAGGGTATCAGATGGTGATTGTAGGGTCTGGGTATATGGGGAGAAGGCTGCCTTACACCATGCTGCTAATTAATTATCCTGGTGAAATATAACTTACTGTGTAATTTTCACTCACAACTTATCCCCTTACATGAGATGACTTGGGGGCATTTCCCCGAAATTATTAGAATATCCATTAAGGAAAACAACCTCATTTATCTTTGAAATGGGTGATGTTGATGTTGTTAGGCTTGGTCGCTTGGTGGCGAACGGGAACACATAATGGATGCCATTTCCCAGTGTGAACAAATGGAAAAGGAGAAGGGTGGCCACGAACGCCACACTCCCTGGCGTCTGTACTTCAGGAAAGAAGTCTTCACTCCCTGGCACAACTCTAAGGAAGATCCTGTCAGCACTGAGCTCATCTATCATCAAATCATCCGTGGCATTCGATATGGAGAATACCGCTGTGAGAAGGTAGGTTTTTAATTCACTAATACATGGAGTCCAAAGGCACTTTGGGAAATGGATTGGTTTGGGTATACATAATCAGTCTTCCCAGCGGCATTTCTTTGACAAAATGGATCTTTCCTTACTGTTTCAATATTCTGTTCAATGCCATTAGTGCAATTCATTCTTCTGTATATGTGTGCTATACAAACCTCTGGATCAAACCTGCTTGGGAGAAGATGAATATCTAATTTGTCTAGTCTGGGCAATGACTGACATTAGGTTAAAGCCTCTTCTAGCAAATCACCAAACCTGATTAATTGTCATAGGAAGAGGACTTGGTGGAGATAGGAGCCAAATATTGCTACGTCCAGTTTGGAGAGTCCATCCAAAATGAGTTGGTTCAAAACATGCTCCAGGAGTGCATCCCAGCAAAGCTGCTGAAGTCTAAATCCAAGGAGAAGTGGGTGAGCCTCATCACATATGCTCACGCTAAGGTAAGAACACCCAGGGGTGCATACTGGGACTAACATAACCCATAGCTTCTGTCTTACATAACTTTGTTTTATAATGCATTTGTCCTTCTGTGCTTTCTTCTGGAACAGAAAATAAGTGTCCTAGAGGAATGTGGCAGAGGAAAAGAGGACCAATATATTTGGCCCCTATGGTTTACTAAGGAGGATTGAGCGGGGTGTCCCACTGAATGAATTTATGACAATTGAGAGGTTTCAACAAGTTGACAAATTGTGTATGGGCCTGGCAGGGGTGATGGATTGCTAATGGTGCACCCTGTTTCTTTCACTTCACTGAGCATTCGCTGCTGCTGCTGCTGCTGCTGATTTCCCACTTACCTCTTCTGTTCTCCTGCAGCTTTTCTCTTTCCCTTTGCCCTTCCCCCTCTGCGTTGGTGGCAATAGCAGCTGAAGTGAACAGTCTTTGAAACACTTGGGGAGAACTGACGGTCGTCTTTCAGTATTTTATCCTCGGTGGATGTGCACCAGGAAATCCCATATGTGTTGCAGAGCATTTGGAGGAATTCAGCAAACATGAATTCCAAACTGGACTCACTTGATCCATACCTTCCAGACTGAAATATGGATTGGGCATGGGTCCGCTTGAGAATCAACACTCGGTCCACATTCCATGATCAGGCGGTCAAGTATCCCAGAGTCTCTAAGAGCAGTGATGATGGAAATATCCACGTTCCCGTACATCTGCAATTCCTTTTGAGAACAGAAGTGCATCGTCAGTACCTGTTTTCCCAGTCTTATTTGTATATGTGGCTGCAGCTGTTGCTAAGTCAAAAGGAGACAGCTCATATCTGGCCTTTGGCAGTTTGGAGGTATTTAAAGATAGCTCTGCCACTTCAAAGGATTTTAAAGTATTTCTAAATCTGTGGGCTTGAATAGAGTTTTGAGGGTTTCCCCCATAAAAGTCTGCATAGACACAGAAGAGAGATGGTTGTCACTGAAGGGAAATCTGGAAGGGAGCAGACTTAGTCACCTCTCCATCTCTATGTTGCAGGCCCCTTATACCCAGGACCGACTTTCCCCTCAGAACGTGAAGGAGCAGCTGGTGGATTTTGCCCGCTTTCAGTGGCCTCTGCTCTTTTCTAGATTCTTTGAGGTCACCAAATTTTCAGGTAATGTCAACCCCTTTTGTGTGGGTGAGGGTACAGAGGGGAGGAATATCTGAGGTAAGAAAAGGTCGCCACACTACCTTTTTAAAAATTGTGTTTACAGGGCCAAGTCTGCCCAAGAACCATTTCATAGTGGCAATTAATTGGAAAGGGATCTGCTTCCTAGATGAGTCAGAAAAGAGACTTCTAGACCTGTCTTTCCCAGAAATCACTGGCATCCACACAAACAGGTAAGTCTGCTGGGACACCGTGGGCCCAAGAGAGTGTAGATACTGCATTCTCACTGACATTCTGCACAATATATGAAATTCATTTCATCATCGCAGGACCCTCTTGGGAAACTTTGGAATAAGTGCACATTCTGATCGTAGGAAGCTTGGGAAATAATCCCTTATTGACCATGCAAGGAAAGGTCAAGAACTGAGTGGGAGACAGTGCTGGAAGTCTTCCATTGTCAGTGGGATTGTGAACTTGGGGTTCAAAAACACCATGCAGGGGCTGGCACTCCACTGGGACTATTGCAGTGAAGCAGGTGACATGACAGAGTGCTCCCTCACAGCAGAGCAGCAGAGTCCCCTCTTGCAACTCTCAAGAAACCAAAGGGTGCTCAGCTCCTACCTCCTCTTCATATCGTTGGCCACATTTGATTCTTCTGTCTTCCTTTCTTGACAATTATGCCGGGGGAGGTTTTATGCAGGAAGCTGCCTTACACTGAGCCAGATCACTGGTCCACCCAGCTCAGTACTGCCTACAGTGGCTAGCAGTAGCTCTCCCAAGATTTCAGAGTGTTCTTTCCTAGTCCTACCAGACTCTGCTGCTGAACTATGGCCCTTCCCCAAAGTTTTAAAAAGCATCCTCTTTTTCAAGGAGCAGGTGTGGAGTTCTGTTTACTCAGAGTATGAAATCTTATATCATCTCACTATCCCTTACAGCACTGTGTTTCCTGTTCCCCCTTTGTTTGAGAATGAGCCTTGCAGGATAAGATGTCTCTGTAAGGAGACATGGAAGGGCTGAATGTACAAATTTGACCTCCCACTAGGAGTTGGTGATTCTGTTCTAGCTTTGGAAAACATCAGGTCTCGTCCTTCCCACCCCTTGCTTTTTGATCCATGTTAAGAGACTCTACTGTGTCTTTGAATTAATGGATTTGAGGACATTTGGACTCTTATTCTGAAGGCTGTAGGTAGATGTAGAGCTTTGCTTTCCTGCAGCTCCCAGAGTAATTAACAAATTACTTCTGTGTTTCACAGGGCAGTCAAGGCGTTCGGACAAAGTTGCACCCTCAACACCTTGCGTGCCGAAGAGTTTGTCTTGACATCGGCCAACAGCGTTGTCATTGCTGAGCTGGTGGTCATGTTTCTGCAAGGACTGAAAGAGAGGTCACAGTATGCTGTGGCAATGCAAGAAAACAAGCAGCAAGGTAACTTAGGGTGCGTTCAGATGGAGAAGTTTCCAAGGGTCCGGTTACGCTAAATCAGTGTGTCCAATGGAGGGCTGGTTTGGGCCCCTCTCTCTGCTGATAGATGTCAGGTGCAGATTATGACTCTCCCAGCAGCTGCTGGTGTGGTCCTATCCAAACTTGTGTGCATCATTTGTCCCCTCTTAGTGAAAGATGTCATTGAGCTGTTTACCAAAATGAGGCAGCATTCCTGGCTCGTAAACAGCAAACCGCCTAGCTTCACATGGATGGACTTTTGCTATTGGAAGAACTGAGGAAAAATTTTCCTCGTCTTTCCTGCAGTCTCAGTTCAAATGCTTCAGCTTCTCCACCTTCTTTTAAGGAAAAACATGTTCTTGAATTATTAAACACAATTTATATACCACTTGATTATAAGAAATACTCTTAAGTGGAAAGTGTTGAGAGATCCAGTCACAAATCTCCATCTCCTGAGGTGGCATGAGAAATTGTTAGTGGGAAACGTGAGCAGAAACAGGTAATGATGTAGCAGAAGAATGGAACAAAAACTAGACAGGTCACTGAGGTAAAAACAAGATTGGGAAAGAAGGGAAACTGTACACACCCCACATTTAAAGCACATACCCCACCCCACCCCAAAAAGAATCCTAGGATTCTTGAAACAAAAAAAAGTTTTTTCCTTCCAGTAGCACCTTAAAGACCAACTAAGTTAGTTCTTGGTATGAGCTTTCGTGTGCATGCACACTTCTTCAGATACACTGAAACAGAAGTTGCCAGATCCTTCTATATAGTGAGAAGGTGGGGAGGGGTATTACTCAGAAGGGTGGTGGGAATGGGTGATTGGCAGATAGCTGTGATGAGCCTGTTGACGACTCTTAACGACTGCAATAGGTCTTACAGGAAAAAGCAAGGGGTGAGAAGGTGAAAAATGGCTTTGTCATGTATAATGAGATAAGAATCCAATGTCTTTGTTCAGACCAGGTCTCTCCATGGTTTTAAGTTTGGTAATGAGTTGCAATTCAGCAGCTTCTCTTTCCAGTCTATTTCTGAAATTCCTTTGTAGTAAAACAGCTACTTTGAGATCTTGTATAGAATGTCCTGGGAGATTGAAGTGTTCTCCTACTGGTTTCTCTGTCTTGTGATTCTTGATGTCCGATTTATGTCCGTTTATTCTTTGGCGTAAGGTTTGGCCTGTTTGTCCAATATAGAGAGCTGAAGGACACTGTTGGCATTTGATGGCATATACAATGTTAGACGATGAGCAATTAAATAGTCCCGAGATGGTATGTGTGATGTTGTTGGGGCCAGTAATGGTGTTGTCCGGGTGTATGTGGCAGCAAAGTTGGCACCTGGGTTTATTGCAGGCTCTGGTGCCAGTGTCCGTGTTACGGCTGGTTGTAGTATTATTGTGGGTTAGGAGTTGTTTAAGATTGGGTGGCTGTCTGTAGGCAATGAAAGGTCTTCCTCCTAGAGCTTGAGAAAGAGAACTATCATTGTCCAGGAGAGGTTGTAGATCTCTGATGATGCGTTGTACTGTTTTAACTTGGGAGCTGTATGTGATGACTAGAGGTGTTCTGTTATTTTCTTTTTTGGGTTTGTCTTGCAGCAAGTTCTCTCTGGGTATCTGTCTGGCTCTATTGATCTGTTGTCTAACTTCATCTGCTGGGTATTTTAGTTCTAAAAAGGTTTGCTGTAGATCTCTTAGGTGAGAGTCTCTGTCTGTAGAATTGGAACAGATACGGTTGTAACGTAGTGCCTGGCTATATACAATGGACTGTTTGGTATGTTTGGGATGGTAGCTAGAGGCATGTAGATATGTTTGTCGGTCAGTTGGTTTACGGTATAAGGTGGTGTCTATGCGCCCATCCTGTATTTTTATAGTAGTGTCCAAAAAATGTATTTCTTGCATAGATTGATTCATTGTTAGGTTGATTGTGGGGTGAAAATCATTGAGTTTCTGGTGGAAGGTGTCCAGGGTCTGTTGACCATGTGTCCAGATGATAAAAATATCGTCAATGTATCGCAGGTACAAGAGAGGTTTGAGTGGGTGGGAGTTTAGGAAACGTTGTTCTAAATCTGCCATGAAGATGTTGGCATACTGTGGGGCCATGCGGGTGCCCATTGCTGTGCCGCTGATCTGAAGGAACAGGTCATCACCGAATTCGAAGTTGTTGTGGGTAAGGACAAATTGGCAGAGTTTGGTGGCAAAGTCCGCTGTGGTTTTATCTGAAATGGTGTTCCTTATAGCTTGTAAACCATCGTTGTGTGGGATGTTGGTATACAGAGATTCCACATCCATAGTAGCTAGTATAGTATTGTTGGGAAGATTATTTAAAGATTGTATTTTCCTCAGAAAATCTGTGGTGTCATGTACATAGCTGGGAGCACTGATGGCATATGGTTTCAGAACAGAGTCCATATAACCGGAGACACCTACTGTAATAGTGCCAATACCTGAAATGATGGGGCGTCCTGGATTTCCTGGTTTGTGTATTTTAGGTAGAAGATAGAAAGTTCCTGGTCGAGGTTCTGTTGGTGTGTTGGTGAGGATCTGTTCTTGGATGTGTGGGGGTAGCTCCTTAACAATCTTGTTCAGTTCTTTTTTGTATTCTTGTGTGGGGTCTGAGTCCAATTTTATGTAAAAGGCGGTATTGGAAAGTTGTCTGTGAGCCTCCTGAATGTAGTCAGTTTTGTTCATGATGACGACAGCTCCACCTTTGTCTGCTTCTTTAATTATAATGTCTGGGTTGTTTCTGAGATTATCTATGGCTCTCCTTTCAGCATGGTTTAGATTTTGTTGTAAGCGATGGTGTTTTCTGGTCACATCTGTTTGGATTCTGTGGCGGAAGCAGTCAATGTACAAGTCCAGTGTTTTTGTTTTGACTATGGCAGACCAACACGGCTACCTATCTGTAACTGAACCTAGGATTCTTGGTAAGAGTGCAGGAAATTGTAGCTTTGTGTGGCTTAAACTACAGTCTAGAGGATTCTTTGGAGCAGGATGTGTCTGCTTTAAGTGTATGGTGTGTACACAGCCTTATTTGACATTCTTTATTTATTTATTGTTAAATTTATATACCACCCTTCACCCGAAGATCTTAGGCAGTTCACAAGATAAACAAATGTGATTTGCTGTTCATGGCAAGTTACTCTCATGGCCCACTTGTCACATGCTTGATACAACCAGAGGTACCAGCTTCTGATGGAGAATGTGGGGGCCAACATCAAAGGACCTGGGGGCAGAGACGAACATGTCGGCAGCATGTCTTCCATGGCCAGCAGCTCCTTCCCCTCTGTGGCAGGAGGAGGAGAAGGAGGAGGAGAAGGAGGAGCTGGCTATTGAAGCTGCACTGTGCTCAGCTCCACACTTGGCCTCCTCCACAGAGGGCAGGTCTGTCCCTCTCCAAAAAATATCACAGGGGGACCAAAAGGGCTCAGCTTCTAGGAAGTGGCCCCCCTGATACAAACTCAGATATCAATATTTGCACAAAATGGCTGCATAACCGATCCCGCATAACCGGTCTTGTGAGAAAGTCTGAGGACTCATGGCTTGGTCTAACTCTGAAAACACCTCCCCATCCCCCACCCGATTTTCTCTGATGTACAATGGCTGGACAGCATTACTGCAGTTCTCTCTTTTTTTGCTTCCCAGATGACTCCACAATTCTGGCCTTTAAGAAGGGGGATTTACTGATTTTAGCCAAGGACAGAGGACTAGAAAAAAGCCAAGGCAGGATGCATGCCCGTGGCAGAAGACTGGAAGGAAGCCAAGGCTGGATCTATGCTCAGAATGAGCGAACTGGTAAATCTGGGCTTGTGTCACAAGATGCGATCTACGTCATCCCCACCGTTACGAAACCTTCTAGTCAATTACTGGTAAGGATAACCAAGATAAATGGCTTCCATCCCATCTCTGCTCACATCATCATCATATTTTTAAAGCACATATTCCCCTTCCAAAAAGAGTCCTGGGAACTTTAGGTTGCTAAGGGTGCTGGGAATTGTAGTTCTGTGACTGGTAAATTACAGCTCCCAGGATTCTTCAGGGGAGCCATGTGCATTAAATGTATGGCCTGGATATGACCTCTATTAAGGTAACATGCTGAAACCCACAAAAAAATCTGTAGAGTGTTTCAGAGGAATGGAAGAAAATAGCAGTACTGAACAAGGGCTTGCTTGGAGCCTTTGGGGAAATTGTCAAAGCTAACTCTGATCCTGTTTTAGAGCTTGAGTAGAAATCAGGCTTCCTCTTGAATTCCTAAATCTTTAGCAGAGCATGCTCAGAATTTTCACATGCTTATTAAAACTAAAACTGAGACCAGAACATTGGAATTATTCCCCCATAAAGGGGAACTTTTGATCTGTTGTGGACTGTAATTATTATTGAAGTACTTTAAATTGCATTTTTAACATTGTTCTCTGTTTTGAGTACAGTATTTGTTTCAATTAGCAGTTTCATGCGAGTTTCAAGTACATCGAAGCAGCAACAGTAGTTCCAGTTATACATTGACTTGATTTCTGGATTTGACATTGTGCTCTCTTGGGGCCTCTTTTAATACAATGCTTGTCCCTGTGGGAATTCTTTTGGAACTATTCCCCTCATTAAGGGAAATGTTGGCAGGCCTGGTAATCCTTCCTTGCTCTGAAGAAGTGTCTGCAAGCAGACCTGGCAGGAAATGAGTATCCTGCCCACAAATCTTTCCTGAAGCATCAGCACGGGTGGTCGGTGTCTGACATCTTGGCAAGATGCCTGTAGCCTTCAAGGGGCTGTGTCTTTTCAGAGCCTGCTGATGATGTCGCCTGAACAACGGAGGTTGGCGTCACTGAATTCTCGCACAGAGGAGCATGAGGAAGAAGAAGCAAAAGTGAAGCCATATACTCTGGAAGAATTCTCCTACGAGCACTTCAGGTATATCTATTCCTGTGCCTTGCAGCTTCCTATTCAGTTTCTCCCAGAGCCTCTTACTTCCTGAAAGTCATGCTGCTTTTTCAACCAACAATTGCATGTTATTGCGCTTAAACCCGTTTTAGTTATTGCATTCCACTCCATCTTCCATGTGATGGAAATGACTCTTGTGGTGACTCCTCTTGCTGTTCCTTATCTGCAGTGAAGCAGAGGACACAGTGAAGGTCGACCACTCCTCTGCTGATGGGCACTGAGATACTGTTCCAGCCAGGATTTTCCCCATATTCAAATGCAAATCAGAGTTGGCACCAATCTTCATTTGGCAACATAGAAAAAAGGGGCCTAATCTTCAGAAGTGTAAGAGAAACAGTGGAAACCTCCTCCCCTTGGGTCTAGTTAGCTCCTGCAAGGGTCATAATTTGGCCTGTGAGGCTGTTTCTCTATGCCCCCCTTAAGCCATATGTGTCATCAGGTGTGGCTGCATAGGAACATTCATGAGCTCAACATGCACTCCCAACTGTTCCAAGGCAAGCAGGGGTCACTCTTAATACTCTTCAGTTGATTGGTGCCAATAGGAAGCGCTGCTGGGATCAACTGCACTAGGGAGTTGCCTATCAGGAACTCCCTTGTTCAGCAGATGGCGCTGTCAAGAGTGGGGGGGGGCACCTGGCTCATTGGCCGGGTCCAGTCCCCCACCTCTGTGCTAGAGGGTGACCTGTTCAGTACTGGTAAATGTTAGCAGGGAATTTTAGGTTGGCTCCATGCCAGGCAGGGTACAGCCATAATCCTAGCTTTTTCGCAGGTGTATTACCCCTGCTTACTGGGAGGGGGAGAAGCAAAATTGTGGTGCAAGTGCATTGCTTTGAACCTGCCAGCAATTGAGTGGCTGCATTCTGCACAAGCTGCAATTTCCAAACAGTCTTAAAAGGCAGTCCCATGTACTGCACTGCAGCAATCGAAGCTTGAGGTTACCAGAGCAAAGAATACTGCAGCCAGGTTATACCTGTCCAGATAGATTTTCTCTGTTACATTTTTTATCCTATCCCAAGCAAATGTTAAGTCCAAATGGCAGTGCTTTGAGAAAATGTTCTTTTGTTTTCCCAGAGTTCCCGAAAAGGAGTCCATCAGCAAGGCGGTCTTACACAAGTCCCGTGGGCGGAGTCACCTATGGGCTCACTCTAGGGAACCCCTAAAACAGCCTTTGCTGAAGAAGGTGTGCACCAACTCTGACCTCTGGGACTTTGCTTGCCAGTCCTTCATTGATATCCTTTATGCTGGTGATAGGGTTGCATACCACCCCAATTTCCAAGTGGTGCCATATTCCAGAGTTCATGTTTCCTTTGGAAATGAGGCACAGCAGAGACTGTGGTGTCCTTATGATAAATGGTTCATACTATATACAATCTGAGCCTATGATGGAGGGGTTCATAGCATTCACACCCCCAAAAGAGAAGTCACAGAAGGCAGGTGGCCTGTTAATTGCTTTTGCTAGGCAGCACAGCCTAATTGTCACCGGGGGGCTCAGTCACTAGGAGTTCTCTGAAAAAGGAGAGGTGCTTGAAATTGCACATCATCTCTGCAAACTTTTCCTTACCTCTTTGCTCACCTATCATGAGATACATGGGAGACTACCCCTCAAAGCAGGAGAGGTCCCCTGCGGAGCTCACTGACCAGATATTTGTAGTGGCAATTCAGGAGGAAGTTCTGCGCGATGAGATCTACTGTCAGATCATGAAGCAGCTGACAGAGAACACCAACAGGTACCAAGGGCCAGACCTTTCCAACCATCTCTTACAGGACAGTTCCTTTTTATATCAATGTACCGTATTTCTTGGTCATTGTCAGAAAAAGAACTTACTGAGCTTTTAGCACTTCTGGCTTCTAGAATCTCCAAATCCAGCAGTGGAAGCCATTTCCACCCCTATGGTAACAATGGAGGGGGTGGGTCACAAAGAAGCCAGCTTGGATGGATAGTTTCCTAAGTCTCAAGAGCTGTTGGGTTAAGTAAATAAAATATATTAACGTTTCTAAGTAATTATTATTATTTCCCTCAAAACTACAGGTACAGCCTGAACAGTGGTTGGCAATTACTCTGGCTCTGCACAGGCCTTTTCCCTCCTAGTAAATCCCTGCTGAGTCACGCTCAGAAATTTATGGAGACTCGCCTGAAAGAGAACCTGGCTGTGGACTGCAGGCGTAGGATGCAAAGGGTGATGAGGTACAGAGGCTTTATCAATCCTTTGAGAAGGTTTTGTGTCCTCTGTCCCTAAGGTAACAGCAGAGTCCCACCTTGTACAAGGTGGCAGGAAATGTAAAACATATACAGTAAAGCATATGCAACATGTAACCTAATGTACAAAAGAAATTGAAAGGGACTAACCTTCCTTCCATACCAGGAGAGATTGATAGCATGACAGATGTGGGCATAATGCAGGTGTGCTCAAGACATACACACATTTCTCTTTTCTGCAGAACTCACAGGCAGCTCCCTCTGAATAGCAGGTGATGCCGGAGGGCTCTTGCTTTAGTGGGATTCGTTTTAGATTCAAAATAATTACATTTAAGGAATGAGAGCCCTGTGGTTTCTATGACGGTTTGGTTCCTCAGCTGAAGCCTCATCACAAATCCTATATTTGAAGCAACAGGTGCCTCAGAGCCCTGTGCCTGTCTTAGGGTGTAGTCCTTAGTAGGAGGAATAACTTGGGGTAAGAGAGGAGTCATCTATGAGCACAAAAATTCATGTCAGGGTAGCTGTTACTCTTCCATCAGAAGCCTCTGTTTCCTGCTCTCTTAATAGCTGTTTAGTGGCTTAACTTGAGGAATGGTCCTGGCTCAGTAGCAGAGCTCTTGTTTTGCATGCAAAGGTCTCCAGATTCTCCAGCATCTCCAGGTAGAGCTGGGAAGGATTCTCTGCCTGAAACCTTGGAGAGCCGTTGCCAGTCAGTGTAGACAGGACTGAACAAGGTGGACCAATTTTCGGACTTGGCATAAGGCTGAGTTGCAATAGACGGATGGCAGCTGCCCATGAGCAAATGCCCACCTCTGAGATTTCTACCCGCATTGCTATTTTCCAGGAGTGGCTGTCGGAAGTGGGCCCCACACAGCGTGGAAGTGGAGGCGATCCAGAAGAATATCACAAAGATTTCCCACAAGGTTTACTTTCCAAATGATACAGAGCAGGTGAGGCCAACTCTGCGATCTACCCGTATCTGTTAAATATATTGGAAGGTTGTTCTTTGTATTGTACAGTTAAAGGTAAAGGTAAAGGGGCCCCTGACCATTAGGTAAAGTCGTGACTGACTCTGGGGTTGCGGCGCTCATCTCACTTTATTGGCCAAGGGAGCCGGTGTACAGCTTCTGGGTCATGTGGCCAGCATGACTAAGCCGCTTCTGGTGAACCAGAGCAGCGCACGGAAACGCCATTTACCTTCCTTCCGGACCGGTACCTATTTATCTACTTGCACTTTGATCTGCTTTGGAACTGCTAGGTGGGCAGGAGCAGGGACCGAGCAACGGAGCTCACCCTGTCACGGGGATTTGAACCACCGACCTTCTGATCGGCAAGTCCTAGGCTCTGTGGTTTAACCCACAGCGCCACCCGCGTCCCATATTGTACATACAATCTAATAGACTTGATACTGCAGAAAAAGGAGACATGGAAGTGGGGGGAATGAATACAGTAAGCCCGCACCTTGCATGGGGGTTACATTTTGGGGAATCACACCTAAAGCCAAAATCGCATTATCATCAAAACCCATTTGGGTCAATGGTGGGAGGGTTGCCAAGGTTATTTTTCCTGGAACCCAGCCCCTTTTTCACCCTTGTCAGGTGCATAAAGTTGAATATGCACAAGCTAAATGAGTATAGGTTGTGGGCTTACTGTTCGTATTAGCAAATTCAGGTACCATTCCTTAATAATGTTTCATAACTGGCATGGCCACTCATTCAGGCATCTGTCTGAACACATGGGCTGCTCACTGGCGGAGGAAAAGAAGTGCAGGGTGAGCGCATCGCCCCTGGCAGCGCGATCCTGGTGGGGTGTCATCACAGCTGCCCCCCCCGCCTGCACTGAGCGCCATGCCCCCACAGGCGGCGTGCCACGCCCCCAGGATGCAGACCAGCCCTGCCCCCGCCTGCTCTCTGCCCCCCCCCAGGTGCCGGAGCATCCAGTGGACATAGAGAGAGGTGCTGCCTCACAGCATGGACTTGCATGTTTTCCTTCACTGGCTTCTAGTACAGCTTGGAGCCAAGGAGACAGATACCCAGCTCTTAGCGGTTTGTGTGCATCATGCAAGTTGTCCTCCGTTCCCTTTCCTTCCAGTCTACTCACTTTGGTCCCTCCACTGTTATGTTCCAGGCATTTGTGGTAGGGACAAACACAAAAGTACGGACTCTGTGTGAGACTATCGCCAGCCAGATGGAACTGAGTTCCTGGGAAGGATTCAGCCTCTTTGTCAAAACTGCAGACAAGGTAATTGGCAGAGAGGGCAGCCGTATAAAGCGAGTGTCTTTGATGGGCCCTTTTGGTCACATATCCACTGTGAGCTCTGTGTGATAATAATGCATGCTTCAACTTGTTTTTCTGGGTGAAAGAATAATGCTTTTTTTGCTTAATTTCTTTCCTTCATACGGGAAGCCTGCAACTTATGCAGGGTTTACATTCCAGGAATCGCACCTAAAGCCAAAATTGTGTATACTCAAAAACACATTCAGTGGCAGGTGGGTTTGCCAAAGTCATTTCCCCAGAACCCTGCCCTTTCCGGAGTGGACTTTGGCAAACCTGCATTATGGCACACTTTGCAAGGCCAAAATTTGGCACCCCCAAATGGATCTTCTCAATTTTGCACACCCTTGGCTTGGCGCCCTGTGCATTGGAACCACCCTCATTGCCCTAAATCTGATGCTGCCCCTTTCCACCCCCTTTTTATTTATCACACAAGTTAAATGTTTGTAAGTTGCAGGGTTACTGTACCTGTTTAATAAGACCCATGGTCTAACACATGCCAGCATCATTTGTGTTTAATTCCATAAGCTACTGCAGTTACTGCAACATTACTGCAGCGTTACTGCAACGTTGCAGTTACTGCAACGGGAACTATGGGGGTTGAACTGATTCTTTGTGCAAACTCCCCTCTCATTCATCTTTTCTTTCTTAGGTGATCAGCCAGAATGAAGCAGATTACTTCTTTGACTCTTTGAGACAGGTGACTGATTGGACGCGGAAGAACAGGCCGAGCAGAGAGGGTATGGAAATGGGTGGATGGATTCTTGGGTGTTTGTTTACCAGGGACAGCTCTGGTATTAGGAAACAGAAGAAGAGTTCAGGAAGCAACTCATTTTATTGCCAGAATTAATCAGTTCTCTCTTTGTTATCATTGCTCTCTGGTGTGTGTTCTGTGTCTACACCTGGTGGCATGAATTGATTGGCTCAGCTTGACAAAAAGGCTCATTTAAAAATAGTGGAATGAGTCCAGACTCTAGATAGTTATGTAAATAATTTTTGTTTGCCACATTAGTTGGTGGATCTGGCAATTGCTTGTTCCACTTTGAAATTTGTTCATTGCCATATAAGATATCATAACCCCCACATCCTCAAAGGAGACAGCACAATTCCATTTCCTGAACAAACCTAAATATATATTTACAGGTTCCTTCTTTGCTTGTATGCCAACTTCTAAATTTGGATTCAGTTTCATTGTTGGGTGGGCTAGGGACCATATTTTTGGCACCTGGCTTTCTTGAGAGTAATATGAAGCATAAAAAAAAATACTTATGCATAATCAGGCTATATAAATGAGTGTTATGAGATTTCTTCACCATTTAAATGTATATAACACTGTTTTCCTAGTGGCTCCAACCACTGTGAATTACCAGGTGTATTTCATGAGAAAGTTATGGCTGAATGTGACTCCTGGGAAGGACTTAAAGGCTGACTGCATCTTTCATTATCATCAGGTAATTAACAGGGTTGATATTTATAGCATACCACTGACAGTAGTGATAACAATAATGATGAGAGGTCTACAAATCATGGCCAGTCTTGATATTAAAGTTCTAGTTTCTACTAGCCAATTGTGAAGTCCTGTCCCACCACGATACACAAGCGGCAGAGGCCCTGCAGGCAGCATGCCTATGGGTGCCCCACCTGCCCTGCTGCCACCATCAGCAGAATCTTATCCATTTGGGGAGAGCTTGTAGAGCACGCAAAATCTCACATGATCTGGGGGGGGGGGAGAGATTTCCCTCAAAATCAATCCAATCTTTCCCCAAATCAGCACTGATGGTGGTGCTGGTTCTCTACCAGCAGCAGATGCAGCAGGGCAAAGCAGCAACAGCAACTTCAGGGGCTGCAGGTAGAAGGAATCAAGCTCTATGGGTGGTATTCAACCAAGTTTTACTCAGAGTAGACTCATTGAAATTAAGAGCTATTTTAGTAATGATCATTAATTTCCAGTTTCTAGTTGAATGCCACCCCTATGTATGTTTGATCTGGTTTCTCTGCCTGCTTAATTGATTAGCATAGATAAGATGCCTAAGGAAGAATTCTCCTAAGGATGCTTCCATTGTCTCTCCACCTTTTGAAACTGAGCTTAACTGTCCCAAACAATAGTAAAACTTCAAAGGTTCTTTATCACTTCATTAACTTTCCAGAGCAGGGAGGGCTGCACAATTACCTTGGCAAGTGGTTTTGTTGAAGGCTAATCATCATACTAAAAGGTAAAGGAATTGATGGGTTACTTGGTTTGAAGGAGGTAGGTCTTTTGGAATACACAGGTGAGATTAATCTCGGAGATATCTGGGATTCTCCTGTAATTATTTCCCTCTTGTTGCTGGATAGGAATGGCTGCAAGTCCAATGCCCAGAGCAGATAGAATATACTAAGGACTGTCCTTTCTGAACCCACTGTGGTTTCTCTGAGTCATACAGATTTGTGGAGAATCAGTATGAGTTGAAGATTCACATGATTTGTGGACAGTGGTTATTTACAATTCCTGGAAAATGTGTCATCATCAAACCAGTAAATGTTATAAAGCACTGAGTGTGGTCTCTTGGGCCCAGGTTTAGAATTTAGATGTTTTAATGCTTTCCCTCACTCTCACTAAGTTCCTTGCTTTGATTTTACAGGGACAAATACAGTGCCTACCCTGAAACCAAAAGCAAAGCACAATCACTCGTTCTCTCTCTCTCTCACACACACGCATGCGCGCGCACCCACCCACACTGCAGAGAGTAGGGTTAACAGATCAATGTATCTTCAATTGTATCTTTCAGGAGCAACCAAAGTATCTACGTGGATATCACAAGTGCTCAAAAGAGGATGCCATCCAATTAGCTGGGCTGATTTTCAAGGTTAACTATAACAATGATCGAACGCAATATGCAGCAATTCCCAAAATATTGAAGGAACTAGTGCCTGAGAACATGATCCGAACAGCATCTCCAGAGGAGTGGAAACGGGTAAGAAGAATGATTTGATTGTTGCTTCTTGAACAGTGGGCTGGGGCCCATCAGTGGGCCTGCCCTCTGCCTCCATTTGCCACTGACTGTGTTCCTGCACTGCCATTTTGTTTCTGGTGGCCTCAGTAACCTTTTCAAGTAGGCCCTGAGGGTTGAAGGTTTGAGAACTCTAGAGTGTCATAAATTTATATTTGTCCTGGCTTTTGTTTGGGTTGGGACCACCCTGCGGCTACTGATCATGCCTCAATAGTACCCCCTCCCAGTTTATGAGCAAATAAAACCAATTTTGCTGTCCACAAAGCTTCCCACTGTTGGCAGTCCTTTCAGAGACCCTCTGAAGTCACCACAGTTGCTAAAACTCTTTAAAAATGGCAGGCATCATGCTGTACTTACTTTATTTGGATTTTTAACTCACTCAAACCTGAAGACCCAAAGGATGGGTGTTTTCTATCATTCTAATCCAAGGGTGGGGAGGTGCTTCAGTAAATAAATTTATGTAACAAGGAGCATTAGAGAAGTTTTGCATTCTTCATACCTGGGAGCAATTACTTGAGACCCATTACTGTGAGAGAAAGATGCCCCACCATTTTGACTCGTGTGTATTTTTATGCAGAATATTACTTCTGTCGCCAGCAAACATGAACAGAAGACTGTGGACGAGGCCAAGATTGCCTTCTTGAAGTACATACATCGTTGGCCAACATTTGGCTCAGCCTTCTTCGAAGTGAAGGTGAGTTTCAAAGGTGCTGTTTTTATGTGTGCCTCCATTTGGAAAGCTGCTTTCTGCAGAGTAGAAGCTTCTTCTATTGTCCTGCTTCTTTTAAGCTCTTGAGTCTACTTAAGGCCCATTCCTGTGATGTGGTGTCTTTGGCATTGATGCCACCTCTGTTCTGAAGAAAAGCCACTTTGGGAGTGGGGTGAAATTGTAGGAGGAGATGAAGCTTAACCATTTCTCCCTTAGCTGGTTCCCAGTTCCAAATAGCTCCCATGTGTCTGAAGCCAAATATGGGAGGAGTAAGGCACTGAGTGTTTGTAATAACATTCATTATTTGCAGCGTGCAGTATTCCCATGACACACACACTTGATTTTCTTATTGTTACATACATTTTGACTGAGAACTCTTTAGATTCTTGTGCAAATAAGAGGACACTGACAGCTGGTGATTTAAAATAGTTCAACAGCTATCACTCATTTTTTTCTTCCTCTTTACTAGCAAACCTCGGAGCCAAATATCCCTGACATTGTATTGATTGCTATCAACAAACAAGGAGTCTCTCTAATACATATGAAATCTAAGGTAAGAGTCATATTTTGATACTTGACAGCGAACCTACCCATTGGAAAAGGTACACACACACACTGAGCTATGCCATAAGTTTCATTCAAAAAACCGTTTAAGGTAAAGGCATAGGGAGATGTGATGAGAGCTGTGGATTCCAGCAGGAAATGTACTTTTCTTCAACAGAAGCAGAACTGTACATTGGCCAACAGAATTTAGTTTTCAGCCTCAGACATTTATCTAGTATTCCCTTAAGCATTAAGGGAAATAAAAACAATTTTATAAAGAAGGGATAAACATGAGACCTGTACACCCAGGAAGGAGAAACTCAGATGGTATCTTCTTGGAAGGATCCTTCAGGCAACATTGCCAGACAGCAGATAAACAGAAGCTTGGCTTCTATTCTATGGTCAGAAGTGCTATTTAAGATCAATAGGGATTGGTGTAGAAGATAATCTGATGAGGCATCAGCACAGAACTGCGTCCTGGAAAACCAGATGTGCCACATGTCTCTTTTTGTAGAGAACTACCTGAGTTGTTTGTTCTAATAAAACTTACATGTAGCATTTATTTTGATTTTAAATTGCAGGAGATCTTGACAGTTTACCCTTTCACTAAAATCTCCAACTGGAGCAGTGGCAGCACATATTTCCACATGACCATAGGGAACCTGGTACGAGGGAGCCGGATCCTTTGTGAGACTTCCCTGGTAAGAAAAGCTTATGATTTCAGATTTGCTCAAGACCATCCACTGAGGAAGGAAGGACCTGGTGATTACTGGTTAACCCTTTTTCTCCTTCCTCTAATGGTGCACTGATTAAATGTCACCAAGAGCTATTTCAAATATTTACACATTGCTCCCCTTTTCTCAAACCTGAATAATTGTTCTGCCTTGGGTAGTTGCGAAAAATCCTGAAATAGATGAAGTCTCTTCTTGCCTTAGATAACATGGTATGTGTGTTAAACAGCAGAAAGATATAATTGCAACGGGCTTGGGATTGTGGAGGAAACAGAACTGGCTTGTATTATGTGCATATTGGTGGTTTTGGGAACTTAGGCACATATTATATTACTACAAAAGGTATATGGGGTAGAAGATTCACTTCTTGTGGGAGTCAAAGCTCCCACAGCTGTGCCATAGTGTCAACCTAGGGAAAATACATACACAGAGAAATGTTTTGTGTTTTAAATTAGAATGCCTCAAACTACTTAGACAGTTTTTTGAACAAGATGTATATATCTGTCAATCAGCACCCATTATTAACTTTTAATTTATTTTTAAAGTGGTTTTCTTTGTCTCATGACCAACTAGGACATTCTGAGAGATCAATTCCTTAAGACTACTTGTGCAGTCACCAAATAAGTTGGGAAGGGCATCATTTACCTCACCCTTGAAATGCCCAATTAATGTTTTATAACCCGTTTACAACCCATCTCCTGTGACTTATGATATTTTATGTTGCTTTTCCACAAACCACCGAATTCCAATTTTATCAGAGCAAAACATAAGTTTTTTGTACACTGCTTAGCAGTGTTAATATCTTAAGCCAACAGTATTTGCAGGAGTAACAACAGAATGCTGCTTATCTTAACTGGCTGGTCTACTATTGTGAAACATTCCATGACTGCTAAAGGGTCTCATGTCTGTCTCGCTCTTTCCAGGGTAGTTCATTAAATGTCTTTTATTTTTCCTTCAGGGATACAAAATGGATGACCTGCTGACGTCATATGTGCACTTGTTATTGAATGCTGCAAACAAACAGAAGGATTCACATCTCCCTGCCTAAGGATGTGCAGAGACCATCATTCACAGGCTGTGCCAAACTGAAAATTTGCCACATATTGGAAGGAATTCATTTTTAGCTTTACATTTGTCAGCGCAGTCTCTAGTTTTACCTCTTCTTGACCCTAGGGGAGTGAACCAAAAGCTGCTGTTGTAGCAAAAAGGTATTTGTTTTTAAACTAACTACAGCTTAAAACATTGTATGACTCATTGATTTCAACAAGGCTAGCTGTCATTCCCCCCGCTTTTCTGGAAGTACCGTATTTTTCGCACCATAGGACGCACTTTTCCCCCTCCAAAAATGAAGGGGAAATGTGTGTGCGTCCTATGGTGCGAATGCAGGCTTTCGCTGAAGCCTGGAGAGCGAGAGGCATCGGTGCGCACCGACCCCTCTCGCTCTCCAGGCTTCAGGAAGCTATCAGCAAGCCTGGGGAGCCCGGTGGGAGTTCCCGCGGGCTCACAAGGCTTGCGGGCAGCAGCCTGCAGCCCCCGTGAGTGTCCGCAAGCCTTGCGCGCCCGGCGGGAGCGCGCGAGGCTTGGCGCGGCAACCTGTCGCCCGAAGCACCGGGAGCCCTCCGGAGGGCTCCCCGTGCTTTGGGCGAGTGTCCGCAAGCCTTGCGCGCCCGGCAGGAGGTCCTGCCGAGCGCGTGAGGCTTGGGGCGGCAGCCTGTCGCCCGAAGCATGGGGAGCCCTCCGGAGGGCTCCCCGTGCTTCGGGCAAGTGTCTGCAAGCCTTGCGTGCCCGGCGGGAGGTCCCGCCGAGCACGTGAGGCTTGGGGCGGCAGCCTGTCACCCGAAGCATGGGGAGCCCTCCGGAGGGCTCCCCATGCTTCGGGCGAGTGTTCGCAAGCCTTGCGCGCCCGGCGGGAGCTCCCGCCGGGCGCGCAAGACTTGGGGCGGCAGCCTGCAGCCCGAAGCATGCGGAGCCCTCCGGAGGGTGCCCCGTGCTTCGGGCAGGTGTGCGCAAGGCTTGGGGCGGCAGCCGCGGCTGGGGGGGGGGATAAAATTATTTTATTCATTTCCCCCCCCAAAAAAGAGGTGCGTCCTATGGGCCGGTGCGCCCTATAGAACGAAAAATACGGTATATCCTGTACTAGATTATGCCATCCTTTCCTATTGAGCAGGGACAGGAATGCAGGACAGTCCTGGCATGTGCCAGGCATCAGCACAAACCTGCAGCACACATGGCAAAAGGTGGCTGTTACCTTTTAAGTCGTGGTGAAGTACTACAAATGAATGGAAGCAGCATCTTCACGATGTAAAGAGTCGGTCCGTGACTGTTGCCTTAGCTTAAGAAACATGCTTCTGCTAGGAAGCATGCGTAGGATTGTGTTCTGTCAGTTTCAGCAGTGAGGCTGCCTTTAGTGTCCTCACATTTTCAGCAGATGAGGAAAGACTACTGTTGGCTTCCCCCTGTCATTTGCCAAAGTAGTCACAATAGTTAGTCTTTGTTCAGCTTAGGAGAAGGTGCACAGTTTTGCAATGAAGGTTTTTTCCTGCTTGGGTATTGGGGGATTAGAGCTTCAGTAAC
Source organism: Podarcis raffonei (assembly GCF_027172205.1). NCBI lineage: Eukaryota > Metazoa > Chordata > Lepidosauria > Squamata > Lacertidae > Podarcis > Podarcis raffonei. Next base: position 61,956,255 of record NC_070606.1, on the reverse strand, counting down.
TTTGTGCAGCTAAATGAGTGCCACACCTTTCAGAGTACTTGACCTTTGAAAAAGAACATCCAGACATTCCATGCACAGCATCCATTGCTGGCAGGGAATGCTGACCTGGGGTCAAGATTGTACTGTATTTTTGAATTCTTCATGTAAATCCAATTTGAAGTTTTTGATTAAAAATATTTTGAGTGTCCACTTTCTAAAGAGAATTGCAAAGTAATGGGAGTGATATTGTCAACTTTCTTCTAGAAATGTATATCTAAGAATAAATCAAACTCTTGAACAGCTTACCTCAGTCCTCTGTTGTCAGAATGCTTAAGGCTACAGCTTGGGTGAAAGAATCCTTCCTGCACAACAGCTGTAATTCCAGTGAAATACATTAAGCAGTAAAATCAACATTCTGCTTTAGTTAAAGGAGATGACCAGCTTCTGTATTCTTGAGGGCTACTCTTTCTCCACACAGTGGCCTGGGGCTGGAACTGTATTTTGTCACAGAAACTGATTATTCACAAGTAATTGGACACCACAATAAAGCTGGAATCCTCTAACGATAAGGGTCTCACAGCTATGGGGCATTACATTAGATGTAAATACGTACATTTGCACATTGCAGAAGAAAGATGCAACATTACACTCTGGAATATATACAATATATCTTAAAACATTTCTTTCATTTCCTTACTAGTGAAAGCTGGCAGGCATTTAACCATATTATGCTGAATATTTGGTAGATCCATCAGGACCAAACAAATGGTCCAGTAACTACAGCAGAACACCTGTTGGCCAGAGCAGCTTACAATGCTATACCTTTACTATTACATTACTTAGACGTCTTAATGACATTTCAGTAACATTTGCAAAATAACTTACTGCAGCAAGTTCTTGCACCAAATAAAAGCAATCCAAGATGTGCAGTTTTAAAATAATCTTTACTGTGAAGAGTGAGTTGTCATTTCAAGAGTATATGGTAAAATGGAGGAATACAGTATTTTAATCATGAGGATGCACCCTTTTGCTAGTGAAATTACAAGATCCTGGAGCAAAATACTGGCAGGAAACTACGTAGGTCTTACAAAAGTGTGATGCCATGCATTATTGTATGAATGGGATCTTATACAAAATGAATCATTTTTAGTAGCAAGTGATATAAAATATGTTAATACAAAAACTATATCATTATAACAATATATTATAAGCAGTTAAATCTACATTCAGTGCAATTACTGGAAGGATAATATACGTAATATGAATTAAATTGCTATTTACCTATAATTTTGGCACTTTCAGATTGCCTTGATGGAGCAAAAGTCGCTTCTCATAGACTGGTCAATAAAGCTGTAACAAACTAATACTTGTTTGTAGTTAAGATGTAAAATGTGCTTTCAACAGTTGCAAAAAAGCAACTCCACCCTTACTTTCCACCCCCCCCCCATTACTTATTTTAATAAGAAATATACACATTTGATAACACCAATGCACAACAGCATCTCTGCGTAAATGCTTGGCCTTTACATGCCATTTTTCATGCTTGCTCACAGCCCTGGTTCCCCTGATGTGCTGCTTCTGTGCCATTTTTAAACAAGGCAGCTTCTTCCTCCATTCACCAAGTGAGTGGCAATGAGAAACCACATTGTGAACAATATGTCTTCATGGAATCAGTCTGATTAGACTCTGTGGTGACAACAGCGAGAGCAAATGAGACTGTAGTGCCCTCCCTCTGAAGATTCATTCAAGCTACAGTCACACAAGAACTCATATTGGACTTACACATTCCAGTACACACCCAAATACACATTCCAGCAGACAACACTCACTGCTGGATGCACATTGCATTGCACATCCAGTCAATACTTTCTTTTTTGTAGTACTTCATTGTAAAAGTTCAATGTTGCTCGCCACCTCAACACGTACACCATTTTAACCCAAAGATGGGGTCCTTTTTCAAGGGGCACAAAATATTTACAAACTCAGGCTTCTGGTTTGGTTCAGCTCTTCTAATCACTCTCACTAGGCTGCCCTGAAACAGCCATTTACTTACCCCAATAAAAGTAAATTATTTCCCAGCCAATCAATTTTGTTTCTTTTTCAATGGACAGGTTCTGTATTTAGAAGATGAACATTGTGACAAAACTGCAAACAATTGATACTTCATATTAGATAACTCTGGAGATTTGTACCACAGTGATTACTTTCCTGAAGGTCTCCTAAGATTAATTTGAGCTATGGCATTTCAAATATCTCTCCCTAATCCATCTTTCTAACAGGACATTTCCATTCATCACAAATTTCATGTTTTAATGTATTTGCCTAACATTTCATTTTGAAAGGATAGCACTGATTTCTTACACTGTTAAAGCTGGCCTGAAAGCCTATCTGATATGGCACCCAGTCTTGGCATATTTGTATTAGGAAGAATAGTATAATAAAATCTGTTTTTCTATGGAGCACTACATTAAAATCGTTAAAGCGGATCCATATCACTTGCTGGATCAGGAATCTGTATCATAAATCTACATTGCTTTACTTACTTTCAAACATGCATCTCCACTAGTCACATATATGCCATTTTAAGGCATAACCAGCATTGGTCTAAGGCATAAGAATTGTGTTCCCTAGGTACAGGAGTGCCAGCTTGGCCCTTCAACCATGGATGCTTGGGGCCATGGGTGCCATGGCCCTGGCCCCAAAATTTGTGGGTGTCCAGCCCCTTCATGGGGAATTTTGTGGGTGCTCCGGCACCCAGAGCCCCAGGGAATTGGCACCTATGTCTAGGTATGTTGCAGAGGAAGATTCTGCATGAATTGTGTTTTGACTTCTTGACAGTAGACCCTGTGCCTTGTTCCTACAGTGCCTTAGTAAGAATGAGAACCACAATGCTCTCACACAACTTCTCCACTCACAAGGGATATCACTTTCATTTCAGTGTTGTGGGCAAACCACATAGACTCAAAGTTCTGTGTTTAACTCCATTTAAATATGACAGCACATATACATGTGTACCATTTTAAATGGAGCACATAGAGGGCTCTGGATGAGACTGACAACCAATTCAGTGTGAGTCCAAATTTAGGAGTACTTATCCTAGACACCTAAGAAAATTATGTCCTACATTGTGAAACATGTTCCTCTATATTTGTGCTTGGAGGATAGTCTCAAATCAAGAGATGGGCAATCCTCTTGTGCTATTAGTTGTGACAATACAAACTAAGTGCTAGTAAGTAAGTAGCAGATAAATAATGGTATTTGAGGACTAGTTTGGGAGAAGAGGATAGAAAAACCAGTCCTCTCCCATCAGTAGAAGCAATACAGGATTCTTAACATTGTTATAGTAGTAAATACCGTAAGTAAGATTTATGCTTTTCTATATTAAACAGTCTTGTTCTGTGCTAGTGTTTATCTTCCTATTACAGGAAAGGAAATACTATGGTGTAATTTGAGGAGAACTTAGGTTGAAATGACAAAATTATGGAGAAACACAGGGCTCCCAAACTCACATGGTCTGGTACTGCTAATGATAGGGTGGGAAGGAGCACACAGTGAAGAACTGGCAGGTGGAAGACTGCTTCATACTTCCACTGTCTGCCACTTTCCCCATACCCAGCAACCTCTCCCTCCCTGCACCATACCATCCCTCTCCTCTGGCACATACCCTGAGCTCCAAGACTGGAAATGACAGAAAAGTGGCTGGGAGAAAAGGATTAAGCACACAAAGCTGTTTTCAGATGTGTCCTGGAATATGTATTTTGCTGAGATCCACTATGTTTGGGAACATGTATTTGCTGAGGTAATAAATAGCTCCAGCTTCAGAGACCATTAAGAAGATTGCTTTCCCACTTTCACTGAAATGAATGTACATTGTAGGAAGACTACGTTTGGGTTAAGACTCCAGGGATTTACTTAAACTTTGTCACAACAGACAAAAAAAGAGTGCTTGCTAATATGGAGGAGAGGTCTAAATCAGGCTTCCTCAACCTCAGCCCTCCAGATGTTTTGAGACTACCCACCATCCCTGATCACTGGTCCTGCTAGTTAGGGATCATAGGAGTTGTAGGCCAAAAACATCTGGAGGGCTGAGGTTGAGGAAGCCTGGTCTAAACGCTCAGAAATCTAAAAAATGCAGGCACCAAGAACAGTCTCTTTCAAAAATGATAGGCTTACAGTTCAGGTACTTTGGTCCATCCAGATTCTATATTATGCAATCCTGGCCTATGCAGCTTAGCTACTACAGCAGGAAAGGTCAGCCAGATAATAAAAACAATCCAGGCTTATGCTAAATAATGTCAAACTATTAACATGAGTTAACTAACAATTGCAAGGAAAATTATTACTTGGTTTTGATTAGTCCATTGCAATTTTAAGAGAATGTTCAAGAGGCATGTTAAATGAAAAATAAATGTGTTTTTGTGCTGTTTTTGGAAGAAAAGGGTTAAGTAGTCTTTTTCTACCCAACCTTCCTGTGTTCCCACTTGCAGTGTGGCCAGGCTAATTTTGGTATAAAAGCAGAGAGAGAGAGAGAGAGAGAGAGAGAGAGAGAGAGAGAGAAGGGGGAAGAAGACAGAAGAATTCAAGTAAGTGTGTAACATGAACCTGAATCTCAAAACAAAATGGGCAAATAGTGAGAGAACATGATACACAACTTATACAAAAGGGAAAATCATAGTGCATTATTGCATATTGCCACCATTCTCTTCTGGAGGACAGCCTCTACACACACTATACCTGAGCAGAATAAACATTCAGAGTGCAAGATATAACTGGTGAGCTTTTGTTTGTCTTGAGTCCTTGAAACCATTTTTAAAAGTTCCTTTTGTGATCTGTAGCTGGTGAGGGTGCATACAGTCAGCAGAGGGTACAGACCTGTTTAAGCGGAGTTTAAGTCCAGAGCTTTTGGGTGAGTTTTCTTGGAGGCCAACTCAGACAGCTTCTTCAGCCTCTTCTTCAGCTCCAAAGGGAATTTCTCATAGCACTTCTTGCACACTGGCTTCATGTCGAATTCCACAAACTTATTCCTTTCAAAGAAATACAGAAGGATTTACTTTTCAGTTAGGAAGTCATGTGAGGCTTAACATCTAAGTGAGTAAGGTATGTGGTATACATTCCTTTCATTTTTTAAAAAAACTTGCCAATATAAAATCTGTTCCAAATGAATGAGTTAGAACTATGCAAGTAGAAGATCTCTCGTCCAGTCTTCAGCATCGCAGGTTTAAAAGGGTAAAACAAAGAAATATATTTGCCAGTGAGGCTGGGGAGCCACTGCCTGCCAGGTACTGGACGCAGACTGCTTCCCTTGTCCATTTCTGTTCTCTGTCTGAGATACAAAGGATCCCAATCAGAGCTTTCTCTGAAGAAAGAAAGAAAACGTGACTGCTCCGGAAAAGGCTAGGATCAAAGTGTGTGGACTTTTCATGATTTCTGAAAGGGTATCGGTTTAACGCTTGCTTCTTTTTCTTGCATTTTTCACATCTTTTCATAAAATGAATATGTCTCATAAACTCAGTGCTTGAAATTCCAGGTAAGTGTGCTCAATTGTGACTAGATCTTCTTAGATACTTGCTCCAGCCTGCTACTTCAAGCAGCAGGCTTGGGGGTGGGGGAAAGGCACTTCTTCTAAAACAAAATTTGCTGGTGGAGCAAGCTCCGGCCTGTCATGTCAATCAACAAACTGGGAAATCAAAATACAAGCAGATTGGGTAGTGAGCAAGTGCCATGGCCAGCCAATCGACACAATGGAATAAAGCCTATCTTGATAGAAGATTTGCTTACAGGTATGCATACTGTGACCCTACTGGCAGGCTTAAGTGACTATCTGAAAGCAAATCTTATGAATGAGCCCTCCACCTTGCAAGTTGACATGACATGCCCCCTCCTTGAAAGTAATTATGGCACTGTTCCCGTCACACATTAGTTGCAAGTGCAACAGGACTAGCATAGGAACACTGCAAGATAAGGAGTGTCAGTCTGGACTATCTGGTTCCAAAAAGAAATGTCAAACTACTTGCTGGTGATGGAACACTTGTTTGAGTGTATACTTGTATACATATTTTCTCAGTGATTTCAAGGAGTGTCTCCTATGATTTACACGCTTCTCTTGCCAAACTTGAGCCAGTTACTCTGACCACAATGTAACACTGCCAGACTGCAGTAACTCCCTGAGTCATGTTACCTTCCCCCCCAGGACAGCCTTTGCTGGCAACTTACTTCAATGTGAGTTTGATGTTGCAGGTGGAACAAGCGAAGCAGTTCACACACCAAGCCTTGTTGAGAGCAGAGACCACTAGTGGAAAATATGAAACAAGGGTGGGTTATCAAACTGCAGAACTGTACCAAATTGAGCAAGGACAGATGTGGGGGGAAATCAATCACTGAGGCCTTGTCCGTGCAGGGCTGCAACAGCTGCATTGACAAACAGGCTTAAACTTACCATCCCCCTCAATCACATGGCTGCAGTTATAGCAGACATCTCCAAAGAGCTGTGCAGAAAAACAAAAAAGCAAAACAAAATGAGCTTTTTTAAACTAATGGAGGGGGTCTGTCTGCCCCTTTTTATCAAATCAGACAACTTGGTCCCAACAATGGATTAATTTAGTGCCTCTACAATAGTGCCCCACATTACTTTACACATTTCAGGCACCTCAATAGCTTTTCTCACACATTTGCACAACAATCAAACTTGCATTCCCAAGGCTGCTTTTTGCACCCTTTGATAGGAATGGCACACCACAGTAGTGTGCAGCGTATACCTGTCAGGGGGGAAATGTGAGCTAAAAAAACAACAATGCAGATCCTTGGGACTAGAAATATCTTTCTAAGAGAGGATGTGTACTGGGTTTTCTGGACTTAAAAAATAGTGGCTATTGCTTATTCTGAATCTGTTAATCCGTAAGGGACAGGCCGAGGATCTGTTGGAGGGCAACATGCCTGCAATCCATTTCATCTTCACAAGGTTTCTATTGTGTTTTCTCCTCAGGGTTTCACTTCCTCAGGAATTAATGTTAACACAGGTGTTTGGTGCTTTGAAAAAAAACTTGATCTGCAAGAGGCAGGAATGGGCTGTCCCTAAATGCTGCCTTGCATTTAGGACCGCTTACTGGCGGGAAGGTAAACGGCGTTTCCGTGTGCTGCGCTGGCTCGCCAGATGCAGCTTGTCACGCTGGCCACGTGACCTGGAAGTGTCTCCGGACAGCGCTGGCCCCCGGCCTCTTGAGTGAGATGGGCGCACAACCCCAGAGTCTGTCAAGACTGGCCCGTACGGGCAGGGGTACCTTTACCTTTACCTTTAAATGCTGCCTCCAAGCAATTTTGTTATAGTCTGCTTTATTCCATCCCGAGTGCAGTGCAACCTGGCATCAAAGACAATTTGCAGGTGTGTACCCAGTTGTCTGTTTTCTTCCCCTTACAGATTTGCTAAGTGCCTTACATGGAGTGCTAGCAAAGTGCCATCAGTAGGACAGTCTGCATTTACTTTCTCCCACCAAAGTGGATGTGTCTCTCTTTAACTTTTGTAAGAGAAAGGAAATGTGCAGCAATTAATGACACTGTTGAAGTGGAATAAAAGCCTCGCACATGCTCCTATCTCAAGTATTTCCAAATGCAGCTTTACAGCTACAAGTTAAGCAGGGTAAGGTTAAGAACTTTGAGTGACCCTGCAAAGAAGTAGGAAGAGACAATGAGCCCCACCCCCACCCGTGTGCTTAATGGGCAGAAGCCCATTGTCTTCCCTCCCCTCTCAACTGGCTCCTTCTGACACTGGCCTTCCAGCGCATGCATAATCTCGTACAGTGATGAGGCTGCATGGTATCTGAAGCTCAGCGAGATACAGAAAAACGGGCATAGGTATGTACTGTGACATGTTCCCCACTTCCTGAGTGATAGAGGCTACAGTATTGGGTATAGCTTCCTTTGAAAGACAAAACTCTGGAGATATATTTGTAAAGAAAGCAATCTTGTGCAGCCCCCCCCCCCAAGTTTCCAGCTAGAGAACTCTTGGCACTGGCTTTCTCCCCCCAAAAAAAAATTCTATTCAATTTAAATAATGTTTATTTATGATTAAGGTTGCTTAAGTTCCTTAAATTTGCATGTTGCTACCGCTAGGGGTTAGCAGCCTCACTCAGCTGAATCTCTTAAGATATTAAAAGTTTGAAATTCCTTACGCCTCATATTTGTAGGCATTTCAGTTCAAACAGCAGGGATTTCTTAAATCCCTCATTTGGAAACAACCTCTTATCGCTTGCTCATTTTGGGGGGGTGGGAGTGGGGGTTTGGGAGTGCAGAGTTCAAATAAGAACAGATTTCACCTGGTTGTAATGAGTCTCGCAGTAAGCCAGACCTTTCTTCTCATAGTGCCGGTGTCCCAGGAATGGCTTCTCACATTTGGCACAAACAAAATGCTGGAAGGTTAAAAGACATGTCAGAGTCCAGGGGTCTGTGCTACAGGCAGTTTTGTGCCAGAAAAGTGCCTGGATAAAATAAGTAGTATGCAAATATTTGCCAGCAAATATGAACCACACCTTAGATAGACTCCTAATAATAGTTTGAGTAGTGTATAAAGCATTTAGGAATATGATTGACCAGCATTTCGTGGACAGATGTTTCAGCACAGCTTGCCTCTTGATGGGGATTAGTCACTGGAGTGTATTATATCAACCCTCCAGCATCAGCTCTGGCTTCTGATTTTCTCCCAGCCACACTGCAAGGTCCTGCTTATAATCTCTATAGAGTAATTTAATATACTGCCAAAGCATACTAAAGATACTGTTTTCTCAACTATGGATAAACTAAGACTGTCCTGCTGGAATTAATATTTGTGTCAATTTTATATATTTGTTTGGCACACAGAAATTATGACTGTCCCATAATTGTGAAGCTCCTTTCTTTGACGACTCACTAAATCTTTTTGAAATGTAATGCTTTGCAAAAGAAGAAGAAGGGATGTGGCTTTATTACTTGTAATATGTTTGACATGTGCTTTGATACCTAAATAGTATATTTTGGGGAATAGGCTAGAAATCTAAATAAACAGAATAATAATGAATAAACCACCTGAAACAATGGCATGCAGCTCCTATGGCTTCAAAGGAACTGTGGCAGCATCTACTTATTAACACAGGCTGTGTCAGGAGTCTCTCTGTAACATGAATCCCAGAGCAAGTAGCACAACGGGAGAATTCTCACCTCCACATGCCATTGTTTCCCCAGAGCATTGACAACTCGACCCTCAATGGGCCTGCGACAGGCCCCACAGATTGGGATGCCCATCTTGTCATGGCAAGGCAGGCAGTAGAGCTCCCCCTTCAGCTCCCTGGCATCAGCTGTCAGCTCCTTCCTGCACACAACAGAAGGAATAATCAAGACCTTAGCAGAAAAAGCTTGTCCTCAACACTATCATGCTGATAGTCACTCCATCCAAATAAACCAGGGATTCTCCTGACAAATAGGGATAAAGAGAAGCTCTCAAAAGGAAACATTAAACACAAACATCCTTCCTTTGCCTGCTGATTAACAACATGATTGCAACATACAAAAAGCTATTTTATAATGAGGTTCTTGGTTTTTGTGAATCCAGTTTGAAATCTGTTTAGATAAGCAGGCTCCATCAGAAATGGCAGGGATTCTAAAATACTGTAAACTGTAGGGCCCATCAAGCTGCTGCTAAGTTCTAATGCCGTTGCTTTTGTAACAACGAGCCTTCACAACTGGCTCTTTCCAAGGATGTTAACACCCGTCAGGAATAGTGCCAGCTGAACAATGAATTGTATAAGGCGAAGTTTATTACAGCTCAGCACAATCACTACAGTTCCTCTGGGGTTCTTTTTTATTATTCAAATGCTTTTTGAACTTCCGCATTCTTGTTAGTCAGTCTGCAGAAATGTAGCAAAGCTTATTCTTAAGATCGCTCAGGTCCCTTGCACGACACCACAATTGCTCATTCTATGCCTTTTCACTTGCTCCAGAGTCCTAGCTGAAAGAGAGTTGACATACCCGCAGTGGGTGCAGCTGAAGTGATCTGGATGATAGGAATCATTCCTGAACATCAGAGGCTGTTCATCAATTATCAAGTGGCACTTCTGGCAAATATACTTGCCCAAGCCCTTGGCTTTCTCACGATTATGGCAAGGTCTACAGAGGTGCCTAGAGCAGGAATTAAAGAAAAAAGTTGGGAGACATCATACAGGTATAAGCTACACAAGGTTGCTTTCTAGGCTACAGAGCTCAGCTTTGTAGCTGAGAAGGCTTACTTGCGAATGCACCCAGTAGGGTATATTTAGAGACAAAAAGATTGCATGAATGGTCTAAAACTGGCACTGATGGCAAGCATCAAGCTGAATTTTATTTTATTTCATGGCCAAAATTATTGGTTCCCCTACTCATGCTCTCCTAGCACAATTTAGATATCCATAACAAAAAGGAAGCATAAATGGTTAGACCGTTCCAAATACATATTTATGAGTACATACAATGCCAGTGTGTGCATTTCCAAATGTAATGTATGCAACTGTGCCTCTGTACATATGGAACTCCAGTGACACACCCAGTTTGCTTATCTGCAGAGCGAAATGCATAGTCACAGAGGACAGCTGGTAGATGCAACAGTGCAAATACCTATGGGAAAGGAGCAAAGAGACCCTGGGCTTATTCAGGCAGTCTCACTGGCTTCCTGAGAGTTCCAGGCAGGTCACTTAGCCTCCAGGTCCCTACCAGTAAAATAAAGCTAATAATAAATCTCAGTGTCACAAGGCTGTTGTACAGCCTTGTATTTTTACAAGCCTCAAATAGAAAGTCCCAGTGAGCATAAGTGGAAAGGAATGTTATTAACACTCCCTCTTCACAAGTCTTCTACTCTGTTCCTCCCTAGAGCTGAAGATATTGCTGTCCCAGACAAGAGCCACAGTCCCTAGAAAGAAAGCAGACAGCGTTCCTTTATAAATGGGGGCATGCAGCTGTGTTCATCTCAGGATAAAGGCCTCAATTTTATTCCACACTGTGGAACGGAGTCTAATTATACAGGGCAGGACACTGAGACCCCTATAGCATGTGTCCTAAAAACAGCCCCCTCTCATTCAACTGAATAAGGGGCCTTAAGCCCTTTCCACTGACAACCCATTATCAGCAAGGCTCATTCAGAAGTACCCCCCCTACCATCCTATAGACCCTCCTCCACTGGAAGCAAAGAGAGGTCTTAGAATCACAGAGCCGTTTCTATGGCAGCCGTCCTTCTCACCCCCACTCCCACTATTATGGAATTATCCCCTTCTGAAATGTCCTGTTGTGTCTGCAACACCAAATTTCCTCTCCCTTTCTGCAACGCTTTCCAAACTCTCTAAAATGGTCAGAGGGATCCAAAGAGTCAGCGTAAAAGGCAGAGGTTCAGAGTGAGAGAGAAAGAGAGTGCTAGAGAAACATTGGAATATTCATAAATACCACAGCAACTCCCCCCTTCCGAACAGCCCAGCTGGAATGAAAACTGTCTTTCACAGCAAATGTGTTATCTACCCTCCTCTCATGTGAGCAAGATGATAATGGACTATCATCTTCAACAGGGCTCTATATAGTGCAACTCACCCTTCCACTGAACCTGCCACTGTCTGCAACTTCAGGATCATCACTGTTTTTAGCCTTTCTGTCTTACCTACATTTGCTGGCACTCTAAGAAGCTAACAAGATCTTTACCTCTCTTTTCTACAGGACTGCAAGCTGCAAGAGGTAAGCACTTTGGTTTCAATAAGAATTACAACCTTGGGGTGTGGGGGTGTGAAAATTGAGAACGTTCTCAGAGCACCATACTGTTCCCAAGGGCTTACAGATTATACAAGCTAGAAGGGAAAGTACAAGGAGTTGCAGGGACATTTTGATATTGGAAGTTTTATGCTCAAAATGCTCTGCAACACAGAGAGTGCATTCCACTTTTCTTTTGCATTCTGCCTTTCATTTAATGATGGGTACACAGCGCACAGACAGTGCAAGTGGTGCACTTTTTAGCAACTTGTGTGAAAATGGTCTAGCAGTTAGAAACTAGATACAAACAGCATGCAACAGCCAATTAAAGCTACTCTGATGAACCTATACAGTATCTTCAAGTCATAAGAACGGAGCAACAGCACTGTAAAAATAGTGTATGCCTGGGATTTTTCCATTTGACAAAATGTTCTTGCCACTACGCTTTTGAAAAATCATTCTGCTTTCCTAAGCAGAACTAACAAACTAAGACGATTTCTGGGGGCCTAGTAACAATGGATTGATGTTATCGTGTGCGAGTAATGATGTTACTTTCATTTATTCAAAGTCACCTAGATATACACTTATGAATGATATATAAACCATGACAGGAAATGAATTTTATTAACAGAAGTAGCATGTTGGTATACTAGTAAGAACGTAAAGACTCTTGTGAAAACGGTAGCAATGATCCAGAAGACTGCACACACAAAATGAGTTTGCATAAAATAGACTTGAATGCACAGCACACAATGCAAATGAGCAGCTGTGTGCCAAGTTACACTTCTACCTACTGTTCGTGCAATTTGGAAAATTGTGGATAACTTACTCCTAAAACAGAACTGAATAGATAGATAAAGCAATTGTTGCTATACACCCTAACAACTCACTAGTAACACAATCTAAGAGAAGGTGGCCAGTCATTTTCCTATTTCCTATTTATTGACTATTACAGCCAATACGAATAATTCCAAAAAGTATAAATGTTTTATATGTCATATTCTTAAAATCCCACAACTGCAGTAACTACACCAGTGAAAGACATGTATGAGGGAGTGCTTTTAAAACCTCTTCTAGATCACGTTCTTTAAGACAGTGAAAGTGATGACAACAACTATTCATGACAAGAACTATCTCAACATGTTCTACAGAGGTAGCTGCTCCACAAAAATCTTTCAGTTATTAAGGTTCTGTTTATTTCACATGGAAAGGTACCAAATGGAGGCTGCTTGAAATTGCATCCAGTGAAGAACTATGCAGGTACAGCAGTTCAATAAAAGGAGGAGATGCCCCCATTCAGTATTCTCCACACCACCGATAAGTTTGTTTGGTGATGGTATGGGGGCGTTTCCAGACTACTGCTATTTTTGCACAACTTGCAGATTCAAGTTGCACAAATGAAGCCGATTTGGAGCTCTTGCAGAACAAACCCACTTCCCTAAAATAATGGACTTTCTGCGATAAGGAAGGGATTGCAAGTGTACTGGAAAGTGTGGGATAACACTTGCTTGACACAGCATTGTCTAATCTCCCCATAAACAAATAAAGCTGAATGCTCATTTAATAGCCAGTGTTGCCTAAACTCTCTGCAGACAAATCAGGCTGAATGCTGATTAAACAAGTTGTCCAGAAGCAACAGTGGAGACAAAACTGCCTCATGGTGAAAAATTCTCCAGAGGCATTGCATAGAGGCAGCCACTAGACAAATACTGTACCATATTAGCGAGCTTCCATGTGCCAGCCCTTTCAGGGAATAGTTTTAAGATAAATAAGTCAAATAAGGATGCAGTTTAAACAAATAGGTTTATTAGGAGTACACTGCCAAATATTTTTCATGTCGATAACAAGCTCCTAATTTAGGGATCACATGGAAATAATTAGCAAGATTCCTGTGTGTGACATTTAATTGTGCAGTAGATATTTGCTATATATATTTTAAAAATTTTAAGTTAACACTGGAGATTGTTTAATGTCAACCATCAAAATTGTCTATGAAAAATGAGGAATTAAAAGCCTGCTGTGTTATTGCAACTTTGAGAAAAACAAGTGGAGAGAATTTCTAAAGCATTTGATGGAGATGTCCTGTTGCCCAACATTTAAGGGAAAGATTTCTCTTCTGAACAAGGGGAAGGCTGACTTCTTGTGTGTGTACGGGGAAGAAACTCCTTATTTTGCCTCTTTTTAAAAATGCTGTACAAGAGAGCACTCTGTGGTCAGATGAAGGAATTACACGTAAGTCTATTACAAAAGAGCAGTCTGTCCCAATTAGAGCTCAAGTTAAGATCTCAAACAATTTTCAGCTTTTACATACAGTGGTACCTCGGGTCAGTGGCGTAGCGTGGGGGGTGCAGGGGGGGCCGGCCGCACCGGGCGCAACATCTGGGGGTTAGGGTTAGGGTTAGGGGGCGCAAATCCACGGGTTAGGGGGCGCAAATTACTTGCCTTGCCCCGGGTGCTGACAACCCACGCTACGCCACTGCCTCGGGTTAAGAACTTAATTCGTTCTGGAGGTCTGTTCTTAACCTGAAACTGTTCTTAACCTGAGGTACCACTTAAGCCAATGGAGCCTGCTGCTGCACGATTTCTGTTCTCATCCTGAATCAAAGTACTATTTCTGGGTTAGCGGAGTCTGTAACCTGAAGCGTCTGTAGCCTGAAGTGTCTGTAACCCGAGGCACCGCTGTATTCAGAGAGCAGGAGCCATGGGTCCTTTATCCCAGCATGCTTTGCAGCAACCTGTGAGTACTTTGCACCACACATGGTATAGGTTAATGAACAATGCAATCCTAACCATGTTCACTCCCACTGAGTTCAATAGGACTGGCATATAAGGATGTGAGAGACATTCTATTCTGTTCACATTTAAAGGCTAATCTACTGGTTGGCCACTGTAAGAACAGGATGCTGGACTACTGTTTCCCCCCGAAAGTAAGACACCCCCGAAAATAAGACCTACTTCCAGTTTTGCCTCTCACTGTAATATAAAGCATCCCCCGAAAAGACGACCTCCCCGATAATAAGGCCTCCCCAGAATATAAGGCCCCCGAAGCTACCATAAGGCGTCTGACTCCTTTGGACCATAGCAGCGGGCACCGCTGCGCAGCTCACTGATTGGCCGCAGCGCAGCCGGAGCTGTTCAGGCAGTGCGAGGTCTCTTTAAATCAGAGAGCCCACGCCACTGCCAGGACAAGCTGCCGCCTGCTGCTCACTCTGCCCTGATGGAGTCTGGCTGACTCACAATTAGACAATAAATGTGTACCGTATTCTTCTTCATGGAAAAATAAGACATCCCCTGAAAATAAGACCTAGCGCATCTTTGGGAGCAAAAATTAATACAAGACACTGTCTTATTTTCGGGAAAACAGGATAGATGGGTTGTTGGCCTGATCCAGCAGGCTCTTAGGATGTTGCATTTTCTTATGTACCAAAATGGCACTTCCTGAAACAATACACAAACCACAATAAAGCTATCCTTTGGGATTCATACTTATCTGAATTATGTGACACAATTCTCTGACCAATGTTTTTAAAAATGCACATATTAGAGAACATTGTGCAGAAAAATGGATACATTTGTGAAAATAAAATGTAAAAATGCCTATTAGAGAGAAAAACTTGCAAAACTGTAAATGTTGACAAAACTGCATACAAACATGCGTTAAGAGAAATCTGCACTAAAATGCTGGTTTTGTTTTTTAAATTGCAAGTTGCTGCAGTAAGGTGGATCACATAATTTAAGATTGGAAAAATGAGATACAGAGAACTGAAATCGACAGATCCTTCCATTCCATCCTTTTGAGTTACACTCTGCTTTGTGATTTTTTTACTTAATTCTAATGAAACATTTTATGCAGCTGTTGCTGTTGTTTCTAATGGGTCATCATAGTCTGGCATTTAAACAATCCTGTAATTCTCACTTCTACTGTGCCCTTAGCATTATTATTTTTTAAAAAATGTAAACACATAATTAAAAGTACTTTATTGCTAAAAATGCTATCCATTATCTGAGTCTTCATTTCATCTTATGCATCCTCTTGTAAGGAGCAGCAGAAGCCACTGTGTGGTAGGGACAGGCTCCTGCAGCCTCGTCTCCAATCCAGCAGTAGCTGTTCCTCCAGTGCTTCAGTTTGTAAAAAAATACAATATCTGCAAAGTGCAATAAAGTGATGTATGCCTGTCCGTTGTATATCATCCTGTAAACTTTACAGCTTTAGCTGCCCCCCCCCAAATATTAACAATTAAGAGATTCTAAGAACCAGTTTATTATACTGCAAAACTTTTAAAAACTAAACTTACTAAAACAAAGTAGAGTACATACACTTTTAATGGTCATGGAGAGCACAGAAAAAGTGTGGCTAAGATCTAGAAAGGCTCTTGTGTGCATACAAACTGAGTATGTACAAGGTTTGGCCATTTTTTACTTCTGATGGCAGCCCCTTTTATCTCGCGGGGTGCTACTTTAAGGGAGCCCCTCACTATTTGGGGGTGGCTTTTTAAGAGAGTGGAAGCTGTCAGGAGTAAAACTGGAAACCCCTCTAACATATGCAGAACATGACATAGGATGCTTTGGATCCTGGCCAACATTCATTACAAACATAAGCAAACCAGCAGGCTTGGCGGATTTCCATGTTGCCTCCTCTACGTTGTAATATTCTTCTCTAGCTTTTTCTTCTTTATTATTTCAGGTTCATATTTCAAGTCCCGCAGTGAGGAATGAACAACCTAGCTGACTCTTCAGGCCTGTTCTTCAACACTTCACTGGAAAGTTCAGAACAATGTGGCAAAGAGACCAATACGGAGAACATCCTTTTTGCTACTTTCTACCTTCTGGATTTCATCCTAGCCTTTGTTGGCAATGCTCTGGCTCTTTGGCTTTTCATCCGGGACCAAAAGTCAGACACCCCAGCCAACGTTTTCCTGATGCACCTAGCCATGGCCGATCTATCCTTTGTGCTAGTTTTGCCAACCCGGCTAGTATACCACTTTTCAGGCAATCACTGGCCATTTGGAGAGATCCCTTGCCGACTCACAGGCTTCCTTTTCTACCTCAACATGTATGCCAGCATCTACTTCCTCATGTGCATCAGTGTAGATCGCTTCCTAGCTATCGTGCACCCTGTAAAGTCCCTCAAGCTCCGCAGATCACTCTATGCCCACTTGGCCTGTGCTTTCCTGTGGGTTATAGTTGCTGTGGCCATGGCGCCTCTTTTGGTCAGTGTTCAGACAGCTGAGATGAACAATACCACCATCTGCCTGCAGCTCTACAGAGAAAAGGCATCACGCCATGCTCTCGTGTCATTGGCTGTGGCATTTACGCTTCCATTTTTTACTACCGTGACCTGCTACTTGCTGATCATACGCAGCCTGAAAAGAGGGAACCGAATTGAGAACCATCTAAAGGAAAAAGCCATCAAAATGATAATAATGGTTCTCATGATCTTCTTGGTCTGTTTCGTGCCCTACCATATCAACCGTTACATTTACATTCTCAATTACGATGGTGTGAAGACTTCCTGTGAAATGCAGCGGATTCTGGCTCTTGGCAACCGAATTACTTCCTGCCTCACCAGCCTGAATGGTGCCCTAGATCCCATCATGTATTTCTTTGTAGCTGAGAAGTTCCGAGAGGCCTTATGTGGTTTATTTTGCAGCAGAAAAGCTGCAAGGCTACCTTCAAGTTATGATGGGAAAACGAATGACAGCTCTTTGAGCACTAAAACTGAACTGTAACTAATGAAATCAAGTGCTTTTTCAAAGAAAGGCTTTTTCTATCTGATACAATTAAATCTCCAAGATAGCAAAACTGTGTTTCTCCAAGATCACACTCTGATCTACGCTTCATTCTTGAGAAAACGAGTAACATATAGTAATTTTTGCACAGCTACCACCAGCAAGTGCTAATTCTCAGCGGAAGGTAGACTGCAATCTCAATGTATACAAATATAACCAGCATTACACTACAATAGCCACCCTTCTGATTGTCTTCAGACAAGAAAAAGGAAGAAAGCATTTGCTTAATAACGCCATGATTGCTCCATGAAATATTTTTGTACTGAAAAATAACAGGCAAATACTTCCATCTTCAGTTATCAAACAAGCAAACTGCACAGCTAAGATCCAATAGTCCTGAC
The DNA here is from genome assembly GCF_027172205.1 of Podarcis raffonei. Taxonomy (NCBI): domain Eukaryota; kingdom Metazoa; phylum Chordata; class Lepidosauria; order Squamata; family Lacertidae; genus Podarcis; species Podarcis raffonei. The sequence continues at coordinate 61,938,419 of NC_070606.1, read as the reverse complement.
ATTCTCTAAGAAAGGTGTTCTAAATTTACATCTGCAGAGCTTTGAGAAGATTGTGCATATAGATTTTGACATGACCTGATATGAAAAGGAAATCCTCAAAGTCTCCAACACATCTGCAAGAAAGGAGAACCATTTGATTTTCTAGACAGCTCAATCGTCTCATTGTTGACTTTTGACTATGGACAGCAGTAAACTTGATATAAACACCACATTACAACTTAAAACTCTCTTCTGTTACAGCCTTGGCTGCAGCTCTTATTTTCAGTAACATTTAGAAACAATGACATGACACAACTTGTTTCATTTTATCTGTAAGTTTTTATATGAAGTATATGGTTCATGAATCACATGCACAAGACTAAAAGATTTCTAGGGAGCTTGCTACAAATGAGTAATCTAGTTCAGTTTAACTATTAGGATGCAACTCTTACTGACGCAATTGCCCTTGCTTAATGCAGACTGTACCTACCATAGCCACCTTAACAGAACAAAAATCCTCAGTCAAGAGCCACTTCACCAGAACCTTTGCCTGTTATCTCAACGTCAACTCTGTGCTGTAATTTTTGATAATTGCTACACCCAAATCCTAAGCACTTGCTGTGCAAGAAATCACTTATACTGAACTCTTGTTGCCATAGCTTTTTTGGAAGCAGTGGTGCACCTAGGCCTAAATCTATGACCCTGGAGTCCGGCAACCCCCTAAATTCTCACCGGAGAGTGGAAGGTGATGAGGGCAGGAGCAAATGGGCAAACCTGACGTCAGCACCTGGGCAGGTATTGACATGCCAGAGTGTACATTCTAATGGTGGTCACCTCAATGTATTTTTTTATTACTTTTTATATATATATAAAAGTTATACAGTGAGAGGGTGGCTGGCCAGCCATATGCACAGCTACAGCTCATTCTTTATTTTGTATTTCAAAGATACATTGTCTTTTTCTACAGGTAAATGAGTCTACCATCAGGGAAGCATAAGCAAACCTCATATTATTCCTGTAGTCATGATGATGTGAAATGGCACATGCTCAAGAGTATTTCTTCTTTCTAAATCAGGTTGGCAAACCGTTAGTTTGTTTGATGCCCTAACAAAGCAGTTGTACAGCATAGCACGGCCAGGGTAGGGGCCGGGGAGAAGAGAAATGTGAATTGTATGTGTCACAACTGAAGTAATGCACATGGCTACCTAAAAGGCGAGGCCCTAGCTGGATCCGGACACATCAAAGAAGCGTTTCAGTTGAAAGAGTTGTAAACAGGGAAAACAGGTAGAGAAAAATGGGGTGCCACGTCGCCATCTGGTGGCACAATGTTATATCGCACATGTAACACATATAAATCACTTTTTCTTCACGAGTCTAGTTGAGTCCTCAGTGAGATAATTAAAAATGGCCCCATTGTACTCTTATTTAGAAGAAGCAAATGTTCAGCTACCATATTATGGAGTCTTGCAACTTGCCTGTTAACCATGGAATCCTGACTGCTTTCCTATAACAGACTTTGCATTCACTACAGAGACCTTGCAACAAAGAAAAAAGGCACACAAATCATACTAAGTTGTTCCCTTTTAATTAGCTCAGTTCTACTAGGCTAGTCATCAGGACTACATAGGAAATGTTTCAGTATAAGGCCATTTCAGAAGGTTTATACTATGACCAGATAAACTGCATCACTCTTTCATAACTGTTCTATTCGCTGCCAACCCAAGAAGTGAGAATATAAACTCAGAGACTCTTCTAGCTAGAAATCGCATGCAGTGATGCCAAAAGTTAAGATTCAAATGTTGTGGCACAGTTACTAGGCTGTTTTGGGTTTTTTTACTTCCCTGTTGTAGGGCATTTGCTTGGTTGTCTATTTTTACTTCATTTAGCTTCATATTTTATACTTTCTTTAAAAAATATTGTTTATACTTATTAAACACCAAAAACTATTAAATTCAGAGGAAAAAAAGAATTTATGTGGTGTGTTCAGTGTGCTGTCTGTCCACCAAGTTGTTTCTGGTGAGTTATTATCCAATCCCTAATCTTCATGTTTACATAGGTTATTCCTCTTCTACTCCCTCACATTTTGTCTAAAAGTAATTTGCTTACAATTGAGGATGGTTCTCCATTCATTCTCTAGTTTTCTGCCAATACCTTCCCAGTTCATTTCCGCTATATGCCTCAATGCAATTAAGAGCAAGGTCCAGATTCCTTGCTTATCCCACAACAAGACTGCTTAACATTTCACACATTTCATATATGCATGCAGTTCACATGCTAAACCATCATACTTAAGAGAGATGAATGTGTGTTTCGGAAGACATTATCAGCTCTGCAAAAGTGCATACGTGCCTGTGATTTTTTGGCATCTCCTTCTCTGGGTGTGCACGTATTTAAAGCATGCATTTGCAGATCCCACCACGCACCCTGGGATTTCTCCTTCTAGAGTGTGAAGTGGTCCTGACATCCAAAGAATTATCTCATGTTCACGTCCTCTGATCCTTCTTACCTGCCAGCATTCTTCACAAAGCCCAAATCAGCAAGAACCACATCACAGAGCTCACAACGAAAGCATTCTGGGTGCCAGTTATTGTTCATTGCTTTGATAACACGGCCAATGATGAATTCACCTTGGAACAGAAGTACCACACTTCAGTTAAAACACTTGATTTATTTCAGGACTCTTCTCTATGTGCACCGCCATTCCCCCAGAGAATTCCATGGATGATATATTTTAATCATTTATATTGCAAAGTAATTTACAATTATCTTAGACTCAGAATAAGCCTGCAATTAACTATTATCGAAGAAACTGAGTCTGAGTGAGAGTGATTTAATGAAGGCCACTGAATAATTCATACCCACATTTTTCAGGCTCAGGACTAATATCCATGCCACTGAAACATAAAAACCTATATTCTGAATGTCAGGAACTTTGGCTTTAAAACCTCAAAACTAATTATTTTATTGCTCTTGACCAGAGTGCCTAACGAGAACAACATCCATCATTAATAATTCTTTCACCTTTGTGTAGCTTTCCTTAAAGAGAGAGAGAGAGAGAGAGAGAGAGAGAGAGAAGGCTTGAATGATCTGCATCTTACCACATTCCCCACAGCAAGGCGCAAACAGCATCTGGAAGTCATGCTCACAATACTTCCTCCCTTCAAACTGTAAAAAAAGATGCAGGAGAACATATCTTTACAAAATTTCCACTATGTAATTCCAGTTTGCCCACCACAGAGTTACAATTCCCAGCACCCTTAAACCACAGTTCCCAGGATTCTTTGGGAAGGGGGTGGGCTTTAAATGTGTGGTGCGTATGAAGCTACTGTTACACAGAATGTAAGTGCAAAGTTCTAGCTTCTACAAACTATTTACCACCATTATTTCAATCACTGCAGTTTTTTGTGTTCCTTTGAAGTAATTTATTCTTAGGAAAGCTAATCCCTAATGCAACCTATTTTGGATCAACATTTTAATAACAATATATTTGTTCTATAAGCATGTACTGCACTCTTACAACACTCTCTCATTTTAATTATATTGGCTGCAGAACAGAGCATGATGGGCGGCAGAGCAACAGGGTACCCTTATAGACCAGGCAATGTTGCATTTGTTGAGATTGGTCAGCGCAGTGACAGCATTCCACAGGTGAATGGGCCTTTAATTCATCAGCTTACTCACTTCCCCCCACCCCACACACTTCCTCCAATACATCTCCAAATAAAAGAACAGAAACTGTTGCTTCCATGTTTAACTAACTGAAGTTTAGCATCTAATCCCAATATAGGACAAGCTGCGGTTAGTCTTAACTATGCTTAATCAAAACAAGTCAACTTTGAACTGTGGTTTATGAAATTGGTTTGTTTCAATAAACCACAGTTAAAACAAGCCACAGTTTAGGGTTCAGGTGTTAATGCTTCTCTGTGGTTAACTGAGAATGAAAATGAAAGCTTCTAATCACATCCTTGTGGCTATCCTAGAAGAGGATGGAGCAAACAAGCCCTGGCTCAAGAACAGAAAACTAAACAATAACTCAGCATTATGTCTGAAGCAGGGCATTATTGACAATACTGGTGTCCTGCCTAGGAAAGCAAAACCTCATTGATGACTGAAACATTGAATAATATCAAAGCTAAATTACTGTATACATGGAGGAAATGGAAGGGGGTCATTGATGTAAGAATTGCAAATGAATTTTGGATAATCAAACCCCACAGAAAGTTCAGTCAAGTTTCTTAAAATCATGTAAGTGGAGGAAAAAGTCAAGTAGCTTTTCACACTATCAGAAAGATGCTGATCTTACATCGTAGAAGAGTCCATCTGGAAACTGGCGGAAGCACTGAGCACAGACAAAGCAGTTTTCATGATATAGTTCTCCATTGCTGTTCACGATTCGCTCAGTTGGATCAAAGCGAGCTCGGCAGCGCTCACACACAGCATTGGCAAGGGCATCTGACATGTTACTGGGGAACAAAACAGAAAAAGAAATATCACAATTACATATTGAAGCCATCAAAACCACCTAAGTCAAATTAATCAAATCAATGAGAAGTCCATGCTTACAAATTTATTTTTGTTTTACCATATACAAAATCTATATATTGAAGGGTTCCATATATGCTCATCAACCCCTCCATGTTAGAAAGCCAAATCTTCCAGTAGGTCAGTGGGATATTTTCTGTCAACTTCAATGATGAGCCTATTTGAATCCAAACTGCATAAGAGGACTGAATAAGGCATTTGCTAGCACAAAGTAGAAAACCAAGAAAACTCAATAAATTTTCTGTGCCCTTTACAGAATATTCTTTGTAATAGTCAACTTTGCTGATGTCTAGATTTGTCTTAAATGTCACTGAAAGCAATGGAAATTTACAGTAAATGTGTTTAGATGCCAGTGTCTCAAGCAGACAATGGAATGAAAAAACAAATAACTGAATGTCTACTTTCAGATAAGTGCTTTACATTACCTTTAGAATCCATTGGCTGGTTTTAAAGCATGCTCTGACTGCGTGTGGAATTCTGTGATCTGGACAGTCTTGTTTCCAGCCATATCTGCTTCAGATAATCTATGGCTTAGAAATGCTACTGGGTCACAGAGCCAGACACTATTAATCAACATCACTCATGCAAATAAAAATTCACAAGTAATCTTCTGAGTTTGGAGATAGCCTTGATGCTGTGTTCTTCAACAGATGTGAAAGAGTGAACAAACCCCTCCAGAGTTTTAATGTGAAAAGTTAAGCCTATAGGCACTTTCTGTGCAAAAGGCAAAATACAAATACTATGCTTTCAAGAGTTCTAACTCCAAAGTCATATCTGTTAGTACGGAATCAGCCACCAGGGCTCCTGACACATCAGCAGTTGCCCTCTATCATTGCCTTGGCAGAGCAGAGTCACCCAAGGCAACCTATGCTACTATGGAAGGGACTGGAAGCAAGCAAAGTCACCTTGGAGCAAAATGCAGTTGATTTACTCATGCTCTTTGATATTTAAACACAAATATATTCCACAACAAAAAGTGCAAAAACTACCAGGGAAGCATGGGTAAATACAGATAATGTGGGACATACTGAACAGGACACAAACACAATTGAAAGAATGTCTATGCAAGAGCTGAAGGAGTCCTAATGGGCTTTACGAAACAGAAATGAAAACTCCCACCAAGAGACAAATAATTAATCTGTGTCCTTGCAGGCCCATGTTTTTGTCCTTGGAAACATTTCTGGATTCTAGCTATGCAGGTCTTAAATTCATCCATCCCACTCATCCACCCACACACAACAGGCTAAAAATGTCAAATGTGAGAGGATTGATCATATTTAACATCATAGTGGCAGCAGGCTTTCATAACTCCCAGCAGAATCTTACAAACAATCAGCTATCCAGACAATCTTATGAGAGCACAGGAAAAATTATAATGAAACTGAGTAATTAGGTGCTACATCCCAAAACTATCTTGGGATATACGGAGATGTAATAAAACTGATAAAGGGTAAACAGAATAAGTGACTGTTATAAATAAAAATGTCGTTGGTAATGAGAAGTACGAAGGCCACGCAGAAGTCACAGTGCCTTAAAGAAAGCCTGATGTAAATTAATCAAGATTAATTCAGAAAATATTACACATAATTATGAAATCAAACAGGATGAGCTATTATCCTGGCCACTGACAAATCTAAAACTGCAAACTTCACAGATGTTGTTATAAAATTCCCTTAGATATACATTTCCATCTCCAAATGGAAGTAACTCTTCAACCTTGCCCTCATCTGATCCTACAAAAGGTCTTTCCATTATTGTTCCTACCTTGTTAAAGTACTCATCTCCATCAACCAGACTATTAGTTAATTACTTTTATAACTGTGCTTGCCAGCCCCTTGCTAAGACTGCTCAGCCTTTGCAGCAGCTCATGCAATCATCCATTTCCCACTTTTATATGAACAGCATAAACTTTTCAGACTTATTCATGCCACAAAGCTGGTAGCAAAGTTTGGTGGAGGACAGCTTGCTTCAGATAGCAACTCCATACTCATGTTGAGGCTTCACTGGAGAAACTGCAGGACAGTAATAGTTATTAATGACAAGACTAGAGGCAGTGAAATGGAGATATCTGAAAAGTGCCATCTGGAAAGGACTGTGCCATATGGTTTAAAGAAAGCTCATATGTTTGTGCCTGAGAACCAAGGAGTGGGACAACACAGGACAATACAGCACCTGCACCACCACTGAAAGTGAGCAACATAAGCTCTGTAGCAGTAATTGTCCCTGGGATTGTGCTGGACATCCCATTGATCCACTGGAGATCAACAGAGAGATGACTCATAACCAAAGCACAGTGTAGATAGCATAGGAAGGCTGTTTACTAAGTGTGATGTCTAATGTCAAAGCATAATCAGATATGCATAGCTTAAAAGATTTATAATTAAAAGTCATCAGTTTTAATTAATACAATGAAGGTATTCTGTTTTGGGTATAAAAGTCTTCATGTGCAAATTAGCCAGTCAAGATCAACAAAAAGCAAGAAAAGGCAACAATGAAAGAGACCTCTAAGTCTGTGGAATTTTCTTCACACTGTGGCTCACACATGCATGTAAATCAGCATGAGGAAGAGCTCATTAGAAATAACACAAGTGCACACCCAAACACATCACTATTATTAATTCTCCTGGAGCTTTGCGGTGCCTGAAATTCACAGCTGCTCAGGAGGTCCTTGTGACAACTCAGCTGGGAGCTTGATGGCACAAGAGAGGCAGTCCACAACCAGAATTTATTTTGATCTCTGATATATTTAGGAACTCTAACAAAAGAATTACAGTATCTCTGTCTCTTGTAAAAGATGAGTTGGCAATGTAGCATAAAGGCGTGGTGAATGTTATATTTAATTCCTTAAACATACCAATGTTATATTTAATTCCTTAAGAAGAAGATGCTTGGGGCGGGGGGGCACCCCTTTTCCTGTAGATACAGACTGTATTTCATTGCCATTGTGTTAAACAATCAGTCTTGTTTGCACAACTGAGAATTCAGAAGGGGCTGTTCTTAATTCTAGCTTTCAATACAGACAAGTAAATTGGGGGAGGGCTGTTTCTGCCTCACAAATACTTGCTCACTATCTATCCATGTTGGTTGAAAGACCTTTGCATACCTGCTATGATGTAAGTGTTCACATCTCAGGAGTAGAGAGAAGCAAATCAAGAGCTCAGGAGCTAAGTCTCTGATTCACCTTTAATGTACATAAACACATCTAATTTAAGTAAGTTAGTTGGCTGAAGATTCTGGGTTCTGAGATGCCAGCCAGAATTGGTGGACCCAATTGATGCCACCTGTTCTCTACAACATGCTCAAACACCTCTCAGAGAATGGAACAATTTGAAAAGCACTGCCCTACACTTTCCATTTTATCTACAATTCTTCCCCTTCTGAATTATTTCAGTATTCTTCCAAAGTATCTCAGTAAATGAACCTGTCTCCTATTGTAGAATCTTCCCCTTTAATACCCCTGCATCTAAAGCAGTACCCTCTCATGCACCAAAACCACACGTTTTCATATGGGATGTAAGTGAGTCATGAAAACAGAAACGTTTTAGTGTATGGATTACTACGGGAAATAAGATTAAGACACAGAGCCTACAGCCTAGTGCAATTCAGACCTGACATTATTTGCTTAGAACAAAAGAAAAGGCTTCTGGTTCTACTACCAGACCAAATGCAATCCAGTCAACCCTTGTAGCTGCACAGAAATAGCTTTATGTTATGCGAAACAATGCCCCCCCCCAAAAAAGCTCAACAACTTTGCTCCTTCCAATAAAAGCTCAACAAATGTTTGTCTGGATTTCACTTGAAATATGGCAACCCTGCAATAGACACGAGTTGACGACTATTTGGCAAAAAAATTAAAAGCCTAATTGAGCAGGAGTCTTCTAGGTGATGGTAGGTATCAACGTGTTTATTTAATTTATCCTGCATATGATCATGTTCCAGAGGGGATAAGGGTATTGTTTCTTGTAAGAATTTTGAATACCACCGAAATTCCATGGGGACATATCACAAAGACAGGAAACACTGTGCTTGCTGAACTTTGCCCTGCTTTAGAGATCTTAAGGGAAGGGCAAATCCCTATTCTTTTTTCAGTATGACAATTCAATATATGATGAAAAGAAAGAAAAAAATAACATAGAAAACTATTTACAATGGAAAAGACATATTTCGGGTGGTATAAAAGTATTGGTTTGTTCCAGGTGTCAACAAAAGCTTGAACTTTCACAAGACTATTAAGACTACACAGCGCCTTAGCTTTTGTTTATGTGGTGCCTACAACTCCCACATTGTTAGCCTGCCCAGCATCACCAAGGAGGCAAAAGTTCCCATGGTTGTTTTCCTGCTATTGTTCAGAACTGTTAATACCAGAGCCAAAGATACCTCTTCAAACAAAGAGTGGAAACTGAAACACAGTCGTGTCAGCCTGTCTAGTTTTGCCTTCCTTCCTGCTTCAAAGGAAACATTCCAATAATCCGAGACCATTAATCTAAAACAGCTCTCCAAATAACCTACCTAAATATCCCAGCTGCCCTGTCTTTCCCATCATTCCATAGTGACCTTGTGCCACTCAGACGATCTTGCCGGCGTTGATAGAGTTTGGAAGATGCTAGCCCCCGAAGTTTCACGCCAGCCATGGAATTCATTACCTCTGGGTAGAAAAGCTGTATGAGGATAACTGAAGAGCAGTCCACAAATAACACTGTAGGTTCAAGGAAGCAGTTTCTTCGGATAACTGCTTTTCTCAGAAATACTACAAGAACAAGTCCGTGCTTCTTATGCAGCAGCTGCTGCTCTGTAAATATTCAACATCTTCCTTCTTTTCTTCAAGTATGGAATTAGTGTAATTTGTTCAGAGTCATTTGAACAAGAACTAAAATTAAAAAAATCTTGATTTTTTTTACCTTGATTCCTTTACTGAAATCACAGAATCAAAAAAACTGAATTTGAGAGAAAACACCCCCACCAAATTTGTTTAGTAATTAATACTGAAGACTACTTGCTGAAATAGACTCCTTCGTATCAGTCTTCTTTGACCAATTCCATCACAATTCTATATTACCTAGTGATCGGATTGCCACTTGGGAAAACAAATGCTGGAAAACAGCAGGCTAGCTTTGAAGCTTACTTCAAAAGCCACATATAGTCAGAATATCAATAAGCTGAGAAAAGAAACATACTTTACATTCCATTCCCCACTATGTTCTCTCTGAGATGCAGTAGTGTTACAGACTCAAGCTGTTCCTTTACACAACTAATTCCACGCCCACTTTAGGGAGATCACATTACATAAGCTGGAGTCATGACTAGCGTTTATATTGTTTGGATGATCCAGACCTCCCTAACCTCAGAATCATCAAATTGTAGAGTTGGAAGGGACATGAGGGTCATCTAGTCTAACCCCCCTCAACTTATTTCTCCTTTAAAAAAAACACAACTTTTTCATATACTGAAAATTATGTGCGATTATGCTTACTATTGCTGATTCTGGCTATATAAAAATCCAGGCCGAAAAAAGAAAAAGTAGCAAAATCCAACAATGCAGAAAACCAGTCCTTTACACTAAGAAGCACAAACAAGTAGCAGAAAAGTTTCCCAGTATCCCAACCAAGCCCAGATGCATAATTAGATGTATTATAAGTAAGAAATGACAATTCCAAAATCTATTTCATAAAAATGACAAAAAAGTACTGGTAAAAATCACTCCCTCCTATATTCTACCTGCTTTTTTAACATTTTTAAACACGGAAACAATAGCTTTCTTAATTATCTTTCAGAACAATGGGTCCAAATATTTCAAGCAGGGAGTACAGTGGTACCTCGCAAGACGAATGCCTCGCAAGACGAAAAACGCGCAAGACGAAAGGGTTTTTCGTTTTTTGAGTTGCTTCGCAAGACGATTTTCCCTATGGGCTTGCTTCGCAAGACGAAAACGTCTTGCGAGTTTGCTTCCTTTTTCTTAAAGCCATTAATACCCAGGGAATCCGCGCTCCGCAAGACGAAAGAATTGCAATACGAAACAACTCGCGGAACGAATTAATTTCGTCTTGCGAGGCACCACTGTACTGAAATTAAGTACCTTTGGTTTTGCACCTGCTAATTCCACTCAAAGATATGGAGGTGAACATTATATTGGCCTAGTGCACCTGGCTTATGCATATAATAATGCAGCCTTAATCCCTCTCTCAATCCATTAGTCACAGAATCATAAAGCTGGTGAGTGCCTGGAAATCTAAAGTGGCAACTTTGCCAACAGATGACTGTCCAGCCTTTACTTGAAGACCTCCAGTGAGGTCAAACCCACTTTAGTTCTGTTGTCAAACTGCTCTTACCATCAAAACATTTGTCCTAATGTTCAGCTGAAATCTACTCACCTGTAATTTAAGCCCATTAGGTCTACCCCTGTTCTCTAAGGAAGTAGAACAAGTCTCCTATTTCTATGTGGAAGCCTTTCAGGTATTGAAAGAGCCCTATCAACGTTTCCTCTCAGTCTTTCCTTCTTCAGACTACACATACACAGTTCATCTATTCCTCATTTTCCTTACTGCTGATCATTTTGTTGCCCTCCTCAACCTTTTTTAGTTTGTCCATGCTCTTCTTAAAGTGCAGCACCCCAAAATGGACACAGCGCTCAGGAGAAAGTGTGACTGTGACATGCAGTAGAACTATTACTTTCTATGGCTTGGAAATTACGGTTCTGTTAATACTGTACTGCCAAAAATCACGTTAGCCTCTTGTGCAGCCACAGCACACAAATAGCTCGTTTCAACATGTGATTGACTACAATTCCAAGATTATTTCCGCATGTGCCACTGCCAAGTCAGGTATCCCATATCCTGTACCTGGATATTTTATTTATTTAACTAGCCTAAATCTAGAATCTTGCATTTGTCGCTATTGAATTTCATTTTGTAATTTTTTCTGGTTTTTAAAAATTTATTAAATTTATATACTGCCATTCATCTGAAGATCTCACAGCATAAAAATACAAAACAAAAGTACAACACACATCATAAAAACAAGATCCAAACCAATAACATCCCTTCTACAAACACATTTAAAGGACCTAGAATGTTAACCAGACAAAGCCCTGGTTGAAGAGGAATGTTTTCACCTGGTGCCTAAAGATGTTTAATGAAGACGCCAGGTGAGATATTTAATAAAAGTTGTTTTGAATTTTATTTATGATGTGTTAGGTATCCTCACCAGTATTGTGTCATCCACATATCTGATAAGCATGCCTTCTACCTCTTCATCCAAGTCATTGATTCCAACATTAAGGAGTACTGGGTCAAAGGAAAAGCTCTGCAGTACCCCACTTGAAACTTATTTCCATTAGCCCTCTCTGAACAATTTCCCAACCTTCTGGGAATCACCTGACATTAAGCTGTTTGCTAATGAAAATATCATCAACTTTGTCAAACATTCTGCTGAAATAAAGATAATTTATATGCAAAAGCATTCCCACAATCCACTAAACTAATAATATGTTCAAAAAAGTACTGAGTTTAGCAACAATACACATTTTTGAAAAATCAATGCTGTCTTCTATTATTAACTGCATTATCAAAGTGCTCACAAATGGACTTCTTAATATATTAAATTTCTTACATTTATATCCTGCATTCTCTATCCTACAACCCAAGGTGGCATTTCTGTAGTTCCCAAGCAGTATCTCAACCAGGCACTGATCTGACTTTAACCTTATAAAATCAACTCTATAGTCTATAGAGTTTCCAAATTTTCCTTTCCCCCATTTTTGAGGATTGAGACAACATGTCACTTTGGCATATAAGTGATATTATAACAACAACAACAACAACAACTTTTTCTCCAGTTCTGTGGCACCTCACCTGTTCTCCACAATTTCTCAGGTGATACAAATAACTTCTGAGACAATACCTGCCAGTTCCTTTAGTATTCTATAAAGAAATTCACCTGACCCTGAATACCTGAACTTGTTTCAAGCACTTCCTAACCAACTCCTTATCAATCTTGAACTTACACTGCTTATGCAAGGTTGCTTTTGGGAGAAAATGGAAGGACAGCTGAGTATCAGTTCATTTCATAGAATGGTCATAATCAAGGACCATTGGTCATAATCAATCATTATAACTTTTCCACCTGAGCTATTTTGTTAAGTAACTAAAAGGAGGAAAAGCTATAATCAGCAAACTGGATTCTTCAACAAACTTATATTTTCAAAGTCTTTCATAAGACCTGTTTTAAATAATACACTGTTAAGAATCTAATTCTAACAATCATGTCTTGTTTTTGTGTAACTATAAATTATTATAGCTTTCCCTTCTTTTAGTTACTTAACAAAATAGCCATATAATCAAACAGGTGAGTATGAGAAAGTGAAACACATGCTTCCTTTAATTCATTCTGGTAATAATCAATCATTATAACTTTTCCACCTGAGCTACAGGGAGCCCAAAGAACTGGGAAATAAAATCAAGTTATGAAACACATTCAAATGCAATTCTATACAAACTTACCTGTGAGTAAGCCTGAATGAACATAGTGGGATTTAATTCTGAGTTAACATGCATAGAATTATGTGGTCAGTGCTCCATTTGTCCCGATTAGTTTTACACAGGGTGGGAAATAAGAAGTTCTGATTCCTCCTGCCCTAAATGTTAGGGACCACAGAAAACCATGCAGAAAGCAATAGATGGGATACAAAAAACACAAAACTTAATTGGGATCTCCAATCCACTCTTCTTCCTACCTACATCTATTCAAGGCACAGATAACATGGGGAACATTCACAGGATGGTCACTCACACTAGCAATTAATGTCTAATTATAGTTACAGAGGTGCAGCTGTGTTAATTCCTTGCAAGAAAACAAGCAGAATCTTATGGCACCTTAAAAGAATAACAAATGTAACATGACATAAGGTTTTTGGGACTCATGCCCACTTTTTCAGATGCATAAAGTGAAAGTTGGTAGGTATAACAAGAATAAAATTGCAAGGTGGGAGTTGAATGGCAATGAGATGCAAAAATTACAATAAAAATATGAACTTAAATATATATACCGTATGTTAAATATGTACACTTTTTGCAGTAGCGGATTGGTGCTAATTGCTAAGATTAACTCCTGTAGTATGGCTGAAAACCATTGGCAAGAAAGTCATATCCTGATAATGGTAAGTTAATTCACACACACAGTGTGATAAAAATCCTTTCTTTCAAGTTCACCCATAAGTGATGGCACTGAACTTATTGATGAATTAGCAGTTTCATGTTGTATTGTTTCTTGTTGCAGAATGGTCACCCTTAAGGTCAGTTACAGAGTGACTTGAGAGGTGGAAATATTCTCTCACTGATTTATGGATATTACCATTTAAATTATCAGACTGACCTGTCTGTCCTATGAAGGGTACTGTTGGCAGATGATAGTATAAATCTCACTAGGTGAATAAACCCCTGGTATTGCGGATGCCATTATTAGATCCTGTTCTAGTGTAACCAGAATGACACAGGGGCAGAGCATCTAGATTTGCCTCCGGGCATGGTCCTTAAACATATACAGTATTTTAACTCTAGTTTTCACTGACTGCAATTTTTGCATCTCATTGCTATTCAACTCCCACCTTGAAATTTTCTCCTTTATACCTGTCAACTAAATTTCATGCATCTCGCAAAGTCGGCTTGAGTTCATGAAACCTCCCGTCATAATAAACTTGTTAGTCTTTAATTTGCCACAAGGCTCTTTGATTGTTTTATCATTGTTACAATATTTCTGTACCCAAACCACACCATCTTTTGTTTTGCCAGTTCTCTGCAGTCCCTCCTTGAGGGAAGTTCACTCTGCCCTTGATGGAGAGATGCTCCCTTCATTTTTTCCTTCACATGCCCAGTACCAGCTAAGTGTCTGGGCTTTGCATATATATACAGTACACTACTGAACCAAAGAATTAAAACAAAAATGGCAAGCGTCACACATTCCAGGGTGGGGTTAGTCTGTTGTAGCAGAAGCAACAGCGAGTCTTGGGCACCCTAAAAAGGACGCATTGTGGAACAGGGCTGTATGTTGAAAAGGCTGTATGTTCAGGGGCTGTATTTCAGGGGCTGTATGTTGAAAAGGCCTAACAAAGCGGTTTGCAGCAATAAAAAAAGACAGCCTCAAATTCCGTGGAAAGCCCAATTCGTAAACACCTCCCTGACATAATTTCATTTTTTTTATCCCGAAGGGAAGGGCGAAAAGCCTGAGCAGCTAAGCTGGCCGATTTCTGGGCACTCCCAAGGGCTGCTCCGAGCGTGCAAGTGATAATATCACCGGCCAGGAGGGGGCTGCCGGCGGCGGGTAGGCTCACGACTGGAAACGGGGCTGAACTGCCCGCTCTGAGAGCCAGAGGCCGCGGAGTCGCTCTCCGCCCATCCTCACCGCCGGCGCTGGCGAGGGGACCCCGAGGGCTTCTCCTGCTGCTCAGTTCCTACCTGCCCGTCATGGCGGCTCCCAGCCCCGCGCTGAGGCGGCGGCAGCGGCTGTCCTGACAAGTGAGGAGAGGACGAGACCCGCCCGCGCTCTAGAGCCACTCGGTCCCCGGCTCAGGCAGCAGCGCCCGGCCCGCTTGGCTCTCGCCTGTCCTCCGCCCTGGGTCAGCGGCGATGGCGGGCCGCCCCCCAACGCCTCCAGAAGACGGGCGGCCTCCTCTTCCCGCCCCTCGGCTCGGCCCAGCACATACTTTTCCTAGAAAGGGAATGAAATAATAAATAATGAAATAGCCGTGGCCGGCCGGTGGGCGGGCCAGGCGGTGGGAGCGCTTGGGCGGCAGGGCACGAGCCAAGCTTGCGGGAAAGAGAGGGACGTGTAGGGAGCTAAAGGCGCGGCTGTTGGTGCTCCGTAGGCTGAGTAGGGAATGGAAACCCATCGTGTAAGCACCGCAGTGGGAGCAGCCCCAAAGGGACAGCGGAGACTATGAAGACCCCCCTAAAGCTGTTCGGTTTATCCTTATTATGGTCATTCAGGGGCAGTCACAGAAGTCCATTACATGCCTCTCCCACCTAATGTTATGCTAGAATCTCTGCGCTATCTTTTCAACAATAAACCTCTCAGATCTGCAGCCGTTATTCAGGACAAGCTTATTGCCCTTATTGAAACTAATCTTCGCGCATTCTTCTTATTTAACATCCTCAAGTTAGGGAGTGGCAGATATCGAGAGTAAAAGGGGACATGGTTGCAATTCAGAGAGGGCTGAAATGCAACTGGTAAATACGTTTGAAGGTAAGACACCATTTATATGCCAAAAGCTGGAAGCCTCTGAGCCAAGATGAGCAAGCAGGAGTGAGCAGGACAGCACTGATAAGACAGCACTGTGGGCATAACAGAAGCCTGATGTAATGGAGAGAATCAGTGGGTCACTTATCTCCAAACCCAACCTCTATAGGAATGAGAAGGGCGCAGAACTATAGAGGGGGCCTCAAGTTGATGGGCATTACCATTCTAATAGTGTGCATTCACCAGTGGCGTAGCGTGGGGGGTGAAGGGGGCCGGCCGCACCGGGCGCGACATCTGGGGGTTAGGGGGCGCAAATCCACGGGTTAGGGGGTGCAAATTACTTGCCTTACCCCGGGTGCTGACAACCCACGCTACGCCACTGGCATTCACCGGGTCATATGTGGGGCAGGGCTTACCTGGACCCCCAATATTTTATTCAAGTTGCCACCCTGCCCCATGACCAAATTGCTCATAGTGATCTTGACATGGCAAATGAAATCAGGGAGGCATCCCAAAGAGGAGCTGCTGTAGTAATAAATGACTTCAATTAAACTAGCAAACCGTTACAGTACTTTTACAATAAGATAGAGCAAGCATTTGTTTCTTTGTTACCGCTACGTAATTGTTTCTGACTGAATCACAGCCTTATTGAATCACAGCCTTATCACAGCGATAGTAAAATTCTAGAACCCGCCCCCGCCAGCTCTCAATTCCGCCCTGGGGAAGGGGAAAACAAGGTACAGAGACTGGCGTTTCTTCTCCGGATGATGGTCACACTCAAAGTTTCATATCTCTATAGTTCAGCGTCTCTAAAGTAAAAGTAGATCCAAGTCCTTGATGACGCAAACCCTATTCCCTTGGCAACAAGAAAAACCACGGAAGTGAATTACTCCGGCCGACAGTTGACCAATCGGCAACTGCCTTCCCACCCCGGCGCTTTCCCAAAAGGCCCTTCGCCTTCTCCCCAAGATGGCGGATCTAAACCGGCAATTGCAGGAGTACTTAGCTCAGTCCAAGGCGGGCGGCAGCTCGGCGGCTCTCTCGGCGCCCCAGAACCCGCCGCGAGATGAGGCGGAGAAGCCCGGCTCGGGGTTGGGGACTTGGCTGGGCCGGATCAACCCTTTCCCCGCGACGGAGACGTGGCCGTGGGCAGCCGAGCCGGAGCCGGATCCGTGGCTGCCGACGGGTCTGTCCCGTTGGCAGCGGCTGGTGGGGAGCGCGCTGTGCCTGCTGCTGGCCGCGCTCTGCTTCGGCCTCGCCGCTCTCTACGGGTCGCTCCTGTTGCTCCGCAAGTTCGCGCTGCTCTGGTCGCTGGGCTCCACCTTCGCCTTGGGCGCCGCGGGCTTCTTACGGGGCCCGAGCCGCCTTCTGGGGGAGCCCGACCGCCGCGGCCTGGCCCTCCTTTACTTAGCCTCGGTGGGCGGCACTCTGTACGCGGCGCTTGGGCTCCGCAGCACCCTGCTCACCACGCTGGGGGCCGTTGTCCAGCTGGGAGCCGGCGGAGTCTACTTGCTGTCTTCGGTACCTGGCGGGACTACCGGGCTGCGCTATGTCGGCGGATTCTTGGGCGGCGCCGTGCGACGCAGCGTGTCTAAAACTCTGCCCGTGTGAGGACGGTCGTCGAGGCGAAGCCCTTCATGGACGTGGGAAAACAAGATCGATGTCTGTGGTAAAGAGCCCCTTGCCCGTCTCCAAACCAACGCGCAGCACGGGACGTCGTCTCCAGGCCAGACCCGACTGCCCATGCGGCATTTTGTAGGATAACGTTTCTTTACTGTTTATCTTTTCGAATCGAGGGCAGAGGAGCACTTGAGTAACCTTACCGGGACACTGCATCCTTCACACAAGGCAGTTGAAAAGGATAGTTGAAGTTAATTGCAACAAAGGTGTATGAACTTGGCTGAACAAGCAACTCAAGCAATTGAACCAATTAAGGGCTTTAACAGTGGTACTGGGTAAAGGTCTTTTTGTGTCTCCCCTTGCTCTCTGAAACCACTCAGATGCCCTCTCAGCGGCAGGTGATGAGGTTTTTTTTTTTAACAGGCAGATCCAGCCAAGTGTACAAGTATGCGTTGGCAGATTCCCTGAGGGTGCACATTGATGCCAGACCTATCTTTGTCTTAGAACCCAACTGCATAATATATCAAACATGCTTTTATGAAAGTGTTTTCAATGATGTCACTTCTGTTTTGAAGAAGCAACCGGTCTGTTGCGCTGCTTAAAGAGAGAGTACAAGCAGATAGTTCATTACTTCTGGAATGGTCTGTCCCAAGTAGTGGCAAGCCTCACTTGCCTGTCTCTTGCTGCTTAGAGTGGCTGAAAGACTATATGATAGTAGCAAGAATGACATTCCCACTTGCTATTAACTATGCTGGGTTCAGTCCCCATCTCTGCACCATCCAGAGGAAGAGCACAAGTGAGTGAGGATGAGATGGCTACTCTGGTGTGTATGTGTTAGAGGTTTACTGACTGGATGGTTCCTTACCCTTTCCAGCCTCTGATGCATGGTAGGGGGAAAGAGAAGTTGCTATTTACTACTTGCCTGATCAGCTCTTTTTCCTTCAGAAGAAGTTGCTCTTCAGAAGTGTGATTTCGGTAATGAGTAGTTGAACCTTAAACTCTTTTAAAATGAGATGGTCTAAATCATCAGTTTGTCTCTTCATCTTTTCAGAGCCAGAGCAGGAAATAAATTTGGAAGCTGTTGTGATTTGCTTCCATTCAGTTCCCTAGCATCATAACATTCCCAATTGCCATGTAACCTCTTGCCTTACTAAAAGTCAGCAGTATCAGTATATATAGTACTTTGTTTATCCATAACACAAGTTCTTTCTTGGACTGACTTCCAGCATACTTCCTATTCAAGCAATGACTTCTATGTCTGATCATATTCAAAACGGCATGACCATGAGACTGCTGAAGTTCACACCAGTGATTTTAAAGACAAGTATAATATAGACATGGGGCCTAATTCTGCCATAATGGGTTATGCTTTCGTTGTGACTTTGGGAAATCACAATATATGTGAAAAAGCTGTGCCTGAATATATTATCCTCAACTTCTTTGGATCATGGGGCTATCTGTCATATATGATTCTGTCATAACTTATTCCATGTTTGCATTGAAGATTTTGTAAGCCCATGGGTTGAATCTGAACTGCACAGGCTCCTAGTTCTTGCTACAGCTTAGAAGTATTGATAAGTGGTGTGATGGATGGGTATCACATAGACATATTCAATATATCAATATGCACTACCAAAATCACCTGAGTAAAGTTCATTTTGCTCCACAAATGTAATCTGTAAACTACTTAAACCAACAGCAGCTGCAAGCACTACACTTTGGCAGTGTAAGTTGCTATAATGTAATTTTAAAACTAATCATTGAAGCTGCCTCTTAATTGTGGCTCTTAGTGATATTTGAAGTCAGTAAAGTAAGCCTTGCAAAATGGCTTAGAGTTTGCAGCCAAATGTTAAAGTATTAGTTTTTCAAAGTCTGTAGCTCTCAATAAAACATTTTTGACAACAATAAAAAATGATATGCAAATAACTTCCAGTTCAAAAGTACGTTACTGAGAAAGGCTTCTTGCTGTAGTGGGAATGTTAGAGCACTATCGTCAAACACAAATGCTGCATCAATGTGGGACATGAAGTGTAAAACTTGAAAGTAATTTAGTAGCTAGTATGTCTGAATAGATGCTTTGACTACTTGATGTACAGCCCAATCCTGTGCATGTTTACTAGAAGCAAGTCCTAGTGAGACTTTTAAAAAAAATAAATGCATAGGATTATGGCTTTAGGTTGTGATCTGCTATTAAGATGGCCTATTTGTTTACATTTTCAAACTTGAGATTTGTGGGTCCTGCATTGTAGTGAAATCAGGCTATGGCAGATGCCGCAGATCTGAATCAAAATGGTGCTAAGTGTTGTTAAATTGTGTGATAAAAATATTCTGAAATCTTTTAATTGGGACTTTAAAAAATAGTGTTAATTAGCATGACACATTGTAGAGCACATTTAACAGTGCAATCCTGTTTACTCAGAAGGAAGCCCTGCTGAGTTAAAAGGGACTTACAACGAGGTACATAGCCTAACAGGTAGGCTAACCCTGCCCTGATATCAATAGAGCAGAGGGTGCTTTATCTCATACTCTGCTGCTTTTGCTTGCCAGGGTGGAAGGGGGCTTGCTTTCTTAAATTTTTGCTGTGCCAGCTCCAGGCTAGCATAGCTGAGAAGCCTACGGATCAAGCCTCTCAGAGGAAGCACAGGATCCAGAGCCCTGGCATCCTGACCCATTTCACGTCTTATTGCTGGCTTTCCACCCATCAAAGGTGGAGCCTGCACTATAGTAGAGCCCCCACCCTGTAAACCAGCAGCACAACTCTTTGCTGTCAGGGAGTAACAAGCATAGTATTCTATCTTCCCACAAGCCACCAACATTGGGAGGGCACATTAGATTTGGGCTGTAAGTGATTGGTTTTTGTATTAGTGTACATTTTTGTATTCATGTAGATACACAGTTGTTCAGTCCCTTGTCATTTGAAAGAAATGGTTAGATTCAGTTTTTGCAAACTTATTTTGAAGTATTTTGGGTCTCAATAGAAGTGTTTACAGAACTAGCTGATAGCACTTTCAGAAGTGAAACTGATTTGAATGACATTAAAAAAACCTCAGATCTAAATAGGGGCTGAAAACAATATTTTACTGGTGTGTGTGTGGTTTTTTTTAGATGGTTGGTTATAAGTGTGCTTAAGATTGCTATGTGTATTTTCCATTTAACTGTGGTTGAGGTGGAAGGAGCAGGCATTCCCAGAGCTAGCTGGAACCAGTATTGTCTCTGCACTGACCACATCTAAAAGGTTTTCAGATATTTTAATATTGCTAGATCATCTCTTGAGAAATGTACCAGCATAACGTAGAGACTGCAAAGCTTCTCTGTAGACATATGTCTACAAAGACTTAACAAAACTTAAAAGCACAAAATAAACTTCACCAGAATGCTGTTTTCTAGTTCTTTTCTTCTGCAGTTGGGTAGGCTTCACTATTGGAATAAACTGTCTACCAAAGAGAAATGGAGAAACATGTACAGGATGTGCTTTACGTTCACTTGCTTTGCAGATATGTGCAGTGTGTCATTTTTGTTAATAAAATTGAATAATTAAAGCCTAGACCAAGGAGTCTTGATTCCTTGTGACAGAAGTCTTAAGGCTCAGTGATCCCCGCCCCCATGTTTGGTATGCAGTATAACCCTTAGTGGTTTTAAACTTGTCCAGACCCAAGACCCACTTCCAAGTCCAAACCTGCAACATGGCACCCACTTTCACTTTTGATTTATACTTAATGCCAATAATGTACATTAATAATCCTAAAATAATTTAGAGCAATATATATAGTTTACTTATTTAATAATAATAATAATAATAATAATTAATTATTTTGCTAATGACTTTTAGCAAAAAGACAGAAAAGCTTTTGAAAAGCAATGTTGTTGTTTTTAAAGACACTTTCAGTGGAACACCTGAGCATGTTCTTCTAGATTTCATTGCAGTATGGGGTGATATTAGAAAAGCAACTCCTTTCCTTCAGCTAAACTGTTTCTTGTTTTGTTTTTAAGGGTCATGCTGGCCACATGACCCGGAAGCTGTCTGTGGACAAACGCCGGCTCCCTCGGCCCATAGAGCGAGATGAGTGTCGCAACCCCAGAGTCGGTCACGACTGGACCTAATGGTTAGGGGTACCTTTACCTTTTTTTATTGTTGAGAAATATGGATAATAGCTTCACCTGCCAATTCTGGGTATTCTTTACTAGCCAGAATCCAAAACTTTGGTAATATTAGCTGTTGAAATTGCACTTTCAAGATTGTGTCAGAAGATTGCTCAAGGAATTATTTCTGCAACTCATACCTAAATTCCAGTGACTCTGTGTCCACAGTGAATGGCAAATATAGACACTGCATACATTCACACAAATTTTGGGGGAACTGATTGTTCAAATAACGTCTTGTTTTGTGAAATTTTGCTTCTGTTTGATAGCCCTCAAGATCAGTATAACAGTAGTAAGTTGCCAAGATTCTGACAACTGGATGCTTTTGTATCCAGAGACAAGAATGCAGTCTATGCATCAGTTTATACTACATGAAAGATACTGTGTGGGGAATGATAGAGGGAAGATGTGAAAATATGTATATAAAAAAATCACAAACTCCATTTGTTAATTTTTGGACAAATTGCATTCTGTATTCATACAAAAACAACTCAACTTTTTCCTGACAACTGTACATATAGAAACAAGTTCTTCTGGACATGAACTGAAATCTGTGGAGGTGCTCCATGTCTCACAACACTAAAAAAACATCCAGCTTTTATCTTCAAAAATCAATGCAAGAAATATGGAAGTGATGAGGGACTGGGATGGCAAGGAGAATGAAACAAAGGTAGTTGTGATGGCATTACTAGCTGGCATTTAATCTTTGAATAGACCTTCTTAGGAACTAATGCACATTCATTTATCTCCATTCATAGAGTCCAGGTTTGTGGGATTGCAGAATTACTTTCTCAATGATTCTGCAATAGGTGTATTTAAATACTGTCCTAGAAAGACTGGGACTTGCCCAGTCATAACCTCTTCTATCGACCCCTTCCGCCACCTCGAGAACCTCCTCGCCTTGACTGGTTTGAGTTCATGTTACTTCCTCTTCCCCAATTACTCCCACTCCTCCCTCGGGAAGGGTTATTGCCTCCTGGAGGTCCTCCAAAGGGTTCTTCTCTATGATATCCATCATGGTGTTCTCCATCCAAAGAGCTGGATCTCCCAGATTTTGACATTCTCTGTGAAGGTCCTGACTTCCCACGCCCTGGAATAAAAATATTGCAAACTAAAATAAGAAAATGCACTAGTTTGTTTGCTTTCCAGTCATGCAATACAGAAGATCAAAGTATGGTGTCTCAGTTTCCTGCCTCCTGTTCCACTGCAGAAACAGTGCAGAGTTAAAGATAATTGGTAGGGAAAATTAACACTGCGTATAGGAATTTTGATATCAGTGCAGTAAAAAATAAAATAAATCAACATTTTCCAAATTGATATTTCCATTAATATTTGAAATTAAAATTTCTAGAGACAGTTCTCTAATCTCAAAGAATTATGTTTTACCCTTTCCCCTCTCTTCTGGAGGCCCGCCTTGAATTTCCATTTCTCTATGGTCAGAGGTTCCTGGTCCATCATGCCAAGGACGCTTGCGAGGTGGCAGTGATGCCATGTCCATTCCCTGGATTGAGGAAGAACGTTCTCGACTTGCTGGAGAATGACCATCATGAGGTGGATGATCCTGGCGGGGACCTAACCATGATGGGGGGGGGGGGGGAAATCAAGAGAGACAAATGTTGGTATAGTGCAGCAAGGGATCTCTTCTTGGAACCTCTTCTAGCAATATCTGTTGTAAATATTACAACAAAATAAATGTTTTGTAGCATCCAATTTACCTCAGGAAGATGGCTCATTGTCTTTTCTTAGTTAAGCACACAAATAATTCCTGTTCCACTATCTCTGATGGTGAAGGTTCTACCCCCTTTCCACCCCAGGTCAGCTGCTGTAGAGATTGTACTTTCTGCTTTCGTTAGACAGAGAAGGGATACAGATTGATAGGGAAACAGGCAATGGACGTATTTCTTGTGAGAAAGGAACAAGAACAGTGCTTGCAGAAAAATCACCAAGCTCTTGGTGCTACTGAAGGAGACTGGGGGATTATGGTAAAAATGTGGCTTTCTATGGTTCATGAGTAGCTCTTTCCACCCCTCCCTTATCAAAAACTTCAAGCAGCAGAGCTCATTCTTCCTTTCCAGGAACCTCCTCTGCATTTGCATGCTGGGCACTGAGAAAGGGAAACCTCTTTTGCAGCACCCAGCAAGGATGGGAAAGCAACTTTGTCTCATTACCAATTATCTGAACTGTACAGTCCATTACATTAAGGAAAAATGTGTCTCTCTGAAATAATCTGCCTTCTCTGTAGGAATGGGATAGTTTCTGCAATCTGTTGCTGATTAACTTCTTATGTATGAGGTTTGGTTGAAATTTGTGTGCCAGATTCAGCCAGAGTGCTAAATATTTCCCACCCCTTACCCAACAGGGAACTGAAGGGGGTTGCTGGAGAAACTTTTTGGAGAAATCTAAAACAGATTGAAGACCATCGGATCATGATAGGAAAATCCAGGCCAGTTTTAATCTGTAGTTCCATGTATCTGTACCTGTACCTGTATCTATCTAGGAATTAAAAGCAGTAAGAAAGATCATAATGATAGTCTATTCAGCTTTCCCCCCTTTTTGTAATACAGTATTCAGATAAATGCTAATATAAAATCTGGTGAAGTGCTTCTAGATGCCATTAGGCTATTTATGAAGTACAGTAACAACTATATTAAGCTGCAACTGGAAAATAGAAGGGACAGCACATTTGATGGTGGTCAGTCTTGCATAAAGTAATATATTTTCACCTGGTTCTCGATTTCCATCCATACGGCCTCCTTCAAAGTGAGGAAATTCATCTGGCGTTGGAAGCAGACCTTTCCGTCCCCCTGTATAATGAATGGACAAAGGATGCAAAGAAGTTGAAAGAGCAATTATAAAAATTCTAACTGCACCAATACATTCCTCAGCTGAGTATAAATTATCCACCAAAGCTCTCTTACCTCTAGCAGCACCCCGACCTCGCCCCCGGCCACCATGATCTCTTCCTCTTGCGTTATCCTCTGAGGAGTCAAACTTTTCTTCTGGCACAAAGTCGTCAGGCCCAGAAAAGCTGTCCCTTCCCCTGGATCCCCGGCCCTCATGTCTTGAGGGTGTTCCTCTCCTATAGCTGAACCAAAGAAATATAAATTAGCATAAGAATATACTTGAAGCTATATAGCTCCATGCTGAAAAATTCCATTGTCTATTCAGAAATTCCAACTACTTAAAAAAATGCCCAATTTCTCCGCATTGCTGGAATGGGATTGTATTATTAAAAAACATTATTTACTTTGTACCTTTGCCAGGAATCAGAAACTAAAGTTTTCAACCAGTTGAATATTATTTAGGGGTCTTGGTGGACCACAAGCATAACATGAGTCAACAGTGTGATGCAGCAGCAAAAAAAGCTACTACTATTATAGGCTGCATCAACTGAAGTATAGTGTCCAGATAAAGGGAAGTAATATTACCACTCTATTCTGCCTTGGTCAGACCACACCTGAAATACTGTGTCCAGTTTTCTGGGCACCACAGTTTAAGAAAGATATTGACAAGCTGCAATGTGTGCAGAGGAGGACAACTAGGATGATCAGGGGTCTGGAAACCAAGTCTTATGAGGGCATTGGGTATGTTTAGCCTGGAAAAGGGAAGACTGAGATGAGAGGTGATAGCCATCTTCAAATATTTGAAGAGCTGTCACATGGAAGATGGAGCAAGCTTGGTTTTTTGTGCAAGAGGTTTTTTGTGCAGAGGTTGGATGGCCATCTGTAATGGATGTTTTTGTTGAGATTCCTACAATAAAGGGGGATTTGACTAAATGGCCCCCGGAATCCCTTCCAACTCTGCAATTGGATTCTATGAGTCCACTTGGCTGTGACCTAGTGCCCACTTTAGGAAAACTGAACTTTGTAGAATGTCATTTTCATAATTTTATTTTATTAATAAATGATTTTATGAGTTCCTACAAACAGGATTTTTTTTTCATAAAATGTACAAATTCACTTAAATGAGGCTCATTTCTTTTAATATGAAACCAGGAGATAACTGTTCATCATCGAATAATAAAAACTGTATGATTTTTACCTTTCATCTCTTCTTCCTCGGTACCGTGCATCCTCAGGCTCATGAGGAAATCTCTCGTCTGAAGGTCTCCGTCCCTCCCAAGGCCCAGGAGGTCCACGGTTTGGACCTCTGCTATCTCCCTCATTGAATTCTCTGTGGTCAGGGGGGAAAGGTGGGCCTGGACCACCTCGTCTCCACTTCTCTTCTTGGGGTGGGCCTCCCCGTCCCTCAAATTCACGTAAGCGATGGCCAAATCGCTTGTCTGGATGGAAGTCTTCACGAAATTCATCTGGTCGATCAAAGTCATCATGGAACTCTGGATGAGGTCCTCTTCTGTCTGGCATGCCCCTATTTTCTCTACCATCACCCCAATCTTGGCCACCTCGGAAGGGGCCCCTCTCAGGGCCATGATCAGGACCACCACTGTTCTGGTCATGCCGCCTTTCTGAGAGAGGGCCCATGTGATGGTTTGGCGGCCCACGAGAATCACCTTAAGATAAAGGAAATATGTGTGTGTGTGCTTTGTAACAAAATATTAATAATATAAAAGGTTTAACTGAATGTACTTCTTAACTGCAGACAATGAAGTTACAACTATCAGCAAAATATTCTTATAAAACTTTTACCTGTTTTAATGGTACACATAATATATTATATACTAGTATATTATATATTAGTATATGAGTGCTGTTTGTTGCACTGGTCCCTACTGTGCCAAAAGGCAATGATTCATTCATGCATGCATGCATGCATGCATACATACATACATACATACATACATACCCTGCCCATCTGGCTGGGTTTCCCCAGCCACTCTGGGCGGCTCCCAACAGAACATTAAAAACACAATAAAAGATCAAACATTAACAACTTCCCTAAACAGGGCTGCTGTCAGATGTCTTCTAAAATTCAGATAGGTGTTTACTTCCTTGGCATCTGATGGGAGGGCATTCCACAGGGCGGGCGCCACTACTAATCATTTAATTTTGTAAATTTGTACCCTAATTTTCAACTTAAAGGTTCACAGAGCACCTTAAACTATTCCACTAAAAGGTAACAATAAAAAAAATCACAAAATGAAATCCTTCAACCATAAAATATAAACCTAAAACCAGTATACATTATACTACAACCCAACAAAGAGCACAATTTCTCCTAAATCAGCACCACCCACTGCTCCAGACCTGAAGAAACAAGGAAATATTCACCTATGCCAGAAAATCATTAGGGTAGAGAATGAACATATTTACAGGGGGAGAGAATTCCAGACCCAGCGTATCGTAAGAGAGAAAATAAAGACACATGTTGCCTGACTTAGTCTATGGATTAAAGCCTCAAAGAACTATAAAGCACTGAATTGTGCTAAAGCTTGCTTTGCAATAATAGTGAGCTTATGCCATTTGTTCTAAAGGAAAAGTGAATTTAATTACCTTTATTAGGACCAGGTCCTTGGTTGTGAGGGCCATGGCGGCCTGGGCCTCCATGCTGTCCCAGTCCTGGTATCAATGGTGGAGGACCTGGATTCTGTCCTTCCTGCAAGAAAGAAAAACTAGGAATTAATGAATCAAGGAAAGAGTAGAATAGAGCAAAGCAGAGCAGAACAGAAATCCCTTGTGACTACTAGGTAGAACAGGCAATATATAGTTGTCATCCTCTGATTATGAGGCAGAAGTGGGACCAGCAACCCAGATCCTGAACTCTCCCACCCCCTGCAAGCCATTTTGATTGGCCATCTGTCAATCACCTGTTACCAGGACATGAGATGACCCATTTTTCCTTTATAACCTTGCTTGAACTCAAGCTCAGCTACAAAGAAGGTTCCTATGTAAGTGTAAGTTGGGTTCCAACTATGCCACCCCAAAAAAATGCAGCAGGGTTTAAAGTCGCCACTGATCAGCTGACTGATGGCAACTTTCAGTAGGGATTGGTTCTACTGTATTTAGGAGTTCCCAACTGATCTAAAATATCAGGTGTGGGGCAGGTTGGCATGGCTTGGAGAACACAGAACTCTTGATGGGCCTAATTTGGCTTGAGGGCTGGAGGCTTTCCATGCCTGCTCTAAGGGTAAATCCAAACAACATTAAAATGGAATTCTCTCCCAGTTTTGGA
The DNA here is from genome assembly GCF_027172205.1 of Podarcis raffonei. NCBI lineage: Eukaryota > Metazoa > Chordata > Lepidosauria > Squamata > Lacertidae > Podarcis > Podarcis raffonei. Next base: position 61,910,783 of record NC_070606.1, on the reverse strand, counting down.
ATAACTTCAGCTAGAAGCAGCTAATAGAGCAGAACAAAAAACACAACAAAACAAAAACACGAACTGTGGAATCAGGCTACACTGGACAAAAAAAGATAAGGAGGACAAATGAAGTCAAAATCAAGGAAACATTTAGGTTTTATTGCCACCTATTCTAGCAATTACCATGTGGATAAGATCCCACCAAAAACATTCCTGTATAAGTCTGCATTCTTTACCACCTACTAAGAGCAAAAGGGTGTTCCTTGACTTTAGTGATTGTACAGAAGAGGAATTTTGGGCAGGTGCAGCTTTCCTCAGCCCTTAATAACAAATTGCCCTGCTAGAACTCCCTCCTCTACGTACCTTTTAAAACTTTTTTATTTTTAATCATTGGCATCTGTCACCCTATAAACAAACTCATAGACTATAGATTTAGGAATTTACAAAAATATATTTGCCAATAGGGGAGTGAGTGTTCATAAGAGAGCATTCACACAACTCAGGTGATGTAGTTCAACTCAGATATAACAGTGCACATAGAGTAATATATGAGATCCCCCTCCTTCTCTTTTCACTTCTATCAGCCCATCCCCTCATAACGCAAAAATATTTCATTCCAGTTCACTATAAGGAATCAGAGACCTTCTCATACTGCATCAAATACTGAAAAAATCAACCGTGGCTTATAAAGAGGCAAAGGCGGTTGCTGTTGAAAATGTGTTTTGTCAGCCCAGGTGGGCATGTGTCACCCTATGACACTCTGGATTGTGGTCATCAATAATACCTGCTGGGGGGGGGGAATCTGATGAATATATAAAAGAAATATTGAAATCTCCTGATACACTGGCTATTATGTACTTCAACTTGCTTGAGATATCTGTGAACCCCATTTTCATAACAGTCTGTTGGAATTATGAAAATAATAAGGTGACGTGCAATTTTGGTATCTCACTTCTGCTGACATAAATCGGTTGGGAAACTGCAGGGAGGAAGGGGAATTCAGTCATATTCGCTGGTGCAACACTGGATTTCACCCATATTCTGAGATTACAAAACAAAACAAAACAAAACAAAACAAAACACCAGCATGTGTGTCCCAAAATCCATCTAATTTCATTTACACTAGGGTTATAGCAACAGTCAGTTTTGTCCTTAAAAGAGTTTTACACCACTGAAATCACTGCTCTGCCTGATCATTTTATTATGCTATTAACAGCAATTTATTATGGTATTAATTTCTTCCCGACCAGACCTCTTCTCATGAAGAGTATCCTTCCCAGACATACCTGATTGAATGGGGCCCGAGGACCGTCACCAAGCAAGGGAGTTTTCTGCTGCTGAAAGGGTGGAGGGCCCTGGGAAGGATGTGGCCCCCTTGAAGGGTTCTGCTGTCCTTGAGGCCCTGGTGGCCCTTGCATGTTTCCTTGAGGCCCTACCATAGCACCTTGTGGAGGTCCCTGCTGTCCTTGTGCACCTGGTGGCCCACGCAATTCTTGTGGAGGTCCCATCATTGAACCCTGAGGTGGAGGACCCCTCATCTCCTGGGGACCATGCCCCAGTAAACCATGCGGCCCTCTCATTTCTTGAGGTGGATGGCCCATCATCATCCCCTGTGGTCCAGGACCCTGGTTCTCCCTTGGTCCTGGAGGTCCCTGCATGCCTCTTGGGTTAAGTCCCATCAAGGGCCCTTGAGATACAGGACCCTGTATCCCTTGAGCTCCTTGCACTCCATGAGGTCCTTGCATTCCTCTTGGCCCAGGTGGCCCTTGACCACCAGGTGGCCCTTGAGGACCTAAGTGGGTCTGTGGTGTTGGTGGACCTTGTTGACCTAAATGAGCCTGTGGGCCTGGTGGGCCTAAGTGACCCTGAGGTCCAGAATTCGTCTGTGGACCAGGTGGCCCCCCAGGTGGAGGGCCCATTTGTCCATGAGGGCCAGGATGTCTCTGCATTCCTTGATGCCCATGAAGTTCTTGAGGTCTTGGCAGTCCTTGTGGAGGTCCTTGAGGCCCAACAAATCCTTGTGGTCCACCACCTCCTTGGTGTAAAGGAGGACCTTGGGGTCCCATTTGTCCTGGAGGTCCTGGAGGCCTGAACTGTCCCTGTGGCCCAGGTGGTCCCATCTGAGGCATATTCATTGGCATCTGCTGAGGTGGATGGGCTTGCTGAAAGCCTTGAGGCACCTGAGACATTGGACTTTGTCCTGGGAAATGTTGGGGTCCATGAACAGGTCCTCCTGGAGGTGGCTGCTGCTGACCTTGTTCTGCTTGCTTCTGTGCAAGCCTTTCAATCTTCAGTTGCTGCAAAAAAGAAGAAAATAATTTACACACCCACACAATTATGACAAACTATTGGAAACCAAAGGACACTTTCTGTGTAGCTTGTTCCAATTAGTATTAAGCCATGGCTTGCTCAACAAATGCTAAGCCTCACAGAAAAGCAAACATCCCTTGGCTTCTTTCTCCAATGCTTGATTTATTCTCTAGCTGCTCTTGCCTGTTGCCTCTGTAGCTTGGTGAATGTCTGGAGTGGGGTGGCCACCCTCAGTTAAGCAAGACTGTTGGGTTTGGAGATAATGCCGACCCAAGGATAAAATATGGCTAGACTCTCAAGCCAAATACAAACCATGGTTGCCGATAGTAGTTTGTTACTCGAAAACAAACCATAATTATTCTCTGGGCTGAGTTCAGATGTTCAAACAAGCCACACTTGGGCTAAACAAACTATGGCTTATCATTATGTACTAACCAGGCAATTTTTAATTTTAATTATTGTTTCAACAAAAGCAAAATGAAGAATGTAGCTAGGAAGCAATAACTTCAAACAGAATGTTTACTTCAGCAGCATACACCACTTGATTAGACACTGGTAAGGAGCAAAAAACAAAACAAAAAGCCACTTTCTTCAGAGGGTTTTGTGGCAATCATTTATTCATTATTCTTATCCTTGCACACTGATCAGATTATATGTGGTTCCCAGATAGCCTCTCATGCAAGCAGTACTCAAGGGCAGACCCACTTACAGCATCATGTAAGCCAGAAAAGTTTATGTTACCCATAGCTGCAGTGATGTTGCAAATAGGGCCTATCAATATCCTCATTGGTTTCCTCTAAATTTTGGTGGGAGTAAGTGCATTTATGCAAACATTATCAGTGACCTGACTTTTCACATACCTCTAGAAGCTGTGGGTTGGTGTACTGAAGTGCTGCCATTTCTTGCTCAATCTCTGCCTGTGACTTCTTCTTTTCCTCCAGTTTAAGATCTTCCTTTCGGTCATTCAGTGGCTCAGCTGGTGAAGGAATAGGAACTTTATTCTGCATCCAAGCCTGAATAGGATAATAAAGGTGCATGGTTACAGTGTTAATGAAACCTGTTGGATGAATTCATCCACAAGTGCATTTACGCTGGAGACTTGACGAAAGTAGACTATGTCAACTGCACTATATTTTAGGCCCAGCTGCTGAAGTCAATCATCTATTTGCTCCTTTTAAGAATTCATCAATGAGGACTTTGCATTCTAATAGGTACTGATTGTGGAAATAAATAAAGATGTTTTGCATTCTAATAGGTGCTGATCATGGAAATAAATAAAGAAGTTACTAACCTGCTGAAACTGGGCTGGGATTGGTTTTGCGTAGGGGACCTTTTTTTGCGGTACTTTCTTTTGGTCCTTTTGCATCACCTCCTCCATTCCCCAGTCCAATCCTGGGATAGTCATCTCAATTTCACTGGTCTCATCTTTCCCTTCAATGAAAAGAATTGAATAGTGGTTTCTACACAGTATGATGAACAACTTATGTCTTCATAAATAAAGTCATCAGGAAACTTAATTTCATGTCCAGAGATGGGGGGGGAGGGGTTTTTGCAGAATCCTTTAGCTAATTTTAATTTTTTCTTGGCACAAAAGGATGCCAAAAAGGAACAGAAAAGAAGATCCAACCCATTTCTTTATGATTCATGCAAATTTTCAGAAAAGCAACACAATCCTATTTGGGATTCTCTTCCTATCAATTGGTATTTCTCTTGCTATTGGTTATTAGCAAGTCCCACTATGTTCAAGGAGTTACGCCAAGGAAAGTATCCAGAATACGGCAGCCACAATTTCTCTCTTACCCATCTGCTCTTGTTCCATGGCTAGTTTCAGCTGCTCAGGTATTCCCATCCCTGGAATCACTGCAAGACTATTGGGTTCTAGGTCATCTGGAAAGGGAGAGTAAACTGTTATCAACAAAATATTTGATATTTCTTAGGTCCCATTCAGTGATGTTTCAACACTATTACTTAATTTCCTACAATCAACCATTTCATTATTTTCTCTTTTACTGACCGGCAAGGATTTAAAGCAGGGTTGGAGAACCCTTTTCAGCTAGTGTTGCTTTTGATGGGTGAGGCCACAGTGAAAAGTGGCTCGCATAAAATATGTAAACTTTACCTTTATATAGTAGGTTAATTTCGATATCCTCTTTTAAACCACACTCAGCCAAGCAAAATACATTAGCAGAGTTTAAGGACAGAATCAAGCCAGGTAAAAGGACTCTAGTAGGTTGCAATCTGAGGGTGGGACTTTTTATTTTTATTTACTTATCAAATTTATACACCACCCTTCCTCACAGGATCTTAGGGTTTGAGGAAATGAGGTGTGGCTGGGGAGGGTATGTGGTGTAGGGAGAGTCCTGAGGGCCAAAAAGAAAACCTTAGAGGGCCATATTTGTGTGTCCCCCCCCCCCCGCCGGCCTGAGGATCCCCATCCCTAATTTAAAGTCTGTAACCTATATAGCATTTCAAACTTTCTGCTGAAATAAATATTGCGTAAAATATGTGTTTTCTTTACAAGGTAACAACTAGGTGTGTTGCGATGACAAAAAGAAAACAAACATTTGGAAATAAGACCACAACCATGGTTCCTATGTTGTTGTGTTAGAATGCATAACTCACTTGAAAGAAACAGAATACCAAAGGAAAAGGGGGAAAGAGTTTTCAGGAACTACATGTTTTTACATTACAACGATTTAAAGATTACCTTAAGCACTGCTTAAGTTTGAGTCTGTTGTCTTTTCATATTCCCATACAAATGGCCAAGAAAGCAACTGTGGCATATTGGTTAGAGTGTTGAACTAGAATTAGGGAGACTCAGGTTGAAATCCCTGCTCATTTATGTAGCTCACCAGGTGACCTTGGGCCAGTCACCACTTCACAGCCTAACTTGTCTCACAGGATTGTTGAGAAGGTAAAAAAGGGGAGGAGGACATGTATGACACCACGAATTCCTTCGAAGAAAGACGAAATGTAAGTGTAACAAATAAATATACCATATTCAACTCCATCCTCTGACATTCCTGGAAGCAAGTTCAGATTATAACGATCTCGCATTTTATCTCCAGGACGATTCCGGGTCCAGAATTTGCTGTTAAAATAAAACTAAGAGATAGTATCCTCTGTTGATTTATAAGTTAAGCCTTCATTACTCAGAGCCAGTAACTCTTAACATCCTCTAACTCTGAAGTTTTATTAAAAAAAGTTATTTTAAATGTGTATTAGCTTCTTCTTGTTTTCTACTGGACCACTTCAAGTTCTGATGGCTACTGAATTGGGTGGTCCCTCACCATCTGCCAGTAGTAGAGAGTAGAGGTATAGTACCCACTCCTTGCTGTGCACATAGTTCCAAGAAACCTAAATAAGCAGTAGTGTTGGTTCTAAAGCAGAAAAGGGAAATCTGTTCTGCATCAACAGCCACAGTAGAAAACTATTACCAGCCAAAACCAGACTAATAATACAATTTGTGTAACATCTTACAATGGTGTAAACTTGTACTTAACCAATAGGCTTGTTTCACGTATTATTGGGTGCCAACAGGGGTGTACAGAACTCTGCTATATCTTGAAAATGTATATATTAAAAAATTACACTTCACCCTTTAAGTATGAATACTATCAGAGCAATCAAAAGAGATAAAAACAATAATAAACTATAATAAAGCAGACTTACAAGTTACTCTTTCATTACGTTCAGCAATACCCATGCCAAAAGAAATAATCTAGTTCAATAATGTGTTACATCTGGGCTGCTATCCAGTGAAGTAGTCCTATTAGTACAAGGAGTTCTTATTGCACATCATAATTTTCTCTCCCTCATCTCGCCTTGTGCCCCCCCTCCAAATCTGTTCTTGGGGTTCTCCCAATCCTCGGGAGCAGATGCGGGGGGGGGGGTGAGGGATGGAAACTTCCATTAAACAAATGGAACTCTCCATGCTAAGGGAACTGTGCTGTTGAATACCTGCCCTGGTGTGCATAACTGTTTGAGCACAATGGCCATTCTGTAGTCCTTTTCACCTTGATAAGAAGGGGCACAAAGTATCAGTGGTAATGATACAATAAATTTGTCTTTTTTAAACTCTCAAAACAGTCAAATCATTGTATGGGAAATGCATCCGGAAGACAAAAATGTATCAAGGAGTGAGTGATCTGACATGGTTACCCTTCCTGCCTCTACTCCTTCCCCCTCCCCCGCTCTTGTTAAGTATTTTGATGGTGTGAGAACAGTCTTTAATGTCCTGAGAATGTTGGGAGGAGGTGAAGCCCCCCACACAGCTGCCTTAATCAGTTCGGAGGATAGTGTTGGGTACGTTCTTTGATGTTGGACATTGTTTTGAGAAAGTGAGGCACTGGGAGGGGGTGGCTAATGGATGATCTGCACGTAGTCAGTCTTGGAAGCCACACAGGCTATCTATAAAACAGGACCGTTTGGGCAGAGTTTCTTTGAAGCTTGTGCAGGGACTGATCAACCACAGGGCCGTGCAAACTAAGGCTACCTGGGGAAGTCGCTTTGCCACTTCTTGAGGGCTTCCAAGTGGCAGAGGAAAGTGCTTGCTTGGTATGTATACATTGCTTGCTGTTTAGAATAAAATCTATAATCTTCTCACTCACTTGTGTATTTTGTATTGCTTCTGAATCTATCTTAAAAGAACCACCTTACCTTTGGCAAGACAATCCTCTCCTGCAGCTTTTCTACGTTTAATGTATTATATTTCACTCCCTGTCTCTTTCGCTAGTTAAATGTTTCAGCTTGTTGAATGATCACATTTGATTTCATTTCACAGTGTATTCTTTTTAATCAAGATGAAAGGTAAAGTACCTTGAATAACAGCTAATTGCATTAGTATGAATGTGTAAGTGGAATGTATTATATTAAAAGCTAATGAGTGCTAGTTCCTGACAACACTCTGAGTATTTTATTCTTCCACTGCATAAGTAAACTACAATTTTTCTTTTGAAGCTTCTTGTAGGGTATGTTCGTGTGGGTACAAACAAATGCATGACGACGACAAAGAAACGTTAAGTGGAGCAATGAAAAACAAAATGTTACTGAGGTCAAACGAGTGCAAAGCAAAATATTTAAATAAAAATACCTGGTGTGATCATTTGATCCTGAGCACAGAATGTGTCCTAGAGGATGCCAAGCTAAACTCCAAATCATTCCTTCATGGGCCATTTCCATACCTCCCACTTCCTTCTCCACCCTGAAATAATACAAAAATAGTGCTTAAATGGATGGACAAGGATGCATCAAGGCCTATTTTCTTTTCTTTTCTTTTTAAATACAACGTTTTCAATGAAACTTATTTTGTTTAATGTTTAATGTTTACCTGCATTTGTTTGTTCAGAAGTTATTATTTATGTGAAAACTTAGAAGAGGTTGAATGTGTGTGCGCGTGTGTGTGTACACACACACACACACTTATTTTGACTGCTGTTTTAATTAGGAAGATTGCTGTGACAAACAAGAGAAGCCATATCCACATTCTTTCAGGTAGAAATATTTAAACTAGAAAATTAATATATTTAATGATTATCTCCACAAGGATCAGGGGAGCAGTGGGGAGTCTTTCCTGGTTAGCAGGCAAAACTTTTATATCCCTACTCCTTAGCAGGCCAAATTTGGCAAGTGGGAAAGGTCACCCCCGGTCAATCACCTGTTGCTATGAAACCAGGGGATGCTGTTTGCAAAAGCCTCTCAGGCAACACCAATGTTCCTGTCTGAGCCACCAGTTTGAGTCTTGGAGGCAACAGGCATGAAGGGAGGTTTGAAAGTGCCTTCCAAAAGTGCTTACAAGTAGCTTACTGAGGCTCAACCTGGAGGTTCAAACAGAAGCACTGTGGCTTCCCTGAGAGCCCTTTGCAAACAGCATCAATAGGAATGCTGGGCTTCTTGAAAGCACTTTTGCAAAGTACTTTCACACTACTCCCCAACCTCTGTTTTGCCTCTGGTTTCGCAAAGGGCTTTCAGCCAGCTATTTGCCCAGGTTTCAACTTCTGAAAATGGGCTCTCTTGAACTCAGAAGGCTTTAACTGTGACTAAACCCTGCTGGCTTGGCCGCATGCATCTGTTCTTTGCTGGTAACAGGCATGCACAACCAAAGCAGGATTTTACCAGTGATGTCAGCGGATGAGCAGGTGGACGTGGTTGGGGGGAAATGGCCTTGTGGGCCAAACTGGACCCCCTGGTGGGTCAATATTGGTCTGCAGGTCAGAGGGTCCCTAACCTCTGGATTAATAAATATTTTACTTAGTTTTCTTAAAATAAAGCCCTTCAGCTCAGGATGGAGACATTCACAAATCATCACAAGGATAATTCTATAGTATCAAAAGACAGTATTAAATTATGGATGACTTCTCAGTTGTAATTTCTCATCAGAGGTACCTACCCAACATGCCAGAACAGTAATGAGCCATCGGACCCTCCACTGGCAAAGAACCCTTCATGAACAGGATGCCAGGCCACAGCTGCAATGAAGAAATTCACAATTACTACTACTTATTTACATTTTTCCAATGGTGTACTAGAACAGAAGTAACGTAGGATCTGACTAGATGAGAGAGGATGGATTACAGTGCAGCGATGAGCAGTGGACAACAGGCATCAGTGGAGGGGCAGGAAAAGAGACTGACAGTTCAGAGTAGCCTTTGGAGTTCTCATGGGAGAACCTGTGCAGGGGCACCTCGTTTAATGAATGAAGAGAAGGCTTGCCAAAAGGCTCACTGGTGGGAAGCAGAGAATAAAGCAAAAACAAGTAGGATGTTGGAAGAGAGGAGATACAAGAGAATAGATATGGTATGGAGATATGGTATGGAAACTTGAAGTTCACACACAGCATGGCAGAGCCAATGGGTAGGAAAATGGGTAATATGGGAGGTGGAGACTGAATTGTCAGCAGGGACAAAAGGTGCTGCTAGAAAGACAGGAGTGCTCTGAAGAGTTAACATCAAGAGGGATAGTGTGACCAATAGCTTCAAACGTAGCAGACAGATTAGGAGAAGGAAAATGTTGTAGAGAGGGAGAAGCTTTCTAAACGGATTAAGGATCTAGAAGATTTGGGCATGCTTGATTTGAGCAATGGTATTAGCTATCTTTCCTATCAACTACAGATATAGAAACTGGCGTGATATAATGCAGACTTTGAATAGTTACTTTCAAGGGTTTTGAATATCCAACCACCAAGTTCAGAAACAACTGACACAAAAGTTATATTTAACCTGTTGCCTCCTTCTTATGACCTCTGAAGACCTGAAGCTCTTCTTTCAGATTTCGAATATCAAAGAGTTTGCAGAGGTGATCGCGAGATGCTGTAAGTAGCCAGTTGCCATTTAGGTTCAATTTGACTTCCATCACAGTGTTCTTATGAGCATGACTGGAATATATCATAAAAAGAATAAACTGTGCATAATTTAAAGAAATGAGCAATTAAAGCAACCCACTGTTTGTCTTCAAAACCGTTCAGATAGTAAAAAGTATTCTATCCACTTTCTCCACAGCATGCATAATTTTTTGAAACATCTAATGTGTCCCCTGACCCCATCATAATGAAATAAAATAAAACAGATCTAAACACGTTGGCATTTTCTCATAGTGAAACTGTGCTAAACCCTTGTTTCAATTGCTGTTTCAACACTTTTTGCAGCCATCTCACACATTAGTCCAAATGCACTGAGCAATAATATTCTAAACAAGTATTCAATAAATCTATACAGGCTGAAGGCCCAGAAATTTTTGGCAACAAGAGCCCAGGCACCAACTGCAATTGCACTTACAGTGTAGCAAGGCTCTGGCCAGTCTTTGGATCCCAGAACTTGATTGGCTGCTGACTATCTTTGCTTCCAGAAACCACCAAACCTTTTGTCGGATGCCAGTCAACACACTTGACATCAGCACCATGGCCTGTTTAAAATACAAAGGTACTGTTGTTGAAGAGACTTCACACAGAAAATTAAATAATGAAACAATCTATCTTAACTATGAAATGGCATAATTGTTTGGACAGGTTACATCTTGATTTGTCTTTATTGCCCTAAAAGACAGCTCTTTTTCCTTCAAGGATTTCAAAGTTATACAAGATTGTTTTGGATACAGTCCATGCTGTACTATATTAAATATGTGATTACCTTTCAATAGATGTTCAAAAACTAGTTTGGAGCAGGAAGATGTATTAACACGAACTTTGTCTAGATTCCTTATTGGAATCTAAACATGAATAACATTTGTTCATATATCGGTTTCAATAATGCATATAAATCAGGAATGACCCTTCTAGCTGCTGTTGGATTCAAACTCCCATCAGTCCCTGCGAGCACGGCCAACATTCAGAGAGATGGGAATTGTAATCTAGCAATATCTGGAGGCCCACAGTTTCCCCATCCGTGAAAGACATTTTTCTAATGGTAACAGGCAATAAATGATTCAATTAAGTGGCATGGACATTAGAGATTATTTTAAAGTTACTTTAAAACCAAACATTTCATAATATTGTGCTATGACTCAACCTACAGCTGCCAAAATGAATAAGCTCTCTTTCATTTTAATATTTGTTTTGCTCTTTTTTGGACAGCTATCAAAGTATACACAAAACAATCTATTTATTTACTGAAGAGGAATGAATTCCATGCAAAATTATGAATAATCTTACAACTAGTGTTTGTTCTAGACTCCCCACTTGCACCCCACAAAAAACCCTAAAATCCTTTCTCATCAGATCAATATTTATTCATTGGTAACATCCTTTTTTTTGAACTTTCAAACAATACCAAAAGGTTAGGTCACTGGATCATCTAAGCAGATCACAGATATAAACGCAGGAAGTTGATCTTTATTTTTATTTTCTTTGCTATCTATTTCCCCTACTTTGAACCAGTTTCCACATCACGTTAAACTGTTAGGTTTTCTATTCTTTTTTTACGATACACTATGGTTTAATGTGAACGCGGGTGGCGCTGTGGGTAAAAGCCTCAGCGCCTAGGGCTTGCCGATCGAAAGGTCGGCGGTTCGAATCCCCGTGGCAGGGTGCGCTCCCGCTGCTCGGTCCCAGCACCTGCCAACCTAGCAGTTCGAAAGCACCCCCGGGTGCAAGTAGATAAATAGGGACCGCTTACTGGCGGGAAGGTAAACGGCGTTTCCGTGTGCTGCACTGGCTCGCCAGATGCAGCTTTGTCACGCGGGCCACGTGACCCGGAAGTGTCTCCGGACAGCGCTGGCCCCCAGCCTCTTGAGTGAGATGGGCGCACAACCCTAGAGTCTGTCAAGACTGGCCCGTACGGGCAGGGGTACCTTTACCTTTACCTTTATGGTTTAATGTGAACACGGAGTGTGCAAGTACTTCATAGTTCCTTTACCACAGGCAAAACAAAAACCCAGATGCAGAAATGAAGTTCTTTGCGCGTTAACCAAACCACACAAACATGCACAAACAGAGAATTATATTCAAAGCAGTATGCACTAAAGTTCAAAGCTAGCGCTGGTATGCCATCAACAAGCCAGGCAGTGGCAACTGGAAAGGTTTTAATTCATTGTACAGATGGTGCACTAGTCTGATGGCCTACAGCAGCCCGCACAGGTGCAAATTTCAAAAGCTCTTGCTTGCATGGTTCATAAGCAGCACTCCATGGGCCACAGCACTGCAATACCTGCATGCAAACTGGGTCTTGCTTCCACTCTCAGATCTACTTTTATAGCGAAAGCCAGGAAGTGAATCCAGGAAGTGCCCCCTGGACACACTCACATAAGCAATGCAATGGTTTGTGTGCTCACCAGATCAAATCTACAACCCTGAGGTATTACAGTGGTGACTGTTCTTAGATTCTTGGAGAACATTAACTGGTTAATGATGAATTATTGCAGTAGAACCACAACCATTGTTAATTGATCTTAGAGATCTAAACAACTGTTCAGAAAACATCCATAGGTTGAGATCACTTTACCCACCCAGACAGGACAAAGAAGAAAAAAATCAATATCTGATTCTTTATATTATGGGCTTCATCGTTTGAATCAATCAGCCTCCTCCACCCAGAAGCAAGGAAATCATATTTGAAAGTGACGGAATTTTTCAAAACTGCTTGTGATATGACATAGAGTCTGCCACGAAAGAAAAATGGGGGGGGGGGATCCATTATGCAGCCTTGGGTGCACCTAAAGTAACTCTTTGGATCCATAGGGCCAGAAAGAACTAATTCACTCTTATGGTCAAGAGAACCCCCCAGCACAACACACAGGGAAATGGCTTACTCTGACAGAAGAATCCTCCAAACATAATTTCCAACACCTGGTGGGGCATAAATTCACCATCCCTGTTTTAAGCGATGCTGGCAAAGCAGGGACCATATTTTTCACTTTAAATACGGTCTTTATGTCTCATAAACTTAAAATGAAGAATAAGCTTCATGGTTACTTTTAATTTTTTGCAGGTTTTTTTATACGGGAAATACGCAGATTAAAATTTTGAACAATTTTGTATTTTCACAATAAAAGTTTACAAGTCAATGAAAAATGTGTTCTCTTATGATTTATCAGTAATTAAACTAAAGCCTGACACAGACAAGGAATAATTAACCTACAAACTCAAAACAGGCCCTGTATCCCAGTTAACTGTGAACAGTAATTAAAGTGGTAATAATTATTACACAGTAGTAGTTAGTGGAATTTCAGGACCACCCTTTATCATAGAATTGTAGAGTTGGAAGGGATCTCAGGGGTCATCTAGTCCAACCCCTGCAATGCAGAAATCAAAAATAAAGAATCCCTAACAACTCATGGTCATTTCTGATTCAAGTGGCTTGGGAGAGAAAGTTTGAGATACATGTCTGTAAGAGACATATTAATAGGTTAATATGTTGATAGTCAATAATGTGTGATATTTCAAATGCAGTTTTGATAGTGGCAAGTGTGCAGAACCTGAGCACAAGTCTTTTAGCTCCCAGTGCAACGAAATGACCACTTGCCACCTCTGAGTGCCTAAGGTTAGTAGCTTCTTGCAAATACAGGAACAGCATTCTCTTTAGCATGTTTAGAATCTTTAGAATTAAACCACACTATATTTCATTTTCACTTTTGCACAACATTAATTCATGCAGAACATTTCTCTGCCTTTTTATTGACTGTCCTTCCCTGGTTTAGCAAAGTCTGAAATCAAACAAAGTTTCTTACACATGTACATGTGCTGTTCAATGTATTTTATAACTCTACATGTCACAAATTCCCCCGTGTTTTGGGAATGGAACTTCAGGCTGCTGTTGTAAGAGTGAGCAGGCGAACACACAATCTACTGTTAGTCACATGAAGAAAAGATATACATGTTGCCTGAAGAACATTTATGACACATGGTGTATGAAACAAGGGAATAAAACATGGTAACATGTTTACTTCATTCCTTCTGTTTTCAACGTTCAGGCTATGAGGACGGCTGGTTCCCTCTATTTCCTCACGACTGTAAGCAATGCGGCTTATATAGCTAAAACAACACTTACCATCCAGGCACAAGAACAGGCTCTGGGGAACTCCAAGGTTTGCATAAGCACCACAAAATATTTAGGAAAAAAGTCTCAAGGAGGTGTGCCCAAAACAGTCCAATGAGGAATGGTTTAATACTCTGGAATGTTGATTCACTGCTGAGGGTGCAAGAGGAATGGGGCGGAATGGCTTGAACCCCAAACAAATGCACTCTACACTGCAGCATTTTATTGTAGGTCTCACTGGTCTCTTCCTATTATAATTAGGAATGTATGCTTTTTGCAAAGATCTACCTCAAAATAGTACTGTGAGAGTAATTATACAAAGGATTTGGAGAATCAAGTCACGGAACATTAAATAAAATTAATTCTACACCTGACAATGCATTCAGTACAATGTAGGATGACTGTTTCTCCAGTTTTTGTTTTTGTTTTTTTACAAAACAAAGGTATTGCCTTAGTCCCCTGCTCCAGAACTGAGTTATCTGTGCCCCTTAAGGTGGGGCAGCTGCCACCATAGGCACCAGGTATTTCCAGAATGAGATGAGATGGGGATGTCATTGCTACTTCTGGCATAAATTAGCTCTTAAAAAAGACCTGGGAGCTTGATAGGTAGTTTTACACCAAGTGAGAGGATGCTGTTTGAGCTGCTGCAGTGGAAATCTGTTTCAGCAGCTGCCCCCAACACTGAAGCAAAAAGGCTAGGTTGCCATGTGTCCTAATATACTAGTCCCCAACTCCTCAATTAAATATATTCAGTGAACCGAAAGGAAAATCAAAGAACCATTACAAAATGTGTTAAAAGCTTCCAATATTATAAAGAATAGTTTGGTACAAATCCTATCTATTAATGTTGGTGGCAAATTTCCATCAATTCTGAAAAAATGCAATTTGTACCCTAAACGTCCCCAGCATCTTATTGACTGTGCGTGCACATAACTTCCAAAGAAATTGGGGCCATGTAGAATTTTTACTCCCAAAATTTATGAAATAAAAAGTGTGATTTTTAGGGGTAAAGTGATTTCCAATCCCCACCTCTCCTATTTTGGTATTTGCTTCTCGGCACCTGTTTGCATTCCAAACTCAAGCTGCTTCAGTTCCATTTTCACTGGGTTTTTTGGTTCTTTTCTGAATAACTGCAGAGGTATTGAGGGAACAAAACCTGTGACTGTTGAGCCAATGGAGCCAGACCCTGGGATTCTGGGACTTGAGCCACAGGCCCTACCTGGACAAAGTGGCTCCACCACTGTAGTTAGTGTACCCAAGGACAGTCCAGTAGAGTTAGAGGAGGGACGCTCCACTACACTGTTGGGATACCCCAAAGGTTCAGGAGCTATAGGATCCCAACCAATCAGGGACCACATAGTGAATGTGATGTCACAAAAATCAATCAAATATGGCTACACGGTAATGTCGCTAATGGCAAAAAAAGCCCTTGCACTATGAATAGAGCAAGAGGGAAAATGTAGACTATGCCACTATCAAGGTATAGTCTTGAGTGACACTATTGTATTGTTGGGCTGTGCTAGCGTGCAATGAAACCACTGCAGTGTAATGTGGCAGGACATGGAGCATCACTTGACCAGACAACATACTGACATGTTTCCTCTCCCCCACTCCCCATAATTTATAAGGAGGGCAATGGAGGGGGGGCATTTTTTTATGCAAAATGGTATGGCCCTTTTACTAAACCTGACTGGCTATGCAGTGAGAGTATGAGTATGCCTGATTTCTCTCATGGCTTTTTTTGGTCTCTTCTTGACCCCTCTAAATGACCAAGAAGGGAAGGGGTTTCTGAGGGTGTGAAAATATTTGCAAAAGTCAGTTGCTGCCCTTTTGACTAAGCTCTAGAATAGCCTAAGCATGGAAACAGAATACATCGAGATAAAAACAAATATATTTATATGTAAAAGGACTGCAGATGAATGGAATGATTGCTTCTGTGGGCTATTATTGTCTATATCATCAGCCAGCCCCTGAATCTATCTGTAGCTCCTTCTACCCTCTCCCATCTTGAAAAATGAGCCTGAAACCTATTGACTGCCAATAACCCGTGCTCGCTTCGGCAGCACATATACTAAATTGCCAATAACCCGAAGAGACATAGTACCCTTAAGATAGATTTGAATGATTGTAAGCTAATCTTGGCTGCAAAGCAGAGTAGAAAGGAAAATATTAAAATAAAAAATAAAGTAGTGAAACAGAGCAGACTTGAAAACTTGCTCTCACCCTCATGTTACCTTGGTTTGTTGTTTTGATCTTGGTGGCTAGCAAAAAGTTCCCTTATGACAAAATACTTGTAAGTATGTGAAAATGTCCTAGTAGAATGACTAGAATTCAGGGTTTCCATTACAATGTCTAGCACAGTGTTGTCATCATAAGACAAAAAAAGTCAAGCCTGAAAATATTCTTTCGGGACTTCCGGGTTAGCGCTAGCGGCTAATGGCGGATTCCCTCCGAGCTCCGGAGGGAATCGGCTCCACAGGATTAGGGTTGTACCGCTGCGGCGACGCGGAGACCCTTAAAAATCACAGGCGGTGAACCTGGTGACTCGGCGGGCACCATTTGCGCCCACCCGACCTGCGAAGGAGCCTTTTTAAAGGCTTCGGAACGGGGGACGGGGTGAGTGGCGCGGTGCTGAGAGTCGACTGCTTCTCCTGTGGAGTGAAGCCGCGCTGCCATGGCCGGAGAGCGCCGACTTCTTTTTGTGATTTGGACTTCAAAATAACAACCCGTGAGTAGTACGGAAATTGGATTTTTAAAGAAAATTTTTCGGTGAATTAGGTACGATCGGAGGAGGTATAAACAGGAAGTCTGCCTCCTCCTCCTGTAAACAATCTAAAGCAAGGACCTGCTAACTAAGGTCGAGAGAATTTTTTCTTTTATTATTGGGCAAAAGACATTAATTTCACGATTTGGCACTAGAAGAAACCTTACTGGAGGATAAGAGCTAATTTTGGGAGCTGAAGTGCCACCCCCCCCGACCCGGGAGTGATCCGCAAGAAAGCCTGTTGAAGGTACTGAAGAGTTTGACAGCTGTCAAATTAGCTGTCAGACGGAAAAAGAGAACTCTGTTTCTGTTGCTTCTGCTGGCTATATTTGCTACAATTTGACTATATTTTGTTGGAAACAAGGAAGAACTGATACAAACTAATTTGATTTTTGGATTTGAACTGGAAAGAACACTAAGTAACCAAAATCCCTCTAGAGGGGGTTTTAGGACATTACAAGAATGGCTGAAGGAGGGGAAATTCAAGCTGAATTGGACAGAGTCTTTGTTCTCTTGGGAAAGTTACAGGGCCAAATTGATGTTTTGGCTACAAATGTTACAACTCTAGACTTAACAGTAAACAAACTCATTGAATCTGATAAGGAATTGTCTCAGGAAGCCCATGCAGCTGAACAAGAAGAGAAACTTGAGAGCTTTGGGAGTGTGAAGAAAGAGATTTATGTTGTTCCTGAGAAAAAGGAAGGAGGAGCTGTAATTTTGCAGATGATAAAGGAGAGCCAGAGGCCTGACATGATGGCTGCAAAGGAAAATAAGAACTTGATGGTGAAAATTTGGTTTGAATTGGAGACTGAAGAATGGAGAGATCTCCTTGTGTGGAGATCTGAAGACCCAAGGATTACAAATCTGACTAAGGTGGAAGTTGGAGCTTTGGAGACATTTGGATTTGAAAGGAGTAAGAAACAAGATTTAGGCTCCACTTTTAAGTATGGAGGTCTGGTTGGAAGAAACATGGACTTTATTGGACTAGAGCTTCTCCGAGATTTGGTGTTTAGTACCAAGGACTATCAAAAAAGCCGGCAGAGAGGAATTGAGAGAGAATTAAGAGCCTCGGACGTGAGGTCTCCAGGCTGAGAGTAGATTGATTGATGGACGATTATTGGGGATTGGAACCGGGAAAGGGGGGGTGGAGTTTGGGAATCCAAAGGGTGTATAATTATAATTTGTTTTGCTTTTATTTTGTTTTGTCATTTGTATGAGAATTGGGGAAATCGTGGAAGGGAATTTAGGTCGACTTCAGAAAAAGGCTTTAAGAATAAGCATGGATGTATAATTATTGATGTTTATAAGGCAAAATTGGCTTTTCAAAATGAACTAAATATAAAATACAAAACATAAAAATTAGGGACAAGAACTTGTTCAACTGTTGTTTAAATATTGATGTTTATAAGTTAAAATTGGTTTTTCTAAAATGAATTAAATATAAAAAGGTTAAAAATTGGGGACAAGAACTTGTTGAACCAACAATCTGAATTGGAATACAAGAGGGGGAGGTATGGGGAAGTCAGGGAAATATGTCAATGAAAATAAGGACTTTGAACTCTATGTGTTTTTAAATTTTTTTGTTTCGTTTTTAATTTTTTTGATGTATTATAATGGAAAAATCTTAATAAATATAATTAAAAAAGAAAAAAGAAAATATTCTTTCGTTCCAAGGTAACTCCCTCCAAAAATACCTCTGGATATCCTATACTCCAGAAACCTAGTAACTGAGTGGGAACAGTTTGGTTCAACTTTCCTCTGAAATTCTAAAGAAGATTCAATAGAAGCACTTGGAAAAAGAAAAGTGTATTACTCATCACCAGGCACTATCATATAGAATGCATTCCTCAGTGTTTAGTCTGTTTTCCCCAATCCATGCTTCTTTAATTATATTTAATAATTATTTAATAATACCCCCCAATAAACCAGCAGAGACTGGGAAGGGGGGCAAGAGAAATAAAAAAGGGTGAGTGTTTCACAGGTTACAATGTCTGTAACTGGGTAGCACCTCCGCGTTCTGGGTCACTGGGTGGTGACAAACAGAAGAAAAAATAAACACTATGGCTGGGTAGATACTCTACGTTTACAGTACATGGCTTCCCTCAAAGAATCCTGGGAACTGTAGTTCCCACTTAAAGAACTACAATATCCAGCTCCCTTAACAAACTGCAGTTCCCAGGATCGTTTTGAGGCAGTTACATGCTTTAAATGTATGATATGTACATACACACCATTCAGCTTTGCAGGGTGAAAGTTTCAGGTTCAACCCCAGTATCTCTAGCAAGAAGGATCAGGTAGCAGCTGATGGGAAAGACTTCTTCTTGAGACCATACAGAGCCATGGCCAGTCAGTGTATATAATACTGGACTTATTGGACAAATAACATAACCTGGTATAAGACTGCTTTCTGTATTTCTAGTGGCAGCTTTGATTTTTATGTTGATGTTTAAAATATAATTTTCTTCCACATAAATTCTAATTTTTTTGGCCCTAGTATGCCAAATATCTAAGACTGCAGTGTTTTTCCAACTAGTTGGGTTAATCAAATTATCTGGAGCACCCAAATATTTCTTTTTCACACAAGGATGTACAGAAACATGGATATCAAGGACTGTCTTAAAAGAGGTATTCTCTCTTCCTTCCTATACTGTGAATACACAGTATCTAGAACATAGTAAGCAGGATTTTTCTTCAGAATGACTGTTTACTCATAAGCAAATTTAAAGCAACTAAGATTTCTTTAATGAGATGGCAGTCCTTTGTGGTCATTGTAACTACCACTGAGGAAAGAAATCCAAACAGAGTACTATTCTTACACACTTGGCATTTACTGCAAGTTTTAAAATAACTCTTTGAAGTTCATTTTGAAACAGGACACTCACAAAAGTAAATGGGTCTCATCTATCCAAATTAAAAATCACTAAATGTTGTGAACCATATAGTTGAAATTTGTAAATGTTGTTGAACTAGATCACTATTCTCATTTATTTAACCGTATGCTACAACCATCATGTGGGAAGTCACCTGAAAAAACCCAGAATTTAAATGCAGTTAAATTCTGCCTGCACTCATGCAGCTATGTGAATATGTAGGATGAGAGCAAAATGGAAGCATTGCTACACTTGGCGAATAGCTATGAACACCTATAAGTATACAAAGGTTTGCTGGAACAATTCCAGTTCCCAATGCATTTCAAGCAAATTGCTCTTTTTAGGGGAGATAACTCATAGAAATCGCAATAGAAAAACAATATATTTGGCTTGTTCTTAGCAGGAAGTGGAGAGTGCTGATGACTAATTACTCTAGCTGCCATTCCTGCTCAGTACGCATTTGATATTTCTGAATAAAATGATATGGAAGCATAGCACTGGATGCCATGCTTCAGCTTTCCCACCTCCCCTTTTCATTTGTTTTGGGTTGAACAGTCTCTGTGCGCTCCAACTATCTGGGTAAAGTTGAAGACTGGATACAGGTAAGACTGCACATATGTCAATGGGCAGGCTTTGTGACATGGGAGGGTATCAGGATTCCCAGCACTGACAGTGTTTTGGCTCCATTTGATCATTCAGGTTCACAGAACCTAGATAACACAAGAGACATGGGTGTTTTCTGTCAGTCTAATTGCTGAGAAAAACTGGCATTTTTTGCACAGATGTAAACCTAGAAATCTTCATGCATGTCTTCATAACTTCAAGGTTAAACTCCTTTAATGCATTTTGTGTGACAGTTTGGAGGACTACCTTCTAAAGGGATGGATTGTCAGAACCAGTGCTCTAGTGTCTGGACTGGCTGTGCATACAGAATTCTAAAGGGTCTGGACTAAGCATATCCATGAGACTGACTGTACACGCATGTTCTGTCATAAACTTTAAAAATCCAAGAATCAAGTATGCAAAGGCACATAAAGAGGCATTCCCAATGGCTGTTCCTCAACCTTTACTCTTTCCCCCAAAGCCTGAATCTACATCTTCCAGAAACTGGCATTTAGTGGACAGCGATAAGGTATAATACTTGGTATTCTGTGATATAAATACTGGACATATTGGAAAGATGGTTAATTTATTTTTCTCTATTACTTTCCAATTTCTGCTCCTTTGCCTTTTGTTTTGCCATCTTTCCTTGAGAAATTATGTTTGTGGATATTCCAAGACACCACCGTATCTCAGCCAGTGGCTAAGTAGAGCTTGCAGAATAAGAAGCGATAGGCACCTTGACACTCATGTATAACTCAATGACAATGGAAAGTGTCCTAAAACTGAGGACTAGGTAGACAGACAAAGCATCAGAAAACAGGGTATAGATACTAGCGGAAGAGTGGTAAACTGAACACCAAAAGGTCTGATAAAACTTTATCTGCTGGATTCTACTACACTGGTTATAGGCCCACCCCCCCTATAATGAAGCTGTTTCATGATAAGACAGAAGATAAGTTTGGCAGAAATTTCATTCTCTCCTTAGATTGAATAGATGTCTGCATTCTGGTAATGTCTAAAAGGCAGAGACTATTACTCAGGGTTTTTTTGGTTTGGCGCTTTTTTTTTGTAAAGTGGATTTTTAATAAAGAGAAAAATGGGAAAATTCATTAAATACAGTGCTTATGAATTAAGTTGAGTAACAATATGAGGCTGATAAATGAAAACAAAACTGGTTCTTTAAAATTCAGAACATTTCAAAGCTGTACTGTATCTTTGGGAGAAGAAAGTTCTTTTAACAATACTTGAGAAAACAGGATCCAGTTTATTACAGAATCATTTCACCTTTGTCCTGGTTCCTTGGACTTCAGAAGAATGTGCCAAAAAGACAGTAAAGTGAATTGCCTAATTTGATCTATTCATTCAGTAATACTAGGTGTGACTTGAGACCTCCATTTCCTTGTTCTTTCTTTATTGAGTCATTAGTATAATTTAATAACAGGAGTACAGGGTCATTTGGGATTTCATAACTACTCGGATGAAGGGTGGTATACAAGTGTAATATATATATATATATATATAACCTATAAACTTTGCCCTGTATTGCTTACAAATTACACTTCTACATGTGGGAATAGTTTCCTGGTTCTTTCTGACGTTTCCAATATGAAATATTTTTTATTTATTTTGCTTATAACTTCAGGGGTTATATGCCACACAGCATTCTTTTAAAAGTTTCATCTTATTATCATATTTAAGGAGAACCTATGTAGTACCTTATTCCAAAGCGTCCCTCAAGAATACATAGATACGGTTGCCTACAATACTGTGCCCACTTGATCATTTATAACTTAACTTTACATGAATAGAATCATATGTAATAAATTTCCTTCATCTGCTTCAAGGGTAGGCGCCCTCTGGCCTGCAAGACCTCTCAATTTGGCCTGTGAGGCCTTTTCAGCCCCCCCCCCAGCACCTAACAACCAGCTGTTAGCTGAACATTGGGGAAGCACTGTGGAAAGTGATGCACTTTGATAGGTGTCAATCACCTGATGTAATTATGTCAGATGACTGACTAGTGGGTGATCCCTCAATGGGGGTGGGATAAAGATCTGGTCTACTGGGCCAAAAAGGTTCCCCACCCCTGATCAACTTGATCCCTAGCTATGACAGCAAAAAATCTCCGCATCTAGGGCAGCGGTTCTCAACCTGTGGGTCCCCAGATGTTGTTGGACTACAACTCCCATCATTCCTGAGCTCTGGACTTGCTAGCTAGGGGTGATAGGAGTTGTAGTTCAACAACATCTGGGTACCCACAGGTTGAGAAAGGCTGATCTAGGGGGTGAGCACTATCAATCACCCTGTTTACACAGGTGAGAAAAGGATACTAGAGCTCCATAAATCTGTCCCATTAACCTTGGCCATTCTAAAGTCTGTTTTTATTTCTCATAGAAATGAAACTCAGAATTATGGGTGGAATTCAACATTGTGCTAAAACAAACACCCTGTCTATGCAAACACTGCAGTTTGCCAGATGGCACAATTCACTCATAAGTTGCTCTGGGTGTTCTTCTGACCCCTCACATTGAGCCAACTTGGGGGTGCATACAGAGAGAATTGCTTCCACTGACAGGGAGCATTAGGTGAATCCTGCCATGTGTTTTGAACCTCTAGGAGTAGATTTCTTAATCAAAACATTTGAGGTGTGCAAGTCAAGTCCAACTCTAAATGCTGGTTTGCCAGCCATATAAGTAACTGCAGTTGTTGTGCTAACTTGTCATCCATCATATGGATAAATCAATACTTGCGCAAAAAACAAGCATCAAGTGTCTGAGACTTTCAGCTCAAAAAGTACTTGGTAGTAGCAGTAGTTAGCAGCAGAATAGCAGTTATTTATTTATTTCACAAAATTCATATTCCCCTTGATCGAAGAAAAAACCTCAAGGTGGTTTACAAAGTTAGTAGCAGCAGTAGCAGTAGCAGTTTATAAATGTAAATAATATATATATAATTGAACTTGAAAGACACATTTGCATCAAGATGTATTACTCTTATGTGAGCAGCTTTACCAACAACAGCAGCCTTATGATTTTGAAAATACAAGAACAATCATGAATTGCAGCTCTTTTAAATGTTTGAGAATTATTTAGATTTCTTAAGTTATTATGCTCAGGGAAATGAACAAAATTCCAAATATTTAAATGTTCATCCAATGAAATTATTCAGCTAATCCTGTGTATCTATTATTTTACTGCCTTCTTAAACAAAAATGCTTTTGTATCCACAAGTTTAGACTGTCAGGCAATCTAAAGCCAAGAATACCTCTCTATATGCCTCTACTCATGGATTTGAGAATTCATGAAAATGGACCTGCATCTAGACTATCCTACGTTTCAGTGACCCTGGTTTTCTGATTTTTACAGTTCTAGGATAACACGAGAAAGGGAAATTTAATCTATCCTGGGGAAGATTAATGAACAGTACTTTCATTTGGAACTTGCATATCTTCCCAAATCACCTAAACAACCATTTTGTCTCTTCCTGTAACATAGGGACCAATTCCACTTAGGCTTACTGCCAAGCACTTGATCCCAGCAGATAATACAGGTCAGAGTCATACACACATAGAAAGAAGTAATGTCCATGATATGAACACTTATTGTAGTGTTTTACTAGTTAAAAACAGCACGTTGAAATGTTTCTGGGAGGCTAAAGGAAACTGCAGGCCCTGGAGAAGCAATGCATGAGGCCTGGCTGGAAGAAACTTGGATGCTGCAGGGCGGGAGCCCCATCGAGATTTGGTCTTGAATATTAAAGACTATCAAAGAGACTGGCAGAGGGGTCAGGAGAGAGACTTAAGAGCCTTGGACATAAGGTCACCGGGTTGATGGTTTTATTCTGAGATTTGTTGGGACTGAAACCGGGAAGGGGGGTGGGTGGAATGAAAAATGGGAAGGGTATATGATATAAGTTGCTTTTCTGTTCAATCTTTTTTTGTCTTATTTCTAGGAGAACTGGAAATTTGTGGAAGGGAACCTTCTTTCGACCTTAGGGAAATGTTTTAAGAATAAGCACCGTTATATAGATTTGGACGAGAATTAAGTCTGGATAAAGTTAAAAAGCGGGTTATATAAAGAAAAATATGGTAAAACTAAGGTTTTGGTGATAAGGACTTGATGAACTAACAATTTGAACTGGAACATAAGGATTTGTTGAATTAAAAAGAAGCAGGTTAAAATTTATTGACAAGGATTTGTTGAATTAACAATTTGAATTGGAATACAAAAAAGGGAGGTAGGAGGAGGTCTGGGAAATAAGTTAATGGAAAATAAGTTATGGAAACTTTATGTGTTTTTAATTATTTTTATTTTTGTATTTTTGTTATTTTTTCTTTTTTCATTTTTGATTTTTTCTTATTGTATTAATACTGAAAACTTTAATAAATATCTTATAAAAAAAAAGAGAAGCAATGCATGTTCAGCACCTGCAAACTCAACAAGGGTAACCAGGACTGCAAGGTCAAGACTATGAAATATGAATGTCAATAGGCAAGTCCAACTGGTGTGTTTTTTTGGTCCTTTCTGAGAAAGGCATAAATGTCCCTTGTCACTACTGCAGTCTTGGAACTCCAAGGAGAAATGATGCATTTGGAAGTACCCCAGGTTGTAAGCCCCAGTGATTAGGAAATGAAAACGCATAACTCCTCTATGGACATCTTGAAGAGGTTGTGTATAGTCTGGGATCTCCCTACCAGATATAAGAATTACCTCAAGAGTAAGGGTGGAGAACCTGTGGCCCTGCAAGTACTACACAGATCCAAGAGTCACATCATCAATGGTATAAAGATAAACTAAATTAAAAAGGATAATTTGTCCTTCCAAATTCAAAATGTAAACAGCTGACCATGGCTACAAGCCGTATCTCTTTATCATGCTAATCTCTGAACACTTATTTGGAAAAGGGCAAAGAATTACATGACATGTAGATGTAAGACAGTTGCTTGTTTCAAAACCTTATCCAAAAGGGAATGAATCCATTCATTGTCAGAGGAATTAATGAAGATAGGATTTCTGGAAACAGCCAGAA
Source organism: Podarcis raffonei (assembly GCF_027172205.1). Classification (NCBI taxonomy): domain Eukaryota; kingdom Metazoa; phylum Chordata; class Lepidosauria; order Squamata; family Lacertidae; genus Podarcis; species Podarcis raffonei. Next base: position 61,885,764 of record NC_070606.1, on the reverse strand, counting down.
AACTTCTGACTTAAGGGTAAAGTAAAGGTAAAGGACAAGGACCCCTGGATGGTTAATTCCAGTCAAAGGTGACTATGGAGTTGCGGTGCTCATCTTGCTTCAGACTGAGGGAGCCAGCGTTTGACCACAAACAGCTTTCGGGTCATGTGGCCAGCATGACTAAACTGCTTCTGGCACAACGGAACACCATGACATAAACCAGAGTGCACAGAAACACCATTTACCTTCCCATCACCTGTTTATCTACTTGCACTGGTATGCTTTCGAACTGCTAGGTTGGCAGAAGCTCACCCTGCCGGGCAGATTCAAAACACCAATCTTCTGATCAGTAAGCCCAAGAGGCTCAGTGGTTTAGACCACAGGACACCCTCCAGCCTAAAAGGAAGATTCGGTGCCCAACCAGCCAACAACCCAAATTTCTCTTAGCAGTATTTGACTGTTGTGATCAAATTTGCTATCAGTTGTCTATGTTGACACATTCTGTTTCTGACCTGGAAAGCAGTACCTAGTTAAATGGATTCATACAATGGCAGATCTGAGCCCAAACTAATGCCCATCAAGTCATGCTAAATCCAGCTTATTTAGATGTATGGAGTATATTTCATACTCCAGATGAAGAGAACCCAAGTTTAACAGGCTCAATAATCACACAAAAAAATCACCCAAGAGTATTTAAAACACTACTGGGAGGAGAAAAGCGTATGTTGTGCAACACTGTCTATATTAGCCAGAACCTCAGAATTCACATCTGCTGGAGGCTGAATCTGCCTATAAAAAGTTCATTTGTTTCTACTTTTTTAATCCCTCCTAGTGAACTCATATGACGAGCACTATCATAAAAATAACATTCCACACCCAATATGACCTGTATAATTTATGAACCCCTCAAAGATAGATCCTGCATGTACCATTTAGTGTAACAATGAGGATGCTACTACCTTAAACATCCCTTCAGTCTGGCTTTCAGACTTTCTAGTTTCAGGGAACCCCTTCCACATCAACCTTTGTGCCAAGGAACCACTGTGCATTGTAGAGGATTCTTGAAAGTGTTTTAGAGCACATACTTGATACATGAAGCATGTTGGTCAAATCTACTGGGTCTCACCATCGCCTTGTATAAAATGACAAGTGACAGCAGAGAAAGGTGAGTGGCAAGTAGTGGGCATGGCATCTTTCAAAGGACCTGGCTGATAATGTCTGAGGAATCTCAACAAATTTCTGAGAAAACAGGTTTTCTGGGCACAGCTTGAAATCCATTGCCTTAAATCAGCAGCAATGCATTGACTAACTCCCCATAATGAATTCTTGGAGATAGGGAAACAGAAAAATATGATTTGTTACACAAATAATCTGCCAACCGAAGTAGCTGTAGTTTTCTATACAGTAGATACACCCCTGCTTGATATGTTTGGGGCATCCAAACATGTACAAATGGCTAGAATGCATTTATAGGATCCATCACTTATTCACATAACCAGCATGATCACTTATGTGACCAAACTAATTGCTTTTTCTATGCTCTTTTTATAATAATACTTTTTCAAAGCTGGTAGAAAAATGGATTTAGGGTTTTTTAAAAAACCAACAGGTAATTTTAGATGGGAATTCAAGGGACAAAATTCTTTTTACCTGATAATTAGTTTACTTATAAAAAGAATCAAGAGGGAAAGCTGAGGATCAAACAAGGCAATTTTCAGAAAGGTAATTTTTAAAAACCCATCATGAAATACAAATAATACTACAGATGGCTTAGTTTGAAGCTTCCATTTCATAAACATATATTATCCTTAAAGAGGCTTTCTGTCTGGTCCTATGTGAAAAACTTTCAGTTTTATTATAACAGCCCAGATCTCTGAGCCTTATCCTCCACAGTTTCTCCTACTTTAGTTCTAAATTGCAATACTTCAGCAAAGCAGATTTTCAAGAGTATATTTGAATGAGATGTTGGGAATCTCATGGAAGATTAGGAGAAACTCTTTGTTCTATGATGCAGGTAGTATCACCTAAGTTGTGTGATCTAAGATTATTGGTGTATCAAATGTCATGTTTGTTGACAGATTCATATGGAGTACCCAAAACAGTATTTATAGTTTAATATAAAAACAGACTGGTACATTGAGGAATTTTATGAGTTATAAGCTAGCTGAGTATGATGGATTTCTGGAGACTGGGTCTATCATAGTACAACATCCCTGATAGTCATTTAGTCCACACAAATAGAACTAGGTAGAGCTGTGCTATGTAGGATTGTTTGGCTGTTAACATCTATGCTAAGGCTGCTTCCCAAACAAACTTAATAGGGAGTAAAATGAGTGTGAGTCACTTCTGAACAAAGATGCTTATGATTTCACTATACAAGTTTTAATCTATAGTTGATTAAAAACACAATTTGCTTACCTGAGAATTCTCCTTCTACTTGTTTGCCAGACAGTGAAGAAGGTGGTCCAATGTTCTGGACCACTGGACAGCAACAAGTAGGGAGAGCTGACTTTTAACACCTGCATAAATAAAACTATGCCATCTTTCAGTGCCTTGGGGGCTGGTGGAAGAAGTTGCTTAAAGTTACCTATTTAAGTTTGCCTATCAACGTTCTGAACAATTTTTAAAGCTGGAGTCCACAACACAGTGTGTGCTATCACCCTCAGACACACCCTATGGGACCTGCCAAACTCCCCTGCCCCTCATTTTTTATTTTCAAAAGATAGTGATGGAACGCTTTTCGTTTGAGGGTTTGTCCGCTTGGGGGGATACTGTCTGACTTTTTGTCTGTGTCTTATTTTTGGGGGGGGATGGTTTGGCAGCTTTGCAATGTTCTGAGCATTGTCAGTTTTTATTCTATAAAACAGGTATTCTGTGGTGCACACAACAGTTCCTTATATTTCCAAATGTTCCTGAGCCCAAAAAGGATGGAAATCCCTGATTTACAGGTTTTATATACCAAAAGCATGGAGGAAGACCTGTATCCAGGTCAATCTTTTCTACTCACAAGTAGAAGGAGCAGGATTTTTGTTTTACTTAGCAGGAATTACATACATATATGAAGAAGGCTCTAATAAACACAAATTGTTCTATTTATGACCCAAGTAAGTTTCCTTAAACAAAAACATTTTATGTGTAGCTAACTATGGGGAACCTTTGTGCCTCTCCCATGTATGTTGTTGGACTCCAAGTCCCATCATCTCTGTCTGCTGATGCTGAATGGGACTGAAGTTGGGACTTGGAAATCCAACACCTAAAGGGTCACAGACTATACAGTCTAACACAATTTGATGGAACTTTGCATCAACTGCCATTATTATTATTATTATTATTATTATTATTATTATTATTATTTTGAAATTGTATACCACCCTTCATCTGTAGATCTCAGGGTGGTTCACAGCATAAAAATACAAGACAAAAACACGTAATTAAAAAAAGAACAAAATTAACCAATAACCCCTGCTCCCCCCCACCCCCTGCACATTTAAAATAGGACGTTAATCAGCCAAAGGCCTGGTTGAAGTAGAATGTTTTCAGCTGGTACCTAAAGGTGTATAATGAAGGTGCCAGGCAAACCCTGCCCTGAGGAAAGCATTCCACAAATGGGGAGCCACTGCAGAAAAAGCCCATCCTTGTGTTGCCACCCACCAGACCTCCTGCGCAGGAGGCACATGAAAAAGGGCCTCATGTGATTATCGCAGGGTCCAGGTAGGTTCATATGGAGAGAGGTGGTCGTTGAGGTACTGCAGTCCCAAGCCATTTCAGGCTTTATACGCCAAAACCAGCACTTGAACTGGGCCTGGAAACTAATTGGCAGCTAGGCCAGGATCTGTGCAATATGCTCAAACCGTCTTGCCCCGATGAGCAGCCTGGTTGCCGAATTGTTCACCAGCTGAAGTTTCTGAACTGTCTTCAGAGGCAGCCCCATGTATAATACATTGCAGTAATCTAACCTAAAGGTTACCAGAGCCTCAACAACAGTACTTAGGCTATCCCTGTCCAGACAGGGGCGAAGGTGGGGCACTAGCCCAAGATGGTGGAAGGCACTCTGCACTACCAAGGCCACTTGAGACTCAAGAGACAGCAAAGGATCCAGAAGTACTCCCAAGCTGCGTACCTGCTCCTTCAGAGGAAGTGTAACCACATCAAGAGCAGGTAATTTCCCACCCATCCAGTCTAGGGAAACCTCCACCCCACCCCCACTAACAGTGCCTCAGCCTTATCTAGATTCAGCTTCAGTTTGTTAGCTTTCATCCAATCCATTACTGAGGCAAGACAACTGCCATGCCTGCAGATGTAAAGGAGAAGTAGAACTGTGTGTCATCAGCATATTGCTGACAACATACTCCAAAACTCCAGATGACCCCACTCAGTGGTTTCATGTAGATGTTATACAGCACAGGGGATAAAACTGAACCCTGAGAAATCCACACTGAAGGCTCCACGGGGCTGAAAAGAACTCCCCAAGCATCACCCTCTGGAAATGTTCACCCAAGTAGGACCGTAAGCACTGCAAAGCAGTGCCACCCACCCCTAACTCAGACAGAGGTCATCATACAGGGCCACCAAAGCAGTTATGTGCCAAAACTGGGCCTAAACCCCAATTTAAATGGATCTTTGTTTAATTTATAAGGGGGGGGGGAGAATAAAGCTTATATGCCAAATCCTAACAGTTTAGATTCTAATTTCTGTTCTGTTCATGGAACAGGGCTTTCCAGCCTTCTCCTTCCCTCTGCACCCATCAGCACCCTCTCCCCAAATCTGCTTGGAAATGGTTGCAGGATAGGCTGCGGGAGGTTGCTAATGGCTGGGGGAGTAAGATGAAGTTGCATCTTTCAAGCCTCAAATGTTTACACATTTATGTAAGTCTTACAGAACTCAGTTGAATTTACTTCTGTGTAAACATGCATAGAATTAGTGTATTTTTCGCTCTATAGGACGCACTTTTCCCCCTCCAAAATTAAGGGGAAATGTGTGTGCGTCCTATGGAGCAAATGCAGGCTCCTTGGCTTCAGCGATAGCAATGCGAAGCCTCTGAAGCGCAGAGGGAGCGCTCCCTCCGCACTCCGCGTTGCTTTCGCGGTGCGCACCGACCCCTCTCGCTCTCCAGGCTTTAGGGATAGCCGCCTGAAGCCTTTGGAGCGCAGCGCGAGTTCCCGCTGCGTTCCAGAGGCTTCAGGTTCCTTTCGCTGAAGCCAGGAGAGTCTTGCTCTCCAGGCTTCAGCAAAAGGAACCTGAAGCCTGTGGAGGGCAGCGGGAACTCGCGCTGCGCTCCAAAGGCTTCAGGGATCTTTGAGGCTGGCGGTGGGGGAAAGCAGTGCTTCCCCCCACCAGCCCCAAAGAGCAGGTCGAAAGGAACCCGAAGCCTCCGGAGTCCAGCGGGAACTCCTGCCGCGCTCCTGAGGCTTCGGGTTGCCTTCACTGAAGCCTGAAGAGCGAGAGGGGTCAGTGCGCAGCGACCCCTCTCGCTCTTCAGGCTTCCAAGGTAGCCGCCTGAAGCCTCCAGAGCACAGCGGGAACTCCCGCTGTGCTCCAGAGGCTTCGGGTGAACGCACCTTGTTTTAGAGGGGGAGAACTTTTCTTTTCTTGTTCTCCCCCTCTAAAACAAGGTGCGTCCTATGGTCGGGTGCATCCTATAGAGCGAAAAATGCGGTAGATTGTAAGGTATAATATTTACAAGTTATTTTGTAGCAGAATGAGCTCAGTATCAGGCTCTAAGAAGGTAAGGGAGGAAGTACATCTGCATATGCTTCTCTGTCTACTGTCCCAAAGTTTTTAAGAACAAAAGTAGTGTTTGGCCGCATTGTAAATTTAGTATGTTTATTTCTTTTGCTTCCACTTTTGTATTTCAAATGGAGGTAGTATATGCATGGCCTACAAAAAGGGAGACAGAGCTCAATGTCTGGATTGTATCCTGTGTGTGTATATTATCTGACAATTATGAAAACTTAAGAAACTGGAGGGGGGCTGTTTCAGATATAATTCTGAAGAAATGTTTCTCATGAATGATTTCTATTTCCTAAAGTAATACAGGAGAACCTCATTGAAGCTCAAAATAAAAGTTTAGAGTTCAGGATTTCTTCAGAGTTAAATTATTAGGTAATAATGCATCAAGAGTCAAACACAAAACCAAACCACAAACTCTTTACTTCCTAAAGTGTAATAGTCTCTGAATGTTTGCTATTTATTTTCTGTATTGACATCGTCAGGCTACAAAGCTAAAAAAATTACTAGGTAAACTTTCCTACAAAATGAATGAATACTAAAATACCATGTGATATAATGGAAATGAAAGCAGTGTTGCTACAATCCCTGTTCCTCGCTGTCTAGTATATATTTCAAATTTTTGTAATGTAAACCACTTAAGAGGTTTTTGTTAATTAAGCAGTATATAAATCTTGTCAAATAAATAAGTCTATGAATATGTTGACAACTTTATTTCTTCTCAGTAAAAGATGTATTTTACCTAACTTTATGCTATTGGTTAGAAACAGTAATTCATTCCCTAAAACTTTGTAGTGTCCACACCATGTGGGAAGTCAGGGAATTCCAAGGATGTTGTGCTTATATGGCATTTACTTGATGAAAAGCTGCACTTTCCATAAGGTGGCACAGTCTGATACAGGCACATGAAAATGGATAGCATCAACAAGTTACGTTTTTGAGGGAAAATACCCCTTCTTCTTGAGAAAGTGTTTCTGGTATAACTCATTACAGTTGTTATATACAGAAATGGGCACATGAAACTGGACATTCAGCTTGCTTTCCTACACAGATGTTTCAACAGTCCTAGGAGTAGGGAATAATCATAGTACACAATGCTCCAATGTTAAAGCAATTTAAACAGATCATAAACAGTAACTAATAGGTTTGTAAACCTTGTGATACAACTGACTGAATTATTAAGGATGGGGTGCTGGAATTGGAGGTTTTTGTATAGTCCTTATGTAGGCAACTACAAATAATTTCCCTCTATTCATATATCTCAATCAGTACTTTCTGGTACACATACCTCGAAGAATTCTCTCCTCATGGCAACGTAGAAAGTCCCAGATTCTAACAGTGCCGTCATCAGAGCATGTAGCAAATTTATTATCCGTGGGTGAGAAACTGTTACATGAAGACACACAGCAGGGGAAAGAAGTCAGCATTTAACATATCTAAACTTCTCAGACAGGGCAAAATTTAGATAAGGTGTTAATATACTGATGGAGAAATTGGAACATATTGTGCCTGGAAAAATATACTTCAATCCGTTGACATAATTGAGTCCGTTTGCATAACTGAGAGCTCAGCTTTGTACTTTGATGCAGCAAAAGCACTTTTTCCTGCATTTTGTTCCCCAACCAAAGGGGAACTTACACTTTGCACTGTTCCACCCACAGTTGAATAGATTTGCAATTCTCTGCATCATCTGTATAAAATGTGAAACTGACAAAAGCATGCATTCCATGCTTTTGAAAGAAGGATGGAAATAGGCAATCCCAAGAGTGTTAATACTAAGCTTATTTCTTCATCCACAGATAACATTTCAAAATACAAGGGGGTGGGAGAAGACAGGTAAAAGTATTTGCTTACTAAAAATAAGAATAAAAACATATCATATGGCCTATATATGCAGGAAAAGTTACTGAGAAGAGATTTGCCACTCCAGTGAAACATTAGTCTCATAGAATATGCTTCAGAACTTGAAAAGCTTGTTGTAAATTGTGGAGAGCCAGGCATCAGTTTCTTATTGAGCTATGTTAGGCATTTGGTTGGACCATCATCAGTTACAGATGGGGAGCCGCATCCTTTGTGATGCAGTGAAGAATCAAGTAATGCTCTTGTTGAGATTATTCAAACAGTCATTCCCCCTGAAATTGCTGGAACGTTTCATATGTGAGATAAACTTTTTGTTTGGCGAAATCCACTTCACAGATACAATAGCATACACCTATGAGGTCACATCTGGTTAAACTTTGCCAGAAAATTCTGAATCAAAAGGAAAAATGACAAATTCAGCAGAAAGTGCTTCTGTGGTAATGAATCTTCTTCTCCAATGGACAGCACCAAAACTTTTGAGGTAGGTCTAGTTTCCTCTTCAGCTCCTCTTCAGACACACTTTAAATGAGTAAGATTTCTTCCACTTGCATTATTTGCTAAAGACTGTAAGCATTCTTCACATGCATCTCAGCAAGGAAATCTCAGTTCACTTGTTATACTGAGCATACATTTGCACCATTGGAACACTTGACACTGAACCAGGTAGATGTCCTAAAGTTGCCTTGTCAGCTTTAGATTCCAAACTTGAATAACCCATTCAATATTAATCATGACCTGGATGTGGAAATTGGTGTGGGTCCTACATGCTACTGTAAATCTTGGACTCACCAAGCCAAGCAGTTCTTCACTTTATTTAGCTCTTTTATGTTGTGAGAACTATGCAGCTGCTTTATTTCTGGATTATATTTTATTCAATTATATTATTAAATACTGAATTCTTTATTTGGAATGAAATTGTCATCGTACACAAGTGAGCATAAAAAGAGAGTAACTGATACACATTGTGATCATATATAAAAAGAAACCAATACCAGTGCAAAATGCAGCAGACAAAGACATCTCTAACATATTGCAGAGGCAGATACTGGGACAACACTATTTCAGAGATATGCCAGCAAATCAGTGAAATTGTGGAAACAAAAGAAAATACGTTTATGTGGTGCAAAACATTTCCCAGAATCTGACAATACCCATGCATATCTGCACCCAGAATACACTTAGAGAACAGTCTAATCATGGAAATAGGAACTACAGAAAATGGTATATTGTGTATAAACCTGGCCTCTCTAATCGCCTCCTTATGTGCCTGGAACATCTTGACGTTGTTCATGTTGGACTGCCAATATTTCACATATCCCCCATGGTCTGCTGTCAACATCCACATGTCATTATGTGACCAAGTCATAGCCCTCACTGGACTGTCATGAGCCTACAAAGTCAAAAATAAAGGAAGACCTCTAGTGAGCATGCTCAAATGATACCATGCACCATCACTTTTCTTTTAATACGATTTTTTCTAATTTCAATTTAGGTAGATATAAGAATGAAGACAATGCCTTATATATAGATCCATACATTCATTTTATGAGGACTGTTATCAAAGCTTCAGCAGCGTTATAGTAAGTATTACTTAGTAATGAGTCAGTATTTTGTCTACAAAATTTGATTTTTTAAATCACCAATGGAACGGAAATGTCTCTCATATCAGAGAATGGCAAAAATGCTAAGATTTAAATTAATCAATCAAAATCTCAACAGCCAAAGGCAAGAAGCCTAAAGCTCAAAACGGTGCTGACTCTCCATCTGTTTACAGTGGCAAGAAAGCAAATTACTGAAAGAAGTACCAATCAAGACAGCTTTGATAGTGATTTACCTGTAATATTGTTTCAAAGTTGAAAGTAAGTCCATTCCATAAGGTGAACTCTCCACTAGAAGCCCCAGTAACTAAGCGCCTCCCTTCTGGAGTCCACTGGAAGACAAGAATTAAGATGTATTAGAACACAAATTGTTGCCCTGACACTACAGCAGAGTCTATCGCAAGGACAGACAACATGTTGTCTGCACAGTTGTATTCTGCAGCTCTGCCTGTATTGGGTTCACTTACACACTGTCTGTACACCCCTCCACCCCACATTCTGGTATTTATTTGTTGCCCCATGCCCTGCTTCCAGTGCCTGAATACTACTGGATGAATAATCTGTCCATTTCTGACAAAAATACTTTGCACTATCACTGTGTCCCATAAAAAGATATTCATTCTGAAAAGTTGTTATTAGTAGTATCTATTGTATTTATAAATCACCCTGTCTACAATGCAGAACACGGCAACAGACAACAAAAGATAAACAACAGACTTACACCACTGATTAAAACAGAACTTAAAAAATCCATAAAACAGCTACTACTGGCATGCTATATTCTTAGCAATTTATCACTGTGCCATGGAGTGTAACACTATACTTACCCTAACAACAAATACTGGACATTTTACTTTATTGGTAGATGTCCTAACAAATTTTGTTGTTACAGCATTCATAGGATTGTTCAACATTCCTATAGGAGGGACCAGCTAAAAGAGAGGAAAAAATGTTAAAAGTTATTCTTGGTACTTAATACATGGAAACAGTCTTTTAAAAAACTGTTTGCAAGCTTATGTTCTTGAATGAGTAAGCCAAAGAATCTCAATTTTGTGGAGACACTACAAAAGCATACCTAACATCATTCTGATCTTCAGAATTATATTACAATATGGTTTGGATCCAGAAATCCCACCATGGGAACAGAAGGCACTTCTGCTTCAATAAAAACCATGGAAGCAGTCCTCCCATGCAGTCCTCTCTCACACATACACACAGAGCCAAAGTGCCTTCTGCTCACATAATATGATCTTTGAATCCATTTCTAGAGCTTTAGCAGGATCATCATACTAGAATGTGACTAAATGAATTCATCTTCTTTCAAACCCACTTGTAAAATCAAGTTTCTATAGTACAATTAATGTTGTTATTCACTTCTCACACACTTAAATAGAGAATTACAGCTTAAACCAATTTATCAGTCTTTCAGGAAGAAGAAAAATGTTTTACTGTCCAGGGGATAAATAAACATGTGTACTTACATCATTATAATACCCTCCATCAGGCTGAATTGCCCGCATATCCCGTTGGTCTCTTTGCCATACTCTGTTCTGGAAAGATGAAAAAACATTTTCATTAATACTATTGGTTAAAACTTGCTAGCTGGCTTGTACCAAATGAGAAACAATGTTTGCCTATCTGTGCCTGCAGGGTAGTGCTATTTTTGGAAATGTAAAGCAGTGTGTTTCATTTTCTAGAAGGAACAGGCAATTTCCTTCTTCAAATCAGTGCAAATCAGTTCAAGAACTTGAACTCAATGTCCCAAAGTAAAAAAAGTATCCCTTCCTCTTCAAATTTGCTACTAAAGTGCACCAGTTCGAATCAGGCCACAAGATAACAAAATCCCACATTGCACTCAGAATGGGAAACACTCTCCAGGCAAAAGCGGACTTTGGGCTTTAAAAATTCAGTGGCGCCCTGTGAGACACCAAAATTTGGCGCCGCCACCTCTAGTGTTCCATTGTTGCAGCACCTCCTGTGATGCCCTGTCGACTTGGTGCCCAGTGTGGGCAAACTGGTCATGCTCCCCTAAATCCACTTCTGTTCTGGGGCAGGAGTAGCTAACCTGTGACACACTATATATATATATTGGATTCCAACTCCCAAGGCCAACCACCATGGTCAATGGTCAAGGATGATGGAAACTGTAGTCTGGCAACATCTGAAGGCCCACAGGTTAAGACACCTGTGCTCTAAAGTGATCAGATCACAGTTAAAACTTAGTGCTTGAGTCTTAAACATTCATTAGTGAGGGCAGGAAAGTAACCTCTCACTGGCAGGGAAAGTAAACAACAGTTCTAAGTGTTGCCGTTTCCCTAGGTTTCACATACCTGATATGAAAGATGAACTGGTGTTTCTATTAGTCTCCTGAGGGCTGATAATAAGTATAATTTTTGCCCTCTTTCTAGGGCGTTTTTGGTGTGAAATTTTTAAGTGCATAGTGAGAAATGGTTCAGACTTGGGAACAGAATCCCTCCTTTTCCATAGCTACTCTCAGCATTTTAAGCTATTTTTCACAAAATGTTTGGCAAAATCTCTACTAATTAGAAATTCATGCTTAGTAATTATTTGCTTAGGGATGTGGGTGGCGCTGTGGGTTAAACCACAGAGCCTAGGGCTTGCCCATCAGAAGGTCGGCGGTTCAAAACCCCGCGACGCAGTCCCTGCTCCTGCCAACCTAGCAGTTTGAAAGCATGTCAAAGTGCAAGTAGATAAACAGGTACCGCTCCGGCGGGAAGGTAAACAGCGTTTCCGTGCGCTGCTCTGGTTCGCCAGAAGCGGCTTAGTCATGCTGGCCACAGGACCTGGAAGCTGTACGCCGGCTCCCTCGGCCAGTAAAGCAAGATGAGCGCCGCAACCCCAGAGTCGGTCACAACCGGACCTAATGGTCAGGGGTCCCTTTACCTTTAATTCTTTGCTTATTTTGTCTTTTAAGCTAAAACATATTGTAACAAGTGCAGGTACAACAGGTTCTGAACATACCTCCAAATATTTGATTACAGAAGGATTATAGTCTATAGTTTTTCGGTTCACAGCTTTTCTCATACGCTTTCCATCAAAAGTGAGCTGCTGCATTGCCTGTTGCTGAGCAAAATCAGGTCTTTTATAGAACAGTTGTCGAGGGGCCTGGTGTTGAAACCTTGGCATATGGAAAAACCGCGGCGGTGATCCAATCTCTGTAGCCATGGTGTCTTTTGTTTGGAAGATCTAAAACAAAAGACATCAAAATAAAGCAATTAAAAATGAAGGTTTCAACTAGGAATGCCAAGATATAAGAAATCTGAATAGTACTAGAATTTCTCACATAAACAAGGCAGCTTTTTAACATGTGCAACATTAGCCCATCATTAACAGGGGAATTAAAACTTATGAAAAATATTTCATCCATCATCATCATCAATCCACCCTTCACCTTAGGCCCCAGAGCCGTTACAACACTAAAACGCAATAGTAAAAACAGTTAAAACAACTTACAATCACAGAAATAAGGTGGGATCTAAAAATATACATATTAGCTATCCAAAGTCAGGGTAAAGAGGTGTGTCTTCAACATTTGCCAAATGCTATATAAAGAAGATGCCAGACACATCCATGCAGAGAGGGAGTTCCACAACTTAGGGGTTGCTATAGATAATGTCCTTTCCCACTCTTATCCCCCAGCTTCTGAGAGTGGTGGAACAATCAATAGGGCCTCCTATTGTACAACTAATGTAAAATGCAATACTGAAAACAGGATATGGCTTCCCAGAATAGGTTTGTACTCCCTTGTGAGTCAATTAAAACGATTAGTAACTGATCTCACACACCACAGAAGCAAAGTAACACAGTAATTACCTTGTAGGTGGCAATGCACAAGTTACTAATACTATATTAAATAAGTATTTAGCTACAACCAAAGACAAATATTGACTTCGATTTTTGAGAAGGACAACGTATGAATTTTCTTACACTCCACTTGTAAAGTGAAAGCTCATTTCTTGTTTGTTAAACAATTGTCAGTGTTAAATTAAGGCTATTTTTTCTAATTTAAAATGTTTCTGTTGGAGGCAGGCAGGCAAATACACCATCACTACAAGCTCCTGGGTTCAGCTATGATGTCACCTTCCCCATCACAGCAGCACTAGCTGCACTGTAAGAGAGAACTCAGGGGATGAGGCTGCAGGCAAAGGTCCCATTATACACCTACTTCTGAACAGCTCCAAGCAGTCCCTTCTGCAGCTCCCTTCCAAATTAACATATTCTATGTGTGGCAGGATTTTTTATTTTTAAACAAAAACATTTTCATTCTGCTCGGTATTCTATATTCCTGTTTTCTAATGTCTTTTCTCCCCTACTCACACTCACTTCTCTTGGATTAACTTATTTTTTCTGCTTATTACACTGTAAGGCTTTTAACAGAACTGTGGATGTTATAAGCCACTTCAAGGACTTCAGTGAAGAACTGGAATACAAATTTAAAGCAATAAAAATACATATGAAAAATGGTTTCATCAGTCTGGCCTTTTATCTTTCCCCTAAGAAAATACAGGACGTTATCTAGCCCAGTCGTGGGAAACCTCAGGCTTCAGAGCCAAATGCAGCTCTTTGTCCTCTCTCTCTGGCCTTTGAGCTCTCCCAAGGCCACCCGCCTCACTGGCGCCGTATCACATCTAAGTGTTGTTGCATGGCTGGAACATGTCCTCGTACTCCGATACAGTGGTACCTCAGGTTAAGAACTTAATTCATTCTGGAGGTCCGTTCTTAACCTGAAACTGTTCTTAACCTGAGGTACTACTCTAGCTAATGGGGCCTCCCGCTACCGCCGCACGATTTCTGTTCTCATCCTGAAGCAAAGTTCTTAACCCGAGGTACTATTTCTGGGTTAGCAGAGTCTGTGACCTGAAGTGTCTGTAACCCGAGGTACCACTGTAATGCCTCTTGGAAGATAGAGAGGTAGCAAATGATGGTATTAGATCCTATGACACACTGTATCTGGAAGAGGACTGAGGAGGAAGGAGCCAGCTACAACTGCCTGGTCAGAGTGCTTGAATCCTATAAGGGCTGCATCTAGTGACTCGTACATACCAGTTCAGCTCCTTCCCCTTTCTTTACAGCCCGGTAAGTAAAGCAGCTGCTAGTAAAGGTTGTCAGGACACACTTAACTTTCCCCCTGTCTCATAGTCTGGCACAGGAATGCATCCATGCTGCCTAATCTGTATATATAAAGGCCATATGGGGACAATGACACCCTCTTTAGAACCACCAACAAAATCAAAATGGCATTTCTCTAGAATATTTTGTGACAGCCACCTTTATTTTACCTTCAGGGAGCAAATGTAAGGTGTATGTTTGAAAGAAAACTGGTAAGAAGAAATAAGTAAGAAAACTAAACTTCTGGGTCACCCCAATAATATCAATGGCAAGCCATTTCTAAACAAAAGGGACTAGACTACTTTTGCAACCAAACTATAAAAATGATGATTCCAGTTATTTAGTACATACAAGTACCATTTCCCATCTTTGTTCTAAAGAGCTTATAATTACAGAATTTACAAGATTCAAGAAACAGGCTAGAGTGAAATAATTTTGCAGTTATTATGTATATGAAACCATTTAACCATCTGTTGCAATACAACAGTGTTAAAATGCTTAACTTCCAAATTAGTCATCTGCTGTATTTCTTCTTGAAAATTCAGATGTCAAATTTCAACAACTTTGATGTCATGTAAAAGACCTGCAAGAGGCTACTTGTTTAGCTAAAATATAGCTAACATGGATTAAGAAGCCAGTGGGTATACCAAAGGCCTTGTCTGGGTTCAAGCTTCACCTTGGTCATGGAAGATAATTGTCAGATGCTCTTGTGGTTGCTCGAGAGTAACCAGGCAGGATTCTGACCTATCTTTTACAGGCTTTGTTTTGGTGCAAACTATTTACAGTGAAGAGAGTCATAAGTTCATGTCTGGCTCAATCGCTAGCAGAATCCGGGAGCGATCTGTTTTTGTACCTCCCCCAACATAAAAGTTTCATCACCCCGCGCCTTTTCCACCCCTCCCTGCGCCTCAAACTACTGTGCATGACCGGGGATGGCAGGGGTGTGCTTCCCTCCTTTCCGGCTTGCTCAGGCGCAGTGTTAAGGCTCTCTCTAGCATCCTCTGCCCCTTGCACCTCTTCTCCACTGGAGGTTAGGCTTTCCTCCTCTCTGGAAGAGGAACTGCTTCGCAAGATTTTCGGAGGCTCCCTGTAACACAACTCCCCCTCTATCTCTCGCCTCTGAGCTGATGGCAGTTCCCTGACAATAATCTTCCCCAGTTTCCAATGTGTAGCAAAGAAACAAGTGTCCTGTTCAGAGCTGTTGTGAATGTGTCAATAGAGATTACAGCATACTTTATAAAATTAAAAGTTATATATAAATGATGAACACTAAGTACCAGTAGTACTATCTTCCTATAAATATTATGATGTCCTTTATAAGCTGAGATTTCATTTAGTTCAGTTTATAAATGATAAAAAGTGCACTGTGTTAGGAACATAGGAAACTCCTTGTGGCAGTGGTAGCCAAACTTGGCCCTCCAGCTGCTTTGGGACTACAATTCCAATCATCCCTGACCACTGGTCCTGTTAGCTAGGGATGATGGGAGTTGTAGTCCAAAAACAGCTGGAGGGCCAAGTTTGGCCACCACTGTCTTATAGTGTTGTCCATTGTAGATATGTTGCATAAATATCACACCAGGAGGTTACAGCTTGTGGTTACTCCAAAGACAGCATAAGCATAAGCCTCAGTTCAGATGACATGCTAAGCCATGATGGAGCTTGTTCCTCCGCATTCTGGCAGTGGAGGGACTCACTCTACCACCAATGCCCAGCGTGCCAAGGTACCTCATGGCTTATTCCTCCCTCGGTTTGAGGGCCAGAGCGTGATAGCACCTTCACCCAATGGTACATTGCCAGTGAAACCTCAGGAGCAGTGGTGGTTTCACCTCTGATATACCACTGAGTGAAGGCACCATCACACTCTGGCCCTCAAACTGGTACTGGGTGATGTATCAATACGTCACCCAGGCCAACCACATACATACTTCCTAGGGACAGTTTCTTTACAAAAATTATTCATTTATTCATTATGCTGTGGATTTATTTCTCTTTTTGCAACAATACTTTTTATACAAGTCTTTGTCAATTGAAAATGTAGTAGTGGCAAATTTTCTGCTGCACAACACGGTTGCGTTTACAAGCTGAAAGTGCCAACACACAAGTAAAAAAAAAAAAGCCTTTTTTGCAAAAAAATTTTTTGAAGATTTTTGAAAACTTTGTTAGGGTGCTGTTTTCCCCCAAAAAACCAGATTGCCAATGTATTTGCTTTATATATATCATTTACTTTTTATAAAATAACAAATTATTATTATTTTCATTCATTTTTGGTGGTAGAGTATCCAAAGGGATGTGTACAAGCTGCTCACACAGACTTAACATCTCAATGAAGCTGGAAGCCATGTAACAGGAGTATTAGAATTGGCTTTCTACAGCCTACAAACTCAGTACAGTGGTACCTCGGGTTAAGTACTGAAGCATCACTTTAGCTAATGGGGCCTCCTGCTGCTGCCGTGCCGCCAGAACCCGATTTCTGTTCTTAACCTGAAGCACTATTTCTGGGTTAACGGAGTGTGTAACCTGAAGTGTATGTTACCTGAAGCGTATGTAACCCGAGGTACCACTGTACAGAACTGATTGTTGAACAGCCTTACATAACATTACCTGCATTAAGTGCAGACCAACCAATCACACTCATCTGAACAGTCTTACAAAGAATTAAGCACAGGTGACTAGTGATCTTCTCTTTCACTACTCAGGTTACTGCTACTTATTTTTCCTTCTCTACCACCAAAGTTCCCACATAAAAGCGGTGAAACTCGACCCGCACACGCACCATCACGTCTTGCATTCTGTTTGGAATGCGAATGGGGCTCTGGAACGGATCCCGTTTGCATCCCGAGGTACCACTGTACTGTATAAATATGCTAAATCAGACTCTAATATATTTAGAACACCAGAATTTTTTCCAAAAAAACCAGAACAGTGTTACCAACATCAATTCTGGAATTGCATCAGCAAGGGCACAAAAACATCTGAGTGAAAGTTGCATACAAGATAAATATCACATAAATGGGTTTGGAATCCCTATATATGACCTTTTGTTTCCAAAGCAAGGTATAACTATGAAACATTTCTGGACATCTGTAGTTAAAACCGCAGTCCAAAAACATTCTCAATATAATATATCTAAGATCCATTAGAATATATAGCACAGTATATTTTTTCTTTTAAGATGCTTTGTTGGATCTTTGGGAACCAGAAATAAGTAGAATTCAAAAATGAGAAAGGAAGGAGGTGCTTGGACCTCACATTTGTAGTGCCATATAGATAGTAAAATTATAGCAAAAGTACAAAGAATTGTTCCTTTGAATCATAAAATTGTAGAGCTAGAAGGAATCCCGAGGGTCATCTAGTCCAACTCCTGCAATGCAGGAATTTCAACTACAACATTCGTGGCAGATGGTCATCCAACCACTGCTTAAAAACATTTAAGGAAAGAAAGTCCACCACCTCCCAAGGGAATCTGTTCCACTGTGAAACAGCTCTTAGTGTCACAAAGCTCTTTCTGATGTTTAGTCAGAATCTCCTTTCTTGTAACTTGAATCCATTAGCTCGAGTACTACCCCATGGAGCAGTAGAAAACAAGCTTGCTCCATCTTCCATGAGATAACCCTATAGATATTTGAAGGTGGCTATCAGGTCTCCTCTTAGGCTCCTCCTTTTCAGGTTCCCTGGAACTCCCTCAGCTCTCGCTCATAAGGCTTGGTTTCCAAACCCTGGATCATCTTGGTTACCCTCTTCTACAAACATTCCAGCTTGTCAATATACTACTTAAATTTTGGTGCCCAGAACTGGACACAGTATTCCAGGTGTGGTCTGACCAAGGCAGAATAGAGTGATCTATTATTTCCCTTGTCCTGGACATTATACTTCTGTTGGTAAGCCTAGAATAGCATTTGCTTTTATCTGCTGCATCACACTATTTTCACATGTTAAGTTTGTTGTCTACTAAGACCCCTAGATCTTTTTCACATGTGCTACTGGTAAGCCATGTGTCCATTTTATATTTGTGTTATCTGATTATTCCTACCTAACTTTAGAACCTTACATTGGTCCCTAGTGAATTTCATTCTGTTAGTTTTGGCCCAGTTCTCCAATTTGATAAGGTGATCCTGAATCCTGATTCTGTCTTCTGTGGCATTAGCTATGCAAATTTGACGAGAATTCCTTTGTCCAAATAGTTTATAAAGACGCTGAACAATGGGCTTAGGATACTAATTTGCTTCTGGACATTTATACAAGCCATGGTTTTAGCACCCTGCTATAAATAAATACTGATGGATTATAATGAATATTACTAGTAAAAAGATCGCAGATTCTAACAGATTCTCTGCAACAGATTAATCAGTAATTCGATTGCACATAAACTAGTCCACCGATGAATACTATGTTTCACATTTACTGCTTGAGAGAAGTCCCATTTTAGGGGTTAAGTGTGGGATGTTGTACCACTGAAATCTGACTTTAAGTGTACATGGCATAGTTTAACACACCTGGTATCTGCACCTGAGCAAGTTCAACATATTTCTAAATCCTAGCACTTGTTGCTTAGGCTACAATCTTAACCCTACTTACCTGAGAGTAAACCCCATTAAATTCAATAGGACTTACTTCTGAATAGGTATGATTAGGGTTGTGCTGCTAGTCAGGATTCTCGCGTATTAATATTTATTCTTCGTGTGCAATCACTTTCTTTAAATAGAAATAGACCTGAATTTTATGCAGACAAATGTCCGAAGTGAAATATCCCATTTTATTCTTCAATGAACTGTTCTGCAGACAATTTGAATTTTGTCATTTTCTTATTGTAAACCCTGCATGTCTTAGGAACAATGTACGTGCCCTCATATAACCTCTCCAGAGTGCAAAAGGTAACTTAATTATGAAGCTCTCCAAAATATTTGTAGAACGAGGTGGAAGATAATGAATCCCATCTAACTTCAGAAAGCCAGGCATTTCCCCCAGACACTAACTGTTTACAATTAGAAGCAAAACTGGTTTTAAATCTCTACAGACTGCAACTCCCAGGGCTTCTTTCTTACTCTGGAGCAGGCTTCTTGAAGACTGCTAGAAAGCCAGCTTTTCTGCAAAGCCATAATTCAAGTAACTGGTTCCATTCAGAGAAATTTGTTGTAATGTGTTTTTATTTAAAATCTTTAGATCCTGGAACGTAATATAAATATCAATTACTACATGTCCAAGTCAAACTACAGATGGGCACACTTATTTACATGGCTAGCTACTGTGACCCAATTACATTTTGCCTATTCTACACAACAAATATATTATTCACTAAATCTATATCCAACTTTTCCTCCAAGAATCTCAAGGCAGGGCAGATGGTTTCTATAGTTTCATGTTTTCCTCACAACAACTCTGTGAGGTAGATTGGTCTTCAGTTATAGTGACTGGTCTAAAATGCTTTATGGCTTAGCAGGGATTTGAACCTGGATCTTCTCAAACCTAGTCCAACAATCACCTCACCCCACAGTGTCTCAATACACTGTTGAAGACAACTAATTAAGAAGTCACACCAAATCTCATTTTCAGGGGAATGATGAAACAGTGAGACAAATTTCAAAATTGTAATATGCATCTGCTAGATTTGATTCCTCATATGATTAGTTGGGCCTTTCTAATTTTTTATGCTAAGGTTATAGTCTTACAAATACTGTACTTATAATAAAATCATTCTGCAGTTAATTGGATCTTCAAGTAATTCTATTTAAAATAAACAATGGTTCTGATCCCCAGTGTGCCTTGAGGTGACCCACAAGACCACGACAAAAAATAAGAGAAAAAGGTTAGGCATCTTCCAGACCAAACAATGATACACCCTGAATACCCTCAACTTCTGCATTCTGATGCAGGATGGGGTGAAGAGTGGAGCAAGCCATTGGCAAGGGTCTTCCAAACAGAAGACATTTTGAAAGTATCAGTCAGGAACAACAGCACTCCAACTGACAAAGTTCTCAGTAACAGACCATGTGGCAACCTAAATGGCCTTGGCCCAGTATACCTGAAGGAGCATCTCCACCCCCATCCCTTAGTCTGGACACTGAGGTCCTCCTTTGAGGGTCTTCTGCTAGTTCCCTCACTGTGAGAAGCGAAGTTACAGGGAACCAGGCAAAGGGCCTTCTCGGTAGTGGCGCCCTCCCGGTGGAATGCCCTCTCTTCAGATGTCAAGGAGATAAAGAATTACACAACTTAAATAAACAGTATTCTTTTTTTTAAAGACTTACACAACTTTTAGAAGACATCTGAAGACACTCCTGTATCAGGGTTTTTTTTTTGATGTTGTTGCTTTTATTATGTTTTCAGATATTCTGTAAATATTATTATTATTAGAGTAAATATATGCATGATTTTTTCCTCCATAAAGCAGAGAGGAACTGTCTGTGAGGCAAACAAGCAGGTTAGATCCAGTTCTGGCCACAGGAAGGGTGCTCCTATCATCCACTGACTTAGGAAGGGGTAGGGAAGAACTTTTTGCCAATTCCCCATTCAAATATATTCAAGAGGGTTGCAGATCCCTCTGGAACAGTTGGGAGGGCACTGCAGGCGGGAAAGGAGAACTATCAAAAATCACCTCTCTCATTACGAAAGTCTCTGTTGGACCAAAATTCCTTCCATTCATAGAAAGCAAGCCTCTGTGAGCAAAAAGTCACTACTGGGTCTAGCCCGGCATTGTTAGACTATTTCAGTAAAGTGAAGGCATAACTTAATGAGCAGCAGACTTGTAATTTTAAAAAATTATAGAGCAAGTTTGATTCAAGTGGATAGTATTGATACTCCTGCTTTTTTTTTTTTACATATGGATAATTAAAGAGAGCGTGCAATGTGACGGTATTCATCATAGCTTGTTTGACAAAGTGAATATTTCAACATGTCAAAATTTAAATGTGCAATCCTAACCCCCAGATAGACCAGGTGGGAGAGATTGGGATGAGACATAACTCTCCACTTGCTGACTGCACAATTTGGCCAGTGCACATTACTTACCCGGGCATATCTACTAACTTTGGCAAAGGGAGAGCGCTACTGAGGCAAACTAAGCTACCAGAATTAAAGGACAAAATAGTGTATGTTAAGGGTGGGGGATGGATGTCTTGAACAGAGAGATAAAAAAGTTACATGGTGTCCTAATTTCATTCATTCATTTGTCCCATGAACAGAATTTGCTTTAATTTATACCACCAAAAATGCAACTGTAATTACTAGAGGCAAGGAAAGGTCAGAAAATGAAGGTTTATACTGGACACCCAAACTCTGGCTGTGCCACCCTGGCCAGCAGCAGTTAGGGTGCAATTCAACTTACATAATATATACATCAGCGTGTCTGTTTCCTGGAAATCCTTGCATATATGCCTAGTTAGGATTGCTCAGTAAGTGTACCAACTATGCATTCTCTGGGCATTCCACTCCCCATTGGATTTGTTTGCAGAACAATTGAAAACTGTTCATGCAATTAATACAAATTAGCTTTATATCCAAATTTCAGGAATAAAAATAAAAGCTCAAAATTAAGAAGTCAAACTAATTCCTTTTGCAGAATTATGTAACATGGAATTTAATACATGACTATTTCAAAGGGTATCATATTTACATATTTGAGATGTTGGCTACTATTTCACCTAACAGATTAAGCTATTCCAATTGAAGTGTAAACTATGTATGATTAATAAGCATTAGAAATAAAATCTTCAGCATTTTATTGGTTTATTAATATTCTACTTTAAGATGAACAGAACTATGGCTTACCAGCAAAAATGTAATGTTTATCTCAACCATTGTTGTGTGAAATGTTTCAGTGGTGCAGGAAGGTAGGATGTAAGTTTTAAAGTAAACTTACATCCTACCTTCCTGCACCACTGAAACATTTCACACAACTGAAACATTCTGTAGTATTAAGTTTCAGTTAATTCTAAAGTAGACACCTGTGTTCTGAGAACATGTGAAATTTACTTTAATACTGAATATATTAGAAACTAGAAAGCTACAGGCTTTATAACAAATGTTTATATACAAACTTTTATAACAAATGCATGTATGTCAAGTAATACATGGCAGGAATGTTGTCTGTGCATGATCCTACTCACACACTGGCCCTACTCACACAATGAGTATTTTTGAAAATTGTGGAATCTTGACTTCTTGATAAAATAAGTTAGCAAGTACTTATTCAACGTAAGAGTGTAACTGGTAAAAAATCTGATCCTAACCGATTTCTGGAACTTGCATTGAATTTCTCAGTGCATATGCTGTTCTAACATTTAAAAAATGCAAAAGTATTAGTCTTTCCTAACATATTCATAAGGTTCCTGCACAATGGAAATATATATTTAATATGTTTGCATTGTTAATACATCTTATTGGCTCTTAAACTAACAACTGACAGCAACCGCGCAATCCTATGCATGCTTATTCAAATTAGGTCTCATTGTACTCAATTGAGCTTCTGCCAAATAGTGCACTCGGGAACGCAGCCTGACCTTCTTCTTACAGTTATAGGTGCTACTTGTTTTGCTTAAATCGAATGCTACTTGAAACCCTGCATGTTTGTACACCAAGAAGTTACACTCCCAAATAATTATATGAAGCATTTATTTATCATCTACCTAGCATACATTAAAAGTCTCTAAATGAAACCCTGCATGTTTGTACACCAAGAAGTTACACTCCCAAATAATTATATGAAGCTTGTATTTATCATCTACCTAGCATACGTTAAAGGTCCCTAAAGCGTCCTACACATCTACAAGTGATTGACCCTTACAACACGCCTGTAAGCTGGCCTGTCATAATCAACCCACCCACCCTTTACAAACGAGGAGATGAGGTAGGTAAGGCGGCGTTGACCTTAGGGACACCTAGCGAGTGAGTGGCTGAGGTGCGCTCTGAATGGAAGGGATCCCAAAGCGCCGATCCCACACACAACTGCTACCCTGCACCCAAGCCACTCTTCAGCTACTCTTGTGGATCTTAGGGCGAGGCCGAAATTACTTATTGCGCCCGAAACAGCAGGGCAGAGGGATGGTCGCCTCTCCCCTACCGGGCATCGACTGGAGACTTTGCGGCTCTTTTGAAACTTTCGCTCCTAACCCCACGCCGGCCTCTCTCCCGCTCTCCTCACAACGTCCTCCTCCTGCCCCGGCTTTCAGCCACAGGCCCCTCCGCCGCCAATAGCGTAACAGCGGCACCTCTCGCGGCCTAAAGATGGCGGAAGCCGCGGCGGTCTTCCGGGTCGCCGGGGTTCCTTCCCTCCCGCACCCCCGCCTCCCCACCGCCTCAAGGAGAAAAACTTACAAAGCAGCCGCTCACAGAGCACCGTACGCGGGGCCCAAAAACCTAGAGCTCGCCTATCCCGGAAGCTGCTGCCTCACGAGCCGTCGCCACCATCCGCCATCTTCCCCACCAGCGACCGGAGGCGGTGCACATGAACGACGTCATCGCGCGCGCGCGTAAGGGGCCAGCCAAAGGGAGGGAGGAGAGCGAAGGCGCTGAGCATGCGCCTTCTGAATAACTCTAAGTGACGACTTCTTCTTGCGACGGGTTTCCGGCTGCTGTGGCGGAAAGGGAAGGGCTTACCATGGAAAGCAGGCCGGGGAGCCGGAGCAGCAGCTTAAACGCTTATTAGACTTCCCAAAAGGTCTCCAAATAGTGGTGATTCTTTGACTTTTAGAAGGATTATTTTTGTGCTGATTATAGTCCAGAAGAGGAATGAGAAAAGGAGTGTTCCAGCCCCAGCCAGCATGGACAATGGCCAGGGATGGTGGAAGTTGGAGCCCAGTGACACCCGACGGACCACAGACACCCCTCCCTTGATCTCCTGGCAGGAAAAACCAAGATTGGGGGTGCAGAGAGAAAAGAGAGAGAGAGAGCAAGCCCTACACGTACACAAAGCGGTTTTTAGAGGAGAGGATTGTATGGTGCAATAAAAAAAGCCCGTAAAGTAGTTTATGAAAAATGAATGAATGAGTTATCTCAATCATCACAAGAAATCAAGATATTACCTCAGTGGTTTTCAATCATCTCCATCTCTAATGCAGTCAGTAGACTTAGGCAAGCCTAATAATTCCATAGGTTTG
The DNA here is from genome assembly GCF_027172205.1 of Podarcis raffonei. NCBI lineage: Eukaryota > Metazoa > Chordata > Lepidosauria > Squamata > Lacertidae > Podarcis > Podarcis raffonei. The sequence continues at coordinate 61,861,382 of NC_070606.1, read as the reverse complement.
GGATGTAAAAATACAAGATGGGAAGGATGGTCAATTTGCACAATTTTATGCAGCAGATAAAAACTAGGGGGTTAAGGAACCAATCCTAACCATAGCAGGTAAAAAGGTAACCATAGCAAGACAGCCAGTGCAAATGGAGGTGAAGTATCAAGACCACACTGCTCATGGAAACTTGGTGTGTATTGCCAATGGAGTGAGCCCGGGCAGGTGCAACATTGTCACATCCTAGGTCTCTTTGTATCCCTTCTATATGCTCCAGTGACGAGCACAAATCTACGCCAGCCCTTGGTTTGTCTTCTATTGCAGTCAAATCAAAACTAATCCCTACTTTCCATGGCAATAAAAAGATGTGCTTCCTGCTCTGTTAGTTAGTAATAGTTTCTGCACAAGATAATTTAAAAGCCTCAGCTTGGTATAGCTGGGAACTAATGCAGCTCTTTCGAAAGTTTTCATGCTGGTGACACACTTTTTATACATGCATCATTTCGTGACACAGTAATTCAGTTTTACTAGCAAACCGGAGGTTAAACTAACCCCTTACAATACGGAAACATACATAAATTTAATAATGAATGTATAGGGACATACCTGCACACTGCAGCTGACACACTAATGTGTCACAACACACAGTTTGGAAAGAAAACTAAGGGAATAGGAATCATCTCCAAAAGGGCAAAAGAATCTGGCCACTAGAAGTGTGGTATAAAGAAGCTCTCATTCTCCAAATTTAGTTTAATATTTGCATTGAAATAGCCCAGAGGGTTTATCCCCCCCAAAAAAAAACTTTTACTAATAGATGTGGAAAAGGTAGAATTCAAGAAGTTTAAGATTTTATGTTTACAAATCATTATGCAGAACAATTGTGCAGCCCCCCCCCAAGCCCACAACCTTAAATACGGTATTTCAGGCACAAGACAAAAAGCTTATGGAAGCTGTTATGACTAACTAGTGGTATTGCCTGAGTAGTTTTCAAGCAAGATCCAACAAGAAAAATAACTTCAATGTGATTCTCGGTGGATTGAGGTCAGACCAAATTTTGACAAGGTTTCACATCTCTTTAAAAAAAAAATCTTGACACTCCTTGACAAATTAAATACTAGGTTTTTGGTACAAAAACAAGCAGTATCATATATAAGCTTTTCCTGTGTAATCATTCCACTGCTGCAGCTTGTGAGTGGTGATTATTGGTTACTGTCTAGCTGAAAGAAAAATCTAATCAAGATGTATGAGATTGCTACAGCTTGTTTGCTTCTGTACACACTGATATTTTTTACAAATGCTGAGGTTATTACTCCTGACTTTCCCCCTGTTTTATTCACTTGGTCAGGCTTGAATAAAGAGACTAGTTCAGCAAACCTTTCACAGCTTATTGCTGTATTTTAATGTTTTAATGCTTGTAGGCTACTGTTACTGGGTGGCATATAAATGCTGTTAATGAATAAATAAAATACCATTAGAAGTGATTATGCAGGTGGGGGGAATGGAGTAAGCCAACTCATTCCTCAGTCACTGTTGCTAGCTGGATGAGGGCCATCTTATCATTTATGACAGCTGACTGACGTAACATGCAATTTCTGTAGCATTAGTGCATTTCTGCCTAAGTGTAGGGCATGGATCATGTTTCTACCTTTATGAGCCCCATGGTTCTGCCAGCAGTTTCCTTTCACACTACAAAACTAAAAAGTGCTACTTATGGTAGCTCATTCACCCAGTCTGACATTTCCAGTTACACTTCCCAAAACAAAAAAGTATCATTTGTTTTCTCTCTCCAACATACGTACATTGTATGTGTAATTATTATTTATAGCAACGTATGTATACAAATTAAATAACTTTACATCAATTTACCAACATACAGCAAAAATATTATATGCAATTTAATAATCCAACAAATTCCTTCAGCTCCTTGTGTTTATCCACCCCTTGCAGAGTATTTCCTCAAGACAACAGGACTTTTGTATAAACAATGAGTGAATGAGAACTTTCACAAACCACAGACCCCTCATTAGAAATACTATACTTTAATTCACAAACAACTGTACAAAATTATTGTTGAAGAGAAAAACTCAGGCTTTTGATCAAACTCATCAAAAAAAACCACACAAATTTATCTATCCTGATTCTACTATTACAATTCTCAAAATATAATAGGAAAAGTTTCTCCTATCTTGGGCAATGTATGTTCATTCTGTCTGGCCCCATAAACATTCTGTATATTCCCAGGAGGAAGACAAAGTTTGGAAACAAATATTAAACTAATCAAGGCAAACTTTTCAGAGTTCTGTGGCTCATACCACATTAGTCTTGCCAACTCTCTCAACATTCAACAAGTCCAAAGAGCTAAGAAACCCTTTTAAAAAGCATGTCATCACCCTACATCAGCTTCTCTTTTCTATCGAGAGATAGTCAGGACTGGTCCAGAGATGTATAGAAACAAATGAACATTCTTAGATTTCTCTTTTTCCATGTTCAGAGTTTGGAGGGTCTGGCTGTTCCTTCTAATACTGAAAACTTCGCTTGGTCTGAATGTCATCAAGAATCTGCTGCAACTCTTCATCTTCAAACCGGCCCTCTAAGCTGAAAGACAGGAGCAAGCAATGGTTAAGTTTCTCTCTCTTTTTTTTAAGGGTTGATGCTCAAGCTTTCCTGAAAGGGAAAAACTATGAATAATGTATTAAGTTGCATGGCGAGGGGGAGTGTTAAGAGCACAGGGCTCATATCTGATTTGATTATGGTCTGGAGGATTGTCTCAGTGTAGCCAATGCCAGGTAAGATTTCTGCAAATGTGGATTGTACTTTGGGCATTATCCTACAAAGGTAAAGCTATAAATTACATTAAAAAAAGAAATAAGAACAAAACATGGTAGGAGCAATTATTTTAAAAAGATAACGAGTTTTTAAAAGACAGTTGAGCTAAATAGGCAGCAGGCCACTTCAAGCATCAGGGCTTCAAGAGATGCTTGATCATGGTCAAAATAATAGGCAGTCAATTGAAAATATATTTACCAGTTAACTGGCTGGTATGCTAACCTTAAATCCAATTGTAGAACCATTACTCTGACTTTTTAGTCGTTCATGCTTTACAAACCCTTTGGAACATGAAGTGAAACTTTTCACCCGGGGTGACTCACCTGGGAATTAAAGCTTTGGCCTCCTCAGCTGTCTCAGGACATAAATTAGCTAAACACGCCAATTCAAACTTATGGAGCTTCTTCTGGAGTAACAAACTGCAGGAACAAATAAAATAAACTATGTATGTAAAAAATGGAATACAGAAGAGAACAGAAGTTGCAGAAAAAACAGTACAGCTACTCAAAAAGGATTAGGGATTTATTTTTATCAGCGTATATCAGGCATAGGCAAACTTGGCGCTCCAGATGTTTTGGGACTACAACTCCCATCATTCCTGACCACTGGTCCTGTTAGCTAGGGATGGTGGTTGTAGTCCCAAAATATCTGGAGGGCCAGGTTTGCCTATGCCTGGTATATATAGTCTATGAAAAGATCACACAAAAGTATCACAAAAATACTAAAAGTAAATACATGGCTTTATATGTAACATGCTTCAAAGAAAAAGTAACAGTTGCTTACTACCGGTATTTACTCCACCAAAATTAGTATTCCAAGATAGATAGATCACTTTAACTGAAAGTTACTTCTTTAAGAAATCTGGTTAGGATTTCAGAAGGATGGCATTCCCATCAACAAGAGGGAACCCACTAGATTTCCAAATGTTTCTGTCAATTCACACTGCTTTTAATAAATGTAAGTAAGTACCAACTCCACATCTATTTAGGCAGCAATTCTATTCCCACATACCTTTGAGTAAGCCCCATTGAACTCAATGGGACTTACTTCTGAGGAAATATGCAGAATTACATGGTTATTGTTCCAAAGGGCAAAGAAGAAACTGCTTGGACAAGTGGCAACCAATTGCCTATAACAATTTTGAAACATAGGGTTTATCTGAGTGCTTTGACATAAAAGCACACACAGCCACTAACAGTGAACACTTTCCAGATTTCGAGCATGTGCAAGAGTTATGATACGTAGATAAGAGACAAAATCATGGGCTCTAGAAGGAATCATGCTTATACTAAGGAAAAATTAATTGAAGAAGGAAAAACAATAGCTCTTTTGAATCAGCTCGATTATCTATCTACACCTACACCCTGCTTTCCACATTGAACCATTAGATGCCTTTTGGAAGTTCACCATTAGGGAAGCCCTTTCCCACTACGGCTCTGAAGCTGCTGGCAGTCAGTGATTACATTTGCATATAGTATTAGTCTATTTCCTACTCAATGCTGGTTAGGAATAGTGTGCCAGTTATCAATCACTACCACGTGGAAGAGCAAAGATCCTTCAGCCATATTGTCCAGTTAGATTAGTACAGGGTAGTGGTGATCTGTACATCTGCCCAATAAATGCAACCAAACAAAGTACAGCCCAAGCTAGGCTAGATAAGTAATGTTGGCAATTCTTTAGCTTAAGAGGCAACTGTATCAGTTCTAGACTAGCGGAAGGAATGTTGAATCCTACCCTTACAAGACTGAAAGTGATAAATCTTGTGAGTTATAATCCTACGAACTACATAAGCATCAACTAAAGAAATAACATGGAAAGAACTCATGGCTCTATGGCTCTAGGTCAGAGCTTTCCAAACTTTTCATGTTGATGATACACTTTCTAGACATGCATCATTTTGCAACACAGTAATTCAGTTTTACTAGCAAGCCAGAGGTTAAACTAACCCCTTTCCAGCCCCAGGAGGAGCATGGGGAGCGTTCACATGACACACCTACACACTGCAGCTGACACACTAACATGTCACGACACAGTTTGGAAAGCTTTGCTCTGGGTTCTATGGCTTAGTACTATGTGCATGAACTGAGATGAACCAAACTTATACTCAGGCTCTCATGCTCCTTCCTTCACTCTCTTCTGCCTGCATGACCAGGGGGGAAACTTCAGCAGTGTCTAGTTTTGCTTCCAAGAAACACAGCTTGCTATTGCATATAAACCAGATGTCATGGTTTATAACAAAATCTGGTTTCTATGCATTTACAAGTCAGGATTCTATCAAATGAAAATGAAATACTGTCAAAATTCTCCCCCAGGCCACATAGGAAGAGGGAGCATGCAAATCCGAGACTTGCATGAGCACATTCCTGGTCATACATACAGCATTAAACTATAGTTTAACATTACATGTTATAGACTTTTAAATCTGAAGCACACCAGGGGGCTTTAGACGAAGAGCAGTCTAGGAAATGCTATTCTTCATTCACATGTAGAAACTAAGTTAATCTCCACTTAATGCAAATATGATGCTAAAAGGACTCAACAGATGTCACACCTGCACATTACTTTCAGTTGTGAAATAAAACCAACTTACAAAATAACTTCATTTAATGCTAGAAATAAATGTATTTGCATTCGGGAAAAGGTTTTATTTGTTCAGCTTCTTTTGCATTCACTCCCACATTGGCCTATGGAAAATAAATTATTTGAAAAATTATTCACCTGCGGACACTAGCGATAGTCTCCCGGTTTTTGAAGCGGCTGAAGCGAGCAGTATAATTCAAGGTTTTCATAAATACTTCTGAGAGCTCCTGCTCATCTTCTGCACTCTCATTCTGCTGTTTCCGATGTTCAAGAAGCATGTGCACTTCTGAATTTAGAAGGGTTTCGGCAGTCTCAAATTCTATATGCAAAGATGGGTGAGGAAGAAACTGATAGTTCAAAAGGCACAAAGAAACACACCACCATTGGTAACACTTAAGCCGGGGTACGCATATGGTAGTAGCACTTCAGGTGGTGGGTAGAGAATACTATTTTTGAATGATCTGACACATAAAACCCACTCACTCCATTGAGAAAACATACGAAAGAAAGATTCTAGCTCAGTCCTCTTTGCTGTACCTGTGGGAGCATTCAAACATGTGATTGAAGTGGTACCATCAGGGAAGTTTTTTTTTTTAAAGATATTTATTGAAATTTTCAACTTTCAACTTTTAATGTTGAAAGTTAAAAAAGAATCAAAAAAGAAAAAACAAAAAAGTTTAAAAACACATAAAGTTCACAAACCTTATTTTTCTATAACATATTTCCCTGACTTCCCCACACCTCCCCTTCTTATATTCCAATTCAAATTGTTAGTTCAGCAAGTTCTTATTGACCTTTTTCTATTTAGTTCATTTTAAAGAACCAATTTTGCCTTATCCAAACTTAAACCTCAATACTTATACATCAGTACTCATTCTTAAAACATTTTTCTAACGTCGACCCAAATTCCCTTCCACGAATTCCCCAATTTTCATACAAATAACAAAGCAAAGTAAAAACAAAACAGATTGTAATTATGCACCCTTTGGATTCCCAAACTCCACCCCCCCTTCCCGGTTTCAATCCCCAACAAATGTCCATCAGTCTTAGTCTACTATCAGCCTGGAGATCTCACGTCCGAGGCTCTTAATTCTCTCTTAATTCCTCTCTGCCGGTTTTTTTGATAGTCCTTAATATTAGACACCAGATCTCGGAGAAGCTCTAACCCAACGGGATCCATGTTTCTTCCAGCCAGACCTCCATACTTAAAAGTGGAGCCCGAATCATGTTTCTTACTCCTTTCAAGTCCAAATGTCCCCAAAGCTCCAACTTCCACCTTAAGCAAATTTGTAATCCTTGGGTCTTCAGATCTCCACATAAGGAGATCTCTCCATTCTTCAATCTCCAATTCAGACCAGATTTTCAACATGAAGTTCTTATTTTCCTTTGTAACCATCATGTCAGGCCTCTGGCTCTCCTTTATCATCTGCAAAATTACAGCTCCTCCTTCCTTTTCCTCAGGAACAACATATATCTCCTTCTCCACACTCTCAAAGCTCTCATGTTTCTCTTTTTGTCCAGCTGCATGGACTTCCTGAATCAAGTCCTTATCAAATTCAGTGATGTTATTTACTGTTAAGTTCAGAGTTGCAACATTTGTAGCCAAAACATCAATTTGGCCTTGTAACTTTCCCAAGAGAACAAAAACTCTGTCCAATTGAGCTTGAATTTTCCCTTCTCCAGCCATTCTTGTAATGTCCCAAATCCCCCTCTAGAGGGATTTTGGTAGCTTAATATTCCTTCCAGTTCAAATCCAAAAGTCAAGTTAGTTTGTAACAGTTCTTCCTTGTTTTCAACAAATTGTAACCGAATTGTAACAAATATAGCCAGCAGAAGCAACAGAAACAAAGTTCTCTTTTCCCGTCTTGACAGCTAATTTGACAGCTGTCAAACTCTTCAATACCTCATCAACAGGCTCTCTCGCGGAGCACTCCCGGGTCCGGCACTTCAGCTCCCAAGATTAGCTCTTTATCCTCCAGTAAGATTTCTTACACTGCCAAATCGTGAAATTAATGTCTTTTACCAAGTAAAAAAGAAAGGGTTCTCTCGACCTTAGTTAGCAGGTCCTTGCTTTAGATTATTTACAAGATGGGGAGACGGACTTCCTGTTTGCGTCTTCCCCAATCGTGCCTAATTCAAAAAAAAAAATTTCTTTACAATTCCAATTTCCGTACTACTCATGGGTTGTTGCTTTAAAACCCAATTGCTCACAAGAAGAAGTCAACGCTCTCCGACCATGGCAATGCGGCTTCACTCCGCAGGAGAAGCAGACGACTCTCAGCACCGCGCCGCTCACCCCGTCCCCCGTTCCGAAGCCTTTAAAAAGGCTCCTTCGCAGGTTGGGGGGGCGCAAATGGTGCCCGCCGAGTCACCAGGTTCACAGGCTTCACCGCCTGTGATTTTTGAGGGTCCCCGCGTCGCCGCAGCGGTCAAAACCCAATCCTGTGGAGCCGATTCCCTCCGGAGCTCGGAGGGAGTCCACCATTAGCCGATGGCGCTAACCCGGAAGCCCATCAGGGAAGTTTTTAACGTGTGATATTTTACTGTCTTTTTGGTTTCTATGGAAGCCGCCCAGAGTGGCTGGGGAGGCCCAGCCAGATGGGCGGGGTATAAATGATAAATGATAAATGATAAATAATTATTATTATTATTATTATTATTATTATTATTATTATTATTATTATTACCATCTATTCTACTACCCCATATTAAGATCCAATATTTCCAAAATACTAGCACATATAAAACCTGAATCTTAAAAAAGGGCCTCAGATCGCTTTGGAATGCAGAAGGCACCCTGTGCTGCTTTTAAAGACAAAAAGCAAACAAAACAAACATACTGTTTTGTTGCTTGCTCAAGGCAGCTGTTCTGAGAGTGTGAACTATAAACCAACAATCAAAGTAACTACATGTCAAGGACCCCAGAAACAGAGCCATATATTTATCTACAGTTTATATAACAATTGTATATGTAGCATACAACAGAATACTAAACAGCCTCCCATTCTGGGAAGGGTCAGAGATGCTCAACTTCAAAACTGCTGCACCACTTGCCTCGGACAACAGGAACGGAGAGCAGACACATTCGCACCGTGCATTTAAAACCAGTATGGTGCCACGTTAAGCAGACAGGGCTTCCCGCAAACAATTATGGGAGCTGTAGTTTTGCTAAGGGTGCCGAGACCCTTATTCCCCCATCCAGAGCCACCATTTCCAGAGTTCCTTGTGAAGAAGAACTGTTGGTTAAAATCACTCTGAAACCGTAGCTCCGTGAGGGGAAATAGGGGTGTCTCCTAACCAGTCTCATTACCCTTAACAAACCACAGCTCCCCGAATTATTTGGCGGCGGGGAGCCATTATTATTATTATTATTAAAGCGGTACCATGTCGCTTTCAACGTATGGCGCGAATGAGGCTAGCAATACACGAGCGCTTTTTACAGCCAGGAATGAGGAATGTTGCTCCCCTCCAGGCAAGACTCCTGCTGCCTCTTTGCTGCCTCACAAGCCGAAGTCTCCTCCGGCACAAGGCCGGGGGCGCCTCGCGTCTCCTGCGCCCCCCGAGGGCCCAGCCGCTCACCCTTGGGAAATAAGAGCTGAGAAGCATCCTCCTCCACATCCACAGCATCGGCGCCTCCGGCCGCCATCGCCTCAGCTAGCCCCGGAAAACCGAAGCGCTCGGCCGGCCGGAAAAGGAAAGGAGGAGCCCTGAGCAGGTGCCCGCGACGCCCTCTGGCGGGGGAAGAGCCGGCCCGGATGCCGCCTCGGTTTGTGCTGAAGGAAAAAGAGAGAAAGGGAAAAAAGTGTGTCGGGCTATATTGAACATGGTGTGTTCTCTCTCCGGAGCAGCTTCGCGGAGGAGAGCGAAAGGGTCTCGCGGCCTCAAAGCGCCCGCTCCCCGCGTTGCCCTGGGCCCCCTTACTTCGAAGTAAATCCCACCACGTTCAGCACGGCTTACTCCCCAGCAAGTATGTTCAGGATTGCAAAGCGTGAATCCAGTGGGGTTTACACGGTTCCCGCGATTGTTAGCAAGATCCTGTCAGTAAATGAATCCAGACCCGACAGACAACGGCCGATCGCCCGCCCTCATAATTTTTTTTTTAATTGTATATATTTAGTGCTCCTCTGATACAAGGGAAGCAGGTTTCTAGGCCAGGAAGCAGCGCAGAGCTGAAACCCCGCTGAAGCGTCTGGAGCACCCAAAGTCTGTAGGATAGGAAATGGGGCAGCCCCCCAAAGGCGCTTAAAGCCGCGACGGGTAATAAGCAGCCCTCGAGGTATCGGACTGCACTCCTCTCAAGCGCAGCCGCCATGGCCGATAGTCAGGGGTTATAGGAGTCCTGCAATATGGGGCGTGTTGTGTGCTCACGGCTCCCATCCCTCCTCGAAACTACCTAGCTGGCAGGGAGCCGGTTCGTAAACGGAATGTTGGGTTCGATGCAACAGTGTGACCCACGTTCAGAACCCGCAGGTAGGCCAGGAGGATGGCAAGAGGGAGAATGTGGCATTGGAAGGGTCCCTGTTTGTTGTGGGTCCCCCCTGTCTGCTTCAAGCTCACCTTCCTTCGTTTGCAACTGATTCGCTTAGGGCGCAAACGGGGCGAATGGATTCTCCCCTCAGTACTTCTAGGCCAACAAGCAGAGCTGCGTGAGCCACAGGCCCTGGTGCATCCAAGTGACAGTCAAGACCCAAACATTGCCCTAACCAATTGTTTCTCTCTCCTTCCCTAACTACGCCACTGGAACTGAGCAGTACCACTGCTGCTAAAGTGACGGCAGAGAAGAGAAAGCCCAGCCCTAACCCAACTGCTTTTTGCAGCCAAGGCACCCATTAGACGTCAAATATTGATCTGCAATTTCCATACTGTCCAGGTGAAAAATGGACAAGTGGCAATCACATTTCACTCTCTGCATTACCCATTGATGAGAGAAAAAACCAAGTGAGCATGCACCTCATTGAGCAGAAACTTATTCACGTTGTTAACATAACCCTAAGGAGTTTAACTCACAATTCCCTCTGAATGGGAGTGGAAGGAGTCACTAATAGGTAAAAAGGTAAAGGACCTCTGGACAGTTAAGTCCAGTCAAAGGCAACAATAGGTAGGGTTGCCAGGACACCCCAAAAGTTGTTGAGCTTTTTTTTAAACGAAAACACCTATTTGTCTAAGATCCAGGACAAAGTGCCAAGTGCCGCCTTTTGGTAATTCCCCGCCCCCATGTCAATTCTTCCATTTAAATCCCACTCCTAACTAACCATATCTGCTGAGAAGTGCCACTGATTTCACTGGGGCTTAATCCCAGGTAAGTGGGGTTAGGATTGCAGCCTTTGAGCAAGTGTGCACCTGTAATAACATTGAGTTCAGGAAAGCATGATGCATTACAATTTGCAAGAGCATGCATATTTATATGATTACTTAAACAAGCAAAGGGTCAGGAAGTACCGTATTTTTCGCTCTATAACACGCACCCGACCATAACACGCACATAGTTTTTAGAGGAGGAAAATCCGTAGGCATGCCACCCGTAGGCATTCCCTCCATAACACGCACAGACATTTCCCCTTACTTTTTAGGAGGAAAAAAGTGAGTGTTGTGGTGCAAAAAATACGGTAATTCTGACAATCCTAAACATTTTTACTCAGAAGTAACTCCCAATGTGTTCAGTGGGACTCAATCCTTAGGATGTTTAGGTTTGCATTATGAGTACCCTATTGTTCCAGCCCTACTTGGAAATAAGCCCACTTTAAAAACCGGTGGAACTAACTTCTGAGTAAACATATATAGAATAGGTCTGTTGGTCAAATGTGCATTAAAATAGTATCATCAATAGCCCTGTACACTGGATATTGTGTCTCATGCACGCAATGTGCTTGAGAGGTTTAAATTCAGCTATCAATTGATACAAGCCAGAATTCACATTTTATTTATGTGAATTCACAAATGTTCTCTGTAATCCAAGAGCCACACATAAATGAGGAGTCTTTATGCAATAGCCATGACCACCCCGGCAATAACCAGAGCTCAAATTCTGCATGGTAACTCTGAGGCTCTGAAGCCAAGGGGTCATTCCCATTGTGAACAATGAAGAGTTTCCACAAGATAATACTGTATTTTGTCTCCTGCTGGCTTATCAAGGTCTGTGTTTGAAGCAAAAGTAACGTAAATCACAGGTCCCAAATATAATATATTGTAGCTTATGATGAGAAATTAGATTCAAAGAATTTGGACTAGCAGCTTAATGAAACACTCTTTACTCACTTTTAACATTTCACCTTGTTCATTCATGGCACTGGGGAAGGTGGACACTTGGATCACAAAACACCATACTTTCAGAACTTTACTAGTTTTGAAAAACAAAACTTTCCAGAGCTTGCCCAAGTAGAATCCAATTGTCTTATAAGTGCTTGAAGGGAAAGAATTTATTAGAGAATGTTTGATTCCAAATCAATGCTGCAGCAGTAAAGCAGAATGTATCCTTCCATTAGAAGCATTACTGCTCATTCTGCACATCAGGACAGGTAGTGGTACTTGTCTTCAGGCCAAACACCCTCAAGCAAGAAAGAACCGCTTAACACTTAATTGGTATAAAATCACAATAGTCTTTTCCTGTTGGGATTTTTTGGTTGGTATTATCAACTGAAGTTGATCTGGGACTATTGCTGGCCTTCTTTACCAAAACACAAAGGAAATACCTATGGCACATGCTACCTATTGAGTCTGACAGGCTCAGCTTTCTTTTTTTACAGACATATTAAGACTATTGCTATGCATAATCTAAGTGATACAGAACTGTAAACCCTTTCTCAGCATTTATGTTGCAGCTGTGCTTTTAAAGCACTTTGCATACATACCGTAATTTTGGTAAATGTCAATTTCAAAACGACCACCCTGAAATCACTTTTTATCTTAAAACTAATGAGAACAGGCAGTTCACCACAACCAGATAAGCATGAAAGTTTTAATTTTAAAAAAATACAATTTCCAATCTCATTACTTCTGAGCATTTCCTAATTTTGTAAAAGAATCCGCACTGCTTGCCTTTCAACTTTAATTTGCCTTGTAGGATTAAAAAGAAACAACACAAAATGAATTATTAGTATTAGATTGTAATGTGAAAAGTCAAAATTGACAAAGACACCAATAAAAGAGGAACAAGATAAAAATGTATCCATTACAATTTATTTTCTACAATACTTCATTAGAGGGTAAAGTTCAATGATTTACACCCAGAAGTTATATAGCTAGGAGGCAACCAAGTGTAATAACAAAGAATTGGTCTGACATCTCTGCATTGAAGGTCAAAAGAAATTCCTTGCTTTAAAGGAAAAACAAAAGAAAAATAACAACCCCAAAATGTCACTCATTTTGGTGCTAGAAATTAAACAAAACAGCAGTCAATGAAGACTGCAATGTTAACAATGAATCGGGGAAAACAATTATGTGCAAAACTTAAAATTTTGGTTGAAATGTACAGATTACTTCGCCTTTATGGTCTTCAGATGCAGTTTTCTGCTGATCTGATATTCTGACCATAAAATCTTTCTGACCAAAATGCCTCTATCAAGATAGGCTCGTTGTCATTATGAAAAGGGGTGGGGGAAACAGTGAGACTCCAGTGATCAAAGACATTATCTGCTGGAGAGAAAAAACAAAAACAAAACCAAACACTAAAGATACATGGCTGCAGCAAGGAAGATTCCCAACTACAGTTGTCTTGAAATAAACCCATCTAGACCAAAAGGCACTTGCTTGTAGCTAAGGATGAGCCAGTTCCCAATCAGACCAGAAGACTATTGCTAAGGTCTTTATACAATCCTGCTACTCACTAATCAGCTGAAAAATACAACTGGTTACGGCTCCAGAACAGGCGGTTCTCTTTTAGCTATTTTGTTGGTTCCCACATCATTCAAATATCAGTGTTGGCTCATCTTGGTGCATTACTGCTATGTATGAGCCAAATATAGTGTCATATTCTGCAGACGACTTATTCTACCCCATACATTTTGCAGGAATGACACAACTAACACACTTGTTCAAAGATACTGTAACTGAACTCCATTATGAGACCAATGCTGAATGTACCCATTTCTCAGGACTATTTCGTGCTTCATGGCCTGCTTGCTGTTCCACTTAGTACAAGAAAACACCACAATCCAACTTTAACAGAGGCATTTCCATTTATACAGACTAGGTGGTTGGATGGAAATAAGGGCAGGGAATGAGACCACCTCTCACTCCAAAACCAATTTAGCTTACTTCAGTGAAATGGTTAAATTAAACCAAGTAGGTCAAGTCATTCCTAAAAGTCTGTTCTTTAAAATGGCAACTAAGGTCCCCACCTGGCTCCTGAACTCCCACACCCATTAAAATGAAACCAAATAATTAACACTATACACTGTTGAAGACACGTAACAGGGCAAACATTTTTTTTAAAAAAAGCAATATTGAATAGCCTGGCACTATATGCCTGCATGACCAGTCTCACCGAATGTGCTCAGGGGTGAAAGATTAGCACCATTTTTTTTTTCTTTTAAAAAAATCTTTACAATTTAAATTCTAAAGTAGAACACTTGAATAGTAATTAGTGTAGCCCTATGTTTCAATACTGTCTGAGAGCAGAGATGGATGGCATGACCACAGCTGAACTCTCCTCTCCCATCTACAATCTCCCATCAGTCCAGGGCACCTGGAACATTAACTACAAATCACTCTAATTTGTAAGAAGACTGATTTATTCTCAGTAGCAGGAAATCATGAAACAGTCCCTTCACATTCAAACACATTTCATCATCATTAGAAGGGAAAAAGTGGTAATCCATACAAATGATCTGATACAAAACCAAAGCTGGGGCAGTACTGCAGATATCTGGAATATGAGGTCCTCTCTCTCTCATTCCCACCCATAACCATCTAGATATGTGTTCATTGACAAGCAAAATTTCAAGGTTAGGTTTTCTTCTGAGACAGGAGGAATAGTGGTAGAAAAACAAGTAATTTGGAGGCTTCCTAGATTCTCTGAACAGTCCTTTTGCCAGGAAGATAATATGATTGCCCTCTTCTAGCCAGCAGTTCACTTTGATGCAACCAAGCCAGATACTGGCAAATATTGCTCACCAGTTCATATGGGCTATTCATGTCTACCTCTCCAGTAATCCAACATCTATTCAGTCTGCCTTTGAGGCTTTGCTTCAAGATAGAAGGCATTAATCTCCCCTCACCCTCCCCACCGGGGCAATGTTCATTCACCAAGAATCTGGAAACTTGCATCCCACAGTAAAAGATAATTCCCAGATAATTCCTGGCTTCCCATAAGCCTTCCATAAAAGCTACTGTCCTTACACATACTGCATATAAGGTATCAAATTCTCATAATGCTGTGCTCTCCACCTGTTTTTTTTTTTTAATCTATCAATGCTGATTACCAAGATTTCCACAAGTCCTGCACTACCATTTTCTAGTCCCTGTGGATTCATTTAAGAATGCCTGCATTCATGATAACACATAGTGACTCACACAGGAGAATTAGGATAGTTGAATGGGAAAAAAGAGCTTTCCAGTTATGATTTGATGTACCGGCTATTCAGCAACAATAGGAAGGGCAATTTTAAAATCCACAGGATAGTTAAACATGGTTGTGAGTTAACTTTGCGGGGGTGGGTTGGGGAGGTATGGGTTGAAAATATTCCTTAGGTTCCAGTTCTAAGTACACTTATCTGGAGGCTATATACTTTTAAATCAATCTGAATGACTTCCAATTATATGTATCTAGTATTGAAGCACCAGTGCAGCGATGGCACCTATATTAGATAACCACTTAAAGGCTAACATTTACTGTGTATTTCATTACCTGGGTATCAGGGTCATGCTAAATAAAACTGCTGCCAGTTAAACACAGGTCCCATGGAGTGTTCCCTATACACAATTTTCACGTCCTTTTTGAATTGCTTTAACGATGGCTTTGTGGGGAATAATATCAGCCCCAATCCAACAGCAGACCATGCTGCTTGTATTTCAAGTTAGAAACCCAGGGAAAACCCCCAAAGGAGAGGGAGATTGTACTTCCAGGAGACAAGGAAACGCAAGCTACTCTCAAACATAACCCAGAGCAGTTCACCTTCATTTATGCATTACTGTCCTATCTAGTGGGCTACTTTCCTTCTTCGTCAAAACCAAGAGCAGCTAGGTGTGAGAACTGAACCCTCCTGGATTTGTGCACGCAGTAAATTTCATCTGCAGTAAATTTTGTTTCCCCTTTCAATTGCCATCTTCTGCGAAGAGGAGGAGGGAGGAATCTCTGCTGACATACATCCTTGTAACGCGTCATGTCATCTGCTTGCCTGGGGTGTATAAGGACTAATCAGCTCATGGTAGATAAATATCAGAGGTTAAAAAAATTAAAAATAACCTAAAAATATGTTGTTGTACTCCGTTGCCCAGACTGCCAGGAGAACTCTCCTACTTAATCAAGGGGGCTGTCACAATTAACAATTCAAATGAACACAGTGCAATTTAACACACAGAGCAATCTGAAGCTGTACTGCCGTTCCTCAAGGTTCTCTCTACCCAACTGCAACTGTTAGTCTTGGAGCCTCAGTCCAACTGAACCCTCATTCTGAAGGAAGGATGAGGAAAGGCATGGGCCCCTTGAAGTTCAGTTGCACTCACTGGTATCCCCCATCCCTCAGTCAGCTGGAAGGCAGACTTGGCAACGGAAGCTAGCATCATAAAATGGTGCAGTAATAGAAGTAACTGGACCAGGAAGAGGAGGCATCTGCCCCAATGATGTCATAGCCGTTAGTGGTAGCTGGGGGGCGGGACTGGTCATGCAGCCTTGTGTCAGGAGTAATGATTGTAGAGGGGCGGGGCATGAAGAGTGCCATTCTGAAAACAATGCTGACGAGAAGCCATGTATTCTGCATAACTGATTGTCACCTTCTCACTGCGGTATCTGAAAGAAAAAAGCATTAGATCTTAAAAAAAAATACATTTATCAACGAACCAAAGTCAGCAAATCACCAACAGCTGTATTCGGAATTCTGTTGTAGCAACAAAAATTGTTTAACCTTTCAAATTATTTATTTCAATTCCAGCTTAATACGGATGAGGCCCACAATCCACAGGGGCTCAGTAGTCATTGCCGACTGGAGCCCTTCTAAATGGCTGCAGAGTGGTGGAAGGTCCTTCTCTTCACTGCCAGATCCCTCACTCACTCCTTTCCTCTGTGCTTGCTTCTTCTTCCTATTTGCCTAAATCTGCTGGTAGCAGAGGTGAGAAGCAGGAGCGGCTTCCATTTGCTCCCTTACTCTCTCCCTCCAGGCATAAGGAGCTGGAAGTGGATGCTGCATCTCGTCTTGCTGCCTAACCATCACACCAGTGGGCCCAAAAAGAAAGCATACAAAGGAGGAAATGGTAACTGATGGCAGAGAAAAAGAGAGCAGCCACCACTGCCAGTAGTGGGGAGGAGCGTGTCCCAGCCAGCCCAGTAACCTGGGTGGGTGGGTGGGTGCACATTGCCCAGGCAAAACCAAAGTTGGCTCTGGCAGCCAGTATTTGTTATTGTGAAAATTAAGAGCAACAATTTAAATACAATGACTGAACAAAACAACAAGGTTTAGGCACCACTGTTGGGGGCAGTGAGGAAATTCAGAAAACTGCAGGATCTGGAGCACAATGAGCATTCTTAAAACTTACCATCAGCAATGAAAGCAGTAATGGCTTTAGTTGCTGACAACTACCAAAAAGTAAAATATGTCATTTACCTGGTGAGTTTAATAGTTTTCCTAAAATCATTGGTAATTGGAGCCTTAAAACCACCTTTCCTGAGCAAGGAGTCTATTGTCTGAATCTGATCCCAATCTGTTAAAAAAAAAAGCAAGCAGCAGTGAACTAAATACAGGCTCATTTCAAGAAAAAGGGATAGGCTCTCAAAAGAAAGATAAGCAAGTTCAAATTACTGTTCCAACTGTTCCAACAAATTCAGTTCCAACTGAAAACAACAATTTAGTCAACAAAGTCATATGACATTTCCAATTATCCTATTTTAGTCATATATAGCAATCAAGTTAGTCACATTTTCAAAGTAAGACACAGCTGTACATCAAACACAGTATAAATCCACTACTCTCCAGTAATGGTGCAGTGCGGAGACCTGGTTTAATGAATTACACTTTGGTCTTTTGACTCAATTCCAGGAGGAGATGTGATCCTCTGAATGGTGGAAGAAATGTTTTGAACAATTACAGTGGTGGCAACTGCTGCATTCTTCAACTGTCGTCCATGTTTGCAGCACAAAACCTAGTGCTGAGGGAGGATAGAAGGGTCATCTGACGTTGTGCTTGTGTGATCAGGTGAGGCTGAAGAGGAAACCCACACACAATGTTGAAAAAAACCTCAGAAGGGCAAAACCTGATTCAACAGTAAACTAAGCCAGGCATTCTTTATGACAAGGGGATGGAGGAAGAACACCAAAGTCTTAGCAGTAATAAAGAAAATTGCTTTTAAGACATGGTTGGTCTTAGGGGGAAAAACATGTGCCACTGAATGAATAACTAGCACTGTACCTTTTGAGCATTTTAAAGGGCAGATTTTTAAAATAATTCAGCCATAGATAATTAATGGCTTTAGGTGACCTCCACAGCTGCTGTATGCCGCGGCGAGACTCCTTATGGGGTCTTCGCTGCGAGACCACATTCTTCCGGTACTATACCAGCTGCACTGGCTCCCGGTGGAGTACAGGATCAGGTTTAAGGTGCTGGTTTTAACCTTTAAAGCCCTATACGGCCTAGGACCCTCGTACCTACGGAACCGCCTCTCCTGGTATGCCCCACAGAGAAACCTACGGTCAGCAAATAAAAACATCCTGAAGGTCCCAGGCCTCAGAGAGGTTAGGCTGGCCTCAACTAGAGCCAGGGCCTTCTCGGCTGCGGCTCCAATCTGGTGGAACGCTCTGTCACAAGAGACTAGGGCCCTGCGGGACCTGACATCTTTCCGCAGGGCCTGCAAGACAGAGTTGTTCCACCAGGCCTTTGGTCAGGGCGCAGCCTGACTCCCTCCTCTGGCAACCTGCACAGAATTTTGCTTAATGGTTGCCATCAACTTGATTTTAATTAATTTTTATAATGAAATATTTTTAGAATGTTGGTTTATTTGATTGTTTGATTATTTGATTGTTGTTAGCCGCCCTGAGCCCGGCTTCGGCTGGGGACGGCGGGATATAAATAAAATTTATTATTATTATTATTATTATTATTATTATTATTATTATTATTATCAGCCAAAATCCACAATCCAAATCCTAGACGACTTTCCCTCAGTGTAGATTGTTTCAAACCCACCTTGTTCCTTAGCAACCTCAGGTAAATATGTTGCTGTGCGTTTGACACCTTTCTCATTGATGAACTCAATTCTGATTCCATGGATTCCCACCTAGCAATGGAAACATAAACGTCAACTGAGATGTAGTTCCTGTAACAATGTACAAAACATTTTCCAGCTGCCATGCATCCTACCAGCAGTCCAACCTTGTCAGGATAAAGGCCTCCACCTTGCTTCCATTTCTTGCATCTGCAATATCATAAGTCATTTCCTAGGACAACTCTATTGTGTACTGCCATCTCTTTTGGCCCCAGAGGCAATTTCTCCAAGGCAGACCAAATTAATTAGTTTCAGCAAGCCCCACTATTTCAAAACGTAAAATACATGTCCTTCACCCCATATGCCACTATAACAGTATGGTCTTATGCTTGTTACACAGAAGCAAGTCCCAAAGCGTTTAATGAAATTTACTTTCATATAAATGTGCACAGGATGACCTTGAACAGTACAATCCTAATCATGTCAGGAACTTTGATGTGATTTACTTCTATTGAATTCAGTTAAGTGGAATTAGGATTGCAACGTTAGTCTAATAATTATCTTCCCTTCTCATACGCTTAACTGAAGTAATATTGATATATATTATTCCACTTTTGCATTCTTTGTCAGTCTTAGCTATATAACCACAATCTACCCTGATAATAAAACAGACACATTACCATATACTAACCCGAACCCAAATGGTATGAGACAGTGATGCAGAGATCCAAATGCACCTGTTCTCACCTCCCAATCCAAGTAGTCAGTGGCATCCTCAAAATTAGTGAGGAGGGAGACAGAGCAGAAAAGTTTAGGCAGCTCCTCACGAGTCAGGGGTGGAAACCTGCTGTCCTTAAGTGCACTATAGAAGGGGAACAGAACACACACACACAACCAAAAACAAGCACATTAAGGTTTAAATCAAGCATTTTCTTACATTTGCAGCCTCATTTCACCCCAGGACAAGGGACATCACTTTAGGTCAGAACAGGTTTAACCACATTACATGGAGAATTAAATAAAATATAGAATGGAACACCAGATAAACCAAAGTTACAGCCATGCACTAAGATTTCTGTCTATGACTTTTACAATGATGAAATGGGAAGAGATTGAAATGCTTCCCCAAAACACTCACATTCTGCCAAGAACCCAGACAAACTGGATTTGATACTAATAGAGAATACCTTGCCTTAGTAACGAGCATGCCGTTAACCTTATGCAGGCTATTGATCACAATGAGGCTTCCTTCTAGCTCAAGCGAACTGGCCACCTAGTGACGTGGCTGCCTATCTCAGCAGCAGGGCTGCTGCCTGCCATTCAGTTCTGCTATGCAGCCTTATGTCTTCTTCCAACCATATTCCCCCTGGGGGAGGGGTGCTTTTGCAAAGTGGGTGTGCACCCTTGAAACCCCCATCATGGGTAATTCAATAAATAAACCACTAACTTACATTGTGCCTGTAGGTTACAGGAATCCAGTGCACTGCTAATCAAAGTACTGCTATAACATGCTTGCATCCAAAACTGCTACTTTACATACCATGCTTTGAAGATGGGTTTTCAACCCCAAACAAAAGAATGCAGTGTACCATTTAACTGGAAGCCATAGTACAATATACAGTCAGCTACAAAAGTGACTCCTCAATTCTAATTTTGGGTAGCAGAAAATTCTGGTGGAGAACATCTGCCTGAGCAGCAGGATATACATGATGCCTCAGACAAGACATAGGAAATCACAACATGGATGCCCCACTATGCCTGGTTTCCCATTAGACGTGAGGCAGTATGGATGATGTCTTTACCTGGTTAATGTGTATTCCCTGAGTCCTGAGTGAAGATTCATGGCAGAGAAAGTTCCGATGCAGCCCCGAAGTCGCTTGTCTCGCCCTGTCTTCCATGTCACAAAGAGTGGACTGAAAATGCATAACACAAAAACTCCATCTTCAAATAATTCACTACTACAGCATTCCTGATAGGTGGCCATCCAGCCTCTGGGAAAACAGCTCAAGCTGATAGGAAGTTATTTGTTCAAGTCCTACACTCTGAAGCGGCAAAAGAATAAATTTGCTGCACCTTCTATGTGATAACCTTTCAAATATTTTAATATTACCTCTTAATAATCTCTTTTCCAGGTTAAACCACCCAAACCCTTCACACTTAATTTTATTACAAATTAGTCGTTGTCCACAAATGTGGAAGTGCTTAGCTACACTGAAGGTGGCTGTGAGGCCTCTCCATAATAAACATTTTTTTTTTATTCTTACACAACTAGCATATGTCTCAAATTTGTTTTTTGGGGGAACATGGTTGGGTAGGGGATAGATAACTCTTGTGACTCCTGGATGAAGCTGATTATCTGGATTCATTTTGATCTGGTTCCCAGTAGTCTTGGGACAAATCTGCTTTTAGGACAAGGCCTTTACTGTAGTCACTCTTGAACTCTGAAATGTTCAGTTTTCTTATCTTTGTCTTCTTTCCAAAGGCAGTACTTTTTGAGAGCTATGCCCTCTGCTGTTTTATTTGAGTATTTTGTATTTTAGCTTAATAAAGGTTGCTCTGAATAGATACAGATCCCACCAGTAAAAATACAGTAAATAATTAAGTCACAAATGTTGGGATGCAGCCCCACATTATCTCAACGAGGATAATTCAAGAAATAATCTTGTGGCACCTTAAAGACTAACAAATATATTATGTCATAAACATTCACAGACTACAGTCCACTATCAGATACATGAAGTGTTATCCTGGGTTGCAGGTAGATAGATAGGTACACTTTCAAATCTCTTCTAGCATTTTCATATCTCTCTTTCCCCAATGCATACAAAATTGGAGGTAACATTTTCTAACCTCAAGTGCTAACCACAGTACCAATAACGTTCCTTATTTTGCATATAAAGCTTACGCTAAAAGACCACAGTATTCCCTGCCTCAGTTCTGAAAGTACTTAAGTCACATGCAGGCAGTGTGCAGGATGACATTAGAGAGCAAATTGCAACTCTAGTACTGAGAATGCCTAACTCAGTTACTGCTCCAGCCACAAACCACTGAGTAGAACTTATAAAGCAGTATAAGCAGGGTTTCAAGTGGCATCTCATATGGAGGCTAAAAGAATATATGATGGGCCACAATGAAAGAACAAATCAGAATAAAACTAAAAAAAATACATCCATTTTTTTCTGGTTCAATTATAAGTATACACTTCCCCTGATATGGTCCCAATCCAATCACCCCTCTCCACAGCTGTTATTTGCCCCAGATGAGAACTGTGATTGGCATATCAGGATTGGGACTGTGGCTTGGGAAAAGGATTTTTTTGGCTTTGGGCTACTAAGGCATTTGATAAATTTTCAGTAGGCTGGTTTGCCCGCAATGCTAAACCATGGTCTATTAAACCATAACCAAGCATTATGTGTGAACCCTGGCTAGCAGCTTAACCATGGTTTGTTTACTGCCAACAATGATTTAAAGCTGTATTTTTTTATTGGCTTCTAAAACTTGATTTGTATTAACTATGGCTTGGTGATGTGCGTGAACCCAGCACCCCTCCTAAATCACTGCACCACAAATCCTCACCAGGCTACAAAGGCACGACAGAAAGAGCAGTTGGGGGGGACGACACCAAACTTTGGAGAAACTAGTCATGATTTGTTTGACCTATGAGACTTGTAGTTCATTAAACAAACTATACCTGAGTGTTATGTGTGCACCAGATAAGAGCAATGGATCCAAAGATCAGACCTGGTTTTCCAAATGAACTTGCAAATCTCTTGAGCAGATTCAGCTTTGTAGTTGAATCTGAACAAGTTGCAAGAATTGTGATATGCCCAAAAAATTAATAGGGTGCAGAATGGATAAAAATCTGGATATTTCTAGAATTAAAAAATTAGCAGGGAAACGCTATGTTACATCCCACTAACAATTTAATAGAACAAAATCCCACTCAGTGTGTACAGAAATGTAATCAAAATAATTTTTTATCTTAAAAAATACATTTCAATTATACTATTCCTTTTTTTAAAAAAATACCTAGCGTACAATGCAGACAAAAAACATGTTTATGTTGAAAGAACCAAATTCAACAACAGTGTAATATATTTGTGAGAAACAACCGAGAGACAACCAAGTACCAAGCCAGTTTTTTAGTTCACCAGATGTTTTCTCCAGGATGGATATTAAGCAAATAACAACTAAAGAGTGTGTGCATGTGTGAGAAAGAAAGCAAGATGAAAAAGCTTGTCCAGTTTAAACAGATTTAAGATGAAATGGAAGTGCTTTGTGTATGGGCTAAGCAAGGCTGATGGACTGTTCATACTGGAGTAGTCAATATGCCTGGCCTTTCTCAGTCATGTCAGATGCAAGAGCGAGGAATAGACAGAATTAGAATCCATTTATATCAGGAGCATATGGACTACATAAGGAACCCACACCCTGCGGAACAGCTGAAGGAACATAGGAAGCTATCTTATAACATGTCAGACCATTGAACTGCCAAGTTCATTACAGTCTTTAATGGCTGGCAACAGCTCTTTAGGATTTCAGGCAGGGAGTCTTCCCCAGCTCTACCTGGAGATCCCAAGAACCTTCTGCCTGCAACTCCAATGCTCTACTACTCAAGTATGCAAGGAGTTCCAGATTCAAGCCACTGATATAGCCTCTCAGCAGTCACTGTTGGGAGATGTTCAGACTGGCACACCTGAGTAAGTGTTGTGTCATCCAATCAGGGAAAATGCTGAATTGATCGGCATAATTAACTAGCTGGTGTTTATTGTACCAGACCTCATCATGTATTTTGCCCTCAGTGCCAACTGACTGCTTCACTTACTGTAGTAATCAGGCCATTTGCAAACTCTGAGGAGCCTACCTTCATTTGAGCATGGAGCCATTACAGACCCTGAGCTCTAATAATAAGCCAACCCTTTCCAGGTCAGAGTTCCCATCTTGAGACCAGTGAGAACTGGCGGATGGGATGAGTGCCATCCACACTGACAAAAAACAAAGACATCTGTTGCCGCAAATGAAAACTTTTATTGCACAGTATCAGATATTTCAATTTACACAATCTCACTTTTCTACAAGGTAGCTGGATTGATATATATGGCTAGAATCACAATAGTCGTAACTGCTGGTCTAGCTTTAGGCTTCACTTGAGATCTGCATGGCACTGGGGGTGGAATGTGTCCTGTTCTCTGCACCTGGAAAATCGAAGAGACAAACGGAGAGCACTAAGGAATAGTCAGCATAGTCTCTGGAGCTATATGTGTAATAGGTGTTTGTGAAGAGGCTATTTGAGTGAGTGCTGTCACCTAGGTGCTCATCCAATACCCTCAGCCTTAACCTCCCTCCCTCTGTTGAGTGAGAAAGTGTAGAAACTGAGACAATACTTACCTCTCTTTTAGGGAGTTACAACAGAACTCTGGGTACTGCATTTGTCCTGTTCCATGTGTCCAGGCTGTCACGATCCTGTATGACAAAAAGAATCATGAGCATGTGTTAATGGTTAGGGTCTGTCCTTCATTAATAGTGTTTTCTTGCATATGGGGGTTTCATGGCCACCAGGGCACCCCTTTCTGCATGTTTAGCCTTGTGCTTCTTTGTAAAGGTGTTTCTAGGTATGACGAGAAAAAGGATCCTTCCACCAATATAGGTTAGCCAAGATATAGCAAGGTTGCACTAGTTACACTTTGAAAAGATTCCCCTTTCCCCTTGCTTACCTCTTCAAGGTGCTTTGTTCTTGCATCCTTGGCTACAGATGAGAGGTGTTGTTGGCTGCTTGTGTCCTGAGGCGATATACCTGTATGGGTTCTAAGACAACAAGTACCGGCAATGTGTTCTGAGTCCAAGATGTTCGTGACAAGTGCTCCCTTTCTTTTATGTCAGGTGCTTTTTCTACATAGTTCCCATAACCAAAGTTCCCCCTTAATGCGGGAACCACAGCTGTACAGCTCCATGCAGCAAATGCTATCATCTGAGTTATGTTTGGGTGTTAGATGTTGGTAGGGATGTGCTGTGACTAAATGCAAACTTAGTTTGAATCCTATACTATGCCAGGGCAGAGTAGGGTAGTTTCTTGGTCTCCATTGAGCTTAATGGGTTAACTGAGTTATGACTTGCACCTCTTTTGTTGGTGTAATCATGGAATTGTAGAGTTGGAAGGCACCTCCAGGGTCATCTAGGCCAAGCCCCTGCAACGCAGGATGCCAGGCTGATGTACCTATAGAAGACACAGGGGGTGCTTAGAATTTGACACCACTCCTATCCTCCCATTCCACCATCCAGTTTTGGCTCCTCCAGTGACAGAGATGCACTTGCAACGATAAAAGCACTGCGGAAAATTTAATAATAAATAAAATCTCAAAACGCTAACTGATTTCATGAGGAGTAAGCCCCCGCTAAGTACTCCTCAGTAAGTGTATTTAGGATCTTCTCTATTCCATCTTAAATGTTCAGTTGCAGATATGAGCTCTCTCATCACAATCATCAACATCTTCCCCCATCCCTTTTGACTTAATATCCAGCCTGAAAAAGAGATCTGGTGAACCTGAAAGCTTGAACCCTACCTTTGGGATATTTCGGCTGGCCTAATAAATTATACTACTGTAAGTTCAGGTACTGTTCATACCAACAAATCTGCCACGCCTATACTTAGAAATCTGAAACTGGATCCATGACCCTTCATCAAACAAATTGAATCAACACTTGTTTTTTAATGCAAAAAACAAAGCCACACAGGGAACAGGTCTGGCTTTTGAAGTCAAGTATTAAAATAATGACACAATTGGTAAAATGTTTTATTTAAATGTGTAGGATTCTCCTGGACCCAAGTATCAGTAAATCATTACAGGTACTACCATCTAGGAGGCATCATCTGGTTATTTACGTTGGAAGAATAGAGAGATGTATTAAAGGAATGCAAATTCCAGTACAGTACAGCTTTATCAAGTGCTGAAAAGACAAGCTTCTCCTAAGTCACAAATATTCAGGAGGTTATTTCAAGTTCTAAATATTTGTGACTAAAATGAAACCTCTTGCAACCAGCAATGTTCCCCAGGAGAGCACCTGAGCAATAAACCAAGTCTTCCCAAACCCAGTGTCCTCCTGATGTTGTTGGGGTATATTTCCCATCAGTCACAGCTAGCATGCCCAATTGTAAGGATAATAGGAGTTTTAAGCCAACATATCTAGAGGACACCAAGCTGAAGAAAGCTGAAATATGTAGTGCTATCTCC
Source organism: Podarcis raffonei (assembly GCF_027172205.1). Classification (NCBI taxonomy): domain Eukaryota; kingdom Metazoa; phylum Chordata; class Lepidosauria; order Squamata; family Lacertidae; genus Podarcis; species Podarcis raffonei. The sequence continues at coordinate 61,835,415 of NC_070606.1, read as the reverse complement.
CTCCACGTGATGCCTGCTTTTTCATCTTAGAGGGAGAAGTCGAACTCTATGTAGTTGACTCTGTACAGCCTTATGTACACAAATAAGAGAGGCAATCAGGGTTGCCAGTTCAGTATCACACTGCACATGAGTTTATCGGCTAGCCTTCACCAACTTGGTGCCTTCCAGGATTTCTATCAGCCCCAGCCTGCATGATCAAGGGATGATGGGAGTTGTAGCTCAAAACATCTGGAGGTCACTAGGTTGGGGAAGGCATCCTGCGTTAAGAGTCTTTGGCCTTTAAAGCAGAAAACAACACACACAGTCTGAAACAGCAGAAGCATATCACTCTCTGCTGGCATGTCCTTGGGCAGACTGTTTAACTTGGCTGCTGTATTCAGATTCCCACTACCGGGGAGATGATTAGCCCAGCATTCAGTCAGCCTTCTTGATATATTACACACATCAAAACTACAGGAAAAACAAAAGAAGTGACAGAGTGCACAGCTGGTGCATACTAATTTCTGGATAGACGAGATCAGATCAGGTTCCATTGATCAGCAGTCTAGAAGTGACTAATCCACTTCAAAGAGGCTCTAAAAGCACCATAAGGGTCATGGATGGATGGTCACTTTGGTTCCAAGCATGTTGTTAACAGAAGACTGTACACTGGACAGTTCTGGGGAGAGGGTGTGAAAATTTTAGTAATCCTTTTGATTGATCTTGAGTTAACTGCTCCAAACTTTGACAGATAAGAGCACAGATTAGCTGGTAAGAAGCATTGTTACCCACCTGGTGGTAACTTCTGATCTTTAAGATGCCACTTCCTCAGGATGCCCCTTTGTGGTCTTGTGTTGCTATTTGATAAACTATTCCAAAGTTTTGTTTCCCTCTCAACAGGGGTCTGATTATGTACAGCTAGGCTGCACACACAAAAAAGTGAATACTAAAGATAGAATGACCACATCCACTTTGTGTTCCTGTGCTAATTCCACAGGCACAAATCTCTGGAAGAGAAGGGAGGGCAAATCAGGGGAGCCAAGATGAAGGGATGGCTCAAACAACACGAGATTTCTCACTCTCAAGAAAAACTACAAATTCTAGGGTTGAAAAAATGCTTGTTTAGTCTAATAAAAAACTCTGGACTTTTACTCGCTTACTTTCTCTCTCTCCCCCACCCCCCATAATTTCAACATACTACTACAGTATGGCTATAAAAATTAAACTCAAATTCCTATGAATGTGCAGCAAACTTTTGATACTGCTCCTGAATGGGGAAGATGTAAGAAATCAGCATTTTTCAACACTAGCTTCCAGATTATAGGAACTTAGGATAATGTGATTTTTCTAGCCAGTTTATCCAGATTTGTACCACAGAAAGCACAGGCAAAGACACTCATTCTGATATGCCTGCAGATGTGATATAATGTGATGTTACTGTGATAATGCTGGGTTTCAATGATCACCTTCAGAAATATATATTTCTATTTTTAGCTGTATTCAGATGATCATATCTTGGCTTAATAAACCAAGATATGAATAAAGCTGGTACCAATGCAAGCAGCCACTTCCTTCATTGGTGTTTCTGAATGCAAGGTACAAGTCTTCAATTAGCAACAGTGTCCATCTCTTCCAACTGGGAACTCCCACAACCAGGTTCAGAACAAGCCAAGATCTTAAACCAACTGCCAACAACGGTTTGATTTTCTGGCTTGTTCCTGACTTGGTAATCATAGTTTTACAGTTCAGACAAAATGAGAAAAAATGGTTAACTGATGATATCCACTTTGTGTTCAGGTACACCATAAAGGGCAAGTTGCATGCGTGGGTAAAATTTTTGGGCATATCTTGGCTTATTAACCCAATATATAATTGTCCAGACTGGACCAATCTGTCTGTAGAGAAAATAATGCAGGAAAAGTGATCAATCACTATTTCCCCAACAAATATATTGGCTTAAATCTCAAGTTATCAAGCTTCTGATTTTTTTGGGTGGGAGGGAATTTTGGATCCCTTAAAGTCATTTATCTCTCAATACATTTTCCTAGGAAAATAGAAGATTTCGGACCATGAGTCAAGGCCAACCCTGATCATGCAGAGCCAGTGGTGGCTGGCCTATGGCTGGGAAGCATAGTTTTGTTTTTGTTTTAAAAGACAGCTATGTGGGGCAAATACTCTTTACCAAAAAAATAATCATGTCATGGTTCAACAAAATTCCAGTGAAATCTGCATTAGAGGCAAATGATCTAAATATTTGAAAAACACAATCTAAGCTAAGAAGTGCTAAGAAGACACGAGTTATCTTTTCAAGGACGGGATCCAAATGCGGGAACAGCCATGCTACTTTTGAAATATCTGCTTCACCCTTGGCTCTAGCAGGCAGCCACATATTTTTTCTGTTGGAGACTCACAATATTCACATCACTCAAACAACAAGTTGGAGCAAAAATTGGAATGGCGTTCTAGGGGAGCAAATTCCAATCTTCTTCATAATATTCTTAAAGAGCTGCCATTTAATAAGTATAAGGTATATCATGCACTGCATAACCTACGCTACACTAAGCAAGGCTACCTCCTCATTCCATTTCACTTCAAACCTCTTCTAAAAGCTGTTTTCCTGCTTCCTAGTTCCCCAATTATAACCTTTACACCAAATGCAACTTTTCTCAATAATAAAGAATATGTCATGTTATAATGGAGCCACTTACAAATTATGCTGTGCAAACGTGAAGATTCTCATTGCAACAAAGAAAGATATTGAATTTGATATTGTAAAGTATATATAACACAGCTACAAAGTATCAGACTTCAGTATAAAACACTACCCTTCTCTGTTCTTTTAAGGGTGGAAAACAGACCCCTCTGATCTCAAGCCTGGTTAATACCGAATGTGGAGTAGCATTAACTATGGATAAGATGGGTGTCATGATAAACCTTTACCATAAGGCTTGCTTTGGCTGGGGAATTTGCATTGGAGAAGCGAAGGAGCATTATATCCTTTGGCCTGCTCCCAATCCCTTAACCTTCTTCAGTTACTGGGAGTGCTACAATGTCAAAGGCCCTGTAAGATCCAGTGCTTGAATATGCGCCCTGTAGGATGCACATGCCCATTTTAAATGTTTGCCTAATATAGATCTACCTATGCTTCCACCATTTAAAACAGTTTCATTTCAAATTTTATGTCATCCTACAAACATCAAAACTACACTGCAGATTCCTTCTTAACAGTTTACCTGTGTTCCAAATAGCCCTACAACATAAGAACTTTGGATGATGAATTTTCAGTTTCCCTCCCATGCCCATGGATTTACTCACTAGGGGTCATTGGTAAATCGAGGAAGTCTTGGCTGAGGGAAACCATAAAGATGACAGTAGAGTACATCAAAGCAGTAGCAGCACATCTCCGCTGTCACCACTAGGTTTTTGGTGCTGTTGGCAGTTCCATTAGGCCGGGCGAGTGGGCTCAATGCTCCTGAAGTGGGATTCATTCGCGTAATTGGAGAGTTTCCAGGGCATAAAGTCAAATCTGATACGTTCTCCCTTCCATTGCCCCCATCTGCATGCTGGTGGTTCTGAAGAGGACCTGAACTAGAGACTGGCACGGTTGTGGCTTGATTCCCGTGGCTGTGTGTTCCACTTCCAGACAATTTGGGTTTCTTTACCCCACAACAGCCTGCTGCCAACTTGGGCTCAAGTGGAGGAACACAGCGTCTTTTTCCCATCCTGATTCAGCACTTGCTGTCTGGAGTACTGTAGAACCCTGGCAAAACACACAATATGCAACACATAGCATTATACTTAAAGAAAAGCAAATTATAAGGATGTATTTTTTCCACAGTAAGAAAACTACACCTCTCACATTAAAAACCCGAGTTCCATAAGAAAGCTCACATATGATTGCACAAGACTGGAAAACTAAATAGAAAGCAGACCGATGCGCACAGTTATGAAGACATTTTTTACAAAGGTCATGTAGACTTTATTTATGAAAAGGAACATTACCGTGAAGTTTGCATGAGCAACATGTGATCCAAAAGTTAAATGTAACTGCAGACCATTTGCGTATTTTAGTACCTCATACAGCAATAGGAATGGAGAGTAGTCCTCAACCTGGACTATCTTTGCATTAAGGCAGAATGCTGCTAGATAAACCCAAGAAAAACATTCCAGATGTGCTCAGTGACATCATCACACATACAATTGGTTGAACGGCCACAGTGCTACAAAGTGCTCACTGTATGCTTGCAATTTTAGTTTGTTTTCAACCTAGGGTTTCAGTTCACTTGCAAAATACTATGTCCAAGAAGGCCTAAGGCACAGGGAACTGTGAAGTCTTCCAGATATTGAAAATATTCAGTTTAACAAACTTGGCCTTTTGCTAGAACAAAGGCTGCAGCCATTTCACTATCTTCTAGATGTGCAATCTTATAACTTAGAGGCTATTCTTTCTATCCATCCCTTGCTCACGCCTGTCTCGGGAAAATCTGATCAGCAGTGACAGTACAAGCTAGCCCCTATACCCACCAGCAGGAGACAGGTATATACTGGGGCAAAAAGAGTAGGAGAAAGCTCCCAGTGTCATAAATACTTTGGAGGAAGAAGGCAGTATGCCAATCACCTCTCCTATGCTAGTTATTAGCCTGGTAGAGTCAAGAGGGTGAGTCTTCCTTTCTTGGACATTCCCATATGCAGGTCTACTGCTGCCACCCTTTCTTAGGAATTAGTGCAATTTGCCCATTATCACTGAAAGACAAATAACCACCAAGGAGTTTGATCAAAGATCCCTCTAACAAAACACAGATTACAGATAGAAATGAGACCTTCAGCCTTAGATTTTGAACTTTCTTGCATGTTACTATCTTAAATTCAAATTAAAGACTGAACAGGACAATTTTCTCTGTTGAGTGTAGGCCTCAGTCTACATAAAGAGAATGTTGAAACCAATGCCCTTGTATTGGTTTGGGACTGAAAAGTGTTAGTTATAAATGGAAGGTTATACAATGGCTATGAAAAAGGAGGGAGAATTCTACAATTGTGGCTGCACCTGTGTCAATGGCCTAGTTAGCATGCTGGCCAGAACTGCAACACAAACCTAGGCGCATTTACTCAGAAGTCAATCCAAAGCATGCACAGAATGTATGATATTTGCAAGGGATTTTATAAGAAAATTATTATTCCATATGTGCAAATGGTCAGAAAGCAAATGTAGATGAAACTGGCTGGTGCATTTCAGATGCTAACATTTTGTAAATACCAGCAAAGAGAAAGAAACAATTTAACAATGAATCACCTATTCAGTTCTTTTTTTATCCAACAATTAACTCGCCATTCTATCCCCACCTGACTACAGTCACCTCAGCATATGGAAAAAGGGTTTTATAGGCAGCGATTTCTTGTAACATTACATCAAATAATTTTATTGCTTTGCTAATTATTGGGTTGAACACCCTATTTCATCTCAGTTTGAGCTCTGTTACTGAAACAGGGCTGCAAAATATATAGGATATTATCTAACCTTGGCATCACTTTGGAACTGGGTGGCAATTGTAAAAAACACACCAAGCTTAGGGGTTGGGGCGGGGTGCAGAAAGAATACAGTAACATTGGAGGTTGTAAGGTGGCTCTCCCCTTTCATATGCTTTTTGGTAATACCAGTCACCAGTATTCACAGCATCATTGTGCCATAAGTTTCAACATACTATGCTTGAGATAATACTTACTGAAAGCAGAAACCTTGTATTGCCAAGGGGGGAGATGGACAAGTGGAACGGGAAGCTATTTTATATCTGGAATGAATTTTCTTTTCTCACGGCCCATTCCTGTTCCCCAAATCTGGAAAAAAAAACATTCAGGAAAAAAGGGCTATAAAATAATATCTAGGCAAAATTAAACACTGAATTAAGACTGAATCAAAATTAAACACTGAATCAGCTACTAGACTTGCACTACCTCACTACTACTACGACTTGCACTACTAGACTTGCACTACCTCATTGCTAGTGAAATAGATGGAAAGAGGCATACTAGGTTAACACAGTGTACGAGACACCAAGTAAATGTGGGCTTTTCTATATTTTCTGTTCTTGACCCAAAGTCCATCTTACTCCTACTATGACATGCACTCAGAGAAACTACTGCTATGAAACCATTGAAAGACAATGTTACTGTATTTCCTTATGGGGTGGGGGAACTTTTGTACAGATAGTGTACAAAAGATAGTGAAAGAAGCAAAATGAAAGAGCTAATACAGGAAGAAATACCCTAGAACTATTAGGTGCAGGGTGCTTGGGCCTTATTTATCAAAATATTTATATACTGCCTTTGGCAGAGGCATCTCAAAGAGATGTACAACAATATAAAATATTATACAAATGCAATCAAAATCATTAAAATACTTTCAGACAGACAATAAGAATATCCTTATAGAATCTTATAATGGCTGGCATCAGTAGCCAGCAAATGTCATGATAAGCAAAGTTTTCAGCACGTGCCAGAACTGCTTTACTGTTGGCATATGCCTTATTTTGGGGTGGGGGTGATGGGGAGAGACCATTTCATAGCGTGTGGCACTACAGAAAACATACACTTCCAAATGGATGCATGTTGGCATAACCAGGAGAACCTCTACAGATGATCCTCACCAGACATGTACTGTCATCTTAGCTCACTTAGTTTAAGACCACACTGACACTGGGATAGAATACACCAGCATGGCTAATTATCTCCTCTAGCACATAAAGCCACACTTGCAGAGAAGATAAAACAGGGGTAGTCTGCTCTGGTGAAGCTGAATAAAATGTTGAAGCCATCTCCAAGTATGAGATCCAACTCTTTCACTATTTTAACTCAGACATATACAAAGCTGATGGCACTGATAGCGTTAGAAGGCAGATTACATAGATAAAACGATTAGCAACAGGAAGACACAGCAAAGGGAAGACACACTTATTGGAGTAGTCGATGGGGGCAAAACCAGCAGTCGAATGTCTTACGGAAATAGTTTCAGAAAACCATCAGAGCAAGCATATATATTCCAAAATGCACTTTACATCCTAATTCCTAATAATTTACTTCCTAATTCCAATGAACTTTACTTCCTAATTAAGACCACAATCCTACCTCCCTTATCTGGAAGCAAAAACCCAGCTGAACACAACAGGATGGTACAAATACACAGGACCTTATGGCAAAGGAATATAAAAGACTACAGCCTGCAATCCTAAAAGACACGCTAGGCACCAAGTCCCACCGAACTGAAACGGAGCTTATAGCTGAGTAAACCTGTTTAGGAGCGAAGAGACGACCTACGTGACTGTACTGAATGCAAGAGGAGGACGTGACTAGCCCTGTTCCATAAGCATTTCCGCCGCCGTAACAAGGTATTATGTCTCATTTATCCTCAAAACAGATGTACAAGGATAGCCGGGCTTGCCCAAGGCTACCCAGGCGGGTGGACCGAGAATTTGAACCGGGTCCAAAGCCCCGGTCTGTAGCCGCTGCACCACGCCGGGAGTCGGCGAATAAGTAGGTTGAAGGGCCCCGTGCACGAGCGTGGGGAAAGCAACAAAGCGGGGGGGGGGGCGGCCTGCCGAGCAGGACGCGAGGAAGAGGAAGATGCGGGAGGGGGGAGAGATAAGAGGGACGCCCCAGAGTCCAGACCTGAAGAGACAAGGAGCGAGAGCGGCGCAAAGGAGGATGAAGCCCGGGGGGGTTGAGGGGAATGTGAGGTGAGCCCGCAAGGGGGGGGTAATATCTGAGCAGCCCCCCCCCCGCGGCGAGGACGTGAGAGCCCCCACCTTCTCTCTCCCCGGAGCGGAGACGGCTCCCTTCCCCAGTTCGCCGTTTCAGCCCAACCAACGCCGCCGCCACCAGCGCTGCCGCCGCCGCCGCTCCTGCTCTTGCCTCCCCGCCGCCGCCACCAGCGCCGCCGCCGCCGCCACCTCGACTGCCCCGCGCTTCATGGAGCCATGGGCCGAGGCGGGCGAGAGCCGGAGAAGTGGACCCAGCGGGGCAGGGGAGGACGAGGCGGCCCGGGGGCGGGGGGAGGGGAAGGGGGGAAACCGCACAGCGAAATCGGAAGAGGAATCCCGGGCTCGCCGCCGGCTACACAGAGAGAGCTGAAGCAAGGCGGCACAGAGCGCAGGTCCTCCACTATCCCGGCGGCCCCTTCGCCGAGTGTGAGGTAATGGGGGAGGAATGTGCACGCCGATCCGCCAGCCTCCCGTCCGGCCCCGCGAGGACCATAGACGCAGCGGGGAGCGCCTCCTACAAAGAAACCATAGATCCTCGGGAGCAGAGGGACTTCCGCCTGCCGACGCCTGATCCGTTGGAGGGGGGGGAGGGTCATGTGAGACCGTGAAGGCGCGAAAGAGACCAATGGAAATAGAAGCCACCTCTCTTTCCTCCCTGCCCCCGTCTTCTGAGCGAGGGGGGGGGAGGTCTGAATAGGACTCAACGTGCCGCCTGCCCCCCCCCCCCAAATCGGGTTATTTAGACGGAGAAGGAAGCTCGAGGCAGAGGGAGCGCTATCATTCGCTTCAGAAACGCGATGTCTTTCTCCATGGGTTAGAAATGTCGCCTGAGTTCTGTTGTTTATAGCGGGGGTTCCGTGTACTTCTGACGCCCAAACGCCTTGAGTCAGGAGGAGGTTCAGTTGAGGTCAAGGGGAATTGGTCTCCAGCAATTGTGCTTACAACTGCAGCCTGAATAGGCACTCCAGTGCGGTGCATGTGGTTGTCTGCTGCAGGCAGAAATATCTCCACACACACAAAGATATTTTTAGCAGCTTAAAGGCCAAAGGATTTATTGATTGATTTACTGTATTTGTAAACAAACAGCCAAGGCAGCTCACACTAAGAATCATAGAAATGTAGGGTTGGAAGGGATCCCGAGGATCATCTAGTTCACTCCCTGCAATGCATGAATCTCAACTAGATCATACATGACAGATGGCTAGGTAAAGGGACCCCTGACCATTAGGTCCAGTCACTGATGACTCTGGGGTTGCAGCGCTCATCTCGCTCTATAGGCCGAGGGAGCTGACGTTTGTCAGGGTCATGTGGCCAGCGTGACTAAGCCGGGCCATGTGGCCAGCATGACTAAGCCACTTCTGGTGAACCAGAGCAGCGCATGGAATCGCCGATTACCTTCCTACCAGAGCGGTACCTATTTATCTATTTGCACTTGACGTGCTTTCGAACTGCTAGGTTGGAAGGCGCTGCAGGCCTTACGCACTTGCAATTTGGTAGTAATCATCCTGAACTCTGGGGATACTTAACTTGGTTACCACCCCACACTGCTGATGGAATATGTCTGTTAGAAAGAAATGCAAGTCATTGCAAAACCTGTTATTAAAATCTGGATAATGTGGGCATGGGGGGAGAAAGGAAAGCATGCCAAGGGCTGCACAAGTCAAGTGGATTGTCTCTAAATGAATTACCTATGTGGTCCCAAGTAACAGCAGCATGAAGTTTGCAACCCTATGCAACTCACTCTTGTCAACCATGTCTGCTCCTTCCACAGTGAGGTGTGGCAGCCCAGCACTATCCTTGCCCTTGGATAGCCTTCTGTGCATGACAATATAGAGAATAGCACGGGCCATCACAACTTTGGATACCTTCTCAGGAGAGTGGGTCACATTGCCCTACCATGTGATGCAGGCCATGGAATCACATCTTCAGTGTCCCCAATGACTATTTGAATAAAGGGCTTCACTGAGTACTCATGGGTATTCAGCTGTGTGCCTGGGGAAGTAAAAGGGTTATCAATGGCCTCTCCTGTCTGGATGTTGCTATGTGTTAATCCATCTCACACATCTATCCAAAAGCCCCCTGTGGTCCTCCAGCAGATGTAGCTGGTTAGAAACTAAGAATCTAGAAGTTAGGAACATTTTCTGGCATTCATGCTCCAGTGCAATGAGCTTGTGAACCATCCCTGGTATAAGTTGCCTTTCTTTATACAGGCATGCTACTCCTCCAGGGTCCACCAACTGTTGTGGCTACCCTCCCACTGACTGCCTAGCCAGGCCCCTTCCCCCAGATTTTGGAGCACCACTGTCCTGATCTCCAGAAACATCCCCTTGCCCCCGCTGCTACTATTTGGATATGGGCTTCAAGGGAAATTGAAGAACTTGAGGAGCTTGTAGTCAAGGGGCAATCTACACTTGAGTGAACCTCCCCCTGGCCTGCCTTATCTTTGCACTAGCAGGCTTGCTCTGACCCACTGGCTTTTGCTAATGGTAGCTCATCTCATTCTGCCTTAGTATGGGTGGGTGCTCTATTGGGTGCCTGGCCAGCAGTGTGCATGGTGGGTGATATTGTACCTGCTCGGAGCTGCATCTAGACTGGCTGCTCCAAGTGGGATTGCTATGTATGTGTGTGCCTTTGCACTCCTCCCACTGCAGTTGTTTTCTTTTGGCTGGTTGTGGCCCCTTCCACTGAATGGAATTTGTACGTGCTAGATTTTGCCATTGTTATATCCTATATGGATATATGGTACTAAGAGAACTGATAGCAGCTTATTACAGAAATAGCAAATGTGGATGAAAATATGTTTAACCTAGATTGCTAAAAGTGTAATTGTTGTCCATATTACCAATCTGTTCTTTTTAAATGTCCTGAACAAAAGCAGCTACTTCCTTATAGTTCTTATCTGGCTTTTCTTTGCTGGGATCTGTAGCACAGAATTAGATGCACCTGTTATTATACAAAATCCTCCAAATCCTTTATTCATGTTTCCAGGATGTCATATAGCACAAATTGTATGTAACACAATGAAGAGCATCACACCAGCTACAGGAAGTACTGTGCTGTATGAGAGTACTTTGAAAACAATATCCCAGAGCACCAACATGGGCACACGCACACACTCCACAACACTACAAATCACTTTGAAATGTATTTTTTAAAAAATAGACAGCTAGAGACTTCAGAACCACTTAAGATTCTAAATGTAGCAGAACCACCAGTGCAAGTGGCACTGGGTTTATGAAGGCTGCTCTAGCCACTGCAAGATCTTAAGGAGCAAAAAACTGAGTTCGCTACGTGGAAGTAGTGTCATCTCCAAACAGTTTCAAGACAGATGGTTCTTGAGGTCTGCTGCAGAATCCATTGTACAAACCTGTGAAGTTATCTCTAAAACTGTAGGATGGAAGGGCGAGGACTGTCTATCACGTTTGCATCAATGGTTCCAATTAATAGGCACTGGCACATCAAGAGGGCTAAACAAAATGTGACTGTGAAGAGTTTAAACAGGGACAAGCCTGAGAAAAATCTTTGTTTCTTTGATAGATCAATAATCATCCCTTAAGGTCATTGGGCTCCAACGTATTCATCCATCGTCCTTCTTACTCAGATGTAGCTCTCTAAAACAAACCCCCAATTAAAAGAGCCTTAACACTGTTCTGTACAACCTTTGTTTCCAGAGTCTTTATACCTCTGGCTCTAGACTTTTTCTTTTCTCTTCAATTTGGATACTTTCTTGACAGTTCCATTCTTATTGAGAAGCTTCAGAACACGCTCTTTGTGATCCAAGACCTTTAGCATGGATTCTCGAGCTTCATTTATTTGATCCATTACGAGCTTACATCTCTGCATATTCCCCTGAAACACAACACAGGACTGATATTAAACAGCTGAATGCCTCATAGGCACACAAGTAATCTTTAAACAACCACATTGAAATGTCAGAGAGTACATGACCTAAAGAATTTTAAAACAAATGAAACAGCCGTTTAGGAACAGATGAACAAGTATGTTTCCACTTTCTGCTAATAATAATCTGGGAAATTAGACTCTCTACATCAAATGTATTATGTAAGACATTTACATTTCAAGACACATAGTAATAATGGTGAACTTTCAAGGCGAAAGCAACCTCATTTGGACACAATGCTAAACTTAGTGCTGCTTGGATGAAGCTTGTGCGCTCTCCCACTCCCCTTTCCACTTCTTGCATAGCGACAAGGAGGAGAGTCATGTCCAAACCTGGATCAACAGTTATTTTTAATTATGGGTTAGGGAAACAAGCCAATTTCAAACCATGGTTGATTAAGTTGGCTTGTTTCCCTAACCATAATTAATATTAATCATAATTTAGAATTTGAATGGAATAATAAACTGCAGTTAATTAAAAATGGGTATCTTCCTTATGGCTGCCACAAAGAGGATGGAGGTTTCTGTGACTAATGGACTAGTTCTTCTTCTCTCTCTGTCTCCCCCCACGTGTCTGTGTCCCCTCACTTTTAGAAATTATATATTATGCTCAGGCTATGAATGATACACGGAACCATGGAACCTGTGAATATCTATTTTCTATTTGTTGTAGTGTTTAAATACATCCCAAATTATTCATTTTTTGAAATAACCATATGTGTGGTTGTTTTTAATATTTTGAGTGGCTATACTAAAATACTGTGTGGTTTGTTTAGTCTGCTTCATTTTCTACTTCCCTCTTTTAACAGTTCTTTGTTTCACATTTAAAAAACATGTCCCACCATTTAAATTAAGAAAGAATATCAATTGCAAATCACCAAACTGAAGGAGTGAACAATAAGCCTTTACCTGTATCAGTTCATTTATTCGATGCAAATCATCATCAGTTGCTGCCTTTTTCTTGGGAATGATCCCTTCTTGCAGGGAGGTGAGTCGTTCATACACATCGTGCTCCAGGTTGGTCTATAAAATATTAGAATTTGGCAAGAATACCTAACATTTTCTCACTGTTTCATATCAAGGGCTACATAAGCTATAAAAATTCCATCTGCTCATATAACTGCTTTCAAAAGATTCACTATTTTTCACTGCTGACAGAACAGTGCTCCTCTTCTTAAGGTTACAATGTCATCTTTATTGCAACTGCAGTAGGATGCTCTCTGAAATATGCTTCAAAATGAAGCAGGGCTGTCCCACTTCAGAATGAGGAAATAGGGAAACAGTAACTCCCTATTATATACAAGTAACCGTCATCCAATGCCTGAGAAAGATATCCTTTGAGGTTCTAGTCCTCTTACCACCATCTCTTATACTTAGATCAAAACCTAGTTTCACATGCCATCAGCAGCCCCAGCACTCCTAAATTACATACACAATGTAATGTCACATTTCCATAGTACTCCTCATGGCCTTGGGAGCTTGGTGCTAGAATACAAAGCACCTACATCACCCCAACCTGAAATAGAAGCATCCAGGAATGTGGAACAGTGCTGCCTCCTCCAGTCAGCAGCACAATCCCAGACACTTCTTCAGATCTGTGCACCAGAGGGAGAGATTTGCCAGTTCTGAGCATCTGTATAAAATGCATCAGTTCTTACGCCTGAATCAAGCCCTCCATTCATACCTGATATACTCACTTGCAACCTACAACATATCCCTCAATCTTGAAGGGGATCCAATTCCAATAGTCTTATCAATCTGGTGGTAATGATATATATGTATACAGTTTTGTATCACCTTTAAGAAGCTTCCTGGGCTAAGGCTTTTCTTGGAGGAATCTCTTCCTCATTTTATATGAAACTACCCCATTTCCCCCACTTACCAGCTGTAATAGCTGTGCTGCGCAAAGGTGGACCTTCCACCCCTGTGCACGGCAGGATACACCTTTCTGGTTAGCAATCTCTTGCAGCATAGCCTTCTTCTCTTCTAGAACAAGAGTCAAATATGAGACACAAGCAAATAATGAGTTTTTAAAATGTGAAATGTACCTTATTCCTTGAGCTACAAAAATACTAAGTTTACTGCAGCAGTCATTTGTGTACCTGGTATGTGAAACCTGACCACAGATGTTGGTAGAATGCAGGAACGGGTCCAGGGTCAGGTGTGCAATAATGCAACAGCCAAATTTTGTGATCTGAACAGGGGTGGAGTGGGGCTTGCTTTGAATCTTTGTATTCGAGTGTTGGTAAACTTAGTTTGTCTAATAGCCAGGGACTATATATGTAGAAACCCAAAAGTCAAATTCAATAAATACATAATGCAAAGTAAGCAAGTCTCCTTGCACCCACTTTTCTTGCATAATTCATTTTGCTAGTCAGACACACAGAGAGCAAGCAACTATACGGGGACTATTTCCTGTCAGTTGAGGTTCTCGATTACCTTATGTATAACTAAACCTCAGTAACAATAGGAAAACTGATATGTATTAGCACTGCCTCTGCAATACAAATATTACAGTGGCTTTAGATGGTGGATATGTTTCTAGGCAATTCGCTGCACATCCTATATCAGAGGTTAAATGTTTGCAAGTAGACACCTGTCTAATATTGTAACACATCTGTTCACCGACCCATGCAAAATGTAATGACAGGAAGACATACCTTTCACTCTGACATCACTATACCGCTGAAAGTGATGGTAGGCAGCTTTCCATGGGTTGCGATAGTGGCGAAGCAGTGTTATGGGTGGCCGAGGACGTACAGGCACATACCTCACACCTTCTTCATCTAAAGCAAGATTGAGAAAAATAACTTAAGCCTCTTTTAAGGTACTTGCGTTTTGAGCTAGGAAAGAAACTGTTATCCCACGATAGGGCCGGCATACTTTGAATTAGAGATTAATTCAGCTCCAACAGCTCTCCCCCACACCCCAATAATAATCTGCCATGAAAAACTGATCTGGGATGGACGGACCCAAAGTTGATCATTTTTAACTCAAATTCCTTTTCTAGTGGCAATCTTACATTTTGGGTGGATGGATATTACTTGGAGAAGATGACAACCAACCAACCAATTATTTAATTTATTTATTTCCATTCACCTATATATTCTTTTGGAGGTGACTTGCGCTTCTCTGCTTTTACCAGCAAGCTTTTGGTAGTGGATTTCTCATCATCAGTGCTATTAGTCTCCATCATATCCCCTTCCTCTGTAGAGATTATGTGCTGCTGCTTTCGTGGTTTTTTCCTTGGAGAGGCACCAGGTGGCAAGTCACTTGAGGGCACTGAAAGGTTGTTGGCCAGCAGTGTAAGAGATGGGGAGACAGTATTTGTAGTCAGTGGAGGAACTGCTGAAAGAGAAGACAGGAAGGGACATGTTTTAAGAGACTGACAGGTAAAACAAAGGCAGCTTTAGAGCCAACACCCATGTCATCCAAAGACTGCAATGCTAGAGACCAGATGCTAACTGCCAGTGCAGTGCCTTTGTAAGAGGAGAACATTATGTTTTTCTAGACTCCCTCCTCTGAAGGATCTTAGAGCTTTTATATATACTTTCCCCCTGATTTTCTTTTGAATGGTTTGGCCTTACGTCATGAATAAGAGTGAGTAAAGCTAAGCAAACAAAGTCTTTTGTTTCAATCCTCCCTGATCTCTTTTTTTCTGGGATTATGGTTACTATGACAGCGTTTGGGCTCTTTCAGTTCCTAATAAAGCTGCGAGGCACCCTTAGTGCAATCGATTGGCAGTTTGTGTTTGACATGCAAACTACTACGGCAAAAGTAACTTACAGGAAATTCCTTAACAAATTGAATTTAAGAGTGAAAGCCTTGAACAGAGACTTTTCACTATAAGGCTGCACAACTGTTCTCTTAGTGTTTACTACAAAGCAGAATTAAGCACTAATGTTTGATTCTCCACAAACTTTAATAGCAAGTGTACAGTGGTACTTCTGCTTACAAACGCTTCTGGTTACGAAGTAGCTGCTCCTGGTTGCGAACTTTGCCCCAGGATGCTAACGGAAATCACGCAGCAGGAACCCCATTAGTGAAAGCGCGCCTCAGGATAAGAATGGTTTCAGCTTAAGAATGGACCTCCGGAACAAATTAAGTTCATAACCAGAGGTACCACTGTATTCCTTTATTTCTACCTGCCATTTTAACTATGCAACTCTTGTAGCTTTCAGTGACATGCTAGCTATGGCCCTGCTCTTAATAAACTCTGACCCTCATTACTAAAATCAAACAAAATATAATTTAAAATGAAGCTGCTAACAATCTTTCTAATTATTATCTGTTGTGGAGCTTTTGTACCTACTTTGAGCATCTCATTTGTAATTGCTTAAGCAGAAATCTACCTGAGACTGGCCGCATTATATCCATGGGTTCCACTTCCTCTTTTATTTTTATCTCTGGCACAACGGGGCCCAATACTGTAGAGAGGACGCCACCCATGGCTGGTGGAGGTGGAGGAGCTGCCACAATTGTGGTTGAAGTCGGTGCAGCAGCAGGAACAGTTCCTGGAATGGTTGACAGGGCAGCTGTGGGCTGCGAAGGTGGACTAGCTGCTGTGATGATGGTTGGAATGGCAGCTGGTGGCTGCTGGGAAGTGGGGACTGCAATTGGAGGTTGTTCATTGCTCTGAATGGATACTGCCTCCACAGATACAGTCACTGGAGTGGCCATAGACACATGGATTTCTGGTTTTGGCTTGGCACTAGATGAAAGAAAATAAAACAAAAAAAGGAAAAAGTTAGCAGGTTCACTTATTCAAGATCCTACTACCGTAACTGTACAGAAATGCAGAGCCTCTGAAAGATTAATTTTGTTCTGTTTTTTTTTTCCCTTTCCAGTTTTCTAGAAACATATCTTACAATATGGTGACATCACATAAGTAGATGGAAGTCTGGGTTTCCAGAATCTAAGTAGTACAAGCCCGCCAGAAATGGTGAAATACAGTCACCAAGTTTAATGCCTTTTCAGAATCTTGACAATACCATGTAAAAACATCAGAAAGCAACAAGCTTAGTGTTCCAGTGCTATATCAAAAAATGAGATACGAAATGAAACAGGTTTTAGCATTATGCCTGAATCAGAACCTTTGATTTGTTTCTCCCCAAGAAATCACATTCAGGAAACCAAGAACATTGGCTTCCTGGTCATGTTTTTTTTTCAAATGCAGAAAGGAACCAGGTGTGCTGGTTTGGACAGAATTTGACAATAAGCCAGTCAAATTTACATGCTAAAAACCATCAAGCTAAGAATACATTTTAACACAGATGTATCCCCAGTACACTGGACCCCATTTTGGACAACACATTTTTGTCTGATCCACTAAGCCGCCTGCTCTGTGGTTTGTTTTCCCACTCAAATAAGGGGAGAGAAAAACGGGGAATGCTAAAACTGTAGGCAGCATCATATGGCTCATTGGTAAGACTATCTTGCCTAACTATGGCTATGCACAGGCTTATATGTGAACATGGCCAATATGTGCAAATTGTAGTCATCTGAGAAAAAGTAATTCAATACTCTTAAAATAGCTCCCTGTTTTATGTTCCCCAAATCCTAATCTGCTTGCACAGCTCAGTGATCATCACTGAATATTTCACTGAACTCCCATTTACCCAGAAGTAAGTATGCACCAGCTGTCTCCACGGAGCTTATTATTTTGCAATGGGTAAGAACAGCCAGCATCTCTTTCACCTTTTTGCCAAGTTAGAATTACAGTACTTCGAATGCTTTACATATCTTTTTATTATGAGATCTTACCCAGCTGGTCTTGGCGATCCAGATGCACTCCTCATTGAGCTTTCCCCTCGAGCGCCAGATACCTCAGATGGCTGCGGAGGGATAAGGCTTTTCCTAACCGCCAACCTGCAAAATAGCCATGAATATAGTAGTTTCTGAAAAGCAAAACTATTACAATAGTTGCCAAGGGTGCTTAATTTAAAAGTGGTGTACTATTATTCTCTTCTGCTGTATTTATCCTATATAGGCTCCAGCTGGGGGGCTGATTAGAATTGTTCATTCCAGCAGATTAATGGAATCCAAAAGATTCCTGAACACGCTGGGAAATTTTCCAAACAGAACAGCTGCCTCTCCTGTCAAGACCCTAGTCTTGCTGTGGAAAAGCAAGATGATATAGGCCACTGACACAATTGCACCTAGGGGCCCTCTCCAGTCCTGGTTTCCCGAGAGGCTTTGGGCAATGAAACATGTCGGAAGATGGCTAGAGCATAGATTACTTAAGATGTAAAGCGGGTTTGACCAAACACAGGTGACAGAGCTCTTTCCTTGTAGGTGGTTGCGAAACTACAGCTGGTGCAGAATGATGCTGGACGACCTGGGTCATATAACACTAATTCCTAAGGTTCTGCACTGGCTGCTTGTGAGTTACTGGGCCTGATTCAAAGTTCTGCTATTAGCATATAAAGCCCTGAACAACCTGGCACCTAGTTATCTAAAAGAACAGCTCTCCCTATGCTGTCCAACTTGTGCCTTGAAGTCAGCACTGAGGCCCTGCTTATGGTGCCACACACATAAAATGCTAGGAGGCTGCTGACATGAGACAAGGCATTTTCTGTAGTGATCCCTGCACTGTTGACTCCAGACTATGAAAATTACTTCCTGAAGAAATACAGTTGCCCCCTACAGTCGCTAGTTTTAAGAAATTGCCTGGTCCCTGTGTTGAAGTGTTTTTACTCTTCTATTTTACTGATCTGTTACTCTGTTTTTGTAAGCTTCTTTGAGCTACATACTGGAGGTAAGGCAGGGTATAAGTCTTCACTAATAAATACATATTCCATGAGTTCTCACATGTTTTATTGGTTCTGTCATAATGCTCAGCATACATAAGACAACTGATGAACAGAATGCTACAAGGCTGTATCCAACAATATTGTACTGTCGGTGCAAGGACTTTCATCTGTGCAATGAGACTTCTCCCTCTCCCACCCCTACACACCTGGCCCAAATCTCCTACAGAGGACTGGAGAACCCACAGAAGACATGGGGGGGCTGCAGAGGGAGAGGAAATCCCGTTGCGCAGGCACAAATCCTTGCACCAACAGGATGCTTTTATTAGATACGACACTATTTCTTGTACAGTGGCAAGCAGATTGCACATTATCAAAGCAATTGCAATTTTACTCACCCATCTGTAGTGGGTTTCTTCCGGAGAATGCTTGGGCGAGGGGATGAACCCTGGGCTGGTGTACTAGAACTGGCATTCTGACTATGGGTTTGTACCACTGTAGTTGAAGCTGGAGCAGTGTTGAATGTATTGCTGATTGGATTGGCCATAATAGTGGCTCCATCTGCCAAGACCACTGATGGAAGGAACAAAAAGGTTATAGGGAGGTAGCAGACAAAAGCAAGAGAAATTTAACCAGAAACTGTTTCTCTTAAAATAAGAAGTGGGAATGTTGTTCCATTCTATGCTTGCTCAACAAATGCCAAATTTAAGGAGACAGCCATCCAAATGATACTCAGGAGCAGAAGAACTGAACTCAATAAACTTAAGTCCGTCTTTTTACATTGCTCTACTAAGAGTATAACCAAAATTGGGTATCAGGCTTAGTGTTTTAAAACTATCTGCTGCTCAGTTCTTCAAACGTTAACTCAAGGTGTTCAATTGGGCTCTCTCAAAAATGTATACCCAGGATTAAAACTCTAATTAGCCATAGCTTAAGAAAACCACCCACAAACTTGATCATATATTTTTGCTAGGAGATAGGGAACAGCAGATACTGGTAAACAAAATAAAATGCTTAAGCGACTCTAGCAGTGTGTTTGATTCAGAAACAGAAATGGCAGTTGTCCACATTAGTGACAGCCCAGACCTATGCATTTTTAATCATAAAGCCCACCAAGCTCAACAGAACTTCTAAGCAGGTGTTCATAGTAGTATTGCAGCCATAATTACACGATTAATTAAAAAGCAAACCCCAAGATGAATAGTTATGGACAATTTTGCTCGCAACACAAGCATTCTTGGCTAGTTACCTGATGTCTTGGTTTCAGTTTGTGGCTGTTGAGCACCCATTGGTGCTGTCTGAAGACCCTGTGTGCCAATTGGGGCAGCTGGATGTAGCCCTTGGGTTCCAATTGGCGCAGACTGTATTCCTTGTGCACTGATGGGTGCTGGTTGTATACCCTGTGCACCAATTGGCGCAGACTGGATGCCCTGAATATGACGGGCGTGAGATGCATCCACTGTCATCAGCTGCATGGGATTAAGATGAACTGTGGAGGCCACTCCTACTCCAGTCTGAGCTGCTATGGCAGAATTTGGCGCCTGAGCTGAAACTGGAAATACCAAACAATAGACTTAATTACTTCCACACAAAACAGCCAATTTATTATCTTGTGTTGCCAAGCAGCATTGTTAGATTTTGTATTTAAATACTTGTAGTTTATGCACACATCTGTGGTCCTGCTGAAGATGCCAACAGATTAAATAAGATTCATAAGCCAGCCCTTCCAGCATTACGTATATACAGCAGCAACAGTGGCTTCATAATGCTAAAGCTGAATTATAATAATCCTCATGAGGACTGTTGAGGTTATATATGCAAAGAAAAAGATGTATTCCGATACTCCAAGGAAAACATATGGCCCTTTCACAGCTAGGGTCTAGCTATAACAAGTTTTCTGATTAGCTGAAGTAATTTAGAAGTGGTTATTACTGGATATTCCAATAGTTTGGCTGAGAACACAAAGCAGAGACTCGCCAGTTAAACTTTCACCTCAATTGTCAAGCTATTAGAAGTTATTTCACACTGTCAGTCCTGGTTTGGAGAGCTTGCACAAACCACAATTTGCCAATTTAGATTTAACAGCAAACCCCCATTTCCAAAAACAACAGGACATCCAAGAGAAGGGTGGAAGAGGACTGTCAGGAGGATTTTTGTTATTGTTTGTAGCAGTAGCCATTATAATACAAATCACAAGAAACAAACAAGTCAATTTGAGAGTAATTACAAAATAGCAATTTTTCAGAACAGCAAATCACCAAAACTTAAAAACTGCAGAATTCCCCAAATCATTTAGATTAAAAATTCCCCTTGGTAGTCACTATGTTTTGGGTCAAAAAAACAGACCATATGTGGTAGCCACCAAAGTAGTTCTGTTGGCACAAAGAGCTCTAGCTGTGCAATGGAATTTCCTCTCCTTCTCGGCCCCCAGTGCACCCCCAAGTATTTTCTGGGGATTCCCCCAATTCTCCTGAGCAGATTTGGGGAGGGCATGGGGAAGAGGAGAGGGAGAGAAAAACCCATTGCGAAGCCGGAAGTCTTTAGCAAAATGATCTGCTTCATCATTATCTTGACTTGAGCAAGCTTTGCAGAGAGGGTTTTTTAATTATTTAAATATTAAATTTGCCAGATAACCTTTGCTTGTTTCCCAAAGTACTTTGAACCCCACTTGAGCTGCTCTAAAACTCTTCTGTAAATCAAACTTTGAGATTCCTTACCAGGATATTGGCGTATAGTGGATACAGAGCTGGTAATTGGTGTGTAAGTGTGGGCAGCCAAAGGGTAAGGAGGTGGATATGTTGGTAAGAAGTACTGGAATTGAACAGGTACTGACTGTCTAGAGGAATGAAGATAAATTAAATGTTAGACACAACAGTATAATTGTAGCCTTCAAATGAACTGTAGCAGTGATTGTTAATTAACCTTTGTTGCAATGCAATCGACTGTTCTAGTTTGCTAGCTTCTTTGTGGGTCATCACATTTACCTACTTGGAAGGATACCCAAAAAGCTTCCAAATTCAAACCCTCTTTCTATACCCTGACAATGTTGAACAGTATAATTCAATAAAGAGTAAACAGATGAAGTGAAGTGAAAGGGTTTCTACATTTGCACGTACTTCATGTCACTAAGTAGTCTGTTTGTATAACATGTATACACCTGACACTATTTCCACTTCCTAACAATGCAGCTCCTTTCCCTTCATGTACAGCTGCCCTGAAATGCAGGAGTTGAATTTGACATGCAGCATTATTTGCTCCTTGGGAACCTGACAATTCCCTGAATCCACACCCTTTTAAACAAACTGTAGAATTTGAAGCGCACTGTCCATAACTCACAGAACTGGAAGCATAAATTGTGGCTTGGTTATCTAGATGCCTTTTCAGCCAGACTGGTTCAAATCAATCCAAAATCACAAGCCCGTCTTTCATTAGAAATATGCAACGCCTTAGCTGGCACAATCCTATGCACATCTATTCAGAAACTAATCTCACCAAGTTCAATTGGGCTTACTCTCAGATATGTGTGCGCATAGGATTAGCTTTGGATACTTAAGTTAACAGACATCACAACACATTTCATTATATTTTTGCAGATGTCCTCACATATAACATACATGCAATATAACCAAAATGATTAAGTACCTATCCTATATGTGAGTAAATTCATTCAGTTACCTGTTATCGTTTCTAGCTTCCATGGCAACTGGGTTTGGAGATGCCCGGTGCCCAGATATAGGAATGAGATTACTCCTCTCTGCAGTGTAATCAGACTGGATGCGAGGGGAAGTGTGCGTAATTTGCTGTGGGACTACTTTAGCTGTACAGTGAAAAAAAGACACCCCAGTTATTCACAAAGTAAACTGTAGTAGATTCATACTAGGAAACAGATACTGATTGTTCCTTTGTTGGAGCAAGATGCACTCCCAACCTCCATTCAGCTGATGGGTAGTAGGAGCATGGCTTGCTCAAGGAGGGGAACCTGCTTCTCCTGCCCAGAACTACTGTTTGAAGCCACCCAGTGCGGCTACTTTTCACCTTTAACAAGATGGGTGGAAAGGAGCAGCGCAGGGAGGGTTGCAAAGCACAGGGCTGACAACAGTTGTGCTGTAGTTCTCAAGCTTGGAAACCTCAGACAAGGGGTTTCAGCAGGTAGGTGGGACCAGACACCTGTCAAAGTTGCCCTGTGGGAAGCAAAGAAGTTTCCTCACCCCTGGTGTACCTAGTCCATTCTGTACCCAGCAGAAAATAAAATGATAGATCAAAGGACAATGAAGCTCAGAACTAATGCTCTCTTACCGACGGGGATGTTTGAGGTGGTCACAGCCGTTGCATGGGAGGAGTGTGAGGGCATAGTCACTGTGACAATTGTACTTGTAGGTGCTTGAGTGTGGGATACAGAACCTGAAAGGAAGAAAGGTGCACACGCAATTAAACATTCTTCAGAGTCTGTGCCTTCGACAGAAAATGTATATCACAAAAATATGGAAACTTCTAAGCTGGGAAATTTCTGTTGCTCCTTGTAGAACAGCTAGACCCCTAGCCTGCTCCTGCAGTAACTGGGGTAGTGTTTTCCATGTGTGCCTAGCCTCCAAAATCACATGTTAAAATCATATACTAATTTTATTGCACAACCCAATAATTATGAGAAATAAAGGGCTTTTTTTTAGCAGGATAAAGGTAAAGGTAAAGGGACCCCTGACCATTAGGTCCAGTCGTGACCGACTCTGGGGTTGCGGCGCTCATCTCGCTCTATAGGCCGAGGGAGCCGGCATTTGTCTGCAGACTGCTTCCGGGTCATGTGGCCAGCATGACTAAGCCGCTTCTGGTGAACCAGAGCAGCGCACGGAAACGCCGTTTACCTTCCTGCCGGAGCGGTACCTATTTATCTACTTGCAGAAGCTGGGACCGAACAACGGGAGCTCACCCCGTCGCGGGGATTCGAACCGCCGACCTTCTGATTGGCAAGCCCTAGGCTCTGTGGTTTAGACCACAGCGCCACCTGCGTCCTTTAGCAGGATACTTCAACCCTAATAACTGGCTTTTGTATTTGTACATAAAAATTTGTACATAAAAAATGCTGAGCTGTAGATACTCACCAGCTGTAGTTGCCGAAGGAATGGTATTGGTTGCTAAAATAGGGGCCACAGTTGCTGCTGCCACTGGAGCACCAGTACTAAATATTGTTTTCTGCAGGGGGGAAAAAGTTGTCTGTCAAGAAACTATGATTGGCATATTTCGGCATCTTGGAACAGAGATGGCACTTCCCCCAATCTGATGCTTTACAGAGGAGCGGGAGTAGATGGGCTCCCATTGTTGGTCTAAGTGACCAGCTCACGAGAGTCCACAAGCTAGCTAGACTATCAGCCACAGCACAGCAGGATGCCATGAACCAACAGGGCTTTTTAAGCCTCTTACAGCAACACCAGAGGACTGAGCAAAAGAAAGATGCTAGGTATATCAAACACCAAGTAGAAAAGCAGCAGCCTAGAAGAGGAAAGGAAGGCTAGACTTGCTTGGCAGATTAAAGAAAGCAAGGAGGCAGACTGTGTTCCCAAAAGGAAAGAAGCTCCAGACTTAGGAATGGAGGATTGTGGGTTGGAAGTTTCCCACCCCCTGTCCAGGCCAACAATATGTTTCATGCTATGTCATGAAACCTCATTCAACTACCTTATAAAACCATATGGTAAAAGTCAGACAACAACATGGAAGAAACTGCGCTGATCTCACTTATAATATTTACCTGAGCCATGGTGTGAAGCTGCTGTTTCTGTGTTCCTATGGCTGGATGGGACGGCAGGGTAATTCTGGTTGCTGTATCCCGTGGCTGTGCAGGGCGCTGAATACTGATAGGTGCAGAAGGTGGGTGCTGCTGAATTGACAATGTTGGCCGGCTGGAAAAGACAATCTAAGGTTCTTTTTCTGAAAGCACTTAACAGTCCGTCGACTCATTTTATGAAGAGACACCACAATGGAGCTTAGAATGGCTTCTTCATTGTGCATTACATGAATTAATGCACCAACAGCATTTCTTCTGGACAGTTCAATCAATGCTGTTTCACATTATATGGCCACCATGTGAAAGGGTGCTTAGCTGCATAGCAAGATACTGCACACAGAATGGCTCCTTTCATGGAGCAGCTGCCTAGGGAGGCCGTTTGAAGCAGCTCCCATTAGATGGCCATATTGTGTAAAGTGGCCCTCAGTTAAATCACCGAATGTACCTTTCTTTATTTAAGAAAGCAATCCCAAGAAACATTTACTAGGGAGTAAGCTCCACTGAGCACAGAGTGACTCACTTCCAAATAAACGTATCTATGATTATACTGTTAATGGATGTAGTGGTTACCTGAGGGTAGCTTCTGTGGCATGTGTTGTCGTCGTTGTAATAACAGGTGATTGGGCCCTCGTGGCCGACACTGTTGCTACTACAGCAGGAGGGATGGTACTTGAAGTTGTCACAGGAGGCCGGGACTGTGGTAGGTAAGGAAAAAGTATTACATTAGGGCTTTCAACCAATAATTTAAAAAAATTATTCACTGTCTAAAATGTAAAGAAATTACACATAGCAAGACTTTGTAAAAATGGACCTCTGAGTCTCCCAATTGTCAGATAATTTGATTGCCAGACACATTTTCCCCCCTTACGTAGATCATTTTTGTAGATCATTTTTGTAGATCATTTTTGTAAACATATCATAAAGAAAAACTGCTGGCAACCTTACAAACTAGGAACTATTTTACATATAAACAGAGCTTGGCATGGTAGGCTCCACAACTGTGCTTCCACCACACTGAGCTCCCTGCTGCCTTGCTTATCTCCCTTAATAACTGGCAGCGAAGTGCAGCACTGGGAAGTCAGGAAAGCAATGCAGCCCCACCTGTGCCAGCCACTACTGCACACAAATGGAGCTAAAAGCCAACCAACCATTAACAACAGGGCTTCAAACAAAATGGAAAGCTCTTAACTGGGAGAGTTAATCTGAAGTTCACTCTTTGGATAATATTATTAGTTTGCTCCCTTTACAGGTTTTTTTTAATCTTGGCCTGCAATGCTGAAGAATTTGAGTCACAAGAACCAGTTGTCAGATTTCACACTTCATTTAACGATGTAAGTGGTTTACCACTTAAGAAAAGCCCAAAAGTATCTGAAAGCAACAACAACAATCATACTGCACAATTGTCACCTGCCTGGATAGGTTGATGAATGATGTGCTGAACTGCTGGTTGAGCTGTCGCTGCATTTGGCAACTGTGAAGCTGGCCTCAGGACAGTTGTCACTTTAGAACTGGACATCACAGCAGCAGCTGCTGCACCTGAGGAAAATCCCATGTAAAACTGAGACAACCCCTAAGACAGTCCACTTTTCAAAAAGTGTAAGAGCGGCCACGACTCTTTATACATAACACAAAGAATTAAGAGTGCTATTAGTAGTGCTGGCTAAACAAAGCAATTAGCGTAAAAGAAAGAAAAAGTGGTAACATCAACCAGGGTTGTGTAGCTGCAATATCCCTCAGCTGCATAAACCATTGAGAGAATAGGCTGTGGAGCTGTACGCTCCCTCCTCCCTTCAGATGCATGAAGTTTCTCTAGCTGGCTTGAACTGCAGATTATTTTACAGGGATATTGAATTGAGCCTAATCTCTTGAACAGGACTTGAAGCCAATTTGTCAACCCTGGTATATAAACAATCTGGCTCATCTGAACTGCAGTTGACACCAGTATTAATGTTAACTGAAGTTAGAGATGGTGGATTTGCCCAGATTGTAGACGGCATGTGATCCACAGCATATCCTAAAAAAGGGGCAGCCAACATGGTGTCCTCCAAATGTTGCTGGACTACAACTCCCATCAACCCTGCCCACTGGTTGAGCTGTTGGCCTTGCTGGCTATGGATGAGATTTGTAGTCAACAATGTCTGAAGGACACCACATTGGCTACCCGTCCTAAAACATATGTGGGGTGTTGTTGTTTTTTTAAAAAAGGATCAGCACACCATATTCTACTATAACCCTAATTATACCCTACACTTTCCCAAGACCAAGAAGCTAAAAATAGTTACTTTAGATTGCAGCCATTATCTTTATAGCTACTCTACCAAGGTATTGACGCATGCATTAACCACAGTATAAACATTGTCCAGTTTAAGTTTATTAACATAATACTTTCTTGGGATGATTGATTCTGTAAGTACCTCGAGGTAAGTGAGATGCTCCAATGTGTAATGGTGGTCCAGGAGCACTACTTCGGATTATTGACATCTGAACATTGGTCATGATATGGTGCACATTGCTGGGATGTCCCTGCAGACAGTAACAGATTGTGTGTGGGGAAATCGTCTAGATGTAATTTACAAGAAAGGCTTCATATACAACCACACACTACAGTTAAGCCGTTTGAAAGTACAGGTTAGATATGAATTATTATGGTAGGAGATACAAACCAAGACTGTGGCTACTGTGGTTCACAGTGCTTCATTTGCTTTCCATGACTTTAAACAAACAAAAAAGTTACTTTAGAAGAAGAAAATGATTACCTGTTGTCCACTGATTGTTGCTACGGGAATAGCAGAGGCCTGTGGGATGCTGCTCTCCATTGTTACAGTAACTTGCCCTGGGACTTTGGTGGGGCAGGAGAGAGGAGAGGGTGGAGCTGGTGCAATAGGGCGGCTAGGGATGGTAGGCTTCAGGGGAGGCTGCAAAGAACATAAAGATACAACTACTGGTTCTCAGAAATTTGTGGCAACAGAACAAATAAAAACAACACAAGTATGCACCAGTTATCTTACCCTGAGGGGAAAAGAAAACCTGTAACAAACTTACTGGTAGCCACAGTCTAATTAAATTATTTTGAATTTCTCTATACACATTATTCCTCAGAAGAGAATCATATGAAAAGATGAATCTTTGTGCAATAATATTGCTTTCTTAAGATCAAGTAACTAGTACAAAAAGCTTTAATCTCAGGGACAGCTACTGGGAGTTAGCACACAAATAATTATACAGACAGACAGACATACCCCATCAACCAATTTCCTTGAAACTTTTTGTAATCCTGCTCTCTCCCGCTTAACAAAAATTAGGTCCAGGGTTTGAAATTATGCAACTCCCTACTGGTTGCACTGGAACAGAGACAGTCAACTCTCAAAACCTGTGGGGCTGTGTTTTCTCTAAGCCAAACTGTTTAGGATTAGGATTACCAATGATTATCATTTCACTACCAGCCTCTGTGTATGGGGAATATGATGCAAGGGGCAAGATGCCTCTTTCCAATTAACTACGGTGAACCTCTTCCTCCTCTGACCGTTCTTATTCATGCATGGCAAAGAGAAGCCTTCAGCAACTGGTACCCTCCAGATATTTTGTACCACAACTTCCATTAGCCCCAGCCAGCACAGATGACAATTAGAATGCTCTTGCAAGGGCATGACCAGTGTGCCCAGCAATTTTTAGGAAGAATTTAGTGGCATTTTTAAGAGATGGGCAGTAGGATATTTTGACTGAGTTTTTCATAGATCCACAGAGTCGAAAAGGACCTGAAAACATCACATAGACCCCCTGCTAATGCAGAAAATTAGCTGCTATAGCATAACTGTTAGCTTACCAGCCTCTGCTTTAAAACATCTAACAAGGAGGGCCCACCATCTTCTGAGGCACAGTTTGTACCAATGGGGAGCATTTCCTTGTAATTTCACCCTATTGGTTCATGTCCTACCCCTCTGGCATAACAGAAAACATATTTGCTCCATCACTGTGAACATCCACATGTACTAGTCCAGGCCCTTGTCAGACTGCTTTCAATGGTAAAGGTTTCAGTAGATTTTTTTAGAAAGCACCAGATAACAGTATTCAACCTTCTCTGTCCCAGAGAATCAAAGGCAGTTGCAATATAGAAACAAGTACATGCTAAAATGAAGAGAAAGTTGTGCTTAAACTTAAATCTAGCCTGAGCTAACTTTGCCATTGCATTAAACTAATGCTATTAAATACCCCTATTCCATACTTGAAAAACAATGCTCTCATTACCTTCATAAGACCTTCAGAAAAAGAAAGTGGCACTGCTGGAGCTAAATGTGCTGGAGGAGCTGCTACTGTAACTGGCACACCAGATTGTACCGTATGGTGCTGAGTCAACATTTGCACCTGCGGATATGGCCGGACTACCACTGTTTCCTGCTTCTCTTCACGGGACTGCAGAGAGCCACCAGGGACCACATGATCTCTGGGAGCAACTTCCATTTCTCGGCTGGGTTCATCACTCACTAAATAGAAAATGTATGACATTTTAGAAAGAAAACAGGACTAGAAACAGGCAAGGCACAGGAATGCTATCTTTGATTTCTATGGAACTTACTTCCAAAAAAGTATCCTGAAGTCTTAGTAGAAATCCTGTAGTTGCCTTACCTGTAGTTGTTGGGTTTATCAATCCAGTAGATCCACTGGTAGAGATCGGAGGAGGAGCTGGTCCTAGACTTGCAGGAGGAGGTCCTGAACGGGGAAACTGCTGAGAACTCATTTCCACCTATGGAACACACAGAATTACAAATAATTCATACATCCACATTACTGAAGCCCTTGTTACTGAGGAATCCCAGCAAATTCAGTTAGGTTACATATGTTTGCACAGAGTAGCTACTGACAAATTATATGCAAGCTCTCCATCTGGTTAAAATCCAAAATCCAAACAGTTCAACCAAGTTCAATAACTTAATAAACAAATGTTGGTGCGTTAATATACTGAAATATAAAAATAGTAACACAGGTTCAAGTGACAACCACCACGTGCAAATAATAAAGTAGCAATACATAGGCCTGGCACAAATCCAATGTTTACAGTGCCAACTTATGTTTGCTCAGAAATAAGTCCCACTGTGTTCAATGAATCTTACTCCCAGAACTGTGTACAGAGGATATTAACCTTTCAACATTTTGACGTTAGGACTTCTCTACTAACTATCTGAAAAAAACCCAGGGCTATAATTAACTTATGAAATTAAGACTCAATATTAACATTAGTAATATCGGTAAGTAACAGTTGCTATGCAAACATCTGTGTAAGACACCTACGGTATATCAAAGTATTTTAATCATGTACTAAACATCAATTAAACATACCATCAACTACACAAAACAAATGTAGTTTAAAGATTATAGACCAGGGCAGAAATGCCTTAAATAAATGAAATGATAGATGTAATTATCTCGTACTTTGTAAATGGCTATAATTCTCTATACTCTTTCCTCATGCAGTTCCAAAGGAGGTGAGGCTGGTATTAAATACTAAAACTATATTGAAAGATTGCACATGACAGTAAAGGTAATGATGAGCAACACAGCTGTCACACACAGGTACCCAAATGCAGTCAGAAAGACTTAGCTAATTCTGTGCAACAGCTGAGCAAGCTACATAGAAACACTGAAAGTGACTATAAATGTAAAACCAGACCACTGATCTAATTATATCAGCATTGCTTACTTTACTGTCTCGTTTCCAAGATCTCAGGCAGAGGGCTTCCAAGCAACTCAAAACTTCTACACAAACTACTATATACTTCTGTTGACAGCAGCCATGCAGAAACCAGAGGAAGTGTTCAACTACGCAGAACAATACATCTACACTGAACAGCTAAGCATCTGCTGTGTACACTTACCAGAGAGAAAGCCCCACTTAACAAAGAACTTATTCCCGAATAAGCAAATCTTGGGCTGCATAATGGAGTGTTAGGCGTTGGATCCTGACATCAGTACAGTAATCACATAAACCAGTTCTGAACTCCAGCTCCCATCAGTGACAGCTGAAATGGCCAATTAGCAGGAGTGATGGGAGATAAAGTCAAACTGCACCTGGATGGTAGCAAGCTAGGGAAGACTAAATCCGTCTTCACATCCTTCACGATCATAACTTCTACATCACCACCAACTCCAAAACCACTTTATGACACCGCAAGACAAATGTATTTCATGTGTTCGTCTCCCTCTTTTAACATCAATTGCAGGCAACACCTACAGTATCTCAATTACCTGCTTGGCAGCAGAACGCAGCTAGCATGAAGTCATCAGGGGTAATGACTGCACGTGCACAGTGCGAGATCTAGGGGAATCCAGGAGCAGCTCCTTATTCGGGGATGCTCTCTTTCCCCCTTGTTCTGGGAAACAAGCCTAATACCTCGCCCCACCCCACCCCACGACCCTAAACTGCGCTGGTCGTGGAAGGGCCACTACGATCAATACGATTATAACAGCGCCGCTTGCAACAGCTGGGCCGGCTCACCCGCCCTCAAACCCGCCGCTTCCAACTTTTGGCTTCCGAGACAGGCGCGATCGGGCCGAGTTCGGTGCGGAATCTTGAGAGGAGAAGCCAGCACTCAGCAGCGGAGACGCCGCAGCGCGCAGCACAAGGCGGCAAAGGGAGCAGCGCCCGTCGCCGGTCACGGGCGGCTCCCGAGGCCCCTCCCCTTTCGCTCGCTTCGGGCGGAGCTCTCCTCTCGGCATAAGCTCCGCCCACTAGAGCATGCGCGAAGTCCGCCCCCCTCTGCGGGCAGCCAATGGGAACCCCTCACTTCCCCACGGCGAGCCAGCCCAGCATAGAAGGCAGCACAACCTGCCAACCAATGGGAAAGCCCGCACAGGCTACGCCTGACTACCAATGGGAAAACAGGTAATGGCTAATCAAGAGTAGCCAGGGCCCGCCTCCCTTCCCTCCCTGATCACTATGTGAAACAGACGCGCAGGGCCAGGGACCCGGATGTTCAGCGAGAATAAAAAGGCTGCGGCGGCCGCCGCGAACGCCTCAAGCAGCCGCCGTGAGTGAGGAGGACTCGGGCACCCAGCTCGAGTAACTCTCGGCGGGGCTTGGCCAGAGGGAGCGGCGACTCTCCCTGGCGCCCCGCGCCCAGAACGAGCCCTCCCCTCGCCCGCCGAGTTACCTGCAGCCGAGGGGGCGGCGGAGCCTCTCGGAGTAGCCTCCGGAGCCGCTTCTTTTGCCGACGCTGAGGGGGCTCAGTCGGGAGTGTTGCTTCCGCTGCCGCAGCAAAGCATCCCCTCCCCCCTTTCGATTGATTGGGTCTCGCCTAGTCCTGCCCACAGCGGTGATAATTTCTCCTCGCTAGGCGCGTCGATTGGCTGAGGCGGCGCTTGCGCAGAGGCTCCTGGGGGCTGTAGTTCGAGAACTCAGCGTCGCCCATAGATAACGCCACGAGAGGTTGGGGGAAGCGAGAGGGCCCCGATTGGCCGTCTGAAAGGAGGCGGGACGGTCGTTTAGCTGCCTCCGCCTACCAAGATTAGGATTGGTCGGCTTTCTTCGGAGCGCTTTAGTAAATGGCTTCTAGATGGAGAACGGGACGGTCCGCTGCTTGGTGAGATGGCGGGAAACCGACCTGGGAGCTGTCAGTTCCTTTCCCCGCTCCCACTTCCGAACCCAAGCTAAGAAAACAAAAAGCGGAGCTGCCCTGAAGCCGCATTGCTCCCGCTCTGCCTTACATTTACCTGCCTGACCCTTAATAAAAGGTTTATTATTGCCCCGTTGCTGTGATCTCTTGTTATTCTAAAACACACAAGTTCTCTGCATTTTAGCAGCATCTCATTCACTGGTTATGAACGGGGCTAATAATAATATTGTAATACATGTAATATAATGGACAGGCGTGGACTGTTGGACTATTGCAGTCAACACTGGGCTGTCATATACAAGGGAAGGGCCTTCAGGGTCCCTAGTGCAGCCTGTGGCACTCTTATACTCGCCGGAGTATATTGCAATGCCAGTACAGTCTCAGAGAAAGCCGGGGTGGCGCGCAGGGTCAGATCCCTGCTCAATGGTGAAGCTCTATAAACTAATTTCCATATTCTACCTCACAAAGTTGCTGTAGGAATAAATCGGGGAGATGTACACCACTTTGCGCTCCTTGGAAGAACGTAATAAATACTGAACCAGCTTCAGCCTAGTAAATGGTTCCTTAGGGCAGGGAAGTTCTGTTGCGCCAGAAGCGGTTTTGTCATGCTGGCGTCATGACCCGGAAAGCTGTCTGGACAAATGTCGGCTCCCTCGGCCTAAAGTGAGATGAGCGCCGCACGCCATAGTTGCCTTCGACTGGACTTAACTGTCCAGGGGTCATTTACTTTTTTACCTTTACATAATTTTATTTGTATGCTGCCTTTCTGCAGTTAGAGCCATGCTCAAGGTGCCTTACAACGTGAAAAAATACATAACTACAACATAACAAAAGTAGTCATAATCAACAAATCATTAGAAAATACACAACCAAACTGAACAATTTCCACATAAATCACAACATCTAAAATAAATATACAAAAAAGCAACAGCAACAACCTCCTGCAACAAAAACAAACTCCAAACACCCCAGCCCAAGAATCTGTGCAGGAGTAGGCAAAGGACCAGGTCATTCAGGATTCACAGCCAAGATGGAGTGCATGCCTTAGCATCCACATCCTTACTTTAAACCACCAGCAGCAGTTTTAAGGAGGGTGGAGAGTACATGATCTGCCCACACTTCTGCTGATGGCGAAGAATGTGAAATGGGATGGTGGAGGTGGCCATTCCTTTATGAAAACAGGAGACTTGTGTGAAGCAACACTGGCTGGCAGGATTGGGAGGGATAGGTGGTGTTGCACGTGAGAGGATTTTAGATATGGAGCTGGTGGGGAGTCTCAGATGGTGGAAAGTTGTTGAATATATATGGATGTTCAAGTTCAGAGAAGGGGAGGTGGTGATGTGGGCAATGCTGGTGAATGAATATTGGCAAGCAATATTAGAATGACAATGGGTACTATTAGATATTGATATGTGAACCACCTGAGACATCCGGGTATAGTACAGTATATAAATTAAATTAATAATAATAATAATAATAATAATAATAATAATTGGCTATCCAGATTTGATGGCTAAATGACCAACAGTCCACACTGCATATCATATTATATGATCTACAAGGTTTTTCATTTTTTGTCACCTATCAGTAGGCTTTCTATCAGGTTGAAGCAAAATGAGCAATGGGAAGCAGGTCAACTCCACTGGATCTTCTGAGAGACTAGCTCCTTTCGGTTTCAGTTTGAACAGCCTTATTGTAACCTTATGAGGCTTTGCCATCGGGTGGGGAAAAGTATTGCGCCCGGGAAAGGGAGATGGGAGTCAACAGACACTCAAGGAATAGTTTCGGAAAAAAGCTTTGTTTCTACCATCCATGAACTGGTAGAAGGAGCAAGTGTGATAATTCACAAACAAGCACGAGTTCACAGCCATTTGCACAGAGTATATATTCCCCTTCCAGTTCCCTCCCCTTTCTCCTCCTCTTCAAGAGTCCTGCCCCATGTTGAGTTCCCCTGAGCATGAACAGAAAGCTTCTATCTTTGGGATTCTTGGGACTCTTGGCACCCTTCCCAGGAAAAGGGGGTGAGAAGCCAGGGGGGGGGGTTTGAGGAGCCTTGTGGTTCAGTATGTCAAAGATGTTGCAACTGAATGAGATAAAAGTCAGTTCTCAGGCTTGCTCTGAACAGAGCCTATTCATTAGCCTTTTTGAAGCTCTTTCGTGCTGATAAAAGTAACGGTTTGCCCTTGCCACAGCATCTTGTGAGAAAACAGAAGAAAACTTTAGCTGTGGATTTTTTTAGAAGACAAGAAATGAATTTTGGACAGTTTTGAGGCCTGGTTTGGGGGGGTGACTTCGGGCCTAGGTGAGGTCACCTGTCCTCACCTCCTTCATTATGACTTTTGTAACTTACGAAATGGTGCTTGAATTTATTTGTTTTTTCTTCTTTGGCATCATGCATTTTAAACGGTAAGGCAGGAATTGTCTTGTGATATATTTTTTTTTATTGAACTGTAAGGCACTGTGGGAGTCTTTGTACCTGAATAAGGGAATGAAAGTGTTAAAGAAAACACAGTGCTATTTTTCTAGAAAAATAGGTGCTGGAACTCACCATGAATACCTCCCTCATTCTCTTAGAATGGCAATGGTGCCTGCCTGAGAGGTGCTGGAACTGAGTTCCAGTAAGTTTCCCCTGAAAAAAGTCCTGAGAAAAATTATAAATAAATAACCACTGATCCTACTTCCAGTGTTCCTTGCTGTCATTGCCACTCACTTACTTCCCCACTTGGGTGGGTGAGTAATTGGCTGCCTTTTGGGGGCATATCTCGCTCAAGAGGGCTCACATTATAACAAACCTATGATACAGGGTGAGTCTTTTAAAAGAGGCCCTGTGGAACGTGTACTCTGTATCCACAGGGCCTCTTTTAAAGGACTCACCCTTTAAGCAAGGGCCAGATATAGCAGGAAGTTGGGGGAGCAAGGGGACGAAGAGGAGACACTACCACAGATGGTGTCCTGTCAAAAAATTAGTTCACAGAAGTTGGTAGTCCCACTGAATAAATCTTGCTGAGGGTTCTGCCACTTGAAAACCTGGGACTGGCATTGAATATATGGGTGAGGCTTGGATTGGTTTAGACCAGATTACTTTTCCACAGCTGGGGAAGGATAGGAGATGGAATCAAGTATCCTGGAAAAGGGTGCAGTTGGGCAGAAGATCCCAACTGAAGTGATTTATCTCATTTCTATTAAAGGACTCTCAAGTCTTGCAGGTTTTTAAACTGGGGTCAGGAAACAATGTTGCTGCTATTAGGAGCCTAGAACAGGGATGCGAAGGAAACGTGAGGCTCTTCAGATGCTGCTGGACTCAAGACTCCTATAATGCCTGGAGTCCAGGCACGAGGACGTTGGGCGCTTGTCGTCTCAACCACCTTTGGAGAACAGGTGCCTCCTCCACGATGCAGAACTATGAAAGTGCAGAGCGGCACTGGAGCCTGGCAAGGGCTCGGGTGGAAGACTTCCTGCCTGGTCCTAAAGAGGATCTTCCTAGGGCTGGAGCCTGCACAGTACTATCTAACGCTAGTCGAGTTACCCTGAAACGAAAAAGCCACAAGTCTCTTGCAGCGGACTGCTTCGCGAAATAGCCTGTAGCTCTTTGTGCGTGTGCGTATTTGTGTGTAGGGTGAGGAAATAATACTAATACAGTAATAATAATAATTCAGTGGCGAGGTGGAAGCGGGAGATGCTATTATGTCGGCAGACAATAAAGCGGGAAGGGTAGGGTGCAGCTTCACGGTACCGTCGGTTGCGTGCCCGCCTGCTTGCAGTTTGTGTTCCGCTTCGTGATGGGAACAGCGCCCCTGCTGGGCGACTGGAGCGTCGTCTGGAGCGGGACTTTGTTTGCCCATAGCCAAAATGGCGCCGCGGGCGTCAAGGGCTGCTCCCAGACTGGTTCCTCCGTAGGGCAAAGAGCCGCTTCACCGCGGCTCTTCCTGGTAGCCGGCGAGGGGCCGGAACCGGAAGCGAGCTGTCAGGAAACCGAAGGAGCCGCGGCGGCTGAAGCAGGAAAGGAGCGTGGCGGTAGCTTACAGGCGCAATAATAATCCGCACGGCGCGAGAGCCCCGGCAGGAGCGGGAGGCGCCCTCTGGCTAAGTCGCGGCACCGGCACCATCGCCTCCCCCCCCCCGTGCGGTTCCCCAGCACTGGACGGTGAGTAGGTGCCTGGGTTCCCGGACACCCGCATCTGAAGACGCCGCCGCCGCTTCTCCTTTTTCGGGCTCTCCTGGGGCGCGAGCGGAGGAGGCGGAGTCCATACGAGCAGGGAAAGCGGGGGGTCTAAGGGACTGGGGCGCGGAGAATTCGGGGTGGTTAACCAGAGCAAGCTCGTGTTTCCAGCCTTGCAACACAGCCGCGCGATTTTAAGGCTGCAATCCTGACGGAGTCGGCTCCGAGGTAGGTGCTATTGAATCCCGTGGGTTTCACCCCCAGGGTTAGGATTGCAGCCCGAATTTCGGCAACTTTGTGGCGTTGTCAAGGATTCGGATATCTCGAACCGAAGGACAGAGATGCGGTTAGCAGTTGGGTGTTTATTCGTTGGATCCATACAGACAAGTATTTTTTGCTAAAACTGTGCACGGAAAGGAAGATCTAACAAACGAGGGGGTTAGCCCCAGGGCTCTTGGATTCGGTGTTGTTGCAGCAGAGGGACAGGAGCGCCTTTCTGAAATCTTACCTGCACAATGGGATTTGTGATCGCAATTGGCATGGTCAGAAGTATCTGGACATGCCTGCGTCCTGGAGTCCCATAACGGTGCTAAGAGTAGACCGTGAATGCACAGTAGGATGCATTGGATCAAGGGGGAAGCACTAGTTTTTTTAAAAAAAATACTGAGTAGCAGGGCTGAGAATGACACGTTCCTGCTGAGGATTTTGAAGATAGTAGGTTGGATGATAATGGCCTAGATAGGTATGAAGTTTACGGCATGTATTGCCTTAAAGGAGAATATTATGAAAATGATTTATAGGTGGTACATGACCCCAGTTAAGCTTGCAAAAATTTATCACCTGCCTGACAACAAGTGTTGGAAATGTAAAGAAGCTGAGGGAACATTCTTTCACCTTTGGTGGACATGCCCAAGGGTCAAGGCTTACTGGGAAATGATATATAATGAACTCAAGAAGGTATTTAAAATTACCTTTCCTAAGAAACCAGAGGCCTTTCTTTTGGGCATAGTTGGCCAATGGGTGCCAAAGAAAGATAGAACATTTTTTATGTATGCAACAACAGCAGCAAGAATACTTCTTGCCAAGTACTGGAAGACACAAGATTTACCCACCGTGGAGGAATGGCAGACGCAAGTGATCGACTACATGGAGATGGCTGAAATGACTGGCAGAATCCGTGATCAGGGAGAAGATTTGATTGAACAGGATTGGAAAAAGTTTAAGGACTATTTACAAAAATACTGCAAAATCTTTGAATGTTAATATGATGTGGGAAGTGAAGGTAACAGGGTTTGTGTGATTTGGTTAAATGTGAACAAAAAGAAGAATGTTAAAAAGGATAGGGGGTTATGAACAGAACATTATTATGTCATAGTATATAAGATGAGGTATGGACTAAAATAATGGAAAATCGGGACATAATAACTAGAAGAATATAAAATTAAGTATGGTTTAAATAAGGTATTGAATTTGCTGAATTTGATTGGAATAAAGAGGAACACAAAAAAGGGGGATGTGAGGAGGTCAAGACAGAGGGGTATGGAACTTTATAAATTTAAGAAAGTGGGTTTTTTCTTTTTTCTTTTTTTCTATTTTTCTGTTATATATTTTTGTTTTTTCCGTGGTATTTGTTTTTTATATGAACTTTATGAATGGAAATGATACATTTTGAAATGATGAATCTTTTGTTTTGTAAAATTTTAATAAATATTTATTTAAAAAAAAAAAAAGATAATGGCCTAGATGGACTAGCGTCTGACTCAGCAGCTTCTTATGTAATTTCTGCAGTGCCACTTCTTACCTTTACAATATGAAGTACAAGTGAGACAAATTTACTACGTTTTTGGGAAGGATTCATTTTTCTGAGACTTCCGTTTCTCTACTCTCTCAGGCCAACTTCATAGATGATAGAATTGCCATGAGGCTTTTATATGTGCTTTAATATTGCGCTTCCTGCAATGTAAAATTATTACTATTAACTTACAAAGTGCCTGCATTTTCTAAGGGCTGTGCATGTATTAAAAGAGAAGTCAGTCCCTGTAAATAGACTTACAATCTAATAGACATGATACAGAAGAGGAAAATGGAATCAGGAGGGGAAAAGAAGAAACGGGACTGGAAACCTGCTTATTCACTAGCTCATGATAGACTCATAGAATTGCATAGTTGAAAGGGACCCTGAGGGTCATCTAGTCCAACTCTCTGCAGTGTAGGCATTTCAACACGTGTTCCCCCAATACATGTGAATCAGCCCACTACCTCTGAATCAGTCCTAGAATTGTCCCTTTATTTTCCCAGATTTTGTTTATTTATTTTCTTATATGCTGCCTTTCTTCCATCATGGAACCCAAGGTGGCACACATTTTATTCTCAGGTGGTTATCCAACCAGGTGCTGCTTAGCTTCAGCAAGATGGCAGGCCCAGCTTTTGTGTCAAGATATATACCTTATAACTGATTGCACACCCGTGGATTTACAGAAACATACACTTGCTTAACTATTTCTGCTGAAATACAATGCTTAAGTTAAATGTCTTCATTTGTTTCCAGGTTCTTTTATAAGATGGGAACTCTAATTGCACTTATTGGAATATGGGTGAGCTTCTCCCTGGTAAAAGCTGATTCAAAAGCAGTGACGACTTCTTTGACTACTAAGTGGTTTTCCACACCTTTATTACTTGAAGCAAGGTAAGCAAGATGGTTAACTCAATGGTGTTTTTTTTTTAAAAAGCAATTTAAATATGTAATCTCCCATATAATTTGTGTCCCTGTGTTGCAAATGAGGGAGGCTTAGACAGTGGCTTGCCGTAAAAATACCCAGTAAATTAATTACTGAATGAAATTTGAATCCGGACTTGTGAAATGCAGTGTCATAGTAGTTTTTAAAAATAAACCCCAAAACAAATAAAACTTAACATAATGTAATGATTCCTCTCCCCTCCTTTCTTCAGTGAATTTTTAGCAGAAGAAGGTCAAGAGAAATTTTGGAGCTTTGTTGAAACCTGTCAGGATTTTGGATCATCCAGTCATGATGGTAATTATTGCTTTGCTTGGTTGCTTTGTAATCAGACAGGGTACTGTGCGCTAAATTCTTTGTAAAGGCTCATTGGTATAAATGACAAACACTTAATACAGCTGTACCTCGGAAATTGAACAGAATCCATTCTGGAAGTCCATTCGACTTCCGAAACATTCGACTTCCAAAGTGCGGCTTCTGATTGGCTGCAGGAAGCTCCTGCAGCCAATCAGAAGCCGCGGAAGCCCCATCGGACATTCGGCTTCTAAAAGAACGTTCGAAAACCGGAACACTCACTTCCGGTTTTTGATCATTTGGGAGCCGAAACGTTCAACTCCCAAGGCGTTCAGGAGTCGAGGTACGACTGTAACTTGTTTTTCTCTTTCCATTTGTAGAATAATGCTAAATATAAAAATAGTAAAGCTTTTCATTTATGCTTTACACTTTAATGGAAAATGGTAACCAGTCAAAGCTTATGCAGATATAAATTGGCCATTTAAGGCAGATCTGTAGAACTTAGTGACTGACCAAGCCAAATAAACCTGCTAGCTGCATTTCCCCACTCTGAGCCTTTATCTGTGTTGCTGCCTACTTTGGTCTTCAAAAGCAGATTTATTTTGACATGCTACAATACATAGTGGACAGCGTCCATCTTGCTGAGTCACAAGTTATACAAGCCTACTCTTAAGGGATGAAAAACTAGGGATAGGATCATACACTCTTTCCTTCCCACATGCTAATTGCCCATTCCATTTCCCCCTTTACATGTGCACCAAAACTTGAACTGTGGACAAAACACTTTTAAATAGCTAGTTCAGAAGCCAATCAGACTGGTGGAAGCAGTGACAGTTCTGTGCTTTGCCATTCTGATTGGCTGTCATTTCAGTGCTGTGCAGTAAGAAGGAGCCATTTTCTCATTGTGCAGCATGGAAGTCAAGCAAGCTGGATATGTATGTGAGAGAGGTGTGAATGCCATGTGGGTGTAACAGGAAGGTTGGGGTGGGGGAGAGAGAGCTTTGTGTATGTATGCTTTGGCCCCAGTCACTGTCTATGAGGGAATGTGGTGCCTGCAGGGATGGGGAGATGGTTCACCACCTCTTTAGAGCCTAATGACTGTAATTTATAATTGATATGTCTTTGCAAGGTTAACAAGCTAAAGTAACTAAGACATCATTATTATTAATGAAAATATATAATATTTTGTTGTAATAGAATTATGTCGTAATATAATAGAACTGCTTACTATTGAGGATCTCTCATTAAATGGATCAGACACATTCCAGAAGTCATATCTATAATGGACTTGAATTCCAAGTATATCTTAAAAGCAATTATGTGCTTAGCAATTGTAGTAGTGACCAATGAGTAGGAATAATCAAGTTCAGAGAGAGAAAGAAATATATTTTCTGCATGCAGTATTATATGGAGGTAGCCTAGGATCACAGTGTTTACCAACTTGTAGTCATATATTTCCAACTTGATATGACTGCACAGGATGCTGATTCCTTGTTTAAAATTGTGTCACTTTTTGCATACAGTTATACTGTAGTATGAACCACGACAATTATAGCTGATTTTTAAAATCCCTCTGCAATTGCATTAAAAACTAAATAGTTTACTTTGTGGGTTGACAGGTACTGATTATTCCTCTTACTATGCAATGCTACAAGCAGCTTCCCAGAATCTTTCACCTTTGCAACAGAACTTGTTGAAATTTGCCTTGTCTTTGCGCTCTTATGCAGCTACGGTTCAAGCCTTCCAGCAGGTTAGTATATAGCTTTTGGAACATTTCTGATTCTCATGTTTTCATACCGACAGTAATGCAAAAGGAAACACTGGGTGTCTCCTCTCCCTGAACTAGCAACCTAAGCCTTGTATGTGACCATATTACAATGACTAATTTTTTGACAATGACTGACTATACTGTGTATATTGGGAGTGGTAATATGTTGATGGACCTTATTGAGTTGACAGATAATATCATCTTCCCTGATTGCTTGCCAGCCTAGACACCAAGGTTAGGTGTTGTGTCTAGGCATTGACAATCTTCCACCTCTTTCCTGACCACCGCCCAGAGAAGTATTGGGCATGGTACCAGTGCTGCAAAAGTTACCATATTTTTCGCCCTATAGGATGCACCGTCCCATAAGGCGCACCTAGTTTTTTGGGGGGGAAATAAAGGGGGAAAATTATTTCCCCCCAGGCACAGGGCTGGGGCGGGGGAAACCCGAGCTTCCCCTGACCCCAGCCCCCAGAACAGGCAACTCTCTGCAAATGGTGGGAGCCCAGCGCCGGGCTCTCGGGCCTTGCGGAGACCTGCGCGAAGCCTGGAGAGCGAGAGGGGTTGGTGCGCACCGACCCCTCTCGCTCTCCAGGCTTCAGCGAAAGCCTGCATTCGCCCCATAGGACGCACACACATTTCCCCTTCATTTCTGGAGGGGAAAAAGTGTGTCCTATAGGGCGAAAAATATGGTACCACATGGATATTTATGTTCCTTTAAAAAAAACCCAAAACTTAAATTTAAAAGGAATGGTTTCTCATTTTGCAATTGTAAAGGAAACTGCTTCAGTATCCTGCCCACCATCTTGTTCGCCTACCATTCCTCAATAGCTGCTCACCCAACATTAATAATAAACACAACACAAGACCGAGATAAAGAAAAGAGGGGAGAGAGATGGGGGGGAAGGGAAGGGAACAAATAAAGTTGCTGTAAGATTATCCCTCTTTCTCTCATTTAGCTCCAAGACAGGAGACCTTTCTTGATTGATTATAAAATGGAGTGATCTTTATTTTGTGTGGTATTTGTCTTTGAAAGAATCTAAGAAGTTTATTCTACCTTCCTTGCTGGTATCCATCTGGGCTGGAAGCAGAAAAGCTGTGCAAATGCCCCCATTCCACAAGTCGTGGCCAGTTTTTTTGATGCGATTCAGTGCTCTACTGTTCGTTCATATGGATCAAAAATGACAATGCACAGATGAATCTATTAGAAGCAGAGTATCTTGTGATGCTGTTACTATGACCATGATGCGATTCCCCCCCCCCCCATAAAAAGGTGGACATCTTACTATAATAGATCCATTTTAATACAGATAGCAGCTGATGAGCCGCCACCAGAGGGATGTAATGCATTTTTTGTTGTACATGGAGAGAAGACTTGTGAATCTGACAAACTCAAAATGCTTCTACAAACAGCTTCAGAAAGGTAGTTTTATTTTGTACCAAGGCAACTATGCTGCTGCTTATTTTGTTAAAATAGGGCAATGATTTCACAGTTTCATGATGTTTAAATAATTTTATTGTACACTGCTTTGCTATTTTTTATGAGTGATTTATAAATATTCTGATTAAATGATTGATTACAATCTTAAGATGTTGCTACTTTGGACATAAGGTCCCAGAGTGGGATGCAATCATAAGATTCTGGGGTGGGTTACAACAATAGATTACAACAAAGATACAAATAGATAAAACCATTACAATTATAAAACGCATACTGTTCAGTTCCATTTGCAATGGCTTTATAAGTTACACCATTTTAGGAATTCATTCAGTTCCACAATCGTGAGAAGCAGAGCAATAAAGTGCTGGGATTTCCATATGGAAATCTTATTTTAATTCTTCATGAATCACATTTAATGATACAAGCATTAGAATAAGGACTGTCATAGTTACCTATTTATGTCTCTTCTATATGTTCAGTGTAGTCATAAGCATTATCTAATCTTGTTTAAGCACAGTATTTATATTGGGGTGTTCGTCTTGTTCTAGGCCAAAGCCTTTTATATTCAAGGGCGACCACAAATACCCAGTCTCAGACCCCGAAAGTCCTGTGGTAATCTTGTATGCTGAGATTGGCTCTGAGGAGATGTCTAGATTTCACAGACTACTTGTATCAAAAGTCAATGCTGGAGAAATCACCTACATTCTTAGGCATTACATCGCTGTAAGTACTAAAACAATTTTAGGAAAGTCCACATGATTTCAAGTATTTTTCAGGAACAATATTTGTTATTTAAGTGCCACTTCAGGAATATTTTGCATTGAGTTCTAAAATCGTGTGTGTTTTTATATAAACCATATTGCCAGTTTTTGGTTGCTTTCAATATTGCAACATTTGTGTGTTTTGAAAGAGGGTCTATCTTTTCTGATTATATTCAAAGATTTATTCCTTTGTTCGTACAAGACAACTGTGAAGCTGAATCTAGACTCACTGTTTTAAAGATCTAGAAGCTATTAGGTCTCAATTTGAAGAGGTAATAGATTCAGGATATTTCTGGTTACAGTTCTTTTTATAGTCTTACTGCCCCTTATGACTTTTGTGGCAATGTGCAATGAAATTTGAGGTTCCAGATATGTAAATACCAGCATGAGAAGCATTGCCTAGACAGCAGGAATCACTACAACAGCTTGTTAGATGGAAGCTACATTTGTCATCCTCCTACCAGCTGGAGTTCTGAATTGGGCTGCAACTTTCTTATCACAGAGAGGGTGTGTGTGTGTGTGTTTATAGCTGAGCTGCAACACAGCTGGGCACTTGTTCCAAGTTTAAATCAGGATGGACCAACTGCCTGTGATTATGGTCTGGCAAAGTTGGGAGAGATAAACCTAGCAAATGTCTTGTTGTGCCCATGTTACCTTGCTTTTACTCCTTTCTCTCTTGTAGAATCCAAGTAAAGAAAGAGTCTACCTGTCAGGCTATGGTGTGGAGCTGGCCATTAAAAGCACAGAATATAAGGCCAAGGATGATACCCAGGTGAAAGGTGAATTCCTACCTTAAGAGCAGTGATGGTTCCACCATGAACTGGAATATGTTCCAAAGTTGTTTTTAAAATTCTCCTCATATGCTCTTGTTGTTATTCTATTTAGAATTGAATCACTTTTTCAGGGTATATTAGCAATACGCTGCAGTAATCTAAATCATTCGTATTTATTTATATACAACCTTTCCACAAGGAAATTCTGCTCAAAATGGCTTGTAACAAGCTAAATAACAATAAATGAAAACCCACTGAGTAGCAATCACTCTGGAATTGATTGCACGTTGACAGGAGCTGCTGAAGCTAGACTAGGCAACCTTTGGATTGATACTCTTAAGGACTGGAAGGTTCATGCATATATTGATGTACTTTAGGATGAGGCAACTTGTCCAGGCAACCCATTAGCTTCCCTTGACGTGGCAGGATTGTGTAGGTTACCAGTTCAAGCTGGAGTGGGAAGCTTGTCTGGACTTGCTCTCTCCCTGGCTGTTAGCAATCTGTGTGCCCAATTTCCCCTCAGGACCCAGTTTCAGGGTCTTGCCTCACACTTCATTCTTCATCTTCTGCTTTCCTTGCAAAGCTGCCTAACCTCTTACACACATGTTTAATTTACTCCTGCAGATCCTTTTTTATGATAATAAGCTGTGGTGCATGAAAAGTAGCACATTTTCTAAATGAAGGAAAAGCCATTATAATTTTTATCTGTGTTTTGTATATCCTACTTTGTGTTAATCCCACCCTTCCACCAGTTTGCTGGCTTCAAATGCTACTAGCATGGTGTTGGCTACTAAGTAAAAACTTGCAGAAAAACATGCAGAGGCAGAATGAGGAGTGTCGTCATCGTTCTGTCCTTTTTTGTGCAACAAGCCACTTCTTTAGAAAAATGTATTTGATGTTTGCTCCCTCTGGAGCCAGAGTGAGGAAGAGTCTCATTCTGAGACTCTTCACAGTGGCAGTGGAGAGCAGCACCAGATTATTCACTGGTTGACAGAAGTAGCAGCATAAAACCCTCAGGGAATGAGTGGCAAGGAATGTCACTGTTCCCCCCTCACCAGGGAATAACCCCATTACACTTTGGTGCCTGCTGTAAGAAATTGCAGCAATTGTCTACTTATCTTAGAAACAAGATGTGCTTGCTGTTACGGCTGTCTGCAGTGCTAATATTGTGTGCTGAAGGCT
Source organism: Podarcis raffonei (assembly GCF_027172205.1). Lineage (NCBI taxonomy): Eukaryota > Metazoa > Chordata > Lepidosauria > Squamata > Lacertidae > Podarcis > Podarcis raffonei. The sequence continues at coordinate 61,790,543 of NC_070606.1, read as the reverse complement.
TGCAAAGCTTGTCAGACGCTTTATGACTGATCGTTTCCTAAATGGTATCATAATCAGGAGTTTTTTCTTGTTTCTATAGGTGCAGATGTGAATGCAACAGTAATAGGTGAAAATGACCCCATTGATGAAGTGCAGGGATTTCTATTTGGAAAACTGAGGTACGTCATGCCCTTGACAAACGTGTTCATTTGCCTTGGCTTTTCCACCTAAAGCATTCCAGAAACCAACTTGCAAGGAAATACATAAAGAACACTGCAGGGAGGGGACTCCGTAATAGTGCACATGTTTTGCTTGTGAAAGGTCCCAGGTTCGGTCCCGGCATCAGCAGGTGAGGATGGGAAGGACTTCTACCTGAAACCCTGGAGAGCTGCTGCCAGTCAGTGTTGGCAGTCTTGAGTTATATGGGCCTATTAAACTGTATACAGCAGCTTCCTCTGTTACTTTTAGCTGCATTTTCCGACTTAAGCCTACAAAATATTAAGAAAAGGGACCCAAATCCACATCTATTAAGGGCAGTTGTGCTGGAAGGTAAACAGCGTTTCCATGTGCTGCTCTGGTTCGCCAGAAGTGGCTTAGTCATGACCCGGAAGCTGTCTGCAGACAAACGCCGGCTCCCTCGGCCTATAGAGCGAGATGAGCGCGCAACCCCAGAGTCGTCCGCTAATGGTCAGGGGTACCTTTACCTTTAATAATATAGGTTTCCTTAATTCATTTTTTATTCCAGGCAGTTGCACCCCAGTTTGAAAGAAGAACTGAAAGAACTAAGAAAACATCTTGTTGAAAGCACCAATGAAATGGCACCCTTAAAAGTGTGGCAATTACAAGGTAAGTAACCTCTCTCCTGCAAATCTGAAATGTGAACTTCAACTTCCTAGGAGCTCTTACGCTGCACTTAAGTTCTTATATACACACACTAAAAATTTATTATGATTTCGTTACGAAGTGCTCCTGTGTCAGCAGAAGCATCCATAAATGCAACCGTTCCTGGAACAGATACAAGCACGAAGACACTTTCCATCAGCACCGCCCCAAGGCATTTTCCCTTTGTACAAAGCATCAAATTGAATGCAGTTGCATTTTTTACACGCTAACATATTTCAAAGCACAGGTTCCTTCTTCAGCAACCATCTTAAACTTTTGAATTACATAGAATAGCTGAAGTAGTTTCCTCATGGTGCCAGATAGGTACAATATTTCTGCAAACTGCTTCAGCTCTTCTGCATACTTTGAAGAAGAAAACTTTGCTCCTAACAGCATTCACCTGGAGTTCATCTTCTATGTCTTCAATCCAAAACCCCATTGTGCCTGGCTGGGATGAAGGTGACCCTCTACCCACAGAGTGATGCCAGCATCAACTCCCAGCTCCTCATTCCACCTAGTGGTAGCTCATGGAAAGCCCCTATATGGGGTGTTCTAGGGAAGGGACTGAGCCAGCCCCATGACTGTCACTGCTGGATCCCAAGCAGACCCCACTGCTGCCTTGTGATGTCGTCAAGCCAAATCATTGCACCAGCTCCAGGCTGCCACAGTGATTTGCCTGCGTCTTCTGCTGTGGCCAGCAGGAGCAAGAAGGCTGCCAATGTGGTGACAACACAACCCTGCCACTGCCTGCCAGAGCTTTGGACTGCTCTGTTAGTTGGTGTTAAGCAAACAAGTTCCTCCTTTTGCATTCTTCTTATTTCGGTGCCTCCAATTTTTTTTTTTGCGCCAGTTGCATTCTTCACAGCTGCATTATAGTTACGGCTCATAGTTGCATTATAGATAACTCAAGGTGACGAAAGACTGCAATCCTGAACACACTTGGGTGTAAGCCCCATTGGATGCAGTGGCATTTTCTTCTGAGTAAACCAGCGCGGTAAAATTTTCAAATCCTTCTGATTCATTTCCAACTGGTGAATGTTTCTCGGCATTATATCCAGTTGTATGAATTTTGTACTCTGCTAAGAACAGAACATTGGTGGATGCGCTGGCTTGATCCAGGGATGCCTTTACACATGAACTCCGCTTCAGCCATGTGAGCAGTTTCATCAAAGTGCGTGAGAGGAATAATTGGGTGTTTAAGAGCTTCAAGAGATTAGGCTGATCTTGGCACCTAGCAGAGTTAAGCTTTACAACGTTCCAGGTTTGAAGGACTGCCTTATGATTGAACTATTTTCAATTTTAGATCTGAGCTTCCAAACTGCTGCTCGTATTCTGGCTGCTCCTACGGTGGATGCTTTGATGGTCATGAAAGATCTAAGTCAGAATTTTCCCACAAAGGCTAGGTAACTGCTGCTGCTAAGCAAATGTAGATTATTGTGCTGTTTACTTTGGTGAAAGTGATCAAAGATCTCAGAGTAGATTGGGGATTCTGGTTGTTGAAACGGAAACAAACTTCTTTGGCCCCCTTACTTGTGGGGAAATGGTTGCCCCAGTGTGGTCCATCCAGCTTCCACCAGCTAACTGATAGTTTGGCAACGAGCAATTGTGGAATTAGATCATTTCAAAAGGGAAGACTTGCTTTTCAACATCTCTGCTATAATTTTGCTCTTAATACCTTGAAAACTTTGGTTTGAATTGGTGGTGAAATACCCCTTGCATATTTGAAAATATTAAATATGGCCACCTTGGAAGTTCAATGAAAATGCAGGGTGTTTCTCTGATAAAGTAGAGACAATTTGACAGCAGAAAGGATTCACATATACAGAAAGGTGTTGGAGGTGGAGAAAATGCCTGCGTTCAGCCAGGAATAAGAAAATCATTCATAATCGGTTTGCGAGGAACTGGGGCAGGAAAGACATAACCGGGCAGCTATACAGCCAACAACAACCTGCACTGATCATATCTTCAGTGAGGGGGGCAGGCTATATCAGAAAAGTCAGTATTTCTGCATCATCGGTACTACAGCATTTGTAATCTTAAGTGCATATTAGTGTTTTCTATTAAATAAGAGATGTTAAGTTCATAGTTGGCTCAGATTACCTATCTCTTTTAAGGGATAATAACTTCCTCCTGGTATGTGTCCTTTTGGATTTAAAAGCTGAAAGCACTTAATTCTTGTGCAACCATTTTTGGCACAAATTTTGAAGATGTCAAACTCCGTAGGGTTTAATATGTGGAGTCCCCCCCCCCCCATTGATTGCACTAGATAGCTTAAATGAAATAGATTGTTGTCCTTGCAGTTGCAATGTTTTTTATACTGTGTGAATTCCAATATCTGTTTACTTGTAACAATTGTATGCCCTAGTGGGACATGTTGGAGTGGAACAGATATAAAAACAAAAGAAGAGGTAGGACAGGCAATTAATGATAACATGTGACTCTTTTGGTTTCTGTAGGGCAATAACAAAAACAGTTGTTTCTTCAGAACTCAGATCAGAAATTGAAGAGAACCAAAAGGTAATTGTATGGAGCCTTATTGTATTGGAGCCTCTTGGCAAAATAGGGATTTGAACCTTGGTCTTCTGGGCTGACACTTGCCATTAAGCCACACTGCCTCTCTGTATTTAAAAAGTACATATTATCGAGCTCAAAATACTTGGAAATGCTGTTCTTCTTCCAGAATGTCCAGAATGTTTTGTTGGTTTCTGGTTGTACTGTAGTAGCTACAGCTTAGGGCAGAATTTGGAGGAAAGGTTCTTTATCATATCATAGAACCATAGAATTGTAGATTTGGAAGGGGCACCGAGGGCCATCTAGTCTAACCCCCTGCAATGCAGGAATCTCATCTAAAGCATCTAGGACAGATGGCCATCCAACCTCTTAAAAACCTCCCGTGAAGAAGACTCCACTACCTTCTGAGGGAGTTTGTTCCAGTGAACCCTAACACTGTTCTGTGCAAGGTTTATATTCTACAAGCTCAGAAACTATGAGCCAAGTGGCTCTTAACTGGTTTTACCTGGATATTTCCCAGGGAATAGTCACAAGCAGTTACTCAAGGAGAACTTGGCCTTTTGGGTTTTGCCTTGCTTTTGAATAAGTCCCACTGCGTGTCAAACATGAAACTTAGTGGCTTCTGTGATGTGTTCTGGGGATTAAACAAATAGAAACTCCTGGCACAGCAGGAGCAGTACAATCCCCTCAATTGACTTCTTTATCTCTGTTTAAAACTGAAATCACAGCGTAATTGAATCTGCTGCATAATATCTGTTTAACTTTCTCTTTAAGGGAATAATGTATCTATCTATCTGCATATCTATTTACTGTAAGAAATGTCAGGGTGAATGTGCAAAATATCAGGAATGCTGTCTTAACAAGCTCCCTGAAGAGTCCCATTCTAGAAAAGAATTACCTCAGAGGAACTGGGTTGTCACAGCAATTAGAAAAGAAACAATGGGGCAGAATGTTGTTCAGATATCAGAATATAAATACCACATAACAGTTCAGCATAACAGGTTTTAACAGTGCAATACCAGACATGTTTACCTAAAAGTAAGCCCCACTAAATAAGTATAGGATTGCAACCTAGATTGCTCTAAATCTACATTGAGGACTGAACTTTGCAATTTACATGGCACAAAAAAAAAGCTTATTAGTATTATATATGAATCTCATTCTTGAGGGTAGGTTGGTTGAAGTGAGAGAAGTAACTTTGGTAAGATTATTTTTCTTTGTTTGATTTAGCCCCCAGAGGTGACCTCTGACAGCTTTGTTCGCACATTTTGATTTCATCTGAATGCAAATGATGGCCACTGATAGTGGCCTTTATATTTTTTGCTTATGGTACACAAACTTTATTCCTTTTACATCCCTTTTACATCAGTCTCTGTTATACTTTCAGCTAGTAAGCTGCCAACCCCATATCATATATCAGCCATATATCATAAATACCTCAATATTCCTTAAAATGGCTAACATGATTCTAGAGTATGATAAAACCACTTCGTTAAATTTATTTATCAGTCAAGTGTGTAGGCAGATTGCTTGAGGACAAGTAAATAGTTGGTCCATTTTACTTCCCCATGTCTACATAGAATTTTGGATGCTATAAAGAAGAGCAGGAATTGAAATGGGAGCACAGCTTGTAATTGCTCCACATCATCAAAGAATGGGCAGTCAGCAGGCCTTATTTAGCATGCAATCCAAACCCCTGGTGGTTGGCAGCAGGGCTTAACAGGTGCTACAATAGCATCTGGAGTCTCTCTGCTTGTGCCTGGCAGGGTGCAAGGTGTGATGGGTAGGAAAATATTTTAGTTCAGTGGCACCAGCTCCAGGTTGATGCAACAGAGAGGACTGGATTAACTTGGAGGTACTTAGAAGCCAATGAATACAGGCAGCAACCATTTTGCACACGTCCACCAATGTGTGGGTCCTTTTGGATTTGGAACAGGGCAGAATGGGGGCGGGTTGGGTTTATGTGCACTCCACTGAGGTGCGCAGGGGCCAGGAATGGAACCCCTGTGCAAAATGGTCGTCACCTGTACTTGGCTGCTCCAGTTCAATTGAAAGTTCATTGGTAGGTGAGCCCTGCTAATGGCAGAGCATGAACACAGGTAAAGGGAAAGCTCCTCCTCCAGACTCCTTCCTGTGTGGTGGATCAGGGGTTTGGATCGCTCTGTTAATACCTCATCATTCTATTTTTATCGTTAGATAATTCACACTCTGTGCTGCATTAGATTAATACGGATAGCTGATTTGCTATCCAGGCAGGACCAACTGAATTTCCATTTCTGGGATCAGTTAATATTTTAAATCTTTGAAAAGATTTGATCTTAAGTTATGTATTCTTCAAGTCTAGTATTTTAAAAAGTCTATTAATGTCTTTGTTGCACTTTTTCCTCAGTACTTCAAAGGAACCTTAGGTTTGCAATCTGGGGATTCTGCCCTGTTCATCAATGGGCTGCACATAGATCTAGACACACAGGACATATTTAGGTATGAACTCTTCAAATTCTTCTTAATTTAGGTTACAGTATAGCAATATAAAATGCTACAGTATTATCAGCTGGTGGCATTCTAAAGTTTTATCTGATCTGTGCTCTTTCTAGTTTGTTTGATGTCCTGAGGAACGAAGCTCGTGTTATGGAAGGGCTGCATAGTTTGGGAATTGTTGGCCTTTCCATGCACAATGTGTTAAAGCTGAACATCCAGCCATCGGACTCTGACTATGCTGTAGATATCAGAAGTCCTGCTATTTCAGTGAGTATGTGGGGTGAGATTTCCATCGATCAGTAAAAAAAATCATTCACAGTATGTTACATATCCTGGTACACTTGTGTAAATTCTTTGAGGCAAGTCTTGAACCTTATTTTAGTTCAACATACAAATCCATACAGTTCAGTTACTTCCACTGCAATTGAATCGCTAAATAGTGGCCCTAAATTGAAATAAGTTCTAATCGTCCAAGCAACAAGTATTTTTAATTTATTTTGTTTGACTTTCTTTTCTTTTTAGTGGATCAATAATCTTGAAGTTGACAGCAGATACAATTCTTGGCCTTCCAGTGTCCAGGAGCTGCTGCGCCCTACTTTCCCTGGTGTAATCAGACAAATAAGGAAAAACTTCCATAATTTTGTAAGTGGTTTGGTCTATGAACTTCACTCTAAGATTTCAAGAGTTGGGCAACTTAAGATTTTATTTGTATGCAATGTTTTAATTAATTTCTATGGTAAGTTTTCCACTAAAATTAAGACAATCCTATATATTTAGCTTAGTATATCTGTTCCAATATAAAAAAAACCCATACAAATAAGAATCCATAGAGAGATCTAAAACATATTTAAAATTAAAATTGTGAAGCATGGTTCTCATCCTTCTGAAGTGATGTAATGGCACCTGAATCCTTACTTTGCTATGACTTTCAGGTACTCATCGTAGACCCGTCCCATGAGAGCTCGGCAGAGTTGCTTAGCGTGGCTGAAATGTTCCTTAGTAACCACATACCATTGAGGTAATGCTGCAGTTTCTATGGGTGTGGAACTTACAATTTTATTTTTGAAGCTGAGTAATGTCCACAGCCGATCACCTTTCCAAACCTATGAAAAGTACATATTTGGCATGATGGGAGTTTTTCTTGAGCAACTGTGCATCTCCACTACCTCTTATTCCTAACTGTATGAGAGAGGAGCCTTTTGGGTCTGATCACATATGGGAGGTATCTGGAGGTCCTGGTTTGTACCAAGTGGCTGTGGGAAATCTGATATGGGGCACATGCTTATGCCTATGATGTGAGTTTTGCACACATGTGAAATACCACAGACATGGAGGAATGATGCAGATGTAACATTATATGGCTGTGTACCACAATGCCTCCTCCTCCTCATGGATGACTTCTCCACACCAGCCAGATTCATGGCTCAGTCCATGTCTGCACCAATGTCAGCCATTGTTAATGCTAACCAGGTCTGGCTCCTAACTCGGGATTTGAAACCAGAGCCTGGTGTTAGTTCCATTGTCTGGTTAGGATTGAACCCTGGTTAGCATTAACCTTGGTTAGTTGTGCATCAAGAAAGGAAGGGGTTGCAGGGGAAAGAGCACAATCCGACAGCTCATTCCTACATCCCTTCAACCACTGATAAAGGATTGGTAGTATTTAGTGGTGGTCACTGTCACTCGTGTTCACAAACCTAAACATTTCCACTGCAGATGCTGTGCTTTTGAATATCTGATTTGGATTTTAGTCTGTTTTCTTTTGTTTTGTTAATAGGATTGGACTGGTTTTTGTGGTTAATGACTCTGAAGATGTTGATGGTTTACAAGATGCTGGGGTCGCCCTCCTTCGAGCCTACAATTACGTTGCGCAAGAAGTTGATAATAATTTTGCCTTCCAGACGGTTATATCTGTGAGTGTTTTGGAGAGAATTAATGCAGCTGTATTTGTTTATGTCAGCCTTGAGGCTGTTGCAACAAGAAGAGACACTTCTTGTTGCAGCAGTTTGCCTTTTCAGAATATTTGGGTTAATGATTATGAAAGTGGTAATGTACTTGCTGTCAGTGATATGAGGGCAGGTTCTGTTGTGAGTTCTTGACCATCTCTTTCCTGGAAGGATAACTTTTCTTGCCAAAGCCACTTTTCTCCCACTGCACTGTTCTCCAAGTTAAGCTGTAAAATCGAAGTTACATGTGCTCCCTCTTGTGCATTCCTGATGTAAATGTAATAGAAAGGTAAGGTGAGGAACGATCTGGTACACTGTTGTGCATTTTCACATCTTCTCCTTATCCTGTAACTATAGTGATGGCAGCATGGGATTGGAAGATAGGGGGGCAGAATATAAATCATCCTAGGCACCACAATGAGGCTTTTAATGCTCCCCTTCCCTTACTCCTGTCTCCACCCTGGTCCCTCTACCTTATTGCTGATGTACCTGTGCAATTGAGAGCTTGTTGTCACAGTCATACTTGTCTCTTGGCCAAGGCTTGTATGTGTTTGGGGGGGGAGTGGGTAAGAGTGGATTCCTCCATCCTTCCTGCCCTACATTGTGTGCCATGTGCTGTCTTCCCTTTCCTGTTGTCCCTGCAGTTTGATTTTAGCCTTCAACTCGCTCTTAACAAAGTTGGTTCATAATGGTGATCGGCCTTTTTTAGAGGCTCATCCATGCCACCATCAGTAATTTACTTCCCCTCATGACATTCTGCTGGGCACTTAAACATCTTCGGAAAATAAAGATATTGGGAGAACTCATGAGAAACTTTTCACTGTAAGAACTTGTAAAATAGATGACCAAAGCAGTGTGTAATGCATGCATGCATACAGCCATCTATCTGTCTGTACTGTATGATATGTATAATTATTTTCCTGCAGACATCAGCTTTGCAGGTCTAGCCTACACCAAGTGTTGGGCTGTAGTTGCTCTATAAAACACTGCACATGAGCAAAAAATGAGGCTGCTACTTTTGTCACTTTTGTTTACCTTAGGCCTGGGGATGATGGAACAAAAAGACTAAGCCAAACACTTCATGGATAATGTGGGTTTTGAAATTGGGTTAGTAGAAAGAGAGAAGAGGCACTGCTGAGGTCTTCCTGGAGGGAGTTTGATACATAAGGGCAGGCAAAGCGAAATTGAGAGAGCAGCTGATTTATTGATGATCCTCTGAAGTGTAAGGAGAAGAGGTAATGTTTTTAACTGTGCATGTGTCAATGTTTTCTTGACAGATATACAACAAAGTAAATACAGGAGAAAAACTCAAGGTGGAGCATGTGGTTAGTGTTCTTGAGAAGCAGTATCCTTATGTAGAAGTGAACAGCATCTTAGGAGTTGATTCTGCTTATGATCACAATAGGAAGGTAAGGCGTTCATGTGTCTGGCTTATCCGATTTCAAACCCCATAACTCTTTTTGTGGAATAAAATTTCTGCCAAACTATTCACTGGAGTGATCAGAGGTGCCAACAGGATTTTCTGGGCCAGTTACAGCAGTATTTACCCCCCCATAACCTGCTTTCACATAGGTTGTTTTGGAAATATGGACTATGTTGCAATAGATAAAGTCAGTAGAGGCAGAAAGAAAAAAAATCTTATTTGTATCTTTTGTACATTTCAGGAAGGACGTGGCTACTACGAACAGACAGGTGTGGGGCCCTTACCTATTGTGCTTTTCAACGGAATGCCCTTTCAAAAGGAACAACTAGATCCCGATGAACTAGAAACTGTGACAATGCATAAAATACTAGAAACCACCAGCTTTTTCCAGAGGGCTGTGTATTTGGTAAGCCATGTTGCTTGTAGTCTGGGATTTCAGACTTAAGATGATGGCTAAGATTCAAAGAGCTGTGCAGCTAGTTTTCTGCTTCTAAGCAGGCTGTAGGTTTACCTTTCCCATATGGCAGCCCCTCATTGCCACAGAGGAACCTACTATGTCACAGTTCTGCTGTTCCAAGAATTGTAAAAATCCAAAGGGTTGCACATAAGAAGCAATTTAACATCTTGCAAAATATTGAGATGCTACTGTGTCTTTAAATGACCTCTTTGAAGGGGAGGTTCTGAGAGAAGAAGGAATAAAACTAAAAATTTAAAAAATGATTTGACTTCTCAATATTATTCTGATTTTCAGACCAGTTCCAAAACATGCTTTTTGTTTGTTTGAGGGTATTAGATCTGATTTTTTCTTTCTTTTTCAGGGTGAATTATCAAATGATCAAGATGTGGTTGAATATATCATGAACCAGCCTAATGTTGTGCCAAGAATCAACTCACGGATCTTGATGTCTGACAGAGAGTACCTAGATTTAACCGCAACTAGTAAGGCACACTTGCTGTTGAATCCATACAAAATTTTAATAACAACAACAATAACTTGTTAGTGGACAATAAGATCTGATTTGGACACTAGTTTGTACTCCCCCCCCATTTCTGGCATGGCCACAAGCTGTTCAGAAATACCCACTTCCATGTTAAACTAAGTGTGCAGTTTGTTGTTTTGTCCAAACTTGGACAAACTGCAGTTAGTTTAGACTGTGGTTGGTCAAGACAAATAAAAAATACAATTATTCTAATCTTAGAAGCAAATAAATGTTTCCAGTCTCCTCCTCATGGATGTGGCAGAGTAGGAGGGGAGATGAAGGAATTCACTAGCTGAAGCCTCCTGCAGACAACACTGTATTCAAGCATTCTATTTAAATAATAATAAACAAACAAACAAATTATTTATTTATTTATACCCCACACATTTGGCTGGGTTTCCCTAGCCACTCTGGGCAGCTTCCAACAAAGATTAAAAACACACTAAAACATCAGTCATTTAAAAACCTCCCTGAACTTGGCTGCCTTCAGATGTCTTCTAAATGTCAGATAGTTGTTTATCTCTTTGACATCTGATGGGAGGGTGTTCCACAGGGCAGGTGCCGCTACTAAGAAGGCCCTCTGCCTGGTTCCCTGTAACTTGGCTTCTCGCGGTGAGGGAACTGCCAGAAGGCCCTTGGTGCTGGATCTCAGTGTCCAGGCAGAATGATGGGGGTGGAGATGCTCCTTCAGGTATACTGGTAAATGTTGTTTGAGAGTTTGAAAGTTTTCAGGCATTTTGTATTGGAGAAATACAAGGGCTCCGTACTTTTATTGGGTGGTTTTCTGCCCTTTCTCACTCCTAGCCCCTGTTCCTTGACTTTGCAGCTGTTCTTGCCTATGCTTTATCATTCTTGGCCTTTGCTCATCTCTGTCCTTGTCCAAATTCTACGATGAATTATTTAGGAACATGCCCTGTAGGAACATTTTATTGGGAATTTGCTACCAAAGAGGGTAATTTTCTTTTTAAAATAAAATTAATAGAATTTGATTTAAAGTGGTGATTGTTGATGAGTTAATGTTTTTCTTGCAGATAATTTCTTTGTGGATGATTATGCTAGATTTACATTCATGGATTCCAAGCACAAGACAGCTGCTATAGCCAACAGCATGACCTACATGACCAAGAAAGGTACAATTATGGGAGTCCTGTCTCTTTCCCTTTTGTAGTCTGCACATGAATGTTTATTCTGCTACTTCATTAGCCAGGGTTCCTTTTGCATTGTGAATCATAGCAAGGCATTTTTAAAATGTTTCTAATGATGCCATGTTACCGCTCCTTCTTTGTGCCAGTTGTAATCTCACTTTGCCCTCCAGTTTGATCCTTAAATGTATACCCAGTTTTATCTGATCAAGTTCTTCGGTTGTTCATAAAGGCTCCATAGATTTAGCATGTCATTATGGCTTTGCCATAATCTGAAGAACCAGGTACTGTAGAAGAAAACAGTACAGATTGGTTCATAATGTTAAAAAGTATTTGCATGGCATTTCTTTGGCCTGTCTAGCTTCCAGGCAGCATCATATTTTCTGTTGTCTTAATTGATTTCCTCTGCTAGACTTGGTCTGTACTTGAAGCAGGGCGAGAGGTACTTGCTCAGCCTGCTCCCAGATATGCTTGTTTATTACTCACAGAGCATATTTTCTACCACCTTGCAGAGCAGCCTTCTGTGCTGGCTGGGGCTAATGGAATTTATCATTTAAAATAGGCATGGCTAAACTTGGCCCTCCAGATGTTTTGGGACTACAACTCCCATCATCCCTAGCTAACAGGACCAGTGGGAACTATAGTCCCAAAACATCTGGAGGGCCAAGTTTGGCCATGCCTGATCTAAAACATCTGGAGTGCACCAGGTTGCAAAGACTTTCAGAGTCGCCTTTTCTCTTGCATTTGCTGTGTAGACCCAACAGTAGTCAAATGCTAGTCTTGTTTATTGGGAAATGTTAGCTTGGAACTTCACCATTTAATTTCACTTAGTTTATTAATGTATATGGATATATGAGCAATATGTTTCTTTATAGAAAATGGAAGTGTTAATTGCTTTTGAAAATAGCCCAATAGCAGCCAATGGTAGTTGGGCTTAGAATTGTATTGGGCTTAGAATAGTATTGCAGCTGTTGCTAAGACATTTTAAAACACACCCACCTACCCTAAAATCACTAATTCTTCACTTCGTTACCACATTTCTTATTTATTGCTTAACAATAAAAGACTACAAGTTGACTGAATATATGCCAAAGGAGCAAATAAGCTTAGGAGAAAAATGGGATGAAATATAGTGCTATTGCAATTCTGCATTTATGTGTAAGTTATTACTTTGGGCTTTTATAGCCATTATGGGCTTTTTTTTGGCTTGGATTTTCATATAAAATTGTCAAATCAAGGCTTTATTCTGATTTATTATGCCTTTGCAAACCATGCACAGCTTAGGTAATGAGTCTGGGAGAGAGGGGGGAGTCACATGCTCCCATCCTTAGCCCCTCTCTTCTGTCTCTCTGCTAAGGCCTATGTTGGCACCAACTTTAGCTACAGATAATGCGAACCAGAGATTGCTATTGACTGTGATTGAAGCCAATCTCAACAACCTGGTTAATATAAATCCTGAAAAAATTCTCCTTGTTGTCCATAACCCTGGTGAAGTTGCAAGTAAGAGATGAAGAATTAGAGGAAGCATAAATATGTCAAATTCTGTGTTGGATTGTGTCTGTGGGCTTCAGCAATTCTTCTGAAGAAACAGACTTCCTTGCTTCATTCTAGTGATGTACCACAAATATAGAACATGCTCCCTGTTTGATTTTGAACAGCACATGAAAACATTCTTGATCCTCTCTGGCTTTTGATGTAGGAGTATCTAATGTGTTTGTTTTGTAGTGAGTGTGTGTGTGTGTGGTTTTATTTAGTTCTCTTCTATAAGTCACTTTGAATATAACAGCTAAGGAAGGGCACTTGAGACATTCTACAAAAGCTTAGTTTGGGGATTTTGTTTTGGTAGATTTATCAATGATTGACCAAGTCTTCTTGCCTGTCTAGGTTTTTAACACCAACAACTTAAAAAAGGGGTAAACTAAACATTTTATCCATCATTAAGGAACCCGCTCATTAAGACTCATTACTAGAGGTGCCCTTGGCCTCATCTTACAGTGGTTTTTTGAATTGTTTCGGATATTGAGCTCCAACTATCTAGGTGAAAACCTTGGAATAGTCTGACCAGCAAGCTGCAATCTAGAACCTTGTCCTACTTGGCAGGTTCTAATCTCCTCCTGTGGTGAAAATGTGGTTTTGGGTCCCCTTACACAACCACAGTTAGGCAACAGCTAAAGCCTCCCTGGAACCTTTAGAGTCTAAAGTTTAGATCCTGGCAATTATGGGCAAGTTTAATGTGTATTGTCTAGGTATGGTGATAAGAGCAGATAGTAGTGGGCAGCTAGCTCTAGGTTCGATTAAATGAGACAACCTGACTTCAGGCCTTGGTTTGTTACAGAAAATGTTCTTGTCACACTAGTGGATCATCTTTGTTGCAAGGTAGCATGGGGCACTGTGCGCCTGTTCATTTTCCAGTACCCCTCAATGACTTAATATCAACCATGCTATCCTCCTGGTGGGATTGGAAATGCAGGACACACAACTTTTACAGTCCCACTTAGCCTGTTGGGTAGTTCTCAGAGGGCAGTGCTGGGGAACGCTTATGGGAGTTACCCTTTGGGATGGGATAGGGTTCTATTCTGTCACCCATGCTTTTTGATAACTACATAAAATCAGTGTGAGAAATGTGGTAGAGATTTTGACTTCAGTATCTTCAGTATACAGTATGCATCTTGCACAGGGGTTATAGAGCGTATATGCAAAAACGTGTATAGTCAAACCATCCCCATGAAACTGCCCCTGCGCAAGCAATCTTACCTTCTAGAGCAGGGGTAGGCAACCTAAGGCCCAGGGGCCAGTTGTGGCCCAACTGCCTTCTCAATAAGCCCTGTTATTGATAATTAACACCTGCCATCATGATTCACTCCTTGTGAACATACAGCTAAAGACTAGAGCTGTCTTTGAAAACTGGAGGTATTTGGAAAATCATGTGTCATATAGGATCTTGTCAGGCGTATCAACTAGGCTTCAGTGTGAAGAGGACAAGGCATGACAGATCCATTTCATTTGGAAGGGGTGCATGACTTCTGAAAATTAGAGAAATACTAGAGATGTTGTGGTTTCCTATTGCTGGAAATGAATTAATTCATAGTTGCCTCTGACATTAGTCACTGTTTACAAGGGTCATGCATACCCTGCCGTGGCTGTTGGGTACTTGCAAGGTCTATTCTGTAAACTAATTATATCTTTTCCCACTCTTTCCTGTTTTACTTCTGTCAGGCATGTCCTCCAAGGAAATTTATGGTAATGAGCTTGAGTGCATTTCTTTCCTTTTTTGCATTACTAATTTAAATACATTAAATCATGCTCAGAGCCCTTAGTTATTGACCTTAGAATCTGTAGGGAATGAAAAATAGATGCATGTTTTAAAATATTTCCAGAAATATAATTTGAGTCCACATTAAAAAGTTTTGTTTATTTGCTAACAGGAAAACTTAAGTTGCTTAAATATTCTTTGATAAAAAGAATAAAAATCTTAAATGAATAGCTAAATAAACCCCAGATAATAAACAGAATTATGCATGTGCCTTATTTTGTGTACCTTAAAAGATAAACTTAATTTTAACAGAGATATATACACATGCTGTTACCCTTGATAAATACTAATACCATTGGGATCTTTTTGTATCTTGCCTGAATGACTTTTCGAAACACTGCATGTGCCCAGGTTGAAATGGAAATGCGCATTATGATATTATCAGCTTCAATTTTCTTTCTTGAATGCGTTGTTGTTCCTTTTACAGATGATTCATTTGTTAGACCAGTGACTTTCTGGATTGTGGGAGACTTTGACAAGCCATCTGGAAGGCAGCTTTTGTATGATGCTATCAAACACCAGGTATGTAGCGGCCTTTGTTGAAGAAGGGAAGGAAGGGAAGCAGTATTGTCAGTATACTTGGGGAACTGAGCTACACCACCTGATTGTTTTTTGTGCCTTTGAGGGACAGGTATGACTAATCGCTAGGCTCTCTGTGTTTAAAGGAAGAGCAACCAATTGTTCTTTCATACCATCATGCCTTGCTGCACCCTAAGATCTGAGTACTGGAGAGGAGCAAGCCATAATCCTTGGCTTAGCATTATGTTTCAGCCAGGGTTTACTTTGTTTTCTCGTAGCAAAGAAAAATAGATAAACTGAGAACAAACTTTTGTTTATCGTGCTTTGTTTGCACAAACCCTCGGTCAACTATAGTGCTAAGCCCAGGGATGATGGTTTGTTTCTACCCAGCACAAGCAGGAAGCAGGCACAATCAGCTTTCCTCTACATTTAAACACTGGCCTTCGGTGCTTGTACAAACTGTGTTCTAATGCACATTTGGTTTTTATGCAGAAATCCAGTAACCATGTCCGGATTGGCGTGATCAGCAACCCCAGTGAAGACCCAACCAGCAACAACACAATCATTGCTAGGGCTATATGGGCAGCCTTACAGACGCAAACATCTAACAATGCCAAGAACTTCATCACAAAATTAGCCAAGGAAGAGAATGCAAAGATGCTGGAGGCTGGAGCTGATATTACGGAATTTGCTGTTGGAGTAAGTATAAGCTGGCTTTTGCTGTGAGGTTGTACACTAGTAAAATGGAGCAGCAGTACCCATTTCTTTTTTTAATTTACAGCTTTCCTGTCTTGTCTCTGAACTTACTTTTACTCAGGGTCTCTTTTCTTTCAGGGTATGGATATTGATATTTTCAAGGAAGCCTTTGACTCTCCTAAAGTGGATTTTGTTCTTTCACATACCATGTACTCCAGGGATGTTCTTAAACTGAAAAAAGGGCAGAGGGCAGTGATCAGCAATGGCAGGGTAAGCTGGATTCCCCCCCCCCCCCGCAAAGAGAGCTGTTTCACTTCCAGGAAACTGTTTCAACATGCTTAGCCTGCCTAATTCTCCACACTTGAGGGAGTTGAGAATTTTAACTTTGCATATTAGTCAATAAAAATAATGGGAGCCAGTCTTTTGATCTGACATGTGTTTGAAAATTAGTTGGAGCTGAAAATTACCAGTACATGATAGGTCTTTGTTTAGGGTGGCATTAATAGCTGGGTTCACTTTACTTTCATTGAGCTACTCCCCATATATTTTTTTAAGTCCTGTAATGGAAGGTCCCCAAAAGGTTGAATGTTATATTACATAGAAGTATATGATTTCATACTTTGGGAAATGAACAGAGTTTTCCATATATTTGAGTAATGTATCTTGAAGCCTGGAATTTTATTGTTTACACCTGTTTATCCTAATAAGCCCCAAACCCTTTTGTATGTGTGTGAAATCCACCTTGAATAATTAACAGTAGCATTCAGCTTCTCAGAATGAAACACTTTCCCACAGCAGTCCTCTGGGAATGCATACTAATGGATCTAATTAATCCATTGGTTTTGGAATTCGGTTTTTCTTAACTGATTGGCAGTGAAATGGTTTTGCTCATACGAGTTTGCGTGAATTTTTTGAAAATTTGCTTCCTTGCCATATTTATATAATACTTTTCAGTCTAACAAAGCCCCCAGGGCTTCTGACAATATCTGTACTTAAAAAAAAACAACTTTTGCAAAAAACAACAACCAACCAGACAATAAATAACAATGCATGATCTGGGCCCACAAACCCTCTGAAAAGTCAACATTTCCAGTAGGTTTTGAAATTCTGAAAAGACAGAAGTGTCATGCGTTCCAAGTTCTGGATAGGGTTGCCTTTCCCTGGAAGGAGCAGGTTCATAACTTGGGGATATTCCTGGATCCAACATGGACACTTGAGACCCTGGTGGTCTTGAGGGCTAGGAGTGCCTACTTCCAGCTGCGACCATTTGCCGGCTATGGCCACTCTTGACAGAGATGACTTGGCCATGGTACTCTATGCTCTAGTAACTTCCAGTTCGGATTGGAATGCAGTTTTTGTGGGGCTACTATCCTTGAAGACTATTTGGAAATATCAACAGGCAGGTTCACAATAAAGCAACCAAATTACTGGACGAGGTTGCTTTTAGAACTCATGTAACTGCTGTTTTAAAACAGCTGCACTGGCTGTCAGTTAGTTTCTGGGCCCAATTTAAGGTGCTCATGCTAGTGTTTAAAACCTTAAATGACTTAGGCCCCAAATGTTTGAGAAACCACCTCATTTCCTGTGGACTCTCTTGGTACCTCTACCCCCTCAGACATTTGGCAGGGAGTAAGACAAAGATGGCCTGGGAGAGGCCGTTCTCTGTGACAGCCCTAAGTTGTAGAATTCCCTCCCCACAGTGGTGTGTCTTGTCACCCTTGCTGTACAGCTTTCAGCAAATGCTCATCTCTTTGGCCTTCAACACTGGAGATCTGTGTTTTCAGCATCCATTCTATCCCTGTGACTATAATTTGTTTTAAGCCTTTTTAATACTGAATTTTAAATTATTGTAACCCATCCCAGACCTGCTGGTGAAGGGTGTGTAATAAATTTAATAATAGTAGCAGTAGCAGTAGCAGTAGCAGTAGTAGTAGTAGTAGTAGTAGTAGTAGTAGTAGTAGTAGAAAAGCACAAATATACTTCTCGCAGGAGCGCATTACAGAGCCTTTGAGGCAGCACCAAAATGGCCCTGTCTTGTGTGAACACTTCACTTTCATGAAGTGAAAGCAAGACCTCAGATGTTGACCTGATTGGGAAGGTTCATATGGTAGGAAGCAATTGACACAGTTGCTAGTGCAACGATGGACAATGTGAACTTTCAAAGTAGTGAATATTTGACTGGTTAAATTCTGAACAGTAATATGAGTTGGATTACTGTGTGCATCACAGGGGGTGAGTAATTATGGTCCCGCCACAGTTTTCTTCACTTTCCTTGACTGTCTTACTGCTCTAATGCAAGCTAATTTTCCATTTTATCTTTAGATCATTGGGCCATTGGAAGATGGTGAGCTTTTTAACCAGGATGACTTTCACTTGCTGGAGAATATTATTTTAAAGACTTCTGGTCAGAAAATAAAATCTCACGTTCAGGAGCTAGGAGTGGAGGAAGATCTGTAAGTAAAAATGAGCCAATGACAAACAGTGTGAAAATTGGGGATCCAATTTCTTCATTTGGTTTCTATAAGTAGGAACAGAGTAGATGAGGGAGAGTCTTTTATTTTTGTACTAGTACAAAATACCAGTTTTTAGGTTCCAAGTAAGTTCTCATAATGGGCTGGATTCTATGAACTGAGGATAGACTTCCTCTTGCAGAACAAGGCCTTTCTGCCTTTCCCCTCCCAAGCCGTACATGAAGACTGGGAAACCTTCAGGTGGGGTTTGCAGCATTGTAGGGTGTGTGTGGGTTGGGGGGGTTATATTCACAGAAATAGGCTACTCTTGTGCAAGTACAAAGGCAGGTTCGTTCTATTTGTGCATGACACTGCTGGATCCAAACTAGTTACTATTTTATCTTTTGCTAAAGCATCTAGTGTATTTTTAGCTTCCATATTAAAAATATCACTTGATTAGGCCATTTTAGCATGGAAAGCAAATATTTGAGCAGATGGAATTTTTCTCTGTAGTGCAAGTGATCTTGTAATGAAGGTGGATGCTCTTCTGTCTGCTCAGCCAAAAGGAGAGGCAAGAATTGAATACCATTTCTTTGAGGACCGATACAGGTAAATATATGGATATAGATATTCTACTTTTATGTATATGGGTTATGTAAATTCGCTTTCTCTATAATCTTCAAAAAGCTTCACATTAACTTGGGGTTTTTTTATTTGCTAGAATTAGAGAATGCTAATACATCATTTGGGATGTAAGACTAAATAGGAAATTGATTGCTTCTTCCTATGCATTGACAATTCAATCTCTGTTTATAGAAGGCATTGATGAATATATATTATGTGGGACTGGGGGTAGGCTTTGTTTATATTTCTCTCATGGGCTAAAACATAACATGCATATGTCAGTTTGTATTTTTTTCTTTTTCTTTAGCGCAATTAAATTAAGACCAAAGGAAGGAGAGACGTATTTTGACGTTGTGGCTGTTGTAGACCCTGCTACCAGAGATGCACAAAGACTTGCTCCTCTACTAATGGTGTGAATATATTATTAGTTTGCAGTATAACCAGTAGCTGAAGAATGTTCCATAATATACCAAACATTACCTTTCCTTATCTTGATATATAAGGTTGTTTTCATCATTCTTGAAAACACATTGCCTTTTGTGTAAAGTTTAAAATGTGGAACTTAAGTTGTTTTACATTGGAAAGTAATTATTATCAATATGGAGAAGACTAAAACATTTAAGGTGGTTATTTAAATAAAATATAACCTGTTTAATGGGAACCTCAACTCATCATGTAAGAAGATTTTCTGTTTCTCCCCTCTAATCTCTTCCTTTTAAAAATTGATCCTTCTAACCTTTCTCTTTCATCCCAAATTGTTTCTAAATAACCTTAGTGTAGCTGCTCCACAGAAAGTTACCTGAGCATTTCAGCTTTAGCTAGCCAGTAGAAAGAGACAAATTTGCAGATATAGGATAGGTAGGGCATTGCAAGAAATGTACACAATTAGCTGTGAATTTAACTTTCTATGTCCCTTGTTTTGTTTTAAGGTATTGAACAAACTAATAAACATGAACCTCAGAGTTTTTATGAATTGCCAGTCCAAACTCTCTGACATGCCTTTGAAAAGGTGAGGAATGGCTAAATTTATAAAATGTAATTAAGTGGGAAGCAAAACTACACTGCTTATTAAAAAATACTGCAAGTTTGCCTCTTGATGCTACTGTTAGAAAACTGTAGATTCAAACTGTGTGGGCAGGGCTGTGTGAGCTTCAAGAGAGCTGCATTAGCCTCCACTTCAATTGATGTGTGATTTCCATATTGGAAGGAATATTGCCTCCACGTAAATCTTGTTTTGTGATATTAGGCTTCATTACAGTGATAAAAGCCATCCTATGTTCTGTCAGCTTTGTAGTGGATTTGCAGAAATTACGAAAATTAATCTGGTGTAATAAAGGTTCATGCAATGGGGGTTGGGACTTTTCTTTTCATGTTGCAGTTTTTTTTGTGCATAATGGAATGTCAATCTTCAGGATGGCATTTAAGGAGACTGCTGAAAGAGAGTGAAATTTCTGACTCATTTCGGTCTTCTACTTTCTGATGTTTTGGTGGTGTTGCTAAAATAGGAATTCAATTCCCTATTTTATGCCCCAGTCACTGTTTTGTTTTTAGTAGAAGCACAGAAAGGCAAAGAAAGGAATGAGTAATATGAGAGGAGCATAGTTTTTAAAAATGCTTGGCTTGAGTTTTGTTAGGAAAAGGAAAAGCTGAGGCACATCTTCAAGCACCAGAACCTAGAAGGTTGTTTGTTTGTGGGGTTCCGACAGTATGCTTTTTCAAAGCCGTGTAAGGCTATCAAGGTTACAGATTTGAAAGGCATAACATAAAGACAATTGACTGTGACACCTGCAGGATTTGAGATTAAAACATTCTGATACTTGTCATTTTTAAATTATAGTTTTTATCGCTATGTTTTGGAGCCAGAAATAACTTTCAGTGCAGAGAAACTCTTCGTTCCTGGCCCAGTAGCCAAATTCTTGGATATGCCCCAGTCCCCCTTGTTTACTTTGAATCTAAACACGCCTGAGAGCTGGATGGTGGAGTCTGTAAGGACACCATATGATCTTGACAACATTTATTTAGCGGAGGTAAGTCCAGTCAATGTGTGTGTCCCAATCTGAAGAGGAGGGTTCATTTCAGAATTTATAATACTACTACTAGTAATTATAATAAATAAAAATATTAATACCCCATGCATCTGGCTGGGTTGCAAACAAAACCATTTAATCAACTTTAGCCTTAATTACAGGTTAAAACTGCTCTGATTAACTGGTACGGCTAAATTTGGAGAGCAAACTGCACAAACACACTCCTTCCTTTGCCAAATGTTGTTTGCTTGTTTGTTTCAGGGCAGACCACTGTGCCTTGCCTGATAGCAGCAAGAACCACAAGCAACTGAAGCCAGTTGTGCTCAGTTGAAATCAGTGCAGATCATTTTCTTGCATGAGGCTTCCCCACCATGCGTATGGGAGTTCGTATTAATAAGCCATTTTGCCTCTGTTGTATTACTTTTAAGACAGGGGTGGGGGCCCTGGGGGTCTCCAGGTGCTCTTGGACTTTATCTGCCCCCAGCCTCAGCTTTTACCTTGTTATGTTTTTTGACTGCTTAAAAATGTGTTTTCTTTTTCCCAGGTGGAGAGTGTTGTGGCAGCCGAGTATGAGTTAGAGCACCTCCTTTTGGAAGGGCACTGCTACGATATCACAACAGGGCAGCCCCCGCGAGGGCTCCAGTTCACACTGGGAACATCAACAAACCCCGTGGTTGTCGACACCATTGTTATGGCCAATTTAGTAAGTGACTATCTTCCTTGCTGAATTAAAGTGGAAAACCTGTTGAAACAGATCTGAGTGCTCCAATTGGCCACTCAAGTGACTTATGCTTTTAATATGGGAAAGAGGCAAGCCTAAATTTTCTGGTGTTGGAAGTGCCTAATTCCTAAGGTCTAATTTGAACTCAGAGTTAACAGAGCATCTTTTCTGATTGTGGGTTGGCCATCATATTCTTGAAAGCTTGTTTGCTGTGCAACCACTGCTAATTAAGGGAAGCATTTTATTCTCTCTCATCTTGATGTGATGCTCAGTACAAGTTATCTATCACGGGTATTTGTCTTTTCTCTTTCCCCTTCACAGGGCTACTTCCAGCTGAAAGCCAATCCTGGTTCCTGGTTTCTGAGACTTAGAAAGGGAAGGTCTGATGATATCTACAGAATTTACAGGTGAGGTGGCAAAAAGCATTACTCTTGGGTTTGTATGTTTTTGGTTAAAATCCATTTGGGCTAGTATGGTCTTTCAGCATGGCATTGGTTGTGTTGAGCAGGGTTTTTTCCTCTCTTACTTGGCAATACACATGGGTTCTCTTCACCTCCCTAAGTTAACAAATTAGGAATTGCATGAAATGTGTTTATGTTTTTACTTTATGTTTCTTTCTGAAATACTTGGGAGGCGTACTATGAAGGAAAAGCATTGTTTAATATAGGCCCATGATGAAAAGTAGGAAAGAATTAGCAGAACTAGTAACAAAGCAGCACTCCTCCTACAGTGATTATTGAGCTAATTTAATTATTCTGATCAATTTTAGCCACGATGGTACAGATTCTCCACCAGATGCCAGTGATGTTGTTGTTGTTATCAACAACTTCAAGAGCAAAATTATTAAAGTGAAGGTGAGTTTGAAAAAGACACAATAAAAGTAGTAATTACAGCAACATTTGTTTAAATGCACACACTCACTCACCGCATATTTATTAAAAAAAATGACAATGTTTGCCCTCCTATAGAGGGCTTTCTGGACAAAACAGAGAAATGCAATCCTTTAAAGTTTCAGGTAAGTTAGGAGATGGGACAACATCTGAATAATCATCCATAATGCAACACCTCTTCCTAGAATTTATACTTCCCAGCTTATTAGAAGAGCAAAAGGAAGCTCCATTTGGCTCCTTATTTGTCTGTTAGGTAGGAGCACCTGCCCTACAAATGCTCTGCCAACTCACAGAATGGGATGCTGATGTGGAGAAGGGGTCATTGGAAACCAACCTTTCACACACCCCATGAACAGGAGGGGGTAGGGAAAGATGCAAATGGAAGGGTGGCCTATATGTACAGAACTACACACTGCAGGTCCTAGAATATATTTAATAACCTTTTGTGTTTGAATATAGTTGCCAAACCTGCATTTCTGAGTTTACTTGTCTACATCAAGGATGGGGAGACTGTGGCCCTCCAGGTGATGGCTTCCAGCTCCCTTCAGCCCGAGCTGATCAGGGATGAAAGGCTCTGCAGTCCTGGAGGTCACAGGTTCCCCACCCCTGACATATATTAAAGAGGAAGTGCACCCACCTTTTCTTCTAGTATTTCTCACCATGTGAGGTAATCTGGAAGTGATATTGTAGGAGATGCAGTTTACTCGAATTGAATGTTTCACCTTTCCTTCAAGCCAAAGAGCTAGCTGGAATTTCACTTTGAGATTTCTTAGCCAAGCATTCCTCCCTGCCCCTCAAGGTGTCATTGTCTACAATTTACTTGGTAGTGTGGCACAATTCTAATTGGGGGGGAAACACAAAATGTATCAAGCCAGATGGTGTTTCAAAAGAAGCTTTTAGTAAGAAGCTTAAGCTAATTCACTGTTCTTTCTTCACAGGTTCAGAAGAAATTGGATATGCTGAATGAAGATTTGCTAAGTGATGGAACAAACGAAAACGAATCTGGATTTTGGGAATCTCTTAAATGGTGAGCATGGCTGTCTTCATTCACTGCCTTTCAAGTTTGCTAACCTGAAAGATTCCTTGATCCTTGTAGCTGCTACAGAATACATATAATCCTGATGTGTCTCGTTATAATTAAATACCACATCACTAAATTTAGAGTACTTTTTAATTTTTTGATTAAGAATGACTTGATGCCATCCTTTCATAGGAGTAGGTATTGCTTTGCCACTAAATCAAATGTGAATAAATTTGAGAAGAGTTGTAATGCTGTCTGCAGAATTGTTCATTGTTTTTTCCAGCGAGTGTGATTAACGTTTGGTGGCAGGAGCTTCCATTGGAAAGTTCTATGAAATCAGTGCATTTGTTTTTGAATGGAATGTTTCACATTCAAAAGAGGCTGGATTTTCTGTCTTTAGGTTTTCCATCTTGAGGTTATGATAATATGAAGCACCCCAGGCAGATAGGCAATGCCTGCTACAGTCCCAACAAGTGTTGGTTAGGTGGAGAATATAGAGTGGAAGTGTAAACCTGGCTGTCTTATATGACGTTGCAGTATAAACATTGCTCTTTCCCCCCTCCTTTTTAAGGGGCTTCACGGGTGGACAGAAGAAAGAAGAGGTGAAGCAGGAAAAGGATGATGTGATCAACATATTTTCTGTGGCATCAGGGCATCTATATGAGAGATTTCTCCGGTTAGTCTAGAATCAGTAGTGCATGACTCAAATTGGAAAGCATATTACTACTACTTGTAAACCACAGTTTGAGAGACTCTGTATATAACCTTTATAGGCTACATTTCTGCATTGCAGGGGGTTGGAGTAGATGACCCTTCGGGTCTCTTCCAGCTCTATGGTTCTGTGTACCTGGAATATAATACCATATATGTAAAAACCTTGTGGGTTCCCCCCCCCCCGTATGAATATAGCCATAATGCAGCACCAAAAAAAAAAAACATAACTTGCCTTATGGTATGTATTATTAAGATACAATTGGTCAAAGCATGCTGATATAGCAAGGGTCATATAATATTGATCTTCTCGTGGTGCCATCAGTAATTTCATGAATACAAATTGCCTGAAGGAGCAAGATGTGAGAGCAGGACACTGTACGCTGCTAATTTGGGTTAGTTCTAGATTTATTTATTTATTTTTAAATCACCTTTGCCTGTCTATTGCCTTAACAGGATAATGATGCTATCTGTGCTGAAACACACACAAACTCCAGTGAAGTTCTGGTTCCTGAAGAACTATTTGTCACCTACGTTTAAGGTTTGTTGTAAGAACTTGCTTTATATTTTCTTTGTTGGAAGCCCGAAGCTTCCCAGCCCCTCTCCCTCTACTATGTCTGTTTCTGTGTATCTTCAGCTACTTGCACATGCACCTTTATCATTGAGAGATTAGTGGTAGTAATTTTATTTATTAAATTTCTTAAGTTATTTTCTCAAAAACAAGACCCGAGCCAACTTAGAAAGCATTTAAAATATACAAGAGACAATAGATGCTTGTTGTCATGTTTATATCCTGCTCTTCCTCCCAAAGCAGCCCAGGGAGGAATAAATATCTGGTTCCTTTAAGGTTTTTATTGGGTTTTGTTTTTGTGTTGCTATAAGCATAAAGTACAGTGGACGCTTGGGTTGTGAACGTGATCTGTTCGGGATGCATGTTCGCAACCTGCAGCGGCTCGTCTGCGCATGCGCAGGTTGCAATGCGGCACTTATGCACAAAGCACGATTGCCGAAACCTGGAAGTAACCCATTCCAGGACTTCCGGGTTTTGGCGGTCCGCAACCCCCCCAAAAAACGCAACCTGAAGCGTCTGTAACCCGAGGTATGACTGTACTTTAAATATCATTTTGTATCAGAAACTGTTGGTACCACAAAGCATTATTTTGTTCCAGGAATTCATCCCATATATGGCTGAAAAATACAATTTCCAGTATGAACTAGTCCAGTACAAATGGCCACGATGGCTTCACCAGCAAACAGAGAAGCAGCGCATCATCTGGGGTTACAAAATTCTTTTTCTGGATGTGCTGTTCCCCCTTGCTGTTGATAAATTCCTGTTTGTAGATGCTGACCAGGTAAGTGGTCTTCAAGCTTCAAAAATTACCAGGTCAGTGCCATACATCTTTGCTGGCACGTGCAAGAGGGTACTCTCAGAAAAGTGCAGTAAAATGGAGAAATTAGCAACCAGGGAATAAACGCTCTGGGAGGCAAAACACAGCAAGTCTTGTGCCTTCAGCAGATGTTAGGCCTATCCCATATCTCTACTAACACCTGCTTGTGGCTGATTGCTCTTTCTCTCCACCCAGAGCCCATGTTAGGATGGTGGAAGGAGGCTGTACAGTTCCCAGGAGGAGGGAAGGAAGAGTTCATTGCCATCTTGGGTCATGTTCAGTCAGAGAAACAGAGGGCAGATCCTGATTTGGTAAAGCGGGTCTGGAGTTGTTCCCATCTATGGCAGTGGCCTTGGTAGTGGAGATGAGAGTGAAGTTGAGAAGCCAGGACTGTCATGTGTATCTCACCTGTCAATCTTGATGGGCCTTTAGTTAATAACTCTCATAACTTTTGGAGGTTGTAGTCCCACATTCTCAACAGAACTGAAATTGAAAGTGGGGTATGAATGACTTTTCTTTAGATTGTGCGTACAGACCTCAAGGAGCTAAGAGATTTCAACTTGGACGGGGCCCCTTACGGTTACACACCATTCTGTGAAAGTCGCAGAGAGATGGATGGATACAGATTCTGGAAGTCAGGATACTGGGCAAGTCACTTGGCAGGAAGAAAATACCACATCAGGTGATAGAAGTTTGTTGTTCCTGATACTGTGCTGCTGTTTGCTTCTGCTTTTTTTATAGTACTACTTGAAAGCGCTGCATCATCCAACTGCTGCTGTCTAGTGATGGTGAAATGGTGTTGAAAACATGTGTTTGTGTGTAGGATTTGTGCCTCTTGTATTGGAAGTTCCATCACAAAATGAAGAGTGTCCATTTGACATTTTAGACAATAGTTGTCTATTTCTTGTATGCTTTCCTTTTATAGACACAAAATCTTCATTGTCATAGGTTAATTTATCATAAGACATATGGGTTTACCTTTGACAGGAACAAATGCAAATAGATTAATGTGATGCATTCTGTTTTTTAGAACATTCATCCAATTTGCCTGCTTGTGATATATTTATTTTGAGAATCTTATCTGTGCATTTTGCATTTTACCTCCTAAGGTAGCAGTCAGTGAAACAGTTGCTCTCTTTGTTCTTAGTGCTCTCTATGTTGTGGATTTGAAGAAGTTCCGGAAGATAGCTGCTGGGGATCGGCTTAGAGGACAATATCAAGGCCTGAGCCAGGATCCCAACAGTCTCTCCAACCTTGATCAGGTACTTGTTATGCTTTCATTACAGTTTTGTGTTTTTTAAAATAATTTTAAACAACTTAATTTTTAAAGCATCTGCAGAATTCTATCTTTTGGAAAGCTGCAGGGTCAGCACATAGGTACCGTGTTCTTCGCTCTATAAGACGCACCAGACCACAAGACGCACCTAGTTTTTGGAGGAGGAAAACAAGAAAAAGAAAATTCTGAATCTCAGAAGCCAGAACAGCAAGAGGGATCACTGCGCAGTGGCTTCTGGGATATCTGCGCAGCCTGCATTCGCTCCATAAGACGCACACAGATTTCCCCTTACTTTTTAGGAGGGAAAAAGTGAGTCTTATAGAGCAAAAAATACAGTAATTAAGATGGGTGCTTGATGGCGGGAGGACATATATTGAGATTGGTATGGAGGCAAAATAGGACACATAAAGCACTAGTGGCAGGTGAATGGCCAAGTGGAACTCAATAACCATAAACTGAAGGCATGTGGGCTCTAGGACCGGTGTGACAACCAAGTGTATCACTTGTGGGACAGGAGGAAACGTGGTCACTTAGATGGAACTAGAGCTCTTTGCTTTTAAAAGCCAATAATTTATGGTTTGATAGTTGCCAGGCTTGAAAAAGAAAAACAGCTAGATACTGAGGGCTTACAAATTCTCATTCTGTCCAATGTCTTCATGTTGTTATAACTGTAATCCATCATTCTTGTCTCTTCTTCATGAATATTTTATGGTCTGAAAACCACATGGGGTGATCTCAGCTAGATTTCTGTTCCAGCGTATAATTTTTTTTGGTCATGGTTTTTGCTGTTAAAGTTTGGAGGGCTGTTGGTTTGTGTTCGTGCTTGCTTTTCCAGGATTCCTTGTACCCGCACTATTCTTAGTTTTCATATGATTACTGGGTTAAAAGAACTGCAATTTTGTTTTCCTTCCAACAGGACTTGCCAAACAACATGATCCATCAGGTGCCCATTAAATCACTCCCGCAAGAGTGGCTTTGGTGTGAAACGTGGTGCGATGATGCTTCGAAGAAAAGAGCAAAAACCATTGATCTGGTAAGACTCCTTTGTACACAAAAAAAGCAGGAAGGGGCACGTGCCACATTTCAGTAAGATTTCAATGTGTTTAAATTCTATAATTTTATCACAGCATAAGGATACTTTCTCTAGCTTTCCTGCTTTCATACTTTTTCAAAGAAAAAACTTCATCAGTTAAATAAGGGGGGTGTTGTGTTCAGATTTTGCATTCCCAGGAGGTAATTTAATCTCCAAAGACTGGCCTGGGGACCAAAAGCATCAATTGTGACCTCTTAGTAAAGTTGTTGCCTTCAGGCAGTGAGTGCTTCACAATTGTGGACCATATGCAACCTGGCATAGCAATGCATATGTATGAAACTATATTCAGGGATCTCAGACCCACAGATTTATTGGCAATGACTTATGTGTTGTGTTGCAGTGCAATAACCCAATGACCAAAGAGCCAAAGCTGCAGGCGGCAATGAGAATCGTCCCTGAGTGGCAGGACTACGATCAAGAAATTAAGCAGCTTTTTAGGCGTTTCCACGAAGAAAAAGAATCAGGAACGCTTTTTGAGACAAATGAAACTAAACCACAAAGTCGAGAAGGTAATTGGTTTCCCTCACACTGCTTTTAAGATGCAGCTGTTACCTGTAAACTGAGGTCAGGTGTGCCTGCTGATGGAGTTGTCTGCCCATTTCCTAAGACACAAAAGCTCAGTTTGGACCATTTTAAGGCATAAATGCAGAAAATATACTATAGTGAGCCATTTAAACTTCAACCTGTGATAACTGACCATGCAGGTTTTATTGTGCCAAAGGTGAGACGTCTGCACTAGAAGAAATGGTAGTCAGTCCCTCAGTTATTTTGACCTTTGGAAAATCAGTATATTAACTGCTTTTTAAAAAGTGGTTCTAAAGTCATGGTTATGTAACTTTCATACATATTCCCCCTCTCCACTTCTCTTCCACAGAAATGGCAGCGCATATGGAATTATGATCTATGGTGACCCACCATGTGAGACTATTTCATAGACAATTTTTCTATCAAATGCTAGTTTTTTCTAGTATGTTTGCAAGACTGCTAAGAAAAACTGAAGGGGAGGGTGACAAACTGTATTACACATGATTCAAATTTGATTTTGGCTGATGGAATAGAATCTGGATGATTGGGATTAGCGGAACTATCTTTCTATACACCTGCAAGAGATGGAGGAGCCCACAGAGGAATATAGAATTTTGGAAATTATTGATGTATGCTGAAAAGCAACAAGTCTATTTTTTGGCTACTGCACCACTGGACATCGAGATTTTGGGTCACCTCTGCCTTTCACAGGAGCTCAGAAGAAAGGTACTACTCTGAGAGGGTAAAACCTTGAGAATACACAGGCACTTCCCTCCTTTGTGGATTGAGGTAGGGCCAACTTTTTCAGGTTTGAACAGGGCTTGTTTATCATGCCTTGAATCGAATTACACAGGTATAGATGTCAAACGGATTCAGGTTTTTTTAAAAAAGAAAATTACACCTTCAGTTCTGGAAGAACTACAGTTCCTTCTATTTAAAATGCATTGTGAATAACTCATTCATAGTAAGGCAAAATTTCAAAGCAACCCACCCAACTTCAAGAAATATACATTACAAATGAATGCATATTTTAATGAAGCAAACTGTGTGTGGCATCTAATACTTTTTTCATTGCAGACCTAAGAGAGTTGTTATTGAAGACTGCAAAATTAGTAGGGCATTAAGACTTCTGTGAATTTGTGGCTCCCATGAATGTACTTTTGTTTATGCAAAACTGTGGAAGCTTTTTGATTTTGTAAGTTTCATAAGTTTATTTTCTCTCAAACACAAGAGTGATTTCAGGTCAATAAAGCCTTAGAGTTCCTATATCTTACACTCTAATCCTCCTCTCGTGGGCTCCATGCCCTTCCTAATTGCTTCATTTCAGTTTTTCCTTAGAAAAACTTCGGATTTTACTTTTTTTCACTTTTTCCCTGAGTACTTGGTATTGTTCCTCCCCACTATTTCAGTGCGACCAGATGGTTGGGGAAGGGAAATTATAAAGGGGGTTAAATAAATTTAAGCTGACTAGAGAGCAGCTTCTTCCTTCATCTCCCCCTCTGTCCTGACATCTGGTTCTGCCTTCCCCCTCAGCTGGGGAAGAGAAAATTGGACTGAACACACCAGCTGCTTCCCACCTAGATGGGCAGCAGACAAAAAACATCATGTTGACACTCGACATCCAGCAGCTTCCACACAGTTCCCTTAGCTTACCTGGGTCCACATCAGAGCAATCCAGATCCAGGCATGGTGTAGGAAGCACAACATCCTGAAAGTCCACAGGTAGACCTGGTCTCACATCCTTACCCCTGCTGAGGATTCCATGCCTAACAAATAAATTGCTCAGCAATAGCAAGGATCCCATAGATTGAGGCAGATCATATAGCCCTTTCCCTGTTTGATTTGAGCTGGAAAAGAAGAACACTCAGGGGAGATTAAAGGGCATGATGGGCTTTTTCTTTGGCCAGAGTTGTCTGTATCGGTAAGTTTTCTGAAGATAAATGGGGCAAGGAGGGAGATGCCTCCAAAAGGGAACAGGGGCTGTCTCTCCTCTCCTACCTCCCAGAAGCTGCCTAAGACATCTAACACACTTGCCTGCAAAAGGTGAGGGCTGGCCAGAAACACCCAAGGCCAAATAGGGTAGACAGCCCTCTGGATGCCCAGAATTCATGCTTTTCTTTTGTTTTAACCCATCTCTTTTTTATAATCCAGAGTCCAAAGGACAATCTTTACACAAGTGGGGATATACAGGAGAAGAAATATCCCTAGGGTAAGGCTCCCTAAGTGGTGGGCCACAGCCTTGAGGAACATGGACCCTCTCCAATATCTTCTACCCAAATGTCATGCATGCTGCATGCCCTTTTCTGGGCTGTTTCCTAAAGATTGACGAGTGAGCAGGGCTTCTTTGAGAGAACAGACTTTAATGAGCCTTCACTGACTGGAGAAAGAAGTTCTTCAGGTTCTCCACATTGGGGTGAGGGTGGAGGACTTAAGCAGTAAATATAGAGTGCTTCTCACGTAGCCTGCAAAATGGACCTAAATCTCACCTTCAGCATAGAGCTGCTTATCTCAGTTTCGTGAAGGTCAAAATAGTTTCACCACCACACCAGACACTCTCTACACAACATGGATACTATGTCACCTTGCTGCCAAATGCCTTTCTGATTGATATCAGACCATGCACTTCACAAAGAATGCGGAGCGTAAGTGGCTCAGGCTTAGGTATCCAACTTTCAGTGAAGGTAATTCAGCTGGTACACAAATGACTAGATGTAGTGCTAAATTTATGGAAACACCAGGAGGGCTGATTGTAAAAGAACACATTTACCTTCTGAAATATGGTGTACATGATCCAGTGTGAAGATTTGCAGATGCTCTAGTCAGGGTGATATGCCAAACCCTCTAGTTGTGAGCAATTATTTAATTATAGAAGAAATGTGTAATTTTCTAGCTATTGAATGAGCTAGGGGTGACATGATTTCAACAAGAACAGAATTGAACTGCATTTTCTTGACATATGCGCCACCAATAGAGCATAAAGTATAGCACTTACTGTGCTATTTTAAAGAAAGGCACTTGGAAAGCTATTTATTAAACTTGCTGCAGCTATTGAGACAGCTTTATATGCTTGCTTAGCTTCATAAAGAGGATTTTTTCTAAGTTCAGTGTGAAATGTTTTCCAGTTGTGTATGAAGGTTGTGTTAGCGTTCCAGAAAATCGAAGTAGAAAAATAAGGAAATGGAAACCAATATTTTTCTAAACTGCCGTTTCTTTAGGATTGGCAGTTTGATTCTCTCCCCCACCCCCTAATTTAACATTCATTTGCCCCCAGTTTGGGTGGTGATCAAGCAACAATGCTCTGTCTTTACACTTGTGGGTTCTGAAGCTCCTTAAGAGATGACAACTCCTCTGTCAGGTTTCACAACTTGAACAAAGGAAAAAGAGAATGAGAGAGGCTATTGATGCAGTTGCCTCTTCCATGTTCTCTGCTTCCTCTGCAGCACGTGGGATCTGTGGCAAACTGAAAGGTAGCAGACATTCATATTTGCTCAGATTCACAGCCACCTCGATGTCCCATTATAAGACTTCAGTTCAGAAAGTGTCTCTGTTCACCATCCGTGCATTATGATGCTATATGAAGAGGGCTCTCCCCAAATGAGGGAACTTCCTTCACCTGAAGACTTAGTAGAACACAAAGTTCCAGCCTCTGCCAGTCAGTGCAGAACACAAATATTCAGGCTGACTTATAGATAAAATCTGTTTTATTTTGACATAATTACACACATTACAGATTTAGATTTAGTTAAGCACTGAGGTTTAAAGTGTTGCCTGAAAAATAACCATATCAGATTTCCTATGAATTAAATGCTTACCTTATCTGTATTTGTTGGCTCCTTATCTAGGTTACTGCATTCTGACAACTGGCTGAAGGGGGAACCTAGGTGCTTAGCTAGTAAGGGATTCTGGGGATATCTGGTGTGCAGGGCGGTGGTGAGGCAAGCTGATAAGGGATCCACATAAGGTCATTGCTTTTCATGCTCAATTTCTCTCCCTTAAGTATGGAGGAGAATTTTAGAAACCTGGAGTAGTTATGCCCATCAGGAGGCCCATCAGAGAAAGTGGGTTGGGCTCAGGTATTGGAGGGGTGAAAGGGATAACAAAGCTAAGGGACCTAGACGGCTGTATTAAGCAATTTGGTTTACAGTAGTTACACAGCTTATGGTGGTCATGTCCCTGCACAAACCACTCTCTTCTAAAAGGATGGCACTGCTGGGTTACTTGGGTTATAAGAACATTACTATTTATATTGGCTCATTTATAGGCTTCCCTATCTGTTAGACCTGGAAAAACGGCACTAGTAATAATAAAATCACACTGGTTGAAGAATAATGCTGGCTTACAAAAGCACTATAGAACATTCATTGTACAGAATACTGTAAGCACAAATAGACGGGTCCCTATTTGTACTTTTAATGTCCTTGAGACTTAAATATCAAGCTGGCTTTGCAAACTCTGTTTTGAAGATTGCCTGTGTTGTAGTAATTTCTGCTCTGCTCTTTCCCCTGCCCACCCCAAAGAAATTTCAGCAGTTCCTTTTCTCTCTCCCCCACCCTTTCTTTTTAAAGCATGAAAGTCAGAGATGGAAGTAATTGTTAGCTAGCTGTTGGGCTTAAAATGGGAATGAACAAAGGGCTTTTTTGCGGCATTTATGTATCTTTTTCAGCTGTGTCCCCATTAAATAATAATGTGCTGAGTGAAGCTCCTCATATCTGTTGATGTACAAAATGTTCAGTACCTTCAGAATGTTACCAGGTTATAATTTATCCTCCCAGGTCTGCTAAACACAATAAAGCCATTTTCATTGTTCCTCTTTAACAAATGTATTCTGATTTATTGGGTTCTGATAATGTACTAAGTTTGGGGGTCTGCAGAATTTACAGAATTTAACTATCTGAGAAAGGCTTGCAGTGTGTCAGGGTTTTCTGTTAGCCACTGAAAAGTGGTATGAGGTATTCCAGTAGTTAAAATGTTGTCCTTCTCACTGTATCAAAGGAACTTGGCCATTCAGGTGAGACGTTTTATTTGTTTTTTGTCCTTGCTGTGTCATGGGCTCAGGGTGAATGCATAACTCAGAGATTACTATCTAAATGAATAAATGACTTGACAGAACACACAAGAGCAGGTTTCAAAAGATGGAATATAACCATAAAAGATCAGAGAGAAATATTTTATAATTCACACTTGTACCCAGTTCTTGCAGGGAACTCAAAAGTATCATGGAGTTTCCCATTCAGCAATTATAATAAAATATTCAAGGTGTTGGGTTACCTGTTCTTCATTACATTGCCCAATATTGCATGCTCTATTAATGATTTGTAGCCAGGATCTAGTTCTCATGTTAATAAGCATGTGATCATTTGCAAATTGCATCCATGTTATACAAATGCCACTCCTACTGCTACCTTTTCAGAGGGAGTATGTGTAGGCAGAAAATGCCAGCTCCTAGCCCTAGATACCCAACCAAACAAAGGTAACTATATGCAGTGTATTTTGTCATATGAAGAGTTTACACAATGAAGTGTTCATGTCCAAGATAGGCTTTAACTAAATGTTTCACTTTTATTACCCAGTTGGGATAGATTACCCAGTTGCTAGTATATTAACTAAAATATCGTTAACTGTAAGCTGAAACCATAAACTATTAAAAGTACACTGGTAAGTCTGTTCTCCTGCTCTACTTAGTCAAGGGCTGGAAGCACTGCCGATTATTTATTTGGAGTTTTAAATACTGCAAAGCAGGACTTAGGTGTTTCTATTGTTCATTTTCCAGACACCAGTATTTAAGCAGTGGCATCTTAACAGCTAGCCTGTGAATCTTCCAGTTTCCTGCATCAAAGAAACTGGGGCGTATATGGCCAGTTTTGGGGGAATTTCTGTCTTTTAGTAGGTCCATTATTATCATCAAGTATTTAGGTCCATTTTCCAAGTTGCAGAGCTAGACCCATCATGTACAGGTTATGTGACTTATATGCTCTCCATCTGGTTTGTGCCAGCTTGCTGATCTTTCCTGACTTGCTGATAAGCACACCCGAGTCCCAGCTGCATGCCAGAGGCTTATGGAACAATCTGTTCAATTATTTCCAGTGAGACAATCAAAACAAAACTGTTTTGGACTTTTCTGGGGCTTAGCACTGAGCAGGACTGAAACATCTTTGGGCAGGCATTTTGCTCTACACACCAGGGGCCGCTGTGGGCATAGGAGAGCAGGGAGAAGGACACAGGCTAGCAACAGCTCAATGAATTTCTGCTCATTGGAATACAGTATTGTCCATGGTGACTGTAGGTGGAGCACTTGCACTGTTGAACCGGGAATTCCCAGCAGTGTTTTGAAATTGGGAGATGCATTTGTTCCATGTGGTTTGAAATGACATTTCAGTTAGGAGAATTAACAGAGAAGAAAGGCAAATGGCGCTTAGTGATCTCTATTAAAATTAGGCCTCGGTAAAGGAAATGCACAGTTCTTGTGTTTCTGCATGTACCCCTAGAATGGTCTATGAAGGTTTGCTGGATATTGGTCTTTAAATCAAGAGCAGCTACTACTATGCGTTACAGTTTTTTTCGCTATGCAGCCAAGGTGAGAGAGTGCAAGCACAAATACCAAATTCATAAAAATGAGGATCTGCAGCATAACCACTGCCTCATAAGCAGCTTTGGGTTACATTCCTGATCTTGAACATCCAGAGTTAATACAAAGTTTTGAATTAGTTGAGGGCAAACAAGCAGAAGCTTAATCCAGATAAGACAAAGAGTCTGGTGATCTGGGAGTAAGTAAATGGCCTATTTTGGAGGAGTTTGTGCTCCCCCTTAAAAACCAGGTAGGATTCAGCCTTTTTGTAAATAGCTGTGTAATCTAGCTACCCCACCCTTTCTTCAAGAAGCTCAGGTTCTCATCGCCTCCCTACAATGAACCACCCTGAGATCTACAGATGAAGGGTGGTATATAAATTTAATATATAAAAAATAAAATAAGTAAATGCCAATGAATGTGTTCCTCTGATGAACAGCAACCATCTAGGGTAGTATAATTCGCACCTGACTTCTTATGGGTTAACTGATTTGGCAAAGCTTTCCCTTTGGGGATTTTAAAGTGTTTCTGCTAATATATTTCATTTTTTCTTTTTTTGCATTCAGCCTCTCAGACACTTTCTTTTCCTGTGTAGACTACCCTCCCCAAAAAGATATTCTGGAATGTCCTTCAAACATCTCCTAAAAACCCAGTTGTCTCCCCAGGCCTATTTTGGAAGTTTGAAAGACTTATCCTGTTCAGCAACTGACTTGTTTTAAATTATGGGTCTTAAATGTACTGTGTTGTTTCAATTTTAAGCCAAATCTGAATATAGGTTGCACCCCTATAATGAGGTATTGTTAAATGGAATACACCCACACCCATAAATCTCTGGTAGCATCCAGTACTTTTTATAATCTTAAAATCACATGCAACCTCTAGACTTATCTCACAATGAATAACTCACTGGGCAACCAGCACCACCTTGTCAAGAAGCATGGGTGATCCTTTTACAAAAACTACCAAAATGCTGCGCAATTCCTGAGGTCTCAAGTCACCACTTCTCTATCTATATAAAAATGCAATTATACAAGCCAGATTATTTTTGGGGTGGGGGGAGTGTGGCTCATTTTTCAGAACAATGTATGCATGTGAACTTTTATTTGTATTTTAATTGCATTTTTGGCATTTTGATTTTATAAATTTATGTAGACTACTTAGGGATTTCTGCCAGAAATGTTTAGTGGCAAGTACATTTTCCAAATAAGATAAATAAATAACTCTTAATCATTTTACTCCTCATCAGACGTAATATATCTGAAGTAGGAAGTATCCCTTGTCTTTCCTCCTCATGCTCCCATTTCATGGTCAGTCTTTTCATTTTGGGCATATGTGAGACTGCCACAAAGCAAACAAGTTATGGCGGAAATGTTAGGTTGCAGGGGTGTCTGTTGAATCATATAATGGTTTGCTCAAAGGTAAGCCCCAAATTGTTCCATGGCGCTTACTTGTCAGTAAGTGGGGCTGTGATTACAGCCTTAGTCTGTTCTGCTAGCTCAAGAGGCGATGCAGAAGGCTTTCTGCACTTGCCCTTGACTATAACAGAATAATAAATGTCCCTGTTCCCTTTATGGCGTTGATCAAAGCAAGAGCTGTGCTCCACAAGCAGAAAAATGATTTGAAAGTTGTTCCAGTACTATCAAGCATAAGCTGATGTAGTATTTTGAGTTGCTGTGTTGTTTTTAAAATGCATGTGCATTTTTGTTTTAAAGATGTTTCAGCAAATGGGAGTTATTTTGGAACACGAGGAAGGCCGGAGAATGAAAATAAGTCGTCACTTCATTTCTTCAAAGGCTTGTTGAGGAAGGGCCTGACCTTCTAGCCACTGCTTCATTTATTTAAGACTTTAAAGTTTAAATGTCCATGCAGCAGAAAAACAAACAAAAGCTGCTCTCTCCTACAGGCCCTGCAAAGCAGGATATTTGTATTGTGTGTTAACCAGAGTGCTGTCATGACCTTAGGGGCTGTGAGGGCAGTGCCAGGTTTATGTATAAGCTAAACAAGCCATAGCTTAGAGCCCCACTCTCTTGGGCCACCCCCAAAAAAATTTAAAGGGAACAAAAACTGGGCGTACATTTCCAAAATATAAGATAAATATAATATACTTCTTAATTGTATTTCAGTTCAACAATTACTTTGATAAAATACATATTTTGTTATGTGCAAATGGCTTTAGATACCTATTAGGTAAAGGTAAAGGGACTCTTGACCATTAGGTCCAGTCACAGAAGACTCTGGGGTTGCGGCGCTCATCTCGCTTTATTAGCCAAGGAAGCCGGCATACAGCTTCCGGGTCATGTGGCCAGCATGACTAAGCCGCTTCTGGCGAACCAGAGCAGCACATGGAAACGCCGTTTACCTTCCCGCCAGAGCAGTACCTATTTATCTACTTGCACTTTGACATGCTTTCGAACTGCTAGGTTGGCAGGAGCAGGGACCGAGCAACGGGAGCTCACCCCGTCGTGGGGATTTGAACCGCCAGCCTTCTGATCGGCAAGCCCTAGGCTCTGTGGTTTAACTCAAAGTGCCACCTGCGTCCCTCAGATGCCTATTAAGCCCATAAATTACCATATAGCATATATTCAACACAAAAAAGTGACAATTTGTTGTTGACAAAGGACAGCTGGTCATATAAAGGGCCCCATTACCTTCAGTAGCTTAGGGCCTCATCAAACCTAAATCTGGCCTTGTGTGAGGGGGTTCCAAATCCTAAGGCTGCTTCCAGGCAATTGGCGCCTAGCCAGCTGCTTTTTCATTCTAAGCTACCATCAGAATAGCAACTGCAGTAGCTGCTGTCGGGGTGGCACAGGCAGGGTGGCATTGCGCCCCTGGTTTTCCAGTGCCAAGTGTCGCTGCCAGATACTGAGAGGGAGAGGACTGAGGTGCAAGGAGGTCAGTGCTGTGCAAGTGTCGCATCAGATTGCTGCCATTGCACCCACACCACACAGAGCTCCTCGCCCCGCCCCCTCTTGGTACCCAGCTGTGGCGCTTGCCATTGAGCTCCCTGTGCCCAGGGCCTTTTTTCCCAGCCAGAATTCGCCAGAACTCGGTTCTGGCACCTCTCAGTGGGCGCCATTGCCATTACAAGAGAACATGGGGAGCTCCGGCCCCTCTTTCTAGAAAAATGTCACGGCCTGTTCCTCACCCTCTTCTCTGTCAGTAACATGAGAACACAGTCAAACTGTATGGTCTTCCATAAGGTACTAAAGAGCTACAGGCTATGTCAGTGTTTCTTAGTTTTGTTTTGATTTCAGGAAATTTTTCCTCATACTGTACCACCCGCTGTGCAGAAGCTGACCTTTGTCATTAGATGCTCTCCTGACAGAGAAGATCAGATACACCTGGCCAAGCAGCACACAAAATGGCCAGATAAGAGCAGTCCCTGAAGAACGGGCAAAGAATGAGGAGAAACAAGCAGGGAGGTGCCGGAAGAGAGCAAGGCCACCATTGTGGAAACAAAACATACATTGCCTGCTGCTGGTAGATACATTATTTATTTCGATTGTTTATGACCTGTCATAGTTCACTTGTGGACAGGATATGCTGTGTCATTGGAGAATTACAAGGTTGCTAATAACTCACAGGAATGAATAATATACTTGCAGGTGCCCTGATATAATTTTTACAGCTGTCTGTGTGGGGTGGCAGCTACTTAGTAATTTGACGCAGACGTTTTGTAAAATGGCAATTATGAGCAAGGTGCGCAAGTGACTAGTGGGAACAGCTGCTGTTCAAAAACCAGGACCTCTCCCAGTCCAGCCTTTCTCCAAATGCCCCAAAGTAGGGAAAAGTCATCAAGAGCAATGCTAAATTTGAAACTAAACTATTTAAGCATGATTTCACCGTGTCTAATTTCTACCAGAAGTAGACTGGAGTGCCATAATTACAACTGAAGAACGTCTGACAGGCCAGTGGTGTGCTGCTGCTGCTGCTGCTGCTGCTGCTGCTGCGTTAAGCCAGCAGGACCAGCAGCCAAGATCTGAGTGCCAGGACAAGGGGGAAGCCAACCCACTTATCCAGCTGCTGTGGGACCCAAGCAGGATACTGGCAGCCCTAGTCTAACAGCTGCCATTTGGTGGCGTCTTGCAAGTTGTTATTAACAGCTTTTCTGACAATTAGAACATTTAAAATAGAATACCAAAACAAACATTAAAAGCAGCAGCTGCATCATTAGACTTCAGTAAGTAACAGTCGAGTCAGTATGTGGGGAAGACCTTTGGAATGAGAGTGAAAACGCTTCTGCCTTCTGGCAGAAGTTATGCTGAAGGCTTGCCAGGCAGGTTTCCCCGGACAGGGAGCTCCAGAGAGCTGGGTGCTCTTTCCTGTCCATACATGGCTCATCTGTGCCACATGTTAGGGATGGAGGCGGGGGCAGGAATTCCATTTGGTATGCATTTTGAAGTTATCTGGGTCACACTTCCCAAAACCATATACAAATCGAAACACTGATCACTCAATATTCATATCTCTGACTTCTTTTTTTTTACAATGCAGTGTTGTTCTCTAACCCAAAGACATCCAAATAAATGCATATGTAAATGGAACATGGAATCCAAAAATATACTCTGGAGCAGGAGAAAACAAGCTTGCTCCATCTTCTGTGTGACAGTCCTTTACAGTGGTACCTCTGGTTTAGAACTTAATTCATTCCGGAGGTCTGTTCTTAAGGTGAAACCATTCTTATCCTGAGGCGCACTTTCGCTAATGGGGACTTTTGCTGCGTGTGCGCCTCCGGCACATGATTTCCATTCACATCCTGGGCCAAAGTTCTCAACCAGGAGCAGCTATTTCCGGGTTAGCGGAGTTCATAACCCAAAGCGTTCATAACCTGAGGTACCACTGTATATATTTGAAGATTGCTATTATCTTTCCTCACAGACTCTTCTTTTCTAGGCTAAACATACCCATCTCCTTAAACTGTTCCTCATAAGGCTTGATCCAGACCCTTGATCATCTTCGTCGCCCTCCTCTGCACACGTTCCAGCTTGTCAATACCCTTCTTAAATTTTGACACCCAGAACTCGGCACAGTATTCCAGGTGTGGTCTGACCAAGGCGGTACTACCAGAGCGGTACTATTACTTCCCTTGATCTGCTGCTGCATCACACTGTTGACTCATATTAAGCGTGTGATCCACTAAGACCCCAAAATCCTTTCCACATGTACTGGCAAGACAGATTACCACCACCACCCCATCTTATACTTTTGCAGCTGGTTCTTCCCGCCTATGTGCAAAACCTTGCATTTGTCCCCGCTGAAACTCATTTTGTTGGTTTTGGTCCAGTTCTCCATTCTGTTACAGTCATTTTGAATCCCAATTTTGTCTTATACAGCATCAGCTACCCTTCACATTTTGGTGTCATCTGCAAATCTGATGAGCATCTCCTCAGTTCCTTCATGAAGTAACCCTTCAACTTGGTATCTGTTTTCAACAGAGAATCTACTAACCCAGCAGCCTGGGATCACTTCTCAGAGTTATAACATGATTGTGCCCGTATTTTTCGCCCCATAGGATGCACCGGCCCATAGGACGCACCAAGTTTTTTTGGGGGGAAATAAAGAAAAAAAAATTTATTTCCCCCCCAGGCGCTTGTGGGGCCTGCTGTCCCCGGAGCTTGCGGGGCAGGCAGCGGGGAGAAGCGCTCTTCTCCCCACCGCCCGCCTGCAGAACAGGTCCGGGTACAGCGGGAAGACGCGCTGCGCCTCCCAGCTGTCCCTGGAGCTTGCGTGGCAGGCAGCGGGGAGAAGCGCTCTTCTCCCCACCGCCCGCCTGCAGACCAGGTCCGCGGACAGCGGGAAGATGAGCTGCGCCTCCCCACTGTCCCCGGAGCTTGCGGGGCTGGCGGCGGGGAGAAGCACGCGTCTCCTCGCCGTCAGCCTCCAAACCACATCGGGAGACAGCGGGATGGCAGCGTTCCGCCTCCCCGCTGTCCCCCGACCTTGTGGGGCTGGCGCTGCGGCTCTCCTGAAGCCTGGAGAGCAAGAGGGGTCGGTGCACACCGACCCCTCTCGCTCTCCAGGCTTCAGCGAAAGCCTGCATTCGCCCCATAGGACGCACACACATTTTCCCTTCATTTTTGGAGGGGGAAAAGTGCGTCCTATAGGGCGAAAAATACGGTAGTTTGGAAAAATTATTTCTTACTTTGGACTTTCTTTTCTTTATTGGCATCTGCTTTGCAAACACCTTGGTATGCAATACTCAAAAGGTAGGATTGTTCCATAGTTGTATTGCCCTTCTTTTTTGCAAGGCAAGGAGAGTAAGGTCCCTAACTCCTTGTGTTAGCATTTTAAAGCTAATTTAATGAAGAGCAGAGCAAGTGATAAGATCAAGCACAGTGTTGTCATTGTCAGCAAGTCTTGAGCTACCAAAAGGTTTATAACAAAAGAGATGCACAAGCACAGGTCCTCTTAGTGATGACTGTGCTGCTCATTATCGGCAATTAAGAATTAAAATGCAAAGCTGAGATTCCTACCGGACATCAGGGTCTTGCCATCAGCCAAAGGTCAATTGCTGAACACTTTCAGGGCACAGCTGAATGTTTTTTGCTACAGAAACAGATGAACCACAGGGACGTGAACGTCTAAAATGAATAAATAGGCTGTTATTTAAAAGGGGGCTCAATGATTAAAACAAATAGAATATATTGATTTCTTCAAAATCTGTAATAAAGAATTTGGAATTGAGTTATGTCAAAACCTACTGACCACATAATAATTACATATTAATCTGTCATAGGTATTGTGCTGAGCCATACTTAAATGTAATGTTTCCTCAAGTCCATGTTGAACTACCATTTTGATTACCAACCTAACAGTGAGAGGTTTCTGTTTAAAGGTTATGGAGGCCCTATGGTGATCATTAGGCAATAGGATAGCTCCAATAATCTTAACACATGCCTGGAGAAACATTTTGCTGCAGAAAGATAAATATTATGAGGAAAATCTATGAACACAGCCTTTAAGACATAACTAGCCTACCGGATATTGATATAGCTGAACTCCCAAGGGCCAGGGAACATGAAAGTTGTAGTTATAATCCAACAACATATTGAGGGCCACAGGTTGGCCACCCATGATCTAGGTGATGAGTGACACTGGACCAGAACAACTTGGTCATGCCCCTGTGACCCCACTGGCACACCATGCATGAACTCCTAGCTGTTAAGTAGAATTGTTTAATTGTGCACTGAAATGGAGGCATGCCTGTCTGTATGTATACTGTTGAAAGCTATATAATGAAGCTCTCTCTGAGCTCTAACAGCTTGATAATCAACTGTTGCTGTTTTCTGCGCTTTCAGGTAAGTGTTTAACCTTAGGTCACACAATTAAGATATTCAGTTGCAAATCTCCATTTTGAAGTGAGTTGCCTCTTGGTCTTTTGTTCCCAGGCACAGTGGGAAGAAGATGCAGGCTAATGTAAGAGACAGGGCTTTGATTTTTGCTCTGATGGTAATTATGTTATATATTTAAGAATAAAAACCTGTGTTTGAATATGCATATGCCTTCTGGGTGTATCATTGATTGTTTTGTACCTGTTTTGAAGGAGTTCTAGTTAGTAAAGCTTTGAATCCTATTTATGGGTCATATTTTGAGAGCATATTCCAAAAGGTATTGGCCTTTATGCATCCAATTGCTTCATGCTGTGAAATATTAATATCTGCTATAGTAGCCACCCTACCAAGTCTAACAGCTGCCACTGCATCCACACTAGTGGATTGTGCCTGATGGGATAAGATCACCCTATGTGCTGTGCCCCCATCCCCTCAATTCCCTATCTTCAGCCTGAGAGTTGAGAAACTACTTGATGACTATGTATGGATTTGTGGTAGTAGCAGACAGTGCAGTGAGGCTGCTTCGCTTGCCTGACCTCCTTCCGGCCGAGTCCCTGCTACATAGTGTGATGGAGAGTGGGAGGGGTGAGGCGGAAGGAGGGATGTGCAGGACAAATATACCAGAAAGAGCACTGGCTTGGCTGCAACCATCACGTTTGCCCCGGACTGACCTTACCAATGCCTCACCCATCCCTTCTCCATCATGGGATGCACCAACACCACGACCAGAGAGATGCCAGATAAGGAGGGCAGCCCCAGTGCTCCTCTTACTTTCCAAAGCAATTTTATGCTCCTGTTGGTAAGTAGCCAGTACCAACTGAGCAGATCTCATTTATCTAAGGGACATGTTGCCTTTAATAATTCTAATATTTAGTTAGAGTTATGGCTGCAATGCCCTCGGGTTGCGTTAATTAATGGTCTCTTGTCAGACTATTAATCATCTCTCATGTGGAACTGATTGTGGTCCCAAAAGGTGAATTGCACCTTTCTGAAGGTTTTCATTTTAAAGTTTGAAGCAATGCTAGAAGAGGTATTAATCCAACAGAATCTGGCCAGCATTATAGGCTTATAGCCTCACCTCGTAATATGAAGAAAAAGCTTTTTGGGGTGGGGAGAGGAGCTCACCAGACCATCTGGAGATATAATAAATCTGACAGCCATAGCAATCTAAGAATCAAACACAACTTCATTATATTAGGAAAAATGATTTTCTAATTAACTCATGAGGAAACCTTGTGATTCATTCACCCTAATAGAGTTTGAGAGTTCAGACTTCCTCATCAGTGTCATAAAATCATTGTCCCTTATAAATTATCGCTTTCTCTAGTCTGCAGAGGAGAGCTTGATAGATTAATAGGGTATTTAAACAGTCTACAGATAACTCTAATAACGATCTTTACATTTTGACATGCACTAATGTAACTAGTTTTAAGCAGTGCTTAAGAAATCTCTTTTGAAGTAAATACAATTTGATTCCGGGGAATCTTCTTCCTTGAAGCTAACTTCAGCATTGATCTTCACTCTCAAAACAGAAACATTTGTTAACTTTCAGTCCTGCCAATATCAAGAAGTGGAGTTTTCCCTCTTGTTAAAACCTCAAGGCAGGTATTGTGTAGTCCTATGGTTGAACAGAATTAAATTTTTTGAATATATATATGTAGAAATTCACTGGGCCGGAATTAAAGAAACAGTCCCTAATTTTTTACTTCCTTACTAGGAAAAGCAACAACAAATATACTTTATTGCTGAAGATTTTGCATTTGGCCAATTTTAGAATCTTTCAGAAAAAAACCAAGACTTACTGATAGCCTATGCAAAGCAAGAGGAGAAAT
Source organism: Podarcis raffonei (assembly GCF_027172205.1). Taxonomy (NCBI): domain Eukaryota; kingdom Metazoa; phylum Chordata; class Lepidosauria; order Squamata; family Lacertidae; genus Podarcis; species Podarcis raffonei. Next base: position 61,746,223 of record NC_070606.1, on the reverse strand, counting down.
GTATCACCCTCCCAATTAACCTTTCAAAAGCTGTGCTCTAAAGACACCCACACCTAATGAGGTTCCCAAATTGAAATCAAACATTTCCCTAAAAAAGTAGATAATGCCAACTTAGCTTCTAATTCTGCTCCTCTAGCAGATGCTACCAACATTAGGGATACATTTAAAGCACACTCAACACCCCCAAGAATCTTGGGGAAGTGTTGCTTACCCCTCACACATTTACAGTTCCTGGCAACCTTTAACAAAATATAGTTCCTAGGATTCTTGGTGTGTGTGTGTGTTTAAACACGTTTAAAATGTATGGTGTGTAAGCAACCTGTTTACCTTCTTAATCCAGCTCTCCCTTTCTAAATCATAGCGTTGGAAGGGACCCTGAGGATAATATAGTCCAACCCCCTGCAATAGCAAGGAATATGCAGCTGTCCCATATGGGATTCGAACCTGTTGCCTTGGCATTATCAGCACCACGCTCTAACCAACTGAGCTATCCAGCTGGCAGACCAAACTATCCACCCATGCAACAGCAAGCATAAACCCAAAGAATAAAATAAAAAGGTGCCCCAGTCATTTTAAAAGTTTTCCCCCCCTAAGTGTTAGCAATGCTGTGTTCCCATGAGGCTAGTGCAATATATAATCCTGAAATAATAGAAGGGAATATCCTTGCTATGTGTGTTGTTGGGGATGTAGGAAACAGAGTTCCTTATGTTCACAACTAAAATTGTATTAGAGAAGACTTCCTGTTTTCATTTATACTGCAAGGAAGCCCACCACTGACTAGAAATAGGTGGATTATTTTTTTAAAAGGAAGGCCCAATGGATCTGCCAGAAAAACCTTTCTGCTCTTTGAACTTAAATGAATGCAGAGTGAGTGCTCCAGCACTGAGGAAGTGTGGAAGGGAAGCAAAGACACTAAATATTTTAAAAATTAAATGGAACTAAAGGTCAGACAATGACATACTCATGGTAGTGGGAGTTAAGATGGCTCACACCCTCCTGCACTCCATCTTCTTGCTTCCATTTGCTTGTGTCATGACTGAGGGGAAGAATGGGAGAATCCTGACACAGGCTGCACACACACAATATTTGAAGCACATTTCCTCCGCCCTCAAAGAATTCTGGGTACTGCCATTTACACCTCACAGATTTACAATTCCCAGAAACCCTTAACAAACTTGTAGTGCCCAGAATTCTTCAAGGGGAAAGCATGCTTCAAATGAACTTGAAAGGTATAATGTTTATCCTTTCTCCTGCTCTCTGAAGTTTGGGGGCAAATGACAATTTCAAGGGGTAGGGTGGGGGAAAACAGTATGGGAGCAGGAGGAGTGGGAAAAGGATATTGTGCATTGTTCACAAGTGCTGGGCCTTTGGGATGCCTGTAACCACAACAAAATATTCTGCCAGAGGCCTTTGGCCTGCTTATTCCAAAGTCCAGAGGGATACTTAGCTGTGTTAGGCTGTTGTAGAACAACAACAAAACAAAACCCTAACAAATAGTGTGGCATGAACTTTAATGGGTAAGGCTATTTAATATATTTGATAAAGCTGTTTGAGTACAAATTGTATGTATAGCTTGCCCTTCACCAAATGGCCTTAGGACAGCCCGATATCCAGTAAGTAGCTAGCCGTCTTTTTATAACCCCTGTTCTTCTGAGGACATTTTAAAGAATCTTCTCAACAATTCTTTTCCAGCTCATACACCACACACCTGCAGGATCACCTTACTCCGTATGTATCCACTTGACTACTTTGATCTGTGGAGTTGATGCTGTTACAAGTGTCACATAATACTTGCTCTGCACTTGTAAGGAATCAGACCTAAACTTTGGAACTCCCTGCCTAGTGACACCAGACAGGCACCTTTGCTGTACTGTTTGCAATGCCAACTTTAAACATTTTTTTTAGGATACATGTCTAATCTCTTAAGTTTACTATTAATTTTAATTATCTGTTAAACTCCTTTAATTCTCAATTAAGCATATAATCAAACAATCAAACAGCATATAATTTGGTTTCCTGAAAATAAACAAATACTGAACTCCATCTGTGAAGTTGGTCTTGCAATGTAGGAAAATAGAAAAAACAACAATAACTAGGGCATCTCATTTCTGCAGTTGCATCCTCAGCCCAGATTCACCAGAGAAGAAAAGGCAGCAGAACTCATGGAACAAAAGGGTCAGATACATTGGCCCACCTTACTCACCAGTGACTACACTACTTGGCGGTGGATATCCTGTCTGATTTCCAAGCCCTACCTGATGATGCCAAGGATTGAACCTTGAATGCAAATCATGTGTGCCAGTGTTGCCCCTAAGGCCCTTCCCACAGCCCAGCCCAGTTTGACTGGAACAACACACATGCTTATTGAACGCAATCTATCAAAAGGCATCTTCATAAGTACATGACTGTCCTGAACTACCTGGCAGCAAGTCAGTATGTCAAATCCAAAGTCCAGCATTCAAGAAACACAGTCCAGGGTCAATCCAAGTAGCCAAGTCTGAAGTCCAGCAGCCAGGATACAGTCCAGAGCCAAACCCAAAGCACAGCCCCATAGAGGTCCAGGAGCATCCAAACATGGCTAGTGGAGCAGACACAGCCCCTCAGCTCTGCTTCCTTTTTATACTTTGCATGCTGATTGCAGAATCTGGGCTTGATGAGGCAGATGACCCTCACCTGTTCCAAGTCTACTCCAGCTGAGGAAGCACACACCTCCTCCCTTGGTAGCAAGCCCCACCTGGCCAGCTAGGGAGCTGGTCTGTGGGCCCTTGCCTGCCTCAGCCTCCTAGAGTACTTTCCCCACTGCTCCCTATGCCTCAGAGCCCACTGTGTTTATGGGAACAAGAGCTCCTCTGGCTCTGGTGATGAGTCCTGCTGCTCTGGTTCCTGCACATTGACCTCCATCCCCTCGCCATCCTCCATTACCCTGTGAATATTTCCTTTCCCTTCCTCTGCTTGCCCCAGTGTGTCCCAGTCCCATCTACATCCCTTGCCAGGATCCTCTTCCTCTTCCCTGTTGTCCTGCCAGTTCATGACAATGACATATACTGGAGACATTCAGAGCAACGTGATGTTTGATTGTATGTTGCTAACTAAGCATCTGGTTTCCATCACCACAGCCAGACTGAAGAATGCTCTCAGTCCAAAGAGCAGAGAGGAAATGTCCTGCTGCTTGTTAAACATTTTGAAAGCACTCACCTATTTTCCTGGCATTCCCCTTTGGTAGCCAGTTGGGATGCTGACTCTCCTGTGCCTCATGCTTCGCCAAGGTGATTTAACAGCCCATCTAGAGGACATAGTGAAGTTACTGTTGGCTTCGTACAACTTTTCTTGGATAGATTGGGAAGGAGATGTCTTGGCTGGAAGAGTGATGTAGGCCTCACAAAAATGAGAACAGACTGTTGCGTGCAGCCCAATCTCTGAGCGGTGAGAGGTTCCAGGGGTGCCTGAGCTTACCCAGGTTTTGGTTTCCTTAGAATGAAAGTTGTTGGAGACTGCGGTTTCATTTACACATATATACAGTTTGATCACAGGACGGAGGGGCTCACAGCATTCCTCATTAGAGTTCCAGGAAAACCCCCAGCAAGACATGTCTCTGTCTCTCCAGCTTCCAGCATCAAACAAAACTAATACAAACTCTGGCTATCATTCTTCTACCTTACAAGGTGATGTAGCTTGCAACTAGGTGAGGAGGTAGGTTACCCCAATCTCTATGGCAGCAGGGCAATATTTTCTAATGTAAGTGGTGGTGCTTAACCATGAATTTAACAAAGGAACTGGTTTGACTGCTTTCCTGTCATACAGTCTAACCCCACATGCAGACGTATCATTCGGGCTGATCCCTCAAACCATAACACTACCTAAGTATTTCTCATATATCAAGGTAGAGGACTAGAGTCTGATTGACTGAAGTGGTATTGGTTACCTAATAAAATGGTTGGAACATGGCAGCCAGGTCCCCTACACACACAGCCTCCTTTCACAAGGCTGTTGAAACTGCAACACCCACATAACATAGAAGCTGTTGAAATTCAAGGCCCCCCTTTTAAGGTTTTTCTATGGGGCAAACAGAGGACTGTCCCCTGACAGCCCTTCAAACAGAGGACTGCTTCTAAGTCCTTTACAGAGCAGAGTTGTTAAAAGTCTCCAAGGCTGAAATGGAAGCTAAAATCCTGGATTAGATAGAAGCCCTGCTCTGCAGGTTGTGCTGACAGCAAGACACCATTGTCTCCTCTTCCGATATGACGCTGGGATTGTCAGGGTCAGCTCTTCCATGCCGGAAGAGCAGGCAGTCTCCCGGGGCAGCAAAATAATGAGCAGCTGCTTATTGTTAGGAGCATACGAAAGATATATGGAGTGGGAAGGTTTAATCAGCAATCCAGCCCAATCCCAGGAGCTCATCTTGGAGAGCATAATATGACAAAGCATAATATAAACAGATCATTTGTCAACATTATTGCTTTGGGGTATACTTCTGGGTATACCTCAACTTTTCCAAAAGAGGTAGATATCGGCTCCTCTAATCTTGGAGCCCCGCTCCCCTTTTTGCCACTCCAAGTAAAGCTAATACAATTAGGTTGCAGAGGTTTTTTTTCTGAATTCATAAGAAGAATCTGCGGGATCAGGCCAATGGCCTATCTAGGTCAGCATCCTGTTCTCACAGTGGCCACTCAGATGCTGGTGGGAAGCAGCACCAGAGCACAAGAACACTGTCCTCTCCTGTGGTTTACAGACATTCATTCGGATTGTCAGATATTCATTCAAATTCATTCAGATGTCTGGCCTAAGTAACTGAATCGTAGTTGATTATTGTGGAAAGTGAATAGACAAGTGACAACTGGGGTGACAAGTGTTGCGATATTCACCACGTGGAGGTTAGGGGTTGGAATCAGCCAAAGCATAGTGATCAGGGACAGAGCAGGGAGGACTACCCAGCAGAGTGTGTGGACAGGCTTGTGATTGTGCCCTAAACATGTTCTGCTGGCACCATCTTCGTTACCTTTGGTGCATCAGGCAAGGTCTGTTCTGTTGTCTTGTGCACATAATAGTTTTTGAGATCCTTTTCAACTGTTCTTTTTATCTGCTGGCTTGATCCTTTTTACCTTTGTGGGTTTGATTGTTTACATTTATTTTATTGATGATGTTAAGCCCCCTTGCCCACACTGAAAGGTGGGGTATACAGCCTATATGGAAGCAAACTTTTGGATGGGCAGAGTCTTACGATAAGCTCAGTTTTAGCATAGCAATCAAGCATTTGCTTATCTATCCATCTACTTTGTTTCCTCACTGCCCGAGGAAATAATGACTCAATGGCATTTGGAGAGCTAGTAAGGTATAAAGGCTGAGAGTGCATTTAGTGTGTCACCTGCAGTGATAAAGTTATTAGGTCTGTGTTCAGTATCACCAAGAATTGAGAGTAGTCCAGGGATACTTAAAAAAAATATTTTTATAAGTTGTGTGTCCTTGTTTCTCAATTTGACCCTTTTACGTGGTTTTGTATGTTTTGTGGTATTTTATGCATTGTGATTCACCATTATTTTTATTGACAATAGTTTAATAATTCTTTATTGTAACTGATAAGTGTAAACTGATTATTATTTGCTGATATTTAATTTTACTGTTTACTATTATAGTCTAATGGATTGCTTTATTTGATATGTTGTTTATTTTAAAGTTATTGTGACTTTTTTGTATTGGATCAGATCGTTAATACGTGTGTGATCTTTGCTGCCCATTTTGTAAACCGCCTTGTATATAGTAATAAAAAAAGGCGGTATACAAATTAAAAGTGAAATGAAATGAAATGAAAATATAGATCTGGAATCTCTTTTCCAAACAAGCAAGCATTTAAGGCAGTGCAATATTTAAACAACAGCAGCAACAATAATACTTATTATTTTATTATTTGTACCCCGCCCATCACACTGGGTTTCCCCAGCCACTCTGGATGGCTTCCAACATATATAAAAACATAATAAAATATTATACACTAAAAAGCTCCTTATACAAGGCTTCCCTAGAAAAAGAGGTGCCAGAACTCACCACAAACGCCTCCCTTGTTCTCTTATGATGACAATGGCGTCCACCTGAGAGGCGCTAGAACTGAGTTCTGGCTGGAAAAAGTTCTAATTTAAGGTATGAATTACTGTCTTTTCTCTGCTTATTTTCTCTACTTACTGGCAAGATCCCTAAGGAAACATTGCTGTGTGACATTAAAAAAAATGTGCACATTCCCCACTCGGGTTCATTTTTGTTCCATTATGCTGACCTTGAGGGTTTTTGAACGGTCCACAATTCATTGTGATGCCGTTTGTGGATAGGACAAGTATGTCCTGTGATCATAACTATACTCACACCCTGAATGGACTATGTATACAAAGACATTTGTGAGCTACACTGGTATTGCAAGTTGCAATGGCCTTCTTCAGAAAAAAATGAGAGTTGCCACTAGCATATGCCTCATTGAGTTTGAGACATCCCAGGTGTGGTTTTTCTTTTAGGGGGGCCATAGACTGTGCTTGCACATCCCATATACTGTATTACTTTTGATTCTGGTGCTCTGGTGTCTTCCGTGTCAATCAGGTGGCTCCTTCACATGCATGCGTACTTTTTACTGCCTCCCTCCCCCGGTGCCTTCCAGATCTTTATTGGAAATGCTACCTGCTCCACAGGCGAATAGGTTTTGCTAGTGGTGCTGTAGCATCTTAGGACACAGTACAGTGAAACGTGGACGGGGATCCCCCAACAAGGTATTCTTCCCTCTCAACCTTCTCCCAGAGGCATCAACCAGGAGTTTTTAATGAGGCAGTGAGCTGGCGCCCTTGTCCCTGCAGGTATCTTGCAGCAGCCATTAATTTACTCTTGTTCCTGTGCAAGGAGATTTTGCTAGCCATTAGCAGAAGCCAGATGGCGTTTTCATACTAATGAGACTTTGCATTCTAGAGGAACAGAGACCAACCTCTGATTCCACAGGTATTTCTTTCTTAGAAGCCTTGTCAGCCAAAGCAGCAGGGATAGTGCTTTAATTTTTTGCCTGTGTCATGCACATTTGCACATGATACATAGCGCCTTGGTGGGACGGTCTTTTTGAAATTGATGTGTTCAGGGTGTAGATGTATTGCATGGCATTACTTCATTGTGCTACAGTTGGTATCTAAAGTATCCCTGAGTACTGAGCAACTTTTTCAGATGTGCTCACCGTGAGTGGTCATTTTTAACACGTCTCTAGAAAATGGTTGTCGTGTTCAATGGCAAAGAATGACAATTAATATTATTGTCCAAAGTTAGCTCTAAGAATTGAAGGTTTCAGCCAAAAAAAGAGAGGCTTTCTCAAAGTAGGGCACATAAGGTTAGGATACAACACCCCAAACAACACAGTCCCCCACTCCCAGCACCCAAGTGTTCACATTCAAACTACGTATGTTATAATGAGCATGCTGCCTACATCTGTTCTGAACAGGAAAACTTGTGAAAAGTTCCGCACCCATAGCCCATTTTAACATGTTCCTATCTGCCCCACACCAAACCAGGGCAACTTCCATCCCTTGTAATAGAGGCCTGAGGATTTGTCATACTTTTGTACTAGCCAAATAAATGAAAAACAGAGCCTGGAGAGACAGAACAAAGATAACATGTACACCAAACAATGTTTTTAGGGTTTATTTTAATCTGCTAACATCCAGTCTCGATCTAGACAAAAAAGAAAAGGGAAAAAAACCACAATTAGATGACTGTTCCTTTTACTTTGCTTTGTCCATTTTCGTCATAGGTTTTGAGAGGAAAAGGAAACAGGCTTCCTTTTCATTAACACTTTTTTTTTAAAAAAAGAGAGAGATGTGATAAATAAATATATAAAGCTTTAAATGTTGCTTCATTCAAATTAAACATTGCTTTTAGTTCCTGCAGCGAACATGCAGACCTTACAGATTCAGTCCACTGGAAAACAACTGTTGAGATCTTCTCTCAGTCAGTGTTGATCAGAAGAGCCTGTTCTGAGATCTCAAGTGGGTGGGAAAATAGGGAGGGACTTGGTTTAGAGAGATCGTAAGTAGCACTCTGTTCCTTGGCAGAGAAAAACACTCAAGGAAGGGAAATGGGATCCTGTGTGTGGATTGTCCATGCGGTTCCTGGTGCTTCTTAGGCAGTGATGGGGAAAGCAAGGACTACATGAGCAAAGCAAGCAATATGACACAAGACAGATCTCATTTGATTCCAAGAGTATTTATGTCGGCAAAGCCTGGCGATGCCTGAGGATTTGTCCAGCGATTAACACAGGAATATAGGAACGTCACAGTGAAAGTGTTTTCAAAAAGCACTTTAAAAGCAGTTTGAAAGAGGCAATAAAAATAAGTTAAAAACATACTCCAACATGTACAAAGCAAATCATCCTTTGAAAATAATTTTAACATAATTTTTTTTCATAGCATGGCTCCTAAGTTCAGCGTGTAGAAGGAGCACCTGAGAAAGGGGAAGAGAAATGTAGAAACCACAGAGAAAAGTGTGGAATGGGGGTGGGGGCAGAGGCTCATTTGCATATAATGCCCTTCAGATTTTATTGGAAACCAAAACATTCACTGACGGTAGAGCAAAATGATAATAAAAGAAGAAGAAAAAACCCAGCCTCTTTTCAATGGATCAGCGCATGAGTGCATGCAGTAAACTCCTGGTGACAATTATTTGGTTGGGTAATTGCTCTGTGCTTTAAGGGACTTTAATTCAACCCTTGAATTTGTTTCTGCTAGTGGAATGTGATAATGCATCATTCAACAAAGAGGAAAACTGAGCAGAGCTGCGATCTGAAGCATATGCTTTGTAAAACAGTGGAGGGAACGAACAGTATGAGGATTTCCGTGGTGCTGGCGTCAATTCGTTATCTTTCATCATTAACTATGAAGAGCTGCATGGCTGAAATGGATTTTAAGGCATTATAGCACCAGCCGGAGCCTGGTCAGAACTATTCTGGAGCATCTACAAGTTTCAATGAGACTGACATTCCCATTATGATTAAGGCGCATAACTTACTTCCAGCTTTGACACTTTAGCACTAAATTGTGAAAGTTCTGACCTGCCTTTCTCCTAGACAGGTACGTGTCTTCGTGAGACAGCCTCATGCGGAAACTGCACAGTGCAGAGTGTGCTATTAGCCATGCCTGTTGAGGGATCAGAGTGGGCTGAATGAGGATGTGCACTGCAGGTGTCAGGTGTTGCAAGTGCACCTGGTCCCCAAGGAAAGCTCTTTGCAGACACTCTGAACATCCTTGTTGGTGATATAGTCAGCCTAAAACCCAAATGAGCATGTATTTCAAATTGCCTAAGGAGAAGTTCCTTGAAAGTGGGGCTTGAGTCATACTGTGTATGCCATTGTGACCCTTTGCTGTAATAGTTCAGAGGCTGCACAAATCAAGCAATCTATTGTTTGGCCTAGTTCCTTCCTGCTACCCAGGATCCAGGCAAGGTATTAGTAGAGATGCTGCAAAGCTTTGCAGGCTACACCTTCTTCCTTGGATCAGAGCAGACATGTACTGACCAGAATGCTGCTGAGGAGTGAAGAAGAAACATAGAGAGCTGCTTAAAGCAGGTCAAACTTATTTGTCCATTTAGCCCACTGTCTACTTTGTGTTTGGCAACAGGTAGACGACCTTCCCATCACCTGCTCCCCCCTCAAAAAAGTAGAAATTCCAGGGGTTGAACCAGGGACCTTCTGCATGAATCTACCACTGAGCTAAGGTTGCTTCCCAAGTCAATGTCTTGCTGTGCTGGAATCCCATAGGATCCTGGACCAACACTGGCCTTTATTCTCTCATGTTCTGTGTGCATGTGTTGGAATTGCCATTGCCCTCCATATGCTCTTATATCCAAACAGACCCAGGAGGAAGTGAGGTCCATAGCTTACCAGGTTGCACCGCAATCTAATATTGCATAGACCTCCTCTGACTTGGTTTGCTTGTTTGCACAGATGAATTGCTCCTGAGTGCAGGGAGAGTGAGAAAAGCCCAGTTGTACCAATCCCTGTAAAGTTTTCAGCTTTTTAGCAGCAGAGGAACCACCCAAATGGATCAGGGCAATGGTCCATCTAGCCTAGTATCTTGGTTTCCAGTGACCAGCCAGCTGCTTCTGAGAAGCCCATAAGCAGGACAGCCTTCAACTGCAAATTGTATTCGGAGGCCAGCTGCTTCTGAACCTGGAAGTTCTATTTATGTATCCTGACTAGGAGGTGTTGTCTCATTCTCTATTACAGTGTTGGCCAACATGATGTTCTCAAGATATTTTTGGACTCACAACTCCGAACAGATTTGAGCATTGGTCCTGCTGGCTGAGGCTGATGGGAACTGGAATCCAAAAACATTTGAAGGGCACCATGTTGGCTACCCCTCCCGTATAAGGGCAGAAGAATCAGTGCAGACACCACAGCAAAAGTAAGACACAAAAATCAAAATTAAAGGCAGCAGCAGTTCTTCTGGCTACTTAATACCTCTTTTTGTGAAGATTTATTTGCTCCAACTTTTATTTTTAGTACAACCACTGTTAGGAAAAGCTGCCCTCAGCCTTATCCTGCATTGTTACTCATTGGAAAGCATTCTTAACAATGCTTTCTTCTGGAAATAGTTTTGCAGTGATGGTTGATAGACAACACATCTAATATATAGTTTTTACGGAAAATGTTTTGCTAGGCTAGGGTCTGATCTATCACAGGCTGTTTACACACATTTAAAGCATGTACACTTTTGAAGCACATTTGAAGTATATTTCCCCTCTCAAAGAATTCTGGGTATTGTAGTTTATTAAGGGTTGTTGGGAATTGTAACTTTGTGTGGGGTAATACAGTGTCCAGAATACTTTGAGGGAAACAATGTATTCTGAATGTACTTTAAAGATATTGTGTTTGTTCCTTCAGAGCTCTTTCATTGGTTCTTTGCTCCAAACGGCTTCCATGAAAAACCATTTCTCAATCACTTTCAGTGTGACTTTAGGTGGTTGGCTGACACTACAAAACCTGCTTACTGTCTTAAGGACTGCAATAGTGGAAAGCTATGAGCACTGGGGGGAGAAGTTTATCCAGAGCCAGAAGTGTTTTTCTGCAGTAGCCACTCACATGGCTGAATACAGATGTTGATTTTCAGTGGCTGCAGTAGATATTTGCAAGACTCCTCTGGCACCAAGACTGCAAACATTATACACTGTTGCTGTCAACACAGGAAAAGTTCAGTAAATGACACGGGAGGTGAAAGGGTGGAAACACTATCCACCAAAATGTTGGAGGCCTATCAATGCTTAAAGCCACCCAAGAAAGGACATTTGGTGTCCAAGCAAAGACTTTATCACACTCTTTTCTTCTTAGCCCTCGAGAAAGCCACAGACCAGTTTCCCTCTGCTTCCTGCACTCTATTATAGCTCCTTAGCCATTTAGCTGCATCCTGAGTTCCTTCAGTGGTATCTAGGCTTTTAAGTTCAAATTATCATATGCCTACTAGTAAGCCTTTTTGTAATGGTTTAAGATTAATGCTTTTGATTTATAAACAGGAAAATTCAGGGGAAGGAGATAATATGTCAAAGCTGGGACAAGTATGGAGGTCTAAGCAGAAATGATCACCCACCTACTCACCTTCCTTGGGTAGATTTAAGGGAAGCTGATGAAACAACATTCAGTAGTTTTATTTCCTTAGTCTGTTCTTAAAACACAATGTTACACAAAGAAAATGTTGGAGAAAGACTACCACTGATCTCCCCAGAGGTCTAAGATTTCCACAGGCAAGATCCATTAAGGTTTACTCGGGTTGTTGTGGAAATAAAATTTAGGCACAACAAACAAAACACTCCACTTTTATCCTTAACCACACAAAATGCGGAAGCAGAGCTTGGCCTTTGGAACCTGCTACCAATCGTGCAAAGTATAACACAGCAGGCTCTCCAGTCTTCACGCTATGAATATGGATTAGCTGCTGCAACCATTTTTATATTATAGATCCATAACTATGAATGCACAGTAGAAAGCCTTTAGGTAAAGCTACATGCTCTGCATATAGAACAGCTGCTTCTTCATAGCACACATACGTTTGTGGGAGAAGGGAATGTGAAATAGCATTTGCTTTTGTTTGTAAAGAGTTTCTTTAGTTACAGAAATGCACAGGTGTCCTGGGAATTTAGCAAACTGCCATTCATCCCCAAATGTAGGATTTTTAACCTGCAGCCTCCTCTACCCAAAATAATGCTTTAAAAAAAGCAACCCAAAATAACTAGGATGAGATAGTTTTCCTTTCGTAAACCTCAAGGGCATCTTTTTAGCCAGCTGTGCACACTCAGAGAACAGGAAGGCCTTATTCCTAGAAACACTGCCAGGCCCATACAAGACCCACACTAGCACTGATTGACAAATAGATCTGGCAAAGTACTTAAGAACTTGCATATTTTTCAATGTAGGGTAATCAGGAGCACCTGGGCATTTGGGCTGATCAGAGAAACACTGAAAGAAAAGGACAGGTTTTTCAATCAGCCTGCATGGGGTGGGATTTTTTTTACTGGGTTTTTAATTTCCATATCACTCCAAGTCCCTTTTCACTGACTGGCCGTAGAGAATGCGTAGACATAACAAGCTCTGTGTGCTTAATCAGGCAGGCTTCTATACTAGAGACATGGCTTCCCTCCTTCTGGGGAAACACACACACACACACACACACACACACACACACACACACTATGGTTTGGAACCCAAAGCTTTGGCAACTATGCAGACAAGAGTAGCCTAGGAAGAGGGAAATCCATGGGAAATGACAGTGCTTCTTTGTGAACAAGTATATCAGTCTCTCTTTCTATATTTCCAGTTTTCTCTCCAATACACAGTGAGTCCATCCTTTGAGCATCAACCTAACTGCCAGCTTATTCCGATTTCATCTACAACCTAGTCATCTGCATCCTAGGGAACAGGGAAGGAAGGTGACAAACACAGCTTGCTTGAGCTCCCCCCCCCCCCTTTCAGAAAGGCTTAGTAGAAAAGAAAGACACATGCTTTGGATGGAGATCAAATTATCACTTGATGCTCTCCAAACAAAACTTAGATGTTTTTTAAAAAAAAGAGGAAAAGGGATTATTGTGGTTATTAAAGGCTGGAAAAGAACACCAGACAGTGCCTGAAGCAGAGAATCAGTCAAGATGCCCAGTTTTCCAAATGCTACAGCTTTGTTAAAATAAGACAAAGGCAAGGCAGGCTTTGCCCATCCTGGAAAACAGTGGTAACACTGCCTCTTAAGTTCAACAAAGCAGCACTCCTACAGCTGGTGGATGCAATGCAGAAAATGTTAGTTGCTTCTAAATCCCATTGAAATCAATGGAGTTTGTGTCCAGCTGAACGCTTAAAGTGCAGCCCTATACTCTATACCACTCGTGGGCACTAAGGACAGCATGGAATGCCAAACAATGAGCATTTTGAATATGTAATATCTGTGCCAATTCAAATGAAATGCCTTCCCACTGGAAGCAAAGAGTGTTTTGAAGCATAAACATAAGCAAGAAAACAGCCAGCAATGTGGTGATCAGCAGTTTGAAGGGAACATCATGGACCACCTCCTTTTAAATGTCAGGGATTGGTGTACCCCACCCCCCCAGTTATTTCTAGGAAAGGACGTTTTCATGAATATGTGATAAGAACCCATGTTTGGTTTTATGCGGGATTTAGTAGTTAGCATTTGAATAACTGCCCATGAGGTAAAAGCTGAGAATATTTGTGCACAAACCCACCGGTTGTTTTGGTAGTACAGTATGTAGGATTGGGAATGTGTGCATGCAGGTCAACCAGTGCCATGTATTCAAACTTCTGTGCTTGATATGCGGTCCAGGCTGTATTTTGCTTCCTTGAATATTTCTCTTTCTCAACTTCCCCTTTCCCTTTCTGATTGCTTGTTTTGATACTGTTCTGTTCTTTTTGACCATGGTTTTCCATTTGAAGCCAAGCAGCTGAAACTGGAGGGAAGTCACCGTCTGGCAAATTCGCTGCCATTTATTATGACTTTCGCAACTGAAAACCTCGCTTGAGCAAGGGAGAAAAACATTTGACATTTCTGAGGATCAAATTACTCTTGCCAAGGGAGAACAGTGGTTACAAAGCTACTATCAGTGACCTCTAGATTTGCATCTAGGAGGATATGAAACATTACACTGTATTTGGCGTCAGAGCTGGGGGACCTACGCTTGTGCATTTTAAACTCTGAGCTCTCTAGGACTGATTCCTTAATATTTTTTTGTTTTATTTTATTTTATTAAGAACCCCGTTGGTCTTGTAAGAAACAGTAAAAAGACCCTTTGTTTATAGAAGCATTCTACCTTCTGTTTTACAGACCATTTTTTTGTTTTTTGTTTAAATAAGAGTTGCTGTTTTTAATTCCATGTTCTTTTATTATGGAAACCCTAAAATCCTGTTCTCAGTATAAAATTCCGTCAAGGCTACCACTTCTCTATAATATGGCTCATGTAGTCCTCAGTAGGCAAGCGCCCTTGCTCTTCCGTCTCTTCCTTGGGAAGTGCCTCATTAGACCGGTGAAGAAGCCGCTCTTCCCGATTCTTTATCCTCTGCTCCATCCTCTCCAGCTGCCGCTTGTACTGGTATCGCTGTTGGAAGAGGTCTTTTGCATAGTCGTACAGCTGCATGTCCAAGTCATTAAGTTCTTCGATCCTCCTTATGGTGTTGTTGTCTACCTCTACTCCACCAGCCCTTGTGCTGTTGTACTGCATGAACGGCCTGATGAATTTCAGATTGAAAGTTCTCTCAAACAAGTACTGTGTTTTCCTCTGGAACTCTGTCAAGCCAAAAAAGGCCATGTCTCTGAGATTCTTCTTAGCACTCTCCAGCAGTATCTGTGCTCGCTTGTTTTCTGGTATGAAGGACATATTATAGCAACCCACCAAGCTCAGGTCAGCCAACATCCTCACTTGGCGATTGTTGGCTAAGTTATACGGGCAATCCATGAATTCCTGAAGAGTACAGCCTGACCAGTCTGTGCCTTCATAGCATGATGGCAGCTCTTCGGGGGTTGGCGTCCGGCCATCACACATGTGCAAGGATGTTTTCCAGGTGGCTCCTCGTTGGACGTGCCTCCATTCGCTGAGGTAACGAGATACAGGATCTCTCAGCAGAGTGATGTAATAAAACTTCCTGTAAGAAAGAAGAATTGTATGTGAGGATTTTATACACATTGTAATATAACTGTTTGGCATTCTGAGGCCTAGCATATATAGAAGATGGGACAATAATCAATGAGCTGCTTTGTGTGGGAAATTGCAGTCAAATATAACTATGCATGAGTGCAAGTTGGTGCATGAAGGGGTTAAGACAATAGAGTTGGATTCCTAGACTTAGCTAAGTCACCCCCCACTTCCTGTTCCCTTGTTCTCTGTGCCATGTAAATGACCAAGAAAGATGTGTCTAAGCAAGCTCCACGTTCACAGCACATGTTTGAAGTTATCTCCCTGTTTTTTTCCTACCCAAGAGCATTCTGCCTGTGTTCTCACTGTTGCTGCTTAGATAAATGCATGAATTTGATGTTTGGAATGTTTTATAAGTAAATCATTTTAAACATACTTAACAGTGTGTGGTCTGTTCATTGCAAGAGGGGTAGAAATAGATGTTTGCAAGCAGACTAAATGGGACAAAAGGGTCTAACAAGCTGTAGAATGAGACATGTGTGGTGCTAACTGCTGCTTAATTTTTGTGAGTTTAGACTCTACTACTGGGGCTCTCTCCTGCTGGAGGAGTGAGTTTAGCCCCAGGTTTTGAATCCAAGAACCCAGCCAATTCTTTGGTTATTTACTCCCCAAACAGGAATTTATATTTTTCCTCCCACAGTTTGCACATCATGTTCGGCCATAAATTATTGCTGTAAGTAACATGCTGGTGCACACTGCACACTTCAGTCCTCACTCATTCATCCATGTCAAGATAAAGCAAACCGGAGTGGTGGTTTAGCATAATGTATGAATCAGTGCTCATAGTTTGCTTCTTCCAGACAATCTATGTGTAGAAAGTCAAGAATAAGCTTTGGTTTCCAATTATCATGGTTTGCACTTAATGCTGAATGTGAAGCAGCGTGCACCAGCAGACTGCAGCTTCATAGAAAACCATAGTTTATTTTGAACGATGGCTTACTATGACGTGCAAAACAGACCAATTTCTAAATGCAGTTACGATTGGTCTCCTTTTTCTCATAAGAATCTCTTTGATAAACTCATTTATGTACAAAAGGATTACATTCCCCTAATTAGAAATCATCTCCGTCTTCCCCCCCCCCCAAATTTCAGGAATGCTCCATTGTATTTGTTTCCAGCAACATACTGTAATGTCAGAATACATAAATGGAATTCAAATGATTTACCACCCTCATATAGCTTGCTTGCTTTAGGGATCAACTGGCCTTTCAGACTGCCATGCACCTTAAAATTCAGTCAAGAAGACTCACTCTGGAGCACTGGTCAACAGTTACTACTCAGATAACTCACACTTCACACACAGAGTGCCCAGGCATAACTACAGCATTTCTGGAATCTCCCCTGGCCATGGCCTACTCTGCACTCTCCCTAAGTGTTTTTGCCTGGAGGGAGGATGGAGAGATGTGGGACATGGATGTGTAGAAAGAAACCTGTGGATTTGCATGGCTGGAGTGTAGCCTGGCACCACTGGCATGTGACCAATGTTGCCTGTGAAGGCTGTAAATGGTTGCTCACACTTTCTAACATGGCCAACCCCAAATCATTTTCCTCCTGACTGTGATACACCAAGGCTGAAAGCATTGCTTGAAAAATGCAAACAGAAATTAACAGGCTGAATGCTGAAGTAGACTGAGACAATATTATGCTGTTTGGAAATATACAGTGGTACCTCGGGTTACATACGCTTCAGGTTACAGACTCCGCTAACCCTTAAATATCACCTCGGGTTAAGAACTTTGCTTCAGGATGAGAACAGAAATTGTGCTCCGGCGGCAGCAGGAGGCCCTATTAGCTAAAGTGGTGCTTCAGGTTAAGAACAGTTTCAGGTTAAGTACAGACCTCCGGAACGAATTAAGTACTTAACCTGAGGTACCACTGTACTAAGGACACATGCACGTCCATCGGGCAATGAGTGCAACGTCAAGTAAAAGACTTGTGTGTCTGAATCAGGCACCACACAATTCATCAACTCAAACAAAGCTTCCTTCCCAATGACCTTGCACTTTCCGGCGGAGGCAGGTCACCAATTATCTAGTGATGTACATGGTTGTATTTAGCCCTTGATGCCCAACATAAAAAAATTAATAATAATTGCTCTTCTTAAAACCAGCAGGTAAGTTTTCCACCTGCCAACAGTTCCAATGTGACTTTTCTTTCATGGGCAATGCCCACTGCTGCACAAGGCAGCCATTTCATTTAAAAGTGCACCAAAGACACTGGCAAAGAAATTAAACTGCAAACAATGGTATGTCCTTACTTCTTAATACCATATTGGCCCGAATATAAGCCACACCCGAATATAAGCTGCACCTTTAAAATTGGAGGGGGAAAAGAAAAAAGAGGAAAAAAATACTGAAATATAAGCTGCTCCATTCCTCGCTGCTCCTGGCTGCATACTGGGCTGGGGGATGGGGGGGAGCCGCACTGCGTTGCCCGCGGCCTTTCCCTTTCCTCTCTCTCTCCCTTCCTGGCCTTGGGGGAGAGGATGGGGGACTACACATGGGGTGGCTGCCGCTTTGCTGTGCTCCTGGCACAGTATGCCCCACGCTCCTGGTTGCATTCCATAAGGTTGCGAAGCCACACTTCAACTTTTCATGGTCGGAATTTGGAGGAAAAGTGAGGCTTATATTCAGGCCAATACGGTAATTCACGAGGGTCTTGAATGCATTGTTCCCCCTGCCCCCCTGCTGAAGTCACACTGACAGAAATTTAATTTCATTTAATGGGCATTGGAGGAAGTCTAGAGTGCATGTCTTTCAACTTCTGCTTTTGTAAGCAGAGCAAATAGGAATGTCTGCTATTCAGGCTCTCACCAAGCTAAAGATGTCACACTGTCTAATAAGTAACCACAGAGGGTGGGTGGAGGGGGAGGTCCAACTTCCCATGTGTTTCTTTCTCTTCTCATTCCATTTAATAGCAGCCCATAATAATGATTCATCTTCTCTGACCAGGATGCAGCTATGATTTAAATTATCAGTGCTAAGAAACCCCTAACAGGCAGGGATAAAATATGACAACGGAAGGCACCGGAAAGTGATGACTGATGCCAGATGTTCCAGAGAGCGGGAGTGAGCGACAGATTCTAAACATTATAGCCTTTTAGTTTTAAAAAGGGTGAACTCTGGTGGATGTATCTGTCTTTAGACTAGAAGTTCCAAATATAATTTTAAGTCGTCCCCTCCTCACCCTGGCTCTTCCAAGAGGCAGTATTTTATTATTACTGCAGTCCTGCCTAGAACTAGGGTTTTCCGCCGTGAAAGGTGACCACCTGGCAGTGGATGATGATTACAATCGCACAAGAATCCAAATCCTGTGTCAAGAAACCCCAGATGGATGCTAAGTAAAATATAAATCCCATACACCTATCAAATATGTGGAAATTCATTGCTTCTAAACTAGTTTGCATGACTTGCTCTGAACCAGATATGGAACTTCTGGCAGTGATCAATACATGGTGCAGGATGGGATTTGGGATTCCCGGAAAGGGAAACACAACCATGTGTTCTAAAAGAACCAGGCAGCCACTGCAGGGCACAGAGACTCTGGTCCTAGCTTTGTATTGACATTACCTGAGCATGTTTCCTCACCCTTGCACAGGGCTTCCACTGATGGGGTTTGTTATGTGATCTACTGCCGAGTAGAAATGTACAGGATTGTACTATTTCTATATTGTATGCTAATCCTTCCTATTCCATAGCTGTGGTTGTATTGGCAGGGCTGGTCTCTGCCCTTCATGGTTCTGATCTTTCAGATGTGACCACTGAACCGGCTCCCCGTATCTTGGGACATGACGAGGACATGAACTGGTTATTTAGGATGTTTTCAGCACCAGGTTAATAATAATAATAATAAATTTATACCCCACCCATCTGGCTGGGTTTCCCCAGCCACTCTGGGCGGCTTCCAGCAAGGTTAAGACATCCTTGTTTGCTCAGCCATGTTAAAAGGGCTACGTTTGGTTTTTCTCTTTTAGTTTTTATTATTTTATAGCATGTGCTTTGATTATAATGCATTTGATGTTATTACAGGACACTGCCCTGGATCCCTTTTGGATGAAGGGTGTTTTAGATCATTATTTTCTTAATGGACAAAAAGGACAACAGAGGTTTCCTCTCACACAACAACTTTCATGTAGGAATAACACAGGAACATCGAAAACTGTCTTCTATCAAGTCAAACCACTGGTCCATCTAGCTCAGCCCTGTCAATCCTGGATGGCAGTGACTCTCCAGTGTTTCAGACGGAGGACATTTTCAGTCGTACCTGGAGATGCTGGAGAATGAACCAGGGACATTTTGCCTGCAAAGCAGGTTATCTACCACTGAGCTATGGCTCTCTACACATCCTCTTTTGGTGGCCTGCAACCATAGCCTAATGAGGCTCCATCTTGTGAAACGTTTCCACTTTAGTCCCTCATAGTTGTCAAGAGAAACTGGGACGGAAAGGGAAGCCGCATTAGGGAATTGTCAAACTCCTACCTCTATAAAACTCAAGCTTTATTTAAACAAATATTAACAGTGTGGTAGAATATATATATTTCTCAGGAAAAAGACAGTCCTCTATGCCAAGCTCAACTTTGCCTGTATCGCAAGCTATAGGGCATTGCTTTAATCCAGAGTGTTTATCCTTGGTGCTAACAGCCCGTGATAAAATGCAGCAGGGCTTATCTGGTCTAGACTTTTGCAAAAATATACCTGGGCTTTGAGTACCTAGAGAGTAAGCTTTCTTGTGTCAGCCTTTCTCTCACCAAAAGAAGAACTCTTGCTGCTTTGCCTAATTCATTTTTTAGCTTCATGGAAGCAATTAAGCAAATTATTGTGCTCCTATCGATCCCTTCTCCAAGGTTATCCCTGCATCAAACACAGTGCCATTTAATGAGCCATTCACACAGGAGGTCACCAATCTGTTACAGAAAAGAAACAGAGGATTCTCTCTTGCTTCCAGAGTTGCCACTTAGGCAGTCGGCCATTCTAATGGCTCTGAAATTTGTACTTGTTTACTTAGAATATTTTCATCACTATGTTCTCAGGGTAGATGGCAACCATATAAACATCCATAAAACATAAGCATACATTAAAATCTTAACAGTAATTTGGAGTAATAACCATATGAATAAAATGGCAACCTCCAAACCAGCCGTGTGAGTTATATTTCCTGCATAAGGCTAACTAACCAAACTAATACCAAACGAAAGCCTGTGCACATAAGTGACTTTTCAGTTGATACGGAAATGAATAAATTGACACTGCCAACTGCATATTTGTTACTGTCAGGACTCCTACAACACAATACCTACCCTTACAGGTGTGTGGGGGGTTCAAACCCACATTTCCCATTTTCCATTACGTGGTTCTTTCCCATAAGCTACCTTGCAGCCCACTGTGCCATCTCCTTTAACATTTTTGGAGTAAGTGTGTCTTTGTCTTGGTACAACAGGCCCACCTGCCCTTCTCCTGGTCATATGGTCCTAACCTTGCTGTACTTTTTAGTTAGTTTAAATGTACAGCATGAAATAAAGTGCTTATTTCCCTCACACAGACCAGTATCCTGTGTGCCTATTATGGTATAAAGGACTCATAGCCTGTAAAAAACCATGGTTAAAATGTACAGCAAGATTAGGACCATATGACCAGGCCATGCCAAGCATTGGGAGATGATTCATCTTTACCAGTCTAACTTGGGCCAATTAACCCATATTTCGTGTCTGGCTGAACAAACAGCAAAGGACTCACCTTATGCTTGCAAAAATGATGTGGGGATGCACAATAGCTAGGAAGAAACAAGCAGTAACTTACTCCCAAGTAGATGGGCACTGACATGATAAATTACCATATGGGAGGAACCTAAGGAACACTTTTACTGGTTCAAGCCATGAGTGCAATGTAGTTACAGTGGTACCTCGGGTTACAAACACCTCAGGTTACAAACATTTCGGGTTACAGACTCTGCTAACTCAGAAGTAGTACCTCAGGTTAAGAACTTTACCTCAGGATGAGAACAGAAATTGTGTGGCGGCAGTGCAAGGCCCCTTTAGCTAAAGTGGTACCTCAGGTTAAGAATGGTTTCAGGTTAAGAACGGAACAAATTAAGTTCGTAACCAGAGGTACCACTATATAGGTCAAAAGGGTACTCTGACCTGACACACTTATCTAATAATAATAATAATTCGCTTTATCTTGCCTAAGGCAGCCCAAAGCAAACTACAGCCAGCAAGGAATGTACTGGGACCGGCAAGGAGTGTACTGTGAATGCATTGAGAAAGGGGAAGGATGGAATTTCTTTTGGCCGCATAAAATTGTTGACTGAAAGTGCCTGTTTCACAAGTCAGAGCTCTTAATTCATTGTGCTCTTGCTTCTGTGTTAAAGGAATTTATTTGATAACTATGTAATGGACTTCCCTGTAAAGGAAAAATCTGAAAAAGCTACTTCCCTAGAAGTCTTTTACCATTTGACGCCACACGATTCGATTTCCACTTCTCATCTTCCATCCTTACATAACATGCCCTCTCTGTTTGAATGTAATTTAATATGTGTATAATGATTGGTAGAAAATAGGCTTAATTTTCCTCAACCTGTTTCCTCTCATATGGCACTTATTATAGCTCTTCCTGTTCCCCTGCATGAACAAAATAAAGCTCTCAGACTTCCGAATGTCACCAGCGAAAAGAAAACACACACACACACACACACACATACACACACACACACACACTTCCCTATATATGTACATGCGTATGCAAAATAATGGTTGCAGTACAAATTAACAAAAGCCTCTTTTCTTAGGCTATTAAAGGGGGCTGGGGGCGGGGAGGAGTAGCAAAACAAACTGTTATGTTTTTCATGTTTCCAGCAGTCATGGCTTTGTGCATATCAAGTGAATGTGTGCTTTGCTAGCTGCATTTATTATAAAAGACCTTTTAAAAAAAAGCCAAACAAAAAACCCTTGATGGATGGTACCCTTGGGAAGTTAAAAAGATGAATTGTTTATGATGTGAAATGCTGAGCAGCTTCATGAACACACTCCTCCGCTCGCAGGTCATAACTCACTGAATGCTTTCGGTGGCCCTGTCACATGCTATATACTGATCCAGCAGATAACACTGATCCAGTAGCTGTTTGCATGGAGAACAGGTCAAAAGACCAGGACTGTAAAAGGAAAGTGAGCAGAAATACAATATGGAGGGAGTATAATTAATATTTCAGCAGTGTCATCCAAATAATCAATAATAAATAAATCAGGCAACATTGGACAACAACAGTTGGTTGCTATACTTTAAATAAGCCACACAAACACCATTTTCAAAGAACAGCTATTTGGTGCCCTTCAAGCCTGTCTGCGGTTAATTGAAAACTCCAGTAATTAAATCTATGTTTGTTATTATTTTGGTAAATATCTGTGCCAAATGAAGGAACTACTGGGGTTAAGTTTGGAGCATTCAAAATACCAGGTGGTCTAATCAAAGCTATGATTTTATCTCTCTCGCCGCCAGTGGAGATGTAACAGGAAAACATGGGCGACAGGAATGAATTGTGGGGAGACTCAAGTTTTGCTTGTCAGAGGAAGAGTCTGGAAGCATCTACTTCAGGTTTTACAATAACCACAGTTCCCTGTATTATTTGAAGTAGGAGACTGTGGTTTGTATAAATACTAGTCATTTACTTTAATTAGTGCACACACCAGAACCACAAACCTGCAGAAGCTTATGCCACAATAATTTCGTAGTGTTGAGGCCCAAAATACTGTACCGTTTTTGTTGCAACAGACTAACATGGCTACCCCTCTGGAATGTTATAATTAAATTTAATTTGACTGTTATCCGATTGTTCTGCTTCTCTGATTAGTTGGATCCAAGCGAAGCAAGTGCCAGATTGAATAAAAGACAAGGAAGGCAAAACTAAATATAAATGAGAAAAAGGCCACTTCTGGGACATAAATGAGAGCCTGTGTGGTGCAGTGGTTGGAGCATGGGTAGCCAACATGGTGTTCTTCATGTGTTGTTTGAGTACAACTCTCAGCCAGCATGGCCAATGGTCAACAACTGAAAGGCACAATGTTGGCTATTCATGGGCTAGACTAGAGCATCAGTCCTGGCCTGGTGAAGCCTGGGATTCCACTCAGTCATGGACGTTATTGTGTGACCTTGGCAGCCCATTATCTATCAGCTGATCCCAACACCTTGTCTGATAGGGGAACATGGAGAGGGGAACGTGTCCTCTGCGTGGTGCCCTGAACTCATTGAAAAAAGGGCAACATAAAGATACAGTTGTGGGTACCAAGAGCATAAAGACCTTAAAGCAGATTGATGGAAGTAGTATGGCTTGCATGGAATGCAGGCAGAATGCCAAATCTCAGGCCATCTCCCTGCTCTGTTTTGACCTCCCTGGGTGGTCTTGGGTATCACACTTTCTTTTACACTCACTTTCCCATCTGTTAAATTGGGAATATTAGTGATTAATGTTTCACCGAGGGCTGCTGTGAGGATGAGTCAGACAGATACGGTAAAGCACTTATTATTTAATTACTAGTATTCGGTTGTGGAAAATCCTAGTGCTGTAATATCAGAGAAAAAGAAAACACATTTGTGTAGAATTAAAATATTCTATACCAAAATAAAACAAAGAGTGGGGGTGGATTGATTTGCCAGATGGTGCTGTAAATCACGCTCTGTTTGCTTCCGATCTTCCCTCTTACCGGCTAGGATAGATTCTTGAATGATTTACTATAAAGCGACTCAAACAATAGTCATCTGTAAGTCTGGAGCAAAACACACCAGTTAACACAGCTGTTGCAGTGGTTTAAGAAGGGGGCATTGAACTGATCACTGCCACGGCACAACTTCCATACATTTACACACTAGACTATGCAGAAGCCTTTGGAACTGAAATGAAAATGAAACTGTACCTAACAACTACATTTATTCTCTTTGAGAAGCTGACGTGTAGCAGGTGGACACATCTAGGCTTGCGGGGGGGGGAGACTATCTCCAGCAGCAGAGAGGAACCTTACAATTCTGGGGGTGGGGGGGAACCCAGAAATCAAAGGAGAAAAATGTGAAGCGATGTTCTCTGCACTTTATGTGGCACACAAAGCTCTTGCTGTGAATGACACCTCTAGAAACTGCCAAAAGTCAAGTGGTTTTGCAAACAGGGGAGGGAAACATCTTACAGAGATGGTCAAAATGGTGGCGAAAACTTGGTCTTAGAAGTGCAATGGGAACATGGCTTGAAATATGAGATTGCTCTCCAGAAGGCAAGCGGCTTGGAAATGCACTGCCGATTGAACATGGCAAAACTATTCATTATTCTAGTAGAATAACCAAGACCACTGCTTTCTGAAAATGCAGCTAGAGACTTTATGAGCCTCATTAATCATTTTTCACAAACTGCTGATCTGGAAACAGCAGGGCAATTCGTGGTTTCAACTTCATTTGCCTGAAAAGACCATAGCACATTTTCTCCGGAAATTAAGGTTTTCCTCCTGTTTTGAAGAGGAGTGCACAATTGCCATAGTACTATGCTGCACAAAGCACCATGCTAACTTGTATCAATGGTCTGGTCTAGACATATGTAATGGCTAGCCAAATAACCTGCAGTGGCTTCTTAAATAACAAAAGCAATTATTGCAGTGTAGAAATAATCACACCCAAAGACTTATCTCAGACATCCTGTAATGTGATGGCAAAATTGTTTAGCTGACCGGATTTAAGCACTCAGAAGCCATCAAGCTGAATCAGATAAGAGATCCATCCAGCCCTTTGTTCCTGTACATTTATTTCCAACTTTAGGACCACTGGTATGGTAGAAAAGGGACCTAAGAAAGAACTGGACCAATGGAGTTTAGCAGCAGGCTAGAGCTCTCCATTACAGACATTTTGAACCACTGTGCACATTGCCTTAATCAAACCACAAAGGACTGTACTTTCTGTTCAGCTGCCTAAGTATATTACATACGGGTTTCTCTCCTTTCTTACTTACTTTACATAGTGAACAGGAGATGCAGACCAGGTGGCTGGTACCAAGACAAGCTAGAGGAAAGGCTGGGAATGCATGGTGACCTTATCTACCTGCCCTCCAATATGTACCTGGCTAAAGGAATAGTTTCTTCTGTTTCTTTTCATTATAGGAGTGAATATTAAGCACTATTGGGGGGGGGAAATGGAGCAGCATGTTTTCTTTACTTTCTGGGTGTGACAAAAGTAATTTGCTGAGGCCAGGAAAATTTTTTTTTCACAAGGAGCCCTCTTCTTTCAGATAAACAGATTTGTAAGAAATTGTAAATGTCTTTTCGTCTAGAAGTTTATGGCCCTATCTAGTGTTTTGGCCTTGCATGTTCCAAGCTTCGATGTCAAAAGCTATCAGGGCTGAATTCCTTTATCCTCAGCTTTCACTGTTGCAATCTGCAAAGGCTCCTCTGACCTACTGTGCATGATTAAGCAACAGAATTATATTTTATACTCCCCTCTTCCTAAAATTCACATTCGTTTTCATCAGAACTCACGTCCTCCTGCCCTTTCCCTTCATTTTTTTGTATTTTGTAATCAGCCCACTTTCACAGATGACAGTCCCTTCCTTTTCATTTCTTTCGCCATCATCAGCTTCTCCCTTTAAAAAGCACCAAAAAACAACTAAATCTTCTGCATTACTGTTTCCTAGGTTAACTCCTGTGCCCTTTTAGAAGATGGACATTTAAGAATAACAGCATGCTGGCAAATGTACATGCATGCACACTATGCATTTGCTTTTGTTTTCCCCCTGATACTCTTGACTGACATGGACATGTGGCCATTATTCTGCACTGAACAGTTCAGCATGCCCAAGGAGAACAACTGGAATTATTTCTTCGCACCACCCCTTGTTCTTTCCCAGCACATGGCCAGCTAGCTAACTCTGGAAAAACGCTGTGCCTTGATCCGTTTGGATTGATTCTTAGAAACCAAATCACAAACAGGCCTGAAATATAGTTTAATATTTTGCACATATTAGGTGTAGCCTATTGTTTAAAAAGGAGTTGGGTAGTCTGATAGGAAGTTCGCTTAGCTTGACTACAGTTGCATTATTGAGTGTTTCTAAATCCTGCATTCCTAAATTGCTTTTGCAATTCTGAAAAACAATAATTACATTTGGGAACTGAAACCCTGTAGGAAAAGAGAGCACAATGGAATATTTTAAATGTAAATGGAAAAGTCATTTTTCTGTTTCATTACTAAAGTGTAATTATCATGCCTGAAACGTGATAAAACATGCCTACTAACCCTGATGTGTATGTTCTACCTCTACTGTCGGAGTCATTATGCTTCTGAATACCAGTATCTGGAAATCACAAGGGAGTGTTGTTGCACTCAGGCCCTGGCTTTTGGGTTTCCGTAGGAATCTGCTTGGCCACTGTGAGAAGAACATGCTGGACTAGATGGGCCACTGGTCTGATCCAGCAGGCCCTTCTTAGGTTCTTAGGAGAGTGAGGAAATCACAAAGTTATTTTCTCTTGTCAGTTTCACAAAGTGAACTATCAGTGTGCCTCGCATGCGGTCACACTTGAGATGCCATTGTGTGCTGTGTGCATGAACACACCTTCAAAAGAGATCAGCCATGTGAAATTGACACGATCAAATAATTTTGCAATGACAAAAGGTTCATATTGGCTTTAGTTCCCTTGCAACAAAATACAATGATTTATTTATGCAAACAAACAAACCCACCACCATTGTACAAGAGATACATCAATGTAGTATAAAACAACAGTCACTTGGTTACGATGCTGCCGTTTTATACATACATACATACATACATACATACATACATATTCTAGTTAATGCAGCAGCCCGTGTCCTTGGCGTTCTGTGAAGACTCATACACGACAAGAAGTTTTCATGTGAAAAACCCGTTAACAATCAAAGAGTCATAGGAATAAAGTAATATCAAACAAAGTGAGACTGACAGACAGACAGACAGACAGACAGACAGACAGACAGACAGACACACACACACACACACACACACACACACACACACAAAAAACCACCACTCTGAAATGCCCACTGTAGATGATAATATAGCAGTAGTTGCAGCCAGAGCAAAGGATGCTTCAAATGTCTGGCAATTCTGGGGTGCAAAAAATCCACTAGATGGCACTTTGTTACTTTGAAAATCTATCAGATGAGAAGAAACAGCCTGCGAACATATTGCAGTCTTTTCTTTTTTTATAAAACCCCCACAATAATACTGTAGCATTTCATATTATTACAACACATTTACTCTGGTTCCCATGGGGTTTCCTATGTGTCTTACATATTAAGGTCACAAGTGGAAGCGAGCATAACTGTGGGGGAAGGGGGAGGGACAATTGTGAGTGCCTGCATTTGCTGTGCTGGTCTCAGCTGCAGGAGGCTAGTGAGCTGACAAGGATCTACGAGCAGAACCAACTGGCGCCAGGACACATCTGGGTACCAAGTGCATGCTTTGCCAGGAAAGCTGGGCACACCAAGCCAAACAAGAACATCCTTGGCGTATTATGGAACCTCCCTTCTGCTGCGCAGAATTCACAGGACGTGCCACCGGTTTCCGTGTTATATTAATGGTTGCAGCTTTGTACAACATAGTCACTGCTTGCTAAAAAAAGGCAGGGTGCGCCAAGGTTTCTCTGACACGAATGCCAAAATCTAGCATTTTAAATGTGCTCGAAGAATGCACACAGATAGGCCAAGCAGAACAATTTCTGGAGCTTCACCAAAAGTATTTGAAATGGAAGAGAGAGAGAAAAATCTAGCAACAAAACTGAGGTACTTTTGTGGCTTCCACAGTTTGAGCCAATGGGGTGCTGGGAATGATACTGCCTGCCAAATGTAGGGACCCCCCAATTCCTGGCCACTGCTTGGTGGTAGCATGTTCAGAATCCCAACACAACTTTGGTTGTGCACTTGGTTCAGAAGAACTCCTTTAATTTTGAGTGAGCATAATAAAGTCTCTTTGCAGCTCGCTTTAAGTACGCTGCACTCGGCCTACAACAGGAAAGATTCCCTTTGTTTCCTCAAGGGTTCCAATAGTTCTTTTACTCTGTAGTGAGTGGAAGACAAGAGTGAGAAGGGAAAATTCCAGAGAGAAGTGGAGGAAGTGCTTTTTCCAGCTGTATGCATGGCCGGTGCAGCGTAGTGGTTAGAGCACTGGACTAGAAGTTGGGAGAGCAGGCTTCAAACCCCCATTCAGCTATGAAACTCATGGGGTGACCTTGAGCCAGTCGCCAGCTCTTAGCCTAACCTACCTCACAGGGTTGTTGTGAAGATAAATGAGGAGAACCATGCATGCCATCCTGAGCTTCTTGGAGGAAATGTGAACTATAAATATATTCAAGCAAGTAACTTAGCCTTTTCAAGCATTCTTAATTTTAATTTGTGGAGTGGGAGGAGGGCCACATGCACTGGCTCTGCCCCTCCAACCCCAACCTGCCACAATGAGCAGAAAACACTGAAGGGGAAATGGAAGCGTGTTTGACTGAATGTACCTACAAGCTCTCCCCTGATTGTGCATAGGGTTCCTGATTGCACGGTGGACCTTCCTTTGTCAGGGTGAGGTGGCTGGGGGTTGTTGCACACCCCTCCACGTCCCTTTCCACAGATACAATTAAAGAGCACCTGGATAAGGCTTTGGTCTTCCCCATATGAAAAAGGCCGCTAAATCATGCAGGCTTCTCATTGCAATGTTATCAAAAGCACAATAGACTACGATCCTTTTATGCTCTATGTAAACACAAATAACCTGCAAGCATTTGGAATAATTAAAAAAGGGAGAAACCTGGGACCAACGCCACCCCACCCTACAGCAGCGGCCTCTGCTATGGTGCACTGTTTGTGTTGAACATTAGGCCATAATTGATTATCTACATTCCTCCCCTCCCCTCTGCAAAAGGACACAAGATTCCAGTTAATGCCTCTTCCTGATCTTCCTTAGAATATTCATGTGGCTGACCATTCCTAACATAGCATCTTCCATGTACTCTTCTCTGTGAGGGTAACTCTGAAAGAACTTGTACTGAGGCAGACGCTGCAGAGGAGGAGTAGCCTATGGTGAACGGTTGCAATTATAAAAGTGGTTTTCTAGCCCTGGTGTGAAATGTTGATCTTCAAATAAGGGGCCCTATATCTGCAGAGTTATTGAGTTACAGCATATTGATCTCTCCTGTAAAGGATTCCCCCCCCCCCCAGGTTAAAGCTTCTGAAAGATAAAGAGTAGGGTTGTTCATATCACGTCCTTTTACTAGTACAGTGGTACCTCAGGTTAAGAACTTAATTAGTTCTGGAGGTCCGTTTTTAACCTGAAACTGTTCTTAACCTGAAGCACCACTTTAGCTAATGGGGCCTCCCGCTGCCGCCACCGCGGAATTTTTGTTCTCATCCTGAAGCAAAGTTCTTAACCTGAGGTAATATTTCTGGGTTAGCAGAAGTCTGTAACCTGAAGCGTATGTAACCCGACGTACCACTGAACCATCAGCTATTCTACCATTCACACTACAAATATTAAGTCTGTGCAGACAGGCAGACAACTGGAGATGGTAAATACTTTCCCATTTCTAAGGGTAAGTGTGGGTTAGTTGAGACAGCATCAAGTGTTGGACCAGTGTTGATGCGAGTTCAAATCCCTGCTCATCAATGAAGTTTACTGAGACCACTTCCTAGAGCCAATTACTATCTTTCAGTCTAATTACCTTTGCCAAGAGAGTGGGGACTAGCAACCTTCTGGTCCATCACTTGTGCTTATTCTCCCTAGGAGCTCTGTTCTGGACTTGACCCCAGGCCTCAAGATGTGGTGGGGTGAGTTTAGTAATGCCATGGGTCATCCCCCCCTTTCCCTTGTGTCATGGCAGTTGACTAATGAGGTACCTGGCAAGTCTCTGCATTGGCCCTGACCTCCAGCTACTTAAAGAAAGGTCAACATCCTGCATATGCCTATGGGGGGACCTCCAACATATTGTGATCTGGGGCCTGGGAAGATTACATTAGGCCCACCACTTTGGCAATGCAGCAACCATCACTGTCTTCCTTCCTTGGGTTCTGGCCTCCTGACTTGTGCCATGGTCACAGCGGTGCCCGGCTTACAGGCCGGAGTTGGGCAATTTCATTGCAGGTGGAGGAAAGGCTGGCCCTGATCCACAGCTCTTGCATGTGGATGCCATCCAAGGGTCTTGCTCCTGAACAACCTTGCAAGGCTGTTTTGAGCCTGAAATGGGATGGTTACCACAGTTGCTTCCACTGAGCTCTTTGTAGGGAATAACTGGACACAAATAACAACAGTTTAAAATCCACATTGATTAACACAACAAACTTGTTGTGTAATGGATCTTCCTTTTGATTCAATTACATTTCTGCTGCATGAAAATACATAGTGGGAAAACTTTGGATTGAACCGCCCTTTGCTAACACTTTTATCTTCTGTCCCTGAGAAAAAGGGGCTGGCATGCCCCTGGCTAGTCAGAAAGTGCTGCCATAAAAATAAATAAATGTGTGACGATACGCAGAAACTGAAAAACACTAAATATCTCCCAATCAATGCTAGGATGGTCACAAGCATCTCAATGCACTATATACTCCCAAAGGAATAGATGAGAAGCAGGTGTTGTTTCCTCTTCATATGGGTCTGAATGCCACCCTGAGGAGCACTAAGATTTGGATGGCTCAGAGGTCACTCCACTCTTACAACCTTCTTCTGCACAACACCTGAGGCTCTACCATCATCCCAGGCCTCTGGGGATGTCTCCACTGTAGCTTCTTTATCTCCACAGCCACACAGGAGCATGTGAATGTAGAATCAGCTATGAGTCCTTCAAGGATTGCCCACTCTCCAAGGGGGATGGAGCCAATGGGAAGAAAAGGCCTACCAGTCAGCCTAAGCTATCAGATTGCTCTGATTCTTTGCTGAGACAACAGTTTCCACAGCAGGGCCCAGTGGAGCTGCCCAGGGTCCTGATCTGCTTGGCTTGGAACAGGCTCTGGTAATTGTTATTAGCTGTTCCACCAGAACAGAATAACAGGTGGGATATGGAATATGGAAATCATATTCAAGGAACCAAACCAGCCAATAGGCAGAGAAGGGATAGCCCATGATAAATAGGGCCTCATGAGGACAGTGCTTTAGCAGCAACATTTAAAAAAATCAAAATCAAACATATAATCTAGATTTAAAAATTTAAACAACTACTGACTGCAATTACATTTACAATTAAAAGATCTACCAGAAATATACTTAAATTCATTAACTTAGTCCGAATTTGCTACCTCAGGAGACCAGCTGTTCCCTGAATACGGGGCAGCAATATACAAACTACATCTTGCTCTCGTTTGATCTAAATCTTTTGGAAGTTTCAGTGATTTGGCTGTTAACATCTCTTAGGTGATAATTAGCCTCCAGGGGCTGCGAACAATGATTGGGAGAGTAAATGCAGAGTGGAAATGTTAAGCAGTGGAGTGTTTTGCTTTGCTTTTTGTTAGTTCTACAGATTAGGAGGAAGGAACAGTGGAATAGACAGAACCAATTCCAAACAGAAACCCAGTTTTGCCTCACTGTGTTGGCAGTTGCAAATAACAAGAAGCAACCCAGCTGGATGTAAACTCTTTAGGCTTTGTAACACTGGGTTCATCTCAGGCATTGATTGCTTGAATGGTGCCAGTCCAATGGCTGTGCTTTGTAATCTGCAGTTTGCTTCGGGCTCTGACCAATACTATGGCAGAATTGAAGGAATCGATTGATTCATTCATAAACCATAGTCTGGAAAGGTAGGCTTTCATTGAATGTAAGTAAAGCTGTCTTTTGTGAAAGGGTATTCAACACTGAGGAGTGCTGTTTTGAAGAAACTCAGCCAGATCGCCGGGGTTTAAATAATAATAAATTATTATTATTATTATTATTATTATTATTATTATTATTATTATTATCAACACTAAAAGATTTGCCAACATTATTTAGTCAAGAGGGTCAGCTATCTCCATTAAGCATGCAAAAAAAAAATTGCTTACACTGATATCCTTTTATAACCAGCTAAAATCTTTAATCGTTTGACATCTATAACAAATAGCAGCTGATTTCTAGAATGTCTTTTTGGAGCCTTTGTAGACTTCATACTTGCCTCTTTGTAATACATTCATTCATTCCCCCCCCTCTCTCTCTCATACAAATTGTTCCATTTCTGAAGCCAAATGCATTTGGGCTTGACTTTTACATCAGTGGAAAACCTGCTGCCAATACAGCATACAGAGGTTTGATAGCAAGGGTAGCATACAAAAGTAATCAGTTAAACCCAATTACATATCGGGTCTTATGAAAAAACGAGACTGTCACATTTGTCTCATGGAACTCATGACACTAGAAGAAGAAAGTGGTGGGGGGATGAGTAAATCATCTTCTACTTGGAAAAGCTGCTCATGACCTTTATGACCCTAGTCCGTCTATTCAGAGTGCTGAGCTGTTACTCAGAAAGGCACTGCAGCACACCTGTGTTTATAACTGAGCTGGTATGAGAGGCAACAGGAAGGTGGGCGGGGGCTGGTATCTAAAGATACTTTTGAACCACCCAGGTGTTTACCAGGAAGAAGATGGGCAAGCTTTCCTGATATGGAATACCCTGTCAGAGAGCCTTTAGTAGCAAATAATATTGAATTAAGCAATACAGTATTCAGCTTAAGACTTTGCAACTGGATATTCTATTTTGCTTTTGACTCAAATATGCCTTGAGCAGAACTCACCCTTCTTCAAGATTTATCCAAGATAGGAGTTAATGAGATAATAGGAAGATGGACTACGCATGACAACACTCTCCCATGGAAGGATAAACATTTGTTAAATGAGAATACTCCTAATATGCACAGTGGGATACTTAAACCAAGAGCAAAACCTCCAAGTTATTCTGCTACTCTATTAATTTCCTTTCAATGAAGTCAAGGGACTATCTCCCTTTCTACCTGATTGAAATAACTTGAGCATAAATACCAAAATGCCTATTTATTGATGGGTCTCCCACTCAATTATCCTTTGAAGTAGATCTTCTTCGTATGTTTATGGAGATGCTTATTTCCCCAGTTCCTCTGTTCTAGACAGACCCTTGTTCCCCAAGTATGTTGTTAAAATGTTTTTTGTTAGAGAAGGCTGCATAAATCCATTTATTTCATGTCGGTGATTGACAATGACAGTGATGGTGGTGTGGGAAACCCTGCAGGAAACATTGGTCAAACGCAAACAGAGCTTCCCAAGGTCCATGGGGTCCCATAAAGGAATTTTTGTGTAAGTCAGCTACTTCTTTGACACTGATCTTTTGCTTCAGAGACTTTCTTTCTTTGTTGGAAGAAGATGTGAGAATCTTTTAAATGTAATTTTACTGGAGGATAAGAGCTAATTTTGGGAGCTGAAGTGCCACCCCCCCGGACCCGGGAGTGATCCGCGAGAGAGCCTGTTGATGAGGTATTGAAGAGTTTGACAGCTGTCAAATTAGCTGTCAAGACGGAAAAAGAGAGCTTTGTTTCTGTTGTCTCTGCTGGTTATATTTGTTACAATTTGGTTATAATTTGTTGAAAACAAGGAAGAATTGATACAAACTAACTTGACTTTTGGATTTGAACTGGAAGGAATTTTAAGTAACCAAAATCCCTCTAGAGGGGGTTTTGGGACATTACAAGAATGGCTGAAGGAGGGAAAATACATGCTAAATTGGACAGAGTTTTTGTTCTCTTGGGAAAGTTACAAGGCCAAATTGATGTTTTGGCTACAAATGTTGCAACTCTGGATTTAACAGTAAATAAACTCATTGAATTTGATAAGGACTTGACTCAGGAAGTCCATGCAGCTGGACAAGAAGAGAAACTTGAGAACTTTGAGAGTGTGGAGAAAGAGATATATGTTGTTCCTGAGGAAAAGGAAGGAGGAGCTGTAATGCTGCAGATGACAAAGGAGAGCCAGAGGCCTGACATGATGGCTACAAAGGAAAATAAGAACTTGATGTTGAAAATCTGGTTTGAATTGGAGATTGAAGAACGGAGAGATCTCCTTATGTGGAGATCTGAAGATCCAAGGATTACAAATCTGATTAAGGTGGAAGTTGGAGCTTTGGGGACATTTGGACTTGAAAGGAGTAAGAAACAAGATTCGGGCTCCACTTTTAAGTATGGAGGTCTGGCTGGAAGAAACATGGATCCCATTGGGCTAGAGCTTCTCCGAGATCTGGTGTTTAATATTAAGGACTATCAAAAAAACCGGCAGAGAGGAATTGAGAGAGAATTAAGAGCCTCGGACGTGAGATCTCCAGGCTGATAGTAGATTAAGACTGATGGACATTTGTTGGGGATTGAAACCGGGAAAGTGGGGGGTGGAGTTTGGGGATCCAAAGGGTGCATAATTACAATCTGTTTTTGCTTTTATTCTGTTTTGCTATTCGTATGAAAATTGGGGAAGTCGTGGAAGGGAATTTGGGTCGACTTTAGAAAGAGGTTTTAAGAATGAGTATTGATATATAAATATTGATGTTTATAAGGTAAAATTGGTTTTTTTTTTTAATGAACTAAATAGAAAAAGGTCAAAAATTGGGGATAAGAATTTGTTGAACTAACAATTTGAATTGGAATATAAGAAGGGGAGGTGTGGGGAGGTCAGGGAAATATGTTATAGAAAAATAAGGATTGTAAACTTTATGTGTTTTAAACTTTTTTTGTTTTTTGTTTTTTGATTTTTTAATGTATTAAAGTGGAAAATTTCAATAAATATCTTATTAAAAAAAGAGAGAGAATCTTTTAAATGCCCCCTCTGCCTTTTTAGATCGGTTGCTCCCCATTGCTGTATGATTTTATAAGAGAAGGGTTTCCTAAACATGAGAGACATTTCTACTTTTTATTTATTTATTATGTTAAATGAACTAAGAGAATTATAAAACAAATCGCTGCTGAATATAGTCCTACAAAGATCAGCCCTTTAAGTCACTACTGAATTTCATTCCGATTGGCTCTACCTGTTCGGGACTTTGAAGAAGCAAAATCAGACAACGTGTGGGTGGGGGAAAGAGAGGAAAGAGCCAAACAGGGCAGGTTGAAAAGGAAGATGAAAGCACTTGCTAAGATATTTTCAAGCAGGAAAACTAGAGGGCAGAAGCTCAGGGAGCGCCCACTTCAATAAGAAATGAATTCTGAGCAAAAAGATAACGCACATAACTGCATATGTGGTTAACAAGTCAATATATTTATGTTGCATATTAGTCTCCTGTGTGATATTTGCATGTTTAAATTTATTTGATTTATAAGCATTGCATTTTTACACTGCAATTAGTAGTTATCTATGACTGATACTGGAAGTCAACAAACAGGTTGACAAATAAGCATTGCAAGGAAGAAATGTGTTTGATGTATAAGTATTTATGACAGTGCTTTGATGCATACACTGTGCAAACTACAGAAAATTATGTACCCCCACCTATAATATCTGAGACTATAAACTTTGTTCCACAGGAGACTGAAGTGTGGAACAAACTTTACACTTTGCAAGTCTTATGACTAATAATTTAAAATGGCTGCTGACCAAGGTTTAAGCTCTCTCAAGATGCTTCTTACAATTGCTTCCCTCCATGCACCTCATCATGGGACACTTTGGTGCAAATCAGACATAGGACTTGGGTATATAGCTGGTTCCCTCTTTGTTTTCCACTATCATTGCATCTCCTTCCCCTGTTCTCTGTATTCCTTTTTTATTCCAACTCTTAAAGCAATATTAACTAATGCAGCCTCATCCTTTTTATTGATAGCTTGCTCTTTTATCTTATCCTTCCTTCAAAGAGCTCAGGACAGCATTCATCTCCATCACCCCCAATTTTCTCCATACAGTCTTGTGAAATGGGTTACACTGAGAATGACTGTATGAAGGATGGTGATTTTGAACTCTCTTCATCCCAATGAGATTTCACTGATCCAAATATCTCCTATTTTATTTAATTTATTAAATTTGTACACTTCCCTTCATCCAAAGAAAACAGGGTGGTTCAAAATATAAAAAATACAAAATGAGAACACAAAATAATGCATTGCTCCTGCTGCAGAAATCACAAAGGTGATTTCTCCAATAGCGCAAATAGTATCTTGGAGGCAATTTAGATAGAAAAAAAAATGATATCCTTCATCATCACTGCTCAGATCAGATTTGGAGCTCCCCAAAGGCTACTTACAGGTAAAACCAAGATCACTGGGGGACCAGATGAAAGATCTTCCATATCTTGCCTCTTTTGGGGCTTTACAACTACTTCCATATCTTGCCTCTTTTGGGCCTTTACAACTACTTGGTACTTTACAACTACTGTTTGAATGGTCTGGCATCCAAGAAAGCTCACTATTCTGGGCCATTGCTCTTAATGGTTTTGTCACTGTTGCCAAATTCAGGATAAGCTGTGTAAGATAAGCAACTGTTCACAGAAATATTCATAGATCAGCCTTGTTCTTTAAACTAGGTATTTCAAACGTAGGCTCTGTTTTGGTTGCTTCCTGTTTCAACCCTGCTTCCATTAAGATATGCCCTAGGAATTTTATCTCGTAACACTGTATTTTGTAACACTGCATTTTCTATTATTTAGTTCCAGGTTCCTCTCTTGGTACAAGTCTAGAACTTGCTCTAGCTTCTTGTTTTTTCTTATTCTCTGGCTTTTCCCCACTGACAGCAAACCTCATTTTCAAATCTCTACTGGTGTTCCCCAGAAATGTACTGTTAAGAGAATACTCTGGTACCAGAAGTACAATGCCTGCGTCTCCTTCATGTGACTGGAAGGAATGTCATTTTGAAAGAACAAACAGGTTATTCCCTCTCATCCATGTCCTGGAACAAAGAGGCAATGCATCATTACAGAGCTATTATCCTCCATTAGATTAGCTAAAAATGACAGATTGGGCTCCTATACTTTAGCAGTAGACAAAAGAACACTGCCTCATAGTCAGCACACATTTACTCAGATGGTGGCTACTCACCCCAAGACAAGCATACAACGTCTGCTTCCATTAACAGAATATCATGCTGGCATGAAGAGAACTCTCAATGTTTATTGTAAAAATGTAATCAAGCTTTTTGTTTCAATCCAAATGAAGTCAACAAAGATTCCTTCTCAACTGTAGCAGAGATAACCGCAGAAAAGCAGTATTTTCTTTAAGTGAACCACTGGAATGGTATAATTTATTTTGCTTGAGAAGAGAATTAGAAAAGGTAGCCAACTCTCCTCCAAGCACCAAAAGCTAAGGACCGGGTAGGGAATTGTATATAAGAGTTACTAATTCAAACGGTTTTTTACTGTGTGGTCCCTGATCTTCAGCCCTAAAGCTGACAGTGATGAGAAAATATTGTTTCCTAGGAGTAGAAAATTGGCTGCTTTTCAACTTGCAAACTGTCTCTGAGAAATGCACGACCCCAGTAAGGGCCTTAATATCATGTTCACACACAACCAGGCCAAATCAGAAATACTTAAGCATTTCTTACGTTTCTATCTCCTCCAACCTCTATGGAGCTCAGAGCTGCATACACAGTCCCCTATCTCATTTATCCTCAGAGCAGCTCTGTGGAGTAAGTCAGGTAAGTTATAGTGATGGAGTGAGGATACGAGCCAAGGTTTCCCTGTTCTAAATCAGATATCTCTATCCAGTACAATTACAGTGGATCTCATAAGATTTAGCTATATAGAGAGCAAATGAGTTCCCTTTCTAGACAAAATTTAATGCATGTCATAGAGATGAGTTAGAAAAGTTGGTCTTTGCAAGAGTCCTACACTCAGAGCAGGGAAATTCTTTTTTGGAGGCTCAGTTTTAACTTGAGGGCATAAGAATACCAGGAAGGGTCCTATTAATGATTCACACAGAGAAAGCTCCAAGCCTGAATGTTCAAACAGAGCCTAAGGCATACCAATTCAAAGGAAGGGTCTATTCGTCTTCTTTCTTTCACCACTAGGTTGCCATGATACCTTGGAGACCAGTCATCACACCTGATGGATGTTAGTTTTACAAAGCATGTTCCATTTTACACCTGAGTGAACCTGCAGCATTTCACTAACTACTTCCACCTTGCTGAGATTTTTCAGGATGCTGAGTGCCAAATATCCACATTTCATCTTTGACAACCAACAAGTTCCCTCTTAATATTTATATATTTTTAAAGATCGCGCCATAGAAAGAGACCTTGATCTTCCAAAACCTACATATGAAACGCTTTAAACAAGAAATCAAAATCTAAACAACAGATGAGATAGCCAAAAACAGACTCTTGAAGAAGAGGGGGGGACGACCTGAATTAACATTAAGTAAACATTTCTTTAAGTCTCATCATCATCAGCAGCAGCTTTAAGGTAAAGTGACTTGTTGGTGTAGGGCATTTTTTGAGTTGTTGTCATAGAGGTATAAGTGGAAACATGACACTGAAATTGATCCTTATAGTAGATTCCTTTCAGGACAAGAAGAATAGGCAACCATGTGCTCATAGACTGTTCCAGGAGCTAAATTTCCCCCAGTTCCTGTTTGTGGGATCTTTTCAGAATATGGATGACCAACTCTGAAGGGATGTTTTTTTTACTTGTTTTTGCTCCAAGAAAATTATTCCAAAAACTGCCATGGAGGTAAATGTGGCTATGTGGGGAACTATTTGGGGCACAGGTACTTCTATCCAGGTCCCACTGAAATGAACAGGAATGGCCAAGAACACTACTGTGAGAGCTTACAAATGAAAATTCCTGCCAGGAAAACTTCCAATTGGATTTCCCCCTTAATTTTTAAAGAACATGATTTCAAGAAGGAAGCTGAAAGTCTGCTTGTGATAAGATATATTGTGCCAGCCAATCAAATAGTGCTTTGAGCGAGGAATGAGGAGGCCTGCAGATCTGGGACTCTCCCATTCTCTATGAATAGAATCATTTAGAAGCTGCAACAACCTTCCCATTTTAATTCCATAGAACAGTGTGGAAAAAAGCCTCCATTAATGGATCAGGGCTTGCATGAGGATAAACACATAATGTATAAAACTTACCAGATACTGACATAAACAGGGGGCCATGGATGGGAGCATGAAGAGAGGGCCTGAACAAATTCCATGAAGTGCAAGAGATGACTATGGCAGGCAGAGGCAAACTTAGCCCTCCAGATGTGTTTGGGACTACAACTCCCATCATCCCTGACCACTGGTCCTGTTAGGTAGGGATGATAGGAGTTGTAGTCCCAAAACATCTGGAGGGCCGAGTTTGCCTATGCCTGGACTATGGGGACTATAGAAGTGGTTTATGATGTTGCTTAAAATCTAAATATTATCCTACTGCATACATTACTGAACTTTTAATATAATATTTTATTAGGCTTCATATTGTTCTGCTGAACATACTACACTGGTTTGCTGACATCACTGCTTTGGTTTGTTGACATCCCTACATTATCTGGTTGACCTCGGCATGGCAGCTGGCATTGTATTTTACATCTCAGTGAACTGGGTTTTTTTTTTGCTGAAAATTGTATGAAAGAAACAGCTAGCAGAGGGACATCTTTAAGTGAGAACTATTTAACATGATTAACTTCAGTTTGTGTTCCTTTTATATGCTTTTTGCTATTTTAAAATTGAGTCTTGTGAATTTACCTCTGTGGTCTGAATTCTTGAGACAAAGGCCTGTGTCAGTACTTAGACCTTGCAAATGCAATGTATGGGCTCTCTCCCCATCCCTCCCACCATATTTTGCAGATATTTTGCTGGTTTCAAATACAAATTGATTGAAACCCAACTCATACTCTATAGCATGTGTTTACTTTGCTGGGATAGCTCAGTAGAGCATGTGACTCTTAATCTCAGGGTTGTGGGTTTGTGCTCCTTGTTGGGCAAAATATTTCTGCAGTGCAGGGGGTTGGACTAGATGACTCTTGTGGTCATTTCCCACTCTACAATTCTATGATTTTATGAAGCAAGGAAGCTTTAGCCTATAGACTAGAACATGTGTTGCTTCTGTTAAGGCGGTGCTATCTGTTGCTGTGAGAAATACAAACTTGGAAGGGACATGGCTACCCCTAATGGACATTGCTTGTGACAAAATTGATGATGAGCAATCAGAGCCACCTTCACCTTAAGAAGGCATTAACACCAACATTTTTGGTGTTAATCGACAGCAAAGCTACCCCTTGCTTTGCACTATGCCACAGCAATCCCCTGCCCCGGCACCATTTATGAACCTTTTCTTGTTCTCTTTGTCCTTTGAAGGCTTTGTGCTTTGTCTTTCCCTTGCTGGAGTGCAGATCTAGCCTGTTTTCCTCACACAGCAAGATTCCATCCCCTCCGTGTTGATTGAGTTTTGCATTACTGCCTGAATTGGGATGTGGGGGA
The DNA here is from genome assembly GCF_027172205.1 of Podarcis raffonei. Lineage (NCBI taxonomy): Eukaryota > Metazoa > Chordata > Lepidosauria > Squamata > Lacertidae > Podarcis > Podarcis raffonei. The sequence goes on along the minus strand of NC_070606.1, from coordinate 61,705,699 downwards.
CTCTCATGCAAAGCATAGCATGCGTCTGGGGCACAGTCTGGATGATCCCTTATTATCTCCACTTCCTTTTGTCTTTTCAGTGACAGCCATATTCCCCTGGCACTGGCAGCAACAATGCACTCAAAGAAGAGTGAAACAGAAGAGCCAGCATGATTGAAATCATCATGGGGAAAGTGGCAGACACCCATTAAGGCCAATGAATTCTAATCCTACTACTTCCAACTGTGATCATCATGATGCCTTCAACTGGGAAAGGTACCGTTTATTACTTCTCAAATTCAATAGCAGTTTTTGCCGAGTGGCTTCTAGGGCATTAAGCTCTTGAATGAAACGAAAAAGCCTATTTCCGGTTCCAACGCAGAGCATCAACATTTCTAATAAAAATCGTGTGTACTGAAATCTAGCTGCATCAGACCAGGCAGCCAAGAATCCGGTATGGGCCACATAACAAATGAGACCACATCATAAAAAGAAGCAATGGGCAGGCTTGGGGTTCATTGTTAAAATTCACATCTGGTGTGCAGGGAAAGAGGTATCTACAAATTGAAGCCACCAGGACTCTCCTGCTGAGGAGGTACCTGCAGGTTTCTCTCATGATCAGTGGTCCCACATTAAGTGACGCCGCCCCTGTTGCATTTAGTCTTCCTTCCTCCTCCTTCAGAGAAGGCCACTTCAAACATGGCACAGGAGGATTGTTCATTTTAGCATGAAAATAGCATTAGACACAGTGGTACAAGAAAGCAAAGACAGTCTTCAGACTGAAAGCATACAATGTACATCCATCTCCAGAGGCCTTTTGCAGCTGGAGAAGGAAATACAGTCCTTGCCTTGAAACCCTGCTTTTACCATAGGACCAGAAACAGAGTTCTCCAAGATGCTGCTTTTGTGTAACTGAACAATTTCTCTCTCTCTCTCTTAGGCTGGCTTTGCAAAAAGGGAATTGCCTTTCCTAACTGTGCATACATCACTTTTCTTATACAGCTGGAATCCCTTAGGAGTATAAAACTAACAAGGGCATCCTGGGATGAAGAGGTGACTTTACTAGCATGATAAATTATTATCGGTAATGGGGCAGAAGATTGCATGGAGTCAGTAATCAGGTTTGTGGGCTTTCACCTCTAGATGTTGAGTAGGTGAAGTGAAAATCTTTCCCTTCCCACAGCTATTAAGCACATTAAAGCTAGATGGATATTGGCTTATGCTTTTCAACAATGGGATCCCACCTTGTTGCTGCGTAAAACTAAGTAAGAAAGTTCCCTCTGGTTCACAGGCTATTAAAATATCAAGTTGCAACTGTAAAAATAAAGAACACCTCATAGGACTGTTAAGAAATGTTTCATGTCTAGATCACTGGTTTAAATTAAGACCAGATCAGTATCTTCAGAACATAATCACCAGCTGTTAAATGCTGATGCTTTATGGGCTTTTAATGGAATTTTGTTATATTGCTGCTGTATGTTGCTGTATGCGAAAGCCACCTTGCAAAGGTATATTATACCCTGAAAGTTGGGGTAAAAATATGTGAAAACAATTTTTTTTTTAAAAAAAAAGCAGGAGCCTTGGCTCAACTCAAATCTACAGCGAAGTGGCATTCTCCCTAAAGAAGCCAAAAAGTATGCATCAGACCTGGGGAGAACTGAAATACATTGGTTAAGCACACTGGGGAAACTTGTAGAGAGCTGGCAATGCTGTATTTATTCAGAAACTGATGAGCAACCAGAATTCCAGTCAAATAGCTTGCAAAGAGATGCAAGTTGAAGTCAGGCTTCTGCAATGAGAATAATTAATTACCCAACCACAGAATTCTTCAAGGCCACAGTAAAAGGTTAGCTCCTAGATCACTGAAAATTAGCTGCATGGCCAGAAAGTTTAATTGTTGGCATCCAGTGTTAGAAACTGAGATATGAAAGCTAGAAGCTAAATGGCACCTTAAACCTAGGTTATGGGCGCAATAACTGAATGTCTAGGCGTACTTTTTTAATAACAAGAACACAAAGCTGAAAATGAATGAACTGCAGCTAAAATATTATGTTCATTTTTCTCGCTGTCTAGTCTTTCCCTTGCCCACCCCCCTAGTATTCTTAAAAGGGTCTCTTCTCCAGTCTTCAGAGAGTAGCTGTAAGTGTGGAGGCAGAAAATGGTCCTCCTTTCCTTCCACTCCGCAGTTTTAACCTGAAATCTTAGGCGCAGAACTGATCCCAGAGCTCAGAAACTGCTTGCGCTAATGAAATTCCCTGTCGCAACACTGTTGGCATTAGTGTACAGGGGTTTGGGGCAACCAACTGGCTCACCAACCCAAATACATGACCCCACACCCCTTTGGTCTGTCAGTACAACTGCTGCTGATTAAATTCTATAGAAATCACCATAGATAACCAGATTGACAATATATTGTACTCCTATAAGTGATACTTAACAACACGGAAACTGGAGCTGATACAGCCAGGAACCTCACCAAAATGTTGGAGAGGCAGAACCTCCACAGGCACATACCTCCACATGTGGTGAGAATGCCCCAAAATCCAACCCTTCTGGATAGCGGTCCTATAAGAGATATGCAAAATAACTAAAGAGGTATTAGAACTCACCTCAGAACTGGCCCTACTGAGCAACTTCCAAGATCATAATGACCACTCACACTATAAAGAGCTTATAACCTACCTACTCTCAGCAGCAGGAAGCCTCATAGCTAGACATTGGAAAGACCTGTCAGGAGTGAACATGGACCAGTGGTACTGAATGGTATGGGAAACAGCCTTACTAGAAAAGCTAACCAATAAACTGAAACTGACACTGGGATAAATAGAAGAGGACGCTTTCACCTCAGTATGGCTCCCATTTATCACATACACAGCCCAACAAGACAACAACTAGAACCCGCTGACAACATATGAAGCGATCTGGCTTATGTGACCCAACAAGCCCCCCCTCACAAATGCAAACAAGTCTCACTGCAGCCAACCACACCCAACCAACTACACCCTGCCCCCCCAATCCCTCTTACTGCCAAGGAAATGTAACAAGCGAATATAAAGAGAACCTACCCAGTTGATGCTGACACAAAACTCCACATGTACACCATACAAAATAATATAAATCCTACCACCCCACCCCTCCTCTCCCCCACTCTTCCCCTCCCGACCTTATACTGTACTGAACACTAATGTCTTATAAGAAATGTAACTGATCTGTAGAAAATACTTTACAACCTGAAAAAGAGACAATGCACGTACCTTTATTAAAGAAAACCTTTAATAAAAATTACAAAGAAAGGAAAGAAGGAAGGAAGGGAGAGAGGAAGGAAGGAAGGACAGTAGATTGTACTGTACTCTGTGCATTGAAGCTTCTGAGACCAATTTTGTCTGTGAACATTCCAAAAGCGTATGGCAGCTTATCACTGTCCAAATTCTGTGAAGGAAGGGAAACTTGTCATTTTGGCTAGGATTAAGCTTCACCCAAGTCCTAGAGAAGGAACCATGTTGGGCAGCTAAGTACTGGCAAGCTGACAGGAAGGAAGGTAGGATGCCAAAAGAAGGTAGGATGCCAAAAGGGCAGAGTGCCCAGAAGCAAACTGGCTGAAGGAAAGCCACAAAGTAGATAGTTGAGTTCAGAAATCTGAGAGAAGAGAAGGGGAAGAGACTAGAGGCCTGATGCAAAGAGTTGGTGACAGTATGCTAAGGATTCAAGTAGGCATAAGGTCACCAAGACTAATGTTGAGATGGCCCTTAAGTGTAGCATATAAGGAACAAATTATGTGCATCTCTGAAGTGGGCAGCGAGAACCAAATGCAATGGAGTGGAGCTAAAATTCACATATTGATTTGACCTAAGCAGTCAATTCTTTGGCTTCTATCTAGAACAGCGGTTCTCAACCTGTGGGTCCCCAGATGTTGTTGGACTACAACTCCCATCATCCCTGAGCTCTGGCCTTGCTACCTAGGGGTGATGGGAGTTGTAGATCAACAACATCTGGGGACCCACAGGTTGAGAAAGGCTGATCTAGAAGTTTACAATATATTCTTCAGATATGGTTGCTCAATAGAATAGCACAGTGTGGTAAGTTTATGAATGAAATGGAGATTTAAGACAAAATTTTGTTTGGGGAGGACCTATAGTTCAGTGGTAGAACACATAACTTTGTATGCTGAAGTTCCCAGTTTCAATCCCTGGCATTTCCAGTTAAAAGGATCGGGTAGCAAGTGGTGTGGAATACCTAATTGTCAGACACTCCCACTAAATTGTCAGATATGCAAGTTCAATATATGGCTAGAAAGAAAAACTAGCTATGGCTCCACTTAGCCCTCCCAAGATATGCTCACAGGAAATATGCTTTACAATGACTTGCTGGTCTGAGCAATGGTAACTCCCTGAACCTGCATGCTCATTCTCTAGATAATTAGACTCTTTAAGAAGTTAAATCCTTCAAACTATTGTTGTAAACAGCAGCACTTGACATGGTGACCTAGGACTAAAATAATCCTGAACTCTGATCTGATTAAGCATCCAACTGCCTCAGGCTTCCACACAAAAAGCAAGAACAATGAAAAGTTTAGCAGCAACAGTACAGAGGAGAGAGGTCTTATTTCTGACCTGATAGTCTATGCTACATGGAGCTGACAGGGCATGTGGATGGGCAGGGAAGTGATCCAGAGTGTGCAAACGCCACTCAAGCAATCATTTAAATTACAGCCGCAAGCCAAGTCACTCTGAGACCTCACTCGTAAGGCTTTTATCACTTTCATCTTCCCATCTTCTACATTTTTGGGAGAGAGGTGAAAAGGAAGCAAGGGAATGATGAATGCCCAATTTGCTGGTACAACCAAGAAATCAAGCCAACTCATGAAAGTTATAGCAGGAAGTCCAAATCTCCAACTGTTATCCCATCTGTAAGAAAGAATTATTGCCTGCAACATAATTTCAGTCTCAAATGTGTATAAACACAAAGAGATAAAGATGTAGGTGTAAGACTGGGGGGTAAGTTAGTGTAATTTAATGGCACAGGCACTGGATTAGGGGAACACATCCCTCACAAAATTCACACCACAGCTTTACAAATATGCATCAACTGTCCTTTTTTGTCCCTATATTCTAAGGCAAGGCTTGATAAGCTTTATAGACTTATGGGCACATTCTGAATTTTGAGAGTGGTGGAGTGCCAGTCGCATTGTAAAGAAATTGGCTTAGGAGGTACCTGCACATTTTGCCACATAACTTTCTTTCTAGGAGGGCTAGAGACCTACTTTTAGAAAAAATGAAAGCTCAGGGCACCTGTCCAGGGAAACTACTGGAAGACTTAACATGAGCACCAGGACACCTGCGGTTGCTGGGTTGGCAACTCCTGTTTTAAGTTATGTCCTGTTTCACATTTACTTTCCAATCTGCCCATTAAAAAAATCATAGGAAGCACACAGTGGCCAAATCCTAACTGGAACATTATTTGCATCTAAAGTGCAAGGTTATTAAAACCCAAGTTGCATCATCTGTGGAGATTGATAATTAATGGGATCAAAGCGGACACAGAGATGGAGTGTAACCATTCCTTCTCTTGCTGCAGTTCAAAGAAAAATCTGTCTTCTGGAGTTGGTATTTGCTTTGAGGGAAAATCACTCATTTAGCCAAACTGGACATGGAGCCAAAGACAAAAACCTGACCAAGCCATCCTACTCAAACTGGAGGCCTCACATCACTCCTCAACATGCTCCTGGGAACCTCCTAAACGGGAAATAATTCTCCTAAAGTATCACAAATAATCCTAAATTTTGCAGCAGCCGCAGCCGCTGCCATCTATGGATAAACACAATCCAAATCAGGAATCAACTAGATGAAGCTAAAATATTAAACATTCAAATGGAATGTATTCACTCTGAGTGAATGCAGTTTGTTCCATCTTATTATTCTTGTCACTGCAAGGACATGGCTCTCCCTTTCAACATTCTGTTTCAGCTCACTAAGTCTTCTGACATTCCCTCATCAGTACCTTCAGTGTTGCCCGACCTTGATAACCTGTTTGATGCTGTTAGGTCACATGAATATGGAACTGGCAGCAGTATTTATCCATACGCAAGAGCACAGGGAGATTAATCAAGCGTGCGTTTGCCCTGACTAGAATAGCGAGTCTCTCAATTACACCTGAAGGCTCCACTGGCTCTCCCTAACAGACCTTTCTCTGATCTGTTAAGGTTAATGCTGATTTCCATACTGACCACTGAAACATTAAGGGGAGAAAATAGTACAGATGTTGAACTTCATTTACCACATGACAGACATAACATCAAGCCTTCCATGGGCAGCTGTTGCTTTGGAATAATAGCAGCAGTTCATAAGGATCCTTGGGGGAAAAAATTAAGGTTCATAAATATCATTAACAGTAGGAGGATATTAGGCTCTCTCCTTTAGACTTGAAACAACACTTGCTGAGAAAACTGTTGTCTCAAACGCACTGTACAGTGAATGTGAATAAAAACTAAGGGTGTCACACAGAGATAATCCACTGTCATGTATATTTCCTGAGGGGCTGAGGATTAACATTCACAATAAGTGGGTAGCCCAACATTTCCCACCCTTTTTGGTAAAACTGTGGTTGCTGAAAGGATACCAGACATATGTTATCATACATCAGTGCCTAAGGCACACTGCCCAGTGGTGCTTGTTTGTTTTTTTAAAAAAGAAGTTTCTAGGCTGTCCTTCATTTTGATTAAAAAAAAAATTACTTCCAGTAGCACCTTAGAGACCAACTAAGTTTGTTATTGGTATGAGCTTTCGTGTGCATGCACACTTCTTCAGATACACTGAAGAATACACACCAGTATATCTGAAGAAGTGTGCATGCACACGAAAGCTCATACCAATAACAAACTTAGTTGGTTTCTAAGGTGCTACTGGAAGGATTTTTTAAATTTTGTTTTGACTACGGCAGACCAACATGGCTACCTACCTGTAACTTCATTCTGATGGTTTCTAGAATGGTGCCTAACAGTAACAAGAGCAGCAGCAGCAGCAGCAGCAGCAGCAGCAGCAGCAATACTGTCTAATAAAACATCACATCAACATTGCTTTACAACTGAGAGGCAACTATCAAACTATGAAGTAGGCAGAGGCTGTAAAAATCAATTAGAAATGCCTGACCTGGTGCTGAAAATATTGTAATGCTGGTGCTGATCAAACTTCCTTATGGAGGAAATTCCAGAGATGGATTACTGCCACAGAAGTGGCCTTCTCTTCCAAATATGTACAACATACTTCCCCAATTATTTTTATTGAAAGAAGGGCCTCCTCTGAAGATCTTAATGCATGGTCAAACTGGTATGGGAGAATGTGCTCCTTTAAGTATTTGGGTCCTAAGCTACTGAGCTTGGAAGCAAATAGGCAGCCAAAATAATTATTTAAATATTGATGCAATATGGCTGACTGAAGCATCTGAGGCCTCATGTATAACACATTAAAGTAATCTAACTAGGAGACTATCAGACATGAATTGCTTTACAGTAATGACTACAATTGACAAACCAGCTGAATCTGGTAAAATGTACTCCACAATATCAAGGATACCTGACAGATGAAGGAGCACCCCCAAACGCCATGCCTGTTCTTCCCAGAACCAAGAACCATTAGTCAACAGTGCTTTCATTTTGTCAGGATTCAGCTTCAGTTTATTGACCCTCATCCAGCCAATTACCAAATCCTGGACAATGGTTCAGCCCATCAACAGCTTTACTTGGCTCACATGACAAAGAGAAATAGAGCTGGGTATCATCAATATACAGATCGATAGCACACCACTCCAAACCCTCAGATGACCTCACCCAGCAGCTTCATACAGATGTTAAAGAGCATGGAGGATAAGAAAGATCCTTGCAGAATCCCTTAGCTCAAATGCCATGCTCCTGTAACAAGCTTTTGGTAAAATTGCACTTTTTACACTGCTAAGCAGTACGGACACATGATAAATGGACGACTGACATGATAAAGCTATTTTTGGCCATCTCATCCCTTGCTTTTTCCTTCCAGTAGCACCTTAAAGACCAACTAAGTTAGTTCTTGGTATGAGCTTTCGTGTGCATGCACACTTCTTCAGATACACTGAAACAGAAGTTGCCAGATCCTTCTATATAGTGAGAAGGTGAGGAGGGGTATTACTCAGAAGGGTGGTGGGAATGGGTGATTGGCAGATAGCTGTGATGAGCCTGTTGACGACTCTTAACGACTGCAATAGGTCTTACAGGAAAAAGCAAGGGGTGAGAAGGTGAAAAATGGCTTTGTCATGTATAATGAGATAAGAATCCAATGTCTTTGTTCAGACCAGGTCTCTCCATGGTTTTAAGTTTGGTAAAGCTATCTGCCAATCACCCATTCCCACCACCCTTCTGAGTAATACCCCTCCCCACCTTCTCACTATATAGAAGGATCTGGCAACTTCTGTTTCAGTGTATCTGAAGAAGTGTGCATGCACACGAAAGCTCATACCAAGAACTAACTTAGTTGGTCTTTAAGGTGCTACTGGAAGGAAAAAAATTTTTTGTTTTGACTATGGCAGACCAACACGGCTACCTATCTGTAACTTGCTTTTTCCTGTAAGACCAATTGCAGTTGTTAACAGTCGTCAACAGGTTTACCACACCTACCACCCTTCTGAGTAATACCCCTCCCCACCCTCTCACTATATATAAAGGTCTTGTGTTTCAGTGTATCTGAAGAAGTGTGCATGTACACGAAAGCTCATACCAAGAACAAAGACAGTTGATCTCTAAGGTGCTACTGGACAATTTTTTTATATGAAATGTACATCCGTTATATTTTTAAAATCAGCCCCCAAATTGTTTCTGCAGCACCCAACCTTTGCACATTGCTTGACTTTGTCTTGAAATGTTTAGGAAGACAAAATACAGAGGGCCTTGACAATGCTTAAAAATAAACCAATGCACTAGCAAATTAATGCCCTTTAATATCTAGGCAGGATATTAAATGCGCATGTACTTTGAACATGAGCCAAAAGTAACTTAGAGTTCCTGACAGATCTGCCCCTGGAAATGTTATACAGATAATCAAATACAATGCAACTTTCCCAAACATATGAGTTCATGGAATATATCAAACGTCATCCCTTAAGTGCCAAACCTCACACTGGAAAGAGGCTCACATAATTAAAAAATCATCTATCTAGCCTGAACACGTGCACTTCAGCTAGATGCTCCTAATCTCATTGTCCCTCCTGCTTTCCTCTTCCTGATCATGACATTCAAGATGATTTTTAAGTTGTTTTCCACTTGATGCTAAAAATATTAGATCTATGCATAAGACTATCTGCAAATATACTTATCTTACCTGCAGCACAGTGATAGTTATGAAGCACAGAGGATGGTGATTTTAGATCCAAAGGGAGAACAAAGCCAGACCAAACATGTGGGGGGGAAAAGGGGGGGGGGAATACAGTTAGATTTTTCTTTTAATAATACCGTAAAGACAGATCCTTTAAAAAAAGTTTTAAGAAAGCTTCTGGGTTAGCGCCATCGGCTAATGGCGGATTCCCTCCGAGCTCCGGAGGGAATCGGCTCTGCAGGATCTGGGTCTTGCCGCTGCGGCGACGCGGCGACCCTCAGAAATCACAGGCGCTGAAGCCTGTGAACCTGGTGACTCGGCGGGCACCATTTGCACCCCCCGACCCGTGAAGGAGCCTTTTTAAAGGCTTCGGAACGGGGGACGGGGTGAGCGGCGTGGTGCTGAGAGTCGACTGCTTCTCCTGCGGAGTGAAGCCGCATGCCATGGTCGGAGAGCGCAACAACCCGTGAGTAATACGGAAATTGGATTTGTAAAGAATTTTTTTTTTTGAATTAGGCACGATCGGGGAAGGCGCAAACAGGAAGTCCGTCTCCCCGTCTTATAAATAATCTAAAGCAAGGACTAGCTAACTAAGGTCGAGAGAATTTCTTCTTCTTTATTGGGTAAAAGACATTAATTTCACGATTTGGCAGTATAAGTAATTTCACTGGAGGATAAGAGCTAATTTTGAGAGCTGAAGTGCCACCACCCCGACCCGGGAATGATCCGCGAGAGAGCCTGTTGAGGAGATATAGAAGAGTTTGACAGCTGTCAAATTAGCTGTCAAGAAGGAAAAAGAGAACTTTGTTTCTGCTGTCTCTGCTGGATATATTTGCTACAATTTGGTTATATTTTGTTGAAAACAAGGAAGAACTGATACAAACTAACTTGATTTTTGGATTTGAACTGGAAGGAAGATAAAGTAACCAAAATCCCTCTAGAGGGGATTTTGGGACATTACAAGAATGGCTGAAGGAGGAAAAATTCAAGCTAAATTGGACAGAGTGTTTCTTCTCTTGGGAAAGTTACAAGGCCAAATTGATGTTTTGGCTACAAATGTTGCAACTCTGGACTTAACAGTAAACAAATTCATTGAATTTGATAAGGACTTGACTCATGAAGTCCATGCAGCTGGACAAGAAGAGAAACTTGAAAGATTTGAGAGTGTGGAGAAAGAGATATATGTTGTTTCTGAGGAAAAGGAAGGAGGAGATGTAATGTTGCAGATGACAAAGGAGAGCCAGAGGCCTGACATGATGGCTACAAAGGAAAATAAGTACTGCATGATGAAAATCTGTTTTGAATTGAAGATTGAAGAATGGAGAGATCTCCTTATGTGGAGATCTGAAGACCTATGGATTACAAATTTGATTAAGGTGAAAGTTGGAGCTTTTGGGACATTTGGACTTAAAAGGAGTAAGAAACAAGATTTGGGCTCCACTTTTAAGTATGGAGGTCTGGCTGGAAGAAATATGGACCCTATCGGGACAGAGCTTCTCCGAGATCTGGTGTTTAATATTAAGGACTACCAAAAAAACCGGCAGAGAGGAATTGAGAGAGAATTAAGAGCCTCGGACGTGAGGTCTCCAGGCTGATAGTAGACTAAGACTGATGGACATTTGTTGGGGATTGAAACCGGGAAAGGGTGGGGTGGGGTTTGGGAATCCAAAGGGTGCATAATTATAATCTGTTTTTTCTATTTTGTTTTGTTATTAGTATGAAAATTGGGGAATTCGTGGAAGGGAATTTGGGTCGACTTTAGAAAAAGGTTTTAAGAATGAGCACTGATGTTTAAATACTGATGTTTATAAGTTAAAATTGGTTGTTGTTTTTTTAAATGAATTAAATATAAAAAGGTCAAAAATTGGGGACAATAACTTGTTGAATTAACAATTTGAATTGGAATATAAGAAGGGGAGGTGTGGGGAAGTCAGGGAAATATGTTATTGAAAATAAGGATTGTAAACTTTATGTGTTTTTAACTTTTTTGTTTTTTGTTTTTGTTTTATTTTTTAATGTATAAAGGTGGAAAAACTCAATAAATATCTTTAAAAAAAAAAGTTTTAAGAAAGACTTAGTCCATGAAATACAACAGCCATGAAAGACTAACACAACAAAGAGGGGCTGTTGTGAATGTGAAAAGATTTCTGCTTGTGCAAAGGTAGGAAAGGAGTTTGGCGACCTCTGGGGACAATGAAGAAAGACTTTCATGTGTTTAAAACTTTACCCATTATATTATTGGGGTGTAATGAAAAATCAGGTCTCTGGATATAAAAAAGAGAAATGAGGATAACATGGTCATTGCTTTCTCTTACACACAGTGGAGAAACTGACCTCTCCTGGGCTTGCTGGAACCTGCTAGTTGATAGAACAATCAAAATTGATTATGATTAATAGGCAAATAGCTGCAGCAGGAAGGCTTAAAAGCTTTTTGTCTTGTTGGAATGCAGATGGTCTTTTCGTTATAACAAAAGTGTATGTGGTGTGGGGGCAGGGGGAGAGGAGACAGAATATATTTTTCTTATCTTGTATAGCTAGTAAGAAATTCTTGGAGAAGCAGGACTGGGGGAGCTTGTTGTGCTGGCTAGAATCTGGAGGACATGGAAAGCTGTCATACAAGCATCCTCAGAGCTTTTTATACATGGGTTTTTAATATGGATCTACATTTTCAGTGCCTCTTCTCCAAAGGATATCCTGAGTTCCCAAGAACTAATGTTAAAGAGCATACATCTCAATATTTATCTACATGCAGTGGTACTGTGGTGTCTTGGTTAACAATTCCATGCGATGTTAATTATGGCTGTCACTATTTAATTATTACAATTACATTTTAACCAGCTGATGAACTATACAATTCTAATAAACAACACAGTGTCACAATGCAGAGGCTATTTTGACAATATTTAATGAAGCATATTCCTGCCTGCTTAAGAGAGATTGAACTGTTTACCGCTGCTCCCTTACCTGGGGATCGGACTGCCGGAGAAAAGGAACCGGCTAAGGACTGTCGCTACAAGAAGGTTAAAAAGTAACTGTTATATTGACTTTGGCTACTCTCAACTTGAAATACTTTACTTTGTTGCACAGTAAAGTTACTTGCAGGACACTATTGATCTGGATCCTTTAAAAAGAAAAAAGAATAATTGAAAGGGACTAGGAGGGCTTTTGTTTGTTTTTGGAAAGTGTGGGACCAACTTGAAGGTAAAGAATTGACTTTACGCCCTCTAGAGGACTTGTGAATAGTTTCAGCAATAAGTGGAGCTTAAAACTTGAGAATTTTTTTCTGACAGCTTAAGAGTGTGGGAATGACCTTGAGTGAAAGACTTTGTTATGGCAGATGGTAAAGAGAAAGAGGACTCACAAGAAACAACCTTGAGATCTGGTAGACAATACAAAGTCGATCTTTCTATGCAAAGAAGGGCTTCTGTATCAGGAGCCTCTGGAACTGCAGCTGTCTCAAAGGCAAAAGTGAAAATAATGTCTTCAGAAGAAGCATTTGCTAAGGTATTGGGGAAAATAAATGACTCTTTGGAGGAATTAAAAAAGCAAGGCGCAGAAACTAGAGTACAAGTTGCTGAAACAAATAAGAAAATTGAAGAAATCTCTGGGAAAATTGATTTAAATACAAAAAGTATAACTGACCTTGGGAACAAAGTGAACTCTAATGCAGAAGCAATTGGGAAACTACTGGAAGATTCATCTACAACACGAAAGATAGCTGAGGAAGCTAAAGAAATTGCAACTGCTGCCGAGGAAAAGTTTCCACCGGTTTACAGGAAACTAGATGAGTACGAGCTGGCACTCTCTATGCAGGATATGCAACGCAAGGAGAGGAACCTAAGGATCAGACTTGTGCCGGAAAAGGAAGGAGATAACTTGGTGGATTACTTAACAAAAGAATTCTCTGACTTTTGGAAGCAGGAGCCGGACAAGGAAGAATTTAAGATAGAGAGTGCATTTAGACTGGGAACAAGGCAGAGGAAGAACAGACCCAGAGATTGTTTAATAACTTTAAGGTCAAAGGAGGAGAGAGACAAAATACTGAACCTGCATTACCAAACAACCCTTCAAATTGAAGATTTTCATATTGAGATTTTTAAAGATATTCCCAAGAGTATTTTGGATGCAAGAGGTTTTTACAAGGACTTGGTGACACTGCTGAAAAGGAACTACATACCATTCAGGTGGGAGTTTCCCCAAGGCTTGTCTTTTAAATACAAGGGGAAGAAAAGAAGAATAAAGACAGTGAGTGATAAAGACAAGTTCTTGGGAGAACACGAAGAAGACCTACAGAAAGAGACGTTTCCAGGACAAGGGCATCCTTCAAGCAAGGGACCATTAGACACGGATACGGAACCACCGACAAAAGAGGAACAACAACTGGGAGCTGTAGGAGGAAAGAGTAAATAACCCCATCATGGCTCTGCAACTTTTAACCTGGAATTGTAACGGTTTAAATATTCCCAGAAAAAGAAAAAATATATTTCATGCTTTAAAGAAAGACCAATTGGACTTGATTTGTTTACAAGAGACTCATGTGACAAGAGCACATAGAAAATTATTAATAAATAAAAGATTGGGACAAGAATTTATATCCTCAGACAGAGTAAAAAAGAGAGGAGTGGTGATCTATGCAAAGGAAAATTTGCAACCGAAACAAATTTTTAAAGATGACCAAGGAAGATATTTGGCAATAGAAATTCAATCTCAAGGAGAAAAGTTTTTGATAGTGGGAATCTATGCACCAAATGAAGGGAAAGCTGAATTCTTTAAGAAGTTGCATGAGACTTTGATGGACTACATGGATTACAATTTAATTATGATGGGTGACATGAATGGAGTAGTTTCAACAAATATGGACAAAGCACAAAGACAGGTAGTTACAAAAGACGGAAGACTACCAAAAACTTTCTTTGAAATGACCGACAATATGGACTTGATCGACATTTGGAGAACAAAACACCCATTAGAAAGAGAGGGAACCTTCTTTTCTGAAGCCAAAATGACATGGACACGGATTGACCAAATTTGGGTGACTAGCAGTATGGCGCAGAACATAAAGAAAGTGGAAATCTGCCCAAAAACCTTCTCCGACCATAACGCAGTAAAGATGGTGATGAAGCAAACAACAACTGGCTCCTTCAGATGGAGAATGAATGACACCTTATTTAGAGACGAGGAGATTTGTAAGAAGGCCCAAAAAACTTTGAAAGATTATTTTGAAATTAACTTAAGGACTAAAGTAGAAAAAAGAATAGTATGGGACGCAAGTAAAGCCGTGATGAGAGGGTTTTTGATACAACAAAATACATTAAAGAAAAGAAAGCAAAATGAGAGGAAAGAGAAAATCTTGGAAAAGATAAAAGAAGGGGAAAGGAAACTAAGATTGAAGCCAAAATCGCAAGAGATTTTAAGAGAAATTAAATTATATCAAACACAATACATGGAACTGATGAATCAAGAAATAGAATGGAAAATTAAACAAATGAGACAAAAGACTTTTGAATCTGCAGACAAATGTGGCAAGTTATTGGCTTGGCAAATAAAGAAGAGACAAAAACTCAACACGGTAACAAACATAGAAGTGGAAGGAAAGAACATATGTAACCCAGTGGAAATTAGGAACTGTTTTCAGAGCTACTTTAGACAACTGTACACACAAGGGCCGCAGAAAGAAATGGATATACAACAATTCCTCGAGAAAAATGGGCTGAAAAAGATTTCGCAGGAAAGTAAGATAATTTTGAACCAGGAGATATCAGCACAAGAAATAGAAGATGCCATTCAAAGTATGACGTTGGGCAAATCTCCTGGACCGGATGGACTGACTTCCAAATATTACAAAGTTTTGAAGGAAGGGTTGATACAACCTTTGAAGGAAGTCTGCAACGAGATCATGGAGGGGAGAAGGGCACCCGACACGTGGAGAGAGGCCTACATTACACTTATACCAAAGACAGAGACTGAAAAGACTCAACTTAAGAACTACCGACCCATCTCGTTACTAAATGTGGATTACAAAATCTTTGCTGATATTTTAGCAAAGAGATTGAAAAGAGTTTTGATGGAGGAGATTCATGGGGACCAAGCGGGCTTTCTCCCGAAAAGGCATTTGTCAGATAACGTAAGGAATATAATTGACATTTTGGAGAAGTTGGAAGTGAATATAAACACTAAGGCTGTTTTGATATTTGTGGACGCCGAGAAAGCCTTTGACAATATATCTTGGAGCTTTATGTTGAAGAACCTCCGGGGGATGGGGGTAGGCCAAGGGTTTGAAAATGGTATAGGTGCAATATACTCTGAACAGAAAGCAAAATTAATTGTAAATAATGTGGTTACAGAAGAGTTCAAGATTGAAAAAGGGACACGTCAGGGGTGCCCTATCTCCCCACTACTTTTTATATCGGTCTTGGAGGTTTTGCTTAACATGATTAGGAGGGACCAGTTGGTTAAAGGGATTCAGGTCGGAGCTAAACAATATAAACTGAGAGCATTTGCAGATGACCTAGTACTTACATTACAAGAGCCAGAAGCTAGTACGAAAAGAGTTTTGGAAATAATTCAAGAGTTTGGTCAAATGGCAGGATTTAAATTGAACAAGTTAAAGACTAAGGTATTGGAGAAAAACTTAACACAGGTTGAAAAAGAAAGGTTTCAGAACGAGACAGGGTTGACTGTGGTTAAAAAAGTGAAATATTTGGGTATAAATATGACAGCTAAGAATGTGAACCTATTTAAAGATAATTATGAAAAAACTTGGACAGAAGTGAAAAAAGATTTGGAGATTTGGTCAAACTTGAAGCTTTCCTTGTTAGGTCGAATTGCAGTTATAAAGATGAATGTATTGCCAAGAATGTTGTTTTTGTTCCAAGCATTACAAATAATGGATAAAATGGACTGTTTCAAGAAGTGGCAAAAAGATATATCTAAATTTGTCTGGCAGGGCAAGAAGCCCAGAATTAAATTTAAGATATTAACGGATTCAAAGGAAAGAGGGGGGTTTGCCCTGCCAGACTTTAAACTGTACTATGAAGCGGCAGCTTTCTGCTGGCTAAAAGATTGGCTGCTTCTTGAAAATACAGACATTTTGGATTTGGAAGGTTTTAACAATATTTTTGGGTGGCATGCATATTTGTGGTATGACAAGGTTAAAGCACATAAAAGTTTTAAAAACCATATTGTCAGAAAAGCACTATTAAATGTCTGGGTCAGATATAAAGATTTGCTGGAAAACAAAACTCCAAGGTGGCTGTCGCCAATGGAAGCCAAGGCAGTTAAAAAGTTAAATATGGAGTCGAAGTGGCCAAGATATTGGGAAATCCTGGAAAAGGAAGGGGACAAACTGAGATTGCAGAGTTTTGAGAAATTAAAAGGGAAGGTGAGAGATTGGTTGCACTATCACCAAATAAATGAAGTGTTTAAATTGGACAGTAAAATTGGCTTCCAGGTGGAAAAATCAAAATTGGAGACTGAATTGTTAGAATCCAGTACTAAGAATTTGTCAAAAATGTACAATTTGCTGCTGAAATGGAATACACAAGATGAAACGGTGAAATCAACTATGATTAAATGGGCTCAGGACATTGGTCATAATATTTTGTTTGCTGATTGGGAAAAGTTGTGGACCACCGGGATGAAATTCACGGCATGTAATGCCTTAAGAGAAAATATTATGAAAATGATCTATAGGTGGTACATAACCCCAGTCAAGCTTGCAAAGATTTACCATTTGCCTGATAATAAATGTTGGAAATGTAAAGAAAAGGAAGGTACATTTTTTCACCTTTGGTGGACGTGCCCGAAGATTAAGGCATTCTGGGAAATGATCTATAATGAACTTAAAAAGGTATTTAAATATACCTTTCCTAAGAAACCAGAGGCCTTCCTCTTGGGTATTGTCGGCCAAGGGGTGTTAAAGACGGATTTAACTTTCTTTATGTATGCTACAACAGCAGCTAGAATACTCATTGCAAAGTACTGGAAGACACAAGATTTACCCACACTGGAAGAATGGCAGATGAAGGGGATTGACTACATGGGCTTGGCAGAAATGACGAGCAGAATCCGAAACCAGGGAAGAGAAGCAGCGGAAGAAGAATGGAAAAAGTTCAAGGACTATCTAAAGAAATATTACAAAATGAATGAAAGTTAGAATGATGTTGGACTGGAAAGTAAATGGTTACTATTAGCAATGGTTAAGACAAGGAGAATAAGGAAGATTAGCTTAAATTTAAAGTAAAATAAGGCAAGATTTGCTGAGTAATTGATTAGAATCTGGAATACAGAAAAGGGAGGCATGAGGAAGTCGGGGAAGAAAGGTATAAGAAATTAAGATATGAAATGGTACTTGTTTTTTTGTGTTGTTTTTGTTTTTGTTTGTTTATGTATTTGTTGTATTTATGTTATGTTTGTGTGGTTATAAAAACTGTTTAATAAAAAATATTTAAAAAAAAAATATTTAATGAAGCATCTAGATCGGGGTCATGACAAATATATATGAAAATGTGTGTATCGTGTCTGGTGAAGACTCTTCATTCAGTTTCAAATGGTCAAAAGATGTTGTATTACTGTCCTGAAGTCTTCCATTTTTCAACATGCGGTATTTTTGTGTGCCATTCTCCAAGCACTTAAGACTCAGGCCCAAAGGCTTTGATCCAAGATTTGGAGAAGAGGGTTTAAAGAGTATTGTTCCCTGCATCACAGCCTGAAATCAGAATAGGGTCACCATAGTTGTCCAATTATAGCCTACAACACCAAGACCTGCTGCAAGCATCACTCCAAAATGCTTGGTTTACCATTATTTTTTCATGTTAAGTTGGGTGGACAGTTATGCGTGCGCGGGCACACACACACACACCCACACCCACCACAAAAAAGAGGATTTGCATTGCTAAAAAATAAGAGAAAGAGGGTGCCAATTTGTATAAAATTTGCATTTGTTTATGTATACGATTAGATACAAATGTAGAAGTAGTTTAAATTATTATAATTTATTATATTATATTTATTATTATTATAATTTAAATAGGAATACAACACGCCAGGTGACTTGTCTGCTGCTAACTGTTGATGGACAACTTCAAGGCTCCTGCTCTCCCCATTTATGGTTCCTTATTTCTGAAAGAAACCTAGAGCGGGCAGGAATGGCTCACCCAGTGAGGTACAGCTGCAGTAGCAGCCTCCTAGCTTATTAGGAAGGGTGAGGCAGTAGTGAGGTTGGGGTTGCATGGAGCCAATCTGGGGCTCCCACTGGTGTACCTGCACAGACCTGACCTTGTTGTTGACTCCTCACTCCCCTCTCCTCCTCTGCCAGGAGACTATTTCTGGGGCTCTGCTCCACCAGGCAAGCTACTCCTGAATAGAGGACTGTCCTCTGACAGAACTTCAAAAGAGAGGACTGCCTATTATGACGTATTATTATATCAGTTTTGGTGTGCATAGCTGTGTGGCATACCTGGCCAATTCTGGCATGCTTGGCCAGTTAACTAATCCACTTCTTATCTTTTTGGCAGCCCGTGCCTCAAATTCCCTCTCTTGCTTGCTTTTCTTTTATAAACAAGGAGAAATTCATGTGCAGATGTGCCCTCCTGGTCAAATAACAGCAGGGTGAAAATGAAAAGGAAGAATACAAATCAATAAAGGAGGAAGGGGAATGTTAACTGAAGTCTTTAGGCCAGATATTTACTATCCTGATTTCAATTGTTGAAGAAATCAAAGGCATCTTTAAATGCAGAGTCTCAAAGTTTACTTTTCTAGGAATGAAAAAGCAAACCTAATCAATCAATAGGTGCATTATAATGTCAAGGTACTGAAAGTATTTTTATAACATAGATATGAAAGGATTAAAAAACTTGTCAAAAATAAAGCTTTGGCTTATTGGATATTCAACATAGTTATTACTGTATATTCTACAGGCCATATATATATTTTTTGGTAAAGATTTAAATCATTTAATATCTATGTTGTTTAAAGTATATGACATTCGATTAGTATATTTATTCTTTTGCATTGTTCTTTCAGGAGACCATTGTAAATACTCCCAAAAACATGAAGGGACAGACAGTTTCCATAAGCTCAGTCTATGGAAATAGCCAGAGAGGTGGAGGCAGTATATTTATTAAATAAACACTAGCTATGATCTCATTCTTTCTGAAGTATTTTTTAAAAAGAATGATGAATGAGATATGAATAAAAAGAACTGTAATGAGATACACATTATCCTGGGTTCACGGGGTCACCCAAATAAGCAGGAGCGTAGACTATCCTTATGACTCATACCAGAAAGCACGTCAACCTTCAAACAGGGTGCCTGCTAAGATGCCATTATTCTGTGACAGATCAAGTTCTGTGGTGGAGGCAATTCATGCAATCCCTACTGAGAATGACTGAATAACAGGGAAAGCAGTTAATAGCTCTAGTAAATGAAAACCTAGCACTGTAAAGTGCTCAAGAGGATTGGATTGGGTTAATTTAGAAGCTCTCAATTCTGCATGAAAACAAACTCGGGGAACCAATTTACTTTGTTCAATTTTTTTCCTTCTTCAAACATGAGGGAACATTTCTGAGAAACTTAAGAGGGTCTGTGCACTACTGCGTATCATGCCCTCCCTATGAGGGTCTCTATACACCTTTATTATTAAGAAATTCAGTTTCTGCTTAACACTCATTAAATCATTGTTGTACAGCAGGATTCCCAAGAATTAAAACCTTTGTGTGGGTATTCGCCTAAACGTGTGAGCTCTAAAACGAGGGGAGAGATAAGGGGCATGCATGCTAGCCCCACCAGCAATGTCCCACTGCATGTTGTCCCACCCACTCAGTCCTTGGCTTTCCCCATGCTAGGTGGGGATAGTCTATAGGGGGCTTTAAATCACATTTGCTTGAGTAGAATATGATCACACAGAGGGTTCTGCTCACAAACACAAGTAAAAGCTCCCTGTAGACTTTCCCTGCTCATCCCTGGGAAGACTGGGGACTAAGTGAACAGTGGATGGTGTTGAGAGGCTCCTGCTTTTCAGGAGGTTTCATGTTCGGGCATAATGCTTGAAAAGCACCCCTTATAGATGTTCAGTCAGTTGCCTCTTAAAGCTTCTAGAAGACTGATTATACATGTGGAAGGGATGGATTAAGTCTGCAATTCACTAATGCACGCTCTGATAAATTCCAGATTAGACTAATGCAATATGTTTTACATGGAGCTGTCTTTGAAGACTATTCAGAAATTCCAAACATAGCTGAAAATCCCTTAACTTTTTCAGGAGATGAATGGTACCACAAAGGTGGGGTGGGGAATTTTGGCTTGTCTTTAGTTTTGATCCATAAAGCCTTTCAGGTTTTTGAATCAAGGACCAAGCTACCTTCTCGCAGGCCTGTCTGTACACTCAGGGCCAAACAGATTATATTAACTGCATCGTGTGCAGCTACAACTTTGGTTTCCCTTAATGAATTACAGGTGCCATAGCCTCAGTTCTTATCAGGACTGCAGTGCATGAGGAAGTGAGGTTTATTTCCCCCCCTCCCCAGCTGTGATGCAGACAAGAAGCCTATCCCCCTGTGTGGATACAAGGCTTGGGAAAAATATCCCGTGACACTAATGAAAACTTTCCCCCCAAAGCCCTGTGGTTGCACATGAGAGGAGGTGACTTATCTTAAAGTAAATGTGCTTAAAATTGGAGTAAGTCACCAACCCTGCCAGCTTACTTGAGATGTCAGGACTTACTTTCAAGTAAATATGTTTAGGATTATGCTGCACATCTAGATATCCTGCCACTGCAGGGAATTGAGCTAGAATACATTACAGATCTATTGGTTCAGAAAGCATGCTGCTGTGTGGCCAAGTTCCTTTGTACTTAGAAGATACAGTGGTACCTCAGGTTAAGTAGTTAATTCGTTCCGGAGGTCCATTCTTAACCTGAAACTGTTCTTAACCTGAAGCACTACTTTAGCTAATGGGGCCTCCTGCTGCCGCCGTGCCGCCAGAGAACGATTTCTGTTCTCATCCTGAAGCAAAGTTCTTAACCCGAGGTACTATTTCTGGGTTAGAGGAGTCTGTAACCTGAAGCGTATGTAGCCCGAAGCGTATGTAACCCGAGGTACCACTGTACTTTCAGACCACAAAGTATGGAAGGAGTCTTATGAACAGTGTTACTTGTGAGATTTAATGACAACTTAACAAAGAGTGGTTGGCTTTCCTGCCCACTCTTATGATTGTGCCTGCACATGAAACACGAGAGTTTTCACGCAAGATGGTATGAACATAACTGAGTATTACTATTGAGAATGAGCCAAAGCAATTTTGCATGTAAAGAGCTAAACTTGATTCCTGTTTTTCTACAGAGGCCACTCTCTCTGTCTTGACAAAAATCTATCTTTACATATCCAAGTTATTACAAAATCTAGAGCAATTCTGAGAGGTTCATCTAAAAGACAAGCTTGCACAAAACAGATAGCTTTCTGTTTTTGTTTATATTATTTGGAGCCAACTTCCATGAGCTAGGTCATTATTCACACCAGTCAACTGCCTTTGCAGGACATCAAGATGAAAATGCTCTCCGAACTGTCTAAAGCAAACACAATAGCTTCTCTAATTTAAACACAATATTCTTCTCCCCTCACCGGACAGCAGATTTAAAAAAAACAAAACAAGAAAAGCAATAATTTTAATGATGACCGTATCTGAGGGGAGACAGAACTACAACTAGCTGGATAAATGAAGTTTAATAATTATTTTTAATTACATGATCTTCCATTTCAGCTTTCAAATAGATCCTACAGCTTTGCCCTCTGAAGCCTCATTGTTTTTTTAAAAATACAATAATGAATAATTCAACACAGCTGCAGCCGAGAGTTAAAACACTGCCAATGGTATCAGCGCTGTGATAAATCTACAGGCTGCCCTGCTTCAAAGTTCCCAAATCTGCCTATTAATCACAACACTCCTTGCATTTTCCTAATTTCACAGACAGCAGCTTGTGTATAGCACTGAGCAATTCCCATTTGCCCTAATCTGCTCTGCCAATGCTCAAAGGGCAGCCTGACCCTGTATAACATGGCACCATGGAAAAGGTACAAATTTTGCTCAGGTATGATGACTATTCTCTGAGATAGCGTGCTAGGCTGTCAGTCATGGGGGCAGAGAGGAGGAGGCAAGTGTTTGAAGAATGTGCCTGTGGGAAATATGTCTAGTTATAACACAGTATGTAAGATGAATGAGAGAGGCATTCTGGCTTAGGGAAAGGATGTAGTATTGATTTCCTGAAAACTGAATGTCATGCTTAGTATGGAATCAAAGATATATGGCTTAAGTGAAGGAAGTGTATTTGGAGTTTAAAGAAGGACTATGATCAGCTTGCTTCTTATCTACATTTCCATGTGATCTTTGCGCGCGCGCACACACACACACAAATTATATATATATCACAATATAAAACATTGGGAAGATATCCCACATCAACATTTAGAACCACCACCAAAAGATATAAGCAACTCCGAATATCTTATCAATTTTGAAAGCTTCTTCCTGAGGGGGAAAGGAAAGGAAATCTGTATTTTCCTCAAGATATCACGAAACATTTTATTCTTGAAAAGCCGTTCAACTTTTTTCTTTAGTGAAATCCTTACGGGTTTTTATTTATTTACATTTTTGTTAACACTGCTGGAAATATTTATAAATTATCACAGCTTTTTTAAAAAATATAAAATGAACATGCATATATTACACTATTAACTAATATGAAGTTGTAAGTACACTGTTCTATAACAATGTCAGGGCTTTTTTAAGACATAGGTTAAATACTTATTACACAGGTAACTTTTACTACATAGTCCCATTTGACAGTAGCTTATGTTTCTAAATTCTAGCATATGCCCTTTCACCAAGGGCATAAACCATCCCCAGGAATTTGGGTAACAGTGCAGTCATTATTGTAACTGAACTTTCGCAACTAGGGCAAAAGACATTTGGCTGTCTCCTGCCAAGACAATTCTGTACTCAGGGATTGTTTTACTAGAAGTAAAACCACCCTCAAGGTGCCACTAGGTTCTCTTAGTCCAGGGGCAGGAAAACAATAGTCCTCCAGATGTTGGACTCCAACTCCATCATCCCACAGTCAGCATGGCCAACTCTTACAGACGGCGGTTACTGCAGACTAGTAACATCTGAAGGGCTGCAGTTCCCCACACTATGCCTGCCTTACTCCCTAGCAGCAACACAGAGCCGCCTCATCTTCAATGCTGCCCACCACTGCCGTTGAAATGCCTTTTTGTTAGCAAACTGGCAAGGGAATCTTGCCAGCATAGGATGCCCATCTGTTCCCAAAAACCAGTGGAGCCAGCATAGCAGCTCAGAGCGTTAAGTTTTTCAAGACTTTGCAATTCTTCTAAGAAGAGCCATTGCCGCCTTCTTTCTCTCTCTCTCTCTTTTGTGAGTCTCTGCAGGCTAGAAGCAGAAATGCCACACTTTCCTTTTAATCGGAGGCAGAATTCTGATTTATTTACATCACTCAAGGGCCCATGGCTTCATGAAGGGAGGGAGAATAACAAATCTCAGGAGACTCACAATAAAATTTGTAGCATTCGACAGCCCTGCTCTTTGACATCACCAGTGCATCACCAGGGAAGACAGAATGGGGAGAAGAGGGAGAGGGTGTGTACTATCATCATCATCATCATCATTATCATCATCATCATCAATTAAATTTCTACACCCCTCTTCATTCGAGAATCACAGGGCAATTTACAATATAAAACACAAAAATGCATAACATAGCAACACACAAAAACAATACTCCCCAGTTTAAAAGACCAGAGAAGGCCAAAGGCCTGAGAGAAGAGGAATACTTTTGCCTGGCCTAAAATATGTACATATTTTTTGCCCCATAAGATGCACCAGACCATAAGACGCACCTAGTTTTTGGAGAAGGAAAACAAGAAAAAAAATATTCTGAATCCCAGAAGCCAGAACAGCAAGAGGGATCACTGCGCAGCGAAAGCAGCAATCCCTCTTGCTGTTCTGGCTTCTGGGATAGCTGCGCAGCCTGCATTCGATCCATAAGATGCACACACATTTCCCCTTACTTTTTAGGAGGGAAAAAGTGAGTCTTATAGAGCAAAAAATATGGTATCTAAGGTGCCAGGTAGAAGCCACTGCAAACTGGTTAAAGGGTTTCTGTGTCTATCTTTAGACTTGGGTGAGGGAAAGCCGAAGGTATAGTTTTCAAAGGAAATTCTGGTAGTATCTGGGAAACCAGGAAGGTTTTCAAGGTATTAGCAGTTTGCCCAGATGTGTGGGGAGGAAAGTCCCATCTCTTTAAAAAATTATGCATTAGAAACAAGGGGCATGGTTTCCATGTTGTCTTTTGTCTGTCACATGGCTGTGCATCAAAAAGCCATTAAAAATGCACCTGTCCCAACCACTCCTTTGCTGTCACAAGCACCCTGCATTTTATGTTGAAGTGACAGCAATTCCCTTCCACCAAATATTCACGCATGCCACATGCAAGTGACACATTCAGAGCAGAGATGAAAAGTGGGGAAGTGGAGGAGCAGCAAAAGCCCATTTACCCATGACTTAACTACAGTCGCAAGAAAAACAGAGCTCTGTCTGGCTGAAGAATGAAGTATCTTGCATCTCCTGGGAATGCTCAAGGCATCCTTCAAAAAGGGAAAAGACTGGCTGACAATATCTTACATATATATAGTAGCCTGCCAAAAGTGATCACCAGTCGTTCCTCTTGAAGATTATTAATTTAATTCCTTCCTGATAATCTCCAGAGAAATGAGATTCAGCTGCTCTACAGCCTAAGTTAATGAATGTTGCTGAGTCGGCAGGAAAAAAAAGTGTTGGAAAAAAACCATTGTTTGGGTGCTTGCTGTTGTTTTTAAAAATGAAATGTTTTAATCTCTTATTTGAATCACCCTATTGGTGAGTTTCAGATTATTTAATAACACACAGTCTCTAAAGCTGTGATGGAAGCTCTTTTAATAAAACTGATGGTCATAGTTGTCAACTTACAGATTTGAAAATAAGGGACCAGCAGCCTCAAAAATAAGGGATCAGCAGCCAAAATAAGGGATTTCCCCAGCACAGGTATGTTCAGCTTCTGAGCCCCTCCAAGCCCAAGGCAGAAAGCCCAGCCAGCAGCCAAACGAAGCCTCCAGTGGTGGTTCCCACAGTGCAGCAACCTGGCAAAGGGGATGCAGCAACGAAAAACCACCATCACCTCTCCGCTGGGAAGCGCTGAGCAAAGGCGAGTCCCCAGGCAACGCGGTCGATTTGATCGGCACAAGGCATGCAAGCTCCACTCCCCAGTCGTTCTTAGACTCCTTATTGGGTGAGCAACACAGCCAAGCAACACAGTTGGAGCCTCCCTCCTCCCTGGCCAGCAGGGAGCGAGGGAGAGGAGCTGCTTCCTTTGAAACCCGAGAAATTTAAGGGACATCATCAATAAGGGACAGAAGCGGGACACAGCGCTGGGATAAGGGACTTTTCCGCCAAATAAGGGACAGTTGACAGCTATGCTGATGGTGCATTAGTCAGCTAAAATAGAATAGAAAGGAGGTTAGGATTATCAAAGGATCACGTTATCTCATATGTACCAACTTGAGCATTTTGATGTGCAGAACTTGCACTCCTACAAGTGCCACACAATGCACATTCTGTGTTTGCCATAATTCATTACTTTAGCATGACAGCACCTTCACTTTGGAACTCACTGCCTATTGACATTAGACAGCCGTCATCACTGCATTCTTGTTAGACACTTGCTGAAAAGATTTCTCTTTCACTGTACCTATTCAGGCACATGATTGGTTACATGTTTTATTGTGTTTCATTGTTATTAGATGTTTTAACACTTTAAAAATGTTTAAATTGTTTGTATCTTGTTTTTACGTATGTATTTTTTATTACGTATGTGTTTGCTGACAACTGAGAGATAAACCTTAACCTGTAACTGGCCACATTTTAGCTTTAGAAGAAAATTACTGCCCCTTCTGCCTGTCAAATGCAGAAATTAAGCTGGAAAGGCAGGAGAACTAAGTAGAAACATTTCCCACATATAATAAAGGTATGTGAATCACCATAGCTTCTGGCTATGTAAGCAAGCGCTATATTTTCCTCACCCCAGAGCAATTTGCAAGGGAGCCTTCTAGAATGCTCTCCTCACAGGCCAATTTCTTGTTTTTCCAGAACATTTAACTTTCCTGCTGCAGTAGTGTTTATTTTGTGTGCTGCTTTAAGTATCCATTTCCTTGTGGTTACACGACTTAAAATATTTTTCTAGCCCCTCCAAGACCTTGTTTGCATTTTTTGGTACACTTATTTTATCTTATTCACAAAGTAGAGGCCTGTACTCAACATTTTGTCATGTAAATTCCAATGCATGCTACCAAACAGCAAACCATGGGGAACTTTCTATCAGTCTTTCTCCATTTTCTCACTATTCTTTTCCTCTTCCTCCAATTATTTTTCTTGCAAAGATAACTTTCTCACTATGTTCTTGACCAGCTTGTCTTTTCTTCAATAGTATATCTTCCCCTCCTCACTACTTCCTTGCTTATCTCTTTCTTTCCCTACACTTTTGCTCCGATGCATTCTTCTGGTTCAGCCCAAGAGATTTTGCTGCTGGAGACAAAGGGCAAGATGGTCCCCCCCATCAGTCCTCTTAAAGATGCTGACTGGACTGTTAGTTGAATCTCACTTTGGCGCTGGTAATGAGAACACATCCTCCACCATCCTTGAGATCAGCAGGCTACTTTAGCGGCAATAAGCAGACTGCATGACCCACAAAGTCTGTCTTCCTGCAGAGGTGAATGGCTCAGGAGAAACATCCGGGATTGGCTTCGATTGCTGTTCCACACCATCTGCTGTCAAAGGTGGCCACCTCACTTTGCCAGTTATAGAGCCGTCTGTCTCTCCCTCTCCACCTCCTCTTCTATGTCTCTCCCACCTTCGTCCCTGATGTACGTGCCATTTATGACAAAGCTTCACAAGGACAATACAAAAGAATGCCACACAAGATGTTACGTATTTATAAGGCGTAGGCTCAAAAGCAAGATGGGAGGAAGGAGAGGATGGAGGAATATCTCAGGATCATGTCATACCACTTTGCTAGCAATTCATATTTTTGAATTATTGGTGCTGCCCAATAGTCTGGAAGCAGAAAGAGACGGTCGGCTTTCTCCGATTTCTACACAAATGAAGTGCCACGGTTGACATAGACTAATGTTTCTGTTGGCTGCCTTTCCTGTTGCTCTTAAGGACGTTTCCATGTTTACAGCTGTATCCAAAGTTTGGCTAGTCACTTGCTATCACATTTTTTCAATCTATAGTCCAACCAAATACATATATTCTTCACATCCTAGTTTCACATTCCTTTTGGTCTGAGAATCTGGAATCCCAACTGTGCATGACCTCAGGGAGGGGAGAAAAACTCAAGAGGCCCCTGCTTGCTCTAATTTTTTTCTCCAGAGATTTCCTGGAACAACCATGGCCTTCCTTTAACTGATTTGAGATTCAGAAACAGTGGTGTGGAGAAGTGCAAACAAGTGCAGTTTCAGCAAAGCCATCTCCCCTCTCCCCCCCAAAAAGTTGACTCCTTTATAGCTTAAGAAACACACAACAAACAATTACAGATAGGTAGCCGTGTTGGTCTGCCATAGTCAAAACAAAAAATTTTTTTCCTTCCAGTAGCACCTTAAAGACCAACTAAGTTAGTTCTTGGTATGAGCTTTCGTGTGCATGCATGTGTATCTGAAGATACATGTGTATCTGAAGAAGTGTGCATGCACACGAAAGCTCATACCAAGAACTAACTTAGTTGGTCTTTAAGGTGCTACTGGAAGGAAAAAATTTTTTTGTTACAACAAACAATGGTAAACATAAAAAGCGAGATATCATCTTGGAGATAATAGACTGACCTCTAGGCTGGCAGGCCAAGCATCCCTGAAGAAATCTACTGCAGACAAGCTGTACCGTTTATTTCAATTCAAACCACTTTGCACCAGGGACAAGCTGTTTGAAAACTGCCAGACAAATGGGCTTTGTGAAATCTTCCTGCTTTGCAAAGTAATGCTTTTAGGCAGCTAAACTGAGGAAATCTCCCAAAAGCAACTAACTAATAGCTTGCCATCAGCTGCAGCTGTAGTGCTTCCGTGGCAGAAAATCCCTTTTTCTCTCCTGACCATCAAAGGGGGAAAAATACACTTAACTGAAGGAGAACGATCTCAAAGAAGATTATACATGTTTGGATCCTAATTATGAAACGTGTTCGCATTGTACAGAAACCCTCCTGTTCCTCATCTGCCTAGAGCAGGGCAGCTGGAACAGGATCTAGTGGTAGGCCTCTGCCAGATTCACAGTACAGTAAGCCTACAACTTATGCACATTTAACTTGTCCACATTCAGCTTTACGTGGATGGCAAAAATATTTTTAAATTTTTAAAGGGGGCATGGTTCCCCCTTTTGACTTTAGCAATGCCACCTGCCATTGAACCTAATGCACTTTGATTATATGTGATTTTGTGTTTTTTTAAAAAATAAATGTTTATTAGGGTTTTACAAAACATAGAAATCATCAAATCACATAAATCAAACAATCACATATAACAAAACAGAGAACAGAAAAACAAAAAATACACACTTAACAAAGAAAAAAAAAGAAGAAAAAAGAAAAACCCACTTTTAAGTTTCAAAATTCCATATCCCTCTGTCCTGACCTCCTCACATCTCTCTTTTTTGTGTTCCTCTTTATTCCGTCAAATTCAGCAAATTCTAACCCTCTTTCAAACCTCATTTATAATTATATATTTCCACTTATTATGCCTCTAATTTCCCTTATCTTGGTCCTTTACTCCACCTTGTATACTTTGACATAATATTATTCTAGTCATACCCCCCTTCTCCTTTTTAAGATTCTTCTTTTCATAACTCTTTTAACCATATCCCAAATGCCATGTTACCTTCACATCCCACATCATATTAACACTCAAACATTTTACAATATTTTTGTAAATAGTCCTTGAACTTTTTCCAATCCTCTTCCATCAATTCTTCTCCCTGGTCACGGATTCTGCCAGTCATTTCTGCCATCTCCATATAGTCAATCACTTGCATCTGCCATTCTTCCACGGTGGGTAAATCTTGTGTCTTCCAATACTTAGCGAGAAGTATTCTTGCTGCTGTTGTTGCATACATAAAAAATGTTCTGTCTTTCTTTGGCACCAATTGGCCGACTATGCCCAAAAGGAAGGCCTCTGGTTTCTTAGGAAAGGTAAATTTAAATACCTTCTTCAGTTCATTATATATCATTTCCCAGTAAACCTTAACCTTTGGGCACGTCCACCAAAGATGAAAGAATGTTCCCTCAGCTTCTTTACATTTCCAGCACTTGTTGTCAGGCAGGTGATAAATTTTTGCAAGCTTAACTGGGGTCATGTACCACCTGTAAATCATTTTCATAATATTCTCCTTTAAGGCATTACATGCCGTAAACTTCATACTGGTGGTCCACAACTGCTCCCAGTCAGCAAACATAATGTTATGACCTATGTCCTGCGCCCATTTAATCATCGCTGATTTGACCGTTTCATCCTGTGTATTCCATTTTAACAGCAAGTTATACATTCTTGACAATATCTTAGTTTTTGGTTCTAGCAATTCTATTTCCAATTTTGATTTCTCCACCTGGAAGCCAATTTTTTTATCCAAATTATAGGCCTCTCTTATTTGATAATAATGAAGCCAATCTCGCACTTTATCTTTTAATTTCTCAAAACTCTGCAATTTCAATTTGTCACCTTCTTGATTATATGTGATTTTGACCAAAGGCATGATCCCTGGAACATAACTGCCACGCAAGTTGTGGGTTTACTTTACCTCAGTAATGGTTCCTGGCACTCAGCAGTTCAACAGCAGCAAACTACAAAACAACACTAACAGCGGACCCCCTGCTAGGGTTGGCCTTCTGTTACTCCCTTATCTCTCAGTTTCAGGTTCCTCATCTGTAAAATATGAGAAGTGGGTGCCTTTGCCACAGAGGTTTGTGGCCTTCTTCCATCCCTCCACCTCCCCTCCCCTCCCCAGTTTTCTGTTTCCTCACAACAGTCAGTCAAAATTATTCCTACTGAGTGTGTTCAGTACTCAATGAGCTGTTTTGGAATCTCTCTATCTTTTGCCCCCACCCCCTTTTTTTGACTCTTGCAAACCTTGGGGCTCCCCAAAGTCTGTTGACATCTCTCTCTTGTATGTGGTTGATGCCATTTTGGTTGCAAAAGGCTTGGCACTCAGAGAATGAGTTTGCTATTAGTACATTGGATGCAGCTGGATGACATAGATACTTCATTTATGAGTGCACTGCATGTCTCCTCTATTAAAGCCAAATCACACAGTAAATACTTGTGAAGGAACTTCAAAGGTAGCCTGGAATCTCTTCTGTGGAAGATACGGGAACTCTAGGATTTTAAACACGCACCCACCCCCATTTAAATAATGTTTATTTAAATAAATAAAACTGAAGTAAATTCTAGTCTCCCCTTCAAAAAGCTTGGGTGCAACAGGCAGTGCTGGGGAATTCTGAGGCTCAAATAACCATTGAATTATACACAAACAGACACACTATACTTTGAAATGAAGCTATAGACGCTAGCATTATACTGAACAGAAATGGTAATATGGAGTGGAGAAGGAAGAAATAAATTACAAGAATGGCAATATTCACCATGTGAATTTTCAAAATGGGTTGAAATGTAAAGGGATTTAAGTCATCAATTTGCATAGATTAGGCAAAACTGAAAACCATTGCATTAAGATATCCTGTTTATTTCTTAAAACCCTTCCTGGCTTGAAGCCAGAGGGTCACTGTAGGATATCAGAATGATTGCTGCTTGATGGCTTCCTTTCAAAGTGAGGTGAGGTGAAACGTGGCATATTTGAGTAATTTAGGATTTTCTGCATTCTACAAAAATATCTTCCAATATGCCGTGTTTGCAATGTTGTATATAGTTTTGCCTACCTAACCTCAGAAAAGTTTAGCATCAAGGTGCTGCAAAAAGTACAGAAAAGAGCAACTAAAATGATAAATGAATTGCAACTTTATTTTATGGTTTTTTTGGTGTGTGTGTGTGTGTGTGTCTTTTTTGCCTAGAAAAAGAGATGACTGAAAACATGACTGAAATGCTTACATCAATTTAAATCAATGTAAACCATGTAAAAGAAGGGGGGACGCAGGTGGCGCTGTGGGTTAAACCACAGAGCCTAGGGCTTGCCGATCAGAAGGTTGACGGTTTGAATCCCCACGACGGAGTGAGCTCCCGTTGCTTGGTCCCTGCTCCTGCCAACTTAGCAGTTCAAAAGCACGTCAAAGTGCAAGTAGATAAGATAAATAGGTACCGCTCCGGCGGAAAGGTAAATGGCGTTTCTGTGCGCTGCTCTGGTTCGCCAGAAGTGGCTTAGTCATGCTGGCCACATGAACCGGAAGCTGTACGCCGGCTCCCTCGGCCAATAAAGCGAGATGAGCGCCGCAACCCCAGAGTCGGTCACGACTGGACCTAATGGTCAGGGGTCCCTTTACCTTTACCTTTAAACCAGGGGTATCCTCTGCCCCACAAGCCTAATTGTGCACATAAAAGGTAAAAGGTGAGGGCTGCAGTCGCCAACACCTCCCCTTAAGACCAGCCTTTAAATCCCCCCCTGCATTAGGAACCAGCAAACAGCCTATTAATTCACTACTGCAAGATGTGATGATGGTGTGATAGAAGAGCCCCCACCCCTTGATCCATTTAGAAGTCCTTTATAAGACCAGGCAGGCTGACAGAATCATGTGCCCAGAATATCACTGCTAGGAAATGTGTGTTTCAAAGTAATTACTAAGGTGTCCTTTAGTCTCACTTGCTTAAGGTGCTTGTCAAATGCAAATGATCATCCTTGACCAAAACATTTACCCTTCCCTTATCTTAATAGCCCATCCATTCCTTTGAAGCTGTAAACTCTGCAAGTCTAGACTCTTTAATCTTATAAAGAACCATGATTGGGGAAACTTTTCAGCATACTAAGTGAAGGTTGCTTTCAAAGGAAGTAGTCCTGAGTCATCTGAGTGTAAGGGCCTTTGTGTAATGGCTAGGGATAAAATTAGCTTCTTAAATTGTTTCAGAATCAAGACCAACATCTCTGGAAGCTGTTTGGGCCAGCAGTCCAAAGGATAACTTGCTTTTCCACTGGAAGAAAGACTAGGTTACCGGTAATTCTGTTGCAGCAAAGACAGAATCTTGTTGACTAACAAAGACCCAGATGGATCGTGAATAATAATAATAATAATAATAATTTATTATTTATACCCCGCCCATCTGGCTGGGCCTCCCCAGCCACTCTGGGCGGCTTCCATAAAAACCAAAAATACAGTAAAATATCACACGTTAAAAACTTCCCTGAACAGGGCTGCCTTAAGATGTCTTCTGAATGTCAGGTAGTTGTTTATCTCTTTGACATCAGCTGGAAGGGCGTTCCACAGGGCGGGCGCCACTACCGAGAAGGCCCTCTGCCTGGTTCCCTGTAGCTTTGCTTCTCGCAATGAGGGAACCGCCAGAAGGCCCTCGGCGCTGGACCTCAGCGTCCGGGCAGAATGATGGGGGTGGAGACGCTCCTTCAGGTATACTGGACCGAGGCCGTTTAGGGCTTTAAAGGTCAGCACCAACACTTTGAATTGTGCTCGGAAACGTACTGGGAGCCAATGTAGGTCTTTCAAGACCGGTGTTATATGGTCTCGGCGGCCGCCCCCAGTCACCAGTCTAGCTGCTGCATTCTGGATTAGTTGTAGTTTCCGAGTCACCTTCAAAGGTAGCCCCACGTAGAGCGCATTGCAGTAATCCAAGCGGGAGATAACCAGAGCATGCACCACTCTGGCGAGACAGTCCGCAGGCAGATAGGGTCTCAGCCTACGTACCAGATGGAGCTGGTAAACAGCTGCCCTGGACACAGATTTGACCTGTGCCTCCATGGACAGCTGTGAGTCCAAAATAACTCCCAGGCTGCGCACCTGGTCCTTCAGGGGCACAGTTACCCCATTCAGGACCAGGGAATCCTCCACACCTGCCCGCCTCCTGTCCCCCAAAAACAGTACTTCTGTCTTGTCAGGATTCAACCTCAATCTGTTAGCCGCCATCCATCCTCCAACCGCCTCCAGACACTCACACAGGACCTTCACCGCCCTCACTGGTTCTGATTTAAAAGAGAGGTAGAGCTGGGTATCATCCGCATACTGATGAACACCCAGCCCAAACCTCCTGATGATCTCTCCCAGCGGCTGCATGTAAATGTTGAAAAGCATGGGGGAGAGGACAGAACCCTGAGGCACCCCACAAGTGAGAGCCCAGGGGTCTGAACACTCATCCCCCACCACCACTTTCTGAACACGGCCCAGGAGGAAGGAGCGGAACCACTGTATGACAGTGCCCCCAGCTCCCAGCCCCTCAAGACGGTGCAGAAGGATGTTATGGTCGATGGTATCAAACGCCGCTGAGAGATCCAGCAGAACTAGGAAACAGGATGGATTCAAAAATGCAATTTTATCCTGTCACTTAATCTTATGTTGTTGTTTTAGTTACTTATGCAGTTATTCTAAACTTCTATTTAAATATATATTTGCTTCACTGAACATGGAATATATATTTAAATCTCAACAATAATAGTCAATAAGCAGGAATGGCACAAGGATCTAGAAAGCTGTTGCTTCTGTGCTGCTCTGACCAAAACATTTACTCTTCCCTTATATTAACAGCCTACCTATTCACCCTTGGACAATCCTCCAGGGGCTTCATGCTGTTGTGGTTATGTCCAAAAGTGGGTTTGTCCACTTTTGCTCTCTCACACAAACAGGATGCACTGCCCTTGATCCTCAGCTGTGGATTTTATCTTGGCTTATTTATTACATTTATATCCCACCTTTCCTCCAAGGAGATCAAGGTGGCATATATAGTTCTTCTTCTCCCTGTTTTATGCTCACAACAATCCTGTGAAGCAGGTAAAGCTGGGAGTGAGTGACTGGCCCAAGGTCACCCAGTGAGCTTCATGGCTGACTGGGGATTTGAACTCTATTCTCCCAGTTCTTGTTCCAACCCTTACCACCACACTGGCTCTATGCTTATCAGCTGAATTGGGAGGGTGGGGCCGATTGCCCCTCTGTGCTTATCAAATACTGGGGAGTGGGCACTGATGGATAGTCGCTCCTAATGGACTCCTGTGAGGTTTGTAAGAAATGCTGCATTGTATTGTCACCTTCCAGCAAATGAACTCCAGCCACTCATTACCTCATTCGAGATATAACCTGGAAAAGTTCAAGTAGGGCATAGCATTCTCTGCCCCATTCTCTGGTTTTTCGCTTTTCTTTTCAAACTGACATGCATCATCCTGTGTCTACTGAGCATGCTCAGTCCCCACTGCATTGCTGTATTCTGGGAGGGGCAGGGGGATGGATTTGGTTGCTTTGTATTTCAAAAAAGGCTTTTCATACTTCTGTAAACCTCAGGCTCATCCTCTGAGCCTGGTGATAGCTCCCTCTTGTTTTTCTGTGTTCCTTATTTGGCTCCATTCCTATTGGCTTAACTTTCGCCACATGAGTTTGCTTTTGAGGGAGGAAAATGATAACCATTTGTGCTGCTACTGCACGGTCTTGGTGTTATCCCCTCAGTTTGATGTACCAATGCAATTACAGATCCCTCATTATTCTACTGCTGGGGGAACCAACATGGTGTTATCCAGATATTATTAGACATTAGTTCCCATGAGCCAAGTAGTCTGATGGCAGTTGTAGCCCAACAACATCTGAAGAGCATGGCTTTGGCTAGCCCTATCCCATCTTTTTGCTCTTCCAGTTTTTGCTGAAGCTATGGTTAAGCTTTTCACAGCCATTTTAGAAATTATTCTTGACAAATTTGTCCACACAACAGGGATGAGATTTATTGTATATTATGTAATGTTCTCTCTTCTAACGTTTTAGTTGGCAAGTACCTAACATTCTTTTTTTTAACAAGTAGACTTTCCTTTGGGGATATTCAAGTTGAGGTTAGACTGGGCTGATTTTCTGTTCTGGCGCCATTAGCCATCTGGGGATATCTGTCTCAGAAATGATCAGTACAAATGTGTGTGTGCATGCTATAAAGCAAATAGTATGAGAAGAAGGATGGACTGCAAACAGATCACCAACTTGAAAAGGAAAGAACTTAAGGCTTTCAGAAATGATGCAATGCTCCTACAGAAAAGGACTTCTTAGGCCAGGACAATCAAGAAACGATCAAACCCAATTGCTTTCAATAAAGTGTAGCTTTGTGAATCTGAAGTTATTTCTGTGACTGACAACATAACGGGGGTAAATGGTGTATGATGAGCTACTGCTTGATTCTGTGATAACATAGCAAACTAATATAAAAAAAAGTAATAAGGGCCTTTTGCCATTTATCACGGGAATAGTGGAAAGGAGAAAACGTGCACAGATAAAAAAAGAGATGGTTTCAAATGTACTGCAGTAGCCTGTTTTTGTGCCCATACTTTGCTAGTGGTCTGATCCTATAAGCTGCTGCTCAGGCAAGCATTTAGGCTAGGAGGTTAAGGCTACTTGGATGTATGCCTCAAGATTCAACTGCACACTGCTTCCAGTGACCAGAGTTAAGGGGGACAGGGACACCCAATGGAGGAGTGATGGAAGTTGGAGGGCAGATGCAGTGAATGACTGGGGTGGTGGAACTGGCTTCTCTTGTGGCAATAAAGTCAGGGGGGTCCTGGTTAAGATAACTACCGGTAAGTTTGCTGAAGCGCAAGCAGATGGAGGCTTACTCACCAGCCCAGGACAGCTGATTTCCAAGTCTGTGGCAAATGGCTGGCTGTTAAAAGCAGTAATCTGGTGGGTAGTGGCAGCGGCACAATAAGACATAACAATCTCTAATAACTGAGCAGAAAATTAATAAATAAATGGTCCCTAACTAGCTTTAATTTGAAACACAGCCTGTTGACTGTGTTGTGGGATGAGTGAAAGAAAAGGGTGCTGGTGGTGTTTGGAAACAATAGCAGAAATCTACTTTCTCCTTTGCATAAAAGAAGAACAAAGTGATATGCCACCAGCTGCTCCTTTGCCAGACTGTAAAATGTAGAGGCTCACTGATGAAATAAAAACCTAAAAGTAAAATACTATCCTTTGCTTTGTTTCTTCAAGCACCGTCAAATAATTTAGTCACTTATATACCTCTAACACATTTTATGTGAACATCTAGAATTCTCTCCATTCTTTTAAAGAAGGAAGAATACTTAAATTGCATTCTGCTTGCACCATTTAACACTCGGAAGATACCCGGAAGTCACTTTTTCATTCACGCAGAAGGGTGAAATGTTGGCTTCTGGCCAGTTTCAAATACGTGCACCATGTAGTATCTTAAATGTATGAGCAGATATCAGCAGTGCTGAATAAAATGAATTGTGTTCCTATAATGCTATTTATGCCAAGCACCATTTAAGAGAGTTGGTAACCATGACTGTTTTAAGATGTTTTAAGATGAATGAATACACAGCCCAAGTTCATTGTCTGTAATATAGGAACCCTAATAATCTGGGCGTATTGCTGCATTTTCAAAGACAACTATTCATGTAATTCAGGCCCTGGAACTAGACCCATTAATATTATATCCAGTGTACTCAGCAGGTGAACATAATTAGTGAGAACGGATCTTTCTTAAAGTCTTTTGGAGGGGCCAGATGATGTATGCACTCTGCTGCTGTCCAATTGCGGCTGTCTGCCACAATTAAACTAAAAGCACATGCAGGACTGCAAGCCATTCCCAAGCCAACAAACAGATTAAATGCATTTAAGCATCCATCTCCCCTTCTCTCTCTTGCATTTCTGTAATAAAAAAATTAAATGTTGAATATAATTCCTGAATGAACATAATTTGTGGGGTGTGTCTGTGTGCGTGTCTCTCTGTGTGTACATGTCTATATTGATTAATTCTTTCTACCTGACCCTTTTAAAGAAAATTCCGCTGGCTTCCTCTAATATTATCTTTATTCCCACTCCATTCCATGGGACTTTTTGGTTTCTCTCTCAATTACAATAATTTCACCTTCCTTTCCCCCCCTAAATTTCCCCTGGTTGCTCTGAGGCATGGATCCAGGATAACAGCAGAGAATTACCGTATATGATCACTTTGTCTTTTAAAGCTCTCAGTTCCCATAACTATAGGCCAAAGGTTCTGTGTGCCAGGAGACTTTCGTGTTCCATGGTCACACTTTTCTACCTACATGAGGTCCTGAAGCAAGGGGTGGATATTAATCTTCTCTGAAATATCCTCATTTATTCTCTCCCAGGCAACAGGCCAATGATTCTAATTTGTGCTATTGCCCATGTGCAGTGAGTTCACACTAGACAGACGATGAATTTGTCAGAAGCATGTGCAAAGGGATGTTTTGGACTTTAATCTGAAGACGATGCTTTGGAAACTGGAGGGGACCACACTGCTTTGGAGGGAAATTCTAGGGAAACACTAAAGCTGCACTAGACCTTGGAAAGTATTTTCATACCTATGAATCTCAATATGCCTGTTAGATCCTTCCAACAATGCCTAGCTTGCAGAAGCTGAATGGGCAAATTCTGGAAGCCAAAAAGAAGATTTTGGCTCTTACTTAGGAGAGACTAATTATTAAACTACATGGACTTAAAATCCTGTGTTAATAACCTATTATTATTATTATTATTATTATTATTATTATTATTATTTATTAATTAATTAAATTTATATACTGCCCTTCATCCAAGAATCACAGGGTGGTTTATGATATATTGCGGTTAGATTTATGAGCAAACTATAAACAGATCACAGGATAAGAAATATTAAGGAATAAGTACCAGTCTGAAACAGGGTCAGACAGCTTTCCAAAAGAAAACGCCTATAGTACTGAAATGTGTGATTTCAAATGGGAATAATATTAATAAATTTCTTTTTAGAAAACCCTTTTTGGCAAGAATATTTTGTAAGTTAATTGACCGTTCACAGCTCTTCCTGAACCTAAGGTGAAAATGTTGCAGATGCAAAGCATAATAATCATTCATCGTATTAACTAAAGAATGGCAATACAGCTACAGATATAATGGTCACATATTACATATTAATGTATTGTAATTAATTCCCTGTAGGACTAATGCAGGCTTGGCCTGGAACCAAAGCAGCTGCCTCGAGGGATTCTCTGCATGGCATCCCATTTAAATAACCTAGAAGCAGATACTTATCCACTTTTAGGCCTTTCATAATGTTTGCATGGAAAAAAAGAGAACGAGGCAACGGCGGAGGTGAGGGGTGCACAGCAGAAAAGAATAAAAACAAAAACAAAATGTAGTCTGGAAGTCAGGAAAAGTGAGTTTCCCGTAGCACAGCTCCAGGGGTGCTTTCTGAGTTTCTCAAAGGGGACTGAAAGAACTGGTGCTTACCAGAGGAAACCAAGCTAAAGAGATTATCAGAGTTTGCAATTGTATGTAGGGTTTGTTATTTTATATGCTGCTTCCCATGTCCATCTCTATGCCAGAGATGGCAGGGGCGGGGGAACTGCCTTTGTTCACTGCAGCCAAGGGAACAGGAGACGGAGATTGAGTTTGTATTAATACGGTAATGCAAATACCGCTAACGCTCTTTCCAAGATACACCCACTGTTTTATCTAGTTTATTTAACTATTCTAACTATTATCTATCTATCTATCTATCTATCTATCTATCTATCTATCTATCTATCTATCTAACTATCTAACTATTTATCTAACTATTCCCTAGGAACATTTACGTCTTTCAGCATGGTCCTCAAAGTGTGATTTAACAAGTACCGTACTTCAAACTATGTTAGTTTGAAAGACTTTTGAGATTAGGAAAAAACAACCACCTTGTGGCTCCTTTAAGCAAAACCAGTGACTAGTAAGACCTATTGCATCCAGAATTCCATCTTAGATAAAGCTGCTAACCCACTGTGTAGGCATCCGGGGCCTGTTAGGTACTTAAGAGCAGTGGTGACCTAGGTGTGAGAGTTAGCTGGAGATCTGAGCTGTAAAAACATCTGGGTTATCAGAAGGCTTCCAGCAAGTCATAGTTAAATTTGGAGCTTGTCTGCAAGTGATGGGACCCCTCCTGGGGCTACACCAAATTAATTTTCTACCCATCACATATGCAGTTAGCATGCAGGATTTTGAAAATGCATATAATATTAGCAGCTGATAACTGTCAGGATCACTGCAGAATACAAGGGGAACTTGGACCTTTTCCTCCACCGCTGTGGACCTGAAACTGCTCTGAATTAATTTAACATCCTTCTAGCTTGGCCCCAAGACACTCTACTGATGGGGACGATGGAATCAGAAAATGGGAGGGGCTTCTTTTGGACCTAATCTTCTCACAAAACCACACAGTACTTGCTGCCTGCATGTGTCTAAAAATACATGCACCCCATACTGTCACACACTTTATCCCACAATAAAATAAAAACAATTACAGACATATATCTATAAATAATTTTCATCCCTTCTGGCTGGTGTTTTATTAACAAACCATTACTGGCACCTTCACATTCTCTCTATTTCAAATTTCTGGGCATCCCACGTTATTTATTAGGAAATTTCCACTGTATTAAATTTCCCATCTGCCAGGCTTTATAAATCTCACCATGAATCTGCTCTCGCTCTCTCTCCAGTTCAGCCACCTGCATGTTTAGAAACCTGTCCCATTACTAGTCATTTTTTGACTTGTGGCCTCTTCCAAAGCAGAGGTAAGAGTTTAAGAGGCTAATGGTTGCAACTGAGATATCTTAGCCAATTGAGTAATTTCTTCATGCTGGAGATGTCAGGGCTTTCATGGTGGTAAAGTTAGGGGGAAAGCTTCATCCACTTAAATTTATTCACGTCATACTGCTGTTGAGGCACAAGGACAATGCCAATAAAAGGGGGGTGGGAATCTAATGTTCTGCTCTGCTGTTTTTGGTGATTGAGGCCAAGGGAGGCAAAAGAATATACCTGGAAAAAATAAGTCTCTGAACTTTGTTCCTATTTGCATTTGTTTACTCTGGTTGAGGGGTGGGGAACTAAATGGGGATCAACACAAGCATCAACCTAGTTGCCATATGGCGTATGGGGACTGGTTTGCCCAACTGGTATGGTGGAACCTGCCAAACACACTATATATAGAGTAGGGTTTGCCAACGTGGTGCCCTCCACATTGGTGAGAATACAACTCCCATCATCCTTGACCATCGGCCATGTTGGCTGGGGCTGATGGGAGTTGTAGGCCAACAACACCATATTGGCTCACCCCTGTCTTAGAGGAAATCAAAGGACCACAACCGAAATTCAGCAGACCTTCCACAAAATGACAGGCATGTTCTTTAATCTAGATGGAATACAGACTATCCAGGGTGGTTTTTTTAATAGACACTATAAAGATGACAATAAATCCTCCTTTAGTTGGCTGACACTGCAAAATCAGCCTGAGGGG
This sequence comes from Podarcis raffonei, assembly GCF_027172205.1. Taxonomy (NCBI): domain Eukaryota; kingdom Metazoa; phylum Chordata; class Lepidosauria; order Squamata; family Lacertidae; genus Podarcis; species Podarcis raffonei. The sequence goes on along the minus strand of NC_070606.1, from coordinate 61,664,882 downwards.
AATGATGCAGAACAGAAATACATTCACCTTTGCCACTGGAGTATACTGGAACAAGACATGTCCACCATGCCCCTTCATGCTCCCACCCTGAAGGCCAGACGTGCTACAGAACCTCCCTGCTGCTGTCCTGATGAAGAAGGACCAATTTCCATCAGTGAACTGACAGAGAGTCTCAGTCTTAATAATAATCCTGTCCTACACTTCAACTTGATTCACAGTCCCCGATGGAAGATTAATCCACTAAGCCTCTGAGCTCTTAGAAATGACTCAGGCAAGAAACGATTCTCAGTCATCCTCCTCCTCACGTGATAATCACAAAGACAGACAGACATACAGACATACATACATACTATATCATGCTAAAACACCAGATTTGGGCTTGCTATATATTACAAGAAGATTGCAAAGCTCTGATCAAGCTAGCATAGGCTAGGGATGCAGGTTGCGCTCTGGTCTAAAGCACTGAGCCTCTTGGGCTTGCCAATCAGAAGGTCGGTGGTTCGAATCCGTGCAACAGTGGTGAGCTCCCATTACTCTGGCCCAGTTTCTGCCAACCTAGCAGTTTGAAAGCACACCAGTGCAAGTAGATAAATAGGTACTGCTGTGGTGGGAAGTTTAATGCTGTTTTCATGCACTCTGGCACTCGTCACCGTGTCCCGTTGTGCCAGGAGCGGTTTAGTCATGCTGGCCACATGACCCGGAAAGCTGCCTGTGGACAAATGCCAGCTCCCTTGGCCTGAAAAGCAAGATGAATGCCACACCCCATAGTCACCTTTGACTGGACATAACCTTCCAGGGGTCCTTTACCTTAGTATGGGCTATGCCAGGCCTCCTCTTTGTGGCATCTTTTTTTGGGGGAGGGGGAGCACAGCAGGAGAGAGAAAAATGGTTCCTAGATCTCTGAGGGTGAAACCAGAAGAACCACTTCAGAAAAGCAGAAATGCAACTGGGATCAGAGATGTGAACACCCAGTCTTTTCTTGGCAGCTCATCAACATGCAGGATTTTAAATGAATGCTTGTTCTCTCATGTTTTTGGAACCCAGAATCTCAAACCCTGTGGAAGGAAATCTTTGTGGGGAAGGAGAAGTATGTTTCAGAAAAAGGGTGGGCAGGGAAAGATCAAGCACTTCTGTGTCTCTCTAATCCCAACTGCTTCATCTCAAAGCAACTTCTCTGGTTTAAAAGGGGGTGTTGGGCTATCGGGTACCCATAGGAATTCTGCCAGGGCAAGGGTGGGGTGGGGTGTAAAAAACTGAAAGGGGGAGCAGTCCAGTTCTTCTCACACAAAAATGAGAAGAGCAGCACATTTTGCCTCATATCTAAGTTTCTACGAAGACTGAAAACTTACGTTATTTTTTTTTTTTTAATGAAACCTGGGGATCTGGAGATTATAGTTCTTTGAGGCTGGGGACACAACAGCTCCCCCATCACCTCTGCTGTGGACACCCATGGGACCACTATGTGTGCCTGTAGGTAGCTTGGCCTGTAGTGCTGTAAATAGTATAGTTTCTATACAGTACCTGCAACAGGCTCCTAATTTTTCACTCTCTTCTCAGGCCCCAGCACTGCAAATATAATAAATAGACCATCTTTCTAGAGAATATATGAAGCACAGATAATACATGATAACTGGCTGGTTATCCTGTGACCAGCCATTCTGAAAACTAAGTAAGATGTGTGACAAGAATTGACTTTTCACAGCGTAGCATCTTGCTCAACATGTCAGGCAAAGTTATACCGTGTGGGGTGTTTATTCCTAGAGTTTATAAGTGAAACTATCAACCCATTATGGTGTTATTAGACAGGAAGGGTTTGCAGAATTATGTACTGCTATCTACATAAGGGGGACGCGGGTGGCGCTGTGGTCTACATCACTGAGCCTAGGGCTTGCTGATCAGAAGGTTGGCGGTTCGAATCCCCACAACGGGGTGAGCTCCTGTTGCTCAGTCCCTGCTCCTGCCAACCTAGCAGTTCGAAAGCACGTCAAAGTGCAAGTAGATAAATAGGTACCGCTCTGGTGGGAAGGTAAATGGTGTTTCTGTGCGCTGCTCTGGTTTCGCCAGAAGCAGCTTAGTCATGCTGGCCACGACTCGGAAGCGGTCTGTGGACAAACGTTGGCTCCCTCAGCCAGTAAAGCGAGATGAGCGCCGCAACCCCAGAGTAGTTCGCTACTGGACTTAACTGTCAGGGGTCCTTTACCCTTTTTTTATCTACATAAGATGTGTGATTTTCTTTGCCCCTTCATTCATTGCAAGTCTGTTCTTTTTGTTTACAGTAGGTATAAAAAGAGGGGTTAAATTCAGTGACTGAATCATAGAAACAAAGGAAGGGTCAGCAACCTGGCTGAAGGGAAATAATGATTAATTGAACTCCAGAGGTCAATATAATCAAAGCAACAAGGGAAGTGAAAAAGTCCATTTCTTAACAGACGAGTGCCAGCAAGATAATCTTTAGCAATCTCTCTTAGCTGGGAAGGAATGGCGGTGACTAACCTAGAGGGCACCAGAAATGGGCAAGACAAACAGTTTTGATTGCCCTATTGATAGCGTGGCTGCTAACAGTAAAACCATCATCCTAAGAATGTAAGTAAAGCATGCTGGATTAGGCTAATGGCTCATCTAGTCCAGTATCCTGTTTTCACAGTGGCCACGCAGATGCCTATGGGATGCCCAAAAGCAGGACCTGAGCATCTTTCAAAGTAAAATTCCAACCCAACTGGGACTGCATATTTTTCGGAGCTGTTGGACCAGTTACTTCCAAATGCGAACAAGGCTGCTGGGGAGAGGGAGTGAATACAAGCAGGGAAGACAAGTGGCAGAGATATATGAGTGTGGGAACTGAACACAGCAAATACTGTAACTAGCTAAAAGGAGGTGACATGGAAATGCAGCTGTCTAAAATAGCAACGTGGCTTTTTTAATCCTTGGGGAAAGTTAGGTGGTGGAATAAGGAGCTAGAATATTACACTATGCTGCTGAATCAGATGATAAGTCCTCCTCCCTGACCTTGAATGGATGAATCACTAGAAGGCAGTAATGCACCCACTGCGTCACCAACACTGGCACACAGTTGCATGTCCTTTAGCTCAGTCTAGAGGATCTCTTAACATGCTACAGAGTCCTTGGGGCAAGTGGGGCTGTATGGCTAAGCACATAAGTAAACAGACATTGTTGCAGCTTATTTTGAATTCCTTGAGAGCTAAATCAGGCTGGAAACACATTTACAGAATTGGCAAGCTAAGGCAAGATATTTCTTACTGAAAAATGGATACAATAAGCCATAAGCAATAAGCATGACATGCCGCTCCATTTGCTTCTTCCCTCTCACATCAATCTAGAAGGTAGATTGAGATACCTGAGACACTGCAGCATTTGGACAACTCATTCAAAAATAAAAAAGCCAGCAATTACTTTTTATAGAGATCTATTAACAATACACACGTTCAATATGCAGACTGTAAGAGATGATTGGAATAAAGAATTGGAACTTTCAGTATTACCCAGAAAGTGGGAAAATGTATTAGCTTCAATACCTAAGGTGTCATTAGATTTAAAACTAAGACTAATACAACAGAAAATAATATTTAGAGTTTATTGGATTCCTTTATGATTGTATAAAAAAGGGTTAGCTAAGATAGCTCAGTGTCGGAGATGTGGCAAGGACAATGCTTCTCTGAAACACATGTCTGTACAGTGTTCTTTACTTAACAAGTTTTGGGAGAAAGTGTTGGGCTGTGTAACTATGGCTGTGCAGAAAAAGTTAAAATGTTTCAGCAGAGAATATTTTATTGAACTACAGTATATACCTGCAACATGGAAATTATCAATGGGACAACGGAAATGGAATTTCCATGTTCTAATGGTGGCCAAGAGATTGATATTGAGGAATTGGAAAAATAAAAATATGATACCCTTCAATCAATGGATTGACAATATGATGTCACTGGTAATTTATGAATGGACTGTTCATAGGCACAGACACTGTATGGATAAATAGGATAACATTTGGAATGAGTTTATACAAAATGTAGTAGGCTATTAACATTTACATAATCACTAGGACAATAACACTATACCAATTTATACACGAATGTATGGGAATATTGTATACTGCTTCTTTTTTTTTGCATATTTTCGCTTTTATATGCAACTGTGTTGTTATTCTTCCCCCTCTCATGTTTCCTTCTTTTTTCTGTATCACTTTATTTCTTTTAACTGAAATCACCTTAATAAAATATAATTTAAAAAAAATCTAGAAGGAAGGGAACTACAATAATACTTTGGAATGGAATATTATGTAACACCCCTGAAGAGAATGACCCAGGCAAACAAAGACTGCATGCCTGAAATTTGCTCTAATTAATTAATTTCTCTGTAAACCACTCAGAAGAACCTCAATTATTTCAACACCTTCCTAATACTGCCTGAAGGCAGCTTACGCAAGCTCACATCCCCCCATTAGCTGTCTGAACAATCATCCATCTCACAAAGAACCAACTAATCTCTGACACATCCTCCCCCTCAATCTGAGCTCCTTTCACAGGAAAAAAAAATCAATTGCTGTTTATAGTCTTCCACTCCTCTCTCACCACAGCTATCCCTATACATTAAAAATTATGTATCACAAAGACTGAAGTATCACAGTGAAACAGAAGTTTAAAACAAACACTTCTCTTGTGTTCTGATTTGGTAGCTTCTCTTTTTCTTCTAAATTTCCTAAAATAATAATAAAAAAACCCACACAAACATTTGTCAAATAATTAAGCCTGTGCAATCAAATGTTCCAGGGGTTACTTATTTCTATGTAATATTTGCAAATATATTTTATAACATGTGATTCATGCTGTTTCTTTTTCTGAAAACCAGCAAAACAACAAACATCTGGAAATGGTAGAGAGCTGCCTGGCTGATCACTGCTTTGTTGGTTCATTTAAACATTATTCTAGCCACATAGGAGCCACCAACAGAAAAAGTAGGTCCACTGGAGAGAGCGGATGACATTTCAAGCACTGTTACTGTATGTTGAACCTGAATGTAAATTTATCTCCAAGCCCGTGAAGGCTAATATTTGAACCAAAGCTATGTTTTCAAAGGCCTCTCACAAAATTTTATTGTGTTGCATTGGCCAGGTTTGTGTGTTCCTAAAAGCGCCCTGAAACTGGCAATTTGATTTATTCATTTATATCATGTCTCTCTTTCCCAGACCTCAAGATGGCATACATGCCTTGCCTCCCAGTTTTATCCCCCACAATAGCCATGAGAGGTAGGTTGGACTGAGAGGCAGTGACTGGCTTAAGGTCACCCAGGGCGCTTTCCGGCTGAGTGGAGATATCCCCACTGCAAGTGCCCAAAACTTTTTTAAAACAACATGACACTGGATCCTGTTCCCAAGGACCAGCGTAGCTGAGTGGGTTGCTACTGAAAGGAGGCAAACCAGAAGTCCTACTTTGTGCATGGAACCTGTCAGCACCCAGCCCTTTGACTTGGGGCCAATGTGGGTCACACCTTGCTAAGTGCCTTAAAATAGAGTCAGCGTTGGGTGGGGTGAGATTTGCAGGTATGATATAAATTCCCTCAGCTGACAAGGTAAATGGAAGGATGGTCATGGAGGGAAAAAGAATAGTGGAAGTTGAGTAAAAAAAGAAAAGAAGCGTATTCCTGAATGAGGGATGGGGAAGCTGTTGCCCTCCATGTCTTATTGGACTCCATCATTAATCCCAGGCTGTATGGCCAATGGCCAGGGATGGAGTCCAGGAATACCTGAAGAATTAACAGGTTCTCTCCATCCCTGCTCTAATTGAAGGAAATTTCCTTATCCGTGTTTATGTGGCTCAGCCACTATAAAAACTGGGGGCTGAACCTGGCTACTTTCCACCTGTCACCTGAGTATGGATGGAACCCAGCGGGGGGGGGGGGGAGACATCTGCAAAGAAAAGCAAAAGTTGGCAGTTCCTTATCTGGAGAATAACAAGAGACTAGTGCAGCATGTCTTAATTAACAAGAACCGATGGTCTCAGAGCAAAACAGATGGTACTTCCTCCATCTCCCGTAGAAGAGGCAAAAGGAGAAATAATTGTAGTAATCAGATCTTGCAGTTCATATGGGAATTGCTATTAAAGTCTCTCACATGAAGGGGAAGGGCCATACCACACCTGTGCCCACTCGACCGCTTCAGTCGGCGGAATTTGCACTACTACAGGTGCCATGTAACACCCGGTCCACATTTGTAAGAATTCAACCGTTTAGTGTGGCAGCATCTGCACTTTGGAACACCCTGCCTATTGTATGGAAGCTTTTGTGTGATGTGAGAAATCAAATCAGTTGTTCTCTATACGCAGGACCTTTCAATGCATTTGTCATTTTAATGGCTACTTCACAGGACAACATTAATTGAGGGAATATTTGCTTTCCATGGTAATTTAAAAATGTGACCGTATTTTTCAATACACGTTGTGATTAGAGACTGTGTCTGAAGTGAATCGGTTTGATGCACAAATGACGACAGCATTGCCTTCTTACATATCTGATACAATCATAAGTGATTTTATATATATATATATATATATATATATATATATATATATATATATATATATATAATATTCTCTCTCTCTCTCTCTCTCTCTCTCTCTCTCTCTAATTTGTGCTTGCATGTATGGAGGGGTGACAGCATCCTAAGGAGCTATTTGCAATGGATGTTTCAAGACTTTGTTGTTTGCAGTTTTCAGCTCTGATTTTCAGGAATCAGGCTAATGGGAGATTTAGAGGGGGACACCTTTGGGCTCTTTAATCCTGACCTCCAGACTTTTCTTTCTGCTGCTGAGAGGACAAATAAGCATTCATTCCTCCAATCCCACTCCTTTCTGACAAACAGGGGTTTAGCAATAAGTTCTGGCCAGACTTACATTTTGTGAAAATGTGATGTAAGACAAAACTTTGGTGATTTGTAGCATGTATCAATTAACGCGGGTGGCGCTGTGGGTAAAAGCCTCAGCGCCTAGGGCTTGCCGATCGAAAGGTCGGCGGTTCGAATCCCCACGGCGGGGTGCGCTCCCGTTGCTCGATCACAGCGCCTACCAACCTAGCAGTTTGAAAGCACCCCCGGGTGCAAGTAGATAAATAGGGACCGCTTACTAGCGGGAAGGTAAACGGCGTTTCCGTGTGCGGCTCTGGCTCGCCAGAGCAGCGATGTCACGCTGGCCACGTGACCCGGAAGTGTCTCCGGACAGCGCTGGCCCCCGGCCTCTTGAGTGAGATGGGCGCACAACCCTAGAGTCTGTCAAGACTGGCCCGTATGGGCAGGGGTACCTTTACCTTTATCAATTAAGTTAACCTGCCTACCTGAACCCCTCCTGCTCTTTCGGGTTCACCAAAATCCACGGAAATTTGGAACGGTAGTTCGTTTTGAACAAGGATTCTCCCCATGCTGACAAAAATGGGTAATGACATAGTCTTATTAGGCCTTCAAATGTGAAAATCCTGGATTTGTAATTCAATCATGTGCTACTGGTTTTCTGCTAGCTACTTCTAATACCTTAAGTCTACTGTCCCCCACCTGCCTAGAAGTATATGCTATTTATTCTCTTCCTTTATGCTTCCCACAATCTACACTCTATGCTGAACAGATTCTTCTTTATCTAAGAAGTATCTGATGCATATACTGAGTCACTCTTCTGCTTTATGAGATTCTGATCAAGAGATATAGCCTGTCTGGATAAAGCAGATGCCATTTTGCGTAAACCAAGCTGTTAGAAGGATGGTGTGCAGAGTAATGCTGGAGGTGAAGTTTGAATGGGGCATTTGGAATATGAATTCCCCTCATTCAAAAGGCTGGAGAGGCCCACACCTTTCCAAATTTGGGCACTGCCTTTGAATGCGATGTACTGGGGGTTGCCAACCACTGTTACTTCTGCCAGCTAGTCTTCCCTCCCATGTCCACTCCAACTCTCTTTCCCCCAAATCCACCCCTCCATTGTTGTTGCAGAGAGATGCACTGCTAGTAGCAAGGTCTGTCTGTCGGTCTGTTTCTCTCCCCCTCCTTTTCTGGAAACTAGAATGGTGCAACATCAGCATCCCACGATGGACCTGGTACTACTGCATTGACATATTAACTGCAGGACTAAGGAGGGAATAACTGAAAACCTCTGTGTGTCTTTTACCAAAATTGTTACAGAACAACAGCTCTGAACTGGGAGGGAAGCTTTTGATTGACTCACAGTTGGACATTCTGAACTTCAGCTAATTGTGAGTTGGACATGCAGTTCTTTAATGGACACCAGGCTTCAAGCAGGGAGGAGGCCCATATATCTGCCCTAAACAGAGATGAATTACTATGGTGACATGCATCTTTCTGGAGGTGCCTGCCTGCAGTAGAATGTATAGATGTAAAATTCAAGCTAAAGAATGGCTCTCTGCCTAAGTATGAATACAGTCAATTGGGAATTATACCTTGCATACATTTTGCTTGCCCATCTCTGCTTCCATAAAGGTTGAACCCTAGAAGGCTTAGGTTGAGAGCCTCTGTTCCAAAGGAAGAAGTCTCGGTTTGGTAAGCTCTTCCCAACAACAATACTAATACTAGTTTCTATAAAAAGCATTACAGCAACTCAGCCCTATTAACAAACTATTCCTTCTGCCTCCTCTATTCCTTAAAACAATCACAGCAATTAACTATATGGATTATATTATCATTTTAGGAGTACATCTCATGTCTGATAATTGTGATAGGGTTGCCATATTTCAAAAAGTAAAATTCATGACACCCGCAAAGTTGTCTTTTAGGAAACTATAAATATTGGGGGGGTGGGGGGTGGGAGGAGTAACCTAACCCCAAAATAGTGAGTTTAATCTTTTTGAGCTGTTTCCGCTGCTTTTTCCACCACGTTGCCATACATCCGGGTTTTCTCTGACCTTTTGCCCCCTGACATATGGCAAGCCTAAATTGTGAGAAGGAATACAAGCATGTTAGCATTTAAAGGGGCTAAAAAGGCAGTGCAATAATGAGCTTAGCTCATAAGAGACAGCATCTCTCCCCGCCCCCTGCTCCCCAACTCATTTATTCTAAATTCCCTTGAGTAGATTCATTGACAGAGCAAGACATCCCAGAAGAGAAGTATTAGATAAAGGAAATAAAACCACTCTTTTAGAAATTGTTTTGAATTCAAATGGTACTGTGAGAAGCTGTAAACACAAGGCTTAAATGTTGAAGTGCTCCAGTAATATACAGAATAGGAGCAAATAAATTGGGCTGCCAACAGGGTTTTCTGGTCCTTGTATACCATGGCCTCCCTTAGGACACGTGCATGCACACTGGAGATTACAAGTTATTAGAAATCTAGCAACAACTACTCTATGTCCCAAAGGAAAATAGTCCTTTCATCCTCTGTTTATGTTGCTGTGAACATGCAAGAGCCCTCTGTCTCCCACCAGGCTTTTCTTTCCCTTGATGCATTTACAACAAAGGAGAAAGAAGACCAGCTTTTTAACTGTCTCCTTTGGCATCTGGCAAGGATGGAAAAATGGTGTGTGTGTGTGTGTGTGTGTGTGTGAGAGAGAGAGAGAGAGAGAGAGAGAGAGAACTCCTTGCCTCTTTCTGCATCACAACTTCCTCAGTACATAGATACTACTACTACACCACTGTTGGAGTTATGTGAGCTCACTTCAGGCTCATGTGCTCCTTTCAACTCTGTTTAGTGCAAACCATAGTTTGCAATTGTATTCAAACTGGCAAACTATGGCTTTGTGTGGTTGGAATTTAGCCTACTGTCCAAAGGTTAGAGTCATATCCCTTACCTTGCTAGTGGTATCATAGCCTCTGGGAGGTTCTCCATGAGAGAATGTGGCTTTGGGGCTGGAAAAGGTTCCCCAACACATGTGTTAGGGATAGAGATATCTGGGTTACTATTTCCTGTTTGGGCATGATGCTTTAGTGGTTTCATATTCCTCTGGTCTGCAGATGTAAGAGTGGAACTGAAAAACCAGGGGAAGTATGGGTGCATGGAGCAGATCAGTGAAGTGAGCCAAGACAGAGACTGCAAATAAGAGGTAGTTCTTCTTTCTGTCTGCTCCACAATCACACACACACACACACACATACATACACACACACACAGAGAGAGAGAAGCATGTCAAATGCAACATGCCACTGCAGACTGTTAACTCCAAAGAAGGCAATTTTTAATGGGGTTTTTTTGGAAGTGGGTTCCAACAGAGAAGTTTCAATCTGCTAAATAGGCATGAGTTGTAATTCCTGCACCTAATTAATGAACAGTTTAAAATGGGAACTTTGAAATCTCATAGGCTAATGATACATAACTGATTCACATCAAACCTGCTAAAGTCACACTCTTTTAATATACTTGGTTTCTCTGCAAATATTATTTAAACCAACCAAGGGAGAAATTTCAGATATATTTTGTGTGGGCGTACAGCAGCCGCTTAACCTTAACTGCAAAGTTTTAAAACTGCTTTAACTCCGTCATTCCTGAGACTTTTCTGAAATTTAATCAAATTATACCCCTCATGAGGTAGATTCTCTATGCCACATGTCCTACTGATAGGACAGTCAGTCTCACTTATGAGGAATAGAATTTTCAGGCTTTATAAAAATAGAATGCTTGGAGGGAGAAAGTCACTCACCTTAATTATTGTGTCACTCCTGCAGCTCTGAAATATAGAACATGCAAGAAAACTCCTGATTTCTTATCTATTCTCAGTTGGCCCTGCTCGGAGGGATTTGTGTGGCTCATGCTCAGGACTTTGAGTTAAACCCCCGCAAATGCCATCCTGGCAGCCGAGGAGAGGGGCTCTGGGCAAAGAGAGTTCAAGATTCAGTAGGTAATTTTGTGATAGCATTGGACACTTTGCACGATAATGGATTTTCTACATGAATCCTGGAAGAAGGTAGGATGAAAGTGCCTGACTCCAGTGTTGCTTATCTGGGTTCCCTTCCTGGACACCAGGAAGCTACCCAAGTTGCCTAGATGTTGAATCTGGCCCAGCCTACAGCATATAAAGAGAATATATCTGAAAAGAATGCACATTCCTTACTCCATAATTTCAGGATGAACCATTTTCAAGGTAAAAAAACCCCATACAAATATTTACAGAGATAAATTTCTTCCTGCATCTTTATGCAGGGTGTCAATATATGCTTGTACTGTTATAGATAGGAACAGAATTTTGACCTCTGAGTGTATATATGAAATAAACTTACTTTGGCAATTGATTTTTGGCTGCTATATTGCATGCGCTTCAAATACTTGTGTGCATTTTTAAGAATGTGTAACCATGGTCATGATACAAAGGCACACATTGAAACAAACTGAATTTATTTCCATTTAATGATCCCGGACTCAGCATTTCTGATGCATGCAAATCTCTGGACATGGATAAGTTATCACATTCTCTTACTTGCACCCCATACATTATGGGGTGATTTTAGCATATGCAGATAACTTTCCATAGGTTACAAAAAAGCTTTTAAAAAATCCATCTAAGCTTGTGGCTATTGCCACATGTAGAAATGCACTATCAGTCATAATTCATCTGTGGGTCAGTAATGCTGCATCACTAGAAAATCCCACAAACAGTTAAAAGAAACATGTATGTTTAAAATAACACTGAAGCTGTAAGATACCAGAAAATGGAGATAAATATAAACATACTGCAAGGAAAGATAAGATAACATGAAAATGAAGGATTAAGCTCAGGAGTACTTTGAGGCTTTCTAAAGCTACTGGCAGAAATTCTGATCTGATATACTTAAATACCCCCCTCCCTGAAGTCTTAATGTAGCAGCCAAAGTGAAAACAGGCAGTTTCAATTATAAGTAGCACAAAAAAGCAACACAGCACTCCCACTTCCACCTTATCTAATATGAAGAAACTAATTGTGCACATTTAATCTGTAGAGGTCTTATTTCCCATATAGCTCTTCACAAGGAACTCCCCAGATAGGAAGCTGCTGTAGAATGGAAGAATACAGCCTATTGCATATGCAAATATATGTGTGAATTTGCAGGGGAAGGGTGGGAAGATTTGCAGCTGAGCAGGTTAATGATAAAACCGCTTGCATTATTTTTCACCAAAGCCATGCAGCTGAACATGCCAGGAAGCTTGAAGGACAGACAGGGGGAAGGGGAGATTAAAAAGAACAAAGAGATTTTGGCTTCTTAAAATGTTTCTGGCCCGCCTGATAGCAGCACCCGTTGCAAAGCCAGGTGCTGCAGTGCGAGTCTTGAATTTATGTCTCCTTAAAAAGAAGAAGAAAAATCCAAGCTGCCACTCTCAACCATTTGGGAAAACAGATACGGGGAGACAGTAAACCACAGGAGGGAGAGGAGAGGTCATTCCTCTGACTGGGCTTTGGGATCTGAATTAGAGAGTTCTCCACATTGTTGGAGGGGCAGAAAAGAATGAGGACTGTCTGAAGCAAACAGGCAAATAATAATAAAATGGAGGAGGCTAAAAATCTGCAGAAACAGCAGGCACCCCTTCATTTTCCTTCCTTTTTTCCTCCTCCCCATTTCTTAAGACGCGACTAAGCACTTTGAAAAGGCTTTTTGTCAAGAACCTCTGTGCAGATGGCTTCTGATCCTATTCGGAGGCACTGTAGTTCTTAATACAGCTGTCACTTACACTCCTTGCTGCTCTAACAAAAAAAAAAAGGGGGGGGATAATACTAATAAATTTCTGCCTAACAGAGCGCACTGCCACTGACAGCCACCCACTGGGGATGTGGGCCTGCCTCGGACACCCTGCTGGCTCCAAGAGAGGCCCAAGGCTTTAAACTGCTTTCACGCCACATTAACACCCTGCCTGGCAGAGGTAGAGTAGAAGAATCCAGTGCTGCCTGTCTGATCCCCAAAGCTACCAGGAATAGGAACAGGCTGCTTGCATCTCTTACCCATCCTCCTCTCTTTGTGGAAGTGGCAACGAACAATAGGTTTCACTCAATGCAAATGTGGAAGGGAGCTGGGAGAGAGAATCACCTTAAACTCCCCTTTTGTGATCTCAAGCAGATAATAGTGAAAGCCAAGGCCCATCTGTGGATGCTGAGCAGACTTTGTCCCAGTTCTGCAGGCTCATCTATCTATAAGCCTACTTTAGAATCCCCAAGTTTTAATGCATCTTTAAGGAGTGTCGTTGCATTACTTCTCTCTTACTTTACCTTCCCCTTCTTGCGCTTCCCAGCTGTTTCCACCAAAAGCCATATCTAATTTAAAATGTAAAACATTATTTAGATCTTGCTTCAATGAACATTTTTTACGGTATTCTAATACTCTAAAATTCTCATGCATGAGCCCACAGACAGAAGCACACAGCTAGCTCTCTGCTGTAAATATGTGTGCCAGATCCCTCTTTTCATCATATTGGGCTCTCCTCTGTTTACTACACCTCCAAAGTACAATATGGAGCCAATGCAGACTGTATTTTTTCCAGCCTATCTTTATGTGGGGACACAATACAAAATTGTGTTATACTGGATACTTTTTAAAACAGTTATTTTATAATCAAACAGCCACATGGCAGCCATGTTATGGCTGGTGCCTCCAGTATTCATTCAAGATTCAAATGTGCCCACTAGTCAAAAAAAGCTGGTGTGGTTCATCAGTTGGTGAACACTGATCTAAGGAGTTAATGTGGGGAAAATGTCAGGGGGGCTGGTGCACAGTCCCATTTGTGTGCGCAAGCACCACACACACATGGAGAGTTTCTGATCTGCTTTCACTTTTTCCCCATTCAACACTTTGGTCTCTAGGGCCATATTTATAATTACTCAATAGAAACATAATGCCAAACCATGCACAGACAGGCTACAGTTAGCACTTTAAATCATGGTTTCAGATTCTGGTTTGACAGCAAATCACGGTTTGTCAACTTGAACATAATACCAACCAGTTGCCTGGGTGTGATGTCTGCATTGAGACTCTGTAATAAATTCTCATCCACAGCTAATGCAATCAAGTTTCAAATGCAAAGCCCTCAATTTTCAATCTTTTACATTTTTAACCAGGAAATAAAAGCCTTGGTTGAAATGCAATGTGGTATTATTGGAAGTTCAGTTTTCTTAAAAAAAACCAACCCAATAGAATTCTAAATAATACAGTCCATCTGGAGACTTGAGTACAATCTTAAAACTGTCTATCAAATTATGGAAATGCACAAATATAATGACAGAACTCTTTGTCTCATTCAAACCCAAATTGGCTATTGAGTTTTTACTGAATTTCAAAAAGCCACTAGTTAACTGCTAGTCCATTACATATTAAAAACAAGTTTTGCAATGGTTTACATGAGCCAGATAGGCTTTTGCCAAGCAAGAGAGCTATGATTGTGTCTTGTGAGCTGACAATGAATGGGCCCAACTGTAGCAGTCTTATAAGCAGGACAAAGTGGCCCATTAGCATGTAATAAACCTAGGTAATATTAAGGAAGATGCTGTGTAAATGTACCTCAATTTTTCAAATAAAACAGTATTTTTAAAAGGAGAAGCAAATTTAAAATGGAAAGTCTCATTTAGATTCATTCCATTTAAGGATCGTAATTCCCAATTTAACTTTCTCTTCTGTAATAAAAGCATTGGTAGAGCAAGATACAATTATTGTTATTCTAAACTTCTCTCATTTGGTACCTCCTCCAATAACTTATAGTAACATATAGTTAAGCCACCACTAACTCTTTGATTGAGCCCAGATAGAAGGAACTTGTTACGCTCCAAACAACATTTCTTTTAGGGAAGGAAACAGATTCCCCACCTCTCATCTAGCCTGTAAAAAAAGCCTTCACATTTACATTAACATCTATGTCTGTTTCACATTAAGATTGCACTCCCCAACTGTAACAATGCTCTTTTCTAGTGTGAGCTGAAGGCAGCCCTGTTTAGGGAAGCTTTTAATGTTTGATGTACTACAGTATTTTAATATTTTTTTGGAAGCCGCCCAGAGTGGCTGGGGAAGCCCAGCCAGATGGGCGGGGTATAAATAATAAATTATTATTATTAATATTATTTATCCAGAACTCAAACAGGAAAATAGGTTTACTCAAAGAGAGTATCAGGATTGCGTTTATGGGAGAAACTAAGGGCCAACCTGCTTGAAGCTGGCCTAGGTCAGGACCTCCTCCTAATCTGCAATATCTGTCCCTACCCTACTCCTTCAAGCATGTCTTGATTGACATCGTTTCATTGGGATCCAAAACTGAACCTGCTGAAAACTAGATCTAATCTTTATTTATTCCTAACAAGAATAGAATCAAATCCTTTTATATCAGAGTCTTTATTAAACCCAATTAAACCCAAACCGGAAAGGCATGTTTGGTAAAACAACAATATTGATAAAATGCTGACCCTCAGCAAAATAAGCGGGGGAGGGCATCTGGGAAGATTTGTATAGTTTTGGAATCTGTGCAGGCTTCTGTATTTGTCTTCAAGGACTTGGAAGCAGAAAGCAAGATGGAGGCTTGACACATTAAGGCTGTAGCAGATTATAAGGGTAGAGGATAGTAGGAGAAGAAGAACAACATTTATATTATATATATTTTAGTTATTTATTTGTTTGGAGCATTTGTGCCCCGCTCTTTAACCACAAAGGCTCCCAGAGAAGTTTACATGCAATCAAAACAAGACAGTCCCTATCTGCTGGGTTAAAAACTAAAATAACACAGCACACATGGGGGGGGGGAAAGACAGGTAAAGAAAAGAATGCAGAAATGTTGTAGATCTCAGCTAATCTCATGCTACAGTCGCCAACATGGTACTTTCCAGATGTTGTTGGACTTCAACTCCCACCAGCCATAGCCATCTTGAGGACACCATAACCTCGCAAGCTATTGAGTCTGCTCTTGAAAACTCTTCTGACTTACTTTCAAGGTGAGCAAGTTCCTTCAGAGAAGGGGCGGGGAATCCATGTTGCAGGGCTATAGCTCTCAACGTTCTTGTACGTTGGCCATGCTGGATGAGGCTGGCGAGAGTTGGCAACCCAATAACATCTGGAGGGCATCTGTTTGCAGCATCCCAGACAGTGCAGGTCTAACTGAGCTGCATCCTGGTAGCCAAACTCCAAAGTACATCACACCAAGACAAGAGACTAAGAATGGCTGGTGGAATGGGTGGGGTAGCTGCTGCTAATTGGCAGGAGAGGGGCAAGGCATTGGCAATGTCAGTGCTACAAGGCACATTGGTGGAGCCAATCCATCAGTTCCACTGGTGGTGTACCAACCATCTTGCTGCATTTGCACCCCAACCAGTAAGTCCCTGCCAGGATGCTATTGCTTCTGCTCTGTCTGACATACAGAAGGGATCTAGTACTGTACGAACGAGTGAGCAATTTTTAGGGCCATAGCTCAGTGGTAGATCATCTGCTTCATATGCAAAATGTTCCAGTTTCAATCGTGACATCTCTGGGTAGGGCAGGGAATGCATCCTGTCTGAAACTCTGGGTAGTCAGGACTAACGAGTGTAGACAGTACTGACCAAATGGATCAATTCAGTATAAAGTTTCGTCCTATGTTTTCCCATATTGTTGTATCTTTCAGTCTGATTGTTTTACTGCCCTCCTTTTTCTGTTCAGCATGTTTAGCCATTTAGCATAAAGATTAAGAGAACTAGAGCTGATCTGATTCCCTTTTCACCTTGAAAGCAGGAATTTTCAGGGTTGAGGGGGCTTTGCCCAACCCCCCTTTAATCCTACAGTTTTGTGGCAGTTCTTAACTCCCCCCCTCCCTGCAATGCTGTAGCATTTGTGTGTGCAGTTTCGTTCATCCACAAACAATTCTAGCCCATTGCGGATGTGATCCTACATTTTTGCTCTGCATCCAATCAGATTTCTGACTTCACTAAGGGCAAATGAAGCCCATTTAAAATGACAGCAACACTTTTTTAAACTAGTCACACAGACAAGCCTAGTCAATCAGGGGTTATTAATTAATTAATTAAAATCCCATGTAAGAGATCTGAACTTTGTCTCCGCAAATAAGCAAGCACATGCTCTAACTTTCTCATCTAGCTCTCATGTTCGTGAAATGTGGTGGGTTAAGAGCATATCTATGCCTGCATGAAGAGAGAACTTGTATAAATAAAACATGTTGCCAAACCTAACAATTATGCCCAGACTTTGAGCCTGATAGGAAAATGGATTGTTAAGATAGAATACTTTTATTTCAACCTTTTAATTAACAATGAGAGAAACGGCACTGAATATTTTGCCAGGTGTTTTGAAAGGATAGGAGAAGTTAGTGTGGCAGCAATGCTAACTTCAGCATGAGAAAAGTACTGTAGTTTAAATGTGCATAATTACCATCCGTTCCGCCACTGGGCACATACAATGAATGTGAAGGAGTGAGTGACAGCTGCCTGGGATTAAGAGAGCGAGAGAAAAGAAAAGCCAACTGATCCCAGGTCCCTCCCCTTCGATAACCAGCAGCCACTAAATATATGAAGAGGAATGCATTTTGCAAGGCTCAGACCATCTTCACAGTGAATTTAATACCTGACAATCAAAAAGAGAAAACACAAGAATGACAGGCTGAAGTATGCCCACTCCCTCTCCTGAAAAAGGGGGGCAAGAAAAACACACACACCCTCCTCTGGCTCCTCTAACAAGTCAATTCAATAGGGAGATTTTTGGAATTCCTTCCTTTAACCCTACCCTTGGGAGAAGTGTCACTTTTAAGGTCTTAGATAAATGCAGGTCAATCAATACCCTTCAAGGTAGAAAATGTATTTAACGAGAATCTCTTTCTCATTAACTCCACCCTCCTGGCAACTGAGCAGGAAGGGTGGGAGGAGAAACCAGAAAATACAATAAGTAAAGAAATGGAAACAGTTTAGAATAGATGATCCATAGAACAAATATGAAGGCCGTAGAAATTCCTTAGAAATTGTGTTGGAACTACTGCAAAAGGAAATACAACAGGATAACTCTTGTCCCGTTATTAAAAAATCCTCGTCTTATTTATCCCAAACAAGCTAAAAGAGACCAGCTGCATTAAGTAATATAGGATACCAAAGGTTCCAAAAGTAGCACGACAAGGAGACTGGATAGACCATGGCTCGGCCTCAAAATCACTTACATTAATCTTAATGCTGCAATTTGCTTTCATAGAGGATTAAAAGTGGTTTGTGTTTTAAGTTTGTTAAACGGAACACAGAAGCTTTTCAGAGAGCAACTCTGTCCCCAAGATCTCCTGGCTAAGAGGCCTAAGGAAGTGGAAGATGTGGAATACTAATGGAAAGCTCTGCTGGTATAGATGCTTTGTTGATTGGGGTGGGGAGTGTGTGTCATGTAGAGAATGTGGGTGTACAGCTATATCACATTCTAAGCCTCTTTGTTTCCACAACATGCCCACAACAAGGGCACAACTTTACAACAGGTCCTCACTGCTTCCTGGCATGCTTACCCTAGAATGACAGAGCTCTGCATATGGTGCAACTCAGGGTCTCTGTGTTTTGCAGTCTCCAAGCAAACAACCTGGATTACTTTGAAGTCTCCCAACGTGGTTCCAATAGTAGAAAAGCTTATTTAAGGAGTGCCCAAAGTTTCAAGTTGCCTTAAGGTCCCTGACTAATCCAAAGAAAACATCAAATATGGATACATAGCAAGGGGGTGGGACAGAGCAGTTAAGGGTGGGAGATAACTGGGGATAAATGGGGTGTCCCATGTAGAATAAGCAATGGAGCAAATTGAACAATGTGGTCTCTTGAGAAGAACGAGTTAAATAATTGGGTTGCTAAGGGGAGGGAGTTCCTTGAGACAGGAAGTGAATAGATCAAGACTGAGTCTAGAGAAGGGAAGGTGTATTTCAAGAAAAATTGTGGCATGTTGATATGAAAAATCCATGTTCCCTGCCACAGCACAATCGGGTAATCTTATGGAGCAATTGTGAGGAGCTCTATATCCATATCCTATTTGGACTTGAATGCTGACTGCAAAATCAAGGTGTTGTTCTAACAGAGAGTTATGCAGCAGGTGAAAACCTTCCTAACTCTGTGCAGGTGTCATAAGCGATTCCACACCTGTTGCCCTGCTTTCTTTAGAGTCACTTTCCAAGATACTGGAACCTTACAGGAGGAACTGAGTAGGATGCTTTCAAAATCTATTCCATCCTTTACTGATGCTGCTCAGTAAAAATTTTTTTATACTTGTGTTGTGTAGTAGATAGGGATTCACTTCAAACTCAAGGCAGCTTACAAACAAAAATATACCTTGCACAATGAAAAAAACAATCTTAATAATACATAAAGATAAGCTGGAAAATTGTAGTTCATTTGAGACAGCTACCGAAAGGAGGAAACTCATCAAAATGATGCAGCACATTTGCAGATAAGGCAGCCACATCAAGATTAGTCTTGCCATCTGTTATTAGGAGGATCCCTATGAATTTAGGAGGATTCTTGTTCTAATCCAGGCTGATCCACTGATTCATTCCTTTACCTTGTCAGACTACAATAAAACCAGTAACATGTTTCCCCTCCCCTCATTCGGGATTTGTTATCACAATCAAGATGCCAGGACCGCTATCTCAAGGTTGCTTATACAGTACCAGGTCCTATCTACATGAATAAGGAATTTCATGGTGTTTCAGTGACTCTCCTTTTGCTGACTATCGTGGGTCGTTTGCAGGTTGCTGTGCTGGTTCGAAATAACAAGCACAGTGTAATCTGCAGCACCTCCATTAGCTCAGGTCAGCAAGCGAGTCTGACCTCAAAGATTGTTATTATCATACCTTCTTATAATAATTATTACTTTTATTCTTAAAGCAAAACAAATACAGAACCGAGCGCACATTTTCACACTACAGAGACAGATGCTATCCACCATTGACCCTTGATTACAATGATACTGTCTTGACTGGCCTGTAGCATAGCTCAATTAACCATTCTCTCCCCGTAGTCTATTTGTTTTCACAACATTGGGGGAATGGAGCATTGCTGACCAGTTCTGGCTTATTGTGGTTCTTTGTTGGTCTGGGAGAGCTCCTTATAGTTACTTCCTTAGGACTGGTGTTAGGACCAGCTATGAGGTCCAAGACCTCACACTTCACTCTGCCCCAACTTTAAAGGTTATATTTCTTCTCAAAGAATTATTTTCTCATGGTCTCTTTCCACAAAGTGGTTTTCCTTTCTAAGTTGCATTAGGTAGAAATATATAAAATATATAACATATATATTATATATTATATTTCATGCAGCTGGGGTCTGTTCTCGGTCACACTGAATCAGATGTGAAAGGCGAAGCTAAAATAGCACACAAAGTAACGTGTTAGTGCTCGGTGTCTGACAAATGGATCAGCAGTTTCTTTAAGAAGCGCCTTTTCTAATTTTATCTCCATAAACTACAAAGCAGCATTTGACTGCGCAAAAGAAGTAAAAAGAAGGTCAAGGATCCTAGGGGGGAAAAATGAAAGGGAAGACTGCATTGCCACAGGCAAGGAATGTTGGGCCCACACACGTCAGGGTGTTTCTTCAACCATATCAATGAACAGATAATCTTTGAAAAAGGCACTCTTGGCAGTACTGCCAAATTCCACCTCAGCTGATTTTTTTTTAAGACTTGCATTTTTAGCTAAACAGGCCTTTTCTTCTCTTTATTTTTAAGTCAACAATTCATTTTAATATTTGCTGCTTGCAATAGCATATGAAGTATGGTTAAAAGCTACCAAAGCAATTTCCCACCACATCATAAATCTCTCTTGGCAGAGAATAGATCTCAGCAGCTTCTGAGTGATATTTATTTCCCTACCCATTTAGCCCTAGAAGGCTTACCAGTGTTCATGGGACTGCAACCTGTGCAGCAACAAGGTAAATCACGGGCTGCCACATTTTCCTTAAATTTTGTAGAGTTTTCTTTTTTACTTATGGAACAAACCTGCTCAAAACACAACTGATCTGAGCCATAAAACATTAAACTTGTTTTGCTAGATGTGTGTTTCAAACATGCTAGTAGTTCTGGTACAAGCCTTCGTGATGTAACAGTTGAACTTCAAAGGCTTAACCTATTCAGGGTTGCGCTCTTACTTTACTGCGAGTTTTATTCTCATATAAATTCAAGTAACTTGAAACTGATATGTTGTTGTAGCAGGCTTCAGTGTGTTCACTTCCAAACATCATATTGCAGATCAGATCCTTTTCAGATTATTGTTCCTTTCACTGCCAGCTGTACTGAGTTGCTTTCTCTTCTGTTTCTAGGTGGGTTATGCAGAAATAAAGAAGTATCTGATCACCAATTGGGTTAGCCATTTGGATTCTTGGCCTGCCAAATTTCAGCACTGTGGGACTATTGTGGAATAAACACAGTTTTGCTGGGGGCAGGCTTAATCTAAATTTGCCATTCATTAGTTTTTGAAGAGGATTAGGAGGAACAAAGAGTTTGTAATCTGTCATGTGAAGAGAGAAGCTTTGGTGTCACTCAACTCAGGATGATTTGTGGAATAAGATTCCATAGCAATAAGGAATAATTCAACAGAGGCCAGATGTGGATTTCATTTCTCCTTGTCAATATGCTGCCAGGAGCTTCATGACTGCAATGAATGTTTTCTGGACCACAGATGCACAGCCCATGAACTGGGAATCAGATTTTCAGTGGTTTAAATCCTGGCAGAAAAAAGATCGATTTGAATCTTCTTTGCTCCAGTTCCTTTTCTACTGTCTCTGTGGACTTGTGAGTTAAAGGACAGAAATAATACTACTTGTCTCTAACAAAGTAAGAAAAATAAAATTCAAGCTGTCTTTAGATTCTGCCCAACTTCCTTACCAATGGCACTTGGCCTGATAAGCAGTATGGGAGGCCATACTGAATACTGCATTGTTCACCAGGCACATCCATAATATTACTTGGAGTCCTGGCGTAAAATGCCTTAAAAGTTTTTCCTCACCATAAAAAAACTATTTTGATGCACAAACTGTTAAAAAACTGGGCTCCTGAATCAGACTGAAGCCCTATAATTGTAAGGCTATGCAGTGAACAAAATCAATACATTTGGCTGAGAGTTTTGTTGCAAACAAAGGAAAAACAGACATAAGGTTTTCTATTGCGAGTTGAAGAAATATGGTTTCGTATTAGCACTTTTTCTCCTATATTATCTAAAAAAGATGAACTGCTGATTTTCCCCCCATAAGCAAAATTCAAGTCTACTTCATCACATTCACAAGAACAGTCATGGCTGTAGGTTATATATACATACATTCATTTTTCCCAACCTCCAACTCCCAAGAACCTCAGCCAGCAAGTCCAAAATAGAGCACTAGGAGGACGAGGCCTGACATATATGGTATATGAAAATATTTCAAGATCTTACACTTTCCATAGACCACCAGTCTGGCAAATACACATGTTAAAACGTATGTACAGTACTGTATACTGGGGAAGTCAATATGGTGCTCTCCAGAAGTTGCTTATTAGGAAGTAATCCCCAGGTTATGTGGGGTAAGGCAGATCCCTGCTGCTGATCTAGGGCAGAGTTGGCTTCAGCAACTTGGTCAGAACTGTTGGTACCAGTCCAAATTCTGGAATGAATTCAGGACCATGGATAGCAATCCTGCAACTGAGGAAAGAGACAAGTTACTACCTTAACACCAGCTAACAGCTACTGTAGGGTTTTTATAGCCTGTCTTATAGACTGGCTAATACAGCTCTGGGACCCACCTCCTTTGTTGAATTTATAAAGTTCTGTTCCATTTGGAATGGTTTTACTTGTTTAATAATTGTATTGGTTTTATCTGTTCTTGTAAGCATACATAATATTGTTGTAACCCACTCTGGGATCTTACACCCACAGCTAATGGTGCATAGCTGATATGGATTGCTTCCAGTTCATCCCTTTTCTCTATCAGGCCCCTTCTTCTTTAATCTTCAGAAAGGTGAGTGAAATTCGAGAGAGATTTATAGATCCAGCTAGAATTGAGCCAGCTGGCCAGGGAAGTTTGCAAAATCACATGTACAAACTTTAGTCTCAGGTTCCCATGGAAGAAAATATATCTCTATTACCTCATGTTACCATTACAATCAGCTGATGAGGCCCTAATGGTGGTGGGATATGGTTAGTGGCTACTGGAGAGAAGGCCTTTTCTGTGGTGGTGATCAGATACTATGGAAGCACTTTCCCTCTGAGCTTAGGTGAACACGCATGTTAATGACATTTAGGTACCTTTTTAAAACTGATTCATGCACTCAGGCCTTTGCCAGGACTTGATTTCAGAATATTATAAATTTTAACATTGTCCTAGGTTTTCTTTTAATCCCGTATTTTAATGTTTTGAAATGTGTTTAATATTGCTATACACTTCCTCGAGACTTGATGAGGGAAGCAGTATAGAAAGTTTTAAAAATAAATAAATAAAAACAAAAACCATCTATTATGCTTTTACCACGTTGTATACAGGCACAATAGCTGGTAGTACAAATATAAACAAAAGTTTTCAAAGAATAATGCAGAAGTGTTGTTCAATTTTAATTCTTACTCTACACTTTTAATGTTATGAGCTTAAAGCTATTTATTTCACCCCTAATATTTAAACTGAAGTATACTTACTTGGAATAAAACCCTAGTAGAATCCATGATACTTACTACTGAGTAAACCTGTCTAAGATTGGGACAATAGATTGGATTTTTATTTTTTCTTGCCTATGAACAAGGGACCGTTGGAGGCCTGAGGGGTACGGGAAAGGAATGACAGGATCCTTTTAATTAGGTTGAAAACCAACTTGGTAAGAATAGCCTGTCTGTATTGGTAGCTCTAACTGACTGCTCTGAAGACAGAGTGTGCGGATCTGGTGGGGGGTAATTATTGTCTGTGACAATTTGACTGACAGGCTTGTCCCCTTGAGGAGACTCCAAAAATGCTGCTTTCTGGCAAACCATGAATGGAATAAATTCACTTTCTGAGGACTCCATTAAAGAAAGCACAGTGGAAGTTGGGCAACCTGCTAACGGTGGTGATGGGGTTACAGCTCTCTCAGACATCTAGTCTCTGAAAGGTGGCTCAGGTAGATTGGCAGGAGAGGCAAGAGAATGAGTTTAAGAAGCAAGAGTGATTCACTTTGGGAACAGGACAAAACAAAAAACCCTGGAATTGATAAAATTGCTTCCCTGTCCTTCCAATTTAATGTAACTGATAGATTTATTTTTATTTTTGGTTTCTTTATAAAAAAAAGAACTCAAAGTCACTTGCTTTGAGTAAAAATGACCTAAAATACAGTAATATGCATAAAAGAACAAATCCAACTCAACCTCGCTAAAAAAATAAAAATAAAATGCAGTTAAATTCCAAAGGCCTGGATTTAGGCAGGTTCCAAGTCATCTTCATGAAACTGCTTATGCATTACTTTACGCATGATTTTCTGGAAATTAAACTGGACTGAGGCACAATTCATCGCTGAAGACACAGAATATGCATGTCTTGAAATACATGACTTTTGGAATAGCAATTCTCAATTTTTAAAAAAGCAACAACTACCTACTAAGGTAGAGACTGCAGGGATAGGCAACCTAAGGCCCATGGGCCGGATGCGGCCCAATGGCCTTCTCAATCTGGCCCACGGAAGGTCCGGGAACCAGTGTGTTTTTACATGAGTAGAATGTGTCCTTTTATTTAAAATGCATCTCTGGGTTATTTGTGGGGCACAGGAATTCGTTCATGACCCCCCCCCAATATAGTCCTGCCCACCACACGGTCTGAGGGACGGTGGACCGGCCCACGGCTGAAAAAGGTTGCTGACCCTGGTAGAGAGAATCAGTGAAAGACAGCAGACAATAACAACAGGAAGACAGGTCAACCGTTTGCCCCTCAGCCTTCAGGGAGGGGAGTGCTTAGTCCACCACCCCTTGAGTCTCACTCCAGCATTCCACATCTGAGGGAGACAGTTTCCTATTAGGCAAACAGAACAGGTGACTGTTCTGCATAGATCTGAAGTACAGTGCCACATGATCCCCAGTTGTAGGTTGCTATTGCGTTCATTAACATTGTGGTTAGGTATAATAAATTCAATATTTGCAGCTAAAATATTCAAATTACCAGCAGTATCAGGCAACTTAGTCTAAAGCAGCATTCAGTATACACAAGGCTGTGTGTTAGCTAAGAGCTGGAGTGTGCGTGTGTGCTGTACTATATGAATAGCACTTTCTTTCCAGAGGTTAAATGACAGCTGCTATCAATGTTGATTTGTTTTGCTTTCTGCTTAGCAAGATTTATACACCGCTTAATAAAATAAAATAAAAAAGATCCAAGCAGTTTACACAATAGTATACAAATATTTGAAAAATGATAAATACAGAGTTTAAAAACAGCAGACAATACTGTGAAAAGATGCATAACACCAACAGTTTTAAAAAGAAAATATGCACAATAAAATTACATGTCTGGCTAGGCTTGCCTAAGCAAAAAGGTTCTGATAAGGCATAGAAAACAATACAATGAAGGTGCCTGCTGAATATTCACTGGCAGGGGTTTTCAGAAAACAGGTGCTGCCACATAAAAAAATGATTTCTTACAAGTGTGGGACAAACATTATGTGGCACTTGTAAAAGATACAGGGTCAGAAAATTGTTTTTATGAGTGTCTGAAAACGGTGATCATTACTCAAGATGGTGGCTCCACCTGGCACTGAAGGACAACAGATGGGCTGCAGCGATGCCCCTAAGTCCTTTGCATCAGAGTTTTTTAAAGGCCGATGCCTCCATTGCCTGTGCGCTGCTGAGAAGGGTGGGATGGCTAAATCAGTATGTCACACATCATTAACCAATATGAAAACAGGAGCCAGAGCAGGTGACAAACCTGATTAGCATAGATCTGGAAGTAAGTGTTTGCTTTTAAAAAATGGATAAAATCTGGTGGGGTGTGTGTGTGTGATCCCAGCCTGTGTTTCAAAGCAAATTTAATAGTTTAGTAGGTATACTTAATGGGTCTAAAATTCAAAAGTATTGCACGTGCTAGAAGATGAACTCTTATGACCTGAGGAGACGCCTTTTCAAATATTAAAGTCAGGCTAATTGGAGGCATACCGATCTAGGTGAAGCTTTCCGGCTTTTACTTCCCACTGTCAAAATCACCAGGAAGTGCTTTCTTCCCAAAACTGGGCTGCTTGGCTCTTCATCTAGCAAATATCCAGTTCCCTAAGCCACTAAGTGCAAACTCTACCTATAAATGAAATCCAATTATTCTTCCAAATGAAATGCAGGGAAGAGGGTTTTACCATGTGGCCCTGTGGAACAACCCTCCCCCCCACATCCTTTGCCTACTGCCTTCTGTGCACTTTATGCTTTGAATTTGGTTGGTTGGGTGTGCTTTTTTTATATTGCTGGCACCATTAAACAGGGATGCTGTTCTCAATTAAACCATCCCATTGCTTCCCTGAGCTTAATTAGGAGCAGGGCTGTTCAGTCTGGCACAAGCAGTGTTTTCTTTTCAGTGAATGGCTCTAACAAGCTGTGGGTGCTGGTGTCTTCCTTTTTCCTCTTCCCCTTCCTTGCAAGCACCCCCTCCATCATCTTCACAAAACCCCTGGCAAAAAAAGTTTGCAGAGTGAGTGCTTCCCCAAAGCTGCCAGAAAGTGAAAACAAAGCCGCCCTTTAAAAGGTCTGTGCTTCAATGCAAAGAACTCTTAGAAATTGCGACCTTCACTGTACCACAGCATGGATAATCAAAGTTAAACATTGAGGAAAAGTTTAATAAGCCTGGAATAGAATAGGCTAGCAACACTGTAGGTCAGATCTACCTTGAATATTAGCAAAGGAAAGTGTAGGGGGCTCTTGTTTGTGTACATATATACAGATACAGACAAGCCATTAAATCTACTGATAAAAGGCGGCGGGGAGAGGATATCTCTCTGTTTCCACATTTCCAAATAAGAGTTTTGGAATTCAGATTCCAAGGCAAAGGTCCTTGCCGGCTTCACAGTACTGTACTCAAGTATTAGTGTGTGTGTGTGTGTGGAGTGTTGCTGTGTGAACTGGATGAAAATGTAAAGAGAAGGCTGGAAAACTGAATTTGCAAATAAACAAAATTGAACTGCTTGTTGCCATTTAAAACCCTACCCACATGCTCCCCTGGTTCCCTCAGCTGCTGCGAGTGACAGCTTATTTCACCTCCCACTCTCCTTAATCAGTTGGCAAGAGGCACAGATCATGCACAATTGGGCCATTTTGCTTGACAGCCTGTCAGACTGCTGCCTTAGGATTCTTTCTCCTTTTTACAGATCTTTCCTGCTGGCAGGTCTAGGATACCCTGCCACATGGCCTCTAGCTCTCCCTTTGCTCTAGTTCTTGTTCTGCAGCGGAATCTCCCAGGACACCCAGACCAGGCCCTATTGTGCAAAGACTTCCTCGCTCTTGCATCCAGGCTGGCTAATGTGCACTTGCCTTCTGCCGCCTCCACCCCTGCTCCTGTCTCATCAGTTATTAATTGCCTTTTCTCCAGGAGCATCTTCCCTTGGTATGCTCCGCCTTTAGCAATACGCATTCCCACAGGCCGCACTTCCTGGCTTCAGACCTCTCTCTGCCAGGGGGCAATAAACCCTCCCTAACATGGCAACAGTTGTTAAGCATGGAGTGGCTTCTAGGTCTAATTCTAAGGTGAAAACTACTGAAACCTGAAAACAAGACACAGCTACTTGGAAGATGCTGAACTCAAGCTTGTGTCACACATGTGGTACCCACATAATTAAATGATGGCAGGGGTGGTTATTACCTGACTTAAAGGCTCTCCAGTGATAGACATCCTCAAAAGTAATCAGATGACTTATCACAGTGAAGGGCACACAGGCAAGAATTTTTAATACAAAAAAATAACTTGTTAGCAGCTTTTAACCACATGGGCACATTTACAGCCCTCCTCACTGGGTGTTGCTAAAAGGCAGAGTAACAATTATCCCAGATCAGGGGTTCCAGATGTAGGGGGCTCTGGGTAACCAAGCACCCACATAAATTTTGTTGCAGTGTCCCTGGTGCAACTTCTGGTGATTTGGAAGCACCAGAAGTCATGTTTGAGGCCTTGGGAGACCTCGGAGATGCTTTCAGAAGTCTCACGAGGTATCAGAATCTGACTTCCAGGTTCCGAGACCGGGGGACACATGTGATGTCACGACGTCACGTTATGATGTAACATCATGATGTCACGTGCAGGGCACCCATAACCAGAGGCCCAAGTCGGCTCCCCTATCCCTGATTGTTGATTGTGGGGCATGCAGAAGATGTTGTCTGGAGAGAAGAGGAAAAGAGGGAGAGAGAGGAAAGCAGGAAGAGGAACACAATGGAAGGGATGTGTGGATCAGCTAGTCTGCAGTAACAATGAGGAAGACTTAGAGCAGCGGTAGCCCACACACAGTCCACAACATCTGGAGGTCACCAATTTCCTTCAGTCCCAGCTATGGCCACTGGTCAGGAATGATGTGACTTGTAGTTCATTATATCTGCAAGGCACCATGACTTATAAGTAGTAGCGGGCATGGGCGTAGCCAAGGGGGGGGCAGTTGTCCCCCCCAGTAAATATATAGAAATACTTAACTAACAGCTTGGTTCTGCCCCTCCTGACGTAAGGTCTGCCCCCTAACATAAATCCTGGCTATGCCAATGGTAGTTGGCATAGTAATTCTACACCAAATAACACAGGATATAGAGGTATAAGGTATTTAAATTACAATACGTTTCGTATTTTCAATGGGGAAAGCAATGTTGAAAACAGGGACTGATTGACAGCTTGCAACTTGGAAATTAAGTATGTACAGAAGTGGCATCTCCTGCTTAGTAATTTGTAAAAGATGAAGTGAGCATCTAGGCTGCAAACTGGCATCCCTACAGACAATTGACAATGGCAAGTTTTTTCTTAGAAACGAAACTATATTGTTTTATATTCCTGAGACCACCTAATATTTAGAATATGCTCCCACTGAAAGGTCAAATGTACCTGACGACCTAGAGCTGAATGATTCAAAGCATAATTACCTATCCTTTCATCTACTGACTTGTCAACTCAGCAGTCTCCCAGATTTTACATGATTTCAATACCAAATGAAAGAGGAACAGGAATCTTCCCTCTCATTAGTCCTGCCACCTAGGACTTGAAACACCAAGAGAAATGATACTGTTTTATTCGGACCAACTAGTGTTTAAAATGCAACATGCAGCCGTATAACTAAGGGATTCTTAAAATGTCTTGCATTGAAATTGCTTCCAGGCAGGCAAAAATGTGAAATCCATGTATAGATCATTTGTATGTGTAATGCTCATGGACATAGCTGTCTATTTAATTATGTGTACACATGCTTCTTGTTCTATGTGACCAACATACCTACTAAGACTTTGATCTACTTCTGACACTATCACTAAGGGCATTCCTATCTCCTTGTTTCCAGGTTTTCAAGAGAACACATATTTTAATAAAAATTAACTACCTTTCCTCTTCAACAGCTGGATCTGCTTAGGTCTTGAATTCAATCAGATTATGCTTTAGAAATGCATATGGGTAATCCAAGAGAAAGACTATTTACTATGGCTGCAACTAAAAGCAGTCTCATGCTATCTTTTATGGCATTTGTGAGTGTGAAAGGTAAGATTGTTGGTAGACCAATTACATCCTTATCCAATTGCTGTTTCCATCAATTTTATTTTGTTATACTGCTGTCAACTAGGGATAGGGCCTTTTCTGTTATGGCACCTAACCCTACTGAATGCCTTTCTGAAGAACTCATAGTGAGGAACCAGCTTTTTAAAAAGCCCTTTGGTTAACAGTGTAATTTTGGCTGGCTTACTTCTGTGCTACTTTTATATCAGTGGAATTCATTAAATGGATAATGTTAGTGTATGAATTTGAATGTATGCTGAATTTTTTAAAAGGGGGATTATGTTTGTTAGCCACCTTGAACCTCTTTGAAGAACCAGGCAGGCCAGACATTTTAAAAATAAATAAATAAAATGAAGGTTTTGCCAATGAAAGTGATGATTAAAGCATGCATGCACCATTCAGAACACAAGTGAGGTGCACGTCTTGCAGTCTTCCTGTTTTGGCCTACATGTGCTGATGCGAGTTGTAGTCTAAAACATCTGGAGAGCACCAAGTAGGAGACGGCTGGTGTTTTATGTTCACTGTACAATCAGAGCTGATATCAAATCATCAGTTGCTTTGATGAGACAAAGACAGCCAGGCAGAAGTAATAGGAGGTCAAGTGGGTTATGTTTACTATTGACATCTCTCTCATAAATGATACATAGTTCTATCAAAGAGAACCAGACCCATTTAACAATTCTGTAAAAAAATGTTTGGTTCTCAACATTATACTCACTGTCTTTATTTCTCCTTACGCTGAAAATGAGGGCTCATGATGAAATGAATGTTGAACAAGGCATGGTGGGGACAAAGCCCTAGAACTATGCTGTAGTCCTAGCCAAAAGTAAATGCCAAGAGCTAAGCTATGAAATTATACTGCAGCTGTGACCTGTCTTTCCTACTCAGTTATGGCTGGGGACAAGACTGTTATTTCTAACATCCATGCTATATTTACCACCTCCAGTGTGCTTCCAAATTGACCTCACAACATGATTGTAACTGCCTAACTACATTAAGCATGGAACTCAGAAAGCACGTTACCTCTGTACTTGGCCATAACTGCTTCTGTAAGCTGTTTCAAACATGATTATAAAACTCTATGAATGAAAGTGGGGGAAAATATTCACATTCCAGTATATTCTACTGAGACATCTTCTGTTCTCTAGGTTTCTGAAGTATTTATTTCTTTATGAAACTGAGAAACCACAAAAAATTATAGGGAAAGGTTTTGGGCTTTAATTTTCATTATGAGAATAGGAGTGGCAAAGTGCCAAAAAAAATCTGGCCAGCCGTAATTTTTCATAGGGGTTGAGTCTCTTATTGTTTATGGACCAGGGAATAACCCATTTCTTCTTCTCTTTATATTTGCTGAAATTCAAAGGAATGAAGAGGTAGACCTCAATTACTTTACCTCCCCCTTTCTAATTTTTATTTCATGTTTAATTCTGAGCTAGTTTTTGAGGCTCAGGGCAAGTAATAACTACTTTCAAATACAAAAATAGGTTTCAAACAGATTAAGAAAATTGCACACCCTACGCAAAATGTAAACCAATAGCCCAGTGCAAAACACAGAACCTGGCAATATCAATTCTCAGATCCTCAAAACTGCTTTGTGAATAGGGATGTAAAGGTATTAGAATTTCCCCAAGAACAAAGCAGTAATTGCTGTATAGTAAAAAGCATTGATAGTGCATTTTGGATGCAACAGCCAGTGTAAATATCCATAGTTAATGCATATGGGAAGAAAAAAGGTATGAGAAAGAGGAGACCAATTGTACAGTTAAATTTTTACTACTTCAAATTCACAAGAAATTACAGGAGGCTATGGTAGCAGCTAGGAAAATCTCAGTTTCCCATGCTCCCTAGTCAGTTCTTAAGTATTAAACCAGAAGTAAAGGAAAGTAGTATCCTGTAAAGTGGGGACGGACAGGAGCTCAGTAATACAGCCCATCCTCCATATAAAAGATCCCAGATTCAATCCTGGGCACCTCCAGGTGAGGGTTTCAAATAGACCTGGGAAGACAACTTTTCCCAATACTTTTGGAGAGCTACAGCCAGCAATAGCCGATAGTACCGAGCTGCACAGACCTATGGCTTGTGTCTGTATAAGGCAGCTGTTTTAAGCTATCCTTGTGGGTTTGCATAAGGTGTGATCCCCATTAACATTACAGTGGTACCTCTGGTTATGTATTTAATTCGTTCCAAAGGTCCGTTCTTAACCTGAAACTGTTCTTAACCTGAAGACCACTTTAGCTAATGGGGCCTCCCGCTGCCACCACACAATTTCTGTTCTCATCCTGAAGCAAAGTTCTTAACCCGAGGTATTATTTCTGGGTTAACGGCTTCTGTAACCTGAAGCGTATGTAACCCGAGGTACCACTGTACTTCTCTTGCATAGCCTGCGTAAGTCATGCATATTGCAATACAGCCTTCTTCTCCCATCAATTTCAAACTGAAAAGACAATATCCACTTGTAAATGAAGAAGTAGCAATTTGGCACGGATCTAAAGCAAGGGACTGGTATCCAAGAGAACTTCACTTAATTAAAGCTGGCAACTTATGGAGAATAATATAGAAAGTCTCTAGATGCTTTGAATTCTGGATTTAGGTATAATACGCTTGAGGAAAGGGCAGTTATAGTTCACACATTTCAAATGATTGCTAATTACACAGCAGAAGCTAACCAATTTTTCTTAAGGGTCTCTCTCTGTTTCTAACAAGGCCTCTTTCACTAACAACAACAATTACGCCAAGGTAAAGTCCCCAGCCAGAATCGCATTATACATCCTTTTCCACTCTGGGGAAATGCACTTGGCAGCTGATTTGAACAGGATACTGGCTGGGATATGAGGCAGATGAAGCAGGGACAGGTGTTGTAGGGTATTCTTACTAAAGAGAACAACAGCTGGTCAATAAACAATGCACTGTACTCCTGATGTATGTGTGCGTGATTCAATAGTCTACTTCTATACATAACTTTGGAATCAAAGCACCAAATTTAGTACAACCTAACCTATTCCTGAAGCTAACCCCTCCCCCATATGCCCCGATTCCCATGGATGGGATTGCAAGAGATCTTCCAACAAGGATCAAGTGATTTTAAATATCTGCTCTGAACTCTAGTTTTGTGATTGAAAACAACAACTATTGAAGGATAGTTGTGCAAGACACTTGCATTCTAACCTAGCACAGAGTCATCTAACTGATACTGAAAAGCAAACATTCCACCTGTCCCGTTAATGTAGGTCAAGGGTAGCCAATATGGGATCCTCCAGAGATTGTTAGACTACAAATTCATTCACCCCTACTGGCCATACTGGCTAGCGTTGATGGGAGTTGCAGTCTAATAGCATCTGAAGAGTACCACATTGGCTGTAGTCCACCCAGCCAGATATGCAGAAATCTTGGTATAGCAGATCATCACCCAATGTCCTGCAGATGTTAATGCTTGATCCTCTGGTAAGCACAGAAACATTCTTACGGTGGCATTCCCTTGCACAATCCACAATCTGAGAAGTTAAACCAATGGAAAGCAAACTTATATCAAGCCTGGTAGCAAAACGTATTTGTGGGTTGACTAAGATGTCTTTGTATCTCATGGAAGATGTATAATTTTCAATTTTGCAGATTCAGTTGAATCTTTATATTTTCTCCTCCATGTTAATTTGAAATGCAGCACTTTAAAAAAATAATAATGTGGAAAGCATGATAAAGGGACCAATTTTCAACAGACAGTGGGACACTATGCCCCCCCTTTTTAAAGAAGAGTCAACAAGATCCTATCTGCCATATGCAGACTATTGATTAGTTAGTGCCAGCCATTTGAATACAACATCAACTGCATCCAATTTCTTTCACCTCTACCCAGAGTTTATTACATTTAAGGGTGACTGAAATAAGATGGGATGCAATGGGGTTCAGGTAATGGGGTGACTTCCAGCAATCTGCACAGGTTCATTGATATTATCATCTACTGGTGCACTTTCACTGCCACACTGCACATATAGCACATAACTGGCTATGGAGATAAAACTTGATCAGAATGACATATGGATTGCCTTCCTACCAGAAAGCAAGTCCTGCTGAACTTGATGGGACTTTTTGTCTTAGTAAAGATGCTTAGGATTATGTTGCACGTGGCATATTCATCCTGTAACATGAGATACTCCTGAGGGTTATTAAAATGCACCCAGGCTTTCCCAGCTTGAGCTGCTGGCTTCGGAGCTGGGCCAAGCCTTCTACATTTCCTCTTGCGAGCTTTAGAGTGTTTTCCTCTACATCATCTCTAACAGGGCTCTGGCTATTGTTTCAACAACACCTCCATTAAGGCAAGAACACATAAAACCCCATTCAGCTCTTATGTTTTTGAAGTACCAGTGTACTTCACACTTAATCAAGCCTGCCATACAGGAAGTGTTATTGCCAAGTGGCAAGCTGGAGCCCTTGCCCAGTAGCAGATCCACCAAAATTAACCAGGCATCCAGACTGCTGCTTGGAACATGGGGCTGCTGCCCCTCCTACTTGTGAATAGGTTCATTCATGATTAATGTTTCATGGAAGGCAAATAATTCAGTGAAGAGGCCTTTGCTTTCCCAGAAGTGTGTGTTTGTGTGTAAAGGAGATCCTAAGGCTTAGGGTGGCACTGCACATCACATATTCATCCTGTTAACATGATTCACTCCAGAGGCTTATTAAAATGCACCCAAGCTGCACTTTGAGTGATTTCTCAGTTTGAGTGGCTAGCTTTAAAGGTGGGCCAACTGTAATTTTAATGGGAAGTGGCTTTGAATTGAGAACTGTTAAGTGGGGTATACATTATTCAAATAAAAATAACATAAACAGGGACCCTGCAGAGATGAGGTGTAGACCGGAGCTGCTGTGCCTGGGACATCTCTCAGGAAAAATTGCTGATGCAGATCCACCCTCATTATCTGGGATCAACAGGGCAATCTCTCAGAAGTAGGCTAATGCCCATCTGTCACTATTTACATTTCTCGCTTTCAATTCTCCGCCCCCACACTACAATTATGCTTACTTTCTAAGACATTTTTAGTTTTCCTTGATTCCCACTGTCACCCTTCCTAGGCTTATTCTTCTGGAGTTTTTGCAAACCAAATGGCCTGGTTCACATGTCACGGTAAGCCAGACTATGATTTAGCAGGCTGAATGAATGTGCATGCTTCCGGAAGTGAGCCTGAGGCTGCTCACCTCCTCCCATCTTTTTTACTCTTGCACTGCACTGAGCTGAACCAAGGTTTGGCCTTAGCTTAACCATAAGCCTGGGTTCAGATGACACGCTGTCTCTTTGCTAACCATGAGCTGTAGCCAAGGCTTATTCTACCACTATTATGCAATCATTCAGCAGTCTACAGAGAATTCCCAGCTACAATTGTCCAGAGACTTCACCTATCATCTAATTTTCAGGTTTAGTTTCATCCATGTATATACTACTCATTTTTGAGCTGCAGACATAGTGATGGCAATCTAAGGCGAAAGGGTCATAGCTTAGTAGTAGATCATCTGCTTTGCATGCAGCAAGTCCTAGGTTCAATCCCAAGCATCCCTAGGTGGAATGTCCCACTGAACCCCTGGATAGCTGCTGCCAGTGCGTATAGACAATTCTGAGGTAGGTGAACCAGTGGTCTGATTCAGCATAAGGCAGATTTCCATGTTCCATCTACATCCATCCACTTTTTTGGCAAGTTCTTTTTGTCAAGCTATGAAATCCCAAAACTTAGCAGGGTACCATGAACTGACTATCACCTACCCATTCAGTTGTAAAGAAATCATTGAGATTTTGCAGTCTGCTTTGGAATACAGTGGAACCTTGGTTCTCGAACGGCTTAGTTGATGGAACAAATCAGCTCCTGGACGCTGAAAACCCAGAAGTAAGTGTTCCAGTTTTCGAACATTTTTTGGAAGCTTAAAGTCTTACGTGGCTGTCAGCTATTGTTTCCAGGATGCTTGCACCAATTGGAAGCCACACCCTGGTTTTCGAACGTTTCGGAAGTCCAACGGATTACGTTCGAGAACTAAGGTACCACTGTAATCTAAGCCATTCAGCCTAATATGCAGAATATTCTAATGGAGGAAATGCTGATGCTGTCATCTAAATTGCATTTCATTGAAACAACCAGGCCTTTTACTAGTAAATACAGACCCATTTGTGAACAAAGAATCCTTCAACATAACATAGTCTCCAAATGTTCTTCCTGTGAATATGATCAAATTGAGAATAATTCATGGCTAATAAAAAATGTTTTCAAAGCTTAAGATAAATTACAACTAATAGCAGAGTCATACTTGTTACACATTTGAATATGACCATAATGCTATTTTCTGGAAATACTCATTACTGCCAATGCAAAGATTTGAAGAAACTCCAGGTTCCTTTATGAGTTGTCAAATATACTGAATATTGTTCAAGAGGAAAAGTGCCTTAAAACATTTGAGGACATTATCAGGGAAAATCTAGGGTGAGTAAAAAAACATCCAGCAGGCAAAGGACACAAAACCAGCTGTAATATTTAATGCTTTTCCAGGAGTCATTCATTATAGCAAGTTAATTCAATTTGGCTCAGAGTACTTATTGGAACTCCACTTGACAGCACAATGCAAATAGATGTTGGAGCTATAAAACAGGTCAGCATTGATTCAACATATGATCTGAAATTGTTCCCCTGTGTCTGCTTTGGTATGGTCTTGTGACATGAATTACTTTGACAACGGAGATCACCATAGACACTAATTTATCTCCATTCCAAGTTCACTATGTTCTCAAGCCAGTGGGAGAAATATATGGTTCCTTGGCTTTTGATGCAATTGCCAAAACAATAACTCTGAGGGATGGGGGCGTCAGTTTGTATGTTGCGGTGCAGTATGGAAAAAGTTAAACCTGCTTTTCAAATGTCCTCCTTCTAGCTTACTCTCCACCTTCCCAAAATCAGACTTTTTACAGTAAGGAAAGTTACAGAAGAATGTACTGGGGAATGTGGGGTAACCATTGCTTGACACAACATCATTATAACCTCTGTGCAAATTTAATTCAGGATGAATGCTCAATAAACAGATCACCTGGAAGCAACCTTGGTTCCCTTTGAAATAAATAGTAATTAAGTTTTCCATGGCTAACTTTTCATACTGACTTCAATAGGATCTAAGGGTGGCTAACAGTCTCAATCCAACCTCCTACATTAATGGGCAGAAAAGACTAAATTAGAAATTGTTCTGAGCCCTTTCTTACCCTCCAATTCAACAGTTCTATGGATGGAAAGAGAGCGGTCATTTGAGCTGTTGGTGCAAAAATAAAACTAATCGTGGGCAAGTCTGCATGGACAACTAATGGGAGCCATCGGCAAACAATGATAAAACGTATCATGAAAAAAGCCAATACGATGGAAATTTTAAACAATAAGGCTGTAGGTGATAAGGGTAATCATTGTGTGAAAAAAATTGCTTGTCTCTGAATCACTGCATCATTTGTAATCTGGAGAGAGGATATGGTTCTGTGCTTTAGAGATATGGCATCGGTGTTCCCAGTTTTATGCATGGAATGTCATATACAACAAGCAAGTTAGATAGCAAATGCGCCTAGATGAAGAGTAGAAAAGAAAACGCATTTCATTTCTAATATATAATTTCCTTTGCTATCCAAGTGTAACAGAAGCTGTCCATCTTTATACAAAGATACAAAAGAGCACTCTGCTTGTACCTGAGGCACTGGCATGCAATGGCTTTTAGTAACAGAAACACAGATTTTCTCTTTTTTTATCATCAAGCTTTCCCAGCAGGATGAATAGGCCTCTGTCGCAAATGCCCATTTGTACTGCTTTTAAATTCATATTTGGTTATTTCTGTATCTGTTTCGTAACTGGTTTTTTCTAGCCGTTTTAATTATATTTTGTAACCTGCCTTAGGATGTATGTGGAAGGTGATTAATAAATAAGAACAGTAACAGCAGCAACAATAATAATTAGTAACAAAAATGGGATCCAACATCCCATGCTACTATCTTGAGCAAAAATCAAGTACACTAAAGGAAAACCTAGAAAGAACTTCATCTATGCAGCCATAGTTCTGCATGGAAAGTCCTTGGGGTTGCTCCATCTCTACCTCCCAATACAGAAGGTGACAGGCCTTCCTAGAGGCAAGCTGTCAAGGGCTGTGATTCAATAGCCTTTTGGCCAATACATGAAGGTCTCTCCAATTTTCTTCCTCCATGGCACCTCTTCATGTTGCCTCAGTGGGTGTTTATGAAGTTGCCTCAAGCATTGAGAGGCACATGTCCAGGGGCACAGAAGGATGCTTTCAGATAGGGGTGACTCAAATGCTCCACTGTGTTTACAAAGGTCATAGCGCACAGCCCTTTGCATTGAGTGTTGACTCAGAAATTGTTGCCATGTCCCAGACTGAGTAGCAAAAGCAGAGAAGCAACTACCCTAAAATGAGCATCTTTTTACAACAATCCAATAAGAGGGCCATATTCCCCACATGAGGCTTTTATTCCAAATTCCATTACTAGTTATGAAGATAAACATGGATTACAAATATGCTGTTGACAAAAGAAACACACACACACACACTGCCCATCTGACAGGGTTGCCCCAGCCACTCTGGATGGCTTCCAACATATATAAAAAACATAATAAAACATTAAACATGAAAAACTTCCTTATACGGGGCTGTCTTCAGGTGTCTTTTAAATGTTGTATAGTCACTTATCTCCTTGACATCTGGGCACCACTACTGAGAAGGTCCTCTGCCTGGTTCTCTGTAACTTCACTTTGCACAGTGAGGGAACTGCCAGAAGGCCCTTGGTACTGGATCTCAGTGTCTGGGCTGAACAAACTTACCTTGGAGTAAGCCCTACTGAAGTCAGTGATGCTTACTTCTGAGCAGACTTTTATTTCACAGTATGTATTGGCAATTCCTGCAAAGCAACCCTGAATGTGATTACTTAACGCCAAGTGTTGAGACCAACAGAAGACTTAAGCCAGTCTGCATCTGTAATCTATGTCTGTGTAAGTAATCAGATAATGCTGCTGCTGTTATTATTAATAAAATCCTCGCTCCACTCTCAGACCCAGTGAGAAATCCTGATCTGAAAACACTCTAAATGCTCTCAAGTCTTGACCGGCAAAATATATCAGCCCTCACAACCCCAGCTGAAGCAAGGCACCACAATGTCCTTTTCCAAATACTTTTGGAGAGTTGCCAGGCTAATCCTCCTGCTGTAAATACAAGGATCCACACACCTCCCAACAAGGGGAAATGAGCAGATTACACAGTGAAGTAACAAGCTCGGGTGGCACCGAGAAGTAACTATGAGGGAAAACATGACAATTGGCATGCATTCACTTCTCTCCCTGCAACATTTGGCAATGCCAGGGAATCTTCCACTGTGGAACTTGGAGCAAATATAAGACCAGATATAAGAGCTAGGGACAACCTTTACTTTTGACCCCGTTTGTGAGGAAACAGAGGAGCATGTGCAACACAGAAAAACAAGCATCTGAGTATTTGTTTGGAACGGAAAACATTTATTCAGTCCAGCTTGCCAGTAATGACCTATGGACTTGAAACACAGCAATGGAACAGGAAAACGATGCAGAAATGTCAAAGAGGGCACAGAAAGCCTTGCAGTTAGCCAATTATTTATTTGCCCAAAGCAAGTAACAATTGTTTCTCGGCAAATGGCTTGCCAGATTAATCACTTAAGAAAACCTTGGTGAAACACGGGGGCTTAGGAATCAGAGTATGAGCAAATTTGCAGCAGCATGGGGGTGGGAGAGAAAAGCAAAGTTTACGTACCCCCACATACTGTATACTGTTAAAGAATGGACAACTCAGCATGAAAGTACATGATAGCACTGGCAAGTGTAAAATAACTGATGGGGCAAAGGAAGTCTGTTGAATATACCATAACCCAAATTTGAGAAGACTCAGCACTATAGAATAAATTAACCAGTTATTTGGGGGAAATACATTTCAAGAATCCATTCCAAAAGGAAACAGGGACTGTATGACCCATTCAGGGCATGTGAGTGATAGCTACACCTGTATTGAACTACAAATAATCAACATTATATATAAAAAACCCATAGTGCAGCAAGGTGAAGAACTATTAATTGTTGATTATTAATGCAAGTGTTATGTTGCAGTTATATTATATGTCTTACTATGTACTGTTATTACACTATTGTATTTAGATTTAGATTTTTGTAGGTACTGCTTTGAGAAGAGATTTACTTGTGGAAAATGTGGGGTATAAAGAAATTGACAATGACAATATCAAAAACTGGTTGAGTACCCTTGCATGAGAGCTATACAATGGGTGAATGTGTGTTCTCTAAATCTGTAAGAAGTTTATACAATGGTGTCAAGAAGCTGTACTGTAAATTACCATTCCCATCTTGGCCAGTATCAGTTGTAGGTGTGCATGATACTGATTTTATGTAGCTACATTTTCCTGGTGCAAATCGTTATAGTTTTGAATTTGGGGGAAATGGTAATCTGAGGGAAGGCCCCAGGGTTCCATGCAACAACTGAACTGTACATTTCCCTCCCTCCCTCCCTCTCTCTCTCTCTCTCTCTCTCACACACACACACACACACACACACACACAATATCTGGCTACATCTAACACAAGCAAATCTTAGTTTCACACACACTGAGTGAACAAGCCAGGAAACAGCAGTTAACCAGAGTTTCCATTGGGTCTAAACTGGGAAATATGGTTGATGGTGCCCAAACAAATTTGGGTTGGGAGGTCAACTTCAAACTATATCATAAAATTCTTGCTTGTTTGGAAGTCATTCACCATAGTTTCCTTGTTTGGATGTAAGGTAAGGTTAGATGGAGAGGGGATTGAAGTGGTGGGGGTGGTAGTTGGTGCCCACTAGACCTGGTGGAACTGCTAGGAAGTCATTGGGGCATGGCCATCAAATGATCACAGGGCGAGGCCAAGTTGTTTTGCATTTCTCCCCATCCTCCTCCTTTGCAAAGCTACTATGGACACTTAAGCATTGCAGTTTTACAAATAGCACGTAGCTAAACTGAAAAGAGTCTTACTTTGGTTTAGAAGGGTTCCCTGTTGTCACAATTTCTACTGTGGGTTCAGGAAAGGGTGCGTGGGTTTGATGGGGTGGTGGTGTAAAAATGTTTGACATTCTCCTTGAGAGGGTTGTGCCCTGGTAACTCTAGCAGACCAGCTTCTACTGCATGTGGGTGCCTGAAGCTCATGCACCTCAGTTCATCATTATTATTTTAAAAAAATTGTTCCTGTAAATGAAGTCAGTGTTTGTCTTTTCGCTGCTCCAAACCAGAAGTCCCCTTCCAAACTAGCAGGACATTCACTACTGTTGAGTAATCCTATAAGACTTAATGCTTGCTCATGAATATTGGCAACAAATCATACTACATTCAAATTTAAGCTGCTAGGGGGATTAGAAAATGACTGAGAATTAATAAGATCTAAGCATCATCTCTATAATTATGCTTATTCTTGATAAATAGTTTTAAGTACTCTTTCTTCTGCATTTGTAACAAGGTTATGAAAATTTTGCAGCCAGTAACTAGAGACTTTTTATAGAGTGGTAGAATGGAACTGAAAACATATAGGACATATGTTTGTGAACCCCTAAGTAAAATAGTTTTTAAAAAATGAAACTACCATGTATAATATTATTTTTATCACTGAATTCAGACTCCCATATGAATATATAATTACTTCTGGTGAAATACCACAGCTAAAATGAGGGGGCTTTTCCAAATAATATTTTTGTTTTATTATACAAAGAATACACCAGTGTTCTTCTTCAAGGTTGTACTTCTGTTAGAGAAATATCACATTTCCCCAAGACTCATATTATGTCATTAGGAAAAAGAAAATATTTTATAGAATGTGGCTCCACGAGTTCCTGTTGACCTACAGTGCCACTACACGGGTGACAAATTTTTCTCCCCACATTCGTCTTGAAATATTTATTTTTCTTCAAAAATGTAACTGAAAAGGTTGAGCAACTGCTTTGCTGCAACAAGGGTGGGGACATGAAGTCCTTTAGCGGTAACCATTTCAAACTCTGGTAACTTTCATCTTTCTCAGCAATGCCCGCTCATTTCCTAAATGCTTTGCTGTTTCATCTGCCTTGTCTTTTTTAAGAGGCGTAATTCAGTGGACACTTACTTACCTAGGAAGAAGCCTCAGTGAACACAGGCAAGATGGGCTTCTGAGCAAACATGTATAGACTTGCATGGTGAAACTGTAATGGTGGTGTGC
The DNA here is from genome assembly GCF_027172205.1 of Podarcis raffonei. NCBI lineage: Eukaryota > Metazoa > Chordata > Lepidosauria > Squamata > Lacertidae > Podarcis > Podarcis raffonei. Next base: position 61,623,069 of record NC_070606.1, on the reverse strand, counting down.
TGAACTACAAATTCAACTCATTTAACAGATTAACAAAAGGATCTGCTCCAAACAAGGAGGAACATTAAACTTTGATAAATTGGGTTAGGGTGGAGTGATTACTGTACATTCAGTTCTATTGATTTTAAGACTGAAATAGCATGCCTGAATCCACTCCAGAGATGCAGATGGGATTGATTGCCATTGGTTTTTCAGAGTCTGTGTGTCCAAGTATCTACTACCCAGAAAGTATGCAGACACAGGTATTTGCAGCTTCAATGGGTACATTCCATCTCCATTGTCACAGGCAGTATACTTTTGAATACCATTGCTGGGAATTACAGATGGAAAGAAAACTGCTGTGCTCAGGTCCTGCTTATGGGCTTCTCGTAGGTATCTGCTTGGTCACTGGGAGAACAGAGTGTTGGACTAGATGGGCCTTTGGCTTGATCTTGCAAGGCTCATGTTGTGCTTTGTTCTGTTCTTTACTAACATTACTTAAACACAACAATAAAATATATCTAGGAATTCAAAACTGAAGACCACAGAATACTATAGTGAAACGGTCAAACAACAAGAAACCGACGTGAACAAAGGAGAAACCATAGCAAGTGAACTTGTTCCTGAAGGCAAGGAACAGCCATTCTTCAAAACAGAAGAACACCTGTACCATTGAGGATGGAAATGGAAAGTTGTTAAGGTCCCTGCTTCCAGCAAGCTCACCAAGCAAACTCACAGTAATTAATAAATAACAACAACACATAAATCCTTCCAGAGTAAAAAAAACAAAAACAAAAACCCCCACTTAAAGGGGAAACTGCCCTGTCCACAAACTCTGTGTAGTGGCAGACTGGCAGATACAGCCTCTAAAAACAGGCAAGGAAAACAGAGTCATTTGTATAGCTAGCTCATAATAAAAATCAAAGGAACTGGGTTGTGACTTTTTTGGTGTTTGTACCTGGCTGAGAATCCACCCTGCTCCAGAATTAGGCTGATGAAAGACAAACATGGAAGCAGAGATGAGAGATGCTCTGACCATATGGCACATTTATCTCCATTAATCATTTGGGCAGAAGTCAGGGAAAACAGGAGGCCAGGCAGAAGAGAAGCCATCTAATAATTCAGTGAGAGACTTAAGCAAGGTGGAAGGAGGTAAGGAACTCCCAGAAAACAACATGACATTAATAGTTTCAGTTCTATCCAGGTTTTAGCTAATGGTCAAGAAATCTGAACCCAAATTGGCCATCACATCATTAAAACCTAAAATACTAGAGAAGGACAGGTTTGGTCTATCAAAAGCAGATAATGTGTTATACTTAGAGGAACACGCTACATTTTGGATGTATTATATTTAACTGCCAACCCATATGCACACAGCTATTAGGAATATTACTGGAAGAAAGGGGGATTTCTAAATGGTGCATTTTCCTCAAAGGACTGCTTATCCTTACAATAAGAGGCTAGCCACCCGAGATCTTCATTTATTCATCCCAGAAAAACACGCACAAGAAATCTTTATTTGCTGGCTGAATGGATGGCCAAGATGGCCTCTCAAAGGCCTTTTTAGTGACATAGTGTTATTAAGGTATAAAAGCTCTTTTAAAGGGAGGAAAATCCTTTTTATACAAGAGAGATTATTTCCCATTTTCTGGCTACATATCAAACATGAGAGAATGAGAAGATGCATTTCAACATTTAATAGGAACTTTTTTATATTAAGAAAAGCCTCACCAGGATAAATGGGAGAACCATTTTAGGAGGACTCTTTGACAAGTTTCTCATTAAACATTTATAATAAAATGCTGGAATGCAACCCCCACATCAGGAGGAGCACTCCAGGGCTCCAACTGGCCTTGACTGGGAGTCCTGTAGTGCTGTTTCAGTTAGAGGAAGGGTTGGTGGGGGAGACAGCAGCTGGAGAGTAGGATGGCTCTGGAGAATGGAAAAGGGAAGAGCGGGTCCCTTTTCTATATATAAATTTTTTATTCATTTTTCTTTTTCATTCATTACACACATCTCAGATTCTTAACATTTATTATGTATTCCTTCCTCCCTCCCCTCGTAGGCTTCTCTCAACTTCCACTTCTGGTTTGTTTCTCCTTTCACCCACTTTGCTACCTCCTGACAGAAAAAGTTATTAATAACATAACATCAAACCTTTTTTAATTTGTTCCTCCTGAAACATCTCTGTATAGTACAAGGTAGACCTCAAGGGACAACCCCCACCCACAACCCTAATCTCTCTTCTAGGATATTTACAATGAGCTATTAGGAGCCTGAGCAGAGAATCGCCTTCTTCTCCAGCACATCCATTTCCCATGCACCCTCAACGGATGCCTCATCATTCCATACATCCTAAAAGCCCACATGTCCTTGTCAGGCCACTTGAAGGGTGGCAGTGTTTACTAGGACATTCAGTTTTAATCTGATTTTTAAACAATTTAAAGCTATTATTAAAAGGTTGTTTTAACGAATGGCTATTTTATTCATTGGTTCTATGTTATGAGCGCAAAATATGGTCTGAAGCTCAACATCAAAAAAAACGAAGATCATGGCCACTGGTCCCATCACCTCCTGGCAAATAGAAGGGGAAGAAATGGAGGCAGTGAGAGATTTTACTTTTTTGGGCTCCATGATCACTGCAGATGGTGACAGCAGTCACGAAATTAAGAGACGCCTGCTCCTTGGGAGAAAGGCGATGGCAAACCTAGACAGCATCTTAAAAAGCAGAGACATCACCTTGCCAACTAAGGTTCGTATAGTTAAAGCTATGGTTTTCCCAGTAGTGATGTATGGAAGTGAGAGCTGGACCATCAAGAAGGCTGATCGCCGAAGAATTGATGCTTTTGAATTATGGTGCTGGAGGAGACTCTTGAGAGTCCCATGGACTGCAAGAAGATCAAACCTATCCATTCTGAAGGAAATCAGCCCTGAGTGCTCACTGAAAGGACAGATCGTGAAGTTGAGGCTCCAATACTTTGGCCACCTCATGAGAAGAGAAGACTCCCTGGAAAAGACCCTGATGTTGGGAAAGATTGAGGGCACAAGGAGAAGGGGACGACAGAGGACAAGATGGTTGGACAGTGTTCTTGAAGCTACAAACATTAGGCTGACCAAACTGCGGGAGGCGGTGGAAGACAGGAGTGCCTGGCGTGCTCTGGTCCATGGGGTCATGAAGAGTCGGACACGACTAAACGACTAAACAACAAATGTTATGATTATGACAGAACATCATCATCATCAACAACAGAAGCTCTGAATGACTCGTATTGAAACAAAGCGTGGCATTTATCAAAATTATGAACAATGAACCTAATATAGGGCTAGCCAGTGTGATGCCCTCCAGATTTTTGGACTACAACTCCCATGATTTTTGCCAACAGCTTTGATAGGGCTTATTTTCCCTTACATCCGAGCAGTATATACATTTTATGAAATAAAATAAAAATATATAATTCCCTAAACATTTGCCATGCTGCCTGGGGCTGCTGGGAGATGTAGTCCACAATATCTGGAGGGCACCACACTGGATAGCCCTGACCTCACAGGAGCTCCTCAATTTCCCGGTGTTGTTTCAAGGGAAATCAGCTTGTTATGAATGAATGACAGGAAGGAATCCCGCCTCAGTAAGTGCCCATATGGAATCTCAAGATATCTACTCTCCAAGGAGAAATAAGGAGCTGAATATTTACAGGGTACAGTTGACAAAGTACAGAAATTTACTTTCTGCTGCTGTTCCAAGAAACCTTGAATGTTTGGCAGAATATATGTGGGAGATGAGAAGGAATACACATATTTCTGCTGAAGTGACATTATCCCAAAGGACAAAGATACATACATAATTCAGTCTTAACTGAGATTCCAAGAATGGGTAGACATCTGTATAGCTTTTACCAGATAGGTTTGCATTTCACATATATAGTGGGTAGTATCCAGCCTACAGTTTGTATCCAACTAAATCAATGCGCATAAGAAATGATTTCTGTAAGTGCTATGGAACATCTCCTCCCTCTACTCCCCACACAAATCTGCTCTGGGGTTTTCCCCAGACTCCCAGAGCAAATTTGAGGTGGTGCAGGACAAGGGGACAGGTGGGGAGGGGAGTTCCACTGTGTTTGGGGAAGTGCTTCTAAACCCAAAGAGTTTAAGTTGTATACAGTTCCTATTGAAATCTGTTGGACTTAAATCATGACTAGCTTGTTACAATGATTTCAACAGAACTTGTTCAATTAACTTAGTTCAGATCTCTCTCTCTCTCTCTCATTGAATACCTATACATTTTTCACCCACAAACACTATGTGATATTATAAAGAACTAAATCAAAACTACTGTATAGTTTGTTTTGTCACAGGTCTTGTTTAAGTGAGCAATCTGCTCTTCTCAGTGGAGCAAAGCTAATGATCTACCTACAGCAAGTGCTGTCTGGCAGCCAGAGCACATGCTTTTCCTGCCCCGAAGTCCCTTAACAATGATCAAAAGAGATCAGCTTTGTGGGCAAGAAGGAACTTGTGATTTTCAACACTTGCCTAGTTAGGAGAGCCAAAACGAATTCCAGCTTCAAAAGGAAAAAATGTATATATGCGCATGTAGATTGACCTTTAATATCTCCAGAAAAGAACATAGTGGGAGAAACACAAAACATAAAGATTAAAGCACAGAGACTAATGGTACTCAAAACTGATGGAAGATAAAGTTAACCTGAAAGCAGCAGCAACATTCTTGACAAAGTGAGGTCAATGTGATGATCGGAAAGAAACTTCAGTACCAGGACATAGCTTTTCCAATTTGATTAATGGAGTGAAGGTAAAAGGAGGAGATTGAAAACCAGATGCCTAAACACCTCTTTCAAAAGGGGGGAAAAGACCTTTGTAAGACAAAGAATTGCCAGCTAGTTGCTGGGAAGAGAAGCCATCGCTACTATCATTTTAAACTAAAGTAGAAGCCAAAATGGAGCTGTTGAACAATGCCATCCATAAAAATGCCCTGAAAAAAGCTGAAGTCTTGTATAGCTTCAGTGTTTGAAACAATCCCTATGTGTACAAAGATCATTCGTCTAGTCTAACACATATGGAATTAGTTAGGTCAACAGTATACCATACTGTTGGTGCTATAAAAGTGATAAAGAACAGCAGCAGCTTGGGGTCCAAAATAAGACAGAGATGCCATTAAGCAATGAAACCTCCCAGCCACCCCAATATGGTATTGTAAGGCAATATCAATGGCCTGTTGTGATTGACCCACTGTTCTGTCCTCCCCAGCACAGAATCCCTCTCTCATGATTAGTGGGTTTTGACCAGCAAATGAACCCTGGGTGAGATTTGCCATAGTCTTCCAGAACAAGCTTTGCCCACCCAAGCATGAACTCCTCGTCCAGATCTCCATTCATACTAGGTACATCCCAGACATTTCTCCCCTCCTCCTGAGACTTCCCTGCCTCCATTCTTTAAACACTGATTTTCCCCCCCCAATGGCCACGGAAAAGCAAACACAGAAACTAATGGTCCTGCATTTCCTAGTTTGTGTCAAAACCCAAGGCTATTCTATGATAAGAAAGCAGCAGACAGCAGGTGATTGAGGAAAATTGCTTTTGATGGTGGTGAAGACTTGAGAACCACCCTTTTTCTAAGAAGGTAGCAGTAGGCTCAAAATCGGAGGGGCAAGAGCAACAGACATGCATTAAGTTGCATTTCATTAAGACACATAATACTGAGAAACAATAGAGTCCCCTGTGGCTGCTACAATGGATTTAGATTTAATGTCTTTTCTCTCCAGTGAACAATTCATCCCCCACCTTCTTACAAATGATGACTTGTGGGTCTTAACCTTACAAGCAAGGATGCATGTGACCCATTAGTTACCCTATTTAAAGGCTTTTGTATGAGCTGGAGCCATGGTTTTATATGGAGGCTCCAAATCACAGTAGCAGATGGTCTCACAAAACATACCCCCACCCCTTTTTATTCACCTTCTGCAAGTCATCAACATTCTCTCCTTATTGCATAGATGATGGTTTATATCCGCTCGGCCCCATGTTTGCTTTGCATGTTTCCAGGATGGATAGTGTGGTGTGAAACATTAGTCCCAAACTTTGAACTGAGTCAGCAAGTGGAACCAGGATACCTGTCCTCGTTGTATATGCGTCCCCTCGTAAGTTCCCTCGCAAACTGCATATTCATATTTGCAATAAATGTTTTTTAAAAATCAAGCAAATGTTAACAGAACACTCAACACACATTAGTAAGTGTCTCTGTGCACGTGTGCAATTTTGCATTATTTATAGTTTTCAAAAATTGCTACCGAAACTCCATGCTGGTGGTGCAAGCTGGCAAACACCATTTCGCTTTAAAGTCACACATCTAAGGGCACCCACTACAGATGAAAAGAGACCAGTAGTAATCTGGTTCTTTAAAATATTGTGCTTGCATCTTGTTTGTGCATCTCATAAAATCTACATTTCCAAGTACAGGTATGAAGCACTGCATCCAACATCTGAAGTTCCCTCCATGCTATTTTCTCCTACTGGCTCCTAATTGTTCATCCTTCCCATGACACTTTGTCCCCAGCCTGCAGCAACTGGCTTGTAGAAATCAGCAACTGGGTTTTCACACGTTGGGAATCCTTAAGTCTTGACTGGAAGAAGACATGGAAAATATTTCTCGTTCCCCTGTGCTGTACTCCTCCAAGGGCTCCTTGAGCAGTAGAGGGAACACTATGTTAAAAGCAGGAGCCAAAGTAGAATGAGCAGGGTTTCACCACTGTAACAGCAGTCATTTTACACAAGTGGCTCTCAGTTCGATCTGGTGTCTAATGCAATGTAAACAGGAAACCTGCATCAGCTGGGAATGTGCAGCTGCATTATAAAATGCCTCTCCTATGCTTCCCCCCCCTCATGAAGAATGATTAGAACTAACATAAACAGGATGAGAGAGGCCCCTCAAGTGAAAATGTCCTGGATCCATGACGGAGCATGGGCAACTGGCCTTCCTGCAGGACCATAAACCTGGCTGGTGCCATAATTACTACAGAGATGGGAGGCAGAGGCAGAAGACAATAGGAAATTCTGCCAGAGCAGGTGCAGTTCACTCTAAAAAGTGGCAAAGCGTTTCCATCTCCTGAATGGAGATGGAGAAAGAAACTCAAGGTATTGCTAATGCAGGGGTTGGCAATCTTTCTGGGCCCTTGGTAATATTTGCAAACCAGTGGAAAAAGTCATGGGCTACACACACACTGCAACCTAGGCCCCAACTGCACCATACATTTAAAGCAGTATCATAGAATAATAGAATCACAAGAGCTGGAAGGGACCCTGAGGATCATCTAGTCCAACCCCCTGCAATGCAGGAATAGGCAGCTCTCATATACTAGGATCAAACCTACAACCTTGGCACTATCAGCACCACACTCTAACCAACTGAGCTATCCTGGACATCATATCACTTCAAACAGGCATTGCTTCCCCCAGAGAATTCTGGGAACTATGGTTTGTTAGGAGCGTTGAGAATTGTAAGAAGATCCCTGTTGCACTCACAGATCTACAATTCCCAGAATGGTTTAGCAGTCAATCCCTCTTTCCTAGAACTCTACGAATTGTAGCTCTAAGAGGGGAACAGTGGTCTCCTAACAATTCTCAGCACCCTTAAAAAACTACACTGTCCCAGATCCTTTGGAGGAAGCCATGCCTGTTTTAAGTGATATGATATGGTGCTGGAGGAGACTTGAGAGTCCCATGGACTGCAAGAAGATCAAACCTACCCATTCTTAAAGAAATCAGCCCTGAGTGCTCACTGGAAGGACAAATCGTGAAGCTGAGGCTCCAATACTTTGGCCACCTCATGAGAAGAGAAGACTCCCTGGAAAAGACCCTGATGTTGGGAAAGATTGAGGGCACAAGGAGAAAGGGACGACAGAGGACGAGATGGTTGGACAGTGTTCTCGAAGGTACAAACGTGAGTTTGACCAAACTGCAGGAGGCAGTGGAAGACAGGAGTGCCTGGCGTGCTCTGGTCCATGGGGTCATGAAGAGTTGGACACGACTAAACAACTAAACAACAGCAACAATACAGCAAAAAACAATTAATTTGAATTGTGTGACTCTAATAGTGTCTACTTGACCCCTAAATTTAAGAATGCGAACTAGTCACTTCTGGGGCTCCTCTGTGATTAAGGGCCCTGAAGCTTAAGCTTCATTAGTTTCATAGTAGATCTGCCCCTGTGCCTACTTGCTACCGGGCCAGATTCAAGTGGTTGTTATTTGTTTACAAAGTCCAGCACAACTTGCACCTTGAATGTGGAATTTGTCACCATTTGATATAAGGCACGCTCCAACAAGCTAGCTACTCTCTTAGATGCATGCTTAAGACTTTCAATTTATCCAAGCATTTTCTTCTAGTAGTGAATTATTATTGTAACTGTCTTACTTTTGGTGTATATTTTATCCTTACTTTTGGTTTCTTGTAAACCACTCTGATATATTATAAGGTGAGCAGTTTACCAATTTTTTAAAATACATACATACATACATACATACATACCGTATTTTTCGCACGATAGGACGCACCGGTCCATAGGACGCACGTAGATTTGGGGGGGGAAATAAAGGGAAAAAAATTTATTCCCCCCCCCCAGGCGCGGGGCTGGGGCGGGGGAAGCCTGAGCTTCCCCCTCCCCCAGAACGGGACCCAGAGCCATGCCGAAGCTGCGCGCAGCTTTGGCATCGCTCTGGGAGCTTGCGGGGCTGGGGGAGGAGGAAGCCCTCCGCCAGCCTCCAAACCATGTCGGGAGACAGCGGGATGGCGCGCTGCGCCTCTCCCGCTGTCCCCCGAGTTTGCGGGGCTGTCGACGGGGAGGAGCCGGCTTCTCCCCCCCCCCCGCCAGCCTTCTAGCCAAGTCGGGGGACAGCAGGAAGGGCGCGCTGCGCCTCTCCCGCTATCTCCCAAGTTTGCGGGGCTGGCGACGGGGAGGAGCAGGCTTCTCCCCGTCGCCAGCCTTCTAGCCAAGTCCGGGGACAGCGGGAAGGGCGCGCTGCGCCTCTCCCGCTGTCTCCCGAGTTTGCGGGGCTGGCGACGGGGAGGAGCCGGCTTCTCCCCCCCCGCCAGCCTTCTAGCCAAGTCGGGGGACAGCAGGAAGGGCGCGCTGCGCCTCTCCCGCTGTCCCCCGAGTTTGCAGGGCTGGCGACGGGGAGGAGCAGGCTTCTCCCCCCGCCAGCCTTCTAGCCAAGTCGGGGGACAGCGGGATGGCGCGCTGCGCCTCTCCCGCTGTCTCCCGAGTTTGCGGGGCTGGCTACGGGGAGGAGCCGGCTTCTCCCCCCCGCCAGCCTTCTAGCCAAGTCGGGGGACAGCGGGAAGGGCGCGCTGCGCCTCTCCCGCTGTCCCCCGAGTTTGCAGGGCTGGCGACGGGGAGGAGCCGGCTTCTCCCCCCGCCAGCCTTCTAGCCAAGTCGGGGGACAGCGGGATGGCGCGCAGCGCCTCTCCCGCTGTCTCCCGAGTTTGCGGGGCTGGCTACGGGGAGGAGCAGGTTTCTCCCCCCGCCAGCCTTCTAGCCAAGTCGGGGGACAGCGGGATGGCGCGCTGCGCCTCTCCCGCTGTCTCCCGAGTTTGCGGGGCTGGCTACGGGGAGGAGCCGGCTTCTCCCCCCCCGCCAGCCTTCTAGCCAAGTCGGGGGACAGCGGGAAGGGCGCGCTGCGCCTCTCCCGCTGTCCCCCGAGTTTGCAGGGCTGGCGACGGGGAGGAGCCGGCTTCTCCCCCCGCCAGCCTTCTAGCCAAGTCGGGGGACAGCGGGATGGCGCGCTGCGCCTCTCCCGCTGTCTCCCGAGTTTGCGGGGCTGGCTACGGGGAGGAGCCGGCTTCTCCCCCCCGCCAGCCTTCTAGCCAAGTCGGGGGACAGCGGGAAGGGCGCGTTCCGCCTCCCCGCTGTCCCCCGAGCTTGTGGGGCTGGCGGTGGGGCTCTCCTGAAGCCTGGAGAGCTAGAGGGGTCGGTGCGCACCGACCCCTCTCGCTCTCCAGTCTTCAGCGAAAGCCTGCATTCGCACCATAGGACGCACACACATTTCCCCTTCATTTTTGGAGGGGGAAAAGTGCGTCCTATAGTGCGAAAAATATGGTACATACCTTTGACATGCTAGGAAATGTTATTTACAAGTTAAGAAGAACTAAAATAGATTTTGTTGCTCAGTTGCTCCTATTTTTTAAAAGACAGAGATCAGGTGATGTGGATATATTACATGCAATGTATGGCCAATATAAAGGCCAGCTGAATACAGAAATCCACCAGCAAGCAGAAGCTGATAACAATAGCTGCAAAATGCCTTATTTGTCTGTGGAGATGTACAGCTTTCTCTTATTTCTCAGGAGCACAGAATGATGATAGGCTGGAATGCATCAAGCAACATGAATATTTCAGTCAGACTGTTAGCTTCTATTTGATCACATTATCTCCAGTGGAACACAGCCTCTATCAAGATGCTAGTATTTCTAAGTCTTCCGCTTCACCAGGGGTATTTTGAAAAAGAGGAGAACCCCTTTCTTGACTGTGCCTTCTGTGAGACACTTAAGACAACAAACCAAAAGAGCAGGTTCACACAATGCTCTTAAAATGTTCCAGGAACCTTTGAACAGATTCCCACAACATGTTTATACTACGATGTGGGTATTTTCACTAGCATCAGATAAGCAGAAGGCCTTCCGTTTAAAAGGACATCACTCAATTACTTCAATATAAATTCAGCCTGCATGGTGACCCTGTGAGAGACTTGTGCACCATAGAGTGAGACACATAGTGTGGAATGTTGTTGGAGCAGCTTCCTGCTTTGCATTGGCTGTTTTCCAGATTATGTGTTCTTATAGCTCACCTTTTCAGTATCATTGGTGCTGAAATTCAGGCTCTTGCCATACTGACACCCCAGCATCATACCTGAGTGAATGGACACATTAAATTCTATTGATTGATGTTTCATCAGTATGCTGTAGTTGCTTTGTCTGCCACTTTTTAATCTGTTTATTTTTTAAAAAATACATTTTGAATGTTATTGCTATTTTTACATTGTTATCAACAAACCTGGAATGTAGTTTGAATAAGGGTGGTGTTTATCTATCATCTATCTACAGTTACAGAAAGGTAGCCGTGTTGGTCTGCCATACTCAAAACAAACAAACAAACAAATTTCTTTCCAGTAGCACCTTAAAGTATGAGCTTTCGTGTGCATGCACACTTCTTCAGATACACTGTGCTAATAGGATAATTTTAAAATGCAATCCTGTGCTGCACTTCCAAGTGTACTTAAATGGAGCTAAAGAAGCATCTTAAAAGGGTAAACTTTGCCTGCTGATGGTAAGAGTTCTCCCAATACAATAGCAAGGAGGGATGCATGCCAAATTTGTGTTGCTAATGATATGGAAGACTGAAATCATTGCAAAGGGAACATTCAAACTTCGTCGTTCCCAGAAGAAATGTTACACCTATAAAAGCTTCCCACTGCAGGCCAGAAGCCTGGTGCTGGCCAAGGTGCTAAAAGAGAGATTTTGTTCTCCAGACTTCTCCTCTGGCTGCTGCCTATGTCAGAAATATAACTGTTAGAGACATTAACACAAGAGAATAGGACTAAGAAGCTTACAGCAATGATATAAGGAAGGCCTAGAGCTGCAGGTTTGGGATATCTTTGCCATCTGTTTTGCTGGCAGGCTGGAATTTCCCAGGAGTGAATTCTGAGCTAATTTATCCTGTTTTGGTACACAAAGAAAGCAATTCTTTGTGTAGAGGATATCTCACATGGGAATATTCCTACTTGTTTTTCTCTTGAAACTCCAGCAGGAATCATCTGGATAATTACCTAACTTCGACGACTAAAGAAAATTCTGGCATTCCTGTCAGCTGACTAGAGAGACCAACAACTGCACTGATCATCATACAGCCCTTGACAATGAGGCTTCAAAACAAAGTAGTATATTCTGGCAGATGAATTCTATTCTTTGCTTGAGTTGAAAGGCATTTTGAGCCCCAGCTTGTAGCAGTTATCAGGACTGATTACAGTACTTGGAGGCACAGCCAAAATGGCACTATGAAGGCAGGAACCAGGTTGAACAGCCACAAGAGCAGTACGCAATGAGTTGAGATGAGGCAGGGGAAGAGTATGAATAAAGGGCAGGCAATAAGAGTAAGAGGTTTAGCAACCACTTGGGTTATACAGAGACACAGCTTGCTACAGAACTGCCCCTGCAGTTATATTTCTAATAGTAGCCCCACTGCTCTGTGTATGGATGGACACGGGCCAGAACAAGTTGTTGTCCAATGCAGACATGTACCCAAATTTTACAACCGCTCTGTGCTGCTGTTTTATCAGCACTGTCTTGTCCAATCCTATGTGCTCTTTATGAAAGAACTCCACACAAGAAAGAACCTAGGGACCAAGTGATTCTATAGACGTGTGCAAATGTACCCAACTTTCTAAGCTGGAATTGAAAATATTCAATGAGATTGGAGTACATACTAAGAGCACATGGCCATAAGATGATTTAGAGATTCAGGAAAGAATTCAAAGATGACAAGCCAGATCCCAAGAGAGTGCCTCCATCCCAACTTCTGGGATCATGTATGCGCTTAGTACGCAAATACCTCAGACAGGATTAAATAGGTTATATGCTGGGATAGTTCAGTTGGTAGAGCATGAGACTCTTAATCTGAGGGTTGTTGGTTTGAGCCCCACGTTGGACAAAAGATTCTTGTAGTGCAGAGGGTTGGACTAGATGACCCTTGTGGTCCCTTCCAACTCAACAATTCTATAATTCTATGTACAACTTGCTATCTTTAAAAAAAGGGGGGGGGGACTGATAATCTCAAAGAACATACAAATAGGCTACAAGAAGACTAGCACACTATTTTTCTGGGTTAGAGCAGGGGCCCCTGTGCCTTCATCTCCCACTCCTTCATTATACATATACCGTAGTATTTTGTGCTGTTGTGAAACATTTTGTTTTTATCTAGTTTCAAAACCATAGTATTATTTATTGGTTGACATATACGGTTGTGTGCTGCTTTGTATATGTTTCTGTTTCAAAAGCGGTCTATGATTTGAAACAAAAATCATCCATCTGTCAATCAGTCACTATAGCATAATAAAACAGTGGCCAGGGAAGTCAAAGTTCAAGACCATACATTAAAACAACAACAACACCCTAACAGAGTAGCCCCATCACTACAGCTGCATGGAGGAAGAATGAGCTAGGGAGTTCATGGTGATGCCTGACCCTCCATGATTTTTCTTTAAAACAAACAAACCAAAATGGAGAGGGGAGAGGAGAAACAACAGATGAGCAGTGCCTCCTGGGGATTTGGCAATAGCGTGTGAGTGTCATGGCTCACAATTCTTTCCTCTTCATGGACACTGGTTTTTTTTAACCATTTGAACCTGACATATACCCTTAATTACACACACCACAATTATCTATTAAAGAAAGAAAGGTAGTCAATACACATCTTGTACCTGTGTCTCAAAATTCTGGGGGAAAAAGTGCTTTGGAACTATTAGGTGTAGATGTATGGTTTATTAATGAGGTAATCAGGGTCTTTCCTTAGCCAGGAATAGATGCTGGCCTTTGCAGTTCAAGGGACCTGACTCTTCCACCTGGGAAATCAGGAGATTTTTCATGAAAAAGTCGAACAGTGTGTGTGTGTGTATGTGTGTGTGTGTGTGTGTGTGTGTATGGGGGGGATCATTTGTGTAGCAACAGGTAGGACTTCATATTCAAAATAAATTAGATACATATTTTCTGTACACATTCAATACGGAGTTTCTTTAGACAAGATAACAATTGGAATAATCATGTAAATCACTGGATTGTGAGACTAACCTATCACCGACAATGTACAACACAAGGGAAGAAAAGAAGGGAAGGCTTTGAACAGCATGCAAAGACTTACCTAAATGCATCAATTGAATGGTAGGTCGGGAAGGATGACATCAGAGTTCCATTATAAAAGAGAGAGAGAAAGAGAGAAGAGGCAAATTAATAATTACAATCACCCTGATGACAGATGCTATACTTAGAAACAACAAAATCCAGTGCAAGTTTGGAGGGACAACAAAAGAGACGGCTGTTGCAAATCTTTATAATCTTTATAAAAGTAGAATCATAGAATCATAGAATCATAGAGTTGGAAGAGACCACAAGGGCCATCGAGTCCAACCCCCTGCCAAGCAGGGACAAGCAAATGTAGACAAGCAAATGATATAACTCAGCTTTATGTGGGGACTTTAGCATATTACAACCAGTTCTGTGCAGAGCTATGATTGCTGTTAGCAAGAATGACCAGGCTATGATTGCTGAAATTGTTGCTTTGATTTACAATGAACAAATTTAATGGATTCACCAAGCACTGGTTCAGACTATGTTAGCAAGAATGACCATCAGAAGCTGCAACTGCATCCTTCAATTTAGTACAGTTATGCAGGGGGGAAATTATATGTCTTTGGAGACAATGGATGTGCATGGCATAGAGAAGATTTTGAGCGACTCTTAAGTTACTTTAGTGAGGAATCATAAGGTCAATTTTAAAAAGGTGCACTCCTGTAATTTACAGTATAAAACCTATCAGACATGGTAGCTTGGGCTTGCTTTGAATCAGCTTGCGAAATGGAATAAGACTGAGTGTATGTGGGGGGGGGGAGGGGCGCTCATTTAATTTCACTGCACACAGGTGGTGTAGTGACAATAAAGGTTTATTATTATTATTATTAGTAGTAGTATTAGTATTAGTATTAGTATTAGTATTAGTATTATATCATCCATGCAGAAATTTCTCCATGTGGCAGTAGAGAGCTGAACTGGTGATTTTGCCTCAAGGTCTAAAAAGCTTTCATGGGGTATTTACACTTAAAATACCCCTAAACCTAGAAATATCTAGTGAAAATATTAAAAACTGGGTGTGTATTTAATAACTGGGTTACAAGGAGATGCTTTTATGGCAAGATCTTTATGGGGCAGAGATCCATATATGCTGCCAAACATTTTCATTGGCCACCCTGAAACCTTGGGATAGGGAGGGAACATAAGAGATGGCTTGGATAACTTCCAGACTGGATTACTGCTATGAGCTCTAAGTGGGGCCACTCTTAAAGACTACAGAGAAACCTGACCAAACTGAAGTAGCCAGATTTCTGGCTGAGTTTACATTTAGAATTTCCATAACACCTGTTTAAAATAGCTTCACTGGTTGCCAGATTGTTTATAGGCCAAATTGAAGGTGCTGACATTAGTGCTTAAAGCCCTAAATGTCTCAATTCCCAAATATGTGAAAAACTGCCTCATTCCCTACAGATCCTCAAGATTGGCAGAGGGGGGCTTTTGACTGCTTTTGGGAGGTTTGTGGATGGGAGGGCAGCCTGGGAGAAAATTTTTTATGGAGCGACTGCATTTGGAAAACTGTTCACAGTTCTAGTCGTCTCTCCCCAAAAACGGTATTGCAGAGTTTGAAAAGGTTCGGAAAATGATCAAGGGGGTGCAGCAACTCCTCTATGAGGCTAGACTGCAGCGTTTGGGACTTTTTAGTTTAGAGAACAGGTGAGTAAGAGATGACAGAAGTTTATAAAATTAAGCATGGAATGGAAAAAGTGGATAGAGAAAAGTTTCTCTCTCTCTCCGCTAACACTAGAACTTGTGGCCTTTCAAAGGAAGCTGAATGTTGGAAGCTTCAGAATAGATAAAAGAAAGTACTTCTTTATGCAACACAGTTGAACTGTGGAACTCATTCCCACAGGAGGCAGTGGTGGCCACCATCTTGAATGGCTTTAAAAGACAAATTCATGGAGGACAAGGTTATCAACGGTTGCTAACCACATGATGCCCATATTCCTATGTCAGTCTGCCTCTGAATACCAGCTGCTGGGAATCACAGGAAGGCAAAGTGCTGTTGTGCTTATGTTCAAGCTTGCATGCTTCCCACAGGCATTTGGCTGACCACAGAGAGAACAGGATGCTGACCTAGATGCTCTGATCCAGCAGATTCATCCTATGCTCTTATGAGAGAGCCATTGGTGGCAGCCCTGAGCTGTGGAATTCCCTTCGTTGTATAGTTTTCATGTTATGCTGAAGAAACTCCTCTTTACCTTGGACTTTGACACCGATAGGACCCACCCTATTCCTTGGATAGCAAATGGCGTTTGCTGATTTTAATAACGTGTTTGCATATTGTTGTAACCCACCCTGGGACCATATGGTGAAGAGTCATCATCATCACCATTATCACAAAATAAATAAATCTCAGTGCAGGAAGTACAGACCTACGAAACTTGTTCTTGTTCTTTGTTTTTTTGCTTACTTTTGATCAGTCAGTGAAGACAGATTACTATAACTCTCACAGTTCTGCTATTAAGCTGATTATTCCCTGTAGGAGCCATGTAGCCACAGAAAACTTAATTGGCACATGGCTGATAGTGTGTAGAATTAAAAGGAGGCAACGGATACCAGAAGTACAGCCAAATCAGCAGCAAGAATAGAGCCCTGTGACGGGGGGGGGGGGGAGGGATGTTTTGACTCTGATGGTCTTAACTAAAGGTGGCAAAAGCTAACATAAGGAAGTGTCCACCTCAGTTGAAGAGAAGAAATTGGAAATACCTACGAGGGCAAAGTGAATAAAGAGATAGCTTGAGAACTGAATGCTCTATTCTGTAAAAAAATGCAGTTAGGCATTTTGTGGAGAAGTATATAGCCGTGGCTGGATTTCTGAGAAACCAAATGTGGCACTTTCCCCAGAGCACCAGCTCTGAAGGAGGCCAATCAGGAGATTATTTCCATATCAAAGCAACGCATGAACCCTCGGCACCCTGGACAAGAAAAACTAATTCTTTGTACATGTGCTGATCAGGAAACTGCCTGCATGATCCATCCTTAAATAAATATAAAAAACTGACTATTGCGACGAAGATGACAACTGCCTGTCATGAGGCTGCTTAGTGTCATTCTATAGAGCTCAGTGAAACAGCAGCGGCAAATATACTGGTCTCTAGCAGCCCTTCTAAATATGCCAGCAAACAATTAGTCTCAGCCAGCAATGGCAATGCAGACAACAGACTTAAAAGGTCAGTTAGGCGTCTCAAGGTTGCAGCAGACCTTTGACCTTCAGCTGCCAGTCTCAACAAGCCCTTAGTCCCTCCCTCCCGTGCACCTCAACACTTCCCCTTCTCTTCCTTTCATTCTCTTTCTTCAGGCAAAGGAATTTCTCAAGAGTGCTTCCACATTATTCAAAGCAAGCACAAATGTGTAACCTAATCAACACACTGAGCCCTAACAAAGGAGAGCCACACTCAGCTAACCTGTTCTTGAATGGGGTGCAGGCCTCCTGCCCCAGCATTCCCAAGGGATGCCAGAATCTGTTTTAATCTACATTGGAGAAACACGGCACTCGCTAAAAGCACTTCTTCTTTCCCAGATCCCAGCAGCAGGAGCAATTTATTTCTGCACACAGCCCAGGGTTGCAAGATCCAGCACTACTTGCACAGAGGGAGGGAAGTGTCAAAAAGAAGTCACTCAATAGGATGCCAAAGGGATTGGGGTGGCCAGACAGGGGGAGGAGATCTATCGTATAAAAAGAAGAAAAGCAACAAGAAGGAAGAGACTTGGTTCAGTAATAGGGACCAATTTTCCACCCTCTTGTTTAAAGAGGACAGCTCAAAAGCGACAATATAATTATGCAGCCCAGGAAGTGGGATATTTTCTGCTTACTGACATCCCAGAGGAAGTGGCGGAGATCTGTAAAAGCCTGCAGAATATGGAAGCTTTCCCACCCATTAAAAGGAGGGGGGAAGTTTTGCATTTCTGAACTTTATTTATTTTTGCTGTAAAATGCAGCGCACAAAAGCCCTGTGGGTATCTGGGCAGCCAAAGATTGCTGCTAAGGACAGGGAAGGCAAAGGAAAGAAGAAGAAGAAAAGGGGGGGGGGGGAGTGAAGAACGGTCCACAAAGGCAACACTTTTCCATAACAAGGACAAGGCTGCTGTGTTTTAGAAGTATTAGTTCTGGCTTCAGTCACAAGCATAAAGGAATTTGGCAAGCCCCATCCAGCTCCCTCATTGCTTCAAAACCACAGACCGTTCTGGCACAATTAGCTGGCCCAGCTTAGGAGGAGGCTGCCAGCTAGGATGGAGGTGTTTCATCAGAGCATTTTCTGCTGTCTGACCCTACTGTGTTGGAATCCAGCAATAACTAGCCATCTTTGATTTTTTTTAAAAAAACATTGTTTGACATTACTTCATTGCCAAGATTCCTCCACACCCACACCCCTTCTTCTCTGCATCGCCCGCCATATGGGCCCACGAGGGGCAATGCTGCAAGAGCAAGTATTTTCATCTCTGCGTCTCCGTTTTCAGATGCTCAATTTCCTGACTAATTCCTACCCCCTGCCCCCAATATTTGTTCTCACTTTAGAAGCAGGGAGGCGGCAGCCCACAGCTAGGGCAGTCTCTCCCAGACAGGGGATTTTGTACTGAGCCATATTCTCTCCTAGCTCTAAGCGCCAGGCTTCTTCATCGGCTACAATTCATACACAAAGACAAATGCATCTCTGTGGACACAGATGCCAGTTTTCAGTTTATCCAATCATGGCTCCACCAATTAGATTTCCTGTAATATGGGAATATTTAGCTTTTTGTATCAGTCAGGCAAACAATAACGTCTATTTTTTTTCCAGGCGGAGAGTTGTACACAACTCGTCTTTTGTGACATGGAAACAGGCGCCATCTTCTGCGTTGTGTGTGAAAGTGGAGGAGGATGGAGATAAAAACCCAACCAGCAGGCTGGACACACTTTTCACACTGGGAAGCTCCAGATAGCAAAACCATATCTGGCTGAGGCCCGGTTCTACAGAGTAATTTGCTTAATGGATAATCCAGCCTTGATCTTATCCTGC
Organism: Podarcis raffonei; assembly: GCF_027172205.1. Taxonomy (NCBI): domain Eukaryota; kingdom Metazoa; phylum Chordata; class Lepidosauria; order Squamata; family Lacertidae; genus Podarcis; species Podarcis raffonei. The sequence continues at coordinate 61,604,194 of NC_070606.1, read as the reverse complement.
TTCTATGAATGATAGGAAATATACACTGTGATTACTCCACTGGGTTGAAATAATAATACATGCTCTTTCTGAAGGAAATGTGAAGGCCAAGTTTAAAAACCTTACAAAACAGCTAAACATATCCACTACACATCCTTCTAAAAGGTAAACATTCAGTGTACAATGCTCAAGACTGGGAGTTGCTGTGTAGTCTTGGACTGGTCACTCTTGGGTTAGCCAAACCCCACACTTCCCCCAAGCCCCATCTCTCATCCCTCCCATCCCGTTTCTGATTTAGTTCTAGATTTTTTGGGAAGTTGTTTGTTGTTCAACATTGCCTTATGGAAGGTGAGATAAATACATGTACCTGCTACTTAGACACAAAAAATATTTGATGCTGGTGCCTAGGAATTTGAATTATTTGTTCTGTCTGGATGATTATTAATACTTACTGACAGAACCAACATGTCTACAAATACCAAGGCACACATTTGAGCTAGTTGCAAAAATTAGTTGGGTAAAAGGTCAAAAGCGACAGATGAATGAAACAAGGCAGACACAGTAACACTGGATGGAGTCTCAAGGGAACACACTGGATCTCTTGTTCAAGTTGTGCTAGCTACCCAACTTAGGCTTATTTCTGCATCTTCAATTAACTTCTTCGTCTCTGACTACTATGAAATCATCTACTGTTTAACTTCTTAAGAGGCAGGTACAGGAATTTAAATCTGCCTGGATCTTGCATTTTCTGGCCAGGAAGCCCTTCCCACAAATCCAATAGGTATGAGGCCTGATGGTTGTTATCCTGAGGTGAGAGGAAAACATCTTGCATAGGCCTGAATGTTTCCTTGCTGCTACTTCAGACTTCATGATGCAATGAAAATCAGCTCTAAGAGGAAGTCCTGGTTCAAAGTAGACGTCCAAAATGAGTTAGACAGAAGTCAAAGAATATAAAGAAGGGACCCAAGAGGAATGGAAAGAATGCGAAAAGTAGAAAAGTATAAATATGAAAGTAAATTATTTCTAAACATTACATGTATAGATTACTTAAATAACGGTTTGTGTTCCTGAAATGAAATTATGTATTGTGAATTTGTTGTTGTTGTTTTTTTCCTCTTTCCTTCCTTTTTTTCTTGTTTTTTTGGTAATCTTTTTCTGTTCTTTTTTCTCTTCTTTTTGGGTTTATTATTTATATTTGATTGTATTTGATTGTTAAATTAATAAAGCTTAATTTAAAAAACAAACAAAACAAAACAAAGTAGACCCCCAAAACATGCATGCCAAGGACAGTTTGTAACTGAGAGTCATAAGAATGCCTTTGCAATGCAGAACGCTGTGAGAAAATATACAGCAAAAAGAATAAAGAAGATTCAGGCAAAAACTTAACAGAAAAACCAATTATAATGTTAAAATGCAGCATTGAAATCTTGGTGTCTGGGTGCCTCAAGTGCACACTGCTCTGTTTCCTTCATTCTGTCTGTCTGCTATTCCTTTTTTAAAAGAAAGAAAGAAAACAACAACAGTAATGGTCACAGCCTAAAGCAGGGATAGGGAAGCTGTGACCCTCCAGATGTTGTTGGAGTACAATTCCCATTATCCTTGACCACTGGTCATGCTGGCTTGGGGTGATGGGAGTTGGAGTCCAAAAGCCTAAGGAGGGCCACAGGTTCTTTCCCTGGAAAGCTTGGAACCACAGAGAAGTCACTATTAATTGACACTAGGATGCGAAGCTGTGCATTTAGGAGATGGTGGTGAAGGAGAAAGTCAAAACAGGAGTCTGGCTTGTTTCCATTCTGGTAGCGCAAGAAAGTGGGAATTTAGGAGTATCTGACTTGCAACCAGTTCAGCAAACGAACAGGGAAAAGAAAAGAGCACAGGGAAGGCAAGCAAGTTAAGAAGAGAATAAGAAGTGGCTGCAAAAAGTCAGCAAGCAGCCACAGAAAGCAACTGTATTCCCTTTAGCCAGCAGGTGTTGCTCTGGCAATAGGAAGAGACCAGAGAGCAGCAAAGGCTATAAAGAAACAACTGAGCTGCTTAAAAATAATAAAAATAAGAAAATAACATGTCCAGGCAATACAAGGGCCAAATGAAACCCACAGCCAATGCTTTGGAATTCCTCCCCAACTAGCTCAATGGTCCAGCTGTCAAAGGGAATCACAAGGTCACACGTTCTACACACATCCACGCACGTTCTAGCCTGTTCCCTTCAACTACTTGGAACTGTTATAATAGCCGCTCAATACAAAACCCAACTAAAACATGGCAAGTCACGAAGGCTTCCCCCCGTCCCTGGCCTCCATTTCAGCGCTCATTTGCCTATTGCTTGGCACAGCAAACACTTTTTGTTAGCATGAAGAGGAACAGTAGCAAGGCCTTTATACTCTTGGAATATTGAGGGAGATGGAAAAGCCCCAAGACCTTGAAAATAATAAAAGAGAGAATGCATCAATTCAGAAAAAGGGCACACAGCAAAAACAAGGAAATTCAAGCACAAGTAACATACTAACATGATGGGTGAGGCTAGGTAGCCCACTTGAATCTGGTGTGTGAGGGTTGTTGTTTTTTGGGTGGGGGGCATGAATGTTCCTCCCAATTAGGTAATAACAAATTTTCCCAGTTCCTTATGGAAAACGCAGGGCAGGGCCTACTGCAAGTGAGGCTTTGTTGGTGGTGCTGCCCCTGGGGACTGCCTGCTGGGTGTTAACCCGTGACAAGGCCTTCTCAGCTTCCGTGTTCCTGCATCTGTCTCCCTCATTACTCAGTTTAAGGAGGAACTTAAAAGCATTTCTGCTTTCACCTAGGCAGTTGATGACTGAAAGATACTGTTCCTGGTAACCCTGAAATCACTAGCTGAGAGAATGTTTTTAACTGTTTTTAGAATCTTTCTACAATGTTTTTATATTGGTGTGTTTGCCATTCTGGGCTCCTTCATGAGGGAGGGCAGGATATAAAATGAATGACTAAATAAATAAATAAATGGGATACATAAACACTGAGCCACTGACAGTTTTCTATTACCCAAGCCATCTGATACATGATCAAGCACGTTACCTTAATTTCCTGTTAGGGAGGAACAGTTAATGTCTCCCAACTGCTGCAGCACAGTAACTATTGACAGGTACCAGTAGTTAGTTTGGTACGGGGAGACTAGATTGGTAAAAGCAAGGAGCCGATCCCAAAGTAGTAACGCATCCTTATCAAAACATGGGACATTCTTCCAACTAAAAATTACTCAGGACAGTTTTTGTTGCATAATTACTTTGATTTTTCTGGTGGCTTCAGTCACTGACTACTAGATTAAATTCAGATTTAATCCATACATTCTGACAAGGCTTCAGTCATTTAAGACATCCACCACTCCAAAGTAATGGCTAAATAAATTCCTGAACAGGAGGACTAGCTGAGTTAGCCAACAGAACAATGGGGTGAATCATTATCACCATGGCCTCAAGTTAATGTAGATTCCCACCCACCCCTGTTCTTGTCTTGTCTATGGGTACCAGAGCATGAGAGATGGTGAGTGAACCAAGTCAGCATAAATTTCCCTCAGAAATGACAGACAGCAGATAAAGAGAGGAAACAGAGGAAATGGGTCTGTTTTCTGCAGCTGGTTTAACTCAGTGACAAAGCGAGGTATTAAGGGTGATCCTCATTTGTGATCAAACCAAATTGCTTTTTTTTAAAGTCAACAGCAATTGCTAGACATTACCAGGGTGGCGGAGAAGAGAAGATGCAAGAGTGTTTTGTTTGCTTTTGACAGCAGCCTCACATGCGCCATGACAACTACTTCTGGTTGAGGTTTCCATATTACTCACCAATGAGAAAAGAAGTCAACAGCTACAACTATATATGAGAATCCAGGAGCACCTTTTGGCCTAGAGATACCTCCAAGGCATGTAACAAAACATGCCAGTAACAAAAAGTAAATGTCCCATAAGAAGCAATGCTTCCTCCCTCAGAACTTGGAAACGTATAAAATAGAAAAAGACAACCAGAAGGCAAGATATCTCAATAAAAACTAAATAAACAAACTATGTAGAATGCACAACCCAAGGAATACACAGTCTGAGCAAGCGTATTCTGATCGACTCACTCCTGTATGCCAGCCCCTCAGCTCAGATTTCTGTATTGTGAGAATAATATGCCCATCCCTCATGCTTTTGAACAACTGCAGACATGTAACAGACTTGTGTTGAATTCCTTGTCACTATCCTGAGGGGCAGGGAAGTACAAAAAGCTAATGAAAGAGCCTGTCACTATGGGTATATATTTTTTTATTTTCAAAACTCCAAAGAGGAAATGGAGAATGTGAAGACACCACTGCCATCCTTTCAGCTTGCTCTGAGAAATAAGATGAGATGATGCTCTTCAATTTTCTTTCAAAAGCAGCTGAGTTCAGTGAACTCTTTTAATGAGGATTAGAGGTGAGGCAGAGAGCAAATGGTCTCCTAGCTGAGGGGAACAAATGCATTCCATTTTCAATATCCCTCCCCAGCCCCCAACACCCTCTGGGCTGGGAGGCTCATGCATATTTGACATGTTTTCCGCTCAGACAGTAATTTCAGGAGCAGCTTATCTCATTCTGGTTTATATGGCTTTAAGAAATACAAATATTCTATGTTCTTTATGGAAAGCTCTGATCCTAGTATAACTACAACAAGGACCCTGAGAATTCTAACACGAATCAGACCCATTTTAAATTCAATAGCATTGTTCACATGGCACCCTTAATATATTATTGGGATGCAACGCCCATCATTCCTGACCATTGGACATACTGTCTGGGGCTGATTGGAGTTGTGATCCATGTTGGCTATTCCTGGCTTATAGTGATGGCGAAAACCATGTGGCAACTGAAAATACATTTAAACTCACTCACATGCAGAATATTTATACAACAATCCTGTCTAATATACAAGAAAGGGAACTGTGTGTACATTGATTTGTCTCACCTTAAGAACTGATCAAGGTGGGGAACTTCTGGTCTTCCAGTTCTCTTTATCCCTGACTACTGGGCATACTGGTTAGGGGTGATGTGAGTTGCAGACCAATTACAACTGGATGGCAACAAGTCTCCCACCATCCTAAACTACTTCTCTGTGGTTTAAGAACTGCCTGGTTGGATCAGGCTAAGATCCATCTGGGCCACCATTCTGTTTCCAACAGTGGCTAGTCAACTGCTTCCAGGTATATTTACAACCACAGCATGAAGGCAACATCCTTCTATTTGTCCTCTGGCAGCTAGTATTCAGAGCTATATTGCCTCTAAACATGGAGGTTCCATTTAGTTGTGGCCAATAGCCAAATGTTACCATCTGCAAATTTATGCCGAGACCTTGCTTTCTATTTGTGGTAGATGGTGCCTAGGATTGTACAGGCTGCCTGATGGTTGAAAACTGGATTAAAATGTTCTTAGACCCCTAAATTCAAATATTACAACACAGTAGAGGGAAACAAGAGGCTTCTGGGACCAGGATCCAGTATTTCATGAGAAGTTTCTTGGTAATGAAGGTATACATAGTGCAATTTTATAGGTGTCCATTCAGAACAAATCCCATGAGAATTACTGCTAGGTAAAAGTGCAGCCACGAAATTAAAAGACGCCTGCTTCTTGGGAGAAAAGCAATGACAAACCTAGACAGCATCTTAAAAAGTAGAGACATCACCTTGCCAACAAAGGTCCGTATATTAAAAGCTATGGTTTTCCCAGTAGTGATGTATGGAAGTGAGAGCTGGACCATCAAGAAGGCTGATCGCCGAAGAATTGATGCTTTTGAATTATGGTGCTGGAGGAGACTCTTGAGAGTCCCATGGACTTCAATAAGAACAAACCTATCCATTCTGAAGGAAATCAGACCTGAGTGCTCACTGGAAGGACAGATCCTGAAGCTGAGGCTCCAATACTTTGGCCACCTCATGAGAAGAGAAGACTCCCTGGAAAAGACCCTGATGTTGGGAAAGATGGAGGGCACAAGGAGAAGGGGATGACAGAGGACGAAATGATTGGATGGTGTTCTCGAAGCTACCAGCATGAGTTTGACAAACTGTGGGAGGCAGTGGAGGACAGAAGTGCCTGGCGTGCTCTGGTCCATGGGGTCACGAAGAGTCGGACACGACTAAACAACTAAACAACAAAAGTGTAAAGGATTGCAGCCTAACTTACCGGTATACCTGTGATAAGCCAAAGGTTTTTTGCTGCAGGTACAAATTTTCCTTTCAGTTAACTGTCAAAAGGCCCAAACAATTAGCTGTGGGGCAACTATTGAAGATCCTGCTGCAATGAAGGCTCCACAGACAACCCCTCCTCATTTCCTCTCTGCGACAAGTTTTATGTCAGGAAACAGTCAAAACCTAAAATGGTACTTCCAGCTTGTCAGAAAACTACAATTACCTGTTTTGTAAAAATATAAAAATCCAAATGCATCTAGAGTTAAAACTGTTGACAACACAGCTTTTAATCTGAGTGTTCCACAATACCAGTGAGTATTGAACTTGCTTATTTTAAAGCAATTTTTACCTGATGCTGTCTTCAATTATTCCCATATTCAACAAAAAAGCAAATATTAAAGGTGCCCTTGCTTTCCTAAAATAGATAGCTGATCTTGTTTGCCAATATTGTATGATTACTTGTAAGAGAAGCTATGCCCTTCAGGATCATTTCTTTCTAAAGGAACAGAAATGTAACAGTAAATATGGAAGTTAAAAATTGTATCGTTAATTAAGATAGCAACTGATATCTAGCTGATATCTGGAAGTAAGCTTCACTGAGTACAATTGAATTTACTTCCTAGTGAACTACCATAGAATTGAGCTGTAAAAGAATTGTTCCATTATATAGTCATTGTTTTAAATAAGTCTCTACCTAGAACTTTGTAAGAAATATATGAACTTATACCAAAAAAGTTGCATGTTAAGGATGAATGATAATTATAATAGAATAACCGCCTAGCAAGATGATTCTACAGTAGTAAACATGAAATAGTCATAAAAGTGTTTGGATAGCTGTTGCCTATTCCCTGCCTATTACAGTGGGAAGCCAAACTGCTGTAAGCTACTTCAACACACAAAGCTAGAAAGATGGCAGCATGCACTGAATTAGAAGTAAAGGAATGTAAACACAGATATGTTCCTCCTCTCAGGCATCTGTCCCACATTATTATTACTACTACTACTACTACTTGTTACTGGTTCATATGGAGGAACTGAGTTAGTTTTATATTTTAGGACTCATACCCAATCTTCTTCACCAACATCACTGTGCTTTGAAGACAGAGTTGTTGATAAATCTTTTAGTTATAAACAGAGCTTATACCTGTAATTAAAATGAGCTGATAAAGCAGTCTTGGAGGATAAAGGATGCGTGGTGAATCCTAGTGGAATTTGTTCCACACAGAGATAAGAAAGATAATCAGATAAAGCACTTGAAAGTATTTTCCAGCAATAATCCAGAAGTTCTGAAGTCGTACACCTGTGGTCCTGGCTGAGCCATCAAGTGTTTAAAGTTCTGTAACATAAAAAGAGCATTCTCCCAGCAGGTTGCATTTCATCATTTCTGCAGCAAAAATAATCCCCCCTAGCAATGTCTGACCTAATTACACACAGGTGAATGTGCAGAAGGTACAAACCACAGGTGTCTTTGTCTCTGGAGGCCTTGCGAACAAAGCATATTCAAATGTCCAGCCACTGAGACATAATGCACCTCAGAATGCACATGGAAAAAGCATTTGTTTGAAAGCTTGTCCTTGGTGTGTAGGTTTTCTATATGGAGCAAGATTCTGATATAGGAATGCTTTCAAACAAATAGTATACTACAGAAGTTTTGAGGTGGATTAATTGTGCAATAAGACTACGGCACTTGAATGTTTGAATGGGCTCTTAGTGGGCTTCTGTAAATCTCAGTTTAATTTACAAATGGGCCTCTATAAATTTCAGTTTAAGAGAAGACAACCTATCCAGAATGAATGACAGCCTTTTACAAACAAAATAGGCATTTCACTATACATATTACTATGAGGATGAAAGTCAAACCTCACTTTAACTCCAGCTTCCAATTCCTAAAATAATACAAAGAATGTAGGAAGCTATCTTATAGAGTCAAACCACCAGTCCATCCACTCCAATATTGTCTACAGAGACTGGCAGCACCCGTACTTAAACAGGGTCTCCCCACTCCAGTACAATCTAGAGGTGTCAGGAATTGAACCTGGGTCATTGTGAATCCAAAGCATATGCTCTGTCACTGAGTTATGACCCTTTCCGATAGACATAGACCCCTTCAATGAAAACAGGGGGGTGGGAATAATATGCCAACTTGTCACCTGTAAGTTATTGGCCACTCATGACAGACAACAACTCTTCAAGGCCTGCTACCTGAGTTGAAGAGTTGAACATGGGACCATTGTTATGCAAACCATGTGTGCTACCACTGAGGTATCACCCTTCCCAGGACCAAGGGCACTATAAATAAGACACAACATTCACATGCAGCTGGCAGAAGTTTTATTTGATCCTCTTGCTCAGCTATTATAAGCTAAAGAAGAGTTAAAAGATACTTTTAACAGAAGGATCCTGCAACACTTGACAAAGACTCGCAGCAGGCCTGGGCCCAAAAAGGGTTTCTGGGCGCCAAAACTGGTTCAAAAAATGGGTGTATGTGCAAATTCAGAGATCTGCTTTGAGAGCTCTTACTCCCTTTGCCCCCACACCTCTCACAGTGGTCAGGCTACTACTATCCATCTGGTATGTCACCACATACCCTCCAAAATTCAACAAAGTTGTCTCTCCTTTCATCACCTGGAATGGGGGTATGGATGAGGGGGGGACTGCATGCAGCAGGGATGGGGATCCTTCTAAAAAAAAATTAAACTCCAATTCACATCAACCTCAGAAAGACAAATAAATGGTCAAAGATGACTGGAACTGTAGTCCAACAACATCTGGAGGGCCACAGCTTTACATCCCTACACCAAAGCACTGGTTCATAGATAGCTTAGAATATATAGGTGCAGAAGGTTTGGATACTTTGACCCAGAATCGACTGTATGGGACTGGCAGAATTGATGAGCAGAATCCGTGACCAGGGAGAAGAGTCGGCTGAAGAAGATTGGAAAAAATTTAAGGACTATTTACAGAAACATTGTAAAATTTAAGAAAGCTAGATGGTGTTGGATTGAAACTGAGAGGTTTCTAGCTGCAATAATATATAAGAACATAGATGGGGAAAAGAAAGGGTTTGAAAAATAAGGTAATGTTATAAGCTGTAATGCTTTAAATGAAGGATTTGCTGAACAAATAATCTTAATTGGGATACAAGAAGGAGAAGTATGAGGAGGTCCGAGAAATTTGTTATTTAAAAGTATGGTTTATGAATTTTATGTCTGTGTTTAATGTTTCTGTTTGTTTTGTTTGTTTGTTTAAAAAATTGGAAAATTTAATAAATATTCTTTAAAAAAAAAAATACTTTGACCCAGAAAACAAAGGCTTCATTTGAAACTAATGGAGGGCGGGCGGGTATAGAGAACATTTAGATAAAACAGTCAATTGCTTTAATTTTCTCCTCCCACGTCTTCCCCCAAATGTTGTCTCCCAAGGTTTTGACTTAAAGAAAAGAAGATTTGGAACAGTTTCAAGGCAAATCCTCCATGCATCAAGTTCTATGGAGGGCTAAAATGTGTTAGGAAAACAATCAGAGACAAAAGCTACATCTCCTTAAAGAGCTTCTCAGATTTGCCCAAAACCTGACAGACAGTCATACCCTGGTGGCATGTCAAGTTTCAGGTCATTGGTTTTGAGGCTGAAGCTGCTTAATTATTTAATGGGGAAGTGCTGTTCAACATGAAAACTGCAACCACTGTGGATTTTTCTTATTCTAAATGCACCTGTGTTGTATTTTGCTTGCTGACAAGCCTGTTCCTTTCATTTAGGCCAAGTTTTAGATAGAAGGCACCGAAACTCTTACTGGCCAAAGGCAAGTCATGCCATCTAAGAAACAAATCCAGTTATCTCCAAACAGGGTCAAGGTTCCCAAACTAGATGTCTGTAAGAACAATAGCTATTTCCAGCTATTGTAGAAAAGGAATTTTTTTACTACAGGGCAGGATCAAGTGGGATGTTGTCTTAAGGATTTCCTACAGATTCTTATTTATTTATAGAGATTGGAGACAAGGGGATGAGGACAAACATACAGAATAAGACGTCTCATGCATCTTCTCAGTTTTTCCTGCACAGGTTTGCATTTTGCTGTGGATCATTAAGGGAAAAAAACACACAAACAAACCAAGCCTTACATTTGTATAAAATGGCTACATCAGCCTCCAAGAGTCCATTCACTATTTCAAACACCTTAAAAAAATTAAAGGGTGGAGGGAACAGTACCAGCACTTCGTAAGACATGAATGAGCAATTTGCCAAATATATTGTGAAATCCTTTCTCATGGCTCTAGTGTGTGGTACAGAACCAGCTGAACTATTTTAGCTCTTCTGGGGCCTGACCTGGATAGCATATTGATGTACGCTATTCTGAACTCTTCAGACAAAAGGTAGAATATAAATGCAACAGATAAGCAGGAGTCATTGTGCAATCTTTGCAGAGTACTCCTCTCTCATGTGCACATACTTGCACAAATGCCCTGATGTAAAAGAGATGTGTGCACTAAAGTATTGCCCTATTACTGTGATAGACACTGGTCTGTCCCCATTCAAGGAAAGGTACAGAAACTTATAGGCTATAATGTTTTGGTTTTTTTAATTTAGGAGGGAAGAGCTTTATGCAACTGTGCACGGTATGTGCAAAATGGACAGAGATTTTAATGTTTTGTTTTCTATTCTTTCTTCCTACTATGAGCTCCACCCACTTTTGATTCCAGCTCCACCCACCCTTGGCCTGAAGCCTTGACTGATTTTCTCCATACATCAGTGGCCTTTTATAGAAAAACCATTCCTTACTGCTGCCATGTAGAACAATTGTATAATGTATCCAGCAACAATACACAGGTGGACTGTGAAGATAATTCCATGTTCAAAATGGGCATATTACCTATCTTCACAAACACATATACAAATATACTAGATTTTGAGATCACTTAGAAATCTGATTCCTACAGATAACAACGTTGAAAGATCCCTGCTGGATCAGAATAAAGGCTTATCTAGTCCAGCAATTTGTTATCAGAGTGGACAACCAGATGCCACCTGAAAGTGCATAAGGAGAATGTGAGTTCAGTGACACTAATGTCCTCTCCAACAACGGTTATTCAGAGGTCTAGTGCCCTTGATATTTGAGGGTATATTCTACCATCTTGACTGATAGTGATTGATAGCTTTGTCCTCCATGAATTTGTCTAACTTGCTTTTAAAGCTGTCCAATTTGGTGGCTACCATCACATCTTTTAGTAGCAAATTCCATGGTTTAAATAAATCCTTTTGCCTGTCCTGAAGTTCTCAACATTCAACTTCATTGGAGGTCTCCTAGTTTTAGCACTGTAAGAAGGGAGAAAACCGTATCTCCACGTTCTCTATACCATGCCTGATTTTATACACCTTCATCATGATCCTCTTACTCACTTTTCTTCTGAACAAAACCCCCCAACATTGTGACATCTCCTTCAAGGGAAGTTGCTTCAGCTTTGAACATTTTGGCTGCCACTTTCACTGGTATTAATTTTGAGGGATCACAACTAACATTTTTTCAATTAGCTAAGCCATTAGTTGCTCTTCTAAAAGGCTATTCCATCCAAATAACTTTGCTATTTGAGCAAATGATTGCAAAATATTGTCCTGAGACCACTGATATTTTTTCTTTTCTGTCAACTCTGGAAGCACTTCCAAATTATTGCCTATCAAAACTGTTTATTTCTGGGAATCCCAGAGCTTTTGTTTATTTTCTCCCTGTCTCGCTTTCTGCAGGCCTATTGAGAACAGTTTATCTTCACTCCCTTTTGACTCTAGTCACGGCCCATGAAGTGGCTGTTGTCTCCCCTTATGTCAACATTATGTGGCTGAAGCTAATATATCACTGGCTTCTATGACATCAGTGGCTTCTGAAGTGTTCTCTTTCTATGTGACACAATACCTACGAAAAGCTACAAAAACAACCCAACTTACAATTAGAACTGAGCAGAGACATACCTAGGGGTTGGCGAAACCAGCCCCTGCTTGGGGGCACAGGCCGGCGAGGGGCACAAAAATCATGTATCAGACCATGGAGTTTACAATGTACTGTATATGTGTGTGGCGTGCCTCTAGAACTGGGTAATTACAAGTGATTGGTTATCCTTTGAAAAACTGGACTTTAATATTCAAAAAGCATATACCGTATTTTTTGCTCTATAAGACCCACTTTTTCCCTCCTAAAAATGTGTGTGCGTCTTATGGAGCGAATGCAGGCTGTGCAGCTATCCCAGAAGCCAGAACAGCAAGAGGGATTGGTGCTTTCGCTGCACAGCCATCCCTCTTGCTGTTCTGGCTTCTGAGATTCAGAATTTTTTTTCTTGTTTTCCTCCTCCAAAAACTAGGTCCATCTTGTGGTCTGGTGCGTCTTATAAAGCAAAAAATACAGTACTTTGCAGAGCAGATAGAACCAGATTGAGGTTCTAAGAGAAGATCTCAAATACAGTGGTACCTCCGGTTGCGAATGGGATCCGTTCCGGAGGTCTGGTTGCACCCCGAGGAATTCGCAACCGGAGGACCGCTTCTGCACAGGCATGCATACAGCAAAACCTGGAAAAACACTTCCGGGTTTGCCGCGTTCACATCTCGAAGTTTACGTATCCAGAGGGATACATAAGCGGAGGTACGACTGTAGTGAAATAAGCATTTACGAGGGATGGTGAAGCTGTGGCTCCCAAGATGTTATGAGATACAACTAAAATGATCCCTGCCTGCTACAGTGCTGTACATTACTTAGCTATGCAAGAGGAAAGGAGAGAGCAAAGATATAGGACACGTAGGAAACATTTAGTGCTTTTCAAAGTGTATACATCTCAAGGCAAAAGGATGACTCAACTCCCAAATGTATCTGTCAGTGGTTGATGTTTATGAACCATGCAAAGGGAGGTGGGAGAGAGAGAGAAGTCCCAATGCAATGCCACATTTGGTGAGGTTCAACAATTTGTTACATCAGAGCTTCTTAGCGTAAGATTGTAGGGTAGCTTCAGCTTGAAAAAAATCTCTCCTGTGGTGCACAGTGCCTTGCTTTCCTTGTCTCACAAAAGTGCAGGCGTCTCTCTTTTAAAAGCAGGACAGAATTTGCAATACTTCCCTTCCTCACTTAAACAGCTGCTTTTGGGATAATGGACTCTAGCAAACGGGCAGTTTCAAGAAATCTGTGGTGTTTCTTTTTTAAAAAAGAGACGATTACTCTGACAATATGAGACTCTCCAATGCTTCCTTCTCCAAACTTTCATGTTTGGACATAGCAGATCGCTAGGGACCCCTAATTCATACCTGGCAAACCACCAAATGCAAGGGAAACCCAGATGAACACTGAAATAGCGGAATTTTTATTCCTTGCTGTTCCAACAGTACAGTCTCTACCACAGATCAGTTGGGGGGGGGGGTTCCATGCATACCATGTACTCGTTTACAGACTTACAAGTTCATACAGCTACACTCCTGTGAGTTTGCAAGGCTGGTTCGAGCAGATGGCTTGGAAATGATCTGAAAGAGATCCTAAATCATCCAGAGGAGTCATCAGAAAACTATGTCGGCTCCAAGCCGCAGGAATGATTTCTGAATTACCTATTTGACAGGGAATAGATGCTCTAGGATGCAATGCAGATTCCCTATTGGGGGTGTGGCGTAGGTTGCACCTGCAAACAAATGCAACAGGATCTGCATTTGCATGAACTGTGGATTGGTCTGGAAGTATTTGAGCTGGATTGTCTGCATGGAAAAAGAAGAAAGGCATGAAGGAGAAAGAAAACAGGGGCAAAAAGATTTGATGAAGTCGCATAGAGGCAATACAGTGCAGGTGAATAATTGAACAGGACCACAGATGCAGTTTGGTACTAGGAGAAAACTGTGACTGGTGCATTAAAATGGAAGCAGGCAGTTGTCAATATAAGAGAGAGCAGGTACAGCTGGTCAGTCATTTTCAGCTCCTGGATTGAACCAGGGACCTTCTGCAGGCAAGGCAGATGATCTGGCACTGTCGCATCCTTTTCACACTGGTTGTTCAACATAGGATGCCCTGTGCTTACTTGCTTGGCTTAAAATCCCCCAATCATAAGAAACGGTGCTAAGTTTGTGGTCTTCCTGTGAGGAAATAAAAGCAGCATCTGTACAAGTGATAATTTCCTGTGAAAATATCATAGGCATGGATACGTGAAAGATAGAAATCCACAGTCTATTATGTTACGAGAACTGTGCAGGCTCACATTAATTATCATGCAAAACCCGAATTCGCAGACACATGCAAACAGCAGTGAGAGATCAAAGGCAGTGCTGCACTCAATAACTCCCTTTAAAAGCTTCCATTCATCAAAGAGAAAACTGAGGCTTGAAAGAAGGTTGTATATAACTTGGAACACAGAGGATAGCAGCTTTCTTTTGAAATATCTCAGAAGCAATAAAATTATTCTATATACTTTCCTATGACACTAGAATGCCAGAAAAGGGATCAGGAAAGAACCACAATTCTGGCTCTAACCTTTGCACAGAATCAGAATAGTTGTGTCAAGTCTCTTCAGTCTCCCTTAGTCATTCCCTCCGTTTCCCCCCACAACCTGGTCATACTATTAATCCTGGGTTGTACAAATAGCAGCTCTTTTTCTCCTGCAATCCAATAAAGCACTTAAGCACAAGTTAAACACACGTCTTGCTCTATTGAAGACAATTAATGGCATTTGACTTTGCTGGATCAGTCTTCAGCACTCAGCTAACCTTGTCGCCACATGACACCTAAAGACTAAATCAGCCCTTCATTCTGCAATAAGATTATTATTCTTAATAATGTCCATGACACTTTAAAAGAGACAACTTTTCTTTTTTAAGAAAAGAAAAGAAAAAAAGTGGTTATTATTTCCATTTTACTGATGCAGATTGGTGGTTGGAAGACTTGTCCTAAGCAAAGGCTGACATGGTCTTTGCATTAAAAGAATTCAAGTTCTTTGTAAAGAAAAGCAGAATGAATAAATCATGCAAATTGAGCACATTTTTTTTTTATGAAGCATCATTTATTTTGCTTGTGCCAGACACCGAAAGGGACAAGGCATTATGCAAAGCACTATGACCCATCCCTTATCCCACAAGGAAATCCTGCCCTAGCCTCTATCAGTCTTCTGAGATTTCACCAGATAATGCTGAGAACCTTTCCAAGATTTACCTGTCAAAGACATTTGCTTTTCTAAAATTAAACAAAAAAAGGAGCCTGGGATTCTTAAAAAAGCTGAATTCTACAATGTGATCACAGATATGAGAAACCTGCCCAGTGAATTAATCCTGGTTCCAGCACCATGTCCAAACTTGTGTCTACTGCAATGCATTGGCTCTGAGATTAGATAATTCTTTTCTACGTCTGCGGCATTTTCTTTTGGAAACTTTAATTTGCAGGGTTGCCAACTCAGCATCTGTCATGGTCACTGCACAGTTGTTTAAAAAGTGGTGGAAGAAACATCACAAAATGCAAATTAACTGAAACCTCTCTCCTTCTGTATAAAGACAGAGCCCTGGTGTGGGGTAGACATATCTTTGCCCTGTGCTTCAGCTCAGCCACCAGGAAAGACTATCTGATCAAGAGGGACAAAGCAACAATAGAAAATCCATTAGCTTGTAGTTCTGGAGCATCACAGGTCTATTAGCGATTGACTGATTAGCCTGTCGGATGCAAGTCAGACTTTCTCAAATCTCTCTCTCAATAAACTGTTAAAAGTCAATACTGCACAGAATGGAAATTCAATTTAAGGTAAGGGGGAAAAAATGACTAATTATTCTTTTTGGAACTCCATTGATCTTCCCAGCTCCGGGGACTTGGCAGAAGGAACTCCTGCCAGATCAGAATGCTGGAGATGAAAAGGTACTCCTTTCAGAAAGGTGCCAGAGCGGATAAGAGCTAAATATTAAAATTGGAAATAAAACAATTCACCCTCTCTAGCGGCTGAAATTCCAGGCTGCCCCCAGAGAAGGTTAGAGAAAGTTTACAGAACTAGAAACAAAAACATCAGCCAAAACCACAGAACAGGGTTGCTAGAGTGCTATATAAGAAAAAACAAGTTGGGAACTGTTTTTGTTACCAAACAAAAGAAGGAAGCACATGAGAATTCTATGGACCCTATAACCTTTACCCATATGGGAGATATTTTTCTGTGACAGATCCTGTGTGGCTGGGGCAATAGTTAAATGGTACAACCATTAAGTCAATAGTGTTGAGGACACCCTGCTAAGAAGGAGGTGCTGATTACATTAGATGAGCAGACCCACACACCATGTTATCAGCCTCCATCTTCATGGGTGGGCCATTTAAATATCACCTTTGCCCTACTATATGCTTCCCAAAGTTGGGGACCTCCAAGTGGCTGTTCTACTGCGATGGCTGGGGCTGATGGGAGTTGTACTTCAACATCTGGAGGGCACCAGCTTGGGGAAGGCTGCCCGACTTAGCCTCAAATACATGTAACCAAAATGACATATTCTTTCCCCAGTTACTCCAGCCTCTTCCCCCACCCCCTTCCTCTGATCTCCCTATGTTGAGCATTAGATTGTAAGCTCCTGGGTGCAGGGCCTGGTCGTTGTCTTCTAGAGCACAATGTATGTGATGGTGCTATATAAATTAATCCTAACATCACAGAAACAGACAATTGTAGGGTTGGAAGCATCATCTAGTCTAACTCCCTGCAATGCAGGAATCCAACCTCTTGTGAAGGAGAGTCCACCACCTTTTTGGGGTAGTCATTTCCACTGTCAAACAGCTCTTACCACCAGAAAGTTCTTCCTAATGCTTAATCAGAATCTCCTTTCTTGCAATTTGAATCCATTGGTTTATGTCCTATACTCTGGAGCAGCAGAAAACAAATTTGCTCCATCTTCCATGTGACAGCCCTTCAGGTGTTTTAAGACAGCTATCATATCACCTCTCAATCTTCTCTTCTCCAGACTAAACATACCTAACTCTCCCAATTGTTCCTCATAAGGTCTCATGAAATATCCTACCTGCTCAGGAAGCAGTCATGGAAAAGAGATTTCTAGGTGGCTAGGATCACACTCACAGGGCTCCCTATGTGCACAGTTATCCAGAAAATAACTGGTTTACTTAAGCATCTTCTTCTTTATGACCATGCAGGTAGTTTTCAGTGTCTAGCACAAACTCTACATGCATTCCCTTGAAGTACTGCTGCTGTTTTGAGGTTCACATTTTCCAAGGAATAAAAGTCCTCTATTGCAGGTGTTGCAGGTATTGCCCACTTATTACATGGAAAGGCACTCAAGCGGCAGTATTTGCTGCTGTCTTGATGCTCTGGGCATTGAAAAGACATTCATCATTTTGTAATCCTCACCCAGTACATCAGTCCAGGCGGTTGGGATTATAAACAGTGATTGGTGTCTCAAAAATACTAATGTCATGTCTTTATTGCA
Source organism: Podarcis raffonei (assembly GCF_027172205.1). NCBI lineage: Eukaryota > Metazoa > Chordata > Lepidosauria > Squamata > Lacertidae > Podarcis > Podarcis raffonei. The sequence goes on along the minus strand of NC_070606.1, from coordinate 61,586,647 downwards.
AAAACGGGCAGAAGAACTTTATAGTTTCTTCAGTGTTACAACTCTTGAGTAATCTGATCAGCCTTGTATAAGAAAAGGTAAATGAAAAGAGAAAGTGAATGAGTTACTCTTTGCCAATTCATGAACGAACCACCTGCATTCAAGCTCTATCATTGCTGGCAAAAGCTAACTACCACAAGGGTGTCCTGTGACTCTGAGGATGGTGAACATAAGAATATAAGTTCAGTATCAGGCCAAATGCCATCTAGTCCAGCATCCTATGTCTATTGGAAACCTGCAACTAGGAGCTGAGCACAACAGGGCTCTCCTCACTTTTGATTCTCAGCAACTAGTACTCAGAACTGAGTACTATTGGTTACTATTTCTGACAGTGGAGGTAGAACATAGCCATCACGGCTGGTACCCATTAACACTACTAGCCCTTTCCCTTGGACAATCTTGAAAAGCAGCCACCCAAGCAACCTCTCCTATACCACAGATTTCTGCAGATGTGGAAGAACCACCCAAAAGTACCATGATATTTCCATCCCAGGGTTTCTCACCAACTTTCTCAGACACAGAGGAATCTGGAGGCAGCAGGAAACATCACAGTCCCGCCCAAACTTCAGGAGCAAAGTAAAGGTAAAGGTAAAGGGACCCCTGACCATTAGGTCCAGTCGTGGCCGTCTCTGGGGTTGCGGTGCTCATCTTGCTTTATTGGCCGAGGGAGCCGGCGTACAGTTTCCAGGTCATGTGGCCAGCATGACTAAGCCGCTTCTGGTGAACCAGAGCAGTGCACGGAAACGGTGTTTACCTTCCCGCCGGAGCGGTACCTATTTATCTACTTGCACTTTGACATGCTTTCGAACTGCTAGGTTGGCAGGAGCAGGGACCGAGCAACGGGAGCTCACCCCGTCACGGGGATTCGAACAGCTGACCTTCTGATCGGAAAGTCTTAGGCTCTGTGGTTTAAACCACAGCGCCACCTGCGTCCCTCAGGAGCAAAGTGCACCTGCTTTAATTAAAAAGGAGAACTCTACAAAGGAGGGAGGACCTGTGATACACTGCTTCCTGCATTACACTTTGGCTCTCAGTGGGCCCAAAGTTCCTAGAGCAAAGATAGGAAACTTGTGGCCCTCCAAATGTTATCAGACTCCAAATTCCATCATTCCAAGCCAGCCCTGCTGGTGGTCAGGGATGAGGGGAGCTGTCCAACCACATCCACAGCTTCCCCATCTCTGTCCTGGAAAAACTCGCAACAGGGTTCTTGTCACTGGCTGCCAGTTAGCCGATCAAGGTGCCAATTCTGGACTTCCACTGAAAGCTCTACTGTAATAGTTTTCAAACTTCTATGGTCCACTTGAAAACTGCCTGGGGTCTCAGTGGACCACTTAATCAACTTCCTACCCACCCCTCAGCACCGGCATCACAGGTCCTAGGACAAGGCCTTGCCAGCCTGTTCAATAAATCTAGTTCTTGTCAAAATGGCCTTGATTTCTGGTGTGTGTGTGTGTGATCAATCAATCAAGTACAGATATTTTAATTACTCCTCACCTTCTCTTTAGATCACCTGACTATGGTTTGCAGACCAGTCTGTGAACCTCCTTTATTCTCTGTCCACTATGCCCTGCAGTCCATCCTTGACTGGGATTGCAAATACCTTTCGATCTTGATCCCTCCTCCCCACCGCCCCGGGGGAAATTGCTCCTCTACAGATACCAGAGCGAAAAGCAAGAGAGAATCCACCCAGAGCTCTGAGCCCCTTCTCTGGTCATGGCCTTCTTATAAGAAGAACAGATGGAATTTTTGAGACCAAACATTAGACAGAAACATAACGAGTCAGCTGCACTGGGGTGAATCATTGTTCTTCTCCATGCTCCAGCTGGCCATCAACACTTTTAAAAGGATATGCTTGCTTATGAAAATGTTAACCCTTTCTTTTCATTTATTCCACGGATGAGGCATAAAAATGTGGAAGCCTGCTAACTTCTCTACTTCTCTGCACCACCGTGGATAAATATATGCTTCATTGCTGCAAACAGCACCACTTTTTAAAGGAGGTGGTTTTAGTGGGTGACTTAACTAGGGTCCAACAACAACCCTGCCAACGTTTTCACAGGGATGGGGAGCTGGTGGCCCTCCAGAGATTGCTGGTCTCTAAATCCCATCAGCCCCAGCCAGCTTGGCTAATGGTCAGGGATAATGGGAGTTGGAGAAATGGGCTGTAGTGCTAATTTGCATTATGAGTTGCCCAGTTTCATTCTTTAAGGCACGTAAGTGTTAAGTTAACAAGCTCTTTAATTGCATGAGAAAGAAGTACATTATTGTCTCATAAGCCTGTTTGATCAGGCCTATGTTCCACCTATGGGATATGAATGGCGCTGTGGTCTAAACCACAAAGCCTGGGGCTTGCCAATCAGAAGGTTGGCGGTTTGAATCCCCGCAACGGGGTGAGCTCCCGTTGCTCGGTCTCTGCTCCTGCCAACTTAGCAGTTCAAAAGCACATCAAAGTGCAAGTAGATAAATAGGTACCACTCTGGCGGGAAGGTAAACGGCGTTTCCATGTGCTGCTCTGGTTCGCCAGAAGCGGCTTAGTCATGCTGGACATATGACCCGGAAGCTATACGCCGGCTCCCTCGGCCAGTAAAGCGAAATGAGCGCCGCAACCCCAGAGTCATCCGCAACTGGACCTAACGGTCAGGGGTCCCTTTACCCCTATGTCCCATCTAGGCCAGTATTCTGTTCTCACAGTAGCTGCCCAGTGGGAAACGCTCAAGCAGAACCCATGCACAAAAGCACCCTCCCCTCCTCCTGCGGTTTCCAGCAGGTGGTATTCAGAGAAACATTACTGCCTCTGACCATGGAGGCAGAGAATAGCCATTGTGGCTTGTGGCCATTGACAGTCTGCATGAATTTAAAGCCTTCCTAGTTGGTGGCCATCATTGCCTCTTGTGGGAGCAAGAGAAGAAAGACACAGACACACACATTGGCTGTGACATTCACTCTCACACCTCCGCCATTTTGGACATCATCACAGTGGCTGTGTTCACAGGGTATCACAGCTCACTTGCTTGTATGACTTTGTCTGGAAAGGGTCAAGGCAGAGCTCTCATGTCTGGCCCAGGTACAATGACACAGACAAGTGACAAAAGGCAAGCCCCATGCCTTTCAAAGCCACAGCTCAAGGAGGCCCACCTCGCATTAGGCCTGCCTATGTTACATCAATGCATGTTCACTTCTACTAGTTTCCAAGCCACAGTGAATGTCTATTAAACTTTCAGATTGAGTTTTTCTCTGGTGGATGCTATTTATGTAGTTCCTATTTGTGTATTTATTTATTTTTACTAACAGCTGTGTGCCTGGGAACTCACTTTGGAGAGTTTCAGTATTTTTCCAATTATTTGCTGGTGCCATTCTAATATAATTTAAAATGTTTTTTCCGCACTGCTCTTATTCCATATCCTTTCCACCACTCAAAGCCAATCAGATCATTGTTCCCTCAGGTTGTTTTTGCTATGCTTTCTACTCTTCCATCCCAACCCAGTCAGTGTGTCTAATTTTAGAAGATAACAATACATTTCTCACTGAAAAGCGATGGGGACCTTTCTGGGTTCAGAAACTGGGGAGCAGGGGAATGTCTTCTTGCCTGAAAACAGGAGAAGCCACTTTAAAAAGGCAACGAAGAGCTTCACCCATCTGGCATCATACTTATCTATTTACAACAGCTTCAGGTCTCAGTGAGAACCATTCATAAGATCTTAAGAAACTGCCTTATACAGGCTGGTCCATCTATTATTGTCTGCACAAACGCAGCAGCATTCCGGGGTTTCTGGCAAAGGTATTTAGCAGCCCTCCCTACAGATTCTGGAGACTAAACTTGAGACCTTCTACATGCAAGGGAGATGCTCTATCACTGAGCTATGTTCCTTCCCTGGGCCTGTGGATAAAATGTTTTAGGGACAATTCAGACAAGCATACAGCTCTCAGAACTGCCTGAATTTTCTCTCGGACTCTCAGATGCATGTGCCAACTGCCTCCACTAGGAAATAAAGTGTGCTTGATCTAATATGAAAGCACTGTGCTGTGCTCTTTGATCTCAATGGGAATGTTGCACACACGGAAGTCTGTCTTGATGCCATGGCTTGATGAATATGCGCACATGTGAGCTCACAGATTGGAAACAGCCAAAGAGTCAAGTCTTCAGGTTTGCCAAGCACTCACTGTGTGACTTCTGCTCATGTTGGCAAGAAGTTCTCGCCTCAGTTCTCCCTTTGTAAAATGGAAACCATTGCAACTTTCCTCACAGGCTTGTTACAAGGTTGGAAGTCCACACCGCAAAGTACTTTGCAAACTACATGTGCACCGTCCATGAAAAACTGTAGCAATGAACAAATGGAAAGGACACGGAGACAAGTCATGGTGAACTGTGTTTGTAATATTGCTTTTTAAACGTTGCTCTTGATTGATTCATTGTACATTGCTTGGAGTGTGGTATAGAAAAGCAGGATAGGAATGAAACAGTGATGATGTCTTATCTCATAGAATCATAGAATCATAGAGTTGGAAGAGACCACAAGGGCCATCGAGTCCAACCCCCTGCCAAGCAGGAAACACCATCAGAGCACTCCTGACATATGGTTGTCAAGCCTCTGCTTAAAGACCTCCAAAGAAGGAGACTCCACCACACTCCTTGGCAGCAAATTCCACTGTCAAACAGCTCTTACTGTCAGGAAGTTCTTCCTAATGTTTAGGTGGAATCTTCTTTCTTGTAGTTTGGATCCATTGCTCCGTGTCCGCTTCTCTGGAGCAGCAGAAAACAACCTTTCTCCCTCCTCTATATGACATCCTTTTATATATTTCAACATGGCTATCATATCACCCCTTAACCTCCTCTTCTCCAGGCTAAACATGCCCAGCTCCCTTAGCCGTTCCTCATAAGGCATCGTTTCCAGACCTTTGACCATTTTGGTTGCCCTCCTCTGGACACGTTCCAGTTTGTCAGTGTCCTTCTTGAACTGTGGTGCCCAGAACTGGACACAGTACTCCAGGTGAGGTCTGACCAGAGCAGAATACAGTGGCACTATTACTTCCCTTGATCTAGATGCTATACTCCTATTGATGCAGCCCAGAATTGCATTGGCTTTTTTAGCTGCCGCGTCACACTGTTGGCTCATGTCAAGTTTGTGGTCAACCAAGACTCCTAGATCCTTTTCACATGTACTGCTCTCAAGCCAGGTGTCACCCATCTTGTATTTGTGCCTCTCATTTTTTTTGCCCAAGTGCAATACTTTACATTTCTCCCTGTTAAAATTCATCTTGTTTGTTTTGGCCCAGTTCTCTAATCTGTCAAGGTCATTTTGAAGTGTGATCCTGTCCTCTGGGGTGTTAGCCACCCCTCCCAGTTTGGTGTCATCTGCAAATTTGATCAGGATGCCCTTGAGTCCATCATCCAAGTCATTGATAAAGATGTTGAATAAGACCGGGCCCAGGACAGAACCCTGTGGCACCCCACTAGTCACTCTTCTCCAGGATGAAGAAGAACCATTGATGAGCACCCTTTGGGTTCGGTCAGTCAGCCAGTTACAAATCCACTGAGTGGTAGCATAGTCAAGACTGCATTTTACCAGCTTCTTTACAAGAATAGCATGGGGCACCTTGTCAAATGCCTTGCTGAAATCAAGGTAGGCTACATCCACTGTGTTCCCTTCATCTACCAGGCTTGTAATTCTGTCAAAAAACGAGATCAGGTTCGTCTGACATGACTTATTTTTCAGAAATCCATGCTGACTATTGGTGATCACAGCATTCCTTTCTAGGTGCTCACAGACTGTTTGCTTAATGATCTGCTCTAGAATCTTCCCTGGGATTGATGTCAGACTGACTGGGCGGTAATTATTTGGGTCCTCTCTTTCCCCCTTTTTGAAAATAGGGACAACATTTGCCCTCCTCCAGTCTGCCGGGACTTCGCCTGTTCTCCAGGAATTCTCAAAGATGACTGCCAGTGGTTCTGAGATCACATCTGCCAGTTCTTTTAATACTCTTGGATGCAGTTCATCTGGCCCTGGAGACTTGAAAACATCTAGACTAGCCAAGTATTCTTGTACTATCTCCTTAGTTATTCTGGGCTGTGTTTCCTCTGCTGAATCATTTGCTCCAAATTCTTCAGGTCGGGCATTGTTTTCTTTATTGGAGAAGACTGAGGCAAAGAAGGCATTGAGGAGTTCAGCCCTTTCTGTGTCCCCTGTTTGCATTTCACCATCTTCTCCTCTGAGTGACCCCACTGTTTCTTTGTTCTTCCTTTTGCTACGAACATACCCATAAAAGCCTTTTTTGTTGCTTTTAACCTCTCTAGCAAGCCTGAGTTCATTCTGTGCTTTAGCTTTTCTGACTTTGTGTCTACACGTGCTGGCTATTTGTTTGAATTCCTCTTTTGTGGTTTCCCCTCTTTTCCATTTTTTGTACACATCCTTTTTTAATCTTAACTCAGTTAAAAGTTCTTTAGATAGCCACCCTGGCTTCTTTAGGCACCTTCCATGTTTCCGTCTCATTGGTATTGCCTGAAGTTGTGCTTTTACTATCTCCCTCTTAACAAACTCCCAGCCATCATGAACTCCCTTTCCTTTTAGTATTACTGTCCATGGGATCTCACCCAGCACTTCCCTAAGTTTTATGAAGTCGGCTTTCTTAAAGTCAAGAAATTGAGTCCTAGTATGCTTGGCTGCTCCTTTCCGCTGTATAGTAAACTTCAGAAGAGCATGATCACTCACGCCTAATGATCCTTCCACTTCTACCCCACTAACCAGGTCACCAACATTGGTTAGGACCAGATCTAAAATGGCTGTTCCTCTTGTTGCTTCTCCCACTTTCTGGACAATGAAGTTGTCTGCAAGGCCAGTGAGGAATCTGTTTGATCTTTTCCAAGGCTTCCTATATAGAGGCATCCACAAGTGCAATCATATGAAAAAAGTGACATACTTGTTAAACAAGCAAAAGGCATGATTGAGAAGGACAGTATGTTATCACATCTCCTTAATGATAAATATAGGGCAAGCGAACTCATACTACTCTCTCTCTCTCTCTCTCTCTCTCTCTCTCTCTCACACACACACACACACACACACACACAGAGAGAGCAAGAGCGAGAGCAAGAGCAAGAGCGCGCGCGCGAGAGAGCTGGGCTTAACCATGTAATAGGCAGGCTGCCCAGAGCAGCAACTGAAAACATCCCCCCAGCTGCTCAAGCTTTCATCTTGGCAATGCTGATGGCTTGGCAAATCCCCAAGAGAACCAAACTGATTCTAATATAAGGTTTGTGGCCTAGAAGCTAACCTGGTAAAAATGCAACATGCTTCTGCAAATTGCAATGTTTTAATTTGCACCAATTTACTCCATGATCCCATTTCTTCTTACTATCAAAGCAAATCCATTTATCCATTCGCTTGCCTTTATTACCAATTCAGGGGGTAAACGTTATATTCTACAACTGTAATGATATGCAACAGATCTTCTTTATTCGTTCTCCATTGTCTATAGAGGGCAAATGAAGTTAGCTGCCTTTTATGCCTTTTTGGGACACAGCTGGCTCTGGGACAGCAGAACTTGTACCCCATCAAAGTGCCCAGTGGGCTTTCAACAAATCTAGGGTATGCCTGCCAACCTTGTAATTCCTTAGCCACATACCAGAGCCCTCTGGTTGCTAGATAAATCCCATGGATTTCAATGGTGCAATCTCCAGAAAACACCCCCAAATTACTGTTCAGAGCAGTTTCTAAAGATAGCAGTGTCTATCCATTTTTAATTTACTAATTCAAAATATTTATTCCCCACCTTTCAACCTCAGTTTCTTGGACACTGCTCTTTTGCGAAACCATTTTATTATGCCCACTGGCAGAGCACAATAGAGAGCGTAATAAATGGGAACATATTGTAAACATTTAGCAGCGAATCAAGCGCTGCTTTGCATGTTAGGTCTGTTCACAGGACAAAATCAGCATCTACTTGCAGGTCAGGTACAGGTATATTAAGAATCCATGAACAGATTGGCTCATTCATTTTGGATTCACGAACATAAAAGAGTGCTATCAATCAACCAAAGATTGGTTTAGATGCTAGGCTTTTAACTGATTAATTTATTAATTAAATTTACATATTGATAAATCTCAAGGAAAGCGCTGTTTTGAGGATTTTCAAGGGGACTATTTCTTTGGAGTAGGTGCAATTATAATTAAATGAATGCTGCCTCTTTTACTTAGAAAGCCCACCTTTAATTTTTTTACAAATAAAATTAATGACTCTACAAACACTGAATGCAAACAGGGAACCATGGCAATGTACAGTAATGGGAAGGGGACAGAAACCCCACTGAACTCATTGGGATGGTCATAAAGGCTAGTTGTGTCTACAAAAGTAGCGTGTACAGATCTATTTTGCTTTGGTCAGACATCACTTAAGACTACTGTTCTGGGCACTGAAGTTTAAGAGGGTATTAAGAAGGACAAACTGGAGCACGTCAAGAGGAGGGTGACATATTCTGGAGACCAAGTCGTATGAGAAAAGGCGAAGGAGTTGGGGGTACATTTGGCCTGAAAACAAGATAATTAAGAGGAAATATGAGCCATCTTCAAATATTTGAATGTCCGTCACATTAATGTCTCCTAATTTTGCATTGTTTCCAAGACTATTTTCAATGGCTTTTTTGCATTGTTTAAAAAACTATTTTAGGTGATTTCATGATATGTCTGTACATCAGCTTGATGATTCATAACCCAATGAATCAATATAATCAATGATGGGAAAAATTCGACCCCTCCGCTTTCTGTTTTCGTTTTTAATACGTTTTTGATGTATCTGGGGGAGAAACGAACACTTAACAGAACAACAAAGGACTTAAATAACCAAAAAATGGTTATGGCCCATCTGCATTTGATAACAGAAAACCAGATAAGCACATGGGTAACGCTGGGGAATGCAAGGCAAGCTGGGTTAAATCACAAACCGAAGGGAAATTATTTTTGCTTTGTTGTAGCTTATCATGTGGCTGGTTTATGAATGGCTGGTTTCTTCAGTGCTGCCTAAGGAAAGAATCCATAAATTCCCAAAATGGGCATATTGGTCTGGCACTTCTTCACTGTCAAGGGGCAACTTTGATTTCTTGGGTTGCCTCAGAGCAGCCCGAGCCAACCTGGAGCCATCCAAATGTTGTTGGAATAGGAATAGCTTTCGGAATAGCCTCCAGACAGGACAAGTAGTTTTGACAGTGGAACACACTGCCTTGGAAGGCAGAGAATTCTCCTTTTATGCAGAGGCTGCATGGCTACTTAGCAGGGGTGCTGTACTAGTGAATTTCCAGCACTGGTAGGGTGTTGGCCTTAAGGTTCTTTTCCAGACTCTAATTCTGTTTCTGGGTAGATTTGCATAGGATTGTGCTGTGAGTTTATTTTTCACCTGCACTGATTCTGATGCAGTTGCACAGTGGCAAGTCCCAGAGTCTCTGCTTCTTATGAATCCCATACATCAGGGTTGTTTTTTTGGGGGGGAGGGGGAGTTTAAAACCTGCCTTTTAAAGCTTTAATTGCACTGATTAAATGGATTAAAGCTTGTAACCCTAGTAATAAAAGTTTCCCACATCATGATTTTAATTGCAGGAGCGAATCGTGAGAGCGTTCCCTTGAACAAAAATTGTGGTGTGGTAAAAGCCTGCATTCGCTAAATTCCGTGGTCAAAATCTTTGTGGGATTTATATTATACTGGGTATCGTGTAGCAAACTTTCAAAAGATTGATTCCATTTCCCAAAGAATGTGGGTTAAGAGAGACTTTTAGGTCTTTCGACTTCCTACCACATTTCTTTCTTCATCCTCATGAGGGCACCGATTTATCTCCACACAAAAGTCAATCCATCATTTGAAGAGAGCTACTGTGCTTGAGCGCCTGTCTCTCTCTATAATATCAGGTGCATGTTTCACACTTACCTCACAAAGGGATTAAATCAGGTCCTGTCACTGACCACATGATTAGGGTCACTTGATCCTGAGCACCTTATCTGTCATCGTACAGACGGAATGCACCACTTTCATCAGTCTTGACGGTACAGAGACCTTTCCCTTACATGGTAGGTTTTAATCCCCAATAAGAGTGAATCATGTCTAGGCAGCAATCAGCATTTCCATAGCAGACCATAAACAAGGGGGATGACTGTGATCCCAAGCGCAGTTGCACCGAAGTAAATTAAATAGGTATCAATGAGAAGTGAATGATTATTTATTCTAATTTTTTTTATACCTAGTAAGAATAATAAACCTCCCAAGGGCAGGCTACAGAAAATAAAGTGCAAGAATAATTAAAGCACAAATATTGCACGTCATAGCAGGCACAAGACCTAAAAGGCAGGTAAAACGATTAGTGGAACTAAAAATTATAATCAAAAACGTGAGGAAAATGGAAAGGTTTTGGGTGGCAGTGAAATTATAAGCAAGAAGACACTAAGAGGATCTCTCTTGGAAGAGCATTTCATAATTTCAGTGCCCTCCTGAGGAGGCCATCTACATGGCAGCCTCCCATCTCACCTCAGACCAGGAAGAGAGCACCCTCAAAAGATCCTCTAGTGAGGATCGTGTTGTAGGAGCAGGCATCCTGTGTCATGATGAAGATTAAAACCAGCACTTTGAATTTCCAGGAAATAGACAAACTGGCCTAGCGCTTGGGTAATATGACCATAACACCTGGTCTCAGGCAGTTAGTAAACTAGCTGTCACATCTGAACTACTGTATTCAAAGGCAGTCCCACATACAGCAAATTACAGTAATCATAACTTGAAGGATGAAACATTTAGGGTCATGTTCGTTCACGGGGGCCTCCTTTGCCATCATTCTGAAGCTGTTTTTCCACATATATTTTAAAAGATAGGTTTGAGGAACAAAATATACACCACAACACACACGTTGTATCTATCAACCCTGCTCATATGTTTAATCAAAAGTGAATAAGCCATCTGTCCACATGTGTGTGGTTCTAATTGCTCATTTCAGCTTTTTTTGCGCAGTCTGCAAACAGACCTACATCTCTTTTCTCATCTAGCCCAGTTGTGGCACGGGGACAGGGGGAGGGGAATGAATTGGATTAATAATGAGCCAATTTTCTGAAAGACTTTGCTGTTTCCCTTCTTAACAGGTACAGCTACTGGTATGCTGAAAGCCAATTAAATTAGTGATAATTAGCCACTGAACATCAGTGCCCCTGTCAGCTAATTACCAAAATCACCCCAGTGGCATTAAGAACTTGTAGGCTCCTTTAAAGAAAAAAAAATGCAATCAAAATTATGCATTCTGGGTGAGATGTGCAAATTCTCTTGGGTGCAATCCAGAGAAAGCTCTGAGTATTTAAATCCCATTGAAATCAATGGGGCTTGAATGCACAATTAAGCACTTAAGACCCATTGATTCAATGGGACTTAACTCTGCTTTGATTATGCCCAGTGGAAGCAATCCAGGGAGATCTGTACAAGCAGCAGCTTACGTCCAGCAGGGTTCATATTATCAAAACTAAACACACTATTAAAAAAACACAAAAAGTAACATTTATTTATTTATTTATTTATTTATTTATAAAACGCCTTTGAGCTAAACAGAAAGAGAGGTGGAGAAATGCCTTACATGGTAATTTTACAAAATAAAGAGGTTCAGGAAAGCTACAAAAGGCTTCCCCATATAGTTAGTTTTGACACATCAAGAGGATGCCTTTTGGGTGTTGGAAGAATTCATGGCTTACTGAAATAAATGCTGTCTGCTGTTAGTAGCTAGGTGTACAGAAGCACATTTCCAATGACTCTGTTTGCACATAGTGCTAAAACTACAGTTAATCTTCCTTGTGGCCACATCAGAAGGAAGTGGAGGGGAAAGTGTGTGAACCTGAGGCTCACTATGGCTTGCCCTCCAAACACTAAACCATGGTTTAGTGTAGATGCTGCCAATGGCAACTCTTTGTGCCTGACAGCCTCCCCAAAATAATTCTTTGCACACACCTCATGTGTGTCTCACTTTCTCTCCAGAAGATGTCTTGCCACATCACACAGCAGGGTCTTCACGGCAAGGAACAATGCATCAGTAGCGACAAGCTGGTCATGGTGGGAAACACAGCCAATTTAATTTAACAGAAGGGATTCACATCATGGCGCACAGTTGTCCATTAACAGAACAAACACCATTCTCACCATTGCCACCGCCACCACACCCTGCACTTGGCAATTGAAGCAAATCTTCCATGAAAATACATTTCCTATAATGTCCTGGTCATGGTTGGAAGGAGCTGCAGCACATTTCCATAAAGCCACCATGTGGAAAATTGCCTTGCTGTTCAAATGGACTAATGTGAAAGAATTTCCTTTTTCTAGTTGAGAGCCTCAATCGTTTAAAAGAGACAGAGACTACAATATTATCAGGTCACTTGCCAGCAACAAGGAAGGGGCCTCCAAATTAAGGCTGCAAATCAAACAGCTTTAAATAAAAAGCAAAACCAAGTTGCACACCACCACCCACTGGAAATAATCATGTATACACAGCAAGCTACTAATCAGAACTATTATTGTCATTACTGGGGCACATATCAAAAAGTCAGGCCAGGGGCAGCTGACAGACACACTCCTGGGGCAAAAAACCCCCCTGTACCGCCCAACTTTTCACAAACTTTCATCTACTAAATAATGAGAAACCTAAACTAAACCCAAGCTGGGAAAGAGGATGGAAATTAATGTTCTGTCCTAGCAAGGGCCACAGTACAGACCTAGCTAGTGGAAAAATCAGTTTAAAAATGAAAACAACAACAGTGTAGCTTTCAGCTGAAGTTCAGTGCAGCTTACATCATCATCATCATCAGCTCCAGCATTTAAACTGTTTTTAATATTGTGCTTTGAACAACTTACAATCACAGAATATAAACTGACTAAAGCATCAGTGTAGATATCACTTCAACTGATAAACTTTAAAACCCGAAGTACAGTGGTACCTCGGGTTAAGAACTTAATTCGTTCTGGAGGTCCGTTCTTAAACTGAAACTGTTCTTAACCTGAGGTACCACTTTAGCTAATGGGGCCTCCCACTGCCACCGGACGATTTCTGTTCTCATCCTGAAGCAAAGTTCTTAACCCGAGGTACTATTTCTGGGTTAGCGGAGTCTGTAACCTGAAGCGTCTGTAAGCCAAGGTACCACTGTATAGGTTTTTCTAAAGTGCAAAGTAAGGTAGACCCTTGCATTCCCAGATGGGTTCCAACAACCCACATCTTCTCCTTAACCATGACTCATTATCGACTCCCCTGATAAAACATCAGCATTCCCAGGAGGCTCAACTTATATTAATTTTCATTCACCGGAGTCTGATGCAGCCCAGTAGTTGAGTCACACACTCTTACCTAATTGGCTGCCTCAGTTGTTGGAGGAAGCAACAAGGAGTATAAAAGGAAGGTAGCTCTATGATCACAAGGGAAGTCCCAAGGGACAGAAGCGTCTCATCCCCAGTGACAAAGCATCAAGGTAAACACTGGAGTGAATTAAGCAGGTGATTCACACACAGGTGAATTAAGCAGCTGTGCAAGTTTAGCAACAGAATGAGGAGAAGGAGCTGGGCCAGGAGGACAGGGCAGTCATCTCTACCCTCATTTTCCAATGAGTAAGTCCAATAAATGAAACAGTTTTGAAGGAAGAAAGTCAACAGGGGTGTGCGAGCTATCTGGTGTACTGCATAAAATGCAGTGCTATTCTTCTAGAAAAAGAGGTGTGGGAACTCACCATGAACACCTCCCTCATTCTGTTAGAATGGCAATGGCGCCCACCTGAGAGGTGCCAGAACTGAGTTCCAGGTGAAAGAAAGCCCCAATAAAGTGTTGGGTGTGCAGCAATCTACCTACGGGACAGAAGTTATGGGAGTCTGCTCAGTGCCATGAGCTCCTGTCTTTCTGGAACAAGCTCATTTCCTTCAGACCAAGAGAGCTGACATGAAGAACCTGAGAGAGGTTTGTGGATTAGGTCTTTGGGAAAGTAGCAGCCATTTCTCACACTCAGGGTGACAGTGTTAGTGGCTTTTGAAACTTAGAAGAAAAGATTAGTAAGACATGATAGAGGTTTACAGAAAGTTTCTCTTTCCCATAATCCTAGGACGCAGGGCCATTCAGTAAAACTGCAGGATAGGAGATCCAGGACAGACAAAAGGAAATACTACTTCATAGAACACCTTGCTAAACAGTGGAAATTTCTGCCATAAGATATGGTGGTGCCCACCAACTTAGATAGCTTTGAGCGGGAATTAGAGAAACTCATGATGGGCAAGACTATCAAGGGCTACTATCTACGATGGTTCTGTAACCTTCCCAGCATGCTAGGAAACAACACAAGTAGAAAGTGGCTCCTTGAGAAACGTAATGCAAAATCAAGAAGGTGCAGAGGAGCATTCAGTCAAAATAGGAGGCTTGCCAAGGCCTCTGGGTACCACAGACAGATTTCCTACAAAGGTTGGGTTCTGCTACAGCAGGCCAAAGGCACGGAGGGAGATCTTCTCTAGTAAATAATAATAAATCTTTATTGCGGTCCAAAGACCCATAGAACAATTTCAGAACAAAATACAGTTCAGACAGCCAACCACAAAAGAGAGAGAAACCAAGGCAGTCATTTTGTTTTGTCTCGAGCTTGATGATCTTTGTTTCTTTTGACTTCCAAAAGAAACTTTGCCACGGCCAGTGAAATATCATTAGACCGGTCATCCAAAAGATATTTAATATGGGAGGCTTCAGATTTTCCCGGAAGATTTGCCAATAGGGGTTTGATCAGTTGGTCCCTTGCTTGCTCGTATTGCCCACAATGCAGTAAGATATGCTTCATGCAATCGACGTCCTGAGAACATAAACAAAGTCTATTCCGATAATAAAAGGTCAGAGAAATAATGGGTTTGATTTGAGATTTGGTTTGTCCTATTTCCTAAAAGTAACATGCTAACCTATTCAGTAGCTGCATGTACCCATCCAGCTGCATTTGAGCGCCAAAGTTGGAAAGGAGAAGCAGTTTTCAACTAATCAAGAAATTAGATACGCCAACTTCTGAGTTAAGACATTAGGACATGATCCAAATATCAAATACAACACTAGAGAGTCAAGGCCAAGGCTGGAAGGCCATAAAATTGGCTTGTCTTTTTTCCTTTATTATATCTACTCACAGAGGGCCTTGTCCAATGCCCAGAAGCAAACATGTTTGAATCCGGCTCAAAGAGTCTTGCCCAATGCCCCAATTAAATACTTTTTGAATCAAAGCCAAATTTCAGACAATTTCTTCTTGAAAGGAATCCTTTAGAAGCTTGCGGATAACTTTACACACAACTTCTTTGTGTGCATGTGGGGGGGGGGACCACAGCGTACACTGTCATGCATGAAAACAACATGTGCATTTCTTCACAATTACAATTTGTTAGAAACCGTAACCGCTCTACCAAGGAAGGATTAGTTGTAGGCAGGGGACAGACCAGCTTACGAAGCTCTTTCAGCCCTGAGTACAACCATTAGGGAAAGCGAGATGAGCGCTACAACCTCATAGTCGCCTTTGACTGGACTTAACATTCCAGGGGTCCTTTACCTTTACCTTTTACCTACAACCATTAGATAGCCAACAGTAACCAACTCCAACACATTTCTAGTGCAAAACTGTGCACCCACTATCTAGTCTGAAAACATGTCACGTTCCCCCCCCCAAAAAAAAACACCCTTTACAACTGGTGGACTCGTACAGAGCTTCTGGTAGCAATGCTCCGTGAATGAAGGCAAGGTCAGCATCTCTAGAAGAAACACAACAAGAGGTCCCCTAAGTCTGTGTGTGTCTCCTCCTTGAAGGACACAAAGCAGAGGCAGCCAGAATGAGGATCCTTCTGAAAAACAAGAGCCTGTCAGATGTTCAGATCACAGAGGGACATAGAGGGATTCAAGCAACCCAAGAGGCCTCTGCTCTAGCCTACTGTTCAAAATCTCTGGCCATATTCTATGCTTTTTCTAACAGAGGAGGGGGAAGAGCCTTTTGAAGAGGGAACCTTTGAAAAAAGCCTCAAAGGCATGTTTGTGGTTCACCCCATTTAGCCTTTAAATGCCAAGCTATCTTTTGGATGTGGAGGCTCTGCACAGAACAGATCTGACAAAAAATAAAAATCTGTGAAATTCAATAATGAGTTTCTTCCCCCCCTTTTTTTGAAAAGAAAAGAAAAGAAGAAAACTCTCCCTAGTAAAAAGAAGAAACAATATCGCTTCTGACCATGTCTGCTTCCAAACATAAAAGCTCCCTTGACATCACTGAGGAGAGACAGAAACACCCCCCCTCCCCACATTAATACACATGAACCCCAGGCACCACACTTTAAATTACCGAGATCTTAGGAAGTTTATTATGGGGAAAGGAGAACTTGTGAGAAGAACGGAAAATAGTGCGGGCAAGATTTCTGGGGAGGTTTCTTTTGCTCAAGGAACTTTCACCAGCGGTTATCTGCTTTTTGCACAGGCTTTTCTATCTGTGCTACTCACTCAGTGAAAGTTTAGCTTTACCAGGGTCACTGAGCATCTAAAATATCATTAGAGCAAAATCTAACCCTTTTGCACCCACGTGCATTTCCTACAGCTGCTCACCTGCCTTCCAGATTTATGACCTCTCTGCTGCTGTGATTAAAACAATAATGGTTTGTTTTAATTTCTGCTTAAGGCTTGATTCTTCTTCTTCTCCTCCATGCTCTTCTGCAGAGGGTGGAGGCTGTTGAAAGCACCAAAGGACTCCATGCAGCATTCAGTAGCTGGCTACCAGATGCCCTGGGAGCAAAACCCAGAGCCTTAAGTTCTGCATGCAGACGCAAGAGGCCACCCCAAGACATGAAGGAAGTCACAATTACTTATCATCTCCCAAATCATCACAATACTGCTTTTGATATTAATTGTTTCCCCCCCTCAAAATATAAAACGCAGAACTTTGCATAAAGGAATAAAACTCTATAAAGTGAATACTAAAAGTGATTGTGCACTAATTCCCAAACAATCAGCTACCACCCTACTCCCTAACATCATCCACAGGATCACCATTAAAGCTAGTCAGTTCTTACATTTGATACCATTAATCACCAACAGATACAGATATATTTATACACACACACATACACACTCTTGTGACAATGATGAGATCCGATGGGCATTTATAAGATTGGTCCTCAGACACAGACTCCGCCCACTTTTAACAGGGCCTTCTTGGATAAAGCAAAATGAAGTCTGGCGCTCTCAATATGTGGATAATATTCAGGCTTTCATTCTTTTCACTTTACCTTGGTTTTACACCTTGAGCATCTGGCCATGGTCGGACTGAGCGTTTGCATGGAATTGAATCCAGGCAGTACTGAAGTAATAGTGCTGGGCAAAAATGCCTTTCACCGTCACTGAGAGCATTCAGCTTCCTTGGGCATTCAGGTTTGAGGTAATTGACAACTCTTGCTATTTTCTAGACCTGAGACAGGCAACATAGTGCCAGCAGATATTGTTGGACTATATAATATCCACTTTCCCTGACCATTGCCCATGTTGGCTGAGGCTGACGGAAGTTGCAACAACTTTGGGACTAACCCTGCTCTAGGCCACAAATGGTACTGAGTGCTATCTTCCAATCAGTGGGAAGCCCACAACCCTGTTTCTCACTGATTCAACAGTAGTAACTGCCAACGAGCTCAAGGTTAGACCAATGTAATGCACTCTTCCACGAAGCTGCCTTTGAATTTTGCCTAGAAAAGCCCCAAATGGCTGAAGCTTAATACACCTAATGATTGCCTCTCCCCAGTCAGTCAAGAGCAGCCTCTTAATAGCATGAGCCATACACATGACAGCTGAGACCCACAGAGGACTCTTGGTGGTTCCACCTCCCCTTTGTTGCCAAACTTCCCCAGAGGCTCACTAAGACCCAAATCATGGAATTTAATTATTAAATCTAAATTGATAGGTTACCTTTCCACCAAGAGCAGTCCTTGGCACAAGAAAATTAAGGCAAAAAATTTAAAACCCTATCAAAACAACTTAAAACCTAAGGTGATCTGGAAAAAAGCAGCAACTTTGAGATAGAAGGCAAAGTGAAATCAAAACCATAAAAGTCTGACAAAGAAATCACTTTTAAAATAGAAAAAGATAATTAATCTCCTAAAATTGGCAAAAATAGCCTGATGCATCTCTTTAAGGCAGAGCTTTCCAAACTATGTGTCGTGACACGTTAGTGTGTCAGCTGTAGTGTGTAGGTGTGTCACACGAACACTCCCTGCACTCCTTTCGGGGCTGGAAAGGGGTTAGTTTAACCTCTGATTTGCTAGTAAAACTCAATTACTGAGTCGCGAAATGATGCATGTCTAAAAAGTGTGTTACCAACTTGAAACGTTTGGAAAGCTCTGCTCTATGGAGAGACTCATACTACAGGGTCCCTACTGAGAAGTACCCTCTTGCTACCTAACTTCACTGCTGGTCTTACTTCATACAGAGGTTCATTTAGGAAAATGTGCTCTGTAAGAGAGCCAAGACCCAGGCCATTTAAGGCTTCAAAATCAAAATCAGCACCTTGTAACTGGTAGGTAGTCAAACCTGTAGCCAGTGCAGGTCCAAAGACCTGGTTTGCTTCAGCTAACAGCTGCATTGCCATATTTTACAGTTTCAAGGGCAGTCCCACATATTGCACATTACAGTAGTCAAGTAAAAAATAATAATCAACAGAGCATACACAATAGTGGACATGTTTTCAGCCTACAGAAAGTGGAGCAGCAAAAAGCTGGGTGGCTGAACACAGCAAACACCCCCCCACACACACTCAAACTACCCTTGGCACTGGGTGTCTAAGAACTTCTGAGCCATAAGCTTGTTCCCTAAGAAGGAGTCTGACCCCATCAATACAACTGGGCCCACCCACAATAATCAATCTTGTCAGGATTATGTTTCAATTTATTCACCCTCATCTAGTCCATTATTGATCTCAAGCAGTCATTCGCGGAAGACTCTTGTCACACTGCAGAAAGGAAAGGAGAAATACGGCAATGTGTTACCAGCTTACTGAGGGCACCGTGCTCTGCACCCTTGAATAACCTCTCCCAACAATTTCATGTAGATGTTAATAATAAGGGGAGACAATATATAACCCTGGGGAACCTCACAGGACAACTCCTGCTGGTAAAATAAGGACTGTCTTCAGCACCATTCTCTGGAAACTCCAGCCAACATAGAAACAAAGCTACTGCAAAGCAGTACCTCTTACTACTGACCTATTTAAGTGGTTCAGAAGGATGCTGTAGTTGACAGCATTGAGAGATCATCAACAGGGCTACACCCTCTGTCTCTTGGCAGTGGCTGTGTGCAGACCAAGGCAGTGTCCAGCTCAAATCCTGGTTGGAACCAAGCTCTTGTCCAAGAGCACCTGGAGCTCATAAGCAACCACCTGCTCAATCACCTAGGTGAAGATAGTCCATTAAAAACTGGCATCCAGTTTGCAGACACCTGGTTTCAAGGGAAGGCTTCAATAACAACCGTTTGACCACTGCCTCTTTAAGGACAGCTGGCACCAGTCCTTTATACCAGCGATGGGCAACCTTTGGCCTTCTCACCACTAAGAAAAGCTCTGCAGAATGAGAATGCATGGGAACAGTGGTGAGAGAAAGAAGAACACTTCCTTTCCACTGCTACCAAAGAAGAAGTCTTCAAATTATTTCTAAATCATGTGTTATTCATAACTGACTCTAGCTTCCCAGTAAAGCAAGAAGGTGTCTGTGCTGTTACTAGAGGGAATCTATGAACTATTTTGTCAACTGCACAACAGGCTCCCCATTTTCTTCTAGGCCCGTGACAGAATAGCAGAGAGAGTCAGACAAATATTCCTGTAAGACCTCTGGATCTCATTCACATTTATTAGCCTTCAGGAGTGGACCTTTCTAACTGGCCTTCCACCCCTGTAGATGTCCTATAAGGAGCAGACAGCCTGCTGCCCTCCTGTGGAATGGAATGGCCTTCAGTCCCAGCAAACATTGCCAATAGTCCACAACATCTGGAGAGCACCAGGTTGGCAACCCTTGGATTAGAGCTTTAACTCCAGTTTCATCAAAGTGGTGATCTATGGACTCCCACCCAAAGATCACCCCCTATTTTGTCCAGTACAAAAATCTATATCCAGAATGTGAGCTGCTATACATGTTCTACCCAGCAGACATTGCAATCATGGCTCTGTCTCAATAGGAACCACAAGATCCTGAGCCACACCTATTAAAAAAAAGGTTATCTGTGTTAACACAGAAATCCCCTAGCAGCCTATTTTTAAAACATTGATGGCTGTCTGTGTTTTACTGGATACTTGTAGCTTTGCTTTCACCTACAGCTAACTGCCCTGAGATCTGGCTATAGCATTCAGTAAGGAAACAGAAGAGTTGCCGTTTCTGAAACCTAATTGGCTGACTCCCCAATCAGCCTCACAGCCTCGAAGGGTTTGGGTCAGGCCCAATCCCCTGCTGCACTGTGTTTATGTCCATCTGTCCTCATTAGGACTCCCCTGTTCCCTATTCCATCTGACTCACCGTGTTCCTCTCATCTCAATTCCTGCCTTGCCTGTGCTTGTGGTTCTGCTGTACTACTTACCTTCCTGGTTATTGGTCCCCCGTTCACCTTCCTGACCGTAGTAACTAGCTGCCTCTTGAACCAACAAATGGAATGGATCTCCCAGACATGCATCTGGGCATACTCCCATTTGCTGGCCAAGCTCCCAGCAGCAAATTTTTTCTCCCAGAACATGATAGTTCAGCTCAGTGATTTGATGACAGAAGCACCTGCATTCATAGCGTTCTGTACATAACGATCATGCATGAATGAATGCCTGTGTACAGGCAACAAATGTTAATAGTCACACAGAGCCAATAAACAATGATGCACATTCTTCAGCACCATCTACTGGGATATTTCCAATTTGTACTGCACAGTGATGTAGACTTCTGGAAGACCAGGTCCCAAAGTAGGCTAATTCTGGATAATTCAGTGAGCCATCATCCACACAGAGCATAAACTGGTGCAATGTTTAATGTGTTTCACTCAATGATATCAGAAAAATGACAGCCCTTGCAGTTCACATGGTGCGGCATATACTTGCCATATCTGAAAACCAGTTATCAGCAGGCATCCACAAATCCACTCACCAACTCTCCAAGTGTTCCCCTGGTGAGAAGGACAATCAAGGAAGCATAAATCCCATCTCCTGAGCTCTCATTTGATTTGCCCTTTGGAGAAGATGGAAAACAGCAGGAGTTGTCTTGCACTGTTTCTTGTCTTATCCAAATCTCAGTGAGCAAGAGAATGTCAACCAGCCAACCTATTTTTTGTGTCTCTGCCCTGGAGAGCAGCCAGAGAGGTAGGGTCAAAGGGTGTTTGTGGTGAAGCATCTGCAGGGCGCTCTCTCCCTGCCTATTCGTTTCTCTATAGTCCCGGCATAAAGTCAGGGAAATGCCTTCCTTTCTCCCAAGCTGCCTGTAGGTGCCAGAGGACTTGGAGAAAGATGGGGGAAGTGGTTAATTATCATATTTCCTACCCACTCTTCATTGCAAATGTACCGGTAATTCCGCAGGAGGTTACAATTAAAAACAGAACTGCATACACAACACAGTCACTTAAGAAAACAAAGTAGATAGATGATATCCACTCTGGCCCTCAAGTCCAACCCCAGCACTCCAGCTGATGAAGAGAACCCAGTCAAGTCTGTGCCACCTGTATCTCAGAGGGAAGAGAATTCCAAAGCTAGGGTGCCACCACTGAGAAGGCTTTCCCTGAACTTGCTTTGAAGGAGCATAAAAGAGGCTGGCAGATGAGTTAAGCAATATTTTTGGGCCACCACTTATCCCATTTATGCATTTTCATCTACATGGAACCGGCTTTGAAAGGTGGTCACCATATTGGCAAAATCAGCTGAACACCAAAGATTTCATAGCATGTTTTCAAAAGAAGAACTGCTCACAGAGCAAGTTTGTCTCAAAATACCCTTAACTGGGGGGTCTGTGGTGAAGTCAGCCAAGAGAGGTCAGAGAATAAGCAAAGACTGAAATGTAATCAGACGCTTTGAAAAAGTTTTCCCCATGTTTGGGAAAGTAATCATCGTGCAAACAACACTCTTGTTTTTCTCCCTCTGTTGAAGGCCCTTTCATTAACAGTGCCAACAATATTGAGGAAGAAGATAAGCCTTATTTCCCAAGATGTTAAGACAAGAAATGAAGGCCTAATTGCATTTCCCCTTATTGTATTTCACCTCTCTTGATCTTGAGGGAAACTTCCAAAATATGTTGTTATTTAAATTCCATAACATTAAAGCCTAGTTCCTAATAAGGTACTGAATATAGGTTCAGAGTGGATGCTAATGATGAAAAAAGGTTTCCTTCCCTCCGGAAACAAAACAAAAGATGAGGTTGTTTTCAGAGCATACAGAATCAGGCAAGATTCTACAAAATATTGAATATATCTGTGTTGTTTCCAAAAGGTACATAGCATTATCGTTTCCCTTTGCCAGTGACACTAATAGCACTGGGAGGAGAAGGGAAGAGTAGAAAGATATTCTGCACAAAGATCTGGAGGTACCATGACGCCAGGGTGGGCTGTACAGGACAGGACCCGAGGAAACACTTGAGGGTTATTTCACACATTATTTAATTTTATTGTTAAAAAAAGCTCAACAATCTTTGGGGTTGCCTGGTTTTTCTGTTTGAAATATGGCAACCCTACTTATAGGTCAGATTTCAGTAAAAACCACATGAAAACCAGAATCACAGACTAACCGTGAAAGAAAATGTTTTTTTCTTTTATTGTAAGCCTGGTGACATAGGAAAGTTTTCAGCAAACAGTATTACACATACACACACATGCACACGCATGCACATGTCACCTGATGAATTTCTATTGGAAGAGACTGACCTGGCCAGCAGGTGAAACTGACACGGCACGCAGCAGGTAATGACAGCACTGCAGGGAGAGGACTATGATTCTGAAGAATACATAATGAAAATTAGAAAGCACTGCTGGTTGATTAGGCTGCAGCCCTGCAACCTTTAGAAGAAAACCCCAACTCTCTCTCCTCACAAATAACAGACATTTTAAAAACAGCTAACGGGGACATGAAGCTCAGGTTAGAACACAAGACAGACATGGACAAGCTTAAAATGGTGGCTAGTGCTATGGAGTTTTGTGCAGCTGATCAGGAGAATCAGATCCGGGGGGAAATAAATGCTTCCAGGGCGGGGGTGGGGGTGGATATCCCTGAAAAAGAAGAGAATGAAATTGCCCCAAAGTATTCCTTAAACCTGACAAGAAAAGCTGAAAGCACACTTGAATAAGAACCAACTCTAAGGTGGTGGTGGTGAAACATTGGGGTTTTTTTTTAAGCCTGACATTTTAAGATCTGTATAAACTTTTGACATAACTTGGATCTTTGTATCGTGTTTTCCCCACTTAAGCATGTTTGCACAGGCTTTCCCCCAGGAGGCTTGCAAAATAGTTTTCAAAAATCCAGCCCAAAAAATCTGGGATATTTGTCAATATAGTCTCATGTATTTGGTGTTACTCTTAATCCGAACAAACATGAGTCACCCTTGATTTTATTTGAGGAATGTCACCTCAGAGCCTGCTCTTGAAATTTATCTTGGAGCAATTATGGCTCTGGTCCACCGACTTCCTCTTCCGGAGCTCCCATCTTCTCCGTTCAAACAGCTAATGGTATTTTGACTGCACTTCTACGAGTTGCCTTAAATGTTATGATTTAAAGTCCCTGCAATTCCTCTTAAATTGTTCAGGCCTTCCTGGTAACAGTTGCTAAGAAAAATAGCTGAAGAGACATTAGTTGCTTCCACATTACCCAAGGTCTGGGAACATCTGGTGCAAAGGATGGAAGAAGGTCCCCACATTATCAACTCAAAACAACTTCTCCCTCTTTTCTTGCTTCCTTCAGATTTCAAGGCATTTCCTTCCCCCAAATCTCTCTCCAACCCAGCTTCTCTCTCTCTCTCTCTCTCTCTCACACACACACACACACACATCTTATTTTAAGAAGGAACAAATTGAGACACACTAAATGTTTCCTACACATCATTCCTAAAATAACCAGCTGAGATTTTTAGCAACTGTTATTAATAAACCGTTTAAGCTGAGCCTGAAAATGACACCCACCAACTGGAAGTGGAAACACTGAAAAATGCAAAGATGCTTGCCCTCCAAATTCTACACAAGTTTAAAGAAAGATTAAATGCCTAACCTGTTGCCCAGTGTACTCTTGCTACTGTAGAAGAAAATCCCTCTGCCCCTTATTCTTCATTGTGGCAGTTCCCTTGGTTAGCTCCTATTCGTTTAAGGAGAAATTCCAAGGAGTCCTGGAATTTATAACCCAGTGGGGCTCTGGTCCATGAAAGCTAAAACCACAATAAAACGTGTGAGCCTTTAAGGTGCCGCGGGACTCTTTGTTGGTCTTACTGCAGCAGAGTAACATAGCCGCCCCTCTATCATTCATTTCAATGGGGATTGTGCAGGAAAACTTTGCAGTGTATCATACTTGAGGCTTCAAGCTCTTATGCCTTTAATGGTCCAATGAGGAGCCAGATAAAGAGATTAAGAATATCTCTCCCCACCCACCTCCTCTCCAAGGGTGCCCTTAACACACTTCCACTTTGCCACAATAATTTCCAGCAGGTTTTAAAAGAGAGGTGTAGAGAGAAAACGGAGTCATGTAAAGGCCAAGCTATAATAACCGAATGCTAGCACAAGCCCTATGCAAATGTGCACAATTACATCCAATAACATAATTACTAGGGTCCGGTTTCTTAAGGTGTGTGGTCTCTGGGCTGCTCACAGCTTCAAGATTCTGTTATTAGTACTTTTTTGTGCTGGCTGGTGTTTTTAAAAGCTGTTCTCATTTAAACAGTTGCATTTTGAGAAACAGGATGCTATTTTATTTTATTTTATTGCATGCAGCCTTGGGTTCATGGAGAGTGGAAGGTGGGATAATTATGCATAATGCACAAATATTCAAACAGGAAAGCCAAGCTTAAATTGTTCCAAACAACGTCTCCCAGGCCAAGTTCAAGATTTGAACTAATGGCTGTTGTTGTGCCGTGGCATTTGTTTACGGAGTCTGGTGCGCTATTATCAACCGCAGGCCGATTGTTGCTGCACCTTGATGTTGCAATCACTTCCACTGCCTGGGAGCCTTTAACCCCCGTCATGAAATTTCATGAAATTGATTTCTGCTCACAACAAGGCCTGAGATTACACCGGCAACCATAACAAAATTGCAGCTCCACCAAACAGATTTCCCAAAACAAAGTAAAATTAACAAGAATCTGATCAATTTCAGTACAGCTACTCACAAACTTGTAAGAGCAACTGTGAAATAGCTTTAAAATCACCCATTTATTCTGTTGTTTAGAAGCTGACAAACAGAAGCTCAAGGCACCATAAAGGAGGGGAAAATTAGAGGGGAGAAAACAGTGTAGATATATCTTTCCATACCAAATCAAACTTAGCTACTACCTCGACATTCAGATAACAGCAAGATCCTTCTCCTTTACAGTGACAGACCATAATAAGCACATGCAAAAGTTTCCACATTCAATACCCAGCATCTCCAGTTAAAGGGATCACCTACAGTCTTCTTCAAACTTGGGTCCCTGGGTGTTCTTGGACTACAACTCCCATAATCCCTGGCCATTGGCTGAGCTGACTTGCGATAATTCTCTGCACAATTTTGCTACTGTTTCCTAGCAACATGCAAATTGTGTTCCCTTGATTTAGGCAGTTCAATATTATTAGCTGGTCCAAAGTCAATACGGGAACCTAAAATCTGGGTTGTTCATGCAAAACCGCAGTTAAGTTTCTAAAATCAGGAGGGAATGAGCACTGGCTGGAAGTCAATATCAAGAGTCAATATCTTAAACCAAAACAAGGAGCATTCAAACCGTCTAGGTCTTCATGGGCTTTTTGAAAGTTTGCAAATGTTTTCTTTTCAAGCTCTGATTACATGATGGCCATGCTCAGAAGCCCTGAGCAAAATCAGGGCACTCCTAAGTGCTGTACAATGTATTTGCAACCTGCCCAGGCAATACAGAGGAAGTGCTGCTGTTTCCACATTGCAAATGAATTGAGATAAGTATCTTTGCTTAAGACATTGACTCTTGATATTGACATCCAGTCAGTGCTGTGTCTCTGATTGCTTCACTGATGGGCAAGTCTGTTGAAATGGTAAACTAGTGATCACTTGGATGATGGTGTATTCTTGCCAGTTTAGTTTTTTCAGCACAGAACTGAAACTGCTATCAAATATTCACATGGATACTACAGAATTGTCGAAAGCCTGGGAGAACAAAGAAGTCCTAGCAGGGCACCAAAAAAGGCAACAACCTGGGTGCTAGGCAAGTTTCCATAGAGAGAGCATTCCATAAGAATCCTGGGAATTGTATTTTGTTAAGGATGCTGAGAGTTGTTAGGTGACCCCCTTTCCCTCACAGACCTACCAGTCCCAGCTGTGAGGGCTTCCCTAAACACTCTCAGAACCCTGTTTAAATTGGTATGATACTGCTTTAAATGTATAGTGCAGATGAGATCAAGGAAGGACCAACAAAAAGGCCGTCTTTCAGCCACCCACTATTGTGGCCACCCTTCAGATTGAGGAGCTACTGTATACAGAGAAGAGTCTTCACAGGTGATCTGAAGGTATTAGTAGGTACATCTGGGAAGAGGTGTTCCATTAGATGTAAGGTCATGTAGGGCTTTCTAGATGAAAACCAACACCTTAAATAGGGATCTGAAACTATTCATCAGCCAGCGTGGGCAATAAAAGACTGGCACCTGTCCTAAACAGCGTGGGCCCAGTATTATTAGCAGATAGCCTCACCTATTGTAGTCTAGTGCACTTGCCAAGAACAACCAAAGGCTGCTACCTTATTCTGTGTAGCGTGATCAAATAATGAAGCTTCACATACAAGACCCTCTCAGAAGATGCTTCCCAGCTGTGGAATTCCTTTTCTCACTGAGGATAACTTTCTAGAAGCACTTCAAGTTCTTTTTGTCTGGCTTGGCTTTCACTGATAAGCCATTATGGAACCATTTTTCACCATTGTTACGACCATCATTTTGTACTTTGGTATTTTGCATCTTTTGCTAGCTGCCCTTCAGAAAGAAAGGCAGGATAAAGATGTCAAAAATAAGTGGATTAGATGTATACAATTTTAATGACATTTATTCAATATTTTATCTTTATCTTTAGGTTTGATTAACAGCATTGCTATTTTCCTAGAGCTCTGAGGAGAGACACAATACACATCAAGATAAAACAACTCAAAGCCTGTGGTGTTACGAAAAGTGCCTATGAAAGGAACATACAGTCTCCAACTTTACATGGTCATTTTAAGAGGCTGCTTCTAATTGGAACATTAAAACATTTGCCTGATGTAGAAAGTAAAGAGAAATCCTGTCCTCACCAGTGAGTTTCTGCTCATCCACTCTAAAAAAGAATCTTTGGGTGACTCTCTGCTTTGAATGATGTAAGAAATAAGAAATAAAAGCAGCAATAAAAATAAAATGTAAAGTCATACAGCACCTAGAACAGCAACAGAAAGATCAGCATGAATGAATCTTTCTTTATTCAATCTCATCCCAATTGGGAAAGCCATCATTACATTGACAACCCTCGGGTGTTTGTCACCAAGATAGCAGAGTACAAATGTTTCCCTCATCTCATTGCACACTTTGCAGAGATCAGCTCTTCTGGGAAGCAAAAGCAAATATTAACCCTTCGGATATTAGCCTAGGGTGATTATGGTAATTTTGAGCCAGTGGCAATAAGCAAACAGACTGATGTTTAGAGTAAGACATGCCTCCAGGCTCTAACTAAGACCTGCTCCTGTTAGCCTCACTGGTCAAATTTCTCAGGGAGTGGCAAAAGGACTGCAAAACCAGCAATTGATGGTAAAACCAGTGAAGTCTCATTTAAAAAAAACAACAACCCAAAACATTTTGGTTGCATATTCTATACAGAAGAGATAATGCACTTAATTTTCTTTTTATGACAAAGAGATGAAAATATATTTCCTGCACATTTACAGCACACTGGCACTGATAACTGAGTAGCATGAAATTCTTGTTGGGCACAGCTTCCAAAGACAATCAAGTAAGTGGGTGGCAGCTGTGCCACTCTGTTTGGCACAAGGCAGTCAAACTCCTTATTGCATCTTAAAGACGGCAGATAGGAAAAGGGATTAATATAGGAGGCTGGGCGCCATGGAATTTCAAGGGGCGCACAACGAACGCAAGAGCAGAGCCAGCGCATGCTAGAGAAAGAATGGCCCTGCCCTCTGCTTATCTACACTGGAATGCCTTCAGCAGACACAGAAATAGAGGAGGGGGAAGCAGACAAAACAAACGGGCTGTAGGCCACCATGAAGCTACTGAGTGCACAATGGTCCTGATGTGTTGTTGTTTAGTCGTGTCCGACTCTTCGTGACCCCATGGACCAGAGCACACCAGGCAATCCTGTCTTCCACTGCCTGCCGCAGTTTGGTCAAACTCATATTTGTAGCTTCGAGAACACTGTCCAACCATCTCGTCCTCTGTCATCCCCTTCTCCTTGTGCCCTCCATCTTTCCCAACATCAGGGTCTTTTCCAGGGAGTCTTTTCTTCTCGTGAGGTGGCCAAAGTATCGGAGCCTCAGCTTCACGATCTGTCCTTCCAGTGAGCACTCAGGGCTGATTTCCTTAAGAATGGATAGGTTTGATCTTCTTGCAGTCCATGGGACTCTCAAGAGTCTCCTCCAGCACCATAATTCAAAAGCATCAATTCTTCGGCGATCAGCCTTCTTTATGGTCCAGCTCTCACTTCTATACATCACTACTGGGAAAACCATAGCTAGGAAAACTGTGGCCCTGATAGCCCATCTCTAATCATTACATTTGAATTCTGCACTTCTGACAAATTTGGGGCTTTTATGGAGTTGCGCCGAATCTGCACAAGCAGAGGCTCTTGGAGAGTTGCCCACCACCAAGTAAAGCAGTCGAGTTGGGAGGTGCTAAGCATTGTATGCCATAGATGCAGCGCCCCAACGGGCACATTAGATTGCCACACTTGAATTGAGTCAAGAGCAAGATTGGTAGTCATTTTGGTAAATGTGGAATTATATGAAAGTTTGCAATAAGGCAGAGGTGGCTATCTCTTTGGGGTTTTGTCGGTTTTCGGCTGAAGGACCATGTTGAGGGTTGGCATGCCACCCTGGGCCCATTTCCCAAGCAGATGCACACTCACACATGCATGCATTCTGCAGAGGGGATGGACACAGACAAGTGGTGGGAAAATGCATATGCACATCCATAGTGAGGCGGGAAACAGACAAGCAAACAGACATACACAGAGAGCCGGGGAGGCAGAGGTGGGGGGGGGGAGCTTCTCTAGGGCAACACCAGTGAAGGAGGGTCTCCTCCTACCCCAGTACTTCCCTAGAGGGACAATAATGCAATGTTTGTTTCCCATAGCAGCAGTGAGGTAGCACTGCCTCCTCCTACACCAGCCCAGCTCTGAGGTGAAAGAAGGCCATGCTTCTTCCTGTTTCCTAAGCCTCTCTAAAATCTTGACAAAATGCAGCCAAATTTGGGCAGTGTGGGTTGCAGGTCACCAAAAGTCACTTGGGGGCTGGATATAGCTTGGATCAGCTACCCAGGAATTAAGATAACATTACACTATTTAGGACTTCCTGTTTGGAAACAAACATTTAGATTCAGCTTAAGTGTCCTTGAAAGCAGAAAAGCCAGACATATATGCAGCTGCTGGGTTTGGTTTGTTTCTGTGCATTTCTGAGGCACAGTGACTATGGTAAATATGGCTTCTCAATTCAGCCAAACTATTATTATTATTATTATTTTGAATTTATATACGTACTGCCCTATACGCAGAGGTCTCAGGGCGGTTTGCAAACCTGCTTCACACACCAGTTTCTGGATTTCTGGCTGATCGCAAATCATGGTCCATCCATTTAGACATCTGCCAAATTCTAAGTCAAGCATTCTCAACTATGTTTTGGCATGAAGTCTGACTTGAGATACTCACAGGAAAACTGTAGCATCTGCCAACTGCTGTTCACTTTACTACTGCTCCATCAGCACCTCCCATCCCCAAGACACACTGTGCATAGGAGAAAAAGAAATCTTTACTTTTGGTAAACCTACTAAACTGCTCTCAGGATTTGACGGATGCTGAAAAACAGAGGACACTCTCTTTTAGAAAAGGGCATGTGCAAGGGAACAAAGATAGAATGCAGGGGCCACACACCATACTGGACTATGGCCTAAGTGCTCAGAACTCCCTAAAGTAAAGTTAGTAAGCTATGAAAAAGAAAATAAATGCTCAAGCTGTTTTGTTATAGTCATAAATATTTATAGTTTGCAATAATGCTGCACAATAAGAGACCTGTTGTAACATATTTACAATACTTGACCTCACAAATAAAACATTTTCTCCATTTTTGTCCTGTTGCATAGGAAATCAGGTGTTAATTCTATTCAGTTGCAAAAAGATAAGTGTAGAATTCATTATGTTTTTATTCAATTCAGATTTCATTTTCAATCAAGTCTTTTAAGTGACTTAATATAAAATGTGACTTCATTTTTAAAAAAAATATTTTAAAATCAATTTTTATCCACACTGCATTCTTCATAATTAAACTCTCTCTCTCTCTCTCTCTCTCTCTCTCTCTCTCTCTCTCTCTCTCTCTGTGTGTGTGTGTGTGTGTGTGTGTGAAAGAGAGAGGGAGAGAGTGGGAGAGAAACAACATCTTCTGGAGTAGTCATGAAAAGTATCACTTGGTTTTTGGAAAGGGTTTTGTACTGGAACAACAAAATGTGACAGGAGTGGGAAGGGAGGTGAGAATCCTTTATTTATTCCCTGACCTCAATGTACAATCCAGGTTTCAAAAACTGAGACACTTCATCTGCTGGAACAGAAGGACCGGACACAACAAGACCCAGCTCTGTGAGGTCTCCATCTGAAGGTCAACAACTAGGACCAGACCTAAAGGCTTTGTGTGTTTTCCTTCAAGAGTACAGTATATAAAATGCAAACAGTTAGCTACAGATGGGTTGCTCTGCAAAGATACTGAAACCAAATCCACCCTCTTTTTTGTGTGCGTGAGCGCTGCAAATCCTACAGTAGGGTTAGTTAGCTTTGCTGGCTGAATGCCAACCAACCAAATTCCATCTTCTCTGCCTGTCCGACTGTATTTATAAGACTTGGGCCTGTGTCTGCAGTTTTTGATTTTGTTAGTGTGAACAACTGGAGGAGGGGGGCAGGGGCAAAAAACAATCTTGTTCTGGAAATCGGTGGTGCTTTGAACAGCATATGAAATGGGTACCTGGACTGGTTACAAACCCAGTTCTTAAGAATAGTAACAGGAAGCAACTTGCATTCAAAATACTACCAGAGCGTTCAGCTTCTCTCTCTCCCAAGAAACCAATCAGCAGATTGGCTTCGAGGGAAATAAAAATTCTGTCCCAACCAAAATCTATTTTATCCACGGTAAGAGGTTATTTTTGTATTTTAAATGATCAACAGGAAAAGACAGATGTAATTGAAAATAAGCCTGAACCAAGCCAATCCTTGCACTGGTGTTTTTCAAGAAAATGGTGCTGTTGCTATAAGGAAGTGGCCCATTTCTGTTTGAGATGTGCTAATACTAATGATCCCGTGGGTGCTTTCCCAAATCACACAACTGGCAAAATGCAATTGCACATATGCCCTGGGCTCATCAAGAGGCAACTGCTGTCATGCATCACAAAATCTGCCTGGCTTGCAATGAGTTTGCAAAATGTATTTAAAAAAAAAAATCCCACCCCCCACGCTCTGTTCCTCTCTAAAACCCAAAGGTTATAGAAGTGCAATGCAGCCAGTTTCTTTTGAGTAAGACAAAGCCAAGGTGGACAACTCTCTCACAACAGAGTGCCAGGGGAATCTAGAACTGTGTTAAGTTTTATGTCAAACAAGCAGAGAGAGAGAGACTGGAAACATTTATGGAGCTGTTTTTTTTTTTTGGGGGGGGGATACCTCCTCGCTTTGGCTCTCCCAACCGCAGTAGTGTTTCAGTGGGGAAAGACTTCAGAATGATGTGTTCCCTTGCCTTCTTGTTAAGGCAGTCATGGCTTCAATATGCAAACAAAAGCTATTTAAACTGCAGTGGCATCGATCCCATCACCCTTAAAAGGTAAAGGTACCCCTGCCCGTACGGGCCAGTCTTGACAGACTCTAGGGTTTTGCGCCCATCTCACTTAAGAGGCCGGGGGCCAGCGCTATCCAAAGACACTTCCGGGTCACGTGGCCAGCGTGACAAGCTGCATCTGGCGAGCCAGCGCAGCACACGGAAACTCCATTTACCTTCCCGCCAGTAAGCGGTCCCTATTTATCTACTTGCACCCGGGAGTGCTTTCGAACTGCTAGGTTGGCAGGCGCTGGGACCGAGCAACGGGAGCGCACCCCGCTGCGGGGATTCGAACCGCCGACCTTTCGATCGGCAAGCCCTAGGCGCTGAGGCTTTTACCCACAGCGCCACCCGCGTCCCCCCCATCACCCTTAAGGTTAGCTTTTTAAGTTGGAAGGGACCCTGAGGGCTATCTAGTACAACCCCTTGCAATGCAGGAATCTCAACTCGTACAGGATAAATAAAAATTTATCAGTCAAATTTGATTAATTCTCTTCCTTTCTGCCGAAAGAGACTCGTTAAAAAAAAAATGCTGAGAAAAAAATTATTTGCCAGATCTGACACATACATGGCTCATAGAATGTAACCTTAGGACAGCAAACACTTGTTTTGCACTTCCCCATACCAGAGCTTCAGCCAGGGAGAAGATGGTTGAGCTAGAGACACTTTTGCCCCAAGCTGATTCCAGAAAACTGAAGAGACAGGAACTGCAGCTTTCTCTGCCTTTATACCACACCCTCTGATTTCCTTAATGCATTGTCTACAAAAGAGGAAGACTTCAGACCTTGGTTGGTAAGATGCATCCTCCAGGACCTTCTGAACAGACTAGCACTAGAGGACCGTGCATAGCATCCTTGCTCATTCTTTACATGGACAAAGAACCCCTTTAACATCAAATATTGCTTAGACCAGCTCAACATTCTTGTGGACTTCTGTAGAAAATGAAGCACGTTCTCATAGCGTTATATGCAAGCAAACCAGTACTGATGTGGTTTGTGCAATAGTCTTCATTTATTATTAGGCTTTTATTTTTCCTCTCTTTCTGCTCATAATCTACTTAAACGTGACTAATGGCCAACGCCAAAACTACAGAGCCAGGAAGCACAGTATTTTATACCAAAGTTCAGGATGCAAATTGAAACAAAGGCCTTGTTGTTAAGACTTCCTTTGAACTCCATATAGAAGTTCATTCTCTGTAGTTCTTTTTAAACCACACCTCCAAGTCCTTGTGGGAAAGCACTGGGTGGGTTTACTCCTATTTTTTCTCAGCAGAGATAAAAGCAGAAGAGACAAAAATCTAAATGAATGAGTTGTGTTCCAAGGCCAACCACCGCAAGACAAATTACTCGGTGGTGTTGGGTATTTTTTTGAGGGGGGAGACGCAATAAGTCAGGGAAACTTTGAAATGGAGGTTGAAAGATTAATGCTGGGCGTGTTAAAAGTTGCTAACCATCTGCAAGGCACTTCTCAACTCACATTGCCTCTCAGATCAAATAAGCAGATTCCCATCCTACAAAACTCATCTGGAACATGGATGGCTGTGGGGTTCAGCAAATCCCTAGGGAGGGAGAATAAATCCAAGGGATGAGTGGGAAAAGTCTAAACCATGTCTCACAAGCAGTTCTGGCATTCTGTGATTTGCTGAACTCTATGGGTTGTACCCAACTAAGCAACACTCAGAGTAAGCCCATAGATTTTAAGTCCATTATTTCAGTGGGTCAACTTTGAGTATGACTTGGTTGAAAGGAACGATTACCAATTTCTGCAATGTACTTACAGAAAGCAGCAAAATCAAGTCAGTTAGCAACACATTTCCAAAGAGAATCATGGGGGCGAGGAAAGGACTCACTGTGCCCCCCCTCTCTTCCACAATCCCCACCCAACCTGTGCTCAGTTAGGAACAAGAGAACTGTCAACTTCAACAGCACAAAGAGTTTCACAGAGTCAAAGTGTGCCACTGTGCACATCTGAGGAAATTGCAGATGACAGCTGGATAAGACTCTTTCACAAGATTCTGTCAATTCTCTGTCTTCCCAGCAGAGTGGGAGGTACTAGGACAACCCAGAGTTCTGTTGAATGTCTGCCTCTATGGTACTCAACATCTGGCTTGAATCCAGTCTTGCTCCAGCCCTCCTCTCCCATTCCTGAAATCTAGAGATTAAGGGGGAAACTAAGCAGCTTCTTAACAGTTCCTCTGCATGTTTACTTGGCAGTAGATCCCACTGTTTCTCGTGGGACTTATTCCCAGGGAAGTTTGCATAGGATTAAAGTCTCACAATGCAATCATGCAACCCTATACACATGACCAGGGCTTCTAAATTAGTGTTTATAGCCTCAGTAAACTAGGTAGGGGGCATAAGAGTGTATATATTTGGCTGAAGCTATTGGTTGTACTTTTTAAGTATTTGTATCATTTTGGGACCAATGCATTATATCTGATTTGATGTTGTTATCTTTGTATTCCATTTTTTGTTAACCAAGTATAGTTGGTCCCCTTGAGGACTAAGTTAACAGACAACTAATAAATGTAAACAATAATTAAGAATAAATATTGTGTTCCGTTAGAATCAGAGACGTGGAGGATACAAAGACCACCTAGTCCCACCATGACACAGGAGAACCTCTTATTTTATTGAAATGCCTCTATTGTAGGGATTGATTAGATCCCACCTTTTGTCCCATGAACACAATGTCTTTCCCACCTCTCCTTTCCTCCCACAACCCCCTGAAAAGCTACTCCTAGAAAATGGGCAACCTTTGTAATTGGCATGTGGAGGGCTATAGCTGGAGGGGGAGTTGTCAACTTAAGGTTCAAGCCTTAACATTTTATGAATGTTGTATTACATTTACCAGTTGTGTTGTGGCTTTTCATGATTACTGGATTCTTTCCAGTAAGCTATTGTTAGCAGCTTTGCGATTCCTCTTGGGAGGTAGAAAACAATACAAACACTGAAATTACATCAAATGATTTGTGCTGCATGAGCCAGAGAGCCTTGATAGGTCAGATACAGATCAGTGCTGCCTACCTCTCGTTTAGTTTATTGGGTTTGAAACAGGTCCATCATGCAGTGATATGGACTGTGAGATTGCTCACAGTCTTTGGCAGAGACAGAAAGCGCACATCCTCATATTGCTTAGCCTCCTTTCTCCCATGCTGCTACATGCATTGTGCTGCTTTTATCTAATTTCAGGTACCGGCCCTTGTGAGGGCCAGCGCGTGTTGCAGATCTGCCAAATA
Organism: Podarcis raffonei; assembly: GCF_027172205.1. NCBI lineage: Eukaryota > Metazoa > Chordata > Lepidosauria > Squamata > Lacertidae > Podarcis > Podarcis raffonei. Next base: position 61,551,171 of record NC_070606.1, on the reverse strand, counting down.
TTGTTCATCATCTGTGTATCACCACAAAAGCAAAACAAAGTCAGATTGGTAATGTATTACTTGCACGCAAGAACTTACCTGACTTGCTTATTATGGTCCATCACACTTAGAATGAGGAAACCCACTCTCATTGGCTACAAAATCCATTCTCGCCTAACAGTCAATGTCAGAGTGCAAATAATGTGCAAGCAACTTCATGAGTTGGCCATTTAGTTGGAAAGAGAGCTCTTCGCAGGCTACCCCCCAAAATTCCAGAAGTTTCTGGAAGTGGGCATGCTTTAGCTTTTGGCAAAGGGGCACGGAGCATGTTTTCTTTGAGACAGTTATTCATTTCAACAGACAGCTACAGCATTAGACAGGATAAAAGCCATTTATTCTTTCTTCTTGCACAGCAACACAACTTGTATATGCCACTTTACTTTGGCAAAGCCTCTTTAAAGGAAGCTTTAAAAGTCCAGCGAGTGGAGGGGGAAAGCAGAAAATTAATCCTGTCTTTTCTGATTTCAAGTGTGTTAACAGGAGAAACTGTTGACTGCTTATGATTGTACTTTAATGCTTCCACTCCTAGTCTGTCCAGTGTCTCCATTAGGAAAAGCAGAAGACAGTTAAGAATGGACGAGTCAGCAATCTACTGCAATTTGTCTCAGCAATGCAACATTGATCTCCCTCCCAACCTCTTACCCCAATACTGTCAATGCTGTCATTGATATCCTAACAGTAATCATTGCTGAAAGGAAAAATGAACCATAGACAAGAGCCACCCCCTCAACCAATACTTTATTTACAAGGTTTGGTTGGAGCAGGAAAGTTGTTGATGGTAGATGGCTGAGATCAAAAGCACTTAGAGATGAAAATAAAATACAAGATGCATGCAAATCTCACTCAGGGGTTCCATCTGTGTGGGACCATTTCCCATTGAAGATGATATTCATTGAAGCAGACACTAAAGAACAGCCACAAAAACTCATTCTATAGCAATATCTTAAGACTGGGGTCACCAATCTTTTTGGATCAGGGGACACATTTGCAAATGGCACCAAACACACACACATACAGAATTCAAGTTGACAACACAACCTATTGTACTGGCTACAACAGAATGCTTTTTTCAGGCCTAATTTCAGCTGTGGGGGCAGAGACCCTGTGGAAAATCCCTTGGTGGGCACATAGGCACCATGTTGGCAACCTCTACTTTAAGACGATCAAGTCTAATTTGCATTGATCATTGATTTCAGGCTGCAGAATGAGATTCCACCATGGCATTTATGATCCAGGGAAGCAGGGAGAATTAAAAACTTTCTGGTGCTGAGTAAAACACCAAAAATTATATAGCTCTTAAGAAGGTTCTCAAAGTGTTTGACTCCATTCTATCTCTCAGAATGGCCAGTACCTAAATGGGAGATCATTTCTGGAGCTTCATTTATGTGTGTCTGTCCAGAGCAGGAGGAAATGGGGACACGCCATGCATTTATCTGAAGAGCATTTTAGTGACCATGCTGAAGCTCACATTATTTCCATCATCAGTTAACATACGTACATGGGCTGTTTGCTAATGCAAGCACTTTTTCTAAAAAGAGAATATCAATATCTCTTGGTGTTTGCACTGTTAAAAGCTTGCAGAAAAAGAAAGAGAGGTTTTTAAACTCTCAGAATGCACTAAAGAAAATGCTGGTGATGTAATTCATGGCAAAGCATCACCAAGAATCACTGGTTCATAGGGTAGAGAAGAGTTATGCAACATGCTGTGGTGTTAGCATAAAAATCACTAATTGCAAATCACCGTTTTCTTCATAAAGATGACAGGCAATTGCAAAGAATTGCTTTTTAAAAAGAGGTTCTCAGCTGTTAAGATGAACTTAGCATTAACTCAAGGTAAAACAGAGTTGAGCTGGGTAAATTTAGGTGTATTTCAGATGCCTGTGTAAAGTCAACAATTCTGGCAGAAATGAAGTGGCTGTGATTAAAAGGAATGTAAGACAAAGAAACTGCCAAATGAAGTGGGGGCAGGGAACCACCACAGACAGGGCCTTTTCAGTAGTGGCATCCCAATTCCTATATTCACAGGAACATAGTAAGCTGCCTTATACTGAGTTAGAGCATTGATCTATCTGGCTTAGAATTGTTTACACTGACTGGCAAGCAGCTCTTCAGAATTCCTGGCAGGAGTCTTTACCAGCTATAGCTGCAGATGCCATGGACTGAACAGGGTACCTTCTACATGCAAAGCAGATGATCTACCACCAAGTTATAGCCCTAGAGAGGTTTATCTAAGACAGTCTTCTCAGTGCCAGGTGCAGACCTTTTCATTTAATCTTTAAACCTTTATTTTAAATTTGGGTTTGTGGTGCTTTCTGTTTCTCTGGTTGGATTTATGTTGCACTTGAGTTTAAGTTTTATTTTGTATTTAAACTGTTTCTATACTTATTTCCTGCAAGCTGCCCAAGGAACTTTCTGTTATTGGGTGGTATAAGAATACCATGAATAAAGAATAAAATAAAGCGATCTTATGTGTGGCTAGACGTAAGTCTCCCATCCATTCTCACCTGCCGGCTCTGGATTTTGAGAAAAACCCTGCAGGGTTCGTCTTCAAAAGTTGCTTGTCTCCTCCATCCACCTTCCGAAGCCTCGCTGCATTATTGCTTCTGATCATAATTCCCTTAAGGGTACCGGTGAGCACTTCGTAACGCTCCGTGGTCCCAGAGGAAACAGTTACTGAGCAGAAGCTCTAAAGAATATGCTCTGAGATACTTGGTTGTGAAAAGCAAAGCACCTTTCAATTAAGAACAAGACGAGAAGAGCCCCACAACCATTTCTAGGGAAAAGGAACATCTCATGTAGTTAAGCCTTATAAAAAATATCCTCCACGGAAAAGGGATTTGAACATTGCTTTGATTATGATCTAAGGGAGCAGGTTTCCAAAAGACTAACGTGACACACATTTTTCAAGTAGGCCCCCAAGAGGCAGTAAGAATACATTTGTATAGCGCTTTCAAGCATTTCAAAGTGTTTCACCTGCATCATCTAGCTGTTATCCTTACAGAGGCCATGCAATTAAAGTCTGTATTATTATTATTCACCAGATGAGGGGACTGAGGCTGAGACACAACATATTTCCTAAGGCCGCTTGGTAAGTTCATGGCAGTTCTGAGATCTAGAGTGGTGGATTCTCGATTCATAACTCAGGGCAGATTCACACCAGACATATGGAGTACATGTCTTCTCCCAGGAAATCCTGGAAACTGCAGTTTGTTGAGGATGCTGGGAATTGTAGCTCTGTGAGAGGGAAATTACAGATCCCAAGATAATGTTAGAAGTCACTTGCTTGAAATGTATGCTGTGAATCTGCCCTCAGTCTCTAAGACACTACAGTACACCAGTTAAAAGAAGAAATTCTGATTCCTGCAATAGAAAGATAAAAAAAAACTTATTACAGTCGCTGATTTGATTTTTGGGTGTGAAAGGATATTTTATTATTTTGTAACTGATTATTTGCTGCTTAACATTTTAGTGTTAGCACACATTATTTTAAAATTAAAAATACATGATAATAAAATGATCTCTCTGATATGTATTTTCTTATATTTTTCCAGTCGTAGTTTCTTTGAAGCTTCTTCAGTCAGAGAGAGCAACAAATAAATTGAATTAAATAATTAAAATGCTGTTTGCTTTACAAATGATTTTCCTATAAGAAATTGGATGTTACTGCTAATGGAGGGAGCATTAAAACAAGACAAAAGTCATAGCAACAATGTCTACTCTTCTTACAAACATGAATAGCTATAGTGTAAGCAAGTTAAGGCTGGTTTCACAAGTGACGGGGAAAATCAGGGACAGTGCAGTCCTATACATGTTTACTCAGAAGTAAAGTATCTGGACAAGAAATTTAAAGCAGGCAAGCAAAGAAGTCCACAAAGAAGAGAACTGCTGTGCTCAATTGTCTTCTGAAGCAGCAGAAACCCAGAAAATCATCCCACCTCCTATAAGTTAAAACCCATAGAAATTTATACCAAGTAGCTTACAGATACAGTGGTGCCCGCCCCGCAAGACGAATGCCTCGCTAGACGGAAAACTCACTAGACGAAAGGGTTTTCCGTTTTATGAGCTGCTTCGCAAGACGAATTTCCCTATGGGCTTGCTTCGCAAGACGAAAACGTCTTGCAAGTTAGTTTCCTTTTTCTTAACACCATTAATACAGTTGCAACTTGACTTCGAGGAGCAACTCATAGAACGCAGTGTACATAGTAGCCTTTTTTGAGGTTTTTAAAGACTTTGGTGATTTTTGAAGCTTTTCCAAAACTTCTTTTGCAGCCATTTGGTAAGTTAAGCTTTTAAAACTTTGGGGGGAGGGGTTTGGATTTTGGGTTGGGGTGTTTGGAATTCAAGGACTTGGTGTTGGGGAGGGGTTTGCAAGAATCTGGAAGCTTGTGTGTTTTTTTCCTGCATTTTTATGATTTTCTGTGACCATTGGGGCACTCTGCTGTTTTTTTAAAAAAATTCTGGATTTGAATTTCTGTGTGCTGGGTGGCTGGGGGAACAGTTGGGGAGGGGCTTGCAAGAATCTGGAAGCTTGTTTTCCCCCCCGGCATTTTTATGATTTTCTGTGACCATTGGGCCACTCTGCTGTTTTTTTAAAAAAATTCTGGGTTTGAATTTTGAAATGCTCTTTACAGTATGTGTGACTTTAAAGAGCACTTAATAAACTCTTGTTGTACCAAATTTGGCTTTGTTTGGACTTTTTTTGACCATAGGAACGCATTAATTGATTTTCAATGCATTCCTATGGGATTTCGTGCTTCGCAAGACGAAAAATTCGCTAGACAAAAAAATTCGTGGAACGAATTAATTTCGTCTTGCGAGGCACCACTGTATTACACACACACACACACACACACACACACACACACACATTTCTTACATTAAAAAAAAAATCACCACACCTTCTCCTGCAGCTGATCAAGGCAGCATGCAATAACTTCCCTAATGATGGGGAATGAGCTGAGCTAGGAGAGAGGTCCAGGGGCACCTAGGGAGCTCCATGGCTGAACAAAAATTCAAGCCCAGGCCTCTATAGGGATGTGGAGGCTTGATCTGGCCACCCACCTGACATCACAATGACATCATATGACCGTCTTTGCCCACAGGGATCTTGCAGGGTCCCTTTCAAAGTGCTATCTTGTGGGGCGCTTTGCAGAGGGCGCCTGCAAACTCCCTTTTCCCTGTGCCGGGTTTTTACCAGCTGAACACCTGACGTCATATATGGCATCAGGTATAGGAGAGGTGGGCATGGCTTGGTCGAAATGGCCTCACAGTTCAATTCTAGCAGGCTCATGGGCTAGAATTTCCCAACCCTTCTATACACTATGTGCTACACAACATTAAACATTAAAGCTCTCCTGGGAAGGGAGCGCTGTAAAAAACACTTTTGATGGCAGCACTCCAAATGGTGAGCATAAAGTTTGGAAAGCGGCCTGCCGTACGAACACCAAGCTCCAAAGAAGTCTTGGGATCAGCTCTGCGTATTCATGAAATTGTTGGTGCCAGTATGGACTCCCCGTTCAAAAAGCAACATTCACACAGAGAGCTGTTTTCAAGCCCTTCTTCTCCTGTGAGGAGTCTTTGGCCCTATGGAGGAGGTTGAACCTTTGAATCAGCCCTAGTCTTTACCATTCCCCCATAGGAAAACAACTCTAACCATGTAAGCTCCTGATATTATTCCATCCTTGCAAAGGATTTTACCTTTTGTTTATAGGAAGTGCCCTTAAGAGCTCTTAGGGAACATGTGAGAGATAACTCTTAACAGTGCAAGCAAACAGTGCATATTTACACAGAATTCAGCCCCCTTGTTTTCAGTGGGGCTTACTGGGAGGTTCATGTATGCAGACGGCAGCCTAAGTTGGTGTATATATTAGGAGTTTACATACTGTGCTATTCTAAAAGCTTTCTCAGGAACCCACCTAAATACTTCATTTAATGAAGAACTGGCAAGCCATCTATGCAATCACTGCCTAAGAGCAAAGTACAGGTAGTGACCAATTTACGTGGGCGTTACGTTCCGGCTTGCCAGGACATTCCAAAAATCGTTGGGGTTATTTTTTAACAAAAATGCCAAAAAAAGTGATTTTTCGATTTACTTGCCTAAGATCCGGACGTAATCGCAACACACATTCACTTGCAAACGCACCGTTCCGCCCCAGCCCCACTGCTTTTTATGGTGTTATCAGGTCACTTCAGGGTTAGGTGTGAAGGGTGCAGTTCTGTTCACACACATATCGGACACACTTAGAACGACTGCTGCCTGTAGGGGTGATAATCCCAATGGGCTGTCCAGGTCACCTGTACCCCAATCTTAGGAAGGCAATAAAGACATGCAGGCATCAAGATAGGGTTGGCTAAAATGAGCTCCTTGCCTCAGGCGGTAGGTTGGGAGGGGCTTGTCAGTCATGGTGGCCGTGGTATTTCACCGGCTGGTGAAATGGCAGCAGGCAATTCTGTGGGTGGATAGAGGCAGCAGCAGATGGGTTGAAGGGGCACTGGGAAAGATCTGTCTTTGAAAGAATCTCTGGAGGACTACTGCCAAGCATTAAACCATACTGAGCTAGAACCATACTGAGCTAGAACCAACACAATGGTGTTCCTCAGTATACGGCAGAAATGATATGGTACAATGTGATATGATATACTTAATTAAACTTATTAGTTGCTTGTTACCTAAAAGGTATCCAAGCGACTTACATTTAAAAGCATAAATGTAAGAACATTATACCCTAGGAAAAATCATTCATATAACATACCAATCCCCCAACTCCCCACCCCATAACAGCCATAGTAAGCTTTGGCAGTGCACTGAATGAGCTTGGTCCATCAAAGGCCTGGGGGAAATGTGAAGTCTTTACCTGGTGCCAAAAATAAGTCAATGAAGGTGCCAGCTGGAGTTGAATGGGGAAAGCATTCCAGAGAACAGAGAATACATGTTTGTAGGACTAGCGAGATGTTATATCAAGGGATGCGAGTGGCGCAGTGGTCTAAACCACTGAGCCTCTTGGGTTTGCCAATCGGAAGGTCGGTGGTTCGAATCTGCACGACGGGGTGAGCTCCCATTGCTCTGTCCCAGCTTCTGCCAACCTAGCAGTTCGAAAGCACACCAGAGCAAGTAGATAAATAGGTACCACTGCGGCGGGAAGTAAACGGCGTTTCTGTGCGCTCTGGCACTTGTCACGGTCCTCCGTGTACCAGTAGTGGTTTAGTCATGCTGGCCACATGACCCATAAAGCTATCTGTGGACAAACGCCAGCTCCCTCTGCCTGAAGCGAGATGACCGCAGCACCCCATAGTCTCCTTTGACTGAACTGTCCAGGGGTACTTTACTTTTACATTTTACCTACATCAAGGCCATGGACCACCTCCAAATGCCCTCTGGGTGACCTCTAGCACCAAAGAATCTGAACAAGTCAGGGAGATGTTTCTCTGCTCTGCCATTGTTGAAGCATAGGATGGGCTCTCAGCATTTTACACCCAAATTCAAATGTTTTTATGCGAAACATTTCATTTCAGTCTGCCTCTTGGCATGATGCCACTGGCATTTCCAAATGGGCACACAATGGATATGCCGAATCTACAGCGAGGGAGGAAGAAATGGTACCAAGCTGTGAAAGTCCACAACACAACACGCAAACAAAAGCCACCACATTATTAGGGCCCTGTTGTTTCTTTTAAAGCTTAAAAAGCTAAAAATAGCTTGCCAGAGATGTTAGAGAAGTCATCTCATTGATCTATTAAATGAAATTTAAGCCAAAATAGAGAGAGAGAAAGAAGGAAAAAGGCACAGAGAGATCTATTTTCCCCCAGATCCTTGAGAGCAGGTTCTCTGAATTTAAGAAACAATCAAACAGGCCACTTGATAGCAGAGGGGTTTTTTATCATTATTATTTTAGATTGTGGTCACAGGAGGGGTGTTCCTAACAGTTTTGCAAGCAGTGACAAAGTCAAATGAAAAGCTCAGCAGGTAAGAGTTCAGTGACACACTCACATGAATGTGCACACAAAACAGAGATTAAGTAAGCCTCCAAATGAAGCTCATATTTAAAAAAAGAAGTCAATTTGGGGAAGAAGAAGGAGGCAGAGAAATAGAGGGTGTGGGAGGAAAGATATAGAAAGAAATATGAAAAAGAAAGAGATAGTTCCGTGTGCAGCAGCAACTGCAGAAGGCCTTCCACACCAACATGATGCTTGTATTAAAGAGGTTAAAGAGGCTGCAAGCTTCAAAACCAAAATATACACCAGGTTGCTGTTTGTCTCCATCTCCTCCTATGCCATGAGTAACTTGTTCGGGAGGCGGAATTTTCAGAGTAGGAAAGGGTTGACACACTCTTACCCAGAGTGCCACTTCCCCACCCTGAAGTGGAGCAGGATAATTGCATGGACGGGGAAGAGAGAGAAAGACTAATTATACAACTCCAACTAAATGACCAGTTTGTCCATCAATAAACATGTAACAGGGGCCTGCTTCTGTATGCAGCAAAAGGCGCTAACTAAACTTACTTGGAAGTAAGTGGCATTGAATTCAGTGGCTCTCACTCCCAAGTTAAACACCACAATCCTGTGCGCGGCAGTTCCTTGATGGTGGTGTTCCTTTTTGAATGACCAGTAATAAAACACAGCTATCCACCTATCACTTTAGTGAGGCACATTTCATCCTCCTCGATGACTGTGTACACATACTTAAAGCACATGGGGTGGAATTTGAAGTTGCACTGAGAGAAATGCACTGTTCTGGGGGTCATCCTGGCACAAATCCCAAGCCAATTTTTAGAGGAGTTGCCCTATGTGGCCTAGGACCCACGTACCTACGGGACTGCCTCTCCTGGTATGCCCCACAGAGGACCAAATGACAACATTTTGGAGGTCCCAAGTCACAAGGTGGTTAGATTGGTCTCAACTAGGGCCAGGGCCTTTTCAGTACTGGCCCCGACTTGGTGGAACGCTCTGTCACAAGAGACTAGGCCCCTGCGGGACCTGACATCTTTCCATAGGGCGTGCAAGACAGAGCTGTTCCGCCTGGCCTTTGGTTTGGACTCAGTCTGACCCTTATGTTTCCCTCCCCTTATGGGTCTTGATTTATCGGCTACTTTTAAAATGAGGCTGCATTTTAAATAGCATTTTAACCTGTATTTTAAATTGGTGTTTCTCCCCCCCCCGCCCCCTATTATGTTTTTACTGTGATTTTATTGGTGTTAGCCACCCTGAGCCTGGCTCTGGCCAGGGAGGACGGGGTATAAATAAATTTTATTATTATTATTATTATTATTATTATTGGGGAAAGCCCCCCCCCCGAAGTCCTTGCACAGGGCTTCCACTGTCTGGGCTTGTAAGATGGCTCCTGCCCAAAGAATCCTGAAAACCTCACAGAGCGACAATTCCCAGCAGCTTTAACAAACCATAGTTCCCAGGAGTCTTTGGGGGAAATCATGTGCTTTAAGCCTGTGGTGCATACACTGCCTATGTCATGAAAAGGCTTCTTCCACGGTGTGACGGGTTTATGCACACGTGAGTCATTTTTGCTCTGTTGTTCCTCAGGAAAAGGGATCATAAGCCAAACGAACATCAAATAATCCCTCCCCGCCCCCCCCCCCAAAAACCATGATGAGAACTGGAAAACAATGAAAAGGTGTGGGCTCTTAACCAAAATCTGTAAGATATTGTAACAACTTTATAACTGTCTAACAGCAATCTTTCCACAATTCATCAGACCTCCCTGCAAAACACAACAATGCATTTGAACACACAGAACTGGTTTTAGCAAGATGTCGTCAGAGAGACATGAGGAAATGAAGGAAGCAATTTAAGTATCCTTTGAAGAAAGAAAGAAAGAAAGGAAGGAAGGAAGGAAGGAAGGAAGGAAGGAAGGAAGGAAGGAAGGAAAAAGGCCCTGGTGTCACTGGTGGAGCAGGAAAGCAACAAGAGCCATTGCATACCGTACATGTACTGTACCAGGCTACAGACTGTAGTGGAAGAATGCACTTAGCAGCGCTGAAATGGCACAGCTTACAAGGTTAACAATCTTTTAGCTGATGATTTGTATGTATTTATGAGCACTGCTGATCGACCTTCAAGAATGCCTGTAAGACACTGGCAGGGTGAATTAGAGAAACTCAAAAATCTTTTCTTTTCTTTTTTTAAAAAGCTCTAAACAAACAAACAGCTTTCCTACACTTACAGCTCTGATGCAACAACTGGAAAGAGAACATCAGCAAGCAGAAAATTACAGAATGGAAGAGACTATATCAATTCAAATTGGTAATCCTAACAGGTGCATTTGAGAAAAAAGTTGTTTAGGCTGCAATCCTATACCCCTGTTAAGATGGGAGTAAAAGCTTCTGAATGAAATGAGACTTACTTCTGAGTAGACATGTACAGGCCTGTGCTATTAAGCAACTGACAACCTGATCCTATGCATATTTTCAAAAAGCTGAGCACCATTGCATGGAACTTCCTTCCTGATATACATACTTGGAATTGCAGACAAAATTCGTCCAAGTGAAATGGATCTGAAATAACGGCTCTTCTGTCGGCTGCTGTTTTCAAATAAAAAATGTTGGAGCCCAATTTCGACAGGGTGAGCTCTGTGAATCTCAGGACCTTACGCATACTTGAGCCAAGAAAGCGAGTCCAACAAAAGGTATCACCCAACGCATTTCGCTGCTCTCAGCAGGCTCTGTAACGTGCGCCAGACGTGAAAAGCAGAGGCTGTTCCATTACCCTAGATACATTATTCAGAGGGGGGAAATGAAGTGATACAGTCACCACTGTAGTGGAAATAATGCAAGAATGAATCCCTTTTCTATCCCAACAAAGGAAATGCGCTCCACCAGTGGTTTTACATAAACAGCTCTTGTTTATGAAGCCAGATTTCATTACAAGCGGCGAGAAATGTTATCTTTCTGTGGACATGCTGAAATGGACTGCAGCACAATAGGCCTGTGTGATAGGACAATATTACAAAGTCAAGCCAGCAGCTCTTGTTTGTCGTTATCAAAAACATTCCCCTGTACACAGTTAATGAATGGCCAGAACTTTGGATATTAATAGAGAAAGGTTATGAGCAGCTGATTGTTAAACCTCCTCATCACCAGAAGCCCTTCATGGCTGAACATCAAGACCTTCCTCAACCTTAGCGGGGCAACCATCAGGGAGACAAAAAATAAGCAAACTAAGCCAGAGGCCAAAACCAAACATCAGAATTTGTATGCTGCAGAATAACATTTTCTCTTTTACACAACCTCAGTTTGAGGCTATTGTCCTATCCATGCTCATCACTGAACTCACTGAGATCAGCTTGTTATTTTTAAAAAAAGGATAGCTGCTAACTGCTACTAGAATCAGATACTAGGGAAAAAGAAATCCCAAACCTAGAGTCATTACAAATCCAAAAAATATCTACAATACAAAGTTCATCACAAACACAGCCTTAAGAAAAGCACTTCTGGGTTCTCTGGGATTCACTTCCCAAAAGAACAGACCACTCAGCCAATACAAGTAAATTTAGTGGTCACTGCTACCCCAGCAATCACATAGCAAAGCCCTTACTCTCACTATCCCAGCTTGTCATTGTTCCAACAAAATATAAACCCATTTTAGCATTAGCATGTAAGTTTTGATTCGAGGAAAGGAGAATTCACCCATAAATCTGTGTACTGGTCTTTATGCAAGGTTAATGATTTGCTAGCTAAGAGTCAAAGGTCAGATTTTTCTTTTTTCTTTTCTTTAAACACAAAAGCCCCAAGAACATAAACATTCTACCATTTTAACTTTGCAAGGTATTTTCCGACATCACAGCTCTTGACCAAATGTCAACATAGTAAACATGGAAGAGCATTGTTTGTAACTGTTTACACATGTCTGTCTTCCCAGAAAAGAAACCTAAATGGGTTTGGCCCTTCTGGGAGAAGTTCCCTGTTTTGATACTCCTGCGTCAGCCTGCATAAGGCAGGGCGAGAGCGATTAATGATGAAATCCACCAAGATGAGTTAAAAAGCTAGGAAGAACAACAGAATCAATAGACATAATTGATAACTGCATGCAGCACTGCATGACGAACAAGTCTAACCGAAATGGAGCAAAAAGAGAAGAGAAAGAAATGAGCATAGCAGCAGTGAAGAAAGGGGTGGGGGGAATACAAGGTTCTGCCTTCCAAGGCTGCCTACTCATTGCAAGGATTATAAAGGATATTAACAATATACATGCACAGCACATGGCATTAACAAATGTGAACATAAAATCCTGCGGAGCTATGGGAGCTAAACTTTGGAACAAAAGGCTCTAAAGGGTAGTAACAATCGATGATTTACATTCACTAGGTAGGACAACAGAGGGAACAATAGCTCTTTGAATGAGACTCCAACATATTAAAATTACAGAGGAAGGAATTAGAAGCACCTCTAAATGATTTAAAGAAACACAGCCGGTTTGGAGGATCAGGAAAGGCCAAGAGATATTAACTGAGAAATAAGAGGAGCAGGGGACATTTATTTATTTATTTAAGTTAGGATACGAAAAGTGGAAAGCAGGGCAGCGGAATGGGACTCATGCCTAGTGACAACTTTCCTTGCTTCCCAAAGGCTGGTGTTCAGCGGTCCTGTTTTTTGTCCCCCCCCCCAAAAAAAAAACCCCACTAATCCAGGAGAAAGGAAAAGCAACCACAGGAGGAAGCGTTTCGGTGGTTGCCGTGTGGAAGTACTGGGTTCAAGTACACATGGCAAGAAAAGGGGTAGGCAACCAGATGAGGAAGGAATGATGCTTTGCAACAAGGCAAATTTGTGCCATCTAAAAAGGAGGATCAGGGCTCACAGGCTAATCAAGCAGGTGTGTCCACAGGTTTGGGGGAAAGGAAGGATGAACAGCAGGGCAGTCTAAGCCTGGGGGGAAAAGTTCTTAGGGACGCAGTCCAGGACAAGGGCACACAAGCAGGAATGCAGAGCACTCTTTGAACAATGCACTCTGTGCAGTATATATAGATGGGAGACTACAGGAGAGAAAAAGGCTACTAGTAAGGGTAGGCTATGTAGGGCTACAGGACAACACTTAGGATAGTATGAGAAAGGGGCAACAAGCAGAAACGCTGTTCAGATACTTTGACATGTGAAGTACAATGGCCAGGAGATCAATGGCCCTTGTGGTGTGCCTCCTATAGGTGGGCTAAGCAGTCAGAAAGGTCAAGGCTGTGAGGTGCAGACTGCAGAGCAGGGGAAGAGGTCGGTGCTGAGCAGGGTGCAAGATCCAGAGTAATACTATATGCTGCAGCGTTGGGGTGATGTGGGCATCCCAGAATTAGGTGCGGAGGCATCTGCCCAACATGTGCTGGGAGAGATGCAGGGATTCATTTGCAAACTGGAAAATCCCGGGTCTCAAATTTGCTTGAGGAGTACACAATCTGTTTCAAACATTCTGCTCCCTATTCCCAAATGGGGAGTGAAAAGCTGTTAAGGGGAATGAGGGGACATTTTGTTTATTAATTGTTTCTTTAACCTGCACATCACCATTGCAATTCACGGTACTCTGCTCGTACTCAGAGGCTCTTTCTCTCAAGCCAGCCTGCAAATGTAGATGGCGGTGGGAGGGAGATTCCAATATCGTAACTCCAATATTTAAAATGATCAAGTCCAGTTAAGGTCTGTGGAGGAAGGCATGCCCTGGAGAGTACAGAGCAGGGAAGAAAAAGAGTAGCAAGTGGCTTTGGTATAAGGGGAGATGGTTATTATGAGGTAGAGGGATGGTTCAGCATGAGCACAATATGAAGGCAAGCAGGCTGCTGCAGATAGGGCTGACACTTTTCTGCCCCAGCTTCTGTTGCAGATTTAACAGCTTTACTAAGGGCAGAAATTCCACAGGTACAGTACTTTCCCTCCTCCTCCCCCAACATCAGCTGCTAAATTCTGTATATTGTGCAACTATTAAAGGTGCACAAGTGTGGGTGGGGGACAGAGTGGTGACCCTATTGATGAAGGGGATCTGCTCTGAGGACAATTACACAGGACTAAGCTGGCATGTTGAGTACAGGGGCCGGGTGAACAGTCTGTTAGGCTGCATGTGCCCAACTTGCAACTCTCCTGTTATTTTCTGCCTCATCACCAAACCTACCCCAGAAGCAGGCTGAGCAGCAAGTGCAAGAAATGCAAATTCCCAAGTCTGACTATTCCGTGAAGGAACAGCCAAGCCCCGTGTGATCTGTGCGTGAACCCTTACCACCACAGCCTGCTTGAGTACAACAAAAAATGCCATAAAAGCAGGCTATGGGAATGACACACACTCTGGAACCCAGGTCCAGAAGATCCAACCAGGCCCACTTTCTCGAGAGGAAGTGCAGAAAGCGTAGCCCAGTGGTTAGCAGGTCAGAGAGAGAGAACACCCACTTGCAAAATCAGTAGTGAAGTTGGGGCCCTAGCCTACCTCGCAGGGTTGCTGCGAGGATAAAGGAGTGGGGAGGAGAACCGGCAATGAAAGTAAACAAGGAAGTTTAAGCTCCCGGCGCCGGGAGAGCCAGGCTTCCCTCCTGCCCGTCCTGCTGCTGCTGCTCACCTGGGCGTTTTGGCGGCGGCGGCGCTCTCCCGCTTGTCCAGCACTCCCGGCACGCAGTTGGTGAGCTCGGTCCAGTCGGCGTGCAGCCCGCAGCTCCAGCCGGTGGAGAAGCGCGAGAAGAGCCAGGTCTCCCTGCGGTTGGGCCGGTAGCAGGTGCACTTCTTCTGGCCGGGCCGGCAGTCGCAGGGCACCTCGAGGCGCACGTTCTGCACCAGGTGGCGGCCGAAGGTGGTGCCGCCCGTCTTCTGGATGTGCAGGAACACGATCACGTCGTCGCCCTTCATGTCGAAGGCGAGCTGGCGCTCCAGCTCGCGCACGGGGAAGTAGTACTTCTTCACGTAGTGCGGGTCCGGCGTGGGGAAGAGGTCCAGCTCGTCCTGGTAGGAGCGGAGGCTCGGCGAGCCCAGGCTCAGCCCCGGCCCCACATACTGGTACAGGATGAGCATGAAGCACACCGAGCCCGCCACGATCAGCAGGAACTTGCTGTTCCGCTCAACCATGGTCCTTCCAGCGCGCTTCATATGTCACCATCTCCCGGCCAGGGGGAGGCGGTGGGAGAGCTGCTGCTGCTGCTGCTGCTGCTGGCGGAGGTGCCCCCGGCGACGTCGGCTCCCCTTTCGCCCGCTCCCCGGCTCCGAAGAAGCCCCGCGAAACCACCCCGACGAAAAAGCGCCGTGCGCCCCGGAGAGAGCGCGGAGGGCGAGGGATTCCCACCCCTTTCCTCCCTCCCTCCCTCCCCGCCCGGCCCCCCTTCAGTCAGATCCGCAGCCAGGGGGGGGCTTCCTCCTGCCAAGCGGCGATCAGCCACCGGGGACGGGGGGGGGCGAGAGAGAGAGAGAGCGCGCGGCTCCCAGGGTCGACCGCCCTCCCCCGGTTCCGCCTCCCTTGCAGCCCCGTCCCGCCTCTGCCTTCGGGACTTTGCCTCTGCCGCTCCTGGCCCCGGCTCCGATCCGGCCGAGGCGCCGGGCGCGCAGCCCCTTCGGGGTCTCGCGGAGGCAGGGCTGGCGGAGGCGGCTGCACGCTAGTTCAAGTCCTTCCTGCCTCGCTTCCTAGGGTAAAGCCCCGCCGCCGCCGCCGCCGCCGCGCTCCGAGCCCAGCATGCACAGCGCCGCCTCCTCGCGCTCCGCTCGCCGCTCCAGGCGCGCGCTGGCGGAGGGAGGCAGAGCAGCAGCCGCGGCAGCACCACACAGGCACGCCGCAAAGGCAGCGTTTCTGGAGGCTCCCGAGTTGCCAGGGCCCGCCCGCAGGATAATTTCGCTATTTTCCTCCTGGTTCTTTAGAGGCTCTTTCACTTCCTCTTTCTCCTTCCGCCAATGGGGAAGCGCACTGAGCGGGGCGGCTCTAGCCTGGCGGGGTGCTGGCGTTCGGAGGTGGCTCTCTCAAGGGAGCTTTCCTGACCTCCCTCCACCACCACCACCACCCCTAAGAAAAAGAAGGGGGGGCATTAAGTTTTCAGGTCAAAAGCTTGAGTCTCTCCACCCCAACCCCTGCATGAACAGAGCCTACAGGCTCCTGCTTTAGGGGCTTCTTGGCTTTGCCTCACCTCCTCCTCTTGAACAATTGAAAGGAATCGGCAGAAATTCAACAGGTGCGGTTTCCCGCTCGCATCAAGGTGCAGCGCCGGGCAAAGAGTGGCCTCTTCATTTCTGCTTGTTGTGGGAATGTGAAAAGGCGCAAGAGCCCCAGCGGAAAGAATAAAAGTGGCTGCCCTGCTGCTGTCTGGTTTTGGAAAGGAATTTGAGAACCAGTTGTGGTGAAATATCATTCTCAGAAATGAGTTTTCTATTTTTAAGTTAAAATACAATATTGACGTAGCCAGCTAAATGGTGGGGTTTTAAACGTCATTCAGGCATCTTCATAACAAGCCTCTTTTTTGGAGCCCTTGGGAGTGCCTGCCAGCAGCTGAAAGCTTTTCTCTACAGCTATGAGCAGCAGTGAACATGGAAATTCTCATGTCTGTGTTTGTAGGAATTTTGTGATTCCATCTAGAGATAGCTCAATTGCAATAATAACAATAACAACAACAATAATTTATTATTTATACCCCGCCCATCTGGCTGGGTTTCTCCAGCCACAAAATGTTAAAAATATTAAAAATACACTAAAACATCAAACATTAAAAACTTCCCAATACAGGGCTGCCTTCAGATGTCTTCTAAAAGTCAGATATTTGTTTATTTCCTTGCCATCTGATGGCAGGGCATTCCACAGGGCAGGCGCCACTACCGTGAAGGCCCTCTGCCTGGTTCCATGTAACTTCGCTTCTCGCAGTGAGGGAACTGCCAGAAAGCCCTCAGAGCTGGATCTCAGTGTCTGAGCTGAACAATTTGTGCGGAGACTCTCCTTCAGGTAACTGAGCCAAGTATACAAATGACCCTAAAAGACTGCCTCTGGTTTTGCCTTCCTCATGTTCAGCCCAGTATCACTAGGTCAGGGATGGTCTTCCAGGTATTTCCCCTCACATATTTTTTGGACTCCCAACTCATCAGCCCCAGAGAACACAACCAATTGTTGGGGGTGATGGGAGCTGTGGTCCAGCAACATCTGGAAGGGACAGAGGTTCTGCATCTCTCACCAAAGTGAAGAACAGCCAAATCATGAGAATTCTGAGCAACAATCCTCACTTACTTGAGAGTAAGCCCCGCTGAACTCACTGGGGCCTATTTATGAGTAGACATGTAGAAGAAGATTACACTGTCGGAGCCACACAACTACAATTGTTGGATAAGACTTGAAATGTCTCTCTGATTCATTCTATGTCTGCATTTACCACTTCAAGAAACGCCTTTAAATAACTGCCTTTTAACTTGGCCATCTAAAGAGGAAATCTTGTTGCTGTTTTGTTAATGTCTTTACTTCTGCAAGGGAAAACACAAGCAGCAAGAGAATTTTCATGAGAAACAAGCTTCCCCTCCTTTCCAAATGTGACTGCCCCCTTCACATCAGCCACAGTAATCCTTTCATTGTGATGTCACAAATAGCTGCTATTCTGATGTCACAAAGGCAGGATTATGAGGATGGGAAGTGGCAGAGAATACATAGCAGAAGCATGCAACAGACAGAGGCCCATGATTAAGGAAAACATGAAGGAACCTGAAATGGCTAAGAGGGTAAATCCAGCCACATCAGTGTCATCTATGGGAACTGATTTGGCATGAACGTATGGAGTTTAAAGGAGCAGTGTAGTTGGTTGGGACTTTTTTTAGAGCAACAACAACAACAACAACAGTGCACAAGTAGGGCTTGTGGATTTCACAATTGCTGACTGTGGAGGAGGATGATTCAACAAGGCACAGCACACAAATCCAAAAGGGGCTAATCTGCCTCCAGGAAGGCTTTCTCTCTGCTGCTCTGAAGTGCAACAGAGGTCAAGGAAATCCCAGAATGCAAGCAGTGAAACTGCCATGTTTTTGACAGTAGTTGTAAATATTTGGCAGTAAAGCTGACGGGATACTGACAGCAGTGGTAACTCCTGATTGAGGAGAAAGAGGACCAGCTCTTGTTGGGTTGGGTGGATTTGTGGCCCTGCCTCAAAGCAGTTTCAATTGCCTTCTGTGTCCTTCTAAAACCCATAGTGATTGCAGGTACCAGACAGTGGAGGGTAATGCTGTTTGTGGGTTCTTACAAGTTCTCCATTCCTATTTCCAGCCCCTCCCTCTTTTTCTAAATGTGATCTGTCCTGCAAATGATGTGGAATCCTGGGTGATGGGTGAGAGTTCCCCATGAGAAAAACTGAATTTACATGTCAATCCCTGAACAGAGGTAAATTACTCTAAAGTTATTTTGGATCACAGTATTTATGCTTTAGAGTTCTCCAAGCGTTTTTTTACTTCCTTGTTCTGCAAGTGTGGGTTCAGAGTTGCCTGTGCCACAGAGGCTGTTTAAAAACTTATAGTGGTACTGACAGTTGCATAGAAAGCCTATCTAAAGGGGAGGGGCATGGTTTTTGCATGGTGGGGAGACAGTGTTTTTCCTTTCGCTGTACATTGGTACCTTGGAAGTTGAACAGAATCCGTTCTGGAAGTCCGTTTGACTTTCAAAACATTCAGAAACCAAGGTGCGGCTTCTGATTGGCTGCGGGAAGCTCCTGCAGCCAATCAGAAGCCACGGAAGCCGCATTGGACGTTCGAGTTCCAAAGAACGTTCACAAACTGGAACACTCACTTCCAGGGTTGTGACATTTGGGAGCCAAAACGTTTGACTCGCAAGGTGTTCGGGATCCAAGGTACGACTGTACTAGAATCCAAAGTTATCCAGTGAAACAGGCTAACAGGAGATTCAAGACATCATTAAGTTATGGTGTTTCCCTGCTACCAGTTGTGATGGTCACTAGCTCAGATGCTTTTCGAAGGGGGTTAGACAAATTTATGGAGGATGAGGTGATAAATGACTCCAAGTCATGATAACTAGCTGGACCTTTCAAGTTCAGGGGCAATTGCTGAGGAGCAACAAGAAGGCAAAGTCCTGCTTGGGGACTTCCCTGGGCTGTCTGCCTGGTCACTGTGGAAAATGGGAAGCTGGACTTTGGTCTGATCCAGTGGTGCTCTCCTTCCTTCCTTCCAGTTAAATGTGGAGGTCTGGTAAAACTTCTTTGGTGCATCGCTGAAAGACAAAGCTTACAAGCAGCCACCTCTCTTAGTGGATGTAAGCACCACTCGTTGAGTTCATAGGCAGCCATAGTAGCATGAAGGTGAATCCAAAAAGTCTGTCATAAAAATATGATGTGAAAATCCAAAGGGAAGGATGGGGAATCCAACAAAGCTAGGATTATATTTCTTTGTAAGAGCTATTTTCCATATGCGTAAGTTGGAAGGAAAATAATATTGCAAAGGTTTCAGTTTAAATTTTTTTTACCAATATACAAGCTAGAGTGAGACAGCTGTGTTAGTCACAAGGTATACAGGCTGGGTGAATTACACAACTCAGATCTTCCCAAACTAGATAAAATAAAAGTCTTTATAGCACTCCAAAGAATCATGCTGCGTTCGTGCTGTTTATTAGCTTTGGTTCCCCCTCCCCATTTAAAAAATACTGCTACTTTCTCTATATTTGTGTGTATCTTATTTTAGAATAATTATATCATCATTATGGAAAGACCACAGTGGACAGTTGGAGGTCAATTTAAGTTTGGGAATTTATACCTTGATTTGGGAAGTGCTGGCATTTATGCACTATTTTATGTAAGTGGTTGAAATATATGTGAAGCTATAAAGAGCCACAAAGCAGTTTGTGGTATTGATGTTTGCCTCTGGTTGTAAAAGTATATAACTAGTGGAATAACCCGCTGAGTGTTAATTCTGAGCAAGCGTTATTTACTGTAGAATGAGTTAGCAGCAAATGTGAAGGATGAAGAGAATATTAAGAAACCTTTGTTTACCTGTACCATGTTGATTGTCGGTGGTAAAAGTGGAGCAGCTCTAATAGATCTCCTTCCTAGCTCATGTTGTTGGCAAGTATATTGTTTGGTGGCTATGGGATAAAATGCACACACACAGTTTAAAAAGAGGAGCCGATTATCTCCAGAGACGATAGATACTTTATTGTGTAAGATAGATACTTTATTGTTACATATTTTTAAAGTACAGTGGTACCTCAGGTTACATACTCTTCAGGTTACATATGCTTCAGGTTACAGACTCCGCTAACCCAGAAATAGTGCTTCAGGTTAAGAACTTTGCTTCAGGATGAGAACAGAAATCGGGCTCCGACGGCGTGGCAGCAGCAGGAGGCCCCATTAGCTAAAGTGGTGCTTCAGGTTAAGAACAGTTTCAGGTTAAGTACAGACCTCCGGAACGAATTAAGTACTGTACTTAACCCGAGGTACCACTGTAATGAATGCAGTTGCATTCCTCAGCTTGCAGCACATTCAAACACAAGACTCAGCTGCACATTTCTGAAGTGCAGTCTCTGAACAGCCATCCAACTTCATGAACAGCATGCTGGAATGATGACCAAACGCCAGAGATTAGTAATAGAAAAGACAAGTCTTCCTTGAGAGCTTATCTGTCTTCCTGACCCTTCAGACTCTCCCCAGGCCACACCCCCTTTCTCCAGGCCACACCTCCTTCACAGCTTTGCTTTTGCCTAGTTGGAATGTGTCATTGACTTCTGGAAATACCTCTCACATGTCTGCATGAAGGACAGAGAAGGGTGTGTGACAGTGTTAGACACTGAGATATGAAAGCTAGGAGCTAAATGGCACCTTAAACCTAGGTTACGGTTGCAACAGCAGAATGTCTAGGTGTGCTTTTTTAATAACAAGAATACACAGCTGAAAATGAATGAACTGCAGCTAAAATACTATGTTCATTTTTCACACAGCCTAGTCCTTCCCCTGCCCACCCCCCTAGTATTCTTAAGAGGGTCTCTTCTCTAGTCTTCAGAGAGTAGCTGGAAGTGGGGAGGCAGAAAAAGGTCCTCCTTTCCTTCCACTCTGCAGTTTTATTCTGAAAACTTAGGCCCAGTACTGTGTCCACAGCACAGAAACTGCTTGCACTAATGAAATTTATTGTCGCAAAATGCGCCTAGAACAATGGGAGTTTCGAACACTGGTGTGTGAGTGTGTGTACAAACTAGCCTACTGTACAAAGGTAAAATGTGTGTTAAATTGTTAAACCCACTTTTGCCTCTGGCCCCAACCAACCACCCACTTATGGTCCCCAGAAAGGAAGGTACCTTAGATCAAGTACAATAGGTACTGATCATCTCCAAACTCAACAGGCATTCAGAGGAGATGCCTATATATTCATTGCCAGCTCATCTTTTTCATTGCCCGCTTCTGGGTCATTGCTTGCAAGTGGATCCTCTTCATCTTTCCAAGTGGAGGCTTCCTCCAGAGCAGAACCCTGGCAACAGAGCTTTCTGGCAGCCAAATGGTCACTTCTGTGGCGACTCGGGGATTCCCACTGGGTCCAATGCCATTCTTCATCCTCAAGCCCCAGGGTGTGAAGGGACAGAACTGGGGGTCGAGGCAGGACTCAGCATCTGACTGGATGGGTTATTTGGGGGGCCTGCTCCTGCCATAGCTGTGAAGACACAGCTGACACAAGGCAGCAGATGTGGTTTAAGGGAATTTACTTGGAGGCTTGCAAGGAAAATGGGTCATGCCACCCAGCCCTAAATGGTGCGAATCTAAGCATCTCAAAGCAAGCTAAATCAACTGCTCAGGATCGTGTGAGAGGAGGCATCATGGCACAGTCACATAATCTTTGTTTTGACTGCCAAACGCTTATGCTGTTTAAGCCGAGTTCGATATGAGACAATAAATGCCTTTGACTAGCAAGTAATTAGTCCTGTAACGTGCAATTAGTGAAAGGTTATGAAGACTGAAAGGCAACAGTATTCATCTTCATTATTTATTTCTTTTTATCTCTTTCCTATTGATTTTTGTTTTAGAAGCAGCCCAACTTCTTATTAAACCTACTATTCCCAACTACACAAAAGCTTATGTAATGCTGCACAGTATTCTGTTGTGCTTTGTTAACCTCACACAAAGCATGCCTAGCTTCATGTTAGACTAAGCTGTGGCCATACCATTAGGGAGAATGAGGTGGCCTCCTCAATTGACAGATGCTAGGGGGTGGGTTGCAGCAGCCCCCCCCCAGCTATTCCTCCTGAGCCCCCTCTGGCTGCTCTCCTGAGCACTCCACCCCCCGCAGGCTGCTCCCATACTAGCAGTTTTGCTCATTGCTGGCCTGGTCTGGCAGTCTCGTCTCATTCTCCTACTGCAGGGATAACTTACATGGCTCCTGCCACATGTTGGACTGCGATTCCCAACATCCCTGACCATTGGCCATGCTGGCAAGGGCTAATGGGAGTTGTCGGCCAATGCCATCTGGAGGATACCATGCTGGCTACCGCTGTCCTAGTGTATTGTGGTCGGGGTCAGGCAAATAAGCAGCCAGCCCAGGCCACATCCTCTTACAGGCAGGTATTGCTCTGCTCATGTGACACATGCTTGTTGGTACCACCGTTGCTGCATTGCAGCACTTACTAGAGTCACCAGATGGAGAGATGAGTGAGTGGTAGTGAGGTGTTGAAGGAAAGGACTTTGTGCCTTATGGCCTGCTCCCAGTGCCTCCAAGTTAGCCTGCTGCCCTCTGGTGCAGGACACAGTTCTATCCCCAGTGCTGAAATAAAATTGAACTCCTAGCCTGGGCAGCTGTTATATGTGAAATGTGGGAGGACCTTCTTGTACTTTGTCTCAGGCAGCAAAATGCCTTGGGCTGTCCCTGTAGGCCGCAGGAATGTTATGAATTGTTTTCTTTCTGGTAGGCAAGCAAATTGGCAAGAACGAAACCCAGAAGCAATCAAGGAGAGAAGCTATGTTCTCTGTGTCATAGGTGGTATTAGCTAGTAAATTCCCAGGAAAGACAAAGGAGGCTTCCCAATAAGATGGTTATTGTGGGATGGGCACTCCTCATGCATGCACTTGTGCTGTTGTTTCCAATTTTGCATGATGTCATTGGCATCAGAATGCAAGCCTGTGTTTCCCTTCCATTTAATCCTGGGTTGCCACAGTTGGAGGCAGCAATGCTTCTGAATAGTAGTTACTGGAAACCACAGGAGGGGAGAGTCCTAGGGAAGAGCCTTGGAGATGGCAGGTGAGTTGAACTTTGCATCTGTCTGGAGCATCAAGCAACTGAAAAGGTGCACGGCTCAGTGGTAGAGCATCTGTTTTGCATGCAGAAGGCCCCAGGTTTAATCCTCTACATTTCCAGGTTGGATACTCTCTATCTGAAACTTTAGAGAGCCACCGCCATTCCATTTAGACAACACTGAGCTAGATGGCTCTTGGTCTGACTCAGCGTAACGCTTCCTTTGTTCCTATACACACAGGTCCATGGAAGCCACCGGTCTAATCCACCTAAGGAAACAGGAATACAGAAGTGATCAAGCAGCTGTCAAATGCTGTGGAATCATACAAAATTCAAAGAATTTGAGTCAATATCAGGGTCTTGAGCCACTTGGGAGTAGGCATGTGATCTCACCAAAGAGAGAGCTGGAGGCTTTATGTAGACAGCCTCCCCTCCCTCCCCCCCAAAAAACCCTCCACCTGAGTTATATATGAATTTCCCCCTTCATCCCCCAAGTTCCTAAGCATGCATCTGCATGACAATAGTTGCAGTTTGGTGACAGATACAATTCACTTGCCTTCTGATTCATTCTCGACATTGATTTAGCTGTTCCGAAGATATGAAAGTTATAAATTTGTTAAATGCTTATAGGCTTCGGCTTGGTTTTGAATTGTGTTGTCAAAATACAAAGCATTTTCCAGTCAATAATAACTTGTAGAGCAGAATTGTGTGCAGCCTGGAGAAACGGCAGTTTCAAACACATCAGATCTGTTGCCACCCTCATGTTTACAGCAAGAGATAAGATTATCCAGGGTCAGTTTGGGAGTCCCAGGAAAGCCTTCAAGCCACTGGAATATTGCATGCACATCTGTTCTCCTAGACCAGTGGTGGTGATGCTTAGTGGTGGTGATACAGTGGTACACACCTGACCTCCAATCAGGTGCTTTGCTGCTGATTACTGGGGGGCAGAGAGGAGTAGCAAGATGGTGGCAAGGCTGGCACAGTGCAAATGCACCAACAGAGCTAATCTGGTGCTCCTGCTGGTGTGTTTGCGCTGCACCTCCACCTTTCCTGTCCACCTCTTCTTCCCAGTCTGCAGCGATAGCATGACCAAATGAAGGTCAGGTGATCAGCACTGCCCCACCATGGTGTCCACTACTGGGGAGGGGGCTGTAGTTCTCCAACTGCTCTTGAACTATCATCCCTCTGGATCATGCTGGTGGTGTTGATAGGAGCTGGAATCCAACAAATGAGGCTACTTGACTTAAAATAGAAGTTTTAAATAGCAATCAAGTTATAAATAGGTGTGCCTGTACTATATTCCTACTGTATCAGATTCACGTGTGTCTCTTACCTGTGAAGAGAGTAAATTGCAGAGCTTTCTAAAGAATCACAGAAATACCTATGCCATATATACTACAAAGGTTTATGATTCAGAATCATATACATTTTTGTGATATTAAAGAACCATTGCCTTACTGGGACTGATTACACAAAGCCATAGAAAGCTGTATTTATAGCATTTTGTCCTAATATTTCAGCAATAAATCATCCCTATCCTTAATTGTACTTTGTTTCCTTGACATTTAAAATCTGTAAGCTATTTGAACTAGTAATTTAAGACCTATTGTTATTTTAGATTGGGAATTTAAATTTGCCACCTGTTTAAAACAAATTGCAGAACTAAAGGCTATATTTCTTGTCTTTTAGTAGAATTCTTGTCTCAAGGTAGAGTTTAATAAAAACCCACCTCCCACCCTCTCACTACATGGAGTTTCATGTCTGAGAAACGAAAGATCAACCTATGAAGCTTCTTTTTGGATCTGAAACTCGGTGCAATGCTGGTTTGTGGAGCGTGGGGGCAGCACTGTCAATAATAATTCTG
The DNA here is from genome assembly GCF_027172205.1 of Podarcis raffonei. Lineage (NCBI taxonomy): Eukaryota > Metazoa > Chordata > Lepidosauria > Squamata > Lacertidae > Podarcis > Podarcis raffonei. The sequence goes on along the minus strand of NC_070606.1, from coordinate 61,526,139 downwards.
ATCTATTTACAAACCAGTTGACGTTACAAAATTATGGGATTTTCCACACTTGGTTCTTTAGTTGTGATTCTGTCAGCATCTTATCAAAACACCCTTTTAGAAAGCATGAAATCAGATCTCGGGAATTAAGGGACATAAAATATGGAGAACAAAAAAACTCTTAGAGGATTGCAAGAGGCAAATAGCTCCTAACCAATTTTTAATTGAATCAAAATAATACTCTTAAGGTAGCTTTCTTTGGGGTGTTCTAAGCCATTAGAGGCACCGTTCCTAAATGCAAAATGAAGAGGGGAATAAATTACCCATAGAAGACATGTATTTGTCTTCCCTTTACTTGCTTGTAGGGATGCGAACTTATTCCCCAGCAAAGAGCCCCCCCCCCGCTATGCCGTCCCTGGTCCTCGCTTTTGCAAAAACAACACAAAATGCAAGAAGGAAGCAAAAAGCTGAAGTGAGGACTGTGAGCTGCAAACATCCATTCTACCCCCTTCTCTCCCTGCCATACACCCATTTCCCAATTTTTTGTGTTGTATCTTTGCTATGGATTATGATTGCTGAGAGCTAATTTTGGCAAGGAATTAGGCCATAAATATACAAACTAAATGGAAAAAAAATGCAACCAACCAACAGGAGCATTGATTCTGCTGTGATCACAGCAATGCCCTGTAGAGTCTGCAATGTAGATAGATGGATGGGCAAGGTGCCTACATTCACAATTACTGTTGAAACAGGGAACCAGCTGCATCACACTTATTGAAGTATTCTAGTTGGTAAATATAATGCCAATCCTTGTCTGACAGCCCCACCTGAAAAGTCAAAGTGCTGGTGTTGACCTATAAAGCCTTACATGGCTCAGGACTTCAATACCTTAAGGTCTTCCTCTCCCCATACAAACCGACCTGGACCCTGTGCTTGTAATCTGTGTCCCTGCTCCCTGAGATATTCAGAGGGTGGCAACATGAGAAGGGCCTTTTCTGTGGTGACTCCCCGTTTGTGGAATGCTCTCCCCAAAGAGGCTCCTCTGGTGCCATCATTACAGGTTTTTAGGCACCAGGCAAAACTATTCCTTTTCACCCAGGCCTTCAACCATTAAATAATCTATGGCCTGTTAAAGCCAGGGATGGACAGACTGTTATTATGATTATTATCATTTTGCTGATTATTACTATTCTTCATTTCATGTTTTTATTATTATGCTGTGTAAAATATATTCCTAATGTTGTGCACCACCCTGGGACCTTTTGATAAAGGGTTGTATGATGATGATGATGATGATGATGATGATGATGATGATGATGTTGCTGTTAAAAAGTCAGGGGTGGGGGAACTTCCATCCTAATTAAGCCCATCAGACCTCTTCACTCGGTCCACAGGGCCATCTTGGCAGACCCATGCCCATCATTTGTTCTTTAAAGCACTGCACAGGGCTCTTTATAAGGACCCTGATCACTGCTTTGAAGTCCTGACAATCAGCTGATTGCTGGGGCTTCAAACTGCCATGTCATTTCCTCCATACCTAACTACACCCAACTATACTGGTGACAGGCTAATACCTTCATTACTCCTTTGGGCAGCTGGCCACTTGGAACCCAGCTCTGTCCTCCATTAGAGAGGAGTGGTCAGGAGGTTAGGAAGAGCAGCTGGAGGGTTTCTGCTGCTATCTCCCAGCTTCTGCTGCCTGAGATGGTTGCCTCAGTCCACCTGTTGGCTGGACCAGCGCTGAAGGTTCCACACCTGTGCTCCAGATTGTTGTGGCTGTTGAGGACAAGGGCAATGTGGGAGCAGTGAAAGAGGCAGGGCACCTCTATCTAGTCTGAAATTCCAAGGGGTCAGAGAAAAGGAACCTTGATGGAAATGGGGAGGTCTTGCGGCAGCAGAAGCTTCTGGTGGTTGGATGGCGACCATATCGGGTCAACCACTGTGGCTCAGGCAAAAGAGCTGAGCAGCATCTGCTGAGCATTCAATTCTAACTTCTCTGCAGCGCAAGGCTTGTGCTTAAGAGAATTATTAGTCTCCATTGTGCAAATGAGATGCACGGGGCGTGCTTCTAAATGCTACATTCACTCAGGCTTCTTCCCTTTGTAGGAAGTGAAAGTAATTCAGATTGAAAGCGTATACGTTGCCCTTTGTATACGTCTGGCAATAGAAACATGCTTGTCGAGGAATGGAAATGAAATGGAAAGTGCAAGGGCAAAAAGCCATTTCATGTTTTGCAAAGTGAGGCAGTGGAATGGAAAAGGCTGAACCACCACTCCCAGAAATAGGAAACGTTTTCAATCTAAGAAAGGGCCAATATAAAATTCATGTGATCCCTAATGGGTCTGGGGGAAAGAATTGTCTTTCCTTGCAGCCCCTGCCTGAAAATTTCTTTTGCAGTTTATTCTTTATGATAGGAAGTTCTGTATGCCCTCTTCCTACTAGGTGCCCAATGCAATGTTTTATATTGCAGTAAGACAGTTGGCCAATCCCGCAGTTTGGCAGAGTAAGGCAGGCACCTCTCAGGGATCTGATTTTAGGTGCCATCAAAGGGCAGCAAATGGTTAGTTATGTAATGTAATATTGCTGCATTTTTACTGCTAGGGAAAAAGAGAGGTGATTGTGAGTTGCCAAAATAACTTGGCTGGCCTTGGGTGCTATTAGAGACAGCGAAATCATCCTATTTCCATCCTAAGACACTTTCGGTTTTTGTGAAACCAGCTTGGCTTTGTCCCTTTACAAAAAAGAAAAAGCGGAGGAGGACTTATGAGGACTTTTGCCTGGCACCTTAAAAATTGCCTTTTTCTTCTTTTTATATCCTGCTTAACTTTTTAAGCTGCTCAGAGGAGAGCCATGGCCATGTGGTAAATCGTGTCTTTGAAAATGTTCCAAGGAAAAAAAGATGGCTGCCCCCATGTACCATGTCAAAAAGGAAAAAGAGGGGATTCTTAGATCACCTTGTAACTATTGTATGGACTGATGTGCCATTTTGTCAATTGATTATGTGACTTTTTTTTTTTTTTTAATAATATTTATTGAGTTTTTTTCATAATATCTCCAATCATACAATTTTAAACATCACTTATTTTAACTTATCCGACCTCCCTCAACTCCTCTGACAATCATCCATACTTAATTTCTTATCTACACATTCCTTAATTATAATATTACTATTTTGATACATTTTCCATCCTCTTTTACATTTTTGCAATATTCCTTGTTTTTTTCACAAAGCTTCTTTGAAACACACTAGCGTTATATTTTCCTCACATACAATTTTCAAATAATCTCTAAATTTCCCCCAGTCCTCTAAAAACTCATGGTCTCTCTGAAATCTGATTTTCCCAGTTAGTTTATCAAGTTCTGCGAAATTTGTCAGTTTTTCTCTCCATTCTTCAATACTTGGAAGTTCTTTCTGCTTCCACCTTTGGGCCAGTAATGTTCTCGCAGCTGTTATTGCATATTGGAAGATTTTGCGATCCCTCCTCTTTATATCATTTCTAGTTATTCCCAACAAGAAGGTCTCTGGTTTCTTCACAAAGCTATATTTCAGCATTTTCTTTAACTCATTATAAACCAGTTCCCAGAATCCCTTCACTTTTTTGCACTCCCACCACATATGTATAAATGTACCCTCCTTCTCCCCGCATTTCCAACATTTATTACAGATTTTGTACATTTTTGCTAATTTAGCAGGGGTCATATACCATCTGTATACCATCTTCATGGTGTTTTCCTTCAATGTAGTGCATGCTGTAAACTTCAAGTTTTCATTCCATATTTTTTGCCAATCTTCCAAATCTATACTGTACCCTAAATCCCTGGCCCAATGGATCATTACTGCTTTAACTTCCTCATCCAACGTATACCATTCCAATAGAATTTTATACATTTTTGAAATTATCTTACAATCATTATTAACAATTTCTATTTGGAATTTCGAATCTTTTTCCTTATACCCTCTTTCTTTCATATCCTTTTTAAACATATTACTTATCTGATAGTAGTGCAGCCAGTCAGACACATGTTCTTTTACTTGTTCGTATGATTTTAATCTCCATTTCCCATCTTCTTTTACCACTAAATCTCCATAAGTAATCCAGTTACTTCTCATATTGATTTTCTTAACTCCCATAATCTCTAGTGGGGATAACCAGTGTGGGACTCCCATTTCCAATATGTTCTTATATCTGTCCCACACTTCCATTAATGATTTCCGGAAGATGTGGTTTTCAAACGATTTATAGCCCAATTTCTTCCCTTGCCATAGATGCGCGTGCCACCCAAATCTGGCATCAAAGCCTTCTAAATCCAATAGTTTGGTATTTTTAAGTTTTATCCATTCTTTTACCCAGCAAAGACATGACGCCTCATAATATAATTTTAGATCTGGCAGGGCAAAGCCTCCTCTTTCTTTTGCATCTGTTAACAATTTATATTTAATTCTCGGCTTTTTGCCCTGCCAGACATATCTTGAAATCATTCTTTGCCATTCCTCAAATATCTTTACTCCTTTTAATATTGGGATCATTTGAAATAAGAATAGCATCCTTGGGAGCACGTTCATCTTTACCATTGAGATTCTGCCCCAAAAAGATAATTTTAACCTCCCCCATCCCTCCAAATCTTTCTTAATTCGATTCCACACCGGAACATAATTATTTTGATACAAATCGATGTTCTTTGGTGTTATCCATATTCCCAGATATTTAACCTTTTTTACAGCTTCAATACCCACTTGTTGCTGCAGCACTTCAGTCATTGTTTGGTCCATATTTTTGATTATAATTTTAGTTTTTTTCCTATTTAACTTAAAGCCTGCCACCTCACCAAACTTTTCAATCTCCTCCAACACTTCAAGGGCACTATTCATCGGATCTTCCACCATTATTACCAAGTCGTCGGCAAAGGCCTTGACTTTATATTCATTTTGGCCTACTGCCACCCCCTTTATCCTTTCATTTTTCCTAATTGAATTCAGCAAAACCTCCAAGACCATTATGAACAGCAGGGGTGAAAGCGGACAGCCCTGTCTGGTACCTTTTGATATTTTAATTTCTTCTGTTATCACATTATTCACTATCAATTTCGCCTTTTGATCAGTATATATTGCCTTAATTCCATTCAAGAAATCATTCCCCAATTCCATATATTCCATGTTTTTCAACATAAAATCCCATGATACGTTGTCAAATGCCTTTTCGGCATCAACGAATATTAACATTGCCTGTCTTTCGTTCCTAGCTGTCAGATATTCTAAAGTATTTATTATATTCCTCACATTGTCTCTCATCTGTCTGCCAGGAAGAAAACCCGTTTGGTCCTCATGGATGATTTCTTGTAACACCTTTTTTAATCTCTTCGCCATTATTCCTGCAAAGATTTTATAATCCGTATTTAATAGGGAAATCGGTCTATAATTCTTTACTTGTGTTTGGTCCGCATCCTCTTTTGGAATAAAGGTTATAAATGCATCTTTCCAAGTCCCCGGAATCTCTCTCTCTTTTAGAATATTGTTCATTACTTCTTTTAATGGTGTTGTTAGGACTGTTCTCAACTCTTTATAGTACCTTGCTGTAAACCCATCTGGTCCTGGGGATTTCCCATTTTTCAATTCTGTTATTACCTCCTTAATTTCCTCATTATTAATCGGGGTATTCAGCCTTTCTGTTACCTCTGTTGGAATCTTTTGCACCTCTTTTCCTTTTAAATATCTTTCTATTTTCCTCATACTGTTCTTTTCTTTGTTCTTATACAACTGTCTATAAAAGTCCAAAAATCCTTTTCTAATACCCTTAGGGCTAGTTATCTCTTCTCCATCCACATTAATGTTATTTATTGTACTTTGTTCTTTCCTTTTCTTAATCTGCCAAGCAAGCCATTTTCCTGATTTATTTGCAAATTCAAAAATTTTTTGTCTAAATCTTTTGATGTTCCATTCCACTTCTTTGTTTATTATCATTGCAAACTGAGTTTGCAGAGCTTTAATGCTTTGTTTAATTCTTATATTATTTGGTTTTTTAATTAGTTTTTTCTCATTTTCCGTAATTTGTTTTAAGATCTCTGTCTTTGCTTTCTCTCTGTTCTTCTTTTTGAATGAATTTTTCTGTATAAAAAACCCCCTCATCACTGCCTTGCTTGCGTCCCATACTATACTCATCTTCGTTCCTTTATTACAGTTATCCACAAAGTAATCACTCACTTTCTTCTGTGCCTCTTGGATAAAATTTTGATCATCAAATAGGCCTTCATTTATTCTCCACCTAAATGATCTTTCTTCAAAGCCTTTAAGTTCTAATTTGATTGGGCTATGATCTGAGATTACTCTTGGTTCAATTTCCACTTGAGTAATTCTTGGAGTTAGTTCACTCGAAATCCAGACTTGATCAATTCTGGACATCGACTGATTTGGTTCTGAATAAAAGGTAAATTGTTTTTCCAGCGGGTGTTTCAGTCTCCAAATATCAATTAGGTTACAATCTTTAACCATTTCGAAAAATGTTTTAGGTAATTTACCTTCTTTTGTCCCACTGTCTCTCAGTCTGTCCATTTCTATTGACACTACCCCGTTCATATCACCCATCAAAATTATCTTTTGGTCTACATATTCCAACAGTTTTTCTTCCAAATTTTTATAAAAGTCCGTTTTGTTTCCATTAGGTGCATAGATCCCAACAATTATTAGTTTTTCACCTTGCCAGTTGATTTGGACAGCTATAATTCTTCCCTCCTCATCCTTAAATACTTGCTGAGCCTCAATTTTACTTTTTATATACAATATCACTCCTCTTTTCTTTTTTTTATCTGATGATATAAATTCATTTCCAAGTCTTTTATTAACCAAAATTCTCCTATGCCTTTTCGCCACGTGTGTCTCCTGCAAACAGATTATATCTAAATTTTTTTTCTTTAGAAATTGTTCCACCTTATTCCGGTTTTTTTTATCATTCAGTCCATTAATATTCCAGTTCCACAATTTTAACGCCATTTTATTTCCGAATAATCAAAAAAAAAATTTTTTTTTTCCTATAAAGTAGTTCTTTATAATCTTTCTTCTTCTTCCTCCTCTTCCTCTTCCTCTCCCTCCTCTTCCTCCTCTCCCTCTAGCCTTTCTCCCAATTTCTTCCTCTCTTGATTATGTGACTTGACCCCCACAGATCAGTGTTTCAATCCACACGTGGGCCCAGGGGTGGGGGGAATGGGAAAGTTCTTCCAAAAATGTGGCGTGAAGCAAAATCCTCCTCACCCCTATATAGTTAACTTGATGAGATGAGGTCTGTGCATCATTCACAGTTCTTCATTGGGCAGCAAAATATCTTTAGCTGGTTGTGGACAAGAAGGTCACAGAAGCTAACATTTTAGACCAAATATATGCTTCTCCTGAGGCAGTCATTTCCAAATGCAGCCAAGAATCTTGTGACACCTTACAGACTAACACCTTCATTATGGTGTAAGCTATCATGGACTACAATCCACTTCATCAAATGTAGTCAAGGGAAGGTTATGCCATCCTGTGTTTATGTTTATTTGTCATAAAGCGCCACAACACTCTTGGTCGTCGCCTTCTTCTTCTTCTTCTTCTTCTTCTTCTTCTTCTTCTTTTTTGCAGCAGATGTCAAAAGCCTACCGCATGGAAATTATTTGCTGATATTTTGCTATGGAAAGGGAACCATCTTGCCTTTGACACTAAATATTTTCCTCTTTCCCACAGTTTGCCACAATGCACTGGGTATTAGATTTATTGAAATAAATAAGTAACACATACATTAAAACCAGCACAAAATAAAACAGAGGAAAATCTAAAACTCATTCGTATTTTTAAAAGGCAGGGCTGTCTAAAAAAACATCATGCTCACAGCAGGAGGCTGCAGAAAATTAAAAGCCAAAGGCCTGGTGGAAAAGATTTAGTTTTGCCTGGCAAAAATAGATAAGTAATGATGGCACCCGGCGAGCCTTCCTAGGGAGAGAATACTTATGAATAGATATGGTTAGGATTGCAGTCTAACTTACACTATCCCAGCCTAGCGTCCTCCAGGACCATAACTCCATTCAGCCCTAGCCAGCATGGCCAATGGTCAGGGATGACTTGAGTTGCAGTTCTGGTGAAGACATCTCTGTTTTATGGAGTGGCTTAAGCATCACTTCACCATGGCAAGCACCAGTACTAGGGGTTAGCATAGACCTAAAAGGATGACTTACTGCTGTATATTGCAGCACAGTGACTCATTTTACCCCCATACATTTAAAACACATGTCTTCCCCCAAAGAATCATTGGAATTGTAGCTCTGTGAGGGATTCTGTGAGGGATTCCCAGGGGTTTTTTTGGAGGGGGGGATATGTGCCCTAAATGTATGGTGTGTATGACTTGAATGCTCATTAAATATGGAAATCTAAGTTTCAAAATAGATTGGAGGGTGCAAGTGGCCATTGACAGTTCAAGCAAAACTTTGAATTACCTTAAAATCTGGCAAAAACACAGAATGAGAACATACAGTTAAACATTTCAACAATTTCAAATGCCTGTATTGATTCAGACCAAGATTTTGAAATAAATGTTGGTTTATCCCTCCTCTCTGCTGTCACTGTACCACCAGAGCATGCTTCAAAAGCGTAATTCCTTCCTAATATTCCTCCTGGGCCTTGGTAGCTGTGACAGCCTTAAGCAGTGGCTTTGGGCAAAGTAAAGTCACTTTCAAAAAACAGAAGTCAAGAAACAACATCTAGAAATGATAATCTGTTGATGTGCCACATCTGAACCTGCTTGTCTTGCTATCAGATGTTGTTATACCAGCTGAAAAATGTTCATGCGATTAAATAACAGAATTCTGTTTCAGTCAGTTTGTGGTTTTAACACAAGATTCCTGTGACCCATCTGTTACATTATAGCTTCAGTAAACGATTTTCTTTTTTGAGGAGGGGGTATGTAAAATGTAGGAATAAAAGTATCAAATAGGTTGAGGACGGATTATTTGTTCCAAGGACCCCCATCAAAAGCCAAGTATCCACAGCTTTGCACAGACAATCTCAGGGGGGTCATTTCTCACATTTTGTCTTGGTGGCACATAATATTTCTTTTCTGCATATGTCCCAATTCCTATTAAAACAACGAAGAGGAGATTATTTATTTCATGGGAAAATATGAGTACTTTTCCTGGAAAGTTTGCTCAGAGCTGGAGAAGTATCCTAGTCTTTTCACCAATAACATTTCAAGAGGATTTTAGAAAGGCAACCAATATATAGGGCAGAGTGAGTCTACAGAGCATATATCGAAAACAGTCTAGGACTCTAGTCCTAATCGTTCCTTTCAGGGACGCCCTGTCACAAAAGAAGACTGCTTCTTGGGTATTCCTTAAACAGAGTAATGTAAAGGAATAGCGCCATCTTTTGGCAGTACAAGAAATAACCAAGCAATGCACTTCAGTGCACTTTAGGGTGGACATTTTTCTTGAATGCATTTGACACAAGAACACAGGAAGCTGTTTTATCCTGAGTCAGAACTGGTCCACCAAGCTCAAGCTCTCTAGGATTTCAGACAGAGTTCTCTCCCAGCAACACTTGGATATGCTGGGAATTCTACATGCAGAACAGATGCTGTACTCCTCCTGAGCGATGGCGCTTCCCCAACATGTAAGCCAAGGAGGCAAAGACTGCTGTTCTAGGCAGATACAGTTTGGAGTAAGTCTTACAGAACTCTGTGCTGGGGCTTGCCTTTGTGCAAATATACATTGGATCAGGATATATGATGTTATTGGCTCTGTAAGAGCCTTAATGATTGCTGTGCAGGATGATGAAATTGACATAAGCATAGAAAGACATACAAGAAATAAAATGAAAGGAAGGAGACTTGAAAAGAGATTTGCATTGAGGAGACAGGTAGTGGCGGCGTGATAACATGGTGACAAGGAGAAGTGGAAGGCAGGCAGGAAAGGAGGTCGAATGAACAGGATAACAGACAGAATATTCATAAGGAAACCCAAGGAAAGAAGGGGGACACTGTTTGAATCAGCTTCCTCCACAAAATAAGTGAATTTATATTTCCTTAGACTGACACGAGGAAATCAGGCCTCTGCATTCAAGGATTTAGTTGTTGTCTCTCCCCAATACGCTCTCACAATAAGTTTTTTGAAATGAGGTGGATGAAGCATAGCAAAAGCATCTGCGCCTTCTTATATATGATGCGAAAGCTGTGTTGCCTGCTGAACTATGACATTTGGACTCCACACAAACATCAATAATGTAACAAGTTTATTAAACAGGCTTATATACAGTGGCCAAGCAGGGCTCTTAGCGCAGGTCTTCAGCTGGGTTTCTCCAAGTCCATGGGAAGTGGGAACCTGAAGGCTTGACTGTCCATGGGGGACAGAGCACAGTAAAATCATTGTGCCTGAATATAAAATAAAATTTGCACCCAGATAAAAAGATTCGAAACAGTTGAACACCATCATAATTACAGACGGTCCCTGTATCTGTAACTGTAGCTGGCTGGAATTTAACTGGGTTCACAAATATTTCACCTCATGGGTAGCATTTTCCCTTCATTCAAAACCATCACGGTCAGTACCATCCAAGAAAGAGAACATGGACAGGGCTGATTCACACAACTGTTTCTGTCACTGTGAGACGATTGCTGGACCATGATTACAGGACAGCCAGTTGCACAACAGAGGACAGGAATCCTAGAATGTAGTTTAGAAGAAGGGATTTGGGCAGGTGCAGTTTATCTCAACTCTGCAGTGCTGTGACATAGTACCACAGCTGCTAAAACTCTCTCTTCTGCACAGCCATTAAGAGCGTAGGACTCCTGACCTCTGTTGCATTTAGTAACCCTGTCATTTTATGGAATAGCTTTACAAAGAGCCTGTTATTGTGTGCAGACCTATCACGTACTCAATGATAAAGGTTGCCAGATGCATGATGGTGTAGCAGTGAGATGGCTGGAGAAGCTAGTTCTGAGAACTGGTAGCACATTTATTTGTTGCAAAGAGGCCAAGCAGCAGTTGTGCAGTTTGTGGGACAACCAGCCTCATATACCAACAAGCTTAAGTCTAATTAATGCATGAAATGGTTAATACCATTAGGGTTCCCATATTCCAGGGATCAAAATCCCAGACACCTCCCACACCGTAGGGATAACCCCCCACCATCCAGCATCTCCCTAGCTCGCCCCCTCCTTGCTGTTAACCCCTTCCTCACCTACCTGCTCCCCCCTTCTTCGTTCTCCTCTCTTATCGTGGAGCCTAGCACAGCCCCAGGAAAACTGCACAAGTTCCTGGCAGCTGCTAGGACCAGCTCAGGGCCTAGCACGATCCCCGACAGGCCACTCCAGGCCACCCGATATGTGCTTTCTGTTCCGGGGCACCGCACCTTCTGAGCATTTGCGTGCCCCACAAAAAGGAAAGAAAATAACACCCCCAAACCCAGACATTTAATCCGAAAAGCAAAAATCTGCCCAGATGGGGATGCTGACCCCCCAAAACAGGACATCTCTGGGAAATCCTGGACCTATGGCATCTCTGAATACCATAAGCTGCCCTGCTAGGCTTAGCTACATCATTTCTCCTTACCTTGGGAATAAATAGGTAATCAAGCCTATTGTTTCTTCCAGTCTACCTGAGAAGCTCATTATGTGAAAAGGTTTGAGTTGGTTGCTCCAGCTCAGCTGCATGACTCTCATCAGCACTCTTGAGTTCCTATACCAATAATCTAGGAACTTTTACCACTTTGTAACTAAGTTCTACTGCTTGTGCAGCTTTTCTGACTGATGTTTGGAAAAGCACGTGAAGTGAGCCTTTGAAAAGCTTGTAAGTAAACTAATTTTTAACTTGCCAAGCGTGTGGTATTTTTCTATGCTAGGGGAAATGGGAAACTTTGGTAGGAATTTTAAAGGGCACATTTTAAGGTTTTACAACCTATAGTTCCACACTTTAATTAGCTGCATATTTTGTGACTTTAAATCTCAGCTGGGGTTCTCTCACCAAAGTGTACTTGCCCCAAACTTGGATCTTGGCATCCAGGAATCCCTTCTTTCTTTCTTTTGCATCAACACAGTTAAGGAACGCTCCCCCCCCAAAAAAAAACCTACTACTGCTGGTAATGTGGTGATCTATTCACAAGGCTCCTCTGTGACACACACACTCCTTGTTGGTCACAGCTGACCATTTAGAAATCATTGCCTTATGCTTGCTTTAGAAATTTTTGAAACATTCCTTATACCCATGTTGGTGTGGCAAACCATTTTCCATATATATATATATATAGTCTAAATATTTAGCAGCTGATTACCACCAGCTGATAACAACCTGTGTTCTAATAGTGGTCACTTTCACTTATCTTATCTACTCTTGCCCAGCAGCCAAGAGGGTGTCTTAGAATCAAACTGTCATTTCAAACTATTCCTGGAATACTAGTATTAAACAAACCTTTGAACCCATAAAGGAAGTTTTCATTCTACACTATCTGTTCTCTGTGATGTGACACTGTGACACATAGAAACAGCTGTTAATAATGTACTCCAATTCAGAATTCAAAAGTGATATTTTTGGTCATTGCTGTAATATCCATGTTCAGATACAGTAAATGCATTTGGGATATATAGGAATAAGCCTTTTGCCTGCATGTGGAGTTTCTTTGTCCTTCCCTTTGGAATGCATAAATAAATAATTAAACAAACAAACAAACAAACAAACCAAGCCAGAACCCTTTAATTAATCATAGTTCTTCTGTTTCATCCAAACTGAGAAACTATGGTTACCAGCTTTGAAGCGAGCCAGGATATTAAATCAACTTCAGACTGTGACTTGAAGAGCATTGTTGCTAGTACTGCATCTGCTACCATTGCCCGCCTTCAGTGCAAAAAAGTAAAATAGAAAGCAAATACTAAAGAAACCACAATACATAGGGCAGCTCTGAACCTTGTGGCAAATTTCAAGGCATTTCCGTACAGCACTGCTTATAAGACTGTGCCGAATATTCTAGGGTAAACATTTTCCATATGAAAAAAGTGGCTTTTGATTGGCAATGGGCACCCAGAAAACTACCTCTCTTTTGCTTTAGTAAATGGCTGCTTTCAGTTCTGATCAGCTGCAGCTTTGGCGCTTTACATACGCAGTTGAAAATAGCCCTTCTTCATGGTTGTAATATCACGTGTCAGATTTGGCCACATGTCACTGTTGATAAAAAAAAAATGTTTCTTTTCCCTCAGTAATTTGCTTCAAAAAATTCAAGTTTTAAAAATATTTGTAACAGTGATAAAAACAAATAGCATTTTTCAAGCAAAACATGGTGTCAAAGTTGCAGCTATCGGGGCTATGAAGAGCTTGCTCTAGGGTGCTTCTAACTGAATGCCAGTCACTGGAAGGGATACCCAGGGCCAGAGGCGCCAACTTACCCCCCCCCCCCCACACACATTGAGAGGGCCCAGCATCACATGACATCACACGCATGATGTCGTGTGCCCCTCCATGCATCCCGCCCCTGGAGCATGAGCGCTCACATGGTGGGTGTGGGGCGTGTGGAGGGCAATCTTCACCCAACATGCCCCCTGCCCCCTCCTGGCAGGTGAGTGCTGCCCGCCACTGTGGGCTGTGGCGGATGGCAGCCCCCTCAATTTGGGGGGGGGCTTAGACCCCTACCCACAAATATCAAGGGGGCTGAAGCCCTTTCCACCACCTATAGTCAGTGCCCCTGCCCAGAGCATAGGGAGGCACTTGAACATCAGTGGTGGCTAAGCCCTTACTATCAGATATGCACGACCCTTTCTCCCCTGAAAATTGCTGATTTTGCAGGGGTGTAAATGTTCAGGAATTTCACACACACTTTAGCCTAAGCATTTTACTAACTTATATTATTAAACTTGACAGCAGTGGTGGATTTTAATGCGCTCTCTCTCTCTCTCTCTCTCTCTCTCTCTCTCTCTCTCTCACACACACACACACACAGAGCAAGATTTTTCTTCTCAATCTCTTAATTCCCAAAATATTGCTTAATATTGCTTTCCAGGTGCACATGACCTTGAAAACCAGTTACTCGGTATGTGATGCATCCTCAGAAATTGGAAATATTGACATAACATAGCCAAATAAGCCTTACTTTTTATAATTTAGTCACTGAGGTTGGCTCTGTCCTGTATATTGTATTTTTGTCTGCCTCTTCACCCTGACTTCTTATACCAAGTGAAAAGCGTGAGCGACATGTAAACTTTCATATCAAAAAAAGCACAAGAGTAATACAGACAACACAGATTTCTAAACACAGCAGCCAGATTTTATTCAGGTTTTCTTTTAAAAAAAGCATAATGTTATCTTAAATGATTTCTCAGTAAGACTGTAATCTGCTTCTCCCAAATAGCATTTAACAGAGCTGTCAGTGTGAAGAAGCAGGCTTAATCACATGTGGATTACATTGCTTTGTTCTTGGTCTTATTTTCACTCTCTTGCTGTCCTTTCTAAACAGAGAACAAGCTTGGGAAATGCTATCAGCAGAATGGCCAGCAATATGATCAGAAACCTCAATCCCATTTAGTTAGTAAGACTTACCTCCGGTTAAATGTGCTTTGGCAGATGCAGTCAAGGTCGATCTTCAACCAGGCAAAAGTCAAGCCTAACCTGGATGCCTTGACAGCTTAACCAGGTCAGGCCAGACCAAATCAACAAACGCAGTGGATTTATAGGAACCTTTTGACCTGTAACCTTGGTTGACTCACTGCATGAGGCTAGGGAAGGGAAGTTTCCTGTTTCTAGCACTGGCAATTCCTGCCACCCTCTCAGCCCCTGGAAAATGTCAGTTTTGTGAAAGCGTACTTTGGTTTGGGGGACAAAAGGAAACAATATATAATTAAGATCCAGTGCACTAGCCAGAGGCCCCCACCCCACTCCAAGGGATATTCCAGGCCACTTCCTTGGGTTATCTGCTTTCTTTAAAGCAGAAAAGAGAGTCTTTAGCCCAGGGATGGGGGACTCCAGTACATGTCCCCCAATCCCTGTGCACTGACAATGCATGCTAGCTGCAACTGATCAGAATTCAAAGTCCAGCAACATCTGGAGGGCAACAGGTTCCTCACCCCTGCTCTAGTTATTTACAAGGGGGGGGGGAGTGCAGGCGGGATTCACTAAGAAATAAACATTCTCCCATCTTCTAGCGTTCCATCAAATGCATGCAAATGCTGTGGGATGACTCTCACACACCTGGCAATTGGCATCTAATTTTTAGGAAATGTTTAATAGTATATTTGATTACTATTATAATCAAATGATAAATCAATTGATGGAGAAAAGTGCTTGCTCCTTTCTCATAACGCTAGAACCCAGGGACAAAGCTGAATGTTGAAAGATTCAGCGCAGATAAAGTACTTCTTTGCACAGTACATAGTTAAGCGATGGAACTCACTCTCACGAAAGGCCGGAATGGCCATCAACTTGCATGGCTTAAAAAGAGGATTGGACAAGTTCTTGGAGAATAAGGCTATCAATGGCTACTAGCCATGATGGCTATGCTGTGTTTTAATGGTCAGAGGCAACAATACTTCTGAATGCCAGATACTGAAAACCAAAGGAGGGGGGAATACTCTTGTGCTCAGGTCCTGCCTAAGGCTTTCCCACACATCTCTGTGTGGCCACTGGATGGTGGACTAGATGGGCCATTTCTATAATCCAGCAGGCTCTTCTTATATTTTTATGACCAGTCTGAAATTTGTTTAATTTCAAATACAAGAGAAGGGGAGATTGCATTAAAAGGGACACAGACACACACACATGGTTAATCTCTAGTTCCTAACTTCTATAATTTACAAGCAGAGTATCTTAAACTGATGTGCAAACATCATGGGACCTGTCATCTAGGAGAGCAAGCAGAGATCCTCCAGGCAAAGAGAGGCAAAATACTACTTTATGATGTATTCCAGGAGGGATGGTGATTGATGAGGGATAGTAAGTATCCAATTAGGTATGGTCCTGGGGTTTGTCAGGTCCAACAAGTGTGCAGATGACAATGCTTAGTATCTTTCCCATAGCCTATGGAAGAAGCTGCCTTTCTTGACATATGCTTCTGCTTGCAGTCAGGCAAAGCTCAGGATGGTGTGTGTTGCCTGCTTTGCTGTTACAGAAGTAGGAGTCTTTGGCCAACATGAGAATTCCAGTAGTACTTACCTGTCTCCCGACAGCTGAGCCAGTGCTGTTTATTAGGATGGAGGGGGCAAAGTCAGCACAGTGCAAACGCACTGGCAGGAGTAGCAGAGTGACTCCACTGATGCATTAGCATCGTGTTGAGCTTCTTGCTGCCTTGCCCATTCCCTCCTGGTAAGCAGCAATGACTCAGCTGTCAGGAGCTCCGGTAAGCACTGTCACTCCACCATGCTGCCCACTACTGAAGAATTCTTAGAGGGCTGGAGCTGTGATTTTTATCATAGTATGGTCCTAGGCGTTCCATACAGCCCTGTTAAGATATTTGTATTCTTGGTCCTCTGGGATGGATTTGAGCATGTGGAAGCTATCAGTCAAGTCATCTTCTTGGGCTTACTACCCTGTAATCTTTCCAAAGCTATTGTATGCCACTATCTTCAAGTGCAAGGGACGCGGGTGGCGCTGTGTGTAAAACCTCAGCGCCTAGGACTTGCCGATCGCATGGTCGGCGGTTCGAATCCCCGCGGCGAGGTGCGCTCCCGTCGTTCGGTCCCAGCGCCTGCCAACCTAGCAGTTCGAAAGCACCTCCGGGTGCAAGTAGATAAATAGGGACCGCTTACTAGCGGGAAGGTAAGCGGCGTTCCGTGTGCTGTGCTGGCTCGCCAGATGCAGCTTGTCACGCTGGCCACGTGACCCGGAAGTGTCTGCGGACAGCGCTGGCTCCCGGCCTCTAGAGTGAGATGAGCGCACAACCCTAGAGTCTGGCAAGACTGGCCCGTACGGGCAGGGGTACCTTTACCTTTATCTGCAAGTGCAGGTTGCCAGACTTTCAGTTTGGGATGGTTTCCATTATAGTGACTGCCAGCATAATCTTGCCGGGTGTGTCCTGGAAGCTAATCTAGGTTGATGGTGAGTTGATAGTGACCAACAAAATCAGGAAAATTAGAGGTTGGAAGTTGTGGCCTTACCAGTGGTTGAGAGAAAGATCTGAGGTATGTGATATAACAACTGGAACTGAGTGGGACAATAGCTTCCCCCACTTCTGCTTCTCTTAGATTTATAGACAAATTATGGTGCCACTAGCTGAAGCAGACCATGGAGGATAAGCATCTGTGCAGCTTGGGGCCTGAGCAAATGTTTCACTCTTGGCTGGAGTCTACATTTTGTGTTTGGTGACTGATGTGATATTTATAAACCCCTCTTTCTGTAGATTAGATTCCGACAAGTTTACTGAGCCTCTCATCTGATACATTGCACTTGTAAAACACATGGCCTTGAGTACAAAAGTGTTGATGCAGACTTTCCTATACTCACTGTACTGACAAGACCGAGAAATTTTCACCCCCTGTCTTTGGAAACAGATTAGCGCTCTTCCAATTTGCTAATAATACACATACTTCCCAGTGATCAGTTAGCAGAATGGATCAGCAGTCAACAACAATCTTGTTTTAGATGCCAGAAGCTTCTGCCTCTTCTTCGCTTCTCTCCACCCTCATGCATCACTGCTTCCTATTGACAAGGCTGGCCCTGTGACATAGCAGGGTGAACCAACTTCAGCACCAGAAGGAGAGATGGATGAAGGGCTGTACCTCAGCGGTGGAACATCTGCTTTCCATGCAGAAGGTCCCAGGTTCAATCCCTGGGGAGGGTTGCAAGTGTCCCCTGCCTGAATCCCTGGAGAGCCACTGCCAGTCAGTGAAGACAATGCAGAGGTAGACGGACTGGTGGTGTGACTCAGGATCAGGCAGCTTCCTATGGTGCAGCAAGGCTTTTTGAAGGGTAGGGGTACCATTTGGACATCACTCCAATCAGCAACATGTGTTGAGGTGGCACTGCCCTCTCAGAGGGCAATGATGTAGGGAGGTGAGTGAGCTATGGATGGTGCCCATAGCACTCATTCAAAACTCTAAATGTCCCCACAGGCCTCAAAAGGGTTGGTGACCTATAGTCTTTTATTTTATTTTATTTTTTATTTTGCAACACAAACACACAAACTAACAAAAGGAAAAAGGAAAAAAAACACATAAAAATAAAGAAAAGAAAAGAAATATCAAAGGTAAATACAAAAACTTATACTAAGCAAATATTAAACAATATGTATATACCATATTTCAGTCCTTCTTTTCTTCCAATTGACTTCCTTCATCCTCAGCTCGGTTCTACTTTCATCTTTAATAAACCGTTTCCTTCTCCTTTCATTTTTACTCCTTTTTCTTTCTATTTATAGCTTTTACCCCATAGTTCGTTTTGCAAAAATTAATCAAAACAACTCCAAGTATTAATCTGAGGGCACTGCTTTCTAAGGTACAGTGGCACCTTGTGTTACGTACTTAATCCGTTCCGGAGGTCCATTCATAACTGGAACCGCTTGTAACATGTGGCATGCTTTCACTAATGGCACCTCCCGTTGCTGCCGTGCCGCCGGAGCCCAACTTCTGCTCACATCCTGGGGCAAAGTTCACAACAAAGGCATCTACTTCCGGGTTAGGGGAGCTCATTACCCAAAGTGTTCATAAGGCGGACAGTATGTAACACGAGGTACCACTGTAATCTCTATATTTCCCCCATTCTTTTTGGAATTTTTGTTTGGTCTCACCCCTAATTGCATCTGTCATTCTGGCCAATTCTATATACCGGTAGTCAAATATTTACCGTATCTTGCCATTCTTTTTTTGTCGGTATTACTTCTTTTTTCCAATTTTTGGCAATTAATGTTCTCGCTGCCACTGTGGCATAAAGAAATATTTTCTTACTTTCCCTCGTTATATCTATATCCAATATTCCCAACAAAAAAGCTTCTGTTTTCTTGGCAAAAATTTGTTTGAACATTTTCTTTGGTTCTTTGTACACCATATCCCAGAAGCCTTTGATTTTATCACACGACCACCACGTATGCAAAAGTGTCCCCTCTACTTGGTTGCACCTCCAACATAATTTTGATTTCGTTTTATACATTTTACATGTTTTGGTTGGTGTTAAATACCATCTGTAAAACATCTTTATCAAATTTTCTTTTATCGTTAGTATAGTCTATAAAGTAATGCTACAATTCATGTGGAGTCTCTTAAAAAATCATTCTCCCATGATTATTTTGTAAAGCTGATTTACCTAGCCAGTTTCCTCTGTGGACAGCCCTGCTCATGGCAGATGTACCTAGGGGTTCAGTGTGTGCAGGAGAGTGTGCATGTCCGCACATGAAGTCCCCCCCCCTTGTTTCTGCCTTTCCCCTCTCTGAACGGTTTAAGAGAATGACACCAAGTGGGGTTATAAACTTACAAAGAAAGGAATCTTCTTTTTCGAGTGTTTTGGAAAGCTTCTCATTCACCTATTATCTCTCTCTGCCAGAGAGTGCAAAGGGATGGAGCATGCATAAAGTGAGCTTTTATGCACCAGCAGAGAGGAGACAGAACATTCCAGGCACTTGTTATGAAGGAAAGATGGAGGGCAGTGCGGTGGGTAGGCAACATCTACACCACACTTAGGGTAATTGAAGTGCTTTTGGGGAACTTCCAGCACATCTGATACCTGCTGCAGGTGCATAACAAAGTGCTTCAGCCCACCCTGCGCTCCCACCTATCCACATTGCTGAGGCCATAGAAAGCCCTAATTCTTGGTATTGTGTACTTTCAAACAAAGAAGTGAGTGGGCTTTCTGTGTTGCTTTTTGAAAAGCAGCATTTTAATAGCACAGGAGAAAATACTGAGGTTGGGAAAAAAACAACCTATGGTTTACTACTTACATATTTATTTATTTTTACAAAACACACATCAACCACTAGTCACTCATCAAGGGAACTGCTTAGGTTTGCCATCAGCTGGACAAAGCTGTGTACAGCGCAACTGGTGCCAGGCAAATTGGGCAGGGCATGATAAAGATGAGGGGTGAGCATGGAGTTACATTGTGCTACTGTCTGCATTTAGCACTTTCAGTCAACAGTCTGATTATGTGTGACATTAGAAAGGAGCCATAATTCAGTGTTAGCGCATACCCTACATGCAGTGATTCTCAGGTTAAGTCCCTGACATCTGTAGTGGAAAGGATATTGGGTAACACAGCTGGGAACAACAACAACATTTGTACAGTGCTTTCTTCATATTGTCTTCTATTATCCTCTTCGTCATGAGATGGTGAGGGTGGCTACCTGTTTTCTCTCTTGAAAAGTATTGTTATGAGTTTGTGGGTGCCACACTCCCCATAATTCCTAGACCCAGTAAGTGTTAGAAATTAATCAAGCCTCCTGAACACCTGGATCCAGCAAGGGTTAAAAAATAAGCCAGGCTAGATTCCTTATGAGGTAATCACCTGGGAGATGAGCTGTTAAGAAAGAACAAAAAAAAGGTGATGGGCCATTGGGAAAGCTAAGGAGTGGGGACTCTGGGCCAGATAGCAAGTGGGTGGTGTCCCTCCTCTAGCTCTTAGATAGATAGGAGACAAAGCCAAAGTTTGAAGTAGAGCAGAAAGAGAAGTTGTATGTGTGCACACAAACATAAAAGTAGGACTCGGAAAATGGATTCTTTTGAAATTACATATTTTTGTGAGTTCCCCCGCACTGCAACCATAATCAAATCGCATATCGCACCTGTCTCCGTTAGATGAACAATAATATGGATCCAATGTTTTTCAGCACTGTTATGGTGTCAAAACATAGCTATATAGCCTTTTGCTCATCATCCTTCTCATCTTTTCCTCTGTTAGCTCAGTGGATGTCCTTGATATTATTAGATATATTGGAATAATATTTTATGACTATTGTTTTGGTTGTTCTCTTGAGTGTATGCCTATCATCTGCCTGATGTATATAAGGAAGGGAGGAAAACATGGATCTGAAGCATGGATCCTTATCAACCCTCAATATGTTTAGAATTGTTTCCCTCAAAGTCCACTGTCAAATCATGGCTGGAAATCCATTCAGGTCTGTGCCTTGGAACAACGAACTGTAGTACAACCCTCACGGAGCTACAACCCCCAGCACCCTTAAGAAACTACAATTCCCATGATTTTTTTGAGGAAGTCATGTGTTTTAAATGTATGGAGTGTATGCATTCTCAGTTTTTTAAGACACACCCAGTTCATACCTTGTTGAAAGTAGCCTAATTACTTTCATTGGGACCTGGTTTTTGCACAGACAGACACATCTTCCCACTCCCTGTATCTCACATATTGCCTGGTTATCTACTACCATGAAATAGTATTCTACATTCGGGGCTCGTCCTTATCCCTCTTTCCCCCAAAGCCCTGCTCCTCAGGAAAGGAGATTATAATATCTTCAGTGTAAGAAATGCAGTCAGTAGGGCACACTGGTTTCTGTAGTCTGAAACCTCGCTGTGCCAAAGGTGAGATGCCTGCAATTTTATTGTTCCCTCTGAGCTGTCCTGGAACAAATGTAGTTTGCCCTAAGCCTTCCATCTGGCAGAGATCTTTCTTTTTCTCTGTGGAGCGACACATAAAATGGAATATATATATTTTTTGTGGGGGGTTGGACAAAGTTTTAAAACGGAAACCCAAAGTGTTTCTGAATGCTCTGGAACAAAAGATTACATGGGATCTATTTGCAGCAATGGAAAGCATTAAAATAAATTGGTATTTGGGAGATCTGAAAGGATGTCATTGGTTGTCACTAACACAAAGACTGGAATGTCACAGATGCAAGTAGATGGATTCCCAGTCCCATTGAATTTCAAACTAGCTGAAGCAGACAGGGATCAGGGTTTTCCTTCTCCTCTTGTCAGATATCTTAGATAGCATGTCTGATCATCACGTGGGAAAGGAAGTGCATGTTTAATCACCATGTGGGAAAGGAAGCATTTCAACCTCCACCTTTAACAGCAGACACTAAATTGTGTCTAGAAACATGAATTAAAACTATCAGTACATTCCTAATGCAGCAAGAAGAGAGTGAAGCGGTTCTGCTGCAAATTGTGGTAATTGGTTGAAAATCAAGTGGCAGAGCTTCTACTTCTACTTTAATTATTCCCTGTAATGCAGAATGACTGAGCATGTTTGGAGAGATTCTGCAAGCAGACAAAATGGAAAATGTGCCTCTGATTGCATCCGTTTTGCATCTTGCACTCTATTTCCCGGGGCTCTTGCCAACATTCTCTTCCAGCAACAGGAGCTACATCTACATTTGCAAGTCCATTACTACAATTTCTACTGAGTTGAAAGCCTCTGAACTTTAAATGCATGGCTATCCTGCAAGGATAGGATAGTATCTCCTCTCAGACATAATGCCTTCTACTTGCTTTTAAAAATATCTGTGTGAATTCTGGGATGGGGGAGGACACACACACACACACACTCCACAAACCTTGCTGGCTTAAAGTGGATCATCTGATGAAGAACCGTCATAAGCCCCCAAGGAACCACAACTGGCTTGTCCTGTCATTGCTTCATTCCATTAACTTATTGGATGAAGATTATTTGCCAGCCATAAAAAGAAAGCCAGGACAACATTTAATCATATAAGCTTGCAAGAGCAGACAGTTCCAGATGTGAAGGGAGGCACATCTTTACTTTCAGCCCATGGTATATTTTTCTTATTACGACAAAATATGCTTAAAATGATGCACAGGGCCCCTTGTGAGTTTCAGTAAAACTATGAAATTTAATTTCCATGCTGATATGGCACAAGGCCTGTAGGCTGCCTGGAGAACGAAGGAACAAACAAATTAGAATAACTACTATGGCTTTATCACAAGGCGAATTATACCTTGTGTCCTCATGAACCCCCATTTTAGAAAATATGCTCCTATGGAGTTTGTCACTCTGTTCCTTAAGTTGATATTTGGCAGCATGGAAGCCTTCTGGGAGATTACTTCTGTGCGATAGACACAGCTGCACAGAGCCATCTGCACAGAGCTTCACTTGTGCTTGAATCCATTGTGCTGATTAAATCCGGAGAAAGGAATCGGGATACTACCATTGACCTACAATAACTACTGTTACCATGGGATGTAGGGGGAGATTGACAGTAACTTCTAGGTAGCAGAAATTTCACAGCCCCCTGGGTTACAGCTATATCCCTTCCTTGGCATTAAAATTTGGTGAAAGCAGCCAAAACAAAGCAAGTTGTGCATACCTTGGGTTTGAGAATCATTAGTACAACCTACTTGCCTGTAGAGGACATTTACTTTTTCAGGTCAAAATTATTATTAATTAATTCAGTGGCTATGTGGCGCATCAGCTACAGGCTTTAAACTGCAGCTGGGACTATTCACCACCTGTTTAACTTTTTATTTACCTTGAAGCTTTATCATTGGGGCTGAGATGCTTTCTCAGCTGGGCCTCCCCGCCAAAGGATGCCTTCCTCCCCCTGCTAGGGGCACCACTTAAAGAAGCCTTGCTGCACCATTTATTCCTGCTTTTATCTACTCCACCTTCCACCAGAGATCACTGCTTCACCCTCTTGCATGGCAGGGCCAGCCCTGAGTGTAACAAAGTACACCGTCATCTGCTGGATGTTGCTGCTGCTGAAAGAGGGAAATGAGAGAGACTGACATTGGTCTATACAGTGGTACCTCGGGTTACATATGCTTCAGGTTACATACACTTCAGGTTACAGACTCTGCTAACCCAGAAATATTACCTCGGGTTAAGAACTTTGCTTCAGGATGAGAACAGAAATCGTGCTCCGGCGGCACAGCGGCAGCAGGAGGCCCCATTAGCTAAAGTGGTGCTTCAGGTTAAGAACAGTTTCAGGTTAAGAACAGACCTCCGGAACGAATTAAGTTCTTAACCCAAGGTACCACGGTAGCAGCTAACAAGTTTGTTGTGGTGGTTTAGCAGCTTCTGATAGTGTGCACTTGGAACTCCAGCAGCAGTAATACCCTTAATTCTGTGTTGGTTCCTCAGGGAGGGAGCATAGAATTGGGAACTTCAACTGAATGGAGAAATGTCTTGTTTTGACACTAAGGCTGCGTACACGTGATATTTTATTCTAGAATCAATGTAGACTGAGCACTCATTTTTCCATATAGTCCACACACCATCAAGAGCTATTGCAAATTGTTTGCCCCTGAAAATTTTCGCTTCTTGATATTCCCCAAAAGAAAAGTTCATTGTAGATTCAAGCGTGTCCATTAGAAAACAGATGAAAACAGTAACAGTTGTAGGTAGTCCCAGCAACTGGGGTGAGTAGCCACAACTGCCCAATAACTTTGTAGGTGGGCATATAGCAAGACTGCCGCCACCACCACTTCCTCCTTCACTCACCTGGGGCATGTGAAGGGGAGAAAAGGCATGGATAACTTAAGCAAGGGGAGGGTTTTCAAATTCATATCAGGTAATCATACTTGCTCTTGTGGACAGCAAATTCTAGAATCAATCTAGATTGAAAGCAGCGTGTTGAGGATGAGCATGAGCGATTCGAGTAATTATTTGTGCTACAAACAAGTTAGTGCGTATGTGGCCTGTGTATGATGAGCACCCAATCAGGAATGTGAGGTGGAGGCAGCTATAAGTGGAGATGGCCATAGGGCAGAACAGCTCACATCTTAATTAAATAGTTTCACTCTGCTGTTGGTTTCTGTCTACTTTCTTTTAGCCTCTTCATCTCTAGGCCATCCCAGAACAGCACTCTTGATGCCTTCCCATCCTCATCTGAATCAAAGTCTTAGAGTCCATTCATTATATGTACAGTGGTACCCCAGGTTACATATGCTTCAGGTTACAGACTCCGCTAACCCAGAAATAGTACCTTGGGTTAAGAACTTTGCTTCAGGATGAGAACAGAAATCATGCTCCGGCGGCGCAGCAGCAGTGGGAGGCCCCATTAGCTAAAGTGGTGCTTCAGGTTAAGAACAGTTTCAGGTTAAGAACAGATCTCCGGAATGAATTAAGTACGTAACCAGAGGTACCACTGTATTCCCATTCAGCTTCTCTTGCCTTGCCTTGCCTCTTCCTCCGGCCACCTCTTTAAAGTCTCTCCTAACTGCTAAAATTTAGTTTATAAATTCATTTTGGGGGGCTTACGTTACTCTGTAAAGTGCCATTTGTGCTTGTGTTGTTGCCTGAATTAGTGCATATTAAATAATAAAGTAAAAACAGTATGGAGCGGTATGACAAACTGCTGATCCAAGTGCCAACACAGCTTTAAAATCACCTGTCTATATCGCCGAATCCCCTAAAATGTCTGAAAATCTCAGACGCAGTGTTGAATTCATAAGGTGACCAGCAACCTTTCCCTTTTTGTCTTGTGGTGAGCTGTTTGTCAGATGGGGTTCTCAGGGTGGGGGTGGGGGTGGGGTGGGGAATGGCTTTCTCTAACATCCTTTGTATGTCAGGAGGAGTCATACCCGAGGCAAACTTGCACAGCATGCAGACCATTCTGAGGTGGATTGCCCCTGCCTGTCAGACAGCAATCACTCCAGGAACACGATCAGCACTCCAGAGATGTCTTCGGCTGATTTGTGTTCCAATTTGAATAAGTTCCAGGAATACCAGCCCTCATACCCCATTACATTCCCTTAGTGTATTTCTAGCCCAGTTATTTTTTCCGCTCCGAGAAACCATTCATTGTTCTGCTCAGACAGCTTTGATAAGGAAGCCAGAGATGATCAGGTCCTTTTTAAAAAGTTAGTCTGCAGTTAACAATGTCTGTCACATAATTGCATGGGCTCAGGTTGATTCCTAGCTCTCTTGCAAATATGGAATCTTTAAAGGCAGGGAGCCTGGGCTCACTTTCTCTGAATGGAGCTGCTGGTCTGTAGGCAGCATAAGACAGAGGGGGCAACTAGCTATTTTAAACCTATAAATGGCACCAGCTTGCTTGAGTCTACTGTTGTCTTATTCACACAGTAACTTCAGCATCTTTCTACATTCCCATCTCTTTATGCCACCTTCTGCTCTCCCCCAAACACAGCATCTGTTCCACAGCAGTGTATGCGGAGATTCTGCACCTTCCCAGGACTTTGCCCCCTTTTTAGGTGTCTTCTGTTTTCCCAAGGGCGACTCACCAGACAGTTATATGCTCACTAATTATCTTTGAAACTGTGATACTGCCTTCTGGTTAGGAATGGAGGAATCTCTCAATTTCAGTTTCTCTAAGTTTCTAATCCACCCCCCCCCCGACTTATGTGGAAGTGCGACAAACTGAACTTGAGTTTGTACTTTTGTAAAACTCCCTACAATAATGATTCGGTTCTCCAGTGTACATTTCCCCTAGCAGGCACATTTTTACCTAATACACACATTTGTGAAAACAATTTTCTCCTAATATAATGCATATAATCCATTAATATATTGTTATAGAACTGGGGGTTGGTTTAGATTTAGATGATTTCCTGGGAATCCCAACCAAGCTTGTAATTGTAGCAGAGGGAACCTGCTGAACTGGTTCAACTAGTCATTTTGCAGGATAATGCCCCTAGCTGGCCTAGCTAAATAGCCCATTAACATCCTAAAGAGTGGGCCATGTTGCCATAGAAACAGGTGAGTGGGCCCTTCCCCCACTTCCACCTGGCTGGATGCTACTTCATCCTAGGAAGAACAATAGGCCAATATTAGGTAAAGAGGTAAAGGTGACTATGGGGTGCAGCGCTCATCTTGCTTCAGGCTGAGGGAGCCAGTGTTTGTACACAGACAGCTTTCTGGGTCATGTGGCCAGCATGACTAAACCGCTTCTGGCACAATGGAACATTGTGATGGAAGCCATGATGCACAGAAACGCCATTTTCCTTCCTGCCGCAGTGGTACCTATTTATCTACTTGCACTGGTGCGCTTTCAAACTGCTAGGCTGGCAGAAGCTGGGACAGAGCAACGGGAGCTCACCCAGTCATGGGGATTCAAACTGCCAAGCTTCCGATCAGCAAGCCCAAGAGGCTCAGTGATTTAGACCACTGCACCACCCATGCCCCTAGACCAATATGATACATGAAGACTCCATGATAGTTTGAAAACTAAGAGTGTGAAAGGAATAATTGTAAATTGCAGCTTGGAAAGTTTTAGGCTTAGCGAAGTTCAGATAAGATTAGCTTTATGCTGCATAGTGGCACAGAAATATCAGGCCCTCAGCTTTGCCACTATTTGATTCTTTATTGATCTGCTCCATGCCTTTCCAATTTTTGATACTGTAGGTTATTCCATTCATGATTGCACACAAATAAATCCCCTGCTGCATTAGCCCTTTAACTCTGGGCTTGGTGAGATAAGGCAAACTTCACTTTGTTTACTCCTCCGTGCAATAAGTCAGAGGTATACAGCATCTTTGCTCAGAATCCTGCAGCCACTTTCTAGCATTGACCTTTTATCCCAACCCAGGTCTGCTGTTGCTAGTTTAATGTAATTGTTTATTTTGCAGTCTTGCTTTATACATCCATGTTCC
Organism: Podarcis raffonei; assembly: GCF_027172205.1. Classification (NCBI taxonomy): domain Eukaryota; kingdom Metazoa; phylum Chordata; class Lepidosauria; order Squamata; family Lacertidae; genus Podarcis; species Podarcis raffonei. Next base: position 61,498,726 of record NC_070606.1, on the reverse strand, counting down.
CGAAAGGAAAGAGGAATTATCCCATAACAGTTAATACTGACCCCTTTCAGGCTTTTGATCCAAGGGAGAATTGGGCATGACAGAGCCAGGACTACTCAGGAAGATGCAGATGAAATGAAATCATTCTTGAGAAGTGCCACAAACTGCTCTGGCTAAAGGACAGCTAAGAGATAAGAAATCCATTGATTTCCATGGGGTTAAGCACATGTAGCTCTGCGCTAGTGTGTTTATGCACTGATGACCTATCCATTGTGTGCCTCAGTTGTGTGACATAGCATACCACACATGTTTAGAGCAAGTATTATTGTTCAGTCCGATATATCATAAGGTCACTGCTTACATAAATATGTGCCTCCTGTTCATACATCATTCATTTTGCTGCGCTAACGCCATCCCATTCTGCCCAACACACTCAAGAGTTATGAATATGCAAACCAATTATTGTTGTTATGATGGGTAGGATGCATTCAGATAGAAGGGGTGTCCATTCCAGGGACCGCCATGTCAGGGCTGGAAGGAAAGAAGGTCTTATCCTTACAGCAAGTAACCTCAACAGCAGTATTTTGCCCTTCCCACTCGTAATGAATGCCAACCATTTGCTTACATGTGAGATAGTAAAAGGGTACACTCAGAGAAGAAGCTAAACCTGTTTCCCCCCTGGTGACACAAGAACTGAACTTTCTCCTATCTGCATAGGAGATTCTATATCTGACAGGATGTTGGGGGGAAGCAGCCATGTGCTGGGAAGAGGTTTGCAGACAGAAAGACAGATTATTTATTAATTAAATGCCTTTTGAGTTAACATCTATAGGATGGTGTAGTTAATCTCCTTCCTTTGATCAGTCCAGGAGACAGTGATTGCCAGTCCAGTCTGCCATTAGGATAGCTTCCCCTTGTAGAAATTAAGGTCAACTACCCTTAATAGGGCTGCCCTCCATCTGTTTTGTCAGGGTAGAAACTCTCTCACAGTGCTTGTAGAACCTGGACAAGGTAGGCCAAGACGTTTTGCTGCCAGAGGCTGAGCAGCAAATAGCGCTCTCTTGGAGTCAAGGTGCATAGTACCTACTGGTAAGTTGTTTTGGCACTAGGACAGAAAGTCCTGCAAATTCTTCTCCCTCACTCTGGCAAAAAATAAAAAATAAAAAAGAACAGTAAGACTGCATAAACACCATACATTTAAAACATATTTAAACACTTTCTCCCACTTCCAAAATCCTAGAAACTGTTGTTGACCTCATCACAGAGCTACAATTCCCAGCACTCTTAACCAACCATGGTTCCCAAGATTCTTGGAGGGGGGACTGTATGGTGTACATGCGGAGTAATACACTAACAATTTACTGCCATGACGTCCCAGACTAGCTACCTGAGGTGACCACTTGAGTTTGCCTCATAGTATGAACACCTCTGGACCTGAACAAATATTGCACTACCAGTTTAATGGAAGGAAAGTACAAAGATTATCACGGAACAAACCTCTTTTGGGGCATTAGCTTCAGGTTAGAATTCTTTAGATTTGTCAATAACATCAGTAGACCTCTAGTAGAGGTCAAGTAAGTTGTTGCAAAGGCGACTGAAAAATAAAAGGTAACACTTGCAGAAACCAACTAATTTAGCAATATGATAATGAGCAATCTGTTTTGACAGCTACAAATGGGGTTATCAAACATAACACGTTCTGGGAAATTGTTAAGCAATGTTTTCTTAAATGTTTTTGACCTGCCCATTAAATTTTCCCATTCTCTGTTTTCGTAATGAATAAAAGAACTCTTAACAAGGGGATTGTAGGAAAATCTTCACTTTAGTTGGATGCCCACAAAATAGAGTTGACGTTGTAAAGTTAGAAGTATGAATCCCCAGGTATGAATCTAGGCAGTGAGCCATGCAAAAGCTTAGACTTGGCTTGATTGGGTACAGAGATGACCTCTCTTAATGAACAGCAGCCTGTAAGGTCAAACCAATTAACCGATAAGCTTTTAATTAAAAGGGCTGCTATGGCTTAAAGATCACTGTCTGGAGCCAGGTAAAACAGTTTATTTCCAATTTATAGTTGTTTTCCACAGAAACAGGGAACTGCGTATTAAATGCAGAAGTCTGGGTTCAATCCCATCTCAGCCAAAAGTTCACTGGGTGGCATTTTCTTTCACTTACCGTATTTTTCGCCCCATAGGGCGCACCGGCCCATAGGGCGCACCTAGTTTTTTTGGGGGGAAATAAAGAAAAAAAAATTATTTCCCCCCCAGGCACGGGGCTAGGGTGGGGGAAGCCCGAGCTTCCCCCAACCCCAGCCCCCAGAACAGGCTGCTATCCGCAAGCCGTGGGAGAGCTGTGCGACTTTGCGCAGCTCTCCCACGGCTTGCGGAGAGCTGCGCGAAGCCCGAAGCCTGGGGGGACGCTGAGCTCAGCGCGCCCCAGGCTTCGGGTTGCAGGCAGCTCTCCGCAAGCCATGGGAGAGCTGCGCAAAGTCGCACAGCTCTCCCATGGCTTGCGGATAGCTTCCTGAAGCCCGGAGAGCGAGAGGGCTCGGTGTGCACCGACCCCTCTTGCTCTCCAGGCTTCAGCGAAAGCCTGCATGCGCCCCATAGGACGCACACACATTTCCCCTTCATTTTTGGAGGGGAAAAAGTGCGTCCTATAGGGCGAAAAATACGGTAGTTCTCTATTTGAAAGAGGGGATAACACTAAGCGACCTTCCTCCAAGGTTCGCTCTAAGGTTCAGTACAATAAAGACTGCAAAGCAATTTATGCAACATGTAAGGGTCTTTGCAAATGATTATTACACGCAGTAAAAATTAGATAGTATTTTGAGACAGAAATAAAATCTTAGGATTTACAAATCAAATCTTTTTTCAGTGTATCTTGACTCCCATAAGCACCTGTCTTCCACCTTGGAGACAGGGACTTACCACCGTATTTTATTTACTTGACTAGTGAACGATCTATCACAGTCGATGGAGAATGATGGACAATTCATCACTGAGCAATTCTTAGCTCCATAGAACTCATTGGGAGCCTTGGTTAGCCATTATTGCCTTTAGCTGCGTAGTACTGCCTGGATTGGATGCGGGTGGCACTGTGGGTTAAACCACAGAGCCTAGGACTTGCCGATCAGAAGGTCGGCGGTTCGAATCCCATTGCTCGGTCCCTGCTCCTGCCAACCTAGCAGTACGAAAGCACGTCAAAGTACAAGTAGATAAATAGGTACCACTCCGGCGGGAAGGTAAACGGTGTTTCTGTGCGCTGCTCTGGTTCGCCAGAAGTGGCTTAGTCATGCTGGCCACATGACCCGGAAGCTGTACGCCGGCTCCCTCTGCCAATAAAGTGAGATGAGTGCTGCAACCCCAGAGTTGGTCACGACTGGACCTAATGGTCAGGGGTCCCTTTACTGCCTGGATTCTATTTCCTGAAGTCACTGGTCTGACAGAATGCTGTCAACTGACTTGTAGATACTTGTATGCAGGGCTTTTTTGAACCGGAACTCACCTCTTTGGTGCGTTCTAGCACCTCTTTGTAGCATAATGGCAGCTGTATAGAGAGAGGCACAGTGCCCAGAGGTGCCCAGAGCTGCATGTTGGAGGCTTCTGAGTGGGAGTTCCTGCACCTCTTTTTCTAAACAAAAAAACAAAACAAAACAAAACAAAAAGCACTGCTATTATACATTTCTCACCTCCCTGGGTGGTGAGAAGTTCCAGGGACAGCGCTTACCAGGGTTTGTTTTTGTAATATTTGATTTAATTACCAGTATATAAGAACAGTGTAATTGGAGGCAAGGAACACTGACTCTGCTAGGGTGAAGCATATCCACTGCCCCACATCAGATTTCCAGAGAGCGAGAGACCTGCCCACATACCCTCAGTACATTCACTGTAATCCTCTTCTGTGCCCCCAAGTCTTCTGGCATCTATCTTTATGTCACCTTTGCCTCCACACTTTGTATATGTGCTGGAGGGCCTAAACCAGGGGTCCCCAAACTAAGGCACATGGGCTGGATAAGGCCCGAGGGACTCGTTTATCCAGCCTGTGGCGACCCTTCTGCCCGCTGCCGCTGCCCGCCCTTACTGGCGGTGCTCTGCGCTGCGCGGCTGCCCACTTCCGGGTCAGAGGAGCACCAGAAATCGCTTGTGCGCATACACCGGAAATCGCTTGTGCACATCCGCTGCACATCCGAGTTGGAGGAGGTCCGTGTACATGCACACAAGCTATTTCCGGTGCTCCTCCGACCCAGAAGTGCACCAGAAATAGTGTGTGCGCACGTGTATGGGCACGCGTTCCCCTGCCCTCCGGCCTGCCGCGTGATTGGCGCTAAACCCACAGTATTGTAAACACACTCCTCAGGGTTATATGCCTGCTGGGACAGTGTCAATACTTGTCTAAGCCCACATTCAAGTCACACTTTTAAAGCGCCATGATGCTGCTTTCAAATTGCATTGCTTCCCCCAAGGAATTATGGGACTTATAGTTTGTTATGGATGCTGAGAGTTGTTAGGAGACACTTACTCCCCACCCAGAGCTACAATTTCCAGAGTTCCCTGGGAAGAGGGATTGATTGTTAAACCACTCTGGGAGGGGAATAAGGGTCTCCTAACAACTCTCAGCCCCTTTAACAAACTACAGCTCCAAGAAGTCTTTGCGGGATGCCCTGGCAGTTTGAGGTGGTACCATAGTGCTTTAAATATATGGTGTGAATGTGGCTAAGCCTACCTCACAGTTTTCAAGGTATTAAAAAGTTCTTTGGCACAGGAGGAAAGTGAGGGGCAGTTTCAGCCGCTTTAGGGAGTTTGTAAAGCCAAGATGCGCTTAAACAGCTAAAAATGGAGAGCTTTATTTTGAGTGAGGGAGTTGGGGGGCCTTCACAAACATCATCGCTTTTAATTGTTCTAGTTTGTCTAATGTGTTATGAATCTTCATTCAACATCCTTTCAAACGCAGATCTGCCTCACACCTGCTGCCTTGCTGTTCTCACAATAAGAGCTGTCTCAGCTTCACACCTGCCAGCTTTGCTTTAACAGACTCTGCTGCTTTTTATCATATCGGCAGTTTTTGTAACACTAATTAAAAATAAGTGTGCATATTTTCAGCCCATTGCCATTTTTTTTTTCTGACAAAGCAGTAATCCAGTTCTTAAGGGAATGGAAATATATCCTGGAACGTTTGTAGTCTTTCTAAATTTCATCCAGCCATGCTTGTGTTCATGAGATTCTCATCAGGACAAATACTTTATATCCTTGGAAACATTTTTTGTGGAAACTATACAAAGCCTAAATGTTCACTCCTTTCCCTGTTTGCTTAACTGCAGGGCTCAAGGCAGAGATCTAAAAGGAAAAAGACCATATAAATTGAGGAAAGCTTTAATTGCAGCCAGAAGGTTTAGCAAGCAGACATGATTTATCAGGAAATATTTAACCATTATGAAGCCTTAGGTGTAGTAAAAATAACCACTAATCTAGTAGAATTCAAAGCTGATGATCTCTGTCCATCTGGTTCTGAGGTTCTTCACATGATGTTAAAAAGATAAGTTTCCACACATGAATTCAGACCAATAATCTATCTAGTTCCATAAAGTGTTGCCACCTTTAACTTGGCAGATAATGGGCAGTGTTAAACTTTCGTCCAGGCTCCCACCACATAAATTTCGGGCATATTGGTTTACTCAACTATTTTATATCGCTACCTAGCAGGTCTGTTAATATAGACCTGCAATTGGTGTTTTCCCCTAGCCTAAGGGAAATGAGGGAAGGAGATAGTCTGAGAACTGGGGAGGGCTAGACCAAGACATTTGCTGCCTGAGGAAAAGGACACCACACTTGACCAGCAGTTAATTCCTTCTTTCGTGCTGGCAAAATGTTTGTCTTCCACTGCACCCCAGCTTAGGGGGGCGCAAAACAAGCTGTATGCACATACAGCTCCTGCCCTCCAACAGAGGGGAACAGCTGGGGGCTCAGGAGAAACAGTTGGAGGTGGGGGCTGCCACTAATGGCGCCAGCATTTGCCACCTGAAGTGGAAGCCTCACTTTGCCTAACAGTAAGGCCAGACTTGAGGCTGGGATGATCTTAAAAGAGTGCTTTTCAGTTAACCTCACTGAACCTTAATATAACACACAGCCTTTGTCCACATGTCTGCAGGCAAGACTCAAGACATGGAATGACCTTGCTTAAGGTCATACAAGAAATGTATATGGTTGAGATTGGAACCAATCCCACTTTCCTTGAATCTGCGTCTTAATCACATTATCATCTTTCCTGGGAGACTATCTCCCTCATCGAGCTAGGCTATCTTGACATCATACAACCTTTTACAGCAGAATAGGAAAGGATGGGGGCGAGATACTGGTTTGTGTGTCATGGAGATAATCTACTTTATTCAGCGACGCGGACTTATAAAAAATATTGGGGGGGCCCGGGAAAGCTCATGAATAATAAATAAGCTCATGAATATGCAAATAAAGTGGCGCCGCCTCCTCGTGAGCGAATAGGGGAGAGCGTGCTGCGCCTATTAATCAGCTCCAAAGGAAATTGGGTGGAGCTTTTGCTCGGGAGGGAGGGCAGGAGGCATGCAGCCCGCCCCCCCTGTGCATTTTGGGCTGGGGGAGGGGCGGCGATGGCGCTCTGCTGGAGGGGCGCCGGAGATTATTGGGGGGGCGGAGCCCCCCCAAACGAATTTTTGAGGGGGCTCGGGCCCCCTCAAGCCCCATGGAGTCGGCGCCTATGACTTTATTACAAAGACAGATGGGACTCCTGGTATTTCAGTGACTGGAAAGAGCTCTGACAATGACATATTGAGGAGCTTGCTGCAGCCATTCTGTGCCAAAATTATTTGCTACCAGAATTCCTGGTGACAGTTAAATACACGCTGGGAAACCTCTAGAGATGAAAGAGCCTCTTGTGAAGGGCCGGATATGTGACAAGCAAATAGCTTTATCCCTCGTGAAATACAGTTTCACACCAATCATTTTAATACAGTAGGATGTGAGCGTTGCATCTGGCAGGCAAGGATCTCATCAGCAAAAAATAGCTGCTTGGCTCAGGATGGCTGCTTATTCTATAAATACCTTGGAATGACACATATCTGCAGTTTCACTTCCTTTCCCCTAATGGATTGGGAAAGCAATAACTATTTTCCCCCTACCTAGGTTGAGATTTCTCTGCCCTCTCTATCACCCATTGTAGGAGCAATGCTGCAAACTAAGTGAAGGAGCCCAGGGAGGTTTCTGAGGGACTTTCCACAGAATGAAGGTGTGTGCAATCTGATCTAGACTGCGAAACTGAGGGATGTTGTATTCATTCATTCATATGTATTTATTTATTACATTTATGCTCATCTTTCCTCCAAGCTGACAAACATGGCTCTCCTCCTCCTCCCAATTTAACCTCACAACTCTGTGAGGTAGCTTGAGCTGGGAAGCAGTGATTGGCCCAAAGTCACCTTTGAGTGGGGATTTGAATCTTGGTCTTCCAAGTCCTAGCCCAGTACTACTATACCACACTGGTTCCTACCACTCTTGTCATTGCTATTGTATCGCCAGTACTTCCTACCTGGCCTGGAATTGGTGAAGTCTGACTGGATTCTCTCTACTTATATATTTTATTTAAAGGTAAAGGTAAAGGGACCCCTGACCATTAGGTCCAGTCGTGACCAACTCTGGGGTTGCAGCGCTCATCTCGCTTTATTGGCCGAGGGAGCTGGCGTACAGCTTCCAGGTCATGTGGCCAGCATGACTAAGCTGCTTCTGGCGAACCAGAGCAGTGCATGGAAACGCCGTTTACCTTCCCGCCAGAGCGGTACCTATTTATCTACTTGCACTTCATGGTTTCGAACTGCTAGGTTGGCAGGAGCAGGGACTGAGCAACGGGAGCTCACCCCGTCATGGGGATTCAAACCGCCGACCTTCTGATCAGCAAGCCCTAGGCTCTATGGTTTAACCCACAGCGCCACCCACGTCCCCTATCTATTTTATTTATTCATTGTTTATTTAAAAAAATATTAACCTCACTCTTCAGCCAAAATAGATCCCAGAATAGCTTAAGTAATATTAATAACAAACAAAGCCCCCAGGCTGCCACAACATAAAAGGAAAAAGGGGATGAGGAGGGAAGAGGGAAACTGACAAACTCCGTTCTTAAAGTTACATTGCTCTTATAGAAACTGTTCAGGGAGAGTAGGAGCCAAATGGAGTTGGTGTTTCAACAGCACTGATGAGATGGTCACTGTTTCCCATCTCTCCTGCTCCAGCTGCGTGGAATGGTTGCTGTTGCTTAGAAGAGATGGGTTCACAAGTCTGTGCTGTGGTAACATGGTAAGCCAAACCACAACTTGTTTCCCAACAGCAGGAGCAGCAATGTACACCAGCATGTTGTTTGTACACCTTAAACTATCATTTATTTTAGCTATGGTTTAATGTGACGGGCAAACCAGGCAAATGGGTGTAATGTCAGGCAGAAAAAAATTGGCATTTTCAAATACCGCAGTTTGAGTACTGAGAAAATGCAACATCTTCACAACTGAAGTGAAGCCTTGCGCTAAGATATATGGCTTTTGTGAAATGAGAAACAAGTGCATATTTATGTTGTGTACTGCAGAGGAGAACGATTGTACAGAAGGGCTCTTAAGAGGGAAGAATCACCACGTGAAAGGAAACATTTATTGCTATGCATAGCATATGCAGTGGGCTTAGTCTTGAATCTGTTTTCTCGCACTGCAGGACTGCAAAATAGATTTCTTTTCTCTGTGGCTACTAATTGGATTTAGATAAGCAGATTTAGAGATGACCATTAGAATTTGTAGGGGAAATGAATCAAACACTATCTTTGATCTTATTCCACTGAAGACAAGGGACTTTTTCCTGATACGTTTTAGCTCAATAGCAGTTTTAGACTTGCCCTGCTTAGAAGCCTTGCCTAGACTTTAGAATATGGGAAAAGCAAACTATTCCTTATGCCCTTCTGACATGGGCAAGATCAGCATGGTTTATTTTTCCCTATGGGCCTTTTTTCACCTGTGGTTGCTGATCAATAATTTAATCAAGGTTTCCTCCACCTTACTTCCATTTATGTACTAGGCACCTTACGGGGCAATCTGTTTCCAAGGTCTACATCAGTTTATCCCAGATGAGAATTTGGCTCCCTAACTATATACAGTAGCTGTGATCAGTACAGAAATATGGATGGAAATACATGGCCACTTCAGGATGTGTTTAGTATGTGCCACACAGCAACTGTGATCGCATGATTTCATTGATGCATGCTTAATATCCAGTTTCACTGGTTGGACAAAAGTGGGTTTTCCTGGGGTATGCAGTATGGTAACATGATTTGGCTGGTTTTGTAACAGCATGCAACATATTTAAAATGCAGTACCATGGAGAATTCTGTGCACTGTCCTAGTTTAATCTTCACACCCTCATTATTATGAGGCATTTGGTTTATTATGTTTTGGTGCTGAACTAAGCACTTGTAAAATGAAGGACTCTGATAAAGACATATTTGATAGATGAAATACAACATTTTACATTCTTCAGAAAGAAAGAAAAAAGACTATCATAGGTTTCTTGAGAATTTCATGATGGGAAACAATAGGAGGTAAGAATCCACACCCACTCCAGTTGACACATAAGTATTAAGAGTACTAAGTATTAATACACAAGAGTATTAAGGGGTGTGGCATAAACTACAAGCATAGATTTGAATGGTTGTCTAAAATGGGGAATAAACACACCATTTGGCGCATTAGGTCATTCTCAGATACCAGTCTCTTGTCCTACTGGTTGAGTGCTTTGGCACTTAACCAGGAGTGCAGAAAGGATCCTTGGGACAATAATATAGCATATCATGAACAACAAAATAAGGTAGAATGAAGATTGCACAACTGGCATTTGTTCTGTCCTGGTTTCCGTCAGTCATGTGGACAGAAAGGGGTCACACCACCATTTTAAATCTGCAAATCTGAACTGCAGTGATGTGAAACATTGAAACACTACACTGGTCCTGAAACAGAAGTCATCTGGAAATGCCTTTGGTAAGCAGCACTTTCAATAATGTCCTCATCAATTCTGAATTAGAGTGTATTGAAATATTTAATCTTTGTGAGGTGAAGCATCATTGACTTCCCATAGCACCTTCAGCTATCTTTCCAATCTGTCTTGAATTTGAAGAGACCACCCTGCCTGCCAGCTACAAGGGCAATTCAAAATCCAAATGTCAGTGTTGGCAAGCCTAAAATAGAAAGAAGCAATAGGAAGAACTCCTGGCTTTTATTGCTGCATCAAACCCCTTCATGATATCTGTAAAAGCAATTCCATGTCTTCACCACTAAATCCAAATGTGGTTAGTCTGTGGGGTATGTGTGTGTTCTCCTAAGCTTTATGAAGACTTTTCTAGGTGGACAGTTTGGAAGACTTAATCTTGCATGTTAGTAAGTCTAGCAAAGGAGTTTTTTCATGACAAAGATAGATCTCAGCAGAATGTCCTCAAGTATTTCTCATAAATCACTGCAATAGAAAGCTCAATTATTCTCGGGGAAGAAAGGTATTTACACAGAAAAACAAAAAACAAAACAAACATGACAATGTTTAGCTGTTCCACATTTGGGCTTTCAAAAACTTTTTTTTGGTTGAGGACCTTCTTCATTAGCAGTGCCAGATTATTCTTTCGGATATGTGTTTTCCGGGTAATTGTCCACTTAACAATCTAGTGCCTTAATGACAGTACAGTGTGGAGAGCTCTTAACTTAGATTTATGCCTTTCCTGGACCTGGGTGTATGATGCACTGACAAGGATTCTGGGATGTGTAACTGGTTCTTCCACGTCAAGAGCCAACTGTAAAGAATGAGTGCCTCTACCTTTAGGGCTATTCCTGAACTGTTTTGCAGGAAAGTTGGAACTTCTCTTTTGAACATTTGCAGGTGGCCGTGGAGTTAACCTTTTCTAGGGACGGAAGACTAATTGGTTTGGTACACCTATTAATGTGAGCCCACCTAATTTGGACTTCTTGAAACAATAAATGAATTGAAACACAGCTATCCCCTCCCCCCCTGAACATGAGCTTCTTTGATTTTTACAATGTAGTTCTCCAACTAAATGCATATACTAAGGGAGTGTGTGTGTGTGAAAATCATGTACCGGTATATGTGAAAACATTAAAAAATGCATTATATTAGGGAATATTGAAAACAAAAATATGTATGTTAGGATAAATGCACACAAAAATGCTGATTAAGTTTTAAGAGGACTTAAAAAATAAATCACAAACTGATGCAGAAATGTGAACTGCACTTAAAGTTGGAAAAATGAAAAAACTGGGAGAAACTGATATGGACAGATTCATCCATCCCTAGCTTCTTCACAATTGATTTGTCTGTCAAATAACCTCTGTGTATCTGCAATGGAATCCTTGCATGCTGCAGAGAATGCAGTTAATAATGGAAGCCAAGCTTGTGGGAGAGGGCAAGATGAAGCAGGCGATGTGCAGACAGGAAGAAACTAATGCAGAAGAGTGATGTGGAAGAATGATTAGGTGGTAGAATTTGTCTCAGACTGCAGGTGGGGGAGGGCTTACAATTTTTAAATCTTCTATCTGTCTCAAAAAACAACAACAACCCTATTTAAAAAACAGAAAACTAGCATACAGGAAGAAACAGCCCATTGCATGAGCTCTTCCCCCACATCCTCTCTGCATTGGAGTGGAGGGTCTGAAGTGGTGAGCTTACTGGGAAGGATCTTAGCTCAATGGTAGATCTCAAGTTCAATTCCTGGCATCTCCAGGTAGGACTGGCAATGCCCACTGTCTGAAACCCTGAAAATTTCAATACAATTGTAGTTATGTGAGGAGAGAGTGTCTCCCCCCCCCAAAGGCCAAGTGCGGCTGATCAGTGCCTGCAAAGTGCCTTTGCAGGAGCTGACAGTCCACTGAGCTTCACCAGATATAGTAGTGATATCAGGCGACTGACAGTTGGCTAGCCACGCCTCCTAGTCACAAGTGACCAGGGTGGTTGGGGGATGTTAGGCTCTGGCCTCTATTTGCTTTACGTCCCTTTTTTCTGCGTTCTAGGTTTTATTCTTCTTTCTACCAATTCCTGAAGGCAATATTTTTCACAGAGGGCTGTATATAACTTCACTTTTGAGCTTTTGATTGCTAATAATAATAATAATAAATTTTATTTATACCCCGCCCTCCCCGGCCAGAGGCGGGCTCAGGGTATAGTAAACAACAGTAAAACTACAGTAAAAACATAATAGGGGAATTTAAAATACAGGTTAAAATGCAATTTAAAATGCAGCCTCATCAAAACCATAAGGGGAGGGAAACATAAGGGTCAGACTGAGTCCAAACCAAAAGCCAGGCAGAACAGCTCCGTCTTGCAGGCCCTGCAGAAAGATGTCAAGTCCCACAGGGCCCTACTCTCTTGTGACAGAGCGTTCCACCAAGTCGGGGCCAGTACTGAAAAGGCCCTGGCCCTAGTTGTGACCAATCTAACCACCTTGCAACCTGGGACCTGGGACCTCCATGAGGCAAAAAAGAGAGAGATTTTATTAAATTAATATTGCTATTTGAATGAGAATACACACACACACACACACACACACACACTACCCAGCCAACCCTTACAGGTTATGTTTTATCATATGACTGCATTCCCTGGGTGCATTTCATCTTAATCCCCCCCCAAAAGAGCGATTATTATGGAATGATACATGCCTGCTCATAAAAATAATCTAGACAATTATGAAATTATGAAATCCTTCAGCCACCTGGTTTTATTGACCTGTTCCACACTCTGATTCACATTTCTTTTGTGACTTGAGCCAATGTGGCTGATATGTAAATTATAAACATGAAGCAGTTTGAGGAAAATTTATGAACTCCTATTTTGGTTGTGGAAATACAATTCCCCCTTCCTTCCCCCCCTTCCCTTTTCTGCTAGCTTCAAGATTTGCAGGTTAAACAGAGCCTCATTAATTCTGCAGAGGGTGCCAGTAAGAACTGTGGAGATAATTTAGAGACCCAATATGTAGATAACAAATCTAGGAAATTGCAGCTACAGCAACAAGACTGCACTTTAATGCCTTTCCTTTCTGATGTACATAACTCCATTGTATTCTTACCAAGTAGATCCAAATGTCCCTTTAGAAAATCATATCAGCCGATAACTCTAATAATCTAGATATGCTTCTAATGGAAAGCCTGGTGGCAGGCTGTGCAAGCCAAGTGCACACTTAATGACAGGCGGGTCTCCTGGACCTTATCGGAGGAAAAGGCTCAGACGTTGTGAAACTTCACAACTGCATTAAACTGTTGTAGTTCATCTGAGAATGAATTATTCCAGAATGCAGCCATCCTAATTGGACAACAGCAGCTCTACTAGCATATGTTGACAAGGTGCACCACATGTTTAATGTACCCATGTTTGGGCACCAGACAGCTGCATCTGGTCACAAATAGATCCATAGTTAGACGCCTCCAGTCAGCGGTGTAGCTAGCTGCTTGGGCACCCGGGGGCAGTGTTTGCCCCCTGCACACATGCACCACACATGGGGCGAGGCGAGCCATTCTAGAGCCCCGTTCGCAACCTGAGCAGAATGCAACCTGCGTCTGTGCGTGCGCAGGTCGCGATTTGCCGCTTCTGCGCATGCGCTTGACATCATTTTGAGTATCTGTGCATGCTCGAGCAGCGAAACCTGGAAGTAACCCTTTCCTGTACTTCCGGGTCACCACGGGACGCAACCTGAAAACGCTCAACCTGAAGCAAACGCAACATGAGGTATGACTGTACTTTTTTGAGCAGCGCGGAGCCTGCAGAGAGTCCGTCCGCCGTCTTCCCCTCAGTACTCCAAGCCTGATGTTTATTGTCACCCCCAGTTTTGATGCTGCTTCCTGTACGCAAGTGTTTCTCATAGCATAATGTTTGGACTGACTATGAAATGCAGCAAAGCTGGAAGGACCAACAAATCTATTTTAATTTATCGTCTCTTTCAGTTCTCTCCCTTATTACTTCAGATGGGCTGCTCTTAAATTCCAAGATGCAGGCTCCCAAGTCCTTAAATTAAAGCCTGGCTGTCTCAGAGCAAGTATATCTAGCAATCAGGCAGATCTCCACATCAGTGTGAAAGCTCTGGCCATTTAAAGCAGCAATACCCCCCCTTCTTTCCTTTGCTCATCTTGTTGGTGAGGGTATGCATTTATTTCTTCCTTTCCAACACATGGACTACAAAGTTTTTCGCTGTGAATGTTCATGAGTTAACAAACATGGTCATGTAACTCAGCAGAAATCTTATCCTTCCCCCAAAATGAAGAACTGGTAATAAAACCAGGACAACTATTAATATATAAATAAATGATGATTGCAGTCCCTCAATCTCCAAGAAGTTGGCTGAAAAACAGATTTACAAGGCTGAGTGGCATTTACTTTCCTATCTGTCAATATTTGAAAGGACTTATTACAGTGCAGTGCCAAGTTTAAAATGAATTAAGTGGTTAATGGAAATATTAAAATAGAATTAATCTGACTAACTAAATAAACTCAGTAGTCTGTGTTCTGTATGCTTTGAGGTGGCTTAATGCACTTGCTGAAACAAAGCCATGGCATAAAACTGTCTTGCGCTTTCTGTTTTGGTGCAGTTGGTTATTAATTTGATGTTCTGTTGCCAAGAACTGTTGCAGCATACTTATGGATCAGCTCACAACTAATACGGAGCACAAACGTGCCCTGGCCACAGGTGTCATGCACTCATGTCAATGTGCTTTTGAGAACACAGACCTGACAGGCAGGCTTTCTGGCTGGCGAGCAAGCATTCTGGAGGTACTATTCTGGAAGTAGGATGGCTAGGCGAAAAAAGGTGATAGGACTCCTGTACCTTTAACTGTTGTGCTGAACAAGGAAAAGGTGCTCCTACACCTTCAATATTTATGCGGAAGGTGGCGTTTCTGCTGGAGTAGATTGCATGACCTGCTAAATTTCCCACTTTTACAATACTTTGAAGGATGCAGGAGCTCTGTCCCCTTTTAAAAAAAATCTGGCTGCCTCCTCTCCTTGTGATAGTCACATTTTAGACATTCACTACAACATACATGTTAAGTTGTGGGTGAACATATCAAACGACACAGCGATTCTTCAGACAGCTCTTGTTTATTCACAGGCCAGAACAGAACTGGGCTGAAGGGTTCAGCCAACCTGCTTATATAGAGCTCAACTACAAAGCAACAGTAACAACTCTCTGTAACTATCCAATCACTGAATGTCACTTTCAATTCCTTATTTGCATATGCAGACCTGAGTGAAAACTATCTACAGTATCCCCCTGCTAGCTCAGGGTGAGAACTTCAGTACATAACAATACATGTGAAAGGGAAGGAAGAAATCTCTGTTAATGTGTATGGTGCTCTATTTGTATGGTGCTCATCCTATGCAAGAAATCTGGTGGAAGAGAAAGTGCAGCTCACTTTTCAGGCTTCACAGTAAAGTTTTTCTGTGCTGCTGTGCCAGGCTGATGCCAGGTTTGTGCATCAGCCTGGCACAACACCACCTCGCACCACCCCGGTGATCCTCCCCAGAAAATAAGGATAGCAGTGACTGCTGCTGCCACAGTATTCTCTGCAGAGCGCTGTCCTTGGTGCCATCTTCTCCCTGCATCCCATGTAAGCTTCCTAAGTTAAGCAGGGACAAATGGCAGCACTCAGCTCAGCAGAGGAGTGGAGAATGACGTGGCTGCAGCAGCTGCCATCTTTATTATCCCAGCATGCCACTGGGACACAACTCATACTCTACTTGGGCTTAGAAGCTTTCTGGAGTAATAGGGATGATGGTTGCTGCTGCAGGTCATATGTACCCGAGAACATTACCACATGGAAAAAAGTTAGGTGCCACATCTTTGTGCTTGGACAATAGGTCTCAGGACAAAAAGAAAAGGGTCAAAAGACTACAACAATGTACAAAAAGGTCAGTGTATGCATGTGTGTGTCTGTTACTGATTTGCTGTACTTTTTCTTGTTGCTGAATAAACTGGTAGCTTGTATTTTTGTTCCAAAAAGAAAGAAAGAAAGAAAGAAAGAAAGAAAGGGAATAATAGCTAAGCAGTTGATAGACTTCAGCAGTTTCTCTTCCAGCTTGCTTATGAACAATGGCAGTGCTTCAGTTTTAATTTTTAAATTAAAAAAGGTAAATGTTTTGAGAGTAGCTGAATAGAGTCCCTTTGTTATTTGGTAAGAATGAGAAGAAATTTGGAATGCTTTGAAGGAGCTGCGAGTTGGACAAAGAGAGATGGCCAGGAACTACATCCAACACAAAACCCAAAAGCAAACCTAAAGCAAATCACATAAGCCACTGATCACGTTGCCAACAACAGATCACAACACATCTCAGAGGAACACATAACAGAAGCAAGGCAGGAAGATCTGCCAAATGCCTGACCGTTTCCCCCCGCCAGCCACCACAAAACATTTGCCTGGGCCCACAGACTTTAAAGGGCCTTTATTTCTTATACTGTCTTAACATCCAGGAGCCAGGTAGCCAATTTATGTACAGCCCATTCAGTCATTTCTGAAACAAGTGATGCATGGCGTTTGATGCACAATTAACAAATGCTGTTTTAAGTTTCACCACAAAGTATTGGAAATTAACAACAAGGCAACCATAATTGTGTTTGTGAGATTGGGCTTTTTCTTCTTCTTTTACTTAAGTTCCCATTTCATAACCAAAACAACTAATGTGTTAGGAAACAGCTGGGAGCTGTTAGGCAGAAAACCACCCCTACTATACTCACAATGTCAGGTAGTATCTGCTGCTATCATTATCCCAATCTTGTTGTACTAACAATAAGATCATAAGTAATTAGACCACTATTTACCTGAGTGCCCCCCCTCCCGCCTGCTGGGACACAACAATTGGAAGAAGCCCCACTAATAGTTAGGCCCACCTGCACTATATATTTAAAGCAGTATCATACAGAGCTACAGTTCCAGAGTGGTTTAGCAGTCAATCCCTCTTCCCAGGGAACTCGGAGCTGTCATTCTCTGAGGGGAATAGGGGTCCCTGTGCAATTCTCAGTACCCTTAACAAACTACCACTTTAACGGCTCTTTGGGAGAAGCCAAAGTGACACGATCCTGTTTTAAATGTATAGTGCAGATGTCTAGTCACAGTCACAGACTGTGGGCTCCTTTGGGCTTTTGATACCATCCATGAGATATGCCAAAGCCCTGCTTAGCTTGTGTAGCACCACCTCTGTGTCACGCTAGGGAGCCCAAGGAACAGTTTGCAAGCCCTACAGATCCTCTGCATGGCCTCCTCTTCCCAGGGTGCTCTTCCAGCGCTGCCATGCATTTTCTGGTTAAGGAAGGCCCTCTGGTGGCAAAATCCAAGGGAATGTTAAGCATTTAAAAATGGGGCCTTAAATCCACTGGCTAATGTGAATCCTGCTCAAGGCATACTTGGTTGCAAACTATACACCTCTGCAGTCTGACCTGGTTCCCCCTGAAGCTATTGAGAAGCTGCTGACTTCTCTGGAAGCAGAGCGAGAATGCACAACATGGTATTTTATGAGTTTCAGCAACTGGTATGAGAGAGAGTGTATTTCAGGGCAATTAGCTTGATGTGCCTCAGGTGGTGTTTTGAACCATTGAATCCAAAGCCCAAACAGAACAATTTTAATCACTTGAACATGAGCAATAATCCCCTAGACAGTCACTGCCTGGACTTGTTGGGTAGTTTAGTCATAGTGCCCTAAAGAGACAGACGGTGCACCTGGGCGTATAAAATAGTTCCATTCTCTCGCCTCTCCCTCTCATCTGCTCTGAGCTAGCAGGTCTTCAGACAGATGAACAACTTGTATGGTCAAAATACCTTAACCCAAGGGCAGCCAGTGTTGCACTCTCTAGATGTTGTGGACTACAACTCCCATAATTTCAGACCGTTCCTAGGGTGGATAGCTGTAGTCCATAACATCTGGAGGGCAGCTCAGCCTTAACCTATGCCACTCTTTGCTGTCTTGACTTTCCCTTTTCATAGCTTATTTTTGGCTGTATTTTATTGCAAATGTATTTTTCTAAACATGTGAATTGAAAAGCTTTTGATGAAAAAACAAAAACTGGGTTTGCGATCTGAAAGCGGAGGATTTCACTTCTACTTTGTTGTCATGGTTGGGTAGCTTCCTGATGAAGCTGAGGCTTACAGTGACTGTTCCCCTTTGCAAGGGTGAAGGACCCATTCAGATAGTCTACCCTCAGAAGCTAATGGATTCTAGTGGATTCTGGGACCCTAGGGCAGAGGTGAGGAAACTTTCTCAGCCTGGGGGCTGCCATTCCAAGGGCCCTATGTCCGTGGCGGTCAGAGCCAAAGGCAAAAGTGGGATGAGCAATGAATATAAATGTTACCTTTGTATAGTAGGTTACTTTCTACACACACACTCGGACAAGCAAGAGGCGTTGGGCTCATCCACACTCACTTTTTGCCCCGCTATTTCCAGGCAGAAGTCCATGCTTTAATTTTCCAGATGTGAGCATTTCTTTGTTTCTTTCTTTTCACTTCCAATAGGACGACATTTGTTTAAGACGTTGGCAGAACAAACCAGATGTCAAAATTCAAAATTAGACTGTGTGGTCATGAGATAGGTGCTTGGAATTATAAGACTTTTTAAAAAGCAACAAATTAAAGTAATTTTATATCCACCCCTAAATCAGAATTGGCATCCCAATGTTCTGTTGAAGACCCAGATTTTCTTTTACACCCTGGATTATGCTACGGTATTTACCAGTGGGCACTGCCTTGTATATTCAATTCCAGGTAGGGATGGGTGAATGTGCCAATTCCAGTTTCTCTCATTTTCTCATTTTTCCAATCTTAAATGCATTTCTTCACATTTCCACATCAGTTTGTGGTTTTTTTTAAAAAAAACAAGTCCTCACGAAAATTCTTCAGTATTTCTCCTAATACACACATTTCAAATGCAATTTTGCCTAATATACACATGCTTGCAAAACAATGCCCTCTAATATAATGCATTTTTGTTTGTTGTTTTCACCAATATATCAATTTTGGTGTACATTCCTTGGCTAAATAACTGCATGGCAAAATTCAGAGTGATGCACATTTCACAGAGTGGGCCCGTCTTGGTTTTGCCAGGTACAAATTAGGTAGGTTTGCCTTTAAATGCAATCTGGACTGGATTTCTCCTCCATCCTTAATTCTAGTACTGTTCAAGAGCCCTGCAGCCCACCTCTTTCCACAGTGTGCATACCAACTGGAAAGAGTTTTCTTAGTTGTTTCCATTAAATCCAGTCCATTAACTAAGATGGTTAAGACACAGCAAAGAACCTTTCTTGGAAGCAGAGCATAGAGGGATAAAAGAGCAGAGGGCAGGAAGGAAACATTATGGAGGTTAAAGGTTTGTGCATCTCTCTTTTGAGGAGGAAGCGTCCAAAGCCACAGCCCTCCAGCAATCTATCATTTAAGCATTTTACTGGAATGGTGCCAGATAGGGTTTTTTTTAATAAAAAAATAAATAGATCATGATGCTGTACTTTGGGATGTTGGAATGCATTCTGGCCCCTAAATTGCTTAGGCTGTTTATAATCTATGGTAAAATCCTTATAATCTGTGATCAACAAAGATGCAGTTGTAGTCAACCAAGATGCATCTTTGATCAATGAATAGATTTCCTTGTGCCTACAGCATATTGTCAAATCACAGGTGGGGGTTGCTAATACTTGGCCTTGATTGCCATGGTGATAGTCTTGAAGGATGTTCCCATACCTTTAGCTGCATACATCTCAAATGAATGGTTGCCAGTTGTGTAGCACTGTGGGAAGAAACATCACACCTGAATAGGAGCCCTCTTGTGGCAACCTTTGCTAACCCTGTGCCCTCCAGGAGTTTTAGACTATAACTCTCATCAACCCCAGATGAAGAAAATTATTATGTCATCAGCTTTCATGAACTGTAGTCTACTTCATCAGATGTTTATCCTGAGTTACAGGATTTTTAGGAGGAGGGGAAAGTGCAAACAGTGAGGTGAGAGAGAAATGAAATGCAGAAACATACAGACAAGTGGCAAGTACCTAATTAACAAGACCCTTATGGATAATACTGGCAATGGTAAGCCAACACATATAGGGTGCTAAAAGTCCTTTGTCTCAGTTCCATCTACAAATGATAGCACCGAACCTCTTGATATTCAGGAGGTTGATGTTGAAATTGTTCTTTCACAGACAACAGAGAAGGAGATTTTCCCAAATAAGGGGAAAGCCTTAGCTATGCGGTTCCAGGTTCAATCCCTACAATCTACAGGTAAGGTGGAAGGGGGACTCCCTTCTGAAATCCTTGAGAAGTGTTGCTGGTTAGATGGATTAATAGACTGACTTGGTACAGGGCAGCTTCCTATGTTCCTAAATATACCACCAATATTTTGCATCAACTTTCTTTTCAAGGCTGTTAAGTTTGTTGGGTGTGTGCTTGGCCCTGTCATTCCTACTTAAAAGCTTCATTCATCATTATGGGCTCTTTGTGTTTCTATTTTCTCCACTGTGTGTGTGTTTTATAGTCTGATTCCATGAGATGCTGTACTGATGCAGTTTCTTAAAGCAGGAATTTCCAACATAAGGCAGGAATGTCCAAGGCCAAGATGCAGCCCATGCGAGAATCTCATCTTCCCCCCTATAAACCTATGAGCAGCCCTTGCTCTGTGGATCCCTGTAAAGTTTTAAATCTGCAGTGAGAAAACTAAATTTCAAAAGCTTTGTTCAGTTATTTTAAAAGAAGTCTCTAGAACTTACATAAAGGCTTAGATGATGCTACTGAGTGTCATATTCCCTAAAAGCTACATTGCCTCTTTAAATGAATTGGCTGCTGAGCAGCTGGGTGGTTAGATCAAGTGGTCCCAATGCTTGAGATGCTGGCCGTTGTGCAAGTGTATTTGAACCAGGACAGTCTGATCCTCCTTTGACACCACATCTTAATCACAGTTCTCAAAGCTGTTGTGTATAGCTTTGCATACCTCTCCCAACCATGGCATGTAGACTGTTTATCTGAATGAGAAGAGATTGAAACTGCAACACTGTGTTGCATGGGACACAGAATGCTACTGGAGCAGCAATTCTGCAGGCATGATTTTAAAAAACGTGAAAGGCTTTCAGGTCATTTGAAGGACAGAAAGTGGGACAGAGCTACATGTTTCTTCATGTCCCAGCTGCCATTACTTAGGATATGAATTTAGCTATATCAAGGCAAAACATTTTGCAGCCCAGCCTACCAGTCTATTTTCAGGCGGTTTCTGATTGATAATTCCCTTCTGTGTGAGGTCAAGGTTGGGAATTGGCAGAAAACAGGCCATTTGGCTACATTCAGCTCCAGGGACACAACTGAGAGGCCCACAGATGCTTGATTAAGTGTACAGAAGCTTTCATCCTTGTAAAATAACATACCCCAGACTGTAGCTGTATGGTATTGGACAAAAGTTTCAACACGTTAGAGCAATGTCTTCAAAACCTGAAGATCTAAGAGAAAATGCACAGAATAAAAATAAATAAATCTCCATTTGAAAGTATTATTTCTAAACCTGTCTCTTGATTTTTGAGAGGTTTACTTGTGGATTTAAATGTTTGCAGCTATATGCTTCAGGGTTCCCAGTCATCACAGTTATCTGGGAATGGTTTCCTGGAATTGAAATACATGCCCTTGTAAGTACAGTCAACTTGAATACTGAACTACAGCCAGGTTTTCCAGGATAGGAATTGGATCCAAGATCTTAGTTACACTTACAAGTGTGCTTGAACATTTTCAGTTACTCCACAAAGAGTGCTTTGTTGTAAATGCAACCAAATGTGTCTTTTAAGTAGGTTTTTTCAACCCCCCCCCCCCGGTTGTCCTGGCTCCTACCCTCAGACACAATACTTGAACCTTTCTGTTGATGCTGAATGTTGCTATGCGTTACATTTTGCATAATGGTTTCAGTAGTCTGCAAGGCACCATGTTCTGTTGAACTCTTCTTCTTATGGCTAAAAAGCTTAAGTTGTCCCATTGTCTGGTTTCCCTCTTTTTTTCTTCAAAAGAACGATGCTTATAAGCATTGCTGGGTCTGCAGGTGAATGTTTGCTGGCTCAAGGTCACAGACAAGAGTATGGGGCAAAAGCAATACAGATCTGATTGCACAACTGACTTGGCTCTGTATGACTTTGATTTTTAGTCTCTGCTTGCAGCTGCAATAAAAAAATGGTTAGAAAAGTTTGGCATTTTATCACAGCCTTAGTTGAATTCTTTCTGGGTTTTCCCCTTTCGCCTAGAGCATCATATACCCTTAGCAGAATGAGTTTTGGAAAGCATCAATTGCAGTAAAAGTCTCCCCTCCCCCCAATGCTGCAGTTACCAGCAGTTTACAAGGAAATAATATAGGTGTAATTGTAAGGTGAGAATAGGATTTCGAATACTAATTTTCAAAGGGTTAGGCTGGTTTAGGATGATAGACATTTGACAATGCAGTCTTCATAGGGGGAGGTGGAATTTGATTCAGTTTGCATTTAAAAGTGTACCTAATTAATACTTTCTGAAACAATAAGCGAACCAAAACACAGCCATTCTTTGAAATTCACACTTCTCAATGCAGTTCTCTAGCCAATTTCTGTGTACAAAAATGGATATACTTGTGATCATAAAAATGCACATTAGTGAAAATAAATTCTATGCAAATGCTCGTGGATTTTCATTTGGACATTTTCATTTTCAAAAAAAATATATATCCAAATGAATGTGGAAATGTGGAGAACTGGGCTTAAGATTGCAAAAATGAGAAACGGCGAGAAAGTTAACGAATCACTGTGTTCAATAGGAATCATTGGGCTTGGGCTTGCATCTTAAATGAGGCAACACAAATGCTGGCTTTTGGCCTTTGCAGTTGTGCTCTGTGTGGAGTCAGGAGGACACAATTGACTGAGCATGTTTGCACATTCATTCAGGTGGTTAGCTTTTGCACCATTTAACAGCGTTTGTAAAATGGTCGTGTTCACGACATTACTCAGTTTCCTCTGTGTAAGCATCCTCATGAAAAAGTATCTGCCTGAGTTTAGCTGCAGGAAAAAGTTTGTTACATTCAGTGTGTTTGTGTACCTTCTGCTGTTGAACATGTTACCTTGCATGTTTCTCTATTTGTGTTGAGTGGCATCAAACCGAGAGCCATATCTGTGGCTCAGCTCTGAATGTATTTCCCCCTCTTAGTTATGTTACAGCTTATAACTAAAGAAATAAAACTGTTACTATCATTATTATCATTTAACGCACTGTAGCCAGCCCCCTTTGCCTTCCCACACATTGCCTAGTTCAGAAGCAACATTGCTGCTTGGTAGCTAAGAGTTGCGAGGCGACACCACCCATAGCTATAGCATGAGATGGGAATCTCATACATCCTTATTTTCAAGATGAACCTGACTAGCCAATAGAAGTGCCTTGTCAAGAATGTTGAAAACCCTTGTCCTGGGTGATAATCTCTTTCATCTTCTTGAGAAGTCCCACTGGCAAGGTTGCAGTCACAGCGGTAGAGCAAATTATTAGGGAAATGGTATTTTAATAACCTTTCCTTGATAGCTGATATTTCATTCCTTCTTTGACCCGCTCTTCTGAATTTTGTATATATATATATAGAGAGAGGGGGGGGGACATGCAAAAAAACAAAAAACCCCACCCCACCCCAGCACAATCCCACACCCCAATGCAGCACTAAAAATTGTGTATTATTAAACTACTTTTAATAAAAGAGAATACAGTAAGCTGTGAAATTGAAGCCTGGAATCTCCTGGGGATTTCAGACTGAGTGCAATACTAACACCCAATATTTCCTGTTTTTTATCACAAGACAGTAAAGAAGAGAGGAGAGTAATCTTTTTTCCCTCCTATTATTAACTAGGCAACTTCAAAGTTTGCATTGGCATTTTTAAGAGCACTGGTAAAACAGGGTCAGATGTGAAGGAACAAAGTTCTACAAAGGCACTTTTAAAAAAAGTAAGTAGATTTTTTTTTAAAAAGTAGAATTCTTTGCTACTTTCCTCTTAAGGCAATGGTTCTCAAATTCCCCCTCCCCTCCAGATCTCTTGTTGGGATTTGGGGTGGATCTTTTGTTCTCATTGAACATACCTTCACTGTCAAAACCAGCATTCTATTCAAATCATGAACCATAGCTAGGCCACTGAAAAGCTCATTTTTATTGTTTGAAGGGAAAACTAGTTGATTGCACTAGTTAATGAGTCTTAGGCCAGGGCTTTGATAGCTGTTTTGTACTAAGCTTGGATCCTAGAACAATAGGCAAGTAGAATCCTAGAATGCAACAACTGATAGGCTTTCAGGAAAAGACCAATCAGGCTCCAGGAGGAAGTTAATCAGCCTATTAGGCTGGTAGGATGGTAGAATGCAACAACTGATTGGCCTGCAGAAAAAGACCAATCAGGTTCCAGGAGGGAAGCAGAATCAGCCAATCAGGCGGGACTCATTGTGTAAATAATGTATACAAAAGCCTGAGGTTTGCGGGGGGCAATTCAATCACTGTTTTACAAGCTGCAATAAAGAGCATGAAATCACTACAGGACTCCGAGTATATTTCAATAGCCTATTTGATAAATACAGCCCTTGTTAAAATGGCCTTGGTCTCTGTTATCAGAAACATAAATCAAGCTCAGCATCATGTACAAATATTTTTGGCTGTTCCACAGACTTTCCATGGCTCATCTGAATGGAGCTCACAGACCACGGTCTGAGAACCTCTGCTTATGGAAAGCATGCAAGTACTATGTGGATACTGTACCTGTATGCTTTGGGGAGCAAATAGCAACTTCAGGGAGGGGGAGATTTGAGTCAGAGAACCAACATGGTGTTGCAGTCCCATTCCAAGTTGTGCGTCCTGCAGCTGCATGTGTTCTTCAGAGGAAGCATGAGAGAGAGATCGAGATCTAGTTACGGACCTTCTGCCGTCTTGTCTCAACTGGTACCAGGGTCAAGAAAGTTCATAATGGGGATCTCCTGCCATATTAAGTCAGTGTTGGCCAAACTTGGGTCTCCAGCTGTTTTTGGACTACAACTCCCATCATCCCTAGCTAACAGGACCAGTGGTCAGGGATGATGGGAACTGTAGTCCCAAAATAGCCGGAGACCCAAGTTTGGCCAACACTGTATTAAGTTATGCCAACCTTCTTACTTGTGCCATGATCTAAAGTAATCAACCATAGAAAAAGTTCGAATTAACACAAACCTATTTCTCCCGCATCAGTCTCTACAGCCACAGCAGGTACTGCAGGCTTCCAATGGTTTGACCTCACCTCCATTGTCTCCTGAGACAGAGAGATGCCAACAATTCACAGTCCTGGCTCCAGATGAAGAGTTAGCATCTATAATAAGCAAAAAGTTTGTCCACAGGGGACCATCGTTCATACTAGTCCCATGCCAGCTGCAGCGGGCCTAAAAGAGTTTAATCTGTTTGAGGTATCCTATTGGGTTTTCTCTGTGCTGTGCCCTCTTGCCTTCATAATTGCTCAAAGGCATGGATCATTGTGGTAGGGCTCTGACTGAAAACCATATTTTTAATTGTTCTTGTAGTCCGGTATTTTGTAGTGCCATCTGGCATGTCTGCTTTCCTGCAGTGTAGGTTACTACAGGTCACTGTGACCTTCTCACCTGATCTAGTGCAGTGCCCAGAGCACCAGTAGCTCTTCTTAAAATAGCTGCTGCCTCCGCAATAAAAGGCCAGGCAAGCCACCGCTGTACACATGGGCATATTTTATAGGCAGTTTAGGTTGGGCATTTTATAGCTCTTTTACACACCCCTTCTGGAAAGGGGTCATTTCTGGCACCATATATATATATATATATATATATATATATATATATATATATGGACTGCAACTCTTACTTCTGACTCTCAAAGCTCTGGAGACACCAGGGACTCCTAAAACACTGTTCTTCTTGGCATTCATGCATTTGATTTCAGAAGTTTTAAAAAAATTAACTTGCAATTGTCATTTGTGACTTTGTAGCTCTCGAAAGTTACATCAGTGGCACTGGCTTGCTTCTAAAAGTCTAGCAGTATCGTGCTATCAGGCTGCCAACTTCAGAATAACACTTCCTAACCAACTGGGCCCTAGTCAACCAGACCTTATGCCCCAATAAATCTGTTAGCCTTTAAGATGCCAAGAGATTATATTTTTTTCTGTGCTAGAAGAATGATTTATTTTCTTAATACTGATACACAGTGACAGAAGGAACTAGCAGCCCGGCAAGAAGATAGCACATGTTGGCTGCCGTCTATGAAATGCTTCTTCCATGACAGCCCCAGTCATTGGTAAGAAATGTGTCCTATCAGCCTTCCTTTGTCAGGTGCCCGCCAGATGTTCTGGGCTAAAATTCCCACCAGCCCCAGCCAGCATAACATTTTACTATTAGCCTCATACATTTATTGACTCCATAAAATGCACACAAAAAGGACAGAAATTTGTTAAGGATGTGCAAAAATGATCAGCAGCACTACCTCTAAAATTATTTCTTGACGAAACTTAATTTGGAGTCCAGGTTTCTTTGCCGCTCCTGGGGTGGTAGCTAAGTTATACTCAGAGTAGACCTATTGAAATTAGTGAAACTAACTTAGTCATATTCATTAAATTCAGTAGGAGGAAAAATTTGTTGGATAGCACACCCCTGGTGTTAAATTAGCATAGCATATCTAGAAAGCAAGTATTATCACACTGTGTGATATTGCAAATAGGTCATTCTGTCCTTATGGTGCATAATGTACCTTTAGGCTTTGCATCAAAATGCCACTGACCTGTTGCTACACATTACATTTTATGGCATTATGCCCCCCACTGTTTCCAGTTTTTCTTCACTGTATCTAACACATGTGTTTGTGTGTTTGTGTGTTTGTGTGTGTGTGTGTGTACACCAACTGAAGACCACAGCTAATGCACTTGATGAACGGGTCTAGTCTATGGATGCTTCTACCACAAGAAATTTGTTCATCACAAATGCACACCCTGTCTCTCTGTTGCACAGAATTAAAAACAGTAGCACCACTGGAGCAAATAACAATATAATGCAAATCATATCTGTTCTGTAGTCAATCATGCTGTTTACTAATCTTCAACAAGTCATATTGTATTACTTCATGAATCTCCTCCAAAGGAAATTCTTTGGCTCTATCAGAATAGGCTCCTCCATCCAGCTACAAACAGCAGCTATTGTTTTGTTGAGCTCTTTGCAGAAAGTTCCAATCGTCTGTCCAAGTTGTCCATTGATCAGCCAAATTGTCTCTTTTCAAAGCAGTTGGCATTCTGCCTAGCTAGCTATTTGTTTTCCTTTTCCATCTTTTGTGCCTTTTCCTTTTCTTCTCCACTAGTTTCTTCTTCTTCTTCTGCTCCCCTTATCTCTCTGTGTCTCATGGACTGGCAGGACAACAGGGAGGAGGGAGAGGATTCCAGCGAGGGGTGTGGCTGGGACTGGGGCACACTGGGGCCAGCTGGGCATGGCGAAGGAGAGGTTGGTGTAGGAAGTACTCATGGGGTGACAGAGGATGATGAGGGGATGGGGATCAGTGCACAGGACCCAGAGCAGCAGGACACATCACCAGAGCCAGAGGGGCTCCTGTCTCCATGAACATGGTGGACTCTGATGTGTTGGAAGCAGAAGAGTGGCATTGTAGGAGGTTGAGGCAGGCAAGAGCCCACAGCTCAGCTCCTTAGCTGGCTACGTGGGGCTTGTTAGCTCTTCAGCTGATTCTTCAGCTGGAGTAAACTCAGAACAGGTGAAGGTCACATGCCTCATCAAGCCCAGAGCAGCAGAGCTGAGGTGCTGTGTCTTCTCAACTGCCTATGTTGAAGGATCTCAGTTTGGATGTGCCGGGATTTCTGTAGGATTTTGGACATGTGGCTTGACCCTGGACTGGGGATTTGACATACTGACTTACTGCCAGGTAGGCCAGCGGTTCAGGACACTCTGCTTCTAACTTGCTCTCTCATTGGTCTAGTTAGGCATGGGGTACCTGTGGCCCTACAAATGCTGCTGTACTGTAGCTCCCATCATCCCTGGTCATTGGCCATGCTGGCTTAAGAGTTATAAGAATTGGAATCAATGACATAGAACTCTGTTTCTCATTCGTGGTCTAGCTGAGGGCGTCAGTGCCTTAAGCATTCCTACCAAGGCCAGCCCTATCATTAGGCAGAGTAAGGCAGCTGTTTCAGACATCAGATGCTGAAGAGTAGATAAGGCTATGTGTGCCATGTGGCTTGCTTTGCGTCCCCTAAGCCAGCCTGCTGCCTTGCTGCCAGTGTCAAAGTAAGATTAAGCTTCCAGTCTGTATAGCTTTTGTACATGCAAGGCGCTATCTTGTCCTTTATCTCAGGCAGCAAAATGTTGCCTGAGAAATCAGGCAGCCAGCCCTGATTTCTGCTAGTGCTTCAGTATTAACTGTAAGTCGGACACATTCCTCCAAATGGAAGTTAAGTTGATGAATATTTCTTAAGGGGAGGATAGGAATGGAACAGGTGTGCTCCTTGAACATCTAAAAAAAAAAAGTACCTTTCTGGTGGACAAATCCAGATATTGTGAAATATTTTGGTTCAAGATGGAACATCAAAATGGGCAGGAATAATCCATGTGGTTAAGCTAAAGAAATGGCCCTCTGTGAGCTGAAGTGGCTGCTGGTTCTGTCAGCTGGGAAGCCTCTCACTTGAGGGCCTCCAGGATTGAGTTTACTGTTTCTTAGGCTCTGTTTTATGCTTCTAAAATGGAGATAGTTTACTTATTTCCTGATCCTCTGTATCTTGTCTATCCTATCATTATAATATTATGAACAAGAGCAGCCTCTCATGGACCATATATAGTGCAGAGCGGCCAGGATCATTTCTGAAGGGTCATGGGAAAGCAGCTCTAAGGTGGGCAGAAGTGACTGGGATGTTCCATTGGCATTAGCCCTACTCTGGGCTGGAAGTTTGTTGTTGCAGGCAGCTGAGAAATGGAGAATGGTGTTGTTTCAACTTAAAAAAATTATTCCATTCTAGAAAAAAAAGAGTAGCCAGTCTAGCAGCTCCCATGGGATGCTGAACTGCCGATCCAGCTCTCATAACAGTGGAGTGAGATGCATTCCTTATTTGGCAGGTTGGATTCGTTTTCGTGCCATGTTTTCCTGAAGTTTTACTGTATGCTAGGGTCAATTATTCCTAATGAAAGGTCCAGAAACTTAAGAGGAGGGGGGAGTCTGTGGAGTTCAGATCATCAGAAAGGCAAAGCATGAGCTGGCTTTCAAGTGCTTTCGGCAACCTCCGTTGCTCATAATCACAAATCAGAACCAAGAAGGAAAACCCCATGGATTTAATGATTAATAAAAGTTGTTAAAAAACCAAAAATTATATAACCTCATTATGGCTTCTTATACAGCAATTCATTTTGCTATCCACATTTGTGTGTGTGCTTGGCAAAGGTTAAAAAAAAACCCTTTAAAAATGGAAGACATGGGTATTCTGATACAATGTTCAGCAAGAAGAGTCTGGGAATGCTCAGTGGCTTTACATGACTGCTGCTGTCATAAGGGCAAAAGGGCCATAGGGGGTCACAGGGAGCAGGGGTGATGTGGCCAGGAAGGATCTGAAGAACGCCTAGTTCCAACTTCCATCCAGGTCTTCACCTGCCAGTGGAAGGACAACAAGGAGGGAGCCAGTCTTGCTTCTTTAGGGAGTTCCAAAATCTAAGAGCAGCTACTGAGAAGGCCCTCTCTTGCATCCCCACCAAGCGCGCCTGTGAGGGTGGAGGGACCAAGAGAAGGGCCTCCCTTGAAGATCTCCAACCCAGGCAGGATCTCTTGAAGTGGATGGATGTTCCTGACAGGGATGTTCAAGTGCCAAGTGAGTTCCTCCCTGCTCCTAAAATGCAAATTGCAGGTGTGATAGGGCTGATCTGGATTGGGACGGTAGTGAAAGATAAAAGGTTATAGCCCTGTTATTCACCCATCCCAGGCTTCCTACCCAGATTGGTCCCCCTGTGGTGTCAATTCGTGTAAACCTCCCTCTACTTAAACTTGATGTCAGGTCATTACAGGTGGGAGTTCCCCAGTGGTCTCATTGGATGATTGACAATGACAGAGAGTGCCTGTGCTGGTCCTGGGGGGAGGTTACCGTGGGGCGAGGTCCAGGACCTGAGTCGAGGGTCGGCAGACAGTCCTCCACGGGCGAAGCGGGGTCCAAAGCGAGGAGCCAGGCAAGGACAGGAACTCTGGAGGAACAGGACTGGGTGCTGGCCGAAACAGCTTTTCAACGACGTTGCTCCCGCAACCTGGGACCGGGCTGACTGGCCTTTATTTTCTCTGAGGCCAGGGGCAGTCCCGGCCCCCAGGAGACCCGCTTCTCCTGGCCTTAAGGCGAGCACTCCTCCTGGGAGAAACCAGTTCCCTCCGCCTCTCTGCCCTGAGCCTCTGCAGCTCAGGAGAGGCTGGAGGGTTACTGGACCCAGGGGGAGACTCACCTTCCCCTGACAGGGCTGGGAGAGGCGCACCTGTAGGCACTGTGTCCTCAACCACCTCCGGAGCCAGGGTGGATTCACCTGGTGCCTGCTCCTGAGGATCCGGCACAGGTGCAGGCGCTTCAGAATCAAGGCCCTGCCCCAGTTCAGCCAGCCCTGGAGGCGGGGACTCCTGTGCAGGCTGGGATTCCTCCGGTTCAGCCTCTGAATCAGATTCCCAGGCCATCACAGTGCCTTTCTGATGTCGTTAAGATGCCAGATGATTGACAGGTGGTCACCCCACCCATCTGTCAATGTGGCCTATGAAAGGTGGAGGAAGGTCAGTATCTGGTCCACCAGCCAGGAAAGAACCAGGAAAGGCACAGCAATGTAGTAAAGGTAATATGTAGTCTGGTCCTGATCTCATTTAACAATGAAGATAAGATACATTAAATTCATGCTCCAAAGTGTCGCTTCTCTTGGAAGAATTTTCATGCATTTGTTATACGTTTCTGGAAAGACCTCCTGTGTTCCATCTCTAAATTGCAGGATATGGATTGCTGTTTTTTTAAAAAAAAATCTTTGGGATTGTCTGAAGGAATTATTTATGCAAAAGAATAGAAGCTTTATGGCATATCTTCTTGCAGCTGCAAAAATAATGTGGGCAAAAGACTGGAAATGATTTACTCACAGCACTAAATGCTTTCAAATTGCTCTTTCAAAAGCTGCGGTTCCAGGCACTGCTGTTTACTGGCGTTTCTCTGGGGTGGGGGACAGAGGACAAAGAAAGAAGGAAGAGCAAACATTACATTTTTGACCACTTTCCTACCTTACCCTCATTGCTGCTATTAAAACGGAGTTTAAATCCAGATTCTTGGCCATTTTGTAGTTTTCCTTTAATAACTAATCATACTGTTTTCCTGTGGTTGAGCTATGGTTTCACACCAATCCTCATTATGCTGGTCCAAATAGTGATGTTTTGAAGCTTTTAGAAAAAAAACATTATTATAATCTGAGGACACTTCCAACCTGTTACAATTTTCGGGTAGGATTAAATCATATACCAGCAAATTCAGGCTGCACACTTAATGCTGACTGATTATTTATTAACCTATTTATAATCTGCACTATCATTAAAATGTATCAAGGGTGGTGTATGACATGTAGCAAAAAGCATGAGTGAAACATCATTAAAAACACCCATAAAACATCCATAAATACTGCTTAAGCACCCCCCCAGAACCCCCCTCCCAGCATTTTGCAGTATAGAAAGTGATGGGAAAATGCACAGGAAAGTGCAGGAATAATGGGGATGCACTGGTGTATACACTCCCCACAAACAAATTTTGTGGTTGAATGCAACCTGATAGTGTGAGTTCAGGATTCAAAACAAGGTTTAGAGTTCAGATTCCTTGCCCTGGTCCTCCTCAAAAGTTCACAAAGTACAGAAGGACAAGGCAAAAGCAGCTCATACATTTCTCTTTGGTAAAAACTATGAAAAATGGATCTAGCCTGCTTATTTCCAGGAGCATAGTAAAGCGCATCTAAGAGATCACTCTAATTTCATAGCTGCATTTCCAAGGGCTATCATTCAAATTAAAAACCATTACTTTCCACCCACATATCATAGCATCAAATTCGCATTGAAAAACAGAACAACCAACCAGGACAAACACAAAACCTTAGGTGATGAATAACATATCGTTTTTTCTTCCTTCGTGCTCAAAAGAATATTAGATTCCTTACTGCTTAATTTTTTGCTCAGGGTTTGAAAAGTAAATAAAGTCACAGCGTTTCTGCCAAGTTATCTCATTTTAGTTGCAAAGGTAAATGATGCCTGCATTCCTAGACAATACATTCCCCAAATTGCTTTTGAATGGCAGTGATGTCATCCCAACTTAATGTGCTTCTAATAAATAATGCATTAGGAAATTCTGATTTTCCAGAGGTACACAAACAAACTGTTTTTTGGTTGCTATCGGCAGCTTTGCCTTCACCCCTTTGAGTGCCCTGCTCCATTTCTTTTGACTTGTTTTTGCAGCGCAGAATTGCTATGAAAGAAAATATTTGTTGTGAGATGCCAAGACATTGAGCTTAATTTAATCTGCAAGTCTGGAGGTATGTGGTTCTATAACTAGACACATGTCATGGTAACTTACTAAGAATGGAACGGAGAGGCATCTTTTAGTCACGGAACTCTGTGCATGAAAATCCCTTCACTCACCAAACCACAACATTAATGCAAATAACGTCTGTGTTTCCTCCTTGATGGGAAACTGGAATATGTTCGTGATGCTAAACCGGGCTGAGAAACCGCATACTTTACTAGTGAAATAATTCATAAGCTGCCTTTGTAGGAATGATTTGAGCACAGAGATTCTGTGCACCTCGCATGGGCACAACACAAAGAGCTGCATTTGCTGGCACTCGGTTTGGAAAGTGGATCAAAACAGAAAAGCACCTCAGCTTGTATGGTTTTAACATTTGCCATATACTTGGGGTTTTTGTGTGTGTTTTTTAAGCAATTTACACTAAGGCATCTTTTTATATTGGACATTCATGATGATTTGTGCTCATGATGTGGCAGTTATACGCAATCCCGCTTTCAATACAGTTTGTGCCTGCAAAAGTTTCATGGTGCGTAAACTGTCTTCTTTCTAAATGATGCACATCCCATAGCTTCCTGATGAAACCCTGTAACTTTTCATACTACAAAGTTTTTGGTTCTGCCTTAATTGCATTGTAGCAGAAGAGTGCACCTCCAGATGGCAAGTAACGTGGCGACTTTAGGGTAGCACTGCAGAACAACTAACAAAGCTGGATGATTTGTGGATGGTCCAGTGTAAATCCAACACTAATGCATTATAATTGCATCATTGGCGTGTTACAGAATATAACAGCAAGAAAGAACCCCAGTCTGGAGGAGCCCCAAGGCTTCAGTCATTTGCATATTTAGAAGTCCCAAGTTAGGTAAAGGTAAAGGGACCCCTGACCATTAGGTCCAGTCGCGGATGACTCTGGGGTTGCGGTGCTCATCTCGCTTTACTGGCCGAGGGAGCCAACGTTTGTCCACAGACAGCTTCCGGGTCATGTGGCCAGCATTACTAAGCCGCTTCTGGCGAACCAGAGCAGCACACGGAAATGCCGTTTACCTTCCCGCCGGAGCAGTACCTATTTATCTACTTGCACTTTGACATGCTTTTGAACTGCTAGGTTGGCAGAAGCAGGGACTGAGCAATGGGAGCTCACCCCGTCGCAGGGATTCGAACCGCCGACCTTCTGATCAGCAAGTCCTAGGCTCTGTGATCTAAACCACAGCCAAGTAAATATGTATAGGGCTGGGCTGCTTGTGTAATCAGTTCACTATTATTTGTTCTTCCAAATGGACAGGTTAATAAGTTTTGTGACTCTGTTCTTAGTTTGCGCAACTGTTTTGCTGATGAGCTGGTCAAGTATTAAGCAGCTGTTGCACTTTACCATTAGAGATATAAATGGTTGGCTGATCAGAATGGGCCTGTTCTCTTATTTGTTCCACAGCATTAAAATTATATCTGTAAATTTTAGAGAGTGGCGGCTCTTTTGGAGAGAGGAGTTCACAGAAAGGCTAATTTAGGTGGTTCCTGAACTCATGGCAACTTTGAGCAGGATTACAAGAGGATTAAAAATGGTGGTCTGTCATGCTGAGAAAATGTTAGAGGTATTAAAAATGGGAGGACTCCATTTCACCAGAGATGGTCAAAAAAAAGCGAAGGACTTTTAAAAATGGACTGTTTTACAGATCTGCCAGCAATAACCCTATTGGGGGATTAGTCTGTAGGTCTGCTTCCCTGGACACTAGGCTAGCAGAGAAAGTTCTCCTTAACATTTTCTAATAGCACCATACACAGCAACAGATTAAAAGGTTAAAACAATTCTGCTGTCAAAAAAAATCAATAATGCAATTGCAACCTTTAAATACACAGGCATTTTAAATGCATAGTGCGCACACAGTTTACTGTTTAAAGCCATTTAAAAATTGCTGGGGACTCCTCTGCCTTTGTGTTTGCTGGTGTGGGTTTTAAAAAAAATCTCTTTCAACTCAGAACTGTAAGGAAAAGTGCAAAGTAAATGAGTTTTAATGATTAATTTTCTAAGCTAGATAGAATCCAGGAAATTAATGCAGATAGGTATTTTCAAAAGTGTTTATTTTCTATGATGCTGAATAGAAGACCAGTGCTTTCAATCCAGTGGAGTTATTTCTGAATGCCTCTCTCTTTCTGGTTCTTCTCAAAGCCTAGACAGCCTAGGGAGAGGAGCTGGCTGCCCCTAGAGCCCACACCTTTTGGTTTGAAATGCCAGGTAGGCTGTCCAATTGGCATCCAATTTTCCAAGTCTTGGCATAGAGAGGTAGGGGAGCTCATTTATGTTGGTTCAGATGCACCCAATTAGGTTTTCTGGTTTTCATGAGCAAGTGAGTGGGGTTGGGCATTGTTGCAAAGGTCCACAAGATTCTGTATCTGTAACTGTACTGATCATCTCACTATCATACACCATTGGAGGTGTTTGAGATGGTGTTAGAGGCCACCAAATCTTGTAGTGCTGAGACCTCTTTGTTGGGAGCAACTTGGGACTTCTTGACCACCATGGCAAAGATGAATCTGTCTCAGCATCCAATGCATCCAGCACATATGGCAGGTCATGCATGAAGCTTAGTGGATAGCATTGTGAGTGGGGATGCAATAACAACTTCCTTACCATGGTCAGATACGTTTCAGTTAGTGTGGCTATTACTGTACCACTTAGCCTCTGCAGCAGTGGTGGATCAATTAAGACAGCCCACCACTAATGGCTGGCTGATGGATTTGATTGGTTTCCAAAATGTTTTAGGACGTTGTCAGTTAAACTTCACTGGATGTCCTGTCAAAGACCGGTTGCTGATTGGAATATAGGATTGATGCCTGGAATATGATAGATTTTAGATAGGTTTTAAGTGCTGTCTTCCGTGTCTTCTTCACAAATCTCCCTAGCTGCAGACAATTAAGTAGCAGGGAAGATGGGATGATTGACAGTGATGGAAAATTATAATCCACCCAACCAAGCACAGATGAGAGCCCATTTGCAGGAGGTGCTGCCGCAGGAAGACATCTCCAGGGAAAATTGGATGTGTGTTTGCCAGCCACTGGATCATGTCCCATTTGTCTCTCTGCAGCACAGACCTGTTCATTCATTCACCCCATGCTATCTTTCTACATCCTCTGATGCATCCTTCTATATTCTCCAGATCTTTTTTCGCTGGCCTCATAACTGAATGACACAAATGCTCCTAGAGCTAACCTTTCAAAAGCTGACACGTTGATCACATTTCCCACTCCTGAGGTTTGAGGCACTTCATTCCCTCACCACACAGATTTTTCATCCCTGTCATTTTGTGCACCATGGCCTCCAAATGAATGTTCAGTAACTCACTGACATTTACATAATTGCCCTTGGAGAGTGAAGTTCCTTTCCCCTTCTTTCCTGGCAAAGTGCAAGCTCCATTGGTGACTGACAGTTTCCCTTCTGTTTTCTAATCTTCTCTTGAGCGGTTTCAGTTGCTTTGGTTTCTCGCCGTTGCTGGGTGCACCAGAGCTCAAGTGAGTCCAACGACAGTACAGACGTGGGTCCGCCAGATGGCAAGCTGTGAAATTAGGCCAAGGCTTTTATGCACAGAATTCTTTTCAGAATGGAGAAATGAGAAACACTCCCCTGGAAGGAAACACATAGCGCATGCACCCATAAACAGAAGGAGAAGAGAAAGTCGCATTTATTTATTTATTGGGGAGGGAGCTTTCTCGAAGGAAAGCAGAACCATCTTATTGTTTCTACAGTTCTTGAGCAAATCTGTTCCAGTGCACAATTTGAATTAACAGCCCAGTCCTACATATGTTGTTCAGAAGTCCCATTTTAGTCAATGGCCATTATTTAGATAGCGAGTCTATCTGGGATAGAGAGACACTTATTTTATTTTTTTACTTTTTATTTTAAAACAATGGCTGCTATCTCTATAGTATGCTTTTGGGTTAGAGCATGCTATAAATGACGTATATAAGGTGGCAACAGCTTCCTAATTAACATATGGCCAAATTACATACAAGCAAGAAGAAAGCTTAAAAACACACACAACACAAGCAAGAGCATTGTTCCAGTCCCTCACACCTACAGCCCATGTATGTAGCACATGCTAACCCACTGTTTATAGGTTGTCACAACATATTAAAAACCTTCCTGGTTCAGACTGCCATGGCCAACCAATTGCCTCAGGAAACCTGCAAGGGAGGCATGAAGGCAGTAGTTCTCTCCTGCTGTTGCTCCTCAGCAACTTGTATCCAGTGGCACACTTCCTCTGAACACAGGGGTACAGTTTAGCCATCATGACTAAGTGCCACTGACAGAGCCACCTTCCGTGAATTGGTTTAATGCCTTTGAAAGCCAGCCAGCTCTGCTAAATACGTATACTTTCTTTTCTTCTGAATCTACTGACAATCAGTTCCACTGGATAACCCACACAATGAGGATAGTATTTAGTTGTGGCAAGTGGTCAGTTCTGAAACCTGGGAAACCTGGGCTTAGTTCCTAGTTCAGTCGTGCACTTATTGCATGAGGTGGGACAAGCTGAGCCAGTATCTGGAGATCCAAACCTACTGCCCCCTCCCAGAGTGCTGCTTGAGGCAACTGCCTCAGGAAGGCTCATGGTAGTGTCAGCCCTGTCTGACAGGACAGAGGTCCTGTAGATAGGTAGTTGTTGTGGCGGCGGGAACTGGGTGTCTGGCCTGCTCTGAATGGAGTCGCACTCTCCTTGAAGGAGCAGGTACATAGTCTGGGGGTGCTCACCGATCAATCTGTGTCACGCAAGACCCAGGTCCGCTTCCAGCTCTGGCAGGATCGCCAGCACACCCTAGTAACTGCCTGTCTTGATTACTGTAATGCACTTTACATAGTGCTGTCCTTTAAGACAGTTCAGAAATTGGAGCAGGTCAGAATGCTGCTGCTAGAGTATTGCTGGGTACTATGATAGAATGCCCAGCAATACTCTAGCAACAGCATTCTGCACCAGCTGGGTACTATGATATAATGCGTGGGACGCGGGTGGCGCTGTGGGTTAAACCACAGAGCCTAGGACTTGCCGATCAGAAGGTTGGCGGTTCGAATCTCCGCGACAGGGTGAGCTCACGTTGCTCAGTCCCTGCTCCTGCCAACCTAGCAGTTCAAAAACATGTCAAAGTGCAAGTAGATAAATAGGTACCGCTCCGGTGGGAAGGTAAATGGCGTTTCCGTGCGCTGCTCTGGTTTGCCCGAAGTGGCTTAGTCATGCTGGCCACATGACCTGGAAGCTGTACGCCGGCTCCCTTGGCCAGTAAAGTGAGATGAGCACCGCAACCCCAGAGTCGGTCACGACTGGACCAATGGTCAGGGGTCCCTTTACCTTTACCTTTATGATATAATGCCATATAACACCTGCCATGACTGGATCTGTACTGGTTGCCTATATACTGTTGGGCTCAAATTAAGAAGTAGATTCCAGTATATAAAGCTCTGAATGCCTTGGGACCTAGGCATTTGATGGAGTGCCTTTCCTCATATTATCAGCCAGCCCAAGCTCTGAGATCAGCTGAGCAAGGGCTTTCTTACCGAGTGTTGC
The DNA here is from genome assembly GCF_027172205.1 of Podarcis raffonei. NCBI lineage: Eukaryota > Metazoa > Chordata > Lepidosauria > Squamata > Lacertidae > Podarcis > Podarcis raffonei. Next base: position 61,460,630 of record NC_070606.1, on the reverse strand, counting down.
TCATTGTGTGGGGACCAGGATAAGGCCTTCCCTGTAGTTATGCCCCACCTATGGAATACTCTCCACTTGGAAGTATGGATGGCTAAACCACTGATAAATTTCCATAGCCTAATCAAAGCCTCTCTGTTCTCCCATGCATTTTGAAGATTTGGCTAAGCTTGCTCTGGAGCTTACGATTTCTTTATTTATTGTGCAGAAGCACTGCACTGTTGCTAATTTATGATCCTTTTAATTGTGTTTTATGTTTGTAAATGCTGTGTTATTTTATTGGTCACATTGGAAAGTGCTTTGTGGCTGCAGTGTGTTGAAAAGTGGTTTCTAAATACAGCAAATAAAAAATAAATAAATACCGTGCTTTGGGTTGAAAATGAAGAAAATCTATTTTCCACTTTTTCACATGTTTGAATTTTTGCCGATGAAGGCAGGTTGCCAGAAGTACTTCTGCTGAATAATTATTCAAGGATTTATTTCCCTGAGTGCAGTAGAGTTTCACAATTTCCATGGTAATTTTCCCTGTGAAATTATTTAATGTACTCTAATATATGAATGCACCCTTAGATAAGTAAGAGCAGGATACTGTGCAGGATACATTATAAGTGAGAAGAACTGTACTTTTCTATTCCCCACTTTCATAAGCATGCCTGGGGCCAATTATATGCAAAATATGCAATTCTTGGTTTTGATGGCAGGCAAGTGGGAGGTGTGTGTGTATGTCTGTGTGGGAGGGATTAAAGATACTTTCAGCAGCTTTTCTGCTCACCCCAATGCAGAAGCTGGGGCAGAATTCAAATTCCCTCTCGAGGCCGTTGTGTATTTTAGAAAGCTAGGCCACCTCAGAGTGAACGGAAATAAGAGGAGGACAGCTCTATGGAGGTTAGATTTGGAGGAAGCCCTACTCGGAAGGAGATTACTATGCAGATTAAGCGATTGTTTGATAAGGCATAAAGATCTGGAAGTATGGAGAAAGATAAGTGCTGCCAACTTAGTTGTGGCAGATGCCTCAATTGCAAGGAGCATAGTAATGCTCCCCCCTCTCCTGCCATCAAAGCTCTGAGGAAGGAGATGGGGCTGCTGAGGAGGTTTGTGTGGTGGCAGCTGAGAGGCAGATCTTTCTCTCTGTCCGCAGAGCAGTGGCGGACTTACATTTTTGGGTTCCTGCAGCTTGAGTTTACATGGGGCTCCTCTTTGCAACCAGCAATGATGTCTGGGTAACCACTGTTACCTTCTCCAATGGGATTGCTACATGACAGATCACCAGCCATTTTTAAGCTAACTACAACACCTCAGATTTTGATTAGAATTGCTGTACTGGATTATCTCACATGTCAAAGTCTCTGGTGTGCATAAAAATTTCCTACACCTTATAGTTTTTGAGTTGTGCAACTCTCGTTGCGTCTAATAGACCCCAAAATTTTAAGCAATGTAGACTAGAGTCACTTCTGGGCCCCTCCGAGATTAGGAGGCGCTGAAGCTGAAGCTTCCTTAGTTTCATAGTAGAGGCACACCTGCTCCAGAGAGGGAGGTATGCAATATCCTATGGCTCCTGTGCAGGATTGTAGGACTGTAGGATTGTGCATTTCATTGGGAAGGGCCACAGGCCAGTGGGTTTAGAACATGGGTAGGCAAACTAAGGCCCGGGGGCCGGATCCGGCCCAATCACCTTCTCAATCCGGCCCACAGATGGTCTGGGAATCAATGTGTTTTTACATGAGTGGAATGTGTCCTTTTATTTAAAATGCATCTCTGGGTTTTTTGTGGGGCATAGGAATTCGTTCACCCCCCCCAAATATAGTCCGGCCCCCCACAAGGTCTGAGGGACAGTGGACCGCCCCCCTGCTGACCCCTGGGTTAGAACATCTCTGTTGCATGCAGAACGTCACAGGTTTGATCCCTGGCATCTTCAAGCAGAGCTTCATGATCCCTCGGTCTGAGACCCTGGAGAGATGCTCAGGGCAGACAACATTGAGCCCGATGATCCGACTTGGTATAAGGCAGCTTCCTAAATTCCTATGACCCAATGATCTAGGGTCTATATTTAGAGTGCTGAGGAAGCTACATTTTGGCAGTCCCGAATGCAGTTCAGTTCGAAGACCTGTGTTGGAAGCAGTATGCCACTGAATGCCACTGGCTGGGAATCGCAAGTGGGGAGAGAGTTCTTGTGCTCATGTCCTGCTTGTGGGCTTCCTTTAGGCATCTGGCTGGCCATTGTGGGAGCAGAATGGGCATTGCTTTGACCCGGCTGGACCCTGATGTCCCTATGCAGAAACATATCTCAAAACAGAGACAGACGTTAATGCTTTCAAAAACTTCAGATAGTCATCTGAAGAGTGTGTGCTTTAACCAACTTTCTTTAGCTCAATGCATTTTTTTTTTTACTCATCTGATGTTTCTATATAGTTTACATTTCACTAGAATATTTTGTTTCTACTTATATGGCCTCATAAAGTACCTCTTCCTCTTAAGAGCACCGGAAGAGTTTGTTTTTCATTGGGAATAAAAGTATTAAGTACTAGTAGGTCTCTGATTTTAGGCAGTAATGCGAGCGAACGCGTACTGGAATCCTGCTGGGTTTTGAGAGGACATTGAAATGGCATGTAAAGCGAGAAGCTTTTAAATCACTCCGGTAATCAGAAACGTTCCTAGTCGTTACAGGCTTAAACGCATAAAGGCATAGATTTTCCAGAATGTGGGCTTCTGCATCAGTAAACTCTATGGAAGAGATGATTGGTTGCAAGGTAGAAAGGAACACTTGCACTATTTGAATATTAATGTAATCTACCCATGTGAGAAGCCGCACTATCTTCCTGCCAGAGGACTAAATTGCATAGAAGAGACTCCTGCATCAGGCACATAATCCAAAGGAAACCCTAATTTATATGCTAATTAGCCCACATGTTAAGAATTACAGGGTTAATTAAGCATATCATCCCACCCACAATTTTATCAGTGATAGACATGGAGGTGCAGAGCAGAAATCTTGCCATTTGATCGAATTAACTACCTATAGCGATTCTTTAGGGGTCCTTCTTTCAAAGCAAGCCCAGCAAGTTAAATCACGTTTCATTCAAAATAATGTCAGGGCTGTGTAGAAGTTTTTGTGTTAAAAAGGCATGGTGGGGGCAGGGAGTGGGGAGGAAGCGGTTTATACAGTGTCCTACATAGCCTGAACTTTATGTTTAATTAAACTGGGTTGGCTTCAGTTATTGAACATGAAATAGCTGCTAATTGATTGAGAACACAGCCACTGAGGTTCAACAGCTTTGTAATAAATGCATCTCTTATGGCACAGTTGTTAAAGCTAAATATATTTTAATCATCAATTTTGTATTTAATTAGGATCCTGAACCCATCTCATTACATAAAAATTAAATCCTTATTTCAGACTCTTGGAGCCTGACCATATAACTGCACGCTGGGCTTGCAAAAGGGTTGCTGACAAGTCATTTTGTTATGTAGCACTTGGCCCCTATGTAAGAAATGTGCTGGAAAGAAATGTGAAAATGATGTGTCTTTATCTAGAAATGGATGCAGCTGCTAGCTTGAGAAGCCGTGTGAAAGCAGGTCTTATTATTGGCATGGCTTCAATGGCTTCAATGTAATTAAGAAGAAAAGGCCTAACATTTCCTGTTTTATTTAAGGGACTACCTCTGTCAATTTCATGAGGCTCATGAGATGTCATGGAGGGGATGGTCCGACCCAAAGGAGGAGTGGGAGGAGACGGGGAATTGGAGAATCCTTGGGAAAGTCCCAGTGGGATGGGGATGGTGGAATTGGGGCCCCAAGAAGTGTCAGATGCTGAGGGAGGTCTTGGTCCCTCCTTAGGGTCTGAAACTCCCGTTTCAAGTAGATTGTCAAAGGAACGTCCCTAACCTAACCCTTCCTCCTCTCAGTGAGGAGCCTGCTTCTTCTGGCAAACTGGTGCACTGGTGTGAGCAAACCTCACAAAGCTAAGCCACTCAAAGGAGTGCCTGTTTGCTTGCTGAGTCCCAGGACTCTGCCCCCTTGCTGAGCCCACACCACTCTTCCTAAGGAAGGTGCAAGGTGGGTGTCACTTGTTGGATCAACGCCTCAGCTTCTGTTCCACGGCATATAACTTAGGTAACGTACATTCATTTCAGTGCAAAGGAAATGTGGAGATAATCTAAATCCCTGTGATCAACTATGTATTATTTGCAGAATTAAAATAACCACCAGCAGCAATGTAAATGAATGCCGTCCTATTCACTTGACTAATTTCTATTCCTGATGGCAAGCAAACACACGAATTGCAGCAATTTCTGCTTCCTCCGTCATTTTTTGTTGGAATTCTCTGACATCCCTAATCACACTAGATTTCTGGTATAAAGAAGCCAGCTTTATCCCTTGTGTTAGATTCCTGAAAGAGAAATAATGGAATATTTCACATTTTGGCTCTAATCCTCAACATATTTCCTCTGAAGTAAGTCCTATTGGTTTTGACTGCATTGGCTTTCTAGGAACCATTATTAGGGTTGGAGTCTTATTTCAATTTCCAGAAGATTATTCAATTATAACGTCTATGTATAACTTTCCCAGGCTATTTGTCTGGGAAAGAACATGTCTACTGCCCTTTCCCCTCGTCTAGGAACACCTCTGATTCCATATTCTCCTTGCAATTTAGCCACTACTGTCACTTGGTTCCTTGATGGGACAATTGGTTCCTAATCTCCCTTGGTTCTGCTCCTTCCTTCTGGGCCGTGTTCAGAAAGTGGTGTTGGGGGATGAGTGTTCAGACCCCTGGGCTCTCACTTGTGGGGTGCCTCAAGGTTCTGTCCTCTCCCCCATGCTTTTTAACTACATGCAGCCGCTGGGAGAGACCATCAGGGGGTTTGGGCTGGGTGTTCATCAGTATGCGGATGATACCCAGCTCTACCTCTCTTTCAAATCAGAACCAGTGAAGGCAGTGAAGGTCCTGGATGAGTGTCTGGAGGTGGTTGAAGGATGGATGGCAGCTAACAGATCGAGGTTGAATCCTGACAAGTACTTTTTTGGGGGGGACAGGAGGCGGACAGGTACGGAAGACTCCCTGGTCCTGAATGGGGTAACTGTGCCCCTGAAGTGCGCAGCCTGGGGATCATTTTGGACTCACAGCTGTCCATGGAGGCGCAGGTCAATTCTGCGTCCAGGGCAGCTGTTTACCAGCTCCATCTGGTACACAGGCTGAGACCCTACCTGCCTGTGGACTGTCTCACCAGAGTGGTGCATGCTCTAGTTATCTCTCACTTGGACTACTGCAATGTGCTCTACGTGCCTTTGAAGGTGACCTGGAAACTACAACTAATCCAGAATGTGGCAGCTAGACTGGTGACTGGGAGCGGCCGCCGAGATCACATAACACTGGTCTTGAAAGACCTACATTGGCTCCCAGTACGTTTCTGGGCACAATTCAAAGTGTTGGTGCTGACCTTTAAAGCCCTAAATGCCCTCGGTCACGTATACCTGAAGGAGCGCCTCCACCACCATCGTTCTGCCCCGGACACTGAGGTCCAGTCCCGAGGGCTTTCTGGTGGTTCCCTCACTGCAAGAAGTGAAGTTACAGGGAACCAGGCAGAGGGCCTTCTCAGTAGTGGCACCTGCCCTGTGGAACACCCTCCCACCAGATGTCAAAGAGAAAAGCAACTACCAGACTTTTAGAAGACATCTGAAGGCAGCCCTGTTTAGGAAAGCTTTTAATATCTGAAGGACTATTGTATTTTAATATTTTGTTGGAAGTTGCCCAGAGTGGCTGGGGAAACCCAGCCAGATGGGCAGGGTATAAATAATATATTATTATTATTATTATTATTATTATTATTATTATTATTATTATTATTTTATTATTATTTTATTAATTTATTAATTTCGCACACACACCACCCAAACCTTTTTGGACTCTCAACTGGGTTCTAAACGTTAAGGAGGGAATCTGCTGGTATGGAGGTGGATGCAATTGATCAATATGTATCTTTTGTTTAATCTTTCTATATACGTTCCATTTTGTCTTTCAAGAACGGGTTCTAATCTGGAATCAGCAAACAGTTCCTGCATTTCTTCCCCATTCCCCTCTTAGCTCTTTTCCAACTTCCTGTACAGGCTTTTCTGTCTGGTGTGATTAACCATCTAGTACTGAGATTAGGGTACAATATCTCTGTGACATTAATCACTGCATGGCATATGCAAATAGGCAGAGTCATGTGAACTATATTTACATTTCTCCTCAGGAAGAAGAACTGAATCTATTCAGGCATCTACTCAGCCTTTATTGGCCTGAAGCAGAATCAAACCAGAACTGCAGTCGCAGCTGTACCTGAACTGGAACCAAACTAATAATCTGTAATGATTTGATTTGCTGCCCAGAAACCCTTGTACCAGAAGATGCATCCCTGTAGCCCAGCCTTTGCCAACCTGGTGCCCTCCAGGTATTTTGGATGTTTAAGAGTTGTAGTCCACGACAGTTGGAAGGTGCCAGGTTAGCTGTGACCCTTAACCAAGAGAGCTGCCACCTATGACAAAAAGTTCAAGGCCATTTCATAAAAGGCCTACACAACTTTCACCAGACACTTGGATATTTCCTGTGGAAGACGTTTACTTTCTAACGGTGCATTCCTAACCATTTCCGTTCAGAAGTAAGTCCCACTGAGTTCACTTGGTGTTACTTACAGGTAACTGGGGTGGCAGCCTTAGTTGCCATCCTTCCTGCCAGTGCAGTCATGGTGGTCCTCCATTTTTAATAATGGCTTCCAGTTGAAGAGTTGTGATATATATAAAGAAAAAGGAGTGGGCATAGAAGGGAAGGGAAGAGGAGCGCAAACAAATTCAGATACCAACTGATATCTTACATAATCAAACATGAAAGCCCAGCAGCTTCTGTTACATTGGAGCTCGGCTGGCCAGTGGAGAAGAAAACAGAAAACAGAAATAAATGCTCATGAGATGTGCCTGAGCGTACATTTCAGCCTTTCCTTCTGATTATGCCACATGAGAATTAATTTAAGACGGAATTATACTCTTTTGATCTTTGTGCTAATTTGTTTGGTGCATGATCAACTGCTTCTATAAGCAGGCGAGTGGGAACACATGAGAAGGATCAGAGGATAGGAGGGTAACAGCAGCAGACTGTAAGGTCAGCTTTGGAACATTTGCTGCTTCTGTTTGAACGGGCTCCTGCTGTGGCGTATCCAGCCAACAGCTAGAGAGTCCCCTTCTAACATTACGTGGAGGGAAATAGGAACTATCATTTTTTATCAAGTGCATGAGACACCCATAGCATAATGCTAACCAGAAACCTAGCTAAACATTTGGAAAACGTTATTGTCCAAATAACAAAGGTTACTGAATTTTGGGGAAAGCATATTTGGAGATATTGAACAAAATATTGAAGGAGATTCCAAAACTATTTTGGCGCAATTTCTCAAACAAGGATCCATATGTCAAAATAAGCACGTTTTCCTGCAGCATGAGCTGCCTTCAGATGATCAGTCTGAATGCACAAAGGGGCACACAGGAATTTGTAGGGCAAGCCCCCTTTCCCTTAATAATACTGCATATACTGGACATGGTCCCTGCCTGATGTGTGCTTGGAGCGGCTGCCTTACTCAGGTTGGGTCTCCAAGACAGGATGGGAACCCTGGTTGACTAGCGCTTCCATCTGTGTTGGAAATCCTATGTGCGAATGAGCCACTCGCCTTCTGACTCATGCTGACCACTCATTGGCCAGAGAGTGCACCTGTCATTTAGGGACACTGAGGTACAGTGTTTTCGAGTTGGGTGGGGTTCCTTCTGCCCATTTATGCTTGCCCCTTTGCACATTCAAACTGAGCATCTGAAGAGGACTAGAGCTAAAGGTTTATTGTTTCAGACAACATATACCAGACATAGGCAAACTCGGCCCTCCAAATGTTTTGAGACTACGACTCCCATCATTCCTAGCTGACAGGACCACTGGTCAAGGATGATGGGAATTGTAGTCTCAAAACATCTGGAGGGCCGAGTTTGCCTATGCCTGACATATACCATACTGGCCTGAATATAAGCCTCACTTTCCCCCCAAATTCTGACTGCGAAAAGTTAAAGTGCGGCTTATTTGCGACCTTATGGTATGCAGCCAGGAGTGCAGGGCAAACAGCACCAGGAGCGTGGTTAAGCGCTCCGGTTAAGTGCTCTGTGTGTAGTCCCTTGTCCTCTCCCCCAAGGCTGGGAAGGGAGAGAGGGAGGAAGGGGAAAGGCTGCCGGCAACACAGCGCGGCTCTCGCCCCCCGCCCAGGATGCAGCCAGGAGCAACAAGAAATGGAGCAGCTTATATTTGGGTATTTTTTTCTCTCTCCCCCCCCTTCAATTTTAAAGCTGCGGCTTATATTCAGGCCAATACGGTACTACCCAAACATTAACACATACCCCCTGACGTTTCTCAGATGAAAATACAGTGGTACCTCGGGTTAAGTACTTTATTCGTTCCAGAGGTCCGTTCTTAACCTGAAACTGTTCTTAACCTGAAGCACCACTTTAGGTAATGGGGCCTCCTGCTGCCGCCGCACAATTTCTGTTCTCATCCTGAAGCAAAGTTCTTAACCTGAAGCACTATTTCTGGGTTAGCGGAGTCTGTAACCTGAAGCGTATGTAACCTGAAGCGTATGTAACCTGAGGTACCACTGTAGGAACCTTTCTCACCCTCACAACTGACCCTCCTCAACCCCCCCATTTTTTGCTCCCCACCCCCATAGAACATTTCCTAGCAGAAGAAAGGCAAGTGTCGCAATGGGACACAGCACACACACCCTCCACAATTGAGAAAACCCCTTAATCCTGATTATTTTATTCTTTGGTAGATTTATAAAAAGAAAAACATATACCGATAAATTTTAGAAAGGGGCAAGATTAGATGTGTACGCAAAGCTTAAAAAAAACAACAACCAAGACTCCTTGTGCTCCTTAGGCTCCCCATTTCTTTCCGCCCTGGACTACCTTGCCCTCTACCTGCCCTGGAGAGCCAGTGCTGGGCCTCAGTGGCAGGAACCTCTCCTCCTCCTCTCCCGTTCTCCAGCAGCCGCTACAGTGGAGAGGCCATGGAGATAAAACGGGATGCTCCCGCACAGCTACCGCCGCTCAGGACAAGTGCTGGGTCACCCTCTTCCCTGAGCTCAGTGGTGGCAGTGCTGGCAAGGGAAACAGCAACATGCCAGGATCAAATCAGAACCTGGGATGGCTTTCATAATTCCAGGACTGTCCCTGGAAAATTGGGACACTTGGCACGTATGTTAACGTTTTTTTAGAAGTTCAAAAGGATGAACTCTCATCGAAGTCCTTAGTGTTTCAATCAGTTTGTCTCTCATTCAGATGAAGTTGTAGCAGTTAAATAGGAAGGCTTGCTGATGTACGCATGAGATACACTTTCAATTTATGCTGATTACTGGAACGTATAGACCTAAACTGCATGTTGCACACAGATGTGCTTAATAAAACCCTGCCAGCTGCTTCTTTTAGTCAAGGCAACCGAGAAAGGAGTTTTGTAGTAGTGAAGTGCTGATGATTTCATGGAGGGTAAGGCTGTCGATAGGGACACGGGTGGCGCTGTGGGTTAAACCACAGAGCCTAGGGCTTGCCGATCAGAAGGTCGGCGGTTCGAATCCCCATGACGGGGTGAGCTCCCGTTGTTCGGTCCCTGCTCCTGCCAACCTAGCAGTTCAAAAGCACATCAAAGTGCAAGTAGATAAATAGGTACTGCTCCAGCGGGAAGGTAAACGCCGTTTCCGTGTGCTGCTCTGGTTTGCCAGAAGCGGCTTAGTCATGGTGGCCACATGACCCGGAAGCTGTACGCTGGCTCCCTCAGCCAATAAAGCGAGATGAGTGCCACAACCCCAGAGTCGGCCACGACTGGACCTAATGGTCAGGGGTCCCTTTACCTTTAAGGCTGTCGATGGTTTCCAGCCTAAGGTTACCAGACGTCCCCGTTTCCCAGGGACGGTCCCTGTATTTACGAATCAGTCCCCATGATAAAATCCATCTATTTAGTAGGAAGTTGAAAAGTGTCCCCTGATTCATTGAAAAAAATCTGGTAACCTTATTCTAGCCAATATGGCCCAGCTCTGCCTCCTCAATCAAAGGCAGCAGTGCTTTTGGATGCCTGTTGCTGGAAACCGCAGGAGGGAAGAGAGCTCTTGTGTGTGGGTCCTGCTAGCAGATTTCCCACAGGCATCCAATTGGCCAGTGTGAGAACAGCATGCTGGACTGATCCAGCAGGCTCTTATGTTCTTACAAGGATGGGCCTTCCTCTTCCCCCTGCCTTTCTGTTGCAATGTCCTTTTACAGAGCTTTTCCCTACACCCACTCCATGCTGGGTGTTTCAGATCTGTGCTCATGGGATGGATTTTGTTTGTTTAGTTAGCATTACGTTTATATTAGAAGCAATTCATTGCAAGCACTGAACACCTTTCCCCCCTCAAGGAACTCCAGGTGGTATACAGATTTCTCTTCCTCCCCATTTCATTGTCACAACAACCCTGTGTAGTAGGTTAGGCTGAAACAGAGAGTGACTGGGCTATGGTCACCTACTGTGCTTTATGGTTGAGTTGGGATTATGTTGAATCATACTCTGCAGAAGAGAAGGCTGGGGTCAAGTTGCAGTGGGAATGTGACAATCGGGAAAAGGTCAATGCCCTGATGAGGTTGGAAATTGCCCCAACCCTGGTCATCAGATAGTTTGACCAGCAGGAAGGAGGTGATAAGCCACGCTTCCTCAACCTCAGCCCTCCAGATGTTTTGGCCTACAACTCCCATGATCCCTAGCTAGCAGGATCAGTGGTCAGGGATGATGGGAATTGTAGTCTCAAAACATCTGGAGGGCCGAGGTTGAGGAAGTCTGTATAAGCCCCCTCCTGCACTGGTTTACATACTTTCATACACACACACACACATATATATATACCGTATACACACACAAACACCACACACACACACACACACACACACACACACACACACCTCTCTCAATCAATTTCGGTTAAAAAGAACCCAGATTAAGGAAGGAAGGATGATGTGAACTGATTGTAAACACTGCAAAATAATGTGATAAATACTTGTGAGCATTAAAGGGTAGATGGAAGGTTACCGCTGGAGATTTAGCCTGCTGCTTTCTGAATCTGCTGTTGCCTTAAGGTGTGGTTCCCTTATCTCTGAACTCCACCATGCCATTAACATCCAATGGATACAGATTTTCAAGTCAGTATTTTTCTCTTGTATTATTAACTCTTCAGTAGGAAGTGAGTTTGTCATGTGTGACAGTTATGGGGTGATGAGAAGCAGATTTTGGAGGTACCTATCCCTTAGTAAGGCTGGGTGGCGCTGTGGGCTAAACCACCGCGCCTAGGACCTGCCGATCGGATGGTCAGCGGTTCGAATCCCCGCGACGGGGTGAGCTCCCATTGTTTGGTCCCAGCTCCTGCCCACCTAGCAGTTCGAAAGCACCTCAAAAGTGCAAGTAGATAAATAGGGACCGCTCTCCAGCGGGAAGGTAAGCGGTGTTTCCATGTGCTGCTCTGCTTTGACAGTAGCGTCTTAGTCACGCTGGCCACGTGACCCGGAAGCTGTCTGCGGACAAGCGCCGGCTCTTGGCCTCTTGAGCGAGATGAGCACGCAACCCCAGAGTCGGTCACGACTGGACCGTATAGTCAGGGGTCCTTTACCTTTACCTTTTTATCCCTTAGTAATGTACTGGTCACCTTGGAACAGATGGTTTCTCTCCTGCGGTTCTCCTCAGACGTGTATTTGGCTGATCTTAATGAGTACCCAAAGGATCATCCCAACCTTTAAATGTTTTTATATCCTCTCCCACTCTAACCCCCCTCCATCATAATCCTAAATGTAGCACAACCTCCTGGTTTATAAAACAAAAAGACCTCATCAAGACAGGGGTGAGCAGAAGGTAGATCAGAATCTACTGGAATGTCTCTGACTGATTTGCAGTAGATCACCTGAGATTTCTGACTCACCAGTTGTTTAGCAATTGCAAACACCTACTTCCCCCCTCTCCCACTACACCCCCCAACATTAGGCTGCTGAAATGAAGAAAGCCTTGGGAATAACCAGGAAAATGGTTAAGAATGTTCACAGATAATTATGCAAAATGACCTTTTTTTCTAGAGGGGTTAGGAAAAGAAAAATATCAACAATTTTCTCTGAAACGTTCTGAGAAATTTGGTCTCAGCTCTAAATGGAAATGTTTTCAGGCCTTTACAGTTCCCTAGTACCCCAGTACCCCTAAGAGATTAGACCATGTTATTATCAAAATATAGAACTGCACTCATCTTAATTATAGCGTACAGAAGGAACCATGGTGCATAATGCTAAGAGATCATCTTGTTTTTACAATCAAGGTTGTTACAAAAGCAGCTAAATTGGTCTCTCCCCCCCACCCTGCCTTCAAACAGCGATACAAGGTGTTTTTAGCCAGGGAAATCACACAAACCTGCAACTTTATATTTTCTTAAACTTGAACAAAACATGACCTATTACCCCCCCCCCTGTATTTCTGTTAATCCCAAACCAGAACAGATCAATATATATGTAAAAAGAAACAAACAGCTTGATTAATCACTTATCAGCCAATTTAGGTTGCATAGTTCTAGTTGACCGGGAGGTCTTGTGTAACAAACCTGTTTTCCCCATTGAATATCACACCTTTCTGTGATATGGAAAGCGATGGAAAAAATGCCCTGGAAAGTGTGGGATGGAACATTGTCTAATGTCAGGGCACCAGCCAATAATAAATCACATGGAGTAAGTGAAGTTAACTCTTTATTTGAAGAAATAAGGGGTGCCAGGCCTAATGAGTATGGCAACTCTTCTCGTGGGTCTTGTCCCTATGAGGCAGTTGCGGAGGCTGAAAGTCCCTGTCTTCCCACAGCAGCCTAAATCTCCTACTCCCATAGGTCCTTCCCAAGCAATCTAATACTCCACCATGCCTGTCTCTGCACCTCCCTCTTTATACCTCTACAGGTCCTGGAAGCCTAGGGTGGAGGAAGGCTTGTTGCAGCAGAAAGAGGAGACTCTCTAGCTTCTTCATCAGCCTGACTCCTGCTCCAGATTCTGATTTAGGACTTCCCTCTGCCACATATTCTCGCAGCTCACTAAACCTTGTTACCTCCTCTGCTTCCAACACCTCCTCCTCCCAAGCTTCTCCCTCTTCTTCCTCTGACCACTTATCATCATCCCACCACCAATTCCCAGGCTCTGAACCATCTTCCCTTGGGGGTTCCCTAGCTAGTGCCTCCCACTCTTCCTGTGTCCAGCCAGTCCATGACATCTAATCTCTCTGTAAACACACCAGGATGAATGTTTAGTAGACAGGTCTTGTACATGAGCTGGAGGTGGAGGTTGCACCTGGTAGTCGTGCATGCCCATTACAGATCCTCCAACTGTCCCTATTTTCCAGGGACATCCCTAGTTTAGAGGAGCCATCCCGGTTTCTGATTTGATCCTGGAATGTTCCACTTTTCCTTAGGATACCCCTATTTTCATTGGAGAAATGTTGGAGGGTATGGAATTATCCGACTCCTGAGCCATCTGAAGGCAATCCTCTATAGGGAAGGTTTTTAAAAAATGTTTAATGTGAGAGCCAGTGTGGTATAGTGGTGAAGAGCGGTGGACTCGTAATCTGGTGAACTGGGTTCGATTCCCCGCTCTTCCACATGCAGCTGCTGGGTGACCTTGGGCTACTCACACTTCTCTGAAGTCTCTCAGCCTCACTCACCTCACAGAGTGTTTGTTGGGGGGGGGAGGAAGGGAAAGAAGATTGTGAGCCATTTTGAGACTCCTTAGGGTAGTGATAAAGCGGGATATCAAATCCAAACTCCTCCTCTTCTTACGTTTTTATATACAGTGGTACCTCGGGTTAATTACTTAATTCGTTCCGGAGGTCCGTACTTAACCTGAAACTGTTCTTAACCTGAAGCACCACTTTAGCTAATGGGGCCTCCTGTGCTGCCGCGCCACCGGAGCACGATTTCTGTTCTCAACCTGAAGCAAATTTCTTAACCTGAAGCACTATTTCTGGGTTAGCAGAGTATGTAACCTGAAGAGTATTTAACCTGAAGCGTATGTAACCCGAGGTACCACTGTATGTTGAAAGCTGCCTGGAGTGGCTGGGGAAACCCAGGAAGATGTGTGGGGTATAAATGGTAAAATTATCATGATGGAATGGGACGTCCCTATGTTCATCGGAGAAATGTTGGAGGGTATGCCATCAGCTCCTCACCCTGGGATCTCTGTGTATAGCTGTTTGTGTGAAAGTTGCCCTCTCTGCAGGCCCTGTGCTGGATACAGGGGTGCCAGGTGGAATGGCTGCTCAACATGACAGCAGAGCCCTGGGACTACTTGGCACAGCCCTGCTCTCCTGTTGCTTTTACTCATAATGCCCAAGTACACAAGAACAAGAAAAATTCTGCTGGAGCAGGCCAAAGACCCATATCATTCAGCATCCTGTTTTCACGGTGTCCAACCAGAAACAGGCCTATGGGAAGCCCATCAAGCACAGCACTGTTGTCACAGTAGACAAGCAGATGATGTCTATGGAAAGCCTGTAAGCAGGACCTGGGAGCAACAACCTTCTCCCTACTTGTGATTCCCTGCAACTAGTATTCAGAAGAATACTGTCTCCAGCAGTGGAGGCATAACATGTATTGAGGTAGAACATATACAGGGAGAATTCGTTACCCATTTGGTTTGTCTAGGCTTCTTTACTGCGTCCTCTTCAAGCATGGAAGAAACTTCCAAGCAGTTCAAAAGCTTCTCTTCTGACAAGTTTAAAATAAATCCCACCATTGTGTCTGTGCAGCTAAAACTCCATTTTCAAGCCGCATCCCCCTTTTTACACCCAGAATGTTGTCAAGTCTCTGGTACGACTGCGAACAAATCAGGCTACTAAAAACCTCTTGTTGTGACATCATATACATAAAAAGGGTATTCCCACGAGTGCAATGCTGTTTGTGAATGAGGCCTGAGAATTCAACTCTTCCCATAGCTTTAACTCAATTTTTAATGGTGACTCGTAGCTATCTAGAGATAACGGCTTGGCTTTCATAGAGAAGTTTTCACAGATACATTAATCAGGCTTTGGATTTTCCAGCATCTACTAAAATCTTTATTGCTACTTAGTCACACATTCAGCCAGCCAACACTCGCCGCCAGTTGAAGCCAAACTTCACTCATCATTGTCTGTGATTTAGCTAACATCTTCTACAGCTATGTACTAAATGTAAGTTCAGCAGCACTTAGATTTTGCGATGCATTACATCTAATTTTTCAAGTAATTAATTTGTTAGGTAGCTTAATGAAACCCAGACGCTATAACTGCGACATGATTTCAGACATCATTTTAAAAGATGAAAGACTCATGGGTATCATACCGGCCCATGGCAGACATACCACTGGCTCCCTGGGAAACAATGGTTTGTAAACTGGGAGCCAGCCTTTTCTTAATCTCTGGGGTGTTCTCCCTCCTTTCTGAGCATTAAACGTGGTTTCACATTACACCTGCACCCAAACAAGCCACGGTTAGCACAAACCAAGTGTGCTGTGACCATGGTTTGCAAACACTTTGAAGACCGTGATTACCATCTGTGGTTTTTGAGGGGATTAATATTTGTCAGTTATGATTTGCAACAGTACACATAAAATGCAAACCATGGTTAATCTGAGAAAAGGAAAGAAGGGGAATTACTTCCTGTGTCTGAGTGGGCTAAGAAGGGAGTACCCAACCTCTTTGGGAGAAAAGATATCTCATGTGCCAGTTGCTGCCAGAGCAAGTGAAGTATTTTTGCCTATTCTTATTGAAACAAAGTCTGCTATTGAGGCAGTTAGGTGCTGGGTTGCTGCACAGCAATAGAAGCAGATTTCTCCTTAAAACTATGGGTCAGTGAAAGGGGTAAAGCAAGTGTTTGAAGGGTTTTCCTTGTGTCACTTTATGTATGTGTTGATTGGTCTCTGGGGAAAGGAAATGTGTTGATTGGCCTCTGGGGAAAGGAAATCCAGTCTCTTAATCTGTAATTCTGACAACAAAAGTGGAACAGGAATACATACACTGGATAATATATTTATTGCCCCCCCCCCCTTTTAGACCTACATGCCTAGGGCTGGCAGCTGGGAGTCTACTGTACTATAAAATGGCACTGGGTTGGCTCTCCTGTTATACATTTTTATGAAGTGGGGCTCCACTGTTCTCCAGATGTATGGCCAAACTAGTTATGTATCGCAGTCATGAGTTTGTTACACACAGGCTGCATACACACTGTACATTTAAAGCACATTTGAAGTGCACCCCCCCAAAAAAAGAATTGTGGATACTATAGTTTCTTAAGTGTTGCTAGGAACTCTAATTTTGTGAGGGGTAAACTACAGTATCCAGAATTCTTTGAGGAGAAGAATGTGCTTTAATGAAAAGTTGTATACACAGCCTCATAGTTGCTCCATTCACATATAACGCAGAGGAACAGAGGTCTACTTTTTACACAAAATATGAGCCCAGAGAAGAGGGGCTTGAAATCTTCCCCCTTTCCTTGTGTTACCTTGTGCTCTTAGTAGCTCTGAAGCACTTGGCCCTCAAAAGTGAACCAAGCACGGGGGGGGGGAATCACTTATTTTAAAAAACCATTTATTATTATATTTATGTCTCATTTCCACTGCCACTGGAGGTCCTAACCCTATCTAATCCTCACAATAACCCTGTGAGATAAGTTAGGCTGAGAGACCATGACTGGCCCCAGGTGAGCTTCCTGAGCAGGAATTTGAACCCTGGTCTCCCAGGTCCTAGACCTTCGATCTAACCACTTCATCGCAATGCAGTGTTGTGTAGTGCTAGGTAGGGTGGGGTGGGTTGTGAACAATTTTCCTTCTCCTCTGTAACAAACCATGTTTAGTATAGCCCGGCTGTAATGTTTCTGGATCCACCAGCTTTACAGTGGTACCTCATGTTACATATGCTTCAGGTTATATACGCTTCAGGTTACAGACTCTGCTAACCCAGAAATAGTACCTCGGGTTAAGAACTTTGCTTCAGGATGAGAACAGAAATCGTGCGGCGGCGGCGCGGCAGCAGCGGGAGGCCCCATTAGCCAAAGTGGTGCTTCAGGTTAAGAACAGTTTCAAGTTAAGAACGGACCTCCGGAACGAAATAAGTACTTAACCTGAGGTACCACTGTATAGGTGTTTGCGAACAAGACAAACTGTACGTTCAACATAACTCTGTGATTGCCCTGTAAGGTAAAGGGTAAAGGGGATCCCTGACCATTAGGTCCAGTCGTGGCCGACTCTTGGGTTGCAGCACTCATCTCGCTTTATTGGCCAAGGAAGCTGGCGTACAGCTTCCGGGTCATGTGGCCAGCATGACTAAGCCACTTCTGGCAAACCAGAGCAGTGCACGGAAACGCTGTTTACCTTCCCGCCAGAGTGGTACCTATTTATCTACCTATTTATCGAGGTGCTTTCGAACTGCTAGGTTGGCAGGAACAGGGACCAAGCAACGGGAGCTCACCCTGTCACGGGGATTTGAACTGCCGACCTTCTGACCTGCAAGTCCTAGGCTCTGTGGTTTAACCCACAGCGCCACCTGCGTCCCTGTAGTTTGACCCAAATAAAGCCTGTGGTGGTGAAAACAGAACTCTCGCCAGACCAACAGTTTGAAACTCACTTGGTAACTTAATAGGAGGAGGTGTTTTGATCATTAGCTGCTACTGCTGTGCAACGTAGCCAGATAGGGCTTCCATTAATCACACGTGAAGTCATCTCTGGCAAACTTCCAGCAGGGGATGGGGGCTTGCTCAAAACTAGTAATGAAAGAGCCAGATTCTTATGGGATAGCAAAAATAGGCTGATGGTTTTGCAGCATCACCAGCATAAAAGAAACTGATCCTTTTGAGACATGCAAGAAACATGGATTTTGTTAACAGATAAAGGGATTTGTCAAACAGACAGAAGTGTACCTACCTATTGGCTCCTTTTGTTTCTGTTCAATTGTTAGGTGGATTTTCACTATCCATCAAGTACTTTTCTTCTTACTAACCTTGATTATTTTTAGTCCAACTACATCCCATGCAGTTTATTTCTGATTTAAAGCCTGTCCATTCCAACTCTGGGTCAATGGTTTCTCGACTGTCTTTGGTTAACAATGGAATTCCAGCTAGCCAGCCAAAATGAAAGCAATGACTTCAGGGACTGGCTCCACTTTCAAAGTGAAGCGCTGAGATAGGAATGTATGTCAGAGATAAGGAACTAAATGGAAACAATTAACATTGGCGTGAAAACGGATGTATGGAAGCAATTACTAAATGAATTGCAAAGAGATCTGTAGGACTCCAGACAGACAGGACTGCGTGTGCTCCTTGTGTCTGCCTTGCAAACAAGGAATCCAGCATCTGAGGTCCTGAGAATCTGTTTTTATATTGTCAGAGACATGTGCTTTGCAAAAATGTGTATATCAGGGGAATGTGTATATCAGGGGAAATTCCATGCAAATGTGTATATTTCAGGGGAAATTCCATGCAAAAAAAAGGGTATACCAGGAAGAATTTGCACTGTAATGCTGAAGAATTTTCATATGGCAAGCTGATGTGGAAATGTGAAGAGCTGAACTGAAGACTGGAAAAATGAAAAACCAAGAGAAGCTAACACTCATATTTGCACACCCTTACCTGCAGGTTTAAAAAAAGGCTAGTTCCACAGGATACATTTGTTAGCTCCATTTAGCTTGGATAGTCTGTAGAACAAACATTGCTAGCAGTTGGAACAGAGGACATTAAGAGTGCATTTACTTACTTTTTCTTTATAAGAAAAGTGAAAAATCAATATGCCATTCCTGGCATTTTAAACTCTTTCTAAGTGACCTTTTAGTGACCTCACCTGCTTTTCCTTTCTTCCCAGAAGGCACCACTTCTCAAAAACATCTGCTTAGACCCCAAGGCTATTTTCTTCTACTCTTCAACTAGAAAGAAGGGCAGAAAAAGCAAACAGGGGAAGCAATTTTAATATAGATGCAATATGTTACTAAGGACTGCATCAGAATTTTCTCCTTCTGGAGGAGTGAGTCAGGAACAGCCTTGAAAAAGCCTGCCAGTAGGCACACTTAAACAAGTAATGTTTTAGGCCTTAATGAATACATTAGAATAAACAACGGAAGATGTTCAATAACACGAAGGGAACGATTGTGCTGCTCTGAATAAGGCTGCCACCAGCCATGAGGAGGAATTTATTTGTATTTATCCATTTATTAAAAAAAAATTAGTAGATGGCCTATCTATAAAAATATCCAGTGGTGAACAAAATGTACAAATACAAAACAGTTACATTAAAACCATCATAGGTAAAGGTAAAGGGACCCCTGACCATTAGGTCCAGTCGTGACCGACTCTGGGGTTGCGGCGTTCATCTCGCTTTATTGGCCGAGGGAGCCGGCGTACAGCTTCTGGGTCATGTGGCCAGCATGACTAAGCCGCTTCTGGCGAACCAGAGCAGCGCACGGAAACGCCGTTTACCTTCCCGCCGGAGCAGTACCTATTTATCTACTTGCACTTTGACGTGCTTTTGAACTGCTAGGTTGGCAGGAGCAGGGACCTAGCAATGGGAACTCACCCCATCACAGAGATTCGAACTGCCGACCTTCTGATCGGCAAGTCCTAGGCTCTGTGGTTTAACCCACAGCGCACCCGCGTCCATCATAAAACAGCACTAAACAACAAGTAAGATTCCATCCTATAACAGGGAGTGGTGGAGCTATCCTCCTTAAAACTGGCGCTGCAGCTTTGTACCTGGGACAGTGTAGCAGAGGGGCAGAATGGCAGCAAGGTCAGGGCTGTGTGGGTGTGCTGGCAGAACCAATCCAACCCTCCTACCAGTCCTCTAATGGAGCCCCAACCTTACTGTCAATGTGCCCTGTCCAGTTATACAGCAGTGATGCTGGGGTTGGGAGGACAGCTGCGCAGTACTGCCACACTGCATCAGTCACTCCTGTGTTTAACAGCGTGAGCCACAGGCAAAACTAATAACAGTTCAGTTGACAAAAGTCTAATGAAATAGAAAAGTCTTCAGTAGGTTTCTAAAAGAGAAAATAGAAGGCAGTTGTCTTGTCCCTGCATCCAAGTTCCATTAAGCTGCGACAATCACCTTGAAGACCTTATCGTAGAGAGCAGCAAATATGGCAGTTTAAGTTTCTTTCAGTTTTTCATTTGTCCAGAACTTAAGTCTCCACATTTCTTCATAAGTTTGTTGTCATCGTCATATTTTATAAAACATGCTCATAAAAATCATCAGCATTTTAGTGCTTTTTTTCCAGATAGGCAATTTGTGTGTGTGTGTGTGTACAATTGTGCATGAAATACACAGTTTTGCAAGCAATATCCTCATAATGCATTTAATACTGTATTTTCATTAATACATTTATTTTATGCACGTTCTTGCCTAATATATACATTTTTGTCCACATTTATTTAGTTGGAGACCTGCATTACAAAATTTGGAGAACTGCAAAATTTGAAAAGTAGATGGGTTGTAATTCACATATTTTGTTGGAAAATGTGAATTACGTAGAGGGAAAAGGAAATGCAAGGGCCCCTATTTTTCACCTGAAATTGAAATTTCATGCTCCCCCCACTCTCCCTGAGAAAAGTGCAAGCTCTAAGTGGATTTGGAATATGTTTAGGCACATTGGTCCAGTTGTGGGCGAGGTAGACTTGGTCCAGTCAAATCCCTCTGCAGCCACTTAACTAAGTAGGTGACCTTGAGCCAGTTAATGCCAGCCTATCCTAGTTTAGTTTTTGTATTATGGTCAAAGGAAAAATATGTTTAAAGGAAAATGTCATCCATCTATTCTCACATTTAGATGTTGCCCTTCTTCCTCAGAGCTGTTGGTGGCAAGGGGGGAAAAAAGGGTATAAAGGAGAATTCCCTGGATGCCAAGATCCAGGTTTGGGGCAAATACTCTTTGGTGAGAGAACCCCAGCAGAGATTTAAAATCATAAAATATGCAGCAAAGTAGAGCGTGGAAATACATACTGTTAGATCTTTAAATTATACTTCCCTTAGCATAGAAAAAGAACACCTGTTTGGTAAGTTAAAAATGGTTTTCTTCACGTGCTTCTCCATACAGCATTCAGAAAAGACAAGCAATAAGATTTAGATTCCAAAGTAGTGAGTTTCTAAATTATTTGCATAGAAACACAAAAATGGCTTGCTTATGCCATGGAACCTCCAGCTTAAACCTCCTTCCTGGAAGGGTTCTTATGGTGCAAAAAAGGCTTCATAACCCTTCCTCCTAAGGTGAAGGGGGGTGACTTAGCTAAGCCTGGCAGGACAGCTAACTCTATGGTCTTAACCCCTTCATACATTAATTAGAGATAAACATGTTGGCTATATGAGGCTGATTATTCCATACCCACCTCAGAGTTTTTACACTGATAAAATGGGGTAATAATTTTGGTGTTCCTTTAGCTAAATGGAAGAAGGAAAATATAGACATGTGTGTATACACACATCTCTGTGTCAGACAAATAGAGAGCATACCAGAATGAACTATCGCAGCCTGAATCCTGTGATAGTCCTACTTTAGAATATGTGGTTTGAGGGCAGAAACCTAAATGTTTTAGCAGGATTCAAATAGGATGAGATATTTCTGTGGATAATTAAGACATTTATGATTATAGCAGTGTGGTTAAAACCACACATTTGTCATCGCCTCAACCTTCCTGTAAGGGATTCTAGAAATTTCCCTTTCTGTAGGTGAGTCCACAAATGTCTTCTAGGGGGAAACTGAATTTCCCTGAAGTTTCTGATATTGGCTGTTCTCCAAGACATTGACTAATGACTTGAGCTGGGCTGGCTGCTATTGATGTCTCAGTAGGCAGCTACAATATGAGATAGCCATCCTTTGATGTTGTTTTGCTGCCATACCTATAAGTCATTTCTAACGGAAATGTTTACAAGGTCCAAATTAAGTAATATTTGCTTTCCCCAGTAGGGAGGTAATTGACTTACTGATTTTTTAGTGAAATAAGCATGCTTTTTTTGTGGTTTCCATATCAGGTTGTAGGAAGTGTGGATCCAATAGTCCATGAGAAACAGTCACCTTCTTGGTGTCTTTTCTCTCTTTTACATCAGACTCAAACAGCTGCTACATTTCCAGATGTTCTTATCACTACAGAATAGGAATCACTAATTATTCTGATGGTACAAAATACACTTACTCTGATTGTATGAGCATTTCATTATTGCCAAGAAAGTAAAAAAGGGACAAGAGATGCCTCAGAATAAGGAATCTTTCATTAGAGACTAAAATAGAAGAATGAAATATATGCTGGAGTGTGAGCAAAACATTTAAGCGTATGGGGAAAATGTTCATCTTTTGGGATTGCTTTTCTAAAGTGAACCTGGCATCTTGAAGCAGATTCTAAACTGAGACTTTTGAGAAACTGGGCAAGATGTTTTCAATTGAGTTCTTTTCTTTTTCAAACTTCAGTGTGATTGGAGCGATCCCATTTATTGTGTGCTGCTAGCTATCCTTCTCATTTTATAAGTCTTAGCAATTGTCACTATATCCATGATAAGCTAAGGGCCTGTCAGCATGATGGGCGATGAGTGTCATCAAACCTTCCCGTTGAAGGTCCAGACTCCCTCCTCCTCTTTGGAGCAGAGCTACACATTACCATCAAGTTTCTTTTACAGCAGAAAACTACCACAGCTGACTTTTGATTGACTGGTGTATATAAGGATAGAAGTCACTGAATCTTCTCCCTCATAGTTTGAGAGATCAAGAGGGGGACATGTTGAGAAGCCCACTGATTCTTGGCTTAGCCTGAAGGCATCTGCAGCTGCTTTATTCTAAGAAGGAAAGCCCACAGGAAAATAACCATGGAACTACAGGTAATATGTAGTTCTGGCTTTGCTTTTTCCACCTCTGCTTCATCTGCTTGTCCAGTCTTTCTAGATCTAGATGACTTGCTCTGATGTTCCAGCTGTCTGGACATGACCTGATCCAGATATGAGGGGGCCTGAGCAAAGTGCCCACTGGTGTGTCCCGACTTATGTCCAGGAACCCCATTTCCAAATTTCCAGGTGGGTGGAGCTTTCCATTGTCAACCACTTGATGTCATTATGGCATCAGATGATGACATTGAAGGTGCTCACTGTCTGTGCCAATCAATTGATTGACGTAAACAGTGAGCCCAGCAATGTCCGTTTGCAGGAGTGGCTTGTATCTAAACTGTCCCTACAAATGGGCATTTGTCCTCTGCAGACCCTTCTCCCTGACACTAGTTTTCTTTGTGAAGAACATTTCTGTTGTGTGAGCTGCCACCTTCAAGCTGAAATGGTAGCACCTAGGCACAGAATTTTCACCTCAATAAAATGCTGTACTCAGGGAACAGGAGGTGAAAAGTGAGCTGGTGAGAAAGGGAAGGACTAGCTTAGGGGAGCAGAGCCTGGGGCACAAGCCTCCTCTGATCAGCACACAGCTTTTTGCAATCATCTTTATTACAGACCAGAGGTCAGATATGAATACTGTTACTTTCTTATAATACTAAACAGTTTGCCTGGGTTTCCCCTCACAATTTTCATCATAATAGGCAGAATTTCTAAGCAAAGAGAGACTACAATTTTCTGTAATTTTGTTCCCGGCCTATCATTATGAGGCTAGTTGGTATTCACAGATATTATTATGAATTTAGTAACAATTTAATGCAAATTTAATAGCATCTTCTCACAATGGGCCCTTTGCCATCATACACTTAAAGGCAATCAAAGTCAGAGCAGCAGCTAGACTGATAACTCGAGGTTCATTGATTGTGTATGTGTGTGTGTGCACAACTAGCAGCATACTTTCTGAGTATCCACTGAGATTCAAGCCAGAAACCCAGCATAGCTCAGAGGAGTTACCG
Organism: Podarcis raffonei; assembly: GCF_027172205.1. Taxonomy (NCBI): domain Eukaryota; kingdom Metazoa; phylum Chordata; class Lepidosauria; order Squamata; family Lacertidae; genus Podarcis; species Podarcis raffonei. The sequence continues at coordinate 61,436,724 of NC_070606.1, read as the reverse complement.
TTATATCTCTTCTCTAAACAGCCATTTTGTTATGTGCACAGTAGCGTCAGTATGTATAGCAACAAATCCTAAGTTCACTGGTATTTCTCAGCACTTTTTTTCTAAATAAGCTACAAGAGCTATTACTATTTTTTAAAGTATAAAATAAATGTGATTTTGTTTGACAAAAAAAAAGCTATTTCTTGAATGCTAGACTGAAAATGTGACAGGCAAAACTGGAAAGAAAAATTCTACTACTACTACAGTGGTACCTCGGGTTAAGAACTTAATTCGTTCTGGAGGTCCGTTCTTAACCTGAAACTGTTCTTAACCTGAGGTACCACTTTAGCTAATGGGGCCTCCCGCCGCCACTGCGCAATTTCTGTTCACATCCTGAAGCAAAGTTCTTAACCCAAGGTACTATTTCTGGATTAGTGGAGTTTGTAACCTGAAACGTCTGTAACCTGAAGCGTATGTAACCCAAGGTACCACTGTACTAATTTTTCTTTCCCACCTTTCCTCCAAGGAGCCCAATGTGGCATACGTGGTTCTCCCCCTTTCCATTTTACACTCACCACAACTCTGTGTGGTAGGTTAGGTTGAGAGATGGTGACTGGGCCAAGGTCACTCAGTGCAGTGTAAGCCCTTAAAAGTCAGAGGCAGCAATGCTTCTGAAAATCAGTTTCTGGAGCCCACATACTCTTATGCTCAGGTCTTGGTTGGGAGTTCCCCACAGGCATCTGGGAGGGCACTGTGAGAATAGGATGCTGGACTACATGGGCCATGGGCCTGATCCAGCAGGCTCTTCTAATGTTCAGAAAGCCCCCTTTGCTCAGCGTTGGTGTGAACAGACTTGCCACACAATGGCTCACTGCTGCAAGGGGGGCAGTGAGATGTCAAAAGACTAACTAGTTTCATCATGGTGTATATAAATAACTACCATTTTGGGGGGATGATAACTAATATAGCAAAGTGCATAATGGAATGCAACGGGTAATGGGAGGGGAAATTAGAACCTGCTGTTTTCTGTTGTTCTGTCTTAACACACAATGCGGGGACATTTGTTGATGCTGTTTTGCACCTGATCTACCCAGTGGCGCAGCATGGGTTGTCAGCACCCGGGGCAAGGCAAGTAATTTGCGCCCCCTAACGCGTGGATTTGCGCCCCCTAACCCGTGGATTTGCGCCCCCTAACCCTAACCCCCAGATGTTGCGCCCGGTGTGGCCGGCCCCCCCTGCACCCCCATGCTACGCCACTGGATCTACCAGGACAGTGGTTACAGCGGGAACCAAAGTCAGTGTCTGCAATGCTTAATATTGGGGTGGGGGCTCAACTGCTATGGAGGAAAACAGCTTCGTAAGGCAGTGTGCGAAATTCATGCAGTATTGCACCAGGAAGAGGCGTAATGCTCCAGTAAACCAAAAGACCTTGAGAGGCAGGAGCCAAATTAACTTAAAAAACCAAACAAAACACCAGCACATCCCCCACCTCGCTCCAGCACTTCTCCTGTTATCTCTTCCATGGGATATTGATATTGGCAGCCACATTGGTATCAGTTGAGGGAGAATTGATGAAACATCTTCTGGAAGAAAAACTAATTTGCCTACATGCAAGACCAGCATGTTGCGCTGCCCTTGGAGGCAAAATAAAGTATCAACCTTTACACCATGGAGCTATTTTTGTCCTGATTTGAAGAGTGCTTATTGTGCATGATACATTTCACGGTTTGAAAAGGTGGTGTCAGCAGGAAGATGCTCACCTTAGTACTTCCTATTTGAAATATGGGAAGTCTGTAAGAACGATGCTCCTGCAGACGCCTTATTCAGGTTGTGTGGGGAGGAGGGCGTAGTCATCATTTGGTGAACATGGCTCAATAATAGCACATTGCTTTACCAGTCACCCTCCAGTCCTTGCTTACCCCAGATAAAGAAATGAATCTCTAGGACCCAATTAGATGTCTAGGAAGGGGCCTTACTGTTAGCACCACGATATTTCTGAGAGCATTGTCTCCTAAGAGTATAAATCTGGTTTTAGAATAATATCAGCATTGAGCCTTGAAACTTGGGAAATGCTGAGACTGTTAAAGATCAATGTGTTTGCAGAGACATGGGGGAATAGAGTTTAAAATAGTTTGGAAGACAGCCAGCAGCCAAAATGTAATCCCTCCTTTCTGGCACCACAAGCCGGAAAAACTGAGCATGCTGTGTTCAAGGAAATGCTTGTCCCTAAGTTAAAGAGATACAGAGATGGGTACAAGAATATTTTTTTTTTAAAAAAAGGTTTTGTGAACTAATTAGAGGTTATGGGAAGGCTGATCTAGCTGTGGAGCTGCAGTTAAGGAAGGATTCACTTGGAAATTATCGCTTAAAGGCCAAAAGTCTAAAAATGGTGCACTCTGCTGCAGAAGGGGGGTGGGGGGTACCTGGCAGTTAGGTCACTGTTGCTTACTGACAGGTCAAGGGGAGAGGCAGCGGGGAAGTTGGTGCAGTGCAAATGCTCCGGTGGAGCCAAACTGGCACTCCTGCTGTTGCATTAGCATCATGGCAATCTCACTGCCACCTTGCCCTCCCTGCTAAGCAACAGTGACCCTCCTTCCAAAAAGCTAGTATAGCGGCTCCACCTTGAGTCTTTAACTGAGAAGGCAAAATACCAATTGCTTCCAGGTTTAATACAACGTCAGAGTACCATAGCCCCATAACTTCCATAGGGGTTACATTTTGGGGATTGCACCTAAAGCCAAATCATGTATAGTCAAAACCCATTGGGTTCAATGGTGGGTAGGATTACCAAAGTCATTTTTCCAGGAACCCCCTTTCTGCCCCCCTTTTATTTTTTTTTGAAAATTTGCCCATACATGTAAAGCTGAATGTGCACAAACTGCGGGCTTAGTTTGCAACCTAGTATAGAAATATACTTTAAAAAAAGGAAAAGAAAGAAGAGCAAAAGGATATCTGTACAGGACAACACTAATCATGTCTACTCAGAATCAAGTTCGTGCTCATGGTTATCTTGCTGAGGAAGTGCTGATTAGGAGGCACAGAAAGTGATATAGCAAATCATACCTGGGAATTACTATCAGGGCTATTTCTTCTCCTTAGAGATGCATCTGGTTTATTTATTTACTGGTTTGCTCATTTGGTCAATTTGAACAATTTCTATGTAGAGCTTTCAAGGCGTCTTACAAAACCAATATGAAATAAAAACATTTCATATAATAACAACATGTTAAAAATAATACATGGAAAAGCGAAGGGGAATGAAATTAGCCTTGTGCCCCAAAGGTAGCAATGTTGGTGCCAGGTGGGTCTTGCTAGGGAGGGGAATACCACTTACAGGGTGTCACCACTGAGGGTGTTCAGCCCAGCAGTTTTTGTAAGTTTCAGGAAGGGGTGGTGGTGAAAATTCAATTAATCTTTAGAAGTCAGCAGAGTCTAAGGATTTGTGACAGGGTGGGTTGTGTTATGCTTAAATATGATTACAGCCTTGGCAATTCTCAGCTCCCCAGTGGGGGAGGCAGTATCCTCCAGGGATTGTACTGTACAATGATGGACTTTCATTCCCAATTGAATGAAAGATGGTGCTCTCATGGTCTTGTGCCAACAGTTCAAATTATTTCAGTATCCCTCTGAGCAATTTAGGCTTTCAAAGAAGAAGCAGCCATGTCAACTGGAGATTCCCTAGGGAATCCCTGGGGTGAGTCCATCAAGAACCCTTCTAGTTCTATCCATTTCTGAGGGCAGACACTTAAATAGATTTACCACCTCTGCAGGGAAAGAAGACAACATAAGCCCAAACCTTACTATGACATGATTGGATTGCAGCAAACTTTAATATGGGTTTTCCATAGTGGTAAACAACAGTGCTGGACACGACTAAACGACAACAAACAACAGTGCATATTCATATAGCCAAATTAGGAATGCCATGGATTCTTTTAGCTGTGACAGCCTATTCAGAAAGAAAGAAAAATCTTATTAGGGAGTTTTCCTCATACCAGGGGACTGATGTTAGGATAATTCACACAAAATGTCTCGGTGCAGGAATTGATGTACAGTCATACCTCATGTTACGTTTGCTTCATGTTACATTTTTTCAGGTTGTGTCCTGCGGCGACCTGGAAGTACCGGAAAGGGTTACTTCTGGGTTTCGCTGCTTGCACATGCGCAGATGTGCAGAAGCGGCGAATCGCAACCCGTGCATGCGCAGACGCGCCGCTGTCGGTTGTGCTCCTTTCATGTTGTGAACGGGCCTCCGGAACAGATCCTGTTCGCAACCGGAGGTACCACTGTAACTAGATATGTGGGTGTGTGGAGCTCACTGTCATTAATCCAGTCATGTAGATGTCTATATGCATGTGTCCTAGTAGTGTTGGCTACACCTCACAGAGCATACTAGTCCAGAATTGACTTGCCCAGTGGAACAGAATTGCAGAAATATCCTCTTCTGCAGCTTACTGGGGAGGGGTGGGGGAGGGGGAGGGGGTGGTCAGGTCAGGACTGCGCAGATACGTCAATGGAGTTGATCTGTTGCTGCTGCCCATCAGTCAGCACAGTACTGACCTTGCTGCCACCTCTCCCCTCACTGGTAAGAGGTGGCAACACTGCTCCTGCTCTGTCCCACTGGGCAGGCTGTTCCAGTGCCAATAACAACCTATTGTCGTACCTATGGGGACCGCCTCTCCTGGGATGCCCCGTGGAGGACCTTAAGGTCCATAAATGACAACACTTTGGAAGTCCTGAGCCCCAAGGAGGTTAGATTGGCCTCAACCAGGGCCAGGACCTTTTCAGCTCTGGCCCCGGCCTGGTGGAATGCCCTACTGCAGGAGATCAGGGCCCTGAGGGATTTGACATCTTTCCACAGGGTCTGCAAGACAGAGCTGTTCTGTCTGGCCTTTGGGTTAGACTCGGTCTAACCCCCCCTCTCATTATTTTTTTTTGATGGACCCCTTATATGGAATTTTGTATATAATTTTTCCCTTGGCTCTTTTTGCTGGCCCATGTAGGACCAGCATGGATAGTTGGCCCCGGTGAATATTTGACGTTTTCTCCCCCACCTTGAGGCTTTGAACTATAGGCTACCACTAAAACAAGGCTGCATTTTAAGCGCCATTTTAAACTTAAAATAACTTATATTTTAATCAACTGTTTGTTTGTTTGTTTGTAAATGTTTTTTACTGTATTTATATTCTGTGTTAGCCGCCCTGAGCCTGGTCTTGGCCAGGGAGGGTGGGGTATGAATACAAATTTACTATTATTATTAGTATACCAAAACAGAAACCTGCCATTAAAACAGGGTTATTCAATTATTCCATTTCTATTAAGGCCCAAAGTCAATGCAATTAAAGTGCCAAATGCAACAACTTTCAAATCAAACTATTATTGCCCATAGTAGCTGACATGCTGGGAGTACTGTAATGCATGAAGGAAGTTGTGAGTACTTTTTATAGGATTGGGTACACATATTTGAAAGTTACCACTGGCCCCCCCCATGCCATCCTTCAAACATTCTGGATAAAATTTTGTTTTCTGCAGAGATTAATTTCTATTTGAGACAATAGAATGTATGAAAAGGCCTTCAGGTATCTACCAAATTTAGCGGAAGGTGATGTGGAGTCTTACTGAAAATAATTAGACCCTCCAAGTGCCCCTATTTTCCAAGGATGGTCCTGGATTTACAGAAGCCATCCCGGTTTCTGATTTGATCCCAGAATGTACTATTTTTCATTGATAGGACGTCCCTATTTTCACCATAGAAATGTTGGAGGTTATGGTCTTATGCGATCCCCGAGCCAAGGAGATAAGTAACTATATAACCTTTAGAAGAAGGCAGCCCTGCATAGGGAAGTTTTTAAAAGTTTAATGCTTTATTAGGTTTTAATATATGTTAGAGGCAGCCCAGAGTGGCTGGGGCAACCCGGTCAAATGGGTGGGGTATATATATATCATCATCACCATCCATCATTATCAAATAAGATGTCCCTATTTTAATTGGAGAAATGTTGGAGGGTATGCATAAGTCCATTGACTGTCACTGTCTATATCTGGCCTGAATTGCCAAAGATTTGAAACATTATCCTGGAAAGTTCCAGCTAAATTTATACTAGCACTTTTCTTCAGCCTGTGGTTCTCCTTGGGATATTTTGTAGAAATCACTGTCAGGGTGTGGACTCCCCAAAGATGTTTAGCAGTCCTGGCAGAATTGTTGTTGACTGATGTAAAATGAATCCTGCCAACAAACGCTGAATAGTTTACATTTGTCAAAGTCAATTCCTCCTGCTTCTTTTCTTGGTTGGATGAGAACAGAGCAGTGTTTACACTAGCAGCAATGAACAGCTAGGCCATTTGTAAGTGCATATGATTTATGGGATATGCTAAAATATGCTCCCCTCGCTCTTTGTTGAAAGGGCCTCTTGTGGATTTGTATAGCTACACAATGCATGTGAATACTAAGAGTTAGCGTTCTTAGCCCTCGCAGTCTTGTCCTATTGTTAAGTTATCTCAGGTTTGGTTTGGTTTTTTCTTAAAAAAATATTTCAATTGGTGAATACTGGGCATTAAATGGAATCCCAAGAACTTTCCTCTTTGACACTAATGGAGAACCAGGGCCCAGAAAGTACTCCAGTGCTGTCTTTGGCAATCTAGTGGTCTCATACCTAAGAAAAGCCTGCTAGATCAGGCAAATGGCTCACCTAGTCCAGCACCCTGTTCTCACAGTGGCCAGATACAAGCCTGTGGGAAACCTGGAAAGAGAACATGGGCGCAATGGCACTCTTCCCACCTTCAGTTTCCAGCATCTGGTATTCAGAGGCGTCCTGTCTTTGACAATGGGGATGGATCATGGTCCTTGTGGCTGGTAGATGTTGATAGGCTTCTCCTCCATGAAATCATCCAGGGTGGTGGCCATCACTGTGGGAGTGAGTTCCACAGAGTTGCATGAAGAAGCACTTTTATCTATTTGAATCTCCCAACCTTCAGCTTCATTGCATGTTCATGAGTTCTAATGTTATGAGAGAGTGAGAGAAACCTTTCTCCATCCACTCTCTATAAACTTCTGTTGTGTCACCTACTACTCCACTTTCCTCTAAACGAAAAGGTCCCAAATGCCACAATCTTTTCTCTTATGGAATTTGCTCCATTCCCTTGATATTTTTGGTGGCCCTTTTCAGAATGCTTTTCAAGCTCTATAATACCCCTTTTGAGGTAAGATAACCAAAACTGTACACATTATTCCAATTGCGGTAGCACCACAGATTTGTATAATGGCACTATGTTATCAGCAGTTTTCTTTTCAGTTACTTTTTTTCTTTTTTTGTTCTGACATGCATCACCTTACATTTGTTTACACTGAATTGCATTTGCCACTTTACCGCCCATTCACTCTGTTTGGATCGGTCCTTTTGGAGCTCTTCGCGATCTTCTTTATGTTTTAACAAGCCCAAACTTTTTAGTATCATCAGAAATCTAGGCCGGAGCTGTAAGTGCTTTGGACTATGATTCCCAAAAGCCTCAGCTTGCATAGCTGTAGAATAATCAAGGATGCAGGAACATGTCAGAGCTCCAAAATACCTTGTTGCTCAAGCGAAGCGAAACTGGCAAGGGAAAACCTTTATATTCCTTCCTGCAATGGCAGAACCTGGAGTCTCAAATTTCAGCAGTGCCCTGTGCAATGGCAAAATCTGGCGCCCTTCCTTCTGTCACGATACATTGTAAATAATGGTTGCGGCATCCCTGGTGGTGCCACCAATGCTCTGCACCCGGTGCAACAGAACTGCTTATACCCTCCTAAATCCACCTCTGCTTCCTATCTAGAATGAGGATCCCATAGTCAGCCCGGGGTGCAGACTCAGTTAAGAAGGTACTTCAATGGCTCCTGTAGTTCAGCAATTTACCACACAGGGCAGCCGTGTGTACATTACAGCAGCTACTGACATTGTGTTAAGGTACTGAAATTTTTCAAGGTCAAATCTTCTAGCTTAGGACATATCCTCTCTGCAGTACATAGACCTGTCCATTTCAACAGGGCTTTCTATTCCAGATTCTCCAGAGCTATTGTACTTATATCCACTGATCTAAAAGTTGCTGTACGTCTTTGTGCTATACCTTCAGAGTTTCTTCCACAAACAACTGCCCTTCTTACTCCCCCTCCCAAGAATGTTATTCTAACAAAACTTACAGGTAACCTTCAGATTAATCATTTAACATTTTAACTGTGATTATAACAGAGAGAGCTGTGAAATTGATCTTCTGACCGGCAGAGATTGTGCCTTGCATAATATGTGCTAAATTAGGGAAACCGACTGTAATGTTTAGGAGCAAATCTGGTGCAATGGAAGCCCTTCTTGCAGGTTCTATGAGTTCCCGAGAGCAAATCCCTTCTCCCTTCCCAGTCTCTACTTATGGAAGCCAGATTGAGGAAGATGCAAATCTCATTAAGGTGCACTTCACAGCATGTGGCGTAAGGTTTGGAGCGACGCTTCTCTAAATATATGCATACCTCATAACACTCAGTGAAAAAGTCCTATAAGCTCAATCATAATAAAATGGAAAGCATGGGAAGTTTAATAAGATGTGATATTTTTCTAATCAGGCCAATTTTTATCACTCTCCCTGGTGCCAGGATGGTGCCTGCTGTGTATTGGCAAAGCACCTATCATGTTGTGGGTGATGTTGGAAATAATAAATAGCAGTAATTGCCTAAAGCAATCCAACACTGCTGCCTCGAAGGCCCCAATGAATTAACTGCATGGCAATGCAGAAATGATTACCGGAACATCTATGCATCACTGCGTTGCAACGATCCATGTTTGTAGAATGTAATTGTGCTGCGGCACATCAGGAGAATTGTGGTCAGGATTAAATTACCCGGGAGAGAATGTAAATACTCAGTCTTCTATTATTCTGCATTTCATGCTATATAAACAGACAGTGATAGGGAAACCAAACACAAACAAAAGTAATTCATACAAGACAATTTGCCAGGAGGAGACCATTTCCATTTCACTTCATGAGATCTATGCTGGAGGTTTTGATTAGCAAAAATAAGCTGTTCCAAAGAAAACCCAGCCCCATTCCCTGACAACAACCCTTGGTGGGTTCTGAAAACAGAACAAAGATTTATTCTATTTATTTACTTGTTGACTCAGTTGGATTTATAAAGCTAATAAAAAGCACCCGGTTTGGTTCTGTAGCAAAATATTTATACTGACAGATAACGACTCAGCCACACAGCCAAGTCTCTCTCAAAATTTAGTACAGGATAGTGGTAAGGGAATTCTCAGGCTTGAAAAGAGCTCCTTCACTCAGTTTTCAGCAAGAAGACGACGGGAAACAAACTGGAGCAAGCTTTTCTAGTTCAAAACAAACCAGGAAATAATTTTTGAGAACAATGGGGGGAGAAGACCGAGGTAACTACTGACCAGTGAGCTTGACATTGGTACCAGGAAAGGTCCTAGAATAGATAATTAAACAGTCATTCTGTGAGCAGTTAGAAAAGAATGCTGTGACTACTAAGACCCATAATGGGTTTCTCAAAAATAAGTCATACCAAATGAATCTCATTTCTTTTCCTGATAAAAGCTTGATTGATCAGGGGAATTCTGTGGATGTAGTGTATCTTGATTTCAGGAGGGCTTTTGACAAAGTCCCCCATGATATTCTTGCAGAGAAGCTGGTAAAATGTGGACTAGATGATGTAATTGTTGGTGGATTTGTAGCTAGTTGACTGTCAAAATTCAAACAGTGCTCACCAATGGTTCTTTGTCATCCTGGGAAAAAATGGCCAAATGAGGTGCCACAAGGTTCTGTCCTGGGCCCGTTGTTGTTCCTGGGCCCATGAACCCCATGGCACTCACATGTGTCTTCCCTTGGGCCCAAGAAATTAGTGCCTCTCAGGTTATCCCACCAATCCAACAGTGCAGGGACTGCAGCAGATTGGAGACCACAAAGTAAAAGTGGAACACCTGTCCTCGGGTCAGAGGTTTGACCCTTGGAGAGCTTGTACCTCTCCAACAAAGGGGATAGAGCCAAGAAGAGGTGGACTGGAGGCAGAGGCTCAAAAGGCCGCTCACCTCCAGACTTCATTGTAGTTGCTCCCTGAGAGCTCTCCTTGGTGTTGCAAGAACTGCATTACTTTACCCCACTGGTAGGCAAACTAAGGCCCGGGGGCTAGATCTGGCCCAATCGCCTTCTAAATCTGGCCCGCGGGCAGTCCGGGAACCAGCGTGTTTTTACCTGAGTAGAATGTGTCATTTTATTTAAGTTGCATCTCTGGGTTATTTGTGGGGCATAGGAATTCATTCTTTTTATTATTATTTTCCAAAATATAGTCCGGCCTAAGGGACAGTGGACCGGCCCCCTGCTGAAAAAGTTTGCTGAGCCCTGCCTTACCCTGTCTGTGGACTTACTAAATGGGACCTGAACAGGACACCCACGTCCCATCCACAACTGTGCTGTGTTCTGGCCATTTTAATAAATAGATAAATATAATTCTGCTGGCATGCGTATTCATTAGCAAAATGGCTCTGTAGGGAGATTCTGCGGGCATATTTGTGTTGGAGACAGAGACAGCATATCTGATTTTCTGCTTGTGAGGCTCCTGGTGAATCCTAAAGTCAGGTGGCATAACTCCATAATAGGGTTGCATCCTAAGACCGAAGTGTGCCCTGTCAGTGCAAGCATTTACATTTGCACAGTAGAACTCCCCTCTCCCTTCCCATGCACAGTCTGCACACTCCCAAATCTGCTGTGGAGAATTGTGTGAACTCCTAGAACAAATTTAGTGTGTGTGAGGGGAGGAGGGGGGAAGTTCCATTGTGTACACATAGATCCTTGTGCTGATGGGACATGTTCGTTGGATACCGCCCCTAATTTTAATTTCCCTCCCCTCTTGTTTAATAGCTTCTTTGGCATTTGTTGTGGCCAAGCAGTAGGACAAATCAAGTATTTGATAGATTCTTTGTTACTATTTTGATGTTTATCCTCATTCTCACAATTTTATTTTTTGAAAGCTGTTTTATAAGTGTTAGCGCCATGAGGAAACTTGAAGGAGAATTCTGCATTTTTCATTTATACTATTTTGTGTTTCTTTAGTGCAACTGAAGGACTACACTGTGTAGATATAATGTATGGGACTTTACTGGTTAGTTTTTGCATTGTGATGGCTGATCATTGGCTCAGAACTTTTTGTGTATATATGTTAAAGGGAATACAAATTGAGAAGTTAATGTGCATAATAATTAACCATTGGGCACAGTCACTAGGCCTTGTGGAAAATGTGCACATACAGTAATTTTTCCATGAAGATGGAATTGTGTACATTTTCCTGTCAATGTAAATAATCCCCAACAGGCCTTGGGGAATGTGCATATAGTAGTAGAAGAAGAAGAATTTGGATTTGATATCCCACTTTATCACTACCCTAAGGAGTCTCAAAGTGGCTCACAATCTCCTTTCCCTTCCTCCCCCACAACAAACACTCTATGAGGTGAGTGGGGCTGAGAGACTTCAGAGAAGTGTGTCTAGCCCAAGGTCACCCAGCAGCTGCATGTGGAGGAGCGGGGACGCGAACCCGGTTCCCCAGATTACGAGTCTACCGCTCTTAACCACTACATTGTGTACATATCTCAACTGCATTTTGTACATTCCCTGGTCAATATGCATAGTCGCCAAGAAACATGCCTTCCCCCATATTTCTTGTTCAGATGTGCAGTCTATGCTTTCTGGGCTGCTTCTGGCTTGCTGTCTAATCTTACATGACTCACAATGTATCCTTCCATTCATCAGCAAAACAAAAGGAAGAAGTGGGTCAGGGCTCCAGATAAATATTTATTTATTGTTTATTAAATTTATATCCTACCCTTCCTTCAGAGGAACCCTTTTTTCTACAGTCCAGCCCCCCTTTAAACACTCTCACTTGTTCCCCAGTCAGCTGAACAGTGTGAGGGAATTTACAGGAAGATGAAACTTTTATCCCTGCCACAGTTCTAATGGACCCTCCCCAATATTTCATCAAATGAGAAAGTGCCTATCCTCCTTGAGGCCTGGTGAATGTGCACACTGGCTGGATATTATGCAAATTCAAAAAAATGAGGGGTGCTAACAAGTTGTAACATGACCTGGGAATTCCAAAGATATTTGAGCTTAATAAATATAACTTAGTTTTGCTTGATAAGTAAAATGTGTGTGAAATGGCATAGAAATAATTAAAAATGATTGCTAAATACTTGCAGTTTTATGTAATTTTTTAGCATTACCTTACATTTTCAGAAGGTAAAATTAAAATTCTTTGGTTTTCCAGAAGCAGCTTATGTGCTTCTTCATTAAACGGAGACAAGTTAAATCTTGTCTAGCCACAAAAATAATAGCAGATGTGAATTCCTCACACCCCAAAAAATATTTTTAAGACCCTTCCCTGAAGAAATTTGCAAAAGTTAAGTTTCACCCCGCAAAATGACACAAAATGATAGGTTGTTATTTGCAACCTATGTTCCAAAGTTGTTGCCGTTATTTGCATTTGTTATCAAGTTATAAAAAAAGTGTTTGGAATGGCATTCCACCCAGCTTTCTGTTTCCAATGCTCTTGCATTATCTCCATAGCTCAGTGTCACCTTGTCTTGTAGCAAAATAACATTCTTAGATGGTAACATGTGATATTCTTAACAGTAGCTGGAAAGCAGACTTGAAGCTGTTTTCTGTTTAAAGATTATTATTTGTCTGTGGCACCGCGAGACTCTTTAAGAACTCCCTTAAAAACCACACTACTTAAATAATTCATTTCTCTTGAAACTATACACTGCAATCCTTAATTCCAAAACTCTTGCAATGGTGTATTTAAAAGACTGGAATGCAATTCCAGGCCGCTTCTTGTATCCTGGTCCCTCAGTAAACCTCACGAACAAACAAGGAATGAGAGAATTTCATTGTGGGAAAGAATGTGAATGAGAGTTATTTCATTTTATACTTGCTTTGGGGAGACCAGACAAGGCGTCTTTACATTTGGAGACATGTCTGCCTTTGCTCAGCAATAAATAGGTTGGTATTTGACCCTGTTATCCCCCCTCTTCTCAAGGTCAGGGGTCAACAGCACCGTGCTGCTCAACCCTGTGAATAGAGGAGCTATAATTGCTGAAGGGTTGTTTTGGTGGCTAGTCACATGGAAGTAACAGCAGGGAATGTTTCGCCTTCCCTTCATACTTAGCATATTTAAATGCCTACGGCTGGTTGGTGATGAACTACTCGAATCGACCAACTTTCAGAGGAGCTGTAAAGAATTTATGAGAAAACTTATGATCAGGGAGATGCCTGAGATGGAACCCAGATTCTAAGGGGTTTTGATTCATAGCCTGAAGATATTAATGCTGTATGGTAGTTTCAGTTGCTCCATCTGTATCTTACTGATATATTACCCAGTGTTAGAATTTGGGATGTAAGGAGGCAGCAATTTCTGTTCTGTCCTGTGTTTGCCGCAATCAGTGCTGTTTCCATCCAGTCTGCTGCAGTTCAGCTTCTGCTAAAATCTTTGCTAGTGGTTTTGCTATCTGCTATGGCCAAAGGTAACGTAATTCATTAAGTAATCATTTTCACTGCATCTCAATAGAAGGGAAACAACAAGAAATGCAGAAAAAAATAATGTAATTGTTTACATGTTTGTGGACTCAGAAGTGGTAATAGTGTGATTTCTGATCCTGACCTCTGATGAACATGCAAATTGCAACAATTTCTGATCTCGTTTCCATTTCTGACAGAATTTTCCAGCAACCTTAGTTAGAATACCTCTTTTTGTAGTTGAGGTGCCAACATAATTTCAGGTACTCAAAATAGGGTTATTTTGGCAAGGGGTGCAGCATGGATAATGCTTCATATAGCATTTTGTATCAACGGAGGCCTCCCACACATTTTAGAACCCTGATTTTCTACAATGGGCTCCCCACTGCAGACAGCTGCATTCCATGAGTTGGAAGGCCTTGAAAACAGCAACAGAGAGAAGGTAGAGCTACCACACTCACACCACTGTCCCTCATCACATGTTTAATTTAGCCCTATTTGGAACACCTGAGGGAGGGTGCTAAATTCTTTGGGTTCTTCAAAAATCAAGGTTAAAATGTTACCAATAACGAGTGATTTAATGGAACCAAGAATGAGTGATCACATAGCGAGTGATCACGAGCAAAATGCATGAAAAACCACACCTTCTCAAATGTAAGACTGTAAGGAAAACCAAAGGTCCATCTGGTCCAGCATCTTAGAATCATAGAATCATAGAATCATAGAGTTGGAAGAGACCACAAGGGCCATCGAGTCCAACCCCCTGCCAAGCAGGAAACACCATCAGAGCACTCCTGACATATGGTTGTCAAGCCTCTGCTTAAAGACCTCCAAAGAAGGAGACTCCACCACACTCCTTGGCAGCAAATTCCACTGTCGAACAGCTCTTACTGTCAGGAAGTTCTTCCTAATGTTTAGGTGGAATCTTCTTTCTTGTAGTTTGTATCCATTGCTCCGTGTCCGCTTCTCTGGAGCAGCAGAAAACAACCTTTCTCCCTCCTCTATGTGACATCCTTTTATATATTTGAACATGGCTATCATATCACCCCTTAACCTCCTCTTCTCCAGGCTAAACATGCCCAGCTCCCTTAGCCGTTCCTCATAAGGCATCGTTTCCAGGCCTTTGACCATTTTGGTTGCCCTCCTCTGGACACGTTCCAGTTTGTCAATGTCCTTCTTGAACTGTGGTGCCCAGAACTGGACACAGTACTCCAGGTGAGGTCTGACCAGAGCAGAATACAGTGGCACTATTACTTCCCTTGATCTAGATGCTATACTCCTATTGATGCAGCCCAGAATTGCATTGGCTTTTTTAGCTGCTGCGTCACACTGTTGGCTCATGTCAAGTTTGTGGTCAACCAAGACTCCTAGATCCTTTTCACATGTAGTGCTCTCAAGCCAGGTGTCACCCATCTTGTATTTGTGCCTCTCATTTTTTTTGCCCAAGTGCAATACTTTACATTTCTCCCTGTTAAAATTCATCTTGTTTGTTTTGGCCCAGTTCTCTAATCTGTCAAGGTCGTTTTGAAGTGTGTTCCTGTCCTCTGGGGTGTTAGCCACCCCTCCCAGTTTGGTGTCATCTGCAAATTTGATCAGGATGCCCTTGAGTCCATCATCCAAGTCGTTGATAAAGATGTTGAATAAGACCGGGCCCAAGACAGAACCCTGTGGCACCCCACTAGTCACTCTTCTCCAGGATGAAGAGGAACCATTGATGAGCACCCTTTGGGTTCGGTCAGTCAGCCAGTTACAAATCCACTGAGTGGTAGCATAGTCAAGACCGCATTTTACCAGCTTCTTTACAAGAATATCATGGGGCACCTTGTCAAATGCCTTGCTGAAATCAAGGTAGGCTACATCCACTGCGTTCCCTTCATCTACCAGGCTTGTAATTCTGTCAAAAAACGAGATCAGGTTAGTCTGACATGACTTATTTTTCAGAAATCCATGCTGACTATTGGTGATCACAGCATTCCTTTCCAGGTGCTCACAGACTGTTTGCTTAATGATCTGCTCCAGAATCTTCCCTGGTATTGATGTCAGACTGACTGGGCGGTAATTATTTGGGTCCTCTCTTTTCCCCTTTTTGAAAATAGGGACAACATTTGCCCTCCTCCAGTCTGCCGGGACTTCGCCTGTTCTCCAGGAATTCTCAAAGATGACTGCCAGTGGTTCTGAAATCACATCTGCCAGTTCTTTTAATACTCTTGGATGCAGTTCATCTGGCCCTGGAGACTTGAATACATCTAGACTAGCCAAGTATTCTTGTACTATCTCCTTAGTTATTCTGGGCTGTGTTTCCTCTGCTGAATCATTTGCTCCAAATTCTTCAGGTCGGGCATTGTTTTCTTTATCGGAGAAGACTGAGGCAAAGAAGGCATTGAGGAGTTCAGCCCTTTCTGTGTCCCCTGTTTGCATTTCACCATCTTCTCCTCTGAGTGACCCCACTGTTTCTTTGTTCTTCCTTTTGCTACGAACATACCCATAAAAGCCTTTTTTGTTGCTTTTAACCTCTCTAGCAAGCCTGAGTTCATTCTGTGCTTTAGCTTTTCTGACTTTGTGTCTACACGTGCTGGCTATTTGTTTGAATTCCTCTTTGGTGGTTTCCCCCCTTTTCCATTTTTTGTACACATCCTTTTTTAATCTTAACTCAGTTAAAAGTTCTTTAGATAGCCACCCTGGCTTCTTTAGGCACCTTCCATGTTTCCGTCTCATTGGTATTGCCTGAAGTTGTGCTTTTACTATCTCCCTCTTAACAAACTCCCAGCCATCATGAACTCCCTTTCCTTTTAGTATTACTGTCCATGGGATCTCACCCAGCACTTCCCTAAGTTTTATGAAGTCGGCTTTCTTAAAGTCGAGAAATTGAGTCCTAGTATGCTTGGCTGCTCCTTTCCGCTGTATAGTAAACTTCAGAAGAGCATGATCACTCGCGCCTAATGATCCTTCCACTTCTACCCCACTAACCAGGTCATCAACATTGGTTAGGACCAGATCTAAAATGGCTGTTCCTCTTGTAGCTTCTCCCACTTTCTGGACAATGAAGTTGTCTGCAAGGCCAGTGAGGAATCTGTTTGACCTTATGCTCTTGGCTGAGTTTGACATCCAACAAATATCCGGGTAATTGAAGTCCCCCATTACTACTATCTCCCTTCCTTTTGCATGCTTGGCCATCTGTTCCAGGAAGGCATCATCTATGTCCTCCGTTTGGCTTGGGGATCTATAGTAAACTCCCACAATGAGGTCACTGTTATTCTTCTCTCCCTTAATTTTGACCCAAATGCTCTCACTTTGGCTTTGAGGTTCTAAATCTTGGATCTCTTCACAGGTATACACATCCCTGACATATAACGCCACTCCTCCTCCTTTCTTGTCTGGTCTGTTTCTCTGAAATAGATTGTATCCCTCCATTATTACATTCCAATCGTGGGACTTATCCCACCAGGTTTCAGTGATGCCTATTATGTCATATTTAGTTTGCTGTACCAAGAGCTCAAGCTCATCTTGTTTATTTCCCATACTTTGCGCATTAGTGTACAGACATTGAAGTCCATTAATCATTCCCCCGTGTCTCTTATTTAAGGATTTTTTCCTCCCACCACTAGGTCTGCGTGCTGTTTGCTCCATTCGGTCTATGACATTTGGATGATCATCTTCATCAATTGATAGACTCCTACCTTCAGGAGCACTGTCTCCCTCCCCCACATTAGTCAGTTTAAAGCCCTCCTGATGAGGTTTCTGAGATTTTTTGCAAAAACATTCCTACCAACCGTTGTGAGGTGCAGCCCATCGCTTGCCAGAAGTCCATCTTCAAGAAACTGCATTCCGTGATCTAAGAATCCAAACCGTTCCTGTTTACACCATTTGCGAAGCCAGTTGTTCACTTCCACTATTTTTCCCTCTCTCCCTGGGCCACGTCGTTCAACTGGGAGGACAGATGAGATGACAATTTGTGCATTTAATTGCTTCAATTTCCTGCCCAGAGCCTCGTAATCTCTTTTGATCTTCTGGAGGCTATTGCTTGCAGTGTCATTGGTTCCCACATGAACCAAGAGGAAGGGGTATTTGTCAGTGGGTTTTATGATTCCTTGCAGTCGTTCAGTTACATCTTGGATCTTAGCCCCGGGGAGACAGCACACTTCCCGAGACATCTTGTCAGGCTCACAGATCACTGCTTCTGTTCCCCTCAGTAGGGAATCCCCTATCACCACTACACGCCTCCTCTTAGGTCTGGTCGGGGTTCTTCCGTGAGCTGTCCGTTCCAAGGTCGCCTGCACATTCCCTGAAGACTGCCTTTGCTGCTCGTCTTCATATACCTGATCGACTGTAATGAGGGAGAGATCCTCAAATGGAGTCTGCTCTTCGTCTTCCATGCTAGGGGAAAGGACCTCAAAGCGATTGCGTATTTCTAAACAATCAGAGCGAACCCTGGGCCTCCTACTTCTTTGAGTCACGTTTCTCCATATATCTGGCTCCTGTGTTGGTGAACTAGCCTCCTTCTCAGGGGAGTCCCCTGTCTCCTCCTTGGTGGAGACGGTGTGCTCTGTTGCTTCCAAGAAGAGCTCCAGCTCTCTAATTCTTTGGAGCGTAGCTACACGTTCCTCCAGTTGCTGGACTTTGTCTTTTAAGAGGGCAATCAACATGCAATTGCTGCAGGTAAAGCTGCCTGCAACCTTTGGCAAGATGGCGAACATTGCGCAGGAACCACAGGCGACTGCAGCTGTTCCCTCACCCTCCATCTTGAGAAGGTGTCGTTGGGGGTGACTACAGCGGTCCTCCATCATAAAAAGCGTGAAGACAGGACAAATAAATCCCCCCAAATAAACCTATATCTCCCCCAACAAACGTTTGAGACTAGCTCCCCTAAATCTAAAAGATGGATCAAACTGCGCGCGCCGCTAGGCGCGCGCCGCTGCCCTACAAGCTCTGACAAGCTCCTCCCACAGCTAATCCCCTACCTCAACAGAAGCCCTGCCCCCTCTGACCTTTGCACAGAGAAAGCAGCTAATCAGCCACAAGAAACTCACACAAGAAAACCCTTTTTGTTCCTTCTTGATCTCACAGTGGCCATCCAGATGACTGTGGAAAACCTGCAAGCAGGATCCATGCAGAAGAGCACTCTCCCCTCCTGATGATTCTAGCAACGGGTACTGAGAAGCATACAGTCTTTGACTGCAGAGGCATTAGCCATTGATAATGCCCTGAAACATTTATCCTCCACGAATTTGTCCGATTCTCTTGTCTAATTCACCCAGGTTGGTGACCACCAGTGTTTCCTGTGGGAATGAGTTCCACAGTTCAGCTATATGTTGTGTGAAGAAGCACTTTATTTTAACTGTCCTGAATCTTCCAACATTCGGCTTCTTTGGATATTCACAAGTTCTTGCGTCATGAGAGAGTGAGGAAACCTTTTCTCTACCCGCTTTCTCTGTGCCATGTCAAACCTTTAGGTGATCGATAATTCTGAAGGAATGGCAGGTGGAATTTTTTTTAAAAAAAAGAACCTCACTGCTTATAGAACTAAAGATGGAACTGAAGGTTTCATATGCACCTACTATTTAGAATTCTCAAGCCCCTGCCTTTTCTGAAGGCGATGTAAGAGACTACATATTTTTTAGCATGTTTATACGAGTTAAAGCTAAGTAGGAGGTTATACACCTGTATTTTGTTTCATCTATTCCATATTTTATTTTCGACATACTGCTATGTGTTCTCCTCATGACCTCCACAGCTGGTTGATTGACTCTCGTCCTCCTTTGCATTTTTTCCAAGGATAAAAGAGTAACAGCCGGGGGTGGGAATGGGCATGCCGCAAACAGCATATGGCAGGAGACTTATATAATGATTAAGAAGGTTGTGTGGAGGAAAGCCACAAAGATGCCAGTAGAAGGAGGCTTCAGGCAGATATAGGGACGTCTGGCTAGGAAGAGGGTCCAGGACTAATTCCCTGCACCGAAAGAAGCTTGTAGCTCAAGAGACCAATTAAACAATATTGCCACAAAAACCCACCCTGAATTCCATTGGCTTAAGCAAAAGAGAAATAAAGCTCAAACATTATTGACATGAAGGCTCACAGTCAGGAGACAAGAAAGAACTTTGCTCCTGGGCAAGTGGGACAAGACAGGTAATGCTCCATTCAGAATAAAAGCTGATGAAGTTCTGAAAGGCTGCAAATACATTTGCTGTGATTTGGCTCAGTTTTGAGTCTGAAATTCATCCAAAACTTCAAAGAGATTAGAATTTCTTCCTTCCTTCCTTCCTTCTTCTTGTTTTTTTTTGTTTTAAAGGATTCAGCAGCTGCACCTTCCAACCTTTTGAAGCCATGAGTAGAAAACAAAATTAACATCGGCAACACCAAAGAGAAATAATGATTCTTGTTCACCCAGGGTTCTAAAGTATCTGTGCAGAAGTTCAAATACAGGGCAATTAATCAGTTTAGGCTGCAGTCCTGTTCACACTCAGTGACTTACTGTCAAGAAAGCAGGCATAGAATTGTACAGTGGTACCTCAGGTTACAGATGCTTCAGGTTACAGACGCTTCAGGTTACAGACTCCGCTAACCCAGAACCTCGGGTTAAGAACTTGGCTTCAGAATGAGAACAGAAATAACGCAGCGGTGGTGCGGCGGCAGCGGGAGGCCCCATTAGCTAAAGTGGTGCTTCAGGTTAAGAACAGTTTCAGGTTAAGAACAGACCTCCGGAACGAATTAAGTTCTTAACCCGAGGTACCACTGTACTCCCTGTGTGTGTGTATTTTAGCCCTCCATTTTGTTTAATTAAATATTTGGATACATTTAGCCTAGTTTTTTACAGCAGTTTCAGCTCCACCTGAGTGCCCCATTGCCATTTAAGAATGACAGGCTTATGGTGCTTCCGGAATGGGGTCCTCTAGCACTATCAATGTATTTGAGGGAGACTATATTCTGATGGCTGCTGCAGAGCTGGTCCACAGTAGCAAAAAGAAGGAATAATCACTAGGCAGACACAGGAGGCTTACAAAAGGATGATGATGTTTAGTCATTGAATGCTACCAAAAGAAAAGACTGATAGGGAATGATTTGCTGTTTAGACAATGGAAACTTAATTCAGTCCCACAAGTGTTAATGTGAATGCATGTTTTCCTTTATCTAAAAGAAAGAGAAACTGTAATCTGTCCATAGGATACAGGTCTAGATACTGATTTCTACAAGAGACATGAACTTGGCATAGATCTCACTGGGACACATGTAGTTTAAAAATAATTACTCTCCATGTATTACAAATACTTTGCTGGAAGGGAAACGGCTCCTGCCTCAGAACAAAAATAGTCTTTCATTCTTACAGAATTCATCTCTCTAACAAAAAGTGTTTTCTTTAATTAGCAAGCCACAGACACACAGTGATTATAGAAGCCCAACAAGACAGTAAAAATTACTCTTAGTAGTTTGGCCAAACTGAGACAATTTAAACTCCAGCAATTAATAGTACTGAAAAGTGTGTACAAAGGAAAAAAAGAAACAATTTCACAGCCTACTGTAACTAAGTCCCCCACCCCCCAAAAAAACATTCATAATGTGAACAGAATTTTCTGCTCATTTAACTGAAACTTGGAGCTAGTTCACCCATGCATGTGCATTAATCGTTAGTTTAGAATTTATAGCTAAATGTATGAACTGGTTTCATTTGGGGGGGGGTATATGTTGTTTGAACTGATATTAAGGGAACTGAATGTTCATCTGTGACTTTGGATCTGGTGGCTTTGTCTTGCTGAAGGCTGACCAGTGGTGCTGGTGAGATGAATTAATAGGATCTCCTCAGTTCACTCACATGACTAACAATGCTACCGTTGTGGGGCCTGAGTGCTACCGTTGTGGGGCCCGTTGTGGTGCCTGAGTGGTGTTGCCAATCTGGGTAGTTGTGGTATTTTTTCCCCTCCTCAGATATACCTTCACAAAACCAGAATTTAATTAACCTCCTTAAATAAAGTTGTTAACCATTTAAACACATTTAGTGTCTTCATTACTGGTGTCAGGCAAGAAGGATTTCCTCTCATATCGGCTGCAGATGTGCGATAAACTGGTCAATCTGCATCTCATCACTCACCTGACCTCCAGTTGCTGTCATTTATCAGGAGGTATCAAGGGAGAGGCAAAGTGGCTGTAAAGTTAGGGTGGTGCCAATACAGTGCATTGTCTCCAAGAGTGTGTCTGCACCACACTGCCCTCACCACCACCTCGCCTCTTGCCATTGACCTTGTCAGGAGTGCGTGCAGGAGCCAGGCCCTGTGACCAGTAGGACTCTGCAGGACTGGGGCCTTCCTAAGTTTGTTCTGTGGCCGCACAGGTGAGGCCGATTGGTAACTCACAGCACCTGGTGGCAAGAGCCAGAAGGAATATAAGGTCAGCATTTCCCTTGCTCTTTGCCACAGCAACACATTCCCTGCCTTGCTGTATTTGGCTCCTTGCTTCTTGAGCCTCAAACCCCTGACTTTGTGACTCCTTGCTCCTCGGACCCCTGACTTTGTGACTCCTTGCTCCTCGGACCCCTGACTTTGTGACTCCTTGATCCTTGGACCCCTGACTTCGCGGCTCCTTGCTTCTTGATTCTCGGACCCCTGACTTCGCGGCTCCTTGCTTCCTGACCCTCGGACCCTTGGCTTCTTGACTCCCGGCTCTCTGACCCTCGGACTCTTGGCTTCCTGACTCCTGGTTTCTGGACTCCCGTTCCTGCTCCCACCCCACCATCTTGCCCCCCATCCCGACGTCCCTAGCCTGGACTTAAGTCACTCGTGAACTGGACCGTGACAGACCTCCTGGGAAGCAGCAGCAACTTGGCAGACCACAGGTCAGGTGAGGAGTGGTGGCTCACTGCGCACTCTTTGCTACTGCATATATTTTCACATATATGAAAGCAGTGGATGGGGATACACCCTGCTTCTATGTATTTTGAAGAAAACGTAGTGATTTTTATGTTCACATAACTTTCCATAGCCAGTGAGTTAAACATGTATTGGGGTATTTATATGAGAGAAGCTGTCCTTAGAATAGGGGTGGTTTTTTTGATTGTTTTTGTCTAACTGCAACAACAAAAATATAGCCATATTGCAGCTGCCGATAAGGTTTTCCATTCAAGCAAGGTAAATGTTCTCCATATAACTCAGCAACCATGGCAGGCAGATAAAATGAAAAGTGCATTACAAAGACTGAAGAAAAGTTCTATTTTCTATATACTTCGTTAAAGCGCGATTTTGTTCACTTTCAAAACTTATTCTCCAAACCCCTCCAAACATCAGAGAATATATAATAGACGGATGAGGTGATGTTTGAATGGAGTGATTTCCTGGTTCCCAGTTCATTACTGTCAGCCGCAGTGCTGTAGCAGCTCTTGAACAATGTTTCTTAGGCGCCATCATTATACCATTTTAAAGAGTCATGGCTTCACCCACAGAATCCTGGGAAGTGTAGTTTGCTAAGAGTGCTGAGAGTTGTTAGGAGACCCCTATTCCCCTCACAGAACTACAGTTATCAGGGTGCTGTTTCAATCAACTCCTCTTCCCAGGGATCTCTGGGAACTGTAGCTGCTGTGAGGAGAATTGGGGTAGCAACTCTCAGCACACTTAACAAACGACACTTACCAGGATTTTTTGGGGAGGAAGCCAAGACTGTTTAAAGTGGTGTGATACTGCTTTAAATGTGTAGTGCAGATGGGGCCTTAACAAGAGTTCTGACATGAATAAGCATCCTCCAGGGCAGTCTTTTCCAAGCTGGTGCCAATGGCCATGGCCAATGACCATGATGGCTCTGCCCTGTTTCTGAACACCAGTTGTTGGGAGCTGCAGGAGGTGCTTGAGGGTTTCCTCCGGGGATCTGGTTGGCTACTGTGTGAATAGGATGCTGAAGTAGATGGGTCATTACTTCTTATGAACTTAAGGTTTCCAGCAACTAGGATTCATTAGCATATTGCCTCTGACAGTGGAGGAAGAACATATCCATCAGGGTTAGCAGCCATTGATAACTTTACCCCCCATGAATTTGTGTAATCCTTCTTTAAAGCCACCCAAGTTATGAGAGTGCATTCCAACGTTTATCTCTGCAATGTGTGAAGAAGTAATGATGAAGACGTGACAATGCTTATGTAGTCACAAGAACCTTGCACATACACTGTGTCAAAGAATGCAAGTTTGCTACCCTCCTCTTCCCCCCTCCCTTATACTGCAAACAACAGTGGTTCCCAGTTAGCTAACTACTACAGGGCCCCTGGTTTTCAGAAGCCAAGCCATGAATCTCTTATTTTTGAAAATGTAGGTATCTCTATTGAAGTTTTTGTTACGTGAATGGTGCCATGGACCTCCTGAGTGAGTTATGTGGACCCCCTGGGGTCTGCGGATCACCAATTGGGAACCACTGGTATACAACATTAATGGAATATAACTGATCTGTAGAAAGGACTTTATGATCTGAAAATAGAGACGATGTCTGTAGAAGAAGAGGAGGAAGAGTTTGCATTTGATATCCCACTTTATCACTACCCGAAGGAGTTTCAAAGCGACTAACATTCTCCTTTCCCTTTCTCCCCCACAACAAACACTCTGTGAGGTGAGTGGGGCTGAGAAGACTTTAAAGAAGTGTGACTGGCCCAAGGTCACCCAGCAGCTGCATGTGGAGAAGCGGAGACACAAACCCGGTTCCCCAGATCCCCAGAGTCTACCGCTCTTAACCACTACACCACAGTGGCTTCTTTTGCAGCCCAAGGAAATCTTTACTTAATAATAATAACACCACTGCCGATTCACCAGAGGGGAGGGGATTAGTAGACAGGTGTTCAAGATTTAAGGAGGTACCCTCCCCCTCGCAAACAACCCACTGAAGACTGGGTGGTTAATATCCATGGAACACTGATCAACGTTTTGTGATGGGGAATAGGAAACTGAGTGGGAGAGAGCAATGGAATGAAGGTTACTGGAGAAGAGCATGGCTGACTCACTGGATTAAGAGGCAGGTGCTCTCCACGATTTGCAGCATTTTGTTCCAAGTCCCACTTGAAAGTAATTCATACAAACATTACCTTAAAAAAAGAAAGACTAGTTACTGGGTTTTATTTTTATTTTTACTTTGTGCATCTGCAAGGCAGGGAGAGGAGATGGAGTACTGTAGAATATCGTGAAGGAGGCCCCTCAAAAAATAAAATAAATGGAGTTGGATAAGAGTCCTGCAACCAAGAAAATATTAAGGTATTCCAGTCTGCTGCTTTCTGGGCATTGATGGGGAAAAGAGACAATTTTGATTATGATAATTTGTATACTGGAAAGATTTTATTCACCAACATTGTATAAATGTGTGCATTTAAAGCAACATAGTACAAATGGGCTAAATGATCAAAACAAGGATACCTTACAATGACTGCTGATATTAATGAGGGGGACAAAACCATTCAGACACAGCCCACATTCTGGCTAGTTGAGATCTTTTTTCCCCCTTCCATCGGCAGATGTTCCTTGTTATATAAAACTGTGCTTAATTATCTACATCATTAGTGTGATGGGAGATAAATGCTGCCTACCAGGAGTTCACATAACAACATTTGACTCCCTTCTCCAAGGAAGCTGAGGCACACCTGACTCCAAAGGAGGAGCTGTGGTTGCTCTCCCGTTAATGTCCCTTTTAAAATGTCTATTTTTGTTTTGCTTGCTAGGACCATATTAAAAAAAAGCAAACGAGGACCATGTTGCTCCACATGTCAAAAGCAGATGACACAATACTTTTTGGGTGCTTCCACGCAGCAGTTTATTGTGGATGCTTGTGTATGCTTGTGCATACAAGTTTTGCATTGCATCCTGATGACATTATCCTTATTTTTTAAAATGCTTTCCCGTTTTTTAAAATTTATCTGGATTGATGACTAAATAATCCCTCCCTTTTTTGCAGAAAAAAAATCTGGACTAAATGAGAAAAATATGGGATGGCATTTTGATGAGGATGATGTATGGATATTGTGCAAACAAATCCACACCCCTTGTTGCTCTTGAAGATGCCCACAAGCTTCTTTTGTATTTATTCCTCACTCCCCTCCCCTTCCCCATCATCAATTTCCCATCTTTTCCTTCTATTCCCATTTGTACTCATTTGAGCAGGAATAGTTAACTTTTTTCAGGT
The DNA here is from genome assembly GCF_027172205.1 of Podarcis raffonei. Taxonomy (NCBI): domain Eukaryota; kingdom Metazoa; phylum Chordata; class Lepidosauria; order Squamata; family Lacertidae; genus Podarcis; species Podarcis raffonei. Next base: position 61,411,073 of record NC_070606.1, on the reverse strand, counting down.
TGAGGGCCACAGTAACCCATTGCCAATGCTCTCTGGACACATTTGGGGATCTCTCTCTCTCTGTCATGAAAACCTTTTGGCTGAATCACTGAATCACAGCCACATGTAAGTGGTCAGAGAAGCAAGTGTTATTAGATATAAATTTAATAATAATAGTAATATAATAATAATAATTAATAATTCTTTTATTAATATCCCGCCCTCCCCAGCCGAAGCCAGGCTCAGAGCGGCTAACAACAGTAAAATTAACACAGTTTACATAAAATCACAATCAATTAATTGAAATACATTCTAAAATCAATTCATTCTAAAATCAATTCAAAATCAAATTAATGGCAACCATTGGGTTAGAGTGCTATGAGGATTACAGAAGGAGGGGGTTAGACTATTTAAAATAGGCAAGGTCTTTTGGGACCTTGGGGAGGCCACAAAACTGTCTGACATTACATTATCTCAGTGGCATACCTGTGGGAACAGTCAGTAAAAATACAATGTGTTAATGATTTTATTTTAAAACTATTTAAAAGTGGACAACTTTGTGGTGAGAGGCTTGGACAACATTTTTTTGTCCTCACAGTATCACAGTGAGGAATCTATGAGAACAGTCTTTTTAAAAAGTTTATTAAATAAGAATTTAATTTAATTTTGGGGCATCTTGGGGCAGAAATAAACTTTTTATGGAATGAAAACACAGCAAAGGGCCTATAGGAGTAGTATATTCTTTTACATAAAAAAATAAAAATGGGGAGTCTTGGGGTGCATGAAATCCACATGGGGTCTGTATGCAGCCAGTGGGCCACAGGTTAGACCCCCCCTGCATTGCAGGCAGGTTTTTTTGAGGCGTCCAAACTTTTGCAGCGCTGTTTCTGGATGAACTGTTTGTTCTGAGGCCAAGTGTCACACATGCTGCTCGATAACCTCTCTTGTGATGCGTGAACATCGATTTTCACTTAAGTTACAGAGATATAATTATACGGCATCTATAAACATGCTAATTGGTCAGAAAAATATACAGCTTTCCCCGGAGCTGAAAATATTGACACAGTAATTTCACCCCTTGTATCTAGAAATTGCCTGCGACTGAATGGCTGCGTCACTGGCCCTGCAACGAAAAGGACAGGGCTGCGGCAATCTGCATTTCTGACCTTTTCCTCCCCAATAAAATGCCAATAATTGCATCAGTTACCACTCAAAATAGAGCTAAATTGTCGGACCTGCCAACTGATACAAACACAAATTGGCAGGAGCCAGTTAAAGAGACGGTGTAATTAGAAGTGAGCTTGCTATAGCAACTAGTAATTGTATGTTTGGAACTGTATGCATGACTGTGAGCTCATTAGTATTTATTGAAATAATAATGCTGAGTGTACCGCTTGTTGGGTCCCGTGGAATTCCCCTGCACTTCCCATAGACTCCTATTCTGTTCTAATTATATGCAATTAGACATTAAAGGGACCGTGAGTAGGGTGGAAGCAGGAATTTGTCTGCCAGGATGTGTCTGGCCTCTAGGAAGTCTTGCTGTGCCCTGAGCTTTCCTTCTACTTTTGCCTGAAGTTTTCATTCCTTTTTGTAGGTGGGAAGTCAGGAGAAAAGGATCAAGATTCTGCATTCCAGGAACATGTTTGAAACCCTATTCAGGCTAGTGGGTGTTTCAGGAATGGGAAAGATCCTGTGGTATGGAATGGGGCTTAAATTGGACCAGGTCCTGGCTGGTCAGGCACTTTGTGGCAGGATGCTGGCCAAGGGTTGCTTGCAGAAATGTGGTGGAGCAGCTGTTTTGCATGCAGAAGACCCCCTGGCATTCCCAGGTAAGGCTATGAATGTGTGGAAACCTGGAGAGACACTGCCAGGCTGTGTGGACAGTACTAAGCTAAGACCAGTGGTCTGTCGTGGGTCACATCCACAGTCCACATTTAAATCACGTGACCTCCCACCGAAGAATCTTGGGAACTGTCATTCCCTCTTCTCAGAGCTGCTGTTTCCAGCACCCTTAACAAACTACAGTTCCTTGGGTTCTTTGTGTGCTTTAAACATATGTGACCTTGGTGGATGTATCCTTAGTTTGGTTTTTACCCCTGATGACAAGACTGATGGATCTGAAATAGGGAGGGTTTCTGTGACCTCGTTCCAACTTCCCCTTGTAGGAATGTAGGTTCCATGGGATGGTCTGCCCTTGAAGATTTATGGACTCCAATGGATTCCTGATTGCTCTGGGGGATTTTCTGGCGGATATAACTGACAATCCTGCCAAGACCCTCATCTCACTATTGAACAGTGAGAGGGCCATAGCTACGATAGCTCTGGAGTGCCCTCTCTGGCCATTGTGGAGTGCTATGGTGTAACAGGTTGGGCGATGCCTAGAACGTAGGTGGCAGAAATTCCTCTGCAAAGACAACCAAACACATGCTTTCACCTGCATGGCCACATTGCGCAGGTGAAAGTCCTTTCACGGGGCTTCCACTTGTAGGGTTTGTGGATAACTGCTGCCAGTCAACATATAAAGTACCAAGCTAGATGGAGCAACGGTCTGGCTCAGTATAAGACAGATTCCTATGTTCCTGCTCTTGACAACTGTCCCCATTTTGCAAAATGGGACTCCCTCCCGCAAGCAAAATTGTTGCATGGAGGGGATGGGGTGAAAAGAGAAGAGGAAAGATGGAGAGATAGAAGTTGAGTGTACATCTCCCTCCTCCTTTTCCCCAAATAGAATCACTTTCAGTGAGGTCATGCAGGGAATGAGTGGGCATGTGACTTTGCTGGCCCGGTATCCATGCAGTATCCCCACATTTGTGAACGTGCAAAAAAAAAACCCCTAGACTGTCTGATGTTCAGTTCATGGTCCATTAATTCTGAAGTACCAAGGATATGCCTTGAGGAGAAATGGTTTAATGGTATTCAGTCCTACATTAGCTCATCTTCTCCCCCCTCCAATAATTTACTTTAAGAAAACAATAGCCCATCTTTAATCTGCAGTATATTCCTTCCGAGTATTTCTTCATTGATGTGGAAGATATTATCTGTTGAGATCTATGTGTAAAGCTAAGTACAAATGATTTGCTTACCAACATCAAAGTGTGAAAAAGAACCATAGGATATTAGATTGCTTGGCAGCAAGCAGTATCTTCTGAATATTTATCTCTTTTCCTACAAAGTCAGTAACTGAATTCTTTAGGAGGTGTGATTTTTATTGAAACGTTATATAGAAGACAATGTACCATAGGAATTTTCCTTCGAAGCAAGTACAAACATTTTTACAAAATGAGGTTTAAGTTCAGCAGATTTCATTCTTCCCATAGCTTGCATACAAGCTAATTTTGAACTATGTGAGATGACAGTTAAAATATTTTCTTTTTGTGGTAGAAAATACATTGGCCCAATTTTGCTGCTACTTTAGATATACAGGATATAGATATAGCTCTGTAGGGCCCAGGATGGATGGTTGGATGATGATTATAATGGTGATATCAGTCTAATGCCCTTCGTCTGAAGATCTCAGGGCAGTTCTGAAGGATATTGTCATGCTGTGGTCAACTCATGCCATTCAACTAAATCGCTTAACTAGTGAAAGCTAGAGCAACGATTCCTGCTAGTGAAATGGGACTAGCAAAAAAAACCACTCTGGAGGGGCTGTAGAAACCCCAGAACAGCACATTGGGGGAAAGAGGGAATATTGTTCTGTTGGGCAAGCAGAAATGCTTGTGAAGAAGGAGCAATCTCCTTAGTGCTTTGTTGAATGCAAACCATTATTTGGAACATGGTATCAATAGCTGCTGTCGTGAAAATGATGGCATGGTCATTGCTATATATGGACCATGAATCGTTGACCAGCCAGTAGAGTTCTCCTTGAGGCAGGCAGGACAGCTCATTCCTCTTGTTTCAGCACTTTGGTTCACAGCAGAGGTCATTGGCAGGCTGGCACTAATCATCAGAAAGTGAAAATTGGGTAAATTCACCTTTAAACGAGAACTTAATCTAATTTATCCACCATCCTATTACGATTGGAAGAAAAAAAGAGAAAAAGAGAATCCGAAATTGTCCATCCCTATTTACACAGGAAAGCTTCCTGACAAGTTGTGGTCTAAGAAGGTGTGCCATATGACTTCACACTATCATGCATGAACTCTGCCTTTCAGGACAGTGTAACTTTCTGAGAAAGTTAGTCCTCTCTGCCCATTGGTCTCTTGTCTTACCTGCTGTCAGGAGTGTGTGCAGGAGCCAGGCCTTGTGACCAGTAGGACTTTGCAGGACTGGGGCCTTCCTAAGTTTGTTCTGGAGAGGCAAGGTGCAGCCGCATAGGTGAGGCTGCCTGGTAACTCATTGCACCTGGTGGCAAGAGCCGGGAAGGGATATAAGGTCAGCATTTCCCTTCGGCTCTTTGCCACAGCAACACGGTTCCTGCCTTGCTGCGTTTGGCTTCTTGGCTCCTTGCTTCTTGATCCTTGGACCCTTGACTTCGTGACTCCCTGCTTCCTGACCCTCAGACCCTTGGCTTCTGGACTCTCATTCCTGCTCCCACCCCGCCATCTTGCCCCCGGTCCTGATGTCCTTATCCGGAACTTTGATTGCCCATAGACCAGACCGTGACACCTGCTCATTGAAGGGAAGGGAAGGGAAGTATACAGTCCTAAACGTAGCCATACAGAGGTGTCCCAAGATGTTTTGCTCCCTGATGCAAAGGACAAGATTGTGTCCTTCCATTTTACATTGAACCTTCTAGAGCAGCAGTTTGGCTTCCACGCTAGCAATGGGGCAGCATCCCCCTCTACCTCACTGAAGAGTAGTAGGCTCCTTTAAGGAGTGGAGGGCAGAGCTCTGTTCTCCCAACACCAAGCTTGTCTCTCCTCCTCACCCCCAAGCACCCACTTCCACACTCTAGAAGTTCCACACTGTAGCTTTTGCAAGAAAAGGTTCCACCTCTGGCTTGGGAAGAGTAAGATTGTGCAGTACTACAGTCCAAGGGTCTTAGGGCCACGACATGTTGAGAAACCTTGAGAGAAAGGCTTTGTGCTATGTATGTAATATGACTCCAGGCACACATGTTGTGGGGAACTGGGGAAAGCTGAGCCATTCTCTAACAATGGCCTAGGCGTGACTACTGATATCTATCTAGGGATCTCCATAATGCTGTTGTATTGCTAGCTGAACCCACTAAACTTTGGGAAGAGAATGCATGGTTCAGCTGTTTTTAAAAACCAAGAGAACAATGAATGTGCTGTCTTCTCGTTGTAAATAAATAGCTGGGATATTTCTGCTTTCTAACAGCTGTAATTCTCCAGAAGTTTTAGACAGAAACTTGGAATTTGACAGGTCCAAGGTTGAGCAATAATAGACCAAGGTTGAACTGTAAATTGGCCAGGGACAATAGGCTTTGGTTGGTGAAAGTTGAACGAGTTTTTTTAAAAAGGGCATAGAGGAATAAAGCCCTGTGCAATGTAACTGACCCATAAATGTCATGGTGGTTTTGCAGATGCAAAAGTGTCATAATTATAGCAGTAATGGGGCCTTTCTTCTGATAAGTGCATTGAACAATCCACACAATACTGAAATACTTCATTTTCCTTTTTTCAAAGTAGTTTTAATAACTCGAGCATCCTCTAATGGAATTTTCTGTATGCCAGACATAAAGCTATGATACAGCAAACACATACTTATCCAGAGTCTTGCAGTTTGTTATTTATTGAATGTAGACGTCTGTGCAGTTATATCACTTACAATATAATTGGGGGGGGGGCAAGATTTGAAGAATACCTGTAGAATACATAACATAATTTCATGCATTCATGCAACAAACAACCCTTCTATAGATTTCTGCATTTCTAAATGTTTATTTGGGTATTTGTGAATCAGAGCAAACAACAATCAGACATAGGTTGCCGTTTGTTCTCCTGGGTGGGGTAGTATAAAGCACAACCAGTACAGCATACTCCTTTTGTTTCTGAACCTTGGTTCACAGTAATGGTCATTTGCAGACTGGCACTGGTGATCAAAAGTGAAAATTCACCTTTGAACAAGAAGTGAATCTAATTTCTCCACCATCCTATTAAAATGGGGGGGGGGAATACAACAGATTTGCTGATCCCTACTTACACAGGAAAGCTTCCTGACAAGTTGTGACTGCACACTATCCTGCACAAATTCCCTCTTTCAACACACTTGTGAAGATATGCTTTCAGAGGAGTCATGGAGGAAGCCATGATGACAATATTGAAAGATGTATAATAACCTGGAGGTTGTGCTAGAGAGAATCCCTGGAGAGGGATATGGATGCTACATAACTATCAGGCAGCTGAGAAGTGAAGAACTTGCTTGAATTAAGTGAGGTGCCTTCTCTCTCTCTCTCTCTCTCTCTCTCTCTCTGTTTGTGTGTGTGTGTTGTGTTGTGTTGTATGTGTGGTTGCTACTGTCTTGGTGCAAGGACTTGGGCAGGCATGCTTAAACCGTGACCTGCAGTATCCTCAGTCCCAAGATGCTGTGAGGGAAATCAGCACTGGGTACCAACTTGGCTTTCACCACCAACTATATGAGCTTGAATTGTGAGAGTCCCTGCGTAATGGCTTCTGCTTGTGTGCCTCTTAATTGGCTAACAAAGCTGCAATGGTGAAATACTATAATGATTTTCTACAAGTTCTTTGCTCAGTTTATAGAGGGTTTCATTTGTCATAAAAAGTCTTATTGAATGCTGTTGTTATACTGCATGGTTGAACTGATAAATAGATTTTATGGAATCTGACAAGTTATGATTCTGATGCCTGGGCACACTCCCAAGATTACACATATCATTCTATACACAAGGGCATGTGGGCAGCTGTGTAAGGAAGCCCAGAACCTATATTACATTGCGTGAGCTGGGACTTCAGTATCACCTAGGCTAACACAAGGAAGTTGAAATAGTTTTTCAGATCAAAATGCAACTTCGGTATGAGGGAAGTTTCCTACGTGCACCACTTTAATTCTGCTATTTAGTGACGATCTTTTTCCTACATTCTGCCTGACATATATTATGCTCCCCTCACCCCTCAATATTTCTACATTGCTTCTGTTAATTAGAGCATACAACTATTTGAGTGATACAGGAGCAAAAGGTTGCTTCTGCAATTCAGGGCATTATCATTGCTGTACTGTAAATAATTTCCTTTATACTGGCAGTCAGCAGAGATTTCTGCAACTGGCGAAAAAGGATGTTCTGTTGAACATCAACTCATGAGTAAAATAGCATTTTAGTGTTCCAGAGGTGTTTTTTTTGTTTTTTTTGTTTTTGCTTATATCAAGAAGTGAAAAATTGATGATTTCAAGAAGCTGAGGTTTCTAGGGTATAATTCCTTTCCCCTTTTGGCAACAATATTTGCAGTGTCTCGTGGGTCTCATTCCCATGTCATTTCACAAGAAATTGTAGTGTTAAAATAGTGCCATACGGTATCCATACTGATACACCTATGTAACCAGGGCTGGGGAATAAATTTAATTTGATTCATGTTTCAAGCTGAATCTACCGGATTTGCACATTCTGAAACCATATGACAACCTAAACACAGACATCCTTTCAAAATTGCATTTACCCAAATTTTATGGTGTAGTTCTCTAGCCTAACAATGCTTACAATGATACATATATTATGGGAAAGTGGGCATAAAAAGGAATATATTAGTTAAAATAATATACAAAAATGCATTTCATTAGAATAACTTGCTTGCAAAAATGTGCATATTCATTAAAACTGCATACAATGAAACTGCATACATTTTAGGAGATATTCACCCTAAAACGCTGAATAATTTTCATGAGGATTCTTTGGGGAGAAATGCAGATTGCTGCAGAAATGTGAAGAACTGAATTTCAGATTAGAAAAATGAGAAACAGATAGAACTTCCATCTCTCATGGCTATCAATATATTATTTGAATGAATGGAGTTTGGGAGTGGGTTCACCTGACTTTCCCCTATTGCCAACCTGCATATGCTCATTTGAGAGTTATAACTGAGACTATGGGTTGTATCCAACTAAGTTCTACACAGAGAAGGCCTGTTAAATTCTTGAACCTAAGTTATTCATGTTGATTAACTTCCACAGATCTACTCCAAGTTCCAGGCTACCACTGGATTTGCCCCTGTGATGATCCCACTCTGTGTTGGGACCCTCCACAGCTGCTATTTCTGCTGTTCCCCCACCCTTGAAAATAGAAGGTGGCCTGGCCCAATGAGCACCATAGCCAGGGCAAAGGGCTACACCCACTACCATGCACAGCCAGTGGCGTAGCGTGGGTTGTCAGCACCCGGGGCAAGACAAGTAATTTGTGCCCCCTAACCCGTGGATTTGCGCCCCCTAACCCTAACCCCCAGATGTTGCGCCCGGTGCAGCCGCCCCCCCTGCACCCCCCACACTACGCCACTGTGCACAGCAGGGCCCTGATCCAGATCAACCCTCCCATTCCTGCAATTTACTTTAGAGAAGCCATTCTTGCAATTCCTAATTGCATGAATGGCACCTTGTCTAATTTGGTCTTGAGTTACACACAGGGAAATTGAAAGAAAAGAATATATAGGGAGCTCTGTTATCCCCCCAGGTCCCCTGGCACCTGTGCTGTCGTATGGATTTGAAATCTTTGGTTTGGGTACCAGGGGGGAGTTTCTTAAGGATTTCTGTTTCCCAACCTGAGTCTGCCAAATCCCACTCTCCTTTGCAAGGCTACTTTTTAATGGAAAACTCTTTGCTGGAAAAAAAAGTACCGTACTGTACATGGGATGAGGGGACTCCTTGGCTGTGAGATCAGGTTTCTTCTCAGCACACCAAATATGAAATTTATGCTAGGCCAAAGCCTGGGAAAAGAAAGCTCATGGAAAGATACCACGAATAAAGATTTTTCCCAGGAAGAAAGACGATGTGTAAAAGGAAGCTCTTGAGAAGTGTTCCAGTTCAGTGTGCTGGAAAATACAGGTCCCATTTTGTTCAGAATCAAAAGCAGTCCTGTTAAATGACTGGAACTGCTCTGGGGTTTAGTTGTTTTGTGCTATCTCATTCTTCTGCTTCTGCTTCATCTGGGTGCCCAGTTCAACTTCTGTCTGATTTGGTGCTTGTGTCTGCTTGATGAGGCAGCCACTGTCTCATTTGTTACTTATCTGTAAGTTGCCTACCCAGCTGGGGTTAAATCTTCACTGAGAGCATGATTTTTTTAAAACAGAAAAAAAGCTCTGCTGCGAATCTATAAAATGCAGAGTAAGATGGATCTCAGATAACAAAGCTTCAAATGTGATTACATTATTTCATGAGGTTTTATTTGTTTGATTCTCCAGGAAGTAAAATTTTAAGTTCAACTCCAAGGGGCTTTGTAAAAGCTAGTTTGAGCTGAGTCTTTGGATGCGTTAACATTTATTCATGTTAAACAACATAGTCTGCAGCATGTGACAGCGACGGACCAATAACATTTTGCAAGATTAGTACATTAATGAATATTTATGGATATTGAACATGGGTACTGAATACTGAGCTATGTGTTCTAAACCAAAAATAATTCAAGACACTTTGCCAACTTCATGTGCAAATGGAATGCTAATATCAAATTCAAGTTGACAAATTAGTATTGAGCTGAATTCACAGCTGATCTATATAGTTTAAAATATTCATTCCATCCTCCTTTTAAACAAATTAAGGCACTGCTGGGTGGATTAACAGCTTTTCATCCTGGTTTTTAGCCATGGTCCCTGGCCAGGACTTGAGAGCATGAATGAAGTCTAGAATCTAGCTGAACTTTTCTGAATCCCAGAAAAAGGTTTAGTTTTATTTTGGCTTAAGGCTCAGGCTAAATCACATTTTACTGGACTGGTTCACTCAACCTTACTATAAATCAGTTCTGGAGCAGTCTACCACTGAGCATAAAGCACTCCTGGAGGTATAAATCAAGATGTGAACATTGTACCTGTGAGTATAAAACACTTTGAAACATATAAGTCAAGCTTGAAGACTCTGTCTCTGTGAAACGCTTGAAGAAATAAATGTTAGTGCCTAACCACTGGCTGCTTGAATATAAACACTGAGGTCATATATCTCACTTCTGTATGAATGTTTGAACACATGTATTCCAGTTTCCAGGGGAGGTCGGAATGCTGGCCTTGATGTTGTATGTTGAGCCAGGTGATGCCTGAATGCCATTCATCTATTCTCACGTTTGGATGTTGTCCTCCTTTCTCAGAACTGGGGTAAACAAATTAGGTATAGATGGAGAATTCCTTGGATGCTACAATGTAGGTTTGGGGCAAGTATTCTTTGTTGAGAGAACCCCAGCAGAGATTTAAAATCAAAAATATGCATCAAAGTCAAGTGTGGAAATGTAGACTATTATACCTTTAAAATATGCCTGTGTGAGTTCCTTCTAAAGTTCCCCATTTTCCCTAGCACAGAAAAGACCACACATTTGGTAAGTTAAAAATGGTTTACTTACAAACTCTCCAAAGGTCAGGTTTATGTGCTTTTTACAACATCAGTCAGAAAACATGGGCAGTAAAACTTGGCTTAGTTACTGTGGTGAAAGTTCCTAAATTATTGGCATAGGAACTTAATGAAGGCTTGTTAGAGCCATGTGGTCTTAGCTTGGAGCAACCAGCTCAGACCTGTTTACATGCTGAGCTGCTGAGGTAGATTGAGGTACAACAATAGGCTTGATTAGTTTCCTCCTAAGGTGAGTGGAACTGCCTGGCAGGGCAGTTTACTCAATGACATTTACCCCTTCATACATTAATTAGACTTAAGCATGTTAAATAATAATAATAATAATAATAGTAGTAGTAATAATAATAATAATAATAATAATAATAATAATAATAATAATAATACCCTGCCCATCTGGCTGGGTTTCCCCAGCCACTCTGGGAGGCTTCCAACAAAAGATTAAAATACAATAGTCCTTCAGATATTAAAAGCTTCCCTAAACAGGGCTGGCTTCAGATGTCATCTAAAAGAAAATGTTAGTTATATGAGGCTGGTTATCCCACAACAGCAGCTTACTGGTGGGCTTTTTCTTCACAACAACCCTGTGAAGCAGGTGAGGCTGAGATATAGTGCCTGGCCCAAGGCCACCCAGTGAGCTTCATGGGCCAGTCAGCTGAGCAGGGATTTGAATTCAGATCTCTTCAGTCTTTTGGTATGATCGAGCAGGACATTTCTTACACTCTTTTTTTTTTGGCAAAGTCACTTAAATAACAGTGTCCAAAAAGAAAATGAATTCTGATAACAATTTACTGAGCAAACTGAACAAATAGGGCACACTTTGAGCAGAAAGGAACAGGGAGATTTTCTTTCTTCAGGCCTTAAACACAGTAGGAAGACATTCAACTAAGCATTCAGAAAAAACTCCCTCAGAACTACATAGCCAATCAAAGCATGTGCTACCTATGCAAACGTAATGCAATTCTACTTGGTTGCTAAGCAACACCTCCACCCACCCACCTCTTGGATATCTGCCTTTAACATTAACAGAATTAACCTATTCAGTTGCACACTGAATGATCCCTGCTGTTGCACTTTCAACACTTGTGAACTGATTGTCTGCTGTGGAAAGCAAAATACTCTTACTAGATGTGACTCTTGTCTGATCCAGCAAGGGGCCTTATGTTCTTAAATTCCCGTTTTTAAAATTTAGTTCATCAGAAGTTTCAAGCAATTATCTCTTACCTGCAGCTTTAGAAATACAACTTCTTTTCTTTTTCTCACCCAAGAACTTCCTTTGTTTGATTTCTCATTTTCTGTTCATACTACTCCTTTCGTTGTCTCTTAATCTCAACAGTGACCTCACATCCTACAAGTAAATGTCAAATCGTAATAACTTCTCCACTTTGTACCAGAAACGTGATCAAGCTCCTATTTTTGGAAAAATCTCATTAGCGAGAGTACATCTCTTTTTAATTGCTCCACTGAACTCTTTGTGCCCTGTAGGGATATCTTCACACCCATTGCTCACTGCATTGTCATGTTGCATAGTTTTCACTTCTGACTCATCTAAACTCTGTTTGCAACAAGCTTCTCCCAGAGAAGCTAGGCCACATTCTTCAAAAGGACAAAATCACAATGTCTCAGTGTAGTGGTAGAAAGTAGCCGCATTTTCTGTACGCAAAATGGCTTAGTGGTGCAGAAACTTGCTACTGCTTATACAGTGGTACCTCAGAACTCAAATGGCTCCATTCTTGAACGTTTTGGCTCCCAAATGCTGAAAACCTGGAAGTAAGTACTCCAATTTTCAAACATTTCTCGGAACACAAATGTCTGACATGGCTTCCGCTATGCAAAAACCTAGCTTTCGGCCAATCAGAAGCCACGCCTCGGAACTCGAAATGTTTTGGAAGTCGAACGGTCTTCCATAATGGATTATGTTCGAGTTCCAAGGTACCACTGTATATTTCTTTTCTGGTTTAGAGGCATTTTTTGCAGGTAGATGGCATTTGTGATATTAGAATAGATGCAGGTGAATGAGCCCTAGATAGTCCACTAACTAAAGACCAACTATTGCCTTTCCTGAAAAACTGGACCTTGCCACAATCATTCATGCCCAAGTCATCTCCATATTTGACCTCTGTAACTTGCTCTCCATTGAGTCTGCCCTTGCAAAGTGCTTAGAAACTACAGTTATTACAACATGCTGCAACCAAGTTGCTGGCATGGTTTTGCACAACATGCACAGTCTGCCATTTTGTTTCTGGGCTCACTTCAAGGTTCTGGTGTTAGGTTTTGGACCTGGGTTCCTTAGGGACCACTTTTCCCCATATGTTCCTCCCTGCATGCTCCAGCCATCATCTCTGGCCCTGCTCCAGATCCCTTGATCTTGCAAGGCACAGCTGATGTGGACACCACATCAAAAATAGCAGTACTATTTTTCTAGAAAAAGAGGTGCCGGAACTCACTATGAACGCCTCCCTTGTTCTCTTATAATGGCAATGGCGCCCACCTGAGGGGTGCTGAAACTGAGTTCCGGTGGGGGAAAAAAGGCCTGGCTGTAGGGTTTCAGGTGACTGATAAAGAGAGAATCCTCCTCCACAAAAGGAAGTCTTCCCAAAATATTGCTCTATAACAATTGAAATGGTAAACATGTCAAGAAACTCAAATGCTTCTATACTAGTCCTTATGGAGCAGATTTTCCCGCCTTTAAAAATTCATATTCTTTTCAACTCCCCCTTGCCATCTTGTTCCAAAAAGTATTCAGCACTATACAAAGTTGATCCAAGCTCAGTGGAAATTTATGATTAATGTCATCTTACATTTATAGGCTGAGGTGTATTCAGGCTGCATAGGTTAATTCAGATTAGCTCAATGCTCCTGCCACTGCTGTTCACAACCAGGTAAATCTAATTCAAGTGGTACCTTATAAAACCATTCAGGCATAAAACCCAGCCCTCACATCAAAAATTTGTAAAAGCCTATGGCAAAAAGTAGCCTCAAGAAACCTTTACACACATGCACTCCAGTATAGTACACGAATAGAAGTAATAAGACCTTTGATATATTTTTATATCTTGCCTTACCACCTTCCATCATGGAAGAAAATACAAAAGATCCAGGAGTGATTTTTAAGCAGTATTAATCTGCAAGAGGATACAGGACCAAAGGAGGGGGATTGATGACTGAGTTGGGCTCAGTTGTGCCACCAAGTGTGTTCCCCAACACCTTGGCTCCAAAAGGCTTTATTATCTTCTCTCTCTCTCTGCTATTCCTTCAGTCCTACATTATCATAGCTGTCAAGTTACAGATTTGAAAATAAGGGACCAGCAGCCTTGAAAATAAGGGACCAGCAGCCAAAATAAGGGACCTGCAGCCTCACCTGTTCCAGGCACTCCAATCTTCCTGTCATCCTGCAGTCTGGTCAAACTCATGCTGGTAGCTTCGAGAACACTGTCCAACCAACTTTGTAACCAGAGGTTCAACTGAATAGAATCTGAATCACATGCACCACAAGGCCTATGCAGCCTCAGCTTAAGATGGCTCCCCGGCCTGGCTTTGCACTGCAAAGTTTGCAGCAGCACGTGCAACAAAATGGCGTCCAGCATTCAGAAACCCCTTCAGCTTGCATTAACTAGCCACACACACAAGGCCTCCCCCCTCCCCCGAGATCTCCTTTCCTTTCCTTTCCCCCCACCATGTGCCCCCGCTCCAGACAGACCTTTTCACCGGTAAGGGTGAGTGGGCCTTCGATGACGTATCCATCCGATTCCGATCCGAGCACTCAGCACATGTATGTTCAACTTCTGAGCCCCTCTGAGCCAAAGGCAGAAAGCCAAGCCAGCAGCCAAACGAAGCCTCAAGGAACCACCGTCACCTCTCTGCTGGGAAGCGCTGAGCAAAGGCGAGTCCCCAGGGAACGCAGCCGATTTGATCAGCACAAGGCATGCAAGCTCCACCCCCCAGTCTTTCTTAGACTTCTTATTGGGTGAGCAACACAGCCAAGCAACACAGTTGGAACCTCCCTCCTCCCTGGCCGGCAGGGAGGGAGGGAGAGGAGCTGCTTCCTTTGAAATTTAAGGGACATTTAAGGGACATTCATCAATAAGGAACAGCAGCGGGACATGGCGCTGGAATAAGGGACTGTCCCTTCAAATAAGGGACACTTGACAGCTCTGTACATTATCCATCCATTATTTTGTCTCATGCACACTACTCCTTCATTTGCACAAGTGCCCATTTGTGAACTCTATCACTCATATATACAAGGCTGCGCCACATCCATTTATCCTGCATCTATCCATGCATTCCCTTTCTCTCTTACATACACACAGAGAGAGGGACACACACACACACACACACACACACACTCCACAGAAATATGTGCCCTGTTTGTCTAACATAGGGGTAGCCAACAGGATGCATTCCAGATGTTGTTTAATTCATTTTTTGTATTTTTTATATACCCTGCCCATCTGGCTGGGTTGCCCCAGCCACTGTGGGCAGCTTCCAACACACATAAACATAATAAAACATTAAACATTAAGAACAAAAAACCCCACCTCTCATCATCCCTGAACATTGACCATGCCAGCTGTGATTGACAGGAGCTGTAGTCCAACTGCATCTGGAGAGGGCACCATGTTGGGTAGCCCTGATCTAACATCTGTCAGCTACCCTCTCTGTCATTCATTATTTCACATTAACTGGCAGTGAACTAAACTAACACTCTTTCTCTCTCACCCACACACCCCAGGGCACAGTGAGTACAGGAAACAGTACACAGCATGGGGGCTAGAGCGGCATAGCATCTTTAGGAACTACCTTCTGAGGCAAACCACAGAGAGTGGCACTCAGATCATGTTTTAAAAGGCTGCTGCGTTGCTCTAGCTGCTGCGCTTTCTGGCTGGGCCTGCCAATCTCTTTCTCTTTTCTTCCTCCTTACCTTACAATTTCCTAAAGAAGAGGGGGTGGGGAACACAGGGGATGGTCTACTGCTTAAGTTCTCTGTGGTTTTCTCTATACGTTGCATTACAGATCATGACAGAGCCTGTGCAATCAGCAGGGTGGGCTTTTGATCCACCTACATGTTTACATTCTAATTTTTGAAAGAGATGGATGGCTCTGCTTCACACCGGCATGTCACAGGATGCTGCTGAACCTTTTGTCAGCAGCAGCTAAGCAAATCTATAGGATCAGGCTCTTAGACCCCCAGGGAAGCACTGAAGGGAACCATCTTAAGTGGTGTGATTTATCTGGTTTACACTATTCATAGCCCTTATTTTAAAGGACAGCTTCCTGATTGTTATTGACTACTTCAGGATACAGGCAGCCTACTAGGGATGCATGAAGAAAAATGGCACTTTCAGTGCTGACTCTTCTTCAGTTTGATGGGTGAATCCAAGCCGCTGGTGTTAATCATATTATTGACTACTTTTAACTTTAATAATTATCTGCTTTGGTGTGTTTGAGTCAGCAGCACTCAGGCGATAAATAATTAAAAGAGAGAGAGAGAATAAGAAAAAGATACAATTGATTTTCATATGTATGGCTAAATTCCCTCCTGTGCTTAAATTTCTTCCTCTGATAATAAAACAGCCATGGTGCTTTTCTTCTAATTTTCTTTGAATGAAGATGGCTTCATCAAGATGTTTCAGGCTAAATCAAGCCCCCTCTGCTCAGTTTACTTTGGGGATTTGTTTAATCACTGGAGCATTTCAGGTGCCTACAGAGCAAAGGAAAAGGCATAATGTAATCTCTTCCCAGGCACCGCTGAATTTAATGGTTGTGTGTGTGCTTGTGTGCGTGCTAGATTTAAAAGGCCCGCTATGGAAGGATATAGAACAATGCACAGTGGCGTAGCGTGGGGGTGCAGGGGGGGCCGGCCGCACCGGGCACAACATCTGGGGAGGGCGCGCTCACACTCGCAGCTCTCTGCCCCTACGGGTTAGGGGGCGCAAATTACTTGCCTTGCTGACAACCCACGCTACGCCACTGACAATGCATAAAGTCGAACCACCAATATTTCAGTATCATGTACTGGTTATGGCTGTATCATCATTAGTAGGGATGGAGGAGAAATTTTATTCAGTTTTGCATTTAAAGACACTCCTACCCAATTCATACTTTCCAAAACAATACGTGGACAGAAACACACTCATCCTTCAAAATTAACACATAACTGAATTTTGCAATGCAGTCCTTCAGTAAAAAATGCACATATTAGGGCAAATCATTTATCTACCACTTAAAAGTTTGTCTGTTTACAGTCAAGCGGTATATAAGTATTGTAAAACAAAATGTGTTAATATCAGTGAAAATAACAAAAATGCATTGTAAGAAAATGACTTTGCAAAAACATATATATTTGGCAAAATTATCAACACAATTGTGTATATTAGAAGAAATTCACATAAGTGATAATTTTTCATGATGACTTTTTATGAAAACGTTGTTGTTGTTGTTTATCATTTTTAATTTATTTATATACCACTCTTCATTCAAAGATGCCAGGGTGGCTACAGAAAACCAAAACGAGAATACAAAATGCATAATAAAATAAAAACAAACCAATAATCCCCCTCTCTCCAAATACATCCAAAAAGCCATAGAATGCTAATCAGCTGAATGCCTGGTTGAAGAGAAATGTTTTTTTGCCTGGAACCTCCCTGGGGAAAGCATTCCACAAACGGGGAGTCACCACAGAAAAGGCTCATTCTAGTGTTGCCACCCTTCAGATCTTTCATGGAGGAGGCAAAGAAAGAAGGGCTTCAGGTGATTATTTCAGGGTCAGGGTTGGTTCGTATGGGGAGAGGTGGTCCTTGAGGTGTTGTGGTCCTGAGCCATTTGTGAAAACATTCACAAACTGATGTGGAAATGTGAAGAACTGAATATCGGATTGGAAAGATGAGAAACTGGGAAGAAGTGAAATGGACAGATTCCCCCATCCCTTACACCAGATATTTACTTTATAAAGGCCCATGCACTGACCAACACCATCAACATAATAAATAGTAGCCCCACATCTCTGTTGTTGTTTAGTCGTGTCCGACTCTTCGTGACCCCATGGACCAGAGCATGCCAGGCACTTCTGTCTTCCACTGCCTCCCGCAGTTTGGTCAAACTCATGCTGGTAGCTTCGAGAACACTGTCCAACCATCTCGTCCTCTGTCGTCCCCTTCTCCTTGTGCCCTCCATCTTTCCCAACATCAGGGTCTTTTCCAGGGAGTCTTCTCTTCTCATGAGCCTCAGCTTCACGATCTGTCCTTCCAGTGAGCACCCAGGGCTGATTTCCTTCAGAATGGATAGGTTTGTTCTTCTTGCAGTCCATGGGACTCTCAAGAGTCTCCTTCAGCACCATAATTCAAAAGCATCAATTCTTCGGCGATCAGCCTTCTTTATGGTCCAGCTCTCACTTCCATACATCACTACTGGGAAAACCATAGCTTTAACTATACGGACCTTTGTTGGCAAGGTGATGTCTCTGCTTTTTAAGATGCTGTCTAGGTTTGTCATTGCCCACATCTCTAGTTAGGCTTAAAGGACTCCTCTTTAAATTAAAAATTAAAAACAAACTTTGTTCTCTTGGTTGGTACCTGGTGCTGGGGGTGGTATGGAATGTCATTCTATATATTTTTTCCAGGCACACATCCAGCTTCTTTTCTGTCTCTCACTTTGGAGCAGTATTAAATATCTGATGCAACCTCTGGATTCTAAAATGTAATGATTTTGAAAGGAACTCTTCAAATTCAAGAGAACTTGAAATAGTGTCATAAGAGTCCACACACACACACTTAAAAATGATGAATATGTAGTTGAGGAATCTGTGGCTCTCCCGATATTGTTTGACTCCCATCAGCATGACCAATGTTAGCGATGATGGGAGTTGCATTGCAGCAACCTCTAGAGGACACTGTGTTGGCTACTCCTGTGTTAATTAATACTGTGCAAAAAAAAAACCACAATTACTTGAGCAGAAGTAAGCAAATAATATTAGCACTGGTGTATATATTAAAAGGTGGAAATCCAAAGTTCATCAGTATGATTCAAAATAGTGCAAATATTGGGCTGGACCCAGACTAAGTTAGTTGAGCTTCATTCTTACTGAAATCAATGGTACTTGTCCCATTGGTTTTTTAGGGGTGGGGGCTAAATTCAACTAACCTCATCTGGATCCAACCCATTAGAGATACAAGCAAATTCTGTTCAGGCTAAACTTAAAATAGTTTATATCTGTGAGTCAAAATGGTGTCGTGTGTTTTTTTTAAATGTTATTCACACCTCTATCTGAAACAGGTGACATTTTCTTAAGACCCATCCAAAGCAAAGTGATTTCGGTGCTTGAAAGAATGTAACATGGCTATGGAGGAAGCAAAAAGAGTGTCATTTTCCACACTCTTCAATAAGATATATACTGAGGTTGTTCAGAGGAATGAACCTGAGCTGTCTCAGTCCAAAGGCTGAGGTATTGCCTACTCAATGTGACGAGTGTGTCAGGCAAAGCCTCTCATTAAAATTTGAGTGCTTCAATACAGTGTCAGATGAAATAATGGAGCTTCAGCCATAGGGTTGCCAGATTCACAGTTCAAGAACATTCATATGCCATTAAATCTTTGGGTGCAACTTAGGGGATGACAACCATGGCTTTTCTAGACTATTGCCCTTTCTGGTTCTGTCCTCCTATGCCTCCTCACATTGCAGACACGATGGTCAGGAATGGGGAGGGAGAAGGCAGAAGGAACCACAACTACCTCCTCCTGCTTGCATTGGAAGATGATGTGTCAATTCTCTAGCTTTGCATCTAGCAACCCTGTTCAGGGTTGTCTTGGTTTCTGGGCCAATTCACATAACCTATTAATATTGAAAGAGGGCTTAGCAGCAGGCTTCAGCAGGATATATGCCATCACCCACCAACAGTGCCCTTCTGCCATCTCAATATGACAAACAGGTTAGTCTCTACGCAAATAAATAATATATAAATGGAAACAAATTTCAAAATGGCAAAAACGGAGGTGCAGCATCTCATTCTTCCAGTATGTTCTACTGCTGCTCTGAAAGTGGTCATATTTTTTCCCACTTCAATAAAAGAACTTCAAATGAAGACTTTGGTGGGTAATCGTTGAAGTGGAATTTATTTGCTCAGGAAGAAGACCCAGTGCAGTTGCTAAATGACAACAGGAGAACTAAAAAAGACAATTACCAGCAGTCATTGCCACTCTGAATGGTCACAGAGATCTTATTGTACATATACGATCTTGGCTTGCATTTCTCTTTTCTGTTGCCATTTTAACTTGCCATTTTAACCTGTAGTTTGATTCTGGATAGATCTCTTTTTATGTTGTATTTCTATTCTTTATGTCTTACTACTTTGTGCAAGCTGCCTTGTGTCGCATTTGTAAAAAGTCAGGGTATAAATACAATAGTAACAATGAAAATCATATTGCTTTGCATGGACATGTCACAGGTTGTACTTTTTGTGGTTCATGGCCTTTTGGTGCCACGGCTTCTAGGTGAACTCTAGTTCACAAAAGTTGTGCCATCATAAATCTGCTAAGAACATACAAAGAGCCTCTGGGATCAGCCCAATGGGATATAAACATAATAAAGGGCTTAAAATGTAAAGAAAAGCTCTGCCATGGTTGTAGTGAGGTGGCAAGGGTTAGCTTGAACTTGTCCTCTCCCAACATGGGGATGCTCTGCCAATGACCAGTGGCAACCACATCCAATCTAGCTAATGAAATCTATTACACATGGGAAAACAGTTTTTGAGAGTGGTGGTCCTGCTAGGCAAATTCCATTTGAGCTGATGAGGACTGACTTTCATCCACTAGGTCAGTGGTTCCCCATTAGTTAAGTTCTGCAGACCCCCTGTTTTTCAAAAGCCATGCCACGGACCCTCTACATTTGAAAATTTTGATATCTCTATGGTTTTTGTTATGTAAATGGTGCCATGGACCTCCTGGGCAGGTTATGCAGACCCCCAGGGGTTCATGGACCACCGGCTGGGAACCGATGCACTAGGTAATGAACACTATGTCTCTAGTCTTACACAGGAGGCTAGCATCTGGCTGGTCACTGTGAGAACAGGATGCTAGGCTAGATGGTCTGTTGGCAAGAGAGAGCAAGATTGGGATCAATGCACATCCTAGGCACAAATCTTTAAATCTAGAAGTGTGTGTGTTGTACAATACTTTATGTGCATGGTCATGCACAGTGTGAGTGACTTGTGGAAATGTGTCATGCAATCAATATGCAGTAGGTTCTTCCCACACACCAAAACAATATTTCTTAAAGGATTAAAGCATTAAGCATATTTACCATAATGAAGCATCAATTGGTGGAATAATGAAGCTTGAAAGGTTTTTATTTGGGTAGTTATGAGCTTTCTGCTTCTCAAAAGATAACAGCCTCTCCCTTTAGAGCAGAATTAACTGCATGTTAATGTTGATATCCCTGGAATGAGCAGGTCATTATGACCCACAGGCAACAAACTAAAAAGGGTCATTTAGAATCAATGTCACAAATAAAATGTCTTTATCAAAGACCTGACAAAGTGGATAAAAGTATATTAAGATGAAGTTCTACTGTTATCCGAGTTTTCCTGATTCAATTTTTTTTACGTGTGCAGCTTTCATGTTAACTTTAAAAGATGTGTAGCTTAAAAAGATGTGTTTTACAATGTCAAAGTCAGAGCACAGAGCTGCACTCCTGATGAGTACAGCTCAGTAGACAAAACAAGAAAAAAAAAAGAATTTGCCAAGGTAAACATGGCATCCTTGCTCTCTGCACCTGTCTGTACCATCCACTGTGAGCAGGTAGGTAGAATTGCAAAGAGGGGTCATCTCCATCCATCCATCCATCCATGGTTAAAGGTCCAAAGAGGACAACTGCTAGTCTCCATTCCCCCAAGTTTCACTGGCTGATGTTGCAGGACAATGAATGACACAGTTAGTGGAGATTTTCTGTGTAGCATATCATTGGTACACATTGCTAAGATCTCTTGAAGGCAGGCTTCCTCAACCTCGGCCCTCCAGATGTTTTTGGCCTACAACTCCTATGATCCCTAGCTAGCAGGAACAGTGGTCAGGGATGATGGGAATTGTAGTCTCAAAACATCTGGAGGGCCGAGATTGAGGAAGCCTGCTTTAAAGAGATCTTAGCAACTAGGACACTTTTATTAGTGCAGGACATAAGACTGATTGGCTTCCCCTGGTGAATGCAAACATTGCAGATTCCAATTTTGGGATGGTGGGGCTTGGGCAATATGCCCTCAGTGGGTTCACCTTCCTGGATGCACACAGCTGTTTCTGCTGCCTACTTGCTTGCTTCTGCCTCTCCCTTTGTGGTGGGGGTTTGATAAGAACTCCCCCAGTGTTACTCTCTGAACTCAATGACACAGATAGGAACAGAATCACTGTAGTACACTTCCTCAAATATCCTTCTCACTCATTTGATCCAGGACTGGACCATGGGCTTATGGTATCAACAGCTGCTGAGTGACCAAGTAATAATAGCAGGGTTACACACCCTGTGTCCCTCTTCCAATTCAAGACATCCACCAGGGCGACCATGGCAGATTCAGTGCCAAAATCAGACCTAAACCCAGACTGACCTGGATCTAGATAATCAGTGTCTTCCAGGAATGCTTGCAGTTTGCTTCACAACCACTCTCTCCACCACCTTTCCCCCCAAATGTATTGTGGCATAAGGTTTTGTGGACTAGTGCTGTCATCTTCAGATACAGGATGTGTCACCTCACCTGGCAGATATGTAAATGGAAGAAGAAAACATGAGTGGGGCCTAATGACCATGAATGCAAAAAGTCAACATTTCTGTGCTAAGCTCAAAATCTATACAAGATAAGAGCACAACAGTTGCAACTGCTGGTGGGACAATTTCTGTTGCTCTGCTTATTTAACACCTGTAGTGGGAGAGATGTCCTGCTCTCATTTAAGATCTAAACAAATAGATTAAACCCTCCTAATAATTTTCGGCAACACTCACGCTGGAATCTCTCACTGAAGTTCCATTGCTGAAGAATAATGGTTTCAGATCAGGCAGGCGGCAGCGTGTCCTGAGAGTTATACCAGCAGCGTCTGATTGTCGTCATTTTTAAATGTCAGATTTGTGTCTATTTGTATTATCATTTTTGCACAGAGGTGTACAATGTGACGGACGTGAACTTCGCAGCAGATGGGGCATTGCATGGCACCTGTTTTCATCCTCATCTGCTGTGAAAAGAGGTGAAGAACTAGCATGAACTCAGGTCTGCTTGGGAGATATAAGAATGGGGTGGGGTGGGGGATAGAATGAGCAATTATATAATCCTGGATTGATATTCTAGGACTTTGAATTGTGAAGCTGAATTTGCAGGTCATAGAATTTGTGTGAGGGTAATCATGGATTAGGGACACGGGTGGCGCTGTGGGTTAAACCACAGAGCCTAGGGGCTGCCGATCAGAAGGTTGGCGGTTCAAATCCCCATGACAGGGTGAGCTCCCGTTGCTTGGTCCCAGCTCCTGCCAACCTAGCAGTTTGAAAGCACATCAAAGTGCAAGTAGATAAATAGGTATCACTCTGGCGGGAAGGTAAACGGCATTTCCATGCGCTGCTCTGGTTCACCAGAAGCGGCTTAGTCATGCTGGCCACATGACCCGGAAGCTGTACGCTGGCTCCCTCGGCCAATAAAGCGAGATGAGTGCCTCAACCCCAGAGTTATCCGTGACTGGACCTCACGGTCCCTTTACCTTTACCTTTAATCATGGCTTCAATACAAACGTAAACAGCTTTGAACTAAAATATAAACCTGGATCTATATTTTCAGTATAAAAATAATTGCAACCCTCCATCTCTTTTTCCTAAACCACAGGTGGGGAACCTCTGGCCAAGCCACACCCACCTGCCCTAGGCTTGACATCATATATATCATATCAGGTGTGGGGTAGAAAAAGATGCAGCTGGGGCCAAAAGACTTGCAAAGACCTACGCTCTCTTTGCTTTAGGAGTTAAGAGTACTGAACAGATCCGGGTGGGATCCTGTTTCTCTGTGTTAACTTCAGCCTAACAGCCGGCTGCTGTAGAAATTCAGGACCGTACCTACATGTTGACATGATGAAGTTATTTTTAAACATATCCTTAAGCCCTCTGCTCACATAGTTAATACTTTGTCTGATAGCACAAAAACATTGCCATCTGTTTCTACCTGTGAGAGCGTGCAGAACTCTACGGATAAAATGTCATGCTGTGATTGTGCTCAGCTTGTCCAATCATCCTGATATGCAGCAGCTTAGCAGTAACCGTGTGCTAATCATCCTAATCCCACTCTGAAAGTTATGGCAATGAATACATGGAGAAGCTGTGATGTATAATGTTCGCCACTGGTGCAGCAACATGAAAGCATTGAGAAGGCACCACCGGAGCTTATATTTTTCAACCCCAGACGGATTTTTTCCTCCTTTTTAAAGACAATGTGAACCGCAGCAGAAACTTACAAAGCACATCCATGCCTTCTACTCCAAACCAGCAGGTTAATATGTCATTTCAAATGTTTTCATTAGCAGCAGGAATTATTGCTGGGATTAGGAGAGCTGATGTCTCTTGCTCAGCTGTATCACAAATGCAAAGTCTCCGGGAAGGATACCTTAAAATAAAGGCTCAGTGCAAATTATCTCCGTGCTAAATTTATATAAAATACCATGGTTACTGGCAAACGTTTGCTTCTCCACATTATTGTAATAAAATCTAACTTATTTATTTTATTTGGTTAGTTTATGAATTGCCGTTCACATGAGCTTCAAGACAATTTGCAGGCATTGCTAGTAATGGCTGACTTAGCCCCGTCACATTTGGAATCTAACAGCCAAGCTCTGAATCCAGCATGATAAAATCAGAAGAAAGCTCGCCTATGCTATGATTTGATCTTATAAACTGCTTAGAGTTCTTTTTTGTACTGGTAAGCAGTATATAAATTCTTTTGCGTAAAAATAAGCAATCTTTCAAGGCATCTTTGCATTTACATGCATGCACCCAAGGGCATCTTGGAAACATGACATGTGTAGGAAGACCCTGTTTTTCCACATGGTGCATCACATCATCCATTGCAAGGCATCTTTCTCTGACTTGCCATTTATAATAATGAGTAGATCAGAACAGAGCCACAGCCAGAGCTAGTGGTTGTGGAGCAGATCCAACAAGTAGAAGAAACGACAACACATGTGCCTGTTTGCCAGAATCCTCAGTTGTGTTGCCCCAATGAACACAGTGCAAAGAAGTCTCGATTTTTGAGAATATTTGCACAGGGTGGAGGGGATTTTGAGGGCACATGCAGCACTTTGAGCCTTGAATGAAGCACAAAATGTCAAGCAGGGCAGACTTAGGAAGATGCAGAGGGAAGTGCAGATGAACCAGCACATAGGTGATCCATTTGCAGAAGACAGCAAGGTTTCTTTGCTTTAAACATGGACAAACCAAGAAAGAACGCATAGTTATTTTATTATAAGGCATGAAAATAACTTAATTTTTATCTGTGTTGTTAGAAGGCAGGAGCAGCCCATACAGTTTAAATGTTTGCTATTTTTGTTATAATGCAAGCCAAATTCCTTTCTTGCCCTTTTGTACTGTACTTTTTTTTTTTTTTTTGGAAGGCAGGGAATATAGATTACCACGTCTAAGTAATTCCCAAAGATAATAAATGCTGTGTGTCTAAACAGCAAGCTTTATTATACAGGCATGATGTGAATGATGTGAATAGTGTACGGCATTGCATTTTATTCTTTAGAAGTTCATAAAGTTCATTGTGGGCAAGCATTTCCTTTGGAAAAACCATGTCTCCCCCTTTCTCCTCCATACGCGCTACTTGTCCATGCATCTTTGTTAGAAACCGGCTTTCAAGTTTCTAAGGGCGCATTTAGTGCAACTTTTGGTATCTGTGAGGGGTTCATGTGGTTAAACAAAAACAAAGGAACATACTGCTGCCTTTTGCAATCCTTCCAGCTGTGCTAAACTGCTTCTCAGAGTAAATGTTGATGGGAGGGCAAACAAGGTAATCCACAGCTTCACAGAGTGAGAAGGCCCTTGCATGACATTACTGTTTCCAGTGTAGCACAGGATTACTTAGGGCTTTGTTAAATGACACCTCATTACTGATATATTTTTGTTCCAAAAAGGATAGCTGTGTTTCCTTATTGTAAGGTGCAATATTCAGGATCTTGGTTTCTCCTCCTGCTTGGCAGATAATTTCTTTTTAGAGCCACAACTGGCCTCCATACCAATATGTCCACCATATAATCACCTCTCCTAGGTGATAGTGAGAGACAGAGCCAGGCTTGATTTCTGCTGGGATCCAAAGCTGCACCCATGGGAGAAGCAAGACCTCCTTGGGGTGTTGACGCTGTGAACCCCTTCCTCACAGGCTCAGGTGGATATATGTGCAAATAAAACATACATCATAAAGACGCCACAGTCTCCACTGTCCATCATTCTGAGGAAACCAAATCCTGGCTAAGCACCTAGAATCTTGCGCTGCTCAAAGGTTGGGGTGGCCTGCAACAATATACATTTTTTGAACCAACAGTTGGCAAAGAAAGTAGTAATTGTGCTGGGGGTAGTAGTCAGCATTGCCATTCCTTGGTCACTTTAGAGCTACTATAACTATATAATTAACCTGAAGCACCACTTTAGCTAATGGGGCCTCCTGCTGCCGCCACGCAATTTCTGTTCTCATCCTGAAGCAAAGTTCTTAATCCGAGGTATAATTTCTGGGTTAGCGGAGTCTGTAACCTGAAGCGACTGTAACCTGAAGTGTCTATAACTCGAGGTACCACTGTGTTGGGTGGGGGGGGGATGTCACTAGATACTGAAAATTGAGATTGCTGAGACATGATGTTGTAAGAGACCTGTGATCTAGCTCTGTGCCTCACAGCTACCTGCCTTCTCCCTTCTTTCTGCAGGATGCAACTTATGCCACCTTTATGCCATTGGGAAGGATGAATGAAACTGCTGTTTTAGATTTCTTTCAGTTCCTCATGTAAGTTCAGTTTTCTACATTTCCACAGTTTGCAATTCGAAAAATTTAATTTCATAAAAAAATCACCAGCATGTTAGTATGAACATATCCTAATATACACATAACTGAATTCCCCTTTGCCTGATACCTTCATTTTTGCAAAGTAATTTAGCCTAATCTAGTGAATTTTTTAAAAGTTATTTTTACACATATATGCATTTTACTGCACGTTTTATCCTGGTATGTGTATTTCGGTACGTTTTATTGTTTGGTGGGAGAACTGCTATGCAAAATTCAAGGAAGTGTGCATTTTAAAGGAGGGGTGTATTTTGGTTCTCATATTGTTTCAGAAAGGGGCAATTAGGTAGGTTGACCTTTATATGTGAATTGAATAGAATTTTTCCTCCGTCCCTGGTTATCAGAGCCACACGTTTATCTAGAATTTGTTTTAGCAAGGTAGTTAAGAAGGTAAATGTTCACTTTCACTCACTTGCTCATACACTCCTGCTTTTCAATCCCAAGTATAATGAGGTTGAGACTTACTTAGCTTCAGGGATGTCAACTTGAATAAAGTATTGTGGGGGGAAAGTAAGCCCCGCCCTGCACAATCAATCACATGGCATGGTGCACACATACCATTTGAATGGCAATACCCATCAACTGGGGGGGGGCTGCCCTCTCAGATATTTTATTGGGGGAGCAATGCCCCCCCCGGCCCCTAGCAGTTGGCGCCTATGCTTAGCTTTAACAACATGACAGCATCATGTGCCTTCAGACTCATGCTAGGCCAAAAGTAGACTCATGCTTCAGACTCATGCTAGGCCTTTTAAAGTGCCCCAAGAAATTCAGAGACTTTCAGGAAAGGGCAGCCACTGGGAACTGCCATCTCTTTCTTTTATTTTATTTTTACAATGACTTGGGAATGACTGTGTCATCTCTGCCGGGGCATTATACAGGACTGGAGAAAGCCGATGGCTGCTCCCTGTGACTCTGCTACTGCCTGAAGGGGCAACAAAGCCTTGTCAGCTGGAGAGGGGAAAGAAGAACTAAAAGACTCCCCTGCCTGCAAAATAAATTAAAAAATAAGGATTTTACCCACACTGCCGGAGTGAGGCAAGTGTTTGCTGCGCCTCTTCAGCATCAGCCCTCCCAAAAATGTTGCAAAGGTGCCATTCTCTGGGTTCATACAGTCTTGTGGACAGCAGATGTTGCTCCCTACAAATGAGTTATAGACTCACAAGAAGTAATATACTGATGAGCATTCCCTGCTTCCCATGGTAGCATAAACTCATTCCAGTCTGATATAAGGAATGTACACAGATGCTCAAGTAACCTTAATTCTCTTCTTGGGAAATGAGGTCATCTTATAAGTAGCAGCTACTCCTAGTTTAGTGAAGGATCGCAGTACGTGCAACTCAGTGTATCAGTTGGAATTTTAAAATGCATTTATTTTTGGGAAACAAATGTTTTGGGTTCAGTGGGCTGTGATTGGAGTTACTGGGAACATGCTGCTTGAAAAAGCCTCCACTCATTTCCATGTAAATATCTTTGTTTGAACTTGCATATAGTGGCAGCAGTGGTAAAGTAGTTTATCAAGCAAGACTATTGTTTCTGCTGTATATGTATCTATTTCACTGAAATGCATTGTTTTGGGAAATTGAGAAGGTACAAATCAAGGGATGTCTCCGCTCCAGTAAACAGAACTCATTATTTTTCCTGTGGCAGATTGCTTATGTGGATTCCAGTTTGACTCTCAAGAGACAGTTCATACGAGATTATTTTTTCTTACATGGAGATAATTCTCAGCCCTTTCTTTCCAAGAAATACAGGATGAGTGACTGTGAATGTGTGTACATGTGGGGCGGCGGGCAGGTTCTGCCCCATCCTACACACCTTCAGCTAACTTTGTGAACATACTCTGTGGGCTGATAAACTGTATGTGCAGTTTATGTTTCTTATTGCAGTCAGTTTCCTCAGATGGTGTCCATGATTATGACAGCATTCAGTGAAGGCTCTACAACCGCATCTGAGATGAGCTCTGCTCCACACACACACACACACACACACACACACACTGTGGTAATATTCTGGGTGGGTGGGTGGCGAGAAACAGTGGGAAGAGTTTTGTGTTGGGTGCCATTTGCTGACATTAGGTATCTGCTCTGAACCTTATTTGGAGACTAGATTATTTTGATCAATGTAGGATATGCAGTAACTCTGGTTCTCAACAGGGGTGCCAATGGGGGTGTTGGCCCCCTCAAATATTTTATTGGGGGCGGGCGAAGGGACCTTGGCCCCAAGGAGTTGGCCCCTATGGTTCTCAAAGTTTATTTCCAGAGTGGATAGTGGGTGGAATGTCTCTAGACATGACATCAATGCAAACATCTTATTTACTGCATGTTGCTTACCATGCCACCTAAACATTTGTGTGCATTCATGTGCATTAATTTTCCTATTCAATATTGACATTAGTGCATGAAATGAATGTTTTTGTGCAAATTTTGTATATTGTCTGGTCAATATATATAGACC
This sequence comes from Podarcis raffonei, assembly GCF_027172205.1. NCBI lineage: Eukaryota > Metazoa > Chordata > Lepidosauria > Squamata > Lacertidae > Podarcis > Podarcis raffonei. The sequence continues at coordinate 61,382,122 of NC_070606.1, read as the reverse complement.
GATACATGTTGCCAGGTTGTTAAGTAGAATGTCAATTCAGGCAAACGATTTGTGCATATTGTGTGCATAAACTTAATGTGCAACATATTGGCTGTGCAATGTGCAATAAGGCACTGTAAGGCAGCTGCCCCCAACCTGATGCCCTGCAGATGTTTTTGGATTGCAACTCCCATCAATTCCAGGCAGCTGGGACTGCTTTTGGAAGGCATCAGGTTCGGAGAAAGCTGCTATAGCATTACTCCTCATTTTTCAATTTCTCCGAAGTCTTTAGCTCCCCTGAAAACTTAAAATCAACAACTTGATACAATACGTCTTGCCTATTACTATTTACCCACTGTTTACCCAATAGTTGGTTCATGGAATATTTGCTCTATAATGATGTAGCTTCTCTATGGTTTCCTCCATTTTGTTTTGTAAATGAGAAAATCTTGTCTTTGAAAGCAGCGGTTAAGACAACCAACACCTGGCATACTTGACAGTCTACTGCTACTATTAGTTTTTGGATCAGCATGTTCCATTTGTATGAATTTCCAGGATTTTACATAGTCACTTATAGTGGGCTCAACTTTCTATGGCCACATGTAAACCTAGGATTATTATCCAGTTACTTGGCGGCAATTTACTTTTCTCTGGCAGAATGTCAGGCTGGAGAATTGCCAAGGCATGCTGCTGTTTTCTTCATTGTTTTATGAATTACACTGATCTGCAGCTTTCCACTTCTTGACCTGCATGAGGTGTTGATTGAATTTAGTGTGCCAGATGGTTATTGCAGCTCATGTACCATCATACTGATGGTTTCTTCAATAAAGGCTCTTCTGGGTTACAGTGTGCACTGACAGTGAACTTATATTAGGCAAACATTTGGTCGCGCTGACTTCCTTTCCGCTGTAAAATGCAACATTAGGGCCAAGAACTGCCAAGTCAAGATTAGTTTTCTCAGCTATGATTTACATTAGATTGCTGTTTACAGTTTTGATTCAGAGCCCCTTGCAGACTGGAGATGTCAAGAGTCCTGAAGGGCTCAACATTTCATGTGCCACAAAAGCCTTGCTGCCTCGCATCTGGTGGAGATGTAAACCAAGTCATCTCTTCCTTGATCAATCTTATGAATTTTCATATCTATGAGTGGCTGTAGGCATTGAGAAATGCTGAAGGAGGGACAGAAAGTACAAGTGCCTTGCACTTCCTGTGTTCAAGCTCCACGGCACTAAAAGTGGAGAGCCTTCAACTATACTGGAGTGCAATGTGGAAACCCCTAATTGCAAGGGACAGTTTGAACAGTTTGCAGAGTGAAAGGTCTATATGAGACATTAAGAAGATGAGGAGGCAGGAAAGACCTGAGCAAGTTAGGAAATATGGGCATCTTCCCACATTCAGGAAAGTCTGAGGCTATGCCATGACAACTAGCTTTCACTTGAACCCTAAGTGCTACGAATGTATACATTTTGTATTCAGAACTTCACAATCTTTCATATTTACATCAGCCAAACTATCACGAGTATATTGAAGAATCATGAAACTTACTTAGTGCACAATTTTTCCTGGGAAAGGACAAATCTTTCCATCTCAGTTTCTCACATTTTTCCAGCCTTAAATTCAGTTCACCATATTTTTGCATCAATCTGTGAGTTTGTACAAAAATATACATGCAAGTATGAAATTTTCTGTAATGTGCATTCTAATGTTATTTTCACTAAGATATGATTTTTGTGTGTGCACCTTTCCCTAACATAATGCTTTTTTTGGTAGACACTTTTGAATTGCAGATCTGTACTGCAAAATTAGCGGAAGGGCAACCTTTGAAGGATAGCTGTGTCTTGCTTTGCATGTTGGTTCAGAAAATGCAAATTACATAGGATCCCATTAAAATCCAAACCAAATGCATTTCTTCCTATGTCTAGCGACACCTATATAATAGTCTTATACTGCCCTAAAATTATGAGCCTGAAACAGTTTCTGTATGTGCTTGTTAGAAGACACAAGCTGCCAAACATTCCAGACATATTTAGGAGGAAGCATGCTATCTGCAGGTTTTATGAACTTCATGAACAGCCAAGAAGTTTTATAAGGTGTCCTTCCAATCATATTTCTAGTAAAGCAATTTCAGTCAGGTTATTGTGCTTTCACATGACTGAAATTGGCCTCTGACTGACCTGCTGTGGAACCACACTGGGGCCAATTATGGACTATTGACGTTTTGAGATGTGAACTTTGCCACCTGGTCACCACACAATTGTCATGACATTGCCATTTTGTTTTATGGGCAATGAAAAAATCCTCTCACACGCACCTTATTACATATATCCCTCACACTGACTTCAGTGTGAAATATGAATTATTTTATATGCTAGATGAAAGTTGTATGGTTGTGTTGGACTGAAATGATAGGACTATGGGGCAAGGAAGAGGCTACATTCATCCAGGCGCTTCTACTGAGAATGACAGAAACTGGATTCACAATTTCTAGTGATGTCTCGACAGTACCTTGTCTATAAATTTCCATCTGTCTGCTGGAAGACCTGTACCTCTTATACCCTAGAATTGCATTTCCTGCTTGGTGCAGCTGCAACACATCAATTATATTGTAATCACCCAAGTTTCCTTTGCCCTTTCTTCTTTTTTTCCAGCTGATTATTTCCTAGGAAAAAAATATATTCCCAGGCATACTTGGAACTGTTAAATACCATCCATCTCTTATTCTTGTCCAGGAAGTTGTACAATCTGGTATACTGCCATTGCTTTCCCAACATATTTCACAAGACAGATATACTGTTATCTTGGCTATATTCTTGCAGCTTAATTGCATATTATGCAATGACTAAGCTTTGGACATACGGTGCAAATGTAACTCTAGTTTGGGCAAAGAATTTTAATTGGATTTTCATTTCCACTCACAGATAGGTTTATTGAAAGTGTAGTGAAATATAATAAGATAACAGAAAACAGAGGGTGCATAGACTTGTTAAAAGTTAAACCTAAATATTCAGGAACAATTAAGATTAATTACTACAGTGGGAATGTGTTAATATGTGATATATATATTCCTAATGTTCTCTGGTGTAAATAAAGCTTCTATATTATGTTGCTTGTATTGGAGATATATCATGGACCTTTGTCCCGTGTTCTCCAGATATGGATAGATACATTTCAGCAAAATAAATTTACTGATTTTCTTCTCTCATTGCTTCTCACACTGTTGGTGTTGGATAGATTTTGTAGGTAGGATAGAATATAGTTTACAATTTATTCCTCCTATTACTCATGTGTGTGAGCAGAACATTTAAAGTAACCAATTTAGTGTTAGACTTAAAACAATTAGTCAGCAGCATTTAAAACACTATCCCTTTCAGCATTAATGTGGGAACTTTGAGACTATGCTTATTTTTATTTATCCAGGCTGTGGTTAACAGACTGGTTTTTTCCCCACCGAAAGCGATGAAAGCACCAACTTTTACCTGTGTACATGCTCATTCTGAGATCTCTCAATGTGCTTCTTTCTTCACTTAAAACTGTAATTCAAACAATTTAAAAACTCATATAGCTGTAATCCTATACACGCTTACTTGGGATGAAGTCTAACTGAACTCAGTGGGATTTTCTTCTGAGTAAACTGCGCTGTCAAAAATCTGGTTCATTCCACAAGATTCTGAGTATCATTTTGTGTGGCGTTTAAATAAATAGCACAGCAATCTGTGAGATCAGCCTGTACTGTCAGAGAGATAGAAGGGAGGCAATGCTTGCTTGTGCACCAAAGCACAGCTGGCAGGTGTAACCGTTATCCTACTCATCCAGACAGCATCCCCTTAAAAGCAGCAGCTCCTTAGGCCAGTGCAAACAATGCAGATTAGAACAGTCTTTTGCTGGAAGTAGAACCAACTTGCTTACAGTTCTGGAATTTTATTCTTGAACTATTTCATCCCTCATAAATCCTTCTGCTTCCTGTTCTTGCCAGCTCAAGATAGAAAATGATAAAAGCCGTATAAAGCTGCTGAGTGTGATCCATTTGTTGTTTAGTATCTAAGAAGCTGTACTGCGTGAAACTCGCTGGTGGAATTGCTTTTGCCCCAAGCAAGTGAGTTTCCATAGAAAATCCAACATTCCTAGATTAACATCTGCCTAGTTATATTTGCACAACCACTCCTTCAATGTTACCATTCAGTTGCCTCAGTTAATGACCCCGGGTGTTTGTGCCCAAATACCTTCACCCCACAGTTGCAATGGATAATAGATTTTGTAATGTAAGGCTACCGAAGAAGTCAGTCTTCTGCATATCTATTTGGATCATAGGAATGAGGGAAGTTTGCCATGGAGGGGTCGAAATTATGCAAATAAGATTTTCGGAGTACATTCTTTTAAAAAGTTCTACAATGTTTGCAACAAAAAGGTTCAAGGTTCACAAGAATTCAAATGCCATGTGAATACAGAATGCTCATACATTTAACTGAGACTCCTAAACACATTCACTGAAAGCGTGGCTCCCAGAATTTCTGGACCAACATTTGGAAGTTATTACAAAGCACATCAAAGCGGTCATAGTGCAGACACTTGTCTGGGACACATCACCCATGATGCCTCCTCCAAGTGGTTCTGGGAGCAACCTGTGAATGACAGTTGATGGCTGGCCCTGTACATGGTGATGATGATAATTTGTACCTTGCCCATGTGACTGGGTTGCCCCAGCCACTCTGGGCAGATTCCAGCATATTAAAAAATATAGTAAAACATTTAACCTTAAAATGTTACCCTATACAGGGTTGCCTTCAGATGTCTCCTGAAGGTAATATGGAGGGGGAGCGCATAATCCACTGCCCTGCTCATGAGCCACAAACCTCAACATGCCTAATGATAGGGGGCAGTCCTGTGCTCACACCATTTCCATGTCTTCACTTAATGCATGAAGTGGGAGCGGCATTATGTCTGAAGGTTACCCAAGGCTTCTGTGAGTTCAGCAGAACAGCTGAACAATGCCAACACATGAACAGGGAGCCTCCTTTTGCAGTGTTTCCTACTGGGCAAAGATTGCCTACACACCAAATAGCTTGATTGCACAGAGGTCCTTTTACACCTTTAGCTGCACAGAATTCAGGATCAGGGATTGTGGGCACAGTCTCTCCCCAGTGCTCAGCTGGATGTGTTAATAAAGCTAATGTTGAACCTGAATTTCAATTTCTTTTAAATTTTGGTGGCAGATCTATAAAGAGGTTCTTATGGAAGCAGATCATCAGCATTTCATCAAGCTCTTGATAGGCTGTTTCCTTTTGCTCCGGAAACTTGACACGAGAGCTCTATGGAATCATGTATTTTACTTTTACCTTGTCAGGTGTTGTGAAAAGCATGTCACAGATAATCAGCTACAACCTAATTAGACAATAAGGAAACAATGAAATGAATTCTCCTCTTTTTTTGACGTGGCACCTGGCTTCAGTGAGCTAAGTACACTTAATTTACATTCTGGGTAAGACAGAAGCAAGGCCTAAATATTTAAAATCTGAATTTGTCAGCTAACCTATATTGCCTCAGTCTCAAAATGCAAAAGGGAATCTTTATCTCTGTTACAATTATGGTCCAATGTTGCATCTTGGTGAGTCTCCAGTTGTTAGTGGAAATTTGCAGATGGAAATTAACATTTAGAACTTTCACAAATAATAATAATTTGTTCACTATCCAACAAATATAGCACAGCCCTGGGGCAAAGGATTACAATACTTATAAAGCAATCCAAAGCATCATATTTTGACAAATGTTACAGATAATGCAAAATCTTAACAAACTGCTGATTTATTTTAAGGAATTTATATACTGCTTAATAATATGCATTTCTAGGTGGCGAACATAAAAACAAACCATGCAAAATGAAATAGTTCTCATAAAAACAAACGCTACCTTAATATGCCTGCTGGAGCAAGGAAGTCTCAGTCATGCACCTAAGTTCAGTAAGAAAGACTTTGTTAGAGGATGCTGTTACAGAAAAACATATTCTGTAAGGCAGCAAATTTGTAAACTTGGAACAATGCAACTGTGGAAGAACTGGAAATGGGAGTGATAATAATTGGAAAGGAAGAAGAGGAGGGAAATAAATTGCTGTGGAAAGTGTCCCTGAACTTTTAGTTGTGCAGAAACAATGATGTCTGAAACATAAATGGTGATGACAGGAAAGTCAATTGATGGGAGACTGGACAAGAGGCTGTACAATGGACAATGTAACAAATGCTGACAGTGGTAGTGCAGGCTGTCACACAACCAGGCAAAGGGAAAGATTGGGAATCAATGTGAGAACAATTAGTTGAAAGAAGTGTAACAAGAGGCGGATGGGCAAAGGCTTAGGCAGCGTTATGTCTCATGCAGCTTGTAACCTCATTGTATGTCTTCTCTCAGCTTTCACGTTTGACATGTTATACGTTAAAAGGCGACAGTCTTGAAAGATTACAAAGGTGTCATTCTCCAAGGGCTGAGTGGCCAGTGTGTGAGAGGGAGGAGGAGAGCTTTCTCTTCTCACTTAATGAGGACCTCCCTGAACCTTGCTTTGCCCTGCTTTTGGACAGTAAAATCTATTAACTTGATTTCTCCAGGAGCAAGTATTGCAGTGCACACTGTATACATATGGTGTACACGGTGTACACCATGAACCTTCCCTGAAGATCCCAGAAGAATTGTCAGGAACTTCAGCTTAACAATTGGGTTTAGGACTTTATCAATTAACATGGAGGGGGTGTGGAACTGACATGCACGAGAAGCCTTTCTCCCTTTGTGTGTTCTTCCCAGGATATCAGGTCAAAAGGCATCAGTGACCAGTACATCTGGTACCGATCAATGAGCCTGGGAGATAGGGGGAGCGGAGGAGCAAGAACCAGCTAGCAACGGACAACACTTGCATCGTCTAATCTGTGAGAGTGAAGATAGAAACAATGGTAAAGGTGGCTAGGTGACCTCTGGAAGGCAGTTCGGCTGCCTAGGATAAGTGAGCATTGGGTGGGGCTGACACTGTATAGGACACATTCATAATGGGGTTACAAATTTAGAGCGGTGCACCCGTACAAAATAATAAGTGTGGAAATGCAAGCATAGTATCCTGGAAAGAACACTTGTGACAGTGAAATAAGAATGCAAGACATTGAAGACATACTTCTTGAGCATTGGAATGCCATGTTTTTCCTGAATCTGGACCTTGCTAGCTTTGTAGATTTCACCAGATACTGTCCATACACCCTTAAGCTTTCCTCTGCAGCTAGAAGGCTAGTGATTTGCTTGTAAAACAATAAGAACTGAGTTTGTCAGGATGCCAGATTTTGTGCCAGACACCATATGGATTTCATGCTGAGTTGTAGATATAGAGAACACACACTTTCTTGACTCTAGCTGAAATGAGTGTTCTGCTGAGTAACACTCATTTCATTACTCTAAGAATGCATTTAGAGGAATGATTCCCAAACTTTTTCTTTCTCGTGGACCACTCAAAAATTGTGAAGGGTCTTCTTGGTGGATCACTTAATGGGTTTTCTGCTGGTTGTACGTAGCATTTGCCATACGATGTGCTAGATGCAGTGTGATCTTTACTTGTATTTTATTGCTTCTTTTAGTTCTTATATTGACTTTTATTGCATTTCAATTTCAATTTCATTGAATTCAAAACACCCACAAGCAAATCAGGATGAATGCTCATTGGCATATACGTAACCTCCTTGTGAACAAATCAGAATTAGTGCCCATTAAAACCCAATATAGTCAAACCTCCAGGTAAGCTTTGTGAAACCAGGCCTTATGAAGAGCTGTTGAAGGATCTGGGTATGTTTAGCCTGGAAAAGCGGAAACTGAGAGGAGATATGACCATCTTCAGATATCTAAAGGGCTGCCACATGGAAGATTGAGCAAGCTTGTTTTCTCCTGCTCTGGAGGGTAAGACCTGAACCAATGGCTTCAAGTTACAAGAATGGAAATTCTAACTAAACACCAGGAAGGACTTTCTGACTGTTAAGAACTGTGGAACGGACTCCCTCTGGAGGTAGTGGACTTTCCTTCCTTGGAGGTTTTAATGCAGAGATTCGATGGCCATCTGTCATGGATTCTTTAGCTGAGATTCCTGCATTGCAGGGGGTTGGAGTAGATGACTCTTGGGTATCTTCTAACTGTACAGTTTTATGATTCTGTTATTCTAGTTTGCAGAGAAATAGGCAGCTCATTCTGGCAAAAATATACGGTGAGTGGGGGACACCAGCTGTACAGTAGATATCTATGGCTGGTGTCTTTTATTTCTGAGCACATAATACAGGTTTTAACAGTGGCATGTATATGATTTTCTTTTGCCCTTAGAACAAGTAATTGGATGCTTCGCCAAATTAAATTTTTTATTCCCCACAGAAGCTCCTAGCAAAATCTGTAGTTAGGTGGCTCTGTTTCAAATTATAATTAAGTTCTCAGCTATTAAAATGCTGGTGACTTACTTGGGGATGATGGAGTCTACAGAGAATAAAAGGACAGGAGGATCATTATAGCATAAGAGAAGGCAAGGAGATTGGGAAGCTATACAAAAAGGGATTAAAAGCGCAGAATGCTACTTGGGTATGTGACTATGCTGAGATGTTCTCCTTGTCTAAGCAGATGCAATGGCAGGCAGAATAATGTGATCAACTTCAAAAAAAAAACTTAGGTAAACAACACAATGTGTTTTTGAAAAGAACAATAAATAATTATAGATCTCATTAAAAGCTTTTAAGTCCCTATGGGATATGGTGCATTTCTTTTCACATTCCCTTTACTAACTCAAGGGTTAGAAACACAAATAAAAAAGCATGAATAATCAGTTAACGAATAACACTGCTTTACTGAATGAACTATAGCCCTCTTCAGATGTTTGCCAGAACATGCACAGATTAAAAGTGTGTAGAGGGGTAGGGGAGTATAGCAAGTTAGAAGCCTCTTTGAGATTGGGAACCCTGATAATGTGTGCATCCAGCCTCTTCCACACAGATTAGGCTGAATTCCTGAATATGTCTAACATCTGTCATTTTAGTTTTCATCGGAGAAAACTGGAACTTAAGAGTGTCACTGCTATTTCATAGGAGGGAGCCATGATGAAATAGATAGGTTTCATCCCTTTGCGCTTGCCAAGAGACATGGAACACAGTAGTTTGCATGTAGGAACATAGGAAGCTGCCATACCCCACATGGTGCTCTAGATGTTGCTGAACTGCAACCCCCACCAGCTTCAGTAAGCATGACCAATGGCTAGGGATGCTGGGAGTTGTACTTCAGTAACATCTCAGGGGTAAAGGCTCCCCATACTTGGTCTACACTAGCAATGGCTCTCCAGTATTTCAGACATTCCCAGCCCTCTGTGGAGATTCCAGGAATTGAACCCAAGACATTCTGCATGCAAAGCAGGTGCTCCACAACTGAGGTATAGTTATTCCCTAGTGGTTTTCTTGGACATGATCCTACCCATGTTAAGCTCTTGCATCTCAATAATTTCACTGAGAAGAGACTAGAGTCAAGTAATTGCTGGACTCCCCCACCGAAATCAATAGGAATTTAAAGATCTTAACTTAGGGTACTTAAAGCAGATTTGTCAAATGTCAGGTTTTACTCTATGTCCAAGAATGCAAGGCAGGCTTAGGCAGGGAGAGATGGCATGGAAAGACCAATTAAGGTTCAAGCAGGAAGATGTTTTCAAGAGGACTTGACAAAATTGGTAGTAGAGACACCAGCAGTGAGAGTAATAAATTAGGGTGACAGGTGGACACATCAGGCACTAGCATTGGATAACCAGCAAGGTAATGAACTAAATTGCACTGAAGTGTAGTAGAAAATAATAATTAGTAGAATATTTGCAGCTTGCGGAACTAAAGCAGCCATGAATTCTAAGGTCTCCGATGTTCCAAAATTTATGACAGAGTGAGATCATAAACATTGTTTCAGATTAGCTCCATAGGCTACAAATTTTGTTGCTCACGTGAGTAGAAATCTCATGTGTAATGGCAAGTGTAAAAGCCACCCCAAATCAAAATGTGAATCGATCCTCATAGACCATTCCTGTCATCAACAGTTGGATGTTTAGGTTGCAGTGACAGGAGTGGCTCCTCTGGTCAGATAAGCGATGGCTGGTGCCCTGCTTGCTTACCTGGGAGTAAGCCCCTTTGATCTCCATGGGTCTTACTTCTGTGAAGACAAATATGGGACTGAGCTGTTATATGTTTATACCAAGCCTAATAAACAACTAACTCTTGCTTTTGAGTTTTCAGGATTCCACCCCTTCCTAAGCCCACCTGGGGGGGATACATATTTAAATATTTATATACTGAATTATCTGCAGTTCACATAGCACCTGAAGTTGCTTACAAAACTGAAATAAAAGAAGGCTCTGCAATAAAACAGCCAGATGGTAAAATTCACAGTGGAAAAACACCTAGACAGAAACATATAGATGAGACAGACAGAGAGTCAGTCTGCAGAGCAAGCTTGCTGAAAAAAGCTACCTTTTTACCAGGTGATGGAAAGTCAACAGTGAGGGTTGGGTGATGAACCTCACCAGGAACAGTGCTCCCATGGTGTGAGAGGCAGTTCAGAAAAAGCCAATCCTGTATGCAGAGGTGGACTTTGGTAACATGGTGCCCTGACTGAGGAGAAAATTTGATGCCCTAAATATTTATTTGGCACCCTCTCTCCCCTCTTGCCTTCTGTTCTGCACATGCTCTCAAGTGAACTACATCATAGTTGCGGCAACTCAATCGCCATCTGACCAGGGCCTTACTTTGACTAGGTACCTGTATAAATATAGTTATTATTATTATTATTATTATTATTATTACTACTACTACTATTACTTTCCTTTAGCTCAGCACCCTGTGCAGAAGAACCACCCACACCACCCTAAATCCAGCACGGCTGTGTGTTCACTGCCCTCCCCTCTGAGAAGAAAGGGACATGGGCCAGATCCATCTTGCACTTAAAGAGTGCTGGCACTCTTTAAGCATGTTGTCATGGACAGCACAGGGCCTAGACCAAGGGGGATAAGCTTCAGGCCTGGGGTCCAATCTCCACACCAAGGGTCAGCAAACTTTTTCAGCAGGGGGCCGGTCCAGTGTCCCTCAGACCTTGTGGGGAGCCGGATTATATTTTGGGGGGGGGGCGGGGGCGGGAATGAACAAATTCCTATGCCCCACAAATAACCCAGAGATGCATTTTAAATAAAAGCATCATCATCATCATTTTTTAATTTGTATACCGTCTTTCTATCTTACAATACTCAAGGCGGCTTACAAGCTGAAGAAACAAAAAATGTACAACTTATAACAATCTAATGCAATACAAAAACGTGATAATAAAACAAAACTTTAAAATAAGCAACCTACATCAAAAAGTAACATTCAACTATTATTAGAATAGTACAAAATAATAATATCAACATATAAAAGTTAAGCAGAAATCCACTCAACAGTTACAATAAATAATTTCTAAACTATAATCAATAAAACAACAACAAGCCACAGCACATAAAATTATACAGTACAAATTGAGAAGCAGAAACAAAATGGTGGAACAAGGCAGGTGGAAGGAGGCCTTGCCTGGTGGAGTCTCTCGCCTCACAGTTCTTCCTCCAGGCACACATTCTACTCATGTAAAAACACACTGATTCCCAGACCGTCCGTGGGCCAGATTGAGAAGGCGATTGGGCCACATCAGGCCCCTGGGCCTTAGTTTGCCTACCCATGCTCCACGCCCTCTTGCCTCACCCACAACCCCTATCTCTAGGCCATGTCCCTCCCTGACCCTCCTTCAAACACATTTCTGTCTGACTGGAATGTTTCCTTGAACTTTAATAATTCCTCTTCCTTGCCTGGGTAGAGGATAGAGAGCAGTGTGAGAATGTATGAAGAAACTAGCCCCCTGCACCAAGTTAAAATTTATATCTGCTGCCCCACCCACTACTGGCATTTAGCCCCCATATGGTTTCCCAAAGGGGAATGCGGACCTTGGACTCAAAAGGTTTCCCCAGATTATATGTAAATACCATTTTGTACAAAATTCTATATGCACAGGCAGAGCTAAGGGCAGAGCCAGTTTAATTCTGCATATGTGGTTGACATTTGCCTTTCCAGGACAAGGGGAGAGTGAGGGCTAATAAAAAATAAAAAATTCTAAAATGTGTAATCTAGCAGAGAGGAGGAGCCATTATAAATGCTGGAGAACAGCTTCCCTGTTAATGCAAATTGTTCCTTCAGAACTACCAACATTTCAGTGGTATTAATATTATGCACATGCACCTTTAGCAAATTCAGTTCCACATTTTAAAAATTCTCCTCCCCACTCCATGCTTGCAATACTAATGAATATTTACATGGCTGCTAATAGGAAATGCCTAAGGAAAGATAAAGAGGGCAATCCTATACTGAAGATACGCTGACTGAGAGGCTACAGGATTCCACAGAAGTCCACGACAGGTACACCAGTGGAACACTCCAGATATGACTCGGAAGATTCTATTCAGATTGTCTGTGCTATGGCAGATTTCTAGTGTGACACTGTATGCATACTTCTAAATTCTAGTGGAGCACAGGCTTCTCTGTTATCTTAGAATGTGGTTCAGCATAGGATATCATATCCTTTAATCCAGGACAATGTACTTCTGTTTGTGCATCCCAGACTATTTGGGAGTGAATACCTACACATTCACGCCATGCATTTAAAGCACTCCAAAATCTTTGGAGCTGCCATTTGTTAAGGGTGCTGTCATTTGTAGCTCTGTGCAGTCAGCAGCCTTCAGAATATTACAGTTCCCAGGATTCTTTGCAGGAAGCCATGCCTGGCAAAGTGGCATAAGAGTTCTTTAAATGTGCAGGGATGTGACTGAGGTGAAAGGGAAGATTTAGTAAAGAAATCTTTACTAAAGTAACTGTTTAATAGTGTGAAATATCAGTAAGCAGAGAAGAAAAATGGATGGAGCTTGATATTGTTTGCGCTGAGTGCTACAAGAAGGGGACAGGAAGCTAAAAAGAAAGGAAAAATGGAAGATAAAGATATGAGAGGGGACACCCCACTTTCTGCCCTGGCCAGCAAAAGCCCAGCAGAGCTCAGGAAGCAGTGGCGTAGCGTGGGTTGTCAGCACCCGGGGCAAGGCAAGTAATTTGCGCCCCCTAACCCGTGGATTATAGCACTTGAGTGCGAGCGCGCCCCCCCCGATGTTGCGGCCGGTGCGGCCGGGCCCCCCGCACCCCCCACGCTACGCCACTGGGGCTGGGGGTGAGCGAAGGAGCCAAGGACCCCCCCAAAGGCTCAGCAGGAATTTATTAAATTTATTATTTGCAGAGCCCCTGCGGGCCGAGGCAGCCGAAGCCCCCTCCCCTCGGGCGCCTCCCCGCCCCCTCCTCTCCTTGGGCTGTAGGTGGAGCCCACGCTCTGAGGCGCTCCAGATCCGGGCTTGGCGAGCGCCTCTCCTCCTCCCGGCCGGGTCTGGGGGCTTCCAGCCGCGCTCCGTCCTCGCCCCCCCCCCCGCGGCTGAGACTTGCGCTGAGAGCCAGAGCCAGCGGCGCCCCCTTCCGCCGGGAGACCCTCGCCCGCCCGCCAGCTTCGTCTTGGAGGGTTTTGGGGAGGGCAGGGCGTGTCGAGGCCCCTCAGAGCTCTCCTCCCTTCCAGTCGGCAGAAGCAGCCGCCTGTGGCTGGGCCGAGGGGATGGCGGCGGCGGCGGCGGGGTGCGGAGGCAGCCCGTGTCCAGCCAGGCATCGGTGGCGGCGTCGGCGCTGCTGCAGCGGCTGCTCCTCCTGCGAGCAGTGAGTGGAGCGCAGCGCAGCGGCGGCGGGGGGTCACGCACGCTAGGGCGCAAGGCTGGCGGTGGCGGCGGGGAGCCGGGCGGAGGAAGGCACTTGTCCCTTCCCTCTGGACTTGCGCCCCCCCCAGATGTTGCGCCCGGTGCGGCCGGCACCCCTGGCACCCCCCACGCTACGCCACTGACAGGAAGAGCTGGTTGTCTTTCCTAGGGTCTGTAAGAGTTTGTGTTTGTATCTCAGCCATAATTGAGACAGACCCATCTCATCTAAGTTTAGATGAAGCGTGGGTTGCACAGATGCAGGTATAAGTAGTCAAGTAGAAGACAGAATACATGCTCAAAACATCTCTTTTTAGAGAAAACAAAGACCATACAGTTGTCAGTTGGAAGGAGAATAGTGTGCAAACAAATCTTCAGCAACTCTCTGCAATATCCACAGAAACTTGATTCCAGGGGCATAAATGGATACCATATGAGGTGAGGAAGAAACAGGGAGAAAGGAATTAGGGTACCAATCTGATGGGGATGAGGATGTCTAGCAAAGCATCTTAAACTGAATGGGCTTTATAGCACAGGGTAGTCCCCCCCCCTTTTCAAATTAATAACATCTCTGCGTTGCGTATGAACTTAACTTTGGCAGCTTTGGAACATCAAGGTTAGGCTAATATATTGGTGTCGTTATTAGCAACATTAATATTAGCAACATTGGGACGCGGGTGGCGCTGTGGGTAAAAGCCTCAGCGCCTAGGGCTTGCCGATCGAAAGGTCGGCAGTTCGAATCCCCGTGGCGGGGTGCGCTCCCGCTGCTCGGTCCCAGCGCCTGCCAACCTAGCAGTTCGAAAGCACCCCCAGGTGCAAGTAGATAAATAGGGACCGCTTACTGGCGGGAAGGTAAACGGCGTTCCGTGTGCTGCGCTGGCTCGCCAGATGCAGCTTGTCACGCTGGCCACGTGACCCGGAAGTGTCTCCGGACAGCGCTGGCCCCCGGCCTCTTGAGTGAGATGGGCGCACAACCCCAGAGTCTGTCAAGACTGGCCCGTACGGGCAGGGGTACCTTTACCTTTACCTTTATTAGCAACATTGCCTGAATAAATTCATTCCCCCCACAATTTCTATTTGCACTTTTGGTTTATACTTTCATACCTGTTCTTCTGCCTCAAGCATGATTTGGGTTTGCTGTTACAGATTTTAATTTTATTTTTAAGGGGGGGAAATATCCCTTCACTTGCTGGCTTCCTCAAAAAGAGTTCCACTTGCTGCTCTTTTACTGAGTTTATCAGCAAGGACACTGTCATACCATAATGGGCTCCTGTTGCTACACAAATGAAAATGTCATGGCAGCGTGTGAGATTTATATTGAATTGATCTTTCCTAGGCTTCTGTCGTGGTGGCATTATGTGAGTCATTTGATCTAATAGTTGGCTGTACCCTGGATGGATGGGTAGTTGCCTGTATCAGTACTTGGCCTTAAAGCAGATAGCTAATCAGAGCTTGGTCACATACTTGGGCTGGGAACTGGTTGAAGCAGTATTGACCCCACAGTGCAGGTTGAATGGTGCAGGTTTCATTCCAAACTTATTTCTAGCACTTTTACTATACCTGTGAAGTTATAATCACCTCCCTCCCCGGCTTCTCCAGGAAGCACCTGTACATAGCTATTTTTGTCTTAAGACTTTTAAAGGTGATCTGTGCACTTCCTTTTTGTGTGAGTGTGCATGGAATATCTCTAGTGAGATTTGAGAATAATTGGCCATGGTGGTAGTGAGAAGCTTGGAGAGCAAGTGCAGGCTTCAAAAGAACCAACTCATTAACAACCCACAAGTTTCAGAAGGAAGCCAGTTTCAAATAGAGAAGCAATAGCGGACACACGAAACCCACATCTGCAGGTTTTGTATGCTACTCATGGCCAACTCCAGGCAGGAGGAGGCCCTGAGCAAAAGGTCCTCTCCTTTGTCAATGGGTTTATATGGCAGTGGTAGGGCCAGCAGCACCCTAAGCAGCCCCAGGTGGCTGCATCTTGCCACCAATAAAATTTCCCACAATACTCCAAAGGTTTGGTCCCCAGAATCTCCAAGGAGGACTGAGAAATAGCCTGTCTGAAACCCTGGAGAGCAACTGAGGATCCTCCAGTCCATGAACCTAATTAGATGCTGTTACTAATTAGAGGCTATACTCAGTTGGATGGATCAAGGGTCTGACTTGGTATGAGACATTGGAATATGAGCCATGCTGGCTCAGGGCAGATCCTCTTTTCATAGTAGCTGGCCAGGTGCCCATGTGAAGCACACTAGTAACTTCATACATTCAATATACAGCATTGTGGAAAATGAAAATGGAGGTTAAAGGTTGCTGCCTGGCACTGCTTGTGGTGGTAGGCTAGGGGGCAGAAATTCATGGGGGCAAGACAGGCACAAGCAATGAGCCACACTGGGGTGCTCAGGCTACCCTAGGATGCTGGCTGTGGCCACCAACCCTGATGTTTCTAACATCTGGGGGAGAATCTTGTGGTTCCCCCATGGGGAGTATAAAAATGACAGCAAAATGTTCTGTTTGCATGAGAGGAAGGAGGCCCACATATTTCTCAAATGCTTTAGTGGCATATAGGCTGGGCTTGAATAATCATTCAAGGTAACCCTGGTAAAATGAATCTGTGTGTTCTGGCTGGACTCTGCAGCTTGTTCTCCGAAATGTGTTTTGTTCCTAGAAGATAGATGCTGTCATCTCTTCTTGTATTTTTGAAGATTACCCTCTAGTGCACTGATATTTTCATACAAATCACTCAGAGATGGTTCAGATGAGCACCAATAAATGCTCTTTGACCCCTTTGATGGAAATGGCTTTGATGCGAACTCCCCTGCTGCATATAAGAACGGGTGCAG
The DNA here is from genome assembly GCF_027172205.1 of Podarcis raffonei. NCBI lineage: Eukaryota > Metazoa > Chordata > Lepidosauria > Squamata > Lacertidae > Podarcis > Podarcis raffonei. The sequence goes on along the minus strand of NC_070606.1, from coordinate 61,365,487 downwards.
CATAGGATCTCACTCTGTATTTCCAGGCTTGCCTGTCAAGAATTTGAAAAGTTTTGTCATATAAACCAAGTTCATAGCTGTACCAGTTTGTCTTTACATCCTTGGAGGCCTTTGCTATAGTTTTCGTCCTGTAGCTAACCTTTCTGTTGGGTCTCACTCAACATTTGCTGTACTGGATTAGCAGGCGGGGCTGGCTGAGAACAGAATTAGGTTGGTGGGACAGTGCCCTAGTGGGCCAGCCTGCTCTGGGGGGGGGGGAACAGTTCTTGTGAACTCCTCAGAAATGGAATGTGTGTTCCAGCAGGACACAGAGACCCCACGATATTAGGTACAGTCTGTGAAAGCCAATGTAATGGGGAATTTTGGGGGGAGCTGATTTATTTTAAATAAGTAACATACTCAGAAGTACGTTCCACTAATGATAAGTGGGAACCTAGGGCTAAAATAGATGTGACATTAAATGTGTATTTGCATTTAGCATGCAGGTTTATTTATATTTTTCATCAATGAAGGATTCGCGTAGGGCTTAAGACATAGGGCTTTCCTCGTGGCCACAGCAGGAGAGGAAAGAGCCAAATTTCTCCTCCAAACGTGCTCCAGTCGTAATAATCAAGCCCCTCTCTAAAGTGGGATGCTATTTGCATTTCCCAAAACATCCAGATTGCCCATCACTGTTTAGAATTGTTACCTAAATTAGACAATTTGGCTAATGTAGAGGGGTTTTTTAGCCTGTTGTCAAGATGATTCCAAGATCCACGATAACCTGGATGAATAATTTTAACAGAAACAAGCTCTCTAAAGTATTTAAGAGATTCTTAAGCCAATGCTTCATAAATATTACCTTTAGCACTTCAGTAGATTTATATATTTCAAAGTGAAATTAAATGAATTCAGGTTGTCATTTGCAGTACCATTGAATCACTTGGTTTCATTTTTAATAGCTGGATTGTATTGTGTGCAGAGGCAGCGAACACTGCATTTTTCAACTTCATTTTGCAACCTGAGCTCATTTAAAATAGGCCTTAAAATTCCCACATGGAGCTTGAGATATAATTTGCCAGACACCAAGACATAAAGAGTTATGAACGTGCTTTCCCCCAAAGACAATGGATGAATGAATGCACAAGTTAAATGTGATCAAAAATCAGAATGATGTGGACTACACTTCTTGTGATATAGGGCTCTGCTCATCCATATGAAATAATGTATTCACTATCTCAGATGCTTAAGCTGGCTGCTGATATTTATCCCCACAGGAAGATCCTGAAAACCAGCTAGAGCAGGCCAGGCACTGCAATATCCTGCATGGGTGGCTAGGAACATAGGAAGGTGTTTCGTACCTGATCATACTATTTGTCCAGTATTGTTAATATTATTATTATTATTATTATTATTATTATTATTATTTATACCCCGCCCATCTGGGTGGCTTCCAACAAAATATTAAAATGCAGTAATTCATTAAACATTAAAAGCTTCCCTAAACAGGGCTCCCTTCAGATGTCTTCTAAAAGTCTGGTAGTTGTTGTTCTCTTTGACATCTGGTGGGAGGGTGTTCCACAGGGCGGGTGCCACTACTGAGAAGCCCCTCTGCCTGGTTCCCTATAACTTGGCTTCTCGCAGTGAGGGAACTGCCAGAAGGCCCTCGGCGCTGGACCTCAGTGTCTGGGCGGAACGATGGGGGTGGAGACGCTCCTTCAGATATACTGGACCGAGGCCGTTTAGGGCTTTAAAGGTCAGCACCAACACTTTGAATTGTGCTCAGAAACACTGGGAGCCAATGTAGGTCTTTCAAGACCAGTGTCTTTCAAGACTCTAGTTCAGTATTGCCTTACTCTGACTGGCAGTAGGTCTTTCGTGCATCCTGCTACATGATCTTTTAACCTAGTAAAGGTGCTGAACCTTTTACTAGTCTTGTGACCCGTGCAAGATTGCAGACCCAGAAAAAACGCCTCTTTTGGGGTGTTGAGTAAAATCGTGGATCCGAAAATACCACTTTTTTCAGGGCAAGATCTTGGCCTGAAATTGTGCAAGAGCAAGACACCCAAAATGGCTGCCATATTCTCGCAGGGAAAAGTGGGATGTCCCGGTTTTTCCGAGACAGTTGACAGCTATGCAGTCTACATTAGTAGGACATACACACCCTGGTTTGAACAAAACCAGAGAACAAAAATATGGGAGAAGAGTGTGCACTGGAGTTTAAGGAAGTCTAATAAGGTTCAGATTTTGCCCATGATAACTACTCCTATTTAGTCTCTGCATATACTTCACAGAACTGATCAGGGAGGAAGATGGGGGCAAGATTAAAATTAGTTGGCTCTTCCTATGATTGGCTCTGGCTCCACTTCCTTTTGCTTTCCCCCGCCTTCTGCCCTGTTGGTTTGAATGGGCACCAGTTGCCACTGGTTTGGAGACCTGCACAGGGCAATGGCACTTCCCTCCATCCTTGTTTGCCCATTAGGCGGTGGCACGCGGTGGGTGCGTGCGCCTTAGTGTCCAAGTGGGTGTCCTTAGGATTGTAACCTTGAACTCACCAGAAAGTGCCTTGTATTACAGTTAATATTTGCATGCAGATATTATGTACAAAATGCAAGCACACTGCTTCAGTTTGAAATACATGGAAGCCTCTTACGAGGAGGAGGGGAACTCAATCATTTCCTGATTTCTGCCTCTGTATTTTGAAGGGGGAAAGCATGCAATTTACGCACATGGGACCTTTTTACAACTGCTGAGTAGTCATGTATTTTGTACTCGGAGATATCTGTCATCAAAATGTAGCATGAAAAGCTGCCATTTGGGAGCCTTTTCTGGGCCTTTACAGGTGCTGTCCTTCCATTTTATTCTTAATTTATTCCATTTTTTCTTACTGGGGCTAGGGAAGGATGGATCAGTCAATTTCAGTTCTCTCAGTTCCTTGGTTCTTCCCCCATAGGTTCTCTGCATTTATTCAGCAATTTGCAATTCTTTTTTTTTAATCCCTCATAAAAATTCATTAGCATTTATTGCAAATTTCTCACAATCAACTCCCCCCAATTTTGTCTAATAGACACATTTTTTTTGCACAACACTTTCCCTAATAAAATGCCTTTTTGCATGTTATTTTCACTAATATATGCACTCCTATGCACACTTTAGCCTAGTATGTACATTTTTGTACATATTACTTGGCTGGAGAACTGCACTGGAAAATCTGGAGAGGTGTGAATTACAAAGGATGGCTCAGTTCACATATTGTTTAGGAAAGTGTGAATTAAGTGTGAATCATCTTTAAATGCATACTGAATTGAATTCCCTCCCCCTCTCTACTTGGGATTTAACTAGACATTACATATATATACTGTGCTTTTCTTTTTTGGTAAAAAGAAATGATGTGCTGGCACTCTGAGCCAGCTTGGTTTGTCTGTAGTGGCATCTCACATACCCAGTCTGATTGGCCAATTTCAAAACAGGTGCAGTATATGTGACAGTTGAAATATTAGAAAACATCCATAACAGTGATAAACCTTGAGCTTTTTAAAATAAGACTAATAATAATCACGGGCACCATTTAGCACCCAGTATTACATTTCATTGTTTTTCAATGAGGAAACTTACATTGTTTGAAGACTCTGATTTCCTCTAAGGATGAGCACAAGCTGCTGGATATATCAAATTCACCTTCATGGCATTAGTGGACATCTGGGAAATAATTCCAGAGGTCAAATTAGTTGCACATTGTCCAAGGCCCTGGTACACTCTGATAACTCATCAGCATCAGCAGTAAGAGTATTCACTGGGGCCCCAAAAGTAGCCCCCAACCTAGATTCCCTGCACACAAGGTTCCTTGTCAGATCTGAAGGAAAAGGGTCTCACATTTGCCCCAGAATCTGGATAACCCTCTGCCTTGCTTTTAGTGTCACTGGATATATGCACACCCCATAGCTGGTCTGAGCACAGATAGTTTGCCATCTGTGAAATGGTGATTATTTATTTATTTGCTTGCTCACTCAAATCGCATCCCGCATTTCTGTCTGGCAGCTCCACATGGCAATATGAACAAGATACAACAAAATCAAATTTTAAACAGTTCAGAGGGTAGAAACTATTGCTATAGTTTTGAAATTCTAGTCCAGGCGTGGGGAATCCTTTGTGATCACAGGCAGCCCTTAAGTAAATAAAATGCTAGTCTTGGATCTATCTATCATCTATCTACCTATCTATCTATCGCTTAGGAAAAGCCCACTGTGATCTCTTCTAAGGATGAGCAGAACCCCTTAAGGTTCAGTTTGCAATTAACTGCAATGCACACAATCCCTTTTGTCCACAGATGCAGCATTTCTAGAGAGCAACATTTGCAGAGGTTTTCATCAGCACATTCCACTGGGCTGGAATACAAATGTCCGTGCCTTGGAATCTGTATAGTAATTGATGCCTGTGCTCTTTTAAATGTATTAATCATTTGGAGACACTAATACCTCCCCCTGGGCCTCTCTGGAGGTCATTTTCCAGATTGTTCCTATTTTAAAGTTCTTCTCGGGCATTCCTTTGTTTAGGTCAGTTAAAAATATAACCGCAGCATCGCCGTAAGGGCCTCTTCTGCAGCAGGCTTTGTAAATGGGATTCTACAATGTAGCACGTTTCATTCAGCGAAAATGTTGCAGTACTGAATCTCCATCACAGTTCTGGAAAGCTGCAAGAATGAGTGTGGCAGAGAAGCCAGGGAGGTTGTAGAGACAGAATGCATTTCACGTAAATATTTTGGATCACTGCAACTAAGAGATATTCAGAAGACTCATGTTGAATAAGAATGAGTATTACAATTCATTATTAGGGTTAATTGAGGAGTTAATAGTTCTGATTTGACCACCACAGACATGAGAATGTGATGTGTGTGTTTGTGTGTGTGTTACACAAACATGCACACACAGTGCTTTTTCTGGGGGGACGCATGGATTTGCATACCCGTAAACATTTTGTGAATCTAAGTTTGGCCTCAATGAGGGCAGTATTTCAATATGAGTAGGAAAATGAGAGTACCCCTAAATATTATAAATTTTTTTTTAGAAAAAAAGCACTGATAGTACTTAACCAGTCATGCTAAGGTAAAGGTAAAGGGACCCCTGACCATTAGGTCCAGTCGTGACCGACTCTGGGGTTGCGGCGCTCATCTCGCTTTACTGGCCAAGGGAGCCGGCATACAGCTTCCGGGTCATGGGGCCAGCATGACTAAGCCGCTTCTGGCGAACCAGAGCAGCGCACAGAAACCTTCCTGCCGGAGCGGTACCTATTTATCTACTTGCACTTTGATGTGCTTTCAAACTGCTAGGTTGGCAGGAGCAGGGACCAAGCAACGGGAGCTCACCCCGTCATGGGGATTCAAACCGCCGACCTTCTGATCGGCAAGTCCTAGGCTCTGTGGCTTAACCCACAGCGCCACCTGCTTCCCTTCAACCAGTCATGCTAGTTAATTACTAATATCTCATGCTGACTGTGTCTTCAACAGTTTTGTGCTGGCTATTTCTTCCACAGCAGGTCTCAGAACTGGTTCCAAACTTCTCAGGGCCTTGGGCAAGCTTCCCTTAGAGGACCTGCAGAGCATGCTGCTGCTTGGGTCTTCCAGGAGTAATCAGCCAGCCTCACCTTCTTGCTTGTGGGTGGGCTTACCTGGTGGAGCAGTGGGGAGTACCTCCAGCACATGTTGTTGTTGTTTAGTTGTGTCCGACTCTTCGTGACCCCATGGACCAGAGCACGCTAGGCACTCCTGTCCTCCACTGCCTCCTGCAGTTTGGTCAAACTCATGCTGGTAGCTTCGAGAACACTGTCCAACCATCTCGTCCTCTGTCGTTCCCTTTTCCTTGTGCCCTCAATCTTTCCCAACATCAGGGTCTTTTCCAGGGAGTCTTCTCTTCTCATGAGGTGGCCAAAGTATTGGAGCCTCAGCTTCAGGGTCTGTCATTTCAGTGAGCACTCAGGACTGATTTCCTTAAGAATGGATAGGTTTCATCTTCTTGCAGTCCATGGGACTCTCAAGAGTCTCCTCCAGCACTATAATTCAAAAGCATCAATTCTTCGGTGATCAGCCTTCTTTATGGTCCAGCTCTCACTTCCATACTTCACTACTGGGGAAACCATAGCTTTAACCCTCCAGCCCATAGACCTCACTAGACCTACCAGACTTCCCTATATGGTCCTTGAGGCCATTTCAGCCATGCCATGTCCTCCTGCCTTACACTTGACATCATATATGACAAACATGACATCAGGTGTGGGGCAGGTAAAGATGTGGCTGGTCCCAGCTGATCGGTGGCACTTGCTAAGCCCCTTGCTTGTTTTTTGTTTGCAAGCCTACTCAGTTGATCATTGGGACTTGCGTGGGGCTTTGCATGACTCCTTGCAAACCCTACCAGTCAGGTTTAATATAGGCTCCCTGACTCCTGGATCGTTACTGCATCATCACTAAGCAAATCCTTAAGGGAGTACACAAAGGAATGGGACGGCAGCCAGCCTCATCCTCTTGCTCTATAGGGTGAGTGGCTCTACCCTATAGAGGCACTATAGTAGGCCCAGTATAGTAGGACCACTCACCCCCTATCCCATTCTGGCACTGTTGCAGCCTCCCAGTAAGGAGATAGAGGACTCCAACTGTCACCACCTCCAGCCACTGGTCAGGGATCACTGGAGTCCTGCAACACCTGGGGAGCCCACAGTTTCTCCACCCCTGGTGTAGAGAGAGCCTTAAAAGTGCCACATAATTGCTCGAAAAGAAAGGCAAAGTATTATTGTTCCATTTGCCAATAATCTATAAACACAAGTGCCAGGGGGAAATTGATAAAATTTCATACTGGAAAGCACCTAAATTGCATTTCCTTTCCTTTGCCATTGCTGGAAGAGGAATTTTTTTTTTTGTTATTTATAAAAAAAAAGTACATGCAGTGACTTCTTTGCATAAAAACACAAAGCTAAGCAGGGAGTTTGGGAGGCTGCGTGGGAGAGCAACAGATTTATTTGTTTACATCTCACTTAGACCATTCTATTTATCTTTTCTTATACAGTGCACATCACAGGCCTGAGCTATTCATTATTCAAGGGGTCCTCTCGGTTCTATTGCCAAGTGAACTTGTCATGTGGAACAGTCTTGCTGAAAAATGAAATGGGACAGAAATTTATTCTCCTCTCCCCACCCCCTTTTGTTTTTTTGCTGGAAAGTACCTTGCTCTCACAAAAGCAAAAATTTGAGGGGCGTCAGGTGCAGGAAAGGAAGCCGTCTTGGTATCTGCTCACAATGCTTGGCCTTTGCATGCCTGGCGTATGTTCTTAGATGAAGTGTCAGAATGGCAATGTAATGAATAGAGTGTTATAACTTCTTTCAAGAAAACAATGGATACACTGAGATGCAGGTTTGGGCTGACATAGGAATTACTGGAGCTGAGTTATGGCATATTTGGAATGTGGTGCAATAGGCAATGGACATGAAATGCAATTCTCTGCATGCTGATGATAGTCATCGTGAAGGAGGCTGAAGGAGTGTGTGGATGTAGGTTTATATTCTGCTGCCATCTGTTCATGTTATATATGATAATAAAAGCCTGCGTGATCTCCTGGCTGAGTCCAACCTAAAGCAAGAAGTTTCCTGCTGGAATACTCATGAGATGTTGGAAGTTTCAGTCAACCCGTCAGGGTGTCTTCTCCATTACATTCCAAATCTGCTTAAATTGGAGGTGCTAGTCCAGATCTTCTGTACGTTTGCCGATACAGTGGTACCTCGGGTTAAGTACTTAATTCGTTCCAGAGGTCCGTTCTTAACCTGAAACTGTTCTTAACCTGAAGCACCACTTTAGCTAATGGGGCCTCCAGCTGCCACCGTGCTGCCGAAGCACGTTTGCCCATACAGTGGTACCTCGGGTTAAGTACTTAATTTGTTCCAGAGGTCCGTTCTTAAGCTGAAACTGTTCTCATCCTGAAGCAAAGTTCTTAACCTGAGGTACTATTTCTGGGTTAGCGGAGTCTGTAACCTGAAGCGTATGTAACCCGAGGTACCACTGTACTTGTCTCATGGAGTTCAGTGCTGCTTACTGGCCATCCTGTCCACATAGGATTTCAGCCACAGTCTAAGAGAGATCCATTGTTATTAACAATCAAATGACCTACAGTGTGACAGTCCTTGTCTGCAGGTTTATAATCTAATGAACATGACAATGAAGGGAAAAGGAATGAGGAGGGAAGAAGAAAATAGTAAGCACCCCTTCTTAAAGTTGCATAGATGCTCTTACAATGGCCAACTAACTTGAACAGAGACAATTCAGAGAGGAGAAGAGTCAATGGAGCTGGCTGCCCCATCTCTCCCTCTGCTGCAGCTATGGGAACCACTTAGGATGCATATTTGCATAAAAAATGTATATGCTAATTTATATTAGCATTATAATAGATTTAGGAGTAAAATGCTAAACAATTGCTAAAAATAATGACTGAAGTCCGTAACCAGATGACCTGTGTGCCTACTCAGACAGCTGCCCAGCTGCTGACAGTTCAGTCTTCAAGGACCATCCTGTCCCTCCTTCTGGCTCTTTCTCTTTATCTAGATTAGGCAGCTCTTCAGATAGAGGACTGCTTGAAACGGAGGACTCTTCCCTGTAAAATAAGACATACGGCTACCCTAGCTGCAGCCAGGAGGAATGACTGCTAATAGCTGACATTTCCAGGATAGGATGAGCCATAGATGATGCTATGCCTTCCAGGATCAATATTGTCTTGACTGTAGGTGGTGAAATTACTGGTTGAGAAACTAGGACATTTCCTGGGATATATCACCAACCTCAGAAGTTGCTACTGATAGGGCTGGAGAGGACTGTTACAGAAAGATGCTTCTTGAGTTATGAACTGTGTTTTAGTGACTTTTTGGCAGCATTTATCTGTCTCAAAAGACAGTGGGGTGCAGCTCTGGAGGTGAAGTCAAAATTGCTGCGTTAGCAGCACCAAAGTGACCTCCCCGGGGCACAAGCCTGGGCAGTGTGTATGGATGTTCATTAGTTACCTTCACTTGGTTTAGCTGACCAGTCATAGCAGTTTCCGGGATGGGGCCACTGTCACATGCTGACAGCTTCTAGAAGTCACAGACGAGAGTTGAGTGCAGGATGAGGACCAAAGGTGGACAAACTACCCCAAAAGGAACACAATGTGTTCCCCACCAGAGGTACTCCTCCTCCCGTAACACCCAAATACTCCAAAATCCACTGCAGGGTGGACAACATGGGATATATCCATTTGTTGCGGAAGTGCATGCTCCTCAAAGGTATTTACCAGTAATTGCTCTGAGTTGTTTCCTGCAACCTGCATGTGTGATTTTAATATGTTACCTGAAATATGATTAGCGCTCTCCAAGCTGAGATAGAAGCTCATGTCAGAAACAAAGTACATTGTGCATTGTTTTTCTCTGTAATGCAACCCTCAGAATACAGCAGGACATTCTTTATCTGTGCCATCAGCAGTCTCTCTGACTGCCTTCCCACCATACATTCAAAGCACATGATTTCCCCCAAAGAATCCTGGGAACTGAAGTTTGTTAAGGGTGTTGAGAATTCTAGGATTGCAAGGGGCAAACTAGATTTCCCAGGATTCTTTGGGTGGGGTGGGTGCTTTAAATGTACAGCATATACACAGCCTCCTCTTCTTCCTATATGTCTGCTTGCTCTTCGATATATAGGTAATCCTGTGCTCTGAGTCCATCAGCTTAGTATCTTTAAAGTATTTTATTTTAAAGCAGAGATAGGCAACCTGTGGCCTTCCAGATGCTTTTGGACCACAACTCCCATCAGCCTCAGATGGTCTTACCAATGGTCAGGGATGATGGGGGTTGTAGTCTAGCATCTCTAATTTAAAAGAAAACATTGCTATCCTTTTCTCACAGAGACTCATAAGTAAGAGCATTTCCAGACTGTCAGTATTTCTTGGTGGGAGTCAACTGCATACTGGCAAATTCAGGTTGTGTAATTATAGTGGATTGGGAGGTATTAAGCAACAAATCCACCTCCTCAAAAGATCAGGATTTTGTTGCGATAGGGAAAGTGATGAGAAAATGCACTTGAACATGTGGGATGACATTTCCTTGATGCAATGTTATTTGGCCTCCATGCAAACAAATAAGAGTGAATGCTCACTAAACAGTCACTGTCTAATCTCCCTGCAAACAAATGGAGATGAGAGACAAGTCATCTGGAAGCGCTCCAAAATACTTTTTTTCAGGATGCCAACATTATTTATCTTCTCATTTTGTCTCTTCTTCCCTTTGCTAATAGTCTTAGCTTCAGCCTTAAGCTCTAACTAGTGGGTGGTACACACAACTCTCTCTTTAACCCCTTTGCCCATACAGGCCCGGTTCACTAAGCCATACTTTAAAATAAACTCTCTTTTCATGTGCAAGAGTGATTTGCTCCTCCCCTGCTCCAGATTGTGCCACTTGCGGAAGAAAACAAGCCAGAGTCTGACTTGTTGTGACTCCTGAACCCAGGCTTGAGGTTTCTCTAAACAAACCGTGAGCAGAAGCCAAGTTTGGTTCCTGACTTCCACCTGTGCATTCAGAGGAACCAAACCATGAGCCCAGGTCTGCACATCACCACAAACCATGCTTCTGTCCCTCATGGCCCAGCCAGGAGATGGTGAAGAACAAAGTACTCATGTGCTTATTTTAAACTATAGTTTAATGTTGCATGGGAACTAGACCGCATAAGGGATGGGGGACTCACAAGCCTGTTTAACTGGAATTCCTCAACTTTCCCCATCCTTATTTTAACCATGCTTAAGCCATATGTTGGCACAGACCATAATATTATGATCCATACATCAATTCATGTGGGGCCTGAATAAAGACAATGGTTTCCTATTCCACTGCAGATATTCATTAACTCAATATCACCAAGTTGATTGTTTTAGCACCTACCACTTTAGTTGCAAAGAGTCACTGTGCTTAGTTTCATACGTTCTAGCTCTAATTTAATTTTCCCTCTGCGTACTTCTTGCATTTCATTTTTCTCTGAGCTCAATGCTTATAATTTCTCCCTGCTGCCAACCTGTAATTGCGAACCGTACCTCATGCACCTGATGAAGCAAACTCTAGTCCACAAATGTCAAAGCCATAATACATTAGTTAGTCTTTAAGATGTCACAAGACTCTTTGCTGTTCAATATTAGCCATGTTTTTTGAAACCAAGCTCTCAAAGCCATGGTTGAAAGTGGACCTTAGTTCGCACCAACCATGGTTGAAGTCAACATCAACATAAGCCTTAATCATGGTTAAGATCAGCAAGGACAATTTGTACTGAAGTGTATGTAGCAGAATTCCCAAATTCTGGTAGTCGAAGCTTATATTTCTAAGGAGAGTTTCATGCTTCCCATGAAAACAGAGAGGGAGTAATTACTGGATCAGCCAGTTTCCTTTTCTGTGTGCTGATTTTTAAAATATATTTTAAGAAGAGCTTTTTTTATTAATGTAACCTCATGTTCAACAGACAGTACAACATTTCTTTTGATTTCAAAGAGTTGCATTTCTAAAAAGGCATGTCTCCGTCCTTCAACTCGAGATAGAGACTATTTCAAGAAAAGAACTCCCTTGACATCACGCACTGTCATGTCATATTATGTTCTAGGGCATCTCATCTCTCTGCCTTACCAATGTTATGAAGCAGATCCACTCTACGTGGAAACGGTACAGGCCCCTTTAGCAGAGACAGAAACATCAGGATATTTGCTTGGCTATGTAAATTATTCCACAGGGTTAAGAAGTGCAATTCGTAATGCTTTCATTGGAAGTGTGTATCCTCAACATCTCGACAGGCCCTTGTGCTTTAGCAGGATGGTTGCCATATATGGACTTTGAAAGAAAGGAGTTCAGATGCAATTCCGTGTTTCAAGGGAGAAGAGAGGAAATTATTTCTCTTTGCCTAAGAAATCGAGAAACTAAAGGAGCAACATCATTCCAAGATGAGAAGTAGCAATGAGAACCTTTGCAATTCCTGTCAGTGACTTCTTCATCAAACTTCATAAACTTCAAAGATGTTAGATGAATTGCAAAGAAACCAAAGCATCTTCCTGCAAATGTTTCCACCACTTGTATTGTATTCATAATTAGGTTTGTCACATATTTACTGACAGAATGAAGACAAAAATCACATTACTGATTCCTAGACTATTTCATACTGCTTTACTATTTATTATTAGATCCCCTGATTTCTTCAAACAATTCCTAATAAGAACACCTCCAGCTTGCTATAATGTACCATTTTGGCTCTTGGCTTATTGTGGGCCCCTCTGGAATGGTTTGTGTGTGAGGGCATGTCCTGTAAGATGTCATTGGCACAAAAACAGTGCTTTTGCAGTGGATATATAGTTTATCATTCACACAACATTCTGCTTTATTAGTTGTTTTGCAAAGCTTCCCCAATGTTACCACTTTATTGCCATCTGGCGGGGCACTTTTGCACTATAGCACAACATAGGCAGGACAAACACACACCCCTGGGACATTTGCGGTATAAAAAGTTACTGGATTTCAGCAGGAAGCGTTGGGATAAGTCCCAATTGGAAACGAGGCAGTATGTCTACACTGAAAGGTGTAAACAGCCTTGAAAGCAGAATCATGTATAATAGTAATGAACGCACTATAAAACAAAGGACATCTGGAGGGATGCTATGGCTGCTTCCAGACTAGGATATTGTATGTCAGCAAATGTAGGTTGTGCAAAGTGGATTAGGTACTCTTGTGCTCTTTTGTCAGGACAGATAAAAAGAAGACCCTCCCAGAGCTACAGTTCCTAGAGTGGTTTAACAACCAATTGCTCTCTGCAGGGAACTCTGGAAATTGTAGCTCTGTGAGGGGAATAGGGGTCTCCTAACAAATCTCAGCACCCTTAACAAACAACAGCTCCCAGAATTCTTTGACTGTTCAAAATGGCATCATAGTGCTTTCAATGTATGCTGTGAATGTGGCCTGAGTCTATTTCCTCAGCACATTTTTGTTCTCTTCCCCATCCTTGCTGCCACCTGCTTACTTGCCGCGGAGAGCCAACGAGCAGGCAGGCAGTGACATAAATTGCTCCTCCTTTTCAGCACCGCTGCTGATCTGGGTCAGAGTGTGAGGTGGGTGAGCAGGCCGTCACAGTGATGAAGTGGTGGACAAGCTCCAGGGTTGCTCTCATCAGTGGGGTTTGTGATGGGTTGTGGACCCCTGGCTGTTTCAAGTTCATTGGCACAAAGATAGAGCAGTGCAAATTACCCTCACACCATAATATGAAAACACACACATCAGAGTCAGTATTATAGTAGACAAGCAACTTCTGAACAGCCTCCCACCCCGACCCAGCAAGGGAAAAAAGGAAGGCAATGTTTTCTGGGAAATGCTTATGTGATTAACAATGCTTCTAAGTGGCCGCCTTTGAAATTCCAACTCCTGGAAAGCAGCTAAGCAGTTTTTCCTGGCAAAGTCGGCCTTGCATAATGCGTTATGTCCGTGGCAGCTGTTCCTATCTCTTTTGGAAGCCCTTTCACCACTTTCTTTCTTTACAATTTTGTGCTCTGCGGTTCCAGTAAATGCATCAGGAAGGAAAAGCACTTCTTGGTTATTTGGGGAAATATTCAGTAAAACGTCCTCACTTCACCACCACCCCTCCTTGCCCTCCCTCATTTCATTGTAGCAGCAGCGGTAGACAAACCTCATTGGGCGGACACCATCTGCAAAGAAGAAGAGTCAGTGAGGGGTGGGGGGTGGCGGCGGGGGGGGGGGAGAGGGAGTGTGTTATGTGCTTCCACTGAAATCGGGTTGTTTGGAAAGCACTGAAGTAGGTCGGCTCTAAATACATCCCAACAATCTCACTGACACTTCAGATTTATTCTCAGCGTTACTCAGTGCTCTAGGAAGGAAAATTAAAGGCGCTGTCAGGGGGAAAAGAAATTTAAAGCTATAAAAAAGTTTTAAGGAAATGCTTTAAAATCTCAGTCCCGGCATTTATGGCTCCAAACTGTTATAAGGATATTTATAGGTTTAGTGGCAATAGGAAACATATGGTGCCCGCCCCCAGAAATATTCTTTCAATTATACCCCCGCGTGGATCTCTTAAATAGCCTTTTGTTCATCATTTTGTACATTAGGTGAGAAGCACCACTCTGTTTCGCAAGGAGATGCTATAAACAAGCGTCTTGTCTTAGCAGATGTTAAAATGTGTTTTAAAGAAGAAGCCTTTTGCTGCTGATTGAAATTTTGACAAACACAGGCTTCCAATGTGTGTGCGTTGGTGTCCGTGAGCGCCTGATTATGAATACCATAGTTGTTGGGCCACACAGCATGTGTGATTTATTTATGAATACATATTTGGTGCTTTGGAGATTTCTCGGTGTCTGCCTTCCCCAGCGAACCGCCCTCTCTCCATTTCTAGTAGGTGTCTTTTATGATAGTTTCACTGATACCCGTGGTGTAATAGCATTTCCTGCTAAGCTCAGGGATCAGATTCCAGTTTTCTAGAGTTCAGCCAAGGAACTCAGCCATCATAGGGTGAGCCTTTGCTTTATTCCAGTCACTTTTTATGGTGGTGTGAATCAAACTTTCAATGTGGCAAACAGCAAGACCCAAAAGGAATGTTGGATGTGTTGTAGAATGATCGCACCAGGAAAAGAGGCATGAAGAAGTCTAAAATTAAAATAGGCTTTATTTAAAAGGAGTTAGCTGTTCTGCTGACTGTGCTACTGACAGCCAGTCCCATTTACCTGGGGCCTTCCCCAAACCTAAAAGGGAGGTGCTGTACAGTCACACATCCAGCTAAATCAGGGATGTTGTTGGATTCCATCTCCCCTCAGTCATAGCCAGCACAGCTGATGATCAGGAATGATGGAAACTGTACATCTGGAGGGCCACAGTTTGTCAGGAGCTGGCATCAGACGTAGGTCTACAATAAAACAATAAATCACCAGATGTCAACGAAATTAACTCTTTATTCAAAGAAACAAAGCAGCTCAGTCCTAGTGGTCACAGCAACCCTTCCCAGTAGGTCTTGCCTAAGTGAAGCAATTGTGAGGACTGAAGGTCCCTGCCTTCCCACCGCTCTCTAAGGCTTCTCCCCCTGTTCCCTCCCCAGCAGCTGCAGGCTTCATCATCTTGCCTCTTGTTGCTCCACCTTCTTCATTTCTCTGCATGTTCAGGGAGATAGGGGGGAGGAGGAGGGAGGGAACTGGTTGCAGCAGGATAGGGAGACTCCCTGGATTCTTCAGCGGCCTGCCTTATCTCTGTCTCCTGGCTCCCCTCATCTCCCGCCTCTGAGTCTGGACTGCTCTCTGTCCCAGCCTCTTCCTGCTGACTAAACCCTGTCGCCTCTTCAGTTTCCGACACCACCTCTTCCCAGTCTGCTCCCTCTTCTCTCTCTGAGCATGCACCGTCATCCCACCACCAATCTGCTGGCTCCGAGACTTCTTCCCCTGGAGGTTCCCCAGCTGGTGCCTTCTCCCACTCCTCCACATCCAGCCAGTCCATGACACAGGTTCATTACCACCATAATAGGAAGCTCCCTTAAACTATAGCGCACCATTGCTCTACACCAGTGTTCTTCAACCTTTTGCCCCCAGTTGTTGTTGGACTACAACTCCCATTATCCCTGACCATTGCCCAACCTGGCTGAAGAGTTTTAGTCCAACAACATCTGTGGACCCAAGGTTGAAGAACGCTGGTTTACACTAAATGGCAGCAGCTCTGTAGGTTTTCAGGTGTGGGTTTTTTCCAGCCCTACCTGGAGAAGAGGTGGCTCTATGGGAGCATGACTGGTATGATCACACTGGGTGCAGAGCTTCTGGGACGCTGCAGCAGGTGCCACCACTATTACATCCAATGGAAGGTGAGAGGTGAAGGGGTGCTGGATTTTGGCATCACACAGGGTGCCACTGAAATTTGAGACACCAAAGTCTGTCACTGCCTGGAGATGTCATGGATTAAATCTAGAACCTTCTGTCAGCAAAGCAAGTTCTCTATCTCCAAGGCATGCCCCTTTCCTGGATCTTCATTTCTGTGGCAGGGCAGCTGGGATCCAATGTCATTACCTCATTTTAAGTAAGCAGAGCTGCCAGCTTTGCCATGTGCAAGGTAGCACTAGTCTTTCCAAATATTCCTAGAAATGGACATTTCAGGAATCAGGAAGGAGAAGAGAGGAATGAAAGAAAGCAGCAGCGGTGGCCTTGATTTCTGTAGAGAAACATGAGATGTGGAAGTACCTCACAACATTCCAAACCCAACTCTTCTTCTACTCAGGGGCAAATGAATTGCTGACCAAAGTTTTATATCCATCTCCCTCACGGCTGGAATTGTCTGCCCTGTCTCAAGATGTTCAGATTGTGGGCCCACATGTGTCTTGAACACACCCACACCCATACCCACACCTCCGATAATGAAGAATGACACATTAATATGTCGTGTTTAGAGTGCTATCTTGAAGAAAAGGCACCGTGAGATATGTTAAAGAAGTCATTAATGCGATTCTAAAGTAGGCTTCCGTCTGTGAGGATGTCAGTTCTAAAGGAGCGTTTGAAAGGTTTGCCTCTGAGATTTCTTAATTGCTTTGAACATTCTATGGGAAGACCAGACTGATAGTTTTTCTTACATCTCATGCTCTTTTGTAGTGCAGCTAAAAAAGGGAGACTTTAAAGATTGTCTTAAAAGGCAGCATTTGAAGGCTCCTGCTTTTAACATAGGGCTAAAATTAGATCCTTAGACTATAGCATTCTCAGTTGCTGTGAGGTGCTCTGTAGCCCTACTGTATGATGAAGAAACACAAATCCCCAGCTCAAGTTACTTCACAACTGGCTTTCCTGTAAACCCTTTTGCTAATCTTTAAGAAATGCTTCCTTACAAATGAGTTTAATAGGAAATTTTGATATATGTTGTTCCACCCTTCTGAAATAGTCTGTTGTCAAAGTTCTGTCTTCTTAGACACTGTTAGGAGGTAGTAATAATATAACATTCTCCTTTATGTTGGAGTTGGAGTTCAATAATGTAAGGAAAACAGGAATATAGGAAGCTGTCTTCCTGTGCAGACAATAATAAGTATGAGTCAGAACATGGCTCCATCTAGCTCCATATTGTCTACACTGACTCGCAGGAGCTCTACAGAAATTGAGATAGAGGACATTCCCACCTCTACTTTGGAGATACCAGCGACTGAACCTAGGGCTTTCTGCATGCAAAATGGATGGTGTATCACTGAGCTATGGCTCTTCCCCAAGGAAATGAAAGCATGTGCATGCAGAAGACCTGCATAAGGACATGAAGAACATACTTGCACCCCACACAGAGTATGGACAGTCTTCTTTTAATAACCAGCATGGTGTAGTGATTTTAATGTTAGATTAGAGGCCATGCAACATGTTTTTAAAATACTGTGCTTAAACTGGCATCTTTGGTGTGGGGGTCTGGTGGCAGTGGCAGGCGGGCGGGCGGGCAGAGGGAGATTATAGTCACAGGGGCCTGATCCCAGCCTGAATGTGTTCTCAACCTGGATTGGGGCCCTACACCAGTTTCCTGTCCAAGTTCCTCTTGTTGTTTGCTCCCAAAGATGCCATTTGTAGTTTGCATCAAATAGTGTGTGTGTGTGTGTGTAGGGGGGAGTATTATTTTTGGTCAGAAATCAGGAACACATTCCAGACCAGGGCCCTGCAACTGCTTTCCCTTCAAATTAAGAGAGACCAATTTAAGCACACCATTATTATTTTTTTAAAAAAATGTGTTTATCATGTAGTTGGGCCCTAGTACCAGACCCTCCAAGTGTCCCTATTTTCCAGGGATGTCCCTGATTCAGAGAAGCTGTCCTGGTTTCTGATTTGGTCCTGGAATGTCCCCCTTTTCCTTCGGAGGCCCCTATTTTCATTGGATAAATGTTGGAGGGTATGGAGTTATCAGACCCCCGAGCCATCTAAAGGCAATCCTGTATAGGGAGGGTTTTTGTGTGTTTAATGTTTTAATATATGTTGCAAGTTGTCCAGAGTAGCAGGGGAAACCTAGTAAGATGTGTGGGGAGATAAATAGTAAAATTATCATTATGGAACGGGACGTCCCTATTTTCATTGGATAAATGTTGGAGGGTATGTAGTACCAGCAAGACCTGGGTTTAAATCCTTCACTCCCCACAAAACTTGCCAGGCGACCTTGCGCTGGTCAGTTTCTTGCTTCACTCCAAACAGGGCAGCGATGGAAAATATATCACGGATTTCATTAGCAGAGCTGCATTGTGGCCCAATCCCCGTCATCGCCTGTTTCTAAAAATAACTCTTCTCCCCGCTTCCCCGCCTTAACCACCTAAACCATTTACCATCCAGGTGTGCTGTGCTGTGCTCTTTGCCACAACTTATTCACACAGTCTTCTCCTGCTGCCTCTCCTCCACTCTCAGTAAAATTGAGTAACTTGTTGCCCAGCATGAAGCAAGCCCAGTCTGCAGCCTGAAGCACAAAACTGCATTTTAAAAAGCAGAAAAGGCAGCTGGCTTATTGAGTTTGTGGCAGTTGTAGGCTCTAAACAAAGCAGATCCCACCCTCTTCTTAGGATGCTGGAGAAGCTTTCACCAGCCTGGTGCCCTTCAGATGTTTTGGACAACAACTCCCATAAGACCCACCTAGTCCCAACACACCTGGATGGCGCCATCAGGGTGGAATCTATGCTAGAAGTTCATTGCTCTTGTCTGCCCTTATGTCAGTGCAAAGCAGACGTCATGGATGTTAGCAGAATTACATAGCAAAAAGCGATTTGAGGATTGTGGGTCCAGTTTTGATCTTTTGGGAACAGCCTGCATATAGCAATGCATTCCATGCCCTCCAACATAGGCAAATTCTTCTTCTTCTTCTTCATAGCCCCACCCACTGTGGGCAGATTCCAACTTATATGAAAACATAATACTGTAAAACATTAAACAATTTCCCTATGCAGGGCTGCCTTCAGATGTTTTCTAATGGTTTTATAGCTCTTATCTCCTTGGCTCGGGGGGGTCACATAACTCCATACCCTCCAACATTTCTCTGATGAAAATAGGGACGTCTTAAGGAGAAGCGGGACATTCTGGGATCAAATCAGAAACAGGGATGGCTTCTGTAAATCTGGGACTGTCCCTGGAAATTAGGGATACCTGAAGGGTCTGGCATTCTCTCATTCGTAGATGCTCCAATCTTTCAAAGATAACAAATATATTTGAGTACCGATCGTGCGAATGACAAAAGAAAGTTTTGTTAGCAACAACAGAGAGATAATCTTTCTCACTTCCTCCATCAGATAACTCTTGCGAGATCGCTCTATTATGAATACAAAAGGGAAAGAGGGTGGTGGCAATATCAACATCCCAATGATGCTAAATTACTGCAACAAATTATTCATGCCATCATCCCTTAATTCGTCCTGCTTGACCTTTAAGCCTCATTGTGCGTTTCCAATTTAGAACACTTGCTGCTGAGCTGAGGCCGTGTCCTCTTTGGACGAGCCCAGACTTTAACTGGGGAACAGGGGTGCTGAGCATACCAAGTAGGAGAGAGCAATAGCAGAGTGCAACTCTTTAGCACGGTGCCAGGGCAAAGAGTTCTTCGAAAGGCCTCCCCCTCATATGAAGCCCATTTGAAAAAGTTATGCCAGAAAACTGGTTCACACATGCATGTTCCCTACTGGGTAGGGATTTGAAGAGAAAGTCAATTCAGTTTGCCTTTATAGGCAGATCTATAAAACCCACACTTTCAAAAACTATATGAGAATCAAAACACAGCCATTCTTTTGAAAGGTGCACTTATCCGAATTTGCAATGCAATTCTCAAAAAAACAAACCAGTGTTTACAAAAATACACAGGATTCAGAGTAAGCCTGTTCACACACTATAGCTTTAAATCACAAAGGACCTTCTTTCCCTTGCAGAATCCTGAGCACTGTAGCTTACAGCAAAGAAAGTTACAATTCCCACCAAACCTTAACAAACGACAGTGCCCAGAATTCTTTGTGCAAAAGAATGTGCTTCAAAAGTGCTTTAAAGGTATCATGTGTACTCAGTCTTAGTCTAACGCCTCTCACAGACCCTCCAAATATCCCTGTTTTCTAAGGACAGTCCCAGATCTACAGAAGCCATCCCAGTTTCTGATTTGACCCTGGAATGTCCTGCTTTTCCTTAGGATGTCCCTATTTTCATCAGATAAATGCTGGAGGGGACACCCCTGACACCACCTTTTTGTTTCGTTTACTCTTGCACCAGTGGAGTTGCCCTGTTGCATGGTATGCCACCATAACTGTAATATTTAGTTGGCATGGATCCCACATGCAGGAATATCTTAGTGCTCTGCCTCCTATCCTCATCCAACAGCATTAGTGCAGGACTGGGTGCCATTATCAGAAATGTTATTGGGTTTCTGAACACCAGAAGTTGGAACACAGAAGGGGAAGTTTCATGTCCTTGCATTGGTGCATTTGAATTTTCTCAACTGGATATATTTCATTCTGATTTTAATGGAAGGTAGGTTTGTGGTTTTTTTGCATTGAACTGTATGTTTAAAAAGTCCCTGTTTAAATCCTGTATGCCTCCTTAAAAATGTAGACGTAGCTATTTCACTGTATCCATATTCAAAAACATATAAATTATTCAACTACAATGGTATTTCATTTTTGAAACTCTGTTGCTTTTTCTTTTGTTGTCTTCTGGTTGTACTATATATTGTTCTAACAATCTGGATATAAATATTTATGTATTCCCATAATACGTAGTTACAGACTCTGAAAGTCCAATGTAATTTGTAATTATAACAAACATTCAGTATTGAGCATATACATTTACTTCCAATTGTAGAAACTTTTCCAAACTTTCTATTGTTGAAATATTTAATTTATAAAGTTTATAAAATTATGCATGGAAAAATTACAGAGAAAGTGGATAGAGAGAAGTTTTCCTCCCTCTCTCCTAATATTAGAACTTGTGGACATTCAATGAAGCTGACACTTGCTCCCATAGGAGGCAGAGAGTCACAATTTGTCCAAACGCTCATTTCTTTAAGCATGCACAGATAGTCTCAGAAGAGGCATGTATCCACCTCACATATTGCAAGGTATAGCATGGATGTTGTTGGTGCACTTGTTAATTTTTTTGCAGGAGGAAAGCACAATGTGTGACCCACCAGGCAGCCTATAGAAAGGAATGTATTTTGTGACCCTGGTGCTCCACCATACATGGCCGCTGGTGGCCTGCATTTGGCTTTGGACATCACAAGCTGAGCTGGTCTGACCTAAAGTGTGAAGTTCCTATGATGCTTATTATATTTTTCATGCCAGCTCTCCAACAGGGTCACTAGCCAAAGGAAGAACATTTCACTAGCTTTCATTTTCCTAAAGCATATTGAGTTTTATAAAGCAATGTGAAATTAAACTCCCCTGTTTCTTACTACAGTGGTACCTCAGGTTAAGAACTTAATTCGTTCTGGAGGTCCGTTCTTAACCTGAAACTGTTCTTAACCTGAGGTACCACTTTAGCTAATGGGGCCTCCTGCTGCTGCTGCACGATTTCTGTTCTCATCCTGAAGCAAAGTTCTTAACCCAAGGTACTATTCCTGGGTTAGCGGAGTCTGTAACCTGAAGCATCTGTAACCTGAAGCGTATGTAACCCAAGGTACCACTGTACCCACTTCTTGCCACTTACCTGTGCATTCCCCCCTCACTTTCTTTACCTCCCCTTTCCCCTTTATCTTCCTGGGTGTTTTCTCAGTTCATAGTATAACTCCCAAAGCTACATCTGTCTCTTACAGTGTGTGGGTTTTTAATCCCAGCCAAACTGACAATGGTCCTTTCCCTCCCAGAAGTTAACAGATTTGTTTCCTGAGCACTCAAAATGCTGGTGACACATTCCATGCCATCTCATCACCTCATCCAATCAAGATAATAGATTTTACTGCCAGAAGTGCAATATAATATAGATGGAATGGATGGATCTAAGAGAAGCTCAGTATGTTGCCATAGCAATCAACTGTCAGAGAGGAAGGCAGAAGAACAAAATATTATGTATCAACACAGCTGCCTGCATTTTTTATTTTTTGCTTTCTTTGTGGGTGTGGCTCCTGCACTCCAAAATTTACCACAACACCACTGATCAGAGCTCCTTATCAAATACATACTTTTCCCCTGAAGGAAAATGATTTTAGCCCAGTCCTGAAAAAAAGCTTCCTAGTAATACTGAGCTATGGATTGACTTCCTGCCCCCATGGACACCTTCCCCTCTAAATAAACACAGCGGCAATTTTCATTAAGGCTGTAGTGAAATTTTCTTTTCTTGTCTCTGAAAAGGTGGGCAGGTTTTTGACCTTCTTTGCTAAACTTTTCGCACTTGTAAATGAGTTTTAACTATCTCTGTTTTCCTGCCAGCTACTAAGGCATGGGGTGATCTAATCAGTGCACTGGATGTGAGGTTAAGAATGAGGTTTCTAGTAACACCAGCCATGTAATAGCCCCCTAATTCCACCATTTTTCACTTTACCAATGAAATCTTGTTACATCCCTTTTCATTCAACATCTCTGTTTAGCCAAACTCAGAAGATAAAGACGCTTAGTTCTTTCAAGGGTTTGGTTCCTCTCTATTCCTTTTGCAATGGTGATGTGACTATTCTCAGTTTCATCATTTCTTCTTCATATTTCTTTTCTCTGGATTGTGTGCTGCCAGGACTGTGGAGGTGGAAAAGTATCAGAGGCGCTTGCTTACCTTGGCAGGTGCTGCTGCTGTTTCATGGGAAAAGGAAGGCAAGATGGCGGGAAGGGTGGTACAGTGCAAATACACCAGCTTTGGGGGGCAGGGAGGAGAGAGAATAAACCTCCTTTCTCTCTAGCACTGCAGCCCTGATTCCCCCCAAAGCTAGGTTTTTTAAATGTAAAGATATGGTGCTTGAGTCAAGAGTATGCAAGCAGCCCCAGTGGTGTATGTGTGTCATTCTAGGGACACAAATGGAGCAAATGGCAATCCAGGAGGTGTGCTGCTGTGCTGTAGAGGTTTCTGGGTTGCAATTGATTCCCATGGCCTGAAAGTTGCAGCTGTCCATCCTGCCTTTGACGTTGGGAAATGGGCCTGGTGGTACACCTGTTTGGGGAGCCTAAATACTTTGGGGCCCTCTCCTAGTGGCCTCATTATCTTCTGACACTGGCAGGTCCCTCTGTTAACATGTAAGCCAGAATTTTCCCGAATAAAAGGAGCAAGCGTGTTTAAGTTCATGGAATTCTGTTCATAAAATGCCATTTCTATCTATAATTCAGAGTTTTGATGAATTAAAAAGAATTCAGATAATTGCCAAATTTCCATATTGATAGGAAGATGGGGTGTATGGGAATACAATAACATAAATGGGAATACGAGCTTTCCATTAAAATGGAAATTGGGCAATTATCTGAATTATCTTTAATTCATCAAGTTTTGAATTACAGATAGAAATGACTTTTTTTTAAAAAAGAAAAAAGTATATAAAAACGTTAAGCTCTTAAATGTACCATTCCTTTTTTTTTTTTTTTTGAACAAGCTGGCTCACTGTCAAGAGACGCTTTAGACCATTTAGCCTTTACTCATTACCAGTCACATTCACCCACTTTATTCACAGAAGGAGTTGTGCTTTCAAGTGAAGCAGAAAGAAACTAAAACTATCCCTGGTGTAGGTGGCATTACATTAAGGGATCATTCACACAAGAAATTTTCCATTTAGCAACTCAGCAAGTAACCAGCAATCAAGTAGTGATTGCTTTCCTAGGCTATATTTCGCAAATAACAGGACCGTTTTTCAGGTCAATCCTAGCGCTGAGACTGAGGAACCAAGCCAAGTCTGCCTTCACCCTGCCTTGGTTGCCTAGGGGCCTAGGAATACCAATATGCGAGACACAATTATTGGGGGTCAAACAAGAGCTACAAGTTTGCTGATAACACACAGCAACTTACTTGACTCAGGAGTAAGGCCTATTTAATTCAGTGTGGGACTTAACCCACAAAAGGAGTGGGGAATCCTTTTCACCCTGAAGAGCGCATTGCGTTCTGCGCAAGCTCGGTCCAGTATACCTGAAGTATACCTAAACGGCCTCAGTCCAGTCTACCTGAAGGAACGTCTCCACCCCCATCATTCTGCCCGGACACTGAGGTCCAGCACCGAGGGCCTTCTGTCGGTTACCTCGCTGCAAGAAGCCAAGTTACAGGGAACCAGGCAGAGGGCCTTCTCGGTAGTGGCACCCACCCTGTGGAACGCCCTCCCACCAGATGTCAAAGAGAAGAACAACTACCAGATTTTTAGAAGACATCTGAAGGCAGCCCTCTTTAGGGAAGCTTTTAATGTTTAACAGACTACTGTATTTTAATACCTTGTTGGAAGCCGCCCAGAGTGGCTGGGGAAACCCAGCCAGATGGGCGGGGTATAAATAATAAATTCTATTCTATTCTATTCTATTCTGAGGGCCACGTTGCCAGTGATGGGTGTAGCCAGAGGCAAAAGTGGGTAGAGCAATGAATGTATATTTTATCTTTGTACAGTAAAGGTAAAAAGAAAAAGGTACAGGACCCCTGGATGGTTAAGTCCAGTCAAAGGTGACTATGGGTTTGTGGTGTTCATCTCGCTTTCAGGCCAAGGGAGCTGACGTTTGTCCATAGACAGCTTTCTGGGTCATGTGGCCAGTATTACTAAACCACTTCTGGCATAACGGAACACTGTGACAGAAACCAGAGTGCACGGAAACATCGTTTACCTTTCTTCCCACCACAGCAGTACCTGTTTATCTACTTGCACTGGTGTGCTTTCAAACTGCTAGGTTGGCAGGAGCTAGGACAGAGTAATGGGAGCTCACCCTGTTGTGGGGATTTGAACCACCAATCTTCTGATCAGCAAGCCCAAGATGCTCAGTGGTTTACACCACAGTGCCACGCACGTACAGTGGCCTAGTATCTGGAGATGCATACACACCCTTCTCCATGCTCCATCCAGGCAAGCAAGAGGCATTTACAGAGGTCAAGGACAGCAACACTTCAGGAAGATCTGAAGCTGTGGCCTGTGGGTGGGGAAGAGTATGACTGAGGAGGGAGAGAGGATGTGGCCTGGAGAGAGTAGTAAGGGTCAGTCAGAGAGGCCTGGAGGGACGCATTTGGCCCCTGCATGAGAGTCCCCACCCTGGAGGTTTAGGATTGAAGTCTTTAAAGCAGGGGCAGACTTTGGTCTTCAAATTTCAGCTGCACCCTGTATGAGACCAAAATTTGGCATGCCCTCCCACCTTCTGTTCTGCTCAATTCACTGTCTCATAGTTGCGATGTTCCGCAGCACCCCTTCCCAGTATGGGAAGAATCGGTCATGCTGCCCTAAATCCACCTCTGCTTAAAGGTTCTCCCATCTGCTGATTTTTATGATCTTAACTGTTAGCTCTCAAATTCCCAGTGTCAGATGCCTTCTCACTGCCACTCTCCAACTTAGCTTAGGGTGAGTTCACCCCATCTCAGAGCCCAGGATCAGTGCAAGACCTGATTCTGGCTCATCTGAGTGACAGCATGAGATATATTATTTAGTGAATCATCCATCCGGTGGACCTTCACTCATTGGTCTTCCAACATCTGCTGAGTCACCAGTTTGCCCAGTTCCCACACTCATTTTTGGTTCCCATACATTTTGTACTCTCAGGGGCTGTGGTAAAGTATCCTAAAAACCGTCAACAGCTCGTGAATGCAGGTCAGGTTGCACCAGCAACAGCAACAGTTTAAAATGTCGGCTATTACAATTTTGAATTATGACATTTTTGCCAGATTTTCAGTGTGAATTCAGTTTGATTCCAGCTGTACTGTATCCTTTCTGAGAGAGAGTCTCAGGGTGTATATGCACTAAAGACTTAACTAATTTCACAGCCACTTTCAACTCCGACAGCTTGCATTGAGGACTGATTTTCGCAAGGGAGCTGCTCTGCCATGTACAAAACAGGGGTGTGCTTTTTACAACGGAATTTTATTTTGAAATAAAGGTCAGAATACAGGAAACAAAAGGGAAGTATATACACCACCCTTGTATGACTGCTCTAAGACTGACAGAGCCAAAGAAGGCCAGGGAATTGATCTGCAGAGGCTTTCCTCTGCTTCTCTTTAATGCCACCTGAAAGGATATTCCCAGCACGAAACCTGAGGTGAAGAGCAGGCATAAATAACACAGGTCCAGTAACACAGGCGTAAGTAACACCAAAGTAAAGTTTAATTAGAGCTGACCTGATTGCTCTTAATCCTGGGTTCCATGGGGTATTGCTTGTAAAAATGGGCTTATTTGTAGGCAATATTGCAACCAGAATTCTGTGCATTAGGAGAAATGCACTTCAAAATGTTCATGAGGACTTTTTGTAAAACAAGTAAATCACAAAGTGTATGCAAGAATGTGGAAAACTGAACTTAATGTTGGAAAAATGAAAAATGGAGAAAGTGAAATTAACGGATTCATCCATCCCTGTCTAGGATTCTTGAAGAGAAAGCAAGGCAATTAGAATGGTATAAAACAGAGTTTATAACGTAGATAGTTATGTTGTCCTTGTTAAAATTTGATCTTCAGAATCAAAGTGACATTGTTCATGCTGTTTGATGATCTTATATTTCCTGCCTCTGACCTGCCAAAAGATGCCAACAGATGGTGAAAAATTAATGGAATAAAGCATCTGTTTCACTCTTTAATATGCTCTATTCTTGATGGTGGTTAAGTGCTTTGTTCCTCTTCCGCTTTTCTCTTCTTGTCCCTCATTCCTGCTAATGACACCTAAAGAGAATAACGTGGAACTAACACTGGGATACCCCTGCAGCAGCATCCAAGCCGTTGATCAGCTAATCCCTATGAATTCCTCAGGTCAGTCAAAGACGAGACCTGAGAAGTTGAATTACTATGCTGGGAATCCTATTGCGCTAGCTTAATTTATGTCTTGATTTTTGCACAATTTCCCCAAAACTACAGGGGGTGAAATAGCAGGTCTGGAGAAAAGTAGCTTTCACAAGTTAGAAAAGAAAAAAGCATTGAGATGCCAGACAGCTGGGCTTATGTGAATTAGGGTGAATTGATCTATCCTTCTCTCCCTGCCTAATTCTCAGAAACTAGAACCATCATGGGATTCTAAAAAGAAGAGTCAAAAGCATCACAAGAAATGGATGTGTAACAGGCAATTCAGTTCAGTTTTCATCACCATATAAGCCTTGATTTTTGCAGCATGATCCCCATGGAGCTAAGCTGTTGGAAGGAGCTGTGTGTGTGTGTGTGTGTGTGTGTGTGTGTGCTTACCATGCCCAGAAAGCTGACTTCCTTGGAAGCCTGCAGTACAATCCAGTGGGGAGTTCTCCTGTAAAAACCAAATGAATGCAAGAGAAGCGCTGTGCACTTCTGCTGCCCCCATCCATCTCCCTGGACCTTGCTCAGGAAAACCTCCCAGCAGATTGTGCTGATGTTGGTTTCTTCTCATGATCAGTTTCCACAGGGAATGGGATCTAGTGCATAGGGAATGCAAAAGTCAGGGAGTGATTTGCATCCTCCAAGTGTCCTGATTTTCCAGGGACAGTCCCAGAATTACAGAAGCTGTCCTGGTTTCTGATTTGATCCTGGAATGTCCTGCTTTTCACTAGAGAAATGTTGGAGAGTATGGAACAGGGTGTTCCTATTTTCAGCAGTTCGAAAGCACGTCATAGTGCAAGTAGATAAATAGGTACCGCTCTGGCGGGAAGGTAAACGGCGTTTCCGTGCGCTGCTCTGGTTCGCCAGTAGCGGCTTAGTCATGCTGGCCACATGACCCAGAAGCTGTACGCCGGCTCCCTTGGCCAATAAAGCAAGATGAGTGCCGCAATTCCAGAATCGGCCACGACTAGACCTAATGGTTAGGGGTCACTTTACCTTTACCTAATGTTGGAGATGATGGTAATGTGGGGGGCCGGACAGAATCCACAATTGCTTTCTTAGGGTCAAACTGTATATGCACTTAAATATTAGCTATCCATCTTGTTTTTCCTTAACTAATTGCAGGGGGAACCTGTTCTCACTATAAGACAAAGAACCAGCAGAACCCTTCCAGTGAATCATCCAGCTCAATATACTGGTGTGGCGCATACTTCTGAGGAAGTATACAACAGTCAACTAGTGGTAGGACCCTGAAGAAGACTCCAAGGAAAAGATGCTTTAGATCAGCCTTTGTTAACCTGCTGCCCTCCAGATATTTTAGACCATAACTCCCATCAGTTCCAGGCAGCATGGCGGCTGGTGCTGATCAGAGTTGTAGCTCTTTTTAAAAAAGGGGTACTCAAGGGTATGCAGTACCGACATCTCTCCTTTTTTGGTAAAAAACGGTGGCACTTACTGTAACAGATTCATGTTGAGTACCAGCACATATTTTTCTAGAAAAGAAAGCACTGGTTGTAGTCCAAAACATCTGGAGGGCATCAAGTTGGCAAAGGCTGTTTTAAACTCTAGGACTGTGTAACAGAGCTAACAGGGCAGTCTGCCTCCTGTAAATATTTTTTAACTTCTGGAAGTCAACTCTCATTAGAGAAACTGATAGAATTTTCTTATAAGGAACATCATTGCAGGGAGAAGGCAAAGCAAACTTAAGAATTAATTGAGGTTGAAGGGACAAGTCTGCAATATGTTGGAGAATTTAGCAAACATGGTTTCCCAAGAGCACAGATCTCCCACAACCTTATGGAAATTGCAAGGTATTTGGTTTTTTGGTTTTTTAAAAAAACATATATAGGTGAGCCTTTTCAAACTGTTTCCCACATTCCTCCTGAGTGCATTCTTCAGGATTTAGCTGGGCATTCATGAAACAAAATTCTGAGGAAATTAATGGGGATTGGGAGAAACCCACGGGATTAAGGCAAATAGACATTTTGCATCATCTATGACACTCCCCACCCCGCAAAGGCCTGGGGTGCTGACAGGAATGGCAAGAATGGTGGTTAGAGTTGAGATGTTGGCTAATGCGGAGACTTCACATTTAGTCACATAAAATTATAAGTGTTCTAACATGCACTACTTGTAAGGTATTGCTTATAGGACAATGATGTTTTTCTAGCATTTATTGAACCCAAAGAAATAACCAGCCTTCTGTGGAGGGCAGACTTTTGCAGAGTAAATAAGCAGAGCATATAACCAGGTGGTGAAAAGCCATTGATGATATGCCACAGTGGAGGCAATCAGGCTCACAAAGCTATATTTGGTATGAGAAGAAGGATGTTACAAGCTTATCCCTATTCTCATCTGTGAAATATTCAATAGTTTGCTATTCTGGACGCTGCCTTAAGGCTGGCGCTTTACCTGACCAGCATTCCAGATTCGTCTCTTGTTGCTGCTGCAATTGACTGATTTGAGGACTTAATTTGGTGATTTAAATAAGAAGGACTTTTGGATGACTCCAGCTGAACATTCTAATAAGAACATATAAAAATTAATGTGCAAAATAACCAAATCCATCAAAAACCCGCTGCTCTAATTTTGAATGTAAATGAGTTTGGAAGATGAAAGACTGAAGGGTGCCGTCATCAACATCTCCACTCCTCCATGCTCATTTGCACACTCTGATATAGTCGTGTTCATGGTAATTTGCATATCCTTCTATATAACATGCTTGGGTGAAACTAACAGCTCTGCTTCCAGAGTGCATGAAATCAAGCTTCAAAGATCCCATCCTCAGTGCAAGGGCCCTTGGAAGTTCCCCCCAGCCCCTCTGGCAGTATTTGTCAGCACCATTACTCACGCTTCTCGGAGCTAAATTAAATGCTGACCTGAAATTTATATGTTCAGGTTCTGCTGCAGCTAACGGAGCCATCAGATCCGGCTGTCCATCAACATATGTCAGAGGATGCCATCTTTAGGAAGGGACCCAGGAAGCTGTCTTATACTGAGTCTGACCATTGGTGCCTCTAGCTCAGTACTGTCCACAGTGATTTGGAGTGGCTCTCCGTGCTTTCATGCAGGAGTCTCTTCCAGCTCTACCTGGAAGGTTTGGAAGGTTGCCAGGTTAACTGGGTGTGAGGTGACAGGAAAACAGGAGTTTTTAGCTGGTTTTTCTGAGAAGAAGAAAATCTGGGATCCATCTTGGGCAGGCTGGCTAAGATGCCTTGGACTCAAGGGCTGTGCTGTTGGGGGCAAGGCCCTCTTGAAATCATTCTGCCAGATCTGGCCTCCTTCCATGTAGACTGAAGGTGTAAATAGCTGAATAAACCATATTTCTTAAAGCTACAACAACTTCCACTGTGTCTCAGTTCTCCAAAGGAACACAGACCCCAGGTGAATGCCTGGAACCCCCAGGAATCTTGCAGAGTGTGGGGGGTGGCACACAAATTTTGTAACAATATGCACGTTTGTATACACTGGTTGGAGAACTGCATCAGACATTTCAAAGAATGTGACTTTTGAAGGATAAAAGCTTGTTTGAGCTTGTGCATTGGTTCAAGAAGTAGGAATTTAGGTGGTTTCTCATTAAAACTCAAATGAAACTGCATTTCTTGCCTATCTGTAATCTGGAGTGGGCTGTTTCTTTGTATTAGAAGAGGACCCACAGAGGACTGGACTTTTCCTAACATGCTTACCAAACACCACTGCTTATGAATAATATTCCAGCCTGAAAATACCAAACCTACCCTGATATCCTATGCCTGTTTGACTCTGGGAGTAAGGCCTACTGAGCACAATGAAACCCATTGCAACCCTTTGCTTGTTGATAGCAGCCCTTTTCCTAACACACTTACCAAGTGTTGCTGTTTGGTAATAATATTCTAGCCTGAAAATACTGAACTAAGGCTGCAATCTTATTCACACTTTCCTCTGGAAAGAAGGTCTGACTTCTAAATAACATGCATAGTACTGGGATGCGCTTTAAATATCTATTTTTACAAAGGTGAGAGCGATGGACACTATTGGCTTGAATAGAACTTGCAGCCCAATATTGAATATGTTTACATGGAAGTTGGTATCCTAACGACTGCAGTTTTTTCTGGAATGAAGAAAAATGGTAATATTGTGGCAGGGAACATTTAATCCTACTGCCAGTGTGCTGCTTGGAGTCAGTGGAATTGTATTTCTTGAAATGACTGACCATTCAACAAGGTTGAACTGGAAGAAGAGAAGGAAAAACAAGGAAAAATAGTTTGCTGCAAAGCTATCAGTAAAAGCTGACAACAAGAAGATAAGTGTCAACTTTTATGGAATGAGACATGGTTGTTAAGGGATGGCTAAGCAAGAGCTTTTATTCTGTGTCACCATCATTATTTCAAACATACGGGTGTCAGTTCAGCATATAATTATTTGCATTTGAGTCCTACTGAGCTGGAGGACATTGCATGGGCAAGGCTGAAACCTTATGCACGTGGATTATAGATTAAATCCCAATGAAGTTACTAGGATATACGCCTTAGTAAACGTGCTGCACTTGTTCCAGACTGTAGCCATGGCATTTCTCTAGGAATGAGCCCTGTTGTGAGCATAAGTTGCCATATGAAAAAAGGAGTGTTGCAAATCAGTTTGAAACACTCCTTTTTTCATATGGAACAGATTATACATCCTGATGAAGATTGACATATCCACTGTTGCCAATATGTCCATCCCATAATAAGCACTTAAAAAGCAGCCCTGTTTATAATAAGCACATAAAAAGCAGCCCTGTTTAGGGAAGCTTTTAATGTTTAATAGACTACTGCATTTTAATATTCTGTTGGAAGCTGCCCAGAGTGGCTGGGGAAACCCACCCAGATGGGCGGGGTATAAATTATAATAATAATGATGATGATTATGATTATTATTGTTGTGTTGTTGTTGTTGTTGTTGTTATATTGCAGGGGTGTGGAACAGGATCCAGCCAGTGAGCTGAGCTCCCTCATGGGCCACTTTGACAAGTGGGCAGGGCCACCCACCTGTCAATCACCTGATGTCACCATGACATCAAGGATCCTAGCTTCAAAGCAAAGAATCAGGAACCCACACTGAGTGTGTTCAAGATTCTTTTCTTCTTTTCTTTACATCAAGGCTGCAAAGAAAGATCCCTGCCCAACCTGGGATTTGCACTTGGTGCCAGTCAGGGTGGTCTTGGGAACACCCAAATGTAGCTGATGCCAGTGGGGTTTGCAACCACCACCGGAACTCTCAAGTGGAAGCAATCCAGTGGGGCTTGCATTTGATGCCAAATGTAAGAGGTGCCGAATACAAGCCCCTGTTGCCAACAAATAATTGGCAGTGCACTTCAAGGTTTCTGATTGTTCCTTTGCAGGCTCTGTAGCAGGTGCATGTGTGTTACCTTTCCACTGTTGCTACTTGTTACTGCTTTCTTAATTGCAAAGCAATTGCACTACAATACAAACATAATTGTTGACATTCCATAATCCAGAGTCCACATGCATTTCAATTTCTCAAGGCCTGTAAGTATTTGACCAATCTACACTGTAGTATATTGTTCTGGAAAGCTACCCTGAGGCCATCCAAAGTGATTTTAAAGGTTGCAATTGGTCTGCACTTATTGATTTCCCGCCCCCACTTCTTTCTGTCTTACGGGATCCTGGCAGAGGCATGCTTGCTAGAGACCAGCTGTTCACTGGGTACAGTGCGACAGCATTAGCTGAACCGTTATACTGATGGTAGGCCAGCTAAAAGGGGAACCAAACTTTATTTTTAGATCTCATTTCATCCAACCAAAGCAGTAGAGTTCATTGTTTTGCTCATTGCATTTCTTTATTTGCAACTTGAATCACCTTGCTCCCAGCATTTTATTGCAGGGAGAGTGGGGAGCAAGCTTTTATTGAAGGTTTTCTAAGAGGCTGTGGGCGGGGTGTGTGTGTGTTATCAGCACTTAAAGCATTATCGTAAGGTATATTGACCAAAGTGAAGAAGTGATAGAGGTTTCTGCCTATATTGGGTTAATATTTGGTGAAGTAGCCACACAACATTCAAGGTCTCCTCACCACTACCCTACAAAGAATATAGGTCTGAGCAAAAATGCACCTCAGTTCAGTGCTCTATTTACAGATGGCAAACTGGAGAGACCATTTCAGCACTTTGGGTGACCGCAGTTGTGGAAATGTTCATGGGGTGGAGCTTATAAGTTGGGGGGCACCCTTTCTGTGGCACCCACTTTTTTACCCAGAATGTCCTGGAGCATCCATGGCATTCAATGAAGTGGAGATTTTGGCTGCCAGCTGTTGTGGTGGAACAAAAACAAAAGCATATAAGACACACACCCCATACGCACTATTTAGCCTAACAGCAATGAAATACTTTTTCACAAGTTATACTGAAGAAGCTGACTCTACCCATGTATAAGCGTTTGTGTGAAAGAGTGTATGCCTCTAGATTTGTTCAGCTTAGCTATTGTGTTCAACAGACTATACACTTGCTGATCATTATATGTACAGCTTAACTATATAGGTACTCAGATGTAATGTGTGAACACCACTTCTGCAAGCTGTTTTGTGATAAGAGTTGGTGACTAACTGCATTATCACCCAGAACATTTTGTGGCTGGGTGGAGATCTGAACGCAGATCTCTCTGACCTAACATTTTTAATTGGGTTCTTGCTCTTTAAAATGTCCCACAGTCTATTTATTAGAACATTCGCCTGTGCACACAAAACCTGCATCTTTGTGGACTCTGTTCTAAGAATCGCTATTGGTTCTATTCCTTCTTAGGGTTTGAAACATCTCTGCTGATCCCTCATTGCAGACTCATCATCTTTTACAGTACTGGCTGTGCCACCTGGACCATGGTGATGCCAAAGACTGGCCCAGAAAACTAAGGTACGTAAGAGAGCAGAAATAGCTCCTGCTTGTCTGTCTTAAAGATCTGGTGCGGTTTACTCTGCATCTTTTTGATGATGGATCAATTGCTGGTATGGTGGGGTGGCCAAACCCTTGCTTCTATTGGAAAGGACTCTTTATCATATTGCACCTGCTGGTATGATATCTCCAGCCTTTATCCCCACATCAACATGTCTTGTTTCTACTAGAGATCCAGCTTGTGTGGCTTCAGATAGCTAAACTTGTGATAGCTCCTGAAACTGCCTATTCCTCTTATTATTGGCTGTTTGAAGATACTGGAATCTGGAAGTCCCCTGCTATGCCTGTGCAGGCATTGAGGCCCCCAAATTCTGCCATTTCCCAAAAACGATAATACTGGAAAGATCACATAAGGACATGTACCTGATCCTTGTTTCCAAGAAATGTTCCCCTGAGGCCTCCTTCAGTTCAGTCTGTTTTATAATTGGTGGGAATTTCCCCAGCACTGTCATTGGACTTTCCATGACTTCCTGGGCTTGAGTGTGAAATCTGATAATGCTGGTTCTGAATCTTCTGTTCTTGCCTGGGAGTATTGGTGCCTCTTGTCAGGGAGACATGAAAAATTCCTACTGCATTGCACCCTACAACACAGTGCTTTCCAGATGAAGAATAAAAGGTGGCTTGCATATCTGTAAATAAACTCTCATGGGGCCCAAATAAAACAAATAATTGTGTAAACACTGAAACGGATAGCTCCTTCCTCCCAGGCACAATTCAGAAGTCTTGCAGAGTTGGCCTAAGGGGGATACCAGAGCTTTGCAGATCCATTTGATCAGTGGAGCACAGACTGCTTCCTATATATTTTCATTTCATATTGAAAACTGCTGGTGAAGATGAAGTATTCCCTACTATACATTTCCATTACTCGGTGACTCTCACCTGGTTCAGAGTCAAGCAAAATATGTTGTGTAGCTGTGTGTAAAGCTCATGGGAAACTTTCAGTTACTTTGAATATAAGACCTGTTCTGGACCAGCTGCACTGGTTGTCAGGAAATTTCCAGACCTAGTTTAAAGTGCTGGTTTTATCTTTACAGTATAGAGCTAACTGGCTTGGGACCAGGCAATTTGAAGGACTGCCTGCACCTGCATGAGATTGCCTGGCCCTTAAGATTATCCACAGAGGGCCCACTTGTCAATTCCATCAAACTGGTGGGGAGAAAAGACAGAGCCTTTTCAGTCGTTGCCCCTTCCACTGTGGAATGCCCCTCCCACATGGAGGGTGATTTGTGTCCTTATTAGCTGCTTTCTAAAATGGCTCTCAAAAGACCCAATCAGCTTATTTGCATTTACAGAAACCCAACTGGGGGCTCTGTCACACAGCTGATTCTACCAGTCAGCTGATTGCCAATGACAGAACATCTCAATTGAAGGGAGCAACTGGGCACATACCATTTTGTTCCTTAGGATCCATGTCTCTACCTGGCCCACACCTGATGGTGGGCATGGCTTAGGGGAAATGGCCTCATCAGCTAAGCTGGAACCAATGTTGGCCTGTGGTATCCCCCCTTTTGTTTCTCAATAGCCTCATTTGGGCTGCATCATTGTCATAAAAGGAGCAGATGAGTTTGTGATTGGTATATAGAAGTGGGCTAACAACAACAAGAGCTTTCAGGATTCCAGCCACTCCATTCCATCTGCCCCATACCCCAGTTTTCTGCCCCCTCCCAACAGTCAATCATCATTCTATACCCACTGAGCATTCTTAGCTCTGATTGGTCTGCCTTGTTTTGTTTTTTTAATGTGTTGGGTTGGGATGGACATACTTATGCCCAATGCTAGCTACATTAGTAAGATGGATTTGTCTATTGATTTATATGGGCAGCTCTTACTCCTGTTTCTTGGAACATAAAATAGTGAACCAGGAAATGCCCTATCCAGACAATGAGATGGTTCTGTCTAACCTTTTTATATCCATATGCCTCCTCTTCCATCTTCCTTTCTCAGCCACCCTATCCCCCTGCCCCACCCAGTTTTCTCCCAGAATTCTGTGCTATTAAGCATGTTGAGTCCCAATTGGGCTAGAGTGTGTGGGTTGGGTGGTTTCTGTTTAGGCTACAGAAGTGAGATCACTTGGAGAATTGAAGCAGAACTAGAGTAAAGGACATAAGGTCATAAGATGATTTAAACTGATGGTTAGGAGAGTTAGACAGTTGATGAGGGTTATGCAGGAGAGCTGGGGAAGAGACATGGATGAGAAGGGACAGAGGCATTTATGTTTTATAGAAAGGTTGTCATAGCTAAAATGTATACCACTGCGTAACAAACCTAGCTATAGACAACAGTTTGGGACTCAGGAAAAGATGTATTTTTAATCAGCTGCATAAATTCCCAAAGCTGATGTTACAAAAATAGATTGTCCATTTGGCTGTTGTGAATCTGTATTTGTTTTTCTTATTGAGGAACCACTTTGAGTAACTTGATAACCTCTCATGCATAACTACCACCTGGCAAGGAAGTGAAAGCAAGTGAGAACTGAGTTCTGTGACAAACACGTTGCGTCCCGCTTGAATGTAAGCACTAAACCATAAATTTAGTGCTACATGAATGATCTTGTTCGATCAGAACATGGCTTATTATCCTGGGTTGTTAACCAGCATTAACCCAGAATTCCGTGGTTTGGATATAATTCTGCTTACCTTTTTCATGACGCTAGCCCCACTGCCACTGACATTAAATTCCTCCTGCCAAACTTCTGGCTGGTGGGAGAC
The DNA here is from genome assembly GCF_027172205.1 of Podarcis raffonei. Lineage (NCBI taxonomy): Eukaryota > Metazoa > Chordata > Lepidosauria > Squamata > Lacertidae > Podarcis > Podarcis raffonei. The sequence continues at coordinate 61,329,004 of NC_070606.1, read as the reverse complement.
AAAACAACCTCTCATGCAAACCAGGGGATTTGAATCTGGTCCACCTTTCATTGGGGTTGTGGGTTCACAGCGCCTGGGCATGCCATGGGAAACTCTGGCTTAACAAAAGGCAAGATCTCTCAGCTGAAACCAGTTCACCTGGGGAGGAGGAGCACACATCCACAATGTTCCTCCATGACTTCAGAAACCATGGTTTACGGTGGTATGAATGAACATGTGAATGTAGCTATTAAAACTATGTTTTTGCATGTACAAGCAGCTCAATTGGTGGCATTCCCAGATAGGGTTGGGAAATCCTAGAGAGCTCCCCCCCCCAATAATTTTTCATTTACATACAAGAGCAACATACAACACCAGTAGCTTGTCCAGTGGTACATTCTTACACTTTCATATGCAGTACATACCACACAATCAATAGGCTTATTTATGTATTCTCAGTTCAGCTATCGTCTGCATAGAGACTCTTGTACTGAGGGTGGAATAAAAGTATTTTCCATCTTGTTTATAAAGGAAAAGAAAGGAAGCCAAGTCTCACCAAAAGTGACTTGAATCGAATTCCTGGACTAGCATGGTCAGGGAAGCAGGTTTTACATCATGGCCTTAGAGAAATGATGCCAGTCAATGCAGATGAGCTTTCACCACTTTGGCACCCTCCTGATATTTTGGACCCATCAGTCCCAGCCAGCACAGCCTGATGTGCACAATACTCAGTAAAATAGGCTAACAACCTGTCTCAGTAAAGTTGAGTTCCCTATGGCCAATAAACTGTGACTTGTTAGGTAATTGTTGACATGCTATGAGGCACCGATGAACGAGAGAGACAAAAACAGGAAAGAATCAGGCCACATCATGAGCTTCCACTCCATGACTGAAAGTCAAGGATCCTTTAATAACCCTTTTGATGGAACTGAAATGTGATTTGTGACTGAAGGCTTCCCAAATCCACATTACTACCACCATGTCAGTTTTATATCAGTGGAAAGTAAATAGACTAATAAGATATCCCATTGTGTTAGCCTGGAGGTAAGTTAAACATGCCCTTGAAACCAAAGACAAACTAACACATAATTAAAACTCTCATAGTGAAATCACCCTTGTGGCAGAACTGTGGGTCCTTGTAATGCAAAGGGAAGAGTTCAGATGAAAACCTTTTGCTGCTTGCCATCAGAAAGCCTGGAGCATCTTTGACTGTTACCTCTAGGAACCCATGGAAATCCTGATCTGATCTGGGATGGGGGTGGAGGCAGTGAGGAGTTGAAAAGAAACATTACAAGAGGGAAGAAAACCCCTGGAGCTCCCTGTTCCCAAAGCCCAGAAAGGCTGTTGACAAGATCACCAAATCTATTCCCAAATTAGACTTCCATCATGCCATAGAAAGGATGGACTGTGACCTCATGTCCGTACCATGGTCCATGTGCACAGGTAAAAGAATGCTGAGAGTCACCTTCAGCAGCACCTTGCATGCCTCTTCAACCCCTTCATTCACATATGTTCTGCAGACATGGAGAAGGCTCCTGCAATTTCACAGAATGCAGAACTGTACCAGGTGCAGCTTTCCCCACTGCAATGGGGAACCCCATTGCAACTGATGGAATCCCCCCTCCCCTTTCTGTTCAACTCTTAAAGATACCAGTGTCCTCTCAGGAGCTTCTCTTAGCAAACTGCAACCCTAGATGGGCAACTTGCCACATGCAAAGCTGATCTGTGCTCCTACAAATGAGCAATAGTCTTCACCTGCCCATAAGAATTCCAATGCATTTATCCAGGTGTTCTACACAAAGAGGTCCACACACAAACACCACTTAGGAAGGAAAAGAGGTCAGGGGTATTTTCTGTTTGACCTATACGTGAATCCCTCCAAGTAGCTCACAGTTACTTCTCTTGAAGCAGTTAATCTCCTTTAGTCACTGGTCTTCAAACACCAGTAATGTCTGCACTGGGCTCAGGATCCTGCTTTTCTCTCCAGGGAAGATAATCCTGCAGTTTCTGTATTTGCAAAATACTGTGTTGCTGTTTGGCCTGACTGGCTGAGGATGAAGATGCCTTCACCTTTGATGCATATATGCAGTAATCACCATCATCACCATCATCATCATCTCCTCTGCAAACTGGCTTTCTGTTACCCTGAAGGGACAGGGTCTGCAATCCCTTCAGACCGAGTCATTCCACAGGCACCAGTCTTCCACAACTTGGTGCTGCCTTTGAAAAGGGTTTGGAAGCTTCAGCTTGCCCAGAATGCTGTGACCAGACTGCTGTCTGAGGCTGCTTCTAGGGAGCATGGTTGTTGTTGTTGTTGTTGTTTAGTCGTGTCTGACTCTTCGTGACCCCATGGACCAGAGCATGCCAGGTACTCCTGTCTTCCACTGCCTCCCGCAGTTTGGTCAAACTGGGGGAGCTTTTGGTCGTAGCTTTGAGAACACTATCCAACCATCTCGTCCTCTGTCATCCCCTTCTCCTAGTGCCCTCCATCTTTCCCAGCATCAGGGTCTTTTCCTGGGAGTCTTCTCTTCTCATGAGCCTCAGCTTCATGATCTTGTCCTTCCAATGAGCACTCAGGGCTGATTTCCTTAAGAATGGATAGGTTTGATCTTCTTGCAGTCCATGGGACTGAGTCTCCTCCAGCACCAGAGTCTCCTCAAGAGTCTCCTCCAGCACCAGAATTCAAAAGCATCAATTCTTCGGCGATCAGCCTTCTTTATGGTCCAGCTCTCACTTCCATACATCACTACTGGGAAAACCATAGCTTTAACTATACGGACCTTTGTCGGCAAGGTGATGTCTCTGCTTTTTAAGATGCTGTCTAGGTTTGTCATTTCTTTTCTCCCAAGAAGCAAGCATCTTTTAATTTCGTGACTGCTGTCACCATCTGCAGTGATCATGGAGCCCAAGACCCTTTTAAAACAACCTCCCGGGCTACCAGTCTGTTTCCAGGTAGAATTCACAGTGCTGGTTATGACCTATAAAGCACTACTGTATCTGGCTTGGGCCAGACTACCTGAAATATTGTATCTCCCTATGTAAACCTGCCCAGGTGCTAAGCTCCTCAGGTGAGCACCTACCCTCAGTCCCTTCAACAACAGAAGCACAATTGATGGTGACATGAGAGAGCGCTTTTTCTGTGGCTGCTCCCATCTTGCAAAATTCCCTCCCAAGAGAGGTTAGGTTGGCTCCCTGTTTGTTATCCTTCCACCAACAGGCTAAGTCCAATTCAGACACACCTTACAAAACTAAGGTACAGATGATGCTGATCACTGGGGTGCTATTGGAGCAAACTGTATTTTAATTACTGGTTTGAAATGTCTTTTGATGTATTTTAACTATTGTTTTTAACTAATTTGGTTTTGTTACTTTGCATTTTATAATGTCTTAAATGTTGTAAGCCTCCTTTAGTCCCAGTTTTGGAGAAAGGTGGGATATAAATATATTAAATTAAATTATTATTATTTTTAAAAAGTGCTCTCCAGATGTTGTTGGACTACAGTTCCCATTATCTCTGACCATTGGCTGGGGCTAATGGGACCTGAATCAAGCAACATCTGGAAGGCCACAACTTAGCCACCCCTGCTATGCACTCCACCAGGGATGGGAAACCTCTGGCCTTCTCCAGCTTCCATCAGCCCTAGCCAGCATGGCCAACAAGGAGGGATAATGGGACTTGTAGTCCAGAGGTTTCCCACCACAGCGTTACGCTGTGTGGGATTTCATCAAGGGCACTGCTGATTCACTGCATGCTTTCCATCTTGTGTGATCTGTCACATGTTAGAAGCTGCCCCCTGAACAGTGGGACGCAGTCAGCTGCAGAGCTTTTCCAAAGCTGTCAGTCGCTGAAAACTCTCCATTCCACATCATCTCTCCGTTTCTGAATTGCATTCTGCCCGGTGATATTGCTGTGTGGCAAACCATTTCAAAGATGCATACCTGTCAACAGTCCTCAGAAATGTTCCATTTGCTGCCTGCTGTGCAACATCTTAGCTAATGGACTGCTATACAAAAGAATTTAAAGACATCTTAAGTAGCTTTTGAAACATTCATTAAGGAAAATGACAAATGGATGTATTTTAGTAGCCAATGAGCAATATTTTGACGTTTGTACAAATTCAAACATGCAGCAATAGAAGCACACGGCAATAAAACAGAAGCCCAAGAAATTGTACTTGGCATTGGAATTACCTTTCTGAGTCAGGCCAAAGAACCACCCTTTCCATCACTCCCTTTGGTCATATGGGTGAGCCTGGGAAACCAACAAGTAGTTGGTTGGGAGCCGCCCAGAGTGGCTGGGGAAGCCCAGCCAGATGGGCAGGGTATAAATAATAATAATATTATTATTAAAATTATTATAGTGCATAATGGAGAGAGCCATTCTCTGCTGTTTGCCCTCAGCATCTGTGCAAGGGTCATAGCTCAGTGGTAGAGAATCTGTTTGCATGCCAAAGGTCCCAGGTCCCATCCCAGGTGGAGGAATTGCCATTAAGTATCAACAGTACTGATCTATATGGACCAATGGCATCATTTGGTCTAAGGTAGCTTCCTATATTTCTCTATTGTTCTCCAAGTTAGACTGCCTTTGGAAATGGAGGGTCTGTTTTTCTTGCTCTTACGGTTAATTTTGCAATTAGCAGATATGTCATCCATGAATTTAGTGAGTCCTTTTTAGAGCCAGTAACAGCACCTCATGGTAACAATGAATTCCATAATTATGCTTTGCATTAAGAAATGTTTCCTTGTGTTTGTCTTGAACCTCCTGTTAATCAGTTTCAATTAATTTGTGATCCAGGATCAACATTCTGACCAGATGTGATGAATAATGCTGAATGTGAAATTGCTTGCAAACATGTGTACGTGAGTTATAGAATCACAGAATTGTAGAGCTGGAAAGGACCACGAGGGTCATCTAGTCCAACCCCCTGCAATGCATGAATCTTTTGCCCAACATGAGACTCAAACCCATGACCCTAAGATTAAGAGTCTCATGCTTTCTAAAATGTTGAAGAATTTTCATGATGATTTAAAAATTCAAAAATTGCTGCAAAATGTGGAGCACTGAATTTAATATTTGGAAGAATATAAACTGAGAGAACCCCCTGGAGCCAATCTCGTGGGTGCACAGAAGTCTACAGGGGAGAAGAAAGAAGGGGAAAGTTCCATTCTACTAGCACACATCCCTCGCAGACTGCCCAGAGTCTTTTGTGTGGTCACTCACAATTCCAGTACAGAGTCATCTCTGAGTTGCCACAGCGTCACATCTGACATCACAGTATTCTAGTTGGGCAGCAAACACTGTTGAGCATACTGATAACAGCCCAGACATGTATAAATGAATGAAGAACTGAGTTGAAGGTGTGCACACCAACCTTAGCTTTGGGCTGCCCCAAATTATATATTTAAACCTCCAGAAGAGTGGCTTCTACCTGGGAGCATGATATGCTTAAGCATAGTTCCCCAATGCCAGAAAACCTTAATGTATGTAAAAGCCAATAAAGTATGGGGGCAAGTGCACCCCACTGGAAGCTAGTTTGCAGTTGAGCCACAAAGTGTGAGCTGCCAAAAATGTGTCTGCTTGAAAAATCGGCTCTCGCGCACTGATATATGCAAACTCCAAAAATCTGGAAACCAGACATTAAGTTCAGAGAAGAGTTGACATTTCACTGAGGAAGAGTTGGATGATTATTGCGATGACTAATTTGTAAGGCGAATGTAAGAACAGATGTGATCAGAACAAGGTACCATGTTGTTTCACAACAAAAATGTAAAGGTTTCTACATTTGAAATCAATTACAGGGTGAAATCAATGCAGTTAATATGTTGGGAGAGAACAAGCCTATGACGCAGAGATAGAACTCTTAATTAATGTTTGACCTGTAGGGCAACTTAGGAGAACAGAGCCGAGCAGCCACCACTGCAGGGGGTATGAAAAATGTGCTGCACCACTAGACCAGAACAAGTATTATGTGGCAGCTGTAACAGTTCCAGTTCCACAGATTTGAAGTGGATAAGCAACTATACATGGGATAAGGCAAGTAAACTGGTCTCAAGCCATTAAGGGTTTTATTTACTAATAGTAGCACCTTGAACTTGGTCTGAACAGAGGTGGTGTATCTCTGAACAGAGGTGTTGTATGCTGATCAGGTCTCCTTCCTGCCAGCGACAATACTGCAGCATTCTGCACTAACTGCAGCTTCTGGGTCAAGCACAAGGGAAGCCCCACATTGAGTGCATTGCAGTGCTCCAACCTTGAAGTCACCAATTCCTGAACTACTGTGCTCAAGATCGTCTGGTCTAAGAACAGCCCTAGCTGTTGTACCTGTGGAAACTAGTAAAAGGTCGTTCTAGCTCCCTGGGCCTCCAGGGACAGGGCTAGATCCACAAGCACCCCAAACCTGCTCCTTCAGGGGGAGCGCAACGCTTTCCAGAACAGGGTTTCCGGACACTCGCCCACAGTGCTTCAATCTTGCCAGGATACAAGATCAGCTTATTTTCCCTCATCTATCCCATCACTGCATGCAGGCACCAGTTCAGGACTACCATGACTTCTGATTCAGATCCTATGGAAAAATGGAGCTGAGTGTCATCAGCATACTGATGGCTCTTAGCACCACAATTCATAATGACTACCCTCTTTACTCAATGGGAAAGTAATCTTGAATCACTTCTTTTTGTGAGGGGTGGGGGGAGCTGATGACTTTGATGTTCAACTACAGCATTTACATTGTTTACTGTCTTGGATACCATTACAGTGGTACCTCGGGTTACATACGCTTCAGGTTAAATACGCTTCAGGTTACACACTCCCCTAACCTAGAAATAGTGCTTCAAGTTAAGAACTTTGCTTCAGGATGAGAACAGAAATCGTCCGGTGGCAGTGGGAGGCCCCATTAGCTAAAGTGGTACCTCAGATTAAGAACAGTTTCAGGTTAAGAACGGACCTCCAGAACGAATTAAGTACTTAACCCGAGGTACTACTATATATTCTTTTATTGCACAAAGTGCTTTTTTTCCTAGGGCTACTCAAGGCACCTTTCCTTTTTCAAATGTTAAAAGTGTGGCACTTGCTTTAACAGCTTCATGGTGAGTACTGGCACCTTTCTTTCTAAAAGGAGGGGGGAGGGAGCTCACTAATTGCACATATGCAGTATATGAACAATCTTGAATTTGGGAAAGACAATATAGACACAATTCAAACAAATGAATAAAGCCACAAGGCATACAAACCCATTGCCAATGACACGCCTTGTCTGAAAGCTCACATTTTCTTTCCCGCCATGTCAATTAATTCATTTAATAGGATTTCAAGTTTGCTGTGAATATCCAGGTTTTTAGTTGTAATCACAGAGTGAGTTCAATTCAGTCTTTGGTCTGTCACACAGGTGAGGCTGTTTATAACTTGATGTTTTCATTAACACTAAGAAACATTCCTGTAAAATCAGAAAGACATTTTCATCTTAACAATTCCTGATTGAATTGATCAAACTGGTAATGAAATCTTATCTTGTATGAATGAAAAACAGGAAGACCAAGAGGAAAGGATGAGGAAAATTATAGGCTTAATCAGTTCCATGTGCCCTAGGAGGTCTTTGGGTTTGTATGTCTTGGACAACAGTTCTCTAAGCCAATAGCAAACAACTTTTGAAATGGAGGGAACTTTCAAAAGCAGTTAATGATATTACACAGGGGTCTGTGGACTTGGGACTGAGCGAATCTATCTATTTCAGTTTCTTTCTCTGTTTTTGTCTTTATTTAGATTAGTTTCTTTTATCTTATGAAAAATATTTAATAAAATCTTGGTTTGTTTTTATAAAAGAATCACTTCCTCAGTCTTAAGCTGTTCTCCAAATCTGAATCATTTCACATTAAAAATAAATAAATCTTTATGGAAATTCACCAGCAATTTCATGCACATTTCCCCTAATGCAATGGAGTTCTGTATGCTGGTATAGCTCAGTCAGTAGAGCATGAGACTCTCAATCTCAGGGTCATGGGTTTGAGCCCTAACTTGGGCAAAATAATTTTCTGCATTGTAAGGGTTTGGACTAGATGACCCTTGTGACCCTTTCCAGCTCTACAGTACTATGACTCTGTTATTACAGTGGTACCTCTGGTTAAGAACTTATTTCATTCTGGAGGTCAGTTCTTAACCTGAAACTGTTCTTAACCTGAGGTACCACTTTAGCTAATGGGGTCTCCCGCCGCCGCCGCACGATTTCTGTTCTGATCCTGAAGCAAAGTTCTTAACCCGAGGTACTATTTCTGGGTTAGCGGAGTTTGTAACCTGAAGCATCTGTAACCCGAGGTAGCACTGTATTTTTTTTTTAGTAACGTATGCATTTTCATCAACACTTTTCAATAATATACAGTGGTACCTTGGGTACCTTGGGTACCACTCGGGTACCTCAGGTTAAGTATTTAATTCGTTCCGGAAGTCCGTTCTTAACCTGAAACTGTTCTTAACCTGAAGCACCACTTTAGCTAATGGGGCCTCCCGCTGCCACCGCACCGCCGGAGCACAATTTCTGTTCTCATCCTGAAGCAAAGTTCTTAACCCGAGGTACTATTTCTGGGTTAGCGGATTCGGTAACCTGAAGTGTATGTAACCTGAAGCGTCTGTAACCCGAGGTACCACTGTATGCATTTTTGTCCACATTACTTGGTCAAAGAACTGCATTGCAAACTTTGCAGAAGTCTGGATTTCGAAGGACAGCTGAGTTTCAGTTTGCATATTGTTTCAGAAAGTGTAAATTAGGTAGTTTCACATTAAAATGCCAAGCCAGTCTAATTTCTCCCAATCCCCACCTGTGATTCAAAAGGAGGGAGGAGTCATAGATCTCACTGGCCATGCCCAGTTCTTTTTTTGCAAGCATCCATTTGGATTTGACAAATGCATTTCACACACACCCAGTAAGAAATGTTCACCCAGCTTTTGCTCTAGCTGAGAAGGTCAGGAGCCTATTGTGATCTGGAGGCTGGGAGGAGAGCTGTGTTGGAGATTTTTATTTTATCTTGGGAACTGGCAGGGTGTAAAAGATGAAACATTAAGTGCACTGGATGCATTGGTCTTGTTGTCTCCAATTCAGCCTAATTATTCATATGCTATGCGGATAGCAATGCTTTATTAATTGTATCAGTAGCTGGTGATCAATGTGACAAGTCAAGTAAAAGAGCACTGTTATTCATCAGCGTTGTCAACAGATAATTGTCCTCATATGCATTTGAATAAGACAGAGGAAGAAGCAGAATGAATGTGCTCCTCTTATCACATTTAAGTTTAGCCCTGTAAGTGTCAACACAATTAAAGCTAGGAAGGGCACAAGGCAACATAGAAAGATTCATATTCTGCCATGGTCTGTAATATTCTGGAATGTACATTCCAAAGGGGTCTAAGCCCCTTCAACTAATATATAATTCCTAGTGAGTCATACCACTGTTGAAACCCAGCACAAAAGGAAATACTCAACAAACAAGGAGAAAAAACTCCAGACATCTTGCTGCAATATGTATAATTTAAAGGCTACTTGGACAGAAACAGTAAAGTACTGCATGCAATTGACCATTAAACAATCTGCCATGACATTTTTTGAGCTTTCACAAGCAAACAAACAAAAAGAAACCCATAGCAAAACATTTACATGATCCTCAACACAGAGACACAATAGCATGAATTCCAGGATTGTGCTGAAGTATACTGGAAACAATGGTTGAGGGACCAGTGAACCCTTCCAGACATTTTTGGACTACAACTCCCATAATTACTGACCATCAGCTATGCTGGATGGGGCTGGTGGCAATTGGAGTCCAAGCAATATCTGGGGAATCACAGGTTCCCCATCCCTGCTGGAAACCAATGTAGAGATCCTTTACAGTGTCTCTGTGAGTTTCCATTAAAAAAAAAGTCATGTCTTAGGCAAAAGAGAACCACATGATGGAAGTAAGGTGGTATATAAATGTGGGATATAAATGTACCCATTTAAAAACAACACCAACTCCTGAAAGTACATTGAAAAACAGAAGGTGGCCTAATATTAAGAGGAAGCAAAAATAATACAGAAAAATAAATAAACATACCGTATTTTTCCATGTATAAGACTAGGTTCCCCCCCCCCAAAGTAATGTCAAAAATTAGGGGGCGTCTTATACATGGCTACATCTCCCCCCCCCCATTTTCTTAAATCTGAGTCCCCAAAAATAGGAGGCATCTTATACATGGGGGCGTCTTATAGACGGAAAAATACGGTACATACATACATACATTATTTATATATATAGAGAGAGAGGTTCTGGCACCTCTCAGGTGGGCACCGATGCCATTATAAGAGAACAAGGGAGGTGTTCATGGTGAAATCCTGCACCTCTTTTTCTAGAAAAATAGCACTGATAATAGCTATAATTATAAAATAATGTGTACAATGGATTTTGGTTGATGACAGCCTTCCTCGGGGCATGTCAGACATGTTGCCTTGAAAGGGAAACTTTTGTGCCACCAGTGAAGGTTGTCACTGATGTGTTGAGCATTTTACTTTTTCATTGGGACTGTTAATAAAGGCATTCTTTCAGTGTGGTCTTGAGGGTTTGCTTCCTTTTGTTTTAGTGCTCTATTTTCAACTGCAACCCAACAGAATTAGGTGTGATTAAAACTTTTTAATTGGAGGGGAGGGTCTTACAGCGAGGGGGGATAGAGACAAAAATCTATTGGGGCTAGATGTGACCTTTGGGCTGGAGGTTAGCCACCCCTGCCCTAGGTAAAGTCTATTGATCTCCATAGGTTTAATTTTTGGGATTGTGCTCATAACCTTGCTTCACACTCACAGGGAAAAATTAGCAGCTACTGTATTATTTACAAGCTAATTTACTGCATATTTTATTTCCCCTTATTTCTTATTCTGTGTGGATTTTCTCTATGGATTTAAAAAGAAAATTATCAAACAGATGTGCTTTAGAGATGTCATCCTCACGTGAAAAATTTCCAGGGCATAGACAAAGCGAAACGTGAGTTCTGGATTGTTAATTGATCGTGTTGCAAAGCAGTGAGATTTTATGAACAGTCTCTGGGGGAATCTGTCGAATATACTTCAGTGTGCAATAAATTTACTAAACGATGAAAAGACCAATAGGCTAGGAAAGCTATTGGATGAAGTAGGAGTTATTTATTTATTTATTTATGTAAACTGTTTTGTGAGTTAGGAAGTTCATGAGGCAAAATGGCCAGTTGAAGTACGCACTGCTTTAAAATGAGGTGAATTAAATAGGGTTCCCCCAGCATACAATACCTAATTATGCAAAAGGACTTTAATATAACCATAACAATACAATGCACAACAATATACTACTTGTTAAAAAAGAAAATTCAGAAACACACTAAATACATCACTTAGCAAGCACCACCAGGGACTATTTAGCCAAGGAGGTATCTCAGCAATAAATCTAACAAACAACCATACAAAATATTCTGGAGAGGGAATTTTTGTATCACACCTCTCTGACCAGCCACTTATTTTTACTTACTTGTTTATTAAATTTTCACCCAAAGATCACAGGTTGGTTCGCAACATAAAAATACGAAATGAGAACACAACATATATAATAAAAAAACCAAACAAATTGCCCACAATAACATAATGCAAGAAGGGGTCCCACATATCTGCAAACTTGTCTCTCCTGCGTTCATCCCTCCTTACCTTACGTCTTTGTGTAAGTTTTTCAACCAGGGCAAGAGGCCAGATTTTGGACTACCATCCCTGAACTGCATTTAATACTTCCAGTGGTGGCCTATCTCTAGACGAGCAAGAGCTATTGAATGCAAACTTAGGTCTTTGTACAATAAGCCATAGTGAAGCAATAAACATAGTAATTGTTGTATTTTTTTATTAGGACTGGATGTTAAAATGTTTTTTAAAAAAATATTCTTACTTTCATGACAGGGTTTTTGAATTAGTTGGCAGGTTCATTAGCTTGCCCTTCGCTAAAATTCACTAGCCAGACTAAGGAATCACGACAGTTCACTCTTTCCCCCATGCACTATGTTTTAGGGAAGAAACTTGCTCTATCAACTTAAATGTTAGGGTCCCCCCTTCCCTGCAAGCAATATGCTTAGGATGTGTTCTGAGCAAAATGGTGAGTGAAGCAGAAGAAAGCTCTTTCTGTGACAGTTTATTTGTTCATAAATCTTTTTTCTATTAAGCAAAAGCAGAGAAATCCTCCGAACCATAATTATTTACCTTCTCCTGGAAATTGGGGAATCGCAAAGTGTACTTTACACATCTTTGAGCCCCTGAAAAACATCAGAAGAAATTCAGAACAGGCCCAGGGGGCAAACTCCAAGAGGCAACGTTTAGAAGATTTTAAACCTCTGAACCTCACTCTGTGGGTATGTGTGTCTGTGTGTGTGTGCGTGTGTGTGTGTGGACCTTGCTTTTGAAGTCTGATCTGCTGTGGAAGGTCAAAGCCCTGAGAATCACAGCTATATTTTGCATTCGTTCCATTCCTCACAGGTCATAGTCACTTCACTTTGGAATACTATGCCTGACGATTACAGGGCTTGACAATATGTGACCTTCAAACCCAGCTTGGAAATACATACTTTTAATGGCATTTCCCATTGCTAGACAGGCATAACTCTGGTTGGCTGCTAGCTTATCTCTAGGAGAGAGTGCTTCAGTTAGAGTATCTATAATCTCAGGACTTATTTTTCGATCTATGAACTGAGCATCAGAATGTAAAAAAAAAAAAAATTAGAGCCTCTCGTAGCTGCTTAATTCATCTACCTTTTCTCACAGGAAACATTTAATTTAGCAGAAATTTTTAGACTGTGGTGTGTGTTTTGTGCACAATGTAAATGCTTTAAAAAGGGAAGGAAAGAACCCCACACCCCAGTGTTTTTAATAAGATGTGTAGATCTGAAACTGCTGGGAAAATGGGTCTGATATCCAGATAGAAAACAGCAGGACCACCAATAACTCTGGAAGAGTACTGACGGGACATCACAGCATGATTTAAAAATCTATGGAGGCCAAGAACTATGATTTGACATGTGTCTCATTACATATATCACAGAAAGAACCACTAGAGCTACTGTGACTGCTGGGGGGGGGGAGCTATTAATTGTCCATTCCATACTGGTTTCCAGGTTCAAATAGAATGTCTTTAACTACTTCTGTTCTTTATTGCTTGGTTCATTTCCCATGCAATAAATCTGACAGGAGAGTTGCTCAGCAAAGGTTTGGAAGAAGACATGGATGCTTTACAACAGGAACATTAAACTATATCTCATCTTCAAATTCAAGTACTAGTCTACAAGTGTTCGTGTCATAACCATTTTTTATTTTATTTTATTTTTTTACTATTGGGACATGCAATTTGCATCTTAAATTTTTTCTCCTTAACCCATGGTTGGGGGATGAAATACAACCACATTATATCCTCCCCTCCTCAGCCAATACATTTTGCTTCTGTTGGAGGTGTGTGTGTGGTGGTGGGAAATCTGAATTGTTCCATAAATTAAAATGTTGGAAATGTATTCTAAAAAGGGTGAAGATATACTTTCCCCTCCCCTTTTAGTAAAGAAGTGTTTCATCTAATACAAAGGTAAGAAACCTGTTAAGCCCAAGGGCTCCACTCCATCATGAGCAACCATCTGGGAGGGACGGCATGCCACTGGTGGGCGGGGCCAGAGACAGAAGAAGGTGGAACAATAGGTGTGACTCTTACCTTTGCACCAGAGGCTGCCTTCAGTTTTTATGTAGACATTTTTCCATCCAAGCAAGGAAAAGGCATTAGTAGAGCTCAAGAATACACAAAAACACCTGAGGAGTGTGTGGAGCAGGGTGTCTGAGAGGCAGTCCTTTTTTTTCTAAACAAAATGTTTAGGGGTACTCTCATTTTGACTCAAGAAAACCACCATTTTTTAGTTCAAATTGGGGAAAACAATACAGTAAATGGACAAAAGTACAAAGAACACACATTAGCTCATATTACACAGCTGACAGCTCACAGCAGCTTCCAGACATCCACATTCCACACTGCTTCACACATTAAACGCTCACTTCCGTCTGAGACTCAGGAAACACAAGGAAAGGAAATGAAGCCACCATCAGAAGAAGAAGAAGAGTTTGGATTTGATATCCCGCCTTTCACTCCCTTTAAGGAGTCTCAAAGCGGCTAACATTCTCCTTTCCCTTCCTCCCCCACAACAAACACTCTGTGAGGTGAGTGGGGCTGAGAGACTTCAGAGAAGTGTGACTGGCCCAAGGTCACCCAGCAGCTGCATGTGGAGGAGTGGAGACGCGAACCCGGTTCCCCAGATTACGTGACTACCGCTCTTAACCACTACACCACACTGGCTCTTATCAGGGATGGTAACAACGAAACTAGATTCCAACGCTTACTTCACACATTAAACGCCCGCTTCTGTCTGAGACTCAGGAAACAACGTGACAGGAAATGAGGCTGCCATCGGTGGTAGCAACGGAACTGACGATTCACCATGCTAGAGAAGAAACTAAAAAAGTTTCTTCTCCCGTTAGATTCACAAAATGTTTAGGGCTGCACATACCCCTGTGTCCCCCCAGAAAAAAAGCACTGCTGAGAGGTATGGCCTAAGGAGGGTCTGTTTTGGTACAGAGTAACAAGTGCCAGATAGAAAGATGTGGAGGGCCACATTCAGCTCCCAGGCCTGAGGTTTCTCTACCCCTAATCTAATATGAAGAGTAAACTAGTGTTAGAGTGGTGGACGTGGAAATAGAAAATCCAGACTCAGTCATGAAACTTACTAGGAAGCTGGTATAAGATGGCGCCCCCTCCCAGAGCCACATACAGAGGCCAGCCAGACTGGCTTCCTTCAGCACTGGAAAGAGGACAGCATTCTCCACCACATCTGAAGCAACAGACTAGCTTAGGGGGCTCAGAAAAGGCTGTACATGGCACACACACCATTGCCCCTATTTCCCATCAGTGAGCACCTGCCACCCGAGGCAGATGCCACAGTCTGCACAATACTAGGGACAGAAAAACACTCTCTCTACAAAAAAAGCACCACAGTCACTAGGAATAAAGCTTCGCTGGGCAATCAAATAGTTTCCAAGTGGTTGTATTTTTCAATAGATGCTTCTGCTGGCTGAGGAAGGAAAGTGGGACTACTTTGACTATCTATGCTGTGTGTTTATCAAGTGTGAAGGGAACCCAAACCTCTTCCCACAAGTTAATGTTTTTCAGGTTAATATAGTTGCAATTGCTGGATGTGCTCTCATGTAAAAACATTTCCCCAATATTAATCTATATACCACCCTGCATATGAAAAATGGCATTCCTCCTCCCATCAAAAAAGGGATAGATTCAATCTATTATCCTCAGGAGTCATTACGGAGCTAATACCTGTGATTGTGACATGTGAGTTCATAAGGTTTGATAAACTCTTCTGAGATGCATCTCCTCTTGAAACATATTGCAGTTTGTGGAAAGATCTTATTATTCTCAAGGAGCACTTCAGGCTTCAGAGAAGTAATCCTATGTAGATAAAAGGCTGAGCCTCTCTTACCAATTATTTCAAGGGTTGACTGTCATTTGTTCCATAACCAGGAGGCGGCAAGAATTCTAGTGATGTAGTTTATGATGTCACATTTCCTATAATCCTGCCTCTGAAACAAATCACTATAAAAGGGAATGAAAACGTGATAACTGAAAATGTCAATTTATTAGCAATATGCTATGTAAATGATAGGGACGCGGGTGGTGCTGTGGGTTAAACCACAGAGCCTAGGACTTGCCGATCAGAAGGTCAGCGGTTCGAATCCCTGCGACGGGGTGAGTTCCCATTGCTCGGTCCCTGCTCCTGCCAACCTAGCAGTTCGAAAGCACGTCAAAGTGCAAGTAGATAAATAGTGTCAAAGTGCAAGTAGATTTTTTTAAAAGAAAAATCCATTGATTGATTTGTACATCTTACCTACTTTTTGCAGTTGTATTCATTCATATATACATACATACATATATATATATATATATATATATATATATATATATATATAACTGGTTTTCAACAATGGTCTGCAGCAGAATAGCAGTGGTGCTATTAGGCAGGTACAGTGCTATTTTTCTAGAAAAAGAGGTGCCAGAACTCATGATGAACACCTCCCTTATTCTCTTAAAATGGCAATGACAGCCACCTGAGAGGTGACATAACTGAGTTCCTGTGAGTTCCCCCTGAAAAACAGCCCTGGGTAGGTACCACAACAGAAATGGTCCCACCCCCTCACTTTCTGAGGATGAGGGATTTGGAGCAGATGACAATCAGAGTTTGCAGTGAGGAACATATGGAAGAAGGGAACCCATTCTAAAAATATAGGCTGAACAACATTGTTTCTTGATTCACATTTGTGCAAATAAAAGCAACAATTGACTACTACGGAATCAGCCTTCTGCCCTTCAGTTGTTTCTGGACTACAACTCCCATCAGTCCAGCCAGCCCAGTCATTGGTTAGGGGTGATGGACATTGTAGTCATAGAATCATAAAACTGTAGAGTTGGAAGGGACCCCAAAGGTTCAGCCCTATGCGATGCAGGAATATCAGCTAGAACATCCATGACAGATGGCCATCCAACCTCTGCTTAAAAACCTTAAAAGCCTCCAAGGAAGGAGAGTCCACAACCTCCTGAGGGAGACCACTGCCAGGTACCAGGATGAGGAAGGCTTTTATAAAACATGTTTACTGCAAACAGGCAATCTGCAACACTCACTTTTCAGAATTGTCCTCTTTGGTCACCGTAGAACATGAGTACACATACAGTTGTTTGCAGAACTTTTCCGAGGTTCATTGCTACAGAAAGAGAGATGCAAAGGTTCTTAAGGAACTTGTTAACAAGCTTGTTTGGACAACAGAAGGGAAACAGATCACAAGGCTGTATACAGCAATCATTTTAAGTTGGCCAGAGTCACTCCACTTACTTCTTAGGGAGTTTGTGTAATGGATACATGTCTGAACTCTCAAGTGGAATTTCTTAACAGAACTCTGTTGACAGGCTGTGAAAAATATGAAACTGAACTTCCATTAAGCACTTAACTTCAAAGGAGAACAGAAATGTTGCTAAAGCTTTCACACAAAGCAGAATGTATTTTATCTATTCCTGAAAGGTGTGGACATTGTTGTAAGTCACTGAAGGACTGTGATCCGATATTTGCTGAGAGTAAAAGATGTCGAGCTTTATGCCTCCTGGGTGTCTTCGCCATCAACATACCCACCAGCGCAACTCACCGTACTGAAGGCTTCTCGCTTATCGTCTTAGAAGCGTGAATTAGAAGCAGGCTGAAGATGAGTCTACTCAGCAGCCCCAAAACTGGAAAGGCATGAAGGACAGTGATTCTTAGAAGACAGATTCTGACACTCAAAGAAAGAGTCCATTTATTTCATTTAAGTTTTAATCTTGCAGCTGTTCAAAGGAGTAAAGTAGATCGTCCCCCAGGATAACCTGAACAAACTGCACAGTCAAGAAAAGTACTTGGCCCCTTTGTACCAGAGTTTCTTGTAGAATGATGGCAAATTTCTTACCAAGGCTGTAATCCAGTGCCCTCTTACCTGGGAGAAGAAATGAACAAAGGTGTCGGTTTCGGTTTCTCATTTTTCTCAGTTCGCCCCATTGACTCACCAGTTTGAGATTTTGTTTCTTTCGTCCTCTCCCTTTAGATCTTATTTTAAATTTCAAATATATGCGTAACAGTGAATTTTTTGTTCTTTATATATATAAAACAAAAACAAAGTAGTACCAAAGCATTACAATTAATATGTTTCAAGCAAAAAAATATGGTCCATCTGATAGTTCATTCTTCCCCCTGAGTCCCGTTAGGGAAAAGTCAGGGTATATCTAAAGAAATAATACTAATACTAATACTTTTTTTTTTAAGTACAAGTTGTAACCTAGAAAGACAGTTATGTACATTTATTATCTTAAAGTGTTGTTACTTATCCAGTAAAATGAACCATTTACTCATCTAATTTTGTACAAGCAACAACCAATTTGCACACGTTCAAAGCATGCGTGACCATACATGTGCTCAACGCCAGAGACACAAAAGTGGCTGGGAAAGGGGGCATAATGGGGGCAGGGTGGGGCAGGGTGGAATGGGACAAGGTGGGCTTATAGGCACCCCTTTACAGCTCAATGAAAACTGAGTCTGCTCAGTGGCCAGGGAATGGTGTCTGACTATAAAGGGCAGGGTGTATGTGTGAAAAAATTTAATGGGAAGGCAAATGGAATGGAGTAGCTTGAAGAGAAACATTTCGCACTGCAGCTTTTTGTTGCAGACTCCACTTTTAATAACACAATAATAAGCCAGATATCAAGTGTTTGAGAAGTCTACTTTAAAGGAAGTCAATTTGCATGAATTATAAGTAAAGGATTTTCATGGTGATTGTGCTTTGATCCTAATAACGTTAAATGTTGAGAGAGAGAAAGCATTTTCTGTATTCAAATCACATTCTCCACAGCTTACCATAACCTTAGAAAATGTTAGGATCTGCTGATTGTATCTAATCTATTAATCTTCAACTCGCTAGAAGATTTTTAAATATGAAGAACCACTTCTTTCATGTTCACCATCTTAAGATGGTGAACTCTTGCTCCCAAGAACTCTTGTTCCTCAGAAATATCTCATGAGACACTTCAGAGAGGAAATAAACAGTCACCTTCCTGCTAACCACTAGGACAAGTCATAGTTCATAAGACTGTTTCTGAAGAGCAGATTTCTAACACAGGGGGCCAGGCAGTAGGAATGAAACCAGTACATCTCCTCTCTCTCCAAGCTATTGGTGGCAAGGTAGCAGATCACGAGGGATGCTTGCAATATATTGATTAAGAAATTCATATCCCACCTTTCAGGACAGGCACTCTCACAAGGCAGAGCACAGAACACACACACCCCAACCACAATTTCAAATATATAATTGCACCCTTTAAAATGCAGTAAAAATACCAGCAAGATACAGCAACTGATGCGAATTAATAAAAAGCAGTGCTTGAGAGTTCTGCCCAGCACTGTTTACCATCCTATTTCCCTCACATGCCTGAAGATTCAGTGCTGTTCACCTATACAGGAAATTCAGTTCCCTGCCAGGCACCTTTCCTATTCATTGACTCCTTCAGTTTCTCTCTTCTCAACCAGCTAAGTCCTGGCAAAGGATGAGCTGTCTGTGCTTAAGCTGCCTTTGTACTTAAGCAAATTCAAAGCATGAGTCACATACCGTGAGTCAGCTAAATGCCTTCCCGCGAAGCGGGGCGGAGAGCTGCAAAACAGAAGGCTTTCACCTGACCTTTACTGGAGTCATTTTTTAAAGTGCTATTTTGTCCTTGATTTGGTGATGTGCTGAAGATATTGCTTTTTTTTTTCTCCCAGCGGAAGAAATGCCCTTTTTTTTTTCGAATGGGAGAAATGACTGTTTTCATTGGTGTTAAAGCAGTGCAAACTTGGTTGCCTGATTCAGGAATTCCATCAGAGACACAGCTGCCCTCCGTAAAGACTACCAGAGAAATTGTGACTAAAGCACAGGCAGGGAAGGGGCAGCATTTACTGGGCTGTTTGAATTCCACGTGCAACACCTGCTTTTATTAGTTTACAAGGGAGTCGGTGGAGAAACAACCCATCAGTGTTACAGGATACCTATTAAAGTATCCTATATTAGATAAAGTGAAACAATGCACCAGAACTATGGAACGTTTTCTCACGATAATCTGGTTTACTCCGCATGGAATCAAACAGTCCAGAAATCTCATGAAAACAATATCTGTACTTTAGCTCCTGTAAGCACATTACTAGAAATAGATTTTCTACAGTTCCCCCCTTAACACAGCTGTTTAAACCATAGGCTTAAATAAGATTATGCTGTTTGCTTATTAAACCTGAAAGGAAAGCCTATTTCAGTCATCGGTAGGCTCCAAAGGAAGAGTGAGGGAGGATCGTCTGCCAAACACGTCTTTATCTTAATACAATGGAAACTGCCCACATTACTGGAATGATCTCAGAACAAAATGAGTACCAAAGCAACACTGAAATTATTTGCCGTAGTGGCTTTCTATGGAAAAATACAATTTAGTCTCCCTCTTTCTCTGACTTATTGTAACTATGGAATTTATCTGTCAGTGAATTATGCCACATTAATGGTGTTGTCCAATATATGTCTACTCAGAACTAACTCTCATTGAATTCAAAGCAGAGACATCACCTTGCCAACAAAGGTCCGTATAGTTAAAGCTATGGTTTTCCCAGTAGTGATGCATGGAAGTGAGAGTTGGACCATAAAGAAGGCTGATCACCGAAGAATTCATGCTTTTGAATTATGGTGCTGGAGGAGACTCCTGAGAGTCCCATGGACTGCAAGAAGATCAGACCTATCCATTCTTAAGGAAATCAGCCCTGATTGCTCACTGGAAGGACAGATCCTGAAGCTGAGGCTCCAATACTTTGGCCACCTCATGAGAAGAGAAGACTCCCTGGAAAAGACCCTGATGTTGGGAAAGATGGAGGGCACAAGGAGAAGGGGACGACAGAGGATGAGATGGTTAGACAGTGTTCTCGAAGCTACAAACATGAGTCTGACCAAACTGTGGGAGGCAGTGGAAGACAGGAGTGCCTGGCGTGCTCTGCTCCATGGGGTCACGAAGAGTCGGACACGACTAAACGACTGAACAACAACAAAGTGTGTTAATAGGATTGCAGCCAGAAAAGATGAAGGAACTTTGAACAAAGTCTGTTGAGCTATTCTTGGTTCACATGGAGATTGGCCATATAATAGCAGAATCCTGATTAGATCATTAATTATCTCAAGAATATCAGCTGGGTGACATCTTTTCACATGCTCTACATTACCAGAACAGCTTTATAATGCAAATGCATCCATATTTTCTCGGACATTACCGGAATTTCAAAGGCGGAATTGACATCCAGGGAGATTTCCAAAAAGCAGCACTCAACAAATTGGAGGGGGTTGTCTAAAAAAAAAAACCTCAACAATTTTGGGGTCTTGTACTTTTTGAAATATGGCAACCCTACCTTAGAGGTAAGTTTCTCACTGTGTTCAGTGGGGTTTATTGCTAGATAAGTGTGTACAAGACAGCAAATTTTGTTTGACCGGATATAACATGTTCCTCAAGAAACAATAAAATGCAAGTTTTGAAGAAAAAGTTTACTATGTGTATGATTTCTTCCTGCCCCTCAAAATAGTAATGTGCTTTGGCCAGTGAGACTTTGGCCAGTGAGACTCTGGCTCAAATCTCTGCTGAGCCATAAAGTTTACTGGGTGACTTTTGAGCCAGCAGCTATGATTCATCCCAACCTACTTCTCAAGGCCATTGTGAGAATAAAAGGGGGTGGAGTGTAATCATGCATCCCAGCTTGAACTATTTGGAAGAATTGCAAGACTAAATGGTAATAAGCAGTAAAACTACTGTCAAGAGGATAGTTATACAGACCAATGTTCTTATGGATTAACAGCATCTAACTGTCCCTCTCTACATTTTCAGGAAGTGATGGAATGTGGAACAAGAGTGAGAGAAATTTTTTTATTCCGATGAAAGTTGCCATTATAGGCATCAAAATGTCAGGAACCTTCTCAGCAGTGATCTCGGAACTTTGAGGGACTTGTTAATGGAGCCCTATCCTAGGATCAGGGAAGCAGTAAGACACCCACAGCTATTTTGTGTTCAAGTAGCAAAACAACAGTATTACGCAGGAGAAGAGGAAAGGAATCACATAGGGGCTACAGAGGCATTTATGGAGTAAAAAACCTAGGTGCCTATTATTAGTAGTTACATTACCCAGTTAACTCACAGGTAAATGTCTCCTAGCACCCATACAGAAGAGACGTATTTGATCTCAGTCTCTGAGCTGCATTGCTGTCTATAATTAGCACCATGATTTGACATAAAAGTCAATATTAAAATATTGGAACAGCAACCTCCATCTGAATTTAAAAAAGCAGTATTGTGGAAAGCCGTTAGCTAAATGCATCACTATGCTCAGCAATACTGCACAATTAACAGATTCAGCTCTCCAAACTTCCATTAAAAGCAATTATTATTCATTTATCAAGAGCAAGAAAGCCCCACTTCACAACACGAGTTAAAATGCAATTAGGTGCAGTAGGGCAGAACAAATTTCTCAGCACAGAACGGGTTACAACAGCACACCCAAGCTTCATGAGGCTTGCTAGTCAGGCTCATCATTCTCTTAGGACATAATAATGCCACTAAATATGCTGGATCATTAGCAAAATTACATAGCCAAAGAAGGGCAATATTAATAGAGCTCTGTAACATTTTATAGGAACAGCAACTTGTTAAACATCACTAGGAAATAATTGCATTACAGTCAGATGCATGAACTCATTATGTTTTTAACAATAGAAGCTGGGCAAGCTATTCACTTTGGAGAATTCTTTGCATTATGCTTCCTATCACGGGCTCGGGGTTCATGGATATGGGGAACTAGCCTCCCTCCCCCTGGATTTCTTTTACAGCAACACAATAGAAATGGATGCAGAATTCTTTGGCAGGCTGGGGTTAACGGCAACATTGTCTTCCATCTCATGACTGTACACAGATGCTGAATTTACACTTCTGAAATACTTCTCATTTTATACCCAGACATGTGCATAAAAAGGGAATCAGAGAAGATGCCACCCAGTGACACGCAGCGATTCATATTTCTAAAAGAGAAGACACTGTTAGGACTGGATATACCTTTCAAAAGCCTTAACACCTCGGACCCACATTTGGATCTCTTTCCCTTGATTTCAAGTTGCATGGCACAGCTGAAATGTGAGTCAGTGCTTAGAGGAGCAGGTGTTGGAACAGAAGATCATAGTGGCTTGTGAGCTGGTGATCTAAATATAGAACGTCATGCAAGAATTTAGCTCAATACAGTCACATGCTGCTTGTAGGCTTCCCATAGACATTGGGTTGGCCATTGTGAGAACAGGATGCAAGATAGTTGGGCTGTATGCCACCAACTCAGCTCTGGCCAGGGGACTGCAAGGAGACCAGCCCCACCAGTGAAGTAAACCTCCTTGCACCAAAAGGCCAGAGTGGTTCATTCCACATGAGCCCTATAC
Source organism: Podarcis raffonei (assembly GCF_027172205.1). Classification (NCBI taxonomy): domain Eukaryota; kingdom Metazoa; phylum Chordata; class Lepidosauria; order Squamata; family Lacertidae; genus Podarcis; species Podarcis raffonei. Next base: position 61,305,926 of record NC_070606.1, on the reverse strand, counting down.
ATTAAGCTTCTGGGTTGGGTGCGAGGAGCTATGAAACTTGCTCCTGTTGTGTAGAAATCACTTTTGTTTGCCTTTATTTCAACTTCAGCAGCTTGAGACCAGGATGTGCAAATAACTGTCTCATTGATCTGGTCTGTATGTACAGTTGTACCTTGGATCCCGAATGCCTTGTGACTCAAACGTTTTGGCTCCTGAACGCTGCAAACCCGGAAGTGAGTGTTCTGGTTTGTGAACGTTTTTTGGAAGCCGAACATCCAACGTGGCTGACGTGGCTTCAGATTGATTGCAGGAAGCTCCTGCAGCCAATTGGAAGCCACGCTTTGGTTTCTGAACGTTTTCAGAAGTCGAATGAACTTCCAGTTCCATTTGAGAACCAAGGCACGACTGTAATCCTAAATTAAGGCTTGGCGTTATGTGCTCAAGCCTTGAGCTTGTGCATTCCCTCTGCCCTTCCAACATGACCACAAGCAGGAGCTAGGCAGTTTTCAGTAACCATGGTTCATTATATCATAGACAAACCAGAAACTATGGTTATTCTTAACTATGGTTGGAAAGGGGCCGTATAAATTTACTACACTAAATAAATTACACATAGGCTGACAACTGGGTAAATGTGAGTGCAATTAAAGCTGAAATTCCCCTGTTCAGTTTGATGGGGCACAGAAGTTAGGGCAAGTGAATCAGATCATGCTTTTTTAAGATCATCCTTCAGTACTGTCTTAATGTTATTCACAAAGTTCTGAGAGGAAAGGAGCATCTTTGCAGACAAGCAACACTTGAAATGCAAAGAGAAGAGTAACTATTGCTGTAAAACAGTTTATTGATCTATCAATCCTTATGTTCTTTTCAGGATTGAGAACTGCTAACCCTGGGAGAGAAAGGTGAGTGTTAGCTCTTGTGAGCACTCTGCTATTTTACATTAAATTTCCAAAACAGCCATATTAATATCTATACTCTGCCAGAAAACAATTAGATTAATATTTAAACCCTTTGAGAAAACAATCAGATAGGGATCAAGCAGGTTATTTGACAAGAGACCGCTGGGTTCCAATCCTCACTATTGCAACAATTTCTCTAGATTAGGAAAGCATTTCCCCAGAGTGTACCACAGATTGAATAAAATGTGTATTGAAAACGTAATGAAAGAAACATGATTAAAAAGCATAACAACTTGCTGATAATTATTTCATCGTGCCAGAAGAAATGAAGCTATTTTAAAGATACAATTAAAGAGATCAGTAATATAAGGCAATCAAACTCAGCTAATGTACAATGCCAGCCTATTCTAGGGCAAACCCACTGAGCAACAATTCCAAATTGCATGGATTAGAACTTTAAAACTTTCCACTTAACTTATGGAAGGAGGTGTGCAAAACAAATATATTGCATAAATGCACATGCAACTTTCAGCATATATTATTTTTTTTTGCGGGATGGGGGGGGGGAGGCAATGCTAAGATAGGAAACCTGAAAGTGTAAGAGGGATAGTAAGGGGGAAGTACCATAGATCTCTGTGTTTTGCATGCAGGAGGTACCCACACCTTCAGAAAAAGAGTATCTCATCTGGGACAGCTATGGGTTGATGGGCAGAATAATCCTAAAGAGGGACCTGGAGCGCAAGGAGTCTTCCACTTTATTCAGAGCCCTGCTGGTTTATGCTGGCCAGGACAGAAGATGGGAGCCACCTTTCTTCCCAGTATGTGTCATGCCAGCTCCAGTCTGACATAGCTGAGTGTGGAATCCGCAAGGCTGCTCCAAAATGCCCCGTTTCAGCATTTTCTGCAGGCTAGACCCAGCTGGAGAACCAAAAGCTTACCACCAGCATTGTATGTTCATATGTCAGTTGCAAGGGAACAGAAAGCAGGAAGCTGTGGCTATGGTGATTAAGAGGAGATGGTGACATCACTGAGCGTTATGTCAGATAATGAAGCTCACATCAGATCACACCTATGCTTCCATCAATAGAGAAACTGCAATGCACCCGAATGAAAGAAGAGGGAGGGAGGGAGGGAGGGAGGACTGGACTCTGTTGCTGAAGAAGAGTGCTATCATCTAAGGCCATGATGCATGGTGACAGCGGCATGGGCATGGCATGGAGGTGTGTTTAGGACAGTGTGGCTGGTTCCTCCACACAGGGCACCATATTAGTAAGGTCTGCCCCTGAAGGAAGCATAGCAAGTTCTATCAAGCTACGGTTCTGTTTTGGGTTCCCAGGGGAAAGGAGAGGGTTTTCTACATGTGGCGGCATGTTAAGAATTCTGCATATGAATCTGTTCATTTACGATCAGTTCTTTTAAGCAAGATCAAAGCTTGCTTAAAAGATGTTTCAAATTATCATAGTGATGGGAGAGATAAAAAAGGCCACAGAGTCCAGGCTCCTTTCCAAAGGACAGCTGGGATGTTCACAAATCTTATGCACAATGCAGAGGTTACCCATCCCTGCTTTAGAGAGACTCTCCCTACATGAGCAACTTTGCTGTGTTTTCCTGTCACTGGATCCAGCCATTTTTGGATGGCAGGCGGCCTTTGTTCAGTGATATTATGATATTCAATGAGCAGGTCCGAAACAGCTTAGTGAAGCCGGACAGAATTGGTAATGAGGGCTAGGATTTCAGCCAAGGTTTGCCAGATCTGTATATGAGCTAACAATCTGGGAGATTGTGTTTAAATGGGTCTTTCAACATTTAATGACATAGTTTGCTGAATAGCCACAAAACCTTCAGACTCTCTTCAGGATTTTAAGATTTATTGCAAAATGCAGCTTTCCTTGCAGTCTTTAATATAAGAGAGATTTTATTATGAGAACAGTTTGCAATGTGTAATTCCAATTCATTTCCACTAGACCTCTTTCTCTTCTCCATCACTGCTCATTTGGGGGGGGGGGGAGTTTGATTAATCTTCTCCTGTTGGTATTTATATTCATCTAGAACACAGTTGCCACAAATGATCAGGATCATTCTTAAGGTTTCAAATTTGTGATGTTTGTTGCACCCACCCTCTTAGCCTTCCACACCAATGATTCACCCCTGTGACACTTATCACAGCACTTGATTGGAAGACCTTGTCTAACAGCAAGTGGACAGTAACATTGGCAAGATCACAGAATCATAGAATTGTAGAGTCGGAAGGGGTCCCAAAGCTCATCTAGTCCACCCCCTGCAATGTAGGAGTATTTTGCCCAACATGGGCCTGGAACCCATTACCCTGAAATTAAGAGTCTCGTGCTCTACTTACTGAGCTATCCCTGCCATAGAAATTGGAATTGAACCTTCCTTCACCAAACTCCCAACTGGATGACAATGCAGTAGAGGTCTAGATGTCTACTGGTCAAGATTAAGCCCCCCCCCCCGCCCATGCATGCCCTACTAATGTACGCATTTTTATACACATTTTCTGGTTGGAGAACTGCGTCACAAAATTCAGCAAAGTGTCAATTTAGAAGGTTAATCGTGTTTTGATTTGCATATTGGTTTGAAAATTGCAGATTAGGTATTTTATTGTTAAAATGCAGAGGCAGTTTAAATTCTATCCCCAATAGGAGTGGGGGCAAAGCAAAATGTGCTAATGGTGAACTACTGCTGCACCAGCCTTGTACAGCCTGGCCAATGGGAGAGGGGGGCTCTGATTTTAAAAGCTCAGAAGCCTCCCCCCCCCCATAGCATTTCTTTAAGGCAGGGTAGCATGTCTAGCCTTCTTCGGTTGCAATGTAGCATTAATAGCTGCTCTGTTCCAAGTAGCATCCTGCCCCTTCAGCTTGCCCATAGATGTTCCTTTTGGATTTTGGGTCAGTGCTGGTAAGAAGGGAATAGGAAGGTGTTTGTGAGCACCCTGAGGCATTAACTGGATGGTGAAGTGGGCTTCCCTAGGTCAGCCTCTTAGGACTATAAGGATTAGGGGATAAGGACTGGAATCCCCTGTGGGCCATGCCTGCTTCACCCACACAAATATCAGGGGCTGCAAGGTGTGTGTGACAGAGGTAAGCCTCCTTCAACGCATTTGTGGATGTGTGCAAAAAAACTAGGAGGAGGAACAATGGCAACTGCTGACAGACTTGCAGGCAGGATGGGACTTGCTCAGAACTGTCTCTCTCTGTGTGTGAATGTATGGGAGGTGAGCAGAAGCAGTGTTTTTTTTCGGGGGGGGGGGCAGACACAGTGGTACGCATACCACTAAACATTTTGGGAATCTAAGTTTGGCCTCACTGAGGGGCAATATTTCAATATGAGTAGGAAAATGAGAATGCCCCTAAACATTTTTTTTAAAAGAAAAAAGCACTGAGCAGTAGATTCTACAATCTCAGTGCAGGGAGTTATACATATACAGGAGACTGGAGTTTAGCCTGTTGCAAGTTTTTTGAAAGAAAGCTTGTAGTCCTGGTTCAGTGGAAATCTGTATCTCATGCTCTTATTCCTTAGTTGGGGAATTAGAACTCCTTTATACGCATTAAATTCTGCCATGCCTTCTTATGGCTACACATGTACTACTTTATATATTCGCTGGAAATGTGATGCTCTAGGGCTCTGTACAGTTAGTGAACCCTTGGGACAATTTACTTACTTACTTAATGCCTTTCATATAAATTTCAAGGTGATTTACAACAGGACTCTAAACTAGAACCCCGTGTCCCTCCAGCTGTTGTTGGATTCCAACTTCCATCAGCCCAACCAGCCTGGCCGACAGTCCAGGATGATGGAAGTTGGAGTCTAGCAACATTTAGAGGGCCACAGGTTTCCCACACCTGAGTTAGAACAGCTAAAAATGAGTGGAAAGCTATAACAATAAACACCCAGGGCACAGACTTCAATTTTCCTCATCCAGCTGGAAAAACTTATCAAAACGTAAGTACAGGCAGTGACCATTTTGTGCATGTCCAATTGATGCGTGACTGCTGACAAATGGGTCCTTTTTGATCCAGAAGAGGGCAGAATGGGGCAGAACAGAATGGGGTGGGGCAGGTTTATGCACAACGCACTAATGAGTGTGGAAGGCAGGAAAGGAACCTCTGTGCAAAATGGTCATTGCCTGTATCTTCATTTCCCCCTGTAAACTACAAATAGTGGGCACCTGATGTATCTCAACAAGATGCTATTCCCCAAGACAGGGGCAGTCTCACTGAAAGCCCTGCTTCCGATATTTCAGGAACTTCAAGGAAAAGCTCTGCAGCAGAACACAGTGACCCACGGAATATGCAAGGTATAAGGTGGTCTCTGGCAGGCTTAAGTAATATTACTGCAGGGTATTCTTAAGTGAGTGTGGGTGTGAGAAACAGATACCACTGCAGTATGTACTGCGTCTGTGTATGTACTGTGAAGTTTCATGGATCTCCAGTTGTGAAAAGCGTATTTTCCATTTAGTCAGCTGCACAAAATTCTCCTAAGGAAGAAAACTCATTATTTAATTAGCATATGCAGGCATGATTCATAGGCTTCTCTAAAATGAATATACAAACTATCTGGTTCAGACTCAAATATCCCATATTAACATCATTCTGACCACCAGCACTTAAATAACAAAGCATTTTTAGATGTCAGCAACCACTGGCAGATCTAATTAGCCAAATCAAATTCATTTCATTGTGCAAACATCATAGAATTTACGATCCAGTAATGCATGATGAGCCCTTTGGTGTCTAAAATGGCTGTGAGTCCTTTCACTCACCCTTAATAAATAATCTTTTATCTCTCTTTGCAGGCCTATCATGACTGATCAAAGTGAGATGCTGTCTGGGCTAGATTTGCCTTTGCATGGGAGAGCTTATTCCACCCACAGCCTTCAGAATAAGCCTTGTAGAATCATTCCTTTAATGGGCAGCTCTCCGGAATCAAAACCTTTCTTCACTGCATTATATTTTTTCATATATGGTATGTTTGACAAGAAGGGACGCGGGTGGCAGTGTGGGTTAAACCACAGAGCCTAGGACTTGCCGATCAGAAGGTCAGCGGTTCGAATCCCCACGATGGGGTGAGCTCCCGTTGCTCGGTCCCTGCTCCTGCCAACCTAGCAGTTCGAAAGCACGTCAAAGTGCAAGTAGATAAATAGGTACCGCTCCGGCAGGAAGGTAAACGGCGTTTCTGTGCGCTGCTCTGGTTCGCCAGAAGCGGCTTAGTCATGCTGGCCACATGACCCAGAAGCCATACGCCGGCTCCCTCGGCCAATAAAGCGAGATGAGCGCCGCAACCCCAGAGTCGGCCACTGCTGGACCTAATGGTCAGGGGTCCATTTACCTTCCCTATGTTTGACAACTAAGCATATAAAATAAGGTGAAATACTAAGCCTAGACTGAGAACTTGCTGCCTTCCAGGTCTTGGGCAAATCTACACTGTACATTTGAAGCACATTCAACACATATAACCTCTTCAAATCCCATGGAATCATCCTCTTTGCACAGGGTAACTTCAGATATGGCCAGAGAATCCATTTTTAAAGTCATTGTTTGGTGGCACCCCTAGTTAGAATACTTATTTCAATGCCCCCCCCCATGATACACTTCACAGGAAACAGACACTGCTGAAAAAGAAATTTGGCATCCTTTAAACTGTTTATGTTTAAGAGAACTTTACAAAGTACTTAGTTAAATTGTGAATGTACCGTTTCCAGAACCAGAGAGTTTGGGAGTCAGCTGAGACTCCTCACAAGTCTGATTTCCCCAAAGTAAATGATTAATAATTCTTGAAAGCTGGGCTTTAAAATATATTGTCTTTGGTAGGCAGAAAATGAGCAACTGAAAGAACTGAAAATGTTGAAAATGTTGACCTATAAACTATAGATATAGAGCGGTTATGAATCTTGTATACATTTATTTCAATTTGTACTTTAGCCCCTGGGTCTAACTGCGGATTTGGCCTTCAAAACCGAATTATCTTAAAGTGATAACTTATACAACATGCTGGGAAGAAAACAGAATATGGCAAAGATAAACAATGAGGACTCAAAGACTAATGTTATACCTTGAACCACTTTCCCCTCCCTAATTATTTAAATTGAAAAGAATTGACATTGCTTTTGCCTCTTTAATACCAATGTGTTATTGCCTGCATCCCATTGCTAATTCAGTAACCTTCATTGCAGTATTGATGCTTCCAATTACACGCAATTTATTTTGTTAACACATTAAATGAAGCGTCTGAAATAAGCACCTAAATTAGATTCAGTAGGACAGTTGTTACAATTTCATTAAATTCCAGTATACTTTGCTGCGGAGCATTTACTTTGTATTTTTAACTATTGTGTGCGAAATGGTTAGCCAAAGAAATGAAGGTGCCATTTGATTAAAAGCACTAAAAATTTAAAAGGATGTGCCTGGATTTAATTGCACCAAAGAAAATAGCTGTTAGATATTAATTAGCATATCTACTAAATGCCATTGCTCGTTTCAACTATCATTCTTTATTTGGGGAGACTTGCTTTGGGCAAGAAAAAAAGTAAAATCTGATGTAGCTGTTTAAATTGGACATCTATTGCAATGGGATGTGATTACGTCCTGAAACCTTGTGCTGACCCCACCACTTGCGGGGGACGGACAGACAGACGGATAGACAATGCTTTTTAGACTGCAAGCATTTCTCCATCAGGCACTGCCTCACACAGTGTGTTCAGTACCCACCACGGACATGACCAAAAAGTAGGGGTATGATGCCGCAACCACAAACCTAATTCTAGGTAGGTGTTCTCAACCTTGCTCCTCAGCCCCAGTCCATTCCTTGTTCATAAACCTGACCATTGCTGATGTGCTCTCCTGGTATGCCCCACGGAGGACCTTATGGTCTACAAATAACAACACCCTGAAGATTCTGGGTCCCAGGGAGATTAGACTGGCCTTGACCAGAGCCAGGGCCTTTTCGGCTGTGCCTCTGGCCTGGTGGAACGCTCTCTCACAAGAGACCAGGGCCCTGCGAGATTTGACATCCTTCCGCAGGGCCTGGAAGATGGAGCTGTTCCGCCAGGCCTTTGGTTGGGGTTCAGTCTGACTCATTTTTCTTTGTATAAGAACAAGGACAAATGAGGTTTCCCAGCCCGCTCACAGGTCCTTATAATATCAGTGGAAACAGTTGGTTCTGGCGAGTATTAACCGCTTTCAATTTTAACCTGAGGATTTTCATTTGTCTGTTAGTATTGTGGGGAGGGACAAGAACTCAGGAGCTGGTGAGTTCTTTCTTGGTATGTTTTCCACCTTGCTATCCCATGGAGGCAGCAGTGTGTTTTTTTAAAAAAAAGGTAATCACAGTAGGGTGGCGAGAGATCCGATCAGGGCCATAACAGTTCAGGAACGAGTCCTTTTCCCCTGCACATGCTTCCTAATTTAAAGCCCTCCCCCAGCTGTCATTTGCCAGGGTGGGGAAGCATACATGAACTTGTACAGTCAATGATAAGGTATACACATGGAGCCGTTTGACCGTGGAACGGTCTCCTTTAGGAGGTTGTGAGCTCTCCTTCCTTGGAGGTATTAAATTCGAGGTTGGACATGGATGCTTTAGCTGAGATTCCTGTATTGCAGGAACTTGGATCAGAGGATCCATTGGGTCCCTTCCAACTCTACAATTCTATGATTCTATGAGTAGCAAGTAGACAACTTACACCAAAGGCAAGCAAATCTGCAGGCATGTAGATGTGGCTTGTATTCAGTGAAAACACCATGAAAGGGGCTGCCTTTTCAAATTGGCTGCGGCAAGCCACCCGCTTCCGTCTGCTTTCCCAAGCCACGAAGCCTTTCTGGGCAGGCTCCTGCAAGTGTAAGCCATCCTTCACAACCTCTGAAGTGCAAGTTTTGTACGCGGCACAAAGCAGATTACACATCACAGAACATACTCCTTGAGATGAGTGCTTAGGAGCCAAGTCTCATTGAGGCATCAATTTCCTGGAGAAGTAATAACCCCTCAAAATTCCAATTTGGTAATGGACAGCCTCATTAGGAACTCGGAACGACAACAGCATGAGCAGCCCCGCAATAGGCTGCTTGGCAACTGCCAAAATGTTTGTGCAGTTCATTAAATGGAACCCTTTTTGAATTGCTAATCCTAATGAGATGCAGCTCTCATTACCATTCAAGCACTGTGTACTGGAAACCTGGAGCTGCTCTCCCTTCCAAACTGATAATCTTATTCCGCTTGCAAGAAATCCATAGTGAAGACCGAGTTCTGTAGAAGAAGACCCAGTTGGCTCCAGTACCAACCTACAGTGGTATCTAAGCAAGAGAAAGCAAGCTCTCTTGCTCTCCCAACCCTAAGAAAAATGCATAAGAAAAGTTGATTCTGCAATCCAACTAATGAAGAAAACATCATGATATGAAAAGCTGGGGGAATTCTCCCATCTTTTGGTGACTGTGCATAAACTTTCCTATTTTGCATAGCTCTTCCACAGGCAAAAGGAAGAAGCTAAATGTTCTGAGCTTACAACAGAAATGATTAATTTAAAGGGCTTCCAAGTTCCAGTGCATAAAGTGAGCAGAGACTTTTGAAATGCTTTCTTTTCCAAAATGGGTTTGACATTTTGTATAATACAAGAGAACTGGAAACTTGCAAAAAAATAATTAAATCACAAATTGCTTTGCTCTTCACCACTGCTTCCCCCGTGACAATAACCTATTGAGTTCACCTTCGTGGTGTTGACAGAATCAGTAACTTACAGAGAACAGAGACAACAGCCTGCTCTTAATGCCTAGTTTATAGATAAAGCAGGCACTGCTATGTCTGCTGCTTCTACTGGCCCAAGCGAGTCAATATTCTATGGTTAGCTCTGAGTCTCACACAAGAGCACTAAAACACAGTTAAAAGAAGAATGCATTCTAGAATAGCAGAATGCTGTTCAATCTGCCACTTATTACGTAAGATATCTTCATGCTGTCTTGTGGATCCACCAGAGGACTTACTGCAATCCTGATGGAACTGCATGAGGATCTAGTTATTGAAAACAGTCCTACCGTTTTGGGATCAAGGGTCAGCATGAACTCAACTGTCCTCCAAAATCAATCTGCAGAGCTTGTGTCAGCCCAGCCTTATGAACCATTTACAAGGTGATTCAACATCCACTCTGGGACCTTAGGGTGAGGGGCAGGTAAGAATTCAAAGTAATAATAATAATTAATGGCAACAACAAAGCTCTAGTGTAAGGCAAAGCTATCCTATGACGGGTGATGTGGGATCCACTGGCAGAACCATTGCTGCATCCATAACCTGAGGCATCTGATCATAGCCTGCATTTTTAATCAAGGCTTATATTTTGATCAGATTCCTGTATTCCAAAAATGAGCTTAAATTCACAAATGTTTCTTTCGAGACAGGACACCAGCAGGCAAGGTCTTTGTCAGAGGCCCCTTTGGTTTATTGTGGTCATAAAACAGGCTGGGAACAAAAGGTCACACTGACCATACAAATGATAGAAGACAATCAAGGTTGCAAAAACAAATAGTGCCTCCCATTAAACTTGAGCCACATCTTCCTAAGGTTAAAAGGGCAAGAGCTAATACAAACAGCAGCTGGCCAAGGGAAGAGGCCTCTCTCTCTCTCTCTGTGAAACTGCTTTGAAGCTTCAGAGAATTTAGAAAACTTATAGAACTTAGCTTTTACTAAGTTCCTTTTTACTTAAACAAGATCTTTGCTTCTAAAAATCTATATATGTTATATGTATGAAATATTGGCTTAAATGTAATTATGCAAAGGATTTAGAAAGTAAGATTCTTATTTCATAGAATCATAGAATCATAGAAGAAGTTGGAATAGACCATGAGGGCCATTGAGTCCGGACCCCTGCCAGACAGAGAGACGCCATCGGAGCACTCCTGACATATGGTTGTCAAGCCTCTGCTTAATGACCTCCAAAGATAAAATTAGCCACCATCTGTTTTGGAGTGAATAGGGCAATAGGGCAAAAGATGAAATGTTAGTTAAGGCGCCTAGTCTAGGGCAAAAGGTTATTTGGTAATTAAGGTGCCTTGTAGAGGTTAATGGCTATTTATTTGCCAATTATAAATAGAAGGAAATATAGCTCTTTGTCTCCCATAAAAGGTAATAGGAAATGGGTGTATCTTTTATGATTGGTTCTAGCAAACAGCCAATAGGAATTTTAACCAGGCTGATTGGACAGAGGCAGCCAAAGGAGGAGCAAGGGGGCTGAGCTGAGGGAATATAAGTGCTGGCCATAAGGGCAGGAAGGCAGGCCAGAGCTTGGTAACCATATACCACTGTGCCTCTCATTTATTTGTCTGACAAATAAATTATTATTTTAATTTCTCTATTGCTGCGTTGAATATTTCATTCCAGCTAAGCGTTAACCACAAGCAGGGTGCTACATTTTATGGTGCCTCTGTGACTCGGATAAGTGGTCTGCTGGAACGCAGCCCCTTCGCCTTACTGGGCAGGGTACAAGAGGGAGGACCACTAACTGCTTACCCAGCGCGCACTGGAACATTTTTTCCAGGGGAACGCAGAAGTCTCGTCTGTCTGATACCCTGCTCACCGACGGCGACGGACCGGGGGGAACCAGAGAAATAAAGAGGGATCCGCTAAGGGTAAGTGCACAAAGGGGTTTTGGCCCTCCAATTAATTGGGAGGAAGAGAAGTCTTGATCAAACTTCTGCGTCTCAGTAAGGGGGAAACTGAGTACGCTACATGACTGGGTACATCAGATGGTGATCTGGTGTAGGGAAAAGGGAAAGGTTGGGAGGTAGAGTGTGGTGAAGTATCCAGCGCATTGTATGTGTGAGAAAGTACAACCTGAGTGTGGAGTGGGTAGTACTTCGGTTCCCAGTAAGGCGACTTCACTGGGCAAGGAACCCCACGAAGCGAGTGTGTAAGTGACTGAGTGGATACTTCACAGGGCCATACAATGGGAGTTGGAGGTTCAAAGGGGGAAAATACACCTCTTGAATGTATGTTAAATAATTTTAAGAAAGCCTTCTCAGGGGCATATGGAGTCAAAATGACGCCAGAGCGCTTGAGAACGTTATGTGAATTAGAGTGGCCGAAACAAAATACTGAATGGCCATCTCAGGGAACCTTTGATATAAATTTAGTAAGCAAACTTTGGACTAATATCGCCAAAGAAACTGGAGGGTGCCCAGAACAATTTTCATATATAGATTCTTGGCTGAGCACATTAAATAAAAATCCTCCATGGATAAGGGAATGCAAAGTCCAACGATGCAAATTATTGGCTGTAAAAGCCGAAGCTAGGAAAGGAATCTTGCCAAATAAACTCAAACCCATTTTTGAGGGACCAGAGGAAGAGGTGCTTCCACCTCCACCCTATGCTCCACATCGAAGGGAGCCTAATCCAAATACTCCACCAGTTGTAACCCCAAGGCAAGAAAGTGGAACGAATAATGGGGGTGGAGTCACAGAACTTGATTCCTTGATAGATTATGATAAATATCTTCAGGAGGCCTTGGAGTCCTATAATAAAGCCCAAGCAGAAGTGGTTATTCCACCTGTGAGTCCCAGTAGAACTCCATCTACAGTCTCCTTTAGTGGAACAACCAATTGCCCACCCCAAACCCCTGTACATCCAAATCCTAGAGAACTATTACAGGAGTTACAGGGAGACCTTGATCGGTCAGCAAGCAATACAGCAAGGCGTATAAAGCTGCTAAAAGAACGCCTTGGGACAGATACCATCCCCTATGATTTGAGGCCCCTAGAGCAAAGCGAAGAGAAAGGTCACGTAGTAGCCCCTCTTAGAAGAGTATTTGATGCACTTGAGGAGCCTGTGCTGGTTAACGGGCAACCCGGACCACGGCCACCTCGAACTTCGACCCTCCAGTACATTCCATTCACAACTACGGATCTGATGAATTGGAAAACACACACCCCATCTTTCGCAGAAAAACCTCAGGCTATGATGGACTTGGTGACTTCAATAGTAAATACTCATAGTCCTACTTGGACAGATTGCCGCCAACTCCTGAATACTCTGTTCACCACTGAGGAAAGAAGAGACATAATTGAAAAGGCACAGATATATTTGCGTGAGCAGGCCAGAGTGGGAAATATTTTTAATATTGACCGTCATCTCCAGGATAACTTTCCTTTGGAAGATCCTAATTGGGATCCAAACAATGCAATTCACCTGGCCAGGCTTACCACCTACCGCCAGACGCTTGTGCAAGGTATCCGCAGGGCATGCCAGAAGCCCACTAATATGTCTAAAGTCTCAGAAGTAGAACAGAAACCAAATGAGAGTCCGGGAGACTTTTTAGAGAGGCTGCAGGAAGCCTATCGTATATGGACTCCTTTTGACCCTGAAGCCCCTGAAAACAGCAGAATGATTACTGCTACATTTGTGGCCCAGTGTGCTTCTGATATTCGTAAGAAAATTCAGAAATCAGAAGGATGGGAAGGGATGCTGATGAGCCAAATTATGGCCATTGCACGCCGAGTTTATCGGAATAGGGATGAGGCTGAGAAACAAGAGAAGAAGAAGTGGCAGAAGGAAAAGATGGTGATGCTAGCCACAGCAGTGAAGCAAGACTACCGCCCTTTAAATGGAGGGAGAGGGCGGGGAAGGAATCCACCACTGGGAAGGAATCAATGTGCGAATTGCAAGAAGGAGGGTCATTGGAAGCGGGAGTGTCCTGAACCCCTGAGGTTGGAAGAAGTACGCCCAGGCCCAGGCCCAGGCTCCGGCCCAAGAAACCAGGGACGGGGACGGGGAATGATCCGAAATGGAAGATATCAGAGACCTGGACAAGGACAGAGTAGAGACAATTTCATTGGACTGGCAGAGGAGGATTTTACCCAAGACTAGGAACGACCGGACTCCATAAAGTTAGGCTTCCAGGAGCCCACGGTCACGATTCAATTAGGGAGCCATTTAATAGACTTTATGATTGATACTGGGGCTGAATACTCAGTACTCCCAGAACTATTGCAGAAAAAGGCATCCAAAAGTGTAGTCATTAAAAGTGCCACTGGTCAGTCAGCTAAGAGGTCTTTCCTTCAACCTTTGGAATGCCAGATTGGGGGACATCGTTTAACCCATCAGTTTTTGTATATACCTGAGTGTCCAATACCTCTCTTAGGTAGAGATATGCTGTCCAAATTGCAGGCCCAAATCACCTTCACTCCTCAAGGTCCAGAAATGAAACTGCCATCAAAGGCAGCAGGAATAATTACCCTCTCAGTACCTAAGGAACAATCATGGCGCCTAATGTCAGCCCTGCAAGTCCAACCCACATTGGATACAGAATTAAACAAGCTCCTCCAAACCCTACAGGTGCCACCAGGAGTATGGGCCGAAAATAGCCCACCAGGAATGGCTAAGAATATAGCTCCAATTGTAGTAACCCTAAAACCTATGGCTACCCCTGTATCTGTAAAGCAATATCCTTTACCCCGGCGAGCAGCAGAGGGCATCCAGAAACATTTGGACCGCCTATTAAAATATGGTCTGCTTAAGCCCTGCCAATCAGAATGGAACACACCCCTTTTGCCTGTTCGGAAACCTGGGACAGATGAATACAGGCCAGTACAGGACTTGAGGCTCGTAAACCAGGCTATCGAGACCTTGCACCCAAATGTACCAAACCCATATACCCTGCTGAGTTTGATCCCACCAGAAGCAACATTTTTTACTGTATTGGATTTGAAAGATGCATTCTTCTGTTGCCGGCTGGCACCACAGAGCCAACCTATATTTGCCTTCCAGTGGGAAGACCCTTTGACAGGAACAAAAGGCCAGCTAACCTGGACAAGATTGCCCCAGGGATTCAAAAATTCCCCAACTTTATTTGGTACTGCCTTGGCGAAAGATTTAACAAGATACCCCTCAATACCTGGAGAAAAGGTGGTTCTGCAATATGTAGATGACCTTATACTAGCGGCAAAGGATTTTGATACCTGTAAAGAAGGGACAGAGGAACTGCTCCACTTGCTCTGGGAAGCTGGCTACCGAGTTTCCCAGAAAAAGGCACAGTTATGTTTAGAAAAGGTCAAATATTTGGGCTTTGACATCTCACACCAACAACGAGCATTGAGACCAGAGAGGAAAGAAGCTATTTGCCTTATTAAGGAACCTACCACAAGGAAACAACTCAGAGGATTCCTGGGAACAGCAGGGTTTTGTAGACTATGGATACCTGATTTCAGCAGTCTGGCCAAGCCCTTACATGAAAGCACTCGAGGTGCAGAAAAGGACCCATTCGTATGGGGACCTGAGCAGCAACAAGCCTTTTTAGCTATCAAACAACGACTTATGGAGGCCCCAGCCCTTGGACTGCCTAATTCGGAAAAACCCTTTCAGCTGTATGTACATGAACAGAATGGGATTGCAGCGGCAGTCCTGACCCAGAGATTAGGAAGTTGGAACCGTCCAGTAGCTTATTTGTCAAAACAATTGGACTCAGTAGCAAAAGGATGGCCTCCATGCCTAAGGGCAGTAGCGGCCACTGCAAGCCTTGTCAAAGAAGCTGATAAATTTACCTTTGGCCAGACGATGTATGTGAATGTACCTCATGCTGTTCTGACACTTATGGAATATAAGGGTAGTTATTGGCTAACAAACCCAAGGATGGCTAGATACCAAGGCCTATTGTGTGAAAATCCCAGGATTCATCTACGAGTAGTGAATATGCTCAATCCAGCAACTTTGCTGCCCCTACCAGAGGTAGATGATGAAGAATCACATGATTGTCTCCAAATAATGGATGAAGTTTATTCCAGTAGACCCGATCTGAAAGATGAACCATTGAAAAATCCAGATGTTGTATATTATACTGATGGTAGCAGTTACCTGCATGAGGGTGCCAGACGAGCAGGATATGCTGTGGTCACCAATGAGGAAGTTGTGGAAGCTGAAGCTTTGCCTGCTGGCACCTCAGCACAAAAGGCTGAACTTATAGGTTTAACTAGAGCTCTGCAATTGGCAGCCGGATGTAAGGCAAACATCTATACTGATTCTAAATATGCCTTCTTAACCCTGCATGCACATGGAGCTCTATGGAAAGAAAGAGGTCTAATAGGAGCCCACGGGAAGGCCTTGAAATATGGACCTGAAGTAGAAATCCTGTTGGAAGCAGTATGGGCTCCAGAACAGATTGCTGTAATGCACTGCAAAGGTCATGGACGTGGAAGGGATCCAATAACCAGAGGAAATCATGCTGCTGACAAAGCAGCCCGAGAGGCAGCCCAAAAGCCTGTGGGAGGATTTATAGCAGCCCTCATACCAGAGGTAGTTCCAGAAGAAGTTAAACCTCACTATACCCCAGAAGAGAGGAAGTGGGCTGAACAGGAAGGGGCGATTGTGAAGGACGGTTGGATGATCCTGCCAGACAATAGGATTTATGTACCTCATCACCTAGCAGGTACAATTGTAAGAAATTATCATGAATCTACTCACCTTGGCGGTACTGCAACCAGAGAGAGTCTCAGTCGGAAGTTGTATATTATTAACCTATCACAATTAGCAACTTGCATTTCCCAGAAATGTGTTCTTTGTGCTAAAAACAATCCCAGGCAGGGACCGGTACAACCTCCTGGAATCCAACATGTGGGATACGTCCCCATGGAAAGCCTAATTGTGGACTTCACAGAGCTGGTCCCTTCTAAGGGATTCAAGCATCTCCTTGTGTTTGTAGATACTCTTACCGGATGGGTTGAAGCTTTTCCCACCAGAACTGAAAAGGCGCGAGAGGTAACTAAGAGACTCCTCACTGAATTGATCCCAAGGTTTGGATTACCTAGATGCATTGGAAGTGATAATGGGCCAGCGTTCATTGATCAAGTAGTACAAGAAGTATGTCGAGTCCTACAAGTGAAGTGGAGACTGCATGCAGCATATAGGCCTCAGAGTTCAGGGAAAACTGAAAGAATGAATCGGACTCTGAAAACCCAATTGGCAAAATTAACCCAGGAAACAGGATTGGGATGGGTAGATGTGTTACCCATAACACTGTTTCGTGTTCGGTGCGCACCCACAAAAAGACTTAAGTTGTCACCTTTTGAGCTCCTGTATGGGAGGCCGCCCTCCTTTGTTCAGGATATTCCAGCTGACCTCAAACAAATAGGAGACTATGTGACACAGGGACAAGTGCAATCTCTCTCCCGTGTTTTTGTTTCTCTTAACAGGTGGGCCCTCGAGCGCACGCCGTGCAGCATTGCCGAGCCGATTCATCAGTTCCAGGCTGGCGATAGCGTATGGGTGAAAGAGTGGAAACGCGATCCACTTGCACCTAAGTGGCGTGGACCTTACACCATCTTGCTCTCTACTCCAACAGCGGTGAAGGTAGCTGAGGTGACCCCCTGGATTCATCACTCCCGTTTGAAGAAGTCCGAAGGCAGTTGGACGTGCAAAGGTGACCCCTCTAATCCTTTAAAACTGACTCTCTCCAAAAACCCCTGTATCTAGCCCTACGGGGAACGGGCTAGGTCACGGGCAACATCAGACGACCGGCCTGCTGCAGCCACAACCTGGAAGCTGGCTGACCTGCGCACGCCTGAAGCTTGAGGAGCGTCTGAACCAGCGATTGTGAACGGGAAGATTCTCTTATACAATTGATTGACTGCCCCCCCCTGTGGAACAATTATCAGAGATATTACTCATTGGGGATCCTTGGGACATATGTTTTGGTCTTGGTGGTTCCCCATTTCTGTCACTGGGGGAATTATATTGGGACTAATATTTTTTTGTTATCACAATAAGGTAATCTTTTGTGGAAGGAATGCATATACTAGACATCAACATGATTTTATTATTAATCCTGATCCCTTGGGAAGGGGAAGGGTCCTTGAATTTGAGCAAATTTGCTAAATATGGATTCCGCCATGACCACAATATGTGGGTAGGCTTAGCTGAGATGGTAGCCAATGTTACAAATAGGACCAATTGCCTTGTTTGCTCTCTTGGGCCAGATGATTCAGAGGGAGGTATGCCCTTATTACCAATACCATTAAATGCCATTGGTATGGTAAGCGAAATGCCACACCAAACAGAAGTACAGAATTTCCCCGGATGGAACTCAACTAAACCAATACGAGTTATACCTGTACAAGGGGAATTCTGTGTACATAAATCATCAGAGGCAGCTGATTCTACCATGATAGGCTCTTCTCATTGCCACTATACTTGGGATTATATTAAGAATAGTCAAACCTGGGCAAACGGTACTACCTATCGAACTCGGAATACCTTGCCCTGTGCACCTCCTTTTATTCATGCATGGAAAATGGTGTGGAACATAACTATGACAGAAAAAGGCAATCTAACATACTGCACTGTGAGCTCTATGCCCCTTTTGATATTTCGCCTTATGCACTCCACGTACCAAAAACCTCAGACCCGATGGTTGTGGTGGATATGTGGAGAATGGGCATACAAGAAACTCCCTTCCAAATGGAGTGGGACTTGTTTCCTGGGATGGGTATTACCACCAATGTGGATTATGCCCACTAGTTCAGCCAAGCGTACACGAAGAAACGCTGATATTTCTCATATAGCAGGAGGAAGTACCCAAAGTTGGAGCGATACTGATGATTGGCCACCAGAGCGCATTATAGCCTATTATGAACCTGCCTCCTGGAATCCTGATGAGCTCATACAAGGGGCTCGAGATCCTATTTATAATCTAAACAGAATAATTCGATTGCAAGCAGTAGTGGAACTTGTAACCAATGCAACGGCCCAGAGTTTGAGACTTATTGCACAACAGTTGGATGAAAGTAGAGCCGCCATTTTGCAGCTGAAAATGGGAATGGATTATGTACTTGCCAGGCAGGGAGGCCTATGTGGAGTCTTGAACTTGACAGGGAATGCCTGTTGCTTTAACATTTCTGATAATGGTGAGGCAATCCGTGTGTTGGCCACAAAGATGGAGAATATAGCACATGTCCCAGTACAAACATGGGAAGGATGGGATATGGGATGGCTCACCAACTGGTTACCAAATGTCGCAGGACTCAAAGGGATACTATTGTCTTGCTTGTTTTTCTTGACGGTAGTAGTAATGGTTTTGTGTATGGTGCCATGTATCATTTCATGTTTTAGAAGTACAATTAGCAAGATGATTTCAAATGAAACTTTACCTCATATCATGGCCCTATACAGAGCTTTACCTCAGGAATATGATGAAGGTCAAGCTATCAAGGACACTTGGGAAGGTCCTTGAGCTTGAAAGGGGGGAATGAGGCATCTGATCATAGCCTGCATTTTTAATCAAGGCTTATATTTTGATCAGATTCCTGTATTCCAAAAATGAGCTTAAATTCACAAATGTTTCTTTCGAGACAGGACACCAGCAGGCAAGGTCTTTGTCAGAGGCCCCTTTGGTTTATTGTGGTCATAAAACAGGCTGGGAACAAAAGGTCACACTGACCATACAAATGATAGAAGACAATCAAGGTTGCAAAAACAAATAGTGCCTCCCATTAAACTTGAGCCACATCTTCCTAAGGTTAAAAGGGCAAGAGCTAATACAAACAGCAGCTGGCCAAGGGAAGAGGCCTCTCTCTCTCTCTCTGTGAAACTGCTTTGAAGCTTCAGAGAATTTAGAAAACTTATAGAACTTAGCTTTTACTAAGTTCCTTTTTACTTAAACAAGATCTTTGCTTCTAAAAATCTATATATGTTATATGTATGAAATATTGGCTTAAATGTAATTATGCAAAGGATTTAGAAAGTAAGATTCTTATTTCATAGAATCATAGAATCATAGAAGAAGTTGGAATAGACCATGAGGGCCATTGAGTCCGGACCCCTGCCAGACAGAGAGACGCCATCGGAGCACTCCTGACATATGGTTGTCAAGCCTCTGCTTAATGACCTCCAAAGATAAAATTAGCCACCATCTGTTTTGGAGTGAATAGGGCAATAGGGCAAAAGATGAAATGTTAGTTAAGGCGCCTAGTCTAGGGCAAAAGGTTATTTGGTAATTAAGGTGCCTTGTAGAGGTTAATGGCTATTTATTTGCCAATTATAAATAGAAGGAAATATAGCTCTTTGTCTCCCATAAAAGGTAATAGGAAATGGGTGTATCTTTTATGATTGGTTCTAGCAAACAGCCAATAGGAATTTTAACCAGGCTGATTGGACAGAGGCAGCCAAAGGAGGAGCAAGGGGGCTGAGCTGAGGGAATATAAGTGCTGGCCATAAGGGCAGGAAGGCAGGCCAGAGCTTGGTAACCATATACCACTGTGCCTCTCATTTATTTGTCTGACAAATAAATTATTATTTTAATTTCTCTATTGCTGCGTTGAATATTTCATTCCAGCTAAGCGTTAACCACAAGCAGGGTGCTACAAACCCTTCTTAATCAGAATAGCTTAATCAGAATTGTTTCAATGGTGCAAGATCGTCATAGTGGAATTGCATATGTTTATGTGCTGGGTTTTTTTGCTTTTTTAAAAAAGTATCAGCGACCATTTGAGTTGCCATGCAATGTGATGCAAGCTGCAATGTGATAAAAGTGGCAAGATGCAGTCACTTGACCCATCTGGTGGCTCTGGAGGTGAAGATCTGTGGGATAAAAGGTGGGTTCAAAACCCAGCTAAGTGTGCTAATTCTGATAATAGCTTTGAATGCGTCTAGTAGAAAATGGAGGAGCTGGCAAGAATTATTTACATGTATGAATTTTTGATTTGACTGTAAAAGGGGTGTAACAATTTCTGCATTTATGCGAGCAAGAACGCTAACACTATCCCTTGGGCTTGTAATAGGGAGGGGTGGTAGAGAGGATATAAGTAGATAAAAGCCTGCAATCATAAAAGCCTGTAAAAGCCTATTTTTAAAAGCCTGTAGCCATGAGTCTTATGAAAAAATCATGAGCATTTGGACTTTCATTCTTTAAAATGTTCCTAGCCCTCAGGTTTGCACAGATAAGTTCAATGGTGTGACTGTACTAAGCTAATATGCATAATTTATTCCCATTTCAGAAAGCATGTTTTCCAGGTAGGTGGGAAGGAGAGCCCAAGAAATCCAAGGTCCACTGGTTACAGAGGACCAAATTTCTGCAGGGTTGTTTGGAGGATAAAGGGCGGGAAGGGGAAAACATAAGTTAACACTGAGCTCAGGGAGAAGGGGCAGGATAAAAGTGTAAATTAATTCAGAGAGAAAGTGATTTCTGATATGCTAGGAGAGCTTTTTAAAAAATGAAGAAGGGATGTAGCTCGGCGGTGGGGCAGCCATTTTGGACGCAGAAGGTTCAGTTCCAGAATTGCCAGGTAGGTCTGGAAGAGACTTCTGCCTGGAGATCTGCTGTTAGTCAATGCATGCAATATTGAGCTAGAAGGACCCATGCTCTGATTGAGTACAAGGCAGCTTCCTTGTTCCTAACTGCCCCACTTGTAGTCACTACATGAATTTAACTGAAACAGGCACTCTGGTTTTTATACATGCATTGAGAAGGCTTGGAAACCATGTTGGATGCCCCAACCACTTAGCCACCGTAGGTCTGCATAGCCAGCCACAGCCTTTGTTATTTTTCAAAGTCTCTAATTCTGGCTAGAGGCAATTCTTGCATTTTCTCCTTCTGCAGCAGCAGATGGAAGCTTTGCGAATGTGCGGAGGGTTGGCTCTTCTGTCTGCTGCTCACTCTGGGGGTGGGCTCATGGGGTGCGGCAGCTAACTCACCATCTATCTGGCAAGCCCCCCCTTACAGTTTATTATTTTGATTATCTGAGTTGTAGGCAATCCTGGATCCTGTGACAGAAGCTTTGTAGATAGAGTCCATGCTGTTTTAAGGTGTGTGTGCATGTGTGTGAAGATTGCTAAGTTTTGTCTTTTTGAATTGCGATCAGCTTTCAGGTAAGCATCTTGTACGTTTTATATTTTATTTCTTTGCATGAAAACTACTGTGGGCCAGACTTAGGCATGCAGGTAAAGTGCACCTGTGAATGAAAAGCAGCTCAGGGGAAGCTACAGCAGACACAGGATCATAGCAAAGGGGAGTTTAACTCTTCCTGTACCTGTCAACAAGAATCTCCACTCTGATGCTGTTATTTGCATTTCAAGTGATGTTCCCATTCATGGTTTAGAACACGGAAGGAGAATTGGTGGCCCTCTAGATGTTACTGGACCACAACTCCTATCATCCTTGATCACTGGCCATGCTGGCTGGGGCTGATGGGAGACACTGAGGGGGGATTGTTTTTGTTTGTTACTGTGTTGTACATTTTTGTGTTTTTATATTGTAAACTTTCCTGTGATCCTCTGATGAATGCTGGTATAGAAATTGGGGGGGGGGGGCTCAAGCAAAAGATTAAAAATTAAAATAGAATCTATCAACATCCAGATGACTACAAGTTCCCTCATCCGTTGTTTAGCAGTTGCTCAAACTTCACCCATGCTTCTATTTACATAATAGAAAAATTGTACACTAACTGTGTCCATTGAATTAGCACCTAATATGGCTCAAACAAATTTGGCCAATTGTGCAAAGTATAAAGAGCAATGTTTTTTTAAGGGTATGACAGGCTGTTTCCTCAGGCTAGAGCTGCCAAGTTTAGCTCACAGAACTTGTCTTCATAACCATTTTTATAGCAAGTCAAGTTGCAGCAAGAAAAATACCAATTTTGAGCCTGGGATCCTATAGCTAATCCCACTTGTTTTTCCTTAGTGGAAGCAACATATGTGCAGTATACACAGGCGTCTCCGATACTTGGAAGCCATAGCCTCAAGAGCAATAGCTATACCAGTTGCTCAAATATTCTTCTGAATGTCATCCAGACTCACCTTCTGGAAGGAAATTGATCTGGAAAAACCTCACAAGAACTGTAGTCCTTCATCATGGCGCTTTAGTACAGAAATGTGATCTGTGGGGAGTCATACACAACTTCCCTACTTTCTGTGTTTTCCAGCATGGTTCAAAGTTTTGATGGATGTCCATTTGATGCACTTTCAATTAGGAGCTTCTGTGGAGAAATGGAAAGCTGCTCAGATTAAAAGCATCTGTCTTATGCTGAGTAAGACCACCGGTCCATCTGGCTCAGTATAGTCTATGTCAGCCTCTTCCAACTTGGTGTCTTCCAATATATTTTGGACTACAACTTCCATCAGTCCTATCCAGCTTTGCTAATGGTCAGGGAAGATGGCAGCTGTAGTCCCAGACATCTGCAGGACACCAAATTGGAGAAGGCTGGTCTGCAATAGTGCTGTGCTGAAAGCTCTTCCAATTTCTCAAAGGCTTTCTTTTCATGTGGAAGAAGACTTGTGTTTTTCTGCTTCATTCTTAGGAATGTCTCCTTAATTTTGGTGAGTGTCATCCATTTGTGTTCAAGATTTTCCCTGGGCTGCCTCTGCCTGAGATATCTGTTAGAAGAAACCCTCCTTTAGAACAAACTCTGGTACACAGTGATTCCTCCCAGCATATTTTATGGTGGGGGCACAACAATTTGTGCTCTCAGTCAGTCCAAAACAACAACGCAACATTTTAAAACACTGCTGTACAAACTACTGTAGCTTTGGGGAGTCACTGTGCTTCAAAAGCACTGCTTGATCTTGTTCATTACTCATCTACTACATAATAACTAAAAATAGAATGGGTTTGCACGAGTAAAAATTTACCGACCGCTCCTGTTCCTGCTGTCCAGGGCAGAAAAATCCTGGCGGCTGTGCTGCAAAAAAACAATTCACTGAAGCAGACGGTTCCATCTCAGTGGAACTCAGCCGATTATAGGCTTGAATAACCCATGTAATAACAGCAAGTTGTATGGCAAGTCCAGAAGAGGCCAGGCAGATATCACCTTGACCTCTCCTAACTGGAATCCAATAGGCAATTATTCATCCTTCTCCGAACATCTGAAGCAATCACTTGGAGTGGGGTGGACAAATGCTGAGGTAGCATCTTGGAGCAGCAGTTGACCAGAGAGGCAAGACAGTATGTAGCTAGACAGTGGGAGGAGAAGAGGCTCCTAATTGAAAACAGGGGACACAGTTGAAATGCCAGCACAAAAGAAATGTCGCTCCTACAGTACCCAACTCAAATTACAGAGGCAGTGAACAGAAATGAGTGACAAAAATATTTTTTATCTGAGAAGTGGTGGATATGAAGACAAAATATCAAGTCTTAAAGAGAATTCATTAGTGGCTAATTGTGAATTCATTGCCTGGGGACCACAAGGAAGCAGTTTCAACATTATGCTGTTACTATTTTGCAATTGCAGACTTTCCCCACCCATAGAAGCCCTTGAATATGTGGTATGCAGATTCCAAAAAAGAACAAAATCCATTTAAAGCACTAGGAGGAAGCATAAAATATTTGTTGTATTTCTGATAGGGAATCCCTTCTAAAGACAAAAAGCATGCCATGCCTAACAGAGGCAATATGACTTGACGTAATTACATATGGCCTCCAGCAAGATGCCAACAGTTTTCACAGGTGCTCCCCATCATTATCAAAGCTGTTCAACTAAAATCACCTATTGCTGAGTCCCATTAAATGTCATCTATTTTCTAATGCTCAATTTTTACTATTATATGTTTATAAATTACAGATGTGTTATAATCGGGCAGCTATAGGAGGAAGTTCTTGTGTAGCTTTATTAATTATCATTTTATTGTTTTGTCCTTGACAGCAGCTGTAATTAATTTGTAAATCGTGCCTATTCTTGCTTAGAACTATGAATATTTTTAAGGGAAGGATTCTAGCAATGTGGGATATATTCAGTGGACCTTCAATCTGAGGCTGTCCAAAATGTTGCCTCCAAAGTTCTGAAAAAATTTGGTGGCTTTTTTGAGGGTAGGATTGCTTGTTTGTTAAATCAGAGCAACATAGGATTTAAAGCATTTAACTTCATCTTTAAAATACTCTGCTGATCTGCTTTAACAAAAACAAAACAATCCTGTTGTCTCCTGTGCTCCACATGTAACATTTTGGACATTCTCACTTCTTGCAAAACCCATGGACCTACCCCAGCAATTGGGAGCCTCTGGCCCTATTGGCTTACTTCTGCCCAACAGGCCCCTAATTGGGCATGTGTGGCTGTTTCCCCCAAGCTACACCCACCTGCTTCACCCCTGATGTTATGGCCTACCTGGAGTGAGGGGACCTCAGATTCCAGTCTGCCAGGCTGAAAAGCCCCCCACCCCCTAATCTAGAGAAACATGGAAATAGAGGGAAAGGTAGACCTATATGGTACATAAAAGTACAGAAACAATTTAGTGACACGAAACTTTGCGGGGACCCTAATTTGATTTGGCAAAGATTAATGGCATCATCCTTTGCCTTGTGAGCCAGTGTGGTGTAGTGGTTAAGAGCAGTAGCCTTGTAATCTGGGGAACCAGGTTCGCGTCTCCGCTCCTCCACATGCAGCTGCTGGGTCACACTTCTCTGAAGTCTCTCAGCCCCACTCACCTCACAGAGTGTTTGTTGTGGGGGAGGAAGGGAAAGGAGAATGTTAGCCGCTTTGAGACTCCTTAAAGGGAGTGAAAGGCGGGATATCAAATCCAAACTCTTCTTCTTCTTCTTCTTGTGGACAGGGGAGACCCCTGAATCACCCCAATTCATCTCATTTATCCCTCATACAGATCCAATGCACACTTGTAGAATTTACTAGCATTCCCCCCATAGCCACTCAAAGAATTATTTACCAAACCATCAGCGTCCTCGTTTTCAACTTTTCTTTCTTCTGTTGTTCCTAGTGCACAAGGACACCGAATGCAAATTTGGTCACCGAAAGATTTCTTCTAGCACTCAACTTTAAGACGTGGGCATTTCTCAACAACAGGTGAAATATGACATTCCATAAACAAGCATGCCCTTGCTGTGAAAGAAGTTTCAACAGATAATACGCCTTGAAAAAAGATTTCAAATGCTGCGTAGAATTTAATATCGACAAAGCAACTACTTTAGTAAGGCAGCCCGTGTTTACAACTCAATCAGATTTCGCGGAGTTCAGAGGCAAGCATCCCAGTGATTTCTATGGGAACCAAGTCAGGCATTTTCCTTGAAGGTCCAACTTTCTTAAGAATTTGAGGGCACAGTAACACTACAGAGGGATGTTAGCAGTGGAGTCTGGTCCAGGAGGGCAAGTGGAGCTCTGCCCCACCAACTACAATCGGCTCTAAGCCTGTTCCCACCTGCCTGCCTTCTTGCATAGATCCAGTCCAGAGGATGACATCCCTTGGTAGCTTCCATTTCCTCCATCTCTGTGTTTCTCCTTTAAAAACCAGGAGGGAGCTGGATTGGGGCAAAATTAGAATTAGTTGGTTCTGCAATCATTGACTCTGTCACCACCTACAAATGGGCACTAGTCACCACTGCATGCTAGCGATGAGGAACAGAAGTTGCAAGGATTATTCCTCCGCTCTTCCCCTTTAGTAGTATTGCTAAATTATAAAGAGGTGCTGACAGACAGTATTGAACAATAATTAGACTGGTGTTTCATTCTTCAGTCATTGTATTTAAAAACTTGGAAATGTTTATCCAAGGCACACAGAGGGCTAGTGGGAAATAAGTTTCCTTATTACTGCAGAAAATGGGGGGAGTAATAAGAAACCACCCGTAGGAGGAAAATGACTCCATGTGTGATTAGCTCATAAATAATTATGGATTTGTTTTATTCATTACTAATCTTTAATTTAGTTTATGAAATTTATTTATCACTTCGCGCAACTGAAATGAGTCCCAAAGGAGGTTTAGGTTATATCTACACCATATGTCTAAAGCACTCTTATAGCACTTTAACAGGCATGGGTTGTCCCAAAAGATTCATGGGAACTGTAGTTTGTTAAGGGTGCTGGGAATTATAGTTCTGTGGGAGATCTCCTGACAAGTCTCAGCACACTTAAAAGACTGTTGAAGTGGAGACTGTGGAATGCACAAAAATGTATATGTTTCCAGCAAAAGTACAATGTGGATGTGGGTTTTCAAGAAAAGTAAGATAACAAATTAATAAGATACCCAGAAAAGCAATACAAACACAGTAAAAAAAAATCTGCACACAAAATAATAAAAAACAAGAATAACCACCCTACCTAACACAGGAATGATGACTAGAAACAGCTGCTATAATTTGGACCATTAATACAGTTCAAATGCCAGAGAAAATAAAAATGTTTTTGCCTGGCGCCAGAAAGATAACAGAGTCAGCGCCAGGTGAACTTCCCAGGGGACAGCATTCCATAATGGGGGACTGCACTGCCCCAGTGAGGGCCCTTTCCCTCACTGCCACCCTCAAAACATCTTTTGGAGGAGACACAAGAGAGAAGAGCCTCAAGGGCAGGCTTCGTTTTTGTTGCTTATAACTGTTTCTCTGTATTTTGTTGCTTTGTTTTGCTTTAAAGAAAAGAGCAAATAGGAGCAGATCTAAAACCAGGCCACTATTTCAGGCCATCAGCTCATTGTCTGATCTTATGGCAAGACTTCAGGAAAGGACCAACTCTAGGAGTTTGTCATAAAGCCAGATGTTACATCTGGGAAGAGTTTGCTTACACCTTGCCATCTGGAACTTTTTAGTGCTCTTGATTGTTTGTTAGTTTGGGGCTTAAGGGGGGGGGGAGGCTCGCTCTAGTAATGATGTTTCACCAATCATGATTATGTACTCTGAATTGCACAAGGGCAGTTGTTGTAAGTACAAGAGTAAAATACAAAACAAAAACATTGATGTTGCCAATGTTGTTCCGGCTCACGTGTGGTAATCAGTGAATGAACAAATAGTTTCCATCTATAGTATGTGTGGAATGCATTTATCTCTCGTCGTAGTATTTCAATATTCTCAACATCATCAAATGACGCACACCTGTCTGTCATGCATTTGCTGCTCTTCTGAACTGTACATAGAATTGATGACCAAAAGGTTGTTCAGTGCTACACCAAGGTTAGCAGGCTAATAGCTTATAATTCTTAGGTTGCAGTAATAATAAAAATAACCCTTATGACAGGCTGAAGAAGCATTGGACTGAGTGCAGGTGCCCCTCTGCTAGGTTCTGTTGGAAGCACCAACACAAACCTCACCCTTCTGTCCACCAGAGATGTGTATTTCTGCTGGAAGAGCCC
Source organism: Podarcis raffonei (assembly GCF_027172205.1). Classification (NCBI taxonomy): domain Eukaryota; kingdom Metazoa; phylum Chordata; class Lepidosauria; order Squamata; family Lacertidae; genus Podarcis; species Podarcis raffonei. The sequence continues at coordinate 61,278,013 of NC_070606.1, read as the reverse complement.
AGTAGAAGACTCTGAAATGGGGTTTTCTAAAAGGACGGGGTGTGAGGCTGAGGATCCTCTGGAGCTGAGCTGCTTTCACAGCCAGTGCCACCCAATATCAGATAGTCAAACATAGTCAGAATAAAAACATTAAATCACTGTGCAAACAAAATGCAAACAAAAACGTCTGCCTGGTGCCAAAACAATGACAAACTTGCTGCTAGGAAGGCCTCTTTGGGGAGAGTGTTCAATACATGGGGAGCTACCACAGAAAAGACCCATCTCTCACCACCACCCTCCAGACATCTCTTGGATCTCAGGTTCCATGCAAGTTCCTATAGGGAAAGATGATCCTTTAGGTGTAGGGGTCCTGGGCTGTGTAAGGAGTCAAGGGCTGCCATACCTCCCCTGCCTGGTTTTCTCCCCCATGTTTCTCTATAGCTATGTGCTTGACTGTAGGCAGAAGTATGGTCTTCAGCTTAGCATTACAGCATCCATCCAGACTGGCCATCAAGATCCACCAGCATTATTGCACAGGAATGACATCCCTACCTGCCTTCTGGCCCCTCCCCTCCAGGCACTTGGTTTGGTCAGATAGACCTCCTCTCAGTCAATGTCTTCTACTGCCCAAGGGTTCCAAGTGTCCTGGAGTCCCAATAAACAAGCTGATGGAACATTCCAGCCATTTGGAACAGCTTCACTGACAATACCAGAATCCAAAATAATCATAATAAAAGTATACAGAAGCCTTAACTCAGTGGTGAGCACATTCTTGAAGCCCCACTGGGAACTAAGCAGGAGAGGCTTGGGGTGGCGGTAGGGCAATAAATGGCTACCAGGAACCACACAGAGGATGGCTGAACTACTTATTTTTGAGCTGGCACACTTCTGCAGTGCTTAAGAGACCCCAGATCCTTCACCTTTTTTCGACAGCTTCATTATCTACTGTGTTTTAGACGGCACTTGGCAGGGTTGGAAGTTCCAGCAGCCCATCAGAGACTCCCAAAATTATTCCTGCTGAGCCCCAAAAGGTGACTAGCAAAAGCCTACATTGTGGGAGGGGGATGGGTGCTGCAAAGCAGGTGGAGGTGTGGGCATGGAGGCAGCTTAACTTGCCAGCCAGCTGTCCCTTCCTATTGGGCACTCCTGCCCCTGTATTCCCCTAGACCTCCTCCCTTGGGAGAAATCAACTTAAGTCTTCTCCCAGAAAAAGGGTATGTGGCAAATCTGTCCCAGCTACAGAGAGAAAGGAGCAGTCTCTGTTGAGATAAATGGGATGCCTTGTTCTGTCTTATCCTGACTTGCCAAATTATGGGCAACACAAAACGTGGAAAACTTTGTACACCAAGTCAAGGCTCACAGGAGGACCATTGTGGATTACTGCATATACATCAAAGGTCCGAGGTTTCCATTCCTTCTTGGAGCAGCCTTGAAGGGTAAACTTTCTGGGGACAAACCTGTTAACTGCTTGTCCATTGAAGTTATCGCATATGCTTTTCCTGCAATCTTCATATGCTAGTACAGCATTTGGATTATGAATCTGAAATGTAAATAGTCCAGCTTGAGCTGCGTTCAACTTTTTTCCGTCAAAGCACAGCCCTAATTCTATCCTTATGTTTAGAATAACTTTTGCTGAGGTCAGGAGGCTGTGTTTGAACCATAAATTGCGTCTGTTCTGAGACAGTGGGTCTGAGCTCATTTGTCATCCAGAATCTGATCTTGGGCTAATTAAAATAATCACTTCCATGTCACTAGTCAGCCCTGCAGAGCAATCCTTAATTCCACACCATCTGGCTGCAGAATGCCCTGACCATTTGGAGGCACGAGCAAAATCAGAGGCTTTGAAGTTGCATTACGCAGATGAAAAGCTGTGTTTCCTGTTAAAGGCCACTTTTACACATGACTAACCAGCAGAAAATTGGTTCAACCTGGGGGCCCTCTGTGGCAATTGGAATGCTGTTGTCTCTTGGACACTAGGCGCTCTGTGGGTAAGTGTTGGTGGACATGGATGAAACTTCCTTCCTTCCTACCTCCATCAAACAAATTGCCCACATTCAGTTCATGTTTAAAACTGAATCTATCAAATATTCATTTCCCAAAAACAAGGAGACCCAAAACACACCCAGCCTTGGAAATTCACACCAAATTTTGTGATGCAGCTCTCTGCCCAATGTTTACAAAAATGCATAAATAAGAGTGCTTTAAAATGAATATATTAGCAAAAATAACATACTTAGGAGAAGTTGCTTGCAAAAATGTGTGCACTAGTCAAAAGAGCATACAAAAATGTTTTCATTAGCAGAAAATCACACTCTAATGCTAAAGAATTAAATTGCTGCAGAGAAGTGAATTTCAAGTTGGGTAACTGGGAAAGTGAGAGAACCAAAATGGACAAGACTTTTCCATCCCAATCTTAGGCACATATATTTCCCATCCCGTTACTATGCAGACACTATACTTCTGAAGGTATATGAGAGGTTAAAGACTGCATTTTGTACTAGGCAGAAGTTATTATGCAAGATCCATATTTCTGCTGTGCCTCAGACAGTTGAGATTTCCTGGGAGTAGTCATGCTTTGATCTGGAAGTAAGGCTAATTTGCAGCCCTAGATTGGCTGAAGCAAATACTGACAAGCAGAACCATTGCAGCCTGCTGTTTCCAGCCAAATGCACAGTACTGATCATGGATGCAAATGGAGCTGGGCTAGAAAATAAAGACATCCCAGCAGATGGTTCCCGAAATATTCAGACCGCAGCATGTGCCAGTCGAGCCTTTCTGGCGGAAATAAAACTAGTCAAATTGAACATGAATCTCTAGCTATTGACCATTAGCTGTAGCATTTCCTTTTGATGGTTCCTAACGCGACTTCTCACAAATGATTACAGAACAGGGTTAGAATCTCCAACAGGGGGATATGTAAGGCATCTTAGTTGACGCTTCAAGGGCTAGAAAAAAACTGACCAGTGCCATCCTTGGCTGTATTCCTAGCCTATCATACATGGCAACATATTGTGGCCTCCTGGAGCACACTCTACTCTGCATTTTAAGTAGGTAAGAACTGAGCAATATTTCATGTCAAGATGTATTATAGGCAAAATGTCCTCCTCTGCCACTGTTTATTATCTTTGGACTGCTGTTTCTCTAATGTTCTCCGAAGCTTTTATGCAAGTTTCCCTTTGGGTGCACATGCCCCATCCCTATCTCTCCTCCTCACAGCAGAAAACTCATCAACATGCCCTCAGTCTTGTGTCCGGACCATAAAAAAGAGAAAATATCAGTGTGCATGATCAATATATTGAAGATACCTAGTGCCAAAACCACAAACTATCTCACCCAGCAGTTTCACATAAATACGGAACAGATGAGAGGACAAGATGGAGCCCTACAAGCAGTGGTGGGGAACCTCAGGCCTGGGGGCACGAATGACGCCCCATATGCCCCAAGGTGATGTGCAAAATATTAGGAAAAATAACATGCAAACTTACAATTTATATGGGGAAATGACTTGCAAAAACTCTGCATATGAAATAAAGCTGCATACAAAAATGTGTCTACAGTGGTACCTCGGGTTACATACGCTTCAGGTTACATACACTTCAGGTTACAGACTCCGCTAACCCAGAAATATTACCTCGGATTAAGAACCTCACTTCAGGATGAGAACAGAAATCGTGCTATGGCGGCACGGCGGCAGCAGGAGGCCCCATTAGCTAAAGTAGTTCTTCAGTTTCAGGTTAAGAACGGACCTCCAGAACGAATTAAGTACTTAACCCGAGGTACCACTGTATTAGGAGAATTGTGCTAAAGTACCAAAATATTTTCATAATGTCTTTTAAAAAAACAACAGATGAGAAAATGTGGGAAACTACAGCTAGCCATGGAAAACTGAGATAAACCAAAATGGATATATTTACCCATCCCTGGGTATATGCCAACACTCACTCCAGTTGCCACCAGAATTAGAAGCAGGGCTTTTGTCGGCCAGAACATGCCAGAGTGCAGTTCTGGCACCTTTTTTTTGCCTTGCTTTGTCCAAGAAGTCCACTCACCCAGCAAAGGAAGTTCCCAAGCAGCAAGGTTCTCAGCATGGCAGCCAAAGCGGTCTGGACTGGTGGGGGCGAGGTGCACACTGGCACGATGGCGGCCAAAGCAGGTGGCAGATTGAACTGCAAACCCGGCATCTTGTCACGAAATTCTGGTTTCCCTATGGCGTCAGGTTGGCGACTGAGGCGGTGAGTTCCTGCACCTTGTTTTCATAGAAAAAAGCACCGATTAGAAGTTTTCTCTACATTGAAACAAAGAAAGTGTAACAGAGTGCTAGAGAACACTTAAGGAAGTCTTCCCAACCTGATGTTTTGGACTACAACTCCTATCAGCCCCAGCCTGTCAGCAGCTGATGGGAATTGTAGTCCAAAATGTCTGGAGGGCACCTGGTTGGGGAAGGCAGACTTAAGGCAAAAGAGGCAGCGTCTGGTGGAGCTGCAAGGTAAACAAAGAGCTTTCACTTTCTTTTCCTAATGCTGGAGAAGCAAATGAACGAGAGGGTTGAGTATTAAAATGCCACTCAAGTTTAGATTTTATGCTTTCATGCTGCATCTCAATTAATCAAAAGATTTGCCATAAAACCTCAACTGGCAAGGCTGAGAGCGCAGTGGTCATAAAATATGAGCTGATTAATTTCCCCCTAATTTGTATGATAATTAAAATTCCAACTTTTAATTCTGTTAATTGTCCTCCCGCAAGGGGGTTGATTGGGCTTTGCTAAATCACGCTGTGAAAATGTGCTCCCCGCAGGTCTGTCTTTGTTTCTCTTAAAAATGTAACGCTTTCGCATAATTATTCCGTAACTTCTATAGATAAATGTGCGCTTATCTTGGCAGCCTGTTTTGGCATGACTCTAAGCCTAACTTAAGCAGCGCTCATAAATCAAACGCTGAGCATTGTTAGGCATTTCTCATTAGGACTTGACACAACCTCGGGAGTTCACTGTCCCTCTTAATGAATGGCGAAACCCGGAGGATCAGTGGCAGAGGAACTATACAAAACGCAGAATCCTCCTCAGATGAACTACAAACAAGCTGGAAAATATTGTCAGAGTGCAGGACATCACCTCTCCCCGACCCCCCCCCCCCACGCTCTGGTTTTCATCAGCACTACAGGCCTGGATGCAGCGCTGAAATCCCAGCAAATCTCACGCTGTTCATGGAAACAAGAAATAATCCCCGTGCTCTTGGGCTGAGACAAAGTAGCGATGCTTCAGAGAGCCTCCAACTAATGTTTTGCTTGCTGGTCAGATCAAAAGCTTCATTAACCCCTTGCACATTTCCCGTACAGAAGCCGAAAGCACAATGCCTGCAGGGGCCACGGTGGGCTGATCAGAGTAATTGAGGAGGCAAAGAAAAATGGGCAGGTCCTTCCTCTCTAGGGTCCTTATCTACCTCTCTCACACATTCCCCTTTTGGGAATACAGTACAAAGAACATCATAACCTGACCCACCAGTCCCTGAAAGGGCTTACAACAGTTTTGCTACATGTTATATTAACTGGGGGGGGGGTGAGTCTCCTCTCAAATCTCAGTGTGATAAATGCTCCACGCTCAAAGGATTCCTGGACTCAAGCTATTAATCCCCTAGGTTCTTGCCTCTTACATAAGGTGACCAGTCCATCTTCTTCCTGAGAAATTTCATGCCTCACCCCTGAGCTTTCCTTGAGGGGTGGAGGGCATTGTTGCCAGGTCTCTGTCACCTATCTACACAACTCACTAACCAGGACCCATCTCTCATTCACAGCGTCTCTTGCTTGACAGCATAGTGCCTCCATGCCGTCTGCTCAGAGGTTTCTGATACATAATTGTACCACATACACAGGCTAAAGTGAGGATCAAGGTTTTATGAAAGAGTTTCTGAGGAATCAAAGGTCAGAACCTTTTCTCCTTTGGCCACGTTTACTGCTTGCTCATCTAAACTAGTGGCAGGCAATTAAATTTCATCAGGGCCCCAGAAGGCATGACAGCAGCAGAAAGTAAAAAATTATTCCATTTTTAAAAAAAATAAAAAATTACTTGGTTTAGGTTTGGGGTTAACGCTGACTAAAGGAGGGAGCATTTACTAAATCTGAAGGGTGCTCTGGGCCAAGTGCTATTTAAAAATAAGTAAACCTAAGAAGTGAGAGTAGGGGCCCGGAAGCTGCCCATAAACCAGAGCTGGATTACCCAATAGGGCATGAGAAACAGCAAGGTGCTTAAAACAAATAAAATAAACTGACATCTGATTTCAAAAAAGCAACCAAGTAGTCATCTAGAAAATCTGGAAATAAGTTATTTAACTTATTTTTGCATCATTTCAAAAAATGACATTTTATTTTACGGTTTAGAAAGTCATATAATCAGATTGGGAAGGGACCACGAGGGTCGTTCAGTCCAACCCCTTGCAATATTAGTTTTGGTTTTGTTATTATAATTCATATTGTGCAGCTAAAACCACATGCATGTTTGTCTAGGTAAGATGGGATGAAGAGGGGAAATGTGCTAATCTTCAATTATAACCTGACTCTTAACAGGTGAAATTTGGTTACTGAAAAAGTTAATATTCACCACTTTCTTGCTCACTTAGGTACCAGCCACCTTCAGCATTCCAGAATGGCTTTCTCTCGTCAGGACCTCATAGCTAGGACTCTGAGAGATGGCTAGACTCTGCACAAGCTGAGATCCTGGGGACTAACAATCACAGATGCAGTCAGGGAACCTGAACAGTAGGGCTTGTGCTGACACTTTAGGTCAAAAGTTAGAAAAATCGGGTTTTGACAACAACTTTCTCATCCTCAAAGTGGGCAAAGTCAGACCAGCCCTTAAATTAAAACAAAAACAAAAAAACCCTTCCAATTTTTAATGTGTTGGGGCCAATACATGTATCATTCCACTAGCGTTGTTGCTGTTGTTGTTAAATCCTTATTCTGAATGGGTAACTTGAATTTGGGAAAAGGTTCTATTTTAGTTGAGGTTCAACAAAGGCTGCAAAAAATAATAATCCAGGTGTGCTCTACAGTAGTTCTGGGGGAAATAAGGTTCACCTTCCTTTCAGTCCAGGTTCAGGACCAGATTCAGTTTGCTTCCTTGTCACCAGTAGAATTGGAAGCCTGATCACACACAAACACGTGATCGTATTCTTTATATTATAACTCAGTTGGTGATCCAGGCTCCAAAACATCAGGTCTTCCATCTCAATCTACATAACCCACCACTTGAGTTAAAGTACATTCAGACCATGCACCTTTTTATTTAACTAGGTGCGTTCCCCCAAATTGGTGCTCTCCAGATGTTTTGGACTAGAAATCCCATCCGCCCCAGTCGGCATGGCCTATGGTCAGTGGTGATGGAACTTGTAGTCAAAAAAGTCTAGAGGATACTAAGTTGGGGAAACCTGAACTAAAACTACATTAGGTTAGAACACACACCCCTCTCAAATTTCAGATTTCTTCAAGTGAAGTTGCATGCTGTGTTAAAAAAATAATTAACAACATGTTGTTTGCTTGGTAAATAAGCTTTGGGAAGATGCACATCTTTGGTGTTTACCACTGAAGCTATTCTCCCACCTCTCCCATCAATCCCTTGACCTGACTCCAATCTTGCAGCTGTTATAATAATCTTCTAATAGCAATTAACTGGTACTTTCCACACAGAACTTCAATTAGACTTTGATAAACACTTCAGCGACGAAAAGTGTCTGTTTCAGATCCATCAACCATGCCTTAAAAAAACCAAAAACCTCACAATACCTCCAGGCCTGGCATCAATAGCCCTGGCAGTGACCCACTCCCAACTAGATAGAACTTCCAAATTTGCTGTAGTAAGAAAGCGAAACAACAGAAGCTCAAGCTGTTCATTTCCCTCTCCATTTGAAGATGTCCTCTATTGGAAGCAAGGGTGGCAACTTGAATAAAATATTGGGGCCCCAGGAAAGCCCCATCCCATGGGGTATTTTATTGGGGGGAGTTAGCGCTTACGTTTTAAAGGAGTGTCTGATATAAGTCTGGCTTGAAGATTAAGACCTACTGTATAAGGGAAAGCAGGGCCCCTAAAGTCGCTCAGTTAGCTGTCAGGCCACTTGGTCATGATCTTTCACGTTACAGTGAGATGTATTGTATTTCAACAACATATACACTTGCATGTTTACATATAAATTTGCACATGCAGATTTCATGCAAATGCATAAAACCTTTGTCTTCTTTTCTTCACAATGCATATGTGGCCAACTTCCCTAGAGAATTAATGGCTGGGGTGAAATGTGACCCAGTGGTTTTGCTCCCGGCAACCCACCTTTTCCAACTCCCTGCCTTATCAATACATTAGAATTACTCCTGCACGTCCTAATGGAATAGCTGTCCAGCCTTGCCATGCAGTGAGACAGGAAGTAGAAAAGATGTTCCATTTGTTCAAGATATTCTACACACATATTTCTGCCCAAGAGGGCAGAAATGATTCTATAAATCCTGGAATTGTAGCTTGAACGCTGCTCCACCTGTGACCCTCAAATCTACTGCAGACTCTTCCATCACTAGTAATTGGCTATAAATGAGAAAGTGCGAAGCCTGTTTCAGTTCAAGTTGTAAACAAGCTGGTATGATGGAGAAAGCATATCATATGAGCAGAACGTTTCTGCCTCCCCATTCCTGCCATACCAATGCCACAAATTTCTTTGCACAGCATTGCAAGCGCTGGCCTTCTCTAAGCAACATCCCCAAGGATCCAAAACTGACCTTTAGCACATCCCATGAAGAAGACTGCCATCTTGTACCCATATACCACACAAGATAACTTGATGTGATGGGACTTATTCCCTGTGTTTGCCCTGAGGGTCCAGCTCCCTGTTGATTCTCTCCCAACCAATAGTGGGGTGAAATGTGAAAAGCAAGGTCACTATGGAAGAAAGGAGATTACCCCACATATTCATAGGTGCCAGTGTTCAAGGCAAGGGCTGTATCCAAGTAGAGCACCCTGGGCTAAGATTATCACCAAAAGTGAACTCAGCAGAATTATGATATTCAGGCTCCAGCTATAGTCTATTATTAGGTTATCTGGCATGCAAGGAGGCAGCTGCGCAGTGAGACAACCAACTCAGAAAGCACAGCTGAATGCACAAATAGCGAGAGCCCTTTTCAGACCATTGATCTTGCAGGCCCAGCCTCACTGGTGTCTGACTCAGATACACATGGAGAGAGTGAAGGAGGAAGGAGCTGTAATTGCTCCTTTTGCAAATTTTACTTGTGCTCTGTAAGTAAGAGAGACCTTCAGAGACTTGTTAAACCCGCTCATGGAGCCTGCAGTAGCCACCGAAATGAATACAAATGGGTGGAGCAGAGGGGTTTGTAATGTTAAGAGACTCTTGCATGTCACAGTTAACCTTTGGCTGCCAGCTTGCGGATATATCATGGCTAATGAGATAGAGCTATAATAAGGAAATGTTAGAAACAAATAGTAGGCAAAATGTCTCAGGCCGAAAGCCAAGGGAGTGAGGAGGAGTTGTCCTTGGTGCACATTATCTCATCTTAAAGAATATTTACTAGAAATTTCTCAGAAACTTTTCCTTTTCCTGAGGAAATTTCTGAGATTTTTCTTTTTCTCTCATCCCTCTCCCTAGAAAAAGAAGAGCAAATTGCAGAAACTACTCTCAACAATTTCCACAGTTTTTTGTGTGTGGTGAAGCTTCCAACTTCCCTCTGCAATTCCCCAGAAAAACACTAGTTCAGGGACATCATGGAGGTTGTAGATTGGAAACCAGAATGTTAATAACAGCAGTAGCAGCAGGGGGGGAAGTCTGGTGAGATAAAGCTGTCTGGCTCCTGCCACTAATAATGCTCCGCTACACCCCTAAGAACCTGTTCTCCCACCCTGCCAAAATTGGGTGAAATGCCTTCCCAGCACCCACTTCTCTGGCCACAAATAATAAGAGAAAAAACTGGGGCCATTTGCACACAGCTCTAATATTTACCACACCAGCGTACTTAAGAGATTCCAGGCTTTTGTTAATTTTTGCTTCTGGCATTCCTTAAGTGAAGCTCAGTACATCATGACCACTTTGGATGTTGCATTTTTGCAATGCAACTAGTGAGGTGGCATCTTTATAACAGCTAAAGGTCAGATGTGACAGTGAGATGTGTCCTGAGACCTTGAGAGAAGGTGCTATTATGTATAAGGCTCAGAGCTGCTTCACATGTTCTCAGGAGCTGTCCAGTCAGGAGGTGGGATGAGATAACTATCTCAAGTGACAGATGCAGAAGAATGGTAAATTGGTGTTCTCCTGCCTGCCTGCCCTCTGCTTGCTTCATTACTGACCTTGTTATTGGCCACCGGCTGCCAACTGAGCCAGTGAGGTGAAGGTCTCTTCCGGTCTCTCCACCACCTCCTCCCCCCTCAGAGTTTCACTCTGAGGAAAGGCCAATGGGGTGCCGCTGCTGAAGGATACCATAGTCAATGGTATCAAAAGCCACTGAGAGGTTGAGGAGAATTAACAGGGACACATTTCTCCTAGCTCTCTCCCGACAGATGTCAAAATCCAGGGCAACCAAAGCGGTTTCTGCGCCAAAACTAGGCCTAAACCCCACTTAAATGGATCTAGAAAATCATTTTCCTCCAATAGCAGCTGGATCCAGTCCACAACCACACACTCAAGAACCTTACCCAAGAGGAGTAGATTGGCAACTGGCCGGTATGTAATTACTTAAATTTTCCAGGTCTGGGGAGGGCTTTACCAACCCCCCTTCAAGCATGCAGGGACTACCCACTCTCACGGGGAGGTTTTAATCACCTCCCTGGACACAACAGGACTAGACAGTGCTCTGGACACCCCTTGAGAGTCCCCTGCTGTAGCAGCGGAGTCAAGATCCCAGTGGATGCATGCGATTTTAGCATGGCCATGGAAAACTCTGATTGGGTGGCATTTCTCATCAATGATACATGGAAGCTTGGGGGACAACTTGGGGCAGGGCCAGTCCTCAGAGATGCCCCCCCCTATGATTTCCATTGTGAACCCAGAGTGCGGGTGAGGAATCTGCATATCATTAAAAATTATTCATATGCACACCCTTAAGAAATTCCACTTTACCCTCTATTTAGCACCTATCAGTGGTGGAATACTGGGGCAACATGAAGCTGTAAAGAAATGCAGAAACTTTGGTATTTTTATCACAATTTAATCCCCAATTGATAGAACTGCACTGAGTGCGTTATATTAATAATACAGTATGTGCTCTCACCGATAAGACAAGAAAATCAATTGTAATTCCTTTGGCTGTTTTCTCATATATTCTCAACTAGTTAACAGCCAATCTTTTTTTCCTTTTCTTTTTTTGTACAAAGCAGCCAATGAATATTTCATGTCAGACCACAAGTGGTAACTGTATTTGCCAGCTAATGAGATGCTATACGCATGGTCTGGGGCAGAATGGGGGCAAGGCCTGTTTCAGCTTACGTGGCCAGCAGGCTGCAAGGCGAAGGTGACAAATTTAAATTGTGAGATTAATGGATAATGTGGAACGGCAATCATTGCAACACATCCAGAGACCTTTATAAATTGACAGCTACCTTCATCTCATCCTAACAAGCTGCAACACATGAAGTTCTCAAACCATGGGACCAAACACCAGTTTCATCAGCAAATGGAAATACAGGCAGGACTGTGAGACCAGCAGTAGATCTTGTGTGTGGAGGGGAAAGAACCAGACAACTCAAATCCAATTGTTAGGTTTAATTCGTTTGATCAAGAAGTTTAAAGGCAAAGCACTCTTTTGAACAGGAACCAATTAGCTACTATTGACAGTAGTGTGAGGGAGTTCTGTGGCTGTTCAGCTGTCTGAGGAAAGATGGGTGGAATAGTCCTGGCAGGGCAAGTATAGCAGTCCTTTCCTTGCTGCCAGCATCTATTCAGAAGGAGAGGAATTGGGAATGGGAAGGATGCGTGGCAAAGGGATCCCAGGTCCTATGGAACGCTTCTTACATAAAGCTGTATATGCAAAGGCTCCACCACTACAGATTCTCACATTCATTGTGCAGATGCCAGAGGGTGAGTGCAGCCTTGCTCCCAGATCCAATATAAAGCAATCCAGGAGTATTAATGCTGTATACTAATATCATCTATCTACTAATATCAATTCGAGACTTCAAGGGCTTGCACTTCCGAAGCCAAAGCCACACACCATACACACATACTCAAATCACCAGCTTTCCATCCTTACACTATGAGTGACTATCCTAATTAAGTTCTTGCAGCTACATCTATTCTGGACAACTGGAGAATCAGGCAATGTTCTGTTGTGAGCACTGACCTTAGCCGAGACAAGGCTGGAGACATCATGAAAGCGGAGCTCAGGTGCTGTTTCAACAGCAGGCATCCTCAGACTGAGTCTTAGGCATACATAGCAGCTTAGTGGCTCTTCATTTAATAAGCTCCATCTGCTTTAGCATTGGTTGACTTTGATGGAACAGAGGAGACTGTGGTTGACCTAGGGCTTCTGAGCTTCCTCTGAACCTGAGGAAGGCTACACGATGTCTTCAGACTGGAGTGCTGGCATCACAGGTTCTTCCTTTGGAAGTGCTTCCAGTTGGTTAAGTGCTTCTGGAGCTGGCCCTGAGGGCAATTCACTTTCCTACTCTGAATTCTGAATTCTTGTCCTCATCCCCTGAAGAAGGGAAGTTTGACCCCAGGTCATGACAGGCAGCTACAAACTCCTCCTCTTTATCCCACCAGAGACTTGTGGACTCTAGCAAGCTACCTACACAAATATTAAGTAGATCTGATGTTCCCTTTTGGGAAATTCTGCTTTATGCAGTATAATTGACATCTAAGGGCAAAGATTTTATTAGATGTGTGGAGGCCTTTTACAATTCTTGATGACAGGAAGGTAATGAAACTTGGAGCACTTGCAGCAGCAGAGCTGGAAGCCTTCATCTGCCCCAGCTGCAACAAAACATGTCTCTCCCATATCGGTCTCTATAGCCACAGCAGGTGCTATAACTTTCCAACACCTTGACTTCACCCCAAAGGTGCACTCCTCCATTGTCTTCCAAGACAGATGGATGCCAGCAAAAACAGGATGTCACACCTTCCTTTACTTTGGGCTTACTGACCCAGTTGCAGGATATATGAAATGGAATAAAGTGATCATCCAGATTTCACATCCACCCACCTACACAAATATGAAGGTCTGGAAACTGAGAGAACCATGAACCACTCTCCTATTCTGATTATAATTTCTGGTGTGACATGTTCCATTTTAAACATTATTTATACTTTCTTACATTTACACCCCACTTTTCTCCCATCCTGGAATCCAAGGCAGCATCCATGTAGTTCCCTGGCAGTTCCCCACCCAGGCAATGGCCAAAACCAGATGTCCTTAGCTTCAGCCAGATGGTGGCCTCACGTTCCTTCAGACCATACCCTTGAACCTACTGGAACATTAGCTGTTTATGGGGACCTATTGCACATGCAATATAAAAGTAATTGATATCCTAATGTTATTCTGGGATTCATAATGCCTCTAGGAAATCAAGATTGAAGGTACAACCACCTTCAGAAGTAAGTAACAAACCCTTAGCAATTTAAGATGCTCAGTTAGTACAAGCTCACCTGAACCTGGGAGGTCACAAAGCACCCATCAATGTAGACCAGTAAAGTAGTTATACGCAGTGGTAGCCATTTCAAAAGTCTTTATTACAGCGATAAAAAAATGAACAAACCAGCAAACCATAACATTGCCTTTGAGGTCTGAATTTGATAACTTCCACAGAGGCTTGTGATGCTCGTAGTCAGTCATGCTACAAATCTGCCTTCCCAGGACCAAAAGAAAACTCATACTTCCCAAAATGATATATATATATATACACAACATAGCACGAGAATGACATTGTCTTCTGTGGTTATTTTGATTGTATTTAAAATCCCAGTTTGTGTGCTGGTTACTGTTAGCAAAACCCATCTGAAATGCGGATTGGAAAAGAAGGGCATGGAGTTGATAATAAAGAGGAAATGATAGCTTAGAACAGGGACAGCCAAAATGGTAACCTTCAGGTGTGCCCCAGACAACATGACGAGTGTTCAGGTATGATGGGAGGTGTAGTCCACCAATCTCTGGAGGGCATCATATTGGCTACTGGTGTTTTGAAATTATGGTTAAGATCACTTGTTCACCCAGTTCTAAATTCTATTCACTTCCAGCACGTGCTAGAAAGGGGTTCTGCTCCCATTATAGAACTCCTTAAAATAATTCTGCAACTAGTCAGGAAACTAAGGGTTTCTTACACAATCATAAAGGCAAGGAGCTATGTCCAACGGATTGCCTGACGGTGTGCCAATGACTACTGGCTAAAGCACTGTCAGAGCATTCAACTTGCAGCTGATGGTGACAATACTTGCAAAGCTTTTGGACCAACAATCAGAAAAACTGCACCACTGAAAACCTTGTCTGGAGAGCATCAGAGATCCCAGCAAGTAGATGAAGTGATGGGCAGATCACTAGCAAGAATGATACTCATGGGGAAAGTTGGTCTTCAACACAGCAATTGACAGCATCCGGACTCTGCCTACCATCAACCCTCAGGCATGTGGGGAAGCCACAGGGCAGGACAGAATCCCAACAGAAGTGCTGACAGCTGACCTCATGACACACCTCCGCAGCCTCCTCTTGCAGTGCTGTGAAACAAGATCTGTGCCACAAGATCTGTGCAACTCCAGCATTGTGACCATTAGGGACTGGCAGGGCGGTGATGAGTGTTTACCAGGGGAAGGGAGGCTGGAGTCTGACTCAGGAGACGGAGGCAGTGGTCTATGGGGACCTGTATCAGCCAGGATGCAAGAATCGGAGGCAGGGGAAGCTTGAGAGCTGGGGGAAGAGGCAGGCCAGGTAAGTGAAGGGCCGTGTGCTTCCGCACCCTCCCCTGCATCACTGTCTTCCAGGGGAAAATTGAAATGGGATGAGCAGAAGCAGCTTCCACACAGGTGTGGTCTCTGGCTATATGTGCACAGCCCATGAAGGGAAGGTAGACGGGGAGGGGTCTCCAGTTGCTGCAATTGCTCCCTAGAGCAGTTTCCCTATTCCCTGCCTCCAAATTCCCTATTCCCTGGGAATAGCTGCCTAGGTGCTAGATTGCAGTGCATAGGCCTCCAGAGCTGTAGAAGTGACTGCAATAGTTGACAATAAAGAGTTAACTCTCTACCGTGTGCATTCCTTGGTTGGTAAGCGCCCTTAACAGTGACCCTCTACAAGAACAAGCTGTAACAAGCACCATGGAATCTCTCTGCTGAGTACAGTGAGGAAAGCCTTCACCCATGTAGTTCTCAACAGATTACAGTCACTGGCTAACAGGGTCTATCCTGACTCAAAATGCAGCTTTAGAGCTCAGAGGTCAACATTCGACATGATTTTCTCACTGCACCAACAGCAGGAGAAGTGCCAAGAGCAGAGACGCCCCTTGTACATCACCTTTATAGACCCCACAAAGGCCTATGACCTCATCAACTGAAAAGGCAAGGATGAGGCACTTGTAGCCTCCAGGTGTTTTGGATCACAGTTCCTGTCAGCCCCACCCATCATGGGCAATGGTCAGAGATGACAGAAGTTATAGTTGAGCAACATCTGGAGAGCCAAAGTTTCCCCTTCCTTGTTCTATGGGATCACCAACATGGAAAACCAAAACATATACCGCATTTTTCGCTCTATAGGATGCACTTTTCCCCCTCCAAAAATGAAGGGGAAATGTGTGTGCGTCCTATGGAGCGAATGCAGGCTTTCGCTGAAGCCTGGAGAGCGAGAGGGGTCGGTGCGCACCGACCCCTCTCACTCTCCAGGCTTCACGAAGCTATCCGCAAGCCTTCGGAGTGTGGCGGGAGTGCCTGCCGGGCTCCGAAGGCTTGCAGATTGCAGCCTGCAGCTGCAGATAGATCCCGCTGGCTGTCTTGGCTTCTTTGCTTTTGGGGGCTGGGGGGGAATAATTTTTTTTCTTTATTCCCCCCCCCCTAAAAACTAGGTGCGCCCTATGGTCCGGTGCGCCCTATGGAGCGAAAAATACGGTAGGCTGGATCTAGACACATTAAAAAAAACGTTTCAGGAAATCGTATTGTAAAGCTCATAATGGGAAATCATGTCGCTGAAGGATCAAACTCTACAGCATCATCTGTTGTCACAGTGTTGTAACACATTTAAAACACTTTTTTAAAACCAATGTAGCTGAGTCCATAAAGTCACAAACCTTAGCAAAGATTAAATCTGGCACATGAGTAAATCATCTCAGGGTTGAGAGTTCAAGCCCCACCTTGGGCAAAAGATTCCTGCATTGCAGGGGTTGGACTAGATGGCACTCGGGGGTCCCTTCCAACTCTACAGTTCTATGAGTCTATGATCATTTCATCTGGGTGCTCATTCATTTTTTTCATTCAGTTCACATACGCACCCCTCATGCTTTTAAGGCTGTGCCCTGCACTGTCTAAAACCAAGTCAGTGGGTGGTGATGTAAGCAAACATGTTGTAAAGTAAGATGATGGGCTGTTTTATTTGGAAGGCAATAAAGATGTTGCTGCTGAACACCAGTAAATCAGGCTCATTTCCCCCTTGTCATTACAGGCTCCATATCACAACAGTGCTTTATAATTAAAAATTTCCATTAGATCATAAAAAATGCAACTAAGCAATTAACAGTTTTTCATTATACTTATTGTTTAATTAGCAAGTTATGAAGATTGCTTGTTAAAAGCAAGAAACCTACCTTCACGCTTGGAGCAATGAACTCTTACGATTGCATGTGGTAATACAGATACTGCTTAATCTCTGCAGGTTCTCAGTATCCATCTCTTTAAAGGGCAGAAGAGGACGCAAGGGGTGATGTGATGCTCTTGGAAGGGGATGCATTGATTAGAGAAAAGGACTGCTGGAAGCCTCTCGCCTTATACTCAAAGCTCAGTTCAGCTTGGAAGTTGGAAACTCTCCTACTAATCCGGCACACAGCACACTTCACTTACAAAGTGCTTCACTCTCTTTCTAGCATTTGCTCTCCCACTAAACCAGTGAAACAAATCACTGTGGCTATGCAAACTGGGAGTAAGTCCCATTGGAGTCAGAGAGTCCTGGATTGCACCATGAGGACCTGGGTAGAGAAGCAATGCTTTGACCAAACCTGCACAAAGAGTCCACAGCAGAGGTGGGACTTGAATGCAGGTCTTCTAAACCTACTTCCAAGGCCTATCTGCTGGACTATGCTGGCTCTCTCTCAAATACATAGGTAGGTAGATAAGTAGCCGGTGTGGTGAAATGGTTAGAGTGTGTCAGTGTTTGAAA
Organism: Podarcis raffonei; assembly: GCF_027172205.1. Classification (NCBI taxonomy): domain Eukaryota; kingdom Metazoa; phylum Chordata; class Lepidosauria; order Squamata; family Lacertidae; genus Podarcis; species Podarcis raffonei. Next base: position 61,260,712 of record NC_070606.1, on the reverse strand, counting down.
GGGAGAAGGTTCTGACCTCCTTTGCCTGGTCCTCAGACCCTAGTTGGCACAAAGAGTCCTTAAGAAAGAGTACTTTGCAGAATGCTGCTTTTATTCTTAAAAGTCTTCTCCAACCACGACCGACAGCTTTTACAAACACCAAACGCAACCAGCTTTCTACCATCCATCCAACCAACCCACACCCACCACACTAACATTGACCACTCTATATATACAAGTACAATTTTGGTGAAAGGTTGCATGAGTCATTGTAGGCCGCTGACTCATGCTGACTTAGTTCTTTTAGCATTAAAGAAACAGCGGCCATTTTTTAGCTGTGATAGAGTGTTGGACTAGGCCATGGGTAGGCAAACTAAGGCCCGAGGCCAGATCCAGCCCAATCACCTTCTAAATCCAGCCCACAGATGGTCCAGCAATCAGTGTGTATTTACATGAGTAGAATGTGTCCTTTTATTTAAAATGCATCTCTGGGTTATTTGTGGGGCATAGGAATTTGTTCATCCCCCCAAAAAATATAGTCCAGGCCCCCACAAGGTCTGAGGGATGGTGGACCAGCCCCCTGCTGAAAAATATTGCTGACCCCTGGACTAGGACTTGGGAGTCCAGGATTTAAATCCCCACAAAGCCATGAAGCTTAATAGGTGACCTTGGGCTGGTCACTGTCTCTCAGTCTAGCCTACCTCACAGGGTTGTTGTGAGGATAAGATGAGGAGGATCACAGGGATAACCTTGAACTCCTTGGTGGAAAAGGTAATACATAAATGTAATAAATAAATAAATTTGCAGGTGTATATGATGGCATGGGTAGCTTTGATGTATCTGTCCAAGGTTCTGAGCAGAATTTCAGAAGTATAGTACAGTGGTACCTTGGGTTACAGATGCTTCAGGTTACAGATGCTTCAGGTTACAGACTCCGCTAACCCAGAAATAGTACCTTGGGTTAAGAACTTTGCTTCAGGATGAGAACAGAAATCGTGCGGTGGCTGTACGGCGGCGGCAGGAGGCCCCATTAGCTAAAGTGGTACCTCAGGTTAAGAACAGATTCAGGTTAAGAACGAACCTCCAGAACGAATTAAGTTCTTAACCTGAGGTACCACTGTAATCTGGAAGGCAAACGCAAGGCAGGGGATTTTCCACCCACCCCTACACACGCACGCTATCCATGCATTGAATACCTGCACGTATATCATATGTGCAAGTTACTGTTACTATAGTTTGGCAGATATTTAATTTACAGTTAATATCTATTTATGTTCCAAAGTCCATATTTGGGCAAAATGCATGCTATACTGTACATGTAAACAGTCAACACTGGCTATTTCCTTAACCATCACCAGGTTTACTTGACATTTCTGATTTCAGCCAAGTTCATATGTGCAGCCCGTGGGGTAAATGTATCTGTGTGATGGTAGCTGTGCATAGCAAGGCATGAAATGCTCCTTTGTAGGATGCTGACAGTTTTCAGTGCATGCAGCTATTCTTTCTTGCACTTGAAAGCCAGCCACAGAAAAAAGCTCTTAAAGTCATCTCTGTTCTTTCCACCTAAACGCAGCAACTAGGTCTTAATTTTGCATTTATACTGTGTGACAGCAGGCACAGCGCTGTGCCATCTCCCCTTGGAACATGCCTGTGCTTCAACCACCATAAATGCCACTTTAATACTTTTGAAGCCTTCCGCTGTAAATCTCCATATTAATCTCCGAGATTTACAGGAGCCCATTGTCTTGTGAAATGCACAGAATATAATATTTCATAATCCCACAACATAGTAAAGGGCACTAACTCCTAAATGATTATCTGTTAATCTTATTGTACTTTATTCCTGTCATTAGCTATTACTCTCAGCAGCCTAATGAAATAAAAAACAGAAGCAGAAATTAAGGAATGGCCGACTTGAGGCTGGAAACTTGGTATATCAAACGGTGCTCTGAATGGGCGGGGTTGGGATGGCATGGGAAGGGCAGACCAGCCGGACCCTGGAATGTAAGAACAGAAAAAGAGGCTTCCAGTAGCCTCTGATAACTGTTTTCTGGAAATGACTCTGGGGGCAGGAGCAGAACCACTGAAGCACATTGCCCCCACCTCCCTCCAGGAGGCTACTATGGCCAACTATATTGAAAGCTGCTGAGAGGTCAAGGAGAACGAGCAAGGTCACAGTCCCCCTGTCTCTTTCCTGCCAAATATCATCAACCAGGGCAACCAAGGAAGCTTCTGTGCCATGGCCAGGCCTGAAGCCGGGCTGGAATGGACCCAAGTAATCCATTTCCTCCATGCATGCATGCATGCATGCCTGAACCTCAACCACCACTACCTTCTCCTTGCCCAAAAGGGTTTGTGTCAGTCCTGATTACTGGCGTGCTAAGCTTTCATGTGAATAGACTAGCATACGTGGTGTGTGCACATGTAAATGTGACAGGATGAGCATTACGCATGGGCCACATCATGAAAGAAATCAAATCTTACAGATAAATGTCCCGTGCCTTTGATGGATGAATTGGCCTTGCATAATGCAACAGATCCAGTGGGATTTGCGTTATAAGCAAGTTTAATTTGCTGTGTGATTTATGATTAGAATTCATCTAATGTCGACCAGAAACCCCAGTATAGAATGTCTTACTGCTTGTCACAGCCTGTGATTAACCTGTGAAATGTTTTCATTTGGACCTAAATGAAGAAAGGGGCTCAGGGAGCTTTTCTTTGCCTGGAACTGATACAGAGACACTTTGTGAATAAATATTTTGGCTTTAGTAATCATCAGACATGACTTTGGGACTTCGGTTTCTCCTTACCATTGCATGATATGAAGTGGTGTGGTGGATCCAATAATAAGGTTTTGGGTGGCTGGGTTTCTAATAATACATAGCACATGTGCACACACACACACACACACACAGAGAGAGAGAGAGAGAGAGAGAGAGAGATTCATTTAAAAAGCTTACAATGGAAAATGAATTCACATATCATGCAAACATTATGGCTTTAAAGCATATTTTAAAAACTGGAAACACAATCACACAACACTTATTTGAAAAACGAAAAAGGTTTAAGGCTTTAAAACTAGTTCCCAAGATGTTATCAATGGATATTTTGCACATTCTGTTCTTCAAAGTCTACTTCTCCTCGCGCTTAAATTTAAGCAGATTCTAGAAAAGAAACTTATGTCTGCTCCATCTTGAAATCTCTTGATTTGGCAGAACTGCTCTACACATAGTCAAACTGATACATTTTCAGTTGTTCTACCTCTTTTTCACCACATGGGGCCCAACAAGCCTTAACTATGGAGGAATTACGGTGATTGTTAACCTTGGGAGCTGATATTTGAGTTTGGATATCTATGCTCTATATAAGGAATGAATGTGCAAATCTACCCCACGACTTCCAGACACAAACAAGAGTTAATACCTTCTAGGGCAGTAAGGTTCCTTTAAAAAAACAAAACCTACTGATCTAAAATTATGTGAATTTTGAATTTCTGACTGAGGCATGGGGATTCAGAATAAACTAGTTTCTGTTGAAATACCTTCCATTTCATCTAATTTTAGTTTAAAAAGATTTAAAGAGCCACCTTTATTGCTTTAAAAACTTGTGGACTGAAAATATGGTCTGAAAACCTGTAAATGGACAGAGAGGTTAATGACAGCCCAGAACATGTACCAGACAGCCCATTTTAAGAGCCAAATGCCCCCTTGTCAGTCTTCCAAATCTTGTTTCCAGTTTTAAAACATTAGCACTTCTTATCTTGCTGTTGTTAATTGTGGAGTTTAAAAGCCCCTTCCTCTGACAGAAGAACAGAGTCTTTTAAATCTAAAAAGTTTGTCATGCCATCATTGGCAGTGGATGAGAAGAGCATCAAGGTGCACCTGTTACAAGTTCTACAACTCCTCAACTAGAGGATCTTTCTTTATAAATTTCTATCTTACACAAACAGAACCCTTTTAAGTGCAGCGGAGTTTAGCAGGATTTTCAGAAAATTACTTGTCTAGCTGAAGTAACACTGCTTTGGGGGTAACATGTGCACTTTTGGTCCCCACCTTCCACTCAGCTCTAACCTGTGAGGTAACACTGACTTTCCCAGGACATACCAGAATTAGAGAAGCCACCCCAGTTTCTGATTTGATCCTCAAATGTCCCATTTTCCTCCTCCATTGCCACTTCTGAGCTCAGGGAGGAAGATGAACCAGCGCTTGTGGCCAGCATTTTCATGTGAGTCAGCTGGCTCCCGTGAGATCACGACATCCTGATTTTCATAAGAGTAATGTTGGAAGGTACGTAGATATGTTTTCAGCAAGTGACAAAATACCAGGTGCCTGTATGACTTCAACAGGAATGGTGTCCAAAATACCGGGCCTCTAACCTTGCTTCACATAGAAACTAAATGAATATAAGATAATTATGGGACAGTTAGAGGAGGGTTTCTTGGCATGATCACAGTGATCTGTGATGTGTGTGTGAAGGACAGGATGGTCCCTTCAGGTAACCTGGTCTTAGATGGTTTGGGACTTTATGCCTTAACGCTAATACCTTGAATTTAGCTTGGCAAGATACTGACAGCCAGTGCAGAGCTTTCATCACCATCGTAATATGCTGATGTGGAGCTGTTCTGACCAAAAGTCAGGCTGCAGCATTCTGCATTTTTTGACAATAGTGGATTACAAGAGCTGTTGGCCTGAGTCCATATGAGTCAGATTCATATGTGCCCACCTTTAAGTGCAGCAGAGCTGCTGAAAAGCAATTTTAATCAAAACATCAATAACTTGCTTTGTGTGTTTTCTGCAGCCTCCTATAAACATGCAGGAACATGTCTACTATCTAGAGATGAATAATTCCATGGCATTTTAATAGACATTTTCATGCATTGTAGCAATAGCGAAGGGTACCACTACCACTAAACTTTTAGTGGCAGTGGTGAATTGAACACGCCTAATTTATTTATATAGATTTTCAAAAAGATGTGAAAAGGTGCCTTCTCTTTCCACTGGGTCACCCATCCCAAAGTAATCGGCACCAGCGGGGCTGCACAAAGCTGCGTCTTTACTAGCAATCTGCGGTTAAGATGAAACCTCCCCTTATTGATCACAAGCACTTTCAATCAACTCAAATAATAAGAGGAAAGAAGGTCTGAATTTTTAATACGGCAAAATTGCCGAGGGTGAGTGCAAGGGTGTTGCTGATATAGATAGCAGCATCCACCCAAAGTAATAGTTTAATATGTTTATGGCAGCACTAATATCTAGCTGACTGCTCTTTTTTCCTTCCTGGTGCCTGGGTTCAGGGATTTACTGCTGCTATGCATGTATTGCCTTGGCTTTTCACGGTGTAAAACAGTTGCATCTCTTCAATGTTCCTAAACTGCGTGTGGTGCTTCACCCTCAACAGTACTGAGTGTCTCAGGTTGGGGGGGGGGGAGGGAGAGAAATCTAAGCTCTTAAATCTCTATGCAGGTTGGACCTCTGTGTGTGCGCACATGTATCTCATTCATGTTTCACTATAAGGGAAATGCCATTAATTAAGTACAGCATCTTAGCACTAGTGAAGAGGAGCTTTTCAGGCAAAATTGTGAGAGCCCTTGAAAAAAAATTGGCATCTGCTTTACTGCTTATGCCAATGCAAGTAAAGCCGTTATGAGAGGGTTCTTGATACAACAGGATGCAATAAAGAAAAGAAGCCAAAATGAAAAGAAAGATAAAATATTGGAAAAAATAAAAGATAGTGAGAAGAAATTGAGAGCAAAACCAAAGTCGCAAGAGATTTTGAAAGAAATAAAGCTATACCAAGTACAATATATGAAAATGATGAATCAGGAAATAGAATGGAAAATTAAACAAATGAGACAAAAGACATTTGAATCAGCTAATAAATGTGGGAAGTTGCTAGCGTGGCAAATGAAAAAAAGACAAAAATTAAATACTATTACAAACCTAGAAGTGGAAGGAAGGAACACACAGAACCCAGCCGAGATTAAAAAATGTTTCCAGAGGTACTTCAAACAATTATACACACAAGGGCCGCAGAAAGAAGTTGACATAGATCGATTTTTGAAGATAAATGGATTACAAAAAATTCCTCAAGAAAGTAAATTAATGTTGAACTGTAAAATATCTGAACAGGAAATAGAAGATGCCATTCAGAACATGCAATTGGGCAAATCTCCAGGACCAGATGGACTGACTTCAAGATATTACAGAACTTTAAAACAATGGTTAGTACAACCTTTAAAAGAAGTCTGTAATGAAATACTGGAAGGGAAAAAGGTACCAGAATCGTGGAAAGAAACATATATTACACTTATACCGAAAACAGAAACTGAAAAAACTCAGCTTAAGAACTACCGCCCCATATCACTACTTAATGTGGATTACAAAATTTTTGCAGATATTTTGGCTAAGAGATTTAAAAAAGTGTTGATGGAAGAGATTCATAAAGACCAAGCAGGCTTTCTTCCGAGTAGACATTTGTCTGATAATTTGAGGAATATAATTAACATCCTGGAAAAGTTAGAAGTGAATATTAACACCAAAGCAGTTCTAATATTTGTAGATGCGGAGAAAGCCTTTGACAATATTTCTTGGAGTTTTATGAAGAAAAATCTACAGGGGATGGGGGTGGGAGAAGGATTTGGAAACGGTATAAGTGCAATTTACTCTGAACAAAAGGCCAAGTTAATTGTTAATAATGAGGTGACGGAGGAATTTAAGATAGAGAAAGGGAAACGACAAGGTTGCCCAATTTCCCCATTGCTTTTTATATCAGTCCTGGAGGTTTTGCTGAATATGATTAGAAGAGATCAGTTAGTTAAAGGTATACAAGTCGGAGCTAAATAGTATAAATTGAGAGCATTTGCAGACGATTTAGTACTGACATTACAGGAACCAGAATCTAGTACCAAAAGAGTTTTGGAACTGATTTAAGATCTTGGTCAGGTTGCTGGATTCAAATTGAACAAACTAAAAACAAAGGTTTTGGGGAAAAATTTAACAGAGAATGAAAGAGAGAGGTTTCAGAATGAGACAGGTTTAACAGTGGTTTAAAAAGTGAAATACTTGGGGATTAACATGACAGCCAAAAACGTGAATTTATTTAAAGATAATTATGAAAAATGTTGGGCGGAAGTGAAAAAAGACTTAGAAATTTGGTCAAACTTGAAGCTTTCACTGCTAGGCCGTATAGCTGCGATAAAGATGAATGTATTGCCAAGAATGTTATTTTTGTTTCAAGTATTGCAAATTGTAGACAAGATGGACTGTTTCAAGAAGTGGCAGAGAGATATTTCTAGATTTGTCTGGCAGGGCAAGAAGCCCAGAATAAAATTTAAAATACTAACTGACGCAAAGGAAAGAGGTGGATTTGCCCTGCCAGACCTTAAACTGTATTATGAATCAGCAGCTTTCTGCTGGTTGAAAGAATGGCTACTCCTTGAGAATACAGACATTTTGGATTTGGAAGGTTTTAACAATGTATTTGGTTGGCATGCATATCTGTGGTATGATAAGGTCAAAGCACATAAAGCATTTAAAAATCATATTGTTAGGAAAGCACTATTTAATGTCTGGATAAGATATAAAGATTTATTTGAAAACAAAACCCCAAGGTGGTTATCACCAATGGAAGCAAAGGCCTTGAAAAAACTCAATATGGAGGCCAAATGGCTGAAATATTGGGAAATTTTGGAACAAGCAGGAGACAAATTGAAATTGCAGAGTTATGAAAAACTAAAGAATAAAGTGCGAGATTGGCTTCATTATTATCAAATAATGGAGGCATATAATCAGGACAAAAAAATTGGATTCCAGGTGGAAAAATCAAAATTGGAAACAGAACTGTTAGAGCCCAAAACTAAGATTTTGTCAAGGATGTATAACTTGCTGTTGAAATGGAATACTCAGGATGAAATGGTAAAATCTGCTATGATTAAGTGGGCACAAGATGTTGGACATAATATGTTCGCTGACTGGGAACAGTTATGGACCACAGGTATGAAGTTTACGGCATGCAATGCCTTAAGAGAGAATATTATGAAAATGATATACAGGTGGTACATGACCCCAGTCAAGCTGGCAAAAATTTATCACTTGCCTGATAACAAATGTTGGAAATGTAAAGAAACAGAAGGTACATTCTTTCACCTTTGGTGGACGTGCCCAAGGATTAAGGTTTTCTGGGAGATGATATATAATGAATTGAAAAAGGTATTTAAATATACCTTCTTGAAGAAACCAGAGGCCTTTCTTCTGGGCATAGTCGGCCAACAGGTGCTAAAGAAGGACAGAACTTTTTTTATGTATGCCACAACAGCAGCAAGAATACTTATCGCAAAGTATTGGAAGACACAAGACCTACCCACCCTGGAAGAATGGCAGATGAAGGTGATGGACTATATGGAATTGGCAGAAATGACCGGCAGAATCCGAGACCAGGGAGAAGAGTCGGTGGAAGAAGATTGGAAGAAATTTAAAGACTATTTACAGAAATATTGTAAAATTAATGAATGTTAGAATGATGTTGGATTAAAAGTTATGTGGTTTTTAGCTATAATGCTATAAGGAGTATGAAAAAATGGACTATTAACAAGCAAAAATCTAATGTTATATTGTTTTAAGATTAAAGATTAGGATAAGCAAAGAGGGGAAGGATTTGCTGAACTGACAAATTAAACTGGAATACAAAAAGGGAGGTTAGAGGAGGTCCGGGAATTAAGTAAATGAAAGAATGTAATGGAAAGATGGAACTGTTTTTTATTTGTATTTTTCTTTTTCTTTTTTCATTTTGTAAAACTTTAATAAATATTTTATAAAAAAAAGAAAAGAAAAAAAATTGGCATCTGAAGAATGAAAGAAGTGGTTCTGGTGATTTTAAAAAGCTGACTTTAAAAGGGTACGTTGTTTTAAAAGGGACCATAACACAAAAGGAGGAGTAAAGGAACTTTGAGGTCCTTTATGCTCTCATAGCTCCATTCGCCTTCGGCAGACTGACTCCGTCTCCCTCTCTTTCTCAGTCTGTCTTTTCTCTCATCCCATCCACCCCCCCCCTCACTGGAATGTTTCATGTGTTCCTTAGTTTTCAGATCCAATAGCCTTATAGATGTTTTGGGTTTATCTGTGAAATGCAGGACATCTCAGCTTTTCTGTTATTATTAGTACAATGAGCAGCAATCACAATTATTATTGTTTATCTCTCTCCCCATCCACCCACTCAATTTTATCCAGAGATGTAGATGAATAAGACTCTGGCCACATTTACACCGTGCATTTAAAGCACTATGACACCATTTTAAACAGTCATGGCTTCCCCCCAAAGGATTCTGGGAGCTGTAGGTTGTTAAAAGGGGGTTAAGAGCTGTTAGCAGATCTCTATTTCCCCTCATAGATCTACAATTCTTAGAGTTCCCTGAGAAGAGGGATTAATTGTTAAACCATAGAATTACAGAGTTGGAAGAGACCCCAAGGGTCATCTAGCAATGCAGGAATCTCAACTAAAGCATCCATGACAGATGACCATCCAACCGCGGCTTAAAAACCTCCAAGGAATGAGAGTCCACAACCTCCTGAGGGGGACCGTTCCACTGCCAAACAGCTCTTACTGTCAGAAAGTTCTTTCTTGTAACTTCTTGTAACTTGAAACCATTGGTTCGAGTCCTACCCTCCAGAGCAGGAGAAAACAAGCTTGTTCCCTCTTCCATGTGGCTGCCCTTTAGATATTTGAAGATAGCTACCATATTACCTCTCAGTCTCCTCTGTTCCAGGCTAAACATACCCAGATCTTTCAATTGCTCCTCACAAGGCCTGGTTTCACAAAGCTCACCTGGAGGTTGGATTATGTTGTATCTTAATGGGCACTAATTCTGATTTGTTCACGGAGAGGTTATATGCCAATGAGCATTCATCCTGATTTGCTTGTGGGTGTTTAGATGTCTTCCTGTTCATCATTCATTCAACCCACACACTTCTATGCACTTCCCTGTCACTTACCTAACTGCAAAGCAGCTTTGTTGTGCTAGAGTGACAGAGCGCTTCAATATGCTTTAATTGCACAAACCCAAATTTCCCACATGTGTTTGAATCCCTCCCTACTAGCCATTTGGAGGTGACTTTGGTTTACAATGACTCAAAAGGTTGAATTACAACCCACTTCCCTGAGCCACTTTCTGCAGAAATTAGAGATACAGAAGACCTGGAACCAAGTCAGAGGAAAGGGGACATTGTGGAAGTGGGTTGGGGAGAAAAGGAACAAGCAGGGGAAAGGTTAAGGAAGGGGTGGTTGATCACTCAGTCCACATCACATTTGTACGTGTTCAACCATAAATCTGTTCTGCTGCCATTAATCTGAAAGGTATTTTTAAAACCCACATGAAAACTTGCATTTAATGAGATATTTCCTCTCAAAATATGCATTTCTAAACTACTGTATGCATTTTTTTTACACTTTATTTGCTGGAGAACTGCATTGCAAAATTCAGAGACATGCGAATTTCAAAGGCTTGCTGTGTTGTTTTTATTTTATTATTTTTTAAATAAAATTTACACACTGTTTGATTGTAAAAAAAAAAAGTTCAGCAATGTTAAAATCAATAATAATCTAAAAACCTATCAAAATGTGCACCAGCACTCTACATCTTTGGGTAAGGTAAAGGGGACCCCTGACCATTAGGTCCAGTCATGGCCGACTCTGGGGTTGCGGCACTCATCTCGCTTTACTGGCCGAGGGAGCTGGCGTACAGCTTCCAGGGCATGTGGCCAGCATGACCAAGCCGCTTCTGGCGAACCAGAGCAGTGCAAGGAAACGCCATTTACCTTCCCGCTGGAGTGGTACCTATTTATCTACTTGCACTTTGATGTGATTTCGAACTGCTAGGTTGGCAGGAGCTGGGACCGAGCAATGGGAGCTCACCCCGTCGCAGGGATTTGAACCGCCGACCTTCTGATCGGCAAGTCCTGATCGGCATCCCACATCTTTGGGTAGGCTTGTCTAAACAAAAAGGTTTTCAGCAGCTGCTGAAAAAAATACAGTGAAGGCACCTGTCCGACATCAAGAGACAGGGAGTTCCAAAGTTTAGGTCCAAAATAAACTAGGGTATGCCAGGGTAAAGTATGCATAGATGTGCATATGTTAGTGAAAATAATATCTAAAAATGAATTGTATTAGGCAAAATTGCTTACAAAATGTGTATATGAGGAGAAATGTACACTAAAATGCTGAGGAATGTTTGTGAAGCAAAGCAAGGCTCAGGACTAACTACACTGACTGCACTGATACCAAAAGGCCTGCCTATGTTCCAAACATACAGCCCACAGAAAGTAGAATCCAAGCTTTTAAGGTAGGCCCACTTTTCAAGAGCTGTCAGGATGATGTATATGTGTACTCAGTCTGTTATGCCTCTCTCTACAGCACGAGGACACTAAATTCCTAATGAAAACGGTAACTGAGTTGGCAGTTGGGAGAAAAATACATTTGACAGAGCTTTCCCTATGTAGATAAAAAGAGGTGCTATTCTGCCTGCCGAAATCCTAATAAACATTGATTTTATAACACAGGAACTCGTCCACTGGCCAAAGCTGCCTGTAAAACTTTTATGTCACCACTATTGCTGAATCCTGTCTGGAAGTGTACATTTTATAGAGTTGATTTTTATCCCCTAAATTGCGTTCAATGAATTTTCCAGCAAGTAGACATTCCAAATTAGTTTCCCTTTTCAGCCACCTGCATTTCTGAAGGTGAAATGCCTTTGCTTCCTGCAAACTACCTGTGCTGGCAGCATTCAGGCTGCTGCCGGTGATCTATTTTACATTTGATAGCTTCTGATGCATTCCTCTGGACAGCACATGTGTTATATCCCTTTAGCTGTGATGGTATCAGGAGCCCCATTATGGTGAACAGTGTGTATACATGTGGAGAAGGTGATAAAGCCTTTTGCAGCTTAACTGGGACTCCAAAATGGGCTCCGAGAGCCAGATCAAGGGTTTCTAGGTTACTGGCAGGTTCTTGTGCATTTCCTCCGATAACTCAGTTGGTGAGAGTGTACTGCTGATAACACCAAGGTCACAGGTTTGATTCCCCCGATGGGAAAGCTGCATATTCCTGCATGACAGGGGGTTGGACTAGATTATTCTTTGGGTTCCCTTCCAACTCGACCATTCTATGATTCTATCTATGATTCTATGATTCTATGATTCCATGACTATTACCCAAGGCGTGATGTGACAGGACATCTACCCAAGGAAGCGTTGCATGCAAAAGCCTGCTGTTAGAACGGCAGAAAGTGCAAATGTGCTGACCTCATTCTGTGCCACGTCCCCATTCATATTTAATCCGTGATGGATCCTCACAGATTAATAATTGATGCAGCTGATTGAGCTTTGTCTTTTTGTTTTTGATGCCTGGCTAGATCAAACGCATGAATTTCATTCTGAAGTGCGCAGACTGTTGACAAATAAAATGGAGAGTTTGTTTTAAAGTTAAATTGCAACCATTTATATGAAAATGCCTTAGGTTGCTCGTGCCCCCCTCCCCTCTTCTGCACAACTATATTTTATAGCGCATCCATATTTTATGCAAATATTGGTTGCAGACATACCGCAGAAAGCCATACATACATTACAAACATAGATTTCTTATGAAACAAACATGAATTGCCTGGCATCTGAGCGACAGTAATGCCTGATTAGCTGCTGTACTATTTAATATTTGATGTATGCTTCATGATTATTCAAAAACAGTGCAAGGAAAACTCAGGATGGTCCGCTGAAGCTACTACGTCTTCTAGCCGAATCACTCAAAACTCAGGACACATCCCCTTCGCCAGCATTTAGAAGCAAAGTTGCTTTAGTGAGGCTGCCAGGAAATAGCAGAGCCAGCCTGTTTACTCACAGCTTGGGTAGCAAACTGTAGCAATTGAGAATCATCCAAATTCAGCAGCAGGAAGCAGTTGTGCCTAAGGAATAATCTAGGGAAAGGTTCCCTAATACTTTCCAAATATCTGCAAATATTGCAGTGTTTACATATCTTCTGTTATGTCTGAAAATTACCCTTTGCAAATCCAGAGTTTCCATAGAGTTAGACTTTAAAAATAAGACTGTACTGGTGATGTGAATTATTATTATTATTATTATTATCATCATCATCATCATCATCATCATCTGGGCAGCTGTGCGCATTACTTTTCTTAAAGAGTATTAAACTTCTGCGGTACAACACATAAGCTGTATCTACACATGTACAAGTGTCTGTGTGAAAGGGTTACACTTGTTGATATGTACAGCTCTGCTTTATGTGAACATGAGTACACAGATTACACACTTGTCAAATGCAACATGTGAACACACTTCTGTACAACACCAGTTCACCTATCTTTCTCCAGCATCCCTATCCAGGGTCATATCCACACTATATATTTAGAGCACTATAGTACCACTTTTGGCAGTCAAAGTGTAGCTCCCAACATTCTCTGTGGCTGTTAAAGTAGCACAACAGTATTTTAACTGTACCGTGTGGATGGGACCCAGGTTGGACATAGACCAACATAAGCTCAGAGCTCATGCCACTTGATGAAGCAGGAGGAAGGCTGGGCTGAGAAATGGAAAGCATATATAGACCTTTCATTCTTCATACCAAATAGATGTAGTAAGTGCCCATGTGGCAACAGAAGAGGGAGGGAGTACAGCCTTGGTAAACATATGAGCAGCAGTGGATTGGGATATCGTGACATCGTCCTGGTGGTGGCGCCACACTTGTTGGGATGGAGTGGTGATGACAAAGTCAGGGGAGCTGGCAATCCTGCAGGTATGCATATACAGTGGTACCTCAGGTTACATACGTTTCAGGTTACATACGCTTCAGGTTACAGACTCTGTTAACCCAGAAATATTACCTTGGGTTAAGAACTTTGCTTCAGGATGAGAACAGAAATCATGCAGTGGCGGCACAGCGGCAGCAGGAGGCCCCATTAGCTAAAGTGGTGCTTCAGGTTAAGAACAGTTTCAGGTTAAGAACAGACCTCCAGAACGAATTAAGTTCTTAACCCGAGGTACCACTGTACCTGCAAAGCTCTGCAACCAACCCAGAGCTCCCTGACCTTGCTGCTGCCACCTTACCCAATTCCCATCTCAAGGAGCCCAGCACTGCTGTCTGGGGGAGAATGCCACTGCCTCTGTCCTTCCTCATATGTCACCACTGCAAACGAGGATCTGCCTCTATGAATCACAGCGCCTGTGAGAGGAAAGCCCATGTCTCTGCTTTGTTTTGTTTTAATTATTATACATTGGCAGGCTGGAGGAAATTTGCCTTGAGCTATAAGCTCAGGATGTGATGCCACAATTACTGTACTGATTCACTACAAAGTGAACTGAAGAGTCCCTCAGGGAGATACACCAGGGAGCTGCAATGTCCCTTGTCTGCCTGTCACACATTTGCCCAGTGTTTGGAGATGTGTGTTTACATGGATGAGGAAGGGATATGAGTTCACCATTGGGCTGGGGGCAGGGGAATTAGAATCGGTTTGCATTTTAGGACAAACTAATGTGCAGTTCTCAATCAGTGTACAAGCTGAAACACAGCCACCCTTTGAAATGTGCATTTCTCTGAATTTTGCAATGTATTCCTCCGGCCAGGTAATGTGCACAAAAATGCATTTACTAGGGTAAAGTGTTCACATGAATGTCTATGTTTCTGAAGGTAGCATTAGAAATGCATTTTCTTTGGGAACTTGCTTTGCAAAATTGTGTACTTTGCAGTCGAAATCTTGATTTTTAATGAGGACTTTAAAAAATCACAAACTGATATTGAAATGAGGAGCACTGAAAAATGAGGAACTGAGAGAAACCAAAACTGAGTCACCCATCCCTAGTTCACAGTATTCTGGCTAGTGATGGGATTTTCTGATAATCCTGATGTCAAAGTACACCTGATACCTTCAGTATACAGCTTTTGACAAATGCTGAAGACATACCTCTTTACCCTGGCTTCTGACATTCGAGATGCGTATTTTTAGGTCTTACCTTATTTCTGCAATTGTTAGTTGCTTTAAACTGTTTTTAATATTGTATTTTAATTGTTGTAACCCACCCAGGGACCTTGGGTGAATGACAGGTAAATTATTACACTTCTTATATGCATTTCTGTGCACATAATATTAGACCCATACTCATATATACCCCACATTTCCTGCATAGAAACAGAAGCAGACAACAATGCATATCACTGCATAAAAATATTAATACTCATAAATTATGTTGTAGAAATACAGTGCAGCATGCGGCTTAACTCTGCTTTACAGAATAAAAGTGATATATGCAGTTTTGCATATAATTTTGGTATGATTAATTAAAAAAAAATACACCCAACATAGAAAGAGTTTCTCAGACATAAGTGGTCACTCAGCACAAGAGACAATTCAATGCGAGCAAATTCAGTTGGGTCAGAACTGCCAGATTCCACATAGAAATCTGTTTAAAATGGTTCCCTCATCTATCCCTAACTGGATCTCTGAAAGGCTGTTGCCTGTGCCACCATTGCAGATGTTAAGTGTAATTTGTTTGGGGTAGGTTGTTTTATTACGCATTTAACTTAGGTGCAATGCCCCTGGTGTAAAGGTAAATACCATTAAGAAACACAGAAGTGCCAGCAAAAGCCTCTTCGGGTTACATGGGAATTGCTGTGCTTCTTCCTTAAGTTTTATATAAGTACAGATAGGCTTGGCTGATACCATTAAGGGTCATTATGTGGAAACAGATTGGAGTCAAACAATTTGTTGCCTTGTTTTGCCTATTCCATAGATTGTGTTGATATAGCTGCAATAACAGCACTGTTTACTTTAGCAGATCATTACTGAGGCCTATCATGAAATGCTTTGGCCCTTTAAACTTTATTACCAATTTATATTACTTACATTATTTTGTGGGGCAGTCATTCCCCAAAGTGTTATATTCCCATTAATTTCTTTTGTCTAATGCATGCTTTACATTGCAAAACATGAAGCAACGGTCATATTTCTACTTTATGGTTGCTCATTCTTCAACTCCTGGTGCAGCAGATTAAACGGAGACCTCTCTGTTCATTTTGGAACCGAGTCTCTCTCCACGGTGAATTGCAGTTGCCAAAGTCTGTGGATTTCAGAGAGTCTACTGTTGTTCAAGGACACAGGCGCATGCTTCATATGAATACGCTGCAGGAAGATGCTCTCAATTTGAAAAAAAGGCAGGTAACCTAAGCTGTGACTTCCATTCCTTTTGCTCTTTCAACTGATGATATTCCACAGCTACATGTGAAGATTGTAGGGCAAGAACAAGCTAAGCTGGGCTCCTGCAGGCCAACACCAATGGCGTGATGCAAGCACTGGCACAGTACCTCCACCTGACAAATGTGCAGGTGGGCAGAAATGCTACCAGGAAGATCTCTGCCAGAAGCAATCAGTGGAAGACCCTGGAATAGGAGGGTTCTGGGAACTGGGATCAGAAGGGGATAAGATGGCCTGGGATCTATTAGATCCTCAATTGGTTTTTACTTCCATCATGGGATAGTATAGACCAGCACTTGATCACTGTGTTAGCTCCAGGCTGGCATAACAATTTATTGAGATATTCCCCAATTTACTTGTGAAATAATAATAATAATAATAATAATAATAATAATAATAATATCTTACTTTATCAGGGAGCGATCAACCTAACTTTTGCAAATACAAGAGACTCTCTTTCCTGACTTGCTAATTATTCAAAGTTTTTTTGATGCATCTCATACCATGCTGGTAGACAAATGCAACCTGCAACAAATAGTTGCAAGTATGAGATGTTTCTGTTCAGGGTTCCAGGCAGTCAGGCAGCAAGACATATCCTCCTCCAGGGCTGCACAGACACCATACATTTAAAGCACATTCTCCCCCCCCAAAAAAATTTCTGGGAACTGTTATTCCTTAGGGTGTTCGGAATTGTATCTCTGTGAGAAGTAAACTACAGATCCCAGGATTCTTTGGTTAGGGGAATGTGCTATATTTATATTTATATTTATTATTTATATTATTTATATTCCACCCTTCATCCAAAGATCACAGGGCGGTTAACAACATAAAAATACATAATATACATACATATTATGTTATACATAATATAACAACAACAACAGCCTATAACCCCCCTCCCACAAACATATTTAAAAGGCCAAAGGCCTGGGATAAGAGGATTTTTTTTGCCTGGGACCTAAAGATATGTAATGAAAGCACTGGGCGAGTCTCTCTAGGGAGAGCACCCCACAGGTGGGGAGCCACCACAGAAAAGGCTCGTTCTCATGCTGCAATGAGCTTCTTATTCGGACATTGTTCCTTTCACTTCAGACCAGGAGGTCAGAAAATATGGCATGCAGCCCAGTCATTTGAGAGCCACAATCTCCCCTCAAGTGCTTAGACTCAGCAGAAGCCTTTTAAGTCCACTCCAGCACATAGAAATGTGCAAAAATAACTTCCCCCACAACACAGAGCAGATGTCTTGCCATAGTTTCATCTACTGTTTCATCAATAAATTTTACAGATATCTTGGATAATGAATTCCAGAGGAGTAATCTGCTTGCTAGCACAGGACTCTGAGGAATATCTTTGTGCAATGAAATCTGCCCCACCCCCACGCACCCTGAGGAACATCTCTGTGAGGCTTGGGATGCACTGGGCCTGCTACTGTTGACAGTAAACTTCCTTTCACTTTGCGTTTGACTAATTTATTTTGTTTTGCATTGTGGACCCTCCTCACTTGATTAAAAATCCGTCCGTCTGCCCTGTATGTGTCTGCATAAACTTTTTGGCCTGTTTGAAAATGTTGTGCCACATGTCTGAGAGTAAGACTGCCTTTTGCTTAGAGACTAATGCTTCCTCCATTCTTGTCCTCCACACATAAATTCTGCCGCAGGAAAACCATCACGGAGCCAGCCTTATCAAACAGAAGCAGAGACCCTTTGGTAGCAAGCCTCTCTCTCCATTTCAGAGATTCCACTTGGCTCTTCTGTAGCTGCCTTGGATATTAAAAAATGAAAGCCACTAATAATTTTAAGCTCTTTAATGCATCCTACAGCATTGTGAGCAATAGAAAATTTCCCCTAAAAAGAAGGGGGAAGTGGAGAGGAAACCATGAAGGCAGCCTTTTCATCTTCTAAACTGATTTTATTACGGCAGTAACAAGAGCAATTTCAGTTAAAAGGCTCTTGTCAGGCAACAGTAACTGTAGATTATGGCTGCCTGAGAAACAGTCTCAGCCAAACACAAATTTTGGGATTACTGTTTTTTGGGATATATTTTTTTAGAGCATTTACTGTGGAAAGAAAAAAAGGGGGGTAGATACTTTCCACTGAATATAGCCAGATTTTTATCTTAATGTATAACAAAGTCAGTTAATTAAACCACAGGTGGTCAAGGCTACCAGAACTTATTTTTGATAACAGCAAAGAGATTTCAGATCTCTCTCTCTCGCTCTCTCTCTACCTTGTTCTCAACTCCCTGCCCCAGTACGTTATCAGCCATGCTGTTAAAAAGCTGGCATCCTCCAAGGGAAAATAGATGCAACAACATGACCTTAGCTGAGCTCATGTTCAGGAAACCTGAGCAGTCACAGAACTTCCAGTTTCTCCTCCAGAGCAATGGCAGCCCAATTAGAAGCCATGTTAGGTGTAAGAAGCCAGGCAGAGGGCAATGCGATGGCATCTCATGTATCCCAGTTCCAAACACAGGAGCTTTTCCAAAAGGGGGCTGTCAGGTGCATTCTTCTGCCTTAGCTCTAAGGCTGAAGAATTTACATTTTGAATATCAAAGTTGATTTATACAGCTATGTAACTATAATACTTATCACTGTGGAAAAAAAGATAGAGACTTCACTTTGATTTTATTCGGACCCATAAATCATTCTTCCATTTCCCCCCGAAGCCATTTTGATCATATTTCCTACCCAAATACCTATCTGACATATTAATGTGCAGCTTTGCTCTACCACAACAGTAAAGATGCAGGAGGCATATGCACAAGCAGTTTTTATGTCTCCCCCGCCTCCTTTCTTCACCCCCCTCAACCTTCCTCTTTTTTTCTTTTTTGCTAAGTGGATGGGAAATTAGACATCTTGTCTAGGTTATGCGGTGGTAAACATTATCAAGTCACTTTGTGGGGTCTCTCCCCAAACAAAGGATTTTGAAGATAAATATATATATTTTTAATGAGGGCTATAGAGATTTCCAGTTCCGGAAGGATAGTGGGGAAGAATCTGTAACTCTGGCAGAGCACATATGTTGCATGCAGAAGACTCAGACTCAAAGCCAGGGGGCAGGTTGGGGTGAGAAAGGCTGATATTCAAGCAATCCATGTCTGCATCTGGAATGGAAGATTGAGTTTGGGAGAAGATAGCAAACATTCAGATGAGCTGTTTTGGGTGCTATGCAGGTTTCAGGTTGTAGCGAATTTCCTGGGAGGGAGAAACACAATCAGTTCATTAAGTTAGCTTCATAGCTGAGTGTGTCTTTGGCTTCCCACCTTGAAATCCAACTCTTCTGTCATTGTATCTTATAAGGAGAAGGATGGTTGGAAGTGGCTCTCTTGGCTGTGAGTCCTGGAAGACCTGCTCCCTGCCTTGCAGGCATTTTTCCCACCTGGCTTGGGAGGGTGGGACCTTGACTGACTCCAGCTACGAAAAGCTGAAGCGACTGAACAGACTTTTGGGTTGGGGTCTAGTTTAGGGGGGGGTTATTGCTGTTGTTATTGCCATAATTGTTGAAGATGTTTAAAATTGGCGCAGGCTGGGTGCAGGCAGTTAGTGACTGTGCCATGTGCCAGCCCCTCTTCAACTTGGGAATTGCAGTTGTCCTATCAGACAGTCCTTGGGTCTGCAGCTGCAGTTGCTGAATGCCAAGTTAGCTCTGAGTAGGACCTCCCTCATCTATGATCTGATTATGGATGAGGAGGCCAATCTGGTCGGTATCACTGAGATCTGGGTAGGTGAGCAGGGTGGAGTTGGTCTCTCTCAGCTGTGTCCTCCTGAGTACTCAGTGCATCATCAGGGCAGACTTGAGAGTTGCTGTGGTCTACAGAAATTCCATCTCTCTCTCTCTCTCTCTCTCTCTCTCTCTCTCTCTCTCTCTCTCTCTCTCTCCAGGTTCTCTGTACAGTTTGGGGCTTTACAGTGTTTGTTCCTGGCACCGCCCAGCAGTTTCCCTGCCTGAGCTGACAAAGCTAGTCTCAGAGATGGTGTTGAGGGCTCCCAGACTGCTGATCTGGGAGGGACTTCAACATTCATGCTGATGTGACTGACTGTGGGGTGGTTCAGGACTTCATGGCTGCCATGATGACCACGAGGCTGTCCTAACATGTCACTGACCCAATGCATGTGGCAGGCCACACTCTGGACCTTGTTTCTCAACTGGGCAGGAACAGCATGAACTGAAATGATGACCCTAAGATTCACCAGGTTCTCAGTAAAATCTCTACTCATGAGCAGTCCTTTGTTCCTTGAAGCCTCCCTCCCAGGCTACAAAATGCCCACTATCATGCAAATTTCCAAGATGGGAACTGTTATTATAGACTCCCCTTGTCAATCATTTCCCCCTCCCCTCAGGTTACGGGATCAAGGAAGGTTGGAGCCTTTAAATTTCCCACCCCCAGAAAGAGATCTGCCATTCTGCAGATAAGCCATGGAAGATACCTATGCTTGAGGCACTTGCCAACACTTCAAATTAACCCTATATTCTCCACATGAACAAACCAGAAAACTATGCATCCCCTTGCCAGATGCAGCAAGACATACAGGTAGGACATACTTTTCCATACGATGCACAGATATGTAACCAAGCAGTTCAGTTCCTTCACAATCTCATACAGAAAATGCATTCTTCTCTGTATAAGAAATGTCATATCAGTAGTGTTTGATCTGTGATGTCCACCATACAAGCCATCACTTGATACTGCACTCACCAAATGATGATTTGGATGCCCTGGGTATTTGCACAAAGAAGCTGAGAGATAACATGAGAGATAACATGTGTGCCTACACAGAGGCCTCTTCTCTACTCCAATGTGTCTACCACCTCTATTAAACTCTGTGAGCGTGAGAGGCCACGAGTGCCAGTGATAGCCAGCAAGCTAGGCCTGCTTGCAAATAGATTTGAAAATGTGTGCAAGCCCATTTTCAAAATTCACAGAAGTGCCTTTGAAAAATGTGACCTGCATTATCATTTTCCATTATTACCCTCTATGACCCTCACGGGTATAGACTGAAGGACATGCAAAGTCTGAGAAGACAGAGTCTGAATGTCTAAGCAAGTTGCAGGTGCTTTTAAAGTAACTTTCAAAAAGCTAAATACAATTCTCTGATGTTTAGTTTTAAAGAAGTGTTCCCTTGCATGACTAGTTTTATGCGGGAGAGAATTTTTAATGCTGAGTTATAAACCCCCAGAGGAGTGTTGCTAATAAAAATGCTGACAGACCCTTAACTACAGCAGCATGCATGGATGGGGCTGCGGTAACAAAGGGGGGAATAGAGCAGTCATCTCTAACTATTCTTTCTTTCTGGTATATTGCATCTTTGAGAGAAACAGACCACGGGCTGAATATTGTGGTTCCTTCCTGCACTTCCAAATCTAGCTCTGAAAATTCTGGCAGCCAAACTAAAATCAGTACTGATTTTGATGCATCATTATGGACCAATAATTTTTTACCGATGTCAGGTCAAGAATACAGGTGTTTGCAAATTTACCCAGGGGTCTCAAAACCTGCAAACTACAAGGTCAGATGCTGACCTGAACATCTGTACTATGTAAACAGTACACATGTTCTATCAGTTGTACACATAGTGCTCCTGGCCAGGACCAGCCCTATTGTTGGGCATAGTGATACACAGAGGGCAGATGCGGGAAGAAATCATTTCGTTTCCCTCTGCTGGAGGGCAAAGATATGTGCTACACCTGCTAAACTGGCCTGCTGCCCTCAGGTGGCCATAGCAGATTATGCTGGTGCTTATGCTGTCGTGAACTAAACAAGGTCAATGCAACTTTTTATACTGTCATGATACGAAAAATTGCCTATGTCATTAATATGTACTATTCTGTATGCTCTTAGAGTACAAAAATAGCAATTACAGTGATGGCAACCAAAAGGAAGCTTCTTTGGGAATAAGCTTGCTTGTTCAGCAGGAAATCACAAACAGGCTACAGCAAGCGGAGTTGACTCAGATAAGTGTTTCCACTGAGAATAGCTAATCGGGCCAAATTAGCTATTATGGCATAACTGCTGTATGACTAATTTGCACAGTCCACAGTGGCTGATGATTATCTAATACAGCTCTTCTACCACATGCGTGGAAGTCTAATGGGGAAACCAGCTGCATCACGAGACGTTCAAGATTAACAAAGACTGCAAGAGTGTTGATAGTTGTTCAATGTGGTGCAGCTCCCTCCAAAATAGGAACAGAGGGGTAAGTTACCTATCTGGCAATTTATCAAGTGCACCCATTTCTTTGCCACTTGAAAAGCCCCGTTGACCAGCAAGCTGCTTTCTTGCCCTCATCTATCAGAAAGCACCCAGTGGATCTCATCTTGTATTTTGAGGGAGAAATCTTGCTTGGGCCTCTTCAAGATGTTACTGTTAAGCATTAAGTAAAAATGCATTTGAGGATGTTTGTGATAGCTCTGCCCCACCATGGCTATTGCCACCATCCTCCCAAGTATTGGAAGGCAATGTTATGAGACCTGTGCAGTCATGGGACCTGCATATTCGAGGGTCTAGACCACAGATGGAGAACCTTTGGCCCTCCTGGTGTTTGTTGGATTGGATTACATCTCCCCTCATGTCTGAGTGATGGCCATGCTGGCTGGGGTTAGTGGGAATTCAAGTCCAGCAACATCTGGAGAACTACAGCTCCCCCTTGTCCTGGCCTAAACTATAGTTATAACTAACCATAGTTTCTCCAGGTTTGGATATAGCAAATAACTGTGATTAGTTGAGAATTAGTGCAAAAGCTTCTAATCTCCTTGTGACTGTGTCAAAAGCCCATGGTGAACCTGGACTCATTCCAATAGATTATTGTTAAGCTATTGTTTAGCACTGCATCCAAGTACAACCAATGTGTCTGAAGCAAAGTGATTGGTGCCTATGTTTGTAACAGTCACTCAGCATGCATAAGCAGTCAGTTGCCACCATTATAGGTGTCCATGATCCTAAAGCATCATCACAAATAATAGAATCTGCAAGTATTCCCCACCATCACTAGCTCTCTCACGCTCTGTGTGTGCTGTAAATAATGACAGAATTCTCTTCTAGGCAGATTTTGGGTGAGGATCAGAAGATCTAGGCTGATATTCTCACTCTGCTATAGATTTGCTATCCATCCAGTTCATACATGAGATAACAGAGTAATTGGATTTGAACCAACGGACTGAAGTCAATGGGCCTCATCAGCTTAAATCCAAGTATTTCACTTCAGGTGGTTTATGGATTGCAGCCTTTGGACAAAATAGTGCTTCAGTTCATCAGCTCTCCATTCTGCCTCCAGAGCACATTTAGTGGGAAAACATTAAATTATATAGCATTCAGATTGGAGTACAGAGGGCCCTTCCTTGTGTTGTACCCATTACTTGAGGGCATCTCAGGGAGAACGGAAATGGTTTCAACTCAGATTTATTCCATCCCTATCTCACAATATGAAGGCATGTTGTGCTGAGCAAGTGGTGCTTAAGGGTGTGTTGGCAGGACCTTTCAAGAACAGCTGTTATTTCATCCCTTGTGGTACCTCTGCAGGTTTCGCTTCTAGGTTTTATTTGCAAACTGTCACTTAAAGATGTGGCACTTGAAAAGAGATCTTTTAGGTAGCCTAGAGGGAAGGGATGCAGCTTAGCGGGAGAGCATGCGCTAGACATGCAAATGGTCCCAGGTTCAGTCCATGGCATGTCCAGATAGGGCTGAGAAAATTCCCCTCTGAACCCCTGAAGAGCTGCTGCCAAGTCAGTGTGGGGCAAGACGGAGCAGTGCTCTGACTCTGCATAAGGCACTTTCTTATGTAACCACACCAACTCGGTGCTTGGACTACAATCCCCATCACCCTTTGCACTGGCTGGGGCTGCTGGGAGTTGTAGACCAAAACTTCTGGAGGGCATCAGGTTGGGGAAGGCTGCTGTAAAAGCCTGATGCAATGGAGAAAAGGATAGGAAATAAAAACAGGAGGTCATCAGCTATCTGTGCAGCATGGCAGCAATGTCTTAGTAGAGGAATGATGTAGCTGGAGGAGGAAGTTAATAAAAATTTCTCACTCGCAGCCTCAGTATATTGCTTTGCGTATTGTGAAAGATGCTGACAGCTGAATTCTGGTGACCATGATACATGTTTTTCCAGGCAAGGGGAAGTGAAATGTTAAAAGGCCTCTTTTTCTTATTATCACTCAGCAGATAGATAACCGTAGCAATTAAAGTCTGGCAAGGCAATAGCCTTGGATGAATCTCATCTAAGCAACATTAAAGCAGAGCGATGCTGAGAGGCTACTAAGAGCACATTTGCACTGGCCGTTTTTCAGGGGTCAGATGTTCATCTGACCTCCACAGTCCACACCGCACCTGCGTCTGCACTGCAGACTGAGGTAAGGAGAGTTACAGCGCAGTCTCCACAAGGTCGGAAAATGAGGTTTTCCTAGGAAGAAACTTCCCACTGCTATGCGGTGAGATTTAAGGAAGTAATCATAACAAAGCTAACCATTCTGTGCTTGCTGTTGCAAAAACTGGCAGAGGCCTCAGGGCACAGCCTGTGTTCTTCTGCAAGGTTATTTTTTTATCCTTCCACAGCTGTGGATGCTCTGTACTTCTGATATTACTGACCTTACCTGTACCTTTTCCACTTTTATTACACACTTTTTAAAAAAACAAAAAAAACACCGAATGAGCAGAACAGCACACATTACTCAAAGTGTGGATGTTCTATCAAGTTATATAGAAATAGCACATAGAAATACTACCCTTGTCCTGTATGCATTCCCTCATCATTCCAATGGTCTCTAATATAGGGTTGCCATATTTCAAAAGGTAAAATTCCTAAGACCTACAAAGTTGTTGAGCTTTCTTTTAGGGAGACCCCAAAATTGTTGAGCTTTTTTATAAACATGCCAAAATTATTGAGCTTTTTTGGGGAACAAACCCAAATTGTTGAGCTTTGTGGTTTTAATCTTTTGGAGCTGTTTACACTGCTTTTTCCATTGCACTGCCATACCTATGGGTTTCCCCTGACAATTCGGCAAAATTCATCCCTGGTGCCATTTTAACACCCAAAAGCGTATCAGGATATTCCTGATATATGGCAAGCCTGCTCTAATACATTGAGATTTTGATAACTGCAGTATGTCTCACCAGTACTTACAATGTATAATCCACAAGAATTCCAAGATTCCTTTTTAAACCATACTTATTATTTCCTATTTTCATTTGTAAAGAATATTAACACATTGGAGAACATTAGTACCAAAATGGCCCAGATTTACCAAATGATTTTATCCCATTCTCAAGAACAAAATATATCCCAAGCACACTCAAGTACCTGTGAGAGTCACCTTGGAGTAGATGTGAGGAGAGAAGGGCAAAAGAAGAATCTGAGGCCTGCTTCTGACCAGCTTCAGAAACAAAGAATTTGTTCCCTCATAAGGTTCTCCTTTGTACGTATTCCAAAGCTCTTCTGTGTGATCTGGAATGACACCTGTCTACTCTAAGCCTGTTTGGAGCAAGTTGCTTTCAGAAAGGCTGCTTAAATGGATTGTTGAATATGCCAAGTCTGTGGCACGCAATGATATGATGAAGCCATATGCTAATTGTGTGCAAAATTCTAATGCTGGGTAAGTACAACTCTAACCGCATGAAGCAGCAAACATCTACAACTTCTGAGATAATGAACATGAAGCACTTTGGCCACTCAGACACTCAAAACAAACTATGTAATTGTTTAGTAGCAGTGGTGGTGGCAGCAGTAGTTTCAATAGTGGTGACCTAACTACATGTTTACCAAGAGCAGCCCTATTTTGTTGCCTGTTGCTGGCAAATCACTGTCACTAATTTTCCTTTCTGGGATCCCTTTTCATATTTTAATCATATTTGTGTGAGCAGCGAGTGCTATCATTTTTCAAGTTTTAGTTCCCCTTCCAGCTTCTAGAAGAGGACAGCCATGTCTCCTACTTTAGGATAGTCCTCTTTCTGAAGATAGCATTTATTTGAAGAGTTGTCCAGTCCAGTTGTCCTGGTCCAGAAACTGCCACAGGTAAAAGGCATTCCTGGCCAAAGAGGTCACCTGGGCCTCTAGTGACAAAAAGCTGCAGTCACACAACATCTGGAGGACCACAGGTTCTCCATCCCTCACCCAGAGTAAGGATGGATGGATCAGCCTATTTCTAGTCCATCCTTGAACCCTCCAGTTGTATCTTTGGCTACCTGTACTTATAGTCTGACCTGAACCATTGCAAGCCCTGGACAAAGCCTTCTTTCTTCCTCAAACATAAGAGTCTCTGTGGTTGTGTTTGAGAGGGGAGCCAGATCAGTCTACAGTACACATTTTAACACCTTTTTGTATTTTTTAAAATCATGAACTGCATTACACAGTTCAGAGAACTGCAAAGTCCAAAGGTAATTATGATCCTATCTGTATATTATTAGTTTGGGAGGAGCAAATCAGGTTGGTCCACTTACACATGTAGACCAAATGAGATTCTCCTCCATCCACAAACCTGCATTCCCCAACTCATTTAATCCAATAGGACAAACAGGCCTTCTCCAGAGTAAGAGGGTTATGGAGAGCAGCCTCAGATCAGATTCTGACTTAGGGGAGCAATTTATGAAAGTGCATATTTCCTCTCCATTTTTCAAACATTACCCCTGTTCAGTAAAAAGAAATATGTTTGTTTACTTCAGCTCTTCCCCCCCTTGTTCCCCCCCCAAAGCAGATTTAATGAAGCAAACTAGGAGGAGGGGCCCTAAACCTTCATAAGGATCAAAGGAACAGGCAGACCAGCAATTGATCTGACAAGGTGATTAAGAGCCAAGCAGCCGTGACAAATAGCCCTTCAGAGGAAGTTAGCCTTTGTGGGAGTGACTCGATATGACCCCAAGGTAGGATAATTATGTTAAAAAGTCAAGAATTGCCCAGCACACATTTGAACATTTCCATTTCCTTACTTTCCTGAACATAATTAAATAGCTCTATCAGATCAAAATCTCCATTTGGAAATGAAATTAAGTCTTTACTACTATGTAAAGTTTGTGGGAAATGTGATAATATGAAATCTGTGCCAAAGGAGACAGGCTTGCTGTGCCAAGGTATTAAAAGACCAGGGTCTAGACAGTTTTTGCTGCTGGTCCAATAAAAGAGATCCCCTGACTTATTCTGTAGGACTTTACAGAATATGCTGGCCTATTAAAGCTTACATTTAGGCAAATTCAATCTGGGATCCCAAGAGCACATTCCTGGGGTGGGGAGTAGTTTCACTACAAATGGTTTTGAAAAAATAAATGGGTTAAGTCCTAGTACTAAGGTTGAACAAATAGGCAAGTAAAACTTGGACTGCAATCATATATGCATTTACCTGATAATAAGCCCCACTGAACACAATGGAACTTCTGTGTACTCATACATATATATTGTGCTGCATAACAGCTAAAAGTTGCTGACATGCATGACCAAAGGGGGAGGGAAAGTTTGCTGCAGACAGTCTCTTAGGATTTAGTGAATTCCAGACCATTCCTTGGAACCTTCCTTTGTGATCTTTGCTCTTCCCCACTTGTCTGCTCTCTCACACTCTCTCAGTCACTGCTTATCCTCTCCTCTTCCTGCCTTCCCTTCCTCTGCTCTCTTCCCACCACTGATTTTTATTATTATTAATATAGCACCATCAATGAATATGACACTTTACCAAATAACATAAATAAAAGACAGGTCCCGATCCTAACTCCTGAGAAGGGGTAGCATAATTCCACACACACCCTCCATGGTTTCTTACAGAGAAAAATGGGGAGGGGAAATGATCAAAAGAATCCATCCCCCTAAGTAGGCCATTTCTAAGTAGAGAGTTTCTGGAAATAGGGGTGGCATCTGCTGGTAGTCATTATTTTGACTGGCTAAGCAAAGGAAATGGGCAGAAGCATCTAGGAACCCACTCAGTCAGTGGAAACATTAATAATGACTGTGTGACAAGTGAAAGACTGGATCTGGGAAGGTTTATGTCCCACTTTGCCCAATGGAGGAGCATCCACTGTACTTTGATGGTAAGAACCAATAGCCACCACACATGAGATCAGAGTTTGCCTGCAGCTCCCATTCAACAGCACCAGCACCACACCTGCTTCTGGCTCCTTCTTAGGTGGCTCTCGGTGCTTCTAAGTTGTTTCCTTGCGCACCTTCCCCATCACCATGCCCATGGGCCCATGAGATCAACAGGGCCCTTTGGCTTTTCTCCTCTCTACTCTCTAGGACCAAACAAGTGTGAAGGCAAGTTCTCTTGTGGGTTTGGTTCCCATGCTGCCACCTGGAAAAGGCTCAAAGGTGCTAGCATTTCCGGCCTGCAAGTTTTCCTACAGTGCTGAAACGCCTTTCCTTTGTTCAAGGAGTGGGCTTGGGGATTGGTCTGAGAGATCTAACAAGGCAGAGACAAGCAGCAGACAAGCAATGTGTATGCACATGTGTGTGTGTGTGTGTGTGTGTGTGTGTGTGTGTGTGTGAGAGAGAGAGAGAGAGAGAGAGAGAGAGAGAGAGAGAGAGAATTGGTTTTTAAAACTGTGTAGTAGTTTTTTCTCCACCTGCCCCCTTTTCTGCATTTTCAGAAATCATTTGAGCAGTGTTCTTTGGCAATCCTCACCTCACCCCCATGAAAAAGATCATATTAAGAGATTATTCTCTGCACAAGGTCATCTTCTGTTATTATTCTACCCCTCTTCCCAAACTGCTTAATGAGGTTCCTTCCTCATTCTGGTTAAATTGGCTGACATAGCCTGGCGAACAACCAATATATTCTGTGTTTCTAAAAGCGATTTCCCCCACCCCCAGAAGTGATTAAAATATTTATATCTAAGAATACTTGAGGCTGTTGCATAATTTCATTGACTCTAACAATGTGGTTTTGTGGAGAGAAATATCTGCAGATGAAAGCTGGCTGTACACACCTGACTCAGGCATTTGGCATGGATTTCCTTTAAATACAGTGGTACCTCGGGTTACAGAGGCTTCAGGTTACAGACTCTGCTAACACAGAAATAGTACCTCGGGTTAAGAACTTTGCTTCAGGATGAGAACAGAAATTGCACGGCTGCGGCACAGCAGCAGTGGGAGGCCCCATTAGCTAAAGTGGTACTTAAGGTTAAGAACAGTTTCAGGTTAAGAATGGACCGCCAGAACGAATTAAGTTCTTAACCTGAGGTACTACTGTATACAGTGCCTGTTTTGAAAGCTTAAAGAATTTGTGGATGTGGGGGTACCAATCTATTCAACTCAAATGGGATTGAAATGGAGGGCAACCAAATGCTTTATCCACAAACCAGTTAAGCTTCACTGCTCAGATTTTATAGCATCATCCTAACCATATTTACTCAGAAGTGCTATTGAATTCCCACAGGCATCTGGTTGGCCACTGCGAGAACAGGATGCTGGACTAGATGGGCCATTGACCTGACCCAACATGCTCTTCTTATGTTCTTAATGAGGCTTACTGGCAGAATAATTCAATTGGAGTTTGAAGGGACTAATTTATTTGAAATTTTCTGACTCCCAATAGTGTAAGAATATGATCAATGAAAAAAATCTCCCTCTGGTCCAGCTTTATATTGCTGAAATATAAAGCTTTGGCTGGCTGGGAGTAGATTTCTGTGTGGAAAGACTATGCTCTATTCACGTCCTGCTATCCAAATGCACATTATACGAAAATTCACTTATCCAAACACAAGTAGTTAATACCCAAACCTTGCTATGCACACCACACATTCAGATATCCAAACAGCCAAACCTGTATACAAATAAGCAGCCTTAAACAAGCCTTACTTTTTGTGTTTTTTGGATTCATGGTAGCCGTTTTGCCAGAAACCATGACGGGAGGGAGAGCAAGGGAGGAAGGGGAGAGATTGAACAAACAAGAAGGTATTTTTTTCCTCCTTTGTTTGCCTTTTTGCAATGTTTCAAAAGGCTTTCCTGGTTTTTTCATCATTTGGGGGCCAAAATTCCATGGTCAGGAACTCATTACAAAATTCTCCATATGAATCAATGGAAATAGTTGACTCATTATGCAAACTCTCACCTAACAAATGAGAATGCATTGTGTTCAGAATAAATTCCTGGGCCAAGGTTTCTTTAATTCCTATGAAATACACCATTAAAGGTGAATAGTTTTGTTATGACAGAGATTTTCATGGACTCAGGCCTACTGATAAGACACATGAAATCTTGGTTCATAAGTATACAAGTGAGAATAAGGTGGGTGTTGAATGGCAATGAGAGTCAAAAATATAGTCAGTGAGAATGATAGCTTAAATCCATGTTCAGTGTGCACCCCTTTTACAGTTGCTGGCTGGTAATGATTGCTGAAGACAAGAGGGATGAATGTGCTTTGAGAAGGAAAGGGAAGGGTAAGGCACCAATTGATACCCTGTACCCATGGGTTCCTATTAACCTGGAGGCAGCCCTGAAAGCAAGAATTGCCTAGTTTTCTCTCTGGACTCAGTGAGGTTACCAATTGCATTGTTCACGCCTTAAGCAAAGTACTTAAACATTTAGGTCTTTGTGGGCAACTGCTGTATGGTTTCTGTATTATTAAGATTCCAACTAAAGTATGTATAATATTTACTGTAATATATAATTATAGCATTTTTAATATGGGATCTAGCTGATGGTGCCAGGCAGAGAGGGAAGCAGAATTCCCTCTGTTTGATTCCCAGATGTGTTGCAGCTGGACTATATCTCCCCACACCTCCCTTGCATTCGCTTTTTTATTTTAAAAAGAACAAAAAACCTTTCTAACCACCTTAGAACATGTTGATGTGCACTTCCAAACAGAGGCTTCCAAACAGACATGTAAATCCTTCCCCTTCCTCTCTGCTTGTGATAATACCTCTCTTTTGTGTATATGCACACGAGCTTATTTCACTCAGGCCAGCTGATATATTTTGACTTTTTTGCCGCTCGTTCATAAATTCCAAAGGCTGGAGCACTGCACAGCAAACTTGCGAAGATACTATCACTCACCTCTCCGCTTCAATAAATCCTGAGCTGATTAAGCTCTGCACCCCGGAGGTGGCAACACAAAGCTCTTCCCGGTGTAGGAAATTGCATAGCAAAGCTGAAAATGGCAATGTGGTCTTCCTGGAACAGGGCTAGAGGCAAAAGAAGAAGAAGAAGAAGAAGAAGAAGAAGAAGAAGAAGAAACATTAAGTAAGTCCGCCATGCACTGTGGTGCCCCCTCATATATCACTTCCACTTTTGAAAGTTCAGGGTCACTGCTTTTTGTCTGAGGCCACAGGACATTCATTCATTTATGTTTGTTGCTTTTCAGACCGGAGGTAGTATTCCAGCCCTGAGGTACGCTTCTGATTGGCGGTACATTTGTTATTACCAAGGAATCGTGAGCATGCAGGGATCATCTATGGTTTGTTTGTTTTTTTAATGAAAATTGAAATAATTCTGGCTACAAATACAGCTCACACGCTATGCTGTGTTACAGCTATTTGTTGCATTTCCCTATTATACTCAATGGAGAGGCACCTGAAGCTTCAGGTTTTCATATTACAGGCAGAGCAGGTGTTGCCCCAAAGTGGCTTGAAGCAAATCAACCTCCTGGTCAAAGTTCCAAAGCAGAATCTGAATCAAATATGTTTATTTTTTTCCCCAGTACACACCCCAAGGAACCAAGAAAAGCAAGGGAGTGCAAAGATTCATTTCATCACTTTGTAGGTCAATACAGACAGCTTTCAAATGTACACTGTGGTAAGCTGTCATTTGGTAGAATATCATCTGTATTCAGCCTGAATATAGTAAGAGGCTGTTAGTCACTTTCCCCTTCTAGAGTATCTCCCCTGATTGTTTCCTAATGGAAGAGAAGTGTTATGCCTCTTTGAAAATTCTTTTTTCCTCCTCTGATGAGAGAGGGAAAGGTGGTTCCCTCCTTCTGAAAGTGTAATTCTGAAAGGCTAATAGGTTCAGACAAACCAGTTAAATGACAAGCATTGATCAACACATTTAGCCTCCGTCCATTGTTCGTAAGGGTATACTCCCTCAGCTTCAGGCTGGCAGCTGTCTTTCATCTCAGTGAGTGCCTGGCTTCATGAAATGTTAAAAACATCCCTCCCTTTGATGGCTCTATCAATACAATATTATCGAACTCCAGTCAAACACAATGAAGACACACTCCTCTCACTGTTGGACCCCAGATGAGTCGTCCACTAGCTGAGTAAAATCTCCATGTTACCTGCTTTTTAGATCATTACAAAAAATCAAGTGAGAGAAGTGTGTGTGTGTGTTGTTACACACCACCCCAATCTCCACAGTGGTCTGATATTCCAGGGGTTACAGGCACTTACCCAGGGTTTCCGTTTCCATTTGGAAATGAGGCACAACAGAGACTGGGGTGATTTTATGATACATGGTTTATTTACACAGATACACAACTTGAGCCTACTGTGGAGAGGTTCACAGCATTACACTCCAAGTGGGTCTCTTGCCTCTCCCATAGGCACAACAGCCTTCAGTCCACAACAGAAATCAGCCATGCTCTCTGTCTCCTTTATACAGCCTGTCCCAGTTTTGTTAGCACATCACTGCCAAATGATAAATACTCTGGCCTTTGGTCTCCTGCAGACTCCTGCTCTAGAGGAAGGAGGCACTCTAAAATGCTGGTGAAGGTGTTGTTTTATTTTAAAAACTGCAAACTGATGTGAAAATGTGGTGAACTGAACTTGGAAAAACAAGAAACAGAGAAAATTCAAAATTGACAGGGCTACATCGTGAAAGCTGCTGAGATCAGAAGCAAATGCAGAGGTTCCCTGTCTGCTATCCATCGTGAGAACTGAGACACAGCTGAAGGCTGCAGCCTTTATTGAACAGCAACAATGGTAAACTGAGCATAAGCACGTAAGGAGAGCTTTGCTGGCTGAGACCAAAGTCTGAAGTCCAGCATTCTCTTCCCAAAGTGACCAGCCAGATGCTTCTGGGAAACTCAAAAGCAATGAGTTCTGACAGCATCACGAGTAATGTTTTTGCCAAAGTACTTTCCAGTTGGAAGAGTTGAGAACAACTCTTGGCTTTGCTTATATCATTTATGAAGTAAGACACAGCATGTCAGCAGAGGTAATGTCATCTGTTTACAGTGTGAGCATTGCACAATTGGAAAACTCAGAATACGAACCCCCCTGAACTCTGAAAACTAGGTTTTGCCAGGAAGATGAAGCAGTCCCTGGTTTTGTCTCTTGGTTCTTTCTCCATGAAGAACATCTTAGAAGAACCACACCCCAAAAGTACAAACTCAAACATGCTCAGTTCCAACTTTCCTAAAGAAACCATCTTTCCCTTTTAGCCACAGGGTGGCAACAACATAAACACATCTGACTCAGACAAGTGATGATGTGAACAATTGCAGACTGGTCTGAAGCTCCCAATTTTTGTGACATGAGAATGAGTTGAGTTAATGAGCAAATAATGTGTGGGTGAAACTCTGCAAATCCTTCTTATTCATGGAAATTGGTGGCTACTGAACATGGCTTATGTAAGTGAGCCTGGGAATTTACTCAACATACATTTACTCGACATTATTTAAGAGCAGCCCCTTTCTACCTGAGCATCACCACCAAGATAGGCTGAAGCTGTTCACTTTATCAACCCAGTATGGTTGGCCATAAAGTATAAACCTGGGTTCTGTGTGACAGTTTTTATCAACTTCTTCCCCAAGGTCACCTTAGCTCTTGAGTTATAAAAGTCTTAGAACCTGTTGTGATTAATTTTGATGAAGAGAAGTCAGTCCATGTTTTTTTCCCCTCTGGCTGCCTGGCTGTTCTGTGATCTGTAACTACACTACATCACCCTGAGTAATGAAAATATGCCCCAACAAGCACTTGGAGAGGGAAAGCTTGAAAAAACAGCTATCCATCATAGCAGCCAGCCTCCGATGCTTCATGTCTTCTTCCATTTATAAGGAGAAGTTGCTCTAGGTAATGGGTTCCCCCTTCTGGTGTCACAAGCATCCCAGTACTCCAAAGGGGTAAAAGCACATGGTTCACCACACCCCAACTGCTGCCTCTGAAGTTATAAAAGGGGGGACAAAGGGTCTATCCAAGGTTAGTCCTATGCAGAGTAAACACATAGAAATTAATGGGCATGAGTAAGTCCTATTAATTCAGTGCATCTACTCTGAGTAGGATTTAGCTGACAAAGGTAACTGACAAAGTTATATTCTCCTGATGGACTTTCCTCCATCATGAATGGAGTGTAATTTGACTGCTCAGTTCTTCTTCCTTACCTCAGAGGGCTACCTTTTATTTCATTTTATTGAGCATGACTGACATATTGCTGAATCAAAAAGTAATTCTAAGCAGTTTACATAATAGTATAAAACAGTCATTTAAAAAAATTATAAACAAACTCTGAAACAGCAGACAATAACATTATCAAGATACTGATAAAATCAACCATTTAAAAAAAAGATTGTATGATTATATGTATTACATATATAAAGCAGCCTGGCTTATAGTTGGTAGGCTATCATCCTTTGCATCATTAGCTGGGAGTCAGCCCTACTGGACAATGCGGGACATATATTGGAGTAAATAGACATAGGATGGCACTGCTAATCTTATATGTATGATGATGACCCAGAAGCTAGAGAATCTCAACGCAGGCTACAGATCTGTCGACCAGTTTTGGAGGCATTCCAGGCCACACTTGTCACATTGTGTATTGTATGGTTACTGGTTATGTCTTTATTTTCACCTCAGTGTGGTATTGGATTATAAGCAAAAGATATTGAATGGCGCAGGCTTTCATCCCATTGGGGTTTTTACAGTGTCAGGTCCCAGCTTGGGTGCATGTACCTCTTATACTCATTTAAAGTGTTAATTTAATAGCTCAATGGGGTATTTCTGGTGTGTGCCTCAGAATGTGTGAGATTCAGAAGCCAGAACTGGGAACTGACAATCCATTTACAGTTCAGTAAATGTGTTTGTATTCTGGAGACGATTCAATGTAATGAAACGTATTCCCAGGTAGGTGTGCATAAGCCTGCAGTTGCAAAAATGCTTTATTGCCTCTGAGCATACTGGCAGGGGTGGGAAGCCTGGATGAGCATGTACAAAGTGCCTCGTGTCTCTGCTCTTCTACTCTAAAAAGGTAAAGGTAAAGGACCCTTGACAGTTACCGGTAAGTCCAGTCGTGAATGACTCTGGGGTTGCGGCGCTCATCTCGCTTTACTGGCCCAGGGAGCTGACATTTGTCCACAGACATTTTTTCTGGATCATGTGGCCAGCATGACTAAGCCACTTCTGGCAAAACCAGAGTAGCACATGGAAACACCATTTACCTTCCCGCCAGAGTGGTACCTATTAATCTACTTGCACTTTGATGTGCTTTCGAACTGCTAGGTTGGCAGGAGCTGGGACCAAGCAATGAGAGCTCATCCCGTCACAGGGATTCGAACTGCCAACCTTCTGATCGGCAAACCCTAGGCTCAGTGGTTTAGACCACAGCACCACCCGCGCTCCCATAACTCCCACATGAGCTCTGATAAACACAAAATGTCTTCTATGGTGGCAGAACTTTAGTGCAATATTCAACAGCTAAGAGAAAATTTTGCTGTTTGGGGTTGTTGTTTCTACTGAAAGTTGAATGCTGACTTCAGTATTTGGCTTTCTGAATCAATATTTGACCTTTGAAACCAGCATCTGACTTAGAAATCAATATGTGAATTTTGTCCCTCATTACCATTAGCCAGATGGCAAGTGTTGTCTAAGCAGTCAGTGCAAAATTGTTATTGGCTTCAGTGAACTACAGAAGACGTTTGACTGTTTAAAGAGAATCCTTTTACATAGTCAATGCAATTAAATCAAATAATGAGAAATATGCTCTGTTCAGATTCTCCAACATGATATAGCTAGCATTCCAATCCTTAATGTGTATTGACTTGTAATGCCAACGTAACGTCCCTTCAAGATGACATTCCCAGAGCATCTTCCAGAGGGGGAAACCCTGGTAATCATATGCAGCAAAAGCAACAGAGAATCTTTTAGCATCTCTGACTAACCAGTTTGCTGTGGCATAAGCTTTTGTGGACTACAGCATCTGACGAAATTAGAGCTCAGTTTATAATTTCTCAGATGTTTTCACCTCCCCCCAAAAAGGCCACTTTGCACAATTTTCTCCAAATGTTCTCTACAATTATTGTGTGTGTGTGTGGCAGCAGCTACCATTTCTACACACACACACTTCCCCATAATGCCCTGTAATGACACTGGTGGTTGTTGTTACAAAACTCTTGGTTGTTTCTGTTTCTCAACCATGTATGTGTCAGTGCAGGAATCAAGCTGTACCCAGGACAAAAAAGGCATAAAAATCAATAGCATCTATCCTTGCATTTGATTTGGGTTCTCATATTTATAGCATCTTGTGGAAGCCTGACTTCAATTCAGTGATGCTCTTGTAAAGTAAATTTTCTCCTGAAGTATACTTGAAAACTGAAATGAAGCACCTCTGACAAGGACTTGAGAAATGCCTATATGAGATCTTATTTTGTGAAACATCTATGTAAAAAGAAGAAGATAGCAGCAGCAGGTGAGTGTGTGTTGGATGCTTCAGATTACACAAAAAGAGTCAACTGAGAATTAGCTGATTGAAAAGGACAATGCATACATAATTATTTTACTAAAGCAGCATAGGGAAAAACAAGACCTTCAGTCCTTACAAATGGCTTTACAGTTTTTGGCGATATCAATTCAGCTCTCAGTGCTCTGCCAGTGGTTATCTCAGGTGGTTGGATGTAGAATAACAGCAGCAGGCCAATAAGTGTGAAGATCCTTGTCCTGAATCTTCACAAAATGGGCACGGTACCATATAGATACATTAAGTGATACTCAAAGGCATCCTTTGCATTTTCTGCATTAATGCTTGCTGGGAATCAGCCAAGTAAGATGGGGCGTTTTCCTGGCACCCACAAGGATATGGCCATTTGGAACACTACAGCATAATCTCCAAAGATGGCATTCTTGATCTGTTGACCTGGCTGCAATACAGAGCTATCAAAAACTGTGCTTATTTTAGGTATACCACCATTATATTTCTCTCTTTTAGTCAAAGCATTCCGGGGGGGGCAGGATATAGATATCGTATCAGATTTTATAGTTACTCAGGCTACTGTTTCTTGGGCAGGAAGATTAGGGTGGGGGGGGACAGACTGAAGGAAATTTAAAAAATGATTATTTATGTGACCTTTTGCTGGATTAATAGAGATCGAGATTAAAAGAGTTAATTGGTGAACCTAACATTAGATTATCATCATGGAATGTGAATGTTTCGAATAATCCAATTAAGGAGAGGAAATTACGATTTGCCCACTTAAAGATATTAGACTCAGACATAATAAATTTGTAAACTTATCTTCTTTTGACTAGTGCTTTTTTACTTTTATTCTGGTTTTCTGCAGGCTTTTAAAAACCTCCTTCCTTTCATTTCCCATGATGGGCATTTTAATTATGAACAATGGTATTTCCTGATTGTTTTTGAATTAGCTAATGTAACATGCATAATAAACCAGCAAATGAATTTTCCAGCTTTTATAGGTACACTGCCTTGAAAAGGAGGTTTGAACAGCTGGAGCAAACATTCTTAGTCACTAAATTATAAATTGCGCTTGTCAAGAGCAAACATTCAGCCCCAGCACTCAAGGAATACATTGGTAAGAAGCTTTCCCATTTATCAGTTTAGCTATTGATCGCTTCTGCAAGGTCATTGAATTCGAGAAGTAATGAATGGAAGACTTGGTTGCTAATACACCAGGCTAATTGTGTTAATAATTTTGCATGCAGGAACTTGATAACACTTAAAAGTGCCCTGAAGCATTAAGGAGCTAATAATGTATGTAGACACTGCTACATTGGCTTTCTGATTACCAATAACCGACTCGCTGGAGGGAACAAGAAGATGGATGGCTCCACCATTCATTTTATTTTAAATAAAAGGTTCAAGAATTATAATACACAGGTGACCTGCACAAGAATTATGATACACAGATGGCGAAGGGCCATAGCTCAATGGTAGAGCATCTGCTTTGCAAGCAAAAGGTCCCAAATTCTGCCCACAGCACCTCTGGGTGGGGTTAGAAGAGAACCCTGAAACTATAGAAAGCTGTTGTCAGCCAGTAAAGACAATAATGATCTCATTGGACCAATAGTCTGACTTAGTAGATTTCTATGTTCCTATGACAAGGTTTTATCCTCCACCCCACCAAATAAGTTTCAATCCTTTGTTCTTTTAGTGGGATTTCTCAAAGAATACCAGTTCAGTATTCTGTGTTTGTTTCAAATTCTAGCCCACGTTTGGGTTCATTTATTTTAGCATCACACTTTATTTCTATTTTTCATTTGCACACTTTTTGGACACTTCAAGTCCCCAAGGGGAAAACCACTGTACATTCTTGCTCTGGCCAATTAGATGTGTAACATATGGAAAGAGAAGTGCTATTAATGCACTTAGAATAATTTATTGTTCACTAGAGCTGAGCAAATAATTTGGCAATTTATTAAACAAATTAATCCTCTTACCGCCCGTGGCATGCCCCTCAGCAGATTGTAATTTACTTGAGCCTATTAGTTATGTAAATGCAGCCCATGAATGCCCTTTCCATTAATGCAATGGTCATGAGTATGCTAAATTCTGGGTAGGTATCAGGGCCTGTGTGCGAGTGAGAGGGTGATTTATCATGCATGTTGTTTCTTGCTTGCCGATTTCATGCAACATCTTCCAAACCACTGATTTTTCACTTTGATAAGCTAGCATTCTCAGGACCAACAATTGTGCCAGCAGGTCCCCTGGTGAGACGCTAAGATGACAAGTCAGGAGGCAGGCATTATATATCATGGTGTGATTGGATGTAGGAAAACCAGCTGATACCAGCAGTTTACAGGTGCAGATGTTCTCTCTGTGTCTGAGACTGAGTAGCTGCAGTTTCCTGTTGTGGCCTAAGAAGGCATTGCTGCTGCATCTAGAATTGCTTATGTGGCCCAGCAACTGCCTTTATGGTGCCATGATAAGCTGCATTTAATTTCTCAAGTTACTGTGTCCTCAGGCTCCATCAGTTCAATACAACTTAGCTTTCACAGTTCTCTCAAGTTTCAACAGCGATTATGCTTTTGATCACTACAATTTTTGATAGTAGTCAATTTAATAGGTTGGGGAAGAAATGTTAGGTTTTTTTACAGGAAGGCTCTATAATTTTAACTTGACTAGTTTACACACATACAGACACACACACTGTTTCCCATTCAGCTCCCCCCAATCTACCTGTTTTTATAATCTATATTTCACGATCACAGCCTAGTTATCCAGTTCTTAAACTGGCAAGTCCTGGTATTTTTGCTCCCCCAGGACAGAAAGCATTGCCCTCCCTTCTTCCCAATGATTTGTATTGCCTTTCTCTGAACATTATCACTTGCAGAATACATCATTTTTGAGATGGGGTGGTCAGGATTGTAGTACTCAATGTGAGAATGCACCACTGATTTATATATGACTATTATCATCTCTTTCTGTATTTTTTGCCTCTCTCCTAATAATCCACAACATTACATTTGGCTTTTTGACAGCGGCAAGCATTACCTTGATGTTTTTAAGGAGCTATTCAGAAGGATTCCAAGACTTCTTGACTGGAAATAGCTAATTTATAACCCAAACTAGTAAAAGTGTAGCTGGGATTTTTTTGCTCCCTCTCTGCAGCGTGCATCACTTTGCACTCCATCAACAGTAAGTTTGGCCTGCCATTTCATTATCACCCTTCCCATCTTGCTTTAAGCTTAAGCATCCTGGGGAACTTCGTATCATTGGAAACTTTTCTGCTTTTCTTGTAACTTCATACCCCATTCCAAATAATGCATAGCTATGTTGAATTCACAACAACAATGGGCGTACTTCATTTTCGGCAATGGGCAATTTGTTTGGCAATCAGAATTGGTTACCAAGTAGTCTTGTTCTTCACACTGCACACTGGGTCTAGCGAGGCTGAGGATGCAGACTGCTGGAGATGTTACAGACATCCTAGCTTCAACGAGGGCGCTAACATTATTAACCTTTCACACCATGTGGATTTTTGCAAGTAGATTGGCATGTACATTGGAAGACAACTCATGTCTTTAAGTTTATTCAGCAAGCCACACAGAGGAAGATTATGTTAAGAAGGTTTGTGTATGTTTAGTTATACTTGCTGTTGCCCTCACTGATGGGTGGAAGGCTCCATACATCAATCCTGTTGAAACTGAGTGGTCCTGTCTAGAAGGTGGTGTGGTATAGTGGTTGATGTGTCTAATTATGACTGAGGAGTCCCGGGTTCAAATCCCCACACAGCCCTTCTAGATGTCATTTACATCTCTCAGTCTAACTTTGCAGGATCGTCACAAGGATGGAGTGGAGGAGAAAGAACAGTGTACATTTTTCTTGGAGGCAAGGTAGGAAATATGTGTAAAATAATAATAATAAATACCAGCTGTTAGCAGCCAGGTGGGAGATTATATGGGAACCCTATGTACATCATGAAGCTCACTGAAGAAAGACAGGTTACAAATGTAACTAATTAAATAAATTGGGGGTGGCATTATATGAATAAATTACAGAATGACAACATGTTTTGATAATGAAACAAGTTTCAGTGGTTTGTGGATTAACAGCTTCCTATTATAGTTGGTTATACATTGTGGGGAGGTTCACATTAGGGCAGGATCCAAAGTTAAATCTGAGTGAAATCCACAGTTTCTCAAGCTGACTTTGCTCCAAACAGTGAATTTAGCCTGGCTCCTTTAAGTCCTAAACCCCTGTTTCGTGTGGGCATTCTGAGGTGCAACATGCTGACAAGATTTAAAGTGGCTCCACAAGCTAACATCTATCAAAAACGAAGCCATGCTCCCCCTCCTAATATTCTTATGTGGGTCCTTTCTCTAGTCTTCATTGAGTGACAGGAAGTGGAGAAGCAG
This sequence comes from Podarcis raffonei, assembly GCF_027172205.1. Classification (NCBI taxonomy): domain Eukaryota; kingdom Metazoa; phylum Chordata; class Lepidosauria; order Squamata; family Lacertidae; genus Podarcis; species Podarcis raffonei. The sequence goes on along the minus strand of NC_070606.1, from coordinate 61,219,555 downwards.
AAAGAAGGTCCCCCTTGTCCTTCCACTCTACAAACAAGCAATACACATCTTGCCCCACCGCTTCCCTCAGATCTTTCTGGTGCCACCTTAACTGATGAGAACACAAGCAACAACAGCCTAACCCAGCAGCCAGGCAACAGAGGATTGGGTTTGGATTTTGCTTTGCTTTTCAGATTTCAAAGGAGTGGGAACTCTGAATTCACTCTGCAGCACAGAAATTTTGCTCTCAAATAGCCTCAAACTCCCAGTGCAAACAATTCCTTAAGCCTCGGGGGGGGGGGGCAGGAAACAAGAGTGAAAATTGTGAGCAAGTACAGTTTTTGCAAGAATACATTGTTAGCATTGTTCGGCATCATATACAAAATAAAGTTGAAGTGCAGAAGTTCCACTATTCTACTAAATATCTATGCCCCAACTAAATATTTATGTTCCAAATGTTATCACATATACACTTCAGCTGTGTCCTCTGTGATGAAGCCATCAATAATAGCAGCCTAATATCCTCCTGATTTCATTCATAAGTTAACTATGGCAAACTAGGAATAATAGACTAGATAAGTGCATTCTCACTAGAAACAGTGACTTGTTTTTCATTGTAAGGTGGTTGCTTATGTCTCTTGCAATTTTCTTTTATGACATAGTTTATTATGTCATAGAACCTGAAAAATACTCTCAGCGCTTGCCATTTGATATCTTCACTGAAGTAACTTTATGCAAAGGGAACAACAAAAATGAACCAACAGCAACACAGGATTACAGACTGTGCAAGATTCAGTAAACAATTGACCATGCACAAACTTCCATTCAAATAAACACTGTACAAACTTCTGAGCAAATTTTCATATTGTAAAACTCAGGAAAAGGAACCCAAATAAAACTACACAATTTGTCCAATATATGTTAGGCATCTGTCAAAGCATCAGCCCAAGTCAGCATGGCCAAAGATCAGGAAGGATGGTAGTTGTAGCCCAACAACTACCTGAAGGAACAGCCAGTTCCCCATCTCTGCCTTAGATAAAGCATACAGTACAGCATAGTGTCAGAGGCTCTGCAAGTCTACAGTCTTTTCTACCGATAGTGCTAAAATCAGATTATTCACAGTAAACGTCACATTGGTTAATAAATAGCACACAATAAAGAAGGGTGTTGCTAGTAGTACACCAGTGAATAAGGTCCAATAGAATACTTATGAAATTAAAATTTCCACTCCCTGACATTCATCATATATCTGTTACTCTGTAGCTTATTTGTGAATTGGGATATAATGGTGGTGTGACACTGTTCTGTGTTACTAGCTTTGTTGTCCCCAGGAAGCAAGTGTCATATGGATAGCTAGCATTATCAGAAGCTATCAGGAGGTTCCTCACATGAGTCTGGCTATCCTAACCATGACAGCAAGCACATTTGAAAAATGGGGAGTTCTTGTCACTGTTTAAAATTGCAGGAACCACATGGGGGGCCCTTTCACACGATCTGCTTTCCACACAGTCTGCTCCCTGCAGAAATCACAACACCAACCAGAAAAATGGGGGGGGGGGGGACACAGGAAAGGGCTGAGGGTTGGGAATCCATATGCTTGAAATGAGTTTTACTCCTGGCCCAGCACTTTTCGGATCAAATCATTCCTCAGGGGCCCTTTTCGCCAAGAATTCTAATCAAAAGCCAGGGACACCACAGCGACTTCTGTTGCCACAACAGGGCATTTTGTTTCTGATGAAAATAGTTCATGTATTTTTCTTAATGCCTTTATTTTTCAGGTCTCAGGGTGGGGTACATTAACTAAAATACAATTGCAACATAATGACCAATCAACAAGCCACACAACAACAATAAAAGCATAAAACAGATACAACTAATAATACAATTTACAGGGCCGAAATCTGAAATTCACTCTTCACTTCTAAAGGTCCAAGTGAACAGGTGCATCTTAATGAGCTGATAAAATGTGTAAATGGTTGGTTAAAAGTGCTCTTGAAACCTGAGAGCATCCTTTGTCCATCTACCTGGGAGTAAATCCCATTGAACACAATAGGGCTGCCTTCTGAGTAGCCACATATAAGGTGGCACAATGCAGTCCAGAGGAGCTAGAGAAAAATAAATGCCTTTGCCACATCAAACTTACTTGGTATGCTATGGTAAAAGGGGCATTTGCTTGTTAGCTGTTCCTAACCTATTTATCTTCTTCCTCCTTTTAATAATGCCTTCAAATGGTTTCTGGAGGAAGTGATTTAAGGACGGCAATCTCAGTATCTGCTATGTTATTCTATTGAACAACGCTAATAAAATAGAGGGCACAAATACACTCCCCCCCTCCATACCAACATAATAAATCAAAATCTTCTATTCAAAGCATTTCGAAAACACTTTCACAGACAAGGGCTTTTGGCATGATATTTGGCTTTCCGCTGCCAGTGGGTATTTCAAAGCCTAAGTCCAAGACAGAGATAAATTGATTGTTTTTCCTCTCTACAAAACTCTTCAAGTGACAGCATCCTGAAAACAGACTTGGTAAACAGTATTTAGCATTAAACAATAAACACCTAGAAACAATGATAAACTGTTTAAAAGAGCCACAAGTGATTTGCTTCTTCTGTTTCGTTAAGAGACTTTAATTAGCACTTTAATTACAGTGGCGTCTGCAGGAGTTATTGAATCCTTTTCAGCAGGGCTTGTGGAGCAGTATCTGGCACAATAAGCCCAAATCTTCCCTGCACTTGCTAGCTGATCTGAAGTGATAGCGGAGAGCATAATGCAGATGAGAAACATCTGTTGGTATAGTGCCTTCTGCTAAAGGACCTCTGAACAAGCCTCTAGTGACTGAATGTTCTGAGACAGCAAGAGGTTTGATTTTTTTCCCCCCTAAAAGAAGGAGAAACTTTCTGTAGGAGACTCGTATATAAACAAATGGTGGTTGTTTGGCACCAGCCCATCTGCCTGTGTGTTAGTCAATTAAACCACTCGTTATGATTGCTCTTAAATAAGAATTTCGTATTTCTAAGAAATCAATATTTTAAGTGTGGCAGCACCTACACTTTGGAACACCCTACCTATTGATATCAAGCAGATGTCTTCACTTTACTCTTTTTTGATTGAAGGCCGGATACAAATTTAATTATTATTATATGTTTGTTTAGACAAGCCTCTTAGAAACCCGTTGCCATGGCAATTTCTTTACCTCCTGTCCTTGTTCGATGTCAGCAGCCCATCCAAGTGCCCACCTTTACCTTCTCAAAGGATTGTGCTAGAACCATGCTTTACGATCAGAAAAGGTAGGGTGGTGTAGTTAGCTAGTCATAACCATTCTGGGAATAGTCATGTTTATAACACTGCTATGAAAAGAATGGTGCCTGGAGATCAATAGAGTTCAAAGGGATTAATATTAAATACCGCTCAGGAACAGAGATAGATAAAAAAGAATAAAATGCAAACATCTTAGGTTAGAAGTTGCTTTGCAACTTAGAATGATCTGTTGTTAAAAATGCAGTGCAGTGGAAGGAATTTTATTGTTGTTTTCTCATGAGAAAATGTCGTATGATTTAGGCCCACAAGACAATTTCCCCCGAGCATCAGACACTTACTCAATACCCGGCGTTATATGTGAAATCAACTTTGGGGCAGGAAATTCTGACTAAACATCAGAAAGAACTTTCTGTCAGTAAGAGTTGTTTGATAGTGGAACAAACTTCCATGAGAGGTGATGGGCTCTCCTTCCTTGGAGGTTTTTAAGCAAAGGTTTTATGGCCATCTGTCCATGGATGATCTAGTTGAGATTCCTGCATTGCAGGGGGCTTGACTAGATGACCCTCGGGGTCCCTTCCAACTCTACACTTCTGTGATTCAATTATTTGTTGTTGCTAAGCTGCTTAGATCTGTTTCTTGTTACGCTCCTCAAACTGCTCAAATATTCTGTTTGATTTTCATGAAAGTAAAATTAGGTTACTAAGGATTTCTCTCTCTCTCCTTTGCAGTTTTAATTTAAATAATTGGCAATACAGTTCCTCTGCCAGACCCATGGAAGGAGAATTTTTCCCACAGAAGAAGGTTCATGCTTGTTGGTTTGCTGAACAATTTACAATTGGCCTAAATACTGATGCTGTGAAAATGTATCTTTCGGGAGCATCAATGCATCAATGACATTTCTATGGGTAGTATTCAACTAAGATTTATTCACAGTAAAGCTACTGAAATTAAAAGATCTAATTTTGTCGTGTTCATTAATTTCAGTGGGTTTATTCTGAGTAAAACTTGGTTGACTACCACCCTATGTTACAGATAACATGATGCCCTAATTGTTTATCACTGGACAGTTCCAGTTCTGTTGAGTCTTTTCCACAGCGGCCCCACAGTTGCAGCACACCCTGTACCAAGAGCTAAAATCAATGTCCTCCTTGCTCCCCTTTAAAGGTAAAGGGACCCCTGACCATTAGGTCCAGTCACGGACGATTCTGGGGTTGCAGCGCTCATCTTGCTTGATTGGCCATGGGAGCCAGCGCACAGCTTCCGGGTCATGTGGCCAGCATGACTAAGCTGCTTCTGGCAAACCAGAGCAGCACACGGAAATGCCGTTTACCTTCCCACCAGAGCAATAACTATTAATCTACTTGCACTTTGACGTGCTTTCGAACTGCTGGGTTGGCAGGAGCAGGGACCAAGCAATGGGAGCTCACCCCATCGCGGGGATTCGAACCGCCGACCTTCTGATTGGCAAGTCCTAGGCTCTGTGGTTTAACCCACAGCACTACCCACGTCCCTAAATAAAATTATACTGTTTAATATGATTAAAATCTTAGTGTCCACATAATTTTCATTAAATTCAGGTCAATGCAGTCCAAAAATACTAGATAAAAACAAAATGCAACTGTATCTCAGAAATCTGAGCAATGCACAAAATAAAAGCAATTAAAAATTAAGTGTCAGAATCCAGGAAAGCTTGGGCAAATATATAAGTTTTCAAGAGGTGTTTGAAGGTGATTACTTTCTCTGCCTCACCTAGCACCTGCAGGAGGGTGGGTGCTACCACCAAGAGAGCCCACTTCCACAATGTCACTCACGTGACAATCTCAGAAGATCTTAAAGATTGGACTGGTCAGTACTGGAGGAAGTGGTCTCCAAGAGAACCTGGTCGCAAGGTGTCCACAGCTTTAAAAGTCAACAGCAAAACCAGGAATAATGTACATTTGAGGATAAAATGTGTTTAGAAGCATATCCATTGAAATAAAATAGGTATTTAAATATGTATTTTGTGGCAAGATGAGTGATAATAATATTTTAATATATTTTTGTGTCTTTTAAATTTCTCATTGAAGGTGGGAATGGGACAGAATAGACATGCAAAATTGGCATTGATTTTAACTATAGGCTGATCTATGCCTCACCCCCCCCCCTTGCTATTATCTAAGCACCTACTGACTGGATTACTAATGTACTCCTAAAATAGCAAGCTTAAATGATCCCTCATTCTGAATTCAAGAAAAAGCACATCTGTTAAGCATTTTTTAAATACATGTGTTAACATGTATTCAAATTTATCCCACTGAAATAAATGGCACTTAAAAGTGCAATTTTATTGCATTATATTCTAAATGGGCAAAGTTTGATGGTCAGTTAAGATTCCATGAGACATATCAAGCACCATCGAGGAAGTGCACTGTATCTTAGCAATTTTGAAATTAATAAAAATCCTGCAGTGCCTATGGATGATTTCAGAATGTAATATTTCATTATTAGATTTTTAGACCCACATACAAATTCCATTTGCTTAATTCCATAACCATAAAATATCAGATATTGATGCCTTTGAATATTTGGGTTAAATGACTTTGCAAATGGAAAGAATCTTGGCTCATTTGACTGTACTTTTATCACTAGCCAATAAAAAAAGGACACAGATAAAGGACCTGAAAGACTTGGTGAACCATATTTGAAATATTAGTTATTTAGGGGTCATTTTCTCTTAACAGCCTCATTAACTATAACATGATTCATATAGCTCTTTACACCAGTTCAGTTGGGTGGGTGGACCCTTTCGATATCTCTTAGAAATCTGTCAATACTAGACTATGTTGTCACTTTACCAAATTGCAAAAGAGAAGACATTTTCACCATGTCTTTCGTGTTCAAATCAAATCAAATCCCTTTATTGGCATCGCAGTATAAAACATTTCAATTCACTGGGATAATTAAAAGGAAAAGGGTGAAGCTGTTGAGGGTCATAAGGTCACACTGGGATCATGTGCACTTAGATATTCTGCTTCTCCCTGTCTGTTCCCCAAAAGGATGGATCGTTGGGAAACCTTTTGGGTAAGATTGTGGCTAAAAAGAAGGCTACTAAAGCAGTGATATCTCTGTCCTGATCTGCCAGGAGAAACCTCATTTGACTTCTTCTCAGAGTTATAGGCCAGAAGTCCAACATTTTGCTCAGCATCAGTTGGCGAGGTCTGCTATGTAAAGAGCAATCTAAGAGAATATGGTCCATTGAATCAGGTACTCCTTGATTGCAGGCACACAAACGGGCTTGATATGGAGTATGTCAGAATCTGCCTTTGGGTGTCTTTCGAGTTACTAACTACAAAGCTTCCTCCTCTAGATATGGCAGCTTTCATTGCTTTTAATTTATTTTTATGGGTAATTCTTTGCAGCTTGCACAGGGCTCATTTCAAAGCAGAAGAGTTCCTCAACTCAGGTTTAACCAACGGATATACTGTTAGGAGTTCAGCCTACACTTGAGTAGGACCCTGGTAGAGACACATGCCCGACTGGCATGTTCTCTCCCTCCTGTCAATCATTCGGGAGCTTCAAAAGCTTTCTTCAGCCCGAACATCACAGTGACCAATGCCAACCAACACCGGCACACTTAGGGATCCGCAGAGTTTGCGCATCATGCGTAACAGAACTCAGCATTTTGGCTAATCTACTTTATTTACATATAAACACACACTGAGCACTGCAACATGGCTCCCTCTCTCTCTAGCATCAGACAGCAAAGAGAAAAAGAACAAAGGACAATAGCCCCACTTCACGGAACACAGTAACACAAACATCCTGTTTCCATCACTTCCCACTCTGTGGAGTCAAAACATATACCGTTACGTGATAGACAACAATCCCATGACTGCAATCATGGAGCAGGAATTCTAACATATACAACCATATGATAACCCAGGCAACACTGATCTGAAGGTCCTCTGAAGCTAAACTCTGAACCTTAAGCTCTGGAACTGGAAAAAAATCTTCTCCACCTCTACTTATGGCACTTGGAGGTCTCTCCTCCATTTACAGCACAGTGCCGGGAAGTGTTATTACACTGGCAACAGGACCCCAGACTGGAAAGTCAGGTTTGCATTAACACATACCACTCAGCATTTCTTTTCTATACATTTATACACTTCACCTTACAAACCCTTCTAAGAAAGAAAATTTGTATCATCTCAATTCAGGTTGTAAGTTTTACTTTAAAAGAAAAGTGTGCTACCAGTAGTGGTTTAGTATAAAACTGTTTCTCTGATCAATGAGAAGTCTTGACCTTTCATCCATGAGCAAAATACATTCTTTCACCACCTAGAGGATAATTTAATGGATGTGGAGATAACAAATTATCAGGGTGTTACCTATTGGAAAAACAATAGAGGAAAGGAAGGTTGTAATACCCAGACCATGTGCTCAAAAGCAATCCCTTTGAGTAAAGTAGTTTGAGTTTTCCAAACTAAGAAAGCTTGGACAGCCGTGAAGAATACTAAATGAAATTGTTCTTTAACATAAACATTTGCACAATACTTATGAGACAGAAAAGAGAACTCTCCCAACTGAAATGTGTTATTCATCTTATGAAGCGATAAAACTGTTCATATTTCAAGTTAGAAATATTATCTAGTGGAGTGGAAATATTGTTTACATTAGAAGCAAAGGCATCCATATTGTTCGACAGGAAAATTTCCAAAATCTGCAATAGGGCCATAGCTTTATTATGGCAAACCAAAATGTCATGGAATAGTGAGCAAGTTTTTCAAACCTCCAGAGCTCTTCAACAGGCTAGGTCACAGTAGCCAGACTACAACTCCCATAAGTCCCAGCAAGCATAGCCAAAGATCAAGGATGATGGAAATTGTAGTCCAGCAATGTATGGAGGCCACCATGTTGAATATTCATGTGCTAGATGTTATGCAAAGTGGTAGGGAGTGGAGATGGCTTGGTGTTCAAGCTGTAAAGTCTGTATTTGTCATAGTCTTAAGATGGAGTACAGTAACAGGTTGCAAATTTAGTTAGATGGAACACATACACCATGTGTTTGGAAGAACGTGCTTTGCAAGCAGATTGGCCTAAGTTTACTCCTGGCTTCTTTACTTTAAAAAAAGATCTCAACAGCTAGTCAGATATTCAGAATTAGGCTAGATGGACGAGTGGCACAGCAGCTTCCTATATTAATTGTGCCCTACTGAAATCATTGATGCTGAAAAGGTCTTAACTTTGGCTTGATTGTTCCCCTTGCCTGCTTGGCTCTGTTATAGAAAGTGACCATTCGGATTACAATAATATCTCCACATGGCTTCTTTCACCTCTACTTTTTCTTCCCCATTGGCTGCACTGCCTCATTGGGAACTCCTGAAGTATCTATTAAAGCTGAGCATACTCCTGGCCTTTTGTCGAGATTGAATGCTTGCTGAAAATAGAATCAGATCTTCTCTCTGCCCACTGCTTCGCTTTCTGAGCTTCGGTCCCAAGAGGGCTAGTTTTTATGCTGCTGCTAGGACTGGGCAAAATATAAATTCATCACTTACTGCAATTCCTTGGCATCTGAAGTGAAATCTGTCGGGTGGGGGTGACCTCTTGCTAGCAAGCAGCACATCATGATAACAGTTCCAAAAAGATGAAGAACGTTCCTACATTATAATCGCTTCCCCCTATAAAAGTAGTTTTTAATTTCTTTCTTCCCCCTGCATAAATGATCTTTGCATTTTCTTATTCACTGCTGAAGAAGCTTTCAGTACCATTTACAAGGTGACATCCCTCGCATAGCAAATGCATTGCAGGCCTCTTTTTATTAGCATACAAAATTCCACTCATCTTCCAACATTTTCCCGCATGTTATTATTGCCAGTTCTTTTAATACTGTCCTCACATACTTTACCATGTTGATGACCCTCCCCATGTATTCAATGCCAGTCAATGCTGATTTGTTGATGATGTTTCTGCCATTACGAATGATCGTAAAATACTTATCTTGCTGTTTGAAAACTAGTTAAGCCAGTACTAAATGGCAGGCCAGCCCCTATCCAAGGACAGGTTTGAAATGCATCAATAAAACAGCATTCTGCACAGGGCAAGTAGGTCAAAGTTCTCCACATCTGCCTCATTTGCCTCTAAATATAAAGTGAATCCTAACGGATGTCATACTTTAGCATCAGGCATTAGATAGACATCTCTGGACTGTAGCTTTGCATTGTGTAGGCCAATGCAGGGATTACAGTCTGCTGCCAGCAACAACACAAGGGGATGAAATAGTCTCCCTACACTTGCTCTGGGAACTTTGAGTCTGGTCCTACTCTATGGCTTTAATGACTGCCTTTGCCAAATCATATTTGTTTCATTTAGATTATATGAAACTTTTAATCCCCATGATTAAATAACCGAAATGGATGATGAAGCAAACCTTTCACTGAACATAGTAGGAAACACTGAAGATAATATTTGGTTCTTTGTTTTCTTTTTGTTACATTTGCACTTTTCTTTTTGTAACAAATCAATAAAAATTGTTTTTTTAAAGAAAGGAAAAACTGGATTTTGTCAAAGCTCTAACAAATACTTTTGGCTAAAAATTTTAAGCAATTTATCTTATATATGTTGTGTTCACTAATATATCCTTTTTTATGGTCATTTCCCCCTAATATATGCATTTTTGTAAACGTAATTTGGTTGAGGAACTGCATCACAAAATTAGGTAAATGTGAATTTTGAAGGAGGACTATGTTGCAACACTCATATGGCTTGGGAAAGTGCGAATTTGATAAATTCACCTTTAAATGGGAATAGAATTTAATTTCTCCCCCATCTCAAGCCTAGAAACAGGTGTAGTGCTTCATCGTTAGATTTTGATGAATTTGTAATTTTTGCAGTTTTTATTTGTATTGTTTTATTGTTTTCTGGGTTGTTTTGTTTTTTGTTTTTATTGTTTTAAGGTTTTATTGTTTTAGGCTGCGAAAGAATAACATTAATTGCCATCAATGGAGGCTACTATGAGGCTTGGGATTGCTACCGTGGAGGGGCGAGGGAGGTATGGCGGTGGGGGCAGATGTTATAGGCGAAGGGGATCGAGATATGGATATGCTCGTACCCCTTCCAATCTGCGCCTCATCCCAAGGGACGAGGGTAGGGCGAGCAAGGACTACTCACCTCCGTCACTGGTGCTGTGCAATGCCAGGTCTATAGGCAACAAAACCGCCACCCTGCGAGATTTCTTTATCTCGCAGGGGGTCGACCTGGCTTGTGTGACGGAGACCTGGGTGCGCGAAGGGGCAACAGTTACCTTACGAGAGATGGCGCCCCCGGGTTTCTCTGTCCTCCACCAGTCGCGGACTGTGGGCCGGGGGGGAGGGGTGGCATTATTAATCCGGGAAGATTGTTCTTTCAGGGCTCTACCATCACCATCGATCCCCGGCATTGAATGTGTTGGCCTAGTGTGGGGCTCCGAGGAGAGCTTGGCTGTCTGGCTGGTGTACCGGCCACCTAGCGCACCAGCAGCCACCCTGTCAGGCCTATTGGAGGCGGTGGCCGGCTGGGCCTTGGAGTTCCCTAACCTATTGGTATTGGGGGACTTCAACATCCATGCTGATGCCACTCCCTCCTCACAGGCTCTGGACCTGGTGTCTTCCATGGCGACACTAGGGCTCTCCCAGTTTGTTTCGGGCCCCACACATCAAGCAGGCCACACGCTGGATTTGATCTTTGGTGTAGGTATAGATGTGATCATGTCTCCTTCGATGAAGGTGCCATGGTCTGATCACTACGCTCTGAAAGCCAGGATTGACTTTCCACCCCCACCCTGCTTAGGTGCCGAGCCAATTTGGGCTCGCCCGCAGAGGCTGATGGACCCTGATAGATTCCGCCAAGCCTTGCGGGACCTTGCTCCCCCTGGCGACTCATTGACTGAGCTTGTTGAGGGCTGGAATATCCAGCTCCTGGCAGCCATCGATGAGATCGCACCGAAGCGCCCTCTGCGACCCCGCAGAAACCGGGCTCCCTGGTTTACCGAGGAGCTCCGGAAAATGAAGCGGGACCTCAGACGGCTAGAGCGAGTATGGCGGGGTGCCCGTGACGGAGCCTCAAGAACATCTTATAGGGCTTTTATGAAAACCTACGAGATGGCGGTGAAGGCTGCTAAGAAGTCTTACTTCTCGGCCTCCATTGCATCCGCTAGCTCTCGCCCGGCGCAATTATTTAGTATAATCAGGTCTTTAACGTCTCTTGAAGGACAGCCAAATTTAAATAACAATTTGACACACGGCTGTGAGGCATTTGCGAGCTTTTTTGCGGAGAAGGTCTTGTTGCTCCGCCATGACCTCCCTGCCAATTTGGATACAATAAAGGAACTGGAGGCCCCTCGACTGTCCTCGGGTCCAGTATTGGACCACTTTGACCGGATATCCCCAGCCGATGTGGACAGACTCCTCCGAGCTGGAAAGCCCACCACCTGTCCTCTTGACCCGTGCCCGTCTTGGCTGATTAGAGCGTGTCCAGACGAGGTGCGGGCCCTCCTGGGGGATATCATCAATTTGTCCCTTGGCACGGGGACATTCCCAGGGGAACTGAAGGAGGCAGTGGTGCGCCCGCTCTTAAAGAAAACATCATTAGATCCTTTAGATCTATCCAATTACCGCCCGGTTTCGAATCTTCCGTTCCTGGGTAAGGTGATTGAGAGAGCGGTTGCTGAACAGCTTGGTGGGTTTCTGGATGAAACATCGGCTCTGGATCCATTCCAGTCTGGCTTCCGCGCTGGTCATGGGACCGAGACAGCTCTGGTTGCCCTAACAGATGATCTTCGTAGACAGCTGGATCGAGGCGGGTCGGGGCTGCTGATTCTTCTAGATCTGTCAGCAGCTTTCGACATGGTCGATCATGAACTTCTGGACCACCGCCTTGCCGACGTGGGGATCCAGGGCACAGTCCTTCAATGGCTGCGCTCGTTTCTCTCTGGTCGGGGACAGAGGGTGGCGCTTGGGGGGGAATTGTCATCGCGCCACTCCTTGGTGTGTGGAGTACCTCAGGGTGCGATACTCTCCCCAATGCTTTTCAACATCTTTACGCGCCCCCTCGCCCAGCTTGTCCGGAGTTTTGGGCTGGGTTGCCATCAGTATGCCGATGACACCCAACTCTATCTGTTGATGGATGGCCATCCTGACTCGGCCCCAGACACACTGACCAGATGTCTGGAAGCTGTGGCTGGATGGTTACGTGGGAGCCGGTTGAAGCTAAATCCTTCGAAGACAGAGGTCCTGTGGCTGGGACGGGACGATATGGGATTGGGGGGGCAACTCCCATCTCTTGTGGGGGCGCAGTTAGTGCCAGCACCGTCCGTTAAGAGTCTGGGTGTAATCTTCGACACCTCCCTTTCCATGGAGGCGCAGATTGCAGCTATAACAAAGGCGGCATTTTTCCATCTCTGCCAAGCTAAGCAGTTGGCTCCTTACCTCTCTCGCCCTGACCTAGCCACTGTGATCCACGCGACGGTCACCTCCAGACTGGATTATTGTAACTCGCTCTACGTGGGGCTGCCCTTAAGACTGACCCAGAAACTCCAGCGGGTGCAGAATGCTGCAGCGAGACTCCTTACGGGGTATTCGCTGCGAGATCACATTCATCCGGTGCTATATCAACTGCACTGGCTCCCGGTGGAGTACAGGATCAGGTTTAAGGTGCTGGTTTTAACCTTTAAAGCCCTATACGGCCTAGGACCCTCGTACCTACGGGACCGCCTCTCCTGGTATGCCCCACAGAGAAACTTACGGTCTTCAAATAAAAATATCTTGAAGGTCCCAGGCCACAGAGAAGTTAGGCTGGCCTCAACTAGAGCCAGGGCTTTTTCGGCTGTGGCTCCGACCTGGTGGAACACTCTGTCACAAGAGACTAGGGCCCTGCGGGACTTGACATCTTTCCGCAGGGCCTGCAAGACAGAGCTGTTCCGCCAGGCCTTTGGCCAGGGCACAGCCTGACTCCCTCCCTCGGCAATCTTCGCGGAGCTCTGGCCCAATGGTGGCCAGTGGCTTGAATTTAATTAATTTTATAATGAATGATTTTAGAGTGTTGTTTGTGTTGTACTTTTGTATTGTTTTATTGTTGTTAGCCGCCCTGAGCCCAGCTTCGGCTGGGGAGGGCGGGATATAAATAAAATTTATTATTATTATTATTATTATCTACTATTTGTGCGAACAAGGTTTAAGAGAAGTACTCCACAGAGAAAAGCAGCAAGAATCAAAAGTTTTATGTGGGTTAGAGTGTATGGAAACAAAATGCTGAAGAGAGGGGAAAGTGTCTAAAAGCCCTCCACACTTAAATAATAATAATAATGATAATAATGATAATGATAATGATAATAATTCCTCAGTAGCAAGTATTACTTTTCTCAAGATTCTTTTACAAAAATTAATGTCTTCGATATGTTTTAATATTTATTAGCTGATTCATCAAACATTAACAAATTCCTCTTGACTGCCTGTAGAGGTTAATGTGAAGCATATTTATACAGATAAAATGCTGTTCCAAGGTATGTAAATTATAGGAGTGCAATAAGTGCAAAAAGTGAGATATGGAAAATTCCACTGCATAAAAGGAAAAAAGGTGCCACTGCAAGCTACATTTGCATAGAAATTGTTGTACTTTTCTGATTATAACAGGGAATAGCCTGAGATAACAAACACGCAAACAGAATATATTTTTGAAACTGAAACTAGATTATAGCATAACAGTGTTGCATCTTTTTTTTGTCTACTATTTTAAAATTTAAATTCAATCACTTTTATTTGAAATATTTAAATACAAAAGGTATCCTAGGTATAGATGGTGCTTGGATGAGCAGGCTATAGAACAAACTCACTCATTTATTAGTGAAACCCTCTCTTGGAAGTGTCATTTGGAGGCAGTGAAAGTCAAAGCACAGAAAACCAAAGGGGCATTGATGAAGTTCTGTTACAATAAGGAAGGGCAGCTAATTGTACCTGCTCTAAAGATATTTGGTAGCAAAGTGCTTACCCTAATGTCTATGGCATTGAAATATGGGGCTCTGATTTGAACTCCATTAAAGTTTTGAAAATATGCAGAATATTTTTCTCCAGAAGCTATACTCTACCATCAGGAATGTCAGCAGGTGTTCTTCATACAGAATTTGTGTGGCCAACAATTAAGGCAAGAGTGGACAATGCTCAGTTAAAGTGTGTGTGTGTGTGTGTGTGTGTGTGTGTGTGTGTGTGTGTCTACACACTATGTCTATTGAGCATTTTCCTGCTTGGTACCTGGGCCCATAGTGCTCAATCAACAGCCTCCCTTTCCAGAGGCCCCTGAATGGAGTTTGGAATGGGATAATTTACACAGGTGTAATTTATGTTGGCCTAAGTTATGCAGGCTTCCTATAGATTTGTTCTGTTAATCATGCATATCCTGCTTTTCTATTTAAGAATTGCCCGACACAGCAATCATTAATATGCTATACAGAATATCAAAACCTAAACTATCAATACAAGGTAAAAATCAACAACAGTTCATCAAAAATATTTCAGTAATCAGATAAATACAGATTCACATTAAAGACACCATACAATCCCAAAGGCCAATGGAACATCATGGTATTGCAGTATCCTATGCTCAGAAGTAAGACCCCATTACTGTAAATTATGGGGGTTGCCCCAACGTGCATCATTTTGCACTTACCCTGAATTTTACTTCCCTTGAATGGAATGGGTTGGCCATGTGAGTGCCCTTTAACCCTTTCATGCCCATGCTGCTGGTGAAACTGTCTTCCTCCGTAAAATTATACTGCTTCAGAATAGAAACTAGGTATGTCACCGTCTACCTTTGTAGCAGTTAATAATCACTACTATTGCTTGCCACTACTTCATTCCTGCAGCTACATTTTGCAAGAAAGAAAAAGCTTTCCAAGAATGTCAAACCGTCCCTCTCTCCCACTGAGGATTTCAGGAGTGAACTACATCACAGGCTGAAAAGGCATTCACTGAAACTCACGCTGTTTAAGTCGTGCCAAAATGTGACATTGAGCAGTAGCATTCATAATTCATGTGGCATCATTAGCAGATTCTACAAGACATCCAAAGGCCATCATGTCAATGGATAAAAATGTGTGGGTATTATTGATACCTGCCTCTATCTAAATGTATTTAGAAGTGACACAACACATCACTATAGTTACTCAGGAAATTAGCATAGGATAAATTACAGCTTTCAGCTGACATGTGAGAGTGATCCTTGCCCATTTTCCTCACATTCAAAACAAAGCTTTATTATTGTAAACAAAAATGCTTCCGCAAGATGTATTGACAGTGCTTTAGCAATATTGTTTTAATTAGCAATTTATATTACAGTTGTTCAGTGCCCAGTATGCTAAGATTGTCTAGCCCTTTAGAATAAATAATACTGACCCAATGACCTGATCTATTCCTATTTAGAACAGAACAAAATTGCCAAGCTAGGACCACAGTTATCAATATTTCATTCACACTCTTAGAGCTATCAAGCCGGCTCTGAACTGAAAGCTGTTTAACTGCCAGGGGCACGTTTAGGCACTTAAAAAGCCTCAGAGACCAGTGTGCTATAGTGGTTAGAGTGTTAGACTAGGACCTAGGGGTCCAGGGTTCAAATCCCCACACAGCCATGAAACTCACTGCATTTCCTTAGGCAAGCTACTATCAGTCTCTCTAACCTACCTCACAGGATTATAGAAAGGATACAATGGTGAGGGGGAGAAGCTTGAGCTCCTTGGAGAAAAGGCGGGAAGTGGCTGTAATAAAGAAACTCATATACGCTAATTTAGATTTATTTAAGTCTCTGAGCAAATTGAAGTGGTGGGTGGCTGCGGTTTCACTGGCATTGTACTTTGCAGCATGGCCAGCAGATCTGCAAGCAAAGTTGTTCTTAAGTATAGTTGCACCTTGGAAGTTGAACGGAATCCGTTCCAGAAGGCCGTTGAACTTCCAAAGTGTTCAAAGCCAAATTGTGGCTTCTGATTGGCTGCAGGAAGCTCCTGCAGCCAATCAGAAGCAGCGTCGGACATTTGGCTTCCCAAAATAGTTCACAAAGCGGAACAGTCATTTCTGGGTTTGCGACATTCCGGAGCCAAAACGTTCGGGAACTAAGCTGTTCAACTTCCAATGTACAACGGTATCTAAAAAGGAGGAGGAGGATATCTGGAGATCGGAAGAAAAGACCCAGGACTCCCACTCCACACCTCTGGCTACCCCTAACAATGCTCCTTCTTATGGCACACCCATTCAAAGTCTTACTTAAAAGGTAAAGGGACCCCCTGACCATTAGGTCCAGTCATGACTGACTCTGGGGTTGCAGCGCTCATCTCACTTTATTGACTGAGGGAGCCAGTGTACAGCTTCCAGGTCATGTGGCAGCATGACTAAGCCGCTTCTGGCGAACCAGAGCAGTGCACGGAAACGGCGTTTACCTTCCTGCCGGAGCGGTACCTATTTATCTACTTGCACTTTGACGTGCTTTCAAACTGCTAGGTTGGCAGGAGCAGGGACTGAGCAACGGGAGCTCACCCCGTCACAGGGATTCAAACTGCCGACCTTCTGATCGGCAAGCCCTAAGCTCTGTCGTTTAACCCACAGCGCCACCAAAGTCCCACATATAGCAGTACTAGTTTCACCTTCTACCCTTTTGCACATGAATGTCTTTTTTATATCAAGCCTGCCGTAATTTAAAGTCAACAGTAACTTTCATAAGCTGGAGCATTGGGCAACTGGCTAGGGTTCAACACTGTTTCAGTGGAAGTTGTATTATAATTGATTACAATGTGAATATCTTTGAGCAATGTAATTGTGATTCTTGAAAGGAAGATGCTAATCTTGACTGCCTTAAAACCATATCCGCAATTGTATATTTATTATAATTATTGAAAGCCATAATGAGAAGGGGGATAAAGAAAGATTAACATATAATAAATTGTAAGTTTACAATTAGCAAACTACCCAAACAAATGTGGTATCTTTGGCAAGGCTCATCCATTGAAATTCAAGTATTCGTTAAGGCCGCTTACATGATAAACTTTACTGAAAACTTGGGATGCAGAAATCTGTAATGCTGAAAAGATCACAGGAAGCTGTGTTATACTGAGTCAGACTCACTGATCCACCTAGTTTGGTACTGCCTGCACTGACTGGCAGTGGCTCTTCAGAGTTTCGGTCAAGGTGTGTATCCTAGCCCTACCTGGAGATACCAGGGATCAAACCTGGGACCTTCTGCATGCAAGGCAGATGCTGCGCCACTGCGCTACAGCCCTTTCCCTTGAATTTGAATGCTTCTAAGTAAGACTTTGATGGGATGGGGGTCCCTTTCCCTTTTTTTACACATTTGTCCCTGCAAACTTCTGGTTTAGGACAGGAGGGCAGGCTGCTCATCCTCAGTGTATCCAGTTCTGCAACTGTGTCTATTTTTTTATTTCATATTTTTATTTATTTTTATTTTTTTTATTTCATATTTTTTTAAAAGAGATAACAACCAACAATTTTTTCAACAGAATTCTAAAGCAACAGAATACATCCCATCTTGACTTGTCTGCTAAAGAACTCCTGAACATCTGCCACAGGATTTGTGAGTGTGCATTCAGATCCTACAGAGTGTTGTCCAAGCCTATGGGTCTTCTTTATTTTTATTGATTTTATGCAAAGCAGTGTAATAAACTGAACATTAAACAAACCAAAACAGAGCAAACCTGACCTCGTATTAATCATTGCACATCAATACATTTTAGGAATAACTAAAAGTGATTTGAGATAGCAAACTTTGCAAAAAGGGTACCATCTTATTTATTCCCAAGTTGAGTAGTAGACTGTTGAACACCCTCAGCTGAAGTATTACTAAAGGATAAGAAAGGGGTACGACAGTGTATCAAATGAATCAGGTTTCACGTGACCCATGAAGCCTTTGGGTCTTTACAATCTCCCCATGTGAATGAAGACAGCACCATTAGAGTGGCACATCAACAAGAAGAAGAGATACTGGAGAAAAGATTGGTTTCCAAGGAAGCTTCTCTGCCATTATTGACCTTCATATTGATAACCTTTCAAGGTAATCTCTGGGTTCCCCCAGAAAGCAGTTTTTACTGAATGTACGCAGTCCGTGTCTTACTTTCATCACTTTTCTTCTGATAAGAGGTCTCTTTCTTGAGCTTAGTAGGACAGAAATAGATTTTATCCCAAGCATTGTTTATGAACTCTTCACCTAATTATTTACTTATCTTAAATCACTCCTAGGGAAAGCTTCATTGCCCAAAGCCACTTCACTTGTGCAAACAAACTTAAAAAGTATGGTGTGGCTTTTTTCTTTATTTGAATAAAGTGCTTGGATCACCAACAATAAATGGCAGCTAGAAAGGGACGGGGTGGAGGGCCCACCATTCGTTAAATAATGTAAAACCTATCTGGTGTGTTGGGAGAAGATAAGGGCTGTTTATCAGAAAGACAGAATGATGGAAAGAGGAAATAAAAGCCAGCATAGCCATTCTTTGCACACTGCAAAACTGTGATTTTCTTGTACAAAGAAGGTATTCACAATTAAAACACCCTAATGCATTAATGAGCTCTGTTCCATCTGTTTGTAGAAAATTCACACAAGAAATGAATTAATTTCAACCTCTTGAATCATTTTTATATATTTAAGGCATGTGAACATCATGCAGGTATATGGGGAGGGTGTATACCCACAATATGTACATGCACAGTTATATACTTTCCAAATATTTCTCAGTGTAAAATGACAATGCTGTAATGTGTGCCTCTATAGAATAAAACTGTAGATCTCTTTGTTCCTCGTCCATTCCACCATAACCCCAAAGCTCTTGTTTACCATTAAAGCCACTGCTTTTGCATCTTCTCAGAATGAAAAACAGGGTTGGATGTCATCATCATATTTATGGCACCTTATTCCTAAGCCCCAAGGGGCAGTTCCATATAAATATTTAAAATCAATGGCAGGGGGGTGGGCTCTGTGGAGATCCATGGGACAGAACTCATAAAGTGTACTGAAGATGTATACTGCTGTTCTGTTCTGTTCTGTTCCAGCGAGTCGTTCCAGCCAAATGAAGTTCTTCTTCAAGTGGATAGGGTGCCAGACACAATATTGGGTTTTGGCAAAGGGAGCAAGGCAAAGTCCAGCACATCCAAGTTCAGGTTCCAGTAAGGCGATACCCAAACAAGATTCACATTCTAACGAGGCAAAGTTCAAGTAAAGACATGAAAGGCAAAACCCAAGCAAATCAGAAGGCAGATTCCAATAAGACCAACACCAATGCTAATCCACACTTCTATTTATCCCATGATTTCAAGGCACAGGTCTGCGAAGCTTTCTTTCATCCCACCACTTTCATCAAGATAATAATAATAATTATGTATAGCTATACCGACAAACCTAGACAGCATCTTAAAAAGCAGAGACATCACCTTGCCAACAAAGGTCCGTATAGTTAAAGCTATGGTTTTCCCAGTAGTGATGTATGGAAGTGAGAGCTGGACCATAAAGAAGGCTGGTCGCCGAAGAATTGATGCTTTTGAATTATGGTGCTGGAGGAGACTCTTGAGAGTCCCATGGACTGCAAGAAGATCAAACCTCTCCATTCTTCAGGAAATCAGCCCTGAGTGCTCACTGGCAGGACAGATCATGAAGCTGAGACTCCAATACTTTGGCCACCTCATGAGAAAAGAAGACTCCCTGGAAAAGACCCTGATGTTGGGAAAGATGGAGGGCACAAGGAGAAGGGGACGACAGAGGACGAGATGGTTGGACAGTGTTCTCGAAGCTACCAGCATGAGTTTGACCAAACTGCGGGAGGCAGTGGAAAACAGGAGTGCCTGGCGTGCTCTGGTCCATGGGGTCACGAAGAGTCGGACACGACTAAACGACTAAACAACAACAACAATAGCTATACCTATATGGCACCCATCCGACTGAGTCACCCCAGCCACTCTTGGTGGCTCCCAACAAAATTTTAAAAACACAATAAAACCTCAAACATTAAAACCTTCCCTGTATAGAGAAAACCCGCGGTTTACTGCTGAATCAGAATTAATGTCAATCAGCAGAAAACCCAATGGACGTTTGTTCCAATTCAAAAGTAAACAGTGGGTTTTCCTGGGATAAGTGACAAAGCAAAAGAAGAATCTCTCAAACCCATACCTGGAAATCGTGGAACAAATTGGAGTGTGGATGAGCCCCAAGCTCAACAGTAGCACCCTGGATAGCTCCATGTGAAACTCAGGCTGGAGAGTCATGCAAGCAGGTGCAACTGCTGCTTCAGTGACAAATGAACACAGACTTAGCCTTAAACAGGATGGCAGGTCCACCATCTTCAGTCTGAAAAGCCTCTTCAGTTAAAAGGGCCTAACCTTCTTCAGTATCCATTGTCTGCAGCACAGGAAGAACATGACCCTGCTAGGTGCAACCTCCTCGGGCACCAGAGGTGCCAGAAAAAAATATGTAATTTTTGTGCTGGAGCTTCTGGGGTAGTGGGGACTGCTGGGACCAGTCCTGAAGGAAAAATACTTCCCTGATACTTCCTCACAATCCACACTGTCATCTCCCAAAGATGGGGAGTCAGGTGCTGGGGTCATGATACCTGCATGTAATGGCTGAAGGGAGCCACAACTGTCCCTGAGTCCCCATGGCATGTACACACAGTATAGGAGAGAAGAAACATGCAGCAAACTCATCTATAATGTCCCCTGGACTCTACATGTTTTCACCAGAACTGGCTAAAGAATTCTTAAACCAAACTTGTGGGTGAAAAGAACCCTTCTACAAGGAAATACTGCTGTGTTTAATCTGAATGAAGTTGAACTGCATTCAGAAAATATGTCTGTAGCTTCAAGTCACAGACAAGCTTGGCTTTTAATGTAACTGATATGATGAAGATAGGCCCAAACAATGTAAATCCAGATCCACATATCATACTTAAGACATTCCCAGCACCATGGACACCTGCAGGAACTTTTCCAGGGGGAGGGGCAAAGTAAACAATGCAAATAAATAAATCAACATACACAGCTACATTAGAGAAGAGGTCTACCATTTCTAGTGACTGAGCAGTGGTGAGGCATTTGTAGATCTGGCCTCTGAGAAACTTGTATTCTAGGTCTACACTTCTGTTGGCTCTCAATGGACAGAACCACAGGTGCCAGCTTCTCAGGATGATTGAGGGAGCCCAACACATACTGATTTTGCGTGTGTGATGTCACAAGGAACAGGGGGCAGAGCTGAATGCCCTCTGAACACTGAGGGACCCCAGCCCCCTCTAGTGGTAGTAGTAGTAGTAGTAGTAGTAGTAGTAGTAGTAGTAGTAATATTTTAGTCTAGCTTTCTCTTCGTCCAATTAGCTAGATCTGCTTTCCTGCTTACCATGACTTCATTCACTGCCTAAAACCCAAAATGAATGGAAGCAGACTGGTTCCTCACAAAACAAAGGGGGAGAGGCACATTTTGCCTCATACCTCATATTCTACAAATGCTAGAAACATTTAAAAACAACGTCTGGGAATCTAGGGGTTACAGTTCATCTGGGGATGGGTGTTCTCTCTCTCTCCACCTCACCCCTTGGACACTCATGAGCTGCACTTAAATGTATGTAACACAGGAGAAGAGGTAGTAATAGAAATATAAATTTTAAAAACAATAACTTTCCTTCAGTTTGCTTTCATGGAGGATGTTGTACTAAGAATAATTGACTAAAAAGCTAATATTTTACTAGATTGTAGATCCTATAACATGAAGATTGCAGCAAAAAACCCAAAAAAACACACACAAGTTCTTTGCTTCATTATTTGAGTTTTTAAAGGCCATTAGCAATTAATGTCATTTTATTTTAGTGCAGGCAGTGAAGAGAGGATAGGTTGCTAGATGTTAAATAGGTTTACTACATTTTCCATAAAGTTTCTGAAATATTGAAGGTTGAGCCCAAAGTGTCTGAGCAGGACTCAGCTCCTTGATTCTGCAGAGTATCCTTTTTTGAAATTAATCTTCTGAGTCAGGATGTGCAGCTATGGGTTTTATACATGGCTATAAATTTTAGGAAATTAACTTCTCCATAAGAACATGTTCAGGGAAGGCTCCAGTCTAGGGACCCTTATATTTTTAAGCTCATCATCATTTAATTAAATGTAACTCAAGTTTATTCCTGCAATATATCTTTATATTTGGTCTCTAGTAGAGGAAAAGGTGAATTTGTTAAAACAAAATAAATGAAACTGGGAGGGGAGGCTGTCTTTTAAATATAAGATTATATGCAGAGTTTAAAGCAAGGCAAATGTGTAGTTTCGTGCAGCATTCTCATGGCAACTGGTGGATAATTCCTACAATATATGTGGCTTTTAGTAGTCTCTGCTGCAACAATGTAACTCAAAGCGAGGTCCAAATTGTCATAAAGCTATTTTCTTCAACAGAATGTTCATTTCTGGCAGCCTGGGGTATGTTCTGCAAATATTACAGAACTGTAACATCACATTAGCATGGGTGATGTGAAAAACCAGCTGCCTAGGAGTACTTTGAAACTGCTCTATTTAGAACTAGGCCAGGAAATCAGATAATTCACTACTTTTTGGATCATATGTAAACTTAGTTGTCTTCCCAGCAAGAATTTCTGTGAAGTGTTTAAAGACGAGTCTCGAAGCAGAATGTCAAGACTGCACACACGATGCATGCGAACAGGAACAGGGAGCCTTGAAGGATCATATCTGGGCTCTGTTTGGATACCTATAGCACTCTTTCAATATTTGCTGCTACCTGCCTACCTATCTAGCTAGTTCCAACTGTCATTGGGATCCTGTGAATTTCCCAGGCCACTTACAGGCATTTTCTCTTCTGATCCTAAATATTCAAATTTGAATGTTTTTTGAGACTAAATCCAATCCGCCCTCGCTGAACAGAACTGGATTTTTAAAATCACCTTATGGGGTTTGACAATAAATTATTAAGGCCATTTGATCTCTCATGCTTCACCAAGCTATGGAGCTGTAACTAATGACTAATTGGATGAGATAATGTCAAAACTATCACATATTCGCTAACTTTCTGCTAGCGTTTCGCCAGCATTATTCACAAATACAGATATTACTACTGGTGCCTTAGCGAGCAGTGAAGCAACACTGAAAAAGCAGGGGTTCATTTACTATATTTTATTGAACATGCCATCTGTGCTTGCATGGGTTACAGGTGATATCCAGGTAAGTCTTAGTAGGCTGAAGTGAGGAATCTGATCATAGCAGCATTTCTTCCCTACCCCTTGCCATCTACCTGTCAATCACAATTGTTGGAGAATGTATGGGAAGAGATTCTTACTCTATTGTAGCAGAGTTAGCACAATGGCTGAGTTTTCCAAGCTCCTTTTAAAGCCTGGTTATATTTTACATCTGCCCTCATCCACCTTTAAACAAACGTTCTCCATTAAAATACTTAAGTAAAGGTAAAGGTACCCCTGCCCGTACGGGCCAGTCGTGTCCGACTCTGGGGTTGCGTGCTCATCTCGCTCTAGAGGCCGTGAGCCGGCGCCGTCCGAAGACACTTCCGGGTCACGTGGCCAGCGTGACGAAGCTGCAGCTGGCGAGCCAGCACCAGCGCAGCACACGGAAACGCCGTTTACCTTCCCGCTATAAAGCGGTCCCTATTTATCTACTTGCACTTAAGAGTGCTTTCGAACTGCTAGGTGGGCAGGAGCTGGGACCGAACAACGGACGCTCACCCCGCTGCGGGAATTCGAACCGCCGACCATACGATCAGCAAGTCCTAGGCGCTGAGGTTTAACCCACAGGGCCACCCGCGTCCCTTATTAAAATACTTAGGCTAGAATAAATCGCAAACATGTAGAGGAGGAGATGGGAAGAGGTTTTTGCTTACTGAGCTGTCTGTCAGGTAACTTGAACCATTACAGACTCCCTGCCTCCTTTCTCCCGGCTACAGCCAGAGGGAATCCCACCAGTGGCACTTCCACCCACTGACACGTTTGGTGAGTAGAAGAAGGAGCTTCATACCAGTAGAGTGATGCTCATGAGAGACCAACAGTAGCCAGAAGCGCTGGGGAGTGACATCTCCCCTCGATCTACCATCCCCACATATACACATAAGCAAAGGGTGTCTGGATTGCTCTACCAGTAACTTTAGGTACTTAATAATAATTCTTTTAGTGTTGTTATATATTGGTACTATTACTATAAATTTTTCATATGCTCTAACCAGAGATAGTCCCCATTTGCAGGTATCTGTCGTCATATGTTTTTTGGAAGAGATGTTGAGTGTTTGTGTGTCTCTCTGTGTGTGATATTCTTATATTTAATTCCCACCATGGAATCCAAAATGACACACATGTGATTCCTATGAGGTTTCCCATCTAAGGCAATGACCCAACTCAGATAAGGTAATGGTCTTCTGTGCCTTCAAACCAGGAGTAGAACAGGAGTAGGCAGACTTTGGCTTGTGGTGTCCACTTTGTTTTAAATAAGGTCTACCAGCCAGAGCCAGGTGCAAATTAGTGGCTCAGGTGGGCAGACATAAGGTAAGAATAAGGAAACGCCATGGCACTAGTGCTCAAAACCAGAACCAAGCTTACAAGTTCTTTCACATAAGCCATTCTCTATTTTCATCTGCAAAATGTTAGGGGATACATCATTATTAACAGCAATTCTTTGTGCATAGATTCTTCATATGTGGCAAGGTATGGATTTGGTACTTAGGTACATCTTGCCAAATATAAAGAAATAAAATAAAGTGAGAATCAGCCACGTCTGCAGGTTCACGACCATTGAATACCTGAATCTTGCAGATGTTCATGACTTTTCATTCCCTTTTCAATCTTTCATCTATTAGGCTGCAAATTTATATATTGTGATGCGCTTCTAAGTTGAAGGCTCTTTATGACTATGCAACATTCTGCTGTAGTGCTTGTCAACTATTTTTCTCTTCTTTTGGTGTAGCTGTATTTGAAAGCCTTAATGGGAACGGTGCTATTAACATTAACACTCATAACGGAGCTACCATTTGATGCTGGAAACACTCTTATAATCCCATTACATACCATAATGCAGCCATTTAGATAGTCATTATTGGAAAAAACCTACTACAGCAAGTTTTCAGAGAACATTTTATTGGTATATTATCAAAGCTATACCAAAAATACAATTGTAAATGTATTTATTTATTGGTGTTCTTAACATACTCTGTCCCCACAAGTCCACAGTTGGTAATAATATTTAAATCTCAAGTGTTAAGAGTCCTTGAACTATATAAAATACAATTATGGGACATGATACAGCAGAATGAAAGTATTTTAAAGGCTCCCAGAATAGCTTTGATGGGGCAAATGACTCCCATAAGCCAGTCATTTTGAACCCGAAGTTTAATCGGATGGGGGGGGATCAAGGTAGACTAGAAATCAGATTAAAAATCAACAGGGGCAGAGGCTGAAGGATGGAAAAGTAGGTCATTTAGGTTTCTATGGAATGGATCGGTCTTTAAATCCATATGCAGATAACACACACATAAGCTCCTACTGAGCAGGATTTAATGCCCTGCTCATCAGGCATTTAAGTCAATGCAAGATTTAACCCCACTATCTCACTCATAAGATGACATCATGAGTGATGGCAGTTGGTGAGCAGGGATGCATGGTTTCAAGCAAAATACCTCTCAGGCCAACTTAGATCTCCGGATGGGCCAAGACTGGGCCATGGGTTTGAGGCTCCTCTCCTCTGCTCTACTGTATAGTGCTGGATAGGCCTTCACTATCTTATCTAACAGTCTCTAAAATGGGAGCACATGGGGAGCCAAGGATCTTCAACTTAGAAAGGGGTGTGTGTCACAGGCTTCAGCAGCTGAGTATTCAACACTTTTGTTCATTCACTCTTCAGAGAACTGTTCTGAAAATATGTGATTGGGAATTATTAGTAGTAGTACAGTGGTACCTCGGGTTAAGTACTTAATTCGTTCCGGAGGTCCGTTCTTAACCTGAAACTGTTTTTAACCTGTAGCACCACTTTAGCTAATGGGGCCTCCTGCTGCCGCCGCACGATTTCTGTTCTCATCCTGAAGCAAAGTTCTTAACCCGAGGTACTATTTCTGGGTTAGCGGAGTCTGTAACCTGAAGCACCTGTAACCTGAAGCGTATGTAACCCAAGGTACCACTGTACTATTATTATTACTACAGCAGCCACTGTTAACTAATCAGTCACAGGGGATATAGGGTGGGGTGGGATTTTTTTTGTGTGTATTTTCATGTTCATGCCACTTCTTCAAGTGGTGAGAAGTTCAAGGGCTGCAGTGCTTATCCAGTTTTGTTTCTTTCTGAAAGAGGTCACTGTAAACTCATTGACATTTTGTAATATGCAGGTATAGCTTAAACGTGCCAAAAGACAGCCGAAGTCCACTGGTCCCACATCAGACCACCAGGGTGACATCCAGTACCAAACCACAGCTTAGTGCAAATGCTTGAGTGGTTGGGACCTGGAGAGAGATCACATCTGCTTTGCTCCTCCTCCAGACCTGCTGCTGCTGCTGTGCTGCTGTGAACAACACCGTGGTTTGACTTGGCATGCCAACCAAATCCAAGCTTCTGGTTTATATCACTCCAGCTGTATCACATGAGCTGTAACTCAGGTTTGTTCTTGGTTTACAGATTATGGTTTATCTGGAAAAGACAAACCTTGAGCCCGGATTCAGACAACATGCTAAACCAAACCTTGGCTTAGCTCTCAGTAGCCTAGAAGCAGATGAACTGGAGGAGTAGTAAAGTGGTCACCATCTCCTCTCTAGGAACCTGCATGATTTGGCTTAGAATTCTATGCAAACAGAGACTCTGTTTTTCTCAGCCCCATCCAAAGTTCATTGTTCTTTTGATACCTGAAAATCTGAATGAGGTGGAAATCTGGAGGCAGCAGAGGCAGAAGACAGCCGTCATGGCTAAGTTGCCATCTGGCATCTTCATTCACCATAGAAGCAATCCCTGTGCCTGATAAGTGAATGTGGGTGTTGGTGTGTAGGTTTTTCCCCTCAGCAAAGTCCCCTCTTAGCTCCAGAGTCAGATCTCTTTCTGGTTTTTTTTGGGGGGGGGGCACTCTTGCAAGCTTTATTAATAGAACGAACAACCCCAAGTTCTCGCCTCGTTCCATTAATATGGATGCAGATAACAAGCGGTTCCTCTGCCACTCCACTATCATTTAGTAATAAATTAATACAACATTAGCCTAAGCCATCTGAGATCTCCCTAATGGACCCAAAGAAAAGAAGCAATTATAATAACTCCCAGGACTTTGACAAATAAAAATAAAGGAAAATAAGCTGGAAATAGTTGAGCGATCGGCAGCCTGGCGGACACGGCACAGGCTTGCCCTTGGTTTATCAGCTGCTTCCATGCCCTGAGGGGAGACAGGAGGGCCACGAAGCCCGAGGCAGCCGCAGGGCCCTCTTTGCGTGCTTGTAGCAGCGCCCTAAGGCTGCCTACAGTTGAACAAATCATCGGCTTTTATCGTGTTCCAAATAAGCCATCTGCTAATAAAACATTGTGTGTTGCTGTTCAGCGCAAACAACAACTGTTACGTCTAGTTAATATTATTTTTCCAGGAGCCAATTCTTTTTTCGGTTCCCGATTAAGAAGCCAAATATTAACTCTAGCCCTTTGTGGCTCTTTTGCGGAGTTACGTTTGCAAGCAGCGATGAAGTAGCTGTGAGGCAGGAGGCACACAAGCCTTTTCAACGATGTTTGCTGTTCAGTCCCTTCAGTGCGCTGAATAAGTTTCCGAAGCAAATGTCTTCTGATTTTCCGTGATAAGGCAATATACACAACAATCACATGCTGTTTTGCTGAAGAAATGGCTTCATAGCTTAAACTTTCCCTGAAATGGGATGCTTTAAGTCAAGGGTGGGGAACCTTTTTCCAGCCCACTGTTTCCTTCTGGGCAATTTTCCAGGGGACACATGCCAGGGGTGGGAGGGGCCAGAGGCAAAAGTGGGCGGGGCTGTGGATGTAAGTTTTATCTTTCTACACACACCAATCTATCCTGCATTGAGCCTTTCCTTTCCCCAGAAATGAGATTCCCTACTCCCTATTCAAAGCACCCAGCAACCTTGGGCAGCATGTCCTGGCAGGAGCTGGCACAAGCCCCTCTGTGCGCACATTTTGCTGCTAATAACATGGCAGCATTTGTCATTTTAAATGTCCTACCATGCCTTGGGCACTACGGAATGGTAAAAACAGTGGACAGCTGGCCAGATCTAGCCACTGCTGACAGGTAAACCAGTGACCCCCAAGGTGGCGGGGCACTGGTTCTGCTTTTAACGTTGTTAGAAACGCATGGGTCACAGTTCTACTTCCCATTGGCAGCGTGTGGGGTAGGGTGGAGCCACAGGGGCACCCTCCCAGCAATCCACTGCTGATCACTTGGATGCAGCTGGGGTGGGGCAGGACAGCAGTGAAGTCAGGGGGTGCTCCTCCCCTGGTGGACCCACACAGTCATGGTCTGGCCATTGTCCCGCTCCTCCGCAATCCTGTCTAGGTAAGTAGCAGTGATGCCGACACTGGTGTCAAAAGGCTGGATTTGCTGCTCTGCCCCATCATACACACCAGTACAGTGGAACCTCGGGTTAAGAACTTAATTCGTTCTGGAGGTCCGTTCTTAACCTGTTCTTAACCTGAGGTACCAGTTTAGCTAATGGGGCCTCCTGCTGCTGCATCCGCCGCGTAATTTCTGTTCTCATCCTGAGGTAAAGTTCTTAACCCAAGGTACTATTTCTGGGTTAGCAGAGTCTGTAACCTGAAGCATTTGTAACCTGAGATACCACTGTACTGCTATTGGGTAGCTCAGTTGGTTAGTGTGTGGTGCTGATAAAGCCAAGGTTTCAGATTTGATCCCCAAATGGGACAGCTGCATATTCCTTTATTGCAGGGGGTTAGACGAGATGATCCTCAGGGACGCTTCCAACCTCGCGAAAACAAAGTGCAGAATGGCTACTATAGAGCTCTGGTATCATCTCCCCTCTCCCAGGAAAAACTCCCCTCTGGTAGTTTACCTACTTTTCCTCACAGAGCTGTGAGGAGCCCCAAACAAACTTCAATTCTCAGGGTTCTTTAGGGGAAATGTGCTTTAAGTGTATGGGGGGTGACCTGAAACCATGTGAATCAGACTCCCAGGCAGTCTCCTATCCAGGCACTGATCAGGGTAAGGCTTCCCTAGGCTTAACATCATAGCAGCAGCAACTCCCCTTAGGCCAGTGATGGCCAAATGCGGCCTTCCAGCTGTTTTGGGACTACAACTCCCATCATCCCTAGCTAACAGGACCAGTGGTCAGGGATGATAGGAATTGTAGTCCCCAAACAGCTGGAGGGTCAAGTTTGGCCATCACTGCCTTAGGCCATTCTTCAGAAATCTGAACCTTCAACCCACTTTGGACCATCAAGTGTAGCAGGAATGGGTTTGCACAATATGACTTGACTTGAAAGTGGTACAAGAAACTAGCTATTCAAAGTCACCACCACCCTTAAAAAACGGCCACCATGAGTCAGTCCACCACACTGCTTCTTTGCTGCAGGATCTCTTCTGCTAAAGCAATCTTTGCAAACCTGATGCCTTCCAGGTGTTTTGGACTATAATTCCTATCAACCCCAGCCAGCATCTTTTGTAGTTCAAAACATCTGGAGAGCACCAGGTTGGCAAAGTCTGCAGTGAGGCTTCTTTTGCTCAGATGCCTGCTGAATTTGTTCAGCATTACAGTGGTATCTCAGGTTACATACGCTTCAGGTTACAAACGCTTCAGGTTACAGACTCTGCTAACCCAGAAATAGTACCTCGGGTTAAGAACTCTGCTTCAGGATGAGAACAGAAATTGGGCTCCGGCGGCACAGCGGCAGCAGGAGGCCCCATTAGCTAAAGTGGTGCTTCAGGTTAAGAACAGTTTCATGTTAAGAACGGACCTCCGGAACGAATTAAGTACTTAACCCGAGGTACCACAATATTAGGAATCTCACTGTGGATTATTTGTACTATTCCTTAACCTTTAACATGTTTTATAGACACATGAGCTTATGAATCTTATGTATTTTTCCCTTGGGGGGAAATGACCTGGGCACAGTCATTCATTCCCTGTAACCTGAAGGGCCCTAGGCTTGTAGAGGCTGTGCTGAGGCATGAGTTCTTAATACAGCTTCATCTAGAAAGCCATAGCAGTCCATAGCTTTACTGTAACAAATTTGCTGATATTAAGTGGATTTGAACACACAGCAGGTGTCATAAACTTCTCCAATTGGGTTATACTGAACTCATCACTTTAATCCAACCGCTCCTATTACCCTTCACAGTAAACACAATCAAGATTTGAATCTAAACCTCTCATTCTCCCATCTCTGCATGCTATAAATGTTTCTGAACCGACAGGCGCTCACATGATTAGATGTCATGTGCTGTAATGTTACCGCAGTAAACAGCACCATCTAGGGATCCACATTTGGATGATTTGTGCTTAAAGAATATTTGACATGTGGAATTAGCTGTACATACAGAGCAAGGTAGGTGTGTGTCGTTACTAGAGCTATGTGTGTTTTGAGCGATCCCAGAACTGAAGTATTTGTTTATTAAATCACATTTAAATACCCGCTTTTCCTCCAAAGAAACTCTAAGGCAGCACACATGGTTCCCACCTCCCATTTTATCCCCACAACATCCCCAGGGGGAGCTTAGGCAGAGAGAGGGGGGGGAGGCAGGCTAGGCCCAAATACCCCAGCGAGCTTTATAATGGAGTTGGAATTTGAACTTGGGTCTGCCTGGTCCTGCTCCAGCATTCTGACAACTGCATCACACTGGATCTCACTGTATTCCTTAACATGTTCACAACAAATGTGTTGTCTGCTACAGTGCATGAAAGTCAAGACTGCCACCACTGGGTGCCCCAAGCATAAAACCCAGTTAAGCATAAGGTCTATAGCTCATTGCAATATGGACTAAGGAGTGGTGGGAGGTACCAGCTGGGGAACCTGCAAGGAAGCCCCCAGGGAAAGAAGGCTCAGAGCTCGGGCATGGTGGTGGCATGATGATGCGTGGTCAGAGAGAGAGAAGAGGGGGCAGACTGGGAGGAGGAGATGGCAGAAGCTGAAAAGGCAACAGGCTTTAGTGAGCAGGAAGAGGCTGGGACAGAGAGCAGTCCAGGTTCAGAGTCAGAAGCGGAGGCTGGAGGGGAGGTGGCCAAGAAGCAGAGATGAAACAGGCAGCTGAAGAATCCAGGGAGTCTACCCCTCCAGCTCCACTTCCAGTGATTTCCCAGAACCTGCAGAGGTATGAAGAGGACAGAGCAGAGACAGACAAGGCAAAGAACTCTCAGGTTGCTTGGGAAGGACCCAGGAGTGAAGGAGACTTAGGGAGTGGTGGGGAAGTGGGGACTTTCAATCCTTGCAACTACCTCATTGGGGCAGGATCTTCAAGGAAGTGTTGTTATGCTCACCAGGCCATGCTTCCTGAGCTGCTTGTTTCTTTGAATAAAGAGTTAGCTTCACTGACACGGGCGGTTTTTATTGGCGACCTACTCCTGACATTCAGCGGCAGAGCAACATGCTTTGAATGGGAAAGGTCCCATGTCCAGCCACTTGCTTCTGCAGGTAGGTCCCGTGTCCAGCCACTTGCCTCTGCCCGAGAGCTTGCAGGGCCACTGCAATGTAGACCACTGCTAGGAAACCTCCGACTTGCAGGCCTGATTAGGCCCAAGACCTTCACATTTGGCCTGTGAGGTAGACACCTGTACATCCCCTGCTGTCATATGATGTCAGGCCCTGGACTAGCAAAGCCATGGTGCCGATCCCCAAAGGAAGAATTGGGAACACACTAAGGGCACTCCTGCCACTTCAGTGCTTTTCACATAGCCCTGCCTACTGACCAGGAAAGACACCAAATGCACTCCCGAGTCTTCCTTTGCGGCCGTGGCTTTAAATGTGAATCACCTGGTGTCGTATGATGTCAGGGGATTAGCATGTGTGTGGTCCTGCCCAATGTCAAAGGGGCCCACCCCTGGCATTGGCAGTACTGAGCTGGCTAGACCAAAGGAGTAATTTGGCAGAAGGATGTGTTTCTGGATATTTGAACTCAAGCCTGAATCCCATGCCCTGCGTGCACAGTGCTTGTGGTTACAAACAGGGTATGTAAGAAGCAACTATGATACAAACACTTTGAATATGCTAATTGCCATGTTGCTCTGTAGGGATTAACCTCTTGCGCCCTGGAATAATAGGCGATTCCAATCTGTGAAGCTGAATGCTGGCTGAGGATTGAATGGCCATTCATGTCTGCTCTGCGAAGATACGAAATTCATTTCCAAAGCTTCTTGAGGATACAAGTACTATTCTCTGAAATTTTCCCAGTAAAGTAAAATCCTCCTAAAATGATTAGCTTTCCGATTAATAACCTTGTAATCATTTCACACGGAAAGGGATTACAATTGCAAGCCTCATCCTCTACTATATTATTTACCTAAAAAAAAAAATTAAAAAAAGCTCGGCTTTAATTATGCTGGATATTATTGCCCCTCATTTTCAGGGCTGTTAATTTGTTTCATCAAATTAAGTCCCCATAATAAGTAAGGAGCAGAAAAAGTTTATCTATATTGCTTGTAGTTTATCTATGTTGCTCACTTAAATGCAGCATATGTTAAATGTTTCAAAGCCTTGACACCTCTGCTTTAGTTTCGCTGCTCTGCTTTCCAATCAGGTGTTGATCATCTACTTTTAATACACAGGAGCACATCTAAACCACGGCTGGAACCTTTAATGCTAAATTTTATGTAAACAACTAACCCGCAGAAGGGTTATGTTCACCATTTG
This sequence comes from Podarcis raffonei, assembly GCF_027172205.1. Taxonomy (NCBI): domain Eukaryota; kingdom Metazoa; phylum Chordata; class Lepidosauria; order Squamata; family Lacertidae; genus Podarcis; species Podarcis raffonei. The sequence goes on along the minus strand of NC_070606.1, from coordinate 61,186,497 downwards.
TGGGAGAAATAGTGTGCTGGGATATTGAATTTCAAAGCTAGCTGGATTTCCAGCAGATGTGTTTGATGTCTGTCAAACTCTTTGCACTGCTTCAGTAGAACAGCATTCATTAACGTAAATGGCATGCAGTAAAAAGTGCTTTTCAGTGCACATTTAATATGTAGCATGTCTGGCTGCATTTTAACATTAGGGCAATCTATCCTAGTATTCAAAGCCATTTCAGCTGGTGATACTGTCCATGATAAGACCCACCCCCCCAATGGCCCTAAACAACCGCTGAGCCAGCAGTTCTCAGAAATATTCTTTTAAAAAAATAAAAAACCGAAGATTTTTCTTTTCGCAACCTCCCTTCTTCATATTCTCTGAATGCTCTTCTCTTTTTATTTTCTGTGCCCATCTTGCCACATCCTGGAATAACATGAGGCCAATGCCATGCCAAACTCTAAACTGATGCCAGAAACTGTAACGGAGCATGTTACTTCCGGGTTTCACCACTCATGCATGCGCAGATGCTCAAATTATGTCATGCGCAGAAGCGGCAAATTGCGACCCACGCAAACACGGGTTGCGTTCACTTCAGGATGCAAACAGGGCTCCAGAACGGATCCTGTTCACACCCAGAGGTACCACTGTACTGAGGATCCCCTTGAGGGTACCTCTGGGTTCACACCTGATGAAGGACCCCTGGAGCTGTCAGAGGAGGAGGTGGAGCAGCCCCCAGTCCTTGAGAGCAGCAGTGCTAAAAGCTCCCAGTACAGGCCAAAGAGTGATGGCACAGTATGTGTGTTCGGACCCAGAATTGTCAGTCCACTTGTGATTTGGGGGTCTACTTATGAGTTAGCAAATCCTAACAGTCTTTCACTAACCAGCAGCTGTAGTTAGGGTGCAGTTTAGGCAGCCAGTGTATATAAGCCTTCCAGTTCCTGAAAACAGCACTGGTTTTTGTCTTCTCGTTCTAGCTCTGATGGCTTGCTGAACTTCTCGTGATAGGGACCTTGGACTGTTTCCTAACCTTGTTGGAGCTTGGAGAGCTAACTAACCCTTGAAAATATAGGGCTTTTGTACTAATTTTAGCTAACACATTCTAATGGAGAAGGGAAGGGGGCTATGAGATAAGCAATTCGTATAATTCCAATATTCCTATTGTTCTGTTGTTTCTTCCTAGAGCATGGGTAGGCAAACTAAGGCCTGGGGGCCAGATCCAGCCCAATCGCCTTCTAAATCCGGCCCACGGATGGTCCGGGAATCAGTGTGTTTTTACACGAGTAGAATGTGTCCTTTTATTTAAAATGCATCTCTGGGTTATTTATGGGGCATAGAAATTCATTCTTCTTTTTTCCAAAATATAGTCCGGCCCTACACAAGGGGGACAGTGGACCGGCCCCCTGCTGAAAAAGTTTGCTGACCACTGTCCTAGAGCTTCCTGACTAGTTCCCATTCTGTTTATTCTGCTTAATTAAAAGTTGAAGGAATATAATCCTAGTGACCAATGACTAAACTGGTTATCTTTGTTTGCTTTGTGTCTTAAAGTTGTCTTACCATTTTGTCTGTGCAGCAACCATTCCTTAGCAGGAGGCGTTGATTAGATTTTCTGGGTAACTAGATTACAGGGGTGGGGGCTGCTTTGTTTTCAACACCAAAGTGACCTCTCCAGGGCACTAGCCCAGGCACTGTGGATTACTTGTGCTGATCTTTATACAAGGTATTAGAAGCTCAAGACATTCCTTCAATGCCTTCCAGGACACGTTTAAGAGACAAGACTGGTACCAGAGTAAAAAAAACAACAGCTCATAATGGGGATCTCATGTCATATTAAGTTATGCCAACCTTTTTAACTCATGCCATGATCTATAGTAATAAGACACAGAAAAAGTTTAGATTGACACACACCTGTTCACAATCGTACCAGGTGCACATTTAAGGCAAGGAGCTCTTCCTCCAACTGGAAAAATTTTGTAAAAACCAAACCAAAAATGCATTTAAATTGTTTCCAGAAAGTACAGCCTGAGATAGGTTGGCAGGAATGGTGCTCCAATGATGAAAAGTGCCACATTTGTAACAGTTGGTCTGTCCAGGTGTATTTTTTTTTTTTTAGTTTCTACTGTATTATATGCATATTTTATTTTATTTTATTTTATTTATTTAGAAGATTTTTAAACCACTTGATCAAGGCTCTCTAAATGGTGTGCAAATAAAACTGTAAATAAAGCACTGCTAAAACACACAAAGCAATTAAAAACTAATATGCATAGATGCTCCCAGCATTTCGTTTGTGGAGCTTTTCCTAACCCACCCCCACATTATTTTAGATGGAATTTGTTTAAAGTTGACCTCATTGTTCAAATGGCAGACCACCAAACAAAGGGGAAAAGAAAGTAGTAGAGAGTGAAATCTCAGTGTACACTAGGACTTCTCAACAGCTAGAAATGATCCATTCTTTCCACTATCCACCTTTGCGCCAGCATTCGTAAATCAAGCATGCTTATTACCAATGAGCCTTCCTACAGACCATCTCTCTGAGTCTTCTCCCCACTGCCACCATTTGTGACAGATTGAAAAATAAAACACAACAGTTTGGAGAATAGCAAACAGCTGAATTATTTTCCTCCCCCCAGCCCTTCTCTCTTACAGACATTACACTGAAAGCAAGGACAATGAGATTTATAACCAGAAATAAAAGAAATTTAAGAAGCGTAATCTAAAATTGATTTTAATGCACTTCCTGATCAGATACCATCAACCCTGGCTTGCAACTGAATGGGATAATTTCATTTTTTTGGACATGGAAAATAGATACTTGAATACAAATTATGCTTATGGATGAGTTGTCATCAGGCACACCTTAACTTTCAAAAATAGATTACTTGACTCCTTGACAATTTATGGTTTGGGCACTTATTGCTATTTCCGTCTCTAAATAGTAGCTCTTAAAGACAAATGTTTACAGATTTTACCCAAGAGAACTGAAGAGGGGGAAATAAGCCTCTTTCAGGCAGCACATTTACACTGAAGGATTTCTTGACTAAAAGGGTCTAGCATTTAGCCTCTGTAGAAGATAACCTTTTTCTTGGGAAGAACCTGTAGAATGGATCTTAGAAGGCACTGTTTCATTAAAACCTCACATGATTTATGCTAAATGCTCAGTGGTGTGGCGTTTGCTATCTCTGAGTGCCAGATAGAATCATGTGCCTATATTAGAGAATTGTGTGCAGGAGGGAAAATGACTTTAGCATTGTGCTTCCCTTGCCTGCCCTTCAAACAGAGGTGTTTAAATTGCTGCATGGTATTAAACCATTATTTTCGCAGATATAACAGTCTCTCTGTCCTTGACCATTTTCTATAGCTTAGGCTGCAATTCAGGTGCATATAAAAAAAATTATTTGCACAATTAAAGCGGATTTAAGTCTTCTGTTGCCATAGAACAACAACTCTGTCGTTGTTGTTGTGGTGGTGGTGGTGGTGGTGGTTGTGGTTGTTGTGGTTGTTAAAATCGGGGCTTTTGAGTTGGGAAGTGATGTGGAACTGTGGTGAAAAGTGTGGAATAAATGAATGATTAATGGAAAGCTGTATAAACACTCCACAAGCAAATAAGGATAAATGCAGAATGAATGCTCATTATCATATAACTGCTCCATAAACCCATTCAGAAAGAATGCTAAATAAAAACTGGACATAAGCTTTGTGCAAGCAAGTCAAGATGAACACTCAATTAACAGGTCCTCTGGAGATGCCCATATTTAGACATACAGCCCCCAGAGTTTAAGAAATCTGATACATATTGTCAGAGGCTCAGGAGCAGAAGAGCAGGGGAGAGAGCAGATAGAGAGCGGAGGAGAGGAATCAGAGGGGAGCGTAGGGGAATATGACAGTGGACCGAGAGATTCCATGAGCTTCTCCAGCGAATCAGAAGATTCCCAGGAGAGGGCGCCTATGGTAAGGGCGAGGCGAATCCCAGAGGGGACGATCCATAAACAAGGAACCAGAGGGGAGTCCCAAAGGAGCAGCGGAGGAGTAGGGCCAGTTTCCCCACCAGAGCACAGTGGGGGGGAAGAGTCACGTGAGTCAGGACCATCTTCTCCTCCATCGGGGAGTGGGGAGAAGGAGGGAAGGCCAGGTCCAGCTAGCCTCCCCGAAAGGGGGAGCAGTGACACAAGTGTAACGGTCAGAAGGAAAGTGGGAGGCTGCGCGCGCGCGCCAAGTTCAAATGTGGAGGAGCGCGGGACAGCAGAAAACCCGGATTGGGAGCCAGGTCCTAAAGCCCGAAAGAGGGGGGGGGAGGAGTCGGGAGAATCAGCGTCAGAAGAATCTCGGAGGGCAGAGACTCCGACTAGCAGAAGGACCCAGAGAAAGAAGGAACAGAGGAAGAGGTGGAGTAAGGCTAGAATCTTAAGCTGGTGTCAGGGGGGCGGAGATTCAGATGGGACTTCTACGGTCTGACGGATAGATGTAGCGTTGCGCGCTGCACGTCTGGAAATGAGACTGAACTTCAATAAAGACTTTTAAACTTGAGCAAGAAGCAGCGTTGGTCTTGTGTGAGCTGGGACCTTGGGCAGCGCTGACAGTAAGTCCCATCTCAAAAAAAACTCTGCAAGCTCACGAAGATAGGCAAAGATGACTACAGAGGAAAAAATCAAGCAATTGCAGGAAGCGGTGTCAACGCTCTACGCAGAATTGGCTGCGTCTAAGAAAAAAGAAGGAGAAACAGCTGCGCTCTGCCAGGATCTGCAAGCCAGGTGGGACAAATGGGGAAAGGAGGGGCAGCTGGGAGCCAAGCCGGAGGGAGTTGCCCTCGGGAAAAGGGGGGCAAGCCTTGTGACCCATTTTGACGGGAACCTGCAGCAGTACCCTAACTTCAGAGCAGAAGTAGTTTTCGCGCTCAATTTGCTTCGGAAAGATTTTAGAGATGAGGAGGAGAAAGTGGGTTTCATAATCACTCATCTGCATGGGGAAGCTAAGTCGTGGCTGCGAACCTTGTTACGCGAAAATGACCCCGCCCTCAAAGATTCAAGCGCCTTTATTGGAGCCATGGACGCTTGCTTTAAATCAATGGTGGATGTGGATGTCGCTAGAAGGGAAATGCATGGATTGCGGCAAGGAAAAGCGACAGTGCGCCAGTATCATTCCCGCTTTTTTGGGTTAGTAAATGTGCTGGGCTGGCAGAAGGACTCAGCTGCCGTCAGGGATCTGTTCTGGGAGGGGCTGAATGGAGCCGTGAAAGATGAGCTGGCGAGGGGAGAGAGACCCCAAAATACAACAGAAGTTGTCCAAAGGGCGCTCGCAATTGGGGTGCGCCTGGAAGAACGCCCGTGGAGCAGGGAGCAGGGGGGAAGAGCAAACACGTCAGTTAGAACGACTCCCTTCCTACCCAGAGAGACAGAGCGCGCTCAGTCCACGCCTGCTCTGATGAGGGGGGAGGAGCCAATGGAAATCGGAGGTGCAAGGGCTCAGACAGCAAGCAGAGCCCAAACACCAGGAGCAGTCAAGGCGAAGGCTCCTAGAGGGAGCAGGAAGTGTTACATCTGCGACAGTGCACTGCACATGGCCAAAGAGTGTCCCCAGAGGCTCCAGAAGCACACTGCAGCCTCAGCAACTGTTAAAGGAGCAATTCAGCAGGAGGAGCAGCCCCAGGGAAACGGAGGAGCCTGGTTGGAGACAGAGGCACTGGGGCTCAACCAGGCGAGTCAGTGAAGCAGTCCCCAGAGATTTTGCAGCCCACGGACCCCCTCCCACCCAAACCAGTGGTGCAACTCACTGCATCGCTCCAGCTGCCCGATGGGCTCACCCTGGAGGTCCCTATTACCATTGACTCTGGTAGCAACGCAGACTTTGTAGGGTTGGACTTCGTCAAGCAGCATCGCATAGCACTCCTGCCAGCCACGATGCCCCTAAATGTTGTCACAGTAGATGGCAGGAAGATACTGGGAGGAGAGGTGGTACAGCAGACACCGCCTCTGGTGATGCAAATTGGGAACCACCGTGAAGTCATCAGTTTCAACGTCACTCACCTGTCGGACACGCCCATAGTGTTGGGCATGAGTTGGCTGGATAGGCACAGCCCGGCATTAGCGTGGTACCAGCGGCAATTGACCTTCTGCTCTTCCTACTGCGCAGCGCATTGCATCCAGACCTGCCAGGAAGAGGAGGGGCAAGAGGATGCACCGCAGCTACACCTAGGCATGGTGCAAGCGGTGCCCAACAAGTACAAGGCCTTTTTGGAAGTCTTCTGCGAGAAGGAAGCAGACAAGCTGCCTCCCCACAGACCCTACGACTGCAAGATTGACCTCCTGCCAGGGGCGACGCTGCCGACTGGGAAACTGTACTCCATGTCTGAAGACGAAATGCAAGAACTCAGGGAGTTCATAGATCGCAATTTGAAGCGGGGATTCATCCGGGAATCCAAAGCAGTGGGGGGCAGTCCCGTGTTTTTCGTGAAGAAGAGAGACACGCCCGAACGGAGGCTCATAGTGGATTATAGAATCATCAATTCCAGGACAAAGCCCACAGCATTCCCCATGCCCAAAATTGACGACCTGCTCGCGACGGTGAGGAAGGGGCGGATCTTCACCAAGTTGGATCTACGAGGGGCCTACAACCTTATACGCATGCGGGAGGGCGACGAGTGGAAGACAGCCATGTTTACGCCTTTAGGAACCTATGAATACAGAGTCATGCCGTTTGGTCTCCAAAATGGCTCCCATTGTTTCCAAGCTTTCATGCACCACGTGCTAGCGGGACTCCTCTACAAGAAGTGCGTCTGCTTCTTAGATGATATCCTGATCTTTTCGGACTCGCAGGAGGCGCACGAGGAGGACGTCAAGGAGGTCCTGCAAAGACTACGGGAGCACAGACTTTACGCCAAACTGGAGAAGTGCCAGTTCGACACGACAGAGGTGGATTTCCTGGGCTACAAGCTGTCCGACAAGGGACTTGCCATGGACAGCGCCAAGGTCCGCTCAGTGTTGGACTGGAAGAGCCCGCGCAACCGGAAGGTGGTCCAGAAGTTCGTCGGTTTCGCCAACTTTTATCGCAAGTTCATCAAGGGGTTCGCGAAGGAGACAGCAGCCATCACGGACACCCTCAGCTCCAAGAAGAAGAAGTTCACCTGGACGGACCAGGCGGAGCAGTCCTTTCGGAGGCTCAAGCGTCTCTTCGCGTCCGAAGAACAGCTGCTACACGTAAACCCCAGCAAACCGATGAGGGTTGAAACGGACGCCTCGGACAGAGCGGTGGGGGCGGTCCTGTTGCAGCAAGATCCGCAAGGGGACTGGAGACCGTGCGCATTCTACTCCAGGAAGCTCAGCACGTCGGAGCAGAACTACACCATCTGGGACAGGGAGTTGCTGGCCATTCATGCTGCTTTCAAGGCGTGGCGGCACTTCCTCGTCGGAGCCAAACACACAGTGCAGGTTCGCACGGACCACAAGAACCTGGAGTACTGGCGCACGGCGAAGTTCCTGAACCAGAGACACATCCGCTGGGCGGAGTTCTTTGCAGATTTCGATTTCCGGATAGAATACATCCCGGGAGACAACAACGTCATGGCGGATGCGCTATCCAGGAAGCCGCAGTATCTCGAGGAAGCGGCACCGGCTGCGGCCAAACACATTTTCGCACCAGAGGTGTGGGCGTGCGCTTCAGCCGCAGTGGACCTGGACGCAGTCCGTCGTGCGCTACAGGCGGATTCGTTTGCGCAATCCAAGATGGAGGAGGTGCGAAACGGCACAGCGAGGGACGACGAGTTCCAGATACGCGACGGACTACTCCTCCGCAAAGGGGCTCTCTACGTACCGGGAGACGACCTTCGCGCGAGAGTCTTGCAGCAGCTGCACGACGCGCCCAGCGCTGGGCACTTCGGCAAGGACAAGACGGCGGAATTAGTCACCAGGGACTTTTGGTGGCCCAAGGTGCGGGGAGAAGTTGCGGATTACGTTTCCAGGTGTGACACCTGCCAAAGGGCCAAGCCAGTACACAGGAAGCCGGCGGGTCTGCTGGAACCGCTGCAGACGCCGCTCGAACCATGGGAGAAAGTGGCCCTGGACTTTGTTACAGATCTGCCCAGTTCGCGCGGCAAAACAGCGGTACTCGTGGTCGTAGACCTCTTCACCAAGATGGCGCATTTCATTCCGTGCGCGAAGGTGGCCACAGCGGAACAGACCGCCAAGCTGTTCATAGACCACGTTTTCAAAGCTCACGGCCTGCCGCGGTCCATCCTGTCCGACCGGGGTCGCCAATTCATCTCGAACTTTTGGCAGAAGCTGCTGGGCATCCTGAACGTCAAGATCAACTTAGCGTCGGCACGACACCCGCAGACCAACGGACAAGCGGAGAGGGTCAACGCCATCATGCAGCAGTACCTGCGATGCTACGCCAATCAACAGCCCTCGACCTGGGTGGACTACCTACCGCTAGCCGAGTTTGCCTACAACAACACGAAGCACGGGTCTACAGGGGTGACACCGTTCTTCGCCAACAATGGGCGCCACCCCAGAACCTTCCCGGGGTTGGAGACCGAGGCAGAGGGGGAGCCACGGGGGGCAGAGCACTTAGCCGCAGAGTTACAGGAGGTCCATGAGCAACTCCGAAGGCACTTGGAACTCGCGAAACACGCCTACAAGATGCAGGCAGACAGGCACAGGAGGGTTGGGGAAGACATACAGGTAGGGGACTGGGTCTGGTTAGCAGCTCAGGCAGTGCCGGCCAGAACGCTAGCTAAGAGGAAGCTAGGACACAAGCAGCTGGGACCTTACCAGGTCGCGGCACAAATCAATCCAGTGGCCTACCGGTTGACACTCCCGGAGGGCTCCAGAATGCACCCAGTCTTTCACAGGTCAGTGCTCACGCCTTACAAGGCGCCCCACAGGTTTCAGGCGCCAGGGAACGCACCAGCTCCACGTAGCCCATCGCCAACAGGGGAGGGACCACAGAGGGCGACGCCACTCAACGAGGTCACAGAGATTTTGGACTCCAGATGGGGGGAAGAGGGAGTTGAATATCTCCTCGCCAGGGAGGGTACTCCGGCCAGCGCCAACGAGTGGGTGCCTTGCTACGCCGTGGAGGAGCACTATCTCAAAGACGAGTTCCATTCGATCTTCCCACACAGACCCATGCCGGCGGAGTATTTCGACGACTGGCTTTTCACACCCACACTGTCAGCCAGCACGTTCCAAGGTTTCTCCTCAGATGAGGAGCCGACGCCGGGGATGAGCTCCCCGGAGGGGTCGCTCTCGGGGTTTGCCACGGACCGCTCCTATTGGTGGGACACTCAACCAGAAGTGGGGTGGAGCAGGGAACTGCTGAGGGGGCCCTTGCACACAGCCTCACCCGAGGGACCGGGTGGAGAGGAGGACATGGACGTGTGGGGGGAGGATCTTGGTTTTGAGCACGACAGCAGAGAAATGGAAGCAGGGGAAGTCGACGTCGACGAACCCATCGTGGGGGGGCCTGATCCCGCGGGCCGGTTGCACACCAGGGGGAGAGAACAGAAGCCAGCACTCACACCCCCAGCGCTGGAGCACCTGGAACCCACACCCGAAGAGGGGGAGGGGGGAAGGGGGGGCTTCGAGGGGGGGATGGATGTCAGAGGCTCAGGAGCAGAAGAGCAGGGGAGAGAGCAGATAGAGAGCGGAGGAGAGGAATCAGAGGGGAGCGTAGGGGAATATGACAGTGGACCGAGAGATTCCATGAGCTTCTCCAGCGAATCAGAAGATTCCCAGGAGAGGGCGCCTATGGTAAGGGCGAGGCGAATCCCAGAGGGGACGATCCATAAACAAGGAACCAGAGGGGAGTCCCAAAGGAGCAGCGGAGGAGTAGGGCCAGTTTCCCCACCAGAGCACAGTGGGGGGGAAGAGTCACGTGAGTCAGGACCATCTTCTCCTCCATCGGGGCGTGGGGAGAAGGAGGGAAGGCCAGGTCCAGCTAGCCTCCCCGAAAGGGGGAGCAGTGACACAAGTGTAACGGTCAGAAGGAAAGTGGGAGGCTGCGCGCGCGCGCCAAGTTCAAATGTGGAGGAGCGCGGGACAGCAGAAAACCCGGATTGGGAGCCAGGTCCTAAAGCCCGAAAGAGGGGGGGGGAGGAGTCGGGAGAATCAGCGTCAGAAGAATCTCGGAGGGCAGAGACTCCGACTAGCAGAAGGACCCAGAGAAAGAAGGAACAGAGGAAGAGGTGGAGTAAGGCTAGAATCTTAAGCTGGTGTCAGGGGGGCGGAGATTCAGATGGGACTTCTACGGTCTGACGGATAGATGTAGCGTTGCGCGCTGCACGTCTGGAAATGAGACTGAACTTCAATAAAGACTTTTAAACTTGAGCAAGAAGCAGCGTTGGTCTTGTGTGAGCTGGGACCTTGGGCAGCGCTGACACATATGGTGTTTGATATTTTTGTTTATCTGTTTACTTATTTATTGTGAAATATTTACAGTTTCATATACTGCTTATTTATGTCTCTGTGACGTGTCTCTTTAATGAAATTCAGCAGCTACCTTCCCAATTGTTTTAAAATGTTGAAAATATATACATATAGACTTTAATCATATTGAGGAAAGGAAGAAGGTTCACCAGAATTCTCTGTCACACTCTGGTCTAGTCTACCACTGACAAGAAGACGAATCCCTGATCAAGGAAGTAGAAGATTGGTTAGTATCTGGACTAATTCTTGTTAAAAGGAGGATGCTTATCAGACAATGTGTCATTGATTAATGCTAGCTGACTGTGTATATTATGTAGTGATTTATTAATTTTGTTGTCATTTAGTCGTGTCCGACTCTTCGTGACCCCCTGGACCAGAGCACGGCAGGCACTCCTGTCTTCCACTGCCTCCCGCAGTTTGGTCAAACTCATGCTGGTAGCTTCGAGAACACTGTCCAACCATCTCGTCCTCTGTCGTCCCCTTCTCCTTGTGCCCTCCATCTTTCCCAACATCAGGGTCTTTTCCAGGGAGTCTTCTCTTCTCATGAGGTGGCCAAAGTATTGGAGCTTCAGCTTCAGGATCTGTCCTTTCAGTGAGCACTCAGGGCTGATTTCCTTAAGAATGGATAGGTTTGATCTTCTTGCAGTCCATGGGACTCTCAAGAGTCTCCTCCAGCAGCACTATTGATATTTGAAATGGATTATATTATATTATATTATATTATATTATATTATTATATTAGTTCTTCGTCTCATGTATTGTGAACTGCTTGTGGGAAAGTGGCATATAAATAAACTAATGAGTAATGAATAAATTGTAGGAAATTGTTTCCTAATAGCTAAGAATAAATCTCCATCTTTGGAATGAGATACCCATCACAACATGGAAATATCCCTCCAGCTAAGGAGAGAGAAAAAGCAACTTTCCATTTGATTGGACAAAAATAACAAAAAAACAAGTAGAGTGAGTGAGATGAGAATTGTAGTTGGGGTTAGCTAAACTCAGCTGCAACTTTTTGGGAGTTGTATCTACTCTCTGGGAATCTGCTAGAACACCCACAGATTTGCTATAACTGAGTAAGTGCCTATTTGCTTCCACTATTCTCTTCTTATAAATAAAGTAAACCTACTACGAAGACCCTACAAATGTGTTGTTCTCTCTCGTCAAAAATGTAAAGCTCAGCACTTAGAAAGGGGGAATGTATTAAAGTGATGTGAAATTCCTTTTTCCATTCAGCAACAATCTGCCCCAGCCAGGTATCAAAAGTTTAGCAAGTTCTTGTTTGTAATATACTTGTAGCAAAATAATAGGAAAAGCATTCCAAATATGATTAAAATGAATGCATTTATTTTAAAAGCCTCATCCAGAGAAGCAGCACTAAATTACTTTGATGCACTAACGCAGAATTACTTGGGACTTAGATATGGGATATAAGTTCAGTTACCATAACTTAGTATTCACAGTACATAATTTTAGTTGATCACAGTCTAACCAAATGTATATTTAATCTTAATCCTTTAGCTGCCTTGGGTAGCTGGCAAATTGATAAAACAAGATCTAGAGACAAATTACAAAATTGTGTTCCTGGAAAATAGGTTTCCATATATTAAAAAGCTTGTGAAATCACTAGAGTTGATTTTGTTATGCATATTATTTAATGGTCAATAATGGGTTTAAAACAGTGCTACCTTTATGGGCTTATTATACACTTGAATGGAAGCATCTAAGGGGAAACTGAAACTGGGAAAGAAGACAGAACTTTTGTTCGAAAGCACGTCAAAGTGCAAGTAGATAAATAGGTACCGCTCTGGTGGGAAGGTAAACGGTGTTTCTGTGCGCTGCTCTGGTTCGCCAGAAGCGGCTTAGTCATGCTGGCCACTGTATGCCGGCTCCCTCGGCCAATAAAGCGAGATGAGCGCTGCAACCCCAGAGTCGGTTATGACTGGACCTAATGGTCAGGGGTCCCTTTACCTTTTTAAGTCATGTTGAAATCAGTTGGGCAGGTAAAATGATAACATTTATTTATTTTGTTTGTTTGTTGTTTGTTTGTTTGTTTAAAAATGTACTAAGAGCATGCAAGCCCCTGGATTTATCAAGGTTCTCCAGGCAGGCTTTAAGCCAGAATCCCTGACCAGAATCTGGTCTAACATACCTCACTGGAACTATTTATTTAGAATCATAGAACTCTATGGTAGGGCTGGAAGGGGTATTGAAGACCACCTACTTCAATCCTTTACTCAATGAAGGATCTACAATGCTGGGTGAAACTGAAGCATCCCTCACAGATGGACATCCTGCCTCTGCTTAAATACCTCCAGAGCCCACCATTTCCTGAAGCAATCTGTCCAGATTTCTACTATGCTAAGCTGAAAATCAGCTTCCTTGCCATTGGCTCCTTGTATCCATTGGTCCCTGACCTACCCTCTTGTTCAAGGGTCGCCAGTGTGGTCCATGAGGCCTTCTCTGGTGCTCACAGTGTCCCCTCCCTTGCCTCTCATCTACTGAAGCTCAGAAATGAACAGCAGTTTACAAAGAGGCAGCGCTGGAGTTAAATATAGTTCACAGAACAAAGAAGAGTCATTTACTCATATACTGATAATACCCCTTGAGGGATAAGAATGTGCCAAAGTGTGAGAAATATAAATTCTCTACAAAATAAAAATGTGCCCTAACTCTACCAGCTGTCTCCTCAGCCTGTGAAGCAAGACACTTTCTGCTACAGTTCCTATAATTCCTATTTCAATTGGGATTTTTAAAATATATATATATAATGCAAATGAGCTTGCGCCACCTGAGGTGAGACTAATTAAAATGTTAAATGCAACTTTAAGTGTGGTGTCTTCTACTACTTCATCATGTTACATATTACAACCATCACTCGCTTAACTCAAAGCTGTCTTCCCGCTGGTTAACGGCCATCTGTAGTAACAGAGACAGAACTTTATGAGCCCATGAGTAGAATCTGAGCTGCATTTAGCAATGATTAATGAGTATCATTTCTATTGAAAAGGGGGTGAGGGATGCAAAGAAGATTATCTTTGAAGAATGTTAAAAATGGCAATGTCAGCGAGGAAAACAACATGGCCAGAATTTCTTGATGATAAAGTGCCAATCCTTCTGAAGCCTTTCACTGTGACTTTTTGGGACTGACAGCTTTTGGGTACTAAGGGGTTTGCAGAGTAAATATGCCTGGCATTTACTTGAGCAGGGACAAGATTCACATCAACTCAAAGGAGGCTGTGTAAAAAATTTAAAATAATTAAAGGTCCTCAGGAAATTCCAGGCTATATCAAATAGCTTGTTGCATACAATTTGGCTGCTATTTATAGCACATGAATTGATTGTGAGTGAGAATTATTCCAATTATCAATTAAATAGCACTTTGGGGTACAAAATCTATACCATTGCTTTGTGTATTTGTGAGCAATTGTTTCCATTCTAAAGTTAGGGGAACTGGAACTTAGAAATACTAGGCATTTGGGTGGACAGTTGCACATTCCCAAACAAGAGGAAGTGCATTATGTGAAAGGAGAGCAAAAGAAGACACATAATTGCATATGTGGATAGAAGCAAATTTTGAAATAATGAGTATTCTAATTTAAATATCAATACAATGCATCTCACCATATTGGGGGAAACTGACCAACTGAATCTGCTGTCCGAGATGCTAACTATTTATGGGCAACTTCAAGGCTTTCTACATTTCTTTATCTTTAAATGAAATGTGGATTGCAGAGTCAATCAATCAACTTTGCTGCAGTTTAGAAACCTTCCAATTGACCAGTAAGCCGGTCAAACAATCCAAGTTTTGGGATACATTGAACACAACATAAATGCAAAAGATCTACACACCATTGCTCTTGACACATAGCACTTCTCAGTGTGATTTGGATAAACTTCCCTTGTATTTATAGTGACAAATAATGTTTGCCATTTTTAATGCCATATAGTTATTCATATCAGTCAATAGGAAAGATACAGAAAATATTGAAAGAGTGTCCCCCTGTAAGGAGTTACTAAGAGGAGATAAATAGCTGCCATAAATCCTTCTACAATATGCAGACTGAATGGTGCATGTACCACCAGTTCAACAACCAAAGGACCACAAGGATGAATCTATCACCCCATGGCAGTCATCTTAAAATGCACATCCACTGCAGCTGGTGGAAATACATGTAGCCAATCCAGAATAAAAGATCTACAATATTTAGGAACTATGTAAGCCCATAAGTTATTTAGCTGCTGTTAAATAGAGAACTGCCATCTGACAGCCCTTCAAATACACAATTGTCCTCTGTAAAGTAGAGCATGTGGTGACCTTGCTCAGGTAGAAGAGATCTGAATCGATGTCTTCTGGAATACTCCAGTGCATGTGATGTCAAGTTTTCTGACTATAATTCACTATATAGTCCACTATAATTCTCTATATCTAAACTTTTCGGCAATATAAATGGTTCATCGGTTACCCATGCACTATGCACAACACTCATATATAGCAAATGGCTGGCCACCCCTGGCCACGGGTCAGGTGCTGCCATTTGTTAAGTACTAAACATATGAGATTTCCACATTATGTAATTGGTACTACACACTCTCCTGCTCGTGTGTGGGCAGTTCTGGGTCTTTGCTTTGCAATCCAAATTTACAGCGTAGCAGTAATATTTTTGTACAAGCTGTCAGGTCTCATGCTTGCATAGGTCTATGGGAAAATATCACAACCTATTATTCAGAGGTAGCAATAGGTTCTCCTCAGCAGACAAACCACTTTGTGTTAGGGCTTTTTTCCTTTTTCTAAAATATTTCAACACCAACACTGCACTTCCCCTTTGGAGGAGGCCATGTCACCGTGGGGTTTAAAATATAATGCAGCTTCTCATCTGGCAAACCAGCAAGAGGAGAATCGCATCCCAGGTGGTGCCATCGGTTGCCTTATTTATCATAGCTGCCTCAGACCATCCAAGTGTGGCCCACCCCACTCTTTTGGTAAAGGCTTTGTCAAGAAAGGTGGGAGGGTTAAGGGGTGGAGGGACTTCTGATCCCATACAGACCCTTAAACTCACCTCAGAGTAGCTTTGCTTTCTGTATCATTCTAACAAGTGAAAAGGAGCGTTTTGCCACATGTAAGGCTTAGTACTCATTTTAAGTAAATTCAAATTAAGTTAATTCAATGTAGCCACTACTGTGTTAGCACCACAATGCACTCAGTCCCATCACATAGGGCAGCGATGTCCAATTGGTCGACCGCGATCGACCAGGTGATCCCCAGGTGACTGAATGTCTCTGCCCCCTGCCCCCTTGCTCTGTCCCTCTGTCACTTCCAATGGGAAGTCATTTGTCGTCTAGTACTGGCGACTGGGGATACGGTAGCGGGCTTTAGCAGTGCCTTCGTGTTTTAGTGGCAGGTTTTTAGGTGAGCGATTTATGTCATTCCCCCATAAAAAAACTGAACAACTCTTGGGAATCCTCTCCCAAAAAAGGTGAACAACTCTTGGCTCTCCCCCCTAAAAAAAAGTTCAACTATTGGCAATCATCCCCTCCCATCCACCCATCCCAATGCCAGATCACTGACATTTTTTTTTATATACTGGGGAAGATCGCAGTCTCTTGGGAGTTGGACGTGCCTGATGTAAGGCATCCAAAAATCACGTGAGCAGCACTGCATCTGCTACTGAACTAGGGCCATCCCGTTTGGCTGCACTGAATGAAATTCCCAAGCTAGTGCCGTCCAGATGTGCCATTGTGGTGTAGTGGTTAAGAGCGGTAGACTTGTAATCTGGGGGACCAGGTTCGTGTCTCCGCTCCTCCACATGCAGCTGCTGGGTGACCTTGGGCCAGTCACACTTCTCTGAAGTCTCTCAGCCCCACTCACCTCACAGAGTGTTTGTTGTGGGGGAGGAAGGGAAAGGAGAATGTTAGCCGCTTTGAGACTCCTTTCGGTAGTAGCGGGATATCAAATCCAAACTCCTCTTCTTCAACAATCCCCATCATACCTGATCAATGCCATGTTGGCTGCGACTGGTGGGAGTTCTAGTTCAAAATATCTGAAGGGCACCATCTTGGGGAAGGTTACTCTAGCTCTATTGAACACACGTTCATTTCTTGACCAGTATGATGATACTTATTTCAATAGCATTCCATATTTGATAGTCCACAAAAGAACAGAATGAAAGCTCTGCTCCAAAAGACTTACAACGGCAGCAAACTGCCAGGCTATTCATTTTATGATGGAATACATGTATTGCGGTAACTAGCCTTTTAAGTTTGGGGCAATTAATAAGATCCTGAATAAACAAAGAATACATTTTCAGAAATCCCAACAAAGGAAAAACTTTGTTCCTTTTAATACACTTGGATACAAGTACCTTTTTTAAAAAAAGAAAGAAAGAAAGAAAAGGATGTAGCTCGACTTTCTGTATTCTTTAAAGGGCATTTTATCGGAGAATTAAATATTTCGCTTTCTTAATGCTCGTGGTTTTTATATTTGGATTTACTAAAGAGAGGCATACATTAAAGATAATGAAGAGGCATTGCCATTTCAAACTACTACATTTTCAATGCTATTCTATTGCAGTCACCGTCGCTCTGGAGAATGACAGCTATTAGACTGCAGGTGTGAATATAATAGAGCCTTCTCTGAAGATAACATTAAGGGTGCAAAAAAAAAAGTTGTTGTAAAACTTCACCTCTTTTGTCTTCTATTGTGTGGCTGCCATTCAAAAGAATCCATAATTGGCTAAATTCTACCCAAAGTGCCACTCATCTAGTGTGGCACAAACCTCCTTGGGAAAGATGCTTTTGCCCAAGAGTGATCTCTATAGAGAGCTTTGGAAAGCCACAGAAGCGTGTCATTATTTCAAGTATGTGTTTTATTTGTGATCTAATCAAGGCTGTGCATCTCAAAACTCTATAAATTAACACACTTATTAGGCCCATGAATAGCTACAGGCTGCCTGACACATTCACTGAAATTTCTCCATTTAAATGTAAATGTCGCCAGCCCAGTTGAGATTTGACTGAATTTCTCTACAGAATAAGGGACAGAAAAGAGGAGACATTAAAAAGTGGGGGGGGGACCCACAAAGGTCAAATATATGCATAAAAATTAAAAGAGGAAAAGGCTGTTGTGGAACAGCCTAAAGTTACTGCATGAATATTAGATCTGCCTCAAAGCAGGGAAATGACAAGACTCCCTGATGGTCCACAAACTCTTCTCGTTTCACAGGATAACATTCCTCTTAACAGGCCACCCAGCTTTCAGGCACTTAGCAAACTATGGGCTGGATCTATAGCTAGAGATGGGGGAGGAGGATTAAATTGTAATATCACACATTACATTTAAAGGCGAAGCTATCTAATTATCCATTTCCCAAACCTATACATCAGGCATGTCCAACAGGTAGATCGTGATCTACTGGTAGAACACTGAACGTCCGCGGTAGATCACTGGTAGATCATTGGCTCCCCCCAAAGAAGCTGAACAACTGTGGCTCCCCTAAAAAAAGCTCAGCATTCTACCTCCTCCCTGAAAAACGCAACAACTTTGACCTGAACCCCCCAAAAGGGGGTAGATCACTGCCAGTTTTTAACTCTGGGAGTAGATCACAGTCTCTTGGGAGTTGGCCACCCCTGCTATACATGAACCGAAGCACAGCCATCCTTTGACATTCACACTTCTCTGAATTTTGTTGTGCAGTTCTCCAGCCCAAGTAACGTGTACAAAAATGCATATACTATGCCAAAATGTGCATAAAAATACATATTTTGGTGAAAATAACATGTGAAAAGGAATGAGGCTAGGGAGCATAGTTTTGTGTGAATTGGGCGAAATTGCATGCAAATGTGTATGTAAGGGGAAAAATACTGATTAAATTTTATGGCGATTTTTAAGTTGCGAACTGAATTTAAGACTGGAAAGATTAGAAACCAGGAGAAAATGGAAGTTGACAGATTTGTCCCTCCTTAATCCAGACTGAGCCGTGACAACTGTAATTCTCTGTGATCCCCCCTTCCTAATGTCCATGATTCTAGCAAAGCTAGATTCCCAATTGACTGGGACATAAGAGGTTTTTTTACCTTTCTGGCCCTAAGTGGCTCAGCTTCATTCTTTGAAGCTTCAAGCTAAGACCTTTGTTATCATTTTGCAAAACTTGTAGTTTGGGTTGTTTGTCTCCTTGCTTTTTCTACTGAATAGTTGTTGATTGCCCACCTGTCAGTCACCTGATGTCAAAAGTTGGGGGAAATAGCCTCGTGGGCCAATCTGGAATCCATGCTGGACCAAATGTGGCCCACGGCCTGGGTGTTCCCCACCCCTGTCATGGACCAATGAATCGATAGGAGCAAGTGACGTTCTCTTCTGCTCATGCACGTCTTCCTTTTCATTGCATAAAGAGGAATAATGACTGTAATGCTGTGTGAGGGTGCACGACAAACAGCTTTGCAATTTTCCCATGCCTCACCTTGTTTTTTCTATTTAATGAGCAGCACAAGCTGTTTATTGCTTTGCTTTGTCCGCCACAATGAACATTAGCCTTTAATTAAATAATGGTGGTTTTTTTCTATAAGACTCATAAAAGAGAGAATAAAAACCAGGTGTGTGTGAAGCTTAGACTACCAGCAGGCTCATTAATCACAATCACAAGTTTTATGAGTTGTGTTTTGAGCTTTGAATGTGAAGACCTCGTAGTCTACCAGAAGCCCACGTTCACTGCTGCAACACTTGGTTCTTGAGTATGAGGTCTGTTTATTGCATTCACCTAAAACCCATCTTAGAATGGGTTGGGAATGCCAGTGCCCTCATCTTGTGAGACACTCCAGGTTGATGTGATTGGCAACGAGTCTCTTGATTGGCTCTTCCTGGTGAGGATACCCAAAAATAGCAGGGGCCGCAACAGCAGAAGGCACCATGCTCCAATGAGCACAAGGTCTGAGAGTCATCACCATTTTAATTTCTCAAAATGTAGCATTGTGGAAAATGCTAACTGCTAGAACCAGCCACCGAGCACCCATCAGAACTTGGGGGGGGGGCACATTAGAAAACATCCGAAAGTAGCCCATATTTAGGGAAGTTTTTAATGTTTGATGTTTTATTGTGTTTTTAATATTCTGTTGGGAGCCACCCAGAGGGGCTGGGGAGGCCTGGCCAGATGGGCGGGGTATAAGTAATACATTTATATTATATTGTTGTTGTTGTTGTTTTAAAGGAGGGCAGCGCAATAGTTGGTAGTGGTCTGTGAGTGGATGGTGGCATCTTCTCAAGCAAGTCATGTCATGATGCTAGGTTTGGTAAATTCCCACATTATAGTTTACACTATATTCTGATACAACTATTAATGCCTGCCTTGGAAAAGGGAATGTAATATGAGAACTAGCTTTGCAGTGTGTCTCCTTTCCGTCTCTTCTCCCATAGATTAAGGGCTTATCTGCACTGTCTCAAAATTCACCTTGTAGGATGCCTGTTCCTGCATGAACTACATGACATTTCCACCGTCCTGGTTTCCTACAGTTAAAATCCATTTTTCCCTAAATGGTAGGAACACAAAAAGGTTTTCTAAACTGATTATGTGTCACTGAAGCACATAACGTGTGTTCGCCATATCATGGGCTTTTGGGCTTTTTTTTTTTTTTTTTGCTTATGCCATGTTCCCTTTAACTCATCCTCTGTGCTGCTCCCACGGCCATGCCACCCAACCTCAGCCTTTCTCAATTCATTACTTTCTTGTTGTTGCCATTGTTCATTTCCAGGTGCAACTTTCTCTCCTTTCTGGGTAGATTTACCCAGTGCTTTTTTTCTTTAAAAAATGTTTAGGGGTACTCTTATTTTCCTACTCATATTGAAATACTGCCCCTCAATGAGGCCAAACTTAGATTCACAAAATATTTAGGGTATGCTTACCCCTGCGTGTCCCCCCCCCCCAGAAAAAAAGCGCTGGATTTACCTGGCAGTAACTCTCTCTGCTGAGTAGGAGTGCCTAGGCCTGAGTTCCTGGCACAACAAGCCCAAAGCCCTGTCCTCTCTCCCTATTCCTTGTAAAAGCTTTGCTGCTCTCTCATGACTTCAGTGTGTGCTGGTAGCTTCCACTTCCTCCAGCAGCCCAAGAGCCTGCATGCAAGAAGCAAGGCAGCTGTGAAGAAAGTAGTTAGAGTGGAACACATTTACCTGGGAGAAAGCCCCTCTTTACTCAGCGGGGCCTACTTCTGAGTAGGAGTTCCTGAGACTTGGTTATTAGTCAGTAAGGAACAGAGTATGGATTTTCCTTTATTCACTGAGGTGAGGTGTTGTGAAAGAATGACAGATACACAAACCCTGAAACACATCATGTGCTCTTCCCCCATCCATGGCCAGGTATCATAATATGGAACTTCTGTTTGTGTACAGCTTTTGCTTTTGCTGTTCTCTCTGAGACAACACGAGAGAAAGAGAGAGAGAGACGACATGTTTCTTTGTTCTGATTTATGTTTAATAAATCTGTAGTTAAAGTATGACTTCACAAGCCTCACGCCTATTCTGTGTGTGCAGTAAACTCTGCTAATAGCATGCCCTGGCTTCTGAAGCCCAGGTCGCTGATTTACTTCGGAGCATGGGCCGATAGATGGAGATGGCACAGCTGGGGCTTATCAGCCGGCCTCCCAGCCCTCTGCATGTCAACAGAAACAACCCACCCACTCCAGGATTCTAGCAGCAGCCAGGTGATGCTTAGGGATATGAAGTTATATTCTCTAAGTATCCTGGCCAGTAGGGTTTGACAGTCTCCTTAAATAATGAATCGAGTATAAGGGGATAAATGTGTTATATAGTAGTTAATTCTAACAGCATTGGACCAAAAGCTATTAGAGTAACACAACACAACTTTTGTTTAATTCATAACATACACAAGCAGTGCTTTGTTATTTCGAAAGACCAAACAAAGATATTATTTTATTGCTTATTTTCCCCTTCAATTTGTTGTATCTAGATGATGACTGGCTAATTTATGCACAGTTGCTTTAAAAGCAAGTCCACTTCCCATTTAATTGTATTCCGTTGCAATCCATCTGTTGACAAGCCTGTGTGTTGTGCTGTTTATTTGCTAATGCAATCCTCTCCTACAGCCTGATCAGTCATACACATCAATTCTTTTATTATAAAAGCACTGCAGGATAATTAAAATACAGATGTACGGCCAATGGGACTGGGTATTTATTTGCATTCCTAGCCACAATGACCTGATTATTGCTTCTTCATGGGGAGTGAATCAAAATATTTAGGGTTTGATCCAATCTGCCATGGGCTTAATATGTCTGGGTAGAGGGGCATGCAGTGTTGTACATGCTGGGCCTGCAACTAGCTTTTATGGGAAACAAGAAGCCTGCGTGCCCTTCTCCTTATACCCAAACAGGCTGCCACATCTGCTTGGCCAAGATGTTCGTCAGCATCTTGGGTGGATCTTGGTGCTCTTTCCACAAAGCCACAACAACAGAGGCAACAAAGAGAGGCATGCTGAAGTTTCCAGGGCATGCTAAATCTGTGAGACAAGTATTTCTTCCAGCTCTCTTCCAGACCTACTGCTTCTCCCACTTTCCCCTCAACACTGTATCCCGTTAGCCTAGGGGGGAAAGTAGACACCCTTCCCTTAGGCTGAACACAGAAAGCTGCCTTATACCAAGTCCTTGACCTATCTAGCTTAGTACTGTCTACGTGTCAGACAGACAGCAGCTCTGCAGGGCTTCAGGTGGCATTTGCAATCCTAGGGGGGGATGCTGAGGATGGAACCTGGGACCTGCTGGAGACAAAGCTGGTGCTTAACCGCAGAGCTATGGCGCATCCCTGTATGATGCTTTCCATGGAAAAAAACCAGCCTCTGATCACATGTATATGAAGGGGTCTAATGGTTTAGAGGAGGGATCAGAGCTGCTGCTCTCTTACTTCTGAATAAGACAACACCCTGTAGCACCATCCCTGGGACTTGGGTAAATGGGCAGTGTGCTGTGCACACAACGCCAACCTCACTAAAATCAGAGTTGAAGGATCTACTAGTGACAGGCTTGTCCTTTCACCTGTATTATATTATGGGAACTATTCATTCCCCTGTTTAAAATGTTCACAGTGTGCCACGCACACACACCATTCTTCAAAATAAATTAAAGGGTTCAACATAACTAAAAATGCAGGTGTCAGTTTTATACAGGTGGCATTAATTTCAAATGTCAGATTTCTCCCCTTTATCCCTGTAGCATAAATGTCAACAGCATTTCTTTCCTCTGAATCTGTTCCACCCAGAGGAACTGAAATTGGCTCATCATATCCCCATCAAACTTTGTATAGTAAAAACTCCACTGGCTAATGCTATGGTTAGGTTTTTCCAAGTGCAACTGCATCAATGCAGCCTATCTGCTCCTGGTCAAGACCTATGAATAAATCACAGAATCAAGGAGGGAAGGGGATTGAGTATAAAAGATCAACACCTACAGTACACTTGAAATAAACTTGCCTTGAAGTTGCCGCAAGGCTGGCTGGGACTCGCAAATGCACACCTGCCACCAATAATGGTCCTCTTAATCTTACCCACAGGGGGCGACATCCAATGAAATCTGTTTGCTTACACAATGGAAATCTGCTTCCTCAATGGGACTTCTGCTTTCTCTTACCCTCTACCCCTTCAGCCCCAGTGGCTCACCAAAATTTACTCCAGGGGTTCCTCCTAATTCTCTGGAACAGATTCAGAGGAAGGAAAATAGAAGCCCCATGACATGAGCAACCACCCATTTGTGCTACATTCAGTGTCATCCAGGAAAATTCAGGTGGTGACTTACCATGTTATTGTCATTGCAAACAGGGCTCCAGGGTTACCAAATGTTGTGGACTTCAGTTCCCATCATCCTTGACTGCTGGCCATGTTGATGGGACCTGGAGTTCAACATAGCTTCTCCGACTTAAAAGCATTTCATATGGCAGCTGTAACAAGGGTTGGGGGGTGGATTCAACTCAGTTTGCATTTAAAGGCAAACTTGCCAAATCAGCATTTTCTGAAACAATACATGCACTGAAACACAGCCAGCCTTTGAAACTTGCACTTATCCAAGTTTTTTCAAATTGCTTTGAAAAAAATGTATACAGTAGGCAAAATTGCATATATATTGTGGGGGAAATCACACAAAAATGCTGATGAATTTTCTTGAGGGCTTAAAAAATCACAGACCGATGTAGAAATGTGGAGAACTGAATTTAAGATTGGGAAAATGAGAAATATCCAATTGCTTCAAGCTTCAGTCCAATTGCTCAGTATTAATACCTGCAATAAAGTTGCTTTCTACTATTGGTCCATCTAACACAGTATAGTCTGTGATGACTGGCAGCAGCTCTCCCGGGTTTCCGACAGAGATTCTACCCATTCGTACTTGGAGATGCTGGAGATGGAACCTGAGACCTTTGGCATGCAAAGCAGATGCTCCACCCCTGAGCAATGGCCCTTTCCCCAACATCTGCTAGTGCTCCCTTGGCTTGTGAGACAAAGGGCAGCTCATAAATAACATTATAAAATTGGGCTCAAGTTTTCTGGTTCTTAAAGGCAGTAAACCCAGTTGAATAGGTGCTAATAGTTATAACGCGACCTTAGAGAAGTACAGAAAGGGATTTGTCAAAGGGATATATAATCTGGTAACAAAATTACTCTAAACTATCCTATGTGATTAAGATTTATTACAGAGACTTATTGCAATGATCACGTGCCGATTCCCCCCGCTCCCCCAATGTGGATTTTATGAGGATAACACAGTTATATTTTGCGGCTTGATAACCATGGGCTTTTCTGTCTTTGAAATGGTATTCCTTTTGTTAATTGCACTTCCCCTCATAAAGTGAGCAGCAGAAACAATAATGATAGCACAAGGTTAAACTTGTTATGAGGAAATTATACTTGGTAATGACTAGAACGTTGGGGTTTTTTTTAAAAAAAGAAAAGAACCCATTTTCCATTTCAGAACTGAGAGTGTGGGACTAGAGAACAACAGCCAGAATACATTGCATTTAAGATCCATGGCACATCTCGTCCTTTATGAAGTGCAGCCTGGCGAGGACTGGAGAAGCATGGTCTGGCTATTTCTCCAAGGCACCTGCATTGGGTCTGGATGTTTCCCCATCCCAGGGAAAATGTCTTGGGCTGGCCCTGCCCCATCCACCACTAACAGCTTAGGGGGTGATCTGGATCAGGGCCATGGCCAGGCAGATATTATTAGACTCCCCTCGCCCAGTGCTTCAGCCCGATTCCCAAATCAGAGCATCATGTGTCAGGGGATTCAATTAAGGGTCATATGTACTACCCTACATGACCCGCAACACCCCACCAGAACAATTTCTTGAATTCATAACTGCACAGGCTTCTACCCAAAGTAGTGCTAAGTCACAGTCCCATTAATGCAAGGATTTCCGCTTGTACAGTGGGGTTTCCCTCTCTTTCCTCCCACTGTGAACCCCCTAAAGCTGTTCTAGAAGTTTACCCAACTATACAGAGCAGAATTGGAGGGGGGCTATGCATGTAGAGGGGAGAAAGCCCCATTGCACAGTTGGAGAGTGTTGAACTGGTTGAGCATGTTCCTTGGATACCACTCACAGAAACTGTTTGTTTTCTAAACCCGAGCTCACATACCCTTTGCACTCTCTAATCCAATCATGGATCTCCTATTTAATATCTAGTTTGGGCCTAGCCCACCTTTGCAGTTTGAGTGAGAAACAGGCTTTACCCAATATTCATGTTGCTGTGATTCCTTTCCTACCACTTATGTCTGGCTTCCCTCGTCTGTTCCTCATTTTGGCCCTTTCATGACCCATGGCAGTCTGCTGCAAAGGCAGCAAAGGGCAACAGGTGCTTGTGCTGATTTGGGCCTCGATCCAGCATGCAGATAAGTGCACCAATATTCCATTGATTTCAGGCTGCAGGAGTCAATAGTGGCTGAGCTAGAAATAGCAAGCACTAATTTAATAGACAGAGCCAAGAGAAACCGACTGTGACCCAGGGCACTTCTAAGAATACAATAGTGCAGTTCCCATTCCATCACTGCAGACAAGGGGGGAAAGGTCCCATTTGAATGCTGATTGATAACAGCTTCTCACTGTATGGTTTTGTGCACAGCAAGGGACAAAAAGCAAACAAACTAAACACCTAACATGGAGAAGAATTTACCAGTGATTTCAGGTAATTATCATTATCGTTATTACTATTGATCTTTCATCACTTTCTAAACCACCATCTCCAGGTGATTTACACATAACCACTTAAAAACAGCTAAAACATAAAAACAACAAATACATTTAAAATAAGTCAAGAGGTCACTCTTGGTAAAGACCCATATATTCAACAGGGAAAGCCACCCCCACTTAATATGAACACTCCTAGATTATTGGTGGAGTTGTGGTTAGTGAGAAAATGAAACATAACCGCTCCCTGGAACTGTAGCTTTTTGACCAAAGACTCTCCTCCCTCCAAGTGAGGGGAGTGGTTGTGGGCGGGAGCCCAGCCCCGCCCCTAGCAGGGGGCGTAGCCCCCTGCCTCCATCTCACCTGGCTGGCGCCCACGCCCCCTCGGCAGGCACCCAACCAGGTGCCTGAGAGGGGGCATGTTCAGCAGCCTTTTGCTGCGGTGCCAGCCTCTGCCCGGCCTCATTCTTCGTCGTCTCGCCGCGAGTCACCCACCCTCCACTCCCTTTTAGTTAGGGCTTAGGTCATTGGCCTTGCTATGGACCTTAGGTTGGTCGCCCTGGTTGTCTAGGAGGCCTGGTAGGAGTTTTTCCATTTGGCATTAGGCTTTTTGGTTTTTTTGCCTACCTCGTAGCAATCGTCACAACTTTTGTGGTATTGGTGGGTAGGTTAGGCATTGGAATAATGTGTTTTGGTGTGTTGAAGAGCTAGGTGTGGCCATCGCCTATGCCTTCAATTTAGGGGTATTCCGTTAAAGGAATCTGGCGGTCGTGTATTCTGTCCGATGCCTGCTTGGCGGGAGGCCATGGCACGACCCTCAGTGACATCAGGGGTGAGCCTATAGTTGGATTAGCATCAACAGGCTCCACCTACTGGTGAATAAACCCATTTGCTTGAGAGATCCAATGCCTAAGCCAATACCTTTTCACTGCTGTAATCAATAAAGTTGTGGCCTTCCATTGCCCATTAACCTTATATATCGTGTCCTTGTGTATTCTTTCCACATCGCGGGGGTTGGGTCCTCGAACCACAACATGCTGTTATGTTGCACTACATTTAATTCATACCAGTGAATGTGTTAAGACACAACAACTTATGTTAATGGACACTTTCAGTACTCCTCCACCAATTCCACACATGTGTGCTTCTGTTTTCCCATCATTCGCCCATGAAAGTGGCAGGAAAGAAATGTACTGTATACTGGTATACCACGCCAATTTTCATGACTTTACTCTGGAAACCTTCTGGGTTAATTAGGCAGCACTTTGGGGTTTTTTTCTGGAAGCAATTAACACAGAAGTGAGTGCACAACTTCTGCTAGATTTCCAGCTTTTGTGTCATGTGAAAACTCAAATGTAATTGGGAATTTAAGAGTTAGGGAAATGTCAGGGAAATGGCATAGACTGCAGTGTGAATGCAGCCAATATCTGCTCCCAAGCTCAGATAACAACCATAAATTGTCAATGAAAACCAGACTCACAAAGTGAGGGGGCTTAAATGCGAATCTCGGCACTAGAATTCATAAACTCTTTTAACAGGCCCACGTTTGAAAAGCAGGCGCAACAGCAGAAAAGATACTAAACTAATGCCGTTGCTTAAATGAATATTCTGCGCTCCTGGTACATGCACACACACCCTTTGGCAGCTGAAAGAAAACTTGTGAATGATATGGAGCTGAAAGAGTGGCAGGAGAAAGGAGACATAAATTTATGATAGACAGGTGGAGATTTCCTTTCATTAGTTATGACATTTGCATTCTACAAAATAGGCAGTTCTGTAAATTTGTTGTCATTTTCAGACTATAATGCTGTTGATAAAATAGCCTGCCTGGTAATGAATGGCAGCTGAATTGAGGGCACACCACTGCAAAGGAGGCGCAGAACAACGGCAGCCACTTATTAAGGCCGCGTTTGGATGACAGCTGTTCTAGGTGCTTATGGTTAACAAGCAACTACCTGTGGGGGGGGCAGGGGGCAGGAAGAAGCACCCACTAAATGAACCTTCAAACTCCAAGGAAAAGTTAACACGCTTAGCATGAGAAATGCACCCTGGTTTATAAAATACCAAAGAACGGAAAAGAAAGACCTAAAATCGGGACACATTGGGGGAAATGAAAATAGAAGCACCAGGTATTTATTGATATTGAAGAGGTCAAAGGGGGGAGAGCTACAGAGGAACATGGAGTGGGCCCCCAATAAGATAACCAATCTCAGGGTGTCACATGCCCTCCAACATTTCTCCGATGAAAATAAGGGCGTCCTATTCCACAATAATAATGTTATGATTTTTACCCTGCCCAACTGACTAGGTTGCTCCAGCCACTCTGGGCTGCTTCCTACATATATAAAAACAGTGGGGGGTTTTCTGGGGGGGATGCAGGGTTTTCTGGGGGGACGCATACCCCTAAAAATTTTGTGAATCTTTGTACTTTTGTCCATTTACTGCATTTATTTTTCCCGATTTGAACTATAAAATGGTGATTTTCTTGAGTCAAAATTAAAGTAAAGGTACAGTGGTACCTCGGGTTACATACGCTTCAGGTTACAGACTCCACTATTTTTTTTTAAATGATATTTATTAAGATTTTTCCATTTTAATACATCAAAAAATCCAAAAAAAAGACAATTTTTTAAAAAAAAACACATAGAATTCAAAGTCCTTATTTTCAATGACATATTTCCCGGACTTCCCCACACCTCCCCCTCTTGTGTTCCAATTCAATTTGTTGGTTCAACAAGTTCTTATCCCCAGTTTTTAACCTTTTTATATTTAATTCATTTTAGAAAAACCAATTTTAACTTATAAACATCAATATTTAAACAACAGTTCAACAAGTTCTTGTCCCTAATTTTTAACCTTTTTATGTTTTATATTTTATATTTAGTTCATTTTGAAAAACCAATTTTGCCTTATAAACATCAATAATTATACATCCATGCTTATTCTTAAAGCCTTTTTCTAAAGTCGACCTAAATTCCCTTCCACGATTTCCTCAATTCTCATACAAATAGCCAAACAAAATAAAAGCAAAACAAATTATAATTATACACCCTTTGGATTCCCAAGCTCCACCCCACCCTTTCCCGGTTCCAATCCCGAATAATCGTCCATCAGTCAATCTACTATCAGCCTGGAGACCTCACGTCCGAGGCTCTTAATTCTCTCTCAGTTCCTCTCTGCCGGCTTTTTTGATAGTCCTTAGTATTAAACACCAAATCTCGGAGAAGCTCTAGTCCAATAAAGTCCATGTTTCTTCCAACCAGACCTCCATACTTAAAAGTGGAGCCTAAATCTTGTTTCTTACTCCTTTCAAATCCAAATGTCTCCAAAGCTCCAACTTCCACCTTGATCAGATTTGTAATCCTTGGGTCTTCAGATCTCCACACAAGGAGATCTCTCCATTCTTCAGTCTCCAATTCAAACCAAATTTTCACCATCAAGTTCTTATTTTCCTTTGCAGCCATCATGTCAGGCCTCTGGCTCTCCTTTATCATCTGTAAAATTACAGCTCCTCCTTCCTTTTTTCCCAGAACAACCTGTATCTCTTTCTTCACACTCTCAAAGCTCTCAAGTTTCTCTTCTTGTTCAGCTACATGGGCTTCCTGAGTCAATTCCTTATCAGATTCAATGAATTTGTTTACTGTTAAGTCCAGAGTTTAACATTTGTAGCCAAAACATCAATTTGGCCTTGTAGCTTTCCCAAGAGAACAAAGACTCTGTCCAATTCAGCTTGAATTTCCCCTCCTTCAGCCATTCTTGTAATGTCCCAAAACCCCCTCTAGAGGGATTTTGGTTACTCAGTGTTCTTTCCAGTTCAAATCCAAAAATCAAAGTAGTTTGTATCAGTTCTTCCTTGTTTTCAACAAAATATAGTCAGATTGTAACAAATATAGCCAGCAGAAGCAACAGAAACAAAGTTCTCTTTTTCCGTCTTGACAGCTAATTTGACAGCTGTCAAACTCTTCAATACCTTCAACAGGCTCTCTCGCGGATCACTCCCGGGTCCGGGGGGGTGGCACTTCAGCTCCCAAAATTAGCTCTTATCCTCCAGTAAGGTTTCTTCTAGTGCCAAATCGTGAAATTAATGTCTTTTGCCCAATAATAAAAGAAAAAATTCTCTCAACCTTAGTTAGCAGGTCCTTGCTTTAGATTGTTTACAGGAGGAGGAGGCAGACTTCCTGTTTACACCTCCCCCGATCGTGCCTAATTCACCGAAAAATTTTCTTTAAAAATCCAATTTCCATACTACTCACGGGTTGTTATTTTGAAGTCCAAATCACAAGAAGAAGTCAGCGCTCTCCGGCCATGGCAGCGCGGCTTCGCTCCACAGGAGAAGCAGTCGACTCTCAGCACCGCGCCGCTCACCCCGTCCCCCGTTCCGAAGCCTTTAAAAAGGCTTCTTCGCAGGTCGGGGGGGCGCAAATAGTGCCCGCCGAGTCACCAGGTTCACAGGCTTCACCGCCTGTGATTTTTAAGGGTCTCCGCGTCGCCGCAGCGGTACAACCCTGATCCTGTGGAGCCGATTTCCTCCGGAGCTTGGAGGGAATCTGCCATTAGCCGCTGGCGCTAACCCGGAAGTCCCAGACTCCGCTAACCCAGAAATAGTACCTCGGGTTAAGAACTTTGCTTCAGGATGAGAACAGAAATTGTGCTCCGGAGGCGCAGCGGCAGCGGGAGGCCCCATTAGCTAAATTGGTGCTTCAGGTTAAGAACAGTTTCAGGTTAAGAACAGACCTCCAGAACGAATTAAGTACGTAACCAGAGGTAACACTCTGTAAAGGTAAATGGACCCCTGACCATTAGTTCCAGTCGTGACCGACCCTGGGGTTGCGGCGCTCATCTCACTTTATTGGCCAAGGGAGCCTGCATACAGCTTCCAGGTCATGTGGCCAGCATGACTAAGCCACACGGCGAACCAGAGCACAGCACGGAAACACTGTTTACCTTCCCGCCGGAGCGGTACCTATTTATCTACTTGCACTTTGACGTGCTTTCGAACTGCTAGGTTGGCAGGAGCAGGGACTGAGCAACGGGAGCTCATCCCATCGCAGGGATTCGAACAGTCGATCTTCTGATCAGCCCACAGCACCACCCGCGTCCCTCAAAATTAAAGTACCCCTAAATATTTTTTTAGGGGGGAAGCACTGTATAAAAACATAACAAAACATTAAACATTAAAAAGTTCCGTATACAAGGTTGCCTTCAGATGTCTTCTAAATCGCTGTGGCTCGGGGGATGCATATTGTCCAAAGGGAAAGTGGGATGTTATGGGATTGAATCAGAAACTGGGACAGCTTCTGTAAATCTGGGACTGTCCCTGAAAAATAGAGAAACTTGGAGGGTCTGAAGACATTGAAGATTGAACCTGGGATCTTCTACATGCAAAGCAGAGATGCTCTTAGCACTGATATTTGGCCCTTTCCCATCTGCATCGCCCTCTGATAATACGCATCCTCTGCAGGTATTATCCACCATGAACATACAACAAACATTTAATAACCTGGAGAGCATTGCACTGGATCCTCAACATTATTCACCTTCCAAATATATACAACATCCTTGTAGCTACCAGCTTGATGTAAGCCTAATAAATTTTCTGTTAACCATTTCCTGTTGCCCAGTTTAGTTCTGTTGTTTAACGAAAAACTTACCTGGTTCTTTTTTTAAAAAGAGAGAAAGAGACCTTGCAGTTTAAGATTAGAAAAGCTTCTTAAATCCTGTTACAATTTTAGAAAGTGAATTTTGATTTCTACACGCAAACACACCAAACAAACGCTTTTGGTACTTAACAGCACACACACAAAAATTAATTTATGGGTCTTGGGTGTTCCTGCTATTTGTAATGCAAATGCTCTATTTAAAAAAAGCAGCTAAAAACGGGTGCTATTAACTATTCATTTCAAGTATCCAAACTTTATTCTAAATGGCTACGCCTGCTAGCTATTGGGAAGAACTTATAAATATGCAATTTAAGCAAAAAAGAAAAAGAAATCCCTTATAAAAATGCACAAGGGGGGAAAAAACCACACAATAAAAATAGACATTAGGATTCCACTCCTAGCTATTTTCAGCCACCCGATGATTGCTGTTCAATTCCTCCCCCATTCTGAGGCAGTGGCACTTAGTTCAGTTTGTTTATGAGGATTTTCCTCCTCATAACAAAATCATTCAAACAGAAATGAAGTAGTCCTAGTAATCAAAGGCCTGTTTATTGTTCCTTGAAATCAAGGAGCACTCCATTCTTATTCACGCTAGGCTCTGCCAGACAGTTTGGCGAGAGTGGGGGCGAGGGAAAGGTTGAAAATAGCTTCCACATGTGAGACTCGGGCAGCTCAGATTTTTTTAAAAAAAACAACAAAAAACAGAATTCTCCTCACTCAAATTGGCAAAACTTGCAAAACTCCAAAATTACGTTCTCGTTTTATTTTTCCCCCAGATTTATTGTTTATGAATACAGTTGAATTTAGGGATTTTAATGGTGGTGGTGTAGCGGGGACAACATTGGACTATATTCAACTAAGTCACACTCAGAATCCATAGATCCATTGCAATCAAAGCACTTGAATTCATCACATCTGCTAATATGGATGGGTCTACTGATATTTCTTTAAAAGCACTAGTGCGACTTAAGTTTCTGGGCACAATCCCATTCCAACAGAGTGATCTTGTCTGATGCCATGTGTCTTGGAATATGAGCTGAGCTCCCATGCAGGGACCGACAAACTCCTAGAGATATGCTGTGGCTGAAATCCTGTCCTCTAACATGTCTCAGGATTGGGACACAGGTGGCGCTGTGGTCTAAACCACTGAGCCTAGGGCTTGCCAATCGGAAGGTCAGCGGTTTGAATCCCTGCGAAGGGGTGAGCTCCCGTTGCTCGGTCCCAGCTCCTGCCAACCTAGCAGTTCGAAAGCACCTCGAAGTGCAAGTAGATAAATAGGTCAGGAAGGTAAACGGCATTTCCATGCGCTGCTCTGGTTCGTCAGAAGCGGTTTAGTCATGCTGGCTACATGACCTGGAAAAACTGTCTGTGGACAAACGTTGGCTCCCTCGGCCAGTAAAGCGAGATGAGCGCCGCAACCCCAGAGTCGTTCACAACTGGACTTAACTGTCAGGAGTCCTTTACCTTTTAGGTCATTATCTTGGGTTTTCAATATCCAAGATATTTCTTTTCATTTTTCACCTAACAGAGGCAAGTTACATGTGGAGGCTTTCTAACGTTATCTGAAATTTGCCTTACTGGTATGAGACTTGATGAAATATATATAATACCTACGCTTTGCCTCAGCCTTAAGGCTGAGAGGTGAACAACGTTAATGTAATTTACTACAAGAATGTTAATTCCCTCCTTGCTGGCCCAGAGAGGAATGAAGATTTCAGTGTCCCAATTCAGAAGGGATGGATGATGGCAGGAGACACACACT
Source organism: Podarcis raffonei (assembly GCF_027172205.1). Taxonomy (NCBI): domain Eukaryota; kingdom Metazoa; phylum Chordata; class Lepidosauria; order Squamata; family Lacertidae; genus Podarcis; species Podarcis raffonei. Next base: position 61,153,503 of record NC_070606.1, on the reverse strand, counting down.
GTAGGGTCCCTTATCAGGCATTGGCATCACTGTGGTCTTAGCTTATCACCATGTCTCTGGGGTCTTGCTCTTCCTTAAAATTCAGCTGAAAAGAAAGGACCAGTTTTGCACTAAATTTCTCATAAAACTCCACAGGGATGACAACTATCCCAGGGATTTGCCATTCAGCCAATTCTTAATTACTTCAACAACCTTTTCTTCAGTCACTACTACTTCAAGTCCTTTTGCCCTTGGCACAGGGATTTAGTTAAATTCTTCTGAAGATGTCTTATTATTTCCTCCCTACAGGGCTTACTGAACTAAACAGGGCATTGCAACACGCCTTGAAAAACACCACAATATCTGTAGTTTTGATTAGCTGTGTAATGCCCTTTCTAGCCTTTAGAAGGGGCATTTGCACCTTTCTTCATTTTGGGGGACTGCTTTCTGGCCCCAAGCCTGTGTGATTTTGCCCCCATTTTGTTGAAGGCTCGTTGCAAACCTAGGGGTGCCTTAAGGCATTTGGTTGTGTCATCCTCACCTCTAATTTCTTTCTCCTTTACACCATGGAACCCTTTCTGTAGTGTCACAATTTGAATTGTTTCATTCTTTCTAGCAGAGGCGCCAACTTGTGAGGGAGATTGGGAGGGGGTGATGTCATGTGTGTGACAATGTCCCTTCAGGTTGACGGAGCCAGGAATGTGGTGGCGGCATGGCTTCAATGGCTGGCAGCTCCACCTCCTAATGCTGTTGCCGCCACATCTTCCACCCTCCTTCTCCTCCACGGCAGGAGGAGGAGCCGGCCACTGAAGTCCTGCTGCCACTGCGTTCCTGGATCTCCTGACCTCACCCATTTATTTATTTTAACATTGGGGAAGGCCCAAAAGGGAGTTGGCACCCCTGCTTTCTAGAATCTCAAACCTCTTCTATTATTTTTGTAACTTGCAAAAGAGGAGGGTAGATAGATGCAATGCTAACGGTATAAATGTGAAACAAATGGGTCTGTACAGATGCATATTTCTGTTATTAAAAGTTATTTTATTCAATTATTGAAAAGCAAGCAAACACAGTAATCTACCACAGCAACAGAGGCAGAGATGGAATGGGGCAGGGGTGTTGTGTGTGTCTGAGTCCAGCCTATCATCTTGTTGTATATCTTGGGGTCTCAGTATTTTAGTCTTTTAATTGTGTTCAGTTCCTTGGGTTGCATTCAACTAACTTATTCAGTGCAGACCCATTGGAGTTATGGACCCGAGTTCATCACGGTCATTAATTTCAGTGGGTTTGCTGTGAGTAAAAGTTAGTTAAATACAACACTCAGTACCTAATTGTTTGTTAGTGTTAGAGTAACAGAAAATAGAAATATTTTTCAATTTTTAATTTTAATTTAAATAGTTATTTATTTTGGCTGTGTGTTTGGTTCACCTCTTAACCTGGATGCTGAATGAATGCTGAATGATGGCCCTGCAAGGAACCACCACTTGAGATAATGTGTTGGTTGCCTCATAGCATCAGGTGTTGGGGGCTACCTTAATGAATTAGAGCTCCCACCCCTGAACAGAATGGGTGGGGGACAAGGAGACCCAGATTCAAATCCCTCACTCAGCCACATAGTAACTGGCTTAAGGTCCTGCAGTGAGCTCTCTCTCAGCCTAACCTTGCTTCCAGGATTGTCGCGAGGATAAAACCTGCAGAGAACTTTTGTGCCAGTCTCGGCACATCAGAGGCTACACGGGATAAAAATGCAATACATAAAATGCAAGCATAACATGTTGAAAGTGACTCCAAGTAAGGGACCCCACCTAAAGCCCCCCCCTTCCCCCATATCTTCTTCTGATTGCTCTGCAATATACAAGAGCCTAGCAATTGTAATAATAGTTGGAGAAAGGTTAAGGACATATCTAGATCATCCCCAGTTTTCCCCCCGTTTAGCTGTAAACAAGTAGTATGGAAAGTATCCCTGGGAGAGGCAGATAGCTCTCTCATTTTCTGTTATTCCTGCATCAATGCTCAAAAGCTGGTCAAGCAGAGTGCATGACTTCTTACTGATCCTATGATTGCCTTTATCTACTGCCTAACATTTTAGGTGGGGGGGGGGAGAGCAGGCTAAGGCCCCAGACTACAGAGGCTGGATGTGCTGAATGCTTGCATCTGTTGTCGGAATCAAGGTTAAAGACCATGCAGGACAAAAATAGGGGATTTGGGATAAATGGTATTTTTTGTAAACGGTGATAAGGACATTAATTCACATGCTCACACAGTCCTTATTACATCCTTTCTCAAAAGGCAAAGCCCTGTGGCCAGCATGTGCTCTCTTCTGGCAACTGCACAGCAACCCAGCAATTCAAGTGAATAATAATCAGGATATTGTGGCTTTCGCATTATTGTGTTCCTGGCTCAAAAAAGCCTCTCGCTTGAAAGATGTCTCTTATCAGCTTGGATAATTAGCATGCATTCTGCCCACTGCCGCTGTTTGTTCTTTTTCCTCTTTAGCCATGAGATTTTAAAAAATTAAGTTTCTGAGGGTCAAACCTGCATGAAATAAAGATGCTGTGTACCCAAACTCAAGTTTCCAACCATTATGAAAGGCAGCTCAAAAACTGTGGCTAGGCTAGTTCTTTTGTGCCAAGGTGATGGGTGCACCTCAGTTATATAGGGGGTGGCAAATGTGGACAAATATAATGCCAGCATGGAAAACTCTAGCAGGGGCTATTTCCAGATGTGATGAAGTCAGAGCAACAATGATGCAGTACCATCTTATGCAGCAGGCAACTGAGGAACAAATACAGTGGTACCTTGGTTTTAGAACAGTTTAGTTTATGGACAACTTGGAAACAGAACACTGCAAACCTGGAAGTAGGTGTTCCTGTTTGTGAACTTTGCCTTGGAAGCTGAACATGTTCCGCTTTCTGTTGAGTCTTCCGTTTGTAAATTGAGTACCCCGCTGCTAATCAGAGGCTTCCTGTTGAGTTTGTCGGCTGTTGAGTCCCGAGCACCCATGCAACACGGATGTGATATTTGGAGCTTTTGTTTTTGCTATTTTTTGAGTTTTTGTTTGTGTGGCTTTTTGGGTTTTTTGACAGTGACTTGTTCTTCGTTTTATGGGACTGGCTTGGGACTGTGGCTTGGGACTTCGTTTTTGTGATTGTGGCTTATGACTTCATTTTTGTGACTTGTTTTTGTGACGGTGTGGAACCCAGTTCAGCTACTGATTCGTTGTTTGACTGCAGAAATGGGTAAAAGCCCCCCATCCAAACAATGATTATCATCAGTGCACGTAAGGGGGAAAAAATCATTTTAATTTTTATCATCTACAATACTGTCTTATTTATTTTATAGTACAGTACATTGATTATTGCTTTCATTTTATGGATCAATTGTCTCATTAGATAGTAAAATTCACGTTAAATTGCTGATTTAGGGGTTGTTTTTAAAAGTCTGGAACGGATTAATCCATTTTGCATCCCTTTCAATGGGAAAGCGCTCCTTGGTTTTGGAACGCTTTGGTTTTGGAACAGACTTCCGGAACTGATTAAGTTTGGGAACCAAGGTACCACTGTAGTCCTTAACAAAAACAAAAGCAGAGTTAGTGGGGAGGACAAGGGGAATTAAATTTATCCAATGCTGCACATGTGGAGTTCTGCTTGTACAGTGGAACTTCCCTTTTCCATGACTTTCCCCCCTCACACCCCCAAGAACTGTTCTAGAGTATCCCCCTACTTTCCAGAACAGAGTCTGAGGGTGCACAAAGGAGTGCAGGAGAAGAGAGAGAAAGAAAAAGTTCCTTTGCATGGGTATCATGAGGTACAACAGTGCATTTTTTTAAAAAAATTAAGAATTCTTTATTACAATGAAATAATTAGCATACATACAAGTACTCCAATAATAAACCCTGAACAGGTCAAATTCTATGCATCATATAAAAACAATTACCATACTGCCTTTTATGTAAACATCTCAAGACTCTGTACATTAAAACGTACTGACAGAATGAATTAAATAGCGGTCAGTCCAAAACAGAAATAGCAAGTTATTACAGTCAACTGCTATCAATATCCAGCAAAGACCTGACATAATAAATAAGTTTTTACCGGACACTGAGATGCCATCAATGTTGGCACCTGCCTCAATTCAGGGGGGGGGTGTTTCTAAAGAGAAGGCACCACTATCAAAAACATTTCAACATACGCCAAGCACATTTGAACCCAAAGCTCTTCACCAGTGGCCTAACAGAATATCAGACAAATTAAACACTGATTTCAACTACCACGGGGACAGCTGACAATATAAATTTGGCACAGGAAGATGAGCTTGAGACCCAGATTAATGAATATAGATGGGCTAGTATGTGGGCTCACCTCCCCTTATGAACTGCCTCTATCAAAATCCAAGACGCAGTGCTAAAGACACTCCGTAGATGGAACTGGAGTCTTCCATTCACATCAGCCATATACTGTATTTTTCGCTCCATAAGACGCTCCTGACCATAAGACGCACCTAGTTTTTAGAGGAGGAAAGCAAGGGGGGAAATCTGTCCAGAGCATGGCTTACATGGCTTCTCTCCCGCTTTGCGCAGCTCTCACTTTGCTTGCCTATCCCTCCTCCCTCCTCGCTGTAAAAGAGGAGGAGGAGACATCGGGACAGGTGCTTTGCTTGTTTTACAGCAAGGCAGGAGGAGAGATGGGCAAGCAAAGCGAGAGCTGCACAAAGCGGGACAGAAGCCATGTAAGCAGCTCTCGCTTTGCTTGCTCCCATCCATCCCTCCTCCTGCTTCGCTGAGAAGCCAGCAGAACAAGAGGTGCTGCACAGCTCTTGCTCTTGCACTGCTGGCTTCAGTAGAGCAGTGCAGCACCTCTTGTTCTGCTGGCTTCCCAGAAAAGCGGGAGGAGGGACGGACTGGAGCCCTTACACGGACCCCCTTCTGTCCCTCTTCCCACTTCACTGGGAAGCCAGCAGAGCAAGAGGGACAGACAAGAGCCATGGCTCCAGCTGCAGAGACATCCCTCAGCTTGTGACTGCAGCAGTAGCCGAGGGATCCCTCTGCCCCCCAGTGCATTTGCTCCATAGACGCACAAACATTTCCCCTTACTTTTTAGGATGAAAAAAGTGTGTCTTATGGAGCAAAAAATACGGTAGTTTCATCCTTCTGCTGGCAGTGCTGTAAAACCATAGGTTCTTTTTTACATATGTGGTGGGTGGGTGCACTGGTCAAAAACTTTTGGGTTATTGTTTTGGATAAAATTTCTGATATAACTGGACAAACAATCCCCTCCACCGCAGCATTTGCTGTCTTATCCTTCACCGAGCAACTGGAAGCAAGATTTATAAGAACCAAGTAATACTGCTTCATGGAAACATGAAGGCAGTCTCTCTTTAGAGAGATGGATGGCCAAAGACTAGGGCATGGCCTTATCTGAAAAGTTAATGCAGCACAGCAGGATAGTGTGTGGTCTTTTTCGCCATGGGAAATTTGACAGTATAGGGTATCCCTTCATCACATATATCAACAGATCTCTTTCGTTGTTTTCTCCCCCACTTACCCACATTTCATTCTGGCAAAGTTCCATAAGATGAGCAGACACAGTGATTTAGCCTTAGACATCCCTTAGGGTTGCCATATTTCAAGAAGTAAAAATCCAGACACAAAAGGTTGCTGAGCTTTCCTAGGGCAATCGCCCAATTGCCCCACTGCCAAGCCAGAGCCTGAAACTGAGCTGCCTGGGGACATTTAACACAAATCAAATCCATAATCCAAGACATTTGCTTTCAAATATAAAATTATCCCTGGGTGGGCATGTAGGACTCCCAAAAGAGGACATGTCTGGGAATCCCCGGACACATGGCAACCCTACCTTTACTCTTCAGCATAATGCGTATTAAGTTAAGGCAGAGCTCTTTACTGTTTGTAATTCTGCTTACCTTTATAGTCCAGTCTCAACTGCATTCATTTTAATACATGATTTACTTGCTTCTTTTATTGGAAAAAAAAACCACAAAAAGGAAAGAAAGAAATTAAGCATGGGCAATCAGTAAGACAGACCGACTGACCCTTCTAGGATACATGTTGGCTTCGACTCTTTCACACAACTCTTTCAGCCTCTGTTGAGTCCCATCTCCATGGATGCAGCACTTCTACCCAAGAATTTTAAGACAGGTGAGGCAATACTGAGAAAGATAGAATTGCTGAGAAGGGTGAACCGGGTCACAGTGGAACTGAAGTCCAGACTTCCACAACATCACTGGCCCCATCTACACTGAGTGAGGGAGAACTGATATGTGATGGGATGGCCAGCTGCAAGTATAATGCAACAAGCCAGACTTTATCTCATGGATTGCACAGGTGCTGCCTATAAGGACCAATGATTCTGGCAATAAACCCTGAAGGAGTTGCCAAGTTAGACAATGTGCTTGTTAATTTTTAGAGAGGAGGGGGTCCTTCCTTCCTTCCTTCCTTCCTTCCTTCCTTCCTTGCTGCAACATTTGCAAACTTCAGATTTTGATTGTCAGTTATTACATATGGCACTTCCTCCCCATCCATTTGAGGGTCACAGTCTAAATCCTTGGAGAGAAATCTTACTAGATAATTAGGTAGATGTGCGATCAGCTGTGCAAGAGTCCATCACACATGTTTATGAAGCCTTAAATTATATGTTTTAAAACCCACAAAACTGATTGTTTCAGGTCCCATCTGCAGTTATCCAGTGGAAAATAAATGACAAGTATCTAATTTTTGCTTTCTCCTGGTTCAGCTTTCAAGAGGGGGCCCTTGTCATTCCCACCCTCAGTATGTACACAAACATACAGCCCCATATATTATGGGATAGGGTAGTTGTCTCTTCTCTGAGAGACATTTGTGTCATCTGGTTTATGGGACTCCTGTGAATTATCTGGCAGGCAATGTGGTAATTGAATATTTAGACTAACTAGGTTACATTCTCTTGTGGTCTAGCAAGCATTTATTTTGCTGATGTCTTGAAGAGTTTTTTAAATGCTGCAAGAAAAAACCCACCGTTGCATCAGAATAAACAGTTCTAAGTGGAGTTGCAGAGAGATTTTCGGGTGTTTGTGAACTTTCTTTGTGATAGAAATATAGCTTCAGAGATACCTGAGATATAGGAGCCTTGAAGATCCCTAAAGACACACTAAATTCCAAGTCTCTCTACCATGGGGAGGGAATCGATAATACTCTGGTTTATGAAGGACAGGGTGATTAATGAAACAGAAAATGAGTCACTTCTTTTATTCACTTAGCCTACAGTCCTGCACACAGTTTGTCTGCTTAAATCCATCTGAAGTCATTGGAAGTTTAAAAACCCAAGTGTATGCAGGGCTGCAGCCACAGATTGTTTTGGATCATTTAAAATTAAAAGGAAATAATTTCCAAAAGGTCCAGTTCGATTCTCTATCACAGGAGCCATCACCAATATCAGAATCTGTAGGGGACTCATAGAATCATACAATGCAGGAATCTCAACATGCGGTCTCCCATCCAATTGGAAACCATACCAGGCCCTGCTTAGCTTTGCAAATGCGCTAACAGTTTTATTGCTGCACCACTATGAGGACACAGAGAAGAATAAACTAGAGATATTGAGCTTAATCCCCATGGGTAGTTCCACTTGATACTAGCCAGAGGCCTTAGTTTGTGAGCACGTTGGGAGACCCAATGTCACACACGTCAAGATGTTGGGAAGAGCTGGGGGCTGGGCCAAACATGGCAGCTGTGTGGCATCAACGGTCGGCAGCTCCTCCTGGTGCCATCCCTGCGGGGAGGCTGCTTCAATAATAATAATAATAATAATTTATTATTTATACCCCGCCCATCTGGCTGAGTTTCCCCAGCCACTCTGGGCGGCTCCCAATCAGTGTTAAAAACAGTACAGCATTACATATTAAAAACTTCCCTGAACAGGGCTGCCTTAAGATGTCTTCTGAATGTCAGGTAATTATTTATCTCTTTGACATCTGATGGGAGGGCGTTCCACAGGGCGGGCGCCACTACCGAGAAGGCCCTCTGTCTGGTTCCCTGTAACCTCACTTCTCGCAATGAGGGAACCGCCAGAAGGCCCTCGGCGCTGGATCTCAGTGTCCGGGCTGAACGATGGGGGTGGAGACCTTCAACCTTCCTTCCCCTCCAGAGCAGCAGAAAGAGATGGAGCCGGCCACTAGAGACACACTACGCCATGCTCAGCTCTGCGCATCGCCTCAGTGCCTTTGGGACATTGGGGAGAGGGTGGTCCCAACCCCCAAAATATTGAAGAGGCCCAAAAGGGCTCAGCCCCCACGAGCTGGTGCCTCTGATATTAGCACAAAACTGGGCTCCACATTGGCGTATAATTCGATGGCTACCACAAGCATTAATGTACACAGTCTGGGTGAAATGTTGTGCTTGGGAAAGGAGACCATTTCGAGGTAGGTGCCAGACTTTTCAATTGCCCAAGAAGCAATTTGGAGATCCATGGGGGCAGTTGCTGGATTCTTTCTCTTTCTCTCTCTCTCTCTCTCTCTCTCTCTCTCTCTCTCTCACACACACACACACACAGACTGACTCATGGTCCCATGGGGAAGGGCTGTATCTCAGAGGGAGAGCACCTGCCAAGTTCAATCCCGGACACCTCCACGTAGGACTGGGAATGTCCCCTGTCCAAAATCCTGGATTGCCACTGCTAGTCAGTATAGACAGTACAGACCACAAGGTGGGGAATAGGCCAACTCAATATAAGGCAGTTTCCTGTGCTCCTATTTCTTACATGAACAATCATTCCCTGGAAAAGTGGGGAAAGAATTCATCTCCTTTCAGGCTAATTTCTTAGGAATTATGACAGAGAAAGCTGAGACAGAAATCCTCTCACGTGGAAATGCATGATTCCATCAATATCAAGCCCTAGTATTTGTCTACACTCTTCAGCAACCACCTCCCACCATTTTCCCATTCTATTTTCCCATTTCTCATTCTATTTACAAGCTATAATATTTTTCTGTAATGTGTTTATTCCATTTATTTCCAGGAAATCATAATACTAAATAAATATAATTGAACTGAATGTGTATAAAGCAAAAGGCAGATATTAAAATTGGATACAATAAAGTGAGTTAAATACAACTGCGGTTTAAAATGCTTCATGGTTTTGAGCATGGTTATTGTTTACCAGATATGCAAACATAGCCACTGGATTCATTTTATCATATTTATTTCCCAGGAGAAAGATATTCTTTTCTGCAATGGAAATTTAAAATCAGAGGATAGATTTACTTCAGAGTCTGGTACACAACTGAAAACTATACAAAGATCCTCAATTATACCAAGTGAATAAAACAACAGGAACTATTGTTTGTCAGGAGATACAGATACATGCATTATATAACCTGACACTGCAATTTAATATTGGATAGCTGTGTATTCCAAGATGCCGTTTCTGAATAAATCAATCCCAGATATTTAAACGTATTAACTTGGTTTATGATGTGTTCATCCAGGGGCCAAACATGCTTTTTAGGGCACTTCCCAAATACAATGACCTGCGTCTTAGCGTAGTTTATAGATAAAGCATTCCTCGTGCAATATGAACTTAATTTTGCAAGCAGCCATCTCAGGCCCACCTGGGTTCTAGATACAAGTACTAGGTCATCAGCATACATTAAGACCGAGAGTTTTTGGTCGAGAATTGTGACAGGGGCAAACCGTAGGCCTTCCAGTTCTTTAACCATGTCATTAATATAAAAATTAAACAGGAAAGGTGCCAAAATGCATCCCTGTTTGTCTCCAGTAATGGTCTTAACCTGACACTGTAGTCTAAAGGCATAAAAAATATACACTGGAATATTGACATCCTCATCATAGAATCACAGAATCAGAATTGGGATGTCCGCAAGGGTCATCTAGTCCAACCCCCTGCAATGCAGAAATTTCAGCAAAAGCATCCATGACAGATGGCCATCTGCTTAACAGACTCCAAGGAAGGAGAGCCCACAGCCTCCCAAGGGAGTCCATACCACTGTCAAACAGCACTTACTGTCAGAAAGTTTTTCCTAATGTTTGGTTGGAATCTCCTTTCTTGTAACTTGAAGTTATTGGATCAATTCCTGCCCTCTGAAAGAGAAAACAGGTTTGTTCCCTCTTTCATGTGACAGCCCTTGAGGTATTTGAAGATGGCTATCATATCTCCTGTCAGTCTTCTCTTTTCCAGACTAAACATACCCAAGCTCTCTCAATCGTTCCTCATAAGGCTTGGTTTCCAGACCCTTTATCATCTTGATCACTTTCTTCTACACACATTCCAGTTTATCAATATCCTTCTTAAATCCTATTTCTATACCTTACTATATCATGTATGGCAGATATTAAGACTGCAACTCTATACCCACTTATCTGGGAGTTTGCCCCAATGAACTCTATTGAACTTAGTTCCGAGTTGACAAGAGTAAGATTGTACTATGAAGATACTGACTGAGTTGCAGAACGTTGCTTTAGGGATTTCTATGAAACTTCATACAACCCAGCTCAGATATACACCAAAACAACCCTAGCATTAACTTCCAGTACATCTTCAGCCTCCTTCACACATTATATGCATTAAGAGGATACCCATCTTCAAGGAGGTAGTGGAACTCCACCATTGGCCTGCCTCCTGGTGTCCATGCATTGAGTTTGAACACCTGAGCAGAGGAAACCTGTGTACTAAAAATCTGCATGCATAGGTATCACCATAGCTCACAGGTCCGCTCAATGCATGGATGTTAGGGAGCAGGGAAGATACCGTATATTAATATGTAAACAGTTTACAAGCATAATCTGTGAGGAGGGCTTTCTTGAGTGGGTATATTGAGGATATCCTCAGCAGGATGGCATCTAGCAAGAGAGCATTATGGCCCAATTCAGGCATGTTAAGGCTTATGCCAAGCTATGCATGCCTTTTGATTGCATGCTCCATCCTTGCACTCTCTCTTCCATCCTCCCTTCTCAGCACATTGCAATTCAACACGTCTTGGATTAATTAACCATAGTTTAATTAACCATAGTGTATACATAGATGGCTCTTCTGAAATAATTACATTCCATTGTGAGCCAGGAAATTATTGTTACTAGGATCCAAACGTCACTATTCAAAGTTGGTCTATGATCTTAGCCAGGTAACCATAGTTTTCTCAATTTTTTTTTTAATAAAATTTTTATTAGTTTTTCAACATATATTATAAGACATTACAAAAAACAAAACACAAACAAACAAACATATAAACATGTATAATTTCATAATCTTTTTTTCTTATACCCAATTTCAACGACTTCCCCATGCCTCCCTTTTCTGCATCCCTGTTTTAAACTTTTTCAGCAACCCCTGATCTAAATTACTTATAAATCCCTTTCTTTAACCCTTTTCTTTCCTCTTATCCAATCATTTATCGCTGCAAATCTGCTATGCTTTACCCATGACATTTTAACACTCATTAATTTTGCAACAATTTTTAAGATAAAATTTTAATTTCTTCCAATCTTCTTCCACCGTCTCTTTCCCTTGGTCACGGATTCTGCCCGTCATCTCTGCCAGTCCCATGTAGTCAATCACCTTCGTCTGCCACTCTTCCAGCGTGGGTAGTTCTTGTGTCTTCCAATACTTTGCTAGTAAAACTCTTGCTGCTGTTGTAGCATACATAAAAAACGTCCTATCTTTCTTTGACACCAATTGGCCTACCATGCCCAGGAGAAAAGCCTCTGGTTTCTTATGAAAGGTACACTTAAGCACCTTCTTAATTTCATTATAAATCATTTCCCAGAAGACCTTAATCCTTGGGCACGTCCACCAAAGGTGATAGAAAGTACCTTCAGTTTCATTACATTTCCAGCATTTATTATTGGGCAAATGGTAGATTTTTGCAAGCTTGACTGGGGTCATGTACCACCTATAAATCATTTTCATAATATTCTCTCGTAGGGCATTACATGCCGTAAACTTCATTCCGGTGGTCCATAACTGTTCCCAGTCAGCAAACATAATGTCATGTCCAATGTCCTGTGCCCATTTAATCATAGCTGATTTAACCGTTTCATCCTGTGTATTCCATTTCAACAGCAAGTTGTACATTCTTGACAGATTCTTAGTATTGGGTTCTAACAATTCTGTTTCTAACTTTGACTTTTCCACCTGGAAGCCAATTTTCCTGTCCTGTTTAAATACTTCATTCATAGTTTTCTCAATTTAGATGCAGTGGGAAACTATGGTTCATTAACCCAGCAAGTGCTGAATTATGATGTATTATGAAGGAAGGCAGGAAGGGGTGGTGCAAAGACTGGGAATGTGGGCACAAGGCTTCTGCACATCTTGACTTAATAAGCAAGGGCACACATCCCAAACTGGGTGCTGTTTGGATTTACAAAGAGCTACAAGAAAGAAAGAAAAACCTCAAAATAGGATGATACCATTTTCTGGTGTCCTATCAATCCCACCTACCTAACTTTAGCCTGAGGCTTTATTGGACTTTCTTTCACATAGGAAGAGTGAGTTTCCAGTTAGTATATGTGTGTTGCCTGGCCCTTCATATGCACATCCAGCAATGGCATTACCCATGACACAAAGAGCATACACTGCACCAGACTTAGAGGACGATAAGGCTGCAGCTCTGTCCTTGTGGGAAGAACTGTCAGAACCATCTTCAAGAGCCAACCAAAGAACACAGCCTTGCCACCTTCCTCTGATTTAGAGGAGGAATCTACCATAGTACCTTTACTTCCCACGCTGCAGTCCTGCAATAGCAAAAGACTGCAAAACAAGGACTGCAAAACTGCATTACACCCCTGCCAATATTCTTCACCAGTGGCGTAGCGTGGGTTGTCAGCACCCGGGGCAAGGCAAGTAATTTGCGCCCCCTAACCCATGGATTTGCACCCCCTAACCCTAACCCCCAGATGTTGCGCCCGGTGTGGCCGGCCCGCCCCTGCACCCCCCACGCTACGCCACTGCTTGTACCTGTTTTGGGCATAACCTCTGAGGATCATCTTGTCCAACCCCCTGCAATGCAGGAATCTCAGCTAAAGCATCCATGGCAGATGGCCATCCAAACTCTGTGTAGAAACCTCAAAGGAAGGAGAGTCCATCCTCTGCTAAGGAGGACCATTCTACTGTTGAACTGCTCTGTCAGAAAGTTCTTTCTGATGTTTAGTCAGAATCTTTTTTCTTGTAACATGAATCCATTGGTTTAGGACCAGTTGTAGCTTGCAGCTTACACAGTGAAACCCTAGCCCTGTCTACATAGAAAGTAGAGTGAATTCAGTGGGGCTATCTCCTACATAAGGGGGGTTAGGATGGCAGGCTTTCTGTACAAAGCCAAAAATCCTATCCTTTGCTCCACACACTGTTCCCTCTGGCCTCGCCCTCCACTAGGATGCGGTCCGTGAAACGTTGCAGAAGATGGAATGCAGCGCCCAGCTGAAAAAAGATTCCCACATGGATCTCAGTGACTTTTAGCATGTAAGTGGACTCCTCTCCAGTAAATCTGTGGTGAATCCCATTTTCGGTTTGCATTAGTGAAATCCAGCATAAAAGGACTGCAGTGAAGGGAATAAATGCAGAACAGGATATACCGTAGCTTCACCTTATCCTTTGACTCCTCTCCTCTCTCTCTCCCTGGAGAAATGAAGCAGTGACCCGACAAGAAGTAGCGAAGGATGGGCGTGTTTCGTCCCTGATCCGGATGAGATCAAGGCGCCGGCAAGGGGAAGGAGGCGGGGGAGAAGCAGGAGCAGGCCAGCCGGGGCTGCTCCAGACCCCCCCCCCATCTCTCCCATCGCCGCTGGAGGGGTCATGGAGGCACTGAGCCCGGGAGGCGAGTAGCCAGCCAGGGCGCACCTACCCAACCTCGCCGCGCGCCCAGGCGCGCTGCTCTCTCCAGCTTCCTCCCGGCCGGGCCAGCGGCTCCACCTCTTCCTTTGCCTCTTTGAGGCGCTTAATTCCCAGCAAGCGATTAGCAGGCTCGGATCGGATCCTGCGGCAGGCGGCGCCTCCACCTCCTCCCGGCTTTGCTGCTGCTGCTGCTGCTGCTGCGCGGCTCTTTTCCCTCCACCAACGGCGCGCTGCGCCTTGGAGAGGTTCCCGCTTCCTCGAGGGGGGCCGGCCAAACGGAGATGACGACCCCCCACTCCAACCAAGCCTCGATTGCTTGTCCCTTCCCTCTGGACTCGCGCCCCCCCAGATGTTGCGCCCGGTGCGGCCGGCACCCCTGGCACCCCCCACGCTACGCCACTGTTCTTCACTGTAATTGCTGAATCCTGGAAAGACTTTTTGTTGTTGTTTAGTCATGTCCTACTCTTCGTGACCCCATGGACCAGAGCACGCCAGACAGTCCTGTCTTCCACTGCCTCCCGCAGTTTGGTCAAACTCATGCTGGTAGCTTCGAGAAAACTATCCAACCATCTTGTCGCCCCCTTCTCCTTGTGCCCTCCATCTTTCCCAAAATCAGGGTCTTTTCCAGGGAGTCTTCTCTTCTCATGAGGTGGCCAAAGTATTGGAGTCTCAAGATTTACATGTGAGTAAATGTTATATTTTCTTATGCTTACTACACATTCTGTTGCCTGATTATTTTTGTGGGAGGGGAAAGAGGGTGAACCCAGACTGCTGGGGCAGCCTGGGTAAGAATATTTAAGGCTAAGCAGCCTAGTTTCAAGTTTCCATTTTGCTCTGCAAAGGGATGGTAATATTTTAACAAAGAAAGGCTAAAACTCCAAACCTCACTCAAGTGAGACTGTGGAGATAATCCTCTCCTCCTTAATCAAAATCCATCCAATAAATTGTAGCCCACCAATATCTAGAGGGACAGAGGTTCCTTACTACTGCTGCACTAGTGTAGGGCACATGATTTGCTTGGGTTAATCTGGGGATCATTCCCTGGCATCAGCAATGAAAGGACATCAGGATCGAGCTATAAGTTGCATGTGACATTTTCTTGATATTTGTTTTTAATGAAAAACAGCCTTCAGAGGCTGAAAATTTGATCTGAGAAGCAGAAGGGGAGAAGCAGCCCTTTCGTTTAGGGCTTTAGCTGATCAGAATTGTCCTCTCTGACCTGCTTTTCCCCATGAGGCACTTCTTAGCTGGAAAATGATCAGCAGGAAAGGCTTGGTTTTTCCTTAAAATCTCACCACTTTTAATAGCATCCTCCCAAAACTGCTTAAAAAAGAAGAAGCATTGGGAGAAAGTTACCTACATCTTAGTGGTCATGCCTAGTCTGACCCACAGATAGCTGAGCCGGGAATCACCTCTCTCTGCCCAAGACTACTGACAGCCAGCTTCTTAGATTCTCACAAATTACTGCTCTGTGATAAATTTCTGTTAGCTAATGATTCCTATAAAACAGAGCCATCCTTCATTTTAGCATTTTGCTCAATACAAATAAATGCATCTAATTTCTTTTACCATATCTTTTTCCCAGGGTAACCAGTTGTTGATTGGATATTGTTGTAGCTCAGCATACACATTTGTTACAGAAACAGACCATTAATTAGGGAATGTATCATTTGAACTGGGCCATCATCCTTCTACCTGGATTTGTGCACAAATACACCATTAAGAATGACGAGAACCCGCCTGCGCAAGGTGGAAAAAACACGTCCCCAGCACGATTTCTAATCTGATAGTAATGATACATTTTATCATGTTAATGATTTACCTTCTATTCTTGGGTCTTTTCTTCTCATTGACTGCTCTGTTAAAGGGGGAAGGGGAGTGTTTGAATAAGAAATCTTGGTGGTGTACGTAAATGGACTTTGTATTCACCTGGGCCTTGGTAGTTATTATGCTACGTTATGAAAACCATATAGGTTTGTAAAATAATGTTCATAAAATGTTTGTCTTCCACCCCATAAATGAGGGGCCTGAACAGCACGAAAAAAGGGAGTAGCGTGCTGCCTCCAATTCTCACTGAGGACTGGTCAAGACACCCCAGATCATGAGACACACACACACACCATCCCCAGGCCTTTTGGAGGGCTCAGTAGTAGAGCATGCTTTTAATCAGAAATGCAAACAAGTCTGCATATAAGTTTTTCCATCTAAACTGGTAGTATGAGGTAGGATCCACATCAAAGAAAAGGGAAGAAGTACCCAGATTCTGATTACCTATTTTCCTCATTCTCTGATTACCGCTATGCTAATCTGTCACAAATAAACTTGAAAACCTCATTGCCATCTCATTCATTAGCCAGATCAGGGAAGAGCCACCCATTACCTTGGCATCCCAGCAGATAATATCAAGAGTCCTGCCAGGAAAAAGGTTTCAGAGCTCTCCCTTGCCTCTCCCTTTCTATACCGCTGTTGTCATATATATTTTTCACCTTTCTGGGTGAACATCTGTCTGTTGCTCCTCCACAGCAGGCTAGCATAGGCCATTTATGCTTCCTAGCTTACAGCGAAATAACACAAGCACCATGTTGGATGTCTGTGTTGTCTTTGTGGTGGCACTGTGGGTCTGCTCTTCTTCTAACTCACTCAGCCAAGCTATGTGGCCTTGCCCTGGCAACCTCCCATTCCTTTAGTGCCACTGGAGCTGTGACAGGCTGTCTTTGTTGGACTCTTCACAGGCTGGACTCATGTCACTCCATCATATTATTGATGGAGAACCCCATCAATAATATGATGGATTTTCCTATCAGATTTTGATGCGTCAGGCTATCTGTGCTGGTTGCCCGAGGCATTTCTGGCCAGATCCTTGGACTTGCTGGTGCAGACTGTAAAGTATAATGAGAACTGGAGAAAGTTCACCATTGAGACTATACATGCACATAGGGACTCTGAGACCCTGACTCAACAGGGGACACCTGAGATTTCATGCTTGGGTAAATGAATTCAAGCTAGGTTTACTACACTGCCTCAGAAAGCACCTCAGCTAATACTAACCGTGTCCAAACAAATCCTGAGCATCCACAATTACTGTTTTGCTTTCATTCATTTGCAAACAAAATCTCCATGCTCCTGTTTTTCGTTGGCCAGTGTGGACCATATAATCCACAGATGCCAGAAGTGTATGTAGTCCATTCATTTCATTGGCTCCCATCACCCTACATGTGCCAACTGAGGCTAGCAATCCGTGTTTCTGATGGGATTTCGTCCACAAAGGCTTATGACATGATAAATCTGCCAGTCTTTTGAGGCGTCACACAAATCTATTTCTTGTGTTAAGAGCATTCAGGCAGTTTAAAGCTGAATTGCAGCATCAGACACTTCCAACGTGTTTTGGAGTTTCAAACAAGAACATTTGATTCAGGGTCAAATCGTTCCAGATTAGTTATACAATTATAATGGGCTTCTCCTGCTTCTCTTTATGAATCATTTATATACTCATTTATCTACACAATTTCTCTCAATGGTTTCTGACATACCAGTGGATGCAGGCTTTCCACAAACTAGTTCCTTGATTATGTTGTTAGCTCTTCCTTATTGGATGCTGTATGACTGTGCCCCTTATGTTCCTATATCACTGCTTATGACTGACTCCTTACGACTAATTAGAAACAGTTATACAAATACGTATAACTGAATGGTACATAATTGTGTCATGTACCAACATAGCCAGCCACAGCAACGTTTTATGGAGCAAATCTATCCTGGAATGGAGTGTGACCATTCTTATTCCATAGTTCAGTTCATTATCCTGTGAACTAGTGAAAGCTTTTGTGGTACTTTCAGAGCAGGAGCAACAACAGTCCTTCTGGTCAATCTAATCATCCCATTTGCCCATGATTTCTTCTTGTGAATATTTTTACAGTGCAGTTCTATACAGTAAAGCTGCATTATTAGCTACATTTATAGCACAATCCCATGAATGTCTACTCAGAAGTAAAGCACATACTCCCACCTAAGTGAGTATAGGATTGCAGGTTTCGTTTCTGGAAACATACTGTATATGTTAAGATGCAAATAAGCAATTCTGACATGATTACATAGGGGTGGAAAGGAAATGCTTGAGCATGACTCACTAATGCAAAAAGAATGGCTTTGTTTTCCATCTTTAATGTCAGCAGATATATGAGTGAAGTGGAAGGCATATGGCCAACAGCACATTCTACTGCATATTTGAAGTTTAGACAAGCTTTAATAATCTGCCTCTTTCTGGAATTGTGTTCCCTGAATATAGAAGCAAAAAAACAAATTTCCAAAGGGTTTGGGAACATTCTCCCCAGTTAGGCAAATGTGATGTTCCATCTGGCTACAAATATGTTTATACAAACTATGATCTATGTTTTAGGATGTAATCAGATGATTTCACCATTGATGTCTTCTACTAATTTATGAGTAGAGGGTGATGTTTATGTTACAAATTTATTGTAATGTATGATGTTGGTCTTTTGTTTTTGTTTTGCTTTGGTTTTTGTCTGTTTTTTGTAAGTCTTGGCGGTTTTAAATTTGGAGGTTTAAGTACATTATGTTGGTATGGAAAACTGTCGTGTGATGGGCCAATGGCCGTAATAAAGATCAATACAATAAATATGTTTATATATTTTAACCTGAGATTTTAATGTTGGTTTAAGTAAACCAGTTTGCTTGGCAATGGAGCAACAACAACAAGCAACTTATTTGACCATGCTATTGAGCTCCACACATGTTTTTTCTCCATTGTCAAATGACTATCTGTAGGTCAGATTTCCCCTCCATACCTGATAAAGCAGGCTTATCCCTGTGAAAACCCAATTAACTTATATGGTGTCCTGGCACATTGTGTCATTCATAGTGGATGGACTTTCAAAAGAATCCTAATTCTTAGGATGCAACCCTACATGTACATACTTGGGAGTTAGTCTCATTGAACTCAAAAGAACATCATTCTGAATAGACATTGATAAGATTGCATTTTAAGTTATGCAATCCTGTGCCCACTTGCCTGTCATTAAGCTCAATAGGACTGACTTCTTGGTAGGGATGGGGGGGATTCAATTTGGTTTGTGTTTAAGGTTGAACGTATGTACTTCATTTACACTTTCTGAAATGACATGAGAATTGAAACAATCATCTTGCAAAAGTCACACTTCTCTGAATTTTGCAATGCAGTTCTCTGGATAAGTAATGGGTACAAAAATGCATGCCTTGGAGTAAACTGCATACAAATGCATACAATAGTGAAAATGACATACAAAAATGAATTATTTTAGGGGAACTGCTATGCAAAAGTTTATTAGACAAAATGCATACAAACATAATAGAAGAAATTTGCACTAAAATGCAAAATTTTCTTGAGGCCATTTTTTTAAAAAAAGCAAACTGATATGGTAATGTGGCAGACTGAACTTATAAAAATGAGAAACAGAGAAACCAAACTTGACAGATTTGCCCATCCCTCCTTCTGAGTAAGCATGTATGGAACTGCACTACTAAGGGGCTTACCCAGAAACTGGCCTCTTACTTGCAATCTTGCAAAAGACTGAATATTTCACCTGAAATATGCTTTTGCAATGGAGAGCTGTGCATAATGATTTCTACGAACCGATGCCAGTAATTGTCGCTTTGCTAACTTGTGCCTTTTTCAATAGCAAGGTAAGCCTGTTCTGGCCTGTGCTTGAAGCAGAAGCAGGTGCTGTCCTCAAGCTTTTGATCTGTTTGTAAGTCATTGCTGCAGATGTGTGTGCCTCCCCCCCCCCAGCTGCCCAAACCTGACACACACAACCCACCAGTTCTCTCATGAGGCCTGGGTAAACAGAACTCATAAAAGGCTAACAAATCCCTTCTTCTCCTAGACTGACTTATATGTGTGTTTCAATCTTTAAACAAAATGAGAAAGTTTAATGAAACAGTCCCCTTTTCAGACCTTCGCAAGAAGAGCCTCCAGACAAAATTAGATTGAAGTACATAAATTCTTAATTTGCTGTAGATAATGTCTACCAGATGATAGGATTGGGAGCATGAGTGGAAAACAGATTTGGAACAAATGTCATTCAGCACTTTTCATGCAGAGAATAATTAATGACTTGACCTCAGGCAAGATTGTCAAATCAGGGCAAAAAAGAGAGAGAGAGAGAGAGATCTACTGAGGTCATTCAAAAGACAATCCAAAAGATGGCATCCTTCAGGAACCTGACTCATTTGCAGAAAGAAGCCTAATGTATTCTTCCAGCTAGAAATGTACAATGCAGTCTAATCTAAAACCCTGCCATGAGGAATATCTATAGCTTTGCTGGCTGCAGCACCCAGCTGTATAGTGTTGGGCTGCAGAGCTTGCATTGCCCAATGGATCAAATAAATATTTTTAAAGAGTTATTGCCCTTGTGGACTGGGCACAAATGCTAGCAATGTAGGGCTCAGAGGAAATTGAATCCCACCCTGGAATCTGCAATACAACTGAGTTGAAGACACTGATTTTTCCCTGCTTTCTAGCAGGGATGAGGAACCTGTGGCCCTGAAGAGGGCTGTTGGATTACAAGACCCATCAGTCCCAGCCAGCATCACACCAATGGTCAAGGGTGATGAGCTGCATTCCAACAACCTCTGCAGGGTCACTGGATAGCCAAACCTTATTTAAAGTTCCTAAAATTGAGAAATCTTCAAACCACCACTAATTAAATCATTCTCCCCTCGGTATTTTAAAATAGATCCCCTGGAGAAATAAAATATAAGATGCCATGGGGCTCAAAACTGGGCATGGCTGCCTGCTCCCTTTGTTATCAGAGTTGAGGACTGAAAGAGGGAACTGTGGGCTGTGACACTAGGATCATCCTAGCCAAGAGAATCGAGTGCTTAGAGAACCACACTTCCATCACTGCCTAGAAAGTTCTCAATCCTTTCCTATTGTGCAGATAAGAGGCTCTCTTTTTGCCAATTGCCTGTCTGCTCCAGATACTTCCCATTCCTCAGGTTCAAACTACATCTGCTAATTGCATTTGTGCAACTGAGGTGATACAATTTTTGCAGTACAGTGGTACCTCGGGTTACAGACGCGTCAGGTTACAGATGCTTCAGGTTACAGACTCCGCTAACCCAGAAATAGTACCTCGGGTTAAGAACTTTGCTTCAGGATGAGAACACAAATCACGTGGTGGTGGTGCGGTGGCAGCAGGAGGCCCCATTAGCTAAAGTGGTACCTCAGGTTAAGAACAGTTTAAGGTTAAGAACGGACCTCCAGAACGAATTAAGTTCTTAACCCAAGGTACCACTGTATAAACAGCAGCCATGGGAGGGAGCAATCAGAATTGAGTCCATGGTGCACACTGAGATAGTTTAGTTCTTTCCCCCTTGCCATGGTCCCCATGGAAATCCCTGCCCAGAAGCTGTGTTTAGCCCCCAAGAGGGCTGCTTGCATTGGTGCTAAGGGACACCTGCCTGCTTATAACAGCTTGAGGGGCAGGGCATGATTTTTAACAGGACCACAGTGTGTAGGGTGGGAGAGAGTTCATCTCCCCTCCCCCCCAGGCATGGTCCCGGATCCTGGTTGTCATCACCACCACCCCATGGCTGATATTAAGTTAAAAATGTTTGTTGCTTTCAAAAATTCATGTAACTTGTGGTTTGATCATCTTATCTGAGCACCTGACAGAATGATTGAGAAGAAGTTCAGATTCCAAAAGGCTTTTCCAGCATGTGGGTGATTATGAGCATTCAGCTTGCAGAAGGGAAGATAAATGGTTCTGTGTATTCCTTTTAATGATTTCTAAAAACTCTGCCTCTCGGAAGGGGCAAGACCTACTCTTTTGCACACTATGCTACAACGACAGGCTCCAAGAATCACCATTAAACCAAAAGCAGGCAGCTTCATCAAAATGAGCCTTGACTTGGAAGAAATTTCATGTGCAGTCAAAGCTTTGCTCCCTCTTGTCACTGCAGCAGTTCCCCCCTGCTGTCAAGCATACACATTACATTTTAAGCTAAATATCAGTTTTGGCAGCAGAGACTGCAGCAGCAAACTCAGCAAGTGAAGCTGCAGCTATGCAGGTGGTTCTCTTCCAGCTACATACATCTTTTCTTTGGATCCTGGCCTCTAAATTAGTTGCAATGAGAACCTGACCATAATGACTAGGAACATGGTAGATAAAAGGCTATGGCCTTTTAAATGTGCTTGTGGGGCAGGGGTAATTGGTTTGTTTTTGGTTTATTCTGTATTTTGTGTTCTCATTTTGTATTTTTATATCGTGAACCACCCTGTGAACTTCAGGTGAAGGGCAGTATATAAATTTTAGTGATGATGATGATGATGATGATAGTAACTGCTTTATTCTATGTCAGACACTTAGTCCATCTAGCTCAGCATTATCAGCTCTGAACTGGCAGTGGCTCTATGGGGGTTCAGATAGGAGATCCCAGGAACTGAAGCTGGGACTTCACTGCATGAAAAGCTTGTGCTCTAACCACTGAGCCTCAGTGTCTCCCCTGAATGCTGTGCACTTGCAGAATCTGCAGCACCAACCAATACTGACCCCGTGGGGGTTTTTCCTTCTTTCAAAAAATGATTCCACTTAATACATTCCTATAGAGTTCGCCAGTTTATTTCTGTAGGACCAAAATTTCTACTGCATCTTGATGGATGGTAAAATGTAGGAAGTGTCTACATTTATAAAGAACCAGATGGTGCAATGGAATTCAGAAAGAGAACATGTCCCCCAATATCATGTATCATGTTGATTATCTGCCAATAATCTCCATGGCAAACCATACAGTGGTTCCTCGGGTTACAGACGCTTCAGGTTACAGACTCTGCTAACCCAGAAATAGTACCTCGGGTTAAGAACTTTGCTTCAGGGTGAGAACAGAAATCATGCGGCAGCAGCGGGAGGCCCTATTAGCTAAAGTGGTACCTCAGGTTAAGAACAGTTTCAGGTTAAGAATGGACATCCAGAATGAATTAAGTTCTTAACCCGAGGTACCACTGTATTTGTTAGCTATAGACTATTATCATCAGGGACGCGGGTGGCACTGTGGGTTAAACCACAGAGCCTAGGGCTTGCAGGTCGGCGGTTCAAATCCCCGCAATGGGGTGAGCTCCCGTTGCTCGGTCCCTGCTCCTGCCAACCTAGCAGTTCGAAAGCACGTCAAAGTGCAAGTAGATAAATAGGTACCGCTCCGGCGGGAAGGTAAACAGCATTTCCATGCGCTGCTCTGGTTCGCCAGAAGCGGCTTAGTCATGCTGGCCACATGACCCGGAAGCTGTACGCCAGCTCCCTCGGCCAATAAAGCGAGATGAGCGCCGCAACCCCAGAGTCAGTCACGACTGGACCTAATGGTCAGGGGTCCCTTTACCTTTACCTTTATCATCATCATCCTTATGATTGTCAATATTTTAAGAATTTTCTATGAAAGCTGGTCTGATATTTTTTTTAAAAAATACATTTTAAAGTAATACACTTGCTTTCTCAGTAAAAGTCAGGTCAGTATTCAACTAAGTTATTGAACTAGTGCAAAGATTAGCACTAGTACAATGGGATTTCACCCATCTCCTCCCCTTACATGTGTCCTGCACCATCCCCAAATCTGCTCTGGAAGGTTGTGAGATGCCCTGGAATAGATTTAGGGGGTACAAAGGAGAGGAAGAGATGGGGAGAATGTTCCATTGCACATGGGGAAATCCTTGCAGTGATGGAACATTCACCTTATCACTACATTGAATGCAACCCAGGAATCAGTATTTTTTTAATATGCTCTACCTGACTATATGACTGTTTCCCTAAGAATATTTTACAGACACCTGCCATGCTTTGGTTTTAATTTAAGATCATGTAATTTTTTTCTATTTAAAACTTCATCCTTGTATCGTGCTTTATTATTTATGACATACAACTGTTTGTCTCTCAAGGTCACATACCTAGAAAGACCAAACACTCTTTTTAAAAGGCATGTTTTATCTCTGAATTTCAATCAACTGAGGAAAGAATACCAGGAAAACTATAGTGGCAGAAACAAAAACCGTAATAGTTTCTGCAAGTGCATTCAGGCCTGGAAATCTACTGAACAGCTCTTTAGTGAACATTTCATTTTAATGGTACATTTAACTAATATCATATTTCACTGAGGGCTCTCTGAAAGCCCATATGACATGCATATAAATATGAGACCAATTCATCTGGACAGGTGTTGCTGAAAAGCATACTAAAAGGTGACAGCAAGCTAGAAGCCTGCAGCCAAAGTTCTAGGTGATAAATACCTATGTGCACAACCACCCAGAATCAGCAGATTAGGAGAGATGCCTGTCTTTCTCTCTCGTTCTCCTCCACAGTCCTAACCTTGCTCTTTCTTCCTCCCTACTGCTTGACATTTCACTTTCCTCATTTCATGATCCTAGAGATGGAGGCATCGGTCTAATCTAGGCCCATGACAATTTTTCATCCCTAAGTCTATACCGTCCCATTTTTTCATTAATCTATTACGCATTGCAGAATGACCATTCTTTTTTGAATACCTTATTGAATACATATTACAAAATGTGTACCTATTTCTAAACATATTTCATACTAAAATAGGCCATGTTTATGCATGTTGGTATGCATTTTGTGTAAAGAACTGTATCAGTCAAAGCACCAAATCTGAAGGATAATTACATTCTGATCTGTGTATCAGTCCTGGAGATGTAAATAAGGTCAGTTTGCTTAAAACTGTGGATCAAACAAATTATCCTACATCTCTGCCTCTGACACCACTATACCCCACCATTTATCTTTCACACATCCTTCTATAGATCGATCCTAATCCCCCCCCTTATTTTTCTCCATTCATCCTAAGCACCAGCCCTCCAGTCTCCCATAAACATACTTTCTTCTGCTCACTTCTTTCCTTTCTTACAGGTCTCCATTCATGTCTCTGCCACTCTCTCATCCTTCCCTGCTGCACATTCTGCTGTCATGCACTGTCTCTCTTCCTGCCTCATGCTACATGCTGCTTCACTGCCTATATTTCAATTAGTCCTTTTCAAATGCAACTAGCAATTCCAGCAAGAATGATCCCCAGGAAGGTTGTCTTTCCAAAAAAAATCACACATCTAGATATATATATTTTAAAGGGCATTGGGAAGGCAGAATCCAGTAACAGGTGGTACACATACAGCACTTCTGAATTTTTGACAGCAGTGAGGAGCAGACTGGATGTGGGAACTGGGTCTAGGCATCGCCTCCACAAGTGATCAGCACTGTCAGAACTGATTAACACCAATAAGCCATTCAGTGGGGAGGAATGGAATCTTTGTGTACCACAGCTGACAGTCAGGCACTGTGCAAAGATATTAAATTAGGCCCTATACATATAATAAATAATAATTTTTTTATATATACCCCGCCCTTCCCGGTTCAGAAACCGGGCTCAGGGCGCCTAACAACAAATTTAAAACACTTAAATGTAATACAACATAGAAACAGCATAAAATACAGTATAAAAGCATGAATAACAATAAAATTCAAAGTTCAAAAATCAATTTGGGGGAAATCCATCCAATAAGCATTAGTCACCAGGGCTAGCTGGCTGAATTAGTCCTACTTGGGCCAGTGAGGAGGCCAGGGGAGAATTAGCTGTGGGGTCTCAGAGTGGGTAATCTTTGTAAAAGGGGAGGGAAGAGAAGGCTGAATTCAAATTAAAGGCCAGGCGGAATAGCTCTGTCTTAAAGGCCCGGCGGAAGGAGGTTAAATCCTGCAGGGCCCTAGTCTCATTGGACAGAGCATTCCACCAGGTCGGAGCCATCACTGAAAAGGCCCTGGCCCTGGTGGAGGATAGTCTGACTTCCTTAGGGCCCAGGACCTCTAAACTATTGTTATTCATGGACCTTAAGGTCCTCTGCAGGGCATACCAGGAACCACTGCAACTGGTAAAGCACTGAATGAATATGCTCCCATGGCAGGGACCCCGCTGGAGTTTCTGGGACAGTTCCAAGGGCAGCCCCACGTAGAGCAAATTACAGTGGTCAAGCCTGGAGGTGACTGTCGCATGGATCACTGTGGCCAGATCGGGGCGGGAAAGGTAAGGGACCAACTGCTTAATGCAGCGAAGATGGAAAAATGTCGCCTTAGCTGTTGCTGTAACCTGCGCCTCCATGGAAAGGGAGGTATCAAGGATCACACCCAAACTCTTAACGGAACGCACTGGCACTAATTGGGCCCCCACAAGAGAAGGGAGTTGGTCCCTCATCCCCATGCCATCCCGACCCAGCCAGAGGACCTCTGTCTTTGAAGGATTTAGTTTCAATCGGCTCCCACGAAAACCATCCAGGCACAGCTTCCAAGCATCTGGTCAGTGTGTCCGGGGCCGAGTCAGTGTGGCCATCCATCAGCAGATAGAGCTGAGTGTCATCAGCATGTTGGTGACAGCCCGGCCCAAAGCTCTGGGCAAGGGGGCGCATAAAGATGTTAAAAAGCATCGGGGAGAGGATTGCACCCTGCGGCACTCCACACACCAAGGAATGGCATGATGACATCTCCCTCCCTAGCACCACCCTCTGTCCCCGACCAGAGATAAAAGAGCACAGCCATTGTGGGGCTGTGCCCTGTATCCCCACATTGGAAAGGCGGTGGTCCAGAAGATCATGATCGACTATATCAAAGGCTGCTGACAGATCTAAGACTCAGCAATCCTGACCCACCTTGATCCAGTTGTCTACAGAGATCATCTGTTAGGGCAACCAGAGCCGTCTCGGTCCCAAAACCAGGACGGAAACCAGACTGAAATATGTACTTATATTAACAGAACTCAGCAGTCCTGTGTTGATGTGATGCCATGACACAGGGGCACCATCCGGGGGGGAGCTGAGGCCCCCCTCAAATTTTGCAGGATGGGGCCAGGCCCCCGCAATTGCGGGGGCAAGCTGGTGTGCCTGCCATGTCAGTTATCAGGATTATACAAATGTGTAAAAATATAATTCTCTAAACCCAGTTCTTATGCAGAAAAGAAAAAGGTCTGGTTGTTTCTGAAAGTCTCTACCACCACACCACCCTCTGTACAATCAACCCTCTTACTTGAGTCAAGCCAGAAACTTGTAATTTAAAAAATAACTGCCCCACTTCTATCGCCTTGGCCAATGCCTTATGGATTGTTTTCCCCCAATTTGTAATACTGCAGATTACATTTCTGTTGCAATCATATTACTTCTCTGTGGCCACTGCAGAAATTGATGAAGTGGGAAAATAGCATTTAGGAGGCATCAGAGCATTTTGCCCTAATCAATAAGACACACCAAAATTACTTGTCCCTTAAAATTACATGAGTCCTTGTCCAGATCCATAATGAAGGAATCTGCCAACTCTGTCTCCTTGCTGGGTGGTTAGAAAGATATGAACACAGCATAATAAAAGCAAGACGTTGGCTTTCACTGGAACAAACGGCTGTCCCGGTTTTCTGTTGGGCTGGATCAGAAGCTATGATCCCAAATGCTTCAGTGTGAAAAGGAGCAGCCACAACTGCAGATGCAACAAAGATTTAACATTTAAACACAAAACAACAACCACCAGAGCTAGCCCAGGCATTAGGCAGGGTGATGCCACTGTCTCAGGTGGCAGAAGCCCCTCAGGTGCCTGCCTTGTCACCACCTCCAGCAACAAAATCATGCGAGATCTTGCCCAAAATTGGTATTGATAGCAGTGCCACTTCTCTGCCAGAAGCAGGCCACATGGTGGCAGCACAGCAGGCAATGGCAGGAGCGGGTAGGTGGCCTGGCAGCAGTGGCAGCAGCAGGTTAAAACGGCACTTCCGGTTTCGCCTCAAGCAGCCTGACACCAACATTGCAGCACACCTCATCAAGATTGTCAACAGTAGTACAACAACAACAACAACAACAACAACAACAACTCTTTAGTGGCAATTGAATCTGTGCAAACTAAAACCACCACATACTTAGCCAAAAGCCTTCTGATTACGAGTGTTCAATATGTGCATGACCGTGCATACGCACATCACTCCAAACCCAGAAGTTACCCAGCAGTGTCATAAAGACGTCACTGAGACATCACTAAAAGGGCAGAACAGGGGCAGAACAGGGTGTTTCCGGGCTTTTTGAATGAGTCTCGGTTATGTGCAATTTCACCCACACTCAAGTACCTCAGAATGTAACCCCCATGTAAACAGGGGGCTGCCTGTACACACATCACGCAGAATACCCAAGCACCTGTATCACCCTGGTCAACATAAGGTTCTATAGAAAGAAAAATGGGCATGAAGCTAAAGGGTTTTCATCAAACAGACATAGCACAGCATAGAATCATAGAATTATACAGTTAGAAGGGACCCTGAATGACAGTGCAGGATGCTGAACAAGATTACACGTGACAGGTGGCCATCCACCCTCTGCTTACAGAAGCATCATGAGGTCCATGATCAGGCAAACCATGTGAAAGGTCACAGGAACCTATGTGGCCCTCGGAAAGGCAATGGAGGGGGGGGACCTCCAGTGGACATAGTAGAAATGAATAGAGAGAAAACAAGGAGGTGCCTTCATGAAGGAAGACACTATAAGAAAGACAATGGGATAATATGAGGAACTAAGTGAGTATTAGGAAATTGCATCACTACCATAGACATTTACAGCTAATGGTAGCGTCACATCCAGATATGAGGTAGAAATTCAATTCAGTTTACCTAATCCCTTTCCAAAACAATACGAGAAATTAAACATGGCTCTCCTTCAAAATTTGCACTTCTCTGAATTTTGCAGTGCAATTCTCCAACCAACTAATGTGTAAAAAGAATGCCTATACTAGGGTAAATTGTGTATATAAGTGTGAGTGTGTGTGAGAGTGTGTGAGTGACTGTATTGTGTGTGTGTGTGTCTACAAAATGCATTATATTAGGGAGAACTGAATTGCAAAAATGCATATATTTGTCCAGATTACATGCAAAAAATGTTTACATTAGGAGAAATTCATGCAAAGATACTGATGATGTTTGGTGAGTAATTTTGTTATTTTTAAAAAATGCAAAGTGATGCAGAAATGTAGAGAAATGAACCTGTGACTTGAAGAAAAGAGAAATGGTGAGAAACTGAAATTGGCATATTTGCCCATAAAGCCTCAGCGCCTAGGGCTTGCCGATTGAAAGGTCGGCGGTTCAAATCCCCGCGGCGGGGTGCGCTCCCGTTGCTCGGTCCCAGCGCCTGCCAACCTAGCAGTTCGAAAGCACCTCCAGGTGCAAGTAGATAAATAGGGACCGCTTTCTAGCGGGAAGGTAAACGGCGTTTCCGTGTGCGGCTCTGGCTCGCCAGAGCAGAGATGTCACGCTGGCCACGTGACCCGGAAGTGTCTCCGGACAGCTCTGGCCTCTTAAGTGAGATGGGCGCACAACCCCAGAGTCTGTCAAGACTGGCCCGTACGGGCAGGGGTACCTTTACCTTTAACTTTAATCACATCGCATATCAACACATCCAATGTTCACAGAATTCTTAATCCCTTCAATCCCCCCAGTACTGCAATTCTTACTTTATTACTCCGCTCTCCCATTTTCTCCCAGCATCTGAGATATGACTGTGAAGCACTGCCAGATATAGATACTAATGAAATCATGATAACAATCTGCAATGAAGACATAGACAGAACATAATTGCAGCCACTGAGGTGATCTAGATCATAATCTCTCTCCTGGGTACACCCCTTGAATTTCCATTGTGAGAACAGTGTTAAATGTGGGACAGCAAAGGAATGAGTCTGACAGTAAATTGGCTCATCTATTTGAGTACTTCTCCTGGAAGAATTAAGCATAAGTTGCCAGATTCACTCGTGGGAATAAGCAGCTCAACAGTTTTTCAGCAGCTTATTACTACATACAAATTACTTCATAGTTCTTCCTTTGGGTACATTTAAATTATTCAAATTCTACAATGCCTTATTGCAAAAGGAGGAAGAATATCTCATTTGTAGGTTATCCACCATGAATTGGTTAGACAATGTTTATTCCTCCCCATCCTTGTTAATATTCGAGAAGTGTGTTATAAACAAAAATACATGTATGTGCTCTGCATATACAAACCAATAATTTCCCACTATTGATCTTTTATGCAACAAAATAATATATATCCTCCTTAGCCTCATTAAAGCCATTGACCTCTGAGAAATACTGTATAGGGTCCACCCTATTCTCTTGTTTGTAATTTGGTTTAACTGATTTTAATATTATATTTTTAAATTGTTGTGACTCAGTTTGGGACCTCATGGCAAATGATGGGTAAGAAGTCTGGTAGTGGTAGTAATCATCATCATCCACTGAGTTCATTTCTTAGATATCTGTGAGCACCTAGATATAGGATTGGGACGCGGGTGGCGCTGTGGGTTAAACCACAGAGCCTAGGACTTGCCGATCAGAAGGTCGGTGGTTCGAATCCCCGTGACGGGGTGAGCTCCCGTTGCTCGGTCCCTGCTCCTGCCAACCTAGCAGTTCGAAAGCATGTCAAACTGCAAGTAGATAAATAGGTACCGCTCTGGCGGGAAGGTAAATGGTGTTTCCGTGTGCTGCTCTGGTTCACCAGAAGCAGCTTAGTCATGCTGGCCACATGACCTGGAAGCTGTACGCTTGCTCCCTCAGCCAATAAAGAGATGAGCGCCGCAACCCCCGAGTTGGCCACGACTGGACCTAATGGTCGGGGGTCCCTTTACCTTTACCTAGATATAGGATTGGCTACTAGCTGGAGGGGGCTTTTGAGCTCATGCCCTACTTTGGGGCTTCCTACAAACATCCGGTTGGCCACTGTGGGTAAGCAGATCCAGCAGGGCTCCACTTGTGATTTGTTTCCTGTGATTTGTTTACTGTTAGACATCCAGAAGTATTCTAGATACATCATTTTAGCCCCCGTTGGAGAAGCAGACTTCAAATTTTGTGTCTGGCTGGTTGTCTTAAAGAGCAAGCGCTGATTTCCATCTCATGGCGTATGTCCCACATAACAAGTTACATTCCCAGTCACTGGTCTGAGATATTTTCAAACCATAGTATAAGATTCTGGCTTCTTCTAATCAATTATCTGATTATCTAATGGGAAACCCTGGTTACCTATTTTACTATATTCATTCAAGAATGGGTTAATGCAAGATTTCTTCAGTTGCCACACAACAAGGAGGGAGATATGAAGGGACAGTCCAAGGACACTGTGTGTGGGCACAAGGCTCATGCATATCTCAGCTTATGTTAAGCACGCTCAATAAAAATGGTTCAGAGCGCATGGAAAACTAGCCCAGTAAGCGTTAAATCACAGCATGCCAAAAAGAGAGGAGGGAGGGACAGCACAAAGATAGAGCATGTGCCTCATACAAGGCCCATGTGCATATTGCCTTCAGAAGCTGAGATCTATACAGCCAAAGCAAATTAATGTGTAATTTGACCCTCAAATGAATATTTCTGAAACTGAAAGCAAACATGAAATCTGTTCAGGTGCACAATTCACAAAAATGTGGGACTTGCCATCCATAGCTAGTTGCCGCTATTTTTATGGACAGCTTTCTAAGTTGAATTGATTAATGAGTTTCCTACTTACTATGAGAGGCTTAAATGTGAAGAAGCCATAAAAATTAGGATGAGAGAGATGAGGAAACCCTGTGACTTCCTCTGAGCTTTTGGGATAGTGTGAAGAGCAAATATAAATCTAAATAAGTAGGGAGAGAACTAAGTAAAATGTGGGCTCCATCTCCTCAATAATACAGGAGTCTTCCTCTGCTGCTGTGGGAGAACAATTAGCCCTCCTCTTACCGCCAGTTGCATCTCTACCTTCCCTCTATGACTCAGAGTAATAAATATTTGATTTTGAAGCCGATTCTGGTTCAGTCCTTCCATCCTGAAAATGTTTTTGTGAGAAGTAATTAACCTCAGCATGCTTCTATTCAACCTATGTGGCTAGCCTATCATAAATTCTCTTCTGACTCACAATCTGTGCCAAAGACACCTCCCTCGTCCACACTCCACTGCACAGTCAAGGGGCTGCATTTGGAACAGAGATGGATTCTGAAGGGATTCAAAAGCGAGCTCTTAATTGAAGTTATCCACAGCTATGGAGCAAAGGAAGGGGTCACCTAAGTGATGACAGGCTTCCACTGAGCTCTGCTGACGCTGTTAGACTCTCCCCCCAGCAATAAAGAAAGCTTTGGTGCATCAGTGAAGAACTCTAACATATCCTTGAGCGAACTGTGGGGGACTTTGGGGTACTGTGCAATGAATGAATATGGGCCACAAAAGCCAACTTACAGAGTGATTTCTGAAGTCTCTGTTGATCATGTTACTTATTGCCATTAATCATGTCCAAGTCTGCTTCTGATTAACTTAACAGTAGCCATGGGAAGAGTAAAGGAGGAGATGAGATCTGTGGCTGATGAGTGACAATGTAAAAATACACCAAGGGTAGGTGCTCACCAGATTCAAATGCATGACTCATCCAGATGACACTAATGGGATCTCAGGTGGCCAAGTCATTTCACAGCATTTGGGGAAAGCACATTTCACTTTAAAGGCATCAAGGGGAAATGGAAGGCCCTAAATATTCAGAAGTATATTCTTTGGCGATTTTTCAAATGTTCTTTATAGCCTGCCCTACCTCAAGGGCTTAAAGGGGGGGGGACTAGAGACTGGCACACATATTACTAACTTGAAAAAGGCCCTCAAAATTAACAAATCCTGGAAAGAACATTGCAATACACTGAAAAAAATGAAGTTGTCAACCCACAGAACAGCAGGTGCAATCAGCCAGTCTGTCTCAAATACTTTGTGAAAGAACCATCTTTCTTTATAAAAATGGCAAAGGACCAGCAGCAGGACCAGGAGGCCTCATTCCATAACTGGTGTTGTGACCAAGAAGTCATTTCCCCACATCTCCACCCTGTTATCAGAGAGTGGGAATACAGAGAAGAACCTCTGGTGGAGATCTGGGTCAGGGAGAGAGTGGTCCTTCACTCTCTAATAATAATAATAATAATAAATTTTATTTATATCCCGCCCTCCCCAGCCGAAGCTGGGCTCAGGGCGGCTAACAACAATCAAAATAATCCAACATTCTAAAAACATTCATTATAAAATTAATTAAAATCAAATTAAAATCAAATTGATGGCAACCATTAAGCAAAATTCTGTGCAGATTGCCAGAGGAGGGGGTCAGGCTGCGCCCTGACCAAAGGCCTGGTGGAACAGCTCTGTCTTGCAGGCCCTGCGGAAAGATGTCAGGTCCCGCAGGGCCCTAGTCTCTTGTGACAGAGCGTTCCACCAGATTGGAGCCGCGGCTGAGAAAGCCCTGGCTCTAGTTGAGGCCAGCCTAACCTCTCTGTGGCCTGGGATCTTCAGGATGTTTTTATTTGCAGACCGTAAATTTCTCTGTGGGACATACCAGGAGAGGCGGTCCCGTAGGTACGAGGGTCCTAGGCCGTATAGGGCTTTAAAGGTTAAAACCAGCACCTTAAACCTGATCCTGTACTCCACCGGGAGCCAGTGCAGCTGGTATAGTACCGGATGAATATGATCTCGCAGCGAAGACCCCATAAGGAGTCTCGCCGCGGCATTCTGCACCCGCTGGAGTTTCTGGGTCAGTCTCAAGGGCAGCCCCACGTAGAGCGAGTTACAATAATCCAGTCTGGAGGTGACCGTCGCGTGGATCACAGTGGCTAGGTCAGGGCGAGAGAGATAAGGAGCCAACTGCTTAGCTTGGCGGAGATGAAAAAATGCCGTCTTTGTTATAGCTGTAATCTGCGCCTCCATAGAGAGGGAGGTATCGAAGATTACACCCAAACTCTTAACAGACGATGCTGGCACTAATTGCACCCCTGCAAGAGATGGGAGTTGCCCCCTCAATCCCATATCGCTCCGTCCCAGCCAGAGGACCTCTGTCTTCGAAGGATTTAACTTCAACCGGCTCCCACGTAACCATCAAGCCACAGCTTCCAGACATCTGGTCAGTGTGTCTGGGGCCGAGTCAGGATGGCCATCCCTCTATTATCATCCCTGACTATTGGCCATGCTGGCTGGGGCTAACCAAAATGTAGAGGGCCACAGGCTTCCCATCCCTGTTCTTACTGGTCAGGTATATACATATGCATGGGCAGAACTTTTTCCCCAGCCAGAACCCATTGGAACTCAGTTCCGGCAATTCTCAGGTGGGCACTATTGTCATTATAAGAGAACAAGGGGGGTGTTCATGATGAGTTCCAGCACCTCTTTTTCTAGAAAAATAGCACTGATTATGGAAATGGTCTTTAAGAAATCTCTATTCCAGAGGGTGGTATTCAGTTAGATTTTAATGATTGGGATTAATGGGTTAAGAGTTGACCCATTGAAATTAATGAATCTTATTAGTTTAAGTACACTAATCTCAATGGATATAATAGCACAGTAATGTGTTCCCTTTATTTTGCCCCAATGAAAACTCTGGCAACTGCATCCTGGGTCAGCTAAGGTTTCTGACTTATTTCTTCTGAGAAAGACTTGGCCAAAAGTGTGAGCAGATCTGTCTTGTCTGGGACAAGCTGTTGGTGGACCAGCCTTAAAGTCCACCCAAGCCACTGTTGCCACCAGAGCATCCAACATTAGTGACATATCTAGGAACACTCCCAGAATGGGAATCTGATCCTTTGGGGGGAGTGCAACCCCATACAAAGCATTGTTTAAGCACCCAAATTCAGATCAGTCAAAAATCTGTGTTGGTTGGGATTTTGCCTATCTGGATTAAGCTTCAGCTTGTTTCTCCACATCCAGGCCACCACTGCTCTAAAGAGATTGCAAAGTAATACAGAAAAATAGATCCACAAAACAGGAGAAGCTGAAGGACTATGCTAATCACACTAAACAGCAGTGTTAGTCACTCAGCACATGTTCAGAGGGATCTTGAAATTTTCATCCTAGAATATGATGGGTTATTGCCTCTCCCCCCCCTCCCCCAATTACAAGGATTTATGGTGGAGAGAGAAAAAATCTCAATTTCCTTTAATTACTCCAAAATATTAATTATTGTTAACATCTCACTGAACCAATCTTTCGCAACAGCGCAAATCATTATTTTCACTAGCAGCTTTGTGTATTATGAAGATATATTGCAGCATTCTCATTAGGGTGAGTTATTTAACATTGCCATCTGCACCAAAACAACCTTCCACCTCAATAGCAAATGCTCTCCATTATATCTTTTAACCACATTCTAACATAGCTTTTATGTGTGCATAGTTAATACAGTGATTGAGGATTGGTCTTTTTTTTCACCCATTATAAGTCATGCTAATTCTCTCTTATTCTGTGCCGTTTGTGGTACAGAGAGTGATAGGGGGCTAAATTCTGCATTATTTCATAGTGCTTATTGCAATCATATTTTAGTTGTATAAGCTCAAATCACAGACAAAAATGAGCAATTAATGAACAATGGTGATTTAAAATGGCAAAACTCAGATTTCTCTTTTGGGATATACAACTAAATGAGAATAATTCTAGTTACTGATGCTATTGAAATGCTTTCTTCCACATCGCACTGTAAGACAAATGTTACCCAATCACTTTAGTGAGACTAAACAATATATCATATTAAAGTTTACTATCCAACAGAAACAAATAAAATATATTATAGAATGATATAAATATAAATATGTGACACCAACATCTTTCAGAACATTCTATTTGAGCCAGAGCAGAGACAAATGGGGAAAGAGAAATTCATGGGGCTTCCTCCTAGGGTTACAGCCACATTATAATAAGTTGAATTTGCTTGAAAATTCTTTAATTTAGCAATTTTGAATGTTACATTATTATTCCCAACTACGAATACTGTTGGTATTTATGATTTTATTTAGCATATTATATTAATTATTATTATTATTATTATTATACCTTATTTGTCACTTGTTGCTCCAAGTGACTTACATCAAAAAACCAACATAAAAACCACCAAGAAGAAAGGAAAGAAAAATTAATATAAACTTTAAAACCTGCTTTATGCAAAAACACACATGTGGAACAACCATAGGAAGCTTTGACAACTAGAAGAGACTTAAGGGCCTCGGACATAAGATCACCAGATTGATGGACTGGATGTAATGGTCAGAAAGGACTGACATAACCCGAGACCAGGAAGAAGGGACGTTGGATAAAAATTAGAGATATCAAGAAAAATTTCTTTTTATTTATGGAATTAGTGTAACTTACTTACTTACTTATTCAAACCTTTATTAGGCATTATACAAATAAAACGATAAAAGAGAAAGAAACATATAAAAGCCTTGAGATATAAACAGAAAGGCAGCAGTTGGCTACATACATATATATATATATACATATAAAATCAGTGGTTTTCCTTGTTAACCTGCTCCTTGGAGGACTGCTACCAAAAACTCGGCTACCCCCGCCGTTACCCTTTGGTCAACGTCGGATAGGCAGAATCCCACACATTCACCTTGTTGGGGCTCCAGACCGCCCAGAAGAGGGGACAGCACGCGTTGACGGAGCGTACTGTACAATGGGCACTGAAAGAGAATGTGCTCTACCGTGTCCGGGACATTCATAGAACATCTGCAGAATCTCTTATTTCTAGGGATGTTTTGATATCTTCCCCTGACAAATGCTGAGGGAAAAACATTCAAACGGGCCAGCATAAAAGCCCTACGTTGGGCTGGAATTATTAATTTGGTGATGTAATTGGCTCTGCTATCTAAGATATTTAAATCATAGAATATGGGCGAACAAATTTTGTTTACAGCTGCCATAATATTTTGCCTCTCGACATCCTTTAGCCTAGTTAGGATATTATGGAAAATGTATTGCTCATTAGAATTGTACAGGGGCTCCAGCTCGATGCCTAAAGATTCAATCTTTTTTTCGAGGTACTGATACCATCTTGATTTGTAGGAGTCTTTGAGCAAATCAGCGAGCAGACTTGATGGAGGGCAGCGAAAATGGCAGCGTAACCAGTACTTTATTGAGGTGGACCAGGCCCAATATTCCATTGTGTGTATGCCTATTTCTGCACACATTGTTTCATATTTGATCACAGCTGGGAGTCCAAGAATACGTCTCAGAAAGCTGGAGTGAATCTTTTTTAGATCACTATTATATGCTTGGACCCATAGCGGGATTCCATAGAGTATCTGGGATTGCACTTTTGTTTGGAATATCTGATTGGCCGCAGGAATAAATTGATTGCCTTTCTGATAATAAAAACGGGCAACAGCTGATGAGGTGCACTTTGCCTGTTTTATGGCATTTGTGCAATGATTTGCCCACCCTAAATTGCTCTGGAATAAGATTCCCAGATACCTATAGATTTTCACTTGTTGAATTTCCTGCCCTCTTATTTTCCATTTCTCTAATTTCCAACCATTCGAGAAGACCAAAATTTTTGTCTTCTCGTAATTTATAGAGAGCTTGTTACATTCGCAGTAAAGGATCAGAGAAGATATAAGGCGTTTCAGACCCAAGCTCGTTAATGATAGTAGAACAGCATCGTCTGCGTATAATAATAGAGAAACTGGTTTCTGATTAAGTTTAGGGGCATGTGATTCTATTTTTTGAAGGTGATCTGGCAAATCTGATAAAAATAAATTAAATAGGAAGGGGGCAAGAATACACCCTTGTTTTACCCCTTTCGAGTTTGGGATGTCTGATGAAAGGTGACCTTTGGTGTTAAGTTTGACTTGACAGATATTGGAAGAGTATAAATTTTTTATTAGGATCAATAAGCGCTGATCAATTTTTAATTCTGCGAGTTTCCTCCACAGCTTTGGGCGGTCAATTGAGTCAAATGCACCACGAAAATCTACAAAAGCAGCATATATCTTAGATTGCCTTTGAGATCTGTATTTTTCAACCAAATGCATAAGTATAAGGCAATGGTCTAATGTAGAGCAACCTTTGGAGAAACCTATTTGTTCTTTCCCTGGTAAATTTAGATTTTTCATCCAGGTAAGGAGTTTAGATAAAAGGTGCTTAGCGTAGATTTTCCCTATCACTGATAATAGGCTTATCGGTCTATAATTCCTTGGTTCTTTTGGGTCGCCATTTTTAAAGATTGGGATAATTATTGATCTTAACCATATCTCAGGTATGATCCCATATTTATCTATGAGAGTAAACAATTGAGCTAAGGGTTCTGCCCACCAATCTATATAGGTCTTAAATAATTCTATTGGTAGACCGTCTGGCCCAGGAGATTTCCCCGATTTGAAATTTTTAACTATCTCTCTAATTTCCTCTTCTTCTACCCTTGGCCACTCCTGGAGTTTATTGATTTTATTTTTAGTGGTTTCATTTCCTTTAAGTTCACTGTGTAGATTGTTAAATACCGATGTAAAATATTGGGACCATTTGGATTCTGCAATTGGTGGTAGAGTTAGTTGATTTTCGGGTTTCAATCCTCCGTACACTAGGTTCCAGAACGCTTTGTTATTTTTACTCTGAATTGAGTCGAGTAATTGTAGCCATTTTTGGGTTGCATATTTCTGTTTCTTTTCGGCCAGAATGTAATGATATTTTCTTTTTTCATCAAGATAAGAGGGCTCTAGTTTAGTGCGATTATTTTTAAATGTTTGGCGCAGTTTTCTTTTTAGCTGGAAACATTCATCGTCAAACCAAGGGCTAGCGCTATGTTTAAGTACCCAAACTTTAGGTGGAGTACTAAGTTCTACGAACATTTGGAAGATCTCATTATAAATTTTCGGAATATCGCTGTAGGAATTAGTGGTCTTTAAGTTGGATAATACTTGTTTTCTCAGGTTGGCTGTAAGTTTTTGCCCCACTACTGCACTCATTTCCTGGGACCATTTTAATTGGGTCATTTGTTTGTATTGAGAGGGTTCTATAATATTGTGCTTAGTTATCTTGGTTTCATCCTTTAAGTTAATAGACAACAATAATGGCTGATGGTCGCTTTCAGTACGCGTTCCAATTTTGAGGTCCATGATCGAATTTATAATATTATAAGGGACAAGAATATAGTCGATGACACTGCATCCTCGGGGGGAGAAGTATGTAAACTCCCCGCTTCTATCGCCTTTTGTTGAACCGTTCACAATCTGCAAATTAAAGTTGTTACATAATTCAAGTAGGCGTAAGCCTTCGTTGTTTACAACCCTATCTCTGGAGAATCGTCCTATTTTCAAGGCATGTGCGATATCATTATCAGTATTCCAATTTAGTTTGCTACATAGTTGTTCATTGTTGGTTCCCACTCTGGCATTAAAATCACCTGCTATTATCAATGAGGCATTTGGGTATTTATCGGTCAAATTTTCTATATAAAAGGTTAGTTGTGACCAATTTTCACTGTTGGTGTTGTTTTTGGATGGGGGGATATAGACATTTACAAGTAGCAAAGTATCGTCTTTTTGGGTTAAAAGTAGGGCTTGTGCAAGTGGCAAGCATTTTTCTAACTGCTTGATTTCAAACCCTAAGTTGTCTTTGATCATACAACAGAACCCTGCTTTCGGCCGGCCCTTCGTGTTTATTTTCAATGCGGGTTTCGTATAGGAGGAGAATCCATTGATTTTAATATCTCTAGTTGACCATGTTTCTTGTAGAAGTATTAATTCAAAATCTTTAAAGAAGTTCATTAGGTCTGGGTCTCCGTCTTTGTTTCCCCACCCTGCAATATTCCAGGACAGCAAGCGTAGGATCCGTTTTTGAGTTGGTGGCTGGTTGACAGCATTTAGTCATTCTAATTCTGTTATTGAGTCCAGCGAGGGATTTTGTCTTGTGCCGATACAGCCATTTGTCGCTACTTTCGGTGGGGAACATAATGGTGGATCTTTTAGATTCTTTTTTAAAGTGCGGGAAATTAGAATTTCCTCCCTTTCTTGATTTTCTTCCTTGGCTGTTCCTTGTTCCTGAGAGATTTCTGTGGTTGGTGGGCTATTATGGACAGTAGGATTGTTTTCGGTCTCTACTTCCATTTCTTTGGTTTCATTTGGTGTTGAGCTCAGTGTGTCAGGTCTGTTGGAGGTCATCTTTTGTTCGGCAATGTTAGAATCCTTTGTAGTACTTAAATAAGGGGTACCTATTTCGTTTGGAGCTAGTATTTGATATCTCAGCCAGGAATTTGTGGTCTCATTGCTGGAGTTTTTCCTTGTCATTTCATATTTTAAAGGAGGCTGGATTTGAAGCTCTGCATCTATACATTTGAAAGTTCCATTAGTAGCTCTCTTTTTGACTATGCATTTTGGGGAGAGGGCTGGTAGGTGTGAGGTTTGATTGTGTATTGTTTCTACTGCATTTTGTTGGCCTTGTTGGTGAATTTCGGTCAATCTGGCCTGTAGTTTCGTCAGTTTACTGAGTATGCTTGTTTGTTCTTTATCTGGTAAGTTGGTAAAGTTATTCAGCAGATCTTCTTCTTCTGGGACTGTCCAGTCTGTTGTGTCAAGGGCGAGGCTGTTAATTGATGCTACAATCGCATGATTTGGGAGCTTAGATTTTTCTTGCGTGATTTCTCGGGTAGCTGGCAGCGGTTTCTCCCATCTACTGGGTTCTTCCACGGGAGTAGGGCAGATATCGGCTTCTGTTGGGATGGCCTTGTTCAACTTGTTCTGGAATTAGTGTAACACTAATGAAATATCAGGGAACATGCTGGAAAGGAACTAAATTGGCTTTAGTAGAAAAGATTTAAGGAGATATGTATGAATATGGTTTAAATTTTGAAATTTTAAGGTTTTTAAGGTAAGATAAGGTTAAAGAAATTAAGGTAAATTGAATAACAGAATATACTAAAAGATGGAAAGGATATGTTGAATTAATAAATAAGATAGATTGTTAAGATAAATTATTTAAATTAAAAATTGAGAAATATGGGAAGAATTTGCTGGAATAATGAATTAAATTAGAATACAAAAAGGGAGGTGTGAGGAGGTCCAAGAAATAAGCAAATGAAAAGATGCAATTTGAGATTTGTATTTTTCTTCTTTTTTGGTTTTTCTTTTTATTTTATTTTTTTGCTGTATTTTTCTGTTTTTTTTTCTTTTTTCATACTTATGTATTCATGAAACTTTGAATAAATATCATTTTTTTTAAAAAAGGAAGCTTTGATAACACTCTTACAATAAAACAGTCCATCAAAGGCCTGAGAAAAAAGGGAAATCTTTACCTGGCACTGAAACAACATGTTAAGTGGACCTCACAGGTCAACTCATTGCAGTCTTCCCCATTAATGCGAGATCTATTGTGTTATTTAAATTAGAGTCATTGTTTCTGAATTTGCATATATTCCAAGGGTAGAGAAACATTTCAGTCCAGTGGGCCACATCACAAGCTTCCCTCACGCACCGTAGGCCACTTTTGACAGGTGACGGGGGCTACCCAAACAACGATCGCATCCTAACATCAGATGACACATTGCCGCTTGAACTCAAACAGCCCTGAAAGGAAGCAGTTTCCTTTTGAAGTTGCTGCCAAGCAGCTGATCGGCTCTGATTTTCAGCCTTGTTTTTAACAAGGATGGTGCATTTGGTGCCAAATTTGAAAAGCAGGGAGTATAAGCCCTGCTTGCCAATAAACAATTGGGAGAAAATTTTAAGGTAGTTGATGGCTCCTTTGCAGCTGAGTCTTTTACCTGTTCCACATCTGACATCAGGAGGGAGGGGAGTGGCTTATAGGAAACAGCCTCATGGGCCATATTAGGAACACTGTTGGTGATGTTCCCCACTGCTGATCTATACATATAAATTAGGATATCCAAATTGCTGTTTTCTTTTGTCTTTTCTTTTTTTTTTAGCAATGCATACATGGCCACCATAGCCACTCCCTGAATGAAATGCACATCCAAGCAGCACATCAAATATTTGTTGAAGTCAGCCAGGTAACCCTGATGGCTATGTTCTACCTCTACTGTTGGACACAGTATGTTTCTGAATACCAGTTACTGGAAACTGCAGGAGGGGAGAGTATTGTTGTGTTTGGGTTGTGTAGGCTTCCCGAAGGCCAAAGGAAGATCTAGGGGAGTACAGCCAGTGCGGTTGCACCAGGCTCAAAGCCTCTGGGATGCCATAACTATGACATCCAATGGAAGGCAAGAGTTGGGGGCTGTTGGATTTTGGCATCACTGAAATCTGAGACTCCAAGGCCTGCCACTGCAGAGGCATCTGGTTGGACACCATAAGACCAGCATGTTGGGTGAAATAGGCCACAAGCTGGATCCAGCAAAACTCTTCTGATATTCATCTGAATAGGTGCCCTTCTCTGTGCCTGAGACTTGGGAGGCATGGCTTATTGATGTCAAGCTGGATGTCAAAAGAACAGATGTGGTTTGAGCCATG
The DNA here is from genome assembly GCF_027172205.1 of Podarcis raffonei. Taxonomy (NCBI): domain Eukaryota; kingdom Metazoa; phylum Chordata; class Lepidosauria; order Squamata; family Lacertidae; genus Podarcis; species Podarcis raffonei. The sequence goes on along the minus strand of NC_070606.1, from coordinate 61,111,418 downwards.
GAGCATAGCTACAGGGGTGAAACTAGAGATGTGCAGGCCAAGAAAAATGGGAGGAAATCAAGAAAGATGTATGGCCCTGAGGTTTAATTTGCTGTCTGCCCTGAGATGCTAAGAATAAACCACCAATCCTGAGATTTAACTCTCTCCATCCTCCATTTCTCTTGCCCTCTTGTTCTCTTCTACACCGGTTATATACATAAAAGTAAAATTTTCTTCTCTTTTAGTGTTTATTTCTTAGAATTATTCCCCCACCCCATTTTTTTTCCTGGTGCTTCAAGGTTGCCTGCTGATATATCCTGTAACAGTGGCAAATATATCACAGTATACATCATCCTGTAGCTCTCTGCTTATTATTTCAAAATGTAGTCAGAGCCGTTTAGATCTAAACAGTGCACCAAGCTTGCTATTTTTCTTATCTCTTGTTTTTGAATATACTTTCAGTGGAGGGTTCTGATATTCTTTCAGTGGAGGGTTCTGATATTCAAACTAACAATCTAAGCATTTCTACTACTTTAAGGAGCTTTCAGACATTTATATATCAAACTCCCAGGTGTGCTTACCCGCAATCAGGAGAAAACAGCGCTATGCTATTATCACTCATTCCATCCACAAGACATTTTTAAATTGCCATAGTCTTTTTAGTATCCCTGTTCATTTTTTATTTGACTCAGGCTTAGCTTCAATGCTCTGGCCCAAGCCAGCCTACCTTTGGTAAACAAATGTTCTCTCAGTGGTACGATATCGCTGTACATTTCCTCTCAACTCTGATTTTATTTTACCACAGTTCTTTCAATAAAGCTAGAATTATCTGATGTTCCCATACAAACCCAATGCCATCACAATTTGAGGGGAAAAACTCATTTAATTAAAACTCATTGTAGTGTTCTGTCACATGGAACACAGTCTTTCGCAACCAGTTGCCTTCTAGGCATCTTTGAACTACAGTTCTCATTAGCTGTAACCAGTGCTAGCTGAGGCCAATTGTTCTCCAGATATTTTGGATTGCAACACCAATAGGTTGGAAAAGGCTGACCTATGAGGCAACCCACAACACTGTTAGATTTTCGCCACCAGATGGGTAAACTGATGCATTATGAAACTCCACTATGTGTCTGTCTTCACCTTTAACTTGATCACTCACAGCTGTGCTTCTACAATGATAACCAGGGCATGTTGTTCCTTTATTAACAGTGCATGTTTGTTCAGAAATAATTCCCACTGTTTCCCGCTCTGAGTGTCCCCCATGGTGCTTATTCTCAAGTAAACACACTTTGGAAGGCAGCCTAATTTGACTTTTCGGCTTGGCCTTGTGTGCTTCAGAAAACTACCACTCCTCAATAGTCTTCCTCTCCTAATCAAACATTCCCTCCCCATAGGACATGACTATTGCAGCACTAACCTGTTGTCCTGAACCACAGGGTACCTGGCAGCAGGTACTGCTGGAGTTCATGATCCCACAGCAGATGGTGGCACACAGTCCAACAGGTCAAAAGTCCAGTCAGGCCAGGTTCCCGTCTCTGTAGTCAATTCAGGGGTCAGGGCACCTGGAGGTCAGTCCCACACAAGCACAGTCCTGAAGAGCTCCCTGGAACATCCAAGCCATGGTCCAACCATTGTGGGAAGCTAAGCAGACACAGCCCCTCAGCTCTGCTTCCTTTTTATACCTTTCATGCTGACTGCAGCATCTGGGCTTGACGAGGCACATGACCCTCACCTGTTCTGAGCTTACTCCAGCTAAGGAATCACACCTGTCCTCCCATACTTAGCAAGCCCCACTTGGTCAGTTAGGGAGATGAGTGGTGGGGCCTCATAGAGCAACCTTCTTGCTGCTCCCTATACCTCAGTGCCTGCTGTATTCATGAAGACAGGGTCCCATTTGCTGCTCTGGTTCCTGTGCACTGATCCCCAACCCCTTGCCATCCTCCATTATGCCAGCAGTACTTCCTACACCAACCTCTCCCTCCCCTTCCCCAGCTTGCCCCAGTATGTTCCAGTCCCAGCTACCCATCTCACCAGGCTCCTCTTCCTACTCCCTGTCATCCTGCCAGTTCATGACAGCTGTTCTATCTCACAGATTACCAGACTGACAAGCCTTAGCAAATTCATGACAGGAAACAGTCTTATCGCTACATCCAGAGCTGGCCCTACCATTAGGCAGAGTGAGGCAATTGCCTCGGGTGACAGTGCTGGGGGGGTGGCAACCCAGCAATTTTTCCAGAAACCTCTTTGAAATTCTCCTCTGTTGGAAATCAGAGTTGTGTGTGCTGCACAGCCTTCCACGTACCCCAAAAGCTAGTGGGGTCCCCTAAGCTCTACTCAGGTGCAGTGGAAGATTCTAGCAACTGTCAGCCCAGTCAGCTTCTGTACATGAAATGGGGAGGTGGCAGTTTCCCATCTTATCCTTTGCCTGAGGTGGCCCTGACTACATACTGCACCAGTTGAATGTCTACCTGTAGTTTAGCTATTAACTATACAGAAGGTCTGCCATTAATGACTGCAGCAACCCTACTGAGGAAGCCATCTGCTAAAAACCACCCAGCCATGCAGACAGTTATACTGAATGGTAGAATAGCTCCGTCATTAAGAGATTCTTCATTCTCTCTGTTTCGTTGGATCGTTTTGGCTGTAAACCAAAGAATACAATGGAGAGGGCACATTTATTTCAAATGGCTACAGATGTGAGATTATCCAGGTCTGTGTTGATTTTGTTTATTAAAAAACCTTCTTGTGGGACTACTTTTGCAACCACAAATAAGCCTTACTAAATGGGAGCGACTGCTTATTTCTTAGAGTTCCAGTTCTGTGGAATTTGACAGCTTTAAAAAAAAATGAGATGAGGGAAGTTGGAAAATTGGAGCATACATCAATCAGGGAAACACAAATTTGCTGCACATTACCTTTAAAGTTTTTTGGGGGGAAGCTCCCAGACACAGTGTTTTAAAGTGAGGAAAACATGGAGCAAAAGGTAAGTGTGGATAAGCCCTTTGTCTTGCAGAAAGTAAAATATTTGGTAATGAGATTTTTCCTTTTGATATAAGGAACATAGGATGCTAAGAAGCTACCTCACACTGAGTCATACCATTGGTCCATCTAGCTCAGTATTATCTACACTGACTGGCAGCAGCTCCCCAGGGTTTCAGACTGGGGCCCCGTCATGATGAATGGCTCAAGTGCTCTAGGTGGAATTCAGTGATGCATGGATAGACTTCTATTCATACAATGGGCATAGCTGTCAACTTTTCCCTTTTCTTGCGAGGAATCCTATTTGGAATAAGGGAAAAGTTGACAGCTATGACAATGGGACTTCTCTTTCCTGTCCTTCCTCCATCCAGAGCAGATTTTGATGGAGTAAGGAGGACTGAAGAAGGGAAGACAAGTAGATGAAGTCTGTTCTGCTCATGCACAAACAGCAATACAACCTTTAGTCCCCAACTGAGGCCAATCATTTGCCTCTAACTAGAGAAACTCACAAGCAGGGCATTCGCCAACCCCAGTTGTTTGGTAATAGCAGGTATTCTAAAATTGGATACTTGGCAAATATGGATCATAGCCAGCCCTATAAAACTTTGTAAACTGTTTTATCCAATTCAGCGCTAAGTGAATTTAAACTTGTACAATGGGACTTCTCCTCTCTTCCCTAGTGGGTTCCCAATGCCCTGCAATAATTTGCTCCAGAAGGTTGGGGAAAACCCAGAACAAATTTAGGGGTTGTGACCTTGTGATGGAACACATTAGTTGGATACCACCCATCATTAGTTATCATCCTTTTCTTCATTAACAGTTGTCTGACAAGGAGGATGCCATGAAATTCTCTTGACTTTTAATCACAGACTATGGATATGTTTGACTGATTTCGACAGACAAGACAGACATTGTTTACTTCAGTGCTAAGATGCAATTAATATTCACCAACAAATAAATATTTGCCAATAGGGTTTGGGAGGGAACCAAACTCTCTCTGGTTTAGACTCCAGGTGTAACCCTTGCTTGCAACTGCCTAAAATACACAAATTCACACATCCAGCATTGGGCACTGAGTACAATGGAGTTTAAACAGGATTTAGCCTTTGGGAGCTTACACCTGCCCTTTAATCCAGGTAGAAAAGATTTCTCTTTGAAAGTTACCATTTTATTAGCTTTAATCTGACTTCTTAAGTGCCATAAGCTATTAGCACATAATTAGAAATTCCCAAACAGGATTTGTCAGTCATGTAATACTACATCGAGTAATAGTATAATATTTTAATACCATAAATAATTATAAAATGCAGCCAGATATAGTAATATGTTATCCAGAAGAAAACTGGTCAGAACAGTCTCTGGCAACAAGAGGACAGTAAGTACTTTGGCACAAAAAGGATTCAATTTAGTGTGACAGAACTGGGCTACTATAGGCAGACAGCTGTGTGCGCACGTGTATCTGAGAGAGAGTTGAGGGATGCTGGAGTATAAAAACCAGACTCACCGCCTGAAAGCTAACATTACCAACAATGCAAAAATATGATTTATTTGTATTTTTAGACAATCCTTCATTCTAGATCAGACACAAACATTAATGTTATATTAAAACCAGCCATTGTCATTCTAAGAGAACGAGGGAGATGTTTATGGTGAGTACCGGCAACTCTTTTTCTAGAAAAATAGCACTGGATATATACTTAAGATGTTACAAGTAACACCAAAAATGTAAAGGGTAAATTTATTTATTATTACATTTGCATCTTACCTTTTCTCAAAAGAGCTTAAAGTGGCATACACGAGTCTCCTCCTCCCCATTTTATACTCACAGCAATCCTGGGAGTAGGTTAGGCTAAGAGATGGTGGCTGGGCCAAGGTCACCCAGTGATTTTCATGGCCGAGTGTGGATTTGAACCCTGGCATTCCAGGTCCTAGTCCAACACTCTAACCACTACACCACACTGTGTCTTATAGGTGCACGTGGCATATATATGCTTGCAAGTATGCATACCTTATTGGTATTTTTGCTGCAGAACCACAATTGGCTGAAGGAACCTGCTGAATGAACTCTCAGTAATGTGTCAAATGGTTCCATCTGGCTCCATGATCCTTTGTACCAGCTGTCAGCACCTACGAGAGGCGTCATGAAATACGTACCGTAGTTCCCCAATGCTTGCCAAGAGCATGACCCAAAACCTCCACCCCTCAGATGAGGATAGACTGTCCAAGTACAGATAACCAAGTGATGATCTGACAATAACGTGTCTTAAGATTTACATTTGGATATGAACCTAAAAACTGCCTCTTTCCCCTCTACCAAAAGGCATTAGTTCGAAGGCTCCATTGGCAATGTAATCAGATTGTTCACACATTGCATTTTCAGGTCTTGGCTGCTTCAGAGGATAAGTGTTTACTTAACAGGAAGTGAACCATCTTAGTGTCAGGGGTGAGATGCCCTTCTTTGAGGGTAGAGTGATTCCCATCATTCCCTTTCAGATATTGCAGTATAGCCAGAGGTCAAACAACTAACGGTGTCTTCTATAAGTCTGCACAAAGAGACTGGCTGACAAACAAGGTCCTTCAATTTTTAGAAACATCTTTGTGCTGACTTATTAGAGACACTATTCCATAACTCACTTAAGAAGCTACCTGTTGTGAGGCTTTGTCCCCTCTATCATTTCGAAAACACTGCACAGATGATCTTCAGCTACTGTAATTTTGCTATTTTTATTTTCCTTTGCTTCAAAGCATCCAAACTAGTCTTCCACAGTTATTTGTCCATGTTTAGCACATAAGGGAGCAATCTAAAGCCAGACACCAACCCCATTCACACTGTCCATTCAAAGCAGTATCATACCATCTTAAACAGCCATGACTCCTCTAAGAAAATTCTGGAAACTAATTGGTTAAGGGTGCTAAAAGTTGTCAAGAGCCTCCTCTTCTCCTCATAGATTTATAATTCCCAGAGTTCCCTAGGAAGAAGGATTTATTGTTAAACTGCCAATGAGAATTTCATCCTAAATTCTCCCCTTTGATAATTTCCTTTTTTTTTTAATAAAATTTTTATTGGCTTTTCAACATATATTATAAGACGTTACAAACAACAAACACAAACAAACGAACATATAAACATGTATACCGTATTTTTTGCACCATAACACTCACTTTTTTCCTCCTAGAAAGTAAGGAGAAATGTCTGTGCGTGTTATGGAGCGAATGCCTACGGATGGCGGGGGGAATCTGCTGTAGTCGTGAGCAGAGGATCCATGGTTCCCCTTCCTTCCCTCCTCCGTGGCTCGCTTTGAAACAGCAAAGCGGGAGAAGAGCCGCTGAGTGGGGGGGGGGAGAGAGGGACAGAGAGCCTGCTTGCTTTAAAGGAGCAAAGCGGGAGAGGAGAGGAGCCTTCTCCTCTTATACCCCTCTTCTGCATTATTAACAGCATCCTTCTCCACCCACCCCATGAGTGTTCCTTGTCCCTTGAGTGCTTTTCCTTCCCTCCCCACTTAAAACATGGTTACAAAGCACGGATCCACATGGATCCTCAGGATTTTTGCACTGGGCTACCCCAAACTCACCGTCAGATCACATGTCTGTGGCCACAGCATGAACCACAAAAATCATACATCCACTGTTTCGTTTAGAATATTTTTTTTCTTGTTTTCCTCCTCTAAAAACTATGTGCGTGTTATGGTCGGGTGCGTGTTATAGAGCGAAAAATACGGTAATTTCATGAATTTTTTTTCTTGTACCCAATTTCAACGACTTCCCCATGCCTCCCTTTTCTGCATCCCTGTTTTAAACTTTTTCAGCAACCCCTGATCTGAATTACTTATAAATTCCTTTCTTTAACCCTTTTCTTTCCTCTTGTCCAATCATTTATCTCTGCAAATCTGCTATGCTTTACCCATGACATTTTAACACTCACTAATTTTACAACAATTTTTAAGATAAAATTTAAATTTCTTCCAATCTTCTTCCACCGTCTCTTTCCCTTGGTCACGGATTCTGCCCGTCATCTCTGCCAGTCCCATGTAGTCAATCACCTTCGTCTGCCACTCTTCCAGCGTGGGTAGTTCTTGTGTCTTCCAATACTTTGCTAGTAGAACTCTTGCTGCTCCCTTTGATAATTTCCAAGTGCGTTTTCTTTCCGGGGTTAATTGATGTAAAATTGTTTTAAAGAAAGCAGAAGAGATTTCCAGCACAGCACTAGCAAGTACTAAGTAGGAAAGGTTGACTTATATGAAATACTGCCAGATGCAGGCATTGGGACCCTGAGACCCTCCAGAGGTTGTTAGACTCCAACTCTCATCAACCCCTGCCAGCATTGCATGGGTCAAGGATGATGAGAGTTATAGTCCACCAACATCTGGAAGGCCACAGGTTCCCCTGTTCCTGATTTAATGGCTAGACAAATCAGTCAGTAGTAGCCTTCTCGGTGGTGGCACCCTCCCTATGGAACAGACTCCCTACAGATGTCAAGGAAATGAACAACTATCTGACTTTTAGGAGACATCTGAAGGCAGCCCTGTTTATGGAAGTTTTTAAGGACTGATGTTCTTCTTATGCTTTTAGATATTTTGTAATCCGCCCAGAGTGGCTGGGGAAACCCAGCCAGATGGGCGGGGTATAAATAATAAAAGTATTATGATTTATTATCCAGTGAATATCTTAGAATGTGCTCAGAAGGAAATTCTGCCACCAAAAATGCTAAAATTATTAAATAATGCTATTTATTTACCTGATGATCAAGATCTTTTTATAAAGCAAACTTCCAAAGCCAACTAAAACTGAAATGATTGCAAGAGTAGTTATGAATATCAAACAAATGACATCTGATTATTATTTTTTAAGCTGGAGAGCTGCATGCTGCCCTCTTCGATAACCCTGGGCATTCCATCATCCTAGACCTCAGGATTATCATTGGGTAAAAAGTAACCAATTTGCTCCCCTATCTTAGTAAATAAAATACTTATTTTTGAGATGACGAATCCTCTAGAGCATCTGATATGACATTTAAGCTTTGGAGCAGGATGACTGAGTGGAAGCTAATAGAACCTGCCTTAATGACAGATTGTGTGTTAACTTTCTATTCTCTCTCCCTCAGTCATTGTCAGCCTTCACTGTTTTATTATTTTTCTTCCCAGCTGAAGGTTTGTATGGGTTCTTAAGAAATACTTCATATTAAAGACTCTTGAAAACAGATGAGACCTTTCGAGCAGCCTTCTTAGAAATGTAAACCCATTCACATTTTATTTCTGTGTGGGCTTTAATTTTGTTTGGTTTTCTTGGCTCATACGCTGATAGGATTTCCTTTGGACTTCCCCTCGTCTTCAAAAGTCTAACCTTTACTGAAATTGTGCCTGTATTGTTTCATTTGGTTCCTGGCGTTTTCTCATTCTCAAGAGAAGTTATTGCCCATTACTCTACTGTGGTATGCATTCCAGAGCAGATATTTAGGCAGCGATATCTCCAGGTTGCTCTTAACAAATACTGATGTTACTCAATTGCCATACCGCGGACTCACACAACATGGGGCAGATTCACACAAGATGTGACATGGACAGACAAACATGTCCTCAAACACTCACAAATAGGGGTGTAAGAATACATCATTTCCCCTTCTGCTCTGCATTCTTCAAATGCAGCACTGTTTCCTTTCTGCTGCAGTTTGTCTTTCCCAAAAACTACATTATTCATATCGCTGTCTGCTGTGATGAAATTTTACACGTATTTTACATAATTAATTGTGTAAATTATGCTACCACTATACTATTCTACCCCATTGGTGTCAGTGCAAAGGAAACACCATCAATTATGTATTGTTTGCAGGCTCAAAGCTGTGCAACAGCAATCAGATTTATCTTTCAGGACATGGGACAAAAAAGCAAGCAATTTCCCCTCCTGGGGAGCCAGTGTGGTGTAGTGGTTAAGAGCGGTAGACTCGTAATCTGGTGAACCGGATTCACTTCCCCGCTCCTCCACATGCAGTTGCTGGGTGATCTTGGGCTAGTCACACTTCTCTGAAGTCTCTCAGCCCCACTCACCTCACAGAGTGTTTGTTGTGGGAGAGGAAGGGAAAGGAGAATGTTAGCCACTTTGAGACTCCTTTGGGTAGTGATAAAGCGGGATATCAAATCCAAACTCTTCTTCTTCTCTTCTTCTGTTTCTGTTCTCCGACATCCCTACTCACAAGACATGACATGGCCTCACATGCATACCATAACATGGACTCATACACACGTACCCCAACACAAATTCTCACACACATGCATGCCACAACTTGCATATATGCACACGCTCCCAGAACCACCTCTATCAGTAGCTCTTCCATATCACTGTGCCAGAAAGAGAGGTGGAGTCAGCATGACACAGACCAACTCCTGTCAGGCTCCTTTCTCCCAGAACTGTCTCCCGCAATGGTCATCAAACCTGTGTAACAGTCCAGCTGTTCCAAATGGCTTAATTAAGTATAAAATAAAGACGCAGAAAAGCAACAATATTTCCTTGGACTGAGGACAGCTCAATTCCACATCCTCTCCCTCTCCAGTCCGTTTTTATTACCCTTTGTTCTCACCAGCCGCATGGCTGCTTGCCAGGGTCTCATGTTACCTCATCTGGCCAAGGCTTAAGCCCACCCACACCATATAGGGTCATCACTGCCCAGAGGAAACACAACTCCTTTTAAGGTCAATACAATTCTAATACACGATAAGGCACAACCATGCTGGTCACCGAGGTCAGCGAGGCACCAGGTGGCGCTACAAGCCTTTGCCATGACTTCCTGGCTCCCACATGCCCTCTTTCTTTATATTTTAATCAGAATCATATATATCAGTACCAATACGGTTATATCGAGAGCGATAGGCGACTCTTGTGAGACCGGAAGCGGGCCGCGGACTGGAGAACCATGCAGTACATACAGAAATTAAAGAAGGAATACATTGTATACAGCAACACAAAATAATGCAAATAACTACTATAATAATCACTATAATCAATAAATGTCGAAGCCAACTTCCATCTGGAAGCCAAGAATATAACCATGCCCATGGATCAACGGAAGGAGGGGGGGCAAACGGATTGTGGGCTACCATGGTTTCCATATGGTCGATCGTCGCAGATATGCTGACATTATTATCAGGAATAAACATACAACAATGAGAATGAACAAGTGCACAAACTCCTCCTTTTGAGGCTAAAATCACATCCAAAGCAAAGCGATTCTGTAAAACCACTTCTCTCATTGCAGACAACTCCTGGTTGAGTTTCCTCAAAGCTTTTATGGTATCATTGAATAATCCTTCAGTCCAATTAGCTAGCCGATGGAGGTCCCTATAGTTCATTGCTGCACCCACTGAGGGCAGCAAGGCCCGAGAGACCTGGGTACCGATATATTGATTTATGGGTGAATTAACCTCCCGACGATTCCGTAGTCTAAGAGAAGATGGTAACTTATCAACCTTATACAACAACGGAACCACGAGACCCAATGTACATGTGCCTGTGAGGTTTCGAGGAATGGCTTTGTATGCTTTTTCGCCACAAAGCAACCATAACTCTCTTTGGAGTAAATAGCTGATATTACTACTCTGTTGGGACCAACTAAAGGCTGCAGTAAATAAGGAACTGATATGAAATTGCTCATCTGTGGCATTTGCTAAACTAGGGATAGAAGAATTCAGACTCCAATTTGCATGGTAGGTTTCTTTCCTAGTTTTTAGCCATGCACTGGTATCGCTTCTATAGCACTGAGATTGGTCACTGTATGTTCCTGTAAGAGAACAAGAGCTATTAAACATGAATTTCAATGTATATTGACAGTTTGGATATATGCCCCATGATTCTTTCCCCTCCTTAATTTGAAAACAAATGGGGGCAGGCTCATGGAGGGTCAATTGTACTGGAGGCCAAAAAGTTTGCTTAGGGGATATGATATTAGTAAATTGAAAAGATCCATTAACAGGCACACCATGAAGCATTATGCCTGAATGACTGGCAAAGGGCGGCATGTGCATACATAACCAACATTTAGAAGCATGCAATAAACTAGTAAACTTAATCATATCTTGTACAAAAATATTATTCCTCCATATCTTATGATAATTTTCACCCCTAAAAGTCTTATTCAACAACACTGTTCTTCTAGTTCGAGAGTGGCTGAGCCGTGGATACTGCCAGCCAGAGTAGGATTCAGGCGACAGCTGCTTGCCAGCCGATAAGGTGAAATATGGTGGTTTCAACTGGACCGTGTCGTCTGCTTCTCTTCCTTGTATAACGGTGCAGCAAAGGATGGCAAGGCAAATGGTTAGGAAGGCACTTCCACAGTTGAAGGGACTCGCCATGGCCGCACACATCGAGCTGGAACCCACAAAGGCTTGTCCTCGACGTCCACTGCCGCGTACCCTCGTCCCCACGTGATCAGCGGGACAGGTCCATGCCAAGCGGGATCAGGCAAGCGTCGGTACACCACCAAGGGGCGGGGGAGTGCCTCCTCCTTCCTAAAATGCAATTCCGCGGGAGTATGGGTCCTATTATGTGGATATAAAAGATGGTTAAGCACAAAAAGAACCTGGTGAACTGCCGAAGGGATGTCTGCTGTTGGTATGCTTCGGCCGCCAAGTTGTTTAAGCAATAGTGTTTTGAACGTCAGGTGCGCCCTTTCCACTATCGCTTGCCCTGTGGAGTTAAAGGGTATACCATGAGTTAATTTCACATTCCACAACATACAAAATTCTGAAAATGTTTTAGAAATATATGCTGGACCATTATCAGTTTTGATGCGCGCAGGTTTACCCATGACTGAGAAACAGCGGATAGTGTGCTGAATGACATGCCGAGCTGTTTCCCCCCTCATGGGCGTAGCCCATATGAATCCAGAGTGGGTGTCCACCGTGAGGTGAACCTTGGAGAGTGGAGCCAACACAGGTGTGTGTGTGACATCCATCTGCCAACACGCCAATGCAGACGTGCCCCTAGGATTGACAGCATCAAAAGGGATGGCCAGCTGAGATTTAGAACAAGAAGCACATTGGGACACAATATCCCTAGCTTGGGCCAAAGGAATAGAAAACTGCTTAGCCAATGCTTTCGCAGGGAGATGAAAGGTGTTATGACATAGTATAGGATCAGAAAAGAGAGAAAAGGCAGAAATGTTCTTCAGAGCTGAATCTGCTCTTGAATTTCCCTCTGCTAAATACCCTGGGTGTGATGTGTGGGAGCGAAGATGTGCAACATAATAAGGGAACTCTCTGTGCTGAAGTAAGGCCTGCAGGGCGAGAAACAAGGAAAACAAGTCAGAATCCAAGGAAGGAGTTATATAAGATATTGGTAAAATAGCAAAAAGGCGATATACATACTGAGTATCCACAATAAGATTGAAAGGTTGAGTAGGAAAGGATTGAAAGGCAAGAATCACAGCCGCTAGCTCTGCTCGCTGGGCAGAAGACTGTGGAGGGGTGAATAAACATTTCCATTTTCCTCCCTCCTCCCACGTCACTACTCCCCTACTTCTTGTTCCATCCGTGAAGAGGGTTAGCGCCGAGGGGAGAGGTGTGAGAGACAAGGGGGTAGCCAAAACATAGGTGACCTGTGTCAGAAATGTCAAACGGTCATCCTTTGGAGGATTAAAAATGATGACACCTATAAAATCAGCCAAAGCAATTTGCATGGCAGCATTTGTGATCAATAATGCTGCTGTTCAGTCTGTGAAAAAGGCAAATAAATTGATGCAACATCAAAACCGCTCAAAGCTATAGCACGTGAACGTCCTTTGATAACAATGTCTGATGTGGATTCAATTACGGAATAAATGTTCTTCGGAGGGGTATGAGGTAAATGTAACCATTCTATAATGCAGATAGTCTTCTTCTTGTCCGTCTGAGCATATAAAATTCCTGTTGGCAACAATGGTGTAGCAAATACGGCCAGGTGCAGCTCGTGTGCAGAGGCCTCTGTGATCCTGTCCACGAGAACAGATCGCAGTTGCTGATTAACAGTTTGTAATGCAGTGATCATTGCCGAAGTGACCTGGATTACATCTGCTGGATCCTTGTGTCCTGCGAGCGCTGAAAACAATGGTGATAATGTGCTGGTAGGTAATGCAAGGAAAGAGCGAGCCCAATTCAAGTGCCCAAGAAGTTGTTGTAATTGCACAAGCTTCATGTTTGAAGGGATAGTCAGTTGGGGAACAATAGGCAGTGCTGCTTGCGCAGAGACTTTATGTCCCAGATAGGTGGCAGGCAACATCAATTGAATTTTTTCAGGTGCTACGTAGAGTCCCGCTTCTGCTAACGTGGCAGAAAGTTCTTGAAAAATGCCAGGCGGGAGTTCCTTAGCAGCGATTAAAATGTCATCCATGAAATGATAACATATGACCTCTAGGTGGCGCCTGCGGAAAGGTTTCAATGCTTCATCCACAAAATGTTGGCAAAGTGTAGGGGAGTTCCGCATGCCTTGTGGCAGAACAACCCACTGATATCGCTGGGTGGGCTGCGAATTGTTATATACTGGCAATGTAAAAGCAAACCGTTCCCTGTCCGCTGGATCCAGTGGGATAGAAAAAAAACAGTCCTTTAAATCAAGCACAGCCAACTGATATTCTCGTGGGAGCATATTTGGATTTGGCATGCCAGGTTGTAAAGTTCCCATTGGCTGTATCTGTTGATTAATTCTCCTCATATCCTGTAAAAGACGCCATCTGCCTGATTTTTTCTTAATAACAAAAATTGGGGAGTTCCAGGGAGATGAGGACGGTTCAATGTGGCCAAGAGTCAATTGTTCAGAGATAAGCTGGGCCGCCGCTGCTAATTTTTCTTTTGGTAAAGGCCATTGTTCTACCCATACTGGGGTAGTGGTGATCCATCGTAACGGCAGTGCGGTGCGTGGAAGTGCAGGGGCGGCCCTTAGAATAAATTTGACTCCAATTTGGTGTCTGCAATAGCCAAAATATCGCGCCCCCATAAGGAGACTGGAATGTCCATTATTAATGGATAGAGGGTGATCTGAACCCCGCTATCGCTTTGGATGAGTATTGGGTGGAGACTGCGCCGTGCCTGTGATTCACCTCCCACACCAATAACTTGTGAGGCTGGACAGGTGGGCCAACTGGATGGCCAAGCAGATTTTGCCACGACTGTTACATCCGCCCCCGTGTCCAGAACTCCCACAATGCGCCGACCTCCCACTGTCAGAGACACAGAAGGGCGCGAGGCTGTAATGTTCATGGCTGCTGCAATGAGGGGTAGTTGTTCGGATGGGGGGAAAATGATAATTTTCGCCACTGAAGTATTTGATTGTATTTTGCATGGACGATCCGCATATAGCGTGATCTCAGGGAAATTCACATATGGTCCGTGTGTTAGCATCGGTACCGCATGAATTCCTGTTGCTTGTGCAGATAATAAAGGCAATACCAGACAAGTGGCATGATTGTCTAACCCTGTTTCAGTGAGAACATGAGTCTTTAAAGGGCAGAAAGGCAAATGGAATTCCACGTCCTGAGTCAGGCGAAGTTGTGGTGCTGTTTCCCTGGACTCTGGGGGGTCCCCTATTGATTTGTCTGGGCCCGGGGTGGGCCCTGCTGCCAGTTTCCCTGCTGTTGTCCTTGCTGATTTCGGGCAGTGTGCTGACCCTGCTGTTGGTTTTTAGGAAGATATCTGCATTGATTGGCCCAATGAAAGCCTTTTTTGCAGATTGGACATTTGGTAGAAGGACGCCTTGGCTGTGGCGTGGATCTACATTGTGCCTTAAAATGTCCTGGTTTGCCACACTGGAAACAAGTTTTATCAGTGGTTACAGGCTGGTTTTTATTTAGCGCTGCTGCCAGCAAATGGGCCTTGTGGGTGGCTGTACCAACAGACTGACAAATGCGAAGCATGGCTGCTGTGTCTGTGGCAGGATTGTGTATTATCGGGCGCAACGCAACCTTACAATCCTCATTTGCATTTTCAAAGGCCAATTGTTTGATAATTATTTGTTTGGCTTCAGGATTTTCAATTTGTCTACTCACTGCTGTAATCAGCCTGTCCATAAAGGAAGAATATGATTCTCTAGGTTCCTGTCTGATAGAACCCCACCTTGATTGAATACTGGTGGGTTCCGGGATTTTTCTCATTGCTTGTTGAGCAGCAAGAGCAGTATCCCTCAATAAGATCTGCAGCAGTGTGGCTTGTACCGAAGCCTGAGCAAAAGGGCCACGCCCCATCATAGCATCCATCACATCTGCGAGGGTAAGATTTGGATTATTCCCTCTGATTTGTTGTAACAAGGCTGGAGCATAACCACGGCAGGCAGTTTCCCATTCATGAGCAAATAATACACCAGCTGATGGGGGTAAAACTGTACGTGCCAAAAGCTTGATGTCATCTGGAACCAAAAGCTGGGCTAATGTGGCTTCCAAAAGAGCTTGTGTAAAAGGAGCTTGCAGTCCATTTGTCCTAACTGACAATTGGAGCTCTTTCAAGATTTTAAAGTCAAAAGGTTGGTGCTGAGCTTGTGTTCCTGCTGCAGCACCAGCAGGGGGCACAATGACAGGGAATGCCATAGTATCCTGAGATAAGGAACAAGCAAGGACTGCACGTTGGAAAGGGGTAGCTGGTTCTGCTGCTGCTGCTGCAAGAGCAGGGTCATTTCCAGCCAGACCATGGTATTTTTGCAGGATTGGGTCCTCTAGTGAGGAACTGTAGTCCGGAGGTTTGGGGTCTGGGGCTGCAGGCAAAGCAAGGGCTGGAACACATGGCAGGACAGCAGGCTGAATTAAAGAAGCTGAAGGTTGTATTGGCAATGCAGCCATGGAGATATTTTTTGGTGATAAAGAACCCATAGCATATCGAACCTTGCACCATGCATTTAAAATCCTAACATCAATGCTGGGATGTCCATGAAAATGTGTTCCAATCTTGTCCCAATGTTTTAATTCCCATGTCCCATCTGCAGGAAACCAGGGACAATGCTCCTCAATTGCCAGAATGAGCTGTATCAAATCACCCTCAGGGACTTCCAATTTGTTGGAGGAGAGGAGAAATTTTAAGTCTTTAAAAAATTTTTGTTGGGGAGTAGTCAAAGAGCTGCCCATTTTTCTAAAATCAATATAAAAAGAAAGAGAAAAGGGATCGGTCTCACCTGGATCTTTTTAAAAGATGAATTCAGCGCTGTGAAACCCTTGCCGGGCGCGATGAGCCGATGATATCCACTGCTTGGATCGAAAATCCTCTCACAGTGTCTTTTAAAATCCTCTCAGTCTGTCTGAGACTGCTTGCTTCAAGTTGCTTGTTTTTTTCTCTTTTAAAACCCTCAGCCGTATTCTTTTATTCAGCCTCACACGGGGCACCACTTGTAACAGTCCAGCTGTTCCAAATGGCTTAATTAAGTATAAAATAAAGACGCAGAAAAGCAACAATATTTCCTTGGACTGAGGACAGCTCAATTCCACATCCTCTCCCTCTCCAGTCCGTTTTTATTACCCTTTGTTCTCACCAGCCGCATGGCTGCTTGCCAGGGTCTCATGTTACCTCATCTGGCCAAGGCTTAAGCCCACCCACACCATATAGGGTCATCACTGCCCAGAGGAAACACAACTCCTTTTAAGGTCAATACAATTCTAATACACGATAAGGCACAACCATGCTGGTCACCGAGGTCAGCGAGGCACCAGGTGGCGCTACAAGCCTTTGCCATGACTTCCTGGCTCCCACAAACCTGGCTATTATTTAATTATGTAACACCACGTAAAAATAGACAAAAAATGCTTATTTTCTCTTCATTCCCCTGTTCCTTTTCTAAATTGTAGAATTCCTATTAGATCATAAGCTACTCTTGTCAAATGCAAAGCCACCTCCAGTACTTTGGCCAAAAAAGGCTAAATTTAATTACTTAGCCAATTAATTAAGCCCTTGCATTTTAGTTTCTATTAGAAATATTAGCAGGTGATTAGCCAAGGCTCTAGACAAATGGGTGCATTCGTGCAATAATGTAAAAATACATCATCTCTCTTCTCCCCCCCCTTGTTGTTTTTTAAGAGAGACTTAGAGGCTCCAATCACAAAGAGAGGCTGGTTAAAGGCTAGGAAGTGAGAGAGGATGTGAGATTTTTCTCCAGACCAACTGGCCATATGTTTGTTCTTCTTTAACAAGTTACAAACAGCTTTTGTATACACAACACACACACACACACAAATAAGAATGCAGATGTTAGAAAACTGGGCAGGCTGCATTTTCATTGTTCCATATACAATCTCTTCATCCTGTGATCTCTTCAACTCTTGTAATCTCTTCCTTGGCACCTCACTCCCCTTTCTCTTAATGCCAGAAGTTGGCCTGCTCTGATGTCACTCTGTGGGTGTGTTGTGGGGTGGGTGTGTTACTGGCACACATCTCATGATGTCCCTTCAGGCTGCCATTTAGTTCTTTGATGTAACGTGGAAGCTTAAACAGGGTAGAGATAGCTTTAGGGATTTGAAATATCTGGGACTTGGAATGTTAGGATTAAAAAACAACAGCACTTTGGTTAAATTAAATGGCTTCATCATTAAACAGATACCATGAGGGGTTTTTTTTAAAAAAAAAAAATCTTAGGCTGCTTCTAGGCCATTGGCATTTTGTGGATGGGATTCAACCACATACCCAAGTTGCTCAATTAAAGTGGATTTGACGCTCATGCACAATCGACCTGCTTCCAAAAAACGCAAAAGTTTTGCTGCAAGGAAAGTGATGGGGAAATGCACTGGAAAGTGTAGAACAATAATTTGTTGATGCAACGTTGTATAACCTCCCTGCAAAAACTGTTGTATCACCATCCCATAAACTTTGTCAGGATGATCGTTTAATCAATGAGTCATCCAAAAGTGACTTTTGTTAGATTGGTTTGGTTGAACAGTTTCAGAAATAAAAAGAAAACATTTGATGCTTATGCATGTGACTCTTCTTAGGAAGTCTGTGATAAATGAGAAAATCTGTTTAAGAGCCTTGTCAGGCATTCATTAAAACAATGATGGGCAAACTTGGCCCTCCAGCTGTTTTGGAACTACAATTCCCACCACCCCTGACCACTGGTCCTGTTAGCTAGGGATGATGGGAGTTGTAGCCCCAAAACAGCTGGAGGGCCAAGTTTGGCCATCACGGCATTAAAGGAATGCATGGTTGAAAGGTTGGGCTCGCACCCATTCGCCCTTCACCTGACCTCCATACATTCCAATGCCCCCTTTCCCGAGGGGCTATGTGTGTACATCTGAGCACACCTAACCTCAACTGTTCACAGAAGCACACTTACAGAAGCTTACAAGCATTCAGGGCTACATGTATGTAGGCCCTGTACAAACAGGCTACTTGAATACCTGGACATTGAAGGAAGGGTGGGATTGCAATCCCCAACCTTCACCTATTAACTTAAACTGCTTAAATCAGTGCCTGAATACGACTGTAATAGTATGAAAGTGATAGGAGGAAACTGATCCTTAACATACACAAAAAGCAAGATGTTTACGGCTGTGCTCCAGTTAAATTTATGCTGTCTGATCACTTTCACAGACAGAATAACAGACAAACCAGCTTTGATAGTTAATCTGAGATTGGGGCAGTCTAGATTCGAGCCCCTAAAATCAGCTACTTTGCCAGTCATTGACACACTCTGAAACTCCATCAATTTCCCAGTAATTATAGAAAGATGTGATGTGCACTACCTTGTGTTATTTTCCTCTTAACTATACCCCAGCACGTCCAGAGCTCAGGGATGGGACACTCAGAACAGGTGGGGGACTCTTCCAGGCAGGTTGGAGCCTCAGCACCTCTCCTTATAAATCAAACTCTTGTTTGCATTAGGAGGACGCAATAAAGTAATCTGGCATCACCCCTTGCGATGAGCTAGCAAACCCAGTTTGAAATGGAATTGAGCTGAAAAGCACTCCAATCAACTTACATTGGAAAAACAAATCCATCCTACCCTTACTGAACAAAAGGGCACAGCTTCAACAACAATTAGTTCCACTGATAGCTTATCTGAATAGCTCTGGCGTTGCCACAAGATATTGATCAGAGCAAAGAGCTATTCCAGATTGTGACATCTGAAACAATTGGCTTTAAAGCAGTCAGAAGTAAAGCTATTGATTTAACTGAGGATTGTTTTGTCCTTTCACTCTGTTTTGTTTGTTTGCTTTTTGTTTTGTTTTTTCCTAACCTGTCACTGACTTTTATATATATTGCGGAATTTTTGAGGGCATTCATTTCAAAACCGTGGCGTTTCCAGCACCTTGCAGGAATGACTGACTGTCTTCCGGGGAAACTACTTAAAGTAATATGCTGCACCAGCCATCTGTGATCACAGATGCTTTGACCTAAGATTTAAAGGGGCTTTGCCAACCTTAGTGCGAAAAATACAGATGAGATGTCCCACAAACCCAATTCCGCAAATGGCAGAAAAATCTACACTCATTTATCTTCTCACACAAAAAGCCAAGAATAAGCCCCAAACACTTGCACCTCCCCACCTCAGAAGGAGGATGGGGAATTCCCAACATAGAACTATACTGCATCACCAACCAAGTATGCTATATAATCCCATACATTCTAGAAGACGAGACGAAACAATGGGTACACTTGGAGAGAGACATAATCGAAAACACTCCCACCACAGCATACCCTTTCCTCCAAAACAAACTAAGGAAAATCCCCACAACACAATAGGTTCACACAGACCATGCTTAAAGCATGGAAGGAAGAAGTAGGCAAACTGTCCCCAACCCCATCCCCACTAATCCCCCTGGCTCACCACCCACTATTCCACCATGCAGCACAAAATCTCCAGATAAAAACCTGGCAAGCCAAAGGTCTATATCGCCTAGCAGACTTCTACAAAAATAACAAACCCACTTCGACACGAGAAATACAAAACAAACTAGGGGACACCCAAATACCTTGACTAACACACCACCAACTGCATGCCTTTTTAAACAATCCAGTATTAAAATCAACAGCCACTAGGCCCTTGACCACCTTCAAAAACCTTCTCCTAACAACAATGGGACATGGCAAGGGGATGGTGTCCACAATATACAAAACACTGCTCTGAAGCCCCACAAACCCCCTTGATGCAATCAAAAAACAATGGGAGGATGACACAGGCTATGAAATTAACCCCACCCAATGGACTAGAATGCAGTCTAAACCTCCCTTTAAATCCATATCAGCAAAAAGAAGGGAACTCACTCTGAAACTCACTTACAGATGGTACCTAACACCATGTGAACTGGCACTGATATGCCCAGGAACCTCATCAAAATGCTGGAGAGGCTGCAACTCCACAGGCACATACCTCCACATGTGGTGGGAATGCATCAAAACCCAACTTTTCTAGACAACAGTCATACAGGAAATAATCAAAATAACTAAACAGGTACTAGAAGTCACCCCAGAACTGGCCCTACTGAACATCTTCCAAGATAACGGTGCCCACTCACACTATAAAGAGCTCATAAGCCACCTACTCTCAGCAGCCAGAAGCATCCTAGCCAGACCCTGGAGGGACCTGTCAGGAATAAACATGGAACACTGGTATCAAGTAGTATGAGAAATAGCCTTACTAGAAAAGCTAGCCAATAGACTGAAACTGGAATGGGGACAAATAGAAGAGGACACCTTCACTTCAGTATGGCTCCCCTTTATCACATACACAATCCAACAAGACAACAACATGAACCCACCGTCAGCATACGATTCAATATGGCTAACTTAACCCACGAGCCCCCCCTTCACACAAAAACAAATCCCACTGCAGTCAGCCAAAGACAATCAGGCACACCCTAGGCCATCCCAACCTCTCTTACCACTAAGGAAACATAACAAGCGAATAGAAAGAGAACACACCCAAGTGATGTTGACACAAAACCCCCACACATACTCTAAGAACCTAAGCTTTACCACCCCACCCCACCCCCTCTCCCCTGCCCCCCTTTCTTCCCAACCCTATACTACATATAACACCAATGTCTCACAGTAAATGTAACCAGTCTGTAGAAAACACAACCTGAAGAAAGAGATAACACATGTGCTTTGTAAACAAGGAAAATCTTAAAGAATAATAGTAGTAGTAGTAACAATGAAAACAACAATAAAAAAGATGAGATGTCCCCTGATTTTTTTCCTCTAAAATAAATGTTCAGGCTCACAAAAGCTGAGATTATGGTATAATAAGGCAAGACTTTTCTATAGTCTTAAAAGCTCATACCTTCCATCAGGGAAAGAGGCAAGTGAAGTCAACATCACATACTTACTCCTGGTTCAGCTAGACTGTCTGCATCTCCCCACTCCTACAGCCACATAAGACTAATGGTCTTGAAAGAGAACTAGAAGAAACAGGTCAAGGCTGTTAAAAGTGTAGAACCCCTGTCCTCTTCCATCTTTTCTCCCTGGTAGTCTCACTGGATTCAGTAATCTTTGTAATGATTACTGGCAATGCAGTCCCATGCATGGAACATGCGTTTGATGGGAAGTTTATGAATGTGATGTTAGAACCCCTTAAGCATTTTTTCTGGGATCACCAGACTGATGGAATGATTCAGTGAAAGGCTCTGGGATAGCTCAGTTGATAGAACATGAGAATCTTAATCTCAGGGTCATGAGTTTGAGGGGCCCCGCCCCCCCCCACACACATTGGGCAACATATTCCTGCATTGCAGGGGATTCGGCTAGGCGACCCTTGTCCACAATTCTATGACATTATATATAAGACACCACATTGCATACTTGTTTCTGCTGTGAGTTGCTGTTGATGAACATTCTAAGCTGCTTTGGGGATCCAGTTTAAAATCGGAAAACAAATCAAATCAATATGTAAGTCCATAATGCCAGAATGACCATGGACAGCTCAATCAGCTTGGGAATATGCATTGTAGTGAGTCAGATCATTAGTCCATCCAATTTAGTGTTTTCTGGATGGACTGGCAGTAGCACTCCAGAGTTTGCAGATAGGAGACTTTACCAGCCGTATCTAGAAAGACCTGGGATTGAACCTGGAACCTTCTGCATTCAAAGCAGGTGCTCTGCTGCTGAGCTGTAGGCCTAAGCCTGTGCATATTTATGTAGCCCTCTGTCCCCTTGTGGTCAGTTACTCCTATCCCAAGTGTGGTAAGTGTGTACAGGATTGTTCTCAGGAGGAACATTTAGCCAGTGCGCAGGGTTCTTGAACATTCAGCCCAGTTTAACATCATTCTCATGGTTGTTGAGTTTTATTTCATACTTTTATTATATCTGGAGAGACCGGGAGACTCATACAAAATGTTATCTCTCTTTGCGCTTGTATTTGTCCCATCAGATAAATAAACACATGCAGAATCCAAGGAACCACTTGTCTATTGCACGTGCCCAGAAAATTAGAAGTAAGCACCATCAAACTATTGTAGTATCCTGTCTTTGAGATAATTTGATTTAAATGTGCCACTAAATGCTAAATCTGAAAATATCTGACCACCTATGATTTGATTTGAAATTCTTAATTATTCCTGTTCAAAATTATACAGGTGTATGAATGCATTATTTGTCCTTGAATTATTTGTTCTTTATATTGTGGTGATTAGCATTTACCACCAAAGTCTGTAAGTTTGGAATAAGAATATTTCCACCTCATAATGACCAGGTGTATTCCAAGGAGAATTGCTGCTAGATTCTGAATGCAAAATAAAACTATTACATGTTTGTGCTGCTTTTGCATTCATCACACTTAGGTGGTCAAGATAGGAAAAAATGCAAAAATAATAATAATGGAGAGCGTCCAAAATGATCCTCAAAACACAAGTGAATCTGTCCCAAGATACGTGTTTGTGTTTAAAGGAAATTATTTTTAAAGCAGTCCAATGAGTTTTGGCCAATTGTAGTTTATAAGGTCTTCATTGCGGGTTAAACTGGGGGCAAAGCCTGCAGAGATCTCTGTAAGATAAATCTCAGATGTGCACTGAGCCACCAACTAATGTGAGTGGGAGATATACCTAACAGAGAGCTCAGCAGGCTGTCTTTTCAATTCAAGTCCTGATCAAGATAGCAGCCACTGTTGGCGCATATTCAGAAGTTTATTATTTTAACACACCAGTGACTTTAAATCTTGATTATTGGTGCAACTGGCAAGAACTTTTAAAGGGGGCAATGCCATTTACAGAGCAAGGCATTGGCAGGTATGGAATCAACTGGCACCAGGAATTCCCAAGCTTGGGAAAAAACACCCTAGGTGCTTCTCAAATGTAAATATGTTTTAAAGCAGGGATGAGAAACTTTGGACCCTCCGAGTGTCGCAGGACAGAAATGGAGTACAACAAGATTTTGAGGGCCACAGGTTCCCCAGCCTGCTTTAAAGCAATTTACAATTCTGTGTCCAAAGGATTGGTGGGGGGAACCCTTGGTGTTTTTTTACATGGTGGGATCTGGTTCCACTTGTACCCTAAAGAAAACACAGAGGAAATGGAAGGAATCAAGACTAAGCAAAGTCCACTTCCTCTTGGAGTTGTAGCTGTCATTGATCTGGCAGGTGACATGGCTTCCTGGTGTCCCAACTACCCCAACCACACTCCTGTTCCAAAACGGTATTATGAGACTGCCTTTGTGTCCTGAAAAGGAAGCAAGCATGTGCAAACGTTTACAGCCAGTGTGGTGTAGTGGTTAAGAGCGGTAGACTCGTAATCTGGGGAACTGGGTTCGCGTCCCCGCTCCTCCACATGCAGCTGCTGGGTGACCTTGGGCCAGTCACACTTCTTTGAAGTCTCTCAGCCCCACTCACCTCACAGAGTGTTTGTTGTGGGGGAGGAAGGGAAAAGGAGAATGTTAGCTGCTTTGAGACTCCTTCGGGTAGTGATAAAGTGGGATATCAAATCCAAACTCTTCTTCTTCTTCTTCTACAAGCCAGTTTAAGAACTCCTGGAATGAGATGCATGCTCCAGTGGTGTTCCGAATTGCTAACCCAATTCCAAGTGGAGCCAAGGGGAATTCTCCCATCACGGATAATGTGCACTACGGTAGGTGCCCTCGGCAGATTGTCTTTAAAGCCCTGTAATACTGAAGCACAACCAAGCGCGTATTGTTGCCACTTGCCTTCCCAGCTCTTAAGAGAGTTGCTAACCCTCCAAAGCTCTAACGGCCATGTATGAAAAGCACTTGGCTGGCACAACTGTTGAAAGGAGCCAGCCAGCAAACCTGGAGAACAATCAGTGAGCTTTGAGTCTGTGCACCTGCCAGCTGCATTTCTGTTGCTCAGTGGCCTGTGTGCAGCACACACTGTTGGAACATGCAGATGAGGCTTCCCTGGAAAGGGGGCCGGAATTCTGGAGCCAGATGGCAGAATTAGAATGACCTTCACCTGCCCTTAATCCATGTGAAGCTCAATGGACATCAAAGCTTTACAGAAATAATAACAATAGGGGGGAAAGCTATGTCCTTGGCACAAAGCAAAGAGCAATCTCTTTCATTCTCAAACTGCTTCAAGTTCAAAGGCCCAGAGTCATCCTCCGGGGCTGTTGCATAATTTGTATTACAGTAGAAGCGTATGATCCATCTAATACCAATATGTCATGCGGTGGCCCATTGCAGTCCAATGCTAATACCAGAAGAAAGGGATGAAATACTCTCCACTTCCTAAACAGATGTGCAGTGCAGAGAGAAAAGATGTCCTAAATCAATATATTTGTGGGTAGGTCTATAGAACCTAGGGACGCGGGTGGCGCTGTGGTCTAACCACTGAGCATCTTGGGCTTGCCGATTGGAAGGTCGGCGGTTTGAATCCCTGCATCAGAGCTCCCGTTGCTCTGTCCCAGCTCCTGCCAACCTAGCAATTCGAAAGCATGCCAGTGCAAGTAGATAAATGGGTGCTGTTGAGTCGGGAAGGTAAACGGTGTTTCTGTACACTCTGGTTTCTGTCACAGTGTCCTGTTGCGCCACAAGCGGTTTAGTCATGCTGGCCACATGACCCAGAAAGCTGTGGACAAACACCAGCTCCCTCGGCCTGAAAGCGAGATGAGCACTGCACCCCATAGTCGCCTTTGACTGGACTTAACCATCCAGGGGTCCTTTACCTTTATAGAACCTACCATTTAGCTCCTTGGGGCTTAATCTCAGGGAAGTGTGTGGGAAGTGTGTGTGAAATGCAGCTGCAAGGAATATATTTACTGTATTTTTCGTTCTATAGGGCGCACCGGCCCATAGGACGCACGTCGTTTTTTTTGGGGGGGAAATGAATAAAAAAAATTTATTTCCCCCCCCCAGCCGCGGCTGCCGCCCCAAGCCTCGCGCGCCCGTCGGGACCTCCCGCCGGGCGCGCAAGGCTTGCAGACACTCGCCCGAAGCACGGGGAGCCCTCCGGAGGGCTCCCCGTGCTTCGGGCGACAGGCTGCCGCCCCAAGCCTCGCGCGCCCGTCGGGACCTCCCGCCGGGCGCGCAAGGCTTGCAGACACTCGCCCAAAGCACGGGGAGCCCTCCGGAGGGCTCCCCGTGCTTCGGGCGACAGGCTGCCGCCCCAAGCCTCGCGCGCTCGGCGGGACCTCCCGCCGGGCGCGCAAGGCTTGCAGACACTCGCCCGAAGCACGGGGAGCCCTCCGGAGGGCTCCCCGTGCTTCGGGCGACAGGCTGCCGCCCCAAGCCTCGCGCGCTCGGCGGGACCTCCCGCCGGGCGCGCAAGGCTTGCGGACACTCGCCGGGGCTGCAGGCTGCTGCCCGCAAGCCTTGTCAGCCCGCGGGAACTCCCGCCGGGCTTGCAAGGCTTGCGGATAGCTTCCTGAAGCCTGGAGAGCGAGAGGGGTCGGTGCGCACCGATGCCTCTCGCTCTCCAGGCTTCAGCGAAAGCCTGCATTCGCACCATAGGACGCACACACATTTCCTCTTCATTTTTGGAGGGGAAAAAGTGCGTCCTATGGTGCGAAAAATACGGTATTATATCCGTACTCCACCTTTGCTGCAAGGTGATCAGGGTAGTCTAAATTATCCTCTTTTATCCTCCCACATCTGTGCAGTAGATTAGGCTCAATTGGGTGGTCCTGTTGGTCAACGTAGACAATACTAAGCTAGATGAACCATTGTTGAGTTGCTTAGGAATGGATGGCTAACACATACCTGCATGTTATCGTCTGACTTTTGTGTCAGCACATGTTTACGTCTAGTTGACGGTTTCACCCAAAATAATCTTCCCTTCCTTTCCTGTTCATCATTGGCTCTTGTCACCTGCCTGTAGAATCACTTCAAAACAGTATTATTTATCTCCATAAAACCACTCCCCTGTAAAACATTAGCTCACTTTCATCTTAACTTGAATCCATAAAAATCTGAATAAGTGAGATTATATTGGGTTTTAGTAGCTTGGTGAAGGCTTCGTTTGTGCTAAATAGGTGAATCAGCCACTAAAGTGCGGCACATAAAAACCTTATTGAAGGGGATGTTACCGGCTTGTAGGCATTGCTTGATTTTGCCTGCCATCTAGTGGTTTGGTTCCGCCACACTTCTTGCTCAGAAAAAAAGAGTGCTGATATATGGATGCAGTTTCTTTTCGTAATGGCACAAGTCAAATCAAAGCACATGTGATCATTAGTTCAGTGATGCTTTCTTTCAACCAGTCACTATCAAACGGTACATAATATATAATTGGGACCAAGTGTAGCTCAACTTAAGCCTGTACCAGTTTTCATCATATTCGAAATGTCTGTCCAAGCTTATTACTGTGTTTGGGCTTGATATTGAGTACTTGAAACACAAATAAAAGCATGCTGAACTGTAACATCTAATCATACTCCTAGCATGTACAATTACTTGCTGAATGAGGTTAACAGCACTCTTGAAAGCAGAGGGTATATAACTGTGTTTTAAAGGGCTATTTGCAGAAATGGGTACCTGATTTCCAACATGCCAAGCTTCTGGGCTCTGACCCACTATTCTCAATGTATTTATTTAGTTTACATTTGTATCTCACTATTCTTTTGTCATGGAACGCAAGCCTCCCTGGCAATTAGCCATCAGCCACTGACCAGATCCAGACCTGCTTAGCTTTGTGTGCCTATTTCCCCATTTCTTCAAGGAAATCTCATTTATTTTCATTCTTATAACATGCAGTCCTAAGCAACTCACCAAAGGAACACTAAACAGTAGCTCAAGAGGCATTAGCATTAGCCATGGATTTGGCTTGGCACGAGCACTTCCTAATCTAGTGCTCCTGCTTTGCTTTCCTGAACTTCTTAAATTACAGTGGTACCTCGGGTCACATACGCTTCAGGTTACAAACGCTTCAGGTTACAGACTCCGCTAACCCAGAAATAGTACCTCAGGTTAAGAACTTTGCTTCAGGATGAGAACAGAAATCGTGCTCTGACAGCGCAGCAGCAGCAGCAGGAGGCCCCATTAGCTAAAGTGGTGCTTCAGGTTAAGAACAGTTTCAGGTTAAGAACGGACCTCCAGAACGAATTAAGTACTTAACCCGAGGTATCACTGTACTTCTAGACACCATCTTTCAGAGGTCTTGAGTTTAATGACCTTTTTTGGATATGTCCCCTGTTTCCTAGCTGTTCTTCATTTAGGTTTCCTAGCAAACAGTCATGTTTGTCATAATTTGTCAGCCTTGTTCATTTTTTTAAATGCACTTTCTCTCTTTTTTTTACTCCCATATAAGGGATGCCTAGGGCTTGCCAATCAGAAGGTCGGTGGTTCGAATCCCTGCAACGGGATGAGCTCCCGTTGCTCGGTCCCTGCTCCTGCCCACCTAGCAGTTTGAAAGCACATCAATATGGAAGTAGATAAATAGGTACCGCTCCGGCGGGAAGGTAAACGGCGTTTCCGTGCGCTGCTCTGGTTCGCCAGAAGCGGGTTAGTCATGCTGGCCACAAGACCTGGAAGCTGTACGCCGACTCCCTCGGCCAATAAAGCGAGATGAGCGCTGCAACCCCAGAGTCGTTCGCGACTGGACCTAACGGTCAGGGGTCCCTTTACCTTTTTACTCCCATATAATTCCACCAATTTAAATTGTGAGCTCAGTCACATTGATCATGTTAGATTGGCCTGTTCAGGATTTTAGCACAGATTTTCCTATGCCTTTTAATTTTGTAAAAATGTCTTTATAACAGATTGTGCAAAGCCAGTATGAACAATTGTGACGGGTTCCAGCCCAAGCATATTTTGCTATCTCTTTCCTCCCCATTCATACCACCACAGTCAATCATTCCAACTCTTCCCTCCCCATAGTACATTCCTGTGGCCTCTTACATTTCTGCCCCTGAAAGTAAGCCATAAAAGTTGACAGGCTTTTGTTTCTACTAAATAAGTTTCCATTTTGACAGTCTGTGTGCCAAAAAGCTGTTGTGTCTATCTCCAATATTTACGTAAGCGAAGCCCATCTCTCTTCATATTTTTTAAAGGGGCTGGCAGTGAAGGAGGAAAAAAAAGGGGGGGCTGGCAGCAATACCCTTGCCTGTTATAACCTGGGACCAGTGGCGTAGCGTGGGGGGTGCAGGGGGGGCCGGCTGCACCGGGTGCAACATCTGGGGGTTAGGGTTAGGGGGCGCAAATCCATGGGTTAGGGGGCGCAAATCCATGGGTTGGGGGGCACAAATTACTTGCCTTGCCCCGGGTGCTGACAACCCACGCTACGCCACTGCCTGGGACATTGTGGCCACTGTGACAATCACAAGACCATTCTCATATATTCCTGGCTGAGTACATTCAGCTGGTCAGATGCTCGATTTGGCATTTCCTTCTGGATGAGAAGAGGGAGATTTGTAGGTAGGGAAAGATCATTTACCTAGTGCTGGTTTGAATCATGGAACAGATTAATACGGTTTGCTCTTAGGAAGTTCTCAGCAAGGTTTAGAAAAAAGATTTATTAAGACATCCTCATTATTTATAACTCCCCCTTTTCTTCCTGGTATTATCAACAGAAATAAGAAAGCCAACTGAATTAGCAAATTTTCCATCTATGCTGGCAATGTCCTCTGCACCTGAGGGAAAGCAGGCTAGCTTAGGGAGCGCAAGTCACACAGCACACACAACTCTGTCCCTCCAGCACTCTTGCTATCACTCCCTGCTCTCTCCAAGCATCCGCTCCCTGAAGCAGCTACCTTAGTTTGTTCAATAGTAGGGCTGGCCTCCAAGGGTGCGTTTACAAGGCTATGTCTCCAGACTATGCCTTCTTTCTGCCACTTCATAGCAAATAATAACTCCTTGAATAATATTTGGAATTACGTGTCATGGGGAGGATAGATGACACTGCACGTTATCTTACTCGCAATCATATGATGCAAAATCTAGATTTCTACCCAAGTTTTTGGAACCCTTCTTGAATATTGAGCTTGATCAAGATTTATTTCCTGGTATTAATGCAAGATAAATGTGTTACCTATGGAAAGATTTTATTTGCTTTGCAGTTTACCGAATTCACTGGACATTTATCCAACATGAGCATATGATTTAGCAGTTATATTTTAAAATCCAGCTAGTCAATGCCTTATGTTCTTTCCCGTTATGCCCATTACAATATGCAAATAATTATTCAGGTAAAATGAAGGCCCCCCCCAGCTCATAGTGTACTTTTCTATGGTTATAACCAACTTGAACTTGACATCTTATCAAGGAATGACGAGTGTATTAAATTTTTGACTTGCCAAAAGTTCGAAGACTACATTTATTTTCTTCTCTCCTCACAAAGTAACAAATACAAAGAAAGGAGTTTTCTGGAAGTTCTACAGTTCTGTACAGTACACATAATAGCACAGAAGAGATGGTCTTAAAATTACACTAGATAAATTACAAAATCAGAGCAGAAACTAGTGCTGCTTTTAGTGTATTATCGGTTTCTTAGTAACTTACAAGGCTTCCAACATACTTGCCTGGGTATTAAATAAGAGACTGCAGACCTATTAAATAAAGCATCTTCAGTTCACACATTCTTCAGTTCACAGTACTGTCTTTTGAAATGTCCTAGACTGCTGACAGGGTTTTTAAAAAGCCACACTTTCAAATCCAACAACTGCTGGATGCAATAAGGTCCCCCTGTTGCATTTCAACAGCAGTTGCATAGACACACCCAAGGCAAACTCTGGCATACAAGGTGTACAAGACCAATATTAAGACTTCCAGCACCACTACCTTGCCTTTCCCTCACTCACAATTCAGTTTTCCCATTTAAATAGGAATGGAATGCATTCGGCTAGGGTTTGTCATTATGGCAGGCGGCACAACCCAAACCCCCTTTGCTCGCTGCTGTTCAAAGCTTGCAGGTTCACCAAAGAACACAGCACAGCCTATAGACACTTGGAAGAGTCTTGTGTAGATCTCAGATTTTAACAGGATGCACGAGCAACGGATGGATAAAAACAGGTGTGCCTTTCTTTTTGTTAACCTACACCGCTGAAAATAATTTCTGGGTGGGGATACTTGCTCATTTCTCTGTCCTCTCGCAGAAGTAGGGATCTTACGTCTTTAAAGCAGATAATTTAGCTGCAGAAGGAGAAGCACATACAAGACTGGAGCGTGCAACCAAAACAGAGGTATCTCTGTAGTGTGTCTGGAAAGTAGAAGCCCTTGTTAGAAGTAGTTTGTAGTTGCAGGTAAGAGAGCATAATTACTTTGTGTAAATCTCAATACAGATTCAAAAGGTTCCCATATACCTAAACCAGTAAGTTAGACTTTGAACACATTTATCCCCAGAATGATCACAACACCTCCTACCACCTATTAATTAACTATCCTTCTACCTGCCTTAGCAAATGTTCCGGAGGCCTGATGTCCGCATGTTAAACTTTCTTTCCAGCCACTGTTACCCTAAGGAACTGTTACTAGGATCTAAGTGAGGTTGCGGTTTCTAGGACACTGGAATGGTTTGCATGGTAATCCAAACTCCTTTCTAGAAGAAATGTCAGATTTTTCTATTGCTTAGACGAGGGAGAGGGAATTTGAGCTCTCCATATTTTGTTGAACTCCTGCCAGCATAGCCACTGATCAAGGATGATGGGAATTGTAGTCCAAGAGCATCTCAAGAGCCAAAGGTTCCCCGTCCCTGGTTTAGCCTTGGAAAGGACTTGTTCAGTAAGTGTGCAATCCTTGTCAAGCTACTGAAATGCCAGAGATCTCCCTTGAATACAAGAAAACAGTCAATGGATCCCATGGCATGGCTACTGAATCATCATCTTTGTCTTCTAGGAGTGCTAAGAAAAATATCGGATTCAAAATCCCCTGGATTCAGAAATGCCCACTTTTGTGCTCCCTTGCTTTCCAGTTAGCATTCTGAGGCAGTAGCTGAAGTAATTTTAACAAGATGGTTAATATTTGACTGTAAAAATGAGTCAACTGTGGCCATTTAGCCATCATTAGTAACACTTCATTGATATTACTGCTACTTACTTATCAATGCATAGAATCACAAACTCATCTGACCACGAGCCATTATGCTAACCACTTTTCAACTAAAGGGCACCTTTGGGACAGCTGGGAATTTTTGTTAACTACAATCTGCCTGTCACCAGCAAAAAGTACTACTAGAACCTATTGAAAAAAATTGTAGATTAAACTGAAGTACTTTGCAAATACATATTATTGCACACAGAAGACTTCAGGTCTCCCTTCGCTTTGTGGCTCCAGAGGGAGCCTAGAACACCCAGAACAACGAGCCCAGGGCCATTCCTGTTGCTGCTCCAGCAAGCATGCCAAGCGCCAGGTCCCCATCATTATCCCGATAGCGCTCTCGAATGATGACATGATTCGCAGGAGGGTGGCCATAAGGACCTGGAAAGAAGAACACCGTGGGATTTAAATAGAAATAAAACTTGAAACTTCTTGTTCCCTTTCATTGATCTCCTTAAAACTGAGAGGCCAACACATTCTGGACTCCATAAAAATGGAGAAAGGAAAGCCTTGCCGTTAATGTGGGCTAGATAGCTGGGTCTTTAAAAGTAAATGATTTTCAATGCCAGGGAACCTGAACGAACACACAGAGGAGGTAATGTGAAGGAAGACCGATAAAAGCTGTGGGTGATGTCTACGTCGTACTCAAGTAACTCAATCCACTCATTTTTACTGAGTCTACTCTGAGTATGACTAACACTGTATTTCACCCAGTGGCTACATTCAGATATCATGTTCCCCAAGGCAAGTGTGTACACACACACACACACACACACACACACACACACACACACAAATATGGCTCATTGCTGATCCTCTATAATGTGGTTTGGGCAGGGCAGTCCAACATGTGTGTGACCCAAGGGCCGCCTGTAGCCCTCAAGGCATTTTTGGACAGCCCTTGACAACATTTGGCACTCCCACACCACAGCCCTTGCACTGCCTTCCCAAAACTGGGTAACCGAGGCACTAGGCCAGGCATGTCCAAAGTCCATGTCTAATCCGGCCCGCTGGTCGGTTTAATCTGGCCCCTGTGGCAGTTTATTTCCTGGAGTAAAATCCTAAAAAAACCTTAACAACTTCAGTCCTAAAAAAACTTTGGTTGGCCCTTTGGTCGGCCCTCACGGCCCTTCACTTCATCAAATCTGGCCCTCTTTGAAAAAAGTTTGGAAAGTGCTAACTAGGCTTTGGAAAGGAGGCATGAGGGTTTGGCAGAGTCCCAGAGTCCTTCACCCTCCTTTCCCAAAGCCAAGTTAGCACTTTCCCAGCTTTGGGTAGGAGGTAGGAGGCCTCTAGGACCCTGCCAGAGCCTTACGCCTCCTTCCCAGAGCCTGGCATCTTGTTTAGCTGGCTTCAGGAAGGCAGCGTGTTGGCTGAGGTGGTGTCAAACTTTGGCCTCACTCCCCCTCTTGCGGCCCACTTGGTATGAAAAGTTGGAGCACCGTGGTTTAAAGGATCACATCTCAACGCTTGTTATTGTGAGGGCACAAACCACTCATGCCAAAGAACAGGAAGTCAGGCCAGTCAAACCATAAGGCCACATTCAAACACAATACAATCCATAAAGCAGCTGTCATGTCACAGAAGCATATGATACAGGATAATTAATCAAACGTTTTTTGTCTTATACATAGTTTCGCAGTAGCACAGGCTGACCTAATAATGGGTTGAGAACTCACACGCGGGTTTCTTTGCCCATCAGAAGTGACAGTGTAAGAATACGCCAACCTTTAATGGAGGGATGGGGAATCTGCGGCCCTTGAGATGTTGCTGGACTACAGTTCCCATTGCCATGACTACTGGCCATATTGACTGAGACTGATGAGAGTTGAAGTCCCAGAAACATCTAGAGAGCCACAAATTCCCCAGTACAGATTTAATTACAATCTGGCACTGAAACTCCCTCAGTAACCTGAGCATGGGCATATTTTATGACCATAACTGACTTAAGCAATTAAATATGGCATATTTCTGATACAAGCAAGCAGCAATGGAAGCCAAAAATACTCAGCAGTGCAAACCTTTACATGTTTACTCAGGAGTAAGTCCCACTAAATTTGTGGAGTATCTGAAAAACTATGATATATTTGTGGAATATCTGAAAAACAACTAAGTGCATTGGTAGGGTTAACTTAAATCAAGCAGTTAAAAGTACTGTTAAGATTAATTGTAGAATAATTCAAAAATGGAGTAAAGTAGAAAATGCAGTGTTAAAAATTTAAGTAAGAGAAGACACCAAAAAAGGGGGAACGGGAATTTGTATTGGAAGAACGGTATTGTAAAATCTGTATTTGTAAATTCTTGAATATTGATTTCTTAATTTAGGGTTCAAAAACACAGGGGTCATCTTATACATGAGGGAGTCTTATAAACGAAAAAATATGGCAAATGCATTATATACTGCAGAAATGGTAATTTTAGGGTATTTATTTATTTATTCATTTATTGTTGAGTAATAAAATACCTTACTACCAAGGGGGAGGGCGTTGTGTGGGGAAAATACTGAATGCAAAACCAAACTGCAGAGTTCCGAATGTACTAAATCAAGTCATAGAAGAATAAATATTACCAGTTACCTTGGTTTGGATATTGATAGGGGATTGCATACGTCTGTCCATTAGAAGTAAAGAAGACCTGAGCCCCGGGTGGTGGATATGCGCCATTGTACTGTGGGTAGCCATAAACCTGATGACATTGAGAACAATTGTTAGCAGTGTACATTGGAACCAAACATTCCTGAGTGCGGCATCCCATTCTCTTTAACTACAAGGCTTTTTGCTTGAAACTGAAGAGGACACCTATACAATACGCCATGCTGTGATGGAAGATAGGGCAAGGGTTTAAGACCTCTTTTAAAACTAGACACAGGGAACAGACTTCATCTGCTGAACAGCTCAAGCAAACGGGTGCTGCCTGACATCACCAGCTCAGGTATGATGCACCATCTGCTTCTTCAGAACAGGTGAAACCTGCCAGCTAAACTTTATGCATAGGTCACCTCACAAAATGCCCAGTTTTAAGCAACTTGCACTAACCAAACTCTCCTTATATCATGTTTCCCATAGCTTACCTCAGGCGATGGTGTTGCATAAGCCGTGTACGGAGGAGGAGACGAGGAAATTGTATTGTCGTCATACATCACTTCCGAACCAATATAGGCCTGGACATGTTAACATAAAACACAGAAGCAGCTGTTCAAATTCTTCAGTTGCAATCACTGCAGATGGGAGCAGGATTGGATAAATGGAGCACTCAATAGGAAATTGAAATGAGGTTAGCATCTTTGGGAAATGCTGAGTTGTTGACTTACTGTACAAAATAGCATTACTGATCAACAATACTTAAACTGAGGAATATAACGCACAATGCAGGGCAAAATGGAAAAGTGCAGCCTTCCCATTCTGTTCCATGTCAGGTAGGTGAGAAATGGGAAGAACATCAGACACAAGGCAAAGTGGAAAGAAGATGCCACTGTCGGAGGCAGAGGGAGAACATACCAAAATTACCAAGTTCTTAAAATTTCTCTGTGTTCTCTTTCCCTGCTCTCCAGCAGATGGCTTTGCTTCTAGCACACGAAAGGATTATTATTTTTGTTCACCCTGTGGATATGCGGCAGAAGAACCATGATGCCACTTTTATGTTCCGCAGAAGACAGCAGCAACCCTGACACAGATGGCTTTGTGGATGATCACCAACAGCCACATTGTGTTTTTGTTCAAGCTGCAAAGAGCCCTGTTGAGTTGGCTTGACTTGCTCTCGTACCTTTTTAAGGATCAAGGGAGGGAGCTGGGACAGGTCTGCAGCAGAGATGAGAAAGCACCAAAGGACAACACTTCTTGGACTACAGGGCCAGAAATGCATAGCAATTTCCAGCAGCCCTGCTGGATTCTTTTCTGATTCCAGGAAAGAGCACGATGACAAGGGTGTGTGCCTGTGTATTAAGCAGAATCAGAGGCTGCAGCTTGTCTGCTCCCCTGGGAAAGCTACTTGCTCCAGGCATGCTAGGCGAGTGGCAAAGGGCACCTTGGAAGCGTTACGCATCATGTTGTGCGTAATATTTGACTTTTGTTCATTTCTGAACAAAAGATTCCTTCCTAAAGATTCCTTCACTGGCTAACATGATCAAGAAATGGATCATACAAGTTGGGCCTGTGATGATGATAGGAATAAGGCCAGATGACCACTGTAAGAACAGGATGCTGAACTACAAGGAGGCTTTTGTTTGATGAAGCAGGTTCTTACTAAGCTTTCTATGCACTTCCTACGCTTACTCATTCCATCAGAACAAGGGAAGTGTGGGCCAAGGTACTAGCCACACAAAAAAGGTACTCAAAAAAGAAATCTAAATGGAAGGCTATTTCTCGCAATGCTACTATTGCAAACACACACACACACATACACAAAACCCTACTTACCCCATTTGTTCTGGCATCCTGGAGAGCAATTTTCCAAGCTCTGTATAAAATATGAAGCAAACAGTGTAAAAAAACAAAAGCATAATGGTGGAAGGATCACTAATATAAATTGTACATCCATGTTAACAAGTTTAGGAAAAAAATTGTAGCAACTTTTGTGACTATATAAACCTGGCAAGACTCACAGCATTCATAAGGGGACAATCAGACCAGAAATTATTAAAAGAAGGGAGGTGCGCTAAAGAGTATATGAAAAAACATTGTTCTGGAGTAAGTATATCGGTATGTAATGAATGATGCGTTACAGGTTAAAGAAAAGAAAAATGGTGTAAAAAAGTACAAAGATGGAAGTAATCTACACTAGACACAACAATTTAGTAAGAGTAAAAATTTTGAGGTCTTAGAACAAAGGAATGAAGTCAATATGTGTATATGTATGTAATGACTAGATTAGAATGATGATATGGTTTTATTTGTAGATGTGTGCTTTTTCTTTTCTTTTTTCTTTTTTGTTTTCTTTTTTGTGTTCTGTTTTTCTTTCTTGTTTGTATGGTATTATTTTGGATTCAATGTTTGTAATTTTTCTTATAATTTTGCATCAGATTGAAAATAAAATAAAAGATTTTTTTAAAAGAAAAAAATTGTAGCAACTATTTGTGGTGAAACTACATGGGAGGAGCATGATTAGAAGACCTAGTGTATTTTTATTATACAAAAAAAGTAGCTATGGTTGGGAATACAATTGCAGAGGGAAAGAGTCTAACTAATGTTTTTGGATTTGGGTCACAGTGTTTCCTCCCTTTCTCAATCCAAACTGGCTACTGAAGTGAAAAATAGCTGAGTTCAATGTCCTGAATCCATGTCTTCCCCTCAAGGACTAACAGCAAGCTTGGGGTACAATTAAAGCCAGGGAGCAAAGGGTTAAATCTCTCCAATCTAGCCACAAGACGTAGCCAGAAAGAAACCTTGGCTACAAGCTGTGGTTATGGAGGAGAAAGCTTCAACCACAAGCCTGGGTTCAGGCAACATGCTAAGCTGAAGGACCAGGAAGGAGCAAAGTGCCTGCATTGTCCCCCAGTGCCCACAAGTTTGGCTTAATGTCATGGTTTGGCTTAGCACTACATGCAAATGCAGCAAAACAAATCAGGGTTTGCTGTTACATGCGAATGCAGACCATGTGTAGCCTGATGCTCAATCTGACGAGTCACTAGCCTAGAAAATAATCTGACCAGCAACAACAATTCCCTTTATCAGTATGCAAGAATAAAATATCCCCAAAGACATAAATCCTTGAAAGGCTATTAATAAGTGGAGGGAAATTGAACCATCTGTTAATAGGTGATAATCTGGAAAGGAAAAATCAAAGATGCTCAGCTAAAGTCCTGGTGTGAAGCTGCCATTACACTCCCCCACTTTCAAAAGTGATGGGGAAAGTTAGTTATCGGACCATGATAATTAGCTCAAACATCTGCTTTGGGAAGTGAGCTAAGACGTGGGTCTGCTTCTTGCAGTTGGGAGAGTTGCAACTGTTTTGCATAGCAACTCATTCAAGAACATATAACCCACTGCCGCCCATTATGCACACATGTCACTCTTTCAGAAGGGAATCAGAGTTGGAAGAGACCACAAGGGCCATCGAGTCCAACCCCCTGCCAAGCAGGAAACACCATCAGAGCACTCCTGACATATGGTTGTCAAGCCTCTGCTTAAAGACCTCCAAAGAAGAAGACTCCACCACACTCCTTGGCAGCAAATTCCACTGTCGAACAGCTCTTACTGTCAGGAAGTTCTTCCTAATGTTTAGGTGGAATCTTCTTTCTTGTAGTTTGGAACCATTGCTCCGTGTCCGCTTCTCTGGAGCAGCAGAAAACAACCTTTCTCCCTCCTCTATGTGACATCCTTTTATATATTTGAACATGGCTATCATATCACCCCTTAACCTCCTCTTCTCCAGGCTAAACATGCCCAGCTCCCTTAGCCGTTCCTCATAAGGCATCGTTTCCAGGCCTTTGACCATTTTGGTTGCCCTCCTCTGGACACGTTCCAGTTTGTCAGTGTCCTTCTTGAACTGTGGTGCCCAGAACTAGACACAGTACTCCAGGTGAGGTCTGACCAGAGCAGAATACAGTGGCACTATTACTTCCCTTGATCTAGATGCTATACTCCTATTGATGCAGCCCAGAATTGCATTGGCTTTTTTAGCTGCCGCGTCACACTGTTGGCTCATGTCAAGTTTGTGGTCAACCAAGACTCCTAGATCCTTTTCACATGTACTGCTCTCAAGCCAAGTGTCACCCATCTTGTATTTGTGCCTCTCATTTTTTTCCCCTTTTATTTTCAAGTAAGCAGAAGAAACTCACAAGCAGTCATCAGCACTTTCTGCACAGAGGTTGAGCACTTTCCCATCACGGCAAATGATCTGCAGCAAGCAATCCCTAGGCTTCCCCTCTGGAGGCTGGAAACCTGCCCAAGAGAAAGGCAAAGTAAAAGAATGGTACTTTAGCTCCACATGGCACAAAGCTAAATGCGTAATTCACTTTTAAACTTAGATCCTTCAAAGAGGCTTGAGTAGGCACATACGATGGGAAGCCTGATTCAGCAACTAAAGCAGAATCCTAAGCTTGACAAACGGAGGAGACACACCCAAGCTCCACTTTATTTAAGGTATGTCAACAAAGCCTTTACTGCAAAAAGGAAGACCTAGAGGTGCAAGGCTGTGCTGCAAGTTTCCAGGTCTTTCAATTGCCCATAGGAAGTGGCAAAAGGGGGTTTGCCTAAACTTCATTCCCATTACAGCTGGGAAACGAGAAGTGCTTGCAGAGGAGAACTAATGACAGCTGCTGTGTCAGTATAGAGATCTACAGCAATTGCTGTAGACTGCTTATAATTTCTGGCATTGCTTGATTACAAAAGCAGGAGAAAAGGAATGTACATGTGCCATGCAAGGTCCCAGCTAGTGCAACTATTCAAGACACTGATGCCAGAAAGTATCCCCAAGGATGCCTTACCTTCTATATACCCTGCCCAGGCATGGCAATCTGAGGAAAAGATACTCCCAGAAGCGCCAAAAGTTCTTGAGATTGGTCTTATGTCTACTATGACCAGGGCTTTTAGTGTGGCAGCGGGTGCCCTTTGAAATGTACTTCCAATGAACACCAGGCAGGCACCTACAATATTGGCACCTAAGTGTAAAATTTTCTTTTTTACCCAGGCTTTCCCTGAGGTGGTCCAATTATGCTGACATACTAATCAGATCTACTGATCTATGATGCATTCTATTTAAGTTTGATCAATGTGGTTTTATCATTGCTTTCATGTTGTTCACTGTCATAATATTTTGCAATGTTGGTGACATAATTCTTTTTTGCAGATAACTAGAATAAAATAAAATAAGCAGCTTTACAAATAAGCTCCCTTCTCCCCTGCAAAAGACAAAACAAAAATATGCCAGTTATGTCCTGAGAAGCGGCAATGGGGATCCTCAGCATTTATGTGAAACCAAGTAGAATAAGGTTGTAATTCACTGCATGTATGGGTGCAGTGGAAATGTGCATAGTGCCACATTTATACCATCACTGGTCATAGTTTAGCACAGGCATAGGCAAACTCGGCCCTCCAGATGTTTTGAGACTACAGTTCCCATCGCCCCTGACCACTGGTCCTGTTAGCTGTGGATGATGGGAGTTGTATTCCCAAAACATCTGGAGGGCCGAGTTTGCCTATGCCTGGTTTAGCACTGTGAGAAATGGCTTTGTGAATTTAGAACCAAGTCTACATAGAGTGGTAAGTCCTTCATATTTGTATTACAGGTGGCACCGAGCAGGTGTATGTATGCAGAGGGTGGGAAAGTTCAAATAAAAAGAAGATATTCGCACCTCGGCATTCATTTCCCACTCTGACGTTGATGCAGTCAACTTTCATGTGAATTCGATCCTCTAGATCCTGCCGATGTTGGTCATCATAGAATAACAAATGGCCATGAGCCCACAGATCAAACCAGTTCTTCTTCCAGCGCCTTAATATAGTACCTAAAAGGAACAGGGATCAATTGGTTTTTCAGAGGTCTAACTAAACAGTATCAAATTCCACATTGATTAGGTTGCTAGATATTTGTTTTGCTTTCAGTGATCATGCTTGAAATGCTCTTAAACCAGAGTTCTCTGAATCTCTAACAGAAGTAGCAAAGGCAATTAATGTCAAGGAAAAAGCTCCTATTTCTACTTCATAGCAACTATTTGATTTATTCTGACAAACCTTTAGCCAGACATCAGGCAACCAAAGAACCAAGCAGACATCTTTTTATTCATTTGGTGGCCAAAAATACTGCCTTTAAGGAATTTTGCATAAAACATTGTTTGTTTTATGTTACCACAGCATGAAATTCACACACATATATACATAAAGTCCAAATATGATTTGTGTTTTTGCCATATTTTTCTGAAATAGACATGCTGAGCTAAGCCATGATCAGCATGAATGAACAAGACTGTAGCTACTCAGAGCAAAAACTGAAGAAGCTTCACTCCTCCCCAGACGCTGCTTCTGTTTTGCTATCCAGAGCTAAGCCATGATTTTGCTTAACATTGCATCCAAACCTGGGCTCATGGTTTGTATCGCTGAAAAAAACCACAAACTTTAGTCAAGGCTGTCATTTTTGCTCCAGGCATCAACATGCTTGCTTGTCCCGAGCCATTGCTTGCCTTAGCGTTGCATGCAAACAGAGTCATACTTTAATTCCAAACTACAGTGGTACCTCGGGTTAAGTACTTAATTCGCTCCCCAAGTAAGGACTGGTGTACCTAGGCTGGAAGAAGGTTTCTGAGACAAACTGTGCCTCTAGTGACAACAATGGGCCAATGAATATCCCTGTCTTCAGTGTGTTTCTAGTGTGATTTTTTTAACAACATTTTTATATAATACAAAACACTAATTTGTCCCCCTGAGACCTTGGGAATATAAACACAAATAAATGTTCACACTAAAGATAAGGGGAGCAAAATCAATACAGTGGTACCTCGGGTTAAGTACTTAATTTGTTCCGGAGGTCCGTACTTAACCTGAAACTGTTCTTAACCTGAAGCACCACTTTAGCTAATGGGGCCTCCCGTTGCCGCCGCGCCGCCGGAGCACGATTTCTGTTTTCATCCTGAAGCAACGTTCTTAACCCGAGGTACTATTTCTGGGTTAGCGGAGTCTGTAACCTGAAGCGTATGTAACCCGAGGTACCACTGTACACAGAATTGTACACTGTACACTAGAATTGGATTTCTGGTGTTTTGTTTTAATTCAACACAGCTAATTTAATCCAAGCAGAAGCGGGGTAGGGAGAAGGTTCCTGATTCCGAGTGTCATTCTTCCCATGAAGTTCAGAATAATCTGCCTGTGGGATATCAGCACAGGAGGAAAAACTCTCTCCCACTGCTCATGCTCAGGTCAAATTGTCAGCCTCAGTGGCTGCACATCACAGAAAATTTGATAAGATCCAGTCATGGATTTTCTACATAATGTGTTGCTTGGCACCGAAACAAGTCAGGGAGGGGGAGAGAGAGAGAGAGAGAGAGCTGACAGAATCCATTACTCACTTTGCCGGAGCAGCCATCCACTTTTCACCAGCGCCATCTTCAAACACTAGGGAGAAAAGAAGGGCACCAGTGTGATGATACAGAAGGACTTTCTCTGTCTCTCTTTTTCTCCAAATGAGAGACAGGCTTCCTTACAAGGCAGAGGGTAGGGTATGTCTGTGTCTCTTGTGTTTAAAGTATATGGGAGGTGGCAGTCTCCAGACATACTATACAGGGGTAGCAAAGCTGGTGCTTTCCATATGTGGTGGACTGCTATCAGTATGGCTAATGATCAGGGGTGATGGGAGTTGTAGTTAAAACATCTGGAGGGCACCATGTTAACTACCCCTCTTATAATTAATTGGAGCTGCAGGTTGATCCTTTCCAGGTTTACTCCAAAAGAAATCCCAATGAGCTCAACAATACTAATGAAGCATGCCTGGGATTGCAGGTTCAATTGGAGGGGAAGCTACTCTGTGGGCCAATATAGCTGATAAGATACCAAAAAGCGATTCAATTACAGAAAGAAAGGGACTTGCAGTGAGAGACCAAATGCACATTTATTTACAGATAAAGGATTAAGGGAAAAAATCTTAAATCTTCCCATGAAGTTCAGAATAATCTTTCCAGGAAGTAAATCCCATGGGACTTGCATCCACATTAACACATTTTTAAAAATTGTTCTAGGAATCAAAGTTCAGCTGCTGTGTTTACTATGTACATGAAAAGCTCTCTCTCTTGTTATGCACTGCATACCACATTTTCTCACAAATAATGAAAATAGCTGAAAATACAGTACTGGTTGTTTTTTGCCCACTGTACTAGGTTTAAAAAGCCACTACTGTGATTATGAGATTGTTTTGTGAGGGCTTGAGCTTGTCCATAGGAGTGTATGGATTTCCACTAGGCAGAGCCAGGCCATGGATCCATCTAGCTCAGTAATGTCTACAGGGTCTGGCAGCAGTTCTCCGGGGTTTCAGCCAAAAGTCTTTCCCACCTCTGCACGGAGATGCCAGAGATTTTTCTCATATAAGGTGTGGGCTCCACCACTGAATTACGGCCCTTCTTACTGAGAGTCTCCAGCAGGATTGTTGGATTGGGTCCTGCTACTAGAGGTTGTTTTCACCAGGAGATGCCAGGGACCAAGGCTGCAATCCTATACACACTTATCTGGGAGGGG
Source organism: Podarcis raffonei (assembly GCF_027172205.1). Lineage (NCBI taxonomy): Eukaryota > Metazoa > Chordata > Lepidosauria > Squamata > Lacertidae > Podarcis > Podarcis raffonei. The sequence goes on along the minus strand of NC_070606.1, from coordinate 61,068,967 downwards.
CAGAGCAGTCCAAACTGCCTCCGTGCTGAGCAGAGGGCCCTGCCAGCTAAGCTGGCTTCCCGCTGACAACAGAGTGATGCAAGCAGCATTCCCGTGGCAGGGCACTCCCCCTTCCCCCAGCCAAATGGTCAGGTGGGCGTGCTGTCATGAGGAAATGACGCCACACCAAATAAATAAATCACATCTTCACTGTTACTCTAATCTGGAGACAAAGCTACCAAAGCAGTTCCCACCCTGCCATATTCTGTCCATATTTCAGCAGCACTTTCACACGCCGCCCAATTAAATGTGGTACAACCCAAGCTAGAAAAGAGAGCTCGACATCCCAAAGTGTGGTTTTTAGAGCAAAAATGACATCATCACCATTTAATTAAAAGCAGCAGTTTGACGATGAAACCATCTGTAGAGATGATGCTTTTGTTTTCTAGCAGGCCTCCCATGTCCTGAAAGCTGTCAATGTCCCCACCCCACCTCCAGTATGTTTAGTGAATGTGTTGCCCACCAAAGAATCCTGGAAAGCTTTGTTTACCCCCCTCACTGAACTACAATTCTCAGCACCCATAAACTATGGTTCTCAGGTTGTTGTTTTTTGATGAGGTGGGGGGGTGCTATTATACTACAAAGTACTTTATCGGCTTATTTTGTGCTCCTCGCACACAGGGGTCTATTTGACGAGGATCCTGAATTACATTCTGCTGTAAATTCCAGAATTAATCCACACTGCATCTTGAAAGCACAATTGTGATAGGAGGGCGACTTTGAAAGGCGTTCTCTCATAGCCGTCAACGTTTCCCCTTTTTTTAAGGGAAATTCCCTTATTTCGAATAGGATTCCTCGCAAGAAAAGGGAAAAGTTGACAGCTATGCGTTATCTTAAGAGCCCGCCACTCCACCCCAAAAAGGGCTTCGCTGACTGCCACTCAGACGACCTCCGCCCTGACTGAGCCCCCTTCTCCTCCGACGCTAAGATGGAAAAAGCAAAAAGAAAGCAGGAAGTAGAAGCACCTCAAGAAGCAAGCGGAGCGCTTCTCCGAGGAGGATAAAAGGCGAGGACAGCGACCTAGACTGCGTGCACTTGTTACAGTCCTGGGGATTACAAAACACGGTGGCCTGACCTCGTTGGATTTGACCCCTGCTCGCCCAGACAAGCTGTAGCCGCCGGACCAGCTGCCCGCCCTCCGTCCCCGGCCCACTGCAAGATCCACACACCGCGCGCCGCCGCCCTTCGCTCTTTCCCGGGCAGAGGGGGAAACGAGCCCCGGCCCAGCCTACCTGTTACGCCTGGAAGCGACCGCGCGAGCCCCAACAATCCTCGCTTTCTTCTTATTCTTCCTTGTTGCTAAAAGGAGATCCAAGATCGCGCGCCCCACCCCGCCCTCGTCTGACGCCAGACGGGTCCTATGATCAACCGCGTCACTCAATGTCTACTGCTCATGCCCGCAAGGGTAGATGGGAGTTGTAGTTTCTCAGAGCGGAAGGAGACGGCAGGGCAAATGTTTCATTAAAAAAATTCTGTATCAGCGTTCCCGCAGGTTTCCTCCGCCCCTATTACGTCTGGGTCAGTTCTGGAACAGTCCCTCCCCAGCATGCCAAAAACCGAAACTGCAGTTATGTATATTTATATACAAATATCTAGATAAGGCGAAGCGTAAAGCGATATGGAAATATGGAATTGTGCGCGGTAGGCGGCCCGATCCTATGGAAATGCGCTCGCAAGTAAAGCCCGCTTGTTTTAATCGGGGGCTGTCCCCTGGTGTTTAGGAGTAGGGATGCAGGAAGCTTTAACCTTCCAGATGTTGGTGGACTACAGCTCCCATCTTCTCCCACTACTGGCCATACTGATGGTTGGAATTCAACATCTGCGTGGCCACAACTCTCCCACCTCCCCTGCACACCTGATTTAGGATTGCAGCCTTCGGCACATAGTTGGAGGTGCCAATCTTGGCAGCGTCGTGCTTGTTGGAAGAAGTAGGATATCTAATACCTTCCAAGCAAGCAGGTATGCTGAAGTTTTGGTGTCAACCTCATCTTAAAGTACTATCACAAAATAGCAAAAGTTGCATGTACATGTAGTCTCTGAATAGATACAACATATTACTGTGTTTCTCACTCCAGATGGGTTGTACACTTTTCTATTCAAATAATGTTCATGAAGTACTATTATAATCATGAAATACTACTATTATAAAAAGTATTGTGACACCTTAAATACAAACTTCAAATCTTTAATTTCTTGAAACAACCCTGAGATCTGCGGGTATAGGTGGTATACAAATTTAATAATAATAAATAATAATAAAATCTTTCATGACTTCATATTGGCCCACTTGGGAGAAAACAATAGTGATTGAATCTGTGGTTGACATATGGGAGGGAAATTTCCCTTGCCAAAGTGCTTTTAAAGCAAAATGTTTCGGCTCTGGTTTTGAAGGGGGGGTAGAGTAATTACATAATTATTTTTTGCTTTTGTCCGACAACAAAACAATCCAAGGAAACACAAGGGAGAGGATTTAGTTTTTGTCTGAAATGCAACACACACCACAAACTGTTAAAACTATTCTAAGATCCAGGAAAGCTAGCACATGCGAACAAGGCTTGCTGGATCAGGGCCTATGGAAATAGCATGCAGATATGCATCCTTTTGCATAAGTCATAAACCAAGAACAATGAGATACCATAACATCCTAGAATGAAAACCTAAGTTTGAGTTTAAATATCACATATAAACTTTGCCTAAGATTCTTTATTCACAGTAATGTCCCCAACAATATTTCAAGAAATACGAGAGAATTTTTCTTTATTTTTCATAAATTTAAGAAATAACTTCACAATAAATAATTCAACTCTAAATCTCCAGTACAAGAAGGACAGTTCACCACACAGTAAAGTATGCTTAGGTACACTGATATCAGTGGGGTTAAATATGCTGGAAATATGGGTTGTGAATAAGGCTGTGCTTCAGGACCAATGACTGCTACAAAAAAGGCAGCTCCCATTTCTCAGCAGCATGTCCCAGATGCAACATCCAGGAAATTCTGATGAAATTAAATTACTGCCACCACTGCCAAAGGCAGCAAGCAAATATGATATTGCCAAATAAATCATGAAACAATGCTGAAAATGAATAAAATGAAATGACCTGTTTTTCATGCACACCCAAATGTGTGAAAGGTAGGGGACCACCACAGAGAAAGTAAGGTATGTTCCTTCTCACTTCCTTAATATGATTTGTATGAAAGATATTAAAACATTATTGATTTGAATGCTCTCATATTCTCTTTGTTATGCAGAATGCCTAAACATATTTTATTGGTTAAGAATGGCAGTTACAAATAGATAAGATTTATAAATGCATACATGTGTGTGAGGTGGTTTTTTGTTACAGAACAGTAAGATGCACAGTTCTGCAGTGCATTTTCTGAAGACACACACCTGTTTCCTTTCAGCAACTTCCAGAAGGCAAGTTGTGTTAAACCAATGAAGAGTCTTGGGGCACCTTAAAAACTAACATTATTATGTTATGCTATATTATTATGTAAACATTTGTGTATTAGAGTTGACTTCATCAGAATCCCCTTTTCACATTTGTTCGGGCATTTGCCCCAACTAACAAATGCTGAATTCGTGGACAGTGGGATATATGCAAGCCCTGTGCCCAACACCCCACCTCAATGCTTCTCTGCTCAGCGCTCAATCTATCCCACGCTGAGCACAGAAGTTCTGCAGGGGTCTTTTATTTGCACTGATTTCAATGTGAGTAGAAAACTCTTCGTGATTTAGGAACCCAATAAAACCCTTTCCCCCGTTTACAATTTTAGCCTTCTGGCGCCCTCCTTATCCGCCATCTAACTATTAAACTGTATTATGGGCAATCATTACCGTACAGGAATGAGTCACCTTGGCTCCAAAACAACACCAGAAATAGTTATGCAAGCATGTCCTCTCAGGAAGGTGGCTGGCTGCCATGAGCATCTCTTTGTGCTCTTAATCAATATTGGGATAGCTACCCGGCTCCAACATTTTAAAAAACTCCCTGGTCTCAAAATATGCAGTGCAAAAGAATGCAGACTGTGTTTAATGGATTGTGTAGTTTAAGTTTTAACTGACTGCATTGCAGCGTTTTATTTTGATTGTGAACCACCATTGTTTCTTTCTCCAACTGCACAGCCTCCATGAGAGAAACAGGTAGTGGAAGGGAGGAGCAGGACAGGCTCCTGAAGTGATTGTAACCCCGGAAATTTCCCCCTGTCCTCTGTCTTGTACGCCTTATACATTTATTAGGCCAACCAAAATAACACAGAATTGCACGCAAGCTTTCGAGTTCTGCAAGGGGAACTGCCCAAGCTCAATTCCCGAGCATGTCGAGGAAGGGCGGACAAACGCTGCCAGTCAGTGCAGACAACACCGAGCTACATAGGCCATCAGCCTGCCTCGGGATAAGCAGCTTCCTCTCTTCCCCACTCCCGCTCTGATGGTCCAAGACAATATTGAGCATGTGCCTTACAGGTGCAAATGACCCTGAGAAAGCGTGCGCGCGCGCGCGCCTCCAGCCTCCTACACGTGACCAGCCCTGAGGCCACCTAAACAAATAGCAATTAAAAAAACAAAACAGCCGTCGACTCCTTTGCTTCTTTTGCAGTTTGAGGGGGCGGGAGGGGGTAGAACAGCAAGGCGCGACGGCTCCTGCGACCACGTGAGAGGGAGCCGCGGCAGCGAAGGAGCCTTTCTCCCCCCGCACGTGACAGCGGCTTTCTGCTCGCTTTGGGGGGCTTCAGGCGCGCGCGGCTCTCGTCGCCGCCACCGCCGTCCATCCTCTGCACCCAGCCGACGGGCGGATGTGACGTTTTGGGCCGCTAGGTTGCTGCGCAGTTCTCTGGAAGAGAGAGAGAGAGAGCGAGAGAGAGACGGGAAGGCGCAGCCAGGAAGGGCTCGTAGTTGTGGTAGCGGCAGCTCCAGGCGGCACTAACACACATACACACCCCGCCCAGGCTTGGCACCCTCCCGCCTCAGGCCCCGAGAGCGAGAGAGCGACAGCCGGGCCGGGGCCGCCGCCGCGACGAAGCGCCGCAGTCTGGTAAGCGAAGGAGCGGGCGCCCCCCCCCGCAGCCCCTGCCCTGAGGGGAGGCCGAGGTGGTCGGCCGTCCTTGTACCTGCAGCTCCCGGCCTCTGCAGGCTTTCGGGGCCGCGGCCAGAACAGCTGCCCGGCGGGCTCCCTCCCCTCGGCTGGCCTAGTCACTCCCCGGCGGCGCCGCAGTCAGTCCCTTGCAAGGCCCCGGGCGAGGGATGCTTGGCCGAGGCAAGGCCGGGGCCGCAGACTCGCGCCCGCGGGCGACCTGCAGCAGCTCTGCTCCTCGCGTTTTCCGGGGGCGATCAGCCGCTTTCGTTTCTTCGCATATTCCCCCCCCCTTCTCCTTTCCCTTTTTGCACCTAGCCGTGCTGCTGAAAGGCGATGCTTTGCGGGCGCCTTAACTCTCCCCAGTCTTTCTCCTTCTATTTTGTGCTGGGGGAGGGGGGAGAGGTCACTTTAAAGGCTTTTCTCGGCCTAGCTTTAGAAGCGGGGGCGGCTGCGTCTCTTGCACAGAAAAGGATCTGCCCAATTGCCCTGGAATTCCTTGGGCCGCTTACTTTTCCCCGACGCTCCGCGGTGACAAAGAAAACGGCGTTTTAGGATTTAAACCGGTTTGCGCTTATTGGAGGCGGTCTCTGAGAGAGACGATCGCGCCCGTTATACCTATCGGCTGTGGCTTTCAAGGCTCAGTCTTGAATAACGTGGGTGGGCTTCGTGGGTCTCGCGTGTTTAATGGCAGCAGGCCTGTCTGTGCACGCTGACATGGAGGTAGCTTCCACTGAAAGCAGTTGATGGCTTTTTAACATAGACATGTGGACCAGATTGCACGGCTATTTTCTTATCACCCTACGGTGCCACTTAATGCTTCCAAATAAACATGCAGGATTGGGCTGCCCATCACTTCATTTTAGGCATATGTTGTATATGCACATTCTGAGTATGTTTCGGAGCAGTTTGCCAAAGAGGTTCAAGTGTCCTTGCAATATGTCACTGGCTAACTTGTTTAAAGCAGGTCCAAGTCTTGTCTTAGCAGCCATGTTCCTTAAACTGGATCCTTTAAATATCTGTTGGACCTTAGTTTCCATATTTGGGTATACCAATTCAGGTTGCATATGTGCACAGATAAGGCAGATCATCCTTGAAATGGCTCTAAGTCCAAAAATCAAATACAGACTATACATAATGATACCCTCATGATGCTTTCCTTAATTTTTTTAATCCAACTTGCTCTATAGTTATCTCTATAATAAAAATAGAACACTTGAAGGCCTTTTAGACTGATTTGCAGTAGACTGGTATCACTTGTTTAAAATACTTTTTAATGACATTATAAGCCAAAGAATATGTTTGTGTTGTCTGTTTTAATTATTATCAAGTGTGGTTTGAGAGTTTCCTTAATAACAATATTTGGCTCTTGTCTGTTCATCTTAATCTAATCTCTAGGATTTAAACCATATAGTAATGGAGAAACATTGCTGCCATGTGTGCTGCCTTGATTTTAACCTTACTCTGAAAGGGATAGATTGGAGTTTGCTTTGTTTTTTGAATACAAGCTAACAGGCAGACAATTAAAGTGTCCTCACATCTGGCATTTGAGCTTTTCTTTTTCTATATTTGTGCTATCTATATCATGCTTGAATAAACGAAATGCCTTATATTACAACTTAGCATGTCATTGTCATAACCCTGAGCAGTAACTCATTTGTTTCTGTTAGTTGTTTTTCACTATGACTATACCCTTTCCAGCTGTTTCTGCTACAGTTTTCCTTTTTGTCAATTCTCTGGCCATTTGCATTCAGTTCCAACTTCTAGGCAGCAGAATATTACTGTTTTTAGTTTTGTGGTCAGCGGAGCAGTCAACCTGATTTTCTTGATTTTGGCCTGATTAGGAACCAGGTTATCTGATTTGGAACCAGAACCCACCTGCAGTTGTCAGCCAACTTGGGCTTTAAGACCATCTTCTGAGGCCCTGCTCTCTATCTTGTCAATAAAAGAAGTAATGATTAATACCAAGGACCAGATTCTTGATGGTGGCCACATATTTGTGGAATTACCTTGCTCAGAAAATACTTGTGGCCTGATTATTGAAACTTCTAAAGAGAAAACTTGGCCATTTTTATTTCATTCTGTATTTTAAATTAATTGGTATTGTTTATTTTAAAGAGATAATGTAATGTGGCTTTAATATGATGGTTTCATATGTTATGTTTCCACTGAGAAACTTTGTACACTGCATTGTGAATGTCATTGTGTACTGAAAGTAAAGTTTTGAAATTCTTTTAACTAATGTTTCTTCCCTATAATTTTCCCCATCTTTCAAGACCTACTGCCACTCTAGTCTTGTCTTGGGTTTTCAGGGTACCCACATAACTTTTAACGACATATGTTCTTCTAACACCTAAACACATACATTTTATTCTTTAGGTTGCTTATTTTTTGCAAAGACATGAGGAGGATTTAAACATAATCATAAAAATGTAAGATGTTGATAGTAGCACCCTACTAATTTGACTAGACTTTCTGTCTTCTCAGATACAATCTTTTTAGAGAAGCCTATAATTGTAAATGTTATAAAAGTTTGAAGCTCATAAAACAGCAGAACTTCTCAAACACTGTTATCTGTGGGATACATGCAGTTCACCCTTCAGGCCAAAAAGTGTCTAGATTTTTTTTTACCCATATACGTATGCTTTCTGTTCATCAAACAGCTTCATCTTAGCTCAGTTTATCCTACCCAGTTTCACTACTAATTTCATCAAAATGTTGTGGGAGGATTATTGGCAGAAGTGGTATTTATACACTAGAGGTCAGTTTCCTTGTTTTCTAATCTATGTATTAAACATAATTTATAGACCACTTAATCAAAAGATAAACATCTTTAAGCAGTTTGCATAAAGTAGAATAACCAAAATGTTTATTTAAAAATAACATCAGCTAGTATACATTTTTAAAAAAAACAAATTGAGTACACTTTCCTAAACAAATAAGTTTTTATCAGGTGTCAGTACAGTGAAGGTGCCTGCCTGATGTTAATAAGCAGAGAGTTCCAGAGCATTAGTGCTGCACACTTAAGATTGATTTCTTGCTGATACAGAAATGAACATTATAAGAATAATCTTGCATTTAAGGCCTCAAGCTGTGGAAGAATCATCATTGACCCACTTTTCTATAATTTTCTTCAGAATTATGGAGGTACAATGCTTCTTTGGAATTCTGTTCTGTAAACTATTATTGTCACTAGGTTAGTTTAAATGAATATTTTTGATTATGATTCAAATGGTGTACATTCTGGTCTTTCAAAAAATCCTAGGGCCAGACACAACTTTACCAGCATTTTGCAATGTAAAATTATTATTTTTAATGCTGTTTCCCTTATGCCCCAGTCTTAAGTGCACTGAAGGAAAGTAGGTTCTGTTGATATCAGTAGACTAATAACATAAGATGTCTGCAATCCAGAAGAGCTACATTGCTCTTTAAGTACTCTGAAAAGTGTGAAAAGCACTCCAGTGATTCAGTTCTGAAAGGTCTTGAGTTGAAAATAAAGACACGGTTAAGGTGCTTACACATCCCTCATATTTGCACCCTTGAGTATTGTGATCAGTGTTCTACAACAGTAACCTCCAATCATTTCAAACCTAGAATCGGCTTTCAATAATTGCTTGCAACACAGGCCATAACGTGGTTCTTTAAGCATACACGAAAATTGGGCTTTTCTCTCTCTAGTTACCATATGTGACTGAGAACAGGGATACTGACTTTTAAAGAAGTGGAATTTTGGCAATGATAGTTTGTCACGAAGGGGTGAAAGAAACGGCAGCTGCCTCAATTTCTTCTTTACACAAATTTTAAAAGTACAAACGCCCTATCATAGCTTGCTGTTGTCATGCATATATTGACAACCCATCATTAACTTTAAGCCATAGTTCATGAAGTTTATGAACCCATAAGTAGTCTGGGGGACATAGCTTCATTTCCAAAATGAAATGTGTAACCTTGATCTTATATGCTGTAGTGTGTATTGATTTCAGTTACATGGATGGATGAGAAAACCTTTCCACTTGCGCTGTTTCAACTGTCATTGAGATTAATCATAGTTTGTTTCTCATGGGGCACCAAACTGCAGTTAATCTAAAATGGAAGTAGAGGCTTGTGGTCACCTTGTCCCCATGCAAGAGGAGTGGGAAAGCACTCAGGCCAGAGGCTTGTTCTCATAATACTGAACCCTGACTTAAACTATGCTTGAATTCACTCACACATCGTGGTAGGTGATGCCACCGGTGTCTCACCTTATATTTGTTGTGCTCTACTTATTGACCGAACACCAAGAAGCCAAACTAGTAGTATGTTTTGCTTATTTGTCTAGTACATTTATAGTCCACATTTTTTTCCATCATGGAACTGCAGGCGACATACTGTACATTGAGTTCCCAGACAGTTTCCCAGCCAATCAGCCATCAGGCTGAAAACTGCTCAATTTCTCCCAGATAGCTGCATTATGTACTTCACACGATGGCAAGACAAGTCTTTGGTGACTTAAGGATGGAATCCTAAGCATGCTGTAATGAGTAAGCTCCGTAGGTCACAGTGGGGCTTCTTTTTGCTCTTGACAGACACCATCTTTATATGGGACATCTTGTTTTCAAAAGTAAAGCCAGACTATGAACCGCACTTCAAAACGTAGTGTCAGAAACTACTTGTCTCATCTTCGTCAATTGTGCTCATCTACAGTGCTTTAGACTGCAATCCCAAGCATACTTAAAAGGAGAGCAAGTGTCATTAACCTTTTGTGATACTGAGTGAATAAATGTGTTTGGGATTACACCATTTGAGGTGTGCCATTTTGTCTACCTGTTATAAATTAAAGACCACTCTTGAGAAATGGTTCTTTTTCTAGATAGCAGTAACAACTGTTGACAGTTTTATTGCATCTCATGTAATAGATGCCCAGATATCATGAAAGGTACAACATATAGCCATATATGTTAACAAAATCTTAGTTGCACAATTAAAATAAAGGACTTATTAAGAGGGACTTTGTGGCAAGCACATGCCAGAATAACGAAAATGTAGTTGATAATATTGTAATAAACATTTTAGTTGAACGTTGATGACTAAGACTCCCTATTCTTTTTCTATACAAATGCTTTCCCCCCTATAGTTTCCGAAATCATGAATCCTGTTTATAGTCCTGGATCATCTGGGGTTCCCTATGCAAATGCCAAAGGAATTGGTTATCCAGGTATGTAACTGAATCTCTTAAATGTATTACCTGGGTGCTGTCTATTAATCAAACTGGACATTGTAGTAAACCTAACTTCAGGATGCATTGGTGTAGAGTAGTAGCAGTTACTCCCAAGTAAGTACCTGAGTGACAAACTTCACATATAGCCTGTGGACTGCACAAATAGCTCCAGAGAGAAAAGTGGACTGAGTGTTGTCATGTCATGTCAGAACCACAGAGGCATTTTATTTGGCTGTAAGGGCAGCCACAAACAGAGGATTGCTCTTAGACTGTACCATCTACCAGAATCCAGAAGGTCAAGGGAATGTACAATGCCTGCAGTGTAAATCTGTGTCTAGGCAGAGAGCTGTGCTGATAGTTTCTGCCCTTTTGAGGCCACAAGGAATGGGAAGGACTATGTATAGTGTTTGGGTTGGGGGAGACACTTTTTCCTACCTCTGCATTTCTGAAAGCTGCAGGTGATTTGAACATTAGTTTAAATTGCTGGTTTCTAACTGTTTTAGCTTAAACTAACCTTTCTTATATGGCAGCATATAAACATCTTACTGTTTCATGCAGTTTGATTATTATTATAATTCATTTCACTTCTATACCATTCATATTTTAAAGAAAAAAATCTCAAAGCGGTTTACAACACATTGAAACATCACATAAAGCGATCCAGAATAAAACAAGTTTAAGCTCCAAGGGAAATACTTCAGATCTTTCTCCAAGTGACATTTTGCTTTTGCAATTTTTATTTACCTACTTAATTTATATAGCTGTTCCATAGCAGAAGTACTCTAGGAAGCCAGTGTGGTGCAGTGGTTAGAATCTTGGGCTAGGACCTAAGAGATCAGGGTTCAAATCCCCACTCAGTCATGAAGCTCACTGGATGACCTTGGGCCAGTCACAGCCTCTTAACCCACCTCACAGGGTTGTTGTGGGGATTAGCATTCAGGCTAAGGCCACAATTTGGTTTTTCATGATGTCTGAACCCGGCCAGTTTTGAACTTGCTATTTATTTTGAAAAGAATACATACAAATAGAAAAATGCTTTGGATGCAGGCTTAACCTTTGTCCTGTAACTAACTGCAGATAAGAGAACACAGGAAGGGCCATAGCTCAGTGGCAGAGCATTTGCTTTCTATTCATATGGTCCTAGGATTGATCCTGGTAGAGCTGGGAAAGATTCCCTGCCTGAAACCCTGCAGAATTGCTGCTAGGTCAGTTTTGACATTACTGAGATAGTTGGGCCACTGGTCTGGCCCAGTAGCTTCCTGTATGTCCCTAACATCGTTTTCTGCCAGTGCGTGTCTTTAAAGCATTGTGCTTTTCACCCTTTGTTTCTCCATGCAGAAGTGCTTAGTTAGCCAAAATAGTCTGCTGTTGCTGTTGTCTCATTTCAGGCTGTCCATACCATTGAAAATATACATTTGAATGCTATTATAAATTATTATGTTATAACTCATTAAAATATCTCCCTATTTTAAAAAGTAGTTGAGAGTGAGAATATTAGGGGTGACTTTAATATTATTTAGAGCTTTTTAATTTTTTTATTTACCTGTGTGTTGCTTTCCACAAAGAATTCCTGAAGTGACTCATATTAAATATGAAACTACAAAACAGAGAGCATACATCAGTTAAAGGTTTGTCCACAAAAATGAGTCATAAAGCAAAAGACTCCTCCACACAGCAGCAGGGTTTAAGGACCTGTTGCTGAATTTCTCGCTTACACGCATAGGCTCGTACAAACCACAAGAGTCCCTAGTATCATTGCTGCTTTGTAATCTTAAAAACAGTTCTCTGAATACATAGGAAAAGTGCTATACTGGGTGGTAGTAATATTGAAGGTCCTAGCATTTACTATTTACTGTGTATTATGTGGATGGGAGTGCTTTACAGTCCTCATCCTCCAGCATCTAAAATACACTTAATTGGACTTTGGAATTAGCAGAATGCACAAGTAGTAGCGTATAACTGTGCAGAGGTTATTTTTTAAAAAAATAATTCTAGAGAGTTGGGGTGGCTTTGCATAGTATAGATTAAGGATAGACACCTGCCATTCTGAAGCCTTATGCATCTGGCTGGCATCCACACATGACCACAACTTCCTGATGCATGGGCAACAAACACAATGAAATAGATCCATAGCCATTTCATATGTGGCAATGTACCATATCAGGGGTAGGCAACCTAAGGCCCGGGGGCCGGATGTGGCCCAATCGCCTTCTAAATACGGCCTGTGGACAGTCCGGGAACCAGCATGTTTTTACATGAGTAGAATGTGTACTTTTATTTAAAATGCATTTCTGGGTTATTTGTGGGGGCTGCCTGGTGTTTTTACATGAGTAGAATGTGTGCTTTTATTTAAAATGCATATCTGGGTTATTTGTGGGGCACAGGAATTTGTTCATTTCCCCCCCCCCCCCAAAAAAATAAAAATATATAGTCCGTACCACCACATGGTTTGAGGGATGGTGGACTAGCCCATGGCTGAAAAAGGTTGCTGACCCCTGTACTATATAATACATTTGGTTTATTGTTCATGCCTATCCTATGAAGATCTCCTCAGAAAAGTGGCTACATTGCACTGTATAATTTCAACCTCTTTTTGGCTGACTGAAGCAGTTTTTTATCTTTGTGCAGTTGGCCTGGAAGCATAGGGGTTAGATGGCCATGATTAGACATGTCCTGTAGCCTTACAGCTGGCTAGGGTTGGAGGGGTTTAGAGCCTAACAGCATCTGGAGGGCACGACATTGGATGCCCCTGGTTTATAGCCTGAAGCCTCACAATATTAATCATGGGCTTGATTACATCACTGAGATACAATTGAAAGAAGTCATGTTCACCTTATTTTAATTAGTTGTAAGCTTGGAAAACAATACAAGTAGATCATTGGAGGTATTTCTAAAAGTAATTTTCAACTGTTTTCTCTTAGCTGGATTCCCAATGGGCTATGCAGCTGCTGCTCCTGCCTATTCTCCAAATATGTACCCTGCAGCAAATCCTACATTCCAAACAGGTATGTATGCAGACATGTCGAAGTCAACCATATAAAGCATTGGGTGGGAATAGTGATATTTTTTGGCATCTGCAGAGGATTTCTGAAACAAAGAAACTGAGTAGCCAAACTTTTTGTTGTTGCTATGTTTGAGAAAGGAGTGTGACAGACAGAGGTAGCAGGTTCATCTTTCCCCAGCTCCATGCTAGGTACTGTTGCATCCATGGCATTTGTCTGTCATGTACTCTGGAAAGGAACTGATGTCCTAATTAACTCTCACAGATAATTCCACCACTCCTGTTTCCCATTATAGGCCTTGATTCTGGGAGGCATGACAGTACGGGTTGGAATATGATGTTAAATGGCCATCTGTCATGGATGCTTTAGTTGAGTTTCCTGCATTGCAGGGGGTTGGACTAGATGGCCCTTGGGGTCCCTTCAATTCTATGATTCTATGATTTCTTCCCTCTGTATGTCGAAGGCAACTTGGTGCCCTGTTGAGAGACATGGGGATGGTAAATATTGGGTATTGCCCGCAGTAGGGTTCTGTGACTAGCTGCTCATTAGAGGGTGAACGTGCAAGAGAGGGTTCTGCCTCCTGTATACTCTTCCAGTTGATGTTCTTCAGCCTAGTTCCCACTCTCACATGGGTAGTCTCCTTGGCGCTTGCAAATGGTTATTTCACATATTGAGGAAGTTAAGACTAAACCTTATCATCCAATGTAGGGAGTTGCAATGGAACACTATCTGCATTTTGTTTGTTCTGCTTTTTGTCTTTTGCTCTTATCCTGTGAAGATAAATGAGTCATAAGTTTTTGGCAGTAAGATGGAGAGGAGTGTTGGGTATTCGCCAACATGTACTCCATGTTCCCTTCTGCGTGCATCACAGAGTTTACTGGGGTTTGCACAACGGGGGCTTCCTGGTGACACTGTGTATTCTTTCCTTGGTATTCCCTGCATGTGGGGATACTGCTACAACCTATTGGGTAATGGACTGTTTGCCAGTGCACAGTATTCCTGATTGTTGTTGCTGAGGGTGGGGTGGAGAAGGAAGGTGCACTGCATAGCCATTATTTTTCTTGATTGTTGGAGCAAAAGGTGGTCAAGGGTTGTTTGAACCAAGGTCCCCTCACTGTGCGGGGCATCCCTCCATTTTTTAATCATTGTGCCTTGTCCATCCAGCTCCACATCCTACCCAATTTTAGAATTAGGCACCATCCTCTTGAACCCCTTGCCCCCACCCCCTGGGGGTTTTAGCAACCAGGTTCAGATCTGTTCTGGATCCAGGATTATTGTTTTTCGCTCTGTGTGTATTTGTATTCCAAGATCTAAAGAAAGTTACTGTAAGAGATTATTACAAGATGAGTGTTGTTTGTTTTCCCTATATCTCCCCATCCCCCCGGCCACCCCTGAAGTGCAGAACTTAGTGGAAATATCACGATGCTTCTAGCTAGGTGAATGGCAGCTATATTAAAATAGTGCTATGCATCATGGGTATCAGAAATCTGTATAAAAACACTCCAAAATGGATTCTGTAATCTAACTTCAACCACAATCAGTTTTGCAAAGTGAGTAGACTTGTTTTGTTTTATTTATTTGGTTATAAGTATATATACTTCTATTTGTAAAATAAATAAATAAGAGTGGTTTATAACTATACATAAAACCATACAAAAAATTAAATCCAAAATTGGCTAACTATTGTGGAAAGACGTATTCTTAATTGCCCTCATAAGCCTGACAGAACAGAAAAGTTTTCAGCACCTATTTAAAAGCTGAAACAGAAGAGGGCCTGCTGAATCTATTGGCAGAGTATTCCAAAGTTATAAATACTTGCTGCCTCGTATTATTATTTTTAATCTGGTAAATAAAGTACAACATTTCTGTTGTGCTTTACCTAACTTTACCTAACTGTTGTGCTTTACCTAAAACCCAAGTACTATATTGACCAACCTTAATACCTGTACTACTCTTTGATATTCTGTTGTTGTTGTTTTTGATTATTGAATTGTGTGTGGTAGCAGATTCTATTTCACTAGAAAATTTAATGGATGTTACTAATTCTTCTGGTTTATTAATCTGCTTGATTGTTAGAAATTATGAAAGCATGTATGTGCATTCAAACGGCTTAATGGAAGGCTCACATTTGTGCCCAGGTGTGTTAAATAAATCTGATTAACGCTCAGCAAAAAAAATTTAAATTTGGTTTTTTCTGTTTGTAGGTTATACACCAGGCACACCATATAAAGTCTCTTGTTCACCTACCAGTGGTGCAGTGCCTCCCTATTCTTCATCACCCAACCCCTATCAGACTGCAGTGTATCCGGTTCGAAGTGCCTATCCACAGCAGAATCCATATGCACAAGTAAAAAATATAGATTTACTGTTTGCATTAATTCTGTAACAGCCCAGAATGCTATCCTTCTCTACTCTGTTAGTATTTTCTGTAGAATCAGTGTGTTGTGCAGAAAGTTTTGACTTCGGTTGCTCTTGCTTTACATTACTCTGTTAGGTTACTGCACTTGTGGGAATATCTGATTTTTCTGAGCATTATCATTCTTGGAAATATGTGGTGATGTTATTGTTTTGGTAAATATGGCTGCTGTGTAGCAAGGGCACAGTAATGTAGGCCACATATCCCAGTATCAGCATGGAAATTTTATAAATCAATTCTTTAAAAAAGGTTCAGTTGAATGATCTGAAAGAAGGCACATGAAACAGTAAGCTTGCTGCACCTAAGGAGACCAGGGTCTGACCGGTGCCTGAGTGAGAGACTGCTTGAGAACCATATGTATGTTGTCTCGAGTACCATGGAAGAAAGATTTGCATTTATATAAATACTAAATGAGCTCTTTTTAAAATGGGGCCTAAAAATAAGTATCAAGATGGATAAAATTACTTGCTTCAGCTAAAACAAAAATTTTTTCCCCCTTCCAGTAGCACCTTAAAGACCAACTAAGTTAGTTCTTGGTATGAGCTTTCGTGTGCATGCACACTTCTTCAGATTCAGCTGAAAAGGTTTTTTCTGTGCCTTCCACCCTCTCCTCTAGATTCAATTTTCACCTTTCCTCAAAATCTCTGCCTACAAATAACTGAGGTGTAAACCTGCAACTGAGCTTTGCCACTCAGATGGCAAGTAGGAACATTGCACACATTAAGACTCCATGGATATAAAAACACAGATGTAAAAAGCTATATATAATCCTTCCCCTGGGTGTCTAGATTTCTGTGTGCAAGGAATCTTTTAGCTTTATGCAAGTCCCCAATTGCGGGTGCTGTACTTGACCAGATGTTTTCTCTTAAGAGAAATAGTTGCAAATACAAACAATAGACATAAACGTCTGGATTCTGAATTACTGCGTTGTGGCATGCAGGGTGAAGCAAAAAAGAAAGATAACCCTGCTTTATTAAACTATCCCAAAGATTTAAGCTGATAAAATTACAGGATCTCAGTACAAAGGCGATCTTGCTTTTTGGAAACAAAATGTGAGACTTCAGGTGTGAGAATAGTGACAGTTCAATTAGAGATTAAAAAGGCAAGCGTTGTGGGTTTGTTTGTTTTTTCAGGGGTTCAACTCCCACCTGAGTTGTAATGTCAGAGGAGGAAAGAGATGTAATTTTCTGCCTTTGATCTCTCTCACACACCCCACCACTCCAAATTATATCTGTGGTCTGTACTTAATGGTATTTTTCCTGAAATAGTTTTGTGTGCCCTTTTAGGATGCATGCTGTGGTGGCAAGGATTTTACTAAACCAACTATTTTTTCCCAACAGCAAGGCACTTATTACACACAGCCTTTATATGCAGCACCACCCCACGTAATTCATCACACTACAGTTGTGCAACCCAATGGAATGCCAGCAACTATGTACCCAGCACCAATTCCGCCCCCCAGAGGAAATGGTGTCACTATGGGAATGGTGGCTGGGACCACAATGGCAATGTCAGCAGGTAAATAGATTTTTGTTATACTACATTCTGGGCCAGGGTCAGTATTTAGTCTCACTTAATAGCAATCAGTGTGGCCAGTTTGATAATGCATGTAAATTCTCGTGCAACTTGTGATAAGTGGATATTGTATATCTGAACTTTCTTGGCTACCATGACTGATAACAATACTTCAAAAAAGTGCCATTTAGAACTAGAAGTCAGATCATCCTGTAGCACTTGAGTTTCACAAGTTAATGTGCATTAACTACTCTGATTTGTCTGAAATCTGCTGCCCATACACTTGAGTGGTGGTTGGATTTTAACTTGAGACTTTGGCCTGGTTCACACATTGTTTAGTGTGGGGGTTCCAGGGGCAAAGATTGTGGCCACTTTACTCTTCCTTGGTATTCTGCTGCTGCACTGCCCTGAGTCATGGCTTGATTTAGTGTGTTCTGTGAACCAGGGGTCATGGTTTAGCTTTCCACAGACTAACCACAAGCTGTTTGCCCTATGGTTTACACAGCTTAAGGTCTGTCCAGGAGAGCTAAGCCACGATCCCAGGTTTAGACAACATGCTAAACCAAACCATGGTCACAGCCAGCAGAGCAATGGGGAGGCACAAAGTGACTTTGATCCCCTCTCTCAAATCTCACACAGTCACGTGTTCCTTCAGAGCCATGATTTGGCTTAGTTTGACTTGTGAACCATGTCACCCAATTCTACTGATAAATTTTATATGAAGCATTTTTATACAGTGGGGAAATACTGCAAGCTGAAGAACTGCTCAGAGGATGTAGATGTACTTGGGGCAGGGAGTGGGAGAGTCTTAACTCCTAAAAACCTTTCCTCTTCCATGTAACACACGAAGTAGCATCATGAGACACGCTGTCTCGGCCCCAAACTAGGATGATATACCTGCCTCTCGGTGTGTAACTTTCTCTCCTTTTCTTGCTACAAAATTGGGGGGGGGGGTGAGCAAAAGGGACACATGGCCACAAGCTTGCAAAACGATGTTCCTTTTAAATCCTATGTAAGTTTTTATCGATATGTTGACTTCTAAATTAAAGCAACATTATTATGAAAATATTCTTTGCTCCTCAGGTACCTTGTTGACAACGCATTCCCCAACTCCTGTAGCCCCACACCCAGTTACAATGCCCACCTATCGGGCCCCAGGAACACCAACCTATAGCTACGTGCCCCCACAGTGGTGATTACCACACAGTGTAAGTACTGGTATGGTTGTAACAATCATAGCAATGTCTTTGCTAGAGATCTAGCACAAGTCACAGGATAAGTTATAACTTTTTCTGAGGTGCTTTTTTGATAGTAGGTGCTTTGGTATGTGTCACCTGTAAATGTCAGGCATGGTTATATGTTTTTAAACATTGCTTCTTTCTGGGAAAGAATGTTTTACAACCACAGCGTTTTGGCTTTCTGAAGAGTGTCTTATATCCATGTATAGTTTTTCACTCTGTACAAAAGAAATTTAAAAATAAAATGAAGCAAGATTTATTTACCTGGTTAAAGACCCACCTATGTCGCTTTTGTGCTTTGGGCTCCTTGGATGAATACTTGGCAGATAAATTTTTGAATTTGGCATTTGGATTCGGAACTGTGTGGGCTTCAGTGGAGAGTACTGATGAGAGTTAGCTTTGGCTAACATCTGCACTGCCTCTTAATATGATCCAGCAGCACATGGAGTTCCCTGATGAAAGGGTCTCCCTCATTCAATTTTCCTGACTAAGATAGTCAGGAGTTAAAAGAAGCTAAAACAAGCTTTGAGCAGCTGTTAATTGCATGAAACGGGGCATTTACTGTTGATTTTTGCTTTAACATATTACATATATCTCTTTGACTGAGGATCTGATTACTCTGCTAGAATGTTCTGATCCATTTGCAGAATCTGACTGTCTTGAGTCATGGGGTTTCTAGGCTTTCTAGTACAGGTTGGATAGATGAGCTCTGAAAGTGAAATCTGCTAGGTTAGATTGAGGAGGCAGACAGAAGAATAGGGCTATCTTGCTGTTGAGCACAAGCTATGAATCTGCCAGTTCTTGGTGAGTATATGGAACAAGGCGAGTCTGAGTGCAGAAGTAACTATTATGTGCCACATTTGAATTGTTTCTATATTTGACATTGCATGGATCTTGTTACATGAGGTCAGACATTTACTTAGTTGCCTTCTTACCCTTCTTTGAATGTAGGTTTGAAGATGGGAGATATGCAATCAAGTAACTGAGGTTTAAAAGTTGGTGCTGAAGCCCTCATGCCTCCAACCAGGACTTGTTTCTTCTGAATGCTTGCAATCCTTTGCTAAACACTAATTCCACATCACTGAAGATTTCCCAGTGCTGCATATCTTACATCTTGGAACTCCAGCAGTTAGTCTTAAAGCAAATCCTGTTTTGTGGACTGTCTTGCAATTTTTAGCTCATTATAATGATTAAAGGGAGTATAAATTTATTGATCATATCTAGTTGAATGCATGTCTAAGAACACACAAAGCTTGCTCAATCTACCTGCTGTGACTGATGCAAAAAAAAATGTCATATGCAAAATCCAAAGGAGCCGAAAAGTATTTTACAATTTGTATCACTAATGCACTGTTGTAATGTATGCAGGGTCTTAAGAGGTAGAATTGTGACAGTGATTTTTTTCATAGAAAAACATAATATACATTAGCAACTTTCAGTTGATGAAGGCACCAGTTCAAGGGGGCACTGTTAAGTGATATTTTCCTTTCCTAGTTCAGTGACTGGAAAATTAGTTCATAGTTTGCAGAGAATCAGTTTACCAAGCATACCTTTTTTTCCATTTCCTTTTTTCTTCCAGTGGGAGGGGGTTAGATTCAGTGTTGCATAAACATTCTTAAGGACAAGAATGAAATTTTGCAGGAAGTGTGGTTATCAGTGGCAAAAGCAGCTTGTCTATAAATCATCAAGGTATACTTCATTAGAATATTAGGTGGAAAATCTATCTACATAATGGCTTGCCTCCTTTAAAGAAATCAAATCACAGTTTTAAATGATATGTCCAAAAAGAAATTTCCGCACTTCTGGTAGAATCAGATTTCCTTTGGTTCCAATCCCCACCCCACCCCAAGATAATTTTTCTTACCAGTCCTGGTCAGCTAAAAAAATTTCAATTTCAACCAGTTTGCTTTTGTAAAATGTACTAATGTAAATAGGAAGGAATTCAACTACATGTTAGATATGGTAAAGGCAAACAAGCCATTTGAAAATATTTTACTTGGCTTGGTTTCCTCGCAGCATAGATTATGAACAAAGTGTGGTAGGAGTTGTCATGATGGAAGAGTTCCAAAAATGAGTACTGAATTAGAAAGTGATCAAGTACAAAGACATTAATTAGTATTTTGGCATAATCTCCTATCCTTATTGCTTCCTAAATTGCATTTAGAAGACAGTAAATTAAGAAAGCAGATGCAGTGTTTCATTGCAGCGAGTGACTCCTGAATTCCTTGCCTATGACTTTTAAGTTTTTATAAAAGTTCCTAAGTCAATTCCGTGGGGAGATAGGGCTAGTCTTGGAACCCACTTGTGTACCAAAATTATTATGAGATTTTATTTTTAGGTTAGTTTCAGTGCTAAATGCAATCAAGGGCTTTCTTTAAATTGGCACCATTTAGGTAAACAATAACAGGACATTATTTTCCCAGTATTTCCAGCGTACAACAAATTGTGCTGTAAGTGGTTATAAAATGTTCCGTTACAAGTTGGTATTTGTATGTTAGGTTATAGTGTTGGTAGACTACTCAAAAAGCTTCTCTTTTTTTAATTGTGAGATTGAGTATCCCTGTACTTTATTTTGGGATGATCAGTTTTTAAATCGCATTTGGCAGCTACTTCTGTGTAGTATGCATGCTGATTTTAATGCTGCCGTCCTATATTTTCCTGGGGCAGGAGGGTTCCACATCTCGTATCCTTGTAGAGGTGAGGGCCTTGATAACTTTATTTTATAATAGACACTCTTCATGTTTTTGTTTTAGCGTAAGGTTTTATAAAGTTAATTTTCCAAGGAGCACATTGTAGATGGCCCCCTTGATCCAAATGCCTTTAGCACAACAAAAAATTAAGATATTTAAATTTTAATCTTGAGCACTTGTTGCAGTTTAGAAAGTCCCATATGCAGAGAACAACAACAGCAAAATCCTACCCCTACCATTTGGAGTCTGTACTGCTTTGGACGAGTCTGCTTAGCTATACCATTTGTGAAATTGATCTGTAATTCTTATTTTCAAAGTGCTCCACAGACCTAGTGATCATCCAGTGTGGGCAAATGTCCATTTTAGCAAGTTTAGAAAAAAATATTTCTTGCCACAGATATGAGCATTGAAAATACGGCTTTGTTGGGGACATGTTGAAAACAAATGGAAGCACTGCTGCCTTCAGTCTCTTAAATGCTCTGAACTCTCTTCAGCTAATGCAGCACTTTGTGAATGGTAAGGACAAGTTATAATTTATTCTCCTCAAGCTTCAGATTTCCAAATGCTTCCTCTTGCTTTTTTGGACACAGTAGTAGTAACAGCTTTCTAGGTGATCTCACTTGAGCACTTTTTTCTAAGTTGTGTTTTGGGATTCATCTGCAAGGGGGGGGGGAATAGTACTTTTTGCAAAAGATACTGCACCTTCCAGAAATTCTAATCTGTGGGTGGGAGGGAGGGAGAGGGCATTTTTTGGGAGGTAGTTCCATGCCTCCATTACAGTCAATAGGGAAGTAACCAAAAGCACAGTGATGAGGGGGGTGTATATAGCTTGGTATATTGTTGCAAATAATAAAAAGCATGAATATGAAACTGAAAGTTTGTACTTCAAGTGGGTTATAGGCAGCAGGAGGTGGAATTCTTTCTTCTGCTGTTTGTTCCATTCCCTGTTTTAGAAATCCTGGGCGGGGGGTGCGCATGGGTGGGTGGGGTAAAACCTCAAATTTTTAGTACGTGGCTGCATTGGAGCTTCCCAGAAAGTTATAAAGGGAGCTAATGCAGTGTAGACAAGGCTCAAATCAAGCTGCTTTTTCAAATGAACGCAGCCTTAAATGTAATCAAAAATTACAGCAATAACAGAAAACAAAAGGATCTGGGCTTTTAAACTTCAAAAGTTATGTTTTTGAATAATGTTCAAAGTATCATTTAGGAGACGTTCCCAAGGTAGATAACACAGCGTTCTAAGTGTCTCTTTTTTAAAGAAGAGCAAAATAGCAAAATAGTCACATTCTATGGAAACAT
Organism: Podarcis raffonei; assembly: GCF_027172205.1. Classification (NCBI taxonomy): domain Eukaryota; kingdom Metazoa; phylum Chordata; class Lepidosauria; order Squamata; family Lacertidae; genus Podarcis; species Podarcis raffonei. Next base: position 61,046,498 of record NC_070606.1, on the reverse strand, counting down.
CATTTGCCTAAGAATTGGTAGATTTAGTCAGTGGTGTTTAGCACTAACCTACTGACAGGAAACTAAACCTCAATTATTAATCCTGATTATAAATGTGTAACTAAAATATTGTTGAAGGCTACAGAAATTCAAGTACTCTGACAAGCTCATAAAGTAACCATGAATGGTAGCGTGATGCTATAATGGAAATATTGTTTGGTGGGATTCACTTCAGCTGAATTCCTGTAAATGAAAAGCCACTTAGAATGCAACACTTGTAATCTGGTTAAATTTTATGGAACGGTATTTGCATAGGGATATTCCATGTCAGCTGATCTTCACAGATCTTAATTTCTGAATAGAATTTTGAATTGATTAGGCAAATCTTTCTCCTATGTGTATCAAATGAGCAGTGTTCCTCTTGGTTGAGCACAGTATTGTAAAGCTAGCTTAATTTGTTTTATTAAAATGCAGGGAAATTGGATGACACTGTTCTACACAAAGCAGAATATCTAAATTGCTTATATGAAAATGGTGAGTTGGCACTGTTAGGTAAATACACGGTATTTAGCGGCTGCTTCTGAAAGAAGTCAGCATCCATATAGAGGTTTTAACTAACTTCTTGATAGTTGTGAAGGCTCACCATAGCATTTTCTATCGGGTAACTCTGCTAGAATAACATCAAATAGTACAAATGCCATTTCTGTCTGTGCATGTAAAATACTAAGCCCCAAATCCAGAGTTCGGTTGTGGGGGTTTTCTCCATGGGTGTCTGCACATGGAGCTTTTTCCAAGCCCCTTGCTTACTAACTTGAGTGGTGCTGTATAGATACTTTCTCAGCCTGTAAAACCCCCTTCATTCTGAAGTGGAGGAGGAAGGTTGTGCAGGCAAGGAAGCTGCATGTGTGTCTTGAGTCATCTGTGAAGGATCTCTTTAGTCAGGCTGTAGGTCTTCAATAGAAATGGAAGGGAGAAAAGCTACATAAGCATGTCTTTGCATTAATATCTCAAACCATCAAGATTCTTGAACTGCCTTTTCAGGATAGTGAAGGCAGGGGGGCATCTGACCCTTTCTAATGTGACTTGGAATACATTTTGAGTATCACAGTGTCAGGAGCCAACTTAGTGTATCAAAATATTCTAAATAGTTTGACCTCTTATTACCTGACATGATCTGTGTGGTTTTTTCCAATCTGATGTGACTTTTGAGCACTTAGCAAGCAAACCGGGGAAGTTTCATTTAGCTTGCTGCTGTACAGACTTGTTTTTAGTAGAATGGATTTGTTAGTGGGATTTTATTGTAGTGCTATTATTGGCTGCCCTTGTGGGGTGAAAAGGGGGAGTGCATGCAACAGAGGTGCAAGAGGCCCCAGTAATAGTGTTTGTTATGAAATAGACACAGGTTTCCTTTTTTTATAACTTTTTTTTAAAAAAGAAGACTGTCTTAAAGCAGTTGTATTGGTACTTTTTCCAAGTTTAGGTCAATGTTGTCTTCCAGAACCAGTTTAAAGCATCATATCTGCATTGAACTATTGCATCAACACATAGGAGTGGCAATTTCATTCTGAGCCAACTGTGTAAAATTCATTTTTATTTTTATGCAATCCAATGAGTAGATGAGCTCAGAGTTAAATTCTTAAAAGCACGTTTATGTAACAGGAATTGTTATGTATTAATACTTCAGTTTTCAATAAAGATTGGCTGTGTTGCTTATCGTGGTCCTTTAGTCTTGTTTTTTTTTTCTTGGAACAACTACAGGTCTCAAAGTTCCCATCTTACCTTCCAGTTGCCTATGCTAGCTGGAGATGATGGAGCATCTGCACATTCAGAGAGCCCCAGGTTCCCTGCCCTTGCTCTGTAATGTAACTTTGTATGCTTAGCTTGCTGCTTCAAATCAACCACAGCATATCAAAACAGCTGCTTTCTTTACTCAAATGGAAAAAGTGTTAAATTGGCATCAGTCCTTCAGTTGGTTGTATAGCTCACTTTCCCCTTTTGCTGGTGGTATCAAAGATCCTATATTACTGCATGCTTTCACAGATAATTATCATAAGAAGCTTTCCCTGTGCTGACATTCTTCTATGGAAGTTAGATTTCCTATACTGTATATATACAAACCCAAAAATGAGAATTCTGCTTATTCTATGAAGCTTCTGAAAACAGCAATATGGCAATCTTGTCTGTTTATATAGGATATGAGGAGGACTCTGAAGTATGTCAGGCACTAAGCTAAGTGTGAGGCGGGTTTTTTTGGATGGAGGGCACTTGTCTGGACCAGTATTCCAGTAGTGGGTGGTGGCAGATCCACATAAAGCTATTTCACATGGATGCAGAGGCATGTTTAATTCTTGGTATTAAATTCTTAGTAACTCCACAAGTTTTACCTGTTTTCTTTAGACTTTTAATCCATTTTATCCATCCTTTATAGACTTGAATCAACTCTTGGGGGCTTCATGTTCCACATCCCTGGAACAATGGAAGCTATGTTCTTGCATTCCTTTTCTGGGCTCTGCAGGCTACTAACTTCACACCCATCTACCATTGTTAAAAGCAGCAGGATGTCCTTGCCACCCAGTTGTGGGGTGTTCTGGCTTGGTTCAGTACTAATCCCTTGCTCCTTGTTTCAGTACCTGATCTGTACTGCTGTATACTACAGTATACGATTTATCCCATGGGACTGATAATTCCTGAGATATGTTTACTCAACAAATAAAAAGTGCTTTCATTTGCAGCACTGGCCATAGTTCGCATTGGTTGAGCAAAGGCATTACTTTGAGGCTGGTCTTTCTCTTTTGCTATTGGACTTCCTCTCTCTGACGACTACTACACTTTTCTTCAAATACTTCTGTGCTTAGTAGCTGGCTAGGTTGAACTGTGTCGTTAATACGATTGGTATTTTCAGGTCTACACATCTGACAGAAGCGTTCTTAGCTCTTGATCATGTTGCGGCACACCATTTTTGAGTCTCATTGTAAAACCTGGTGGCTTTTGTTAATCTAGCCTCACTCATGTGGAATGAATGGCTTGGAAATCACGCTACCTCACCGCAACATTAAATAGTTCAAGAGATGAAAAGTACTAACAAATTAGGAGTCATCTTGTACATGATGGCTATATCTGGACTGGCATCTAGCCTCTCCAAATCCCATGCTACAGCCCAGAGTGCTGGAGCTATCAAAGTGTAATTGCACTAAAGAAAGCTTCAAACAGGGATGCATGCGTATCATTTCTCATCAGTTGAAGACTTCCAGCCAGTTATGTAAACTGAAAAATAAAGGGTTTAGTCTTAATGGTTGCTTGTGTGAGCAGAAGGCAATGAGTTAGCCTAGCTTAGTTCCCCTGCCCTGCTGCATCCCATTCAATTCACAGGGCCTGCTTTAAGGGATGCAACAGCAAGGAGATGTGAAAGCCCCGTTGCATCAGCAAAAGCTCTGAAATCTTGGGGTCCAGCTTGGTATGTTTGAAATTATGTAAAAAGTTAAATTATGTCCACATACAAGTCATCACGTGACGCTGCAGTCTCACATGCATCTTTTACAATCCTTAAGTAATGTGAATCAGCTTTTAGACCAGGTGGGGAAACTGAGGTCCTCTAGCTGTTGCTGGATTCCTTGGGCTACAGCCACACCATACATGTAAAGTGTTCTCGCATCATTTTAAAAGTCAAGGATTACTGTGCAAAATCCTGGGATCTGTAGTTTGTTAAGGGTGCCGAGTGTTAGGAGATGCCTCACAGAGCTACAGTTCTCATCAGCCTTAAACAATAGTTCCCAGGATTTGCACTGGGGGGGGCATGACTTACAATAGTGTGAGAGTGCTTTACGTGTATGGTGTGGATGTGGTAGTCCTCTCTTATAAACTACAGCCAGCGTGGCCTATCAAGGACGATGGGAGTTGAAAAATTCAGCAAGAGCTTGAGGACCATGGATTCCACATCCTTGCTGTCGACATGGCTGGACCTGGAGAGAAACAAAGGCAATAGAGCCCAGCCTGCTAGGCAGCTCGCTCCTCACTTAAGAATAACCAGGCAAAAGGACGAGACTGTTGGACCAAGAATTCTATAACAGACACACACGGAGTGGAAATCACTTTTACAAGTTTCTTTATGAAATTAAATGTAGCCCCTCCCACGAGGGGAAAGATATAGTGCAAGAATGAATTTGTACATGCTTCTGGATTTGCGTAACTATCGGCTGGGTAGCCGTAGTTGGACACTGCATCTCTGTGGCAGACTTCTGAGTGCTCACCCCCTCACAGTAGTCTCATACCAGAGTACATGGTTTTCTTTTTAAGTTCACAGTACCAGGAAATCCCTAAAGGATGGGATTCAGTCAGTTATGGCTTCTAGCTATCTTGCTATAGTAAGGCAAATCTTTCTCTTTTTCTAGTCAAGGATTACATGGGTATTTTTGCCCACCATTTTCAAGTGTCAGTGTGTCTATATATACACCCTTCTGTATAAATTCTGGAACTCTGTGGCCCAGGCTTCCTATCCCCGCACCGCCTCTGCAGACTATTGCGTGGGTGGCACAGTTCCCAAGGATAATACTGATTTGCTTGTAAGTGGTACTGGTACATCTGAAATTCACCTTCAGACACGTCTCATTTTTTTTTAGGAATATAGGCTTACAAATGTTGGCCTTTGTCTTTAGTGGGGAAAAAAAGACAAAACAGGCATCAAGTTAACATCTGACAAGACAGATTACAAACTCTTACAAAATACAGTTATCTGCACTTTTACCATAAATAAACATTTAAAAACACTGACAGAAAAAAAAATTCATTGGCCAAGAACTATGGCAAAGTGTTGGTAGAGAATAAAAGTAATTTAAAGTTAATTTAGGCACATTTCCCCCTCCCCCACAAGGTACATTAACTCAACTAGGTCTCGGCTGTTAGTCATGCTTCAGGTTGGCCAGTCAGGTTCTGGTTTGTGGTCAGTAGGTCTGCTTTCAGCAAAAGAAGGTCGAAGGTGGCTCCCTGGCCATGCTCGGATTCTTCAGGATTTCTGTGAAAATGGGTGAGGATGGTGATGGGAAAGGAGTCCGTCGTCCCAGGAGAAAACTGTGTAACAGCAGCAACAACACTCGAACAGCTTTTTGGAGCAAATGCAAAGCTGGCACTGGGACTGCTCATCCCCTTGCCCCTATTTTGTCTGGCAGCCTTGTTGAAACTGCAAGCAAATCATGGTCCCAAGGGAAGGAATGGTCCAAAAGGAAAACAACAAAATAAGGGTGGTTTTTGTGTTTTTTTAAGGAAAGAAAACAGGAAAGGTTCCAACTATGTTCTAACTCAAGCCTCTTGCTTTCTCTTCCTGGGTATTCAAAAGAGATGGGCAGGCTCAGCTCACTTTCACAGACACACGCATACGTACACACAACAACAAAAATGGTCCATGTTGTAACACTTTTGAGCTCATTCAGTCTGGCAAAAGAAACAAGGGAGTAAAGGGAAGATGCTATCCCTCTGAAAGCCAGGAGGGGGAGCTAGTGCTTTGTTTTGCAGGACTGATGCATAAAGTGCTTTCTCAGAAGGTATTCAGGCACAAGATCAGGCTGCTTCCCCTCATTTTCGAAATGGTGCCAGCCTGCTGATGTTCTGCCAGAAATTCGAAGGCTTGCGCTTGGGCTCCGCCAGCATGAAAACTTGCTGCTGAGGGAGGTTTGTCGGCAATGTGGGGTGCTTCTGGCGCATCAAGAAATCGTAATATGTCCGGGTGACCACTGTTAACAACATGAGCAAGAGGATAAAAGGTTACATTGACGCAGATTCAACGCATTCTTGCTTGTGATGCCCAGCATGATCTAAATTTAATAGAATAATTCTTCAAAATAACTCAACGCTGCCTTTTAGCAGAAGCATCCAATAGGACCTTCTTATCTCTTATGTCCATCTTCTACCTGATCTCATGACACTTTGTGGGGGAGGAGAAAAAGCTGATAAAAGGGTCCTTGTGCTCAAGCCATCTGCAGCACAACTACCATTTCTCAACATATGAGCCACTAGTAATATTTTTATCTTGAAATGTGGCTAGGCATCACATTAAATTTTGCATTTAACATGCAGGTTTCTTTAAATAGCAAACCTGGAAGGCCTGATTATTATGGAATTGCAGCAAGTGGGGGGGTCTTTTTTGAGGGGTGATCCTGCCTTCCCCTTCTGTTCTGAGGACAATTCTACCTCTGAAGTAGGTACTTTGCTTTTGGGTAGATGCTTCCAACTGAATAAAACTAGCTTCCAAGAGCAGGTTCTTGTATATTGCCCTGTATCCTGGATCTCCTTGGCAGGGATAAAGGCAGCTCCATGTGTTCAGGGTGCTCTGAAATGCATGGTGTGAAAAGAGAAAAAGTGTCTCCCCTCCTAATACTAGAACTTGGGATAATTCTCCTATTGGGGGGAGAGATAAAAAGAAAGGATAACTATCCTGACTTGCCTTTTGGTTTTCCACTCTGGTTCAGTTTGCTGGCATTAAGCATGGCTTGTTTCTTCTGCACCTCAGTAATGGAAAAACCTAGAAGATGAAACAAAGCTCATTAGCTCAGCTGTGCCTTTGCAAGGTGCGTCATAGAAACACACGCACAGCAACCAAGGTGGGGGGGGGCAGTCAAGTGCAAAATCCCAAGAAGCAAAAATTACACTAGCAGCTTGATTCTGCGCACAATGACTTTGAAATCAGCCCCGCTGCTCTGGCCACTTTTCCCTTTCGCCCCACCCACCACTGGAAGTTTCTCTAAGGGGGAAGGAAGCCCTTGGGCTGAAAAGGGCTCCCCACCCCTGACTCAGGAGATGCTTTGGCGCAGCTAGTGGACCAGTGCATCCACCAGACAGAAAAATTACATAGGAGGGCCCTCTAAGACCCTAGGCAATGTTTCGTTTGTTACATCCGTAGGGAAATTAGAGTATTTCAAAAGTTTGACATGCAGCTCAGGTGGCGCAGGTGAGAATCTTCTGGGGAAAGGGTTTTCTCTGCTTAATGGCTGCACAATGCCTTAAGCAGCAACCCCAGCAACTGTTGCATACCGGTTTCCTGGTCAAGCTGAACCTGCTTCCTTTCATTCTCAAAGGCCTTGAGCCAACGCTGCTTCTGCTCTGGCTTTTTTGCACAGAATAAGTGGACTTCTTCAGTGTCCCTGCAGTGCAACTTGAATGCGTTTTTAATGGTGATGTTGAAGTCCTTGTCTTTCCCATCTTCCACATCCAGAATCTCCATGTTATCCATGCCAATTCGACTCTTATAGTACAGGATATCACGTCGCAAGAGATCCTAAGAGGCAAAATATAGTCCTGTTCCACTTGGCTTCTCAGAGTCTCCTGGTGCACAAATACTCAAGACAGAAATATACATGGGCTACCATGTGCAAAATATATGTCAGAACATCAGAAAAGCCAATCAGGCCAATGGCCCAGCTAGCCTAACAACTGGTTTCTCACAGTGGCCAACCAGTTGCCCATTAGAAGCCCTAAGGCAGGATTTGAGCCCAACAGCCCTCTCCTCAGATACGATTCCAGCAACTAGCATTGAGAGAGGCATATTCTGCTTCAGAAAGTGGAGGTACAATGTAGCCTTTGTGGGTATTTTTCCAGCATGGAGGTTCATCTACAGTTATATATTTTCAGGATTTATATTAAGTTTCCCTCCCTTTGTTTGTGGGAACAGCAATTCAAAGAGGTGTATTCCAACACAGGGTTGGGGGAACTCACAAAAGTCACCAAACGCAACACAAAAGAAAACCTACACCTGAATCTTCCCTGGCACATTACGAAATAAGATAGAGGAGTGTAAAAATCAGCTGCTACTGTCCAGGCTCTTGTAACATAAGAGAGTAAGGGTTTCTAATGTCACTACTAATACAACAAGGAAAGTTGTGATACTGCCCTAGGAAGTCTTGGTAGTTTTTAATTGCTTGGAGAATGTATGGTAGGTTTGCACTCATTAAATGGAATATAATAGTTGCACAAGAATTTCTTCTGGTTGTACAAACAATATTATACACATTATTTTTTAGGTTACTAACTTACTGAGTGATTGTACTTAAGATCAAAAGCCCACTGTGTATTTCCATTCTCCCAAGCATGGCAAGAGGTGGGCTTTTGTACATATACTCAAGAAATTTAAGTCATATTGAACAGCCTAGGGACCTTTAGGCTGTAGGGCATCATCCTTCAAGAAACTCAAAGTACCTCTTGATTACATTATAACACACATGGTTGGAAATGGTCCTGTGCCATTTTGTGCAGAAATGTGTTCTGACAGCTAAAACATAAAACCTGGCACAATTTTAGTGGGGCTTACCCAAATCAGACACCTCAAAGTGCCCTATTTCAGACACCTTTCATTTAAATTATAAGATGCATAACTGAAACCAATACAGTGGTACCTCGGGTTACATATGCTTCAGGTTACATACGCTTCAGGTTACAGACTCCGCTAACCCAGAAATAGTACCTCAGGTTCAGAACTTTGCTCCGGCAGCACGACAGCAGCAGGAGGCCCCATTAGCTAAAGTGGTGCTTCAGGTTAAGAACAGTTTCAGGTTAAGAACGGACCTCCTGGAACGAATTAAGTACTTAACCCGAAGTACCACTGTACTAATTTACATGGAAACTAGGGTTAAAGTTTGGGGGGGGTCTTCTCCCCAATCAGAACCCTTTTTAAATAAAGCCTTTTGTTCACCTCCCAAGGTACATAATTTTATGTGGAAATGATTACCTAACTCCTGACATGATTTCTGGAGCCCTTACCCAAACCAGATGCTCACAAATGTCACTCCACAGCCTACCTACAATATCATCAGTTTACATCGTAAGATTTATATAGGAAGTCATTATCATTTTGTGTGGCAGTATGGCAGATAAAACAGACAATCTGAAAAGTTAGGGGGCTGCTCTCCCATTACATGTCCTTTTTACAGAGATAGACTGATGTTAGGTACTTTGCTACAGCCACACAAACAAATTATTCAGTTGTGCTGCAGAATGTTTCATACCCTGCAAGAATATTGTGCAGTTCTGAAAAATGTTTATTCGGTTCAATGAATCCATGTGGAATGTATCAAGAGAAGCTGCCAGCTCTCTCAAGGCCACATACGGTACGGGCTCTTTGCTCTTTAAGTATTTTTACAGCATTCAAAATTTCCATGGCAACTGGTAAGATGTGGTGCATACACTTGCATCTGTTGAAATGTTCCCCTAAGATATATATCCTTTTGGTGATCTTGCAGCCAGAGTGCATGTTCTATGAACAAATGGGCAGATTCTTCAACATATTTCCCCCTAACCAGGAGACTGTATCTTATGTGATGCACAGACACCAACGTGAATATTGTAACTGCACCATCCTATTAATTGTAGTCATATCAAAGACTTAGTATAATCATAATAATAGAGGACACAGATAGGATAAAACCCATCACTTCTGTTGCAAGGATTATGATGCCTCATATTACTGAAGGAAACGAGAATGTAAGAGTCCTGCTGAGTCAGACCAAAGGCCTATCTGGTCCAATATTCTGTTTTCACAGTGGCCAGTCAAATACCCATGGGAAGCCTCCAAGCAGGATGTGACCTTTTCCTCATCCCACCTCCTGGGCTTGGCTTTGTAAGATTTCTACTCAGGCATGCATCTTAATGAATGACATGAGCGTTTATATACGCAGGTGGAAACATTGTTAGACTCTTATCTATTCAATACAACCATAGAAATTGCCCTGATGCTTAGAAAGAACGTGGGTGGCACTTTCTGATGGATTTAATTTGATAGCATTTTCAGCTGCCGTATTTTGATCTTGCAAAAGCTAAATGCCTCACTCTCCTCCAGCGCCGCAGGAGAGCAGTCCACAGCAAGGCTATTTCATTAACTGTTGGTAGAGAAATTCACAGCAGACTAGCATGGAAGAAACGATGGCAGGGAAGGCAGGTCTGCAGTAGGAAACCCTTTCCTTGATTTATATGAGTAGTGACGTTTAGATTAATGCTATCAGCCTGACACACTGGGATGTTCTTTAATGCAATGCTTGAGTGCCAAACAATGAAAAGCAGTGGGGAATTCCACTATCGGTGGAGAGTGTTAACTGGCAGAGGCAGAAGTGGACACAGCTTGCTTAGCTTACCTTCTTGCAGCAGACAAGCTGGTGATCAAAGAGGAAGAACATTCTTTGATGGCTCTTTGCTTGAGGCTGGGAAATTTTGGTTAATTCCCCAGAGTAGATAAGTTCAGAACTCTTCACAAGGACATCTTCACCCTGTCACTCACAACACAAGAGACATGTCATTTTCTTTCTCAAAAGAAGCTGACAAGTAAGATATAGCAGCCTATTGTGGAGATACTCTGGGGCCAAACAGGACGGTGGTGTTGTTTTTTTAAAAAAGTAACCATCTTCCTAGCCTTGCACTCCCAGATATTTCCCTATTAAAGCTCAAAACACACACATAAAAGCAGTTAGTGCCAGTAGGCCAAACACAAGAAAATTAGATATTTTTTTTTTACTTTTTCAAATTATTTTTATTAATTTCCCAAATTATTACAAATCAAACCAAATTCATTTAATTTAATACAAACATATGATCACCATCATTTCCTCGCATAGCTGCATCATTATTTAGCTACATCCTATTTAGAGTCCAGTTGACATCCTTCACTTGCTGTTAAACCGTTCTTCTAGCTGGCTTTTTTTTTCATCTTACAAGCAGCACCTCCATTACATCTTGTAAATAAACAATCTATTTCACGGTGTGGTCCTTCAAATACATTGTTGTTGGCAGACACGGCTTCTGTGGCACAGCGGGATGCAGTGAGCTCCCCAGAACCCACTGGGGAATGTTGCCAGGTTTTTTGCCTCATAAATCTTGGTTTTCCCCTGCCTGAACCTCCTCACTGCCCATGGAGGGAAGCGAGGAGCAAGCACCATTGACTCCTGATGTGACCGGAAACCTCAAAAGTTAAACATCACGCTTAACTTTTGAGGTTTCCAGTCACATCACGATCACTGGCAGAATCTGTAAGAACATTTCTTTACCTCCCAGTCCTCTATTGAACTTTGCCACTGAGCAATTTTGTCTATGTTTTCCAAACGCCTCTTCCTCTCATTGATGAGTCGTGCTACGTTCTTCATGGCATTCAAAGCGGCTTCGACGTCCTTAAAATCCCTAGGTTTTAAATGGATTCCATTAGAGATGTCAACACGAAGCAGCCACAATGCAAAGGGAATGGCCCTCTTCCCCAAAGCGTAAGAAACTAGCAAGCAAATTGTGGGGTTAAAAAGAAAAAAGAACAGCCAGGAGCTCTACCCCTGACTTGAAGTACATCTGATGTAATTGCTCGAGCTTTAATAGTTTCCCTATCTGCGGTGCGGAGATAATATAGAAGAGTTACAACTTGTGACTTGGTTTGCTGATGCCTGCGAAACACTTCAGCAGTATAAATAACTGTGAAGCTAGCAACTGCTGTGATTGCACTCCCGTGCTTCTCTGTACAGGACCTGGAGTGGTGTCCACTTGGAATTCTCCCCCCTCACATAATATGCCACACAACATACATCACTGCCCTTTCTTATACTTTACTTGCTGTTCAGGGCACCAGCAGTAGGAATTACAGGCACATCCTCAGTATCTGGAGGAAGCAGCTTCCATAACCAGCATCAGACCTGCTTAAGCTTTGTTGCATCAGCAAAACCGCCATCCCCTGGATGGGCATTAGCTGCAGAAACTGACCGTTTGCACGTTCCAGAGAAAAAGCCTATTTGATCACTGGAAGGTCACAAAAACAAAATGGGACCTAGACAAAACCATAAAGAAAGGCCTGCTCAAGTTACTACCGACTAATTTTTACAAGTATCAAAAGAAAGAACAAACTAAGATGGCTGCATCTGAGACAGCATATGTATCCTCCCTGCCCCTCTGTAATCCTCCGTACCTGTGTTGTGGGTTGGTATACTTCAGCAGTTCTGCAAGCTGCAGGGGGTACTTGCAAATTTTCTGCACGGGAGTCAGGAGGAAGCCATCCAGAGAGATGTCGATCATCTTCTGAAGCAGGCGACATGCTTCGAAGAAATAAACATACTTGCTCACTTTGGTGAGTCGAGAAAGCTCCATGCAGGCATTGGGGTGATTATTGCAGTACTCAGAATAGATCTGGAACTCGTTTTGCTAAATTGGAAGCAAAAAATATATCTTATTATTACTACTAATACTACTAGTAGTAGTACATTTATTATTTTAACTGTTTATTTATCTTTCATGGGTGTTATACAGAACAATAAAATTCAATAAGTTCTCCCCCCATCCTCCCATGGAAGAACAGATTCATACAAGAGAAACAGAAACCTCAGGGTAAGAACTTAATTCGTTCTGGAGGTCCGTTCTTAACCTGAAACTGTTCTTAACCTGAGGTACCACTTTAGCTAATGGGGCCTCCCGCTGCATGATTTCTGTTCTCATCCTAAAGCAAAGTTCTTATCCCGAGGTACTATTTCTGGGTTAGCGGAGTCTGTAATCTGAAGCGTCTGTAACCTGAAGCGTATGTAACCCGAGGTACCACTGTAATTTGAAAGAGCAGGTGGGGCTCGCTGACCTGGGAAGGTAGCCAATTTAGGAGAAGAAAACTTTGATCCTAAACCTCCGCTGCCTTGTGGGATATCTTCAGGAGAAGAAAAGGCTAAGGCTTAAGCCCTACACAAATCCAGAAAGGAGTCCCCAAGACAGTTGGGTGGTGCCTTGTACCCCTCCTTCCAGAAACTCCTGCAGCCCAGCTGGGGCCAGATGGATTGCTCTGTTTTGCTTTGGACAACATTAGTGAGGCCGAGAAGGGGGTCTGTGTCGCCTGGGTAGCCCAGGCCCTCCATACATACTGACAAGGCTTGTGCCCCGGGGATGTCACTTCGGTGCTGCAAACGCTGCCGTTTGACTTCACCCCCGGAGGCACACTCCATTGTCTCTCAAGACAAATGGATGCCAACAAATAGTTTGAAAGTCAGCCTACTGAGAGGTGGTAGAGAGAAGTCCATGATTTGCTGTGAATTGCTGGTGGTCGACAGGCATGCTCTTTTGTATATGCGTATGCAATAAGGTCAAAGAGACACCTACTGGAAAGTGTCTCTTTCTTTATTCTTCGTTCACCTAGTTTTTCAGTGATTTCATCCATTAGGGCCACATCCCAGATTTGATTCAGTCACATTTCATATAAGTCAACATTTATACTATTACATTTCTGATCTATAAAAATATAGCTTTTTACTTGGAAAAACAATGATAGAAAGGATCCCTGCTTCAAAGATCACAAACAGAACAGGTGAAGGAAGGAAGAACACGGGGAACAAGGTGTTCTTTTAAAAGCACAAAAAAAGAGGAGGGAGGGAGGCAATAACTAAATGGAAGTGAAATATCCAGAGGCTGGCTATAGGCAGAAGAGGCACATGAAACAGAACAAGAGAAGCCCTGTAGTGAGATTAAATTGTGGGGAAAGGGATCAGTTTGAAAAGAGATAAAGTCAAAAGTAGATCTGCCAGGGACAACTAAGCACTGATCCAGCTTGTCCAACTAAGGTAGTAACAACTATTGTTCTAAGGGTGGCGCAGCAATTTTATAAACAAAACATGTCCAGGTAAACTCTAATCCTAGACCCACTTACGTCCCTCAACTCCCTCCCTTTCCCAAGCCTAATGTTCAAATGTAATCACCATCTCTGTAGTCACAATAACAGGAATAATGTCAATACTTTCCCACATAATTCAGCTGTCAACTTACATATTCTAAGAAGCAGCAGCCCACCTCACTGAGGTGTGGGTAATCTTTGTTGAATTTCTTCTCCAGTGCTTTAACAAATTTTTTCTGGCACTTGTAGATGTCTTCAATATTCCCAAAGATTGTCTTCAGCTGCTCCTCTGTGAACATGTCTGCTCTTTTACGGCATTGTTTTATATAGCCCTGTAAACAAGTACTGTTTTATGATTCAGGTTTCTTGGGAAACAAAACCAAAGAGAACTGAAGCCCAGCTCATCCTTGGCAATACGTTTAACAGCTTGATGGAGCAATCTGATGGTGCTAAAGCACCTCAGAGATTATGGACCTGCTATGAAAATGATGATTACTGCAGAAACAAAAATACTTCTGATGTCTGCATGCAATATTCAGGCAACCAGTGCAAAGGATAATGCCTCTATTTTGAAATGCAGCACTAGAGGCAGACATCGCAGAATTCTCCAGTGAAGTAAAGCTAAGCTGCTTCTGGGGTGACATGCAGAAGAAACACTCTACAGTTTTAAGGAACTCAGAAAGATGTACAAAAATGCTCCATTTGCATTTTATGATTTTCCTAGAAGCTGCTAAAACTTAATGTCTTGTGACACCCAAGTCAAAAGGCAAATGTGTGCATTTTAGTGACACTTCACTTTCTCCTCTGTGACCAAAGGTTATGCTGGACAATAATGTTCTAATGTTGTAAGTGGAAAAATATATGATTCAATAGTAGAATAAAAGACTACAGTTGTTAGGAATTCTATATGGACCTTTTGAAGGAACTTGCTGCTCGAGTCTGACTAAAACCATTTCCACTGAAGTAGATCACCTTCCTAAGGCTGGTGCTATCCAGATGTTGGACTCAACTCTCATCACCACGTCCAATGTCTCGGGATGGAGGGAGTTGTCATCCAACAACATCTAGAGGACACCACGTTTAGAGCAACCATGTCATGTTTAACTCGATGAAATCAAGGTTTTCAAGGAACTCCTATAGAGTTCCATATTTCAAACATATTTCTAAAATTTAGCTTCTGGACTTCTTTTATCTGTGTGACTTGTTACCTCACATATGTCCTTCAGGTGCTTGATGTAATCTCTTTCCGTGCTTAGGATTTCATTGATAACATTGGTTCTCATTTGGTCCTTAGTTGTTTGCCCCACTCCATAACGGTGGGCAGCATTTCTTGAGTCGTCCTCCCTGCCATCTTCTAACTTCAAAGGATAGTCTTCCATCGGTTCATCCTGGTTCACTCGGAGCTGTTTCAAAACAGGAATATTCCCATCATATAGAAGCAAAGGCAGGACAACAACTTATTGCTTAGGACAAAATATGGGAGAAGAACATTCTGGAAGGCGGAGCTTACTGCAAGTGTTCCAACTAGTTTGTGACTCCTAGACTTGGAATATGAATCTGGCCTTAAATTCTGTTCCATCTCCCAAGGCTACTTACAGAACAACTATTTAAGATACAGATTCAATAATAATAAAACATAAAAATACAATTCCCACAAAAAATCCACAACCAAGCACCCAAAAGCCAATTCAGCAGCAAAAAGTGGGTTTTCCTGGAGAAAGCAGTGGGACGAAAGAAAAACCTCTTGGACCTGTGCCTAGAAAGTATAGGACAAGCAGAAAAAAACATGGGACAAATGGAAGGGTGGAGGAGCCCAAATTTAAGGTAGCAAAAAACTCCCATCTGTCCACATACCCAGTGGCTGCTACTGATCACTAAATCATATTAAAAATGTGTCAACTGCTAGAAGTTACTGAAGCTACAGGAAAAGTGCTTCTCTTCTCAAAATGACCCCTTTCTTGAAAGAGTTTGCTGTTAATGAATGAATTTTTAAAAACAGTGAATAGTTCTTACCCGTACGAAGCTGGCTGGGAACCAGCCCTCGCTGTCCATTATTCTGCCCCACCACCATTCTTTGTTAGTTGCATCCATTACTTCAATGACATCACCAGCCTTGAAGCCCAGCTCTTGGTCATCCATGGTGACATGATCCCAGAGTGCTTCGGCGTAGACCACACCACCATCACTGATGAGCTGGAACAGAGAAAGTAAGTATTTTCACAAACTGATCTTTGGTAGGAGATGCTCAGCTCTTGTCATCCAAGAGGAAAAGGGTGTTGGTTCAGTGCAGTTGAAAGTCCAAGACTCTGGGGTAGCTCAGTTGGTAAAGCATGAGGCTCTTAATCTCAGAGTTGTGGGTTCAAACACCATTTTGGGGGGAAAGTCCTGCATTGCAGGGGGTTGGACTAAATGACCCTCATGGTCCCTTCCAACTCTATGTCTATAATTCTATGACTGGATATTCTGAGATTTGAGCTGGGAATCTGGGTATGTAGTGTATAGCTACAGTCACAGACTATGCTCTTAGTGCCCTAGGATCTGCATAAATAGCTGAAGCAGATGGCCTAGAATCAATCCAGGTGTTTTAGCATATAATTGATAAGATGGAGGGGTTATGCTCATAAGTGTGTGCACATGCACACGCGCACACACACACACTACATCAAACACAACTACGTTAACCTGGCAGCCTCATTTATTTCTACTACTGAGCTTGTGCTACAGAAGGACTTGGTGTGCCATAGCTTTATGTAAAAATCTGGGTGATATATTCTTACTTTAAGTTTGCATTCCTTCTCTCCTGCATCAGGAGTCATCTGGAGAGAGTCTGCATTGGATTTCAAAGTTATTCTGTGTGACAAGGTGCCCATCAGTAAGGGCCAAGCCCTCCTTTCATGTTCCATTTATCTTTACAAATAACTGTTTAGCTTAATCTGTCTGGTTGATTATTCTTCCCTAAATTTACTTATTAACTAATATAACACCACAGATTTAACCATTCTTTCCCTCTCTCTCTCTCTCTCTCTCTCTCTCTCTCTCTCTCTCCATATTCCCATCTGTTGGACTCAAAGGCTACCAGTAGTTGCAGTTAAATGCCTCTTTTCCATGACAGAGCTTTTTCACTTGTTGCAGACCAAATCCTATCAGGGCCCACCTGCCCAAGAGGTGAGATGAGACAGTGGCCTCAAGGTGGCAGGCTCTGGACAGCTGCAAGGGGTGGCAGATCTGCCTCCTGCATTTGTGGGCTACCTCTTATTCCACCATGCACCCACTGCTGCATGCCCGTCTGCCATGTGCCCACCACCAGGTGGCAGCAGGATGGCAGTGGGTATGTGGCTGCTGGCAGGCAGAGGAGGAGGAGGAGGAGGCAGGGATGGCCTTTTCTGTTTTACCCCACCCAAAAGCTTCCTGGGCTGGCCCTAAATCCTATGCATGATTACTCAGAAATAAGTGCTACTGTGTCCTAAGACTGCAGTTTTAAGCATACCTCTCTGGGAATTAGGATGCTGGAACAGCAATGGATTTACTTCTGAGTAAACTAAACACACATAGGAGTTAAGGCTATTAATTTTGTTCCATAATATAATATTGCGATACGGTTAAATATTATGGCAAAGAGCACCACAGAAAGTTATGACCAGCAGAATGAGGAGCATTCATCTACACAATCAGGCAGGTAATTTCATTCTGCATGGGAGTCATGTTAACTTTTAAATGTGGATAAGCTTTTTGCCAAGCATGAGGTTGGGGTTCGCAATTATCTAGTGAAGCTGATGGTGTCATTTGCTCTGCTTCATTCTCATGCTTCACTTAGCAAGGGTAATAGGAATGTGCTGCAGAAAGACTGCTTTGCGTTGCAATCATATTGCTATGCAGTGAGCTAATTATATCTTTGCAAACCGAACTTGAGCTTCATCAAACACAGATGAAGCTAAGAAAACACACACAAACACATATTTTAAAGCAGAGGCAACAGATGGAGATAAACTATATATAAGGTTACACTCATTTCACTGCCTCTTATGAATACTTCATAAAATGTACTTTACAAACTGTGAGCCACTCAGGGGATTTTTGTTGAATGGGGAATATAGAAAGGTATAAAATAAAGCAAAGTGATTCAGCGTGATGGGGGACACCTGGCATACTAGCAGTACATGTGAAAAGGATCCAGGGGTCTTGGTGGACCACAAGCTTAACATGAGCCAACAGTGTGATGCAGCAGCAAAAAAATGGCTATTGCTATTCTAGGCTGCATCAACAGAAGTATAGTGTTCAGATCAAGGAAAGTAATAGTACCATTCTTTTCCGCCTTGGTCAGACCAAACCTGGAATACTGTGTCCAGTTCTGGGCACCACAATTTAAGACGAACTTTCCAAGCAATTTATTTTGCAAGGAGAGTGCAGTTGCTACCCATTTGTTATAGAGAATCCAAATATGTTTTCCCAAAATGTTTCTGTTGCAAGAAGAATCCAAAGCACATTACCACTTCCTGCACGTAAGTCACAATTTGCTCTTGCTAGAATTGTGAGTATCATAGAGGCAGAGGTCATGAGAATGTCATGGTACCAGTCATCAGCAGTGAACAATGGCATACTCATGCCCACAATGCAGGCACTATTCAAAAGTCTTCTTACTATTTGTTTAAAAGAAGAATAAATGCTATGCTGTTATGGTCCAATAGAAGCACTCATCTAGTTTACAACTCCAAAGCCACTCCAACATTGTGCATCAGTGATCTATGGTCCCATGTTGGATACTTCCTTCTTTGAGGTCTTAGAATGGTAGGCCCCTCCTTGTTTTCAGACAGTCCCCTAAACTAGAACAGCTGCTCACCAACAACAGGACACGTAAGAGCTACACAAACACAAGCACCAAACTCTGCAACAAACCCAGAAACCAACTCTATCCCCTTATCTAGTAACATCAGCCACAACATCAAGGTTCATTTACTTGCTAATCTTCCAATATGACATATACTATCATCTGCCTGAAATGCCTCTTTGCATTCTACATAAGCCAGATTATATGTAAAATAACACATTTGGACACACCATGGCGTAGGTGAGGCAGAGAGCTGGTGACTAACTCACTCAGTGAGCTTCATGACCAAGTAGGAATTTGAACCCAGGTCTCCCTTACTTAAGTCAAGCTCTCTAGCTACTGTATCATCTTGGTTTTCATTAGCACATCAAACAGATGGGTTCTAGTTTAGGCTTGTCATTGATGTCTAGTTTCCATGTGCAGATTTTACTCTTATTTCCAGTCAGGGGAGCATATGGAGGAGCATTGAGATTTATTTAGAAAAAAATATATGCTGCTTGATTAACAGAACCTCTAAGCAATTTACAAAGCTGTGCAAACCCCAATCTGCAGCCTGAAGTGCTATGGTCAAGCCACAGATTTACTGTTTTAATGATAGCTAGGCCTAAATATTATTTATCATTCCTGGTGCCCAAAGCTGGAGGATACTAAAAAGGTCCCTGCCCCAATCTCACCACAGTTTGCTGTGGTATAAAATTTAAAAGGCTTCTTTACACCAGGCTTTTTGGCTTGCTAGAAACATGCTTGCTGCCCAAATGCAAGACCCATAGCTGAAGCTAGATATATTGACTGTACCACAGGTGCTGCTAGAGCTCATTAGCATTTTTACACATCAGCAGCTGTTGTTAAGTATCTGCAGCAAAGCCCTGCTGCAATCTGTTTGCTTCTCCTTAAAAAATACAGATGAAACCCTACAGAGTCTTCTAGTCTTGTGTTTATTGTTTGATGTCAGAAAGTGTATACTGTACAAAAAAAAGATATAGTGGAATTTGTTGCACTAGAGCCTCTGAGTCGGGAGCAGAACAAATATTGCCAAGAGGGAGGCAAAACAGCCGCAGCCAATCCAGGTTAAAGTAATTACCACTGAAAGGAAGCAATTTATCCCTATGCATAGTAATACACATTGCCAAACTATACATCTCTGTGCACATCCTCATCATAACCATTCAGCTCTTATTTGTCTAAAGTGGTTCACCTCTGCATAATTGCCTTCTAAGTTGGCATGCAGCAGCGGAAGCACTAGGCAACAGATATATGTACATTTGGTGGGTGCAGATCTTTCATCTGCAGTTTATAAATTGTGGATTAAGGCTATTTTAGGAAATAGTCATCGTGCTAATCTTTTAGCTCTTTGGTTGTGTTAAAATACTTCTGTAATAACCCAGCACCTATAATGCTGAAGATATTTTATCACAAGATCTGGAAAAAAAATCACACATATTTCTACCAGGTGCATAAAATGCTATGTATACAGCAGTTGTTCAGCAAGGATATACTGTTTGTGAGCCTGTGTACAGCTAAGGCATAGGGTCCTAGAGCAATAAACTGCTCAGAAATGTGGGTGGGTTTAACAAAGGCCACAGCTTTGGTTAGAGAGCCCTCCATTTAGCATGGCATAGGGCAAGGGTGTTGTCATCGAATAGCCCATCAGCTGGCCGATGTCTCCAACCTAGCCCAATTACTTGGCCTTCCAATGGGAAGTTGGTCCGATGTTTTGGGCTTGCCACATTGTGAACCCATATGCTGAGAGCCCCTCAGACAACTTGGGGGCACTGGGGCCCTACAGCCCCCAGAGCTGCGGCTACAGCTGATAAGCACCACCCCAAGACACTGTGGAATCCCCCCTCCAGCAAGAAGCAGGGTGCCCATCCCCTGCTTAACCCGGCTATGGACCCTGCCCAATGCCTCCCCAAACAGAGCAAAGTTGTAACAAAATAAGCCATATAATGGGGAAGGCAAAACCCTCACAGGTCATTGTTAACCAGAGACTGACCCATATGCACAGCCATATTCTGCACAAGTCATCCCAAGAACTCCTCCCAAAAATTATGTATAATCAACTACATAAGAGGGTGGGATGGGTGGGGATGCTGGCAATGAGGCTGAGGATATTCCTGGACATACCTTTGTTTATTTCCTGGGGTCAGATCAGACAAAGCAGAGTCTTCACTCTGGTCCAAACCAGGCCCCCAGCCACAGCCCCTCATTGGCTTCTAGGGGCAATGCCACCCAGGTTCCAGCTGGGAGCAGCAAGGCAAGACAGATCCCAGGCACACTGCAATGGAACCCATCTCCCTCTTCCCTGGGGCATGCTGGGGTCCCCAGAAATCCAGGGGACCTGCGACATACCAGAATGCTTCCTCACAAATGGATTTGCAGGTCAGTCAAGCACAACTAGGGTGGCCAGATGCTAAAGAGGGCGGAGCTCCTGCACCTCTAACAGTTCTGTAAAATAGAGTTTCAGCAGAAATTCTCTCCACCACCCAGCAATTAAAGGTGCAGGAGCGCTGTCCTCCTTTGCATCTGCTTACATTATCCACACCATCTATAAATTTGGGGAGGGTGTGTGTGCCCCAAAAGCAAAAGTGGCCATTGCCCCCAAAGCTACCATTGCACCCTGCAAAATAAATGTATTTCAAATAAGTGCATGCTCTTCAGAGCACGCTTGAATACTCAAATAGTTGAACTTCCACCTTTCTTTTCTGATGGAGCAAGACTTCCTCTGATAGATTTTGAACTCCAGTTATGGTAGATTCTCAGTAGGGATTCACTTACCACACCTAAGAGTTGCCGAGCCAAGACATAGTCTGGAGTGTGCCAACAGCTATGACAGCTGGGTCAGTGTAACATTGCAAAAGCGGATGGCATGCCAAGCACAGCTGCAAGGTTATAGCACCTTTCTGGACAGACTTGACAGCTCAAATGTTGACGTTAAAGAGTTGGCTGGAAAGCTAAACTCAACAAGGAACACCTAATCAATCTCAAAATGGGAGGAAATACCAAGTTGACCTTTTGCACTGATGTAACCTTGATACAGATACAGGACTGTCCAGCACATTCATATAACTGTCAAGAAGGGGAAGAAAGATAATCATGTTTGAAGATGACACATAACAGGAATACATTGCTAGCAACTTGGTTCTAGCAAGAAGAGCTGACTGAGCTACTTGAATTCCTGCACCAGAGTAATATTCCTTCAGTGGTACTGCATCAGTGCTTGGGACACCTGGAATAATCTACAACTTTTTCAAAGGCAGGGAAGAGGCAGTGTTTCCTCCTTGTGCCCCTGATCTTCTGTGGAAATGTTTGTCCAGTGATGACATATGTCCATATGTAAGCTTCCATGGGGGGAGGTAGTATGGGGCTCAAGCAGGCCCACCAGCCTACCAACTTATTTTAAAGGGGAGCCCCAGCCAACCTAGTTATCATTATTACTTGGCATCTCAATATTTAAAGTTTTACTTGTGGTATTTTCCTCAGTATTTAACTTTTTGTGTGTGTTGGGGTAATAAAATTGCAATATATGGCACAGGACTCATTTAACCAGTCCTGTCAGTGGAAATCCTGCATAGCATAGGCAGTTCTTAAGCCTGAGCCTCCTTATTCCATTCTGCAGCCTTTCCATCACTATTCTGAACAGAAGCATCCTGTACACCAGGGAATGTTAATCTGTGGTCCTCTAGATGTTGTTAGACAGCAGGTCCCCTTCACTCTGACCGTTGGTCATGCTGGCTCGGGCTAATGAGAGCTAGAGTCCAACAACTGGAGGACCAGAGGTTAGCCACCCTGTTCTACATTCTGTGCCCCACTGGGGTCCCAGACAGTAACAGCATGTCAGATGGTGTTCTTGAAGGTTACGCTGCAACTGTGGGACTTTCTTTTCCTGGATACATGCTGGATGTGAACCAATTCCCCCCCCCCCCCAATTCTTTTTTTTTACCAACTTTTGGCAGGCAGGTTGAAGTTGAGCTTTCTACCACAAATGCTTTGCTTTCATCTGATTATCAGTAGATTCTTTATGCAACTGTTGAAAATTAATTAAAATTTGCCTCCAAATTAAAGTAACAGATTAATATTTTATAAGCAATGATTATGAAAATTAAAATAATATCCCTGACAGTGAAACAATGTTCCCTGGGCACAAGGGAGCTCCCACATATGCCTCAGAGGGTCGCTGGAAAGGAAGGTTTTAACAATTATCTCACAAACAATACATTACATGCTTTGCATTGTTTCTTAGACTGCTACCTTACTTTATTTATTATGACATGTATCAAGATATCGTAATTGTAATAAAAATGCTTTAATTGATTTGCAATGCTACAAAATAAACATGCTTGCTTCCAAAACAATATAAAAGACTTTGATTGATAAATTCTTAAACCCTAAGACACAGAGAACTTAAACTGATCTAAAGCTTTAAATCAGCTTAAACAGTTTGAGCCCATCTAAAAGCCATAAAGTGCCCTAAGCAGCTTCATGCAACCTTTAGCCCTAAAGTGGCTCCAGTAGCTTAACAGTTCCTGTTTCCCCTAACCCTGCTGGCCAATTCCTTTTTCTCCATTCAGCATTTGGGATTTGAGCTTTGATGGAGATCTCTGTGAGTTACTGACAGAACCCAACAGTTGGTGGTCTGACTTCACCCCAAATCCTGTTTGCTGTTTCTCTGGGGCTGCAATGAAGAATGAACAGAAGGCCAAGCTCAATGCACTGGGCCTAGGACCATCAGCTGCTGGGAATTTGTGCTCTCTCCCTCCAGCACAAACTCCATACGTAATGTCAGATGTTTCCAATGTAGCTGCAAAAGGCTCTGGCTATTCTGGGAATAGAATTAGTAGAGAGTAACAACAACTTCTTCATTTCCTTTTTGAAGTGTAAAATTATAATGTATGAGTGCTATGAGTATAGGTGCATTCACATACACCCATACAGTAGAGAAGATGGAAAACCTATTGTAAGTATGGACTAGGCCAGAGAGAGCCAACATGATACTCTCTAGATGTTGTTGGACTCCAGTTTTCATCAATCCCACCCAATGGCCATTTTTTCACAAGACCATCAACCCATTAGCCTCTATGACCTAGATTGCCTTTTGCCAGCTTAAACTAGAACATCACCTAGGACCCCACCTGGACAGAGCTGGCCTTGCTTCATTTAGTCATGCCCTGGTAACTTCCTGTTCAAAGTACTGCAATGTTTTATATGTGAGCCTGCCTGTGAAGGTGGACTGGAAATGTCAGTTAACAGAGCATATGGCGAAGAAACTGTTAAACGGGACTGGGTGATATGAACACAACATGCCATTGCTTTGCCATCTTCATAGAATCCTAGAATTGTAGAGCTGGGAGGATCCCTAGCTCATTTCTAGGCCCAATTCATGGTGCTAATTTTGACCTTTAGCAGCCTTCATAGCTTGGGACCAGAGCACTCAAAAGTCCACGTGTCTCCAAACATCTCTACCCAGTCCATGAAATCTTATTTCAGGATCCTGCATTGAATGGCCCCACTAAGTAAGGTACAACAGGAGGCTTGTGGGGAAAGGTGTGTTTTTATTTTTTTCATTTTTTGTTATGGCTCCCTGCTATGGAGAGACTTTCCTGGCATCTAACTTTGTGTACCCTTGGCACACAACCTTTTTATTTTTTCAGACCTTGAAAAATATAGTGGCACAATTTCCGCCCTGTGTAACATTCTCAAAAGAAAAGAAAAGAAAGAAAGAATAATAGTAATAGTGGACAAAGTGGACTGTTTCAAGAAGTGGCAGAGAGATATTTCAAGATTTGTCTGGCAGGGCAAGAAGCCTAGAATAAAATTTAAAATATTAACAGACGCAAAGGAAAGAGGTGGATTTGCCCTGCCAGACTTTAAACTTTATTATGAATCAGCAGCTTTTTGCTGGTTGAAAGAATGGCTACTTCTTGAAAACACAGACATTTTGGACTTGGAAGGTTTTAACAATGTATTTGGATGGCATGCATATCTGTGGTATGATAAGGTCAAAGCGCATAAAGCATTTAAAAACCATATTGTTAGGAAAGCACTGTTTAATGTTTGGATAAGATATAAGGATTTATTGGAAAATAAAACCCCAAGGTGGCTGTCACCGATGGAAGCGAAAGCTCAGAAAAAGCTCAATATGGAGGTTAAATGGCCGAAATATTGGGAAATTTTGGAACAAGATGGAGATAGACTAAAACTGCAGAGTTTTGAGAAACTAAAGAACAAAGTGCGAGACTGGCTTCATTATTATCAGATAATGGAGGCATATAATTTGGATAAGAAAATTGGCTTCCAGGTGGAAAAATCAAAATTAGAAACAGAACTGTTAGAACCCAAAACTAAGACTTTGTCAAGGATGTATAACTTGCTGTTGAAATGGAATACTCAGGATGAAACGGTGAAATCTGCTATGATTAAATGGGCACAAGATGTTGGACACAATATTATGTTTGCTGACTGGGAACAGTTATGGACCACAGGTATGAAGTTTACGGCATGCAATGCCCTAAGAGAGAATATTATGAAAATGATATACAGGTGGTACATGACCCCAGTCAAGCTTGCAAAAATCTATCACTTGCCCGATAATAAATGTTGGAAATGTAAAGAAACTGAAGGTACATTTTTTCACCTTTGGTGGACGTGCCCAAGGATTAAGGCTTTCTGGGAGCCGATATATAATGAATTGAAAAAGGTATTTAAATATACCTTCTTGAAGAAACCAGAGGCCTTTCTCCTGGGCATAGTCGGCCAATCGGTGTTAAAGAAGGATAAAACTTTCTTTATGTACGCTACAACAGCAGCAAGAATACTTATTGCAAAGTATTGGAAGACACAAGATATACCCACTCTGGAAGAATGGCAGATGAAGGTGATGGACTACATGGAATTGGCGGAAATGACTGGTAGAATCCGAGACCAGGGAGAAGAGTCGGTGGAAGAAGACTGGAAGAAATTTAAAGACTATTTACAGAAATATTGTAAAATTAATGAATGTTAGAATGATGTTGGATTGAAAATTAAGTGGTTTCTAGCTATAATGGTATAAAAGAATATGAAAAAACGGTTTTTTATAAGTAAAAATTTAATGTTATAATAACGTAAGATTAAAGATCAGGGTAGAATAAAGAGGGAAAGAATCTGCTGAGCTAATAAATTGAACTGGAATACAAAAAAGGGAGGTATGAGGAGGTCCGGGAAACAAGTAAATGAAAAATAATGTGATGAAAAGATTGATTGTTTTTAACTACTTTTATTTTGTATCTTTTCTTTTTTCTTTTTCTATTTTGTAATGTAAAAACCTAATAAAAATTTTATAAAAAAAGAAGAAGGAATAATAGTAAGAGTATTATTCTACATATTACAAAAACCTCATACCAGGTCGCACCATTGCAAGAGAGAATGGGAGACAATGAGCATCCCCATGCTATTTGAGTTGATCTTTAATTCAACCAAGGCTGTGAAGATCCAGGCTTACTTGTGCTGTTTTTTACAAGACGGCATATGTGCAGAAAATGTTGAGCATTTGAGAATGTTGGAAACATCTCAAGACTTCAGGGGTCAGAGAAGCAGGCCAAGAGAGTTTAAAAGATAACAGCAATTAATTCCATTGTATGTAGTTTATTCAAAGCTTAACATGCTCATGAGCACATCACAAATATGTATGCTTCTCATTGTATATGTTATCTCAGACATGTCATGAATGCTTTTGCTCAAAATAACAGCAAATTCAAAGAATAGCTGATAGCATCATTTATTCATTTGAAAACAAGCTTCCCATGCATTCAGACTGCTGCCTTGGGATGGGAAATAAATCAGAAAGGCAGCAGATAATGATCAGAGACCCCCTTTTATAGAACATCGCCTGGGAGCATGGGGTAAAATAAGCGAATAGCTGCCTTAGCATTCTTTCACACATGCCAGAAGTAGACCTGGGATGGTCTAAATAAAAGGTTCCTGAGGCCAACTTAATCATGGGTGAAGTGGGGTATACAGCCATTCTTTATCTCTGAGCATCAGCTATCTAGATACAGTGGTGCCTCGCAAGACGAAATTAATTCGTTCCGCGAGTTTTGTCGTCTTGCGATTTTTTTCGTCTTGCGAAGCCCAGTGTCGGGAAAGTTTTGGAAAAGCTTCAAAAATCACCAAGTCTTTAAAAACCTCAAAAAAAGGCTACCACACAGCGTTCTATGAGTTGCTCCTCGAAGTCAAGTCGCAACTGTATTAATGGTGTTAAGAAAAAGGAAACAAACTTGCAAGACGTTTCCGTCTTGCGAAGCAAGCCCATAGGGAAAATCGTCTTGCGAAGCAGCTCAAAAAACAAAAAACCCTTTCGTCTAGCGAGTTTTTTGTCTTGCAAGGCATTCGTCTTGCGAGGTACCACTGTAGATGCAGTAAGTCATCCTAACTTTCATTTGTCCTTTGAACTTAGCACAGATGTTCTAGTTAGTGCACAGAACCTTACATACATATATATTGCACATATGTAAGATGTGTGCACAAAGAAACAATCAATTAATTGAGGGGGGCAGCAGCTGCAAACTTTATCAAATTTCTGCATGTTCATTGTACCCATTTTATTACTCTAGGTGTTTGTTTTTCAAAAAAAAATTCTAGGTATAGGCGTGGGGCATTATCATTGACAATGCACAGAGATGTTTAAGACCTTCCCTCCCTTCCATCTCAGTAAAAAATAAAAATAAAAAAAATCACACCATGGTCAGACTCCCACCTGACTCAGACCCTGGGAGAAACCTTATCCAAGAAGGTGATTTAGGATCCCACAGCAATCCCCAGTACAACTGAGGACCTGGTCATGGACCTGATCCCAAGGTAGCCTGAAGTACCCCGTATCAAGGATGTTTTGGCTGGGTTCTTTTATACACTCTATGGCTACAGCCAAGCCCTGCGTCAGTGCCCAGTTCTCACTCTTTGCTCCCAAGGGTTTTGAAAGTAAATGCAGGAGCTAAATGAGTGGCAAACAGCAAGCTGGCATAAGGGTACCTGTGTAGATGCCAAAAGACACAATTACTATGGTTCTACCCCAGGAAGAGTCTACTCAGGAGAAGGGAGAAGGTTGCAAACAATGATCCAGCAGATGTTCAGGGCAAGAAGGCTGGCAGCGAGGATATAAAACTCAGCCTCCTCTGGATTCTTGCTGGCTTAATCACTCTCTTGTTCCTACTCTTCAGCACATGGGAGCCTATGTACACATTACTGCCTTAAAGCACAGCAAGGTCGGGTTTATCTTTTGCATTTTCAACTTGCATTGTCACATTGTTGCAGACATCAGTACAGCTTGGTGTTTTCCCAAATTCTCAATTTCTGTCCACACCAGCAGGTGTAGAGGGGGCATTGCTGTGTTCATATGGCTTACATTTTCAATTCAGTTTGAAGCTGGGGGGGGGGCATAAAATGCAGTATTTCTCAGGAAACCACAGGATAGGTGTGGATTGTGTATATACAGAGCTTCACAAATCAGCAGTGGGAAAACACTAGATGCAGAGGTAATGGGACTGAGCATTTAGAAGCAACTTGTGGTATTGGTGTAAACTGCTAATCATGTTGGTAACATATGTGTAGTTAGGCCCTTAATAAGAACCTGACTGCATCAGAGCAAAGGTCCATCTCATCCAACTTCCTGTTTATAACAGTGGCTAAGAAAATTCTTCTGTAAAGTCCCAACTCCAGACATGAGTGAAATAGCCTCTCTCCCCCTGCCCCTTGAATCTTGTATTTAGTTGTATTTAGTTGTATGCTGCTCAAAACCAACCCATTTTACAGTCCGGAGCAAAGAGATAAGATTTTCCCCACCTGAAGCCATTCCATCTGCATTAGCTGAATCTTTTTAACTCTGGTAAAGGGATCCTATATCAGTATCTACAGACACTCTTCAACGGGTTGACTTCCATTGTCTGCCAAGATCAAGGTTACCAGATGTCCCCATTTCCCAGGGACAGTCCCCGGATTTACAAATCAGTCCCCATACAAAATCCATCTATTTAGTAGAAAGTTGAAAAGTGTCCCTGGATTCATTGAAAAAAATCTGGTAACCTTAAGATCGATGCCAACACATAAGAAGGGCACAATCTCCTGAGGGCAGCAGAGTACTTTAAGGGAGGGTACCTCTAACAAATGGGAAAGCCTGGTGGGTTGCAGGGGCGGAAGAAGGGGGTGCTGTGGGGGCGGTCTACCCCAAGTGTCATCACTTGGGGGGTGACAAAATGGTGGACAGCACTTACCACAGGGCCTGCAGTGTGCCCAAGCCACACGTCTCTCCTGGGAGTGATGCAGTGGCTTCGGCACCCGCAGGCTCCATGCTGCCCCAAATGGTCTGCACCACCTACCCCTCAGCTGTAAGGTGGCTGAGTGGGAGGAAGCAGGCAGATTCCTCAGAGGCCCCGTGGAGCATCCTGCCCTTGCTGGCCCCATCCCTGCAGGCGGCTGGCCCCACCCCCGGGTGCAGGGCACGTGCGCTGCCCCAGGCGCCTGATCGGCTTGCTCTGCAGCTAGTGGGTTGAGTAGCAAAAACCAGGGGTGAAGCCAGTACTGCCACCCTTCCACCCACTACCTGAAGGGCTCTCTCTCCCCCTTATGATAGGGCTGGCCCTGATACTTGCTCTGACAATTTAGTTACCATGGTTAATAGTCACTGATAGACGATGAATTTGTTTAATCCCTCCTTAAAGCCACAATGTGTTTTGAGGCTGTCTGAGGGAACAGGCCTCTATTTTGAAAGAAAAGATGATGAGAGGCTCCCCTGCTGTTTCTTCCCCTGAGGTGAGTATTAAGTGTAATTAGAAGTAATGCTAGGATTGCAGACAAAACTAACTTCCTTCTTCCTCCCAGCGTTTTTTTTTTCCACCAGGGCCACATCCTACACAAGCTACAGGACCAGTAGACTTAAAAGTGCCTTTTGTTCTTCTTTTATCTACAATGATTAGGGAGGGGTGTTTCCACGCTGAGCTCTGAGAGCACTTTGAATGAGTCACAGTCTCTAAGTAGTGACCAATTAGTTCTTTTTGAAGAGATATAAAGGTTTTAAGGCAAAGAAGCCTTCTTGCATGGGCAGATACAGGCACTGTAAGCAGCTGAAGAAGGCAAGCAAAGGTTAACTTAAAAGGTTTGGCCGTTCACCAGAATGATGGATTTGACAACTTTCCCAAAACATTGGATGAGGCCAGAGTGCATTCAGGTTTAACAATGAGGTACAGGGGAGTCTTCATGAGCCCCTGGATAGCAACACAATTAGTCAAAATACTAAGACACCCAGGGCACTGGGTGAACCAACATAGGAACCAATGGTCCACTAAGCTCAGTACTGTCCATACTGAAGGGCATTGGCTCTTCAGGGCTTCAGGCAGGGGTCTCTTCCAGCCACACCTGGAGAGATCAGCTATGAAGAATGAGAGTTATAAGTCAGGAAATCCCATGTTCAAATGTCACCCCAACCATGAACTCACTAGGTCACCTTAAGCACGTCACAATCTCTCAGTCTCAGCCTTCCATGTGCAGTATGGGAATGGTGGTAATAATATTAAGCCCTTTTATAGCTTAGTTGTTGTAACAGTTATTGAAATCTAGCTGCTAAGGATAGTTTGCTTCAGTTTGCTACTGTGTGCAGCTGAGGCATGTTGTCAGAAAGTTATCATGACTGCAGCAAGGAGCACGTTTCCAGCCCTCAAGTATTCCCAAGTCTGTTCTGTCCTATTTCTGCAATAATTTTCCCATAGTGGTTTTTAATTTGCATGAACATCACACTTTGACATGTATTTTTAAATGTAAGTTTCTGTTTAAATGCCTTTTTATGTGTTTTTCTCTCAACATACACTTTAAAAAAAAATGAGTCAAGAACTACATCGAAAAATTCGAGAGGTGGGAAGTTTGGTTCACGCATTAGTCCATGAAATGCAGATCACATCAGCTTGTATTTGAGTTTGCAAAACATCAATTTCCCCCAGCATCACTATTCCTTTCTGATCTGAGATCTTGCCTGAGCAACAAGGTCTTCCTGGCTCTGGTGTGTTACTTTCTAGGTGTCCCTTAACTCTTACTCTCTTACTGAACATCTGTCTAAAGCTTGACAGTGAAACACTTTGAACACTCTCAAACACCTTGTAAATGGAAAGTATTTTATATGCTGTTGTGTCATCCAGTTAACAAGGTCTAGTGATTGTATGAGTTTTGATTGATGAATCAAATCGGAATGAAGCACAATTTCTTTGTATTCAGATGCTGTCTATACAATCATTTACCACATTAGAAGAGGCATTTCCTCCTGTGTGAAAGAGGGAGAATGCCTCTTCTCAAATAATGACTGTCATTTGCAATTTTTGATACATACTTATATTTTTAAAATTAACATCCAGGTGGGAGGCAGCAGGTACAATCCTGATCACCTCATTGGGCCCTGTTTGAACCTGATGTACATATCCAGTTGATCAAAAGGTTTTTGAGTGATCAGCCTAACTAAACTATCAGTGCAATCTTAGACAGAAGTAAGCCTACTGAGTTCAATGAGACTTACTCCCAAATAGGTGTATAGGGCTGCAGCCTAAATATTGCATTTGCTGTTATGATGAAAACATGGTTTTCTCTCATCTGTTCATTCTTCTTTTTAAAAAGGCCCATTTTAAACATACAGTGGGATCAAGTTGTGGTTTCCCCCCCCCCCATGGAGGAGAGCACAGGAGAGGAGTTGCATGTTTAAATGCTCCCCACTTGCCCCAACAACACTTTTTCTTGCATGTAAGAAAGTAGTATCAGCCTAGTCTTCTTTCGGGTTTATTTTTCTGTGTAGGAGTTAATTTCATCTTTGGATGAAGAGCAGTGTACAAATAATTCAAACCTGCAACCCCCTTCCAGCAATATGAAGTAATTTGCTCTAGGAAAAGCATTAGCACTTCTGCTGCATATACACAAATTGGGTCAGAGACAGTTTACTCGTGAATCCCAGGAGCTTTCCTTGGTTAAGGGTCCTGCGTGTGCTATTGCTGCCTTTCAAGAACAAAAGAGATATCCTGGCAGGCTGTGGTGAGAAGAGGATATCTGTGCCTTGGAGGGACCTTATCATACTGCTGCCCAAACTCATGGGACTCTTCACAAGTGGATATTCCACCTAGCAATGGCAGCTGTCATCCTTGATCGCACATACCCTCCAGGAACTTCTCTACCAGCTGCTGTGTTCTTTCCTCAAAAATACTGCTAACATTAGTTTAAAAAGTTAGTAGGTTTCATCTACATCCCTGATAATCAGGTGCTATAACAGGGCTAAAAGGTATAGAAAATCTGTGACCTAAACTAGCTCTGGTTGGGAGAGAGCCCATAATCTTGATGGATAAAGGCAGTGCACGTCCTGCTATTTCCAGGGAGGAAGTGGAAGTTCTAAATCAGTGCCTGGGGTCAGCTCTGTTTGTTCAGTCAACAAAGTGAAGCTTAATCCAGGTACTGTTGGTCAGTGATTCTCAAAACCTAGATACAATTGTGCAGCTATGGCTATACTCCTAAAAAATCAACCACACAGCTTGGGGTACTCCTAAATCTAGTAGCCTTGCTCCTGGGTGGAATCTACACACATATAAAAAAACACCATGAAAATGCTTTTTTAAAAAACGTTTTGAAAAATACATTGAATTTGGCATAGAACATTTGTATATTGCACTTTACAACACATTTAAAACATTTTATTTGCAGCTGTATAGCTGAGTCTCTGGATACAGAGGTAGTGGAACGAGCTAACAGTGCCTTTTACTAGCTGCTGTGCCCTTTCCTGAGCTTCAGTCACTCATGTGATGGTCACTTCCAGGTTGGATTACTATAATGCAGTATTTATGAGGTTGCCCAGAGGGCAGCAACATGAGAATGGGCCTTTTCTGCAGTGGCTTCCCATTTGTGGAATGCTCTCCCTAGGAAGGCTTACCCCGCACCTTCATCACATATCTTTAGGCAGCAGGCAAAACATTTCTCTATAACCAAGAGACTTTGGCTGATTGAACATTCTATAGCCTTTTAAATGTTTTTTGAGAGGGGAATTATTGGTTTTTGTTCTTGTTTTATTCTGTATTCTATGTTCTTATTTGTATTTTTATGTTGTGAACAGCCCTGTTATTTGAAGGAATAATAAATAATAAAAATAATAATCTCAATAATTACCTCCATCCATATGAGATGTCCAGGCTCTGAGGTCAAGTGTAGAGGTCCTGTTCTGTCCCCTCACCTCCCATTCGCTAACATAAAGGGGGCAGCTGGGTTTTTTATGTGTCCTGGAAAAAGAAGCTCGCCTGTCTCCTTAGCGAGCAACGAAGGCTTTTCTTTCCCAGCAGGCTTTTAGGAATGTGGTTTTCTGAATTTGCTTTTCACCTGCTATGGATCTTAGAAATGTATGCTTTTTTATCAGACGGATACATTGCTAATGTTTTATTGTCTTAGATGTATTTCTTTGCCTAATTATTTAGAAAGGCAAGGTACACCTTTTGGAAATGAAAGATAAATAGAACAACCTCCTAAAAAGGATGGGATGCTGGCAAAAAATATCAGAAGAGGGAGACAAATTTGATACCTTGTCTGAGTAGCAAGCAACACTTTATACAAATATATATATATGAACCTCACTAGGGAGTCATTACAGTCAGATATGATTTTGGAGTGCCTGTTAGAGAAGCAAGGAATGCTACTTACTTTCCTTTCGATGTCATAATGAACAATGTTATTACTGTTTATCACATTGCTGTCACAGAATTACTAATAAGATCTATTCCTGCCCGCTTTTCAAGGCTAGGCTCTAAGTTTTAGTGGGACACACACACTTTCTTAAGGCAAGGAAAGGTGATCATTATCGATTCCTCCCACCTCAAACTCTAGATCTTAAAGGTGTGCAAGTCCAGCAGTTTATTATCTAAAAGGCACACAAGACAGGTGACTGCATGGATAGAAATTGTGTGGGAGCACCACACATGCTACTTCGAATTCCCTCATGGAAGAAAGAAAGGGTAGAAATGCAGTCATAAGCAGCTCACTTCTGACAATGTTCATGCTGCTACATACCTCCCTTGAAGTGTAAAGTCCCAGTAATTAGTAATTTGGTTATTGCCTACTGAGGGTTAATTGACACACATTTCCATCCATGTTTATTTGAATACAGTTTGGCTTTATTTTGAGGAACAGTTATAACAGTTCTTTTTATAAGAAGCCAGAATTTATTCAATTTTTAAATGTCAAGCACCAACATTAGAAATTTACAATATGCCATGAATAAATGCATGAGGAATCTTATTGACAAAACAGCCTCAGAACTCTTTTTCTTATAGCTCTCCCGGGATACAGTGTATAGAAAGCATTGGGTATTTGTCAGGGCTGATTTGCATGGTCAAAAATTGGGCTCTCCCCAGCACCAATGTTTCTCATTGTACGCTCGCCAGCCATCTGGGTTTGTAATGAATTCTTAGAGGCGCATCCTGATCCAGTTATAAAGGTCTTTGTATGTAAGTAGAGGCTTCCTTTTACATACTACCTGCTGGATCAGGAACAATGGAGGTTAACTGGATTCACATCTGCAGTCTACATTTATGGACAACTAATGCCAGAACTAGTGGCACAACTAGAATTGGTTTGGGGATGAATGACACACATTCAATCAAGGCAAAGAGCTTGATTATACAATAAATAAATATGAAAATAAATATGAATTGGCCCTCAGTATTTTATTTCTGGCTATGGCAAAACAAAAGTTCTGTTTGTTTCTTTATTAACACTGCAGACTGCTGCAGCATACAACATTTATTTATATTTAAAATGTATACACTGCCTTTCCAAATATGTTGCTCAAAGCAGTAAGCAAAGAAGAATGGAAATTGTAGCAGAAGCTGGAGCTAAGAAAACCAAGCTGAGGCCTTTCATATTTTTTTATTTCGCCATGAAAGCAAACTCCCCCCACCCACTACTCTCTAAAGTTATACAATGTCCATATAGGAAATCAGGCTTTTAGCCAGACAAGTAAAACAGATTTTTGGTTGGGTTTATTTTTCCCAACTTTACATTAAACTAAGAAAACAATACATTTAAGAAATGCTACATGCTCTTGTGTTGTTTGGTTTGCCTTAAGTGCAGAATGGGATTGCCTGTTCACATGAATAGAGTCTATGCAAAAACCATTCTGAGAACTAACTAGCTGTCAGGCTTACATCTCTGAGTGTATCCCAGACTTGCTTCCATTTGCCAAAAATCACAAAGTATTTTCAAAATGAGCTTTCTTTAAAAAAGAAGGTGTCTAGCACAACAACAGAGTGACTCATGTAACTAGTAGGAATGGAGAACACTGCACAGAACAGGACACACACACAACTTAGAAAAAATGGCTCTTGATAATGGATTCAGTTCTTTTAGGTTGGAATTAGCATTAAACTCCAAGGAGAAGAGAGCAGTTTCATTATCAAATATTGGACCACGTGAGATGAATACACCTGAAAGTTCTTGCTTTGCAACTTCAATGCCAGTAAGGGGTTTGCTACGTTTCTGGAAGGCTGGATTTCTACTCAAGGCTTGGGAAGCAAGCCACACTTGTGAATTTTCCATTGGACAATGTCACAGGATTTATTTGAACTTCAGTGTTTCTTGAAGAATCAATTGCCTTTGAGACTACCAGCCTGACTGCTTTTCCCTTGCCTCCCCTCACTCCCACTTTCAATCCATCAGTGTCTGAATTTCCAGATGGAACAAGACTGGTAAATAAAAATATATCATTTCCAAGTTGATTATCAAGTTGGCTTTTCTCCATTTTAAGAGGCCTGGATTAGCTCTCCCACAACACCTCGACATTTCAGCTAGAAACAGAAGAGACAAAAGCAGTTTCTTGTCCAAAGATCCCACCAACATTTTTTTTTTACACGTTTCTCTACACATAAGCACTCTGAAGTCATTAATAAAATGGGATAAAAGCCAGTGAAGACATACATTCCACAGGGCGGTCGCTAAACATAAACATAGATTCCTGATGTACTCTAATGATCCACCATTAATCAATTACAGCTAATTGGGCATTACTCACAACCCAGCGCACATATTCTCGAAGCCCCGATGGTCTCAATTAGAGAGCAATATTTGTTCTAATGGATTGGGCTTTTCTCACAGCAGCTGCAGACATGTAGCCGTTTTCTTGTATAATAGTTCATCAAATAAGTGCCACTTAACAAGCCAATGGAGTGCATAGATAGAGTCTGCTGAGCACTTCCAAGTCCATTCAGCTAAGAGGCGGAGTGTGTCTGTATGCAGCATCATTGTGATTACGGCCAGAGGTGGCCGGCAGCGACTCAGTTAACCAAGCTGGCTGCATTACTTCTTCCCTTTCCAAGATGTGATGCCGCTCTGGCTGGCAAGGCACAGGCAACGGGAACAGGGAGAGCCAGGGATACAGTGCGCCGATGAATAATCACAGGAGACATGCTCAGACACATGGCTACGACAGAAGACAAGGCGAACCTGAATCAGACAATGACGAGCTGACCTGCTGGTCTGCAGCCCAGTCCTGGAAGCCCCCAGCCACTCTTTGCCACACAACACAATCCTGCTTCTCAGTAAACTGCCAGGAGAAACATGAGCACAACATTAATGATGATGAGAAAGAGCAGAATGACAAAGACCACCACACGCTGCGTTTCCGGGTTCATGTTGCACCGGAGGAATGTGTGAAGCGCACTCCATTTGTGCCTGCTCTGGTTCGACCCCTTCGCCATGTCTGGGATTGGCCTCAGCCCCTTGAAAAACAGCGTCTTAGCAGGTTAGCAGCAGCGCTGTTTCCGGAAGAAAGCGTGAGGGGAGGCAGGGGAGGGGGGCTACAATAGAGGCATTTCTGCAGCTGTCAGGAAGCAAAACCTGATCAATTCGGTACAGCCATTATTATGATCGGCTTCCGAGCATAATACACGCACATGCAAGTACATCCTCTTCCCCCAAGCAATCCTCCTTATCTGGTTTTTGTTTTTTGTTTTATCTCAGCAAAGCACCAGCTTCCCACTTCATCTTCAGCAAAGTAACTGCCTCCATAAGCATTAGCTGAGTGAAGCTCCTATAGGAAGAGGGCTGCGTGTGCTGGAGCCCAGAGATCTCAGCGGCGATACTGGCTTTCTAAAGAGCTAGTCAGCTATTTGCTAAGCGCTGTAGCTAGGATACATGCAAGCCCTAGCAACGGGGGGAGAGCGGGGAGGGCAGCAAGGAAAATGTGGGTCTTTCAAGGAGGGTTACAGAAGTGGAGGCAAAAAACCAAAGGCAGCTGTGTTGGTCCATAAGGGAGGAGGGGAACCCTCCAAAATGCACAGCTCTGAAGCATCTTTATTAAGATCAGCCAAAATGTTGGCAAATAGGGTGCAAGCTTTTGAGTTCTCCAGAATTCTTTATCAAGCTAGGCACTGCCCAAGCAGGGGTTGGGGAAGAGGAGGGGGAGGCATGGGTACAAAAATCCGGTTAGCTGTTGAAGCCTGAAGGTCTGCATTCAGACTCAGTCTGCAGATGGAGACTTTAACTGAATTAGTCAATCTAGGATTGAAAGATGAAGAGGCAATAGCTCAATTTTGAAAACAATTTTGATGCTGTTAATCAAATGTGGCATTCATTAAAAAAAATACAGCTATGAGCTGAGTAGGCAAAAATAAATTAACAAAATTAATAAGATTAATGCAGGTGCTTCTTCAGATATTGCATAATGGCAATAGCAGTAGACAGAAAAGGAAATACAAACTGTAAGTGTAGATAACCTAATTCTTCAGCAATGGAAAAAAGGAAAAACCTGGCCAGCCTTGGGTAGTGAAAAAGCAAAGGCAGCCACTTGGATCCAGAAATAAAGCCTCCATAATTGTTACAAAATAACAAGCAAGCTTTCCCGGAGTCCAGAACTCTTAATGAGGCTGGAAGCTATACAAAGGAGAGTTGCAGGGGAAGGGAACAAAAAGAGAGCAAAAATAGGCTGGTATGTAGTCAAAAGATCATCATTTAGACCCAATTTCAAGATGGAATTTGCATATTGTCTCTTTAAATAGACACATCAGTTTCAGCAAACTATTCTAAAACTGATTTTCAATCATCATGTAAAATATACAAAAACATCTATGTTCTGTATACTCTGAATGAGAATATTCCTATGATCAGAAATAGGAATTGACCTCGTTCAGATCTATTATTATTATTAGTAGTAGTAATAGTAGTAGTATTTATTTAATTTATATACTGCCCTTCATCCAAAGTTCTCAGGTGCTTTCAACATTTTTGAAATCTAGAGATTCACTATGATTTTTAGCAAATAATTCACACAGCTACTCAGAAAAATGTGAGAGGACAGATGCACTCTTCCCAAAAACACACCACACTAATAGCAACCAGGTCATCTGAATCATCTATCACAAGCATGTACGGCAGGAAGCAAAACCACAGTTTGTGCACAATTCAATTATGCAGATAACCAAATGTCTTAAGTTATAATGTTATGCACTAACTTGGTAACTTCTGATTTAATGGCATTGTATATGCTTTAAATACAGTAAATAAAAAGAATAATACTGTAATACAGACAGGTGGGGGAGGCAGGTGGACATCCAACACACAAGGGTTCCTTAATCTACACTGAGATGTTTTTTCAAATGTTAGTACTTGAGAGACCAGTTCTGTTCTTGAACAATTAGTCTGGCCTGATTGCCCTCTTCTCTCCCTCGCTAACATAATTTACTTTTTGCCCATAAATCTTTGAAAGTCCTCACCAAAGTTATCTATATTTGTGAATTGACACATAAGAGGGGATTTGGAAGACATAGAGTCAACACAAGCATCCTGTTTGACTTGAGTTCCTGGTCAGATTGTGGGAGAGAATGCATATTCCACATTTTATTTTTAAGACTGTGTACGAAAGACTCCAAGCCACTCAGGAGACAGGTGCTGGAGCATGGTCTGATTGAGGGAGATTTCCATTTGGAATTAAACAAACAAACAGACTACCATATCTGATTTAGGGACTTAGCACAAACATGTAGGCAGGCAGGCTTAGTATGCAAACTCCCACCACCGCCCCAGCTCAGATTGTTATCTTCCTTGTGTCTAGGAAAGGCTAAATGTTATGAAAGCAAAAGTATTACCAGTTTTTCACAGAGAGATCAACATTTCAACAAAAGACTCATGCAACCATCTTAAGCTGGCAACAGTACATGATCAGGATGTGAAGTTTGACTTTTTGCACTGTGCAGTCATATTCGTTGAAAACTTTATGGTAGTATGGCAAACACAGAATCAATGGCACTGCCACTTTATCAGGAAAGAAAAAAGTCAAACCGTACCCACTGGCGGAGGGCGGGGGGGCACACCACCTCCGGCACCATTGGTGAGGGGGGTACCATTGCAGCTGCCCCCGGACACACGCCGTGCACCCCCCCACTGTGCAGGGCGCCATGCCGCCTCAGGTGGCGTGTCACACCCCTCGGGAGCATGCCACACCCCGGGACGCACACCATGGCCCCACAGGTGACGTGCCACACCCTGGGATGCACGCCACACCCCAAAGGGCACGCGCCAGCCATGCCTCCGCCTGCCCTCTGCCCCCAGTGCCGGAGCATGCACCTTTGCCACTGATCATACCAGTTCAACCAACATTGCTGTAAGTTCATTAAGCTGTAGCCTTTTGTCGCTGTTGTTCTGCACAAAAAGAAAGCATCTATTCAGAATGCAGCTTTGCAGCAGCAGCTGTAGGTTCTTCCCCAAAACGATGTGTCTTTAATTCAACATCTAATTGAAAGAAACATGTCAAAATGCCACCTTTCTGCATGCATTCTTTGTACATGGAACTGTGTCTGAAAGGAGTTTGTATAACACCTGTAGCCTTGTGAAACATTGCCCATAAGCTGGAATAGTAGAGTTTTCAGCAGACATTTAAAGTATGAAACAGATGGTGCCTGCTGCATTGTTATTGGCAGAGTATTCCACAGGACTGGGCTCATGATACTAAAGGCTCCATTTCTTGTTGATGTCAGATGAGCCTCGCCAACTCAGCAGAGAACAAACAACACTCTTGTAGAAGATCACAGTGATGAAGCTGGGATATAAGGGTTCAGGCTATTCCTAAAGTTACCTGCACCAAAATCGTTCACGGTGCTGTAAATTAACGCAGTGACTAGAAACTGGCTCTGAGGTAACTGAGCACCCTTTGCAATTGACTAGATAAAGAGTTTTTAACAGTAGTGTCACATGTTGTCAGCTATGTGTCCCCATCAGCAGTCTGGCTGCCACATTCTGCACCAGCTGGAGATTCCAAACCAGGCCCAAGGGCAGTCACATAAAGCGCATTGCAGCAATCCAGACTTGAGGTTACCAAAGCAGCACTCAGGACGTTCCTGACCCAGAACGGTCAAATATAGCAAATCAGATAAAGCTGGTAAAAGGCACTCCTACCAAGCTGAACTACAAGACATATGGCTAGTGGTCACATTTACAAAGACCACCACACAGAAGGAGGTTGTTTGTTTGTTTTTTGCTTGATTCATCTACGAAAAGACATTGCTTGGTATCTCATCACTTGAACTTCACCTGAGTATGTGAAATGGTGTGAAGATGTTATGAGGCAATATGAAAGCTCTGCCTGGGGTGTTGGGCTGGTGACAGCCATTTCACACGTGCACATCATCAAGATTTTATTTCGTGCTAATTTTATGTTTGCATTTTTTTGTGAACTGAGTGTACTCCATGTTTAGCTCTCTCCTTTTTGTTGAAAATTGAATTAGAATACTTTCAATACATACACAAATGTCCAACATGCTCATGTGAATGCACACTTTTATTTGCAGGTATTTTAATTCCAGGAGGAAGTCCTCTGGAACTTGTCTCATTACATATGTAGGAAATGTATGTATATGTATATAGAGTGAATGTGGTACAGCAATTAAAGCATCAGACGTTAACCAAGGAGAATGAGATTCAACTCCTTATTCAGCCATTAAGTTCACCAGGTGACCCTGGGTCAATCTCTCTCTCAGTATAAACTTCCTTACAAGGTTGTTGTGACAATAAAATGGAGCAGAGTGAATAACCTTATATACAACACTGAGATGCTTGGATGAAGGGTATGATGGAAATTTGAACAATGGTGAAAACTATGGGTCATACTCCATGCAGCTCCATGAGAAGACTTCCAAACACAC
The DNA here is from genome assembly GCF_027172205.1 of Podarcis raffonei. Lineage (NCBI taxonomy): Eukaryota > Metazoa > Chordata > Lepidosauria > Squamata > Lacertidae > Podarcis > Podarcis raffonei. The sequence goes on along the minus strand of NC_070606.1, from coordinate 61,005,943 downwards.
AATGGAGTTTTCTCTCCCTCTCCTGCATGTTCCAGGCATCCCCACCCCAAATAAAAACAACTTCAGAGGTTTGGGGGATGTTCCAGAGCAGATTTGGGGAGCATGTGGGGGAGAGATGGAAAGAGAAGTGCTGCTGCACCAGAAGAACTATGCATGTGAAGCATTGGGAACAATTGTTGTCCCTAGCTGATTTTGATGCTGATTTTATAGATATAATATTTCTTACGTAACCTGTTTTAGACAATGAACTGATATCAAAAATCAAATGCAACAGCTACCCACCACCAAAAGTCTGACAGAACAATGGGGACAGGCTGTGTCTTTTTCAGGAACAAGATACAAAAAGGGCCTCACACAGGAAGAAACACATGGAACTTTAAGGCAATCTTGTCCCATAAAGTTTATAAGTAGCAGCACCTTAAACTGGCCCTGAATAGAATAGTACAGAATAACTGCAAATGTTATTGGGATTGTGTGCTCTATCTCACCAGCACCTGGCTGCTACATTTTGGACTACAGTAATCTAAACACTTTGCAGTGTCAGGCTTACATAGAGAACATTTCAATACGAGCTGGAAATTCTCAAGGAATGAATTACTGTGCCCAGGTCAGTCGTATCCAGAAAAAATACAAGATTCATAAGGACATGTGTATATGTTAAAGATCAAGGACGAGTAAGATTATCCACAGTGAGATCTTTAACAATACTGAATAATTTAAGCCGGCATCTGAGCAAAAGGGGCCTTACCACAAACTTTACCAACCGGGTACCATCCAGATATTTTGGACTACTGGCTGGGCCAATAGCCCAAAACTTCTGTAGGGCACAAGGTTGGCAAAGACTGCCTCCATGCATAATCAACTGTGTGCCGCTTTCATGAACTGAATTGTGCCCTAAATCACCACACACTTTTGTGCCAGATTATTTGCCATCTTTATTGCGGCCTTGCTCTATAGTGCATGAGCCTGTAAAGATCTGTGCAATCTATTAGCTGGGATAAGCAAAACAGCCTGCTCTCCAGTGAATGCAGTTCAGTGTTATACTGGGTTATGCCAAGTGGCTTTATCTGGGTATGAAAAATTAATAACACTAATAAATCTGCTTGCACAGATCAAGGAGAGAGAGAAAAGATGAAAAGCCTAACGGTAACATTAGAATTTACTTCACTGTGAAAGCAAAGTGTGGGAGCTGGTTTGGCAGTGCCACAAAACAAACACACAATAGCCTCCTCTTTTACCCTCACAATCCAGGATAAACCAAGATAACAAGATAACTAAACATAACAGACATACAATGCTTGGCCATCACATACATATTCATTTTTTTGTGTTCTTCTATGATCTCTGGTCTAATCAGGCATGCAGGTTTTCATAGTACTTCACCCTGTACTAGGGTAGCTATGTGAAAAATAGGACAGGGCTTCTGCATCTTACATAGTTGTGAATGAAATTTCCTCTACTACATAAAGGTGCCAAAACACTTTCCTCTTCTGCATCTAAATAAAAAAATTGTCCAGTAGCACCTTAGAGACCAACTAAGTTTGTTCTGGGTATAAGCTTTCGTCACGAAAGCTTATACCCAGAACAAAATAAGTTGGTCCCTAAGGTGCTACTGGGAAATCTTTTTATTTATTTCGACTACATCAGACCAACATGGCTACCTACCTGAATCTATTCTGCATCTGGTCACCCGCCACCTCAGGCCCAAGCCCTGGGTGTCAGCAAACTCCAACCAGACCCTTCCAACCAGATTCTGAAAATCAGTAGGTTGCCAGCACTCCTCACTGTCAGACCTTACTGGACATTCCTGCAGATTCAGATAGACAAAAGCTAAAAGTCCAATTGAACTCAGTCAGACTTACTTCCCAGTAAACAGGCTGCAAAGCTCATTTGCTTTTCAAACCTAATCTGGATCCCCATCTTTCTGAGATGGTAAAGTTCACACACAGTGTTTTGCCACCTCATTTTTCACATGGCAAGTCATTTTCACATGGCAAGTCATTTGTGTGAAAACAGCCTCTGTGTGGGGTGGGGTGGGGAATGAAAAACTACCTTGTCCGAAAAAAATGCTTAAAAACATGACAGTGTGTTAGAAATGCCACTGTGTATTAATCGGCAGCTAAACCTCTCCTTGTCACTGAAGTATTGAGTGAGGCACTCCCCCCCCCCAAGAGCATGATAACAAAATACTGTAAACTTTTATTATTTTTAATATGGCAGGCACAGTTAAATGTTCAACCTCACCTGCAATCTTAAGAACCAAGGCCCAGTGCCGAGGGCCTTCTGGCGGTTCCCTCGTTGCGAGAAGCCAAGTTATATGGAACCAGGCAGAGGGCCTTCTTGGTAGTGGCGCCCGCCCTGTGGAACACCTTCCCACTAGATGTCAAAGAGAAAAACAACTACCAGACTTTTAGAAGACATCTAAAGGCAGCCCTGTTTAGGGAAGCTTTTAATGTTTAATAGACTATTGTATTTTAATATTCTGTTGGAAGCCGCCCAGAGTGGCTGAGGAAACCCAGCCAGATGGGCGGGGTATAAATAATAAATTATTTTTTATTATTATTATTATTATTATTATTATTATTATTATTATTATTATTATTATTATTTAAGAAGAGTGTGCTGGATCAGGCCAATGGTTTGACTTCACTCCCTGGAGGCGCCTTCCACTGTCTCTTGAGACAGACGCCAACCTCTAGTGGGGAGTGTTGTTGTGTTCAGGCCCTCCTTTCGGGTTGGCAATGTGACAAGCAAACACTGGACTAGATTGGTCTTTAGGCTGATCCAGCAGGCCTCTTTTTAAGCTGTTATATGGCAAACTGGTGGCAGCTGGTGTGGAAACTGTTGAGCCCAGCCCATGTTGAAGCCCTTTCAAATATCACTCAGCCTTTGCCAGAGCAGGAGTGCAGCTATTTCAAAGGTCCCCTCAAAGGTCCATGCTGTGAGGCAGAGAGAGAGAGAGAGAGAGAGAGCTGCAATTACATGCCGTTTGAAGTGATTTTAGGGGGATTTGAAGTGAAGCCCACCTTTTCTGGATTGCCTTTATTGGTAGGCTGAACAGTGAAAACATTCACAGATTTAGTTTCGGGAGTGTGGGGTGGGGGTGGGGGCAAGAAACAGGAATGGAATGGCAAGAGACCTTTCAGGTGTATCTCAGCAGGAGCTGAGGTATAAAATGCACTATGGGAGATTACGCAGCTCATGTAGGAGTGAAATTGTATGGACTTTTAAGAGCCGAGAAAGAAACAAAAAAAGAACTAACAACAAAGGTTTGGGAGAGAATTACTTGAACAAGTTCCGAAGGGAAGAAATGCATAATGTACTTAGGAGCTTTGGGTTTCCAGCACTGCCTGAGGAAACATATTAGTGATTTTTAAAAACTTAATTTTATTTGATGGGTTAGTAGAATGTATTCAATTTAAACTTATACCTCTGGGTACAGGGCAGTATATAAATTCTATAAATAAAATAAATAATAATAATCTTATTATTACCAAAGCAGAACTAAAAAAATAAAAACTGGAAGATGCTGCACAGCAAATGTGCCCTAGTTCTCCAATCTCGCAATGTAAATTATGTGGTGCAGTGTGCAGCTCATACAACCTCCTTGTAATATACTTTCCATTAAAGCTGTGAGAGGGTGGGCAGGATTTCCCTCATCAAGAGGGCAAAAATATATTTTGAACCCTACAGGAAAATCTGGAAGGGAGGGAGAGGTATGGTGGGTGGGTAAGGGGAAAGGAATGGCAGATGAGGAAGAGTAAAGCACCCTCCTTTCCCACTACTTCTCTGTTATAAATTCTACTTCCATCTGAAAAGGATTCTCTTTTTTAAAAAACCAAACAAACACTGTGACAGGTCTCTCTTGCACATGCTAAACGTGTTGTTAGCACCGGACTGAGCAACAGAGACAGTATGAATAAAGTATGGAGTCACAAGGTCAAGGCTGTGGTTCACCAACCAGATGACCTGCCAGAGGCACTGGAAATGGTGTGTGTCTATTATTATTGTTGTTGTTGTTGTTGTTGTTATTTTATGGTTTTAATACTGTGAACCATCTGGATCCTCTGAGAAATGCAGGGTGTATGTATATAAATCTGAAAACATGCCTGACAAGGAAAAATCAACAGTTCCACATTCATTCAAATTGTACTTAATCAAACACTGTTAAAACGTTTTGCCACAATGTCTCCTCATGTAAAACAACATATCTAATTCTATTCTTATTATATTCATGGAAGATTAGAGTACCTCGGGTTACATATGCTTCTGGTTACAGGCTCCACTAACCCAGAAATAGTACCTCGGGTTAAGAACTTTGCTTCAGGATGAGAACAGAAATCGTGCTCCGGCAGCGTGGCGACAGCAGGAGGCCGCATTAGCTAAAGCAGTGCTTCAGGTTAAGAACAGTTTCAGGTTAAGAATGGACCTCCAGAACGAATTAAGTACTTAACCCGAGGTACCACTGCAACAGGATTTTTATTTTTATTTTGCTATTTGCAATTTTTTTTAAAAAAGTACAAAATGAAAGGAAGTTGTCCAATGATTACATAATCTACAGTTCCTTTCCAAATAAATAAGTAAGCAAGCAAGCTTACAAATTCACTAAGGCTGCAATTCTGACCCCTCAACTCCAGTGTTGATGGCTAGGTGGGTTAGGGTGCAGCACAGGCTCCCCTCTCTGCTGACTTCTACCAGAAAAGTGATGGTTTAAATCTTCACCCAGCCATAACTCTGATTGGGTGACCTGGTCCTGTCTCTATCTCTTAACCTAACCTAGCTCATAGGGTGACGGAGAGGACAAAATGAGGATAATGAGTCAAAGGCATTTATTTGAGCTCTTTGAAAGAATAGCAAAATATAAACGAAATAAATCAACAAAGAGCTACAGTTAAATAACTGGTATGTATATTTATAATATCATTAGTATAAAATAGCCAGATGAAAACAGCCATATTGTGCTTATGATATCATGCCACTTTGCAAGAAGTGTCAATTCACACATCTAGTTTCAGACCTGTCACAAGTACATGTGAACCAGAAAGTGGTGGTGGAGGAGGAGAACTTTCATAAGGAATTACTTGCATCTTCATTTAAGCAGTGGCAGTCTAGCTAGCCAGTACTTAAGATGAAGACCAAAGGCATATCTAGCTCTGAATCCTGGAAGTCTGGGCAAAGAAGAACCAATGTTACATGCCAAATGATCAGAGGTAGCCAACTCAGTGCCTTTATCAGCCGCTGCCCACACAGCCAATTTGGGACAATGGGAGTTAGAATCCAACCTCATCGTCTATCTCTGAACTCCAAAGTAGTTGATAAGAACCCATTGACTAACAACCACGGGAGCCTTCCCTCACCCCAAACCAGCAGCCATTCCTCTTGCTGCATTTCTCTAAAGTGTTCACTAAGGGAAGTGTCAGTTATAAGCCTGTCAGTTATCACCTCTGCAGAGGTTATTCGATCAGTCATCGTTATAGAGTTAAGTGTTGATGCTAAGCATTCTGCAATATCTTTTGAATACCGTATTTTTCGCTCTATAAGACGCACCAGACCACAAGACGCACCTAGTTTTTGGAAGAGAAAAACAAGAAAAAATATTCGAATCTCAGAAGCCAGAACAGCAAGAGGGATCGCTGCACAGTGAAAGCAGCAATCCCTCCTGCTGTTCTGCTTCTGGGATAGCTGCGCAGCCTGCATTCGCTCTGTAAGACGCACACACATTTCCCCTTACTTTTTAGGAGGGAAAAAGTGAGTCTTATAGAGCAAAAAATACGGTAACTCTGCAAGTGCCTGCTGGTGAACTGCCATATAAACAGCAGCTGCAGAATTATCTATCACCTTCCTTGCGGACACAAACATCACAACTCTCTCTTTCCCTTTCCATCTAATGTCATGCACTCTGAGCACAGTTGCCAAGACAAAGTCAATATTATTTCTCAGCTGACCTTGCAAATTCAGGGCAGATGAATTATCCCCAAACGCACAAAGAATCAGAGAATCGCAGCTGTCACTCATAAGGTCCCTGGCCACTCCAACCATTTTGTTTTATTTGAGGCTAGAACATGGCAGATGAGCCCCCCGCTGCCGCCGCCACACAAAAAATACTGTGTATATAACTCAAGTTTTGAATGTGCAGCTAGTTTGTGTCCATATGACAGGAATGGCAGCTGATATTCTTGGGCCTTTGGCAGATCAGACAAGACCTCACATTCAGTCTTCACACAGACCACAAAATTTTAACCACATATCTGAATGCAGAGTTTGGTCTTGCTGTGGGTTTCTGATTACTGTGGTATCTTTAAGTCCATTAGTCTAGCATAGAAGGTACATCATTCTCAATTATTCTTGCAAAGAACGGAGGTCTGAAACCATGGGGATAACAACACCAACAACAACATTAGCAAATTATATAATAATGATGATTTATACCCTGCCTTTCCACTACAATTTGTAGAGCTTACAACAAACCATTCACTACAAAATCAAGTAAATAACAACATACTATTTTGCCTGGACTGAGGCTTAATTTTCATGTCCCTTACCAAACACTGGAATTTAATTATTACCCAAGCCTTTGTGGTAGATTTTTGATAGCTATTGCAGCCTTGCACAGCAAAAGGGCTAAATCTAAGAGGATTATAGGAGCGACAATAAAACAGCCCTTCAGGTTCATATCCCTTGCACCTTTCTTTGATACATGGCAACAGCATGTTACAAATTTATTTATTTTTACTAGCCTCTCTGTCAAAACTTACTTGTGTTAGTTGCAACTGGGCTAAAAGGAAAAAAGAACCAACTTTTGGAAAGCCTTCCCATCTAAAAGAAAGGGCATAGACACACCTCCTCATCTGCTGCTGCTAAATATCTGCAAAATATCCCCTGCATAGAAACAATACTTGTTTAAATTCTTTCATTAACCTGAATACATGTAAAAACACAGCAGTTAAATTTCTAATGGGAATTATCTGTGAGCTATATATTTTAGAAATGGAGTAGAAAAATGTGGTTACATACCAGAGAGCTTTATTCATAATCTGGAATGTGCCAGTATACAATTTGCTAATAAACATTTATAAGTCTTATGTAAAATACAAAACTTTATCTCTGCTTTCATTCTTACATGATATTCTAAGCTGGGGAAAGGCTACTAAAGCGGAGCAGATTATGCTACAGTTCAAGCATTCATACCCTCCAATGAAATTTTTCATTAATTTATAGAATGAATGTATTGCTATTTTCTAATGTAGGATATTCATGAGTGAGTGGGCTTAGAAACACAGTTGGGTGGCAACATTCTGATCTTAATGCACCAGATAACAAAACCCCTTAAGGCAATCAACATCAGTATTTCAATACATACACAACCATCGTTCTTCCTTAAACATACTATTTCTTTCGTCATTAGTATTTTGAATAAGGAAGGGAAGGAAATACAAATGGAAAAAGTGTACAGAAACTATCTTCACTGAATAAAAAAGCATATTTAATCCTTGATCCTAGATGGTGACTTGAAAGCAGTTTTAATAATGAACGGAACACTTTTCAGGAGGAAAAATCACCAAGCAAAGTCTGCAGTTCTACAGGAAATCATCATAATCACTATGTATCCAGGCCAAATATTTTCTGGAAGGTGCATTCAAAGTTGCTTCCGAAAGAAAGACAGAGAGGTCCTCAGTAAATATGAGAGGACCTCTCTTCCTGATCAAATAGTGGAAGCACAGCCAAGTCCCATGCCATCCAATGAGTGCAAAGGAAGTTGGTCTGAGTTGAACGACCTATCTGTGCACTTATAGATGCATGTAAACAAAGATCACAGTAGCACAACACTTCTGAAATTTTGTTTAACCATTCTGCTGGTTAGCCCACCTATAACATTAAGATAATAAGAAGTCTTGTGCAGAACTTCAGTATACATGCTGCTTGTCCCAACAAAGTGAAACATAAGAGCTGAAGAATCAATTTTGAACACACCAATAAATAATCACCAATAAAATCACACACAACTGCTAGATCAGCAGTGCATCAGGCAGAGCTCTGATTGAACAATATGGAACATACCAGCTGTTAGGTTCATATATATTAGTAGACCGAAGAACTTTGTTGCCTACTTTTCTACTCAAAGTAATTGAGATTAATTTTAAAAGTCACAGATCATACAAATTATTCTAAAATTCAATTATATGTATTAAAAATCACCCAGAATACCCAGCATCAACTTAATGTTTAGGATAATAAAATAATATCACAGAACAAATGCTCACAATTAATTGGCAATTAATCTAAAGGCCTTCCAAAATATGAAAAATTAAAAGGAAACAACCTGGTGTGCTCTAATGGTGGATTCTGGGACATAATGATTCTGTCTTAAGCTAACTGGCCTGATTGAGCTTATTGATGCATCCTCCATCATTTCTTCTCCACCTTAAAATTTGCAAACACATTTTTAAGCATCGTATGTCTCCCGTATGCTCTTTCAAAGGAAGTTGCCTTTGCAAGTCTGCCTACTAAAATTCACATACATGAGGGAGTTAACAGATAAATGAACCACTAGGAAATGCATCTTCTGCAAAGAGAGTCCTGCCTGGTTAATCATAATAGTTTCACTGTTGCTGTTGTTTAAAAATGATAGCTCTGTCTTATTTTCCTTAGAAACCCATAGTTGCAGTACCTCATTAATAGCAAGCTGTTCTCCTCCTCCACCTGGGTGGCCATAACGATGGCTAGAACTTCGAAAGTCTTCATACAAGTCTTCTTCACTTCCCACATCATCACTGGTTTTCTCCAGTGATCCATCAGCAATGACTAAAATAATAAACAAACAAAAAAATCAGGAATGTTGGCCAGATGCAGAATGGAAGGAAGCACAGTAGGTTAGTGTGTTCAAAACAAGGTTATTATAAATGTAAATTTTCAGGCTATAAACAGACCAGGTCTAACAGAAAAGAGAAATAGACAGGACCTGTTGGAATTTATGAAGCTCATCAATAGCCCTGCTTTATCTTGGAATGATACAGCTCACCTGTGGCCATAAATTTCCCTGCTTTCTTTGGTTCTGGTCTCAGTGGTCCCTACCAAAACGCATGGTTTGCATACAGAATCTCTCAAATTCAGTTCCTGGCATCTCCAAGCATGGTTGGGAAAGACCCGTTTGAAATCCTTAAGAATTACTGCTAGTAAGTCCAAGCAATACTGGGTTAGATGGACCAGCAATATTGACTTGGTATAGGACATCTTTCTATGTTCCCTTAAGTGCTTAAAGGAAACAGGCTGCTGAAAGGGTGGTCAACAGCTCCTGTTTACAACCCTTCACCTAGGCCTGGAACATCTGTCTGTTTTGATTGCTCTGCTTCAGCTCTCACCAAATCCTTCACCATGAGGTAAAATACAATATTAAAGTCAGATAAAACAAATTACAGTCATTTATAGATGATATTGCTTGTAAGTGATTGCGATAGCTCTCCACTAATGAACAGAGCATTTTCTGTTGGCAGACTTTGTCTGCATCCTAAACCACCATTTTGTGACTTTGGCTGGTAGATTCCAGTGCTCCAAGGGACAGAAGTAGATCCTCTAAGCATGAAGTCTGCCTACCCATGAACTAGGTCAAAATCTTAGGGGAAAATGCAGCAAACAAACCATTTGACTTAAGCTTTTGAGAATATAAATGATGGGAACAGGGAGGGGCAGAATGCCTCTTTAGACGAAAGTATTTCCTTCTAGGCTGTTTGTTCCCTTTTCCTCAGCACGACACTTTATTGTTTCATCAAATGTTTCACTATACTTTTCCTTTACATGCCGCCTCTGCCTGTTCCATTACTGAACTCTATAATTTTCAGCTTCAAGACAAATCTCTCCCATCATCTTTAAAGCTTTCTGGGTTTTTGTTTTGTTTTGCTCCTTCTCCCTGTTCCCTCCCCCAACTGATATATGATTTGCACTTAGATGAAAAAGTTGTGGTCTGCTTTAAAATGTGCTCTGCTAAGCCCCCTTGTAACCTATAATCTGTGTCCTTGCCAAGCACACATTTGTTTGCCTAGCTTAACTCATGTTCAGGGATCAGCAGCATGAGTTTTCCAGGGCAGTCTTGCAAAATGTTATTTCACCCTGTAATAGCTGCTCAAGCTTAGCAAAAGAAAGCAGCAGTGGCAGGTTTCTGCCAACTGTTCCACTGCTTGCGGCAACACCAAAGATGCAGTTCAATGCCACATTGAAAATGAGTAAAAGAGAAGGATTTTCATTGCATTTATACAAATTAGAGCATCCAAAATGTCAAAGGCCCGAGAGAGAAACATTTTTAAAATGTAAGAAGAAAAGCTGCTGACTTATTTTTGAATTCCCAGAAATACTAACCTTATGCCTCTGATACTTAAGTCATGGATCTAGAGAGCTGAGGCTGGGAAGACTTTTAACCCATTACATTACAAGAACAACCCTAAAGTTAATGGCAAATCTTCCATTTATTTCAGTAGATTGGGATCACAACTATTTGCGGTGGAAGAGTAGTACTTGTTTAAACACACACAAACACAGTGAAATGAAAAACAAACAATAGTTTCTCATCAGATTTATCAAGCGTTAAGTTTAAAGATCTTTATGCTTTAAAGCTGAGAAAAGTTCCTTGCATCTCCTATACTTCATCTCCCTGGCTATGTATTTACAACTCAACATCCAGAGTTTGCTACCTCAGTGTTATGCTACTCCCGGAATAACTAATCCCAGTGTACACACAAAGTATTCCAGTGTGTTCAGACCACATCCATTTGCTGAATCTCTTCAGCCAATCATAGGTTACTATGTTTCCCTATGCTACTGGCTTTCATCCACTAATCTTGCTAATGTAAATAAGACCTCACCTGCAATGAAATGGAGGTGAATCAAGACAAGAGCTCTTGATCTTACCAGTTGACCTTTTTTGAACCCCTCTGATTCATCCTTTGAACATGTATATACATGAGGGGAAGAGGCTGAGCTCAATGCTGAGATCCAGGGATACCTGGTTGCGTAAACAAACAGGTCCTGACACACATCATGCCAGACCCTCATTTCTGCCTTCAGTCAGAGGCAATCACATCAATGCACATAGATCTATTAAAGCAGGCATGCTTTCTCTAAAATAGTTCCAGGGCTTGTTGAATGTCAGAGGCTAAAGGGAACTATAGAAGCCAGGTATTGTGGTAGACATAGCAGTGCCCACCCTGACACTAGCTTCCTAGCTGAGAGTGGAGTTCCTTGCATAGCTTCTGTTCTCCTCTTTGTGGTTAAAAATAAATAAAAAGAATCTACTTTTCTTTTACACCAATTAGATAGAATACACTTATAAGCTGCAGCCACACTCCAAAATTCAGAAAGTCTTCTTACTGGTGTAGGGTCCAGGTTTTGAGGGGTCCCTAAGAAAGATCTTAGTGTCCCCGCTCTAAGGACCATCCCCTTCACACTGCTGCATGCTACTTCTGCTCATTCACTTGCCCTGAAGGCAACCCTGTACAGGAAGGTTTTTTAAGATTTAATGTTTTATTACATTTTTATTCATGTTAGAAGCCACCCAGAGTGGCTGGGGCAACCCAGTCAGATAGGAAGGGCATATAAGGAGGAGGAGGAGGTGGAGGGACTGAAACTTAATTATGCCATTACAGCTATTGCTATAATGATTGTAAATAGTACTACTGTGATGCACTTATGGCCGGTCAAGCAATGAATCACTTGACTGAGTTTTATGGCATCTGTGAGTGTTTCATCTCAAAGAGTAACTTCAATTGCTGACCACTGCTTCCAGAAACTCTGCTAAATGAATGAAAGCTTCTAATAAGGTGCCTACACACAAGTCTTTTCACGCAGCAAAAGTGTGATGGACTGTGACCTTTAATATACTAGTAGTAGTAGTAGTAGTAGTAGTAGTAGTTATTTCCAGAGGAAGAGTGCAAGGGAAGTAGAAGATGCTGGTCTGTCTCCTTACTCTTTTCCCCTGGTTGTGTGTTAGATTGGGCGAGTGAACAGGCAGTGACAGGAGGAGGAGAAACAGAATAGTCAAGACGCTCCAGAGATTGGCAGTGGACACACAACTGCTGGAGAGTTGGCCTTGGCAGGTGCCAACAATACCACCGCTAGCCCAATGCCAACTATGCTTCCTTATGTAGCTGACTTTTTTTTGTGAGCCTGACCAACATACTGTGAAGAGGATCTCACCTTTGCCCCATAAAATATTCACTTTACCCAAATATGCCTATTCACCATACCTCAAGTTCTTAGAGCACTGAAGGATCAAAACGGGATAGAGAACACAAAATGCGATACACAACATTTTTACTCAGATATGTAGAGCTACACAGAATTTCAAAATGTGTAAACATTTCTTCCTACACACACACACAGCAATGTATTCAATGTTACCCCTACTACTCAGAGAAGACCCACTGAAATTGCTGGCCATGACTAAGTTAGGTCCATTATTTCAATGGGCCTACTCTGAACAAAATTTAGTTGGATAGAGTCAGCCCAGTGAAATATGTCACTTTCAATTATTCTTGGTTTGAGAGCCAGGTAAAAAAGGTAAAAGCCCTCTCCCAATGTTTTTATCATAGCTGACCAGAGATGTTCTAGTGTGGAGCTGAAATCTTTTAAAAGCTCTCTTATAAGTTTCTGCTTTTTCTTTCCAGTTCTCTCCTACCTCTGCTGTTCTTTGGCAGTAGAGTATACCGCCACAGTCCATTAATGGGTCCATTAATTGTCATGATCAAGCTGTCTGGGTGGTAACCATAACAGTCTGTTCCCAAATATCCACTCAGAGCCTAAATATAGGCATCTTTTATCTTTCTACTTCTATTTTGCATCACACCATGTAAGCTGTTACAAACGGTATTGTTCTTGACAACTGTACAGCTGTAAAATTTCAGCTATATTAGGAATAGTCATGTTTCTGTGGGTCATTAGCTCGTAGGAGCCTCTGAAAACTGCTCTCGTGAGGGACTTCCGGGCGCCATCGACTAATGGCGGATTCCCTCTGAGCTCCAGAGGGAATCGGCTCCGCAGGAATTGGGTCTGGCCGCTGCGGCGACGCGGGGACCCTCAAAAATCACAGGCGGTGAAGCCTGTGAACCTGGTGACTCGGCGGGCACCATTTGCGCCCACCCGACCTGCGAAGGAGCCTTTTTAAAGGCTTCGGAACGGGGGACGGGGTGAGCGGCGCGGTGCTGAGAGTCGACTGCTTCTCCTGCGGAATGAAGCCGCATTGCCATGGTCAGAGAGCGCTGACTTCTTCTTGTGAACAATTGGATTCTAAAAGTAACAACCCGTGAGTACTACGGAAATTGGAACTGTAAAGAAATTTTTTTTAAAGAATTAGGCACGATCGGGGAAGGTGTAAAAAGGAAGTCTGCCTCCCCGTCTTGTAAACAAGTTAAAGCAAGGACCTGCTAACTAAGGTCGAGAGAACCTCTTTTTTCCTTCTTTGGTAAAAGACTTTAATTTCATGGTTTGGCAGTATAAAAAATCTTGCTGGAGGATAAAGAGCTAATTTTGGGAGCTGAAGTGCCACCCTCCTGGACCCGGGAGTGTTCCGCGAGAGAGCCTGTTGATGAGGTACTAAAGAGTTTGACAGCTGTCAAATTAGCTGTCAAGACAGGAAAAGAGAACTTTGTTTCTGTTGCTTCTGTTGGTTATATCTGTTACAATTTTGTTACAATCTGTTGAAAACAAGGAAGAACTGATACAAACTAACTGGATTTTTGGATTTGAACTGGAATGAATATTAAGAAACCAAAATCCCTCTAGAGGGGGTTTTGGGACATTACAAGAATGGCTGGAAGGGGGAGAATTCAGGCTGAATTGGACAGAGTCTTTGTTCTCTTAGGAAAGTTACAAGGCCAAATTGATGTTTTGGCTATAAATGTTACAACTCTGGACTCAACTGTAAACAATATCATTGAAGCTGATAAGGATTTGAATCAGGAAGTTTATTCAACTGAACAGAAAGAGAAACTTGACAACTTTGAGAATTTGGAGAAGGAGACATATGTTGTCCCTGAAGAAAAGGAAGGAGGAGCTGTAATTCTGCAGATGATGAAGGAGGGCTTGAGGTCTGACATGATGGTAATGAAGGAAAATAAGAACTTGATGTGGAAAATCTGGCCTGAATTGGAGATTGAAAAAAGGAGAGATCTCCTTATGTGGAAATCTGAAGACCTAAGGATTACAAATTTGCTTAAGGTGGAGGTTGGAGCCTCGGGGACATTTGGACTTGAAAGGAGTAAGAAACAAGATTTGGGCTCCACTTTTAAGTATGGAAGACTGGTTGGAAGAAACATGGACCCTGAAGGGCCAGAGCTTCTCCGAGATTTGGTGTTTAATTTTAAGGACTATCAATAAAACCAGCAGAGAGGAATTGAGAGAGAATTAAGAGCCTCGGATGTGAGATCTCCAGGCTAATACTAGATTAAGACTGATGGACATTTGTTGGGGACTGAAACCGGGAAAGGGGTGGGGTGGGGTTTGGGAATCCAAAGGGTACATAATTATAATGTGTTTTGTTTTTATTTTGTTTTTGTAATGTGTATGAAAATTGGGAAATTCGTGGAAGGGAATTTGGGTCGACTTTAGAAAGAATGTTTTAAGAATGTGTATTGATGTATAAGTATTGATGTTTAAGTTTGGATAAGGTAAAATTGGTTTTTTAAAATGAACTAAATTAAATGAAAATAAGGTTAGCAAAAATAAATTGAGGAAATGGATGAAAGAGAAAAAGTAAAATAATAATATGTTAAATTAAGTATAGAAATAGGTTAAAAATTATGGATAAGGATTTGCTGAACTAACAATTTGAACTGGAATACAAGAAAGGGAGGTATGAGGAGGTCAGGTAAATATGTTATTGAAAAATAGGTATTATGTACTTTATGTGTTTTTAATTTTTTTTTTTGCTTTTTCCTTTTTGATTCTTTTTTATTGTATTAAATTTGAAAATCTTAATAAATATTTTTTTTAAAAAAAATGAAAACTGCTCTCGTGAGATCTGATCTCAACAACAGCCCAGGACACAAATATTTCATATTTCAAGCATTCCTAGTGTACAAGCATTTGCACAATCATATTTAAAATGTTTACAAAAAAATTAAGCCTCTATCATATTGAAGGGAAAGGAGGAGGAGCAAAACAAAAGCTGGACACTAGATGAACCCAGCCATTTGTCCCAATGGCCACATACAAGATGAATGGACATCACAGCCAAACTAGTGCCTGTTTTATGAGATTCTAACTTTTGTGCTCAATAGCACAAAAGTGAAGTGCTAACCAGGCCAAGGGCCAGGATTTGGTACAGACTGCATTAAGTTACTAACAATATTTACCGTAATACATAACACAAAAATCAGACGTTACAAACATACAGGATGCCACTAATGAAAACAGACAGCAAACAAGTGTAGATTTTGAGATGTGGGATTTGTCTGTTTCCTGTGCCCAGCAGGTGCCCTAATGCTAGAAGCAGGAAATCTTGCTTTTGCTCAACTATTTTTGCAATGTCTGCTTCTCTTTCCTGTAGAAACTTTGATGGCATTCATCAAAGCTTAACAGAATTAAAGCACAACTCCACGTCTGTGATATCCCTTTGTAATAAACAAATTCAGAGCTTGTTAGAACGACAAATGTTGCTTGGGGCTGTAATCCTTATCCAATTGAATTTTGTCACTGATTGCATTCAGGGCTGCATGAATCCTCATTAATATGTAGTAACTTATTTTTAAAAATGAGCTTCTTCTCCGAATGTCACCTTGCATAAGTTCCCAAATGCCAACCATACAAATGGATCAATCCAAGGAAGCGCAGTTATGGATTCCCAAGGAATGTGACATTTCCAGAATGATAAAAGTGTAAAATAATTATAGCTAAAAGGTAAATGTGGGGTGCCTTTTATATATTTTATATATTTTTTAAAAGGTGAAGGGTTAAAAACCAGCAAAGGGAATAGGTTTTGCAATCATATCAGCTAGACCAATTATTTTGCTTTCCTCTCCCATCCCCTGAGGTATCAAAGTGAGACTGTATGAAAATGAACTTTGAAAAAAAGTTACGAGGAAACCTGCTTGTTCTACAGATCCTTTTACACTGAAACACAGCTGCAAAAGTGTTTCATAATATGTATGTGGAACACAAGATAATAGAATGCACATGAAAAACAGGGTGGTGTACAGTGAATAAAATGTTGTATTTGAATTGGGCTGTCCTGGGTAGGGATGGAAGGATTTGTCAATTTGTTCTTTTAGTTTCTAATTTTTCCAATCTTAAATTCAATTATCCACACTTCTGCAGCTCATCAGCATTTTGGTGTGAATTTATCCTAAGAAATATACTTTTGTATGCAGTTTTGACTAATGCACACATCTTTGCAAACAATGTGCCCAAATATAATGGATTTTGGTATGTTCTTTGCACAAATATATTTTTATGCACATTTTGCCATAAAATAATCTTCTTTTTTTTGAGAACTAAACCACAAAAGTCAAGCAAGTGAGAATTCTGAAGCATAGCTATGTTTTGGTTTGTGTATTGTTTGGTAAGGGCCAGTTTAGTAGATTCACCTTTAAACATTAACTGAATCAAATTTCTGCTCCATCCATAATCCTGAGTATTTATTCCTACTCAGCCATGAAGCTGGAACTGGGCATGAGACAGGGAGGAAAGAAGGACTTGCCACGCACATTTTTGCTCCCTCACAAAACAACTGCACAAATATGAAGAGGGCCCAGGGAAGCAGCTGTTGCAGGACTGTGTCTGTGAAGAGGTGAGGGGTGGAGTTATAACTCCCAGTGGAAAGGGATTACATGCTAACATTTCTGTAGGAGAAGAATTTCTACCTGCACACAATTTATGCCATATTTTGCTCATCTGAGAAACTTCACTTTCATATTTAAAAATCATGTCACATTCCCTCATAGCTGTGCATAAAAATGGTCCCCGTATCAAGAAGTATTTTTAAAATTCCCATTATTTAATCAACAGTACATTTTACTGCATCTAATAATTTTTGTACATTTTATTTATGATATTTTTCTGTGTTTGGGTTGAGGTATAAAAGCTCTCTAAGCAGCAGTATTCAACCATTTCAGTTCCTGAACTGAAATATTATCCTTAGGCTACATATTGCTTTTTATCTACTTTTAAGCTTTATCTCTTATGTTTGAGATTCTCCACTTTCTCTCTCCTCTCTTCCTTCTTTTAAAATCAGCATGTCAAAAATGGTGGTGATAATACTGGTGTGATGCAATTGTTGGTCATGACACATTCGTTCAAAGGCCAATTTTCTGTAACTAGAGATATGAATTGGGGGGGGTGCTTTTCCTCCCCTTCCCCAGTTTTCCCTGGGGTTTTCCAGCCTTCTACATCTCTATCTATGATCCATCAGGTCAAAGACCAATTTCCTATACAGTCCTGATTATTCTAGTATCCCAAAAAGTTATATTTCTAGTAGAAGACACTGACAGAGTACACCCCACATAGTTAAAGCACATGACAGTGGGATATATCAGCCTCTTTGGGAGGGAGGAATTCCAAAGTCTTTATTCACCCTCTTCGACCATGTGATTTCAATCAGAAAGGACGTCTGAGTTGGATGTTCCAAACTTTGACCACATGGCTTTACCAAGCCATCTTCGTGTTTCTAGACAAATGATTTAGAAACTCTTACCTTCTTGAAACTAAGTTAAACTGTCTGTCTTTTCTTGGAAAAGCACACGAATCTGACCTTTGAAGAGTTTGTAAGCAAACCATTTTAACTTATCAGACGAGTTTGGAGTTTGGATTTGATATCCCGCTTTATCATTACCCGAAGGAGTCTCAAAGCGACTAACATTCTCCTTTCCCTTCCTCCCCCACAACAAACACTCTGTGACGTGAGTGGGGCTAAGAGACTTCACAGAAGTGTGACTAGCCCAAGGTCACCCAGCAGCTGCATGTGGAGGAGCGGAGACGCGAACCCGGTTCACCAGATTACGAGTCCACCGCTCTTAACCACTACACCACACTGGCTGTGTGTATCAAACTATACACTGGCTGTGTGTATCAAACATGTGGTCTCTTTTTTCACACTGGCTGTGTGTATCAAACATGTGGTCTCTTTTTTCTAAGCTAAGGGAAGTAAGGGGAACTTTGGAAGAAACTTAAAAGGGGATTATTTAAAGGTCTAACAAGCTATATCTCCACTCTTAATTTGTCTGCATGTTTTGTGACTCTAAATCTTTGCTGGGGCTCTCCCCAAAAGAGTATTTGTTTCAAACCCATATCTAGGCATCTAGGGAATTCTTTTATTCTTTTAAACCAATTACAAACAAACCATTAAATACCAACAATGACATCTCCCTGAGATTCATGGGAACTGTAGTTTGTAAAGGATTCTGGGAAATGTAGTTCTGCTGTGGGTAAACTATAGTTCCCAAAATTCTTTTTTGGGAAGCCATTTCTCTTTCTCTCTGGGCCAGTCTTATCTGTGCTGTGTTTGTGGCTTGTTTTTTTTGCACATACATTTCTATCAAGAGCTCTAGTGACCCAAGAAGTGTGTCATTTTCTCTTATTTGTTACAGACCCCGCCATCTCCTTGGGAAAGAGTGGCTGTCAGTTTTCATTGTGTTCAGGCCAGTGACACTCAGATGAAATGCTTGCTGCTGTTTTTGTTTATCACAACACAGAAACTCCCAAGGGGAAATAAACTGCAATGTCCCTCTCCTCATAGCATCACACTACTCCGCGTTAACCCCAAAGGGACACTCAGTGTATATTGCCCTCCTTCTACTACTCTTTACATTTGATGGAGGTATATATAGAAATACCTTGGCAAATTCCATCCTAATTCAGGTGTTTTTTAAAAAAAATCTAATTCATTGTTATTACCAACCCAGAACACTTAAAAAATGTAGGAACAGTTATCGCACTGGCATAACACCACCAGCTGTTGCCCCAAATGACTCATGTCTCTAGTGTATGTTGATTAAAGTTCACTTCCTAGTCAAAAATGACCACATTTGAATACTGGCTGTCAAATATTATTTGTGACAATAACATGCAAATTTAAAAGCTTATTATTTAAGTTCTCCTGCCCTGCTAGGGAAAGTTAAAATGAGATGGCATCCATCCGCCTCAAGAGACAACAGAGAAGTGTGCCCTTGGGGGTAATGTCAAACTGTTGGAGAGTTACAGCGCCTGCTGTGGCTGTAGAAAGCGATGCAGGAGAGACATGTTTTGTTGCAGCAGATGAAGGCATCTAGTTGTGCTGCTGCAGATTCATTTTTTCTCTCTGAGCTCCTCCCAGCTTTATAATCAATTTCAGATGTAGAACAGCCTTGGGAAAAGTGCAGATTCCAATACAGTGGTACCTCAGGTTACATACGCTTCAGGTTACATACGCTTCAGGTTACATACGCTTCAGGTTACAGACTCCGCTAACCCAGAAATAGTACCTCGGGTTAAGAACTTTGTTTCAGGATGAGAACAGAAATCGGGCTCCGGCGGCGTGGCAGCAGCAGGAGGCCCCATTAGCTAAAGTGGTGCTTCAGGTTAAGAACAGTTTCAGGTTAAGAACGGACCTCTGGAATGAATTAACCCGAGGTACCACTGTATGGTGGCCATACAAAAACGGCAGCCCTTATTGTTTTACTATTCATATTTAGACTTTCAATATCATTTTAAGAAGAGGTATGATATCTTATTTTTAAAAGTTAAGGCACGTGTGAACATTAAACACACACATACACAAATTAATATTTAAATTTTAAATAGCCCGAAAATAAGAATATAAGGACCTACTGGATGAAGCCAATGGCCCATCTAGTCCAGCATCCCATTCTCACAGTGGCCAACCAGATGCCTGTGGGAAGCCTGCAAACAGGATATAAATGCAAGAGCACTCTGCCCACCTGCAATGCCCAACTGGCATTCAGAGGCATACTACCTCTGGCAGTGGAATTAGAACATAGGCACAGTGGCTAGTAGCTGCTGAGAGCCTTATCTTTCTTGAATTTTTCCAGTCCTCTTTTAAAGCCAAGTTGGCGGCCATCACTTCCTCCTGTTAGAAGAAGTTCCATAGTTTTACTGCAAAAATGCCTTGACTTCATACTGGAATTTGTGCACTTCCCAAAGGGGCACCACACCTGAAATCAAACATATAACTGAAATCTACAGTCCTGCAAGAGCTGACCTTGTCACAATTTGCACAGTAAAACAAATAACCACATGACAATAACAGCAAAACAAAAGAATTAAAACTTCAGGAGGTCCTATTAGAGATCTCCCACGTCACATCTGTTTCCACCAAGAATAAAGGCTTTCTAAACAAGCAGAAGATAGAAGAATCCATTTCTTGACACTTAACTCCGGTGCTCAGCAATCTTGTGCCCCAGCACTTGTGCTGTTTATATTATTCTCAGGGCAACTGGCTGTTTAGCCAAAACATTTCAAACAGAGCTTCAAAACTCTCTGTGTTATTTACTTTGGGTTTGAAATGGGGAAATCAAAGCTCGGGGCGCTAGGAGATTAAGATCTTCCATTAAAAACTTGCTGAAGCAATCTATATCTTGGAAACACTAGGGCACAAAGTGCCAGCAAATTCTGAAGTCTGATCAGTCTGCAGAATGATTTTCAGAGTCATTGGAGAAGACAGCTCTCTGCATGCTCTGATGATTTAGGCCACAACTAAGCAGCCTTGCGCTCCGCTACATACCTTCATGTGTATGAACATGACAAATGATCTGAGTTATGAGAACGCTGCCACTTCCTGGAATCCTCCCACTTTTAATACCAATGCATAAAACGCAGGGACAGCAGAGCTTTTTGTGATATAATCCCAAAGCTGCTTAGGGGGCAAGATAAAATCAAATTGTCCCTGTGCATGTTCATTTTTATGCACAATAACATCTGGCATGCTGATGCCACAGCATATTAAGGTGACCTTGAGCATTAAAAGGCACAATAATCTTTTTTTAAAATGGAAAAAGATGCCTTGCTGATGGACAGTTTACTGTTCCTAAATAACCTTATGAAAACAGGGTGGAGGCAGACCTTGATCTCCTCTCCTTGGATACTGTGATGACTCACTGTAGTATTTCTCCCCAAAGACCTTGCCTATGCACGACTGGGGACTTTCCATGCAATGCCAAAACCGATTTCTCTCATATAATATCATTGCAATCATCATACTATATGTCACTGGAGGACTCAAACCTTGGCCCCCGGCAGGAGGCCCCACCTTGCACCACCGGTGCAGCTTGCATACAGAGAGAACTACTTGCCTGAACTCTGTGACACTAGAGAACCATCACTGTAGCAGACCAGAGAGTGTATTGCACTAGAAATGGGTAACCTGCAGTCCTTCAAAAGTTGTTGAACATGAACTCTCAGCAGCTTCAGTCAGCATGGCCAACAGTCAGCGATGACAGAAGTTGTAGTCCAGCAAAATCTGGAAGGACACAGGTTCCTCATTCCTGCATTAAAACTTTGCTAGGCTAAGATGGGGGAGGGGATAAAATGCACATATTCTAATCCCAATTTGTCCCCTCATAGAAGCCTACCCCTTCATAATTTAAAGCAGAGGTGCCTAGCATGCCCTCCAGGTGTTGAACTGCAGCTCTCATCACCTCTAACCTTGTTCATGCTGGCTGAGGCTGACGTTGGGAGTTCAGCTTCAGGAGGGTAACAGATTGGTTGTTCTTGATCTTGGAGGGGGACGATTCTCAGAGAACACACATTCTACGATGTGATTTCTCCAGCTCCAATATTCTCCACCCATAGGTTCATTTAAACCAGAGGTGGAAGTCTATGACCCACCAGACATTGTTAGACTCTAATTTCATCAGTCCCAGGCAGCATATCAATTGTTAGGGATGATGTGAGTTCAGAAACATCTGGAGGGCAACAGGTTCCATACCCTGC
The DNA here is from genome assembly GCF_027172205.1 of Podarcis raffonei. Taxonomy (NCBI): domain Eukaryota; kingdom Metazoa; phylum Chordata; class Lepidosauria; order Squamata; family Lacertidae; genus Podarcis; species Podarcis raffonei. The sequence continues at coordinate 60,984,037 of NC_070606.1, read as the reverse complement.
TTTAAGCTGCAAGAAGGGCATAGGTCAATCTTGTTCAGCATTGTGTACACTGACTGGCAACAGCTTTCCAAGGTTTCAGACAGGACTCTTTCCCAACTCAAACTGGAGATGCCACAAATTGATCCCGGGACCCTCAAAACATCAGTTCTGCCAATGAACTGCAGCCATTCCCTAAAGAAGGGAAGCAAAAAACCCCTCCACTGACCGTGGTGGTGGAGCGGGGAATTGGCCTCTGAAAACATGTTTCCCCTGAGGCCAGTTCCCATCACCCATGAAATCTGTACACAGGTCTTTAGTTGTTAACTATTCTATTCTTGACATAAGTGCCTCAGGATGTAGAGAGAAGGGAAAAGGGCATCTCCAAGGCCTTTTCTACCTTCTTACTGATTTGTCAGCAAAGAAGTACCGGTACATATGGTATAATGGTTCTGTTAGGCTGCCATATGTGAAATGCTGTATTGTAAACCAAATATCTTTTAAAATTCATACTGCATCTGAAGGTGTAGAAAGGCCAAATGGTATTATTATGACCTACAGTGTCCTAGCCACTGAGCCAAGACAACAGCATGCACTATGTTCTCAACCAGTCTGCTAATAACAGTGAAATATAGCTGACCATACCATACACTGCTTCATCTATATTCAGAAGAAGAGGTAGCAGGGGAATCTATCCTGCATTATTGCCAGATGAGTATTGGAACCACATTTAAGACAAGTATGAAAAACACTTCACAAAATTGCATGTTTAAGTTTAAGAGGACACACGATTGGAAGTCACTGACAAAGACCACTTCCAGGTTGTTGTTATTTTATAGGTGAGACTCAATCCTCTACTGGCAAATTTGAAGGGTGGGCAATTAAAGATGAGTTCATGCTCTTGTGCAACAAACTTTCTTTCGTGGGAAACTTTGGGATAACAATCACTTGAGGCAATGTCATATAACCTCCACATAAAGAAATCAAAATGAATGGTTACCAAAGAGTAGCTGTCACATAACCTTCATGCAAACTTCCTGGGGCTTCAGTGGTTTACAAGGTGTTTCTTAAAAGAAGCATTAGATTATCATCACGATTCAGTCTGAACCAAACACAGACAAAATTAAAACATCATCAATAATACCCTCTTTTCCTGTAAAAATCAGTAAGATTCTTCAGATCAGCAAATTTTGAATCTGCCGTAGCTCAGAAGTATAACCCCTATCAGTACACAAGTAAACACTATGCAGTTGCAAAGTGTATTGCAGAACCTTGCTTTGCAAGGTCTAAATGGCAATATCTTCCACATCAGAACTTTGTGCAACCGTCACAAATCCAGGGTTGGTGAATGAGGCATTGGGTCCTTATGCCATTAGCACTAATTGTGCTAATGTAGAGAAGAATGTACCATTGTACATAGAGAAGAAGCTGCCAGATGCTGCAACCCAAACATATTTGTTTAACCCCTCTGGTTTCATAACAGACCTCCACATCTGTATGTGTATATAATAATATAGTTTCTATAGTCAGAAATCTCTTAAGCAGTGACACCTTTGATCACTAGCTAGGTGGTTTTCATTTTTCTCCAAGCCAAGTATGCAGGTCTCTCTCCTTCCTATTTGGCAAGCAATTTACTTCTGAGATGACAGTACTGACAGAATGGACTCCCAGGAGCCCATTCCCATCCATGAGTGATATATTATCAAGAAGCTCCATAAGCATTTTTGTACATAAAACATCCATGTCTGTAATAGTTTCTAAATAAAATACACTTATTTCTCCCCTATGTCAGTCCCCTATGACCACAGTCTGCCCTTTTCTGTTTCTCTTGCTGCAGTGTTTAAGAATAGGTATGAGTTAGTTAGCCTGAGATGAACAATTCATATGCTCCAATTCTTTCTTTATTGCCTGGCATAATTCCCATCATATGGTCCCTATCCCTGGTAAGATGTTGCCTTTGTCTTTGGAAAATATTTTGGGGTTACCCCCAGATATGAAATGCGGCTGAATATGTTTGTAATGCAGCTCTTCTGTAATAAGAGAGACCAGGAAACACAGAGAAATTAGACCACCTCAATGATTAAAAAACAAACCTCTTATGGGCATATGATAAAAGCTCAACCAAAAGGGAGCAACTTACCTGCAACAAATGGAGCATTCCAGTTTAGGAAAAAATGTGAATAAGGGGGGCAAAACAGATGCATATAAAATTATGCAAGGTATGGCAAAAGTGGAAAGGGAGAAGTTTCTTCTCCTCTCTCATAATACTGGAGTCATCCAATGAGGCTGAATTGGGAACATTCAGGATATTAACACAACACATAGTTCTACCACAATAGGTAGTAATGCCAGCTTGGGTGGCTGTAAAATGGGTTTATTCATGGAGGATATCAGTGGCTAGCAGTTATGATTACCTCCGTGATGAGTGGCCCAAAGTCTTCTGAATACTAGTTGCTGGGAAGCACAAACAGGTGTGTGTTACTGCACTCATTTCCTGCTGTGGGCTTCCCATAGGCATCTAGTTGACCACTGTGGGCCAGAATTTTGGACTACAGAGGCCTTTATTCTAATCCAGCCGAGTTAAAGACTGTGCTTCCCAGCCTTAGAATCAATGGAAGGAATAGGCTACAACTACTACAGGCCTGGATTCTTCCAATGCCTCATGCCCTAGAGTGATGGAAGTTTACTGGCAAGAGTGAGAAGAACAACGGGAGGACCTGTTGAAGTAGAATGCCTTGCATTCCTTTGTATAATGCTAAAAGAGGAAAATAGTTGAACCCTCTGATTCCAACTCTGAAATGCTGGATAACCAAAGAAAATCAATATGAACGTTGACAAATTATTCTTTGTGCCAGTGTTGTACTCATTGGGGAATTCTGCTGTATAAGCACAAAAAGAGCAGTTTAAAGGTATTTTAATGTACTTTTTAAATGAAGTTGTCAAAGACTGCATTTGTGCTCTTGTGTTTGATGAATATATAGATTGGTTTTTGCAAAAAGCAGTAAATAAAAATGCAACCTACTGACTTTCACACAACAAAACACCATTAACTGTGCAGTGGGTGATTGTTGGAACAACTGTGTAAACTAAATGTGCCATGTACAATTAAAGTGCACCCCAAATCACTGTTTGCTTGCTGTTACAGCTTTTTTTAACTGATTCTGAACATGATATAGTGAGCATCCCAAAGGACTCATAAATTAATTAAAAGAGCTGTTTTCATTTACACACACAAATACACTCCTCCCCATCTCTCTATTTTCACGCAATGCAGCTGGCCAACCCACACTGTACACTATCATAGATATATATGCCCTAAAGATGTAAGAATACAAGTTTGGAGGTAACAGACTGCCATCACTGTGCAACTTCTAGACTTGAAATGTCCTGCATCATTCAATACCCCTTTCTTCATGCTATGCGCATATATAAGAAAAGAGACACTTTTGTCCCTATAAGAGAATTTGAAATGGGTCTTGCATTATAGTTGGAATTACTGCTAATCAAACATGTTCAACAAAGATCAGAACAATCTGCACCATGCACGTAAAATACTGTTATACCATTTTAACTGCCATGGCTTTCCCCAGAGAATCCTGGGAACTGTAGTTTGTTAATGGTGCTGAGACACCCCTCAGAGAGCTATAATTTCCATCAACCATAACAACCCTACAATCCCCAAGATTCTTTGATGGAAATCATAATTGTTAAAGTGGTATAAGAGTTTCTTAAAGAGTATCCTTAAATTGTGACATTTCAGGTGACCACCAGATGTAGTTCCTAAGAACAATAGGGACAGAAAGTATGGCATTAAAGAAATATTTCTGTATGTAAGGGTGTTGCTGCTTGACAAGAGACATCCTGCCCTTGCTGTGCTGATCCTTACCAATCAACATATACCAGCAAGGGATATGAATAATGATTGTCCCCAATCTCCATCTGGACATGTAGCTTTGTCCAGAATTTGTTTATCACCTGCAAATTACAAACTGGAATCATACACTTACTTTTTGGGTTCATACTTTTGGATTACTAAAGGCAAGGAATTAATTTTGAATTCTCTACATGCTTGTGAAATGATTTAAAAGTCAGTATTTCAGTGATCTCTCATTTCAATAGCACCATGGCAGTTTTAAAAAATCCCAATACAAAATAAAAATAAAAATGCTGCCTAATGCCCAATTATGCTAGGAGGATTCTTTTAATCCAATAAGGACTGTCGGCATTAAAGCAGCTGTTAACAGCAATCATGTTTAGAATCCTAGGTCTGAAAATGCCAAGTCTGCTGATCCAAGGCAGCATCCAAATTGCACTACTAAACAATAAGACTGTGGTGCAGGGGGATCGTACCCCAAGGTACTTGCAGAGCAAAATGCTCCAGCTGACTCAAGCCTACAATTTCTTCTTGACGGCACAGTAAATTGATCCGTCCATGGCAAGCTCAGAAACGTGTGGTAGGTCAAATGCTAATGAGAATCGGCAAGATCAAATTCTAGTCCTGGGCAAGCTACCATTTGTAAAAGGAGAACAGCATACTTCAAAAAAAATCGGTCATTAAGACTCCAGCCCTAAATATGCTTATTACAGAATAAGGGGCTTACTTATGAGTACGCATGCACATAATTGTGCAGCAATAAGTGATATATTAAATTAGTGCTAGTTAAAAGCTCAGCCATGACTTAAGTAATTTTTGCTAGACTGTATACAGGAAGCTGTATTATAATGAGTCAGAGTACTGGTCTACCTAGTTCAGTATTGTCAACACCGACTGACAGAGGCTCTCTATCCAGTGTTCCAGGCAGGAGTCCTTCTCAAACTTACTTGGAGAACCCAGAGACAGAATCCAAGAACTTCTGCATGCAACTTATGTGCTGTTGCCACTGACCTATGGTGGCAACTGGAATGGGAATTCACTGACCAGCAAAATGCTCTGTATATGTATATGTTCAAATGTACTTAAAGTAGGGCCAGAGTTACTTCTAAAATTCCTTTTTGCTCTTCGCTAGCGCATTTTGCCAACACCACATTCGTGTAATGAAAAAGGGTCAAGTAATCTTGCTTCATGTGGGATGAGAGGTGCTGAAAAGTAATTGCCTGCTCGGTGCTTTTCCAATTGTGATATTTGAATTCTACCCTTCCAAGTAACTAAGAGCTCAGATGTTGTATTACCTCACTGGTCTGATAGGTCAGGGAAGGAGGAAAAGTCCAGTTTTGGAAGCATGCTTTTTATATTAGTCAGTGGTGTGTAAAGAAAGTAGACTTGATAGGCTGAGTTATGATGACCCTGCAGGGCTAGGAAAGAATGCTCACAGTCTAAATAGCTTATTGAGGGCAGAACTCAACCTGTCAGCATGGAATGTAGTCTCTGGCTAGAACTGGCTCCACTTTTGCTCTGGCACTTTGTGTAACTAGCAAGGAAGAATGAAGGAGTGATCTTAAAAGATAAGTATTAACCCCGCTTTAGCCGGCTTGCCAGGATGGGAGTTTCTGAACATGAAGATGCCACCTGTCTGATTGAAAATAGTGTAAAACACAAAATTGCTGTTAGATTTTCTCCCCCAGTTGAATGAAAGAGGCTATGGAGATATGAAGGAAACCTTCAAAAAAACCCCCACTAATCACATAATTTTCTCTTCTTACTACTCAACTTTGATTAACTATGAAGATTTTTCTGTAGTAAAAATCCTCCCCACTCCTTTTTACTGCCCCCCCCAACTTCTGCTTAGTGAGAAGCTTAACCACAAGCCAACAGGCTAAGCCAAACCTTGGCTGAGTTCAGTGGGGCAGCAGCAAAGAAGCTGCACATTTCTCTCTGGAAGCATGTGCATCTGCACAGTCCCCCAAAACCAAGCTTGGCTTGCCACGCTGTACAAACCAGGCCTATGTGTAATGACTATCTGGATGTTGTAACTGTTATTTATTTATCTGAATGGGGTGGGTGGGTGGGTGTGGGTGTAGATGTGTGTGTGTGTGTGTGTGTGTGTGTGTGTGTGTGTAAATCATTTTGAGATGAATGAATGCAGAGTGCTGGATAAGGTTTTTAAATATATAACTGCAGGGCTACATGCCTACTTCACCTACTTCGCTACTTCTAGCCATTTATTATTAGGACCTTCTCAGTCAGTCATGCTTTGTTTCATCGGTCGTCACAGTAAAACCATTTCTAGGTTTTAAAAATTAAAATAAGTCATTAAAAATATAGCCCAGAACACAGATCAAGATTGTGATGAAGCAATAGATTATAATGGGATTAATTATTGATAATGCTGTTGTCATGTAGGCCATTCTGCATATTTAATAATGTCTCACATTTAGAACTTTAACCCTATCAAATAGGATATGCCTTGAAATTATGGCAAATAAACTATACATAATTAGCTCAAGTTGTTGACAGGATAAAGTATTAGCAACCCTGATAATCCAGAAGGCACCCAAAGCAAATTCTGCTTGAAAAAATACTTACCCATTTCCTGAATTCTTAATATTATTTTGCAAATTTGAAAGTACAGCAGACGGTAACATTCAATAAAATCATTTGGCCTGGCAGGTGTCCTTTCTCTGATTGGCTGAGGCACCAGTTACTCCCTAATGCGCTACCTAATTAGCGCCTAAAAGACAGCCCTGTCTACAACTGCCCACCCAGAGTGATGACAACAGATACACTTACACTTACAGTGTGAATGGCAAAATCCCAAAAGGGAATTGAGACTTTGTAAGGATTTATGATTTAATGGTCATGTTATACAATCATTTTCTATTAAATGAGCTTGGTGTTGGGTGTTCAGTAACTGGCCCTAACTTTATATCAAGGAGTTACCATCTGAGTCTGAAATAGCATTTTTGTGTCTCTCTTTTAATACAGGCATGCCAGAAGTGGCAAATGGATTGTAGACAGCAAGAGAGGCAGGATGTGATGTGTGCACATTTCAGGCACAGCTTGTCTCCCTCTATCAGACAGTTCAAAAGTTGAGAAGGTAGAAAAGGGTCAGCTTTGAAAAGAATGGCATTCTCACTATAATGCTCAAACCACATTCATTCATGCAAAAAATCTCTGCAAACTGTCCTGCGGTTGCTGCTTCTGTCTCCCCCTTTACGTTTCAGCATTCCTGGCTCTACAGCCAAGAGCACCCAAAGACATTCCCTGCTTCTCTCCCAACAGGATGAGTCTCGTGTAATGGTCTCCTTCTGAGCTTTCATCAAATGACAGCTTTACTGCTTGGTGCTGCCCAAAATTTAATTTGTTGTTGTTTTATGTCTTCCCACACAATATTGAGATGACCATCCATTTAAAGTGGAGGAAAGAAAATAGTGCTAATAAGGAAGAGAAAGATAAGAATCAAACAGGCTACTGTGCGGTATATCTTTTATCTTTGACAAATGCCATGGGAGTTAGCTCATGTATTCAGTATCAGATTGGTGAGGTGTAATTGGGCACACCTAGTAACTGCGTAAATTCAAGAATGGCAAGGGCATGCTTCCAAATATCATTCCTGGTAAGAAACAATTCCTTTTTAAGGGAACTAGGCCTTTCAAAGAAATAAGGCTAGATAACAGTACTGGCTCAAATTCAGCCAAATACATTTTGCTACCTGAGGCAGAGCAGCAGATGCACCCTCTCCCCACAGTCCTTGTGGGTGGTACCAAAGCCATTCAAGATAATTTGGCACGAGATGCAGAAAATCCCACAAGCTCCTCTCCTTGTCCACGGCAGCAGCAATGCAACAATAACAATCTGCAGCTTTTGTTCCAAGACACCCAAAACCAGCCGCCTCAGTCTACCTAACAAGAGGGTCAGTCCTGCTCCGTGTATGTCCCTTTTCTGCAAAACAAGTAACATCAGAGCTGGAAGCCTTGAGGCCTGCTGCGTATGGGAGATTCAATTCACAGCTTGAAAGAAGCCCCTCACAAATACAACATGTGGACAACAGAATCCCACTTTGACAATGAAATGTGGGATGCTGCCTTAAACTGAATCAGACCAGTAACTTGTTCAATCAGCTCTTACCTTCTTTAAAAAGTTCAGTATGAAAAGATATGGATAATTGCCTCTTGGGTGGTCCCTATCTAATTGGAGCAAGGTATCAGAAGCACAGAACTATGACATAAGCTGAGTCGGTGTTCAGCCACGGTAGTTAATGGTTCAAAAATGTGCCCCTACCAGTCAGGAAAAAACACCATCTGCTTCAAGTCAAACAATACATTCCCTATGAGGTTATCCTCATGGGACCATGCACCTTTCACACCTGAGCACACACATGCTACATACATGGAGTCAGATGTTTGTGCATCCAAACAAGAAGGCATATTTATATCAAAGAAAGCATTTTTGTCAGACAAGCTATAGAATCTTCAACATGCTTTCTCAACAGCTTGCGTTCTCACTAGAAAATTGTTGGCGCTAAAAATGTGTTTTCATGCATATCTGTGCCTTCAGGCAATTAGAGTAAAGGCCTGTGACACACCAGTAACCTTAAGATTGCCAGATGTCCAGGACTGGCCTGGACAGTGTAAGAACTGACTCTTATAAAAAACTCAGATAATCTTCCTTATAGGAGCCCCAAAGCAGCCTCCAAGTCCAGAAAATCCAAGTACATTGCTTATTTTTGGTGTAACTAGCATCTGTTTTTCAAAGGAGATGCATATGCAGTTGACAATGGGTATCAGGAATCACACACAAAACGTACATGGCAGTTTTTGTAACACCCCAGCAACTATAGAAAAAAGTTTAACATGACCAATTGAAAAGAAAGCAGCAGGGGGCACCTGAAAGCCAAGTTTGTAGATGCTTTGAAAGTCTATTATTTCCCAGAAGGAACGACAAAAAGGTTTTTTTTTGGGGGGGCAGGGTTTCCTCTGTACTGCAGTGTATAATAAAATGTCTTTTGGTTCCAAATAACTACTTTTTGAAGGGGAAAAAAACCCCAAAATATTCTGCTTTAGACTAACAAAATAACTGGTTTAGGTTCTTTCCCCTTACATTATCTTTCAGGAAAAATGCAGGAATTTCATAATTCATGAAATAAAAACAAAGCTTACATATTTCAAATATCCTTTTCTCAAAGGTTGCAGTACTAATTACTTCTTGGAACAAATAACAATTTCAGATAAATTCCTTGCAATTGTGGCTAATTTCAGAGCAGTTTACATCTGCTGCAGTCAAAAGTTTGGAGTTGTGCCAAGACGTATGACAGGCAACCCAATTGTTTCCACCGTGTAACTACAAGCCTGGTTGGCATGTCACGTTCAACCACAGTTAAAATGACCTATGGTTTAATGTAAACAAGCAATATGTTGTGGTTCGAGGACCCGATCCCCACTTAGTGAAATGAAGACACAAGGACATGTAATATAAGGTTAATGGGTCAAGAAAAGGCCACAACTTTATTGATTAAAGCAAGTGAAAAGGTATTGGCTTAGGCATTGGATCACGTGACTTGACTCCACCCACACGGAGAGGGGTGAGTTTAAAAAGGGGGGTTTATTCACCAGTAGGTGGAGCCCGTTGAGGCTAATCCAACTATAAGCTCTCCCCTGATGTCACTGAGGGTCGTGCCATGGCCCCCCGCCACACAGGCATCGGACAGGATCCACGACTGCGGATTCCTTTAACGGAATACCCAAAATTGAAGGCGTAGGCGATGGCCACACCTAGCCCTTCCACCACCACAAACACATTCCAATGCCTAACCTACCCACCAATACCACGAAAGTTGTGACGGTTGCTACGAGGTAGGCGAAAAAACCACAAAGCCTAATGCCAAATGGAAAAATACCTACCAGGCCCCCTGGACAACCTGGGTGACCAATCTAAGGTCCATAGCAAGGCCAAAAGAGAAATGGAAACCCTGAGCTCTGAGGGAGTGAGGGTGGGTGACTCGCGACGGGATGGCGCAGCAACAAGTTAAGCTGCTGTCCACGCCCCCTTCAAGCCGCCTGGTTGGGCGCTTGCCCGTGGGCGTGGTGCGCCAGCCAGGTGAGTGGGTGGCAGATCGGATCCCGCCCACAACCCCTCCCCTCTTTGCAGGAGGAGAGTCTTTAGTGCACACTGCTGAAATCATGGGTGCTTTGCTCCTCCCCTGCTTCTGCTGCACCACTGGGAAACAAGCTTGCCTGGCTTGTTGTGTCGTCCAAACTCATGTTGTGGTTTGTTTTCGCCAAACAAACCATGAGCGGAAAGCCAAGAGCAAACCTTGGCTGTTTGGAGAGAAATAAAGCATGAGCCTTGGTTCAGATGACACAACAAGCCAGACAATTTTCTGAAAGTGCAGTGACAGCAGGAGCAGGGGAGCAACAATGCTCAGAGAATTTCAGAAGCATGCACCAGCCTGCAGTTCATTCACAGAAACCATAGCTTATTTTAATTATGTTATGTTGTGGTTTATTTATGTATCACTTTTGGACTCAAAGGCCCCCCAAGCGGTGAACATCGTATCACTACAAAGATATAATATGTACTAAATTGAAACAGTGTAAACTAGCAAAATCAAAATACCCGACAGTGGCATACGTATACACAGTGAACTGGCCATAATATAGTGATTGAGAGCTGTCTCACTCATCACTTCAACCTTCAACTCTGTAGCCACTTTTGTTACATCAGGGTGAACAAACAGATTCAGATATTTTTTGGTGCCACTTGCCCTCCCACCCGCTCCTTCTTCTTCTGCCACCAATCAAACTAATGTTAATAATAATACTAGCCTCTAATATCACCTACCAATCAAACTAGATATCTGTTCATGAGCTGCATTTATGCTCTCACCACAGACACAGCTCCCTAGCATTCCATCTCTCATTTGGAAACCAGGTTAATTCACATTCCCCTCACCCACTGCTCCAGTCTCTCACCCAGGAGCATGGTTTAATGTGATGCACAAGTCAGGTCTATGACAGTAACTGACAACCCAGCTGTGCTAAAGTATTAGTATTTAAGCTTGTTGGCACCCACTGGCTTTGAAAGCTGTGGCTCTGAATGTTAGGAGGATTTTCAGAATTGCTGCACTCCTTGGCTTTTTGGCTAACACCAAGTGTAGTGTGCAGAATCTCTTCCTGCCATTAATTGCGATGGGCCTGAGAACCTTGACCCAGATAATTTTTTCCTATGAATAATTGAACTCCATTGTCTGGAAGAAACCAACAGAGGCAACCTTTGAATCATGAATTAGCCTCAGTAAAAGGGAAAAAAGTTCAGTAATATTAGACTGTGAAGCTCATCCTCATGTCTACAAATAAATCCTAAATCACCCTGACACAGTTTACACAAATGACCGGACACTGTAATTTGTAAATGCTTTCAGAATGGCTGGCCTCTCGAATTAGACGACAAGATCAGAATGTAAAGGCTCCCTAAATTCCTGCCACAAAAGGAATAGCAGACAAACTCTCTTATTGCCTTTAAATCAAAAGCCTCCAGAATCTCTAATGAAATGCTGCGTCTGCCATATGGCGACCCAATCTTGCTGACCTCAGTCTTGTAAGACCCCCACCAGCATTAATTTAGCAAGTAAATGTCAATGCTCCACAAAATAGTTTCTGGTTGGATGTATGCAGTGGTGCAGGGACATAAACTGAGATTGCTTCTGAAGTTATTGTGTGTGGTGATGCTGTTTCCTTAGGATAATAACCCTGGTTCAAGTGTTAAAAGGGCTCTAGCAATGCAGGGCAGAACTCACTGTTCCCGCCTCCTCAGTTACATTGCTGTTACTCACCTCTGCCACTTTTCACTTATTGGAGAGCAAATATCTGCAGTGGGAAGACTGTTGAACACAGATAGGCTCCCTGCACGTTTTAGAACTTTGATTATGCAGGGCTCTAAATCACATGGGGAGCATCCACCATTACGGCAGACTTCCCACTGTAAGCATTTGCTCTCCAATGTGCAGAGGGCAATGGAGATGGGATGGAGAGGATGGAACCAATGAGCCAACAGGGCATGAACTGGTTCCTCACATAATTCTAATCAGTATCTTTTTATCAGTGCTCTCAAGTTAGTCAAGCTGACTTTGTGGCTGGTGTGAGTAACATTATGTACATGTGGCTATTCCCCACTATATCAGGAAATTGTTAACGGAGAGAAAGCAGATATGAGTAGACAAAGTCTCCTATATTTTGTTGTCTTTAACTGCATATGTTAATAAAAAAATGACTCCTGCGCAATCTTAGAGACTGGGAGTGGTACTGGACTAATTTTAACTTGAAATTAATGAACATGGCTAAATTAGAGCCATTAATTTCAATAGGTCTCATCTGGGTAAAGATTGAGGTCTACCTCATTTTCCTCTTTCCTCATTGCTTACATCCCTCTACAAATTCCAATGTATATATCTTCCAATGTAGTGCTTTTTTTCTTAAAAAATGTTTAGGGGTATGAGTACCCCTGCACACCCCCCCCAGAAAAAGCATTGTTCCAATGTACAAACTCACAATAATTCTTCATGCTTTGCTTCAAACCCTTTTAGGATGAAAGTTATTAGGCATACAAATAGACCTGAGGTGACCGCTGATGTTACAAAAAGCAAATAGATCTGCAAACCAAGGGAAAGTACTACTAATCCCTTCTGCAGTTCTTAAGAAGAAGAGGTCGGGGAGTGGGCTCTCTCCCACATGAACGGTTGTATGTTCCCCAAACATAGCCCATAACTTGTACTTCCTCCCCACAAGTTGCTAATGGTATCTCTACTGCTTCATGCCACAAAATGGTTCAGAAGGAGCTGGTGGATGTACAAACAGATCAACAGCTGTGTAGGGCAGACATTATTACAGAAGGCTATATTTATTGAAGACTTCAGGTGTTCACAGTAGTTCACATAAAGGCGCCTGTGAGAACACATGAAGCTAGGTCTGCCCCCAGATGACTTCACATATGACAGCAATGCTCCCATGCTGATGTACAGTCAGTTCAGTCTGAATGGGACCTGGTCACCATACAAAGAATTTCCACCATAGAGATGGGAAACTTGATTTGTGAGGATTCCCATCTTTATGCTGAAAACCCTTCATGCATTACAGTGGTACCTCGGGTTACATACGCTTCAGGTTACATACACTTCAGGTAACAGACTCCGCTAACCCAGAAATAGTACCTCGGGTTAAGAACTTTGCTTCAGGATGAGAACAGAAATCGGTGGCGCAGCGGCAGCAGGAGGCCCCATTAGCTAAAGTGGTGCTTCTGGTTAAGAACAGTTTCTGGTTAAGAACGGACCTCCAGAACGAATTAAATACTTAACCCGAGGTACCACTGTATACAGGTCTCTTCAGATTCAGTCAACCATGTGCTGGTTCAGGAGAATTGCCAGAAGACATGATGTCAAAAAGGGAAGAAACTAGCTTTATGTGTTCTCACAAGTGCCTTAGCATGTTCTGCAGTGGGCCCCTTAAAGAGTCTTTATGTGTGCTTCCTTAATGTTGGATTTACAGGAAAGAACCTGCCCTTTTGTGTTCAGAATGCAAGGCATCACTTTGTCTCCGTGACATCACACAGACAGGGGGTGTTTAAATAACACTTCCTACAGATGCTTCCACAAGAACAAAGACAACCTGCTGAGCTGAATTCCCAAATTTAGGAATCTCTCTTCAACCAGGAATCCTCTTGGCTTCTGATTTTTATTATCTGGTTACACTGTCAGATGTCATACATGGCTCCCTATCCCAGAGCCAAGAAGTGACTTGTGAAGTACGGTAACTTGTGTTTATTTTCTGTGGTATAAAATAATAAACTGTCTCAATTCTTCTTTCAGCACCTTCCTCTCACCTCCTTAAAATTTACGTCTTGCCTGTGGAGGCTGCAGATTTTCCTTATGTTACTGCTAAATAGCTCAAAAGCAATGGAACTCCCCACTTTATCATTTAAAAGGCTCACATGTTTAAGGATTAAACACTGTTCTCTGATGAATGATTAAAATGATCTATTATTGCCTCAGAGTTGGATTTCTAAAGTAAAAGTATAGACCTTTGAAAGAATTATCTGCTTGCTGCCTTACTCAGAAAATCTCAAGATAATATCAGATAATTTTCTCACAAGTTTCCTTCCGTGAATCCTAAATGCATATATGAGAAATCAACATATGACTATGTTTAGATGAAGATATGCTTATTTGCCAAAAATAATTCAGATTCTGCACCAATAAGAACATAGTTCTTCATTAAAATTCTAAGCCTAAGCCTTAGATGTGCCAGTGCATAATAACTTTTGCTGTAATCCTATGCACACTTACTTGGAAGTAAGCCTTGCTAAACAAAGTAGAACTTACTTCTGAGCAAATATGATGAGGAACAGCAGCATAATCAGAAAGACCAGTGACTAGGCCATCATAGTATCGAGGGTCTGCCTTCTAACACTTGTGGCATGTAGTCAATCCCAGCATGTTATTTTAAAAAATGTTAATGCTTATTTAATATACATTTTATTTAATGCATAGGGGATAATATTACTCCCATACTTTACAGGTTTGTGGAGATAATATATGCTAAGTTCTCTGAACACTAAATTTGTTTTAAAAAAGAAGATCAATGTGTATTGTTTGTCTCACCTAGTGAGGACCTGAACACTTAATTACAAGTGATTTCTTCCCCTTATTCCCATTTGCAAACTCCACATGATTTCATGATTTGGTGCCTCTTTCCCTCCTAAACAGTATGGATATTTTATCTTGCTTTCGAACAGCAAATGTATTCTGTTTCACAATAAAAAGTCTATAACATAATAAGAATTAAAGATTTGAGACTCTCAGAAATGAGTGCCCAGATGCAACCCTCTAGCAAACATCCTAGATGTTGGCAACATAAAGCACATAAGTTGGCAGCATAAAGCACTGTTGATGTATCATTTCCCAATTAAATATATTTGAAGTTTGTAAGGGGTCATCCGCAACACACATTTAGAATATGCACAGCTCTGTCTGCAACATTGCTCTGTACTTTAATTCCTCAGCTCATTATCATTCTTCATTCACTTTCCACAGTCCATTGTGCTGACTTTCTCCAACAATGCTGTGAAGTGTTGAAATTTAGAGAAATTCAGTTAATGGACTGATCATTTTCTGCTGATTGATTGTTACATGTATTGGCTGCTAATCCTATCCAGCCATTGGAAAGTCTTTTATATTCTTCCGCTTTCTCTATGTCAATTTTTACTATCCAAAAATCCACCTCGGGGCATTGCAGGCTGATTTATTACATTTGTAAATGTCTTACTTTGTAAATGAATATAAGGCTGCTGGAAAACTGAGTGTCAACAGGTGATATGAACTGAGGACAACCTACACACACACACAAACACACACTGATCCCAGTCTAGATTGGGGGCCATGCATGTGCAATTTGCATTGAGAGTGGTAACTCCCATTCACTTTAATGGGGGCTTTCCCCCCCTATACAAACTGTAGACATGGTGGGTCCAATCCAGATAGAGACTATAGTGATGGGGGGGGGCAAAGGGTTAAAGCTCACTATGTTAAGCTCCTCAACAGGACTGGGGGACCTGCGCTGGAAAAGTGTGTATAAAACAACAACAAGTTCTCCACATTTAAAGGGACAGCTATGTAGCTAAAGTAACTAACATGTGGTTTGGTCCTAATTCCCTTACTGTGCCACAAATTATGGCACTACCAACCCACGTTTATGATGGAACATGAAAAACTAAGCTTAGAGGGCTTTCATATTAACTTTAAAAGATCTTGAGAGAGATAAAAGAGAGCAACGATGCACCATAACTCTATTATACAGAGCTTCAGGTCTGAAAATCTTTGTTTAGATGATTTTGGATGCTAGGTAATAATTAACTACACCTAGTGGAAATGTCACACTGAGGTATGGCTGCTTAATTATTACAAAATGGAGCAAACCTCACTGCATCATTCAAATCCCTCACCATGACATCAAGCCATATTGATGTAACTATGTCAATGCAATCATTTCCATGACAACAGACTAGCATGTTCCAAATATAGATGTGTAAAAACTTCAGCAGAGGAAAAGAAGGTAGAGATAAATAGGAAAGATGCATAAGATTTCCAGATACAGATAGCAAAAGACATAAACATCATGAACAAACACTATACTACAAATTTATGCCTTCAAAATCTTCGCAAGGTGACTTACTCTGTCTCTTGACATTAAAGGCACAATGGAGTTTAACCCATATTTGGCAATGGGAGTTCTATTACCATGTTTGAGAACTATAAATAAATTGCATTCAAACCCAAATAACCCTTTAGTTCAGTTAGCTCTCATTTTTTAATATGAAAGTTCTGCAGGCTATTATGGAAGCACATCCACCAGTGTTTGTTCAAGCAAAGCCAGTACTTTCAGAGGAAGCTTCCCAACTGGAGCGCCAGCTCAAAGTCTAAGAAATTGGCTCATTATTAAACAATGGTTTCTGTTCTCCCCAACTGGATGTCCGTGGACTACACCTACCATCATTTCTGTTTACTGGCTGTGTTCAGTGGCGGAGGAAGAGGAGTGTGGGGGGAGCGCACCGCCCCTGGCAGCGCAATCCCGGTGGGGTGCCATCGCGGCTGCCCCCCCCACGCTGGGAGCCATGCCCCCGCAGGCGGTGTGCCATGCCCCTGTGGGAGATGCGCCACACCCTCAGGACGCGCGCCAGCACTGCCCCCGCCTGCTCTCCGCCCCCCGGTGCTGGAGCATGAAGCTCTGCCACCGGCTGTGTTAGCTGGGTTTGATGGGAATTGTAGTCCAAAACATCCAAATGGTACCAGGTTGGGAAGGCTGTATTAGCATATCACATTTTTTTATTATGTGGTTCCAAGTAGCTCTCTTTTCTCTTCACTGAAGGACCTACCACCCTATCTATTGAACCACTCCCTAAATTTGTAGGTCAGAACCCAGTGGTAAATTAGTGCATTGATTTGAGTTACCTATATGGCCACTTTAGTGAAATTACAATGCTTTTTTGTTCACACATGAAGACCCTCCACTCTCCCAATGCATCAGATGTGTGGCATGTTGTGTGGGCTTCTGCTACAGTCTGATTTTGAACAGTAAGTGGCTGGGGGGGCGGTCATGGTTGACTGTGGCTACTGAATTAGTTTATTTACTGAGTTCTTGTGTGTATATATAATAGTTGCTGTGTTTTTGTATTTTGATTCCTTGGACCTGATTATTCCACATTCATATATTTGTTTTCATGTTTGTGTATTTGTGAAATTGTCATAATTTACTTGCGTTTACTGTCTTTTTTGTAGCGGAAATAATAGTCTAAGAAAGGAGGGGCAGGGAGATTTTCAAAATGCACACCAGGCACAAAAATGAAAGCAAGCAAATCAGTGACCCTCCTGCCTCCTTATATTTGCAAATGAAATTATTTTCCAAGTTGAGTGTCCCTTTTTGCATATGTGGGTGGTGGGGACACAAGGCTGGACCAGAGTCTGCTAAAGAGAACGCTCAACTAGCCTTTGCTTTGGGGAAGGGTCTACTGCTGGGCCAAACATGTGTACACCCTTTGTGCCCTGCATGCCTGATCACAACAAAAGATGCTATTGATGAGGAAAGCTGCTGTTTAAAATTGAATTTTCTAGGAGCTTACACATAAGAATGGCCTTTGATATGGTTTGGATTGTAATAAATTACTTCAGTAGCGTGCAGTAAGGAAACAATGCATGGTTGTGTTTAATAAGATTACTGTAGTTTTATTTGTGTTATGTGCTGTGAATAGAGAGGAAAATATGATTCATGTATTTCTAGCCCTGGATTTGGCTTAGTTTTAGGCAGCTTGGGACATGCATTTTCAATGGTGCCGTTATTTTTATGCATAAAACTCTGGTAGAGAGGCTGTATGTAGCCTTTCTACCACATTGGCTGCCAGCTAGTTTTTGGGCCCAATTCAGTGCTGGTTTTGACCTATAAAGCTCTAAACAGCTTAGGACCACAGTGCCTCAAGGACTGCCTCTTCCCATATGAACTGACCCAGACCCTACAATCATCACCCTTTTTTGTGTGCCTCCTCCATGAGAGGTCCAGAGCATGGCAACTCGAGTGTGGGCTTTTTCTATGCCCAAAACTGGAAAGAGGAATGGCTCCAAAAAGAGATGATTGGCAACTAAAACTGATGAAATACACAGAGATGGCGAAACTCACCGGAAGATTAAGAGATCAAGATGAGAGACTTTTTTTAACAGAATGGGGTTGGGTTTTTTTAATATATAAAAACAAATTGTAAACAATTAAAAAGGTTAGCAGGATTGACAAAAACACAAACAGAAATAAATTTAAAGGGATTACAAAGGATAAATTTGTAAAAAGGATAAACTTGGATATGCAGTAAGAATACAATAGAAAAAGAAGAAACCGCAGAAGGGGCGGGAGGGAAGTCGCATAAAATATTATATGATTTGTGTACATTTACATTCATTGTTGAAGGATGGAAAATGGGAAAACTGAATTTTATTTTATTTTTTAAAAAAGTGGGCTTTTCTGTGGTGGCTCCCCACCTGTGGGGTGCTCTCCCCAGGGAGGCTCACTCGGTGCCTTCATTACGTATATTTAGGCACCAGGCAAAAGCATTCCTCTTATCCCATGCCTTTGGCTAATTAAACAATCTTTGGACTTTTAAACTGGGGGGTATTGTTTATTATTGTTGTTGTTGTTGCTGTTGTTGTTGTTGTTATGCTATATATTTTTGTGTTTTTATACAAGCAGCGACCATTTTAGGTGTTAAATTGACACACAATCACTGGTGTGTGGGTCCTTTTGGACCAGGAAGAAGGCAGAACAGGAGCAGGATGGATGGAAGAACATGGGTAGGGCAAGGCAGAATGGGGCAGGGCGTGCTAATACACATTCTGTTGACATGTGGTGGGGGAATGGAATCCCCAAGCAAAATGGATAGTTAAATTATTATTAACTATCATTAATAATAATAGTTATTATTTTTGGTAGTGCCTATCCATATGCAATATTTCTATCTGACATGTATTTTCAGCATACCTTTCTTGCTTAGTGTTCAAATGCTAGCAACTCTATATTCCCACAGTGAAGTCTCTGACCCTTTAATTTCATTCAGTTTCAGGACTGGTGGCTCTGCATTTATCTCACAATTCAATGCACCTTGATATAAGCTGTTGCACGTAAAGATCAAAGCTAATTTACCACAACAGAAAGAGCCCAGTTATTTTAAAGAGAGAGAAGGAATTAATAACACCCTTTAATGATCTAGAAAATTATTGTGCGATTTCTCACCTGGAGTCACAAACGAAACGCAAGGAAAAAAGGAGATTAAGAAATTCATCAGAGTAATTTGTGATGATGAAAATGATGAATCCCACTGATGCCTTCTAACTCGCAATATGTCAATTCAAGCATGAAATACAATGTCTGCACTGGTATATGCTTTGGAGCACCTACGGATTTATTTTTGCTCTTGAAAAGGTGCCGAATGCTTCTTTCATCCTTTCTCTGTTGCATTTTGCTTCCAATTTCCCAAAGGCACAAGGTCAATTAAATCATACACAGCAGTCCATGGACACGGTTCATATATTAGTGCTTCAAGGTAAGTTTCCAGATAAAATCATCTTAAAAAGGAAAACCTCACAGACTAATCAAGAAAGATGCTAACCATCAATTCTGTTATCAATTCTGTAATGCAAAAAAATGCAGCCTTGGAAAAGATAAGCTAATTACAAGGAATGATAAACCATTGCTAGCTGTTTTCATGAAAGGAACCAGCATATTAGTCCCTTGCTTTGCTACCCAGAGTTTCTTATCATCTGTTGACTGCTAGAAGGTCCTCAATCCCCTTTGTGACTATAAAAGCTAAGAAAGATGATAACCTGCAATATATATGCTATCTTTCACAGATGAACCTGTAGAATTTTCAAGGTGTTGCATAGAAAGAACAGGAATCAAGCTATACTAAGAGCCCTGAAGTTGACCAAGCACTGAGCCACGACATACGCTATAAAGGGAATGGTGGGGGGCGCGTTTTCAAAGAAACAAGAGTACTAGCCAATAACCTGTGGCTATCCATATGGCATTTGGACTACAACTCAAAGAATCCTTGAGCATTGGCTATGGTGATTGGAGCTGATGAAAGTAATAAACCAACATCTACAGGCCGCAAGTTCCCCACGCCTGATTTATAGTGTATCAAAAGTCAACCACTCTCATTTGCCACCGAAAACTTAGTGTGACACAAACCCATTTCATTCACTGTCATATCTCTAGTTGGGATAGATGCTGATGTTCCATGGGTGAGGAGGAAAAGCCCAAGATCTCGTGCTAGTTAAAGCTTTCCTGACTTCTGTGGGTTACAACCATGACACTAAAGTAATATTTTTTTTAAAGTATCAAGTCATAAATGTATCTATCTTTACAATAGGCTCTGCAACTCTACAACTGTACATCTTCATCTGATTCTCTGCCTAAATTAATTAAACGACAATTTTAACCACAAGTTCTTGTACCCCAAACAGCCTTGTTCTACCTGAATACACTTTGCAATGTTACCTTCATGAATAAGCATGAATAATTTAGTCAGATTTTCTATTTTACTTGATTCTGAAATGCCATGGTATACCTACACCAGCAAAACTGCATGCCTTCATCTGCCCCACCTGCAACAAAACATGTCTCTCCCATATCGATCTCTACAGCCACAGCAGGCATGCAACTCTCCAATGGTTTGACTTCACCCCTGAAGGTGCACTCTTCCATTGTCTCCCGAGACAGCTGGATGCCAACAAGATAGGTCTCTGATAAATCTAGCTTCCTTCTTATAATTTGAATTCATTCTTCTCAGAGTTATTAAAATGAGTATTATTTCAAATGACACTTCACCAAAGCTTTGTATTGTTGTACTAGAAATAAACCCACTTCCTGTTCCCAATATACTCAAGAACTTCATTTGCCTTATTTGGTTTCATCATGCAGTTGGCTCCTATTCAATTTTGACAAACTAAGACAAGCATTTCCTTTTGGTTCCCTAAACAATAGCACAGCTAAACATTGGAATTCCTCTCCAGATGCATGAAGCAGGGATGGCCCTACCATTAGGCAGACTGAGGCAGCTGCCTCAGGTGGCAGATGTTTTGGAGCCAGTGAAATGCTAGAGGCAAAGAGTTGTGTACACTGAGTAGTTCGCCCTGCACATCATAAATTAGCTTATTGTCCTTGGATATGTTAGAGGATGCTATCTCATCACCAGTGTTGAAGTAAGATTCAGCTGCCATTCCAGTCAACTTCAATATGCAGCAATGTGGGGTTGGGGGCATTTTGCCCTTTGCCTGAGACAGAAAAATTGGGCTAACCCTAGAATGCCTTTACATTTCATGGAACTGATTTTCATTGTGTTCCTGTTGCTCAAATTTGTGAGGTTTTCCAGTATACCTTACATGTCTTATAAACTCCTCATCTGACATTTCCTAAACTCACTTGATCGAATCAGTACACTGAAGATAAAATTAGACACCCAATGGAGGATTTTGTTTTCAATGTTTGGTGAGGCTTAATGTTTACCAAAAACAATACATGGTTATACGTGCATCCACACACTGAGCACACACACCTAGACAGAATGGAAAAATCATAAAATCAATTTGTTTCATAATAGTCCCATAATGTAATAAAAATGTAAATCATAAAGACTGCTTTATTATTTAATTACATTTTACATGTTTTCTAGCTTGCAGAACCTTAGGCTCACTGCCTGCATTACAAATACCTTTTCAGTAAATGCAATATCCTATTAATGAGCTAAAGAAATCCCTTTTCATGTTTAACTGTTTCTCCCAGCAGATCCACAGAGCACCAGTAAAAATGTTAATCCTGCTTTGACATTTTCCCATTTAGAGTTATGGTATTGACAAAGTTTTATAAAACATATTTAGAGCTCCAGGTAAGAGCCTGGTACATAGTTTCACTATCTTTCTTTCTGTTTAAAATATTGGGTGTTTCAAGAAGTGTTTTTATTATGAAATCAGTGCTATTCATGCATTCAAGTTTTTTGCAGCAGCCACATGCAACTTCGTGGACTTCACAATGCCAGTCTCTCTCTCTCTCTCTCTCTCTCTCTCTCTCTCTCTCTCTCTTTCTCTCTCTCTCTCTCTCTCTCTCACACACACACACACACACACATTTAAGCCTGATTTACTCTTTCCTTGGAAAATCCACTAAGTTAAAAAAACAAACCTGTTGTCAACAACCTGTTTGCGATATCTGAATGACCCACTTACAATATTAAGACTCTGTCTAGAAGCAGCCATTAAAAATATGGAGTTGTTTTTCTTCTGGCTGTCTTTGCTGTTTAATTGCTCGTTCTATTTACCATAAGCAAAATAGATTGGAAAATGAATTCTTTGAGAAGCTTGTCCTTTAAGAAAAATGTCAGTCACCACGATTCCTTCCTGTGTCAATGTTCATGAGGCTTGGCAAAAACTGTGTTGTAATCCAAACCTCAAATGCCTTGAGCTTCTTCCCCTTAACAAACACAGCATGGCAGGACAAGTACGGTATAAGTTAAACAATGGCATGGCAAACTCTCTCTCTCTCTCTTTTGGAGAGGGGTTGTTGTAAATTACCACTGGAAGAAGCATTCTGATGAAGAGACTTCTCATTGTCCTCCATCCCTCCAAGTGGGAACATGATGGATGTCAGATCTAAGTCAGATCTAAGTCAATTTGGTACAATGACAATGAGCTACCAGTCTCCAACAGTAGGTAGCAAGAAGAGAACTGTAAATCTTTCCTATAGCTGAAATAAAGAGCCCATAACCTTAAGTCGAGCAGCCAGCTACAAGTGCTACAATTGTTTTACCCAAGCTGCCAGCATGGTGGCCCTGATTTGGATGGACCCTAGCAGGAGCTGTAGAAAAGCTTTAACCCTTTACCCACCACTGCAGTCCAAGCCTGGCTCAAAGGCCCCATGTGTGCAATTTGCATGGATGTAAAAACTCCCATTTGCCTATTTTTTCCTATGCATGTCGCAGGTGCAAGGAGCCCAATCCACATCAGAAGGATTGGATGGGCTCCTGCTATGGAGCCCATCCATAGCAGGAGGCAAAGGGCTAAAGCCCCCAAACTGGCAAATTGTGTGGATGTTTTTAACACACACAAAAACCCCTACACTTAAAGGCACAGCTACATAACTAACATAGCATGTAATTTTGCCCTGAGCCAGTGGTCCTTTGAGAATCTCCCTCAAATTCCCCCAAAATAATTTTCACAAAGCCAATTTTCAAACTAACAGGAAGGAAAGTGAAGATTTTTTTCCCTAATTTCCACAGACCCCCTAAATCCCATCCATGGACCTCCTAAGAACCCCTACCCTAAGGCGTTATTTGCTTTTTAGTCCAAAGCCACAGTAGAAACACAAGCACTGCTAAGACCTTATCTCTACCGCAGAATACACATCAACTGCAAGGTAAATCTTGCATTATAACTCCAATACAGTGAGACACCACATATCAACGAATAGCTTTCACTGAGTTGTCAGACAGCTATAAAAACAGGGAAACAAACTGGATTGCTCACTTGGAAAACATCAGATGATAGTCTACCGTGGATTTATTTTTCCATATCAAGCATACACACATTTTATCAGATGCACATCTTTTGCACCGGATGGGGCTATACCACATGAGCCATAAGGAGCAATAAGGTTAGGTACCTTTGCAAGACAAACTTATTCCAGTAGGAATCTTGCAAATCGCAACAGAAGTGTTGCATGGAACAGGAGGAGATACTTTCAATGGGTTCCAAAGATGAAACTGAACCTTCTATCCAATCCAGGCTTCCAGTGTTAGCACACAGCAAACCTAGTGGAAAATACAGTTCTCTGTCATGCCTGAAGGCCCATGCCAAAACTAACCAAAGGGGGAAAGTAGCTTATTACCAACTAGTGGATAATGAAACTGATGGGCAATATCAATCTAAAACAGAAAGCTTTGCAGTTATCAATGTCTTGATAAGAAATTAAATGTTCATCAATCAATGGTAAAATCAGAATACTGCAAATTCTCCCTATTATATCATGTTTATAGTTCTTACCAGTGTTAGAAACTGAGTTATGAAAGCTAGGAGCTAAAGGTACCTTAAACCTAGGTTGGGGCACAACAACGGAATGTCTAGGTGTGCTTTTTTATAACAAGAATACAAAGCTGAAAATGAATGAACTGCAGCTAAAATATTATGTCCATTTTTCACATGGTCTGGTCCTTCCCCTGCCCACCCCCATAGTATTCTTAAGAGGGTCTCTTAAGTAGTTGGGAGTGGGGAGGCAGAAAAAGGTCCCCTTCCACTCTGCAATTTTAATCTGAAATCTTAGGCGTAGTACTGCGCCCAGAGCTCGGAAACTCCTTACGCTAATGAAATTCCCTGTCACAAAATGTGCCTAGAACAATGGGAGTTTCGAACACTGGTTCTTACCTATGAACGTACAGTGGTACCTCGGGTTACATATGCTTCAGGTTACATACGCTTCAGGTTACAGACTCCGCTAACCCAGAAATATTACCTCGGGTTAAGAACTTTGCTTCAGGATGAGAACAGAAATCATGTTCCGGCGGTGCGGCGGCAGCGGGAGGCCCTATTAGCTAAAGTGGTGCTTCAGGTTAAAAACAGTTTCAGGTTAAGTACAGACCTCCAGAACGAATTAAGTACTTAACCCAAGGTACCACTGTATATTACATCACTTGAATGACAGATGCCAACAACACTGAGCCAGAACAGTGTTGGAAATGAATAATAAATAAGATAATTCTCAAAGAAGACAAAAGGGACACAAATCAGACTGTAATAGGCTGTAATGCTAACCTTCCTCAATAATTTAACAAGGGGGAAGGCATGCTGTATTGTGGATTTTACAACTTTGTCGATGTGGAAACAGCAAGCTGACAAGACTATAAGCATCTTTTCAAAACCTTGAAATCCTTGCTTCTGAACTCTTGATTCCTGAAGTGTGATCAGGTGCTTTTGCTTCTGCTACAGTCTTGAGTAGTATACCAAGCACAAAGCATAGGTACAAAGCTCTGAGGTTATCTTGTTCTGCTGCCCAACGGCCATGCTGCCCATCCTCAGTTATCAAAATTCTCCATTTCTTCCAATTTTATCTCCCAAGGTCAGTGCAATATCACAGAGCAACAATTGAGCTTTCCTTACCAGAAGCTGAATGAAGACTCTCCAAGCTCCAGTATCTGGAAAGGACACCTCTCATCCCACTGCCACCACCACACACCACTCCACTGCTATCTGAATCCGAACCTGGGGAGAGCCCAGAGCTGCCACTGCTACTGCAGTTTTCTCCACTGTGTGCACCGCCAGACTCACAGCTGGAGCATTGCTGGGTCCTCATGCAGGCAGGCAGAGGGGAGAGCCGAGAGGCTCTGCTGTTCCGGAGAAAGAAGGGAGATGGAACAGCACCGTGCAGCTACGCACAGGGCAGTGGCACCAGGTCCTGCTGTCTCAGAGCTGTGTGGGATTCCTCTCCTCTGAGTTGCCAGTCGCCTGCACGATGCAACCTGACATCATAGGGGTCCATCAGGGAGGCTCCCTCTGTGGCTGATGAAAAAGCCTCAGCTACAGTTTTGCAGAAGCTGAGCTTGCTTCTAAGCTGATTGCCAAGGCATTAAACAACTTGAGGACTAGATCACCGGATCGAGAGCTTAAATTCCAAAGGGTCAAGAAATAAAGTGACAATATCATTTGCACACATATCTGTGAATAAGGCCCACAGTAAAGAATGAGACTGACAGCTAAGTAAAACACGTAGACGAATGGGCAGCACATGTTCACACTGTCCTGAGGATATCTAGAACTAGCTGGAGCTGCAGCAGTTAAAACTGTTTTACAAGGCACTGGAACCACCACTACATAACGGGGAAAATATACACTCGAAAAAGATCAGATCCAGAGAAGCAGGGACTGGCCCTCAAGACTATGTGATTGGTGATGTGAGGCAAAATCACTTTTTAAAGTGCATACATCATACCAGGGAACCTGTGACTCGTCAGGTGTTGTGGGGACTCTCATCATCCTTGACTATTAGCTGCACTGCTGGAGCTGCTGGGATTTGGAGTCCAACAAGATCTGGAGAGCCACAAGTTCATCATCCTTGGTTTAAATAAAGTTTCATTCTGAATGTGGAATACATACATGAGAACATTTTGTGCTTCTGGCTCATGCTTTGGCACACAACTGCAAGTGCAGGAAGCATCCCTAGGGAAAATAAGGCATTCAGGTGGTTCAGAGTTTTTCATGCTAAAAGTACATATTTCTGTGTGAGGTCTGCAATTCCCAAGTAGAGTTCTGCTAACAGACAGCTGACCAGCACAGGCTATGCAAAACTATTTTGTCTTTTGATGAGCACACCTAAGACATGAAGAAATCCCCAGAGCTTCCTGGAACGATAAGAAATTTACTAGGATTTCCAATTTTTCCCCAGGGCAGGGTTTCTGTGCCCTTGAGACACTTGTGTACCAGGAAAATTTCAGCAGGAGTACCTTTCTCATCCCTGTCTCTCCATGCAGGGAAAGCTGCTAAATGTTTGCCTTCATAAAGCCATTAAAGGCACTGGAGCTCAGCCAGAAAACAGTTGGCAGCTCTAGGACCTACGAAATCCCCCATGGATGCACTTTCCATGCAGTATCTTTGTCAATCTACAAAAGTTAAAATAGAAACATTCTTGGAATACCGTCTTCCTGAATGCAACTAACTGTTGCATTTGTGATCATTCCTGCAACAGGTTGAAATGATTAAAGTATGCTTCCTCCCTCACAAAAAATAACAACCGCATTTTGCTGTAAAATATTAAATATGTCTCGTAGACATTTGTTTCCCTCCCAATGTTAGCTGAGAGAGAGTCAGAGAAATCCCACTCCTGTGCACAGTGAAACAAAGACAGTACAAGACTGCATTCCCTGCAAGGAAGGAATTCAGCTTTTAAATATGCAGAGACTATGAGCAAAGAGACCCTGCAAGTATTTCCAAGAGGCACAATCAACTGCTTCTCTTATGGGGCCCAGACAGGGATAATATGACATAAGCTAGAACACAGAGAATACAGTTGAAGCAGGCTGAAGCCTTACAACTCTACAAAGGACACCTGTTGTCCATCAATGTAACCCAATTTATTTCAGCTGGGTGTCCTTTTTTCTGTACATTTTGATAATATTGCACACAGACTGAAGTCTCCAGCAGGTCAGACCTAAAGATGACTGAAGTCATCCTTGAATTTCAAGACAAAAGGAATCTCTCCCATGGCTTTTTGTTTTCTGATGAACAGTGTTAATCAAAGAACAGCCTTATAAATGCTCAGGAAAGTTTGTTTTATTCTATTTAAAAGATGCAAGTCATGCCCCTCACTGTCTTCAAAGCAGCTTCCAACAACAATTAAAATATAAGTTCATGATAAAACAAAATAAAACCAGTTAGCATTAGGTCTCCTATGAAGAAAGGTTTCCCCAGCTGGAGGTAATGAAGATCTTACATATTTAGCATCATAGAAGACAGCAAGATTAATCTGCTCTGTCATGAGGCAGTAATGGAGCAAGGTACAGAACAGCCTCTCTCAAACAGCAGAGCTGTCTTACATGTGGTCAAGCGCTACATGTCTGCCAAACAGAAATACCAGCAGCCATCTGGATGTTCATTCATAATGGGTCTATGAGGGGGCATGGAAAATTCCACAGGGCCTGGCTCTTGTGACATAGAGTAGAGTTGGAGCTGCAGTTGCTGTTTCTGCTGCTACTTCCAGCCACTGGTATTCTGACTCTGCCTTCAGCTAAGGGCTCATCCACACTTTCACTTGACCCGTATTTCAATCATATTGTGTACCCTTTAATTCCCCCGGGTCTGAGAGCTTTTATTGTTCCACAAATGTGGCTTGCGAAAATCCGATCTTACCCACTGAACCAAAGCTTAGTTAAACCAAATCTCTGTTTGGTTTCCACACATCTGACGAGATCTGATTCAGTGAGTGAGATCGTCAGAGTCCTAAAGTTTCCAAGCACAACTACCCTATGTTGGTCTGAGTAGCAATGGTGGTCAGGCCATTGTTGTTTTTATATAGACATTTTTGATAGCCACTAAATTACGTGTTGCGATGCTGAGCCTGTTGCTTAGATCTTGTATGCCTTGCTGCAGCAATAAAAGATTATGGTTGATGTTATAAAAGCCAGAATGGATGATGTGCAGTTGGTTCTTCAAGGTGTGCAATAGATCATCTTTTGCAATTTCACTGGGGTCTTTGGAGGGAGGGGTAAGATTTTGTTTTGGCTTTTCCACAGGGTTCTCAATGTGTAATCCTTAAAATGGTGGCTGTATGTTTGCTTGTTTCTTAAAGGATTTAAATCTTGCACCTTCAATCCCGATTGACACCTTCAGGGTGGCAAACTACAGGCAATATATCATAAAAACAATAAAAAAGACAATAAAATTCGTGAAGCAACATATCAGCAACCACACAATACCAAACTGCAGCTCCACTGAGGTGCTCTGTCACATTCTAATTTAATTCACAGAAATGGAGGCAACATCATTAACCATGTTTCCTGACCTATCTCTCATTTATTTAATGTGGAACAAGCATGCATGGGCACATGCTTTAATTTGAACCAGGATCACAAAAGAGGGGAAAGAAATGAAAGAAGAAATAGGGCAGTGATACTTTTATTACGTATAGGACCTACAGGTGTTTGAAATGCAAGTTTTCAAGTTACCCAGTTTCCTCCTCAGATTTAGATGGTTAGAGATATATATGGCAGGGAGGAATCAATGCTGCATTGTCAGGACATGAATGCAGAAGGAAGTGGTATATTAATGAAGATGCTGCTAATTAGATTATAAATAGCCTATGCAACTAAAATTCAAGTTGCAAAGAGTGTGACTCAAAAGTTAGCGCTGAGTATTTTAAATGCCAAGTGGTTCACATAAAAGTATCATTTCACTTGCCTGTTTCTCTTGTTCGTGACCATCATTGCTACTAAGAAAAAAGATACAAACCCTTTTTGATGAGAAGTGGCCATGCGTTTCTAAATATATAACAAATATATACCAAATTTCATATTAACCTGCGAGACCTAGATTCTATGTCACTTCCCACAGATACATTTTTCTTCAAAATGATTAGAAAAGCAAAAATGTGACATTTGCTGCAAAGACTGTGCTGCTGTTTCAATAGTGTTGCCTGTGGGGGATGCTTTGACATAGGCAACCTTCCCCTTTTTTGGGTGGGGGGGGTGCAGCTTGAAGGAATGAAAGTGTATAATTCAGTTTTCTTGTAGCATACAATAGGAATAGTGGGGAAACAAAACGGGCCATTTTCTTGAGAATCTGCACTGCCTGACAAACATGGCACTAGCAAGAGCCAGGCCCTGAGAGAGCTGAATCAGAGCTCAGGAAGAAGCTAGGGCATGGGATGTAGTTGGCTAAGGTGAATGGACAGCAGCAAACCAAACAACTGGGTGAAGAGGAGAACTAGAGAGAGAGAGAGAGAGAGAGAGAGAGAGAGAGAGGAAAATAGCTGGGGCAGAAAGCAGATCAGGGCACAGGTGTGAGAGAGCAAATGTGTGAGAGATAAAGCATGTGCATGCCTGTAAAGTCATCTCAAAGTACCGTATTTTCCGTTCTATAAGACGCACCAGACCACAAGACGCACCTAGTTTTTGGAGGAGGAAAACAAGAAAAAAAATATTCTGAATCTCAGAAGCCAGAACAGCAAGAGGGATCACTGCGCAGCGAAAGCAGCAATCCCTCTTGCTGTTCTGGCTTCTGGGATAGCTGCGCAGCCTGCATTCGCTCCATAAGACGCACACACATTTCCCCTTACTTTTTAGGAGGGGAAAAGTGAGTCTTATAGAGCAAAAAATACGGTAGGTGTTTAGAAACTGGATTCTGTGTAGATGTGAATGCATGCAGATTATCTTGATTCTTTCAAATGTGGCTTCCACTCCAGGTTTGGCACTGAAACTGTCTTTGGTATCCTGGTAAATTATCTAGACTGGGAGATGAAGGGTGAATGTGATCCTGTTGATTAGCCTCCTGGACATCTCAGTGGTGTTCTTACCCTTTCCCATTCCCAAGATGGCACTAACTTGCAGTGGCTCCAGTCACTCCTGAAGGATAGGTCACAAAAGGTGATTGCTAGAGACTGTGGCTGTATCCCATGGCTTTAGGTGTGTGTCATGCTAAAGGTTCAATCTCGTATCTCATGCTATTTCAACTGGAGATTAGGGTTCAGTATCATCAGTATGTTCTTTTTCATCACATCCCAATGTTTGTGATCAGAGGTGGACTTGATACAAGCATCCAGACAAGGCGGAAATAGTGTTAGTTTGCCGTTCTGTGTGCAAGTAAAAATTCTAACAGGACAGGTTAGTTGATTATCACCTTCTGTCTTCACACTATCTTTCCCCTCCTTTATCCTTACATGCCATGATTGACAACTTACTGGGTTAATTAAGTAGAGTCTTCCATTAGGACCCTGATATGGGACTCTGTGGTTATTAGAATTGGAACAAGCCAGGATGTGAAACCAATTGCACCGCCAAGTCAAATGGGGCTGTCATTTTTTAAATTTTAGTATTTTAGGGTATTTAAAATACTAGATTTAGATATGTTTTCCTTGACTGCATACTAATAGTTTCAATTAATGGTAATTTGATACAGATTCCACATAAGCTACAGATTTTTTAAAAAATGTACCTCCAGAGGAACCATTCTGAGACCTGGATCATCTCACTGAGAGCCAGTGTGGTGTAGAGGTTAAGAGTGGTGGACTCGTAATCTGGTGAACCGGGTTCGCGTCTCCACTCCTCCACATGCAGCTGCTGGGTGACCTTGGGCCAGTCACACTTCTTTGAAGTCTCTCAGCCCCACTCACCTCACAGAGTGTTTGTTGTGGGGGAGGAAGGGAAAGGAGAATGTTAGCCGCTTTGAGACTCCTTAAAGGGAGTGAAAGGCGGGATATCAAATCCAAACTACTACTCTTCTTCTTCTTCTTCTTCTTCTTCTTCTTCTTCTTCTTCTCCTCCTCCTCCTCAGAAAATAGCTGCTGAAGATGAAGCAATTTTGCACAGTGGAATACAGCCCTCCCATGTCCTTCATTCTGACATTAGAAGAATTAAGAAGGACAGGAAATGAAACAAGTTACTTTGAATTACCTTCTTTTGAAAAGGTTGCAGTTTCATTTTGTGAACTTTTCTACTGCTGAGCTAATCACATATCAGCTTTCCTTCAGCTTGCAACTTTGCCGTAAGGCCACAAATGTACCATGTTATATCAGCGAAGAAAGCTAGTTTGCAAATCCACCAACTGCCAGCCAGACTTCCTATGCCAAACGTCTCTTTTCAGTCATCAAAAAGTGACACTTTCATTTGCACAGCTTCAGAAATCATTGGTGCACTCTTCCATGACTTGGTCACATGATGATGTTATATTACAGCACACTGACAGAGATTCCCTCCGTTTCTCCTGCAAAGTTTCTCAAATGCTAGTGGGAATGGGAGCGGAGGTAATTTATTGCTGAGAAAAGAACTTTCTTGACCTCTTCAAGGATGAGTGCCTTCCCTCTGAGATTCTCGGAGACTAATGCATCATGGCCCCACGTCTTGTCGACATTGATAGACCCCATCTGGTGATTAGTTCGCCCCATCAATTCAGCATTTTGCCTGTAGTATTTCTTGTACTGTTTTGAAACCATTTTCTTGAAATGAATGTAGTGCCGTTATTTTTGTGTATTTTTGTATGTTCTGCGATTGTTGTTTTTATGCTTGGGGCTTTAGTGTTGATTTAGTGTGTTGTTTTTGATGAGATGGTATATTTATTGCTAGCTGCTCTGAGTGTTTTTGGTTAGAACAAGATATAAATTATTTGAAATAAATACAATAGATAAATTATATGGGCATGTTTGGAACATAAGAGTGTGTACAGCTGTTATTTATACAATACCCTTCAGTTGATCTCCCTTCAACTTATAGTATGAGACAGCATGTTAGAATTTCAAAAATACTTCCTCTGGCATCTTTTATAACCTTGCTAGCTCCTTTTGACACCTAAGAGTTCATCAAACAGTTCAACTTTGATGTACAGAGCAACACCACCACCAGTATGTCACTCAATGTTCCTTCTATACAGTTTCCCCCCAGATATAACTGCACCCCACTAGTTCTCTCCATCCAATCAGGTTTTCATTATGTCCCTTAAATCAATGCCGCCCTCTAAGACCAAGAACTCCAGTTCACTCAACTTGGCACATTAGCATATAAACATTTGTAATACAGTCTCTCTCTTCAAGTGTCTTTCACATTTGTGTTTTGACCTGTGGTGCTTTGGCCTCTCCGAATTGTTATCCCGTGCCCCTGCACTCACAATGCCTAGATCTATGCCTCCCCTATTTAAATTTTCACCAATTTTATCATATTTATCCCAGAGAGATTTGTTCTGAACCGAATCCTCCTCAGCACCTATCTGCTCCCCCTGCCCCTCAAAAGTTGCTCAGCCACCTTTTTCATTTTAAGTGCCAACAGCCTGATTCCATCCAGGTTCAAGTGGAGCCTGACCCTTTTGTGCAGGCCTAGCTTGTCCCTGAATGTTCCACAGTGCCTAACATATCTAAACCCTCTCCCTACATCATCATCTCATCCATGCACTGAGACTACAAAGCTGCCCCATCTAGCTGCCCCTGCATGTGGACCAGCAGCATTTCAGAGAAAGCTACCTTGCAGGTCCTGGCTTTCAGCATCCTACATAGCTACCTAAATTTTGCTTCTAGGACCTCATGACTACTTTCCCCCATGTTATTGGTGCCAGCACGCACCACAAGTGACTACTGACATTTTCCTATCTCCCAGGTTACCTAGACAGCAGGTGACATCTACAACCCTTGCAAGAGGCAGGTAATTCACCCTGTGATCTGTACACTTATGACACACCCAACTATCCTAATGATCAAATCATACACTACCAGGATCCCCCCACCCTCCAGAGATGTACCCTCACAAGAGGACAGCTGCTCATCGTCCAAAAATGGGTCCCTTCTAAGGGATTGTTTCCCTCTTTCTCAGAGCGATGTAGAGGAACTATCATCGTGGGAGTGGGACACAGCTATAATGTCCTCAAAGACTTCATCCACCAAGCCCTCTGCCTCTCAGCTAAATGTTCAGCCTTCCTCTAGCCCTATATGCGTATAATTGAGCACTAGAGAGGGGGAGGAGAGAGAAACAGCTCCTCAAAGAACAATATCTTTTAAAAATTGAAAAACTGCAGGACGTTGTTGTGAGATGAGAAAACAGAATTTCTTGTTCTCTACTTCTCCTTTTTTAAGGGCAACATGAGCACTTCTCCTGCTTGAGTAGTACAGTGAGAGAATACTTTAAAAAGTTCATAACGCCTGTCGTTTTATGCTGTTCAGTTTCCATTACGTGCCATTCTTGGGCATGTTGGGCTAGGTTGCTGTGCTTTGTTCCAGTGTCCTGAAGCTTGTGAATAATTCCAAAGGTTCCAGCTAAGGTCACAATATTCAGTTTCAAAATATTCTGTGTAATCCAAAAGTTACCACTACATTTAATAGCATCCCTTTCCAGGATAACATCTAGAGCGTTCTAAAACCTGGGGCACCACCTATTGGCCAATCTCCATATATATTTCAACTCTATTAAAATAGTTCAATTCTTTCTCTTTTAAACAACTTCAGACGAAAGGTTAACAGAGTTGAAACAACTGTAATCAGTTCTGTGGTAGAGCTGGAGAGAAGGCAGAAATAGGGCTACAGCTAACTCAGCAATCCCACTAGTTTCCCATGTGTTCCTAAGAAACTTTTAAGGAACTTAGAAAGCCTCCTGGTTTTTTGAGGAATAAGTGATCTACCTTTGGTAGATCATCAACAGTATCACAGATAATGAAAGACTGAGAATTTTCACTACCAACTGAAGTCATTTTGTATGGTAAAGTTGAAATAGTAGGTCACTGAGAGTGAGATAAGAAAACACTCTTGAGCTGGAGGAATTAAGAAGTGGATTTCTGGCCTCTTGTTCTTCCAGTATTGATTGATTGATTGCATCTATACCCTATCTTTTCTCTAAGGAGCTCAAGGCGGTGTACATGGTTCTCCTTCTCCTCACTTAATCCCCACAACAACCCTGTGAAGTAGGTTGGGCTGAACAGCCATGACTGGCCCAAGGTCACCCAGTGAGCATGTCTTAGTGGGGATTTGAACACTGGTCGTCCAGCTCCTAGTCTGATGCACTAACCACTACACCACACTGGCTTTCATTCATTATAGTTCATTATATTTTTGTCTGTTGAAAAAGATGCTTAATACATTTCACTGCATTCTAGTTTCCAATGGGGATCATCAAAACACAGATTCTGTTCTTTTACTTGCTATTATTTATGCTGCATGGCATTTGAGGTCTTTTGACAATGGAAGTGTATATCTAAGGATAATAGTAATTGCATAAATAGAACAGAGCTGAAAGCAGGACATTTCAAAATGTTGGTGTATTTGGAAGGGTCCAAATGGCATAAAGATGTTTGCTGAGGAGAGGGAATATTCTCCCATTGCCAAGGCAACCAAGCTCATGTGCAACTTGGTTGCCTCAGCAATGAGAACATTAACTTCCCACACCAATTTGAACCTAGAGAAAACCTTCACTTTATTTACCCGCAATAAGATGGCCACCTATCCAAATAAGATTGGCTTAGTGGCTCTGTAATATCATTGTATTCCTTACACAATCCTTATTGTCTGGGATCACACAGGGAAGGCAAAATCCTATTCTCTCTGCTGTCAGTACCGCCACCCCAGCACTAGGACAGCAGAGCAGAGGAGAAACAAGAGTTTTGAGTCACTGTGCTATACTGTGCAGTCAGAACAATCTACTCATGATGATTCCTGTCCTGGTAATATCCTGGCTAGAGTACTGTAATGTGTTACACATGGGTACCTGGAGCTGCCCTTAAAAGAGAAACTGGAAGGTTCAGTTAGAGCAGAACTCAGCTGCTAGAATTCTGATGGGTACCTTATTTTGGAAGATCAACATTGGCTGCAATTCCCCTTTGAAATCAATTTACAATGCTGGTGTTTACCTTTAAACACAGATTTGTGTTACCTTTAGGACACAGATACCCAAGCAATCATTTCCCCATACCAGCCTGCTCAAAATCTCTTTAGTAGAGAGAAACATTATGTTGACACAAAGGAAAGGGCCTTTTCTCTGGTGGCACCACGATTTTGGAATGCCATTCTTATATGATATTGGGATTGTACTCTATGCTGTTCTTCATTTTTCACTTTGTCTTGTGCTTTGTTATGGTTATTTGCTGGTTCTAAAATATATTTATATATGTTTGCTGAATTAATCCTAGTCACACTTTTTGTACACCAATTTTAATTTTAAAAAAGAAGTATGGAAAGTAGATTTTAGAAGGTTTTCAAGGGGTTGTGTGTGCCCCTTGAAAGCTGCATTTTCACTGTGCAACAATTTTGAGAGGGAGCACTTGGTGCGACCCTAACTAATGTATTGTGTCTCCCCATAAGACTTCTGTGAAAAAGACTAGCAGGGCAGGGCATACCAAGGCAATACCTTAATACCTTTGATTTAACAAAGAAATTCTAACAGTTTGGGATATTCAGGTGAGGCATCTCCAGAGAAACTAATTTTCTGACAGACTTCCCTAAGTGTTCTTCTCAAGCCTAGGAATAAGATGTCTTTCTCCCCCAACTAATTTATGGTGTACCCTGGTATCTGTCTAGTTGTGCCATACATGTGTGGATTTTCTTTACAGAATAAAGAGTTGGTAACAAATTGCTTTCCTTCCATACCCAGGAAAAACCACCACAGCAGGAGGAGATACTTTGTAATGTCACCTCTCTCAAATGTGAAGCCCTCTAGAAGGGGCAGAACCCAGAAACCTTGAAAATGTACTTAGAGAATTCAGTATAAGTCATCACTTTAGCAAAATTCTCATCTAGGGCCACCTAGGGCTCTCTTTCATTTTGTAACAAAGCTTCAAAATTAGGCTTATAGCTTCTCTGACAACTCTTGTCAAAGAGATGCAAGTTGAACACATAACCCATCTCCACTAAAATATTTCATCACATATCTCTTATATAGAAGGGAAGCACCCCAAAGTGACTAAGGAAGTCACTTCACTTCCTCAAGTGAAGCAGTGAAATGCCAACAGTAATACTTCAAAGAAGCTGAGAATTACATATGAAAGCTTGACACGACATGGGGAATCTGTGGCCCTCCAGACTCTCTAATGTTGGACTCTCTAATGGCCAATAGCCAGGGATTATGGGAACTGTACTCCAGCACCAACAGGAGGGTCACGGGCTCCCCACCTCTGGTGTAACACCCATATCTAGTACAAACAAAATAGTACAGGGTGGAGATGGCATAGGCAAACCATTTCAAAATGAACCAATATAATGTAAATATAATGTGCTGGTCAGAAATCAGATGTCAATTTAAACAGTACTCATACCGGGAAATGAGATGCGCCGCCTCAAGCCCACGCAGTCTAATCCTGTAGGTGTGCTCTGGGAATAGAGGTGCAACTTGAGAGGAAGGGCTTCAAAGGCCACAGGTGAAGTAATGAATGATCTCATTTTAACCTAAAGAGAAAGGTAGTAATGGGTAACTAAGGACACACTTAGCTGGGACTCCGAAAAAGCATTTACCTATTTTTAAAAAATACATACAGTGGTACCTCGGGTTAAGTACTTAATTCATTCCGGAGGTCCATTCTTAACCTGAAACTGTTCTTAACCTGAAGCACCACTTTAGCTAATGAGGCCTCCTGCTGCTGCCGCAGCGCCAGAGCACGATTTCTGTTCTCATCCTGAAGCAAAGTTCTTAACCTGAAGCACTATTTCTGGGTTAGCAGAGTCTGTAACCTGAAGTGTATGTAACCTGAGGTACAAGCGTATGTAACCTGAGGTACCACTGTATTGTATTGTCAATGTTGTTTTCAGACCCGGTATGGTTAGACAGAAAAAGGGAGAGGAAGAGCAAAGCAAAGATTCTGAAGCAAAGAAATGTTATTATAAAGAGCATAAGGAACTTTGTATGTATCAGCTGCACAATATGGGTGCTTCCAAGGTGAAGGATTAACTGATAAACAGATCGCTCACTGATGTGGGCTTTCCAGTGGGTGGAGCTTGACCGAATGCATCTATGCTGTGATTAAACAAAGAAAAAAGAGCTTCTCGATAATGACAGTGCCATGTAAACAATGCCAAGATTTTGCATGAACAAGTAGCACGAATTCCATAATAAATTCCTGCCTGGAAGCACCCTAAGACTCAGTATGATGGATCTGAAAGGAAAACAATGGCACCCTGTATTAACCCAAGGGGAATAAAGCTGTATCTGATAGCTTTCATCAATAGTTTTGATTTTTTTTTAAGAACTGTAAACTCTTCAACCTACTCTCCCCATCACTAGTGAACAAATCATGATATAAGAAATGAAAGATAAGCCATTGTGTTGAGGAGTCTCAATGCACAAGTGACTGCCACATGCTGTTAGAAGTAAAGAAAGCAGCAGAATTGATTAGAGGAACAGCCTGAAGAGAGAAGACAACAGTAGAGAGATGCAGCCAGAGAGACGAAACAATATTATTTTTGGTTCCTTACTTTTAAATGATCCTCTGGGAGGTTACTTGATTCAATCTCTCTGTCTGACTGTGCCTCTTTAACAAGCTTCCTCTTCCGATTCCTTTCCATCCATGTGTCATCAAAGCTGAAACGCTTGTATAGGGGTCTGTGTCTCTTCCTCTGGGCATGTTCTTTGGCTTTCCCCTCCTGAATATGGAAGGGAAGTATCCAGGCCTTGCTCTCTATGTTTGAGAGTGAGGGTGGAGATAGTGGCATCTGGGTAGACCTCTTTCTGCAATGGAGACCCCATTTCTCACCTGGTCTCTTTTCTGGTGGGATTTGACTTTGTTGGATATTCTCCTGTTTTATAAGTAACAGGTCAAAACAAAACAAAAATGTTGTTTCTTTGTCTTTTGACTATGCTGGGCAGCTGACTATAAAGCAATCATGTTGAATCCGGAATGTCATGTTACATTTGCCCCTCTTCAAAGTAATAACATCTGTGCCTTATAAACACAACCTACTGAAACTTCTAATGATACCCAGATGTTTTAAGTGTGGACAACTCGAGCTAAATGAAACTCAATTGTGCACTGGTCTGCATAAACACGTAGTGTCAATAATCATGTTCTCATGCACACTGAGGGAAGAATCACAGTCATGTTGTCAGCACCCTTAAGTAGCTGTCAGGGACCAAAGATCCTGGCAAGTCCCACTAGCACTGCTAGTTCCAGGGTATTGTCAGAAGGTGCATGAAGCCACCACTTGGTGCAGGGCTAGGGTTGGTCAGTGCCATATAAAAGTGCCAGTTACACATCTGCAAATCAGAGGGAATGCATCACCAAAAAAGAGGACAACACATCTTGAAATAATTCCTATAATTTAAATAGGAATAAAAACAACAACACATCTCATCGTAATGGGGAAGACTGCAACAAAATGTGACAAGATAACTGCTCAGTTTGCTGTCTGGGTGCTTCAAGGCCCCTGCTCTTTCATCTTAAGGTTTCTTCAAATAAAGAACTGCCCTATTTACAGGAGGACACATGACCACCCAGGCACAGTTCTAGCTGTAAATCCAAGCATGAATATCTTGCAGTACAAAAAATTGCCCCCAGAGGGCACAGTGAAATGAATACACTTCCTTACTCCAGGAGCTTTCAGATTTTTGCTTCCATACACTTGACTGGTGCAATTCAATTTCTGTCAATCTTTTTTTTTTTTTAGAATCCTGCCTCTTCCAGGAATGCTGAAGCATCTCCCTCTGATCACACCATTCTCTGAGACAAAGACTGTGTTCATATGTGCAAGCCAGATGTATTTTTCTACTCCTTGTGATTTTTCCACATGAACCTATGTTAAGTTGGCACTACGCAAAAACACTCTACTATGATCTCCCAGGCAGGTTCACCTGGAGCATTCATTACATATATTTAGGCGTCAGATGAAAATGTTTCTCTTCAACCAGGCTTTTGGCTGATTCACAGTATATGGCCTTTTAAATGTGTCTGTGGGAGGGGGGGATTACCGGGTTTTTTGTTTTTGTTTAATTACTCATTTTGTGTTCTCATTTTGTATTTTTATGTTGTGAACAAGCCTGTCATCTTCAGATGATGGATGATATAATAATAATAATAATAATAATAATAATAATAATAATAATAGAAATATAAAAATTGCCATCATGATCCCAGCACAGTGAGTCTCTGCAGCAATCATTCCTTGAAGCAAAAAATAAATAAATG
The DNA here is from genome assembly GCF_027172205.1 of Podarcis raffonei. Lineage (NCBI taxonomy): Eukaryota > Metazoa > Chordata > Lepidosauria > Squamata > Lacertidae > Podarcis > Podarcis raffonei. The sequence goes on along the minus strand of NC_070606.1, from coordinate 60,944,771 downwards.
GTTGTTTTAAATATAATTTGTGGGTTTGGTTATTTGTTTTATTTTAGTAAAGTTGGCTGGCTCATCACTTTCCTTTTAGTGCTTCTTTATCCTAAGGCTAAGCTATGGGACTGCACCGCACTGCACTACAACTGCTACTGCACTAACAATGTGGCACAAACATTGGCAGACCCATGAGACTGAAGCCGAGTAGACACCATACATTTCAAGTACATTTAAAGCATACACTTTAATCCTGGGAACTGTAGTCCATCCCTCACAAAGCTACAATTACCAGCAACCTTGACAGTTTCCAGGATTCTTTGGGAGGGGTACTTTAAATGTATGATGCGCATGCAGTCTATATCTTTGCAAGAAAATGAACCTTGAAGAAAGGACCATAGCTCGGATGACAAACTTTGCATGTCAAAAGGTCCCAGGTTCAATCCTTGGTATGTTAAGTTAAAAATGATCAGGTAACAGATAACTTTAAAGTTATCATCTGAGACATTGGAGTGCTGCTGTCAATCAAAGTAAAGGGTTCTGGGTTACATGGACAGATAGGTATGTACCTTATACCACCAGGTCAGGCTATGTTGCCGGCAGGGAAACCTTTCACTGCCCACTGAAAGACAATGGTGATGTCAGCCACCAAAATTTCAAATCAAACAAGATATATTTAAAATGAAGTCTTTCCCCTTGTCTGTGGTTTACATGGGCACCTCTTCTGACATAATGTTTGGGGAATCTGATTTAAAACCAGTCTCATGATGACTACATACATGTGGACTCAACTGATTAGCTGCTTAACTTCTCTGGTTTAGACTAGTATGCAGGAAGGCCTGGTCCTGCTTGCATTCTGAGAAAGGTATACAGATAATTAGTTCTGATGCCATATGTCCCTGCGTATGCACTCCTAGATTCACTCAGTGTGGCATTCTATATTCCATTTCACTGCTTAACGTATGGAAATGGGCTTTGTTTGGAATGGAAATGATTTTTAGAAAAAAATAAAAATAAACAACAATGATGCCACACTCCAAACTCTCAAAACTAAATCACATCATCACCACCACAAAGCAACTCACCTCGTCTCTGATGATATCACTCACTGAAGAAGTCGTGTCCAAGCTGATTTGTGACTGGCTGCTTATCCCACTGTCCTCTCTCAGATAGTCATTATCCAACGAATGCATAGATTGCAAGAAATTAGGTCTAGGCTTCAATGTCTTTGGCCTCTCAGGTGCTTCCAAGTTGCCATCAATCACTGAAATGTTTCCAAGAGATATCATTGAAGTGGAACTTAATCTTCCAGGGTAATGGAAACCCTTGCGTTGAGAACCAGTTCGAGGACTCTGTGGCTTGGGACTCATGGGTCTACATGGCATATCTTTACGTTCATACATTGACAACTGGGGGCAAGAGGGGGTGAAGTGAGAAAACGATGACTGCAGGTCAATCGGACTAATTGGAGATTTCAACCAGAATTCTTCAAAAGATGTATCTCCATCACTGCTCATTGTTTCCTCTTTCCCATTGCAATCTAGGCTATGCAGACATTTTATATTCAGTTCATGATTCCTCCTCTTGGTATCCATAGATAGAAAATCACCAGTCCCAGAGGAATCAGAATGTCCACCATCTACAGATGAGCCATTAGACACACTTGATTGCATAAACTCTTGTCCATTGCAATCTTCCTGATTTTCCTTGGATGGTCTTCTAGGAAAGCTGCCAGGGATCCTGCTAGAACAAGAACTCTGCTGTGTTGGAAGAGGACTATTTAAGGCAAACCGCTTTTGGCCATCTGTCTCCTTACTTTTCAGAAATGCTTTCCAAGTTGTTTGGTGCAACTTGGCTTTTTCCTTTTCATTTTTCACTGAAAACTTTGGACTCTGTTCAGCATTTTCCTTCTCCAGAGACTTAGATTCAAAAAAACTTGAGAAGGATCTGTGGGCCAAGGCCAGCCGACTCCTGAATCTTTTACTCTCCGAGTTTTTGTTTCTTTTAAAGTCATTCTCAGATGAGGATTTCTTGAGTTCAGGATACTCCACAGACTCATTGTCATTATTCTCAACAGAACCTAAAACTTTCCCTTCAGAGTGCTTTCTTCTTGTCATTATGGGAGAAGAACTTGTGCCCATACCTTCCAAAAGTATCCGGCCAGAGCCAGAAGCCTTTCTCAGGCTCATTCTGTTGAAGAGTCCAGCAGGTTTCTCATAAAATAAGTCATCATCGTCCAAATATTCTGCAAGGCAACGTTCCTTGCTTTGGAAAGCAGAGCTGGGTGAACTGCTTTGAATATACTTCAAGTCATCTTCTATCTCATCCCCTTTATCTCCATCCAATGTTTCTGTCTTGGCCTTGACACTATCTTGATTTTCAGCAATTAGTTTAGATTTCCTGAAGGATGCCATTTTTGAAAAGGCTAAAAATTTAGACTGCTTGGAAGATTTCTCTGTGGCCCCAGCCTTATTGTTTCTCTGAACTGCCTTGTAGAAACTGCTGTTACTACCCAGGAAGTTAAATAGGTTCTCATTTAACTCCTCACTGTTTGTGCTTTCCATGCTGATATTATCTAGGCCTGTGGTGGTATTATCTTGGCTGTCCATTCTCACATTAGTGTCACAGATATCTGTGCTTGGATTCCATTGACTGTCTCTGCTAATGCACTTTGGCTCCTCAGCAGAAAAGCTCCTGTTCAGTCCTGTGCTTGGAGAACCTTCACAAAAGCCTGTTTTTCCATGTGCTGTATCACAATGTTTGGTGCCTTCCTTTTCAATAATTTGCTTACTATGGACATTATGTCCTAGGGTCTTATCACCAGCAATGACATTCTGGCACAGGCTACTATTGCTATTTATTTCCTGTGTTCCTGCAGTGATAACACAAGTGTCTCGCTGTCTATTTTTGGTCACAGATTCATCTGCCACTGTATAGCCTCCTGGTTCAAACTGTAGGTTTACTGCTTGGACCGATTCTAAGACTCTACCTTTCACTCGGGAGGGCTTGATTAGCAGTATCTCAGTATTAGTGGCAAGTGGTTCTAAGAACAAAGCATTTGCATACCCCTCTTCTTTCCAGTTTTGTACAGTACTTTCCATATTTAAATTAGTCCTAGGAGAATTGTTCTCAAGACTAGCTCTTGTATTAATTTCAGGGGCAGGCACTGAAGATAAATCAAGACCCATTGCTTCTGCTTCCTCCTCACCTTTTTGGGTGGAGATGCTAACAGGGAACTCATCTTCACTGCCTGATATAGCATGTACAGGCTGAATTTCATTTCCACAACAGGGTTGTGCATTTGGAGTCTTCTGTGGTTTTGTGGTGTCCACCATGGTGATGAGAGAAGAGGCTGAGTTCTCATGTTCCAATGTCTCAGTGGTTAATTCATCCACATAGGTCTCACTATCCATCTTATTTGACAGTAGTCCTTTTTGATCAAGAGATTTAATCAAGAGAGGTTTTAACTCTGAAAGATTCTCCAATTTTTCTTCCTGGCAAATGTGATGTGGTGTTGGTATTAGTTCAAAAGCAGAGACATCTTCACCACCACCACCACAATAAAAATCCTTCTTTTCTATTCTTGTGAGGTGCACATTTGTTCTCTCCTGAATGGAAGGACGTTTTAAGGCATCAGACGCCCTGCTCATGTTTTGAAGCACTGTTTCCTCTTGTTGCCCCATGACCTTTTTTCCACTTAATGTCAGAATCCCATCAAACATTCCCCAACCTAATCCAAATTCTGAATTGTTCCTTATCTCAGCTGCCCCTAGAAAGGCCTCAGTGTTTTGCGTTTCAAGGCATTTTGTCTCCATGTTCACCTCTGTGCTAACAGTGGAAGCGTGGATGTCGTAAGTATTGCCATACTTATCTGCCATGCTATAGCCACCCAGATAATTGTCTTGGGCTATAGCATCACGGCTGTCAGATTCAGAGCTAGGATTCTGAAGGAACGTGTTAATTTCTATCTCACCCTCAGATTTGAACTGATCTTTTCTTAGTACTATTTTGGCATTTATATTTGCTGGTAGAGACTCCAAAGCTGAAGGAGTTTCCAGTCTGGAATGATCCTCTGAGTGATATGGTAGCTGGGATAGGGTCAAAGAATCATTCTCTAGTGTATCTGCTCTTTTTGTTGAAAGGCCAAAGATATTTGATTTATCATGCAAATTCTTACTGGTATTCCAGTGGGATCTTGTTGCCAACTGGTTCTTATTTGAGACTAGATGAGTATTAAGAAGTGATTTTTCAATACCTGTCTCTTTTTCCATCTTGAAGGACTTCTGTGGGCAGTCACCAAACCTTTCTAAATTGCCCCTTACCTTTTCATAATCCGACATTCCTAGGGGTAATCTGGAGCACGACCAACTTAATTTATCAGCCATGCAAATACAGTCATTAGCATGTTCCCTGACCTCTCGGGCACTTATGTTTCCTGGTGAACTGTGCCATGATTTCATTTCTACAATCCCTGGCTTCGTGGGTGGCACCAGAAATGTAGATTTTATACATGGTAAACCCGTGGCCTTCAGCTTTGTGTCACACAAGTGTGCATCTACAGGTTTCTGACTCTCAATACCATTCTTCCTATTGCACTTGGTGTTCAGTATATACTCCTGTTTACACCTAACTTTGGATGATTCACAGTTTCTCTTACAAGTTCTGTTTGTTTCTAAGTGAATATTCGGCAGACTGCATCTTGAAACAGCTTCTGAGTGGGCAGGAGGATGTTCAGTCTCAAGGGAAGTCAATGAGTTTTCAGAGTTTGCTCTGTGACAAGCAAACACTGATCGTTCTGTATTTTTATTGCCTTTGCCAACAGCACCTTCAGCTAGATTTTTTGAGCAGATATGCAGGTGTGGCTCTCTGTCAACAGATTTTGCCTCCACTACCAATGAGGCCTCTGTCTGTGACGCAAGGACCTCTTTACTAATGTTAAACCCTGTGCAGGTAATACTGTAAGGTAACACTTTCTCATTTCCACTGATCTCTTCTGTTTTTGAGACTGTTGCCTGTACTTCCAATTCACCTTTGCCAGCTGCTATGTGCAAAGGTGAAGGCAGTTCCCCTGCTTCCTTATGCATGCATCCCAGATGTCTTGCACACTCAGCCTTGGAGGGAGCTTTTTCTACTTTTCCTTCAGCATACTTCTGCCATGGTTCCTCTAGTTCTGCAGAAAGGCAGAATGAACTCAGGCTGGTTTCTCTTGTTACATCACTGGCAAAAGACTCCGAGTCTGATGCACTTTCATAAGGCTCTGTCTTGATGTCTGACAGTGATTCACTCTGATGTGACTGGGTCTCAAAATAGTCTTCATCAGTTTCTTGGCCTGATCCACGAATCTCCAACTCTAACGTACTTGGGACCGAAGAACTCCGGTCTTCTTCAAACTCTCCTTCACTTGTGCAATTTTCTACTGGCTCTGGGGCCTGAAAAGAAAGAGAAAAGAATCTATCAAAGATGGAACCCCACAACAAAATGGTTATTATGGAGAGAACTACTAATCCACAGACTTTGATTTGTATTTGGATGATATGAAGAGGTAATCTTGTATGATGCGCCTGGGTAACTTCAGGCCTGGGGTCCAAATTTGGCCCTCTATCTGACCATTGGAATTCTCCCCAGGCCATACACTCTCTTTGGACATTGAAAGATTAGTCTTTCATATTTCCAGAATAATACATAATCTTGCCCAGACTCTAAATGTTAAAGCAAGTTTCTACCTCTCATAGCTGCAGATGAAAATGCGGGGGGGGGGGGTGTCTCTGCTGCTTAGGATAGGGCATAATGCAGCTCCTGTCTCCCACTGTAGCACTATTCAAATTGTATCAGATTTAAATGCACAATGGCACAGCTAAATTAAAGTAAGAATAAAAAAATTCTTACTTTAATATATAAAGTGCTTTCTGGGTTGTTGGCATCTGTCTGTCTCAAGAAACCAATGGAGTGCGCCTCTGGGGGTGAAGTCAAACCACTACATTAGCAGCTTTCCTGGTATGTAAAAGCATTTCTAAACCACTTAATATTTTTACACTCTCTAGGCAGTGTACACTATAAATATGCATTTTATCCCCAGTGCAAATTCTTTTGGTGATATCCAATCTTAACAATATTCAGTGTAGACCAAGTGAAATCAATAGTCTTCACTTAATTCCACTGATTTCAAAGGGTCTACTTTGTGTGTGACTAATATTGGATATGCTTTTAAACTAGTGAACACAGATAATCTTGTATCTATTAAAAGAAATATATTTTAACTTGTCTGATGGTTCCTAAAATGTGGGAACTTAATTTGAATTATGGAATGAACATATGTTTTCCTATTCCTACAAGCAGACAAGTTAATAAAAATGTGCATTACTTATTGCTAGCCATCATTTCATGCTACAGAAAAACATAGCCTCTTGGGACTTCTCCTAGGGGTGTGACATTTCTAGTACTCAAATGTTAGGAGTGATTCTCTCTGAGAGCACAAAAGCATTAACATTTGAATAAACACAATGTGGGTCAACATGCCATCAGTGCAAAAATGCAAAATAGTTGAAGCGATTTTATGCTTCCTGCTTCCAATAAGAGACTGTGCCGGTCTAAGGAGAGAGAATTCTAAAGTGTAGCTGCCACAACACTAGAGGCCCAGTTCCTTCATTGTGTGGAATGGACCTCCCAATAAAATGATATCTGCAGGAGGACCTCATCTACAGAGAACAGCGAGTGATTGGCTATGTAAGTGATCCCAGGTTGCATAAGGCATTATACATTAAAAAAAAAAAAAACCAGCACTCTGAATTTAGTCTGGTAGCTGATTAGCAGCCAGTAAAATTCTTTCAACAGTGGAGTTGCATGTTGGTGATATTCTGCCTTAGTGAGCAGTCGAGCCACAGCATTTTGCAACAGCTACAGCTTCCTAACCTCAGGAGCAATCCTAAGTAGAGCACATTGCAATAATCCAGCCTGCACATGGTGGTGGGCAGGCTATCATGGTCCATCACTACCATAGTTTTGTTTCCTTCCCATGGGCCTAGCCAAGGGGGGGAAGCTGCCCCCTAAAGTAAAATAATAGAAATACTTAACTGACTGAACACACCAGTTCTACCCGCCCCCCCCCAACAAAAGTCCTGACCTCCCTAACAAAGTCCTGCCCCCCCCCAACAAAAATCCTGGCTATGCCCATGTTCCTTCCCCACTACCCTCACCTCAGTGGAATATATGCCTAGAATGCAAGGGTTCTTTAAGGATAACATCTTGCACTGTAGCCTCTGCACCTCCTTGGCCCATAGGAGATGCAGAACCCACTTTCATTATTTATTAAATTTGTACACAGCCCTTCAGCCTTAGGTCTCAGGGCAATTCATAGCATAAAAATACAAGATAAAAATACACAATAAAAACACGAACAAGAACAAAACAAACCACATTCCACATAGTAAGCTGGTATCACTTGGTTTGGAGGGTTCTGTGAATTTCCTTATGCCACAGCAAACATTTCTTTTTTTATCTTTATAAGTGGTGTGGTGAAAAATCACTTAATCTAGCTGATGAACTACTGAACATTCATCGCTCAGCACACAGTAAGAAATGTCTTTGTCATGTTTACACCAGTGTTACAGATGGGACCTATGCAACGAAGGAAGAGAGATGAATGTCTCCCAAAACTCTGGGGCAGCAAGTGAGCACATACTATGGAAAAACTGGTATACATGCCCCTTTGGAGGAAACACCCGTGAAAGTGTGGCAAACATGTGTATCAGCCCCAAGAGGGCATCTGTTCCTTTAATAAGCACCAAGAAAGAAGAGTTTCATTGGGCGCAGCATTTTCCCTTCAGTGCTGAAGTGGAAAAAGAAGCCACGCTTTATTGAAACTTTGCTTCTGTGCAGCACTTACAGAGGCCCTCACAGGATTTGGATGTGATAAGGATTAAGGATTTTACAATCTCCTTTTCCCGCTCTCTTGGCTTTTCCACTACTCCCACTCTGAAGATTTGTTTCAAGGAGGAAGAACTTGGCAGTTGCCTTGGAAACTGGGATGTTCCGTAACTCAGAAGTGATGGGGGGCATAAAGCAGTTCCTAAGCAGCCACCAAGAGTTTATTTGCCTCCATCTGCTGTAGTCACTGTTGAAGAACGACCCTGTGGAAAGGGAAATGGTAGCCTCTGGCAACACCGAGGCCACAAATACCCAAACACCCAAGAGAAAGCACAGGCACACAACCCATGACAGCAGTGCCCTCTTCATATCAGTCAGTGAAAAAACACACTAACAGGATCACATGAGATGGGCAGCATTTGACTTTTTAGCAAGGCCACCCAGAGCAGGACGATATACAAGAAGAACCTGTCTGGTCACGCCTGCATTTGATGTGATCCTTCCACATGAATGATGTACCGAGAAAAGCAGTTTCTTCCTCAGCTACTGGCTTGTTTGCAGTCTTGACTTTCTCAATGCAAGCAAGGAGTAGGTGTAAGTGATTCAGTCATGCAGCCTCCACAAATTCCAGACTTCAGCATCATCTCATAGGGCAGGAGGTTCCAAAGACTGTCACACAATCAACAGCCCAGTTTTTATTTGACAGGAATTAGTGGGTAGGGGGCAAAAATAACCAAACACTGCTGTACATCATATATCGATCAACTAGATTCATGCCACATATCCGGCACTCACACTTTCAAGGAAAGGAAAGAACAGAATTTTTTAAAAAAATCAGCTCTTGCAGGGAGGAAAAAAGATGAGAAATAGGATAGCCACAGTGCAACAAGAAATACTGTTGTCAAAGCAGCATACTGAAAAGCAACTTCTAATGGAAATGTCTAAACCTATAATCATTCCTGACCACTGGACCTGTTAGCTAGGGATGAGGGAGTTGTAGTCCCAAAACATCTGGAGGGCCGAGTTTTCCTATGCCTGCTATAATCCTACATACCTACATTGAACTGAACAGGAAGATGACAAGTTTGTAGTGCAGTTTGATTTCCAATACAACAGTAAGCAAAGCTCAAGAACTGAAATTTTCTTTCTTAAAAGTTGTGCCTCTAATCAGATACATTCTGAAGAGCTAAAGTAAAATTTCACATCTTTTGGCTTTTCATTACTTTCTTTGATATTTTTGCCTAGAAATGCTAGGGGGTCTGTTGCCTTTCATAGGTAGAAGAATCACTGAAGCGACAGGAGAAGCTGCATGTACCAAGTATCTTCATGGTACACAACTACATAAAGCACTATTGCTAACTCCATGTCAAGAACTGACAAAACAAGTTCTGTGACTGATCAGGAAGAGGATAGGAAACCTGTGGGCCTCCAAAAATTGTTAGACTACACCTTCCATCATCCCTGACCAATGGTCATGCTAGCTGAAACTTATGATACTTGGGAGTCCAGCAACATTTGGTGGACCACAGGTTCCCCAATTCTGGTAGCATCATTTCTGTTTATATAATCTTCTCACACTGAACAGAAGACCCTCATGTGTCAGGCCCATGACCCATCGAGTCCAACATCCTGTTCTCGCAGTGGCCAAACACATGCCCATAGGAAGCCAGCAAGCAGGACCCAAGCACACTTCCCACTTTCCACCATTATCTCATCCTATAAGTTATCTTTTATAAACAAAATACATAAGGAAACAAATCCTAAAACAAGTTCAAATGTTAGTAGAACTGAGGATCAACAAGATTAGCTTTTTTAAAAGCAGATGTTGAGAGGGGAGTGGATTTGCCTATTTACCTTACCACAAAATTCTGGAAACAAATTACCGGTATATGATGAATAAATAAATTATTGGATGTTCCTCTTCCTGCAGATCTTAAAATTATATGATCAATTTATCTGAATACTGTAAGACAGGAAGGATTGTTTTGTATATAGTCCTCAGCTAAAATGTTGATAACAAAGCTCTGAAAATAAAATAACTCATCCATCAGTGGTCAATTAAAGTCTGTGAAATCGCAAACACAATGAATCTATAATACAACATTTTTAAAAGGGTTGATAGCAAATCTGAAAGAGCAAAAATCCTTAGCCAAACTGTTACACAACTCTAGAATGTTAAAACTGCTAGTAATCTCTTGCTTTGTAAATTCTTTGAGTTTTATCAAATTTATTTTACATGCTTTTCGCCGTGGTATAACATGATAATAGAACACACAAGTGCATCATTGATGCTTTTCAGAACATACCATCTTGCCTGGAACCTTAGATAGCTTCACACTGTGGCAATGCTGGAAATTGTGAGTTTTCTTTCTGCCCAGGTGGCATTTAGTTCCATGTGAAGGCATCACTTTTTCTTTCCTTTGGTATAAAGATCCATAATTCTTATAGCCCCTCTTTTCCCCATTCTTATTGTCAATGATTTGACGCTCCCATTGCTCTATTGCCGCTGTTATCTTATTGGGTGCTGTTTTAAATGCCGCCTCCATTTGTGACCCCAGCTCCACAGCCTTTGCCAGAGTTAGAGAATCTATTTGCAAAAATAGGGTCTCCCTAATTCGCCAGTCTTCTGCTTTCTCAATCAGCTGGTCAAGCACCAGCTCATCCTGCAAAGGCCCAAAATCACAGCCTGATGCCAAATCCCACAGTGCAGAGGCAAAACTCATAAAGGTCTCCCCAGGAAGTTGCTCCCGCTGCCGGAAACAGAGCCTCTGGATTCTCTTGAAAACACTTTGCCTTGGTGTGAAGTCTTCCTGGAACTCATCAATAGTCTCAAATAATGCAATGGAGCCCAGCTTTGTCTTCTGATTTCCCCAACCAAAACGGTAGGGAAGTTGGTCCTCCATGTTCTCCCATCCAGATAAACACATGAAGAATTCAAGAGCATTTAGTCCATGTGACTAGGACTTCTCACCGCTAACGTTTGGGGGAAAATAATAGAAGAAAGAAAGTATACGAGTCCACCATCTTCCAGTCACAGCAATGTAACTGATAGTAAACACACCACTTTGCTTTTCTAATTAGCAGGTAGGCTTAGTCAGCCGAGTCACATTCAGACTCTTCCCCATAAACTGACCTGACCTGTAATTTGTCATCTGGACATCTCCGCCTTTTAATTTCTTTGTTTCCTGAATATTGTTCGTGGGCATAAAAATCATTAAAAGTACTTATTAGTGCTTATAAACTCAGAATACTACATTGCCTCATATTTCCTGGCATCAGAGGCAGATAGCATCCCTCATTCAATCCCAGGTAGACAGAAAACTCATAGTAAAACAATTTCCAGATGCCAAGAGAAGTAAACTGGACACAGCAAAGCCTAAAGGACCCTCAACAGAACAGAGGCAAATATTAATAAATGGGGTGGTGCATTTGATGGTGTAGTGCGGCTGCTCTTCATGACAGCCCCATAGCCACAATCAAAATAAGCTTTTAAGCAAAGCCCAATGGCTCCAATATCAAACTACCTTTTTTCACACCGGCACCCCACTTTACTTCACATCCAGCCCAATGAAGAGTTCCAGTGGACTCCAAAGCTTGCTCATTATTTGGTGGCATTTGGTTGGCCATAATAAAGTTTGGGTTTTTGGGTTGTTTTTCCCCTCAAACAAAAGTGGCAGTTTCAACCTGAGCCATGCATGCAAATTGAACAAACATCTTCCTCTGCTTAGCTTACCTCCTGGGTTCCTTTCTGAGAAGAGTTTATTTATTTGGCATCAGATAATTGGAAAATAGCATCCCAGTAGATGGTTATCATCCCTGCTGTGAAATAAGCGTCAGTGCTTTATCCCTGACCCATGCCCACTCCGCAACATCACTGAGCACCTTTTTGATTTATTTTTGAATTTTTTTTTATATTTGGAAACCTAATTTCCATAGTATTTGTAGCTATGGGTAAGAATGATTACCTGGAAGGCTGCCGAGAATACACGTGAGGAGACTTGTTTCCTACAGTGCTGGGTGTCACTTTTACCACCCACATCATTCATCTAAATATAGCTCAGTCTGAACTCAGCAGGCAGCAATCACAACTGCAGAAATGCAGCAAGACCACTCTATAATGAGCATCTTCCACAAACTGCCCTGAAAATAAATTAAGCTTTTTGGACATTTGAGCATTTCTGAAACCAGTGCCAGATTTACGTATAAGCTAAACAAGCTATAGCTTAGGGTCCCACACTCTTGGGGGCCCCCAAAAAAATTAAAGGAAAAAAAATCAGGATGTACATTTCTAAAATATAAGATAAGAAACAAATAAAATAAAACCTACATACAGCAACTGTGTTTTATGTTGTGTAGGCTCCTATGATGTAAATAATGGGCCCCGCCTGCTCCCTAAAATATCGCTGGTTTGCTCATTTCAACATTCTGCATGGACTGGTTACATGGCAACTTGTGCAAATGGCTTTAGATACCTATTAGGTCCATAAATTACCATATAGCATATATTCAACCCAAAAAACAGTGACAATTTGTTGTTGACAAAGGACAGCTAGACATATAGAGGGTCCCATTACCTTCAGTAGCTTAGGGCCTCATGAAACCTAAATCCGGCCCTGCCTGAAACATTAAATATGAACACCTGACATGCCCAGCTGATATTTTATTTTATTTTACTCCCTCCTTCCTTACCAGTCACCCCACCTTCTTCAAGTCAAAAAAACTGACTCTTGGGGAAGGGACTAGTTGACAGCTGAGGGCTCCTTTCCTGGCTAGGCCTCTCCTTAACTGTAAATACTGTGTGGAACATCACTTCCTGCTGAGGGACCAAGTGACCTGAAAACAAAAAACTATGTCCCACGATCCTTCAGTAGAAAATGATGTTGCTCAGAGTGTCATTTACTGCCAAGGGTAGCTGCCCTCACCTGTGTAAAAAGGAGTCTGTTACCCTATCCCAAAGTTTGGCTTTTTTTGGCTTGCAGAGAGATGAGGCAGCTGACAGGAAAATGACAAAAGCATTTTGAATCCAGGCAGATTCAAAGCAGGCTGTGACCCAACTCCTAGGCCTAAGAGGGCTTTGCATCCTGCATTACAGAGGGCAGCCCTCAGCCTAACAGAGTTCTCTATTTGAAGGATTATTGGGGTCAAGTCTGATAAGATAAAGAAAGATAAAGATAAAGAATCACCTGAGCAGCCGTGCAAGTCACCTGTTTAGTCTTCTCCATTATGGTGAAATATATTGTATTTCTCTTTTATTCTCTTTTTTGATGAAGCTTTTCCTCTTTTCCAGTAATATGTAACCTGCCACGCTTCTTAGATCGTAATCCCATATGTGTCTACTCAGAAGTGAATTCCATTGAGACATACTCCCAGGTAAGTGCGTATAGGATTGCAAACCTAATGGGCCAGACATTTACAGCAGGTGGAGTCTGCATTACAAACTCCCTGCAGTTGCAAGACTCTTGACATCCTTTTGTTGAGCTATAAGCAGCCTCTCTTAAAAGTATAACAGTTTAAAACTCCCGATTCTTTCAAACTTCTTCCCATGTAACTTTTGTGGTTCTCTGAATCAATCTGTGCTGATTTTCAGCAATGACTGCCATTATGCAAAGGAAGGGACATGGCTCACTGACAGAGCATCTCCTTCGCATGCAGAAGGTCCCAGATAGGGCTGTGAAAGACTTGGGTCTAAAACTTTGGAGAGTCACTTCCAGCCATTGCAGACAATACTGAGCTATGTGGTGTGACTGTGTATAAGGCAGCTTCCTATGATAAAGGGAAATGCTGGTGCTACATTCAGAATTCCATGCGGATCAGCTTTGTCCACACCACTCCAAGAGCAACTACGTGCAAAAACACAAACCGATAGAACCATAACTGCCTTGACATAACTACCATCATATAAGTGCAAATCAGTAAATATGCACCAGTTCAAACTGTGCTTCAGAAAAAGTTATGACAATAGATCCAAGTTCCAGGATTCAGAAGCACAGGATTTAGTTCAGGGAACCACCAAAAGGCCAGAATCTAATGCCTGGACCAAGCTAATAGAACCAGTAGTGGCATTTTAGTAAAATTATCAGTTTTACAGCAGTTTAACTTTTGCAGCTTCTCCCAGATAATCCTGGAAATTGTAGTTCGCACAAACTCTAAGCTGCCTATCCCTCCCCCACAGAGCTATAGTTCCCTTACCAGGGTAAGTTGATGATTATATAAACCATTTTAAATTTAGAGCATAGATGTATTCACCATTTTACACAAACACACACTCCTTAATAAATTCCTGAAAAATAAACATAGAAAATAATAATTATAGTCCACAATTCTACTTGTTAAGGTGTGTTAGAGTAGGATGGAACAACCAAAATTGTCTTAGAAAAACATGTAATCTTAGCAAAGTAGACCTAGATGACTCACATGGCCTTGTGGGAGCTGGAAAACCATTAAGTCTTATTGCTTCATACTGTAGTAAAGGTGACAGCCATGACCATTCCTAATGCTGTACTTATTTTTCTTAGTACAGTCGCAGTGCTCACAAATTGCATGCTTGTAAGTTACAATTTGTGGTCCAAAAGCAAGCAAGTTTCTCAAATATGCTGTGGAAGGCATTACATCTACAGCAGAACTGTATCTAACTTCTCAAACAGATCACAATACAGTACGTACTTAAAAATGGTTTTGTAGTAGACACAATTTACCTCCTAGAATGGGAGTATGGGGTTGTGTAGGAATAAGCTCTGTTCCAATTTTAGGCACGTAGGAAGCTATGGTATATTCTCATTTACAGGCAAGAGTCACCTGAGAACTTCTGCATGCAAAGCAGATGCTCTACCACTGAGCTATGGCCCTCAACCTAAATTTTGTTTAAATACGTGAAGGTCAGGAGCCACCATGATCCCAAACCCACCATTCCACATATTCAGCAGTTCATTGTCTGGTCAAGGCTAGTCTTCGGATATTCATACCTCATTACAGCAAAATGTATATAATTGACTGGTATAGCTATATCCTTTTTATGACGTCTTTCTGTGCTTAAATTCATTTTGTTCCACGTATGCTACTGACACTGCTTTGATATCCTGCATCCACTTGAAACGGTTACACTTGTTATACTTGTCTGGATCATGAGGTTACTTTAGCTCTGGGACAATGCTCATAAGGAGTCACCAAATGGCACCATTTCCTGTCTAACAAAATGAAGGCTCTCTTTTTTCCAATCTGTTATTTTTCTCAGCTGAAACATTGGGTCTTAGATGGTGTAAGCCAATAGTTTTGCTTGAAATTCCATCATTGTGTAGGTATTTCTGCGTGTCCATACAGATTAATTACCGATAAATCCCAATATATACCACAAGGTATTTAGGAACTGTTTCCAGCAAAAACCAAAGGCATGAATTAAATTAACATTTCTGTGGTAATTTTTAGACCACTTCTGAATGACAACCTATCATACTAGGGCAACTATTTGTCCAGTTAACTGATTAACTGATCTGCCTGCGGACTGCCTCGCCAGAGTGGTGCATGCTCTGGTTCTCTCCCGCTTGGATTACTGCAATGCGCTCTACGTGGGGCTACCTTTGAAGGTGACCCGGAAACTACAACTAATCCCGAACGTGGCAGCTAGACTGGTGACTGGGAGCGGCCGCAGAGACCACATAACACCGGTCTTGAAAGACCTACATTGGCTCCCAGTACATTTCCGAGCACAATTCAAAGTGTTGGTGCTGACCTTTAAAGCCCTAAACGGCCTTGGTCCAGTATATCTGAAGGAGCGTCTCCACCCCCATCGTTCTACCCGGACCCTGAGTTCCAGCACCGAGGGCCTTCTGGCGGTTCCCTCACTGCGAGAAGCCACGTTACAGGGAACCAGGCAGAGGGCCTTCTCAGTAGTGGCGCCTTCCCTGTGGAACACCCTCCCACCAGATGTCAAAGAGAACAACAACTACCAGGCTTTTATAAGACATCTGAAGGCAGCCCTGTTTAGGGAAGCTTTTAATGTTTGGTGTATTTTAATATTCTTTTGGAAGCCGCCCAGAGTGGCTGGGGAAGCCCGGCCAGATGGGCGGGGTATAAATAATAAATTATTATTATTATTATTATTATTATTATTATTATTATTATTAGTTTATTTTTATTATTCAGTTTATATACTGCCCTTTGTCCCACAGCAGTGTACAACAATAAAAACCTAATTTCTATCACATAGTAATAAAAGACAATTAAACAATCACAGGGGGGGGGAATCATAATAACGATCCCCCCACATTTAAAAGGCCATAGCTTGTTTAATGGTCAAAGGCCTGGGTAAAGAGGAATGTTTTCACCTGGCATCAGGCAAGACTCTCTGGGGAGAGCATTCCATAGATAGGGAGCCACCACAGAAAAGGCTCATTCTCGTGTTGTCAACCCCTTGGGGAGGGAGAACATGGAGAAGGGCCTTGGATGACAATCGCAGGGTCTGGCTTGGTTTGGATGGGGAGAGGCAGTCCTTAAGGTATTGAGGTCCTGGGCCATATAAAACTTTATAGGTAATCAAATGGCTCTATTATGTCACAGGTTAACTTCTCCCATGGACAGGAGGAACAGATAACTGACAACATGGCGCCTATGATTTGCCATTTGTGGCATATGATAGTTCAAGGGTGGAGATGTGTTTTTCAACCCAAGGGCTGCATTCCTTCATAGTTAACCTTCCAGGGACCCCATGCACACAGAGGGCTGACCAAAGTCATATCCACAGCCAGCCACACCACATTCTTTTCCATACATATTATGCATACCTAATTCAGACTCAACAGCCTATCCACATACTCTCCTTCATTTAGAAAGAAAGCTAAAGGGAAAAAACCCATGGCACTAAGATCCTTTATCCACTCAATATTTTTGTCCCTCTCTGGCCAGCAAAATCTTACTGAAGTTAACATTTCATTAGACTAAGACCGCTTCCATACCATACATTTAAAGCCCTACAGTACTGTACTACTTTAACAGTCATGGCCTTATCCAAAGCATCCTGGGAACTGTAGCTTGTTAAGGGTACTGAGAGCTGTTAGGAGAGACCTTATCTTACAGAAATACCATTCCCAGAGTTCCATCTCTAGCTCTGTCAGGAGATTAGGGATTTCCTAAAAACCCTCAGCATGATGCAATTATATTAACAAAATATCTGTGCCGGTCTCTGCAGCAAAAATGATAAATCTAGCAACTGTTTCTCATACTATTTTGTTCACCAAAAGGGGCTTTGCAAGGTTTGCAACCAAGTCCAAAGAACGATGGAAGCTTATCTTTGCTGCCCATTTCTGGAGCTTCACATCAGATTTTGGCAATGTGTCTCTGGGGGGGGGGTATGCCCTAGATATGTCACTGAATCTGTCTTAGATTGACATTACTCCTGGCTACTTGTTTGCATGAGTTTTTGAAGTTTTTCTAGGACATTTTTCAGAGTAATATCATATTCCTACTTACAACAGCCCTGGTTTCTCCAACGATTGCATGCATTATTCTCTGAAAGCACAAATTCTGCAGATGCCATGCTGAATTGCATGTGTTTCATTCTATTCTCTTATTTGCTTGTCAATGTTCACAAAACAAAGGAAAAGTGCAATAAGAAAATACAAAAGTTGAGATACAACAACGACAAAGGTTCTCACTTTGGCAGCACATATACAAAAACTAAAAATGGAACGATACGGAGAAGATTAGCATGGCTCCTGCGCAAGGATGACACGCAAATTCATGAAGCGTTCTATATTAAAAAACAACAACAACAAAGAGAAAGTTGTTTAAATTTGCATCATCATCATCTTTATTACAGTCACAGACCTGCATATGTTAAAATAGAAACACACAGTAATTTAGGAAATAAAACAGATAAAATGGGTAAAATGAGTGACTTAAAGAAGGGGAGATGCATTTAAGAGAGACTTAAAATCAGCTAGAGCAAGCAGTTGCAAAAGTAACTGTAGAAGGGAGGGTGCAAGAGAGGGCACAGGTCTTGCGTATGAGCCTTCAGTTTAGGTCTGGTGTGGGACCCAAACCATTCTTTGGTGAATGTCCATCATGACAGTGCAAAATCTGACTGCTGAGTATATTACGACTGGGTTTGCATCTTGAAGTAGCAAGGAGGTATAGAGTTGCTCTGTCCATCCAGGGAATTTGTGTAGTATTGGCAGGATGGACCTGACTCTTATACCTGTATAATATTGGCAGTGGAAGAAGACATGTTCAGTAGTTTCTAGTTGCCCTGAGCCACAGGGGCATTTCCTCTCCTCATACAGTACCTTCCTAAAACAGCCTTCATGGATAGCTGAGGGGAGGGCCTTCACTGTTTTGGTATTTCTAGGTTGGTTATATATGGCATTTGGGAATTAAAGTATCTTTTGGTTTCACTGATTAAAAAAAATATTGGGATCTGGCTAGATATGCTTGGCATTCTATATCTTCCATACGCTGTTTAATGGGTTTTTTGTTTTTACTTTTTCGTATTCCATGTAAAGTAAAATTTGTGAGGTAAAACCTAGGGTTGTTGTTTTGTTTAGCACTGATCATTTCCAAGTAATTCAGAAGTCGTTCTTTATAATTAGGGGAGCATGGCCATGCAGGAAGAAGGATAGACTCAGCCAGTAATTAAGTGTGGCAATCCACACTCTAGCCTCAATTCTTACAAGTCCAGTTTCTAGGTGTAGGGTTCCACTGGAAACGTTTTTGGGCACATGTAGGACTGATCTTAGAAATTTAGATTGTACCAGTTCCAGTGTTGCACAGTTGGGGGGGCAGTTGAGCACAATAAAGCAGCCTCAAACTTTGCCTTTGCGCAATATAGACTTTGCCTCAAACAATTTGAAGGCTGCAGATATCATGTGGCCACTTTTGGTCCTGAGATATTTGAGTATGGCCATTGCCATAAATTGAAATAAGCCTTCTGGAGCAGTAAAATGCTGTATACTTATGGTATTTGAAACTAGGACTGCAACAATGGAAGAAGCCTGTTTCCTTCCTGCCCTGGTTATACTTCCCAGGGGCATGTGATTGGCCACCGCACTTTGGAAATCAGGAAGCTGGATTAGACAGACTAGTGTCTGGTCCAGCAGGGCTCATAATGCCCCCCCCACTCTTTTTCCTATTCTTTTCCTGCTTCCTCCGCTCCTTCTCTCCCCAAGGGACCTTTTCTGAAAAGCAAGCTGGGAAGGAACGGCAGCTTCCAGGTTACAATATTGTGGTCCTTCAGTTTACCTATGGAGGTGGCCTAGTTCACATGAGCTGTCTTCATCACACAGACAGTTTAATTCCTCCAGAAAGCCAACTCTCATTGACCACAGCCAGCATGACTAATGGCCAGGGGTGATGGGAATTGTAGTTCAGCAACAACTGAAGGGCCACAGATTCGCCACTCCTGACTTAACTCACTAAGTTAACTTTTCAAGTGCACCTCTCAAGCTACAATCCCCTGCACATTCACTTGGAATATACCCTATTAAATACAGTTTAAGAGTAAATATTACAAAATGGGGCTGACATTATGTACTTTGGATGTACTTTTGTATGCCTGGTAAAAGTACATCTGACACCCTGTGATATATTATTACCGTAACTGCTAACACTACAACTAACCTTATGTTCCCAAATAAAATATAGTGATCTCTCACATTTTTAGATGCAGATTAAAAGCTGTCTGGGTTTGGACAGCCTATGTCACCTGATAATTATGGGTGGAGAAGTAGAGGACCCAGTCATGAAATCCACTTACACTACCCATGGGTGTCTGCAGGAATTTTTCCAGGGAGGAGTACAAAGTAAAACACTGAAAGGTGAAACAGGCTGGTTTCTTGCAAAAGATTGTGAAGAATAATGCCTATACACTTTGCCTCCTATATTAGGTTCCATAAACGCTAGAAACTAACTCGTTTTTTTAACAGAAAGAAAGAAAACTATGGATCTGGAAGATATTATTCATAATATTTATTGAATTTATATACTGCCTTTCATTAGAAGATCACAGCGTGGTTTACAGCACAAAAAGACAAAATGAAAATACAATATATATATCATTATAATAAGAACAACAACAACAAAAATACACCCCCCCAAACACATTTAAAATGCCATAGATTGTTTTATGAGCCTAAAGACATGTTGTGAAGGTGCCAGGCAAGCCTCCCTGGGGAAAGCATTCCACAAACAGGGAGCCACCACAGAAAAGGTCCATTCTCATGTTGCCACCTTCTGGACCTTTCATGGAAGGGGCACATGAAGAAGAAAATGGTTCACTGCGGGGGCCAAATGTGGATCCCCATGGCCTCAGTCCAACTCCCCCCAGTTTTAGCCAAATCATGCCCTCTCACATAGCCTTCTAAAGGCAATCAGTAAAAGGAACAGCTCAAAATGGTTAGGGTGCTATCCCTCTTCTGGTTCTTTGTAATTCAAACATTACCAGAGTTCTCCAAGTCATATTGCTGTTTCTCATATGCTTCTCCATTCACCCTCCAAACATTTGTCTCCCTACCCTACTTTGCACTTTCACATTAATGGCTGGTTGAGAACACACGCAAAACAACAGCCCTAAATGAGCATTATCCATACATCCTTTTTATTATGCATTCATGATTATCTGTGCTCATGAAGGTCAAGGAGGCTATATGTGGTAATGTTTTCGATACTGTTTGCACCTGCAAATGTTTTGGGGTGGACATACTGCTTCATATCCAATCAGTGCACATTCCGTAACTTCCTGCTAAAAACCCTGTAGCTCTTTATTGTCTTGTTTATTTTCTGAACCACTTTTGTCACATGATAGTGCAGTTATCCCTCCAGAGGGTAATAATGCGATAATACGGGGGAATATCACAGGACAAGTAACAAAGCGAAATGATGTGTGGACAATCAGACATCAATTCCCTGTTATTGCATCAATGACACGTTGCAGAATACACCCAGTCTGGAGGGGCCTTCAGTTGTCTTCCTCCTCCTTTTGCTCCTGTTCTTTGGCCTCTCTGTGTCTTACCCATGTGGCCAAAGGGAGTACTGAAATTATCCAGGCTAACCTTTTACATAGCACAATTAATGCAGAGCATCAAAGCACACAACCTCTTTCAGCAATACCTGTCATGTCCCAATTGCTGGCCTGCAAATTAAAGGATGTAGGGTGATTATCTGATCTGGTGAAGAAAGAAGTCAGTCTTCCATGCCTTACCACACCTCAAGAACTGGAAATAAGTAGGCCAAAATACTGTCTGTAGGTATTAAGATTCCTATCTACCTTCTCTTGCTTGCATCAATCACTCTGCTTCCGTTGAGTCAGTTCCCTTGTTTGTGACTTATTTTTAGAAAGCAAAGAAAGCCAGGTAGCAGACTGAACACATTTAACTCCAGAAATGGGGAGTCTGCAAGGAGCAGAGTATGATTGCTGCATATGCTGCTTTTTGGACAGTTCCTCCCACAGCAGTTTACACTGAGGTTAAAAAAACACAATCTATAAAGATGCAATAAAACAGCAAGAGGCAGAGCAGCAACAATATTAAAAGGTAAATAAAAGGAAAACCAGATTAAACGAGTAACATGTTAAAAGGACTGGGCAAATAAGAAGCACTGTAACTGGTGCTGAAGATATCAGGCCCTCCCTGACCAGAGCATTCCAGAGAAGGGTGTTGGCTAAGTTCTCCTGAACCGGGCTCAGAAAAGAACTTCCGGGGCTTATAAAAGCCCACCACAAAGGAAACTGGAGCAGGTGAAGAATTGCCAACTGCTTTGGCTGTCAAATGCTTTGCAAAGATTAAGCCACACCTTTGTCAGCCATCTCTTGGATCGCAGGGACTTCAGGTGCCAAACATCTCCAAACTGGTTCTGCGAAATGTGATGGAGCAAAGTCATTCCATTCCATTGCATACAGATGATTTTAGGAAGAAGATTTCAAGCATTGTTTTTGACTGCTATCAAACCCGCCTCAAACAATTAAGAAATAGAGAAACTTCTCAGATGAAGAAATCAGCTAGGTAAACTTCTCAGGGACTTAACTAGAAAGGGCATTTAAAAGTACTCAAGGTGGTTAGACATACATAGGCCTACAAAACTTGTGAACCACCGAACTGAACTCTGCCCACCAATGAGATATGAGAGCCCACCACAGGATTAGCAAACCTCCCAGGTGTGTTTTTTTCTTTCTACCCCAAACTGCAAAATCATAGAGGTTGTCAAGCTATAACTTGCAACCTACCAAGTCAAGCGCAGCCACAAGGCAATCACATATTCTGGTTGCTTTTGAGTTATTATTTTTTGTGATTTTTACTTAATTTTTGTGATTGATTTTAAGGAATTCTATGGTAGATAGAATGTGCAAACTGCTTTGGTTGCCCTTTGCTGGAATGATAGCTTAATTTTTTTTACAATAAATTACTATAGGTAGGGAATTAATATGGTCATATTAATCTAGGTAATATAATTATTATATTATATTATATTATTAATTAATATAAGTAATTAATATAGGTAACATTAATAAAGGTGGGAAATTTGAGGGGGGCTTGCAGATGCTGTCAGTGTGATCCTGTGGATATCTATTGAGAAGTATTCCTCATTGAGTTCAATGGTACCTACTCCTAGGATATATAAAGTATTGCAGCCTAAAAACACTTCTCAGTCACTTCCCATTAGGGTTTAAAGAAAAAAAATGTAGGAACATGGTTAATGCATCATGTAATAATTGGAATTTGCTCATTCAACAATAAAAATCTGGCTACTTAGTTAATAGTAACATTAGAGCATTAAAGCACAGGTTAGTGTGACACCATCAGGCACATGTGGGAATTACAAAACCTGAATTAACTGAGAACAGCCTTCCATCTGTAACCTCCAAAACTAGCGGGCAAATAAGTACCAAGGCTGTACTACTTTACTGTCATTTGATCAACTGTAGTGTCAATGCCAGGGTTGTATGGATGTTAGACCAAGCTCCACAGACAGATAAGTCAGAACAGAAGTGTAGGACTCTGTTGATGATATTCTGCACACCACCCCAGTCTCCGAGTGCTGAGAGATTCCAAGGGTTCCAGGCGCTTAGACAGGATTTGTGTTTCCTTTGGAATGATGGACAATGGGTGGAGACGGTGGTATCTTTATGATACAGTAGTACCTCAGGTTACATACACTTCAGGTTACATATGCTTCAGGTTACAGACTCCGCTAACCCAGAAATAGTGCTTCAGGTTAAGAACTTTGCTTCAGGATGAGAACAGAAATTTTGCTCTGGTGGCGCGGCAGCAGCAGGACGCCCCATTAGCTAAAGTGGTGCTTCAGGTTAAGAACAGTTTCAGGTTAAGAACGGACCCCCAGAACGAATTAAGTACTTAACCCGAGGTACCACTGTATATTGTTTATTTACACATATATACAACCTCAGCCTGCGATAGAGGGGTTCACAGCATTAACACCCCAAAAGTGTCATGTTTCTGAAGCCTTGGATTCAGACAGAAATCAAACATTGCTTAGACTCTCTCCAGTCGAGGAAGGGGCTCACACAAATCCACTTTCCTTTGTTTCCCTTCATGGCCCATCACCAAGTCTATCACCTCCACACAGGAAGCTAGTCTGACTTATATTTTAACACATGCTAGATCCAGGGGCTAGGAGGGGCTCTTGCATATAGCCTACTTCCCTCCACCCCAAACTCGTAATAATATTAATCTATTAATCTAACTCATCCAATTCTGATTTCATGCAGATTTTCTAACTGTGCCCTAATACACAAAGGTTTTGGCAGGAAATATTGATAAGCATTCAGAAAGTAATGGGATATAACGTTCTTTCTAACCCCCAAAAGATTGTATCGAGTTTATTTAAAAGCAAAAGGGAAACAGTAGATTTAGTTTAGAACTATTAATTTTCTGTCAGCTTCACAAATATTTACAGTTGCTAACTTACGTACCCTTAAATGCCCCCACCAAGTTAACTTATTTTTTTCAATAACAGACTGATAAGTCTAATGAGATGAAAGTGTATTTGCTTATACATTCTTGGAATAATAATTTTGAAGACAAGTTGCAGCCATAGCATTTTTCTATGGTATGTTTGTGTTGGCTTTTCTTTTTCTTGTTCAGATTTTTTCAGTATTAGATCACCATTATTCTATAATCATTGCTTTGTATATTTTTGCATTCTTACACTTTTGTAAGCTAGACAAACACAGATAAGGGTTATTTTTTAGTACTGAAATGCCATTATTTGCGTAGCAACCTATTGCCAGACTTGGAATTTGTCCAAACAAGTTTTCAAAATGCTGACTATATTCTTTCACTACATTTTTCCCCCTTAAGGAAGGCACAGAACACGCAGTTTTGGGGAGGGAGGGGTGATTATGAAATAAGTGGGTCATTTATGGTGTTGTATAGACGCAGGGGGGAGGGAATCTAGAAATCAAAAACCATGAACATTTCTGAAACACCCCATAAAAGCAAAACTTTGATGTTTTCAAGCCACACCTAAATTGCATATTTCTACGAGATACTCCCAGACAGGTTAAATAGCAAAGATTTGCCCTGTTTTGCAGTTACTTGCAAAATTCATTAAAACAAATTAACCGAATACAACTGAATTTGTGCACGGCATGCCACTTGGGTTCACTAGGATGTGCAAAACATGTTTACTCTCATACCAGTTAAATGAAAACTGGCTCCACCCACCTGCGTTTCCCGTAGCACCTGTCACTGTCTACCATGTAACAAGGATTAGGTAAAGGTAAAGGGACCCCTGACCATTAGGTCCAGTCGCGGACGACTCTGGGGTTGCGGCGCTCATCTCACTTTATTGGCCAAGGGAGCCAGCGTACAGCTTCCGGATCATGTGGCCAGCATGACTAAGCCACTTCTGGTGAACCAGAGCAGTGCACAGAAATGCTGTTTACCTTCCCTCCAGAGCGGCACCTATTTATCTACTTGCACTTTGGCATGCTTTCGAACTATTAGGTTGGCAGGAGCAGGGACCAAACAACAGGAGCTCACCCCGTTGCAGGGATTCGCACCACCAACCTTCTGATTGGCAAGCCCTAGGCTCTGTGGTTTAACCTCCAGCGCCACCCGTGTCCACGTAACAAGGATTAAATGACCCCAAAACAGAATACTGTACTGTACTTCCCAAATGTTTTCTGTGGATTGTTCTTTATTGCAATGCACAGAAATAGGTTTTAATTGCAAAAAGGATCTGAAACAGATACCATTCAGCATTGTATAATTATGTGAGTATAGTGTATTGATTTCCAGTTACTTTATATTAGGTGCTTAACAACTGCTTTGGCAGGCAGGTTGCTGTCAGTAGTTTCTGCCTGATATTTCACCACTCATACACAACACTGATGAGGTTGCAACTCTAAGAAGGTGGGGTTCTAGGTACTAGTTATGATGCTTCTTCCCTTTCTATCCTAGTTTAGGATAGAAACTAGGCTAAACTAGGATAGAAACCACAGGCTAAACTCCACAGTTTATCCTGTGGAGGACACCTCCCCACGTTGCAAACTCACACACAAGCACACTGTTTTGTTCTTTCCCAGAGACCTAGGAAACAGCTCACAGCAGCACCCTGTCCTTTGTTTAGCCCTACCAAAAGATTATGTAGGCTACTGCTATCCATGTCTGGACTGCCAGTGTATTTGAACTCTTGATACAGGACTACAGGTGTGTGTTGCTCCTTTATGCCACGCTCCCTTTGAGTTCAAAGGATTAGTACATTTAGGATGGTGTTCAATTTGCAGCTTGCCCCTGGACACCATGAGGCATATTTTGAATGGCTATGCACAATTATGTAGCAATTGGTGGCCCAACCCATGTTGATTCTTCCCTAAATACAAAATACTAGTGCCTTCTCTTCTATCCTCGCCCCCACCAGCCCATAACTACCTATCCAGAAAATAAACACTGCTCAATGCATATGAGGTGCAGCTATTCTGTAAGCACCACAAGAATGAACATAGGAAGTTCCCTTAGAGTGAATCAGAAAGAGCTTTCTGACAGTAAGAGCGGTTCAACAGTGGAATGGACTACCCCGGGAGGCTGTGGACTCTCCTTCCTTGGAGGTTTTTAAGCAGAGGTTGGATGGCCATCTGTCAAGGATGCTTTAGTTGAGATTCCTGCATTGCAGGGGGTTAAATCAGATGACCCTTTAGGTCCCACCTCTATGATTCTTTGAATCAAACCCAGTGGTCCAGCTAGTTCAAAATTGTCTACACTGACTGGCAGAAGCTCTCCAAGGTTTCAGCAGGGAGTCTCCCAGCCCTGTCTGGAGATGCTGGGGATTGAACTTATTGCATGCAAAGCAGCTCCACTTCCACTAAGCTACAGCTCTTCCCCTCCATTGTGGAATTCAGTATTCCGTCAATCATTTAAGGATTTTTTTTCAAGGCAATTTATGGTCAGTTTACTAACACACCTGCCTAAGAAGCAAGTACAGACAAGCTTCAAAAGAATAAATGAACACAGTGTACTGTGTTGAGAAGTAGCCGACGGTTGTAATTCCGTTGCAAAACAAAAACAAAACAAAAACAACCCAATGGTGAGTCTTGTCACATTTATTATGGCAGACGTTTTGTGGACCACAGTCCACTTCATCAGATGCATGATATGCATGATAATGTTGTTCTCCATTGGCAGGGGTACTGTTTATGGATGCAAGGGGGGAATCTGTAAACAAGTTAAAATGGCAAAGACATGCATAAAGTACAATATGTGACAATTCAGTTAAATTTCAGCATTAATTTGAATTGTGTCATGAACTATTTTTTGCATGTCTTGTTTGCCATTTTAACCCCACTGTTTATAGTGTTTCAGTTTTCTCTGCACAGCTTTGTTTTTGAGCTCAGTGGAACTAAGGCTACGGCCCTAAAGATGGTAGGATTGCTTTTTTCTTTTTCTTTTCTTTTATTGATTTTCCTGTGCCTGGAACGGTAGCTAGATGATCATAACTTTAGCAGGCTGCACATACTAAATGGGGTCTACAGAATGTATGGGAAAGGGCAGTATCTCTGGTGGGGGGACACGTTATGGTTCTTCTGGGGTTGTTTAGCCACCTTTTGTGTTGAAGAGAGAATTTGGGCAAAGGTCCCACTTTTTCATCTCTGTATGGGCAAACTGAGCCTGTGGAAAGGAGTTCAGTCATCTTTTACATCTGGTCACCCGCTAAGTGAAGCTGTGATCCTCAAACCTACTTACCCAGCAGCAAATGCATTAGGAGTGAATAGGATTTACTCCCAGCTAATTGAATTAAGGATCAGAAGGCATGGCTGTGGTTCTAAAAGGACAGACTATCAGGATTCTCCCAGGGCACCTCCATTCTTTCCAGAATAAATTGATCACAGCCAAATATTACATTAGTGTGGATAAAGCCTGTACATTTAACGAAACAGAAATAAGAAGTATTGATATGTCACATTGCCTCTGACTGTGCTTTAAATAGCTGCATGACAGGTAGAATTTCTACAGGTGTGGAATTTTCCTAGCTCATCAGTGCAGTGATGGGGACAACTGATGCTTTTGATTTTCTACTACCATGCAGTTCTTAAAGGCATAGAACTTCTATCAGGAACAAAAGACAAGAGGCTACATTTAGACGTAGACTGATCAGGATGTCAGTCTGGCTGTAACTAAGTTAGTTTCATATTAATGTATGTCCTGATAATAGCAGTCTTTGAATTTTGATTCATTTTCTAACTGACACAATGTTTATATAACTGACAAATAAGAGGTCAAGCCTTGGTATCAGCCTAGTAAAGGTGCCTGCAGATTATTAGCTGGAATTAGCTAAGTAAAGCTGTGTTAGTGGGAGAACAATAGAAACACTGTTCAGTGTAATCAGGTCAGACTCTGGGAGGGCTCCTGTACCCTTAGCAGTTGCAATAAAGTGAGAATTTCATGTGGTGCAGCTTCTCTCATCAATGCTGCACCATGATGGGAAAAGTTGCAAAAAGGTTTTTTTAAGAAACCTCCCTTTTGTGAAACTCTTATAAGTACAGGAACTCCCTCAGGGTCTCAACCTGGCAGCTAGGGAGGGGAGATGTTTATTGCAATATTACTGCTGTATTTGATTTTGGTTTTGCATTCAGAAATTATATTAACAAAGAGTTGTTTGAAGGACTCTGGGTGCTGGCCCATAACACAAATGCTCCCATGCTAATTTAGATGCATAAACGCCTCTGAGCAAATTAAGATGCTGGGTGGTTGGGGTCTTGCCAGCATGGCACTTTGAAGTGTGTCTAGCTGCCCTCCTAAGCCAAGCAAGAAAAAAAGAAGTTTTTTCAAGAAAGGAGAGAGAAGAGCAGGAAATGTGAGCCTGAATCAAAATGGCCTGGGCTCAGCCCCCTCAGGGCACTCTCTGAGCATGCCCCTGAATGTTAATGAATGGGTCCCTGCAGGTAGTGAGCTCTGAAGGTTTCGGTCTCTGAATCCAAAAAGCTTGTTAAAGAAATGACAGTGCTTCACGGAAGGATTTTTGCACCTCCATTTCTCTCGGAACCACTCCAAACACATTTCAGTAACTAACGTGTCTTTCGAGGGCCACTCCAAGCTGATTCTTTCAAATAATTTATGCTTGAGGTCCTACCCCATGAGACACACCCAAGTGAAACCAGTTTTCTCTAAGGCTCCACACCCTTCAATTTCACCTTAACAATTAAGCAGAGAGAGAGAAAGTCTCAAGAAGATGTTCCAATATGCTGCAAAGTATAAATAACCCATAAAACAGCCTCCCTTCTCTGCATCGAATGCACAGCTTCAGCTACAAAACAGATTTAACTAATTTACAAAGGAAACTATTCACATAAAAGCCTCACATCAGCCATTAATGTTGTCAGGAGATCAAACCCTCCCAATTCCCACGGCCTGGTGGGCCATATGCAACACTCGGCTACACAGTGGCATAATGTAACTCCATAAAAGGAGAAGATTAATATTCATATGGCATTTAATTAGATTAAACTGCTAAGCAGCAATTCATAGGTTGGCAGGTGTTGGTTCCCTCTGCACTCGACTGGATAGCTAGATAGCACAGATTACAATTAGTACTATTTTGGGCTCCATTTCTTTGAGAGGTCAACCAGAGCATAATCTAGTGATCCTCTGTTTAGTCATTGTTACGCTTGCCATTTTATTCTGGCAGTGCTCCTGTGCTGTTAACAACTCTGGAGGCTAGAAATCTGATTTTTAAAAGCAACTGCTAATCTTGTAAGAATGGAGGGGATATTTTAAAACAATTTGACCTAATTCACTGGTTCCACGCTTAGATGCAAATTAGAACGCATCTATCAGTTTCTCAAATTTTGCAGTGCTGTTTTGGTTTAAATGAAAACACACAAAAACGCATATTTCACATTTAAAAAGTGTAAAAAATGGATATTTTAAGGAAACTCAAAAGTATACACAAATGTGAGTTTTAGAGAGTTGGATTGCATAAAATATGTATAAAATGCATACAGTTTAATGTGAATCTTCTGCAAAAAAAAAAGATCAGGACAAAACAGACCTATGATTGAGCAAATACTGTAAGGTCTCAAATACAAAACTGACCGAAAGAAAGAAAGAAAGAAAGAAAGAAAGAAAGAAAGAAAGAAGCTGATACAGCCCCATATAATTTTGCCAGGATGCAGAACTCTATGTCAGATAACAAATCCGTTCTTGGGCAGTATAACACTAGAACTTTTGGGAGATTCGAGGCAAATAGAAGCAAGTCCTTGTTCACACATCACGTAGTTAAAGTATGGAACTTGCGCCCATAGGAGGCAATCATGTTCACCATCTTGGGTAGCATGAAAAGAGAATTTGACAGGGTCGTTGAGGATAAGGCCCTCAGTGGCTTTTAGGCATGATGGGCCCCATTAACTACAGACCCCAAAATTTGGGATCCTCTCCAAACCTGTGCCAAAGTTTTGCAGTTTCAATGCTCAGTTTGTGTGGCGCTACAAAATGCCGGGCTTTTGCTGCAAAACAACTACAACAATTTGGCACCAGTTTGGAGGGGACCCTAAAATTTGGAGTTCGTAGTTAATATTAAATATGACCCCCATGTTTGAGGTATCAATTGCTCAGTTTGTGGGGCACTGCTAAACACTACCCCAAAACTGCAAAACTTCGGCATGGGTTTGGAGAGGATCCTAAATTTAGGGGTTCATAGTTAATTTTCCTGGTGTTATGGTTATGTGCTGCCTTCATGGTGAGAAGCAGCAATACTTGTAAATACCAGTTGTTGGAAACCACAGGAAGGGAAAGTGCTCTTGTGCTCAAGTCCTGTTTGCAGGTTTCCCACAGGCATTTGGTTGGTCACTGTGAGAACAGGATGCTGGACTAAATGGGCCATTGGCCTAATCCAACAGGCTCCACTTATTTTCTTTGTTTAACAGCAGATGCATTAAATACACATCGCCTGAATATTTTACCCACACCCAATCCCACTGGAAGAGCAGAACCTAGGTCAGTTTATTGGATGTTTGCTTTTGCAACTGGCAGAATTAAGCATTGATGCATTAGAATAGGTTGTTACAAACAAACCAAGTTCAAACATTAAGAACATCTTGGAGAACCCTTTCAGTCTTCAAAGGTTTCTTGCACTATGAGGCAAAGCTTGCACAGGTCATCAACTACATCAACATCAACTACATCAACAGAGTATTATTGTTTAGTTGAGATTACAGCTGTTGTAACATGTGGTTTCAACAATGATTTCAAATACCCAGGAGGATGAACATCTGGTGCATGCCGTTACTTCAGAGCTGTACGATCCTGTCCATGCAATATTTACCAGGGCTCAGTAGACTCAGAAGAAGAAAACAAACATGTTAAGTAGAGAAGCTCTTCGTAAATTTTGGATTAATTGGAGTACAATAACAATTGCACGCAGCAAAAGGCAGCTCTCCTGGTTGTCCTGTTGCCTGCTGAGGCTGGGCACACACTACATCTTTTAAAAATATCCAAAGCACTGTGGTTTGTTATGGCTGCTGGAATTGCAACTCTGTAGGAGGTACACTACAGTACCCATAATTCTTTGAGGGAAAGAATATGCTTTAGAGGTATAGTGTGTACACAGCCTTCAGCACACTGTATTGCAACCCGTGAAGGGGAGGAGAGGGCCTTCTCAAAGATTGGACCTAGCCTAGGGAATTCCCTCTGAAACAAGTCAAGGGACAGCTGGTTTATCAGCTGCAGCCATTCCTGGGCCAGGACAGCCTGGTATCACTAATCCATGCTCTGATAACCTCTTGATTGGACTATTACATTGTGTTTTATGAGGGGCTATTCTTGAAGATGGTCTCAAAGCTGCAGTTGGTGCAGAATGCAGCTACTCAGCAATTAAACAGGGCAACAAGGTGACTCATATGACAGTCATCCTTAAAAGAAGCATTTCATTGTCTCCCTGCGAACTACCAGGCTCAAGTTCAAGGTTGTACAAATTCCTAAACAGCTTGATACCTGAGTTCTTAAAGGAGCACCTCCCTGAGTGTGACACATGTATTGATATCACCAAGGGAGGTCACCTAGGACAGGGCCTTCTCAGTGGTGGCACCCTAACTGTGAAATTCTGTCTCAGCAAAAATATATTTGTCCCCTGGAGTATCAATCTTTATGCTGGCAGTCATGTTGAGATGTCATTTATAGGTGTTATAATGTTTTGCAGTTATTTGATTGTGTTTTCAGATTTTATACACTACCCTGGGCTCCTGTGCAATGAAGGGCAATCTAGAACTAAAACAAATAAAGAAATGCAATATTTAATAGCTATGTTAATCTTTTGGTCTTTATGCATACTTGTAGCTAATGGGCATTTGTATCCTGTAACAGTGCACCATTTCACATTAGAAGATAATACATTCTTTCCTAGCTAGTCCATGCCTTTACATTCTGTATAGCTCAAGTTTCCACCACTGCTTTCGAGTTGGCGACAAGTTTCCTCATAAAGCTGGTGGAGATGTTTACCCTCGTAGGTCCAAGCACAGAAACCCACAGTTCCTAGGGCTGGAGACACACAGTGAAGACCCACCCCCAGTAACAATACACATCTCTATATCTCCCCACTGATCTCTCAAGTGATAATGCAGCAGCAGGTGGTTGGTTGGTAAGGAATACAAAGGTAGCATCCAAGGGCCCTAGGCAACAACACTGTTTTGCCATGTCTAGTCCTTGGCATATCCAGGTAGGACTGAGAGAGAACCCTGCCTGAAACCCTGCAGAGTTGCTACCAGTGGTTCTCAACCTGTGGGTCCCCAGATGTTGTTGGACTACAACTCCCATCATCCCTGAGCTCTGGCCTTGCTAGCTAGGGGTGATGGGAGTTGTAGTTCAACAACATCTGGGGAACCACAGGTTGAGAAAGGCTGGTTTAGACCAAAGTGAGCTAGATGAGGCAATGTTCTGACTTGCTGTAAGACAGCATCTGATGTTCTAGCCACATACTGGAAGAGGCCATGCCTTACAAGGGTCAGAAATCCAATCTAACTCTAATCTAGCAGGTGATTCGTACGCTACAAAGATACACGCCTGTTCCTCCTCCTGTTTCAGGAAGGAAGTTCTATGTTTTGAAGTTGGCATTTCAAAACTTTGCAGGCTGTGTTCGCTGGACGTGTTGTTGGAGTGCCCGCTTTCCTGTTGCTCACCGCCCTCATGGAAAGACTAGCTTGCTGAATGCAACACTATGAACTGTTAACAGGAACACACACACACACACAGCTATGTTCATATCTTTGAATATATCCAGAACTTGTGTGGGTTGGCTGGTGCTGCAATTCACCCTCTGTTGGAGAAGGGCTGGCAACATGATATTTGAAAGTTAATGCTCCTCGTCTAAAGGTACAAAGTTCACCCTTCATAAATCGCTTATTTGGACTCCCACCCAAACTCAGAAGAAGTGTTGGCTGCACTTGTGGCACCCACTCGCTTGCAGAAGTTCCTTCCAGACAACCCTTCTGAGGTGGGCCTCCTAACAGTGGTCTTAGTATGCTGCCCTATACGTTACCCCAGTAATCAAGCTGCAGCCCACACTGTTCTTGAACTAGGACAATGCTCAGCTATAGAGCAAACTGTGTGGATTATTGCTAATGAGCAAGATTTGGAGACAGATTTAAAGGCAGTTTAAAAGCACGCCTTGTCTAGATTCTGACCACATTCAAACCATACATATAAAGCACTTTAAACAGTCGTGGCTGCCTGTAAAGAGGGATTGACAGTTAACCCGCACTGGAAATTGTAGCTCTTTGAGGGGAATAGGGGTCTTCTAACAACTCAGCTCCTTTAACAAACAACACTTCTCAGAGTTCTATAGGAATAGGAAAAGCTATAACTGTGTAAAGTGATGCTGATCTACATATATGTTGTGAATGTGGCCTCTGTTCCAGCCCACAGGCCAAAGTGGGATGAGAGGACTTCTACATCAGATTCGGTCTGCTCTTCAGCAGAGTGTCCATTTGCTACAGAAGACTGCCTGTTACTAAGGCAGACAGGAAAGTGTGGGTTGGGTTGGCCCATGGTGCTAATGCAGATGCAGGGCAAGTGTGGAGAACTGAAAGACCATAACCACCAGAAGCTGGCAGAAAATATTGAGCTAGATGGACAGGTGGCCAAAATTAGTACAGTGGTACCTCGGGTTAAGTACTTAATTCGTTCCGGAGGTCCGTTCTTAACCTGAAACTGTTCTTAACCTGAAGCACCACTTTAGCTAACGGGGCCTCCTGCTGCTGCTGCGCCACCCGAGCATGATTTCTGTTCTCATCTCAAAGCAAAGTTCTTAACCTGAGGTACTATTTCTGGGTTAGCGGAGTCTGTAACCTGAAGCATATGTAACCTGAAGTGTATGTAACCCGAGGTACCACTGTATAAGGCAGCTTCCTATGTTTGTATGGCAGGGATCTCCCCTCAACATTCTCCAGTGCCCTGACTGCATTTTCCTTCCCTCTCCAGCTCCCTGAACCCAGTCAGTAGGCTGCTCATGAGGCAAGGTGGCAGGCTCCAGGCACCTGAGAGAGGTGGCAAGGCCGGCCTCTGAGGAGCATGACACCCACCTCCTTCTGCACTTGTAGGCCGCCACCTCCTCTGCTGCACACCCAGAGGAGAAGGAGCAGTTTCTGTTTTTCCTCTAGGGGCAGAGCAACCTGGGGCGGCCCTGACAGTCAGTGTTCAGGACGGCTTCAAACTGCTCCTCTGCTCCTCAGGAGTGGTCTGAAGAGGCCTGATCCAACCCACCAGACCTTTGTAAAAGGCCCACCAGCTCCCAAACCAGTGTGTTGCCAGCATCAGTGATGGTGAGCAGTGCTTAGGAGCAGATCAGAGTGCTCGGGTATGAGGAAGGAGCAGTCCCATCTGCTCTGATGCACCTGGAAAAAAATGGAGCAGACCTGAGCACTGCTTCCTGTTTCCTGCTTCCTGCTCTGATCTGCTCCTCAGTACTGCTCATGTTGTTGATGTCTCAGCATACACCAGGGTAGTAATTAAAAATGGCACTGACCTAGAGGAGGAAAAGCACTGCAGTATTAGTTGGAGCCTCTGATAGGTTTGGCTACTTCGCGTGTCTCTTGTAAGGAGTTATGCATACCAGAGCGGGGGGCCGAGCAAAGAATGCGTGTCCTTATTTCCACCTATTTCATCCCCTTTTGCTATTATTATTTTCCCCCTCTAGATGTCTTTTGAAATCTCCGAGAGATCACTTCTTCACTCATCATGCCATTGAAAGCCTTCCTGTGTTACATTAAGAAGTTTTCTTTCTGTACTTGCAGACACTCCAGCCCTGGCATGTTTCAGAATACAGGACATAGGTTTAAATAGGGGTAATCTGCTAATACATATCTCTCCTCTGCCTGTGTGCGCGCCTGCATGGATGGGAGAGTGTCTACTGCTGGCATGTGGCTTCCAGAGGGGTTGCAGTGGGACCATGCAAAGGCTTTGGACCAAAAAAACGTTATCTGTCTCCGCTCTGGTTGGAGAGTGTCACCTTCCAAGGCTTGAGAGACATTCAAGACTATCAGGAAAACATCTCTAGCCATTAAAGAACATTAACTCCTGATTACTCATATCTGTACTCAACATAAACTTGAGAATGGGATTTAAGGACTCCAAAGTTAAAAACCTAGGGTGGGTGGTATTCAACTGATTTTTACTTAGAGTACAGTAGATCCATTGAAATAAATAGAATCATAGAATCATAGAATCATAGAGTTGGAAGAGACCACAAGGGCCATCGAGTCCAACCTCCTGCCAAGCAGGAAACACCATCAGAGCACTCCTGACATATGGTTGTCAAGCCTCTGCTTAAAGACCTCCAAAGATGGAGACTCCACCACACTCCTTGGCAGCAAATTCCACTGTCGAACAGCTCTTACTGTCAGGAAGTTCTTCCTAATGTTTAGGTGGAATCTTCTTTCTTGTAGTTTGGATCCATTGCTCCGTGTCCGCTTCTCTGGAGCAGCAGAAAACAACCTTTCTCCCTCCTCAGTCATGTTCATTAATTTCAATAGGTCTATGCTGAGTATGACTTAGTTGGAAGCATCTCTGCATTATTAAAACATTAACACAAAAGTTATTCACTGTCCTGCTTTTGACTCCAGTTGTATCTCTAACATTAACAAAATGTTTTACAAGCACCACCCTCCTAATCATGTTTATTCAGATTTTTATTTTATTTTAATTAGACTTACTTGGAGGTATATATGCTTAGGACAATCTTTTTCTCCAAATGAGCAAGTGGAACTTTACAAAGCATGGAAGTTCTGTCCTTTATAAAAGTAACATGATTTGTTCCATCAATTTAAAATTTAGTATGGAGTATTTATTTGGTGACTTGTACAAGCTCTCTGGATTTCAAAGAAATCTGATGGAAAAATTAGAGGAATGGGAGTGTCTGTCCCTGATCATTTCTTATTTTATTTTTTGCCAGTTAAGAAAATAATCTTAAACTTGTCATTTTGGTGACTGAAATTATTTCAAAAATGTAAATATTCATTGTTTTTTCTTTTGTTAGTTTGTTTAAAATGGGCTTGGCAGTTTTAAAGCTATAGGGCTTTTAAGTTCCCATTTTACCCAATGGAGAGAGAACGATGGGCAAATTATGCAGCAAAAGTAACTTGTATACAATGAAGACAGAACAGAACTGTAGCTTTTATTTTAAACTGATTTAAAACTAGCCAACCCTAATATATTCCCCCTCCCATCGTGGAATGAACCTATTCTGGTTTACATGGGTGTATTGAGCGATATTATTATGGTAACTGGTCCTAACAGATTAGTCGTAGTGACATTTCAAAAGGCTAACTTGAGGAGGGAAAGACATTTCTTAAAGTCTATTCATATATCAATGCCACCCCTTCCAATAACATACTATCATTTGAAAGCATAAAAATATGCTGCAGGAATAACAAGAAAACATGCATGTCAGTGTTGGAGAGAAGGTAAACTTCAGTCACAGAATGCAGTTACCAGAGATCCTATCCCCACAACAAATATTACCATTCAATGTTCTTTGACTCTATCAAACCCCCATCAGCTGTCTGGCTTGCAGCGGGGAGAGGTGCTGGAATCCCACCTCCCCTTTCCCCAATAAACCTTTGTAAATCTCAGCGGGTGGGTTTTGCCGCTGCATTAGCTCTGGCCGATCACGAACTTTGAACTTGGGAAGACAGTTTTCCCAGGTCAGATTGACTAGAGGCATCTGTGTACATCCATGTGTAAGAAGTCCGTGGTCTCTCCTAGCTGTGTCCTGTTTCTCTTGCATACAGCTGTTTGCTCCACAGACACTTTTCTACAGTGCACCCACTCCCTGTTTGTGTTATGTTTGATCTGTACTTTCAGGATCTTGGTGTTTTCAGACATGTTGTGGCCAAGGATAGCATTACCTGACCTATGGGGGCATGTTGGGTGGATGGTCTTGCCATTCAGTATGATAACTTTACTAAATGCCTGATGGACCTTCCAGTGATAATGATTCTGTGAACTGAATGTCAGAAATGTGGCATCTGCTCCAACACTACCTGCTATGCTATGGCAGCTGCCACTCCAGTGTAGCAATAATAGTAATTATAATTTATTATTTATACCCTGCCCATCTGGCTGGGTTTCCCCAGCCACTCTGGGCAGCTTCCAACAGAAGCTTCCAACAGAATATTAATAACATGCTAAAATATCAAACATTAAAAACTTCCATAAACAACGAACTGAGGTGGAGGAGTATACCGTTCTCTAAAAGAAGGATCCATGTGAAGAGCACATGGAACAGTTATGCATTGGGAATTAGACTGTGTTGATCTGATTCACCAAATTACACAAATCATGTTTCTTTGCTTATAAAAGTAATTGTCCAATCTTAGGGGAGAGCCATGAGATGACATTACTGCTTAGAAAATGTTGACTCTGGGAATTATGAGAGTTTTGTTGCTATAAACAAACGAAAAGTACTAGTCCAAGGTTTGGTTGTTTTTTAAAAGGATGTATTCTTGGTTATTTCTGCTATACATGTGGGAGCAAGTGAATGGACAAAATATTTTTAGGGAAGTCTTTTCCCTCTAACCATAGTGTGGAAATAAGATTTTCTTGAAATGATAAAACAACTCACCTCTCTTTTGGCTGGGATATCATACTACAAATATAAAACGGGTGATTAACTGGACTGCACTTTGTGCTGGGATATGTATACCACAGGCACAAACTGTTTTCCATTTTGTGAAAGGGAGTGGTGATGCCGCAAGCTCAGGTACACAAACCACTCAAACTGCTGTACTGGATCTTTTAAGGGCCTCGGTCTCATGGGATTAATAGAGCTGCTTTTAATGTAGATACTGCAGGTTATATGGTTTGTGGATCAGTTTTCCACTTGTTAGTGGACAAGGAAGCTCATGCCTTTTGCAGCGACATGAATATTAACAGATGCTGCCTTTCCCTTGCATGATCAGAAAAGCTGCCCTTGGTGAACATCTGCCTGTTCTTCTGCTCTCACTGACTCAGAGTCAGCAAGCTTTCAGGGGGGAAAGTGGCAACCCTGTTTGTGGAACCTGCTGGAAAACTGGCTAATTTTAACACACATCCAGTGAAGCAGCCATTGTAGGAAATGCAAACTGCAGACAGCCAGGTTCTCCTGGAATTGCATCTGTCCCAACTGTTTGCACCAAGTATGCTTTATAGTCTGCACCCCCACCCTTTCATATGAAGGTTTGATTCACAACAAGCTGTCCTGGTTTAAAACTTCTTTTTTGTTGTTGCTCTTTCTGAAAAGTACACTTCATGTGCTACCTTTCACATTTCACATGTTATCTTTGTTGGATGTGCAGGTAAGATAGTCCTGTGAATGCAAAAACTGTAACATGTAAATACCCCTATCAAAAAGCCAGGGGTGCTTATGGTTCTCATTCAGAGTAAGAAATCCAAGTGTGCCTTCAAGAATGTGTAGAATTGTCCAAATGCAACCATATTATTTGCTATCAGCCCAAGGGCATATCTGTGCACTCCAATCAACAGAACAAGCTCTGAACCAGCTTCCCAGAGGGTGCATTTGCCAGTGCTGTGGTTGTGCACTTGCAAAATATCAGTGCTTCACACCCTTGAAGACTTGTCTGAACTATTGTTGTGCCTTTCTGTTCTGTAAATACAAGGGATTGTAAAGGGAGAGAGGAGAGCAAAGGTACAATAGCAGAAATTCCTCCACTCTACTGTAACGTTTGTCTGGCTACTTGGATGCTTGGCACCATGGCTAAATTCCCTGTTTAACCTGGCAGAAATCCATTTTCAGCAAATTTGAACAGTATCCTATATTAGTTACAGTTTCACGCTACAGCTGAAATTGTACACTCTGCACTCTGCGTGGCGCTTTTTTAATTTTTCAAAGCAGGTGAAATACCGTTTGCGGATTTATCTGTAAATGAATGGAAT
Source organism: Podarcis raffonei (assembly GCF_027172205.1). NCBI lineage: Eukaryota > Metazoa > Chordata > Lepidosauria > Squamata > Lacertidae > Podarcis > Podarcis raffonei. The sequence continues at coordinate 60,906,066 of NC_070606.1, read as the reverse complement.
TTGTCACGGAGAACGAAGTCTGCACACTAATTGGAAGGTAAATTCCATGGAACCTGGAGGGACTTGCACCGTAGGATCAGGCTACAAGGCATGTCAACGATGTCAGCTTGGAGCTTGTGATTAAATATCACTTTCTCCACAAGCCATGGTTCTTGCCATCTACCGTAAAAGAGGATCTACTTGACTTGCACCAGTTCACTCTCAGGCATAAAGACAAAATGCTTGATTACCCCCCCGGAGAATCAGAATGCGAAGGAAGAGCAGTAAAAAGGTCACACTCTTGATAAAATTCAGACATGAAGTATCACCCCAATACTGAATTCCTTGTATCTCCAAAGCTATTTTATAATAATGCACAACCCTGGGGTCCACACAGACAGACACACTTTTGTTCTGAAGTTTACTTGCACTTGCTTAAAATACAAGGGAGAAGTCTCAAGTAAGCACAAAAGTAATGAATTGCAGTGGAATGAATCACTAGCACAATGAATCACTCAGCCTGATTAAATGTTCTGCCAGCTATTCTCCGTCTTCACTCTCTGGAGGAACAAAGTTTAATTTTAAACAAAATCACATAAAGTTTTATTTGCCATAAAAACCAGATGTGGTATAAATATAAGTATATCTATCTATCGGTTAATTCATGCAGCAGATAACCAGTTTCCAGAATCGTATCTAATAATGAATTGAGCTCACACACACAGTGTGCTTCGTTCCAGTCCCCCTGGAAATCAAGTTTTCTTTTACCTTGAAACAATCTTAGAAAAAGTTTTAAAACTTCTTACCTTGAAGAAGCTCCGGAGAAAATACATTATGCTTAGCATTTTTGGAAAAAGGAATAAGGAGCTGTTGAACCTTTAGAATATCCAAGGCCTGTGTGAATTCCTACACCCCTGCTGTGTCTTTAGTTACATGCTTTCTTGTTGCTATTTTGGACAGACTTAGTACAAGAGAATCATATGAGGCATGCCAGGAGCTTATGCTAAGGAGTTGCATAACAATTAGGGCTTATCTGCGCTGGCTGTACAGTGCAAACAGGTTTGTTCACAGTTTGCTGGCCCCGGAGCATTTCTACTGGGCATGCTCAGAACGATAACCATTGTGTTTGCTAAATGTATAATACGAAGGACCATTTGTGAGCTCATCCAAAGGAGCTGGTAGCCAATGAGACTCAAAGGGAAAGTACATGGTCATTTACATCCTGTCCTTCTCTGCTCTCCCCCCCCCCTTTGTTTTGTTTGCCAAGAGTTACCTCAATCAATGGGTATTTAACTCTTCATTTCACTCCTCCTCACTTTAGCCCTTAGCTCAGGCAAAGAACAGCCACTGTAAAATGCAGACACTGAAACCTCATTAAAATCTAGGCAGAAATATACCACTTGAACATCTCCGCTACCTGTTTCCAAGTACAAAAAGCCTGCATTTATATCCCACTCTTACTCCAAGCAGCTACATGTGACGTACATGGTCCGGTCCCCCCACATTTTATCCTCACAACACCCTTGTGAGGTAGGGTTAGGCTGACTACATTCAAGGAGAGCAGGGCTGGCCCTATCATTTGGCAGAGTGAAGCAGCTGCCTCAAGTGGCAGATGCTAGAGGGGAGCAATACAGAGGTGTTGGACAACAGAGTTGTACGTGCTGCACAGTATTACCTCCAGTCCCTAACTTAGCCTGCTGCCCTCAGCGTGGTGGTGGATGTTGACCTATCCGTAGTGCTGAACTAAGATTTCCCTGCAATTAGCCTCAGTATACAGAATGGGAAGGTGTCCCTGCCGCCTCAGCTCCCAAAGCTAGGTTGCATGGAAGTGCTCATGAAGCGGCGGCAGCAGCAGGTTCTGGCTGCTGCCGCCATCACTTCTCTGCCAGGGGCAGGCAGGGTGTCCACAGGGATGCCACGTCTTGGCATTCCAAGGCAGCTGCCTCAGCCTTCCTCATAGGCCCTTCCCATTCCTGGGACTGTCTGCATCGGTTTTCATTGGTTTTCAAACAGACACACCCTGAGGTAATGTAGAATCAGTCTTCAGTGAGCTTTTCTTTTCAGAATGAAACCAGATTCTGAAGGAGAATTTTTCAGGGGCAAATAAAATAAGTGTGTGGGGGGGGGGGAGCATTAGATATTGATTGTCTATGGACTTTGTAGGGGAAAAAAACCCCAATCTCCGTTTATTCTAGAAGAAAATGCAATGTGTCCACAGACCTGGATTCAAATCCCAGGTTAGTCACTGGGTGGCTTTGGGCAAGTTATTGCTGAATCACTTTCTTAGGAGTCAAGCAAGTAAGAATACTTCATTTGAACTAATAAATAAACTACAGAAAATGCAAGAGCTGATTGTTTCCTCCAGATGGGACTTCCTCTCAGCCAGTTCCTCAATGAGTCTGCTTTTCTGCTATGCCAGTCTGCAGCCCGTTACCTGGATGCAGACAGGCTGACAAGGAGAGCAACCCCTGGGATTAATCCTGTAGTACAGCTATTACTCAGCCCCCTTCTCCATATGTGCCCTTCCTCACAAAGCTATTATGAAGGTAAATGAATTAAGGATTGGATTTAAATAGGTCATTGAACATGTCTCCCCAGAGTTTGAGGGATTAAGTGTTCTATAAATCAAAGTAAATTAGTAAATAGGGGTTATCTGCTCTGCACCATAGGGGACTTCTTAACCAATGAATTGCTCAAATCGTTCCTTAAAAGTTGGAGCCAAAGGAAAATGAATTAATTATTGCAGTGGCATTTTTAAAAAGCATCATGGTTCTAAACAATGCGTGCTAGTCCCATCCTGATATCATTACATGCAAGAGGAGGCTGTATACATGTGGCTGTCCATAAGGTCCTGCCATCTTTACCTATTGGGGTGATTGTCTGTTAGGAAATTGCCTTCTCCCAAATGGGTCGGTACTGACAAAGCTGGTTGCCATCAATCAGAAATGTAGGAACGTTACAAATGCACTGCATCGTCTTGGGAGCACAGTTTCAGTTCTTATGGAGATCATGCAGCAAGCAGAAAATGGAGCAGACTTGTCTCCATTGCTCCACTAAAACCAATGGTGAAAATTGCAAGAGAGCATATTTCAGTTTAGGAGAAACTTCCTGATGGTAATAGGTGTTCAAGAGTGGAACAGGATGGCTCAGGAGTGGTGGGCTCTCCTTCGCAGGAGATATTTAAGCAGAGGCTGAATGGTTATCTGTCAAGGATGCATAGTGGTATCTTGCAATGCAGATCCTGTATTAAGCTTGACATTTAGAATAGATGGTTTTGTCTTAATTATTGCATTGCATTGCATTTGTAGCCCATCTTTCTTCCAAGGAGCAATATGTGATGTACATGGCTCTCTTCCTCCCCGTTTTATCCTCACAACAACCCTGTGAGGTAGATTAGGCTGAGGGACTGTTACTGGCCCAAGGTCACGAAGAAGTTTTACAATCTCCAACCGCAAGTCTTGAAGCTGGTCCAGCAACACTTCCTTGTGTGTATGCTAGCTCTCTTGCATAGCAGAGTGACGATTGCACAGCTTCGCGTTGAAAGGATCGAGTTGTGCACAGCCGATGGCAATTAAACCCTCACGGAAGCAGTAAAGCTCAACCAAGCATTGTTTACTCGAAAGGCATTGACAGTCGTGTCGGTAGAAGACTATTTACAACTTTACTACCACACAGATAGTAAGGCACACTTCAGGCCTACATGCTGCCTACACACAGCTCAGCAGTCTCTCCCCTGCAGGAATTGCGCAGGTCTGCAGATAAGTGCTCCACAGCTATTTCTAAGTGCTGTAGAGTAAACAAACTTGCACCTTGATGCTTCAAGAATCTTCAAGAATCTACTCACAGTTTCTGGAAACAAATGGCTCTTTCTCACTAACTCTTAACAGGTCACCCAGTGAGTTTCATGGCTAGGTGAGGATTTCTCCCAGGTCCTAATCCAACACTCTTAATTACTATGCCACTTTGGCAAGATCTCCAAGGTCCCTTCCACCACTGCATTCTAGGTTGGGTGTTTTGTTTTGGTTTTGTATGATTAACAAAAACAGACACTGAATAAAGAAATGGAGATAGATGAAACATAATTGGTTCCTAGTGAGCTACTAAACCATTAAGCCCTGTATCTTTTAACCGATTGTGCCATTCATTCAAACAAGATGGCATTTAAGATTCTGCCAAAGTGACTAGAGACTGGCAGAGGTTGTTTAAAGAGTGAAAAATGTCAGCTTCCTTTGCACAGTTACAAGGAGATAGGTTCCAGGGCTCAGCCCTGTCAATCTTCAGTCTCTCTACTCCAATAGTTTCGAAACATTTTTGTCTACTCCAATAGTTCCCAAACATGGACCACTTGAAAATTGCTGACTTTTGTTCCCATTGTAGCAACTGTAATGCCCTGTGTTTGATGCTGTGGAATTTTTGAGGACCAATTTTTCAGCTGTTGTAGACCACCTGAATGAAGCTCATAAACCACTGTTGGTACTTGAAACACAGTTTGGGAAGCTCTGATCTACATTGACTGGCAGCCAGCAGCAGCTGTGTAAAATCTTTGGCTGAAGTATTTCAATCACCTGGTGTCTAATCCTTTTTAAAAAAAAAAAAAATGTGCGGAAGCTGGAGAATGAACTCAGGGCCTTCTACATGCAAAAGTTCTTATTTTCATTCACATAGTTCCATAGGATTGTTGTGAAATGTGTGGATCCCTATGGCTCACCTTCTCTCTTTGCATGGGTTTCCCTCCGTCAGTGTTCATGGATCAGCATTGCAAACCAAATACTGCCACATAATGATCTATGAATGTGTAGCTTTAAATATTCCACATCTCTCTATCTGCTTCTTTCAGAGGACAAAAATGCTCTAATGAATGCACACACCTTTTCCATAAGAGTCTTGTGGGACCAATAAGAGGAGGACTTGGGAGCGAGCTTTCTCAAGTGTAAGGAAAAGAAGGGCCAGCTGCCAACTATGACAAAAATCGCTCTCAAAAGGTTCTGAAAGGCTTGAGACTTCATGTTTCCAAGGGAACACCACCAAGCAGAGAATCATTAAGCAGCCATTATCTTATTTCACAGATAAATCAGAGGCCAGCTCTTGTCTAAAATAGAGTGCTTGAAAACAGCAACCCCAAAGGAGTATGAATTAGCTTGTGCAGAGAGATCGTCACAGTTTGAAACATGAATTATAAGGCGGAACAAGGCTGAGGTTGTAAGAAAACAAAAATCATAAAACTGAAATGTAGGGGTAGCCTCATGTGAATTTCAGTGGGTAAAATGCTGAATAAAGAGCTCATGGAAGGAAAACTTCTGGGAAACTTCTCTCTGGCACAGAAAATGATTCTGAAAGGGCATAATGAATGGGAGGGTAGGAACCATTTGCCATTCCAGAGAGGGACACAGAATGACCTTTCGTTTGTGCACAAAGAGATTGTCCCCTTTCACATGTATATATTCCACTTCACAAATATTCATTTTCTATTAAATCAGTACTCGCACTCCAAAAAGAACTTCTCTTTCTAATCAAAACCAGGACATTTTAACTGAAACTCCAACCCAAGAATGAAAAACAGTTTCTCATTTTAGTGGGAGGAGCAGAGACCCAAATGTTTATCCTATACTAAAGGGTAGTTCCTTAGCTTTGAAGATGCATGCGAGGAAAGGATCTACTGGTTGTAAAAGATAATATGAATATTTCAATTCTGAATCTGTTTGTTTGTTTGTTTGCACTGTCTGCAATTATATTTTTTTTAAGATTATTTGAAATAGGCAATGAAAAACTAAAAGATAGGAAACTGGAATAGTGATTTGTCACAAATCCCAGCCCAAAAAGAAATACATTACATTATTAATTCTGAAAGATGGTCAGTCCCAGTTTTTTTAGACATCCCCTCCCCCAGAACAGAGGTGGGGAACTGGATCCGGTCAGCTAGCCAGATCTTTATCTCCCCCACCTCCCATGGGCCATGTTAGGCAGATGGAAAGGGCCAACCACCTGCCAATCACTTGACAGCACAGTGATGTTGCATGGCCCATTTTTACCCTGTGCACTGTGCACCACCCTCTACAGCACCACCAGTCGGCTGATCATCAACACTTGTGGAGATCCATGTGCTACACTTTGAAATCCTGATCATCAGCTATTTGCAGGCACCACTGAATAGCTGATCTGCAAGACTTGCAAAGAGCTACAGAAGCCTTCAAACTCCCTTTTTGGCCCAGCTGTGACTTTGCTATTCAATGTGAACCCTGTTTGAGCCTGAGCTCTGATCTGTTCTTTCTTTCATTCTTGGTCATTCTTTGGTCCTATTGTCTCCTAGCTTGTCCTCCAGTCCTGCCTTGCTCTTCAGTCCTGACATTTGTCTTGCTCCCCAACCCCATTACCTGGTTTGTCCTTCAGCCCTCACCTGCTCTTTGGCCCTGACTACCAGTTTACTCAGCATCTTAAAAAGCAGAGACATCACCTTGCCAACAAAGGTCCGCATAGTTAAAGCCATGGTTTTCCCAGTAGTGATGTATGGAAGTGAGAGCTGGACCATAAAGAAGGCTGATCGCCAAAGAATTGATGCTTTTGAATTATGGTGCTGGAGGAGACTCTTGAGAGTCCCATGGACTGCAAGAAGATCAAACCTATCCATTCTTAAGGAAATCAGCCCTGAGTGCTCACTGGAAGGACAGATCGTGAAGCTGAGGCTCCAATACTTTGGCCACCTCACGAGAAGAGAAGACTCCCTGGAGAAGACCCTGATGCTGGGAAAGATGGAGGGCACAAGGAGAAGGGACGACAGAGGACAAGATGGTTGGACAGTGTTCTCGAAGCTACAAACATGAGTCTGACCAAACTGCGGGAGGCAGTGGAAGACAGGAGTGCCTGGCATGCTCTGGTCCATGGGGTCACGAAGAGTCGGACACGACTAAACGGCTAAACAACAACAACACCAGTTTACTTCTTGATACGTCTCCTGTGCTTCTGACCAGGCATTGGGAAGGAATTTGTTCGGTCTGTTTTCTGCTGTGGACCTACATTCCGAAACTAGTTTCAGAAATATGTGTATTCTTACAGATGTTTTCCCCAAGTATATGCATTTCTGTACATATTATTTGACTGAACTGCCTAGCAAAATTCGGAGAAGTTCAGATTTCAAAGGATGACCGTGTTTTGGTTCTTGTAGTCTTTCAGAAAGTGTTGATTTCATGGGAACTGAAATGAATTTAAATGTGAACTGAATTAATTTCCCATACATCCCCACTCTTGGCTCACCTCAGAATTCTGCCCACAGCCCAGCCTTGGCGCTGCCTGTCATAACCCCTTATCTTTCTCCAGTGCCCATCCTCTGTGGAATCTTTGGACTTTGTTGTCAACCTCTCAATAATATCCTTAATAGAACTGCGTAACATGTTTCTGTCCTCTTGAGCAATGGACAGTGGGAGGGAAGCGCCGTACTGAAATCCTAACAAGAAGTTAGACACAAGCTAGTCATTCCCAGCAGCTCTTCAATGAGCTTTTCATTAGATGGAACTTCCCGTCAGACTATTATGAGAGACGCAAGTTTACCAAACAGCTGATCCTTGGTAATGAAAGGTTTCCAACAAAAAAACCTTCTTTCCAGGGAGGCTGGGCCCTTCAACATTGCCAAGCAGCGCCTAGGGAAAGTGCCAGCCGCCAGCTCATATTCTGATCACAAAATGCCAAAATCTTCAGTTGGCTATGGAAAAACATGCATTTGCTATATACACCCACACTAGGGTCTTTGGCATTTTCCTTCGTTTTCTTTAATGGCACTGATGCAGAGGCTGAAGATTATTGTTATACCGTGCCCCTACATCTGCCTATTAACTTTCAGGTCTATTCAGGGATAATCCCAAGCATTGCTTTATATTGTTAGCCAGCCCAAAGTGGTGGAGAAATGTCAGGTTGCGCCCTTTCACTGGATCTGTGCCATCTACTGTCTATTGCTGGGCAACTGTAACTGCACTTTCTGCTCACCATTCATTGCTTTGTTTCAAGTTAGTTTTTAACAGACCAGGCATTGGCTACTGTGAGTTAAAAGGGTCTGTTCTGGCAGTGCTTTATCTGCAAGTACGTATTTGAACCAACTCACTCTCAAATATTTTAGACGTGTTTTCTTTCTAAGTCTCACTCATAAAAGATTGTTAATGCCAAAATTCTTTTTTTCCAGGGTGGGAGATATTCCACCCCCCTCCACTCACATTCAGTGATATGCTCTTAAATCAACAAGGCTGGAGGATGAGATGCCCTATGCATCTGGTGTCACATGGTAACCCTTGAATTTCTTGTTTCGTTCTGAGCAGAAGAGGGGAGAAGGGGAGAAAAACAACCGTCTTCATTTCCTAGTACAGTGGTACCTCACGTTACAGGCACTTCAGGTTACAGACACTTCAGGTTACAGACTCCTCTAACCCAGAAATAGTACCTTGGGTTAAGAACTTTGCTTCAGGATGAGAATAGAAATTGTGCGGCGGCAGCAGCGGGAGCTGAAAGACCCATTAGCTAAAGTGGTGTCTCAGGTTAAGAACAGTTTCAGGTTAAGAACGGACCTCCAGAACGAATTAAGTTCTTAACCCGAGGTACCACTGTACATTCAACCAAAGAGTGGGTTCACCTGGTGTGAAATAGCATTAGGGGGTGGGTTTTTTGCATCATATCACCTGCTCACCTGTAGGGGCTTTGTGCAGTTTGGAACCTCTCTGCAGGCCAGTGAGTCATGACATTGGGGGCAATGACTACCATAGAAGGGAGACATGAGTAGAATGTGACTGCAGGCCAATACCTCTAGACCCGCCTAGGTCAACATGCTACTCCTTATGGCTGTTGCTACTTCTGAAGTGGGGAGTTTCCTCTGACGGAAGGTCCATAACTCAATGGAAGTGCATCTGTTCTGCATTCAGAAAGCCCCAGGTTCTTTCCCTGGCATTGCCAGACAGGACTGAGACTGCCCTCTGCCTGAAACCCCCGAGAGCCATGGACAAATGGTCTGGCTTGAGCTAAATGCATAGGCCTGAGCCCCCTTTTAACATATTTGCCCTGTACACATGGATACCGCTTGAAGAAGCCTAGGATTCTGGCAATGGTTGATAACTGAAAGCAACAAGACTTTGGCTGTGTACACACACTCCTCTTTACCGTGCACCAAGCGCAGTCCCACCACTAGTTTAGGAAGGGGTTTACACACGACATTGGTCACAATCCATATCTGCCCTGTATCTGTTGGCTGTTATTTTTAAACAAAATAATGATTTATTCTGTGAACCGCCCTGAGATCTTGTGGGGCAGTATTTGAATTTAATAAACAAACAAATAAATGCATTTTGATGCATTTCCACTGCAAAGCAACTTTGAAAAAGAACGGCTTAGTTGAGTTATAAATGTGTACACAGCCTTAGCTCATGGTGAAACCCAAGAAGAAAAAGGAAGAGGATGCTCAAAAATAGCAGCAAACTCTCCAGCTTGAGAAGAAAGAGAAATAGCAACATTCTTGGTGGACAAGCAAACAAACCCGAAGGGATGGGGTAAGAAAAGATTAGAGGGTAAATATGACCTTGTGTCTTTGAAATATTTAACATAAGGGAGTGAGCAAACAACCATAAGGAAAGAGCAAGGAGACAAGATGAAAGGTTAACAACTGAGGGTATTAGAAATAAAAAGGCAATGACAATGAAAACCAAAAGACCAAATAAGAGAACCTAAAGGTCAAAGATATAAATATATATATATATATATATATATATATATATATATATATATATGAAATAAAAAGAAAAAGGGCCTAAGAGACACGCTTTTACTGAAAGAGCTATGAATTAACACACTATGGCTTGGATCCATATTTCACTCCTACCAGTGGGAGGAGGGAGGCAACTTTTGCAGAATCCCTCTTTCCCCTCAAGTTCCATGTGCCCTCCAAAAATCTCATCCGGAGGGTTGAGAGACTCCCCTGAACAGCATGGAAGGTGGCATTGGGGTCTGCAGGGGCAGGCAGAAATCGGCAAAAATCACCTTGTTCTCCACCGCCAATGGGATCTCTCCACCGGATCAAAAACCTCCCACTGATAGAAGCAACTTTCCCATTTACAGAAGACAAAGTTTGGATCCAGCCCAATAAGTACAGCTAGGTCACTGCCAGATGACCTGTATAATGAGCATTCATCCTGATTTGCATGCGCAAAGTTTTCAGGGAGGTCAGACGACTTTGGCAATTTATTGAACATTCATTCTGATTCATTTGTAGGAAGGTAAAACATTGCATCAAGCATTATCCAAAACATCTGGTATGTTTCCCCATCCATTTCCTTTTTCACACCCACACCCACAGTTTAGGAGGGAAGTGGGTTTGATGTGCAAGAGCACCAAATAGAACAACTTGAATTTGCCAGTAGTTGATTGAGTCCCACCTAAAAATAATGATAGTCTGGAAGTGCCTCTTGATTCTAGATCTCTTTGGGCCTTCAGCCTGATGACATGAAGGTCCTTCCTCATCCACACCTGATCTTCAGGTGCACATGGAGATAGCAGTGGGGATGTGGAACAACAATTGCATGTTGCTGTGACTTTTATCTCACCATAAACAAATCTGACTAAACGTTGAATAAGGAGTTGATGTCATATAGCCTCCCTCTAATTTTTGTGCAAGCAAATCAGGATGAATCCTTAGTAAAATACTTGTTTAAAATATCTGGAAAGATCTATGGCTCTCTGTTTTATGCATTCCAATCTCTACTAGTCAAGGGTAAGCAAAAGACAGATTTGACAGTACATGTCACAGGCCACTGAAATCCAACTTTTTAGGCAGTGCTCTTTGTATTTCAGCAAAGAATACAGGAGTTAAGCCTATGTTTGTGTACATGTTCGTATTTGTCCAGCTTGCTGATGAAATAGGAAATGTTTACATAATGAAAATAAATCATTTTAGATGCAATGACAGTCTTGACTACTGAAATTAGTAACAATACTGGATGAACCAGTTGTGCTTGAAACATAACATTCTTTGTACTTGGGAGGTAACTTTTTCGTTATCTTAAAATATAATCTAAGGGTGATATTGGTGGTATTCAACTTAGTTTTACACATGCTAGGTGCACCAAAATCAATAAACATAACTAAGTTGTGTCCATTAATATCAGTAGGTTTACTCAGAACAAAATTAGTTGAATACCACTCTAAGCACTCAAAATAAATTCTATTAAAATTCTCAGAACTGATTGTCATCTACACTTGTATACAAGTGGACTTCACTTTGAATCAAGATAGCAAACATTTCAAAATTGCACTGATTTTACCCACTGATTTCAAAACTGTGCTGATCTTTGGTTTCTTAGAATTTCCAAGCAATGCCAGATTTGAGGCTGCTAGTATATAATAAGCAAATCTGCAGAGTATTCAAGAACATTAGGCATTTCACATGGTGTCTCCCCCAAAAACAAGTCAGCCTGCTGCTTCAGAGCCAAGAATGTTTAATCTGATGAGGTGTGCTTTTATTGGCCACCAGAGGGCAATCTGTTCATATTTTTACCAGAGCAATCATGTTGCTAAATATGCAGAACAGAGTTTGTTTTAATAATGAGCGTGAGTGTGTCCACTGGATAACATAATTTATCCTGGATGCCGGAAAAGAAAATAAACTGCCACAATTGGCACCAGTTAAAATTGGATGCTGAGCATTAAACTTATTTTGTTCCTGCATGGTGAAAACCAGGAAAGTAATGAGATGCACAAACGCAAACAAATATTTCCCTTACTTGTTGGATAGGCATAAATCATTCTGGAAAACTTTGGGGAATTGGAACAGCAGGTTTTAGTAAAGTTCAAGCAAAGAGTGGCCTTTGGCTGTTTTTACCAAGAGAGAACTAAGAAGGTTCCAAAGCAACCTGCCGGGATACCTCAGTTGGTAGAGCATGAGACTCTTAATCTTGGGGTTTGGAGTTCAAGCCCCACAATGGGCAAGAGATTCCTGCGTTGCAGGGGGTTGGTCTAGATGTCCCTCGTGGTCCCTTCCAACTCTACGATTCTATTATTCAACCCATCTTAAATAAAGCTCTGCTTCCATGTAATTCGGAATTACAGAATGTCGCCCCTCTGGTGTCTGACAGAGAAAGACAGCATGTACTGTTCGCTATAGAAATAGTATAAAATGGATAGGTTTTTTAAACGTGGATTTTTATTGTTTTTAATTTGTTACACAATAAAAAAAAATTCTAGATGTGATGGACAATAAATCTGCTTGCTGCTATTGAATGAGCAGAGCACTTTAAGCAGCTTAGTTCAGAGCATTTTATTTTACAGGTTCTGGTGCCAGGCCACTGTGCAAAATGCTGACCAATCCTTCTTAGAAGCCTGCAGTGCTGCTAAACAATGAAAGCAGGAGCACAGAAGCAGAACACTTGCAAGGAAAGGGCATGTTGAATGAGCTGGATTTAACAAACAAAAACCCATCAGCATCCTCTTCCCTTGCCCTTTTGACTTGCAAACAGCACCTTGACAGTGGCATGAAAAGTAACTATGTTATATATGTTCTAACACAGTTGAAGCATATTGTTTGAAAGGGATTTGTTAGTAAAGTACAATTTCTAATGTTTAGTGGGGATCCAATCTCCAGTAGTTAAGAAGAGGTACAGCTATCAGCAATTTATTATCTCAGAATAGGTTTCAGTAAATCTGTTCTGTCAAAGGATGATGTTCCATTCTCTCAGTGCAACGTCTGAAACAAAGAACTCACACAATAGTTTGAATGCAACCATAAATTGAAAAATTCTGAATGTATTTTGACTGTCTTCTTCTTCCGTGGTCATCATTAAAAACTTGTCCTCCCAAATCAAAAGTGAAATCTTCTAATTCGGACATTCAGAGAAAGTCACATCTTTTAATCCATTGAGCTTGACTGCATGGAAGCTCCCACACCACTAAATTAACATATGAATTGAGATCAAGACACAGTGTGAACTGATTGTGATTTAAATGTATAATTCTGGAAGTTTAAAAAAAAACCGGCTCAGAAAGTTGCATTTGTGTCATTTGACATTGAGCTGGAAAGAAAGCCAAATGATTGCAACACTTTGTCATCAAAATTCATGGAATAAGACTTCAGGGGACAACAATACACACCATATGTTTAAAGCACAAAAGACTCTTGGGAATTTTAGTTTATCCCTCACACAAAGCTACAGTTCCCAGAACCCTTAACAAACCACAGATCCAAGGATTCTTTGGTGGAAGCCACATGCCTTAAATCTACAGTGTGGCTTTGTCTCCTGGTTTGTCCTTCTACCAACTCATCATTCCAAAGCACGCTTGTTCCCTTCTCTTTAATGTAAGGAGGCACCACTAGGATGAGGAGCAAATTATTCTGCCTCCACTACATTTCTTTCAATAGCAACCCAAATGAAACAGGAAGCTGGATGAAGCACAAAACAGGCTGCAAATGGATTGCTTTGATCCAAGCCCAGTGGCATTTCGAAACAGCTGCAATAGATAAGGTGCGCCCCATATTCCATTATCTCTTCATTCCTCATTTTCCAGAACACAGTTCCATCAGCTACATTGACCTTTACTGTTAAAATTAGAGGGGCTAGGGGTTTCCTTTGCCTTTTATTTATTTTTTTCTGTGTGGAAGGTGAGGATGAGTATTTTGCATTCAGGATGGGTTTACTCCCCCTCCACCCCTCCTTTTCCATACCATTCCCTGACCTCAATGGGTGGGTGTTGAATGGGTTGTTGGGGGTTTTTTTCTGTCAGTTTTGTATTCCTGCTGGACACAAAAGGGAGGCCTTGTGGGGAGGGTCGCCTGTGTGCGTACATGCACAGTTAGGCATGTGGTTGGGGAGGAAAAGAGTGAAGAATGAAAAATGCACAGTGAGCAACTTACAGAGATAATCAATGGCTGCATAATGAGCAGCCTTCTCCTTTGAATATTGATTAGTCCGTTCTGGCAAGAATCTGCTCTGGGGAGGTCGGCACTCTTGCCAACTGCTTTGTGTGAAGACAAGGGAGGAAAAGGATGTAAAGTCCAAATAGCTTGTTGTTGTTGTTTTAATTGGGGAGGGATGTTTAGAGCCAACGTTATGCAGGAATGGAGGGCAGGGAAGCTCAGCTGCAAAAGTGATAGAGACATTCCATGTTAATATAGCTGTTCACATATTTTAAATTGACATTGTTTTTGTTATTGATGTCAAACTTCAGTAGAAACATAACCCACGAAGTTGGAAATAAGATATGTGGTTGACATCTTTGTAATTTGGAAATCTTACGGAATGTTCTTCTTGTGAAATATTAGGTTGCACAATAGCTTTGTTTCTACACCAGTGGCTGTGTGTGTGTATGTGTAAGTGTAAACTATATAATCAGAATGAACTGGTAATTATAGAATCTTCTTTATGTATTGTCTATACTATAATATATACTTCACTGTTTCAATAAAAAGAAAATCTAAATTTCTTATTTAGTGCATGTACAAACCCAGAATTGTTTTGAATCAAGCTCATTTGCCCTAAGACTGTTCAGATGAAACTTTTTGTTAGTTGTCCACAAGAATGGGTTGGGAGTTTGTTAGTGAAGAAGCATCTGGTGGCATTTTATAATTGATATGAAATCCTACCTTTTGAGAGGCTGAGCATCTTTTCTCCAAAGCTCTCTGCAAAGGAAAGACAAATAGCAAAAGTTAGGGTGGCCAGGGAAGGGGCAGGGGAGGGGGGAGGTAGGAAACTAGCAGCAAAGCAAACATCTACAAACACCCACCCAATTCATCCGTGGTGCACTTTCCCTTCTGATGACTTCAGTGGAATCACCCCTGGGATAAATTTGGCTCTGTTTCTTTGCCAAAAGAGAACAACAGAAGGCTGCGAAAGGCAGCTGGTTTTGCATTTCTTTTCTTCAATGGCTCTGTTCATTCTAGTCTGATGATGGAGATTGTAAACAAAGGCCCTTCATGCAAGTTCATTGTGTTAGGCATAATTAGACAGTATAGTCTTCGTAGCTATACATGCCTGCAGTCACGTTGCAAGGGTTTGCTTCTCACTTAGGCTTTATCTTATAGGGTAGGAGGAACTTAGGTGGTGGGAGAGAGATAAAATAGAAGTTATGTTGTGTTCAGACTATGGGTTGATAACACTCCCTAATACTAAATTAGGTTAGGGTATGCCCCCCCACCCCTTCCTAAGGAGGCTACAAAATATTTTGCTAATCTTTTGGAAACAGGTCTATAGAATCACAGAATTGTAGAACTGAAGAGTTGGCAGGGACCATGAGGATCATCTAGTCCAACCCCCCTGCAATGCAGAAGTCTTTTGCCCAATGTGGGCTTGAACCCACCATTC
This sequence comes from Podarcis raffonei, assembly GCF_027172205.1. Lineage (NCBI taxonomy): Eukaryota > Metazoa > Chordata > Lepidosauria > Squamata > Lacertidae > Podarcis > Podarcis raffonei. The sequence goes on along the minus strand of NC_070606.1, from coordinate 60,890,773 downwards.
TGAGATGAAGAATCTCATGCTCTACGAAGTGAGCTATCCCAGGCCCAATACACAGCTAAGGCTCGGGATGCTTCCAGAAAAGGGCTTTATGCTGCAAATGGGTCACCCTGCTTTCACAAATGGGTCACTGGCAACAGTTTATTTTGTTTTGTTAAAAAAACGTCTTGGGTTTTTCCGAGAAAGGGAAAATCAGGATATAGATGGAGAAGGCCCAAAAATACCTTTTGGGCTTGCATTTTGATACAAATTATTTTGTGTGGATGCTGCAAAAACCTGCATACATGGGGAGCACCAGTCCCACAATAAACCCTCATCTGAAAGCACCCAGTGTACAGGGTGAGTGCTTTAAAAGAGGCCCCATGGATACAAAGTACATATGTTCCACAGGGCCTCTGTTCATAGAATCATAGAATCATAGAGTTGGAAGAGACCACAAGGGCCATCGAGTCCAACCCCCTGCCAAGCAGGAAACACCATCAGAGCACTCCTGACATATGGTTGTCAAGCCTCTGCTTAAAGACCTCCAAAGAAGGAGACTCCACCACACTCCTTGGCAGCAAATTCCACTGTCGAACAGCTCTTACTGTCAGGAAGTTCCTCCTAATGTTTAGGTGGAATCTTCTTTCTTGTAGTTTGGATCCATTGCTCCGTGTCCGCTTCTCTGGAGCAGCAGAAAACAACCTTTCTCCCTCCTCTATGTGACATCCTTTTATATATTTGAACATGGCTATCATATCACCCCTTAACCTCCTCTTCTCCAGGCTAAACATGCCCAGCTCCCTTAGCCGTTCCTCATAAGGCATCGTTTCCAGGCCTTTGACCATTTTGGTTGCCCTCCTCTGGACACGTTCCAGTTTGTCAATGTCCTTCTTGAACTGTGGTGCCCAGAACTGGACACAGTACTCCAGGTGAGGTCTGACCAGAGCAGAATACAGTGGCACTATTACTTCCCTTGATCTAGATGCTATACTCCTATTGATGCAGCCCAGAATTGCATTGGCTTTTTTAGCTGCCGCGTCACACTGTTGGCTCATGTCAAGTTTGTGGTCAACCAAGACTCCTAGATCCTTTTCACATGTAGTGCTCTCAAGCCAGGTGTCACCCATCTTGTATTTGTGCCTCTCATTTTTTTTGCCCAAGTGCAATACTTTACATTTCTCCCTGTTAAAATTCATCTTGTTTGTTTTGGCCCAGTTCTCTAATCTGTCAAGGTCGTTTTGAAGTGTGTTCCTGTCCTCTGGGGTGTTAGCCACCCCTCCCAGTTTGGTGTCATCTGCAAATTTGATCAGGATGCCCTTGAGTCCATCATCCAAGTCGTTGATAAAGATGTTGAATAAGACCGGGCCCAAGACAGAACCCTGTGGCACCCCACTAGTCACTCTTCTCCAGGATGAAGAGGAACCATTGATGAGCACCCTTTGGGTTCGGTCAGTCAGCCAGTTACAAATCCACTGAGTGGTAGCATAGTCAAGACCGCATTTTACCAGCTTCTTTACAAGAATATCATGGGGCACCTTGTCAAATGCCTTGCTGAAATCAAGGTAGGCTACATCCACTGCGTTCCCTTCATCTACCAGGCTTGTAATTCTGTCAAAAAACGAGATCAGGTTAGTCTGACATGACTTATTTTTCAGAAATCCATGCTGACTATTGGTGATCACAGCATTCCTTTCCAGGTGCTCACAGACTGTTTGCTTAATGATCTGCTCCAGAATCTTCCCTGGTATTGATGTCAGACTGACTGGGCGGTAATTATTTGGGTCCTCTCTTTTCCCCTTTTTGAAAATAGGGACAACATTTGCCCTCCTCCAGTCTGCCGGGACTTCGCCTGTTCTCCAGGAATTCTCAAAGATGACTGCCAGTGGTTCTGAAATCACATCTGCCAGTTCTTTTAATACTCTTGGATGCAGTTCATCTGGCCCTGGAGACTTGAATACATCTAGACTAGCCAAGTATTCTTGTACTATCTCCTTGGTTATTCTGGGCTGTGTTTCCTCTGCTGAATCATTTGCTCCAAATTCTTCAGGTCGGGCATTGTTTTCTTTATCGGAGAAGACTGAGGCAAAGAAGGCATTGAGGAGTTCAGCCCTTTCTGTGTCCCCTGTTTGCATTTCACCATCTTCTCCTCTGAGTGACCCCACTGTTTCTTTGTTCTTCCTTTTGCTACGAACATACCCATAAAAGCCTTTTTTGTTGCTTTTAACCTCTCTAGCAAGCCTGAGTTCATTCTGTGCTTTAGCTTTTCTGACTTTGTGTCTACACGTGCTGGCTATTTGTTTGAATTCCTCTTTGGTGGTTTCCCCCCTTTTCCATTTTTTGTACACATCCTTTTTTAATCTTAACTCAGTTAAAAGTTCTTTAGATAGCCACCCTGGCTTCTTTAGGCACCTTCCATGTTTCCGTCTCATTGGTATTGCCTGAAGTTGTGCTTTTACTATCTCCCTCTTAACAAACTCCCAGCCATCATGAACTCCCTTTCCTTTTAGTATTACTGTCCATGGGATCTCACCCAGCACTTCCCTAAGTTTTATGAAGTCGGCTTTCTTAAAGTCGAGAAATTGAGTCCTAGTATGCTTGGCTGCTCCTTTCCGCTGTATAGTAAACTTCAGAAGAGCATGATCACTCGCGCCTAATGATCCTTCCACTTCTACCCCACTAACCAGGTCATCAACATTGGTTAGGACCAGATCTAAAATGGCTGTTCCTCTTGTAGCTTCTCCCACTTTCTGGACAATGAAGTTGTCTGCAAGGCCAGTGAGGAATCTGTTTGACCTTATGCTCTTGGCTGAGTTTGACATCCAACAAATATCCGGGTAATTGAAGTCCCCCATTACTACTATCTCCCTTCCTTTTGCATGCTTGGCCATCTGTTCCAGGAAGGCATCATCTATGTCCTCCGTTTGGCTTGGGGATCTATAGTAAACTCCCACAATGAGGTCACTGTTATTCTTCTCTCCCTTAATTTTGACCCAAATGCTCTCACTTTGGCTTTGAGGTTCTAAATCTTGGATCTCTTCACAGGTATACACATCCCTGACATATAACGCCACTCCTCCTCCTTTCTTGTCTGGTCTGTTTCTCTGAAATAGATTGTATCCCTCCATTATTACATTCCAATCGTGGGACTTATCCCACCAGGTTTCAGTGATGCCTATTATGTCATATTTAGTTTGCTGTACCAAGAGCTCAAGCTCATCTTGTTTATTTCCCATACTTTGCGCATTAGTGTACAGACATTGAAGTCCATTAATCATTCCCCCGTGTCTCTTATTTAAGGATTTTTTAAAAGACTCACCCTGTATATAAAGCTTATCTTATTGGAAATAGGCCTTTACACAGTGTGGGCTATCTCCCTAGGAGTCTGAATTTCTGATAGCTGCTGGAGCATCCATCGAGTACCACTGGCGGACAATGGTGGGGGCGGGGGCACGGTCCGCGCTGGGTGCCATCCGGGATGCTCAGCGCTCGCCACACCCTGCAGGTGGTGTGCCACGCCCCCTGGGACGCGTGCTAGCCACGCCCCCAGATGTACGCTGCTCCTGGTGCCAGAGCAGGTAGCTTCACCACTGTCGAGTACAGCACACTTTTTAAGCATCCCGCTCCATTTGTCCTGCTTTGCCTTCTAACCTTGGTGCCATCTGTCCTGCTGCTCCTCTCCCCTGCACTCCATGGTCGTGTGGCATACTCTATGGACAGTGCCTCAGGCTGAAGAAGTGCCACGGAAAGAGGGCAGGACAGAAGAAGCCAGGGAGGGATGGCGCCATGGGTCAAGCGCAGGAGCTGGACACAGGCTGGGAGAAAGTGTGGGTGGAGATGTAGGAGCCAGGTGGTAATCTTTCCAATGAAATTTTAAGTGATTGGGGGATGCAGGAGGACCCTGAAGATGTAGCATACTTAGGAAGACAGTATGGTTTCATTAAATCTGAGAAATACTGTCATCTGTCATTTTCTGACACTTGGATGGTCACAGAATGTCATTATCATACACAATGGACTTTCTCTTCTCTTATGGATTTATCCTGTTCATGGGGCAAGGTCAACTTCTGTGCATAAGGATGTGGCCACATTGCAGGATCAGTGGCTGCAGTTAAAGCACTTACATTTAATGCACGTGGCTTCCCCAAGGAATCCTGAGAACATGGTATTTTAAGAGTCCTGGGAATTGTAGCTCTGTGAGGAGCAAACTACAGTTCCCAGCATTCTTTGGGGGAAGTGATGACTGTTAAAGTGGTATGGATGTGTTTTAAATGTATGGTGTGGGTGTTACCATATTTCAAAAGACTAGCAAACACTGCAAGTATCCGGAAGAACTAGCTTCCCCCCTTATCTTGAGTTCATCCCCATTATTTTTTTGCAAGGAAGTAAAAAGGGAAAGGATGGAAGTTCGGAAGTTCAGATATTATGCTATATACAGTTTTATGCAGCTACGAGTTATTATTTCCATGTCTACTGAATTTCAGTGTTTTGAGATTTTCCCTAAAACACAAATGTCAGAATGTCCCAGAGGAGACTTTTAATAACACATGTTAAAGCACCTCTTTCTTTCCTTTAACTATTTAAATATCCCTCTGTTGCTACAGATTTTAGAGGATAGTTTCTTAGCGGTTACGTCAGAGCTATTAAGACTTCACATTGTCTAAACTATATACAAGCTAGTTTTAAAAGTCAGGCCTAATATTGTCACATTCCAGGTCAACAGAAATCTCTGCAGTATTCAATATTCATGTGTTCTGTAAGCCCATCAGCAGTTTAGGCGACAGTCCTTATAACTGCTTATCTGGGAGTAAGCCCCTTTGAACTCAATGGGACTTACATCTGAGTAGACATATATAGGACTCCCCAGATAAGTACAAGGATAAAGTTGAAAAAGACAAGGAATAGCTATTTTTTTCACTTGTTCTCTCATATCCCTAAATTCATTAATCTGTTTGGTAGAGAATGACATGTTTGTTTCTCTGTTTATAAAATATTTATATACCCCATTTATAGGGTGGGAAACCATAACACTTTACAATAATATAACAATCTATACAGCAAAAACCATATTAAAAAGTTACAATAGGAAATCAACTATTGTGGAAAGATGTTAGAAGTTTGGATAGGGGTTATTATTTAGCACTGTGAGAGGGAGATAAAAGGCAGTGTTCCTTGGATGTTTTTCAGTTGTTTAGCATGCCACATTTAAAGGCAACCGTTTAAAGGCCTTTTAAGCATAGCAGCACCCTCCCTTCTTTTAAAAAATATCTTTTAAAATGACCACTCAGCAGAAAGGGAGCAGGAATGACCTGCATTTCTAAAGTTAACTAGTAATGCTCCTCCAGCCTTCTGCAATCAGCCTCTTACCTTACAGAGTTTCAAGATTAGCCAGCATGCCAGATATGCTGTCAGCGTAAACTTTGCCTCCATGTATCTCTCAGGTAAACAGGTAAGATACATTTGTACAAAATCCAGGTCATCACTGACATCGGCATCCGTGCCGCCAGCACTGGCACGAGCCTCCTCTTCTCGTCTCTGATTCGGTCCTCCTGATGCACTCAGAAGCTTGTTGAACTCCATCTTATCAAATATTTCTTCGCCTTGGACAAAGCCACAGGCAAGTCAGATCATCCTTTGTTGCAAGTCGGCAGTTAACTCTTCCCGGCCGCCAGGAAACTCAGCCGCTGCAGTCAGCCCAGAGTTGGGAGGATGCTGGAAAGAACTTCCTAGGACCGAACTGCCTTGGCTTGTTGCCTTTCTGTTATTGAACAAGCTCTTGCAAATGTGTGTTCAGCTACAAGATAAATATAGCACTGACTAGAGAGAGCCTTGTCATACTGCACAAGAATACTCCCATGGTTGCCAAGAGTGAGGAGAAAGATTCCATTTAGCCAAAGTGCAACCCCCCCCCCCCGAATCAGAGCTCTCTTGTTCATGTTAGGAAAAGGGGGGAGTGAGTAAAAGGAAAAGCTATAATCTATGAAAACTTTTTTTGGCCAGTTTTGCTTCCTCAGACGAAGTTCCAGTTGTAGATAGAAACAAAGTTCTTGTGGGGGAGAGATGCCGTGTTGGGGGTCCCCCCCCCTTCCAAACACAATAATTCATTGTTTGTGATTATTTCATATGCCAAACTTGTGAACACTACAGATTTCAAAAGAATAAATGAAGTGTCCTCCGTGGAGTGAAGCCAAACTATTTTGGATTAATGAATGGCTCTTCTGCTTTGCTAACCCTGCTGTCTCCATCAGAGTTTTGGTTTTTGCTTTTTTGCTCAATTGTTTAAAGTGGTTCATGACATATCCAGACAGCATGCATTTGTCTGTTCAAGGCACACATATTTATACTCCATTGTTTGTACCAGTTATATATGAGTTTCACACGGTTGGGTCCTTTATTATACCAATCCCTAATTGTGTCCATTGGAATCAGAAATGTACAGTTTCATACACATCTTTAAGATCAACTTCAATTTCACAGACTTTGCATTGTCATTGCATCATCTTGCTTAAATCATATTTCTTGTCATTGCATTTCCTGCATCTAAAATTCAGATGTAAAACTCACATCCAAAACTGAATTCATTTCAAGTTGGCTCCCACATGAACAACATTCACAAGGGATACATTCGAAGAGTAGAAGCCTTCTTTTATCACTGGCAGAAAATGTGTTTAGTGTCCCATCGTCTTCACCGGAGCGCTGCTGATGCACCAAGAAATAGCAACAGAGTTTACATTAAGCATGTCAATGCATGAGCCAGGTGTGTTGATTCAGAACCATCCTCACAAATCACACAGTACTATGATCCTCACTATTCCACAAGTCAGTCATGGGCAACTGTGGCAGAATAATCCCCATGTGGATCATCAGCATCATCTCAATCAACAGGATCCAGCTGTCTGAAATTTCTGGTTAGTGCTAAAGCATTACTTTTGCAAAGCTCCTATATGCAAAGCTCCAATGGGCAAGACAAATAGTCCATTTTCCGGAAAAAGTTTAGTGTGAAAGCTAAAAGGACTAAAGCTCAGCATTAGAGCACCTCATTTGCATGTGAAAGTATCAGGTTCAACCCCTGGCATCTCCAGGTGAGGCTGGGAAGGACTGCTGTACTTCATCCTGGATTGCTGCTCCCTGTCATTATAGACAACACAGGGCTAGGTGGGCAAAATGTCTCACTTGTTATAATGCAGCTTCTTTCCATTCACTTTCCACTCTCCTGTATGTCCCAATGGAAAGCAATGATCCCAATACGGAACAGCTGTGGGATCTTCAGAGTGGCACAGGTAATAAGGTGTATGGCTTAGGGGGAGAACACATATTTTGGATACAGAAGGTCCCGGGTTCAATCCCAGCCATCACCTTGTGAGGCTGGAAAAGGCTCCTGACTGAAACATTGGAGAGCTGCTGTTAGTCAGTGCAGACAGTGCTGGGCTGGATGGACCAACAGTCTGACTCTTCCAAATCCCCATCTTCTGCACAGCTGCGGGAAATACAATGACTCCAGGGCTGAATTGCTGACTTGTTTATTTATGACATTTATATATTACCCATTCAACTAAGTCTCCTGGGCAGTTAGCATCTTATTCCAGCACCATGATGCAAAGCAGTAGATTTAATTCTCCCCTCGTTGTTAAGACACACACTCTAGGCAGTTCGTGCCAATAGACTGATTGGATATGACCTCCATGCTAATAAATATCAGCTTGAGAACCTGCATGGAACTCTGGGACAAAGCTGTACAGCAGCCATTAATGTCAGAGCTCCTCGGTGATATATATAGAATACAAAGGAGGAGATCCAATTACAGGTGCCAGCAAATCTTTGATATTTTAATTCCCACTGGAGTGTTGCTTCTTACTCTTTCTTGGGGCTTCCCAACCAACTCCCTGTGGCTTAGTCCTCCCCCTGGCCTGAAGGTACACAGTGGGGCTTGTCAGGATGACTTGGGGGAATGAGACAGTGTGGTGTAGGGGCTAACATCACTTGAGAGTTCACATGCCTATATAGCATGAAGCTTGCTGGATGACCATGGGTCACACAACTCTCAGCCTGACCATCTCACAGGTTGTTGCATGCCTTCCAAGTGTCCCAATTTTGCAGGGATAGTCCTGGAATTGCAAATGCCATCCTGACTTCTGATTTGATCCCAGAATGTCCCTATTTCCCCCGCCATTGACAAGCTCAAGGGGGAGGAGGAGGAACCAGTGATAGTCCCAAGCAATGGTGATGGCAGCCTCTCCATGGCCACTGCTACTGGCCTCCTCCCTTGGGCAGCTTGTAGCAGCTGCTGGAGGGTGGGTGAGTAGGAGGAGAGGCTGCCACTGATGAGGTCCAGCCCCACGTGACATGCCGGCCCTGAGGGGCAGGCAAAGCGCAGGGGCGTCCTGAATGGAAAGAAAGAGGGAAACTTTAGAGCTTTAAAGGTCAGCATTTATGTGTTGTTTAAATCCCTTTTGTGGCATTCTTAAGGGTACAGGAAGCCTCTCAGCACCTCCTCTGGACTTGGCAAACCTGTCTTAGAGACCTTGGTGGAAACGAGAGAGATGTGTAGCATCGTATTCCATTTCTGGAGAAACAGTCTTACGAGTATCTGAGAAAATGATCACAGACACGCCAAGCAAATAAAACATTCATTTACTTCTTAAGAAACAGCATGATAGAAAACCACATTCAGAACATAGTTCAAAACTTTAAAACATCCATTTGTCCATGGAGGGCCTCAGATCATTGCTACAAGCAAGCCATTTAATTTAGTTTATATCTCCCTTTATACCTATATACACTAAGAAATGTATACGGAGAGGATCGCAGCCAGTTTGGAGCCTCCAGAATATTTCTTGAGAGCTACATGGGTGTACCTATATTTGAGTTACCTAAATGCAAGGCAAGTAAAGTAAGATTGTAAGTAAACTGGACAGCACTTATGGCAAGCTTTTTTTAAAATAATAGTAATTAGTGATATTATAGTTCAAAGCAGTCATAAAAAGTTATGGGACTGAAAAGTCTTGTTTACATTGGAAGAAGATAAAGGAGATAATATGCAATAATGTATATCATGCATATAAAAACGTGCTGGCACATGCAGAAAAGCAAGAGAGAGGGAAATAACACCACAATGCCATTCATTCCCTCTGTATCCAGCTTCATATATTACACTGCTGTCCCTAATGGTTCTCCCACTGTTGGCCTAGACTTAAAAAAAGCAAAACGTTCACCTCTCCTGCCAATTCTCCCATTTTAAGCAAAACTGATTTTAAGGTTCCTCTAGTTTTGGAGTCTCCCCCATTAAGGTTTCTTTGCTGCAATCAGTTTCACCTCTCTTGCAGTTTTGTAAAACAAGGAACTGGAATTTGAAGTATGCTTTCCCAAGAGCTGAGTGCAAAACTGTCCATCTCCTCTTTGAACTTTGAAAGTCTTCAACTCATTTATGAGTTGGCTCCACTGCCCACTTACCTGGGAATAAACCTCCCAATGAACTTAAGAGGACTGAATCTGAGCAGATGTGTATAGGATTGTGCTGCAGTGCAGTTAATCTGAGCTACTAGGGAGGATACTAGAATCTAAGGCAGCCTTCATCAACCTGTTGCCCTCTAGATGTTTGTACTACAAACCCCTTCAGCCCCAGCCAGTGTGGAGTTGTGTTCCAAAATAAAATACCTGGAGGTCACCAGGATTAGGAAGGCTGATCTAAGGTCTTGCAAACAAAACTTGCAAGATCTTCGATATGAACTATCTATTGATTAGATATATCAAAGTTTCTTAATTTAGCATCTTACTTGGCACCTTGCTGGAGATGCTAGATCAAAATATATACAGCAGAATAATGCTTAAATCTACTGTTCAGCCTTTAAACATGAAAGCAAGATACATATTGATGTTTTTACCCTTGAGATTCATTTAAGAATATAATTTGGTGAATGAAAGTTATAATACACATTCCTTGCTTTTTGTGGCTTTATCATGGGGAAGAGCAGGGCCACGTGGTTGTGACTTCAGAATCTGGTAAAGATAATTTAAGCATTTTATTTTTGACAGGTTTGTATTCATGCAGAAAATAGGAGCACGGAATCATAGTATACAAGCCACACCTTCCAATGCACCATAAAGACTATACATCCATATTCCTTCCCCTTATGTACATGCAGTATTATGTATTCTTATCCCTTATATAGAAGGGACAAGGCTTTATACTTCCATCCCACCTATGACTGTGCACCATCTACTTTTCTTTCAGACATCTGCTACCGCTATTGACTTTAGCAAAGTACTGAGCCCACTGCTACCCAAAATATCCCAATGCAGTGGGTTGACAATTGGCCTTTATTGGATTGGATTTGTTGGTGTGCTATATATATCTATATCTGCTCTGCCAGCGATATATCCACTCATCTATATCTATATATATGCGACGGTGTGCCCTGCTTTGAATGATTTCATGTGGAGGAATCTGTCTTCTGCCCAAGTGTTATGAGATTTACATCTACATCTTCTTATCACCAAGGTAGAAGTACAAGCTAATATTAGCTCCACAACATGTTGTTTATATTAAATCCCCCATAAATGGATGAGGGGAGTGCTTGCTATTTTAGCCATTTAAATACACTTAACATGATTAATCTACGGAGTGCAGACCTGAGAGTTGTTAATCCTTCCTAGTTCCCATGGCCTCAATGGAATTTGGGGGGACACACGACTATGCACTTCACAAAAAGAACACCTGTGCTATCAGATACTCACTAGAATTTGAGGGGGACATCTCAGTAATTATGATTTTTGTCTGGCTTCACAATGGCTTTGATCCCTAAACCATTTGGAGTTTGGAGTGTATATGATTTCATTCTATTGTGGGTTTTTTCCATTTGTCTACAGACAGGCACAAATGTGCAATGTGGCATATATCACAGAATCCAACAACCTGGAAATGCCTACTTTGGTCCCCACCCCACCCCCAAGATCCTAGTCCTTGTGTTTGTGAAGAAAAGCTTTAAAATACATGAGAGATACCTGCTGAGATATCAGAAGTCAGACTTTGGCTGCTTAGATTTCACACCCCATGGATACCGTTTCTTGACTCCCGCCAATCTCAAACTTCTATACCATTTTCTACTTCCGTTTCTCCTGTTTTCTCTTTCTCTTCCCCTCTCATTTGATCGTTAACAATATTCCAGATTCTGGAAAGAAAATAATTACCTAAACTTGAAGCCCAATGCTACAAGTGTGTGTGCGTGTGTGTGATGGAGGCCTTTCGTTGCATTACCATTTTCCCATTTCCGTTCTTCATTTCCAACCTTCCTTGAAATTCATATAGTTCCTAGCCTTCCCCAACATATGGATAAAATGTTTGAGGGCAAGGGGGAAGCTGGGAAGAAGGCATTGTCCAGAGCAGACTTTTCCAGTCTAGTACCCAAATACATATTTATTTATTTATTACATTTATACCCTACTTTTCTATCCAAGGAGCCCAAGGTTCTCCCTTTCCCCATTTTATCCTCACAACAACCCTGTGAGGTAGGTTAGGTTGATAAATGGTGGCTGGCTCAGGGTTGCCCAGTGAGCTTCATGGCTGAGTCAGGATTTGAATCCTGATCTCCCAGCACTCTAACCACTACACTCTCTTTTGTATGTGCTAACTGGAGCTGATGGGAGTTGTCCTAAACGAGATTGGGGAAGGCTGCTGTGGACCATTCCTTCTTTACAACTTCCCCCTGCCTATAATCCTTCACTTTACCACATCTGTCCCTCTGCCTCCTCCATTCCTTCTTTATTTGATCCCTTCTGCCCTTCTCTTGTTGCTCCTTCAGACTCCTGCTTCCCACAGCCTTCTGTCTGCCCTTCCCCTCTGTGACATCAGGTCAGGTGTACACATGTTGGAACCAATGTGAGTTGACTGGAAAAATCCATACCAGCAATTGTGCATATTCTCACGAAGGCATGGAGAATATGCACAAATTGGCATGGTCAGCAGGGGGTTTGCACACTGCCCAATCAAAATATGGATAATCACTAACTGATGTTGAGGAATGTGAATTCATCACAGCTGTTTCATTTGTTGCCATACACATTTTATACGGTAACATTTTCTCCTCAGTGCATAATCACCAAGATGATAATATGTACAATGATAATATGTACAATAATATTGTCCTCTTGTGCACATTCCTCAGCTACATTCCCTGGAAACTATGTATGTTGACTAGGCAATGTGCAAAATCCCTAGTTTGTTTTTTTCTATTTTGTGCACATCCTTCATGTTGCCATATGAACATGCAGAGTCACCAAATTCCTTCCTTTAACTCAGGTCACTGCACTCATTTGTACTTTGTATCCTCAGTAGCATATTGTCATAGAAAAGGTAAATACGGTAAGTGTCCTGGTATGTAATTTTACACAAGACGATGAGATGAAATAATAAGCAGCAACACCATTGGCAGTTATTGGAGAATGAGCTGTCAGCGCTAGAAAAAGATGTATCATGAATGATATCCAAAATAAAGCAACAAAATAAGAAGCAGGAGAGAAGAAATCTCAACATAGAATTCAAGTAATTTTAATATGCAATGCAAGCAACAAAAATAAATTATGATATAGAAGGCACAGCTATGATACAAGAAGAGATATGTCATATGGATATATGAGACTGAGGAATTGTGTGTTGTATTCAACTAAGTCATACTCAGAGTAGAGCCATTGGAATAAATGCACTGAAGTTAATCAAGAGCATTGATTTCAGTGGGTCTATTATCTGAATATATCTTAGATGCAAGAATATTATTATTTTTATTATTAACAGAGCATCTAAAGTAAGTGCTATCATTCTCTTCTGTATACTGGAGTATCATAATCGAAACAGCCCCTTTGCCTAGGTATTCTACTGCAAACATTTCCACTGAAGATGTGACTGGTCTGGGAAAGATGCTCCTGTCTTGCAAGCAACAACAAAAGAAAATAAAAGAAGATGGTCCCAGCTAAATGGGGCCTTCTTTATATACAATGGTGAGAAAGGATTTGAGCCATGGAGGGAATATTTGCTCTCATTTTGGTTGACTTCGGTTTGAGTGCATAATGACTGACTAATTCAGCATGGTATCAAAGGGCCAGCACCATGGGAACTCATTTCTGCTAATGCAAAACATGTTGCAACATTAAATGAACATTCAGATTCGTAAGGTCATTGTGTACTTTCTTTTCTATCTAGAGAAATTTTGGCACATATACTCGAACAGGGTCATCATACTATACCATTGCTTCAAAAGCAGCATTTGGGTCACATTCTGTCTTGAGATAGATCATGAGCACACTCGGTAACTTTTGTTGTTGTTGTTACTGTTGTTTTGCATTTGATTCACCTAGTGATGTTAGAGGGAAATGCCTCATCCAGGACTGGAGCAAGATCATCATTAAAAGCATCAGTCATTTATGCAGGGAAATGGATAGGGAAGCAGAAAGCTCAAAAGCTGATGATCACATTACTGAGACTTGCTTCTCAGTGGGATTTCCAGTCCAGGAAACAAGTGTGCAGCACCCATTTGCATGCAGAGAAATCCACTGTAAGCACAGAAGAAAATGTTCACAGCCTTAGCTGGACTGGGGCACTGCCTTTCAACATTACCCAAACCAGGAGAATCTTTCTTTTGGCGTATATCTATATTCTAAAATAAAACAAGTATTTTCATCCAACTCAAATAGACTGAATCTGTGGGCAAGCATGTCGTTATACATTGCACACATCCATTCAAGGGACCAAGTGGCAAGGTGTCAAGAGCTTATAATATTAAGTTCATTAAAATCCACATTCTTCTGGTAAGAGATTAGGAGGTGCATCCGCAGCAGTGTCTTCATGGGGTTTCTGTCTCCGATGACACCAGTCTCTTACCTCATTCTGATACATGTGAGAAATTGGCATTTGCAGAGCGTGGATCTTTAGCATCACTCCTGAAACATAAGAAACATGTGGCACCATGTCACAGTAATTCTATAACAATCCTTTGCCAAACTACTCTACAATATGAAGAGTAAATTTGATTGTTCCAGTGCAGAATCCCAAACTTAACAAAAAACTATGTTATTTTGATGTTATCCTCTTTTTGGGGGGGTAATCCATTCCCATCATAGGGACGCAGGTGGCGCTGTGGTGTAAACCTGAGCCTTGGGCTTGCCGATCAGAAGGTCGGTGGTTCGAATCCCCATGGCGGGGTGAGTTCCCATTGCTCGGTCCCAGCTCTCGGTCCCAGTTAGAAAGCACACAGTGCAAATAGATAAATAGGTACCACTCTGGCAGGAAGGTAAACAGCATTTCCATACGCTGCTCTGGTTTCCTATGGAACATACAGCCTCAGCTACCTGAAACCCACTATGTAATATAAATTGGGGGGGAATAACTTTCTGCCACTCTCACCATATGGCCTGTTTTAACATGGAGCTGCAACACTCTATATCCTCCACTCTACAATCCCTACTTCCTTTGTAGATTTGGAAAATGGAGCAAGAACTGGACACCAAGTAATGCAGTATATCTCCAGAACTCTCACCAGGACATTTCTTCTCTTTCATCAAAATCAAAGGAAAGAGATGATTCTGATGACAAGGCCTCCAAACTGATTTTTAAAATTATTATTACTATATTTATTAACCAGCCTTCACCAGCAGGTCCTGGGGCAGGATACAACAATTTAAAAATTCAGAATGAATAGCGATTAAAATGCATTACATGGGTTGAAAGCATATCTACAGATTTTCACATGTGAAGCCATGAGACAACTTCAGCAATGCACCCAACTTGAAATTCAGCAACCATCAAGCAGAGGTTTGAATTGTGGCATAATTATAAAAGTGCAGTACTGTAATCTAAATTGGTCTGAAGCAATTACATGATCTAAGACACATTTTCTACACATTCCTTTGCAGCACATTTTGCCTTGTGTGAAGCTGCCCATAACCTGCCAAACTCTGTGTGAATACTGTGTGCATACTCAGTTCATTTCATTGAGGGATTGGGCCTTTCATATTCCTGCTAACTTCTCATAAATTGGTAACACTATTTCTTATAGCAGAGTGACATTGTCACCCCCCCACAAAAAAATCCATGTATGCCAGCTTTGTGTAAACAGAGAAAGTGTTATATTAACAAGATGTACATTATTAAATACTTTATTGCAGATGTATATTTTATCATAGCACTGCCAGAAAACTAACTCCTGCAGCTATCATATAAATTGCTGCAAAATGTAGGTATATTGCTGGTTCTCACAATACTTTACCAAAGGTATGTGCTGTGCTTGGCAACCGAAAGGATTGTGTGAATGGGGCCTTTATTGTGGCTGAAATTCCTTGCTCCTCATAAATCATTCTGTGACTTTGCAATCTTGTTGTGACTTTTGTCTATTCCTTAGACTAATTTATTCCTTAGGCTTCCTCATTCATGCATTTTTCCCCTTTCACATTTAAAGAAAAACTGCTTATGCAGTAAAGTTTATTTCTGAATAACTTTCCCTTATTTGCATCGCAAGATAACTTATTGTGCCTCCTTTGCGCTATATATATATATATATATATATATATATATATATATATATAATTATTTATGTGTCCTTTTTTGCTATAATTTATTTAATTTAGGGATCACCAACAGTCCTAAATTCCCTTATCCTTTATTCATCCATATGACTGTACTTTATTATTTTATTTGCCTTTTACAATATCTATTATGAACATTTTTGAAAATTTAGATTTTGATAAATAAGATTTTGATAAATAAATATATTCCTATTTTATATAACAGTGCTTTGCACTTAATGTTCATTTAAAATAAATAAATAAATTATGTAACAATAACAATATAGTGTTCATCCACACAATCTATATTACAGTCACTCACACCCACATATGCATGCATGCATACATACATACATACGTACATGGGACAAGCGCAGGTGGCGCTGTGGTCTAAAGCACTGAGCCTCTTGGGCTTGCTGATTGGAAGGTTGGCAGTTCAAATCCACGAGATGGGGTGAGCTCCCGTTGCTCTGTTCCAGCTTCTGCCAACCTAGCAGTTCGAAAGCACACCAGTGCAAGTAGATAAATAGGGACCGCTCCGGCGGGAAGGTAAACGCCGTTTCCGTGTGCTGCTCTGGTTCGCCAGAAGTGGCTTAGTCATGCTGGCCACATGACCCAGAAGCTGTCTGCGGACAAATGCCGGCTCCCTCGGCCTATAGAGCAAGATGAGCGCGCAACCCCAGAGTCGGTCACGACTGGACCTAATGGTCACGGTTCCTTTACAGTTTATCCTTATGTCTGTTCTACCCAGTTCTCTTTTAATATAGATTACTATTGGAACCCACTTAGCTATTTCCTCTCTAATAATTTTATGAGGGTACATCATTGCAATTAATCTTGTTTGTAATTGCTTCCAGACCTTTCTTAGTTAAGGGAACAGTCATTTTGGTCTATTTTATCCCTTCATTACCACTACATTTTTTGCGTAGTTTGTGTGTGTGTGTGTGTGTGTGTGTGTGTGTGTGTGTGTGTGTGTATTTAACTGGGTTTCCTTTCTGCATTACCATTTGTGCACTGATGAGGGATGCTTATCATGGAGAAACACCTTTCTACACAGTTTTGGGCCATTTTTGTCTTCACGGGATCATAAGCTATTTACCTCCTCAGACTGACTTGATCTTGGAAGGCCAGTCCAAATATTTGTGCTACTTTCTGTTTTCTCCTATACCAGTGTTGTTTTGGTTACAAAACAAGAGTCATACAAGAAATTGAAGTTAAAAAAAAAAAAATGTTAGTGACACTCTGCCCTCTGCTGGCTGAAATGTTTTTTCCTTCCACCTGCTGCTTCTGATCATGGTTACCTTCCAATCTACAACCACAAAATGTGGCAGTATATCTTGGGAGAAGTAGTGAGCCCTTGCCAAGCTGAAGCCAAACAGAGTGAATCTGTCAAATTATTTATTGTATAAGACTCTACCTTCATCAAGGTTTTGCTTACCCTGTTACTCGCTTTGTGGTATATAGGTGCTAAGCAGTGAAGGAAATATAGCCTGGAGAATTTACAAATATCTATCAGAAAGGCCTCTTAGAATTATGCATATTGTCTAAAGAATGTACAAGATGCAGTTGAGATATGCAAAGCCCCCAGGGCCTATTGGAGATTATGCATATTGACTGGAGAATGTACAAAATGTTCTTGAGGTATGCACATTTCCCAAGGCCTGCTGGAGAATATGTATATTGACTGGGAATAGTGCACAATTCCCTCTTTCATTGATAGATTATGAACACATATTCCATGAGGTGCGGTGAATGTGCACAATGCCCAGCTATTATGCACATCAGCCACTAAGCACACATTACCTCTAATAATGGTTGTGTTCTATTTTAATATTTCTTTCATAGGAGCATGCTATAAAACCATGGAAGAGGCGTTCTCACATCATTTGGTCCTGGTCAGTCCAAATACTAAGCACTATCAACATTTAGTGATAACTGATTTCAGCTATGAGTTAAATTGTATCTCTATCCTGAGTCTTTAGGGACAAACTGCATGGAAAAGAAATCTAAACTAACTAAGTACATTACTGGAGGAGAGCAGGTGCCTGCTGTTATCTTCGTCTCCTGTCTTCCTCTCTCCCTCCTCTCTCCCTTGTGTGAAACGAATGGAGGGGAAGAAGACATCAGAACCTGCTCTCTCATTGTAGGCCCAAATGCCCTGTGGGAAGGAACTTGGCAGGCAGATTTTGAAATGGACTTATAGCCATTTTTATTGTTGTATTTTGACTTTACTCATAAGCCTCCTTAAAGGCAGGATATAAATGACTGGAATAAATACAATAAATAAATAGTTCACTTGGTGTTAGACCGTGGCACCTCTTTCCATCTGCCGAGATGTATGCAGTGGGGCATCTAAACATTAACTATGTATGAGGAGATAGCCAGGAGTGAAGTGGCAAAACTAGTGCTATAGCTGTGGAGGGATTGAATTATTGATATGAAAGCTTGGCTTGCTTGCTTTTTCCTTTTTTTAAAAAAAAAACACTTCCCTCTTTGCTTTTGAATAATACATTAAATTCTGTGCCAGTAATGATCATTTTCTTAATATGCTGTGAGAAAGAATGAGGGCAACCACCACCAAAGCTTTCTCTACACAAAGACGTTGGATTGGCAGCTCAATCTTGCGAGTTGCTGCACCAGCAAAGATGCAGATAAAATGAGGACCCAACAACTGCTGTACCAGCCTATAAGAAAGGCAGTCAGTGCTTTGCAGTAGTTACTGTGCTAGGCTAGCACTAGGGTTCAAATCCCCACAGAGCCACAACGAAGTTTGCTAGGTGACCTGGGGCCAGTCACTGCCTCTAAGCTGCACCTACCCCACAGGGTTGTTGTGAAGATAAAACAGGGAGGAGGAAGATTATATGTGCAACCTTAAGCTCCTTGGAAGAAAGGTGGGGTATAAATGTCATTAATAAATGTGACCCGTTGGGATGCACTTGCTCTGCAAGCCACAAGAATGTTTCCTAGGTGGCTCTTGAACCCTCATTCCAAGGAGGCTTTTGTGCTCTCTCTGGACATCCTACCCAACAAGCTGTGTTGTGTGGACTCTCCTTCCTTACCTTCATGCAGTGTGCTCCAGACTGGTGGCTGCTAGCAGCATAAGGAAATCAAAACAGCTGCATGCCTGGGACTGACAGTAGCAGAGTGGTCATGGACTGAGCCAAGTGGGGCTGATGGCACAGGCAGTGCTGTGGCATGATATTTCGTTTTGTGTGTGTGTTGGTGCAGGGGTGTGTGCTAAAGGCATGCTCCCAACATTATTCGTTTCTGTTTGTTCCTTCCAAGCACAGTTTTTCATTGGTTGACTTTGGTGGCATAGTCACTGCCACATTTGCACTGATTTTGTCTTAAATGGCTGTGTGTTTCCCCCCTCCCTGAATAGGTACTGATGTCCATACACCAGCATAGTGATGCCACCCCTGCTGCAATTGGTGTATACAGGATTGCTCTGCTAATGAATGATTTTAGAGTGTTGTTTGTGTTGTACTTTTGTATTGTTTTATTGTTGTTAGCCGCCCTGAGCCCGGCTTCGGCTGGGGAGGGCGGGATATAAATAAAAATTATTATTATTATTATTATTATTATTATTATTATTATGGCATTATTTCAACTCAGCTAAGCCTCAGGTTACTTCTTAACTTTTACATCTCCATCCTTTCTCTCTTGCAGCCTCATTTTTGTTCTGGAACCCATCGTGTCCCAACATTTCCCCTCATCCTTCTTTGCAATTATTGAAATACTGATCTACCCTGTGCCTTCTTTTCTGATCATTTGGCCTCTGGTCTCTTGCTCTCCTTCTGCCCCCACCCGGGTGTTGTTGTTTAGATTGTATACCTGTGGGCACGGTCCTTTAAAAAATAAAAATAATTACTCTACATATACTTTATCTCCTGTGTATTTTGGAAAGTTGTTTGTCTCTTTGTCTGTTCTCTACACTTTTGGACACCTCTTAAGATATTGTAACCTAATTTTTCATGAAGGGTCCTGAGATCAAGAATCTGGTTTTTGTCTGTGTGTTTCCCACAGCCCTGCCTACCCCAAACCCCATCTCATCTTGCTTTGTATCCAGCCCAGCATTCAGTCTGAACCTTGCCTTGCCTTGTGTCTAGCCGGACTGGCTCCAGGTCACCTAAGGAGCTTCATGAGTGAGGATTTCAATCTGGCTCTCCAAATTCCCAGTCCAACACTCTAACCACCACAGATTTCTGACTGAAACTACATAGAAGATATAACACTGAATCTGATTTGGCCATGCTGGCTGTCAGTACACTTCTAGACCCAGTGCATTGTGGAACAGCTTCCACCTTGGGAACCTTGCCAGACCTTTAAATCGTAACCAGAAGCCCTCTTCTGAGCACCTCCTCCTGTAAAAGTTCAGAGGGTTGTGCCAAGTCAAAGGGCCTTTTCCACACTGGCTCCCCATCTAAGGGATGTTCTCCCTAAAGAGGCCTGTCTGGAAGCAACTTGGACATCATTTCACTGCTGGGTTTAAACTTTTCTTTACTCCCAGGCATTTGAGTGTTGGTGTTTTATTGTTGCTTCTTGGGGATCATCTTTGTTTGAAAGTTTATTTTTTGGCCAAAAAAAATCAATTCTCACAGTGGTTTAATTATCCTTTCTTCTTCTCAGGGAACCTTACACAATATAGTTCTGTGTAGGGAACAGGGGTCTCTTAATAACGCTTGGCACCTTTAACAAACTACAGTTCCCAGAATTCACTGGAGGAAAATATGACTGTTAAATGGTATGATGTTGCTTTAATTGTATAGTGCATATGGGGTGTTGGTCATGTTTATTAACTTCAGGGAATCTGCTCTGAGGAGGACTAGCACTGAATACCACCCATACATACATACAGTCATACCTCGGGATAAATACGCTTCAGGTTGAGTGCTTTCAGGTTTCGCCGCTCGCACATGCGCAGACGGTGAAAATGATGTCACGCACATGCACGGAAGCGGCGAAACGCGAAACGCAACCCGCGCAGACGCGTCTTATGTTCTGTTCAGGATGCGAACAGGGCTCCGGAACAGATCCCGTTCGCATCCCGAGGTACCACTGTAATGAGCTTAGATGGTCTACTGGTCTGACTCAGAATAAGGCAGCTTCCTAAGTTCTACAGAGTACCAAAAATAAATAAACAGCAACGAGAGAAGGGAGAGATCACGGCGTACAGTAGATTTGCTTGCCAAAGAGCAGCTGCTAAGAAAGCCACAAAAGGGGAAAGCAGACCAGGGATTCAGTACCAAATTACTACAAAAAGGAATGTTGGGGAAAGAAGCAAATGCCCTCCCAAATTAAAGGAGGGGTGTCAGGAGCACAAAAGGAGCATTAATGGAAGAGTCTCAGAAAACACAGAGGGCAAAATGAAGAAAACAGACAAGGAGGCATAGAGAAGGGGGAAAATAAATGGAGCCAATTCAAGCAGCAAAGTCAAATAACAGGAAGCCAAGAGAAAAGGGGAGATCCCCAAACAGAACACCTGCCTGGCCTGTAGCAGATCCAGTTTGAGCCTTAACACCACTAGCATTTTATCATGAATGTAGCATTTAGTTGGGCTTTTAAATTTGGGCGTGGGAGAAAGATTCTGAATGGCATCCATTTATTTACTGCTGCAATACATTGCAATAATATTTGGGACTTCTGGATTGATGTCCAGGGGGGAATTTCTGAAAGGGGGCACTTTGTCCTGGATCTTAGGCAAGTCAATCAAAAAATCGCAAGTTTTTTGGCGTTTTGGGGGGGGAAAGAAAGAAAGAAAGAAAGAAAGAAAGAAAGAAAGAAAGAAAGAAAGAAGCTCAACAGCTTTGGGGATTGTCTAAAAAAAGCATCAAACACTAAAAACTTCCTGATACAGAGCTGCCTTCAGATGTCTTCTAAAAGTTGTGTAGTTCTTAATCTCCTTGACATCTGAAGGGAGGGTGTTCCACAGGGAGGGAGCCACTACCAAGAAGGCCCTCTGCCTGGTTCCCTGAAACTTCACTTCTCGCAGTGAGGGAACTACCAGAAGACCTTCAGAGGAGGACCTCAGTGTCCGGGCTGGACAATGGGGATGGAGATGCTCCTTCAGATATTCTGATATTATCTATCATTTCTCTGGTGGCCTTCTTCTCAAATTAAGAATGCCCCATCCACCCAAAAGAGTGGGCACGATCCAGCCAAAGTAATGCACTTCTACATCCCATTTAGTCCAATGGGATAGACTTTAATGTGCACTTACCTGTCCCACCAAAATCTATTGTGGCTTATAATCATTCTTTATTATGCCTGCAGTGGGCACAGCAAACAAACAAACAAACAAACAAAAAGCAGTAATAGCACTGTAATCTGCATGCTGTTTGAGAAGGCTTGTCTTGTCCTAACTGAATTCACAGGGTGGTCTGTCTACTTGGGATGATTTTCTTCAACTTTAGAAAGCTTAATCCAATTGCCGTGCAATTAGTACTGCAGTTCTGTGGGCTTCTTTTCCACTAAAAGTTTTGGAAGAGCATTAGGATTGATTCACATGACCTAGTTACAAAAAAGCTGATGGGCAGAAGGGCTTTGGCTGCTCTAGTAGCACCAAGCAGTTTCCACTGAAACCTCTGCTAAAATAGGTTGAAAATGCTATCTTTTCACAGAGGTTTCAATGGAATCTGCCTGGTGCTGTTGGAGCAACAAAGCCCTTGTACTGCAGTTCCCAAATGCCCAGCAACCAGCTAGCTGCCAGGTCATGGGGAAGCACTGCACACTGGCCCCATCCCCATGGGCCAACTTTGACAGGTAGGCAGGGCAAATCACCTGGTGTCATTATGGCATCAGATGATTGACAGGTGGGTTCTTCTGTCCACCTCTCAAAGTTGGCCTGTGGGGATCAGGCCAGATAAAGATCTGATCTGTCAGGCTAAAAAGGTTCCCCACCCCGACCTAGTATGTAAGGAAGTCATTATCTTTATTGACATTTTACCCATCATAATCAGAATTGTAGAGCAAGAAGGGACTCTGAGGGTCATCTAATCCTCCCCTCTGCAATGCAGGAATCTTTTTGCCCAATGTGGGGCTCAAACCCACAACCCTGAGCTTAAGAGTCTCCTGCTCTACCAACTGAGCTATCCCAGGGGAAATAGTATGAAGTACTCAGATGGCCATTTCAAGCTCTGATCCCTGATGACCCTCTGCTGACCTGGCTAGTGTCAAAAAGTCACTTTGCTTGCCAAGTGTCTGAGCTCATGGTCTAACACTGAGATGACAGCATCATAAGTTCTGTGAGGTCAATGAGACTTCCTAATTAGCACACCTAGGATTAGGGATGGGGGAGAATGTTATTTCCATTTGCAAACAAACTGGACTCATCTTCACCTCCAAGACTAATAGACAGCTTGGAACAGTATTACACTTTCAATTTTGCAGTTCTCTGAATTTCGCATTATAGGAATGCATGTAAATACATTTTAAAATATGCCTTTCGGGGGGAAATGCATTTAGAAATATAGGTTAAAATAAATATTCAACTATGTATTTTTAAGTAAGCATTTAAATCTGTATTTAAATCTTAACTTTTGCCCAGATTTTTATTTTAATTACGGATTAATGAGATAACAGAACACATGCAATGTTGACACGGAGTGAAACAGACACACTCTGCCATCCCTATACTCTTTAGGCTCCCTCACTTCACACATAGTTCACTGTGCCTGTAAAACTAGTGTCTGCAGACAGCAAATGAGTATGTCATACCAGTGCTTTTGCCAGGGAGCTGAGTTTGGTCATGGCAGCCTACCATGCATACAGATGGAGGAGAAATCAAACATTTGCCATGTAACGTATGACGAGACTCTGAAAAGGTTCAGAAGGAAAAAGAGAATGCACACCAGCTGATTTGCCTTCTGCACTCTGGAATCTACATTAATAGTCTTCACAAGATAATTCAACTAACGTAAAACCAGCTACCCAGATTCCTTCCCTGCCTCCTTTTTGTCCCCACTTCATTTCTTAATCATACTGCATCCTATTCGATATGGTTTCTAAATGTAAACCCAGTTATGGAAGTATTTGTCACGGGGAAATATTTAATTGACAGGCTTTGAAGAGGCAAACCGCCTGTACATTTTATCTTAGGGTATTCTCCACTTCGCCTATTTTAATATAACAAGAATAGTATTGTGATCTCTGCATCCTCATCGCTTGGACAATACAACTGCACACAGTTTACAATTTACCGTTTCTTTTTTTAAAAAAAAAATCTATTCATAAGCTATAAAAAGAAAGAAAATAAAAAGAGTATATAAAGCAGATCCTGACTTCAGATTTGCAATAATCATTCACACCCTTGATCTACAGCAGGCTAGCTAGGAATATGCTTTAGTGCTCTCCAGCATTGCCAGAGCATCGCAAGCCAACCCTGTAAGCCTGTATCCATGGAAACGTCCTACTGAAATAAGAGGCATGATAGCAAATCAATCGTTTTATTTTGAGAAAGGACTATAACAATGTCTCCGAATGTCTTATACAGCCCATGTCCAAAAAGCCTACATGTATTTAATTAAAGCAGGGGGCAGGGGAGATTGCTCTTTAAGACTAGTTGAGGCTAAATATTATTTGCTGTGACAATCAGCGAACAAGTCAGATGCTGACAGTACAGTGAAACAAAGCCAAAGCTGGAAGGAGCAATGCTTAATGAAGTATAAAATTGTTTAATTTAGCATCTATTTTTTTCCTTTCTGGGCACATGCTAGATGACGCTCAAAGCATGCCTGCGGAGTCTGGGGCGCATCACCAATCGGATACTGGTTATCTAGTTAGGAACCAGTATCTGGTCTTTCTGGTAGCAAATTAGTATCCAGTACAGTGGTACCTCAGGTTAAGAACTTAATTTGTTCTGGAGGTCCATTCTTAACCTGAAACTGTTCTTAACTTTAGCTAATGGGGCCTCCTGCTGCCGCTGCGCCCCTGGAGCACAATTTCTGTTCTCAACCTGAACCAAAGTTCTTAACCCGAGGTACTATTTCTGGGTTAGCAGAGTCTGTAACATGAAGCATCTGTAACCTGAAGCGTCTGTAACCCGAGGTACCACTGTATCATGACTCTTGCCCATGCAATGATGCAGTCTCCATCAGATGCCATTTCAGAGCCATGTTGCCAGTTTTTGACTGACCCCTGCTCCTGTGTCTTCAGCAGCAGTTTGATGTCCAGGAATGCAAAGCAGCTGTGATTCCTGCATTGCAGGGGGTTGGACTAGATGACTCTTTAGGCGCCTTCCAATGCTACAATTCTAGCATTCTGTTATTTTTATTTCTGCTGACTGAGCTGCTTTTAAAATCGCAAGAGAATAACAGGCCAGTTTTCCCCCTGATTACTTGATAACCCTACTCGGAACATGCTGTTTAACTGCAAGTCTTAAGATTTGGGGATGCTTTTAAAAGCTGAAATATGCATAATTTCTCTTAGTAGTAACATATAGGGAAGAAAAGTGGATCTGTGAAGAGATGCTATTTTTTTTTAATGCCAGTTATCTAGCCACCAAATATGAATACCCCTTATTAGGACAAAGGTTTATGCATATAATCTCATGAAGAAGCCTGAGTACTTTTGCTGTGAATAAAGTTGATTTTAGATTATGGATTCTGTAAATGCCTTTTCTGAGAGCTTCATTAAAAATCAGTGATATCATCTTTGCCTTGAGGTATTTCCGATGCTGTAGGCTGGAATAACAGCCTCATGTAAGTTCCGAGATATGGTCTACCTTCCTCCCACTTCCAATATGAAAGAAATCTCAAGCTTTTCTAAAAAGAGAACAGAAGTGCCAGACACACCTCACAACGATCTTATAGATCTGCTCTTGAGAAATATTGTCAGTGGTACACAGGTAACTGCTGCCACCATCTAAATAGGACCTTCTTCTCCCACCAGTAGAAACATAAATAATAATTTATGATTGCATAGATCTGATCAGATCATAAGGACAATGATCTCATCTGTTGTTTACAAAAGGTTTCATGAAATGATGCATTTCAGCCAAATTACCATGCAATCGTACACATTAATAGCTCCTAACTGCTGAGTCAGCTCAAATAAGCCATCTCACATACTACTTTTCCCTAGCAAAAATTATCTTTTCTAACATATAAATGGCATCACACATAGGTTCTGGGGCAGTTACACAGAACTAGGAATCACCGCATATACAGATTCCTTGATCTGTGTATTTGGAGTATCAAAAATACACTGATATTAATATTTAAAAACAACAACAACAATAATCTTATAGTTTAATCTTCATAGTGAAAAATGTAACATAGGAAGCAATCCCAAAGGCATGTTAAAATGTGGGTTGACTCTATGTGTGGTGGGCCAATAATAGAATCATGAATTTGGAAGGGACCCAAGGATCATCTAGTCCAACCCTGTGCAATACAGGAATCTCAGCTAAAGTATCCATATCAGATGGCCATTCAACCTCTGCTTAAAAACCTCCAAGGAAGTGGAGTTACGTTATAGCAAAGCAGCCTATATGTCCAGGTTCTGATTTTCTCTCTCAGATGTGTTTACAGAGAAGTAATAAAATAAGAACATCAAGACTTTTGTATGTAGTCAAGCAATAAATCAGGTGCATGCCAAAATCCAGCCCACACACCAAGACCTCCAATTCTGATACATATCTAAAATTATGCAAATAAACCTTAGCAGTACACCATTAAATTAATATCTAGAATAACCTGTCCATTCTTTTTCCAGAGAACAAAAGTCATGTCTTCCTTGGGAAGTTAACTATAGCATACAACTGTAATGACGTGTCTCTGGTCTGGCAGGTGTCTACGCTGACAACTCGTGGCATGCTACAGCTGCTAGTGAAACAACGTATTTGAAAATGCCCCAAGTCAGTTTGCGGTACAATCTCATAAAGCACTAGTATAGGGTACATTACCGCTTCTGACAGCTGTGTCTGCTTTGCTTCTGCTTTCTGCAACTACCAGAAAGTAACTCATGCCTAGAAAAGATTTGTTTCCTGCTAGGTCCACATAATTCAGCACTTGGTTTGCCTCAGCTTTAGTCCCTCTGGGTTTTCTCATGAAGGCCGTCCTCAACGTTATATCTAATCCTTTAATCCACCACCATACCTGCTTACCACATTATTGCTGTCTTGAGGGGCTATAGCAACAAAACCAGGACAAAAATAAAAGAGAACAGCCCGCTCCAGCCACTATTTTTATTGCATCTTCAGGACGATTGGTGCTCACTATGCTATTGGGGCGGTCACACACAATCCCACTGTTTGCATCTGAAAAACCTTTGGGGTGGTCACACTGCTTCATTTCCAATCAGTGCATTTCCTGTAGCCTTCTGCTGAAATCCTGTAATTTTATAAAGCACAGGTGTTCTGGTTTATTTTTGTCCCACTTTCATTGGGCTATACAGTCATACCTCGAGTTGAATGTGCTTCAGGTTGAACGCGTTCGAGTTGCGCTCCGCGGCAACCCAGAAGTAACGGAGCACGTTACTTCCAGGTTTCGCTGCTTGCACATGCGCAGACGCTCAAAATGACGTCACGCACATGCGTGGAAGCGGCGAAACGCGACCCGCACACGCGCAGATGCGCCGTCGCATCTTACGTTCTGTTCGGGATGCAAACAGGGCTTCGGAACGGATCCCGTTTGCATCCCGAGGTACCACTGTATAGCAATAATGTGGTAGCATTTGGAAAGCATCACAGAACAAACCAGAACGGGGGGAGGGGGGAATCACCATTAAAGCACTACTGTTGCGTCAAGGGCATGTTGCAGAATACACCTGCAATAAAACATTACTCTGGAGGGTATAAGGAGTAATGGGCTTTCAGGAGGAATTTATAGGATATGCCCTGGTTGGGAATGAAGCAATATGACCACCCTAACACTTATCCAGGCGTAAATATTGTTGAAAGTGGGGTTACATATAACTGCCCTAATAGCATCATGAGCATACATTATCATGGATAAGCAAATAATGGGATATCTGGACAGCCCTAATTCACCTCTGTTGGGTACACTGCCATTTTTAACACTGTATCTGACTTCCTGAGGACAAGCGCCCATGGCCCTTTCAGTCATGGATTCTACCAAACCATGCAGATGTCCTAGCTGCAGACCTATATTATTATTATTAATAATACCGCTCTATACCCAGAGGTCTCAAGGTGGCTCGCAGAAGAAAACCAGAACAGAAAACTACAAAATATATGTTCAAGATAAAAACAACAACCCCATAACCCCCCCAAAAAAAACATTTTAAAAGGGCATAGGATACATCCTATATACATCCTAAACAGTTATCCGTAACGTCTTTCTGCTTTTACTCCTATTCTAAATCCGGCACGTGTTTTCATGTTTTAAATGCAGATATCCCATTTGTTTACTGTGTCAATGTGTAAAATAAGAATAAATATATGTTGCTCCATAAGTAGCAAAATAAAAAATGAACAATTTATTTATGCCATGAGGTTTCTTGAACCTGTCATCATATATGACAGCAAGTGTGGGAAAGGTGGGTGTGGTTTTCTCAAAGTCACCTGGGGGGCCAGTCCCACCCGCTGGTTGTCCGCAGCAAACACAAGTCTCTCCCAGCCAGGTGACTAAGTAAGAAAAGGTTACAAAAGAGTGGCGTCTTTTTATGCAGCCAACAAATACCTTATGTCTGAGCATGCAGACTAGCAAAAATGTTTGGGATACCAGTTTTTCGGGGTTTACTTCACAAACTATATTTCCACATCTCTCAGTAATCAGAGGTAAATTAATCTAATCCTTGCTAGAAAGTTGCTAAAACTGGGGGTAGGATTTGGGGGGACATGTTGGAGGGTAAAAATATATGGACATTGTAAATAATAAGCCTTCAGAGCCTTTGTCTATGGCAAAATGAGTGGGCAGGAAGTACGGTAAGTGCCTTCCTAATGGGTCTCAATGCACTTAGGGTCTTCCTTCAAGGACTCACCTTATGACAGCAAGTCATCACGGGTCTTCTCCATAACTGCTCTCTCTTTGGTAGCATCCTCTAAAAGTGGAAGAGTGGACACCTTTGGCAGTACTTTGCACTGGAACGTTGAATAACCACGTAACGGTGTGCTGCTCGGTGGAACTTCTTGGTCTTGTGAATGTTTCTCCAGCAAACCGCTCCTCCTGCAGAAAGGCTGTGAAAAGCCACTAGTTGTGTCTGAGCAGATGGAACCAAAGAGTGGCAAAAATGTCGGCCTGCAAATGTGTGCCATGGTGGTAGAATTTTGAGCACTGAGTTCAAATCTGAAATCTTTGATATACGACAGGGCTTGATTATTCAACTGGGCATATTCAAAGGGTAGTTTGTTTTTTGCAACTGGACCCATACAGTTTAGGATACTTGTGTTTTTCTGATCTTCAAAACAAATGAGACCTTCCTTTTGATTTGCGAGAGATGTAAC
This sequence comes from Podarcis raffonei, assembly GCF_027172205.1. Lineage (NCBI taxonomy): Eukaryota > Metazoa > Chordata > Lepidosauria > Squamata > Lacertidae > Podarcis > Podarcis raffonei. The sequence continues at coordinate 60,861,843 of NC_070606.1, read as the reverse complement.
ACTAGCCCCAATATTTGACTCAATGTTACAGTGACTTGAAGGGTGGCTGGAAGAACCTTTTGGGCTTGGGGTTATACAGCTACATTCATTTTGTATTTGGTTTGTGAATTGAATTATAGCGTCTGTATCACTGCTCACTTCATTTCCGACGCCATCATCTTCCAAGTGATTACTTGCAGAGTCATGATTGATCTTTAGGGAAGCAACCTCAGTGACACAATCTTCCAAAAGCCTCATTACATTCGTGTCACTCTCCTTGGATGTCTGGCTGATCTGGCTTTGGGGATGACTGAGATTCAGTGGCTCAGTTGGCTTGTCACATTCAGCAGACCAGGTTTGATCCTTCATCTCATTTTCCTCTCCAGTCTCTAGAGAATCTGGAGAGGTTGCAGCAGTCATATAAGAAGAACATGATTCTGCATCATGGTTATCCATTACCAGTAGGTTATCATCAGTTGGGCAAATTGTCTCCAGATTCAAAACTTCTAGTGAAAGAGTTTCATTGCTAGGATCTGTGCATTCTTCTACGAGAGATATCTTCTCCATTAAAGAAGTGCTCATTAGGAGATCATCCCAACTCTCTGATCTCTGTGTGTCGCACGATATGCTGTTGTCTGTTGTGAGCCCAGATATTGCACTCCAATTTCTTTCCCTATCTTGAGAACTTTCTTGAGTTGAGCTGCACGAAGGAACATCACTTTGGCTTTGTTCTGTTCTGTCCGCTGAATATACCTCAGTTCCATTATTGCAGTCAGCTGGAGATGTCTCTGTGTTGTTTTTATTTTCCTCAAAAGCTGATTTACACATGTTTGGGCATGTGCTGAGACTGGTGGGCACTGGCTCACCATCTCTCTCCATCTGTGGGGGAGGGCTCTTGGGAAAGTCTTGGGGGGAAATCAAGCCTGGGTTTTTCCTCAGCCAGTTGATGATCCCCATGGTCAGGGAGAGCTCCGTATCACAGAGCTTAAGCAAGCATTCCTTCCCTTTCCATGTGCTGTGAAGGAATCCTTGGCTGATTATGTCAATGGCTGGTTGAGAAGCCATATTTTCTTCTGACCCTACATGAAAGCTGTAAATTGATAAAGGGATTTCAATGGCCTTTTCTGAAGTGCTTTCAGACATACATAGGTCATCATCTAGAACTGGGCTGATCTGAGCCTCATTGGGATCATAAAATAGTTCATAAAGGGCATCGCCACTATAACTGTCTCTTGGAAACCTACCTGGTACCCCAGGGGTCTGATCCTCCCTTATTTCATCATCTTGCCCAGGAGAAAATGAATCATAGTATCCTTCATCACTGGTTGACATAGACTCCTGGTTGTCACTCTTTGGGGTTCCTGTATCTATGGAACTCTCTTTGGAAGAGTCAGGGGAAGAAAGCAGATCAGTCACTGAGGCACTGGTCTCATTTCTAGACTTTCCCAGTTCACTACTGGGTATTTTCAGAAGCCTCCTATCAAACAGGGTCTTCTGATGCAGCTGCACTGATTTGTTGATGTTGTCCCAAAGTTTTGCAAAGTCTCCTGCTTCATTCTGGGCTGGGGATGCAAGCTGTTCCACTCCACCTTGAAAGGTTCCCAAAGCAGGACTATCTTTCTGTTGCGATTGCCTGAGCGAGATTTCTTTGCTAACCTCCAGTTCCATATTAGCTGAGCTCTCGTCTGCAAAGATCTCTCCGCACCCAGTGAGAGAATCAAAGCTCTTCAGGGAAGCAACATCTTCGCACAGAGCACTGGAGTACTCATAGGAGGACTCTGACAGCAGCTCGCCATCAGAAAATTCTTGTGCCAAACAGTCAGCAGAAAACGTTTCTCCGGCTTTGAAGAAATACTTGCCGAACCTGCCTGCCAGCTCTGACTTGCAGCCTGGAAATGGCAGCCTTTTTTGTTTCTCTGACAGCAAGGAAAGACTCTCTGGCTTGTTTTTTTTCATGTGAAATATATCCCGGAGGCCTTTTTTGGATCGCTTCAGGGAAATCCTCTTCCTTGGGATACTTTTTGCAACCGCTGGCACAAAGGGCACCTGTGGCACAAAGTTTCGGTAATCAATCATCTGCTGTGGGCTGTTCAAGAAGTGGCTCGAATTGCCCACCGATTCTTTCTTGCTGCTAGAATTCTGTGCATTCCCAATTCCAGAAAAGCTGGCACTGTTGATCATCCGCCCTTTACTTCTCCCAGGAGCTGCAACACCTTCCTCCGAGATCTTGTTATTGTAGCTGCAGTGTTCAGTTTTGTCCACACCTCCCAGAACACAGTCGTGGGTTTTACTTTTCCGTACAGGTTTGTAGAAGGATTCTGGGAGCAACAGGATGCTCTCACTAGATCCAGTCTTGATTGAGCTGTTGGAAATGCTGTCGCTTCTATCTGCAGAAAAACTTGCTTTTTGGATTTCAACTGCAGGGTGGCTCCTTTCTCTTATGTCTGTTCCTACATTGCCCTTTTCCCCAGGACTCAAGCTCACTAAAGGTAATTTCTCATGGGTCAGCTGCATGCTGGATTTTATAAAGGTTTTTCCTCTTTTGAACTCCATGTTGTCTCATCACATCTGGATCTACAATCAAAACAAAGAGTAAACTTAAGGAGTACCTCCAGGATTCACTTGGTAGCAAGCAACCACCAAAAAAAAAATGCTTCTGGGAGACTTTGTCTAAAATCAGGATTTTAAAAGCTAATAATAATAATAATAATTTTATTATTTATACCCACCCAAGTCAAGAAGCAAAGGCTTAAAATATCCTAAGCAAAACTAACACATCTAGATTTATTCAAGTTCTTGCTTCCATGTTCCCTCTAAAATGACAATAAGTGGTTAGGCACTTAGTAGCTGACTTAGCAGTGTCTGTTCAAATAATGTTTCCTGATCCAATCAGGATGTTCAAAGTGGGTTGTGGCAACATCAGGAAGTAACTCCTCTTGCCTTCTTAGGAATGTGCTGTGCACTTTGAATATCCTGGTTCTAGAAGGATAGTACTGTGCTGCAGAACTGGTTTAGTCCTTGGTGCAAGACATTTCCACCTGCTGTGTTGTGCTTGAAGAATGGTTGTTTGGTCAATAGCAACTTGAATGTATTTTGTTTTTCAAAATTTAGATTAACTTGATGACCTGGCCCTTAATCTTCCTGTTCCATCATGACTCTTTCAAGATTAGACTGTTACTATAATCTGAAAATAGCAGATTGCTCCACTGAAGTCAATAAAGCATCATAGTTTTTAGAAAAATTGTTGACACTAATTTTTTTTTATACTAAATTTATAATTTTCCCACTACAAATAACAATCATAGCTTGCTTTCCATTGCTCTCACATTCTGCTGTCATCTTTCATCAAGCCACAGCTTTATTTCTAACTGTTATATAAATAATTGCAGCCACAGTATATGGATATTCACCATTTGCAAACTGAGCCATATGACCATTTTTGACATAGTGAAGTTATTCCAGATTTTCACTGACCTTTTGAATATTCCAGCATCTGGTGAGTTTGTATGCTATATATCATATGATGGAAAACATTGGGATCTTTCTAAGTTATCCTCAAAGTAGACCCATTGAAATCAATGGACATGTTAGTCCTAACTCAATGGATTGTCTCTGAGTATGACCCCATTGCGGGGAAACTAGCTAGGCTGTGTAAGTTTCTATCCTGGGGTTTGTCAGACCACTATTCATCATACCAAAATAATGAGGAAATTTGTAACTGTGCCAAAAATAATTGTATGAATCAATCCAAGTCTCCTTAAAGTAAAGGGCAATATATTAGCTAAAATACAGCACTTTGACTTAACTGGAGTGCAGATCAACCTACTTTATTGTCAGGATACAGAGAAGCACAATATGTTGTCATTTTTATTTTATTTTTAAAAGATTTAACTTATCAAAGAATCAAACAAATGCTTTATGCTTTACAGTGTATCCTAGATTTATTGAATTAAAGCTGCAGTCTTTAAGACCCATTTAACTTAATTTGGACTTACTTTTAAGTAGACAGGTATAGTGTTGCATTAAAAATGGCCCATTTGAGATCTGCCATTGGATTTTTATATGTATTGTTATTCAGGAGCTGGACTTATATCTAGAATCTCAGATTACTTTTCTGCTTTTTGATGCTTGGTTATAAGGATTAGGGGGGAAACAGGTTTAATCATCATTGAAAAAAGGACTGTAGTTTTCATTCCTTTTTTCTAAAGTTTCTTTTCAAATTGTGCATTTGTCACTGTCACAATTTAATTAAAAGATTTAATCATTATCTCTCACATAGTGTGCTTTAATGGCAATTTATTAAAGACATTATTCATTGAGATTGTTGCCTATTCTATTTGTTGTTATGGTTTTTTTAAAAAAACAGCTAAGATGAAAATGGCTTGAGAGTATTTACATATTTTTATTCTCTATTTTAATTCTCACATTCTAAATGCAATGCATATAGATATCACATTTTTTTTATTTTACAGTTTAATAACTGTATTTATTGATATTAAGGCTTATAGCCAATTTGACAAATTACTCTTTTATTTATTTAGAGTGTGATGCAAAGATTCATTTAAATAACTATTGATCATCTCACTGCTCAAACTGATTGCTCTAATAATAGCCTCTCCATTTCCCTTTGAAAGAAAAATTGAAAAAAGGTGACACAATGGATTTTTGTCAGACAAGAATGTTATTTGTGTGTTATTATCATCATTCTAAATAGAATAATGCAACATAGGCTCCCATCCTTAAAGCATCCTACATGCTTGGAGCACTGTTTTCTTTTTGTTTCATCAGCCCTCTTTATCATCTGCCTCTCTAGGGTAAAATAGCTTTCTAATTTGAATATCATTTTAGGTCAGTCTCTGATTTCCTCATGAATTGGCCAAAACATGTAAATCTCCACTGGGTGTTTTTTTTCAGGCTTAATATGCTCAGGAAATAAAAATTGCAAATCCTCTGAACATTTAAACTGTTTATATGTTTACAGTATTAAACCTATCTGTGTAGACCTTCGTTTTTTTCAGTAAAGTATGAATGAGAAATCTGTATCTTAAATTAAGCAAAGCCAACTGTTCATTTAAATGAAGGATGCTATGTAGCTGGAAAAGGCCTTAGTTATCACACATCTTCAGATTTGTGAGAATGAATTACCCAGCGGTATTGGGGGTATTACTCTTTCCCCCTTCTTTATTGTGCAGGGTACATACAGTAATATTTCCAGACAATCAGCACAATGGATAGCTCCCTGTGTCAATCCTCTGATCGAAGAAGAATTGCAATAATTACTCTTTCACAGCTAATGCAGAAATGGATGACTGGGGAAGAATAACAGCGCACAGGAATGCGGGCAAGAAATTAATTTGCTTCGCAAGATTTCCTTCATGCCAACAGTGTGCTACAATAGTTTATGCAGGTCTTCCTCGCCCCTCCTTGAGGCTGAGAGATCTCCCCCCCCCTTCTTCTTCACACCTTATGGAATAACTGCATGGCAGCCAGCACAGTAAGCTAACCAATCACTAGCCTACCTCCAGAGGGGAGAGAGAGGAGAGAGCTCAACAACAACAACAAAAATCTTTGCAGTATACCTGAGAGGAAATCAGCATTTCATTTCTGGCTGTATTTGGCAGCCCGCTGTATTAGCCCGCAAAGCTTCCACCCTGCCAGATCTCATCACCTTTGCTGTTCAGTGCCTACACAAAGAATGAATATGCACATTAAGGTCCGGCATCAGAAAGAAGAGCAAAGAAGAAGCAACTAGCCCAAAATAATCACATACACACACTGCCACTGGGACAAAGAAAAACAAACACACCACACCCTTGCACCAAAAAACCTAGTAAAAAGCCAAGGAAACAAAAGATCCTACTCACCGTGTTTTACCATACCAAAAGCAGAAATCTTTGCAATTATATTCTTGTTGCTGAGGCTGCTAAGTGTTTTATGCAAAAGCTCCTGTAATGCATGTGAGACTCTAAGGGGCTGGTTGCTTCTCTTTGCTTCTTTGCTCCTCCTCCTCCTCCTCTCTCTCTCTCCCTCCCTCCCTCTCCTCCTCTTGCCCAGCTTTGAAATATTCCCAGGTATTTGATATCACACCCTGCATGGACTTCAGGTTTTCACATGTAGCCAATTTTAGAACAGAGAGGATTCTTTCAGCCATCTGTAAACACCAACTGTTAGCACCCACACCAAAGGATTTGTGCTTCTTGTTATTCTCTGCAAATAAAAGGTTTTGAAATGCCCAGATTCCCCCAGTGTTTATAATGCTGGTTTTCAAAGATGATTAGTGCGTGGATTGATATCTAACAGTTTGTAAGCAGATGTCATTATCCATTGTGTAGTAAGGTCGCTGTACTGTGTCCCTTTTTGAAGATGTTTAAATGGAGCATAGTGGGGAAGAAGGTAGCTCTCTGTGTCTTCTGCTTATTTGGAAGGCATTTTGCATCAGAAGGGAGATGGGAGGTGAGAAAGGCAGCAGCAAAAGGCTTCCCACATAAAAAAAAAGACCCAGGGCACTTCTAATCTGTTGCTTTTTTGCGGGTGGGGCTCAGTCACATACTGGCAAATTCACGTTGTACAACTGAAGTGGATTTGGTGCTCTTTTGGAAGGCGCTTCCAAAAACAACCTGACTTTCTGCAGTAAGGAAAGTGGTGTGAAAATAATAACTGCTTGATATCACTTAGGCTGCACTACACACATATAACCTCCCAACAAATAAATCAGAATTAATGCTCGAAGAACAGTGGATATCTTATAACCTTCCATAAACTTTGTGCAGATAAATCAGCACGAATGTTCAATGAACAGGCCTTCTGGAAGTAATTTTAGCCATTGCTGTCTGTAAACATTTTCTGTTTTATTTAAATTCTCGAAAAGAACATAAGAAGAGCCCATGTGGTCCAGGAAACAGCTCTCACAGTGGTCAGCCACATGCCTGTGGGAAGCCTGAAAGCAGTACCTGAGCAGAGCAGCTCTCCGCATTTGTGATTTCCAGTAACAGGTATTCAGAGGCTAGTAGCCATTGATAGCCTTATCCTCTTTGACATGTCTTACCTTCTTTGAAAGCCATCCAAGTTGATGGCCATCATCAATACCTCTTGTGGAAACAAATGCCAAAATACTAGTAGCAGCAGCAGCAGCAGCCACAGCAGCAGTAGTAATTTATTTATTACCTGCCTTTCACCCTAAGGTCACAAGGCAGGTTACAAGTTTAAAATGCAACATTAAAAACAGCTAAAAGCTAATTATGATCACAAGAATGAGGTGGGTGGAGGGGTGGGTGTTTTGTGTTGTGTCAAAGTCCAGGGTAAAAAGGTACATCTCCAGCATATGAGAAAACAGTACAGTGGTACCTTGGGTTACATACACTTCAGGTTACAGACTCCACTAACCTAGAAATAGTACCTCGGGTTAAGAACTTTGCTTCAGGATGAGAACAGAAATCGCGTGGTGGCAAAAACAGCAAGAGGCCCTATTAGCTAAAGTGGTACCTCAGGTTAAGAACAGTTTCAGGTTAAGAACAGACCTCTAGAACGAATTAAGTTCTTAACCCGAGGTACCACTGTATAATGAAGGTACCAGACACACCTCTGAGAAGGAGGGAATTCCACAACATAGGGGCTGTCACAGAGAATGTCTTCTCCTGGACCACCTGAACTTCTGAAGCTATGTAAAGAAATACTTTATTTTCTCTGTCCTGAATCTTCCAACATTCAACTTCATTGAACGCCCACCCCAAAGCTCTAGTATTATGACTGGAAACCAAAAAAAGCACCATCTAACCCTTTCCCTGCCCCTGGGCCACACCCCTCACAGTCATTCCTTTGCATCCTCCTTCAACTTTTGCCTACTTAGAATTTGTTTTTGAATTTGTTGTAGAATTTGTTTGCTTGCCTGGATGGAGGTAAAGGTAAAAAAAAAAGGTAAAGGACCAGGGGGGTATAAATGTGTGCAGAAACTAACCTACTGCACATATTCAGTGTTCTGCCCACTTTTGCCTCTGACCTCGCACACCACTAGCATGTGGCCTTCAAAAGCTTGTCTAGAAAGGAATATGGCCCTTGCATTTTAAAAAAATACCGCTTCCTTGTTTAAAATGTTTTTCTGACATTTAGCTGAAATGTTTCAGGGCATTCAGATGGAAGGAAGGAGCCTCTAAAATGTTTTTTTTAACTCTCCTATTCCTTCCAATACACTTACCAGTGTCTTTCACCTGAAGAAGAAAATGTAGATCTAAGGTTTCCTTCACTCTGCAAAAAGACCTTTAACTTTTAATCAGATATTATTTTATATATTAGAAATATACATATGTCAATTCCTTATATACCTAACTTATTTCCTGGGACACATGTTCTAAATATTTTTTGTGGGGGTTTTCTTGGCTGACAACATTTGAGTTGAGCCAAGTGCTTCTAACAACCCTGAGAGGTTTCCATCAAACCTTTGTCAAGGAAGACAAACTTCATTGGGATTCTGTCCTTGTATTGGCATCTTAAAATAGAACTCAGTTATCCCATGTTAATCATCCCTGATGTACACTCTGATCTTTAGCAGCCTAATTGGGCTACGTTTGTGCTGAAAACTTTTCTGAGGCCACTTCTAAGATTGGGAAATATCAATACTCTACTGAATGTAAAGCAGCTTGTTCTGCAGGAATATTAAGCAGTAGGGAGTTTTGCTCCTTATATTAACGTTCGTAGGCTAGAAACATCCATTGCAGGGGTTGGATGGCAACAGGCTGAAGAGAATATGGCTCTACAATATGAGCCCGCCTCCATGCTCCATTTCACATTTCGCTGATAACTGTCTGACAGTGTAGATCAGAGCAACACACACAGGGCCAACATTCAGGGCTGTCCCACCCATGAGGCAAGGTGAGGTGACTGCCTCAGGCAACAGGATCCACAGGGGCAGCAGATCCTGATGTAGATCCTTTATTCCCCCTTTGTTCCTGATGTCAATCTTCACTCCCCCCCTTCTTCCCTGCCATTGGGGGGGAGGGTGCACCACTTTGTGGTTTGCCTAAGGTGCCAAATGTCTTGGGCTGGCCCTGTTAGCATTGAGCAGCCACATAGCAAGAAAGTGGGCAGAAGGTCTGGCAGCCATTTTGTAGACAGAAGGCAATCAGGGAGCCAGCAATACAAGCCAGTAGCATGGAAGCTGCTCTTTCACTGCATGTCTCTTTGTGTGGAGCAGAGAACTAAAACCATGCTTATTATTATTATTTCACAACAGCCAGTCTAAAGGCAAGCAGACGATCTGTTGTGTTTGTTAGTGTCCCTGGTTTGCTTTACGCAAGCTCTGGACTTCATCTACTCTTGTGTCTAGAGAGGACATGGTGTGTCATGTTATGCCAGGTGTAGAGACAGTGTGAAGGGGGTCCCCCCCCCATTTCACAATGCTAGAACATTCCAGCTGAATGTTGGGAGATTCAGGACAAACAAAAATAACTTCTTCAGCACTTAGTTAAACTATGGATTTTGCTTCCACAAGACTGTCAACTTGGACAGCTATAAAAGGGTAATACAGTGGTACCTTGGGGTACAGACGCTTCAGGTTACAGACTCCGCTAATCCAGAAATACCTCAGGTTAAGAATTTTGCTTCAGGATGAGAACAGAAATCGCACAGCAGCAGTGGGAGGCCCCATTAGCTAAAGTGGTACCTCAGGTTAAGAACAGTTTCAGGTTAAGAACGGACCTCCAGAACAAATTAAGTTCTTAACCCGAGGTACCACTGTAGACAAATGTATGGAGTATCAGGCTCTTAATGATTCCTAGTCATAATTGCTACATTTCCTCCAGTATCAGAGGCAGCATCCCTCTTAATACCAGTCACTGCGGATCAGGAGAGTGCTATGACATACCCTGATTGTGAGCTTTCCGAGACATCTAGTTGACCACTGTATGAACAGAATGCTGAATGAGATAAGTCTTTCATCTGATCTGGCAGTGCTCATATTCATTCTAGATTTATTTAATCCTTTGTTTTTATTATTCTTTCCTCCTGATTTAGGGAACAGCTGTAAAGGATGTAGAATTGTATTGTATTGTTATATGTTAATAATCTTTCCATTAATCGTAAGAAAATAGTTTATTTTGCATTGCGTCTATTCCTCATCCCAAAGCATATGATGAAAACAAAAAGCACTTTAAATTGGGCAGGGGGTGTCAAGCCACATTTTATTCTCCATTTTGCAGCTCAATATTTCATAGTAGGTGGCAATAATATATATGGGATTTTGGTGTATGTGTACTGTTTCAGATAGCTGAAAATATATGGCAGCAGTCTGCTAAGAACCACGTATTAAAAGGGATTATGATGCACTTGTATTTCAGGAGCTAAGGGCACCATTCCTATTGATTACATTGACTCAATACGTTTCTGATTGCATTTAAACACTCTAGTATATCCTCTGGTTCCATTTATGACTTGATTGCATTGGCAAATTTGGAATGTCCCCTTTTATCTCATCACATCTGTTTAATCAAGCTAATATTCCATCTGCTACTTTGCTATGCTAATGCTTGCAGTGTGGACAAACTTAAGTTCTTAGTGGTGAACAACCCATTTACTTCCCTCCCAGAGTGCCTGCTCTGCAGTTTGAATTTTGAGCCCTATGAGTGTGTTCCTTTCTTCTGAACAATCAGTGTTAAATTTTCTTGAGAAAAAGATTCCACTTGTGCAGATTTCAAGATCTACTTGCGGAGCTCCCATACAAATCCCTATGTTTTGCCATCAGCTATCATTACAGAGCTGACGACAGATGGTGATCTGGTTGCTATAAAATGCATCTTCGCTTGTTGCAAAACCTCAGCGTTGAAGAACTTCTTTTGTATACATCAGCTGCCACTCCTTATCTCTGGGGGAAATGAACTTCTCACTATGTGTGCCAGCCAGGATTTTGAATGCAACCTTCTCCCGCTATAGAGAAGTGGCCTCAAACGCCTCCTTCACTTTGGATAAAACTTCATTCCAAAACCTGCAAGAATTGATCATCTATCCTCCATACTCCAAGACAATGATGTTCCTGATCCCGCCGATATTGTGCCTTACAGCAGCCGTCCTGATCAACCCTTGCATTCTGTTTGTGATTCTTTCTCGTGTCAACATCCGTCAGGAGACAAGATACCTGCTGCTGGGAAATGCTTTGCTCTGTGATTTGTTATATCTGATACTCTATGCTATGTCTGCAGTTTTCAATGTAATGAAACTCCACCTTCCCAAGAACCCTTGTGTGCTCCTGTTGTTTCTGCTGGCCATGACTTACTGCGGAGGGTTGCTAACGGCTGCCGCCATGGTGCTGGATACATATGTGGCCATTTTGTGGCCTTTGCATTACATCTCCATTTTGCCATCTTCACGAGCAAAGAAGCTGATACTGTTCCTATGGATCTTGTCTGGGATTTTCCCTGGGATTGTCTTCTTAATACTCAAGTTTACCCAGAAACCCAGTGTATGCCCAGTGGAAAACTGCTCTGTCCCCATAATACTGGTAATGACTCTACATGGAGATGGGGCCGTGAAATCCTGCTATGTAGTCTCCGTTTCTGCCCTTTTTCTCTGTCTGTCCCTCATACTCTGCTGTTATATGATCCTGTATTTCAAAACAAAGCAGTCAGGCATATGGAAAAGCATGTTCTCTAGAGCCAGTGTGACGTTCCTGATGCATCACATTCTCTTGTTCTTTCATTTCTCTCCCCTCTTGGCTATTGTGGTGGACTCCTTGCTTTATGTCAATGCCGTCATTGGGACACAGACAGGGATATTGGTCTCTCTAATAATATGCAATGTGCTGATAATCTTGCCCAAAGCTCTCTTGCCTTATCTGTGTGGGCTTCGATACAGGGAGATAGCCTCATCCCTCAAGTTCTTCTTCAGACGGAAGCGCATGACTGCCGTGTCTCCAGTCTCAACCATTTGAGCAGAAACATACAAAAGACTTGCCGTGGTTTGGAGCTGTATTTGACCTCTTCTATCAAGTTGGAAGGATTCCCCCCCCCCCAAAAAAAAAATCATTCATTTGTTGTCTGCTGGCTGAGTTATTAGCCATTTATTTTTCCAAGGTCAGCATACTGTGAATGGAAAAGTAGTAGTATCAAGCTGGTATTTTGATATATAATGATAACAATGTTGTGTTGGATTAGATGTCATGGTGCAGCAGTAAATTAGAAGGAAGAATTTAACCAAAAAAGAATTTTCACCTGTAGAGAAAACTGGAAAACCAAAGAACATGGGCAAGTGTAACAATTGTTACTATTCTGATTTCAAAGTCATCAGATGTGCTTGGTTTTCAAATGAGGCCCCATGTGATTTTTTTTTTAATTTTATTGTGCATTTATGATGATTTGCACTTATGGTGGTTTGGGGGCAGTCATACAATATTCCACTTTCAATACTGTTCATGTCTACTGTTCAAGTTTTGGGGTGGCCATATGGCTTGATTTCCTATCATTGCATATCCTCTAATTTCTTGCTGAAATCCTTTAACTTTTCATACCACAAACAATCTGGGGGTGGATCCTATTTTATTTTATTTTAGCTACAGTGCAAGAATGTCCCTCCAGACAGCAATAGAGTGGTAGCAATGGGAAGGCATCACAGAACAAGTAATGAAGTCCCGTGATGTGTGGACAGTCCAGTATAAATCCACCATTAAAGCACTATTGCTGAGTAGAGAACATGTCGCAGAATACACCCATAAAAAACAGCAGCCTGGAAGTGTCCTGGATTCAGCATGCATATTCCTGTGATCAGATTGGTGATTGTCTACATTCCCAATTACATCTCTGAAACAACAAATATCTCCCTACCTTCCAATAGCATATTAACTTTGTATATACAGTTCAATCCTATGCACTGTCCCCTTGATTACTGTTGCATCTATTTGTCTTTTCGTCTGTTGCTGGACGTATGAAATGTAGCTATGAAGGCAGAGGAAACATATGGAATTTCTGAGTTACTGAAAATGTATGGAAATTGTGAGCTACTATAGGGGATGTGTCAACAGAGAACCTGTTTACAATTTTCCATAGTTACAGGTCTCTGTGTTGTTTTTAGCACTCTCATCAAATACAAGCATAAAGATGTTAGAAATTGTGTGACTTGATTTTAGGGGGAAATTACTTTTACAGCATTATCTAGACCTGAATTGGGGGACATTATTTCTTTCGGAGGCTGTCTTTCCCTTGGGAGTAATCTGTCAGGGCTGCACATCAGCAGTGGGGCTGAAGCCAGCCGTGGGTAGGTTCAAAGCCAGTCCTCCCTCCCTCCCTCTCCCCCGCTCTCTCTTCATAACCCCTTTTTCTCCCTCTCTTTCTGACACCCTTTCCCCTTCCTCCCAGATCCTTGCATGCTGAGGGAGAATGGAGCCCTGGTGCCACAGATTGCCCACCCCTGATTCAGATTAAGGACTCAGTTTGTCACTCTGAGATGCCATTTACACTTTAGCCAGGGGAATGCAGAATGTAACTAAGCAAGAATAGAATTTCATCATTTGTTGCTGTGCTCTTATCTATAGACTGGAAAATCAGGACCTAAGTATGCTTAGGGAACTGATCAAACTAGTCTAGTTTCTGGGACTGGGCTGATTGCGCCAGACATACACCAAGGGTAAACAAAGTGGACTGTGAACAAGTTTCAGTAAATAACAACTCACAGCAAATGTTTTCATCTACCAGTGTCCCGATCCACAGGCTCCAGGAGGGCCTATGTGAGTGGTTTCATGCAGGGATACCAAAAAAGGAAGGGCCAGTTTTAGTGCTTTATTAAAGAAAGGCATGAACTTACAACACAGTTTGCAGAAGCCTGCTGCCTTTGCAGACTCGGAGATGGATGGACTTATACAAATGCAAGCTATGTAAGCTGGCATCAATAGCCCAATTAACACACCCCTGGCATGGAGGCCTCTTCCCATCTCCCAGATAAGGGAGTAGCTGACAGGCAGCCAGTATGAGAAGCCTCCCCTCTCCCAACTAGGTGGCAATAGTGCAGGCATTATCCATGGCCACATCCTCCAGAATTCTGGTTGAAATGGCCTTGGAGAGTAGAGGGGCCAGAACGTCTGGGTTGGAGCACTGTTGAATGCTTTTTTCTTTTTTCTTTGGGTGATGGCAGTGGTGTCCCATGGCCCAGTGGGTGGGCAGTGGCAGTAGCAACATCACCAGTAGCAGCAGGTGGATGGCAGACTGCTTGCTGGGTGCAGTGGAGCTGGCTGTGGCATGTGTGGCAGGCAAGCAGGTCAAACTGCTGTGGATGAATGGAAATGCAACCCCCTTTTGATCTACTACTTGAGGCATTTGCTCAGTTGGCTAGAATGGTGCTGATAACACCAAGGTCATGGGTTCGATTCCCGTATGGGGCAGCTGCGTATTCCTGCATTGCAGGGGGTTGGAGCAGATGATCCTCAGGGTCCCTTCCAGCTCTTCAATGCTATGACTCATTACAGGGCCACCCTTGCACGCTGTGCTATTGTTTATTACTCCAGTTTGCTGTTTCTCATAGAGACGTGTCAGTACCACTTATTCCTGATGTTATTTATGGTTTTCAGAGCTTTGATAGGAAGAGCTTAGCTCCAAGAGGAGTGTGATAGTCCATGCTTCCCCAAAGCTCTATACATGATTCAGAAGAAAAGAGGTTATCATTCTGCAGTCGTTGCAAAGGACATTCAGGCTCTGAAGCTTGAGAAGAAATCCATTGGTTTAACACAAGGACGGAACGAACCCTAGGCTAAAGGGTGGGGGAGACACAACACTTTTCAGAATGCCCGTTTGACCCATCCATCAGTGGCTCGAGTCAATAACACGACTATGTTGGAAAGAAAGTAAACATTCAACAGTACATCCTTTAATCCTTTGTGAGGCTACTTTGTTCCCCCAGCAACATTAAAAAATGCAGAGAAACATATACAGGGGCCCTTTCTACTGAGGAGTGGGTAAATAATGTTCTGTTGACACAGAAAGTTGGGCTACCAGCCAAATTTTTCAAGCTTAGTATGGACATAAACCAGATCCAGGCAGGTGCTGCATTAAGAGAAGTCTCTTTCCCTATCAACATTTATTTATCCTCATGCCAAGAAGATGTTTTTGAGGCATTAGGGAAATGTATTCAACGTGACTAAGATGTATGATTCTATCTAAATATATTAGGTAATTTCATACAATACATGGTTTAAAACACTTTTCCACTCCCCAGATCTATAATGTGCATGTCAAATCTACATTGGCTAGAGAGCATAGTCAATCTCCTCCCCGCCCCCTTCTGCTTGACAACATTCACAAAAAGTGTGACAGAGGTTCAGTGGGACATTTACTATCATAGCAAAATGCTCTGTTGATTTACAGACTGTTCTTACGTATGTTTGCTTAGGAAGCAAATATTGGGATTTAAGTGGGACTTAACTCCTAGTAATGGTTAGCATCGCAGCCATAGAAACCGAATTCCTCCAAGACGATCTAATCCAACCTTCCACAATAACTGGATTGCCTTCACAGGATACTGCTTTGTGTTGAGCCAGACCATTACTCCACCTTGCTCAGCGCTGTTGTCTACACCAACTGACTGTGCCTCTCCAGGTTTCAGACAGGGGTCTTCCCCAGCCCAGCCCTGGGGATTGGTCCTGGGGTCCTCAACATGCACAGCATGTGCTCTATTGCACTATGGCCTAGATTTCAATCTCAGACAGATGTTCATCCTGTAGACTCTTCAAAACCCTTGAGCAATAAGAAGTGCACATCTCCTTGGCTAATTCCGTCTGCTACTTAAGCATTCCAATAGTATGATGGTAAGAGCTGTTTGACAGTGGAATGGACTCTCTCAGAAGGTGGTGACCTCTCCAATGGAGGTTTTAAAACAGAGGTTGGATGGCCATCTGTCGGGGATTCCTGCATTGCAGGAGGTTGAACTAGATGGCAGTAGTCCAACCCTACAATTCTATGAGTCCTTTATTCTGACCTAAGAGTGTTCTATTCCATCTGGGACACAGTGCTTATTATCCTAGCCTTGGCAATCTTAACAAACAGCTGTTTTTAGGGTAGATCTTTGGGTTATGGATGGTGGTCCTTCTGTTCCTTTACACAGAATTCAGTGGTAGCTCCAGGGCTGAATGTTTCTGTTTTGAGTGCTCCAAAGATCCTGTCTTACAACCTGCTCAGGTCCTGATTGTGTGCTACTGGATACCAGTGGCCATAGCCAAAGGTATGTCTTGATACTATCACTTCATCACTGCAGAGCTGGAGCTTGTGAAAGGAGAAGGTGACAGTGGGCTTCCTTAAGAGCAGTTCTAAAAACTAGTTCACACAGGCAGTTCTGGTCATGTGATCACAGCACATGTGATTGAGAAGCGAAGGTGTGTTCATAGATGCAATCCATCTGATCCTTCTTTCTCAGTAAACTGAGGGGGAATCATACACACACAGCACCTGTGTTGCACATTACCATGCCACACACATGGCATGCTTATTTACTCCTTCACCACATGTACTGAATCAGGTTCAAAGGATGTATGTGTGTGCATGTATATACACAAACACATACACATTATACATAGCTAGCCTCTTTGCACATGTCCTTTTTCTATATCTGCTTATCATGTAGTAGTCATAGCCATAATCATAATATTTACAGTCTTAGAAAATGTAACATCATTATATCACGATCATGACAATGCTGATTTAGAAAGAGCCAGAAAAAGCATTTCTTGGAAAAACTTGCAAGCTACTTGCCAAGAAAAGTGGAACATTCTTTTCCAGAATTTGTTGCCTTTCCTCTCTGTAAATAAATGTCAAAACAAAGCAATGAGATCCACAAAACAAAACAGAAATGTTACTGGGGTGTTTTCCCGCTGCCCATTGCGAATGCTGGAATTGTGTGAACTGGAGCATATGCTAGAGCTTGGTTAATTGTCAAATATTGGGAGTACTGAGGACCCTTCCAACTAGCTAGCTTGGGGGCTCTGGTTTAGGAGCCAGCGCACATCATGGGTGAGCTGGGGAAGGGATTAATAAAGAATCTTTTGCAAATTAAGCAAGAGACCTTGGGTGAGTCACTGCCTCTCAGCTCAACCTACCTCACAGGGTAGTCGTGAGGATTAAATGAGGATGGGGAGAACCATTTGCACCTTGAGCTCCTTAGAGGAAAAAGGTAGAGTGTAAATGCAGTAAGCAAATAAATCAGAGATGGGGAAACCACACTTAAAAAAAATATGCCCCCAATTACTTGTGTATTTGATTAGGTGTAAGGTTATGAAACACAATCTTGCACTGTTTGCTGCAGTGCCATGATTAACAGTAATTTCTTTAATTGTCAGTTCTCGCTGTCTCCTGCTCAAAGCACCTGATATGATGCTTAAAAGTTCTTCACGTTCATTAGAACAGAGTGGAGACTTTGGAGGAGGACGAGATCAGGGAGAAAATAATGACAAAAATATTAAGAGAGAAAGAAAAGGCTGCAGTAATCAAAGGGTGGTTTTACAGAAGAAATTAGTGGGTGTCAAAGAGAAAATAATTACCAGGGTGCATTCCAGGAGAAAATTACTGTGATCTGTGCTGTATTGACCACCCCCTCCCCTATTCCCACAATTTCATTTGTCAATCCCTCCATGTCTTCTTTGTCTCTGTCTAATGAGGACTGCATATATTCTGGGCAAGGGGACAACTCACTCCAATATTCTATTCCAGACGTAGCACATGACTGCCCAGTAGGAAACAAAAGTGAGATGGTACTAGAAGTAATTCACAGAAGACTGTAATGAATACTAATGGAGGTGGGAGGGATGTCATTTTGACTGTAGCAATTTCCTTCAACCGTAATAGACTTAAAAGGCAATCCATGTTAGCCGTTTAAGTACGAGTTAGGATGCAACCAGGTACTGTTTAGGATTGTTTCAAACAAGGCACTTTAATATGGTTCCTGAGTACCAAATACATGTGCTGCATGACTCAATCTGAACTTCACACCTATGTATTTTTAGCTGCTTGAGAAAGAACCAAGTTCTCCTCCGCTTGCATATATTTTTTAAGCTGTCACAGGGACAAATGTGCTGCTCCCACACCCAGCACAAAAAGCTTTCAGAGAGATCGGTCTGTCTGTCTCTTGCTAAAATTGGAAAGGTTTTTGTGGTGTTGGAGATAAATTCTGTGGTCCTGCGCAGTAGTCAGCTTAGAGCATCTCTGCACATCTGCCCTTTACTAAATTTGAAGTCTACTGTAAATGCCACCCAAAAGCCTGCACGACATGTCGTTAAGCATCACATGCTGCCGGAAACAGAAGCTTCACAAATGCACTTGGTATGAGGATCATGGGACATTGTTGTGAGTTTCTGGGTGCCACTGAATCCCTGGATTCAGGAAACGTTAAAATATAAGCCAGGCCCATTTCCTGATGAGGAAATCGTCTGGAAGAGGAGCCATTGGGAGAATAAACAGAAGGTGCTGAACCATTAGCAAAGACAAAGAGAGGGGGCTCTGTGTCATACAACAAATGTAAGGGGCCCTTAGTTAACAGACAAAGCAAGGGTTTGAATTCAAGTCTTTTAGGGTTTGCAGTGGTGTAACCTAGAGGGGAAAAGGTTGTAAAAGTGGCAAGCTGGAGAGAGTCAATGCACGATGGTTGATTTCTGTTTGAATCTCTGATTGTGGCTATAGGAGAAATGACCCTTTTGGGGTGGTAAAGATGTGAACTCCTCCATTGTAGATTCAGGTTGTGTGTGTGTGTGTGTGTGTGTGTATACACACACACACCGTGTATCATAAAGACACCACAGTCTCCACTGTGCCTCATTCCCAAAAGGAAACACAAACCCTGGAATCCATGGAATCTCACACCGCTCAGAGATTGGGAGTGGTGTGCAACAATATGAAAAAGAGCCCCCATTGTGTGTAGGTGCACACACATCATAGCTCAGTGGTAGTCTTTGCTTTGCATGCAGAAGGTCCCAGGTTCAAGCCCCAGCATCTCCAGGTAGGGCTGGGAAGGACTCTTGGCTGAAACCCTGGAGAGCCACTGCCAGTCACTGCAGATAATACTATGTCTGACTCAGTTTAAGGCAGAGATGTATAATTAGATTATGAGAAATTAATAGCCATGCTTAGCTTATTCTTTAAAGTCATAACATACAATTTTCCTGGAAATCATGTTGCAACATCAAGCATTTTTTTCCTTATTCAAGGGATTGTTTTGTACCTTTGTTCTTGGAAATTAAAGATTTATTTAAAAATAGTGTATCAGCGCCACCTTCTGGGCCACAGATGGAACTTAGGGAAAAGAAATTCTGATTGTACCTGAATGCAAGGAAAGAGTAATCCAAAAGCAATGGATTAAATGAAGTACTTTGTTTTGTTTATAGAAAGAGAAAGGTGAGGAGGAAGGGTTTGGCAAATAAATGGAAGTTATACATTGCTTATGGCTTATGCCAACAATGATTGCAAATATTCAGGCTGCCTGCAACGTAGCAAAAATGACTTCAGATCAGAGTATTTATTTATTTAAAACATTTCTATCCCACCTTTTGATGCAAGTAATAGAATTTTTTTCAAAAAATAAAATAATAATATCCAAATTGGCACCTACAAAAATAAAAATAATAATAATAATTGCAACTCACAGAGCTCAGCATTGCTAATTATAGGGGGATCTCATATTGTTGAATGTCTCATTGGCTTACAAGTCACAGGCTATACGGCAGGAAACTGAGCAAAAATACATGTTTCTTGAAAAGCTGTGACAGCCTAGTGGTTTCATCCTGATCATCCTATATAAAAACCTGGGGGAATGAGGTATTTCATGACAACTTCTTCTTTCCTTCTCCTGAGTATCCCTGCAATGTCAGACTGAGACTGCTCCAGGCACTACCTTGCGGATGTATGTATAGGACTTCCGGAGAGTGACACTTCCGTGATGGGAGACTCCGCGAGGGAGGACACATTCTTCCGTCAGTTTCTGGGTCTCAGCATCCCAACACAGCACGGTAGCAATGACGTCGTTCTTCTCGTCTCGTCCTCCGGTGATGAACAGCTTGTTGTTGCAAGGAGCAATCCCACAACTTGCTCGTTCGTGGCTTAACTGGGTGGCCAGGCACCAGGTGTCTGTGAGTGGGCTGTAAGAATAGACTGCCCTCATAGCTCCACCTGAAACAGGAAGAGAGCAAAGGATTCCTTCTGGAAAATTTGTTTCTTTTGAAATACATTCTAGGCTTCAGGCCAAATTGTTAAGTGTCAGGTTTCCTCAACCCACAAGACAAAGAGAGGACAGGACACTTACAGTGGTACCTCGGGTTAAGAACTTAATTCATTCCGGAGGTCCGTTCTTAACCTGAAACTGTTCTTAACCTGAAGCACCGCTTTTGCTAATGGGGCCTCCTGTTGCCACTGTGCCGCTGCCGCACGATTTCTGTTCTCATCCTGAAGCAAAGTTCTTAACCCGAGGCACTATTTCTGGGTTAGCAGAGTCTGTAACCTGAAGTGTCTGTAACCTGAAGCGTCTGTAACCCGAGGTACCACTGTATTTCGAAAAGACAGCCAGCCAAAGACTTTACTTCATCAACTAGCCTTCATCAACCGGGTGCCTTCCAGTTGGTTTGGACCACGTTTTCCAGAAGCCCATGCACACTGAGGCTGGTGGGAATTGTAGCCCAAGACATCTGAAAGCCACCAGGCTGGTTGTTCTCATCAATGGGAACTGTGAACCCCCACCACCACCACCATGGCACAGCATATCAGTATGAAACTTCAAAGAGGCACTGGGGATCTTGCATGGCATTTCAGCTTTCCGTTGAACTGGAAGCTGTCTCCTCACACTGGGGAGACTCTGCAAAGGAGACATGAAATGGAATCCTATGAATAGAAGTATTTTGTCTGCATAGTTTTTTTCCTGCTACTGTAGCTGTGAAACAATGCACGATTATAAAGAAAGTAAATCTTTTTAAACTGACTTCCCCATTTGTTGCCTGATTCTTTGTCAAGTGGGTAGAAAGGGGAAGCCAGTTTACTTTTGGACTTGGTCAAACAAGATTTTATAGCCTAATTCCTATGCTTTCAACCCACACATGTGGGCGCCCAGAGGGATAAATCACAATTAATACACCCTCTCCTACCAGTGCTGTAACTCTCCAACCGTTTGACTTCGCCACCAAAGGTGCATTCTTCCATTGTCTCCCAAGACAGATGGATGCCAACCAGTCAGCCAAAACCATTAAAACCCATTCCACAACTTCTCTGTGTGCATGCACAACCCATTAAAAAATATCTCAACATGGAATTCAAAACTATCCCCATTCCGCCAAGTGGTGATTCACAATGCAGAGGGACCAGAGTTTGACTGCATTGCCTTCTCGTCCTTCAACTGGAATTCTAGAAAAAGTGTCCCAGCTGTACCTACCCACAACATAGATGTGGTCATGGAAACTGGTGGCATTGACACATTTTGCCTCAACAGGCATGGGTGATTTTAAGCTCCAGTTGTTTGTTGCTGGGTCATAACATTGTGTTTTGTCCGTGGCCAGCTTCCCATTGGGTCCTCCTCCAATCACATAGAGCTTCTTCTTGTAACTGGCGGCCCCAAATGAACTGACATTGACCATCAAAGGAGCTGCCTATAATAATGCAAAACAACAGAATTGAGGAACGTGCTGAAAATTCATCAGGTCTTCATGCGTCATGTATATTAATTCTCTTTTTTTAAAAAAAAAAGTAAAGAAGAGAGAAATGAGTTGGGGGCAAGTGATGAAGAGTGTACGACTGACGCAGTTAAGATGCCCATGGAATTCAAAGGAACTTACTTCCAGGTAAATGTCTAGAATTGCCACCTTTGTTTTGCATAATGTGCATCCATGTATGATGGTTGATTGGGTAAAAAGAAAATGCCATTCTAAATTTATCTTCTAGATAATCTTACATTTGCATTGTAGATGCAGGAAATGCAAAAAACAAAAACAAAAAACCCCACACATTTTTGGTGTGAAAACACCATTTGTCTATTAACCAACATCTGAGAGTAGAAAGTCGTTATTTTAGTCTGTTTCCTGTTTCATCAATACCAAAAGCACATCTGTACTTTACCTCTGACCAACAGTTGTGAAAAGAATCATATGTCTCCACACTGTTGATTCTTTGTATACCATCGTAACCACCAATGACATACACCTTGCCACCCAAAACGGCCATTTTGTGTCTCCATCTTCCAACGTTCAAATATTCAATTTGGATCCATTTGTTGATGGATGAATTATATTTCCAAACTTCGTGTTGCGTTTCTTTCCCTCCTGTCATGAATGTAATATACCAAATTAGAACCAAACTTCCAGAATTTGTTCCTGGATTTTTGATTTCTAAATACATATAGCAATATTCTCCAAGAGCCAGCTCAATTCTTTTTTTAAAAAATGAGGGTAAAACTTCCACAACAAAAGCATTGTAGGATAACTGCAATTTGACCACAAACTTATAGTTTGGCAACAGTCCGACTCCTGAAAGAACTATGAACATTGTTACTTAAGCCTAATGTTTAATAGTCTCAGGTCATAGAATCATAGAACTGTAAAGTTGGAAGGGATCACAAGGATCATCTAGTCCAACCTCCTGCAATGCAGGAATCTTGTCCCATGTGGAGCTAAAACCCAGGACCCTGAGATTAAGAGTCTCGTGCTGTAACTATTTTTCCTCCCTCATTTATTTCCATGGGCATTATGATCTTCCTTACCCGATATGTAGACTTCATTTTTTAATGTGGCACAAGCAAACTCCACCCATTTTTTATTCTCACACTCGGCTTCTTGTTCCGTGTTGGGCAGTTTTGCCACTTCCAAACGACTGCGCCTCAAAGGATCAAGGCAGGTGACTTCAGCTACAAACTTTTCATCCTTTGTGCAGCCACCTATGATCATGAAGACCTCTGACTGGAATTCGTGCATTCTCGGCTTTGTTCTTTCAGAAATGATCTAAATGAAAGCAAAGAGCTGGAGAGATCTTTATCTTTTAACATTTTAACAAAAGCCCCCCTTCACTCCCAATAAATAATTCCCCTAGGAACATACCAAGCTCCAGACATCTTCAAAAGTGTCTACCCACCTTCTGAATGCAAGCTGTGCTAATATTTTTTTTAAAAAATGGATTAGAAAAACATCATACAATAAAACGCATATAACTGCAAGTTACCAAACTCATCCCGATCAGTGTACTGGTGTATACAATATATTGTAGTAGTAAACGTTTCACAGATTATTCCAAAAGATCTAGAAGGCATGATTTTAAGAGTTGTTTGCATGCATTTAATGTATGGTTGTTACCTATGTAAAAATATTCTTCATAAGACACACATGCCTAGCTCTATGAAATTCATGAAATAAATAGTCTAACATAAAAAAAACCCTCCACCTTTTCCCCTAACGACTGAGCAAATTGTGGCCATACAGCTTCAATATTCTTGGATAACACTGACTATACCAGAGATGGAGAAAATGTGACTCTCCAGCACCCACCAACCCTGACAATTGGCCATGTAGGCTGGAGCTGAAGTCCATCAAAGTCTAGAGGGCTGCTCCTGAATTAGACCCATTTCAATCTGGAATCAGGTCAGAACTGCCACTGAAATGGCCTTGATTGCCTCACCTTGTGCTGAGGGAGTAACAGGGGAAGTACAACCCTGTTAATTCTCCTGGACCTCTTGATGGCATTCATACTGACAGATGGAAGTTGGATAACCACCATTTTGATGGCTCTAGTGGAAGATCTTTTTCTGAAAGTTATGCTGGGAAACTATTGCTCTGCATCTCGCCTTGCTCTACCTATTCAATTTTTATCCCAACCTTCCTCCCAAAGGAGCCCAGGGTGGCTATGGTGTTCCACAGGTCTCCTCATCCTGTCCTCCCTGCTTTATAACTTCTATGTGATACTACTAGAGGAAAGTTATTCAAATATGTGCTGTGAAAAACCATTGATATGCTGATGCCACCCAATTCTATTTCTTCTTTGCTTATGAGGCCGTAGAAGACCTGAACTGGTGACTGAGGTCAGGGCCAACCTGTGGCCCTCCAGAAGTTGTTGGACTTCAGCTCCCATCAGCACCGAACGACATGGCCAATGGTCAAGGATGATGGAGATTGTAGTCAGAACATCTGAAAGGCCACAGGTTCACCACTCCTAGTATAAGTTGTTACTAATACTAGATCAATAAAATTATCAGTATCAGCATAATATAAAACTAGTAATTATTTATTTACTTATATAGTACTATATAAGTACAAAGGGGTGTGAATTTCTCTTTATTTTTATGCAGACTTTTTTCTTGCTTGAAAGAATATTCAATATATACAGTCCAACTCACACCATAAAGCATCCTGAACTTAACTTTCCATGACAATAGCTTGTGAATCTGCATTACAAACTTTAGGCTTCTTCCTCTTTCCAAATATATACTGATAAGGTGTTCAAAGGGAAAGTATGGCAGCTGTCCAACTCCCATACATTGACACTCATACCCGAAAAATAGTCACAGGTGGGGGAATCTTGTATCACCTCCTCAAAATCTCATTTATTAGGGCAAAAGCTTTCATGGACTTTACCAGAAGCAGAAAGAACAGTGTATGTATGTTCATGGTTACGGGGACAAAAGATGTAAGTAATTGAACCACTCTACTGTATATGTGTTAGTCTTTATGGTGCCACAAAACTATATGTTGTCTTTTCTGGACGAGATTAACATGGCTACCTTCTTGAAAATGTTACCATAGAGATGGATGTTAGGAAGTTAGCATTCCCAAAAGCCAGGATGGCACTGCCACAAGCAGGAACACAGCAGAAAGCTCATTGCAGAGTACCTATAGATAGTTCAAGCAGCTCATTGAATCACTAGTCTGAACTCTTTCTTAATACAATCAACATTTAACTCACCTCGTTCCCTGATAGATGGTACATTCTGGCTTCTTGAAGCAGAGGAAAGACATCAGGGCACTGTCGGATCAGTGGCTCAGCTTCTACAGTCTCTACAAAATACCAAGGGTCCAGAAGGGGTAGTCTGACACCCTCAAGGATGTAAGGAAGGAGAGGAAGTCTTTCTGCTATTTTGTAATGCACCCAGTTTATAACCATTTCAAACACTTGAGCTTCATCAGTGACACAGAGTTCATCACTCTTTAGCATACTATATAGGACATCCACAGGCAGTTCTAAGAACTCGTCATAATTCAGTACTTGGGAAAAATTCTGGATAATATACCCCTTGACCTGCTGCTTCAATTTATCAAGTGAATGAGCATCAGCCAGTCTCAGAATCCCAACACAGTTTTCTGGATGAAGAGCTTCATTGAGAAAATTGGAGCAAGCTTCTACCATTCGCAAAAACTACAAGCAGAAAAGGAAGCACATTAAGATACTATGCAGACATGCCCTCCTGTTCTTGTTCGTTTATTTTACTGCTGTTAACAAATCTTAAGAATGTGAGGAAGCAATGTCCCTGATGTAAAATGTGCAAATGCCATGTTTAGTATGCATTGTTGGTGAAGGCAATTTGCCTCTGAATGCCAGTTTCTGGGAACCAAAAGCGGGGAGAGTGCTGTTGTACTCAGCTTGCAGTCTCCCCATAGGCATCTGATTGGTCACTGTGGGAACAGGATGCTGGACTAGATGGGCCTTTGGTCTGACCCAGCAAGGGGCTTCTTATGCTTCATTGAGCTTGATGCTGCTCATCTGTATAATAAACCTTCAAAATGCTGGGATGTGGTAAGTGGGGATTCCAGGGGAGGAAGGAATTCCGTGATGAGTGGGAAGATAAACAGTATCAGGTAGGCAAAACTGATATCACAGGGCCTATTTGCACAATCATTTGGAGAGTGTAAGAGCCTGTACAAAAGCTGAGGCTCCTTAAGTATCCAGACACCATCTTGACTGTGAGTCCTGGAAGACTTGCTCCTTGCATTGCTGGCCTTTTTCTACCTGGCCATATTGTTTAGGGAGTCTTGTTACTGTTATTGATATTATTTTTAGTATCTTTATTTTTAGATCTTATGATTTATATGCAGATTGTTCAATTTGGTTGTGTACTTTTTGATGTGCTTATAAGTTGTTGGCTGTGGTCTAAACCACTGAGCCTAGGGCTTGTCGATTGGAAGGTGGGCAGTTCGAATCCCTGCAACAGGGAGAGCGGCCGTTGCTCGGTCCCTGCTCCTGCCAACCTAGCAGTTCGAAAGCATGTCAAAGTGCAGGTAGATAAATAGGTACCGCTCCGGCGGGAAGGTAAACGCCGTTTCCGTGCGCTGCTCTGGTTCGCCAGAAGCGGCTTAGTCATGCTGGCCACATGACCTGGAAGCTGTACGGCGGCTCCCTGGGCCAGTAAAGCGAGATGAGCGCCGCAACCCCAGAGTCGGCCATGACTGGACCTAACGGTCAGGGGTCCCTTTACCTTTATGTTTGTAATTTAAGTAAATATTTTTATGTTGTAAGCTGCCTTGAGCATGGTTTTAACTATGGAAAGGCAGCATACACATAAAATGATGATGGTGGTATAAGAGGTTTTTGCATCAACATACCATGCACAGGGTCTGGATCAAATGTTGAAAGAGGGTGAAGGGCAGATCAGATTGACTGGGTGGAAATGGGTTTGAGATATTACTAGTTCTAACTGCACCCATCTCAGACTTCAGTTTACTGTGAATTTGTTTTCATTGTTACTCAGGAAAGAATGCTGCCTTTGGTTAACCCTGGATAACAAAGGAAACATGGGCCCTGGATAGCACACCTGGAACTCCCTTGAATCTTGCACTGCTCATAGACTGGGAGTGGCATGTAACATTATACATACCAAAATCCCAGCTAAAATCTCAAGGAAAGGCTGAGCACTCAGGGTGCTTCCAGATATCAATAGTTCAGCAGTTTTCTCCATAACTTTTTTAAAAAAAATGCACCTAACCTTAGAGTTGATGGAGTACAAAGTAGAGTATGACTTTTTTAAAAAAAGTAGTTAAAAGGAAAAGAGGGAAGTGAAAAATCTGAAACACCATATTTAATGGTGATGGTGTATTTTAAAGAAGTGTTTACAGCAGAGTTTTGTGCTGAGAGCCATGTCCTGTTGACACATTTAGGCTACTTATCATAACAGACCTGGCCTATAAACCACTGGTTCCTGTTTTTTAAAGATACATGTGGGCAAACATTTAAAGACATGAAGCTCTCAAATCAAAATTAGATGTACTTATTCCATTTGATAAACTTCCCCTTTGTATCATATTTACAGCCAGCTTTATCTGCCACACATGGAGTGGGGCCAGGCAGGGCTGGAATGACAAGTTAATGGTATAAAAACTGGAAGGAATGCTGGTCCATTTAAAAATAATTCACGTGCTTCAGCACTTTTTATTATTGTTGTGATCAAGCTGAAAAATTAAAAAGCTTGCTCGCTACTTTGAGACATTTTAGGTACTCCTCATTATGCCAGTCCCATTAAAGTGGGGTAGGTGTAGGGATGACCAAATTGGTCCATTATGGTTTCTGCTGCCTCTCACTGTGAAGGCAGAACACAGCCATCATGGTTAGTTAAGGGTAGGAGCAGCATTATCAACGTAGCAGAACCAGGGATGGACACAAGGACAGCACTCCAGTCCGTCCTGTCATAGGCAAGCAGGCAGCCTTCCTGACAACTTTGGGGGTGGGGGTGGAACTGGGTACGCTTTCCATTATTAAGTTCGGAATAGAGTAGCTGCTTTGGAAGATGATAATCCAACTGGAGAACAGCTTTTACCAAAGGTGTCATGGGCTCTGAAGATGCTCAAACTCAGGACGAAAGGGAGAAATGTGCTAAGGGAAAGGCACGCTTGGCAAACCCTCACCATGATCAACTCCTGCCCGGAAACCAATGTCCCCATTGTGGAAGGACGTGTGGATCCAGAATTGGCCTCCACGGTCACTTACAGACTCACTGTTAAAACCGTGTTTATGGAAGACAATCTTACTCGGCTACGAGTGATCGCCAAAGAAGAAGAAGGAGGAGCTGGGTAAGGCAGGCAGGCAGAGCCAGCCCTTAAACAGCAAAAACCAGTTTAAGGCTGCAGTGCTTTGCACACTAAATTGGGAAATGATCTTGGACTTCTGAGTAAGCACGTTTTGATTCACACAGCATGCCTTGCTTGTGAACGTAGGCTGAACATTAGATCTAGTCATGAAATACAGCAGCCAATGAAATCCCAAAGCAAAATATTGTTTCATAGTAAAATTCAAGTTGCCCAAAGACTAATCCAACAGCTGTCAATTAGCCATTTTCACACTAAACTATGAGCTAAAACTAGTACTCACGTGAATTTGGTATGGTTTCTATGTGCTGTAAATATTTTACTTCACTAACCTGAAAAAGACTAGCGGCTTCCAGGACTTTCTGGACATTTTCCTTAGTGATCAGCACTTTGCTTGTGTAAGTGTAATCCAAAAGAATCTGCATTGTTTCAGCATCAGCTCCCTTAATTACTATTTTTTCTTCATACTTTTCTTTCAAGTCGTTGCAAAACATTGCCCTGAAGGGGAAAATACGTAATTTCTTGGAAGACCAGTCATTCTGAAATACACTCTGGAAACAAGCATAGTAATACAGTGGTACCTTGGGTTACATACGCTTTAGGTTACATACGGTGCAGGTTACAGACTCCGCTAACCCAGAAATATTATCTCAGGTTAAGAACTTTGCTTCAGGATGAGAACAGAAATCATGCTCCAGCGGCGCAGCAGCAGCAGGAAGCCCCATTAGCTAAAGTGGTGCTTCAGGTTAAGAACAGTTTCAGGTTAAGAACGGACCTCCGGAACGAATTAAGTACTTAACCCGAGGTACCACTGTACTTTCCCAATCAATTCATATGTAATTTATTTTAAAGTATGTTTTTGCTATTTTTCTATTTTAAAATATTGAAAGTTGCTAACAATATATATCAGATCAGAGCAATAATAAAAAATTTAACTATAAAACCATAAGAGCAATCCTTTAAAACCACCAAACTGATCTATAAAACATATGGCAAGCTCAGTACCTCTGCCCTCCAGATGTTTTTGGCCTACAACTCCCGTGATCCCTAGCTAGCAGGACCAGTGGTCAGGGATGGGGGAACTGTAGTCTCAAAACATATGGAGGGCCAAGTTTGAGGAAGCCTGCCATAAGCCATTGTTCAGGGTGGAGCAGCAGTTTCTCAGAATGTCCTCCTAGGAAGTCTTTCGGAAAGATGAGAATTTGAACCACAATATAGTCAGATAGTTCAGAAGGGTACCAGAGTAAATAGTATTGGAAACCACTGAGAGGACAAATCAATGGGAATACACTCCCTTGTCTATCTCACAGTGAACAAGGGAATGTCTGTCCCAAATCTGAGATGGAAGCCAATTTGAAAAGGATCTAAATGATCAGTCTCATCAAGAAATAATTGAGCCACCACATCTTGCCCTGATATAACCTTACAATAACTTTGTATGATATTAATTATTATTATTATTATTATTATTATTATTATTATTATTATTATTACTCCACCTAATACAGATAAGAGTTAAGGGTGAAGAACAGTGGCTTGTCTGGGGCTACCCAGTGAAGTTCAAGGCTGAGCTGAGATTTCAACTGGAAACCTCCCAGTTTCTAATGTTATGTTCTTAATCACTCTGCTACACTAGGTCTACATATCTGTGTTTTAGCATTTCAGAATCCTAGAGTTATTGTCACTCTCTTGACATTTGTTTTCTCACATCTAACACTCAAATTTTACTGTATCGAATAAGTGTGTGTTTCAAGGACCTCTTGGGCAATTGTCTGATTGGAATTGTTTTTTTCAGTGTAACTTGTTGGTTTAAAGCAGGGTATTATTAATCTTGCTTCCCTTCTTTGAAGATAGAAACATTTTGGCTTTTTCAGGGCTAAGCAGTCAGAAAGGAGCCCAGGTAAACTTCACACAGGCAACCCCTTTTCTGCATAATGCTGAACCAAAGCTATTGTGCCTAGTTCTCAATGAGAGGGATCGCTCTAAGCATGGTGGAGAAATTACGTTCCATCAAAAGAACATGTACATATTTTTGGCTTAATAAATCATCAGAAGTCCTCTCTCCCCAAAGATAAAAGGTTGTGCCAATCACATGGGATGGTCCATGGAATTATCTGGTGGAGAACGTTATGTAGTTTTCAAAATATCTGATGTAAATATGTGTTCTTATGGAATCGTTAACTATGAGTAGCTGAATGGCAAATACTCACCTGTCAGAAGACCAGTATAGCTACACCATTGTAAGATTAATTTACAGACTGAGCCTATCCACATTCACTTGGAACTCTTGCTGAATTAAATGATACTCCTCCCAAGCATGCACAGGACTGCAAGCTTAGTCATTTAATATTTCTGAGTATCGCTTCACCCCTTCCCCACAAACAGTAACCAAAAATGAGACATTAAAATGAGACTAGTAGATTTGAATCATGGTTGTAAGACACCTCATATCCAAGATACCAGAAGCATTCTCTTATGCCAAAAGAAAGGCAAGATCTTGTGTCGAAATAATTTTGTTAGTTTTCTGTGACTATGCAAGGGATAGTTTTTTGTGAATTGATAAAGTGGATAAAAGTGGATAAAGTCCTACGTTAGCTACTTTAAAAAATGCATTATGATGAGTAGAAATACGGAGGCCAGCAATAAGTGCCTAAAATGGCCCCAATTACATTTGGAATTAAATACGCCAAACATTCTCTCCCCCCCCCCCCCCTTTGTTCTACCAGCTAGTATAAATGTCACACCTTGACCTGACTGAGTAACTTTTGGCACCAGAAGTTAATAATGTTTCTTTTACCATTTAAAAAAATATAATAAAATCTATCCCAATGTCACAATAATTCTCACTGGCAGGGATTGATAAAAAAAATTCTTTTATTTTCCAGTGTAATTAGTAACATGATAGTGGAGTATTTTGTTTCTCACTATTCATTTGGCATATTTTCTCACGGTTTCCAGAAGGAACACCATTTTCTAGCATACGCTACATAAGGTGACCCCCCTGCTGGATTTCAATGTCTTCCTTCCATGTGTTTTTCCCATTTCTCAAATTACTTTCTTAATTTTAGAACGCCGAGAAAAATAGGAAGCACACTCCTTTCCCCTCATTGATTGCTTTTGCCATATGTTGCCCTCCTCATGGAAACAGGTTTTTTGGGGAAAGGATCATTCAGCTTCCACACATTCAACTGTATTAATGATAACATAAAAAGGTAAAGGTAAAGGGACCCCTGACCATTAGGTCCAGTCGTGACCTACTACCTAAAACACCCAGGAGCCTGTGGAACAATGCTTTTTAATGGGCAGCTGTTGAATTAATATTTTATTTTATTATTACCAATACAATTATCTGGACATAGTTGGGATTGTTATGGAGGGGGGAAATGGGGAACTGTAATCGATTGCATGTCTGTTCCTATATTCAAAATTTTTCTATCCCACATACCTAGCATTCTCAATTAATATTCTGGATGCTGTAATTCTCACCCTTCTTCTGACATGCCACCAAATATAGACATTTTGGAAGCTCATAGACTGTTGGGGTAGGTTTCAAATCAAGTGCTCGCGGAATGTCAATTTCCCATCTTACCTGCTTAACTATTTCTGGTTGCAATTGAACATCCAAATGAGAGGAGAGGGGAAAAAATACTTAATATTAAATATCTCCCTTACCTAAAATAATTGCTTGCCGCTGCTAGAACCACTCGGTGGCATGAGAATTTCATGTTGCCCACACACAGGGTAACGTCTGTGAGAGAGTTTTCCAGTCGGAGGTTCTCCAAGCCGTTCTGCAGCACCATGGATAGGCCTGTGTCATCAAACTTAACCCTTTCACTGATGGAGACCTCCACAAGCTCTCCCATGTTCCTGGAACACTCATTTTCCAAAGGCAACGGAGATTCCTCCTCCAAGTTCTTCTTCACTATGTCTCCCATGTTTTGATCAGCAGCAGCACATCATGCCATTGATACTTCAATCTAAGATGGTTCCTGAGCTTCAGACAAGTCATGCTGCAGAAGCAAGACGGATTTCCTGTTTGGGCCTCCCCACTTATCTACAGCTGTCACACATGCATAACAGGAAGCCTTGCACTTTCTCATCCTGTTAACACAAACAAAGTCAGTGGGGTTGTGTTGTTATTTTTTAATTCCACACATTTCCAAGCAGTTTTACTATACCTAAAGAAGACTTTAAGGTGCCTTTGAATATGGGATTATAACGCATGCCAAAGACCTCTAAAACTGTTCTGAAATCAGCATTCTGCTGCATAACATATATGTATATATCCATCCAGATATACTTGATGAGCATGATGGGAGACTTATGGGGTTATAATTTTAACAACCAGCATTTTGAAAGAATGCCTAGAGTAAAAATAAGCTTTGCATGCATGCATTTATGTATTGTGTGGTAACAACTGGCAATTGTCTTGGCTTTGAGAGGTATTACTTGCCAGTTTGGAAGTATCAACAATATTGTTTTCTAGCTGCCTGCACTGACTATCTCTGTATCTGCACTTTATATATATTTTTACACACTATACACAGCTCAATGAGGATTTCAGTACAGAGATGGCCTGAATGAACCAAAGCTACGTTTGCCATTTTGGATAGCACTTAAAAAATAAATTTTAAAAGCTCCCAAATAACAACCTCCCTCTCATAAGTTAATGCTGAGATACATGGTATTATTAGTTAATTAAAATGCAATTTCTATGGATGCAGAGTTTCCCAAATATGACGCAACCGTGTTCTTAATGCAAAATGTGAGCAGTTATTACAACAAGCATACAATTTCACCTGACCACTTTCTAATAATAATAATAATAATAATAATAATAATAATAATAATAATAATAATATACCCCATCCATCTGGGCTAGGTCTTTAGAAGCATGACATGGATCAGATGCCAGCCATATCACAGACAGCATAATGGCAAGCATTAAATGCATTATATTGATTAGCAGCAGCAGGAAAAAACAGATCTGCTAAGCTCTGTGCTGGAATGACTCCAATGGCTGAGTCACCTTTATGATGTCTTGGGAATGGAGGCTTCTGTGAGATAACACTTACTCTCTTCACTCTGGCCTTACAGTCTACTGCAGTTTATCACATAGATTCTCAGAATTGCATAGAAAGTTTCCATGCTTCAGTCTGACATCCAGGAATAGTTGGCACAGGTGTAGAAACTTTCCACATGACTGGAAGGATCAACATGATAAACAATGTTAACTTGCAGCCACCATGAATACAGTACAGTCACCATGCAGTAGTCTCTTGTCATAGGGAGAAAGCTGCCCTTGATTATATTTCAAGAGACTTAATCCATATGCTTCTTTTGTTTCCATTTTTAAAATTATATTTACCCTAGATCCCACCAACGCTTTGTCCCTTGTATTTCACTTGCTGTTTTAGGAGTAACTTTAGATGGCATTTTGTCACAGGACTATCAAGCCACACCTTTGGTAAACAGGACTGATAAAGGTCCCCTCCAAACTGTCAATATTTTGTGGGAGGGACTGAAGCACATACGAAAAAATTAGGTTTGTGCAATTAAAATGTGCAACAAAGCCTCTTTGTGGTTAGGAAAGTGACAGGGAAGTACATGCATGGAATGAATGAATGTACAGGAAGACACATATACAACCCACAAGCATATCAGAATGAATGTTCATTGTTGTATAACCTCCCCACCAACAAATCAGAACAAAGCATTAATAAAGATTGAGCATAGTCTAACCTCCGCATAAGCTTTTATGCAGGCAAATAAGAATAAATGCTCTCTAAACAAGTCATCTGGAGGAGCCACTCTTATTAGTAGCACTGGCTATAAAATTCTCCATAATTCAAATGGACCACACACACACACACACACACACACACACAGGTTAATTTGTGGTATAAACTACCACCTTGACTAGTAACAACTGCCACAATTTGGTATTGCCTATATGAATCAATTGGGCAAGTTTTTCTGGAAATGTTGAATAATGAATCCTGGGAACTGTCATTTACCCCTCACAGAGCTACAATTCCCAACACCCTTAGCAAACTACAGTCCCTGGGATTCTTTGGAGTAAGTCATGTGCTTTTAATGTATGGTGCATACACAGGCTTTGTCTCTCTTTCACATTTTTTCTTTTGAAAGACTAAGTGTTACAGCCTGGTTCCATCCTAACTAACTGCTTCAGGGTGCAGGGTTATTCATACATTTGTCTACCCCCTTTCTGCCATGGCATCTCAGGAAGTTTACCCTTTTATTTGCATTTCTTGCCTACCTTTCCTTCAAGGCTCTCAGTGTGGTGTACATGGTTCTCCTTATTTTATCCTCACAACAACCCCGCGAGACAGATTAGGCTGAGACAGTGGCGAAGGCCACCCAAGTGAGCTTTATGGATGACTGGGAATTTGAACCCTGGTCCTAGCTAAGCAGTCTAAAACAAATTTACAAGAGCAAATGTAGACCTAGCACTGAAGGCAAGAAAGTGCTCAGTTCTGCCCCTCTGGTGCAACGCGGCATTGCATCGCAAACCGTGAACTACATCTCCCAAGAACGTTTGCAGCCGGCCCGCCTCTCATTGGCCGGCACATCCGTGACATCATGTGTTTTGGCTCTGGGAGGTCACATGTTTCGGGGTCTCCTTTGTTTTGAGTTGAGCTCGAACTTGAAGCAGACAAAAAGAGAGAGCGCGAGAGCGGAGGAGACCCGGAGCCGTTGCGCGGCTCCTTCTGATCGGCAGAAAACTGTGATTGACAGGTAAATGGCTTGGCTAAACTCAGCGGCTAAGTTGCAGGAGGCCAAAAGTATAATTGGGGTCCGGTGGCCGGCGCAGGAGTTATTTCCATTCGAAAAGGAGCATCAAGAGGTGCACAACCATAATAATATACCTACAATCGTAATGAGTTCGAATGCAGGGCTCGTGGTAACTCCCATTACAGTAATAATTACAAACAGAAAATATGTCCTCCCTTAACATTTATCTTTTCACCCCACCCCAGTCCGGCTTCTCTAGGAAACTTCGTATAAAATGAATTTCAGCGAAGATTAAATTGCGTCTGGATTCTGCTATGGTGTTCTGTTTTGGGATCAGTTGTGTCAGATTTACAAGGGGGAGAAAATGCCGTTGATATTGCAATGTCTAGCCGTTGTTATGTAGGCAGGGCAGAGATAATTTGCCCTGGCGCAATTTCCGTCTTTATCCTCCTGGCTAGTATTGAACACGCAGCGAAGCACAACGCCGTTAATACTGTCGAGCGCCTTGTTCGTGCGCAGAGAAAGGAAGTAGAGTTCAGCTGGAGGTGGAAAACAATGTGCGTGGCGCCTGGCGGAGGGGGGGGGAAGAGCTCGCCTCTTTCCTAGGTCGGTACTTAAGGACACGTAAATTCCGGATTTGCACTGCCGTTGGGCGAGGGGGAGCAATACTGCAAGTTCTTGATTTCGAATTGTAAAGTTGCGAGGCCTCTTGTTATATTAAGGAAGGTTTCGGGCTTCGGCACCCAAGGATTTCGAGTGGAACTCGATAAAGAATTTTTCCTCCCCTCCCTATTTTTTCCCTCTCTCCTCTAACAGTCCACCCAGTTGGACATCAGATTGGCCAGGCATTTGTGTTTCAGGCCGGCACTAGAAAGCTGGATTGGTCAGAGAATGTTGACAGATCTGGATCAATCTCGCGAGCATCTGGAAAGTGTTCCATTCCTCCTCCTCTCACCCCCCCCCCCCATCTTTTCAATGTTCCTGCGTTTTGATATGGACGGTCACCCTGGTCTAAATTTGGTGGCTGTTTTATGCTTATGGGAATAAGCTCCTTCGTGCACTCCGTCTTCGCTGGCGCATCATATTCCCATTGGGGTGAATCCTAGTAGCTGGAGCTCCCCCCGCCCTTGAGGTACTTGGCGAAGAGGCTGCGTTGGCTGCCAGTTCCTCTGGACCAGACCACTTTTTCAGGAGGGGGGAGGGAGGCCTCGCAAGGAGCTGTTGGAACACGCAGGCCTTTGTGAGGAAGTGGAAATGCCGCTCCGACGCTTTGGCTTAGGACCCGAACCGCGAAGAAGCGTCGGGAGGCGGAGTCGCCTGAGGCCCAAAATATAATAGGGACCGGGTGACCATCCCCTAGCGCGTTATGGTTGGTTCTCCGCTCCCTTCTTCGGGACAGCTGGAGGAGAGAAAGGCGGGGGCAGCGCTGAGGGAGTCGCGCTCTCTAATTGGACATAAAAGGCGGGGGGCGGGACTTGCCTCCAGGGCTGTTCAGGGTGAAGGTGAACTGGAGGATGTGCTCGTGTGCGCGCGCGGGGCCGAGGCGTTGCTCGGGTTCGAGCCGAGGCCGCTTGTATAACGGCTCGAACCGGACGCTCACTTCAGGTTGACGCGAGAAGGCCGTTATTTTGCCTCAAGTGCTTTGAAGTGACGCCTGCCTTTCAGTCACGCGCCTGCTTTTACCCAAAGAGTTTTATTTCTCACATAACACACTTCGAATGTGACTTAAGTCAAATGAACAGCTTTCCTCCCGCTCAGTTCTGGGCTGTTTACATGTTCTTCATAGGGCCCGTTGATGCAGGATTCCCAAAGCGGGTCTCGCAGCAAAGCATACCTCTCCTCAGTAGAATGGGAAATAACGAAATCCCAGAAGAATGACGAGTATTAGCCATAGTGACATTTCTTTTTACAGAGCAAACAAAACACAGCCCGCCCGCCCCTCCTTGTAAAGGGTGGGAGGAGACTTGTGTAATTTCGAGATGATCTGGAAAGGAAAGAGGAAAATGTTGTCAGGCACCATTTGTCAGGTACTTTGGCTCTGCTGTCTTATTTAAAAAAAAATGTTTTAAGGGAATTATCTGGAATGGAAACGAGGTGAACATTTGCAACTGGTTAATGAGTAGCATCATAATGTTGACATTGACTTGCATTTCACTGGTGAGTTAAGCAGAATTATTAGTTGATCGT
Organism: Podarcis raffonei; assembly: GCF_027172205.1. Taxonomy (NCBI): domain Eukaryota; kingdom Metazoa; phylum Chordata; class Lepidosauria; order Squamata; family Lacertidae; genus Podarcis; species Podarcis raffonei. Next base: position 60,824,939 of record NC_070606.1, on the reverse strand, counting down.
ATCTGTCCAAAGAGAGCATTTTATGGAACGTTAAGATTTCCTGGTAGTATTTACATTCTCAGATTTCAGCCCTGGGGTGGTGGGGCACATAGGGAGTGGAATATGGTGAAGTGAGGGAGATACATAGGTAACATTAGGTGAACACAAGGAAATACAGTTAGGTCTACATATTGGGTCTTTTTTTGTTGTTGTTTAGTCGTGTCCGACTCTTCGTGACCCCATGGACCAGAGCACGCCAGGCACCTCTGTCCTCCACTACCTCCCGCAGTTTGGTCAAACTCATGCTGGTAACCTCGAAAACACTATCCAACCATCTCGTCCTCTGTCACCCCCTTCTCCTTGTGCCCTCCATCTTTCCCAACATCAGTGTCTTCTCCAGGGAGTCTTCTCTTCTCATGAGGTGGCCAAAGTACTGGAGCCTCAGCTTCACGATCTGTCCTTCCAGTGAGCACTCAGGGCTGATTTCCTTAAGAATGGATGCGTTTGATCTTCTTGCAGTCCATGGGACTCTCAAGAGTCTTCTCCAGCACCATAATTCAAAAGCATCAATTCTTCGGCGATCAGCCTTCTTTATGGTCCAGCTCTCACTTCCATACATCACTACTGGGAAAACCATGGCTTTAACTATACGGACCTTTGTTGTCAAGGTGACGTCTCTACTTCTCAAGATGCTATCTAGGCCTGTCATTGCCCTTCTCCCAAGAAGCAGGCGTCTTTTAATTTCGTGGCTGCTGTCACCATCTGCAGTGATCATGGAGCCCAAGAAAGTAAAATCTCTCACTGCCTCCATTTCTTCCCCTTCTATTTGCCAGGAGGTGATGGGACCAGTGGCCATGATCTTCTTTTTTTTTGATGTTGAGCTTCAGACCATATTTTGCGCTCTCCTCTTTCACCCTCATTAAAAGGTTCTTTAATTCCTCCTCACTTTCTGCCATCAAGGTTGTGTCATCTGCATATCTGAGGTTGTTGATATTTCTTCCGGCAATCTTAATTCCAGTTTGGGATTCATCCAGCCCAGCCTTTCGCATGATGCATATAAATTAAATAAGCAGGGAGATGAAATACAGCCTTGTCGTACGCCTTTCCCAATTTTGAACCAATCAGTTGTTCCATATCCAGTTCTGACTGTAGCTTCTTGTCCCACATAGAGATTTCTCAGGAGACAGATGAGGTGATCAGGCACTCCCATTTCTTTAAGAACTTGCTGTAGTTTGCTGTGGTCGACACAGTCAAAGGCTTTTGCATAGTCAATGAAGCAGAAGTAGATGTCTTTCTGGAACTCTCTAGCTTTCTCCATAATCCAGCGCATGTTTGCAATTTGGTCTCTGGTTCCTCTGCCTCTTCTAAATCCAGCTTGCACTTCTGGGAGTTCTCGATCCACATACTGCTTGAGCCTTCCTTGTAGAATTTTAAGCATAACCTTGCTAGCGTGTGAAATGAGTGCAATTGTGCGGTAGTTGGAACATTCTTTGGCACTGCCCTTCTTTGGGATTGGGATGTAGACTGATCTTCTCCAATCTTCTGGCCACTGCTGAGTTTTCCAAATTTGCTGGCATATTGAGTGTAGCACCTTAACAGCATCATCTTTTAAAATTTTAAATAGTTCAGCTGGAATACCATCACTTCCACTGGCCTTGTTATTTGCAGTGCTTTCTAAGGCCCATTTGACTTCACTTTTTAAGACTTTGGGTCTTAAGGAAGTCAATATCGGTGTCCTGTTTCTGCTATTTTACCTGATCTCAGGTTAATTATAAGAAATTTTTTATAACTCTGTATAAGTTACAATGCAGCCTCACCTACTCAGAACTGTTGTCAGGAAAGGTCAAGCTGTATTTACACTGTATTTACAAAGAGCTAAGGAGATAGTAAAAAGACTGAACTGCGAACCATGACCTAAAACCTTACTTTAGCCATGGAATCATTTTGATGGCCTTAGGTGAACCATTCTTTTCTCTAAAAGGCATAAGAACAGCCCTGCTAGGTCAGGCCATCTAGTTCACTTTTCTGCTCTCACAGTGGTCTGCCAGATGCTTATGGGAAACCAGCAAGGAAGACCTGAATGCTCTCTCCAGAGCCCTCCATCTGTAATATGAGAATAATCATACTTACCTATATTACTGATCTAATTTTATTATTTACTCTCTATCTCACCCTTTCTCCACGGCAGCAAATACATCACAACAAAACAACTTTAAAAAATACCTTAAAAACACGTCAGATCATTCTACAGTGATCTCAGGGTTGTTGGGAACAGTGCTTTCAGCCATTAAATGACTGGGTAAACAGGAATATTTTTAACTTCCTCCTAAAAGTCAGTAATGAGGAAGGGAGACATACCTACCCAGAGGGGGCATTCCACAAACAAGGAACCACTTCTGAATTGACCCCCATCATGAGTCACTGCCAATCAGACAGCCTCCAGTGTTGGCACCTATATGCAAAGTGGTCCCCAGCAGGAACACCAGTATCAAAGTGCAGTATACAAAAGGCAGATACAGTCACGGTAAAAAAAACCCAACTTATTAATAACCTAAAATACTGTAAAACAGCCAGGAATATTTAAAAGCAGGAGTAGAATAAAAGTACATTTAAAGGTGGCCCTATACTAAGGCGGTCTGGAACTATATGGTTTTCAAAGTCTGCCAAAAAATAGATGAAGAGGACATGTACATGTACATGTGCCTCTCTTGGGAGGTCATCCTAAATTTGGGTGCCTTAGCAAAAGAGGCCATATTTCTCATCGCCACCTGCTGCATGTCTGTTGATGGGAGGACAGAAGGAACAGTCACAGAGACAGAATAAAGTTCCTGGAGAGGTTCACATGGGAGAAGATGATTCCCAAAAATACCCTAGGCCCCAGACACTTGGGATTTAATGAGAAAAACAAGTACCTTAAATTGAGGCTGGAGATAAACTGGCAACCAGCAAAACTGGTAGGTGTACTGTATATACTCCAGTCTACTGACTCCAGGGGAATCTGGCAACCACATTTTGCCCCAATTGGAGTTTCCAAACTGTCTTCAAAGTTATTTCCAAAGAAAATGCATTACAGAAATCCAGCTTGGAACTAACTAGCTCGGAAACAAACTTAGCTAGGGCCAGACTCCGCTTATCCAGAAGAAAGTACGACTGAAGAACTAAATAAAAATACACTCCTAGATGCTACAGCTACCTGTATATCTAAGAATACTCCAAACTGTGAACCTACTGCTTCAGGGGGAGTATGACCCCACCCAAAACCATCTATACACTTCCTCCAGGTTGTTGTAAAGATTATTGATATAGTAGATGTGAGGCACTTTGTTCTAAAATGCTGTACAAATATATTTATTGCTATAATGGCTTAACTATTGAGTCTCTGAATCACATATTAAACATTTAATGTCTAGAATAACAATCAAATGGTTTTAAGATGACTTTTTATGTCTAATTATTAGATATGGGTGTGATTGAGCAAAAGCAATGAATCTGTAAGTGCTATTTAAATTAAAGAGACAGCTTGAATGCTAGGAACATGTATATTTATCTAAAGTGGACAAGACCGAAGTGAGTTGGTTCTCTCTGCAGGAGTCATATGCCTCTAGAGATTGGAAACACACCTGGTAAATTCAGTCTGTTGATTTGTGTGATATAATGCATGCATGCATAACTAATATATTCAGGGAGGGATTCGGTTGTACAAGTGTAAATTGTTGCACTGATAGAACCAGTTAGTTGAATACCATCCTTTCTTTTTTAAGCAAAGTTTTGACTGTAGACAAAAGCTAAGAAGGAAGGTAGGAGCTAAAAATAAGGCTGCCCAAGAGAGATGGAGATGTTTTCAGGGACCGAAAGGGTTTATACAAATACAGCCAAATCCTCCCTTTGCCGTACACTAGCTGAACTGCAAGATATACCTGTTGCCTCATCCTCCCAACTAGATCCATGTTCCCAACTAGAGTTATGGTCAAGTCTACTTGCAGCCAAGCAAGCACTCCTCCACTGATTCTGTATCTTACACTGGGTCTGTGTTCATATTAGTTCCTGGTGGATGAAGGGGAAGAGACTGGACCCATGGTATGATGTAGGAGGTTATCCAAAGCCCCAGGTGAGGTATTCAAGTAACTTGGCCAGTCAAGCAGCTTAACGGGTTTTTCAGGTGTGCTGGGGTTTTCTCTGGGGCCCCAAGCATCTTTATTGCATTATGTTCTCCCAGGATATTGATTATTCAGCCAATAGGGGCCCCAGATTCTAAGCTTACATTTTAAAAACAGTCTCTGACCCTCCTAGAAAGAAAGCTTTGAAACAAAATGTGCAGATGCTCTTCAAAATGATTCCTAACCTCCCTTGGTGGGTTATGAGTGCTCTTCCTCTTGACTTTATGCTTTGATGGTTGTGGGATTGAGGTTGCAGTCAGCAAGCGTAGTGGTTGGTGAAGCTTTAGCCTCTTTCTCCTTCAAGGTCCTTCATGGTATAGAACTGAAAAGTTCAGTATGGAACATGAGCATAGCTGGTATATGGGTGGCACTTCACTCATAAGCGCATTCAAATGTCTATGCAGTGTGTGACTCGGTGACGTTGTATGCATGACATTTTGGAGCCGGATGTTTAGAGAACCAAACCTGGTTACTGTCATAATGTAATTGATGGCATTTGCAATTTGAACTAATACTTTGAAATTATTTTTTATCTTTAGCACCCAAAAGACGACACTCATCAGTATTTTCTCCATGATATTATAAAGAGTTGATATAACAATGGTACTAATAATGTTGGGACGCAGATTGAACAGAGGGGAGAGCCGAGCTCAGGAATCCCCGGTCACGAAGCGTAAAGTTTTTGAAATGGACCCAAAGTCTTTATCAGGCCACGAGTTCTTTGACTTCTCTTCTGGCTCATCCCATGCAGAAAGCATACTGCAAATCTTCAATGAATTTCGCGACAGCCGCTTGTTCACAGATGTAATAATCTGTGTTGAAGGCAGGGAATTTCCTTGTCATCGAGCTGTTCTTTCAGCATGCAGCAGCTACTTCCGAGCTATGTTTTGCAACGATCACCGAGAAAGCAGGGAGATGTTGGTAGAAATCAATGGAATTTTTGCGGAAGCTATGGATTGTTTTTTACAATATGTGTATACAGGCAAGGTTAAAATCACAACAGATAATGTACAGTACCTCTTTGAAACATCAAGTCTCTTCCAGATAAGTGTTCTGCGTGATGCTTGCGCTAAGTTCCTGGAAGAGCAACTGGATCCTTGCAACTGCCTAGGAATCCAGCGTTTTGCCGATACACATTCACTGAAAACACTATTTACCAAATGCAGAAATTTTGCACTGCAAAATTTTGAGGATGTGGCCCAGCATGAAGAATTTCTTGAACTTGGAAAAGATGAACTCATTGATTATATTTGCAGCGATGAACTGGTAATTGGTAAAGAAGAAATGGTTTTTGAAGCCGTTATGCGCTGGGTTTATCGGGCTGTTGAAATCAGACGCTCAGTGCTACAGGAAATTCTCACACATGTGAGATTGCCCTTGTTACACCCCAACTACTTCGTTCAGACAGTGGAAGTGGACCAGTTGATCCAAAACTCTCCTGACTGCTATCAGCTGCTGCATGAAGCAAGACGGTACCACGTACTTGGAAACGAAATGATGTCCCCAAGAACTCGGCCACGGAGGTGAGAGGGCTGGGTTGATTTTTGTTGTTGTTACATTCCTGAATAAATTATTCATTATAGTGATAGCTTTTGTTTGAAACATTCAGTCTATTAAAAAAGATTTAACCAATTGACCAGTTAACATAGTGTATTTTGTATCACCTCAATAAAGATGTGATTTGCTTTTTATCATTAGGCTTCTTTGTGCTGAAAAATTAAGGAACAATATGAGACAGAATGTGCGGGAGGGAGTACATCACTACCACACACAAAATGTTAAACACATTTTAGTGCTTTATATTTCAGTTACTTCAGTTGTTATGTCTTGAACATTTCTGAAGGCTAGTTGTTGTTTTTTACTGAAAAAACCATGTTGGGATTTGGGGGAGGGCTCAATGGTAGAACATCTGCTTTGTATTTAGAAGGTCCTGGGTCCAGTCGCCAGGTAGGGCTGGAAGAGACCCCTGCCTGAAACCCTGGAATGCTGCTGCCATTCAGTGCAGATAGTAGTGGAACCTTGGTTCTCGAACTTAATCAGTTCCGGAAGTCCATTCAACTCCTGAAAACCAAGGTGCAGTTTCCGTTTGGCTGCAGGAACTTCCTGCACTCAAGTGGAAGTCATGTCAGACGTTCAGTTTCCAAAAAACGTTTGAACACAGGAACACTTACTTCCGGGTTTTCGGCATTTGGGAGCCAATTTGTTCATCAACTAAGCCATATGAGAACCAAAGTTCCACTGTACTAAATTAGATAGACTGGTCTGAGTCAGTGCAAGGCAGCTTCTTATGCCTACTCAGAATTAAGTCCAGTGGGGCTTCTCTCCAAATAATTGGCTTTGAATTGCAGCTTTTTAAACATGTCTGAATTTCTATCGTACGTGCCTATAGACTAGGGATAACTTTTCCTGCTTCATGTGAACTCTGGTCCATTAAAGCTAGTACCTAGTGGATTTGTTACTCTTTAAGGTGCCACAAGACTTTGTTTTAGTAAACTTGTGGATTTATTTATTTATTTAGGAAATTTTTAAAAAAATGTTCTAAGAATACAAAAAAAGTATTTACTACTTTCAATAAATTAAGGACAGATAAACTGACTTTTGTTTTTTGTGTTTTCTTCAAACCCCACCCCCGGTTAACTTCCAGATATTGTAACTTTCAGATTCTGGTTTATTTATTAGGTTTTTCAATAAACTACTTTGGTTTTTCTGTTTCTAGGTCAACTGGCTATTCTGAAGTGATAGTTGTTGTTGGAGGCTGCGAAAGAGTTGGGGGATTTAATTTGCCCTATACAGAATGTTACGACCCCATGACAGGAGAGTGGAAATCACTGGCTAAATTACCAGAATTTACAAAGTCTGAGTATGCAGTTTGTGCTTTGAGGAATGATATCCTCGTTTCAGGTAAACAATTTATATTACACACAAAAGCACTGTGGCGAGAATACTATTATCATCAGTTTATGGAAGTCTTGTGGGAAATGGAGAAGTGGACTTAGTGCTACTTTTGTAGATTGTCAGAAGCACTGAAAAGTGAATGCACAAATTACTTAGGCACCCACTTTTGGATAGCATTTGAAGATGCGACTTACATTACCACAGCTAAGTTATATGTGAAATGCACTTTACCACTGAGCACAAGTTTTCCCCAGCTTGGTAAACAGACATAGTATCCGAAGTGTAAACTACTCCAGAAAAAACTACATTGGTGAAAAGAGGTATTGCTTTAATTGCCCAGTGGAAAAGAATTCTAGGAAGTGTTTTCATACATTGGATTGTTGTGAACTTTATTTTCAGAAATGTACTTTTATCATGATATGGCTTTTTTTTTTTTTTTGCTTTTTTTTTTGTCCACAACTGGGCACAATGGAACAAACCCTTTGTTTAATAACAGCCAAATTCCTGTCTTGTCTTTTCTTTCAAATGAGGTGGAAGAATCAACAGCCGTGATGTGTGGATTTATAATTCTCAGCTTAACATTTGGATCAGAGTTGCCTCTCTAAATAAAGGGAGATGGCGTCATAAGATGGCTGTTCTTCTTGGTAAAGTAAGAGATATTTGTTATTATCTAATAACATGGTTGAAATGCACAACAAATATCTAGAAATCAGACTGTATTCTCTCAATTAATTGCACCACTTTTACAATTGAAATGGATGTCACCTCAGTTCTGATTTTTAGTCTGTACTATATAGAACTACACATTTTGCCAGTAAAAAAACATAATTAAAGAAAATGGCCAAAGAAAATAGTTTGTTTAGGAAGCCTCAGTTGTAAGCATGCACAGTATGTGAGACTGTATATTATCTTTACAGTGCACATAGTGTGGAAATTAAGGAAGGAGCCTTAATTTCCAATATCCATGCTTTTTGGTGCATGTGATTTGTAACTGCATTAGCTCCCTTTTCTTAAACTGCGGGGGGGAGAGGGGTCAGTCCTAAAATACATAAATACATTTTCACAACTCAGCAGGTCACAAATGAAAACATTGAGGCTTTGTGTAATGCCACACTTAGGTTTGCTAAAGTAGCCAGGCAGTAAGCATATTCTGGCAACATTCTATCTTTACTTTTAAAGGTATATGTGGTTGGAGGATACGACGGACAAAGCCGACTGAGCAGCGTAGAATGTTATGACTCATTTTCCAATCGATGGACAGAGGTAGCATCTCTTAAAGAAGCAGTGAGTTCTCCAGCAGTTACCAGCTGCGTGGGCAAACTGTTTGTGATAGGCGGAGGTCCTGATGACAACACATGCTCTGATAAGGTTGGGTAATTGTATTCACTTTCTTTTCTCTATTTTAGTAACATTCAAAATGAATAATATATAAAAATTACTAGTAATCGAAAACCAGCGAGAACCTACAATAACATGTTGCAAGATAATCCCAACTCCTGTTCTAGGTTCCAGCAAACCTGAAACAGGAGCCTCATAGTTCTGTTCTGTGTTTTGGGTGGGGAGCATTCAGGAGGCATAAAAGGAAAATAGATAGGGGGCAGGGGGTTAATATTTATCCACCCTCCTAAAACCTTTCCATGCTGTGCTATATAGAGCTAAGGCATTCAGTTTGCAGTGTGGGCTTCCCTTTCCTGAGCATTTTATTGCTTTGTAGTGGGAAGGAATGTGTTTTTTCATTCCCCATCTCCTAAAACTGCTTTATAATATGTATTCCAACAACCCTAATCCCTACGTCCAGGCTTATGTAAGCTAGGAGTTTGAACCACCACCCACTGCCAGTATTTCCATTGTTCCTGGAGACAAGGCAGTTCATAGTATGCAGTCCTTATCAGGCTGTTTGGCGTGGAGGTTATCGTCTCTTTTTTGTAATGTGTTAATTAATAATACCTAACAAGTCTCCTAGGTTTGCAGAAATTGCTACATTGTTTGTGGGTGGCCTGATTTTACTGCCAAACCGATAGGCACAGGACCACCAAAGTTATTTTAGAGCCCTGCCTTGCTTGGCATCTCTGGAGGGGGTTTCATTGCCTTTCATCCAAGCTTAGAGGAGAGTATCTGAACTGGCACAGGATAGGCTGACAAAAAACAAATGGTCAATAAATGGCATGAGGTATGCATGAGTGCTGAGTCCTCTGCCTTTCTTATTGTGTTAGGGAAATTTTTGACGCTTTGCAATGGGGTGGGATGGGGTAATTTTAATATTTCATATTCCCCCAGGAATGGTGAAACCTCACTTTTGTTTGTGGGTTGCCCTGGCTTGTCTTCAAAGTGATTGGCATGGAGCCACAGAATTTTACTATTGGAAGGAATTATTATATAAAACAGTTTCATTACTAATGTTTTGTCCCATGACATGAAGTCCTTATAGAGTCTCACTTGCTAATTGGGTTGGCATGAAAAGTTCTTTGATAATTTGCAATTACACAGTTGACTTGCTCAGCCATTTAAAGATATCATTCAATCAGTATTAACAACTTGGGGAAGCTGAAACCATATCAAGTTAGAGTAGACGAGCTTTGAAAGTAAAATGTGTTTGTTACTTTTCAGGTTCAGTCTTACGATCCTGATACTAATTCTTGGCTACTCCGTGCAACAATCCCCATTGCAAAGAGATGTATAACAGCTGTATCACTAAACAATCTCATCTATGTTGCGGGAGGGCTCACAAAGGCAATTTATTGTTATGATCCAGTTGAAGATTATTGGATGCACGTGCAGAATACATTCAGTCGACAGGTAACAACAAAGATCTAGCAAAGTTGCTCCTTTGTACATTGTATTTATCAAAATTCTAAACACATTGTGTTAGATCCAGATAAAAGCACATCTAATGAGGCTGACAAAAGCTAACTTTCTCCCCTGGTCCACAGCCTCGTGAAAAGGCTTCTTCAAAGCATCTAACAATACCATGTTTGAAAACAGTTCAAGCAATCCCCAAATGAAATTAAACTGGGGACGCTTTCATACTGTTGCTATTTTGGAGTGGATTCGCTCCTATACCAGGTTGCACAATTAGGTGGTTTTTTGCAACAAACCTTCCCCCCACCACTCTCCCCCCAAAGTGAAAGTGCAATAAGGAAAGTGATGGGGAAACATATAAAGATGAAAGCTGAATAAACAGGTCTTCTGGAAGTGACCTAGTTTAAGCCATATTGAACTAGTGAGAAATGAACATGTAACGTACAGAATTTTAGAACTGAATAATGGGTGGAATTCACTGACAGACCACACCAGTACATCTATGGGTCAGGATACTCCTTTACACAATACCATGATTTCACTTTAGACAACAATGCACATGCTATTTTAGGTGCTACTTTATACTTGTCAGTCAAAAATTCACCTTGGACTCCTATACCCTAAGAAGCAATCAAACAGGCTGATGCTAATGTTTCTTGGTCTGAATCTGATGAATGCCTCATTGCATACAGTAGAGCTTTCCAAACTTTTCATGTTGGTGAAACACTTTTTAGACATGCATCATATCGTGACACAGTAATTCAGTTTTACTAGCTAACCAGAGGTTAAACTAACTCCTTTCTGGTCCTAGGAGCAGCACGGGGAGCACTTGCCCCACACAAACACGCACACTGCAGCCAACACACTAATGTTGCAACAGTTTGGAAAGCTCTGGCCTACAACAGAATGCCTAACACTTAGTAGAATCACACAAACCCTACTGCTAGAAAACGGTTTATCATTTTGCTACAATACTTTTGCCACCACATTTATAAAACCCATAAATAAGCTTACTCTGGGAGGTACCTTCCTCTGCTTATCCTATATTTTTACTCCTGATTTTCCTCTCATCTGTTTTGTGTAGTATCTAATATCATTGTCTGTTGTTTTGTAGTTTTCCATTCTTTCCAAAGTGTTCTTCTACCTAGTACTTAAGACAACTCACAGCTCTTCTGTCTGTATACCTTTTCAAATGTTTCAGCATATTTCCTCATTTGCTGCCAGTTGTCTATCTTAATTTTGTTTTCCTCTTCCCATCATTCCATCATTCCTCTTTTCTTATATAGTACTGTGCATCCATTTTCTTAAACTTATCACTTACTTGATACTTATCTAGCCTTTTCCCAGCACAGTTGGCCAAGGATAGAATCCACCACAGATGTTCAAATATTGGGCCAAGATTAACAAAATGCTACAAAATTATTGTGCTGCCCAAATCCAAGCCCAAACTGAGGAAATAGTTTATTGTAGCCTAGCACATCTACTGTATTTTAGGGTGCATCAGGATGAGCATAACATACTAATAATCACAGCTATGAATGTTTTAATTATTTTCTTCATATATTTGATGAACAGGAAAACTGTGGCATGTCTGTGTGTAATGGCAAAATCTACATCCTTGGTGGGAGGCGAGAAAATGGAGAAGCTACAGATACCATTCTTTGTTATGATCCTGCCACCAGCATCATCACAGGAGTAGCAGCAATGCCCAGGCCAGTCTCATACCATGGCTGTGTGACTATTCACAGATACAATGAAAAGCACTTTAAACTCTAAAAAAGAGGAGAGTCTGTAAATACAAATAAGTGGCATATTACAATCAGGATTTGAAAGCTGCCTTTTCCAAAGTATCATCTGGAAAGATACAAGATTGTACTTTTTGCTTTTAAAATTTTGAAAGTGATTCCGAATGTAATTGTTAAATGTTTTCAGTAACCACAATTCAGTAATTTTTCCCAGAGCAATCCTAACCCTTGATCTGTACTGCTGGTGGGGTAAAAGATGGGCTCCCTCTATTGGGATCAGCTGGCACTGGGCTGGGCTGGGCTGCAACAATGTCCCCCATTGTGCCCACTGAAAGTTCAACAGAGCAACACGAACACAGGCAGTGACTGCCATAAGAACCCAAAATGGGCAGGGCCCTGGCAAGGAGCCTGATTTGGGCTTCTCAGCTACATGAACATGGAGCTAGTGGAGCAAGAATGTTGGAAACTACTATTCTTGCTTTTCCCCCCTTGTCAGCCCAAGTGCAGATGTCACAGTGACTCTTCTGCTCTGTTCCACCCTGCTGTACCCTGGCCACAATTAGGATTGCTCTGTCGTAACATGTTCTGGTTTGAAAACTGTATCAATTTATATTACTAATTAGATCGTGTTCACTTCTATGTTATCTGTAAAACAGAACACCTTGGATTTTGAGTGTATAGTGGTGCCTTTCGAAGTATTCATCCCTATTTTATATGAAGCATTATCTGCATATTTTCATACCTTATTTGTGGTAAGCACTGTTAACAACTTTACTGTTGCAGGTATGTGGGCGTTAGAATTGGAATTCTGTCTGAAGATCTAAATAACTTCAAAATATTGCATTGGCCTTTGGTAACACGATAGACCCCTCATCAGTAAGCACTATATGCACAGGGACATTCAGTGAGGAAAGCACACACAAATCCCACATGGTTATTTGAATATAATCATGGGATTGCTTTAAAACGTGCTTCTACACCAAGTCTGAGAAGCTCTTGATTCTCCCTTGAGTGTTCAGAATTCCCACTTGAAGGCTATCTGAGCTCAAATCACAAGTACCCACTAGAAATGTTCTGTAGAACCTATGAAGATTTTCTCTGATTAAGATTAAATTTGTGCTCAGGTTCAGTATTGTTTACTGTTCTCAGATAGCAAGTCAATAGATCTTAGGGGTAGGGAGTTCTTGACTGATTATGATAATACCTTTAGAACTAATAAGTAAAAAAACCTGTTGATTAATACCAGGTTGTCTTAGTTTTATTTTTTTTAATGGAATAGGGCAGGCAATGCAGCTATTCTTGAAAATTTGGCAGAGATCCACACCTTGTGCTATGCATCATCATCTGAGTTACTATATTTTACTGTAGCACTCCTTATACAGCATAAATAAACCTGTCATACTTATTCATGTCTCCATGGAAGAACTCTGTTATACCTGGTCACTGAATTAGTAAGTGAACATGTAATTGTCACTGCACTTAATTTATGCTGTATTTTGTTAATGATCAGTGGTCTATGATACACACAGCACAATATTAATTTGCTGCAAATAACTGACGCAGCTACACAGAGCTGACAAAATTAATTATGCAAACATGTCTAATACAAGAAAAGTCCATTATGTCATATTAAACTGTAATTTTAATTTGTACTTTTATGTCAGTTTCCTGAGCCTTACTTTGACAAGTTTCCTAACTCTAATATATGACAAAGTTTGTACTTGCAGTGTTTACGTTGCTCTGAATATTATTCTTTTTAGGACACTGCATATGATGCTTATGTAAGCCAATCCATACCCTCTCTTTTTTATGCATTTCCATTTTACATTGTCCATCCAACGTATACTAGCTTTATGGGACTGCAAGGTTTATTCTTTCTTAAATTGACATTTTAGTTTTATGTAAAAATAGATTGTGAAGCAGTGAATGAAACAATGGTCCTCACAACTACTTAATCCGGCACATTCCAATGAATGCAATTATTAAGCAGTAAGTCTTGAGTTTTGTGGCCTTAGTATCTCTTATTTAACAGATCTGTTTTGTTAGGTGGTAGTTGAACCAATTTTTGTTTTCAAAAAAAGATATGGCTCAAATGATTCACTGAGTGCTTTCTCATATGATATGACTCTGTTGAGTCTTTCATGTTCTGACTATGGATGCAACTACATAGTAGTATCATTGCCTGTGCTTCTATCTTTGAGTAAATTGTGCTACTACTATTTTCTAGATGAAGCATATTATTGAATAGTGAGTATTCAATATTAGCTGTATGAATGAGCAATACTGTATCATAACCAAACCATTTCTCTGATCAATATTTCTTCTTCAAAAAATGACATAAAAATTAATGCATGAAGTGTATATCACTTTGTATGCTTCTATAAAGAAAAAAGGATGAAGTGGATCCTCATGCCATTATTCTTTTGAATGGGTATACATTTTAAAGAAGTAGTTCACAAGTGGCAGATATTAGACAATTTACTGGATGATACCCAATACCAATTTTTTCATGGCTACTCTTTTGAAGCCAACATTAAGCTTGGCTCCCATTGATATTGGGCCATGCACAGACTATGATGTCTGCATTTTTCCTTTGCTGATTTCTTTTGACTTTGGGTAACACCACAATCACTGCAACCTTAGAACTTCAAGTTTAAACACACTTATCTGGGAAAAGACCCCATTTCTTTTGAATATATAGTACATGTATAGGATTGCACTGCAAATCATCTGTGTAACATCAATTATTTGAGACACTTTAATCATGCTAGTTTAAAAAATCTATTTGTAGTTGCAAATAAATCAAACTGCTTTTAGCTATTTGAAAATGGTACTTATGCATCTGCTTGTAATTTGGCATATGTCAGGATAATCTTTGCTTTATGAAGGAAATTAACCTTTACAAACTTTATATATAGTTTATTCTATCCTAATTTACTTGCATGCTCACCCTCCCTCCTTAGAGTTTACTTAAGTGGAATTCACATGGAAAAATTGATTAAGGGGGAAACAGCTGGATGTTTTACAGTGATTTGCATCCTTCAGCATGAACCTTTATGGAACATATTATTTCACTTTAACTCACCTAAGTTCACCTTTGCTGTACTGTGCTGGGTCCCTCTTATTTGACTAGCCTCTGATCTTTGCTTTGATGCTGCCACATAGCTTAGCCTCCTGGGAACCTGATACTCTGCATCAGTGCCTTTTTTCTGAGGATACACAAGGGTATGCAGTACTGGCACCTTTTTTCCCCTAGAAGAAAAGCACTATTTAAAAGTGTGGCACTTACTGTAATAACTTAATGGTGAGTACTGGCACCTTTTTTCTAAAAGAAAAGCACTGTTCTGCATGTTTGTTCAGTCCCAAGAAGCAAAAGGGGGTGACTTCCCATTTAAGGAATTACAGCCTTACTATACTAGCTGCAGCCTTGATCTTCAATCTGTGTTTACTGTGCCTTAAACCTGATCCTGGTTGTGATCCAGCTGTGGACACAATAAGGCCAACCACTGCCTAATTCTGATTAAACCACATTCATTTGTGGAATGGGCACACAAGTCATTTGTAAACCTCAGTAGTTTAATTGTATTTTTGTAGCCTCATCAAGCCTGCAGATTCTACCTCCTCAGTCATGCAATCTGGGTGCATATCCCATTCCTGGGAGAAAATACATTTGCTTTGACTTTTTCTTTCTCAACACTGCTTGCATTAGTATTTTGACTTTTGATATGCAGAAGTAAAATACTAAGTGTGTCCAAGTAGACACATTGTAATTAATGAACATGACCAAGTTAGGTCCGTTAATTTCAATAGGTCTATTCTGAGTTTGCTTATTTGAGTACCTTCCTAAAACTGGTGAAAATATGATAAAATAATGAAAGCAGAATATTTTACATGATGAAGCGATCTCAGGAATCACATTTCATTTTCTAATTGAAATCAAATATACATCTAATCCAGTGATAACAAGTAGAAAGTTACTGATTTATATCCAAGTGTCCTAAGAAATAAAATATTTGTGGAAAAGAATGAAATTTGGCAAACCAAAAGTTCTCATTCCTATGAATAAGAACCATTGCCAGACAACACTTGGAATATACTACACTTTGCTTTTGTACTCATGTGGTGAATAACTGTACAGTCATTGTCAGGAAAGATGGCAATTAACTATGACCTAATGAAGCTCTGGGTGTTTTTTTTAATGCTGTACATATATAATGTTTGTGTTTACAGTTCCTTCTGAATTGCATGTATAAAGTCATGCCTGCTTTGTAAATACACTTAGCTTTTTATGGTTGTGAAGCACCATCCCAGATATATATTGGATTTCATCTTGAAGTTGTTGGTTTTGGGTTGTTGGGGTTTTTTAAACCATTTTAGAAGTCTTTTTCAGTTGATTAAAGTTGATACAGACAATTATCAGTAAGCAGTTAACACATATAGTTAAAATTGCAATATATATTTAGGCAATAATGCTTTTTTAAAAGTGAGCAATTTATTTACTTGACAAAATAGATTTACAGTGTAAGCCTATATGTGTCTATGCAGAAGTTGGTCACTGAGTTCAATGGGGCTTACTCCTAGCTAAGTAGGTATAGGATTGCAGCCTTAGTTTTAGCTATAGCCCCTTGTGAGAAAACAGTTGCTGAACATATAACATAGAATCATATATCTTGCAAAAGATACCTGTTTAGCAACATTTCTTGGACTCTTGTAAACAAACTTACTTCAAGAGCAATTCAAAAACTGACTTGTTGAAACATAGGAAAATGTTATCTGCATGCAAAATGAAGATATCTATTTGCATTTGGTGAGCTCAATAAATATTCACAGTGGTTTCAAAAAGTGAAATGCATTCATATTTGGTCACTGAGTTGTGCTTGCTGCAATTTTTTAAACTTGCCCAAGATTGTATATTAACACTACCAGTTGCATGAAAGAAGTAGTGAAGGAATGGGTGTTAACAATTTTGATACTGAAATGAAACATTTGTTAAGGATTTTGTTTTGAAAGAAGTGAGTTTTCTACCTGTGCTTCCATTTCTCTAAAACTCGCAGACCGGGAAATAACTTGGATTTTATTATTGCAATCTAATCCTTAGAAAAACGGCATTGTTTCAATCTGCTTCTTTAAAAATATTGCACCCAAAATTTGAGATGAGTGCCTTCTAGACTTGCCTCCTTGGCAAGTCTAGTACATTCTGTT
This sequence comes from Podarcis raffonei, assembly GCF_027172205.1. Classification (NCBI taxonomy): domain Eukaryota; kingdom Metazoa; phylum Chordata; class Lepidosauria; order Squamata; family Lacertidae; genus Podarcis; species Podarcis raffonei. The sequence continues at coordinate 60,808,162 of NC_070606.1, read as the reverse complement.
TTACATAATATCATGTACACTGCAGGAAGGCAGAATCCAGACTTGTGAGATGTACTGTACTTTGTTTTTACTAGAATATCAAGACCCTTAAACCACAGCCAGATACAAGATACAGTGATCGTTTGGAATGGGGCTAGTTTGAGAAATGTACATCTAGAATTAAGGAACAGGGCACCTTGAACACATGCTCAGCCCCATAATTCGTTCTACCAGAACTGAATTCACTGTTTTTTCACAGAAAATTCTATGCCCAGTTTCCTCTAAAGCTTTCTTATTCTTGACAGTCTAATTTTGAAAGAGTGAAAAGTCTTTTATGTTGGCGTTATTACTATTGAAAAGCAGATATACTGCAAATAGTCAAGAGATCTACTTGCAGATCTTGATCTATTTCCATATCCATCCAGAAACTCTGTCACTTTTAAATATCCTGAAAAGGTTGCTTTTGCAAGATTTTCAGATTTAGCAGTTTGACTTGGGTATGCAGTGAGTTAACTTGGTACGTTTCAAATCAGATTCTTACATGAGATTTGTCCTCCTAATATAATTGAGAAGTATGTTGCTTAATATTTTTCTTACCAATGAAAAACTCAAATAGGCCAACATTCCTTTTCAGTTCAGTTACAGCGCTTTCTGAATACAGTAATTATGTCAGTACTGCAGGATAAATGGCAGCTAAACATATAAAACTCATCATGTGAAATCTTACAGTTGTAACTCAAGGATTTCATCTAGTGACAGCAGTTTTAACAATTATCACTCATTTATGTGCTTTATGAATGCATTGCCCTACCTAAGTCTGTTCTCAGAACTATGTTAACACTTAGTTTGTATTCTTGTAATACTCAAATGATTCAGACAATATTTTAACGTTTTGTGTATGTATTTATAGGTATGTGTGATTTGTTCTTGTAATCATTTTATAATATTAAAGATGATTATTTAGAAATTATACATTTAAAGCTACTGTGTAATGATATGTAGCAGTATTTAAGTGTGTGTGAAAAGCATGTGATTTTAGCTTCTTTTGTATAATTAATCCAAAGAATAGAGAATCTGTAAGTTTGTAAACAAATCTATTCTTGGTGTAATCTTTGCCAAAAAAAATCAAATTCTGAATAAATATTGCTAATTTGCATAATTTTGGTTTGCCTTTTTTCCTTGATTTTTTCTCATTGAGAATTTTATCAAACAAGGGTTTGGAAAACACAGATTTGTAAAGATTGGCCATACGATTCCCATGCTTATATACTCTGACTAAACCTCCTTTGTTTCTCACTGCCACATGTATGTTGGTTTCTCACTTCTTGCAGATGGAAATATTTTTTTCCCCTGTGCTCAGAAATACAGATTACTATTGTTGGGAAGATGCCTTTTTACACAGCAAGCACTGCTATTTTCTGAGTTTTATGTCATGCTGGCTCAGACCAAGACTTGATCTGTTCACAAGCCAGGATATACTTAAAAGATGAAAATTCAGATTCTGCAATAGATTCGGTACAAGGCTATATGCTACTGAGCTTATATAATCATGCTTATAACTGCATGTGTCAGCATAAAAATCTCCATTACTCAAAGTATGTGCCCTTAGTCTGGTGTCCAGTTGGCAAGTTCCTTGCATACTTGTAACTCAGTAAAAGATCACAGCCTTGGCACTGTAGGTCCTTTTATACACACAATTTTAAAGTATCAAAGCTGAGACTAGTTTATAATACTTTGGTGTGCTGCTCCTTATTCAGTTTGGAGTTGCAGATAGGAATTAGGATATGAAAAATACTGTGTGCTGAAATAAGTTCAGAGCCACCTCAAGTCATGTCAATGGTGCCTACTTCACTATATCTACCACCTTATCACGTTCAACATTGCAGATAACTTGGTTGTTATATTTCCTCCTCTAAACACTACCAATATAATTTTTGAACTCGCGAGATCCGAAATGGTGGTCAACCAAAATTCTTCTCCCAAGTAGCAATTTCCACAACAAGCTTTCCATCAGCCTACACTGTCTGAATTATTACCACGGGGAGGGGGGGGATAGACCCTGTTCCCTAGACTATTAACAGCTAAGCATCAAAAATGCCACACATTTTCATTACTGTTTGTGCACTTAGAGCCACTGCTTCACAAGGTGAACAGGACTGACAGCGAAATTACTTGTAACCATGGGCATAGCCAAGGGGGGCAGGAAGGGGCAGCTGCCCCCCTAGATCAAGTAAAACAACAGAAATACTTAACTAACTGACCAATCACGGCAGTTCTGGCCCCCTAACAAAACTTCTGGCCCCCCATAACAAAAATCCTGCCTACACCCATGCTTATAACTGTAAAGTTATCAACAACAAAAAACCCATTACATATCAACATGTTCACAGAGAACACTGCCCTATTTATATCCAACCTGAATGATTAGATCCCCATGTTAATGTTGTTAATGCAGAGTTATGGGAACATGGCGAAAGAGTTTGGGAGCCACTGCTGTAATGCATCATTTATCTCAAGAAAGGATTTGTCAAGCCTGGAAAAAAGGTGGGCAGCAGTTACGGGAGAACGAGGAATCCTCCCCTCTTCTTTCTTTTGGACTCCCTGTTCCTTTAAGATCAGCTGAGAGATCTGGTCCTTTCCGGTTGCATGTGATCTATATACAGTTGTTGTTTAGTTGCTTAGTCGTGTCCAACTCTTCGTGACCCCATGGACCAGAGCACGCCAGGCACTCCTGTCTTCCACTGCCTCCCGCAGTTTGGTCAAACTCATGCTGATAGCTTCAAAAACACTATCCAACCATCTCATCCTCTGTCATCCCCTTCTCCTTGTGCCCTCCATCTTTCCCAACATCAGGGTCTTTTCCAGGGAGTCTTCTCTTCTCATGAGGTGGCCAAAGTATTCCAGTGAGCACTCAGGGCTGATTTCCTTCAGAATGGATAGGTTTGATCTTCTTGCAGTCCATGGGACTCTCAAGAGTCTCCTCCAGCACCACTACATACAGTACTAAAGGGCAATCCACTGCCCAAGACCACAACTTAAGGAGCCGTTCAAAAATCGACCGCTACATTGGTTCCAGGTTCATTTTAAATTTAGCCCGATTTGGCAGGGGGGGGGAGAGGTGTTGCTCTATAACGGACCAGCTTCCCAAATTCTAACCCCTACTATTGCAAACTAGCAGTCCCTTTTTTATTATTGTGGGGCCCGAATTGCTACGACGGAACAAAAACAATATTGCAAAAAGCAATTAAAAATAGCCAACGACCAAGGCAACAGGAGATAAAACATTAGTCAAAAGAAGAAAGGAAAAGCACTTTTAAAAAAACTTTCTCAAGGGAAGAAAGAAAGAAAGAAACCAGCGCCTCGGGCTCCTCGGCTCCTGCAGCCTCTGGGCTTTAGGACGCAGCAGATGCTTCGCGGCGGCAAAGAGAGCGCCCTGCCGGCGGCGCCCCCTCGCGAAACCGGCTTCTTCCAATGCCCGCCCCTTCTCCGCTCTCCGCCTGCGCAGCCGCGCCCCGCCATCGCCGTGACGGGCAGGCGAGAGGGGACGGAGTTGATGGCGGCTGCGCGGTAGAGACGCTGGCCTCGCTGGAGCGCAGGGCTGGGCGGAGGCGAAAGGGACTGGCGGCGGCGGCCCGTCGGGACGTCTTCGGCGAAGGCGGGTGAGTTGCGCGGCCCCGAGTCGGGGCTCCGCTTCCCGCCCGCGGGGCTGAGGAGGAGCGGGGCGTTTGCGCGCGGGGAGGAGAGCGCCCCCCTCTGGCGCGGGGCCTCGACTCTGGCGGCAGGCGCGGGGGTCCCCTTCGCAAGAAGAGGGTGTCGAGGCGCTCGCCTCCGCGGGAGTCCCCGAAGTTTGCTCGCTTGTACAACTCGGTCGGCGCGGGAGCCGAAAAGTCCCATCTCGCACCCCGATCCTGGCCGTGCTTACTTACTGCTGGAAGGAAGACCCGCGGTAGCTTATGGTTAACTTTACTCCAAGTTAGCCCTCTGGGAGCTGCAGTCTTGCAGGCGGATCCTAAGCGCGTTTACTTGCGGGCACGTGCAGCCCCAGTCCCGCGTCGAGTTTGCTACCTGTCCCGCGGATTGCAACTGGTTCGCCTAACGCTGCAAAGGATCGGGCTGTTAAAGAGGGCAGTCCGATTTTATGGCCACCTGGAAACAAGTTGCCAGGCACACGTGGGACCAGAGCATTGTTGTTTCCCAAAGGGGTCTTCCCAAAGGCCACCCTACTGCGTTTTGCTGGGGATTATTGTTATGATGGGTGAACATCTTGCTGGAAGCCATCCTTGGTGTGCTTTTCCTTGATGCTCCTGCAGTCATTCAGGCTTGTTCTGAAGACCCTCACAAAGTTGACTCCTAATAGCACAAATGGCTCCTTTGCAAACTAGCATGCCACATTGACTCACTGTTCCTGTGCCAGCATCCTTGTAGCCCCATCATAAGTGCAATCTTATATGCCTACATCTATTCTGAAGCCCCATGGTGTTTAGTAGGACTTACTCCCACTCAAATGAGCTTTTAAGTCCCACAGTGTTTGGTAGTAATGCACCGAAGCAGCATTTTGTAATGCCTAATAATAGCTTGAGCTATCAACTTGTTTTGCTTTGGTCACTCGTAGTTGTGATTTGGTAAAGATCTTCAGTTGGAAATTGAAATACTATTCTGCTCGTAATAGAACATGCTGGGAAACTTGAGCTTCAAGAAAACGATTGCTTTCACTTGTCTAAAAGAGTTTTTATTCAACAGGGGTCACTGAAAAGGAAACTGAACAGCCTTCAACAGAGGTACGGCGACATTTGAAGGAAAACAGATTCTGCCTTTTTGACACATCTGAGGTAAAATATTGCAGAAAGGTTTTTTCCATTCATAATGGCCTTTCATTGTCTTTCTGTGCGAGGCATTCACAGAGGACATCTATGTAGTCACTCACATGTCTTCGCACATAACTTTGCTAAGGAGAATGAACAGCAAAAGGAAGGTTTTGACAATGTATGAAGAAGTAATTGTGCAGGATTAGAGGCTTGGTTGGTGGCTGCTCACACATTCGCCCTCTCTAGGCATTCTGTTGCCAGGTAGAAGAGTAATCCAAGGGGGGCACGGGTGGTAGCTCTGTCCCCCCTTGTTGCCCTTCTCTTCACCCCCCATGAGTAGTAATGTGAAGAATATCTGTCTGGAGTCACAAACAACAAAATGAAAATAGTCCATCATAATAGCAGATAATGCAGTAATAGTACCCTCAGGTGTTCTGGTGCTGTGTAGATAAATTATTGCAATAGATGCACACACACAGGGATGGGTATGTTGCTTTGTCCTTTGTCATTCTCTTCACCCTCCAAGTTAGAGGACAATTGGGAGCCTTCTGAACTCACGACACATTTTAGAGCCCCGGAAAACACACTTCTGGAGCGTGAACATAATGATAAGTCTGAATACCTTGCTCATCTCTTTGGGGTGCCCTCATTGTAGTTGCTCTCCATAGCTTCAGAATGCCTGACTAACACTATTGTTACTGCAAAATCTGTTGGACTGGACTCTTTTCACTTTGTTATTTGAGGCTCCATTAGGATGATAACTTTTCAGAGATTTGGAGGCTGTATAGTGGAGCTGTCTTTGCCTGTGGTCCAGCGGTTTATTTCTAATTTTTTAATATCGTGTTTATCCTGTCATGGTCTTTGGTCACCTCGATTTAGCAGGCATTTCAGATGGTAGCTCCCAAAAAACCAAGATAAACCTGTTGAAATGTAGCCAGCAATAGATGCGCGAATGTGTTTTTGTGTGACTATTGCTTTTGATCAAAGAAAAACAAGGTACTTCCTCTGATTCATAGATCAAAAGAGCTTTTTTTTTAAAGAGGAAAATAAGAAAAAAGAAAAATAGGACAGGTTTGGTGGAGTTTTGGGAAGCTGTTGAGACAGAAGCTCAGTTCACATATGACGTGTGTAGGTACTCAAGATTTCAAGCTGATGCAGGGCTGCTTTTCTCCTGATATTGTGGTGTTCTGCTAGCTCTACCATCTGATGTCTGCATGTTGAACTGCTTGTGTTTCATTGCACAGGGTTCCTAATCCTGTAGAGTCCCTAAGTGTTAGCAGTTGTTCTTCGGAGGCAACCATGTTTTAATGTGCCATCATCAGAGAGTAGATATAGCAAGACATTGTGAGATGAGAAGTGTGGTCCTGTTCTGGGTTGAAACTATGAGTGCCCTACACACAAGTAGCATATAAATAGATCTGTATTCTTCCTCCCAGTTGGAAGGTTTACTTCTTCTGCAATGTGACCTTATAAATGGAAAGATGTTCTCAGATGTTTGAATTCACTGTTTGTTTTCCCCCCTCCCTTTCCCTCTAGTGAAGTCGCCAAACATGTCAGGAATCAAAAGAACTATAGAAGAGATGGACCCAGACTATGAGGAGATCTCGCATGTACCTACAAATAAACGTCATAAAGCAGTTGAGCAGTCAGGTAAAAAATAAAAAATAAATTCAAAAATTGAAGTGGGACAGAGATAAGAGGAGAAGAATATAGTCTGTCTATAGGTATTGGTTTGTGTTTGATTTCTAAAATATGCAGAACGCTGCTGTTTTCTTTCACGCTAATAGAATTGGTTTCAATATTTCTTTGTGTGAAATTCAAAAGCTTGACTGATGGATCAAGTGCCACCATTTCCCATTTAATTTTATTAAAAACTTCAATTACTATAGCCAGACTGAACGTGAACTGCAATAATACTTGGTTTTACAACATTCTTCTCACATGTTCTGTGACAGTGGATTTTTTTTATTTTAAACCACCACCTGTACCACAGCTATTATCTTAATTATTTTCTCTCTCTCTCTCTCTCTCTCTCTCTCTCTCTCTCTCTCACACACACACACACACACACACACACTTATATAAAAATATAAAACATTTGGTCCCAGCTATGCATCTAACCAAATGGATGGATTACTGAATTTATGTGTCCAACTAGGCTTTTGATGCAGATCTCCTGAAATGGATTGAGTGATTGACTGTTTAACTTCATCAAGCCCTTGTAAGAGCTTTCTTTCACCAATCTTCAGATTTTGGAGCTGTCATTCATATGTTCATATATCAGTTATTATATTGTGGTTCTTTAAATATTACGTATTATTCTTGTACATGGGTGCACACACACATACAAACAAATAAGAATGGCATACTTATTTCATTTCTTCATACTTGGCCTGGTCATTTTGATACTAAAAAGCAAGCCAGAAGTCCACATCGTCTTCCAGGCACGGAGGACTGTGTTGTTGCAAATGGCCTTAACTTTCTTGCCCATAAGAATATTCTTCTTCTTTGTGGACTCTTCCTGAACAGCACGAGATGCTGCAGTACAGAAGATTGAGGCAATTATTAAAGAGCAGTTTTCTGTAGAAATGAAGAATAAAGAACATGAGATTGAAGTCATAGATCAGGTATACAGATTTCAAGCTCAGTATTCTGTGGGAAGGGTTACAGTCACTATACTTCATAATGGGACTTTCATCTTCTCCCCACCCCCCTTTTCATAGCGCTTGGTTGAAGCAAGAAGAATGATGGATAAACTGCGAGCCTGCATTGTTGCAAACTACTATGCTTCTGCTGGTCTTCTTAAAGTCGGAGAGGTAAAACTGATAGCAATGTGACTTTTTGAAAGAAAAAAAATTGCATTTACAAAAACGGAAAACCGCCAGATGTTTGGTGGTCTGCAACCTCCAAGGAAGCCATGGTCAGATGGGTGCTTCTGCTACACTCTGCAAGTGTTTATCAGCACAGTATATACTTTGATCAGGTGGACATGTTACTTTCTGTCATAACTTTAATTCTGAGCAAAGTTGAGATGTGCTGCCTCCTTTGTTGTTTCAGGGAACCAAGACCTGTGATCCTATGGTTTTTAACCATCCATCTGTCAAGAGATTTTTGGAATCTCCCTCCAGATCATCATCTCCAGCTAATCAGGGGTCAGAAACTCTGTCAGTTAACCATTCAGAGAGTGAATCATCCCAGCACATGGACTATTTGATGGGAAAGGACAATGGCAACCTGGATATAGAAGAGCGATTGTCAAACAAGCTCGACCAGAGGCTGAGCAAGAATTCTGGGCAGGTAAAATGAACCTGAGGTTTTAAAACAAGGCAGGAGGAAGGGGGGGAAATAGTGTTCTTTTGTATACAAAGGCAGACATGGCAAATATATTCCTGACTTCTGCTGTGCCTTCTGAAACCCACAGAGATGGTTTCATCTTCAACACCCCTCATTAGCACTGTTGTAGAAAGGGGTCAATTACAGGTCTCATTATATTGCTTTTTGCTGCCTGTTTTCTGCTGATGTAGCACTATGTGCAGCCATAATTTCAAAATCATCGTGCTCCATCATCCACAACATTTCCCCCCCCTCTTAACTTTTATTTTTCAGCTTCTAAAAATATATAGAACAAATAATCCCTATATACACCTCTCCAAGAAATGTTCCATGCATGTACAATTCAAATACAGTCATACTTTGGGTTGAATATTCTTCATGTTGAGCGCGTTCGAGTTGCGCTCCGTGGCAACACAGAAGTAACGGAGCACGTTACTTCCAGGTTTTGCTGCTCACGCATGCGCAGACGCTCAAAATGACATCATGCGCAGAAGTGGCGAAAAGCGACGTGCACGTGCACAGACGTGCCATCGCTAGTTACATTTGCTTCTGGATGCGAACGGGGCTCCAGAATCGATCCCCGTTCGCATCCCGAGGTACCACTGTAATACAGTCAAATATTAAGTTTGTAGATAATGTAGAAGTGATTACATCAGTTAGGTGCTTTCTAGTCCACATCTTGGCAGATTGTCCCAGAGTGAGTCATTAATAACATTAAATGGCTCAAAGTTAGTGCAGTTTCTACAACACCTTTGGAGATGGCAGAGAAATGGGTTATTTTCATCTTAGTTTTTTTAATGTGAGAGAATCACGGTCCTTGTCCCTCAGAGGAGTGAAAAGAAATTTAATCCCCAGTATTGGCAGACCTAGCCCTTTACGTGATGAGGCAGGAAAATCCTTTCATGGAATGTACCTAAATTTACCCTTTTTTTGTTCTGCAGCAGCTCTGCGTCTCCCTACTCTTGCTTAGATTTGCAAATGTGCTAAATATCTTTAAAACGGGTATTTTAAAATATGCTGGTCCTTTTATCATTTTCAGGGTTGTTCTCTATTGACCTTTTACTGCAGACAGGTGTATGTCCTTTCTGCAACTTAAACAGTAGCTGCATCTTCCTTGCAGGGGGGTAAAATTAGAGTAAATGTGTGCATAAGCAGATTTCTAAACAGATTTCTATTTTGTCCTCAGGGCACTTCTGGTGTTGCTAGAGGTCACAAAGGGGCCCTGAGAAATGCTGGTCACTCAAATGATGAACATTCGCGGCTGTTTGTGAAGAAAACCATAGTGGTTGGCAATGTCTCCAAGTTAGTACCTGAAGTCTTGTTCTTGTGTGTTCTTTGACTGTTCGCCTGGAATGTGGATCGCATCTAGAGAAATGGCTAAACAATGTGTGCTTTAATATTTCAAAATGTTTGTAGTGGAATTGATTTGAGTGATTATTTCCCCCCCTCTGCCAGGTACATTCCTCCTGACAAGAGAGAAGAGAATGACCAGTCCACTCATAAATGGATGGTGTATGTACGAGGGTCCCGAAGAGAACCCAGCATTGATCACTTTGTTAAGAAAGTCTGGTTCTTCCTTCATCCCAGCTACAAACCTAACGATCTTGTCGAAGTCAGGTAACAGCACTTTCGGTGAAACTTCCAACTTGCCCCAACTGACTGACAGATTGTCAGAACCTCAGTGATTTTTACTTAGGGGTGGGGTTCCAGTACTCTGGGAAGGGGGTTCAAATCCTCTCTGGCTGATATGTGGCATCATATGCCCAAGAAGGTAAACGCAGAAGAGAGCATAACCCTTCCCCTACCTGCTGTTTTTCAGTCAAGATCTTATGCATGAGTAACCCTGTATCTGGAGCCCAGCAGAAACAAAAGGCATACTGAGCAGAAAACAGATGGCAGAGATTGTGTGAAGCAGCTCAGCTCCTCACCCCATCTGTGTGTCTTCTCAGAATTTCAGCTTTCTGTCTGTTTTTCAAAGCATGGTGCTGAGATGTGTATTTAGCTATATTGCAGCTGGGGAGCCCACGGTTCTTCAGATGTTGTTGGCCTCCAGCCAGCTCCCACTAGCCCCAGCCAACAAGGCCAATGGACAACGATGATGATTACTACAATTTATTACTCTCCCTTCACCCTAAGGTTCCAGGGCAGGTTACTAGGTAAAAAGGTAAAGGACCCCTGGACAGTTAAGTCCAATCAGAGGTGACTATGGGGTGCGGCACTCAACTCACTTCAGTCTGAGGGTGCTGGCGTTTGTCCACAGACAGCTTTCTGGGTCATGTGGCCAGCATGACTAAACCACTTCTGGTGCAACGGGACATCGTGACGAGTGCCAGAGTGCATGGAAATGTTGTTTTTCCTTCCTGCCACAGCAGTATCTATTTATCTACTTGCACTTGTGTGCTTTCGAACTGCCAGGTTGGCAAAATCTGGGACAGAGCAACGGGAGCGGGATACTAAATGAGGAACACAACGTTAATATTAAAACACAATATTAAACAGCACTGCAAACAATTTAAAACAACTCAACATTAGCAAAATAAGATCGGTCCTAAAAATATACATCTCAAGTGTCAAAATCCAGGGTAAAGAGTCTTTAGCATTTGCCCAAAGCTGTGTAATGAAGGTGCCAGACACCTCTGAGGGGAACTGTCATACAACATAGGGAGGACAACAGATTATAAAACCTTTCTAAAGTCAAATAGCCAAGACTGCAAATATTAGGGAGGCTTGAAAAATTTGAGTAGTATGTTTGCTTCTTAAGATCCTTAAAATTCTTTGGCACTGTCTCAAATAGTTGAATATCACCATGGTAACTCTTTGCTGGTCTTTCACCTTATGTGGGCCTTGTTGCTTGTTCTGCACCTCCAAATCCCAAGCTCAGAAGTATCTTGTATGTAGTGGAAGACTTTTGTTTTGAAAAATGATCCTTATTTCTAGAGAGCCTCCTTTCCACCTGACTAGACGGGGCTGGGGAGAGTTTCCTGTCAGGGTTCAGATTCATTTCAAAGACAGCCGGAACAAAAGAATTGATATCATACACCATCTGAAGGTAACTTCGCTGCAGTGATAATGCATAGATGAAAATACTCTCTTTGTATTTTTATTGTTTTGCTCTCACAAGAAGTAACACAGTAAACCCTGTTTTCTATGCTAGTCCTTTTATGGTTCAGAATAGTTGTGTCTTCTGTGATGCAATGCCCTTCTCAGGGAAATAGGTATGGCTCCCTCTTGCTTGGCTTTTAGAAGAGTCCTAACTTTTTTCTTATTATAGTTTGCTTTGGGGTAATTTCAGGGCACTGTGTTTTATTTACTGGTTTTATTTTATTTAACAAAGTTTATATACTACTTGATTGTAACGAAATCTCTGAACCTAAAACAGAACAGCAAATAGCCCTCCAGGCTCACACAAGTCAAAGTGCATAGTATCCAATGCCAGTCATTCTGGCATCTGAGACAGAAAACCCTACATGTATCTCTTCCCCACCCCTACCCTCTGCAGTTAAAATACAAAAATAAGAAATTAAAAAGTGAACAACTTTCTGGCATTTTGTGGCACCCCAAACCAACTGCATGGGGCAAAACCTCACTCTGCCTATTGGCAGGGCCAGTTCTGTTTATTGCTATGTGTCTCTTTAAGTTTTGTGTATGTGTATATATTTGCTAATATTTGTGACAAAGACACCTAAACTTTTCCTTTCCTAATTGTTTCGTACAGTTGGATAGGACATACACAGGTCTACAGACGCTAGGTGCTGAAACGGTATGATTTTTAAAAAGTTTTCTCAGGCTTTTCTTGTAAAACTGTAGAATGGAAACAGTGATCACTTTCTTTGGCCATCTCAGCCCCTGCCCCGCAAAGTATGAGCAGTAAAAATAGTTATCAAGCAGTTTACATGTTGAAAGTACACTCTGTAACTTGTGTGCTGCTCTTGACAGGTAACTGGGTTGGCCATAAGTGTCTGCTTAGAATTGACATGAGATGCACATGCTTTCTGCTCTTGGTCTTAGGCAGGATTTTCTGTGACCTCTTAAGGCAGGCAGGGAAGCCTCTGGCCTGCAGGCCAAATTAGGCCTGAGAGGCGACCCTATCTGGTCGAGGCAATTTTATTCCAGTTGCACCCACCAGTCACTCATCTGAAGTCATATGTCAGGTGTGTGTCACGTAAAACTGCATCTGCAAAGGGAGCATTGCAATTGGAAGCCTTGGAGTGCACTCATGATTGTTCCTTTTGCAAGTAAAGCATTTAAATTCAGCGCTGAATACAAGTTGCACAGCTGGGGTCAAGTTCACTCAGGAGATCCCAACTGGATTTGATGTTTGCTGAAAGCAGACCTGGGAATAGCTTCCCTAGCAGATTGGCAGCATGGCTTGCATTTGATGGCAGATTTTAAACAATGCTGAATGTAAGCCCTGCTGGTTCAGATGGGGATCAGATCCACCTGATGTCATATGACTAGCTGATGTTCTCTGAGCAATACCTGCTTCTGTGGTTGGTTGCTTAACTATTAGGTTACTTGAGCTTGAGTTCAGGTGGATTTTAAGCAAACCAACACAATTCCCCCAAACCAGGAGCTTCTGTTGATGGGTGCAAAAGGTTTAGAAACTGGTGTCCTTTGTATCTAAGTATGCAGTGAAGTCCCTCTCTGCACACTTAAAAAAATGTATTGTCATCAGTTGCCTTACCATAGTTGTTTTTCTCTTGAAAGGTGGTGGACGTTGAATTGCACCGGCATTCTTTTAGAGAAGAGTATGTCTTCTCCCAGTCTTCAGATTCTGATCTTTCTGATGCCCCCACCTCGTTGCATTTGCCATTAAATATGCCAGCACCTGTAAAAGCATCCTCACCAATAAAGCAGATGCATGAATCCATTACGCATACTTCTGCTGAGAAAGGTAAAATAAAAACGCTGGTGTTACTTTAGTTGGCCCTTCTGTTGTTAACAGTTGCGTTTGTGTTTATTAACTAAAAATAAAATTCAGTAAAAATATTAATAGGGGGGCGGGGGAAGTCAACATAATATGTGTGTGTCTTAGAGGTGTAGGAGAATTTGACCCAGACTGGAAACTGGCTGATCTGTCCATCCATAGTATGTATCCACCCAAACATATATTGGGAAGGGCCATAGCTCTTGCATGCCGAAGGTCCCAGGTTTAGTCCTTGACCATCTCAAGGTAGGGCTGGGGAAACCCTGGAGAGCTATTGCCAATCAGTGTAGACTCTATCGACCAATAGTCTGACTAGGTATAAGGCTGTTTCCTTTGTTCTAAACAGTGTTATGTTGTAGAGTACATTATGATGAATAAATTCTGATACTGAAGCATATTGGAGACACATCCTAGTTGACGTGCAGTTTCAGTGGGTGTGCAAGGAGAGAAACTTTTTATGGAAAAAATAGTCTGAATAGGAAAACACTACGCTGCTTAGGAGATGGTGGCCTATCAAATATTGAGAGCTCATTCTGAGGGACAGAAATAGGGAACAAAGTTGTTTTTAACATTTTGATTTTTCTGCCTAGAAACACTTCATAACGCTTTTTTAAAAAAAACCTTTTATTCATCAGGGTTCAGATCTGAAGCCGAAAGACATACGACCTTCTATTCCTTGCCGTCATCTTTAGAACGGACTCCCACAAAGCTGGCTTCACAGAAAGTTACTTTTGGTTCTCACGGCAACTCAGCTTTTCAGCCAATTGCTGCTAGTTGCAAAATAGTGCCTCAGGGTCGAATCCCAAGCCCTGCTGAGTCTCCAGGCAAGTCTTTTCAGCCCATCACCATGAGTTGCAAGATTGTGTCAGGTATGGCTTGGTTTGTGCATCGAATTGTGTTGTACAGCAAGATAAGAATAAACTGCCTGCTCATACTGAGAGCCAGTATGGTGTAGTGGTTAAGAGCAGTAGACTTGTAATCTGGGGAACCGGGTTCGCGTCTCCGCTCCTCCACATGCAGCTGCTGGGTGACCTTGGGCCAGTCACACTTCTTTGAAGTCTCTCAGCCCCACTCACCTCACAGAGTGTTCGTTGTGGGGGAGAAAGGGAAAGGAGAATGTTAGCTGCTTTGAGACTCCTTCGGGTAGTGATAAAGCAGGATATCAAATCCAAACTCCTCTTCTTCTTCTTCTTGCACTGAGTACAGTTACAACCTTGTATGTTGTGAGGAGGGGTGGGGGAGTGCCACACAAGTCAAGTCTGAAGCATGAGATGGTGTCTCTCACGGAGACGCTATGTCACATATGCATCCTCCATACTTAGGAGTAGTCTTGCTCCTAGTCTATTGAGCCCCTGTCTTCCAGGTTATAAATTCTATAGTTTGTAGGTCATAAGGGGCAAAATGCTACTGGGGATGAACAATGTTTGTCCAAGAAGAAGCCCACAGCCTTATAGGCACATAGGGCCAGATTCTGTTAATGAGCCCTGCTCTTGGCTTGGAGATTGTTGGGGGAAAGGGAAGTAGAGGGAGATTTTTCCATCTGGAGCAATCTCCTTAGCACTACCTTGATAATTCCTTCCATAGTCCTCTGTAGTTTGCTGTAGAAGTTGTGATGGAAAAAAGTAGCATCTTCCAGTGTTCTAACTTCCTCTACGAAAGCCTGTTTCTGAAGCAGGTGCCTGATTTTCATGGAGTTGCTTCTACGCTTGCAGTAGAATTGATTCTGCAAATTGCTGCTATTGTTGTTATCGTCACTACGCAACTGACACCTCTGGATATCTGCCTGACATGTACAATGAAGAATCCCTTTCTGTTTCCTTAGGATCTCCAATATCGACCCCAAGTCCTTCTCCACTACCTCGAACTCCAACTTCCACTCCAGTGCATATGAAGCAAGGGGCTGCCACCCCTGTAGTCAATAACCCTTACGTTATTGTGGACAAGCCTGGTCAACCGGTTGGGGCAGCAGCCACGAGCACAGGTGTGGACTAGATGCGGGTGGGGAAGAATGTGCTCTCCTTTCCAGAGCCTTTGCAGTGTGTGCCTTGATTTGCCTCTGAGGCAGAATGTTCAGAATAACCCCTAACCCCTTGTGTGCTTCGCTCATGTCTTAATTGTCATTGCTGGATACCCGTGGAACAGCCATCTCCCTCGCTAACTTTTGTTTTGTTTGTAAAAGGTATTTTCCTTTCCTAAGACTCCTTACTCCACAGACCTTACAACAGCCTTCAACCCTCTGGATATTTTGGTCTACAACAAAACATCCATCCAAAACATCTTGCAGACGCTGGGTTGATGAAGGCTGCCTTATAGTGTGCTTTGTTACCCTCATTCGCTTCCATTCTCTTTGATCAGTTTGCCAGGGACAAGCAGTTGTTGTAAAGTGAATTGCTTGTCCATCCTAGTTGCATCGAGTAGCTTGTTGCAGGTTTAGACATACCATCATATATTAGTCAACTGCAAACATTCTTCACTGAAGGCAGTTCCTGTAAAAGTGCTTGTGTTCTGTGCATGCTAAGAACATAGGAAGGTATCTTACACTGAGTCAGACCAGTGGTCCATCTAGTTGTCTAAACTGACTGGCAGCAGCTCTCCAGGGTTTCAGCAGGGAGTCGCTCACAGCTCTACCTAGAGATGCTGGGACTTGAACCTGGGTCTTCTCCATGCGAGGCAGATGCCCTGCCATGGAGCTACTGCTCTTCACTTTTCTTACCTGCGCTTCTCTGCTCTACAGTGTAACACAGGCTTCCTCAACCTCGGCCCTCCAGATGTTTTCGGCCTACAACTCCCATTATCCCTAGCTAGCAGAACCAGTGGTCAGGGATGCTGGGAATTGTAGTCTCAAAACATCTGGAGGGCTGAAGGTGGGGGAGGGGAACTTTTGCACCCAGAACTTTTCAGCTCAGAGACACTGCTGAGAGACGGGGAAAGTGTGTAGGAAATGGTGGCAACCATCTCTCACGTGATTTGTGCCTAATCCTGGAAGAGCTGTAGATTCTCTGGGGCTGCATTCAGCATGTGGGCATAGAAGAGATGTATTGCTTTCTAGCAAAATGGGAAGCAGACTGGCAGATGAGCACCCGTCCTCTCTGTGGCTTTGTGGGTGGGAAGCAATGGTGTCCCCCTCTGCCTGTGAACCACCTGCCATGTTGCCTTCCTTGCAAGCAGGCAGCAGGTGTTCCATTCCACCAGTTGTCTAGCAAGGAAAAGATGGTTCTGTTCAGAGAGCTGTAATGTGACAGTTGTTAGAACACACTGGAGCTACACCAGGATGGCCAAATGTGTGCTGTTTTATTTCTCAATATATAGGGAGCCCTGGAAGTAAGGCTTCAAGTGTTTCTCAAGCCTCTCAAGGGACAGCATCTCCGGTATCAAAGATCCCTGGGAGCAGTTTGGTAACCTCTGCTGTCAAGGTAACATTTGTTTGTTTGGCTTTTCTGTTTTTGTTTTGTTTTTAGAAACTTGTTCAAGTGGAGTATTTTGTCTTTTATTCCTTGATATTCCATGGCAGTGTAGTGCCTTTTTCTGGAAACTATATGTAGAGTTCTGGTTCATTTTATTTATTCATTAAATTTATATCCTACTGCTTCTCCCAGGGTGGCAAGCAGTAAGCGATAAAACATCTTAAAAACATGGTTAAGTGTTTTATTTCTGCATCCCAAACATCTCTTATGTTGGGTCTGCTTTCAAATGTCTCTTAAGTGCTCTATCCCTAGTGTTCTCCCACCAAAACCACAATTTTCTCTGTATTTCACGGCCCTGTTTTTCAGTGGTGTTTGGAGAAGCCAAAATGCCCATTTGCTTGTCTCTCTATTTCTAAGTAAGTCCTACTATTACTCTCTATTTCTAAGTAAGTCCTACTGAATTCAGCAGAGCTGACATCCTAGGTAAGCATGCATAGGATTAGGGACTTGGGCAGTTTTTCCCTCCAGTGTAAGGCAATGAACTTGCCTTCACCAGCCAGAGAAAAAAATGGTTCACTGGGTAGTCTGGGCATGGCCTATTTATAAATTACATTGGTGGAAGACACACAATCTCCGTAGTTGCAACATGTTTCACATTTCCAAAAATCAACAAGTAAGCTGAGGTTATTGAGTGCATTTCTTGTTAAGTGTGGTGTTGTCTTCTGTGTAGGCACAAATTTTGTATTTAGGGAAAACAGAGGTAGCACTTGACAACTTTATAGCTACCATTGTCAAAATAATATTTATGTAAACATTTGGGGTGAGGGAAAGAGATTCCAAATAGCCAGTGGTGATTGGGAACCTCGCCAGTAGAGAAGCACTGGGAGCAATTCATTTGGCTTTTTAAGCTGACACAGATGAATAATGTTAGTATACTTCTGGGCTGGGGAAGAAATCTAGATTGTACAGAACTAGATTGTTGCAGATAAATGGTACTTCAGAAGGTGATGGATTTGTAGCAGAATTTGGAACTTTTGAATACTTGCTTTTATTACTGCTTACAAAAGAGAACATTCACCATAAGCTAAATCATCTTAAGAAGGGATATATAAGCTTGTTGTGTGTTTCAATAGACTGCTTCTAGCATTTAAAACGAGATAATTTTTGTCTAGAATTGTTTCCTATGCAATTTGGGTGTTAATGCAAAAGTAGTAGAGAAAGCCATTCCTTTGTCACTTATGAAAGCATCTCTGCGTAGCAAGTTCTTTGCCGTTTTAACCAAACCTGGCACAGGTTAATGATGGTGATTTGTAATGAACAACATGCGTTCAGTAACAAGCTCATTGCATTTGGGAAGATTTTAATGAATTGAAGCCCTCCTAAAAGTGAGGATCTCTCACTTGGCGGGTGGCGCTGTGGGTAAAAGCCTCAGCGCCTAGGGCTTGCCGATCGAAAGGTTGGCGGTTCGAATCCCCGTGGCGGGGTGCGCTCCCGCTGCTCAGTCCCAGCGCCTGCCAACCTAGCAGTTCGAAAGCACCCCCGGGTGCAAGTAGATAAATAGGGACCGCTTACTGGCGGGAAGGTAAACGGCGTTTCCGTGTGCTGCGCTGGCTCGCCAGATGCAGCTTTGTCACGCTGGCCACGTGACCCGGAAGTGTCTCCGGACAGCGCTGGCCCCTGGCCTCTTAAGTGAGATGGGCGCACAACCCCAGAGTCTGTCAAGACTGGTCCGTACGGGCAGGGGTACCTTTACCTTTTACCTTAACTAGGGCTGCTAACCAGTTAAATGCACTAAACATTATTTTCGCATCTGTCATTTTAACTGTTGAGTTGAGTACATTTATTACCAAAAGTTCAGTATTTAAAGGAGGACAGCATAACGTATGCTATAATAAACAAAGGTACGATTGTTAGAAGTTTAGATTCTCTTTCATTTTAGAATCAAAACAGAATCAACAGCTTTAAGGTAATAAAACTTTGTGTCGTTAACTCTCCATGAAACCCAGAACTTTTTGCAGGCCCGGGTTGGCTTATGTTCCTTGTCTTGAATAATCTCAGTTCATGTATCATAGTGCTTAAAAAATAATAATTGCATAGTTAACTTAATTGTCTGATTTGTGTAATTCTAGCAGGAAGACTCTCTCTTTGCAACCATGCCGCCTCTGTGTCCAATTGGGAGTCACTCCAAGGTACAAAGTCCTAAATCTGTGACCGGAGGATTTGGAACATTTACAAAGGTATTCGAAGTCTTATTATTCTCTTTGAGATGTGTAGCAGCAGTACAAGCAGCATTTAACAGTGCAATTTGTCATAAAGCATTCTAAATGTGTCCTTCTAACTTTTGAGATTTTTGTTATTGCTTGCTCAAGTAGATAGATAGAACCTTTATTTGCAAATAAATACTAGCCAAAGCAAACTTGCCCAAGTATTGAAAGAACCCATTCTGATTTTTGTTTCGCTCTTTCCATAGTGTCTAGGGAACATAATGACCTGACAAATTTACCTTACCACCTTTTTCTTCTTTTTTATTGTCACACAAGCAACTGACTTTCTTTGGGGGAAGATAATGTTAATATATAAGTAATATGTGTGGTGCCTGGTCTTTATATATCAGTAAATATTTGGCAACTGGTCTGCCCAGAGCTAAGAGATTGAGCTCTGATACTATACAGTCGTACCTTGGATCCTGAACGCCTTGTGAGTCGAATGTTTTGGCTCCTGAACGCCACAAACCTGGAAGTGTTCCATAAACCTGGAAGTGCAAATGTTCTTAGGAACCAGAATATCCGACAGGGCTTCCATGGCTTCTGATTGGCTGCAGGAGCTTCCTGCAGCCAATCAGAAGCCGCACCTTGGTTTTCGAACATTTTGGAAGTCGAACAGACTTCCGGAACGGATTCTGTTCGACTTCTGAGGTACCACTGTACCACTTCAGGGCAAACCAGACATGTTTCAGATATTTTTGCAAATGTACTCCTCTTCTGGTAACTTCTCTCAGAAGCTGTTCTTACCGTGTCCCCTGGTTTTAGGATACAGAGGCAACTATGAACTTTTGAGGGACAGTCATATATGAATTACTTAGTGCTCAATCAAGCAACTTATTTGTTTCTTGTAAAAAAAATAGACAGCCATGGTGTGAGAGCTTTTATGTTGTTTTTTTTAGTAGAGATTAAATTCTTCCCTTCCACTTGATTTATATGAAGGTAATAATCAAGCAAGAGCCTGGAGAACTGCCTCAACAGTCTCCAGCCCCAGTGACTGGGACAACCTCTCAGACCTCAGTGCAGCAATACGTTACGGTGAAAGGAAGTCACATGATTGCTTTGTCACCCCAGAAGCAGATTGTGAGCACCGGAGAGGGATCCACATCATCTAAGGTAAAATAGTTTCCATTTATTTTGATTTCCTTTGGCTCTTTTCACCTGGATGTAGGTCATCCCAACCTATTTTCAAGCTGTGGTGTGCAGATGTAGATTCGAACCTGGATTTAGTTGCCTGCCGTGCTCAACTGCTGAAATTTTTTAATTGATTTCATTTATATGTTTGTTTAAAACTTTTTGGGTGGATGAATGAAAGTACAGACGTGCCTAAATTAAATAACTGAATTTGTCTCTACTAAAGACACAGTCAGTGCTTTGGGAGTGTGGAAAAACACCAGTTCAGAAACCATATAGTTTATTTGTAAACCTGCATTTTGCATCTGGGTAGCATGTCCTGCATTTGTTCTCACACAGCTGCCACTTCAGGCCCAGTTTGTGCAGCTGACTTTTTTGCATTTTTAAAATCCCATTGCAGTAATATTGTATCAGGTGCCTTAGAAAGGTTATTATATTTGTTATCCATAGATATGTTTTGGTTTGTGATGGGCTTTTAAGTGGTATAACGTTCATATAATCAAACTGAGTTAATTGATGATTGCTAGGTTTTGAGTCACCTATGTTTGTTTGATTGTTGTAATGCCATATTGTTTTTCGTATTTTCCCGCTCTCTAATGGGCACAATTTGTTTTACTGTAGGTCATTGGTGTTCCAGTTGGGTCTGCTTTACCCAAACAAGCCGTGGCTATCGGTGGCGGGCAGATACTAGTAGCAAAATCCAGCCCTTCAGTCACAAAGGCCGTTGGTGGAAAGCAAGTAGTAACGCAAGGAGTTGCAAAAGCAATTGTGAGTGGCGGTGGAGGGACCATTGTGGCTCAGCCTGTGCAGACTTTAACGAAAGCTCAGGTGCCCTCAGGAGCTCCCAAAAGTGGAACCCAAGGACCAGGTAAAGCTATCTTATTTGCAGACACCTTCAGAAACAATTACATGGAACCAGTTAATTAGTACAGACGCTTCAGGTTGCATTTTTTCAGGTTACGGACCGCTGAAACCCAGAAGTACCGGAACAGGTTACTTCCGGGTTTCGGCAGTAGCGCATGTGCAGAAGCGCTAAATCACACTTGGCACATGCACAGAAGTGCCAGATCGCAACCCGCGTGTGCGCAGATGCGCCTCTGTGGGTTGCGAACGTGCATTGGCTCGTCATCTTCAAAAAAAGTACTCTGGAAATAAATAAAAAAGATACAGAAAAAGATAATTGCTGGTTTTGTCTGTTCCTATTTGAAATAGTGTTTGACAAAAGACGGTCTCTGTAAACCTGGGTGATCTTCATTTGTTGTTTCTGCTTTTCCTTTCAGTGATGGCAACATTGCAACTTCCAGCCACGAATCTGGCCAACTTGGCAAATCTGCCTCCCGGGACTAAGCTGTACCTTACCACAAACAGCAAGAACCCTTCTGGGAAAGGAAAGCTGCTGCTTATACCTCAAGGAGCCATTCTGCGAGCCACAAATAATGCCAGTTAGTGTTAAACGGGTTGAATCTAATGTGCTTGGTGTAGTGATTCCTTAAAACACATGAATGGAGTAGACGCTGCTACCCTAGTCTGGGCACGCGGCGTTCCCCTAAAGGCAACAACTGTTAAACGGTGCCTCCTTGAAGCTTGTTCAAATGCATAATGGGACTAGGCTCCCCTGCATATGTGATTGTTTTGTTTGTTCCAGATCTGCAGTCAGGCTCTTCAGCAAGCGGAGGTGGAGCAGCCCAAAGCACAAGTACTGGCTTATCACAGCATCTTACCTACACGTCCTACATCCTCAAGCAAACACCACAGGTCAGTCATAATACAGTTTTCTGGGATGAAGGCCCATCATATGGGCCCATGGTTCTAGCTGTCATCCAAAAAAAAAAAAAAGGAAATGCACTCAGAGTTTCAGGAAGTAGGCATGACCAGTTCTCTTCATCCGCATTCCATTTCTACAGTCACTGTGGTCTTTGTTTTGGAGTTGGGGGTGGGGGTTTCTCCATGAGTTTTGCCACGCCCTTCTGTTGATCTCTGGTGTTGCTGGATGCTAGGTAAAACATGAGTGGCTCTAGGTTAGGTCACTAATACAATTGGTTAGAGTAGGGAAAGCCCATGTGTTTGCTGGACTCCAGTTTCCACCCTTCCTAACCACTGGCCATGCAAGTTCTGGCTGATGGTTGCTGGGAATCCCAACAATATGTGGAGGTCCCTACGTTGGTGATATACTCCTTGGTTAGAGTATGCCTTATATTTGAGCCTAAAGGCTTAAGAAGCGGGAATTGGCCTACAAGGGGCCCTTATCTTGAGAAAGCACAGTCTCTGTGAATCTGCGTTGACATTCTTTTTTAAAAAAATATTATTATTTTTTATTATAAAATACACACATATTGCGAATATACAAGCATACAAACATACATTTGTGGGACTGAATGTAGGTATGTTTGTATATATTTAAGGATTGTATGAAATGTATGTTTGTGTTGACATTCTTTCTTGTCTCCATAGCAAAAATGTAATAGTGATAGTTGTGCAGGAGGCAATTGTGTTATGTAGTATGCCAGTGGCCAGGCTGAATTCATTGAAACAAACAGTGAGGAAGGCGTGTTTTATGAACATCTGAAACCATTTGACAGGATAATGTATAAATAAAAATAAAATTAGCCTTCCACAGCCTGTCGCCTTCCAGATATTGTTGGACTCCCAGCTCTCTCCCATAAGTCCCATAAGGTCATGGCCAGGCATGAGGAGAGTTGGGAGACCAGCAACATCAGGTTGGGGAAAGTTGTTGAGTTTCTTAACTGAGATGAGGTGGTATCCCCCAGATAAGTGCTATTGGAAGAGCAAAACAGTTTGCCTGTCAAAAAATCAAACCTGAGAGGGCCAGAATTTGCAGTAGGACTTCTTCTTTAGAGAGGTTTCTCTTTGGGGGTGGTGGGAGCAGAGTCCTTGGGGCACTCACTGTAGCAGTTTCCTTCTTTGGTCCAGGGCACCTTTTTAGTTGGCCAGCCATCTCACCAGAGTTCTGCGAAACAAGCAACATCTGGAACAGTTGTGCAAGGTAACGCAAGTGCTGGGACACCATCTGCACAAGGACACCAGGCGTTGAAAGTGATAACTGGACACAAAACAGCAGCTCTGTTTGCACAGGTAACTTCCATGTTTAGGACTTTGATTGGGATTGAAAGAGCAAACACACAACTGGTCCAAGGGGGCTTTGGGCTTGTGTGTACTGTGAAACAGCAGCCCTTTCAGTATGCCTACATATCATGTAACTTCTGAAATGGGAGGGGGCTTTCAAAAGGTGCTTGTGATACGACATGGGGCGGGCGAGGTCAGTTATCCAAATGAAATAGTTGGAAATGCGGCTGGGCAGGCCCAAGTCCTTGGGGATGTCTAAAGTAGCTCCCTGGATCTCAGCCTTTATTGCAGACTTTCGTTATCAAAGGAAAAATTCAACACCATAAAATGGTTCTCGACTTCCTCATCAGAATAGTGGGATTGGGAGTGGGGAAGTAGAAACAAGGAATTACTTTCAATTGCTTTCCAAACAGTAACTGTATTGATCTGTTGTACAGAAAAAGAAAAGTAATCCCATCAAACCCAGTGGGACTTTCTTCTTGGTATTCTGTGTTTCCAGGCCCATCCCAAAGCATTTAAAAACAGATTGGGAGGATTGCCCGCTTGTTTTCATCACATTTTTTGCAAACCTTTGATTCATAGGAAGTTGCAGTTTCCATTTTTTATTTTAATTTCAAAGGCAGCTTCCAGTGGACAGGCATCACTGATGAAAATATCCGATAATACACTGAAAACCTTGCCAGCATCGTCGCAGCTCTCAAAACCTGGCACCACTGTGCTAAGAGTATCTGGTGGAGTGATCACTGCAGCGACAACGTCGTCCGTGACTCTGCCAACAAATGGAGTTGCACAGGTGAGGTCAAGTGCTATGTCAGGTTTCTAGTGCAAGTGCAACCGCTCAGGAAAGTAGTCTATGAAATTAGAATCTTCTACTTCAGCAGTTTTGATTCCCTTGAAGTAAAAGGTATTTTAAATTTTCAGAAACCGTCCTGCTTGCTACTAGCTTTACTTAAAAAGAAAAGAAATTACTTGGTGCAATTTGATATTTTGGCTTGGCTTATTCACCCAAACTACTGAGATGAATTTTAGTTCAATATTTGTGGTTGCCACTGACCCCTGACTCCTCTAGTTCTGCGGCATTTGCAAAGAAATTTGCAGAATTTTTATTCCTTTTGTTACATGTACACCTCTCCTGCCTCCCACAGTGGAGCTCCAGGCAGCGTACAGATCCCAGGGTGGATCAGCTGGCAGAGGAGGGCTTAAGCAGCTCTCCTGTTCACTCTGTGATTCTCTCCTACAGATTGTTATTACTATTCATTAAATTTGTATACTGCCCTTCATCCGAAGATCTCGGGGCACTTCACAGAGGCCCCCACATAATCTTGGTTACGTGCATGTCTAAAAGCACAAGTTTGCGAAGGTAATGTGTACTTCCACGTTAAGTTCGTAAGGGATGAATGAATTCGTAATTCGTGCTGGCTGCTGTTCTTCAACCCAATATTCAATCCTTTTAACACAGCAAGTGGACAGTGCAAGTTCTAGCTCATCTCCAGCTGCAGGCCCTGTAGTGAAGGCGTCTGGACAGCAGCCACAAGTTTCTGCCAACCAGGGGCAAGCAGCATCGGCTGTGCCTAATAAAACAAATGCATCGGCGGTTGTAAGCATTGCTTCTTGGGTGGCTGCCCCAGCCCCAACCTCTGGGAAAACTGCAGTATCAGGTAAGGAAAATTCCCTTTCCTTTGCTCCTGATACCTTTTCAATCTAGACCTATAATGCATTGATATTTTGGGTGCGGAAATGGCAGAATTGGGAGCACCTAACTAGCCCACTGTTGGGACGTGGGTGGTGCTGTGGGTTAAACCACAGAGCCTAGGACTTGCCGATCAGAAGGTCGGCGGTTCGAATCCCCGCGACGGGGTGAGCTCCCGTTGCTCGGTCCCTGCTCCTGCCAACCTAGCAGTTCAAAAGCACGTCAAAGTGCAAGTAGATAAATAGGTACGGCTCCGGCGGGAAGGTAAACAGCGTTTCCGTGCGCTGCTCTGGTTCGCCAGAAGCATCTTGGTCATGCTGGCCACATGACCAGGAAGCTGTACGCCGGCTCCTTCGGCCAACAAAGTGAGATGAGCGCCGCAACCCCAGAGTCAGCCACGACTGGACCTAATGGTCAGGGGCCCCTTTACCTTTTAACTAGGCCACTGTATTTGTGGCCTGATCTCTTTCAAAAGAAAATCAAAAGTGCTGGTGTTTGGTCTGTCTCTAGGCCATTTAGGAGTTTAAAGATATCTTGAGGTCAGCCTTCACACATATGCATGAGCTTTGAGTAGCATCTGCTCTTTGACCCAGTATTAATAAAGTGCCAATTGGCAAGTTCCGAGGATGTGGCCTTTTTAGTGGTGGCAACACTATTGCCAAATCTTCTCCCTGGAAAGTCCACCAACTTTCCCCTCTTCTGGGGAAAAAACCAAAACTTTATTTCTGTCAGACAGTTTTAAAATCTGCTGCTGCTGTGCTTTTCTGCTTGTTTCCCTTGGTTTATTTAATCTGTGTTTATATTGTTTTTATTTATGGGGGAGGGGGTTTGTAAGCCACTTTGTGGGGAATTTTTTTTAGATACAGGATATAAGCAGTTATAATAAATACTTTGAGGTGGCAGCAAGTGGTTTAATTTTTTTTTATGTAAGTAACTATTTGGAAAAGTTAAGGTGCAGCTAATCTCCGCATCTGTGACTGCTAAAAGGGTGCGGAGTTCTTAAACTCTTCCACGGCTTCCAGAAGATGCGCAGATAGGCAAAAACCTATGTTTTCAAGGGAAAGGAATTCCACAGCTGAGGGTCTGTTGCTGAGAACCCCTCTCTGTGTGCCTTTGCAATCCTAGAGGGGTACATGGATGTTTGACTGAGAGGGCCTTCACAACACACAACTAGACTTAATGTGGACATTATGTGATCAAGAGCTCCTGATGGTTATTTCAATTGCCAGTCTGATTTGGCTTCCCTGCGGCTGCTACTATTCTTCTTCTCTCTTTTGATATCTTTAATTTATAAATCCTCAGTCACAAGAATGAAGTGTGTTTTCTTCAACATTATTTACCTGTTCAACTCCATTTCTAAATAACAGAACTTTATTCTGGATAGGCAGTATTTATCAGTGGTACATCGCTCCATCACTGCTTTAGAAACACTATCTTTGCAGAAACAGCTATATTAATTTTTTTTTTGTAATTATGACTTTTCAATTGTAGCTACAAATTGACTGTTTAATTGTCAGACTTCCTTAGTGATTGTTATCAGCATCTCTCCCCTTTTTGCTGTTGCTGTTGACAGAAGAGCTGATTTCATAGTCTCTTGTGCAGAAAGGAGCAAGAACTCTCTTTAAGCATGACTTCTTTTCTAGGATTGTTAAAGATCCACTCCAGTCAAAATAGTCCCCAGCAAGCTATTTTGACGGTTCCCAGCCAACTCAAGCAACTTGGTGTGAGTGCTGCCTCTGGAGGAGTCCAAACAATATTGATGCCTGTGAACAAAGGTAAAATGCAGTTTGGCAAGACTACAAGTGTGTACAGATGCTTTTGATGAGAGTATTTGGACAGTTTAGGTAACCATATATTAGCTTAAAAAACTAAGATATGGATTGTGCAAAAAACTAACTGACCAGTTATGAAGTCTGTTTACTATAGTTTCCCATTACATCTTAACCAGGAAACTATAGTTATGAGCTTTGCAACAATCCAGGTTATTAAGCCAACTTCAAACTAGAATAGCCTGAATTGTTCCAAAGCTGATAACCATATTTTCCTGGTTTAGATGAAATGGGAAACTGTGGTCAGGTGGATACTTCCTGGTTTGTTTGCCAGCTTGTACAAAGCAGATCTGTGCACAGACTCAAAAGGCTTGTTCATATCTTAACATGTTAAGCCAAGGCATGATCATCCAAGTGCAGTTGTTGTTATGTGATACATAACACACACTACTGACACTTAACTATAGACTTAAGTTACTATAAACAAGTTACAGTTTCTGCACCAAAATACTATAAACAATTGATCTGTGCATCTCCACTAAGGATTAGTAAAATAATTGATCAATACAATGGTCTAGCTGTTTGTTTGTTTGTTTGTTGTTTGTTTGTTTGTTGAAAATGCCTACATATCAATGTGAAACCAGTATTTTTCTTTTCTCTCAGTGATACAATCACTTTCATCCAGCAAAGTGTCTGCTGTTACACCCGTAACCTCAACAAATGCAGTTGTTCCAAGCCCTTCTGCAGTGTCTGTTGCAAAAGGTAAAATTATTTGTTATTGTGATCAGACCTTGCCCTTGCTCACCTGTGGAAAATCACTGACATCATTATCGGTGGTTGTAATCTAATTTATTGTATGTTTGATTTTCCTTCTGTGTACATTTTTACCAGGATCTGACTTGGATACAAAGACTTGCCAGCCTGATACTTTTATGGCAAATGTACATGCAGAAATGTGGCTCTGAGCTTAGTAAAACTGAGTGGTAACGGGAGGGGGCAGGGGGAGTGAAGTGGGCACATTGGTTTTCTTCTTCTTTTGTCCCAGCAGATCTCCCATTTTGTAACACAGTGGGGAAGAGAATTAACTACACTAGCTCCAGGCATAGCTGATAAGCCTGATCCCAGGAATGGCAGGTCAGGTCTCTGGATCCAGCCCCATCCCTCAAGTGCCCTGGTTTGTGCCCTAACCCCAACTACCTCTGGCACTAATACTATCAACAGTAGGTCCATGCCTCCAGAGAATTCTGTGGCAGACAAGCCCCACTCCCCAACCAGCAAAGCTCTTTCCCACCATTGTAGAGGTACCTCCGCCCCATCAAGACAGCAGGACTGAGAGCATGGATCACTCTGTTAGCTGAATAAATAAATCTGCAGTAGAGTAGAACAATGCTCCAAGATACTCAGAAGGCGCTGATATGTCCGTGGTCAAATTCCTTTATGCACGAGAACTAAAAATGCATGCAAAGACACATACTGCTGAGGCATAACAATATGGGTGCATTTTTCTCTGTAAGCAGTATCCTAAGAAGTGGTTAATTAAAAAATGCTTTTCAGCAGCTGAAGAAGTACAGCAGTGGTTTCACTTGGGAGTCTTAGGGATAGTGCTAATGAGCTTTTAATATATTCCTCCCATAAGAAGCTGCTGGTCTCAGCTGAAACATTTTCCTAAATAACAGAACAGAAATATTCTTGTGTGGAAAATGAAACTTCAGGTCATTATCTTCCAAAAGAAAATTCTTCCAATATTCTAGACGGTGCTGTTGACTTCAGTTCCACCACCAACACTGCTACCATCTCCTTTTTCCTAATTATTCTTTTTTCTTTGAATTGGATGGAGACTTTTCGGGAGAGCATGGATATTTTAAAACTGTTTGGATGAATTGCAGGATTTTACACATATTTTAGAGGACAAGCAGGGACCTGGTTGCTCCAGCAACAAATTCCCTGGAGTAACCAGCCAGCACCATCTCAAGGTCTTTTTCTTGTCCTATAAATATATAAAAATTGCAGTTATTCAGTTATAAATAACAGCTTTGACTCTTTTATTAGCTAATTGGCAGGTTCAAGGCTAGGCAAATGTATATTTTTCTACAGATGTCTTTAAAATTTTTAACAGGTGTATTTATTTTAATTATTCTTTTATCTTCTGAAGTTAAGCTGGAGCCTGATTCAGCAGGGCAGAGCTGCAGTTCGCTTGTCTCCCAAGATGGTCAGGTGACAGTGAAAGCAGAGGAAAGTTCTGAACTTGGAAACTATGTCATTGGGTAATTACTCGTGCCAAGTTAAAACTTCATGAGTTGCCATAGGGATATTGCTCACTGGGGGCCATATTTTTTTGGGGGGGAGGTACCTAAAAGCGATAATATAAAATGTGCTCTCTTGATTTTTTACAGGACAGAGTATTTGGACAACCTCCAGCAACTTTTGACAGCAATAGTAAAGAAAGTGCCATTGATTGCTGAGAGAAGTAAGAACCTGCAGAAAAACACAAACACAGAGACACACAATTTTATTTACCGTATTTTTCGCTCTATAGGACGCACCTTGTTTTAGAGGGGGAGAACAAGAAAAATATAATTCTCCCCCTCTCTGCTCAGCGCCCCTTCAGTGAAGCCGTAGGAGAAACGGAGCCCCTTCCATTTCTCCTCCCGCTTGGCTGAAGGGGCTCTGCGCAGCTCTGCTGAAGCCAGGAGAGTCTTGCTCTCCCGGCTTCAGCAAAAGGAACCCGAAGCCTCTGGAGCGCAGCGCGAGTTCCCGCTGCGCTCCAGAGGCTTCAGGTGGCTATCTCTGAAGCCTGGAGAGCGAAAGGGGTCGGTGCGCACCGACCCCTCTTGCTCTCGAGGCTTCAGCGAAAGCAACGCGAAGCCTCCAGAGCACAGTGGGAGCGCTCCCTCTGCGCTTTGGAGGCTTCGCGTTGCTATCGCTGAAGCCAAGGAGCCTGCATTCGCTCCATAGGACGCACACACATTTCCCCTTAATTTTTGGAGGGGGGGAAGTGCGTCCTATAGAGCGAAAAATGCGGTACATGTCACCTTTCCATATTCAAACCATGCTCAAGGCAGCTTACAACATGAAAAAATTACCTAATTACAAACGTAACAAAAGTAGTCATAACCAGTAGATGAAAGATTTAAACGTACACAACTAAATTGAACAATTTCTTTGCCAGTGAACTCTGACCTCTGTGGCCATTAACTTTGAGATTTCATCATGGAAAAGAGCAAAAGAACTCAAGAAGCCACAAAAGATGCTCTTTGCAAAATACATAGAAATCTGAATAATCTCAGTACTCTGTATAGCTCCAATCTCACTACCCAGCCAGATAGGTGGGGTATAAGTGATAAATTATTATCTTAACCTTCTCTGCACAAGTTGTAAGTGTTGCAGGCTGCAATCCATCCTTCATGTTGTTTAAAATATTTCTTAACAACTTATTGGAAGATACCAGTGGTAGCGTGCTGAACTGTGAATAGAATTCACACAACATAAAAGTTCAGCTTAAAAAGTTGGGGTGCCACCACAAAAAAGGCCTTCTCCTTTGTGGTAGGATAACATGCCTCTGTTAAGTAAGTAATGCCTCTCCAGATTACTAGAGATCTTCTGCAGATGCCCCTCTTGCATGCTGCCACCTTCAGGTGCTTGGGGTCTCAAGCCATTTAGGGGATTAAAAATATGCACCGACACCTTAAATTGGGCTTGGAAGCAAATAGACAGCCAGAGTAGATCTTTCAGAACAGGCGTCTGAATAGCTCTGGTTGTACTTGAGCAGCTGTGTAACACATTGCAGTAATCCTGCCAGGAGGTTATCAAAGCACGGTTCACCATGACTAGGCTATCCCTGTCAGGGAATGGTTGCATGATGACAATGGCATCAGTAATACTCGGAAGGAACTATGAAGTTTCCAAAGCATTTCACATGCCTTGTCTCAGTAATCCTTAGCCTTACTGACAGACTGGGGATATGTATCTTACCACTGCTGGTAGCTGTTTGCAGCCATTTGTCAATTTAATCCATCTGTTGCTAATTAAAGTATGCATTGATTGCCTACCTGCAAGCTGCCCATACTGTTAGCACTATTAATGTTTCCCTGGTAACTAACCTTACATGCCTTGAGGGAAGCTTGAAAACAGCAGGAGCAAATGTGCAAAACTAGGTGGCGTAAAGAAAATGTAATGACAGGAGATGCCATAAATATGTGTAATGCCTCTTTTTTAAAAATGCTGTGTAATTGTGTGGGCCTCCTATTTGGGAAACAATGCTCTCCCCCTCTGCTTTGTATTATTTACCCACCCCCACCCCCCCAAAAAGCCTGTTTCCTGCTCTTATATTTTCTTTTCTGACATTTATGGGTTCTTTTTACCAGCAGAGTTTCTATACCTTTCTGCAGTGTTGTTGTTTTTTAACACAATTGGCCTTAAGTGATTTTCTTAGCCTAGTTTAACGGACAAAGGTAATTCCTTACTATGGATGCGACTGACCAGTTTTCATTTTTGAGAAATCAGAACTCTTGTTTCCATTTTCCTCTTTTGTTTCACTTTGTCCTTTGGGTCACCATAAGATAATATGAACTTAGAAAGTGCTTGTGTTCTATATGCCTTGTAACTAAGGGAGTTTGAGCCTTTTTCTCTGAGGAAAGGCAACAGGAGAATCAGTATTCACTGAGTGGGTTGTCTATTAAGAGCAGGGACCCTGAAAGGGATTTGCTGCTATTAGAATATCCTGCTGTGGCAGCCATTTCGCCTACTCTCCGAATCGTTCATTTGGCAGAACACAGGAGTAAGTGTTTAGATGAGATTGCCACTTATTTTTTAATTCTGAGGCTCAGGAAATTTACGCAACACACTTGTACTTTCTCCCTCATGCAAAATGATGTGCATAACAAAATGTTCAGGAATAGCCAGTCACACAATAAATTTAGTTTCATAGCTGTTAAAATTTATATTTTTTTGGTGCTTTCCCCCTGTTTTTAGCTGAAGATGCCAACTCTTATTGTGCCAGTTCTGTGGAACAATATTATAGCTGGAATATTGGAAAACGGAGAGCTGCAGAGGTAAATCTTCTTAATGTGCTCTATAAAAATGAGCTTAAACCCTCAGAGAAATGTCTGGCTGGAAATCTGTGCCTTTGTGGAGCTGATTTTTATTTTTAAAATCTCTTCCAGAAGCCTAGGTTATATTTAATATATATGTGTATACCCATTTTCTTTTTTCTAATATAGTGATATTGGCTTAATAAAATGTACCGTATTTTTCGCACCATAGGACGCACTTTTTCCCTCCTAAAAAGCAAGGGAAAATGTGTGTGCGTCCTATGGAGCGAATGCAGGGGGGAGGCAGGCGGGAAAAGCCCCCAAGAGCCGCACACAAGCTTCCTGCGCTTTTGCGGGCTTTTCCCCAGGAGGGAGAAGGGACTGACTGGCCGCATCAGTCCCTTCTCCCTCCTCGGGGAAAAGCCCCCAAGAGCGGCGCCCTCTTTAAAGGCTGCGCGGCTCCTGCGGGCTTTTCTACGAGGTGGGGGAATCCCCCCACCTCCCAGAAAAGCCAGGAGAAGCCGCGCAGCCCTGTTAAAGAGCGCACGGCTTCTGTGAGAGGTGGGGGAAGCTGCAGCAGATTCCCTCCTCCCGGGCTCCCTTTGAAGCGGCAATGTGGGAGGGGAGCAGCTTACACTCGTGTAAGCAGCTCCTCTCCCACTTTCCTGCTTCATAGAATCATAGAATCATAGAGTTGGAAGAGACCACAAGGGCCATCGAGTCCAACCCCCTGCCAAGCAGGAAACACCATCAGAGCACTCCTGACATATGGTTGTCAAGCCTCTGCTTAAAGACCTCCAAAGAAGGAGACTCCACCACACTCCTTGGCAGCAAATTCCACTGTCGAACAGCTCTTACTGTCAGGAAGTTCTTCCTAATGTTTAGGTGGAATCTTCTTTCTTGTAGTTTGGATCCATTGCTCCGTGTCCGCTTCTCTGGAGCAGCAGAAAACAACCTTTCTCCCTCCTCTATGTGACATCCTTTTATATATTTGAAC
This sequence comes from Podarcis raffonei, assembly GCF_027172205.1. Lineage (NCBI taxonomy): Eukaryota > Metazoa > Chordata > Lepidosauria > Squamata > Lacertidae > Podarcis > Podarcis raffonei. The sequence goes on along the minus strand of NC_070606.1, from coordinate 60,775,749 downwards.
ATGGCTATCATATCACCCCTTAACCTCCTCTTCTCCAGGCTAAACATGCCCAGCTCCCTTAGCCGTTCCTCATAAGGCATCGTTTCCAGGCCTTTGACCATTTTGGTTGCCCTCCTCTGGACACGTTCCAGTTTGTCAATGTCCTTCTTGAACTGTGGTGCCCAGAACTGGACACAGTACTCCAGGTGAGGTCTGACCAGAGCAGAATACAGTGGCACTATTACTTCCCTTGATCTAGATGCTATACTCCTATTGATGCAGCCCAGAATTGCATTGGCTTTTTTAGCTGCCGCGTCACACTGTTGGCTCATGTCAAGTTTGTGGTCAACCAAGACTCCTAGATCCTTTTCACATGTACTGCTCTCAAGCCAGGTGTCACCCATCTTGTATTTGTGCCTCTCATTTTTTTTGCCCAAGTGCAATACTTTACATTTCTCCCTGTTAAAATTCATCTTGTTTGTTTTGGCCCAGTTCTCTAATCTGTCAAGGTCGTTTTGAAGTGTGTTCCTGTCCTCTGGGGTGTTAGCCACCCCTCCCAGTTTGGTGTCATCTGCAAATTTGATCAGGATGCCCTTGAGTCCATCATCCAAGTCGTTGATAAAGATGTTGAATAAGACCGGGCCCAAGACAGAACCCTGTGGCACCCCACTAGCAACTACGGAGGAGGGAAGGAAGGGGACCATGGATTCTCCGCTGCTGACGGCTGCAGCGGATTCCCTGTGATTGCTTTGAAGCAGGAAAGTGGGAGGGGAGCAGCTTACACTCGTGTAAGCAGCTCCTCTCCCACTTTCCTGCTTCAAAGTGGAGGGAATCCACTGCAGTTTCGAGCAGAGGATCCATGGCTCCGCTTCCTTCCCTCGAAGCAGGGTGCGGGGGTGCAGGGGGGAAAGACGGCAGGAAATAGATGCTGGGCAAGAAGACACAACCACACTTTGACCACTGAAAGTCCACCCCAGATTTCCACTGAGACGGCCAGGCTAATCTCGATGGCCATAAGTCAGACTCAGCATTATTAACTGGACTTAGATAAGCCATGGTTCCCCTTCCTACCCTCCTCTGAGGCTCGATTTAAAGCAGCAAAGCGGACAGGAGCCACCTGCTTTGCTGCTTTAAATAGTTTAGTGCAACATTTGATTCAGAATATTTTTTTCCGTATTTTCCTCCTCTAAAAACTAGGTGCGCCCTATGGTCAGGTGCGCCCTATGGAGCGAAAAATACGGTAAATAAATTTGAGGCTTCCAGATATTTTTAGCACTAAGTGTGAATCATTGTGTAAATTCCTATGACTAATTTGCATTAACTGTTTTTAATTCTGAATTTTAAGTTGTTGTAACCTGCCTGCTGAAGGGTGGATGATGGCGATGGTAATATAAGAAATGGAAACGTGGTTCTTTGAGACTTCTACCATATCCTCATTCTGTGATGTCCAAGTTTTGTCTGAATAACCTAGATCATATGGAGTTAGTCAGGAGGCAGCATAGTGTAGTGGTTAAGAGTTTTGGACCAAGAATTGGGAAGACAAGGTTCAGTTTCTTCACGCAGCCATGAAGCTTGCTGGGTTACCTCGACCAGTCATACAGTCTCAGTCTAACCTACTTTGCAGGAATGCTTTGCTAATAAAAGGTGGAGAAACTGTATGTTGCCTTTAACTGATTAGAAGAGGGTGTGTAATAGAAATTGGACCCCCCTGCTATGTATCCAAGGAAAGTGGCAAAGACTTGCAAAACACTACAGTGGGGGAAAAATCATGAGAGCTGTAATGAAATGAAAGGCAGGTTTACATTAGTAAAAACAATGAAATTAAGGACACCTTCACTTTAATTTCCCATTGGAGATTTATTACCATTGTTAAACATACTATGACTAACTTCTTGGCCAGTCTTTGGACAGAGGATTTGCCATTCATTTCTTCTTGTTTTGTTTTTCCCTTATTTATTCTTCTGTTTCTCTTTCCTGTTTCACAAAATGACCCCTCTGTTGTGCACAGAATACAGGAAAGTAGGGAGGGTGCCCAAACAAGGCACACATTGTCCCCCCAGATGTAGCAGGCTGCAACAATAGACCCATTTGCCTCTCTACAAGTAACAAAATAGTTAGCAAGCTTTGTCAGACTCTGTTTCAGGCTGCAAACAGGGAGGGAGGCTGGGAGCATGATTCATGAAATTGTACAGGAAGGGACTGTGCTGTGTGCGTGGAAAGGGGCTGGTGGTGCAAGTTTGTAATGCCCCCCCCCAAAAGGATACTTTGGCCCTGCACAATTTAAGTATCCCTTGTTCTTTGAATGATCTAGAACAGGCATAGGCAAACTCCGGCCCTCCAGATGTTTGGGACTACAGTTCCCATCATCCCTGACCATTGGTACTGTTAGCTAGGCATGATGGGAATTGTAGTGCCAAATATCTGGAGGGCCGGAGTTTGCCTGTGCCTGATCTAGAAATACACTAAGAAATCACCATCAACCTTAGTTTACAGATTGAAAATCTAAGGCCATACACTGATCAAGGAACTGAACCCATAACTGTTTCTTAAGCCCTCTGTGGGATAATATGTAAAAGCAGCTATTTTCATGATGTCCTATTTTTCATCATGGATCTGATGAAATGCATTCCTTTTTTCAAAAGCTTTTTGCTACAATAACTATATCTGCAGTGCTCTTAGTTGTTGTTTTTCTGCAATGAACTACAATGGTGGTGTTGTTTTGTTTTTTGTTTTTTACTAATTTACCATAATTGGTCCTATTCTAAAGTTGTAAAAGATGGATAAAAACAGGATTTTTTTTGTTCGAAATCTTAGCTCTTGTCCTTTCTGGATTTCCCCCCGTTATAGTGGCAGCGAGCACTGACAATAAGGAAGATCCTCCAAGAAATCATAGAGAAACACCCAAAATTTCACAGCATTGCCCCCTTGAAAACAAAGCAGGTTGTAAATTGGTGTCGCTCCCGTGGCTACACACCACCTGACCCGGAAACTCTGAGGAATGAAGATTCCATAGAAGATGTGCTGACACAAATAGACAACGAGCCAGGTAAGGAGTCTTCTTTTAGAATCTCAAAACATCTGTACCTTGGCGATGATTTAACAACGCACCAGCTCCAGAGTTCCATTTATAAGCCCCTGGCGCCAGTTTAGTTCTGTTCTGTCCATTTCAGTTTTTGCTTTTGGGATCCCAAAGAACCCACTAAATTTAAGAAAATTTGCTCTGATTCGATGCTCCTTTGCTCTTTGTTGGGTTTGGTGAGAGTCAAAAGAAACCACAAGGTTTTTCAGGCCACCACCACCATTAGAGGCACAGGAGCCCCAATGGGTGAAAACATGGCAGTCCAGAACCTAAGTTGTACCTGATTTTGACAAAGCAAATCTGGATTCCGTGTTGCACGGCATGGTATATTTATGGTGCACTATTTAACTGTGCTGGATTGCCTTTCTGTTATAAGGGGTGGGGAATCTTTTCTATCCCAAGGGCCACATTTCCTCCAGGTCAGTCTTCAAGGGGCCACCTTGCCAACAATGGCAATGGCAAAAACAGGCAGAACGATTGATGCGGTTCTTACCTCTGTGCAGTAATTCAAGATATGCAGTGGTAGTTTCTAAACACCCACTTCTCTCCATCCTGCAGGCATTAGTGCAGTGCACAGACACATTCCAGCCAGGCAAAAGCATGCACGGAGGGTGTAGATCAGGGCTTGGGGAGAGGGGATGGGCTGGGAGGAAATCCTGAGAGCTGGATAGAGCAACTTGGAGCGCCACATTTGACCACCAGGCCTGAGGTTCCCTAGCCCTACTGTATAGACAGAGCATGCTGCTAACTTGCTCATTTCTTTCAAATTGAGATAGGTTAGGAGCTAGCAAACGTTGTTTTGCAAAATCCATAATTGATTTTGGAAACAGAATTGCTGCTCTCCCTTACTTGTCCAATCTGTCTCTCCTGAAAGTTTCAATTTCATTTGGCAGACATAATTCAGAAGCTTTCTATTCCTAAATGACTTCTACTGAAAGTTGATATTTTTTTACACTCTTGCCAGAATGGCGGGTGCTTGCTTGTTGGGAAAGAGTGGGTTGGGTTTTAAGTGGCAGCAAGAGTGGGGATTAAAGCAGGAATAGGCAGAAGGAATGATTCAGCATCTGTTTATTCATATTGCAATGCAGAAGATGTATCCGGGTTTTTCTATCCAAAACTTGAAACTGCAGAAATAGAAGCAAAAAATCAGATTTTACTGGAAAGCACTTGACGTAATATTAAAAAGGAGGACATGGAAAGGGAGGGGAGGGGAGGGTTTAGGTTTCTGCTGACCATCCCTAGCTTCCTGATATACGTGGATCTAGAACATGTTCTGTAGGGAACATCACAGCTAGAAAGACTGCAGTCAAGCCTGGAGTGGACTAACACAAAAGGAGGCAGCATGCCTCAGTGGCCCAGTTCTTGCTATATGCACGACTCACTCTGATGTGGATTCCTGGAGTGTGTTTCTGTTGGTCTATAGAACTTCACAATTGTACCCTTTTAACCATTTTAAAGAGCTTGAAAAGGAAGTGCTTTCTCTTGATGAGAGTGGGTCAGTTGCTCTCTGTTGTCTACACTGGTTTCTCCTTGTGCTCTGCCAGGGAGGTGGTGAGAGAATGAGAGCAGGACATTCTTTATGCTTGCCCACTCTGTGCATCTGCCATGTGTTTGTTTTATGGGTAACTTTTCCTAGAGAAAAGCTCTAGACTTGCACATCTGACCCCATAGGCATCCGTATTGTTTTGGAGAAGAGGTAAAATAAGAGAGGTGGTCTTGCTTTCCTTCTGCCTGTAACATGTGATCAAATTTGTAACGTTAGTGCCCGGTTCTAAATTAATGTTTTGCAAATGGAAGCATTTTCTTTTTCCCTTAGTTGCTACCCTTGGATCCAGATGCTAGGGAGGGGGCACCTCCTTTTCACTTTGAAAAGATTTCTTTCATGTTTGGAACATTGGTTCTACAAATCATTTGCCTTAGGGCTAAAAACAGGTGTGATTCTGTAACCTCTTAATTTGGGCCTGGAAAGCAATGGGCAGCCAATGCAGAGTGCTGTCTTTGGCCCTTTAATGTCCTATGCCAGCGGTTCTCAACCTGTGGGTCCCCAGATGTTGTTGGACTACAACTCCCATCATCCCTGAGCTCTGGCCTTGCTAGCTAGGGGTGATGGGAGTTGTAGTCCAACAACATCTGGGGACCCACAGGTTGAGAAAGGCTGTCCTATGCAGTTTGAGGCCAGGATGCCTGAAGGACTGCCTGCACGTGTATTAGCCTGCTAAGGTTTACAGCAGGGATAGGCAACCTAAGGTCTGGGGGCCAGATCCAATCACCTTCTCAATCCGGCCTGCAGACGGTCTGGGAATCGGCGTGTTTTTACATGAGTAGAATGTGTCCTTTTATTTAAAATGCATCTCTGGGTTATTTGTGGGGCAAAGGAATTAGTTCATTTTTATTTTTTTTCAAAATATAGTCCAGTCCACCACATGGTCTGAGGGACAGTGGACTGGCCCATGGCTGAAAAAGGTTGCTGACCCCTGATTTACAGTCAGCTACTAAAAAGGCACAGCTTCCCCACCCCTAGACAAAGACCTGTGCTATGACTGGAGCCAAGTACCCCACTCCTCCAGAGCAGTTTTACACTTGTTAGTAAAAGGCTCTTGAAATGTTGATGCCCACTGCATATAAGTTGCTTTTTATAGCTTCCTCTTTCGTTATCTATAAACGAAAATTCTTATGTTTACTGAACAGTGTGTTTCCTCGCTCCAGTTCCAGAGTGAACAGCTCTGACTTGCATTTTTTTTACAAGGAAGGCAGTGAAACAGGCATTTTTATCCATAGCCACACTCCCTCACTTTAGGATGAATCCGGACTTAAATTAGTTCTGTCAATCAGTGGAACAAGTTAATCAAAAATCCCATTTATTTCAATAAGGCTAAAGCTTGACTTAGTGTGGATGCAAACCTGTAATGTTTATCTGGTTACCCAGCTGCTGTGGGACTGGAGTCACTGTAGCAGAATGAGGCAGGTTGCTTTGAGAAATGTCAGTCCATCCACAGCATCAGTGTCTCTATTTTTATGGGCTCCTTTTCAGGCATAACGATGATGGCAACTTGAGATGGCAGGATGTTGTCACTGGAAACCATATTCTGGTGTTGGGCGGTAGCAATTAGGGCTTTTTCCTCCTTGCAGTTCAGCACGAACTCCAAATGCCTTTTAGTTGCACCCATCTGTCACTAGATACAGATCTGTTTGTAAATCCTCTTTCTGTCTTCCCGATTGCTTCTTGGGAAAGAATGCTCATCTTCTTACACCACTGGGGAACAACTATGTCGAAAGCTGGAAGAGCTGGAGCGGTTCCTCAAGCAAGAGCCAGACAATGATGAGGAAATAGACATTATCAACGTTGCTGAGCCTCTGAAAATAAACATTAAAAAGGAACCAGAGGAGAAGCAAGAGGAAGCAAAGTTCTACTTGGCACCCCAACCTACATCAGAGTTTGTGCGCGAGACAGTGGAGCAGGTACAGAGAGAAATGCTCTTCCTAGCTAGATGAAGAATTATTCACTGCCTCAAGCTCTTGACAGTATAATACATTTGTCCTGTGATATTTGCAAGCTGTGTTGACTTTTTCTGGTTGGAGCTTGCTGGTACTCCTAGACTGCCTGTAGTGTCTCTTTCGGGATTTAATCCCCACCCTCAGTTTGCCTACACAAGCTTTCCTCAATATGGTGTCCTCTCCATGCTTGTCTGTTTTGCTGGCTGGAGATGTTGGGAGCTGTAGCCTGAAACATCAGCAAGAGGCACTAGGTTGAGGAAGACTAACTTAAACTGATAACAAGAACCCCAGGACCTGATGTGGAGATGGTGACGTTTAGCCCATAGCAGAAAGATAACGGGGCTCAACACAGAGCGGGCAGGCCCAACTGAGGGAGCCAGAAGTTTTCCTGTGATGTGCCTTCTACACATCTCCCCCTCTCCACCATTTCCACAAATAGTTCTGTCAGGTTGTCAGAATCCCATTTTAACAGAATTGTTTGGGTCCTATTTGTCTGCTCCTTTGTTTAGTAGTCAAGAGCGGTAACCTTTTATTCACCCTCTCATTTTATAGATAGGAATTTCCTTTCAGCCTGTAGAGCTGCACAAGAACGTCTATGCGTCCGTAATAGAAGATATGGTTTTAAAGGTAAACTGTTAGAAAACTTCCTGTCATTCAACAGTGTAAAATCTAAGTCATAGCTTGTTGAGTGAAATGCAGAAAAATTAAGTTGTGGCTTATATGAGACTGCATGTCCAAAGTCCTGTTTTTATATATAGTTATATAGGTATGGTGTTGACAAGAGGGACGCGGGTGGCGCTGTGGGTAAAACCTCAGCGCCTAGGACTTGCCGATCGCATGGTCGGCGGTTCGAATCCCCGCGGCGGGGTGAGCTCCCGTCTTCGGTCCCAGCTCCTGCCCACCTAGCAGTTTGAAAGCACCCTTAAGTGCAAGTAGATAAATAGGTACCGCTTTATAGCGGGAAGGTAAACGGCGCTTCCGTGTGCTGCGCTGGTGCAGGCTCGCCAGAGCAGCTTCGTCACGCTGGCCACGTGACCCAGAAGTGTCTCCGGACAGCGCTGGCCCCCGGCCTCTTAAGTGAGATGGGCGCACAACCCTAGAGTCGGACACGACTGGCCCGTACAGGCAGGGGTGCCTTTACCTTTATGGTGTTGACAAGTTAAACAAACATATCGTTCTTTGTAATTTGTGCATGGGGATGTGTCGATTTTATAAAACATGGTTTGTGATGATTAAAAGCATTTCTTAACTGTTTATGTTCTCTGTCCTTGAAACCCTCTTTATAACAGGCCACAGAGCAACTGGCAAGTGATATACTAAGAGAAGCTTTGGCAGTTGGTTACCAAGCAGCACCTCACAGCAGGTATACTTGCTTAGGTTTTACATATACAGTGGTACCTCTGGTTACGTACTTAATTCGTTCCAGAGGTCCTTTCTTAACCTGAAACTGTTCTTAACCTGAAGCACCACTTTATATAATGGGGCCTCCTGCTGCTGCCGCACGATTTCTGTTCTCATCCTGAAGCAGAGTTCTTAACCTGAGGTATTATTTCTGGGTTAGCGGAGTCTGTAGCCTGAAGCATCTGTAACCTGAAGCGTATGTAACCCGAGGTACCACTGTACTGTGTAACTTGTGTGGCATTTGTGCATTAGACCGGAATCTGTGTTTACTTTGAGGACTATAAATTTAAAATGGTTCAGAACTATGAGGCACCAGAGGTCTCCAAATCCCTCACAGACTGTGATAAGACATGGTTCCGTGTCTTCTGGTTGCTATTCTGTGCGCCCCCAAAATCCACTACAATCCTAGATTTCTCAAGTTATTTTCTCTAGGCAACAATCACTTCTCTACCAGGGAAGAGAGAAAAACAGCTTCAAAATGGGCCAGGCAATCCTGATTCTAGAGAGAGAAATGTGCACTGAGGAATATGCAAAAATGGCTTCTCTTTTCCATTGTCTTTAGGAGGAACTTCCTGAGTCATTTTCAAGCCATTTTTGCATCTTCCCTTGAGCTTGTGTGAATCTCTCTAGCACTCATCAGCCACAGCTCTGATATGTTAAAAACCACTGAAAGGCAGGATTGTTCTCACAAAGCAATTGCTTCAAATGGAGCCTCACATTTTGCTTTGTAACTTTTGTTCTTAAAGGGCTACAGGATATTGCTATTTTTAAAATGAAAGTTCAGAGTCTGAGCAGGCCCTGATAATAGTAAGAAATTAAAATTTGTTCATGGTGCAAATCAATACCAGTTTATAGCTGCATTTTATTTGCACAGTTCATCCACTGTGGATTTTGTTGTTGTTTGCTTAACCAGGTGCTTAGATGGAGGCTTGAGGACTAACATTCCATCGATATATTCTCTCTTCTCCCCCCCAGGACTCCAAGAGAGATCACCGTGATGAATATTCACCAAGCCATCTGTAACATTCCCTTTCTGGACTTCCTCACAAACAAGCATATGGGAATATTGAGTGACGAACAGTGATCTGGACTGGAAAGCAACATGAACAGCAGAATAAAGTTCTTGGCACAATCCCATTGTGTTCAAATAAATATATATTTTAGTGTTTGGTTTAGGCTACCTTGAATACTACAAATTAGTGTTTCAAATTAAAAAGAGAGAGAGAAAGCATATTTTTTTTTAATAAAAAAAAGACCTGTTCCAAATTCAGCTGCCTAATTTCATTAGCAGTTGCTCCTAGGTGAGCTACCTGCGAAAATTATGATAGCACATTAGATCATGGCCTAGACTGCTGGACTCCTGCTTTATCAAGGAAATGATTCATTGCATAGGGCTCAGTTAGTGTAATTCAGAAATAAATGCAAGCTTCCTTAATTCTCTTTGGAGCATAGCTTCCTCTGACATTGGTAGTTAATTGTAATGATGGTTACTGGAAACAAGCCAAATTCAACCTATAGTTCATAAAGCTGGCTTGTTTTCACTTGCCATGTTGGGCAATATGTTAGTCTAGGACAGAAGCAAAAGCTTCTGATATCCATGCTGTTGCACCAGAGGAAAGGAAGCATACAAGCCCCACGAGAGGCTTGTTCTTGTAATATTATACCAGGCTTCATCAACCTTGGTCCTCCAGATGTTTTTGGCCTACAACTCCCATGATCCCTAGCTAGCAGGACCAGTGGTCAGGGATGATGGGAATTGTAGTCTCAAAACATCTGGAGGGCCGAGGTTGAGGAAGCTGCATTAGACCATGACTGAGCATTACATACCAATACAACCAACGAGTGGCTTAGGTGTATAGAAAAGCAGCAAATTCTGTTATGGTGTAGGATGACATAATGAACATGGTAAGAAGAAGTCTAGACTAGGTTGAAAGCTTGTCCAAGTTGACAAATAATCCAAAATTGGCTCTTGGAAGGAAGTTGTTGCCAACCCTCAAATCACATGCCTAATTTTTCATTTATGCTGCGAAAATAATATTCTGTCCACCCCCCACCCATAGACCACAATTGGATCCTTTACTTGACCAGTAAAAAAAAAAAACTTAAGTTATAGCATACTGAGTTTTCCTCTAATTTTTTGCTGAGTCAGTTCAAATCTTGTTTTATTTTCTGATTTTAAAATCTTCAATTGTGAGGAGACATTTGTTTGAATTCCAGATAATAGGAATTGTTTAGCCCACATTAAAGTATGTAATTGGAATATAATAGCTTCGCTAGAATACTTTCTCCAAAAATTTTTGGTTTTCATGTGTGTGGCTCTTAGGCTATTGGTGCACTAGGAAGTACAGTTTTTAAAAGATTTTTTTTAAAAAATCAGTCCATTTGGTGACCTAGATTCTGTCCACGTGCAGCTGCCTTGCGATCTTTACTGAAAACATGCAGTGCCTTGCCGAACATTTCTCCAACATTTTACTGACCACACTGAACAACCAAATCATCAAAGGGGAGATAAATTTCAATGAAATTAACCTGGGTGGAGTGCAGAGTTTTTATTGTGCTCAGCATACTTTCAAGGTGGCTATAGGGTGTTTGTAGGGGACGTGGGTGGTGCTGTGGTATAAACCATTGAGCCTCTTGGGCTTACTGATCGGAAAGTCAGTGGTTCAAATCTGCACAGCAGGGTGAGCTCCCGTTGCTCTGTCCCAGCTTCTGCCAACCTAGCAGTTCAAAAGCATACCAGTGCAAATAGGTACCTCTGCGGCAGGAAGGTAAATGGCGTTTCCATGTGCTTTGGTTTCCGTCATGGTGTCCCATTGCACCAGAAGCGGTTTAGTCATGCTGGCCACATGACCCAGAAAGCTGTCTGTGGACAAACGCTGGCTCCTCGGCCTGAAGAGAGATGAACGCCACAACCCCATAGTCACCTTTGACTGGACTTAACTGTTGAGGGGTCCTTTAACGTTTGCTTTTTAGGGTGTTTCAGCATTGTTTTCTTTCATTCTGTAAGTCATTCTGCAGCCTTCCTGGGTGCCCACGCATTCTGAAAACCCCATAACGTTCCTCAGCTGTGCAGAAGACAGCGATGCTGAACACCAGATGCCTGGCCTGCTGTTCAGTGTTTTTTTGGGGGGGGTGTAAGCTGGGTTTCTCTACTTAAAGAAATCAATGCAACAAGGTTTTTGGGTGGTTAGAAAAAAACTTTCATTAACAAAATAAAATCAGCATGTGCACCAATCTTAGAAGCTCGATAGCACACATCCTGGCTTCTCACACTTCAATTGAAACTCAGGGGAAGATATCACAAAGCTATCCCACTGGAAATTTTGAGATTTGGAATTGCAGGCAGTTAGGGAGGTGTAGTGTATTGCAAAAAAGTTTTAACGGGAAGGGGAAAATACCAACATACACCCGATGCTCAGCTGCCTCAAACAATAAGGTTAGCTAAAAATAAACCCACACAGTATAAAGAAATTCTAAGGCACCCTGAGAAAGTGGCAGAAAAACAGACACCTGTTTGCCAGGTGGAGAGAACCTGGAGGGCATGTTTCGGCATGAAAATCCTTAACCTCGCTGTCAGGCTTGTTGACATTTAACTAGTCCACTAACAGGTCAGCAGCAAAATGTACTAACATCTTATCAGTAGATGACTTGTAGGTGAACAATCTGAAAATAAAACAAGAACACTGAAACCAATATTAATCAACCTAACAAAGAGAGGCTGTTGTCTTGAGATAGCAAAGGAGCTGTTTCTCAATGGAAAGGGGGAGCGGAAATCTGTCCCATCAAAGTTTAGCATGCTTCAAGTGATTTTTAAATGTATTTTGGGCAAACTTTTCCTTCATTGGGAAATGAAAATGGTGCCCAGCAGTTACTCTGTAATGATGGTTGGTTGGTAATGATGAAGTAATAATGCTGCTTCCACACACCCAGATTGCTTTTGCTAAACCAAAGTGAACGCTTTCAAATGTGTTGAAGGCTACCATTGTCCAAAATGGTCCTTGGCTTAAATTCTTTGCTTTTCCTGTATTATAATGTATAATTGTGTAATATACATTTAAAATAAATTTTCTTTATTAAACATCATGGGGCTGGGCTCTACTTTTTTCATGCTCTAAGTCTATGTTGCTTTCCTGTACATCTGCAATTCAGATGAGTCAGGAGGTGAGTGGCAGCTGCCATGTCAATGCCCATCAGTCCTACTAAATTGACTACTTCTTGTACTTTAGGAATGGGGAACTGTGGCCTCCATATGCAGAGACTCCCAGATTCCATCAGCTCCAGGCAACCCCTGCTAATGGTCAAGAAGGATGGGAGTTGTAGTCAAGCCACATCTTGGTTACCCATTGGTTACCCATTCCTGCTGTGCTCCCTCTTAGGTGAATTGATTTTTTTCCCCTTGGAGAATGCTGTTCAACAACAGTTGCATAGCATAGTCTAAACTTCCATAAGGAGTACAGAATACACTTGCAGAACCAGCTACCATAGGGATGGAACCACATAAATATAGGTGTTTACCTTTGTTGCCTGAAAAACACATTATCATTGCCTAAAGCTACTTCTCCCCCAAAATATTATTGGAACAGGGACCAAGATGAAGAGTTAATTTTTACTTACCTGCTGCATATCTTCCAAAATTTCAAAGATTAAAATGAGAGGCATCTGTAATATCCCATTTCTCCCATTCCTGCCTCATACCCGTATGCTGAGGGGTGTGGAAATACTTGAATTTTTTGCCCTTCACTCTTACTAACAGAAAATTTTAGAAAAACCTTGGTTGAGTGCTTCTCTGCTGTATGTCCCACCACGACTCCGAAGAAGCATTATTGTGGTAGTTCTCCTGACAAAATTTCAATGTCCAGGTTGTGTTCCCTTAACAATATTCAATCTTAATTACCAAGCTCTGTGGACGATTCTCCCAAGATCCCTGTGTCCCTTGACTATGAGAATATAATAATACAGCCTCTGTTTCTTTCTCTCTAGCTTTAAATAAATATCTAGGCCTTGAATAAAAGGATGCTCCTCTTCCCCTTAAATTGTAGTCTTTCTCAAACAAGCCCACCTTTTGAATAAAGTCAATAAGACAAAGAAGTCAATTGTCATACTGATGAATAACAGCGATGCTTGCAGAATGCATGTTGCCACAGCAACCAATTGCCAGTAAAACAGAGAGCTAAGGAAAGTTATATTGACAGAAGAATTCTAGGACTGCTTTGCACATTGAAAATAGTATAAAACACTCAAGAGCAGCAGCATGTCACCTTATATGCAAGTGTGCTGCTGTGCTAGATAGATAGATAGATAGATGATAGATGATAGATAGATGATAGATAGATAGATAGATAGATAGATAGATAGATAGATAGATGATAGATAGATAGATGATAGATGATAGATAGATAGAGATAGATATATGTGGGCCAGCATATGTACTTCTATACTGCAAAATACACAGCTGTTCAGCCGCTACCTATGCACAGAACTACTAACTAGATGGAAATAGCATCATTTGTGAAGAGCCCCCACCCCAATCCTTAAACAGAGGTGGATTCCCCCTCCTTAATCCTTGCCAGAATTCCTGCCATTTACAGAAGCAAAAAGTACCTGGTGCTGCTTAATCCTTCTACTTTTCTTTCAAATAAAGGGGCATATTTTTTTATCAGAATACAGGAAACACTTGTGTATCTGCAAAGGCAGCTTCCTACAATAGTTTATAACATCCTGCATAAGGCTGGGAAACAATACTGTCATGTGTTCATAGCGTAGGAAGTGACTTAATGGAAAATAATCCCTCTCTTTCCCGCTTCACTACCACAGACAATAATGCCACTCAGTTGAGCCCAAGTATATATAAACTCTAAAGCATCACACAGAGTAAAGAGCACTGCCCTGATCTAATGTGAGAGAGCTGTGACCAGAAAGTGGTTTATTTCGTGAATCTGTTCTACCAGGACCACAGATGTTGTTCTAGATGTAGGGCACCAAGCATGTACATGCAATGCTCTTACACACCTGTAGACCAACAGGATCAGAACTATCAGCTCTCCCCATGCACAGACTACCTGCCATGTGGGGAGATGAGGAACAGGTTCAGGCACTCAATCCAGCCACTCCCTAGGGCTGGCCACATTTTAGGTTGTGGGAGGGAAGAACAGTGGAATTCAACCAGTGCAGATTTCAGCTACACTCTCGGGTCCCTAAAGCAGATAATAGATTACAAATGTTATTGCTCCTTGGTATACATGCAAACCATCAAAATGTTTTAGTACTCCAAACAGTTTCCATTAAACTGAAGACTGAAAAAGAACCTGTAGCCAAAATACATTTTTATTAAATTTATCTTTTGACTCGATAAAATACAAACTTCATGTATAGCTGCTTTGTTGTCATATTTTTTTTCCCTTTTAAGAAATCTTATTAAATTAAAAACAGAAACCAAATAGGCAGTGTGGTTTTCTTTTGTCTGTTTAGTAAAAGTCTGGATTGCAAATAACTGAGCCAGTTAAAACTCAACTGCTTAAATATATCAGAAATCGTCAAGCAGAATAAACAGGTTTTTACTCAGAAACATTCAACATGCAACAAAGAATATTTTAACTATGTTCCTGAAAAACCATGATTCTTATCCCCATTCCCTTCCCCAAATTCTTTCTGCATGTGCTTACATTAGATGTAGGGCCATCTGTCAAATGGTCCCTGTATGAAATCTGAATGATTAGACAAGCACCCACTTATGAAGTAGATGAAGAATGAGTTCCAAAAGCAGTTTGTGATATGGCATGATGTACGAAGAAAAATGAAACGAAATTAAAACTCCTATTGGGCACACCCAAGCCTTTGGCGGTGATGAAATCCTGTTAGGCACCTCAACATCCCACTGACACCAGGAGAGGGTGAGCTGACAGTTATGTATTTTTCTTGTAATAATAACTGGGAGTTTGGGGCACCCAGTTTTCTCAGGATTATACCCAATATGGTTCTTGCTTAGCCACTTATGAACAAATTGAATATTTATGTTATCAAGAACTTCTCAATTCTAATGGGCAAATGTCAAATTCAAGTGCACCAGTGCAAAGGTCCCACGACTCCAATACAAACACACACATGTATAATTGGAGTAAGGGCCTCGGGGCCTCCCAAAGATCAAGTATTGCTTTTGGTTTTTTCCAGAACCCACCAATACCCAGTCAGCATTTGTGTGGAGCACCATGAAGACCCTGCTTGAATACAGCCCACCAGAATTTGTCCACTGGCAGTGGGGAACCTGTGATCCTCCACATGTTGGTGAGACTACAGCTCCCATCAGCCTCGACCACTGCCTGTGTTGGCTGAGGCTGATGGGACCTGGAGGCCAACATCATCTGGTGGACCCCAGCCTACCACCAAAGGAGTGACGTACACTGAAGTCCCTAGGATCAGGGCAATAGATCATTCTGACATTTACAAATGTCAGTTGGCAATTAGTTATTTTGATAAAATATATACAATATATGAGGAACTGAACTAACACTAAGAAATGGTTTATTAAAAGAGCCTAGGCAAAAGCTGCTTTTGTCTCAATACGATTCAAAAATGTAGAATAATGAAATTTTAAAATGATCCCTGTTTGCAAATTACGTTATTATAATAGCTACTATGTAACATTTCTTTAGTACTAGCATTACCAATATGCAGGCAATAATTTAGGATTTTGAAGGCAATAAATTTTCTACCTTGCATTCTCAAAACAATTAATGATAACTAAAAGAACACTAAGCATACTCTTATTATTCTGAGGAAAAAAATCATCTGTTCTCTCTATGTACAATATTTACATACATATTAAATAGCACTATTACAACTTGAATTGGTCATTGCTTTAACATCTGGTCCATTACAATGTTGTGAGCTAAACAAGTTAGTGCTACCAGTTCCCAATAAAAGCTGGTACTTTTTCGGGAATGTTTCAATTTCCCTCCAATGGTTTTTTTTTTCCTCCACAGGATGTAATAGTTTCCCCAACCCTAAAAATGTAACAGGTACTTCAGGGTGGCTATACCAAAGTTGTGGAATGCACTTCCTGGAGAAATACATAAATATACCTCAGTGACCATAAATGTGACGCCTACTATTTTTGACAGGTGTATCCTAGCTATCGTATGTAGGCCCAGCAGGACTGGTTGGTGCTGGGTATTAAAATTAGGAAATGTTTATGGTGGTGTGATCCTTTGGCTGTTATCTTGTGTTTTTAGTTATATTTCTATGGTTTTTGTTTTATTTAGATGCCTCAGTTCCAGAATAAAGTCTCTAGACCTTGGGGGGTATTCTAAAATGGATGTGAACAATGAGTCTGTATGCACACCAACTTAAGAGAAGCTTGTGCCTTGCCTCAGAATGACCAAGCACTGGGCTCTTAAGGAAATAAAAGGGTTTGGCCTATCCAGGAGGAAATGAAGCCGAGTTGTGAGACTGTGAGTCCTAGGAAAACCTCTCTCCAAAAAAGAAACAATCTTGAAACCAACCACAGCTCCTATCAAAAGAGCTCCACAGAATGGAAGGAATCTGGTGAAGTATTTAACTGGAGTAAGGACCTCTGAAAGATAAAATATTGCTTCTGTTTGTTCAGAACCCTCTAAAATCCAGTCAGCATTTGTGTGGAGCACAATCTAGGGCAAACGGCTCAAGGGCCACCCTGTTCACCTTGAAAGACCCTCAGCAAGGAGACATCAAAAGTCTTTGCAACAATATGATATATGCTTTGAGGATGATCCCCAGATCTAAAAAGAAACAGCAACGTTCAAAAGCTACCGAGTCTCACTTTCATCTTCTTATCAGTGTGGCTATACAACATTGAGAGGGGAGTGTTTTACTATACACCTTACTCAGCCCTGCGCCATTGTGTTCTTCAGCATAAGCTTATAGCTTAAAATGCTGCTTTTTGCTGACCAACGTCAATATCTGGAATACTGAAGCCAGTCAGCCCACTGTTAATGAGCCTATTTCTATGAAAGTAGGTCATTCTCCCCTAGTATTTTCCACCATCTCCAACTCAAGTGCTTTTTGATTTACATGTTCATAATAGATGCATAAATTCTGATATTCGCTGTAGCTGCTTTTAATAATCCTTGTTCTTATCTCAACACCACTCGTGAAAGTTGCATAGCTGTACATTTTCACAACCTTAACATTCAAGCTGCCTGGATGGGAAATGTGCATGATCCAGATTCATACATTGAGGATGCGAGATGGCGCCTGGAAAACAGCAGAAGGATTCGGAGAAAACTTAGTCTTCATTTCTGGAATCTGGAGAAGAGAAAAGACGAATGATTAGGTCCATTGCTACATACAAGAACATCATCGTGGGCTCCAGTTACAGGCTGTAGACCTGTAGCTCAGTGGCAGAATATCAGTTTTGCATGCAGAAAATCGCAGGTTCGATCCCCGGCATCACCCTGTTTGAAACCTTGAATAATCACTGTCAGTCAGGCTAGACAGTACTGAACTAGCTGGGCAAACTGTCTGACCCAGTATAAGGCCTTTGTACCCATGTTCCTACCCTTCAAGAACACCAAGAAGGGACCCGCTGTATCAGAGAACATGCTCCTTCAGATATTGATGGACTCCAGCTCCCTTCAGCCCCAGCCAGAATAGCCAGTGGAAATTACAGTCTAGCAATATCTGGAAGGCCACAATTTGCTCACCCCTGCTCTACATGCTGGGAAATATTAAAGGGTCTTCTCACTATTCAAAAGATACTCTTATTGTCAGAGCTGCAGACAGTTCATATACTGATCTACAGACAGAATCCAGCCCTGTTATTAATACAAGGCCTGTGCACTGCAGAAATATGGTATGTGACATAATTCAATGAGGTTTGGAGTCAAGAAGCTGAATTTTATTTGCGCTTATATTAGGCTGAGGGGAAAGAAGTCTTTTCCACGGCCACAAACTGTGCTTTATGGACAAGACGGGAGGCTATATTCAAGTGAGGTGCCTGAGGGCTGGTTCAAAGAAATTCGCCCACTCGCAGCTGCTGCTGAAAAGCCTTTTAGATTGGCATCCTCGGTGTCTTTCACATGCATGCAAGTTAAACCCCACACTTGGTTGGACCAACTCACTGAGGACAGCTCAGATGTTACTCCCTGCACATGAATGGCCAGGATGGGGCAGATCTTTTCAACTGCAATGATGGGCAAATGAGCTACGGAAAGGGCTGTACAGCATATGATTTGCATGCACAAAAGCCCCAGGGGCTCCAGGTGGGGCTGGAGAAGGTAACAGTTTGAAGAGAGAGCCAGTCAGTCAGTCAGTGTCGACAATATGAAGTTTGATGAACTAAAGGTAGCTTCCTGTAAGTACATTTCAACTGGTGGCAACCTTTCTGCCTGTGTAAGGCCAACATGCAAGCAGTAATAAGGTGGAAAGGGGAAGAGAACCCCTGAAAAACCCTTACCATGTTTAGAATTGCAGACTTTATTCTTCCTCAGATGCCTCCCTGAAGGAAAAGTGGTTTTTTTATTGATAGCTGGGGATAGGGTAGAATTGGAAGTAAAGCAACTCAACCCCGCTACGGGAGCCTTCTCCCAAATATCTCCCATCCCAACACCTTATGATATTGACATAGCTGATCACGTCCATAACATCATGTTCATAATATGGCTGAGAGTTTAAATGCATAGTCAACTCAAAATATCCTCCTCACAACTGGAATTTCACTTGATGTGTGGAAACTGATTGAAGGAATAGCACAGATGCAAAAGTTTGGAGCCTTAGGAAACAAACCCTCCAAGCTATACCTGATCTGCAAGTATATATTTCTGAAGATCTCCTGAATCAATGGGTCTTAATAGTGCTGAGTTGTGGCCACAGAGATCCCTCTTTTTTCTGCATTCCTGTTTTAACTTGTTTCATGTTTTTATAATGCTGTTAATTTTATATACCACATTGGGGTATTTTAAACTTAAAATGGCCTAGAAAAGTTTTCAAATAAGTCAAATCCTGAGACTTTTAAAGATGTACTGGTTAATAGCGTCTAGGTCTGATTTTTCTATATAATACCTCAAGATGCAAACATCTTTTTTATTTATTTTTTATTTGTGAATTTATAAGAGTACAAAATACAGAACTGAAGAATAAAAGAAAAAAGTGAAAAAAGGAAGGGGGAGGGGGGGGATAGATACATTACATCAGTCCATAATTCTATTCCATCGACTTCCTGTCCATCCTTTCATGGCTCCCTAAAGTTTCCCATTGCTGCTGAATATTCTATTTTTTCTAGCTATTTAAACATTCACATTCTTCTCATTATAAACTAAAACTGCTGAGGTTACTCCAAACTGACTACAGTTCTAACATTTTTACAATGGTTTTTTAGGTAGCCTACAAATGGCTTCCATTCCTCTTTTAGACTTTCTCTTCTTGCTCTCTAATTTTGCTAGTTAATCTTGCTAATTCTGCGTATACCAATAATTTCATCTGCCACTCCTCCTTTGTAGTTACTATCGCCTCTCTCCATCTTTGTGCATATAGGGTTCTCGCTGCTGTAGTGGCATACATACTTGGTACCTGGGGCCTCATTATTCCTAACAGGGAGGGCCTCTTTGGAAAAGTCTCCCGAAATTTTTCCCCCAATTCATTATATATCATTTCCCAATATTCTTTAACTAATCTACAGGTCCACCACATATGATAAAAGGTTCCATCCATAGCTTTTCCCCTAAGAGCATAGTAGACTATGAATTTTAATTCTGTTTTCCATTGTTTCAACAGGTGAAAGCCATAAAGGTGTTTTCCTTTCTATCAGGTTCTTATGTTTTTCCCAAACTCGATAAATATTTTTCCTAATTGCATGATTCATAAAATTCTTATGTATTCTAGCTTTACTTTACCATGGACATGCATGCCAACCAAATTTAACACCGTACCACTCCAAGTCTAGCAGTTCAGTATTCTCCAACTTTATCCAATCTTTTAACCAGCAGAAACATGATGCTTCATAATATAAACACAAATCTGGCAGTGAGAAGGCTCCTATTTCCCTAGTGTCAATCAATATATTATATTTAATTCTTGGTTTCTTACCCTGCCAGATAAATCTAGAAATACTAGATCTAAACAACTAGGGCTCAAGTTCAGACCGTCTCATTCCTTGGCTAATGCTTAATTTATTCAGGACTAATAAAATAAGTCTTGTGGACAACGTCCCGTGTGTCTGCTGCTAAATTAATATCTCTGCCCAGGAGGGTATCAGGTTGGAAAAGGCTGGTTTGTGGAATCAAGGGGTCATTGCTTTCTTGAGCAAGCTAGAAAAGTAAAAACTTATCCATAATCTGTGGGCTTCCACAGTTAGAAACTTAATCTTGCCTTCTGCATAGTTCATTTAGCTACCAGAATTTTGTCAGCTGCAAAATCCTTGATTAAAAACAAACTGGGGAACCTTAAATGGAAACAGGACCTGGCTGCTATATAATTTTATCAGGAGCTCTCCTTCTTCAAGGATGATTTTAAAATGGAGAGCTACCTACCTAAATTAATACATTGCCCTCCAGGGATGGCTTTTCTGCATTAAGATATCAATCACAGCCTACAAAGGTGCTTGAAGGTCGTCACCAGATTAGTCTTGAATGGCGCCAGTGTATTTGTGATTCTGGAGATAGCGAGGATTTCCCAGATATTAGAAAGAGATGGCTTTCTGCAGGGAGAATTAGTTCTGTGCCCATTATAGCCAAAATTACATTTAAATGGCATGGGGATTATGAGATGTATAGCCTTGTTTGCCCTCACAGCAAGCAGAATTAGAGCCAAACGGATTAGCCTTTAGGGCAGCAATTGAGTGAAATTACTGCTGTCTTACTGGTGCGATTTTTCAAATAACAGTTTGTTTATGAACTATATTGTTATAATAGATGGTTATGATAATTCTGTTTGAATTGAGTATAATGCATTTTTGTATTTGTTTTCTTTTCAATATACCCTTTCTGGCTCCTTTCATTAACCAACCTGACTGACTGACTCTGCAGAAAAGTTATTGCGTTGCAATAGGCCACTTTAAGCTGTCAGATCCTGGCCCTAATTCAGCTCTAGTTGTGGGTACCAACTCCTAGCTTCAAATTAGGTTATGAATCCCTACCTGCATAAAAAACACACATCTAGCCAGCTCAATGGGGCCCAGATGAGCACCATAATAAATATGGGGTGCACATCTGCAGAGGAGCTCCTTTGCTGCATTGGTTTTTTTGATAGGTTAGCTACTCTTTTGAAAGCTGAAGCATTACTCGTGATGTGTTACTGTTTTCCTGGGCTGAGTCCTACTCACATTAGCAAACACCTGCATTTCAAAGATTTTGCAAAGTTCATTTACCTTAAAGTCTGCTTTGTAGCTGGATTCTTGCGCAAAGTGATCCTCTGGAATAATGAAACCCTGTGTCGTCTTTGTAGGCCTTGATCGTTTTGCTCCAGTCCATGGACGATATTCATGCCTAAAATGAATTTGTAAAGTGAAATAAAGGTGTCTAAAGGTACAAAAAGTGGGCACCGCTACTTGGAAGTAGACAAAATTAGCATGCTTATAATGTTGGAAAAGGTAAACTGGAAATATATATCCACATGTATTTTTTAAATTTACCTTGCTCTTTCATCCACCTCAAAATAATATAAAATTAACAGGAAACAATTTGAAAGCAATGGAAAATGAGGCATAGAAAACTGGTGCTGAAATAACTGCCCCTCGCCTTGTATTGGAATACCTACAGACATTACCTGCTCCCAGGCAAATGCCTTAACCTTCCGTACCCTTGATAACAGTTGAACACCTTTGCTATTTAGAGAGAGGCACTTGATTCAGATTCAACAGCTAGCATTATCAATACACCACTGACATCCTATTAATTGCTTGGCCAGCATACAAAACCATGCTGTGCACAGGACAGCTGTCCTTTGCCAGAACAAGCTGAGTCAAGATTAAAAACAAATTAAAAGGCATTTGGGGGTTTTTAAGAGCCAGATTTCCAGAGAGTTAAATAATCTGGGGAGCAGGAAAGCAACCAGTGAGCCAGTCTGAAGGAAGTCTGTCTGCACTCAGAAGGGAAAAAAGAAAAGAAAAAGAAAGGGCTGGGTCAAGCCAGGGCTTTTTGAAAGGCTGATCTGATAATCTCACTGATTGCATGATGCCCTGTCTGTAGCATCAAGGTCTTGCTGGTGAGCCCTGCAAGATAAGGCAGAGACAGGACCCCAGCACCTGGAAAAGAGGCAGAAAGTGCTCACCTGAGAAAGAACAGGAAAGACAAAAACATGCTCTGCTATCTGTTTTCTATATATTCATTCAATACTCCATGGAATAGTAATTTGTATTCTTCCCAGTGGATCATAGTGGAAGAGGGAGAGCAATGCATTTGGGAATTAAGTCTTGCAGACTGACAGCTGTATCCAACTATCATACTCAAGAGAGTAGACCCATAAAAAGAACTTTCTGGCAGTAAGAGCTCCACTGGCTACCTCAGAAGGTGGCAGACTCTCCTTCCTTGGAGGTTTTTGAGAAGAGGTTGGATGGCTATTTGTGAGGATTTTTTTAAACTGGGATTCCTGCATTGCAGGGGGCTGGACTAGATCACCCTTTCCAGCTGTATGATTCAATCAAAAGACTTGACTAATTTGTCAATTGATTTCGGTGGGTCTACTCTTGAGTATTACTTACGGTAGTTGGATACAATCCTATGTAATTCTATCTCCCTTTTAAATACAGTGGTATCTCGGGTTAAGAACTTAACTCGTTTTGGAGGTCCATTCTTAACCTGAAACTGTTCTTAAGCTGAGGTACCACTTTAGCTAATGGGGCCTCCCGCTGCTGCCACACGATTTCTGTTCTCATCCTGAAGCAAAGTTCTTAACCCAAGGTACTATTTCTGGGTTAGCAGAGTCTGTAACCTGAAGCGTCTGTAACTCGAGGTACCACTGTAAATACTGGGGAGGGGAGGTTAGCAGCTGCAATATTTATTCATAGGCAATATATTTAAGCTGTTTGGGTGCTTTTTTAAAAAAGAAAAGCATTGGGATGATTAGGGATGTATATGGGGGGGGGGGACTGGGAAAGTATTTCAATGTGATTTGGAAAGTGCTATGGAGTTCTCAGTATAAGAGGTGCCATCTACCCAATGTAGATTGTCGGGTTCTGGAAATCCTTACTTCCTGAACCAAGATTTGGTTGTGGTGACCTGGACTACTGCATATATTGTGCTTTGCCTAACAGAAAACACTTCTGTATAGCGGAAAAACAAATATGTGGTCGGTGAGAGGGAGGGGGACCTGCATATATATTGTCACGTGTCAACAACTGCACACAGAAGCATATTGCTTCACTGAGATGCCACAAGGACCCTACCCTTTCAAGTGAATGTACCAGGACTGGAGAGACCCAGGTTAACATTTCCCCCAGTCATGAAGCTCACTGGGCAACCTTGGGCCAGTCATTCAGTTGCTCATCCTAGCCTACTTCTAAAGATGTAACTGGAGAAATGGAAGCATGTACTTAGTTCATTGGAGGATATGCAGAAAAACGAGTGTGTAAATGGCATAAATGAAATGTTAAAAAAAAAGCAATACGGTCAAGCAGGCAATGAATGCAATACAGAAACCTACCAAATGCAGGTTCCCTACTCCTATTCCCCCGCACAGAAATGCTTTATCTGCAGAAAACGGTTAACCCTTTGCGAGGAAGATGAAGTGAATGTGCTCCATACATGCTCAGGGACACCCTTTTCCTTTGCGTCTTTATTCCTTCCAGGGCTGAGCTCTGGCCCATGTGTGTGTAAGGGATGGGGTAGGGGATAAGTGGAAATGTTCTGCAGGAGCTAAGCCCTGCTAAGAAAGAGAACCCCTCCCTCGCCAAAAAGAATCCCCGGCAGCGGCCCCGATTCAGCGCGTTACCTACCTGTAGGAGGAGGTTTCGGGGCCGCCTGGCGGCGAGGAGGAGGACCACACCTGCTTAAAGCCGCTGTACTTGCTGCCCACCACCTCCTGCCCGGCCGCCGGCAGCACGTACACGTGGGAGCCCCCCGGGATCGCGGCGTGGGAAGGGGCGGCCGGGGCGGCGGCGGCAGCAGCGGCGGCGGGGGGCGCCCCGGGGGCTTCCACCCGCCTGTACTCCCCGATCCAGGGCAGGGCGTCCCGCTTCTGCACCGGCCACGCTTGGAAATCCTGCTGGTACTGAGTCTCGGCGGCGAAGGGCTCTTTCCGGTAGCCGCCGCGCGTCTTCTTCGACGGCTTCCTGGCGCCCCCCAGGCCGTCCTGCAGCGACGGGGCGGACGCCGAGACGGGCAGCGAGGCGGCGGCGGGCGCCCGCGGGTGGGTCTGGTGGGGGCGGCTGCTGGTGCTGCCACCTGTTGGGATCCGAGGCGGAGGCGGCGGCGGGGCGCCGGCCGTGTCCGTCCCCTCGTCGGCCGGCTCGTCGATGTCGGAGTAATTGTGGATGGTGAGCGGCACGGCCAGGTCCGACTTGTCCAGCTGGTTCCAGAAGCGCGCCAGGCAGCAGACTCGGCTGATGCAGGGCCAAGCCATGGCGGCGCCACCATGCACGGATGCGGGGACGGGAGGAGATGGAGGGAGCAAGAGAGGGAGAGGAGGGGGAGTTCTGCAGCAAGAGTGGCGGCTTCCCCCCCTGCGCGCAGCAACGCTCCCAGCTCGCCCCGTCGCTTGCCAATAGCAGCACCTCCTCCTGCCCACTTGCTTGCTCGCTGGCTTCCCCCCCCCACTCTTCTCTCCCTCCCCACTTGGGTCAATATCAGTCCCTCTTTAGAAGGCTGCCAAACACGTGATGCCCCTGTGCACCATCACCGCCCCCCCCCGCGACAGAAGGAGCTTAATGCAGCAGCATCTGCCAGAGATACAAAAAGAACTGGGGGGGGGGAGAAGAGGGAAGTGGGGGCGACACACACATAACCCCGGTCCCAGAGCTTTGTGCCATCCCCTCCAAGGGCTTGGCGCTCTATCTAGGAAATGCCCTGCACCGCTTGCCTCTTGAATCGAAGGCAGCCCGGCTCCATCGGTATGCAGATCGACGCGCCTTTAAAGAGATGCTAATAAAGCTTCGATTATGCTGGAAGTGCATGTCCACTGCAATCCGTGATTGGCAGTTGGTGGCGGGGTGATTAGATCAGGCGCGGATGGGGGGGCAGTTGGATTAGTCGCTAGGGTGACCCATCATGAATCAAAGCAAAAGGAGAAAGAAGCAAGAGGCAAGGTCTTTAGGATATTTTCCAGGTGTTCACAAGGGAACTTGGGGCCATATGCACAAATTGAAGGAATATGCACTGCTCAAGCACTAAGATGAGCATTCCTTTTCCTCCAGGCTCTCCTTAGCTTGCTCCTCTAGTGGTGTATTTAGTACACAAGTGTTGTTTTTTAGAAGCAAGGAAGAACGCACCTTCTGTCCAATAAGAATGCATGCCAAATACACACAAAAAGTAAAGGTGGCTGATGCTGATGTTCTGCATGGAACAACAGTTCACATGGCTTAGTATATGCTAGAAGCAAACTTTTTTTTTTTGCATGTGTGAAGGAGATAATATCGTCTCCAGTGCACAGCAAAGCAACTAATCAAGGTGGAAGTTGTTCTTTGGAAAACAGGCTGAAATTATCTACTTTCCTGAGAGCCAGCTCCACTCAAACACAGTGGGACTTACTTCCATATAAACATGCAAGGGATAAAGCTGTCAGCATCTTTACAGACAGCTAAAGGCTGCAATATAACTGACACTATCAGTTGCATAATTAAAATTCACCATTGTAAAAATGCTCCCAGCTGCAAGATATTGATTCTTATAAGATTAGTTCCAGTCAAGTAATGAAAAATGCACAGAATACAGGATTAATTAAAAGACGCCTGTTTTAAAAGTGGATATCCCTGGTCAATGTGCTATGCGATACTGTTAAATAAAAACATCATACATCAAGATAAAGAGAATAATAATGCTGGGTTGGAACCAGAGATGCGTGAGCAAAAGAAGTTCTGGCATAGTGCTGTTTTGTGCACTATTGTGCAAAAACTAGTGGAATGCCTTGTGCAAATACAAGCACGCCTTTGGATTTCAGTTATTGAGCTGGATCTTGCCTCATGTCAGAACAACAAAAATCCCCTTTCTCTGTCAAAAAAGCACTTTTGAATGCAACCCATTTAGAATGCAGGACTCCTTTTCAATATGTTGCACTGGTTTCATTTTATACCACAGTAGGATCACAAATAAAACTGGGATCAGACTACCAATATGGGGAAAGAATTATAGACACAGGTGCATGCTCAACACTGTTTTAACTTCATGTTGTTGCTATCATCTATAATTATCCCCTGCCCTTCTAACAAGTATTCAAGGCAGTTTACAATCAAAATCGCTCTTTCAATAAACACATCTTCTTAAATCCTTTACGCTCAAACAATGAGGACATCTTCAAGGGAGTAATGATGTCTTTAATAGCTTGAGTGGACCATGTCAATGGTTGAATCCAGAATTCCCATGAGCAGACTCATTCCTGATTTTCCTTCCTTGGGAGGTGGTGCTTGAGACTGCAAGGAAAATTGGTGAAAATCACCCTTCCCCACAGCAAAAGTCTCTGGATCTCAGCCCTTTGTACAAGTAGAAGGGGCAACTTCATTTACAGACAGGCAACTGGATCCAATCCTATGCTAATCCTCACTAAGCACAGCCTTAATAATAATAATAATAATAATAAATTTTATTTATATCCCACCCTCCCCAGCTGAAGCCGGGCTCAGGGCGGCTAACAACACTAAAATAGTGCAACATTATAAAAACATTATAAAAATTAATTAAAATCAAAATTGATGACAACTTAGCAGCTTTTTGTCCATTCATACTTATTTAAAACTGGTTTGACATTTAAAAAAAGCTATAGATCAACCATTGGGAGCAGAAGGCATTCTGTTGCTTTATTTCAAACAGTAGGGTTCAGAAGGAAATTGTGTTTATTGGCAGCAGCAAAACTTTTACATAGCCTAACTTTAGAAAGAAAGAAATTTAGGTAATTGCTAAATATTTAGGTTATTGCTAACACAATAAAATTAATCATATACAAAATCCTCATTTTTTCAAAGTTATGGGGGAAAGTTATGGGGAAAAGGTGTTTAAACTTACTGCTGTACTATCTCTAGAATTTTAATAGGTCAGTAAATCTGAATTCCCCACTCTATAGGATCTGCCATTTTTTATGTATTGAAAAATGCTCTGAGGATATCTACTGAAGAGCAGAGCATAAATATATAAATAAAATGTAATGCACTTGAAAAATTCTAAAAATAGTGTTATAAATATGTGTTACAGGTCACCTTTGGGATATCCTTCACCACCATAAAAAATGATCTATGATATTTAACATGACAGCTTTCCCTCACTATGCTTGCAGGAGTTAGTTTAATGATCTGACCAGAGGGTGGAAGGGTTGGCATTTGGCTAGCTAGCTAGCTAGCTATTGTCAGAAGATGGCCAATCATCAAGTATTTAAAGCCTAATAGAATCATTAGCAGAGACTGCTATTTCAAAAAGTAACATATCCTAAGATTCTCCTTCTCCCCAAAAGCTTTTCATTGCACTATGTTAAATCACAAGGAGGCCCAACCCCTTTGTCACAAAAGGTATAGGATCTGTGATAGTTTTGTTTCTCAGGCTCTTGTAACAAGTAGGGTTGCCAACTTTTGTTTCCAAAATCCTGACATATAGGGCTGAATGCCTCTGAGCATTTTTTAGTCCTTTCCTCCCTTAGAGAAAACCTTCCTAAAAAGAACCTAAGGGCAGCATACCCTCCAACATTTCTCCGATGATAATAGGTACGTCCCATTCCATAATGATAATTTTACTATTTATACCCCACACATCTTACTGGGTTGCCCCAGCCACTCTAGGCAGCTTCCAGCATATATAAAAGCATAATAAAACATTAATAAAAACTTCCCTATGTGGGATTGCCTTCAGACAGCTTGGGGGTTGGATAACTCCATACCCTCCAACATTTTTCCAATGGAAATAGGGGCATCCTATGGAAAAGTGGGACATTCCGGGATCAAATCAGAAATTGGGATGGCTTCTCTAAATCAGGGACGTCCCTGAAAAATTAGGACACTTGGAGGGTCTGGAACAGGCTGCCTTTCCTTTGTTAAGAATGTGCTTCTTAACATTCTGCAGTGCCCAAGAGGGAGCCTGAAGTGAGATGTCAGGCAGCAATTTTAGGGAAGGGAAGGGGAAGGGGAGAGAAAAAGAGGTTGATTTCTATTCTGGTCTAGCTAAGTCATCTGTGTAGTCTTAATGAATGCTACTAGCAAATGGTGCCAGCCCCCATATTGTGGGGCTTCTTTTTTTTTAGTAAGGGACTCGCCTGGAGCAGTCCACTGTGCGTGCCCTTCCATTCAAAGGCCAGACGTCCTGCAGCAAATGCATTTGTACTACTCCTCTCCACTCCATATATTTGAAAGAGGCCATAGCTTAGTTGTAGAGCACAGCTCTGTATGTGCATGAAAATATATATATGCCTAATAATATCAAACATCATTACAGATTAAGACAAGGAGAATGATAAAGCAGTTTCTTAACCAGAGCTCTGTAGTATCAGGATCTTACTAGAACTGTTGGCATCTTAATATTATTTTTTTTCTAAATGAGAAGCTATCAGGCAACTGATCAAATGTTATTTTTGCCCCAAAATAGCCAGAGGAAATAATACAGACTCCCTTAATAAAGCAATGAGATACAAATCTTTATTGTTTTCTATCTGGTTATGTGTTTATCAATAAATGCATTTATTTTTGAGCGTGGGTTACCACATTTAGAACTGAAGATCCCATTACTGTGTAAGTAATGTAACAACCAATCCACTTTCCAGTCTTCTGTACAGGTTTCTTCTAAAAAGCGCCAGTTGCGAGCCCCACCTCATTTATTTGGTCTCCAAGTCCTTATTGTGTGCCATGCCTTCACCACCGGTTCTCTATTCTTCCATATTAGATTATGCCCGTACGTTACATACCACCTAAAAAGCAACAAACACATAACTTCAACTGAAATTCTTTCACAGAACACATTATAGGTATATGTCATGAAGCCATTTGGGCCAAAAACCCTTCTCAGTAGAAATTTTACAGGGCTATTTTAGATAAATAAAAGACAAACAAACTACAACACACTGAAGCATCACTCTCATAGTGCTAGCACAGTACAAAAACTTACATGCCAAAGAGAGCCCCTCCAACGTGTGCAGCATGGTCAAAAAACTTCCAACCCAAAATAAGTCCGGCCGTGTCCAGTGCAATAATGGCTTTTAAAGCCTAGAAATCAGTAAACAAGTACAGCATTGGCAAAAAACACACACAACAGCAACATTGCCTTCATGTTTCAGCAGCTCCAACAATGATAAAATGAATCTAGTCCACATTCATAAATCCCATTTAGTCATGCCTAGTCAATGAGAACAAGGGTGAGGGTTGTAGCTGGATTTGAGTTAAAGCCGCATCTCTACCATGGATATATTGAGCAACTTTGAGAATGTACCATATTGGCCTGAATATAAGCCCCACTTTAACTTGGAAAAAAAGTGTGGCTTATATTCGCGACCTTACCGCGTGGCTCCCCTCTCCCCCAAGGAAGCAGCGAGCAGCCTCCCCTGGCGCCGGTTTGGGGATGGAGTGCTGGGAGGCAGGCCGCACCCGCAAATAAGCCTTGAATTTTAAAGGTGCAGCTTATTTGTGGATGCGCATTCAGGCCAATACGGTAACTCTCTTTCAAGCCTCAGTTCTGTATTGGTAAATTAGAAGACCCACTCCACCAGCTCTGCTGAGAGACCAGCTCCTATGGGGACCCTCCTTACCCATCACCTGACAACAGCCTTCTATCTGGTTGCAGAAGAGGAAGACTGGGTGCAGAGTTGTTCTGTTTCGCGAAAATCATGATTTTCACTTTTTGAAATACAGCAACCCCAGTTCCTCCCCTCCCTGAACTGCTTCCTTTCTAGATGGTCATTATAAGAATCACTATGTAATGTTTAGCAATAGGTGCCTGAGTTCTATTGTTTTCATTTTCCTTTCTCACCCCTTTTTCCTTTTCTGTTGTGTCTTTAAGCCCATGAGACAAAAACAGGTAGCAACGGAGGAGAGAAGTTGCTTAGTTCTTTCAAGTCACTTACATTTCCAGCTGTAAATGTGAACATTGGAAGGAATATTATGGCTAGCCTGGCTTCTGGCATCTTCGTACATAC
Organism: Podarcis raffonei; assembly: GCF_027172205.1. Classification (NCBI taxonomy): domain Eukaryota; kingdom Metazoa; phylum Chordata; class Lepidosauria; order Squamata; family Lacertidae; genus Podarcis; species Podarcis raffonei. Next base: position 60,745,574 of record NC_070606.1, on the reverse strand, counting down.
TGCTGCAAGGACCATCATTATAGCACCCGACTAGAATACAAGCAAAAATTAAAATTGGCTAATTGGCAATAAAAATGCAAAATACAAAAGCAAAAAAAAATAAAATTCAATTTAGAATTGAATTTCTGTTGAAGTCAGAAAAGATTACTGCTTATCTTGACCAAATGTTCAACAGAAGTGAGTTACTCTTAATTTTTTTTGCCAAAAACAGTTAGGTTCACAATGGCCATTAACTGTTACCAATAAGATGTGGAAATGGAGGCAGCAGGTTCTCAGCTATGCCAGCTGCAAAGACCCTAAAAGTTAAGAGAAATACTAAAAACAAAGGATGATATCCAACAAAGTTCTATTCAGAATAGACAAATTGATATTGATAGGCTTAATGTGTCTGCCCTGCATATAACTTAGTTGAATGTCACCCAAACACTACAGCTATTTTAAAAGAATTCTTTCAATGAAAGGGCCTGTGGCAAATCCCTTCCCCTTAAGAAAGCATAGACTATTTCCTGTCTGTGAATAAATCTTTCTGATATTCAAGATAGAAAGTATCAACGTGAAAACAATACAATCTGATATAACATACCAAACTTATTCCTGATATTGACAAGTTCATTCATTGTTTTACTCAGAAGAGTTCTATGAAACTTACTCCCCAAGTAAAAATGTACTTGGGGATAAAAACTGCAGTGGAAATTAGTTTTTTTGCTGTGAATTAAGTCCTATTGATATTGGGACTTAATTCAGAGTAAGGCTACAGAAATATAACAGTAAAACTATAATCCTAAAAAGCTAGTTAGGAATCTAATTGAAATCCATGGGACTGGTTTCCAATTAAGTGTTTACACGGAAGTCAAGCTGGAAATAGTTTTTATTGCTGCAAAAATGAAAATGTACAAAATGAGCACCATAAAAATTTGAGTTGGCACCATCACTTATTTTACTTATAGCTTATCTGATACTGAGGCATCTCTTTTCTTTTGAATTATACAAACGATCTAACCCAGTGGTTCCCAACCTTTTTTTGGCCATGCCCCACCTAAACATCTCTAAAATCCTGATGCCCCCAATCCCCCTTGACATATAATTCTTATTATTCAAAAAGTGAACTCCTATTCAAATGGAGAAAGCCATTAACTTGGTCTTATTATCAAATTGCCCCCCTTAAAAATCAAATTGTCCCCTTGTGGGGCGTGTGCCCCACGTTGGGAACCACGGATCTAAACAGTGGGGGGAAACAGTTAACTAAGTAACTTTTGCTGGGGTGAAGCTTATAGACCGACCCCACCTCCCCAAATATTTCATTAGATTTCTAACCTACTCTCCACTGTAGCTTTTCCCCAAAAATAACTTGACTTCTGAAAACAGAAAACAATCTGCTCCAAAAACCAGTCTTTCACAACAGACAGATTCGTTTGTACTCAGCAGGACTTACTGCTCCAAGCGATGATCCAAATCTTCCTGTGACCGTTTTGCAAAAATAACTCACAAATGTGGAAAAAACTCCTAGAAAAATAATAATGTTGTCAGAAGCACGGATTCAGTGAGGGACATGAAACATTTAAATATTCTTATTTTACTGTCCTAGTTTCATTTGTTTCATTAAACCTATGGCTTTCACAGCACAATGGACTGCCCTACAGAGGAACATGCAATTCTTAAGGCAGACACAGGTTCATCCAGAATAGAGTCTCCAAAATTGGACTGATTTATGGCATTGAGACAAATAGCTTCAGAAGCGGTTCACTTCTCCTTAGTTTTTTCCTCTGGGGCTCTGAAGCATGATCTATGCCTAAGCCAAGAAAGAAGTCATTTACCTTTTATTTATTTTTATTTATTTTAATATGCAATAGCACTTCTTCTATATTTCTATGAATTATAACATTTTAGCAAGTGTAATTTCTCCTACCTAATTTAGGAAAGCTAATTCTGTGAAAAATTCACCCCCAAACAACTATTAAAAGGACCTCTAAATTAAAATGGTGGTGATGCCTCAAAGGTGGCCCACCTTAGATTAAGGTGGTTAATGGACCAAAAAACCCAATCCTTGTAGCTGGCCCCTTGACCCTGGGCCTAGGACAGTACTCATACTGGCTCACAGAATACTGCTTGGAAAGCTCATCATTTAATTACTTTAGAATTTTCTAAACTAGTCTTCATCCAGACATGTTTGAAGAGGATTGTATTAGTGAATGCCAGTTTCTCTCCAATGACCAAAGAATGTTCATAACACATAATAAAAGCAACTTCAGTGCAAGTCAAAGACAAGTTTTAAATCATCTTAGGAGCCCATAAATCAGGCACCCCCAAACTCAGCCCTCTAGATGTTTTGGGACTACAATTCCCATCATCCTTGACCACTGGTTCTCTTAGCTAGGGATGATGGGAGTTGTAGTCCCAAAACATCTGGAGGGCCGAGTTTGGGGGTGCCTGCCATAAAGAGATAACCAAGGAAGGCTTCTTACCTGCAGAAAGGTACGCTGCCATGAATTGCTCACGTCCCAGAAGAGAGACTATACTGGTTGAGAAGCTCCACAGAACATACATGTTGGCTGCCATGTGTAGAAATGAGAAATGACTAAATGCAGATAGCAACATGGGAGAGCACACAACTCCTAGGGCAAAAGGAAGAAAACAGCTGTTAAGACTACTTTAGCATTTCATCTCTCCATTCACAGTTTACAAGTTGAACTAGTAGAATGGAACTTCTAGCAAGAAAAAACACAGTCATCATTGGGTTTTCAAAATCATTAAGCATTATGTTTTTGCACATGGTTTTACTTCTCAGAAGAGCCCACCACTCTTTAATCATAATTTTAAAAAGATTACCTTAACATTTTTGCCTGCAGTGTGCCTCTTAGGTCACACTTGTACACTGACATTTACAGCTTTCCCTCCACTGTAGATTTTGGCATGCGCATAAAAATATTTAACTTGTGGCAGCATGGAACACTTTTTTCCTGACAGTTTAGTGATTTAGTTGAGAAGGATGAAAATGAACAGTAGCTAAATAAATCTTAATCATCCACTTCTTAGGAGATGGGACTCCTCAACAGCAAAAAACAATGAAACATTACACCATACATAACATTGAACTGATCACAGATAGGACAAGTGAATATAGAGGAAACAATCAACTAAGATTCCCCTCATTTCTAATGCACTGTTAGGCAAGGTTTTACAAATTATGAAGGAAAGAAAACACCAAAATTTTAATTGAGAATCTGAATTTTATCCCATCTTTCTGCAACTAGTATATATTGTCACAAATTAGCTTATAGTAAACTACTCTGAAGGGTTTTTGTGTTTTCTACAGCTGGTGTATCTGCCTGGCATATTTTTCAAGGCTTTGGTATTCTCTTTCAGCATATTTGACTATCATCTTCTTTCCCTGTCTAGTTTAGAACTGAGTGTATCACAAAGTAAGAAGATATTCTACTTCTGTAAGATATTTACATGACGCTAAAAATATTTATGCAGGTAAATTGTTTTATTAGTTTGTCCATCCCAAACTATTTGTACTGTGGAAACCAAATTGTTTGTTATTTCCTTAAATCAGGTGTCAATCCACAGCCCTAAAATAAAACAAAACACAATCTTGTACAATTTTGCATGTATTTTAATGCACACTTACGAGAAGTTGGATTAGATGTGAAATATGTAAGCATTACTCGTTGCAAAGAGGGTATCCTCCATAAACAGAATACAAAGACGTTTGCAGCTATAATGCCTATGGATTTAACAAGAAAAGTGTAAGTGACAAAACAAGCAGTGAAAGCATTCTAATATATAATGTATACAACCCACAAATAAGTTATTGTAAACCCAAGCACCCCAAACAGTTATTTTCAAGTGGATTTTCTCTCCGCCCCAGAAAGAGATGTCTGCCACCAACATTATAACCCTTCAAGGGCCAGGTGAAATATATTTATTTTCTCAGACACTGCACGTGTTTATGTTTACTCTGCTTTATAAAGTTGTTACTGCTGCCTCTGACTTTGCTAGCTTGTTAGTAATGCTGCAGTTTCATGGTTCTATTGTATTGTATGAATAGCTTTATTCATGCCCACATACATGTCCAAATGGATGAAGGGAAGTCTAGAAATATATATTTCTGAAAAGAATATTTTCAGGAACAAAACAAAGCCAAAATTGCACTGTCCATCCAACACAATTCACAAAGCCCGGAAGATATCTGAAGGTAGCCCTGTCTAGAGCAGTATTTAATGTTTGATGTTTTATTATGTTTTTATATTTGTTGGAAACTGCCCCGAGTGGCTGGGGCATCCCAGTCAGATGGGCAGGGTACAAATAAACTACAACTACTACCACTACTATTCAAGCACCAATGATGATGGTGATTATTTGAAATCAAACTGCACTGGGCTTTGTAAGCATCCACAATGAGCTGATTACTGACACTTGCAAAAGCTGTGCCGTTGCCCATGTGTTCTGAAACCAAACCATGAGGGCAAAGGAAAAGGGGTTACCTGGGGTCAACATGACATCAGGTGACTGAAGCTGTGACTGAAGCAATGCACTGTCAGAGTTGACCTGCAGGTAAGGACTTGGCCCATCAAGCAGTTCCTTTCCCCCCATGCCTTCGATGCAACCCAGTATTCATTCAGGTCACAAATAATTGTGCTCCAATGTTCTTTAAAGGCTACTTGTATTTTTGCTTTCATATGAGACTTTTCAAAAGCTGCCTACAAAACACTAATGAACTGTAATCCACCCTTAATTTTTTTTCTTACTGATGAAGAATAGAGAGTGGAAATGAAATGTGTTCCATCACCACCACACACTTATATTTGGAAACCATATCTTGATTTGGTAAACCCTATATTTTTCATGAAATATCAGTTTCTCAGTCCTCAATAACACATTACACTGGAACCTCGGTTGTCAAACGTAATCCATTCCGGAAGACTGTTTGATTTCCAAAGCGTTTGATGACCGAGGCGCAAAGGGCGGTTAGCAAAGTCAATGGAGAAAAGGGGGGGAAACACCCCAGAAGCCGTTTGACATTTGAAAATGGAAGCAATTACTTCCGGGTTTTCGGTGTTCGAGTTCTGAAACGTTTGGCTTCCGAGAAGCTCAAGGTTCCACTGTATCATAATTATATTAAAACATTTACTAAGTAGTAAGCAAACTATTTTTGATATTCTGTTACAACTTTCCAGTAACAGAACCAGCTCCTATGCAGGAAACAATCTTGTGTGACAGAGTCATAATCATGGAGAAAGTCTTACAGAAAGGTCTTCAACCTTCTAGAACAGGGGTGAGAAATGTCTGGCCTTCATCATTTGTGGCCATGCAGGCTGGGACTGTTGGGAGTCCAACAACATCTGGAAGGCCACAGGTTCTCCATCCTTGCTCTAGGAGGAAGAATCTGAGCATAAAATTGCACTGCATCCCTCTAAGTTAGGGAGCAATATTACATAATGTTAGGCCAAAATATATAATGTAGTGGAGCAAACTAAACACATAGGTGGAAAAGACTGCCTTAGGTTTAACAACTTGTAAGCATGTTATTAAAGCTATCTAGTGACATACTGTACCTGTTTGCCATATTTCTCTTCCTGAGAATGTCTAATACTTGTAAGCTAACACAAACCTGACACAGTACGTTGCCCGTTGCTCAGACTATTCCACCACTGGTTAATCTGAAAGAAAATGAGCAGTCTTAATCTGGCCTGATCCAATATATACAGTATCTCAAGACAATGGATATTAAACTCATTAATATGCAATTTAGTATTTTCAATACACAAAAGCACTGAAGAAATCAAGTTTACAAAACAAAAGAATATTCTATCCCAAAACTTTTCTTAGAAAACTGTAATTATACATAGGTAACAAACACCTATTTTCAAAAGATAAACGCACTCCTCTCTAGCTAGTGTAAATGAAGGCTGGGAACCATTTTTAACCTAAGGGCAACATTCCCTTGTGGGTAACCTTTTGGGAGCTGCATGCCAACGATGGGCAGGGCCATAAAGAAAAGTGGGTACAGAGATGACTCTTATCTGTAACAAATCTAAATACTATATCCATGTAGTAAATAAGGGTTTGTTCCTTTTTATGTCTGCTTTCTAAGTGATGCATTTTCCTAATGAAATATACATACTTTTATATCAATTTACCTCTGGATTGCATATGATAAACATTGTGATCAGCTATATTCAACTGGTTATGATTCGAGTATGTGAAAGAATCTTCCAAATAAATGAAAAAAGTGCTAATGAATTGACTCCATCTTTAATTAAAAATGTTATTTCTTACCATCTTTCTTTAACCCAAAGATGTTATCTTATTAATGATGGCTGAGTCACACAACTTTAACATTCATAATTTTTCTCTTACTATTGAACATATTATATATGTGTGTGTGTGTGTGTGTGTGTGTGTGTGTGTATATATATATATATATATATATATATATATATATATATTCTCCTCATGGGTTTTTCCTTGAGATTTGTCAAGAAAAGTACGATAATATCCATAAGGCTTTGCAAGGTGAGGCACAATAGAAAAAATTTCAGTCATCATGTACAATAGTTTCAATAGTAAAATTATAATTAGTGCCCAAAATACCTGCCTTCTGAAGTCCATCCCTTTTTGTGGTCGCACCTTATCCATCCAGTCTGCTCGACTATCTTCAAAATAGTTCTGAACCTTGGATTTGAGATGTTCATATTGCCAAATAGCAGCTGATCCAAAAGCACAGCCTGAAAACTAATATATTTAATTAAGGTTTCAGGTAACACATAATTCAGATCATTTGTTACCATAAGCATTCAAATTAGCACCAGAAGACTGTTAACTCATTGTATGGGTTAACATGTATGGGTTAACCATGACCTCTACAGTCATGGTGGTCTACAATACCAATATTTGGACTTCCGGTCGGCGCCAGCGTTTAATGGCGGTCTCCTGCTGAGCTCCGCTCAGGGAGACTACTCCGTGAGTTCGGGTCCGACCGCTATGGCGAAGCGGGGACCCCTAAAATCACAGGCGCGGAAGCCTGTGAACAAGGAGACTCGGTGGGCACCTGAAGCGCCCCCCCTTACTGCGAAGGAGCCTTTTTAAAGGCTCCGGAGCGGCATCGGGTGAGAGCGCGGTGCTGAGAGTCGCTACCCAGCTCGCGGAGTGAAGCCGCGTCGCCATAACGGAGAGCGCCGATTCCTTCCTGGCATTTGGATTTACAACTACCCGTGAGTAAGATTGGGAAATCTCCGGGATTTAAAGGAAAAAGATTTGAAAATTTGGCTGAAAACAGGAAAGAGTTAAAATAAGGAAGTCTGCCTTTCCCGGACTGCATGACAGTTAAAGCAATGATATACAAGCTGCAATTTGACGGAAGACAGCTCTATTTTTATTCAACCTAGACATTGAACCTGAACCTTCCCCCTTAGCAGCAGGAGCGGGGGGGGGGATGAACTTGAACTAGCATTACCTGCTGGAAAGAGGTGAAAGGGAAAATTATTCCGCTGTTTTAAACCCTTGGGAAAGGACTGCTTTAAAAAGGACTAAGTCACCGGGACTGGAAGCTGTCACTTGAGACTGGATACAAAGTTGGTGTATTGCAAGTTGGATATAAAGTTGAGTCTTTATTTGCTACTGTTGGTGGCTGAGGATACAAAATGACAGTTCTCTGACTGGAAAATTACTTGAAAAGTTGTGGCCATTTTTGTTTTCTTTTTCTTTGTTTCCCTGTACCTTGAACTGTGAATTGCTCCCTCTAGAGGGTTGAGGGAAAATTTAACAGTGTAAAGAACAAGTTAGTGGAGTTTTCCATCTGGAAACAATTCCTGTGGGAACGACCTTGGGACATGAGAGGCCAAGAGGATGAGATAAAAACAAGAGCAAAAACAAAAATTGCACAAAGGAGAAGAGGTTCCATATCAGGCTTAGCCCTTGCAGGTGTAGAAGGGCAGGAAAGAGGGATGGATACAGTGACACAAGCACTATTAAAAATTAATGAATCATTAGAGGCTTTGACCAAACAAGGTACAGAAAATTCTAAACAATTAACAGAGCTATCAGAGAAGCTTGATTTGAACACTAAAAGTGTTGCATCTAATACAGAGACTATAAATAAATAAATTGAAGAAAATGTTGTAATTCGTAAGACTGCTGAAGAGGCAAAAATTATAGCTGAATCTACGCAAGTTAAATTAGAACCTGTTTGTAAAAAGCTAGAGGAACATGAGGCGGCCCTGTCCTTAATAGATCTTCAGAGAAAGGAGAGGAACTTGAGATTGAGAGCCGTTCCAGAAAGTGAGCAGGACAATTTGGCAGAGTTCCTCACAAAAGAATTTTCGGATTTCTGGCAAGTGAATTCGAAAGAGGAGGAATTCAAGATAGTTACGGCCTTCAGACTGGGAAGAAGACAGAATAAAAAGAAGCCAAGGGACTGCCTGATAACCTTGAGATCTAAGGAGGAGAGAGATAGAATATTGAATCTACAATATCAAAGATCTCTGGAGATTGAAGACTCCTTTGTTCAGATTTATAAGGATATTCCTAAATATATCTTGGAAGTGAGAACCTACTACAAGGATCTGACCACCTTGTTGATGAAGAATAACATAATATACAGATGGGAGTACCCACAAGGCCTGTCTTTTAACTACAAAGGAAAAAAAATTAAAATAAAAACAGTGCAAGATAAAGAACAGTTTCTGGAAAAAAATCAAGAAGACCTGGTGAAGGGAGTGGTGGACCTGACTACTGAGGCTAAGGACTTAGCGGATATATCGAACTTGACATTTGGACTTCAGACCCCAACAAAGGAAGAACAACTGCTGGGGGCAGTTGGAGGAGCAACAAAGTAAACAACAATATGGCTCTACAAATTTTAAGCTGGAACTGTAATGGCTTGAACCTTCCCAGAAAAAGACGTGAGGTTTTTCATATTTTAAAAAAAGAACAATTGGATTTGATTTGTTTGCAAGAAACCCACGTGACTAGAACACATAGAAAATTACTTGTTAATAAAAGACTGGGACAGGAATTTATTTCATCAGATAAGGTGAAAAAAAGAGGAGTGGTGATTTATGCTAAGGAAAAATTGGCCCCTAAGTTGATGTTTAAAGACGAACAAGGAAGATATTTGGCAATAGAAATACAAGTCCAAGGAGAAAAATTATTGATAATTGGGATCTACGCTCCGAATGAAGGGAAGTCAGAGTTCTTTAAGAAACTACATGAGACATTAATGGACTATTTGGATTACAATATAATCATGATGGGAGATATGAATGGAGTGGTCTCTACAAATATGGACAAAGCACTAAGACAGGTGGTTTCTAAGGATGGGAGACTACCCCAGACTTTTTTTGAAATGACAGATAATATCGACTTGATTGACATCTGGAGAACAAGAAACCCTCTGGAGAGAGAGGGAACTTTTTTCTCTGAAGCAAAAATGACCTGGACCAGAATCGACCAAATTTGGGTAACTAGTGGAATGGCACCTAAGATAAAGAAAGTGGAAATCTGCCCAAAGACTTGCTCCGACCATAACGCCGTAAAGATGGAAATGAACACAACAACAGCTGGTTCCTTCAGATGGAGGATGAATGACTCTCTATTTAGAGATGAAGAGGTGTACAGAAAGGCCCAGAAAACTATTAAGGACTACTTTGAGATAAACCTGAAAACAGAGGTGGAGAAAAGAACAATATGGGACGCAAGTAAAGCCGTTATGCGAGGATTTTTGATACAGCAGAACACTTTAAAAAAGAAGAGACAGAACGAAAAGAAAGATAAGATTTTGGAAAAAATAAAAGAAGGTGAAAAAAAATTGAGATCAAAGCCAAAGTCTCACGAAATCTTAAGAGAAATAAAGTTCTACCAGAGACAGTACATGGAACTGATGAATCAGGAGATAGAATGGAAAATAAAGCAAATGAGACAAAAGACATTTGAATCGGCAGATAAATGTGGGAAACTTCTGGCATGGCAATTGAAGAAAAGACAAAAACTGAATGTGGTTACAAGCTTAGAGGTTGAAGGAAAGAACATTTTTAGGCCAAATGAGATTAGAAACTGCTTTCAGAGTTATTTCAGAAGACTTTATGCACAAGGGCTGGTGGATGAAAAAGAGATAGAAGAATTTCTTAAAAAATATGGATTACAAAAAATATCTGAACAAAGTAAAGTGAGTTTAAACCAGAAAATAACTGAGCAGGAAATAGAGGGAGCCATTCAAAACATGAAATTGGGAAAATCTCCAGGAACAGACGGTCTGACTTCCAGATATTATAAAGCTTTGAAAGATTGGCTGATTCAACCGTTTAAGGAAGTCTGTAATGAAATTTTAGAGGGGAAGAAGGCACCTGAATCGTGGAAAGAAGCATATATTACACTTATACCAAAATTGGAGACTGAAAAGAACCAGATTAAGAACTACCGCCCTATATCATTACTTAATGTGGATTACAAAATTTTTGCAGACATTTTGGCAAAAAGATTGAAGAGGGTTTTGGTGGGTGAGATTCATAAAGACCAGGCTGGCTTTCTCCCAGGAAGACATTTATCTGACAATGTGAGAAATATAATAGACATTATGGAATTACTTGAGAATAACATTAACACTAAGGCAGTATTAATATTTGTGGACGCTGAGAAAGCCTTTGACAATATCTCTTGGAGTTTTATGAAAAAGAATCTCAAAGGAATGGGGGTGGGCCAAGGTTTTGAGAATGGTATAGGTGCAATTTATTCTGAACAAAAAGCAAAACTAATTGTAAATAATGTGGTTACTGAAGAAATTGCTATTGAAAAAGGGACACGACAGGGGTGCCCAATATCCCCACTACTTTTTATAACTGTTCTGGAGGTTTTACTAAATATGATTAGAGGTGACCAGCTGGTAAAAGGGATTCAGGTCGGAGCTAAACAATACAAGTTGAAAGCGTTTGCAGATGATCTAGTTTTAACTTTGCAAGAGCCAGACACTAGTACAAAAAAAGTTTTGGAGATAATACAAGTCTTTGGTCGAGTGGCAGGTTTTAAGTTAAATAAACAAAAAACAAAGGTATTGGGAAAGAATTTAACAGTGGAGGAAAGAGAGAAGTTTCAGAGTGAAACTGGATTAATGGTAGCAAATAAGGTGAAATATCTAGGGGTTAATTTAACAACTAAGAATGTGAACTTATTTAAAGACAATTATGAGAAATGCTGGACAGAAATTAAGAAAGATTTGGAAATATGGTCAAATTTGAGACTTTTCTTGTTAGGCCGAATTGCTGTTATTAAGATGAATGTCTTGCCAAGAATGCTGTTTTTGTTTCAAACATTGCAGATTGTGGACAGAATGGACTGTTTCAAGAAGTGGCAGAAAGATATATCGAAATTTGTCTGGCAGGGCAAAAAGCCCAGAATAAAATTTAAGATATTAACTGACGCAAAAGAAAGAGGGGGGTTTGCCCTGCCGGACTTAAAACTTTACTATGAAGCAGCAGCTTTTTGCTGGTTGAAAGACTGGCTACTTCTTGAGAACACAGACATTTTGGACCTAGAAGGGTTCAATAATAGATTTGGTTGGCATGCATATATATGGTATGACAAGGTAAAAATCCATAAAAGCTTCAAAAACCATATTGTTAGGAAAGCATTATATAATGTTTGGATTCGTTATAAAGATTTGTTGGAAAATAAAACCCCTAGGTGGCTGTCACCAATGGAGGCTAAGGAAGTTAAAAAACTTAATATGGAATCTAAATGGCCAAAATATTGGGAAATTGTAGAACAAGAAGGTGGAAATGTGAAATTACAGAGTTATGAGAAACTGAAGTTTAAAGTAAGAGATTGGCTACATTATTACCAGATAAATGAAGTCTTCAAACAGGACAGGAAAATCGGCTTCCAGGTGGAGAAGTCAAAGTTAGAAACAGAATTGTTAGAACCCAATACGAAGAACTTGTCTAGAATGTACAACTTGCTGCTGAAATGGAATACACAGGATGAAATGGTTAAATCAGCTATGATTAAATGGGCACAGGACATTGGTCATGACATTATGTTTGCTGACTGGGAACAGTTATGGACCACCGGTATAAAATTTACGGCATGTAATGCCTTAAGAGAGAATATTATGAAAATGATTTATAGGTGGTACATGACCCCAGTCAAGCTTGCAAAAATTTATCATTTGCCCAATAATAAATGTTGGAAATGTAATGAAACTGAAGGTACTTTCTATCACCTTTGGTGGACGTGCCCAAGGATTAAGGCCTTCTGGGAAATGATATATAATGAAATTAAGAAGGTGCTTAAGTGTACCTTTCACAAAAAAACAGAGGCTTTTCTCCTGGGCATGGTAGGCCAATTGGTGTCAAAGCAAGAGTTCTACTAGCAAAGTATTGGAAGACACAAGAACTACCCACACTGGAAGAGTGGCAGACGAAGGTGATCGAGTATATGGGACTAGCAGAGATGACGAGCAGAATCCGTGACCAAGGGAAAGAGACGGCGGAAGAAGATTGGAAGAAATTTAAACTTTATCTTAAAAATTCTTGTAAAATTATTGAGTGTTAAAATGTCATGGGTAAAGCATAACAGATTTGCAGCGATAAATGATTGGATAAGAGGAAAGAAAGAGGTTAAAGAAAGGAATTAATAAGTAATCTGGACCAGGGGTTGCTGGAAAAAAAAAAGTTCAAAACAGGGATGCAGAAAAGGGGGGCATGGGGAAGTCGCTGAAATTGGGTACATGAAAAAATTTATGAAATTATACATGTTTATATGTTTGTTTGTTTGTGTTTGTCTTTTGTATTGTTTTATATTATATGTTGAAAAACCAATAAAAAATTTATAAAAAAATATATATACAATACCAATATTTGATCTCTATTCCCTACATACCGTATTTTTTGCCCTATAGGACGCACTGTCCCATAAGGCGCACCTAGTTTCTCAGATTGACCAGAAAACATTTGAGGTCTATCTACCTGTGTTTGCTTTAAAGTGAATAGAACATGATGGGAATCTTGATAAAGCAGGATTTTGAACTACACAGATGTTTCCACTCACATTTAAGTGAACATGGGTAGAAGCCCCATTCAGACCTACGGTGTTCAGAATAGAAACAGTGGGTAGGGATGGGAATGTGGGCAGCCCTGTTCTTCTTACTCAGGCATTATATGGACATGGATCCCAATACTTTAATTGTTCTACAGATTAGAAAAATTTGATAAACATATCTTCAGCTGTCACAGTGCTGCAATGGGTCTGCCTGCCAAAATCCCACCTCTATATAATCCCTGTTCTATATGAAAATTCTGTAGCTTACCACTAAACAAACCAGTTTTTGTTAATTACATACGGACTGCGACACATTATCTGCAATATCAAACAATTATTACCCCAATTGTAAAGAAGAATGGCTTCACAAGGATTTTCACTGAACGGGAAGATTCTTGATAGGCTGGAGGAGACAAACTACTTTTCTGTGGCTTAATACCAGTTTTTGGGTTTGGTGTTTGCGGATCACTCTTCTGTGCTGGTCTTCTGAATCCATTTCTTTGTTGTGTATATAGGGTATTTCTAAAAGTAAATACATATGGAACACAAAGTGGACTCATTCTAAATGTTTCCAAGATGTTAAGAAATACCAGTTTCTTATTCAGAAATACCAGATTAAGAGAAACCAAAAGCACCTTCTCACCACTCCAAAGTATTATGATCTTTTTGTGATTTCCCTATCCAGAATATACCTTTCATAGTTTGTATGTCAACTTGTTTTGCAGCTTACATGGTTGTTTTAGGCCACTTCAGATATAACACTAAACTATGATGTTGTACAGTGGTACCTCGGGTTAAGTATTTAATTCGTTCCGGAGGTCCGTTCTTAACCTGAAACTGTTCTTAACCTGAAGAACCACTTAAGCTAATGGGGCCTCCTGCTGCTGCCACGCCGCCAGAGCACAATTTCTGTTCTCATCCTGAAGCAAAGCTCTTAACCCGAGGTACTATTTCTGGGTTAGCGGAGTCTGTAACCTGAAGCGTATGTAACCTGAAGCGTATGTAACCCAAGGTACCACTGTACTAACAGTAGTTTAGGAACCCAAACAATACTTTGTGTTCTGCCTATATAGGCAAAGTACAGTTTCTGTCTTATTCTCCTTTACCTAATCATCCCTAGATGTTATCCCAAACAGCAGCTTGTGAGAAAAAAGAAACACTTAAGCCATGTTTTGTAATTTCAGTAGGAATATCAATTGAAACTTGTCAAAAAGCTTCAAATTGTAGTTTCAGAATCATGATTTGTCAGATGGGACTGGATATCAGAACAATAAATGATTTTGTTTATGGTTCTCACTTTGGATATTATTGTTGTTGTTATATTTGTATCATTGCTGTTAGGCACCTTAAGCATCATTTGGTAGAAGGGATGTAAGTTTAACAAATAAGTAATTATTATCAAGGTGCTACCAAGGAAATCTTATATTTTCATTTTGTACTAGACTCTGTGAAGCCACTTCAGTCCATCTGTCTACCAATGCACCGTTGTGCCATTGACACACCCAACTCTCTTTCTCCAATCCGTCGGAATAAGGAGAGGCTGTGTAACTGCTGGACATCGTACTTCCCTCATCCACAGCCACTCCTTTACTACAGGCTTTCCCTCTTCCTCGCCCTCGATCAGGGTGGGTGGAAAGAGAGACACAGGAACTGGATCCTACCCATCGTTCTGGGTGCCGTATTGCTTTTTTAAAATAACAGACTCCTGGAAAAGCCGAGCGGCAAAGTTGACAACCCCACCGCTCTCCCAGGCACACCCTCGCAGCGAACTCCTCGATACCCGCAGCAGCACACCACCTCACCCGCCTCCAGCCCCTTCCTCTGAACCCCACCGCCCTCCTCCTATGGGTAGCAGCTCCGCTTCATTCCTTACCTGTGTGTCCGGATTCCACTACTACCCCATAACTCCTGTCTAACCCAGACTCGGGCACAGCAACTCCACGCCATTTTCCTCACCCTCCGAAAATAACGCTTCCGGGTCGGCGAGCGCTTCCTTCCGCCATCTTGAAGGGGGGGCTGGCTGGCGGCGCCGGATGACGTCATAGCCAAGCGCCGAAGCAAAAATACCGTTACCTTGCCTACCTCTCCAGGGAAAGGGCGGCGCGGCCTACAGTGTCGTTCAGTTGGGGCGGTCTTTCTTCCGGCAAAAAATTATTGCGGCGTCCTATTGAGAGAGCTTAAAAACATAAGTGGCCAATTTGAAGCAATTGGTGCTGACCGGATTCAGTCCCCATTTTATCAAAGGCGCTCAGGCTGGACTGGGCACCGAGGCTGGGCCTCTTCCTTGACAGAGGGCCTTTTCTTCCTCGAGGCAGTAGCTTCCACTCATATATTCTCATAGGAAAAGGGAAGCGCAGGCATGGATTGTGTAGGCAGCAGCGGTAAATGGCAGAAGTAGGAAAAGATGCTGACGGAAATCAATGATCGCCGTTAGCCTACTGCTCTTCAGTTGGGGATGTTTACCATTTTTTTTCTTTCCTTTGCAGGGCCTGTGTCAAGTAGCTTTTAACTGGCGAAAATGGAACACGAGTTTTTCCATTTTCCAGGATTTTCCAATATTTTAAAACCGCTATTCATTTACCTAAAACCTTACAACAAAAGCATATTTAAAAGTCAAAGTCAGGAATTGGCTAAGTATTATGGAAAAACCACACCCTTAATTGCCTACATAAGCTTGATAAAATAAAAAGCTTTCAACAGGCGTTTAAAAGTTGAGACAGAAAGTGCCTGCTGAATGTCTCTTGGCATTTCACATCTCCATGCTGCTAGATCTGTGCTGTTGCATAATGGTTAAAAGCACAGGAGCCTTGGCATTAAAAAAAGTTGGGAGTACAATCTGATCTTTAGCAGGTAGTTTAGTAGCATTTCTGTGGCAACAGTGACCTCTTTTTTGATACCTGTCATTGAGAATGAAAATAAACATAGTATTCATACAGGAAGAGAGAGAATGAACCTTGGCTTTAGGGAAGTGTCAG
Organism: Podarcis raffonei; assembly: GCF_027172205.1. Taxonomy (NCBI): domain Eukaryota; kingdom Metazoa; phylum Chordata; class Lepidosauria; order Squamata; family Lacertidae; genus Podarcis; species Podarcis raffonei. The sequence goes on along the minus strand of NC_070606.1, from coordinate 60,729,564 downwards.
AAGGACTAATGCTTCCAAGTGAATGACTTGGAACCCAAAAGTACTGCACTTGTAGCATCCTACCCATATCTAGACACTTAAGTGAGTCCATGCCTCAGGACGTTTGCAGTGGACCCAGAATCACTGAACAAATAAAGGCACATCTTCCTCCCATGATTCCTTCCTACTTTACATTCCCCATAATCTTAGCAAAAATGGAGCTGGAACAATATGTTTGTCAAGCTAATGCCTAATTTGGCCTTCTGTTTTAGCTACTCCCAAAATGGAGCTAACACTGGCCTGTTTTACAAACTTGTTGAGTCAGATTATGGAGGATTATTTTGAAAATACTTGATGCTTGGTTGTTGTTGTTTTTGCAGAATAATCTCATTTTTCACAGCATCATTTCCCTGAGATAAAATCATGAGTTTGTTTTGGAAAACATTAGAACAGGGACTGCCAACATGGCACAATCCAAATGTCTGAGACTACCTCTCCCATCAGCCCCAGCCAGCATAGCCAATAGATAGAGAAAATGGAGTTGTAGTCCTCAATGTTTAGTGAACACCACATGGCTTCTCTCTTTAAACATAAGGAACGTTGAAAGTTAATATGGGGTCAGACACTAGAGGAATACTAATAGGTGATTTTATTCAGGTTCTGTAAGAACCCTTTAGCTACAGGGAAGCTAGCGGGGGGGGGGTTGCCCTGTGTGGCCTCCAGATGGATGTCATTGAGGTTTCCAGCCTATGTGTGTGTGCGCGCGCACAAATACACATGGGGGGGCAAACGGGGTCTTTGACCTGGGTGAAATAAAACCTCAATTCGCCCCAGCTGGAACAGGATCCATTTTGAATAACATAGTTCATTGGATCAGCTATACGTCTTGCGCAATGGTGAAGTCAATGAACTGGCTGGAGGCATTGATTTTTAGAACAGGGGGGAAAGGTCCTAAAGTGTTACAAAACATTCACTCTTTGTTTGGCAAAACTGGTCCTCACAAGCTGCTGTCGTGTCTCTGGAAAAACTTCAAAGGGGAAAATACAGAACACAGATACCTAAAAGTAAGTACATATATATTATACAGGACATTGAATCTACATTATACACCAGTAAATCCAGTAAAATTATTTAAATGTGTTAATTCAGTTATGTATTTGAAGCTCCCATCTTTTCTTCAAATTACTTTTGAAGTAATTTTTTAATGAAATGATTTTAAAATGTTGTCTTATTTTATTGTTGTTAACCGCCCTGAGCCCGGCTTCGGCTGGGGAGGGTGGGATCAGTGGCGTAGCGTGGGTTGTCAGCACCCGGGGCAAGGCAAGTAATTTGCGCCCCCTAACCCGTGGATTTGCGCACCCTAACCCGCCCGGGTTGCGCCCGGTGCGGCCGGCCCCCCTGCACCCCCCACACTACGCCACTGGGTGGGATATAAATACAAATTTATTATTTATTATTATTATTCTGCATTTTATTCTTATATCAGAAATACTGCTTTATATGCCGTATCTCAAAATATTGACTGCTGTTCTGCAAACAGTACTGTAAATCCACTATAAATGCATTAAAAATGAATCCATGCTGTATATCGGATAATAGCATGCAAAGAATATTCTGTGTTAGAACAGAAGCTAACAGTTTTGTTTTCTTCTCAGCAGAAATATTCCTCATATAACAAGTGTGCTGTTACATGGTCTCTTATCAACTTTTAAAATAGGATTTTGGCATCACAATTTGAGAGTGAATCTTTGAAAATTCACTTGTCATTGAAGGATGGCGTCGTCAGCTTTTCAAATCTCTGCACTGCTTCTGGCTTTTCTGGGTCTCATCCTTTTACTGGTTGCCACTGTGTCCAACTGCTGGAAAATTTCTAGTCCAGCTACAGGGCTTATTACTGCAAGCTGGATTTATGAAGGTCTCTGGAAGAACTGTGTAGCTACTTCTCTGGGCTCAGTTCAGTGCAAGAAATTCTTTTCCTTGCTCAGTTTGGAAAGTAAGTTAACACTTTTCATACATAAAATGCTGGATTCTTAGTCTGAATTTGTGCGCTACTTATGCGAACATCTGACATTGTGTTTATAGATACATAGGAAAGAACTTTAATGCAAGCCTGTAGAAACAAACTTTCATATATATTCTGTGATCAAATGTTGTGTCAACAATAATGTAAATCTGTCACTGAAAACATTTGTATTTTTAGAAGTACTGTATACAGATAGTACAGTTTACATGCATTTGTCCCACTCAAGGAGTGTCAATGCAAAGGAAGGAGCTCTGATGTACATAGTCAGTGGCTGCTCCCTTTCAATATTTAAAAATGCACATTTACAAAGTATATGTCACAGGTAATCACTGCCACTATTTGATCTCTGTTTTTGCCTGTTGGGCAACATTTTGTTAACATATTGGGTGTGAGATACTACAGCAGTCATAATCCAGGTTCAGCTCCCTCCCTAATGTCTCTAGAACAGAGGTTGCCAAACTATGGTCTGTGGGCCACCAGTAGTCCACAAGCTTCTTTCATGTCGTCCATGGTATGTGTATGAAGATCTGTGGCTAAAGATGGGCGGTAGCACATCCATCGTATTAAATATTCATAATTGATTTTTTTCTAGAATTCAATTTGTAATACAAAAAGATATAAGGAATAAAAAATGAAAGAGGTAATAACATACAATTAAAAATAATACAACATCTAACACATCACACTGTAATTGTTGCAGCAGGCAGGTCTGTGAAGATGTTTAGCAATTTTCAAGTGGTCCATGGTGGGAAACATTTTGGAAGCTCTGTTCTGGAAGTTAAATCTCAGACATGAGTGAAGATGTACCTTTTGTCTAGTGTTGCACAAGCATGTAAATCAGGTGGGGAACAGACTTTGGCTGGTGGGCTGGATCCTGAGCCCTTACTCCACAGGCCATTTTGACAGGTGGGTGGCTCTCCAGACGTTATTTGACTCACATCATAACCTACTATTTGGCCATGCTGGCTGGTGCTTGTGGGAGTTGAAGTCGAATTACATCTGGAGGGCCACAGGTTAGCCACCCTTGCATCATGCAGTGCTTACATGTTACTATCACTTCTGCTGTATTAAACTTCATTGAGAGGTATTTAATTGCTGTTTAATTCTACAAAATCTGATAAATGTGTAGCACGTTGGTAGTTGATTTTTCTGGATGTTGTATAAATAGCTGAGTGTTTACACAAGAAAGCTACCATTAGTGTAGTTGCTGATAGTTTATCTAGACACATTCATTTTCACTATTTTCCCGTGGAACTTGACACCATATACTTAAATATCATCTTAACTCTTAGTTTATCCAGGGATCATTAAAAATAAATAAATTAACCATTTGAGTAGGTCATTATTTGTATCTTAAGTACTTTCTAATTACCGGTATGCCTTAATCTTTGAGACTTTGTCTCCTGCTCTGATCCTTGTGCTGTGTTAAATAAACATATAAATCATGTGGTGTCAGGCTTTTATTTTGCCCTGACGAAGATGCATTAACAAGGAATCAATTTCCTTATCAGTAAATCATTAAGACTTGCAAATTAAACATTCTGCAAACAAGTATTGGAGACAATGCTCACTCAGATCTTGTTTTTCTACATAGTCCAAACACAATCTAGACTTAGTATCTATTAAATGTTCCTGGAAAGTGCTTCTTTATGGGCCACTTTTATTCTAAAAAGAAAATCTCAATGCATATTGATTCTGCATTATCCCCTATTGTGCTCATTTGAAAACGGATAGAGGCAGTCCCAGAAACGGGGGTACTGTATATCTACACCTGCCCAGTGATGTGGGTGGGCATATAACAAGATAGCAGTTACCATTTCCACCTTCATCTGGGGCATAGGCAAGGGTGTGTGTGTGTGTGGATACATCCCCATTTGATTCCTACATTGCAGGGGTTGGACCAGTTGATCCTCGGGATCCATTCCAACTGTACAGTTCTATGATAACCTAAACAAGGGAAAGGTTTTCAAATGTGCACCAGGTAACTACACCCATGCTTGTGAACAGTGGGATCAAAAATCAATCTAGATTAAAAGCTTATTGAGGATGAGCATGCACAATTCTGTATTGAGAAAAACTATTTATTTGCACTACAGATTGGTAAGTAACCTTAGATTACTGTGCTAGTAAGCCAGTCCTTACAACTTGACCAAACTGCGGGAGGCAGTGGAAGACATGAGTGCCTGGTGTCCTCTGGTCCATGGGGTAACAAAGAGTCAGACACAACTAAATGACTAAACAACAACAAAGCCATTCCTATAGCACATTGTGGGCAACCTTTTCTGTTGAGGAACATGCTTGTTCACGGGTGAACTTTTGGGGTCTCTGTACTGGTAGTGGTGGAGCTAGACCTGATGATGGGAAGAATCGGAGACAGAGTGTTTTGAATTCACCAGTTCCTGGTGGTGCTTTAGATGGAGTTGCAGTCTTGCTAAAAGAAGCTGGCTTATAGTTTGTGGTAGGGAGGGAGGTCTAGCATTGCTTATTGAGACTCAGCTGGCCTTGGTGACTTAGACCAGCTTTGATTAGCTTAAGCTAACCTAACCAGCTATGACCCATTTGGGGACAGATCACCTTACTACAGTTGTAAATGATTTGATAACCTCCCTGTTGGATTATTTCATTGCATTATATGTGGCACTCCCTTTGAAAATGGTCTGGAAACATCATTTGTTCCAAAATAAGGTAGCTGGAGGTATTGATGGGGAGTGGTAAATATAATCACATCACACCAGTGTGCTGACATACACCTGTGAACTGACTCTCAGTCTGCTTCCAGGTTCATTTCAAAGTGCTCCTTTGAATCTTTAGTGCCCTAAATGGCTTGTGGGCCAGACTACTTGAAGTACTGCCTTTTCCTACACATACTAGCTCAAAGTGCCTACATTATGGTGTTTAGGTACCGGGTAAAGACCCTTCTGTATTCCTATTCCCTTTATATGCTGGTTTGAGATTAATTTGGTTGATTTTAAAATTAGTTTTGTTGTGCAAAATTGGATTTATACTTAGTATTTTTAATGGCTTTGTAAACCACTCAGAGTAGAAAATCTTGGGGTCTGAAATTTCAGCAGCACCCTATCCAAGGAAAAAATCTCCCCCGCCTCTCGTGTTCCATTCTAAAGAATTGTTGCGGTGCCCCCTAAGCACCTTACCCAGTGCGAGTGAACTGGTCACACTCCTCTAAATCAGCCTCTGCTGACATGGGTATCATAAAGGGCAACCTAAGCAGTTTCTGTGCCAAAACTGAACCTAAGCCCCAATTGAAATGGATCTAGAAAATCAATGTCTTCCAAGAGTGCCTGGATCTGGTCCATGACCTCTCACTCAAGAACCTTTCCCAAAAAGGGGAGATTGGCAACTGGCCAGTAATTGTTTAGATTTTCCAGATCCAGGGAGAGTTTCTTAAGGAGTGCTCTTACCACTGCCTTCTTCAAGCAAGCAGGGACCACCCTCTCTTATAAGGAGGCATTGATAACCTTCCTGGTCCAACCAACTGTCTAGTTTTTATCAGCCAAGAAGGCCAAGGATCTAGAATGCAAGCAGTCACTGTGACTGAGCCAAGGACTGTGACCGCATCCTTGAGCCTTACTAACTGAAACTCATCCAACAGGACTAGGCAGTGCTCTGGACACCCTTTGAGAGCCATCTGTAGAAACAGCAGTCAAGGTCCCAGTGAATGCAAGCTATTTTAGCTATAAAATGCTTTGCAAACAAGTCACAGCAAGCTACTATCGGTTCTGCTACCTCTTTTGGGCTAGACTGTAAAAGCACCCACAGTACTGAACGGCATAATGAGGATTGCAACGGAGGCTACCAAGTATACCTTCTTTGCTGTCTTCACTGCCACTGAGTAGGCTTGATGATGAACCCTCAGCAGTGTTTGATGGCATTTGACGTGAGTTTCTCTCCACTCATGTTCAAAATGTCTCTTAGCTTGTTTCATTGCTGTGAACTCTGGAGTATACCAGGGAGCCAAGTGGGCTCCATGAAGCAGGAGAAGGCACTCTGAGGCGATTGTTTCAGTTACCTGAAGCATTAGATAGCTATGCAGATGTGAAAAAATACCCATGCCGTAAATTTTATCAGAAAAACTGATCAATAGCATTTGTCCTTTTGCAAATCCAATGCAATTAGCACTTTTTCCTTAAACCACGCCTCCAATTATTAAAAGCAATGTGCTACAAATCTTATCATTTAGTTGACGGAACAAAGATCAAAGGTAGCTTCATTTTGGAGGAAACTAGCTAAGACAGCAAGTGGCCTTTAATGGGGAGATACTTCTTATATTTCATCTTAATACAAAATAGATAATATATCTGTTAGAAGTTTCAACTATGTCTGCTGTTTTGGAACTCACTGGTTTTGTACTCACCTTGGGTGGCTGGGTAGTGATTGGAGCAACTTTAAAAAACAGTTACTGGAAAGTCTCCACCGTACATGGGAGTGTGATTACAAGCTCAAGCCTGTATGAAAACCTGTGGCACAGCTGTGCGGAAGATAGTATTGGAATCTCCAACTGCAGAGCGTTTGATACACTTTTGGCACTTCCTGGTATGTCTTTATTTGATGTACATGTCCACGTCTTTATCAGTTGAAATAATTCATTGGGTGGGTGCATGGAAAGTATAAATAGTGAATTTTGACTGAAAATAACATCAATGAGGCATTTCCCTCAAAGAGCTTGTCAGATTATAACAGACTGCTTGTTTGAGCTCCAAAAGTGAAGGATTTTTGAAGTTTCTTGGCGTGTCGATATGTGGAGGACAAGATTCTCTCTCCACCTGCTCTGAAAGGTGATGAATCAGAACACATTGAAAGTAAAGTGTGTGTCAGTGCATTCCCTTACTGAAGGTAACACATAGTCTTCACAGAGCTTTAAACAAAATAACATTTTTTGGCTGTTATTAAAAACAGCTAAAGGTTTGTGATGGCCGGTTATTTATCTATAGAGAAGGTATTATTGACATTGGCAATGGGGCAATGTATTGTAGAGAAGCAACTGAGCTTTAAATAAGCTATTAAAAAAATATCTGTACACAGTGGTGTGCCTGTTATTTAGGGGGATTTGTTCGTCACCACTGATGTGTTGGGTTGGGATCAGACTTTATTAAAATTTATTTTGTAACATTACATTTGAAAATTTGCATTTTGCTTTGCATACACTCAACAAAATCTGCATTGACCTGAAAATATATAGGCTTGCTTTTCTGCATTTTCAAATAATGTACTTCTGGCTTCCATGAGTATTCTGCAGAGGCAATGCTACAAGGATTAATTCCCTTTGGATAAGAGAGGACTGGAGATTTACAATGTATAAGCAAAACATATTAGAAACAAATACCGTATTTTTCCATGTGTAAGAGTAGGGTTTTTTTACCAAAAAATTAGGTTTAAAATTGGGGCTCATCTTATACACAGGTAGTGCTGAGGGGTGTTTTCTTAATCTGGAGTCTCCAAAAATAGGGGGTGTCTTATACATGGGGGGGGGGTCTTATACACAGAAAAATATGGTAGCTTCTTACAGGAAGTAGAACAACTGCTGAGCCTGCATCAGATTCCCCAAATGAACAGCATGGATCTTCACAGCCTTCTGGGCTACTTCTAGTTCAGCTACCTCTGGCTAAAATCTCTCACTTTCTATAGCCCCTTAGAGACAGTATAACCTCATAAACATAAACATGTATGTGATGTGGTTGAGAGTGGAACTTGTAACCAATTTCCCACCTGCACACATTTGTTCTGTGTACCGTCTGAAAGTGCCCTTCTTTGCAAATGCTTACTTGTTCCAGTCTATTTCTCTGTTCTTCCCACTAGCTGAAGGGTGGGAGAGACATTCCAGGGCAATAGTATCCCCAGTCATCAAGGAACACCACTGTCCTTTTGTTAGGTCCAAGCCATATTTTGATTTGTCAGGCAAAACCATAGTGATGGGGACCCAGTCACAGTAATAAAGACAGTCAAACTCATAACAGTGTTTTATAGATTGTTTGAGCAGACCATGCCAGAGTTATGACTGCCCTCATTTTACAGTTTCTGACCTTCTTGTCCAGTGTTTCTCAACCTGTGCGCCACGACTTGCAAGTAGGTCACAAATCCTGTGCAAATGATAGACAGGCTGTATCAGTAAATCCAAAATAATTGATTGCTTGAAATCTTTCCCTGGTATAATGAATATATCTTATAACTCTCTTATTTTGGTGCCGTGTTGCTGTATTGCAGCTGAATGTCAGAAAGGCTTGAGTGTTAACATTTTAACACTCGGGAATCGCTTTTTGGCAACTGCCAGTAGATCTGGTGACAGCTGGCTACATGGTGCTCATACAGGAAGTTGTCTGAAAGACTACTGTACTTCACTCCTGATGGGCAGGCACCAACAGCACCTTGTGGCAAGCTGTCCATTGCCAGATCTGTCACAGATGAGCTAATTATTAATAGTGATTTGAGGTTTGCTGCGTCAAAGTAAGAAACAATATATTTACTCTATGTTTCAATAGTGATCTGAGACTACGTGAGGCAACCATCAAACCTTGCATTGACCTACTTGGTTGGTGAAATGCGAGCTCAGCCATCTCACTGATACTTGCCAAAATAGACTTCCAGAGGCGGCGCCATCGGCAATGGCAGATTCTCTCTAATTCGGAGGGAATAGCTCTGCGGAAATCGGGTCTTGCCGCTACGGCGAAGCGGGAACCCTTTTGAAAATCACAGGCGGGGGAAGCCTGTGACCGTGGGACTCGGCGGGCACCTATAGCGCCCCCCCAACTTGCAAGGGAACCCTCCGAGGGGCTCCGGAGCGAAATGGGGGTTGGCGCGGTGCTGAGAGTCGATCGCTACTTCCGTGGAGTGAAGCCGCGCAGCTGTTGCCGGAGAGCGCTGACCTCTTTTGCTGTGACAATTCGGCTATTAAACAACAACCCGTGAGTAGGTGAAGCTTTAAGATTGAAGGCATAAGAAAAAGAAGGCTTAATTTGGTACTGAAGCGGGAAGGTGCAAACAGGAAGTCCACCTTCCGTTTTGTATATAGATCAAAGCAAAGGCTGTATAAAAGCGTTAAAAAGACTTAAATCCAAACGTCAAATCCAAAGAATTCCCTCCCTGAATCGAAGGAGAGGGGAGGGAAGAAGGGAAAGTATTTTCTGCATGTAAAAAATAAAAAAGGAGAAAGAAAAGAAGGAAAAAAGGGATATAAGACCACCACTCAATCCTGGGAAACGGATTGCCAAGACTAAACAAAACTGTTGTATTGAGAGTCGCACTACTTATGGACAATGTAACTTTTTGACAGCTAACTCTGCAAGTGAGATACTTTGGACTTGAAACTGTTATTTATTTGCTGAAGGGGGACTTTTGAGAGTTGGGAAGATACTTTATTGCTTTATTATGGACTGTTACTGTGTCCCCCTAGAGGCTCACTGAAATTGTTACAACTGGTTGGGGAATTTTCCATCTCCAACTAGCCAGGGAAATCTCCACTGCAAAACAAGCCTGATCGTGGGATTGACCTTGACTCTCGGACAAAGTGTTATGGAGGAAAAGACAACAAGATCGGGCAAGGTCAGACTACAGCAGACCAGTGCAGCAGTGCAACAGCGAAGAGCATCTGCATCCGGCCCTCCTGTAGCACAAGGGGAAGACCCTGTACAAGCTGGGGCAAAAGGGATGATATCAGAAGAAGGATTTACTTCAATTCTAAGTAAGATTTACGAAACCTTGGATAAATTAAGCAAACAAGTTACTGAAGCAACAAATAAAATTGACCAAAACACCACAAGTATCAACAATTTGGGGCAGAAGGTGAATTCAAATACAGAATCTATTGAAAAACTGCTGCAAGAATCTACATCAAATCAAAAGACAGCTCAGGAAGCAAAAGAAAAAGCAGTGGCTGTAGAGGAAAAGATAGCACCGATATGTAAACAGCTTGGGGACCACCAGTCACAGCTTGGGGCCCACCAGTCACTTTTGTCTATGATCGAATTGAAGGAGAAGCAGACCAATTTGAGGATTAGGGACCTGAACTTGAGAAAGACAGTCTAAGTGACTTTTTAACACAGGAATTTGCAGACTTTTGGAAACTGGATGACAAACAAGACTTTAAGATAGTAAGTGCCTTTAGACTTGGAAGAGGAGGGAGAAAGAACAGAGTGAGAGACTGTTTGATTACCCTTCGATCAAAAGAGGAGAGAGATAAAATACTGAGTCTGCACTACCAGAATACCTTGGAAATAAACGAATCAAGAGTGGAGATATTTAAGGATATTCCGAAATATCTTTTGGACCTTAGGTCTAACTACGGAGATTTGGTGGCCCTGCTGAAAGGAAACAGAACCATCTTCAGGTGGGAATTTCCCCAAGGCCTATCTTTTACCTTTAAAGGTAAAAAGTTCAAAATAAGATCAGTGGAGGACAAAGATAAATTTCTGAGAGATCACAGAGAAGATTTGCAAAAAGGAGTTAAAGAAGAGCCAAGAGCCCTAAGACCAGGAATACTAGACAAAGTATCACTACCTGCGGGATTGGACAAGTTAGAGAAAGTGATACCACCATCAGAACAAGAGGATTTATTGGGAGCAGTTGGAGGAACAGCAAGCTAAATACACCATGTCTCCGCAACTATTAAGTTGGAATATTCATGGACTTAACTCCCCGGAGAAAAGGAAGAAAGTGTTTCATCTATTGAAAAAGGAACAATTGGACTTGATTTGTTTACAGGAAACACATGTGATAAGGCTTCACAGGAAAATATTGATTAATAAAAGACTGGGCCAAGAGTTTATTTCATCAGACAAGGTTAAAAAGCGAGGAGTAGTTATTTATGCAAAAGAGAACCTAACACCGAAATTTGTCTTTAAAGATGATCAAGGAAGATTGGTAGCAATTGAAATTCAAACACAAGGAGAAAATTTTTTGATAGTAGGAGTATATGCACCGAATGAGGGGAAATCTGAATTTTTTAAGAAGTTGCATGAGACTTTGCTAGATTACATGGACTACAACATTATCTTGATGGGAGATATGAATGGAGTGGTATCCACAAACATGGACAAGTCGCAGAGACAGGTAGTTACTAAGGATGGCAGACTACCAAAAACCTTTTTTGAATTGACTGACAATATGGATTTGATTGATATCTGGAGAACTAAGAATCCCTTGGGTAGAGAGGGAACCTTCTTTTCTGAAGCCAAAATGACGTGGACAAGAATTGATCAAATTTGGATAACTAGAGGACTGGCACCTAAGACCCGGAAAGTAGAGATCTGCCCAAAAACGTGCTCCAACCATAATGCCGTGAAAATGGAGATGAAATTAACACCAACCGGTTCCTTCAGATGGAGGATGAATGACACCTTGTTTAGAGATCAAGAGGTTATTAAGAAGGCCCAAAAAACCTTGAGAGACTATTTTGAGATAAACTTGAACACTACCGTTGAAAAAAGAGTAATCTGGGACGCAAGTAAAGCAGTTATGAGGGGGTTTCTGATTCAACAGAATTCAATAAAGAAGAGAGCTCAAAATGAGAAAAAATAAAAGATTTTGGAAAAAATAAAAGAGGGCGAGAAGAAACTGAGAGTGAAACCAAATTCACAAGAGATTCTGAGAGAAATAAAGTTATATCAAGTGCAATATATGAAGATGATGAATCAGGAAACTGAATGGAAAATTAAACAAATGAGACAAAGGACTTTCGAATCGGCTAATAAATGTGGGAAATTGTTAGCTTGGCAGATGAAAAAAAGACAAAAGCTTAACACTATCACTAATTTGGAAGTGGAAGGAAAGAACATTCAGAATCCAGTGGAAATTAGAAAATGTTTCCAGAGGTACTTTAAACAGTTATATACACAAGGGCCTCAGAAAGAGTTTGACATAGACCAATTTTTGAAATCAAATGGATTACAAAAAATCTCTCAAGAAAATAAGATAATGCTGAACTACAAAATTACAGAACAGGAGGTAGAAGGTGCCATTCAGAATATGCAGTTGGGCAAATCTCCAGGGCCGGATGGTTTAACCTCAAAATATTATAGAACTTTGAAGGACGGGATAATTCAACCACTAAAGGAGGTTTGCAATGAAATTTTGGAGGGGGAAAAAGCGCCAGAGTCGTGGAAAGAAGCATATATCACACTTATACCGAAAACTGAGTCTGAAAAGACACAACTCAAGAATTACCGACCCATATCCCTGCTTAATGTGGATTACAAAATATTTGCTGACATTTTGGCCAAAAGATTAAAAAAAGTACTAGTGGAAGAGATACATAAGGACCAAGCTGGCTTTCTCCCAGGCAGACACTTGTCTGACAATACGAGGAATATAATTAATATTTTGGAGAAGTTGCAAGTGAACATCAACACTAAAGCAGTTTTAATTTTTGTGGATGCAGAGAAAGCCTTTGATAATATTTCTTGGAGTTTTATGAAGAAAAATCTTCAGGGGATGGGGGTTGGTCAAGGGTTTGAAAATGGTATAAGTGCAATTTATTCAGAACAAAAGGCGAAATTAATAGTTAACAATGTGGTGACAGAGGAATTTAAGATAGAGAAAGGGACACGACAAGGCTGCCCAATTTCCCCATTGCTCTTTATTTCGTTTGGAGGTTTTGTTAAATATGATTAGAAGGGACCATCTGATCAAAGGTATAAAGGTCGGAGCTAAACAATATAAATTGAAAGCTTTTGCAGATGACTTAGTATTGACTTTACAGGAGCCAGAATCTAGTACTAAAAGAGTATTAGAACTGATTCAAGAATTTGGTCAAGTGGCTGGATTTAAGTTGAATAAGTTAAAAACTAAAGTCCTTGAGAAAAATTTAACACCGATTGAGAAAGAGAGGTTTCAGAATGAGACAGGTTTAACAGTGGTCAAGAAAGTGAAATACCTGGGGATTAACATGACAGCTAAAAATGGGAATTTATTTAAAGACAACTATGAAAAATGTTGGTCAGAAGTGAAGAAGGACTTAGAAATATGGTCAAATTTGAAGCTTTCCTTGTTGGGTCGAATTGCTGCGATAAAGATGAATGTATTGCCAAGAATGTTGTTTTTGTTTCAATCATTACAAATTCTGGACAAAATGGACTGTTTCAAGAAGTGGCAGAGAGACATTTCTAGATTTGTCTGGCAGGGCAAGAAGCCCAGAATAAAATTTAAAATACTAACTGATGCAAAGGAAAGAGGTGGATTTGCCCTGCCAGACCTTAAGCTTTATTATGAATCAGCAGCATTCTGCTGGTTGAAAGAATGGCTGCTTCTTGAGAACACAGACATTTTGGATTTAGAAGGTTTTAATAATGTTTTTGGGTGGCATGCATATTTGTGGTATGACAAGGTTAAAGCACATAAAGCATTTAAAAACCATATTGTCAGGAAAGCATTGTTTAATGTCTGGATAAGATATAAAGACTTACTTGAAAATAAAACCCCAAGGTGGCTGTCACCGATGGAGGCTAAGGCTCAGAAAAAGCTCAATATGGAGGCCAAGTGGCCAAAATATTGGGAAATTTTGGAGCAAGAAGGAGACAAACTGAAATTGCAGAGTTTTGAGAAATTAAAAGACAAAGTGCGAGATTGGCTTCATTATTATCAAATAAGAGAGGTATATAATTTGGATAAAAAAATTGGCTTCCAGGTGGAAAAATCAAAGCTGGAAACAGAACTGTTAGATCCCAAAACTAAGATACTTTCAAGAATGTATAACTTGCTGTTGAAATGGAATACGCAGGATGAAACAGTCAAATCTGCTATGATTAAATGGGCACAAGATGTTGGACATAACATTATGTTTGCTGACTGGGAACAGTTGTGGACCACAGGTATGAAATTTACGGCATTTAATGCCTTAAGAGAGAATATTATGAAAATGATATACAGGTGGTACATGACACCAGTCAAGCTTGCAAAAATATATCATTTGCCCGATAACAAATGTTGGAAATGTAAAGAAACTGAAGGTACTTTCTTCCACCTTTGGTGGACGTGCCCAAAGATTAAGGCTTTCTGGGAGATGATCTATAATGAAATGAAAAAGGTATTTAAATATACCTTCCTGAAGAAACCAGAGGCCTTCCTCTTGGGCATAGGCGGCCAACTGGTGCCAAAGAAGGATAGAACTTTTTTTATGTATGCAACAACAGCAGCAAGAATACTGATTGCAAAGTATTGGAAGACACAAGATTTACCCACACTGGAAGAGTGGCAGATGAAGGTGATAGACTATATGGAATTGGCAGAAATGACTGGCAGAATCCGAGACCAGGGAGAAGAGTTGGTGGAAGAAGATTGGAAGAAATTTAAAGACTACTTGCAAAAATACTGTAAAATTAATGAATGTTAAAATGATGTCGGATTGAAAATAAGCGGTATTGGTAACAAGATTAATAAGAATATGTAAATACGGATTGATAATGGATGTAAATATATAGTTATAATAGCCTAAGATATAGAGTGAAGATAAATGAAAGAGGGTAAGGATTTGCTGAAACGTTTTTGTAAATGGGAATACAAAAAGGGGAGGTGTGAGGAGGTCAAGGAAATAAGTAAATGAGTCTAAAGATACTGAAAAATGGATTTATTTATTTTTGTTAATTTTTTTCTTTTTAGCTATTTGTTTTTTGTATTTTGTATCTTTTTTTCCTAATCTTTGTTTTAATTTTTCTCTATTCTGTAAACCTATGTTTTTTGTAAAACCTTAATAAATATTTCTTTTTTAAAAAAAGATACTTGCCAAAATAGACTTTATTGTAAATAAAACGATTAAAAATATTTATAGTTCATTATATCTAACACTGCTTGTGTAACCTTTGTTTTTAGGATTTTTTTTTATAGCTCATGAAGCATTATCAAGCAGCCAGATGGTCTGGGTTCTTATATTCTCATAAACAAAACTGAATAACTTTGTAGGTACTATAAATATTTCAACAAATCCACATTAATAGGGGTGTTAAGCAACTCTTGGCTTGGATGTCTCAAGTAATGCATATAAAATAGACAAATGCATGAAACCAAAGACTGGAAAAGATGTCAGGGCTGAAATTCATGTGACACTAAAAGGATGGGTCGGCATATCTGAGCCAGTGTTACCTTCTGGAGAAGGGATAAATCTTTATTCCTTTGCTTTATTGCTGATTTCGTACAAGTTCCTATCCATTTGCCCAGTTTGTGGTTGAGATGACATGACCTTAGTGAGAAATGACTAACTAGTTGGTTATATTATATGTTTGCTGAATTGTGACTTAACTTTTGGAAGAAGATTCCATTGTCTGTACAAAACACCATTCTTTCCTGTAGGAGGTGATAATTAAACTTTGCTGGTAACACAGGATTATTTTTTTGATCTTTATATATTAAGAGGTCAGGATATTTATTCATGCCTTTCAGGGTTCAGATAAGATAAGAAGTTCCAGGGTTAAAACAGGTCATAATTTCAATTTATGCCAACTTCACTGATGCTATGATCTACAGCAGTGTTTGGGAAATGCTTTGGGGTGCTGGAACAATCCAGGGATGTGGTAGTAGCCCTGGGTCAATTGAGGAGCATGAGATAAAAATAGGGGGGGGGGTGGAAGCATAAAGAAGAGAAGAAAATTTTGAAAAACCGTTCATACATGCTTCACCTGCTGTGTAATGGCGCTTACCGCCAGGTTGAGTGGCATTGTGGGATAGTGACAATGCCTCCCCTGGATCCGGTGGTTGTGCTGGAGGCGAAGGGTTTTCCTCGGCTTGGCCCAGGAAGTGGATCACAGCTTGCCTGCCCATTCAGCCAATGGAAGGTGGGCTGTGGGATGCCGTTGGAGCGTAGTGGACTGTTACTTCAAGTGAACATGCATGGGATTCAGCTGCTTGTTAACTTATTTTTCAAGAAGTTGTAGGCATAAATGTAGATATATAAAAGAATGCAAAATTGTCACTGCACCTTTCTGTTTATTTGCTTAAAGAAAGTAGATTCCCAGGGGGTGCTGAGTAATTATCATTTTTTAAAGGGGGTGGTAGGCCAAATAGGTTTGGGAACCTCTAATCTACAGCAATAAATCATAGGAAAAGTTTAGACTGGCACACATTTCTATGGATGCTCTTCAGGGTTTCAGACTGAGTTCTCTCCCAACCCTACCAGAAATTGCCAGAAATTGGATGTTACCATCTCTGTGAAAAGTAGGTGCTTTGTCGCTGACCTGTGGACCTTCTTTGTGTATCTACTTATATATTTTTAGAAACTTATAGTGTTTGCACTTCATTAAGGAATGGAGAGCTACCTAGCTTTGGAGATTACATAGTTGACTCTTTACACGCAAGTAGCTGCTGACACATTTGCTGCCTTGCTTATTATATTACTCAGCTATCTGATAAGAGGGGCAATCAAATCTCTGTACTGAGCATAGTAGCAGCCTGTTCTTACTGATATATATAGTTGTGATAGTATGGGAGACAATTTGCTTTGCACCAACATAGCAACAGGTCATGTGGCATCCTACGTTACATAAGGAGTTGGGCAAGCAAGCCCACCCAGAGCTAACCCAACCACGCAAGCATGTCAACTAGTGGTTTCAGCAGCGTGACCAGGATGTAGCATGTTGGATTCCTCCCCCTCCTGCCATGTGTGGGGTCACTAAACATATTGAGTCAGTTGACACATTTGGATTGTTGAGAAAGGGCTGTTGGTGCCACTCACAAAATGGTTGCTGTGGGGAGTGGCGTAAGATAAAATGACCATTATGTCTCAGAGTGAAAAGAGGCAGGGCTACAAAATGATGTTGGCATTTCCCCTGCATTAATGGAAAGACAGGCACCTATATCAGCCATTGCCATGCTTGCTCTCAGAGAGAAGCTCTTTGCATCTCTTCTCTCTTCAGAACAGAAAGGAGAGAGGATATCTGATCCAGGCATCCAATGAAATGTGAACATGTTTATGGGGATGTGTTCAGTGTAGGGGAGGGTGAGCCACTGCAAACAGGAACTGAGCAGGAAGAGCAAACAGTTCCTTGTGCATTGTGGATTTTTAAGGGAATATTTCATGCATACCATAGAGCAGGGGTAGTCAGCCTTTTTATACTTACAGCCCACTAATGCATCTTTCTTGATGGTAAAATTTCCTTACCGCCCACCGGTGCTCGATGGAAGGAGGATTAAGCTTGTGCCCTAGAACCCCCTACCGCCCACCTAGAATCCTGAAACACCCACTGGTGGGCGGTAGGGACCAGGTTGACAGCCCTGCCATAGAGGGTACTCATGGGCACACTGGTCCCTATGGTAGCCCCCTGCAGGTCTAACTGAATTTGGGCATTTAAATAGCCACTTCCTTGATGCTTGTGGGAAATAAGTATGATGTCCAGGCAACCAGCCATTGAAACTGTGAAGTTTTGTTTGGTTGTATCCAGTGGTGGCTTTGCACTGTGCATGCTCAGGGTGCCTGGTTTTTTTTACCAATCCCTGCTCCCCACTGCAGTCCCCTCTGGGACCATATGGATTATGGCACAGAAGCTGCAGTGAGAAAGTGGGCTGGTTTGGTTGCTCAGCAAAATAATGTGCCTCAAGTCATGGGATGCATGCCATTAGTGAGGGGTCCCTCTCCCCTTTGTATTTTTAAGTAAAGGTTAAAAAGATAAAGGATCCCTGGACTGTTAAGTCCAGTCGAATTTGACTATGGGTTGCGACGCTTATCTCCGCTTTCAGGCCAAGGGAGCCAGCATTTTTCCGCAGGCAGATTTCCAGGTCATGTGGCCAGCATGACTAAACCGCTTCTGGTACACCATGACAGAAGCCATAGCACACGGAAACACCATTTACTTTCCTGCCACAGCAGTACCTATTTTTCTACTCACACTGGTATGCTTTTGAACTGCTAGGTTGGCAAAAGCTGGGACAAAGCAACAGGAGGTCACCCTGTCACATGTATTCGAACTGCTGACTTTCCAATCAGCAAGCCCAAGAGGCTCAGCAATTTAGACTACAGAACCACCTGTGTCCCTTTACCTTACCTTTTATACAAAGTACTCACATAGATCCATGTATGCACAGGGGCAGCCTAGTCATGCTTCTTGCGGCAATTATTATGCAATTAGTTGGAAGATTGAACTGAATGGTCCTTGACCTTGTTTCTTTCTGCTTCTACTCTCTGCGTCTGGGTTCTAATTTTTAGAAGAAAGTAGCTTTGCTTTGATGGTGTGCCATTAAATATATATTTTGCTCAAAACTTCCCTGCTTTCTAAAGGAGGTTCCAGGTTTCTTTCTTTTTTTAAAAAAAATGCCTTTATTTTGCTGACCATTAGAGGGACAATACTGCTCCCTTCCTTCTTTGTGCTCTGACTGCACACAAGTGCTTTGTGAATTGAGTCTGGAGGGGAAGAGCTAGATTGAGACTTAAAAATAGCCTTTTAACTAAAAGGATTCCAAAACAAGCAAGTCCACAGTCTCTGTCCTTATTAAACCAGTGAAAGTATCTGCCAGAACTAGAAATGTATTCTTAAAAAGAAAATATCTGATCATCGAGCGTTATGCTTTGCTCCTGTTTCATAATAAACTTTGTGGTTGCAATTATACCTTGGACTGCCTCTGGATTTGCTGCCAAAAGCAAGGCAGGAGGTAAGGTGGCTGCTTAAAGGTAAAGGTAAAGGTACCCCTGCCCGTACGGGCCAGTCTTGACAGACTCTAGGGTTGTGCGCCCATCTCACTCAAGAGGCCGGGGGCCAGCGCTGTCCGGAGACACTTCCGGGTCACGTGGCCAGCGTGACATCGCTGCTCTGGTGAGCCAGAGCCACACACGGAAACGCCGTTTACCTTCCCGCTAGTAAGCGGTCCCTATTTATCTACTTGCACCCCAGGGTGCTTTCGAACTGCTAGGTTGGCAGGCGCTGGGACCGAACAACGGGAGCGCACCCCCGCCGCGGGGATTCGAACCGCCGACCTTTCGATCAGCAAGCCCTAGGCGCTGAGGCTTTTACCCACAGCACCGTCAGGAGGTAAGGTGGCTGCTTAGGAATGACCAAAAAAGAGGTACTGCCTCACCAGAAAAATGGAGGTCCAAAGAGGACACTACAGCGGTACCTCAGGTTAAGTACTTAATTCGTTCTGGAGGTCCGTTCTTAACCTGAAACTGTTCTTAACCTGAAGCACCACTTTAGCTAATGGGGCCTCCTGCTGCTGCTGCGCCTCCGGAGCACGATTTCTGTTCTCATCCTGAAGCAAAGTTCTTAAACCGAGGTACTATTTCTGAGTTAGCGGAGTCTGTAACCTGAAGCGTATGTAACCCGAGGTACTACTGTATTAGAATCAAGTGGTATATAAATTCTGGTTCAATGTCTACAAATGTCTACAAAGACCAGTAGCATTAGGGTGTACAGTAGTACCTCAGGTTACATATGCTTCAGGTTACATACCATGGTTAGTTACTTGAAACAAAAGTGACAGAGTATATGGATGTTGTTTTCCAACAGCAAAGTTAAATTTAAGCAGTCAGCATATTTCACAAAATGTATACCTTGATCTTGAGAGGGAAAAGGATCCCTAACTATCTCAGAATCCTAGACATTGAGTATGACCATTTCCCACACTAAAATGAAGAGAAAATACAACTTCTTATGTAAAATTCCTAACTTTGGCTGATTCATACCATACATAAATGGACTATTTATCCTGTTATTATTGCTGTTAAATTTATATCCCACTCTTCCTCGTAAAGCAGCCCAGGGTTGCAAACAACAAGTGACAAAACAACAAAAACATCCTTAAAACATCTTTAAAGCAATTCTGCTACAGATGCAGAGGCCTCAACTTGCTGAAAGACTTGTTGAAAGAGGAAAGCCTTCAGTAGGCACCAAAAGATGATGCCTATCTAACATTTGAGGGGAGGGGAGGGGATTCCACAGGATAGGGGCCACAACAGTAAAGACCCAATTCCTACATTGTGTGGAATGGACCTCCTGATAGTGTCCCCAGGAAACTCTCACCTGCAGTGCCATGGCAGATTAGGTATATACTTTGTTGTTTGAAACCTGCAAACTACATAGATAAGTTTACATTATAGAACCACCAGACGCTCATTAAAGAGTATGATAATGCTAGATGATAGAATTCAGTTGCATAATAGCTACAGAAAACATGTGGCTTACATTTATTTGTCACCTGTTCTTGTCACTTGATTCATTAATCATGTGCTGCAACTCCTATTCATTGGTACAGTGGATTAATAAGTTACTTTATGAATCAATACTTACCAGTGGATAGTATTCTAGGGAATTTCTCACTACATCATAAATATGCTTTTGTTTTTTCTCCACCAGCCCCCAGTCTGAATGTTTTAATTGTTTTTACTAATAATTTTAGTGTTGTATTTGTTTAGTAACCTGCTTTGAGGTTTTTTACAATCAAGTGGTATATAAATTTGAATGAATGAATGAATGAATGAATGAATAGTTAGTAATTGGGGTGTCAATGCTGCTGAGCTACACAGAGTCGAAATAGAAATAGAAATGGCTTTGCAAACCCAATATGGGATGGAGAGAATAGCTTCAAACATTAAACTGGCAAAATGACCACCAGATGGTGGAGATGTTTGCATATAGAATAATTATGCTGGTTGTTGCTCATCTCTGTATGCTTGCATTCTGTCTTGACCATTTACTTCCAGATCTGTCCAGCATCAATCTTTGCTCCTTTCCTTTTTTATGTTGGTTGCTAAGCATGCAAACAGGTATGAGATGAGGAAGGGGAATTTGGGCAACTCTCAGAGGAGAAGTCAGACCAAAAGACAGATTCACATACATGTGGGTAATGTAAGATGTTTCTGACAGTCTAAGGGCTTGAGAGATTTCCTCTAGGGTGGAATCATAGTTTGGGCTGGTTAATCTCACATCTGCCTCTATAGCCACACATTTGGATCAGTGGGCATGTATTGCTGTTTGACATGTCTTTTGCCGAAACTGATACCTTTCTTGACAAAATTTTCTTTCATCTGCAGCTTATATTCAAGCATGTCGGGCCCTGATGATCACTTCTCTCATCTTGGGTATGTGTGGGACTCTGCTGACATTGCTTGGTTTGAAGTGCACTCAGCTTGGATCCAATAGTGAAAATGCAAAATCAAAAATTGCCATGCTGGGGGGAATGGTCTTCATTTTAGCAGGTGAGATATCAGTAGACCGTGCACCAAAATAAATAAATAAAGCTAATGGAATAACACAGTGTCTCTCAAAGGATGTTGTGCACCATGCTGGTGTGGCTGGAGGATTCAATAATAATAATAATAATAATAATAATAAATTTTATTTATATCCCGCCCTCCCCAGCCGAAGCCGGGCTCAGGGCGGCTAACAACAATAAAACAATACAAAAATACAACACAAACAACACTCTAAAATCATTCATTATAAAATTAATTAAATTCAAGCCACTGGCCACCATTGGGCCAGAGCTCCGCGAAGATTGCCGAGGGAGGGAGTCAGGCTGTGCCCTGGCTAAAGGCCTGGCGGAACAGCTCTGTCTTGCAGGCCCTGCGGAAAGATGTCAAGTCCCGCAGGGCCCTAGTCTCTTGTGACAGAGTGTTCCACCAGGTCGGAGCCACAGCCGAAAAAGCCCTGGCTCTAGTTGAGGCCAGCCTAACTTCTCTGTGGCCTGGGACCTTCAAGATGTTTTTATTTGAAGACCGTAAGTTTCTCTGTGGGGCATACCAGGAGAGGCGGTTCCGTAGGTACGAGGGTCCTAGGCCGTATTCAAGGGCAATCAAAGAAACATTTAAACATTTCAGTATAGTGTAGTATCAAAATAATGTTTTTTTATTTGAATAATATGAATATCTTTTCAAAATGAGAGATCTTGAGGACAACCCTGCTAGTGAATCACCGTTAGAACATAGTGCTGGAGAAGATGTGTTTATAATTCTATTTTGGGAATGATTAATGTTCTTATGCAGCTGCATCATTTTATGCTTTCTGGATGCCCCGTGATCATATTATAAAGTAGTTGTGTTTTGTGTTATAAATCAAGCACTGCTAGTTGTTGTTTCTTTTTGTTTTCCAATGTATTTCTTTTTGATTAAAAAAAATCTATGTGGTGCATGCAAATTTTTATATGTGGCCCAGAGAAAATTTCTTGAGAAGCAGTGGAATAATAGGAAAGGGGAGGCACTCAATTGCCATCTTATTCAACACAATGTAATGATGCAGAAACACATCCATCCAGCAGCCCTGAGCAAATTAACCAACTCAGCTGAATTGAGTATTCAGCTGAAACTCATGAGGCTGAGTAGGATTTCATTAATCAGCTGATGACTTTATTATATTTACGTACATGTTATTTCTGTAAGGCAAGGCTGTGGAATTCGTTAGTTCGTTCCATTAAAATGGATCTGTATTGTTTTCCTAGGTCTCTCATCAATGGTTGCTATTTCTTGGTATGCAGAAAGGATCACAGCTCAGTTTTTTGATTCATTTTATGGTGGAACCAAGTAAGTTTACAGACTTGCATGTTGTTGTTTTTAAAAAAACTCACTTCAGTAACTGAAATATGTAAATGGCTTTAGGCATTGTTAAAACTCACATGAAACTAACATTTGGCTTTAATCTTCTTTGCATTGTACGTTTCTTAACAAAAAAATGATGAGATTCATAAGAATACTTTGAATGCATGCTTCAGTAACATTCTGCTGCTTCCTGTTGGCCTAGTTCCTGATTTCAGTCTGTTGGTCATGCTGAAATGTGACCAAAGGACAGAGGAATTAATGTCTCTGACAACCATAAAAGAAGATAGGTTGCGGGGGGGGGTGTTTAAAGGATTACTGTAGGTGAAAGCCCTGCTTTGACCCGCCTCAGTGTTTGCAGATCATCTATTTGAGACAAAACCCATTTTCCTGCCTTCTGCAGAAATAACCTGGAGAGCGGCTGGTCATATCTCCTAGCTTTCTCCTCCTATACTCGATGTTTTTCCCACTGGCAGCCACTACATTAGAAAAATATGGCAAAATGTATCTGATTTGATTGTAATGATGCTTCTACGAAATCATTTTTTTCCAGATATGAGCTGGGATATGCACTGTACTTAGGCTGGGCTGGTTCCCTCCTTTCTATACTCGGTGGGATCTTCCTGACATGTTCAGCATGCAAAGAAAAACACAGGTAGTTGACCAATTGCTATTACAAGAGTAAAAAGTATCAATGAGATTGTTAAAGATTTCACTGAGCTGTCTGTTTTGTCTGGTAACAAACCCCAAGCGTTTATATTGCTTTCTAAGCATTTTGAAAATATATAACATATGCAATGAAATGCCTGAAATAATACTGAAAATGATGGGACTTTCATCTGAGCAAACATGAATAGGATTGGATTGTAACCTCTAGTAAAGGTAAACGGACCCCTGACCATTAGGTCCAGTCTTGCCCAACTCTGGGGTTGCGGCGCTCATCTCGCTTTATTGGCCGAGGGAGCTGGCGCACAGCTTCCGGGTCATGTGGCCAGCATGACTAAGCCGCTTCTGGCGAACCAGAGCAGCGCACGGAAATGGCGTTTACCTTCCCGCCGGAGTGGTACCTGTTTATCTACTTGCACTTTGACATGCCCGACTCAGTTAAATTTCTCAAAAATAGAGAGAATGAAAGAATGAGAGAGCAGCAGCACATTGACACCTCTTTTTAATTACAGAGACTACAAGTATGCTGCTACCCGGCAAGGCAACGATGCACGTATTTACATCAAACAGTCCGAGACAGTCACATCTGCCAAAGACTACGTTTAGATTTTAAAATGTTTCATATGTTCTAACTCATTACTGTATAACATCTAAGCCCTCCATTCCCATTTCCATATTCCACTTTCAACGGACATTTTACATATATGTAGAATTTCCTTCTGGTAATAGTTTAAGCTACAGTGTCATTTGGGTCTATGAGGACTAGCCTAGTAAAGAAAAATAATATGTAACATGTTAGCATATTCCCAACCCCAACCCCAAAACAAAAACAAAAACAAAAAAATAACACCCAGGAGGTGTTTTTTATCTAGTTTTATCTAGTTTATCTACATTTATTTAGTTTGTCATAATGTTGTCTCATTGTACTAGGGAACACTGTAAACTTAGGATCATTTCAGGAATAAAACGTCTTATCTCTCTCTGAAGGATTCAGTATTTAACCACACAATATGCAAACACTATATGAGGCATGAACTGATTCTGACAAGTTATCATGGACCTTAATAATATTGGTACCACAGTATTTGCATAGTGCTTTAGAGTGTCCAGAGTGCTTCACACACATATTATCTCTGTAACCATTACAACAGTTCTGCATGGTTGATCTGGATAATCCCCACACTGCAGATGGAGGAAGGGGCTGAGGAAGAGAGAGGGAAATTTGCTTAAGGCCTCCTACCAAGGTTGTGATGGAGGCAAGATTCGAAGGGGAAACATTCTCATTCACATCACTTAGGCATTGCATCGCAGAGCTCTCATTGGCCAGAGCTACTGTTAAAGAGAATTTTTGTGCAGAACCTTTGTTACATGTTTTGACCTGCTGCTTATGAATGTATGTTCTACCGAGTGCTAACATCTTTACTATTTGTGTATATTCAATAAACCTAGAGTTTTTGCTTCTTTATAACAAACTTTTGCTTCTCTTGTGTGTTATTTTACCCACCGTTAGACACCAGGGCCCACATTTCCATGAACTTAGGCAGAGATAGCCAGTGTGCTGCTTGTGTGACCACCCCACCAAACGATCTCGAGTAAGTAGGTCTCGAGTAAATATCCTCAATAAATGAGAGACTTGTTTGCTCTTCTTCCTCAGTTTCTGTTTGCACAGGCTCAGTCTCCCCTACGCTGAACAAACACTCCTTAAATATGCCCACATTCCATTGTAGGCCAGGATTACACACCCTCCCTTCTGTTCTGAACAGGAGAGATACAAAAAGCTGCTCTGTGAGTGTAGCAGAGGCTGATGTAGGGCCATCCACTTTTCCATGGATGGGGACCATTTTAGGGGCCTATATCTTCTGCTGCCTGTTTAGATGTGGCAGCTATTGTGTGTTATGCCTTACCACCACCACTGCCCACCCACCAGTCACTGGCACCCATTACAATTTCTTATAAAACCCAGTGTGCCCACTGACACCAAAAGGTATGCAGTTCCTGGCTTAGGGTAGGAATAAATAACATGTTACACTTAAAAGAAGCCCTGGCCTTTTTTTTCCGAAGAAGAATGGTAGGGGAGCTGTTTGTGTGTGTACTGAAGCAGATGGGAGTAGGTTTGGGAGTTGAAAAACAGCCAGCAGGTGGGAAAGTTAAGAACTCACCCTTTCTCTTCTCAAAACAGAACCCTCCCTCTTATTAAGCAGCATGGTTAGAGCATGGTGCTGATAACACCAAGGTTGCTGGTATGGTACAGCTGCATATTTCTGCATTGTAGGGGTTGGACTAGATGATCCTTAGGATCCCTTCCAACTCTACAATTCTATGATTAAGCTGCCTTGCATGTAAAAATTCAGCCATCACTAAGAAACT
Source organism: Podarcis raffonei (assembly GCF_027172205.1). Lineage (NCBI taxonomy): Eukaryota > Metazoa > Chordata > Lepidosauria > Squamata > Lacertidae > Podarcis > Podarcis raffonei. Next base: position 60,704,080 of record NC_070606.1, on the reverse strand, counting down.
AAGATTACTACTTCCACACCCTAAATACTTCATTCGTATTGTATAATCAGTCATCAATCATAATCACTTTCAGAAAAATATGCCAATTCACTAGCAGAGTACTGTTAATCAAAAAAGAAAATACTGATATGATTTTAATGTAGACACATAAATAGCTACAGGCAATCATAAATGCAGGCATAAAATGCAGATAAGAGTAGATTGATATATTTTACATATTCGCAAAGACAGTTTTCATCTTGCCCAAGGCCATTATTTGTTGCTCTGTCTTTCCTTATTATGAACTTTGGAGCCAGCTGTTATAATGTATGTTTCACATGAGAGTAGAAACTTTTATTTAAATACAGGTGATTGTCAGTCATGCCATGCTCAAAACACATATCTATTGGTGAAATAAAACACAAATGAAGCAGTGTTGCATTAAAACACATTTTAAAAAATTTTCAGTCTTGAGTAATGCAATAGAGTGCCAACATTGTGCATCATTTCTCAAAGATGGATACCAACAACACCCAAGAATCACACACAAAAGCCCTCCAATCTGGAGGGGCACATAACCACATTTTGACCTCAATTGTCAACGTTTATTTTGTGGCTTCAGAGACTACTAAGGTTCCAAAGAATAATGTTTTGGGGGATGTCTGTGTGACTTCTGGGCAGTCCACAAAAATGGCTCCTCAGGAACTAGGCAGATGAGAAGCATGCTGATGGTTATCAGTCACAGAGCGAGTCTGGAGGACTTGACTTTTGAGCATCCATTCTGATTTGCTGTTAAACAGAGGCTAGACTATGCTCAGTCTTTATTGATCATTTGTTCTGATTTGTTTGCCAGGTGTTTGCCATATGTCAATGATCAATCATCCTGATTTGCTTATGAGGTGATTACATGTTTCACCATCAACCATTTGTTAATCACACACTTTTCAAAGGCTTTCTCCTTCATTTTCCAAAAAGCAAAAAGTTCATTTTTTAAAAAGTGGGTATGTTGTGTAGGACAACCGATAGCTTTAATCCACTACGATTGTGCAAACATAAGCTCCTGCACACACTTGAATCTCTCCCACAAAATACTGTTGAATGGTTTCTTTAAATGTAAAGGTTCATCATTGTTGCACCCGATGTGTATGTCTTTAAGGGGCCAGAGCAAGGGCCAGAGCAAGATAACGAGATCCAGCTTTGCAGCTGTGAAGCACAGCAGGTGCTGCTGAGTTGTATTTGATTAAGGTGTGTCAGCTTTTGGGTGTAGTATATAAGGAGCAGCACCTAGCTCTCCCATTACCCTGGGGGATGGGTTGGTGGTTGGGTCTGGTTTGGTTGTTAATGTATTTAGTGTAAAAGGAGTTTTTGTTTTTCTTATTAAAACCTTGTTTAAGTTATTTTTGAGTCCTTTCTTTTTAATGCATGGTCTCCCCAGCAAGCTCTCTGCGCTACTAAACTGCAAATAGCCAACATCTTTGGTTATGGGCCCAGCTGCTGAGTGGATGACTGCATATTTTTGGACTCTGAGAAAGGTTTGAAAACTCCTTCTCCTGTTAGCGTAGTTCTGTGGGTCTGGAAGAGTTCCAGAATGGTTGACCGGGTTCCTGAAGCTGAGAAGGCTCTGGTCTTCCCACAGCTAACAGATGAGAACTATAGTTTAGGGTCTTTTCGGGTGGAGGCGCTTTTGACCTCTAGAGAAGTATGGACCTATGTAACTGATGACCCTCCTGACCCTGTGACTAATGCTTGGTCGAAAGGAGATGCAAAAGCCAGGGCGATAATTAATTTGGCAGTCAGCGACCAGCAAGTAGTCTATATAAGAAATAAGAAAACTGCCAAAGAAATGTGGGACAGTCTTGCAGCAGTGCATGTTAGAAAAGAGTCAGCATCTGCATTGACGTTTTTCAAGCAGTTGTACCAGACGAAGTTGCAGCCTGGTGGTGATTTGGCAGCACACTTGAGACGTCTGGAGGCAATACGCTGCGAATTAATTCGAAGGGACATGGAGATACCTGATATTCAGTATGTTTTTATCATTCTATGTTCCCTTAATGAGGACTTTGATGGTATAGCTAGCCAGATATCTGCTGTTCCACCAGCACAATTAACTGTGGAAGGGGTAACGGCAAGATTAATGGGCGAGTTGGACAGAAGGGAGGCTTGTGCCATAAGCACTCCTATTTCCAGAAAGAATGAGGAACGCCATATGCAAACCTGTGGTGATACAACTGCATTTAAAGCTGCAAAGCGTTGTTGGTTCTGCAATAAGCAAGGACATTTTGCAAAGGACTGCAGATCCAAAAGAAAGCAAAGTACTCCCAAGCCTGTTTCTGTTCGTCAGTCACGGTCGTCAGCCCAGCAGCCGACATCGTATAGTAGAGACAGAAACGAGCCGCGAGTTTTCCATGCTAGGACAACAGATCGTAAAAGACTTAAACGTGCCAAGTGGAAGTCTTTTGTTGTGGACTCAGGAGCATCTCAGCATATTTGCAACGATCGAAGCTTGTTTATTTCTTTCGAAGAGGAAATTGGTAATGTACATTTAGCCAATTCACAAGTCTTGCAGTCGCTTGGCAGGGGTACTGTTAAACTTGACTCTTTAAACATTACGATAGCGAACTGCATTTACTGCCCGTCAGTGGACAATTTATTATCAGTAAGGTGCTTTGCTCGTCAAGGCATAACTGTGCGTTTCTTAAAGTCAATGTGTGAGTTTTTCGATGGGAACAAACGTCTATTATATGGCCGGGAATCTGATGGTTTATATAGACTGTATTTTCGCACCTACTCCCAATCGCCTATAAATTGCAGAGCAGCACAGTCAAGCCAGGGGTTGAGGAATGTAAGGCCACATTCCGGGTGTGTCCATGAGGCGCACAGAATTCTAGGACACCTGAATTTTGCTGATGTAATTAAGACAAAGAATATTGTTAATGGCCTCAACTTAAAACCATGTAAATTCTTTATGCAATGTCTATCCTGTTGCAAGAATAAGATTAAGGTTGCACGCAAGGGTAGGTGCTCAGATAGGAAAGTAACTGAGCCATTTGAGCGTGTACATTGTGATTTAGTTGGGCCACTCCCACCATCATTAGGAGGTTCTAAGTACTGGCTTACTCTGATAGACCAGTATAGTAGATATTGTTGGACTTATGCAATAGCTGAGAAGTCCCAAGCATTTGAGAAGTACAAAGTTTTTTGCAACTGGGTAAAAACGCACTTTAACAAACCAATTAAGAACCTATTTTCTGACCGGGGCGGGGAATTTGTTTCTGAGGATTTTGAGAAATTCCTGGAAGCGCAGGGGACTACTCATGAGTTATCTTGCCCCCGAAGTCCCTGGCAAAATGGGCTTGTTGAAGTTGTGCAGCGTGACCTACAGGCAGGGGTTAAAACGTATCTGCACGATGCTAATCTGCCCAAAGACTTTTGGGCTGAAGCGCTTAATGCATTTTGTTATGTAAGAAATCGCAGTTATCATTCTGGTTTAGATGTCACCCCCTATGAGAAGCTGTTTAAAAAACGCCCTAATCTGAAATACCTACGCATTTGGGGTTCAGATGTAATTATGCATTATCCCGCTAAGCAGAAATTGGGTGAACGTAGTGTCCAGGGAAAATTAATGGGCTACCAGCAGGGGGCGTACAGAATTTACATACCAGCAACTGGCAAATTTCATATTACCAGAAGCATGATACAAACTGTAAATTGGAATGGAGTTGCTGTCTTCCAAGATACTGATGGTATAGATAATACTGAGGAAGAAGAGGAAGAAGCAGCAGCAGCAGGAAATGGTGCTTCTGAATTAATGGAAAAAGACAAAAAGTCTGTTGAATCTGATTTGTTTGATTTAAAGTCACAGGCACCTGAGGGGAGGTTAGATTCTCTTGAGTTTTCTGACCGTGAGCTTAGCCTACAGGCATCTCTTCAATCTGACAATGATTTACAACCTGAAACTAGTGGTTCACTTAGTCCCATTAAGTCTGAGGAGTCTGACTCTCCTTCCGGACTGAGACGTTCAGATAGAAAGAGACAGAAGCCACAACGTTTTGCAGATGAACATTTTAATACTGTGTATGCCAATAAGGCAGTTTTTGAGCCAAAAAGCTACAATGATGTTCAGAAATTACCTAAGCAACAAGCTGCAAATTGGTATAAAGCTATGAACTCTGAGATAGCTTCTTTAAAAGAGCATAACACTTGGTCTCTTGTACCACAAACCCCAGATATGAGACTTATTGATTCAAAATGGGTTTATAGAGTTAAAATGAATGACAAAAATGAAGTTGTAAGGTACAAAGCAAGACTAGTTGCTAGGGGTTTTCAACAAATTCCAGGCGAAGATTATGATTTGTGTTATTCACCAAGTGTAAAATATGAAACAGTTAAGCTTTTGTTAAAAGATGCATCACAATGTGGAAAAGCCCACTATGCAATGTTTCTCTGCTCTTAAGAGAGTGGTAATGTACCTTAAACACACCAAACATTATAGGTTGCAGTTTACAACATGTATTGACAAAGGTTTTGAAATTTTCTGTGATGCATCTCATGCAGTGGAACAAAATAATTGCAGGGGTGTGTCTGGTATGGTGTTTTGTTATAACGGTTGTCCATTTGAATGGAAGTCCCAGACACAAACCATTATTTGTCTCTCCACAACAGAGAGTGAATTATGTGCATGCGTTCAGGCCACTCGTGATGTAGAATGGTATCTGCAAGTATTCGCAGACCTACAGATGCAAGTAACACTACCAGTAAAAGTTTACCTTGATTCTCAGAGCGGACTTGCTATCCTGTGTTCAGAGACCAATACGCAGCGCACTAGAGTCTTAAGGTTACGTTTACAGTTTGTAAAGAAACTAATTGCTGACGAAATGATTGTATTTGAATATGTTCCAGGTGACAATCAAATTGCAGACATTTTTACAAAAGCACTTCCAAAGGTTACACATGAAAAACATGTACAAAGTATGCTTTATGTTTTTGTTCCACAATGATGAACCGCAGGGGAAATGTTGAATGGTTTCTTTAAATGTAAAGGTTCATCATTGTTGCACCCGATGTGTATGTCTTTAAGGGGCCAGAGCAAGGGCCAGAGCAAGATAACGAGACCCAGCTTTGCAGCTGTGAAGCACAGCAGGTGCTGCTGAGTTGTATTTGATTAAGGTGTGTCAGCTTTTGGGTGTAGTATATAAGGAGCAGCACCTAGCTCTCCCATTACCCTGGGGGATGGGTTGGTGGTTGGGTCTGGTTTGGTTGTTAATGTATTTAGTGTAAAAGGAGTTTTTGTTTCTCTTATTAAAACCTTGTTTAAGTTATTTTTGAGTCCTTTCTTTTTAATGCATGGTCTCCCCAGCAAGCTCTCTGCGCTACTAAACTGCAAATAGCCAACAAATACTTGTGGGATAACCAGCCTCATATAACCATGCTTAACTCTAAGGGGTTTATACCATAGAGTAAGCTGCCCTGCCAGGCTTAGGAGGTCACTTCCCCTCAGCTTGAGAGGGACTAGGTAATCAAGCCTATTGTTCAACCAGTCTTCCTGAGAAGCTCAATGTGTGAGGAGGTATAAGTTGGTTTCTGCAGCTCAGACCACATGGCCACTCTACTCTTGAGTTCCTATACCAATAATTTAGGAACTTTACCCCTTTAACTAAGCCAAGTTTTATTGCCTGTGCAACTTTTTCTGAAATGCAGGAACCTGACCATTGGATAGTTTGTAAGTAAATCATTTTTAACTTACCAAACGTGGTATTTTTCTATGCTAAGGGAAGGGAAATTTTGGAACTCAGAAAGACATATTTTAAAGGCCTACATTTCCATGCTTTACCTTGCTGTATATTTTGTGATTTTAAATCTCTGCTGGGGTTCTCTCACCAAAGAGTACTTGCCACAAAACTGGATCTTGGCATCTCGAGAATTCTCCCTTCTATATACCTATATTTTTTCCTTGCCACCAACAATACTGACAGTCTGGAGGCATCTACAATCTTTCCAAGCTCTTAGGACACACACACCTCCTTCAAGGAGTTCCCCCCACACCACAGTCTGGATCAAAACAAAAGTGTTTATTGCGAAGTTATTTTTCGAGAAGGATCCATCTGATGCTGCATTTGTAAATGCCCTTCATATTTTTGTAACTGGGACCAAAAGCCAACATTGGGCTCTGCTACCGGCCTGGCCATCTTCACAATCTACAGGGAGGAAAAAAAGAAATGTATTACACACAAAGGAAGTGACTTTCCCACAGGCTGGCCATTTACAGTTGCCCTAAAAGTGGAACAGTATCACTGAAAAGAAGGTACAGAGTGACATAAATTTATGTGCTAATTTATATGCACAGATGCAAATTCATAAATAATGACTGCAAATTTAACAGACATACAATACATCTCATCGTAGCAGTCTATAGGAATGGGCAAATTTATCAATTTAGATTTCTACCAGTTTTGCATTGTTCCAATCTTAAGTTCAGTTTTCCACATTTCTATATCAGTTTGGATTATTATTATTATTACTTTTTAAAGAAAAAGTCCTCATGAAAATTCATCACCATTTGCTACACACCATATACACAATATAAAGCACATTTCTTCCCTCTAAGAATTCTGGGCACTGTAGTTTGGAAGGGCTGCTGCAAATTATAATTTTGTGGTGAGTGAACTACAGTTCCTAGAGTTGGGGGAAGTCCTGTGCTTTAAATGTATGGTGCATATGCAGCCATAGTATATTAAGGTCCTGGCAAAAAGAACCAAATTGTTGCTGTTTGCAGTCCTTGCCACCCCTTTGCTCCCCAAAACTAGTTTTCTAGCAATACAACAGAGGTCTGTACTAATGCTAGAAACAGGCAATAGTTTTTAAGAGAGTTGAAAGCAACATGTGAGTGGCATTAACTTCCAATGGTGTACACACATTTTGTCTCACTCGGCTTGTTCACTCCTGTTACACTGAGGTACAAGCTGTCACTGCAACTATTGATGTGAAAGAGTGTACACTTGATCTGTACAACTCAGCTATTGTGTCTGGCAGAGGTAATAGTGTGAAACATTTCCATGGCACAAGCAACTATTACATTCTTTGTTGCATAAATTTGACTAACTTGCCTTCAGTCTAAGATTATTGATTTTTAAGGAAATGGCATGAGTGATGGCATTCGTATGAGAACCGATTGTGAATAAAAACATAAACAACATACAATATTTCTGAAATGCTTGAGTATTATTATTATTATTATTATTATTATTATTATTATTATTATTTTAAAGTGCATAGGGAGGAAGCTGCAAAACCTCCTGCATAATGTTGCCAGATTTTATTTTACAGGAGTTTAAACTCCTGAATCTGACAATTCAGAATTTACTTGCCATTGGAATTTCATTGGGCCAAAACACCCCCAACAATCTCCAGTCAGAGTTGGCTTTATTTGCCCAACTGAGAAGGAAATTAAGCTGCCTTGAAAATTAATCGTCTTTCTTATCCTTATGACACTTTCCTTGGAGAGAGAAAACTGGAGCAGAACTATTGCAATGACTTTTGTTATGCATAGCATTTCAAATTGGAAAGTAAGGTGCTCTTGCCCAGTTGGAATACAAATGCTTCTGCATTTCAGCATCAACAACCGAGCTATAGAACAAGATAGTTATTTTTCCTGCATGCTCACAATACCTCAAAGGCATCCTTCAGGCTGAGATTTTGGTGCTTCATCAAGTAGGCAGTGCAGATGGCAGCAGATCTGCTGCGGCCGTTTTTACAGTACACTAAGCACTTCCCACCACTCTGGACTGTGCCCTCTATGGCATCGCTGCAGCGCTCAAAGTATCGATACAGGTCCTCCGAGGGATCATCGAAGACGGGGACCCTCAGCGTCTGGACTTGCTGAAAGCTCGGGAAGGGCTGCTGCCTGGAGACATTGACACAGAACGTAATCCTCTCTTGAACGAGGAGATTCTCATCGCAGGCTGACCTGGAATTGCTAATGAACAGAGAATCGGTGACCTTGCAGAGGGTCAACATTTGAAGGGGAATGGCGGGGCTGCAGGAAGAGGTGCAGCTGAACCTTTCCCTGGTTCAGGAAAATGCCGGGGAGAGGCAGAGCGGTGCTTAAGACTCACCTCCCGAAAGCACACAGATTGTCAGATCGCTCTGGATGTCTTGTTCTGCAGCCATCTGCAGGCTGTGCTATATTTATTCTGCTTGTAGCTGAAAGGATTACATTTCAGACTGTCCTAATGCCTTCTGTTTTTTGTTTTTTTTTAATGGCAGCACTTAGCAATATTGAGCTTTGGACAGTCACTTTGGAACAATAGAGCAGTTATTCAAGACTCTCTAGAATTTCTTTAAAATCACACACACACATAATCAGACTTGTTGGTTGGACTCAGGGCCCCTCCAGACTGGTGTTTTATTGCAGCTTTATTCTGCAACAGGTTCTTGACACAGTAATAGTGCATTAGTGATGGATTTGTTCTGCTTTGTTAGCTGTTCTGTAATGCTTTCCTAATTACTGCTGTCTGGAGGGCTATAGTGCAATAAAAGTTGAGCAGAAGGGGAAAATCCCCATAATATATTTGGTAAGAAAAATTAAAGGATTTTAGGACTTCCGGGTTGGCGCCATTGTTTAATGGCGGATTCCCTCCGAGCTCCGGAGGGAATCGGCTCCGTAGCGTCTGGGTCTGGCCGCTGCGGCGAAGCGGGGACCCTTAAAATCACAGGCGCGGATGCCTGTGAACATAGAGACTCGGCGGGCACCATTTGCGCCCCCCCAATCCGCGACGGAGCCCTTTTAAAGGCTTCGGAACGGAGGCAGGGTGAGGTGTGGTGCTGAGAGTACTCCCTCGCCTACGGAGTGAAGCCGCAAGCCATTGACAGAGAGCGCCAACTTCTTCCAAGACCGATTGGACTCTAAAATATAAACCCGTGAGTATTACGGAGATTGGAACTTTAAAAATTCTTAATTTTGGATTTGGAACGAGCGGGAAGGGGCTAAAAAGGAAGTTCACCCCCCCCTCTTTGTAAACAATTTAAAGCAAAGGACTGGGCAGCTAAGGTCGAGAGAATCTGTTTTTTGTTTTTTAATGAAAGATCCTGACTTCACGGTTTTGACACTTTAAGAAGACTTACTGGAGGATAAAAAGAATTTTGGGAGCTGAAATTTCACCCCCCCCCGAGACCCGGGAACGTCCTATGAGAAAGCCTGTTGCATTGAAGATTTTGACAGCTGTCAAGTGAGCTGCTAGTCAGCTAGTTGTCAGCTGGAAAAAGAGAACATTGTTTCTGCTGTTTTTGCTGGTTTATTTGGTATAACTTGTTGAAAATAAGGAGGGCTGATACAAAATAACTGGACTTTTGGTTTTGAGCTAAAAGGAACATCAAGGAACTAAAACCCCCCTAGAGGGGTAATAGGGACATTACATCACAAAAATGGCTGGAGTATGTAAAATCCAAGCAGAATTGGACAGAGCACTCGTTCTCTTGGGAAACTTGCAAGATGAGTACAATGCTTTGTCTACAAAGGTATCGCTACTACACTGGACAGTAAACAACAGTTTCGAGCCTGATAAGGACTTGAAACAGGAAGCCCATTTAACTGAACAAATAAATGAAACTGAAAGTGTAGAAATGATGGAGCAATATGTTGTTTTTGAAGAAAATGAAGGAGGAGCAGGAGATTTGCAGGAGTCAAAGGAGAGTTACAATATGAGGCCTGACATGATGATAAAAAAGGACAATAAAAATTGGATGTGGAAAGCCTGGTCTGAATGGGAGTCTGGAAAATGGAGAGATCCCTTTTGGAGGAGATCTGAAGACCTGAGGATTACAAATTTGTTGGTGAAAGCTGGAGCTTTGGGGACATCTGGATCTGAAAGAAATTTGAAACAAGAGTTGGAGTACCCCATAGGCTTTGCTTTTAAGTATGGAGGACTGGCTGGAAGCAACATGGATCCTGTTGGGCCGGAGCCCCTCCGAGGCTTGGGGTTTAACATCAAGGACTATCAAAGAGACCGGCAGAAAGGAACTGAGAGAGATATAAGGGCCTCGGATCTGAGATCTCCAGGCTAAATAAATAATATAAAGACTGATGGTATTGGTTGGGAACTGGAACCGGGAAAAGGGTGGGTGGAGGTTGGGAATCCAAAGGGTACATAAGGATAATTTGCTTTTTTAATATTTTTTGTTAGTGGTAAGGAAATTGGGTAAATCGTGGAAGGGAAATTTTGGTCGACTTTAGGAAAAAGGTTTAAGAATAATTAATGAGGTATAAGTATTGATGTGTAATTTTAATAAGGTAAAACTGATTTCTTTTTTTTTTTTAAATTAATTGAAAATAAGGCTGTTAAAAATAAATTGAAGAAATGGGAAAAAAGAAGTAAAGTAAAGCAATAGTATGTTAGAATAAATGTTTAAGCTAAGGTAAAGAAATAAGTTAAGGACTTGCTGAACTGACAATTTAAATTGGAATACAAGAAGGGGAGGTGTGAGGAAGTCTGAGAAATAAGGTTAAGAATAATAAGTATTAGAAACTTTATGTGTTTTTTTTTCTATTTTTTCATTTTTTTTGTTTAGTTTTGAATGTTATGTATTTTTGTGATTTTTGTTTTGTTTATTTTTTGTCTTTGTTTGTTGTGGGTTATTTGAAAATGCTAATAAATATTTAATAAAAAAAAGAAAAAGAAAAAAAAAGAAAAATTAAAGGATTTTAGCAGGATCATCCTGTTTGCACAAGGAAGTGTGTGGAGGGACCTTTACTGCAGTAATTTCTACACATAGTCATCAAGGAAATAATAGAATTGAATAAGAACATATGCCAGTCTGGTGGGTCGACAGGCGTTATTAGCGAATGCCAGCATCAGGAAATAACACTCCCACAGAATCCTGCAATTAGTGAAGTGACTAATTGTTTGCAATGTTTCTTCTTTGGGAAAGTGAGAAAGCTATTAAGACATTGTGAATATAGATAGCTTGTTCCAGAAGGGTAGCCATGTTAGTCTGTTGCAACAAAAAACAGAAAGGTGCTTTGTGGCATCAGAAAAAAAGATTTATGGCATAAGCTTTCATGAATGAAGTTGGCTTTAGTCCAGGGATGGGCAGTTGGCAAATCAGTACATATGCATTGATTTGAGCAATTTGCAGTAGACCAGCAAGGATTCTGACTCCCAGTTGTTCAATGGCAGCAACAATAAAAAGAAGCTCCCTTAAGTTTTAAAAGCTGTGAAATCCAGTTCAACTCAACCTCAGCCAGCAACAACAGGAAGCAGTCCAGCTTCTCTGATTTTAAGAGGCTAGCATAAGCTATGTGCTGGAACATTTAATGAGAGCTGCTAGCATCCCCAAAACAAACTCGTCTAAAAATAACAATGAAAGGGGTCAAAGTTATAACATGTACTCACCGATGAGTCAGATGTTTACTCTTGTCTTTTTTATTTCTGGAGCCTAGCACTCTATGAAGGGTAAGGGAGTATGTCCACTATAACATTCCACTGCCACAGAAAGGGGATCAGCAGGTTGGCTGAGTATATGAACTGCCACTCAGCAAGTCTTGTTGCACTTATGCTGTGGCCATACACTAAAAAGTGTTGCCACCCTCTTTCTTTCTTCTTTTTTATTTTTTGATGCTTATTTTATTAAAATATACAGTGACTGAATATCAAGTAGTTACAGAGAACAAGAACCAGCGACTGTCTCCCCATATTGTGCTGTGAAAGGAGGTTTAGGAGATGCTGGAATGAAAGGCTAGTGGGACATGCGGCCATTCCTTCTACAGTGGTACCTCGGGTTAAGAACTTAATTCGTTCTGGAGGTCCGTTCTTAACCTGAAACTGTTCTTAACCTGAAGCACCACTTTAGCTAATGGGGCCTCCTGCTGCCACTGCGCCGCCGGAGCACGATTTCTGTTCTCATCCTGAAGCAAAGTTCTTAACCCGAGGTACTATTTCCGGGTTAGTGGAATCTGTAACCTGAAGCATCTGTAACCTGAAGCGTCTGTAACCCGAGGTACCACTGTACTGTACATATGTCAGGAAGCATTGAGTACAAACTCACAACATCCTGAGAGGGATCTGGGGTATGCGTGGGAGAGGACAAGGGAACCACACTTCATGGTTGGCAATGGGAGACCCTTTCTTGCCCAAGGCAATCAGAGCAGAGAGATTGTGTATTGGCTCTCCTTCACTGGAGGTCTTGAAGCAGAGACTGGATGGTCATCCTTCATGGATGCTTTAGCTGAGATTCCTGCATTGCTTTCCACCCTCTTTCTGATCTGGGAAAGGGGTGGAGACCTCTCACCAATTTCAGCACTAGCTTGAAGGAAATGCCAGTGGAAGAACAAATCATCAGCTGGTGTGAAAAGTAAACTGCAGGCACCATATGTCACAGAATTTATGGAATCTGTGCTATTGAGACTTGTCCAGTGATATATTCCTTTTGGTCTAAATCTGTTGTCCATAGCAATTTTGTATTGGCAAAATCCTTGATATTTGGAGGCATCCATATACTTGTAAAATAAATGTCTGTAGTATTGGGATGAATGGCAGGATAACAAAAGTGGATTTGATGAGCCTTTATGGTTGCTAAGAAACTACTGCTTAGGGCCTGGAAGGATAAACAGCCACCATCTATTATGAAAAGTGACCCATGACCGTTAAGTCCAGTCGCAGACGACTCTGGAGTTGCGGTGCTCATCTCACTCTATAGGCTGAGGGAGCCGGCATTTGTCCGCAGACAGCTTCTGGGTCATGTGGCCAGCATGACTAAGCCGCTTCTGGCAAACCAGAGCAGTGCACAGAAACACTGTTTACCTTCCCGCCAGAGCGGTACCTATTTATCTACTTGCACTTTGACATGCTTTTGAACTGCTAGGTTGGCAGGAGCAGGGACTGAGCAACGGGAGCTCACCCCATTGTGGGGATTCAAACCGCCAACCTTCTGATCGGCAAGCCCTAGGCTCTGTGGCTTAGACCACAGCGCCACCGCATCTCACCATATATTGTGGGCCTAAATACCTTACTGGATATATATATAGTGGCCTAAATACCTTACTGGATGTCCATCTCAACATTTGGAGGGAATATATCAATTCATGTAAGATGGATGTATTGATGGTTATTGTATCTTTTAATGTGGGCAGATGGGCTTTTTCCTGCTCAGTTAAAAAAGAGACAGGGGGAAGGGCAACAAATCAGTTTTGTTTAGTGGATCAAGTGCAGGTGCTGAATCTAGAAAACCTGGCTGCACAGTCCATGCAGGAACTCATTAACAACATGGGAAATGTATCCCTCACCCTGCAAGCAGCACTCCACTTGTCCAATGGGAGTTCCCCTTTCTCTCCCGCCACCAAAATCTGCTCCAGAGGATCTCCATTGTGCAAGCAAATCAATAGCATTGGTAACAACCCTTAGTGCCAGCATCTAAGCCTGTATACTCCATCTGTAAAATGGGAATACAGTGGTATCTTGGAACTTGAATGACTCCGTTCTCAAACGTTTTGGCTCCCGAACACCCGAAACTTGGAGGTAAGTGCTCTGGCTTTCAAACGTTCCTCAGAATACAAACGTCCGGCGCTGATTCCAGTGTACAAAAACCTAGCTGTTGGCCAATTGGAACTCAAACGTTTTGGAAGCTGAACAGTCTTCCGGAATGGATTACGTTCGAGTTCTGAGGTATCACTGTAACTGTTACTTAATTCCCATGGTTGCTGTTAGCTTGAAGGGTTGAAAAGGAGCATAAAGCACCCCACCCTTTATAAGAGAACTCTGTAAGTAACATCATCAGTAGACAAAGGCAAGGCAAATGCAGCTACACCATGCAGGCCCCGTCAGCATTAAATACATTTGTAATAGGACACAACTCATACCATCATTTTTAACAAAGCAGTAGAATCCAGTCATATTGCAAGGGAGTTTTATTTGAAAAAACATAAAGTTTGAAAAATACGTTCAATTTCTCAGGGGAAATAAAAGCTTATATAAAATGAACAAAAATATTTGGTACAAATATTCATAAAAGGGTTGTGAAAAACAGTTACAGTTCTACCACTGTGATTCTCCCCACTCCATCAGTCAACTATCAAAGGAAATTAGCATGGAAAGCATTGCTTAGATTTTTTTTAAAAATTCATTATGCACCTGAAATATTTATTAAAGGTGATTGAACATTTTAAATAAGACATGAACTGTAAAGAACTGTCATAGCAACCTCTTTCAGATTTCAAATCTCCAAAGGAAGGCAGAATGATCAAGCATTTCTTGCATTCTCGAAGCAAGAAAAGCATGGGGTGTGTGGAATCTCTCTCTCTCTTGTGAGTGGCCAAAAAGAAGAATTCAGATCAATAAATAGGTCCAATATCAACCCTAAAGATCCCCATCATTTGCAATGGAGTACCAGAGTCCTCTTTTCTGTGCTGCAAACGCAAAGGAGGTGCTTTCAACGCTGACACCCAACATCTACACATTGCAATGTGAGGAGAAACAACTCGGGCGCAAAACAAGGCCCGCAAGTCACCACTTGGGAATATCCAGAAGCTCAGCGTGCAAAAACACTCCGCATTCCAGAAGGTGGAGGTTCCTCTCCTTTCCAAGACTCTGTTCTGAAACCGTAACAGTCTCCATAAAGATGCACTTGCCCCACCTGGGTGCTCAGTTGCTGTTCCTTTGTGGGATGGGGAGATTTTCATGAAGGTACTTCATACTTCCTTGCTCAGAGAAATCGGAAACAATGTGATTCTCCCCTCTTAGCAGCCACTTTGTGGTCAACAGCCCCTCAATTCCAACTGGCCCACGGGCATGGATGCGTGATGTACTGATGCCAACCTCAGCCCCTGTGTGCAGAGAATAGAACAACTGGGTTGAAGAGGGCAGGAAGGAAATTCTCCAGCCTAATGGCACAAGTCAAGTTGACCACACCTCGTTCACCCATATTTCAAGATCCCCCCCAACTTTCATCCTTCTTGCACTGCATTTGAGCTCTGGAGCTGCCAATTTGCTCCTTCACCTTCATGAGGTTTAGACAACTAAGGATTTGCGGTTTCATCTTCTGGTGCAGCCCCACAATGAATGCTTGAAGGAAAGCAGCTAATTCCTCAGTGCCCACCAAGTAATTTATCTTAAGGGTTTTTTCTCGCAGAATTGCCACATTGTGCGGGACTTAATGCAGAGTTTGCTCACAGACCTGCGCTTTACCCATATGCAAATATATATGTTGCCATAGATTACTCCAAGCGGCAGTCACTCGTTCGTCACTGACTGCCTCAGCTGAATCTCTCCTACAGTACATCTCTAATAATAATAATAATAATAAAATTATAACATGTCCATCTGACTGGGTTGCGCCAGCCACTTTAGGTAGTTTCCAACATAATATCTAAACATCAAGCATTATAAATTTTCTGATACAGGGCTGCCTTCAGATGTGTTCTAAAAGTCAGATCGTTATTTATCTCCTTGGCATCTGTTGGCAGGGAGTTCCACAGGGCAGGTGCCACCACTGAGAAGGCCCTTTACCTGGTTCCCTGTAAGTTCACTTCTTGCAGTGAGGAAACTGCCAGAAGGCCCTCGGAGCTGGACCTCAGTGTCTGGGCTGAACAATGGGGGTGGAGAAGCTCCTTAAGGTAAACTGGGCTGAGATCGTTTAGGGCTTTAAAGGTCAGCATCAACACTCTGAATTGTGCTCAGAAACGTCCTTTGAATTAGGCCAGTCTTCCCCAATTCTGGGTTCCCAGATGTTGTTGGACTACAACTCCCATCATGCCTGACCAAGGGTCATGCTGGCTGGGAATGATGGAGACTGTAGTCCAACAACATCTGGAGATCCAAGGTTGGAGAAGGCCATTCTCTACATTGTCATAAATGCTCTTGTTTATGGTAGCCTCTACCAGCAACTCTCCCTTTGAGATGGCCTGGATCTCTCTAATTCTAAAATACTCCAAAGCTTTAAAAAGAAGTTCCAAGTAAATCTCCTTAAATATTCTTAACTTTAAAGGTGACCATGTGTCCTCCTTGAACACTCTCAACCTCACGCAAAATGTGTAACTTGGCCACCAGCGGCACAGGGCACCCATCGTGCTCCCTTACCTAGCCCAAAGCGATAGCCATCCGAGAAGCGGGTGCTGGCGTTCCAGAACACACAGGCACTGTCCAGGTGCTGGAGGAAGAACTCTGCTGTTTTCTCTGGGGGTGACAAAAGGATTTTTTTAAACACAACTGCTTTACAATAGAACTGTGCCAAATGTGGGCTGAAACAGAATGGTCACTTGTTTAGTCAAGGCCTTTTAGAATTTTTTTTTTTATACCACTGCTGCCTTTTATTATATTTAAAATGCTTGTTGATGCTTTGTTGTTAACCAGTCTGTGTTGCAAAGGTGGTCAGGATAGAAGCTTGAGTATGAATAAATTTTATATTATGTGTCTTTGCAAGGGACACTTGCAACAAACGAAGCTGCTGTGCGGAATGCTCCTGCTCAAGGTTCCAGCCAGCCAGTCATGGCTTGTTGCAGGATATTCCATCCCATTTTCCCACTGCTTTTCTCATGTTCAGTCCTCATTGGAGCTTTTGCTCCCTTCCTCCTGGTTGGTCCTGTTTTGACTACTTAAGACGGGCACTCAGATGAGAGGCAGGACTGAGATTTGGATATGCTTTGCGGTTCAGACTGTGGGAAGTCGTAAAATCAAAATTACAATTTGGAAGACAATTTGATTTTTTTTATCTTAGTTTTTTATTATTGGATTATGATTTGATATGTTAATTGGTTGTTTTTTATTGGAAAATTAAACGCTCTAACAAAAAAAAAAAAGAGAGAAAAAGACGGGCACTCAGAAAATGAGCTTGCCATTCATTTATATTGTTCTTCTTCTCCGTAGAAAAGTAAATGTTAACAGCAGGGAGCTGAACACTCAACAAGAACAAGCAGTTTTAGAAATGAGGGAACAAGATACCAGCAAAATTTGCAATGTTACTTTTAGAGAGTGCTTTTTTTCTTAAAAAATGTTTAGGGGTACTCTCATTTTGACTCAAGAAAACCACCCTTTTATAGTTCAAATCGGGAAAAATAAATACAGTATATGGACAAAAGTACAAAGATTCACAAAATGTTTAGGGGCATGCGTCCCCCCAGAAAAAAGCACTGCTTTTAGAACATGGAAGTTGTTGCAGTTTCTTGAATGTTGATGGAACCCGAACAGCAATTTGGACATAGCCAGTGGGATTTGTGACTCAGCCCTCCCCCCAGTCCCAAAATATCCACTACTGGAGGCAGTATGCCTCTGTATACCAGATGGTGGGTATCACAAGTGCTATTACACTGATGTCCTGCTTGCAGGCTTTCTACAGGCATATGGTTGGCTACTGTGAGAACAGGATGCTGGACTAGATGGGCCTTTGGACTGATACAGTGTGACTCCTTATGTTCTTAGTGTGTGCTCCTCTTGCACTGTTCTGGTAACTCCAGACACACAACAGAAACCCAGGCCACAGCTCCTCCCCACACCTGCAGCAGTGCCTGGGAAGGGCAATACAGGCAGGGGAAGGAGATGTGGCTTGGACTCCTCCAATGTGGTCCAGATCACCAGATGTTTGTTCCTAGAGCAGCAAAGGAAGAGACACACATTGTGGAGGGTGCCAGGCCCTAGAAAGGTAACTTCAGAAAAAAGCCCCTCAGAGTTCCAACTGAGGCAATCCTGGAGCCCCCAAATGCAGAAATGCAGAAAGAAAGGAATGTAAATGCACACAAGACATTAGACTGGCCACCAACCATTCTCTGTGATGATTACATCTGTGTGGGAGCTCCCATATTTGTGGATGTGTTCAATAGCATCCTGTGCGCTGTCCACCACTTCAATGCAGCACTCCAGGTCCCCATATTCCGTGCGGAGTGATTTCACCTCCGAGGGGCTGAATGTCAGGTAGGAGGCAAACTTGGGGCCAGCGTGAACCTTCACCTGATGGAAGAACAAAACGTTTTCACTCACATTCCTCCTCCAAGCTTCTATGCAAAGAGGGAAGCCAAACAATGCGCAGACGGGCCATTGCTCAGTGATAAGCTCGCACACTGTTGCCCACATGAAGGATCCCCGGCCCAAGCCCTGGGATCTCCAGGAAAAAGGCCTCTTGTCTGAAACTCCAGAGAGCTGTTGATATTCAGAGTACAGTCAATACAGAGCTAGACAATCGGCGTAAGGGAGTTTCCTATGTCCCTTCCTTTGTACTTTTGAAGGAAATTATCTTCCATTCTCTAGCACTTTCGTCACAGTAGCCTACTGCCAGTCCCATCCTGTTTTATGGGCTTGGTGGCTGAATCTCATTCAATCCTGTTGTTCAAAGCTCTCAGGCTTCAAGTTAGTGGAGAAAGCACGTTCACAAGCCAACCCCAAGTCCTCCTTCAAGAATGCCCAACGCAGCAACTGACCTCTCACTATCTTTTAAGTTCTGCCCATCCCTACTACAGAAGAACAGCAAGCAGAAGATTCCAATCTCCAAGAAGCTTGGACTAAGATAACTTCAACAGGAACCTGCTTTCCATATATGCTTGTCTTCTATGGCTTTTCAGCCTAGGCAGAGGTGCAGCGCAGATGCCTTCCAGGACCTTGGCACCAAGATGCATAATTAGAAACGTGGCTCAAAGTGCAATGTATGCTCAGGACAAGCCACACACTACTATAAAAACAAGGCTGCTACATAAATAAATCTGTATCATGCTGCAACTGGAGCAGACCAACACTCCTCAAGGTTTACATCTGCAGCATCCATTCTTAGCTGGCATCTCACTGAGCAGAAACTCGTGGCAGCCACTCTCTCACGTTCAGCCTGTTCCAGCCGTCTTTACTTACCTGTTCCACTCGCAACATGTCAATGATCTGGTCAAAGATGGGAGTTCTCAGCAAGTCCCGGTGTATTAAGAGAGTCTCGAGCGCATTGCAGGCTGCAGGATATTCACACTTCGAGTCTCTCACTGGATGAAGGACAAACTGTTGGTTACAAAGGTGCTGCACAGATATTGGGCATGCAGGATCTATACTGGGGTTTTGTTTTTTACTAGAATCCACCAACCATAGCCAATTGCTTAGGGAGGGGAGCTAGTCATCTATTGCACCCCATGAACTGGGATTGCCTGTGGACAAAGGTACAAATATACATCCAAGTTACTAAAGATCAGGGATTCTAACAGCCTAGTTTAGGAAGCAAAACTCTTTTCTTGCTACTTATGCTAAAAGAATTAGGAGTCAGAAACTGCCATTACCCTACTGAAAATTATTCTCTGATCTACCAGTAGATCCCAATCTGACTTCCGTCCCTCCCCCTGCTGTAGAGCATCTGAAATAAATAGGTTAAGGAGGAGCATGTTGATTATCTCTGCCCTCTCATACCGATTACTTAGCCCAAACCCTTTTAAGAAGAAGAAAAATCTCTGTCCTCTCATCTCACCTATTCTGGTGACCTTCTCCACACTGGCCTCCAAGTCCACATACACGTGACAAATTCCTTCACTGTGGCCCATCACTGGGATTCCTCTAGCAGATTTCTGGATATCCCGAACCAACTGAGACGAGCCACGGGGGATGATCAAATCTATCAGCTTGTCTAAACGGCAAAGGTCTTCCACCTCCTCCCTGGTATTCACCTGTAAAGACCACGCCAGGAGTTATAGAGGTTGCCCATGGAAGAATAAACACAGTATGGGACAAAACAGAGAATACATACCCAACAGTAGGGAAACTGCCCAGCTATTTGGGCACAATTGATTGTGTGTGTGTGTGTGTGTGTGTGTGTGTACACAACAGAAAATAAGTAGCTTGTCAAAGCACCTGGACAGAAGGTAACAAGTCCCAAAGCAGCACAGTAACATTCATGGGGCGATCGCCTGGAAATAGCTCTGAATGGATCACAATTCCAAATTACAGACATTTCCAGGATCCCTGCCCAGTCCCAAAGAACTGCCTGCCATGTGTGAACTCAAAAAATAAAATATTTGTTTTAGGTACTCAACACAAAGAATCACCAACCAACCTGAAGCAAGATTTAAGCAGCCTAACACATTTCAATTAAAAATGCATCTTCCTCTTTTCATAAAAGGGGGGGGGGATACTTTAATGAAATTCTTTCTGCCAAGGTTCTCTTTCAGGCACCATTAACCGTTATTTCTTTTTAAATCAGAATATGTGGAACTTTAATTTTTTTCATTCAGTAATATATCAGGTTCTGACCCCCCTTTGACGCTGCCCTCCCATCCTGTGTTTTGTCACCACGGTGCTGCCCCCTCCCCGCTTTCTGCTCATAGGCACTTACCAGCTGCACCGCGTCCTTCACCCCATGGATGGAAAGGGCTTCTTGAGTCAGATGGTGAAGGATTTGGTTGCTGTGCGATGCCTCTTTCCCTCCTTTCAGCAGTAAGCCATTTCCACTGGCAATGGCCAGAGCAGATACCTGCCAGAAAGAAGGGAGTGCGAGGAAGACAAGCATGAAAGAACACATTTATAGCCATAGCAGCACCTAACAATTATAATGTATTGTGAGAGTGCTGTGAACCATTTCTGATTTAACAATAATAAATGTAAAAAGGTAAAGATACCCCTGCCCATACGGGCCAGTCGTGACCGACTCTAGGGTTGTGCGCTCATCTCGCTCAAGAGGCCGGGAGCCGGCGCCGTCCACAGACACTTCTGGGTCACGTGGCCAGCGTGACGAAGCTGCTCTGGCGAGCCAGCACCAGTGCCGCACACGGAAACGCCGTTTACCTTCCTGCTATAAAGCGGTACCTATTTATCTACTTGCACTTAGGGGTGCTTTTGAACTGCTAGGTGGGCAGGAGCTGGGACCGAGCAACGGGAGCGCACCCCGCCGTGGGGATTCAAACCGCCGACCTTATGATCAGCAAGTCCTAGGCACTGAGGTTTTACCCACAGCGCCACCCGCGTTATAATAATAAATGTACAGTGCCATATTTCATAGGCAGCCAATGTTGTGTCCTACACTGCTCAACTACAATAACCATCAGGCCCAGTCAGCATAGCCAATGCTCAGGGATGATGGGAGTTGCAGTCCAACAACACCCAGAGGACAATGCAGTGGCTACTCTTACTTATACCTCGTATTTTGAATCTTCATTCCCCTCGTCCCTTTCTTCCTCTCCTCACCACCATTCCCTCACATTTTGACAATATAAAACACTGAATGGGTTATGGTCCCATCAAGCTCAGATCTGTCACTTTGCTGTATTTCAATAGTAATGCTTCCAAGGTTGCAATGCTGCGTGTTTTTCTGCTAAAGCTTTGTTTTTGGAAGGTCGTAATTAATGGTGGGTATGCAATATATCTGGCTGGGAAGCAGAGGAGTTGCTATGACTATGTCCCTTTGGAACTCCTGATCAAACTTCAAGGAAAGATGCATAGCTCCAGAGGCTACTCAGGCTGCGCAACTTTTTAAAAGGACCCAATGGAGGACACTATACAAAATAAAGGACAAACTATCCAGCCGGCTACAACACATTCACATCCTAACCACAACACACAAACCTCAATTGGCAACACTTTCAGTACTAATTATTTCCCTCCCCGGGGGAGCAAGGTGGGGAAATCCACAATCGGAGACCTTCACAGCTCATAGCAAGTTATATTTGTTTTCTTTCTCAGGTGACTTCTTCACACACCTGGGGGAGACAATCGGGCCGGGATTCAAAAATCACTAATAAGACCCCAATAGGCACAGTCACTTGCTCCAGCTCCAAATCCTTCGCTACACGTGTTCTTCGAAGGACACGGCCAACACTATCTTGTGACGATGCTGCAATCTGTCGCAGCCCAATGGCCAGACTATTCAGCTTGGAGGTTGACAGGCTGAGTCTCTTCAACAAAGGAAGGGCCAGTCTTCCTGAAATGGAAGCAGAAGCCAACAAGTCAGACTTCATTTAATGAATGATTAGAATGAAGCAACAGAAATGAAGACTTCAATCTGAACACTGAGTCAGCAGATGGAAATAAAAACTTAATTTGAAAAAAATCAATACAAAGGTGACAATGTTCAGTACAATCAAAGAACTTACCACATTATCCTTTCCTGCAATCTGTGTTTCGGCTGGTCTAATGAAACACATGAATGGCTTTATGTAGAAAAAAAGATCCCTGGGTTTGCATCCATGGAGAAGTCATAGGCTTTTATGGAATAGGAAAAGCCTTTGTGACTTTGTTGCAAGACCTTCACCTGGTTCCTTTAGA
Organism: Podarcis raffonei; assembly: GCF_027172205.1. Classification (NCBI taxonomy): domain Eukaryota; kingdom Metazoa; phylum Chordata; class Lepidosauria; order Squamata; family Lacertidae; genus Podarcis; species Podarcis raffonei. Next base: position 60,681,905 of record NC_070606.1, on the reverse strand, counting down.
CAACTGTGAAACTAGGCTGTCTAAAGATTTTGGCTAGAAAGATTTCCTTTCTGTTTTGAAGCTGAAGTAACCCTTTGGGTAGCATGAACAACAAAGGTGCTCAGGTGAAACAAAAACAAAGTCTCAATGTTAAAGGAACATTTGGCCAAAGGCTTTCTAAGATTTCTTCATCTTATCTTTGTAGTCTGTTGAAGTAATAAATGGCAGCCTCAGACATCTCCAGCATCACCCGCTTGGCCTGATGAGAAATTGTTCTCACCACATACCCAACACGGACTCCACCTGCCTTACCTTTATGCTCAGCTTCTTCCAAATCTTTTTTGTTGGCCTGAAGAATCTCTTCTCGCTGGTCTGTCAGAAGGTCAGCAAGATGATAGATGATCTCTGCTCTCTGTAGTAAAATAGACAGGGAACCACCATCAGGCATTTGATTGTGACCAGCTCTCTGGTCACCATATTGACATAGGAGATGTTGTTAGCTCCTTCAAACCCACAGCCCAATCTCTCACTGAGTTGCGAGGCTCTTTAGTTTATCTCCAAGACTGCTCATCTATTCTTCAGTCAAGCTGCTGGATAGGTATCCTTGCCAGTTCAGTTTGCAACTCAATTTATTCCCCCTGGAGCACCTGCTCTACAAAAACTAACCTCCCCTCCCTTCTCCCCACATCCTAACCATGGTAGAAGGTGCCACATGCTCCAAGTGGACTTCAGGTTTCAAAGCCTAGATCCTGCTGCGTGAGCTATGACGTAGATCAGCCTTCCTGATGTTTTGGACTATAACTCCCATAATCCCTGACCATTGGGCCATGCTAACTGGGACTGATGGAGTTGGGAGTCCAAAATATCTGCAACTTGGGGGAAGATTAATCTAGGCTATGAAGATCCCACGGAACATGCTTCATGAATAAGGCATGCACAACTCTCAGCCTGTACTACTCTTGTGGTCCCTTCCAATTCTATGATTCTAAGCCAAACAAGATTCCAAGAGCCACATTATCATGACCCACTAGGAGCTTGACAATCACAGTTTTGAAGTCCAAGGCAGGCAAAAAAGCAGGAATTTTATTGAGCTCCTGACGGCCAGAGGGATGAATTTAGCTCAGCAGGTCTTAAAAAATAGCAGGCCTGTTATATAGTATATGTACTCTTTGACACAGATGTTTCATGACTGTGTCAAATTGCATGCTTGCAGAAGTGAAACTCAATGTACTCGATCAGTCTTAATAATAGTAAATAAAGCTTGATTTTGAAAACAACTAGTGCAGATTTCCAAAGTATCCTTTCTACCTATTATATGGGAAAACTTGAACCTTCAACATTTGTGCAAGCTGTTCATCTCAGTCGGGGGCTATTGCCTTTTTTTGCATTTACTACAAATGCCCTGTATGTGCTCTCAAGGCTGTAATATACATTATGTGACTGACTGGGCTGGTTACCTGTTCAGGCTGAAGTGCTGCCAAACTCCTGCCTCCTGTTCGAGCCATTTCAGCCTGCTGTTCCACAGTTGGGCCTTTAAAAAATAAAAAAGCAAAGGGTGGTTACATACTAACTCTCATCACGCTAATTCTGGCCACCACATACTCAATACAGAATATTTAGAAGAGTTTATTTTTGCTTCTCCCACTCTTGAATCAAAACATGGCTGAACACACCACCCCACAAGTCCAGAGAAAAGGGTGCACATTGGAGAAGCAACATTTACACCCTAAATGTTTAGCAGGACAACCCCTAAAGTGGCCTTAAATACCCTTCTGTCTCATACAATAAAAGCATAAATAGTTTCATCCTCACAGTTCTTTTGTGGTTTTTATTCTACAGCTGAAGTAACCAGCTGCCTCCAGCCTCCCCAAAATTCTGCACCATGAGTGTCATTCTTTGTTCCCCACAAATTATGGACCTGACCATGCTAACCTACCTGCAGGCTTCACCTCTGAAAAAAACGTGCCCACTTTCTTCCCTTCCACAATGTCTGTGATGACATGGCCAGAGATCTTGGGATGAGTTCCATTGGCAATCACTACCGAGGTACCTCCCTGGAGAGCCCAGAGGGCAGCTTTCACCTGCAAATGAAGAATATTTTTAAATGCATGTTTTCAAACAAAAGAGCATTGTTGTTTGCTGTAATTTCTGGTAGGAGTGTAAAAACTCTTTTGAGGATCAACACTTTTTCAAGACATAAAAAACAGAGGTAACTTTCCCCATTAGCCAGGAATGGGGAATCTGTGATCTTCCAGATGTTGTTGGACTCTAACCCCCAACAGCATCACTAATGGTCAGGGATGATGGGAGTTGTAGTCTGGAGGGCCACAAGTTTCTTCTTACTGCCATAAGCAGCTCGTAGTTTATCTCACAGGCATGGCATAGGATGCAACAGAAAAGTGTTTTTATAAAATAATTCAAGAAAATTAAGATGTTATAAAGGCTAAGCAGGGTCTTAAAATATTGCAAAGTGCCCTCCTATTTTCCCCAGTAAATGGACACAAAGACAGCGGACTGGTGAGGAGCTTGACCAACCTTGGCTTCCATGCCTCCCATTCCCACCCGAGATTTGGTTCCAAAAGTCACAGACTGCTGATCTCCAGGATAAAATATGTCGATGAGCTTTGCGTCATCTGAGCCTGGGGGGCTATCAAAGAGTCCTGAAATGGAACAGTGGAAATGAGCTACATACCTTTAATATCATTATGGTTGAAAAACAATGCACATAAATTTGTAAAATAAATCTTTGACCTCTACCATTCAGACAAGAAAAGAAAAAAGACTGAGGTAACTGGATCCTCTGAACCATAGGGACTACATTGCTAGTATCGAGTCATCCAGTTGGACCGTAAGCTATCACACTAAGGGATAGCCAGAGTCAGAATTTAGAAGCAAAAGGCAGAATATGATACCTCAGGTCAAGTGATCTGGGAAGAGGTGAATCCATTTCTAAGCTCTAAGAAATTGTCAGCAGTCCCGACACATAATGTATACTCTGCTCCTCTGTTTCTAACCAGCATGAATAAAGCAATGACTAATCCCTTCTCCTTTAAAAGCGTGCACTGTGAATATTGCAGTGTTCTGGCTGACTACAATGAGCCTCACAGTCAATTCCCTAAATTTCCTCTTCCTGAACCGCAGCGCTGAAAAGGATCACAAAGCTGCATTGGCCATTTAGCCAGAAACAGAACAACTCTCGTACCCTCAACATCTGAAAGAACAATCAGCAGGTCGGTCTTCATTTCCACAGCCAGACGGGCTGCTAAGCTGTCGTTGTCCTTCACACTAATTACCTGGAACACACATTGTAAAAGTCAGCAATACTAGCCAGGCGAGAGCTAACCCAATGCCCAAGCAATTCATAGAAAAGCAAAGCAACAGGAGATGGTTAGGAGTCGTACTACCAGCCTCGAGTCAACAGCTAGCCTCGCAAGCAACACCAAATAGCCAGATCTACTACATCTACAAGCAGCAAGTCACCTTGGAGAATCCAGAGCGTTATGACGTTAGCGTGCACTACAGCCCGGAGTCAGCGTGTTAGCGGGTCCACGAGCGAGCGAGCAACCACCACCCACTGCAATGCGCTACCCACGTTTACCCCCTGAAGATCACTGTTTGGCTCTGGGGGAGGAACCACAGCATCGTTGGTGTTGATTATGGGGACAATGTTCATCCGCAACAGTTCGTGCAGTGTCCCGTTTAAATTCCGACGCTTCTGCTCGTCGTGGAAATCCAAGTTGGTGACTAGAATCTGGAAGGAAGAAAAGAACTGCTCTGACAAAAATTATCCACTATCAGTTTCGGCATGAAGAGGGCCGCCAAGCGTGCAAGTTACAAACGAACTAGCTAAATTCTTACAACAAAGGAAATGGAAGTTCTGTTAAGTCAAAGCAAACAAAGCGAGGGGTCGATGTACAAACCACTTCAGATGTAAAAGGTCGGCTAGCCTGTTGTGAAGTCTGAAATGCAATTATCATGGCCTTATTGGGGGGAGGAAAGGGGGAGTATTAAGTTGGGCAAAGCAAAGGAAGGGATGGAGGGGTATGGTGTTGGCATGTACTGAACTGGGGGCCGCTAGCGTTGGAATAGGCTTCCTGGCAAATAGCATGAAAGAGAGTCTTCTTCCAGGAGTCAAGAGAGAACTTGCATGGTGCCCAAGGCAGCTGATACACTCTGAGGAGGAGTGTGTACAAAGTTCCCTACCTGGGCTGCACAGATGCTGTACTGTGTGAACATGGCCTCATAGAGAGCCATCAGCCCGCTCTGACCGGCAGCTGCACAGGCTCGAGCCTCCAGCACGGGAATCGCCTGCAAAGATTAGAGAAGAAGTCAGCCAGGAACAGTGGTTTCTGCACCACCACCGAAAAACCCAGGTCGCTCTCCCACTTGCTTACCATGTCCTTGAGCTGGTTCTGCCCTGAGTGGAGAGCCTGCCTCACACTCTGAGAGAGCAAGATCTCGTGACGCAGCCGCTGCTTCCCAAAGGCCACAGCCCCGCTGGTGACGATCATCATCTCCCGGCCCTGGTTTTGCAACATGGAGACCTGCAGGCCCGAGAGAAACAACTCTTAGTCAAATTTAAAGCCATCTTACCTTGCTTCCAATTTTTAGACGCTGTTGCGATCATTCTGTAGGGAAACATTTCTCCAAAGCAGTAAGAATGTAAGCTTTCTTGGGTTTATATAATGTTGCCTAGCACACAGGGTAACTGGGAGGGAAAAGGCCAACTCAGAAACAATCCATACTCTTTGGAATATGTTGGGGAAATAAATATAACCACGCCTTCTCCCTATAACACCCTAGGTTTATTATCAGTTTCATGAATATGGCACTCCTGCCTCAACATGACTGCAGCAACACCTCGGAGGGAGATGTTTTGGGAGATGCATTAGTACTCTGTTACATCTTTAAAATGAGGATTATTTATTCTCCTTATGTTACTTCCACACTTTGGGGGTTGCCATCATTGCAAGATAACATAGGCAGATCCTGAGATACCGTTAGTCTTGGTGGGAGTCTCAAAAGCATTGCCTTTTAATGTTAATATTTTAATATTAATCATGTGTTTTAATATCAAACCATATTTCTGCCCCTCTGCACTCTACTGGTCATTACATTTAAGCCCTGCCTTCAACTGTTATCTGTGTATTCAAATATTCCTCTAATCCAGTGGTTCCCAATTAGCTAAGTAATGCAGATCCCCTGTTTTTCAAAAGGCAAGCCTTGGACATCCCTACTTTTGGAAATAATAATAATAATTTTATTATTTATACCCCACCCATCTGGCTAGGTTTCTCCAGCAACTCTGGGTGCTTGTTTTTATTATGTGAATGGTGCCACCATACCCTCCAACATGCCCCAGGGCCAAAATATGTCTTCTGGGCCGCACTCCTGTGTGAGTCATGTGACCTGCGTGAGTCATGTGACCATGTGAGGGCATGGTGCCGAAAAGCAGGGTGTTCTGGTCAGTTGTTGGGTATGTGCCACGGACCCCCTTAGTGTGTGTGGGGGGGTTTACCACTGCTCTAATAATCCAGCCTTCTTCAGCTGATCTAAGGGTAGCGTACAACGCAAGCAAATATCCAAATTAAAACAATAAAAACAGGAAGCAAAAGAGCAGGAAACGGCAATCTTTGAAACACAGTGTGGGCTGCACATTTCTAGCAACAACCAGGATTAACTAAAAGCTAATGGCCTACCAGTGCCTGGGTATTCCAACATAAAGTGGAGACAACTTTAACCACTGAGGTGCCTGGCAGGGTTTGGTAAGGAGAACAAGCAGCCAAATGCCCACAGTGCCTCCCGGCCTGCTTACCTGCTCAACAATGGATGCCAGTCGCCCCAAGGCTAAGCCACATTCGTCTCCTCGAGTCACAACAGCGCTCCCCAGCTTCACCACAATCCTCTTGGCATGCTTCAGCTCGCTGCGGTGAGCAAAGGACTTGCCATGGGTTCGGCTGAGGGGCACCGTGATGAACGGGATGTTACTCCAGCCCCGAGCAGACTCATTCCTCAACACCAGGTTAGGAGCCAGTAGACCTATGGTTAAAACACACAGCAAAGGCATTAGAGGCAAGTAAATTGAACCAAAATCCCACCCCCCCCTTTTCCAGGTCCCAGGTCTGGAGAGAGTGGGGGAGTCTGAACATATCACCTGCCTCTACCTAGTGTCCAGCTTTTAAATGAGTGAGGAAAAAACATTAGCCCAAGGAACACCTTTGCAGAGCAAAATAAGTATTCCAAGTACCACTTGACCAACTGACCAGAATATTCTGAAGTCATACTCTTGTCTCTTGGTCTCCTGGCAGTTATGTTGATACTTTAAATACCACGACCCACAGGAGACCCAACAAAAATCAAAGGGAGTGGGTCACCTTGTCATATCTCTGCCAACTGTGGCATCAGTCAGTGTTAAAGGCAAATATAATTTCCTCTACTCCGCATAACCTAAAGCTTGCATCTTGCATGCCTTATTATTATTATTATTATTATTATCCTGCCTTTTTGCCCTGACAGAACTCAAGGCAGCTTAGATACAATGATACACTTGGATACACTAAAAACATAGGAAAAAACACCATTAAAACACAATTTAACATTTATAGAATCAAAACTAGCTACATATATTTTTAGCAGTGGTATGCTTGTTTAGTTTTTTGTTTTTTTACCAGTTTATTAAAACAAAACCTTCACACTCCCTGTTGTTTATAATTGCCAGCTAACAAGCATGGTCTACATCACCACCTAGAGGTAAGGCCCTCGTTTCCCCCTTACATACATTCTTCATTTAGCTCCCCATTTGTGTTTATGCAACATGATACTGACAGACAAATAAGGAAATGGAACTACTAACTTTATGGAAGCCATGTCCTTTTCCTTTAGGCTGAACGTCAGCCAAGACAGCTAAAGGCTTGAAGAAACTATATTTCTGCAGCAATGCTTCAACCAGCCAGTAGGGGGCAGAGTAACACAATACATTGCCAAAGCCATGCTGCTCACATTTTAGCAGTACAGTAGTAAGAATCAGGACACCTAGGTCTGGAATTTTAATTGCTGAGAAATTCCCAATTCTGCAGTATTAACAGAAAGGCCTCTACCCACAGTTGCCTCCTCCTTTTTTCTAATTAATTTTTATTGATTTTCTTTTCTCATAACAATATCTATAATCATTACATAACATTCACATTTCAGTTTCCCCCTTCCCTGTTGACCTCCCTCAACTTCCATCCCTGGTTTATTACGTCTCACGTTGCATTCTGCTGTTTATATATACTTTATATTGTCACACTGTTAAATTTCTTGTTTTATTGTAAATAAAATTGTAAATGTTTATTTAAAATGTGCCAATGAGTCTATGGGGTTATTTTTGTTTCTGCAAATATAATGTAAAAGGTTCCCATTCTTTTTCAAAGTCACTATTGTCCTTTTCACGCAATTTGTCTGTTAACTTTGCCAGCTCTGCATAGTTCATCAACTTTTCTTGCAATTGTTCCTTTTATGGTATTTCTCCAGTCTTCCAGTTCTGTGCTCTCAGAATTCTTGCTGCTGTTGTAAAGGTAAAGGTAAAGGGACCCCTGACCATTAGGTCCAGGCGTGGACGACTCTGGGGTTGCGGCGCTCATCTCGCTTTATTGGCCGAGGGAGTTGGCGTACAGGTCATGTGGCCAGCATGGCTAAGCCGCTTCTGGTGAACCAGAGCAGTGCACGGAAACGCCGTTTACCTTCCCGCCGGAACGGTACCTATTTATCTACTTGCACTTTGACGTGCTTTCGAACTGCTAGGTTGGCCGGAGCAGGGACCGGAGCTCACCCCATCGCAGGGATTCGAACTGCCGACCTTCTGATCGGTAAGCCCTAGGCTCTGTGCTGCTGTAGCGTATATAAACAATGTTCATTTTCTTTCGGCAGCTGTCCTAAAATTCCTATCAAAAAAGCTTCTGGTTTCTTTAACTAATGTCATTATAACATTTTTTTCAGTTCATTGTATATCAGCCCACAGTTGCCCCCCTCTGATACATACAAGGGTGAGAGCCCGCCACGTCAGTCTGCCGCCAGAATTGTCCTGAAGAACGCAAGGAAGGCAGAAGAGCAGCTCGGCACAGCATCTTGATGGAATCAACAGGGCCTGCAAGAGAACAAGGAAGCCTACATGATTCTCCATTATTCCTGTGTCCCAGGCAGTCTCCCCATGGCAAGTTGCAAGACAGCCCTGCAGCAAAGTTTAATATGTGAGAAGTGGCTCATCACTGCCACCCAGGATTTCCCTCCAGTGTTTCAGTGGAAGATTTGGGAGAAAGGTGAAAAATCTATTATGCATTGTTTTTCTTTTACAGAATGATGTGGAATGCTTTTTAAAAATAATGTTGCAGTCAGTTATGCTATTACAAAAACTCATAGAGTTAAGATTCAATGGTAGTATTGTTACTTGCAGTATTAAACAAGCAACATTCTTCAGATCTTTACACTGGGAGTGCATTTTCCAAGTGGCAGAATACAAAGCATCTTCTCCATGTATCGGGTTCAGACTATGAGTCTGCTAAACATATTGCTCCTTTGAGAAACAACAATGTACAATCCAGCCCCTGATTCTTCACTTGACTCAAATTCCTCCTAAATCAAGTTTAAAGGTACACAAATACAACCAAGGACCACCGGACTAACATGAGAGGGCAGCAAGAATTTGCTTCTTTTCGCTCTTGCACACCTTCCATTTTCTGGTTACAGATAGGTAGCCGTGTTGGTCTGCCATAGTCAAAACAAAAAAAATTTTTTCCTTCCAGTAGCACCTTAAAGACCAACTAAGTTAGTTTTTGGTATGAGCTTTCGTGTATCTGAAGAAGTGTGCATGCACACGAAAGCTCATACCAAGAACTAACTTAGTTGGTCTTTAAGGTGCTACTGGAAGGAATTTTTTTTTTTTGTTCTTCCATTTTCTGAAGGCCATGAAACTCAGTGCAAAAGAAGCTATGGATTAGGCAGATGCTCGTTAGAGAAATAAACTTGAAATGCAATCAGTTTAAGAATGGAGGTTAAACAAAAAACAACAACAGAAATATGGGTACAGGATAGCCAATTTTCTTTACAATTACTGTGAAGCTTGCTTCTGAGTGCACATGTATATGTAGCCGGCTCCTAATTAAATGTACACAAGATAGCAACCTTATGATATATGACTATCCAAATTTATTGCTGGTCTTTATTTTAGGTATTTTCTAAGCCCTTTCTCTTAAAAATATTATTTGTTCCCGCTTCTGCAGTATAATACCAAGGCTAAGACCAGATAATAAATCTTTATTATAAAGCAGATAGTTTCACATGTTCAATTTACTTTTAATTTCTGGCAAAAACTAAGATATACCTAGGTTAGCGTGGAACAACTTGCAGCTCCAACACTGGATACATTTGTAACTATTGTTTGAATAAAACCAAGACCTTTAAAACTCGCAAATGTAGCACCAACTGTACAATTTCAGGTGTTCAGTTACACACTATATATTTCATGTTCTTGAAATAGTTAAGTAAGTTCGAATTTGGTAAGAAAGTATTACAGTACAGTATTACAGTCCCCCCCCCCCAAAATTGCATGCATGCATACATACGGTACATACACACCAGGAAAAGTGAGAAAACTTTGGCTCCCCTCCCAGCACCACTACCAAGGCCTTCCAGCATTCAGCCAGAGAACCTGCCTGTCTAACAGGGACTACACAATCTGCCAGAGATAGACACCTGGTACTGTGGGTTCAATTTCAAACCTGCTTCAGGCAGGAATCCAATCCTTCCTGAAACTGTTGCTGCTCCATTTGCACTGGAAGAAGGGAAGATGAAAACAGCAATTCCAAAGACCCCATCCCATTCTCATTTTGACAAGAGCAATAGCAAAAAGAGGATTTCCATGTTTCTCACCCAAGCATTTCAGATCAAGAGAGTCTGGAAGCCCTTGCAGAAAAGCACTCTGATAGAAGCGCTAAGACAAGGGATAGCATCACACGATGACTCAGTGATGCTACAAGCCTCCGTTTTTGCCTTCAGCTCCCTAGCACTGGATTAGAGAAAGGAGACATATGCAGCCTGGATCCAAGTACTGTCTTTCTGAAAGCATCGATTCCAGGTGCAGAAAAGTCCCAATGTCAAGTAAGGGCCTGTTCCTGCTCTTCAAGAAGAAAAGCTGGAGGCAGAGATGTGGGCGGGGGGGGGAGGGAAACCTCAGATAGAAGGAACTGCAGAAGTGTCCAGAGTCAAGAGAGTTAATTCCTGAAAATGCAGCTGAAGCCAATTACGACTCCCTGGCAGCCGCCAATCCCTGAGCTGCTGCCTGGATGAGCCACATCAGCTCCAACAGAAAGACGGGAGAGCCCTGGAAGGAGCTGATGCAACCTGACTCCCAGCAGTCAAGGCATCACCTCCTCACACCCTACAGCTCAGCGGCTGATGAAAAAGTTCCACGTTGCAGCACAAAATCCAAGTTGAAGGCTGAAATGTCAACAAGTGTTCTAGATCTCCAGTGCAGACCAGATCTGACAGCCAGTAATCAGGCTCTCTCTGCCTCTTCAAAACACACACACACACACAGATTCACAGGTGTCTTCTCTCTAAGCACTTTCAACTCTGCTAAAGATGTGAAAATTGCATGCATGTTTCAAATGTGAACTACCTCTTTGCAAATATGGAAACCAGACCCTGCTTCCATGCATTTTAAAGGGGGGAAAAACATGCAGCAAAAATTTCATACCCAATATCTTACGATAAGTGTCCCAAAGCAGATTTGGTCATACCACATGCAAGGAAGGGTGACCTGGATGGAGATATTCCTTGCGCTGGTAATTATCCAGGAAGGTGAGGGAACCAGCTCTAGGAAAGTGCTGCCATAGGGACTCCAGCAACCCAGATTGAGGGCTGTCCCGTATCTTGTTAAAGCAACACCTTATGCACACCTACTCAAAAGCTAAGCCCCGTTGTGTCCAATGGAAGTTACTGCTAAGTATGTCTATATAGCTCGACAGCCTTAAGAAGCATATTATCTTTATGTCAGCCTTGACCTCAGACGTAAAACTCACCATCTAATACAGCCATGCAAAAGTGGGGTTGACATACACCTTAAGGTTTATAGGGATGCCCTGCCCTATCTCCGCCATCATTCCCCTTCATATTCCATCTCTTTCATCCCCTAGAGCTCAGGGGAAGAGATGGTGCCTGGCGTACGCTTCAGCTTTAATTTCCATTTCGACACACCATTTTCTTGCTCATCGATTATAGTGCCGCCCATGTGTCCTTTCTCCAAGAGTTCCAGTGCAACCACATGCCTCGCTTTTCCACCACATAGCAGCACCATCAAATTTAAAGGACAACTTCTGTATTGCTCCTGCCCAAGAGATGGGATACGGCCTGTGTGCTTCTGCTGGCCACTGAAGTAGCGAGAAGCATAACAATCTGGCTCTACCTAGCAAAAGAAACTCAACTTGTTGTCATCATGGGCAAAAGCATGTCAGATCTCAGCAATTCACAGAGATGTGGGAGAATGAACTGCATCTCTGGACTCTTCTATGGGTTACAGATTCTAATCCTTGTCTCTTCCCAGTTATGTTCATGTACCGTAAAGAAAACCACTCAGAACCTAAGAGTTTCAAAATACTCTGCTTTGAGACATATGGTTTCACATGACTGCTGAAACTTTCTGTCCAGGACTGCGGTCGCTGAGCAGAACCAGGAAGAAGAAGAGGGCAGCCAGCCAAAAAAGCAGCAAATGGTTGCTAGGGGAATGCAGCATGCATAGAAACAAGGCTGAGGTCAGGAGCTCATTGATGACCCCTCAACACACCACTTTTTCCATGTGGATATAATCTCTGTAAAGGAAGTGTGTGTTCTGCAATGTACAAATTGCTGATTTTGTTGTCAGATTTACCAGAATCAGCCAGCTAATGCATGTGACAGCAGTTCAGTCCATGTAGTTAGCAAGCAGGAATAAAAGGATAAGAAAGGACTGAATTATGGGATAGCACTGGCCCTCCAGTAAGGCCCAAGTGAGGAAGAAGGGAAGGGGCAAAAGTACCAGTTCCTTAGCTAGAGTTCTAAGGAGTGCTCTGTGCAGGAACAGAACCTGCATGTCGGACTGCAGAGGGAGTATGAAGAAGAGGGGCTGGCAAATGGGGACTGTGCATGCTTGGATGGGGATCTAGGGGCAGCCTTCCCCAGTCTGGTGCTCTCCAGATATTTTGGAGAACTTCCATCAGGCCTAGTTAGAATGGCCATGCTGGCTGGGGTTCATGGGAATTGTAGTTCAACACATCTGGAGGGCACCAGGCTGAGGAAGGCTCGTCTGGGGTACAGGTAAAGGTAAAGTGACCCCTGACCATTAGGTCCAGTCGTGGCCGACTCTGGGGTTGCGGCGCTCATCTCGCTTTATTGGCCAAGGGAGCCGGCATACAGCTTCCGGGTCATGTGGCCAGCATGACTAAGCCGCTTCTGGTGAACCAGAGGAGCACACGGAAACGCCGTTTACCTTCCCGCCGGAGCGGTACCTATTTATCTACTTGCACTTTGACATGCTTTCAAACTGCTAGGTTGGCAGGAGCAGGGACCGAGCAACGGGAGCTCACCCCGTTGCGGGTATTCGAACCGCCGACCTTATGATCGGCAAGTCCTAGGCTCTGTGGTTTAACCCACAGTGCCACCTATGAAATAGCTTTTTCTTCTTCTTTTGGTCACAAGTTATCTTGTACTGACAATTCCCCCCTGTCCCCATATTAAAGCCTCCTTAGGAAATTACCTACAAGGGGTCAGTTCAATATTTAACTATGGACTGAAGGCCGTTTTCTGATTACTCCTCAGTACATAGCTACATGTAAATCTGATTCCTTAGAGGTGAATTCCCAAGGAAACTTCGCAAGAGGAGCATGACCAGAAAAGGTTGCCATGTGATGACTTCCCCCCCCTAAGCAACTTGTGTAGGTTTAACCTAACAGCTGGACTCTGTTGGAGGAATATGGGGGAAGATTTTTGTTCATCCTTTTTCCGTCCAGTCCATCCTTTAATTCTCCTACTCTTTGTCAGCATATGCACTTTCTCTGCCAGCTATTAATATGCAGAAGTTTGAAGAAAAGAAAAAAACTTTTCCACACTTTGCACAAATAGGAGGCTTCACCATCACAGGGTGTAGCAATAACAAGGTTGCCTTTAAAAAAAAGAAAGAACTAGGTATCAGAGAATTACATTTCATTCAGGATCTGAAGCAAATCATGCGACCTTAGAAAGCTCAGTAAAATATTATGCATATACCACTGGCATTAGTTGGAGACAGGATTCTGCACTGCATTCTCTATTAGCATGAACCAGTAAACCTTGTTTCGATATAGTACGTCCCTGTTTTTATTTCCAACCACTCAGCAGAAGTGAGCCTTAAGTTAGGGGTGGGGAATCTTTTAAGTCAAAGGCCACAATCCCCCAGGGGCAAATGTTTGGCTAAAGCCAAAAGCAGGTATGGCCAATTCCAAACATGGGTGGAGCCAAAGCCAGAAGTAGCTTTAGATCACCAATATACCTTCCTGCAAGATGGAAGTTATTCCAGGGAGGGGTAAAATTAAAAAACTCTCCTGGTGCTACAAGGGCAGAAGATGGCAACTCGCAATCTAATGGTATGGCAAGCTAAGGACAAATTTCAATGGCATAAAGTTGTCTCTGAGTATAATATTCTGGACAAACCTTGCTCTTAGAAGGTAATACCTTTGCTAATAGTTTCGCTAACCTTCGCTAACCTTTCCATGGTTACCTTTGATCCCTCAAGTAATGCCACATGTCTCTGTGTACCCGCTTGCACCCCAGAGAGGTCACTTCAGTGCTGCCAACACAGCAAAAACAATGTAGGAGGCAGCCGTTACAAGTTACTGGTCTCTGCAGCCACAACAGGCACTGTGATTCTCCAGCAGTCTGACTTCACCCCCAGAGGCACACTCCATTGTCTCTAGAGGCAGACGGATGCCAACACCAGCAACTCCAAGTGCAGCTATGTCTGCAAGCTTTAGAAGAAACTTTGTGTGAAGTCACAAAGCACAACCCAAGAATAGAAAGTTCATGACTGGAAACGCACTTGTGTCTTGCTTCAGTCCCAAAGTCCTACAACACTTGCTACTTTATGCAGGGCAATATAGTTGTAACAATAAACTATCTTTACAGGAGCAAGCTTCAGACTTGTCTGCTTCCACACACTCCTCTCCTCCTCTGGCATGGCCACAAGGAGAAGCTCTTGCTTCCATTTTTACTAATGGCAATCTCCACCCTCCGAGTTCCAGTCCTCAAAGCTACAACTCGCTGCCTTCAAAAAAACAGTAATTTCATGGTGGATGAACTATAGCTTTCAGAACATATTGTTTATTAAACCAAACCAACAACACATAACAAGTGAATGTTCATAGGCTAAAAAGAATATACATTAGAATGCTTGTTAACTCCAGCCGTAGGTTTTCTGCTGAAATACTTACAAAATACAGAATTGTATCCACCTCAGTTTACTACTTTATTTTCAAGCTATACTGTGTGAAAAAAGCACATGGAGGTATTCAGGTATATGCATCCATTAGCTAAAAGTGCTTAATATAAATAAGAAGGGGAGAAATATCATGTCAAGACTTACCCATTCAGTTCTGGTTAGACTTACCGTAATTTCACTCTTAAATCCTGAAAGCTTCCCTTGGGAAAACTTGTTTAGAGCATAACAAGTTACTGCAAATCCAGCTTGTCTAGTCTGGCAATCTGCAGTGGCCCAACCAAGCTCAACATTTCAGAGGAAAACTACTGCTCCCCCCTCACCCCACTAATTATATAGAGATCCAATCAAGCAGTTCTAAACAAGGGGAAAATTCCGGTTCAAAGGCTAGAGCTAACAAAGGCACCAAAATAAGATTTAATCTCTGCCGTTGGAAAAATTGGCTGTTTAGAAGATGCTAGAAAGACCTGGAAAAGAAAAAAGTTCCTTCTGTTGCACCACTATTATTAATCATTGCATTTAGAAGGAGAAACAAAGAGGTTTTGAAACAGTTACCGGTAAATCCCCCTCTTCCAAAAGTTCACACACTTAATTTTACTGGGTTTTTTACTGTTTTGCTTCTGTGTATTTAGCACACTAAACAAAATGAAACGCTAAGATCCTGACCAAAATTGGACGCGCATATTTTATTTATTTTTCCTGTTTAAGCTAGCCAGATATTATTAGTTTAATTTAAACTGGTTTCCTAGGATCTAACCCTGCTTTTCATGCTGAAGAACCCCTATTTCTAGAAGTTTCCAAGCAACCATAATCTTAAACTGAGGAGCTTGCCAACTGAACATAAGAACTTAAGAGCTTTGCTGGATCATGCCAAAGCCCCATCTAGTTCCAGCAGACATGCAGTTCTTTCAGTGGCCAACCAGACACCTCCGGGAAGCCCAAAAGCAGAACCTGAGCACAACTGCACTCTCCCCATCTGCAATTCCCAGCAACTTCATGCTTCTTAATTGTGCATGAAAGCTTGTATTACAGTACATACAGCATTGCATTTAACAGCTTGCCTGGTACAAGTGCATAAGCAGCCTGGCGTGTGTGTGTGGGGGGGGGGGAATTGCTCCATTTCTCCTCTGCTAGCCACAGAGGAAGGAAAGTCTAGCAAGTGGGCTAGCAGAGGAGGTATAGAGTGATCCACCCCTTTTGGCAGCAGCCAGTTGAGAGGGGGATCTTGTCTGAACACCCAGGACCTCCAGCCACACTGCCCGGGCTTGTGCCCCATTAAGGTCACTTTGGTGTTGCTAATGCAGCAAAAAAACCTTTTCTTACTAGCCTAAGAGGAGGGAGCGCAGCCAGCATGGAAATGCAGGCTACTTATTCTTGCAAACTAGTCATTTTTGTAGGCTTACTTACAAGACTCACAGATCTGTTCCTATTCAAGGTACCACAAAACTCACTTTTGCTATAACAGACTATGCAACTGCACCTCTAGAAATGATCTCCACATCTGTCTCTACTCACTTTTACAGTTTCCACTGAGCCTTTTTTCCTATATCCTATAATAAAAGTGGCCCAAGTTGGAAAAGAGGACCTCAGGAATGGATTTGAGGTTTTGTTTTCATAAAAGGCCTATATTCCTTTCCATACAAGGTGGTGTTTACAAGAGTCTTTCTACATATAGCAAGTTTTGTCAGTGAGACTTTAAGCTTGCATTACCTCCTTAAGAGTGTCCCCCCTGAACTCCCAACTTCTAGGCAGAATCAATTCCAGCTGATGTCCCAAATTCAATGCCTTGATTCATGCAATCTGCAAACACATAGCTTTTCCTCTCCAGCACCCAGGAGGGGGGAAAAACCCAGAGGGGAAAAAAACCACATTTTTTTCTCCTACCCATTGTTAAATAGTGACCTCTTGCCCCTCTAATCCAAAAGGCAACATGATCTATAAAGATAGAGACAGAGGAGTTGAGAGTAGCACAGAGGAAAGGGTTACAGAGACAGATCTGTGCTTTAGAAAGGTTTTAGTAACCAGCAGCAGAGCAGGGTTTGTGCAACTCATCAAAGTGAAAAGAACAGAGAAAGAATACATAATTTTAAAAGCAATCTTGCCCAGAGATTGGCTGACTGACAGCTTGGTTGTTTAAAAAAATGAAAAGGAACAAAAGAAAGAAAGAAGTTCAAGCAACATCACAACTCCAAAGAAAAGTGGGAGAAATCTTACCCTTTAAAATACCCCTCTATAAGGTGAGAACTCAGCCTCATCCAAAGGTAGGATGCAGGTGTAACAACTGCACCCGCATTTATAAACACAAGAAGAGGGCATCAGGGTTAACACAAGTATTTATGGCAAGCCTGATTGATAAACATTTTGCATCCAGAATGAGACTTTGCCCTTCACTTTATAGTAATTTTGAAGTCTGCCCTCTCACAAGGAACTTATCTCAACTTTCCTAAAACGCAAAATAGCCTTTATCATGCAGGAAAGAGACATAAAAGCAGGGGTTGCGATGGGATGTAAACTGCTCTCGCAGAAGCTGTGTTGCGCCTGCCTTTTCTTTCTTTTAATCCTAAAAAGCATTATTCTGCACACACTTTTCTCAAAACACTGCAAGTCAGACGGCACTGCTAGACGCTTGGTGGCCTTGATCGTAAGATCAATCAGCTTCAGCCTAGATATATGCCAACAAATGATTTTAGGTCTGTGCGTGACACTTCACACAAGGTGGGCGCAGCACCAAGGATGCTGGGCATGATGCAAGAGGCACCGTATATGTCATCACTCTCAACAAATGACCCAAGACAGCAGCAGCCGATGGCCGGACTCTTAGAAAGGCTCTGCTGTATATTCAGCCCTCTTACGTCATATACAAAGACAATTTCCTTTATTTAAATGCCCTGCTTTCATGCCCACAACCACCAGCAAGGGTTCAGCACCCCCGCCCCTAACCTGCCAATGGAAGCGTGGGGGGACGGGGCACAAATATATCTCTTTCCCACTTGGATCGCCCAGGGGGTTAAAAATGTGGGAGTGGGAATGGAGACCCTGCCCTCCCTCCAGGATGGATGGCAACCGGGTGCGTCAGATCTCAGCCGGGTACATGATCAGAGCCCGACTCGCTCTCAGTGGAGGATGGGGAGACCGGGGCGATCCTGAATCCCTCCTTTGGGAGCAGGGTCCCCATCCCCAGTTCCGCCCCCTACGAGCTCTCGCAATGGGGAGAGAGAGAAGGGATCGCCGGCCCGCTCCCCCCAGGCTGCGCCCCCCTCCTCCGGCATCACTTACAAACTCTCCGGACGAGGAGCGGAGCGGAGCGCACCCCGGACTCCCCCCAACACCGATCCGGCCGGCAGGAGCGATGTCAGCAAAGGCACTTCCGGCCAGGGACTCCGCCCCCTCCTTCCCCACCCATCCCCACTGCTTGCCTCGTGGCACCTGCCTCCCCTTAACGTGGGTGGGCTCCTTCCGCCCGACCCCCCATCTGATTGCAAAGATCTTCAGATTTATTTATTTATTTGGCCGTGCAAAAATAAAATAAAATATGAGGCGTTGGGAGAGTTCCTCCTGCGAAGAGGAGCTGGCCTTCTCTTGCGGAAGAGGAATTGTTCTTGAAAGGATGCGCCGGGTGATGGCAGGGTCTAGGACCGCCCACCCCCACCAAGGCAGTTTTCTGCCTGGGGAAGAGCGGAGCCTGCCTGTCAAGCTGCATCACTGACCAAGGCCTGCCAGGCTGTTTGGGAACCTGAGGCAGAGAATGGCATCAGCAGCTCCCTCCCTCTGGCAGGAAAATATGCCAGCAACAAATGAAATAATTTAGCAACCTTGCCCTAATTGCTAAAGGCCTGGAAGGGCCCAAAGGAGTTGCTTCTGTTTAAATGTACATTGTCCCGGCTTACCACCCTTGCCTGGGTTGTCTTTGACAGCTCTGTGAGGCATATCCTTATTACTGTGCAGACTTAAGCATGTTTGCTCAAGTAATCCCACAATTCAGTCAGATCTGCTTCCCTAACAGGATTGTAGGGATTGTAGCTTTATACCCATTTTACAGGTGGTGGACATACATAACTGAGGCAAAGGAAAAGTGGTTTTCATAGGCTACTCCATGGGTCCATCGTGGGCAGGAATTGCCCAACTAGATTGCACTGCTGTTTCTGCTCTTAAAGAAAATATAAACCTTGTAAACCGTCTGGGCCTCGGGGCAAACTAAAGGCTGGCATGTGGGCACAAAATTTCAAGACAGCAACGGAACTGTGCAGTTGACAATCCATGTGCATCAGAATGCTAAAAGTTGGCAGAGTGATTTATAGTGGCTTACTTTAAATGACAATAGATTCCAGTTTTAGAATTACAAACTTAAGAGCAGCATTACTTAGGGAGCATATGGGCCTTATATATCTGAAACCTATTTTGGAATGTGGTCAGTTAAGAGAGAAAAGATGCTCTCAGCCTCCCCCTGCCACTTTATATGTTGCTTCATATTGATTTTTCAGAGTTTTAGTTATCATTCTCCATCCCATGTTTATGTTAGAAATGTATGCATTTTGTTTTGGGCATTCATTCAGAAAGTAGATTTTTGGCTTGTTGCTATGGCTCCCCTTAGTACAACACAGAATAGCAGACAAAATATAATTTTAGTCTGTAAAATCCAAGTGCGTATCCTTGCTCCATTATAGATCTTATTGGGTGACATTGTGCAGACTGCCCTACCTCAAATAGGTTATAATTTGTAACATTTGTTCACTTTTTAAAAGCGGGATAAAAATGTAAGTTTACAATGTTAAGACATGTTGTAACCCACCTTGAGATAGGAAAGAAAAGGAGTTACTAATTTACAACTTGCACAAAAAAGTCCTGAAAGTCAAGAGGCCACTTCCTTTGCTTTTCAACCTTTCCACTGGAAGTGTCTTGCTGGGAGAAATGGGGCAAAGCAGAGATTAAGAACTTTGTCCTGTCCCTCTTTGCTCAGCACACAAGGAACTTGCAGCAGAATTTACTCTCACAAGGACAAATGCAATATCTGTCTCTCTCCCAAACTGGAACTTTCTGCTTCAAAACAAATGAAGGGACAGTCCCTTTCAAGCGTTTGGAAGTATATGGTATGCACTGGTATCCGACTCAGTTCAGCTGCCATACTCCCCCCAAGTGAGAAGACAGAGTGACAATTTGGACCTATACACTTGACTTTAAGCAGATATTATCGTATTGTAACATTGTCATATATTGTTCTATCAGAACAGGGTTTTAAAAAAATAAATAAAAAGAAACAAGTCAAAACAAAAGAGTCCAGGCTTCTTTCTGGAGACACTGAGGGGCAGGTCAGGAAACAGCTTGTTCCTAAGAGTTGGCCTCATGCTTAAACACCTAAAGTCAACAAAGCTGGACTTTGTTATTGCATGCTCTGTGAAGCCAAAGCCCAGACGGGCAAAATGCACTATACAGCTGGGACTCACACAGGAATCATGTGCTCCTTACAATCAGCACTCAGATATGGGTACTGCGCAGCCAAGCCTCTAAAACACAAACCATAAAACTAAGATGCATGGAACAGCATATAGCCAGGGCTGCTATCCTAAGCACAGTCACTTGTAGGCATTCTCTCACTTCTGACTAAACATGGTCAAGAAAGTATAGCACGTGGCCTAAATGTTCCTTAAAGGCCACTTCTAGGAATATATGTGCCAATGACTGCTGAAAGTGAATTAAGGAGACAGAATGGGTTCTTATGGTTTGCCAAGACTTTATGAGACTTCCGTAGGAGTGTGAACGTTCTTTAAGCATCTACCTCTCACTGTGCGAATATGGGTCTGCACAATGGTGTGACTTTATGCTAAATAGGGGGACACTGACACCCTCCTACTAGAAACTACCTTTTGATAAGGGAGAAAAACACGGGGGAGGAATCTGCTCCTACAAAGAACATCTCACCCACAGAAACCCCACCTGCACTGAAGTTATTTATGAAGTAGACTGCCCACAGAATTGAAATTAGCCTGCTTTTAAAAGAAAAATAAGTGGAATCACACATAAGGTGGCTGCAGTGGAACGGGTATAGTGTTCTTTTTTATTTAAATTAAATACAATGTTTACAAAAGAAACACAAAGTAAGAAACAAACAAGTCATTCACATCAGCACCAACTGGTCAAGTCAGCCTAAATCCAGAATCCGGTTCCAATCACACACACACACGTTTCTATTTCTGCAACACTGGATCTCTGTAGCTAACAGTTATCCACCTTCCCCATGTACGCAGTACCTAAGACAGTTACCAGCCAGTTTGCTATGGTTGGTACAGGTACAGATGGAGAAAAGTCAATTTCTGCAGATATCTAAAGGTTCATAATAAAAATTGAGTTTGTCCTATACTTTTTATCCACC
Organism: Podarcis raffonei; assembly: GCF_027172205.1. Classification (NCBI taxonomy): domain Eukaryota; kingdom Metazoa; phylum Chordata; class Lepidosauria; order Squamata; family Lacertidae; genus Podarcis; species Podarcis raffonei. The sequence continues at coordinate 60,661,080 of NC_070606.1, read as the reverse complement.
AGGAAATGTAATAGTTTTTAAAAAACTTAAAATACTGTCAATATTAGATTTTTCCTTTTAAAACTTTTTAAAAATACTCCTCCAGCATAAATTTCATCTGATTTAAAAATTGTCAATCTCATGTTCCCACTTTGTTAGAACAAAGTTTGTTAAATCTTTGAAGGAAATAATTCTTCATTCCTTATTATCCTCCAATGCTGAAATTTTTATTTACAGTATCTTCATCTTTCTTTTGGGAAGCTCAGAGCAGCTTACACAAGTCCTTCAGAGAACCTTGCCTCCAAGTGAGCCCCACTTAGCATCATATACTCTTCAGCCATTCTCTGAACCAAAGTATGCTGAGGGACGATCACACATGAGAAAAAGCAGCTGAGATACACTTAGTAGGACTTTGCAGATAAAACCCTTAACACCTTTACAAGGTACTACTACTTACTACTTTTCAGATGAAGAAATCCAAAAGTAGGGGTGGAATTTGATCTGAGGTGCAGTCTGCACCCTTATTTGTGGAATGTTCAGTGACATTTCAGTGGAAAAAGAACTATAGAGTTGGAAGGGACCCCAATCTCCTCAATGCAGCATCCCAACTAAAGCATACATGACAGACAGCTCTCTAACTTCTGCTTTAAAAACCCCAAGGAAGCAGAGTCCACCATCTCTCGTGGAAGTCTGTTCCACTGTCGAATAAGTCTTACTATCAGAAAGTTCTTCCTGATGTTTAGTCAGAACCTTTCCTGTAATTTGAATTTATTGGTTCGGGTCCTAGACTCCAGAGCAGGAGAAAACAAGTTTGCTCCATCTTCCATGTTATAGCCCTTTAGATAATTGAAGATTGCTGTATCTCAGTCTCAGGAGACAAAACCTATAATTTCTTGCTACCCACACAAGCAGCCCAAGAAACACATTTTCACAGTGCTCATTTTTTGCCAGAACCCCAGGTGACATGAGGACGGACAAGCAAGGAACTGGGCCAAGGCATTATCACATGTGATTTCATATCACACTCCAACTGGAAAGCTGTAAATTACTAGTCCTCCTACTTGGACTTTGAGGCTAATTTTTCCTAAAGTGTCCTTATTTTTGAGTTGACAGGGTAGGGTCACTTTCTGCCTACCTCAAGATTCAAGGCAACTCTGAAACCATAGGCTTGAAGGTCGCTCTTCAACTGATCATAGTGGACATATTTTGAGCAACAAAAGTTGAGATAGTTGGATTCTTTGGTATGAGACATATTATAAAGATATAGTATGTCATTTTGCTCCATTTCCCATTAGCAATGCCTCTCACTAAGCTTTTACTGTCTCATTAGGGATACAAAAGTAGACGGCTACCTGAAATTAGAAGACTTGAGATGTATACTGTAAAGGCAATACATTATCCCATGACAATGGGTCCCTCTACCTCTCATAGGCATCCTTTATTTAGGCTTTAATTTTACAACTATTGACCCTGAGAGTAAGAACCATTGAACTTCATGGGACTTACTTCTGAGCAGAAATGTATAAAAATTGCACTCACAGGGTGTTTTAAAAAAGAAAAGAAACAATATTATTGTTATTTGATAACAAATAGGTATTATACATTTTTCCAGATGCTGGAAGAAGCTATAATTCTATTGTATTGCAGGGAAATGCTAAAAAGCAACTATGTTAGAACAGGCCTACACCAATTACTTGGACATGAAAGGTATCATTACTGAAATCTGTTAAACAGCCCCATATGCTGTGAAGCAATAAAGCAGAACAGAAATTATACTTGTCCCACATCAGATGCAGACAGGCAGAGTAATTATAACAAGATGCCCCCACAAAATACTTAATTTTTTTATACACTGGCTTTGTTTATTAAGGCTGTTGGTTAAAGTGTAATATATTAGGGAAGAACTCTTCAGTAGGACATAAGTTGCAACACTCCTAAAATTAAAGCCCACTTCCCAAGCTCCCATAGTTAATAAACAAGTGTGCATAAGTTCTATAACATAAAAGGACATTTAGCATCAGTGCAGCTTTGTATCCTCTGCGATTGTGGAGAGATTTCTTTTTCAGTAATCGTGTCCCAATTTGACTCCTCTAGGAAAGCCAGTCATAGTTAGTATAAAGGTAAGAGACAGGTATTATCGAGGTGAGTCATGAAAGGCGTGATTGTTTTATCATGAAAAGAGGAATGATACTAGTTTTTAATGACAATCCATAAAGATAAAATAGTTTCATTTACAAAGTTGTGCGTTATCAAGTGTCCCAAGTTCCCCCCTAACAACAGACAAGGGAAAGCAGACTGAAAGCTATAGAACTTTCTACTTCTAGTGTTTTCTTCAAGAAATAATACGTCAGAGTTTGTGACTGAGAGCTTTTTCCTTGACTGAGATCTAAAGCAGCCTGAGATCGTCCTCAATCACTTCCACACTGGCAAGGGTTTTGGGGAACGTAAGGGGCTGCATAGAAGAGGCTCAAAAGCTTCAGAATGAGGAGGAAGAGTGCCCATGTCACTTTGGGTCCCAACTCTTTCTTCACTAGATTGATGGCCAGAGGTCTTGTGGAGTAAAGAAAGACATCCATAAAGAGGCATGGCAAGTCACGTATGGCACAACTGTTAGCACTTACCCTCATGAGCTGAATACCAAATTCATGTGTGGTATGTGCATTTGATCAGCTCATCATGGGCTGGTGAGTTTTCAACAGGTCACCACAAGTCCAGATAGTGATGTACAGAGGTTCCTAGACTTGACTACAAACATCGCAGTCATGTGACGCAGAGTTTCCACTCTATACCCTCCACTAGGAGGAGACTATTTCTTAAACACACTTTCCCCCAAGAGGGCAGCCATTCTGATTCAGTCACTTCATAGCAAGCAATGCTATGTAATACAGCAATGCCAATATGGCTCTTGAAGATCTTGTTCTTCTTATAAAAAAAGACGTTCATGAGACAAGTAATTTACAAAATGTTAATGTCACCAGCAGAGTACCAGGTAGGCTGCCTGAGCTGCTCCCAGCTCCACTCAATGCCACTTTAAAAGGGAAGAAGAAATCAAATGGAAGCTTCCAATAGGCTCTGGGCTGACCGCGGGGTGGCTCTGGCCATTTAGTAGCATCCGTGAAGGCAACTGTGGTTGTCAAAGGCAACATGTTCACCATGTTGCCAATGGACTGGAAGAAAAACAAAACTATCATTTTAGAATGTACAGAGCCTTGCTTGGTTCCTACCTCACAGCAAATTGTTCCACAGGCCTCTTACACTAGTCCATCGTAATTCAGAGCTGTTCCCTGAACATGAAAGGGAAGCCTGAGACATTTGTCTTGGGCTTGCGACATGACATGTTTGTCCTTGCTGTCTCTCAAAATAGGAGACTGGGACTACTCTACAGCAAATGGAACTGAAAAGAAAAGTGATATCCATTTCTATAGCTATTATTTCCCACTACCAGCTCCCCTTTCACCTTACCACTGACAGCTGCAAACCTGTTCTTTGTGATGCACGAACAGGCATAGAAGTGAAGAACACGGAGCCTAGAGACCATCCCCCAACCCAGTGGACCTCCTGACACACAGCTATTAAAATTATTCTATCACCTGTTTAGCCTCCTCCTTCTGGCTGTGGACAGGAGCTGGAGGCTACACCTGGCATCCCTTATGAGCTCTACAGTGGCAATAGGTGGTATTGCACTACACAGAGAACTAGTCTCTTGAGTTGCAGCTCTCTCTGTCAATGTAGCAGATTAATCCTATACAACTCCTATAGTCTTCCCTCACACTCCAGTGGACAGGAGCAGGCTTCTTCACTGATCTCCTAATATTTCCTAAAATTCTGGTTAAGTAGTATGAGTTCTTATTTGTTACAATCATTTTTACTTTAGCTTGGAAAACAGTTAATAAGTAATAGTGAAATACAGTGGTACCTTGCTTTTCAAACGCCTTGGTTCCCAAACTTCAAAAACCCGGAAGTAAGTGTTCTGGTTTTTGAATGTTTTTCGGAAGCCAAACATCCAATGCGGCTGTCGGCGATTGATTCCAGGGTGCCTGCACCAATCAGAAGCTGCGCCTTGGTTTTCAAACATTTCGGAAGGCAAACAGACTTCCGGAACAGATTAAGTTTGGCACTCTTGTTTTTACTATTTATTTTGCATTTTTGTTTTTGAGGCTTTTTCAGTTAATTTGTTTTTGTGGCTGTGTGGAACACAGTTCAGCTACTGATTGACTGATTGTGTGACTGCAGAAATGGATAAAAATCCTTCATCCAAACAATGACTATCATCAGTGCAGGTAACAATTTTTTTTAAAAAAAAAATTTTATCATCTACAATACTGTCCTTTTTATTTCATAGTACAGTATGTTGATTATTGCTTTCGTTTTATGGATCAATGGTCTTGTTAGATAGTAAAATTAATGTTAAATTGCTGCTTTAGGGGTTGTTTTTAAAAGTCTGGAATAGATTAATCTGTTTTGCATTACTTTCAATGGGAAAGCGTGCCTTGGTTTTGAATGCTTTGGTTTTGGAATGGACTTCCTGAACGGATTAAGTCTGTGAACCAAGGTACCACTGTAATTCATTGGGCTCGTTCAGATTTCTTGCCAAACTATGGTTCAGCGAGGGGTGGGTGACCTCCAGTCTGCAGGCCGAATGTGACCCACCAGGCCTCCTCATTCAGCCCACCAGGTCACTTCCCCCCAAACATTTCAGTCAGTAGAGCATGAGACTCTTAATCTCAGGGCCGTGAGTTTGAGCCCCATGTTGGGCAAGATTCCTGCACTGCAGAGAGTTGGACTAGATCAGGGGTTGTCAACCTGGTCCCTACTGCCCACTAGTGGGAGTTTCAGGATTCTAGGTAGGTGGGTGGTAGTGTAAGGTTACCAGATTTTTTTCAATGACTCCGGGGACACATTTCAACTTCCTACTCAGTAGATGGATTTTGTCAGGGGACTGATTTGTAAATCCAGGGACTGTCCCCAGGAAATGGGGACGTCTGGTAACCTTACAGTAGGGGGTTCTAGGGCACAAGCTGAATCCTCCCTCCATTGAGCACTGGTGGGTGGTAAGGAAATTTTACCACCAAGAAAGATGCATTAGTGGGCAGTAGGTATAAAAAGGCTGACTACCCCTGGACTAGATGATCCTTGTAGTCCTTTCCAACTCTACAATTCTATGAGCTACTAGTACAGCTGATCCCTGCAGAAAGCAGGACTGAACTACCCAACGCAGAAGTTGATGCATGGGGTATTCAATCCTGCTTGGTCACCCTCTTGCTTTAGGTGGTCCTGCCCAATTGTCAAAGTTGGGCTGCGGAGTGGGGAGGGAGAGAAAGATCTGGCCCCTGGTTTAGCCTTATGTGTACAAACAACATTAAGTCTTGGGCTCCCCTTTCTCCTCTGGCATGTGTCAGAGAAGATTATAGGAAGCATCTGCTTCTAGTTTTTAACTAAGCAAGTTCCTGAAATAGGGCAACTCTGGTGGGTTCAAACACTAGGTAGTGAACAAATCAGGATAATAAACCACTGTTTGATCCTAGCTTGTTGAACTACTCAGAGTTTAAACAAACCAGAATTCACTGAGTTAAGATGCAACAGTGAGCTCTGGTTAGTTTAAAACCGAATGTAGCTTTCAATCTTCTCTGATGCACAAAAAAGGTCAAATGTGCGAACTCACTATAGCTCATATACTTTGCATTACATTTGAAATGGTCCAAAGAAACAGAAAACAGCCCTAAGACATTATTTGTGACAGACCTTCAGAGATTTGCAGAGATAATGGTATCGTGCTCCCAATATTTGAGCTTGCGGATTAGACAGGAGGCCTATGTGGGCCCATATCACTTGGATCTTCAGGGAAGTGGGAACCATACAATGCCCATCCTAGAAAGAAAAGGGGGAAATTCTAAATTCAATAAGCGTACTCCCAAAGAGCTGTATTCCTGCTGAGTAATCAGCAGTGCAAAGGGGAAGGCTCAGAATTACTGCTAAATTTGTGCTCAAATACGGAGCAAAACATGATGGCTCTACTCTGCCTCCACAGTTGGAGGCAGTATGCTTCTGAACACCAGTTGCTGGAAACCACAGGAGAAGAGAGTGCCCTTGTGCTGGAATCCTGCTTGCATGTCCCAGGGAGGACCTTACGGTCTTCAAACAAAAACATCTTGGAGGTCCTGGGCCACAGGGAGCTTAGGCTGGCCTCAACCAGAGCCAGGGCTTTTTCGGCTGCGGCCCCAATCTGGTGGAACGCTCTGTCACAAGAGACTAGGGCCCTGCAGGACTTGACATCTTTCCGCAGGGCCTGCAAGACAGAGTTGTTCCACCAGGCCTTTGGCTAAGGCACAGTCTGACCCCCTCCTTTGGCAATCCTCACAGAACTCTAGCCCAATGGTTGCCATTAATTTGATTTTGAATTGATTTTAGAATGAATTGATTTTAGAATGCTGTGCTACTTTTATTGTTGTTACCTGCTCTGAGCCCGGCTTTGGATGGGGAGGGCGGGATATAAATAAAAATTTTATTATTATTATCTGATTGGCCACTGTAAGAACAGGATGCTGGACTAGATGGGTCATTGTCCTGATCTAACAGGCTCTTTTGTGTTCTTATGAAGAGAGTGACATCTCAGAGGTAGTCAGAATTGCATGGGGATGCAGAATATGATGTTTCTACAGCTACCTCTCCTTTCATTGGGAGGAACAAAAGGAGACAAAAGACTTATGGCCCAGTTGAAGGAAGTTCTATGTGAATACAGTAGGGACCTGTGAATGTGCCACTGGTCTTGGCAAAACACAATGTGCTCCAGCTTGACACGGTTAGAGGGAAGTTTCTTCTATAGGGTAGATGGTTGCCCTTTCATCCTTCAGGTGCTGTGGCAAAGCTTACAATAGGATGTCAGATACAAAGCTAGCTACTCTGTCTCTCTGCATATTACCTGTATTTTGCACCCCTGGGTGAAGATGTTGGTCCACTCTCCTGGACGGCTTGGGTCAGCATTGCCAGTTATGGCCAAACCGCCTAAGTTGTATGCTCCCTCAAAGGCTTGGTATAGTGTTTCTTGGAAATGGCTACAGTTTGCTTCCTCTAGCTTGAAGGGTACACTGGAAATCAGACAAAACAGGGAGCATCCATTGGTCTCATGTCAGTGAAACTTAACTACTATTCAGAAACACATTACCTTTACATTACTTCTCAGGAATTACTGAACTAGAACATGTCTAAATCAGTTCTTCAATGGAGGTACATTTGGTGAGAAGTTAAAATTATCCCTTGCCAAGTTTCTTAGTTTATGTGCTAAGCAGTGAACAGTCAGCTCTGATTTACAAAATTTGGCTGTCTATACAAGTCTGTACAAAGAGTGTAAACATTCAAGAGAATATGAGGAATATTACCTGAACTGGCAACTTGTCCTCACATTCTCTCTAAACTGTACTTTATACCTTTCAGTTGCTGAGCACTGACCATCAACTTGATTCCGTAAAATGGTTATCTGAGGAGAGAGGTGTCAGGAAACTAAACTAGAATACAATGGAAACCAGAGAAACTGTCTTCGGTCTTGTGGACAGAAAGCAACTCCAAGTGTGTACATATGTACACAACTCCAGTATGGTGTGTACATATGTACACAATCATTTGTTTACATTTTAACTCATTCTCAGGTTTGGAGATTATCAACTACTGATAAATAATCTGAAATATTTTAAGACAAATGGTTTTAATTTAATAAAATGCTAAATGATTACTATTTTAGCCTAAATGATGAAAAGGCAGCCAAACATGAACACCTCAACACTTTTGCCAATTCTCCAAAAAAAATATTTTTTCCCCAGTTGTGGGGCTGATTAAGTGCAGCACATGAACAGCAAAGAGAATGCATTCCCAGTTGTTCCGTCTTGGGTATTATAGTGGGACATATAAAATACCACCTCATCTCCAAGAACCATTCACAGGCTGTTTATAACCCATAATTGGCTCATGGCAACATCTTAACTGAACAGCTGGGCTCATCCACATGTTCTTTCTATTGGATCCAAAAACTTAGAAACAAAAGGATATTGCATAGACCTGAAAACAATTGAAAAGCCAGGTGCAGGAATAAACAAAGAAGTATATAATTGCATATACACATTATCACATCAGCCTACAGCTTTTTAAGAAAATCTGAGGCCAGCGGATCAAGTAATACATTGCAGATAGCTCTGCAGGATGCTCTCATTTGTAGTTAAAAGTGCGAGGTGGTTACTAATACCAAGAGCATTAATTCTGGGCCTTGGTTCTCACAGGGCATTCACATACGTATTAATATATGCAGTGATATGAAGAACGGTGGGTGAGGTCAAAATCCTCTATACAGTTCTACAATCATCTAAGACCTAAGGCTACACTCCTGATACTAGATCAAACACAGTGCCAGAAAGGATACATGCTGCTGGGTGCCATTATACAGAACTATCAGCGGTGCTCCTATAATATATCCAGGGTTCCCACTTCTCTGTTTGGTGAGAGAAGCGCTCCTGCTCTGCAAAAGACAAAATAAATTACATCAACCTTATTATACCATCATCTCTACATACTCTGAAATACAATAATTAGTAAGGGACAAAATTCAAACCTGGCCTAATGGTTAGGATTGACATGCCAAAGAAGTGGGAGCTGAGCCCACTCATGCCAGACGAAGGGGGCCTTGTTTTGTCGTTACACATACTAAAATCCTATAATAGTGCATTGAAGTACCATACATGAATCCACTGATCCAACACCGCAGTGATGGATTATAGATAATCTTGGGGCACTGTCAGACATGTGAATGAAATGGAAATAAAAAAAGAACACTGGCTAATACACCAGGCAGGAATCCTTGCATGATGCAGCTGCTCCCATGTGATGTTATAAGGCAACAAGAAATGTAAGCAGCAATTTGCAGGACAACAGTGGAAGCAGTTTTGCAGAGATTTGCAAGAAGTCTCTTCCCTAGTGAAAAGCAAGAGAAGAAATTATGTTGCCATCATGTTCTGCTTTAGTCATGATTACGTCAAAGTTAATAGATGAGCAACTTGTAGCATTATTTCCTTTTATATGTGTGTGTGATTTATAGAAAGGCTACATGTCTTTTAGACAAGGAATAAGTATGCGAAGTCAGCATCTGTGGAAGATCTTTCATTCTCTAAGCAATTGGAGAATTACTGACATAGGCAGAAGAGCAAAAGTGGCAAGGAAAGGCAAAGAATGAGGATGATTAGTTTGTGTTTGATGCAGAGGGAAAGAGAAGAGTATAGTTTGCCCAGAAATTCATACTCTTATCTCCTCTGCACTGTCTTCATGACTCTTATCAGTCACATGGACTCAGACTATGGGCATATCTACCACGGCACTCTACTCTCCAAAATAAAGTCACCAGGCAGACATAGCAATTTTTTTTTACCAGTATACACAAATAACTGGTATTACAGGAAGTGAGTTCATGAGACTAATACCATTGTAAGCAATTGGTTGCCTATTCATCTGCTTTACTCTATTGTTTATGTGATTGCTTCACAGGTACACAAAGTGAGAGACAAATTTAGCAGATGGAAGGAGAAAAAAACCAATTTAAATACTTTCTAGTCTGTTTACCACTCCATCATCACAGCTTGTGTAAGAGCTGATCAGAATCTAAGATTACAGGCAAAGCTAAAAGTGTACTAGACGAAGTGCACAGATTCTGTGCAGTTTGAATACTAAAAACTCAGAATCTTCTTAGAACTGCTGGTGTTAACCAACTAGACAAAAGAAGTTTCCAAAACATTGTACCCTTCCCCTTTCAATGCATGCAAGGCCTATCTCCATTTAGAAATGTTTGGCATGCCATTTCAAAGCACTGATAGCTTCCTTTCCCTAGCTCCAAAATTAATTTGCATCACTTTGATAAACAGGATGGAGACTTCTCCAACTTGCTGTCAGACCTAGAAAATGCTTCTTCAGTGCAGCAGCCTGAGACTTTGACAGCCTTGAGAAGAACCTAGACTTCTATGCCATCACAATTGTTTTGCAACACAAAATCAATCCTTTCTTTGATCGCATACGGCCAAGAAATAAATATGGAGCCACACTTGCAAGCCCGTTTTGTGTTTCAGAGTAGCCATCTCACTTCCACAACAGCACCACCATTGAGGCCCATGTCAGTAGAATACTGATTCTGGGTTCCATTCTCATTGAGCTCATAACACAGCAAAGGATCCAGCTGCACACAATGGCCCCAGCCCAACCCTTTCCCCCACAGTCCAAGAATGCATATAAGAACAAACACTGACCCCAAAATGAAGAGAAAAGCGCTGCTGCAGTGTGGCTCTTGGATTCCCAGATATACTGGCAACTTTGAACTGAACGGATACTTTCTGAATTCCATGAATCCCATTGAACTCCACCTCATAGCTCACCTAAAAGTATGACATACATGTCAGAGAGAGACAAGGTATGAATTTAGGCCTCCGGTCACCTCCCCACACCTCTACTAATAAGGACAGCACTTGAAGAACTAATGATACCTCAGAAACAACATTGTGGCACGTGCTACCACTTAGTGAAGGAGATGCAGGCTCTGAAACAGGGGTGATGTTGACCTGGAGACACGAAAGATATTTTCAGTTCTCATATCATATTTATCTTCACCCACATAATCTATCCACAGTCATCTTAGACTAGGGGCATTCGAAACTTCCAACCCACTTCACAAAAAATAATCCTCACAACTATTCTGCTACTTGCAGCGGGAAACTTAAGCATTCCCTTGAGACCATATACAAATAAACTAACATCTTTACAACACTCATTTCTTTGTGTATAGCTAGATCCACAATTCCCAGTCCATTTTCTAGACTATGTTTCAAAATTATCACTAGGCAAAAACAAACTAAAATCTCACCTGTATGGGTTGGAAAATAGTCATGTTGACTGGGACCTGAAAAATGAAAAGCCAGCTATACTTTAGTGTCTGCACAAGATAATGATTTACAAACCTTTGATCCCAATCTTACAGTCTTGTCTTCTTTGCAGTGTTCTTTTATCTACTGGGGATGAGGCATTATTTAGGAATAGGCAAGAAAAAGGTTTATTGATCCAAGAAATTTTGAACTCTGCTGGTTCTTCTTCAGGGAAATTCAGAGAACAGTAATTCAAAATTCAGATGTGCTACCTCATCTATTTTTTACCATAAGAAATAAAAAAGGTACCACATCTGAATTTCCCTGAAGTAGAGTTAAAAATGTGTTGGATCAATAACCTCTTTCTTCTAAATCCCATTGTTTTGCTTTTGTTTCCAGTTGCTTTTTTTTAAGGTGGGGGTTCTTATTTTTGCTAGACATTATTTAGGAAAAATCTCTTAATTTGTAGGCCCCAAATACTCTTTATGCCTGTAGTAGGCCAACAGAAATATCAATTGTTTCCCCAATATTTCAAGGTATTCAACAATAAAAAGAAATATTTTAAAACCTATTCTTCATTTGGCAAGGAAGCAGAAGACTCAAATGTGCTTAGGAAATGTGGAAACATACTTGAATTAGGAAAGATAACCAATACTATACCAAAATAGCAAAATAAAAAGAGTTACCTTCAGCACACTGAAGCCACGGTAGTATGAAGCTGCATCCAGTGCAGGGTCAGTGGTGCAGCTGCTTGTTAAGTCAGGAAGGATCCGAATGCAGCTTGTGTTTTTGCTCTCCAAGAAACCTAAGTAATTAACAAGTCACATAAGCAGGTAGGGACACGCAGTAAATGTCATCCTAATGCACAGGAATCCACAAATGCAGTCAACTGGGCAATCCAACCTGTAACATGCCATGGTGTGTGTATGTCTTAAATTCAGAACTCCCAACAGCCAGGCTTCAACATCTTATTACCTGGCTGTGCCACCAACACACTGTATTAACTGCAAGTCTGACAGACTGAGCACTGTACTTCCAAGGCATTGCCTGGGTTGCAGGGCCAAGCCTAGTTAAGTACTCAGTCAGTGGATCACAAGCACAAATTCCTGTCCACTGAGACCTATAAAGCCCTAGCCTAACCTGTTCATCAGCAACTCAGGCCAGAGCAACTTGCCTCAGCAAAGAAGACCTCAACTAGCTACACTTTTGCTGTATCCTGGTTTGGCCCACTGCCTGGGATTATGCTGCCAGACTTTGGCCCTTTAGTCACTGCCTCTGGAACCCATCTTGCCCATCTTAGACTGTACTACCTGCTTCTTTACCACAGGAGAGATAAGTATTTTAAATGCTGCTGGCAATACTGAAAGGCTCTTTCAAAATAATATTAAGTTGCATATTATATTGGAAAGCAGATCATATCACAGGTTGAAACAAAAATGTTGTTATGCACTGTGCACTCTATTGTTAACTCCCTCTCTACCACCACCACCCCACTTGTCTGGCAGCAAAAAATATAAAGGAACTCCTTTATATTTGCCATTGTACAGCAGGAAGCCAAAAAACTCATTAGCTGCTAAAAACAATTACTCAGCACTAAACTCCAACAAAGTTTGTGGAGCTCAACTAACAGATGTCAGGACTTTGCTGAAGTTCCCATGCTCACCAGCAGGATTCTCATCAATGCAAAGTTGGCTGGTTCCAATGCCCACTGGTTGTTTGAGTATACTTAATACAGATGATGCAGCAAAGTAAGTCTGTATAGGATCTCCCACCTGAAATGAAAACAGGGGGTGCTGTTCAACTAAGTTTCATTCAGAGTAGACCCACTGAAATGAATGAACCTAACTTAGAGTAGACCTACGGGCATTAATCAACATAACTAAGTAAAGCTTAGTTGACAAAGAAGTATTTTATTATTTATACCCCACCCATCTGGCTGGGTTGTCCCAGTCACTCTGTGCCGCTTACAACACATATAATAACAAAATGAAACATTTAAAACTACCTGAAATAATACCACCCAGAGCTGAAAAGGAATCACTCAGAGCAAAGCACACACAAGAGAGGTCCATAATCATCTATTCTACTGCATAAGGAAGAGTATTTAAATACAGTGGTACCTTGGGTTATAAACGCTTCGGGTTACAAACTCCGCTAACTCGGAAGCAGTTGCTCCAGGTTGCGAAATTTGCCCCAGGATGAGAACAGAAATTGTGCGGTGGCAGCATGGCAACAGTGGAAAGCCCCATTAGCTGAAGTGGTACCTCAGGTTAAGAACAGTTTCGGGTTAAGAACTGACCTCTGGAACAAATTAAGTTCATAACCCAAGGTACCACTGTAAACTTAGGAACACAGGAAGCTGCCTTATACTGAATGAGACATCTGGTCCAGCTAGTTCAGTATTGTCTATGTAGACAGTTTCAGGAAGGAGCCTCTCCCAGCCCTAACCGGATATGCTGAGAATTGAGCCTGGAACCTTCTTGTAAGTTTCTAGGAAGGCTGCATCCATAGAGGAAGTATGGAGATTGAAAAGGAAAACTTAACCCTGACCTCTTCTGTCTAGATATTCTGCCTAGATTTTCTAGAAGAAGCCTTCTCACCACGAAAACCTCAAGAGAAAATCCTTGATAACTAGAGGCTAACTCACCCGGTAAAAGGCAGATGGTGATGACAGAACTTGATCAGGCAAGTTGAAAGAAGACCCTCCATATTGCGCTGAAAGTGCTGGAAAGTTGACTTTTGTAACCACCTGTGGCTGCTGTAAATAGTTCAGCTTTGCTATATGTAGAATTGGGGGGGGGGCAGAAGGGATACATGCAACTGAAACATCACAGTGTTAAAATTAATTCTCATTCCTCTTTGCAAATCTGAACTCCTTTTAGAGGGAAAAATTTTATAAGGCAAGCTATAGGACTTTATGCTTGTTAAAAGTTTTTTTTCTCCACTCTCTGTTAGAGGGCACAAAAATACTGAATGACTGCAATCTCAACAAATGTCAGGATTAGAGGTTTTATTATCCTAGTACAATATTTTCTTGCTCTGCTACTACAAGATGCTCCCTTTTACACATTGCACTGGATGTACAATGCACAAACACTGGGGAGCTCTGCTCCTCAGAATAATGAAAAAAAATAATGCAAAAGGCTCTTGGGAAGTAGATAAATGAAGACAGCACCTTGTGTCACACTCCGTGGAACATCAAAGAGCGTACAAAATCGCAACTTTGATATTAGTAAGGGAATTGTAGACAGTTCAGAAACAAAGTGGGTAGAGTTGGCAACAGGATGTCACCAGCTTTTATGAAGCAAACCTCTTTCCTTGCTCTAAAAGGAAAATATATATAAATGAACAGTTCATTATCTGCCCTGTATAAATGCAAATTAGTTTGTACAATCTGCACTTCTATTTTTAAAATCAGCTTCAGAGAAGAACCTTGACCAAACAGAATAGCAACCTAGATACTGATCTATACTTACGATCATTTAGCTCCACACAGAACAGCAATACACATCCACCAGGACCAGGAAGGACATCAGTACGGTAAGGGGTGTTATTTTGGAAAATTGTGGATTTTTCCAAGCACACCTGACTCACAGCCCTAATAAGAAAACAAAAGCACACAAAACCACACCACAGGAGTGTTATTTAAGCAAACACAACTCAATAATATATTTCCTGAAGCACTTGCCTATTCTGTGATTGGGTGACCTAGCAATCTGTCACTCAAAACCACCCGAATATAAGACCCTGTGCATATTGATATGGTCCCTGCATTAGTTTGTCATCCATCATGTAACCAACTTGAGAGGCTAACAACATCAGAAGTCACCATAAGGGTAAATTTTACTATGTTAAGTTTGCCTAGTATAGGATTAGTTAGACCATTATTTTGCTTTAGTATTTTATTTTTGTTGTGATTGTGTATACTTGCTCCCCCCCTCTTAAAAATAATTCCTTTAAAATGAACTGCCTAATTAGGTTTTTAAGCAATACTAGTTTCTGGACACACTCACAGTTTGCCTCCCCCCCCCTGATCATTTGATCTATGCTACTGGTTTGAAGTGCTTGGGAGCACTGGCGGAGGAAGAGGAGTGCAGGGGGAGTGCACCGCCCCTGGCAGAGCGATCCCAGTGGGGTGCCATCGCGACTGCCGACCCACCCGCACTGGGTGTCATGCCCCCAGGATGCGCACCACGCCCCTACAGGAGGCGTGCCACACCCCTGGGACACATGCCAGCCCTGCCCCTGCCTGCTCTCTGCCCCCTGGTGCCGGAGCATGAAGCTCTGCCACTGCTTGGGAGGTCAAGCAGGGTGACTGGTTGAAGCTGTCAGGCATGAGACTTGGAATCTGGCTGGCAGTATCCCTGCTTATAGGCAACTATAAGCAATCCTGTACTCTGTTGACCAAGTGAGCTGGGTGCTACCATCATTGACAAATAATATCTATCTTGAATGGTGATGGAACTTCAACACTCATGCAGAGGTCTTTCCTAGCCCAGCTACCTGAGATTTTGTTACCCAGAGATACCATGGCTTCAATTTGAAACATGCAACACATGTGCTTTACTTCTAAACTACAAGCCTGCCCACAACATTTGTAAAAGAAAAGCAAAGGCAGCAATATTAGTAGCTCAAAAAAAGATGCCTTTTCCCTACCCAAATCTTTATAGGACACAAGATAAAGGGGTACTCTCACTTAACCTTTCCCTGTAACTCTGCTTGCAAGTTGTCTACAAACAAGTTGGACATACTCATGCCTTTTTCTTAGACAACACTTAGAGACCTTCAGGGCAGAACATACTAAAACTTACATTCTTACTCTTTCACTAATGTGTTTCTTGCTCCTGTTGGAATTCTCCAGCATAGGTGTGCAAATCTCCTATCCACCCAAACGGTACTCATGGATCTGACCACTGCCACCACCAAGCACCCTGGCTGAATGAAGCTAGCAGACTCACTCAGATCCCAGCCCACCCCTATGTCTTAACACACTGTGGAGAGAAAATTGTGCCCATGCGTTTCACCTGGTGCTGCCTGGAAGACAAAAAGAGAAGGGACATTCAGGGCCCCCCGTGCTACAATCTGAGCCACAGCTTGAATCACAGCAGCAGTTGAGGTCGCAGAAGCCTGGGTGCAGATCACAGGGGCAGATGGACGAAGAAGCGCCTGTGGGGGACAGAGAAAGAGTTAGAACTGAAGGCGGCAAGGAGAGGCTGTGAACTGAGAAACGGTCTCGGTGAAGCATCGCCTAAACGGGGTGGGCGGGGCGGAGGGTTATTCACATATTGCCTTTAGGGCACCCGATGCCCCGGACCACCCTCAGCCTCTCCCTCCCTCACCAGCTCTGGGTTCGAGTCTTTCTTTCCTCTCGACTTCGGCCGCCTCACTGATGGGCGCCTCACTGGGGCTCGTCTCATTCGTGGGCGCTTCCTCTGCTTCCAGAGTGCTGTTTGCATCCTGGGGCTTCGCCTTCCCCGACGCCACGACCGACAACAGGAGCAGCAACGAGAGCATCGGCTGTGTGGCGGCCATAGCGGACGCATCGCCCCGTTGCTAAGAAACGGCAGTCGCACGTTCATGACGTATAGGCGCAAAAGAAGTACGTCAGCCTCAGCCGCTTCTGTGTATCCGTAAAACTATAGAAGTAGGAAGTGAGAGGAGTGAAAGCGCAGTTTGTAGATAATTCTTTGCTGAATTTTACTGTAGCTGTGATTGGGAAACAGCAAACAAAAAGCAGCAACAAACGAAATTAGCGCCAGACAGCAATTAATTCTCTAGCTCAGGTGTAACCTATGAATATATGTTTTTTTAAAAGTTTTTTTTGCAAATATTAAAAAATAGCCGATTTGTTTCCCTTATTGGAATATATTAACAGGGAGGGATCCCTCCAGCTTCTCACTCTTTGGTAGTGATTAGGATATTTAAATAGCGCCTGATATTTAGTGAATCAAGATTGTATAAAATATTTATTGAGATTTTACAAAAACATAAATTTACAAAATACACAAAAAAGAAGAAAAAACATACAAAAATACATAAAAAATAAAAAAATAAAAATAAAAATACAAAGTACAAAAAACAAATAGATACAAAAGAGTTAAAAACAAACCCATTTTTTGTAACTTTAAACTCATTAGCTTGTTTCCTTGACTTCCTCACACCTCCCCTTTTTGTATTCCCATTTAAATAATCAAATCAGCAAATCCTTACCCTCTTTCATTTATCTTAACTCTATATCTTAACATATTATAGCTCTATATTTTCATCCATTATCAACTCATTTTTGCATATTCTCATTAACTTTGTTGCTAGTGCCTCTTATTTTCAATCCAACATCATTTTTAACATTCATTAATTTTACAGTGTTTCTGAAGATAGTCTTTAAATTTCTTCCAATCTTCTTCCACCAACTCTTCTCCCAGGTCTTGGATTCTGCCAGTCATTTCCGCTAATTCCATATAGTCCATCACCTTCATCTGCCACTCTTCCAGGGTGGGTAAATCTTGTGTCTTCCAATACTTTGCAATGAGTATTCTTGCTGCTGTTGTAGCATACATGAAGAAAGTTCTATCCTTCTTTGGCACCAATTGGCCGACTATGCCCAGGAGAAAGGCCTCTGGTTTCTTCAGGAAGGTATATTTAAATACCTTTTTCATTTCATTATAGATCATCTCCCAGAAAGCCTTAATCTTTGGGCACGTCCACCAAAGGTGAAAGAATGTACCTTCATTTTCTTTACATTTCCAACATTTGTTATCGGGCAAATGATATATTTTTGCAAGCTTGACTGGTGTCATGTACCACCTGTATATCATTTTCATAATATTCTCTCTTAAGGCATTACATGCCGTAAATTTCATACCGGTGGTCCACAACTGTTCCCAGTCCGCAAACATAATGTTATGACCAATATCTTGTGCCCATTTAATCATTGCAGATTTAACCGTTTCATCCTGCGTATTCCATTTCAACAGCAAGTTATACATTCTTGAAAGTATCTTAGTTTTGGGATCTAACAATTCTGTTTCCAATTTTGATTTTTCCACCTGGAAGCAAATTTTTTTGTCCAAATTATAGGCCTCTCTTATTTGATAATAATGAAGCCAATCTTGCACTTTATCTTTTAATTTCTCAAAACTCTGCAATTTCAATTTATCTCCTTCTTCTTCCAGTATTTCCCAATATTTCGGCCATTTGGCCTCCATATTGAGCTTTTTCTGAGCCTTCGCTTCCATTGGTGACAACCACCTTGGGGTTTTATTTTCCAGTAAGTCTTTGTATCTTATCCAGACATTGAACAATGCTTTCCTGACAATATGGTTTTAACACTCTTTATGTGCTTTGACCTTGTCGTACCACAAATATGCATGCCATCCAAAAACATTGTTAAAACCTTCTAGGTCCAAAATGTCCGTGTTCTCAAGAAGCAACCAGTCTTTCAACCAGCAGAATGCTGCTGATTCATAGTAAAGTTTAAGGTCTGGCAGGGCAAATCCGCCTCTTTCCTTTGCATCAGTTAATATTTTGAATTTTATTCTGGGCTTCTTGCCCTGCCAGACAAATCTAGAAATATCTCTCTGCCACTTCTTGAAACAGTCCATCTTGTCCAAAATTTGCAATGATTGAAATAAAAATAACATTTTTGGCAATACATTCATCTTTATAGCTGCAATTCGACCCAACAAGGAAAGCTTCAAATTTGACCATATTTCTAAATCTTTTTTCACTTCTGTCCAGCATTTCTCATAGTTACCTTTAAATAAGTTTAAGTTCTTAGCAGTCATATTAACCCCCAAATATTTTACTTTCTTAGCTAATGTTAAACCAGTCTCCTTCTGAAACCTCTCTTTCTCAATCGGTGTTAAGTTTTTCTCAAGAACTTTAGTTTTTGACTTGTTCAGTTTAAATCCTGCCACATGACCAAATTCTTGAATCAGTTCTAATACTCTTTTCGTACTAGATTCTGGCTCCTGTAACGTCAAAACTAGGTCATCTGCAAAAGCCTTCAATTTGTATTGTTTGGCTCCGACCTGAATACCTTTAATCAGATGGTCCCTTCTAATCATATTTAACAAAACCTCCAGGACCGAAATAAAAAGCTATGGGGAAATTGGGCAGCCTTGTCGTGTCCCTTTCTCTATCTTAAATTCCTCTGTCATCACATTATTGACTATTAGCTTAGCCTTTTGTTCTGAATAAATTGCACTTATACCATTTTCAAACCCTTGACCCACCCCCATCCCCCGAAGATTTTTCTTCATAAAATTCCAAGAAATATTGTCAAAGGCTTTCTCCGCATCTATAAAAATTAAAACTGCTTTAGTATTAATGTTCACTTGCAACTTCTCCAATATGTTAATTATGTTCCTCGTGTTGTCAGACAAGTGTCTACCTGGGAGAAAGCCGGCTTGGTCCTTATGTATCTCTTCCACTAATACTTTTTTTAATCTATTAGCCAAAATATCAGCAAAAATTTTGTAATCCAAATTGAGCAGGGATATGGGGTGGTAGTTCTTAAGTTGTGTCTTTTCAGACTCCGTTTTCGGTATAAGTGTAATGTAGGCTTCCTTCCACGACTCTGGCGCTTTTCCCCCCTCCAAAATTTCATTACAAACCTCCTTTAGTGGCTGAATTAACCAATCTTTCAACGATCTATAGTATTTTGAGGTTAAGCCATCCGGCCCTGGAGATTTACCCAACTGCATATTCTGAATGGCACCTTCTACCTCCTGTTCTGTAATTTTGTAGTTCAGCATTATCTTATTTTCTTGAGAGATTTTTTGTAATCCATTTGTTTTTAAAAATTGGTCTATATCAAACTCTTTCTGTGGCCCTTGTGTATATAACTCTTTAAAATACCTCTGGAAGCATTTTCTAATTTCCACTGGATTCTGAATGTTCTTTCCTTCCACTTCCAAATTAGTGATAGTATTGAGCTTTTGTCTTTTTTTCATTTGCCAAGCTAATAATTTTCCACATTTATTAGCCGATTCAAATGTCTTTTGTCTCATTTGTTTAATTTTCCATTCAATTTCCTGGTTCATCATCTTCATATATTGCACTGATATAACTGTGAGGAGAATCAGAACTTACAGGGTTAAACAGTTCTGAGTGACGTCTCACATTCTGAGGCGTGGCTATGTTCACAGAGGGGAGTGTTTCTCTGTGTGTCTTTTCTCTTTCGGTTTTGCCGAGAAGCGGAGAGGATGCCTGCCGTTTCGCCGGGCTGAATTTACGATGTTATTCTACTCATTAAAGGCTGTTGGAGATAAGAGAAAAGCCTGCGTTGCAGTCTGAGTTATTACCCACGCAAGCAACAGCTTTCCCCGCTGTGTAAACTCTGCTAAGAGGGCCAAAGAGGCTGGAAGAGATTATTACCGGCACGGACAGCAGAGTGACGCAGCTAAGAAGAGTGCCGGACGCCATTTGGCCCCATAATAACTTTATGTCTCTCAGAATCTCTTGTGACTTTGGTTTCGCTCTTAGTTTCTTCTCACCCTCCTTTATTTTTTCTAAAATTTTATCTTTTTTTCCATTTTGGGCTCTCTTCTTTATTGTATTCTGTTGGATCAGAAACCCCCTCATAACTGCTTTACTTGCATCCCAGATTATTCTTTTTTCAGTAGTAGTATTCAAATTTATCTCAAAATAGTCTCTCAAGGTTTTTTTGGGCCTTCTTGATAACCTCTTGATCTCTAAATAAGGTGTCGTTCATCCTCCATCTGAAGGAACCGATTGGTGTTAGTTTCATCTCCATTTTCACAGCATTATGGTCGGAGCAAGTTTTTGGGCAAATTTCCACTTTTCGAGTCTTAGGTGCCAGTCCTCTAGTTATCCATATTTGGTCAATTCTTGTCCATGTCATTTTGGCTTCAGAGAAGAATGTTCCCTCTCTTCCTAGGGGATTCTTAATTCTCCAAATGTCAATCAAGTCCATATTGTCAGTCAGTTCAAAAAAGGTTTTTGGTAGTCTGCCATCTTTAGTTACAGTCTGTCTCTGCGACTTGTCCATATTTGTAGATACCACTCCGTTCATATCTCCCATCATAATGATGTTGTGATCCATATAGTCTAACAATGTCTCGTGCAATTTCTTTAAAAAATCAGATTTCCCCTCATTTGGTGCATAAACTCCTACTATTAAAATTTTTTCTCCTTGTGATTGAATTTCGATTGCCACAAATCTTCCTTGATCATCTTTAAAAACAAATTTCGGTGACAGGCTCTCTTTGGCATAACTTACAACTCCTCTCTTTTTAACCTTATCCGATGAAATAAACTCTTGACCCAATCTTTTATTAATCAATACTTTCCTGTGTAGCCTTATCACATGTGTTTCCTGTAAACAAATTAAGTCCAGTTGTTCCTTTTTCAATAAATGAAAAACTTTCCTCCTCTTCTCCGGGGAGTTAAGTCCATGAAAGTTCCAACTTCGGAGAGTTAAGTCCATGAATGTTCCAAGATTGTAATTTGGTATGCTGTTGCTATATTATTCTGAAACTCTTATTACTTTTTATTTGGCCAAAAACAAACCAACAGTAGCGAATTTTTTATTTTCTCTTACTAGCACTGACAATATCAACACAGCTTACGTCGCTGGTTTGGGGAGGGGTTGTGGTGTTGCAGTCCACTGTTAAGATTGCAGAGGTGGTGCGGATGTTGGTTTGCATTTCCCACCAAAAATCCCCTGTAAAAAAACACTTCAGCTTGGACGATGTTTGCAAACTAAAAAAAAAAAAAAGCATTTTCCACACACGATAAGACCCGAGGTAGAAAAAGTGTGAGGTCTCTGTTACCACCTTAGGCGTACGAGGTGGGGGACACCTGCTGCTGCCCCAATTACATTTATAGTAAAATTCAGTTCTGAGCGCAGTTGCGCCCCTAGAGTTCCAATGCAAATTCGGGCATTTTGTAGCCGGATAATAACTTTCTTTTGTATATGGATAGTTAAGTGCTTTTGCGGAGACGAAGAAGACCTACTCTACTCTTCCTTACGTTGGGGCTTGAGGGAATAGGAAGGCATAGCCGAGGGATGCATCTTTGTAGGGGGTAATGCGGGTCAGCGGTTAAATTTGTTGGTCTGGGAAGAATACTGTATTAGCCAGCCGTTTCCCGCTGCAACTCTGAGATGGATCTGGCTGGGGGTTACATTTAAAGCACGACCCCCCCCATCCCGCCAGCGAAGAATCTTGGGAACTGTACTTTGTTGATGGTGGAGTGTATTGTGATGGGTTAACTACTTTGGGGTTAAATGTATAGTGTGCATAGGAGCCAACTCCTGGGGGCCCGAGGTCCCTTTGGCCCCACAATAAAATATTTGAGGGGCAGCCTCCCCCCAGTTGATGGGCATTGCCATTCAAATAGTGTGCGTGTACTGCGTCAAGTGATTGATTATACTGGGTGAGACTTACCTGGGCTCCCCCAATATTTTATACAAGTTGGCACCCCGATAGTGTGTATGAGTTTGTATGCTTTTGTAATTCACCAGCAGGGAGCAGCAGAGAAACTGGTTAGAATGGGGAAGGAGGACCTGAGACTATTCTGGTTTGAAGACGGGACCAGGTTCAGAGCGGGGGGTGGGGGGATTAATAGCAAGCGGGGCGATGCTGATCTGGGGCATGATTAGTATGCCTGAGTCAACTTCAGATAGGGAGAATCTCTCTCTCCTGATCTGGAAAAGAGGGATCTGGAGTGTTAAGCTTCTGAACGTGCTCAGTTATCCAAAGCTCTCGTTATAAGCCTTGGGCATCACCTTGAACGTTCAATTTATAGCCCGTGTGATTTGTTCCACCCCATGCTTTTTGCTACAAATCCTGAACGGATACATTAGAAATTCCTTTTAACTGGGGGAGGGAGACTATAGCATCATGTTGTTGTGCAGCAGCTATCACTGACCAGGAACACACAATACAAATCCAGAAAATGGTATTTGTGTGACCCCATTCTGAATGCAGAATGCAATCACTAATGTACTAAGTTTTATATATAAGATAGATGATAGGTAGATAGATGATAGATAGATAGATAGATAGATAGATAGATAGATAGATAGATTAGATAGATCATTTCATTTGACATAGCTTGTATGGCTTTGTCTTCCCGCATGAGCACCACTAGGGGTCACCAAAACCAGACCTATACAAGTGTACAGGCTGTTCTACTTCTGCGAAATGAGTGGGTGGATTTCAGAAAATGTGCAAACATCATGAACTGAAGAGTAGGGCTACTCTCATTTGTAAAAATGTGTTCTGTATGCAGAGTACAGAGTCTGTATACAGTCTGATCCTGCAGCAGCCAAAGTATAATTTTAAAACTGAATTTGTGCATGGAGCTTTCCGTGTTAATGTTTGCTAAGGCAACTATTGCAAAATATGCACCCATAATTACAAAAATTCTTAACAGACCTTTCTAGCATCTGATTAGGAAAGCATTGACATGCAGTTAACATGCAGAAACCATATATATACACACCATATATATACACACAAGTCAGAAATCTTATTCACTGTCCTTCACCACTTTGACTTTCCAAAATAATTGTCTTGATCAAACTTCAGAATGTCCCTCCACAATTTAAAGTACTTTCTAGATCCACATGCAGTGTGAAACATGGTTAAGACTGTCCTCTTTTCCATGTTCCTTTTTAATTAACCTCGGAACATCTCATTTCACTCTCAGAAAGCTACCTTATAGTGTTGCATGCCACCTCAATCTCTGAGTGTTGCAAAATTCCAGGTGTTCTAGGCTCTCACAAAGGGTTTGATTTCCTCAGAATGAGGGACAGTGGAGACTGTGGTGTCTTTAGTATTTATGGTTTATTTACACATATATACAATCTGAGCCTATGATTGAAGGGCTCACAACTTCTTCCATAGCTGCAACCTTGGATTCAGAAAGAAATAATTAATGTCTCTGTCTCTGGTTTCTGCCTGACTCCAACTTCTCCTTCACACACACCTTAAATCTCAACTCTGGCCTTTTTCTTTCTAACTATCTCTCTACAAGAACAAGACGACCACAGACAAGGTTGACTTTTGCTTACTACTAGCTTACTACCAGCTACATGAGAGTTACTACATGAGAGTTCTGGAGGGTGGCAATACAAGTGCAAGCCTTTTTCTGCAGTAACTCCCTGCTTGTGGAATGGTATTCAAAGGGAGGCTTACATATTTTTAGATGTCATGCAAAAACACTTCTCACAGGCCTTTGGCTAATTAAACAATCTATGGCCGGGGGGAGGGGTTGTTTCTGTTTGTTACTATGTTCCATATTTTTGTATTTTTATATTGTAAACCACCCTGTGGTCCTCAGATGAAGGGCAGTATAGAAAATAATAAACACAGTTAAGTTCAAACAATGTCGAACCACACAACAAACCACTCTAGACATGGCATGGTGGAAAACTATGAAGTCATTCATGAAAGAAAGCCAATGTTGTTAAAATGAATATTCTCCCTTGTCTACTTTATATTCTTAAGGATCTATCTGCCTTCATCCCAAAATCTTTTGTGACCACAAAATTCAACAAGGATTTCTAGGTCTTTCTGTGCAACACACAGAATGCACATACCAGTTTAAAAAGACACTTAATATATTAAAGGTGATCACAATTCATTCATAATATCCCAGACCCTGCAACTGAAATTTCCCCATACTTCACAAATACATAGGTGGGCAATTCTGGAAATGTTTACAATGGGCCTCTTCTTATGGGTAGCTGGCAAGGACAAGGTTCCAAGCACTTTGCTGTAAAATAACAAGAATTTCTTATCATTAAGTCAGCCAATAACATTTTGGTTCAGCCTAGGCAGATAGTTTGTATTTGATCCTTTCCTGATTATAATTGTTCGCAGTATGACTCAGTCGAGGATAGCAGGAAAACCTTTCCCTTCACACTCTGATACAAATTTGGGTTTTCTGACATAAATAGATTATTAGAGGATTAACTTATCTTGTCTGAAGGACTTAACACTCCATGATAGAAGAAAAAAGGATAGAAATGTAAGAAAACAGACAAGCAAAGTGAAGTGATGTGGCCATGGGTGGCCATGATGTCTGCTCTGTGTGACCTGCCTTGTGGCTGCAGTCAATGATTTCAGCTCAGCTGAGGCGCCAGTTCCCCAGCAGTGATTTCAGCTTGTGGAAGCTAGCCTAGCATACCTAGCCTAGCATCCCATCCTCATCGCCAGTGAAGTGTAGGTGGGTTCCACAAGGCAAGACACAGCGATAACAGCAGGAACCTTTATTGAACTACATAACTGGGAAACAGGGGCAAAGCAGCTGCTTATATACATTCCTGAAAACCTGGGCCATTCCCACTCCCAACATGACTGGCTGTCTAAACTTCCAAGCTGCGAATCACGACTCAGAGTTCAAAGGCCAATGGCAGCGGCCCAAATCCTGAAATGTTCTGTGATTGGACATCATGTATCGAATCAGAACACAGGAGCTCAGATTAGTCCATACTCAAGCTCAAGCAAGCACAGACCACTGAATACACAAAGGCTGCTTCCAGACTGATGCTATTTTAAGCTTTGATTCAATCTTGATACCAGCCAATTCAGGTTTTGCCATTAGAGTTGACTTGGAGGTCTTGTGCAACAAACTCACTTCCCCCAAAATCAGAGTTTTTGCAATAAAGAAAATGACAGGCAAATGTATTGGGAAGTGTGGGGTAGCAATGGCTTGACACAATGCTGTATAGCTGACTAAGAGGAACAAAATATATTTTAGATATGATGAGTCTTGGCTTTGCACTATATATTTCCCTTCTCACTTACCTGCTTCCTTTTTTGCTCTTCTCCCCCCCCCCCCAATGTTTCCAAGCACTTTAACATACAGAAACAGTGAGCATTTGTGGAATGTGTTTATGTAATGTTTGTGTATATGTAAAGAAGAAAATACTTCCATAGACAAACAAAAAGAGATGAAGCCCTGACATTTTGTTTCCAGCAGAAGCCCTCTACAATTCTGCATGGAGGATGTTAGGATCATGGTGAGGCAGTTTTGGAAGATATCCCTCATTATTTGTTGCTATGTTCTGTCTACAAGAAGATAAGACATAAATATTTGGAACATTGTTGTCTTGGTACTGGCTAATGGTCAAGAGACACGATGGAAAGAGCTATCTCACATGCTTTTGCAGTGGCAAGTATGTGCAGAGAAGGACCTGAGAATAAAATGCCACATATCTTCAAAAACCCAGTTTCGTAGAGATCCATCTGTCCAAGCATCCCTTAGATACGCAAATTGAAATTCCCTTCTAATGGTTCTGTCTTTCAGGAGCAGATCAGAAATCTCTGATTTTTCACCTTTTGCATCTTACCCCTTCCAGGATTACTGAAAGTTGCTGATGGCCAATCTCAAAATCCGGTAAGCCAACTTTGCTGCATTGGGGGGCCTTACTCTGGCTCATTCTGCTGGGCTTCTGTTCCAAACCCTGTCTTGACTGCACCACTGCATCAGCAGCCACTTGTGCCATATATGGGAACCAAGAATCTGAGGTCCAGGAGCACAGTAGATACTTGTTGTCCAGAAGAAGTTCCAGCCTTACCTGGGGGAGTTAATTGCCCTTACAGATCAGGTGGTTAGGGACCCTTTACTGTCCATCCTGAGGCCCCAGTGGCTTACCACACGGACTAGTGCATACATGAGTTGCTAATTCTAACCCTGGTGAAACTAAAGATGAGAGGTAGTGACTTATCAAAGGCTTCTCAATTAACCCAAGGCTAGAAGGATAAATGTGAGTATAAGGGCACCTCTTCCATTATGTAGTTTAGAAGATTAGGCCCAAGCTGGAGGCACAGATAGCAGCAGAGGGAGAAAGTAACTAAAAGAGAGAGAGGACCTATTGTATATTTAATAAGAAATAGCTTATTAAACTCCTCTAATGTGCTCATCAATTTAAACCAGGGTTTCCCAAACTTGGGTCACCAGCTGTTTTTGGACTACAATTCCCATCATCCCTGACCACTGGTTATGCTAGCTACAGATGATGGGAGTTGTAGTCTAACAACAGTTGGAGACCCAAGTTTGGGAAACCCTAATTTAAATGGAGAACATTACGAAGGCTCCCAGATCTTCGTGATTTTTGTGATCCCCTGCATTGCATCCTTCCTGACCAGCAATATTTTGTTAAACACTAAGGGCTTGTCCCCCACCCCTTCTTTTTGCCCTGCCACTTTCCCCTGGTAAAACCTGCTCTTTACCTCTGATTTGGAACAAATAGGAATCAGGTTTTCTGCAGATTGCCATTTGTTCCTGTGCAGTGGTGAAGAGTGTGTTTTCCAGGGGAAAGCTGTGGGGCAAATACAGAACCGCTCAGACCCATGCCTAGAAAGCATGGGGTAGGCAGAAATGTGGACAAGCCCACACTTTAGGCGCCAACACAGCAACTTCTGTCTTGGTGCCAATTACGATGGTGGAGCTTTGTTGACTTTAGCCTTCGGCAATTGTAAGATTGTCACTAGCTGGAAACAGGAAGCTTTGTGATAACTTTATGCTGCCCCAGCAAAAGAAGCCTGGCAGGCAATTTGTCAGACTTTCACTTCTTGCTTCCAGATCTAATTATTTGCCCAGACACTGAGCATATATTGACCCCACACCCAATTTCCTCTTCTTTCTTTATTATTCTAAAACACCCTCTACAGTTGTCTGTGTAGTTATTAGAATTCAAAGTGGACGGTGATCAGTTTTTCAAAGTTTTGCAGAAATGTTTAATGTTTTCTGCCTTTGACAAACACCCCTAAACAAGTCAAAAACATTTTTTGAAGAAGCAAGCTGGCCATAGCACATTCACCTAAGTATCTATAGGCCCAGTGTTGAGGTTTTCATGTATTTTAATGTTCTAGGAGGGTAATCTCTTTCCTCCTCTAATGTTCAGACCGAAAACAAAACAAAACAAAACAAAACAAAACAAAACCCTTCTCCTCTTGTAAAATGACCCCAGAGAGAAGAAGCCACATTAGAATGGTGGGTCTAGAGATCAGGGCTTCATAGGTCTACTCCAGACAATATGTTTATTGAGCATTCATCCTAACTTGCTTGCACAGTGGCTATGCATCTTCCTGTTAAGCAGCTGTTTATCCCACACTTTTTGAGTGCATTTCCCGGGCACTTTCTGAACCGCAAAGTTCAGTTTTGGTTTTGGTTTTTTAAGTGAATTTGTTGTGCTGGAGCACTTTACTCCACTTTAATTGTGTAAATCTAAATATCCAGTATGCTATTAAATCATCCCTGCAAAATATTGGCGGTCTAGAGGCGACCCTAATGGATTCCACACTACCTGAGTTGTATACAGGCTCATATTTACAACGGCAAGCTCAAGTCTCACTGGCACAGATCACTGGTGTATCTGGGGCTTTTAAAATACATTAGAAATTGAGACGCCATGAAAAGTCCCTTTATGTTCTAATACATTGCCTGTGGCACTGTTTAGAGAAAAACATTTCTCCCTAGAAAGTAGTGCTGCTCTGTGTTTCTTTTATTTAAGGCATGCTTTTTAGCATAAGGAAGTTGGGAAAGGCATGCCAATGCTTCAAGAGGGCATGTGGCAAGTCCCTGTGCAAGTTCAACTTTAAACCGTCCTTGTACAGTCAGCTGTAACAAGAGCGATAGTGCAGTAAAGTCCATTAGAAACCAGAGAACTGTTTAAAAAAACATGAGTTGATGTTGCCACTCGTCTGGGGGATACTAGCAGGAAAAACCCAAATGTGATGATTCAGCATGCAGGGTTTGTGGTAAGGGGAAAATATTTTGTGCTTAGTGAAGGCTGCAATCATTTACATACCTACTCAGTAGTAAATCCCATTAAGTTCAATGAGACTTACACTTAGGTAACTGCATAGAATTGCTGTCTGCTACCTATCTAGCCAATCTTGATTGGATTAGTCTCAAGAGACTACAAGTTGTGGGGCAAGTTTTTGAAAAACTGTATTGCCTGTAGTTTCTGTAAAATATGTCACTGCCTAAAGAGAAAAGGTTTCATTTAACTGTGAGAAAGATGGAATTCCCATTTATATGGTAAGGGATCCTGGATCCTGAAGTAAAGACTAGAGTATACAAGGATATGTCTTTATTACCCAAGATGTAATGTGTGGATTTGTAGCAAAAATCCAGCAAAGGACCAAACATTTAAATTATAACCAGACTAAAATATCTAGGATTCTGGATAGGATAAAAACTAATAGAGAAAATCCAGAAATAAAACCAGAAGAGAATTTGACCATCTGTAGTTTGGCGGGTGGTGCTGTGGTCTAAATCACAGAGCCTAGGGCTTGCCGATCAGAAGGTCAGCTGTTCGAATCCCTGAGATGGGGTGAGCTCCCGTTGTTTGGTTCCAGCTCCTGCTCACCTAGCCGTTCGAAAGCACATCAAGCTCTGGCAGGAAGTTAAACTGTGTTTCCGCGCACTGCTCTGGTTTGCTAGAAGTGGCTTAGTCATGCTGGCCACATGACCCAGAAGCTGTCTGCAGACAAACGCCAGCTCCCTCGGCCTATAGAGCGAGATGAGCGCTGCAACCGCAGAGTCGTTCGCGACTGGACCTAATGGTCAGGGGTACCTTTACATTTACATTTTAGTTTGGCCTCATACTGCATGACTGCCTTTTTATTAGAACTGGGAATGACCTGGCCCACAAATTTTGCATTTGTCTCCTGGTACCATGTCCCTGCTCCTCCCCATTCCTTAGACTCCAGCCTAAGAGAACAAAATTTGTAAGAGAACAAAATTTAAAACAGGAATGCGACTTTGAGGAGCTTTCCCAATGTTAGGAAAATATACTTTAATTATACTTCCTCATTTTCCTCATCTAACTAAAATAGTTTTTGAGGAACTACAGGACAGCATTGTTTCCTCGTGATGCCACGCAACTGTAGGGATCAGAACTCCTGGCAGTTGCTTGCCAGCCCAAAGATGTGTAGCCACTTGTGCTTCAGCTCTCAAATGAGTATCTCCTTGTACTGGGATGGAAAATGACACTTCTCTTTTCTAAATAATAATAATAATAATGTGGAGAATTAGCACAAAAGAGCTGCTTCTGTAGCTCACATGGAAAAGCATAGTGTACTTGGGATTGCCAAAAATGCTTTTTACAATGTACTTCAGCAAAGACTCCTGAGTAAGCCTAAAGGTAAAGGTAAAGGTACCCCTGCCCATCAGGGCCAGTCTTGACAGACTCTAGGGTTGTGCGCTCATCTCACTCTATAGGCCGGGAGCCAGCGCTGTCCGCAGACACTTCCGGGTCACGGGGCCAGCGTGACAAGCTGCATCTGGCGAGCCAGCGCAGCACACGGAACGCCGTTTACCTTCCCGCTGGTAAGTGGTCCCTATTTATCTACTTGCACCCGGGGGTGCTTTCGAACTGCTAGGTTGGCAGGCGCTGGGACCGAGCAACGGGAGCGCACCCCGCCGCGGGGATTCGAACTGCCGACCATGTGATCGGCAAGTCCTAGGCGCTGAGGTTTTACCCACAGCGCCACCCGCGTCCCTGAGTAAGCCTAGCAGTACCCAAAATCAGGTGTATGAATTGTGCAGTACAAATAAAAGCAGCCACAGTTTTAATGGATAAAGACCTAACCATGCAGAAAAGCCCTAATTAGCCAGCTTCTTGCAAGCAGAAGCAGACGGCTTGTGGTTTAAAAATCCTGTGAGCAAATAAACAATTGACTGCATAACCTGTGGAAAAGGCTTAGCAAGCTGAGTAGTGTTCATTTTCTGCTTACCACATGTCCACAAATGAATGTCACCCATGCGACCTGAAGTGGAGCTGACTCATCACAACTCTACCCTCTCATGTGGGAAATAGCATATTCCCCCCCATACACACACTTTTGTGTGCTCTGAACCTACAGCAGAATAAACCACTGTTTCCTGAGGCTAGAATGTCAATTGAATAGGACAGGGCATGTGACTCCTGTATTGTTCTTTGTAAGAAGAGAATTTAAACTAAAGATGGTGATATCCAGCCATTCAGGACTATGTAAGATTTTAAAGAAGTGAAACTGAGGCAAACAGTCAGAAAAACGACTGCCTGAATCACACATATTTTAGCTTAGCATTATGTACATGAGCCTTAGGCTTGTGTGTTCTCCTCTCTTCCGGGGCGGGCATAAGGAAAAATCGTAAGTTTTTCCTCCCATTTTCAACTAACTGTAGATGTGGTTTGTTATGTGCAAGGTTCATAACTATAGTTAATCTTAACAATGGTTTAGGGAAGCCATTGATGTTGGATTGTTTATTTAAACCATAGTTAAAACTAACTACAATTTATCTGGGTTTGCCTATGACAAACCATAGCTAGCTGAAAATAGTAGCAAAACTCCTGAATCTCCTTATAGTCACACCAGAGGAGGAGGGCAGATCAGGAGCATGAGGCTCATTCATGGAATGCTAAATGCATGTACACTTTGTACACTAGATATTACCCTCAATCTCTAAGCATCTCATAGTTTATTTTCCTAAATTACTGCAATGACAACAACAAATCTTTATTACGGTTGTAGACCAGCATATAAAATACTGCACTTTGATGCAGTTTTCTCCTCAAGCCAGCTTCACTTATTTTACAATGTGTGGTGAATTCCAGGAGGAATTATATGGTGAAAATGTTTACTGGGGTAGTGAAACATTCCAAATATCAGGTGGGAGCACCCCACTTCCCATCCACCGCCACTACCTGCCATCTTGTCCTAATTCTGTTGATTCAGAACTAAGACTGCCTTTTAAAGCATGTTTGCTCAGAAGTATGTCCTATTGGATTCTGTGGGGCTTCCAAACAGCTCCCTCCCTCCATGCCTCTCTTGCCAATAACAACACCCCATTCTGCACAAGATCACATCAGTTGCAACAGCCACTGCTCACCGGAGGGAAAAAATAGATTGCTGGCTTTTTAAAAGGTGGTAGTAGGTGAGTTGTCTGTAGGTCAAAAGAGGGGCTATAAATGCTAAGGATAAGTTTAAACTTTACTTCTGTTGTGTGTTCACTTAGACTTTTCTTCTCTTACCTGGGAGTAAATCCCATGGCTGCAGATGGCAGCCACAGAAAGATGGTTTCTAGTGGGGCAGAGTTGGAGGGACGAAAACTTCACCAATAGGAGGTGGGGTGGGTGGGTGGAAAGCTGGTGGGGATGGAACCACATCAAATCATAATGATATGTACAGTACAACACTGTGCAAACTTGACTCAAAACACAGTTTTAGGACACCCACACTGAAGCAAACACATTTTTAAAAACTCTGACATTGGAAATTTCATGCTACCGATATATAGGGTATGCAAAAATTAGTGGGTGTATATTTGAACCTCCCCTCCCAGGACACACTATAGCTGAACTTAAAATGTTCATTGGGCAACAAAGCTGTACCTTTTGGCATTTCTTTTCCTTCTGATCTCACTGTCTATGCACACACCCAATGCATAGGGATACCTGCAACTCAGGAGATAAACGAATGTTTTTGATGAATATGCCATGAGACTCTTTGTAGTTACCCACAACCCCGCTCTGCATCTGATCCTATATTTCATTTCTATAGTGCCTTCCTGCACTATAGGCAATTTTTATCAAATGAAAATAAGGGTTTTGTTGTTGTTTTATTTTTTAAAAAGAATTATGGTGAATAACCCTCCATTTGATATAAACCAGGATGGAGGTGGTGTTCTGGGTGGAAGGCCAATATCACTGAGCATAGACTACATTTATACGTTAATATTGTTCGTGAGCTTTGTTATTTGCAAATGTTACTTGTTAAGCAATTTCGTTACGTAACTTGTTATTTGTTACCTTGCTATTTGTTACTTATTAAGTCACCGGGGGGTGGGGGTGTTGTATCCTTAAAGGTGGGGGATAAATAATGGTAATAAATCGACAGCAATATTTATAAGCCTGGAACATGGGCGTAGCCAGGATTTATGTTAGGGGGGGTGGGCAGGCTTCATATTGGGGGGGGGGAGCAGAACCTCAGTTAGTTAAGTATTTGTTATTGATTTACTTGATCTGGGGGGGGGGAGCTCCCCCCTTGCCCTCCTGCACCCCCCTTGGCTACACCCATAGCCTGGAAGCTAGCAGAATTGGGGGAGGCCAGGAGGCCTGGCCATGAACATGTCTCCCACTCCTGTACCATCTCTTGAGTGCTAGGCAACTTCAGAGGCAGGAAAGCCATTGTTTTGTACACAGCAAAGTCACTGTTCTCCCGGCAAAGGACCGGCCACAGGGAGATAGATATGCATCTATCTGCCTCTGGTTGCAGCTCTCCAAGTTGGGGAGGCAAAGCGTGCTAGTATTTGGATAAAAGGCACCTCAGCTGCCAACAAATAAGGGGTGTGTGGCACTTGAGGCCCTGGGGGACAAGAGCAGGCTGCAACCCTGAGATATCGTGTGTGTGTGTGTGTGTGTGTGTGTGTGTGTGTGTGTGTGTGTGTGCCTTAACAGCACAACACTGACCTGCTTCTAGGTTCCTTCTGAGTCATGCGGAGTTAAGCTAACCCCTCCCACCCACAGTGCTGGACCGTTAAATAGCCCCGCCGAATGTGCCCCTCGCAGAGCCAACCGAAGCTGAGCAAAGGAGGCTGGAGAGAGAGAGAGAGAGAGAGAGGGGAGAGCGGGAAGTGGGCACAGGAGGAGGCAGTGATGGACGAGCCAAAGGGTAAGGAACCAAAATAAGTCGCTCTGAATTGGAACAGGGGGAAGAAAAGAAGAAGAAGAACGAAGCCAGGCATCCCCCCTCCTTTCCCTCCCCCACCCCCTACTCTCCCCCAAAGGAAGAAACTGAAAGGCGGCGGGGGGGGGGGGGAGAGAGAAGGATTTTTTGCTGGCAGCTCTGCCGGGCTGTGATGTCAGCCTCGACACTCTCAGACAAAAAAGTTTGAGGAATTCATGAATATTCATGCGGAGGGTATAGTCATTCGGATTTGCCATTCAGGAGGGAGCTCGTGGAAGCGTCTTCCTTCCAAATGTGTCTCCCAGCAAGCAGGGAGGGGGCGCAGGCTGCACAATCTCCCTGGGGAACCCTGTCTCTTCTCGTGTGTGTGTGTGTGTTGCTTCCCGAGGTGATGAGTTCACCGTTAAGGAGATTTAGTTCAGTCCCTGAAACATGCAGGTTTTTTTGCATTCCTTCTAGTCTGTAAAAGTGGCATGGGTGTTTTTTCTGCTCCTAGTCTGAGCTCTGTGTGAAGCGAAAGATGAAAGTGTGTGTGTGTGTGGTTGTTTTTGTAGCAGAGAGAGGGCGACCTTGTCTCGGGAGGTCAGGAACCAATGAAATGAACTCTGGTAAATGGGACATGTAAGGTGATGACATGGAGCAGGGTCTCCCACGCAGGGTTGTTGTTATCGCTGATGAGAATGAAGGAGATGGAGTAGATTCTACTTGTATGTATGACCATAACCTGGTAAGAGGGTGTGGGGAGGACACAGCGGTGCCTTGGGGTGTTTTTACTCAAGCAATTCAACTGTTCCTTCTTCAGCACACCGGCTACTTTGTGTTATCTTTGGCACTCCACATTGCATTAATCAAAATAATGTGTGACACAGATTCTGGGAGAGAGTCTCCGATGTGCTTTTATGTGTCTAGGGTTGCCACTCTCGGTGTCATTGCTGCAACCAAGAGGGAAGGATTGTAGCTTAGTGGTGAAACATATGCTTTGCATGGGAAAAGGTTTGCCTTTTCTGGTTATAGAGTCAGGGAGCATAGGGCAGGGTCATAGAATTGTAAAGTTGGAAGGGATCCCCCAACGATAATCTAGTCCAACCCCTTGCAATGGCTAAGGAATCTTTGACAGATGGCCGTCCAAACTCTGTTTAAAAAGCTCCAGTGAAGTGTCCACAATCTTCCAGGTTGGCCTGTTCCACTATCAAACAGCTTTTACAACCAGAAAGTTATCCCTAATATTGAGTTGGAATCTCCTTTCTCATAAATTGAATCCATTGGTTCAGGTCCTATCCTCCTGAAAACAAGCTTGCTCCACCATTCAGGTATCTGAAGATGGCTATCATATCATCTCTCTTTCTTCTCTTCTCCAGGCTAAACATTGCCAACGACCTCAACTATTTCTCATACGGCTTGGTTTCCAGACCCTTTGTCATGGGGAAAGCTTCTTTGCCTGGGACCCTGGAGACCTGTTGTCACTACTGGGCTAGATCACCAAATTCTGATCTAGTGTACAGCAGTTTTCTACCTATGTGCACGTGCGCAGCAGGGGTCACCAACGTGGTGCCCTCCAGGTGTTCACCACATCTCCCATCATTCCTGACCATTGGCCAGGCTGGCTGAGGCTGATGGGAGATGCAATCCACAACCCCTGCTGCTGCAGTCACTTGAGAAGTGAATGCAAAGCAGCTCAGGCTTTTCTGGCTTCACTGCTGTCAGAGCAAAGTGGCTTTTGTTTGTTTTGCAAAAAGTGCTGGTGGAAAGCAGTGGCTGCATCAAGGGACAGGTGTGAGTTGTGGAGGAGCTGGAAAGCTGTGAAAGCAGAAATTGGTCTGCCGGTAGTAACAAATGTACACAATGACACTCTTCATAGGAATATAGAGCAGGCATCGGCAAACTCGGCCCTCCAGATGTTTTGGGACTACAACTCCCATCATCCCTAGCTAACAGGACCAGTGGTCAGGGGTGATGGGAGCTGTAGTCCCAAAACATCTGGAGGGCCGAGTTTGCCTATGCCTTAAATAGAGGGTAGCATCATTTACCAAAGCAAATGGAATGTGAGAGTTGTCTATAAGTTGCATCGTTGATAGCAGTAATCTCTTTTCCCTGACAGAAGGCTGATTCTTGAGTCATGACTGTATTGGGGGTTTCTTCTGCTGGCAACTCAAGTTGGGCTGTTACAAAATTGTCATTTACCTTTCCCACACATGATATGTTTTTCTTTGTTGCCCAGAAAGTTGTGCCATTCGGCTTGCCTGCAGCAGACGCAAGAAAGCCTCTTCTCCTTTTTTGTGGTCTCCTGGCTCGTGGCCTTCCACTTCCCCTTGGGACAGGAAACGGAGGAGCCACGAGGGGAAGCTTTACTTCATGCTGATGGGGTTGCCCTCTTTAAACCCTCTCCGCCATTAGTGCGGCAGAAAGGAAATCCAATTTGCCTGGAGTGACGCTGCCGCTGCTTCTCCCTCCCACTCCTTTCTCTCCCCAGCAATCACCTTAGATAAGAAAAGGAGAAAGTCAATCTCCTCTTCCCAATATGTTGCTCAACAGGTACTCGTAATAGTCAGAAGTTGGTTTGAAGTATGTATTCAGAAAAAGAGTGCTCATGTATTTGAGGAACATAGTTTGCTAACCTCTTCCTGTTGGTTCTGGGGAAGAGTCTTAACTTCTATGAAATCGCCCTTTGAGTGATTACCTCTTTGTGATGCGGTAACCAGAGGATAACTGCTGTATGACTGACAAAGAAGTTTGAGATGGGTGTGAGGTTCTGTTGATGAAATCACGTCAGCTTTATCTGCCTGTTCCTGGATCAACTGGGCCCCTGATGGGGTGTGGGCCCCTTTGCAGATGCCTGGCAATGCCAACCCTTGACAGCAACCCTCCTGTTATGCCCATTATTCCTCCTCCAGAGGCCACTGCATCTAGAGACTGAGCAGCTGGGAAATGCATGTAGGAAAGTAGTGCTGATGTACTTAGCACAAACCATGGTTCCCTTTAATGTATCGTTCAAATCTGAGATTTAAAGCACAGTGATTCCTCCAAAGAATCCCAGAAACTGTAGTTTGTTAAGGGTGTGTCAAGATGCTGTCAGTGGCTCCCGGCTGATTGCCCAGGAAAGTATAAAGACAAGGAAAAGTTTCTTACAATCCTTTTTTATTTCAGTCTTTTTACATAGAGAGGCTATAGAACCCAGCCTCATGGTGTTGTCCCGAGTGAATCTCCACCCCCCGTCTCTCCCGCTTCCTCATTCATCATCATCATCATCATCATCACCTCCTCTACGTTTGCTGCTAAGTGCCCTCTGTCTTTGAGCTCTTCGCTCTCCTACTTTTAAGGCTTGCCAGGTTCTGGAAGATGGAGGGTCTGGAATGCTTTCTAATGACAACGTGTCAGCCAGGTGTTGCTCTGGCTCTCCCATGATTTCCCAACTTTTCTCCTCATCTGCCTCTGAGCTGTGACCTCCCTGAAAGGGTCAGGATGGGGGAGGTTGTCTCCACCATTCCTCCTCTGCCCAGGGTGCTGGGAATTGTAGCTCTGTGAGGAGTAAGCAAGAGTTCCTAGGATTATTTGGGGACAGCCATGACCCTTAAAGTTGAATAAATGTGCTTTCAATGTATGCTGTGACTGTGACGTTTCTTCACCATAAAGTTCATGCAATACCAACTGTCCAGTGAAAGATGCCCAATCGGGCTCCTGACAAATCAGTGAGGGAAAGACCCAGGACCTAAAGGAAGATAAGTCTGAGCACAGAATCACAGAGCTGGAGGGGATCTTGTCGGCTACCTGGTTCAACTTGGTGGATGCAGAAAGTACAGCTCTAGAGCATCACCAACAAATACTTGGCTAGCCTCTGCCTGAAGATTTCGGTGCAGTTAGGTGAAATGATGGTGAGTTTAAGGGAGGCTTCACCTCCTTGGTTGCTTAGAACACAGAACAAGCAAACCTTAGAACCTCTTGTCTACAACAGAGATCTGTCAGGTTTTGTCACATTATCTGTTTTACCATGCTGGTTTCTAGAGACTTCCTGAAAGTCTGGCTTGTAAATCCCCTATCTCTTTCCTTCGGTCAGCTCTTAATGATGATGATGAACAGACAGGTAAAAGTCTTGTCAGATAAAATTTCCAGTACTACTATATTAATAAAAAGCCTTGTTACTGAGCTTTCAGACCCTGCATTCAGGTCCCACTTGAGTTTGAACCCTGCCGGGTCTGGAGATGGGGAAAAGGAAACTCACCATCAAGTTGTTGAATTGCATGCAACTATTCTTGGTCACCACTGCAGAGCATCAGAGAAGGGCAGGAGAAGTATCTGCCTCAACTGGTTGTTGCTTCCAGGAGGAAAGCAAAGAGGGCTAGATCCTGTTGGAGTGGTGTCTTCTCTTCAACATAACTGTGCCTGCCAGAGTCATACTGTGCCAGTAGGAGATGCAAATTGTGTGTTCCTGGGTGGTCTCCACAAGATGCATCTTTGTGGACGGTGCTTACTCCAGACACCAAGCAGAGAGTGTCTCGTAGTATGTGGTGAAGTCAAAACTGCCTTCTTTCTCCACATGGATATGAAAGATGCATTTCTAGAGAGCAAGAAACTCCCCATAGCACTGAACAGCAGAACTCAAATATGCTAAGTGTTTGGCAAACCAATTCCCTAATTGCTTGTGTCTGACTAGATGTTACATAGTCATCATGCAAGTGTTTACTGCATAGTCTGCTTCCCAGGTTAGACAACCCACAAAATTGTTATCTTGTTCTCATCAAGTCCTTTGCAAGAACCCAAACAGATTGGAGGTTGGAAGAGGCTGATAAAGTCGTGATGATGCTTCTCTTATATAAAAAAAATTCTTTCCCATGTTGGAATAAACAACAGAGGCTGTTATTCATGATCATTATCCAAATGACAGGGTGTCAAATGTCTCGTTTTCAAGCAGAAGGCAGAGAGAAATGAGAAGGAGAGGAGACACTGAGCTAAATTCAAACGCTTTTTAAAAACCCTGTATATCCCTCCCCCCAGCTTTTCAGAATGATAAGCCCACAAAATATCATGAGTGGAAGGAACGCACCACCATTTTCCAAAACCCCTTCAGCAGTATGCAAAAAAATATATATAATTCACATTATTTTCAATTTCTGCAATGTGAAGTGCAGCTGGAAAAATTTAGCATTCATTTGTCTTTTATGAGGAAGGAGCTGACAAGAACTTTGCCATGCTTCTTAGCATACTTCAGGAACATTTCATAACAACATTGAAATGTAATGGAAATGTTGGCCGGGTTCTTAAAAGAGCCGACATTGTGTCCTATTACAGTACAAAACAGTATGGTAAATAAACCCACAAAAGTTATTAGCTTGCAAAGTTTTATAGTGGCCCACTATGAGGCCAGCAGCGTGCATTTTCACATCACATAACGCATTGCGTAACTATGGTGTTCACTCCCTCAAGAGGCAGGAATGGCCACCAACTTGCTTAGCATTAAAAGAGGATTAGACAAATTCATGGGGAATAAGGCAATCAACAGCAAAACCTGATGACTATGTTCTTCCTCCAGTGTCAGAGACTGTAGGCTTCTGAATAGTTCAGGATCATTCTGCCCCACCCTCTGCTAGTCCATGGCATGTTCCTTTCTCTGTAGGTAGAACAGAAACCAAGCAGGCTGGAGAAGGAAGGATGGCACACTGTTTCCCTCCTGTGGGATTTCTCTCTCCCACCTGCATGGAAATCCTGAACTCCTTTGACTGCCAGGCAAGATTTGAATACAAAGCTGTTTATAAAACATGATATTGGTTGGTCTTTAGCATTTTCAGAGAATCTGCCAGCAACATGTGACCAATGCTTAGAAATGGCTGGGTGCAAAGCGACCCTGTAACCTGAACTATCTGAAAGTGAGCTGTTTGGAAAGCATATGTCCAGAGGCAGTGCGAGAAACTGCAGAGAAAGAGATCTTTGTTGATGCTCAGATCTTTGAAGGTGTGCCTCCTCTTCCTCCATTCCCTGGAGGATAGGATTCTGATTCACTCTCTACAGTCCGTTACAGCACACCACCGCCGGTCTGTAAACCTCATCCAAGGAGCATACGCATCTTGCATGACATAGGGTTATATC
Organism: Podarcis raffonei; assembly: GCF_027172205.1. Classification (NCBI taxonomy): domain Eukaryota; kingdom Metazoa; phylum Chordata; class Lepidosauria; order Squamata; family Lacertidae; genus Podarcis; species Podarcis raffonei. The sequence continues at coordinate 60,621,485 of NC_070606.1, read as the reverse complement.
ACCCTGTCCTCATGTCTAAAGAATTTAGAACACACATGTGGGGATTTTGATGATGGGGCCTGTGATGAAATGGCACGCTGCACAAAACTCTGTGTAAACAGCCAGGGCTAACAACAAAGTAAGGAAAGGCATATTGCTAACCCATGTCTTCTCAGGAGTCTCAGGAGGACTCAAGATGCAAATACTCAACAGGAGCCTCAGCTCCATACATGCCATGGGTGACTACAGGGCCGTCTTTACCTGGGGGTGCAAGGGGTGCAGGGCACCCAGGAACCGAATTCTGTGGGGTGCCAAATGTATACCTACTGTATACCGGTCCCCCTCAATCGGTGGCAGTGAAAAGCAATGGAGTGAAAGAGCCCCGCCCCCTCCTTTGTCGCTCTGTTACTCCGTAGCGTCAAATATAGTTCGCCCCCCTAAAAAAAGGTCAACAACTTTTGCTTCCCCCCTCCCCAAAAAAGCTCAATAAAAGTTAATTTGGTGGTGGCTAAACTAAATTTGGGGGTGCTGGGCAGATCTTCACACCCCAGTGGTGCATATGCTAAAGACAGCCCAGGGTGACTATATTATCTAATACCGAAGGAGGACTTTGTGGCGCCAGAGACAGGGGACCTGAGTTGGTGACACACACAAAATAGAAAGCAGTACTTATTCACCCCTTACTGAGAATCTAGGCACAGGAACTATCTGTTGCATCTGCTGACCACTGCTGGTCATTGTAAGTTCCTGCGGTTGCATATACTGTACACACCAGACATTTAATGTACTTCACTTCCTCCCAAAGAAACCTGGGAACTGTAGTTTACCCTCACTGAGCTACAATACCCAGCATCCTTAACAAACCAAAGTTCCCAGGATTCTTTGGGGGAAGTCATGTGCCTTAAATGTATGGTGTGGCTCTGCAGGCAGTCCAGCAGCTCTCCTTGAGGGGCAGCAGCAAGGCCTGCAACACAGACAGCAGCATCAATGCCCAACCTGAAGCCAGCTGTTCCTCTGCGGCACAGTGGTTTAGAGCACCATTGCTGTTTTTGCCCAAGGGGTGTTCAAATGAACGTCCCACTTACATGGAGGCCACATCCACACCATACATTTAAAGCTCTATTTTACCACACTTTGGCTTTCACCAACAAACCCTGGAAACTGGATGTGAGTTGCTAAGAGACTCCATCCCTGCCACAAAGCGGCATTTCCTAGAGTTCCCTGGGAAGAAGGAGTGATTGTTAAACCACTCTTGAGAATTGTAGCTCCATAAACTGCAGCTAACAAACTGCAGTTCCCAGGATCCTCTGCAGAGAAGCCATGGCTGTTAAAGTGCTATCATAGAGTTTATATTGCCTGTTGTGGGTGTGGCCTCAGAGGGGGAGCAGGGTCATGCCCCCCAGCTGTGCGTTTGGTGAGGATGAGAAAGGGCGCTTCTTGCACACTGACAAGCCTCTGTTGGCACCAGTGGCGTAGCGTGGGGGGTGCAGGGGGGGCCGGCCGCACCGGGCGCAACATCTGGGGTTAGGGCAAATCCACGGGTTAGGGGGCGCAAATTACTTGCCTTGCCCCGGGTGCTGACAACCCACGCTACGCCACTGGTTGGCACACACATAGGACCTATGCTCATACTTGTTCAACTTGTGTCCTTTGAGGGTCACGGCTGGTGTGTGGTGGAGCTAGCCTGTGCAGTTTAACTGAACCCCCTTTCCTTAAAAATACTTCCTCTGGAAGGACCTGAAGTGTTGGAACAATTGGGAACAAGTCTTTGCTTTTCTACTCCTCCTCCTCCTCCTTCTTCTTCGGTTTATCACCCCCTCCCATCTTTATGGGCTTCAGATTAGCTGCCAGCCTCACCAAGGTGATTATCAGAAGCAGGTTCCTCACAACTAACAATTCTGAGAGCCTGGGAGTTGTACCTGCCAACATTAGCATGTGGTGTGCTTAACACAATGAACCATATGCTCTGAGAATAATTGTGAGCAAAATCAAACAAGTCAATGATATTGCAAATAGAATTGCTTTCAAACACTATCATAGACCGGAACAGTCTATCCTCTGTGGGTAAATATACTAAATAATGCTTCTTATGGGAGTAATCCATCTCTGAGCTCTTTGTTCTTGTCCTAAAAGGAACCTTTTAAATGAAAACAATACCATGACTTTTCTGAGAACTAACATTCAAAAACCGCCTGGGGGCTGAACAGAGAAATATCTTGGCCCTTTTTAACTGTCCACCACACGTTGTTATTATTTTTATTATTATTACAAATGATTTTGTACTGCTACGGAGTGGGCCTCATCGTACATGAAACGATTAAAATGCTTGCAGTGTTAACTCCTTGTTTTTGTTTATATTTAAAGTAACCTTTAGCTTAATGCTGCAAGAACTGCCAGCTTAAATGTCTGCATAACTGCCAGCTTAAATGAACTGCCTGCATAAATGTCTGCTATTGTTGCAATAATCCGGACAAGCTTTGTTCTTTTTACGGTGTCTAATGACCACCTTTCAGTCTCCAGGAAACTACTGCTGTTCCTCTCCAGTGGCTGAGCTGAAACTAGGGGTATTTTGCAATGGTGTTTTGAAGTTTGTTAAATTCTGAAACTCCACCTCTAAGCGGTGCTGTAATTTGAATTGTGAAGGAGTACTTGGAGATTTTAGGAGCACTGAAGTTTGCGCTCATAGCTTAAAACATCTGTATGCTTGGCACCCCTACAGGAAAATACCATAAGTTATTAGAATCAGTGCTACCTTGGACATAGAAGCTATCTACGTAGACCCATTCCTATAGCTACAGACTTACAAGTGGTGCAGGAAGCCCCTATTCCCAACCAATAACTTGTTCCTCCTCTGCCCCCTTCCAGCAGGATTATCATAAAAATCCTGCAGAGACTGCCCCTTCATTTTTACAACACATCCATTCACACCAAGTTTTTATTCTGTTGTCTTATCATTTAAAATATCTTATACTGTATTGCAGTCACACCGCATTGTTCTCAGCCTCCCTAAGTGTGGGAAGAGTAGGATACAAATTAATAAATTAATAAGTGAAATAAGGCACCATTGCAGAGCTGTATACTGCATATATTCTAGTATGCACACTTGGCGTTGCAGAAATGGAAGCTGGTGCTCAGTGGTGCCACAGAGATTGCCCCATTTAAGCTTTGGAAACTGCCTGCAGAGTGAGACAAGCTTGCTGACAGTTTGATGGGTAGCTCTTAATTTGAAAAAAGGGACACAGCGTGAGTATTGTTATTTGGGACATTTAGAACCAAATATGAAAAATGCACAGCAAACAAAAACTATGGAAGTTTAGCATCTGGTGTCATATGTTAGGAACACTTTGGTCAGTATTTAAAACTGCTTATATACCACAAACCAATAAGGTGATTTGGATTTAAGTCAGTTTAGTCCTTTGTTCTTGGTTGTATTCAAGTCTTGGCACTCTAGTACAGTGCATCTGCAACAGCCCAACTGGACTCCTTCATCTGCCCCAGCTGCAACAAAACATGTCTCTCCCGTATCGGTCTTGACATCCAACAGCTTGACCTCACAAACATATACGCACCAAGGGGCAGTCCTCCATTGTCTCCTGAGACAGAAGGATGCCAACAAAGGATTTTCCTTTGAGTCTATAGTGGTAGCAGAAAAGACTACCACCACAGAATCAAAAGAAAATCCCCCAAACAAATTAGTCCACATTACCTCCTGCAAAATATAACTCTGTGTAAAATGATGTAAAGAAAATAGTTTTAATGCTGAAGTTCTGCCATTTTCCCAATGTGATGCTACTAACACTGTCGTTTTCTCTGAAACAGATTATACTAGTACCCGGCACTTTTCAAATAAATTGTGTTGGCCCCCATCCCTCCAAACTTGAGCTGACCCCGAGAATGACAAATTAAGCAAATTAACTGATTTAATCTCCTGCCTTCCTATAAGTTACAGCAGTTATTGCTGGAAATCATCCTCTAAGGAGACAATTGGAAGAGGATGTATGAATGAATGAGTGAGTGAGTGGAGGCAATGAACTCAGATCACCCATGCAGTGCAGACACGCTGATTATTTCCAGCCCTTTCTACTCCTGTCCCAACAGCTGTAGCTGATTATACTAAGTCCCATTTCCTCACCAGACATGAACACAGTTACATAAAGCTGCTATGTAGGCAGCAGCATCTTAATCTCTTTGATGCCCCTAATAAGGTAAGTATGCTTGGTCCAAATGTGTGTACAGAATTTCTGTTTTGGGCAATCACATTCCTGAGCTTTTAAGAAGAACTAGAGGTGCTTCTTGGAGAAAGGTCAATGGGGGAAAAAACCCCTTTCTGCTTTCTTCACAGAAGAAGCAGTGTTTGCTTTTCATTTTTTTAACGTTTGCCATCCTTTGATCAAAGATCAGTTTGTTAGGTGGCCTGCATGAGGCCCAGTAAAAGGTGAATCGGCTGTCCTAGATAAATGCAGAAACAACTTTTTGCACGTGTCATCTCTGTTATCTTGCTGTACCAGAGGGAGCACGCTACTGACTCTGATGTTGCTGCCCCATTTGCCTCCCTTCTGTAACCTCTGATGCTACCTTATGATGCATAGAAGAGGTGCATCTGGTGCTTTCTCATGTAGGAATGAGAGCACGCTTTCCTCTGAACTTCAGCATCAGGAAGGTGCTGTTTTAAGTGGTGTTGATTATCATTAAGGATCAGGCAGCAGTATTTAAAAACAAGGAACTTTATTTAAACAAGCTTTCTTTTCTTTAACTCCTAAACTGTCTCTGACCCCCCTCCTCTCTTTCTATACTTTCTGGGCTGAAACACTTTCTGGTAGCTGCTCCTGTGCCTTCCCTCTGTGTCACTACGTTTCTCTCCCTGACTGCTGCCCTAACCCTCTTACTTAGTTCCACACACTTTGATACAGGTGCAATCCAACTTGGAATGCTGTATACAGTTCTGGTTTCCTCACCTCAAGAAGGATGAAGGAGCCAGTGTAGTGTAGTGGTTAAGAGCGGTAGACTTGTAATCTGGTGAACCGGGTTCGCATCTCCGCTCCTCCACATGCAGCTGCTGAGTGACCTTGGGCTAGTCACACTTCTCTGAAGTCCCTCAGCCCCACTCACCTCACAGAGTGTTTGTTGTGGGAGAGGAAGGGAAAGGAGAATGTTAGCCGCTTTGAGACTCCTTCAGGTTGTGATAAAGTGGGATATCAAATCCAAACTCTTCTCTTCTTCAATGGGAAGGAGTAACGACTTCCGGGTTGGCGCCATTGTTTAATGGCGGATTCCCTCCGAGCTCCGGAGGGAATTGGCTCCGTAGCGTCTGGGTCTGGCCGCTGCGGCGAAGCGGGGACCCTTAAAATCACAGGCGCGGATGCCTGTGAACACAGAGACTCGGCGGGCACCATTTGCGCCCCCCCAATCCGCGACGGAGCCTTTTTAAAGGCTTCGGAACGGAGGCAGGGTGAGGCGTGGTGCTGAGAGTACTCCCTCGCCTACGGAGTGAAGCCGCAAGCCATTGACAGAGAGCGCCAACTTCTTCCAAGACCGATTGGACTCTAAAATATAAACCCGTGAGTAATACGGAGATTGGAACTTTAAAAATTTTTAATTTTGGATTTGGAACGAGCGGGAAGGGGCTAAAAAGGAAGTTCACCCCCCCTCTTTGTAAACAATCTAAAGCAAAGGACTGGGCAGCTAAGGTCGAGAGAATCTGTTTTTTGTTTTTTAATGAAAGATCCTGACTTCACGGTTTTGATACTATAAGAAGATTTACTGGAGGATAAAAAGAATTTTGGGAGCTGAAATTTCACCCCCCCCGAGACCCGGGAACGTCCTATGAGAAAGCCTGTTGCATTGAAGATTTTGACAGCTGTCAAGTGAGCTGCTAGTCAGCTAGCTGTCAGCTGGAAAAAGAGAACATTGTTTCTGCTGTTTTTGCTGGTTTACTTGGTACAACTTGTTGAAAATAAGGAGGGCTGATACAAAATAACTGGACTTTTGGTTTTGAGCTGAAAGGAACAACAAGGAACTAAAATCCCCCTAGAGGGGTAATAGGGACATTACATCATAAAAATGGCTGGAGTATGTAAAATCCAAGCAGAATTGGACAGAGCACTCGTTCTCTTGGGAAACTTGCAAGATGAGTACAATGCTTTGTCTACAAAGGTATCACTACTACACTGGACAGTAAACAACAGTTTTGAGCCTGATAAGGACTTGAAACAGGAAGCCCATTCAACTGAACAAATAAATGAAACTGAAAGTGTAGATACGATGGAGCAATATGTTGTTTTTGAAGAAAATGAAGGAGGAGCAGGAGATTTGCAGGAGTCAAAGGAGAGTTACAATATGAGGCCTGACATGATGATAAAAAAGGATAATAAAAAGTGGATGTGGAAAGCCTGGTCTGAATGGGAGTCTGGAAAATGGAGAGATCCCTTTTGGAGGAGATCTGAAGACCTGAGGATTACAAATTTGTTGGTGAAAGCTGGAGCTTTGGGGACATCTGGATTTGAAAGAAATTTGAAACAAGAGTTGGAGCACCCCATAGGCTTTGCCTTTAAGTATGGAGGACTGGCTGGAAGCGACATGGATTCTGTTGGGCCGGAGCCCCTCCGAGACTTGGGGTTTAACATCAAGGACTATCAAAGAGACCGGCAGAAAGGAACTGAGAGAGATATAAGGGCCTCGGATGTGAGATCTCCAGGCTAAAATAATAATAATAATAATATAAAGACTGATGGATATTGGTTGGGGACTGGAACCGGGAAAAGGGTGGGTGGAGGTTGGGAATCCAAAGGGTACATAAGGATAATTTGCTTTTTATATTTTTTGTTAGTGGTAAGGAAATTGGGTAAATCGTGGAAGGGAAATTTTGGTCGACTTTAGGAAAAAGGTTTAAGAATAATCAATGAGGTATAAGTATTGATGTGTAATTTTAATAAGGTAAAATTGGTTTCTTTTCTTTTTAAATTAATTGAAAATAAGGCTGTTAAAAATAAATTGAAGAAATGGAAAAAAGAAGTAAAGTAAAGCAATAGTATGTTGGAACAAATGTTTAAGCTAAGGTAAAGAAATAAGTTAAGGACTTGCTGAACTGACAATTTAAATTGGAATACAAGAAGGGGAGGTGTGAGGAAGTCTGAGAAATAAGGTTAAGAATAATAAGTATTAGAAACTTTATGTGTTTTTTCTATTTTTTTTTGTTTAGTTTTGAATGTTATGTATTTTTGTGTTTTTTGTTTCGTTTATTTTTTGTTTTTGTTTGTTGTGTATTATTTGAAAATGCTAATAAATATTTAATAAAAAAAAAAAAACAATGGGAAGGAGTAACGTTGCAGCCTTTGGGGCTTTTTTTGTTTAGAGCAGGGTTTCCCAAACTTGTGTCTCCAGCTGTGTTTGGACTTCCATCATCATCCCTGACCTCGGATCCTGCTAGATAGGGATGATGGAAGTTGTAGTCCCAAAACAGCTGGAGACCCACATTTGAGAAACCCTGCTCTAAACTAAACACCACTGGCACGAAGCCCTCATCATGTTGCCCAGAAGGGAGTCCAAGCCTTGGTCTGAGAGAGTCCCACCACCACCATCAGTGTAAGGGGAGAGAAGTTTGTCGTCTTCTCCATGTGCCCCGAACTGGTTTAGCCCCCTCCAATCAGCATGGCCAATTGTCAGGGGTGATGGGCGTTGTAGTCCAGCAACATCTGGAGGGCACCACGTTGACTGCCTCTGCTGTAAAGCTTTTAAAGCCATGTGTAGTTTGGTCCTCAGAAACTCTGTCATGTGTGCAGAACTTTGACTCCTGTGTGCCTTTTGGAATCCTGGCTTAAGATTTCCAACTTCCCTCCTTTGTAGTGCTACCCTGGCAACTTTCCATTTTCTCGACCTTGTCCTATTGACAAGGCCCCCTTCACTTGGAAGATAAGAAATGAGTAAGAACTGGGCAAAACAAAACAAAGCATCATGTTTCCAAAAAATACAACTGTGCGCCTTCCTACCCCCACCACCTTGTTGTGAACAACGATGGAATTTACTGCCGAGGGAAATGGATGGATTTAGGGGGGAAATGTCCAGAAGAGTTTCTGAAGGACAGAAAGATCAACTAACAATAGTTTCCAGCATAATATTTTGAACAAATGTTCCCCACCCCATGTGGAAAGTGTTAAGTCGGGACTCTTGTTCCTTGGGACTCTCATTCCTATGGTAACTTTTGGTATGTTTCCACAGATACCACATGTGCGACATCTGTGGAGAGGGGAATCAGAATGACATCCGTGTGGGTGGGAGAGTTATTAGCACAGGGATGTGGAACCTGGTGTCCCCCAGATGTTGTTCAACTACAGTCCCCATCACTCCTGATCATTGACCATGTAGGCTGGTGCCGATGGGCCTTGGAGTCCCCTCCATATGGGGGGATCACAGTTTCCCCACCCCTGCTTTAGGGATATACCGTATTTTTTGCTCTATAACACGCACCCGACCATAACACGCACGTAGTTTTTAGAGGAGGAAAATCCGTAGGCATGCCACCCGTAGGCATTTCCTCCATAACACACACAGACATTTCCCCTTACTTTCTAGGAGGAAAAAAGTGAGTGTTATGGTGCAAAAAATACGGTAATCCTATGTACACTTTGCTGGGAGTAAGCCCCATAACACATAGTGATCAGCAGCAACAAGAATACTCTTATTAGCGACGAAGTCTGTTGCATATTTACTTGGCTTAAACCAAGGGTAACCACTGAGGTGCCCTCCAAATGTTGCTGTTCCCATCACCCTAGATCATGGACTATGATGGCTGAATCTGGTGAGCGTTGTAGCCCAAAATCTGGAGGCCACCACATTGGCTAGCCTTAGCTTAAACCTTCCCCAACCCGGTGCATACCAGATGTTTTGAACTGCAATTCCCATCAGCACCAGCTGGCCTTGCCCAGTGGTCAAGGATGACAGGGAGTTGTAGTTCAGAACACCCAAATGGCACACCAGGGTGGGGGAAGTCTGCCTTAAAGCAAAGCTGGGCAGATTTCTGGCTTCTCAGATCCAGTTTGCTTTTTACTTGAACCCCACGATTTACCAAATGGAACCAAGTGCTAATGACATACAGAAAGAATTAAAGATCAGTAGGACCAGTGGTGGCTAGTGCCTATTGAGACTGGTAGGGCAGAAGGCAGGAAGTCAACAGTAGGTAGAGTCAGAGCCAATGGCAAGTGCAATCGCAGCCAAGGACAGTCAGAGCCCACTGATTCTAGTTTTGCTGTAGATGAGTTCTACAACAGTGAGAATGAGGAGTAGGAAGCCAAGAGGCCGTGTCGCTTCCTGGGGAGTTTATAAGAGGGCAGGCAGGTGGGGACTGGCTGGTGGCAGGATGGGGTTTCACTGCTCCATTTGCCCTATTGAACTGCCATAGATCTTCATCTACTTTCTGCCTACCACTGTCTTAAAGCACTTAGCTCTGTTTCTTATTGGAACTGAAATACTGCACTGGCCATTATTATTTTGGGGTTGGAAAGCCAGTTCTAGAAATGTGATGAGCGCCGGCACTGCCTTTGTTCCCTCCTTCTCAAAACTGGAAGTCTGCCCACATGAATTAGCCTGAAATCCTGGCTGAGACTGGAATCTTACCTTATCAGTGTAGTGTAGTGAAGTCACATAATAAGTTGTTTTTTAAAAAAACAACCAACAGCAACCTTCCCAAACCTCCCTTACTCCCTTTGTGTGACCTTCCTATCGTAATCAGAGCAGGGAGTTACTGGCGGCAGCAGATCTTTGAAACGCCTCATTCCTTAATTTGTGGGGCAGTTTGTTTGTCTCAAAGAAGAAGGAACAGCCCACTGAAAAAACTATTATAATTCTGTGTCTTATTTCACTGAGGTGTGGAAACTTTCACAGAATATGGACTTGCAATAAAATAGTGAGAGGGGGTGTGTCTGTGAAAGTATCCTACTATGTAACCAAGATTGCAGGAGACACAGATTTATGGCCTTGCCACAATGTGAGTTTCCAAAAAAGAGGCACTGTTTGAAATGAAATTAATCAGAACAAATGGTGTCATGGCCAGGAAAGCTTGTATATTCTCGAGCTGAAATATTAACAATGGTAAATACAGAATCGGTAGTGAGCTTTTATTTTCAGAATGAGACTAGTTTCCCAAGAAGAACTTTTTAGGGAGAAATAAATAGGCAGTAGATTTAGATTGTGTGTGGATTATGTAGCAAAACCAAGAACTCATTCTCCATTGATTCAAGAGCAAAATGTTGGGTGTATGCTGTCTGTGTCTCTCAATAATCTTACATAACTGGATGTAGACTAGGAAGAAATCCCATCTTGTCCAAAGCTCTTTGAAAGAAAGGTGGGGTATACATCTGACAAACAAACCATTTGTCAACATGACTTCTCCAAGCTCTAGGACTTCTGGTCTCTTTTCAAAACACCATCACTGCACCTGCTACTTGTGGACAACAAATGGGTCTCTGTGTAAGAGCTCATTCACAAAAAAGGAAAATCCATTTCATTTGGCAACCTTTCCTCAAGATCTTCTCCCCCCCCCGCACACTTGAGCTGCTGTGATGTGGGGCTTCCTTCCACACTTGTATAAGGACTTTCATCTGGTGCCCTACAATAGGCTCTTGTCCTTGGTTCCCCACCCCCTACCACTTCTTGTTTAAAAATACTTCAGAACTTTTTGTTCATGATTGTTTGGAATGGAAATATGAGCAATATGGAGCACAGAGCAGGATATTCATGCTGAACAACATCCACTGACCTCCTAAGTTTCTAGGAAGTCCCACTATGGAAGCTGACCTCTTGGAGATCAATCTAGGCTATAAAGAGCAAAGTCCACGGAGAAGAAAGGCAGACTGGGGTGCGGCTGGTTTCATTTCAGCCTGAGGGTTTGGAGCTTGACTTGGGGCTGCTGGGCTGGGTTCTTCCCGTTACAAGCCATTAAAGCTCAAATTCTTAAACTGGAAATCTGTTTTTTGATGGACAGGCTGCCTGAGAGATTGCCTGGACTATACCACGCACATAGAAAATTGATCATCTGAATAATTTGTCATGGTAGGACAAATCAGGTTTTTGCTTGCTGTTTCTTGAGCCACATTAGGAAGGTTTGTGATAGTAGGCAAAAACACTCCTTGGACTTCTTCTTTAAAAAATAAGTAGCCTTTTGCATTTATTTTTTTCCATTGGCACACCTGTGCAGGAAAAAAAAAGGTGAAATTGACAAGTGCATTGAAAGGCATTGTGTCTCAATAGCCATAACTTACCATGGCTGCCAAGTGACCATTTTATTGCAGTGCAGTGCAGTGTATTCATAGGAGTTGTGCTATTCACTTCAAACACATTATCACAGAGGCTATCCAGAGTTTTTCACCATTTGTTATGCAACTTGTTTTTAAAAAGGAGAAAAGTGGAGTTAGGAACCAGAGAAGAGCAGGTAGCAGTACTCTAGGCAAGTGGAAACCATGGTGTGTACTAGAGCTTTTGCCAAGGGACCAGAGAGGAAGGATATTATGTGTATATTCGACAAAATTGCACATAAAATGTGTACACGAGAAATTCACACATCAAAAAAGCTGATGAATTGTCATGACTTTTTAGAAAATTGCGAACGGATGTGGAAATGTGGAAAACTGAACTTAAGACTGGAAAAATGAAAAACTGAGAGAAATCATAAATGACATTTGCTGGACTACTTGGGTCTTTGGTCTGTTCCAGTAAGATTCTTCTTACACCAAGAAGAGATTCTTGGGGGATCCTAACATTAAGATGGGAAGAAGGGGAAGAACTTCCATTTATGGAAACATTATTTTATGTACACATAATTCCTTTTCCTCTTCCAGGTTCTTACCTAGGACTATTTGCTCAGGCTTTCCATGCCCAAGAGAGACAAGTAACAATGCAGAACTGCTGGCTCTGAACCCTTGCTTCAAAACATAAGAACATGGAAAATGAATTAACTTGAGAGTGAGATAAATGATTGTTGGATTGTGTGGCCTCTGCAAGAGTGTGTAGAACTGCATAGGCGGCTTTGCCCTTAGACACTGCTAGATCCAATAGGTTTCCAGACCGCTCTGGTGGCATTTTGGAGAAGTTGGCAACTCTCCTCTTGGAATACCCAAATGACTCAGGTGGTTGACATGGTTGCCCCTGAAAGCTCTCTCCTATTGGTTCAGGGCAGCTCCCTGGTTCTCCAGGAATCTGATAGAAATGAAACTGTTGTAACAATGACTACAGGGCTGATGGCAAAACACCCAAAACAAAACTGACCAAACACTACTTGAGAGTCCATTTGAAAGCCTGTTCCATGATAGCATAGGCAGCAATTAAATCTTAGCTTTTCCACCAGCTTTGCATCTGTACAATGCTACCCAGCACAACTATTTCAGATTGTCAAAAAGGCCTGCTCAGCTTTTTGCTGTTAAGAACCATACAAACACACAGTAGCCCACATCAAGCCTAAATTGCACTACAGACAAAGTTGCTCACATCCTCTCAAGGCTTTGTACTGGTGATCCCCTTGGCCTCTGCAAGAGTGGATCTACACACAGGAAAAAAACACGGTATAAATAAGTCAGAAATTACCATTTTTCCCCGTGTATAACATGCCCCCGTGTATAAGACGTCCCCTATTTTTTGGGATTCTAAATTAAGGAAATGGGGGAAGATTGGCCAGAGTTCTTAAGCTTTTTTGGGGGGGAGGGTGCCGACAATCGCTCACCCGCCTGACCACCCCTGCCATTCTCACAACTCGACGAAGCCACCGATCTGCCCGTTAGCCGTCAATAACCGCCAATCGCATGCACACTTGCTGCAGCAGCAGGCATTGCTGCAGCAAACAATCACCCACCCAAATGCCGCTTAAAATCTGCTGCTCACAGCTAACACCAATAACACGTCCCCCTATGCACTTATCCGTGTATAGGACGACCCCCAATTTTAACAGTTCTTTATAATAAATAAACCTCGTCTTATTCACGGGAAAATACGGGAAATTGTTATAACAATAGAAAATAAACAGTATGCAAAAATCTATGCCATACATAGCCCAAGTAGATCACTGTGAATATGTTTTGTCTGTGGTTGCCCTTGAGTGCGATTCAAGCCAAAGGACATGTTAAGCTATTCATGCTGCTGCTTCTTTTAAGTGTGCTTATGCTGGTCTCTTTTACTTTGAAGCAAAAGCAACCAAGGGTGAGGGGCAAACTGGGGCAGGGATCAGTGTCCTGTGTTGGTTTTTGCTGAAAATTGCCCTTCCCCAGTTGCTATTGGCTCTCTGCAAAGCGCTATTTACTTTATGCTCTGTAAATTTGTCTAATCCTTTTTTAAAAAGATGCTATCACCACATCTTGCATCAGTGAATTCCATTGCTAAAAGGTTTCTATATCAAAACAGTAGAAGTATCGGTGGGATTCTGCAGGCTTCAAAGTTGACAAGGGTTCTGCCACCTCCATTGTCAAAGTCAGTTGTGCTCCGTTATCTTTTCCCATGTGAGATGCCAGCCGCAAGACATGTCAAATGCATCTGGCTGTCAACACCATCTAAGAAGCACTGAGGCTAACCATTTCATTTTCCTGAATGGGCCACTCACAACGGAACCAGGGGGATGGAGAATGTCATTGATTAAGCCCATGTTATGAAAATTGGGAGATTCCTGACAGTGGTGAAGTTATGTAAATAAATGATCTTTCTAGGAGGGGGTTCTTAAGATGGCATTTGGGTATTACTATCCTTTCCTCAAAATGTGGGAAGCCTGTTGCATCTGGGGGCCCTTTTGCTGATTCTGCTGTGTGGGGTCCGGGGCCTCTGCCCCAAAGTCCTGCCCTGATGTTATCGCTGCTGCCAGGGTTGCTGCCTGCTGCCATTGCTCCAGCTTTGTGTCTGCAGGACTTGGGGGGATGCAGCTGGGAGCTGCTGTCTGCACTGTTGGAGTAAGGACAGAGTCTGTGGGACCGTCTCCAGATGGAAGGAATGTGCCTGGTGCTGATGTGGTGAATGGGGGGATTGTCAGGCCGAGCTGGCTGGGTCACAGGGAATTCCTGTCTGTAACCTTCCCCAATGACATTTTGCCAGAAATAAACCCTCGATTTGCTGCCAACACAAACAGAAAAACTGGGATTCCACGCTGAGCACAAAGCCCCTGTGTGCTCACTTCCGGGCGGTGTGATCCTCTGTGGGAAAGGGGACTGGGATGCGGTATGTCTGTGTATGGGGTCGTATCTTAGCTGTTCCTTCACTATAGAAAGGGGTGCAGCCTCACAGCTTGGAATTGCAGCCTGCCTGTCATATTCTGCTTACGCACCATACATTTCAAGCTCAAAACTTCCCTCAAAGCACCCTGGGAACTTTAGTAAATTACAGCGCCCAAGGAGCCTTTGCAGGAAGCTGTGTGCTGTAAATGTATGGAATGCACGAGGCAAGAAGGACGAGCAAGGGTGTTCTGTTTAAACCAACCTCAGCTTTTTGTCACCTGCACTTGGTCTCCAAATGTTCAAAACCCTTCAATTCCTCAAGGTTTTCTGTCAGGAGAAGAAGCTGATGTTTTATTCACATTACTCCTGAGAATTTCAGGCTACAATCTGTTTCCCACCTGAAGGGAAGAGGAAAATGAAGGTCAATGGTTTCCGTGGAGCCCTGAGCACAAGCTTGTGCCTTAGCATCAGAAACAGAGAAGGTGATGCATGAATAATTATTTGTTGCTGTTTAGTCGTTTAGTCGTGTCCGACTCTTCGTGACCCCATGGACCAGAGCACGCCAGGCACTCCTGTCTTCCACTGCCTCCCGCAGTTTGGTGAAACTCATGTTGGTAGCTTCGAGAACAGTGTCCAACCATCTCGTCCTCTGTCGTCCCCTTCTCCTTGTGCCCTCCATCTTTCCCAACATCAGGGTCTTTTCCAGGGAGTCTTCTCTTCTCATGAGGTGGCCAAAGTATTGGAGCCTCAGCTTCACGATCTGTCCCTCCAGTGAGTACTCAGGGCTGATTTCCTTCAGAATGGATAGGTTTGATCTTCTTGCAGTCCATGGGACTCTCAAGAGTCTCCTCCAGCACCATAATTGTACCCTGCCCACCTGACTGGGTTTCCCCAGCCACTCTGGGTGGCGTCCAACAGATATAAGAACACATAAGCTCTACTGTCAGGGGCACTATGCCTTTGAACATCAGTTGCTGGTAATCACAAGTTAGGAGAGCACTCAGGTCCTGCTTGCCAGCTTCCCATAGGCACCTGGCTGACCATTGTGAGAACGGAGCGCTGGACTAGGTGGGTCTGATCCTACAAGGAACATCTTACGCAGTGTTCTTAAGCTCTGCATTGAGAGCATAGCTCCAAGTACTTGCATATCACAAAGTGGGGTTCAGAAGAGAATGTAAATAAGAAAACATGCATGCAAATGCTTTATCTCAGGAACAATGGCTTCAATACAGTTTTTCAGCTGAAAAGCTACTGGTGAAATAATACTGATTCGAGAACACTTAAAACCCTGTGACTTCTTTACAGATTGGTATAGCTTAATTTTCTATGCAGATGGAAAGCATGTAGGCAGGAGACCTTGTTTCCTTTTATGGAATGATAGCTAGAGGTTCCCTGCTTGCTGCGTTTCTTTGTGAGATATCTGCACGTTCTTATTTGGTGCGATTGTAATGAGATCTCTCTGCTGATACTGTTTGTAAAAGGAACAAAATGAGCTGTAAGTCTGCCTTCGGTTCTGTTAATGTTACTGTTTGTTAAATGAAACTGAATATATATATATATTTAATAACCCTTG
Organism: Podarcis raffonei; assembly: GCF_027172205.1. Lineage (NCBI taxonomy): Eukaryota > Metazoa > Chordata > Lepidosauria > Squamata > Lacertidae > Podarcis > Podarcis raffonei. The sequence goes on along the minus strand of NC_070606.1, from coordinate 60,605,756 downwards.
AGAGTGTGTTGTGATCTGATCGTAAAAGGGATTGTTGTGCTTCTGTTATATTTTCATATTCATCCAGGTGCTTATCTTTGAATCATCAGAGCAAACGTAAGCACTAACTTAATTTGAACAAAAGCGGAAGGCTGCTCACCAAATTACTTTCGCGGTGGACCTACCACTTTATTTCTAATGTTGTGTGTCCTGTATGTTCCTGTAATTTTTAAACTACAAATGTTCCAGGGATTTATTATCCCACTTTTGTCATGTTATAGAGCAAGCCCCTCCAGACAGCAATAATATTGTAATACTGGGGAAGCATAGCAGAAAAACTAACATAGCAGAACGGTGTGTGGATGGGCCAGTATAAACCCTCCACTAATGCACTATAATTGCACCAGTGACGTGTTTCAGAATACACACAGACACACACAAACCCCACACACATTTGGAAGGGCCCTGACTCTCTGCTCAGTTAATTTGGTGAATCTCTGCTTCCAGCCAGCTGGACGCAGCCAGACAGGGAGTGTTGATGTGCAACTGCGGCACTTAAGCCACTTCCTCCTTCTCCTCTACCCCACAGGCCCAATGCCCAGTTTCCTCCTATTCTGTTGGACAGCCAAGGAGGTGGCTTTCTGCCACCCTGGGATTTCCCTTTGCTCTGGAGTCCTCTGATTTAATCATCCTGTTTCCCAGCCTTTCGAGGCATCGTTACCATGCTAATTGCCATCCCCGGCCAGCACCACGCAGCTCCAAGGACAAGAATAGATTCCACCCCTGTTCTCAGTGGGGGGTGTGTGTCAAAGGGGTGGGTGGGAAGGAAGACACTGGGAAGCATTGTACTCTCCTTCAAAGGGTTTAAATTTAGTTGCCTTATTTGTTGCTACAAATCACCTCAGCCAGGGGCCTCAAATGCTGCCTGCTTGGCAAAATGCTGCAGGGTGAACCTTGATTTCCAAAATGAGAGATGCTTAGCTTGAGCTGACCTGGAAGTCCTGCCCTTTGTGTCGGACGTGTGGGGGGTTAGTTAATGGTTATAAAGGCACCTCAGAGGTCCTCAAGTCCAACTCTCTTTCAGCGCAGGAAAGAGGCCCTTCAACCTTACCCAGAGGCTCTCTCTTCTTTTATTACTTAACACATGCTGAATCTTGACTTTGTAATATTGCTGGGTCTAAGTTGTGGCTAATATAAAACCCAGGTATTCCAAACCAACAGAGGTGGCTCTGATACCTTTAGGATAACAAATGAGAACTTATTTCAGTATTCCCTCTCTCAGCCTGGTAACATATGCATGCTATTTTTGATCTTTTTTCTCAAAGGACTTCTGCTTCTGTATGATAATCTTGAAGCCTATATATTGTGCTCTCACCATTGCTTTGTGTAGCGAGGCATTCTAGGTGCAGCACTAACCAGGATTAGCTTGCAATCCTATATCACAGCCTTCTTCAACCTGCTGCCCTCCAGATGCCCTCCAGTCCCAAGCATAGCTGTCAACTTTTTGCTTTTCTTGCGAGGAATCCTATTCGGAATAAGGGAATTTCCCTTAAAAAAGGGGGAAAGTTGACAGCTATGGTCCCAAGTATCTGGAGGCCAGTTGGTTGCAGAAGGCTGTTATATACATCTGCAGTCAGCTCCACTGAACTCAATGGAACTGTGTAGACAGATGTAGATTTGCACTATGAGTTTCCTTTGAATGAAAGAGCACTGGGGGAAATGGTGGCATACAGTACTTGCTTCATTTACAAAAATGCATGCATGGTATAAGCAAGCAGGAGGCACTCCTATGAGGTGGGAGATCCTTCCATGGTTATTCGTCTTCAGGAAGGCATCTCACCACTCTTCCTTTCTCTTTGCCTCCATGTTCAATAGATTTGCTCCAAATGAGCACTAAAGAGTAGTTTTCCCAGGGGAAGCAGCAGGAGAAGAGGAAGTGTGGATAAGCCCACTGTAATCAGACAGCAAACTCATAACCAAAGCTTTTTAAAGCCAACTAACACCACCTTCTTCTTTTGTTGATGGTTTCTATTTTCAACTTTTATTTCCTCTTTGTCAGCTAGCAAAACAATATGCTTGGTATCTAAGGTTGCAACAGCATGCTCTAACAGCCAGTATTTTGCAACTGGGTTAAAATAAATTATACTTATTAGATATACCACACAACAGTTGTTCTACTGCAGGGGTAGCCATATTGTGCCCTTCAGGTGTTATGGACTACAGCATACATTGGACATGCTGGCTGAGGATTATGGGAGTTGTAGTCCAAAACGTGGAGGGTGCCACATTGTCTACTCCTGTTCTATTGCATTAAAGCTCTAACTCTGCCATTGTGTACAGTAGGACAACTGCACTGACTTCAGACTTGCTGGCATGAGAAGGAGGAAAGGAGAATCATTCTTCCTATCTTTAGGCTTGTGCTTAAAGAAGATTCTAATAAGTCTACTTATTAACAAATAAAGTGTTAAGTTAATAAAGCATAACCCTTTAACTTATTATGGATTTTCAAAAACCCATGACTTGACAGTGCTGCATTCACTGAATGTGCTTCAGTCCCTGAAAGACATTCTGGCAGAATTTGCATCCATTTCAAATTGTTGGCAGCAGTGTAATCAGACTGGAGAGCCCAGAACTGATTTGTTGTGGAATTTTAGAACTCCAGGAATAGCTTCTGCAGAAACACAGAGACCAAAAATAAAAGCAGAGCCGGGGAGGCTTGTGCAGCTGGGCAGAGATCTAGCATCTGGACTAGCAGTGGGGTGAGTGGCAGCTGATTCCTGGCAAGCTTTGCCGCGCTGTGTTCCAGCTTCAAAGAGGAGTGCGATTGCTTCCTTTTCTGTAGCTGCATCAGATCAGGCAGTGACAATCAGCCTTGTGGTATAGCTGGCGAAAGGGTGGGAAAAGTGCAGGAAATTGTGGCTAAAATTATCAAGGGGATGGAACAATTTCCTTATAAATAAATATTACAATGTGCGGGGTTCTTCAGTTTAGAAGAAAATGGTGAGCAAGGAGGACCACCAAAAGAGGTGCATAAAAGGGGTGTGGGAAAAGTGGGTAGAGATAAGTTTTTCTCCAGCTCTCAATAATACTGAAACCCAAGGTCACCCAGTGTAGCGGAATGGTGGGGGATTCAGGAAAGACAAAAGAAAATGCTTCTTCATATATCCCCTAGTTAGGCTTCAGAATCCTCTCTCGCAAGATGTGGTGATGGCCACTAAATTAGACGTGCTGTAAAAGAGGATTAGATTCATAGATCCCCAGTTGCAGTGGGGACCATGAATGGGAATGGACTGCGGTGCTCATTCGCCACTTGCTTGCTGGCTTCCTGCAGGCATCTGGTGCCACTGTAGGAAAGCAGGTTGCTGAACCTGATGGGCCTTTGACTGTCCTGATCCATATCCAAGTTCTTATGCTGTGTGGTTTGTAATGCCGTCTTCACTTTGCTGCGATTGCAGGTGCCAAGCTGTGCAAGCGTTTCCATCCAAAATATGCTGCCATGGGATTTCTTTTAATAGTGGCTATAATTGCTTTAATCACTCTGGCTGTCACGCAGAACAGTTCTGCCACCAAGAACAGAAAGGTAAGTCACAGGAGAGCCTCCTGCGGAAGCACTGTGAACGGTTTAGGCCAGTGATTCCCTGCACTAGTGCAGCATGGGAAGGGCTAATGTGAAAAACGGAGCATGTTGGATGCATCTACCGCTCCCCGTGCATGTCGGAACAGAAATAATCTCTCCCTTTCTCTGCCAATTTACAGGTAGTGGCAACATTTTGAGGGAGGGAGCAAGGATGCACTAGGGTTCTCTTATGCTATCCATTCTGCAGCTACAGGGCAATCCCAGAAGGTTCATCATTGCCCACAAAGTATGCTCCTTCACAAGTGTCCTGATTTCCTAGGCAAAGAGGAGGGTGGGTTACCTGGAAGCAACTTTGAATAATATAACCTGCATTTGCAAGAAGGATGCCTGGTCCTTTCTTCTTATGGGTGATCTGCGAAAAGATATATGTATTTTTCAGAATAGAAGAGTAAAGAGTGCCTTCAAATTTAAGCAAAAACGAAACACTTTTGCTCCAGGTTTCAAAGGTTTAGGAAGCACTGGCTTGAGTTCTTGAGCTACAAGATACCATGACTCTTTGTGCTCCCTCCCTGCTGTGCTTTTATGGTCTGGTTGATTCATCTTGTCTACCAAACATCTCTGCTGCAGAATTTATCCTGCCCTGTTCCCATGTCAAGTCAAATACCTTCCTATTGGTCACGATACAAAAAACCATTAGTGGTAATGTTAGTAATTCCTGCAAAGCCTGCTGAGGGTAAAATTCGGTCCAGAGACAGATGCGTCTTTAAAAACCTAGCGTGGCTTCTCCTTTTAGGCCTGAGCATCTTACATTCAGCGCAGATGGACTTATGTCTGAAACCACAATCATGTGGGCAGATCACTCAAGATTTTATAAAAGGTCCCAGTTTTGAGTAAAGGCCATATTTGCACATCTGAAGGATGCAATGACTTGAATCTAATTTATTTGCAAATACAACATTGATTGCAAAAAGAGGGGTATGTTTGCTTAAAACACACACACCTGGCTTTTATGGTAGCTAGGAGAAACAAATTATAATTAAGTGCTTAAACAGAAATGCGTCTCCATCACATCTTCCCAATATGCTGAGTTTTACGGAGCAAAAATTGTGGTTTTGTTTCTTCTGCAGTATGGGATTGTGCTGGATGCTGGTTCTTCTCACACCAACTTGTATGTATATGAATGGCCGGCAGAGAAGGAGAATGACACAGGAGTTGTGCAGCAGGTGCATGTCTGTGAAGTGGATGGTAAGAAAGTGGGAAAGTTGGGGCTAATAGGATGTTGAAATGATAGTAGAGTGAAGAGGGTAGAACATAGCACACTCAGGAAAACACCAGACTAAAACTAGCTGACAAAAGTTCTGCGTTTTCTCTCCCAGGTCCAGGAATCTCAGGCTATGCTGACCGTGTGGGAGAAGTTGGTGTCCCCCTAAGGCACTGCATGGATAAGGCAAAGGAAATAGTACCAAAAGAGAAACACCCAGAGACGCCAGTTTACTTGGGGGCAACAGCTGGCATGCGGCTGCTGAGGTACCAAAGGAGGATACAATCTGCGCTCTTTGAAATATCATGTTCGCTAGGGGTGAGATCGCAAATGACAGTTTTCAAAGGTTTCTTTGGAGCTGACAGGGATACTTAAACTTGGCCCAGTTTGTCTTTTCTTCCTCTCACCCCTGGGAAGATTTAGTTACATACCGGCACCGCACAGTGTCTGCATTTCACAAACATGTCATTGCTGCATTCAGTCCCTTGTTGTTTGGTCCATATATAGTGGTACCTCGGGTTACAAACACCTTGAGTTACAAACACTTCGGGTTACAGACTCCGCTAACCTGGAAGTAGTACCTTGGGTTAAGAACTTTACCTCAGGATGAGAACAGAAATTGTGTGGCGGTGGCGTGGCGACAGTGGGAGGCCCCATTAGCTAAAATGGTACTTCAGGTTAAGAACGGTTTTAGGTTAAGAATGGACCTCCGGAACGAATTAAGTTTGTAACCAGAGGTACCATTGTAGGTGACAGTTCAAACCGGAACATGTATCTCTGCCTGGACATACTGATGCAAAGTGCCTAATTTGCTCTGTGTGCTTGGATCCCCAGCTTACAAAAGCAAGCGCAGGAAGGAGACCATCAACCATCTCTCCATTTCCTTCACTTACTGTTGTACATTGTGATACCCAGAGGTGTTGCCATAAGCTTTGGATAAATCAGGATCTCCATAATGGCCATCATTCACTCACACAGCTATTCTGTGCCCAATCCACAGTCCTAACGCTGCAATAGTTGCGAAGATTATGAAGGCGACTTTTGCAAAGCCTCCTGGTATATCAGGTGCTCTTGGTCAGGAAGCTATGTGTGCAATAGAACGAAGGCTGGTTCTGATTATGATTAGATGTGATTACAGGGGCTTCGACTGGATGACTTTTGGGTGCCTTCCAACTCTACAAGTCTATGATTCTGTGATACAGTTTTTCCCCCTGCTCCTGTTTGTAAAATCACATGGAAGTAGTATGGAAGGAGCCAGAAAAGGGCTGAAGGTGCCAGCCCTAGAGCAATGTTAGATAAGCCAGATATAAGTAAGACCTGCACCTTGCAAACCTCTCAGGTCATTCTTCATAATTTGCATGTCATATCCAAGCATCTGCTTTATCCATTGTCACAAACATGCACATCTTATATCATTTCTTGGCCACTTCCCAACATGCACTTTTAAAAAGCCAAAGAAGGAAATGGAACTATCAGACATCTGGCCTCAAGTAGCAGGGAACGCTGGCAGATTAATTTTTTTAAAATTGATGAGCTGCTCTTTGTCCAAACAGCTTCCAGAGCAGTGGTGAATGATAAAAATACAATATAATAAGACAGCACAACGTAACTCCTATCCCTCTTTTCTACATGCAGACTGGAGAATGAGAACACGGCTAAAAAGGTCCTCTCTGCAGTGGAGGAGACCCTGCGCTCATACCCCTTCCGTTTCCAGGGTGCCAGGATCCTCACTGGTGAGGAAGAAGGTGCCTATGGCTGGATCACCATTAATTACCTGCTGGGCAACTTCAAAGAGGTAACATGCCATGCCAGAAAGGAAACACTGCTCCCTGAAGCTTGGCCATGCTTACTTCCATTTTAATAGTGATGACTCCTTAAAGCAGGGATGGCAAAACTTGGGGCCAAGGGCTGCATGCACCCCACAAGCTCATTTCATGGCGGTGGCAGAGGAGGGGGGAGGATGGAAGTGGCAGAGAGAGAAGGAAAGGGATAGCCCATCCATTTTGACTCTGGCACCTGCCCCCCAAGCAGCACATATCCCTCAAAAGATTGCCCCTCAAGGATCATGGCTCTTCAAAACAAAACAAAACAAAACAAAACACTCTAGTGCCATCTAAACCTCCAAAACAATTGTTAAGTATGGAATATAATGCATTGCTGCAAAAACGACAAAGCATATTGTGCTGCTTTTTAAAGATGCACAGATTGACTGTGGCACATGCTTTTGTTGACGAGAGGCCTGAATAAATGGGCTTCAATCTTTAAGGTGCCACAAGACTCTTTGCTGAAATACATTTTGCTAGAATGCTGAGTTAAGAAGTCTCCAACCTGCCCCCCCCCCACAATTTAAACAAACTATTGTTGGCCTTCCCATACTGTATCTCATACTTGAATGATCCTTGGTTTCTCCCAACATGTCTACTCCTTACTAACCCACCTCTTGCCTGTGCTAGCACACCTCTAACCCTCTGATTCCCCTGACTCCATGCTTCCATTTTCCTGGGTCACATCCTGTGCCACATTTCCCACAAGCTTGGGTCTTCTGTCCCTTGACAAGCTCATGCAGCTTCCTCCCAGCTGGTGTGCTCTTTTTGCAGTCTATCTGGCCAAAATTCCTGCCCCGCATCTTCTTCAGAACTGGAACCATAGGGGCGCTGGACCTTGGTGGAGCTTCCACACAGATCACCTTTGTTCCAGACCAGGAGACACTGGAGTCACCAGCAGATACAGCAAACTTCTCTCTCTACGGCAAACAGTACACTGTGTATACGCACAGCTTTCTGTGTTACGGGAAGGACCAAGCACTCCGGCTCAAGCTGCTCCAAGACGTTCTGGTAAGTTTGGGGTGATTCTTAAGCTGCATGCCCAGCTTACAAGTCTGTTGTGTCCAGCTTTCATCAATCTGAAGATTATTCTGGTTGCACTTGTACTAAACCAGGAGCAGGTGGAGCAGGGTGGCAGCAAGGTCAAAGCTATACAGGAACATTAAGAGGAACAGCAGACTGACTCGTACTGTCTACCAAAGCAGCCCTGTCCCACTGCACCTATGACTTCTTCACTTAACAACCTACATTGGAGTGGGGAACCTTGTCCAGCTGCTGGGCCAGATCCTACCTCCCCCATACTCCTTGGGCCACTTTGGCATCTTTCTGAATTCAGGCGACAAGTTTAAAGGGCCTTGTTCTCAGCACCAATCAGCTGATTGCTGCAGACGCTCGGTCCCACTTTGCCTGTTTACCTGCAAATGGACATTCTTCCTCTGCAGGCCAGAAAAACTGCCTGCAGAGCTTCTCTACAAAGGACACATGTCCACCTCTAGGTGGAATCCAAACAGCATCTGCCAACTTTAAAGGGGTATGCAGTCAGCTCCACTCAGTGCTGTTAGAGAGCCTCAGTTTCCAAGGGATAATCAGGAATGCCATGTAAGCTCCTGATTGCTCCTTTGCAGCCACAAGTTTACCTGCCCATGCCAGACATCACAAATGTGGTGCAGATGAGTGTGGTTTGGGGGAAATAGCCTTGGAGGTCAAATTAGGATCCCTGCTGGCTGAAACTAGCTCCTGGTTCCCAATGGACCAAGACCTACATGCATGTTTTTCAATATTTTTCCTGACATATTTCTTTCTGGCCATCCATTGGTGTTTTTGTTTTGTTAACTTGGTAATAAAGTAAAAAAGCAAAAGCAGATACAGTAACAATATGGATATTACTTGCTGTGAGCCCATTCCTGCCTAGATCCAGGTTTTTCATTGTCTTGTGTCATAACTAGTTGCCGGTGTGTGTAACTACCCATCCACCCTTTTTCTTCTTTTCACTGCAGGACTCATCGAGTAGCAGAATCAGAGACCCATGTTTCCACCAAGGATATGAGAGGACTCTTAATATTTCTAACCTGTGCAAAAGCCCCTGTACAGCTCCAAACATCACCCTACCCTGCTCCTCACAGCTCCAAATTGAGGGCGGTGGAGATTATGAAAAGTGCCTGACAAGCATTGAGAAAATCTTCAATACTGTCCACTGTCCTTACTCCAGCTGCTCATTTAATGGTGTTTTCTTGCCTCCAGTATCTGGGGATTTTGGGGTGAGTACATATAAGCACCTGCCTCTCTCCACCAGGCAGAAACTGGTGGCATTACCCTGGAGGAAGGACTTTTGGAGTGCAATTTGCCTGTCCCGTTAGTGTAGGCTTGTATTTAAACAGTAGCCTGGTAGCCATGATGTGAGCAGGAATTACATGGAGACAAAGGAAAGACGGATTCTTTCCCTCTTCCCCTGACATTTTGCTTGGTTTTTCTGCTAGGTGCACCAATTTGTTATCTTCCTCTGTCTGCCACTAGGTGGCAAAGTCCAGCTGAGCTACACTTACCATACAAGAACATGAAGGTTTCTTAAGATTTCATTAGCACCCAGTTAAAGCAACAGATTGACTTAGCACATGGGTGGGCAAACTAAGGCCCGGGGGCCGGATCCGGCCCAATCGCCTTCTAAATCCGGCCTGCGGACGGTCTGGGAATCAGCGTGGTTTTACATGAGTAGACTGTGTCCTTTTATTTAAAATGCACCTCTGGGTTATTTGTGGGGCCTGCCTGGTGTTTTTCCATGAGCAGAATGTGTGCTTTTATTTAGAATGCATCTCTGGGTTATTTGTGGGGCATAGGAATTCATTCATCCCCCCCCCAATATAGTCCAGCCCCCCACAAGGTCTGAGGGACAGTGGACCGGCCCCCTGCTGAAAACGTTTGCTGGCCCGTGACTTCTTGGCATAGAACACCTACCTGAGCAGAAGGAGAGAAGGCTTGCTGGGCATGAAGCATGGGGAGTGTCCATGGGGTCTACTGCTATTGGATGGGATGGGAACTCACAGCGGGAAGTGGTAGAGCTTAGTGGTAGAGCTTTGCATGCAGAAGGTTCCAGGTTCAATCCCTGGCATCTCCAGGTAAAAGGAGCCTGCACCCTATGATGTAAAAGGCAGAGCCACTGCCAGAGTAGACAATATTGAGCCAGATGAGTCAATAATATAAGGCGGCTTCCTGCCTACCCTCAGAAAATACTGGGTCATTTATGTTGGAGACAGCAAAGAACTGTTGATAATAATAGCTGATTAGTTAGTGAGCTAGAGATTACCTATCTCTTCTGCTAAACATATCCAGAGTAATGTACACAGCATAATCATGAAACCATACGCATAATCATAAAAGTACATGTACAAGCAAACAACAAAGAGTGTTTAACGCACCACCACAACCTAAAATCATCCAGGGTAGAAGATAAAATGACAGCAATAAGCCTAGATGTTAGGCATAAAAAGTATTTCAAAATAAAGATGTCTTCATTTTTGGTGAGAGAGATGCACAGGAGGCAGCCCGATTGACTTTGTTTGCTAGCCATGTGGTGTTCTGTCTATATGGGAGTTGTAGCCTTCTAACTTTTGCCCCGGATTAGATGAAGTGGGAGTTCATTGTCTACAACCCATAGCCAACTACAGTGGTACCTCGGGTTATGAACTTAATTCATTCCAGAGGTCCGTTCTTAACCTGAAACCATTCTTAACCTGAGGTACCACTTTAGCTAATGAGGCCTCCTGCTGCTGCCGCCGCACAATTTCTGTTCTCATCCTGAGGTAAAGTTCTTAACCCGAGGTACTACTTCCAGGTTAGCGGAGTCTGTAACCTGAGGTGTTTGTAACCTGAGGTGTTTGTAACCTGAGGTACCACTGTACCTGCAAATCTCTCTCCCCAGACTAGTGAGGACTGATGGAGGCAGAGCCCTGGGCTCCATTTCATTTGCATTTTTTGCAAACAAGTTCATGTCTTTTGTTCTTCAGGCGTTTTCTGCTTTCTACTTCGTAATGAACTTTCTAAATGCAACGAAAAAGCCTATGGACCAAGTAATAGAAGAAGTAAAGAACTTCTGCTCCAAACCCTGGAATCAGGTATGTCATTTCCCCAAACCGGGAGGAATATGAGTCTTGACTCTGAGGAGGTGTGGCTTCCATCTGGCATCAGTCATGGTTGGTTTGGTGGTGTGGAGCCACGCACCCAACACCAGCATTGCTGTAGCCTTCCTGGGCAGATCTGCCCTTGCCACTGCCCCAGCCCTGCTTAGGCAATTTGCAGCACTAGGGGAGTTGGGAGGACAGCTCTTCCTCAGCACACCAGCTGCTACTGGCATTAGTGATGCTTGATGCACCAAATCCAAAATCAAATTGGCTGTAGAAGAGAAGCCCCACAGCCTCACTTGTCCTAACACAAGATCTGCTGGATTTAAGAGCTGTATTTGCCAGTATATATACGTGTTCATGGAAGACAATCTTACTTGGCTACCAGTGATCACCAAAGAATATACACATACCAAGAAAGTGATTGCAATGTTTGTTAATTTTTGATGCTATTATTGTGAACCCCTTTAAGCTCAATATTTGTTGCTGGAAAAGCAGAATACAGTGGTATCTCTGGTTACGTACCTAATTTGTTCCGGAGGTCCATTCTTAACCTGAAACTGTTCTTAACCTGAAGCACCATTTTAGCTAACGCTGCTGGAGCCCAATTTCTGTTCTTATCCTGAAGCAAAGTTCTTAACCTGAAGCACTATTTCTGGGTTAGCAGAGTCTGTACCTGAAGTGAATGTAACCTGAAGCGTATGTAACCCGAGGTACCACTGTACAAAGATTAAAGCAAAATCACATCTATCTTTTTATCTATCTTTCTGTTGACACATGAAAGGGAACTTCATGTAGAAACACACAGCTCAGTCATGGTTGTTCCAGGGATGGGTGCATAAATCTGAAAGATGGAGCACTTTGCTTCCAGGAAAAGGAAGATGCCTGGAAATAAACTGTCTTCCTTTCTCTCTGTCCAGGTGAAGGCTGAATTTCCTGCAGTAAAGGAGAAGTACCTGAGCGAATACTGCTTCTCAGCGACTTACATTTTCTCGCTGCTCAGCCAGAGATACAACTTCACCAAGGAGAAATGGCAGGGCATCCACTTCCTGGGGAAGGTATCTTGGCATGCAGAGACAGGAGCTGGGGAATGGCGGGGGTAGTGAGTGGGAGGGCTGGGAAGCATTCTTTCCTCACTGGTGAAGAGGGAGCCGCATACAGGCCCACAATACCTCAAGGACCGCCTCTCCCCAAATGAACCAACCCAGACTCATCGAACATCATCTGAGACCCTTCCTCATGCGCCTCCTCTGCAAGAGGCCCGGCGGGTGGCAGCACAAGAGCAGGCCTTTTCTGTGGTGGCCTGCCATTTGTGCAATGCTTTCCCCTGGGAAGTTCGCCTGGCACCTCCAATATATAGGCGAAAACATTTCTCTTCACTAGGGGTTTGGCTGATTAGCATTCTCTTGCTTTCTAAATGTGTTTGTGGGGGGATGTGTTATTGGTTTATTTTTGGGGGGTTTTATGTATTTTGTATTCTTCTGTTGTGAAGCGCCCTGGGATCTTCGGATGAAGGGTGGTATACAAATTTAATTACCATATTTTTTGCTCTATAAGACTCACTTTTTCCCTCCTAAAAAGTAAGGGGAAATGTGTGTGCATCTTATGGAGCGAATGCAGGCTGCACAGCTATCCCAGAAGCCAGAGCAGCAAGAGGGATTGCTGCTTTCACTGTGCAGCGATCCCTCTTGCTGTTCTGGCTTCTGAAATTCAGAATATTTTTTTTTCTTGTTTTCCTCCTCCAAAAACTAGGTGCATCTTGTGGTCTGGTGCGTCTTATAGAGCGAAAATACGGTAATCGTAATAAATGTGTCACTGCCCCATTCCTCACTTCCCTTAGCAGTTCCTCTGTGCTTTACATCTCTCCTGCTGCTAGTGACCCTTCCCTCTTCTTTTCGTATCTATTTCAGATTGGCAGCAGTGACGCCGGGTGGACTTTGGGCTACATGCTGAACCTCACCAACATGATCCCTGCGGAGCAGCCCTATACACAACCGCTGTCTCAGTCTAGCTATATTACCCTCATGACCATCTGCTCCATTCTGGTGGTGTGCCTGCTCGTCATAGGCTACGTGAGCTATCGCAAACCAAAGTGCCTGAAAAAGGAAGTAATTTAGAACTGGGGTTGGCCTAGCCCACAGCAAAAACACAGCAAAGACCACTAGAGCCCAGTGTTCTGCTGAAATGGCTGATTTTGTACAAGGGCTTTCTACGCCACTCTCTCTAGCCACCGACAGATGCCAAGAGAGCAGCGTGCTTTCCTTCTGTCATCTTCCCCCATCCTGCCTCCCACCCTGATCCTTGGTGGGGGGAGGGGAGCTGATTGGTGTGGGGCTCACATGCCCTATGAAGAACACCTGCTTCTCTCAGGTCCACCCCTCTGAGCATTGCCTCAGCCCTAGGAATGAAACATGTGGGGGAGGGGGGGCACCAAATCAAAAAATGGCCGGCTGGACAACGCAGGGACAGATTCTAGCCTGGAAGGACCAGCAGCTCTCAGGGTTCCACATCCTCTTTTGCTCCATTGGAAATGTCAACAGCCATTCATTAAAAAAAACACCTCCCGGTGGCACCTGTCACGTTCATGGCGAATCAGCTAGCACTTGCCATGTCATTTCCTGGGGAAGATCCCCTCTTCGAGACTTTTGACAAAACAGGCTGTCCACACGACTAATCACCAGCCAGGAGAAAGCAGCGGAATGCACCCTATCCAGAGAAGGCCTCTGAGCAAAAATGTGTATTTCACAGAAATTAGTCTGTGAGAGAGGAACTCTTCCCCAAAGTGCCATGGCTGCTACCTGGGCAATAGGCCTTGTGCTGACTGGTTGACTTGCCTGCTAATTGAATGGATTAGTCAAGGTGATCCGCAGGCGGCCGCTCCCTACGGACTGTGTGGATTCTGAACACTGAGGCCTGACGTAGCACACTCCTCCTAAAGTGTCCTCCTATGTCAACAGTATAGGTCTCTGGGAACAGTTAAATCCCAGCCTTGGCATCCTGGTCCAAATGAAACCAACTATTCACTTTGCGCACATGTGTACAGCTCTGTATTTGTATTAAATATTAAAGATGTTTTGATTAATGCCAGTGTAATTTTCTTGTAATTTTCCAAAGGAGGTGGGATGGGATGGTGCTATTAGAAGAGAAACCAAGTGACCTTCAGAGAAAAAGGAATGACCTCACAGTCGGAGCAGGACTTGACCATACCTGCCATAGGTGGCAAGGCTTATTGTATTTATAGTTTCTCAGCAAGGAGAGGAAAAGGGGTGTGGCGGTTATCTTATTCCTTTTCTGTTGGCCAGTAATGTCATGAATTGGTGCAAAGGACTGGGAATTCAGCATCCCAGTGCTAATGCACAAAAAGGTGGTAAGATTGATTCCCACAATTGCAGGCTGAGGGCTTGTCCAGACTTCTACTTCTCCTACTACATTCCCCCAGGAAAACCTGATCTTTACCACTAAATCGTTACAAATGCCAATTGGGTTTTCTGCAGATAAATGTTTGCTCTGATTCAGCGTTAAGGAGTGGGTTTTCCCAGGGAAAGCAGTGAGGCAAACAGAAAACCTCTGGGACATGTGCCTACAAAACATGGGCCAAGCGGAAAGCCATTTGACCCATACTTTCTAAGGACAGGACAAGCAGGTTGGTGAGCCCTGATTAGCCATTTGGATGCAGCCTTAAAAAAGCAGGCCATTTTCCCCCTTGATGATTTAGAAGCTCAGTAGAAAGGCAACAAGTGACTGTAGATGAACAAGGAGACTTCCGGAGAGGTAGCAGTACATTTGATCAATGCTTCGTTTTATCCCATCTGATTACCAAATAAATGCAAGGTCTGAGGATTGCAGTGCTACAATCTCTGTCCAGTGGGTGGGTGGGTGTGGCTGGCCCTGCAGGCTCATCAAGCAGCAGCACTTCTGGGGCATGTGCTATGTGCCAGTCCCCTTCTGGGTTTCAGTCCTCTGCTTTATTACCTGAAGAGAACTTAAGGTCCCTGACACTGAGTAAATCAGAGACAAGTATGTTATCTGTTGCTGTACTATGTAACAATGCTAAATTGTTGTTTTTTAAATATAGTAAATTTCTATTATGCATCATATTCCTTGTGCTGAATTTCACCTGAATTCTATTTTTCTGTGTCAAGTTTTCCTTTTTGCTGTTGACCTTTGGTTTCAGCAGATAAGGTATTGACTGGCAGACTGACTGAGCTTTACTCAAATGTGAAAGAGAACTATTGATTACTCCCAGAAAACAATCTCGTCCATTTATCCATGACCTGGGAAGACAGCCTTTCCACTCATCCCCCCACCCCATCCCCCGTCCATATCTGGAGAATGATAGGAGAAGGGAACCAAAGTGATCTTCATTCCAGCTGAGATAGCTAAGGGAACCAAATTAATAATGATGAACAACATTGTTGAAAAGGCATAATAAAGTTGTTTTAAACTGGCTGGCTAAACTAGGTGAGGGTAAGCAATGGGTCTCAAACCCTTGGTGAGTTAGGAAGTTCCCCTGCATGTGAAGACAGGCCCTGGAAGATTTAGTGGATGAAACCAATAGTGGGTCCAATGTCTGAGAAGCTGGTTACTGCACATGCAGTAGATGGAATTGAGGCAGCCCATCTAGGAGAAGGAAAACTCTGATCCTTTGCTCCCTTGTGGCTATACTAATCCATGAGAAAGGCTTCAGGAGCAAACCTGGAGGAAAAATCTGTACCCATTGTCTTGCAGGACAGAAGAAAAGGCTAAGGAGTAAATCCTTTACTTCAAGGGAGACAGAGGCACAGGTACAGAATGTGCTGCCCTCTGTCCTTGGCCACATTCACTCTGCAAGGCACTTTATTTGGAACGCTGTTAGTTTGCTGCTTCTTGTTTTGGCATCATTAGTCCATGGGGCTGTGGCATTTCAAACCGTCTGCCATACTAGGGCTTAATTTCTAAAAACAAAGATGCTAGGGCCCATGCCGGCTGTGCCTTAATCCTGAAAAAGTGGTGTGACAGGGTGCAGTTCCTCAGTGGAGACGGGGAGGCACTCCATGCTCAGAGGCGCTTTTCTTTATAGTCCCAAGTCTCAGGTCTGGAGCTGAAAAATGGCCAAGTCCTGGCACAACTGGAGCCCTCAGCAGAAGATGCCTCAGCTCCTGAATGCGCCCCTTGTTTGTAAGAGTTTGATCAGGTTCCTCCTGGCCTGCAATGAGAGCCAGGCAGCTTTAGGCCCCTGTTTACCCTCGAGTTAATAAATGAACAGGAATCAGCACAACTTTCCAAATGTACAGAAGCTTGGAAGGATTCTGGCTCCAGGAACTCTTTGGGTGGGGGGAGAGAGACAGACAGACAGACAGACAGAGAGCACACAAGAGCTCCGAGTTGTAAATTCTTCCTGAGCTGTGAGGGGCATTCACTGAGATAGCCCTCCCACCATGACCACGGCAGGTGCAGTGGGCTGGCACTTGGCTGTGAAACTGGAGAGAGCTGGTTTGAGTTTGCACTTTAGCTCCTGGTAGGCAGGGAGCCTGGGCTGTGCTCACATCTCCTCGGCGCAAAGAGCTGCCTGCCGCCCACCCACAGGAGGATGTCTCAGTGGCTCTGGATCCTTGGAAAGGTCCTGCTCCTGGCGAGGGTGGCAGCCTCAGTGAACTTCTTCCATCACCGCTATGAGGAGCTGGTGCAAGCCCTGTATGACGTGAAGGGTGCCTGCCCATACATTACCAGGCTGTACAGCATTGGGCGCAGTGTCCAGGGCCGCCACCTCTATGTGCTGGAGTTCAGCGACTATCCCGGCATCCATGAGCCCAGTAAGTGTTTTCCTGGGGTTGTAACCCTTTCCTGTGGCTGAGCAGTTGCTTCTTTGTGTGCTTCCAACCCCATGCCAAGTTCCGGAGCAGTGAAATTCAGTGCTGCTCTGGCTTCTAACCAGGAACCCCTGTGGCCAGCAAAGCCCAGCCCCACGGCACTCCTAGCTAGGGCAAGCAGAGACTGTGGGGAGGAGGAGCTGTGCAGGATGCAGCCGTGTGTCAGCTGACAGAGACTCGCCATGGCGACCTGGCTTGTATTTCTTTTCGTTTGTGGCTTGCCCTAGTTTGTTCATTTTACACTTGAGGAATCGAGGGAGGGAGAGGTGTCCAAAGAGCACTCCGAGGCATGTGGCTGAGGTAAAATTTAAATCCAGCTCCCTAGGGTTCAAGTCCAGATCACTACTTGCTGCGCAACTCTGATTCTAGGAATAAGAGCTGAGGGAACTGGTTTGAAGTTTATGGTTAACCTTGGCTGGTGAGGGAAACCTCCATTTGGGGCTGCCTAGCTTTTCATACTGCTATAGCAGATGTGGCTTTGGTGGAGCCTAATGCCTCTGGAAGAAGCGAGGGATGGGGTGTGCACTGAATTAGGTAGATGCTGAGGCCAGTAGCCAGGTGATGACAGGCACCAGAGTCAGACAGAGGCAAGAGTTCTCAGGTTCTTCTCCAAGTACCTCTTCCATCAGAGGTGAGATGATCATCAACGGGGGGGGGGGGGGGGACTTTTATCTGACAATGATGCCCTGGTTGTTGAATAACCTCCCCAAAGAGTTTCATCTGCTATAATATTGCTAACATTTCAGTGTCGGGCAAAAGCAGTTTTATTTACTCAGGCATTTCAACTGACATGAACTGATTCTAACTGATCAAGACTTTTTTTGGGTGCTTCCAGGCAAGTGTTTATTGTGGGAAGGTCATTAGTATCAAATGGTCAGCCTGTATTCCCCCTCCACTCACCATTCAGCCCAGCATTTTGTCTACACAACAGCCCTGCAAGGCAAATTCTGCTAAAAGCCAGTGAGCTTCAGGCTGAATGTGAGGCTGTGTTTTCTCTCTCCAAGCTCAGCAGTATACAGTGTTGGCTAGGGGTGCTTCTAGATGGGTGCTTAATTTGCAAGCAGGTTATTGAGATATTGCAAATGGGCAATGGGATCATTATAGCACCAACCCCATAATAAACACCCAGCAGGAGGTACCATAAGAATGCCTGCAGGCCATCTATTTAGGTAGAGGATAGGAACACAGGAGAGGGACAAGGAGCTGAGGAAGAGTGGATAAGAAAGGGAAAGGGCTGTTTGCAGATGCCAGATTGCACAAGAGGTGTCTGGATACGTTAGGATTCCCTTTGACCTTGTTTTGTTTCCTTTGGGACTGGGAAAGTTGTTGCAAGCACGCTGCCCTTCCATTTCTCCAATGTGCAATTTAACTGTCTTCTTCGCCCCATAGTGCCATCTCTGACTGTGGGGTTGAGCAGCAGGTAGGGTCCTTTTGCAGCCTGAGGAAACCCTCGCCCTCCTGTACTCTGAAGGCTGCTTGTCTTGCATATGGAGTTAAAGGGGCCGCTTTATGGGGGGAGTGGTTTTAGAGAAAAGAATTTGAGGCTAGGCCAAGATGAAGGATTGATTTGATTTTGCAGTTCAGTCTAAAACCCCTCGAGGCTTTTGAAGTATGGAATGTGACATAGCAGTGAGAGGAGATGAAGGAACTGGGAAGGGGAGAGCTGGCTGTACAAAATAAGGGCATAGAGAGAACCTGACCTTTCTGATTTGAATGGACCCTCTCATCAGTCCTGAATCAAAGAAAATGCTTCTCTCCCACCCCAAAATTTACACCACTCCCATACAGGCCATTGCTTCTTGCAACTCTCTTGGGGCACGGATTCCCAGAGGTTGCGCCACCCTGATTCTACAATTCTTTGCGGGGTTCAGCAAGGTGGAGAAGAGCCACAGCTCAGTGACAGAGCTTTGTCATTATCAATGGCTTTGCATGCCAGAATATCAAGGTGGGGTTGGGAATCTCCCCGGTCAGTGCCACTGCCAGTCCATGTAGACAGCATCAAGCTAGGTGGACCAATGGCACGAAGTGGCCTAAGGCATCAGCAGTTGTCTATGACTCTGTGATACAGTAGATCAGCCTTTCCCAACCAGGTGCCCTCCAGATGTTTTGGACCCCAACGCTCATCAGCTGTGCTGGCTGGAACTGGTTGGGGAAGCCTCAGTAGATGGTGGATAACCCCCACAGAGAGACTCTTCACAGCAGCACAAAAGGGCACAGCTAGAGTTTAATCCCTGTGGGACATGAATGGGGAACATGCGCCCTAGCCTTCTTCCCAGTGTCTATGCTTCAGAGCACCAGCCAACCCTGGGTATTATTCCAGCCACTGTTCTAATATCAGCAAATCTCTCACTTTCCCAGTGGAGCCAGAGTTCAAGTATGTGGCAAACATGCACGGGAATGAAGTGCTGGGCCGGGAACTGCTGCTCCAGCTCGCAGAGTTCCTGTGTGAACAGTATCGGCATGGCAACCAGCGCGTCACGCAGCTCATCCATGAGACGCGCATTCACCTCTTGCCCACCATGAACCCAGATGGATATGAGGTGGCAGCTGCCCAGGTACCAGGCAAGCATCCCTTCCTTATCTCAGTAGCCATGGTGATGATGGAAGAAGGTTGTCTGAGGGAGGCAAAGGGAGGACTAGCACAGGGGAAAACATGCAGGAGGTGGGGTCACGGAGGACAAGTCTATCAGACTCCATTAGCAGCTCATAGCCGTCATTGAACTTGGATCCAAATGAAATCAATGGGTTAAGATAATCATGATTTAAGTTGCATTTATTTCAATGGGAACTAAGTTCAACTAACTTAGTCTGGATCCAGCTCATGTTTAAATTGCTGTAATTATTTCTAAAGTTGCATCTATAGATATGAATTAGTATATGTACATTTTAATCCCTCTTTTTAATGTCCATTTTTAATGAATAAGTGTATGGGGTTTTTTAGGGTCCTGAGCTCCTGGTCTTTTGCTGGATCTTTTCCTCCTTCTAAAAACTTCTGTGTATGTGGGTATTTACTTTATTGACAGCAGGGGTAGCTAAGCTATCACCCTCCAGATGTTGTTGGACTACAACTCCCATCATCCATGACCATTGGAAAGACTGACTGGGGCAGATGGGAACTGGAGTCCAACAACACCTGGAGGGCCACAGGTCAGCCACCTCTGCTTTACTGGGCACTTTGTAGAACACAATGCTGGTGAGACCCCAGTCACCCTCCCTCTTAATTTGCCCAGAGGCAAATTAGTGTCATGAGTCTGTGTCCTAAGATTTTTTTTAAGTACCTAGCAATGCTTTTGCCTAAATGGTCAGCCTACACATTGAACCTTCATAGCACAGTAATAGTCAAGCTAGTAGCACTGGGGATTTTTTCTTAGGGATTTGATTTAGTCATGGCTTCTAGACAAGTTCTGTGCCCTTCCACTGCATTCTGGTGATGGGCAACCAAAGCAGGCCGAGATGCTTAGAAAGCCCATTTAATGATGCTGGACTTGTTTCATCTGTCAGGAGTGGTACTAACAGCAGAGCCCCATGGGCCAAGCCCCAGAGCTATTGGTCTAGCTATTGTGTTGATTTATTTCCACTCTCACTGGATTTCTGATGAAACTCATGCGGTGTCAATATATATTCCCAGAGCTCCTTGATTTGAATGCATTGGTTTCATCTCTGGTACTGTCAGTAATTCCTAGCCTTTAAATGCCAGAACAGAAACTGTACTGAACAGGGCCTGGAGCACTGCCTAGTAAAGTATTTAATCTCACTGGAGACCCAGATTGGTCATGCTGCTCTTCTCATTACTTTTTCCTTTATTGGGCTTCCCCGTTCCGTTGTCTAGGGGACAAATAGATGCAAGAATTTCTGACCATAAAAATATGAGGATTTGCTGCTGGGAGGGGAGGCAGGGGATTCTGTGGATTCTGAGCTATTTTGAGTGCAACAGTCTGTTGGAAAGCAGCAAATAAATCAAACTCTAATCTAATTTAAATGATGGTGGCTGCTGATAATGTTAAACAGGGTCAGAAGATGCCTGCCAGCTGGGATTAACACTCAGAAGCCCAGAGATTTTTGCATATCCTTGTGTTTCCTGAAATTCTCATTGACACATACACCAACAAAAGTGGCAAGGTGGGGTTTGGTGTGCACATAGCCATGCCTAGGACTCACATGTTTACCATTCATTCTTCTCTAGAGCCAAAGTCCCTTAGGATACCTCGTTGGGAGAAACAATGCCAATGGAGTCGACCTTAACCGAAACTTTCCTGACCTCAATACTGTCATGTACTACAATGAGAAACAGGGTGGACCCAACCACCATATACCCTTGCCAGACAACTGGAGGAGTCAGGTAACACATTACTGTAGACTCACTCAATGCCTAGTCTGCCTGGGTGTCACAAAAACAACACTTGCTTTAGGACACCCCTCCAGGGCTGTGGCAGTTCAAGTTCCCCTCTCTAAGATCCTTCTCTTCTTCTTTTGCCTCAACTCCCACATTAGTTCCAGTGTTGCTACATCCAATATCCACCTCCCAGTTTACTCCCAATATCCAGCACACTGGATGTTCTGTTTCAGTGCCACCGACCCATGGCTGCAGCTGGACATATGAGGTGCTTGGGTTTCATCCCACCCACCAATCCGACCAGTGAGGGCTGTGAAGTCCACAAGGTTGATTTCTTGCAGTGATGCAGAAGAAAAATTTATTCCCCTTGCCATATTGGCAAAACCTATTGGTATTTTGCAACTTTCTGACTAGTTGCAGGACCTTAGCCAGACCTAGCAGAGTAAATGCAGAATCCACGGAAGCAACTGGCAACTTGGATGCAGACAGGATAGACGAAGCAGGAACCAGGAACTATGAAGTTAGGTGTTCATTATACACAGTGGACTATTTACAGGAACAGAACACGGATCTTTAGCTAGCTCTCTCTGACACGACTCACAACTCCTACGCTCACTGACACACTGAACCATTGAAATACTGAACTAACACATTCCAGTTAGTAGGCCATAAATTATAACTCCCTTGAGAGAGCTTGACCAATCAGGGAGCTATCTCCATGTCTCTGTTATCACCAGGCAGACTTACTCCTTCACATGACCTTCTGGCTGTCTGCCAAACCTTAATTGCCTCTGTGTGAGTAGCAACACGTACACAGTTTCTCAACATGCCATTCTCTTGGTCTTTAACTAGGAGCCAACCTACCCATTCAGGAAAAGCATGTACTTCCTGGACTGTACCACTTCACAATGCAGATAGGGTAATCACATATTTTTTATGTGATTCTCTTCATAAAAACCTCTCCTCAGCCCATATAAAAGTGGCACATTCCAGCCTGGCACATGCCTGTGGCCTACTAGGGAGGACTCACTCCTGCCTCCATTTTAATTTCCACAGGATGCAATACATCTGCTATCACCATATAGTAAACATGGGGGGGGCTGGAGGGGAAGACCACTGAAGGTGTTTTATGTGGGCCACCCTCAAAAACCTGGCCATGAACACATTAAGGGGAAGGCCATGCAAGAACCTTTCTCCTTGATACGATAGCTTTCCAACACCAGGTGACTTGACATGGCAGAGCACTCAGTCATGGAAGTCTACCTGTACATTTTGAAGGGGTATGGTCCTAGCAGGACTCTGCCCCATGTTTGTACCAAACTGGGAATGCTGGAAATAAGGATGTGGTTCTTGCCTGGACTTCCCTGCTTCTCCCCCTTCGCAGGTGGAACCAGAGACATTTGCTGTGATTCAGTGGATGAAAAGCTACAATTTCATTCTCTCGGCCAATCTCCATGGTGGTGCCGTCGTTGCCAACTACCCATATGATAAATCCCAAGAGCAGAGAAGCCGGAGCGTCTGGCAAGCACAGAACAGCCCCACTCCTGATGACAGCATCTTCCAGAAGGTGAGTGGTAGCAGACATAATAGCCGCGGCACTTTCCCTGGGTGCTGGATTTTGTTAGCTCTGAACAGTGCTGGAGTGTAGGTCTTCTTGATGGGAAGCACAGGGAACTGATGTTGCAAAGTCTGTTCACAAATTAATGAATTTGAATCTGGATTCTGCCTGTGCCCTGCAATGCGTATGAAACTGAGTGGGTAGGAATCTATGACTAGCTTGGCACTTTCTTTACAGCTGGCCAAAAGCTATTCATATGCCCATGGAACGATGCACCAAGGCACAAATTGTGGAGATATCTTTCCTGATGGCATCACCAATGGAGCCTCCTGGTATTCGCTCAGCAAGGGTAAGGCCAAGGGGGAAAGGCAGGGGCATTCAAAATAGCCCATGTAGGAGGAATGGGGGATGGAGAGATTGGGAGAAGAGGAAAGGGAGAGACTCAGCTAGGAAATTCTGGAGGGAAGAAACAATACATGTGACCCCACCAGGAAATTCTCTACATTGGAAGAGGAGATGAAGAGCCAATGGTGCCTGTGCCTAAAGAAGCCTGTTTTGTAATATGTTTGTTTTTCCATCTGTTCCTGAAATGTGGGGGTGGGGAACCTTTTTCACTCTAAGGGGCACATTCCTTCATGGGCACCTTTCTGAAGGCCACATTTCAGTGGCGCACAGGGCCAGAGTCAAAGTGAGCACAGAAAAGGATGTGAAATTTACCTTTGTAACGTGGAAAACATTCCAGCCCTGCAAAGCTCAGACATTTGTACACACCAGAACTTACGCACGTCTCTTTACCTGGCCCCCACAATCCAGCAAGGGGCTGAGGTGATTTTATCAAACAGGGGAGGGGAAACTTGCTTCTTCTTATGCATGTCGGTAGTGGGTGCGAAAGCACTGGATATAAATGTTACCTTTGTACAGCAGGCTGGTTTCCGCACAAACTCGCACTCCCCTCTCCATCTTCCACCCAGGTAAGCAAGAGGCATCATCAGAAGACAAGGGCATGTTCTCCAACCAGGCAAAAGCAGAGCCAGGAAGGGGTGTGGCTTGGGGAGAGTCCCAAGGGTCAGACTGAGAGGACTGGAGGACTGCATTCAGCCCCATTGTGGAACAAATCAATATCCTCATCTCTTTGCCTTGCAGGGATGCAAGATTTCAATTATCTGCACACCAATTGCTTTGAGATTACCCTTGAACTGAGTTGCGAAAAATTTCCACCAGAGAGCAGTCTGGTGTTTGAGTGGCGGAAAAATGCTGAAGCACTTATCACCTACATAGAGGAGGTAATAAAGCTGCCAGGGTGTCATCCTGCCCAATCCCTCTAAAGTTGTCTCATTTCCCCCTGGATCCATTTTTAAAATATGGTGTTACATTGACTACTTTCCAATCCTCAGGTGCGGACGCTGATTTGGCAATTTGTCAGTTTTTATTTTGCCCATTAGCTAAATTTCTCGTCAGCACTACCTGCCTTAGTTCCCCAGACTCACCTCCAGTGCTCCATGGCAGCTGCCTTATGTCCAGTGCTTTTTTTTCTTTAAAGAAAATGTTTAGGGGTACTTTAATTTTCCTTACTCATCCTGAAATACTGCCCCTCAATGAGACCAAACTTAGATGCACAAAATGTTTAGGGGTATGCGTACCCTGCATCCCCCCAGAAAAAAGCACTGCTTATACCAGACCACAACCAAGTCAAAGCACTTGTCCATCCAATTGAGTACAGTGGTACCTCAGGTTACAGACGCTTCAGGTTACAGATGCCACTAACCCAGAAATAGTACCTTGGGTTAAGAACTTTGCTTCAGGATGAGAACAGAAATCGCGGGGCGGCAGCGGGAGGCCCCATTAGCTAAAGTGGTACCTCAGGTTAAGAACAGTTTCAGGTTAAGAACAGACCTCCAGAACGAATTAAGTTCTTAACCCGAGGTACCACTGTACTGAAAGTTACAGGCAGGGCTTTTGGCAACCTTATCTGGAGATACCAAGGATCTCTTGGGGTCTTTTGCATTTGGAACATGTGCTTTATCACTGAGCTAGAATGCATCACTTGTGGGGTGTGGGTCAAGCTCTGTTCTCAGGAGGTCTTCCTCCTCCTCCTCCTCCTCCTCCTCCTCTTCTTCTTCTTCTTCTTCATTGAATTTATATACCTCCCTATACCTGGAGGTCTCAGGGAGGGGAGGTTCATAGAGCTAGGCAAGCCGAACCACTGCATTCTGGATCTAGGCAGTGTGGACTCCCTTTCCCCAGTTCTAAGGGTATCAACTTATTTGTTTGGTATTTGTGTTTTGTAGGTTCACCAGGGCATCAAAGGTCTGGTGTCCGATGACAACAACAACAGGCTCGCAGGTGCTGTCATCTCAGTCAAAGGAATTGCCCATGATGTCACTTCAGGTCGGTACCCAGCTTGACACAGGCCAGACTATTATCATAGGTGGTAATTAAATGGCATTGCTGTATTTGTATGTCCCACATTTATAATCTGAAAGAAAAACCTTCATATAACAGCCAGCTATACTTTTGCTTTGAAAATGACTCTCTTCTGCTTTCTGCATTACGTTAACAACATTCGCAGTGAGTCATTCTGGAAGACTAAAAGGGGTTCTGAGAGTCTGTTGTGAAGATATTCTATTCCACGCAGGGGCTATAAAGGGTATAAGCTTCTCATATAAAAACAAGCAAAAACAAAACAGAAAAGGCCATGAGTTATGTCCAGTGCTTTTTTTCTAAAAAAAATATGTTTAGGGGTACTCTCATTTTGACTCAAGAAAATCACCATTTTATAGTTCAAATTGGGAAAAATAAATACAATAAATGGGCAAAAGTACAAAGATTCACGAAATGTTTAGGGGTGTGCATACCCCTGTGTACCCCCAGAAAAAAGCACTGGTTATGCCTATAGCTTTATGGTCTCTTAGGCAGCCAGTTTCAATATCTTAGTAGTCAAAGAGTTCATCTAGTCCAACACACACACACCGATGCAGTAAATCTACTCCTGTAGCAGTGGGCCATTGAGCTCAATAAGAATCCCCCCAGAGAAATTTTGGGGTGCTAACCCCTGCCCTTCCCTGCACTTTCTGCAGGGAAGTATCAGTGATTTCCGTAAGTGGAAATATTGTGAAACAAACAAACAAACAAACAAACAAACAAACAAGCAAGCAAGCAAGCAAGCAAGCAAGCAAACAAACAAACAGACAAACTTGTTCTCTGGCCTGGCACAGAGTACATTGCAAGTTTGAGCTGTGTTCATAGTGAGTGTCACCGGGCAGATACATAATTCAGCACTTTGTTAGAGGAACAATCAGGACCAACTGAACCCTGATTCTGGCCAGGGTCCCCCCCCCCTAAGACTCCCTAATTGGGTTGAGGCCAGGCAAGTCAAGCCCAAGTGGTGTCCTCTGGCTCTGCTCTCTATATCTTCTCAGCCCCTCTTTCTCTCTGGTAGGAGAACATGGTGACTATTTCCGGCTGCTGCTGCCTGGTACTTACACAGTCACTGCATCAGCGGATGGATACCAGCCACAGACGGTGACGGTGACGGTGGGCCCAGCTGCACCCACGGTGGTGAGTGTTGGGGAAAGGTTAAAGGTGCCAGGTTCTTCTAAGCTGGGTCTTCGGGTGTGAATTAGAGTAGGGCCGCCTGGGAGATAGTGAGAAGAAACCTTCCCTGCACCCGTATGAGAGTTGGGTCATGAAATTATGGTTAATAAAAATGTGGAAACATTGAGAGTATGGGAAAGCATTAGCCCAGCCCAGCTTCAGAAGTTCACCTTCTCTTCCAGACTGGTAAGGAGAAGACCTCCCAGCATTTCCCTTAACTATTGCCCTACTTAGCCCTGTCTATGACCCGCTCATTGGATGCACAGAAATCCAGGATGGATAGTTTAAAGCAGACCACGCATGTAAGGTTGCATCTCTTTGTGCTCCAGGTGCCCCACTAGAGCCTTGGCTGAGAAAACCATGCAGCTCCTACTCCTCAAGCTGTGCTACCTGGGGCCATGTCAGGCCAAGGCCCCAGTTCTCCAGCACTGACACTGCCCTATGCCCCCCTTTTAAAAATATTAATTCTATCCCAGAGTTCCAAGTATCCAGGTGGCTGATATTAGCCACCATTTAAATTTTCCACATTTCTCCCCACCTAGTGTTACTTTCAGGCATTTTAGGAAATTAAACTGGCTGCTAGCCCAGCACTGCTCAGAGCACCCTGTTGCCATTTAGAAATACCCAGCCCCAAATCTGGAACTGGTAGAGTGCTAAGTAATGTCTGTCCAAAGATATAAAATAGTTATTGCATCTTTTCTTGGCCCACCCCGATTAAAGGCTGTGGATGCTTTTTAGTTACACAGCGCTCTTAACCTCAGCTCTAATTCTGTCATTCTGTAGAACTACAAGTAGCAAATAGCCTCTCTAAATTCTATTAAGCTGCTTTGGAAAACTGTAGTTGAAGCAGGGGGTGTAGTTAGGGAGAATGAAGGCCTCCTGCCAGTCTGCAATGGAAAGTTGGAGAATCTCTAGATATGTTCTTCACCCCTGACCTTTTGCTTTGCTATTTATTTGTCCTTGGGACCTTGTGTAACACAGTTGTGTTTTAACTCAGCAACCATATTCCATACAAAAGAAGGAAGTTTGGCAAGTTTCCATTTTTGGCAGTGCTGGAGTGTGGGGGCTGGGCGTTCTTTTTGTCCTGAGGTGCTAGAATGGTCATTTCTCTGCGTTAATTGTCCCTGTTTACCATCCCCTTGTGACTTGGGGCTGGCACAGGACTGGGCTTTCAAGACTAGGAAGCCCAGACTGATCTCAGTGAAATGAGCCATATACTTCAAGGGGCATTTAATTGTGATGTCAGGGAAGCAAAGGCAGCCTAACCCCCCCCTTCAGGACAGTCACTGAGCTGCCTTCCACAGCTCGCCAACCTCCTGGGCCTTAAGGCTGCATTCTGCCACTCAAACAGCCTGCCGCCCTCCTGTGACTCTGTGGAGGTGCCCGTCTTCTCTGTGAGCTTCTGATCTTCCTCAGCTTAGCCCCACCCCATTTCAAGAGAGGAGACAGCCAGATTTTATGGAATGCTCTTAATGCATTTCTGATGATTTACTGAGAGGCTCCACTGCCAGGGAAATCCTCACCCTGCAAGGGGGTGTAGCATATTGGGGGCGGGGAGTGGAGCGATGAGGCAGTGCTGTGAATCAGAGCTTGGCTGAGCCACCTGCTGGTGGAAGGAGGGATGGAAACCTATTGCTGACTTTCTGGATCCCTAGCCAAGACCTCCATGTCCCATCAAAGAGTAAAATAAACACTTTCCCCTTAAACTCACTGAGCTTTGTTACTGGCCAGGCCTTGTCACCTGTAGCAAGCCATGTTCTTGTGCTTCAAGCATTTGTAACATAGCATTTAGTGTATTTGAAGCCATCACTGAATCATGGACTGTGTAGTGGTGTATTTGAATACTATGATGCCCTGTGTGAGGCCAAAATGTGGAGGCCCCCTGTCCAGCCCTTGCGCTGCCTTCCCAAAGGCAAATAAGGAAGTTCCCTGCTTTGGGAAGAAGGTGTGAGGCTCTGGCAGGGTGCTAGAGCCCTCCCATCTCCTTCCCAAAGCTGGAGAAGCGCTGATTAGTCTTCGAAAAGGAGGTGGAAGGACTCCAGAACTCTGTCAGAGCCTCACACGTCCTTCCCAAAGCCCAGTGCCTCATTGACTGGGCTTTGAGATGGCTCCCCCTCAGCTCAGAGCCCAGTTCGTGGCACCACTTGCACAACCCAATTAGAGGACAGCAAATAGGACACAGGGCCACCCTAGTATCAGTACCTCTGACATTGCTGCGTTGCTCCTCTTTAAACGGACATATCTTATCTTGGGATGATTAATTTTACACCCGTTTTGGATTTGAGCTTACTTGATTAATCAAGTAATTAATCAAGTAACCAATGCAGGAGTCACATGATACAGGAGGTGGCTTTGCATTGAATGGCAGCATGGACTCTAGTGGTCTTCTCTCTTCCAGGTGCATTTCCAACTCAGACAGAGCACTGTGGACAGCCCTCGTGTACAAAAGGCTTCTGACAGGGTCCCCAACAGTAAAGCCCTGCATAAGAAGGTTGTGCCACGAGCTGCCCAATGGGAGACGCCGCGGTGAAGGCAGACCTCGGCTGGGTGAAAACTGGTGGAGATATCAAACATGAGATGTAAACAAGGCTGACAGATGAACTTTCCAAGATCCATCTCTTGTGATACCCATAAACATGAAATGAGCCTAAACCTTCTTGTTTATTAAATGACTAGTATTTAACTGCACTATGGACAAAAAAAAAACCTCTTCTAGAAAGGGGTGGGCAGGCATTGGAGCCTTCTGGTCTATGATGTGCATGCAGAGGTGACAGAAATACCTATACACTTGTCATGGTGGAAAAAGGTCAGGGGGGAGTAGCGATTGAAGGGAGGAACCAGAAAACATAACACCAAAATATTCCTTCAAGACTACCTACTAGTTCAGATCAGTGCTTCGAAAGTTCATTTTAACAAGAAATTCATTCCATTTCACCCCCTCCTAAAAGGAATTAGTTACCATTCAAATTCACCCCCTCAAAAAAAAAAGGAACTAATTCTGTGCTGGTTCAATTCATTTCTTCCAGCCTTCATAATTTTACAAGCTGCTTGCTAAAATATATATGACAACATCAAAATACACACACAGTGCAATGTGGGCAATTTTATGTATTTTTCCCAACAAGTATTATTTTTAAGTTTAAACAGCATCAGTTTTCAGATACGTAAAAATGGTAAATGCAATGGCCATAATCAAACACATAGTGCAATGAAAGTCCTGTACAGTGGTACCTCGGGTTACATACGCTTCAGGTTACAGATTCTGCTAACCCAGAAATAGTACCTCGGGTTAAGAACTTTGCTTCAGGATGAGAACAGAAATCATGCAGCAGTGGTGCAGCGGCAGCAGGAGGCCCCATTAGCTAAAGTGGTGCTTCAGGTTAAGAACAGTTTCAGGTTAAGAACGGACCTCCAGAACGAATTAAGTACATAACCAGAGGTACCACTGTATAAAGTTCTGTGCACTGTAGTTTTTTAAAGGTTTCCTGGGAATTGTAACTCTGTGAGAAGTAACCTACAGTGCCCAGAATCCTTAGAAGGAAAGAATCTGCTTCAAATGTGCTTTATAGGTATAGCATTTGCACAACCTCAGACTACTTGTGCTCCTCAATTGCATCAGAATGAGAAAGTCCATGTTGCCCTCTACTGGCTACTGAATATTTTGATCATGGGTATGGAAGGCTTTTACGGGATGCTTTTAAGGTTCCTGGATATGTGAATTAACTTTTCAAATGTTTCCAGTATGTTGCGTTTCCTTCTATTTAAAAACAAAAAGGAAAAGGAAAAATAATAACCTTGTGCCCCTCCCTCTGATATTCTGAACTGTAGGTGCAACTATATTGACTCATATGAGGACAGTGTGAAGCCATTTGGATGAGAGACCCAAATCCCAGCAATTTCACGCATCAAGTATTCACTAGTGTTAACTGCTATGACCATTTATAAGCCATTATACAGTGCAGTAATTTATATACCACTTTTACTGGTAAGTGCCTTATAATGGTAAGCATAGCAGGCTTTGTAATCTGTATAATGCTTGCTAGCCTTGCAACAGTATTAAGATGCAGGCCCCTATTAGTCACATTTTGCAAATATAACAACAACAACAACAACAACAACAACAACAACAACAACAATATTTATACCCCACCCATCTGGCTGGGTTTCCCCAGCCACTCTGGGCGGCTTCCAACAGAATATTAAAATACAATAATCTATTAAACATTAAAAGCTTCCCTAAACAGGGCTGCCTTCAGATGTCTTCTAAATGTGGAACTGAGGCTGATTTGCCCAAAGTCATATAAAGGGACCTTGGCTATCCACTGCACCACACTGGCTTTCTTGATCAGCCACAAAACGCAGCATGTAAAACCAGTCACAGTGAAACTAGCATTAAAGATGTAGGAAAGAGAGGCTCATTTTTTACAAATTACTTTCAACTTTTAGAACCTCCCAACAACCATCTTTGGAGCTCAGTTTTCTTTGAGAAAAAGTCTTCAAAAACCACACTTGTCAACGGTGCGAATTCCTTATTTTAGCAGCAGCAATGTCCTCTTTGTTTCCCAAGAGGTCTTTGTGCGATTGTTGCCTGTCCCTCATTTGCATAGGTGTCCCACATTCTCTGCAAATAGTGTTAAACATTGCAATATATAATGCAGAGGCTTTGGAGGTCAACCCGCTTGGAAACACAGAGATTGCTGATGCAAAGCATTCTTGTGTCACGGTCCTTTGCCTTGCTTTGTTCCCCACTTATCCTTCAAATGGTTTCAAAGAAATAAAAACAACATGCACAAACATTTACAACAGGCACACACTGTACATAACTGTATACCTGATGAGCTGGATCTGTCCTTACTAAAAGAAACAACATAGTTTGTTCCCACAATAAACTGCGGGTGAGATCCAACACAGTGCAAGCAGGTTCCTGCTTGTGCAAGGGGGCTTCTCCCTCTCCTCCTTCCTATAGCCCCCCATGCACCCCCAAAATCTGTTTCAGAGGGCTGGGGGAGCCCATCTACTGTCATCTACTCTTTCCCATATAATCAACCCAATTATATGACTCATCCGGAAGAGCTGAGTCATGAGTGTTCACACTAGGAACAATGACCTACCGTACTACTGGGGTGGGGGACCTTTGGCCCTCCAGAGGCGGCTGGCTTCCCATCAACCCCAGCCAGCACAGTCTATAGTAAGGGATGGTGTGAGCTGCAGTGCAGCAACATCTGACAGGCCACAGGTACCCCATCCTTGACCTACTGGGGAATGAAAAGTGTGATAAAAAGACCTTTAGCTGGGGGCATTACCTTATAAAAATAAGTATTCAATGGAATAAATTGCATTGGACAGGCCTTTGAAGCCTATTGTGTCTAATGCATCCATCGTCCAAGGCAGTGGGGGGAAAGGGGGAAACCAAAAGAGTTAGCAGCAGTGGCAGTGATGGATGTGGGTGTCATCACAACTATACTTTAGGGATAGTGCAGCAAACCCACTCCCCCCTAAAATCAGACAGTTTGCAATAAGGAAAGTGATGGGAAAGGGCACTGGAAGGTGTTGCTCAATGAACAGATAATCTAGAAGTGACATTAGAGAGCCAATACAGTAGTACCTTGGGTTACATACGCTTCAGGTTACAGACGCTACAGGTTACAGACTCCGCTAACCCAGAAATAGTACCTTGGGTTAAGAACTTTGCTTCAGGATGAGAACAGAAATCGTGCTCCAGTGGCGCGGCAGTAGCGGGAGGCCCCATTAGCTAAAGTGGTGCTTCAGGTTAAAAACAGTTTCAAGTTAAGAACGGACCTCCGGAACGAATTAAGTACTTAACCCGAGGTACCACTGTATAGGGAGTGTTGTCCCTGAGCCAGTTTTGCTTCTGATGTCATCTGTTTTCCTTCCCACCTGCTTTGGTGTGGTGTTATCACAGTGAAACTTACCGTACGTCTGAATCATGCATAGGATTCTGCTGCGTTAGGGTGCATGCCTGCTGCTTATAGGCTGTTCCACCCTTCTTTCTTTTTGAATTTCTCCTTAAATGGCAACATGGCCACTATCCTCCCATATCACAGGGTAGTCAAATAGGGATCCTTAAGCCCAGCAAAGGAAAGAAAACAGATACACAGTGGTACCTTGGGTTACAGACACTTCAGGTTACAGACGCTACAGGTTACAGACTCTGCTAACCCAGAAATAGTACCTCGGGTTAAGAACTTTGCTTCAGGATGAGAAGAGAAATCGCGAGGCAGCAGCGGGAGGCCCCATTAGCTAAAGTGGTACCTCAGGTTAAGAACGGTTTCAGGTTAAGAATGGACCTCCAGAACGAATTAAGTTCTTAACTCGAGGTACCACTGCATTTCTCATATTTCAGACAGTTACATAGATTACAATCAGGGTTCTGTTCTGTAATAAATTTGGCACCATGGGCAACCCAGTTTTGAATGCCAAGACTCTGCATTTTTTGTGTGCGCGCACACATGTGCAGAACATGGTACCAGGCACAAATGTGCAGTTCAGGAACACTACCATTTTAATGGAATCCTGCCAGGCAATGCATAAATGCCTTGAGTTGGCATTTGCTGAGAAAGGCAGAAGATGATTTCTGGTCTCAATGAAAGAAGTAAATAAATAATGTGATGCATCTGAACTTTGCAAACTACCTGGAGATGCCTGGAACTGAAGCTGGGACACTTCTGCATAGAAGACAGATGTGCTACAGCTGAGCTATGTCACTTCCCCATTCTGCCTCTTCACAGGCTCCTTTCTGGTTGTTCTCTCTGAAGCAGCAGCCTTCCACGCAGCGTAGCAAACCACTTCCGAAAGAAAGCAGGCTTTAAAAAGCAGCTGGGGAGAAATGGCATAGGCGGGGGAAGGGAGGGAGCCTCTTGTTCAAAGAAAATAGTCAAAACCCCCACGGGGCATGTCTGAGATCCCAGCCACAGCTGCATAAAGCAAACTTGTCTACTTGTTTAACTGGCTTGTGCAAGATGTGATTTCTCCAGCGCTTGGAGAACGTGCAGCGTCTTTACTGCAAAGTTTCGAATTCCTGGTGCAGAGTTCTCGGTTTTAACGGCAATTATACATTTTCTTCCCAATTCATTTGGGACTCGAAAACGATGGTGAAGATACATCCCAGCAGTATGGCAAAGGCGGATGCTAAATAAAGAGGGAAAACACAGGGACCCCTTCCAAGATTTATAAACCCTGGGATTAGTTTTCAGTGCAAGGCAAAGAAACTCAGCGCAGGGAGCGGAGGGGGGCACAGGGAGCGGAGCATGTGCAGAGTGCCCCCGCGCCCCCGGCCGTCCCCAGCCCGCCGCCCCTGGCCTCCAGATCTCCAGCAATGGACACGCCTCTGCCTGGTCCAGTGCCCCCTGCCCGTGGGAAACGGCTGCCTCGCTGGGTCCGAGAGCGGGATTCCGGCCCCAGCTGCACCCGCTTGCTGGAAGGGGGCGCTCAGAGCACAGCCGGCTGCGGAGGGCGGCGACTGGGGCCGGGGCGGAGCTGAGCTCCGGGCCGCGGCGGCTCCTGGGGGCCGAGGCGAGAGGGCGATCTGCCGGGGCTGCGACGGCTGGAGGCACCGCGCAACAGGTAGGGGCCGAGAGGGAGACATCGCGGCAGCGGGAAGGGCCCGGACTGGGCGCCCCCTTCCCTCCGCGCCGTCGGGGCTTCCACTTCGTTCCCGTCCGCCCGAGAAAGCGCTGCCCCCGGGGCTCGTGTGGAAACTTCTCCGACGCGGCCCCGGCTCCTCCCTCCGCGGCTTGAGCTGCGTGGGCAACTGGTCTCCCCATCCGCTGCGGGAGATCGCGGGTTGCTATCCTGGCCAGCTCTCCACCCATCCCGCCCCGTTGGCTTGGGGACGCCCGGCTGAGCTTCTGAGTCGGAGGAGACTTCCTTAAGGCAGCACGCGCGCCCAGGACATCACCATGGTTTCCCACAGTTCCCCTGGGTCCAGGGGTCTTACCCCCTGGTAGTCCTCCTCGGTCCTGGTCTGGATCGCACCCAGGCGATCTTGCTTTTGGCTACTGGAGATGGTCCGTACTCCTTAGGAACACTGGTTTGCTCCCCGCCCCCAGGTGACAACACCCTATATAGGAATTCTGGGGACAGCATCGTTATTTAGCGGGTCTGATTCTGGCTCCTCATTCCGACCCTCCTTCACCCAAGTACAGACGACCCATGACTGACATGCCCCGTAGGGCGGATTCCAGTATGACAGTTGATGCTCATGGGGCGGCCTTTTCTTACAGAAGGAAAAGTTACATCAGAATCTTTGGGGTTTTTTGGGAAGAGTGTGTGTGTGTGTGTGTGTGTGTGTGAGAGAGAGAGAGAGAGAGAGAGAGAGAGAGAGAGAGAGAGAGAGAGAGAGAGATCCTATGGTTAGACTCTAGAAACAGGTATGTAGAGAGATGCTCAAATATTAGAAGCAGGAAAGGCTTTCTTGCTGATTGGAGATCTGCTATAGGCTATCGGGTAACAGCTAAATTCGACCAAACAAGGTCAAAGAGTTTGTGTGTATGGTTTTTTTGTTTGTTATATGTACATTGGTGCCTCGGTTTAAGAATAGCCCAGTTTATGAAGTCTGCAAAACTGGAAGTAGTGTCGCTTTGTAAACTTTACCTCGGTCTAAGAACAGAATCCGAATGGTGGAAGGACATTGGTGGTGGGAGGCCTCATTAGGGAAAGCATGCCTCGGTTCAAGAATGGTTTCGGTTTAAGAACAGACTTTTGGAACGGATTATTCGTAAACCGAGGTACCACTGTATATTGAGCTGCGATTGTAAGATTGCAAGATTTAAAGCTACAGTGGTACCTCGGTTTACAAACCTAATCCATTCTGGAAGTCCGTTCTTAAACCGAAACCGTTCTTAAACTGAGGCACACTTTCCCTAATGAGGCCTCCCGCCGCCGGTGCCCTTCCACCATTCAGATTCCATTCTTAGACCGAGGTAAAGTTCGCAAAGCAGGACACTACTTCCAGTTTTGCGGAGTTCGTGAACTGAATAGTTTGTAGAAAGAGCTGGTTTTCAACCGAGGTACCACTATATTGCCATTTCTTGTCTATTATTAGTTGTGATTGTGCATACTTCTTTGTGTATCTGCCCTGGATCTTTGGGATGGGATAAGTGAAACATTTCAGCAAATAAGAGCATTCTTCTCCTGCCCGACACAACAGTGCAGCCTTCCTCTGGATTCTTCTCACTCTTAAGAACCTCCCTGGAACAAGTAGGTGGGTCTCTTGAGCCCTCCATATTCCAGGCAGTTTGCCTTTTAACATAATGGGATGTACATTGAGACCACCGTGGAGTTCAGAGTTGAGTTCATGTTTTCCAGGTCACAGTTCCAGCACTCATAGTTTGCACATCGCAGGATAGCAAATCCTACTGAACATCTATCATGTTCTAATTAGTTTAAAATCAGTATTTAAAATGTCACCTAATTGCATCTTGGGAATAGCATGGGACTGTGCAACTTAGAGACATATCTTTCTGCCCTGGAACCTGCTTCACACATTACCAAATTCCTGCACGCCAATTATGTGGTCCTCAAGTGCAAAAGTGATCCCACTTGTGTGGGAATTGCTGTGTGTAGATGACAATCTGCGTGTGCAGCCCTGGCATCATACTGTGGCATCTGCCAGTGCTCAGGTGCCCTGGGAGGTCCTACTGGGGCTGGCACCCTGGCTAGCCCACATACAGGCCACCTGTTATGGGCGTCTCAGTGGAGTGCTCCTGCAGTCACTAACTCCCCCCCACTTACTTATAGGGTTGTGTGATGGTCGTAGCTGCTCCTTACAGAGCCTCTCCCCATGTAAACTGACCCTGGACTCTGCGCTCATCTTCCAAGAGGTATGGAAGGTGGCAACACGAGAACGGGGCCTTTTCTGCAGTGGCTCCCTGTTTGCGGAATGCTCTCCTCAGGGAGGCTTGCCTGTCACCTTTATTATACATCTTTAGATGGTTTCAACCAGGCCTTTGGTTGATTAATATTCTATGGTTTTTTTAATGTGTCTGTGGGAAGGGAGGTTATTGTTTTGCTGTTTTCTTTTACTTATTTCCTTGTTTTTATTCTGCATTTTATTCTTTGAACCGTCCTGAGATCTTGTGATGGAGGGCGGTATATAAATGTAATTAAAAAAAATGAAAATAAACAAGGGCCGGTACTATCATTAGGTAAACTAGGCAGCTGCCTTGGGCACAGCTCTCAAAGGGGTGCAGTACTGACCTTTGCGGAGCACAGTTTTATACGGATTAGTTTTAGTTATAGCTTATACATTTCTGATAATATTGTAGTTTTATATTTTGAAGAATTTTATCATTTGTACAAGACATCTGTTTTTGAAAACTGAAGTTAGCATTTTTTTTTGAGTGGTGGTGTTGCTGCAAGTCGTTAGCCTTACCAAGGGTGCAAAATAGCTTGGCACCCCCGCACTGGGGTCAGCCCCCTCACTTACAACCACAGGGGGAGAAGCTGGTGCAGCACCAAGGTTCATCCACAAGTTTGTGAGGGAGAGACTGTGGCATGGGGACTGCAGTTGGCACTGGGGGTACCCACCTTGAACAGCTTGCCCATGCCACCCAAGAAATCTGAAGCCAGGCTTACGCTTGTGTGTAGAATCATCGCATGCTATTATATGTGACTTGCATGCAGGAATTCTACAACCTGTGAACGGAGCCTGAGTGACTTCAGTTTTACATTCCTTGCAATGCTGCTTTTAGTCTCTATTCATATTCCCTGTGCTTGTCATTTCCTTGGCAAAAGGCTGAGGAAAGGAGCTGTAGCTCAGTCGTTGCTTATTCAATGGCCTAATATTTTAATCTAACTAGAAAAGGATCATAGCAGCGTATAGGATGCTGGAAGAGTGAATTCTGGGTTTCTTAAACCTGAGTTTCGGAATTAGGGAGCCTGCAGTAGTCTGGAAGGAGTAGGGTTGCAAAGAGATGTAGGCCTCACCACAAAGCTCTGCTGAGCGCGTTCCTCAGAACAAGTTTCCTCTCACTGTGGAAAGAACGGTGTCACCGGCGCCCACGTAAAGCGCTCTCCTCTGCGTTTGCGTGCAGCTTTAGCTGGTGCTGGCCTTACTTGGCTCAAGCTGTTTCATAAGAGCTTGGGGGCATTTCTGCCATATGGACCTGCTGCGAAGAGCAGCTGTCAAGCCTACAGGGTGGGCCACACCAGTGCTGAGAACAGCAGTACAGCTATTTCCTAAATCTTCGCAGCAACACTTTTGCCAAGATGCCCTAAAGTAAGCATTAGGGTTCCAGCACCGAATAAGCAACATTGCTTATTCATGTCCTTACGGAGAGCAGTGCCATTCTTAAGGGTATGTGCAGATGAAAACATTTATGTCATTAAAAGGTTTGTAGAGCCCCCATTATATCATGTAACCCATCTTCCGCTGCAGTGCTATAGGCACTTACCCAGGAGGAATTCCTACTGACTTCAGTGGGACTTACTTCTGGGTAGATAGCCATAGGATTACACTGTCAGTTCCCAACTTTGTCCGTTGTTAAATAGGCACCAGCCTTCTTGCAACGTTTCTTGTTTTATCTGGACAAATGACACACAGTGTCCTTCATCCCAGCTATTATCCGAACCCCCACTTCCTTCGTTATTAGGGCCTTTTTCTCTTTTAAGGATTTACAAGGGTCTACTTATAGTCATGTGGGACGCGGGTGGCGCTGTGGGTTAAACCACAGAGCCTAGGGCTTGCCGATCAGAAGGTTGGCAGTTCAAATCCCCGCGACGGGGTGAGCTCCCGTTGCTTGGTCCCCGCTCCTGCCAACCTAGCAGTTTGAAGGCACAAAGTGCAAGTAGATAAATAGGTACAGCTTCGGCGGGAAGGTAAACGGCATTTCCGTGCGCTGCTCTAGTTCGCCAGAAGCAGCTTAGTCATGCTGGCCACATGACTCGGAAGCTGTTCACCAGCTCCCTCGGCCAGTAAAGTGAGGTGAGCGCCGCAACCCTAGAGTCATCTGTGACTGGACCTAATGGTCAAGGGTACCTTTACCTTTTACTTATTTGCCACAGCCATCTTTCTTTTGTTTGTGTAGAAGGGAGGGCCTTTATTTATTTCTTATTTAAAATATTGCCAACCCATAGCTCCCCCAACGCAGTGCATGAAAAAGAAAACCCAGATTGAACTGAGCCCCCTGGCTAGTTTCATGATCCCACTGATCTGTCTCTCACAAGTTTCTTCTCCCTGCTCCCCTTTTTTTGGCACATGCTGTAAAAGTTGTTGCACTGCACTAAAGCACATTTTTGTCTTTGTGTTAAGTCTCTCATGTCTGAACTCAACACACAACGTGTTTTCCATTTCCCCTGGTGTTGTCACCCGCAACTTCCATAAATGTTTTCTCTAGTTTGCACAAGTCATTTGGGTGAATTGTACTGGCCCGGTGCTCTCAAGAGTCTTGCCTACTGTGTCTCTCCGTGGCTTTCAGATTTTGACTGCAAAACTACTTATTGGCATAAAGGAACTGCTCATGTGCTACATAGGTAAAGTTTTTGATTTGATTCCCATTATATCTGAGTCATACATTGGAGAATTACTGCTAGTCATAGCTGACAGTTCAGAACTAGCTGGCTTATGAACGTGCTGTGCTCCTAAACCCTAAGTATACTGACTTGGAAGCCAGTTGGGGCGGCTGATTTTCTTCCAAGTAAACAGGTTTTGAGTTATTGTGTTCCTTTCTTATCTTTTCTCTTCTCCCCCATCCCCATTTTCCCCCTTTCTTTTAAGTTAACCCTTTGAAGTGTTAGGGGATTTGACAGTATTGTTGAGGGTACTTACATGTTATTAAATAGGTGTTCAAAATAGTCACATTGCATTGCACTGTGAGTTTATAACATGCCCCACCTCTCTCTCTGATTGTTTTTCTAAGAGACTTTCAGTACACTGTGCTATGTAGAGATGTTTTCTCGCCACAAGTAAACAAGCTCTTGAAATGCAGGCTGTGATCTGGGGTGTAAGATCCACTGAGTGCAGTGGGACTTACTTCTGAGTAAGCGTGCCTAGGATTGCACAGTCCAGTTGGTTTCAATAGCACCATGACCTTGATTTTGTAGCCATTGTCCAATCAGGACTTTGAGAAGAGCCAGCACACAAATTGGCACTGAATTTTGTCACCCAAAAGCTACAGGCAGGTCTGTGTTCCTAAGTCAGGTGTAGGTAGCTCCATCTGTAGATTTATGGTCAGTTGTTTTTAGTATGGGTGAAAGCTATACCATTGAGCTTTCTCACCAGAGTGAACTCAGGTTTTCATGACAGCACAGGAGAGGAGACTGCTTTAGAACTATGTAGGATGAGGAGCATGGATGACAAAGCTAGTTCTGCCTTGAATTTGGTAAATCCTTCCCCTGCTTATCATCAGTAGCTTCCTGTGGTTGTGCGTGCTGATGTCACCTGTTTGTGGTGTGGCTTTTAAAATCCAGGTGATTGCAGATGGGAAGGGAAGATATAATTTGTA
Source organism: Podarcis raffonei (assembly GCF_027172205.1). Taxonomy (NCBI): domain Eukaryota; kingdom Metazoa; phylum Chordata; class Lepidosauria; order Squamata; family Lacertidae; genus Podarcis; species Podarcis raffonei. The sequence goes on along the minus strand of NC_070606.1, from coordinate 60,566,204 downwards.
TCTAGGAACATGTGCTGCCTCTAGGCAAGCTCCAAGAGCCTCCAAGAGCCAGTTATCAACAGAAGTAAAAATATATACTGCTCCATAATGCTTAGTTTCATTCATTGATGTGATTGTGGGCCATGTGGCTGGTGACCCACCTTTTTTGGCTGAGCTGGCGTTTCTCGTAGAGTCTTGCCTATATGGAAGTGGTTATCTTTTTCTGAATGCTCCGTCATGGGCACAAAGTACAGTTCAGCATTTCACTCTCGGTCTGCTTCAGGATTGTTTGCAATGGTAGTTTGTACCTGTGATGGAACACTCAGCTTCACCACTGACACATCGGTGCCCACGCAGATAGAAACTAAGTGGCAGGCTTTGTACCCAAAAGTTGAAGAGACTAGATTCTCAGTGCATTTCAGGAACAGAGCCAAAGTATATGTATGTCATGAACTAGCCAAACAAGCTGTGGCAGACTCAGAGCGACACTCAGAGAGAGCCCAAATTTAAAGGCTTAAGGCATTCATTGGGATATGGTCCCTCATCAGTGCTGGAAGGATGCAGTGAAGCTGCCACATGAGGTAGGCTTTGAAGATGCGTGATTTGATTTTCTTAAATATACTGCCCAGGGTGGATGGTACCTCTTGAATGTTCTCTGTAAATGAATAAAGATGACAGGGACTTACTTGCACCATCTTTCCTGCTTGCATCAAATCTGCAGCTGAGGATCTCCCTTGGCATCCTCCAGTTTCTAGCAGCATTGCTGTACAGCTGAGTCATCAGCCCCTCTGAGAAAATTAGGTCCAGTTGTATGGAGCGGAATATCAGTGGAATGGGGAACATAGGCTTCATTGTACTTGTGAAACCCTTGATTTTCTGGTTTTGGCACTTAAGTGATGCAAGATCTTAGGTCCGACTTAGCAATACATTTGGTATTAATTTTGTGACACAGAGCCTGATGGGAGATTATCCTAGCACTACTAGCTGCAAAGGAGCATTCCCTCCTAAAAGCTCCACGTCTATTATTACGATTTATGTATTGAGGGGCAAATTGAGCCATTATTTCCCCGGGTGGGAAAATGCCCTTATCCCGCATGAGACTCTGTCACTGCTTAGGACTCCCTGCTGTGGAAGAGGCATCTCCCTTTGCTATTTCTCAGGCCTGTGTCTCTGTGGCCTTCCTATCTAGGTCAGTGGGGTGGGCTCAGCCATATGGTGAGTGTATCATTGTTCCTTCCTGGCAATGCGGTATAAACTGGGTTTAAAAAAAGATGACTGGACAAATAAAAGCAAAATAAAAGCAAGAGTCAGTTGTAAGAGCCAGGATGGATGGGGAAATGTAGCCCTAAAAATAAGCATTTCTAAACATGAGACTGCTCTCCAGCAGGAATGTGTAGCAGGGCATAAGGGCTCTCTGTTGGTGTTGCCAGACATTCTCTGTGTTGTACTGCACTTCCTCAATTATCAGGATCTGATCAGGAATGAAGACAAGATATTTGGCATCAAGGTACCATGATCCAGCCCACTGGCCTTGCTGAAAGGTTGCTGATTGGTTGGGATAGGTAACTTGTAGGACTATAACTCCCACCGGTCCCAGTTTATGAAGGCAATGGTCAGGGAGGATGGGAGCAACATCTGGATGGCACCTGAAATCTATACGGAGGTGCCTTATACAGACTTTGGCCATTGGGGTCATGGTTAGAGCACAGGTGGCTAAAACATCATGCTGAAATTAGCTGGACTTATTCAGTCCATTTGACTCATGCTATGTTGGTTACCCACGCGGGTGGCGCTGTGGGTAAAACCTCAGCGCCTAGGACTTGCCGATCGCATGGTCGGCGGTTCGAATCCCCGCGGCGGGGTGCGCTCCCGTCGTTCGGTCCCAGCGCCTGCCAACCTAGCAGTTCGAAAGCACCTCCGAGTGCAAGTAGATAAATAGGGACCGCTTACTAGCGGGAAGGTAAACGGCGTTTCTGTGTGCTGCGCTGGCTCGCCAGATGCAGCTTGTCACGCTGGTTACGTGACGCGGAAGCGTCTGCGGACAGCGCTGGCTCCCGGCCTCTAGAGTGAGATGGGCGCACAACCCTAGAGTCTGTCAAGACTGGCCCGTACGGGCAGGGGTACCTTTACCTTTTTATGTTGGTTAATGTGGCAAGCAATTCTTTCCTATCTATCAGTCCTGGAGTGTTGACCCAGGAGTGTTGTTGCTGTTTTTGCCAATGAAGGAACAGCAGATGCCCCCAGATATGGCCCACCCAGAAAGAGAGAAATCTATGGGCTGCTGTGACACATTTGTGAAGCTGTTTCCTCTCTGGTCCAGCTTGGAAGCCACAGTTGTGAGAGTGTCCAAGTCAGAGGTCTCCTTGACAACCTCTTGTTGCTGCTTGGATCACTTTCAGCTTGTTTTGTTCTCGGATGTTGACAGGATACTTGGAGAACTGCAGGCGTCCGCTGTTGCTCCAGATTCAGGCCCTTGTCTTTCAGTGACAGATGGGGTTGGTTTACAAAGGCGGTTAGCTGAGGTAAAGAGAGATCCTATGTCCTGTACAAGAGGTGATCAAAACCTTCTTTAAAAAAAAAATAACATCACTTTAATAACCTCTCCAACTGCAGCCTATTCTGTAATCTTCTCTTTTGGGGAGAAACCATCAAGCAGGTGACAGCAATACAGTTTCAGGTACTTCTTGATGATCCCTCAACTCAAGGGGTGTGTTTTTTCAGTGGGAACTCACCAAAACTCAGTTCTGGCGCCTCTCAGGTGGGCACCATTGCCATTATAGGAGAATAAGGGAGCTGTTCTTGGTGAGTTCTGGCATGTATTTTTCTAGAAAAAATATCCCTGAATCCAGCATTATATTTCCAACCATGGCTATCCAGATGCCTTGTGCTAGAATCCCCCCAATTTGTGGTTCCAAATGCAGTTTGAACAGCCTCATGTTCAGCCCAGGTTGTAGCTGGCTCTTTCATATAGCTTTTGTTTAACTTGGCTGCTCAGGCCATGGGCTTGGCTTTCCCGTACTGGCGATATATACGGCACTGGCTTCCTTTCTGTGCATGCTGCAGCATGTGGCTAGGATTCCTCCTCCTCCAGAAGCAGTTAAAGAACAAGAGAGATATCTACACCATGTTGGACACTGAGGGGACTGGAAGCAGGAGAGTCTTGCCACATGGAGGCCTGCTAGGAGAGTAGAGGCTTCTAGCTGACTTAACAGGCCTCCCTGTACTGCTGTGTTAGATGGATTTCTACTGTAGATCCATTTCCCTTTATCATCTCTGTTCAGTTGCAGATCTCCCAGAGGTAAAGGGGAGCGGTGCTGGCAAGCCAGCAAGGCGTGTGACTCATCCGTGACCCCAGGCCTGTGGGTGGGTGAAAACGCTTTCCCTTGGATCGTTGCCTCCTGCTGCAGCGTGTGCAGGGCTGTTACACTTGGCACGGATATGGCTGGCCAAGGGGAGGAGGCTCAAAGCACGGAATCTGGGAACAGTTTGCTGTTTGGGACAGAAGGCAGGGCTGTCTAATGATGCAGCCCGGATGGAGCTGGAAGGTTGTTTCCTCCCTCCAGGCATAAGTTTAGAGCAAGGCTTGGCAGGCAGATGTTCCTGAGAAGACAACACTCCGCTGTCATCCCGGTCGTGGAATAAGCAAGCCCTTTTGAGTCAGCCCGCCAGAAGTGGAGGAGATCTTTCCACAGTGCATTAAAATAATCTTGCAAGAGGGGAAAAAATCCCAGGTTTCTGCCTGCTTATTCTCCCTGCCCTCACTGCCAGAACTTGGGATGGTTTGTGGCAACACTGGAAGTGTTGCATTTGTGGTGGACCCTCTTTCTCTTCATTATTTTGCAGACCTTTCACATGAGAGTGTGGTAGCGAATGTAGAGTGTTGTTGTTGTTGTTTGCTGCCCTTTTAACACTTTCCTTCCCCATGGCGTATAGTAACTGAAGGAATGTCCTGGCATTATCTCAACAGTCCTCCTCCTCCATTTAGGACATTCTTTTCTCATTAACACCCATATGCCTTGTCCAGCTGACTGAACTTTTTTTAATCAGTAGCATCACCAGGGCTCTTTCCTCAGCGTTCATCCTGCTGCATCAGCTGCTGTGAAAATGTCAAACCAGGAGCTGCGTCTTCTTTACCTGGGTGTATTATGGATGAGGGTGTACCTGAGTCTAGTGGCACTTGGAAGACAGTAGCTATTGCTATTATGGATCAGAACCACTTGAGTGCAGGGGAATCAGCGTAACTTATGCTTCATGGCAGGCTTGGAACTGCTCCCAAATCCAGTTATTATCATTAATTTGTTTGTTTTATTTATTAATTGCTTTCCACAAGGCATGCCAAAGTATCCCCATTGTCTCAAGCCCCAATTGTTTTTCCCCACCTTTCTTGACAGTCACAACAAATTCTGTTCTGAGGAAGGGGATATGATTCCTGTCAGTTTACAGTAGTGGAGGAGACCTTTCCTCCTTGCAAAGGGAAGCTGCTTATGCCGAGAGCCAGCTATTGGTCCATTTAGGTAAGTATTGTCTGCACTGAGAGACAGTAGTTGTCCATGGTTCCAGGCAGGAATTTTTCCTAGCCTCAACTTGAAGATGTCAGGAACTGAATTTGGGACTTTTGCGTGCTAAATATGTTTTCTACCACTGAGCTGCAGCTCTTCCATTTATATATAAACATAAATAACTCTATCTTTCTCTGCCTATATCTCATATCCCATATCTCAATTTCAATCTGTATCTATATGGTGGTTCCTTTCTCTTTTCCTACCATCTCAAATTCCAGATCTTGTATCCTATCCTGTTTTAAAGTCTGTCAGATGCTTTGGTGAATGTTTGTCCAAATCTGCCAGGGACTCCTGTTCTGTCCTGGATTGCACCTTGTGATGTTGGGCTGTATTTGTGACAGGTTGTGTTAATTTGTGCTCTGCATTTGAACACTGTTTAAACATTGGTTTCTCTACATTGTAGCATGTTATTGCAAAAAACAACAACAACCAAAACAACTTTTGGCCTGTGCAATTTTCTAGGCAAGACAGACACAAGGTGTGGCTTGTGCTTAATCATCCCTCAGTGCAAAGTGGGCTGAGATTTCTTGGCATGTAACAGATTCCTGCATTAAGACAAATGGGCAAAGAATGTCGTTTGTTCCTGCCGTATAGTGAATAATTAAGGTTTAGCATGCTACTTCATGGAAGTGTTTTGTGTTTGTGGTGGTGATTTCTAGATGCTCATGAACAAGGATTAGTGAAACTGAATGGAACCCTGTTGGGTATTTTAAATTGTTTCAAAGAACTTCAGGACATTAATTTGAGAGATTTCAGCTGTGTACACATTGCCATCTTAAAACACAGATAGATCCTTCTTTTTCTTAATTCACATCAAAGCTGACTTGGGCTAAACTTATAAAAACTCAGTATTTCATAAGAAATGTCAGGCTAGAAACAGGACAGGTGTGTATTGCACCTAATGTTGTATGTTCCAAACCACTGGAAGCAGAGTAAACTGAAGTGTGTACACAGCTTCACAGGCATGATACTTGAGAACTTGGTCTACTCTATACAGTTTCTTTCTTGACAACTGGAAAACACAGACTTCATGGAGGGATGTGGGAGCTATAAGAACATGCAGCTTGCATAAATTTGTTAGTTTGCTCCTTTTCCTTCTACAGAGCAGCAGCAGCATTTTATTGTCTTTGAGCTCAGATCAGTGCTATTGAAGGATAAGCATTGCTATTTTGCAGCATTCATTTTTACTGAAATGGTAGAGGTACAGTATAACATTTAACTTGTGCTGCTTCCTTAACTTGCTTTAATAGACAGCATTTTGCATCAGAATCTGAAACTTCATCACCCCGTTTTGCAAGTGAGCACTTTTCCTTTTTCCTGTGGTTTTGAGACACAGGAGACATGCAGGAAAATGGTCCCAGTCGCTATTGATGCTCTAGGATAGATACCTGTAGCAAGTCTACAGGTTGGTGGGGTGGGAAGTGTTGATCTGATGTGCTCCACAGAGGTCCGGGGAAGAACTCAGTGTACATATACTGCAGCCTGGGAGTATCATTTGAAGTGTAACCTATGGCATGTTTCTGGGTTTGCCTGGGGCTTAAACACTGGGAATTGCCAAGGCAGCATTTCTGAGAAATGCCAGCTTCACATTGTTGCCATGAGTGAAGCTGCTAGTGCCTGATAATAAAACAACGAATGCCATCAGCAAAACACATTTGTTCCCTCTAGCTCTTTCGCTCATCCATCCTGTATTATGGGTTTATGCACACACTTCTATAAAAACAATCCCAATTGTTCCTCCCCAAATCTAAGCACCTAGTGCCCTGGACATTGCTCTGAGGTGCATGTTTATCACAGGGGGTATTTGGGTTTTTGTGGGGGGTGTAGCATACGGTACTCTTCATTGCCTGAGAAAAGGCAAGTGTGTCATTTAATGTGTAACCATGTTTTCTGTGTCTGTTGATTTCTGATGTTGGTAGCAATGGGGAGTAGAATCATGGAAATATAGTGTAGGAAAGGACCCCAAAGTTATCTAGTCTAACCTGCTCCAGTGCAGGAATCAAAGCTATGCCAGTATATCAGCTTTCACAGTATATGGGGCTCAGGCAATCTGTATTCCTGGCATAAAGGGCTTACCCCTGCCCCCCTTAAGTGCCCTGGGATAGAGCTGATTTTCTCTTTTCTAAAGGTACTGAGCATAGGGTTTCCACCTGACCTGAAAGGGCATCTGGCCCTCCTGTGCTTTTAACAGCAGTTTGATGTGCAGAAACAGCAGACAAGCTTTTTCATAGTGTTGGGATCAACCTTACCATCTGCTAACATCTGGTGATCGAGTTGCTGTTGCAGGTGCAGGAGCAGGAACCCGTAAAAAAGTTGGTCACCCTACTAGGGTCAGGAGGAACCCCCCCTTTTTTGAAGTGGCAATATAGGGGTTTGCTTCCTGGGTTTTGTATAGATTGTGCCTGTCACCATTTGCACATAGCTTGCTGGTCGTTGGCAGCCCAGAGCCCAGTTTCTGTGCGTCAGGGAAATGCTAAGTTTCCGTTCCATCTTGCCGTCCCTTCCTGACAGGAATTCCTCCTTCTCCTGACCCTGCACTCTTGGTTCCTTTCACACAGCCTGATTCTGGAGATTGGGAGAATAGTCCAGAATGGCTACCCCCCTCACTGCCCACCACTTCCATTGCCTTCTCACAACAAACTTTCTGGTGGTCTGGTCATTTGGAAAATGCCAGCCCAAACAGTGCATCTTTCGGAGGAGGAGCCTGTTCAGTGGTGGGACTGAGGTCGCTTGCCTGATTCTCTCTTTCCTATCACAGTATCTGATCTGTTTGCACACCATCTATGAACGAGGGTCACTCATCTTTCTTCTTTTTATGATATTTGTCCCAGCTGATACTTTGGACTTAGCTGTGTGCAATCCTCCCTTCCCTTTAAAAAAAGAGAGAAATAAAAATAAAGTCCTGATAGTGCTGTCTGGATCTAACACACAGTCTAGAGACTATGAATGTTTTCAGAGTGGCTTTCTAGCACCAGTGTTGTGCTTCTTTCTCCCCTCACATTGCTAAAAAAAGAAAGTGCCTGTTTTGTTTGTTTCGTTTACAAGTACAAAATTGTTTGGGGCTGGGGAGAAACACCTCCCCAGCAATGAAGTCCAAATAGATACTTGATCTTGACCTATTTGTATGCTTACTTAAATGTTTATATATGGTAAATGAACTCCTAATTATATGTATATCATAGAATTGTAGAGCTGGAAGGGACCCTGAGGATCATCTAGTCCAGTAATGTAATATATATATATATATATATATATATATATATATATGCATGCAGCAGTCCCTTACAGGGATCAAACCTGCAGCCTTGGTGTTATCAGCACCATACTCTAACCAACTGAGCTAATTGTCAAAACAAAAAAATTTTTTTCCTTCCAGTAGCACCTTAAAGACCAACTAAGTTAGTTCTTGGTATGAGCTTTCGTGTGCATGCACACTTCTTCAGATACGATAGTGTCTGAAGAAGTGTATTCAGATACTTCTTCAGATAGTGTGCATGCACACGAAAGCTCATACCAAGAACTAACTTAGTTGGTCTTTAAGGTGCTACTGGAAGGAAAAAAAATTTTTTGTTTTGACTATGGCAGACCAACACGGCTACCTTTCTGTAACTGCAACTGAGCTAATTGTTGGTTATTACTTTCTTAGTGTTGTGTTGCTGGGATATTATATGTCATATTTTGTACTTATGTCGTATTTTGTACTGCAGCTAGACTTTGTTTTTTGTGTGTGATCTGCTTTGAGCACAGATTTACTTGTGGGAAATGTGAAATATAAATACATTGACAAGGACAAATGGCCCTTTCTGTAATGCAGTTGATGGAGAACAGCCCTCTGAGCTGGATGGCATTTTACCAAGGAAGTTAACTGCTCCCTGTGAATTATCGAGGCAGTTTGGACTGTAGGAGAATCTTTGCAGGAGGCATTGCAGGATCCCAGGGCTTGGTGGAAGCTGGGTCAGATTCAGTATCAAGAACCTGTACCAGATAATCATAGGGACGTAGTCAGCCCCCGTATACGAGGTCAGGCTCATTGTCTTATCTAGTCCAGTATTGTCTGCTCTGACTGGCAGGGCCTCTTCAAGCTCACAGGCAGAGGCCCTTTCCCACCATCAGGTACTGTATCACAAAATAAATAATTCTGGAGGTGCCAGGATGAAACCTTCTACATACAAAACAAGTGGTCTTCCATTGACCTATGGTTCCCCACCCCCACTGCTTCCCAGTCCCTAGCTATACAACTGGCAGCTGCGTGTAATTATAAGATATGGAGGTTGCCACCCAATCCATCCAAGGTCAAAAGTGAAGCTGCAACAGGGTGGAGGAACAGCTAAACTCATCAAGAACTAAACTTTGAAGGCAAAGCATGGGAAAAATGGATGGGGAGGGGCTGAAGTTTAACATACAAGAAATGTTTAAAAGGATAATAGATCACAGAATCATAGAAGGGACCACAAGGTTCACCTAGTCCAACCCCCTGCAATGCAATGCAGGAACCTTTTGCTCAACCCACGACCCTGTGATGAAGAGTCTCATACCCTACCAGCTGACGTAAGCAGAAAAGAAGGGTAGGACAGAATCAGGTCAAAAAAACAGGAGTCAGAATGGACTGCCGTTCAGACAAAGTCTAACTTCTTACTGTGAAGTGTTTGTAGAGAATGAGGGTCACTACCAAGCACTGGCCACAGATATTTGTAGGAAAGGATAGCAGTCTAGTGGTGGCTCCATTCAGTCCTGTTGAATGGAGCTGGCTGAGAAGATAGAGCATATGGAGCTCCCTTGCGCTGAACTTGAGGTACAGGGTGGCCATACGGGTTTTGGGTGCAAATGATTGCAATACTACACAAATGTGATCTTGTATCTGAGGAATGGGAAGCATGTGTCCCTCCAGATGTTGTTAGACTCCCAACACCCAGAAGCCCTGGTCACTGTGGTCAGGGACATTGGGAGGTGTAGCCCAACAAAATATGGAGGGTCATACATTCCCCATTCCCATTGTATCCAGACGGATGCAAACCTCCATGCTACTTCTGGAGTTGCTTAGTGCTTCTGAATCTCTGCTCCTATGTAAAATTCCCCTTGCAGTCTGTGACATTACATAACTGTTTCCCAGGCCTTGACTCTGTATCCTTTTGTTGCAGATCCCAATGATGGAGGCAGGATCTGTGGTACGGGCTGTCTTTGACTTCTGCCCCAGTGTCTCCGAAGAGTTGCCGCTGTTTGTGGGGGATGTCATAGAAGTGTTAGCAGTCATAGACGAATTCTGGCTCCTTGGGAAGAAGGAAGGAGTCACAGGTGGGAGTCAAAAGGCCTGCGCTAGGCTCATAGGAATGGTTGGATTAGAAGCAAGCCAGCATGAAGCAAAACTCAGGGTGTGTAGGGATTAAAGCTATGTAAATGCCCCCCTTCTATTTGGGAGCTTTGAATATACCAGCCAAGTACCAGAAACAGGCCTCCGATATCTCCTTGGTGGCCCCAGCAGTCTCTCCAGAAGATGAGAGATAAACAACACAGTTAAGGAGTTGAGGGTCAATTTTGCAGTTACTAACGCACTAGAACAAGAGCTCCCTGTGTGATATGCATTTGCAGTGCCATGAAGGAAATGGGCTCGATTATGAACTTGGTGAACTACACACAAATGGAAGATACTATATGAGCAGCTACCACATGAAGTGGTCAGATGTGACCTCCGTATGCGGCCATAAGGTCTTCAAAACCTTCAGCTGGAACCTATCATCTATGTCCAAAAGCTTGCTTTGCTCCCTTTTCTCAGTTTCCTTCAACAAGCCAGCCAGTCTAATAAAAGATGCGTGTCTCAACATACTCAGGGTTCTCATATTGTGGGATTAGCATGACAACAGGGCCCTGAACAATATAGCAGATGGCAAAGCACTGAAACCAGCAAGCCAGTTGGTGTCCTGGTTGCAGTGCTGGGTCTTCCCTTGAGAGCCACCTTTTGATCTGTGCCTTGAAAAGGCTCATTTGGTGTCTCTGCCAGTGGAAGTGCACATCTCCCCTGGCTGTGCCAGTTTTTGTCATTAGCAATTGGCCACTTGGGGAGAAGTCTCTTGCCTTCAGCCCAGGGGAAAGAAGATGCAGTGCCAGTCCCTGCTCTCTCGCCCTCTTTTAATGGATCATTTCCACTTCTCTAAGCTTGTCCACGTTAGTGTGGCATGAACAAAGTGGCTGCTGTCTTGTCAAGTCGGCAGGATGCAGGTCACCGAAGCTTGAGAATTTCACTTCTCCTTTTGTAAATCCTTAGACTGAGCCTGAAGCAAGCTGTATAGCCGTCCAGCAACTGCCAGTGTAAATGAGACGTACCAAAGAGAAAGAATGCTTCATGGCCAGGAGAGGGTGCCATTCTCAAGCTTTCCTTTCCTTCTCCCTCAGGACTTTCGTCCTGCGTGCACCACAGGGCAAAGCTTAAAGCCGGATCTGTAGTAGTAGTCCTGTCTTGCCTCCTTCCTTTGAAAAAAACATGGAAGTTTTGCAAGGCCTTCTTAGCTGGAGGTAACATGTCAGCATAGAGGGATTTTCATCACCTCAACTCAAAATCCTTTCAAGTTCCAACTACATGCTGTGGAGTAATCTGTTCAATGCATTAAAATGAAATGGATCGTTTCAACTTCGTTCTCAATGCTGAAGTTTAAACTGGAGTAAAATAAGGCTTATTCATTGGAGAGAGGAGGATCCTTCAGGTCTGGGATCGTACAGCTCTGTCTAGGTGCTAGGATGTGGCCTTTGTATTGAATAGATTCTGACCTCTGGATCTGCCTCCTGGCTTACCAAGACAGGCTCCCAAATAATAATAATAATAATAATAATAATAATAATAATAATAATACCAGTCCATCACCATCAAAAAGTCCCAGAGTGGGTTACAGCTTAAAATTCAGTATTAAAAACAGTTAAAACAAATTACAGTCACAGGAATAGGGTAGATTCGTTAAAAGAAAACACATCATGATGGATGGGTCTTTTATAAAATATACATTTTCCAAGAAAGAACAAAACATATTAAACAAGGCCATTCAGGAAGGTTAGTTCAAATTAAATCTTACTGTTTTCTTCGGAAAGCTTCATTTGGCTAGATGGAAAGGGGAAAAGTTCTTCACCCCTTTTGAGGATTCCTGCAGAACTTGAAAGCTTACGTGCTATTTTGCGACTTTTTCGTTGGCCTATCGAAGGGTGGTTCAGTGAGAATTACAGACCCCTGGGCTGGATCTAGACACGTCAAAGAAATGATTCAGTTAAACACCTTGTAAACTCATACTGGAAATCCAGTTGGGAAAGACTAGACTCCACAGTGCCATCTGGTGTCACGGTGTTATATTGCATATACAATGCATATAAAACTCTTTTTCTTTACCAATCTTGCTGAGTCCCTGGAAAGAGATGTTTGCATGTCCTAGAGAACAGTGGGATGTATTGGTGCAGAGGCACTTGTGTAATCTGTGTCCACAGGAACATTTCCCTGCTATTGACAGTGTGCACTCTCCCCCCCCCCCTCATTCTAGGACAGTTTCCCAGCAGCTTTGTGGAACCCATGGAAGTTCCTGCTTTGAAACAAGGAGAAAAGCTGTTTGTTTGCACCAGCAATTTTACTTCCCAGGAGCCTGGCAGCCTCAGCTTGCAGAGAGGTACTGGTGGAATCTCTCGGGTAGTCAAAGAGGGGCCTGTTCCGCCTGGTCCTTCTCTCCAAGAGCCCCCTTCCTAGTTTCTTCTTCCCCAGAACTCCAGCTACAACGATCCAAGGGCTTTTACTGCTGGCAACTTCATGCTCTGCTGGATTTGCCATGCCTGGGGTTGAGCTCTGAGCACCTAGGATAGCAAGAAAGTGCCCAGAATAGTGGCCATGGCCCACCTTTCCTATCCCTGCGATGCCCATTGTTGGCAAGGGCCATCTAGATTGCTGTGAGCCCTTGTGGCTTTGGGGTTACTTATATCTCCTAGTGTTACAACCCTGAGGGGTTCTAAGCAAGGGGGTGCTGTAGGTGACACCTTAGAAATCCCCTGACTTCATATCCTTTATCCCTGCAGGAGACCTAGTGATTCTGGAAGGTTCTGCGTCTTCTCCTTGGCCCCAAGGCCGAAGCTGTTTGGGAGCCAGAGGCTTCTTCCCCTCATCATGCGTGCGAGAACTCTGCCTCTCAGCCTTCGGCCCTCGATCGCCTTACGGCACCACCCTGGAGATGCCACCCTATGCCCTGGGCCAGGCCCGAGCGCTGATGAGCCTCTCAGCCCAGCTGGAGGAGGAGCTAGACTTCCGGGAAGGGGATATGATTACCATTGTGGGGATCCCTGAGCCTGGATGGTTTGAAGGAGAGCTCGGGGGTCGCCAAGGTATCTTCCCTGAGGGGTTCGTAGAGCTTTTGGGTCCGCTAAAAGCCAAGGTTGGTCCAGAGGAGCCCGGGACCTCAGAAATCCACAGCGTTAATGGGGTGAAAGGAACATACCCTCAGCCTGAGGAGAAGGCATGGAGTGATGGTGAGGAGTTTCTGGGGCCTTATGGGATCGCTCTCTATCAGTTCCAAGCCCTGGAGTCAGCAGAGCTGGACTTTGAGGTGGGAGACAGGATTCGGATTCTGGAAGTCCTGGAAGATGGTTGGCTGGAGGGGGAGCTTCGAGGGAGACGTGGGATCTTCCCTCACAGGTTTGTGAGGTTGGAGGAGAGCAGTTCTCCAGCTAGGGAGAAATGGGAATCTGGGTGTCTGCCAAAGGACATGGACTCTGAGGTGGTCAGCACCCCCAAAGCAGGTCCTCCTGCCATGTGGGAGGAGCCTGGACAGAGCCCGGCCTGCACTGAGGAGAAGCCTGGCCACCTTGCTGTACATGAAGACCATTTGGACTCTGAGCTCAAAGAGAATGAAATGCTCAGCCGCCCAAATGAAGGCTGCCTGGAATCTTTTCCCTCAGATAGGTCAATCTCTCCCTCGGTGGACCCTATCCAAGCCGTAAATGGAGTTTCCTTCATACCTCAGCCTGCTCTTCAGCCAAAGGGCCAACTCTGTGGTCAGGTGAGTAATGCAGAGTCCAACCAGAGCTCAAGGACCTCATGGAGCCACTCAGAGGCCTACAAGTCCTTGGAGTGGGACAGAGAGGCTCACAGTCCTTCCCACAAGAACATGCGCTGCGAGGACTTGGCTGCTTACGTGGACATCCAGCGGCGGAAGCCCAAATCCCGCTCTTCCAGCTTCAGTGGGACCCATGAGGGCCTGGACACTTGGCCTGTCTGTCGTGGTGCTCGGGCCGAGCGCCCCCAAGGGGTGCTCCATGGGGAGAGCTGTGGAGACCTCGATTCCAAACTGACAGAGCAGCTGGCTCAGTTTGAGCAGAGCCTGGCAGGCCCCATTAGCCATGGCAGCTGTGGGACCCCCCAGCACGATAGCACCTCCCGGCACTTTTCCATCCTGGATTTCAGCTCTGAGAAGGACATCGTACGCGGTTCAGTGCAGCACACTCCACCGAGGAGGAAGGTGCTGCGGCCACCACCTCCTCGGCCTAGCACCCCAGTCTCTGCCTCACTTCATTCGCCTGCAGGCCACAGCCCCAAAACTACACCTCCCTCTCAGGCTCTGCCAACCTCTATGAGGCCGTCCAGGCCAGCGCCGCTTCCACCTCCCAGCAGCCAGAGGAGGAGCCCAGCTCCTGCCAAGCTGCAGCCAGGGAGCAAAGAGAGACAAGGCAGCAGCGACGAGCCGAGAGGTGCATCTCCGTGCCACTTCCTGCTGAACCGTATCCAGGAACTGGAGCGAGAACTGGATGTTTACAGCAAGACCCGTGCGGAGCTCAGCACAATGCTGGAGCAGCCACAGGGTGGGCTTGGGCGAGCGGAGACTTTGGAAAACCTGGAGTTTTGCGACTGCAAAATGTCCAGCCTGCACTTGGAACTGCAAGAGCTGAAAGGTAAGTACAGATCAGTTCTTTATTTATCAGTTCTGACATGTAGAATGCTATGCAATTCGCTACCAGTAATCCAGTGTGTGAGGACATTACTGCTTGGGCTTTGGGGAAGATGCACTTAAAAGAAACCCTTTCTCAAATTCTTTGAGTGAATAAAGGATTGGGCAAATTTGCTTGTGTGTGGATAGTGTCATTGTATAGTTTAGCTGCTAGGTGGCACTAGACTTACTGGTACCTGGGTGGAGTCAGGAGCTTTCATTTTGCTGTTTTTTTCTTGTTGGAGAGAGAGGATAGATTTCTTGCGCAGCTTCCTGGCTGGTGTTTCCTCTAAGCCTCCCACAACTGCATGATTATTGTCCCCCAGGTTTTTCCCCTTTGTTCTTTGTGGTCTCTGGGCAGACCTGTACTTGGGTTCTGCACCTGCACAGACATTGTTTTGGAACTTTCTGCCACTGGACTAGCATTTTGACAGGCAGTTTGCTCCTAAACTCAGTGCATATGCTCAAGGATGTGTAGCTTCCCTCTTCTCAAACAGTTCCTGCAGAGGCAGCATAGTAAGAATGGTCTTTCTCCTTGCTTGAGCTAGACAACAAAAAAGAATATGTATATATATATGTGTGTGTGTATACATACATTATATATATATATATATATATATATATATATATATATATATATATACACATACAAAATATAAAAAATATTATATATATATGTGTGTGTGTGTATGTGTATATATATATATACACAAAGGGTGCTCATCAATGGTTCCTCTTCATCCTGGAGAAGAGTGACTAGTGGGGTGCCACAGGGTTCTGTCTTGGGCCCGGTCTTATTCAACATCTTTATCAACGACTTGGATGATGGACTCAAGGGCATCCTGATCAAATTTGCAGATGACACCAAACTGGGAGGGGTGGCTAACACCCCAGAGGACAGGATCACACTTCAAAACGACCTTGACAGATTAGAGAACTGGGCCAAAACAAACAAGATGAATTTAACAGGGAGAAATGTAAAGTATTGCACTTGGGCAAAAAAAATGAGAGGCACAAATACAAGATGGGTGACACCTGGCTTGAGAGCAGTACATGTGAAAAGGATCTAGGAGTCTTGGTTGACCACAAACTTGACATGAGCCAACAGTGTGACGCGGCAGCTAAGAAGGCCAATACAATTCTGGGCTGCATCAATAGGAGTATAGCATCTAGATCAAAGGAAGTAATAGTGCCACTGTATTCTGCTCTGGTCAGACCTCACCTGGAGTACTGTGTCCAGTTCTGGGCACCACAGTTCAGGAAGGACACTAACAAACTGGAACGTGTCCAGAGGAGGGCAACCAAAATGGTCAAAGGCCTGGAAACGATGCCTTATGAGGAACGGCTAAGGGAGCTGGGCATGTTTAGCCTGGAGAAGAGGAGGTTAAGGGGTGATATGATAGCCATGTTCAAATATATAAAAGGATGTCACATAGAGGAGGGAGAAAGGTTGTTTTCTGCTGCTCCAGAGAAGCGGACACGGAGCAATGGTTCCAAACTACAAGAAAGAAGATTCCACCTAAACATTAGGAAGAACTTCCTGACAGTAAGAGCTGTTCGACAGTGGAATTTGCTGCCAAGGAGTGTGGTGGAGTCTCCTTATTTGGAGGTCTTTAAGCAGAGGCTTGACAACCATATGTCAGGAGTGCTCTGATGGTGTTTCCTGCTTGGCAGGGGGTTGGACTCGATGGCCCTTGTGGTCTCTTCCAACTCTATGATTATATATATATATATATATATATATATATATATAAAAAATATTTTTTATATTTTGTATATATAATTTATATATATACAATATAAAATAAAATAAAATATATTTCTTGACTGTTTTTATTTTATATTGTTCCCTCTGTTTTTCCGGTTTTTTTTTTATTATTATTACATTTATACCTCACTTTTTCTCCAAGAAGCTCAAAGTGGCATACGTAGTCCTCCCCCTCCATTTTATTCTTGCAACAGTTCTATAAGGTAGGTTAGGCTGAGAGATTGTGACTGGCCCAGTGTCACCCAGTAAGCTTCATGGTCAAGTAGGGACTAGAACCCCAGTTCCTAGTCTGGCACTCTAACCACTACAACACACTCATTCTCCAAAATACCAGTTTTGTCATTTGCTTCCCTCCATTACTTGGCCACCCACCTCAGGGCACCTCTGCCGCGGTTTCTCAGGGCCTGTAGTCCTGCAGGTATCTCCTTTCCACAGGCGTTACTCCACTTGAATGAGTAAACAGCCTCGCTGACAGACACAGCCTGTGTCAGCTGTTCTGAGGTGAAAGGCAAAACATGCCAGCACCATTGGCGGTTTACAAAACAGGGCCACCAAAATCAAGGATGCTTCTCTAGGAAGAAGCAGGATGCTGAAGTGGAGTCCTGTGCATTTTCTTGTCCTCACTCTGGTCCTGCTGACGGCATTGCTTTTATTCTCTTTTAGTGGGGAGGGGTCAGAGAGAACTGGAAAAACAGGATTGAGTTATATGTGAAAAAATGTGCTGAGGATATCATAGTAGTCTTGGTAAAATATGGGCAGGGATCCAAGGGGAGTGTCTGGTAATTGTGTTTTGTGACCCTTGAAATCCCTCCCCAGATATCTCCCTCCCTCCCTCCTTTTCTCTAATTAGCAAAAACTGCCAACATGGTTTCAGGTTTTTCTCTGCATTCTTTTGGAATGAAAACTATTGGTTGCTGAGGCTACCAGGTTCCTGCACAAGCTGTTGAAGTCTGCTGGACTAGGTTTTTTGTCCCTTGAGCTTAATATTTCTCATGCAAATTCCTAGATGCTTGCAATATATTTCTCAAGTTACCGGGACTGAATCTGTGAAATAGTGACTTGACCAGGGGCAAATACTTTTGACCTGAAATGTGAACCCTATTAGAGCCTGGGGCTCTAAAATCATTGGTTTCTCAAGGCTCTCACGGATCAAACAATACAGTCTTGTGATATACATGTGGAATCAGAACAGCTTTAAATGTGTGCGTTTTTGTGCATTCTTGAGCGACCCATGGTGGCTGTATATATATTGATTTTATTTATATACAAGTAGGCTGTATATTTATTGATTTTATTTATTTAAGGTATTCAGGCACCATTTAATCCTTAGCATTTCTAAGTGGTGTCCATAAAAATAAACCATACAGAAAACAAAGCAGTAAAACACAGAACACTACCTTTAAAAACCAAGGGTGGCTTTGTTTCTCCCACGAGCAGATCAGAGGGAGCCCAGGTGGGTCCAGCCTGTAGTTCCCCAGTGCGTGCATATCCCCCTTTTCCTTTGCCCCAGGGAAGCACTCCTGGGTGTGGCCACTTAAGCCACAGGCTTTCTGTTTCCCTGTGTTAAGGAGCCCTGAGAGGGAGGGAGGGAGAGAGAGGTCACTGGCTGCTGCCTTCAGCATTGGAAAGCAGAGAAGCCGGTTTGGGCAGGGAACTTGTCCAATCCACAGCTCTCATCTGTGGGACTCTGGTTATTCATTACTTGCCAGCAGGTGGGTGAGGCTGTCTGGACTTGCTGCCTATTGGGTACGAAGGTTATACTGCTTCTCTGTCGCTGGTGTTTAGTCAGCAGAGTCCCAGGGTGAGGTGTGGGGAGAGGTGGGGGGGTGGGGTGGATGTCACCAAGAAACTGAACCCTGGGGAAGGGGGTGGGGGCACGCCAAGAGGAACATGTGCACCTACCCCGAGGCAAGGAGCCTCTGGTTCCCCAGCTGGGAGTATGAGGACTACAATTCCACCGCCAGGAAAGGAGATGGTGCCAGAGGAACTGGCCAGAACAGTGATTGTGACTGGGACAACAAGCGCAGGAGCAGAGAACTGTATGGCACCACCAGGCCAGTGGGCAGAGCCTGTGGTCACTTCAGGAAGGGGGAGATCTGGTACAGAGACCGCGAAATGGCCAGAGTCTGCAGGGACTGTGGGGAGGAAGGTGGACAATATACCGACCGGAGGAGGAGAACCAGGAACAAGCTGTACGAAGAGCACGAGGCAGTAGGCAATGGTCACCTGGAGGAAGCTGGCTACTACACAGACAGTGAGAAAGCCACCAGGGCAGCCTGCAGGAAGCCCTATAGCTGGTATCAAGATGGCTTTTATGTGGATGCTGGCATCAAAGCCTTGAGGAACGTGGATGCTTGGGGTGCAAACCACTGGAGAGAAAGTGGCAGCGACGATGACTGTGGGAAGGGAGATCATTGGTGCACAGCTGATCAACGCTTGGATGCGGACTTTAAGAAGGCAGGTGACAGGTACATGGAGCACAGCAGAACACATCGGAAATGTCGTGAGGAGGAGGAGGAGAGGCAGTATGTGCTGCATGGAGACCTCCTTCATGACGCCCAGAATTCTGGGAGGACATTTGAGAACAGCACTGTGGATTGTAGAAACATCTCTGCCAGTCCAAAAGACCAAGTGTCCTGGCCATTAGGATGCGAGCGCAGCAGTGGGGGGTTGGCGCCTGCCTTTGAAATGACCAAGCCACGTAATGTGGTGGACGAGGACTCTGGCACAGCAGAAACTGTGGCTGGCCAGTCTGGAGCACCGGGAGTGCAGGTGTGGAGAGGTGGATGTCCAAGGACACGCACAGGACGGTCAGACTGGAGCCTGGACTGGGAGGGTGAAGCCTGGCAGCGGAACAGCTTGTACCGGCGCACGGCTCCCAGTGCCTTGAGGCACCACGTCAAAGAAAAGCAAGGTAGGTTGGACAAGGAAAGGTGTGGTGGTGATAAGGCTACATGTGCTTGGATTTCCACACCTTTTCCGGTCAGCCAGCCCCATGTGAACAGCAGGGCTTTGGATCACAGCCAGCTGCCTTGTATGGTATCAGCCCATTGGTCCATCTAGTGCAGTATTGTCCACACTGACCAGCAGTGGCTCTCCAGGGTTGCAGGGAGGGATCTTGCCCATCCCTACCTGGAGATGTTGAGGATTGAACCTGAGATCTTCTGCAGGTGTTCTGTCATTGAGCTACAGCCCTTCCCTACAGCAGCACTTGAAAAGAAAACACCTGTTATGTCAATCATCTGGGATATTATGAAGGTTAATTGTTGTTTTCTCAGTGTGTGCTAATTGACAGCCTTCTCCTTAGGCTCTCCTTTGTGGCTGTGCCTTGTTTTTCCCCTCTTGGGCTGGGCATTTGCCAGTCAAGTCCCTTATACCAGGAATGTTTGTGCCGTTTTGTTAGGTTTGCAATGCGCTGTTGCCCTGCCAGGGGCTCCCTGCCAAGGTGTGAGCCTGGCTTCCTAGATGCTCAGGTTTCAAGCACAGGGTTCGATCCTAGGCAGCTCTTTGAAACCAGCCTTTGCATCTCTGTTATGCTGTTATGTGGTGCAAGAGTTACTGCAAAGCTTGTAAGCTACTCCTACTACGGCAAGTGCAAACACGGCCATACAGCGCTGAGAAACCAAGGGACGGATTGTGCACTTTCCTGGAATTTTGTGGAGTGACACTCGTGCGCAATTCCAGGAAAGTGCAGAATATGTCCGAGTGGGACACTCTTGCTGCAAGAGGTCTTGCTTTAGTGTCCCTTGGTTTCTCAGTGCTGTGGTGGCCATGTTTGCACTTGCCCTAGCAGGAGTGGCTTACAGGCTTTGCAGTAACTCTTGCATATTTGGGCTAGCCATTTCTGGAACATGGAAAGCTGCCTTCTGCTGAATCAGACCATTGGTCCATCCAGCTCAGTATTCTCTACTGACCAGCTGCAGCTCTGTAAGATTTCAGGCATGGGTCTCTCCCAGCCTTAGCTGGAGATGTTGTGGATGGAGCCTGGGACTTCCTCCATGCACAAGAGATACTCAACTCCTGAACTACAGCCCTTCCCCATTTTGGTGTGGTTAGTTTGTATTCCTTATGAAAGGTGGCTGAATTGCAGTGGGACACATTTTTCTGTGTTTTTCTGTCGGGTTCTACTCTGCATCTCCAGCTAGCAGCATCTTACAGCTTCTGTGGAAGCTGCCTCAGGTCAAGCAAGGTTATTGTTTTTTCCTGTGTTCAAAAGCAGCAGGAACCACCCAGTTGTGTTCTTCAGCAATTATGCTGAAATGTTGGGTGTATATGGAGTGTTGCAAATGAATGTTGTTGCTATTATAGCACCATCAGTGTGCATAGTGCTTAACTTTCGCAAAAGAGAGGCTCTTTCCCTCTGGGTTTGCACATCCCTCACCCTCCCCAGCAGACTCCTTTTGGCCTTTAGAGTAGCAAGACAAAACTTGGCACAGTGGAAAACTGGTGGGGCAGGCTTGTTGACTGCTGCTGCTGCTGCTGCTGCTGCTGCTAATGGGAGCTTCTGCTGCTCAGTGTTCCTGCTGCTTTGTCATCAGCTGGACCCTGGGCTAGAAAAGGGAAAGCAGAATTAGTTGTCATCAGGCAATTGATAATCTGTACTAATAAACAAGAAATCTGAGCTAAGATATCCCAAATTCAGCTGAAATCCCAGTTTTAAAAAACTGAATTTTGCATGCAACTGTGTACATATTAAGCATCTTTGCTTATTGGGGCTCATTTATAATGCTTCTACTAGTCACTGGGGAGTGCTAAATAGCTACGGATAAAAAGTTTATTTTTACCTGGACCTTCAACCTTGCCTTTGCAGGACTTTAGATGTCTGTGGCCTCTTCCAGTGGGTGGGATGTGTTTGTTAGTACTATTTTGTAAAAAGCTTTTGAGACGACGACGACAACAACAACAACTTAATACGAAGGACATAGAAGTCCCAGTCACTGACTACTTAAAGTTTTACTTGATGCTCTTTCCTTCTGTTCAGGCACATGAAAATTTATTTTTAGCAGCCTTAATGTCTAGAAAATGCCTTTCCAAAAAGCCTAACTTTAAAGGATGATGGAAGTAATAAGGGTGTTAAATTTGGTGGCAAACCAAATTCTGTACTTTGCAGAATAAGCACAGACCTTGCCATCCTGGAGAATCTCTAGGGAGCAAAGCCAGTGGCTGTAGCAGGGAAGAGGGGGCTGCAGATGGAGTCCGGTGGCTGGTGGTGAGCTCAGCAGATAAGGAACCCACAGTAAACAGCGTGGCGATTCTGTGTATGATTGGTGGATGCAATAATATGTGAGATTTGTTTGATATGCTGCAGACGCTGTAGAGTAGACCTGTCATATGCACCTTTGGTCCGGGCAGGGCTGGGTACCACTTAATGAACTTTGACTCCTGACATTCTTCAAGGGTGAACAAAAGGTCAGAAAACAGACACACTTACAAGAGAGTCTGCAATACACTAATTAGAGCTGTGCAGATAAGGATGCTGGGAAACTTAAGTCCCTAAGCCAAGCATAAGGAACTTTTGGCTCTCCAGATGTTGCTGAACTACAACTCCCATCAGGTCCAACTAACATGGCCAATGACCAGGGATGATGAGAACTGCAGTTCAGCGACATCTGGAGGGTCAAAGGTTTCCCACACTTGTCAAATATCTCTTTCCCCCCTATCCATTCAACCCACCCACTGAACAAATACATAGAAAACAAGACTGCTGAATGTCTGATGTACAGGCTTGATTAATGCTGTATGTAAACTTGTGGGTTGGATACACTTTGGGGAGCCATAGCTGACTACAGCTTCCTGGTACGTATTTAGCTTCCAAATGTTATGTGTGCTCCCTGAGAGAAACACAGTGGATAAGTGACATAAGTGGCTATTTACATGGTGAGCCTGTTTTGCTGATTAAGTTACATTTGTATAATGCACCTTTCCCTGCTGATCTGAGCAATTGAGGAGAGCTGGTCATGTTACAAAGACCTAATCAGGCTGCAGGGATCATAGTTTAGGTGCCATAGATGATGGTGCTTGGTTGTGAGAACCCCAAGAGTACACTCAAATGCACATCATTTGGGCAGTGTGAAGCCTACTCAACACATTTTGTTCAATCTTGTACAATCTTCTCTCCAGGATTAAGCTCAGTTGCTGCAAGAGCTGGGTGGGCATTTTGCTAATTAGCTGGAACTTATGACCTCACAAGCCCACCTTCCCGTAATTCCCTTCCTGGAGCAGCTTTTCAGCTTTTAAAAAATGGGGAGGCTGGTGAGAGTTACGAGGGAAATGTAGTTTTAATTGCATAAATATACAAAAGATGCTTTAGCAAAAATAAAGGCAAATAGCCTCGCTGGAAACACAGGAGGAAGAGATGCAAGTAAGGAGGTCTCAGGGTGTCCTTTCTTCTGCATTTTGAAACAAACAAATTCTGACTTGCACTTCCATAGGCAGATAATACAATTCTTGTGTTTTATTGCATTTCTCCAAATTCCATGATGCAGTCCTCTGATTCTGGATAAAATACATAGTGAAGCATGCATTTTAAGGTGGCATGTGTACTAAAATACCTATTTTGTGAGGGGAATGCATTCAGAAATAATGCACATTTTTGTGTGTAAAAATAATAATTATAATCACAGATTGACATGGAAATGGGACAGATTTGTGAATAAATATGTGCTACAGACACAGACAAGAAATAGATGCACCCCTCACTTGGTTCCATGCCAATGACTGAATCAGTGTTTGAGTTGCTGATATGTCTGCCTATCAATTGCTTTATGAATGCAGGAGGGACGCCAGCCTGGCTCAGGGGGAGAAAAATCCATGCTAAGTCTGTTTTTTGTTTGTTTGTTTTTTAAAAGTTACATTTGTGCATGCCTTTAGAAAAGCCAGGAGGAAAGGGCTTGCGTCCTGTTTTGCTCAGAAAGAAGTTCTTCAAAAGGGAATTGGTGGTCTTGCCTGTCAGCAGCCCATCTTCTCCATCTCTGTCTCTGCTCTGACGATCAGTTATCATCAGAAAGTAGTCAGAAAACTAGCTTCAGGCTGCATGATGACCTCAGCCTTAGCTTCAGGCTACAAAAAGGCAGAGGCCAGCCTCGTTGCCAGGATTTGCCATGTCATGCATTTTGTTGAGGGCTCACATACATATGCTGCATGCTTGAGGTATCAGAACCATGGTAGGGTGCACAGAGTGCAAGGGCTGCACTAGTGGAACTGACCTTTCCCCATCTCTCATCTCCCCTGCAGCGCCCCCCCCAACTCAGCTCTGGAAGGTTGAGGGGCACTGGAGAAGATTTGGGGGGCACATTGGGGGAGGAGAGGAAATGTAGCTACTGCTGCACCAGTGCTGGCTCTGCTCTATATACAGCCCTCTATGTTTCATGCTAGGCATATCCCATTGTGAGGAGCACTGCATATCTCGCTAGCCTTCCCTTTAGCTTTTCCCTGCCTGCCACCCAGCACGTGGTACCAGCCTGAAGTACAGTTCTCGCCCTTCCGATGTTTGCAAAGTGTTTAGGCACTTCTTAGTCATCCATTGCTGGAGGAAAAATGCAGAAATGGTGATTGGTTCTCCCCATGAGCAAATGGGTGCAGCCCTTATCGGTCCTTGCTAGACTAGCTAGTGGAAGTTGGCGGTTTTAATCTTTTCTCAACTGAAGTTTAATCCTTCCTTAGCTGTCTGTCCATCTGGCTCCGCATTGTTTATATTTTTCTGTAACACTTCACTAGTCCAGCCTGGCTACAAAAGGCCCAAAGAGGTTAATGAATATAATGCTTAAGTATAATGCTAAGTTCTCTCACTTCCTGAAACAAATCAGAAATCCAGAGGCAAGGTTACAGGGTTTAGTTTTCTTTGGAGGCTTATGCTGTCTGTGATCTCTTTATATACTAATATACAAGCACAGGTTTTGTAAACAGAGAAGCAGGCTCCTCAAAACAGGCTGCCCAACTACTAATCCCGCATCAGGCTCTAAGAACAAATGTGTGGACCTCTGCAGCTTTCACCGTAGTTTCCATCCAGCTGAACTCCAGCTTTAACTGACTTTGTCTTTCCCATATTCAGACATTGCTTCTCCCACTCTCAGAAGGGTCTCCCCTTCCAAAGTCTGAGGAGAGAGTGTTCCAGTCAACAAGGAACATTCTGTTGTTGAAAGTCCCTGACTATCCATTAGGTTCAGGGGTAGTGAACCTGTGACCCTCCAAATGTTGTTCGACAACAACTATTATTCCTACCTATTGGGTCTGATGAGAGTCTAATAACATCTGGAGGTTCACATGTTCCCTAGCCCTGTTTTAGCTGTCTGGTGATAGACCTGCTCACAGTAATAAAGGCAACCAAACTCATAAACATAATGGTGCAGGAAGTGCTCAGGGCTTTGGTTAGTGCTCAGTGTTTAGATTAATGTCAGTCGATGCTAGCTGAGAATGTGGACATAGCCTATGAATAAGTTGGGGTGATTCACCCAGATGTTGAAAAACATAGGGGGCAATATCAAACCTTGTTGTCATGATACACCATGAAGCATATCAGCAATCTACCAGTTATGCCACCTGGAACTTTTTCCTTGTTTTTTTAATGATTCAACTCTCCATGACATGAATAACTCAGTGAGTTTCAGAGTTGCCATTCTTGGATAAGGTGATTGTGTTGTGTCATTTAGCTCCATGAGTTTTTGGATGAAACTGGTTATCTAGAGCAAGCGTGGGCAACCTGTGACCCCTTAATTTCATGTAAGTGGCAAGAAGAGTGGGTAATGGGGAAAAGGGGTGGCAGAGAGAGAGAGAGAGAGAGAGAGAGAGAGAGAGAGAGAGAGAGGAAACAGGTGCCCCACCCACCTTTGGATGTACCCCTACACACTACCAGTATAAAGCCCCTGACAGATGTTCAGCCCAATGCAGCCCATTGACAGGGAAGAGCAAGAGGCTTCCCATCTCTGATGGCTTCTAGATACTGTCCAGTTGACCCATGCAGGGCCTTTTGGTGGTCGTTCCCCTTTTGTGGAATCCCCTCCCTAATGCATTTCAAACATTGCAAAACAGTTAAAAACACCCAAAACATTTTGAATATCTGAAAACATTTAAAACCAATAAAATGCAGTTACTGATTTCAAGGTTACTAATGTTTGCCACTTAGAGCTCCTTGGGGAGGAAGGGCAAGATACAAATGTAATAAACAACTAAGTCCACGTTTGGTCCTGAAATCTCCTTGGTCATTTTGGTGGATCTTCTAGGCTTAGAAATAGACAGGGGGAATATAAGGCTGTTGATTCCTCTCTATCTCTCAGCTGCTTTCAGAGACCACTTACATTGGACTTTGGGGTTGTTTTTAATTATCTGGCTCACGGGCTGTCTGACAAGATTGGGAACTGGAGGCATACTTTGCTGTGGTTCTGTTTCTACTTATCAGGCAGGTCCCAGATGATAGTGTTGAGTGACTGCTGCTCTGCACAGTGGTACTTATTTTAAGAATTCCAGCCTTTGTGTCCCTCTTGGCTTTGAACATCTACATGAAGCTGCTGGGAGGAGGAGCCAGGAGATTTGGAGTGAACCTGAGGCCTTCCAGGTGTGGTTGAACTTCCCATAATCCCCAGTGGTTCGCCATGCTGACTGAGGCTGGGTGTTTGAGGCCAGTGACATCAGGAGGTGAACTTCCTTCCCGAATGTGGATGGTGAGGACTGTCTGACTGGTGCAGGGAAGAAGAGGGAGTGGGTGACAGAACAGAATATTCTGGAAAGGGGTGTGCCTGGCTGTTTGGAACCCTGGAGCATTTTGGAGTGCCTTCTTTCGTTCCAGGTCCCACATGTGCTCTCATGAATTTATTACCCCAGTATCTGAGGCAGGAGGCTCTTGAGTCACAGACCAGGGTGCCAGCTTCAGCTATTTATCAATTGTCTAGTTCTTCTACATGCCTCCCACTGTAATCTCCTGAGGCTGTTTTTGTTTTTTGCTTTCTCTTCTATTTTACTCCGCTGCTGCAAGGCAACAAAGCAGCGAAGTCTGAAACAGAAACTTGCTTTCATTTGGAAATGGCGGCAGCTTGTGTGTCACACCAATGGAATGTCCTCTGTCCTCTGGGTCATGGTTTCCATGCGCTGGCCAGATGCCCTGGGAATTACTTTCTGCAGAGGCAGCAGCAGTTACTGTGCTGGGCTGCCACGTTGTTTCTGGGTACTTACGCACCACACAGTCTCCTTGCGCATTCCAGCAGGGGCCACACCTTCTTGGCCTGGGTTTCGCAAACAATGCACCTGCTATTGGATGCTTGAAAAAAGGAGGGGTTGAGTGAGAAGAGGGTGGGCAGGGCAGTCAGTCAGTGGCTGAGGCAGCAACAACAGGGGGCCTCTGAGGAGCCCTGTTTGCGCTCCCCACCCCCAAAGGCAACATGTTCTTGTCTGGGCCAGGAGACCCCATCAGCTTTTTGTTTAGCCAGTGAAATCTTTCCTAGGTTCTTCCGGTAAAAGGGATCTGCTTTGTTTTCTGCTGCCTTGTTTTCTGGCAAGACACCTGTGCCATCAAGGAAATATATTGTGCAATGATGAGCAAAACTGCATCTGTTTATTAAGCATGCATCCTGATTTGCAAGGAGACTAGACGATGTCTGCTCTCCATTCTGATTTGTTCACAGGGAGGTTAGATGATGTTGTATCAAGCAACATCCACGCTTTCCAGCTCATGTTTCTGTCACTTTGCTTATCGCAAGTCTGCTTTCGGGGGAAGGGGGTTTGTTGCGCAGTATGTGATTGAATCCTGTCCAAAAATAGTGATAGCTCAGAAGCACCCTGTCATACAGCCATCAAAGGCACCAGAGTCAGCCAGATGAAAGGCAACTTGGAGGTGTGCTCTCCCTCTTGAAAATGTGAAATATCTTGGGGCTTGGAAGGAGAAACCCTGCAGTTCTATGTGTGGCATTGACACACATGCACCCAGGTTATTTCTAGGCACGTATAGTATAAGGCATAGGCCCGTAACACAAATTTGTACAAATTTATATGTACCATGAAATTAAGG
The DNA here is from genome assembly GCF_027172205.1 of Podarcis raffonei. Classification (NCBI taxonomy): domain Eukaryota; kingdom Metazoa; phylum Chordata; class Lepidosauria; order Squamata; family Lacertidae; genus Podarcis; species Podarcis raffonei. The sequence continues at coordinate 60,538,961 of NC_070606.1, read as the reverse complement.
AAGTGAGTGGCTGGAGTCTCACCATTACTGTCCTCTGCTACACACCCCAGCTACTCTATAAGTTTTTAAGAGTGGGGAGGACAGGAGAGATGCAGCCTGCTGCAAAATACCTGGGGTTTGGGCTCCCTGAGCCAGCCACTAACCCTGGACAGCTCAGTTGGTTAGAGTGTTGTGCTGATAATGCCAATATTGCAGGTTCAATCCCCATGTGGAACAGCTGCATATTCCTGCATTGCAGGCTGTCAGACTAGAATGGTCCTCAAGATCCCTTCCAACTCTACAATTCTATGATTCTATGTCAATGTCCCTGGGAGAGGATTGTGGCTCTTTCTCCACAGATACTGAAAATCTTTCTGAGGACCTTGTGGTGCACAGAGTTATTTTGCCTATCTGTGCCACTCCTCCTACGAGCACCCAGATGTAGAGAACATTTTAGCTATTGCTGGAGAGCTAGCACTGATCTTATCATGCAGATAGTAACTGTACCAGAGAAGCATGATGGAGGGCTGCAACTCTGGATGGAATTTAGTGCCTCCCAGGCGAAGAGCCCAGATATCATAAGGCCCCTGGGACTACAGAACCAAAGAGCAGCCCTCTCTGGTCCCATCTATCAGCCCAAGGGCTGCTGGGTTGTGTGAGCTTGGGAGCGCATGTGTATTATTGCAACCTGTTGTAAGCAACCTTGTGAACTGTTTGATTGAAAGGCAGGGTGCAAATCTTCAGACTTAGTATCTTGACCCCTTATTTTGAAGCTATGGAAACAGGCCCAGGAGTGGTGGGAGATGCAAGGTTTGGTGCAGGTAAGCGAGTTGCTGAGCAAGTGAGGAGCAGTCCATAGATGAACAATGCGCTTCTGTAAAGCACACTGTAGCACTGTGATGCCTCAGTGCCTTGCGAATTCTGCCCTTTTGGGATGGCCTTTTTCCAGCCCTTTGTCATACTATTGTGGAATGACGCATTAGCATTTTGGGCTGCCTCACTATGCACAGCAGGCTTATGGTTGAAAGGGCATACATGTGTGTTCCTCTGCCAAGAACAGTGTTTGTCACACAGGCAGTGGGAGTGGGACTTAAAATGCATGCTGATCAGCTTCCAGCCCAGGGAGAACAACAGCCCAGCCAGTAGCAGAGACACAGAGATGGGCTCAGCTCATCAAAATTCAGCTCACGCTTACAGAATCCTGAGATCTGGCACCCAGATCGGGGTGGGGTACATCAACCCTGTTCATTGTGCCAGCTGATTATGTGCCCATTGGGGTTGGCTTTATTTGTTTACCAAACTGTTGAGAATAAATGCATGTGTTTTTTTAAAGACCAGTTTAAACGCAGAGGCAATGGAACATCTTTATCTCATAAGAACAGGCAAAAGTACACAATCTCTTTGAATTTGGGGAGGGAGATATATCACTGTTGAGAAGTGCCTGTTCTGCAGGTGGTGGGGGTCAAAATATATACATAGAAGGAGTTAATTGGAGGGAAGAGGGAAAGCTTGTTCTGCTTGATAAAGTTTTCTTCAGCAGCCACAGAGGGAAATACACGCCTTCCGTTGGCATCCCTGCTTACTACTGTATTGTGAATTGCTTGTTTGCCTAACCAAACATTGCACAAGTGCCTCTCTCTCTCTCTCTCTCTCTCTGCGCGGCGGTTGGAGCTGATGGGTCACAAAGGAATGCTGCGGGGAGAGGAAGAGTCTGCTGGATGTTTTCCCTTTAAAAAAGAGCAAATGCCTGGGAAATGCCAGGCCTGGGGGTTGCTGGGCCCCAGGAATCAGCCTGTGAACCTGAGCCAGGGGGCTGGCCGGAGTCAAGACAACAGCAGGTGAGATAGAAAACCAGGAGCCGGCTCTGCCCTGCCCGAACTTCCACGAGCTGCGCCAGACTGGATGGGCACCTGTTTTAGGCGCCTCTTCCTAGTTCCGATTCCATTCGCCCTGGGAAGAGGGCTGCTATTGTCGCCTCCTGGGCAGGCAGCCACGCCCTCGTTGTGCCCCAGATTTGGCCGTGATTGCATGGAAGGGCAAAGACGGCAGTGGGTCACGAAGACGCAGGTATGGGCGGCGCTGTTTTCCCGCTGCCGCCGCCAATTTCCCGGCCTCCTCCTCCTGCCGCTCTCCTTTTTTAGCTTTGCCTTGCGGTCCCAGGGGTGCTGAGCTGTGCAAGGACCTGCCTGGCACCTGGTCCCTTGTCTCCCGCGTCCTCTCCTTTCCCTCGGCGCAACAGCTCAGCTGCCTAGCAGACTGGCCTTCTGCTCGCTCTGACCGCAGCAGACTTTGCGCCAAGAACCAGCCGGCGGGGGGGGGGGGACTTTACGAGCGTAGTCCGGAGCGGGGTAGCCAGACTGGGGAGGCGCCTTTGCAAAAAGGAAGGAGGGTCCTCCTCCACTCCGGATTCCCAGCGCCGGGCTTTGGCTCTGCTCGACCCCGGGTGGCCGCTCCTTCCCTTAAGACCATTGAGATGCTAATACCCGAAGGGCCGGGGGCCGGGGGCTGGGCTGGCCGGGGTCAGCTTCGTCCGCCTACCCTACCGGTTGCGTACGTGATGGGCGATCTAGAGCCGCAGCAGCAGCAGCAGCAGCAGCAGGTGGGGCCGGGGATGACTTCTGAGCTCGGCTTGGTGAGGAATTTGGGGAGGGAGTGGCGGGCAGGGGTCGGAGATGGGTTACGGTTGGGGATCCCCCTCTCGATCCCTCCCCAGCTGCTGCTCTTATCCTGCGCGGTGCTGGATCGGAACCGATCCTCTTTCTCCAGCACCTGCCTGGACGGCTCTTACCCAGAGCCACGCCCCCTCTTCTCCCCTCTCTCCTGCCGCCGCGGGGAGGGAAGTCGCAGCCTTAGCCCCACGGACGCGGCGTGGAATGCTGCCTCTCGAGTTCGCCGCGAGTCCGCAGCCGCCGGCAAGAGCTTGAGCTTGAGCCGCGCATTGCACGGTTTTCACTCTGCATAACTCCCCCCTGTTGTTTCCTGATCGACGCCTATCGCCTTCCCGGTCGCTTTGTGTCCCTGCCAAAGTGGGCACTAGCTGTCGAAAGTTCACCCGGCAGTGCTTTTGTGTACAGAACTCCCGTTGTTGTTGTTCTACTGCTACTACGGACTTCATTGCTGTTGTGGAATGAAAGGATTTCTCCAAGTCCTCCTTAACTTGCGCTTTTCCTAACCCTTCCCCATCGCGTGGTTCTAAGAGTGGCTAGTAGCTCCCCCTCCCCTTCCAGTGGACGTGGGTGCCTTTGTTTAAAAATCAGGCAAGGCACGCCAAGTGATTTGGGGGCTGGGGATGTCTTCTAGCATAGCAGATGGTTGCAAAAAAAAGGATAGGATCTCGCGTTACCCATTCTCTCAAGTCTCCTAGACGACAGTGGTGTGTTGAGTCTTGCAGTAGTAAACACAATTTTAGTTTTACTGGATCAAACTGATGGATGACCCATCCAGCTCCATTTCCTGTCCTCCAGCAGCGGCACATAATGATCCACTTGCTTCAAGGAGCTTTGTATGTCTTCCTCTTGTGCTATTACAGTAGGATGCTATGCTTGTCTGTTCAGAAGTAAGCCCCCTGGAGTTCCCTGGGACTTACAGGTGAGCGTGTATAAAACGGCAGCCTTAAAGTACCTGATTCCGGTCCATAGGCATGTGAAAGAATCAGGAACATTCTTTCCCCTAATAAGTCATGACTCCTATAGCAACCTTTTTCAGGGCCGGTCCACCATCCCTCAGACCTTGTGGGGGGTCGGGCTATATTTGGGGTGTGTGTGAATGAATTGCTATGCCCTACAAATAACCCAGAAATGCATTTTAAATAAAAGGACACATTCTACTCATGTAAAAACGCGCTGATTCCGTCAGGCCGGATTGAGAAGGCAATTGGGCCACATCCGGCCCCCGGGCCTTAGTTTGCCTACCCCTGCCCTATAGCTTAAAGTGACAGGTGAACAACTCTGCCTGTGAATATGTGGTGAGCATTTGCTCTAATTATTATAGCTCTCAATGTTTTGAAATTTTTGTTAGCTTGCTTGGATCCTTTACAAACTCATTTTTGTCTGTTGCTACTGTTGGTGATTGTGCCTTCTGGTGGCAGACAGTTCCATAGGTCAGCTGCATCTGAGAGATACCATGTACTAATTTAATTTATAACTGGTGTATTGTGTCATTCTAGAGTGATGTAAAGAAATGAATAAGCTCCTTAGTATATTTTCTTTTTCCAGTCTTCCTATGCCAATGCAGTGCTTAAGTGGAAAGGCTTAAAATGAACTTTGTATTCTTCAGAATGAAACCTTATTCTCTTACAGTGCAATCCTATACATGTGTACTCAAAAGTAAGTCCTACTGATTTCATTGAGGCATATATATTGCAAGCTAAGTGGGTATAAGATTGCAGCCTTAATCCTCCTTTTTGAGCCTGAGGGTTCAAACCTATGTGTTCTTCCTTGAAAGCAGTGCCTGTTGAACTTTGTGTACCTCGCTTCTGAATAAAAGGATTGGGTTGTGAGGAGTTCTGATCTTTTTCTCACACCTTTTTTTGTATGACATACATTGCAAACTCCTGCCTATTGCTCTTATACTAGTTTGTTTACAACTGGTGTAGCATGGGGTGACTGAAATGTTGTATGAGGATGGGGCACGTATTGTTTTTAAAACCTTTTTCAAATTACCTCAAATGTTGGGAACAAAATAAGCGCTCTCTCTCTCACACACACATATATGTATGTGTGTATATAGGTACACACATATACACACACACACACACACCATGTCAGTCCATTGGCCCATCAATCTGGCAACAGCCTTGTAGGGCTTCAGATGGGATCTCTCTCACCCTTCTTGGAAATGCTACAGATTGAACCTGGACCTATTGCATGCAAAGTCTGTGGTCTGCCACTGAACCACAAACCCTCCCTCAGATGTTTTACTTGCCTTGTGGTGGCTGCAGTGCATTGGATTGGGGGGGAAAAATCTTAGCTGAGCAGCCCACAATTGTTGCACAATCTTCTTAAGTAATACAATTAACCCAGTGAGAAATATGTAGGGCATAAAAGCATGCGTTAAAAATGTGTTGGTTAGGCAGCCTCTCTTCTGACTGGCTCCATCATGACATGCCTCTATTGGAGGACTTAATAATAATAATAATAATAAAATTTATACCCCGCCCTCCCCGGCTAGAGCCTTCCACAGATATTGTGTCCCTGACTTGTGGGATGTGTGGCCATGCAGCCGTGGTGTGGTCATTCAACTTGTACCTTCCACAGATATTGTGTCCCTGACTTGTGGGGCGTGTGGCCATGCAGCTGTGGTCAATCAACTTGATAACCTCTTTGTCTAACCTAGAGTGTAGCCAGTGTGGTATAGTGGTTAGAATGTTAGACCAGGACCTTGGGACACTGGGTGACTTTGGGCCAGTCGCTGCCTCTCAGTCTAACCTACATCACAGGCTTGTTGTGTTATTAAATGAGGAGGGAGAGGACCACCTACGCCACCTTGAGCTCCTTGGAGAAAGAGGTGGAATATAAGTGCAATAAATCCGTAACTAGCACAAAGGCAAGGGGGCAAGTTATTTCCCTTTTCCCTCTCAATTACGTGCCACAGCCAGCTAGTCATCACTGACGGGAAACCCTGTCCTCAGAAGGTGGGAGACTTGCCGGAAACATGTGGGTTTTATTGCTCGTGTGTTTCTGGCGCTTTCCTCCTACCCTGAAGCTAGCAGTGAGGAGGCTGTCCAGAACTAAAAGCCTCTTTCATCCACTAGGAAGCCGGCTGATAAGTCATCTGTAGGCTGGATTTGGCCCATGGACTTCCAGCTTGCCACTACTGCTTTATAAGGAGCTGTTGGCTCGGATGCTCTGTACTGATCCCATTTGCTTCTCTTTCAGAAATGACTCTGCTCTCCTCCCAGCCGGCATCACTGGAGTCTGCGGCCACTGCAGCCACCACTCCTAACCCAGAGCAAAGGATGTTGGAGAAGAGGGCAAAGGTCATTGAAGAGCTGCTGCAGACAGAGCAGGATTACATCCGGGACCTTGAGATGTCTGTGCAGATGGTCCTGGTGCCGCTGCAGGAGGCACAGGTGGGAGTGGCCAGTTTGTGGCAGCCAATGGTGGGCTTTCAGTTGGCTTTTTTTTTTTTTTGCCAGGGATGGGGTGTGACTTAGCACTAATTGGAGCCATTGGATATGGAGGGTTGGGCTTAACCAGAGATAACTGCCCTTAATTCTAAGCATACTGTCTCTCAGACTGACCTACCTCAAAGGGTTGTTGTGAGGGGGAAAGGGGGTGCTATATGCACCCTCAACTCCTTGGAGGATAAAAATGAGATAACAGAATATTGTGTGAAATGGAGGTGCTGATGGATGACATTCCCTGGAAGGTGTGGTGGGTGCAGAGAACAACTGTTTAGGTCTGGGATAGAGAATCTATGACCCTATTGAATTGTATTAATCATTTTGATGAATGGTGTTTTATATTTTCCGATATTTTGAATTACTTTGCTTTATTTTATGTTACTTTGTTTGATAGTACAGTGATTGTAAGGTTTATTGTTTTTTATTTATTGTTTTTTATTTTGCTATTGTGATTCTTGTGGGACACTTTGAGCTCAGTGTTCGTTTTTGCAAAAAGCGGAATAGAAGTATTAAATCAAAATCAAACCTGTGGCTCTTCAGATGTTTTCATCATCCCTGACCATTAGCCCTTCTGGCTGGGACTGATGGAAGTTGGATTCTGGAGAGCCACAGGTTCCCCATTTAGGTGACGCTTAGGAGCTAGAAGGGCTGCTTTCAAGCCTGCGGGTGCTCATGCTGGCAGTGCTGATGCCAGTTTGTGTATATACTGGGATGTCACTGGGCATCAAGACCTGGAGAACTCTGGTGTTCTCCCACAATGTTTTGTGTCTTCAGAGAGAAGGAAAGCTGCCAAGGACTAGCTCATTCGTGTGAGCAGGGTGTGTCCTTGGGAGCAGCCTATCTGTAAATAAGAGTCCTCTGTGAAAACAATTTCCTTTTGCTTCAACACACTCCCTTGCTTCCTAGGTGCCACAGGTAGACTGTGAGGGGCTGTTTGGAAACATCCACGGTGTCATTGCCTTCTCTAAGCAGTTGCTGAGCACCCTGAAAGCTGCAGATGCTGTTGGTAGGTGCTTTGCCCAAAACTTTGGGGCATCTCTGACCCTAGGAATAAGAGTGGAGCAAAGGATGCTGGTTAAAGTGGTCATAGACAAGGCAACAGTTCAAGTGGTCTATTCCAACAAGTCCAATGCCTGGGCTTGACTTCCCTTTGTTTCCTTAATTTATAACCAGAGCCAGTGTGGTGTAGTGGTTAAGAATGGTAGTCTCGTAATCTGGGGAACCAGGTTCACGTCTCCACTCCTCCACATGCAGCTGCTGGGTGACCTTGGGCCAGTCACACTTCTTTGAAGTCTCTCAGCCCCACTCACCTCACAGAGTGTTGGTTGTGGGGGAGGAAGGGAAAGGAGAATGTTAGCCGCTTTGAGACTCCTTAAAGGGAGTGAAAGGCGGGATATCAAATCCAAACTACTACTACTACTACTACTACTACTACTACTACTCTTCTTCTTCTTCTTCTTCTTCTTCTTCTTCTTCTTCTTCTTCTTCTTCTTCTTCTTCTTCTTCTTCTTCTTCTTCGTTCTCCTGGCTTCAGTAGGGCTGAGATAGAGTCACTGTTCCTTTGCCAGCCTACAGCCTGATCTGTATGGAGTCTGGCATATCAAAGTACATTAAAATCAGAGGTTAAGCAAGTGACTCTGCACAGTACAGCCCAAGGCAGGTGTTGCACCTTCTTCTCTGCTTGCAAGCAAAAGTAACTCCAGATGGCTTGAGCAAGTGAATCAAGCTGTAAGGAAAGGTTTTTTAATGGGTCACCAGTCAATAGGACATGAGGGAATCATTCCTTCCTGCTTTGGGGGCTCTAAATATGGCAGTTGCTTAGCCTTCTGCCTGTTCTTGGTTTCTCGTTTCATGGTGTCCGGGATGGAAGAGGGGAAAGCAATTTGCTGGTGGGTGTAAGCAAAACCCACCCTCATGCTCACGAGCCACATGCAGTTGCATTTGTTTATTTTTATTGATGACCCAATAACACAGTTCTCTGAGCAGCTCGCAAAGATAAAATGATGTAGTACCATATTAAAGATCACGGCGCAACTGCAGCATAAAAAATTCCAGCAGAAAGCGACATAAAATCCAAATATGCAGTAAGTGGGATTAAAATTCCGATTTTAAAATCTCAGTTTTTAAAAATCTGGGAGAATAAGAACTTCATCTGGTGATGAATAAATTGTAAAGAAGGTGCTACTCACCTCACTTTACCTGCCTGGGCCATGTGAAAGAGGGCCACTAAGGTTTGGGCAGGTAGATATCAGAGGAGGCAGATCTTTGGGGTATCCTGATCCCAAGCCCTTGAGGGCCTTATACATAAGAGTATCTCTCAATATCAGTATAGCCATGGGTATGTAAAAAGGCAGAGAGATGTGTTGTTGGGCGCCCATGTGTAAGTGTTGGGTGACACCCTGTCTGCTCCCCCACCCTTCTGGTTTTGCTGCAGTGTGGGAAGGGAATATTGTTACTGGCTGGCCATTAAGAGCCATTTCCATCAGGAAGAGAGCTGCTGAGTGACATGTGCCTTTTCTCCCCCGAAGGGCCAACATTCCTGGCATTTCGGGCTGAGCTGGAGGATGTGTACAAAGTCTACTGCCAGAACCATGACGAGGCCATTGCCCTTCTGGAGGCCTATGAGAAGGATGAGCGGGTCCAGAAGCATCTGCTGGAGTCCCTGGAGAGCCTCAGGTGAGAGGGCAGCTGCCCGGGCTCTTTTCTCACAATCCCACCCAACTGCTGTGCTCTTGACACAGAGGGATAATTTGGCCCTGATCCCCTTTCCTCCTGGTTAGGGCAGAAGAACCTGCTTGTTTGACACTGGACTCCATTGGTTTGTGCTGGGAACAGAATTTCAGGTGCTGCCCAACCACCGAACATTTCCTCCAGACATGACCGACAACCAAAATAGGGCAGAAGTGTGGAAGCTGTGGCCCTCCAGATGTTGTCGGTTTCCCAATTCCCAGTATGGTTCATGGTCAGGGATGATGGGAGTTGTAGTCCAGCAACATCCTCAGATTCCCAATCCCCCCAGGCTAGGAGTTTCCTAGCTTGAGTGCATCTTAGGCTTTTGCTTAGAAGGTGGAGAGGGCAGCAACCATTCTAATGCTTTTTATTTTTTTATTTTTTTCCTGTCAGGAGTCTGTACACTGAATGGTAAGTGACCTTTTTATACCATCAGTCTGTTTCTTGCTGTTCCCCAGTTACGTTCTGTGCCTGATTTCTCTTTGTTGTCCATACCTACCCACAAAAAATGTACAGTACGAGTAAGGGTTTGGGTCAATCATTCAAATCTTTATTATGGTCATAGACCAAAATACAAGGGTTTGAGTATTTGTGCATCTCTGTCTGAGGCAGGAGCAAGGAGCATGTCTGGGAATGGGGTTCCTACAGGAGTGGGAAGAGAGGGCTGTAAGAGATTATAAGGAGTTCAGACTGCTGTGACCATCTTGGCCTGCTCAGGATGGGGAAGGAACTGAGTAAGATGTGGGGCAGGAATGCTACTAGGCTGGCTGGCTTTTAGGAAACAACTAGTCAACCATCCAGGTATTGTGAGTTCAGCTAGAAGAGGATGAAGAAGTGACTGAGTTTGGGACAAATGAGATGAGCTGGTTTTATGTTGTCTGATGATATATAGTCTTTTGGGGGAGGAAGACAGGTGCGGAGTGTCCAGCCTCAGTATGTGTCCCAGTGTATTTATTTAATAAATGTGTAGGCTACCTTTCAAAAGATGAATATCTTTTCAATGTGGCATAGGCGATTTAGTAAAAACATTTTTAAACAAAGCATCTCACATGTGCATGCACATAAGCCAAAGAGCAGTTGGAAGGTGGGGGTTGGTTTTCCTGGGGTGCAGTGTTTGTGGGGTGAGAGTGTGGGTGACAACATATGGGATCCTCTGTGCTAACTTCCCCCACCCCTTTTCTCAGGGGCTGCACCAACTACATTGACCTGGGCTCCTTCCTGATCAAGCCCGTTCAGCGTGTGATGCGCTACCCACTGCTGCTGATGGAGCTTCTGGGCGCCACACCTGAGTCTCATCCTGACCGTGCTCCCCTGGCAGCGGCTGTCCTTGCTGTCAAGGAGATCAACTGCAACATCAATGAGTCCAAAAGGCGAAAGGACCTGGGTGAGCTGTGGGGCAGGGGAGACAATGTGGGGAAAGGGGAGGAGCAGCACAAGCACCCGCTTGAGACAAACGAGTAAGCCACATGGGGAAGATGGAAAGCAACCAAGCATCCCTGTGTGGAAGAGTTGGGTACCGTCTATGGAGACTGAGTGTACAGCAGGCTGGCTGTTGTGGGGGGGGGGGGGAGATTGAGAAAGGTGAAGCACCTTCTAGTGGCTGCTGGGTGTAATAGCAAAAGTCCATTTGGGTTTAACCCAGTCATGCTTAGTTGGCAGGATGCATCATCCAGTTATTGCTCCCTTACAAAGAGACAAATGTCGAAAGGCAAATGAGCCACTTACCTCTGGTGTTTGGAAGTGGTGGTGTACTGTAGGCTAGAAGTGAACTGACAGAGGATTGTGTCTGGGCTGAGAGAGAAATTCCCCAGGATGGCACAGTTTTTAATGGATCTTCTGTACTCTCAGGGGATTAGACCAGGTGACCATTGTTGTCCCTCACCACACCCTGTTATTCCATGACTCTTGGGAGCTGACTCTTGCTTCCACCGCTCTCTTTCAGTGCTGAAGTACCGGAAGACTGATGACGACAGCCTCATTGAGAAGATCTCCAAGCTCAACTTCCATTCCATCATCAAGAAATCCAATCGTGTCAGCAGCCACCTCAAGCACCTCACAGGTTTTGCACCGCAGGTAAATGCTGACTCTTGCTACATGTCTATGGGAATCCATCACAAGCTCCACGGTACCTATCAAATCTCCTCCTCCCTGTTACAGCTCAAAGATGAGGCTTTTGAAGAGACCGAGAAGAACTTTCGAATGCAGGAGCGGCTGATTAAATCTTTCATCCGGGACCTTTCTCTCTACCTTCAGCATGTCCGGGTGAATAAACATATTTGTAGGGGATGGGACAGGACCTTGTGAAGAATTGGAGACTGAGAGGGTTGAGTGACTAGCAAACTTGAGGGTCCTGCCTTGGCTAGCTTTGGGCAGAAGTTTCTGTGTCACAATCTTGGCTCGGGTTGTGGCTGGACTTGCAGGGGTTGCAAACTGCTTTAGCCCTGCTGACGTCTGTGTCTCTCTGCCCTCAGGAGTCTGCCTGTGTTAAAGTGACAGCAGCACTGAGTATGTGGGACCTGTGCATGGAGAAAGGCAGTGCTGAGTTGGAACAGTTCCAGAAGGTCCACCGTCTCATCAGCGACCAGCTCTTCTCTGATTTCGTGAGTGAGGTCTTTGCTTCCTTCCTGGGTCAGGTGTTTCCTCCTACTTTCTGGGCACAGAATCAGTTGGCTGCAGAAACAGAAGGAAAAGAACTTTGGAAGAGGCTAGAAAAATATTTCAGTATGAGGGAAAGGCATAGCGGGAGGTGGGGAGGAGGAAGCCTTTCAGGCTGATGAAGCCACTGGTTGGTGGAGGAGAGCTTGTGGCAAGGAGCTGGGATAGAAGAGATATTGCAAAATGGGCTTTCTCCTGAAATACATATGGAGTGGTACTGGGCAGAACAGGTGCCCTTCTTCCTTTGTTGACACTACAAACAAATGTGTATTGTCTTCCTCCTCCCAAGGAATTTTCTGCAGCAAGATAGAAAAAAAATCCTTGCTTCCCCTAGTACAGCTTGTACTGAAACTATAACAAAATAATGATTTGCTACAGAAACGTGTGGGGGAAAGAGCATGCTATTTTGGTGTCCTTGTGCCCCTTGCAGAAGGAGCGCACAGAGCGGCTGGTGTTCTCCCCTCTGAATCAGCTGCTGAACATGTTTTCCGGGCCTCACAAACTCGTGCAGAAACGTTTCGACAAGCTCCTGGACTTCCACACATGCACAGAGCGGGCGGAAAGGCTGAAGGACAAGCGGACCTTGGAAGAACTGCAGTCGGCTCGCAACAATTACGAGGCCTTGAACATGCAGCTGCTGGATGAGTTGCCCAAATTCCAGTGCTGCGCCAAGGAGCTCTTCACCAGCTGCCTGCGCGGCTACGCGGAGGCCCACTGTGACTTTGTGCACCTGGCGTTGCAGGAACTGCAGCCTCTGCTTTCCGTAAGTGTGCAAGAGAGGCCAGGACCGTGCAGGCTGCCCATCCTGATTGGAGACTAGCGAGGGTCAGAAGGAAAGAACATATAGGGCTGCCTGATTTGCTGCCCCGTTGCATTTCCTCTATATTTTCAATGAATGCACTCTCAGGTTGGGGGCGGGGGAGAAGAAAAGGCACACACTAGGTCAGCACAGTGCTCTTTAAAAGTTGCCTTCTGTGCTGGGATTTCATATTGGCTGTTGCTTTCTCTTTCTAGTGCCTTTGGACCTTCTATCCTCAAATCCCCTCCGCTAGTCCGATGGTTGTGAGTGACCGTTGTGCCTTAAACAATCTCTGAATTCCCATGAGTTTATTCTTTGCCCCAGGCTGTAAATGCCACTGGGGGAAATGGCAACAGGAAGGCACTGTTGAGCAAAGGAAGCTGCCTTTTATACTGAGTCAGACCCATCGGTCCATCTAGCTCAGTATTATCTACGTTGACTGGCAGTGGCCCTCAAGGGTTTTAGGCTGGAGCCCTTCTCAGCGCTACTTGGAGATGTTAGGGATTGAACCTGTGACCCTTTGTATCCAAAGCATGTACTCTGCCCCTGAGCTATAGCCCTTCCCTTACAGGCCCTCTGAAATGGAAGGCTCCTTGGGATGAGGATCTTGACACAGGACATAACTCTTGATAGTGGGCTCTATTAGTAAGGAAAAGAAGGGACCAGGTCCTGGGTTTCTAGAGCTGTCTCTGGGTCTTCCCTTCCTGGAGCATGGCTTCATAGTGGCCTGTCTCTTGTGCCTAGCCGGGCTACCCGTTTCCACTGTTCTGACGGCCCTGCCACCCTCCTCTCTCCTAGCTGCTGCGGGTGGTTGGCAAAGAGGGCAATCTGGTTGCCATCTTCCAGGAAGAGCATAGCCGCGTCCTCCAGCAGCTGCAGGTCTTCACTTTCTTCCCCGAGAGCACCCCCGCTGCCAAAAAGCCCTTTGAGAGGAAAAGCCTGGAGCGCCAGTCAGCACGGAGGCAGCCGCTTCTGGGAATGGTGAGCAACTGTGGGGGCAACGATGGGCGGGGGACTCCTTATTCAACATGGGCACTGTCCTGTGGTGGGCGGCCTTGGCTTGAGGAACCAGGGCCAGGCATAGAGCACTGTGTGTCACTGCATCGCCTTCCCCATCACTGTTTGGTGCTGTCACTTCCCTCGCAGCCCAGCTACATGCTGCAGTCGGACGACCTCCGCGCCGCCTTGCTGTCTCGGTACCCCCCCGACAAGCTCTTCCAGGCTGAGCGCAATGTCAACGCCGCTCAAGAGTTGGACATTTCATTGCTGGAGGGTGACCTGGTGGGGGTGCTTAAGAAGAAGGACCCCATGGGCAGTCAGAACCGCTGGCTCATTGACAATGGAGGTGAGTGGAGGCCTCTCTCAGGCTCCAGGCAAACCGTGAGACATCTCCTGTCCGGAGGAGCTTGTTCTGTATCTATTCTTTAATTTGTGAGGGTTCCACACTCCCACCCAATCTGGCGCTAAGTGCACTTATCTTAATTTCTAAAGGAACCACCTGTTCTTTCCAGATATCAATCAAAGTTACTCTGGTAGAGCTTCAAATTCCTCTTTTAATGACAGCTGCTTATCATTCTCCCTAGTGGCCTCAGGAGCTATATTTACTGCTAAGCAGGCTGCTGAGTCCCTATAGGCCCCAATTCTTTTCCTTTCACATGACTTTAAAAATGCCACAAGTATTTTCCTTTTTATGCGCGCACAGCAGCAGTGCACATTCTCCACCTCCCCAGTTCAGTGTTGGTCCAGTGTCCACAATGATACAGAAATCTGGTGTTGGGAGACACCTGATGCAGCTGTTTCCCAGCGCACTGGCCATGCCCTGTCTGCGCTTCTGATTTCCGACCTTCCCTCTACAGTGACCAAGGGCTTTGTGTACAGCTCCTTCCTGAAGCCATACAACCCACGATGCAGCCACTCAAATGTTTCTGTGGGCAGCCATTCCTCGAGTGAATCCGAGCACAGCGGCTCCTCATCTCGTGGCAGCAGCACGCCAAGCAGCATAGTGAGCAACGCATCTGCGAACAGCCCTCAGAAACCTCCGCAGGACTCTGGCTTCCAAGGGGATTTAATGAGCTCCCTGCAGGCCCTTTCAGAGGTGGATGCTGCTGAACAACCTAAGACTGGTCCTGTAGACTCTGCTCAGCCACCCCGGGCCATTCCGGCATCCCGCCGATACAGTAACCCCGACCCACGCAATGGGCTTCCGGCCCGGCCCAAGGCCAGGGCGACACCTTCGCTGGAGAATGGCAACTTGAGGCCAAGGACCAGCGAGTCTAAGGGGAACCAGGTGAGTGCATATTTCTGTCTCTGTTAATGGACCATTTCTAATTCGACTGGCTAGCTGGCACAACCAAGGCTTCCTCTGAAATGAGCATACAGTGCTACTTCAGGTTAAGAATTTAATTTGTTCTGGAGGTCCGTTCTTAACCTGAAACTGTTCTTAACCTGAAGCACCACTTTAGCTAATGGGGCCTCCCGCTGCCATCGCGTGATTTCTGTTCTCATCCTGAAGCAAAGTTCTTAACCCGAGGTACTATTTCTGGGTTAGTGGAGTCTGTAACCTGAAGTGTATGTAACCCGAAATACCACTGTATTGGAAGCCCAGAGTGAGTTCTGTTCCATCTAATTCAATACAGCTAATTCTTGGGACTTTGTATATTCATACTCTATGGGCTAAGATATTTTCAATTTGACAACAAAATTCCCAAAGCACGTGCTTACATTGTAAAAAAAAGGAGGGGGGACAGCCTGGGACTTGTTCTGTGGGGCTTTGAATGGTGCAGCATGTTTCTTCCTACTTTTCCACTGACATCCTCCCTGTTCTTTCTACTTTGAGGTCTACTATGCTGTTTACACTTTTACGGGACGGAACTCAAATGAACTGAGCGTCACCGCCAATCAGAGACTAAGGATTCTGCAGTTCGAAGACATCACAGGGAACCAGGAGTGGTGGTTGGCAGAGGCACACGGGAAGCGGGGCTACGTGCCGTCCAGCTACATTCGGAAGACTGAGTACACGTGAAGCATGCTTGTCTGGAGTTGCCAGGAACTGCTGCCTTAATCGCTGTTGGAGCCAGGCTGAAGAGGGAGGCCTTGTGCTCTCCATCCGCTTCCCCTGTGGTTTCAATTGGATACATTTTGGGGGAGCCAAACCAGGTTTCCCGTGAAGTTGAATGAAGTGCTTCCAGGGGGTTCTGCTGTTTTACCCTAATGAGACTGAACCTCTCTGTGCCTGGTCCTGAGGGGCAGTGCCCCTCGCCTCAAGCATTGCCGTGTGGAGTTTATTCCCCCTTGAAGTAGGTGTTTAGTATCCTTTGACTAACAAGTTTCAGACTAGCGGCCGATTATGCAACTGTGAGGCATCTGGCAAATGGTAACCCAGGGGGCTCAGTGTGCCCTGTCAGATCAGTCTAAGGATCCATCTTACCTGCTTCCCAGTAACCATCCTCACGCTTCTAGGAGCCCACTAGCAGAGCCTGCAGGCAATGGCCCCTCATCTGCCCATTTGTCCCCCAGCAATTGGTATGCAAAAGTCTGCGCTGTCTCTGAACTTAGATGTTCCATTTAGCTATCATGGCATGAAACAGTTGCAAGACTGAAGATCCACTACAGTAGTGGATCTAATACAAAGACAGGTTGCAATTTTGTTTTCCTACAGACTGCAATGTTGTATGCAAGGGTGCTGGAGATTAGCTACTGAAAACGAGAGCGCTTCCTTTCTCTCAGTGTTACTTGGCATTGGCTGTTGCAAAGTGCATAAGGGCTCCTTCACGCAGCTTCAGATGGGGTCTGGTGGCACACCTTGAATGCCGCTCTGTGTGTGTGTGTGTGTGTGTGTATGTACATACTGCTAGGACCACCTTGCCCCAAGTCAAGAGTTTTTTTTTGGGGGGGGTATTCCTGCTCCAAGTTAAAAGAGCAGAGAATAACAGCTGCATTGTGCCTCCTGAGCTGCTGTTTTGTAAATAAAAACTTTTTCTGACATATCTTGAATGATTCATGCACAGTCCCCCCGTTTGCGTTACCCCTTCTCCTTGTGACAGCAAGCAGCTTGCCTCAACTCGAGCACACAAACACCAAGATTGTCAGGAACAATCAAATATTATGATGGTCCAGGGATGAATGGTAACGGTACTGGCAAAAATGGGAGATTGACCTATAAAAGTAAGAGCCACTTATGCCTAACTTTCCTTTGTGCCAAGGAAAAGCCTTCTGGAATATTGGGAAGGATGGGGACACCCAACAGCAAGAAAAGCAAATTTGTATTTTCATACTTTGCTTCTCCAGTGCCTGCTGCATCTTGGGGAAGTTTAGGGCCAGGAACATGCAAGAAACGTTTGCCCCGCTTCAGTAATTATTGTCCGTTTTATTGTATATTAAATACAGCGTAAGATGCCTCAGGAACTTTGGTCAGTAGACAGGATATGAAAACTTTTTTAAAAAACCCCAGTGCACCCCACATTTGAAACACCTTGTGACAGCAAATTTAAAAGAAGGGTACAGAGACTGGACTGTTTGGGACAAGATTCCCAAATAGTTATTAGTCAGCACCTTTCCAGCACTTCTCCGTGTACTAAGTGTTGTGAAGTTCTAATTTGTCACCTAAATCCTCTCTCCACCCCACCTCCAGATGAAGGTGTGAAACCCCATGCAAGGAGGAGGAAACAAAAGCTGCCGGTATCCCCAAAGAAACATGAATCTGGAAGGTGATGCATTTTGGGGGCAGGGGGGCAATAAACGGAACCAGTTGAGACTAAACACCACCGGCTTGTTTTTGCCTACTTCATAGCACGGAGAATTGTATGGGAACTTCTGCGCTGTGTCTTGAAACAAAGGAGGAGTGGTAGAGCTTCCATTGATCTTTTCTATCTTGGAGGGCGATAGTAAAAGTGCACCCCTTCTGCTGCAGAACCATGGTTGGCTTATAGGCAGTGCTTGAGTTCAGGGCCAAGAAAATATCAGGTAGCTGTCTGTGAAGATACAAGCTGGTTGAGTGCAGCATGCCCAGAAACTGTATGATGATACAATCTGTGCTTCAGGCATAATATCACTGCTGGTACAGACAGTGTTGGCACCCGGTAAAAGTCCAGGGATGCGTGAAGCTGGCCTTGGTCTTGCTGCCCTTGCCTCTACATGGCAGTGTTCTGGCTTCCTACAATTCCAGCATCCTTGGCCATTGCTGCAAAGATGCTTTGCTGTTTAAGCAGATGATCAGGGCTGTCAAACTCCACAATCCTTCCCGCCTGAAGCACCATCACCCTGGAGTGGAGAGAGAGACATTGGAGATTGAGCACAAGCACCCATATCTAGTTGCACACAGCTCCTAGCACCTTCCAGGTTAGCAGTCAGAAACTGAGTGGTGTCAATCTGTATGGCCCCCGCAGCAAAAGAAAAGTTGACACCAGAAACTCTAAAACTGACCCGCCATCTACATTCCTGAGGAAAAGACGTGGAAACTGCAACAGGGCGGCTCCAGAGGGAGTTTCCGGAATGGAAAAGGGAAAGTGGCCAGAGGGTGGAGGGAAGGATAAGAATCCCTTCAACTGATCTGGGTAAATAATTATTGGCACTGATGGTCAACCTGGCTTGTGTGGTGGGGTTGAACGTATTCCATCCCTTAACGATTCACCACTTCACTTTAAAAAATATGGGAGTCACTGAGCTAATAATGCATCCAATATTTTATACAGCAATTTCTGTGTCCAATTGCTCACCCTGAAAGGTCATCATCCTGTCACAGGAACTTTTGTTTTGCTGAGTTGAGTGGGAAGCACAGGCTCAACCATTGTCCCAAAAGGTTGGGCTGATGGAGCCATTGCAGCTCCAAAGGCTTCTCTGTTTTATTATATTCTCCTTTGGAAGTATTGGTTACTGTGAAGCAGATTTAATGAGGTCATCGCTTTCCTTCCAGATCTGCTTTGTAGCAACTTACAGCCCAGTCTTGGATGCCAAATGTTGTTAAAAGGTTTCTAGAAATCCATTGTTCTTCTTGTTGTTTATGTGCTTGCAGCTAAAAGCCAACCTGAGAAGGGATTTGCTTTCCCAGGAAAAAATTGACCTGCACAGCATTTACTGTGCTTTTCAAGCATTTGTTTAATGCAGGCTTAGGAAAACAACAGGCTTATTTTCTAAAGTTTTATTTCACTGTGCTGCATGCTGAGTTATTTCTCTTGTTTGACTATCAAAGAAAACCATTTGTATGCAGTAGGCCTCTAAATACAAGTTGCTGGAAACCACGGTTGGAGAGAGAGCTGTCAGGCTGAGATCATGCTTATGGGTTGTGGGCCAACAGGCACCTGGTCGGCCACTGTGAGAACAGGATGCTGGACTAGGTGGGCCTTTGGCCTCATCCAGCAGATTCTTCCTATCCTCACTAACCATTCTGAAAGCCTTTCACTGATGGACTTCAAATATTAGCTTTCTTCAGGATTGTGTGTCAACGTATGTAAGGATATTTAGTACAGGCCACAAACTATCTGGATTTAGATTTCCAAATGTGTTGTCAGTTCTAGGAGCATCCAGTGGAAGTTTTAGTGGGATGATTACTGAATGACAGTTTACTCCATGCAATTCCACTGTTGGTGTAGGTCAGTGTTTCCCAAACCTGGGTCTCCAGCTGTTTTCGGACTACAACTCCCATCATCCCTGCCCACTGGTCCTGGTAGCTAGGAATGATGGGAATTGTAGTCCAAAAACAACTAGAGACCCAAAAGTTTGGGAAACAAGTGCTGTAGGCGCTTCAACCATTGTGGGCCGAGGGAACCTTTGCTGCTTTTTTCGTGAGACCATGAAGCCCTGAACCATTACAGCTGTGTATGATGAGAGAACGCCACTCCAAATCACGCCAGATTTCACATAGCATGCCCACAACCCCACAAATTGTACCTGTGGCTGTCCATAATGGTGTGCAACCGATGGGCAATGGTGAGCACAGTGCAGTCTGCAAACTCGCTCCGGATTGTCTCTTGGATCAGGTAGTCAGTCTCCATATCCACAGCTGCCGTGGCCTCATCCAGAATCAGGATTTTGGATTTCCGGAGGAGGGCCCGTGCCAGACAGACAAGTTGCCTTTGCCCCACGCTGTGGAAACAAGATCAGCCCATCACTAGCTAAATGGATGCAGCTGCCTGCAAGGGGCTAGGGACCAGCTCTTCCAACAGTTTCCCAACTCTTAGGATGCGAGTACCGCACAGCAGCCCGTATTACCCTTCCTATACCTCAGGTTGTCTCCTGCTTCGCTCACTAGATGCGACAGTCCTTCAGGCAGGCTGTGTACATAAGACTTCAAGTGTGCCAGCTCCAGAGCATGCCAGACTTCTTCATCCGAGTGCTGGTCAAATGGGTCCAGGTTCATGCGCAAGCTCCCCGAGAAAAGAACAGGATCCTGTAGGTGCAGGCACGAGAGGCTTAAGGCAGGTACGACTGGAAGCAGCAGAATGGCTAGGCTGAACCAAAGTGGTGCTCTTCCTTTCAGCCACACCCAAGTGCTGAACAGGGAGCTACAGTATGGACAGGGTGAAGTAGGCAAGGTTCTTCACCATCCCATCTCTGGGATCCAAAAGCTACGGTTTAAGCCGGCATGGATGGTCTTCCACTAGGGATGATCTTGGTCTGCAGCCATATATGCTTTGGGGGTGTAGAACATTCACGATGGGCCCTGCAAATTACCCCCTTCTATTCATGCCCCCTTGTTCCACTGCGTTACAAAACAGGAGGTGGTATTTGCCATCTCATCAATATAGGAGTGGAGGACACAGGTCTAATAAGGCCTGCTAGACTGTTTTGTCCAAACCATGTGCACCTGATGTCATATATGACCTCAGCTGAGGGGCAAGTAAAGACGGACTGGGTCAAAAAGTGGTTTGCACTGCATGGCACTTTGAAGCCCTAATTATCACCTGCTTCTTAAAGGTAAAGGGACCCCTGAACATTAGGTCCAATCGTGACTGACTCTGGGGTTGCAGCGCTCATCTCGCTTTATTGGCCGAGGGAGCCGGCGTACAGCTTTCGGGTCATGTGGCCAGCATGACTAAGCTGCTTCTGGCGAACCAGAGCAGTGCATGGAAATGCCCTTTACCTTCCCGCTGGAGTGGTACCTATTTATCTACTTGCACTTTGACGTGCTTTCAAACTGCTAGGTTGGCAGGAGCAGGGACCGAGCAACAGGAGCTCACCCCGTCACGGGGATTTGAACCACCGACCTTCTGATCAGCAACTCCAAGGCTCTGTGGTTTAACCCACAGCGCCACCTGCGTCCCCATCTGCTGCTTAGGGGGCTGTAAAAGATTACTGAGGGTTTTAAAGCACCATGCACAGCATGTGGGCAAAAACTGGCCACCTGATGTTGTCCATGTGATCTTCTCCACCCGTCAGCCAGAGTGGGGAATAACAGCATGGGAAGCCCTCCACCACGGGAATCAGCAGCATCAATGCAATAAGGGAGGACACCCCACACAGAACTTGATAGCGGTATTCCACTCCCTCCCTCCAAGCATCCAAAGCCTGGCCTCAGCTCCTTCAAGCCAGGTTTACTGGGTGTCTCACCTGTGGGATGATGGTGATGTTCCGGCGCAGATCATGAAGTCCAAGCGTTGCTATGTCAAGCCCATCAATAAGGATTTTGCCTCCAGCTGCCTCCAGGATGCGAAAGAGGCAGTTGGTGAGCGAGGATTTCCCAGCCCCGGTTCGGCCCACGACACCAACCTGAAGCAAGAGCATCTCAAGGGTTAGATAAACCAAATCGCTTTTATTTCTCAGTTATCCTTTCCTGGTTCATTCATCCAACTAGACAAGATGTTGCATCTCTGCTCCGGTTCCTGTTGGACAGGTCTGTGTTGGTTCTGAACTTTGAGCTAAGAGAATTATTCTTGGAAGCTGAGCAACCTAGAGGTTTTCAGGTCCATGGGATGCAGGCTCAGCAAATAAAGGACAGTATCTGCTATGTTATAAATAAGAGCTTTCCCCCACATGTGGCTCCTTTTTTCTCCCAACGTGTGCTGCTTCCCTTCTCAGCAGCCTCAACCAGCTGTTTACCTCCCCCCAGTGCCTCACCTTCTCTCTGCTCTGGATCTCACACTTGATCCCATCGAGAACCAGCTCCAGCCCAGGCCGATACCGCACTTGATAGTCTATAAATCTTATCTCTCCATTGTTGGGCCAGCCAGAAGGTGGTCTCTGGGCTGTTACCCATGGTGCCTGCAGGAGAAAGAATGGGCATCACACAAAATATGTTTGAATCATTGGGACTTCTCCCACAGCACAGCAATCTTGCAAACCCCATCCCACATCACCACAGCTCCCCATACCTCATTTTCCACATGTGTGTATTCATGCACTCTCTCCACAGCCACAATGTTGGTCTCCAGCTCCGAAGTCATCCGCACCAGCCAGTTCAATGTTTGGGTGATCTGCATGGCAGTGGAACTATCATTAAAACCACCCTGGTCCTCCAGCCCTTCCCCTTCTCTGCCCCATAATTAAGAGAGCCCATTGCATCCCATTTGGCCACATCTACAGACACAAGGAAGAAAGGCACAGGAGCATGTCTTCTTATGAGAATCCCTTTTTAAAGGCAGAGTGGCCTTCTCTCACACTCCCATCATCATTACTACTATTTATTAATTAAATTGATATCCTGCCCTTCCTACTGAAGGAACCCAGGGCAGCAAACACACAAGTGATAATTAAAAACATCTAAAAACAAATTCCAATACAGATGCAGACTGGGAAAGGTCTCTATTGAAAGACTTAGTTGAAAGAGATAGGCAACAGAGATGGTGCCTGTCAAATATTTAACAGGAGAAAATTCCAAAGCGTAGTTGTCATAACAAGAAAGGCTGGGTTCCTATATTGTGTGGAATAGACCTGATAAGACGCCATCTGCAAGAGGCTCTCACCTGCGAAGTGCAGTGATCACTGATGGGGTACATAAAGGGTGAGATTCTATTTTAGGTATCCTGATCCCAATCTGTCTATACCAGCACCTTGAACTTAACCTGGCACCTAGCTTTGTAGTGAGTAGCTCTTGGGCTTCATGACAAGACTCCATCTCTAATCCACTTTATTTTCAACACCTGATGGTTTATGAAAACAGGTAAAAAATAAATTGCAAGAAAACCCCCAAATTAGGCACTAGATTCCTAGCTTGTGTATCAACACGCCTTACAAAGTCCCAGTATAGCCGTTATTCTGGCCGCTTGTGGCCTCAGTCACTTACATTGAGAGCTGAGGAGACAGAGAGTCCCACAATGCCACTGTCCAAAGTATCCTTAGCAAAGACTGCCAGTAGCGCTGCAAAGAAAACCACCAGGTTCCCCACAAATTCTAGGCGCACAGCCAGCCACCTGTAAGGAGGAACAAATGCGGAAGGGAAAGGTGAGTGCTCCATCAGTACCACAACCTGAAGCATCGCAAATCCAGCCACTGCCATTGAGTAGAAGAGGCGTTCCTGCTTTCACTTCAGAGCCAAATTTTAACAATTGGCTTCTGGCAGTGATGCCTAAGCACAGCTTCCTGATCTCCCAAATGCTCAGCCTGTACCAGCCCACTTAGAGTCATGTAAGAAAGGAAGGCATGTTACTTTGAAGTAACCTGGGTAAGCTGCACACGTAGAGAGGCTCCACCAGGCCAACAGAAAACTGTACACTACTTTGCTTTAGGCTTTGTAGTAACACCCAAACTAAAAAAGTACACCTGCTGGTGTTGTCTGAGGACTGGTGGCCCCTTTTTGAGGACTGGGGGCACCTTTTCAGCTTGGGGGCTACATTCCCCTCTGGGCAAAGTTGCAAGGGCCACGTGCTAGTGGTGCGCAGGGGCAGAGGCAAAGGTGGCCAGAACTATGGGTGTAAAATTTACCTTTGTACGGCAGGCTAGTATCTACACACACTCCTACACCCCAACACCCATCCTCCATCCAGAGAACCAAAGGCACGGCCAGAGTTCAAGGACACATTCCAGCCTGGCAAAAACCATTCAGGGTCTGAAATGGAGCGAGGGAGGCGTGTGGCCTGGGGAGAGGTCTTAGGCACAGAAAGAGAGTCCCAAAGGGCTGGATTTGGCCCCACAGCCTGAAGTTCCCAACTCCCTGATTTAGAGAATAGGCCAAAACCTTCCACATCACAGCCTCACCTGTTGGAAACGATCCAAGAGTACACAGACTTCTGGTTGATGTCCACAAGCTCCTCGTTGTGTTTCAGGAAGCGTTCCTGGTGCCCGTAGGCCCGGATAACAGAGAGGCCCGACACTGTTTCGCTGAAGTGGGAATAGATGGGAGACCGAGTGACTGAGTCCAAACGCCGCAGCTGGCGGGAGGTGGCCACATAGAACCGCTAGAAGGAGAGAGATGCACTAGTGATAGCCACAAGGAAAGCAGAGACCTCCCAGCCTTACCATTATCCCTCACTCCTAAAACCATTGCTTGCAGCAGACCCTCCAAGTGTCCCTATTTTCCAGGGTCAGTCCCGTATTTACAGAAACCATCCCATTCTGATTTGATTCCAGAATGTCCCACTTTTCCCGAGTGCTTTCAAGAATGTACAACTTGCTGCTTAAATGGAATACTCAAGATGAGACAGTCAAATCAGCCATGATAAAATGGGCACAAGATATTGGATACAACATTATGTTTGAGGACTGGGAAAGGTTATGGACCACCGGTATGAAATTTACGGCATGTAGTGCCTTAAAGGAAAATATTATGAAAATGATGTACAGGTGGTACATGACCCCAGTCAAACTTGCAAAGATATACCATTTGTCTGATAATAAATGTTGGAAATGTAAGGAGGCTGAAGGAACTTTTTACCACCTCTGGTGGACATGCCCGAGGGTGAAGGCCTTCTGGGAAATGATTTATAACGAGTTGAAAAAGGTATTTAAGTATACCTTTCAGAAGAAACCAGAGGCCTTCCTCTTGGGCATTGTGGGCCAGAGGATACCTAAGAAAGACAGAACCTTCTTTCTATATGCAACGACTGCAGCAAGAATTCTCATAGCTAAATACTGGAAGGCACAGGAGCTACCCACACTGGAAGAATGGCACACACAACTGATGGACTATATGCAACTAGCCGAAATGACTGGCAGAATCCGAGACCTGGGAGAAGAGGCTGCGGAAGAGGATTGGAAAAAATTTAAGGACTATTTACAAAAACATTATAAGATATATGAATGTTAAAAATTTGCTAAGGTTTGAGGTAAATATGCTTCAGTATTGAAATTCGGAGTTGATAGAAACAAAGTTAATGATTGAGAAAAGTTTTAATTTCAGAGTGAATAATTAGATGAAAATACAAAAACACAGGAAACAAGGTATTAATTTGCTGTTTATATTTATTATAAAGAATGCAGGGATGGAGGAGATGGGGAAGTCCAGTGGATGATGAAAAAAAAAAAAAAAAGACTTCGAAAAATGAATTTTTTCTTGTTTAATTTCTTTTTCTTTCTGTAAAACCGCTTTTGTTGTGTTATTGATGATGGATTTAGATTCTGGAAAAAAGCAATAAAAAAATTTATAAAAAAAAAAACAGAATGTCCCACTTTTCCGTAGGACGTCCCTATTTTCAGAGAAATGTTGGAGGGTATGGTATGCAACCCATCCCTGAGCCAAGGAGATAAAGTAACTATATAACCTTTAGAAGACATCTGAAGGTAGCCCTGTATAGGGAAGTTTTTTTACTGTTTATTTTTTTTACTGTTTTTTAAAATGTTGGAAGCAACATATGGGCAATCTAGTCAGATGGGCAGGGTATATATAAAATAATTAAAAAAATTATTATTACTATTACTATTGAATAGGATGTCCCTATTTCCATTGGATAAATGTTGGCAGGTATGTTGCAGCTGTTAGTTCATATTTTGCCAATGGGAGAATAGGACTATGCCATTCTACAGTTTCAGAGGTGTTTGGTGAGTCTGCCTTCTGAGAGGAAATGCTAAATCAATTCTGGGGCTCAAGTTTTGCTTTATTATACCCAAGCATCAGTTTTCCAGTGGTATTAGCCATAATTCTGTTGTTCACTAGTAAGCCCATGCCAGGAGAGCTTTAGAAAGGTTTGATGGAGTCACTGTTTCTGGTGTGCTTTAAGAACATGGATTTCGGAGGGCTGGCATCTGCAGTGACTTACAGCGCCTGTTTGTAAGCACATTAAATGCAAAGAAGCCTGTTTGGGAAATGAAACCTATCTGATGGTATTACATTGGCAGTTTTACACCATTCAAAAATAATTAATACAGGGAGGAAGTCAACTGATGGAAATTGTTCCATCAGTGAAAGTATTTTGGCTTGCCAGACAAAATGTCCCCCTCTCCTCCTCTGTGTGCTATTCTGGGGGTTCTCCTGATCCCAACAAAGCCAGTTTTGGGCAGAGGAGAGAGGCAAAAGTCCCATTGCACTAGTGGAAGTCCTTGCATAGGGTTCTACTAGTGGGACTCATTAGTTGAATCCTGCCCACAGTTGGGTATTTTAGAAGGAAGAGGTATGCAGCTCCTATGAAACAAGAAGCAGTTTAAAGAAAACAGTTTGCACTGCTGCAAGCTGAAAGGTGTGGTCTATTCTGCACTTGGTCTTGTGGTCTTTCTCTTCTTTCAGCTGGCAAGAGCATAGCTCCTTCCAGTCACTGACATTCTGGATAGCAATATAGTTCTGCTCTAATGTTGAGGATTTTGATCCTCTGCACAGAACTAAGGGTTTGACCAAGTCTGTCTCAGAGGAGACCCACTGAAATTAATGAACCCAAGTTAGTAATGTCCATTAACTTCAGTGGTAATGAACAGCAAAGCAGGTAGGTATTGGAGCTGAAGCCCCAGGGCTCAAGCAACAGTTCTGAATGGATGCAACTTGGCAATAAAAGGAATGTCCGCTTCCAAAGAGGCTGGGCCCCAACTCACCTGAAGAAAGTAGTATATGATACCCAGAGGCAGCATGACAATTGCAAAATAAGGTGTGGCCAGACAGATTATAAACAGAGTGCTGAAAATCCCCAACAAGCAGTTAATCCAGGAGCGGAATGACATGGGAATGCTCTCATCCACAGTGAAAATGTCCTGCAGGGGGCAGAGAGGAGGGAGTTGACAAAAGAAATGAGAGTTGGTAGCATCATGCTGTACAACCTAGATTCATGAGTGGCCAGATATGAACGAGAGTGGTTCAAAACTGAGCTGGAAACAAAGGTTTCACTTTTAGGTCTATCACTCTCACTTACATTTATTTCTGCCATTATTATTATTATTATTATTATTATTATTATTATTATTATTTCTTCACACAATCACTTTATGCAATGCTCACACACAGTTTTTATGTTTTAATAGTCTTTTATGATCTGTATTACCGTATTTTTCGCACGATTGGACGCACCGGACCATAGGACGCACGTAGTTTTCAGGGGGGGAAATCAAGGAAAAAATATGATTCCCCCCCCCCCAGCTCTGGGAGCAGTGGACAGGCTGCACGCAGCCTGTGCGCTACTCCAAGACCTTCTCCCTGCTTTTGCGGGAGGTGGCAGAATTCCCCCACCTCCCGCAAAAGCCCACAGGAGCCCCGCGTGACTCCTGCGGGCTTTTCGACCAGGAGGGAGAAGGGACTAAAATGGCCCGTCAGTCGCTTCTCCCTCCTTGGGGAAAAGCCCCCAAGAACCGCTCGCTCTTTAAAGGCTGTGCGGCTCCTGCGGGCTTTTCTAGGAGGTGGGGGAATTCCTAGAAAAGCCAGCAAAGCCGTGCAGCCCCTTTAAAGAGCGCACGGCTTTTGCCTGCTTTTGCGGGAGGTGGGGGAATTCCCCCATCTCCCGCAAAAGCCCGCAGGAGGGAGAAGGGACTGACTCGGCCAGTCAGTCCCTTCTCCCTCCTTGGGGAAAAGCCCCCAAGAGCCGCTCGCTCTTTAAAGGGTGCGCGGCTCCTGCGGGCTTTTCTAGGAGGTGGGGGAATTCCCCCACCTCCTAGAAAAGCCAGCAGAAGCCACGGAGCCCCTTTAAAGAGCGCCTGGCTTTTGCCTGCTTTTGCGGGAGGTGGGGGAATTCCCCCATCTCCCCCAAAAGCCCACAGGAGGGTTGGAGAGTAGCGGGAAGGCGTCGCACGCCTTCCCGCTGCCCCCCAATCTCTGGGGCTGGCGATGGGGGAAGCGCTGCTTTCCCCACCGCCAGCCTCCAACCCGGGTTGGAGAGTAGCGGGAAGGCGTCGCTGCCTTCCCGCTGCCCCCCAATCTCTGGGGCTGGCGATGGGGGAAGCGCTGCTTTCCCCACCGCCAGCCTCAAACCCGGGTTGGAGAGTAGCGGGAAGGCATCGCTGCCTTCCCGCTGCCCCCCAATCTCTGGGGCTGGCGATGGGGGAAGCGCTGCTTTCCCCACCGCCAGCCTCAAACCCGGGTTGGAGAGTAGCGGGAAGGCATCGCTGCCTTCCCGCTGCCCCCCAATCTCTGGGGCTGGCGATGGGGGAAGCGCTGCTTTCCCCACCGCCAGCCTCCAACCCGGGTTGGAGAGTAGCGGGAAGGCATCGCTGCCTTCCCGCTGCCCCCCAATCTCTGGGGCTGGCGATGGGGGAAGCGCTGCTTTCCCCACCGCCAGCCTCAAACCCGGGTTGGAGAGTAGCGGGAAGGCATCGCTGCCTTCCCGCTGCCCCCCAATCTCTGGGGCTGGCGATGGGGGAAGCGCTGCTTTCCCCACCGCCAGCCTCCAACCCGGGTTGGAGAGTAGCGGGAAGGCATCGCTGCCTTCCCGCTGCCCCCCAATCTCTGGGGCTGGCGATGGGGGAAGCGCTGCTTTCCCCACCGCCAGCCTCCAACCCGGGTTGGAGAGTAGCGGGAAGGCATCGCTGCCTTCCCGCTGCCCCCCAATCTCTGGGGCTGGCGATGGGGGAAGCGCTGCTTTCCCCACCGCCAGCCTCAAACCCGGGTTGGAGAGTAGCGGGAAGGCGTCGCACGCCTTCCCGCTGCCCCCCAATCTCTGGGGCTGGCGATGGGGGAAGCGCTGCTTTCCCCACCGCCAGCCTCCAACCCGGGTTGGAGAGTAGCGGGAAGGCGTCGCACGCCTTCCTGCTGCCCCCCATCCTCTGGGGCTGGCGATGGGGGAAGCGCTGCTTTCCCCACCGCCAGCCTCAAACCCGGGTTGGAGAGTAGCGGGAAGGCATCGCTGCCTTCCCGCTGCCCCCCAATCTCTGGGGCTGGCGATGGGGGAAGCGCTGCTTTCCCCACCGCCAGCCTCCAACCCGGGTTGGAGAGTAGCGGGAAGGCATCGCTGCCTTCCCGCTGCCCCCCAATCTCTGGGGCTGGCGATGGGGGAAGCGCTGCTTTCCCCACCGCCAGCCTCCAACCCGGGTTGGAGAGTAGCGGGAAGGCATCGCTGCCTTCCCGCTGCCCCCCAATCTCTAGGGCTGGCGATGGGGGAATCGCTGCTTTCCCCACCGCCAGCCTCAAACCCGGGTTGGAGAGTAGCGGGAAGGCGTCGCACGCCTTCCCGCTGCCCCCCAATCTCTGGGGCTGGCGATGGGGGAAGCGCTGCTTTCCCCACCGCCAGCCTCAAACCCGGGTTGGAGAGTAGCGGGAAGGCGTCGCACGCCTTCCTGCTGCCCCCCATCCTCTGGGGCTGGCGATGGGGGAAGCGCTGCTTTCCCCACCGCCAGCCTCGAAGCCGGGTTGGAGAGTAGCGGGAAGGCGTTGCGCGCCTTCCTGCTGCCCCCCATCCTCTGGGGCTGGCGATGGGGGAAGCGTTGCTTTCCCCACCGCCAGCCTCAAAGAGCAGACTCTCCTGGCTTCAGCGGAAGCAACGCAAAGCCTCCGGAGCGCAGGCTTCGGAGGCTTTGCCTTGCTATCGCTGAAGCCAGGGAGCCTGCATTCGCTCCATAGGACGCACACACATTTCCCCTTCATTTTTGGAGGGGAAAAAGTGCGTCCTATAGAGCGAAAAATACGGTATATTTTATATGTTTCACTTCTATAAACTGCTTGGGTGTTCCCTGAATGTAGAGTGCTTTACAAATTCTGAGATGGGGGGGGGCATGAAATGCCAAAGTTCTTCTAACTTCATTCAACCAGTGCCCTTTTCTACTATTATGAACTTACTCAGGTTTTCTCATTTGAATTCTCTCTCCTTAACTTTAAACATTTTTCTCATTATTCTCCCTAACCTACAAACTGGTTTTGTTGTTTGAAAGTTCCATTGGTACAACCATAGACACGCACCACACCTTTTCTTTGCATTATGAGCTTTCTACACCCATTTCATACATCTCAATGTATAAGATAATGGAGACCTCTGTGTGCACCGTTAGACACTCAGGGCTGATCAGTTCTCTGCTCAAGGGAGGACTGGTGGTAGGAAACTCCCCAAGTGGAGCAAGGCACACAGGAATGGAGGTGGTGGAGGATGTAAATTGCAGCTGGATTGGGTCTAAATTCTTCTAAGAAATTATGCTTTTTTTCTTTTCCTTTTTTAGTTTTTTAGTTTTACTTTTCAAATTTATACATTTCATTAGTTCTCCAATCAATTTAACATTTCAAAATTTGACTTCTTTCCCCTCTTTCTGCGGTTCCTTAAATTTATTTTTTAATATATTCTGAATATCCAAATTCATTTAACTTGCTCATTTAATCATCTACTGTAAGTATATACTCTTATAAAACTGCAGGTTATTACAATAATCCTGCTAATGTTTTTATCTGTTTACAATTTATCTGTAAAGATTCAATATTATGCTTTTAAAGTATTTTTGTTATTTATATCAGTATAAATAGTTCTTTACATACGTAAGTCTCCAGAAAGGTTCTTGCACAGAACTTTACAATCTAAATTGATAATGGAAAAATCTACAGGGGCTAGCAGGGGGGAGAGAGATTATTTTCCCATTATCTTGGTCCCACTGATTAAAAAGAAACTTTTTTTAAAAAAAACACCCAATTTACTTAAAGCTGGCAGACATGTGTCATGGCTGGTGATGGGAAACAGACCAAAGTTACACAAATTATAGCCCAGGGAAACCTAACCATGAAAGGCACCCATCTTTTCTCTGCCTGTTAACTTCTCCATGTTTACATGATTTCAGCTTGAATCCCCCAACCCCAAACTTTTTGGTTAGCTTAAACCAGGACTGCAATGCTTAGGGTGCAATGCTGCTATAACAAGGGCAACTGGCAAAAGTGTCTGGAAACTACTTCTGCTGCTGCACCTTGAAGGTATGGTCCAAACCAAGGGTGGTGCCACTCTGGTGCCCTCCATATGTTGCTGGACTCCAGCTCCCATCATCCCTCACCATTGACTGTGTTGCCTGGGGCTGATGGGAGCTGAGAGTCCAGCAACACCTCCAAACGGTTATACATCTGCAGTGAGTTCATGTGCAGTTGTGCAAGGAAGGCTGGAAGCTAAGCCTGCTAGGATCCCACAAGAATCTCAAAGCAGCTCTTCATGCATCATCAGCATAGGTGCCCCCATTCCCAACACACTCTCAGCAAGTTATAGCTTGAGGCACTTGCCAATTCCTCCTGGCCCAGTTAAAAACTTCGGAAACTACTTTTGAGTCTCTGCAAGCCTCGCGGAGCGTGAGCTCATACCTTGGCAAACCTGTTCACGATGCGGCCTGTTGGCGTTGTGTCAAAGAAGCTCATGGGCACACGCAGGATGTTGGACAGCAGCCGCTCGTGTAGGACCCGGGAGGCCCGGACAGCACCGTGGGCAGCAAGAAGGGCTGAAGTCAGCAGGAATAGAGCTAGAACAAAGACATCCATTGGTAAGGACCTGGTGCATAGGGAGATACTGGCATCAACAGCCTTAGGCCATATGGTACTAGAGGGCAAGGATAGGAACCTGTGGCCCTCCAGGTGCTTTTCCTGACAACAACTTCCATCATTCTAGATCATTGGTTATGTTGGATAGGGCTGGTGGGACATGACATTCTGTTCCATGACATCTGGAAGACCACAGGTTGTCCATCTCTGATCTAGAATTATGGTGCAGTTCCATCCGCCTTGGTGTTGTGCCCTGATGATATCACCTCTATAGACCTCTAGTGGTGCCCTCTGCAAAATGCCACCCTGGATAGCTGCCCATGTGTTCCCAGTAATGAGTCTATTGCTTTCAGCTGTGGGTCCGAATTTCGCAGGTCTTTGGACCTTGAAAACTGCTACCAGCTCAAGAACAGAGCTTCCTGCACTCAAGTGCAAGCCGTGTCAGATGTTTTGCTTCTGAAAAACGTTCAAAAACCGGAGCACTTCTGGGTTTTTGGCGTTTGGGAGCCCATTTGTTTGTCAACTAACAGGGCACAGGGCAGTTCCTGGCCACTCTACATTTCTCGAGTGGTTCTGTTTTTCAGAGACTTACACTGGCCAGCACCCAATGCCCCATAGATTCCAATACGCAGGTCACGTTGAGAAGCTGGGTAGGTCTGGTTCGCGTACTTTGCAGCATCATTTGTCCACTCACTAAGCCACAGGTTGGAGCCAATCGTGGCTACAGCTTGCCCTATGTAGGCAAGCAAGACCATTGTTGACAGGCACCAGCCAACAGCACGGAGGTATTGCAGATACATGCTGAACTTCACCTACAAGGCAGAGGGTTGTTATCAGACACAGTGTGCAGTAGTGCGTGATCATTGCACGCACTCTGAAATAGCAGCCCTTGAAAACCTCTTACATTCCAGCATATGCTATGGCATATGACTCAGTTAACCAGAAAATAAGCAGGAACAGTCCAGTAGTCAGTATATAAGGACAGAAAGACTGAACTGTTCCTTGGAGGGGCAGGGCGCAATAATGGACACTGCAAAGGCTCTTAAAATTGAGCAGCAGGTTAACAGGAAAGAAAGAATTTAACAAAACCCAAAATAGAGGGCATTATTGTATTCTCATTTTTTATTTTTCTGTTTGAACCGCCCAGGAATCTTCAGATGAAGGGTAGTGTACAAATTAATTAATTGATTGATTAATTAATTAATTAAAACAGCATTACTACACCTTTTCCTTTGGGGTAATGGAATGAGGAGTCCTTCAACTAACCTCCTGCAAGGAGGTCATTCTCTGTTACCCATCTAGCTCTGGGACAGGGTCTCCACAGGCCTCCTCCCTTCCATCTCTTTGAGACCCTCAGTTGTCCTAATTATGAGGCAGGAGAACATTTTGACCCCTCCCTCTCACCTTGCCGGTTTCCATGGCCTCCTTGTCAATCAGCCTCTGTCCTTTTATCTCAGTCACTGGCTTCTTCTCCTTCAACTTCATTCGCTGTGACATCGTGAGTGACTTGTGACTGCTGTTACTAAGGCTAACACAGGAGAACAATGATGAGGGACAGAGATTCTATCGTCCTTCCCCGCATGCTCTGGGCACTGTGCTGCCCTGCCTGCCATTTTGTTTTTCTAAAGTATTTATACCTTGCCTTTTAGCCAAAAAGGGTCTCAGAACAGTTTACAAAAATCAGTTCTAAGATGATTCCTGCCCTCAGGGTGACAATCTAAAAATACATGACACATGAAACCTGTTGTCTGGTGACTGGTGCTGCAACCCTTTATTAATCTAAGAGCACATTAGAATGACCCAACATCCCAGTTCATCGTTTTGCCCTGTATCACCCAATTTGGTTTTTCTCAGGTCATCAGAGGTGGCTGAGATCAACAAGGATTCTGGAATGAAGCTGAAAATCTGAATGTGCCCAATGAGAAAAACATCACAGAACTTTGGAATCAAGGCAGCTGCAGGGTGAAACTCAGCAAAGTATCAGCTATGCCAAGTCCAGAGAACCTGTGCCCACCCACCCCAGATGTTGTTACAGTATACCTCCTGAATTCTTGAGCTACACAGAGACATAACTGTTCTGATCCCAGGCCCTGCAAGCCCTAGGAGGATGTTGATTGGGCAAGTGTGTGAAAGATGAGGTGACTGGATGTGGTGGTGCTGAGCGAGTTTTTTAGCCATGTGAGGAAAGATGCTAGGATCATAGACGGGACTCTAGGAAGGAATCAACACTTGCCTAGGACTTCTGGTTTTGAGGGGGCCCCTTTGGTCCCCACCTACCCCAACCCTAAGGCCTTGCTCAATAACCTTAAATACATTCCAAATGGAAGAAAGGAAAGGGAGATATTAGAAAGACAGGGAGAAAGATGGGGAGAATAGGAAGGCAAATTAGCAAATAAAGTGGCTGTGAGTTCATAGGAGGCCTAACCTGCGGATGAAGTCCTTTTGGTGGACACTGGCCTCACTCTTCTGGGACATGGTCACCACATCAGTTGGTACCTCCTCAGCTCCAGGTTCAGTGTCCCCATCCAGTTCTAGGTCCTCTTCCATCCCCACTAAAAAAAAAGTCAAGACGAAGTCAAGATGAAACTCAGGAAGGAGGCAAGTTCAGGAAAAATGAAGTCTGAAGGTCACTAAATCAGGTCATTATCTTAGGTGGATCCTGCCCCACCTGCCCCACAAGAGTTGTCTCGTTGCTGTTCAAAATGGAGTTTTGATACATGGACGTTACAAATCATATTTATGGCACCACCTTACTGTGACTCACTCCAGCACAAGATGCATACTGGACGGTCACTTTGATCAGTGTCCCTCAACTCTGTATACAAGGCATGAGGAACCTCTGGGCCACAGGCCAATCTTAGCCTGCCAGTGGTACCACCTTGGACCTCAAGGCCATCTTCTCAAAACCATGTCAATTAGCTGGCATTGCTCTGATGGGCGGCTGCAGGTGAAGTGCATGCAGCCAACAGCAACAGAACCAGTTCCCCACAGGAAAGTTGGCATGTGCAACCAATGCAACAGGATTTAGGAGAGTTAAATCCTGCTCCATGTGTCAGGATTCAGTTCAACTCCCTTCCTAATCAGGAAAGGGTTTACACTGAAACCCCTGTTAGAGGGGGGAAACCTTAGTTGTGGTAGACGTTCCAATGCAAACCGCCTCCCTGATTACGCTAATAAATCAAATACGTTTTCTTCTGTTTCAGCAGCACCTTGCTTTTTTGTGAAGTCAGGCGACAGGTGAGGAGCCCAGCTCACCTGTCAAATTTGGTTTAAAAGGCCAATCCTGATAAGGTTCCCCTACCCCTGCTGTATAATGTAATGCTTTCTTACCTGTAGCTTCCTCTTCAGGACTGTTTTCCTGTTGGTTTCCATATGTGTTGAGCAGCTGAGCAAATGCTTTACCATTAGCCAGTAAGGTGCTGTAAGAACCCTGTTCGGAAACAGCTCCAGCCACCAGCACCACAATGTCATCCACTTGGGCCAGGAAGCTTAAGCTATGAGTCACCAGGATCCGGGTCTGTGGCATAAACCAGCATATCACAATTAAGGAGGTAGTATCAAGAAGATGGCACCCCCGCCACTCCGTACCCTGGACCTATGACAATATATCAGGAAGGCTTCTACAGGCACACCGTGGACTCACCTGTCTCTCCTTTACAAAAAGCCCACTTCGCTGACTTAAACTAACCCTCCTGAATCCTCCTCTGGCAAGCTTTGAAAAAACAAATGCTATATCTATTTCCCCATCAAAATGGCCACTCCTCCTTCAAACACAGGCACCAGAAACCCCTCCCAGCAGCTACAATTTCTAGGACGCAGCTCCAGCCTGAAGAGAAGCAGCTGAGCTTCCAGCTTGAAGACTCTCAGCTGACTCTCCAAGCCAACTGGAACATGCCAGCCCCTACAAAACCATTGCAGCCAACCTAAGCCACTAGGTAGAGCAGCTTATTGATGAGATCTCCGCCAACTCCTTTTCCTGCTACCTCACATCTGCTCCTGACCCCATCAACCCCCTGTTGCTGCCTTTCTGCCAGGTTCTGACTCTACACATGCCTCCGGCTTTTGGATCTTCATCTGCATGAACTCCAGACTACCTACGATCACATCTATTGCCTTCGATTCAATGCTTGACCTCCACTCCATCTGTGGCCACATCTGTTTCCCTTCGAATCCTTGAACACCTCTACCTGAACAGGACCCACTCTTGGAGCTAGGTTAGGTCCTGACATTTGGCTTTCATGCATCTTAATATTGCCGTATGTTGAATTTCTAATCCTCTTTATTTAGCATTGTTGTTTG
This sequence comes from Podarcis raffonei, assembly GCF_027172205.1. Lineage (NCBI taxonomy): Eukaryota > Metazoa > Chordata > Lepidosauria > Squamata > Lacertidae > Podarcis > Podarcis raffonei. Next base: position 60,503,666 of record NC_070606.1, on the reverse strand, counting down.
CTTAGCCTTCTGCCAGCTGCCTCAGTTTTCTAAGAACACACTGAAAGGCAGCATCACAAAACAGAAGCAAACACCACATCCAGCTGATGCAGTTGATTAAATTTACTGATTCAAGTAATATGGACCTCAATCCCAAAGAGGGTTGAGTTCTACACTCTTTACCAGGGACAGAGCAAGCTTCCATCTATAGAAAACAGTCACAGACCATTTGGAGTCAGTGACTTCTTTTGGAGCCAGCTTTCAATTATCTGAATCAGTAATGCTAGTCTCCCACACTGGCTAGATTTTTATTTGCTTTTTTGTTTGCTTTGGAAGAAAGGTGGAGTATCAGTCTTGTAGCACTAACAAACAAAACATTTCTCCATCTGCTCTTCACAAAACAGGGTCTGCAGGGCAGGCAAGAGCTCACCTTATGCTGCAGCAGCCCCTGTGGCCCCAGCACTTGGTCAAAAATGTGTCGTCCTACATGGGAATCCACAGCCGACAGGGGGTCATCCAGCAAGTAAATGTCTGCGTTGTTGTATACAGCTCTGGCCAGGCTGACACGCTGCTTCTGGCCTCCACTAAGGTTAATGCCCTGCAGAAGAAAGCAGCCAAGCTAGGATCTCTGAGCTTTCTCTATGGTTCAGTGCATGGCAACAGCTTGAGCTCTGATTACTTGAGTCAGAAGCAGCCCCCTCCAATGCATTTGGCTTGGTCAGCCTTGACTGATGAAGATGGTCCTGCTGAAACTCACACCACATGACAGTGAATACTATAATACTCTACAACAATTCACCATTTTCCCATAATCATCCACCCAGTCAAATGCCCTTTCAGGACTTCTCCTATTCTTATGCACTCTCCCAATAACAATTCTCCTGCCCTCCCTTAGTCCTGCACAGCTGCCTACATTAACACTTGCTCTTCCCACACCTCATACTGATGTCCAAAGATAACCAAATATAATCAGGGAAACTCTCAATGACGGTCATAGAAAAGTAGAATTTCAGAGTTGGAAGGGACCCTAGTCCCACTCAATGCAGGAATATGCAGCTGTCTCATATGGGGATCAAACCTGCAAACGTGGCGTTATCAGTGCCACACTCCAACCAAGTGAGCTATCCATTGGACCTCTTAAGAATCTCCATGGAAAGTTTTTGTAATTCAGAACAGAGTTGGATGTTTTTGTTTTCTCCCAGGCTCTCAATGGGCCATGAAAGAAAAACACAGCTACATGTGGCCTTGAGAGCACTAGTAACCATTACTATTTGGCTAGGAACTTTTGTAGATATCTTTGCAAGGCTGGACAGCATCCCTTGTACCTACATATATCAGAGTCATCTCCCTCCCTGTTCTACTTGCTCCATCGCCCCAGATTACCACCTGCCCCTTCTGCCATTAAGCCCAAGGTTGGCACCTTCTCTCCAATCTCAGTAAGGTCTCCTCCTGGCAGCAGCTGCAGGTTTGGGAGAAGAGCACAAGCATCTATGACCTGTTGGTATCGGGCCTCATCAAAGGGTGACCCAAAAAGGATGTTGTCCTTCAGTGTGGCATTCTGGATCCATGCTTGCTGAGACACATAGGCTATGGAGCCCTGAGGAAGCAAGAAGAAGGAGGAGGAGACATCTATCAAGTCAATAGTACTTGGGAAAATCAGTGAATTGGAGATTAGCTTCTCTGGGGCTTCTTAACAGAGCCGCCACCTCCTCTCACCTGAACATTGATATGTCCTTTGATGTTCTCCATCTCTCCCAACATGGCTGACACCAGCGAGGATTTGCCTGATCCCACAGGTCCTACAATGGCCAACAGGTGCCCATTTGGAATTTTCAAGTTTATGCTGCAGGAGAAAAGTAGCACATGGAAGAAGCATGTATACGGAAGTGGACTGGTCTTTGGGACCAGGAAGGAACCATCCCGATTGAGAGAAACTCTACCAGAACATTCTCATTATCGTTCAAGGCCTGGTTTACCTTTCCCTGCCTTATCCAACAGGCAAGTGGGTAAGAAAGAACCCGCCCCGCCCCCCCGCTTACAACTTTAATGCAAAGGATCACAGACATATCCCTAAATCTCCTCCCCACATACATACAAAATTGGTCTGTTATATGGTGACTTACTCTCTAATGGTGGCATCTGAATTTTGTTCCCAAGCAAAGGAGGCCTCAGAGAAAGTCACAGCACAGCCTAGAGGAGAAAGAAAAGGTAGCATTATCATCAAGGACAGTGTAGGAACGATTCCGGCCCCGTCACAGAAGAAGTCACACCTGACTTCTTACGCGTTTTTACCAGCCTTCTACATTCGCTTCAGAACTCTGCCTGCTATGACCTCCAAACCCTAACCTTCAATTACCAGGGCTCGGTTCATGACATATGGCTGAAGTGTTCAGGTCTTCACTGCCCAGGTAGCGCTCCAGCCGTTCAGTAGATACATTGACCTGTAAGGTGTAGAGGCAAAGTCAGGCACGCCAGGCAGTGATTGGGGTACCAGCACACCTGCAGAATCCAATTATGATGCCTGTGCCCACTTTAAACATTTTTAGAGCTATGATCAGCACCAACTGATTAGGTTTGGGAGCTTCTCTTTCAATTTCCCTCAATGCCTCTGACATGGGGTTATGCTGAGGCATTACGGGAAATTAAAACTGCAGCACCCAGACTCAGCCATCCAGCGATGATCAGAGTGTTGCCAGTCATGGCTGCCTCCCTTGCCAGGTAAAACTGCCTGGGGGCGCTTTGCCAAAGACCCTCTCAAAACTGGAGTAGCTTGGTGCTTTCTGGTGCTCTGTGACTTGTTGAGAGAGACATTTGCCATACAGACTGATAATGAGTCTATGATATGCAACCTAAAGCTAAGGGAGTCCCAGTGCCATTTGCACAACCCAGGACCCAACCATCTCTCTCTCCGAACAGGGAGTGATAACCAAAACCGGGGTCAGGTTCCCCCTCCCACCTCAGTTACAGGATATAGGTCCCTCACCAGCCTACTCACCTGTACCAGGGAGGACAATGTCAATGGCAGGAAGCCCAGAGGGAAGCGCAGGACGTTGAACAGAGAGATAGAAGTGAAGGCTTTCTGCGCATCCAAAACATTGTTTTCATCAACCATCACAAACACAGCAAATGTTACCACAGAGACCTAAGGAAGGAGAGTCACGGGGTGAGGGGCATCTTCTACATTGCAAGGATTGAGCAAAAGGAACAAAAATAGTGAGTGTGCTGTCTTACTATGAAAGGAGCACAGGCGAAGAGGAAGATGGAGATGGATTGCAGGTAGGCAAAGCGCAGCAGCCTCTTCAGCTCCTGTGCCCGGATACCTCCGACTCGTTTCTCAAATGACGGCTCCCAGGCAAACAGCTTCAGGATCTGAAAGGATGCTTCTGGTCAGATATGGGGGCTCAGTTCAACAGAGCTTTCCATCCAGTGAAATCAGGAGCAGGGCTCCATCCTACCATGTCTCATTTCCAGCACAAGCCCCTTCCCAACGCACACATTGCAGGCAAAGGCTAAGCAGGCGCTGACCTTGCATGCCTGCTTTGGGAAGGCATCTGGCAGAGATCAGAGGCAACACTCCCTGTTATCCTCTGCCTTATCTGCAATTCAAACTCCACTTACCGAGTAGTAAGCCTAACTGAATTCAAATAGACTTAATTATCAGTAGACGTGGCTAGGATTGTGCTGCAAGCAATGCAAGGTCAGACTAAAAAAAAAATCCATTGATGTTTCCATCAGTACAGCCAACTCATCACTGTGTTGGAGCAATCTGGTCTCTGCTACTCACCTTGATGCCGCTGAGAATTTCATTCATTATTTTCATGCGCTCATCCTTGTGCTTCATGTTCTTCACCTGCGCAAAGAAGTTGCAAAGAGGGAGTTGATCATTGTTCCAGCCCCACATAATATGTTGCCCAGGGACAAGTCATTTGTGCTTTGTCTCTGACAGTTAGAGGCACCACGTTGCCATAGTTTTGCCCTTAATTCTCCAACAGATCTCTGAAAGTGAAGCTGGGGGGTTGATACTGTGTCCTATGGGACTTATTCTACAGAGGTCTACAGTGCTCAGTAATATATACAGTGGTACCTCGGGTTACATACGCTTCAGGTTACATACGCTTCAGGTTACATACTCCGTTAACCCAGAAATAGTACCTCGGGTTAAGAACTTTGCTTCAGGATGAGAACAGAAATTGTGCTCTGGCGGCGCAGCGGCAGCGGGAGGCCCCATTAGCTAAAGTGGTGCTTGAGGTTAAGAACCGTTTCAGGTTAAGAACGGACCTCCGGAACGAATTAAGTACTTAACCCGAGGTATCACGGTAGGTGTGTGTGTGTGTGTGTGTGTGTGTGTGTGTGTACACACACACACACACACACAAATACATGCATTGTCTCTTTTTTTCAAGTTGCGTTTTCTACAGATTACAATGCTCAGTCTTGTCCTAAGCTCTGAGACATCTACATTAAACTGGGATAATCAGACTTCAGGATTTTGAATAAATGAACTGTACAGACTATTTTTAATAGGCTGCTTTTAATAGAATGAAATCTAATCACTGAAGCCCAGTGCAAAAATGACACAGGGCAGTTACATTCAAAATTCAAGGTTAGCATTTGGAGCACACGCTTGACCTAAGAATTTGTCCTCTGTAGCAGAACTGACCTCACAGCCCTTTCAAACAAAAAGGCACTGCTGGTTCCCCACCCGCCCAGGACACTCCTTCCCTCACCTGGATGGCTCTGGCCTTTGTGACCAGCACAGCATTGATGGGGATAAGCAGGACCATGACAGCAATCCCAGCGAGCACAGAGGGGCCGAGCTCCAGCCACAGAAACACTATAGACAGCACAATCTGCAGGGGAGCCGACCACAGCTGGTGCATCATGTTTGTGAAGTCCATGAAGCGCTGGGCATCCGCGGACATCAGATTCACCGTCTCGCCCACCGTGGATTCCTTCCGTGTGGCATTGGAAACAGTAAGGGCCTGAAAGCAGATACAACAGTGGCTGTAAAAACTTGGGGTACCAGATAATGCCATAGCCATTAGGGACCAGGGCACAAAGCACTAAGGATGAGCAAATCTGTCAGCGACTTCCTCTCTCAGTTTCTCACTTTTCCAATCTTCACTTTAGTCCTCCACATCGGTTTGCAATTTTTAAAATAAAATCCATGAAAATCCATCAGCATTTTAGTATGAATTTCTCCTAATACACCCATTTGCATGCAAACTTGCCTAATGTACACATCTCTGAAAAGCTGTTTCCCCAAATATAATGCATCTGTGTGTGCTATTATCATGCATATTATATATGCATTTTGTGCAAACTTTATCCCAGTGCATGCATTTTTGTATGCATTCCTTGGCTGGTTAACTGCACTTCAAAAAATCGAAGAAGTGTGAATGTCAAAGGATCCCCCCATCCCCAGATCCAGGGGAAAGCAGTCAAATTTGATTGGTCAGCACTAAGGAAAGCAGCCCCCACCAAAGGTGAAGGACCCAACTGACCTTCTTGTAGATGGCAGCCATAAGAGCAGTGCGTACGAGCATGCCGAGTTCAAAGCAGAGTTGGAAATACTGCTGGAGGCAGATGGATTGCACCAGTGCGGTCAGAAACAGCAGCACTGCATAGAGGTAGCCATGCCAAAGGTAGGCATTTGGGTCTGACACAAAGGAGATCATCAGCCTGCGAAAGAAAATAATGATGAGCATCTCCCTAAATTCGACTCAGACTTGCACAAACCACACCCCAATAACACGCCCGCCTCCCACAAGCCCTACGCATCAGTCTCTTGTTCTTCCACACACAGGCTACAGGCTCCTCCTCAACCAGGCTCATGCAATGCAACCCAAGGTCACATGTGGACAACCCACAGGCCACATGCAACCTTTGTGGCTCTCTCCTGAACACCTCCATGTCTCCAGTGGAAAATTTAAGTGTACATGTCCACTCAGAAATAAGTCCCATTGTGCTCAGTGGGACTTATGCCCAGTCCCAGCTAAGTATATATGTGATAGCAGCCTTAGGGATATATCTCAGTTAAGTCTAAAACATAACTCATCACTATTCCTCAATGCAGAGACCAAACTGTGTCCTTCCCTGGAGCAAGCTCTGCTACTTATCCCCTACAGTGGACAACTAATATGAGACAGCTAAAATGGAACCACAGTATAAATCATTTTTCAGATCCAAACCCTGGCTTTCTCTCAGAATGTTCCTCATCTATAAAAGCCATCTTAATGCACCATCTTACAGCAGAAGTGCAAGGAAATTGTTTTAGTTGCGCCTGGAATCTTCAGGCACATAGTTTGTGCCTTTAAAACTGTGAGAATGTTTTAAGGAATTCATCAGCGTGTGGATGGTCCAGACCGTATACAGTGGTACCTCAGGTTAAGTACTTAATTCGTTCTGGAGGTCCGTACTTAACCTGAAACTGTTCTTAACCTGAAGCACCACTTTAGCTAATGGGGCCTCCTGCTGCCACCACGCCGCTGGAACATGATTTCTGTTCTCAACCTGAAGCAAAGTTCTTAACCTGAAGCACTATTTCTGGGTATGTAACCTGAAGCGTATGTAACCTGAAGCGTATGTAACCTGAGGTACCACTGTATATGGATTTCCAGCCAGTGTCAAGATCTTCCTGCATCAGAAGCTTATTTAAACCCCATCGCCCACCATCCAGGGCACCAGGAAAACTCAGAATTAAAAAGTGGAGCTAGGAGGACTCACTTCAGTAGCTGAGGGCTCACAAACACCAGGAGGTCTTGCACTACCTTGAGTGCCACTGATTTCATAAGGTTCCCAGTAAAGGTTCGGAATATAGAAGCCATCAGCCAGCTCTTCGCGTAGTCACCACGAGAGTCTTTCTTGTCTGCCTCCTTCTTGCCTTTTTCCTTTTTCTCTTCCTAAATTCAGAGCAGGGTTTAGGTTTGGCAGGCATCAAGCAGCCCCAACTCTCATGGTGGGGCAACTGCCACATAAAGCCAGCCATCGTATTTATTTATTTATTTATTTATTTATTTATTTATTTATTTAGATTTATTAATTTGATAAATTTGTATCCCACTTTACTTCCCAAAGGAGCCCTAGGGTGGCAAACAAGAAGCTATAAACTATAAAAACATATTCCAATACAGATGCAGACTGGGAAAGTTATTAATTTAGAAGGCTCCTCAAAAGAAGATGGTCTTCAATAGATGCCAAAAAGACAATAGAGACAGCACCTGTCTAATTTTCAAGGGGAGCAGGGTTCAAAGGATAGGGACCGCAACATTAAATGTCCGATTCCTAAATTGTGCAAAATGGAGCTTCTGTTATATGCAGAAACCCCCCCACCACTTGTAAAGCACAGTGATATTGTCACCGCCCCCCAAATAGCTCTAAGCTGCAGTGGGCTTGGGGATCCTGTGTGTAAGATTTCCTCCCATTCAGCCCAGCATTTGGATCTGAAATGTAAGCCCCACTCTCTCTCCCAGCAGCAGTAGTTACCAAAACCAATGCATCCTGACTCTGGGCTTTGCTCAAGCCATTCATGTGCTGGTCAGTAGCTGCTGAATGAAGTTTCCTCTTCCGTTGCCGGATCTCCAGTTTCCGGTAAGCATTTTTTATTCCAGCTGCCATGTTCTTCTCAAGTGAGCCTAAAATTTTCCCCGTCTTATGTTCTTCCTTCAAGTCCCAGAGGTCATCAATTTCTAGCGGCTTGCGATAGCCCTTGAGCACCATCCTGAAAGGTACAGCAGATTGACTCAGGTGCTCAAAACCCTTCACCCCACTAACTTGTTGCTTTGACCATGCTCAGGCACAACAGTGAAATGAGCCCAGTATCCAAGGACTGGGGCTTTGGGGGAAGTGAGAGGCTGCCAGCTCCCCATCAGCTGGCACTTGTTGAACAGAAGGAAGAATTCCAAAAGGCTAGACCCTCTAGTTAGACACAGCAGAGGAAATAAAAGACTGAAATAGGAGCTTGGTTTAAAACACTACATTGCAGTATGGCATTTCCCACCATGCAAATATTTCAGATCCAGAGCATTTTGCTCTTGCTACCCTTAGCTCTCCCATCCTCAGCTCCCCCCACTTTCCAATTGCTCCACGCTCAGCTAAAGACCCATATGGGGGAATCCGACATAGTGCTAAGTGGACATTCCATCAGCGCAAAGATTTCACCTTGCACAACAGAACATTCTCCTCCTCTGGTGCCCCCTTAAATCTGTTCTCAGGGTTCCCCAGAGGGTGCAGGGTATGCACTGATGGGAACTGGTAAGAGGAAATTAACTATATCTAATCCTTTAGAGATCACATGTGTGGGATAACCACAAAAGAAAAAATGGCTGGTGTCTGTTTTTAAATCACGGGGCTAGCGCATAGAGAGCCCCAGTTAGCAGAGTATTAAGTCCCATTGTTAGGCAGATTAATGAAGCATAGGAACTGGCCATTAAAGGGTGTGTGTTTTTTCATTTCCATTCAGCTGCATGAAGCAGTTGAGCCACACTACCCTCATGCAATGAAACAGACCACACGCTGAAGTAAGTTTAGAAATACTTAACTGAGGTCACAGTCATGCATTTTCCTTTATGCAACAGCAGTAAAATAATGCAGGTAAAATACTTAGTTGAAATACATCAAAGGAGCCTCAGACACATGTCTGAGGATGGGAGTTGAGGCACATCCACCTCCATTGCTTGCAGCGTAAAGAGAGAGAGAGAGAAGAACAAGAAATAAGCTTTACTTCCTCCCTCTCAGAAGAAGAGGGGGTGTGACCTCACGGAGCCTACACTAGTGATTAGAACTCTGTGGTCTTAACCCCTTCATATACTAACTAGCACTGTTAGGTTTGACTGCAAATCTCCCACAAGCACAGAGGGAGGAGAGCAGGGGGAAGTCCTGTTTCATAAGCAGAAATCTTTGCACTAATGGGACAGATTAGTTGACCCTAACCCTAACCTTTATTATCCTAGATGTAATACACTTATCTTTTCCACTCAGATTTGCATACCTGCTGTACCACTGGAAAGTGAGGAAGCTCAGGAAAGAGGCCACAATCTCTGGGTTCTGAAAAAAACGGGAGGCAGAATGTCTAGGTGAAAAATTCAGGGAACAATAGTGTGACTAACTTGGCTGTCACCTTTTGAAACAAAGCCTTCAAGACACATATGGCAAATGTTCCTTTTGAGACCACTCCCACCAAACAGTGCATCAGGCAGCCAGGTGTGGCCTATGAAACCCAGCTTCCTGGTGAGCTGGTATGTGGAAACATTCCCTATCCCATCAAGCCCACTCTGAGAACCTATACAAAGTGGGGGTACCATGCAGAATACCAATGGCTGTTCCTGTCCCAAAGGTTATCCTACGTCTAGTGCATGCAGCTGAAGACACTCACTTTCTTTGCAGCTTCCTTCATTTCAGGGGCAACGTCGGAAACAATAGAGATGAAGAACAAAATAAGTTGAAGCCCATAGGAGACAAGGAAGAAGCTAAAACGTGGCACATCAGTGATGGAGCCCTGCAAGAGAAGAAAGCAAATGGGAGATACTAGTGGAAGTAACCAAATTGTGGAGCTGGACCCACTTCTTCCCAAGCAGTTAGGGCTAAAGTCTGTGCACCAGGACAACTCCTTCCTGAAGCTTGTTGGCCTTTCTTCCCACTCCCCGCTACCTCAGGACTGTCCTGAAAAATAGGATGGGTGAACCACAGCAGACAGGCTTGCAGAGCTGAATGACCCCCGAGGTGGCTTTGCTGGGGCCACTTCAACCTTTGCCATCCTGGGTTGCCTAGTTTTTCATAGACCTCTTGTGTTTCTGACCTGTATTGCTTGCCGGATGAGAGTCTGGAGCTGAAATACACCACAGAGCACAGAAAGGAGGAGGAAGATGAAGAGAGTCCCCGAGTCTCTGCGGACAGTGAAGCGGCGGCTGTCATGGATCAGCAGAACGAGCAACTGCAGTAGCGAAAAAGAGCCCAGAGTTTGCAAGACTGGGTTGGTTTCAGGGTTAGGAAATGGAGGGAGGTGTGATGTAAACTCATGGCACCAGGCTGGACATCAAACCTGATAATGAAGAGGAACCTGAGAAGATCCACCTTCTTAGCTCGCTGAACATGCTCACTTGAGACAAGCTCAAAACATGGCTTGTGACTTCTAGTCGAGCTTCCAGAATGAGATCTGGAAACAGACTGATGAAATAAGAGAATGGCCTTTCCCTTCATAATTCTAAATTTGTATAATGCTAAAAAAATCTACCTCTACTTCCTAGCTCAGATCAGATCAGCTAGCCAGGGTGTAATTAAATGTGACAAACTAAATCAGTGGTTCCCACCCCACCTACGCCTGCAGAGCACTTGAAAACTGCGGAGGGTCTTGGCAGAACCACTTAATGGTTTTTCTGCCTGTTGTAGCAATTGTGATGTGCTGTGCTAGAAGCTGTATGATTTTCAACTGTATTTTTATTGCTTCTTTTATTTCTTAAGATACGGCTTTTGATGACAGAATTCAAATTACAATAAAATAAAAGAAATAGAAGCAGCAATAAAAATACAATTAAAAATCAATATGAATATATATCACTTTTATACCAGTGAAAGGGGTATTGGGCAGGTGTGAATCTGATTGGGTTAACAGTTCTAGTTGCTGGTTTTAACCCTTTCTCCCTGTAGTATATTCCTAATAAATGCTGCCTCATCTCAAATCTGCTACTTGCCCCACAGGAGAAAATACACAGGTACCCATCTTCAGGGACATACCAAATAAGATGTGACTTGAGGTGTATGATGCACCTTGGGGTAGCAGGTTGCCATTTAACGGACAATGCGAAAGGGATCTACCCTCGTGGAGAAGCACTTTGAGAGTAATATGAGGGTGATGGACAAATTTTGTTCATTGAATATTTGTATTAAGATTGTCCCACTGGTTTTATTGTATTTTAAACCACCCAGCAGACTTGGGCCAATGGGCAGCCATTATTGATGTTGTTGTTTTCTCATATGCAGCTTAATGTTCCTTGTTAGTTTGTTCTTTTCATGGTGTACTTGGGAAATATGGGAGTTTGATGATGGGGAATTAGTGTGGGATCACTTTTTATTATGTTGTAGTGTCTGCGTTTTATGTTGTGGTATAAGGTTTGGGTTAATAAATAAATTTATTATCATCCTAAATCTCCCTTAAAAAAAGAAAGAGCTGTTTCAGGCAGCTGCTTTAAAGATCAGAGAAGATCAGAGTGCTGGCATTTGGGGGGGGGCAGCATTTGACTTTTCTTCCTTGTTTTTTCTCTAATGTAACCCCCTCCCTTCAAAGTACTATTCTGGGTCTCATCAGGACTTGTATTCGCACACAGCCCAATGGGAACAGCAGGGCTGAAACTGGAGTTGGCATCTCTGTGGTGAAAAAAACTTGTCCTTTTAAAGGACACTTTAATTCCAGCACAGGACATGGTTTGATGAAGGAGAGCTCTCACCCAACTAATGAAGTAGAGTGCTGGATTCAAGTACTGGACAATTGGGTTTCGGCTAACAGGGGTTGAGTGCGGGAGGTTTCCGAGGTCTTCGGCAACAGTGAAAAACACTTCAGCAAGGGCCATCAGTAAGAGCAGCGCAGCCAGCACCTGGCAAAGGAAGAGCAGAAGTGTCAGATTGCTACCTGCAACGTTCTAGGAGAATAAGGTTGCAAGGAGCTTCTAAACCCATCGTGGAGAAGCTACATATGCAGGGCAAAGCCACATTCCACAGGAGCCAAGTGGCCCAGGAGCACTGCTGTGCATCACACCCTCCGTCAAGTAAAAATCAAGTGTACCGATATGCCCCTTTCTTGCAAGGAATGCACTCAAAGCGGGTTCAAAACACATAAAAATCCCTGTGTTATTTATAATATAAATATATATATATGTTTGTTAGTTTTGATTGAGTAGTCCTTTTTATAACAATCACAGTGCAAACCACATTAACAGTAAATACACTACAGTACTTGATTCCTAACAATTCTGTATATACTAAACACCACCACTATCGTGATGGCATTACATAAGCAAGACATGGTTCAAATGCTTCTGGCCAGAGGACACTTAAGTTCATCTGACCCTCCGGCTTTCCTGCTCTTTCCACCCACATTTCCCGGTTAGCACAGATCCCTACTTCACTTAAACCCTTTCAGGGTTTCTCACATCACCACCACCCACCTCCCAGAGAACTGCTTTGCCCTTTGATCTGCATGCCCTTTGCTTCCACCCTGCTACTAACTCCGGGGCACACCTTTCTCTCCCACCTGTTTAATAAGGTAAACTCTTGTGACAGATGATTTCTTCATCCTGGATGTGCAGATGTGGAGAAGCTGCACTGGGCCAAAGAGCCAGAGGAAGCCCAGGGGGATCCAGACCAGAACAGTCTGTTCAAAGCAGAGTGGCAGGTCGGCATCATTCCGGTCCAGGAAAGAGGAGTTCTGGAGGCATCAAAAACAAGAAAATAAGGCATATGCCAACACTTGCTAAGATCTTTAGCCCACATGTACTACCTGACATAGTTTCACATGTATCCATGCCCCACACCACTATGCGTTGCACCAGGGATAGAGAGCCTGTGGTACTCGAGATGTTGATGGAGTCCAACTCTCATCTGCCCCAACCAACATGGCCAATGGTCGAGGGTGATGGGAGCTGCAATCCAGCAACTGTGGTGGTGGGGACACAGGTTCCCCATTCCTGCCTTACACCTCTGTCCCAAGTTCCACTGCGGATCTACACAATTACCATGTAAACATTGACAGCAATTGCCACAATTCCAACACCACAGCGCCTGCCATGAACCCATTACAATACTATAACATCTTCCAAAGATTTACTGCATTTGCCCAATGCATCATAACACAACCCCAGGATAACTGATTTCCACCTCGTCTCCGCTGCTGTTCTGAGGGTGTTCTTGTTCCATTGATTGACAACCACCCTTACTCATCCTTATGCTAACCCATTATGACTCACCTGCAATCAAGCCAGTTAGTGATGCTTTGTGTTAGAATCCAATGACATTTTCAAGTGGGCAAAAGTCAATGTTTGTATTCACCATAACACAGCACTGGTGTTTACTACCAGCATGTAATTGCGTTGAACCTTTGTTGCACATGCTATCTAATAAGAGCAGTTATCAATTAGAGATACCCTGGTGGGATATCTATATGGGTGATGGTTTATGATGTACATGTTGTGTGAGCTAACATTGCTGATACTGTGTTTAACTCTCAAACTGATTTGGACATCCGTTCTTCCCCTTAATTCAACATTTACCATTATTTCTGCAGAACAAAACTGGATTTCGTTTTTACTACAGTGGGATCAAAACAGCTGTAGAAAAATCTGTTTCTTACAGCGCAATGATTGCAGCCCACGTTCCCTTTAAAGAAACTTCAGCATGCAGCTTGGTTGAGCAGTTTTAATGGAGCAAATATAATTATTTAGTATTTTTGCATGGGACGCGGGTGGCGCTGTGCGTAAAACCTCGGCACCTAGGACTTGCCGATCGCATGGTCGACGGTTCGAATCCCAGCGGCGGGGTGTGCTCCCGTCGTTCGGTCCCAGCGCCTGCCAACCTAGCAGTTCGAAAGCACAATTAAGTGCAAGTAGATAAATAGGTACCGCTTTCTAGCGGGAAGGTAAACAGCGTTCCGTGTGCTGCGCTGGTGCTGGCTCGCCAGATGCAGCTTGTCACGCTGGCCACGTGACCCGGAAGTGTCTTCGGACAGCGCTGGCTCCCGGCCTATAGAGTGAGATGAGCGCACAACCCTAGAGTCTGTCAAGACTGGCCCGTACGGGCAGAGGTACCTTTACCTTTACTATTTTTGCATGACTCTTTAGGGTTTGTATTTGTAAAGAACTTTTGAGTTAATTGTTAAATGGGGGAAACAGCTAACAAATTTACAGTGGAGAGAGCCCCACAACAACACATCCCCATGATATACAACATGCAAGATGATATGACAGTGTCCCACTGGAGGCAAAGCCAGTAATGACCCCACTGCTGCCAGCCCCCAGGGCATCCCTCTAGGAAGAGGACTTTTATGTGATACACAAGCACCATTTTGGAGCAGAACAAACACACACAGGGCAGTGGTGGACCTTGGTGTCTCAAATTTCAGTGGCACCCTGTACAACACCAAATTCCGGCGCTCTCGCCAACCATTGGAAGTAATAGTGGACTGTGCTCCCCTGGAGCTGATCAAACCCCATGCTGTACACTCCTGAGTTATCTGTCAACATGGGATCTATATACAAGTAATGATGCGCTGTAATTGGGTGCTCTGCTGTGACAATATGGGCAGGACGGTTGTTGTCATTGTTGGGGGAGTGCCTGTTTTTTGTTTTAAATTAAAACCTCCCACTGAAATCTATGGAAATAAATTCCTTCTACAAGGGTCAGGAAGGTGTAAAGTCGCACTGCGACTAGGGGCAAAACCATGATCTGGAGTACAGAATATGTATCCTCTTCCTGTGTCATCCACACAACTCCTCACTGGTTAAGCTGCGCCGCAGACACCCAATTGCCAATGAAACTACATCAGTGGAATATTTTGACGCCGTTATCAGTCATGTGTTATGTCATGTGACTCATCTAGTCCAGTATTGTCTACTTGGACTGGCAGTGGTTCTTCCAGGTTTCAAGCAGGTACCAATGGGCTTTTGATGTTTGCCCTGACAGTTTGAAGTAATTGCTGGAGACGTCACCATTTCAGAAACACAAAATCTCGTTTTATTGGAGGCACCGGGAGAGTCCTGCCTGTTATGTATGAAACAGACTCTTGGCATGAACAGAATCAGGGGAAATCCCAACATCCTTCACTCCAAAGGAAAAGTTAGTGTTGTACTCTACTTGCCAAGAGGACTACTAGTAGCTAAGGACGTAAAGAGACAGCGATTTCCACCCTGTCCTGCCTTTGTTGCAATCATCACTGTATCCATTCTGCTACAGTTCAGTTACAACCTAAGTTAATTTGTTTTGCTATCTGCTATAGCCGAAACTAACATAATGAATTATGTAACCGATTTCAATGCATTTTAACGAAAGGGAAACATCAAAAACAAAATTATGCATGTAATATTCATTTGCATGGTTACTGTTCCTGATCTTGGGTGAACATACAAATTGTGGCAATTTCTGCTCCCATTTCTGTTTCTGGTGGAACGCCCTGAGATCCCTACAAGCAGTAGATGACACAATAACTCTCAAACAAAGGCAGCTGCACTCTGACCAGCTTAGTCAAGCTTCACTCATGAGCTCTTGTTTAGCAATTTAAATCTCCTGGTGCCCAGGACTTCTCCATCAATGACAAGGAAACAGATCTGGGCAATTCACTAGAAAACCAGTACCTGACAGGGTGGCGCGACAATTTAAATTTACTTCACAGGGATGTAGAGTGATCTAGATCACGCAAAAGACTGGAGACTCCTCAAGTCAACAGCTAACCTACATGGTCATAATTATCAAGTACCAAAAGCCCTGGGAGCATACCACTTCAGAATGGAGCAGGAGAGGACCTGAACCAAGTGAAATGTTCTCTGGGAAGCTAACACATCAAGGAGAGACTTAGCCTATGGGCCCTTTGCCTAAGATGGACATATTTGTCAACTCTAGAATTTGTTGTGGGCACCACACACACACAACACAGCACAACCAGTACTGTTGGCTACAAGATCGTGATTCTTTCAGACTCAATTTCAGCTGAGGGAGTAGTGGAGGAAGAGGCCCACATTCAGTGATAGATTTCATGAAGAGGAAAGGGGTTTTTTTACATATGGAATGAAGCACTTGATCTCCCCAGTTGCATTTTGCTATACTATGTGGCATGCCCAATAATGTAGATCACCTAACTGTGCCCCCATCTTCCGTTTCTGTGTGAGATTAAAGAACCCTCCTATTTTCTCTACAGTGAATCATTTGAGTCAGAGTTACAAGTGAAACGGTCATGATTGTATCATACATGGAGTGTTAACATCGCTACTAATGCTTTGGAGCCCTCTAAGACACTACAGTGGTACCTGGAGTTACATACACTTCAGGTTACAGACTCCGCTAACCTAGAAATAGTACCTCAGGTTAAGAACTTTGCTTCAGGATGAGAACAGAAATTGTGCTCCGGCGGCACAGCGGCAGCAGGAGGCCCCATTAGCTAAAGTGGGGCTTCAGGTTAAGAACAGTTTCAGGTTAAGAATGGAACTCCGGAACGAATTAAGTACTTAACCCGCGGTACCACTGTATTATTATACAGGTAACCCCTCCACTTGCATAGGGGTTATGTTCCAGGCCCTCACATATATAAGTGAAATTGTGTAACATGGGGAGAACCTGCTAAAAAGCCTCCAAATGCCTGTTTCTCCCTGCTAAAAGTTGTATAATTCTTTATCTCTCTGACATCTGATGGGAGAGTGCTCCATAGGGGAAGGTGCCACCACTGAGGAGGCCCTCTGCCTGGGAAAGGTCTCCTCACAAGCCACGAGGACTGTCCAGCTCTCTCCCATCTTCCAATGCTCAGTGCACCCACTGGAGCAGTAAGCGACACAAAGATGATGTATTTGTTCATTGTAAAACCCCAGACTCGCTACATTCAGACTGCAGGCGTTGCTTTTACTAAGCGTGCACACAGAACTAACACACCACCACTGTCCCAACTCTCAAAGTAAACAGCCCTAACAGAGGCGTTTAGCCATCCTCCCACAATTCAGGACATTCCACTGCACTCTGGCCTTTAAATTTACAGTGGGACATCCCTGCCAGAAGCTGAGCTACCATCCACTCAGGGAGAAACCGCCACTCACCCAGAAAACTGAGCCACAGTACTGCTCCAAGGCTGCTGCCATGGCAAGGCACTTCTTCCTCCTGCCTTTGTCCGACCAGTCTATCAGCCAGAGAGGCTGAGCAGGATGAAAGTCTCACAGGTTCAACGGAGGGGCGTTGGGCACAGCCTCTCAACAACAGATCATTAATCGTTAACTCCTGGTGTGCAGTCAGCCCCATGGATCAAATTCATGAACCTTGGATGGCATAGGCAGAGGAGCTGCCTGGGTATTGCCAGAGACACTGCAGGAGAGGTGGTGGCATGGATTCTGGTGGGCAGCAACGTGTGCTGTCTTGTTTTTTTTTTTTTTAAATAATATTTATTAAGATTTTCAGAGATACAGAAAGAAAAAGAATAGAATACATTCAAAGCCTTCTTTTCAAACACCCTCTTTCCGGGACTCCCTCCTTCCCCCACCCCTACCATATTCCCCTATCATATTGTTGGCTCCACAAGTTCTCAGTTCTAATTAAAACTTAATTTGTTTAAACCATTATTCAAATTTAAATTTAAAATTATTCAGTCCTCACCAGTACCCTTAATAAAAGACAAGAGTTCTCTCCCCAGGGCCCACCCCCTTTCCATTCCACAATTTCCCCTTTTTTTTAGTGATAAAGACACCTCACACAATAAAGAAATAAGAAACAAGAAATAAAAAGTATAGTAAATGAAAAAAAGCCAATTCAAAAAATAGTTGACAAGCCTTTGGATTCTAGTTCTCCCCCCCCCGTCCCCGGTTTAATTTCCCCCTGACCACTAATCCATATTGTCTGCCTGGAATTCTTAAAAGTCCATAAATCACATTTTCCCCCCGATTCCTTGCTGGCTTTTTTCTTTTTATAATTATTTTTAAAGTTATTTTTAAACCATTTAATTTCCAATCTTTAATAAAGCTCCCCCCATTGTTCTTTCCAAGTTGTAGTCCAGTTTCCTCTTGTTCCGCTGCCAAAACGTTCTAATTCAGAAGTTTAGTAGGTCTGCAGGGATTATTGTTATTCAGGAACAAAAACATACGTTCAGTCCCTTCCTTTCTTCAATAGAAAATTCTATTGTTTAGCTAAACACCCTGTAGACACAATATTGTTTCCGTTTCGCAGCTTTCCCAGAAGATAACCAGTCCTGTAGAATTCCAATGGTATTTTTCCACTTACGACCTTCTTTGTAATGTCCCGAAACTCCTCTAGGGGGATTGTTGTAACTTTGTTTTCTCTAGTCCAAAAGTCCGATTGTTATCCATGTTTTCGCCATTTTATATCCAAGTTTTGACAAATTGTAACAAATTGTAGCAAAATTAACCAGCAAAGTCCTCATAATCAAGTCCTCTTTAAATTTCGGACTTTGACAGCTACTTTGACAGCTGTCAAAATCTCCTTCGCTTTTCGCCAGGCTCTCTCCTCAATCACCCCGGTTCCCAGGGGGGGGTTTACGTTTTCCTTCTCCCTCAATTCTTCCTCCAGCACAGTTCTTGTAGTTTCCCATCGTGGAATTCTTAGTTCTTATCAGCAATTCAATTCTTTTTGGACCTTGGTTTCCCAGTCCTTGTTTTGGAAGGTTTACAGTAGGGAGGGGGACTGACTTCCTTTTTGGATCCCCCCCCCGCTCGTATCAAATCCGAAAAAAAAATTCTTTTTTTCTCCTTTTAAACCCGGTTTCCAAATTACTCACGGGTTGTTGTTACAAATCCGAATTCTCAATGGAAGAAGTCAGCGCTCTCCGCCGGATGGCATGCGGCTTCGCTCGGCAGGGATAGCAGAGGACTCAAAGCACCACGCTTCTCCCCGGCACCCGATCCGTAGCCTTTAAAAAGGCTCCTTCACGAGTCGGGAGGGCGCTAGCAGTGCCAGCCGAGTCTCCATGTCCACGGCCTCCGTGGCCGTGGTTTTTAAGGGTCCCCGCGTCGCCGATGCGGTAGGACCCAGCCCCTGCCGAGCAGGCTCCCTCCGGAGCTCGGAGGGAGTCCGCCATTCGGCGATGGCGCCAACCCGGAAGTCTTGGATGAGATCCCTCAAGTTGACTCACCACTAGTCTAAGACCCACTCCCCAGGGATGATAAAGTTGAATAATGCCTGGGGGAAAAGTGTGGGAAGACAACCATGACCCCTTTTCCACACTAGGGAATTTCCTATGCTACTCTCCACCTCCGCAGATTTCCAGGACTGTCTCGGTCTGATTCTGCCCCATTGTTCTTCTGCATCATGATTTCTGTGGGCAAGGGGTTTCTGAAAGTATGCAGCAGAGTCTTCCCCATTCCAGCAGCTAGGTATCCCCATTGTGTAATCCTACACAGCCAATCAAGTGTCACGGAGTGTTCTAGTGTCCCATCAGATTGGTACTGCACTGGGGGATCCATAGATCTCAACTGGGAAGTACTGAATCACAAAAAGTGGTCTGAGAGTGAGCAAACCAGGTTGGAGGGGGGTGGGGGGCCGGGAACTATGAAAATACTACTCGGGATAAAAGACAAAAACCACCAGCAGTAATACTGACCTCATTTTGTGTCTCCCCCCCCTTGCCCAAAGTGCTCCTGAAACGAACTGAAAAAAGCAAAGAGAGATTCTGCTGTCTCATTCTTTATACAATCAATAAACCCAGAACCGACTGTGATTCATAGTCCTGACTAAAGGGTCCAATGTCCACGGAACAAGCAATTTAAATCCCTTGTGGTTAATTATTAGATAGTTAATCAAATCTCATCATATTATAAACAGTGTCCCTATCTGTATGGCAGCAGTCTGTTAAAATTCAGGAGCACACAACACAACCTTAGGAAATGGGAAGTGAAGACCACCTTTCCATAATGGACAACTTTCTAACTCCCAATTCTGCCTTAAGCTGAGACACAGGGAAGGGCCAATGTGTGGTTCTACCACAGGGTGAAATAATTCCTTTCCTACAAATTGGTGTTAATGGCAGGCTGTTGCAACGGTGTTCCCCTTTCTCAGAGTACTTTTATTTGTAAAGGTGGAGGGGGGCAGAGTTGAATTTCATAGATCAGACACACAGAGTTGAATTCCATAGTCCAGACACACAGGTTCTCAAAATTCACATCTGCTTTGCTCCTTCTCTAGTCCTGCTGTTGTAAAGTAAGCCCAAGACCATGGTTTGTCTTGCTTCAGACATGGGCCAGGCTTAGCTTGAAGCGGCAGGCCCAGAGGAGCAATCACAATCTCTCCTCTTCTGTATGCCAGAGAATTTGTGGCAAGTCATGATTTGGCTTAGCTTTACTTGTGAGTCATTGTGTGAGATCCACAATGGCCTTTAGCAGCAGAAACCACATGACTATCTCTTACACAATCTATGAATCTCTAAACTCCCCTTACCAGAGTCAGATAAAACCTCAAACGTTTTCTGAACTTCTCTGAACTTCTGCTCCTCCTCAAGATACTGATTATTCTGGAAGGTTAACTTACCTGAGGAGCTGCCCTGCTTGTCATGAAGCTATGCAAATGGAGGCAAATGCCATAAGGGCAAGAAAATGAAGCCCTTAGGGCAACCTTGCAGCCTGGCCACTGCAGTCCATGTGTTGATAAACGTGAGGTTGGATTACTGCAATGTGCTCTGTGTGGGGCTTCCCTTGGCCTCGTTCCGCCTGAACCCTTATATCCCAGCTCAGTCACTAAGATCATTTGCAGGAGCGTCGTTGGTCATTCCCCAAATTGGTGGAGATCTGACAATAAGCATCCAAGCCTTTAGCATCATCAGTCCAGCAATGTGGAATGTTCTGCCAATAAGGATTAACTGGTTCATGCAGGAAATCAAGAATACATCTTTCTGTAAAAGCTACCTCATTTCTGATTTTAACTTTTCAATATGGTTTTTGTTGTGTGGTTTTATGTATAATTGTTGCAAACTACTTTGGCATTTTTATGAATAGTGGTATATAATTTTTTTATATAAATTACATAGAAACTTCACCCTCTCTAATGACTTCTGTAGGACAAAATCCAGAACCAGACAACAATGAAATTTTGCTGTCAGGTGTACGGAATTGCAGTGCTTGGTCACCTTGTGATTGCTCTCTAACCCTCTCAGAGAGATTCCTCCTCCTGCAATTGCAATATTGCTTTACCACTTTCCTCTATGTACTTCAAAGAAGTAGTCTTCCACTCCAATCAAACTGAGGTGGGATGAAGGAAGCCTGCAACACCCAATGTGCTCTTCCCCCCCACCCTGGCCCATTTCCTTTGGGAGCAGTTCAAAGTCTTGCCATGGCCTCTACAGGAAGAAAAGCCACAGTGATACGGAGTGGCTTCAGGGTTTATTTGAGAAGAGACCTTAACAGGGAGAGTGTTGCCCGATGGCGAGTACCCCTTTAATTAAGCCCCTCCCCATCATTTGCTCCCCACAGACAAAACGGCATTACGACATCTGAGGAAAAAACGCTGTGGAGCAAGTGGGAATAGGAGAAAAACAAGCAGAGGCTTCTTCATTTGATTGACCCATGTCCTTTAAGCGCTGGCAAGGATGCGGTTGAAATGTCTAAGTCTATGGATTGCGCAGGTCACAGGGCTCTGGGTCTTCCTGGCCCACAGTAGCTTGTTCTACAGGATATTCTTTGCAATTGCATTCAGGGTCCTCACTTTAGCCACATCGGCCACCTTGATGGAATATTCAGGTGTGGAGAGGTAGGCCCCCATGGTAATGTAAGGGTTTCTAAAAGAATACCAACAAGTCTTTGGTTACTGTCTGGAACCTGGACCTAGAAGAGCCGGAAAAAGAACCATCCTAAGTCCTACCCACTGGGCCATAATCTGCTGTCATGTTGCCTTTTGGGTGCTACCTTAACCCATTGCATATGCAACTATGAACTACAGACACAAGTCCATCCCTAATGCAACAATGCCTTGCTCCCAGCTAAATGCACCTGTCAGGTTCCAGTGCCCCAGATGTTCTTAGTCAAGTTACTACCCCAAACGGTGGAGCTGCATTGGGAGATGGAAGCAAGGCTTGGGCCCCTCAGTAAGTCAGGATAGAAACTTGCTCAGTTACCTGAACTTCATTCCTGAGTCTTTGAGTGAGCGCGCCGAGCAGTGAAACTCAGAGGCGCCAGAGCCTTCTAAGATTCTCTGCAGGTTTCTCTCGGTTATGCCTCCCCCTGGTGGAGAGAACCCATCACTCAGTCACAAACATGAAGTTAAGCAGGAATAGACAGAGCTACATTCTGGGTCATTAAATAGATGGGGGAAATCCCTTTGCTCTGAACCAGGGGCTAATCTTTAGGGTCAATGCAGGCTGCACTCACAGCTCTGAAGCAGGCAGAGCTCCTAAATATGCCTCTGGAAGGGAGCAGATGCTCATCAGGTATTATCTTATCAGTTTAGCTGCTGATTAGCAAATGGCCCACTGCTTTTGTTTTGCCTGACAGTTAGTGATCACTCAGGAACACGATAAGGGAACATTAGTTAATGTTCCTTGATGCCTGGAAATCTTTGCCTTCATAATGCCATACCTATAAGAGTTTAAGGAAGGGACAGATAGCTAGAAGCAAATTGAATTTGGATTGACAGAGGCAAAGAGTCTACAGCAGCAAGTTAAGCAGGTAGGGGTTGTGTGTGGGTGTCCACACTAATCCTTTAACCTAATGCAGTTTCAAGCAGTTGTGACATCCATCTATTTCTACTACGCTCTGTCTATTTTTATATCTGCAAATAAGTAAATATTATGAAGATTAAGTCTTTCGTGCACACTCATCCAAAGGGAATTGCACCCTAAAGCTCTGTTCCTGAACTTCTTGCCACTTGGGCAAGTGGGGCTGCCTAACAACATGCTTGGTTGGTGCTAGAGTTCTGATCTATGCCAACAAGTGGTACTCACTGCAGAGTCTTACCTGGCACTACAACAATCCTGCCCTTAGCCTGAAAAGGAAGAGAAAATGGGTTTAGTGGTCTTGCTTATAGGAGAAAACACACCAAATGGGTAGCACAAATATTCTGTTAAGGAAGATGTAGAATGTATTTATTTGCAATATTTAATTTCATTTTTTTTATGCTGCTTTTCAAAGGGTTTGCTCCAAGTAATACTGTCACGTTGAGTTTCTTACATGCTCCTCTAGGAAAGTATGCTCCCACACTTGTCTATCATTGTGTATATTTCACCTCTGCAAAGTCAAACAACTGAGGATCTACCAAGTTTCACCTCCATCCTGGGACTGTTGAACTTCAGAAACTATATTCTGTCATATCAGTATCAGCAGGACTGCTTCAACTTCACCCCAGTGTTAGAGACTGGAAGCAACTTTAAAATAACTGAGTGACTCCTTCGTTGACTTTTTTGTCTGTTGTGAATTCTGCTGGACAGGTGTGAGATATGGGTGTGCCATGCACATATTGTGTACTTAACAGAGAAGGGGGGAGCTAATTTATTGCAGTAGCCTATGGGAATTCATGCAATACTGAAAGAAACTATTGTATCAGAATGTGCAAGGCACAGTTTTTGTATATTCAGTGGGCAGGCCAGTTTTTACCCTTAATTGTTGAAAAACCCTCACCCATCTGAAGACCATGAAAGACTGCTAGCTGGCATTTCTCTGTCCCCACCACACTCTGTCCAGTTCCTTGGATAGCCCACTCTTAAGTAGGCAAGAAAAGTGTATCAGAGTTACAAATTTGGTAGAGATGACACCTCACCTGTTCTGTCAGTCGTTTTATCAAGGGCAGCCCCTCTAGAACAGAGCTGTCACAGCCACTAGTCAGGACCCGTTCAAAGCCCATCGATATTAGCGTTTCCAAGGCTGCCAAAGGGTCATAGACCATGTCAAAAGCTGCTGAGAAAAATGGAGCATGTCAGTCTTTACTGCCAAATCTTCTGGAAGGCAAATCTACTGACATATTCCAGGCTTTAGCCTAGTCCCAAATCCCTGGTAAGACAGTCCTAATATGCGCAATTCCCAGAGTACATTCTCATAGTCCCCCCACCCCACCAAGGTAAGGCCATTGTGCCTGAGCCTACGTCCTGCAAGTAGGCAGTCCGGCTTTCATTCCCCACTCCAAGCTCTGTAAGAAGAGTCTGCTGGATCTGTCCAATGGCCTATCCAGTCCAGCATCATGTTCTCACAGTGGCCAACCAGATGCCTGTGGGAAACCAGCAAGCAGAAACTCACCTCTGTGGAAGGTGACTGGCAGAGGGCGGGAAGCAGCTGCAAAAAGAACAGATCCCGGATGGTTAGTATACCTTTGCTTAGGGGCTGTCTTTGTGAAGGCAATGCTTCTGCTACTGGCCCTGGAAAGAAAGGAAACTTCTCCAGATGGTTCAGCCAAGGTGGCTGTAGTCATCTGACACCATTTCTGCAATATGGATTCATCAACCTTTCTCATTTCCACTAAGACTGCCCACTAGCTAGCTCTTTGAATGGCATTTCTTTTCACATTTTGTGTATCAAACCCCTCACACATGTTGGGCTTATGCACTTATTTTAAAAAGTAATCCTGGAGTAGACTGAAGATGTATCCACTTGTCTCCCTAGGTAGCCTGTGGAATAATCAACCATGGAGTGAATGGATATTGGCTTCTGGTTAAAATAGTTTAGCTGCTGTATTTCAGCTTGCCTCACAGAACTTTCCCCACCTTTCCTCCTCCTGTGTGCTGTTCCGGGGGGGGGGATATGTAGGAAGAGGACAGGCTTCACCTAGCTAGAGCCAATTTTGGGGGGGCATGCAGGGGGAGGACAGACTCCTCCTAGCAAGACTAATTCTTCTTCAGAAGATATACTGTCAGTTTCAGTTAAATAGAGAAAATAGCTAGTAATTATTTTCTTTGCATTTTTGAGGGTCCAGAAAAACCATACAATTATTCTTTCAATAAAGTTTCCTATTCTTCTGGATAATTCTTCCTTCTGTGCAGAATTTATGGCTACCTATCACTCTCTCCATCAGATCTGCACAGTGCCCCTTCTTACAAAAAAGGTCATTCATCCCAACCATTACAGCATTTGGCTCCTGCTTTATCTGAATAATTCATTCATTTATGGAATGACCTATGGAATGTCCTCCCTCTAGAGCAGCCTTTGTCAAATTAGCTGGGGCTAATGGGAGTTATAGCCCCAAACATCTGGAGGATACCAGCTTGGAGGATACCAGCCCTAGGAGCACGACTGGTGCTAAAGCGCTGTTGTCATTTTGGCGTCAGGTGAAACTTTAATATTTCCCCAGCCTCTTTTTTAGGAGTGGGAAGTCAAAAGTTCCATCACTTCTGCAACTGAAGAGACTGTAGCACCATGGCCATTTCCCCCCAACAAGCTCCATTTATATATGTTTTTATAAATAGTGCTGCATTGTTTTTATTCCACTGTAACCCACCCTTCACATGATGAAGGGTGGATTAGATGTTCTCTTATACTGTAAATGAATGAATGAATAGCTCAATATAGTGAGGCAGGCACTAGTATCTCATGGATCTTGCCTCTTGCCTGTAGGAAATATTTCTTAATTTGAACCAAGGAATTATTAGCTGGTGGCACTGTACAACAATCACTACTCAAGCACCAAATAAGCCCTATGAAAAGTAAAGCCTGCTCACCCAGCAGTGCTGTGCAGAGCTCTGTATCCACACGTCCATCCTCAGTCAAGGCTCCAAACACCAACCCATCAGCCCCATGTTGCTTGGCAAGTCGGATGTCTGCCTTCATCACCTCCACTTCTCGGTCAGAATAGAGGAAATCCCCCCCACGGGGGCGGATCATCACAAATACAGGCACCCTTGTACACTGCTTCACCACTTGCAAAAGGCCTGCAGACAAACATGTTTGGGACATGGTGCCAGTTATGTACTGGATTGTTCTATGAGATGGACAAGAAGTGAAACCTAGAACATGGTACGGAGGAACTTAGGAACATAGCAAGATGCCTTATACAAAGGGAGAACACTGAGCCATCTAGGTCAGTTCTGCCTATGTCTGGAGTAGCCAACAAGATGCCTTCCAGATGTTGGTGAACTACAACTCCAATCAACTGACCACTGACCGTTTAGGCTGAGGCGAGTTGGAGTCCAACAACACCTGGAAAGCCACACGTTCCCCATCCCAGAGCTAGACCATCAGCACTGGGTCTAAGAGAAGCAAAGGAGAAGAAAACAGGGCAGATGTCAAACCCTTTTTGCAGAATTTGGGAGAAGGGGCTGCTGAAGAAAGGAAGGTGAAATAGGGTGATTAAATAACAGCCTGTCTTGCAAAAAGACCAGGAGGTGCTGATGACACAGAAAAACACAAAAAGAGCAAGCAGAACAGGTATTTTCTTTCTGTTCCAGGAGCAGAGGGCCTAGAGGGCAGAGGTCCAAACATTTCTCCACATTGCTTGGCTGCTCAGTACTGCTACATCTTGCAGGGAAATGGTGGATTAGATCTTGGCTTGTATGTGCCTACTCACCTATAGTAGGTGTTGTTCCTCCTTCCATGAGGTTGGCACACAGTTCAAGGCGGCCAGCACCTGCAACAGGGTCACACATTAAACCTCTGAATATAAGTGGTTTGCAAGATTTTAACAGAGATCTACATTATGAAGAAACCATGTGGGCCTTGCTATAATACAACAAGGGAAGTTCGCCCAGCTCCGTCATTATATGTCTTTAGCTGCTAGGCAAAAACCTTCCTCTATAAGCAGGCCTTTGGCCTTTAACTATCTGCAGCCATTTAGAAGTGGATGGGATTTTTTTTTAAGTATTCCCTCCCTCCTCCCCTTGGTTTTAATGTATCTATGTTGGGTGTGTTAAGGTATGGGGGTGCTGTTTGTTTGTAAGTAGCAAATAACAAATTTAAGTAATAAATAAAATAAACCAGTGGTTAGGAGTGCTGGAAATTTTCGAGCCAAGAGTGAGATTGGTCACCTGTATTTAGCTTATCCACATAGACTTCAACCCCTACTCAGGCAGTAACTAAGAAAATCAATTAATAGGTGATTTGAGTATCTCAGCCCATGTTTTATAATGCACTGCAGCAAAACAGAGCAGGAAAACATAAGTAGTTAAGGCAGCTGAAGACAAGGCAAGTTGACATTTATTCATTTAAATTTGCAGTTTGCCCTACTCTCAAAGGCTAGAGTAATTGGGTTGCAGGCAATTAAAATATATAAATGCATATCCTGAATCTATGTGTCCCTAACCTAGATCAGAACTTTGGAAGTCTTTACTTATTGACCAGTTTATAACATTTAATATCCTACCTTTCAAGCCTAAAAGGGTTCATAAAACAGTTTCACACTGCTTGGGGAAGTAAGTGTGCCTCTCTTTTCAATACATATAGCATGTGTACCCAGAGGTGTCCTGGCCTAGAAAGACCCCTCAATGATCCTTAAGTATTTTCATCTTCCATCTTTTTTATGGGATTACCTCCTCTCTCTGCATTCACAGCAGACTCCACAGAATCAACACATACTTCCATGAGAAAGCCATTGGCCATTCCTAGAAGAGAAACACAACCAGAGGTTATGGGGCAATCAGGCTCTGTCTCAGAGAAAAGTGACAGACAGTGATTGAGAGGCGATTCCTTCCACCTCAAGCTCCAGCGCTTGTTTTGTCTTTTAACTGGCTTCTTTCATCTTGCTCACCCAAGCACATCCAGCTCTCAGAAATAGAAGCTTCATAGATTCCCCATCACCAGTAACCTTACAAAGCCTTAACCTGTCAGCAGCTGCTTTAAAGGGTACACACAAGAAGAACAGAAAACTTGTATCACCATGCGAATTTAAAGAAGAAATCAAGCTTGATTTGTATCAGCTCAAAACAGGTACAGAAAAAACACATGGGAAGTTGAACGCTACTTTTGCTGTAACTCCTGATCCCCTTGCCTTCTTGCTCTCCCTGGATCTTGTTCTCTGTGTTGCATTGTCTGAACAGATCTGTCTATCTGTCTATGTATTTATATGTTTGTTTATTTATTTATTACCAAATAAGTCACTTTTCAGGCGTACGACAAGGCTGTATTTTGTCTCCCTGCTTATTTAATTTATACGCAGAATACATCATGCGAAAGGCTGGGCTGGATGAATCCCAAGCTGGAATTAAGATTGCCGGAAGAAATATCAACAACCTCAGATATGCAGATGACACAACCTTGATGGCAGAAAGTGAGGAGGAATTAAAGAACCTTTTAATGAGGGTGAAAGAGGAGAGCGCAAAATATGGTCTGAGGCTCAACATCAAAAAAACGAAGATCATGGCCACTGGTCCCATCACCTCCTGGCAAATAGAAGGGGAAGAAATGGAGGCAGTGAGAGATTTTACTTTCTTGGGCTCCATGATCACTGCAGATGGTGACAGCAGCCACGAAATTAAAAGACGCCTGCTTCTTGGGAGAAGGGCAATGACAGGCCTAGACAGCATCTTGAGAAGTAGAGACGTCACCTTGCCAACAAAGGTCCGTATAGTTAAAGCCATGGTTTTCCCAGTAGTGATGTATGGAAGTGAGAGCTGGACCATAAAGAAGGCTGATCGCCGAAGAATTGATGCTTTTGAATTATGGTGCTGGAGAAGACTCTTGAGAGTCCCATGGACTGCAAGAAGATCAAACGCATCCATTCTTAATGAAATCAGCCCTGAGTGCTCACTGGAAGGACAGATCGTGAAGCTGAGGCTCCAGTACTTTGGCCACCTCATGAGAAGAGAAGACTCCCTGGAGAAGACACTGATGTTGGGAAAAATGGAGGGCACAAGGAGAAGGGGGCGACAGAGGATGAGATGGTTGGATAGTGTTCTCGAAGCCACAAACATGAGTCTGACCAAACTGCGGGAGGTAGTGGAGGACAGAGGTGCTTGGCGTGCTCTGGTCCATGGGGTCACGAAGAGTCGGACACGACTAAACGACTAAACAACAACAACAAAGTCACTTTTCAGCCTGGTCTCCCAGAGTAGTATACAAAATTAAATAATAAACAAAGAATACCAAATAATTAACAAAAAAGCAACTGTGAAAGTGGCACATACAAAAATCAGTAGACTAAAAACCTGAAAATTCTAAAATATTTTAAAAGACCTGTGCAATTAAAAAATGTTTATCTGGCACCAAAAAAAAATCAGCACTAGGTGAACCTTCCAATGGAGAGAATTATAAACATCCGCTATCCCAACTCTTCATCAGCTTCATTACTTACAGGGGCACAGGAGAAATTAATACACTGGCAAGTTTATTCAGTAGGTGGTCCTTAATGTAACTGCATCATTAAAAGAGACTCTTGAACTGATTTCTGCAGATTAGCACAAATCTAAAGTGGAATAAGGGTTTGAAAGGGGGGGGCTCCAATTTGGAGGATTCAAGGATGGGTCACAGCTCAGCAGTAGTGCCTTGTATTCAGAAGGCCGCAGGTTCAATTCCCAGTAAGTCCAAGTAGGGCTAGGTTGTTCCATTTGAAACCCTGGAGAACTGCTGTCAAGACAGTGCAAACAATACTGAACTAGATGGCTCTATGGTCTGACTCACTTTAAAGTAGCGTTCTACATTCCGAATAAAGTCTGTGCTAGTGATCCAGATTTTTCCTCCTTTCAGAATACTAAACTGAGTAGGGCTGACTTCCCTTCCACCTTTCTCCAGATATTTCAGAGGATTCAGGTTCTCCAGCAGGAAGATGAAGTTGAGATGTGTGGGAACAGCTGACAGCAAGGCCAGCCTGTAACCTGCAGAGTCTCCCTTAGGCAAATGCAGAACTAAACTCCAACAACAGATGGAACTTTGGCCAGTAACATAGTGCATTAAATGTGCATTCTGTAGTTGACCTCCTTTTGTAATGTTTTGTTTTGAAATCTTTTAAGGTAATGTTTTAGTTTCCTATTAACTATGTCGCTTTGAAGGTACACTTTATATTTGACTTTATTCCGTAATGTTTTATTCAGGATTGCTTTAATTGATGCTTCAATGTAGCTTGTAAAGCACTTTGACTCCCCCCCCCTAAAAATATAGAAAATAAATAAGCAAGCAAGCCCCACTGAGTGCAGGCAAGATTGCAGTCCTCAGGCCTACAGCTGCAACCCTGCAGACGCTCACCTGAGAATAAGGACCCCTTTGGGCTCAATGGCGTTTTACGCCTTAAACACATAAAGGCCTGATCTGTAAAAATGCCAATAAAATCTATCCCACTTGGTTTTGCTGAATGCACATAGCGGCCGTGAGTGTGCACAGGGCACCCCCCCCCCAGAACAACAGTATTAAAATTTCTGGCTCCTCTTGCATCTGTGTAGGGGGAAAGGGAGGCCTTGAAGCCGCCCGGATTTCCGGCCCCGGCCCCGCCCTCGGGATTCCTCGGGATCCCTGGCGCTTCCTTCCGGCCGTCCCTCCGCCCACTCACCCTCACACCCTTCTGCCAGGCCCTGCTTCCGGTCCCATCTCCTCATTCCGCCTCGGGGCCGCTCCGGAGGCGCGGCGGATGTCGGCAGTTCTGCGCCAAACCACCCCTGAGCTGAGGAGGAAGCCCCGCCCACCCCTGGGGCCTCGGCTCCCGCGCGGCGGCGGCGCACACGCGAGAGGAGGCGCCGTCCTACCTGTCACGTGGCGTCGCGGTCACCGAGTGCGCGGCCGCGGCGTTTCCGGAAATAGCTCGGATTCCTTTCCGTGTCAAGAGTGAGTTGCTTCCGGGTTACAGCTTGAGGAGCGATGCTCTTGCGGGCGGCACTAAGAGGGTCCCGGCTGCTGCTGGCTCCACGAGGAACGGGATCCCCCGGCCAGGTACTCCAGGGGCGGCGCTTGGTTTCCATAGCAACGGGGACCGGGTCAAAGATGCCTCTATCGGCCGATGGTTGCAAAACGAAGCGACCCCCCCCGCGGCTCCTCGTTTCTTAGCCTTGCGAGCAGGCTGCGTACCTGCTATCACGCTCGCTAAGAGACGCTGCTGGGGAAAATGCCAGGAGTTTCCGCCTTTATGTATCCTTTGCACTGTAGGAGGTGCTAATCAATGCTACCTCATTTCCACGTGGGGAACTCTTAATTATGGGTGGATATTCAAGAAAACTACAGACTCTATTGTCTGCACCTGTCACAACCAGACACGTTAAAGGGAGCAGACTGAAAACTTGTTTCTCTAGGAGTTTCGGCGACTGCCAAAATATTTCACTTGTATACCTACAGTAAGCCCTCAACCTATGTGGGTTACATTCTGGGAATCATGCCGAAATCATAATTCACAGATAGTCAAAACACATTAGGTTCAATGGCAGTTGGGATTGCCAAAGTCTTTTTCCTTGGACGCTTGGTTTCTTTTTAATTATTTTTTTTAATTGCCAAGCGTGTATAGCTAAATGTGCACCAGTTAAATGTGTAACTTGCAGGCTTTCTCTCTCTTTATATATAACTTTAACAAGAGGTATAATGTTTCATAGGATTTTTTTTTAAAGGTTCTATACTATGAACTACTCTGGTCCCACCTAGATGAAGAGTAGTGTATACATGTTTTAAACAAATAAAATAACAGTTATGAATATAACATCACATTTTATTACATGGACACAGGCCCTGTAAAAACATGAACACTTTCCCCTCCATATGCTTTCAGCGTTTTAATAACATATGAAAACCTGCTAATGGTGGCCAGCCAAATGCTTCTGCATATTCCACAAGCAGGACACATATGAACATATTGAAAATAAAAATAAGTTTTGCTGAGCATCTCAGTGAATTCCTGTTGTCCAGTTTTTCTGTGCTTGCACTATTGATGATCTGGTCCTTTATCCTTGTCCTTGCATTTTGTAGAATAATGTCTGGCACTGAATACAACCTTTCTGATGTAGTGAACACAGGTGTGAACTCTTTACAGTAAAGAGAGTTCATTCATCTTGAGTAATTCTCTTCCATATCATGAATTGCAAATGTATGTTTAGTGGGGTGGCATAATTATAAACAGCCTCCTTACTACCTTCTCTGTCCTCAGCAATGTCAACGGTGGTGGCAGCTCCCACAGAGACGGTCACAACACTGCGTAGTGTCAGAAGTTGCTTCCCATCCCAGAGTGGTGGTACCACCTGTCCCCAATGCTGTGACCAACCGGGCTGTAGGGCGCTGGCTTCTAATATGCAGTGGGACTGTGGCCGGAGCTGTGGTGTTGGGTGGAGTCACCAGGTAAGGAAAATTAGCACCTCCTCTTCAAGCCTTTACTATATTTTATTTACCCTTGACACTATGGTTCTCCAACTGTCATAGATTGTATCTTTCTGCAACCAGCAGAGATCTTCCTAGGTGCATTGCTTCCTCTTGGTCATGCCAGTGTGTGGGCCTAAACTAACTTCTAGTATCTCTCTGCCCTTTGAATGCCTGTGTCTACCCTTATTTTATAAATGCATTGTAGATAAACAATGCAGGCCGTAAAAGAAAGGTGGGATTAAAGGGTAACAAAGAAATATGTTTTGTACTTACTGTCATAACAACCTTTTGAGGTGTGGTAGTTAATTTAGACTATTTCAGAATTTAAAAGGTGTGATTACATATATATTTGCATTGAATTGATGACTGGTATGTTTTGTGTGTAGTCAGACTTTGCATCTGCATTGCCCCCAGTGTCTAAATTTTCCCATTGTGTCTTCATTCTGCTTTTCTAGATAGATGGATACACATGCACACACCATTATATCCCACATTGATAGCACCTTCCCTCAGTGGTATGTCATTGCTGTTCTTTCCTTTTCAGGCTGACAGAGTCTGGGCTTTCAATGGTTGACTGGCATCTCGTGCGGGAGATGAAGCCTCCTCGGACACAGCAGGAGTGGGAAGCAGAATTCCAAAACTACCAGCAATTCCCAGAATTTAAAATGTAGGCATGGGTTGAGCTAAAGTTCCTAGAGACTAAATTTAAATTGGTGGTGGTGGGGGAAGACTAGTCTACTATCTCAGCAAAAGGGAAACGAGAAAAAAAGAGTATATTGAATGCTACTTCATGATAGAACTTGTCAAGGAAAGAGGGGAATGGGCAACTACACCTTCCTGCAGGGTTTGTTGTTGTTTTATAAACCTTCTCTCTGAATCTTAACAGCCTGAACCACAACATGACGCTGACAGAGTTCAAATTCATCTGGTACATGGAGTATTCACACCGAATGTGGGGACGGCTTGTTGGACTGGCTTACATCCTTCCAGCAGCTTACTTCTGGAGGAAGGGTTACCTCAACCGGTCCCTGAAGGGTCGTGTCGTTGCCCTCTGTGGACTTGTCTGCTTCCAGGTGGGAAAGATCACTGGGACCTTGAAATTGTTAAATGAATCATTAAATTACTCTGCCCAAGATAACTGAGATAGAACATGAAAGGCATTGATCCTTTGCACGCTCCAGGAACTGATTTGTATGTGATCTTAGGTCTCTGGTGCACAGAAGCCCAGCAGAAGCTTCAGATCATGGTGCTTGGAGTGTTGTTAGATCTTAGTTTCTTAGAAGAGAATGTACATGATATTGGCAGGAGTAAAAGTGGTCTTAGTTTCATGCCTCTACGGTACTTTTTCTTTGTTTTGGCAGGGCCTATTGGGCTGGTATATGGTAAAAAGTGGATTAGAGGAAAAGCCAGACTCTCATGATATCCCACGGGTCAGTCAGTACCGTCTAGCCGCACACCTGGGCTCTGCACTTGTTCTTTACTGCTACAGCCTGTGGACTGGACTCTCATTACTGCTGCCGCAGCACAAGGTAAGCAAAAAGTGAGGCAGACCGGGGGCATGTATTGAGTCCCAGTTGGGCCAAGAAAGCCTGTACACCAATTGCACCTTTGGAGGGAGGCACACTGCCACTGTGCAGACCAAACTGCCACTGTATCCTATATGTGCTCAGCCTAGAAGAGGAGAATTACAAATCTTGGGAAATGTCAAAGAGATAACGTTCCTGGAAACACCACCAAAGCTTACCAATCAAGAACTCTGTTAGCACTGACACTCCCATGCATAGAGGGAACCAATGAACTTGCAGTGGGAGGCACACACTCCTGCATCACATGCAAAACTAGCGCCTGTTGCCAATTCTCAGGCAACCCTTCAAATCCCTTTATGGTGATCACAGCCACTGCTTCGGAGCATCACACGAAAAGGGAAGAAAGGAGAGCCCACACAACACTGCACCCTCATAGTTCACTTGTAGGATGACCTCTTAAGAGGGTAGTTATTTAAGAACGCATAGCAAGAGAAATGCAGACTGAGAAGAATTCAGCCTGGGATGAGCTATTCCGTTTCTTGCAGTGCAGTCTGCCACAGCTTCCCCAGTTCTAGCAAGCCGCATCCCTGCCACAGAAGATATTGCCATGCACTTTTTGTTGGGATACTGCCAGGGAGATAAAGTCCATCTGAGCCCCCAAGCTCGGTGCCGGACGATCCATCGACCTCCCTTAGTCACGCAGTATCTAGCAATTATAGCGACACGAAGCCTCAAGAAAAGATAGCCACATTCTTGGACTTGTGCACACTCTATCAGCAGAATTCACACAACAGAAGTTGCACAGCATGAGAGCAGAACAAGCATATTTACAGTTTATTAGGCGTTGGTCAGAACAAAGAAGGCATGACCGTCTGCTCCGACTGCTCAGGCAAAACAGCCAGAAAACGAAAGGAACATACAAACATAAACATCCTGTGAGACAGGAAACTACGCAGGCTGTTATACAAACATCCTGCTCCCTTTTAAGGTGGAACAGAAATATCCTAACATCCTCCCCCTTTCCGTGTAACCTGTAGTACCTGTGGTTCAACCCAATTGCAACCTTTGTGCGTAAACCTTCAGTTGTTCTCTGTTAACAACCTTAGACAACAGATCAGCAGGAATTTCATTTCCTGGCATGTAGGACACCTGAATGAGTCCTTTCTGAATACACTCTCTTGCACGATGTAGCTTAATCTGCAAGTACTTGGTCCTTTGCTTGCAACTCTCCGAGTTCAGCAAAGCCAAACAAGATCTATTGTCTTGATACACTTGTATAGGACATTTCACAGAAACCCCAATGTCCTTAAACAGTTGCATTAACCATTCACAATCCATGAGTGAAAATGACAGAGCATTGAGTTCTGCTTCACAGGAACTTAGGCTAACTGTTGTCTGCTTTTTGCACAACCAGTCAAACAGGCAGTGGTTGTACATGTAGCATACTCCAGAAGTGCTTGTACCATCCGTGGTGTCACTTCCAAAACTTGCATCTGCAAAGATTTCAAGACCTCCAGTCTTCTGACTGGTGAACCTCAGCCTGTAGTGCATAGTCCCTTTCAAATACCGGGCTATGCGCTTCAGAGCTTTCCAATCCTGAACAGTAGGATTGTTAGCATGTCTGCTAAGCAGGTTAGTGCTTACAGCAATGTCAGGTCTCGAACATCTAGCAATGAAATTCAACTTGCCTAGAATGCATCTGTACAGCGTTGTGTCAGAAAACGCTTCAGCAGTACTATCTACCTGGTAACCTGTCACCATCGGTGTGTCTGCTGGGTTTGCATCAACCAAATTCAACCTGGTTAACACATCAGCAATTTTCTGTGTTTGGTGTACCAGAAAATTACCTGCTTGGTCCCTCTCCACCTGCAGAGAAAGATAGTTGGATACCTCACCAAGATCCTTCATGTCAAAGTGCTCCTTCAGCTGAGCTAGGGTGCTTTGGTAAAAAGCCTGATTCTTCCAAAACATCAGAAGATCATCAACAAAACATAAACAATACATTTTGTTTTGCCCCTCCTCCTTGACAAACACACACGGATCAGCTTTGCCCTGGTGAAAACCTAGAGAAAGCAACGTTTCAGTGAGTTTTGTGTTCCAACACCTGGCACTCTGCTTGAGACCATATAAGGATTTCCGCAGTTTACAGACCATTCCCTTCTGTATCTGCATTCCATCAGGTGGAAGCATGTACAGCTCCTCCCCCAAAATCCCGTACAAAAAAGCTGTATTAATGTCATGATGGGAAACATGCAGTTTCTCCTCCGCAGCGATCTTGAGCATCAGCCGAATGCTCTCATATTTGACCGTGGGTGAGTAGGTCTCGTGGTAATCCTGCCCTGGTACCTGTGAAAAACCTCTGGCAACCAATCTGGCTTTGTGTCTGACAACCTTGCCATTCTGGTCTGTCTTGGCCTTGAAGACCCATTTGCTGCCAACCAGTCTCATTCCTGGGACTACCGGTACCAGTTCCCAAGTCTGGTTCCTGTTTAAGGAATCAACTTCAGCCTTCATGGCATTAAGCCAAGGCTCAGCATCTTTAGAGGTTAACTCCTGGACCTCTTTGAAGCTTGAAGGTTCCCACACCTTCTCTGAGCTACTAAGAACAGCAGTTGCCATCTTAGCAAACTCATCAGCAAATCTCTTTGGAGGTTTGCCTTTGGTCGCCCTTTCAGACCTGCGAACCAGACGCAAGTCTTCTGGACTCATCTCCTCCTTCTTAGGAGAAAAGCGACCAATGGTGAACAGTGGTTCTTCCAGTTCATTGTCAGACTCATCAGATGGTCTGACTGAGGCCTTTGCGCTCTTGTAGTCTGCTGTGTCATCACTGTCACTGACAGCAGCAGCAGCGCCGCCCACTGAACTGGAATCCGAACTCTGATCATCATCATCATCATCATCATCATCATCCTCAGTTTCCTCAGCTTTCTCAGCATGATCTGCTTTCTTCACATCACCTTCATCCTCCTCTGGGTAACTCTGGAAAATTCCCACATTTTCCCCCCACTTAGGATTGTACTCAACACTCCTTGTGAACTTTATGGATTTAGAGTTAGTCATCCATACCCTGTATGCACCTTTTTCGTACCCCATGAACAAACCATGTGCCCCACGCTTCCCAAGCTTGTTGCTTTGTGGGGTGTGTACCCACATGTCAGAACCAAAGATTCTCAAGTGCTTGGTGTTAGGTTTCTTACCAAACATCTTCTCATAGGGAGTGCAGCCAATAGGTGATGACAGTCTCCTGTTAAAAGTATAAACAAAATTTGCCAAAGCCTCCCCCCAAAACTTCTCAGGGAGATTGGCATCATGCAACAAGGTTTTTATGCCTTGCAGCAACGTTTGATTTGCTCTCTCCGCAAGCTCATTCATCCATGGCGACCTAGGCGTTGACAAGTCATGCTGGATTCCCTTCTCAGTCAGGAAAGCTTCAAACTGCTGAGAAGTGAACTCCCCGCCTCGATCAGTAAACAGACAACCAATACGTTTACCGTGAGCATTCTCCAACCAAGCACAGAATGCCTTGAACCTAGGAAATGCTTGCGATTTCTGCTCGAGCATAAACACATGAATGTACCTGGAAAAAGAATCAATTAGAACCATGAAGTACCTTGCTCTACCCAAAGAGGGCGCTAGAGGACCTACCAGGTCTGCGTGAACTAGCTGGTAGGGTTTGGAAGCCTGCCTGCTAGACTCCTTGCCTTTTGGAGCAACCTTCACCTTGTTCTCTGCACAAGATACACATTTCATGTGAAATTTACAAGGTTTGATGTTCAAACCTTCAACCAACTCAGGCATCTTGGCTAGCGCTTGCCAAGAGAGGTGACAAAATCTTCGATGTGCATCATGAATGCATCCTGCATGAAGAACCTTGTTAGTTTGTGCAACACAACAAGTATCAGCATTAGATATAACAGCATTGTCATCATAAGCTAGACTGAACAAACCATCCATCAACTTTGCATGCAAAATGTCCTCTTTGCCTTTTCTGATGACACAGACAGTCCTCTTGAAGGAAACCTCAAAACCACGCCCAGTCAGCTGTGGTACACTAATCAAATTGTCCGCAGCTCCTGGAACAAAAAGTACATCTTTAATGGTAGTATGCAAACTTTCAAGTTTCACAGTCCCAACTCCTGTAGCTTGCAAAGTCCTTCCATCAGCCAGCTGGACCTCTCCATCTTGAGGTGTGAAGGAGATAAACAGATGGCGGTCTTTGGTGAGATGGTGCGAGCACCCAGAGTCAATAACAAACCTGGCCTTGGCCTTGTTTCCCACCGACGTGGGCTTTTGCAGCTTGCCTTTAGCCTTTGGTGAAGCTGTGCCAGCAAACATTGCCTTGTTTTCCACTGGCGAGGGCTTTTGCAACTTGCCCCCCTGCTCCTGGCCATCAGACGTGCCTTTAGCCTTTGGTGAAGCTGTGCCAGCAAACATAGCCTTGTTTTCCACTGGCGAGGGCTTTTGCAACTTGCCCCCCTGCTCCTGGCCATCAGACGTGCCTTTAGCCTTTGGTGGAGCTGTGCCAGCAAACATAGCCTTGTTTTCCACTGGCGAGGGCTTTTGCAACTTGCCCCCCTGCTCCTGGCCATCAGACGTGCCTTTAGCCTTTGGTGGAGCTGTGCCAGCAAACATAGCCTTGTTTTCCACTGGCGTGGGCTTTTGCAACTTGCCCCCCCGCTCCTGGCCACCTGCAAGCATCTTGCTCTGTTTACATCTGGTCTTCCGGCCTCTGCAAAGGCTCTGACCTTGGTTCTCACGAGAAACAGAGCTCTCAGCTGCCGACTCCTTGGCTCCCCCTGGAGGCTGGAATGCTGCCTGGGATGACGTTATAGTCTGCTCCCCCTGCAGCTTGCAACCGGTGCCCTCAGCATCCCTGCATTCACTAGCATTCTGGGAAACAGCCAGGACCTCCGATGCATTCAAACACTGGGCTGGGATTATTGGCTGGTGGGCCTTTTTCAAAGCATCCCACATGTCACGTGCCGTGAGATTTCCAGCAAGCGTCTTTATTTCCTCCAGAGAGACGGATAAAACTATAATATCCACGGCCTTCAAATTCTGGCCCTGCCATTTCTCTGTCCGAGGAACTGGAGTGGCTTGAGAGACAGTATGCCAGACTCCAAACTGACGCAGCAAACTCTCACACCATTTTGCCCAGGTCTGATAGTTGTGCCGATTTAACTTTGGGCACTCAGTGGCCTCTGAAGCTTGGAAAAACTCCATTCCAGCTTTTTACGTGAGCCGTTATGCCTCCAAAGACTTCTTATCTCGGCAGCTCATAAATCACGATGCCTCTGGCTCGGCTCCCAGGCCAATTAGTCTTTGCCGGACATCAAAGACTTCTTCCGCGGCAAACAGAAAAGCCCCTGCTTTCACTTTCCCAGCACATACCTTTCAGCAGTCTGTCGCTGTCTTACTCTTCTGCAAGTGCCGTGAATCTGGGCCCATAACCTGTTGTTGGGATACTGCCAGGGAGATAAAGTCCATCTGAGCCCCCAAGCTCGGTGCCGGACGATCCATCGACCTCCCTTAGTCACGCAGTATCTAGCAATTATAGCGACACGAAGCCTCAAGAAAAGATAGCCACATTCTTGGACTTGTGCACACTCTATCAGCAGAATTCACACAACAGAAGTTGCACAGCATGAGAGCAGAACAAGCATATTTACAGTTTATTAGGCGTTGGTCAGAACAAAGAAGGCATGACCGTCTGCTCCGACTGCTCAGGCAAAACAGCCAGAAAACGAAAGGAACATACAAACATAAACATCCTGTGAGACAGGAAACTACGCAGGCTGTTATACAAACATCCTGCTCCCTTTTAAGGTGGAACGGAAATATCCTAACACTTTTGCCCTACATATCCAGGCAGTAGATGTTTCTGGGGCCTGTGAATCTGGTCTTGGGTATGGTGACTTGACAGTAGGATTAAATCAAGCATGCAGATGCTATCTGACTGCTTCCAAGAATGCCTAGTAATTTCTATAAAATTTGGTAGATTTGGATTCATAGATATACCGGTAATTGGATGTAAGCCAAGTCCACTAAGGACCGTGTGGCATAACAGCTGAGTAAGAAGAGCAGAAGTCCTTGCTGCCTTAGCCACTGAGAGTGAAATAAATACATTCCTTTTTGGTCAGGAGTCTTATTGGAAATGTGTGTATATGCTGAGCCTATGGAACACTAGTTTCCTTTGCACATACTCCCTTTAGAATATATAAATAGGCCATTGCATATTCTTGTGATCCTCCTCCTGTTTTGACAGTTACCAGAAACCCGTCAACTCCTGCGCCTTAGAAGGTTTGCTCATGGAACATCAGGCCTGATCTTTCTCACTGCCCTCTCAGGTAAAAGTCCCTGTCACTTTTGCACCAATCTCTTTCTTTTGAGAAGCAATAGACAGCATGGTCATGGATGTGTGTGTCTTGCTTCATTTCCCATTGGGAGGGTCTAGACTTTTTCAATACCAAGTTACTGAAATGCTTCCTCTTCATGATGGTTAGACAACATCACTGGGAACTATGTTGTGGCCTTGAGGGAAGGACCTAAAACTCTCACAGTGATGGTTTTTAGGTGGCTTGTTCTATTACATTCATACTTCCAGGTGTGACAGACTCTCTTCTCTGGAACTCTAGGGGCATTTGTGGCAGGACTGGATGCTGGTCTTGTATACAATTCATTTCCCAAGATGGGGGAACGCTGGATCCCTGATGATCTTCTTGCCTTTTCCCCAAAGTTGAAGAACATATTTGAGAATCCCACAACCGTGCAGTTTGATCACAGGATTCTGGTATGTTTCTTCCTCTTTATGCTCTTAGATAACGCCTCTTTTTTAATTGGTTTGCTGTTCTTGGGTTTGTGTTCATTCCAGGTGGCAGTGTAACTGGGAGTGTGGGAATGCAGGCCCCTTAACTCAGAGTAGAGCACTTGTTTGTATGCCTAAAGTACTGGTTTCCATCTCCACTGTCTCTAATTAAAGGGTGCAAGTTACAAAAAGGTGGGGGGTTAGTCTAAACATTAAGGAGAACATTATGATGACATGAGTTGTTTGAAAGAGGAGCAGACTGCCTTAGAAGTGATGGACTCTTTTTCAGAGGCTGGAGGGTCAGGGATGCTGTAGTAGTGAGGTTTCTGCATTGCCTTTCGACTAGATGACTTTTTAAGATCCCTTCCAACTCCACTTCTAAGCCCTTTGTTGTCATTGCAAAGCTTCTCTGGTTCCCTCACTGGATATTTACTCTTTTCCCTTTAGGGAGTTTCCTCTGTCGCAGCCATTACAGGTCTGTACCTGTTTTCCAGGAAGATTCCTCTCCCACGGAGGACAAGGATGGCAGTTGCTTCCTTACTGGCTGTGGCATACCTCCAGGTATTAACTATGCCCTTTAAAACACCCTTTTAATTGTCACTTAGTAGTGTCCTCTGATGGAATGGCAAGTTTCCCCTTCCTTCCAGGTAGGTCCCTGCCTTCTTGTCACTGATAATGCTATCTTGGTTGCTGGTCTCAGGCATTTAAAAACAAATTGGTGGGGACCAATTTTTATTTATTTATTTGGCTTTGAAGAACAAAGGGGGGAAATAGAGCTGCAGTCATGCTCTTCTGTGGAAATATTGCACAGTGCTATGGTCACTGCCCTTCTCTGCCTTTGGGTTTAAACCGAGAAGGCCAAGTTGGGAACATCAGTGCAGTTTCATTAGCATTATATCATGAAGCACTATGACAGCTACCTCATCCTGTAGCAGGCTATTTACAGTGGGAGAGAGACAGAACATATAAAAATCCCCATACCAATTGCTTATGAAGCTTCTTGTGTACAATTCTGTGCTATAAGAATACGATGCAGATGTATTTGCACATACTTCTACATTTCAGGTATACTGGTAAGCAAACTTTGCTTACGTCTGAAACTTCATTTTATTCTTGCTCCTCTGCAGGTTACCCTAGGCATCAGCACACTTCTCCTGTATGTCCCAACTCCTTTAGCAGCCACTCATCAATCAGGTTCCTTGGTATTGCTCAGTGTGGCGTTGTGGCTGATGCATGAACTGAAGCGGATCCCAAAATAACGCTGCTTCCCTATTTAGCCAGCCTCTTTGCTAGTGCTGAAGGTTCACGGTTGCTGTTGCTGCCTTTGCCCCACGTGTTGTATGCTCCTCTTCCTGAAAGCCTTAATTTGAACAGAAGGCAAGGCTGAGCAGCACCTTGACGTCAGGAGTTGAAGTGCTTTGTTGCAAAACTTGGTGAACATGAATCACCATCCTTTGCTTAAGGTGTGAGGTTGGTAAGGCAGGCTCTGGCAAGAATGATGGTCGTTTGAGGTGTGTCTTGCTTCCTGCTGAGCTGTCTGTATGAGGCTACAGCCATGAGCCTTTTACATTCTGTGTAGGCTGGATATAGAGAATGCATTATGGGGTGAGTGGGCCTAGAAATTTGGATGAACAGCAAATGAAGGCATTTCAAAACTGTATTATAAGGGTGATGGGTGGCATAGTTTGTGGATTTTCTTTAGCAGAATGGGGTTTGAGTGCAATTTTTTGAGTGCAATTTTTTGCATTAGAATATTGAAATGTGCACTGTAATTTAACCATGCAGAAGACCCACAGTCCTTTCCTTATTTAATAAAAAAAGTTTCTCAATATTTCTCAGTATCTCAGTATTTTAAAACTGACTGTTCTTACAATGTCCCTATTCAATGTACCTTCATAAGAAACTCTGCTGCAGCAAACCAAATGCCCCATCAAGTCCATCATCTTGTTCTCAGTGGCCAACCAGATGCCTGTGCAGCTTTCAAGCAGGCACATGAGTGGGTTGATTTGGAACACGTTTCATTAACATCAATATCCACAAAGGATTTTTTCTGGGGAGGGTAGGGGGAGAGTAAATGCTGCAAATGACTAAATAAACATAACTAGCAGCAGAGAACATATCTAACAATTCTGGTGGATCAGGTGACTTCCTAGACTTGGGTAGACCCCTGAGAAACTTGTATTACACATTTATCCCTTTCCTTCTCAGTGGGTTGACCTGCTACAATGGGTAGATGGCTTTTCACTCATTGCTGAAGCCCTTAATTCTTTCCTGGGCAGTGCTGCTACACTCAACTTCACAGTCTCCCACTTTGCTTCATTTCCCTAAAAAGCCCTATCATGTACCCTACAATTCAAAGTTGTACTACACTACTGCAGTTCCCTACCGCTGCCTCTCGGCAAAATGAGCCTAACATGAAATCAGCCCCAGCCCAGCCTGCTTCAATATTGGTATAATTATGGCAGGTTGGCAGCAGAGTATCTTTTAAAGTGTTTGCAGATGGGGGGGGGGTTGCTATGAAATGTGACTTTGAAAGATGATGGACTACTTACTGTCTTTGCTGCTACATTTTTCTTTTATACATTACTTGCCAGTATTGGATACCTGAATTGTTTTCAGTGGGGTAGCATTCACTTCACCAGCAGTGAAGACCGGCATAAAAGGCTTTAAACCAAACCCAAGAGCGGAGACACAGGTGTTTCAGTCAAGTATTAAATTGGCTAGATCTAGTTTCCTTAATGTCATCCATT
The DNA here is from genome assembly GCF_027172205.1 of Podarcis raffonei. Lineage (NCBI taxonomy): Eukaryota > Metazoa > Chordata > Lepidosauria > Squamata > Lacertidae > Podarcis > Podarcis raffonei. The sequence continues at coordinate 60,460,756 of NC_070606.1, read as the reverse complement.
GCTTCATTCATTAGCTAGAAACCAATGAATGCGCTTAGTGAGAGCCCGGATACTGAGAGGGGATGGGTGTCAGAAGGAGAAGGAACTGATACTGGTTTCTATGTATTAGTTATGTTGCAGTAATGCAACATTTTTATACATAACATCATATTCGTAAAATTTTCTGATCAGCTTGTTTTCTGTACGCCACTTAGAGGAATTTTTTGTATATTTTAAGTGTTATAGAAATGGCCTAAAATGGATAGAAACCCTGAAAGGTTGGAGGGGTAAGTCTTCTCACAAAATAAAGGTGGAGATTGGTGCCTGCACATTTTTGCTCATATCTGGGTCTACAACTTCTATAACCTTTCTGTAGAGCGGGGGGAGGGGGAGGGGGAGAGTAGAAACCTGTAAATCTGGTGATCATGGCTCATTAAAGGGAGCAACTACCCCAACCCCTGCGGACGCCTATACGATGCCCTTGCCTGCAACGACTCGAGTAAGATTCGACCTGTCTTCTCCGCTCCTCGCAATACACCCTCCGAGGCAGCAGGGGGCGGTACGAAACAGCTCCATTCGGAACCGAGGCTCCAAAATACGGGGTGGCGAAGGGGGGGAAACACCGGGAGGGCGCACGGAGTTCTGATTGGTTGCGGACCGGGCCAGAAGCGAAGGAAGCGACCGGCGGAGAGGCGGAGACTCACTCTTCTTGCGGTCTCGGCGGCGGCGGCTTCTTGTCCTTCATCCCGTCGGTCGCTCCCAACCTGCCTCGCTATGACGGCGCACAGCTTCGCGCTGCCGATCATCCTCTTCTCGGTCTTCTGGGGGCTCGTGGGAATCGCCGGGCCGTGGCTCGTGCCCAAGGGGCCCAACCGCGGGTGAGGCTCCCCGCCCGCGCAGCCTCCGCCCGCCCGATCCAACGCCAGGTCTCCCGGTCATCGCCATCGCCAAATAGATCAATATATACATTGTGATCTATAATTGCGAGGGAAGGGTGATGGTGGTCCCTGCTAAAGGCTTTGAGAATATCTATATCTAGATAGATGATTGATTGATAATGTGAGAATGACCTATATATCTAAAAAGATCACTATATAGAGATATTGATATATTGGGAGATGACATGACATGACACACACACACACACACACACACACACACAGACAAAGCCTTTAGCAGGGACCAGCACCCGCTTCCCCCGCAAGTGCGACACTCGCAGGCTTTCCTTCTCCGCAGCCGCCTTTGGCCTTGGAGGCCCGATCCACGGATGCTGTGAACGGGACTCCGCATCGCTTCAGACTGCCAAGTGGGGGGGAATCACATTTATGAGTGCTACCTCGCGTTGGAAACACCAGCGACCCTGCAAATGGCAAACTAGTATAGCAGCCAAAGGGCTGGGCTAGGGTATTTTTCTCTTATGAACATGGTATATAGGAGCCGGGGTGTGGGAGCAGGGAGGAAGAGCGTTGAGGAGTGCCTGATCTGGGAATCCTTTCTCCTGTGTGACCCCCTTGACTGTTTCAGTAACAGCACAATGCTATCCATGTCTACTCAGAAGTAATTCCTAATATATTCAGTGGGGTTTACTCCCAGGTAAGTAGGGTTAGGGTTGCAGCTTTACTCAATCTTTTTTCTTTTTCATTTTTTCACTTCACAGAGTGATTATTACCATGTTGGTGACCACAGCCATTTCCTGCTATCTCTTGTGAGTATTGCGTAGGGGAAATGGGTTGTGGGTGTAGGGCTGGCTTGTACCCAGCAGGAAACCAACCACCCTCATAACTTTATCTAACTGGCTGCTTCCTGAATACTGGGAATCTAGGAAGGAATCCCAAATAGCAGCAGCTCTCCTGTATGCACCACCTTGGAGATGCTCAGGTTTCTTCATGGTTGCCAGGTCCTTATTCTACACATAGGTGCATAAACAGCCTGCCTCTCTTTCATAAAATAAGCTTTTGGGTAATCTTGGATCATGGTACACTGTCTCTTCCAATATGTCTTGGCATCATTCATGCATGAAGCTCCCAGGACCCCATATATGAACAAGGAGTGGATTTTGCATCCCAAAACAAGCCTTAGACCATCTCTGATCATACACCAAAGCACTAGACTGTTCTAGCTGCCCTAACATCCTGTCTGGCTCAGCTGTTATGCTAAGCTAGACACTCTCAGGCATAATGCACCAGGGCAGATCTTCTTGTAGTACATTTAAAGAACTAGAAGACTTTGCTCCCTATATTATATATCCCTCCTACAGGGATACTGTCCTCTGTATAAGAATAACTGTTACTTGCAAGAATGACCTAGCAGTTACTTGCAAAATATGACTTTTTGTATTTCAGCACTAGTGCAAAAGGAGTTGTGATCCAGTTTATATGTCTCCTTCCTATCTTTCCCTTGCAGCTGGCTTATAGCACTCCTGGCCCAGGCCAACCCGCTGTTTGGACCCCAGCTGAAGAATGAGACCATCTGGTATGTGCGCTTCCTGTGGGAGTGAACTGGACCACTATCAACCAATTCAACAGGTACTTGCTCTATCCAGCGCTGCCTAACCTACCTTACTAACACACAAATACATTAGATGCAACTCATTAATAGCTTGTAAGAAAAAGGAATCTATTTGCTTCCAGTTTACAAAGATTCCCTTCCTTGGTTCCTTGCCTGACTCACCTGTCAATGGCATAGCCCAGGGATGGGGAACTTATGGTTCTCTAGATGTTATTGGATTCTGACTCCTATTAGCCCAATCCAATATAGCCAGTCAGGGATCATAGTCCAGCCACATGAGAATCACAGGTCCCATCCCTGGCTTAACCAATAGAACCAGAAAGGTACCTGTAATCTGTCTCCAATAGGGTTGCCACTCTGTGGTTCTATAGGACAGGTCACTTTCTCATTGTATGCAAAAGGTAGCTATGGTAAATCTCACTGAAAGGGCAACAGGTTGATTGTTCCCAGATATCTTCTATCCTGCTGGGGTAAGGTCAATACTAAGAAATCTTTTTCTCTTTTTCCTAGGCTTCCTTCTGATGCTAGATAACAGCTCCACCCCTTGTCCTTTCCAGTACTAACTCAACGGATCTTTTGTTTGCACTCTAAATTTCCCCACAGCAGTAGGGCCAAGACCCAAACATATGAAGGGACCATTTCACTTGTTTAACCATCTCCCACCTGTTTTAATTGATGCATCTTGGTGGCATCTGCTCTTGGGTTTGATGTTGTAACTAAATGTCCCTCTCGTGGCAGTTAGGGGAAATGTTTGCATTTTGAAAGTCCTGTAACAAACGCCAAGTTTGAATAATTGCTGATGGAGCTCTGGAACACACTCTTGGGCAAGAGACAAGACACCTTCCTTACTTTTACATGGCGATGCTCACCCAATCAATCTGTTCTCTCCCTATCTTTGTCCATTAGAGGTGAAGCTGCTGCACTAGGATGCATTTGCCTAGAATTCCCCTTCCACTATTATTTATAATGTTGTGTATTTGTATTTATTGAATGTAAACTGGTATCGTGAAAATAAATTTTTTTAGTATGTGAGCTTTCTTTGTCTTCTGTTAAAGAGATCTGAAATGGGGCCCAGAAGTGCTTGAAATTCAGCCAGGGTAATACTCCAGCCTCCATCCATAGCATCTAATTGGTATTGGGCTAAAATCAAAATTGGTGTGTGTTTCCTGACAAGGAGCACTTCAGTAAACTATCCGGGTGGTGTAAGCAACTAAGCCACTGCAAATTTCCAGACTAGGATTTATGATAGTAACCCTATTGTGTTCAGGACCATACAGCAATAAAGCAAGTTATTTTCCTTAGGCCTACAATTGTAGATTGGTTCTCATTCTTGAGCACAGGTGAGAAATTATGGTTTTTACAGCTAGTAGTAATCTACACCAACCAACAAGCTTCCAGCACAACTAGCATCAAGAAACTCTGCTTACACAGTTCAGCATAATTTATTGCTACAGTAACTGGAGTTCAAGTATGAAAACAAATTCATAATTTAACTTAGCCCATAGTTGATTGAGTTTATGGGCTAGGTGTTGTTAAAACAAGTACCAGGGACAGCGTTCCACAGTTCAAGGTGGTCTTCTGTGAAACTTGGAACTGCTGGAAGCCCCAGTGCCAGGACAACAGCACTGAGACACACTGAATGATGGATAAATGTGGGATTTGAAAGGAGTGTGTGCAAAATGTATTTGTGGGGAGGAGTGTGAAGGAAGGCAGCAAATTATCTGCCTTGGTTTTTTTAAAAGGTTATTTCTTACCCTCAAGGAATCCTGTTTGCACGACTCCTTTTTTGGTCCTATCACAGACATCAACAGAAGTAGCGGGGCGGGGGGGGGGGGAGGCGTGCTTATAGTAAAGCACCAGAAAGAACCACTTTCTTTCCTTTTACGGGAGAGCTGTCCAGTTCTTGGCCACACAATGTCCTTCTCCCCCCTTCCTGAGTAAATCAAGTTTCTTTGGTCACTTTCAGCTATGCTGCCTTTTACCCACTGTCAAGGGTAACAGAGATCAGCTTCCCTTGCCTCACAGCACCTGCAGCGTGATTCTCCTCCAGTGACTGGGGATTTCAGCCACGGAGGAAAATCTAGAGTCCATTAGGGTTGAGTGGCTTGGGTTAGGGGGCAAGTCTGAGCAGACACTGTTTAGGCCCTGGGGTTGGGCTGGAGTCCTGCAGAATTCTGGACTAGCCCGCAAGAGAATCACAGCTTCTGGCCCATTAAAAGCCAATGCCAATAGGGCAGACATGGAGAGAGTTCACTGAGAGGTAGTTCTTTTGTCAGGAGGCTGCCTCCTGTGCTGGCAGCGGCACCACTTCTGCCAGCCACAGCAGGTCCAGCTGTGCCACGTGCAACTGCTTCTGGTGGATGCGGCGCAGACGGAAGAGGTAGAGTCCAATTGCAAGCATCACCACAAGAATGCACACAAAGAAAAGGTAGTGGTTATAAACAAAGGAGAGACGGAGCCAAGGGCTGCGAGGTTGGTGGATGCTCTCCTGGCGGAGATCCCTGAAAAACAAAGAAAAATCAGTCTGAAGTTGAAATGTGAAGCTGCGCTAAGCTTGAATCTCTTACAACTAGCAGACAAAGAGGCATTCCAGGTACTGCAGTAAGTATGATTCCCAAATACCTGGCTTTTCTCAGGCCTATGCCCTACAGACCATTTGTAAATAGATGAGAGGTGTCAAAAACATAGGTTTAGTTTTTTAACATTTAAGACACCATGTTGCCTACTGATAAAGGATCAACTTCCTTTTCACGCAGGCTCTGTGCTTCATTGAGAGTGCATTTGATGTCTCTCCTTTAGGTACCTCTTAAAAACATACCAGGTCTCGGCATGCCTCTGCTTTCTCCTTTTCTGTTTTTTCGGAAAAGCACCGCTGGCAGATCACTTGCTTTCTCAAGTTTAAAAAATGAAACTTCGGACTTTAAACACAGAGTACTGAACTCTTCCATGTTTCAAGCTCAATCCTATGCATGCTTTTGAGAGTAAGGCCTCCTCATGTTGAACTCTGTGAGGCTTACTCCCAAAGTTCACATATTAACACGACTGAACACTCTAATTAGGGCTAGAAAACTGGCATTTTACTCCTAGTCAAGCGCCACGGTCCAGTTCTTTACTGAAGACCTTGTTTGAAAGACTGATTCTGAAGTCACCAAAAGAACTCTACCACTCTTAAGATGAGAAAACATGCAGTGGGCAGCAATTTAGGTTACCTGAGTGGCAGGAAGCGAGTTTTATAGAGAATGGCTCCCAGTGTCCATTGTACCTCACGATCATACACCAACTGGGCTGTGCGCAGACCAGAATAATCCTTGGGGAAATGAAAGCCTTCGTGTAGGACCTGGTGCATCCATGCTGATTTGAAACACTGGTACCTGCAAGCAGAGCATAGAGACTCCATCACAAATACGCTGGGCTGAGGCTCATCAGTTGAGAAGACTGCTGGGGGGCAATCTTACCCCCACCCCTTCACCGTCCATGGAAGAAGAGTTAAGGACCAAGCACATTCTCTGTGAAAGGGAAGAATGGATTCTTACTTGACACGGTGCAGATCTGCATGTGCTGAGTATAGATGGTCTCGGAACCTCTGGGTCAGTAAGGACCAGCTCAGGCTGCAATAATCCTGGAAGGAGGCAAAAGACATGAGTGGGCACAGAAACAACACCCCCTATCCTGGCAAAGTGATCACATATTCTAGAGTCACCTGGGCAGCACGTGTGAATGTGGGCATGTGGTACAGTCCTCCCAGGCGCAGCACATCTTCGGTGCAGTAGTAGAATTCAGAGAACCCATAGAATTCGCTGTTAACAAAGTCAATTGGTGCCTGATAGGTGTTGCGCAGAGACACCGTGGTTCTGTTGTCTCCCGCCAGCAGGAGGTGCACTTGCTTCGCGCACGACTGCCAGTCCCCCTGGCCCTTGATGTGCAGGGTCTGGCCGCCATGCTGCACAACATCCTCCAGTCCCACAGGCAGGCAGGGGTCCAAGACGGGCACCCCAGCATTTGCGCCGAGCTGCTCACCCTGCAACCTGCAACGAGAGCCTAAGCTTCAGGGCTGGGAAAACACAGACATCCCCAGCGGCAAGTTATGATCGGTGAGTTCTTCTGTGCCACCCCGAAACAGGCTAAAGGTATGCATGCGGACCATCAAAAACTTCTCCCATTGATCTCATCACTCAGGGAGCCTGCCTCCTACAAATAAACACACACCCTCTCCCAGGCTGCCACTCCTTGAACTTCTGGGGGCAGTGGAATCCAGAGCTGCCTTTAGCCAGACCTTTTGAAACCTGGCAGCATGAGGACATCACCTGTTGCGGGTGGTGGTCTGATTCAGCAGCAGCTCTTCATAGCGCTGCCGGGCGTAGTTGCCCCCAAAGCCCAGGAAGGTGCTGACGTAGACTCGGTACACGTGCTTCGTGTGTTGCATGTCACAGCCAAGGTTGAAATCAGCAAGCAGGCTCTTGGCAGCTTCCTCCTGTCAGTAGCAGAGGGGAGGGAGAGCGGGAGTAAGAAACAGGGCCCAACCTGGACCATAGCACATATTTCCTTCCCAAGCTACACACCTCCTGCGGGGAAGAGAAGGACGTGGAAGTCGGCACCTCATAGGCGATTTGCAGAGAGGCACCTCCCATGTCCAGGATCCCAACGGTCCTCTTTCGCACCAGGGTTTCTTCCTGGCCAGCCAGGGTCACAGAAATCACTGCATCTTCCTCTACAATCCCAGAGGGAGGGAGAGAAAGAGAAAGAGAGTGTTTCCAAAGCAATGGAAAATGGAGGTGGAAGATGGCACATCCCCATACCCCTTGGGCTGAACACTAGAAATGTCTAGGGTTTGGGGGGCAGAAGTTCGGGAAGAAGTGGGGGTCAGCTCTAGTCTCTCTTGCTCACCTTCACTCCTGCTAAACTGCAGAATGGGAAGGGGCCTTAGGTCAGGTCATGCGGGAAAGCCAATCTCCATTCCTGCTGGGAATCGAGCAAACTGCTGGGGATTCCCTCCCTCAAGAGGGAACTGAGCCAAAAGAGAAAACTTCTACCTACCCATTCAACTCCACTGTCCCTTTCCCGCAGTCTCACCTTCTTCGTGGTCAAATCTTCCCAATACAAAGTTGATGCCTATCCAAGAATAGACTCCTGGGAAATTGGGGGTGGGGAAAAAAAGAGAATCAAGAGCAGTGTTGGGTTCTTTGAAGGTACAGGACTTTGTATGATGCATGAGTAGCACCCTGTGAAGTTTGAGGGGAGGGAACAACCCCAAGGGACAGGCACTGCCAACAGCAAGTTAAGCTGGTGTAACAGCTAGCTAAGCCCCCAGATCCTGTGCAGTGCTGCCTCACTACCTACCTTCCCCCCCTCTCCCTTCACCCTTTGCCAAACTCCCTAAGATGGAATAAGCGAGCCTTTCTGGCCCAACACCTACCTTCTTGCTTCCCAGAGATCACTTCTGCCTGAGATTCTGAGAAGAGGAAATCAAATTCCAAGGGCACATCCCTCACCAGGTCCGCCAGGATGGCCGTCTGCTGCCTGCGAAGATCCACAAGCAGACAAACTGAGCAGCTCCCATTTCTTTGTACTGAAATATAATGAGCCCCCCTCTCCACTGCTCCTTTGCTGAATGGCTTAGATGTCTAAACAGCAGACTCTACCTCATTTCAAAAACCCGTCCTTTTGTCCCCCTGTGCAAGTCACCCTTCTCACTTGGTCTCTTTCTAGCCATGAATCTGCAAACACTCACACAACTTCATAAGCAGGACTTAATTTTTAGCTCCACTTGATGTGGAGATGACCCATTGCTCACTATCAAGTTAGGGAACCCTGTGTGGGAACGTTGTGGATAGTAGGAGAGGATATATTGATTAAATATTATCCTTCCTCATTCACGTTAGTGAGCTAGTCTCCACCCCCATCGTTCAGCCCGGACACTGAGGTCCAGCGCCGAGGGTCTTCTGGCAGTTCCCTCACTGCAAGAAGTGAGGTTACAGGGAACCAGGAAGTGGTGCCCACCCTGTAGAACACCTTGACATCTGAAGGCAGCCCTGTTTAGGGAAGTTTGTAATGTTTGAAGTTTTATTCTGTTTTTAATGTTCTGTTTAATGTTTGACCAAACTGCGGGAGGCAGTGGAAGACAGAAGTGCCTGGCGTGCTCTGGTCCATGGGGTCACGAAGAGTCGGACACGACTAAATGACTAAACAACAACAATGTTCTGTTGAAAGCCACCCAGAGTGGGTGGGGAAACCCAGCCAGATAAGCGGGTAGAAATAAATTATTATTATTATTATTATTATTATTATTATTATTATTATTATTATTACTAGTAGCAGAGCACATTCCCTTGCACATTGCTGAAAGCTAGTTGATGGATTTGTTAGAATCATTTGAATTGAGCGATCCAGTCTGGCTTGTCCAGATTGGATTGTTCCTGGTAAATTTCCCCTTTAGTTCCCTCTTAAAAACAATAATGACATGACAGTCTTCTTTTAAAAGTAATGATAAAGTTTACTTACATTCAGTTCACAGTATTGTCCTGAAGGCAGGCTTTATTTTGTAGTCACAGTTATAGTTGTAGAGAAAAGAAGTCTGAGCTAGGCCTCAGACTTTCTACCTTGTGGCTTCCATCCTCTGTAAGGATGAGCCATGTGCTGCTGGCTAAGAGCCAGCAGAGGAGTCGCAAAAGAGCAGCAAAAGAGGACGATGGCTGTGTGACTGGCCCTTTTATAGGGTCTGCTAAGGTCACACCCATCCACCTGGTCACACACAGGGAGGATGCTCCAGAGCAGGTATGACAAGAAGTCCTCCCTGTTTGGAGCAACATTCCCCTGTGTGTCCACTCTAGGAAACAGGAAATGTTGTATTTGACTGCTACAGTGAAGATACACCCCACACCCTCTCCCTTTCCACTTCAGGATGCAAGTCCACCTGTAGCTCCAAGAGGCCCGGCACTTCCTGCTCCCCAGTCCCAAGCCTACCCTGCTCAGGTCTTGGAAAAATATAGCTCACTCACCAGTCAGGCAGCAGCCTCATTCCTGCAGTACACAAAATGTAGAGGGGAGTCTCCTTGTGTTTGGTACTGGGCACATAGGCAGCAGCAAAGCTGAGCAGCGGCCTGATGTAGTCACTAGCTTTGTCTGGAGTGGCTTCCAGAGTAGAGATCCCTGTACAATGAAAAGGGAATATTCCCTCAGCTGCCATCTCTACAGAACAACTCTGCCCACCTCCAGGTGCTTGCTGCTTGTGAGTTCACAGCCACCAACAAAAACGGCATTTGGAAATATCCAAACCTGGCTTGATCTTCTTGACAACAGGCTGGCCGTTACGGTCTCGCATCTGCCGGATGTCCAGCAGGTCGTGCGGATTCCCATTGTGTGGTGGCCAAAAGTATACAAAGACCCGGGACCCGCTGCTCCCGCAATCAATAACCACCCCGTAATTCAGAGATGGGTTATTTGTGTCCGTTGCCTCCAAGGTATGAAACCGTTCCAGGTACCTGCAAGGGGAATGAGGAAGATTTGGAGTTAAGAGACAGAGACCAGACCAAACAGTCTTCACACCCCTAAAAGAAAAAGAAAAAGGCAGATCCAGCATTCCATAGAATGCCTGCTCTGCTCTTTCAGAGGCTATCTATTATTGCACAACAGCAATAATAGGAATTACAGGAACACAAAATGCCTATATCACTTCTCCATAAATGCTTCAAGCGATGCTGACCCAGCATGTGCATCCAGTCCCTGCGGAGGGTCTCATTACCCCTTCTAGAAACCAGATGAAAGTTATTGGAATCCCCCTAGGCACTGGCTTCAGCTCCCCAAGAACCAGAGAACTGAAGCAGACATCCCAACCCACCCACTTTGTGCCATTTCATCGGTGCAATCAGAAAAAAGGACTGAGAGACCACAGCATGTCCAGCCATTAAGAAGAAAGCTAACCAAATTAGTGGGGTTTGCACATCCATTAGACAGAGAATTCATGCCACCACAGTTCTTATTGATCCTGCTCCCCTTTCTTGTGCTGAAGGAAATTCTGGCTCAGTCAGCACAGCCTCTGCTGCTTCCCTCACCCAGCAGCAACAGTGGTGGAACAAAGCAAGGGTTTGAAGAAGGCCATCCCACGGCCAACTGCCATAGGGCCAAATGTTCCAACATCCTGACTTTTGCAGAAGAGGGCATGGATTCCCTGGGCACTCAGCTAGAGCAGCAGCTCTCACAAATGCCACGTACCACCCCAAGTATTCCAGTTGGATTTCCCCATGGACACAGGAGCCAAGAGATGCACAAATACAATTGCATCTAATCCAAGAGGGAGGAGAAGCCAGACCTATCACAGACAGAAGGTCAGGTCACAAAAGTTGAGGCATAAGCCACTATATCAGTCTTTGTTTACATCTGTTAATCAGCATTCATGGAAGGAGGAAAGGGCAAAGGAAGAGGAGAAGCAGGAAGACCCAAGGCCTGCCATGTGGTAGGACTACCATGGCTGAGGCAGTGCCAGGCCCTCTAAACTGTGTCAGGTGGGACAAGAAGTTGATCAGAGTCTGAGTTCCAGAGGAGCCATTGAATGTCACATTATTTGAGTACAGTAATTGGTAGTCTGTCCCAACAAGAAAATTCTGTTCAGTCCACATCACATCGAAAAAATAAAAGCCATGCAGCTAAATGCATCTTGTAGGATCAGCTCTGCTCTTGAAGGAAGAGGCACAAGCATTGGTCCCAGGTCCAGCAATGAACCTGCTGAAGGTAAGCTGGTGTGCATCTGATGAATGGCTGGGGCAACCCAGCCAGATGAGCAGGGCAGCATTATTATTATTATTATTATTATTATTATTATTATTATCATCATCATCATCATCATCATCATCATCAGGATGGGCTCATCTGGGAATCCTATATATGCCACCTTGAGTTCCACAATGAAAGAAAAGCAGGATATACATTCCATAATTAATAAATATAATTACTGCAGGATGTTATGCAAATAAATGATGGATGTTACTGGATATTCTGCAAACAAAAGCTGCAGCAGAAATGCCCTTTTAAAATAGTTGCTACCTGCCATAAGGGAAGCTGAGAGAATGTATACAATGTGAATGTATAGTTTAGAGGAAATGTGAATTTAAAAGTAATTACCAATCTCTCCTTTGGTCTGAAAATGACTTGTTTAAGGTGGTTGTCAAATGCAAATGGCTGGCTTTTGCCAAAACATTTACCCTACCTTTATCTTAATGGCCCATTTTAAAGTGATAACATCAACAAGTCTAGACTTGTTAATCTTATAAAGAACCCCAGCTGGAGAGACCCTCTTTAGCATATCAAATAAAATTCTGGCTTCAGAGGAAGTACTGTCATTTTCCAGCAGACCATGAGAAGTCTGGTTCAGATGGGGGGGGGGATCCTAACTTAGAATCTTAAAACTATCCCCTCATTTCTTAAGATACATCTGGGGGACAGGCAGTATTGCCTATGGAAAATCGTCAGCTTTCATTCTTGACTTAAATAACTGTTCTTTGTCATCTTACGGACAGAAATGTAAATAGTTACTTCCTAGTTTAGTAATCTTTAATTCTTAGTAATCTGCCAAACATATTTAACACCAATGAAGAACCAGTTAGTAATGTTAAGAAGTTTTGTTGTTGTTGTTTTTACCTTTTGTTTTCTTTATGAGTTGATTGTTGTCTTTTATGCTTTCCTATCTCTCTGGTGTTATATTTATTGACAACTTCCTTTCTTTAGGAACAGCAGACTGGTGTTAATACTTCAAGTCACACATCTAGTCATTTTGAAATTTTACTCATCTTAAGAGGAGTGGGTATAGGGAAAAGTGAGGTGTCTGAAGTGGGAAGCCTCTTCTCCTCATGGCAGTTCCTTGTGCGATTTAGAAGTCTGCTAAATCAGGACTTCACACACAGAGAGAGAAAGAAAGAGAGAGAGAAAGCTCTGAACTTTGTACAGATGATGCTGTGGAGAGGGTTTGGCAGCACAGTTCTCCAGCTTCTCCTCACATGTTTGCTTACATGTGAAGCCTGAAAACCCAAACAGGGACTGTGTAAAAGAAGGTGGGCAAAGCAGTTCAAGCAACTGCTTCTGTGCCAGATACCTCACACTTTCCAATTGCAGAACACCAACTGGCAGCAGAATTGCCAGTCCCTGTGTAAACATACTGAAGAGCATTATATGCGTGGGTTGGGAATCATTTAAGGGCAAAATTTGGGACTTCCCAGCAGTTAAACCTTGGGTTCTTATGTTGACACGCTGACAGTCCTTCGTTCCCAACATTTCACTAAATGAAGAAAGCCAACAGCAGCCCTGTGAAAGCACTGCCCAGCAGGACTAGCACAGCATCTTCCTCCTCCCCCTCCAGCTTAAAAGGGCTTCAGCCTTTGTTGGTGGGAAAATGCCAGCTGAACTCAGTCCATGTGGCTTCTTCCCATCACTCCCATTTTGCTATTGGATGGGAACTGTGAAATATGCCCTGCCATTTCCTCTGCAGCTTTTTCCATCAAGCATCTCCTTTTCTACTGCTATATTTGTGTTACACAAAAAATGCAGAAATATATGCCCAATATTGCAATCTAAGACCAAGATCGTAGAAGAACGGAGGAGAAAGGAGGTGGATAGAAGGACTTTGTGTGCCATAGAAACTGCCACCTTGTTTGGTGCCACTAACTCTCCCCTTCCTCATAGTTTCCCCAGGAAACCAGATTCTACATTATGCGTAGCATGTATAGCAGGGGTGAGAAACCTGTGTCCCCCCCAGGTGGTGTTGGGACTTCCAGCTCCTCTTAGTAACAGTGGCCATTGTCAATGGTCAGGAACAATGAGCCTTGTAGTCCAACAACATCTAGAGCAGGGGTAGCTACCCTTGGTTCTCCATATGTTGATGAACTTCAGTTCCCATCATCCCCAGCTATTGGTCATGTTGGCTAGGCATGATGAGATCTGGGAGTCCAACAACACCCAAAGTACAGAATAATCTTAGCTTTGATTAAAGGGCACACAGTACTTTCTGACCCGGAAGACACCTAATATACACCATACAGTGTAGCACTTTCCTTTAGGGTTGGTTTCATTTCATGCATAAACTAATTTGTCTTGCTGGACAATTGCTTCCTTAAACCCATTTCATTTCCTGCAGCTCTCCTCTATTTTAGAGCAAGAAAAAAATAATTATATCTGGCTTTATCTCACAAAGATGTGCAAAAAAGGTATTTTGTGCTGCTGTACCTTACTTTAGAACATACTGTTTTTCAGAAGTCTGTTGGCTGCCCTAGCTGTCTCAGAGCAGTACTGTGCTGTATTCTTAACTAATATCTCTATGCGTTTTGTAGGGTTCAAAGTGGCCTTTTTGCCTATATGAACAAGCCATTTCAGAAGCAATTAATTTAGAATGCTTTGCTAAAGCTTAGCTAACTTGGAAATGCAAGCAATGGAAGTCGACTGACTCCTTTGAAAGCATCTTTTTGCCTTATCTCAGCATACTTCATGCCACTGCCATCACATTCACCCACCTTTCAGACTGCCAGTCCCGAGAACTAGTCTTCCAATGCCATAGATTCGTGATTCCCACAAATAACAAAATACTGGCTGCAAGTAAGAGGCCCAGCAGGCCCAGCCGCTGACGGAGACAAAGGCTCACTGAAGGCACTGTGAAGTGCCAAGATGCTGGACACAGGCAGGAAAAACTGATCCTGGAAGAGGGGGGAAATCAAATTAAACAGTTGTTAAACATCTAGCAAAGCCTCATCAGTCAGCCACAGGTACTTGCCAACAAAATGATCTTAGAAATCCAAGTGCTAAAGCTTCCAACGTACACAGCCCATGTGAGTACTGAGTGCTACAGTCTTAAAAGGACATTTTAATGGCATTGGCAACCTTGCATCTAAACAAGCCAATTGAGTCAGCTAGCAATAGCTTGCAATTAATCACCAACAATGCAAACCTATGCATGTTCATTCAGAAGTACATCCTACTATATTCATTGGGCTTACTCCCCAGGATTGCAGCCATAATCATTAACACAGATTTGAGGCATGGCACGCATGACATACATTGTACATTTTCAATCTTTCCTAACTTGCAGGTGAATCTCTGCTACTCTGTTCTTCGTTCCCACTTCCCCTTTCCCAACCATTCATTTGGGACTTGAATAATAATGGGGTTAAAGTGCTGGGAAACAATCACATATACTCTGCAGAGACCATGTTCGGGCTGCCCTTCTACCCTGCACTGATTAGCACCAAGCTGTGATCTTTGAACTTAAGTGGCTGCTAGCCAGGTTGGCTGTAACAGCAGAGCTTTTTAAGACATACCAACCTCACAGAGGGAACAAGGGAAGAGGCTGACAGCGTCACTGTAACTAGGGTCAACCAGGGGCAGGGGAGCAGAAGAGAAGGGTAGATAATGCTGTGTGTATCCCAATCTCTGAGCGGCAAAAGAAGATCGCGCCATGAGCACAAATCAAAAGGCAACACCAAAGCTTTCAGGAAGAATCCCTGCAGCAAAGCTGTTCTAAATGCAAAACCCCTGTCCCAAAGCCATGCCAATCAACAAGCAATCTCGAACCCAGATAAGTGCTGGGCTATATCTGGTTTTCAGATCAAGAGATCTTTGTGGGATCCTTCCATTTCTTTGTTGGTCTCCCCCTGCGCTTGTGGGTCAGAGGTCTCGAACTCCAGCCCCTAAGGCTCCCACAGCGCACCTGCTCTTCCAGCGGCATCAAGGTCGCCACAGCCCTGCCTAGCAGCAGGGAAGCGACCCACGCCCACGGGGTACGACGACGAGGAGGAGGAAGCCGGCAAAGCCGGAAAGGAGACCGTGTGAGTAATCCGGAGGGGAACCCGCGATCCCATCGCCTCACCTGGCCATGTGCTCGCCCCGCAGTCTGTCAGCTTCCAGTGCGGGTCCCGGGAGGAAGTAGCATCTCTTTCGGCTCCTCCAAGTTGCGGGATGATCCTGGACCCTGAAAAAGAAAGGAAGAGACAGAGTGGTTAAACCAGGGACCAGCGCCGATCACCTTCCCGCCTCTACCCCCTGAAAGGGCCACAAAATCGGTCCGTTAATTAATGGTCCGCATTTCATCCCATGCTGAGAGCAGCTTCACAGAGAGAGAGAAAGAGACGCCCCTCTCGCCGCGGAGGAGGCTCCTCCGCCCGGCGGTGCCGCGGTTCCCCTTCCACACAGGCAGCGCTCTTTTCCTCCCGCTTCCCCGGGGAGCCGACTTACCGCTTCCTTCGCCCCGCGCTCGCTGTCCAGCGCCACGACTTCGTCGGCCCTTTGCTCCAGCCACGTCCCCAGGGCGACCGGGCTGGGCGGCAGCCAATGGCAGAGCCCGGGTAAGATTGACGCAACGGAACCGAGTCGGCCTGGGCTCCGCCTCCCGCGGCGGGCAGCCAACCAGCTGCGCTTTCCGAAGGGCACGCCGCGCTTTCCCGGACGGGACCCGATACTCTCCTCAAGTGTCATTCAGTAATTTCCAACACGTCACAAGCTCTGGGCCAACCCGGCGAGGGTCATTCGGGCGGGTTTTCGTTACGTCATGCGTATATTGCCCAATTCGTAGGCCCAAGGGTGGCTTCTCAACGTACACCTTTTTTTGTGGGCCTCGTCTTCGCCGGAACGCGCAGGCGCCCTGTTGCCCATTCGCAGCTCCCAGTCAACCCTCACACTGCATGTTTGATCCACCAATGTACAGGCATATTCTTCCCACGGCAACGTCATCACTGAAAGCAAGCCAACCAACATCCACAAACAAACCCCACGCACCATAGAAAACTGCGCAGCCTTATTACAAGCCTGTCACTTTGAACGGCAGGCATCGTAGCCAATACTTTTCTCCTTTTCCTCGCGTATCTCGAATAAAGCGGAAAAGTAACCAATCGGGTGAGGAACGAACGAAAGGTCAAAGAGGTATTGCCCAATATCCTCTCTGGATAGGCGGGAGACAGGACGGACGTTAGCCAATGGAAGCGAGCGTGAGTCGCAGCCTACCAATGGACATTGGCTCGGGGCGGCGCGAAAACCGTCCGCGGCCAATGAGTGACAACCATGGGCGGGGCGGACAGAGCGGGAGCCGCAGGACCGAGTGTGCAGCCCGCAACGGACTCGACGGCGGTGCCATGGAGCTCGGGGCGGGCGGCGCGGCTGGGCCCGGGCAGCGCGGTGGGGCAGAGCCGGGCCGCCAGCTCCTCCTGCTGCTGGGCGGGGGCGACGGTGGAGGGGCGGGTTGGGCGTGGCCCGCGGGGGGTGGCGGGGCGGGAGGGACTGGCACGGACACGGAGGCCGGCCCGGAGCCGGACTACGAGGCCCTCCCGCGGGGCTCCGCCGCCTCCACCCACATGCTCGCAGGGGCTGTGGCGGGGGTGCTGGAGCACAGCCTCATGTACCCGGTGGACTGTGTCAAGGTGAGCACGGGCGCCGAGCTGCTCTCGCGCCTCCGGGAGCAGGGCGGGTGCTGGCGGGAGTCGGGGGGGCGGGGAGCTGAGACGAGACGCGGGAGTCCCTGGGCAGGACCGGAGAGCGGTTAACCGGCACACGATCTTCATTGGTGTTGCACTTTAATCTGCCGTCACGGGACGGTCCGACTCGATCCGAATTTAGCAAAAAGGGGGAAAAACCAAAGTTGACAGAAAGGCGAAGGAGGTGTCCCCCGATGAATGCGATGGAGCTAACGACTTCGGGGAGGGATGGATCAAACACGTTCTCGGCTCTTTTGCTGGCTAATGGCAGAAGTGCCAACGAACGATCACTTGACAGGAGAGTTATGTGTTGCCGCCACTAGTTGACAAGAAGCAAGATCGGTTTCCTTGATCACGTTTCAGGCCTTAGATAGATAGATAAAACTTTATACGGCTATAAGCCCACAAGGTAAAACCAATCAATAAATAAAATAGCATTTTACGTTCTAAAATATCAACTAAAATATTTCAACGCATAATCTCCTTCAGGTTACATACAATCTCTAGATGTACCATATTGTGGGTTTCAGGCCTTTACTTTTGCCGCCAAAGCGACCGACCTGGTGCCAGAAATATTTGGTCTCAGTCATGGGGTTGGGAGAAAGGGGTAAGTTGCGGGGGGGTGTACACACGGTTGAGTCCTGGCAGACGCGAAGGCCCCCTGGTGATCTGCAGACACCTGCAAAGGTCGCCTGCGAGCACTCATTTGTGTGCAGCCATCAAATGCAGCTGAATGGCTCTGAAAGGAAGGAGTGTCCTGGGTTGGGAGAGCTGGGTGTGGAGCGCTTACTAGGCTAAGTCCCTTGGCATATCTAACCTGTTCCCCTCCCTGCGCTGGCAGACAAGGATGCAGAGCCTGCAACCGGAACCTGCTGCTCGCTACCGGAATGTGCTGGAGGCCCTGTGGCGGATCATGCGGACTGAAGGGATCTGGCGACCCATGCGTGGATTGAACATCACAGCCACAGGGGCAGGCCCTGCTCATGCCTTGTATTTCGCCTGCTACGAAAAGTTGAAAAAGACACTTACCGACATTATCCATGCTGGGGGCAATAGTCACGTGGCCAACGGTATTGTCCCTTCTTGCGTCCTTGCCCCACCCTGAGGGTCCCTATGTTCTCAGCTAGGACTGTTAGTGAAATGAAGAACTGGATGCCTGGTTCTTTCTTCTTGTTGTTGTTGTTTAGTCGTGTCCGTGACCCCATGGACCAGAGCATGCCAGGCACTCCTGTCTTCTTTCTTACTGCTGTTATATTGCTAACTTCTGAATCCTATTTACTATTGACATTCTTCCCTGATGCTGTGTTTTGCTTCACTCCAAGCATTATCTAACCATGATAATTAGGAATGTAGGATTTGCCATTGACTTTTGAAAGGAATTTGTGAATGAGAAGGGATTGTGGGAATATGGGGCGGATAGCTGCAGTTTCCACCAGAACAGACAAACTTTTTGTATTGTGAAGATAGTTTGAAATATGATAGAAGAATGGGTGTGTTGCTGTTTGTATTTCATTTTGATTTTATATAGTGCTCTTCCTTTGAAGCAGCTGTCCCAGATATGTTAATGTTTGTATCTGCTCTTACATTTGTCCTTTTAGCATCCTCATTTTTGAGTGGGGAGAACCCCAAGCTTGCTGTAATGTGTTGTAGAGTCTGGTCTGCTTACATTTACTTTTTCACACTAGCATGCTTCTGATGCTCCTTCATCTCTGATAGTCTGGACAGATAATAGGAAGACCCAATTAGCTGGAGATCCTAGAATTTTGGAAGTAACTTGCCTGACTCTGAAGCTTGTTGGATGTGTTAGCAGGACGGCGGCAGAATCCTAAATAGCTGCAAGATGGTCTTGGCTCTTCTCTGCTCTAGGAATTAAAGATGATAGATAATTTACAGTGCAATCCTAACCATGTTTACTCAGAAGTAAGTTCTATTTAATTTAGTGGACTTACTCCCAGGTAAGTGGAGTTAGGATTGCAGTCTTAGTCTTCTGATCCCCCCCCATCCTTCCAATGTGGGTTGAGATTAATATGATAAATATTGCCTGCACTGGAGCCTTGAATATTTCTGATATTCCCTTTCTGAAAACTGATGCTAATTTCTCAATGAACTTTCATTCTCTCTTGGGGAGGGGGGGCCCTATTTGCTCGCATACACTCCTCCGGTGACACATTCTGAGAGCTCCTTAGGTCTTCTTCCCACTTTTCACATGTAATAGTCCTTGTTTTGCAGGCGCAGCAGGCTGTGTGGCAACATTGCTTCATGATGCAGCCATGAACCCAGCAGAAGGTAATGTTGCTTCCCAGCAGTCCTGCAACTTTCATGCAGCTTGTGCTGCTCCCTTCTTGTCACCAGGGGGTGCTTTCATGTTGCTTGTGATACTGTTCAGACATGTAGCCTTACCTGCTACAAGGGTTCTTTGGATGCAGAGGGTGGGTGGTGGACAAGACTTTGGCTGAAGCAAAGAAGGTATTTGTGTGTCTGCCCTTGCTCTTGGTGTTGAAAAATGATATAAAAACAATATTGCAACTTGTCTTTCATATTTTTGTTCCCTACATTGTGTAGGCAAAATCAGATCACATTTCAGTAACCCCCGTTTTTTACTTGGTGTCTCACAATTCCAGAATTGGGGCATTACTGTTTTTTCATGAGTTGTGGAGTTCTGCAGGATTTGCTGGGTGGGTAGATAGATCACACTGAGGCAAGTTTGAGGAATGCAGGGGCCCCTGAATCTATTAAAGTGTTTACATAGAATGCAGACTGTTCAGATCACTGCACTTACTTACTTACTTACTTATTTATTTTTTCTTTGCTCCTCCCTGCCCTTCTCTCATCTCCATGGCTGGGCTGCTGCTGTCATCTTGTGATCAGTGGTAAAGCAGAGAATGCAGATGTACAACTCTCCATACCAGCGAGCAACAGACTGTGTACGTGCTGTATGGTGCAATGAAGGGGCAGGAGCTTTCTACCGAAGCTACACCACTCAGCTGACTATGAACATCCCCTTCCAGGCCATCCACTTCATGGCATATGAATCTTTGCAGGAACACCTCAATCCTCACAGACAGTACAACCCTAGTTCCCATATGGTGGCAGGGGCCTGTGCAGGGGCCATTGCTGCTGCTGCCACCACCCCATTGGACGTTTGCAAGACACTGCTGAATACCCAGGAGGCCCTGGCACTGAATACCAACATCAGTGGGCACATTACAGGCATGGCTCATGCATTCAGGACGGTGTACCGCGTGGGTGGGCTGACTGCCTATTTTCGAGGGGTACAAGCACGTGTCATTTACCAGATGCCCTCCACAGCCATTGCCTGGTCTGTGTATGAGTTCTTCAAATACATCCTTACCAAGCGAAAGGAGGAGCGATTGGCCGGGAAGTGAAATGTGACTCCACCCGCTGGATTGGCTGGTGCCAGACTCAGATGACAAGCAAGCCTTTGGAATAACGATGCCGCCTCTTGCCTGCTGCTGCATTTTGCACAGCCCATCATCCTTCTCCCAAATGGATAGTATACAATGAGCAGCAGCTTGGCCTGCCCTTTTCTAGCCTGTCACCTAACAAGCATCTCCCTTGCCCCAAAAGTTGTATCCCTTAAAAGAGGTGGAGACTACCATGAGCTACCGTGAGCACACTGGAACTTGGGGTGATGACCTGCATACCCTGAATGGGTTGCTGTTACGACAACGTGGTGATGGAGGCAGGGGAAGTGTTAGCTGAGCTGTTGTCTAGTAGCACACACACAAACCTCATGCTCTCTGGGAAGGCTTTGATTGTTGTGGCCCTTGGCACCTCCAATAAAGTCTGCTTTATCGTCACAGCCCTTGTTTGCTCTTATTCTCCTTACCTCTTGCTCTCTTTTTAGCAGCTCTATAGGGCTTTGTTACAGGTAAGTTGGCCCAGCCTATAGCAGGATGGTCTAAATTGTTTCCTCTTGTGGTAGGTGGGAGAGTAGAAGTGAGATTAGTATCATATAATGACACATCTTGTATGACTAATATTGATCCATGAAGAACCAGCTTTCTATTGTCATTAAACAGTATTTGGAGAGTATTTATGTTCCTACAGGACACCAGCAACAGGCAACTGACAGCTTTAGGTATTCTTGTTCCTCCCATTTATATTTCAGCAGTATTCTTACCTACCAACATAGCTCAAACACACATTCTTATAGTAGCAGGGGAAAAGATGCAGTGTCTGCCTCAGTCGGGTGTTCTTTCAACTGGCTTGCAGTGTCCTCCAGTAATATATATACTGTGATGGAAAAGACACAGGTGCATGTGTGCACATATGTAAAAAAAATAGTTCTTGTTCCTATTATCCTCTATCACACCAGACAGAGTAGCAATGTGAAAGAGTAGAGTCAGGCTGTAGTTTGAGAACAGGCAGACAGGTGATATTGGGGAATACCATTTATCCATCTGCAGTTATAAAGCATGCATTCTCTGTTTGCCTTGTCCTATGATGCCGGCCCCTCCATGTTGCAGGAACTCCAAAAGTACGGCACTTAGGTTCCAGGTAACTTTTAACTTTGAATGGGCAACAAAGATGACTGTGTTAATGGGCTTCATCTTACTTCTTAGGGGGGAAGTGTGGCAATCTTTCCTCCTACTCTTGATCCCAAGATTTGGAATGTGTCATTTAGGAAGAGGAAGAATACACAAATGAGGCAAATATAAACCTCTGACTGAGCCAGTGTCTTACTGAAAAGCCTGTCTGCTTCCTACGTGTGCCTTTTGCCTTTTGCAGCAAGGAAAGTGAAACCTCAAAACAATACATCTGTCTTCATTGGCTTATGATGGATGTAGCCAAATTTTAGATTTCCTAATGCATACTTTCTGTTGCATTAGGGTTATGTGAGTGATGGAGAGATAACTGATGTTTTAGAGCTTTGAAGTTGAACCAAAAGGGCAAATAGATCTTATGTTCAAAATGCCTGTTCATACATGGTTTTGCTAGCTGTGCTTCTTGCTGACATGACCTGTCTTGGAAGTGTAGACTTTGACAGGAAATTCTTGTCTTCCTGGGAAAGAAAAGTTGACAAGAAGGCTCACCTGTTGCATCAATGCAGAGAAGAGCCTGGTGCACCCTGACTGGCATTTCCCCTCAATCTTTGAGGTGGTGTAAACATTAATTTTGAGAAAATTTTCTCTGTGGCCCAGTTCACATGTAATTCAAACCATGAATAAACAAGGATGCATAAGCATGCAGGTACAGGTGGGAAATCCTGCTGCCACACTCCTGAAACTAAGCCATGGTTTGGCTTAGTGTTCTATCCAAGCCTGGCCTTGTGGCTTGTCTTCTGCAAGAAAACCACAATTGGTAAGCCAAGAACAACCCCTAGTTGCAGTTTGTGCATTGTCAGGAGCAAGAGAAACTATGAACCTCAGTATGGACATAATGCTAAGTCAAGCCATGGCTTAGATCTGGGTAGCAGGGCAACAGGAAAAACAGAGTACCTGCACACTAGTGGAATTCCTGGCATATGGCTTTTGCTAATTCTTTCAGGAAAACTATGGACGTGGCTTGGAACTTGTACATAACTTCCAAGTCCCTCTTCCTGCAGTAGTGACTTAACAGAGGCACCAACTCCCCCCCCCCCCCAGTTAATGGCCATTGCCATTCAAATGGTGTGTGTGCATGTCATGTGATCGATTATGAGGGTATTTTATTCAAGTTGGCACCCCTTGACAGAAATTTGGTTGGCAATGGGAGTCTCCCCGTCCCCTCTTTCCCTGGGACTAAGGTAAATGGTGGGGAGGACTTTACCTGCTTAATTACTGACAGGCTGCTGCAAAAGACAGAAGAGCAGTGCCAGTTAAAAGCTCCAGGTTTAGTCCTCAACATCTTTAGATAGGATTGAGGATGTCCCCTGTCCAAAACTCCAGAGAGCAGCTGCAAGTCAGAGCAGTTAAAGACAGACAACATCTGGAGTGCAAAGCCGGGTATGATGTGTTCTGAGGACAAGACAGCTAGGCCCAGAGGGCTACATTTGCCCCCTGAGCCTGAGGTTCCCTACCCTGCCTTAAAGCAAGAGAATCAACTAGGCAGAAGAAATGAGCTGAATAGGATCTGTTATCTGGATCATATTCGATTATAATTAGTGCAGCCTTATTTCCCTTCCATTCTATTCCAGGTTTATGTATTATTAATAAATACAGTAGTAAACTTTTGTCTCACTTTCTGATTTCCTTCAACACCTCTTCTGGTCCTTTCCCTTCAGGGAGAAACCTTCCTTCCCTCTGTCCCCTTCCTCCTTAAAATTTTATGTCTCCACACCAGGCTATGTTGGCTTGAGGCTGATGGGAGTTGGAAGTCATGTCCAACAACGTAAACCTTAACCTGATCTTTTATTCCACTTCCTTCCCTCCCACCCCCCTTTTTATGAAGATTACCCGCTCTGGGATCCCACAGCTAATTCTCCCCTGGTCTCCTCGCTGGCCCAAATAGGACTAATTTAGCCAGCTAGCCCTGGTGATCATCTAATGTTTATTGGATGGATTTCCCCCTAAATTGATTTTGAACTCTGAATTTACTGTTATTCACGTTTTGTACAGTATTTTATGCTGTTGCATCACTTAAGTGTTTTAAATTTTGTTGTTAGCCGCCCTGAGCCCGGTTTTCTGAACCGGGAAGGGCGGGGTATAAATAAAAATTTATTTATTTATTTAACAACATCTTTAAGGGGTAGAATCATAGAATCATAGCGTTGGAAGGGATCCCGAGTGTCATCTAGTCCAACACCCTGCAATGCAAGAATCTCACCCACATCTGTTCCTGGGTTGGCTGGAACCACCAACTTCTGGTTAATAGCCAGATGTACTGATCAATTGCATCAAAGAGGTTTAAAATCTGGTCAAAGGGATGTGTGTGATTTGCCAACTGCCTCACAGCACACTCAGAC
Organism: Podarcis raffonei; assembly: GCF_027172205.1. Classification (NCBI taxonomy): domain Eukaryota; kingdom Metazoa; phylum Chordata; class Lepidosauria; order Squamata; family Lacertidae; genus Podarcis; species Podarcis raffonei. The sequence goes on along the minus strand of NC_070606.1, from coordinate 60,436,924 downwards.
TGCGATTCAGGCTTATGGGAGTGGCAACTGCCTCTTTTTCCATCACCCCAACTTCCTCAGGATCGCCAAGACCTAAAGAAAGGAGGCAAAGCGACTCCTATAGTGATCCCACCACCAACTGAGTGATAAACAGATCCCCTAAAAGTTTTACCTCTGGTGGGCAGCAAATGCAATCTCCCATTGGACTTTTTATCTCAGGATCCCTTCCAACTCTGTGATTATATGGCTCCCCCCGCCCCGCCCAGCCCCCTCATTCCTTCGATTAATATTGTGGGCAGCATTAAGCAAACTGCTGGTACGGTATCCGGGAGGTCTATTTGGGTGCGCCCCCTCGTGGTTTCTTCCTTGTTCACCAAAATTACTGTACTTTTTTCATTCTGTCTCCCATGCCAACTAATTCAGCGGCGGGCGGCTGGTGGTGCCCATCTGCAACAGGCAGGGAAGAAAGCAGGAAGCCCAGACAGTAGACAGAACAAAAAAACCTGTAGTTTTGTTCTCATCAGGCAGTGCTACGCTCTGGACTGGTTGCAAGTGTGGAGGCAGCGCCCCATTGACCCTTAATGGAGCCGCCTCCTCTGGCTAAGCTGACACCTTCGGCGCTAGGCTCTTGTTCCAGACCATTTTAACCTCCAAGGGCTCACCTCCGGCGGCTGCCGTTCGTCCGCGGACGGGGCTCCAATCCGCAGGGTCTCTTGCGGGGCAAGCCGCCCCAGCTCGCGCAGGTTCGAAGCAGCTCCCCTTTGCGCAGCAGTTGCGTCCGGATTTTCAAAGCAGTAAGAAATCTCTTCGCGGCCATTCATGTGCATAGGAGCCAACTCCTAGGGGCCGAGGGGGTCTTCGCCCCCCCCATAAAATATTTGAGGAGGCTCCCTCCCCCAATGAATGGGTATTGTCATTCATATGTGTGCGTGCACCACATCATGTGATCGGTTATGCGGGGCGGGGCTTACTCCCCCCATACTTTATTCAATTTGGCACCCCTGTTCACGTGGGAAAAGACAACCCTGCTTTGAAGCAAGGAATGGGCGGACACACACGCCCCACGTGCCTTGCCCGCCCCAGTGAGCAGGGTCCCCAGCACAGGCAGACCGAGAGGGGAGGTCCTCGGCCGGTGCCTTTGGCGAAGGCTACCCCATCTATCCCGCAGCAAGGGAGGTAAAGATGACTCGAGGGCATCCCCGAGGGGCGGGGCAAAGCACAACTGACGGCGAGGCATCTTTCAAGCATGTGCAGAGTACCTTTTCCCAACCACTAAGTAACCCAGGCACATTTCTTCGCGTCAGGCCTGAGTCACACAGCAGCGCTTTTCCTTTACTGGGGGGGGATATGCACTCTCTGTCTGCTTCTGCCCCGCTTCCCCACTTTCCTCGACCCCGACTCAGGGCGGGGGCGGATCCGACATTGAACTGCGCCTCCTAATCCCCCGCTCGCCCCCCGGGATAAAAAAGGGGAACAAAACCGCAGCTCCCCCGCCCTCCCGGGCGCAGCGGGGGAGGCAGCGCGGGCCGTCAATCTCGCCCTTTGTCCGGGGCCCCCCTCGGCCCGCCTTTTGTCCCCCAATCCAATAAGCGCCGCTTCTCGGCCTCTTCCAGGCACTTCCTTTCAGAGCCGGCCCGGCCGCCACAATGGGCCTCTCCGCGCCGCGCGCGGCCCCATTCAGCCCCTTGGCACCCTCTCCTCGCCCGGGACAAGGGGATTACAGCGGCCGGCTGGCCACCTATTAAAGGCCCGAGGGAAGGAGGCACCTCCGGCCGCGGGCAGGTACCCGGCCGCGCAGCCCGTCGCCTCGGGCATCCAAAGGATAGGAGAGCCGAGGCCACGGAGGCGCCTGAGGCCGGGAGGCGGAGGGGGGACATTGGGCGGCCCTTCCAACGCCCGTCGACGGGCTGACGGGCCTACCTTCTCCCTTCAGGAACCGGGAGCCTGCGGGCTACGGAGGTTGCAGGACTCCAACTCCCATCGTGCTCGGAGTTGATGGGAGTTGTAGTCCAGCCGCGTCTGGAGAGCCGCACGCTCCGCAGCCCTCGCGCTACTTGAAAGCAGCTCAGTGTCCTGACAGGGCGGGTTTCCTTTGGGCTTGCCTGCCCTCCGGAGGAACTGACTCCGGATTAAGCTAGTCCGGATTACACCCCCCACTTTTCGAGCCTCCAGGTTGGTGGAGGCGGCATGAATTTACCTCGGCTGGTGGGTTAGGATGAATAACTGTCCCACAGTTAGAAGCTGCATGGATCTGAGGTGGACCGCAGGGGGAAACGGGTGCAGTCGAAGGAAGAGAGGAGGAAGGAGGGAGAAGCTTCATAGACAACCGTCTATGATGGCAAAACGGCTCTGTGGCTTCGACTTTTCCTGCAACACTTGCGCATTTTAGGTGCGCAGCCTGGTTTGTTTAGAACCTGCGCAACAGGAGAGGAGCTCTACCTGGAAGGGACGCTTATGCCAGAGGAGGAACCCAGAACTCGCACGCTCGCTCGACTGTCTTTCCCGCCCCGCCAGCGCAAAGCCTGCGATGGATATTGCACCTGGTTTATTGGATCCTTTAACTTCCTTGCAGCGGTGGCTACATCGATACACTTTTAAGATACAACAACAACAACAACAAAAAGGGGTGGCTCGCGGCGGCCTCCACCCCGGCTTTGGACAAGCGAAGCTGCTTTCTGGCAGAGCCTGGCCTCACCCGGTTCCCGTCCCTGCTCGGCCTTGGCGCGGAGTCTCCAGCCGCGCCCCTTTCCCCCGGAGAGCTTTGGCTGCGGGCAGCTCCGCCGGGAGTGAGGGAAGAGAGTCTAAATGGGAAGAGTGTCCAGCAGAGCCAGTGCCGCCGCGTGGCGATCGAGGCCGTTTAGCACCGTGGACTGCATCACGGCTGGCTGTCGGCTGGCAAGGTGCTGAGGGTGGAGGATGGAGCCGCGCCCTGTGCTAGCGCGGCGCACCTTCCTGCGTGGTCGGGTCTCCCCGTCGGGAGGAAGCGCCGCTTCTCCGGCTGCCCGCCTGCCTCGCCGGGCCCCAGCCAGCGACCGGGGACTGGGCTCGTGGCTCTGAACCGCGCTCGCTGCTCGATCTCTCCGTCGGCCGGGGCTACCAAGCTCGGATGCCCTGACTACAGGAAGGCCCCGCGGGACCCTGGTGCAGGGGCTGCGCGCCGCCCGCGAAGCCGCCCATGTTCATGTAGGGCCCCGCAGGCGGCGGCACCGACGGGCCCCCGCTGTTGGCCGCCGGGTAGCTGCAGCCGTAGCCGGCCCCGTAAGCAGCCGCGGGGGAACCGCCGTAGGCGTAGTTGGGGAAGCCATTATAAGGGTAGGCGGCGGCGGCGGCGGCGTTGTAGGGCGCGCTGTAGGCCTGCGAGCCGCCCAGACAGGGCTTGCCGTCCCTCACCAGCACGGGCACGGCCACCCTGCGCGGCGGAGGCGGAGGCTGCTGCGACGGCGGAGGCATCCCCGCCGTCGGGCCGCCCAGGTCCAGGGCCTTGTCCTGCCGCTGCCGCTTGCACTTGTAGCGTCGGTTCTGGAACCAGATCTTCACCTGCGTGGACGTGAGCTTGAGGCTGCTGGCCAGCAACTCGCGCTCGGGGGCCGACAGGTAGCGCTGCTGCTGGAAGCGCCGCTCCAGCTCGAAGACCTGCGCTTGCGAGAAGAGCACCCGAGGCTTCCTCCGGCCGCGCGCCTTGGGCCGCTCCGACGACTCCTCCGTGGGCTCCTTCCCTGCAGAAGACGGGGAACAACAGAGAGAAGCTCCAGTCAAGAACCGGGGAGCTGCGGGCTGCGGGACCGGTACAACACATTGACACCCCCCACCCCTTATGACCTTGCAGAAACTTCTCATTTACGCATTTCTCAAGACAGATGAATACATTATTTAAAGGGAGAGGAGAGAACACGCTGCGCGGGCACCTGGAAGGGCCGACATCTGTTTTCGTTTTTAATACACCGAATGCTAGGTCACAACATAATTCCGTCGGTGTCTTACAGGGCACTCCTAGGCAGGTTAACCCAGAGGTGTCCCGCTCTGTTCAATGGGGCTTACGCCCAGGTTAAGGTTAAGGCTGCGTATCACTGCAGCCTTAAAGGCCATAAAGACACAGCTGCAACAACCCCAAAACTATTCTTCCGCAAAATAAGCCTGCAGCAGAAAAGCGCGCCTGTAATTCTAAAGGCGGAGCAAATTAGAAACACGGTTTGCAAAGTATTTTTAATAGTAATAGTATTAATATTCTTATATAGAAAGTTGAGTCTTCCGCAACGGAATATGGCCGCTGCTTCCCGGCCTTGCAAACGAAGGAGCCAGCGCCGCCTGGCATTCTGCAGGAGCTCAGCCAACTCGAGAAAAACTTGAGGGAGCGAAGTGTGTGTGTTTTCCCCCTGTGTTACCAGGACTGCTTACGGCAGCCGGAAGGAAGCAAGGACTTGGGAAATGGATTTATGCCCGCTTAGGAAGCAGACGGCAGTCTTTATGTCCCCCAAGATCCCGCAGTGCGAACATGATCTCCTCCCTTCCAGGGAGGGAGGGAGGCCAAGCAAGGCCCGTTACTGACTGACACAGCGCAAGCAAGAGCTTTGCTTGCCGCGCCTCGGACAAAACCTTGGCGCAAAGGACCCTCAACTAGATCCCCTCGCGCTTTGACCGTCCCTCGACCCACTCCGCTCCACCTCACCCCGGGTGCTTTCCTAGAGGGGGCTTGGAGCCAGCGGCACCATCATTCCACCAAGGCGGCTCTCCTTGCCGCCAGACCACCAAGGCTGCGAGGCTGGGCCTCGGAGCGTTTCGCTGCCTCTGTTTTGGGATGTGGATGGCTCGGCGTGGCCAAACGCCTCGTCCCCTTTCTGCCTAAGTCTCCAGCTGAACCGAGGGCGCTTTCTTGTAAGCCAGGTCCACAGGATCTGCTCTCAAGTAAGGGGCATTGGGATGCACTCCGAGGCAAACTTGCATTGGGGAAGCGGGACTAACTGAGCTCTCACATCCGAGTCGAACAGGGCTGCAGTGTGACCACCCAATCCGGTGCATTTTACCTAACGGCAAGTCCCGTTGTGTTCAGGGAGGCTCACGCTCAGAGACCCGTATAGCGGACAGCAGCCTAAGCACGTTTACTCGGAAGTAAGTCCTTCAAAGTTCCAAGGGACTTTTTCTCTTACTCTTTGTGAGTTGGAGCCACAAATATTTTGCAGCGGAGGGAAGAGGCGTCCGCCTAAGCGACTTGGATTTTGAGGTGCCCAAGCACTTCTGAGCAGCGCTGAACTGTGCCGACGTGCTCCTGGAGACGCGGGTGTCGCGTGTCCCACTTTCAGCATCCCATCTGGCTGGAGAAACGGTGATTCCAAGCCACGCACGCGTAACCACTATGCGATCCAGAAGGGGAATTAGTTATCCTGACAATGTGAAAGGTTGGGAATCGCTCCGCGTTCCGAAAGGGACTTGGGCGCCCGCCTGGCCCTACGATTCCCCAATAAAGCCTCCCTCTTGGGATCCTGATCCCGCTCTCGCTGGTACTCACCGGCTCCGGAATCCAGCGCCGGTTCTCCCTCTCCCGCCAGCGCCTTGGGCTCGCAGGTGCCCCGCAGCACCGCCTGCACGTAGCTCCCCGGAGAAAGCCCCCCATCCGCGGCGCTCTTCCCCGTCGCCGCCATGGAGCTGAGGAAGGGCAGCTTCTCGTCGTCTTCGTCGTCGTCCTCCCCGTCGGAGAAGCTGCGGCACCCCAGCAGGCAGGAGGCGGCGGCGGCGGCGGCGGCGGCGGGGAAGGGCGGCTCGAGGGAGCCCCCGAGACTCTGCTGCTCCAGTTTCAGTATATCCTTGACCGAGAAGGGGGTGGAGGTGGCGGGGCTGGGGAGCATCATTGGGAGGGGGAACGGGTGCGTGGGAAAGAGGGGAGCGAGCCGGCTAGGGTGCAGGAGCGCCGCGCCCTGCCAGCCAAGCCCGGCTAAGGGGCGTCCATGCGAAGGGAAGGCTGCCGCTCCGCCTTTGCAGTCGCAGCCTCTGCGCCGACCAGCTGCAGCCTCTGGACTCGGAGCCGCCTCTGCGGCCAGGGCGGGCGCGTCACGGTGAGGAGGGGCCGGGCTGGGGCGCGGGTTGCGCCCCCATTGGAAGGCGGGGGAGCCTAGAGCCGGCCCCCTGAGTGACACACACACAGAGAGAGACCCTGCCGGAAAGAGAAATCTGCAGGCTGGGCTGCACAGGGAGGCTACGCGAGGCGCCCACGCCGTCGGGTCACACAGGTTGGCGCACAGCCGACGGGGCGAGAGGAGGCGGAGAAAAATCCGCGCCACTGGGGAGTCCGAACCGAGGTAGCCCACAACCCCTCCCCATGGCTAGACAACCCCCCCCCCTCTGCCTTTCCGTGGACAACAGCGCTGCCGCTGCCTTCCCTTCCTGTGGTTCCGGATCTACCTCCATCTCGTCCCTTGGGGACTTACCACTCGCGGTTTTTCTTTTTTTAAACTTCGGAGGAACTGAAAGAAAAGGAACTCCTTGGGGAAAGGGCCCAAGAGGAAACTCGCCTTTCTTGGGGCAAATGGGACCAAGGAAACGCGGGAAGGTGTGTGTGTGCGCGCGCGGGGTATGTGGGGTGAGCTGCCCTGTCGCGGGGCGCAGTAAATATAGGGACCGGGCCAAGGTAATCTGTCCAATTGAACATTCAACATCCGCTTGGCAATTGGCCTGTGGAGGGAGCACCAAGTCTCTTCCGGCGGTCACCTGCCCGCGAGAAGACGCAGGTCTTTTGCATACCTTTGGCAAGACAAACCCTAGGACGCAGCTGCTTGCCAGTACCAATGCGAGCGTAGGACGAGATATGCATGAGTTTAGTAGTAGTAGAAGTAGTAGTAGTAGTAATAATAGGTAGCAATAATAGTAGTAATAGGTAGCAGTAATATCCAGAGGCAAGTATTATTGCAATGTGAGGTTATGGCCACCAACTTAGATGGCTTGTGTAACATGGATATAAAACAGTCTGCGAAAGCGGCATCTCAAAGCTAAGCTCGTGATCTTACGTACTGGGATATTATTGTTGTTGTTATTATTATTATTATTATTATTATTATTATTATTATTATTATTTTATTTCTTGCTCCTATTATGTGTCTGTGGTTAGTTAAAGGGGCTCTTGAGTTTCGTTTTTTCCTCCTGCATCTTAATTTTCTTTCTTTCTTCTTCTTATAGTGACTCCCCGGGGACACTCGCGAGGAAAAGGTGTGCGTTTTTGTTGGGCTCCGGCGAGCGCTTCTGTCTGTCTTTCAGGGAACCCAAAAGAAGGTAGACCACTCTGGCTCTTCCGGGGAGCTCTCTTAAAATAAAAGCGATCGAAAGGGCTTCGTGATTAGTGTCAATGGCGGTTTCTGAAATTCGTGCGAAGCTCCTTCACTGTGCCTAAGCTCCCCCCACAAACAAACATAAGAAGCCAGCAAGTCCCTGCTCCTGATATCTTGGGGGACGGGGGACGGGGACTGCAGAGCACTGTAAGTAGTGCGGTAACCCAGTGGAAGTTCCCTTTCCACTCAAGAACAGATTAAAGAAGGCTTTTATCTTTTATTAGGGGGCTCTTGGACAAGGGGTTTCCCCTCGAGGGTGGCCTCGGCTCGGATAAGCTACGAGGTTTCAATCCAAGAGAGTTAATGTTCCCATTGAAACCAACGGATTTTAATGTGCTCTCTTGTTATCAGGCGGTGGTCGCTTAGTCAATGCAACCATCGATGTAGCATTCATATTTGGTGTCTGTGCAATATAAACGGAAGACACTCTATTGTACGAGGTTTGCGACTGCCTCGGTTTTTGCCAGCCTGTCAAGAAATTTTGTTATGAGGCAAGGAGGCTTCACAGCCCCTCCATTTGTGTGTTTTGATGGAGCCCAAGAAACGCCGAAGATCCTCCTTCCTTTAGGGACTGAAAGAATTAGAGATGAAGGTGTGGAACAGATTTTTCAAGGCAAAAAAATAAAAAATAAAAATGGAACGTTGACTAAACAATTCCTCTAAATAGATTTGATGCAAATAAATAACGATAAGCTTGCAGTGCGATTAGTTTACGGTGAAATTAGTTTCCTGCAAGGTTGCATGATATTCTATTATTTCTTCATTATAAACGTTTATTGCAAAACTTGTAGATATTACCATCGGGAAAGGAAAAACTTTAGCATTTACGTGTCCTCGGACTGCAATTCTGCACACACTCGACGGGGAATGTCTCCTAACTGAACTCAATGGCGTTTACTTCTGAGTAGACGAATTAACCAGGATACACGGGCACAGCAATCTGCACCTACCTTTTGTCCGCAGCGCATTATTGTGGAAGCCAACGCGATCAACTATCCAGCCAGATATTTCCTGACACTTTAGATTCGCTGCTTGGGCGGCAGCCCGAAGAATACTTAAAGTTCAGCTGAACAACAGCGCTATTTCCTTTTCAGTAAACAGGCCTAGGATCGGCTGAAAATCTACAGCAGCAGACTGAGTGAGAAAACAGCCTAGTTCACGGGACAAGTTATAAAGCCCTTTTAACTGGTTGCAACAAAATCAAAAGTACCCCGTGGACCTTAAACACGGGAATACTTTCATTGTGGCCAAAAACTTTATGGGACTTGGGTCTTCACCACAGAGACGCTGAGACGCCCAAGAAGCGGGTCACCTAAGCCGATAGCGGGGTGTGTGTGTGTATGCAAAAATAAATAAATGCTGTGGTTGTTTTTTTATTAACCTACAGGCACACAACAAAAGACGTGGCAATGCAAAACAGCAGCAGATGTGTCAAAGCAAGCACAGCGAATACAGTACATCGTTGGCATGTAGCCTTCGGAGGGAGGCCTGGTCGTCAATGCGGCCCGCGGGCCGGAGAAGGTTAGCCGTCTCTGAGCATCAGGACTTGGTCAAATGAATACACTATCCAACCAGCTTGACTGTGCCTGGTGATGAATAGTCATTTGGAGATCGATGGTGTAAAATGATTTTACGCTATCAACTGACACCTCATTCAGAGCATCTAATTAACTTCTGAAGCCAACTGACCACTTCCGAGATGGTCCACAGCGTCAAATTAGCTAATTAAATTCGATTATTGCAGCTTTATGCCGGCATCAGCGTTTGAAGCGTCGTCGTCAGTATGTGGAGATCCTTGAGGTTTTCCGCAGCATTTTCGTGGGGTTTGAGGCTGTTCCCCTTTTTTAGTATGTGGATTGTGTCCGTTCGTTCTCTTGCGCGGAGACTGACCCGTCTGGCTCAAGCCAATAGCAGCGGGGCATTGTTGGCAGACGACATAAGGCATCGCGTTAGAAGGTGGCGCAGAGCAAGGACCCATGGCGGGCACGGCTATTGTTTGGCCCCCGAAGAGCGTTGCCCGAGTTAATACGGGCTGGCACGCGGCAGTCATCTGTATTCTGGATAGGACCGTGACCCACTTACCACTGCTTCTTGCTTGATCTTCTGGTCTCCCTTTCCAAAAAATCTAAGCTCAACTCCCCGCGACAATCTCTCCCCGCCCCCGCGCCTTTCTCTGCGTTCAGCCTATATATACTTATCCACTTAGGAAACCACTTTGTGCATCTAAGGAAGTGGGTTCTGGCCCAAGGAGATTTAGACTTCAATAAATGTGTTAGCCTTTAATCCGGTGCCGCGAGTTTCTTTGTTGTTTCTCTTTCACTGGAGTATATCCATCCAGATAGCATCTCCTGGGGAGACCTAAAATGTGCACTTTATCCTCGCGGTTTGGCCTCTCCTGGTTCCGTCCTCGGCCAAGATTAACCGACTCCAGCCCAGATCCCGGCAGCCTTCCTCCTGCTTGCTGAGGGAGACCTTCTTCCTCAGGGCTGCCTGGTCCTCATTTGCCGGGGTCTGGGGACAGGGTGGAGGAAGGCGTCCAAGCCAAGCAGCCCGCCATGGGATGGGGAAACAAGGTCTGGTCAGTGGGTCTTTCCCAACCGAATTCAGGACCCCGTTATGGTGGGCTTGTTTTCTCTGACTGCCACCCCCCCCCCACAGTTGGGGGAAAGGTTTCTTGAGCTGTTGCTGGAACAGCTGGATTGTTCAGCTCCACCGGGCCAGGCCAGCATAACGCAGTGGGAAAGGCTGGCGTCTGGGCAGGAGGATTTGCGCGCTCCAAGGCGTCTGGGCAGAGACTCGAGCGGGGCAGGGCGCGTTCTCCCGCCGGGCCCCTTGGAGCTTGCCTACGGGCAGCCTGAAGCAGAAATCCTTCATTGCCTTTGGAGAGCAACGACGGCAACAACAAAACAACCGCCCTGGCCCGGCAAACGTCCTTTGTAACCGCGCCGTCGACCGCAGCGAGGAGACGTGCAGAGGAGATATTTTGAAAGTACTCGTAAAATTAATAACGCGTCTTCCTCGCCTGGGAGAATCTGGAGACGGGGGCGGGGGGTTCGTGGAAGCTTGGATGGTTTCCGTCGAGGACTGCAGAGAGTAAGCCAGAAAGGACAGCACCCTGCTCGGGTGGTTTGGGCTGGAGTTTGCTCAGCTGCGTCCAGCCCTTTCTCTCCAAGGCTCGTTGCGCCCCCGGGCCCCCTTTCCTTCTCCTCCGCTTACCCTTCTCCTCGGCACCTCCAGGCTCTTTCCAAACCAAGGCTCGGCTGTAACCACTCCCTTCAGCTTTGAGAAGAGCTGCTTCTTCTTCCTGGCAAAGGTTTTCTTTCCACAGGCCCGGGGAGCTATCCTGGCCCTTCAGACGGTGTTCTTTGCGCGCTAGCCCTCCTCCTGCTGTTTCGTGCAGGCCTGGATAAATGTCTTGGAGGGATAAATGAGCGGGAAACAAGGCGAGCACCTCGGGCTTTTTGCGAAAACTTTCACACACAAACCTGATATTGAAAGAATACAGAGCTCTGATCACGCGCGCCTGGTATTTGTTGAACAGGTAAGTCCCTTGTGCGCATCTCTCACCTATGCTAGGAACTAACTATAAGGGGGCTTTTTGCAAGCTGCCCTCTCCCAGCGTCAGTCTCGCATCTGCAAAATGGGGGCAATAATATCCAGCTGTCAGTAAGGATCAATGCATGTTAAAGAGCTAGGGAGTAAGGGCCACGGAAGCGTACTTCAATGATAAAGCGCAATCACTTTCATGTAGCAAACATGCGTAGGATCGCGCTTTAAAAGTGCTGTGTAAACGTTGCTGTTATTATTTGCACTGACTTGAACGGCCTGCGTAATATCTTCCCTTCTGTTTTGCGCCCTGACCCAGATCATACTTGGAGGAAGTCCCGAAGGAAGCCGAGGTTTGCATTTGGACTCATAACATCGACTCCCTTGTAGGCCCGCTTAGGACGCTAGCATTAGAAATTTAATGCTGTTTCGAAATTCTGAACATCTTTGGAGAGTCAGAGGACATTAACGTTCGCATTTTGAGTTGCAGGAAAACATATATATGAGATTCTAATAATTATATTTTATTTTTAAATAAAATGAAACCGAATCCCGCCGGATATCTCTGACCTTCTTGCGCACATAGGTTGCAACTTTTCAAATGCAGCTGCTTGACTCTCTCACTGGTTTGAATGGCACCAAACTGCGCCACGAGACTCTCTGTTTTCTTCGCCAGGACTTGGAGAGTTTGTTGTTGGATCCCATCTATGCGCGTCGCCGACTTTCTTCCACCTCGGATCTCAAACCTTTAAACCGTACTACTTTTAAAATTTCTTCAAAAACAAAAACAAAACCCTATCATTTTGCCGAACTCTTGAGGCTGGACGGAGAGGGGTGCGGGAGAAGCCACGCTCCCCTGCTTTTGTCTCCAAGCCTCCCTCTTTGCGCGCCTCCTCGCGCTGGGTGTGGGTCGGGGTTTTTTTTGGGGGGGGGGACACGGAGGGCGCTGCTCTTAATGGTTATTGTCTCGAGCCCATTAGCTTTTTTTCGCTGCCCGCTCCTGGTTTGAGCGCTGCCTCGTTGTTCCAGCCGCGCTGCGCACTGTTTAGACAAGGGATTAAGGTAATGGATGGAGCCGGAGTCCGCCCAAGCGAGGGGGATGTTGGCTGGAGCCGCGGCCGGAGCAGGAAGCCCTGTCGCCGCAGAAGGGATCCCCCACCCTCGTGGCCTCTAATGGCTCCATCAGCCCCGCAGGCCGGGGAGAAGACCCGGCAGAGCCGACACGTCCGGCTGCTAATGGCCCCGAAACAAACAAGCAAATAAACAAACAACATCCAAGTCCCCCCATTTTAGGGAGCTCGGCGCCTTTGATCAGCTTTGGGAAGCTTCCGCGGGTCTGTAAACCTGGAAGCCAGGAACGGGAGACGAGGCATCTCACTAGGTGGCCTTAGAAAAGCCAGGATTCTTTCGGCCCTCCCCGTCTAACATTCTGGGGAGAACAGCCGATCTTGGAGGGCTGCACAGAGGGTCGCCCCGATTTCTCTCCAGCAGACGGCAAGGTAGATCTTAAGCAGGGGTTCTTGGAAGCCAAAAGTTCCCTTGAAACCGACGGCGTTTTTTTCGACTGGTCATATGTTTCCATTATATAATGTATACATATATGTTATATTTCTGTTTAGATGTGCCAACGTGTGTTGAGCAGACCTCTCTCCTAAGAAGAGGCACCCTTTTATTCGTTGACACGCAGGAGGCAGCGCCTCTTTTAAAATAGCGCTTGCCTCCTGCAGTTTTATGGTAATAATACATTAAAACAAATACGACGTTGACCGATTAATCTGAGGCATCTTTTTAGTTCATCAAAATATTCTCAGTGGATTAATTTGACGGACTACCGTTGCAGCCCTAGAGGTACTTAATTAAAAATAACTGCTACCCATTCACAAAAATCTTCCGCGAGAATTCGAACTTCCCTCCTAATTGGAAGGGCGGGGAAATTAATTCTGTGCCTGCAATCCTATGTTATGCTTTCTCGAAAGAAAGTCCCACGGTGTTCGGTGTTGACTCGAGTCTCTCCCTGGGTCAGTATGCATGGGATTGCTGTCTAAGGCGCGCAAACTGTGAGTAACGCAGGGTCTGGAAAAGTTGTTCGGGTGACTTAGCCCTGTCAAGTCATCTGAATTCTGAAATGTGCGCCCTTTGGAAGACTGAGCGCCCCCCGCCCACCAACAATCCCGGGACCTCTGCGCCCACAGCCCCACGTATCTAATGCAGCCACGCGCACCTTCAGAGACCGCTCAATCTTCCAGCTCCATCCCCCTTCCAAATCTGGTCCACGAATCTTATTAGTTTTATTTTTATTATTTTATTGGTTAGTATTTGCACCACTGACATTCATTGCAAACCTCCTTCAGCACATTGTATGGAAAGGCGGAAGTAATTAATAAACTAAGGCATAGAAATGGTCAGAGCGATACAATCCGCGCGATCCAGAAGAGAGAAAATTAAGCGCTTTCTGGTCCTACTGATTCAAAAGCGACAGTTTAAGGAGGTTTAAAGATTGCCCATTGAAAACAATGAGACCTCACCATGCTTAACACCGATTAGATCGTGTCGCTGCTTTATCAGGACCCTTTGACATTTTATAACCCGAACCTAAACTCTTTATCTGGGGAGGAACAGTTTCTCACTAGGTGTTTGCTTCAGATATCTAAGCAGGAATGCTATAACGTTGCAGCGATTGTATCCCACAGCAAAATGTGATTTCCCATGCAAGCAAATAGGTACGGGGAGATCTGGTGGTTTGGAAGCAACTAGATTCGTATGGGAAAAGGACACCCAACTCTTTCTCCTTCGCTCTCGGATTGTGTGCGTAACACGTGTGAATGTTGTTCACGCAAGCTAGAAGGCAAAAGAGAACCATTTTTAAATTACAGGTATCTGTATTTTCGGGACAGCGGTTGCCTAATGGGCTTTAGCTTCTCGATTTCGCAGCTGGCATTGTTCACCTTGGAACCCAGAGCAGAGCTGGTTCATTTGGTTAGTTTTTAAAAAGCGACTAGGGCAGCACTTCCTTTGGCGAATTTCGTTTGGCTTAGTCTGCTCTCTCCTCGCATTTAAAAGACTTCCACGTGAGGTCCGAGCAATTGCTGGCGGGCATCCCTGGAACAGTTAAGGCAGGCGACGCGGATTGAAACACAGGCGTAGCCCCCGGTTTGATACTGGCTTAACTGTCCCCCACTAAAATTCACTCAGCGGGTTGGCAAGACATTGGCCAAAGGGAAGAGTTTTGAATTTCCATTGATTTCATTGGGAAATTAAGTAGATACTTAAAAGCCTTTGCTCCTGAAAGCGGGAACCGACGCGCGTTTACTCAAAAGTAGGTTGTAGACAGTCAGTTTATTTATTTATATTTTATATACCGCTTACCATTACAAATAAATCTAGAATCGGTTTACGAAGGCAGAAATAAAAGCACATTGAAACATTTAAACCGTTCCATTTTTAATAATAATAATAACAACAATAACAATAACAGCAGGCATGAAACAAAACCAACATTAAATAAACCACGGGTATGTGGCTGCGTGGAAAGTAGCGACTAAAACATAATCCTTAGATAAAACAAGGTTACAAAACAAGGACCCTGTTATACCAAGGGAGGATAATCCGGCTATTCAACAACAACAACGTATATCAACATTAGCAGAGGGCTGTAGAATCAGAGAGGAGGTGTTTAATGGACTTCGGAAGCACCCAGCGCTTTCCCCGTCGAGGAGCGCAGGGGCCACCACCAACAAGGCACGCTTCCACCTGTTGTCGCCTGAGGGCATTCCACAGCTCATAGAATCATAGCATCATAGAACTGCAGAGTTGGAAGGGACCCCCAGGATCATCTAATCCAACCCTCTGCAATGCAGGAATCTCAAGTAAAAGCATCCATGGCAGATGGCCACCCAACCTGTATTCAAAAACCTCCAAAGAAGAAGTCTATGACAGGCATAGGCAAACTCGGCCCTCCAGATGTTTTGGAACTACAACTCCCATGATCCCTAGCTAACAGGACCAGTGGTCAGGGATAGTGGGTATTGTAGTCCCAAAACATCTGGAGGGCCGAGTTTGCCTATGCCTGGTCTACCACCTCACCGGACCTTCAGTTCAGAGGGGCTTACTCCTAGGTAAACGTGCACAAGGTGGCACCCTTAAAGCGCAGAAGTGGCTTGGCAGCCTTGGAGTCCAGCAACGTCTGCAGAGTCACAACTTTCATCACCCCTGACCATGGACCAGGCCGGATTGAAGCCCTTTGCTTTGGGCTGGATCGTGTTCCCACGGGCTGAAGCAAGTGAGCCCCATTGGATTTTAATGCATTGCACTTCCGTGACCACAGCCGTCGGGGCATTGTCTCTCCCTGGCCCCCAAGGAGATAAATTGGAGCGTCCCCTCCCTTCCCGTGTCCCCTCTTTCCCCCCATCCCGTCCAGTGTGTCTAAGGACCTCGCCTGGAGCGGGCGGCGGCGCTGGCTCTCCCTCCTTCCCTCCCTCCCATCCCGGCTCCATATTTACACAGCGCCTGCCCTTGTGTAAACTCGGCCCGGGCCGTGGTTATTCTCAGGCCGGTCTGTTTGTCGTTGCCTGTCAGCAGCGCCCGATGAGAAAGTGCCCTTCCCGGCGCTCCGCCCGCGCTGATTTATGTGGGAACCTCACGAGGGAATGTGGACGGAGCGTCCGGGCGGACGCGCCCACGGGGGGCAGCAGCAGCAGCAGCAGCAGCAGCAGCAGCGAAGCCCAGGGAGGCCCTCGGGTGGGCGCCTTCGCTGCCAAGCAGTCCAGCCCCTCTGGCAGCCACCTCCGCAGAGAACACTGGTCATGTGGACCGACCGCAGGATCTCGAGGGGAACAGCCAGTGTGGCATAATGGTTAGAGCATTGGACTATGGCCTGGGAGAGTGACCTGGGACTGGGTGACCTTGGGCCAATCACCATCCTTTAGGCTAACCTGCCCCACAGGTTGTGAGGATGAACTGGGGTGGAGGAGAACCATGTAGAACCACCTTGAAATCCTTGGAAGAGAAAGGTGGGGTGTAACACTAATAAATAAAAATATATGCCCTTAAAACACATTCACCACCTTCAATGAATTCTGAGATGTAGTTTACCCCTCACAGATGTAGTTACAATCCCAGCAGCCTTTAACAAACTACAATGCCCAGAATTCTTTGAGACAGAGCAGATCGCAAGGCACACACCAGCTGATTCCCCCAACACCTTCCTGCCATTGCTTCCTACCTCACATTACCTGCCGCCTCACTCTGTCCTAGTTATTGCAGAAGAGGAAAACGTAGTTTCCCCAACTGGTACCTTTTACAGTGAAATCTGATTCCTCCCAACACGGAGTTAGAAACCTGATTTTCCAAACCAGCCCACTTATTACAGTACAGTGGTACCTCGGGTTAAGTACTTAATTCGTTCTGGAGGTCCATTCTTAACCTGAAACTGTTCTTAACCTGAAGCACCACTTCGGCTAATGGGGCCTCCTGCTGCCGCCGTGCCGCCGGAGCACGATTTCTGCTCTCATCCTGAAGCAAAGTTCTCAACCCAAGGTACTATTTCTGGGTTAGCAGAGTCTGTAATCTGAAGCGTATGTAACCTAAAGCGTATGTAACCCGAGGTACCACTGTAGTTTAGTTTGAAGTGTAGTCACATGTCATGATCATCTGCTGACTAGTTTTTGCATTATCATTACAGATAATGAAGAATTCACACACATTCTGCACCATAACATTCTGCATTGTTATTCAAAAAAGGAACCGTACACGTCTGTAGCTATGCAGAAGTTATCTATGTTTGTGATTAAAATAAAGCAAAGGAGTGACAAGATTGAAGATGGTCCTGAAAATTTTTATTACAAAACATCACAGATAAAATCCGCCTTTCTACAAACTTATTCAGTTGCTTGTCATCACTCATTTTTCTGTACTATATTAATTTAGGCAATATTACTATGTTCCGTATTCTACTAAGCCCACTCCCCCAGTTTCATGCTATCCAGATCCTGGCACCAGTAAGAAGATTAAGAACCATTTCCAAGTCAACTCAGTTGTTTTGCTCAACTGCTTTCTTTTGCAGAGAAATCTCATTCCCCCAATGCCGAATTAGACAATTGATTTCCTAAATGAGTCCACTTATTGCAATAGTTTATGCAGTTTGAACTATAGTCGCAGGTCAGGATCACCTATTTATTCATTTTTGTGTTATCACAGATAAGGAGCAACACATACACATACAACCATGCACGCATGCACACACACACACACACACACGAACACACACACACTCTATGTCATAATTTACTGCATTAATTTTTTTTAATGAAAAGAACTGACCTTTTTAAAGGAGCCAAACATTACTTGCTGTATCATTCCTATGAATACACTCATCTGAACAGCAGCAGTAGCAGCAACAAAAGCCAGTGGCTCATACTCTTTTCCTTAGCAATACCAACAAGACAGGGAAAATATGTAAACCCATTGCATCATCATCATCATCATCATCATCATCATTCTTATTACCATCGTCGTCATCATCTGCCTGCCCTTCATCCTTAGGTCCCATGGCAGATTACAACTATTAAAACACAGTGTTAAAAACATTTAAAACAACTTGCACGTGCAACGTGGCAATGCTATTCCCACTGTCCCATTGCTTTGGGGTTATGACTGCTGGACCCAGGACAGTCCAATTTTAGCACTAAAAAAACAAAAAAAACACTGTATAAGCTTGAGGTTTTCTGCTGCTATAGACCAGGAGTAGGAAACCTAAGGCCCATTGGCCACAAGCAGCCCACAGGGGTCATTTAACTGGCCCATGAGCCGCCCCCGAACTGAACCGCTTGCTCTGTGAGTTCCTGCGCGCTGCGCTAAAACGATGCAACGTGGCATGGGGACTCGCTTCCACAGCGCCAAAAATTGTGTCTGTGCATGTGCAGACACTGTAAATTGTGTCTGCAGACGCCGGAGGGATCTCCACTGGAGTGAACCGGCTCAGGTGAGGTAAACCTTGCCAACCCCTGCTATAGACTCTTCAGCTCATACAATGTGTTTATGTGTCTGTTTGTAACATGGTACCTTGGTCTCCTAAGGCAGCCCCAAGTTTCTCATGAACGGCCACTCAATGAACACTGAGGCATATCTAGCCCAGCCCAAATGCTTAGCCAGTTCTTCATGCTAATTGGAAGGATATCAGTTCTGGAAAAAGCACTCTCAAGTTTTCTGAAATTCATTGACAGCATTCCAATTTGGACATTTCCTAACACATCATTGGGGAAGGACCGTCAGTGACATGGGAAATTCCTTCCTGAGAGATGACACCAAGTGGCCTTTCTCTTGCCTGGATTTGGATGGAGATCACAAACGGCAGAATTATTCAGGGTAACCACCAAACATTTCGGGCCACTGCAGTCTTCTAGAAAATGTTAGAAATGTACAATATGATGAGTTAAGTGAGATGAGCTCTTTCGTAAGGCCCAGCCTTTTAAAGGCTTTGGGATAAGCAGCAGTTGCACATGCCCAAGCCTGCCTAGGCCCCCTGAGATGATCTCTCCTTGCATTTTGGAGGATCTTGCTTTCTCTGGAGTTACAGTCCAAGAAGCTGCTTCTTAAACCGAGCTGTGTTAGGAGAAGAAGCCCATTCTTTGATTCATTACTATGGCTCTTTCTTTAGCTCATTCAGCAGTTGTAAAACAATAAATGAAACTGATTTCGTTCCTATACAAAGGATGGTGTATCTGTTGAGTACTGAGGATAATAACAGCACAGTCCAAACCCAAGATCTGTCGGGATGACAGTTTGGATTTGGTCGGTCTTGTTTCCCACCCCCTCACCCCCACCCTACCCCGCTGAGCCAGGGCTATGCTGGTAGAAGTCTCTCAGCCCGATTGAGTTGTAGATACAGCAGTGTAAATCTCTCACTCTGGCTCAGTCAATGCTCAGCTAGCAGAAATTAAGATGGCTACTAGTAGCTTTATTTGCTTTATGTTGGCTCCTGGTAATTAAAAAATCAGACCAAATTTACATACTAATAATCCTTATCCATTTTGTTCCTAAACTAATGTGACTGGTCATGCAAATTATTTAGTAAATACTACCCTTCAACGAAGGATCACAGGGCAGTTTACAATATAAAAACACAAAAAATACATAACATAGTAACAAACAAAAACAGTACCCCACACCACAGTTTAAAAGGTCATATATGGTTTAATTAGCCAAAGGCCTGGGAGAAGAGGAATGTTTCTGCCTGGCGTCCAAAGATATGTAAGGAAGGTACCAGGTGAGACTCCCTGAGGAGATCATTCCACAAGCTGGGAGCCACCACAGAAATGGCTTATGAGGTTTACGGGTTGGAAAATGGGGTTAATATTCTTCCTTCAATATTTGGCTCAGCTTTACGCCACTTCTAATTCTTCCTTCTGGTAGTTCTGGCTCACCTACTTTGGTCATTAGTGAAAAAGCACAGGAACAGCAAGGCCAGGAAAGGCAAACCAGGGTGTCTCCAAGCATATCAGTTCATTGATGGATAAGGAAATATCACTTTCTGCAGAGCAGGCAACCGGGTAGCAAATTCCTCAGTACCAGAATCCATTGGCACTGCTGTGCTGTCTTTTAAAATCCACATGGCACAACAGCATCTTCTACTGAGTTATCTTTGCTGTGGCCCCTGATGCATCTTCCATGCTGAGCTTGGAGAGAACATAAGCCCAGATTCAAAAAAGTTCAAGACTTTGATTGGAAGAGTGCAAGGTGTGGACTAAGACAGGCAAACTCAAGGCCTGAGTGAAAACAAGTATAAATATAGAATCCCCTTTTAGCCTTTCAGGTGATTAAATGGGGGGGGGGGGAGAACAATGAAGGCCGCCTTGAGTTCCTTGGAGGAAAAGGTGAAATATAAATGCAATAAATAAAAATATAAGCATACATCCAATATCCTTTCCAGAAGAGGATAAACCTGCATCCCACCCACCCTCAAACCACATCCCAGAGAAAAGGGAACAGAAAAGAAAGGAGAAAGAAAGCCAAGTTGGGGTGAGGGAGGCGGAGAGAGACTTTGTTTAAGGAAGAGAGTCTCCCAGCCGTTCACTTAAAGGATGAAGCAGTAGATATGTTTCACCAACCCTCTCAGTTCCTCGTTTGACTGATTCTTTGCTCACCTTGGACTGTGCAGACTGGAAAATGCAATAAGCAGCTTGTAGGGGAAAATGCATGTCAGATTGAATCCGATTTATTTGTGGTGGCTGGGAATGTCCTTATTTTTAAGGGTTTATTTTTAGAAATTTTTGAATAGGGCTTAGGGCAGGGAGCTTTTAAGGGTGGTTGCAATAACATTAGTGACGGTGGGCAGAGCTGATGTGTAAAAGCTGTCCTCAAAATCCAATTACAGGAGTGCGAAAAGGTCACGTTGTCGTTGAGTCAAAGCAGGGTAGGAAATGCCTGCACCAGGGAGCCGCTGCTGGCTGATTTTATATGGAATATTTCATGCCAGTTGTATATGCAAGCACCATGCAGCCTCCCAGTTACAGACTGTTAAAAGCCCGTTAAGACTATTCCTCTTCTGAAAGAGGGTTGCTCGTAAATCACATCTGAGCAGCTTGTTAGATCACAGCTCTCCAGTGTCTGAGGCTCAGTTCCCATAAAGCACACTACAATACGTGAGGACCCAGCTGCCTGCTGCTCACTCAGCATTCACCGGCCTCGACCAAGTGGTTGAAGTTAGGAGGCCTATGAGAAATGGTTGATGTGAGTTGAGTGACATCAGCCAACTAAGGGCTCTGAGCTTTCAACAGCTGCATAGCAGGCAACAGAGTCAGCTTTCCCAATTGCTGCATCTCTCTTGCCTGGCAAGGCAGCATTTGCAGAATTTATGCCATTCATTCAGTTGTACAGGAACTAGGTGGTGGTGGGTGGGCTAAGAGGTACACAGCAGCAGCCTTAGGGGGAGCAAGGGGAACCCTGCAATTTGCATGGAAGGGGTGAACTGAACTAGGCTGATTTTGGCACCAGTTTGTTGAAACCACTGGAAGAACAGTGTCTGCATGTGTCAGAATGGGGGGGGGGAGGATGGGAATTTCAGCCAATAAAAATGTAAATGACCTGGTGAGTGTTTTATTGTTCAGTAAAATGCACAGCTTAGTTTGCTGTGTGTACAGTAGTTGGTGGGTTCTCTGCCAGGGACTGCTGCAGAGATTCCGCCTTTCTCTCTTTTTTTTTTTTATTAAATATTTATTGGTATTTTCAAGAAACACACAACAAACAAAAACAAAAAAATAAACAAAATAAAAACCACACAAAAATACATAATATTCAAAACTGAACAGAAAAATAGAAAAAACACATAAAGTTTCTGATACTTATTTTCCTTAACCTTATTTCTCAGACCTCCTCACACCTCCCCTTCTTGTATTCCAATTTAAATTGTCAATTCAGCAAGTCCTTAACTTGTTTCTTCACCTTAGCTTGAACATTTGTTCTAACATACTATTATTTTACTTTGCTTCTTTTTTCCATTTCCTCAATTTATTTTTAACAGCCTTATTTTCAATTAATTTAAAAAAGAAAAAAAAAACCAATTTTACCTTATCAAAATTACACATCAATACTTATACCTCATTAATTATTCTTAAACCTTTTTCCTAAAGTTGACCAAAATTTCCCTTCCACGATTTGCCCAATTTCCATACCACTAACAAAATATAAAAGAAAAAAAACAAAGCAAATTATCCTTATGTACCCTTTGGATTCCCAACCTCCACCCACCCTTTTCCCGGTTCCAGTCCCCGACCAATATCCACCAGTCTTTATGTTATTTATTTAGCCTGGAGATCTCACGTCCGAGGCCCTTATATCTCTCTCAGTTCCTTTCTGCCGGTCTCTTTGATAGTCCTTGATGTTAAGCCCCAAGTCTCGGAGGGTCTCCGGCCCAACAGGATCCATGTTGCTTCCAGCCAGTCCTCCATACTTAAAAGCAAAACCTATGGGGTACTCCAACTCTTGTTTCAAATTTCTTTCAGATCCAGATGTCCCCAAAGCTCCAGCTTTCACCTTCAACAAATTTGTAATCCTCAGATCTTCAGATCTCCTCCAAAGGGGATCTCTCCATTTTCCAAACTCCCATTCAGACCAGGCTTTCCGCACCCAATTTTTATTGTCCCTTTTTATCATCATGTCAGGCCTCATATTGTAACTCTCCTTTGACTCCTGTGAACCTCCAGCTCCTCCTTCATTTTCTTCAAAAACAACATATTGCTCCATCGTGTCTACACTTTCAGTTTCATTTATTTGTTCAGTTGAATGGGCTTCCTGTTTCAAGTCCTTATCAGACTCCAAACTGTTGTTTACTGTCCAGTGTAGTAGTGATACCTCTGTAGACAAAGCATTGTATTCATCTTGTAAGTTTCCCAAGAGAACCAGTGCTCTGTCCAATTCTGCTTGGATTTTACATACTCCAGCCATTTTTGTGATGTAGTGTCCCTATTACCCCTCTAGGGGGATTTTAGTTCCTTAATATTCCTTTCAGCTCAAAACCAAAAGTCCAGTTATTTTGTATCAGCCCTCCTTATTTTCAACAAGTTATACCGAATAAACCAGCAAAAACAGCAGAAACAATGTTCTCTTTTTCCAGCTGACAACTAGCTGACTAACAGCTCACTTGACAGCTGTCAAATTCTTCAATGCAACAGGCTTTCTCATAGGACGTTCCCGGGTCTGGGGGGGGGGGGTGAAATTTCAGCTCCCAAAATTCTTTTTATCCTCCAGTAAGTCTTCTTATAATGTCAAAACCGTGAAGTCAAGATCTTTAATTAAAAAACAAGAAACAGATTCTCTCGACCTTAGCTGCCCAGTCCTTTGCTTTAAATTGTTTACAAAGAGGGGGGGGTGGACTTCCTTTTTAGCCCCTTCCCGCTCGTTCCAAATCCACAATAAGAATTTTTTTAAGGTTCCAATCTCCGTATTACTCACGGGTTGATGTTTTAAAGTCCAATCGATCTTAGAAGAAGTTGGCGCTCTCTGTCAATGGCTTGCGGCTTCACTCCGTAGGCGAGGGAGTACTCTCAGCACCACGCCTCACCCTGCCTCCGTTCCGAAGCCTTTAAAAAGGCTCCGTCGCGGATTGGGGGGGCGCAAATGGTGCCCGCCGAGTCTCTGTGTTCACAGGCATCCGCGCCTGTGATTTTAAGGGTCTCCGCTTCGCCGCAGCGGCCAGACCCAGACGCTACGGAGCCGATTCCCTCCGGAGCTCGGAGGGAATCCGCCATTAAACAATGGCGCCAACCCGGAAGTCCCCGCCTTTCTCTTCTCTTGAAGAAGTTGGAGACGGCTGGGTCCTTCTGCCCATCATTCTTTCTCACGAGGCAACTATAGTCCTGATTCCTCTAGCTGATTCTTCCAGACGTCCTGTCTATTGAACATCCATCTTGATTTGTTTGCAGGAAGGGTAGATGATGTTGGCTATTTAAAGAGGATTTGTTTGCAAGGAGTTAAAATGATGTTGCTTCAAAGCGTTTTCCAGTGCATTTTCCCATCACTTTCCTTATTACAAGACATCCTATCTTTCGGTGAAGCATGTTTGTTGCGCAAGACCCCCAATCGGCTTTAATTGTGCAACCTGGATTTGATGGTATGTGATTGAATCCCAGCTGAAAATAGCACAGGTAAGTGTGAAGGGAAGGGCTGTTGAAGCAGCAGCAACATAATACACAGCCTATGGTTGACTCCAGATACTTAAGAGGGGCATATGAAAAGTCTACGGACAAATCAGGCTTATAAGTGGCTGTTTTGGCCCATTATTTATTTATCTAAACAGGCTCACACAATCACATACACATACGCAAAACCAGATGTAAAAACAATGAGACAATGAAACACAATAAAAAAATCATCATCATAATAAAATCAGCAGCAGGAAGAAGGAAAGAAAGAATGCTAAGCAATAAATAATGCAGCAGACAAAAAGAAAAATTTCCTGAACAACAACAAAAATGTTTTGACATAATGCTGGAAGGCCAGACCTGCGTAAGTTAAAAGGCCAGAGGCAATGGCTGCAAAAGTCCCTGTCCTGTGTACCCACTTGCCTAAATTGTTGGGGTGCAGGAGATGCAGAGAAGGACCTCATGTGACTACCAAGAGTGTTGCCACATTCAGAATAGTGAAAGAAGGTGGTTCCTATGATTGGGAAAGGGCTGTAGCTCAGTGGCATATTTATTTATTTCCAGGGTGATATCTGGGCTAGTTTCTTGCAGCAAAAACAACAAGGAGGCCACCTCTCTATCATCACTATTTTCTGAAAGGGATTCCATTACATACTGGAAATGTAAGTTTATACAACTGAAGGGCTCTGTTGCTCTACAGCAGCCTTCACCAACCTGGTGTCCTCCAGATGGCATTGGACTACAACTCCCATCAGCCCCAGCCAGCACAAGAAAGGTCAACCTGTCCAGCCATCCTCACTAGGGAGCATATGGGGAAGGCTTCACCTGCAGAATCTCATGCAGCTGTAAAATGCACAGGAGCCCTACCAGAAACAAGAAGGCAACCCTTCTGCTCTGTGTACATCCACCCGCTCAAGTCATGTATGAGCATGACTTGGAGTAACGGCTGTATTTTGAACACTGAGAAAACAAGTGCAGAGATAAGCTACTATTAATATCTTTTTTTAAGAGTGGGAGATCCTAGTCATGGTTTGGCTCTCAGGCTGTGAAGCTCGAAAGCCCGAGGAATTGTTTGTCATGCAGAAGAGAAGGTAGCTAAATTTAATTTGCAGTATAAACAGACCAACGTTACGTGCCACTTCCTGGGAATCGTTTTGGATACATTGTGGATGTGAAGGATCCCTGCAGACAATATAAAGGACAAAGGTAAGAGGAAATACGTGTTTCTGAGAAACTTGCAGCTCGCTGTTCTCTGTTTTCATCACCTTCTGAATAACTGCATATAATATTTATGCTTTCCTGCCATACAAAGTAGTTTTCAGTGGTGAAGAAGACACCAGTAGCTTTCTATGTCACTTTAAATGTGTTGGTTACAAGAGCAAACTCCCATAAAGTAGACATTTTGATCGGTGGCCCTTGGGTACCAATGTAGTCAACATGGTACCCTCCAGTGGCTGTGAACTAGAACTCCCATTACCCTGCCCATTGGCCATGCTGGGTGGGGCTGATGAGAGCTGCAATCTAGGAACATCTGTGGGACCCCACATTGGCTATCGCTGCCCTAGAATATCAGCAAAAAACATTTTTGCTCACAACCAACTTCTTGGAACAAAGCATGGTACAGAGTTATGGCCTTTCTCTTTTTAAAGTGGCTTTGCTCTTATTTATGCCATTAACTTCTCATCCCATTCTGCTTTATTTCTCTCAGTTTTTCCTACTGCATTCCCACTTTGTTTCTCCTTGAGCTCAGTTTCCTAACATTGTTACATCTCACCTCTCCATGAGGTTAAGGTGCTTCTGTAACTAGTCAGTAGTCTCTCTCCCCCCACCCATCCACCCCGCTTTATGCCATGGCAATTTAAAATCTTGTATTTGTTCAGAAGTCAGAAACCTGCACTACAAGGAGAAATCCTTGTGTGAAAGTCACTGGCTGTTTGGTTGTGTACACCAGTGGTTCCCAATTAGGGGTCCGGGGACCTCTGGGGGTCTGCAGAACGCGCCCAGGGAGTGTGCGGCCCCATCCCTTGCCTCCCCCCAACTAGTCTTTGTCATTTCTGCATGGTAATATCAAAAACTTTATGGTCTGTTTTAGCGCCTTGCAATTTTTCAATATACTGGGCCAAAATCGGTTTTGAAATCGCACAATGATAACGATTTTGACCAGGCAACATGCAGCGATATATTGCTCCTCGTATGAGAGAGAGCAGCGCAGCCAATTTCAAGGCATCGCTGATATCGCAGTATTATCTCAGCTGATAACGCTGCTGATCTGAAAACAGGGCAGCCGATTGCAAGGCGCTCCCTTCCCCTCATGATGAGGGAAAACATGGCAGCTGATCACCCTCACTTTAAGGCACCATGGCACTACCTTCCCCTGGCATGGAGGTGGAACAGCTTTTCAAAGTCCACAGGAAAGCAGCAGCAGCCACTGTGGATCTGCACCTTCACCGGCTGCCACCAGAGCAGTAGCTAGGTGATCTTGTGCCCCTGGCAGAACTGTCCAGATTGCGCCCCCAGCCACTGACAAATTAGCTCTTCTTTCCGCCTCTCTTCCAACCCCCCCCATTCAATTCACCCTCCATTTAAAACCTTTTCTTATGAGGCAATAATCAATATTTTTATTTATAGACATATTTCTGGACATATTTTAAAGCCAATTTTGCACACACCCCTCGCCTGCGCCCCTGGCAGGGACCCACCTCACCACCCCTAGCTACGGCCCTGACTGCCAGCACTGGCTGCCCCTCCCACTCAATCCATGCGATGGAGGTGATTCCACTTCCTCTTCTCCTCGCACCCATCCGATCTCTGCAGCTGCTCCTTCCCTCATCCCCACACCTGATCTCCAGTTTTAGGCATCGTGATATATCAGAATACCATGTTTAGCTGCTGATACATCACAATGTTGAAAACCAGGTATCGCTCAGCCCTAGTCTGTTTTTTTAGTACAGTGGTACCTCGGGTTTCATATGCTTCAAGTCACATACACTTCAGGTTACAGACTCCGCCAACCCAGAAATAGTACCTTGGGTTAAGAACTTTGCTTCAGGATGAGAACAGAAATCGCGTGGCAGCAGCAGGAGGCCCCATTAGCTAAAGTGGCACCTCAGGTTAAGAACAGTTTCAGGTTAAGAACGGACCTCTGGAATGAATTAAGTACTTAACCCGAGGTACCACTGTATACCCAAAATCCGTTGCTTATTAGGGGGCACCCCACATTTTGTTCAAAACATTGCTTTGCAGAGGTAACTCCCATAAAGTTATCAAAATTTTCAAAAGTGCAGGAGGTCCGTGGCTTGTCTTTTGAAAAATAGGGGGTCCTCATAAATTAGCTAATTGGGAACATAGCAGGGCACCCCTGTACGAAAGGAAACAAACATGGTTTCACCCACGAATGCACTTTGCCCAAATCCTGCTGACAGAATGGAAATCAGCCACTGTGTCCTTGCACCAACCTTTGGGTGACCTTCCAGGGACATTCTAGAAGCCATTGGAAAGAATTTCTCATTGTATTATCTAGGAGTTTCCAAGGAATTAGTCAGCAGGCTGGAATCGGGCTGCTCCCCCCCCCCATCTCTGGAGCTGGACCGATCCGAGAGAAATGTTGCCAGGGTGACAGCAAGATGTGATGGATGGGCGGAGAGTGGCTGTGGAGTGGCAGGGCTGCTGGTCAGTTACCCAGGCCTGTGTTTATAAGAAGGAAGAGGCTGTTTCCTGCAGCGAACATAATGCAGCTCTAAAAATGGCAAGGGAAATAGATCATGTGAGGGGAGGGCTGCTGGGGAGCTGAGGACCAGAGCGAGTCTGCAGGTCAAGGTGCCTCTGACAGGCCTTTTTAATAGGCTGTTTGCGTGAGAGTTTGCTGCTGTTTCTCTGGAGCCTGATGGCAGCTGAAGCGACAGCCAGGATTCGGGAAGGGCTGCTCTAAATTACCTCTTTCCAGGGCGTGCTGATTTATTTAGAAAATAAATAACCAATACTCTCTATTGTTTAATGGCTGTCAATGACAATCCCTCCCTGGTGCAGCGGTCTTCTGTCGAACAAGGAGCGCCGGTCTCTGAGTCCTGGTATCGTGGACAGAGTTCATCTGTCAAGGAAACTGCAAGATGAATTTTGCTCCCAATGGAACAGTGCGCTGCCATACCCTTATCCTCCTCTGCCTTAACTTTGGCTGAGTCAGCCCTGGAGGCAGGGAGTCCAATCCATCAGCCCAAACAGAGGAAACAGGGTCCTCAGTTCCTTTATCACCCTGTGCACCTTATAGCGCAGCTGTACATTAAATGTATGAAAGGGCCATGCATTCATACGGACTTTATCTGAGACCACAAAGCCATTTCCCCTTAAATTTGATCTTTTCCCCTGCAAAAGCACTCCAGGAGTTGGTGCTGGTAGAAATGAGGGCCAGTCTCAGCTACAACAGCTAAATACCATTTTACAATGCCAGGACAGATTGCAGCGCTACTCCATCCCTTTTCACAGAATAATAGACCGCATGGTAGGCGTGGCACATGGTGATGCAGCTGTCCCAGGAGATGGGCCATGAGTTGTCTTTCCCATTCTTGTTTCAAGATGATTAAGTAAAACCAAATCTCACCCTGCTTTTCTAACAAAGCCTCAAGGTGTCTTCCATGAACAGCTCACAACAATTCATATAATGCAAAAATTCCTTCTGTTGCAAATTAATACTGCCCACCCTTTGCTTTTCTGCTCTGATGGTCAATGTTTCTTCTTTGTGTGTTTCTTTTTTCCTCTGCAATTCTACTGCAAGCTACATTTTGTTGCTGTTTGAGAACCTTTAGAAAGTTGAGATGTCTGCCAGTTAAGATGGAAAGTTCTCTTAGGGTGTCTGTGTCTTGGGAAGAAAAGACAAGAAGTTGTAGCTCCAGCACTGGGGTGAGGACCCTTTTTCAAACTTAGGGCCACATTCTCATTGCAGCAGCCTTCCAGGGCCCAGGTGTGGCAAAAATGAGCAAAGTAACTAATGCAAATTTTACCTTTGTAAAGTAGGGCAGCTTCTTCACACACCCCTCTCTACCCTGCCTCAAGGCAACCAAGAGGCATCATCAGAGTTCAAGGGGACATTTTAGTCAGGCAAAAAGTAGGGCTGGTGAGGGATGATGCCTGGATAGAGGTGATGTGTCTCAGGTGGAGTTTGAGCCTCAAGAGCCAGATAGAAAGGTGTGGAGGGTCACATCTGGCCCCCAGGATTGAAGTTCCTCACCTCTGTTCAGGTACAATGAGCAGAACCAGCTCAGTTCTTTTCTTTCTCCAGCCATTGGGATCTGGCAGGTGAGTAGAATGAAATTCTGCTGGGCCTCTGGAATGATGAGCACTCACGGTAGCTGTTCAGTGTTAGAGTTGTTCAGTGAAATCCCTGATCTGGAATTCTTTTCACTGCAAGAATGTGCTTCCAAGCTTTACTGCAAAACAGTCTTAAATACTATTTACAATATGATACATGTTACGAAATAACAAAGCAATCCACAGCAAGAAAGCAATGAGGTTGTCCTTTATGAGGTTCAGTAAATTTCCCTCTTTCTGGTCCCAGAGGGAAATCCTAAGCTTGTTCATCATTGCAGAACATCTCTGCAACCCACTGCTTCTACCTGCCATCTCCAAGCAACCACACACACAGTTTCTCAAGCTTTCTGCTGTGAGCGCACTCTGGCATTTGCCAGAGTGGAACCTATTTGCCTAAGGCAGGCATGGCCAAACTTGGCCCTCCAGATGTTTTGGGATGACAATTCCCATGATCCCTAGCTAACAGGACTAGTGGTCAGGGATGATGGGAACTGTAGTCCCAAAACATCTGGAGGGCCAAGTTTGGCCATGCCCAGTGGCGGAGCTTCATGCTCTGGGACCGGGGGGTGGAGAGCAGGCGGAGGTGGGGCTGGCATGCATCCTGGGGGCATGGCACCCAGCACGGGATGGGGGCAGCCGTGATGGCACCTCACCGGGGTTGCGCTGTCGGGGGCGGTACGCTCCCCCCGCACTCCTCTTCCTCCACCAGTGGCCATGCCTGGCCTAAGGTAAACTTCCATTATAGCATTTTAAATACAATGCATTCAAACACAACATTTTAAGTAGATTAAACGTATAACTTTAATACTCAAGACTCTGGTGAATGGCAGTCAGAATGATTTCCTCCCTCCATACAGCCCTGTCAGTTTAAGAATGAATATTTATGGGCATGCCCTTTGTTTTACTTCACTATATATCTTCACAGAGACTAACAGAACTGTCGGTTCCTGGAACCAGAGTCTGATTTGGCAATCTCAGATTTACAGACCTTCTCTTTAGAGGCCAACCTTCTGTGATTCACTCACTGAATTCAGTTTCATTCTACTAAATATTTATCTGCCTAATAGCCCAGTTGTGTGCATGTTTACGTCACAATCCAACTGAGTTCAGTCAGGGATGGGGAACTTGTGGTCCACCTGTTGTTGTTGAACTCCAGCTCCCATCAGCTCCAGCTGGCATGGTCAATGGTTAGGGGTGATGGGGATTGTATTCCAACAGCATATGGAGAAGCTCCTTACCTCTGCTTTTCCCATCCTGCCTTCTGGCTCATTTTGAATTTCCCTGCACCTGCCAATGTCTTTCTGTGTAATGATAAATGATTATACTATCTCACCTTGAGTAGGCTAAGAGCATAACAGTTGCATCTCTGACACTTGCATGCATCTGTGGTTAGGGATGTCAGAGAATTCCGATGAAAACAGGGGTGGAAATTGCTGGTGTTCACTTCTTTGTCCTATGTCCGGAATGGAAATCAATCCAGAAAATATGATCACGACTAGCTGCTGCTATTGCTTTCAGTCTGCAAATTATATATACAATTTATTATGCCCCTCTATTTGCATTGCATTTCCTTTGCATTGAAATGAATGGGGTGGAAGAATGCAAGAGCAATGTAAATTAAATAAGTTATGTAATTTACATAGGTTACAAAATTTCACTGCTGTGGACAGGGAGATGAATAATGTCATTTGTGGTGGAAGATGAACTGCAGTGGAATAGAAACAGTGCTTCATGAGATGAATTCAGACAGAACAGAAAACAGCAGCTTCTTATATCCCTACCTGTGTGTATGATGCCTGTCTCTAGTGTCTCATCTGTCAGGCATCTGAACATTTAATTTAATCCCATGCTACAGTGTTCTTGCTTAGCAGATGCTTCCTAAACAAGCTAGTCATCTGCATCTTGTTCAGTCAATGGCTATCTACCAACTTTCCACCTTTGAATCTGTGCAAGAATTCACTGTTTGTACAGAGCTGTTTCCACATTCATTCTGGTTTTAAAAATACAGTTTGTTTTTAAAATACTGTAGGCCTTGTTTCCTGTTTGTTTCCATGTTCCCCAGGGGTTCATAGGTCTGATCTGAATGAAACATACCTGGTATTTGTCCTTTCCAATGCCCACTAGACACCTCTCAACAACCACTTCTTCTTCACAAATTGCTTTGCTATCCAGGATGATATTTTAACTTCTGCTGTGTGCAGCCTCTGTTATTCCATTCCCCAAGTTGAAATCAGATGTGTCAGAGTTCAGATTCATAGCAGTTTGGGATTTTTCCTCTGCTTTCTCCTCTGTCCCTTCATGCCGTTAACATGGGAGAGTTTGAATAGTGAAGTTCTGAGAGGTAGAGCTGCTATTTTCAACCACTTCCCCCTTGCCCAGCTTCCCCCCTCTGAATGATCTAGGTTGCCAATGGAAAGGGTGTGTCTTCTCCCCTGAATGGTAGGCAGGGATATTCCTCCGAGCATGGTGTATATATATATATATATATATATATATATATATATATATATATGCCAGTGAGCAGAGTGTTCCCACTTTGTGGTAGGAGCAGGGCATGACTCTGCTTGTCTGGGATGATAGCCTGGGGGCCTCTCTCCTGTGGCTGAATGAAAAGTTGGGCTTGCTGACATTCTCTTGTCAATCTCTGCCAGCAATTGGCCAAATGCAGCATCTCCGTCTGGTCAGACAAAGGGAAGACATGGGTGTTTCCTTCAAGGAGGCTGAGGAGCGCTGAGTGAAGCTCTCGGAATGAGACTGAGTCACTCAGCCGATGGAGATGCAGGCCCTGCATTAAGAGCCTGGGCTTGCTCTGCCAAAGTCAAAAGAGGCTTCAGGCAAGGTGAATAGGAAGCTGCCTAAACCATGGGTAGGCAAACTGAGGCCCGGGGGCCGGATTTGGCCCAATCACCTCCTAAATCTGGCCCGCAGACGGTCTGGGAATCAGCGTGTTTTTACATGAGTAGAATGTGTCCCTTTATTTAAAATGCATCTCTGGGTTATTTGTGGGGCCTGCCTGGTGTTTTTACATGAGCAGAATGTGTGCTTTTATTTAGAATGCATCTCTGGGTTATTTGTGGGGCATAGGAATTCATTCTCCCCTCCCGCCCCAAATATAGTCCAGCCCCCCACAAGGTCTGAGGGACAGTGGACCGGCCCCCTGCTGAAAAAGTTTGCTGACCCCTGGCCTAAACTGTAAAATAAGCTGCTGAGTACAGGGCTGTGGAACCTTAGATCTGATGTCTGGCCCTCAGGACTCTCTCAAAGCCACACTCTCTCCCCAGGCTGCACTCCTGCTCTGCAGCCTCCTTGAGTGCTTTTGCCTGGCTGGAATGTCCTTGGACAGTGACAATGGTTGCCTGAACAATGGATGGAGAAGTGTGTGTGTGTTTGTATGAGATGTTCAGATGCTCTCTCCCTCCTTGCTGGCACCATCTTTTGGAGAAGGATGTGCTGAAGGCCACATTTGTCTCAGTTTCTATAAGGATAGTAAGCTGTTCCTTCAGATATTTTCGGATTAGTGAAAATATATCATTTAGACTGGGCTTTAAGGAATGACCACTTATTCATGCCATCAGCATCAGTGACAGTCTTAACAATGTGCAAAGTCAGGCCTAACCAGTGGTGTAGCGTGGGTTGTCAGCACCCGGGGCAAGGCAAGTAATTTGTGCCCCCTAACCCGTGGATTTGCGCCCCCCTAACCCGTGGATTTTTTTTAAAATAAATTTTTATTAAGTTTTCCTTTTACAAATAATTCGTGCAACCATAATTACATATTTACTGTTTTTTGAACTTCCATCGGCACCTCCCTCAATCATCCATTTTTCTTATCTTCCCGCATTTTCTGTATGATATTGCCAATTTAATATTAACCTTCCATATCTATTTCTTTTTTACAATATACCTTGTATTCTCACAAAGTCTCCTTAAAACCCACTAGCGTTATCTGTTCGTCACATATGGTTTTCAGATAATCTGTAAACTTTCCCCAGTCCTCGATGAATTTGTGATCTTTCTGATATCTAATTTTCCCAGTCATTTTATCCAATTCTGCATAGTCCATAAGTTTCATTCTCCACTCATTCAATGTCGGTAGTTCCTCTTGTTTCCATTTTTGGGCCATCAGTATTCTTGCCGCTGTTACTGCATACTGAAAAAGTTTATAATCACTTCTATTTATCTCTCTTCCTGTTATTCCTAGCAGAAAGGCTTCTGGTTTTTTAACAAATGTGTATTTAAACATCTTTTTCAATTCATTGTAAATCATTTCCCAGAAACCCTTTACCTTCTTACATTCCCACCACATATGAAAAAATGAACCTTCTTTTTCTTTACATTTCCAGCACTTATTACATGTCTTATACATTTTTGCTAACTTTACAGGTGTAATGTACCATCTATATACCATTTTCATAACATTCTCCTTTAACGTCGTAGATGCAGTAAATTTCATATTTTCATTCCATACCTTTTCCCAATCCTCCAATTGTATATTATAACCAAAATCTCTGGCCCAGTGTATCATAACCGACTTTATCTCCTCATCCTTTGTTTGCCATTCCAAAAGTATTTTATACATTTTTGACATTGTCTTAACATCATTGTCAATTATTTCTGTTTGAAATTTCGATTCTTTCTCTGTATATCCCCTCTCTTTAAGGTCCTTTTTGAACCTTTCGTTTACTTGAAGATAGTGTAACCAATCGTAAACATGCTCTTTTACTTGTTCATATGGCTTCATTTTCCATTTCCCCCCTTCTTTAGTTACTAGCTCTCCATAAGTTATCCAGTTCTCTCTCATATTGATTTTCTTTACACTCATTACCTCTAGTGGTGACAACCAGTGTGGAACTTTGGGTTCTAATATATTTTTATACCTCTCCCATATTTCCATTATGGAGCCACTAAAGATATGATTATCAAAACCTTTGTGACTTTTCTTCTTCTCCAACCATAAATAGGCGTGCCAACCAAATCTATTATCAAAACCTTCTAGATCTAATAATTTGTTATTTTTTAATTTTATCCACTCCCTTAACCAACAGAGACAAGACGCTTCATAATATAGTTTCAGGTCTGGCAGGGCAAAACCGCCTCTTTCCTTAGCATCTGTTAAAAGCTTAAATTGTATTCTTGGCTTTTTGCCCTGCCAGATATATCTTGAAATCATTCTTTGCCACTCTTTGAACACGCTTGTTCCCCTGATTATAGGGATCATTTGAAACAAAAATAACATCTTTGGTAGCACACACATTTTGATCGTTGATATTCTGCCCCAAAAAGAAAGTTTCAATCTGTTCCACGTTTCTAAATCTTTCTTAATTCCGTTCCACACCGGTATATAGTTGTTCTGATATAAATCGATATTTTTGGGGGTCAACCAAATTCCCAAATATTTTATCTTTTTGGCCACTTCAATCCCTGAATCTCTTTGCATTTCTTCTATCAGCCTCTGATCCATATTCTTAGCCATTATTTTGGTTTTTCTCTTATTTAACATAAATCCAGCCAGTCTGCCAAATTGGTCAATCTCATTTAATACCTCATTTAAACTATTTTTTGGGTCTTCAATCGTTATTACTAGATCATCGGCAAAGGCTTTAACTTTATATTCATTTTGACCGACCGACTGTCACTCCTTTTATTATTTCATTATTCCTGATTGAACACAAAAGGACCTCCAGGACCGTTATAAATAACAGTGGTGATAGAGGACATCCCTGTCTGGTACCTTTTCGTATCTTAACTTCTTCTGTCAATATATTATTTACAATCAATTTAGCTCTTTGTTCTGAGTAAATTGCCCTTATTCCGTTGTAAAAGTCATTTCCAACTTCCATCATTTCCAAATTTTTTAACATAAATTCCCACGATATGTTATCAAAAGCCTTCTCTGCATCCACAAACATTAATATAGCTTGTTTCTCATTCCTGGCAGACAGGTATTCCAATATATTTATTATATTCCTAACATTGTCTTTCATCTGTCTGCCTGGAAGGAAACCTGCTTGATCTGCATGGATAACTTCCTGCAGGATCTTTTTTAATCTTTTTGCTAATATTCCAGAGAATATCTTATAGTCTGTATTCAGCAGAGAAATCGGCCTATAGTTCTTCACTTGTGTCAAGTCCGAATCTTGCTTGGGAATGAGTGTAATAAAGGCTTCTTTCCATGTTTCAGGAATATCTTGTTGTTTTAAAATATTATTCATCACTTCCTTCAATGGTACCGTCAAGGTGTGCCTCAATTCTTTATAGTAACTAGATGTAAAACCATCCGGTCCTGGTGCCTTCCCTTTTTTCAGCTCTTTTATAATCTCAATTATTTCCTCGTTTTCGATCGGAGCGTTCAGTCTGTCTTTCTTTTCTGTCGGGATCTTTTGCACCTTTTTCTCTCTTAAAAATCTCTCGATTTTCTTCATATTATTTTTTTCTCTGTTATTATATAAATTATTATAAAAGTCCAAGAATCCTTTCCTAATGCCTTTTGGATTTTCCACTTCTTCTCCATCCACAATAATTTTGTTAATTGTACCTTGTTCCTTTCTTTTCTTGATTTGCCATGCAAGCCATCTGCCTGACTTATTAGCAAACTCAAAATTTCTTTGTCTCAGCCTTTTAATGTTCCATTCCACCTCTTTGTTTATAATCATTGCAAATTGCGTCTGCAGGGCTTTAATATTCTGCTTTATTTTCAAATTATTCGGTTTGTTAATTAGCTTTTGTTCATTGTCCATTATTTGTCTTAAAATTTCCTTCCTTCCTTTCTCTCTGTTCTTGTTTTTGATCGTGGATTTGCGCCCCCTAACCCGTGGATTTGCCCTAACCCCAGATGTTGCGCCCGGTGCGGCCGGCCCCCCCTGCACCCCCCACGCTACGCCACTGGGCCTAACTCTGGCTGGGTACATACTATACTTTTAAAGCACATTTGAGACATTCCTCAAAAAACTCTGGTGACTGTAGTTATTTAAAGAGCTGCTGGGAATTGTAACTCTATGAGAGGTAAACTGTAGCGCTCAGGATTCTTTGGGGGAAAGAGTGTGTTTTGAATGTACTTTAAAGGTATATTGTGTAGGCAGCCTTTAACATTCCCATTTGGCTGGTTTTAAACAAATTCAGTCATGTTGTTTTTAACAAAAACAACTTGTTTCAAATACTTTGAAAAATATGAAACTCACATCAGAGAGTGTTTTTCTTCTTCTTTTGCTAATGAACTGTAGAACTTTTCACCAGGTATACTGCTTTGCTGTATGATACAATGAAGAGTAAACAAGCAAACCAAACAAACGCCAGCCCTGATAGTGTATTCAGTTCAAATTCTCATTGTGTTTGGGATTTTCTGCTTCTTGGCATCTTTCTGTTACTCTAACCACTGGAGAGACATACATTTAATGTACCAAATGACTAGGGCTATAGAAAGCCCCTTGGCACCCTCCGCTTCCTCATTGTGTACTGCTAATGTGCCCTTCACAGCCATTAGTTGGAGGTCTTCTTCATAATTACATTGACACTTGTTTCTTTATCTTCTTCTCCTCTGGAATTTCATGCTTGTACATCTAAGAGGCAATTTCATTGCCTATCTCCCTGTGTTGTTAATGGAGATTATATTGCCACGCTTGCCTGAATATTAATAGCTACAAGGTGGTCTATTTGTTACACAGAATGTGGGTAATGACCAACGTTGTGATAGAGTCTGCAGAAGATCCTTATTTATCATGAATACTTGATTTAGTTAATAAAAAACATCAAATCACAGAATGAGAGGAGAACAGAGGACATCTAAACTAGTTTAGTGATCAGGATGTCAAATAAATGATTGGGTAGGCCCAGGTTTAATTCCCTACTCACCGATTAGGCTCTCATTGGTGACTTTGCTGCCTCAAACTCCTTAGATGAAGGGCAGGATAGACACAGAACTAATTCACTTGGGCTAGATCAGTCCCTTCCTAAGGCAGGCTTCTTCATTCCTCATTCCCCAGTGCAGAAAGAGGGATGTGGACCAAAGAGTTCCAGAGGACTTGTGCATCATCCATGTTTTAGGAAAAGATGACTCCCTGGTCCTACCTACAGTTCTCTGAAAGATTCACATTCAGAAAAAAGGTAAGAATATTTTGCTTTTCTGATGCTTCTCCATCAGAGAACTGAGGATGTGTTTTGAAGCAAGCTTCTCAATTTTCTAGCTACTTATTTAGGATACCCCTTTCTTTCTTAATGCATTGGAATCACCCAGGAAGACTTACAACAATAAAAATAAAATAAAATTTAATAAAAGTTTAAAAGCATAAAAATGAAAGGTGTGTGGTTGACTTAGCCTGAAGCTGGACATCTTCTACACATGTAGGGTTTCTAACATGAGAATGTGAACCCTAACTGGTTAGGGTTTCTGTCTCAATGGAGAAAGCCCTACACATATTGAAGTGGCCTTGTTCTGATCAAGCCTATATTGCATTGACTGTGGAGCATTGCTGGCATGTGCGTCGTCGTCATCATCATCATCACCATCATCAAAGAGGTGGGGCTAACTCCAAACGTTCCCACTGACTCCTTTACATGTTTAGAAAAGGACATCTGGAGAGGGCTAGTTTCAAAGTAGTTCTTCCAAACAGTTGTGACAAATGGTGGCAATCCAAGAATTAACAGAAATATGCTGTGCTTTACATGCAATGAGATAGCCCCTTCTACTCTCAGCAAGTCTATTATTATGGAGAACAACAATAGATCTTAAAACATGTTTTGAATTATCTCCAAGTACTAAGGTCGTCATGTTCCCATATTCTT
Organism: Podarcis raffonei; assembly: GCF_027172205.1. Lineage (NCBI taxonomy): Eukaryota > Metazoa > Chordata > Lepidosauria > Squamata > Lacertidae > Podarcis > Podarcis raffonei. The sequence continues at coordinate 60,399,375 of NC_070606.1, read as the reverse complement.
CTCCCTACAAAGTTTGCACATGGATTGCAGCTCTAACAGCTCAGCATGGTGGAACGATCATGTTTCCTCTTTGCAATCTCATAAAAACAGCCTGTGTAGGGTACAGTGATACCTTGGGTTCCAAACACTTCGGGTTACAAACACTTTGGGTTACAGACTCCACTAAACCAGAAGTAGTACCTCGGGTTAAGAACTTTACCTCAGGATGAGAACAGGTTAAGAACGGACCTCCGGAATGAATTAAGTTTGTAACCAGAGGTACCACTGTATAATGGTTGGTCGGGGGAGAGCTTCAGAAGCACCTATGCATGGTCCCTGAAGGGAAGGTGTTCTTGGAAGCAGCAGTTCAGTTTGTAGCTAACCAGTCAAGCATCTTCCAGAATGTGCTCTTCAGAATCCATGTGTGATGCAGAGCAGTCAGGGGTGTGTGTGTGCACTGGGCCGCCTCCCAGACAGCTGGTGGGTCCCTTCCCTCAATAATCTTGACATTATCTCCCAAACAGTTGTTGCTTGTTTTCTTTGGCCTGGTCTGTTATTTACAGTCCCCATCCTGCTTATGGTTCATGGTTTCATTTTTCTTCTGGTGTTTACTGAGATCTTTCCCGAGTATTTGTGACGTGATTTTATTAGGGGACATGGGAGAGATGTCAGACACTCACCATCTGGCTCATCCTCTCCCACCAGGATCTCAGGCAAAGCTTGTGAAGGATTCACAGTCCTACACCCATCAGTTAGGCTCATGGCTACCATGCCTATTGTTACATGTGCCCCACTTTCCCATCTGGTGAGAAGTTCTAGGGGCAGGGCTACTGGGGTAATTTCCCATTGGATGGAAGACAGCATTGGAGAATTAAGATGTGCTTGTAATCAGTGCTAATCTTCTAAAAAAAAAAAAAAAGAGGTGCCAGAGCTCACGATGAACTTCTTTTTTGTTCTCTTAGAATGACAATGGCATCCACCTGAGAGATGCCAGAGCTGAGCTATGGCTGAAAAAAGCCCTGCTTGTAACAATTGATTTGTTTAGAAACCAACAAGCATAAGTGAAGGCAAAGAGGGGCTCCTTCAAGGCAGAAGCTTCTACTCTCCATAAGGTCCCCAGAGAGACCTTCAGCCGACTCTCATCTTCCAAATTGTCAACCTCTTTTTGTTTCACACACGCGCAGTAGGCTATGTGTCCTACTTTATAGAGGGCTGTCTCTATTTGAAGGCATCTTCTATTTGAAAGTCTATCTAGGTCCAAATTTGGGGTGAAGATAAAGAACCCTAAGAAGGAAGGACAGGGTTTTTGGAGTTGCCCAGAAATACTTAGCATTTGGGCAGCAGACTGAGCAGGAACATAGCTTAAAAAATAAATTGTTTACGGTAATTGTTACATGTACCTTCCCATTCTCCAGTGCTGTGATATTGTAAAACCATGATTCTAGGGTGTTTCAGAAGACAATTTCTCCGAAACATGAATTGGCCTAAACAAATCCTTAACTTGCAAAAGTTCCTTCCTTTTCCAATTTGACTACCATAATTATAGCTTTGTTAATCATTTAGTTCTACATCTTTGAGGATAACCTAGTCAAAGATAAGCACTTTCTAATCCCATGTATTTAAATGGGAGGGATTTTAGCCTGTGTTTTTTATTCACTCGTCCAAACCATTGGGAGTCAGAAAAGTGCTTAACTACCACATTTTATCCTGTGAATATGGCTGAAGGACTGGAAGGCAAGCTATAGTCTGCAATGTGTAAAACACTCTGCCAAATATTGTGCTTATAGGTTTTATACATTTCTATTGATGGTGTCAATAATTTTCGGTCTTTAAAGTATTTTGTGCATTCTCCCCTCTGCTGAGAAACCTCATTGCACACACCTGGTCCACTCAAACAATCAGGTTTCTTTTTATTAAGGAAAGGAACTCTTCACATGTTCTGAGGCTCTCAGCTCGTGCTGGGAATTTAAAAAAAAAAAATCCAGACATAGCAAACCTCCTGACTAGAGATGAATGTCAAGGATCAGTTTGGCATCTAGGCAGTGCATGGCAGGTGTTTGTGGAGATAACTAGTGCTTGGCTTTTGGGAACATGGACTGCACTTTCCTGCCAGCAAAGCATTGCTGTGTTTGTGGGAATGTGGCAGCCTCGGAGGGAGGGACATGTCAGTGCTTTTGTATTCCTGCAGGAGTTTATCTCATGGGATCTCACCAGGTTTCCTGGGTCATGCTACACCTCTTTGTTTTCTGAAAACACAGGAACAGGCTTCTCCAGAGCCAAGCGGCACTCAGACTTGTCAACCTCCATGCAGTGGCAACAGCACACAATGCAGTCCCACCCCCCACCCATAAGGGAATATGAGACTGGGCTGGGGGGAGAGGGGAGGGAGGCTGAAATTCATCTGTTTCCTTCATGCATTTCCAGTTCCACACCAGCACTGTCTCAATTGCAGGGTTCCTTCACTTTTCAGCAGGCAGTATTTCTTCATATTGGGTAGCCAGAGTGCCCCCCCCAGCACTGCTCAGGAGAATAATTTTAGGCAGGGCCTGCATCAGGGATTGGAATTGCTGAACACATCAGAAAGTGCTCATTTGGGGGGGGGGCACTGCCAGTCCCCAGAGCCTCTTGGCTCTGCTGTGCCCATATCTTTGCTTCTACTGCTTGTTCACTTGCCTTTCCAAGTGAGCAATAAGAGGAGTGAGGAGGTGGAACAGGAACCTCCCATTGGTGGTGCCAATTGGGCCAGAGAGAGAGACAGGGAAGGAAGGGAATGTGCTGTGACAGCAGTGGCAAGGAAGAGCAGGTGAGGGGTGCCTACTGAGAGCATCTTGCGAAAGGACCCCCTGGAACTGGCAGTAACTGTAGGATGAGGAATCTTCACTTGCAGATGGCTTCCCATTGCTCCTAAGATCGCTAAGTGTGTTCTCTTTGTGGCAAAGTAGGCTATCAGAATATGTTTAGGGAAGCGTTTAATGTTTAATAGACTATTGCATTTTAATATTCTGTTGAAAGCCACCCAGATAGGTGGGGTATAAATAACAATAAATTATTATTATTATTATTATTATTATTATTATTATTATCTCCAGATGAAATAACTCCACACATGAGCTCAGCAGGAACCCATTGATCTGGAGATATGATGTGTTTCCCCGATCCTTTAATGCAAAGCTAGGGGTCATCCAAACTAGCATGGTGCCAGCTTTGTGCCAGAGCCAGAATGAGCAAAATACATTTTATTTTATTCTAAATTAATATTTGTTTATAAGAGTATTTAAAAACCACCAACACATAAAAAACATCGTGGTGCTGTGCAATGGAATCACTCTAGCATCAAATGCTTTCCACCATTCCAGTTCCTATTGAGGGAATGAAGCCACAGGTTGCCTCTGGGCCTCAATATATACCTTGTGTCCAGTCCAAGAAATGGGAATATTCAAAGTCTGTGGAGGGCCCCATCCCTTAGCCTCAGAGGGACTGCTATTTCCCCAGACGCCTCTGATTGTCAAAACCCTTTGCATGTCCTGCTCCAACATTTCTGGTAAATAATTGGTGACGCCATGTCATGAGGCCTGTGAATAACCCCAGCGTGACTTGTGAGCCTAGGATGGACATGGCCACCCACGGCCCGACCCCCTAGAAGGGCAAGGCTACTTTTGTTTGAATTCCTGGATGACTAAATGCTTGGGCTGATTCTGCCCAAACAAGGGGATGTGGGTATTTTATTTTTAATACTATATAAACCATGTGCAGTCTTGGTTTCAGTAAGGCCTCGACATCTCTTTTCCCAACACCAGCTCTGGAATCCTCAGCTGAGCTTCTGAAAGAACCCGCAGTTTTCTCCTGGACCCTTCAGAGATTCCCCCCCCCCAGTCCATATATTGGTCTCTCTAATGTTTGCAGGTTTCATGCCAGAGAACCGCACTGAAGCTTTGAAACTAACAAGGATGTCGAACACGAGGCAGCTGCAGCTTCTGCCTCCAGTTCCTTCCCTGGTCGTTTTTTCTGCTCCCTCTCTTGCTTGCTCTCTCTTTAAGGATTTGGGTGTGCTTTCAGGGATCATCCACAGATTATGTCAAACCTCACATGGGAGACTGGGCAGCAAGGTTGTGACAAAGGAGGAATTGGCTATTTATAAAGTGGGGGTAATTTTCAGCAACTGCTATTGTCTGTGCATCCAAGGCAGTGCTTGGTTATAATGCTCACCTTAGGATCAGATTAATATTTTTAGGAATGCATATGGTGCCTCCAGTCTGTCAGTATTTTGCGGCAGAGATTCCGGCATATACAAGGAAATTTAGAAATGCACAATTAAAGTGTATTAAAGCACCTGTAGTTTTAGTGCATCAAAACTCTGCTTCACCCACACTAGACATGTGAAGACCTGGTGAAGAAATGGAAACACTGGGGGAAACCAATTTGGCTCCAATTTTTCCTTACAGTGGTACCTCATGTTACAGATGCTTCAGGTTACAGACGCTTCAGGTTACAGACTCCGCTAACCCAGAAATAGTACCTTGGATTAAGAACTTTGCTTCAGGATGAGAACAGAAATTGTGCGGCGGTGGCACAGCAGCAATGGGAGGCCCCATTAGCTAAAGTGGTGCTTCAGGTTAAGAACAGTTGCAGGTTAAGAACGGACCTCCAGAATGAATTAAGTTCTTAACCCGAGGTACCACTGTATTTGTCTCAAAAAGATAGGGAACCCCCCCCCAGAAAAATTTGGATAACATGCAACCCCCACCCTGTCTTCTGACCCTTGATTCCAGGTGCATGGGAAAGAAAATTGTTTGCAATAGATCCTGACCTTTCTCTTTGCCCTTAAGTCAACATTGCTTGTTCTTTTCCATCAGGAGATTCCAGGAAGACGTCAGCTTCATAGAAGCATAAGAAAAGCCCTGCTTCGTCAGACCAAAGGCCCATCTAGTCCAGAAACCTGCTCTCACTGTGGCCAATCAGATGCCATGGGGAAACTTGCATGCAGGACATGAGTGTAACAGCACTTTCCTCACTTCTGATTCCCAGCCATTTTATTTATCTATCACATCAGATCAGGTTTAACTCTGCCGTGCTGGAAAAATACCGTTAACATTGGGTGATCTTCTGAGTACTCCGTTCAAGTGGATTCAACTTTCAGTATGGAAAAGCCAAAGAGCCAGTTGGTTGGGTTCCTGCAGTGGCTTAAACAGAGATAGAGAAAACACACACAAGATTGCTTATTGTTTCAGCTCTAGTCACTGCCTCCAAGTCTTGCAGCTTCTGTAAACCCTTTGAGCTATCATCACCCTCAAGCGATGACAGACAAATCCTGGGATCCAGTGCAGCCTTGGCCTGGAAACTCCTGATTCTTCCTTATCCGCCAGTTTTCTTCATTGGCTTGTTATATGCTCATATTTCCAGTCACTGTCTATCCCCCTGCTGATACACTCAGCTATCTAATCATCTCAATTCTCTGCTTGTCTGTTTTTCCTCCTCCTGTTTCTTATGTGTTAACTGTAGACACAGTCCAGTCACTAGCAGAAGACAAAAAAGTTTGAATAAAGCTTCTCACTTATGAATCAAGTTTGAACATTCGTTTGAACCTTTCAAATACAGCATTCAAATAGAAACCTATGAAATCACGGGCAAAACAGAAGGGTTTTAAAATGATTTTTAAAACTTGGAATTTTTTTGTCTGGCAATTTATAACTTAAGGTTTGTTTGTTTTTAACTAGAGGATGTAGTTTTTAATGTAACTTTGGGGTTTATTTTAAACCCCTGCTAATTTTATTTACAAATTTTATGGTCAACTTGTTTTTAATGCTTGGTTTTCTCAGTATATTTTAATGAATGTCTTATGTTGTTTTATGTAAATTAATTGGCAGTTTCTGTGGAATAAGCATTATATAACTCTAGTTAGTTAGATAGAGAAAGAAGTAAATGATAAAATGAAGGGAGGCTCTGAACTGCAAATTTGAATATCACACATATTTACTTATTTTATTATTGATGAATTTACATACTGCCCTTCCTCCTGAAGGAGCCCAGGTTTGCAAACAAATCCAAAGCAATGCATTCGAAAAAGTGTTACAACATTATTAAAACAACAACATTCTAGTAGTTTTTATATGTAACATGTTTGTGAATTAACAACAACAACTTAAGAAATGATGGCCTATATCTGTCACCTGACACAGGCGTTTCACTTAGTTTAAGAGTGGGGCTGGCCATATTGGGGGAATAATTTCCACCGATATAAGCGGTGTATGCAGCCACTACTGAAATATTTTGCAATTGCACGCAAAACCACAAGGCTGCTGCATTCCCAGATCAGGGGGTTCTTTTATCCTGAATGATCATTTTCCACAGAAGTGGCTTCCATCTCTCCCCACCCTTCCCTTTTCACAGAGAAAGTACTTGCAGGCAGAGGAATGTAAACACATTGGAGCTTTGCTCTCTTTGAGTCTCTGGTTCTTGTCCTGGAGCAGGCATATACAAATGAGGAATCCTGGACAATGGAGCTCTCGCTCCTCCATTTCTATCCCAAGCATGGCCTGCCTTGGCCTGCCTTTGGACTGCTAGTTCTGAGGAAAGACAGCTGTGGAGATTGGCCTAGTCTGCTAAGGGCATCCTTCTGCAAATGCTTGCTGCCACCTTGTTAGAGGTGCTCGTGCTCACCTTGTTAGAAACCTACCTAGCCATTTCCTACTTCAAACACAATAACCCTTGAGGATGGGGAAGGTCTCTTCCCCAATAAACTCATCAGGAGTGAGGGACCCGTAGCCTTCTTCTATGTCTTGAGTTTCCAAGAAGGAGAGCTAAAAGAGCTTATGGCACAGGCCTCCATTGGCATAAGAACTTAAGAGCTCCAATCCGAGTGGGCATCTGTTTGGTTCAAAGTTTGGTCTTCATTGAGCATTGGAGTCCTACTGCAGCCACAGTATAAAGAGAATGTCACCATGGCATCAAAGTTAAGGAAAAGGAACCAGGAATAACTTTGAGAGATGCATTCTTGCAGAACAAATCAGTTGAGGTAAGTTTGAAGGAGTTGGGTATGTTTAACGTGGAGAAGAGTCAGTTATGAGTCAATATGATGGCCATCTTCAAATATCTGAAAGGATGAAGATGGTGAAGCAAATTTGTTTTCTGCTGCTCAGGTGTGAGTAGGGCCTGAACCAATGGGATCAAATTAGAAGAGAGGGGATTTTGACTAAACAATAAGAATAACGTCCTGATGATACAACACGTGTGGTAGTCCAACAGATTGTTTCAGAAGGCAGTGGACTATCATTTGCTAGGCTGCATACACACTATACACTATACCTTTAAAGCACATTTAAAGCACATTTCCCACCTCAAAGAATTATGAGTACTGTAGTTTATTCCTCACAGCAACCCTTAACAAACCACAGGGCCCAGAATTATTTGCGCGGGGTGGGGTGGGGGATGACAGCTGGGAGTCAGAAACATCTACTGCAAATTATGCAGACATCTACCAGTAGATCCCAGTGTATCTTCTGCCCACCGCTGAATTAATGGTATTAACATCAGAACAGTTTTTATCATACTCATTATCATAAAACAGGAAACAATTATGATGTAAGTAACTATTTACACAGCAGACATAACTCTCCATGCATCTGAGTTATTTGCTTATTTATATAGAGCTCATGACAAATGAGAATGTCACGTATGCTCAAAAATTGAGGCAGCTCTGTGCTTTGTAACATATTTATGGCCAACTTGGATGGCAGGACATGCATCTTGTTTGCTGTGCTCGTCTGACACAAAGCTGCCAAGGACTTGTCTGAGACCATAAAATGAGTTCTTGCCGGAGAATTCTTAAAGTGTGCCACTATTCAGTTGCTTGAGAGTGGCACTTTTGCTCCTCATTTTAACTCTCCCCTCTTTGATCTAATATATAATTCCCTCCTTAAGCACACACAAAAATCATGGTTATCCTTGTGCACAAGTAATTTTGTTGCTAAAAGTCTGGGTTAACAAGTGTGGGGTGAAACACATCAAGGTTAGCTAGCGTGCTAGTTGTCAGTTGGCTTGCAGCAAGTGACCCGCAGGGGTGGCACAGCTGAGAAGAACTTCCCACATGCAGCTGATATTTTGCTCACGTGGTGGCAATGTTCAAAAGGACAGCCATCTCAGTGCAGTGGTGTAGTGTGGGTTGCCAGTACCCCGCGCCATGCAGAGGGTGGGAGGGAAACGGACAGAGTATGCATGCTCATTCAACTGCCCATTGGCATCTGCATCACCCAGCAGATCACAGCAGCACAGGTAAGAAGAGTCGTTCCCTTGTCTGGAGAGATCATTTCCTGGTTGATGTGCAGAAGCTGTTTTCAATGGCGCCCCACAATGGAAGCATGCAACTGTATTGAGACAGCACTAGGAGTTGATTAACAACTGTCGATGATCACTGGAAAAAAGCTCGGCAGCTGTGTCTGGATTTATACTTCTTGAAATATGACAACCCTAGATTTGAACCTGGGACCTTCTACATGCCAGGCAGGTGCTCTACCACTGAGCTCTGGCCGTAACCCAGATACCAGATACAAATTCTTCATGATGTGGCCTTCTACCCAAACAGGTGTCAAAGCCTCATAGTTCATGGACTCATTTGGGTGGCATTCGGTGGCAAGCTACTGTCTTGCAGAGTCAGTTCCCCCAGCTGCAAAAACATGTAAGTTTCCTACTCTGCAGGTTGGAAGAAACAGGTCACAATGCACCTGGAAACCTAAAAGGTTCCATACAAATGCTTTGCCAGGGCCCAAGGCAGAGGCCTTTCTCTTGCTCTCTTAGGTAGACATACCAGGGATTGAACCCAAGATCTCCTTGGTATTCCCCCTCCCTGTTAACCATTGTGATCAGTGGTGTAGTGGTAAAAAAATGGCATGCAGGAGCTCATCGTGGTAGCCCCCATAGCCCCACCCCCAAAATGCAGGAACATACACACATAGGTATGTATACATGTGTGCCCATATGACCTTATTTTCTGACTTTATACTGATATGGCACAAACAATAGTAAAACTCATTACCACTCCATTCACTTGCCAGAGCTAGGGCATCAATTGCTCTGGCACTCCAGCAGAGGACATCACCACTCCTACACAGAAGAAGTCCCAGAACTGTCCTCCCCTGTTTTCCTCCTCCAGTACAGCACATTATGTGATGCTCGTTCATGGGGACACATCGAAGAAGAGTTACATCCTTTGGTATCCCAATTATGCCATAATTATTGTAAAAAATGGTACATGGAGGAGGTGCACAAGAATGCCCTCCCTATGTTATCTAGGTAATCATTGTGCCCTAACCATCCCTTCACAGTACTTTTCCTTTCAGTATAGCATCTCTGAGCCCCATCTCATGCAAAAGTTGAGGCTTTCAAGACAATCTCGGGTTAGCGGGTGTTCGTGTGGCAACCAAGGGTTAATGCTGCAGATCTGGACATGTTGTTAGGGATCAGCTAATCTGGGGAATCGCAGCAGAAAAAGCTTCCTGACCTGACCTTGGGGTCTGAGAATGAAGACAGCCCACTCTCCTTAGTCTGGACCCATCTGCCAGAAAACAGCTGTGGTCAGAGGAATGCTAATGTCACCCAGATTCTGAAGAAACGCAGCTACATTGGAGCTGTCAAGGGAGGATAATGACTACAAGTAATGTAACCCCAGGACAGGAAACAACTGAGAAAGGTTGGGGCAGAGAGGACAGGGCAACACTACCCTGGCAAAATTATAGAGCTCCAGGGCCGGCTCTACCATTTGGCAGAGTTAAGCAAACACAAACCTCAGGCTGCAGGTGCTCAGTTGACAGCCACATGACTTCTCCTAGGCCTCCTAATCTGGCCTGCATTGCAGCAGAGGATGCTATCCTGTCACTAGTGTTAAGAGTCAACTGATGGTCCAGTTGGTTTCTCTGTGTGGTCAGGAGGTGCTGTCATTTTGTCATTTTCTGGCCCTCCAGGCAACAAAATATCTTGGGCTGCCCCTACATAACTCTATGTTTCCTTTGGAGTTTCTCGGGAAGGACCAGGAGATTGACTCACTGAGTCCAAAGAAAGCACAGTTGCCAATTCCTTATCTGGAAGCACCACCTATGGCTGAGACTGTGAGCTGCTATTCAGAAAGAGTGGCCCTGATGTGACACTGGTTCAATCTCCCATCTTCGTCTGTGCCTTGTGTAGCAGGCTGGACTTTAGTCCATTCCCCACCTGTTGTGAACAAGGACTATTTGGAGCATCAGTATGGGAATCCTAATTCTGAACATTTCACTGCTAAGGTGCTGCTGAAGCTGTCTCCCGGTTACAAAAAGTGTCTGCAGCTTTTGATTTAAGAGCTAACTTTAAGCACATTTAAAGGACATAACATCTGCCAAGAACCTGGGGGTCTGTAGTTTCCCCTTCACAGAGCTATAACTTTCAGCACCCTTCCTTAACTGACTACAGTTCCCAGTATTTTTGTGGGGGGGAGCCATGTGTTTTAAATGTGCATTGGCTATGCTTTAAATCTGTGGTGTGGATCTGCCTGTGGTCTGCTTGGAAGCGACAACTTGGGAGATCGGCTCGATGGAAGCTACCTGGAATCGTTGGCAGCAGCAACAAGAATCTGCATGGATGGCTTTTCTATAAAACTTCAGGTCAGACTAACGGTACAGGTAAATAATAATGCTGTCATTGCAATTTAACCTGAAGATGGAAATGGTGCGCTTTGCGTGAGGTGGAGTTAGCCATGATACCTATGCTCTGCCTCCATAATTGGAGTTACAGGTAGGTAGCCATGTTGGTCTGCCGTAGTCAAAACAACAACAACAACAACAAAATTCCTTCCAGTAGCTCATACCAATAACAAACTTAGTTGGTCTCTAAGGTGCTACTGGAAGGAATTTATTTTTATTTTGTTTCCACAATTGGAGGCAGTAATGTTTCTGAATGACAGTCGCTGGAAACCCCAGGAGGAAAGAGCGCCCTTTTGCTCAGGTCCTCTTTGCAGGTTTCCCACAGGCATCTGCCTGGCCACTGTGAGAGCAGGATACTGGACTTAGATGGGCCATTGGCCTGATCCAGCAGGCCCTTCATATGTCCTTGCAGGTTTGACCAACTGCGACAAACCAGAAACTGCTTTGCATCTACACCCAGTTCTCCTCTCCTGGGCCCCCTCTCCACTCTGTGGGGAGTCTCTCTCCACAGCCTCCATGGTGGATGTGAAAACATAAACATGGATTCCCTGCCAGGGCATTGCTGCAGGGTGGGGCTCTGTAAGTGTGTGGGGTGGGGGGAGGGTCTCCCTCTCTCTCGTCTCAGGTATATGAATGCTCACGTTGACTGGCAGGTCATTTCTCTGCGTCAATCATAGTCTAGAGATTATGGGGCAGAGGTGCCTCCGGGCCTCTTTCTATGTTTTCTCTTTTTACAAACTTTTCCATGGCAGCCTTTGTGTACATGTGCAAGATTAAAGTACAGTGGGTGGGGAGCTTGAGGGGTAGGGAATGATAGTTCTGGCAGCAAACTGACACATGCATCATTGCCGGAGGGCCTAAATGCCTCTAGTTTGGGGGGGACCTGTGTATGCATTTCCTCCAGTACAGTGATACCTCAGGTTACATATGCTTCAGGTTACAGACTCCCCTAACCCAGAAATAGTACCTCGGGTTAAGAACTTTGCTTCAAGATGAGAACAGAAATCGTGCTCCGGCAGCAGCAGGAGGCCCCTTTAGCTAGAGTGGTGCTTCAGGTTAAGAACAGTTTCAGGTTAAGAACGGATCTCCGGAACGAATTAAGTACTTAACCCGAGGTACCTAGCAACTACACTTGGTTCTAAAGTGAGGAACCACTAAGATGGTTGTTGTTGTTGTTTTGGTAATTAATTTACATGGTGAAATGGGCTCAAAGCCTGAGAGCAAATATTCCATTTGAGATTTGGATAAATTTATGGATGAAAGCATATACATTTTATTTGAATATGCCAGTTAAGAGAGAATTGTTATAAGCTACTGAGTAGGTGGTATATTATAAAATACATAATATCAATCAGAATCACCTGTATACATGTTGGAAATGTCAGAAAAAGGAAAGAGGTTCCCCCTCCCCCAACGTGTGGTGGAACTGTGAGGAGGCTTTTTTTTCTTCAAGGCGGGGAGGAGAAAAAGTAATACTGAAGAAGGATTGCTAGAGCCATTGTTATTTTTACTGAATGAAGCAAGAACATGAGGAACTGGCTTCTCATATGCTGGCAGCAGCCAGAATCTTATGTGCAAAGAAATGGAGATTAATAACAATACCATCTATTAGTGAGTGGATTGAGTAAGTGTGGGAGTTTGCTATAATAGCTAAACTAACATATTACATCACTGAAAGAACAAAAACAAAGACAGGATATTTCATGGCTCATAAGATTAAGCTTATTGAATATTGCAAGCAATATTGGTTACCACCCAAAGTTCATTATGGGTTTACAATATTCAGTTAGCTCAAGGAAGCATATTTTATAAGGTACTGAAATAAATTGGGTGCCTATTGTTATAAGAAGGTAATATAATTTGTTTCTGCAACAGTCTTGGCAAAGGCTAGCAATTTAAAGACTTATATCAGTCTACACAAAATATGGATCTAGGGATCTCCCTTGCAAATAATCTGTAGAGCCTGGTGATTCTCTCCTGGTATGCAGAAAAGAGAACAATAGATTGACTTCGGGGCAGGATCCCAACATTTTTCTTTCCTCTATCTTGAGGGTATCACTGAGAGTAGTGGGGACCCCCAAGTTTTAAACAACCACAACCAGAGGAGGTATCTTCCTCACCTTATTTATTATTACATTCAAGGCTTTTTTCCAATATAATTCCAGGTCCTAGTCCAAGACTAACCACTACACCATGCTGGCCTTCCTGACAAAGGCACTTCCCAAATTTTACATAATTTCATTGTGAGGTTCCATGATGCGTTGATTAAGCAGCAGAGGATATGAATAGAAGGGTACAGAAACTTCCTAAGCTACGGTACATTTTCATTTAGCATGATTTGGTGTGTTAGGATTTTCCTTCAACTAGCAAAAGAAGCAGCAATGAGACTAAGTTATGGTTTCCAGTCTGTCAAAAAAATATTTGGAGACAAAAATATGGGCAAAGAGGATGAATGTTATAAAAGAGCTTGGTCTTACAAAGCTGTTAGCTCTTGTTGAGAGTTTTTTTCTTTTCTTTTTTAAGAACCAAGGGCAAGTCCATAATTGGGATTATCTCTCTGGGAATGGGAGATTGAATTTTAATCACAGAAGCTTGTGTTACATTCTGTGTATTGAGTCTCTGAGAAAACTCCCAGGAACAGAAGATATCATCTTAATTTGGATTCATCTGAAACTATTTTTAGATGCATATTTGTTTTACAGAAACATGCACAACTTTGTGGAAAGAAAAGTTTTGTAAGAATCCAAGTTTGATTCTCTTTCTACTACGCCATGGTTATAGGGGTGGAGGTAAAACCATTCAATGGAAATACTTCTATCCGTTAAAAAATTAGTAGACATTATTATTATTTTTATGAAAAACCACTTCCACAAGCAATAGATAATTAGGAACTTACAATTTGGAATCTTAAATACTTGCACAATTTTAAATATTCTGTTAACACTTTAAACCTTTAAATTTTAAACCACAGGCTCAAACTTTTTTTTACAACATCCTTTCCCTCTACTTCAAACCTAGTTTTAGACCAATGTGTCAAAGTACCAGATCCCAACTTCTTAAATTCTTCGTGTAATTCTTAGGGTTCCTTAAAGATGCCGCAAACTTAATAATTTATATTTGGTCCATTCGCTCCCCTGTGTGCAAACTTTTTGTAGCAGGATTTAAATTTTTTTAAAAAAAACTTTTATTAATAATAATGTGCCAACATGTTAGATTTTAGGTCACAAAGAACCACAATACTAATGTAAAATCTAATGTGTTGGCAGAACCTGGAGATGGTGGCTCAGTCTTTCAGAAGCAGCAATGAGCATGGCTTTACTAACTCAATTAGCAGGATACTATTTTTAACATAGAAAAGGTATACTACTGGATTACTTCATTCCTTTTTTTCATTTAACAAAATTTATGTACTGCTTGATGGTCACAAAACTTCTCAGCAGTTTACAAGAAATATTAAACTTCTCAATAAACACACTTAAAAGCAAATAATTGGGAGATGGGTATGTTTAGCTTAGATAAGAGGAGACTAAGAGGAGACAGAATGGCCATCTTCAAATATCTAAAGAGCTGTCACATGGAAGATGGAACAAGCTTCTTTTCTCCAGCTCCAGAGGGTAGGACCAAGACCAGTGACTTCAAATTACAGTGGTAACTTGGGTTACATACACTTCAGGTTACAGACTCTGCAAACCCAGAAATAGTACCTCGGGTGAAGAACTTTGCTTCAGGAAGAGAACAGAAATCGTGCTCTGGAGGCGCGGCGGCAGCGGGAGGCCCCATTAGCTAAAGTGGCACCTCAGGTTAAGAACAGTTTCAGGTTAAGAATGGACCTCCAGAACGAATTAAGTTCTTAACCTGAGGTACCACTGTACAAGGAAGGAGATTCTGACTAAACATCAGGAAGAACTTTGACAGTGGAAGGGAATCCCTCAGAAGGTGGTGGACTCTCCTTCCTTGGAGATTTTTAATAAGAGGTTGGAAAACCATCTGTCATGGATGCTTTAGCTGAGATTCCTGCACAGCAGGAGGCCAGGCTAGATGAGCCTCAGGGTACCTTACAACCCTTCCATTCTATCTATGGTCATCTAATTAAAACATTTAAAACTAGCAGTAAAATAAATCAGATTAAAACATATCAACATCTACTTGTCTGGATAGGCTTGCCTAAACAAAAATGTTTTAATCTGGCACTGAAAAGAACACACTGAAGGGGCCTGTATGATGTCAATAGGCAGGGGCTAAACAAAGGGTAGGTGTTCCACTTTAAATTGAAATATTTCATGTATCACTCTCAAAATGATCTTTCCCAAAAGTTAGTAGATATAACTGAATTTCAGGGCTGTATGGATAATGTGGCAAGTGCTTAGTATAGACCTGAGCAAGCAAAAAGAGCATCAAATTCACAGTAACTGACACCATCCCCACTAAACAAAAACAAAATACCATTGTGCATGGACGTGGTTTAATGATTGTGTCCTGGAATACTGCTAGTTGGAATTCACTTTGCTTTGGAAAGGATTTCCCCCCCTACTTTTAAAGGAGTAGGGGATAATCTGCTTCCAGGAAATGCGGATTAGTGTTCCAGATCTAGTTAAGATATGCATGTTGTTGATTAGATCAAGCCTGGGGATAACAAGCAACAAAAGTAGCAGATAGAGGCCAACTTGCTGAAAGTTTTACTTTCAACTCCAAAAGGAAGCTAGAATCTGAATTAGTAAAGCTTTCTAACTGCCTCTTCTGATAGACTGAGTATGACATGAAAAATCTAATTGTTTAATTTTGGTTAGTATTTATAATGCACATGAGCATTATCTGGCTCTTGTTTAGCAAGAATTGAGAGCTGCCATAGAAATAAAATCACTATTTAATAACAACATAGAAATAAATTGAAATAAAAAGGGGTTATTATACAGCATTTGCTTTGAATGTTGTAGCAGTCCTGATGCAGTAAAGATGGTACAGCAGCTCCCCCCAGTGACCTTACAGAGATAACTCTGTATGAACAGAACCCTGGTTCTGCATCATGTTGTTTATAGCTGAGTTCTATAGTTACAAAAAGTGGACATTTGCTTATTTACCCAGTAGCCCTAGGTGTAACCTGAAAAGCACCTAGTATAATATAATCCATTTTGCAGTGCAATCCTATACGTGTCTATTCAGAAGTCTAGGTTAAGAGGCTGTAATATTGCACCCTAAATTTACTATCACTTGCTACACTTTAAGGCTTATAAATGCAGACTTTGTGGCTTCAATACCTTTTCCTTCCCCATCCTGCTTTGCCTAATATCCAGCTGAATGAAGAGTTCTGGTGAACACACTGTCCACCCAAATATTTATTACGGTTGTATTGTATCTACTAGACTACGGTTATATTGTATCTACAAGACTAAGATTGAGAGCAGGGATGCCACATCTTTTGATGATATCAGGTGCTTCATAATTGTTAAATAATAAATAAGCAAACAAACAAGCAATATATGTATTTATTCTTATCCCATAAATATTGCTTTCTGAGAAACAAATATTTTATTTATTGACATAATTTTTATCTTGCTCTTCAGACAAAAAGGGCTCCCAGGGAAGCTTACAATTCACTACAGACAAGACAATCCCTGCCCTCAGGTTTATAATCGAAAAAGCTGCAACAGAAAAGGAAAATGGATTGGGAAGGAGGGAATGTGCACACGCAGGTACATGATCATAGTTAAAATAATTGTGTTGTACACTGAAATGGTGAGAGAAACATATTGGAATATGGTGTGTGAGAGTGCTGCACAATTGTCAGTCACAGGTGCACACAGAATAGCCCCCAAAGCCCTTAATATACAGCTGCTAAAGAAGTTTTAAAAGATAAATGTGGTAGATTGAGTTTCCTTTTCTTGCAGGTGGCAGTTGTTGACACTAGACATGTTCTTTCATGGTGTTCTTTTTGGTGCCTGCTGAAAACGGTTCAGTGTCACCATCAGTGTGACGAAGACCTGGGTTAGGACATCTCCAGCACACCACACATCAACACTGGTGACCGCATGCTTGGGGTGGAAGATTATTTTGTCTACCTGGGCTCCATCATAACCAGCAACCTTTCCACCAACGCTGAGCTAGACTAGCATATTGGTAAGGCAGCTATGGCTCTTCTCTCCAAAAGGGTATGGAGCAATGTGATGCTAATGGCTGATACCAAGATGAACGTCTACCAAGCTTGTGTGTTGAGCACACTGCTTTATGGAAGTGAGTCATGGGCAACTTACACCCGCTGGAGAGACACCCCAATGCTTTCCATATGTGCTGTGTCAGGAAGATTTGGGGCATCACATGGCAGGACAGAGTCTCAAAGAAAGATGTGCTCTCTCAAGCCCACCTTCCCAACATGTTTGTGCTTCTTCTGGCTCAGCGACGTCTGTGCTCAGTGGCGTAGCGTGGGGGGTGCCAGGGGTGCCGGCCGCACCGGGCGCAACATCTGGGGGGGCGCGAGTCCAGAGGGAAGGGACAAGCAATCGAGGCTTGGTTGGGGTGGGGGGTCGTCGTCTCCGTTTGGCCGGCCCCCCTCGAGGAAGCGCCATGCCTTTCAACTTTTCATTTCATTTCGTTTTTAAAAAAGAACCCTTCCTTCCTTTCTCCTAAATAATATTTTTAAAAGCGTGGCGCATTAAGTTGAAATATTATGCATGCACATACACATTATAACGGGTGCGTAATGAGCACGCGCGCACACACACGTTAAGAGGATTGTCACAGATAAGCGAAATGAGGTCTAAAAGAGCTTTTTTTTCCCTGCTCAAAAAGCTGCCCTAGAGTGTCGCTTTCCGTCAGCGCAGACAGTACTGTATTGAGCTAAGTAAACCAACGGGCAGGAAGTGCAGCACCACTTCCTGTGTTCATATGCCTTCTGGGGAAGAGTTGTAGTGGAGCACCTGCTTTGCACTCGGAAGAGCCCCAATTCATCCTCCAGCATCTCCCCCATCTAAAACCCTGGAGAGCCGGTGCCGGTCAGTGTAGGGAATGCTGAGCTAGGTGTCCAATAGTCAGTATGTAAGGGCAAAGGAAGGAAGGCCGGAAGGATTTGTTTTGTAACAGAAAAGAGGTTATGAACAGGGGCAGGAGAGAACTGGGGCAAAAATGGGAAGGGGCCCCAGTGTATTGGACTGGGAGGATTGGACTGGGACCCGTGCCCCAAGAAAAATCCAGACTTTGGGCTGTGGAAACTCAAATATATACAGCATGCAGATTTTAAAAAAGCAATTCTGTAACGAAAGGAAAAAAATATCACTGCATCTGCTGTCTTGAACTATAAATCAGGGGTCGCCAACACAGCAGCCATTGGAGCAATGACACTCTTGAGGTCTACCCCCCCCCGTGCCCACAAAGCCTCTGAGCCCCCACCCTCACTCACTGCCCCCTTGGTTATGAGCTGATGAAGGTGGTTACCTTTTTCTCCCTAGAGAGGTAAATAGAGCTGAAGGAGGAAGTTAGAAAAAGGGGCACTTTCTCACTTCCTGTTTCAGCTCTATGTGCTTCTGAAGGCTGGGATTAATTCGGCTAGCTGCAATTTTTATTCAAACACCCTGGAAAAGCAAACTGAACAGAGAAACAACTTGCTGGTGTGGCACACCCATGGGACTCCTCACTCCAAAATCCAAATGACCCACAGGCCTAAAAAGGCTGCTGACAAGCCCTGCTGTAAATGATGGAATTGGAAAGCGTGGCCTGCTTCAAATATTTGTTTCAGCTCTAATTTGGGCACACGGTTGCCCTGAGGATCTGTAGCGGCCTTTGCCAACTTGGTGCCCTCAGGGGCTGGTTTTGAATTCAAAACTGCTGTGCTGGCTGGGGCTGATGGGAGTTGTGGTCCAAAACAACCAAAAGGTGCCAAATTGGAAAAGGTAGACTTGAAGGACACAACCTACCCACATGTAATTGTGATGTGAGACGGGGCAAGTGAGGAGCATGATGTGGGGGTGGAGGGGGGAAGACTGGGAAGGGTTCCAAGGGCCACACAGGAAGGCCTAGAGGCAGTGGCGTAGCATGGGGGGTGCAGGGGGGCCGGCCGCAACATCTGGGGGGGGGCGCTCACACTCGCAGCTCTGCCCCTACCTAAAATCCACGGGTTAGGGGGCGCAAATTACTTGCCTTGCCCCGGGTGCTGACAACCCACGCTACGCCACTGTCTGTGCTGGATTGGTAATGTCCATAGAATGGAAGATGGGAGGATCCCCAAGGATGTGCTGTATGGGCCTGTTGGCAGACCAACTCTGTTACAAAGATGTCTGCAAAAGTGACAGGAAGGCTGGCAACATTAACCTCGCTGTGTGGGAATCCCTTGCAAACAACTGGAGTGTCTGGAAATGGTCGTGTATTCACAGCAGTGACCGGAGGAGAAATGACCGCTCCTCTGGGAGGAGCACAGAGAGAAGAAACGCCATGGTACACCTGCATCAACACAAGCTGCAACAAAACACGTCTCTCCTGTATCGGTCTCTACAGCCACAGTAGGCGCTGTAACTTTCCAATGGGTTCAACTCCTCTCTGGAAGGTACGGTTTGTAACTGTTTTTTAACTGATAACTTTAACATTTATCGTGACCCGCTTAGGGCTTTTATTACAATAATACTAGTTTGTTTAATTAATAAAACAAGCGCCTCCTCCTCGGCCCACATAATCTCCCAAGAGCAAACACAGTTGACCCTCCACTATTTGGGGAGCTTTCCAGGTGGTTTTTGCAAATTCCAGAATCTCCCCGCCTCGCTCCCAACCAAACCCCGCGCTCCCGCCTTTCCTAGCGGCAGAGCATCTGGCCGCAGCTGGGCCTTATGAGAACCCGACCTATCCCGTTTCTACAATAGGCTTTATGACTCCTTCTCCTACCGCGGAGGGATTGGTTATTTGTAGCTTTGTCCCGCCTCTAGAAGGCAGTGGTTGGCTACCCTTCAGGGGCTTCCCTCGTATGCGGTATTCCATTAGCCGGCAATCTCAAAATTCGTGCGATTGGATGTCCCGCCTCGCCCCCTTCGAAAGCGGCTCTCCGATTGGCGGGAGGGCGCGCCTCCCTGCTATTGGGGAGCGGGGATTCGCTCTCCCCATCTCTCTCTCTCTCTGCCTCCGTCTGCGGTGAAGGTGACACTCTCCGTCTCCTCCAGGCAGCGGCGTTCGGGGGGTTCCAGCTTTGATATTGTCCCGCAATGTCTCCCGGAGGGAAATCCGTGTTCACCAGCGTCCCGCAGGCCCCGCCCGTGGCTGTGTTCCAGCTCACGGCGGATTTCCGCGCCGATGGGGACCCGCGCAAGGTCAACCTGGGAGTGGGAGGTAAGAGAGCAGGGCGGGAGGAGGGAGGCGCGCGTGGATGCGGCTCCCTGGCGGAAACGAGTGGTTGAACTTGGAGGGGGGGGGGGTCAAGGACCTAAATCTGATCCCAGGGAGCCTTGGGGAGACGGGCGCTGTCATTCTCTGCAGGCAGGGTGCCCGTCACCGACCTTTCCTTTTTAAGAGGGGTACTCCTGAGCCTTTGAGCAGCTGTGAGACAGACAGAAATCCGTCAGGTGATGGCCTCTCTAGAATGGCAGCTCCGTGCCAGGGAACCTTTGCACTTGTTGAATTTCTGCGTACCACTCATCTGTCAAAGAGGCACAGAAGAGCTCTGTCTGAAAAGAAATCGATGGGAATCTGACAAGGATGCAAGAATCTAACAATTGGGGGCAGGCATGAAAACAATTTGCTATTTGTATGAATATTTCACAATCAGCTGATTCAGACGTATTTTCTATACTTTCAATATCCTGCATAAAGTCTAGACTCTAGAGAAACTAGCTCCTGCTGATCGTTGTTGTTCGATTCGTTTTGTTCCTTGCCTAATACCAAATGGTCTCTATGTGACTCTCAACAATTTAAAAACATGCAAAATTGTAAGGCAGTATAACATTGCAACAATATTAGCAGCAGCACAAAACTGCAATGATTAAATGCATAGCAACCATAAAACAGCATTGGCCATCAAATGGTAAGAGTACTAGTGGAAGGGACCATTACTGAAAAAGCCCTTATGCTTTCAGTGGAACATGCATTGTGGTGTGTTTACAATTTTAATTACATTGATGATCTGAACTACTTGGGACCATCTGTGCAACCTCTGGAAAAAATCTTTACTTCTCCTGATGGCTTTCAGGCTTAGCAGGGAAAAATACGCATCAGAATACTTTCCAATTCTGTAGATAAACAGTGGCGTAGCGTGGGTTGTCAGCACCCGGGGCAAGGCAAGTAATTTGCGCTCCCTAACCTGTGGATTTGCGCCCCCTAACCCTAACCCCCAGATGTTGCGCCCGGTGCGGCCGGCCCCCCCTGCACCCCCCACGCTACGCCACTGTAGATAAAAAATGGCTAACACTCAATGATCCCTGATCTGCCTTGCACACAGTTGAAATCCAAGGTGCTTCTAGACTATCACTATTTTCAAGAAAGATTTGATCACATATTGGCAAATTGAGATTGCACATTTATAGTTTGATTGGGAGGTTTTGTGCCACAGACATGCTTCCCCAAAATATTAGATTGTTTGCGATAAGGAGTGTGCTGAGGGAAAGCACTGGAAAGTGCAGAATAACACTGGCTTTTGATATAGTGTCAACTAATCTTGTCTTCTAATCTCCCTGCAACCAAATCCAGATAAATCAGGTTGTCTGGAAGCACCCCTAAAGATAATCACACTGGTGGGTCTCTTGTAATTTGCACCCTTTCTTATTCTCATGCCTTTGCCATTGGATTCATGAAGGAACATCTGAGAAAGTTCAGCAGGAAAATACATATAATGATTGGGTTGTGGTTATAGGATTCTGCACATATCATCTGTTTTGCCTAAATGGAAGATTTGTACGCTTCTATCTGCAGGCAGACAGAAGAATGCTCTGTATCCTAAAATACTGTTTATACTTTATGGCATGTAATTTCTCACAGCCAAGTTCAGTTTACAGAAATTGTATTTGTACTTCATCTCACCTGCAGATCTTTGGCTGTACCATTTATAAATATTAACATGGGGTCTATGGTTGATCACAGCAGATCTGCAGAATACAGAAGGATGGTGCCAAAATTGATGCTTTTGATAAGTGTTAAAGACCCATATGGATATGGGCACTGTTCTGCTGTTGATACTTCGATCTGAGAGAGCCATTCAGAAAGAGGTAGAGCTACTAGCAAAGGGGCTGTGTATTACAAGGATCAGTGCCTGAATGGGGGACTTCTACCAATACTGGAAACGTTGAAGCAATATTGCTAATGAGGCTATGTACCCTGGTTTATAGTCAAACGTCCAATAATGACAGATGGAAACAAATTAAAGCCGTGAAGAGAAAAATAAGGAAATGGGTCAGGCTGATTGTGGAGATAAAAGGAATTGTTGTCTCTTTCTTAATATAATGTTATCAGATCCAGGACTTTTTTGGATCTTTACCCTTTTTTAAATTGCATTGTCCCCCCTGCACTCATTTCCCCCTTTCTTCTTTCATCTCTATTCTGTGTCCTGTGACAATCTCGGTTATCCTTTATTTTGGGCTTGTTTCCCCAGTACTTTCTACAGTCGCTACTGATTGGCTTCCCTCAGGTAGGGGGCTGTGATGCTGCCTAGACTTTTGGCACCTAATGTTCTTATGACGGGGCTACAGCTGTCAGGAGATCTGGGCTGGTGCCCATGTTCTGCTTGGGTGAACCACATGACCTTGAGCAAGTTAAAGCTGGGGCCTTGCAGGAACTGGAAAAGGGACTCTGCCCTTAAGCAGCAGAGACCAGGCTGAGTGTGTAGTGTTTAGTTAGCTGCCAGTCCTGCAGTTTCTAAAGCATTACCCTTTGCTCCCAAGTTGTAAAATCTATGGTTGCCTGGTTCCCCTTTGCCCCCAAATCCCTGCACCTTCTGCAGGTGAATAGCTCAAAGCTTGACCCTCAGCAAACTAATTAGAAGCCAGCTTGCCAGTTCCCTCTTTGCTAGTATCCTCTGGAATACTTGTCGGTTGTTGTTTGTGGTCTCTCTTACCTGTGTGCTGCAGCTCACGCTCAGGATTTGAAGTCTACTCTCTTTAATGGGCTATGCTAGCCCTTTTGCTGCCTTCAGGCATACTCTCCATGTTCTTGGCCTGAAGATCCCATTAAGCTCTCGACGTTCCTGAGCCTCCAAACTTGCTAGGTACAGTGACCAAACTGTCATATTTGATAGTCTTTTCAATTGGAATAAAGTGCTTGGATTTGAATATGTAAGCAAAGGGGTTGTGGGAATGGTGCTGCATTGGAGACCTCTTGTGTGAGATAGGTATTCCTTTGCAAAAGGATAAAGTGAAAATTGGCAGGCGAGACTGGAAGGAGTAAGGGAGAGAACGAGCTCTCTGCAGTAAGCCTTTTTGGTCCATCCTTTTATTTTGTACCATACCTCTCCTCTGAGAAACTCAAGGCACGGCACATGTCTCTCCCAGACCCCTTCCATCTTCTCAACAACCCTGAGAGGTAGGGTTAGGCTAAGAGATGTGTGTCTGTATCTAGAACAATTCCCTCCCCTTCCACCTTGCAGCCTATCGCACAGATGAGGGGCAGCCATGGGTCCTGCCAGTGGTTCGGAAAGTGGAGCAGATGATTAACAAGGACCTCAGCTTGAACCACGAGTACCTGCCCATTCTGGGCCTGCCAGAATTTCGTTCCAATTCCTCACGAATTGCCCTAGGAGACGACAGCCCAGCCATCAAGGAGAACAGGGTGAGCCTGAAGAGGAAACTCCTATTAGGAACTTCATCCGTGCAAGTTAAGCCTTATTGAACACAGAAGAGCTTGTTGGCATGGAAGAGGTAGGGTGGGAATAGGTTGGCACTGGGGCATATAATCTCTTTCTCTCACTCTCACTCACTCGCTCACTCGCTCACACACACATATGTAGAAACTGGGATTTGATTGGAACAGAGGAATTTGGGGACAGGTAAGGATCTCAGTATAGTTCAATGAAGCTATTATAGGAAACTGGATTCTTGCTTATAGGATGCCCAGGCATCTTGCTGAAAAGAGCACCTGCCTTCTAATTACTGCTTTCTCTTTGTTCCAGGTGGGGGGTGTCCAGTCCTTGGGGGGCACAGGGGCCCTCCGTATTGGAGCAGAGTTCTTGAGACGCTGGTACAACGGAACCAACAACACTGCAACCCCTGTCTACATCTCTTCTCCTTCCTGGGGTGAGTGCCAAGGCCTGGCTGGCACTTTTGGCATGGTTTGGGGGAGAGAGAGAGGGAAGGCTGGGCTCCCCATTGTTTGCAAGCCTCCTCAGTAGACATGTGTTACACATTCATGTTCTAGGAGTCTTGTGAAGCTTTAGACAGTGGCAATAGCACATCTTAGTACAGTGGTGCCTCACAAGACGAAATTAATCCGTTCCGCGAGTCTCTTCGTCTTGCGGTTTTTTCGTCTTGCGAAGCACGGCTATTAGCGGCTTAGCGGCTATTAACGGCTTAGCGGCTATTAATGGCTTAGAGGCTTTAAGAAAAAGGAAACAAACTCGCAAGAACTCACAAGACGTTTCGTCTTGCGAAGCAAGCCCATAGGGAAATTCGTCTTGCGAAGCACCTCAAAAAACGGAAAACTCTTTCGTCTAGCGAGTTTTTCGTCTTGCGGGGCACCACTGTAGATTTACCCAGGAACTTAAACTCACATAGGCCTTAAAATGAGGGTGTTTATTCATACACACACATAGAATCAAAATATTCAGTACTTCTCTTATGGTAGTAGGGAAAGCCCAACTCTCTCTCTCTCTCTCTCTCTCTCTCTCTCTCTCTCTCTCTCCACACACACACACACACACACACACACTCTCTCTTACTTCTTTGGTTTGGAAGAATTGGCTAAATAATTATAACCAAGACTAAACTAATACACACAATACAGAGGGAGAAGAAAGCATACAGGGCACCAGAGAAGGAGGGGGAGGCATCAAGCAGTTTTGACAGAAATACAGTGCTGCTTGAAGCCTGCTAGTCTGTTTTCCACCCCCTCGGCTCACATTGCAGGCTAGGCCTGAGTCATGTGCAAGTGGATTAGAGAGGACCTGAGGGTGGCTTCTAAAACGCAGCGCCCCTGCCCCTTGCATGAAGGTAAGAAGCCAAACACAGATCTAGAAAAGCAGTATTTTCTCTCTCTCTCTAAACGTAGGAAGGGGGAGCAGATGTGGAGGCTACAATTTATAGGGTGATGGACAGGAGAGGTGAGATACTTTTCCTAGCCCTGGTGGGCAATTCTGAAGAAATAGATATGGGGCATTTTTTAAAGAATCATAGAATCATAGAGTTGGAAGAGACCACAAGGGCCATCGAGTCCAACCCCCTGCCAAGCAGGAAACACCATCAGAGCACTCCTGACATATGGTTGTCAAGCCTCTGCTTAAAGACCTCCAAAGAAGGAGACTCCACCACACTCCTTGGCAGCAAATTCCACTGTCGAACAGCTCTTACTGTCAGGAAGTTCTTCCTAATGTTTAGGTGGAATCTTCTTTCCTGCAGTTTGGATCCATTGCTCCGTGTCCGCTTCTCTGGAGCAGCAGAAAACAACCTTTCTCCCTCCTCTATGTGACATCCTTTTATATATTTGAACATGGCTATCATATCACCCCTTAACCTCCTTTTCTCCAGGCTAAACATGCCCAGCTCCCTTAGAATCCCTTCTAATCCTGAACAGCTTGAGCTTTGGCTGAATGATGAATGCTTCTCTTCTTTTCCCTGCAGAGAACCACAACTCTGTTTTCACGGATGCTGGGTTCAAGGACATCCGAACCTATCGCTACTGGGATGCTGCAAACAGGGGTCTGGACATCCAGGGATTCCTGGAGGACTTGGAGGTGAGCCAGATGTCCTTACGGATTGGGTGTAACATAACCTAGAAGGAAATCTGAATAGGGACTATGTAGATGTTCTACGGGAGCAACATTTCTAGCCTATTGTAATATTGGATTTAACATCTGGCTGGCCAAACGTTTGCTAGGATGGTCTGTGTCTCTTGACTGCAAGACAGCACCATGCAGGAATCCCATCTTCTCACTCAGTGGGATTCAGAGAGCTGTGGGTGGATCTCCCTGTGTGGATCTGGTGCTTTCCCTACCACATCTGTTCATGTCTCCTGAACAGTCATTCCAAATAGGGGGCAGCTGGAAGAGGAAATCTGGAGAGCTTGGAAACCTTGATGTGTGTGGAGTTCTTTGGATCACAGTCCATGCTAGTCTTGTAAAAGTGTATGTGTGTCATTGTGGGTGGCACTGTTCTATGTGAGGGTGCCTTGTCTTGTTAGTATCTATTTTATCTATATAGAATATCAGAACTTTATAGACATAATATCTTCAACAATTCTTCACTATCTGATTGTAACCTGTATAGTTCCAAGTCTTATCCATAATGCATATATATAGAACAGGTCAATCAGTAGAGCATGAGACTCTTAATCTCAGGGTTGTGGGTTTGATCCCCACGTTGAGCTAAAGAGTCCTGCATTGAAGGGGGTTGGACTAGATGACCCTTGTGGTCCCTTCCAATTCTTCAATTCTGTGTTCATCTGGAAAGCAGCATCTTCTACCCAGCTCTTTATTGTACAGTCCCATCAGTGAGGCTCAAACATAAATGGCTAGTGCCACTTGATGTTTAGGGTAATTTTTAATGTTTGATGTTTCATCGTGTTTTTGCTATTCTGCTGGGAGCCACCCAGAGTGGCTGGGGCCACCCAGTCAGATGGGCAGCATACAAATATAATAATAATAATAATAATAGACTGGGTTTTATTCTCTCTCTCTCTACCCAGAAAGCTCCGGAGTTCTCCATCTTCGTCATCCATGCTTGTGCTCATAACCCAACTGGCACAGACCCCACACAGGAGCAATGGAAACAAATTGCTGCTGTTATGAAGGTATTAGCAATTCTGCAACAAGGTACTCCCAGAGTCTGTGCCCAAAGCCATATTTCTGGATGTTTTTGAATTAATTTATTAGTACTGTTACATTTTTATCCTGCTCTCCTACCAGGAAGCTCAGCTAAATGGTATATAGTCCCCCCCCCCCAGTTTTAATTTTACAACCACCTTATGAGATTGGGGATGCCAAGAGAGTGATTGATTCAAGGCCGCCCAGTCAGTTCCGCAGCTGAGAGGGGATTTGTATCTATATCTCTCCAGACCTACTGGCACCCTAACCAGTAGACACCACCAGAAAACAACTTTTTAATTTTTAAAATAAATTTAAATAAGTTTATTTATAGCCACAAATACACTAGGTTCCATACTGCTGAGTGAAGGAGTGTGTGGAACCAGTGGTTTTGGTTTCTTCTGTTAAGTGTTTTAATACCTCACTTTAATTCTATTCCCAGGGCAGGTTAGAAAAAGAAGAAAACAATTAAAATGTAAATGCAAAAATGAAAAGCTTGGGAAGCACCAAAAGGGCAATAAAGTAGGTGCTGAGGAAACCTCTCTGGGGAGAGAGAGTTCCATCACTGAGAGGCCCGGTCTTTGGCAGCCATGTGCTTTCAGGGATGGCAGTTGAGGATGCTCTGAAGTAAGTGCCAAAGACCAATCTTCTCCCCTTAATTATTCATTCCTTGCAGCGCCGGTTCCTGTTCCCCTTCTTTGACTCTGCCTACCAAGGCTTTGCCTCGGGTTCTCTGGACAAAGATGCCTGGGCTGTCCGCTACTTCGTTTCTGAAGGCTTCGAACTCTTCTGTGCTCAGTCCTTCTCCAAAAACTTTGGCCTGTACAGTGCGTATAGTCTTTTAACTTCCCTGCTTCTCAGATTTTGTTCTGCTCTAATGTTAAGCTGCTTTTTTTATTTTGGCCTGTAAAAGAACAATTATTGCATTGTATGGTTTTGCTGTTTCATGCCACTATGGGAACCTGTTGTTGTTGTTTGAGAACTACAAGGTGGGATATAACTAAGTAAAGATTCAGATAAAGGGTAGTAAGAATTTCCTTTCGCCCTCTGGGCTGTTGCACCGGGCCTAAGGCTTATGGCTTGACTTTCCTTTCTTTTCCCTCAGATGAGCGTGTGGGGAACCTGACTGTTGTTGCGAAGGATGCTGACAATGTGCAGCGCACCTTGTCTCAGATGGAGAAGATTGTCCGCACCACCTGGTCAAACCCCCCCTCGCAGGGCGCACGTATTGTGGCTACGACACTCACTACTCCAGAACTTTTTGATGAGTGGTAAGGAACAGCAGGGGATGTGGGTGGCGCTGTGGGTTAAACCACAGAGCCTAGGACTTGCCGATCAGAAGGTTGGCGGTTCGAATCCCCGTGACAGGGTGAGCTCCCGTTGCTCGGTCCCTGCTCCTGCCAACCTAGCAGTTCGAAAGCACGTCAAAGTGCAAGTAGATAAATAGGTACCGCTCTGACAGGAAGGTAAACGGTGTTTCCGTGTGCTGCTCTGGTTCGCTAGAAGCGGCTTAGTCATGCGGGCCACGACCCGGAAGCTGTACACTGGCTCCCTCAGCCAGTAAAGCGAAATGAGCGCCGCAACCCCAGTCGGCCACAGCTGAACCTAATGGTCAGGGCTCCCCTTTACCCCTTTACCTAAGGAACAGCAAGAAGTGGAGGGGATAAGTTGATCCCTGCCATGATCATGGGCCCCGTTTACTGCCCAGCACTTTCCCATTCCTGCCATTAAAAAAAAAACTGGTGCTGGACTGAACTAATGCTTTTCTGTTGCAACAGGAAAGGGAATGTGAAGACCATGGCAGATCGAGTCTTGCTGATGCGGGCAGAGCTCAGGTCTCGTCTTGAGAAGCTGCAGACACCGGGCACCTGGAATCACATCACGGAGCAGATCGGCATGTTTAGCTTCACTGGCCTCAATCGTGAGTACAGCTTTGGGCAGTGGACATCGGAAGAGCCTGGGCAGGAAGGAGGGGGTGTGGTACAGGGAATGAAGCAGCTTTCCTGACTACGCTTGCGGTGATCTAGCAAAAATGGTTCTGGCTTCAATAGTGGCCTCCTTGCCCTGCACTGCAAGTCCAAGCAACCATCTTTACACAGCTCTCCACTATGAAGAGATCTACCTGTGCATTTCCTTTACCAGTCACTTCACAGGATCTCTTCACATTGCATCCAATTTCTGGTCGCTTACCAGTCTCGTTTCCTGCTTGTGACCTTGGCTGCAGCTGGCAAACCTTAGTAAAGGCTGCTCTGGGTACCCGATGAGATGCCTGACACAATTTTTCCTCTTGCTCTTTCTCCAGCTAAGCAAGTACAGTTCATGATCAAGGAGAAACACATCTACCTGATGGCCAGCGGCCGCATAAACATGTGTGGCCTGACCACGAAGAACCTGGATTACGTTGCCAGCTCCATCCACGAGGCCGTCACTACAATCCAGTAAATCGGTTGCATGTAACTTTCCCCCTACGTTTTGGGTTGTTTTAAAACCAACAGCAGCCTTTGGAAAGTGGGAGTTTTAGGCAAAGAAATAGAACACTATTGCCTCTTGCCACTTTTCTGGTTAAAATTCTACCACTCTCTGAAGCTGCTATCAGCCCCCCTCCCCACTGCCTCAGTGTGGGAGAACAGAGTACCCATTTCTTCCTTTGGCTAGAGAGAATGGAGTAGAAAAGTGGCTGTGGAGTAAGAAAGGGTTAAGCTGCCCCCCCCACAAGCATCCCTAAGTTTTTGAAAAACCCAAAACAGTGGAAGAAAGAAACACACAACTGCATGTAACATCTAGTTTGGCCCTATGAAACAAGAAAAACTGAATCCCTCCATACTATAACAAGTAGTTTGTCTGCTCCACCAACGGAGCTAATCTCCCATACCTCTTTGCTCAATATTAATTGAGAACAGCACTTTTGTCTGCATAGCTTCTTCCTGTCTTTTCAATGGCCCTCAGTTTGTGTGTGTGAGCAGGTGGCAGTGGGAATTTTCCTTCTTGGGGTCCACTTTGTACACTTGGTATTAACAGCACCTAACTCTGGAATCCAAGCACATGGCCTTGTCTGCATCTCTGTTTGCACTTTATGTAACCAACCCTCTCTGGCCCATGCCTGCTCCAGTGGAAGGGTTGGGCATTGTGAGATATGTACCAAAAACGACTGGTCTCCTTGTATGAGCTGCGCGGGTTACTTCAGGGAGCGAGGCTGGTGCCGCTTCCCTGGTTTCCAGCCTTGCACAAGCAAAGATTGTAATCTTAAGAACCACCTTTTCTGTCAGTACAACCAATAAAACATCTCTTCATGCCATACCTGTCTTTTGGCTAACTTGGGGCTGGGGTGGAGAAAGGAACAGAGCCGTTTGTTGTGTAGAAAACTATATGTGCTCCTTGACCCCCATTGGAACAACCCATTACTATATCCAGGCACCTATTCTTACCCTCCACTTGACCTGAAATGACCTTTCCCTGCCTCAGTCTCTCCAGTTGTCAGATTAAGAGGTGAGTCTCTTGTGGTAGCTCCGAAACCAGATACTCTGCCTGGAAACCTTGATGAACTATCAGGAGTATAGTTTGCTAGAAGAGAAGGGTGATGTTACTGCTGACGTAGTGGGTGAGGGTGATGCGCAGAGTCCACAAACTCCTGATCCTTGTCTACAGCACCTGAAGCTTCTTTCTACCATACTAACTGAGGCATGGGATGATCTGCGAAGAGAGTTGGTGCCACTGCTGCCTTAGTTTTGCTGAAGCAGAGTGAAGAGGCAGGCTTTGAGCCTTGAGACATGGAATGTTTGTGTGTGTGTGTGCAGCTCTCTGCTGCTCTAGAAGAGACACTATCTTTGCCCATTGTTCCAAAAGTTCCTAAATTTGATCCTTCTACATCGGAAAATCTTTCAGTGGCTCTTTTTCAGTGGGAACAACATAATGATCATATTTGCTTTTCCATCTTTGTATGGCTGCAACCATCCCTATCTTCCTACCAAAGCCACACTTTTCTCCTTGTCTGCCAAGTTAGCCCCACTCTATACCAGAACTGGGTTCAAGTCCCACCTTGGACAAAAGGTTATTGTATTGCAGGGGGTTGGACTAGATGGCCCCTGTGGTCCCTTCCAACTCTACAATTCTACAGTCCTATGAAATAATAGCTACAATAAAGGATATATTCCAGCTTAAGAAGACTAGAGGAGAGCAGAACATCTTGGTACCTTGACTGCAAAAGTTGGCATTAACCAAATTGAGTATGAAATGATGTAGGATGAGAATTTACCTGCCTGAGAGCAGCATTCCCTTCTGGGCACTGGTGGGGATGGGTGGCACATGACAGTGGTGGGCAGAGCCGGAGGTAAAAGCAAGCAGAGTAGCTAAGGTGAATCCTGCAGCAAGCAGGCTGCTCCCTTTTAACTGCTGCAATAGGCTACTTACACACACACACCCTCTAAGCAAGCAATAGGCATTATCGGAGTCAGGGAACACATTTCAGCTAGGCAAAAGGCACTGAAGGAGAGTACAAAGTAGGGCTGGTAAGAGATATGGTTGAGGACAGGGTGTGACCTGGGGAAAGTCCCAAAGACCAGAGCCCAAAACGGGCCCCTGGGATTGAGGTTCCCAATCCCTGTTGTAGTCAAAGTGTTGCCTTGCAAGGAGTTAATGGAACTGAGCATTTTAATATATTGACCTAGAGATAAAGCAAAGGAAACTCTGGTATTCTTCAGAGCAGAAATTTAACAGATAGTGTACAAGCTTTAGAGGAAGACAAAGGGTGTCCCTTGGGATTATGATAAGCAAGGAGAAGTAGGGCAGTTATTTAAGAGAATGAAGCAATGCTTTCCTGGCTACAGCAAAGGCAGTGCAGGCCTGTTTTCCATGCTTTTGCCGGAGACCTGGAGTTGGCATGAAAAGCCACTTCTCACTTGGAAACAAAAGGTTATAAGGAGGAGCTAGGGAATTGTCACCCCAGATGCCTGGACACAGGGGAAAAAGGCAAATCGTTCCAAATCTGTGTGATGCCAGCCACACTTCTTCGCCAGTAAAATACATTTACAAAACCTGCTTGAAAATGGCTCCTGCTAGACTCAGGTCTCTAGCTTGACCACTAAACATCAGGAATGTTAAGACCAGGGCTTTTGGTGCCCCCTCACACCAGAACGTTTAATGTACGTTTGCCCCTTTCTCAAAAACATACTCAAAAGCTACACGTGAAAGGGGTTGATTTAATGTAAAACAAGAACATTTTATTTTTCCCTGACAGACGCTTGATGTCAAAACTTTTTTTTGTCTGAACCTGGAGGACAAGATTGCTCAGTGTGCACAGGTGACAGGTGAGCAGTGCGCTGACCTGCCCTTCGGACTGCCAGCCCAAAGCCAGCTGGTGCTGGTTACAAACAGCAACGGGTCTGGAACAACAGATCTGGGATAATGACCAGACAGACATGAATACAAGAGGGAGCAGATGGTATGATGCTGTTGGCTGCACAAACATGCACTGGGGCCCCCTGTGCTGGACCATGCATAAGGAAGGGTGGGCACTTCCAGCAGGAAGGGGGATTGACCGTGTGGCACCCCCTCCCTCTGGGCATTACCCCATGAAAGTAAGATTTGAGATGGTGAGGACGTTGCCCTGCTAGGACGACCCACAGGGAGCCACACGCACCACCACTTGGCAGTCGCCTTCTCGTTTCCACCTCTTTTGCTGGGCCTTCCTTGCTCAGCTTTCTCCGCGTTTTGGCGCAACCTCTCAAGCTCAAAGGGCTGCCATCTGAACCACAAGCCCTGGAGGTAGGGGATAGTTGATGTGAGACAGAGAAGCAGGTGCCATCACGCACACATGGATCTTGTCACAGTCGGCTGTCATGCTGCAGACCTGAGAGAGGAGGAAAAACAACAACAGCTTTTCAGCACAGTAAACTAGATGTAGGGAACCTCTTTGCCCCTGCCACAGTGTTTCATGCAGCCCCCTGTATGTGATAATTCAGAACCAGGCCCCCTCCACAGAGCGCTTGGACAAAAGCACAGGGCCCATTACACACAGAGCCAAGTGTGCCCTAAGCACATTCCTCTCAAGCGCCTGTTGGTTTTGAAGGAAAACGTGGCCACTCCAAAAAAGAACATGGCGATTTACAGGTTCTTGAGAATGATATAAAGGTCTGTAGAACGATAAAAGCTGGTGAATGGGAAGTACATAAAAAACCATCACCACCACCCAAGAATGACCTGGCAGGAACCCATGAGCTTGCAGACTGCTGATGGTAGCTGAGCCTAAAAAGGAGAGATTGGAGAAAGGAAATTTCTAAAGCGGTAAAGAAGGGTGAAGGCTAATCATTCCCAAATCACCTTTTAATGAGAGCACCTCGAGATGTGGAATGTTCATGTGTGAACTGGGGATGGGGCAGAAAAGAAATGGAGGAAAGGAGGAAATTATTCACTTGCTCAAACACCTGACAGCTCATATGGGAGGGAAGGGGGAGGGAATGCCTTCACCACCTCCAGAATTGAGTGCCTCCCATAAAACAAAAACAGGTTCCCAAACTTGTTTACCCCACAGACCACCACAAAATTGCTAAGGGTCTTGAAAAACCTGGTTTTTCTACTTGTTGCAGCAAGTGTAATATGATATGTTAGATGATGTACAATTTAAAACTGCAGTTTCACTGCTTTTTTACTGTTTCAGAATGTACACAATAAAATACAATATAAACAGTAAAAGCAGCAATGAAAAATCAATCAAAAGCAATAGGAATATTTAATGTGATAGATATGCTGTCTCTCATCTTCAACCACAAACTACAGATGTTGTGGACTACCTTATTGAAACTCGCAGACCACACTTTGGGAACTCCTGCTTTAAAGGACTTGGTTCTGGAGCTGGCAGCTGCCTGAGCAATATAGCACAGCAGGGAGAAGGCTGACCAGTGATAATGGGTGCTCATATAAAATATAACCATTAAAATATAATAACTCCTCTTTCAGATATCTGGAGCCATGAACAAGCCATGAACAACCCCCTTTAGGGGTTGGGGAAACACATTCTGTGGTTGGTCCACTTATTCTTAATGTGATACAATCAGAAAGCCAATTTCTCCCTCTCAAGAATACATGGAACCGGATGAACACTAACACTGGTTTTGCACAGCAGAGAATTGTACAATTAACATACTTCTTTAAAACACCACCAAAGTACACATTCATGAAATGAGATATGCTATTTTTTTTATAAAAAAAACCACACCACCGCACAATAGAGCTTCAGTACTGGGATTGCACAGCAAACGGGTGAAGGACCACTGAAGAAATAGAAAAATCCCATATACCAAGAAGTTAACAGAATGGTATTTGTGTGTGTGCACGCACACACATGCAGAGACTCGTGTGCCTAGCTCACAGCTGATGTACATAGCTTCACGAGAGACCAGCAGTGCCAAGAACACAGCAACACATGCCACTCACCTGTGGGCGGGGCAAGGCCATGTTGCCACTCATGTGATGAGAGGTGTGAAGTTGGAATTATCATCTGCACTCTTTTCGCTATCTGCTGACGGTTTTCTCCTCCTCCCACCTGCAATGTCAAGGAGTACAATGTTGCAGACCAGCGCCCAGCTTTAAATGGCAATGTTAATGGGAGGGTACAAGACCCTTCGGGCCTAACACATCGGGCGCGACTTCACAGGCTCAGGGAATTTCAAGCAGATTGGTGGCTGGTGAATCTAGCCTCTCGGTAGCTTCCTCCCTAGGAGCTGCACCCCACTATCACTCCCCAGTGGTGAGCAGGTCTACACTCAAGTGGTCATAACTGCACAGCTGCGTCAACTGCCCCCCCCATTTGCCCCCTCCAGGATCTTTGATGTGACTTACTTAGGGTCCGGAGTAACTTCTTGCCCAGGGGCTCCTCTGGGCCACTTGGGGATATGCTCATCTCCATTTCTCTGCTTGAAGTTTCAGGTTCCAGCCTGAAAAGGCAGCCCTCGTTTTCTGTAAGGCAACAATATCCAAGATTAGGTACAACACGCTTCTCTCCCTGTTCCTGGCCCACCTAAATGCCACCGTGCTCCCAACATACTTACTCTGCTGCGTGCCAGTCTCTAGGCAGCCTGCCACCTCCTCCTGGATGTGAGGGATTCCCTCCATGTGCAGGAACACGGAGTCTGTCGGGCTCTTAAGATGCAGGTCTGAGTGGCTAACTGCAGGGTTCAGAAGGAGAAACCACCACAGCAAGTGTGTCAGGACATGTGTACATTTCAGGTGTGTGATACAGAGTGGCAACAAATCAGTGTGAAGGATATAGTCAAAGGTGGGCTGTTATCACTTAATTTAGCTTTCTCCCATTCGACCTGGTTTTAATTTACATTGAGCCTTTGCTCCAGGGTGGGCACACATGCAATTTACACATGCAAAATTTGTCCAAATCGGCAGCGAATGTGCTTCACCACAGTGTTCATTACTGTACACCATCGCACGGTCAGAACATGCCTCAAGCTGTACCTACTTCTCTCGTGCAGGAGGATGGCAGGGTCGTCCTTGGGGGTCTGTGGAGTGCCTCTGACGGTGGGCGCCTTTGTGGAATCGGCATCATTGAAAACCTCCATGTCAGGGGTCTGGGGTGAGCTATCCATGTGGCTGGCAGCCAGCGCATTCTGGTACTGCTGCCGTGTGATCTGGGCATGGGAGAGAACGACCCATATTCAGATGACTCGCTTTTGTTCATCTCCAAAATCCACCTTACATCTTCTGCTACAACCCACGTCCACATCCCTTTGCAACTCAACTATTGGAAGTTCTTCCATTTCACTGCAACATCTCTTCCGCCTTCGCTATCTTTAAAACTGCCACCTTCATGCCCGGCTACTGGCTTTCCCATTGGCCCCTGGTAGGAAACGGGGTGTTGGACTAGGCAGATCTTTGGTCTGGTCTGGCAGCATCTATCCTCAGGGAAAGACAGCTGTGCCTCAGCAACCAAAGGATTACAAGGATGCCCAAACCTGCCTCAAAACAAACAGGTCTACAGAAGCCCAGAGCCTTGCAAGTTCTGTGTGATGTGCTATTCGTCAACCCTTCCATCTTTCTTTATCAAACCTTGCTCTGCCTTTTCATTTCTGTCCACCTAACTCAAGGCTGAAATCCCACCAGGCATCAGCTCCATTCTGCACGCTGTTGATGTTACTTGACTGTTCAACTGATGAACAGCTTTCACATATAGGATAGCCTTGTACCACAAAATGCCCAAAGAAGCGGCAAGGAGTCTGCACTTGTTCCAGTCACCCAGCCCAGCAGATACCTTGACAAACTGCACATCACAGAGGATGTGCACAGAGTAATCTGGCGTGTAGATATTGTTGCTGCTGCTGTAGAGTTGGGTACTGCTGCCTCCATAATCATTGCGCTCTCGGATGGGGGACTCGCCTGAGCGGTTTAATCCACTGCACCGGGATGGCGACTGGTTCACTAGAGACAAAGAGGAAGCAGTGAGCAAAACTATTATCCCTCACAGTGAAGAGGCAATGGCTAATGTGCAGGCTCTTGGGGAAGCATTTCTCAAGTCCCTCCTCAAGTCTGGCATGTAAATTTGGCCACAATCACCTCCAGCCATGAAATCCAGGGTAGGCTTAGCACAAAACATTTTGCTGGCGGACAAAATGTACCCTCTCTCTTTCCATACAGCTGTCAACTAGGCTGACAGCTGAATCTTCAAACCGTGGTGATGTGATCAGGGTCCTCTATTGGCCCTGAAGCAGCAGGCTTCATGAAGTGCATGCAGATGGGAATGGCTGGGCAACTTAGGAGGAACAGCTCTCCATTCCATTCTGCTACCCGAAGTAACTGCCTCACTTTGCCTAACGATAGGGCTGGCCTGACCAGGGTAGCTTCTGGGGTTAATGTCACAGACCTGCTCAAGGAGAAAGAATGCTGAGCAGGGATGGGACATGGCAGATAATAAATACAACAGGCAGCAGGGTTGGAGAGAGCAGCTTGCTTAATGAAGGATTTCCCCCCACCCACCCCTGCTTTAAACCAACATCTGCTCTTTCAAAAAAGCCAACAGCACGCAAGCCCACGCCATGCTTCTCAAGCTGATTTGCTGCAAGACTATGCAGAGAGGATATTAGCAAGAGGAAAATTTGAGGGATTATTCACATGATGTGGATTCAGGTCACCACTGTAGCTCTGCCTGCTTCAAAAATAAGCAGGCTTGATGGGGAATAGAGCAAGAAGAGATTGAAGTAAAAACTGGAGAAATTGCTGGCTCTCTCTTGCTTGACAAGGAACAGAAATGGCTCAGGTTTTCCAAATGAGCCTGAGAGCATGTAGCAGTGTTGCTTCCTACGGAGTCACTAAATCAATGGCTTTTATAGATAACAAACACAAACAACCCTTTGCAGGTTTGAGTGGCACCTTTGTCTACAGCAGTTTGGGCAGCATTGAGCAGTTCTGAGAACAAGAAGTGGGCTGTTGATCTGCTTAATTTCTTCTCCTGCTAGAAATTTGGGCACCTCAGTGGAACTTCTGCCTGTTTTAGCATGCACCCATCAACATGTTGAGGTGTGTGATTCCCACATGCTAAGAGATGTGACTTTAACCAGGGCTCCAGTCAGCCTGGAACAGGAGTCTGCTAGTACTGTTCAGGGGAGACCTTTCTCCATGCAGAAACCTTCCCTCCATACTGCTTTATGGTGCTCAAGGGGCTGGTTTAGGCATTGGTGATCAGCTGCCAAACTGAACAACTTATTACAATGTATTAAGGGGGGAGGTTTCTGAAAGTTGAAAAGTAAGCATCCTCTCTCCTCTTCCACTCATTCCTCAAACTTCCCTGTGCAGTACAGGGAGGAGAGATCACCATGAACTTCTCCCTTGTTTATGAATGGCAATGGAACCCACCTGAGAGGTGCCAGAGCTGAGCTCTGGCTGAAAAAAAGCAATGCCTACTCCCTATTTAAGATTGTGTTTCTCCTGCCTATGAAGAGCACCAGCCTAAAACCTATTAACACAGCACATATAGCATTGGATTTTACTTCAATATCCTTTGTTACTATCATTTTCCTCTACAACACTGCCAACACCACACTTTCCTGTTTTCTTATTACTGACAAAGCTGGTTAACACTATATTCTTTCATTCTCTCCACTAGCTAAGATTCATATTTTTAGCTTCGTGTTTTCTGCAGCGTTATCCCCACCCTGTCTTTTGAGCATTCTATCTTGCAACATTTCATGTCAAGTTCTCCACTTTTCTAATTCCCTTGATCCTAATCTTTCTTGTCTCTTTGATTTCCCTTCCCTTCCCTTTCTTGCAAGCCATAGCACATCAAACACCTTGTAGGATACCTACTGCAGTAAGAAGAGATTTGTGGCCCTTAATGAGTATTTATGGCGAGAGCTTTCAGAGACTGGAGTCCACATCATTTAATGCAGAAATGTCTCTAACAGTGACTTTAAAAAACCCCACCTTACTGTTTCCACAAAATTTCCCTATAACACCTCCCTGCAATCCCAATTTCCTAATATTTTAACTGCTGTTTGTGTAAGATTAACACAGGAAATGCATGTTTACCATTTTCACATGCAATCCTTGCTTTCCCCCTCTTCTTTGACTGGCACTTTCTTAGCTCATTTCCCCTATGTAAGAAGGTCCCTCTTAATTCGGGCACCATGCACATTGCTTGAAATTCTATTGTCGAGAAAGCATGCACAGCTCAGTTGCAATAGTGAGACCACAACCCATCTAGTAAGGAGGTATGTCCCTAGACCCTAATTTTGGAACTGGCCAATTGAGCGTATTCCTTGGAATCTCTAGAAACATATACAACACATTTCTGCATATGCACACATTTGTATATGGATTTGTATGCACATATTCTGTATATGCACACATGCAGATTTATATTTATTTATTTATTTATTGTTTGCAGCTCCTCTATGTGTATGATAAATTATGGGAAAGTGGCTATCCCTGGTGTTTTATGTGCAGCCTTTGAGGTAGATCACCGCTCAGCACAGGCAAATAGGTAACAGTTGTGGAGAAGCACAGCACATGCAAAAATATGAAGAGTGTTCATTTTTGCATGCATGTAGAGTATATGCCGATATGTGGAATTAGAGGAAGGGCTCGCATTTAAGCACAGAATCATGAGGTTGCAGGA
Organism: Podarcis raffonei; assembly: GCF_027172205.1. Classification (NCBI taxonomy): domain Eukaryota; kingdom Metazoa; phylum Chordata; class Lepidosauria; order Squamata; family Lacertidae; genus Podarcis; species Podarcis raffonei. The sequence goes on along the minus strand of NC_070606.1, from coordinate 60,360,713 downwards.
TAGTGTAGTGTGTATTCTTCCATACTCTAATGTGCAGGGCTGGAAAAAGGATCAGCAGGCAGCAGCATGGGAACTCTTGCTGGGTGCTATGTATACAGTTACCTGGGGAGCCAGCCAGAGATTCCCCTCTGCTGAAGGCGAAGGTACGAGACACGGACACAGGCACTAGATGGGGGGCCAGAATCAGGAGACAAAAACCAGGAGGCAGGGGAAGGAGCAAGGGAAAGTGTTTAGAAGGAACAGAAAAGAACTAGGCTGGATAGACAACAGAATTACAGCTTGGAAAGTTGCAAGCTGCTCACAGATAGAGAGTGGAGCTGTCTTTCCTGCAGCTATTTATAAAGTGAACAGGTAGGAAGGTCTGGCAGGCAAACTGCCAGATCTAGATCAGGGCCTAAGTATCCGTAGTATTGTAGGGTTATATTATGGAGAACCCTCTCCAGACTGGGCGGGGGGAGGGGGGAGTATATCCAGAACAAGGACCCTGAAAAGAGATTTCACTCCATATGCTACCAACATTATTTCACAGACACAATGCCTCACCTAACATCATAATTAGGGCCCAGCCACACTTCTGTTTGCTCTGCGATTTCAAATCATAGGTGCTAGAGGGGTTTTGTTTGTTTGCTGAATCTGCAGATTGGCATTTGTTCCAATTCTGGGTAAAGCTGGTGGGACCATAAAAAGAAGAAGCAACAACCCTCTTGGACCCATGATTTGAAATCATGGGACAAATGGAAAAAAGAGGTTTTAATAAATATGTCATGAGCATTTGTTATAGAACCATGATGCAACTCCGCCAGTCACCACTGGGCGGCACTAAATTATATATTATGGTATGCCGACAGGAGGAGGACTGTTTCTGGGCATTCAAAAGAGATTATGGACCCAAGGTTAGGGGCCATAACTATTATTCCTACAGATTTTCCTTATTTGCATGGAGCATTACTGTCTTGAGGGAGAAGGTGGGCGTTCTGCATGTGAGCAAGGATATTTGTTATGCACACACAATACATGCATACTTGATCAAGTTACCACACATATTAAGTATGTGCAGGACCAGCTCCAGCTTTTTCTGAATCCAGAACAGGAGAGATGTGGGCAGGAGGGGCTTAGGGCTTCGTTGCCTCTTGATTGGCTGTAGAGGCAGAGGAAGAGAATGAAGAGATAGGAAGGTGGGGTGAAGAGCTGGATGTGGCTGAGGTTAGGACCCTAGTAAATAATGGCCAGCAGAGTCTCTGGGTGCAGCTTGGGAAAACGAGGACTGCCTGTTCTGGGCTGGGAAGGGGGATGGTGACAAGGGGCAGGGGATGTGAGAGGGAGGAGTGGTAGGAAGTCCGGTCTTCTATCCAGACTGGGTGTTTCAGGGGATGTCCTGCCTGAGCAGTCCTGCTCCACATTATCCACATCAGCAAAAGATTAGGTCAGGGAGAAAATACGTACACAAGAAAGACGACCCGGCCAAGCTGCTCATTTTGCGCACGTCGTTATCTGAAAAAACAGGAGGCAGATGGAAGGTGAGTCTCAAGTCAGAGCTTTGTAGTACCAGCCCTACCCAGTACAGGGAAGATACCCTTTCTCTGAATGTTAGGATATCGATGTTCCGTTTCACCTAAGAGGAACAGATATGTGGATTGTTGTGAATGTGGAATGTCTGTTTACATTCCAGCACAGCCTGCTGGGAACTTTTGTGTATAGCTTTTGCTTAGTGCCTCCTGCTCTTAGATATGAAGGAGAGCAGACATGTTTTCTTTGTCTTGATCTATGCTGAATAAACTGCTTGTAAATATGCTTTACATATGCCTCTGTCCGCCTTTCTGTTGCGAAGAGTTAATTACTCTGCTGATTAGAGCGTGCTCCAGCTTCTGAAGAGTTCTGAAGCTGCGGGTCGCTGATTTATGCTGTGCCAAGGACTGGAGATCGCCTGGCTACCGGCTGGTGGGCTGGAGCCAGCTGGGGGCCTGCAAATTGCCCCTGTTTCCTTGGACGCATCCCAACAATGGAATGCCAGGGTGGTCATACCAGCTGCAGCCTGCCTGGACTGGCCACAGATTGGCAGCCCCTGCTACAGCGATGCTGTTAGTGTATGCAAGGCTTACAAGGATAAGAGAGCACCCCTCTCACAGACACTGCTCCTTCTGACTTTCCATTAATGTTTCTCATACTGCAGTTCCAAAAATGTTATTGGGGGGCGGGCTTGTTCTTCCACATCTACATGAGAATCCATATAGATTGCTGCCAACCATGTGAACAGGAAGCTCAGTGACTTCCATTTCACCACTGACCATTTCCCTCTGGCAAGGCTGTTCAAACTGTACATGCTCAGGTGGCTGCAGCACAGAATTAAAGGGCAACACAGAATTTGAGTTCATGAGTACCTGAAGTCAAAACACTGGATTGGAAAAAGCGTTTAGGCCTTATGGAGAAGAGCCTTCAACGGTGTGGGCTTAGCGGCTCCAGAAAGCTCAGGGTAAGGGCCAGAAATGAAAGGCTGCCAAGTTGGGCAGAGGTGGGGGGACTTCCTTTCAGTAGTGGGCAGAGCAATGAACCTAAATTTCACCCTTGTACAGTAGGCTAGTTTCTGCACACATTCCTCCACCTCCCTCTATCCTCCATCTGGGGAAGCAAGAGGCATTATCAGAGTTCAAGGAAGTACTGCAGCCAAGCAGGAACACTCTGGGGAAGAATCCTAACAGGCCAGATAGACAGGCTGGGAGGACTACGGCTGGCCCCCAGGCTTGTTTAGCACAATTACCAAGCCTTCTCCATTACTTCTGCTCTACTTTCAGACCTTTGCATACCCTCTTCCTTTGTTCGCTTTCTGCCCTATTACAATTTGATAATTCTGCATTTCTGTGAAAAGCCAAACGCTGCCATCAGCAAAAGCCCCTTCCTTGGGGCTTCCTTCAACTCATTCTGTGGCTGGCTCTGGATTTTTACCTGAGCAGACAACAGCCATGATAGCTGGGACTCCGTAGTACGTGAAGGCTCCATTCTCAAAACGCAGGCCTTCCTTCCCCACTTCCACCTCCACCTTCCCCTGAAGAAGCATAAAACAATGGAAAGGCACTTCAATCCTTGTCTTCACAATCTTTGGTCATTCATTAAAAAAAAGAGAGGAAGAAAAACAAAGCCAGTGCATCTTAGAAAACTGCTTTGAACCAAAACAAAGGCTGTTTACTCAGATACGTGTGGGTGTTCCTTCATAAAAGTAGATAGCAGAAGGTGTGAGCCAAGGCTGTTGGGGCATCAGTAGGAAAAAACACAGGATAATGGGAGACACATAAAAGCTGGGAGTGAGGGCCCCTGGACAAACTAGGAGAGTCCATACCTGATAGGTTTGGAGTGACTGCCTGATAGGAGTCTGAAGCATCAACAGAAGGGACACAGGAAGAATGATTCCAGGGTTGGGGGTTAAGGATAAAAGCCAGCCTTGGGCAGGGAGAAAAGTATACTGGAGTATCTAGTGGTTGGCTGCCATAAGCCTAGCTCAAGCTAACAAGATGTTTGTTTCCCCCCAATATTGATTTGTAAACAACATTATTAAAACAGAGAGAAGAGGTAAGTATTACCTGTTGGCGAGGCTCTGGCATGCTGGTTTTCTACCCACCTTACAAACATCACTAAACTTGCCACCTATTATAGATGAGGCTGAATATGCAGATGAAAGTGTGGGGAAGGGTTGTGGCTCAGTGGTAGAGCCATTTGCCTTGGACACAGAAGGTCTCTGGTTCAATCTTGGCATATCCAGGTAGGGCTGGGACAGACTCCTGCTTTAAACCCTGGAGAGTCACTGCCAGCCAGTGTAATACTGATCTAGATGATTCAGTGTAACTGTAAGACCATGGGCGTAGCCAGGGGGTGCTGGGGAGCTGCCCCCAATCAAGTAAATAAATAAAAATACTTAACTGACCAATTGCATTGCAGATAACTCAGCTCTGCCCCCCCCCAATAAATCCTGCTACACCCATGTGTAAGAGGACTTCCTATGGGTGGTTCGCCGGTAGCAAATTTAGAGCATCGTCAACTTTAGCGCAAAAGAACTGGAATCCAACGCCTTATTCCTTGATCTAGGCTGCAGCACTTTTAAAATCCAGCTGGGGAAGTAAGGCCTTGTAGATCCAAGGGTGGGTGTAGCTGTGCTATACTATAGCTGTGCTATAGTCCCTCTGGGACTATGGATTCTCAAGGAATGTTTGACCAACCTGTAGGATGAGAACGAAGTAGTCAACTGGCCGATTGCGCTGGAAGAGGTAATGTTCAGGGGCTCGCCTGTTCTTGTGGTCAAACTTCATCTCTTGGATGACGTTTGGGTGTTTGAGCAGCCGCAGCAGGATCTTCTCCGAGAGATACGGGGGCTTGAAGGGCTCGACCTCTGCAAGGGGAAAATGGGAAAGGAAATAATTTCGAGGTTTGTGAGATGGCGCTTTACGCCTTCTATGATCTGCCAACGACAACCCAAAATGGTGACTAAGGGTGCCATGGAAACTCAAGAAGAAAGAGGGAATTCTCCAGTTCGGAGAATGGAATCAGGTGGTGCAGGTTTGGCTTAGTTTTATCAGGGAGGCTGCTAGCCATGGCAAAATTTGTGCCCTGCACCCATCAACTTCTCTCTCCAGATTAAAAAAATGGGAGCTCAAATAATTTCCACTGTACCATAAAGCAGGCCGAATCTTGAGCTGGGAAAGCTGAAGAGTATAGCTCCTTGAGGTATGCAGGGATCATGGCTGCTGACAGCACTGGCTCAAGGCAAGGACTGGACCCTCATCATTAAAGGTGCTTTGGAAGGGCTGGGTACCTGTGGCCATGAAGCGGTGGGTGGCCAGTAGCAGCTGCGGGGAGATCTTCACCTTCATCTCACTATCCGAAAGTCGGAAAATGGAGAAGTCATGAGGTTTCCGACCCCGGTGGGGTGCCCGTTCCTTCTTCCGATTGTCAGCTGAAAGTCAGGATAGCAAAAACAGAGTTATGGCACTGATAATCTACAAATGGTGCCCTGTCTCCATCTCTTCTTCCCCTGAACCTGGAAGCAAAACAAAACTGATGATTTCTGGGACTCTAGATAGACAGCTAGAAGATTTCAAGTGTATGCAACTCCTCTTCCTTTTCCTCAAATCTTTTATTTGTTGAGTACATGATGGGGTGGGGGAAAGTTCTGAAACTGGAACCTCCTGTCTGCAAACTCAAGAGTTCCAAAGACTGGTGACATTTGTGGATTTCTTGAGCCATCTTGATATTTTTATATGGCAATGACCAGTAAAATACAGGCACACATTTGCCCTGCTCTGCACACTGAGGAGTTCCCACTACATAAGATGTTCCGTTCCAATGTTTCTTCTCTCAAGTGCAACACAGAGCGGTTATTTTATAATATCTGACAAGATGCACATCATGAAAGCACAGAAGTGCAGAAACTAGTTGTGGTGAGATGAAGACATTCTGTACAACCTCAGGAGCTATCTGTTAATTCCTCTGTGCCTCAGAGCTGAATCATGACATTGAAACAAAGTCTGAAGACATTGCTTCTTTGACCACCTACAGCTCTTTCCCAGTGTTTCATTACTTAAGCCATTAGTAGACCATCCTTTAGCCAAACAGTTCTGATGCAGGAACATTGCCTCAGACCTTTGGGGGAAGCAGCAGCTCCACTTTCTGTCAAGCAGCGAGATCAGTAATTCACAAAATCACAGTGAGAAAATTAAAACTGGTTCTGACTGAACTTGCTTCTTTCTAGATGCTTGTTTGAGGGTTGGGGGAGCAGTCACCTCTGTGCTTCCAAATACTCACTGTAGAGGTCTGTCTCATCCAGAATCTCAGATTTGATTATCTCTTCAATAACGTCCTCGAGCGTGACAATTCCCATCACTTCATAGAAGGGGTCTCCTTCCCCTTCATTATTCACCCGCTGCACAATTGCCAGGTGTGATTTACCTGCAATGAGAGAATGAACACAAGCAGGCTGAGCAGTAGTTTGAGTGAACTGCCCCACTGCACCCAACAAAAAGGAGTTAGGATATTTGAGGGCCCGTTGACTCAAGTGCTCAGTTGGGTAGCAATCCTTTCCTGAAATGAGTATGCAAAGCAAAAGCACTCCATTTTATCCCATCCATGCCAAGGACAGGTAAGCAATGTATGTCTAGGGAATACATCTTATTTGCTGTGGAAAGAAAGGGCTGTGACCTGAATGGGAAGGTGTCATGATAGTTGGTACAGGTGAGAGGTTCCATAATGGTGTGAAGGAAAAGAGTAATGTCAAGGAAACACTGATTCTGTGACAATACAAAACATACAATCAGGTGCCCTTCAGCAATGAACCAACACGATGCCCCATCCTATTTTTACACTGAAATCAAGATTAAAGTATTACAGAAAAGGCCATTAATTCAAGAACTCTTCAATAAACAAACAAGGGACCATTATGGGTGCCCAGGAAGATGCTTTGGGAGCTGACTAGGCTTCCTACTTCAGAAAGCATGTGAAACAGTTCATCATATGATTTTTATTTTACTGTGATTAAAAACAAATCCTGACGTTCCATTTTTAACAGGGCCTGAGTACTGAAACAAAGAATGTAGGCTTCAGAGTTCAATGATCATGGAAGAAACACAACAGGTTCCAGACTTACCTCTCATTTTCTATATGATTCTCTTCCCCCAGAGCATTGCACCTAACTCTGAGGAAATGCTGGCAGCTGCTCTTTTCAATGTATGCTGCTTTGAGAACATTCCAAAGCATCTAAATGGGGAATAATTTGCTAGGAAGTAGCACTACTGAGAGGAAAGCAAACTGAACATGACTCAGCAAGATTGTGCTCAGCTTCATCAAAAGGAACAATGAAGACAGGCCATGAGATGTCATATTTAGCATTGGCTGCAGCTCAGCTTCCATACCGTGGCCAGTTCTGAAAGCTGCTTTCAAATATTTCTCAGCAAAGTGGATGTGAATGAGAGCCAAGATGCATAGATCTAATAAATGCTTAGCCTTGGTCTCTTTGCTGTTAAGCAGTGCAGACCCATTATCTGTTAAGACTGGGTCTGTTAAGCTTTTCCTACCCACTCTGATGCTTTCTGATCACCAACAGGACAGCATTCAAAGGTGCAGCTTCCACTGGGTGCCTATGCGTTTTAATACTAACTTAAGTGTGAGGATTCCTTTGAGTTCATTCCATCTGCTCACACAACTGGGTACATTTCAATGTATGTATGTACTAACCCCCTCATCAGTTTTTGAGAGAAGCAGTTATTGCTGTTTGCTCCAAGGCTTCTGAACTTCTTCAACTGTACTGCAGAGGCAACATCTAAAAAAATGCTATTTAAAAAAACAAAGCAAAAAAAACCACATAGGGCAAAATTCCCACAATTTCAGCTGCTGCAGCTTTGGCACCAGATATCACAAGGTTCACAATAAAATTGTGAATGCTGGTGACCCTGAACAACATCAATGGGTATTAATGATTTCCATATGGCCAGAGCAAAGCTGAACAGCATCAGGGGAGCCTGTACTGCACACCTGGAGATTAAATAAGCCAAATTCAAGACCAAACATAAAACTCCCTGCCTTTCAAAAGGGCAGCTGCTTTAGATTGCCTGTGTCTGGCACAACCAGCTGCAACTCAGCCAAGTGACCCCTAGCATCACTCAGGGATGACTAAGTAGAACCACCACTGGACAAATCTTAAACATGGTATTACTCTGGTTCAGTGTGCTCACATATCCCTAACAATTAAGGTGCACAATGCTAACTGATGAGAGGTATTGAACACAAAATAAGTTGTCTGATGTGATGTTTATATAGTAAAACTATAACCTTTGTTCTCCCTTCCTAACAGCAGCATTGCACATCCAAGGCACAATCAACCATGTTACAAAGCAAAAGCAAGGGAATATGGGCTCTATGTCTGGAAAAGTTATCAGGAAGATAAGTTATAGTTTTGGGCACTGACAGGATGCCACCTACTCATCCACAATCCCAGTTAAGTCCAGTGATATTTGGCCCATCTTTTTCATTTAGTTGGACAATCTACACTTGGGATGGGAAATCTGTGGTCCTCCAGATGTTGTTGGACTACAGTTCCCATGATCCTTGACTACTGGCCGCCCTTGCTGGGGCTGATGGGAACTGGAGTCCAACAGCATTTGGAGCACCACATTGGATTACTGGCTGTATTGTTCCCTACTGTTTCTTGCACCTTTTTCTGTTCGGTTTTCCCTCTAACAACCTGGTATCTAGCAAGCTGCAGATCCCTTCAGAGATACAATTTTCAGAACCCTTAGCCAACTACAGTTCCCAGGAATCTTTGAGGGAAGTCATGTCCTTGAAATGTGCACCAAATATGCCTTAAACGCCTGGTGTGGATCTGTATATGATATGAGAGGTGCTGTTCTCTGTGATATTTTAAATTGGTGTTAAGAGAAGCCACGGCTGGGTTATTTGCTTTGCAGTTATCTTGCAACTGCAGGCATGCGCACAGATGACATGGGAGGGGCTATTTTCAGTAGGCTCTCTGTTGAGAACCGGCCCATAACTCAGTAGTAGAGCACATTCTTTTCAAGCAGAAGGTCTCAGGGTTAACTTTATATTTCTAGATAGGATTAGTAAAGATCCTGCTACCAGTATCAACCTAGATGGACCCATAGTCTGACTTGGGAGCTTCATATGCCCACAGCAAGTATATCATGCTGTATTCCTAACACTCAGCTGGAATAGGCAGATTATAGCACAGTCATCTTCCTTACAAGAGTTGCTGAAGGCAAAGAACTGGCAGACCAGGTTCAGGCTGCTGTGAAAGGAGGGCTAAATGGCAAATGCATGAATCACTCAGCTAAGAGCAGAATATTCAGTACATATGAGTTTATGCACACTGGGTGCAGGGTTTTTTTTTGGGGGGGAGGCCTTAGGCCTACACAGCAATGCATTCCCTCTCAAGCAGCTCCAGAAGAGCATTGCTTACTCAGTTAAGGTCTAGGGAATATTAGGATTGCATGAGCCATGCATGACAAGAACACAGAAACAGACACACACACACACCCTTGCACCTCTCCCAGGAGTCCAGCCACATTACCTAGGCAGGACAAGACTAAGCTAAGACAAGAGGGCAGGCCAGTGCAGGAGGGGGCAATGTGGAGTCCCAGGGTACCTCGCAAGCAGGGCACGCAGGGAGCAGAGAGGCATGTGATGCTGGCGGGAGGCGAGCGGCTGGGGCCCCGGGCCCTCACCCGTCTTGAACTCCTTGAGCAGCGCATCTAGGCGGGTGTCATGGAAGACACAGTGCAGCGGGCGGCGGTAGAAGCGGGTGACCGTCTGCAGCGGGGTGCAGTCATCGGGATCCACAAAGGCCAAGTCCTTGACGAACAGCAAGTCGACAATGTTGTCGCGCCGCTCGCCTTCGTAGACCGGGATGCGTGTGTAGCCTGAGCGCAGGATCTCAGAAATGGTGGCAAAGTCCAGAATGGCATCCGAGTGCAACATAAAGCAGTCACTGAGGGGCGTCAGGATGTCCTCCACCACCTTGGTGCGCAGCTCCAGGGCCCCTTGCACCATGGCCAGCTCCTCACTCACCAGGTCATGCGGCTCCGCGGCGCGCAGGGTCTCCAGCAGGCGCTCCCGAGTGGAGAAGATGCTCAGCTCCTGGCGCAAGGCCCAGTCCAGAAGGCGGCTGAGCGGGTAGCAGATCGGGAAGGTGGCGGCCATGAGCAGGCGGGTGAGGAAGAGCGTGTGCGCCGCGATGGCGAGCCCGTGGCGGGAACACACCGAGTAGGGCAACACCTCCCCGCCCAGGAAAACGACCCCGGTGCAGATGAGCACCGGCAGCCAGGGCACGCCTTGGCTCGCCTCGGGCAAGGGGCTGTGCACGGCCTGCAGCGAGGCGCACAACCAGCCCGCCAGCGCGGCGTTGGCGCCGGCCTGGCCGAGCAGCAGCGTGCACAGGAGGTAAGTGCCGCTCCCGCCGCGGCCGCGCGCCGCCTCCACCTTGCGCGCCTGCTCGCGCTCGGCCGCCGAGCCGCTGTTGCGCAGCACGCGCAGCTCCATCGGGTCGAGCGACAGCACCGCCAAGCGGAGGCCGCTGAAGAGCGCCGACAGAGCTAGCAGCACCAGCGCGCCCAGCACCCGCAGCCACCCCTCGGCGGGCAGCGGCACCAAGCCCGCCGACAAGCCCGCGGCCGGCGCCTGCACTTGCAGCACGAAGCCGCCTCGCGCGCCGTGCAGCTGCCACGCGCGCCCGTCCCAGGCGCACAGCGAGAAGCGGCGCCCCTCGGGCCCGGCGCCGGACTCGCCCTTGCGCGGCTCCCGGACCCTCACCTCGGCCAAAGCCGAGCCGGCCGAGCCTCCGGGGAGCAAAGGGCCCAGCACCTCCACATCCGAGGCCCAGGCGCTGCGCTCCGGGCAGCGCTCTGCCTTGGTCGGCTGCTCCACGAAGACCAGCCGTCGCTCGCTCTCCTGCCGCGGGCCGCCGCTGCCGAAGCCGTCGCTCGCGTTGCCTTCGGCCGCCGGCTGGAAATAGACGCGGAGCAAGAAGCGGGAGCCCTCCACAGCCCGCAGCGCTCCCCCTTCGAGCCACACGCGACCCGGCGCCGTGCTCTCCGGCCGCAGCCCCAGCAGCCACGCCGCTCCGCCAGGGGGCCGCGGCGACAGCGAGAAGAAGAGCAGCAGCACCGCGCCTCGGCTCCGGCCCCAGCAGCAGGCGCTGCGGCGCTCCAGCGCGGGCCCCAAGCGGCTCCAAGCCTGGCCCACCATCCTCAGCATCCCGGGCGCGCGGCTCCGAGCAGGGCTCCGAAGGGCAGCCACCGGCCGCACGTGATACTGCAGCGGCGGCGCGGGGGGTGGGAGCGGTTGGCGGGCCACGTGGGCGTGGGGCGGGCCGGCCAGCCCCTCGGGGTGTCTCATTGGCCGAGCGGCGCCCGGCTAGCCCTGCCCACGGCCCCCCGGGCTGTCCGGGGCGAGAGCGTGCGCGGGCGAGGCGGGAGGCGTGCAGATTGCTCGGCGCCCTCCGGATTCAGGCGAATGCAAATAGTTGACTTCGAGCCAGAGTTCGAAATTCCGTCCATCATCCGTTGGCCTGGTCCCTTGTGACGTCGCGGGCCGGGGCAGGGGAGGGTGTTGTCCAAGGAGTTCATTCGACCGTCTAAGAAGGCGTCTTGGTGTACAGCAAAAGTATGGGTGCCGTGGCTCTCTGCTGCTCCCGTTGCTGCTACTCTTCGTGACCCCATGGACCAGAGTACTCCAGGCACTTCTGTCTTCCACTGCCTCCTGCAGTTTGGTCAAACTCATGCTGGTAGCTTCCAGAACACTGTCCAACCATCTCGTCCTCTGTCGTCCCCTTCTCCCCTCCATCTTTCCCAACATCAGGGCCTTTTCCAGGGAGTCTTCTCTTCTCATGAGGTGGCCAAAGTATTGGAGCCTCAGCTTCACGATCTGTCCTTCCAATGAGCACTCAGGGCTGATTTCCTTAAGAATGGATAGGTTTGATCTTCTTGCAGTCCATGGGACTCTCAAGAGTCTCCTCCAGCACCATAATTCAAAAGCATCAATTCTTCGGTGATCAGCCTTCTTTATGGTCCAGCTCTCACTTCCATACATCACTACTGGGAAAACCATAGCTTTAACTGTACCAAACTAGGTAGACCAATGGTGTGACTTGCTCTATTCCTGTGCTTTTCTGTTAATAAGGCAAATACTACAAAGAGGCTATAAACGCTCAGACGTGAAGCACATCCAAAGTCCTACCTCACAATCTGCTTGTGCCATTTGGATGCCAGGACATTACAGGCACCTTCAGCCACTGTCTCTCTCTAATGGTCCCTTTCTTTTTGGAAACTGCGAGCTCATTTTCTCTAGTGAGCTCATTTTTCCCATCTTGGGATGGAAGAAAGGGTGGGATACAGATGTAAGGAAATAGATAGTGCTAAAGTGACACATTATATAATTACATGTTTTTACATGTAGAAAGTGTGCCATTTCCCCTAGCAGCTAAGGAAAAGGGGGCATTGCTTGAATGCTACTGCCAGTAAAGTGCCAAGAGAAAATTGTATTACTAGCTCACCCTTAGGAAAGATATATATCTGGCAAAGCCCTTTGTGAAGTTATTCTGTCTTGCTAACAAAAATTCACATTTGTGAAAAACATGTTAGTTTAGATGATTCACTATAGCCTCAATCCTTTGCTGGTATTATGAAATCAGCTTAATCTCTAATCTGGTTACACTAAATCTGTCCCCGTCTTTCTAAATCTCCAGGATTTAATATAAGTGTTTAGAAGTAAGTTTCACTGAAATTAATAGGAATACTTCCAAGTTAAGATGCTTAAGATCAGGGTACAATTAATTATTTTTCCTAGGAAGAAAACCCTTTATTTTTCATAATATACTACATAATTGTAAATACAAAAACAAAGAAATACCTCAACGTATTGCAATACCATCTTGTTAGACCATTTTATTATTATTAGTGGAGGGGAATGACATTCTGCCCTGTTTAGGGCTGCATCTTTATGTAGCCACTACTTAGCATTGGCAGGGCAGAGCAGGGAAACATGACAAGCTATGTCTAAACAAAATAAAAAAGTTCCTTCCAGTAGCACCTTAAGGTAGAGGTAAAGGGACCCCTGACCATTAGGACCAGTTGTGGCCGACTCTGGGGTTGCGGCGCTCATCTCGCTTTACTGGCCGAGGGAGCCGGCGTACAGCTTCCGGGTCATGTGGCCAGCATAACTAAGCCACTTCTGGCGAACCAGAGCCGTGCAAGGAAATGCCGTTTACCTTCCCGCCGGAGCGGTACCTATTTATCTACTTGCACTTTGATGTGCTTTCGAACTGCTAGGTTGGCAGGAGCAGGGACTGAACAACAGGAGCTCACAAGTTTGTTGTTGGTATGAGCTTTTGTGTGCATGCACACTTCATTTTTTAAATTTTGTTTTGACTACAGCAGACCAACACAGCTACCTATCTGTAACTAAAGCTATGTCTACTTAACAAGCTAATTAGTGCACATGACACAATGGGGAGTGAAAAGTTCAGACAAGACCAGAGCCAATGCATACATCCACATACTGCATTTGTTTACCTGGGCTGGGGCACAATCTTTGGTGTTCCCAATACAGTTACACAAATCAGTGAATTTGTATTGCTGATTCCTTTAGTTTTCACGGAATCCATGGAACAAGGAGAGACATTAGGGGTTGTATTCAGTGTAGTGTCAAGCAGATCACTGGTCAGTGCAAGGATTTCTCCTTGAGCAATGGAATGATCTTCTCCTCTCCTTCCCCTGTACTCCCCTCAATCTGTTCTGGGATCCCCCCCCAACCCTCCAGAGCAGATTATGGAATGGTGTGGGGTATGCACAAGAGAGGGGGTGGAATTCCCTTTGCACTATTCCTAATCCTTGTGCTAGCTCAAAAAAATGTAATTGAATGCCACCCTAAGTTATCTAGTTGGACCTCTTTCCTTAAGATAAGATAATGCTATTTATTTTTAGGATACCTGATGAATTACAAGGCACCACTGCAGTTTGCCAGAATCTTTGGAAATGAGTGACACGCGACTTGCCTTCAGGTCGGCTCAGTGGTATAGTGGAGCAGGGATGAGCAGAGTGAAGCACCACTGCTAATTTCACTGCTGTGACAATAATATCATCTCCTGGAGTGCCATTTGCTACTTCTGTACATAGGGACACAGGTGGTGCTCTGGTCTAAACCACTGAGCCTCTTGGGCTTGCTGATCGAAAGGTTGGCAGTTCAAATCCATGCGATGGTGGTGAGCTCCCGTTGCTCTGCCCCAGCTTCTGCCAACCTAGCAGTACAAAAGCACACTAGCGCAAGTAGATACATAGGTACCACTGTGGTGGGATGGTAAACAGTGTTTTTATGCTCTCTGGCTTCCGCACCAGAAGCGGTTTAGTCATGCTGGTCACATGACCTGGAAAGCTGTCTGTGGACAGATGCTGGCTCTCTCAGCCTGCAGCGAGATGAGTGCTGCACCCCATAATTGCTCTTGACTGGACTTAACCAACCAGGGGTCATTTACCTTTGCCTTTACCTGACCTATGTAGCAGATAAGTGTTTATTGGAGGGAAACCCACCAGGTAAGCTAAGCAGAGGTTACATGCATGACAATGGATTAAATTGTTTCTGTTTTGTCCCTTTGTTAGGACCAACCAAAATGTCACAAATTAGGAAGCAAGCTTTTGAATCTGCCAGAACTCGCCATGAGGATATATGTTGGGCAAAGTATTTTGGGGGAGGAGGTGGAGAAAAAAACTTTTTTGGTCCAAAAATAATTTTTGCTGCATAGTTTACAGCAACACCACTGGTTTTGTTATTGGAATGTATTGCTGAATGTACAAGATGCAGCTTTGCATTCAATATAATGGCAGCTGTCCTAGAGTTTATTGATGCTGCATTCCTTTTTAAAAAAGATTTGGGCTGCGCTTTAACATTTGCCCCTTCCCTTCTTTGAGCCTTTATTCTGGCCTCCCTTTCCCACTCTGTATATTGAAAATAGCTGGAATAACCATAAGGTGGCTCCCTTTCTCCATAACACAGACTCTGCAGATCTGGTGGTTTTCAAAGAGTGGGCTGTGAAGTTCTTTAGGGAGGCTGACTAGCAACTGTGATGCTTGTGTTACCATGCTGAAGAGAATCATTTTCCATTGTGGCTGAGTCTTTACAGGAAAGATCAATAAAAATAAGAGTGTCTGCGGAACCCAAAAGCTGTGGTTGATCCTTGCCTGCATTCATCTCTCTCTCTGTATAAGGAAAGTAATGTTTTTCATGGCAGCAATATATATATAAATAATGAAGATTCAGGGGTTTTTAATGGCAGATTTTCCAACTGCACAAATTCCCCATCAGACAACCCACACTTGGGGAAAAGAAGAAGCTGAACCAACACAAAGTATGCATTACTTCTTGCCTGGAGCATGTACCTGTGGTTTTCCCAAAGGAATCAGTACTTATCTACTGAAAAGTGACAATTCATTTTATGAAACTGCCCACAAAACGTGTACTTTAAAGGTATTTACAAGGAGGCAATGAAGTATGAGGGCAGAGAAGAGGAGATTCTGGCCAAAAAAGAAAATAGTGTTTTAATATGAGACACAGGAAAGTCTATGGAGCATGCCCACTAAGCTATATCCCTTTTTCTCAGGGACATGAGATGGAGAAAAAGATCTTCATTAGAGCATGTCACTCACAGCCTTAGTTTGTCCTAACAACCAGCACAGCTCAAGTATTTCATTGTCATAATACCCTTCATAGCTGAAGAGACTTTGTAATAAACCATTCTCCTTGCAGAATGCAATGTAGTGCAAGTACTACAGTGGTGCCTCGCAAGACGAAATTAATTCGTTCCGTGAGTTTTTTCGTCTTGCAATTTTTTCGTTTTGCGAAGCATGGTTTCGGAAAAGTTTTGGAAAAGCTTCAAAAATCACCAAAGTCTTCAAAAACCTCAAAAAAGGCTACCACACCGCGTGCTATGAGTTGCTCCTCAAAGTCAAGTCGCAACTGTATTAACGGTTTTAAGAAAAAGGAAACAAACTTGCAAGACGTTTCCGTCTTGCGAAGCAAGCCCATAGGGAAATTCGTCTTGCGAAGCAACTCAAAAAACCAAAAACCCTTTCGTCTTGCGAGTTTTCCGTCTTGCGAGGCATTCGTCTTGCGAGGTACCACTGTAATGAAATATCAGCTGCTCACAATTGCCTGTCAGTCCACAGCATCAATGTGATCAAGTTTCCTGTTGAGGTATCAAAATACTGCCAGCTCTGTGACAGCAGTATTTCCAGCCTTGTATAACAAAACAAGATGGGAAATAGTTTTTGAACACCATCCTTCCACTAGATGAGATCTCTCCTCTACATGGGATAAACAACTTACGCCCTCTCTTTCTTTGGCATGTGTTTGCTTTTTCTTTTAAACTCTGTAGAGGGGTGCAAGAGGCACCCACAGAAGAGTGCATAGCAGGGGTGAGCAGTTTGCAAGATCTACTTTATCTTTTGCTGGAACCCCAAGTTCCATCAAAGCCAGGTGCAAAAGTGTAGGTGAGGGAAACACAAGCTTAGACTAGATAATGGGATGCCTCAGAGCGCAAGCTCAGCACAATAAACTGAGCTCCTGCTCCTTTCAAAAAGTCTACTGCTATTTTCCTCCCAAACTCTTAGTTTTGCCAACTTAATTTAGGAGAAAACAACCCTAACCCTTTTAAAAATTAAAACAAGCAATTGGGGATCACAAACCCTTACTGCAAATTACCCAGCGTTTTAGCAGATCTCAGTCTAACTTCTGCTTGCCCCTAGTGTTTAGGGAGCAGATTGAAACAGACATCCCTAGAAAGGGAAGCTTCCTGCATGCACATTCCAAAATCTTTTTTGTTGTTGTTGTTTGGACTGAGTTGCAGTGCAGTTTATCTGGATGTCCTCTGGGCAGTGCCTTACAAGTTGTGGGGCAGATCTGGGACAGTGGCCAAGGGCAGTCTGTTCTCATAGGCAAGTTAAGGAGGGGAAATTGTGGGGTTTCATTTAGTTCTACAATTTAAATATATAATCAGTGACAGATGGTAATGCTAACTGCAGAAGGGGCTATTGTACAATTTAACATTTTGCACATACCAAAAAGTAAATAGCCTGAACAACAAGTTAAACAGATCACCTTTCCACTGTGCCCACAGCGCAGGATACAAACTTTTCCAGACATGTTGCCCTTGCCTCGGGATATCAACAGCCAAGAAAGATGACCAATAGAGAGCAGCATCTAATGTGTACAGTTAATTAGATTTCCATCTATATTCTTTTGTGCTGGAAGGGATTGTGGTGGTGAAACCTTTACATCTGGGGCAGAGGTACAGAGTATGGGCCATGTTGCACGTACAGCAGTTTGCAGTAACAGCTATGTTCCATGTGTATTGTGCACTATCAGCTTCCCTCCCATCAAGCAGCTTTAGACAGCTCCATTTGTACAGCTCTCCATGCTTTATTTTTCATTTTTATTTATTAAATTTATATACTGCCCTTCGTCCAAAGATCACAGGGTTGTTTAGAGTACAAAACACAAAAATAAATAACATAATAACTAATAAAACTATAAGTAACACACCCAGTTTAAAAGGTCATAGATGGTTTAATTAGCCAAAGGCCTGCACTCCCACCCCCCTGTGGACAGACACAGGAGCTCTCAAGACCTAGGAAGGCAGGTGTAGTGATGCTACTTCCTGGGTATGCATCTCCTTTCAAGGAGAGACAAGCACAGAAAATGATCATAATCATCATAATTTATTATTTATACCCTGCCCATCTGGCTGAGTTTCCTCAGCCACTCTGGGCGGCTCCCAATCGAGTGTTAAAAACAATACAGCATTAAATATTAAAAACTTCCCTAAACAGGGCTGCCTTCAGATTTCTTTTAAAAATAAGATAGCTGCTTATTTCCTTGACATCTGATGGGAGGGCATTCCACAGGGCAGGCACCACTACCGAGAAGGCCCTCTGTCTGGTTCCCTGTAACCTCACTTCTCGCAGTGAGGGAACCGCCAGAAGGCCCTCGGTGCTGGATCTCAGTGTCCGGGCTGGATGATGGGGGTGGAGACGCTCCTTCAGGTATACAGAACCGAGGCTGTTTAATAGTTATTGGCAACTGCTGCTACCTGTCTGACAATCTGTGGATCTATGGCAGTGACTGTGATTGGTCACAATGGTGACTTTAGGTTCTAATTCAGATTAACATTGTTAGGAATGCATAGGGTGCCTCCAGGCTGTCAGAATTTTCCAGGAGCGATTCACACACATACCAGAAATTTAGGTTTGTGCACTTAAAGTATATTAAATGCTCTGTTGCCCTAGCACAACAAATCTACTTAAAAATAAAAGGAAAAATCTAACTAACTTCTGGCAGTTAGTAAAGTGATGGGGAGATGCCCTGAAAAGTGTGGGATGATTTCCTTGCTTAATAAAATGCTTAATAAAAAGACATATAATCACCCTGCAAGCAAACCAGGATGAATGCTCATTGCCACATAACCTCCCAGTAAACTAATTCAAAATAATCTAACCTTTGCATCGGCTTTGTGCAAGGAAATCAGGATGAGTGTTCAATAAACTGGTTGCCTGGAAGAGTAATAGTAATAACACTGGAGCCATTTGAAGTGATGTGTTGGGGTTTTTGTGTGTGGTCTGATGTGTTGGGGTTTTTGTGTGTGAGCTGACTTAAACTCACTGGGTGATACGTAAGCAAGTCACACTCAGAAGAGATACACTGAAATCAGTGGAATTAAGTTTTACTTTCTGTCCTCAGAGGGTGATTGAAAACAGTGCTCTGGCTTTAATTCAGCAATACATTGCAGTACAGTACTGCCTCTGCAGGCTTAAACCAATTAAATTAGTAATAGAGTGATGTTATGTTGCTCACAGAAGTCTTCCCTAACTGGAAAACTAAAGAAACTATGGAAGAGTATCAATAAATGTCTAGAACTAAACACACTACATGAAAGTGTGTCCTGCTGAAAACAATGGAACTTACATCCAAATAACATATTCAAGATCCCAGTGCTGAAAACATTCAATCTGTCTTACTTTTTCTTTGACTTTTGCCATCTGAATGTCTTTACTATTCTCAGCTAAAAAGCTTTTTCCTTGCTTCGCAGGAATAGTTGCATCATTTTTCATACATCCTCTGGGATTACTACTCTGCTGTACTGGAGAAGACCACATATCAGATAGATTGTGCAAAAAGCAAAACAAAACCCCATACACTATGCATTAATAAATGCACAGCAAACATATGTGAAGAAGTGTGAATTCCTGTAATGCAATGACTTCATAATATTTTTCTGCTGAACAAAGTTGTATATTATATAGTGTGTGTCAGACTTATGATCTATAAAAATCTTATTTATAGCCCAATCCTACTACCTTACCTTGAAGTAAGTCCTACTGAACTTGGTGGGACTTACTTCTGAGTAAACATGAATATGATTACATGTCTGTTTGCTGATTAAAAATGTAAATAAATCTACTCCTATAATCTATGGTGCCTTAGAGCTTGCCCTAGAGCTACAGAATGGGCAAATTAAGTTCTTGTCCCCCAAAAGGGGCTTAATCTTTCCCATACTAGAATTCAAGTAAATTGCCCACTGCAGACTTGACTGTTACTTATACAACATATTCCTATGCATGTTTCCTCAGAAGTAAGTTCCACTATGTTCAGTACTGCTAACTCCCAGCTAAGCATGCAAAAGGGGTCACAGTGACAATATTTGCAAGTTTCCATAGGTCATTTTGCACTTTGGCATCACTGCTTCAGTCTAAGCACATGAAATCACTAATCAACAACTGCTATCCATGATGGAGGAGAGTATAGCTTCTACCTTCAATAATCTCATTAGTTGAACAGCAGTGACGGATATGTGAACTCATGTGACCACAATCCTGAATGCTTACTAGTGTTAATACACCATACCAGGTCAATTCCTGGAGGTAAACTACACCCTGTGGTTTTAATGAGGTTTATGACCCGACAGAGAATCTTTCCCATGGTGCATAATTTTGTAATTATGCATATGTGTTCATGTTCACTTCCACAATCTTTTTGGATGGACAGGGGACTTCTGGTGATGGATCAAGAATCGCCATCTTATGCTTGGGTCAACTGTAAACAATACTCATCCCTTGCTCCAAGTGAACAAGAGCACAATCCCACCCAAATTACCTAGGATTTTGGGGAGGGAGAGAGTATTGTTGGTGCCTTCCCTTCTTTTTTCTTTTAACTGTTAGTTTGGGATTCCTGGCTTACTGTAGATGCCAGTTTCTTCATGAGATCTGTGCCCAAACCCATTTGGCTTGCTAGCTTGGCTCTGCCATGCCTTCCTTCCTGCCAATGCTTGGCCTTTCTGCTTTCTCTCCTTCCACATATAACACTCAAAGTATCTGGCATTCATCTGTCACTGGGGACTTGTTTTTCCCACATTGTGTAAACACACACACACACACAGCCCTGCCAATGTTGCTAAACAGACCTACCTCTTCTCCTGGTGCTATTGCCATGGTATTTCTCCATATGGAACGATTCCATTTGCTTGCCAAACTCACTGGGCTGGGAGCTTGAAGTTTCTCAAGCTCTGATACCTTCCAGATCTTTTGGAA
This sequence comes from Podarcis raffonei, assembly GCF_027172205.1. NCBI lineage: Eukaryota > Metazoa > Chordata > Lepidosauria > Squamata > Lacertidae > Podarcis > Podarcis raffonei. The sequence continues at coordinate 60,340,593 of NC_070606.1, read as the reverse complement.
ACAACATGCTATCTTTGCTGTGCTGCATTCAAGAAACCCGCCACCATATTTGTTTCCTTTTAAGGCACTGAGAGCAAAGAATATAAGGAAAGTGCTGATTGCTGAACATGATATTCAAATTAGAGAAAGTAACAAATATAAGCTTGAAGGGCCAGTTAGATCCTGTGGCTTAGAATGAAAGATTCTACCTACGCAACAATGCACAAGTAACATTGAAAAAAGTCACATCCTTGCTATATATGTGCCCCAAACAATTTATCCACTGGACGAATCCTTCCTGCAAAACTAAAGGGTCACCATGGAAAAGCAGAATCAGGAATTCTTACAGTAACCATTGTCATGTCTTTGTGTCTTGGTTGTCACTACGGTTGCATTTTTTATTTTTGCCACCAGCTTCTGTCCTGTATTTTGACCACAGCTTAATGTGCAGACATTGGCAGGTGACCATGCATATCTTGGTGCTCTAAGATGCTTCTTCTTCCTTTTCCTACATATCAAGTTGCTATCAAAGTCTGCACAGGAGCAGGCCAGGATGCTTTTTCTGGCTAGTTGGCATTGCTAGTATCCATTTTTAATTGTTATTTCCTTTTGTTTCATTGTGTGTGTGTGTGTGTGTGTGCTCTAGCTAGCTTTCCCAACTTAGCTGTACTGGATAGACTTTCCCCAACAAATAAATTGCAGACACAGCCTAACTTGCTAAATCCTTCACTCTCTCCATATCCCAAGCCATCTGGATGTGATCTACAGCAGTGATTTCAGCACCTGGCTATTACAGCGATAGGGCTGTAGAAATAGTTTAGATAACTCCACTGTTGCAATCTCCGAAGTATTAGAGACGGTGAGGGCATTCTGCTTTCTGCACAATTATCTGTAGTGATAACATCACCAAACCTCTCCTGAAAGTAGAGATATTCTCTGGGCACTGGCAAAAGCACTGCAATGGTTCTATCCATATTCCTGTTAAACAAAAAGTCCCGCTGATTTTAATGTGGCTGGATAATGCCTTTTGCTTTTAATGCTGTAACAAAGAAGGTGTTCAAGTCCTCCCTTTTGGAAGATAATCCCATAAGTGGATAAGTAATGCTGCCATTTGTGCCTTATTTGTACCTTAAATTGGCAGGAAGCAGTGATAGCAGCATAATATGAAACCCAGAGGAATGTAACATCAGCAAACAATACCCAGATGTTCACAAGCTAACACTGCATAACCCAAGTACATTTATGGAATGTGCACCAGCAAAATAACGCTTACACCACCACTATCCTATGCATTTTGATTATGAGGCAAATTCAGCTGTGTCCAATTGATTTTAAGCCCTTGCATGGTTACAAACCCTTGCACACCTCCTGATAAGTTCTATTGAACTCAGTAGGACTGCTTGCCTATGTTGTGAGTGAGAACCTAGTCAGACCTATATATCAAAGAGGCCCAATGTGCTGTGAATGTGCTTTGAGCACACCTTGAAATGTGTGTGTGATTGCAGCACAGCAGGCAGTTGGACTTGCATGTGGATAGAGTGGCCAAGTGCTATACTATAACATGGACAGTCCTCTACTTTTAAGTCTGATTTAAAGAGAAAAGAACAATTAAGAAAGGAGAGCAGGGCCTTTGGGAGTCAACAGGCTGCAGACTGAGCAAGCACAAAGAGATCAGCAGTCTTCTCCACTGGTGGCGAGTTGCCTTTCTACTTAATTTATAATATTTGTTACTAAACTGGCAGGTAGGCTTAATATCAATTAGCATATGCAAATCCCAGGGCCCTCCTTTCAGGATGAGAACAGAAATTGTACTCCAGTGGCACAGCAGCGGCAGGAGGCCCCATTAGCTAAAGTGGTGCTTCAGGTTAAGAACAGTTTCAGGTTAAGAACGGACCTCCAGAACGAATTAATTACGTAACCAGAGGTACCACTGTAGTACCTTTTTACTCTTTCAAAGGTACACCCCAGTCATAACCATATTGTACTGAGATAGGTCCCATTGAAATGAATTGAGCTTGGTTTCAAATAGAATTGATGGTGTTATGTGTATTCTTCACAGAATGTAGTCCAGCACACATTTTCTAGGGAAGTCCCCACTGAACTCAAAAGAGACTTCCAAGTAAAAGTGTGCTTGTTAGTCACTCCACTTCCAGTGAGGAACTAAGGGCTTAATGTAGGATTGTGCCTTTTTTTAAAGGCAGCTTTGATGTGCAGACATTAGCAGGTGATAATGCTTATCTCCACAAAAAGCTTTTTCCTGCATACCAAACTTCTGTTAAAAGCACAGACAAGGGCAGTTGCTTTTTGGCCAGTTGGCAGCCCTATTTCATTGTCTGCAGCTGACTTTCTTTGAAAATGAGCCAGATCCAGAGCTTCTCTGTGCCCTTTAATAGATATTAATTCTTACAAAGGACCAGCAAAAATGCTGGTATCAGATTATTTTAGTTACTAACCATTTCAGAAGGTTCAGAACTACCTTGGGAAGAACAGTAGGAAGAACCCTGCTGGATCAGGCCAGTGGCCCATCTAGTCCAGCATCCTGTTTTCATGGTGTCCAACCATAAGCCCATAGGAAGCCCACAAGCAGAACCTGAGTGCAAGCAGAATGAGTGCTGCAACAGCACCACTCCCTGCCTGTGGTTTCCAGCAACTGGTATACAGAGGCATACTACCTCTCACAATTGAGGTAGAGAATAGTCATCATGGCTAGTAGCCATGTTGGCCTCCAACTGTCTCGGGAAAACAATGGAGTTGCGCTTCTGGGGTTGAAGTCAAACTGCTGGAGAGTCACAGCGTTGTGACTGCAGAGACCAGTTGCTCAGAAGTGCTGCCTCCCGTGTTGTTTTTGCTGTATTAGCAGCACCAAAGTGAACTCTCTGGGGTACAAGTCTGGGCAGTGTGTATAGAGATCCTGTGCTGCCCAAACAACAAGACCCTCCTCTCAGCCTTGCTGATGTGCTTCAAAGGAAAGCAGAGCAATGCTTTTGGTACTACCTTGGCTGAAGGATTTGCCAGAAGGAGGCAGACAAGACGCCATCCGTCTTAGGGACTCTGCTCTGTATTTGTGTCAGGGGTCAGCAAACTTTTTCAGCAGGGGGTCGGTCCACTGTCCCTCAGACCTTGTGGGGGGCTGGACTATATTTGGGGGGGAGAGAATGAATTCCTATGCCTGACAAATAACCCAGAGATGCATTTTAAATAAAAGCACACATTCTACTCATGTAGAAACACCAGACAGGACCCACAAATAACCCAGAGATGCATTTTAAATAGAAGAACAAATTCTACTCAGGTAAAAACATGCTGATTCCCGGACCATCTGCGGGCCGGATTTAGAATGCCATTGGTCCCGAACCGGCCCCCAGGCCTTAGTTTGCCTACCCATGGTGTAGAGTTTACTCCTTTGACTTTTCTTCTCCTGAAGATATCCCACAAGGAGGCAGCAGAGGGTTAGGATCAGAGTTTTCCTTCTCCTAGAAGGGCTACCTTCCCAGGTTGACAAGCCCCATCTGCCCCTCACTTCCCTTTATGGCACATGCAGAAACTGCCTTCTTGACCATTGGATCCACTATTGGTCTTGTCCACTCAATCTGCTGGAGCCTGTCTTCACATGCAAAAGCAGTCCCTAACTCACAAAGGGTTTGAGACCCCTCACCTGGTTTAGTTGGCCAGTTGAAGCTGTTCCCAGAGTGTGGACAAACTACCCCAGAACCCCATACATCACTGATAGCCACTGATAGTCTTATCCTTGTTTTGCCATGTGTCCTACTTTACAGAGGTCTGTCTTTTATCTAAAGGGCTGTCAGGGGATACTTAGGTATCTATTTATCCAGCTTAAGCCCAGTTTAAAGATAGCCCTAAGAAGGAAGGACAGGAGACTTTAAGTTGCCTGTCAACAGTTAGCACTGGGAGAGCAAACTGAACAGGCATACAGTCACCTGGTCAAAGTCTTCTCTACCTTAGTTAGATGTATTATATTTCAATTTAAATTATACTAATTTTCTCTAAATGTGCACCTGTATCTATAAGTTTGCATATGCAAATATTATACAAATCTGTGTCCCCTCTCTCTCATCCTCTTTTTTGTTGCATTTTCCCTTTCATAGAATCATAGAATCATAGAGTTGGAAGAGACCACAAGGGCCATCGAGTCCAACCCCCTGCCAAGCAGGAAACACCATCAGAGCACTCCTGACATATGGTTGTCAAGCCTCTGCTTAAAGACCTCCAAAGAAGGAGACTCCACCACACGCCTTGGCAGCAAATTCCACTGTCGAACAGCTCTTACTGTCAGGAAGTTCTTCCTAATGTTTAGGTGGAATCTTCTTTCCTGCAGTTTGGATCCATTGCTCCGTGTCCGCTTCTCTGGAGCAGCAGAAAACAACATTTCTCCCTCCTCTATGTGACATCCTTTTATATATTTGAACAAGGCTATCATATCACCCCTTAACCTCCTTTTCTCCAGGCTAAACATGCCCAGCTCCCTTAGCCGTTCCTCATAAGGCATCGTTTCCAGGCCTTTGACCATTTTGGTTGCCCTCCTCTGGACACGTTCCAGTTTGTCAGTGTCCTTCTTGAACTGTGGCGCCCAGAACTGGACACAGTACTCCAGGTGAGGTCTGACCAGAGCAGAATACAGTGGCACTATTACTTCCCTTGATCTAGATGCTATACTCCTATTGATGCAGCCCAGAATTGCATTGGCTTTTTTAGCTGCCGCGTCACACTGTTGGCTCATGTCAAGTTTGTGGTCAACCAAGACTCCTAGATCCTTTTCACATGTACTGCTCTCAAGCCAGGTGTCACCCATCTTGTATTTGTGCCTCTCATTTTTTTTGCCCAAGTGCAATACTTTACATTTCTCCCTGTTAAAATTCATCTTGTTTGTTTTGGCCCAGTTCTCCAATCTGTCAAGGTCGTTTTGAAGTGTGATCCTGTCCTCTGGGGTGTTAGCTACCCCTCCCAGTTTGGTGTCATCTGCAAATTTGATCAGGATGTCCTTGAGTCCATCATCCAAGTCATTGATAAAGATGTTGAATAAGACCGGGCCCAAGACAGAACCCTGTGGCACCCCACTAGTCACTCTTCTCCAGGATGAAGAGGAACCATTGATGAGCACCCTTTGGGTTCGGTCAGTCAGCCAGTTACAAATCCACTGAGTGGTAGCAAAGTCAAGACCGCATTTTACCAGCTTCTTTACAAGAATATCATGGGGCACCTTGTCAAATGCCTTGGTGAAATCAAGGTAGGCTACATCCACTGCGTTCCCTTCATCTACCAGGCTTGTAATTCTGTCAAAAAACGAGATCAGGTTAGTCTGACATGACTTATTTTTCAGAAATCCATGCTGACTATTGGTGATCACAGCATTCCTTTCTAGGTGCTCACAGACTGTTTGCTTAATGATCTGCTCCAGAATCTTCCCTGGTATTGATGTCAGACTGACTGGGCGGTAATTATTTGGGTCCTCTCTTTTCCCCTTTTTGAAAATAGGGACAACATTTGCCCTCCTCCAGTCTGCCGGGACTTCGCCTGTTCTCCAGGAATTCTCAAAGATGACTGCCAGTGGTTCTGAGATCACATCTGCCAGTTCTTTTAATACTCTTGGATGCATTTCATCTGGCCCTGGAGACTTGAATACATCTAAACTAGCCAAGTATTCTTGTACTATCTCCTTAGTTATTCTGGGCTGTGTTTCCTCTGCTGAATCATTTGCTCCAAATTCTTCAGGTCGGGCATTGTTTTCTTTATCGGAAAAGACTGAGGCAAAGAAGGCATTGAGGAGTTCAGCCCTTTCTGTGTCCCCTGTTTGCATTTCACCATCTTCTCCTCTGAGTGACCCCACTGTTTCTTTGTTCTTCCTTTTGCTACGAACATACCCATAAAAGCCTTTTTTGTTGCTTTTAACCTCTCTAGCAAGCCTGAGTTCATTCTGTGCTTTAGCTTTTCTGACTTTGTGTCTACACGTGCTGGCTATTTGTTTGAATTCCTCTTTGGTGGTTTCCCCCCTTTTCCATTTTTTGTACACATCCTTTTTTAATCTTAACTCAGTTAAAAGTTCTTTAGATAGCCACCTTGGCTTCTTTAGGCACCTTCCATGTTTCCGCCTCATTGGTATTGCCTGAAGTTGTGCTTTTACTATCTCCCTCTTAACAAACTCCCAGCCATCGTGAACTCCCTTTCCTTTTAGTATTACTCTCCATGGGATCTCACCCAGCACTTCCCTAAATTTTATGAAGTCGGCTTTCTTGGTCATGTGCAACTTGCCACCCCTGGATTTTGCACTGAAAGCAACATTTGGATTTTGAAATGAATTGAATGCATATGAAATGAATAATAACATTTCTGTTGGAGAGTTATTGTAATGAATTACTATTTCTGTAGTGCTTTTCATGTATCGAGTCTTGTTTATAAGAAATATACATTTCCCTGTATTATTGAAAGAACAATTAGCTAGCTAGCTTTTGAGCTAAGAGTGCCTCTCTGTTTCCTCTGATCTCACTAAGGTTAGTGAGGTTGCAATCCTATGCATTTACTGAGAAGTAAAAATACATAGGACAAACTGCTTTGATAGTCATGTACATCAGTAGGCACCAAAGGGAATGGAATTATCTGAATAAGCATAGGAATAAATTTTAGATTATTTATACAGTAAAGATTCACAAAGGCCTTATGAAATCGTATAGGAAAAGTCCCCCGGCTATATTCTTAAGGAAAGTTGAAAAAAAAGAGCCTGTGATTGGATGGAAGATTCTTTGAATAGTTGATATGTATGGAGATTTATCCTGCATGTATATACGGTACATTGTGCTGCAATGCAGGTTTATATAGAAGTAATTGTCACTGAGCTCAATGGGACATTCTTCCAAAGTTCATTTTTCTGAGACAAAGAGATGGGGCAAATAAAGGGCATTCCTAAGGGGACCACACTTAAAGAACACTTTGAGAAATGGAATATGTCCAGAGGCAGGTGGACAGAGATGGTGAGGGTCTTAGAGACCAAGTCCTAAGAGGAGAAGAGACTTCAAATATTTGAAGTGCTGTCATGTACATGATGAACTCAATTTGTTTCCTGTTATTTGTTTCCTGGGGAGGTAGACCAGATGCAATGGGTTCAAAGTACAAAAAGTGGTTTTTGATTCAATTTGAGGGAGAGCTTCCTGATAGTTTGAGCTGTTCAGCTGTGGAACAGACTGCCTCAGAAAGTGGTGGACTCTCCTTTGTCAAAAGGTTTTAAGCAGAGCCTGCATAGCTACCTATCAGGGATGCTGTAGCAACAGATCTCCTATGTCAGCAGGGGATTGAGCTTGTTGATCTTTGAGGTTCCTTCCAGCTATATGGCTCGTCAGATAACCCTATGCAATATCACATGCAGTCTTACATCCAGTTTATGTGGGACCTGATTGCATTGGAAGTGGTATTAAAAATTAAAAAACAACAACAATACACAAGTGAAATGGGTATTCCTTGAACTGTGCCATCAAGCAGCTGCCTGAATGTTCAGATTAGCCCTGTTACCTAGTATGTTTGCATGGGATTGTAACCTTATTAGCTAACCCTGCTCTGGATAAAGCTATGTTTATGGATAAAGCTATGTCATCCAACTGCTCTGGATAAAGCTATGTCATCCAACCCTTTGCATTCCCCTCTATCATTCCGTTACTCTCAAAGGATGCTTTTATGATTAAAAACAGCAAGCTTAGGAGAAGGGAGGGGGTGTTATTTACAAGCCTAACAAAAATCAGTGGGCTAAATATTTACAGGAGAAAATAGTTTAAAAGGAGCCAGGCTTTCAGAAGTAATTATGATAATGTTCCAAAGAAACAACCCATTCACACCAAGTGGGTGCCTGAGTCACAGTTGGTGCAAGCTGATAAAGCTCTTGGCTGGGGCCTGTAAATTGTGAATGCCCCCCCATAAGTCCTTCAAGAGATCTTCTCCTCACAGATTCTGGTTGAGAAGATGGTTCTCTATAGTTCCTTTGAAATTCCAACATAAAATGTTGCCTCAAAGGGAAAAAAAACTCTTTTACTTTTTGAGCAGGTGGGTACAGAAAACAGTCCTTGAATTTCTTTATTTATTACTTATTCCAAGGCAGCCAACAGCTGTAAAGTGCAAACTACAAAATATTAAGAACATAAAAACAAAGCAGATGAATATACAATAAAAACAATAAAACTGATAAAAAACAGCAGCCAGTTCAAATTGCAACCTATTTACAGTAGTCACAAGGAGTCAGAATATCATCAGGCCAAGGCCCTTCTAAATAAAAATGATTTTTGCTTAACCAGCAGAATTCTCATGTTATCTTACTCTTGTTCTTAGAGGTGATTCTTCAGGAGTTTAATCTTATTCATTCCAAAGAATAATTTCCTCAGATCTGTTTGTTTAGTCCGCAGTGGACCATCTACAGCTCTCAGTTCTTCATCTTCGCAATCCAACATGAAGTCATTTAAGAAACCAAAAGCAGCCCCTTGACTTGTTGCTGGTGATTGCCAAAGGGTCATTTTGTGACAGTTGGAAGTACCGTAAACTGGTCGAAACTGACTTGACTGGAACAGCCAAAGTGGTGTAGTGATTGGAGCATTGAGCTAGGTGTGGAAAGACCCTGATTCAAGTCTCCACCCAACCATCAATTACTGTATTGGCCTGAATATAAGCCTCACTTTTCTTCCAAATTCCGACTGTGAAAAGTTAAAGTGCAGCTTAAATTTATGACCTTACAAAAATAGGCTTATATGATATCGCTGCTGAAACAGACATACGATAAAATGGAATGGGTGTGGGTGCCTGTGGAATTTTAAGGGCGCAGCTTATATTCGGGTATTTTCTCCCCCCCCCCCCCCGAATTTTAAAGGTACGTCTTGTATTCAGGTGTGAGTTATATTTGGGCCAATACTGTACTTTGAACCAGTCTGCTTTTCAGTCTAACTCACCTTGCAGGGTTGTTCTGAAGATAAAGTAAGAGCATGTTGGTGTGAGAACCATGTGTGCAGCCTTGAGTTCTAGGAGAAAAAGTGGAGTTAATAATAATGATAATAATAAATTAATAGTAAGTGTCCTGTTCTTAGAAATTAATACTGTGTGTTCTAGAATGAGAACAGCTGTCTCTAAAATACAGGAGTTTGTGGGGGGCGGGATCTGCCCGAGGGTCTCATTCCACTGTGGAAAAACGTCTCGGGACCACACGCCAGAGGCCAGAGAGGAAGAAAAACTTTTCTCTACCAATGTAATGCATACAAATTTTATAAACCTTTATAATTTCATCTCTTTCTCTCCCTTTTTTCTAAACTCCCAAATGCTGCATCTTTTCCTCATGGGATAGTCCTTGATCTTTTTTGTTGCCCTTCTCTGTCACTGTTCCAACTTTATGATATGTACACAATACTCTAAATGAAGTTGCACCATAGATTTTTATAACCACATTATATCAGCAATTTTATTTTCAGTTCCTTTCTTAATGATCCCTAGCTTGGAATTTGCTTGTTTCACAGCTGCTGCACAACTGGGTCGATGTCTTCATCAAGCTATCTGCTATGAACCCAGGGTCTTGTTCCTGGTCAGTTAGCACCAGACCCCATGAACATATATGTGAAATTAAGATTTGTTTGCTCTGACATGCATCACTTTACAGTTGTTTACACTGAATTGCAGCTGCCATTCCACTTAGTTTGGTGAGGTCCTTTTAGAGCGCTTTACAATCTCTTTTTGTTTTAATGCAGGCTTTATTTTGCCAGGGTCAAAGACACAGGCTAGGAGCCTCTATACCGCCCGCCCCCCAACTACAGCAATCTTTGCCTCCTCACTGCTCACCTGTTACACTAAGTCATTTATGAACAAGTTAAAAAGCAGAACCCCTAGTTCTGATCCTTGGGGGACATTACAGTCTACATGTCTCCATTTGGAGAACTGTCCAGTTATTCCTTTTATTTGCTTCCTGCAACTTACCGAAATCAATTTGTGATCAACAACAGAACCTCTCCTCTTCTGGATCACCTCTTTCTATATGCTTGTTGACACTCTAAAATAACTTTACTTTGTCATGAGACAGGACTAGTCCTTGCAGAAGCCATGCAGGCTTTGCTATAGCAAGGCTTGTTCTCTTCTATATGCTTGGTTATTTTATCTTTTTTTGGGGGGGGGGGACATACATTAAGCTAGGGACGCGGGTGGTGCTGTGGGTAAAAGCCTCAGCGCCTAGGGCTTGCTGATCGAAAGGTCGGCGGTTCGAATCCCCGCGGCGGGGTGCGCTCCCGTTGCTCGGTCCCAGTGCCTGCCAACCTAGCAGTTCGAAAGCACCCTCGGGTGCAAGTAGATAAATAGGGACCGCTTACTGGCGGGAAGGTAAATGGCGTTTCCGTGTGCTGCGCTGGCTTGTCAGATGCAGCTTTGTCACGCTGGCCACGTGACCCGGAAGTGTCTCCAGACAGCGCTGGCCCTCGGCCTCTTGAGTGAGATGGGCGCACAACCCTAGAGTCTGTCAAGACTGGCCCGTACGGGCAGGGGTACCTTTACCTATACATTAAGCTAGGGACGCAGGTGGCACTGTGGTCTAAACCACTGAGGCTAGCACTTGCTGATCGGAAGGTCAGCAGTTCGAATCCTTGAGACGGGGTGAGCTCCCGTTGTTTGGTCTCAGCTCCTGCCCACCTAGCAGTTCGAAAACACATCAAGTGCAAGTAGATAAATAGGTACCGCTGAATGGAGACCATCTGAATGGAGCTCATGGACCACTAGTGGTCAAAGGGCTACAGCTTGAGCATCACAGCAGGTAGGTAAGTAGGAGCTTGGTAGGTAGGCAAGCTAGGTAGGAGAGCTTGCCTTAGGACTCTTGGGCAGCTATACAGCTATATTTTCTCCCCTGGAAGACAGCAAGAAAGGGTTGCATCTGTATCAGAGCCAATCTATTACCTACCATCATCAGTTCGAAACAAGAAAGAAAGCACAACTCAGGAAGAAGTGGAAAAATGCCTTGATCATCAATGATTCCTGAGTCACACGCATTTCAACTTAAATTCTTGGTAGGGGTTCCTTTTCTGCCTGGAAGATGAATACTTCTCTTTTTCAGTGCATTCTGCCAACATAGGCAGAATCTGCTCCAAATTATGTACCTCTTCTTCACTGCGAACCATTTACATCCATATTCAGCAAGCTCTTTGTTAGTTGCTGTTGAAGACCCAGGCTGCCATGTTTTCCCCAATATCCTCACCTTCCTAGCTTTCTGTCCTCATAGAAGTATCCCTCTTTTGACAAAACGTTGGCATAATTTGAAACAGTACATTTGAAATAGCTGAGTCCCTGCCAAGAGTAAGCCAAATAAGCTGTTACTACTACAGTACAGCTATGACCCTCACCGTACCCTGGATGTGCCCACTTGACTGCTTCAATCTGCAGAAGTGGCACTTTTACAAGGGCTGCAGAATATTTGTTCCACTCTTGTGAGAAATTGATTTGTTTTTACTGTGACATCAGCTGATCTATAGATATTAGGTAGGCATCTTTGCTGTTCTGTTTTTGACTACTGCTAAAAACTTTTCTGTTTCGGCAAACCTTCCCAGACATGTAATTTGATTAGGTGCATTTATTTTTCAGTTTCAATTAGATGCATTTCCCCCAATGGATTTATCTCTATTTTGATCATTATGTTTACTGTTTCAAAGTCAGATTTTATTACAGTGTTAATGAATACTATATGTAAGCCACTTACGGATTATTATTATTTGATTAAGTGGTATATAAATCTTGTTAAAGAAATAAAATAAATACCACCTGATCATTACACTCAATAGTCCCTTTCATTCCACTGTGCATCAGTGTCAGCAGAGCTGATGGCCACAAAAAAGAGATACCTCTTTTTCTATGGTATCTTTTGCTCTGTGATGCTGAGCCATGAGCTTCTTTGTGTTACCTATCTCCTAGTTTGCTGCATCCTGAGCAAGGCTGTTGTCAGGCAAAGCAGTGTCAAAGCTTTGCCAGGAAGGTCTGCTAGCGCGGAGGGTTCCTCTTATTCCGTTGGAGCCTTGGGAACCAGGTTCCATGCAAAGGTTTTCTCCAACTCCAGTACAAACACACACAAATACACACCAACTGCTGCAGTTAATTTAAATTTCCTTCCCTGAAGAGGCCAGTGCAAGGCTGGGTTCTCTGAGATTCTGCATGATCTGACACCACATCTCAGCCTGGCCCTGCCCTCCTCCCCCTTCACCCGGCCTGGCTTTCATACAACGAAGAAAAGAAATAGGGGAAGACACTTTCCCCCCAACATTCGCTATTTATCTTAAATGAGGCAAAAAGGGCTTCATCAGTCTGTTTGAAACAATATCTGAAGCAGAGCTGGGCTGTGAGGGAGCTTCACTTCATCAAAGGCTGGGCTGGATACTCCACTGGGGAAGAAGCCCACAGGCCTGGTGGTTACTTTAAGTTTATAATGTGCAGGATTTACTTACATCATCTGCTTTCTGTAAATCTGCCCCCCCCCCAAAGCAACACTTTGCTCCAGCCTCACCCAGTCATGTCTGAGCACCCAATTCCAGAGTCTCTGAATTAACTTGTACCTCACAGTAAGGCTAGACTGGGGTGAAGGGGGAAATCTACGGTGGGGAATTATAATCAGACAAACTTGCAATTTCAGGGGCAAATCATGTAATCATATTGGGCATGATTTCAGCAAAGCTAAGCACTTTGAAGGTTCATTTATTTCAACATGAGAGATCTAATAATGCACTTGAGACTGCAATCCCATACATACTTACCTAGGAGGAAGTGCAACTGAATTCAGCGAGCCTTACTTCTGAGTAGACATGTCTAGGGTTGCACTGTGGCTGTTCTAAATGTTGACTAGATCTAGACCATGTCTTTCATTTTGTAGAGCCAGTTTGCTTAGAACTTGGATTTCTTGAAGTTAGGCCCATACCTCACAAGATAAGAGAGTATGATGGGATGGAGTAATTGTACTTACTTTCCTTAGTTCATCATAATACATGCTTCATCTCAGTCAATAATCTTAGTGAAACGCCTGTTTAAAAACAAACCCCCATCTGCTGCTTTTAGGCAATATTTTAACATAAGTAGTGAGGTAAAAATCAGAAATACATGATTTCCATACTTGCTTAAAAAAAAGAGAAAAGACTGCAATCATTAGCAAATTTGAAGAAATAAGCCCCATTCAGTTGAAACTTGCTCAATAGGCATGTTTATAGGATTGAGCTGCAAAAGTGTGCGATCCATGGAGCCCAACTATGAAGTAAATATCAAGAGCTCGATAGGACTCCTATTAAATATAAGTATGCTTATTTTGAAGTAAGCAGGCATATAATTGGGGTATGTATATTTTTCCTGAAAATTTAAAAGGCTCTGAAATCAGTGGTGTATAGTTCCAAGCAGATAGCTACCTTTAGGATCAGACTATAATACACCAGCCTCATTTATTTTAGTGGGACTTCTTTAGGTGAAGGTGTTTAGAGTATGTATAGGAAGCAAAAGGAGAGACATTCAGAATCTACCTTATACCTCTTGGGGGAAGGGAGAAAGGAGGACTGTACAAATGTTAATCTGTATCCAAGAATTGTCATAAACCCATCAAATAATTGTAAATCTTGGGCACGATCCACTGAAAAGAAAGCATTGTTTTGAGTCCCTTGGGAGAAAATTGCATACCCCCATATAAATAAATGGGACACAAAAGTGCTTTGCTTTGGCTGGATCATGCCCCAAGGTTTCAACAGATTAATCAGTCCACTGTTTTGTTTTTGTTTAAACCCAGCAACTCAACAGAGAGAGAACATATTGGGGGCATTTTAATTAATATAATCGTTCAGGGCATGTAAAATTACACCGAAATAACTGGTAGAAAATAACAATTGACAGTTTCAGTCAAGAGCTAGTGACAGGTTTACTATGCATTAATCACAACGATGATGACATGCACATTAATGATGATGAGGGTGATAATCATAAATAAAACGTTTTGTACCCTAAAATCCTTTGCCATCCCTTTCTGGATTGATTCCTACAGGCCACGGGTGGAGGGTGAGGAGATAGTGGGGTCTCCCGACGTGGTGCGGGAATCAGAAAGAGTGTTAAGATAGAAAGCCCCGCCGCGCTCCTCTTGCCAAGCTGCTTTTCCTTTAGTTAAAACAAGAGAAGACGTGGGCCTCCGGCGCTTAGTGGTGCGCATCCTTTCCACAAGAGAAAGAACTGCGGAGAACTGCTCATTCCTTAACCCATTTAAGCCATTTCTATCCGGCCTTTCCCTCGCAAGCCTTTCGAAGCGTCTTACAATCCAGAAAGAAGGGCAAAATCCAAAACGGGGGCAAATCCACAACAAGGGCAAAGAAATTAAACGAATCAGTCAATCTTTCTAGCTTTCAGAGTTATGTTTTACAAGACTTCCGATGGGGTGCGGGGAGGAGAATCCCCAGATCTTTACCTGGAGGATTTAGGTTGCAGTAAGAACCCCGCTGCCCTATGGGATTCAGTGGGGCTTAATTCTGCGTGGACATGGTTAGGATGGCGCTGCTAGTGGGTTTCCGAATTCTACCGCGGGACCCTGGGAAGAGACTAGAACGGCCAGATCAAAATAGATAAGGTGGAAAAAGGTAATCTGCATAACAAATAAGAGATTCCCCACCCCACCCCCAAGCAGAAACTCCCTCCCTTACGCAGCTAAATCCCAGCCACGCGGGATTTCCAAAATCCTTGCCACATAACCGATGATTTGCAATAACATTGCTATTGAATGAATGAAGGGAGTACAAAGGAAATCCCACTTGCTTTGGGGAACGAGCCCGACTCCCTCGACGCCCCTGCACTGGGTGGAGGAAGCCGGTTTCAAGCGCCTTGCCACCCCTCCTTCCCCTTTGACTCTCTGGGCCGCTTGCCAGCGGGTAACGTAGTCGGTGCCATCGGGGATCGGGCGCTGTTTTGCGGATGGAGGAGCCAAGGAGACCCGAGAGAGCATTTGCTTGGGGGCGTGTCTCCCTCACCCAGTTTGCTCGGCCATCGGAGTGGGGAGAAGCCCGTCGGGGTTCCAAGGGCGACTCCGCTGTCGCCGCCCCTGCGGACCGGTCTTCAGGTCTTCCTGCACACCGTGATCCTTCCACGTCTCTACAACCCCCTTCCCCAGTTTCAAGGCGGATTGTGTGATGCCCTGGCTCAGCCGAAGTGATGCCTCCACCCCACTCCCTCCACACAGCACCCGGCTTAATTCTACAGAATTCAAGCAGGGAAAGACGTTGCTTCTCGGGGAAGATACGCATATGTTCTGGCCGGCTGGATTCCGGCAGCGGATCAGCCACTTCTTCCCTTCCCTTTCTGGAGCCATTGGATAAAAATGCTCTTCGACGGAGCATCCAAAGTCCGCGAAAGGCGCTTTTGAAGGACACCAGCTCCTTCGGTTCGCTCTACCAGCGGCAAAAGACCGGGAGGTTCCGTCTGAGTCCCAGGAGGTGTCTTCGGGTTCCCGTCCCCGCCGCTCTCAGGCTTGGGGCCCACGATGGCTTACCGTGTCCCCCTTGCTCGGCTTCCCCAGGCCCGTGGTTCTCTGTCCTGCATGACTCTTTCCCGCAATATCCGCCGGCAAGTTTTTGCGCGCCCTCCTCCAATTCGAAGCGTGAAATCGGGCCGTCGGATTCGAGGCGCGCGTTAATTGTTTCTGCCCAGCGGTACGCCTGATTCTCTCTGCAAAGTCAATCCCGTTGGAAATGGGATTTCATGCTGTTTTCCTGGCCCGGTAATTGATCTCCCGAGCGCTGCTAAGTGGAGAGATTTCAGACAAATCGAGCTGTCTAAAGTTGCTAAAGTCGATTCGATTTGAGTCCCACGAGGGTCTCTGCGGCAGAAGAGGGGTGGGCAGACGGGAGAAGGGGCAAGAGACCTATAGAGTTTGGGTCAAACTCCGGTATTTCGCCCCCCCCCATACCCAAACTCTAGTTCAGTTTCCCAAGATTCCCCCCTAAAAACCCGACGGTATAGGCAACATGCCCAAGTTAACGGAGGGAGCAGTAGGTGAGGGTTAGAAAAGACGTTTCTAAGTCTGGGCTTTTGCAGGCAGAAGGGCAAAGAGGTTTAGGGAGGACTCCAATTCCCATCAGCCCCAGCCAGCACGACCTGCGGAGCTTTGGTCCAGCAACCTCTCTAGAGGACCACAGGCTTTTAGATCATTCCCGTTGGAAAAGGCTCCCCCTTTGATCTTGACGGGCGTGAAAACAGGCTATCCGGTATTCGTACCATTCTCAAACGTAGGACGGTGATCGTTTAGGAGGCAGTGTTGTACTAGTTAGCTAAATTGGTGCTTCAGGTTAAGAACAGTTTCAGGTTAAGAACGGACCTCCGGAACGAATTAAGTACTTAACCTGAGGTACCACTGTACCTTTCCGTTTCCCTGGCAGCAGTGCTAGCTAGGACCTGGGAGACCTGGGTTCAAACCCCCATTTGGTCATGAAGCTCGCCTTAGGTCAGTCACTGCCTTTCTTCCTAACCTACCTCACAGGGTTGTCGTGGGGATTAAATAAGGAGGGGAAGAAGAACCACGTAAGTCGCCTTGAGCTCCTTGGAGAGAGAGAGAAAAAAGGGGGGGGTATAAATGCAATAAAATGAAGTTTTACTGAAGGAATGTGCCAAGGGGGTTTGTTACCCTGTCTTGTATTTGTTCACTCCCTTGCGTAAAGGACAGCAGGCTACCATCCAGGAATCCGGTGCCCTGCGGCTACACAACGGGCACGGATTTCCCCTGGCAGTTCCTGGGAATGTAAACGCAGCGGGATGAGGCTAGTTCACACACGGTAGTGCCTACTCCTCCTTTCACATCGCACCAAACGCGGCGCTTTACCGCGGAGTCTTTAACGTGTCATCGCCTAGACGGGGCCAGCCTCAGGCAGCTGAAACTGGGTGTCATGGAAGGGCAGCAAATTTAATTGACTTAAGGATAATTGTATCTCTGCTGCCAGGGAAACGGAAAGGTACAGTGGTACCTCAGGTTAAGTACTTAATTCGTTCCGGAGGTCCGTTCTTAACCTGAAACTTTTCTTAACCTGAAGCACCAATTTAGCTAATGGGGCCTCCCGCTGCTGCCGCGCCGCCGGAGCACGGTTTCTGTTCTCATCCTGAAGCAAAGTTCTTAACCCGAGGTACTATTTCTGGATTAGTGGAGTCTGTAACCTGAAGCGTATGTAACCTGAAGTGTATGTAACCCGAGGTACCACTGTATTTCTGTCCAGGATGCCCAAATTACTTGGCTGGCCTGGCTGTACGTGTGTGCTATTTTGCTGTTTGGCGTAGGGCAGCGAGGTGTCTTCTTGCGCGGTCCTTGTGAACAGAGAAATCAAGAGATGGCGTTTCCTGGAACCGAGCAAGGAATCAGCTGAGCTTACCCAGCGAAGCCAGGCACCTGCTCTTTGAGGATTTTCTTTTTCGACCAATCTAAATTGTGCCTTTTAAAAATGTGGCTGGCCAAGGCCAGAGTGTTTTGGTTAGAGCAGCATTGTTTGACGGGTCTTCCCTTTCCTTCCTAGCCCTGCAGAAGGGGCGCTCCGAAGGACGCACCGGAATGCTAAGCATTCCAAGTTTATGCTCTAAATGGCAACGCATCGGGCTTTCGGCCGCCAGGAGGCGCTCGTTGAACATCCTCAAGCTCTTGGTTGCCGTCAGTTTGGTACTAAAAGGCCTTCGGAAAGCCAGAGGCTCCGTGCAGTGCGCCCCCTGCCGGCTAGTTCTCTTGGCAATGTCTGCTTTCGGCGAGGATTCCATTAAGGATGGATGGGGCGAGGGCACCGATGCGGGTGCGACAAAGGGAGGTATTTGGGAGAAAGAACTTCGCTCCTTGCTATCCTTTCCTTTCACCTCGAACAATGGCTGAGGAGATTCAGCTTAGATACATCAGCCTGCGCGCTGGCAACCCTTGCTGCCCCACCCACTGGGGATTTTGCCTGACTATAAACTCGGTGGAAATGCCCTTATGCGGGATCTCATGATTCCAGCGAGGGGTTAGGCTGGAAATTCAGGATTCTGCTTTCCAGGGTTTTCCTGGAGACTCCAGCCTCATTTGCAAAGCAGCCAACGTCAGCACTTCGTCCCTCTGCTAAACATCTGTCCATGCGAAAATACGTTTTTAAAAAACAAAACAAAACCCAGGTTTCCAGACACCCACTCCACCCTCGATATTTATGTCTGCAACATCTCATTTGGAAATGCCATCGACTCAGTTTGCAACATCCCATTATAGGGGGTTAAATCCCGACTTCCCAATTTGCAGTTTATTATTATTTTTATATATTCCTCTACTTAGAGGTTTTGGCCTTGGAGCATGTGTTAGCAGTTAGAGAAATATCAAAATAATGAATGACAAATTCCGAATTCTGAGGCCATGAATCACAAACTGGAGAGTCCAGACTGAGTAAACGAGGGCCATGGAGATTCCTCACGGATCACCCAAGCAAATACATTTCATTTAGGAATTATAAAACTTCAGTCCTATACCCGCCTGCCCATTGAGCTCAATGGGACTTCTGATTAGATACGTCTAGACTAGCATTGCACTGTAATTATTCCCCCTCCCATAACAGTGTCATAAAAATGGATAAGAGAGACTTTGTTCATCCTCAAGTTGTTCAAAAGCACCCCGTTAACTCCGTTCCTCATGGAAAGCAAAAGCAAAAAATGAATTTAAAAAAATCAAACAAACAAAACCCTAGGAAAGCACCTAAAAATCATGACACGAAGGGAGCACGAATTCTTCTGGATTCCCCAGCTGGATAAAATATAGGAAGCCAAGACTGGTCAGGCATGAACGGTGAATTCACCAGGAGCTTTTTAAAAACAAAAAATATGTATTCATTAATGGCCTGAAAAAGGAAGTAAGAATGTGACAAGATTTGCAGGTTATCAGGTCATTTAAAGCAGCTAAAGCAGCTAAATCTAAAGCAGACTGAGGCGGTGGTCTTATCTGGTACCTGGAAGTAAGTCCCGTTGACATCAGTGGTGCTTACTTCTGAGTAGACACGCGTGGGCTTGCACTGCAAAGACCAGTCGCCCTCGGTGCTAAGGAACGCAAGCAACGAAACAGTAGATGGGATTTAATGCTACTTAGGAGGAGGAGAGATGGCCAAAGAACATAATAAAATCTAAAAATGAAGGCAAGGCGTCGTTGATTTCAGTAGGCTTTACACAAGGTCTTGAGGGTTCGGGAAGCAATTGCACTTATGCAGAGCCAGCTTCATACACCCTGTGAGTGTGGAGATGTTATCCAGCATTTCATCCCAGTCCTAAAAAAAATCTTGTTTTTCTTCCTATGGAAAATGTGCTTAGGATCGCAGACCCCTCCACTGTGTTGGGAGGTAAGTGGAACGCAGCGCCTAGCGCACCTTTGTTCCCCAACAAGTATAATGGGAACCTGACTGAGGTGGCAGATGAGAGCCCCGCTGAAAACAGTGGCACTTCCTTCTTAATAAACACGCGGCCACAATCGCCCCTTGAAACGACAACAGCCAGGAGCCACCATTCTGGGGAGATCCGTCGAAATGTCGGTCCAACAGACTGTAGCTCCCCAGCCCAAAGAATAAACATCACGTTAGTCTTCCGAGCGCGGGTAGTGCGTTCAAGTCTACTGCAGCGGAAACAACAAAGAGCCCTGTCCTTTCCTTGAAGAGGACAAGACTTGAGAGTGGCATTTGCTTTCCTGCGCGTCACTTCGTCGGATGCGCGACGGCCGGGTTATCTAATATACAATGGGTCTTTCTTAGTGCAGAAGAGCAAAGAGGCCGTTGAAAAGAAGATCACCTTCATACCATTACGCCTCGAGCCATGAATAATACCGTATATTTCTGCTCTCCCAGTTGATTTTAAGGCGGTAAAGAGAAGCTCAATCAGAATTATTTGGTCACAAGCAAAGGTTTAAACACTTCGTCTTTGAAAAAAAAGAAGAGAACAAAGGAAGGATGTGTCTGAACCGCACAAACCAGGAATACCTGAAAAGAAACTGCCCCGTTTGTATCCGAAGGCATCAAGCTTGAAACAGATCTGATCGTTGCTTCTCGCAAGGCCCAGTTTTAGACTATGGAAACTTGAGATATTAGGCACCCCTTGCCTTAAACATTAGAGTCTCTCAAGGGAACGTTTGCTGATAATTCCTATGTTAAATGTATGTATTTATATTACAGGGCATCAGGCTTACAGGACGTAAAACAGTGGTTCAGGCTGCGTACAGGCCATATATTAAAAACCCATTCTGCAAGAGTCCTGGGGATCCTGTAGTTTATCCCCACCCCACCCACAGAGCTACAGTTCCCAGCACCCTTGGCAAACTACAGTTTGCATGGTTTTTTAAAAGAGAGTTTCCCAGGTGAGCCGTGCCTTGAAAGGAACCACTTTTTAATTTTTCTTTGGGTCTGATGCCCTTTAATATGAACGTATGCGTAGCATTTCTGATATTGCTTACATTTACAGAGGCCAGCCGTGATGGGAATACCCCCCTCCTCTCACCGCCCCCTCCTTTGAAAGCGCTTCCTGGCGCATCTGGCTCTGGACACTGTCAAAGACAGGCTACTGGGCTCGATGACCCCCTCAGGCTACTGTTGTGAATTTGGAAAGTTCTTCAGTAGTGTCAACTTGAGCATAAATACTCGTGAACGAGGAGAGGAAATTGTCCATGTCCACCGTTATTTTCTTGCAAACCAAGGGCCCAGCCTAATTCCACCCCCCTCCACCGCCCCAAGATCTAATCTATTTCTCCGGTAGTCTTTTGTCAGCGCCAGGACTAAGTTCTTCCATCTTCGTGATTCCAAACAGCAATTTTACGCAGCACCTCTACCATCCTGAACCTTTCAAAGCTCAAAGCCGTTTTCCCCAACCCCAAGTCCAACTGGGCATCTCCAAAGGCAGAGTTGCACCCGCAGCTCGCACATCCCGAGAGCATGTTCGCACGAGCAGGACTTGGATCATTTGGAGACATTCTGATTTCATGAGAAGGTCGCTCTCCTGAGATCAAGGACATGTTGTCCATCAGTGGATACTTCTGCGGTGGGATAAAGGCGGTACAAAAACCGCGCGCGGGTTTGCTCAAAAGCCTTATGGGGCCGCGATCTTACACACACTTACTTGGGAGTGTAAGCCTCAAGGGGCTCACTTCCAAATTAGGAGGCGCAGAATCCGGCACGGCTGGGGTGAGATCCGAAACTCCAGGAGATTTCATTCACAACCATTGAATCTTACGACTTAAATAAAAACCCTCTGCAGTGTAAAACGACAACAACAACTATTATTTCCAGCGTGCTCCTAGTGAAACTTGTTTTCGAACACCGGGAAAGTGCAAAGAGCCAGTTGGACACACCATCTGGGAGCTCTTCGCATACCAAGGAAACCTAGAGGAGGACTGAGGCTAACCCTCTCCTATAAATGTTTAAAATTAGGCTTGGAGATCGCTCGGTCTCCATAGCCGGGCTCCAATCTATCGAGGTCCGCAAGGCTGACTACAGAAGAAATGTGACGGACTTCACCGAGAAACAGCAACTCCCGTGAGGCAATAAATCGAGCCGGTCTCCTTGCCAAACCGACCTGGCCTTTTGCACTCCCACTAAGACAACTGAAGAGTTGGAGGGTTTGTGTTCTGCATCCCTTTTGTTTTACCCGGGTTTTCCTTTCCAGGAAAGGAACGAGACTCAGACATAAAGAAGGATTGCATTGCTTAAATGGGTTACTCTGCTTAAAATATATATTCCCGCACTCTGGGACTAAGCAGTTCCAAGCCGGGACAAATCCTGTGGCGCGCGGTCCCGGGCGACCGGGATCAGCTCTTGGCCAATGCTCGAGCAATATGCATTTCTTTGGCAGTAAAGTCGCCCTTTCTGGACTCGGTTTCCACCGCAGCGCGAAGCACGAGATCGCAGTCCTGCAACCTCGGGCACGTTTACTCGCAAGTCACTTCCGCGGCGTTGAACTGGGGGCTTTCACGCAGAAACAGGGCGCGAAAACAGCCCAAGTGAAGTCGCCGCGCGTAGTTTGAGGGGAGAGAAAGACCCTTCAGTCAAATAGGGGTTTCAGCTGGATTAATAAATGGCCCTGTGACACCCCCTCTCTCTTAGGCCCATACCCCGCAAATGCAAAAAAACTCGGATTCAAAGGGAAGCGCCTCCCGCCTGCCCTCTGGCTCATCCCTAAGCAAACGGATGGAGAACCTGTCTCTCTCCCTCCCACAGTCCATCGCCCATTAGCCCCGGCCAGCGTGTCTAGCGGTAAGGAGCGGCGGGAGTTGGAGACCTACAACATGTGGAGGGTCACAGGATCCCCGGTCCGTTGCGGGGTGGGTGGGGGAGATTCCCTTGGCCGGGGTAAGGCCCCTCCACCGAAAACGTAGCAGAAGGGAGCGAGATCTCCTCTCCCGTCGGGGAGATGCCGCGTTACCCATAGATGAAAACCATCCTCCCGGGAACGACTCACCCGCGCTGCGTCCGGGCTCGGATTCTTTCCCCCTTTTCTCCTCCCGGGAGCTCCGGGACTTCCTCCTTTCGTCCTCGCCAGTCTCAGCACCGAAGGCAAAGGCTGGCAGTGGGGTAGGGTGGGGTGTTGGTGGAGCTGCAGGGCACCCCTGCTCCCCTCCAGCCCCCAGATTTTTGACTGTCCAGAGCCAAAGGCCGGCGGAAAAGATTGTGTGAACGCAGAGACAGACCCCTGCTTACCTACCCATCTCTTGGGCTACTCTTGCGCGAGGTTTCCGCGTCGGGGCTGGGGAGAGACGAGGCAACGACGGTCAGGGGGTTCCAATTATTCGCCTCCGGTTGGGCTGCTCTTGCCAAGCCACCTTTTTGTAGCGAGACTGTTAGCAACGGCGGCGGCGGCGGGAGGCCTCCTACCCGGCAGTTGGAGAGAAGGAAGCCCGGTGCGCGCGCGCGGGGGGGGGAGGCCAATCCCCTCCCCATCTCCCCCTTCCCCCTCCCTCCGGATGCGCGCAAGCCCCCTCCGGGAGCCGGCCTGGCCCCTCGGGGAACCCGTGCCGAGAGGGTTAACCCCGGAGCGACTCCCCTTTACCTTTGCGAGAGCGAAAATGTCCGCAGGCGGCGGCTCTTCCAGGGGCGGCGCTGGCGAACAAGGCGTCTTGGCACCGGCCCCGGGGAAGGCTGGTCAGGGGCGTGAGCTCCCCTCTCCCACCAGCACCAAAACATTGGGGGGCAGGGGGAAAAAGGCAGCTTCGCCCCCACGCTTTGCACTCCGGACAATTAGCCGCCCGCGACTGGCTGTGCCCGGCGCGGGACTTAATTCGGGGAGCCCCCCTCGGCCTCGGCCCAGCATGCCCTGCCCCAGCGCTGGCCCTCCCGGCTTCCTGGCCCTCTTGGCCCCTGGACTAGCGCTGCTGGCTCACCTCTCGCTCCCCTCGCAGGCCGGGGTGAGGCGCCTTCCCGCCGGGACTGGCCCGCAGGGCGCCCCGGGCCGGACGCTCATCCTCCTGGACGTGAGCGCCAGGAGCCCCCTCCGCGTCACCAGCGAGAACTTCCTCTCGCTGCAGCTGGATCCCTCCATCCTCCACGACGGCTGGCTGGACTTCCTCAGGTAAGGAGGGGCGGCAGCGGCTCCCCGGCCTTCCCCACCCCACGGGCTCGCTCCCCTCCTGCCAGCCCGCCTCGGCGCCCCCCTCCGCCCTGCCGCGCGCTACCCCAGCGCGCCCTTTGCGCTCCGCGCGTCCCCCCTCCACGGCCTCGCCGAGCCGCGGCTGGGACGCGAGGAGGAGGCCGGGCCATGGTTCCTATTAAGATGCACATGTTTGCAATGGAGAAAGCATCTCGGAAAGGCTGGCTGGAGGGGGGGGGGAGAGAAGTCCGCGCCCGGTTCTGGAGCGGGTTTCAGCCCCGAAAGGGCGAATCTGATAACCGTCGATGTCCCAGGGGGCGGTCACTCCAGGGCTTCTTCGGTCAGGAGAACCGCTCCCCTACGCGATTAACGGGGCCCTGATGGGAAAGAGTCCGAAGGAATCCCTCCAGAGCCCGCGCCGATGCCCAAGACGGGGCGGGCTTGCCCTCCAGCCGGTCCGCGGGGAAAGGGAGAGGGGCGTCCGAGGGTCTCGTCGCTGCCCGCCGGGAGAGCGCAAGCTCCAGGTATCCTTTCTCAGCCGCATCTCTCCCGGCTGCCTCCGGAGGGCTGGAGAAGATGCCCCGTCGTCCCTCTGGGCGGTCTTCCGTGGGGCGAAGGGTGGCTTTCCGGCCCCTTGGCCACGGCAGCCCGTGCGGGAGCGCAGCCCTTCTTTGCTTCTCCGGGCAGCCTCCTCTTTCCCTTCGGGGCCTTTGACGGCCTGACGGGCTAGCGGCGCCCTCGGTGTGCACCGGGGGAGGCGCGATGGCGGCGCTCCGAGCGCGGCTTGCCTCTCCGGTCGGGCCCTGGGCTGCGCAGGATCCGTCCTCTCTCACGCAGCTCCTTGTCCGCGCAGCTCCCGGCGTCTGGTGACCCTGGCCCGTGGCCTGGCGCCCGCCTTCCTCCGCTTCGCCGGCAAGAGGACAGACTTCTTGCAGTTCCAGAACGTGAAGAACCCGGCCAAGAGCCGAGGCGGACCCGGACCCGACTACTACCTCAAGAACTACGAGGACGGTGAGGCTGCGGAAGCGCAGGCAGGGGCCAAGCCGGGGAGAGGGCAGCGGCGGGGAAAGAGGGGCGAGGCTGCGATCCCGCTATTCCCTGGACGGGACGGACATGGGGGGATGCGATCCCAGAGACGGGGGAAGGATGCTAACTCTGCAGACCCCAGCAAACCCTTCCATTATCAGTGATTGGGCGATGGGGAGGAGAGGCAGGCTCTTCTTATGGGGGAAAGGAGGCTTATCACGCCGAGCTAGTGATAAGGATAAGGAGGTGGCCCTAGTGAACTGGGGCCAAAGTAAGTTCTCTGCTTATTAGGGTCTTTTTGCTGCCAGCAGTGGCTGATCCCATGCAGGTGACTTTAAAACAACTCACACATTTACACCTGACTTGTGATTAAAAGCCCTCGTGTGCTGTTTGGCAGGATGTTAAGGATGCCTAAGGCTCCCAAGCAGGGCGGCAGCGAGGGTCAGATAATTTGGTCCCTGGTATCTTATGCAAGAAGCAGTTCAGGTGATAATAGGCTGCTACCCCAGACCCAAATAATACCTTCCTTGCAGATGTGCACCTGCTTCTGTGCCAGCATGTTTGGACTGTGGCTCCAGAGAGTGTTGAGGACATCAAGGCATATACGCTGGGATGGTTGCATGACACAGCCTGGCGTTTCTGATGGTGCATTGGGAGGGCTTATGCCAGGCAGACATCATTAACCCTTTTGCTCTGTGTGTATTTTGCAAGAGAGCTAAAAGTGGTTGCTAAACTGTGTCCATGGGTTGTATTTCACTAAGCTTTACTCATAATAGACTCCTTGAAATTGATGGACATCAATTAACACATGACTAATGTAGGTGTGTTAATGTTAATGGGTCTACTCTGTGTAAAGGTTAGTTGAATGTCACCCTATAGGTCCATGTGTGAGAAGAGCAATTTGGTATTCAACTGGTGGTTCAGGACCCACATTAGGTTGCATCCTGATTTTTGGTAAATATGTGGTTTTTTTGGGTGTGTGTTTTTTAAGGGTCACCAAATTCATGTTTGGGTAAAAGATGAGCTGAGGGTCTGAAAAAGTTGAAGACTAGGGGGAAAGGCAGAGGAGAAGATTCCACCTGTAAGAATGCAGGAGTAGCTTTGCTGAATCAGACCAGACACCCAGCTAATCCCCACACTCTCCACAGCAGTAGGCAGTCAGTTGCAAGGCAGGGAGGAGAAAACCACCCCCTCTTGTTTACCTGGTAATTGAAGATACATTGCCTATAAATAGGAACATTTGGTTTTTATGCTAGCATGGCCAATGGAATCATCTTTACCCATGAACTGGCTTAGTTCACTTTTAACAGTGGACTCCTACCTATATTTACCCAGAAGTTCCACTTGGTTCCGTGGTGCTTACTCTCAGATAAGTGGGACTAGGATTGCAGCCTAAAGTGGTTGCTATCAATTATGCTATCAATTATGCCGTTTGCCTGTCCTCTGCTTACTGCCAGTTGTTACACCAGGCACAACTGGTGGGCAAAACTAAAAGCAAAGTACATGGAAGTACAAATTACACTTTGTGAGTGTGTGATTTAGGCAGAAATCCAGAATATGCAAATATCAAGATAAAAAATGGAAAGCAATAATCTAAACAAAAACCTCATGGTTACCATGCAACAAAGGTCGGTCATACAAAGTGTATGGTGTCTCAAAATCTACCAGAATTCACAACCCTCCAAAATCCACCCCTCAGACGGGGTGAGGCAAACTCTCCACAAGGATTTATTTATATTTAGACCATTTCATAATTAATTGTATATTTAACTTTTCTTCTACTGTGGGATTGTGGCTGGATCAATCTTTGACAAAACACTTTGAGTTTAAGAGATTTAACATACAAAGAAGTAAACAGTGCATCTTTCCCCAGGAACACAGGCAATTTCAATGGATTAGTCAGCTTGTTGAGAGAGACATAGAATAGTGTAGGACACAGTAACCCAAGGAAACAAGGGTAGATGGAGATGCTTCCTTGCCTGATCCTTCCCTGCCATCCGTGGTATAGTTGGTGCTGCGATTTGTGCACTGACCTCTCCCACCTTTGTCCTCTGGCTGAGATTACGATATTCCCTCATCCTTCATTTTTATCTTGGAGATTGCAGGGTACTTTACCTTGGAGGCACCCGCGCAAAGGGGTAGAGAGCACAAAAATATTGGGGAGAGTGTGGAAGGGGCAAAGTGCATTTTGGGATGGGGAGAGCTTTGTCCCACATGCTATATTTCTTAAAGAAAAAATATGGTATATTTCATATACATTCAGGTTGTCATCAACGTCTTTTGTCTGATGTGAGTCCATTGATTTTGATGGAGTTTAGTTTTCCTGTAAGCATGCTTGGGGACTGCAGCCTTATTTTAATTTCTAGTGTATGATTCAGTTACAATTTGTATGTAAAAAGTGCATTTTCTTCAAGCAGCTGTTGGGCTTTACCAATGAGGTGGTGCAAGGCTAAGCTGCTTGTTTCTCCTCCCTACTTCTGGTGAAACCCATAGTACTTAAAGGCAGAAAATCTGAACTGCGCACATATCCTACATTTAAAGGACATTATTTCACCCAAAGTGTCCTGGGAACTTTAGTTTACCCTACACAGAGCAACAGTTCCCAGCACCCTTAACAAATTTCCCAGGATTCTTTGTGGGAGATAATGCACTTTAAATGTATGATGAATGTGCATCCTTGGTTTTTAACGCCTGGTGGTTTTCAAGAACCTGCAACAGTTCTATCACACCAGTTTGGGCAAATGGAATGCATGCCAGCATTTCTGGTGAAGCTGAGTATTTCCGGTGAAGCTGAGCAACACAGTAAGGGGCAGGTTTGGGCCTGTCTGATGCTAGAAAGGCCGGGCTCCATGTTACAGGGTCCATGTCTTTCTCTTAGCAGGAGCCTGCCCATGGCTTCCTTCCCCACCCACTCCTTTGCCACTTCTTGAACTCAATAATTCAAGCTGTATATGTTTGTGTGTGTGTGTGTGTGTGTGTGTGAGAGAGAGAGAGAGAGAGAGAGAGAGACAGAGAGAGAGAGAGAGAGAGAGAGATCCTCTGCCACCACTGCCAACTTAGAAGTGGTATATGAATACTAAGGGCTATGCATTAGATCAGTAATTCTTACAGAAACCATATACAGCAGACACACAACTACAGCAGGTCCTGCTCCTTTTGTTAGCTGAACTGAATTTATAACTGGATCAGAAATGAAGGAGAACATTCACACAACACCTCTAGACACCTCCTTTTACAGCACACATTTTCTCTCCTTCACTTACTCAGCTCAGGGTGCTTCTGCTCCACTTCCTGACAATTTGGGGAAAATATCAGTCTGTACTTCTTTCTCCCTGTTTCAGGGGTGAACCTTGGGAGTGAGGAAAGACACAGGGCATTTTCTTAACAGTAGTAAACTTCTTGCTCAATACTTTAGCATCTGCTTAGAGTCAAGACTTCATGTCTGTAGCTGAAATAAATGCTGGTAAACACATAGGGCTGAAAAGGTTTTCCATGAATGCCCAGTTTTCCCAGTTAACCTTTGGCTTGTTAGAAGCAGCTTTTCTAGCAAAGTATATTTGCTTATTATCATTTAACCATTGATCTTACTCTCAAATTTTCCACCCCATTTGTAAACTGAGCTGAAATCACATAATGTTTGTAAAGTTTGACTTGCTGCCACAAAAAAAGCTACACTGGAGTAGTGCCACAATGGTAACATAAGGTTTGCCCTCACACATTTTTCTAGTGCTGCAATCCTGTAAAGACTTAATTTAGGAACAAGCCCCAAGAAGAACACAGTTGTACAGGATTGGACTGCAAAGTCCAAGTGGTTGAGTTTATTATTTCACAAGCCTAAATAGTTATATGAACATTATGTCCCTTTTCTAAATACTGATTTCAACTTAACTTCTTCCTTCTAAGCAATATATGTAGAATGGCCATTTTTCTTGGGATTTATTATTTTCAGCAGGGCTGAAAGCTGCAATGACTAATTGCTAATTAAGCAATTAAATCAGAACCACTCCCCATCAAAGGGAATTCCTGGCAGCTGAAGACTTTGATGTAAACCATCCATGTGCCCTTCTTGACTTAGGAATGTCATAATGATCACCCTAACAATAAATTAATAGTATGTAATATTTGGATAGGAGTATTATCTTGAAATACATTCAAAAGTCCATCTGCCTGTAATATTTATTTACATAGATTGCTCTGGGAATTAACTTTCTTGCTTATTTTTGAAAAACAGTAATTAGTTTTAATATTTTTATTCATCAAAGGTTTTAAGCCTCTCTTCTTGCCTAGACAGATGACCTGGTTGAAGCTTCTGCAACTTCCCAGATGTTTTGGGCTCTGTTTTCCTCACCGCTAGCCAGCAGATCCAGTGATAAGGGATTATGCTAGCTGCAATTCAGAATATCTGAAAGGCACCAGGCTGAGGAAGGCTGGTCTAGACTTCTGTTGCATAAGTACTGAGATTTGGTGTGTGGACATTTTGGCTCACACTCTTCATTGCTGTGATACACTGGCTTTCACTGTACAAGATAACATGCTAACTCTGGATTAATTAGTGAAGGGTAAATACAATCTCTGGGTGTGAACTCACAGTTTATTTAAAATTGGAGGTATCTAGGGGACGTATTGACATATTCAGGTTATAACTACTCAGTTTAAAGCCACAATCCTATGCAAACTTAGGAAATGTAAGAAGCTACCTTAGTTTACATCAGACCATTAGTCCACCTAGCTGATAATTTCTGGTCCCCAACCTTTTTTGAGCTCTGGGGCACATTTGCAAAATCTAAGCAACTATTGCAGACACTGCAAAATGACTTTCACAGAAGAACTGCAGATGCTTAGAACACACCCAACCCTGACCAAAAACCCGGCATAACACCTACATGCTCCAAAATAAAGAAGACCAAAAAAAGCAGCTAAGCCCCACAAACACTGACAAGAAAAAGGCAAAAAAACCAACCAATCCAACTCTCAATTAAAAAACTACACAAATTAGAACCTTGGAGAGGCAGGGAAACCTTAGTGCATGCCCAAGTGAGTGTCTGAGGATGCCACAGTGCCCACAAGCACCGTATAGGGGACCCCAGACCCACAACGATTAGCAGTGGCTCTGCATCATTTCAGGCAGGAATCTGTCCCAGCCCTATTTGGAGATGCTGGGGAATTTAACTCTTTTCCTTTCCCAGTGAGCTATAGTTCTTCCTTACATGGGAATAAGCTTCATTCAGTAATAGTGGTATTTACTTCCAAGTAAACATCTACAGAAGGGATGGGACCCCTGTTTGAGCCCCACATTGGGCAAAAAGATTCCTGCATTTCAGGAAGTTAGACAAGGTGACCCTTGTGGTCTCTTTCAACTCTATGATTCTACTTTATAATGTGATCATGAGACATCCAGAAAGTATAAAACAATGCAGCTACATAAGAACATGAATCATTCCCAAAATATAATACTGATTGTCCCTGAATCTTCCTGCCACATTTGCCATCCTCCCCTGCAACTCCAGTGTGGCCTGTCACACCCTTTGAGAACCACTGCCTTAAAGGAACAACATAATCCACACTTGGCGATTCTCAGTATAAACCAAAAAATGCATCACTAGAATCTAAATTTAGAGATGCAAATGTATATCATTTTAAGTTCATAGACTTTTAGGATGAGTGTCCTTTTAACAGAGACTATGCAAGAGTTGGTTTGTGAACTGCACCTTCGGTATTAAGATGATAACCTCTGGTCTGGAGAAAAACAAATGAGGAATCAGACTTTAAATTCCAAAGGAAAGTAACAAGATCCACGTGCGTGCACACACACCCCTTTCAGCCTTTCTTTGGCTGCGTGACCCAGGAGGCTGTTAGCTGAAGATTTTCCATAAGTCATTACTGAGGAAGCCAATTAATCCCAGACAGACCTCAGCGGGTAGGTCGGCAACAGAGAGGATGTCTCATAGAGATCTTGTCTGCCTGGACAAGAGGCTTCCAGCCCCAGTTCCTTTCTTTCATTCTATGGGTTCTTTTTGATGCAGATACCTCAGTCAGAAGAGGCGATACAAACCTGAGATTCTCTTTGCAGGCTTGGATAAAGTGCCCCCACCCCCCGCATCCTGCTTCACATATACGTACTTCTGCCTGTTCCCTCTCTCCTTCCCACCCAAACTTGCTTTGTTGAGGCCACTGCAGTTTAAAAGCTAAAGGAGAAACTTCTCATCGGTAGCATAAAACTTCTCTGACCAAGAGCTGTGGTTGGTTCACACTAAACATTTGCAGAAATAAGTGTTCGCTCAGCCCAAAGGTCAATATTTCAACAAGTTGTGGTAGGGAACTTACACTTATTAAATGTCTTCGCCCAGGTTTCTTTGCTGTTGAGTGACTGCGGCCTTTTGTTTCTTCCATTTTTCCCTCCTGGCAATAAAGTTGAAATGTAGCAGCCCTTCAAAATGAAGTTTCTCATAGAAGTTGTAACCACAGGTCTTAACTTTTCATCACTTAAATGTGGAACAGAACCATTGCAAATGGGGGAAGGAGGGAGGGGACACATGTGGTGTGTATCAGAGATCAGTGTAAATCAGAAAGGTGTGGTGAGGGGGATTTCCTGCCCACAGGCCCAGTGTTCTTACTGGCTCCCCTGCACAGGCTCTTGGAATTGCAGACAGGACCTTCTTCCCACAGAGTGTTACAGAGAACCATTCTTTTTTGTGGGCGAGGGGAGGCAAAGATCCTTGCAACACCCTCAAGACAAATTGGCTGGCCATGGCATGGATGCATGTGATGAGGAGATCCGTATTTGCAACAACATCTAACCTAATGTACAGACTGTGTTCTGCAAACATGGGTCTGTTGCTGGCTGCTCTGGAAATACCTTCTGCTTCCCTTCAGATAATAGTGGAAATGTATGAAGGGGAAATGCACACTTTCCCTTCTGTACAATGCTTTGCATTGTCCTGGCCACTATTGCAAATCCTGCTGCACCTTCAGATCAATCATTGTTAAACCATGTCAAGTACCACATTTTTCTTGAGTAGGAATAGTTTTGTTGGCTTGCTTTCTTGGAGCACTGCCTGCCATTATGGAACTAACTTTTATTCCCAATTTTCAGGCAACAGGTGTAAAAATGACAAAAAGCCTTGTGGCTCAATGTAGATGAACAAATGTCACGTTTAAGGTGCCAGAAGGCTCTTAGGGCTCTTCTAGATGAACTGTTTATTGAGCATTCATTCCAGTCTACTTGTGTGGAGCTTATATATGCCAAGGGATTGCACATGACGTGTGATGCTAATTATTTCCCCCCAAGAGTTAAATGATAACTAATCAGAGGCAGCTACAGGAGAGCTATGAAATTCAGGTGAGGGTCAGATGCCTTGTCAATCCCAGCAGGTATATAAGAGGAGACTGCCCAAGCCACAGAATGCATGTTCAGAGTGCTGGAGATCCAGAATGCATGTGCAGACTGCTGGAGATCCAGACACAGGAAAAGGAATGTCCAGCTTTTGTGGCCATTTATAATCTTGTCTTTTCCCCCAAACAACCATCTCATGCCCATTCTGCTAGTTCCTGAGGCTTGTTTGGTGGCAACATGGGGGAGAGACTTCTCAGTGGTGGTGCCCTGGTTTGGAACATCCTCCCTGCAGAGATATGACTGCCACTGATGCTGATCTTTTGGCGCCAGCTAAAGACTTGGCTGTTTGCCCAGGCCTTCATTGGAGTTAAATGTCAAACTGATGGTTGTGATTATTCTGATTATAATTTATTGGCCTGGGCAGGCCAGGTCGGCCTTTTATATACCTGCTGGGATTGACAAGGCATCTGACCCTCACCTGAATCTCATAGCTCTCCTGTAGCTGCCGCTGATTAATTATCATTTAAATCTTGGAGGGAAATAATTAGCATCACACGTCATATACATGGAAGTTGCCAAACCTGTTAACCAACTAGAAGGATTACTGTTAATAGCATCAGTTTTCCTATAACTTGATATCGCTAGGTAGTTTTGATGAACTGCAAAAGCATTTTTAGTTTGCTTTCTGTTGCCACCCTGGAACTTTTCTTTATTCGAGCCACTTGGTTTTGTACGTTTCCTTGCAAATGAAGGAAAACAACCTTTCTGCTTGTATATGTTGATAATATAATTTTGGTTACTGAGGACAAACAAGAATGTACAAAAACAAGATTGGGTGCAGGCCTGGCCAGGACATAGGCGTCCTGACTGTGACAAAGGTGACCTGTGTGCTTGCTTGCTTGATTAACAACTGTTGGGAACTTCAAGGTCCCTGCTCTCCCTTCATATGGTCTTTGTACTGGACCTGGAGACTCCAATAGAGAGCATTCCATGTTAAGAAGGAAGGCAAGTGGGCACTCTATCAAATGACAGAGCAGGAGTTACATGGATCAGGGCCTTTTCATTGGTAGTGCCCATTGTATGCCTTGCTCTTCCCAGACCTGCTCTCTTTTGGCCTGTATTTTGAAGCTTTATAATTTAGGAAGACTTTGGAAGAAGTGGTTGACAAGTCTTATCAGTTGCTGACTTATGAGCGGATTTTATTTGCTGCTGTTCTATGCTTCTGGTGCACCAGGGTTTACACCAGCATAATAGAGTTGGCCAGGATACCAGAAGGGATACAATTTACGAGCTTTCTCCATTATCTGCACAGCATGGGGTGTTCAGTCAATAGTGCGAATGCTGAGCTGAAGCATTCCCTGCTGGTTACCTACTTTCAGCAATAGGGGTCGCTGTTTGGTAGTACCCAGTTGGTTAGCTGTCAGATTCTAGAGCTCCCTATTGGTGGCTCTTAGGTAATTCACAAAATACAGAGCCCATTCTTAAAACACAGTGTTCATTCATAAAGCAGTAACATAAATCTCCATTGCTGCATATTGGGTGTATATTTCAGCAGTTGAACGTACAAGTTTATGGCCATGCTGTAGTGTAGTGCTTATGCAACTGTGAATAAAAGGTGGCTGGGGTCATTGTTTCAGGGTTTGGGGGGGAAGAGGTGACAAAACTGATTTCCAATAAGTGCCCCCCTTTATTTCCATAACAAGTCCTTGAGTCTGTACTCTGAATGGTGACACCAGGGACCTAGAAGGTGCTGGGCTTGCCAGTCCAACCCTTGCACAGTCTCATCAGTACTGACCTTAAGGCAATTGGAGCAATTGGGCCAAATTGGGCCCTGCGGGCCGCTCCTAAGGGGACCCCTGCACCAGGGCAATCTAGATGGATTTTATTTATATCCATAAGATTTTGCAGACTTGGGCTGTGAACTGGGGCCCTACAAAAAAAGATTCAAGTTGTGCCCCACTGCTTCAAATTGGGCCCCACTGCCTAGCCCTGAGTCTAATAGTTGCTGGGCCTGAGTTGCCCTGTCCTTGCATGAAGTCTTGGGTTTGCAATTTTGGGAGAGGGGAGACTGCTGCACTGGGGAGCAGGCAGGCTGGCGAGGCCTCCTAGACTTAGAGGCCCAAGTTGTCCTGCCCTCACATGAAGTCTTGGGTTTGCAATTTTGGGAGAGGGGAGATTGCGGTACTGGGGAGAGGGCAGGCTGGTGAGGCCCCCTAGACTTAGAGGCCGGAGTTGCCCTGCCCTCGCATGAAGTCTTGGGTTTGCAATTTTGGGAGAGGGGAGACTGCACTGGGGAGCGGGAGGGCTGGCGAGGCCCTCTAGATTTAGAGACCCTAGGCTTCAGCCTACTTAGCTTATACATAAATCCGGCATGGATAGGTACTGGATAGGTAGTTTGTCTAGCTTTTGCTGGACAGTTCTTACATTAGTGAACTTGTGCTACCTTCAGAAATTGAATAGTGCAACTAACTAGGCAAAAAAGAACGGAGGAAAGACACAATAAATTGTAGTGTAAAAGGAAGGTCAAGTGCTGCCTTTCACATCAACTGCTTGTGACAATTCTTGGTTTTGCAATAAGCAAACTGTGTCTACTTTGGTTTCTTATATGTTGGTTATTTTTAGTTTAGCTTAAGTTGCCCTATTAGCATATCAGGAGAAATGGCTAAACTAAGAAATCCTTAAAGAATGAAGAAGCCCAACATTGTATGTGCTTTAAAGGCAATTTAGTGGTGAGTATAGTAGAGAGATTATAGTTTTAGGACCAAGATAAATTTGACTTAGTCTGGTCCAAAAAACCTTCTTGTCATTGCATGATTAATTCAACTTTCTGAGCCTTTGAGTCTGCTCAGGAACAGACACATTTACCAGAACAAATACATCCTCCCTGCCCCCATGGCCCCACCCAATTAAC
This sequence comes from Podarcis raffonei, assembly GCF_027172205.1. Lineage (NCBI taxonomy): Eukaryota > Metazoa > Chordata > Lepidosauria > Squamata > Lacertidae > Podarcis > Podarcis raffonei. The sequence goes on along the minus strand of NC_070606.1, from coordinate 60,305,791 downwards.
AGCTTTTCATTATGGTAGTTAGCATAAATCCCCTTGGGGTAAAATACTCACCTTATCTGATTTTATGCCAAGGCCCAGACACCCTAGTCACCGAATACTTCTAAAAACTTGGCCAGAGAGCTGAGAGAAATCACAGAAGCCATTTTAATGACCATGACCTTTTTAACTAGCTATTTTCAAAGCTTTACAGCTTTCCATTTACTGGCTCTCTTGTCTGATGACCAAGAGACAGTGGGTTTGATCCCTACAGGATGTCTCACTTTCCAGTGTCGCCCTGCCTCACTTATTTCCATACGTGTTGGGGTTTGTTTGTTTTTTGTTGAACAGAAGGTACAATTAAAGTTTCTTTTAAAATTCATTTGGGATTAGTCTGAAAAGTTTAAACAAAGCCCCCCTCAATGTAATTTTTGGGCAATTGCTATGTGGTGGGCATTCTAGCTCTTGGGAAATATTCACTCAGGTCTTTAGGCATCCCAAAGGAATGCAGGGCTCCACCCACAGAGGAAAGCCTTTTCTGTGGACTCACACGCTCCCTCTGTCTCATACTGGCAGGATGTTTGTCTGTCCCTTGATACCAGTTTAGAGAAGGCTGATGGATGGGGTGTGAGATGTACTAATCTCTGCTGGAATTTCTCCTCCCACTGCAAAGGGGGTCTCCCTCTGGGAAATTATTTGGGATGCTTTGAACCCAGATTGCATAGTGCACTCTTCTGCCATGGCTGGAATGGGACAGAACTTCCAACTCCCCTGGTCTGTGCCTTATTGTGAAGGCGGGAGCTTTCTAACCTACCCTGGGCTGATATGCTGAGATAACATAGGGTGACTGGAGCATGCTGCCTACAGAAGGCCTCATTGTGCCTCTGCACTATGGTGTGAGGAGCCCTTTACTTTGCTTTTCCAGTCCCCCAAACTCTGGATTTTGTGTCCTGCAGTCAGCCGCAGCTCACCCACCTGCCACACGGGTGTGCTCCCTTCATACTGCATCCATCTGTGAGTCTGCTGTATCAAGGACTGCACACAGGATGGTTGCACATAGTCATGATTCAACATTCACTGCAAGGACCTGGTGATCCATAGCTGTATTGCAACCAAGTCCAAGAGTTCTAGGCAGAGCTCAACCCACCAACCCAACCCCCATCTTTCATATGAGATTTTGGGCTAATTCTTTGTCAGTTTTTGCACACTTAGGTGGGAGTGAGTCCCACTGACAACAGTAAGACTTATTCCCAAGTAAACATGCACGCATTTGGGCTAAAGGACAAACCAGCTAAGAGTCTGGTTTCCTGGAAGAACAGTTAGGTAGTTTTAACTCGTTAAAATGATGGGTTGAGAGCAGACAAAGTGGATGGGATTTTTGTGTCCTTTTCCTTACCCAGCTTCATATTCTGTTCCCCCCTATATTTCTTGTTCCTAGTTCCTTCCTTCTACCATCTCAGCTGGCTTTTACCCTCCTTGGGAGGAATTGTGAGCTATAAATCCAATAAATAAAAATAATAACTTTCCCCCTCTTTTGGCAGTCATAATTATAATTGCTCAGAATGGGGGGTGGGGTAAGGGTGGTGGAGAAGCCCCAACAATAATGAATTGGGATATCAAATGTTGGGAAATCAGGAAAGTTAATTTATTGGATTAAAGACAGGAAAAAACCTAGGAGGAGTTGGCAAGATGGATTATTTTGATAATAAAAAAAACTATTATAGGAACAATACAGTTTTACAGCATATTGGTGTTTGTTTATGGATATGGAAAATTTCAGTAACATAAGCAGATTATTGTATTCTGACTAATGATTAAATATTAATTTAAATAATTAAGAAATTTATATTAGTTGGAATTTGTGAACATCGTATTTACGGTATATGGTTGAATAATTGAATTTTAAGTAAGTAAGTGAAATTGCTCCTGAAGGAATGTGGTGACAGCATCAGCATTGCTTGATTTGCTTGATGCCACCACAATATATTGGGTAGTGGCACCTACAGAGGTCTCTGTAGGCTGGTTCCAGCCCATGGGCCACTGGTTCCTAACCCTGGCTTAAACAAACCACAGATCCTTGAATTCAAACATAATGGAAGATTGGGGTCAGTTTAAAACCAGAAGTGGATGTTTCCTGTCTCCTTCTCTGACGCATGAAAAGGTAAGGGGCACCAGCCTGAGACTTGTTGCAGCTCGTTCACATAATAGGAAACTGTGGCTTCCCATAGTTCCCAGCATGGTGTAGTGGTTAAGAGTGGTGGACTCGTAATCTGGTGAACCAGGTTTGCCTCCCCCCTCCTCCACATGCAGCTGCTGGGTGACCTTGGGCTACTCGCACTTTTCTGAAGTCTCTCAGCCTCACTCACCTCACAGAGTGTTTGTTGTGGGGAAGGAAGGGAAAGAAGAAGTGTTTGGATTTGATATCCTGCTTTATCACTACCCAAAGGAGTCTCAAAGCAGCTAACATTCTCCAAAGGAGATTGTTGGCCACTTTGAGATTCCTTAAGGGCAGTGAAAGGCAGGATATCAAGTCCAAACTCTTCTTCTGAACTTGGCTACCAAATGAGCTGAGTTGAGATTTGAACCAAGGATTTCCTGGCTCCCTGGTTATATGCTTAGTTACTGCAGCATTCCAATTGTCTTCCCTGAAATGGGTCCACCATTAGAATTGAATATAACTTTTATTTTAAAAGAAAGTATAGACTGGACTCAATTTAGTTAGGCTCGCCTTTCTCAACCTTGGGTCCCCAGATATTGTTGGACTACAACTCTCATCATTCTTAGCTAGCAGGGCAAGTGGTGAGGGATGGTGGAATTAGTAGTTCAACAACATCTGGGGACCCAAGGTTGAGAAAGACTGGGTTAGACAGTGCTCATGAGTCCTAATTTTGTGAAACGGGAATGATAATCAGCCTATCTTACAGGTTTTCTACTGGGCATGCTGAAGGTAAACAAGGAACAGGAACAGCCTCTTCAAATGGAGCAACAAATGGTGCCCTCTATAAGTCAATGAGCAGAGTACCAAAAGCTAGACAAGTTATTTTGGCACCTGAGGCAGAAATTCTCACAGGTGTCTCTTCCCATCCCTGGTAGTAATGTGTTATCTATCTATCATCTATCTATCTATCTATCTATCTATCTATCTATCTATCTATCATCTATCATCTATCTATCTATCTATCTATCATCTATCTATCTATCTATCTATCTATCTATCTATCTATCTATCTAATCTCTCTCTCTCATCTATCTCAATTTGGTGGCCTTTCATGACACCCATAATCAGATACTTGAAGTGGACACTTCAGTCTGACTCAGCTACACACTTATCTTGCATGATTTATAGATACAGTGGTACCTCCGGTTACGAACTTAATTCATTCTGGAGGTCCATTTGTAACCTGAAACCGTTCTTAACACGAGGTGCGCTTTCGCTAATGGCGTCTTCCTCTGCCACTGCGCCACTGGTGTGTGACTTCCGCTCGCATCCCTGGGCAAAGTTTGCAACCAGGAGCATCTACTTCCGGGTTAGTGGAGCTCGTAACCCGAAGCATTTGTAAGGAGGACGGTACGTAACATGAGGTTCTGCTGTACACTAGAATATGTGTGCTGTTCTATATTCCCTGGTCATATCTGTTTATTTACATGAAACCTAAAGGATTAAATGATACTGGGTGAGGCAAGGAGGAAGGGAGAAAAATATCTCAGCTAGTTGCCTAGCAACTAGACCACATGATTTTTGTTCCCTCTCTTCTCTTAACTTCATGAGCAGATGAATAAGGACTGTGTGTGTAAAAGTGATGCCCTTCATGCATAATGTGAATTGTGCTGGTTTTGGGTTCACGCACGCAGAATGAGGGCTGGCATAAAACATAATTTTAATCTGCAGAGTCAATCAACAGGTTTGTACAGCTGTTTCAGGGCCACCTCTATTTCAGCAGCCTGATGTCACCTTATGAAGGCATGCCCAGAAATTATCAATTTTTAAGAAAGGGCTGACCATGGTGCACCAAATAAGGGAATGTTTTTAAATCACCATCTATCACTGCAGGGAGGAGGTCCTCTCACTCACTTACCAGTGGTGGGTAGCCCCCTGCCTGCCATTAAATTCTCTTCCTGAGCAGGCTAGCTGGTAGCATTGAGAGGTTCATCAGCGACTGTTAATTATTCCGGGAAGAATGTAAAAATATGGCTGTTGGCAAAACCTTAGCTGCGCATAGAAACCTTGCCTTCAGATAGCCTCCAGTCTGTGACTATTGTTCTGAGCATGGGACTGAGACAGCACTGATTGGCATTTGGTCATAAATTCTTGCACCTTGACAAGCACTCTTTTATTCCATTAATTTGTGGTCTTTTACAAGTATTGATCATGAAGTGTTTGTGACATGATGACTATATAACCTAGTGGGAAGTTGTGAGACCACTCTTGAGTGATTCCACTTAGTCCTGCAAGGTCTCTGGAATGCTGATGGGAAGCTGCTCATCTATTCACTGATACCTTTCCTGTGATGTCCTGCAGGGGTCTTCCTGTTCTATTTCCCCGTTATCAAGACAGGTAGCCATATTAGTCTGCTGCAGCAGAACCAACAAAATCCTGTGGCACTCTGCAGCCTAAGAAATTATCATGGCCTAAGCTTTCAGGTACTAGGGCCCACTTTCTCACTTGGTAGATACACACAGAGAGACACACACAGACCTGAACAGAGGGGAAAATATTTTAATACTAGAACCAAAATGCAAAAGGTATCAATAGGTCTTTTACATTTCTAGGCAGAGTCAAATGTATACACGCTAACAACAAAGTGACCCATTTACAACAGTACATCTCATGTTAACATGCTTTTCATTATTATGCCGATGGAACACCTAAATGCCCCATCTCATCTGAGCCCAAATTCGCTAATAAACTCTCAGTAGTTTTATGCTGCAGGCAGCCTTATTCTTCAGTTGTATCTGAAGTGCCTTGGCAAATCTCTCTCTCTCTCTCTCTCTTTCACACACACACACACACACACACACACACGCACGTGCGCGCGCGCACACACACACACACACACACACACACACTGCCCTTCATCAAAATATCTCAGGGCAATTGAAATACTCTTCCACCAGTTTCTGTATTTTAAAATGTCATATTTCTAGCCATTTATACTCTTACATAACTCTTACATTACTCTGGTTTTTGTTTAGCAGCAGCAGCAGCAAGACTCTGTTGGTTGGCTATAGCATGAATCCCACTGGGAGATGTGTACATGACTAAGCCCCTGTTGGTATGACTGATGTTGTGAGGTTCTGCCATGGTGCAAAAACATGAGGTTGTCAATGGCCATGTGCTGCTGTGTTTGGCTTGGTGACTCAGAACTTGTGCAGGCTTGGTCCAAGCAAAACTTCTCATTAGAAAGACGGCATGAATGGTGAATGAAAATGCTGGCCGTCAGGGGTCTGAAGCTGACAGAGTCATGAGATGCTGAGGAAGATTGACTGGAAGGAAGCACAGACCTGCAAGGGGCAGGTGGGAATGCATTGCCCATCAGGCAAGTTTGTCTGGTTTCAACTTAAAGAGTAGAGACTTTTGCTAAGGACCGAAAGCTGTGAGTTTTTTGTTGAGCCTTTTGTTCTTTTATACCACAGACATCATTCGCAGTGATATTGCCTTGGATAAACAGAAAGGCTGCAAGATTGCCCAGCACCCAGACATCATGTTGGAGCTACAGAGGGAAAAGGCAGCTCAGATGCACCTGGTTCTCCTCAAGGAGCAGTTTTCCAACACTTACACCAATCTCACGCTAACAGGTAAGGTTGCAAGGCCATCATGAGCCAAGGATCTGCCCTCATTGCTGAGACTCTGGTAGGACAAATTGCTGCTTGTTTCATGGTGAGAAGAGAAAGCAGGTGGCTCCTGAGCCATGGCAGCTCACAGTCGGCAGGAAATGTTACACAAATTAAAATGTAATCTAGAGTGTGTCTCCCCACTTTGCTGGCAACTTGGATGTTGCCAGTTTCAGAATGCAAGAGAAAGCGACAATCTGACCGTGTTACACATAAACCAAAATCTGTGCCCAATAAGATAGAAGTCAGAGAAGGGGAATAAATACTAGGAAAACCCACAGTGTGTTCATTCTTCTGTTTGATGGTCTCATATAACAGCAATAATAGGTTGGGTTGCTTAACAGCTTCTTGGGACACAGACAGACTCCTGGATTTGATTTAAGCAGCAAGAGGTGATCTGTGGCTTTGAGCAGCGTTTTGATGCAGCCAGAACAACAAGAAAAATGATTAGCACATGCCCTTTAAAATGAAGTGAAAAATAGCTGTTCCATGAGTATTTATTTATTTAAAAATATGTGTATATAGCCTACCCTTTATCAGAACTGATACCAGGGCAGCAGGGTATGACATTAAACAACCGAAACAATAGATAAGCCCATAAAAATACATACACATGGGGCAATTATGAAAGGGCAGTATAGGCTAAAACAACCATTCCCTTACAAACATTTAAAATTCCTGAGTGAACAGGTAAGTTTTAATATGGTGCAGAAATGATATCAATGTCTGTGCCAGTTGGGTATGTAATGGGAGGACATTCCACAAATGGGGCATCACCAAGGAGAGGCTTGCCTTCAGGTATTTGGGTCCCAAACCATTTAGGGCTTTAAAGGTTGGCACCAACAAACTGAATTGGACTTGGTAGTGAGTAGGAAGATATATCCTTTTTCATCTGGCAGCACCTCTCTATATGTCATATTCCTGACTCATCTTAGGTTTCTGCTGGGACTGGAGTGCCTCAATTTAAATATCTCTTATTACACATCCTAGGCATAAACCAGGGACAGGCATCCTCTCTGGAAGGGCCACTCTATTCTTCAGATAGTGATCTGGGGACCAGAAAGGTATTTGACTTGGATTTGACCTTTCCACATTCAAAGCCAAAGAGAGACATATCATTCAGAGAACAAACTAACACATTCTCCGTATGAACAAAAAACTAAAGGCAAGCTTTTTACTGCACACACATTGATTAAAATATGATCAAGTTACTAGTAGGGATGGGAGAGAAATCTTAAGTTACCTAATTTGTACTTCCCTAAATAATACTTGAACTTATGAACCAACTGTCCATTGGAATTTTCGCTTTGCCAAATTTTGCAATGAAGTTCTCCATTTGTATGGTGTGTATTAAAATATGCACATTAGGGGGAGGTATGTCTAGAAATGGATGTCAGTGAAAATGTGAGCTTCTCATATGCACAGTTTTGTGTGTACTTTTGTGTAACAGACATAGTTTTGCAACCAATTTTCTCTAATATGCTGCATTTTTATGCGTTAGAGAAAACTGGTTGCAAAAATATGTCTGTTATGCAAAATTACACACAAAACTGTGCATATGAGAAGCTCACATTAACATGTTGATCCTTTTTTTGTGAGAACATTTTTTTTTAAAAACTGTAAGCTGATATGTAAATGCCAAGAGGTGAATGTGAGACTGGAAAAACAAGAGACCAAAATTGACAGTTTTGCCCATCTCTAGGTGCCTGTAGCTAGCTACGTTGCTGGGTGCAACCAGCCTTCAGACGAGCATTTGGCCACCTGTGAAGTAAGCTCCCCTTTATTTGAAAAAAATAATAATCTGATGGGGGGCTGCAGTTTTTATGAGAGATGTAGCCCTCGGATGCTGTTCTTCAAGAGGCAACAGCTACTCCTGCCTTCCTCTAAGATGCACTTGGTTGAGAGGAGCGCTAGCAGGCCTAGCAGAAATTGTCTGACGACTTTCACCCTGGGCCTCTGCCCTAACAAGCAACACAAGTCTTTTTGTAGCTCTTTAGCACTCCTCAAAATAGCCGTGCAAGGATTTCAAGCTTTTCCCCCTCTCCCTGCCCTCACTTGCTTTAGTAGAAGGGATGCAGCAATTACTAAATTTGGTGTCCTTGAAACCAAAGCAGCACATGCACTTTGTGTGAACCCAGTAAATATTAAAGAGCAAATATAAAAGAGATAATGGTCCAGATGGAGCCGAGTGGCTGTTTCTATTACGGGTGTTGTTTGAATTATCCATGAAATGGGTCCTGGAATGACTGACAGGCTGTGAGGTAGTGGGGAGAGCTGCAGGGCACTCGTAAATGTCCTGCCTGGCTAGTGGGAGGACGGAAGAGAAGGATCTAGTTCTCCCACCTCTGGCCAGTGGGTGGCAGCGGAAAGCCCCACCAAGAAGTGCCCAGGTTTTCACCAGAAACGAGGCCCAGGTTTAAAAAGAATCCCTAGTTCCCAAGGTTTTTGGATGGGTGCTGAGTTTGTGTGACATGAACATCTATGCCAGCCTTTTGAACATGACAGCGCCCCATGCTTTGTGGGGAGAAAACAGGAGGCATCCAGGGCTGGAGGCTTTCCCAGTCTCTTGAGAAGACACCTAGCTGTGACAGATCCCCAGACTTGTGCCTGCATGATGTTTGGGCAGGATCCCTTCAAGCCATTTATCATTTTGTGTAACATAATCCCCTCAGCTGTTTATTCCCACTTGAGCTCTTGGAATCTCCCCTGACAACTTGCTTACTCTCCAGTAAACAAACTTCCCCCAGAAGGGAGGGTCTTCCCCTCCTGTGCTAGTCTGCACGGCAGTTTCAAAGAGGCCTAGGGCATTGCTTGCATTTTTGCCTGGGACCTAGCGCCCGAGGGGGCACCCGGTTATTGCAGTCTCTTGGCCTTTTAAAGTGTGTTTATGTTGGGAGGATAGAAGATTTCGGCTCCAGGTGCCTCTGTGAGGCAAAACGTCTTTCAAGTGGCAGGGCTGCACGCAGCCTCCTTGGGTGAAATCGATGTAGCCTGATAATTGTTAGGAGGTTTAATCTCTCATTTCATAAATGTAACTTAGCTCTGTGTTCTTAGTGGGTAGAACATAATATTTACATATAACTAGACAGAGCCATGTAAATATTTCTCTTTCCTATGATGGATTCTATCATTTTGGTTGTGTGTATGGGATGGGATGAGATGACTGGCTGAGGGGGCAATTGCACCTGCTCCTTCAGGATCAGAGGACAAATACTTGCAGGAGAAAAATGCATCAGGCAGGGGTTTTCTGGGGCAGAGTGAGGTGTAAGGAGTAAACTGTACCAGTGTCAAGGGGCCCCTACAGCATGGTGTGTTCTTCACACAAAAAATATTGCCTTATTGGTGGGTTTATTCTGCGTTAGTATGTTCTGTGATTTCCCCTCAATGCTACCACATTATTGCTGCCCAGAGCGACTATAGTGCAACAAAAGCGGGACAAAAATAAACAGAACACTTGTGGTATAAAAAGTTACAGGGTTTTGGCAGGAAATTACAGGATAGCCACTGACCAGGGGCGCACCGGTATCACCTCTCCAAAACATTCGCAGGTGCAAACAGTATTGAAAGTGGGGCCATGTGTGGCCACCCGAAAAGCATCATGAGCACAAATAATCATGAATGCACAATTAAAAGGATGCCTGGAGGAACCCCAGGACATTCACAGCATCACCACTTTCTTTATCAAGCCTTGTTTTGCCACCAGATGAACGTAGACTACACAGCTGCCTCTGAGCATGAAGCTCAACCTCTTTCACAAATGGCATCTTCCTGATATTCCAGAGGAAAAAACAAGCTACAGTAGTTAAAATGTGTTTTGTTATCCTTTCCAACTACCCTGCCTTGCCATATGGCTAAACAGAAGAGCAAAGATAAGAGGTAGATATCTGTGAAATGGCTGCATTTGTACCTATGCTAAAGGCTTTGGATCAGTTTCTGACAGAAAATCAGCCTTCAGTGTGCAGCTTTTATTTGACTATGGCTTGATCACCTTTCAGTAGATGACAGACTGCTTTTCCCACACTCCATTTTCCTTATCATACACCAACAGCGAGAATGATATGGCCATGAAATAGAGTAAATTAGATTCTCATCTTGCTGTGTGGCCTAGTGTAATGTGTTTTGAACCTGCCACAGGCCTAGGAATGATTGTGGGCCATGTGAATTGGCCCTCACTTCTCTCCCAAGTTAGGTGCCCCAGTGCTGGTCCTCTGCCAATTTCTGAAACCTGGCTGTTTGGACAGTGTCCTATTTGGAATGCAGCAGAGCCAGTTTTGCTTGTGAGTGAGTGTCTGAGAAAGCCATTCTGGGATGAAAACATCACCTCAACTGGGACCTAGCAGAGGCCACTTATATTTATTTTCAGTGCTTATATCCCCCACTTCAAACAAATTTTCAAGTGCACTAGTAACATATTTCAAGTTTATCAAATACTGTAAATTGAGTATGAGACTTGCCGCCACCAATGGCAGAACCATGTGTGCTTACCCTATAGTTGTGGCCAAGGGTGAGGAAGAACAGGTGGAACAATGAAATATGACTCAACGTAGCACCACAGGGCAGGGAAATTTCCTTCTACTTCAAGGGTGTGGAAGCTTTTTCAGCCTGAGGGCCACATTCCTTTCATAGAGAAACTTCTGGGGGCCACCTGCCCTTGGTGTGTGAGGCAAAGGAGGCATGCAACAGTCAGAGGTTGTGCTAAAATGTACATCCTTTCTGTGGCTGGCTGTGGAAAGATTAGCATTGACCCTGCTTTTGCTTTCCATAGGGGGAGTTGCAATCACTTCCAGAACTATATTAATTGGGACTGCAAGGTTTCATCTGTAGATTAGTTACTGATTAATTGTGAATTAATTGGTGGTGGGGAATCTTGTGCCAGTTTTGGTTAAGTTTTGTTCATTTTTGAGGCTATTTTATTTCTGGTATGTTAACATAATACGGAACGTTCAAGAAAATATTAAAGGTGCCTGTTCTAACAAAGGATGGTAACATTTGCTTTTTATACTATGAGTTATGTCAACATACATCACTATGTCAGAGAAGCAACAAAGAAGTGACATGCCTATTTATTTAGATTTAATCAATTAATGGATTAGTCAGCAAAAGCATATGAATAAGCAGCTCAAAATTGTTTTGTGGCCCCAGCATTTATCATGCTTGAAGGGACAAATTACTTCTTGGGGCCTAGACTGTGGGTATGAAACACTCCCCCGGCACGTGACTCTTGGCCCCATGTGTGCAGACATCCGGCTCTGTGCCTGGATTGGAAGCCTCATGCTGATTTAACTAATCACTTCCTTGAGAAGGGCAAAATGAGCATTTCTCTGCTCGTCTTGAAGGCAAGAGCCTAGGAGACCCTGCAGGGCTTCTGTTGGGGCTGCCCCGAGGAGGGATTTACTGCCAGAAAGGACATGACCTGACTGCAGGCTCATTAATGGCAGCCAGATGTGGTGCTGCTGCTGCTACCATCCCAACATCCTGCAACTAGGAGTGCCTGCTGTGGTGAGTGAAAACACGGCTGACCTGTCAGGCCCCAGGCTGGCCATGTACTCTGCAAAGCCCTTGCCTAACACTAAGCATGGGAGAAGAATTCAGTGTGCATTTAAAGCCAGATTTATCAAAACATAGCCATCCTTGAAAATTTGTGCTTGACTGAATGTTGTGATGTAGTTCTCCAACCAACCAACTAAGTATTGCTTACAAAAATGTATATATTAGGCAAAAATGTCCATGAAAATGAATATATAAGTGAAAATAATATACCGAAATGCATTGTACTGGAAGTTGCTTGCATAAATTAGTCAAAATTGTGTACAAATATGTGTTCGCTAGGAGAAATTTGCACAAAAGTGCTGAAGAATTCTCATGTGGATTTTTTAAGAGAAAATTTTCAAATTGCTGCAGAAATGTGGAGAACTGAATTTAAGACTGAAAAAATGAGAAACTGAAGGAACCAACCAAGATCTTTCTATTACTACGTAACACTTGCTGTCACTGCAAATATCTTATAGTCTTATGTGAGAAAAAGCTTTTATATGGAATTATCCTCCATGCATGCAGTGTGGCCCAGCTCTTAAGTGCTGCTCTTCCATGGTTCATATTGGGAAGAGGATGGATGGGGAGCCAACACAAAGGACGTTATTCCTGTTCTACAGTGGAACCTCGGGTTGCGGACGTAATCCGTGACGGAGGCCCGTCTGCAACCCAAAGCGTTCACATCCTGAAGCACCGCATCTGTGCAGGCGCTTCTGTGCGCTTCTGTGCATGTGTGAGCGGCGCTTCTGGTGCTTCTGTGCATGTGCGAGCAGCAAAACCCGGAAGTAACCCGTTCTGGTACTTCTGGATTTCCCACGGTCTGCAACCCGAAAACATGTAACCTGAAGCAGCTGTAACATGAGGTATGACTGTATCTTCATTTACTGCAGCAGACTCTAGTGCCACTGTCTGTAAACATAGTCATGTTGACTAACAGACAAAGAGCTTGCCCCTGCTTATGTAAGTATACTTTCACCAAACGTCTTGCAAACATCAGCACAGTTGCACATGCCAACCATGCCTAGCTCTGCTGAAGGGGAAAATAATAATTGAAATGTCAAATGGAAATAAATCCAGTTTTGCCAAAGCTTCCATTCACAAGAGACCAGATTTTAATTAGTGCCTTCCAACTTCCTTTAGAAAGTTATTTGACTTCAATTAGCTGAACTGGCACATTGTTAGGGAGCAGGACAGACTGGATAGCTGAGATTTGTGTCAGGCATAGCAGTGGCCTAAATTTTTCCAGTGTTCAGTAAAGCACTGTGCAATCTCTGTAGAAGCACTTCACTTATTTTAAAAAGGCACCTTCAGCCATCTAACTTTAAAATGGGCCGAGATGAATAGAAATAATAGCCAGTGAGATATTCACATTCCTAATTTCTTATGTATCAGGGAACATCCCCTGGGTTAGAGGGTATACGGAGATTCTGTCCTAACATCAGATTGACTTATATGTATACAGTGGTACCTCGGGTTACATACGCTTCAGGTTACAGACTCCGCTAACCCAGAAATAGTGCTTCAGGTTAAGAACTTTGCTTCAGGATGAGAACAGAAATCGTGCTCCAGCAGCGCGGCGGCAGCAGGAGGCCTCATTAATTAAAGTGGTGCTTCAGGTTAAGAACAGTTTCAGGTTAAGTACAGACCTCTGGAACAAATTAAGTACTTAACCTGAGGTACCACTGTACATCTTATACACTGTAAAATATTCTGTCTGCTCCACTTTGAAGAAGCTAATGATTGGCAGCATGAATCTAAAACCTGCCCCAGTATATCCCTTTCTCTAATCAATCTTTGATAGCGATACATCCACTTAGATGTAACTTACACATGTACATATATCACTTTATCATTAATGCTCTGTGACGCCGGGGGATGTGTGACCAGTCAACATTGAAAAGTATTGTGTTTGAGTTGACAATCAGGCAATATTATCCTCTTTGCAGTTATTAGTCTGGAATGGCTCATTCACTGATGCAGATCATTAGCTGTATGTGCAAAGAGATAGAAGTGATAGATTTTGTTTATTACACTGTGCATAGTACTGGACATATCTAAACAAAAAATAAAGAAATCATTTTGTTTAGTTAAAAATGGCTAAACTCTCCATCTATCAATTTCCCTCTTATATTGGAATGACGCAGAACCAACATGTTCACAGGTCATGGTTGTTGTCTTCATCAATTTCATGTGAACATGTCACAGGTATAGTGCCTCACAGGAACAACACTGAAAAAAGAATGTTCAAGCATATTTTGAAACCTCCACGGGTTCTCCCTCCTTTTCCGCTGACTGGTGTGCGCATGTACTCTCTCCCTTCGTCTCTGGTCCCTTTGCTTCCCATCTCTTTACCTCTCTTATCATTGGCTTATATATACTGATGTCATAGCAGGGCATTTCAGAAACAACTGCCAGAGCCCCTCTATTTGCTATTGGATCCTGCAGAATTCATAGTGGTCTGGGTGAATTGTATTTTATATTGTCATGATCTGCCTTGAACTTTTTAAATGGAGGGTGGTATATACAATGTTTTTTTTTAAAAAAATGAAGAAGAACTCTGTTGCAGGCAACTTTTATTAAACTGTACAGGTAGGACATCCAGATTCCAATGGCCAAGAATTCTGAGGGAGAAAGTTCTCTCTTTTGGCCTCGGATAAAAATTCTAGCCAACTTTACAGGGCCATTAAAAGTGTCATTGAGATTATGCTTGGAACCTTATTTGAACCTTCTTTAAGCATTACATAACTGGTACCACTGTCACCTGTCCTTTTCCTTTGACGTTTGTCTTTAAGACATTTATCATCATTTGCCTGTCTGAATAAAGTATTCCTTTCCAACAGAGCTGCTGGGTTAAGATTCCAAAAGAGCCTTGAGATCTTTCAGAGTTGATAAAAGGATTTATCTTGTCTCTGCTGCTTTGTGAGGGAAACACTGTGCCTGCCAGTATCATTTGAGAGGCTTCACTTCAAGCTGCTCTGTGGGCAAAATGTTTGGGTGACAAAAACTAGACCCTCGTTTTGAGCTCATGTGCAGCACTTGTGCTTAAATATATGATCCAAAGCTCTGTGCACGCGGGATCATTCCTTTTTTACCTGGGAAAGGATACACTTTGCTCTTGGATGCGATGTGCAAGCTCCTTTACTTGGACGGGGCATTTTCTTTTCTTAGATGAAAACAAGTAGCCCAAATGTATAAGAGATTCTGGATTACACTCCAGCTATGATAATTATCTCCTCCCAACCTAGCAGTTCGAAAGGACGTCAAAGTGCAAGTAGATAAATAGGTACCGCTCTGGCGGGAAGGTAAACGGCATTTCCATGCGCTGCTCTGGTTCTCCAGAAGTGGCTTAGTCATGCTGGCCACATGACCCGGAAGCTGTACGCCGGCTCCCTCAGCCAATAAAGCGAGATGAGCGGCGCAACCCCAGAGTCAGCCACGACTGGACCTAATAGTCAGGGGTCCTTTTACCTTTACGATAATTATGTTACTATCTCAATTTAAACTGAATCAATTTACAGATATACTTGGAATGTATTTTTCTTGAAGTTTTTTCCCTTTTATTTTAGGCAGAAAATGATTTAACCACCACTACCCTCATGTTCCTTGAGCTGAAAAACAAAGGGTATGATCACATGTTTTAATTATTGCCTGTAAGCAGCCCTGATTGACTCATGTTAGTAAAGTGGGTTGTACTCGTAAATAAACAAACAAATAAAACAAAACTCTGCCTTCTATGCTGGACGTGGGAGTCTGGATCTAGGCATATGCCAGCTCTAATTTCTTCATGGTATTTGCAATGGCTGAAGGCATCTTTGCATACCCCATCCTGATTCTGCTCAACAACACAACATCCCCATATTAGTGATTATGAAATGGTTTTATTTTGCATTATGAAAATGCTCAAGATTTGCAGAACCTCCAGGAAATACAAGATGTGCCAGATCTGTTGGGCAGATACTCAGAATACTTCCCTTTTTGCTTAGCCTTAGTAGGAATGCTCACTCAGAATAAACCCCACTGAGATCAGTAGACCATATTTCCTAGACAGCATGTCTGAAAAACCTTGTAGTTAAAACTTTACCCCCAAAGGGCTATCACCCACAGAGCTCTCTTAGCCAATTTTAAGGTAGGATTTTGTTCAAGGGGTGAGATAGTTAACTGCTATACAACAGCTCTGTGCAATGGTATATGTAAGCTGCTGGAGTTCCTGTGAGGAAGGAGAGTGGGAAGGAATGCTGTGGTCATGGTGCTGATGGGGTCATTGCTCATTCTTTCATCCGGGTCTTGAGGGACATGTTTCTGATGACAGATCAATTCTTCATTGTCGGGATTCCTGCACAGTTTAGAAGGAAAAGCAAAGGAAGAAGGAACAGTGGGTGAGTTTGCATCTGGATTATCATTCAAGCGGCCACAGGGGTTACTATAACTGGTGGGGGCGCTACCTGCTGCTAGGAATACAGTCTGACTCCAGTGCTTTGCTTGACTCCAAACCACTTCCCCATCTGTCTAGCCATTCCTTGTCTACAGCTCCTCTTGCTCTCCTGTTTTGGCCAGTTCCAAATGAGATCCTGACTTAGTGGCTGCTAAGGGCTACAGCCCATTTTATTTTTTTTATGATCCCCCACCCCTTTCTTCTCTGATGAACTCAAGATGGCATACGATTTGCAGGCGGTTGTGATCCAGAAGCTCTGGTTGCACAGTGAATTTCAAAAAAATAGACAACCATATGTAATTATAGCCTTGATATTTTTTAGAAATTCATCTTTTAGCCAGGACAAGATTCATAGTCCTGATGGTCTAACTTCCTATTGCATGTGCACCTATTTGTGTGCATTATTGTTCCAGTAATGTGCTGAGGAGCACAGGGACTTTGCAATTATGGAAGCTTAAGTAGGTCACACTAATTGGGACAGATCAATATGACTTTTTATAGACTAGAGCTGTGGTTGGTATTTGGCATAGTCAACTTCTGATTGATCTCTATGGTAGGGACAAATTAATAATAATAATAATATATATAGGGTTGTGATCTTGTAAGTAACATTTGCATGAATTCTGGATGCTACCACCACTGCTTTCATGATATTATAGCGCTGTATGAAATGCTTTTTCCTACCAATGAACTACAGGCTGTGACTGGCAATTCACACTGGACAGAAGAGTAGCTGAGTAACATTTAGTGAGAAATGGGCTTGAGAGGTAGGTCACCTTTGCTCCTTCCAGCACAGCTGGGTCATCACGCCAGGAACTGCAGCTATTGAATTACCCAGAAGAAATAGAATGGGTGGGGAGACTCCTTTTTGGAGTGAAATGCAAACCCACTGGCAAGGAAGCAAAAGGAGCATCTTTGAAGGGAGAAGTTAAAGCAGATTCCAACAATCCTCCATTAAGTAATTAGGGGGCACGGGGGATGGATCCGTCTGAGATGCTCAGTTACCCCTTTTCTTCCTTCTGCTGGGCACTCCCTAAACCGGATCACCTGGGGAAGCTCTTTTAAGGAGCTCCAGATGGGCTGTGTGTGTGTGTGTAAAACGCTGCCTCCAGCTGTGGCCAATCACTCCTAGCCAGCCAATCTGCCTTTCTGCTGGAGCCCGTGGCAGCCACACTGCCCATTCGTCACGCTTCTCCGATTGCAGCGCTCTGGATAGCTTCTCCGGGCCTTGTCTGGCTCTTCCTCTCTTGTTTTATCATCCACCCCCTCCATGAGCTAATGTAGTAACATCTCTTCATTGGCTATAAATTCAGGGAAGAGCCATAGATAAAATATGGCTCTGCACAGGAAGATGGGGAAACATCTGGTTTTTAGCCCTTAGATTCAGTCTTCACTTGTCTCCTATGACAATGTCACTGTTTGTGCACGTGTGAAAAAGAGAGCTGATACATCTGAGCCAGCCCAACTGGATAATTTGGAAGAAACAAATGGCGGGTGGGGGAGCAGAGTAAAATGTTTTCATTCGGATATGCAAAGAATCACGTTGAGTCCGAAACTTTTCCTAACAAGGGAACTGTACAAGCTGCCTCCATAGCTAGTTTGAGCGGCTGGGTGGTCCAGGCCTCTTCCTTCTCCTTGAAGGGCTGCTGGATCTCTGAACATTCAGTGAGGAAACAGCTGATTAGATGCCTCAAAAGCAGCAATGACGCGAGAGCCCTGGGAGAATTCTAGAAGAACATCAATAGTTTATTTAATGGTGGACTCTTCAGGCAGTGTTCCACTGTGTTTCAGTGTGACAATGAGGCACTGGGTTTAAAAAGAATGAGGGTGTATGTGAGAGAGAGCGATTAGCTTAATGAGCAGAGAGTGGCCGAGTAGGTATCCGGAAAACTATTGAGCTTCCACAGTTTTTCTGATCGGAAGGAGGGGAATCCTTGTGGAAGTTCTATGCTTTTTCAGATTCACCTCTTTCTGATTTGAGCCCTAATACCATGAATCCAAATTTGGCTGCATTTTGTGCTATATCTACTTGCCCGATAATTTGGGGAGTGGAAGGAGGAAAAGAGTTTTTCCGCTGGGTGAACTGTTCTTATTGTGTCTAAAGGGCTAAGTAGTACAGATGCTCAGTCTGCATATTCTTTGTTATTCAAAACAAGTGTCAAAGTTCTTTGGCCTTAAATAGCAAAGGCAGAAGCAAGAGACCTTTCTAAGTCTGTTTTAAAACAAAATTCACATGTGGGTTGGAACAAGAACTCACCCTTTCCAGATGTTTGGTAGTTGGTGTGCTTTTTTTTTTTTTTTTTTACTGACACGGAAATCAACAAATTGCCTTCAGTCATTCTTTAGACTCTACCCAGGTCTAGATTCTGTCCAGGCCATATTTTAGCACCTCCTAGAAAGAATACTGCCTCCTCCCTCCATAAGCTATAGGTAATGAAGGAACCCTATCAGCGCTTTCCTGCAGGATCATAACCAGTTGCCAAGGGAAGGCAGCTTCCAATACCAGGCCTTACTCTGTTTTATGTATATGGAGATAAGTGGAAAATAAAAAGTTGGAGAGAAGCAAAAGCAATTGGGGTGATCAATGAAGCACAAAAAGACCCATATCTGATTCACCTTTTATGGCAGTAACATGCCAGACCAGACTGAGTTTCTGCAACTCGCCTTGGAATGTATTGTTGGAATATACTACAAGGAAATGTCTTCCCAAAAAAGGCAGCAAGTTGAAGGTCACCCTTGATTTGGCACCCCTGCAGCCTTGTGCTGCCTTCCCAAAGGCAGGTAGGGAGGTGGACAGCTTTGGGAAGGAGGCATGAGGGCTCTGGCAGAGTCCTGGAGCCCTCCCACTTCCTTCCCAGATCTGGGAAAGCACTAACTAGGTTTTGGAGAAGATGAAGGAGCACTCCAGGACCCTTGCTTATCGGGCTTGGAGACAGTACCCCTTTGGCTAAGGGCCCAGTGCATATGCACTGCTCGCACAGCCCTAAATCCACCCTTGAAGATTCATGCTGCCCAGGACTTGAACAAATCTATATGCTTTCCTCTTGACAGTCATAGAAACTGTAGAGACTTGAGTACACTTGCTCTTGAATCCTAGTAAACAGAATATCAATGTATATTCGGTGGCTTCTATTGTTATAGCTGTCTACCTGTTCCTATCAGAAATTATCAGTTGATGAGAGTTATCTGAATTATCCAAGGAGGCTCAGGTCTTCATAGCAAAGCTCTGCTGGATTAAGAAATCTCTTCCTTTGCCAACTGAAGCACGATCTGCCTTTATCTGTTGTCTCCAGATACTCTGAGATATTCCAAATATTTAAATAGCCCAAGACCATCTGCTGAGTACAGCGGCCCATAAGGCTGTAGCACACGTCAAAATGCTCTTAAGAACCACTGTGCTAATAAGACGGCTGGATAATCTTGATCCCTAAGTATACATGCATGGCCGCTTGCCTCATTTTTTACCTCTGTTGGTGAACTTGCTTGCTCTGCTGGGGGGCAGGGTGGGAGAAAGAAAGGAAAGATTTGGCTGTGTAGGGGTTAGATTAAATATTGTGGCCTTCAGTGTTCTAACACCTTACCTAACAAAGATCGAGTTGTGTGATGAACCCCCCCTCCAACCTAACTGCAACCTGGCTTGCATTCAAGGATTGCTGAGCAAAGGCTGCAGCTGACATCATGAGCACATTTTACTTCCTTTTAAGAGCTTCTTTCTCCAATTGTCAGCCATTGTAGATGGAATTGCTTGATGATTTAATTGCATGATCACATCTAGGAGTGTTTGGTCTTGGTGTCCAACAGTTCATTTATGTTTGTCCCAACTCTGAATTCCCAGCCCTAGAAGTATTGCAGAGAAAAGAGTCTCCATTTGATGGAATGCCATGGACACAAACTTTAGAAAACGAGCCTCCTGAGCCATCTTGAAGGTGTCTGGCACCAGGACAAGTCATTAGTCAATCCTGAAATAATCATCAAGCAGAGGAACAGCTTATTTTATATACTGTTTCTTAGAGTTAAACACTTCCCCATATTCCAGCACTGATTGGAGCCTTGAATTCTTTCCAAGTGTTCAACCTGTAAAGATATTTGAGAACCCCGGGACCTAGTAGTAGCTTTCCAAAAAATGATAGATTTCACTTGAATTTTCACAAATGGAAAACCACAACTCCCCCATAGCTGCAAAGAAGCAGCTGTCACACCAGGTACACTGTATGAGAAAACACTTTTTGAAAGCTTCAGGGATTTCCTATTATCTGGAAGTCTGTAGTGCTCTTAAAATTTGTGAAGAAAATGTTCTCCCCCCTCCTTTTACAGGCACACTTGCCTGGGATAATCAGCTGCACCTGTTTGGAAGCTGCTCTTCATGTTTCCCCCCTCATTTACAAGTTGCACGTGTTTTTGTTAATTTTTCCCAGTAACTCGTAAGTGTCAACAAGCTTACATTGCAATTCTGGAGCAAGCTGGACATTGTTTTGCTCATGCCATCGTGTTGTGAAACATTGTGAAAGTGTGGGATAAGGCTGAAGTCGTCTGCAGAGAATACAGATTTCTGGGAGGTTTTCTCCCAGCCCTACCCAAGTCCAGGGTCCAGGAGGCAATGGGGTTAAATTCTATTGCAGTGGAGTTAACTGCTCTGCATTTAAAATGATGGTAATAGGATAATCTTCATCTGCTTTTATTGGCCAATTCACTGCCAAAAAAAAATGTGAGAGTTGCTCTCTACTGGAAAATGGTTCCTATTTATAGGAGAAGAAGCTTGTGATGTCCTAGGCTCAGTATGTTCCATTCTCCCAGATCCTGTTTCTGATCTGGGTTTAATAGTGTGTGACATGGCCAGATAGGAACCGTATGGTGCAAGGCCCTGGCTTGGCCTGGGGCCTGTGTGTTTAATTCACCCCCTACTGCCTAGTGTGGGAGCAAGGGGAGTTTGGCTGTGCATCTTCTCAAATGTTTCTGTCATATCACCTCTCCTTTTCCAAGGCAGGCTTGACAGTGGGCCTTTTGCACATGTTGGGAAGTTTCTACCCCCTTCCTGTTGGTATAGGCCCCCACAGTCCTGGAAACACAGCTTCTAGGGAGTTTCTCCGATCCCATCTGTGGTTGGACTAAAAGATAATCTGTAAACTCAAACCTGTACCAAAGGTTCTCCAAGTTGACCTTGTATCCGGAACTGTTGCCATCCATGTAAGGAGTTTGCCTATTCTGCTGTGTCTTTGGCCTCAGGCAGTTCCCCAGCCTACATTCTTTTCCCTTCTCCTTGGCCTCTCAGATTTTTTTTCTTTTAATTTTATGGCTGTTGCCTATCTGGGGACCACACAGCCCGCATTGTCCAGCTTTGGTACACAGCCAAATAGTTGACTGGCAGCAAGTTCGCTACACTACATCTGGTGGTTTCCCAGCAATGGAATCTTCTCCCAGGGCTGCTTCATATATTACTTTTATCAACACAGATGCTAATCCCAGTCAAGGGCAGGTTTCAGGCAGCATGAATGCTTTGCCCACTAGCTGGCCCTTCCTAGTCTCAGAAAGGAAATGTACATTTCATTTCCCTTCTCAGTTTGCCCAAGCACACACTGTTCTTAGAAAAGGAGCAGGGCCTCTCACAGGCCCCTGGATGCAAGGCTGCAGAAAAGACAGTCCTTTGGGTGAACAGGGCCAGCCCTACCTTTAAGCAGAGTGAGGCAACTGCCTTGGGTGGCAGATGCTCAGGGGCAGCAGTAGCAGCTCCTGGTTGTTCCAAGCCCCAGCCATTCCCCTCTGTGGTTACATGGCCTCTCCTGCCTCCCCAAATCTGTTCTAGTACCTCAGGTGTGGTGGAGCATGCTATCCCATCACCAGGGTTGAAGTAAGATCCAACTGCCAGTCTAGTCATACTCTGTACATGAAATTGGGAGGGGGTCCAATCTTGTAATTTACCTCAGGCCACATAATATCTTGGGCCAGTCCTGACCGTGGGCTCACTATGGCTCTAAAAGCCTCAGCACAGTTTCACAATTTTTTTGAGGGGAGGCACTTACAAGAAAGCTAGCGATGATAACCACACAGTGGCTTTGTCCAGAAATGTGAGATCCATCAGTAGTGAGGGCTGTGGGGTTCGTAATTTCTCTGTCTGTTAAGACTCTTCTCCACCCCTGCTTCATTTCCAAAGCCTAGCGGTTGGAGTTATAGTCAAATGCACAAGAGAACTGGCAAGGTGTATGTTGTGCCACTAAGTCCAAGTCCTGACCTAAGGCAAGGGGCCCTCAAACCAAAGCACCCCAAATACAGCCTGTGCTTTCCCCAAAAACATATATGCAGGGCCAGCAATTCTACAACTTGTCATCTGACAAATTGTTCTCATGAATTGTAAGTTTTCCAGAGGCTTATTCTCTATCTTTTATTGTTCAAACCTACAAAGCTCAGTCATTTTTTATGAGGACATAGAAACGTTTGGAATAAATGGAGAGATTCTGAGTTGTCCCTAGTCTCCCTTTGATGAAATCCCAGTGTATGAAATGCTGCCCCCCCCACTTCAGTTTGGAGAGCAGTATATTTCCCTATGCTATGAATACATGAATTGAACTGCCTCTATAAACATGAGCATCAATGTACTCTCAGCAAGAAAACCCCAGCACTTCATACATTACAACATATATACATGGTTTGCTACATGGAGATGAATCTCTGAGTAGGAAATTGTAACATATGAAGCAGCCTTCAGCATATGGCAAAAATGGCACAACTCCAAAGATATCCATTTCTGCTTCCATATTCCTTCCTCCAGAATAACCCTCTCTCCTTGTAGACTTAACCATTTACTTTCCATGTAAATTATGGAAACAGTTTGAGGAGATTGGTGTTGAGCAGGAGAAAGGATGTTGAGCAGGAGAAATTTTGCCTGTTCAAGTGTTTCTTTCTTTTCCCCACATCTTTCCTGCTAAGGCAAAGCTTGCTTTCCCTGCTTAGCTGAACTCTATCCCACTGAAGAGTATTGCCCCATTGCTAGAGTCAGCTCTACTCTGCAGGAAGTCCAGGGCACTCTTCTTGCCCCTGCTATTTGCTCAGATATGCAACTCTAATGCCCTTATCACCTATCTGAAAAGGATTAACTTCTTTCTTTGCACATTGAAAGCACATTTATGTCTGTTCTTAGTGCAGGTCTCTATGAAACTCTCATGAAATTCAAGGTCAAAGAAAAGCACCTGCACTTTGCACTGCAACCTCTGCTCTCTTTGTTTACGGTAATTATTCTATGTCTGTCCCAGGATTGATGCCACTGCCCTGGGCAGATCATGAATGCCTTTATCTTTCCATGTTTTTCATCTAGCTCTCCTTACTGCATTAATGTTTTATAAATTCTTCTGCATTCCAAATGTCTCACATGCTCATGCGTCCCTATTCTGATCTCTCTCTCTCTCTCACTCTCTCTCTCTCAATATAGACAGCAGCAGCACTAAGACCGTAGAATTTGAAGAAAGCATGATCTAGGATCTTAGACATTTTCCAAACATTACACTTCATGGAAATATTTTTTTTCTGTGAGAAGCAGAAATGAAACAGCTGTCTCCTGCTCCTGCTGGGCTTGTTCCTGTGCAGGCTCCCTCTGAATTTATGCTGCAATCCTGTTGGGCAAGAGACCAGTGGCCACCTTCATGGTTGTAAGACTATGTGCCAAGCCCTGGTGTTTACATGCTTAAGTGAGATCTGGGTGGGCTTGATCAATACAGCCATTGAGCTAAAGAGGCAGCCACCACATTCAGACCCTTCATTCCAAAGCTCACAACTGACAGATCTCAGACTAAAATGCATTCTCAGTGTCATTTGTAAAACCAACAAATCTCAAACCCAGAAGCCTTAAGTCTGATTGTGGGGAGAAGTCTCTTCTTTTGATTTGGAAAATGCCTCCATGTTAACACCAGCTCTAACTTTGAAGCATTCTTGCTTCTGCTTTATTGTACGCCAAAGGCCTTGGCCCTTTCTGCATTGCTTCTCTGTAAGCCTTATAGGCTAGTGAGTACAAGATGAGATACGTACTTAGGCAACAGCTAAAATTAATGAACAGGTCTATTTATATGAGTGTCCATCAGAACCCTCTGTTTCCATTCTCTTACAAGTTCATTTCTAAACATGCCCAGTAAATGTCATCCTGTAACTGTCCTCCTGCAACTGCTAACCTTTCATGAGTATTTTGTTTTCACATAGGTGTGATATTTTATCACCCCAGTTATGGAAAATTGTGATTCCTTTTTTCTCCAGTGCAGTGTCTCGGGGCCCCTAGTGTTGGTACTCCTGCTTCTATGATATTTTTTTCATGGTTTGGCCATTATTCTCAATGCCATAGTTCTTCATTAACCACCCAACATAAAGCTGGGACCAAATTAATCTGTAACTTTTTAATGAGGCATCCAAAAACTATATTTCTGAAGAAAGAAGACTGAACGCAATCTTACCAGCACATCTGGAAGCTTTGATCCTAGCTACTGCATAAAGCTGGTTGCATCATAGATCTGAAAGCTTTGCTGCCCGTGCAGATACTTTCTGTAGTGACACAGTGTGATGATAACCGACATGACATACTATGTCATCAGAAACTGAGGAGCCAAAGAAACCCACCAGATTCTAATAAGTTTCTTTCCGGAACTATGGCATTTGGAATTTCAAATGGATTCAGGAAGGATGGGTGAGAGAGCATGGAGGGCAAAATTTCAGAAGATACCTGGATAGAAAACCAGTGACTCCCATAATGTTTCCAGAGAAAACTGGGGGGATTCTATCGACTTCAAGACTGTCTCTTTTGGCATTGCCCCCAAATATACAAACTTATCTTTACGTCAATAGGGACTAGAAAATTTCATTTAAAAAGCAATCAAAAGAAAGTGATTTCCAACACCAAATTCTGCATTCCTGTGGCACTGTAATTTGTTAATGAGTTCATGCTGAGCTAGTTGTGTGACTGCCAACTGCTGTTTCCTGTTCACATTTTGACCTGAGCAAACATGCCTACATGCTAAATTGAGCCAAATGGAATTTTGGTGCTTTGTCACAACCATAATTTTGCAGGTGGGTTTCACTGCAAAAAAAAAGGGGGGGGCAATCTGACTTGAAGTCAGCTTAGCACATGTTGGGTAGCCACATTCATCTGGCAGATATGTGCACCTATAGCATTCCCACTTCATTTCCCCAAATCTTATGGAAAATAGGTTTATCTGTATAAACGTATTAGAACTTGTACCATGGGGAATAACAAAGTAGGACATAAGACGAGATTATGTCCAGGGTCAAATGAAATCTACAACTATGCTAACTTTAGCTCCCATAGTTAGTAACTACAGCCCACTTTAAAGAGGTGCCTTGTGAATCATTTGCATTCTTAGGGCAGATGTGGCTGGTAAGTTGCATGTTAAATTTAACACCAGCTTAGCAGTAATCAACTGGGCAGTTCACAATTAATGTAGCACCCTTGCAGTTCCTAGCAGGGCTTTTTTTCAGGTGGGTGCCCTTGCCATTCTAAGAGAACAAGGGAGAAGTTCATAGTGAGCTCCAGCACCACTTCTTCTAGAAAAATAGCACTAGTTCCCAGTATCTTCCTTCTCAACAGACAGTTGTATAATGTTGTGTACAAAACATTAGGCTACCATAATAGCAAAAAAATGTTATGCATAAATATCTGTCTGTTTGAAATCTTACTCTTGGTTAAAAAAAACCATTTCAGACATCCAATTAATATCAAGAGCATGCATTTTGTTTTGGCTGTTTTTGCATAAAGAAAGAGGCATGTGCAAAATTGGACTGGGAGCAAAATTGCAGTATCTGTCTTTCCTGAAGGGTCTTGTTTGTCTTGGAGTCTACACAAAGTTGGAGTATGCTCTGTCATGGTGCCAAACAATTTGGCAAAGACTATGAACAGAGTTTCATTCAGTATGGATTCTTCCAATGTCCGGTGTTGTATGTCCTATCCCTGCGTGCTCTCACAGACACGCACACACACATGTTGCATTCCTGATATATGCACCACTTATCTCTTGGACTTATGATAGTTTTGTGGCTTGTATAATTATATAGGGCCATGTGTATGTGGTTGGCTCACCTACTCCAAAGGCCCCGTGGTAACAATTAATAACGGAAGGGCGAACACGGTAAAACATAAATCTTCTCTTAACTACTAAGAACATTTAACCTTTTATTGAAAAAGAAGAAAAAACCCCAGAAAGCCAAACCTTGGCCTGTCATTTCCCTAAGTGTGTGGCTAGGGAAGGATAATAATTCCCAATTCAATAGTTAGCAGTGATTTATTTAGGCCTAAAAAGAATACAAGAGCTGCTACACTGTGTTTAGGCTATATTTCCACACATCTCGATGGAGGGGGGGGGGTAGAGAAATAAAAGAAAAGAAAAGAAGAGGAGCTTGTACGTTAAAAGCCAGAACTAGCTGGGAGTCCATATATTTACAGATCTTGTATCTCTGTGCAGACCAGCTTACTGAATTTCATTTTCCTCCTTTCCTTCCTCCTTGTCTTTCTGGAAAAAAGATTGTGGCTCTGAGCACTGTAGTGTGGAGTGTTTCTTCTTCCTGTAAGGAAATTCTGCAGGCTGTACCGCACAGTGTCAGCAATGGAAGAAGGGGAAGCCATTGGCCAAACAGTGCAGGAGATCCATGGTCAAATGTCTGATCTTCTTTTCCCCTTAAAAGCAACATCATAGATCTGAATCTGACTACTACCCCACTCCAGTGTAATAAGAAGTACTGGAGAAAAATGCAGCAATTAGCAGATGTGTGTATAGATGTGAGGTTTATGTCAGATAAGAAATAGCACAGGTACTGGGACACCAAATTTGGCAGCCTGGAATCTTACTCTTTTTTGGATAAAGAGGGGCAGCTAGATCATCAGATCAATGGCACCAAATGCAGAGGTGCTGGAACTGACCTAGACCAGGCCCGAGACAGAGCCCAAGTCTGTTGGATTGGGGCATTTGAGCCAGGAAATCCATGACTTGGGCTCTTTGGATTCTGTCCTCTTAAAGCTTGTACCCTCTGGCAAATTAACACATACACCAAGGACTCACAATGCCGGGTTATCCCCTCAGCATAGACTACAATACTGGAAGGAATTGTCAGAGAGAAGGAGGAGGGCTAGGCTCCAAGCCAGATGTTTTAAAACATTCCAGTCCTCAAGCAAGGCGCTGAGCCTGGGAAGGGTGACCTGGCTGTGGAGTCACAAAAAGCTTCAGTACAGTCCTTCCCCCCAAAGAATCCTGGGAACTGTAGCTTTCCTCTCACAGAGCTACCATTTTCAGCATCCTTAACAAATGACAGTCCCCAGGATTCTTTGCTTTAAAGTTTTTGCTTTAGAGTCATGTGCTTTAAATTTGTGCCGAATATGCTTTAAACGTAGAGTGTAGATCTTGGTCACTTGGAGCTTTCCATGGTGCTGCAGCCACTGACCCACCTTGCTGCCTTGCCCCATTGTGTCCTGTAGGCCTCTTGTCCAGCTCTGGACAGCACAGTAGGGGGTTAGGGCTGAATGTGTTATCTGCCACAATCACTGCTCTGATCTAATTTGGACCCTCTGCCAGAGCCAGCTTTCAAGTGGAAACCAGTATGTCATGAGATCCAGTTATGGATCTTCAATATAACATACAGATTGGCTTTTCTTGAGCAGGAAACTCTTTCTTTCTCTAGTTTTCTCCATCTCTACCTATAACTGGTCAGCCATCCTCCAGGAGCAGGAAAAAGCTTTCACGCCAATGGCCATAGGTATATATACCATACCTTGTTTTCCTCCAGCAGTTGCTGTAAGTTGTCAGTCTTGTCTATACCAGTGTTTCTCAACCTTGTGCCTCCAGCTGTTTTTGGACCACAATTCCCATCAGCCCTTGCCACTGGTCTTGCTAGTCAGGGATGATGGGAGTTGTAGTTCAAAAACAGCTGGAGGCACAAGGTTGGGAAACACTGGTCTAGACTGCCACTGCCTTAGGCTATTTGTCAGGAAATTCCCACTTGTGCTGTGTGTATGTATGTATGTATGTATGTATGAGAAGGGGTAATGCATTTAGCACATAGGGCCACCACAGAGACCAGACTTCTGATGGTCACATAAGTAAGGTTCGTTGCAGGACATGGGAATTCTGTATCAGGAATGAGGAACCTCTGGCCTTCCAGATGTTGCTAGACTGCAACTCCCACCATCCCACGCCACTGATTGAGCTGGCTGGGGCCGATGGGAATTGGATTACAACAACATCTCAGAGGGCCACAGGTTCCCTACCACTTTTTCTACATGTGTGATGGGGAGCAATGTATTAATTTTCCTTTCCAGCTTCCTTAAGAAAAGACAAATTAGGAAAGGGAGAGCTGGCTCTGCATTATGCTCAAAATGTGAAAAGTTACATAGGATACATAGGAGCAAGCATCTTCACCACACTGCCTGACAGCAGCTCTCCAGGGTTTCAGGCAGGGGTCTCTCCCAGCTGTACTTGGAGATGGCAGGGATTGAACCTGGGACCTTCTGAATGGAAGGCAGATGCTCTAACACAAAGCCTTCCCTCACATTGCCACATCAAGTATGTTGGCTGTTGACAATTCTGCAGGTGGAGATAGGCAGAGAAAGCAAGATGTAATCATGCACAAACACACAAGGAACAAGGGATGGCTCTTCTTCCATTGTTCCTCTCGTAGCATCTAAATTTCTCTAGGAGTTGGGGGTAGGGAAATTAACAGCTGTGCGAAGATATAAAAGGGGAGAAAAAGGGCGGGAGGGAGAATGGCTGCCAGTGGCTCTTGTGTTAATCTACAATCTGCTCCCCACTCCTTCTGGGGAGCTTTCAGAACTCTCAACATACTCTTTGTGGTGAGTGTAATGTGTAGCCAGTCTCTGAGCTCAGTTCTGTGTATTGGACTGAAGGCTTTTCTTTCAGCCGTTCTAGAATTCTAAAACTCCCAATAGGTGAAACAGTCTCCTTTCTGTGAATTACTTGAATGGCCCCCACTGCTGGTGGAGACACATCTTGAAGTAATATGCATCTCTTGATGACACCTCCTCAGCACTTAGTAAATCTGACCTCCCCTTTTATCTGTCATTACACCGGAGCACATGGCTCAGCAAGCGGTTAACACATTGCCTCCAAACTTTACATTTCTGAGAGAGGAACATGTGCTCCTTGAAAGTGACTGGTGGTATTAAGTGTTTAAACCCATTTCCTGTTACCTTAAGGTCAGGAGGTCAGACAACAGGAAGTCTTCTTCTACTTCCATCCTGCCAGGCTGCCATTCCACTGCCTTGCAGAAGTCTCTGTGCTACTGGCACTATCTTGTTTGGAAGTAAGCCTTCATTCATCTTTGAATATTACAATCACTGCATTAGAATGTGTTTTGGAAAGAAGTTCTCAGATTTCCTTCTACTTAATAGAACAGACATTTCCATTATGCATTTAAGTATCCAAATGTTTTAATACATATTAGCCAAAAGAATAGATTTTCTGCATGTTTAGAGAAACAGTTTTATTAATTTCTGGATTCAGAGAACAGCTTTCAGAGGACATGCTGAAGCTGGAAATTTAACGATGAAACGAATTTCCTACTATAGATTTTACTTAGAATCCTAGTGGAATTATTTGTCGACCATTTTCCCTGACCATTTTTAGCTTCTCCAGGTCCTCATTTAAACCAGACTAGTAATTTGGTCCTTAATTTGGCACCTGTAGCTCATTGAAAGTTGTGGGCTGCATTTGGAAGCTTTATTGCTGGGTAACACAATATGCTTTTAGGATCTAAATAGCACCATTAACAGAAAATTGGCTTCTGCTCAGAGTAAAAGTATTTATTAGATTTATTTGCTTAATGTTTATTGGAAAAACGGTTGCCCAACAGCCACAGGGAATGCATTTCCTCTGAGGTCCCAAGACAGGGTTTGGAAATTCTTCCTTACTATTTCCAGGAAGAGTTGAAGGGGTTGGTTAAGAGTAGTTCTCTTTAGGTTATGAGTGGACATAGCCCAAGGAGATAGCTGTGGGGAGTATGAGTATATTTTGTGGAGGATTCTGCCTCTCTGGACCTCTTGAGACATTTGTGGTGTATATGTGTACCTGCTGTTGACCCAGATCATCCCATTCTTATGCATCCTCAGTGATGCTTAGTAAAAGAGAGCTGACAACTAGTGTTCCAGCTGAGATGGTTTCTTCTTCGCCTAAGTGCCGCCCCAAAGCTACTCAGGAACTGTCTTGCTCTGTAGTTTTCAAAAAGATTCCCCCGCCCCCTCATAGCTTGTCTTGACTGTTTTCTTATATTGCTTTCATGCTTATTGTTTTAATATTTCCATGTAATCTTTTTAAATATTTGTCTAGCAAGTGGTATGTAATTAACAGGCGTACATTAAAATTAAATAAAAATTGTACCAGTCCTTGCTACAATTTATTGGCTAAGCTCTAGCTTGCAGGGGTTAGGAAGGCACTGAATGGGATGACATTCCAGCAACCCAGTTTATTGGGTTATGGTCTGAGCAATCCCACTTTTACTCTGAGCAGTAGCCAATTTGCAGCTAATGGTGGTATTCAGATCCTAAAAGCATATTGTGTTACAGAGCAATAAAGGCAGCCTACTACTGTCAGAGAGCTAGAGGTGCCAGAACTGATGCAGCCACACCTTCACATTTATGAAGACTATAGCGCTGGTCTTCACCCCTACATATGTCCATTGTCCCCTGTCATATTGTGCAATCACCTTATGTAGCCAAAATAGCACCATCAGTGCAGAAGAGGCAGGCATCAGCAGGTTTGCGGAACTCTAAGGTTTGCAGAAAAGTGTGTGTGTGTGTGTGTGTGTGTGTGCGTGTGTGCGTGCACACCCACCCACCCACATCCACACCCTTCTGAAAGAACTCTTAAGGGGAAGGACCCCAAAACAGTCCAATGAGAACTGAGCATACTAAGTAGGTACAGAATATTGTTGTTCAGGGGAGGAATGGAATCGAATGGAGTGGCTGGAACTTTGAGCAGTCCACACTTCAAGAGCTTCTTGCAGGTTCCAATATTTTGTCTTGGCAAAGTGAGAGTGCTTTCCAGTTAATTATTTTAGTGATTTTTTGTGATTAGCAGTTGCATTAGAGTGTCACAGGCCTCTACAGGATTTTGTTTGTGCTGTGATTACGTGAAGTAACACAAAGCTCCCAGCCTCCATGCCTACACTCTTTTTGCAAATCTTGGATATTAAAAGAAATATTTGGAGTGAATACACATGAGAGTGTAGAGCAGCTGCAAAGCTGTTCCTTTGTTCTTCCCTAACATTTGCTTATCACTTTATGAACCTTCCTTCCTAATTTCATTTAATTTATTCTAAAAAAATATATTTAAGGGCTGTGATCTGAATCTTTCCTGCACTGAATGGAGGCAGGTTTATTTTTTAAAAAGGAGATAAAATGCAGGATGTCTATTTGTTACATTTATATACCGTGTGTCTGCCAAGACACCCAAAGTGGTTTACAATTTAAAATATATTTAGATCCAAGAAGATCAATA
Organism: Podarcis raffonei; assembly: GCF_027172205.1. Taxonomy (NCBI): domain Eukaryota; kingdom Metazoa; phylum Chordata; class Lepidosauria; order Squamata; family Lacertidae; genus Podarcis; species Podarcis raffonei. Next base: position 60,274,531 of record NC_070606.1, on the reverse strand, counting down.
CATAGTGGGAAATGAATGGGACCTCAGCTCCAGATATATCTCTTCCACTGCACACTTAGGACTGGTTTGATACTTAATAAGCAGTGAATTCAGGAGGACCACCCTTGATTTGACCAAAACTTTTAAGCAAATTTCTCGAGTCCAAAATACAGCAAAAGTTGCCTTTGTCACCAGTATGATTCTGCATGACTTTACTGCAATTCCTTCTATGCTAGATGACTGTACATTCATAGAATTGTGCATGGAACCTCAAGAGAGATTGCTATATTTAGCCATTTATGGGAGTACTGTATACATGACACACACACAATTCTGGGAAAGATGGCTTTCTGCCCAGGTGGCCAAATGTGATTGGGAAAGGCTCAAGTTCCCTACAAATGACAGTGGGTTGGAAAGAAGACAAAGAAAGACGCTCTATCTTTTATTGAGCTGGCAAAGTACTAGGGATGCTTTATCAAAGACTTAAGTGCTGCGATATCCCCTATCACTAATGCATGAAAAAAGGATTCGCATGACAGGTTCTTTGGGGCTGAAAAGTGCCAGATGGGATTTGGAGCCATTAAGCAAATACTGTCCCAAGTTCAAGTGCTTGCAAACTCTGATTTTGATAAACCTCTTGTGGCGAGGACATATAATTCAGATGCAAGCTTCGAACCTATTCTTCTGCCTCAAGTGGTAGTTGGCTACAGACATCCTTATCTAAGCAATAACCAGCTGTCTTGAGAGTGTAGCCTTGCCTTGCAATGATACAAGAACGTACGTTTGGGCTGTTAAAGACCATGGAACTTTACTTGCCCAGTAAGAATCTGAGAGTTTGTTTGGACTGTTTCTCTGTTTGTTGTGACTAATCTTTCCGGAAAATGTGTGAATTTGCCCACCAGTAGAGATGGGATAAAAATTCGCTTTTAAAGGTGAACCTACCTAGCAGATTTGCACTTTCTGAAAAAAATACATGAACCAAAACAGCCATCCTTTGACATGTGCACTTCTCCAAATTTTGCAATGCAGTCAAATAATGTGTACAGAAATGCGTAAACTGGAGGGAAAGTGTGCATAAAGATAGATATATTTGTGAAAATAACATACAGCAGTGTATTGCATGGGAGTAGGCAGGATTTTTGTTGGGGGTTAGGCCTTTTGTTGGGGGGGGCAGAACCTCAGCTAAGTATTTATATTGATTTTTGTTAATTTAGGAGAACAGCTGCCCCTCCCTGCCCCCCCATGGCTATGCCCATGGTGTATTATATTAGGGAAACTGCTCTGCAAAAAGGTGTATATTAGGGGAAACTGCATTCAAATATGTGTATATTAGGAGAAAAACATACTGAAATGCTGATGAATTTTCATGAGAACTTTAAAAAAAAACCAAAAAACCCAAGCAAAGTGATGTGGAACTGTGCAGGCCTAAATTTAAGATTGGAAAAATGAGAAAATTAAGAGAAAATCCTGCAGTGAAGGCGAGGATTCAATTCCCCTCACTTGAAATACTTTTTCTTTTTTTATATATAAAAACAGAATCTCTCATCCACATCTCCTGGTTTATAAATGAACAAGTGTCGTGGCCCACCACAGCCAAGGAAGGCACACTTCTGATAGTTAACTCTTTATTGACAGGAGGAACACTTGCAGCAGCTTCCAGAGTGCTCCAGATACACATGCACACATTTTTCTGAGCCTCTAGGCAGCTATCCTATCCACAGGTCTAGGCTGTGTGGAGCAGTTGCAGCAACAGGGAGACCCTGAACCCCTGCTGGCTTATATACCTTCCCATGATGGGGTGTGCACCTGTAATCCGAGACTTCTCCTGCATGTTGTTTAATTATTGTTTGGAAATTTTATGGTAGTCAACACCATACATGATTGGGGATGTGTTTAATAATGTTATTATTCATTTTTATTTGCTGCCCTTTATATCCCTGTAGCTCAGGTCTGGTAGCAGTTTTCTAGCAAGGCTTAAATATAAAATAGTTGCATAGATATAGCAACACTTTCAGTTGTAATGATTTGAAGACACCAGGATGGTGCAGGTGGTCACTAATAGGCCTCTACTGCTCATAAATAATTGTCATCATCTTTCCATCATGTATAGAAGTGGAAGATTCAAGTATTAGAGCAAGAATCACGTGTCTTGTCTTGACACTTTTTCACATATGCACACTATGACTTTAAAAAGTCATTGAAAAGAGCCAAGAAATATAGGACAGCAATCTGATAATGGAATGGTGAGCAGGATCTACCTTCTTTTAGAGAGGATGGTGGTAGCTCTGGCCTATAAATAAGCTTGTCCTCTGTTTTGCACCATTGTTTAGGTGAAATGGAAGCAGATTTTAATGCATTTTTTGTCACCATACATATGTGGGTCACAGATTTGGCAGGCTTCTCTAGAACTGAGTGTATACAAGAGAGAGGGCATGCCCATGTTTCCTGAGATGAGAAAGAAGCTCAGGAATCTCTTTTAAAATATATTTAGCCATGTTAAGTCTTGTAAGAGACACTCCTTTCACCCATCACATCTTCTTGCTACTAGTATGCAGTCCATCTGCCCTGAACATGCTGCATGCTTGTTTAGTTCATTGACCTGTTGGTAGGCTTTCTGGCTCTGGTGACGGCATGCTGGGCACTGTGCCAAGAGGTAGGCAGCTTCATTTTGCACGTGAAGTTACCTGCCTTACACAAGGTCATTTGTGCTAGAGCAAATGTGACTAACTAGTCTGTTTGGCCATGTGGCACCTGAAAACAAAGGGACCAAAACAATGTGCCTGTCTGTGCTGCCTGCAACCATTAGATTTTTTTTCTGCAGACCCTTTAATTCCTGACCCTAAGCTGTCTGCGCTTAATGCGATTTCTAACTATTAGTTCTCGAAAATGCAGCTTTCCCACACTGTTCCTTATAGCAGAAAGGAAGAAATTGCATTCCCAGAAGGAGGAATGTAACTGATAGACCTTTGCAAGAGAGCTATCCATTTACCATCTGAGCGGATTCAACAAGGCAACTCTCAAATCCAAATATGATGCCAAGGCCTAGGAGAAGAATCTCATGTTCCTCACACTCACAGACTGTTCTGGCACTTCTAGTCTGTGCAGTATTGCTTCTCTTGCTGTGTTCTTTTAAGTGCAGCATAAAAACACACCAATTTTTCTCATATGCACATGGGATGGAGGAGAGAAGAGGGTCTCCTCTTGAGCTTTTCTCAGATCTTTCCCCTCTGTAACTGTTTACAGGTCCATGCACAAGATTGTCTGTTTTAATGTTTTAACATTCTAGTTTTAAGGGCTCTCTGTGTCCAATTATACAGTAGCATATCTCTGGAATATTAACACATTAAAAGCAATATACTTCCAGCAAGGAAATCTGATCTTAATTGGCCCCGGAATATTGTATTTTCCAAACTGAACTGTGAACCGTTCAGTGTGGAGTTTCCCCCCCTCAAGACTAAGGAAAACATTAGATTCTCTGTGAATAAACTGCTCAGAGGAACAAGGATTTGACTCTTGGCATTTACCTGTCAATCTTCCATTTTCCAGCCTTTTACCCAGAAATGAGCACAGGAACTAATTGACTCCTGTCCCTTTCTGTCTCCTTTTTCCCTCCTATTTAACATGGTGACTCAAGTTAAAGCAAAGATAAAATTCCTGGGGAAGCTGGCATTAATCAAAGCTTGGGTTAAATTAAATTAAAGGCTTTTTATTGAACTCAGCAGTATTAGTTATTAAAACCAGAAGGCCCTTCCCAGCCAATGTAAAAAAAGCAAACAATGACTCACACTGTGGCACAGAGTTTATTGGGGAATTAAAAGGCTCGTTTTCTCTTATTCTGCTGAACGAGACTTCAGACAGTTCCATGTAAACAACAGCAGAGATGGAAAACCTGGCAGCCAATTTCCCTCCGGCACCCTTTCACCATTCCTGGGCAGTGGGATTGGCACTGGTGGAGAGGGCAAGGTGGCGGAGATAAGCTAGTTTTGGTTTTGGTAGTCTTCTTTCTCTGCCTGAAGTTATTATTGCTATGGTAGTTCAGGAAACTATTTTGTTGAACAAGCAAAGTTTGAGGAGGGATTGTTTTTCTCTTGTGGTTTCAAAGCCATTAGGACTGCTCTCTCCCTCATGTTTTCCCAGGCTGCCTCTGCAGGTAGGTGAATGAAAAGCATTCGTTTTGTTTCCAGTGAAAGACAGGGTTCTCACCATTTATCATGAACCTTATACATTAGACCAGAGTAAACCCGAGAGAATTAAAGTGTATTGGATAGCCCTGCTGGTGGTCCCAGAAGTTTGGGTAGCTTGACCCCAGGCTACAAACTCAGGGTGTAACTATAGCTAGCAAGAAAGAAAGAAAGAAAATAACCAGCTCATTTCTGATTACAGGCAGAATTTAGAGCTGATCTAACAGGAAAAGGTGGAAACCTGGTTGTACTTGAGTAAAACAATTAATTGTGCTGCCAAAGACCCCTGCAGAACACCAAGCATATGTCTCCTTATGAATGGGGGTACAGTTTTGAGGATCAAATCAGCCACTCATCTGCTACTTCATAGCACTAATTTCCGGCACTGGCAGGTGTATTGCATTTTATTCCCAGGGCAGAACTTTTATGTCAAGAGGCAACCCAGGATTTTCAACTCTGAGTTTGTCTGAGAACACTTTAATTCTGGGTTTGGTGGAGGGCATAAGCAAGAGAGAACATCAGCAGGTGAGAAATGCCTGTGAATTCTACCCTATGGCTCACCCAATACTTTTTAAACTGACTTTTCCTCAACTGGACTCAGACTAGAAGTTTCCAAGCACAATTCAAAGTGCTGTTTTGAGCTAAACGGCTTGGTAGCTGGGGATCTAGAGGACTCCCTTCTCCCATATGAATCTGCTTCAACATTAAGATCCTCCTCAGAGGCCTTCTGTAGGTCTCCCTGCCACTGGAATTAGGGCAGATGATGACTGGAGAAATAAGGCCTTTTCAGTTGTGGTGCCCCATCTCAGAACTTTCTACTGAGAGAGATTTGCCTGGTGCTATCTGATATCTTTTCAACTGAGACATTTTTATTCGGGGGGGTCAATTTCGTCCAGGGGGTCCGGCACACTTCCTCCGCGCAGCTCTGCTCTTCCCCCCTGGAACCTTTGACTCCAGCAGAGTAAACACAGCAGAAGCAGAAGCAGGAACGTTCTGTCGTGTGGTAATAACTCAGGCTTGAAACACAGCAATCTCCTTATCTTTAAAGTCTTTATTGCTGTACAGATCAACACATCGTAAATCTTCCCGGTGAGACGCAACTCATGTTGCTCCTTTCTCCATGGAGCTTAACACGCAGACTGAAAGCACACACAGAAACCACTCCCTTTCCGTGTTCTGTGCCCGCCCTCAGAATGTGAGGCGTCATCACTCAGAACTCTTAACCCTGTCAGTTCTGAGCCCCCTCAACACCCCCTCTCGAATCACATTCTGAGAGGACTTCTGAGTGTTCAACACCTTCCCAATTGCCTTCCGCCCCTTCCTGGCATCGTTGTTAGGCACCTGTTGAACCTCACAAACCTCAGGTTCGCACTGTGCGAAACCAACCCACGCATTTGTGACCTGAAACCTCTCAGGTGGAATTCCCTTTGTAGCCCTTGAAGACCGCCTGGGCACAAACTGGGGTGCTCCTCCTGACCCACTGGGGCCAGCATGTGCGTCTTCCTCATCAGAAGACTCCCCCTCTGACTTGACACGTCTGTGAGCTTTCTCCATTATGCGCACAGGAGATGAGGGCTCACTCTTGGACACTCCCTTAACAACCTGTGGAGACGCCCTACTCTGTTCAGGGACTTGGTCTCCACCAACAGGTTCAGCCTCTGGCTCTTCCTCCGCCTCAGAGTCAGACAGACAATCTGAGTGAACGTCAGAGCGCACTTTGAGCCTTGCCCAACCATCCTGCTCAAAGAACTCAGCCTGTTTACTGACCAGAAGCTTGGTCTGATCACCTTCTGGGTATGCGAATCTCCACCCTTTTGTCGCGGGTTCATACCCACAGAAGATCATTTCCTGGTACTTTGGACCACCTTCTTGCTGCAACCACTTTGGTACAGGCACCATGGCCCTGCAACCAAAAGTGCGAAAGAAATGCACAAGCGGCTTCTGCCGATGAAGCAGGAAATACGGGGTGTCACCTACCACTGCATTGTAGCACCTGTTCATCGAGAAATTGGCCGTTTTTACCGCCTCCCCCCAAAAACTTTGAGGCAAACCAGAGTCATCCAATAGAATCTCGGATGCTCGAACCAGGGCTCTACTCCTCAGCTGTGCCACGCCACTCTCCTGAGGAGAAGTCACCTTGTGACGTATCCCCCTCTGGCGAAAGAAACCCTTTAGAGCAGGCCCAGTGACCTCAGAACCACGGTCAAACTGGAAACCTTGCACCTTGGTGGAGAACCTCTGTTCCACCTCCGCAACCCAATCTTTGATCAGTTGCGCTGCGTCCTCCTTCGTTTTCAGCGTGAAAGCCCATGCGTTCCTAGTAAAATCATCTGTCAGCACCATCAGCCACTTGGCCTTGCCCAGACTTGGCTGTGGCATACCTAAAAGGTCTGCATGCACAAGCTCAAAAGGCTTTGTGGTGACCCTCTCCACTCTGGGATCATTAAACCCCTTGTTTCTGGCTTTCCTGCAAGCCTTGCACTTCAAAGGTTTACCACATTCTTTTACCTTGCAACCTTTGGTGCACTCTGATAACATCTGGACGTCCTCACAGGACCCATGTGACATCCTCTTGTGCCACACGCAAGCACACGACACATGAGTGTGGTCAGTGGCTTTCCCCTCACCCTCGAGAGGTGATTCCAGAACAAAGAGGTTGTTCTGATTTTTTCCAACACTTACGAGCTCCTTCCCATCTCTGGAAATTGTACAAACATCTTTTTCAAAACTCACAGAATATCCCTCCTGTAAAAGAGAAGGTACAGACAGCAAGCAATGCTTTATCTCAGGGAGAACATAAACCTTCAATTCAGCCTGTAAGAAAGAGACAAACATGTTAGAAACATGGGTTACACGCCCCTGTGCCCCTGTAGCAAAACTAACAGTTTTCTCAGTTGAAACAGCTTTGCAGTTCCACATTTGTCCATCAGGTGGCGCTGTTACCAAATGGGCATTCGCAGCTGAGTCAACAACCCAACGTAGGACCCTCCCCCCTCTGGAGTTGTCCTTCTTTGTTGCCTTAGCAACTGACTTCCTGCTCCTCCCGACCTTGGAGCTCTCGCTGCAGGTGGTGTTGCTGTCCAGAACCGCCATCGCCGCAGACAGCTGATAAGCGCTGTCCTCCCCTTCCGGCCGACCCTGGGACTTTCCACGCTGGCCTCTTCTCCCGGGCTGGTTCCCATGGGAAACGACCTTGGGCGCATCCTGCCTTGGCTCTCTCGCTCTCTGTGGGCAGTTGCGACACAAGTGGTCCGGGGAGTTACAAACAAAGCAGCGGCGAACGGAAAAAGCCTGAACAGAGCACTCCGCTGGTCTGGCCCCCCTGCTGCTGGAGGAGCCGCCCGAGCCAGCCTTGCCCTCTCTGATACGCCGTTCTTCTTCATCCCCCAGACGGCCGGTCACATATTCCAGCGTCAGCTGCTGTGGATCCATTGACTCCAGAGTTAGACACAAATTGTCATAACTCTTGTCCAGAGAGCTGAGCAAGATATAAACTTTCAGCTCCTCTGAGAAGTTCACCTGCAGCAATCTCAGCTGGTTGAACACAGCAAGCATCTCAGTTACATGCTTCCTGATGCTGACCCCAGGACGCAGCTTCATCTCAAACAAGCGCCTGGTGGTGTGTATCTTTGCCCCAGCAGTTGTTCTGTGGTGCACTCTCTCCAGCGCACGGTAGGCCTCTACAGCAGTCTCAAGCCCCTCAACCAATGGCAGTTGCGAACCCTCCAGGCTGAGCACTATAGCTCCCAGGGCCTTCTGGTTCCTTCTGCGCGAGGCATGGGCTTCTGCGACTTCCGCTGCCGTTGCTCCGGCTCCTGGCTGGGGCAATGGGGCCTGTAGCACCGCCTCCCACAGACCCTTGGCTTGTAGCCAGGCCTTTAGCTTCCTACTCCACTCTTCCCAGTTCTTGCCGTCCAGCCTCTCAAAAGGGACGGAGTACGATTCATGGCTGTCTGCCATCTCTCCCCCGGGGCCCGGCCTACTCACGATACAGTAGCACCTCCCGGTCCGGCAGATCCTTCCCAGCGAGCTCCCTTCGCTCCAGCTGGCTCCGGCTACTCCTTAGCTGGCCTCCTCATCGGCTGGCCTCCGGCTGCAGCCTCCTCACACGCACGAACGTTGCTTATCTTTATTGCTGGTCCCCCATAACCTATTGGGGGGGCGAGCAATAAAGATAAGCAACGTTCGTGCGTGTGAGGAGGCTCCCTTTCCGTGTTCTGTGCCCGCCCTCAGAATGTGAGGCGTCATCACTCAGAACTCTTAACCCTGTCAGTTCTGAGCCCCCTCAACAATTTTTTGTTTGTCTATACTTTTTGATTTCTCTGTTTTGTCATGATCTCCTATCCCCTCCCTTCATGTGCTGTTTTAGATCATTTTTGTTTTGTTTTAATGAAGCTTAAGTTGAGGACACTTTGAGGGTTAGCATTTTCCCCTGCTTTGACTGGTCCCTGAGGTGCACTTCTTGCCTGGTCTCCTTTTGTATTCTTAATCCTTTTCCTTTCTCCCTCTTCCCTGCTGCTCCCACTCCACTTGGCCTGCTAGTCTTCTCCTGTACTTGAGCCTGGAAAAGGAAGAGCCATTGAAATAATAAGATATAGCACATTATTTATCTCTCTTTGCAATTCTTTCCAGACCATGTGCTGGATTTGCAAGCACTGATAGTCATTAATTGTTTTCCTGGGTTTTGCCAGATGGTGAAAGGGTGCAGAATGAACTGATGCCATTTTCACAATTCCTATCTGATGGGCTCGTCAAGTTGGGAGAGCAGCATGTCTATTAGGACGGTGGATTGTCTGTACAGGAGAGTACAGCAGCTGTAGGAGTTGCTCCTCTGGCTACTGTTAGCACTTTCTGTTCTGCATGCGGTCTTTGGGCTCCCCTCAGGCTTGCAGCCTGTGCTGCTGGTTTTGTGATCAAACACTTTTGCCACACTGTATGGCCTTCCCTTTGATTTGCCTGTCAAACAACTGGAGTGCACTTTTGAACTAGCAATGGGGACCCATGCCTTTCTTGCAACAACAAGCAATCAATTTCCTGTGAGTTTTCAACCCTTGTGGCAGTTTCATTTCTCTCTTTCCCACCTGTTGACTTGTAAACACACCCATCACTCAGTCCTGAGTCATTCTGGAGTTTCCAGGAAAGCAAACATTTAACGAAATGGCAAAGACATGGAATATATCCAATGCTCTGTTGCACCAAAGGCAATGGAGGCCTGGAACACAGTTGTAGTTTGAAGAGAAAGGCCGTCATAGTTCAGTTCTACACTGAACATTGCAGAGAACTGCCACAATTGCCTACAGCTTGCCAATCAACCAATAAAATAAAAATAAAATTTAAAAATGGAATGTTATTCTTAGTAGTAACATAACACTGCCCTGGATCCAAAGGTAAGTCTAACCTTTTAAAAATATTTGAGAGGATATTCAAGTAGATGTTGTATACAAGAAGTTTCAAAAAGCTTTTCATAAATCTCCTTGCTAAAAACTCCCGAGTTATCCATAGGATAAAAGGGAGACATCCTTTTATGGATTACTTTTATGGTAAATGGCTAAAGAACAGGGAAAAGAGAGTAGGAAGAAATGAACAGTACTCACAATGGCCAGATATAAACAGTGGGTTCTCCCAAGGATTGGCACTGAGACCAGTGCTTTTTAACATAAGTTTAAGTTTTGGAGTGGTCATACTGCTTGATTTCTCAATGCTTATGTAACTTCCTTATGAAATCCTGTAACTTTTCATAACACAAATGTTCTGAGGGGTTCTGTTTTTGTTGCATTATAGCCCCTACAGACAGTAGCAGCAGTGGGCAAGCATTGCAGAACAACTCATAAAGCAGAATAAATATACAACTGATGTGTTGTATTGTGTCAAGAACATTGTGCAGAATACACCCACAATAAAACACCAGGCTGGAGGGGCTCATATGTGTTGAAGAAGTCTGACCTAGTGGTGACTGACCAAGAAAGAGTTATTGTGGTCATGGTGGACAGCTCAAAGAAAATGTCAACCCAGTGTGAGGCAGCTGTGAAAAAGGCAAGATCTATGTTGGGGATCGTTGGGAAGGCAATAGAAAATAAAATTTTCAATATTGAAATGTCTTTATAGTTCCATATAGTTTTGGTCAATGCATCTCAAAAAGGATGCTGTAGAACCTGAAAAGTTTCAGAAAATGGCAACCAAAATTATCAGGGGACATGTGTAACTCTCCTATAAGAAAAAACACAGTTAGGGCATTTTAGTTCAGGAAAAGTAAGCAGGGGCATGAAAGAGTTGGCGTGGAGAAAGTGGATAGAGAGAAGTTTTTTTCCCTGTTCTCTCATAATGCTAGAACCCAGCATCATCCAATGAAGCTGAGTGGTGGAAGAATAAGGACATACAATAGGAAAGACATCTTCATAGAGTGCATAGTTAAACAATGGCAATCATTACCATAAAATGCAGCGATGGCCACCAACTTAGGCAAACTGGTGCAATTCACATCCCATGGAAGTCAATGACAAAGGTCCTATTCATTTTAGTGGACCTGGAATCTACTTACAAACCTGGTCAAAAATTGTATCTTGCTGCAAGAAGCATCTGTAGAAAAAGAAGTAACTGTAGTCAAGCATGCACTGTTTTATCTGACATAGCGGGGAAAAAGAAAAATTTGTAGGGTCACTAGTCATTCTGACTGAGGGGATGGTAATCTATCCCTGAACCATGAAGATAAAATGTTTTTATTTTATTTATTTAAAATAAAATATTTGTATACAATCTCACATTTAAATGATACCAAGGTGGTATACAATAAGTAAGAAAACCACCACAATAAAAACAACAAAGTTATAAAATCGAGTAAAAGCAACATACAGAAATTAAAGTAGCCAGCAGAATAAGAAACAGGAAGATAAAATATACAAAGAGGATTGGAAAATATTTATAGATTATATAAGAAACCAGTATACATAGATGAAAAGTTTAGCAGGTTTTGTGTAAAGTTCATCTGCTTAAGCTAAAACAAGAGGTTAAGAGAGGTAACAAGATGGGTTTGGAAATCTCAGAAGATCCAGACAGGAAGGCTAACAAAAAGAACCCTGAAAAGAGAGGAAAGGAAGTCCATTCACATTTTCTTCTTTGGTTTTTACACACACACACACACAAACCAAAGTTTTTTTAAACGTTAAAATGTATACTTTTTTCTTTAGTCTTGTATATGTTTAAATATGTAATTAGTTCAAATAAATAACAGAATGCAATAAAAATGATTGTCAAACCAAAGTAATAACAATAACAATAATATGCAGTAGCCAGGAATTGTTGAATTGGTGTGTGAGGGCCCGGGAAGTGACTCTCTCTATATAGTGGAACCTTGGTTGTCAGATGCATCGGAAGTCAAATGTTTCAACTTTTGAACGCCGACAAAAGTGAATGCTTCCGTTTTCGACTTTCGAGGCACATTTCTCCATTTTTTCAATGGATTTTGCCAACCAGTAATTGCACCTCCGTTGTTGAAAGTTTTGGAAGTCAAACAGTTTTCCGGAACGGATTCCATTCGACAACCGAGGTTCTACTGTATCAGTTTTTAACCCTCTTTTCCACCATGACCATCCTATCTGATGTCACAGTTCCATGTGAGACTATTTCTAATGCTTCAGAGTTATACTTTTATAGCCCTCTTGCCACCTTGCACTTAAACATTTCAATTCGCATTTCACAAGACCATTTTCACAAGACACTACAGAACATTTCAATTCGCATTTCACAAGACCATTTTCACAAGACACTCTCTTCTACGGCTGTTGGTGCCATTTGTGAATGTAAGTACTAAATGTAACGGTGGATAAGAACTACAATCAGGCTTGACCCCCAAAGTGAGCAAAGTAGCAATAAACCTGTAGATATATGTGGATCTGCTCCGTTAATATTGGAGTAGAAAACAGAATGTAGTGAGTCAACAGATAGAATGTGGTGCCTATATAATTTATTCTTACAGAATGAGGAGATAGTCATAATGTGTCAGAAGGATCAGAGCATTTATATATATATATAAATACAGCACCAGACATGAGTTGGTTAACCATCTGGGAAGCATTAAAAATGATACGGGTTTTTGTCAGATGGTTTTTGGTTGCACAGAGGTTCAAAACTAGGATGTCAACTTTCTCCATTTTTCCATTTTATCAACAGGAGCCTTTTAACCATTTCTATCGGAGACAACATTAATACTGAACAGACAAAAGTGGGCAGGGGTGACTTTTAAAAACTAAATCTGCTGATGATATTACTTTATTTGAGAAATAGAAATATTATATCCCATTAGACTTGCTAGTACAGGTCAATAGTATTAAATGTATACTAAATTGAACAGCTTTTTAGGTTAGTATTTAACTAGTTAATGGAAACCACAGGAAAGGGCGAGTGCTTTTGTATTCAGGGTCGGCTTTCTTGAAGGCATCTTCTTTTGCCGTTGGCCTTTAGCCTGATCCAATAGGCTCTTATTATATTTTAGTCGTAATCAGAATATACTCATGGAAATTCATGGACAAGTTATTCATGACTAACCTCTATCCATTGATTTCAATGGTTCTAATCTATCATGAAGTTTAATAAAACCCATAGATTACTTATGTTTCTGTATATTATTAAGAAACATTCATTTCTAGTAGTAACTCAAAAGGTATACAAAGTATAATTACTACAGATGACTCTTGGATCTGATTATGGCAACATACACCTTGATTAGTATTGTGTATGAACATGGGGGGAAGGTTTTAAATATAAAATCTAGTACTGATAACACTTTACTCTGTTCAGATTATGCAGATTATATACACTAAGGGTACCGCATCTGATGGAGATGGCTGTGAGCTAATCTTGCTCATATTTTATGGAACTATCATAATATTTTTTTTCCATATTGGAAACCAGTCTTAGAACATGTTATTTATTTTAAGCAATTCTTATCGTAGCCTTCAGTCCAAGAATCCCCAGAGCATTTTGCAGTAAAAACCTGAAAACTATAACCAAAAAAATTAACACGGCTTAGGAAAATTGAAAGAGTTTCATCAGGTGTGTCCAAAAGATAGCAGAATAGATGTCAGGTGAATTTCCATAAGGAGGGAATTCCAAAGCTGGGGTAGACCCTATCTCCCCACTCAGCAGTTATCAGAAGACCATTGAAACTAGTCTTAATACATGGGTAGACTTGTGGGAGAGAACACAATCTTCATGTTACCTGGTTTCTGCTCATTCAAGGTTACTAGAGTAATAATCAGATATTACATACTATTAAACTTGCTTCCAGTGTCATTTGGATATGTAAAACACATATTGTTTTGGATGATCGGAGAAAACTGTACAGTTTTTGACATTAGGCAGAATGTTAGTCATTTGGATATGAGGGGTAAGGGGACAACATAGTTCTACCATCTACAGTAGAGTGTGGGTGAGAGATCCATGATCAGTAGAAATATTCCTAATTTTTTAAACTGGCAACATATGAAATAATATGCAACCATAACTATAGTCATCTGATGATTATGGAGTTAAATATGTTATTATGGGGTTGAACAAGACTCCATCCTTAAACTTTTCTATGTGGTTCCTTTCCAGTTCTGTCCTATGCTATTCCAGCAATAAACAACCTGTTTTGTTAGACTGTAAATAAAGTGAGTAGAAGTTTTATTTTTATACAGAAAAGGTGTTCCTATATAAAAGTAGTAGTAAGAAATCCAAGCAAGCTTATTGGGAAGTTGAAGAGTTTGATCCAGAGAATGAGAATTTGGCAGCAATATGTTGAAAGATTAGGCTACTGTTTTAATGATCAGGACAAACGGAAGCCAGTCTTCTTCTGTAAAACACGCTCCCTCTTGAGAAGTTTGTTGCAATCTCAGACACCAGAAGACAAAATCTGGCAGATCTGCAGAAGATTGTAACAGAACATTATACCCCACAGTCTAACATTACTGCAGAATGTTTTAAATTCCATTATGGGATAAGAGGGGAAGGGAAGTATATATCTGAATATGTGGCGAATATGTGGCTGAACTCAAAAAGTTAGCTGCACGCTGCTCACTTGGCAATGTCCTGGAGGATATGTTGAGAGAGGGGTTTGTTTGTGGAGTGAACAACGATAAAATTCAAAGGCAGTTTGCTGGCAAAAGGAAACCTGACTTGGTCCAAATTGGCAACAGCGGTGAGGAACTTAAAGGATTTACACCTACATTCTAAAAAAACCCAGATGGAATACATGAACAGCGTACAAACCTCACAATAGCGGTAACCCCTTCTAGACAAGACAGCTTTGTCATGCTTATCCATGGTCTGGTAACCTCAAAATTAGACTACTGTAATGAGGTGTGCATGGGGCTGCCTTTGAAGATTATCCAAAATAGTGAAGTTCATTCAGAATATAACTGCAAGATTGCTAATGGGGATTGGACACTGGGAATGTATCCCTTCAGTTTACTTTGATCATTGCCAGAAGCTCTTCTCAGGTTGCCCCACTGAATGAGGTTGCGGTGGATGGTGACTAGGTGACTAGGATGAGGGCCTTCTTGGTGGCAGGACCCCATCCATGGAATGGTCTCCTCAGAGAGGCTTGCCTGAAATCAAGATATATACAATGTCCATAGCATTCCCCTGATCCACCAAACTTTGTAACTCTATAAAAAAAGAAAGAAACCAGAAGTGAGATTTGTCTGGCATGACTTGTTTTTGAGAAACCAATGCTAGCTCTTAGTAATCACATCACCCTTTTCTAAGTGCGCGCAGACCAACTGTGGAACTATCTTTTCTATTTTTTTAAAAAAAGATATTTGTTAAGATTTTCAAAGTATTACAAAATGAAAAAAGAAAAAAGAAAAATACAAAATAAAAATAGTTAAAAACAATTCCATCTTTCCATTACTTATCTTTCATTTGCTTTTTTCCCGGACCTCCTCACACCTCCCTTTTTTGTATTCCAGTTCAATTTGTTAGTTCAGCAAATCCTTTCCCTCTTTGTTTATCCTAGTCTTTAATCTTAAAATATTATAACATTAAATTTTTGCCTGTTAATAATCCGTTTTTTCATATTCCTTATAGCATTATAGCTAAAAACCACTTAACTTCTTATCCAACATCATTCTAACATTCATTAATTTTACAGTATTTCTGTAAGTAGACTTTAAACTTTTTCCAGTCTTCTTCCACCGACTCTTCTCCCTGGTCTCGGATTCTGCCGGTCATTTCCGCCAGTTCCATATAGTCCATCACCTTCATCTGCCATTCTTCCAGAGTGGGTAGATCTTGTGTCTTCCAATACTTTGCGATAAGTATTCTTGCTGCTGTTGTGGCATACATAAAGAAAGTTCAATCCTTCTTTGACACCAATTGGCCGACCATGCCCAGGAGAAAGGCCTCTGGTTTCTTCAGAAAGGTATATTTAAATACCTTTTTCATTTCATTATATATCGTCTCCCAGAAAGCCTTAATCCTTGGGCACGTCCACCAAAGGTGAAAGAATGTACCTTCAGTTTCTTTACATTTCCAACTGTAATGTAAAGAATGTAAAGAACTATCTTTTCTAAGACCTTTCCTGGTATCAATGTCCAGCTCACCAGTCAGTAGTTACCTGAGTCTTCTTTTTACTCCTTTTTGAGGTTGGAGACAACATTTGCCCGCCTCCAGTCCACAGGGACTTCACCTATTCTCCAATAATTCTCAAAGATTATAGACAGAGGCTCTGAGATTAAATCTGCAAGATTCTTTAGTACCCTCTGATGCAGCTCACCAGGCCCTGGAGATTTGAATTCATTTAAAGTAGCTAGGTGTTTCCTTGCCACCTATTTTCCTATCTTGGGCTTCAGCTCCCTCCTTGTATCATTTTTTCTGTTATCACCAGTTGGGCATTGTTTTCCTTTTGGAAGAAAAACAGAGGCAAAGTAGGTGTTGAGTGGTTCCACTTTCTCTCTGCCACCCAATAGCATTTCTCCATCTTCTCCATGCATATGATTTATTACTTGCTTGTTTCTCTTCTTCCTTCAAACATAGCTGAAGAAACCTTTATTATTATAGTGCAGTAACACTAAAACATTGGCTATCCCTGTTTTGGAAATGGTAACAAGAAGAGGCACTGGGACAAGTGAAAATAAGCAGCATTCCAAATATCAAAGTTGTTAACTCAGATCCTCAGAGCTCCTGGTGCGTCTTAATCCCATAAAGAAGCAATCATTTCCTATATGTTTTATCATGAGGTAGGATCAGTGTTGCTTATTGAACAATAAGGTGGAATGTCCCTTTGGATATGAGCCATTAAGTATAAATAAAAAGTGCCGTGATCTGTAGCTTGAAGAAGAGAGCCTCACATTAAAGAATTCCATCAATTTATGTATTAGAAACTTTTCACTATTGTAACAAACTGTGAAGTGTGCTGGGCTATGGTAAGCACAAACTATATTAATAGATGTGAATTGGGAGAGCAGAACCAGTTGTTTCTGATAATCATCACCTGATCCTGATCTCTGTGGTGGATGGGTAGAGGAAAGGGAGGGCTGCCTTTGTCACTAGATGGATGATGCTATAAAGGCCAAATATATATAAATTTTCTTTCTTCACTTACGAAATATTGGTGTGTATTTGTGTGTATGTAAGTGTGTTTGGGATTATATTATGTTCAGACTTTCCAAAGCTGGAGCAGGACTTAAAGCCAATAGCACAACCGAAGCAGATGCTTTTCTTTCTGAGAATGGGGAAAAAATCCAGTCCATGGAAAAGTAGCATATTCCAGGAAAATAACCTCTTGCAGGGGATGGCACTGCAGGGAGCCTGGCTTCTGCCTTTCAAAGAAAATGCAAATAAAAAAAAGGAATCAGAAGTGGTCAGGCAGCTGGGGAAGGTGGCAACTGGCCAATGAGGTCTCAATATTTACTTCTTTCCTTACTGTTTTCCTTTCTGTTGTTCTGTTTTTAGCACCCCATCATGAATTCAAAATGTTAGCTCGGGTGCCTGTGTCGGGTGCCTAAGACTCTTTGCCACCTTTATTAGGCCAACTCCATCCACTCCAGTCCAGAAATAAACTGAGACTCCCTGATTATTTAGTCTGTAGACTGTTCACTGTTTTTACTACACCTCAGCAAAAGTCTTGATGAACCAATGCAGATTGATATACTTGACTTACATTTGCATTCCAAACCATTGCCCCCAGAGTTGAGGTTTGTGTTGCTTTCATGAGGGTGGCAGCAGCAACAGGGTGGTACTTATTTGCAGAATATTTCTGGAACCCAGATTGTTCCTCTTTAGAGTGCAGACTGTCAGTTGCCATAACAGCTGTATAACAACATGAAATAATACATGTAGCCTTCTAGCCTACAAGTACAACAGCTTGTGGAGAAGAGGGCTGTTGATTTAGCAGCTGGGCTGCCCACCCAGTACCTATTCAAAATGAAATATGTTGTGTTCCTTTCTAGGCTTTCCTGCTAAAAACAAATTTTTTAGACTCGTCTGGGTTCAGCAAAAACATGTTGTTGTTTTTCTCTTCCTGAGATGTTACCATTGCCAATTCAACCTGCTCCACACTGGCTCTCCATTAGATAATAGCACTATTTAGCTTTGCCTTTGGATGTGCATATAAATGATGCCATGGACATTTGAAATTTTTCTCCAGTGAAGGAGCTGAAGGCCTTTTCTCCCTCATTTTCTTAGTGATTATTGTTTTAGAAATTATGTTCTTAGTGCTTATGCTTTGAGAATGACCAAGGCCTGTGTGGAGAGCTTGAAGTTGAAACTGTGTTAGAAAAGGATAAAAGCATATTCCCCAACTTCCTGTTACATATGATCCCATCCACAAGGCCAGAATGATCAAAAATAAAAGTTGCCTAGAGAGCTTTTCTCCACTTGCACCAGGTGTGCTGAATCACTTCCTTTTGTACCCAGGAAGCCCAAGGGCAAAATGTGTACATTATCTCAGCAAGCACATGCTTTTAACCCCATGTCAACTAAGATAATGGTAATACTGTAGTTGGATCTGTGGACAGATAGGTGTTCTTAATTCACCCTGTTCTGTGCCCACTGATTCTCCACTACATATCTCCCTAAACAATTCTACCCTAGTTGGCTTTCATCCAGTTTTGAAGCCTGGCTGTGGGAAGATGATTAAACTTTCCTGGAATGTCTTCTTTGCAGGAGGATAAGCACCCTATTTACTTCACCCGGTTTTGCCTGTAAATGCTCATGTTAGCACACTAGCCTTCTTAGAGCATACTTACCTTGGTTCCTTGCCCTAGTTCCTTACTGGCCTGTTAGCTGCTACTTTGTTGCTTTGCTTCATGAAGTACCCTTTTTGCAAACCATTAGCCTAAATTAGCCACCATGTTCTCTAACACAGTGTGGACACCTGCAGCCCACTGTATCTCTCTAACTTTATTCTCTCACATTGTATTCTTCCTAACTTTGGTTGTATCCTTTGCCTTGGTATTTTGAAACATCTGTCCTGGCCCAGATCTGCATCTGGACCCTGTTTGGAGTTGTTAGCCACAGGCTGGGAATCATCCTTTCAGTAATGGCATCATGAGATGAAGAAGTATTTAAGCATTTCTATTAATTATGAGGCACAAATTGCTATGCCAATGTTTGCTGAACATTCCCTGATTATACAGGCAATTGGTTAATTGATATTAATAGTCGCATGCTTGTGTTAATTACTGTAGTAATATTTAATGTCCATATTATCCAAACATTTCAAATCTCCAGACATTATGAGAGCACTTTTTTCTTGAATTGTGTGTGCTGGATTTGGCAGAAGATTAGCAACAAAGTAGGCCCATTGGCATGTGCTTCATCCTTGTGGTCTAGGAGAACTGATCGTACTCACATAAAATTCTCTCTCACACAACTGCTGTCTGTAACAATGCTGAGGCCTCCATCTTGAGTATTCATGGGACTGAAATCCAATACGCATCAGTGTTCTTTGTGCAAAAGCTTTTAAAAATGCTTTCCTAAATTAAACAAAAGCAGAAGGGAGAAGAGGCATACAAAGAACAGCAGAGAGCTCTTTCTGCTAAGATTGGCAGTGAAATGGTGTCCATGAAGCACAAACTCTTAATGGATGGAATCCTTGCTGCTTTGATAAGTTGAGGCGAGTGGAGGGACCAAGGCAAGGTTTTCATGCCAGCATAATTATATAAAGCGAACATAAGAGCCTGTGGTGAGTAAGATGGACTTTATGATGTCAGCTCTCCGCTAATGAGTTCCCTCCATTTTGTGGGACAGAGTGTCTTTTTGAAAACATTTGCTCTCTAACCAGCACAAAGATAATCCTGTGAAAATATGTTCTGAAGATCCCATTAAAAGGGAATGTGTGACCTGGCTTCCACAGTCAACTGCCCAGACTTATCCTGTGTTATTGTTTCCAAATGGGGACACTTAGTATTCTTATTTTTCTGAACCAGCCAGGCTAAGAGTGAATAATAGCCCCATGCAAGTAAAGAAAAACAACTTCAGTTGTTCAACAACATGGGTTCATCAAGGAGTATAAAATCTTTTTACAGCCTTGGCAAATAATGAAAAACCCCTGTGAGCTATTTTGCCAGCCTCATGCCAAACACCCAGAACATCTTGAGCCATTACAGATAGGCTTTCTGGAGGTTTTCTCTTGGTCTTGGCTTTTTCTATAGGCGGGGGGAGGGGAATGAGCTGATCCCTCTGGCACCCGCAGAACAGCATTTCTACTGGGTCTCACCCTGTGTGAGGATATTGCATTCTGTGCAATAGAGTATTATTTTACACACACACACTCCACCCTTTTAAGATGCCTCCAGAACCTGAGTAAGGCAACAGTTCATGGTGCTGTTGATTTGGGTATTTCATGTCCAAATACTGGTCAAAGCCTTTCCAGACTATGATATTGCTGCTAATTTCACCATCTGCCAAATATTGCTGCTTGAGGGTTTGGCACTTTCAAGAGTAGTGTTCTTTCTGATGATAAAACTAGCTTGGACAGCTCTGGTTGCTTTGTATAATATTTGTATAACACTGAGTCCTGACCTGCTGGCACAAACAGTCTCCTTCTGGCCCATTGTGTCAGTCACAAGCTGGATAATTTAGTCGTCATAGAGCGTATGTACCAATTTATTAAAATCTGTATATTTTGCCTTTTGGCTGCATTATGTATATGCTTGCAGCCCTATAAGCAGCACCTCTCCCAGCAGGAGGTAACAGAGCACTGACTGCAGAGGAGCAGCTGGAATACTAGCTATGGGCTGTGGGTAATCAGAAGAAAAGCTGCAACTATCTTCCAGAATGTAAACACCCTTATAGCTTAATGGACCTATTTACATTGAAGGAGACCAGGAAACGAAATTTGTTATGTTGTTCCAAATAAGCCTGTGCAGATGGTAAGCAGAACCAGACGAGCCAGTGATCTTGAGTGCAATGGATTTTCCTTTGGAAAGTGCTTGATTTTATCAGGTCGTTTACTAAACTGTCACAACAAGGCATGAAACCAAGGAACCCTTGTACATGCCGATACTGGCAATGTGTTCCTGAGAGTGGGCAGTGATGGAAACATGCCTTAGTTGGCTTCCCACTCTGAATTAAATGAGTTAAAGTGAGTCAGGTTTTTCTCATACCTCTTGAGAATGTCCTGGCATATTTGGGTAGGTGTGTGCCTGGTGGGAATCAGTCTTGACCAAAACAAATGGCTTCGCTGGATACCTGCTGCATGTCTTCTACAGGCAAGTCAGGTGGGATTTTCCTATTGTCTCTAGGAAAAATAGTCCCTTATTTTATTTTATTTTGCCCAGGGCGTACTGTAAGGGAGCAACGTCTGTCCCGGGTTGGGAGGGGAGCTCTTGCTCAGGAAACTGGGAAGTTTACTACAGCAGAATTGAAAGCAGTTAAGTTGCACTCTTGTCTCCCAACTGGGAGCTAAGAACCATTGCAAAATATTCCATCCACCCCCAATCCCGTAGGCTCTGCGTGTAGATTTACAATTAAATTGGTTCTGGTTAGCAAACGAGAACAGGACAGTTAAATTGAATTTTCAGAAGAATGTTGTGAATCCTATGTGAAAAAAATAACCTCCCTCCTTGCTTTTCCTGCTCATCTTATTGCTGCAGTTCACTCTTATCCATCTCTCTCGCTAAGAATCCTTTCTACTGGTGAAGGCACTGGTTCGCATGAATGAACCTTTCCTCTTCTGTCTTACTCTTCCCTCTTGCTCATTAAAACATTAGAAGAACAGTGCTGAATAAACCCTAGGACCCATCTAGTCTCACAGAGGCCAATGAGATAGATGCTCATAGGAAGCCCATACACAAGGCATATCACTCTCCCTCTTATGATTCTCAGCAACTGGTATTTATAGCCATACTCATATCCATGAGAATGATTACCAACCTTGCAATCCTAAGGTTCCCAGATGTTGCACTTTTGAGATCTTGCTCTGGAGACGAGTGTGGTCTGAATGTTAGATGCCTTAAGGATACATCCTCTTTGAAGCATTCCAGGAAACCTCCCTAGTTCTGTTTTGTGTTGGAGGCTGGTTTAAAGCTTTTGGTGGCAGCAGGAGAAGAGAACTAGGACTTCTTGCTTGGTGGCCTTTGGACTGGGTATCACTTAGTTGTTTATGGCTCTTGCTATGCAGTGAAATGCTGCAAGTTACAGGAACTGACCCCAAACCCTCCCATTACTTAGCACATGGGGAATGATCTGATGCAATATAAATTTTAAGCATGTCAACTACTAATCCCTTCTTCTCCAAAGTATCAGGTTATAGAGCTGCAAGCATATACATAATGCAGCCAAAAGGGGGTTCTGGATCATGGGCTCTACTGGTCAAAACGGGAGCCTCAGTGATAGCTCTCTCCTGCCGGAAACAAAGCAGGACTGTTAGAAGAAAACACGTGTGGCAAAAAGGAGAGTTAGGCCCTGGTGAGCCGCCCCCTTATCCGCTTGTGATTAGCCTAGTGGATAGTCAGTCAATCAGGATTTTTTTAAAATTAAAAAATGATATTTTTTCCTTCAGTTCTCACTTCCCTCTGTGGCCCCCTTGGAATATTTTATTTATGTTATTTTCACCTTTGGCCCCCTTGGAATATTTTGCTGCCACCCCCTGAACCATATGGCCCCCGGTTGGGAAACACGTATATAAAGTCTTTAAAAGGCTGTCAGCACTTGACTTCCAGTGGCTCTCCCTCTCCCACAGGAGAGCTGTTGGCAACATTTAAAGGGCCTGTAGCCTATTCTGCAGTCAGATGCTCCAGCATGGTGGTGGAGCAAAAGCACCTGCAGCTGCTTTCTCAGAAAACACTTGCTGATTGGATGGGTCCAATATTTAGCATCAAATCTATGTAATTTATTTTCTTTAGAATTGCTGAGTGCCGTGCATATATGCTTGTTGACCAGTGTTGATCGGTTGATGCTTTATTCGTTTTATTTATTATTTTATTAAATTTAAATCCCACTCTACCTCCCAGAGGACCCCCAAATTTGGTGATGCAGTTCTTCAACCAACCAACCAACCAACGCCTTACAATACGCATATAATTTAGGGCAGGCTTCCTCAACCTCAGCCCTCCAAATGTTTTTGGCCTACATTTCCCATGATCCCTAGCTAGCAGGACCAGTGGTCAGGGATGATGGGAATTATAGTCTCAAAACATCTGGAGGGCTGAGTTTGAGGAAGCCTGATTTAGGGGAAATGCATTACATGAATATTTGAGAGAGAGAGAGAGAGAGAGAGAGAGAGAGAGAGTTCACACACATGCATATGCACTAGTTTGGAAGAAAGACTGAGCAACATAATTTCTACCAGTGCTCCTCCTTCTAACCTGAGATTTTCAGTGCAAATTAGATATTTTTTAAAAAAAGAATTTTTATTAAAGATTTTCTTTAATAAAGAAAAGTACGTGCATTGCCTCTTTTTTCAAGTTGTAGAGTCTTTTCTACAGCAATTAAATTTGATTTGAGACATTAGTGTGTAGTAAAGGGGGAGAGGTAGTAAAATTTATATTCATATGCTTAGTTTATGTGTGGAGGTTTTGTGTCTGCGTCACTTGGGTAGGGTCTCTTTCTATTCATTTACTATTTTTCCTTGGCAGTGAGATAAATTAGATATCTCAACATTAATGATAAGAGCCGATTTCCTACAGAATCACACGTACAACAGGATTACAATTCTGTTGGGAAATTCTTGGTAGCAGGTTTTATTACACATCAAAGCAAGTTCTGTATCTTGTGGGCAATTAATTAAGCAAATGGGACTCTTCTGGCTAAGTACAGAGCTGTCAGAAAAAAAACTTGGAAACTGATAGCTCTGCCATTAAAGTGGGAAGATTCAAGGACAATAATTATACAGGCTTATTTTGATATACAGGGGAGTCGAACCAGACACCTTAATGCTACTGTACACACCACAAGCTCTCACCTTTTTTCATGCCTGTCTCTTCAAACGCTGCCCATGTGCTCTGCATTTAAGGAGCCTAGAAGTCCCTGCCCCCCGCCTCTATTACATGCCATGTGTGGATTAGATGGATGGTTCGGGGAGTTATTTAGTTAGAAACTGCTGTTCAGTTTTGGAATATTTGTTTGACTAAGGTGATGTTCATATTTGTATTACTTGATTTTAAAATGTGGCTTTAAGGAATACTGTAGTAGATAAAGCTCAAGATGTGTTCAGTTAAACCTGAAAATGCTTTACTCCAGGATGTTGACCTTTTGCTCCCCTCTCTCCCCTCTCCGCCAAGGGCTGTCTCTCCTTGCAAGTTGCTCTGGCAGGAATCAAATTCCTTTGGGGGCTTTAGTAGCAGCTCGTTCTTTCATCTAATCAGGTTTAAACTCTGACAAGATATTTGTACAATCCCTGTCTCAAAGGGCAGGCCAATGACACCATTAACCTAATCCTCCCCTCTTGTTTTCCACTTTAATGGTACTCATAAGCTCGAAAAAGGGAAAATATTTGGGCAGTAATATTTGTACAAAAGACAACAGTAATAAGAATGGCGTGTTGATAGAATCTGTGCTGCATTTCTGTTGGAGTTGGGGAAGCCATCTCATTCCTCTTCCTGTCTATTGAGAATTGCTTTGAATGTGTTTGCCACCTCTCTGGAGGAAAGGCATCATGGCCCATCACTTATCATCCACTGTCTAACATAGAGGCTAAACTTTAGAAAGTGTTGCTGGGTCGTCCTGTTTAAAAATAGGCCAGGAAGGGGAAAAGACAAATGGAGAGGTATCTGAGGATAAGGTATATTGTAGAAACTGGGTTAGGCAAGGATGCCCACTATAGCATCAACCATTGCCATAGCTTTTAGTATTTTGGGTACCTCTTGACCATCTGCGGGGGGGGGGGGTTTGCAGATCTGAGGTTATCCATTTCTGTTGGACAAGTGGAAACATGTAGTGGGTCAGTTGTCTTTCTTTAGAAGGGTTAACACAAGTGAGCTGATGCCAACAATGTAGTACTTGAGAAATAAGGGTTTTCTCGGCACACTGTACGCACACAAAACACACGGATTAGATTGGGATGCTGAACCAACTCATCACTGTAATATTGTGGCTAGGGAACTGAATTGCAAAATCTGGAGAAGTGCAAATTTCAAAGGATGTCTGTGTTTCAGTCCATGCACTGTATAGGATAATGTGGATTAGGTAAATTCTCATTTAAATGTGAACTGAATACAAATTCACCGCCACCTCCAGTGCCTTGTTCTAGACTTCAGATACAGCCGATATCCTACTCTACTGCAGTTATACTAAATCATAGGGCTGTTGGATAATGTCAACAGAGTTGCATTGAGCTGTAATATTATAGAATATAGTCCAAAAATGTTTTGTTGATATTTGGTAATAACAGTCCAAAACAGTACAAAAATGGGAGGACGCATCTGATCCAGCCTCTGGGATTTGCTTTTATGACCATTTAAGTTCAATCAGATTTGAGAAGAATTATACAATCACTGGGTTGAATCATTAGGGGG
The DNA here is from genome assembly GCF_027172205.1 of Podarcis raffonei. Taxonomy (NCBI): domain Eukaryota; kingdom Metazoa; phylum Chordata; class Lepidosauria; order Squamata; family Lacertidae; genus Podarcis; species Podarcis raffonei. The sequence continues at coordinate 60,249,435 of NC_070606.1, read as the reverse complement.
GTAGATAGTATGGATATGTGCCATTTCCCAAATTATAAGACCTTTGGTCTGGTGATCAGGTACATAACACAAGTCTTCAGGGGCTGCTTTCATGTAGCCAGAGGCCATGACTTCAGCTCTAGGTGGGCATTTTCCTGCCATGACTGGGTTTATTCAAATGCTGCCTTGGATGTATGTGCAAAGCAACATTTCTTCTTTAACTTCCTTCTTTAAAGGCTAAGTCAGCATTTGGAGCATGGTTTTAATTAGGGATTTCAGATCGAAACATTTCCGGTTTCGTGTGTGTGTGTGTGTGTGTGTGTGTGTGTTTTCCTTAGGACAGTTTTCAGTTAAAATGTTTTAGAGTTTTGAAAAATACCAGATGCCCAACTCTCAGTGTGCAAAAGAAATGTAAAAAATCCACCAGTCCCTCTTGGTTCTTGGGCAGATCCACGTGTGTGATGTTGGCAGAACCACAAGAGTTGGGGGTGACAGAAAGGAGGACAACAGTTGGGATCAGGCAAGCCACAAGAAGGTTTGTTTGTAATGGCATTCAGCTGCAGAGCAAGGCTAAAGAGAAAAGAAAAGCACCCCAAACTATGCAGGTACAAGCTAGAATGTATTCTCATGTTGTTTTCTCAATATCAAGAATTTAAGGTGCAATTACTACTAGACCACAGCCATCAGGATCTCAAGCAAAGCTTCTTTGTGCAGCTCTACAGGGCTTCTCAAAGCTGGAAGGATGCATATTATCCAGAACACATAGATGGTACCTCAATTCAAATGTAATAAAATGTCCTGAAAACAGAGGTGGTTAAAAACTAAAAAAAAACCCCTCAGTTTGCAAATCACTTTCATACATTGTTGCAGCATGCAATAGTAAATGACCGCAGACTTAACCTGCAGTGATCCTCTTTGCCAGTGTCACCATTACCATCTACCAAGCCTCCTCTAGCAGAAAGGGGAGAACACTTTCAGTGTCAGGCTGGATGGAGTTAGGGCTGCTACCCAGCACCAGCCTGGGCTCCCATCCAGTACTACTGCATGCTGCTGCCCCCATGCAGTAGCACCAGTCACCCATACAGGTGGCAATGGGGCCTCCGCCAGCACTTTTGAATGAAACTGATTTGTCATATTGGTTTATATAGAACCCAGATTGGGTCTAGAGTAGGATCCCAAAGATGGAACCCAGCCATTGTCGGTTCTGAAAGCAGAGGCCAGCACAAAACCTGTGCACTCACCTGGTAACTGATCCCAAACAAAACACCCAGCTAGACCAGTGCCTTTTTATTTATTGATTGATCATTTGGCAACTCTGCCTGCAGCTTAGAATAATCATTCTGAAAGTGGTGAGTGGCTAAAATGATGGTGGGTGTGTTGCTGTGACTGGTCTGTGTGGAGGGAAAGGTTTTCTCAACAGTCTACATGTTCATGTGCGTGGACCAAGTGGAGGCTGAGTCCTGTGGAAATAATACATCCATTAGATTCTTGTGGTGTCTGGAAATGCAGCTGAAAGACTAGCAGCCTCTTGCCCCCACTTGAAAAAGTGCACTGCTCTGCGAGGACCAAGGAGCAGCCTTTGTTCCAGGGATAATTTTGTAGGCTCTGCCCCTTTTGTGCCTGTGTGGGCTTTTCCTGAGAGAGCTCTGTCGGGCCTTTCAGTAGTGATCTGCTCATTCAGTAATTGTTTTCCCAGTGGGCTACAGGACTGAAGGGGAAATGGCTGATTGGATGTGCTAATTTATTGTGGCTGGTAAGCATTTTATTATGATTAAGCAAACACGCTGAAAATGTGCTCAGCATTTGTATGATTGGTATCATTCCGAAGGCATTTCGTATTTTCGCCACAGGCTGTGAGTTACAGGTCCTTCTTCAGCCGTGCCATTGAAGCAGCTGTCTTCCGCAGTGAATGAGCTAGAATGGGGGATTTGCAGCATTTCCACTCAATTCAGATTTCAGGGTTTGCATATGGGGGTGCAAATTCCTCTCAGTGGGTAGAATCATCATGTAAACCAAAGAGATCAAATGTTTCTGAGACAGGGAAACAGCTTTGCTCACCTTATCTAAATGGTATATTTGGACTGGTGATTCTTGTGCCTTCAGGTCATAAGGGAAGAGTTAATGCAAATAACTTTCGCTGCTACTGCACATCCCATTGTCAACATGCAGTTTTCTCAGTGATAGTGATTCTTTGGATTGTATGCAACATTAGTGCTAATCAGAGTAGAAATTAATGGGGTTTTTTCCCAGTCGGTCTACTTTGTATGAGTAGCGTGCAACCCTTAAAATTTAGACACAGGAATCTTCTTTATATAGTTTGGCATTTAGTTCATTGAAGAAGGTATTTATCACCCACTGTTTCCAGACTTTACCATCACCCCACATTTCCCAGGACATTTCCCCATCACCTTCATTACCACAAAAGACAATGTTTTCTTTTAGGAGGGGGAGTTGGTCTATTGCCCAAGAGACCAAATCCATTTTGCTAGTTTTGTCATTATGTGATTGAATCATACCCACAAAATAGTCACATTTTGTAAGCTGCTCAGGACCTAGCATACTTGACAGTGCTGCCATGCTGTTTCCTTTTCTCCACAAGTGAGCTGCAACTACCTGCCAGATCTGATTTGAGAATGCTATGTGTGAGGAGTCTTCCTTATATTCTGGAGCCCAGCACAGCAGGACCATAATAGTGAGTGCCTCTAGGAATGCCAAAATACATGTAAGCTAAATATAGCAGACTACTTACATTAGTGACATGCATTCTGCTTCTCTGCTTGCCCTTTCTTGCCTTTATTTGGCAGAGCACTGCTCACATGACACATGCAATATTGGGAACCTTGTCAGGATTTATTAATATTCTTGCTACAGCCAAGCAGAATTCTTCGTATTGTGTCTCAGTGACTTCCTTTGTGATGCTAGTTACCATCCAACCACTCAATAACTGTTCAGAGATAAGTCCCCATTTTTGTTCCTGGAATATCTAATAGCTTTTCTTGGAGGCTTGGAGTGGAGTGATCTAGCTTTAGCTTTTTAGTTTGGCACAGGGATTTAGGCTGAATGGTTGAACTGTGGCAAAGCACAGCTATTCATTGGTGTTCTCAGCATTGCATTTTGCTTCTCTGCCCCCGATCGTATTTACTGTAGCAATAGCCTTCTCATGAGCATGAAACTAACAGTTTGACGACAGACCCTGACTAGATGTGGGCAATGGGGGTCACAGGCAAGAAAATTGCAAGAGTGAAACATTTTGATAAAAATTGCTATCCTATGTATCCACAGGAACATATCCACTTCTCCCATTGATGAACTGATATCAATGAAGCCTGCAGTTCCTTGTAAAAATAATTCACATAATGCCTGCCTGGAAGCAGGTATGCTTTTCCCACCCAGAACTTCTCATGACCACAGGACACCAGCAAACATCGTGCTTGTTGAGTACCTCATACCAATTTGGCTGTGTACGTCACTAAAATTGTCCACAGCAGAGTCCTGCTTTCTCTGTGGCATAATTAACAACTATGGATGAATGGTGCACAGGATGGGAAGAAGGCTGCATAGACCCTGATCTCTCACTGTTTGCAAACTCTATTCTGGCTATCTGTCTCACTGGTGTCAGTGTTCCAGTGTACCTTGGGGGTTTGCTTTTGTCTATGAGGACTTCTCCTTTGAGGTGTCTCCTCTGCTTCTCTATCTCTGCATGCCTCGGCTGATTATAAATCTGGAGCCTTTTCAGAAAGCAGCCACTTCTTGCCTACTTGGGAATGCTTTTAAACCATTCCAGAAACCATGTTTGTTGATAGATCAGGGTGCTCAGAGAAGAGCGGCTGATCTAAGCTGTATGAGAGCCGGCATAAACTCCAGCACGGCAGTACCAGCTGTCACTGCTTAGAAACACATAATAGATTCTGCTGCTTTTCAGACAGCAGATCTTACAGCCACATAAACCAGTCATTCTGTCATCAAAAGCCCTGGCAGCAGAGAAGTGTTCTCTCTGCAACTGCATTCCTGGGGCAGTTACAAGTGCGGAGCCAGAGGGAGGCAAGCTTTGCAATGTATTATTTCCTGAACTGGCCTCAGTAGCAGGAGGGAAAGAAAGGGGTAATTACAAGAGCTGTGGACTGCATCCCTCTGTCAGTTGTTTCATGGTCTGTCATGGCTGGCATTCAGTTAAGATATTGGATGCCGAAAGCAGAATCAGAAACTAAGTTGTCAAAGTTCAAATAGAATTGTGGTTCATGGCAAGATCAGCATTGGGGTGCTGGCACAAAGTGAGTGCCATGGTGTTATGGCAGATAGTCCATTTTTTTCAGTAGGCCTTTCCTATTATACCCTTATATATAGGAGCAGTTAATAACATTGAGAGTTGAGATCAAGCAACTGGAATTGCAGGTGGTAGGATGTGAGCAGTTAGTATATTGCCTTGGAGCACTTCCAGCCACTAATTTCAGCTGGTTTGGAGCTCTTGTGCAACAAACCTGCTTCCTCCAAAGTCATCTTTATTGGACTTCCAAACCACCTCCTGTTCCTGTAGCCCACTTCAGAGCTGATGTCACCCTCTTGGCTCCTTCCTGGTGATTCAGAGAATTGCCATTGTTAATGTTAAATTCTGTGGCAACGGCATAATTCTTAAAGCCGAGGAAAACAAATGGAAAAAGGGAAATTATTGTATTTAGTGTCTCAATCAATAACGTCAACAATGTGCTTCAGAACTGCTTTTTTAACATTTAATTTAATAACACCCCTGGAAATTGTTCTCTTTCCAGAAGTTCCCAGATGCAAGTTAACCCTGGCATAGTCGCAAGGCAGGCAGGAGTGTGTCACTGCCATCTTTGTGGAGCATGCTGACTGCATCTTCAGGGCATATAGCTTTTGGGATAAGCCCAACAGTATTTAGCTGCATTGGCATGGATAGCAGTAGGTAGCTTACCACACTAAGAGTCAGAGAGTGTTAAAATTATGGCAATAGATTATTGCCCATCTTTGAAGAAAATGCATCAAGAGGTTCTAGTCTCATGCACACAGACAGGCAGCTAGGACTATGTCACAACCCCATTCTTCCACTTGGCAGCAGTTCTCCAGGGTCTCAGACAGAGGACTTTTTCCAGCTTTGCTGCAGGAAATACCAGAGCTGAACATGGACCTTCTGCATGCACAGTCACAGATCTTTGGCCTGTCAACCAAGTTACTTGTTGCAACCCTGATTTAAAGCAATGTTTCTAGCCCTTGCAGTTTCAGAGAAAAACATGATCACATCATGTACTCTAAGCAACATTCGCCAAAGTAAAGAATAAATGAATATTTATTTATTTTGCAGTCCATTTATAGTGTAACACGATGTTTCCTAGCAGCAACCCCTTCAAATAGTAGTGGGACGGTTGAGGAGGAAACAAAATGCCTGCTCCCCAACATAATGCACATTGCCTCCAGCCCACCACATTTCCTAACAGAAGGTGCGGAGAAAACCATTGGGCTGCTTAAAAGAACAAAACAAATATGTATGTAACAGGGAGGAGAAAAGAGGGTCGGGAGAGCAAACACAAGAACCCCAAGTGGGCCCAATTCAAGGTAAGTCTCTAAGTCACAACGTAGGAGGGGATGGAGGCCTGTGGCTTGAGTGATCCACAGGTCAGTGACAGGTTTCTTAGACCTCTGTCTAGCATCAGATTGTTGGTTGGTTCGGTAACAATGGGTATTCAACATAGTGCTAAGCAAATTGTTCCATAAGTGCAAGGATTTCTACTTAAACAGCGGAACGCTCCCCCCATCTCCCCCGCATGCCTCCCCCAAATCTGTTCTGGGTTTCCCCACAACCCTCTGGTATGTGTGATGGGAGTAAAGGGTGTGGGGAGTCCCATTGTGCTAGCACTTATGCAAATAAAATTATTTCGTTGAATACTGCTCATTATGTCTAGCTCTTCTGGATTTGCGCTTGAGGTTTCCAAGCCCCTCATGGCTTGACGAGCAAAGCTCTTCTGGAGCTGTTTTCTTACCAGGAGCAGGTGACCGTACAGTTCCAGTGACTTCAACAGCTGCATGGCAGGCAGAAATACAGGAGGGGCAGCTTGCCCCAGCATGCTAAAGCTTTAGCTGTTATTAAACATTAAAGGTACAAGAGGCTTTCAGGAAAAATCTCTTAAGTGAACACCATTATCTCTTTGCACTGGAGAGAAATATGTTTTTTGTCTCTGTTTTCAGTGCCTGCCATTTCTGTTATGGCTTTCATTAGATTGTTCTTGGGTTTTATTTTTGTTTTCATTCACTTTTATAGATCTGATGGCATACTGGCATGTGAACACAATGTGTGGGCAGCTGGCTGGCTGGCTACATAAATTAAATTACAGTGTATTAAGTCTTGTTGTTCTTTTACAATGTGAATTATCTCCTGCACTCAAACCAAATGAATTGTTTCTGGCTTGGAAGAATAAATAGTACTTTTTAGGGTTGGCAATCTTCTTCTTTTTAACTGTCCCTTTCCCTGTGCACTTAAAAACAACCTGACAAGCAGGAATTATCACTATATTTTCATTCCACAAATGCTTCATTTTGCATTTTCTTTTGTATGGCAGACAGCTCTTAACAACATGCTGGAGTAGGACTAGCGTGGCCAGATACAAAAGGGAAAAGGGCTTCTGCACATTTAATAGTTGTGTAGAAAGGGGAATTTGAGTAGATGCACCTAGCATTTGAAAATTTCCTCTGGAATTCCATCTTCTTCACAACTCTTAAAGGTACAGGAGCCCTGGGCAGTTTTGAATCAGGCTGTTCTATGCATGAGCTGTAAAAACATCGGTGGCTTTATGGGAATGGATGGAAAACCCTAGAAATGGGCAGGTATCTTCATCCAGGTCTTCCCATTCTATAAGTGTGTGAAATCTCATGACGCATCATTCATGTCTTTAACAAGTGGCAACAAGTGGCTTCTCTCTTAAATTTCCATGGACAACATGTTTCTTCAGTTGAAAGACTGGAAAAAAACAGTGTCTTGAACTTTTGCAAAATAGCCCCATCCTGAGCGAGATGGAAAAAAACAATTTAGCAGTTTAATTTAAGCCCTGGTAATTGAGAACATAGTGTTTCCTCTATTTCTGCTGGTACTTTGCCCGCTTTTCTGCATTCATTATGGTATATCAAAAATAGTAGTCATGAGTAAAATCCATATCCTGGAGCAAGATGCAAGCTCTAAGCAACCAACAACAGCCATTAGGGTTGCTGGGCCCAGGTCCTGGCATCCTGTTTCCTATCACTGCATGGCATGTACAGGAGAAGCCCTCTGGCAGGTGCAATATTTTTTCTCTTTTATGCAGTGCTGCTTTTAATACTACTGGGCTGCAAGCTGTGCCTGAAACCTAACCAAACAGAAACCGGGGTTTGATATTAACAGGGTTGCCAACTGTTGAACCAGCTTTTAAGAGCAGCTTGCTATGCAGGAATTGGCAGGAGATAAACATTATCAGTTGCTCATTTCTGCAGGTCAAGTTGGTGTAAAGAGTGCCCAAACGAGCAATAATGTTTTCTTTTGATCAGTTGACAGCTCAAGGTATAAAGTTGCTGAGTATTCCCTGAAGACTGTAGCTGTACCTTCTAAATGTTTTGAAGCCCTAAGACAAGGTGCAGCTACTGAAGACCTGGCAAATCTCCAGGCCCAAACCCCAGAGACAGAAGAAAAAAGAGGGGCAGCTCTGTCAGACCCTCTAGCGAGCAACTGTTTTCTAGCAAGCGCTGGTCCCTGCCTTCAGGAAAGAAATTCATTACATTCAAGGGCAAAGAATGGCCCTGCAGCTTGCACTGAGCCAGATAAATTTGTTGTATTACATCAACAGCAGCACAGGAAAGGAGGAGTGGGAGGAAGCGAGCTGCTCTCTGTGCTGGAAACTCACGGCTTCCCTCTGCATCTCCCTCCTGCTTTCCTTCACTACTTCTTACTTAAGAAACACAATAGTGATCGCCATGGCAACACATGCTCCCCTGGCACCTGCGCACTCACAGGTGGGATCCTCTGAGCCCTGAACGTGGTTCCCGGCCCCAAGCAGGTGGGGCTTGGCCCATCAGAGATATAGTTGCTGCTAGGATGTTAAGCACTCTGGGTGACATCTGGGTCCCACCTTTTTTGTCTCAAAAACATTGCCTCATCCTTACGTCTGCTGCTGCCAGTGGGTGCCAGCTTCCCAGAACGCGGCTGGTCTATCTGACGTAGCTATGGACCTCCGTTCCAAGGACAAAGGGCAGGATGCAGGATTCCGAGAGGAAGGAGGCTGTTCTGTGTGGGAAGTGCTGGGCTCATCTGCCAGTACCTGTTACTCCAAGGACTCTGACATTTACCAGACTTCCCTGCAGGGAAACAACACCTGATTCCACTTAAAGCTTGCAGTATCTCTCCTCCCTACTCCCACACCTCACCACAGAAAACATGGAGCTCTCCGAGAACAATAATGTAATTGGCTGGGAAAAATCTCCTCAGGATTTTCCATCAAAACCTGGAGCTGGCTCAGACAGCGCTAACACACAAACACATGCACGCTGCAGGCCCCAAGATACTCGTGAAAGCACGGGTTCCCCTAGAAAATGCGTGACCCGGACAGAATGGAGCCCAATGTAACAAGGAGTGACTGAGACCTGAGAGACAGCAGATTCCCCCAGGGGGGTGACCCAGCCTTTGGCCCCATAAAGAACAAACCGCCAGCCGTATGGGCCTATTTAGCATCCCCGACCTTTCACCTCAGAGATTCCCGCCTCCTTGCCTGCTGTGCGCAGGCCTCATTTACAGCATGCAAGGACATCTTGGAGCTGTTTCTAATGCTAATTCCCTCCTCCCCTCCCTCCAGAGGTGCACATTTAAGTTCTGTTCTTCAGCGATCTGCAAATGTCACCCAAGAATGGTTTATATGCACATCTATTTCCTTGCTCGAATAAATAGTTTGGAGGGGGAAGGAGAATTACTGGTGTAGATTGGCTGAATGAAGGCCTCTTCCATATTCGTTTATGTTCCAGTGGCTCTAGCACTGAATTTACGTCTAGTAGGCCCTTGTCTGCCATCACGAGGCCACAGGTGAGTCACCATCTTTTAGCCTCAGCTCTTCACCAGTAACATGGGAATAATCGTGACTTATCCCCTAGAATTGTTATGAGAAGAAACAAGTAAATGATTGTTAACATGCTTTGGAAGTTGAACCGTAGAGCAAAGCTCCCAAGAGGTCGCAACAGTGCCTTGCTTCCTGTAGGCCTGCCTGCAGCTTGGAGCCCATTCCTGATAGTAAAAGCCATCCAATTCCAAGGCCGAAAGCTATTTCTTTCCCCCAATTGCTTTTTTGTTTAATATAAAACTATTCCTTTTTAACTGTTCTCCTTCTTCAAGAAGATAGTCCAGGCTGTAAAAATGAATAATAAGGTATAACTGCTCTTCGGAGACCTGTCCGTAAAAAACGATTCTCAGAAGCGGCTGCAGATGTATAACCTCATTAAACTGGGTCAGAGCTTCCAAGGAAAGCAGACTGCACAGAAAGGAGCCACTTGGAGATGTCTGGTGTCATTCTGTAAACCACAAGCCACCTTGGAGACAGCCTCCAGGAAGCCACAGAAAGCGATAAAGGGCTTTCTCACACAGTCAAATCCCCACACACGTCTAATATCTAGTATGATACTCCTTGTAACTAGACAAGTTTGGGCATGTTAGTGAGATGGGGGTAATATGAATGCTGGGGCGGGGAGTGATATCCTCACAACAGGAGAACTAACCTGGGAAAGGGTGGAGTGGATCCTCTTTTGCTACTGGGTAATGAAATAAAATTTTAAAATAAATAAAAATAAATAGCAGCAGCTGGCCATTTATAGCATACTGTAGCCTTCCCCAACCTGGGGTCTTCCAGATGTTTTAGATGAGAGGTCTCATCATCCCTGACCATTGGCTAGATAGGCTGGGACTGAAGGGAATTGGGTGTCCAAAACATCTGGAGGGAATCAGGTTGGGGAAGACTGGCATAATGAACCCATCATCTGGACCATTTTGTTACCACCCTTTTCTGAGTTCCCTAGGACAAAGAACTTCAGCAACTATGGGGGTTACTCTCTGGACCTTGGAGTTCTTTGCACTTGAGTTTCAGGCTGGTTTTGTTTCTTCCCAGCCAGGTCTCTAGACAAACTCTATAATTTTGCTGACTGTTCTGGCCTCCACCTCATCTTTGCATTGAACGCACTGCGCCGGAACCCCAACAATTCCTGGAACAGCTCCAATGCCCTCAGCTTGCTCAAGTACAGTGCCAGCAAGAAGTACAACATCTCCTGGGAGTTGGGCAATGGTGAGTGAGGTTTGGAGATGGGGATTTGGAGAAGGAGGTGGACGGGGAGGAGGATTGGAGAGAAAATAAGCATTGGGGTCACCTTCTAGGTTAGGAGGAATTCTTATGAACAGCCCAATGGATCAGCCCAATGACCCATCTAGTCTAGCATCCTGCTCTCACAGTGGCCAACCAGGTGCCTGTGGGAGACCTGCAAGCTGGAAATGAAGGCAACAGCAGCATGCCCACTTGCTATTCCCAGCAACAGGTATTCAGCGCCATAATGTCTCCAGCAGTGGAGATAGAACATAGCCATCATAGCTAGTAGTTGTTGAATGACAGAAGTGGAACACTGCTACTGGGGGTGCTCACTGCAATTGATAGCCATGGGAATCTGCAGGCAAAAAAGAGATTGCTATCTTGATGGTACAGGGAAGGAAGGAGCTTTTGTGAGAAAGAAGATTTGAAAGTTCTCAGTAAAAACAGGGGACAAATAGTGCAATCCGAAAATGTCTTTCCAGGAGTTCAACTATGTTGAATATCACTTATTCTGAGGTACGTGTGCATATGTTTGCACTGTAATGAGCTATATAGAGTCATCTTCACCAGTCCTTTCTGCATAGGGTCTCCATGCAGGGAGAGGAGAGAGGCGGCAGGGAGGTCAACACCATGTAGGTGCATCAGTGAGATCACTGGGTTTTCTCTGCCAATGTACCCACACAGTGCCAACCTCCCCTCCCTCTTTCCTGGTAAGGGGCCGTGACTCCAGCGTCTCACTCATGGCTTTTATGGGGCACCATCTTCAGAGCAGTCGGGTCAGAGTTGGTGAATGCTTGTTTCTGTTTGCTTCCAGAACCAAATAACTACCGCACCCTGACAGGGCGAGCAGTAAATGGTACTCAGCTGGGCAAAGACTACATGCAGCTGAAGAGCCTGTTGCAGCTGATCCGCACCTACTCCAGAGCTAGCCTGTATGGGCCCAATATTGGGAGGCCTAGGAAGAACGTTGTGGCCCTTCTGGATGGGTGAGTGATTTGATTCATGGCCAACAATGCAGAGACCTATGAAATCTTTCTCATACCAGATACATCAAACACATCTCTCAGGTTTAATCACTGCACAGCAATGAAAAGCTCTGCAGACGTGGCTTCTTTGCCCATGATGGTGCTGTAATAGAAAAATCCATGCTTACCCCAGGCATACATCTATGAAAGGCACAGTAGCCGCTCTTTGTATGAAGCAGTACACTATCTAAACTGACTGTATGTGCCCTGATTTCTAGCTGTATGATGTCCAGAGTGCCAGGGTGCTAGGCAGACCAGGTTCTGGCATTTGAAGGTCCCTGGAGTATTACATGACGTTTTAGACTCAAGTTGGTAAAATTGTCAGGACAATCAAAGCAAAGTGTCCATGCCTCATTGTTGACCCGCCTATAAGATCTCCTTTGCCACTTCCCTTCCCTATGTTCCAGTACTATTTCACCACTTTCCTGCCAAATTCTTAAGGCATTGGCAGAAGTTTTCATTGGCTGTCCCTTTCAAACACCCAAACCTTTCCTTATTAACAGTTCCTATATAGACTCTTCTCCTGCCAACCTAGCAGTTCGAAAGCACACCAGTGCAAGTAGATAAATGGGGATCGCTCCAGCGGGAAGGTAAATGGTGTTTCCGTGCACTGCCCTGGTTCACCAGAAGCGGCTTAGTCATGCTGGCCACATGACCCAGAAGCTGTACGCCGGCTCCCTCGGCCAATAAAGCGAGATGAGCGCCGAAACGCCAGAGTCGGCCACGACTGGACCTAATGGACGGGTCCCTTTACCTTTACCTATATAGACTCTTATTCCATCTAAAGAGGAAGAAGCCTTGAGCAACCATGACTTGTAAGAGAAAGAGGACATTGCACAGATTGGCCATTGCTCCTGCAGCAGCCTTTGATACAAAACTGGGACAACTGGCAAACACCCCAGAAACAATCTTAATAAACCTCAGAGCTTAGCACACAGCAACATGGTGAAAACTGACCAAGTAAAATTCAAACAAAGAAGACTCAAGTGTGCAAATATCATATCCCTGTCAAGGAGCCCCAAGTAACCTCAGTGGCTAGAAGCACTTTTTACCAACTGTGACTGGTGACACAGCTACAATCATTTCTGGACCAGCAGAGATTGATCACATTAGTTCAGCCATTGATGGCTTCAATATTGGATTACTGCAATGCACTCTGTGTGGGGCTTCCCTTTCTACAGAAGCTACAGTTAGTGCAGAATGCTGCAGCACAGTTGCTGAGAGGAGTGATACCCTGTCAATATATAACAACTCTGCTAAGATATCTGCACAGGTTGCCCATTTGCTATTGGTCCAAGTTCAAGATGTTACCATTAGTATATAATAGTATATCATTAGTATATTGTTAATATATAAAACCCTTAGCAGCTCGGGACCAGTTTACTTAAGGGTCTGCCTTACCCCATATATGCCCTTTTGACCAGTTTGATCTGCAGAACTAGCACTGTTGCAGATGCCACATAAGACTCATTCCACACAAGTCAGCATACATTTTGGAATTCCCTGTCTATTGACACCAGGCAGACATCTTTGCTGTACTATTTTCTGCTTTTGTTTTAAACATTTTTGTTTAGGTGGGCCTAAAGTTACACGTGCTTGATTTCATTTTAGCTACTGTTGATTTAAATCATTTTAAAAATATTATTAAATACCTGGCTTAAATTGTTTTTATTGATAATATATATAATGCTATATTTTCTGTTTTTCTAAACTGCTAAGAGGTTTTTTTTAATAAAACAACAACAACAATCAAGCAGTATATAAATTTTGTTAAATACATAAAAATAGAAAGGGGGCATATGTGGAGTTGCAGCAAAATAATGTAATATTGGCAGCAGCATTAGCTGTAATGCTGAGGAAGAAAGCATGCTGCCACATCTTCTAGGTAGCAAAGCTGATGAACAAATTGGAAACATTTCTGGGGCAACCTACGAAGATGGCAAATAGGCTAGAAGGCAAATCCCACGAGGAAAGGCCGAAAGAACTGGGTTTATTTAGCTTTAAAGACATGTATGTGGAGAGGGTATGGTGAAAATTTTAAAGCTGGTTAACGACAGATCGTGAAGCTGAGGCTCCAGTACTTTGGCCACCTCATGAGAAGAGAAGACTCCCTGGAGAAGACACTGATGCTGGGAAAGATGGAGGGCACAAGGAGAAGGGGGCGACAGAGGATGAGATGGTTGGATAGTGTTCTCGAAGCCACAAACATGAGTCTGACCAAACTGCGGGAGGTAGTGGATGACAGAGGTGCCTGGCGTGCTCTGGTCCATGGGGTCACGAAGAGTCGGACACGACTAAACGACTAAACAACAACAACAACAACGTGTGATCCTATCCATGCTTACTCTGAGGCAGGGGTAAAGGAGAAATTTGTTGCAGTTTTCATTTAAAAGTGAATTTGTCAAATTTGAACTTTCTGAAACAACATGCAAATGGATACATAATACTCATCTGAATTTTTTGATGCAAGTTCTCCAACTATATAATGCATACATTGGGGGAAAGTGTGCATAAACATAAAATTATTAGCAAAAACAATGTACAGAAATGCATTACAGTGGGGAAGATTGCAAAATGTGTGCATTAGTCAAAACTGAATATTAAATGTATTTATTAGGAGAAATTTGCACTAAGATGCTGATGAATTTTCATGAGAAGTTTTTTTTTTTTAAAAAAAGAATTCACAATGTGGAGAACTGAATTTAAGATTGGAAAAATGAAAACTGATGTTGACAGATCCTTCCATCCCTATTTTGAACCTGGGATACTCTCCATATAAGACACATGTTCTGCCACTGAGCTATGGCCATTCTACACAGTGGCCGTTTTCTCTGGATCTGAAATAATTTATGCATTCACTCATTTATTATAGAGAATACAGGTGATGCCACTGCTGAATTGTGGCACTCTAGTATTTTCCCTGTTGCCCTTTTATCACTTTTAAGACTTGGTGTTGATTTCTCTAACTTTGTGTGGAATTGTGCCACTGTCCTCTCTACTGTGGAGCAGGAAAGTATTATTTATTCATATGGCTTGCCCTTTCCCTCAGAGTGTTATCACATCCAATTGCTCTTCCCAGGGAACTATGGGCAATTATAGCTCTGTGAGAGGATTAGTGGTCTCCTAATGGTTCTCAGCTCCCTAAACCAACTACAGCTCCCAGAATTCTCTGGTAGAAGCCATGTCTGTTTCAAGTGGTATCATAGTGCTTTAAACGTACAGTGTGAATGTGGTCTTGGACTGTCAACCCTTGGGTTTTTCTTTTTTTAAAAAAAGACCGACTATCTACATGTTAAAAGCAAACCGATTCCCTGTGTCTGCCCAGCCAGAATTGTGAATCAGGTTTCCCTGAAATGAATACTAACACAATATTTTACCTCCAATCTTGCTGCGCTTGGTGAAGGAGAGATGCTTTGGGAACTCGGTGTATTTCGTTCCTTTAGTACTACTGAGCTAGTTGGCTGCCTGCAGGGCAGAGAGAAGAATCGGAGGCGGACATGTGGTCAGGTGCAAGGGAATTTCCACAGATGGGACAGCCAGCCCCACTTGATGAAGTGTTAATTAGGCTATTCAGGGAACCAGAGCTGCTCAGAACAGTCTGTATCTGTTCCCTACTTTGTGGGGTGGAGGGTCAGGAGTCGTAGCATTTCTCAGAGTTCCCAAAGAATCAGCGGAGTTGTTATCAGGGAGACTGAGATGACCTCAGCCTAGGTTCAGTCCCTGTGTGGAACTTGGTTCCTAAACGATGGATGATATTTGGTGAGTAGAATGTGATGTTATATTTTCCTCTCCAGAAATATCAGATAAAAAATTATTTCCCTTCTCAGAAGGGCAATGGTTGCCTTCTGGCATCCTTGTATATAGGAAACTGGTGTCACTCTTTCACTGTGTGCAGCCTTCCTAGGTGTGAATCTAAGATAGAGAATACTAGTTTTCTCTGAAACTATTGCTTTTAAGCTTTGTTGTTTAGTCGTTTAGTTGTGTCCGACTCTTCGTGACCCCAAGGACCAGAGCATGCCAGGCACTCCTGTCTTCCACTTCCTCCCGCAGTTTGGTCAGACTCATGCTGGTAGCTTCGACAACACTGTCCAACCATCTCATCCTCTGTCGTCCCCTTCTCCTTGTGCCCTCCATCTTTCCAAGCATCAGGGTCTTTCCCACGGAGTCTTCTCTTCTCATGAGGTGGCCAAAGTATTGGAGCCTCAGCTTCAGGATCTGTCCTTCCAGTGAGCACTCAGGGCTGATTTCCTTAAGAATGGAGAGGTTTGATCTTCTTGCAGTCCATGGACTCTTGCAGTTCAAGAGTCTCCTCCAGCACCATAATTCATAATTAAGCTAAAACCTCATAGTTATATTTCCTTCTCTTACACTGAAGGCCATGTGGCCCTTTCCACTTTTCTGGTCTCCAAATTATACTACTACTATTAGTAGTAGTAGTAGTTGTTGCTGCAGTATTTACATTTATATCCCACCTTTTGAGATGGCAGTATGAATATAAACTCAGCTGGGCAGAGGGAAAGAGAGGGGAAGCAGTGGAAGCAGAGCTGAAGGATGTCTTAATAAAGTACATGCTTTCCTCACTCAAAGTGAGCCTGGATTCTAGTCTGCATTTGCAGTGCTTTTGACAGAAGGCTTTATCAGTGAATCAAACATGGACTGAATCCAATATGGACTGAGTCATCTGTCATGCCCTTTCCCCCAACTTCTGGCAATGACCAGTGTGTGTGTGTGAGAGAGAGTTTGCATGTTTAAACCATCAAAAGTTCATGTATGCCACCCCCCTTTTTTGGGGTGTGTGAAGGGGTGGGAAATCTGCTAAAGTGCTCCAAAGAGGAAGAGTGGGGGATTTGTGATGTCAGAAGATAGCAGCCAATCTGTGTTGTGAAAAGCTGGCAATTGCTGCAAACTAGCAAAACTGGTTTTCCTGGACCACAGCCCTGGAGAGGGTTAGGTACATGTGACGAGAACTTGATGAGTGTGTTTCCAGAGTGCAACAGTTCCTCTTTTTATGTAAATCCATACACATTCTTTAAAGGGGAGTTATGCCTCAGTTGTCTCACTAAGGCCAAGTGTTCATTGTATATGTATTTTGGCATTTTTGTACTCTTTAGTACTCTCCATTTTGACTGGAATACTTAGCACCTGAATAAAAATTTAAACCAGGCTTTGTGAATGAGATTCTTTAAAAATTCACAGACCCCATATGTTAAGGGAGGAGGCATAGAAAGACATTACACCATATTCCCCCCCCCCTTTTGTAAAATAAGATGTGTTCCAGATTTTTCTGCTTTCTTTGTGTGAGAGGGTTGTGTTTTTTCTGGTAAGGTGAACATAATTTTTTTTCCTCCCATTGTTAAAAATTACATGGAAGAATTATGTAAATGATTATTTTGTTTTATTTAAGTATTCAATAATTCCTCTGCCTCTGCTTAGCAAAATATATAAAATTATGAGGCAAAATATTGAGTTTGTTGTCGCATAATCTGCTGACTTCCTAGCTGTGAGTCTGACCATATGACCAAAAAACCCTTTGAAGTACCTGGACCAAACACTGGGCCTCCCCAGCAATGGAAACCAGAGTAGTAAAAACACTTTCAAAGTGTGAAACTGTGTGGAAATGTATTATGAGCCTCTCTTATGCCATAGACATTTGGTCATGTAGTACAGATGTACATGTAGAAAAACTGGATTCAATATGGGAAAAAATATTGGGTAGTCTTCAACTAACTGTTACTCAGAGTAGACCCATTGAAATTAATGAACCTAACTTAGTCACATTCATTAATTTCAATTAATTTCTACTGAGCAAAAGTTAAAAGTTAATCAAAAGTTACTACCCACTATGTAGCTCTGAAATAAATGAGTCATCTGTGGAGTGGTAGCAGAACATCATCTATGCATGCTTTCACCATATTACAGTGAATGCCATTGTTACACATGGTATAACATATGAAGCAGCCCTTAGATTCCCATCCAGTGACTGATACACAAGTAGGGAAATGGTCTAGGACTTGAGGACCATTCCTTCCCAACTTGCTTGTTCATAACCCACTTACCTGATGCCTAAACTGCGCACTCTGTAAACTGGTGTGCTCTTCAGGGTAGATATATGACACACAGGGAGAGAAAACAGATGTGGGTCAGGGGAGAAAGTCACACATCAAAGAACAACCATCACGTGCCAAAGAAATCTCATGAGGATGTACCAATTATCTCGAGTCTTCATGGAAGAAAGAAGATGTCTCAGAAGAATGGAGAAGGACAGATATATAATGGCTATATTTAAGAAGCAAGAAAGGAGAAATTGAGGAGTTATAGGCCCATTAGTCTGACTTTTATACCCTGGAAGTTATTAGAATGGGTTATAAATCAATCTGTTTTAAGCACCTATGGGAAAACAGGGTAATTGCTAGTAGCTGGCATAGATTTATGAAGACGACAACAGGGAAAGCCAACCTAGCAGACTTTTGGCAGGGATCTGCTCTATTAGATCAGGCTAGAACAGTAGGCATTGTATTTTAGCAAGGCTTTTGATGTCATTTCACATATGCAAAATGGAAATACAAGTAGAAGGAAATATCATCAGGTGGGAATACAAGTTGTTAAACAGTTGAACATTCAGAGGAGATTAATTATTTCAACTAGGGATAGGACAGGTGTTCCAAGGGAATGTTGTGTATATCCAACAATCCCATTTTTTACAGATACTCAGCTGTTAGGGTTGTTGCCATGTGGATACCAGAGAGGGAGGTATGGAAAATGTAGATATGCTTTTTGGATCAGCAGATGACATCTTGCCTATGAACTTGTGTTATCAAGATCTGGCTGTATGAATCATCTGGTCCAGTGTTTGACCAATTGGTTCCAGCTGGATACTTGATATGGCACCAGCTTCACCTTCTGAACATTGTTCCTGCCACTTCTATTTTTCAAAGACTCTTCTAATCTTTGTAAATGAATTATCACCTAGGAGGCTCCCTGTGGGGGTAAGAAATATCACCAGGTGGGGTAGAGATGAAGGGATCAGGGAGGGGTTGCACATAACGTGATCCCGTCAACATAGGGAAATCATAAATTGAGAAGTGGTCCTCTAAATATTTCAAAAGCTTGTCTGCTCATGCTGACAAAGACTCGTCCACTAAGAAGTAGATCGCCTTTCCTATTTTGCCACACACCCTACATCCATTTTGTTTCCATCAGCCCAAAGGAGACAATGCAGCCTGCCCTTTTCCTGTTGCTGTGGGCATGTTCCTGGAATTTTTATTTTTTAAAAAAGCTCTTTTGCACAGAACTGCTCTTGCACAAAAGAGCTGTACTGAAAGTAAAAATAAAATTTGCCCTTGTGGGTACAGGAAGTGTGAAAAGAAAAGAGGAGGAAAGGAAGTGGTAGCCTTTTATACCAGCAACTCCAAATCCTTACCTCACTTGGAGTGACACATATTATTATTATTATTATTATTATTATTATTATTATTGACTGCTCCTTTGTGCAGATCTCATTTTCTGGTAAGCTTGATATTTCTAAAACGAAATAAAAAAGTGTGCCTGGACAGGTAAACAAGTGCCTGTGTGCATACCCAAAATGGACCTTAGGTTTCTGGAACTTATGGTGCAGGGGGGACAACAGCACACAGCATTCATATATCCAATCAAGCACAATCCACTAGTGTGGACTGGAAACATGGAGATAGATTTTAAAGTTGAAAGTGCTCTGGTTTGGATATGAAGGTGCATAAATGTGCACATAGAATGTCATAGTGTGGACACAATGCTTACCAAATTTGTAAAGTACTCAGAAGCTTTGCAGGACAGAGATAGTATGCAAAGCAATCATGATAACTTGGACAGCTGGATGGGCAACAAATGAAATTCAGCAAAAGGAAATGGAAACTACTACCAATCAGAAAAGATGAAAGAAGTGCTGAATATGCACATATTGGGCAGAGGTATTGCTCTTTTAACAAGATTAGCAGTGCAATGGTACTCCAAATTAGGAGAAAGCCAGCCTTGGTTTCATTAGCACAGACAACCTATCTAAAACACTGGGAGTAACAGGACCATGGTACTTGGCTCTGCTTTGGCCTCAGTAAAGAACACTGTATATTGTTTGGGGCATCAAATATAGGGGAACATAATATAATTCATAGGAGAGCTAAATATGATGGTCTGTATGGAAGAGATAAGAAACCCCCACAATCCTGACTGCGTTAACCTTAAGAAAAAGGACATTCCTGTTGAACTATACACACATTGATGGAAATGAATGAAGTCAACCACAAGATGTGGATGATAAATACAGTAGCCTTACCTACCAGATTATAGATTTTTTATAATGTATCATGAAATTATTTGTAGCATATGTACACAATGGTACAGATGGTGTGCACTCTGTTTAAAAGCACCGCAACCAAAGAAATACAAATGGAAAAGAAAACACGCTCCTCCCCTGGCTTTGAAAGAAAGAGGAAAGAACCACAGGGAGATGAGCTACATATAAATGTTATTAGTTGGGGCTGAACTTCTCCATGTCTTTAATTTAGTAGCACATATCATTTCACAGGACTGCAAATTAACATTTCATTCCATGTGGATGGGCATGGGGAGAAGAGAATGTATAAATCACCATTGGAGCACACTGACTGCCCAACATATCATGTTCATTACTCTGCCCATCTTTGCTATTTATGTACACAGCGAAGAACTGAGAATTACATTAAATGTGCATATTTTTCTAGATAATGTTGAGACTGCTCAAACAAATAACTATTTTGGCTGCCTTCCTGACTGCAATGAAGGGGATGAGTCAAATATCAGTTCTATGGGGCTCTAGATCATGGTGAGCCAATGTGGTGCCTTCCAGATGTCATTCAGCTCTCATAACCCCAGCCAGCATAGTCGGTGCTCAGGGATGATGGGAGTTGGAGGGCACCATGTTGGCTATCCCTACTCTTGATGGTAGAAGAGATGGAGACGCCTGTATTCCAGTTCTCCTATGCTAGTTGAAAAATTCATAGCATCCGAACTATCTGTGTTGTGAGCATCTTGCACACACCATGAACTTAAGTGGAGCCCTAGAACCTTAGAGACTTTTTTTTTCATATTCCCAATCAAACTGACACACATACTCACAAACAAATAAACAAACAAACAGGCTGCTGTCTGTCGTGTGTGTGTGCATAGCATGTTTCAAGTCACAGAGCCACAACATATGATATGAGACATGGTATTACCCCCACCCACCCAACGTGTTGCATCTTGCCCTTGTTCTTTTTACATGGCTGTCATGGCTATGGAGAAGATTTGAAAATGTACACACAGAAAAACCAAAAGGAGCTTTTGGGGGAAGGGAACATCCTATTGTCTTCCCATATCTTATTGCCCCTGTTCCAAACTTCTCCTGATTTTGGGGGGCTTCTGTTGCCCCAGGTTTTGCTAAACCAAAACACTGCAGTCAAAATAATCATGCAAATTTGAATAAGTCAGTCTCAGCAAAGTGTGGTGGTTTCTGCCATGCAAAACTGGCAAAGTTGCAAGAGATCTACCAAATTCTGACTTCCCTTATTGTCATGTACAGCTCTCTGGTGTGCTGCTTGCTGCAAGCCATACTGCATGCACCATAAGGCCTTGGAAATTTGCTATCTAAGATAGCATAGCATGGTTTTTGATATGCATGCTAGGTGCGCAACACCAAACTACAAGGAAAGAAATGTTTTTTGGTTCTTGGAGATGCTGGGAGCACACTTTAAGCTTCCTTGCCTTTCAGAGTTTTTGGGGTGCAGGCACTCTAGGAGATTTATTCTTGGATCCTTCTGATTCTCCCTATTCCCTAGGGAGTCAGTTCTTGGAGCAAATGCGGTACCAAAGGGCTAATCTGAAGCTATTACAGTAGTATCATAGCACCCTGAGAACCTTCACCAACCCCTTCAGAGAGTTTCATTAATGGGTTCAGTTTAGCTTAGGTTTTCCTTCCCAAAAAGAATCTTCTTTCCAATCAGAACTGGAGTAAATAAGAGTATGGGTTTTGCTAGATCCAACTATTACTTTAAATTGAGGCTCTGACAAAAGCCTACTGATTCAGTGTTGATGTGATATTGGATAGCAGTTGAACAGTATGTCGTACTTGGACTTCTTGGGAATGTTAGTGGCCTGTACTGATGTGAGCTGTGAGTACGTGCGTGTATGTATGTATGTATGTATGTATGTGTGGACCACTCTCATTTCCAGAAACTCACATATTTTCTGTATCTCACAGGTTCATGAAGGTGGCAGGGAACACAGTGGATGCTGTTACCTGGCAACAGTAGGTATTTTTCCCTTTCCAATATTTCTAAACATGTATCAATTTGGGCAGAAGTCAAGAACTGAGCCAGACATCAATAGGACACTATCTTCAGACAAAGAACACAGAGAGAGACTTCTAAGACTACCTTTCCCATTATGTTTTCTTGAGCTCACTCTGTTGGCTAAGGAGAAACTTTTCTAGTTATATGGATGGGCTAAACTCTTGCAGACAGCAGAACTTACGCTGTGAGAAGAATACCAGCTTATGTAGCGAGGAATTCTACCACTCATGTTGGTTTTGGTGTCAGAGGCTTCCCTAGTGTGAAGCTCAGGGTAGGCTAAGAATAAATCCTATAAGATAAGCCTTGCACATTTCAGTATCAATGCAAGAAGATATTCAGAGAAAAGATTGCTGCACACCAGTGCCCTATGTGTGGCAGAGGGATGATGTCCTCACAGAAACCTACTGTGTGATGAATATTTCAAAGGGCAGAACTTGTCTGCTAGCACTGTTCTTTCCTCACTAGTGTGAGAAACTGGCAGTCACAGGACAAGCTGACTGTGAATATACAGGGCTGTTTTCAACTAACTTTTACTCAGAGTAGACCCACTGAAATTAACAGACCTAGTCATAGTCATTAAATCCAACAAGTCTGCGTTGAGTCACAGAGAGGTACTTTTATTGACATTTCTGCCTTTTGTGCCATTTACCTTAGCAACCAGGTCTGTCTACTCTCTGGGGTCATGTGATAGCTTTAGAAAGACACATGTGCAGAATTTACCTAGCCTGAATGGGATATTGTCCTGGTTTAACCATGTTGCTGAAAGTGACCTGATCAGGAGCAAGGGCCACTTTTAGAAATGGTGGGCATAGAATTCTTGCTGCGGCAAAAAATGGGATGTGATCCACAGGCAGTTCTCTTAATGAAGAGTTTGCTCAGGTTAGTGTGACTAGTGTTCCTGCTGCCTAACAACATAGCCTGAGAGCAAGCATGGATTGAATGCCAAGTAATGACAGTCCCTTGTCCTTAGAAAGTTGTTGATGCTCTGTTGTATTTGTTGGCATCTTCAGAATGATGCTGTGCCAAATTGGTATTGGCTTGTACAGACATTTTTGCCAAAATAAATTTCTGGCTTTCCAGGATTCCATGGGGTTGATCCACTAGTGGTGCTGAAACTATCCCTTGTTTCAGAGACTGACTGTCAGTAATCTCTAGGCTAGGGGTGTCTAACCTGTGGCTTTCTGGATGTTGTTGGACTCCAGCTCCCATCAGTCTCAGTCAGCATGGTCAATAGGCCCCTCATGAGGAAGAGAGCTCTCTCACTCAAACATTATGATTTTGACTGAACAAAGGCAGGATGTGTGTTAGCCTTTCTCCAGTGATTGACAGAAAGTGAAAATTTATAGAATCAGATAGAAAGAAGGGTCCTCAAAACTCGTCAAGATTTACACTTAGACAAGATACTATATTATG
The DNA here is from genome assembly GCF_027172205.1 of Podarcis raffonei. NCBI lineage: Eukaryota > Metazoa > Chordata > Lepidosauria > Squamata > Lacertidae > Podarcis > Podarcis raffonei. Next base: position 60,226,362 of record NC_070606.1, on the reverse strand, counting down.
CAAGACTCCTTTATGGTGCTTTAATGTCTTCTGCTACATGGAAGCACCATCAGTTTTGCATTCTGAAGGAAGTTCTGTGGTGCACGCAAAAGTGTTTCCCAGGTTATAGCCACAGAATCACACTTACAGAGAACTCGGTGTCATTTGGAATAACATGGGTTCATGATTCCAGACTATACCTGCTTCATTTGTGTGTGAAACCCCATGATAATCGTGTTGGAAACAATTATGCATACCATATAGCACTCCATTCATTCTTGGACTCCAGACTCCAGTGAAGCGTCTTTTCTAAATTTACAGAGATTCAGGAGTGCTGCACTGATCACTCTCCCAGGCACAGTGGCTACACAATGACTATGTTACCTGTGCATGAGATCTGTTGCTATCACTCATTGAGTGTCGTGGGGTTGATGACAGAACTTTTGCAATGTATTTGTTCATGAATCAGAGCCTTGGTTCATATACACTGATGTAAGCACATATGGTATTGTAGCATACCAGTGGAACAAATGAAACATTTGTTGTAAGAATGCATTGAGTATTTTGCTGCAGAAGGATTCACTCTACAGGAGATGCCCTTAAGACTGAAATGGAGGAAAGGAATTCAAAGTGGAAAATGTGCAATATCCTGTAGCGTGTGTCTACTCATCTGGGTGGTTAGTGTCCCTCTCTCTATCACGAAGGACAAAGCCCATCCATGTGGGTGACACAACATTCCCCCCCACCACAATCTAACATGAACTGTTTGAGAAAATCAGCACTTTTAGATAGCAGCAATGGAATGAGTTTAATTACAGAATGTTGTACTAATGCTGGGCCTGATTCTTTGCTACTTGTTCCATACCTTGAGTCCATGAAATAGATAGCCTTTACAGGGGGAAGTTCTGGGAAAACTTCACCCACACACCCTTTCCCCATCAAATAAGCTCCTGCTTTTTCTGGGGAAACTTCATCCGCCCTCCCCTTTCCCTCTAAAGAGTGCCTGCTGCCATCCTTGCTGTAGTTGCTTTGTAGGGGAAAGGTTAGTTGCTAAAAAAGTAGTGTGTGTGCCCCACCACTGGAGCAAAACAGCAGGCACAATGAGTTTTCACTGGAACTGGACAGCATCGGAGGTGAGGGATATGTTGTAGGGAATCATGAGAATTTGTTTTAGAAGTGATCAAAGCAGATTGGTAGACAGGCAATGCAACACCACCATCCACATCGCAGACCAATCGCCCCAGAGTCAGACTTCAAACACTTGCAGAGTACAGTTGAAACAGAATGTCCAGAAGTGGCTAAAATCAAAACTGTAAGACTCCGGGATCACACCTGAAAAAAGGAAATAGCTTATGAGGAACAAGCAGAGGGCTTTCTCGGTAGTGGCACCTGCCCTGTGGAATGCCCTCCTATCAGATGTCAAAGAAATAAACAACTATCTGACTTTTAGAAGACATCTGAAAGCAACCCTGTTTAGGGTAGTTTTTAATGATTGACGTTTATTGTGTTTTTAATATTCTGTTGGGAACTGCACAGAGTGGCTGGGAAAACCCAGGCAGATGGGCGGGTTATATACATAATAATATATCATCATCATCAGCTAGATTTTCAGGAATTGAGAGGGAGCAAATGGTGACAATACCAGAGATGGAGGAAGTATTTTGTGCAGGAAACCTGTGCCTTGCTGAATATCTGCAGGGGGAAGGTGCCAGCTTCCCCTTCCCCAGTTAGTGAGAAAAAACTGGGAGGTGGGACGAAGAGAGGAGGTGGTGGGGCTCTAATTCCAAGCAGACCTTCCTGGAGCAGGAATGGATTTGGAAATTCCTGAGTGTTGGGAAATGGCTTTAATGCAATTAACTGAAATAAAAGGAGGGGGTCAGATAATGGGGCAAAGGTTCCTCTACCATAAAGAGGAGTAAAACAAAAACAGCTGTTCTGAAGCCCTCAAACTCTGCTCATTAAATCCCATCTGAGGCTAATGGTTTGGGCCGTTAATTGTGGGTGGTGTCTTAAAAAGATACTGATGCTTTCATAGTTTTGCTTAGTGTAAGAGGCAGCTGGCATCCCAACTCCCCAGAAATGGCTTGCATGGGCTTTTAAGTATGCAGGTAGGCGGCAAGCACAGTGCAGACAGTGATGTGGTGCTGAACTGCATGATTAGATATGTAATAGACATTTCTTGTCCATGATTCACCTTGGGCTTTTGCTGCTGAAGTTAACATGTTGATGGGGAGAGGACAAGAACCCTTCCAGTCTTCTTTAAGTTCCTGAACTGGAGAGCTGCCAGCAGAGCAAATATATTGTTACACACCACTCAAATCTCCATGAATGGTGCGAGATTCTAAGGGATGCAGATGCACTAACCAGGGTCTATGTTTCCTTTGGGGACAATGTGTCACAACAGAGACTGTGGTGTCTTTATGATATATGAAAAGAATGATTTTTCTGCTACCACTGAAGCTGATATTATTTTGCTCAGAAGCCTGATTGAGCTTCAGACTACTGCTCTTGGGAAGGAGTGCAGTCTGTTGGGCCTGTGCCAAACTTTAAACAACTTCTTCATTAATTTCCTAACCCCAAACCTCACAGTAACTATACCATTCAGTTGTAGGGCTCAACTCCTGCCATATTTGTCCAAACAGCCTTCCCCACTATGCTTCCAGATGTGCTAGCAAACATTTTAAGTCAAACATGCTGTGCAGTCCCTTCGTTTTAATCCAAGGGATGTGCTGACATGTAACACTAAGGCAAGGTGTGCGACTTGTTTATCCATAATGTGCTCTAGCACTCCTGTTTTGCTCTTCCCAGCTGGGGAAAGCAAACCACAACCTTTGACTTTAGCATTATGTCCAAACCAGTGTGCATTATTTGTTCCTCTCCAAACTAACTATGCCGTGAAGCCAAGGTTTATTATTCTTGTCTTGCCGACTGTGGTTTGTTTGGGAGCAATGTACTAGGAGGAGCACTTGCTAGGATGACATCATGCCAAGCCAGAACTTGTGGTTTGTTGCTCCCAGCTGGATGAAGGGAGGAGCAAAGCAGGAATGCTTGAACTGTATGCATCAGCATACAACTTGTGCATATTATGGTTCAAAAAACCAACACACATCTTGGCTTAGCATTACATGTGAACGTGCTCAGTGGTTCAAACTTTTCACAACAGACTTCCTCCCCTTGAAACACATGCAGAGGAGCCACACAGTTTCAGCATGACAGCAGGTGCTAATCTTGTAGCCTTTAGGAGGGTCTAGGACCCACCCACCCCCTTCTCAGCAGGAAAGGTCTGTTTTGCCTGTCTCAAAAGCCCAAGGACGTTTTTATGCATCATGCAGAAAAGGGAATGCTCCAATAAAAGTAAATGGGAGTGTTGGAAACAACTGATTGCCATTGGACAGTTATCTACCAGACCTAGTGGAGCAGCCAAGAGAATCACCAGATGTGGGGTCACTTTGCTCTGGCGTTCTCCCTATCCTTGCAAAGATGCTGGAGACACTTAAGCAATGCAATAGGAAAAACACTGGTAAAGTTCTGTCCCATCTTGCCTGCCTGGTGACCAGTCTCTCATGTTTGGAAAGAAAACTCCCAGGTGTGTCTTAGAACCAGCACATCCTTGCCTGTCATTTTCCGTCCTTATGTGAAACTTTCTAACCCAAGTCTAAATCCATCCAGTACTTTTTCAAAAAGATCCTCTCCTGGCATTATCCTTCTGCTTACAATGTTGCCTCTGCAATATATCTAGTCCCATTTACCCTCTCTTTTCATTCATGCACTGATTTGTTATACCTATATTATTGCACTCTTTCATGGGGAAACTCAGCGTGGCTAATGGAGGGTGGTAATGGCGCAGTCAGTGTATGGTTTCTGAAACATTGGTCCAGATATCTCTTTACAGGATCTGGTGTTGGTAAGAGCATAAAAGGAACTCCACTGGATCAAATCAACTATCCATCTAGTTGAGCATCCTTTTCCCCACAGTGACCAACCACATGCCTTTGGGACACCCACAAGTGCATGAACACAATAACCCTTCCCTGTTATTGCGCCCCAGAAACTGGTGCTGAGGAACACACGGCCTCTCAAATCTGGTGAAGAATTGTGCATTTCCTGTTCTTTCATGTGTCAGAAAGAACAGGGTGGTGAGGTTAGTTGTAGCAGTGTATTCATACTTGGTCAATCAATTAATATGCACAATGTGAGCAGAAGGGCCTGACTGGATGGGCAAGCTCATGGTTGGGAAGCTTAATAATATTTTTCTCTTTATTTTGCACCAGATGTGGTGCTAGGCACTGTGCGGAACATAGAAATGTGTTTCTGCCCAGAAGGCTTGCTGTATTCATTAGATGGACAAGTTAGTAGGAAGAAGAGATCAGGCACTAATTGCACAATTACTTGTGCAAATGGAAGTGGAGGTGCAGGCAAAGACTTTGCTGAAGAGATGGATTATGGAAGGGCTTTTAGAAGAGAGGGAAATTGTGGGGAGGGTCCTCTGGGCACAGGGAGCATCCTGTGGCAGAAGGCACAGAGAAGAGAGTGGTAGAAGAAACAAAGCTCAGTAAGAGCAACTCATCTTATGCAGAACAGAGAGCAACCTTTGGGGAACCCCAAATGTGGGCATCAGAGGCGCGGTCCTTAGCCAGGGTGAGGGAGAGCACATAACTGCAGCCCCTCTCTGACTGTTGCCTTCTCATTTTCATTCCAGTTACTACCTTGATGGCCGAGTGGCCAAGGTGACGGACTTCCTGAAAACGCGCCTGTTAGACACACTCTCTGACCAGATCAGGAAAATCCAGAAAGTGCGTGAGTGAGAGGGATGGCTGGGGCAAGAGGGCAGCATGTCTCCAAGGGTGGGGAGCTTTCTCCTGGGCTCACTCTGCCCAGTGCTAGACGCACCTAGCAGGGGTTTCAGTTGGGACCAACCTTGCTACTTATGGGCCTCGCAGGATCCCAGCTTTCAGGTCAGGCTAAGCAAAGCTTGGAGAGTAGGTATGAAGATATCCAAGATATGCCCCATAGACATGCTCTGTCCCTATGGGAGCATTAGAAATGGTTACTTTGGAGTCAGTCAAGCTGTAGTAGTATCAGAACTTCTGGTAGATTATGGCAGTAAATGTACTATAGTCTCAACAAGATAGGAATTGAGGGTGAGGCAATAGACCTTTGGAAATTAAAATGAAAAGTAGGATGGAAATATGGTTCTTCTTTATGGAATGCACCTAGCTTAGCTATAAGGCTTCCTGGCAGGAATGTTTGATCCATTGTTGACTAGAATGGTTGACTCATCAAAACAAACATGATTTATCAGAAAGGACTTTTAAAATCTTAATTTGGGGTTGGATTTTCATCTGGGCTATCAGGCTGATCCTAATAGGGGACCAATCATTCTGTTAGAGAACCCAAGACAAATATTAGGTGAAGTGCCACTAATTAAAGTTATGAGCCCCTTTCTATGCTCTTGCCTTGTTTTATTGCTACAAGATGCTGCCTTCAGGTAATGAAGCCAGGTCTGGCAAGTGGCCAGATCTCCTAGGCACTCTGACAGGTCTCCTGGTCAGAGGCAGAAGGAGCTGCAAGCTGGCATCCTCAGTCCTTGTTGTCACTGATGCACTTTTGTTTGCTGGCGCCGTCTTGTCCTGGACATGTCTGTGCTGCCAAGGTTTGTCTTGTGTTACAGTGGCATTTCCCAGGCCGGTCGGTATCTCTGATGCCATGCTCATATCTCCATTTCACCACTTCAGATGCTCAGCAAAGTACCACTGCCCAATTTGGTCTTAGAATCAAGGCCTTGTGAGAAAGTTTTGGCTGCTCCAAAACTAGCAGGTTTGTTGCCACCCTGTGGCAATCTGGCATGGTTGTGACGTGAGATTGCTTCATAATTGCTACCACCATAGTTTCTATTCTCAGTTTCTCAGGAACAGTTTAGAGTCTGAAATCCTGTCCTGGCTTATGGAGGAGCTAGACCCTGTGCACCCATGTGGATTGACCATCTGAGCACTAACCAGATTTCCCCCCTTTCATTTGGCTGCTATTCCTTTATTTAGTTCTTTGGCAAATTTACACATTATACTTGTACATACAGTAAGGAGTTATGTCTGATCCCAGCTCCATGGTGCATTGTATTTATATCATAAAAGCAGTGAAAAATGTGTTAGCTGTGCACATATGTTTATGTATATACACATGACAAATACAGTGTGTGAAAGTGGCCCTTTTGTGCAGTGCTGGTTGAAGGGCAGCTTTCAATGAACATATATGCAAAGGAGTCACCATGTGAGGATCAGAGATGATCAGCTTTTTAAAACTGAGAATGAGAGAATGCAGCAACCTTTGCTGTATAACTGCTATGTGAGGATGGATGGTGGTCCAGTCAGGAAGATGGTAGGGTTGCCCCATGGTTAGATGGCATGCCAGCCTAATGTGATGTAACTTGGAAGGGAAGTTTATCTATGAATATGGGATATATCCTACACAAGTTAGTGTGTGCTTGTAATTTCTATTTCTGTAAGGAGATGGGACTTTGAAGAAATAACACCCCCATCTTGCAACAGTGGGGTGCTTTCTTCGCCAGCATGCTATGTGGTGCTTCAGATGGGACACATAAGCCTAGGGAAGGGAACCAGTGCTGGATCAGAGGCTCCTTGGGCACTTAAGAAATGGTCAAAGTGAAAGCCTGCAAAGACCTGTATGTTAAGGGGTTGGAGTAAGATCAGTGCAGGTATTGGAAGTGGGGGAGAGGTGAGGAAGATTTATGCCAGGCAATGGGGTGGTGTTGGTAAGATATTTTCTTTAGCTCATGGTGTTTCCCACCTATTACTCACCTGTACTCTGTGACCTCATTAAGCCATGCAAAGCCAAGCAATCCTATTTGTGCTAACCTGTCCACATCCATAGCATTTTATGAGCACTAGCTGCCTCCTGAAGATTACTGACCATCCTTGCCCTTTTATTTTGGCAATAGGTTGTCAATGCACATGTGCCTGGAAAAAGGATTTGGCTCGAGGGCATCGGAGCCACCTCTGAAGGAGGCATCACCAACCTCTCAGATTCCTATGCTGCCAGCTTCCTGTGAGTCAACCTGAGTGTGTTTTTGTTGTTGTTGTTGTTGGTGGTGTGTGTGATGTGGAGACAGGGAATTAATCAATGGATAATTAATCAATAGGTATGTCAGCTGGTTGTCCCCTGGCTGTTTGTCCTTGAGTACAAGGATCCTTCACCAGTTCCCCAGTCCAGCACCCCAAATCCAGTTTGGAACCCTAGCAAGGAGGTTGGAGAGAGGTTAACTCTTTGCATCTTGCTGCAGTCCCAGTCTGGATTGGGGAGGGAAACATACATTGAAAACAGCAAAAACAAAAAAAAAGGTTCCGACATGGATTTTTGTTTTGTTTTGTTTTGTTTGCAATGAAAATTGCAGGTCCAGGAAGCACAATCCAGATTGAGACAACAGCAGAAGGGCAAAGGATTAAAGCCCCACAAATTCAGGTCCTGATAAGAGTCATGTCCCCCATGGAAGCAGTGTGTGTGTATGCGTGTGCACATGGACAGAACTCCACAGTTAAGGTCACATGCAGTGTCTCTCCCTGTCCCCCAGTGAACTGATTCTCTGCCTCATTTCCAGAATAAAAGTTTCAGAACACTTTGCGCATTGATCTAGACCCACTTAACTGGGCGTAAGTCCCATTTAATTTAATGAGTAGTCCCGTTTTACTTCTGAGTAGACATGTATAGAATTGCACTGAAAAGCAACAGCCCTATGCACACTTTCACCGGAATGAAATGCATTGAATACAGTTGGACTTTCTTCTGAGTAAACATATATAGGATTTCACTGTGAATGCATTATTGTAAATTCTTCATAAGAAATTTCCAACCAAAAGCATCTGTTTACCAGAAAGAGACAGGAAAAACTTTATGACCACTTGGACAATGGAACAAACTGCCCCAAAGTTATGGAATTTCCTTCCATGGAGAAACTTTTTAAGGATAAACTGGATGGCTAGTTTTCAAGATCTAAGGAAATCCTGCCAGTGAAAGAGGCTGTTTTCAATGAGGTCTCATTCCATCCCATTCACTTATCCAAAGTGCATATCTTGCCTGTTCTTCAGGACGGTTTTTTACAGCTTGGACTTGCCATTGACAAGGGTGATTCAAGGCTATGTGTCTTTTCTCCCTTCTGTACAAGTATAGAAAATTGGTCTAGTGAAGCACAAAACTCAATTTCATGAAAATTTTAGCTTTCTTTACCACCCAAGTAAGAAGGCTTTGGACCCTTATGTGGTAGGTTTGGAACATTTTCTGGAGACATCTCTGACGTCAGAGAATTGAGTAATTTAATATTTTCTGTGGTCAGAGAGAAGGAAGGACATCAGTGCCTTGCAGAGCTCCTTGTCCCTCCCAGCTACTTACAGAAATGGAATACATTTTTTTTAAAAAAAAGCACCAATTTGTTTTATCTGTATACTTTATATCAGCCTTCCCAACCAGGTGCCTTCCAGATGTTTTAGACTACAAATCCCATCATCCCCAGCCCATTCTGGCTGGGGCTGGTGGGAGTCACAGTACAAAACATCTGGAGAACACCAGGTTGGAGAAGCCTGTTTTATATAGAGTCCAGCTTTTTAAGCCACAGAGTTTGGGATATCTCAGCGTGATGTATGTTTGTTTGTTTGTTTGTTTGTTAAGCACAGCATACACATACCTCTGGCTTCCTTTCCCAGCAGCTTGGTCAGAGTGCTGATTGGCTGAAAGTTCCCATGCCTTTCTTCTCTTCCCTACCAGCACCCGGCCCGTTTGTCTTTGCTCATTAGAATGTCAGATGTACAATGAAGATGGTGTAGCTGTACATCAGCAGACAGGATTTACTTGAAAATTACTGCCTGCTCTGTGCTATTTTACACGTGCAACCCAATTCTGTGCATGCCTTCTCCCAAGTCAGTCAGTCATGCTTACTCCCAAATTCACTGGGGTTTACTAAGCATATAAGTAAGATTGCAGCCTCACAGCTAAAATGAGTAAATAAAAATGACTTCTAAAATTGCATCTTTTCTTTCTGTTTTATTTCTGTGCAATCGCTTTGCTTCTCCCTAACCTCAGGGACCATCACTGATAGTCATGGAATTGTTTTTTTGGCTATCACTGAATATCTCAGCTGGGATCTATATAACTGTGTACAGTAATTCCAGCACAGCCTTTAATGGAAACGGGGAAAATGTGTAGCATTGACCGTGTTCCCAAAAGTGGTTTTCACCAGATAACTTCACAACATTTTATCACATTAGCATCTATCTCTTGAAAAACGCTTGAATTTCTGCTGCCAGAAGAGCAGAGGACTTTTATCAGAGTGCAAGCTGGATAAGAAAGTAATGCTGTGTGCTGGATAGGGTGTGGTAGGGATACTTGAAGAATTTGTTTTTTGCAAATTCCAGTTCAAACTGGTCTGATCTGGATTAATGTAATTATTCACAAAATTTCACACTTTTCTGAATGTTGCAACTCAATTTTCAGCAGTTTAAACAAGGGATTGATTGGGTGTGTATTTTAATGTGAATTTTAGTGTGTATTTTAATGTGATTGGGTGTTTTATTTTAATGTGTTTGCGTGTTTTCATGCTGACTTAAAACCACATACAAACTGATGCAGAAATGAACTAAATTTTAAGATTGGCAAAATGAGAAACTGAAAGAAACTAAATTCTCATGTTTGTTCATTCTTGGTTAAACGTGGCAAAATGCATTTAAAATGAATATTTTGAGAAAGAGTATATTAGAAAAAGTATTTTAAGAGAAAAGGCCTTTAAAAATAAATATTTAAAAATTGGTTTTTATCTAACTAGCCCATCATGACGTACATGGAATGACTTTTGTAAGTACAGTGGAGCTTCCCCTACACTCCAGTCTGCTTCCCCCAACCCTCTGGAGCAGATCTGGGGGTGACGTGGGGGGAGAAGAGAGGGAGGTATTCCATTGCACTTGCAGAAGTCATTCTGCCCATTCACTATATAGCTGGATTCAATCCATATTTTTAAAATGTGAATTTTTGTGCAGGTTTTTAAAAATATTTGTTGATCAATGAAGGAAAAAAATGAATCCATGCAAAAGTGACACGGGTGAACACATGCAAAAGCAACATGGACTTCAATTGATTTGTCCATCGCTAGAGTATTGGACTTGAAAAAGAGACATTGCACTTCAAAATTTCATCCACACTAGAACCCCTTTGAATTAAGGCATTATTTTTCCACAGTTAGCAAGTTCCATATGGCGCTTATTATAGCACTATATTATCTGAAGATGCTGGTCCCTATGGCCAAGATTCTTCTATAATGTTTACTATGAAGTAGTAAGTCTCTTTCGGGGAAGGTTGCCTGTAACTTTATGAAGAAGCTTCCTCGTTGTGTCTTCTGCCTCTAATTGCTTCCTATTCATGAAGGCAGCAGCAGTGTTGAAGATCTTCTTAATTAGTCTCTGTTATTGTGTGGGGGGTGCTTTCTTTTCATTTTTGAATTTTCTTTTCAATTGTAAAATAATGCTATTTCAGAAAATAAAAAACAAGAAGAAATCCATAGTTAAAACTCACCAGGGTACAAATAATTGACTAATTAAGGGGTAATGAAAAGACAGATTATTGGTTGCACTGAACAATAAGAAAGCTTATAATTAAAGACACAGTAGCCGTAGTGCTTTGCTACTCCACATTGAATATTGCAATTGCATTTTACCTCTTAAAAACCAAACAAATCAGCTCTGCAAAAAGGCAACACAGACAACACAATCATTCCAACTGGTTGACTATGAGCTCATTTGAATTCTCCATAAAAATGATTGAATAAAGAATAGTAATTCCACACTATAATCTCTGCTCAGCAGTGAACCTCAATAGGTGACTTCCGGCCGGTCACTATTGCTCAGTTTAAACTACCTCACAGGGATGCTGTGAGGAAAAAATGGAGATGAAGACGTTTGTACTGTACTTCCTTGCTAGAAGGAACTAAATCTATTGTTAATACTTCAGTTGCTCTTAAGCATGGGAGCCAAGAATCTGTGGGGCTGAGGCAGAATGTAGAAGAATGTTCTGGGGATCCATCGCCTGCTGCTCTCTGAAATACTGATTAAGTCCTCTGGTGTTTTTTTTGCCAGGTGGCTGAACTCTCTTGGGATGTTGTCCAGTCAAGGCATTGATGTAGTAATGCGACACTCATTTTTTGACCATGGGCACAACCATCTTGTGGACCAGAACTTCAACCCTTTGCCGGTAGGTGTGCAACACCATGTTCCATTCTGCATCTTTTGAATTTGCCCCATCACCAGTCTGTTCTTATTGGGTCTCTGCCACACCAGATTGCTTGGTTTCCTTATCTATTTACTATAGGTATGCAGTGTGACCATGACCTCTTGTTTTGCCCTATTCTCCACACCTCTTTTTACACACACACACACACACACACACACACACACACACACACACACACCATCCTTTTTGCAGTTGCTGTTTCAGAACAGCAGTTATTTTCTTAACCAATAAAGATATATGACATGTTGACCCACACACACTACGTCTTGTATTCACATATTACTACATTATTCACACATTATTATACCCTCCAGAGAGCTCAATTTTTCCTCCAGAGAACTCAAGGTAGCATAGGTAATTCTCCCTCTCCTCATTTTAAGCTCACAAAACCCCTGTGAGGTAAATTAGGCTGAGAGACAGACCCAAGTGAGTTTCATGGCTGGGTGACGTTTTGAACTCTGGTCTCCCAGGTCTGAGGCCATATTCATACCATACATTTAAAGCACTACCACTACCACTATCATGGCTTCCCTGCCAAGAATTCTAGGAGCTGTGGCTTGTTAAGGGTGCTGAGAGTTGGCACAAGGTCCCTATTCCCCTCACAGCAGTACAATTCTCACAGTGGTTTTACAGGGAACTCTGGGAATTGTAGTATCACAGTGCTTTGAATATATGGTGTGAATGTGGCCTTAGTCCAACTTTCTAACCCACTAAACTACACTGCTTCTCCACTGTACTCCGATCTCCACTGTACTAGCTCTGTCCCATCTACATTTCTGGGTCCCCATTTCAGGCCAGGGCTGGCTGTCCCTTTCCCTGTTGTCAGATGTGCAACACAGCACCCACCCCTTTCTCTTATCTCTCTCCGCCCGTCCACTTGCAGTGTTTCTGCCATATCAGTCTCAGTTTTTCCTCCTTGCCTTTCCTGTTCCCAGTCAGTAAATCAGGGGATTTGTGCTTGACTTCTGTGCCCTTGACCTGTTCCTCAGACTCTTGGCTGCATCACAAAAAAAGAAAGAAAGAAAGAAAGAAAGAAAGAAAGAAAGAAAAAGCTACGAGCAGCTGAAAATCCACTGCTCCTTGTGGCCTGTTTGAACTCGGCTTGAAAATACATTTTTCCAGATTGGTTTCTTTCAGTGCTAATAGGAGACATTAGTTAATGTCAAGCACAACATGTTGAAAGCAGATGGGGGCAGGATTACCTCTGGAGCTGGAACTTGGTCCACTGTGAAAGTCTCTGTGGGACCCTTGTGGGGTACACAAGAGCAAGAGAGTCAGGGGTTTCTTGGGGGGGGGTGCACAAGCAGGAGTAGGGGGGGCAGGAGAGGAGTCTTAAGAGTCCTGAAAACATGCTGTAGTAACAACCAAAGTCAGGGCAGCCGGCTCCTTAGGGAAAGACTAAAGAGTCAGGAAAACGGAGCTGAACGCAGTTTAGATTTATAGGAACGAAGGTGAAAGGAGTTCACAACTTCACACAGCAGGGCAGTTCCCTCCAGTTTAATGCAAACCCGCTCATTTGTAGCTCTTCAAAAATGCTGAGGCCGTTGCTGTTCCAAGCGCTCAGGACTCTAATAAGGAAACCGTATGTAAAAGGTCTTTAAAAGTAGCAGGTTTTCTTTTCATCTTTTTTCAGTCTAATAAATTCTACACCTTGCAAGTGGAACTCTTGGCAGCGCCAAGAAGCTCTGGATCTCCTCGGCCAGGAATTTACAAGCCTGGTCCAGGGTACCAATCTGAGAGACACTGCCAGCAGGCCCCTGGAATGCAGCGGTGGGGATCTGGGAAGCAGAAGGGCTGCCGCAAATGCGGAGTCCTGCCTGTAATGAGCTGTAGATTTTGCATTCTTCTGCAGCTGAGTCCCTGGGAGACTCTGGACTTCTTACAGTTGTCTCTCAGATAATCAGCTGTTGGTTCTGGCTCCTTCAGCCTCACATCTTTGGGCATCAGGAAAATGGATTAGAGAAGTCAAAACCCCCTCCCCATTAAAAAAAGGAAAAGAATTGTCGAGTTGGAGGTGACTGTGAGGGTCATCTAATACAAAACCTTCAATCCAGGAATCTTTTGCCCAATGTGGGGCTCAAATCCACAGCCCTCTGATTAATAGTCCTGTGCGCTACCAACTGAGCTACCCCAGGTTCTTTGGGTGGATCCACGGTACAAAAGGACATCATGTTTTTTCCAGTGATCAAGGTACGTTGGAAAAAGCAGGTTATCCTTAACCCCCAATTCGTATTCTTCCCTAGAAAGACTGAGAGTGGGAGCATTTTTGGAGGCTTCTTTATTCATGATGCCTTGATCCAGAAGGGCAAAAAAAAAGGGAGGGGGAATCGGATCTGATTTGATATTTTAATGCTTTAATGAATTTGTCTTGTTCCTCCCCTAGAGGACTAGGTCAACAGGTGACTAATATGTGAAATAAATAAATCTGTCTAATAACGAGGTGGAGGGGAAGAGGAAAGGATATATAGCTTACAGATAATGATCAGCCTTCCAGGGGACACATGCAGAAGAACAAGTGTTACATAGTCCCAAACCAAAATTACATATGCCATCAACTGAGCATGCAAATATAATATTTATTTGTGATTTTATTTTGTATCTTTATCTTGTGAGCCATCCTGAGATCTTTGGGTGAAGGACAGTATATACATTTAATAAATAAAATAACAATATAAGTCATTTTCTCCTAAGTCACCACTATACCAGATGACTGAGAGTATGGGGGCCCCGGAAGGGTCCAAGTCTTGGGGGGGGGTGTATGTGTGTGAGAGAGATGTAGGAGAGTTTCCTGTAGGATTTGCAAGTGCTTCAAGGTAGTCCTAATGTGGAACAGGACTCCCTCTTCTGTGCTATTTATCTTCAGGGCACTGCACTTTGAATGGCTGTCCTTCCATTTCTTTTTTTAAAAGCATCTCTCATTGCACTTTTAGCCAATATCTTTCCTTTTTGCCCTCAGCAGGTGAGTTGCTAGAGGGTTTTTGTTTTTTTAAAAAAACCAGCAACAATAACAGCAAGGCCAGACTGAACCTGGGGTGAGGTGTGGCGGCCGCTCTTTTCCCGTGGGAGCTATCACTGAGATGAAAGCAGCCGTTTGGGCCTGTGTAGGGCTGCTGGGATGTGAAACCAAATCCTCCCTCTCGCTCGGTGACAAAGACTTTTCCACATGCTGCCTTTCCTTTGTGCAGACCCTTAGCTGCTGAGAGAAGCCGCGGCATCAATCACTGCCTTAGCCTGGCTGCCCATCAGCTGGCAACGAACTCAGGCTGGGCGCCCATTGCAAGAGCTCCGTTCCTTGGCTTTCCATGCCACGGCCCATCCAGCTCAGTCAGAATGAAAGCTCCAGCTACAGAGATGCTCTGCCGAAGCAGATGCTCTGATAGCTGAGCTCATGTGGCTGAGTTCAGAGATCCAGGGATAATTCAACCTGCCAACATGAGTGTCTTTCAACTCTGCTGCTGCTCTGAAGATCAAAGATAAAAGACAGCGTCTTCAAATACCACCCATATTCTACGAGCAGAAAATATATAGTGTAGAGGGACAAAGTTTTCTGGTCCTGCTAGATAGAAAAGTCACAAATCTGCACTTGCTACTTATGAGGAATAAACAGCTTGAACCAGTGGCCTTTGGATTGCCAGGAGGCTGGCCACTTGGCTACCCTAGAAATAGAAGGGGCCATGGTAGTACATCTTGCGTAGGTGCTGACTCAATTACACCTGCATCTTGGGTCACAAAGGCTTTAATTCTACACACACACATCCAGCTCTGTGGATGTAGAGAATGAAGTGGAAAGTGCCTTGCACAAAACAGCCATGGAGCCTTGATTGCCAATGGCACTGAACTCTGTTCCCATCCACCCCCATGCTCTGGACTCTGTCAGGAAGAGGTGATGACAAGGTACAGCTCAGCTATTCCTCCAGCTGCTGCAAGAGCCTGGGAGACTCTCTGCTCCTACCCAGCAGCCATCAGGGCAGGATCCAATTCCCATCATGTCACAGTAGTGCTTAGATCCAAGGCAGTCCTGGGCTGATCAGCACAGCTTCAGGTTCTGTGGCACATCACATGGCCACTCATCCCATTGAACAGATTTCAGCATCTCCCCAGATCCAGGAGAACTTGAAGGGTCAAACTTCTCTCTTGTCTTCCTTCTCCTGTCACGTCCTGGTTTGAGGGAAGAACTGTGGCCCAGTTGCAGGCAAAAGGTACTAGGTTCCACCTGTGCAACCTCAGGTAAGGCTGGGAGAAACCCTTGTCTGAAATCCTGGAGAGCCACCGCTGGTCACTGTAGACAGTACTGAGCTAGATAGACCAATGGTTTGGCTTAGGTTAAGGCAAGTTCCAATGTTCTCATAAGGGACGGGTTCATCAATTAGCTGAGCAGCAGTACTAGATTGGATACTAATGGTCTATGCCAGAGGTTTTCAACCTCTTGGCCATTTTCAGCTCCCTTGACCAACTACCTTCTCTCTGCAGCACCCCTGTGGGGCTCAGGAGCCCAGTTATGTCACCCCTTGCATGCCAAGCTGGTAGCATCTCACCCTTTTTCAAACACCCTCCCTTGTAGAGTGTTCCCTCCTCCTCTCCTCTCCCTTCTCCCTGGGAGTCCTCCAGGCAACCGCTGCAGCCACCCCTGATCTCTGAGCTGCCTCAGCTCCTGGCAGTTAGCAGCTCCTGGCCAGACCCTGAGGCATCATTCACCTTGGGAGCTTGTAGCCAGGGCTGCTGCAACTAACAGCTATGCAAGCCTTTGGGAGGCAGAGATGTGAGAGGGCGTCAGAGGAGGGAGGGAGGGAAAGATGGATAGAGGCCTGTGTTGCCCGTGGCACCCCTGACCATCATTCAAGGCACCCCAGGGTGCCATGGCACACTAGTTGAAAACCACTAGTCTATGCAACACCCTGTCCTGTGTCTAAGGGAAATGAAGGCCAACAGATGCTTGAAAAGGAATGTGTTAAGTGAGCTTCCAGGAAGAACATGACAATGGCAGTCCTCAGGAGATACTCCCAGACTACTCTCAGCTTACTCCCAGCTTTCTCCAGCCTGCAGGCCTAGTTAAGCCTGCCGGGCTTCCCAGTTTGGCCCATGGGAGCATTTTGCCCAGGCCATGCCTACCTGTAACTCACTGGGCATCACATGAAAGGTAAATCTGTTGTAAAGTTGTGGGGCAGGTAAGGCTGTGCTTGCAAAGGAGGAATGTGTCTGCATTCAGGCACCAAGGCTGCCTTTGGTCAGGGTCAGGCGTACTTCAAAGTTCCCCTAAAGTGGTCCTTGATCTGAAATTCTGTCTTCTCACACCCCTGGATGATATTGTTCACCACAAATACTCTCGGCCTTTTCTTTAAACACTCACAGCTCAGAATTGTGCTGCAGCCTCTAAAAATGAGTTCTGGGCAACTATTATTTGTAAAGAACAGAGTAACACACCCAGTAGGCACTTTGGCTGGGAGAAAACACCACACTGTCTGCCTCACACTTGCGTGCTAAGTGTGTGTTGTTCTCATACTTGTGGCTGATGGCACCCCTGTTGCTGCGCCTCATCTCATCTGCAGGCGTGAACATGCGTCTCTGGAAGGAACAGGACGTGAAGTGTGGAGAGCAGAACCACAAGTGACATTTAATGTTCTCCTCTGTTTGCCAATAATAGCTCTCAGAGGGCCGCGAGTGAAGGGACTATTATGCTGCTGCTACATGCCAGATTACAGCAACATTTATTCACCATGTGGTTAGTGCACAATTTCACAGCCCGGCTGGCCTGGTTGTAAAGCTATACTGGGCCCCTGGGAATGTATCCTGTAATGGCTCTGCCAGGAGACAGGCAGGTCTGCTGAATAGGACTGCATGGCAGGTCATCTTATTCACGCCATTCCCAACACCTTCTGCCTCTGGACATGTACCTGTGCAAAAAACCCCCAGGGTCCTCTGGCAAAACTCCCTGCAGTGGTATAACTGAGACTAACGGTCACTCATTCTACAGCAGCGTAATCCAATATAGGGCAGAGCTTGTAGGTTTTTGGTAGTTATAGTGAAAGGGAGAATTTGAGCAGAAGATGCAACATGGGAGAACAATATTAAAAGTAGATCTCTGACCTGTATTGAATGTGGTGTAATGACTCACCTGCTTTTATGTTTTTCTTTTTCTGTGGGGCAGGATTACTGGCTCTCCCTGCTCTACAAGCGACTTGTCGGGCCCAGGGTGCTCTCTGTGCACGTGGCCGGGCTGCAGAGGAAACCCCGACTTGGCAGGGTGATCCGTGATAAACTGCGCATCTACGCTCATTGCACCAGCTACCACAAGTGAGTTGTCACATGCCGCAAGCACAGCTTCTTGGAACAGGGGTAGGGGCTGGGGCACTGGTGACTGGAAGACCCAAGAGGGGTAACTCAGCATGGGCCACACCCTCAGACGAAAATGTCACTTGGCATGGAGGAGGAAGAGGAGGAGGAGGATTTGCTACTGTCATCTCTTTCACCTAAGGTCGCAGGGCAGGTTACAGCAATAAAAACACAACATTAAAAACAATTCAAAACAACTTGCAGTCTTGGAAACAAAAGTGGGTCCCAAAACGTATACATCTCTAGTGTCAAAACCCAGGGTAAAGAGGTGTGTTTGCAGCCAAAAGCTATTTAATGATAGCGATACCTTCCTGCTTCATCCTTCTGAGCAGCTATGGCCCTGTCCTTGCCAAGGAGCAAGTCTCTTACTGACACTTGGTGTCCCAGGGACAATTAATACAGCAAGGGAGTAGATCTTGTCTATAACCCACCCTTTCTTTACCCCCCCCCCAAAAGAAGGTTTAAGTTTTCCTCCGGCTGCAAGGAGGTTATAACAATTGTTTGGGGACCAGGATTTAAGGACCTGCTTTCTTCCCCCTGCTGCCCCTGCAATCTCTGTGTGCATATCTGCATCCTTACTTGCTCTGGTTGCGGCCCAGGTGGGTGGGGAATGGCTCTGGTGATGATAGGGAAGAGCAGCTATCTCTGGGACTAGGGTGAGTGCCTTTGCAGCCCAACTTTTATCAGGATGAGATCAAGAGAGTGTATTTTCCTCCAAAGGGCCCGGGGGTCTGGTTTCAGTTCCTCCCCCCCTCCACTCCCCTCACTTGGGGCACCCAGCCTAGCTAGGGTTTCTGTGATAAGCCTTTTCAAAGCATCCTCCTCCGAGCGCAGGGCCTGGGAGTCCCCTGTGTGCACACAGGTCCCCATTGTTGCTTCCTCATTTTGGGCAGATGCTTTCAACAAGCTTCCCCCTCCAGGAGGGAGTCTTGGCCAGTGACTGACAGGTAACTGGCAACTGGGATAGGGACAGGTGGGAAAGGAAAGGGAGCAGGAGCAGGCACAGGTGGGCAGGTCATCCCATGCCCTGGGCATTTGGAAGAGAGACTGCTATTCACTCTCTCTGTCTTCTGTTTGGGGCATTTCTGGCTAAGCTCTCTGCAGAAGCATGAGTACTGTAAAGAGCTTTAGACTCTAGAAATATGGTCTGAGAAAATAATATTTATAAAGCTCTGAGTGCCTCATGTTATCTTTACAAAGATCCTGCAACAGAATTGTATTATTGTCCTCATATTACAGATGGGGTCCAAGGCTGAGAAGGTAAGTGATTTGCCTAAGGCCACATAGTAAATCCATGCAGTTGAGGGGAGGTTTCAGCTGGGGATTCCCATCTCATGCTCTTAACTTTTCCACCATTTTTCAAACATTCCAAAAGGTGGAGCTTCCTTTAGCAATGTAGCTTCCTTCTGCCCTGTAAACTGACCTGCTTTGACAGTCTTAATGCTGGTGGCGCTTCTCAGGGCCAGCTGCAAATTATGGCTGATTCAGAGGGATTCGCTTAAAACTGCAAGTGCCTGTTGTCATGCATGTTGGCTGCAAAACACACATTAATGACTCTAGAGCCCACTTGACCATCCCATTGGTTAGAAATGCAAGAGCAGCCAGTTTGTTACACACTCACCCTTGAAGTGTTGAAGTGGCTGCCCCCATGGCTATATCAAAGAGCAGTGGACTTGAAAGGCTGTCTAGTCCAGCTCCCTGCTGCAAAGCAGACCCCTCCTTCCATCACCCAATCAGCCTATGCACTCTGGACCAGAAAATGCCACGTACATAGCACTGTCCTCGATCCTTTATCTTACCAGATTGGAACCACACTGAAGAATCCATCCCTAGGTAACATCACCTTGAGGTTACTTAAAATCATGGGATGCAACAGTTCCATTTTGTGTCCTGTCTTCACCCAGGCTAGATCACTTGGCCAAGACATTTTAATAGCTCCACCTTACTGGAGAAATAGGGCTCTGTGTGTGCTGAGGAGTTCAGAGGAGCTGTGCATTGCATCCACATCATCACACTGGCCAGCTATTGCAGGATATGTCAGGGCCATTCTCTTGCCAAACTTTTCTTTGCAAAGGAGAGAGAAAAGGAAAGTGACGTGACAGGGCAACTTCCTGAATTGGAAGGGCAGGAAACATTTCATACTGTCATGAATTTCAGCTAGACAAAAAGGTCAACAGCTTCTGCATAATATGGCCCCATCCTCCAGTTCCTTTGACTGGAGTGATTTTATCTTGGGATCTGCGGAGCAATAAGGGAAGTCCTCAACCTTGATACTAACAGGAGGTATCTAGGGAAGTGTGCACACAACCGACCCTTAGCCACCTTGTCTCTATCTCACACAGCCACAACTACGTCCGCGGCTCTATCACACTTTACATCATCAACCTGCACCGGTCCCGGAAGAAAATCAAGCTGGTGGGAACCCTTCGGGACAAGCTTGTCCATCAGTATGTGCTGCAGCCCTATGGGCAGGAAGGGCTACACTCTAGGTGAGCACTATCATCCTGGTAGGCATTGAAAAGTGGTATTAGAACCCAGCCTCTCCTGATTGACAAGAAAGACCACTGCTGCTAGAGTTCAGTGCCTTTGGGGTGGGGGGAGAGGGAGAAGGCAAGCTACTGATGCAGGTATCAGGCTTGTGATGCTCCCCATCAAGTCCCCATTCAGTACATGCACCACCTTTACAAGATGCTGAGCCTGCCTAATTTTGATGTAAATTGTAAATCCCATCTTTCAGCTGACCAACAGTTGATCCCACAATAAATCTGTTAGCCTGTAAGGTAATGAAGGGTTCCCCCTTTCACGGTCTTTTCCTGCAACAGGCTAATTTAGCTACCCCTCTGGAAGTTGCTTCTCTAATGTCATTCAACTTTATATTACCACTGTAGTACCAAGTAGTTCCTTTCCCCCAACAATCCTCCCGTGCCTGGCTAGACTTCTTATGCCCTTTAACAGGACTAATTTGTAAATTGCTACACACTCTCCATTTGTTTACTGTATTTGCCTTATTATCAATCAGGTCAGTGAAGCAACAGGCACCTAAAATGAAACAACATATACAGTAGGCTGTGCTGGTGCACATATCTTTGAGCATCTGCCTGTATTAATTGGGGGAGGTGTGGACAGGGTGCACTGCAAAGCAGCAAAGAGAGCACAATGTAATTGTCAGGAAGATTCTCAGCTCTGATGGTCTAGAACTTCATTTGACTTGCCGACTAGCGTATTTGCTACTATTATAGCTGCATAGTTTGTGCACTGATGTCCGGTGGGAAAGTGTTGTCTGCTAGTATGGAATGAGTCTTACTACTCCCATGTGCCCCAGCCAGCCCTGGACCTTCACATGACATTGCCCTCAGAGTCCAGGCCCCTTCAACTCCTAGAGGTGCAAAGCTGGTGTGGCCACCCTCTTGAATATCAGTTCTCCTGCATCTTTCCTCCTAGCCACAAAAGACACCTGTGGCCATCTCAAAGCTGGGCCACCATTCCTTTGTGTCTAGGACCAGCCTTTCCCTTGTGCTCCCCTAAGGTGGTTTTCTCATGCATTTGCTCTGTGTGTGCAGGTCAGTGCAGCTTAATGGGCAGCCGCTCACCATGGTGGACGACGGGACTCTGCCCACGCTGAAGCCACGCCCCCTCCGCCCTGGCCGGACCCTGGTCATCCCACCGCTCACGATGAGCTTCTATGTGGTGAAGAACGTTAATGCCCTGGCCTGCCGATACCGGTAGCTCCACCCACCCCACTGCCAAGGACAAACCTGCTAGGCCTCGGGGTGGGGGCATCTGCTGCCAAGGGCTTCCTTCTTGGGTAGACTAGGCAGGTAGCACAGGGAAAGGAGAATGAAGAATCGCTATGGGTGCCCGCAAGCACTGGGCATCCTTGGATGGCGTGTGGTTATGATGTCAACAACACCATATGCAGTGGCTCCTCCATGATGAATTGGGAGAGAAAGGGGGGTTCAAAGTCAGATCCCCCAACCATCCTCTTATGGAAAAAGCATTAAGCCAGAGTCAAGAGGAATTGGCCAGCAAGCTGTCCCACTGAAGGATGGAGCACTGAGTTGCTGCTTCAGAAACTTGGAAGAGCACAGAAACTTGAACCTTCTGCAAAATGACAGATCCAGGGAAGCTGCCCAGAGCATCCTGCCCTTGACAGCCTGGGAAAGGTCTTAAACCCTGTGCAGAGATGATGATCATATAGTGGAGACATTGTGCCACCTTGTGGGCAGGCGGAAAGGCTTTACTTGCTGAACATATGCAAGGGCAGGATGCAGAACTGATCAACAGGAGAAGCCTCAGAATCATCCTGGGCCCCTTCAGCTTTATTCCTTCGGGAGCTGCTCCCTCTGCTGGCAACTGGCAGTAGAACAAGCTATGCAGCTGTCCTGCGTGGGATGGAGCACACTGGCTATGCAAACAGAGGCAGTTGCACATGGCACTATGAGGCATGTGCGCATGCAGGAGCCAGAAGAGCCTCTTACAGAAATAAGCAGCCAATTGGGCTGACGGGGAAAGATGTGCAGCATATGTCCATCCGGATAAGAAGAGCCACTGGGGTGTCTGCAGCTGTTTTGAGTCCTGTGGCATTGTGGGGTGGGGGAAGAAGAGGTTTGGTCTTGGCTACTGTCAAATTATGCTGCCTTCTGGGAGCATTTGCTGTAAATGTTAATTATTAAATTATATTTTCTGAAGAACTCTAAAAGATCCTTGGAACAGAGCTCGGGACAAGGGTCTCTATTGGACCTCCTGGGGGATTTTCAGATATTTGAATACTGGGGTGCAAGGTAGGGGGGAATCGCCATTCATAAAGACAGCCACTTGAAAGTTGGTATAATATCCATATCTGAGCATGCTTGAGCCTGGGTTAGGGTCCTTCTACTCTCTGCAGTTGGTATTTGCATGCAGCCAGGTGTCACACTTAGGACCAGATGGCAACCAGATGCTCTTATCAGCACCCCTGCCTCTGTTTTCTTGGGACCAGCACCATCCACACCCCTGGATTCAACCTAGGGATCAAGCCTGTTACACTCACAGAACCTTTGCCAACCTTTTGCCCTTCAACTACAACTCCCATCAGCCCCAGTCAGCCAGCCATGCTGACTGGTAGGAGTTGCAGGGAATGAACACACTGTATGATAATATGCATTCAGTGATGGATGCAGGGACCGTTTTGGGAGTGCTGTACACACAGCAGCATCCTCATGCTGCCCCAGAGTCACACAATTTGTCCATCTAAAGTGAGTTCTGCTGGAATGGTTATAATCCATTTGGTGCCAAGAACGCACTTCTCAAGTGCTTGCTGCTCATATGTGGATACAGAGATCATGTCCTATTGAGGCAGACCTACTGACATTGCAGGGCTGTGCCGCTCCCCCTCACAGTGTTTAACTTGCCTGTGGATGAATTAGACAAAATAGGAAGTAGTACAATAACTTAGCTGCCTTGGTATATCGATATATATCCTCTGTGTAACAACACAGTTTGCAGCACCTCCCCTTCATATGACTATGATTTGTTTTTTCTTAAAAAAACTTCTGTAGAAGCACCACTTGAGGAAAGGGAAACAGAGAACATTATTGCACACTAGTTTGAAAATGTGCTCACTTGTGTGTACAGACAGCATGGATAGTAGTTGCCACTTCAGATGACATTAGCAACTGTGATTAGGAACTCAGAGTATTTAAAGGTGTAGGCACTGCCTCCTAGGTCATAGAATTGTAGAGTTGGAAAGAACCACAAGGGCCATCTAGTCCAGTCCCCTGCAATGCAGGAATCTTTCACCCAACATGGGGCTCAAACCCACAACCCTGGGATTAAGAGTCTCGTGCTCTACTGACTGAGCTATCTGAGCAGTCACAAGGTCATATCTTGGCAACCCAAGAGGGCGGCATTTTGAGATTTGAACAGAATGTCCATATTTTCTTACAGGTGTCAATCCTCAAATTATGTTCTGTTCCGTTTTATGCTGTGAGTCATTAAGAATGAGCTTCAGCTTGTCCTCTCATGAGCATCAAAAGCCCAAGCCCAGTTGCTCTGAGTGGCAAGAAAATAACCTTTAAGGCATTTACTTGCCCTGTATCCATCCCTGGGAGAAGCATGCCAATCTCTGCCTGTACAAGAATAATTGGGGAAATGCTCATGCCTAGAGACACTCCATATCCAGTTAAACAACCCCCCAACACCTGTTCATTGAGCAGAAGGTACCCAACTGATTTAAATCAAGTGGGATGGGGTAGAAATGGAACCGTTGCACTGCAAAATGAAACAGCCCCCTTTTCTGGCTTGTACAGACGTACTGTGGTTTTTGAACAGCTTAGGTCTTGAACATTTTGGCTCGCGAATGCCGCAAACCTGGAAGTGACTGTTCCAGTGCGCAAACTATTTTTGGAAGCCGAATGTTCCTGCAGCCAATCAGAAGCCACACTTGGGTTTCCAAACATTTTGGAAGTTGAACAGACTTCTGAAACGGATTCCGTTCAACTTCCAAGGTACGACTGTACTTTATTCCTAGAATGCAGGCATAGTAGTCTGAGCAAGCTGTAGGATTTTTCCTGTGATTCACATCATGGTGTCCAGTAAGCAGCCTTTGGGCAGATTACTACCTTGGTATCCACCCATCTCAGCCCTTTATTTAGAGAGGCTCATGCAGATCTCTGCCGTGACCTGCTCCAACCCTCAAAATGGGCTCTTCCTCAGGTCTTTACTTGCTTGGCTTCTACTGCAGAATTTGAGAAATGGCAGCAATGTCTGCCCTTGATCCAGAGCCCTTTGAAACCATAAACAGGGTTACTGCCTCCCTGCAGCTCTGTGCCCACTTGATAGCCATACAACACTTTGTGTTCAATTATTGTAAAAACAGCAACTGAGAAATTTATTACTAGTTGGAACAGATCTTTTGGAAAATCCATTATCAGCCCCCTTCTGCAATTCTGCTGTTGCTTGTGCAACACCCATATCTTAGCACAGTGTGTGGACCCTTATGGGAATCACTTGGTTTATCTCAATATAGAGCTGAATAAGCAAGAGAGCAATGCCAGGAAAAAATAGCCTTTATGTCTTTGTTTAGACAAGTATTGGATGTCATAGCAATGCCCTTGCATAGTCCACAGATGGAACCCAAGGGAAATCTCTAATTTGTTTCCCCAAAGACCCAGAGTGCCCGTCTCAGGCAACCTTCGATCGCTCCCCTTGCAAAACACATTCTTTCCACTTGCGCTCAACTTTTGTCAAATGAAAATATTCCAATTGGTTGATTCAAATTATATTTAAAACAATAGGTTATCACAATCTAGGATAAAGCAAGGGGAAATAAATACAACAAATGTCATAAGCCATCACAGTGTAAAACAATAACCTGAGAGAGGGGGTATCAATATAATACAACCAATGTGATAAACAATTTTTAAAAACCATAATTAGTACAAAGCAACTCAATTAAAACTTGGTGGTAAGAGTGCCGTTTGAAGTGCTGGCTTAACTCCACATCAGCCGATTATTTGTCTAGATTTAAGTTTCTATCACAT
The DNA here is from genome assembly GCF_027172205.1 of Podarcis raffonei. NCBI lineage: Eukaryota > Metazoa > Chordata > Lepidosauria > Squamata > Lacertidae > Podarcis > Podarcis raffonei. The sequence continues at coordinate 60,201,250 of NC_070606.1, read as the reverse complement.
TAGTTTCAAATTTTGATTTGTAGTTAACTATTGGCCGTAATGAAACATATCAAAATAAAATAGAACTAATGATGACAACCAAGCTGTTTCAAATATAGCTGGTAAAAGATAGCTTGTGTCTTGGCTAATGCTACTAAAGAGATGGCTACTCTTCTCAGTACTGTAATAGTCTTGTAATGGTAAAAAGGTAAAGGACCTCTGACAGTTAAGTCCAGTCGCGAACGACTCTGGGGTTGCAGCACTCATCTCGCTTTACTGGCCAAGGGAGCCGACCTTTGTCTGCAGATGGTCATGTGGCCAGCATGACTAAACTGCTACCTGCGCACAGAAACACTGTTTACCTTCCTACTTGCACTTTGACATGCTTTCGAACTGCTAGGTTGGCAGAAGCTGGGACCGAGCAATGGGAGCTCACCCCGTCACGGGGATTCAAACCACCGGCCTTCTGATTGGCGAGCCCTAGGCTCAGTGGTTTAGACCACAGCGCCACCCGCGTCCCAGTCTTGTAATAAGTACCCAGCTATTTCTGTCTGATGCCTTATATCTGATGGTGCAGAGAGTAAATGGGAACCATATTGTTGTAGGCCACCCCAATCTCTGAGCAGTGTGAGATTCCAGGGGTTTCAGGCACCTACCCAGGGTTAGTGTTTCCTTTTGGAATGAGGCACAGCAGAGACTATAGCGTCTTTAGGATATGTGTTTATTAATGCATATATACAACCTCAGCCTGTAATAGAGTGGTTAACAGCATTAATACCCCAAAGTGTATTGCTTCTCCCATAGTCACAGCCCTAGATTCAAACAGATGTCAAACATTGCTCTCTGACCCTCTCTCCAGCTTGCTGCTTTACTTCTAGGTCACATTAATCCTACCTTTGCTCCAAAGTCTGGCTTTTTTTCTGTTGAGACTCATTTGCCATCTTACACCGAGCCCCTTAATGGTTTATCACCCAGACTATCACTTCACCAGGAGGCTAGCTTGGCTATTCCACCAATTAGAAGCCTTTATTAAATTCTAACACTTGCTGGATCCAGGGATTAGAGGGGTCTGGCACACATCTTAACACCACGAACACATAACAATATGCATTCAATGTTATTGCAATATGTATATTTTTGCTTCGTTTCATTGGTGGAAGAGAACTTTGCTGTTGTGCCAAAGTCTTCACAATAAATATACATTCTGAGATCCGACTTTATGGAAGACCTGAAAGAAGTCCACCATATGGCAGTCAGAGAAGGAGAGGTGCCAGACATAACGGGCATCAAGGGAGAAAAACGAGCCATTTAAGGAAGCAGGAGATGGCTGATATTATTACCAATTACAATAAAACAGATAGTTGAAAATAAGCCAGCTACCATGAAACACAGTTTAACACACAACCAAGCCTAGAAAACTTCGATAAAATCTGGCAATGGTACATATAATAAAGCATTTCAGTTAGAAGTGAGAGAAAACACAAACTACTTTGAAGTTCTCTTTAAAACCAGAAGTAATGGGAGTCAGCTGTATTATCCCTCTGGGGAGGAGATTCCATAGGCTTCCACCACCAACATGACTTGCCTGGAAAGGAGACAGAGGAATCAAAGATAAAGGCAAGGCTGTCTGTCCCTGATCAAGAGGATGGATGGTGGTGTCAGTGGAGATGGAGTATGTACTAGGAGAGGAAGGCTTGTGGGGGAAAAGATAAGAAGTCTAGTCTTGACTATGCTGAGACTGAGACAGCAATAAAACATCAAACTATCAGACAAGCAGCTGTAGATATAGGACTGGATGGAGACACAAAGTTTTGAGGTGAAGCTGGGTATCATTATTGTATAGATGGTACTGAAATCCCATAAAATTTTATGCACTATTTTTACATTTATACCTCCTCCTTTCCTCTGAGGAACTCAAGATGGTGGGCCTGGTTCTCCTATTTTGTCCTCACAACAACCCTGTGAGGCAGGTTACACTGAGATTGCTTCCAGACCGTTGCTATTTCCAGGTGGGATTCAACCACGTGCCAGCAAATCAAGGCTGCCCAATTAAAATTGGTTTGGAGCCCTTGCACAACAAAGCCGCTTCCCAAAAGATCTGACTTCTGACGATAAGGAAAGTGTGGGTCAACACTTGCATGAAGCAACATCTTCTTACCTCAAGGTCACCTAGTGAGTTCTGTGGGTGTTTGAATTTGGTCCTAGCCTGAACCTCTAGCCACTAGGACACACTGCTTCTTGATGAAGTCACCCAGAGACGTGTAAGGCAGTAATGGGGTGTGTGTGTGTGTGCTGTTGTCCTCCACATCTTGCTGGAGCCCCTCGTCCATCAGTCGCAGCCAGCATGGCCAGTGGTCAGGGATGATGGGAGTTTTAGTTCAACAACATCTGGAAAGTCACAGGTTCCCTATTTGGTGGGGGTGGCAGGCTGAGTTTTTCCTGAGAACCCTAAGCAGCGCTGAGAAGGGTATACAGCGCAGGATCCGCAATGGGAAGTAGCGCCTTGTAGCATGCTTGCCACCAGTGAAGCCACAGCACCAGTGCTATCGTTAGGCCAACTAGGCAGCCGTCTGGGGCGCAGACCTCAGTTTTTGTTGTATCTTATAAATTTTTGATAATTTTTTACTTTTATTTTATATTTTGAAGAAACTTACCATTCCTACAATACACCTGTTTTTTGAAAATTTGAACTTAGCAAATTTTGGAGGGTGGTGTAATTAGCTAGGGCCTTGCCTGGGGTGCAAAACAGGCTGGCACTGCACGACCCTAGGGAGCTGCTCCCCAAAAGAAATCAGTGAACCTAGAGCACGGGAAAGCCCTGCCTTGCCAGCCCCGCGTTTCCAGGGGCGGGGTGCGTCCAGGTGCACAACCTACCTCCCTCTCCCTCTGCGCCCAATCGCTGCAAGGCAATCCTCCCTTCGCCCCGCCCTCGCCCCATTTCAAAGGACGTGGTTGGCTGAGCGGGCGCAGCCACCGCTCAAGATCTTCGCAGAAGTTTAGTTCCGGCTAAGTTTGCGCCTCCCCGCCCCCTGCGCCAGGTGAGGCGACAGCAAGTTCCAAGGCAGCCTCGCCAGGCGCCTCGACTCAGTCCCGGAGGAGGGGGAAGAGGAGGAGGAGCTCCTGGCCCCGCCTCGGCCCGGGCGGAGTCGCCGCGGCTGCTGACTTGTTTCCCCGGGACGGAGTCACGCGCGCTTTTCCTCGGGGCTGCTTTCGTGCAGCCCCTTCGGGACAGGATCGCCCAGCAGCCTGCGCGGTTCCCGCCCGCTGCGTCTGATTCCGGGGAACCGCCTGGCTCGCCGGCGACTTGCCTGGAAGGGGGTCTCTGGAGCGGGGAAGGTAGGGCTGTCGGCGCGGGCCCGGAGGCGCCCCTTCGCCTTCCGTGGGGGGCGGGGAGGGCGATCTCCGCGGGATCTTGGCACTTCGCAGCCAATGGGGCTTCCTCCCCCTCGCTTGCTCCCGCTTCTATTTCCTGCAGCGAACAGTGGACCTGCCTGAATTTCCTCTTTCCACCCCAAGTTTGGGCGAAACATGGTTTAGTTTCGTTGCACCTGGCCCTTGGGAAGGGAGGCTTGGATCAGGCCCGGGCAGCCCACGACGATTACTTAAGAGAGCTTCCTTTCTTTTACTAAAGTAACCCAGTCCAAAGCAACAGCAGCCCTTGTTTTACACGCTGCGTTTTGCTCAGCTTGCAGTCGCCCCATCTGCAACAAAACATGTCTCTACTGTATGGGATTTTACAGCCACAACAGGCGCTGTAACTCTCCAACGGTTTGACTCTGCCCCCAGAGGCACACTCCTCCATTGTCTCTGTAGACAAATGGATGCCAAAAAAAGTTGGTTCAGTGCTTTTGGATGGTCATCTTGTCCCTTTTATATTTATCTTTAATTTATGCAATACAAAATAGGGAAGAAAATTCTACCATTTCATACCTGCAGAGAATTAAATACAAACACAGTTGTTCCAATTGCCCAATAGCACAAGGATGCCTGTGGGTTTGTGAGCAGTAGGGGAGATGCACACTATTGGAAATTAAGCCTCCAAGCTCATCTATTGGCAGGGGGAGACAAGGAGTGCTTGTCAAAGGCAAAGAAACCAGGACATGTATTTCTCTGGTGTGGGGAATGGTTCCAGTGTCTCCTGTGCAGTGATAACCCTCAGCTTTTACAAATGAGCTTGCAAGCCTATGTTGTGTTCCTCAGCCGCCTCCTTCCCCCACTCTCCAAGAAAGGTCACCTCCAGACTGTCAGAATTTTGCAGGGATGGATTCACATGCATACTGAAAATGCATCATAGGACTGAGCTGAGCAAAATGGACTCTCCTCCCTCTGTTAACTCTAAATTTGTTCTGGTGTTCCCTCTAGTCCTCTAGAGCAGGTCTGGGGACAGGGTGGGGAATCCCATTGTGCTAGTATTAATCTTTGTGCCAGCGCAACTATTTAGTTGAATACCAGCTTGGGTTGACATTTGGACCAGGAAGCTAAGGAGCGGCCTTGTACCAGGGGCCTAGGTGATGCATTAATGCATATATTTATTTGCAGATGAAGTGTGTGCTGATTACTAGTGAGGTGGCAGAGGTCCTGTTCTACTGGGCTGACCCAGAATTCATGGCGATTCTGCACCAGCGTTTTGGGGGCCATGATCCAGGTGGTGGTGAGGTGAGATTTAAAGGGAGGGAGGGAAACGGAGAGTAAATGGATGCAGGGCCAAAATGACATTGTTGGCATTGCGTTCAGCGTTTGAGAAAGATGTTCTGCAAAGTTCCTGGAGTGATGGGGGAAAGTGTACTGGAGGTGGAAGTGTGTATGCTTATAAAAGCTTTGGGGCTTGTCTGAATAGGATCAGGTTATTTTTTTCCTGTTCTGGTTTTGCTTTTGTATTTGCTTTTTTTTAAAAAAAAAAAATGAATGCTATGTTTTAATTGTTTTCAACAGTACACTTCCTAGAAAACCCAAGTTCTTAGATGGCTATTGGATATGATATGTATCTGGGAGGGAACTGGGTTATGGCCTGTCCATGGGTGTCCATGCATATGCGCATGGGATATGGCAGGACTTGACAGGGCACAGTGACTGCTGCTTTTCCCTCTTTTTCTTTCCACAGGCCCCCGCTCTGGAAGACAGCATCAACACATTGTTTGCACCCATGATCATCTCCTGCACAACACTGCTAGAGAAACTAGGGGACACATACACTTGCTTCTCCTCTGAAAATGACGAACACCTCTATGTGTTACATATGGTAACCAAATGGGCCACTTGCTTAGAAATGTATAGATGTTGATGGGAATTTAGTGGACAGACTAAGGGGTGTGTGGGTGCCATCCAAGCACCTTTTCTTTGTTCCTGCAGTGGCAGGGAGGTCGTTTTCTTTGGCGATCACTCGTAGCTGAGTAAGATTGTCTTCCATGAACACGGTCTTAACATTGAGTCCGTAAGTGACTGTGGAGGCCAGTTCTGCATCCACACGTCCTTCCACAGTGGGGACATAGGTTTCCGGATGGGAGTTGGTACGGTGAGGGTTTGCCAAACATGCCTTCCTCTTAGCAAGTTTCTCCCTTTTTTCCTGAGTTTGAGTGTCTTCAAAGTCCATGACACCTTTGGTAAAAGCTGTTCTCCATTGGGAGCGCTCTCAGGCCAGTGTTTCCCAGTTGTTGCTGTTTATACTACATTTTTTTTTAAAGATTTGCCTTGAGAGAATCGTGAAACCTGTTTTGTTGACAACCAGCATTACGCTTTCCATTTTTCAGCTCGGAATAGAGCAGTTGCTTTGGAAGACAATCAGGCATCGCATCCGAACAATATGACATTGCGCAGATCTGTTTTATTTAAATAAACACCAAAATGCATCAATATTTTTGGAGCAAAGGGAACTTTCCATGATCATTTTACATCTGTCTTCATCTTCCTTGTAATGACTGAGATAGCAATCCTCTTGCTGCTTCTACAGTTTGGTGAGTGCCTGTACATTGCTGTGAACGGCGATGGCTCTGAGAGTGAGGATGACTTGCGCCGTAAGCTGTACGTGCTCAGGAGACTGGCTGAAGCTCACTTTGGACTAGTCACGCTTGACAGCCACCTCTTCCGCAGAGAGTAAGTTACCGTGCCAGAGTGGGGATTTCCTTCCTTCCTTTCTTTATTGTGATGAGCTTGTTTTCCTCCATCCCTGGATGGGATGTTTTGTTCACAGCATATGGGACCTGCTTTCCATGTGGTCTTCTCAGGCCCCTGTAACACTAAAGTCCCGGTGTGCTGAGCCACAGGAAAGCAGCTTCTCCTTGGTGCTGTTCCACACAGCTGGCGCATGTGAGACTAGTTTGTATGGATCTGTCATACTTCCTGGGCACATGAAGGAAAGGGAAACCTTAATGCAACAACCTTGCCCATGGAAGAGCAGTATTTTTGGAACACTGAGCAGTAGCTGCATGGGATGCCACCATAGTGCAAATTATGGTTTATATGCACATGAAAAGAGCCTGCCTTCCCTATAATTTGCAGAAAAGCAACAGCAAAGTAGGATCTGTTTGGGGGTTTGAGTGCAGCTCTCAACAATGCCTATGTCTGGGGATGGCTACACAGGTGAGATAAGACCAAGGAAAGATGAATTGTATGGCCTCTCTGCTCCACAGGCAGGTAGCTGACTTGAGTGCCCTGAGTGCAATCTGAAGATTATGAATGTAGCCCGAAGAAGTTCTCTTTCTGATTTGACTATGTAGAAATAAATTCTCTGCATAAGGTTTAAAGCCTTACTTGCAGAAACCTGGTTTAAACTTTACAAAAGCAATGAAAGATACATTGTCTCAGTTATACATTTCTAGTATTACATACACTGGTCGCAGTATAAGGCTCAATCTTTGCCAAAACGCAGTCATTTCAGCTGAAAAATAAAAGAATCCTCTCTGTTTTCCAGCTTGCTGCATTTTGATTAATGCTCAGGGAGATCTGTGTGTGCTTGAAAAACTACTCGTGAGTGGTGCAGGCTACTTCATTAACATAACTAAACACTTTGAAACTCTGTCCCCAAAAAACATAAAACTTAACTCACCCCATTTTTTGCAGTGGAAAAATACAAACCTTCAGCTGTGTGTTCATTCTTCACAGTAACTTGAATACAATACGACAATTATGCACCATTTTATGTAACATTAAATAACTTTAACACAATCTGTAAGTTTGAGGATTTCTGTCTCTGGCCTCCACTGATTTTGTGGGTTCTTGCTTTGTAGGCTGCGCCCAGGGGATTCTGAGCAGCGGGCTCACATTTGGGGACTGTTCCAGAGCCTCCTTCAGACCCATCACCAGCTCCGCCAGGATGACCAAAGCTTTGCTGTGGAGGTAAAGTGGACTGGGGCAGTCGATAAGTAGTGGTTGGAATCAAGCCAGGGATGCAGTTCTTCTACTGGGTAGCCTAGGATGGATGGAGCAAGCCAGGATACGTGTGTGTTGCTCCCTAGAACAGGGATGAGGCACCTTTTCCAACACACACACGTTGAGCCAGAAGCAAAAGAGCGTCGAACAATGGCTGTGTCTCTTACCATTTTCTACTAGGCTACATTCCAGGCATGCAAAAAAACAGAGGCTGCAACACACACCCTCAACACCACTGCATCCAGGGAAGCAAGATGCATTATCAGTATTAAATTGAATTTTTGATCTATATCCCACCCTTCCTCCCTAAGAAACCCAGGATGAGGAGGGGTGTGTTTTTGGAAGAGTCCTGGAGGCCAGACTAAGGGGCTCCCAGGCCTGGGTTCCCTACCCCTGAAGTGGGTAGCATTGTGGATAGTTCGTCTAGTCAGGCCTAGAAGGGAATGCATGTCCTGAATCTGCGTAGACTGACGGAGCTGGGGAAGTGGGCTTTTCATGTTGTGTGCCTCATGATAATTGCTGCCTGAGCTCTGCACAAGGGACCACACATCCCAGGGCTGGGAGGGAAGACCTTGCGCTGCAAACCTGTTCCTCTGCACCACCCTCTTTAGGCCGTGGAGCGACTGATCCACCCTCAGCTGTGTGAGCAGTGCATTGAATTCCTGGAGCGCCAGGTCGTGCAGCACATCAATGGCAGCCCAGAGCGTGCTGGACACGAAGTCGTGCATGCCTTCCTGCTCGTGCACACCAAGCTCCTTGCCTTTTACTCCAGGTAAACCCCCAGTTCCTCTCTGCAGTCTCCTCATCCTCCCCTGAGGCACGTCTTGCTCATGCCAGCCCAGCATCTTCCACTGTGCCCGTTGCCTCCTTTGGCACCCCGCACCTCTGCTTCAGTGCCAGCCAGACCACCCTGGGCCTCTGGTTGTCTCTAGGAGGATACCTCCCCCCTTCAGATATGTGGCTCCCCTAATAGATGGCCTTGTCTTCACCTCTTCTCTTTTACCTGCCTCCTAGCCGGAATGCCAGCTCTCTGCGGCCTGCCGACTTGCTCACGCTCCTCCTGATTGTGCAAGATCTGTATCCCAGCAGCGCTTCTGAGGAGCTGCCAGCCTCCCAGGTACCTGCCCAGGTGGGGAAGGAAACACATTCATACAAGGGGCTCTGTGTTTGTGGAGATTCCTCTTTGGGATCTTCTCAGACAATGACCTTGAGCTGGACTGAGCTGTGTGGAGTTGGGCATAAGTGAGATTCTGGGAGCTTGGTGATATTTTACTGTCACAGAGCTGTCTTCCAAGTGAATTGCACTTGCCTCTGCAATACAGGCCTGCATGCAGACTTTTAAATATGTGGCTACAGGCTTTGGTAAAAGGTTTAAATTGTGTTTTGTGCATTTTGAGGGGTGTATTGACCTATGCTTTATCAGGCTACTGTAACTAGATTTCGCATTTGGATGATTTTTTAAAATGTATATTGTATTTGGTGTGTAAGCCACCTTGGGAGGTGACCTAAGTGGCAAGCTTAAAATATTTAAATAAAAATGAATTAAATCTAAACAGGAGCTGGGATGGGTACCTGGATTAATAAATAATCATAATAATATTTGTATTTATAACCCTCCCATCTGTCTGTGTTGCCCCAGCTACTCTGGGCTGCTTCCAACACAAAAACATAATAAAACATCAAATATAAATTAATCTGTTCCAATATAAAAGTCACAATAACTTTAAAATAAATAAATAATATGAAACAAAGCAACATTGATTAAGAGCTGTTGCGCTGTGTGAAGTTTGTCTAGATGCCTGAATAGCTAAATGTCACAGAGAATCATTGTGGATTAATCATTAGAGACCACAGAGGCCCAGGTCCAAATTCCCACTGAATGAGTTTGGCCCAGTTTCTTATATGCCACTTTGAGCTCCTTGGAGGAAGGCCTCAATAGGCCTCTTAACCACCACTTTAATTTCCCATAATGTCCTGGGCTGACACTTAGTCCAGAGCACTGTGGGAAATTAAAGCAATGGATCGGCACAGGTTCCTTGTTCATTTGTAGGAGGTCCTCAAACACTTCTTTAAAGAAACAATTCAGATGTGGAAAATTTCATGGAGCTCAGGGTTTGCAAATTGTTTGCTGCGATTTTATTTTAATGTTAGTATTTTTCATGATAACGTTTTGTGCTGCTTTATTAGAAACGTGCTATTTCATAGTATAAGGAATGAGACTGTAAGCTGCCTTGTGAGGATAGAGACACTATCAAAGGCAAGATTTTTATTAAGATGGCTGAGCCTGTCTCTTTCAGTTCTCAGAGGATGAGTCAAGTCTCCAGAGGCTCCATAGCAGTGAAAACATCCCAATGAACAGCCCTTGTTCCCATGCATCTTCCCAAGAACAGGTGAGTATCTGCTGGGCTTTGGGCCTCCCATCCCAAAGGCCCAACCCTGGGTCCTTGGAATTTGTGGTTGATCAGGAGTTGGGTTGTAGGCTTAGCTTTAAAACCTGAGGGAAGCAGGGGAGACTAGGATGTTGCTGTGGCAAATGATACGTGATTCATTATTTGCTAGGAATGGTGAAGCCCCCATCACTGTCCTACTGGGATCCAATGGTGGAACCTATTTTGGCAGATGGGGAGGGAGCCATCCTGGGCTCGTGCTGAGTCTGTTCCCTCCCACACCCTCCCTTACGCCCTCCCTCAGGTAGCAGATGATCTCTCTATGCCCGAGGAGTTCTACACCCCCAAGGCTTCCCCTAGCCAACAGAGCACAGGTGAGTTTGGGGTCAGTGCGGAGGAGTATGAGAAGCGACTGTGGTCTCTGTAGATGTGGGGAGAGCTGTCAGAATGCAAAGAAAGAAAGAAAGAAAGAAAGAAAGAAAGGGTGACTTGCACGTCAGCTGGCTTGACTGAGTGGTGACTGTGTAGAAATCTGATTTCCCCCTCCCTGTTTTGGAAAGGGGCATTGCCCCGCTGCTTGGCTGGCACTCAGAAGGTGTGCAAGTGTGGCTCTAAAAGCAATTTCCTATAGCGCCTGCCAAGGGATGGGGTTAAGCGTAGGTGCTGCCCCAGCTAGGAGGTACCTGGATCAAAATGGTGTTCCGAGTCTTTTGTTAGTTGCTGTTGGCAGCCACCTTAACTGTTCCCACTTGTGGTGCTGGGGGTATCTGGTGTCTCTTCTCTCTGTTGCCTGAAGGAAGCACGGCCTGGGCTGATGGTGTGGACTTTCAGGGTGAGGGGGAGACGAATTCTGCTGACATCCAGGTATGTGCTTGGGCTTGGGATCGCAGCTCTGGGTTTTTCTGCTGGGCCTCCCTTTCTGCTCTCTCCATTTCCACTTTGCATTCTCTTCTGCGTCTGTCTGCTTTTTTGTTTTGTTTTGTTTTTGGCCACCTGTACTTCTCTTGTAGCCAAATCATATGGAACATGATCAGTTTTTTTCACCACCCTCATAGCTTCAGCCTTGCAGCTTGTGGTTATGTCCCCCACAAATGGGAAAATGAACGGAAGCAGCTTTCTCAGAATTGTGCAAAGCACCACATGTGATGAGAAACGGCAGCAAAGAAACTCCGATAATGAAAGCTGGACAAAGAGGATCCATTCCACAAGGATTTTAGGGCAGCAGGCATTAGGGATCCCTTATGATCACATTTCCCAGTTTGCTTGATAGAGGTGTTGCTTTCTTTCTGTATACTTAAATGTTTCTATACTTTACATCCCAGTTCTGTGAAATCTGGGACAACCTTCCCCACCACCTGAACCATTAACATACCACAAATGCAACCTTCGTGGTGTCATTAAGATTGCATATAAAGCTCACCGAAGCACATTGTAGTAAAGTTAACATTCCCTATGCTGGCCGACCAGGGTGTCTGTGGGTGGATGACCTTGGGGCTTAAATGAGGGGAAAAGAATGGGCAAGAGAGCCTTTAGAGATCTCCTGGCCTTGCAGGGAAAGGGTTGGAACAACATCCCCTCAGCTGCCCTCTTCCCCACCCCAAAAAAATGCAGATGGGAAAAACTGGCAGGGGAACAGGTCTATGCATTTGTACTGCCCCACAATTACCAGCAGCATGCGGATGGGAGCAGTTAGCCAGCTGGGATTGGGAGCTAGGCATGTCCTGTTTTTCATGTCTGTAGTCCCTAATCCCACTCCCTACCTCAGCCAGGATCCCATCAGCAGTGAAGGGGACTCTTCCCTTCCAGCTGAAGGGATCCTGGTGGTGGTTGAGGGCAAGGAGGAATGGAATTGGGCTCTGAGGCTGCATGTTCTTTGAGCCCAGGACCGTAAGCCTGTGACCCTCCAGGTGTTGGGATACAGACGAATGGCTGTGCTGACTGGGGCTGATGGGGAGTGGAAATCCAAGGACATCTGGAAGGCCACAGGTTTCCTCGCCTCTGCTTTAAACTAGGTGGGGCGCTGTCCTGCCTTGGCTTAATGGATGGAGGTGGGTGGGTGGACTAACTTGACTCTGGAGGCCTCCTTTCCTCTGAGCTCTGTTTCCCTCCCCACTTCCTTCGCCTGTGGAATTGAGTCGCTTTGCTTGTTTCCTAGAACTGGCACTAGATGGAGCTATTGCTTCACTTTCCTGTTAAGGGAGCAGCCGTTTAGTTCCTAAAATTGTGGTGAAACTGGAGTCCTTGGGACACCTCACCCAAGAATGTTCTATGTTCGGTCAGACAGATCCCAATTCCGTGACAACGGCATGCTAATCTTTTCCCCAGATGGCTGAGGATTCGCTGCAGTTTCTGGCGCCTCCAGCGCCAGAGGCTACCAATCCGCGGAGAATTTTCCTGGACGCCAACTTGAAGGAAGGCTACTGCCCCATGATGCCCCACATGATGTACTGCCTGCCTCTCTGGCCAGGAATCTCACTGGTGCTCCTCACTAAGGTGAGCCAGCTCTCCTGAGAGGTGTTTATGATGCCCAGCCTGCCTGGATCTCACCGAATGTCCCCTCCGCCTCGCAGAGCCCCAGTTCCCACGTGGCACATTCCATCTACCAGCTGCTGGATGGATTTCTGGTGCTGGAGAAGAAGCTGAAAGATGGGCAGGAGATCAGGCCTCACCTGCGCTCTCAGCCGGTCCTCGTGGAACTCCGGCATCGGATGGACAACTTTGTCAGGAGGTTGGGTGGGCAAGAGCCACAGGTGAGATTTGGCCGATTTACACAGGAGCTGCCCAGGCACAAGGGTGCTGGAGTGAGACCCTTTCCCAGAACACACTGCTAAGAGGGGCTGGGTGATGGAGTGTCTAGTGGGGCAGAGCTGGGCAGGCATGAACAGGGTGAGTTCCCATTTACAGGAGTAGGAAGGACAATAGAATCGCTGGGTAAGAGCAGACCCTGCAAAGAGATGAAATGATGCTGCATCTAGGAGCACCTCTCTCTCTCTCTCTCTCTCAGTTGCAGAATACCTGGCTGGAATTCAAGAACAGAGCTTTCTCTCGGAACGAGACTGGGAGTTCCTGCGAGTGAGTTACTGGTCGGGCTGGGCTGAAGTGAGGGAGATTAGAATACAGGGTTGGGATAGGAATTTGGGGGTAGCATCCTGGGGGCCAGTTACTATACCTTAGCCTCATCTGAGGATAAAATGGAAAGGTGGCAGTGGTGCAGCCATGCGTGGTCCCTTCACGGATGCAAATGTAGTGATGAAAAGGATGAATGGAGGTCTATGAAGCTTAAGGGCTCTTTGGACTGTGAGTGTTGTAGTCCTGGGACAAGGAAGCAGCTGGCTGGACATGCTGTGAGGAAAGGAGAACGTTCCAGGTCTTGTTGGATCTGAGCAACAAACAGACTCCTTTGCTGTCATATTTTGATTTGTGTGAGGGGGTGCGTGTGTGTGCATGCATGCCACAGCAATTCTCTTTCAATAGCTATGAGACACGGTTGCAGACAAATCTGGAAGAGCAAAAAATAGGAGGTAAAAATAGGAACCAATTTACAGAACAACCCGTTGTATAGCACTCCAGGGACTGTACCACTTACGAATGTGTGTTTGAAGCTCCCCTGTGTGTGCACAATCAAGCAAAGCTGCTTCTGCACATAGTGAAGAGCACATGAGGGAGAAGGCTCGGGTTCAAACCCTCCTCCTACTTCCAGACATGCAATAGACTACCGTGTGCCGAGTTCAAACTTTGGCAGGGGCCAAAGGAGGCCTGGCTGGTAGCTGAAGGGGGAAGATTTGGCGTGCATTTGGAAAAGGGGCTGGAGGGACAGGGGAAGAGAAAAAGATTCCGATTGAATAGAGTGGGGGAGAAATGGCTGAAAGGACCAGTCTGGTCTTTTCACCTATTGATTTGTGCTTGGGACACTAATGGAGTTACCAGCTGAATGGATTGAACAGTTCTTGCAGCTTGGGGAAAATGTTAACAATACCAAGTTAACCTCTATAGGTTAACGAAGATGGTGTATTGATGGAGACTACGTACAAATGAAACACAGTTTGAACTCAGGCCATTCCTACTGCTTTCTGCTTAAAAGAAGCCATTTTCTCTGCATGACTGTTGCAGATATTCCCTTTAGACAGGTGTTCTGTGGCGGGTGGGGCCTGCAACATGTTCTTGACAGCAGTCCTAGTGCACTAGTGGTGAGTTTGTTCTGCAATGCTTCCCTAATGCTACCACATTAACACTGTCCAGAGCAGCTGTAGCCCAACAAAAGGGGGGTAACCGAACTCCAGAACATCTGTGGTATGAAATGTTGCAGGATTTCAGCAGGAATCTGTGGAATCTGCGCTGATTGTAAATGAAGCCATGTGACACACACACACACACACACACACACACACACACCAATAGCATAATGTGCACAAATAATCGTGAACACACACAAAAAGGGACATGGTGGGGGTGATCCTGAATGCCCTTCATAGGTGACAAAATTCAGATAATGCTTCTGGCTTGCTTGGATGGGGGACAGAGGTGGGTGTGAAAACTGGCATTTCTGTACAGAGGTAAATTATGCATTTGTTGCTGTGGCCTCTTTTGCCTCTGGCCCCACCATTGCTCCTGCCATGTGGCCCCTGGGAAGGGAATGTGGCCCTCAATCTGAAACAAGTCCCTCCGCTGCTTCAGAGGCACACTGATCTCTCTTTGGCGCAGGCTTCTGCAGGCCTTCTGCCGCATCCGGAGGCAGCTGTGCGCCGTGTATCGGCAGCTCTTTCTCGGATCCTCTGGGACGCAGGGCCTGCCGCAGAACTTGCTGGACCAGGTGCAGCAGCTGACACGGTGAGTGGGATGGAGCGCAATGGCAAAACCACACAGGAAAGGGTGGCGGTGGCATACCTGAACTTGTATGCATTTGAGAGTTTGCACCTCATGATGGATATCCTGTAGGGCAGTATTGGTCAGTTGTTGTTGGACTACAGCTCCCATCATCCTTGGCCAGCTTAGCCATGGATGATGGGAGTTGTAGTCCAACAACATTTGGAGACCCGACATTGAGGAACGTTGCTGGAAGGTCACCCTGAGCACAGCTCTCTTCCACTCTTATATCCATTCAGTGCTGTCCAGGAGAAGCTGGTACACCCCAGTCATGCTCCACTCCTTGTGGCGGCTGCTGAGAGGCTTCTTGGACCCTCCACCTGAATGCCCATCTCTTCCTACCCCGTGCACTTTTGGGTCTAGTGCCTGCTTCTCCCCATGATAGTGGCCAACTAAGGAGGAAATATTGGGGAATTGAAAGGCTTGCTGTCTTTCCCCCCCAAGGTGGGGCTGGAAACTCTGGCTCCGAAGCCAAGCACCACTTGTTGCGAGGGCAGGAAGGCAACATGTGCACTGAGCTCTCGGCCCTTGTAGCTTATTCCCTGTTCCTTTTTGTTGGCAGGGACAAGCTGCAAGACTGGAGAGATTTCCTGCTGGTGAAGAGCAAGCGCAATGTTACCATAGTGTCATATCCTTCCATGCTTTCTCCTGGTCCCATTCACTTCTTTTCTCCTGGAGGACTTTTGAGCATCCCCAACCAAAACCAGGAGGTGGAGAGCTTCTTAGAGAAGTGATTGTGAAGTACTCCCCCCCCCCCGGCTGAAGATACCTTGGTCTTGTGGGAGAGTACTCCCTGCCCTGCCCCCACTTTGCATAGCAACCTTTGGGACAAGAAACTCAGCTCCCACCCCCACCTGGGCCATTTCCTGTAGCCCAGCCGGTAGAGACTAAGACTCTTAATTTCAGGGTCATAGGTGTGAGCCACACCTTGGGCAAAAGATTCTTGTATTGCAGTGGTTAGCCCTCACAGTCCCTTCCAATTCTATGATTCTGTGTCTTGGGCACAGAGCTGGAGCAGGTGAACGTTGAGGTTAGTTCTTTCCTGGGTTCTACAGGTGTTGGGAACAGGCTGGCAAAAGTTATCAGGTTGTACCAGGAAAGTACACTGTCCTTGGACAAATGTTAAGGTCTGGAGGTGGGGGGTGGGACGTTGAAGGATTTCCATCACTCACTTGGGTCAAGAACCCCATCCCTGCATTATCCAAGTTCCTTGAGAGGTTTTTGTGGGGAGGATCCTAGTGGGGCAGGCACCCAAGTTGAGAGGGGGCAGCTGCCTTCTCCCCAGCCACAGGCCCTTAACTGGCTGTCATCCACATATCTGGAGGAATTCCCAGGGCTGGTGCACTTCATCTATGTGGACCGCACAGTGGGGCAGATGGTGGCTCCGTCCCTTGGTGCTGCAGAAGACTCTGCTTCAGAGCTGGGCAAGGGGCCTTTGCCTGCCTTCATCAAGCAGAAGGTAAATCTCCCCAGCCTATACAAGAGCCCCAGCTCCTGCTCCCTTCCTGCCTGCAAAGTTTTCGCTGCAGCTCCCAGTAACGTGAGCATGTGATGGGAGTTGGAGGAGAGACCAAGAATCTTGGAGTGGTGATTTGGGGCTCAGAAAGGGAGGTCTTGGGGTGCCGGGTTTCTCTTTGTCTTCCCTGTCTCTTCCTCCCCAGGTGTGGTCCTTGGTGGCGCTAGCAAGAAGCTACTTGCAGAAGGGCTATACCACGGTGACAGTCCGGGACGGAGACTACTATTGCACCTACTTTCTTTGGTTTGAGAATGAGATGGTAGGTGCCGGAGCTTTGGGGGAGAGGGTGGGTGGGCTTGGGATGCAGAGATCTCCTGCAACTTTCTAAGATGTCGAGGTGATGCCCTGTCCTGAGCACTTACTCTGGATGTAAGAATCCCAGCACCAAATGATCATTCAGCTGCAGTCAGTCATCCTAACTTGTTCAGAGCTGATTTGAGGCTACAATTGATGCCTTCAGGAGGAAGGATAGGATATTGACATGGTGCATAAACAGTGTCCTCTGCTATGGTGTGGATAGTATGGGATGAAGACATTTGCCTCTACATAGCCTAAGAATGCCTGCAGTGGTCCCTAAGCTCCTGTCCTGTCCCTGACTTCTCCTTTCTGCTGCCACGCCCCTGCAGGGTTACAGGCTGGAGGTTACGGAAGTGCCGGTGCTTTCAGATGATTCAGCCCCCATTGGGACATTGGCCGGCGACTATTACAGGTGAGCAAGAATTCCAGTGCCCCAGATACTATTGGATACACAAAGGGCTTGGAGGGAGACTTCAGCCAGAAGATCCAGGTTGGAGAAGGGGAATCCTTTTACAGCTTGGCCATTACCCAGCCTCTTCCTCATCTTGGCACCTGTATACAGTTCTACAGAGTGCTGCCTACAACTTCATGGGAATTTCTATTGCATATAGTATAGTATATTTTTATGAACCGCCTTATTTCTGTGGCTGTAAGTTGTTTTAATTTGTTTTTAATGTTCTAACTTGCCCTGGGTCGGGATAGGGTGGGTAATATTATTATTTATCATCATCATCCCATGTTTTGGGATTTCCTAAGATGGGGGTGGAAAACCTGTGACTCTTCAGATGATGTTGGCACTACAAATCCCATCATCCTTTGACCATTGGTCCTGCTGGCTGAGGTTGGTGGGGAGTTGGAAGCTCCCTATAAGCCAGGGAGGAGCAACACAAGCCTTCAACTTGCCTTGGATTACATGGATGGGCTTCAGCTGTCTCTCCCCCCCCCATCCTGTCTCTAGTTTAGTGGTGCATCCTCTGCTGGCTGGGCTGGGGAAGCTATTTGGAATCCTCCTTGTCCCAGCAGCCCTGCCTCTTCCCCATTTCCTGACCACCGTCTCTCCCCTGCAGGAAGCTGCTCCGTTACTGCAGCAGGACCCATGCGAACGAAGTGGTGAAGTGCTATGAACTCCTCACCATCCACCTGGGTGTTGTGCCAACTGAGTTTGTGATCCAGCAGGCGTGTGACTTGGCCCGGCGACTTTGGGAGCCAACCCGCATCCCCTTGCTCTAGGGGTTTCAATTGCTGCCTCAGCGCCATGCTAGGGACTCCACTTTCTGGAGATCTCTAATGTCCACCTCCACCTCAGATCTCTAATGTCTCTGCTTCTTTGGGGTTCTGTTCTGCCTGCCTGCCATGCAGAACCAAATATCCTTGTCTCAAAGGAACAGTGGCTTTCCTCAGGACACTGAGACTAATAGGACCAAATTGCTTTCAAGGTCATGCTAGAGACACGTGGCACACTGACACTATGTGTGAAGTTTGACTCGATCAGCTCCATCTCCTTGCACACACATCCCCATACAGTGTTCTCCATCTGTGAGACAGAGGTTCGTAAGCCAGAAAGGTCAACCTGTGGCATGAGATGCCCACAACCAATTTCCCCCTGAAGCAGCTAGGAATAATTGGGAGCAAAGCTTTTCTTGAGACCATCACTTGTGGAAGGGTTTTTGAGAATGGGCTCTCAAACCTGGTGCCTGGTACATCATCAAACTTGCTCCGCTGTTGGAAGTTTGTCTTTGTTGCCATTGGGGAATCTCATCTTCCCATAGTGGAGAAGGAAAAGTGCGAGGAGAGCCAGCTGCATGTAACCCTCCCCATATTAAAAGTGACAGGTTTCAGCTGAACAATTCTGTAGGCTTGAGTGCCTTCAGAAATGTGTGATCTAACATAACAGATGGAGAGTTATCAGCAAATTAAACCCTGCACTTGTACTTCTGAGATGGAAGTTTGGTTTGGAGGGTGTGGGATGCTTTCCCACAGCACAGATAAATGCAAAGTGTCCCTTTCAAGGAAGTAGCCCCTGGAAAGAGGGAGATGAATAAACACAAATAAACCTTTACCTGAAAGCATCTTGCATACCAAAAAAAAAAACCATTGACTGTCTGCAGTGCAGGGTTGTAGGACAGAAATCTCTCTTGCAATTGGTATGCAAGTTGGCTACAAACTCTGGTAGCATTTTTAATTGTATGTTTTGGAAACTGGAGTAAGCTAAATGTTTTATAAATGTACTGTATTAGCTGTCTTAAAATAAATGTTACCCCTAGGTCACTATTTCTCTCTTTTGCGATATTCATATCCCAGATACAATACAAATTCAGTGGCAAAAAGGAGA
This sequence comes from Podarcis raffonei, assembly GCF_027172205.1. NCBI lineage: Eukaryota > Metazoa > Chordata > Lepidosauria > Squamata > Lacertidae > Podarcis > Podarcis raffonei. The sequence continues at coordinate 60,182,511 of NC_070606.1, read as the reverse complement.
GCTTTTATGTCTGTGAGGAATTAGGATTTCTTATAAAATGTTGCAAAGGAGAATAATGGGGTGGGGTATGAAAATACCCAATATAATCTACATTACAAAGCTTTATGAAAGACTGTGTCCTTATTGCAGTGCTTTCTCAGACTCAGACTCATGAATAACTTCAGAACAAGCTCCGCTGTTAGGAAACAAAGAAACAGGAGGTTGGACTAGGCCAGGGAAGGGGAACCATGCTACCCTCCAGACATTGTTGGGCTCCATCAGACTCGGCCAACTGTCAGAGATGGTGGACAGTCGTAGCCACAGGTTCCCCTTCACTAGACTGGGGTTTTTGATCAGCTGCCATAAAGCTCTTGTTTGATACAGAATTTATACTGCTGAACTCCCAGCTGAGGTTGCCACCTTTTCCTCTAAGCAAGCTCTGTGTTCTTAACAGCTACACGATGGACAGATTTTCCAAATGGGATGGCAATAAAATGAAGGGAGGGCTGTGCTTGCTGAATTTCTGCCTGTTGTGCAACTATTATTCTTTTTGTCTACTATTTATATCCTCCTCTGAGGATAGCTTTCAGCGGAATAAAGGATTTGTCAGGAAAAGGTTGGCTGCTGTTCTTCCAAGGATGATGGGCATAGAGCAAAGAGGACCTCGGCATCAGACTTTTATTAAAGGTTCTATATATACTAATAGTGGACTCCTAATCCGAGTGCGGGTGTTTAGCAAAAAAAGATACCATCCATGTGCCAGGAGGCTCTGAGAAACTCCCAGTAGGAAAGAGGGGAGGCGGAATGGTGTATCATGGATTTGGGGCATGGCTGGCTGCTTGGAACCCTGAATCGGGCACAGTGTTTTGCTGCAGGTCCCACTTGTGAAATAATCAAAAGTATGCTTCCATTTCATCAAAGATTGGTTTTCTAGGCTGAAAAGAGTGACAAACAGTATAAAGCTGTGTCTTTCTACATTGCCATTTCCTCCTTCAGATGGAAACCAATCTGTTTTTTAAAAAATTAAGTCACATGGTCACATTCTCATTAAAATGCTAAGCAGAAATATTCTTCAATCTCTGAGAGATCCCTATTTGCAAAGGGATGGTTTGGTACCAAAAACATTGTATAAGATAGTGGATATATCAGCCTAGTGTAGTATATAATTATACCAATAGATATCAGAGGTTAATTATTTCTTTAAACGCTTGACTGGAAACCCTTCTCATCTCGGCTGCCTGCCTGCGTTGGCATTCAGCAAGGGGAAAATTCTCTGCAGTGCTCTGAGCACAGTTCCTTGATTTGGTTTAAAGTCTTGCGTCACTTTTCCAATATCGTACTTGAGCTCAAGGTGCACCATAACATTTTAAAAGTAAAATATGTCAATCTATATCCACATTGGCATACCCAAGCACAATAGATGAAAACTGCAAAAACAGTAAACAATTCAATACACAATATAGTTCCATATACTTAAGTTCCTCTGGGTGCTTTTATTTAGAAGGTGGGGTATAAATAAAATAATTCAAAACTAATTATCAGAAAAAAATATTTATATTATTTGCATTACATTTATATCTCACTTTTCCTACAAGGTGGACAATGTGGTGTGCAGGATTTTCTCCATTTTATTCTCAAAACAACCCTGTGAGGTAGGTCAGGCTGAGAGATTGCAACTTATCCCAGGTCACCCAGCAAGCTTCATGGCTGAATAGGGATTTGTAGCCTAGTCTCACAGGTCCTAGCCCAATAAGTAAGCCTGACTGAAGACAGTGGTTTACCCCTGAGTAAACATGCATAGAATTTCACTGTTGAGTCTGACTGCTGCTCCCTGCCTGGAAATAAGAAATCCAACAACACAAAACACTGTGGCCAAGCCAAGGAAGCCCTGGTGTCTTCGTAGGTGGATTTCACGCCCATCTTTTTTAACCGAGGGTCGTTTTGAGTCGCCTCTTGCAGCCCAGACACAGATTTACCGCCTCGGTGAGTGCCAGGTTAGCCTTCCACATGCTTCAAGCTGATCATTGGCGTTGACAAGTTGTAAGGCTGACTCTTGATCAAGACAAATAGGCAGCTCGCCTGGAGCCGCATTAGCGAGGCTTTGCTTGTCTCGTCCCTGACTGAGGAGCTGCTTTGCGCGCTCACGTCGCAGCTCTGGCCCTCTTGCACTTAGTTTAGTACTCCCCACAACTCTTTACATGCGTCTCTTCGGCCAGATAAGGGCCCTCTTCTTGCATCGGATGAAGGAAGCTGCGACTTGCAGCCCAGGAAAGCAGATGTCTTCCCCCAATAAACTTCTCTCCTTCCTCCTTTCCCTGCGGACCTTTGCATTTGGGGCGGTTCACTGCCCTCCCTCCTCCTCTCGGCCCCTCCTTCCTTGCAAGCTCCCCGCCCCACGCCCCTTCTCCCTGGGACTGGACTGGAAGCGCGAGGCGAATGGCAAAGTCCTTCCAGGCGTCATGATGGCCGCGAGGCCCCCTCGGTGGCTGCGCGCTGCTGCTGCTGCTGCTCTCCTGAGGATCCCGGGGGGCTGCAGAGGGTGCCACGTCGGGGCTGCAGCCTCCCTGAAGCGGGAGTACGACGCCGTCGTGATAGGGGCAGGTGGGTGGCTCTGGCAGAAAAAGCAAGGGCCCGGCGTCCCCGCGGGAAACATAAAAGTGGGGGTCACTCCGTGCCCCTCCGAACAAGATGCCCAGGGCAGTCTAGCAGGGGGGGCCGTGCTAATGAATGCTTCCCACGAGGAAGAGGAAGGCACACTTTCCTGCAGGAGAAGAATTGCGAGTAAGTGGGCAAAGAATGGTCTTAGGCTGGAAAAGAGCAGAAGGTTGGTTTTGAAAGACGATTGGCCAAATATAGGGAGGAAAAGACTTGTTCGAAGCATCTAGCTGTGATGTCTATGCTCATCCTCCACAGTCGAGGCAGTCTGCTAGATGGGCCACTGACCTGATGCCTCAGGTTATCTATCTATCTATCTATCTATCTATCTATCTATCTATATCTATCTATCTATCTATATCATCTATCTATCATCTATCTATCTATCTATCTATCATCTATCATCTATCTATCTATCTTTCTGTCTATCTATCTATCTATCTATCTATCATCTATCTATCATCTATCTATCTCTATCTCTATCTATCTATCTATATTGCCTTTATATCCCACCTTTTTCTCCAAGGAGCTCAAGGTGGCATACATGGTTCTCCCCATCCACAACAACCCTGTGAGGTAGGATAGGCCAAGAGGCAGTGACTGACCCAAGGCGAGCTTCATGGCCAAGTGGGGATTTCAACCTTGGTGCCTTAGGTCTGGTTCCAGCAGGACATACTGGCTTACTGGTTTGGTGGTGCTATGCAAAGGGAGGACGCTTTAAACTGGAGGAAGGGTGGGTGGGATTGCCCATTTATTTGAGAGAAAGCTCCATTGAACTCAGTGGAGTTGACTTCCGAGTAAACATGCTTCACTTCAGACTGTGGGACACAGTTTTGGAAAAGAACAACTTTAAAGAAGCATTTAAAAAGAAGTGCATTGTGGCTATGTAAATTTTGGGAGGAGGAGGTGGCCCAAATCAAAGCTGCTCATCTTGTCTCTTTGCAGGACACAATGGACTGGTGGCTGTGAGTACTGAGAGCTCCTGAGGGGACATGGCGTCAGGCCTTTTGGGTCTCTGGGAAGAGATTGGCTCGGAGGGAGGGGGCTGCTGGTCCCTACCTGGCTTGTCATCTGGGGAAGACCATCTTCTTGCCAGGTGATTGTTCAGCAAAAGACATGGGGTAAGCAGCTGGGACTTCTTCATGGCTAAGGGGATGCTCCTTGCATCTTCAGGCTGCCTACCTGCAGAAAGGTGGTTTGAAGACAGCTGTGCTGGAGAGAAGACACCTCGTGGGAGGTGCAACAGTCACCGAGGAGATTATCCCAGGTAAGAGCTGTCCTTCCCGGTTGCTGCCCTCCTGCTTCTCCAGGCAGCATCCGACTGCTGCTCCTCAATGCACCTGACATGTCCTGTTCTACAGGGTTTCGCTTCTCCAGAGCCTCCTACCTGCTCAGTCTGCTGAGACCCCAGATTTACTCAGAGCTGGAGTTAAAGGTATGGGCTGTTTGCTTGTGCTGGTGGGGCAGGGTGAGCAATGACAGTGGGAATTGCTGGGTTCCTGCATGGTTTCTGGCCATACGTTGACCCTCCTCCATGAAAATAGCTGTTTACTTGGGAAATAGCTGTTTACTTACAATTTCAATTCAGTGGAGCCACCCTACTGCCCTACCCTCTGCTGGGCTTCCTGGGTCCTGGGACGTTGGCCTATGTGAAGAAAATGGGACTAGGCCGAATAGATTAGGCCTTGCCTTGCCTTTGCCCTGCCCCCTTGCACGCAGCCGATTTTTCTTGATTTTACTGCTGTGGTGTTTTTTTGTTTTTTGTTTTGGTAAACCACTTTGCAGGTTTTTAAAAATAAATTTTATTAAATAAATAAACAATAAATAAATACAAATAAAATAACACAAGCCAAAACACAATCCATCCTGTAGATTTAAGTATCTGTCCATAGTCGCCTACTTGTTATCAGAGGCCCAGAATCCACATTCCTTTTTAAGAAAATACGAAATAACGTAAAACCATTTTTGCAGGCAAAAACAAAACAACACAATGGGGGGGGGGGGACAAGAAATTTTCTGCACCAGGTACCACCTGACCTTTCTACGCCTCTGCATAGGCCCAGCCCTGTAGAATCCTATGCAAGCGGCCTCTAAACTCATACTGAAAAGTACTCTATTCTACTAGGCTTATGTAGACAATTAAAAATACATCTTTCCATAACAATTAATTCGATGATCTCTGGTTTTAAATTTTGTACGTGTTGTTATAAATTGATACTGTGGCAAACCACTTTGATATTTTAATGATATAGTGGTACACACATCTTTTAATAATTTTTTAAAAATAATGTTTTAATTTAATTTTTAAAAGTATAAACAAACAACAACAAAAACAATTCCAAATCCAAATATTGAGATTACTCTGAGCCTCCTGACTTCCCCCCTTCCCTTCCATGGGTCCTAATGATCATATTTACAACTGCATATCAGTATTTAGCCAAAAAAAATTCCTTCTAATTTATCCATACTTTCTGTTACTTTACAAGTGTGATTAAAATCCTGCTAATGTTTTAACTTGCTTACAGTGGTCTTGTAAATAAATTATAAACTTTTCCCATTCTTTTTTAAACTTGTCTTCTTGATTTCTGAGCTTCCCAGTTCATTTTGCCATTTCGGCAACTTGGTTTGCCATTCTTCTTTGGTCGGTGTTGTCTCTTACATCTTTTAATAAATTAATATGCTTGGATGACTAAGCTACCAGGTTCCTACACATTCTGACTGGAGTACCCCTGACACCCAAGTTGTACAGTCTGAAATAGTCATTCTCCATCCCTCAGTCTTGGTATCCCATTTGTCATTGAGGTAGATAAAGTCTTATAATCTAAAGGCTGTCAGTTACTAGGTTTAGGCTGAGAAGGTGAGGTTTTTATTCATTTAAGTTGAGAGATGACATGTGGTACAAGTCTATCCATGGTTGTTCAGAAGCGAGTCCCACTACATTCAGGGCTCACTTCTAGTTAGGTAGGCGCATGTGGGACTGCAGCCTTAATTGGCTGATGACACAGTTCATAAAATTCTGAATGATATGACCAATGGGCACAAATTCTAAGGCCAGTGTTCACAACTTGGTCTTGGTTGAGGCCCGTGGGCCTGTGACAGTGAAGCCTCTCCTAAAATCCAAGGACCCAACCGTTTATATCTGTATCTGCCTCACCTCGTGTGTGATAATTCAGCATGTTCTGTGTCCAGGCCTAGAGGCCATGCTGCCTTCTGTCTTCCAGAGACATGGTTTAAAAGTGCTTCCGCGTGACCCTTATTCCTACACACCACTGCTGGAGGATGCTCGGGCCGGAAAAGCCCCCCGCTCACTGCTGCTGGGGAACAACATGGCTGACACACAGAGCCAGATTGCTCAATTCTCTGTAAAGGATGCCCAGGTATTGTGGGGAAAACTTCCTCAGCCCAAGACATTTTGTTGCTGGAGGGGGGGATGGTCAAACACAGCCTCCCGCCCAGCCAAGTAATTTTGGCCCCTGCAGGGAAATCGCCCAAAGCATCCCTCTGGCAGTAAAAAATACAATAGTAATAATCATAGAAGCGGCTTGCTGGGTGGGCCAAAATCAATGTGCTAGCTTCCCAGCAGGTGAGTTGCTGTCGCTTACCAAGATGGGGAGCGGGGAGGCGGCAGGGAGCTCAGCACATTGCAAACACACTGGCAGGAGTGTTGGATTGGCTTCGCCATTGTGTTTGCACCATGACATCCTCCCTGCAACTTCTTGTAACCCACCTGCTGGGAGACTATTGTAGCATCTCCACCCCACTTGGTGAGCTGCTTCTGAATATTAAAGTAAATAATTTGCTTTCATGACAGCTAAAATCAGCTGCCTTAGGTAGCTTGCTCATTCTGCCTAGTGGTAGCATTGGCCTGGGCAAAAGTGTTGAATGAGTCAGGGCCACGGGGCACAGGTAACTGGGCCCAAAGACCTTCAGGCCCCAAACACTCACGACTGGTCTGTGAGAAAACATTCCCTTGGCAAATGGAAGTTGTTGTCTTGGGAGAATCTCTGCTTGACATGACTGATAGAACAGTTTTCTTTTTCCTTTGTAGGCCTTTCCCAAGTATGAGGAGTTCATGAACCGCTTGGTGTCAGCCATAGACCCTCTTCTTGATACCTGCCCTTTGGATGTGGCTGGTTTCAGCCAGGGCTCCCTTCTTCAGAAGCTCAGAGCCTTACGAGGCTTACGGGCCCTGATCCGAGCAGGTAAAGGATGGAGGGGCTGGACCAAAATTCTTGGGCTCAGGGTGGCCTTAAATCAAGAATGTGTGCCCACTGGATTTCCCCTCATTGGCCATTTTGTGTGTGTGTGTGTGTGCGACTGAACCTCTGACCTAACTACTTAAACCGAGGTAGCTAACCTTGTTGGTCTCAGACACACATTTGGAAATCTAGGGAACTGTTATGGGCACCACAAAATACCCATTTCACAAAAGAGAAATTGGCAATGCTCAGCCTTCCCCTTCAAACACAAAACAAATGGAAAAATTGCACTCCCCAAACAACTATATACGAGCCAAAACAGCAGGCCCCACCCCCCTCAAAAGAGTATCCTAAATAAACAGCCGATGAAAGCAACACTCAGTTGTTAAAAAATAAAAATTGGGAGGAGTAGGGAGATTGGCCGGCATCAGGGGGTGTCTGTAGCTCCTGTGGTGCTTGTGAGTGCCACATTGGAGACCCCAGATGTGGACGGTGTGTAACCCTATAATGGTTATGGGGCAACTTGTGGGCCTTTAGAGGTTGTTGAACTTCAGCTGTCATACTCCCTGCCCATTGGTCATGGTGCGTGGGCCTGATGGGAATTAGAGTTCAATGTTGTCTGAAGTTTAACAGGTTTCTCAACCCTACCCTTCATTTATCTCCCTACCAGCCCTTTGTTGCTCTAAGCACAGGTTGTTTACAACCTGAACAACCCCCCAGTGCTTGGGGGGCAACAGTGGGAGAGGGCTGCTGTCTTCAGGGCTTCTCAGAGACATCTGGTTGGCCACTGTGACAAAGGTGATGCTGAATTTGATAGACCATTTGTTTGTTCCAGCAAGGCTCATCCTTTGACTCGGCTCAGCCGCTGGCCTGACCAGCGAGAGAAGCAATGCTCACCTGGTTAAACCTTTCCTTAGGGACGGTCTGAGGTTCAGGGATGCTCTTTCACCTCTGGCTCTGTATTTGAACTACACCAGACCCCTGTTTTCCTTTTTGCCAGGCTTTACTCTGGGGAAACAGCTTCCGCAATATTATCAGGTTCTGACGGCCCCCATTTCCAAGGTAAAAACCACTGCATGACCCAGTCAGCATCTCTCCTGCTCATCAGAATGGTTTCTGCTCCTTCTATAATCACTTGGCTGGTTCCTTTAGACATTCCATACTGAGCCTGTTCCTCTTTCACCTTGTTGCAGATCTTGGCTTTGTGGTTTGAGTCAGAGCCCCTGAAAGCAACACTGGCAACAGATGCGGTGATAGGTGCCATGGCTGGTCCCCACACACCAGGCAGTGGGTAAGGTTCTGTTCAGGTGCACACAGCCTTTGGTTTTTGCCCATCCTGCCTCTGTGCACACCCTTCCCACTCCCCGTTTCAGGTCTGGCCCCAAACTCTGTTGCTTATGTGAATACCCAGAGTAGAAGTGGGGAACCTGGGGCTCTCCAGATGTTGTTGGACTCCAGCCCCCATCAGTTCCACCTGGTGTGGTCAGAGGTCAGGGATGAAGGGAGCTGTGGTCCAGCCACATCTTAAGAGCTTCAGGTTCCCCATCCCTTGTCCACCAGAGCCATCAGAGGTCTGCAGATGGGCAGTGCTCAACACAAGCAGAGATGAGTTATTCCATACTTAAGAACTTCGTGGGTCAGGTTCAATTAACTAGCTGCACTAGCAGAAGGCAGCACAATCAGTCCCGCCAGCACAGTGGGACTCCCCACCTTCTCAGTGCTGTTGTGTCCATATCCTGCTTGTAGGATTTCCAAAGGCATTGGGGATGTTGGACTAGATGGCCAGTGGTCTGGTCTAGCCCAGCAGAGAGCCAGTGTGGTGTAGTGGTTAAGAGCCGTAGTCTCGTAATCTGGTGAACCGGGTTCACGTCCCCGCTCTTCCACATGCAGTTGCTGGGTGACCTTGGGCTAGTCACACTTCTCTGAAGTCTCTCAGCCCCACTCACCTCACAGAGAGTTTGTTGTGGGGGAGGAAGGGAAAGGAGAATGTAAGCCGCTTTGAGACTCCTTAGGGTAGTGATAAAGCGGGATATCAAATCCAAACTCCTCTTCTTCTTCAGGTGCTTCTTGCACTCTTACCTTATGTTCCCTCCCTGCTCCCCCACCTTCCCATCAGCTGTGGCTGATCAGGAGAACCACCCGCCCCTCCAGGAGGAGAGAGGAGATTGTTCCCATCAGGCAAGCAGAAATGCTTGCGCCGACAGAGCGATCTCCTTAGCGCTGCTTTGAATTCTGCCCCAGGCTTTTAATTTTTTTGTCGGTCCTTTGGGACTGAAAATGTAGGGCATTAAATATTGTAATAAATAAAGCCATTAATGATAACAGTGTGCATGAAGGGGAAAGTGCCGTGCATTGTAATAGAGCCCTGCTTAGATGAATGCAAGCAGGAGGTAAAGAAAGCTGAGATGGCGCCAAGCCTGTCAAGCACGCCTGGCCAGCTTCTGCTGGGGAGATGCTGCGTCTTTTGCCATGCTCTGCGAGCTCTGAGCCCTGCCCATGGCAGCCCCTAACTCTTGGTCTTTCTCATAGGTATGTGCTGCTGCACCATGTGATGGGTGAGCTGGAGGGGCGCCAGGGCGCCTGGGGCTATGTGGCTGGGGGCATGGGAGCGCTTTCCCAGGCCCTGGCCAATGCTGCAACTGCACTCGGGGCTGAGATCTTCACGGAGAAGGTGGGTGGATCCAGTGAAGGGCAAGCAGTTCAGTGCAAGGAATACTCACATAATGGGATGGCACAGGGCAAAGAAGTTATCCTGGCACAGTTCCCAGAGGGGTAGTTGTGTTCATCTGTGTGGCAGCAAAAACAACCTAGAGTTTTGTGGCACCTTAAAGATGAACAAGTCTGGCAAAGGCTTTTCTGGACCAGAGTCCACTTTATCAGATGCACAAAGCCTAATCCTCAGTCGCAGCGACATACATATTTACAAATGAAGGCGAGAGCCTTGAAAGCAGTGAGGCCAGAGGGAAATTAAAAGCAGAAAAAGTGCAGGCAGAAGCAATGCAATTATAGCCAGAATGCACACAAGAGTCAGTGCAGTGCCCGTTTGCAACTGCAGTGAGAGGTGACAAAACTCAGCAAAGCTGAGTTAATTAACGTCTGCAGCGGGACAGGAAATCATTGTCTCTATTCAGACCCAAATGGATAGAGGCAAACCTCTCTGTGAATTGTGCTTCAGCAGACTCTGGTCCACAAAACACCCTGGTGATTTTCCTGGAGCAGTGAATGCAGTCGCTTGATCCCAATGGGATGCCACGTTTGGCATGCAGCAGAAGACAGAGGCAAAATGACACCCTCCAAAATGACAGTGATGTTGGCATCCCTGGAGATTTTGGTGGGGAGGATGAGAAGCTGAAGCCGGGGTCCTTCCTACCCCTGCTGGTATCTTGTTGATATGGGGCAAGTGGGAATTAGCTTTCTCCAGGGACGCATTTATACTCCCATTTACTTCTCCCTCTTCTCAACCCTGCAGGCTGTTGCCCAGATTCTTCTGAGCTCAGATGGGAAGGCGCAAGGTGTTTGCCTCCAGGACGGAACAGAAGTGAAGAGCCGCCTGGTCCTGTCAAATGCATCTCTGCAGCTCACCTTTCTGGAATTGACTCCTCAGGTGAGTCCTCCTCCTTGGCATAGCATGGGAAGCCTTGGGGGGATTCTCCAGACTTTTCCACTAGCCTTGCTTTTTCCTATCAAGCAGCAGGATGCCCAGAGCTTGCAAAGGATGTAAGGTAGGTCTATTTGCCCTCTGGTCCTTGAGGGACAATACCAGATTATTACAGATACCCTAGAAGAGTGGGGAGCAGAGGCGCCCCCTTTAAGGCTGAGCCCTCACCTAGGAATGATCGAGCAAAATATCCTGCTGTTCTGGTCCAGGCTAACTGTGAAAGCCCAGTTTCTACAACTCAGTAGCCAGTTGCACTGTCTTGCTTTCTGTACCTGCAAACCAGAGTGTTGCTGTGAAAGGAGGAACTGAGCTGACCAGAGACTGAATGCGTGGAGAGAGAGGGAGGGAGAGCTGAGGATGAGAGTGAAGAAGCTGAGCCCCAAACAGTGTGCTTCTGGTTTCTCCTATTCTTCCATAATATCAATGAACTATGTGTTTTCAGTAGAGCTGGGAAACCCTCTCAAATTTAATGTTTAATCTAATATTGGACCACTTTGAGCCACCCTACCTTAAAAACACTTCAGGGCTCTTTGGTCTGCTGTGTTTGGGATGGGGGGGAACTGTCTGGGAGTGCTGCCTTCATAGGTAGATTATTATTATTAGCTTTTGATGTTTTGGTGTGTTCCTTTATACTTCATTGGAAGCTGCCCATAGTGGCTGGGGCAACCCAGTCAGATGGATAGGGTACAAGAAATGTATTATTATTATTGGTGGACTTGTAAAAGGGTAAAAAAGTATTGGAAAATGATAAATAATGAATTGGAAAAAATGTTCAAAAGTACTTTTCCAAAAAAAACCCAGTATCTTTTCTGTTGGGGATAATTCAGACTGAAATTCCTAGGTGTCAGAAAAGGTTATTTGTGTATGCCACTACTGCGGCCCATGTTTTGTTAGCCCCCAAATGGAAAATGAGCAAGGTCCCAACCAAAGAAGAAGGGCAACTTAAATGGACAGAATATGTGCAGCTTGCCGACTTAACATATGGAATAGGAGAACAAGAATAACATACATTTAGAGAAGATTGGAAAGTGTTTATTTAATATATGGAAAATAACTGTGTACAGCTGAAAACGCTGGCAGCATTATGATAAATTCAACAGTGTAGATAAGTTTTGATGGATGTAGTAATGGAATACTGAATGGTATAGTTTTTGTAAAATATGCAGGCGTTTATGATATGCAAAATGAACCATGGAAAGAGAAGAAGGGAAGTCACTGATATCTTAAGGATGTAAAAATCAGTACTTTAAATTGTAAAACAAAATTTAATAAGAAAATTATATAATGTGTGTGAAATGTTGAAATGTATTATTTATTATTATTATTATTATTATTAGCATTAGCATTGGAATCAGAGGCAATGATCTGGCTGCCTAGGATGCTAGGACAGCAACACCCCTTTGGGGGACTGATTGCCAGCTGTTAAAGTGTGTGTGTGTGTGTGTGTGTGTGTGTGTGTGTGTATATGTGTGTGTGTGTGTGTGTGTGAGAGTGAGAGAGAGAGAGAGAGAGAGCGCGTAGTTCAACCTCCAGTTTTCTTCCAGATACCAAACTTTATCCCAGGAGCTCATTCTGTGTCTGGCTCTTCTCTCTAGGAGCAGCTGCCCCCAGAATTTGTCCAGAGAATCTCCCAGTTTGACTCACGCTCTCCAGTCACCAAGATCAATGGTGAGTATTGCATGGAGGCAAAATGGGCCAGATGCTTACATGCAAAGGTTCTGCACTTCCACGGTCCTGCAAACAGCAGGCAGGAGAAGAGTCACCCTGTGGATGAAGAACGTGAGCATTTACACGTGGAAGAGAGCGGAAGTCTTTCAATGTCTTGCCCAAGGGAGGCCAGCAGCACCGTGTGTGGCCAGCAGAGGGAGCAGTAACACTACTAATGGGTGGTTTTTCAAGAAGGTTTCAAGGAGCAGGTTCATTCATTTGTATGCCTCTTCCCTCCGCCTGCCCCCCCCCAATCATGCTCAAAGCGGATAATAACAAAGAAAACAGGAATGCATTTCAAGCAAACACTACAAAAACAATTTCATCACAACAGCAAAACAATAGCAAATGTAATAACATTTTTTTAAAAATGTGTTTCGATACAATAAATATAACAAGGTTGCTTTTTCAACATGCAGCATTCAATAGTAAACATAACAAGAGGGCATCAGTTTCACGTTTGTCCTAGAAACACCCCTTTCCCTGATGTTGCTCAGGGTCCCCCCCCCCACCCGCAGCATTCGCAAGTCTTCCAAGGGCAAGAAGGGTAGTGGTGGCTGGGAACATAATGATGTGGTCTAAGTCTTCCCAATAAAATGCCCAGGCTGGCTGCTGGGAGAATAGAGGTAAGAACTGGGGCAGCAAGACTCCAGGGCTCCCATTTTCTCTTCCGTAAGAGCCTTGGGTTCACCCTGCTCTCCCCTCCCCATGAATATTTATGCAGCTTTCTCCTAAAACCTCTTAATAATCAAAGAAGTGGTTGGTAGCCATTTTTTCCTTCCCCGCCCCCTCCCCTGCTGTTTCCTTGCTGATAGTGTGTTGGTGGCAGAGGGACATGTATCCAGCCAGGACGGAGGGACTGGATGCTCCCCTTCTCACAGATGACTGGCCTGCCTGCTCTTTCCTGAAGACGCTGTTAATAAATCCAAATACCACTTGGCTATAAAATAACAATGAGTTCATGCAGCTGCACCCGGACGCACTCTAATAAATTAGGTGCAATGTGCTAAAAAGTGCACCTCCCTCTTGCACCAAAAGGCAAGCCACTCTGACACCACAGAGGGTGTTTGTGCTTTATTTGGAAATGGGGACATTGCTTTTAGAACTTGGAAGCAGGTCCACCACACAAATGGGCATGGATGCAGAGCAGGGGTGGGGAATCGCATGCCCTGAAGGCCTTCTATCAAGTGTCCTTGGGACTCTTCCCAGAATGCATCCTCAGCCTTACTTTACATCCTTCTTGTTTTTGCCCAGCTGGAATGAAGATCATGAGTGGCTGGGGTCTCACTGGCACTGCACCTCGCAGAGTCCCAGGTGGCCTGAAAGCAAAGTAATAATAATTTATTATTTATACCCCACCCATCTGGCTGGGTTTCCACAGCCACTCTGGGCAGCTCCCAACAGAATATTAAAAACACGATAAAAGATCAAACAATAAAAACTTCCCTAAACAGGGCTGCTTTCAGATGTCTTCTAAAAGTCAGATAGTTGTTTATTTCCTTGACGTCGGATGGGAGGGCGTTCCACAGGGCGGGGGCCACTACTGAGAATTCTTGCAGTGAGGGAACCCCCAGAAGGCCCTCAGAGCTGGACCTCAGTGTCCGGGTTGAACGATGGGGGTGGAGACACTCCTTCAGGTATACTGGGCTAAGACCGTTTAGGGCTTTGAAGGTCAGCACCAACACTTTGAATTGTGCTTGGAAACGTCCTGGGAGCCAGTGTAGGTCTTTCAAGTCCAGTGTTATGTGGTCTTGGCCAGTGGCGTAGCGTGGGTTGTCAGCACCCGGGGCAAGGCAAGTAATTTGCGCCCCCTAACCTGTGGATTTGCGCCCCCTAACCCGTGGATTTGCGCCCCCTAACCTGTGGATTTGCCCTAACCCCAGATGTTGTGCCCGGTGCGGCCGGCCCCCCTGCACCCCCACGCTACGCCACTGGTCTTGGCGACCACTCTCAGTCACCAATGTGGCTGCCATTTTCTGGATTAATTATAGCTTCCAGGTCACCTTCAAAGGTAGCCCCACGCAGAGCACATTACAGTAGTCCAAGTATTGAAGATGAGGGGGAAGAAGTGGGAGTTGTGGGGCTTAGCACAAAAGACTTGGTTCTTGGGCCCCCTTTGCCCCTCCCCTGACATCACCCCTGTCCAGCCTCACCCTCCGTTCCTTCTGTCCACAGTGGCTGTGGATCGGTTGCCTGATTTCCGAGCGGCCCCCAATGCCAGGGATGGCTGCCCCTTGCCCCATCACCAGTGCTCCATCCACCTCAACTGTGAAGACATGCAGCTCTTGCACCAGGCCTTTGAGGACGCCTGCCAGGGGAGACCGTCAAGCAGGTATGGGTGGGAATGCTAATCCCCGCAAGGACTGACTGGCACAGGTGGGCAGGATGGGGAATCCTTTAGCTAAAATTGGCCCCATCCTAGCCAAGGAACAAGAACAGCTAAGGGAAAGAGTGTGCTTAAAACTGAGTTACAAGGGGCTCTTGTCTTGTGTCAAACAGTTGTGAGTGGACCTTGGTTGCTGCTTTCTTGCATCTGTAAAGCCCTGCCAGGCAAGTCCCCTGAGTGACCCAGGGCCTCATGTCCTGTTTCCTAACACTGTGCTTGTTTGCGAATCAGAAGAGCCCAGATTTGTCTCCCTCGTTGTTGCCAAAGCCCAAGCGGAGATCAGCTGTAAGAAGGGAGAGAAAATGTAAAAATTGCAGAGGAGAGCTGACCGCTGCAGAAACCCACATTGCTCACAGCAGCCTCTTTTTGGCATAGTTCCTAGTCTCAAGACCTTACCATGATACGATCCTGCTCTAATGAGATAAAACTCCTCTTCTTGAAAAACAAATGGATATTGTCAAGTTCTTCTCCAGCATATTTATAATCCTGTGTGTGCTTTGGGAAGCACTGTTTCCTACACACACAATTAGCTGTTTTAGACGCTGGAGTGTCTGCCAGCCATCTGCCCCAGGGATGAGTGCAGGGCAGACACTTTCATTTAGATGCACCTCCTGCACCGCCGGCTTTTGGCAACCGTTCTGCTCTGCCTTCCATTGCAAACTCCCTGAAACAGCAAAAGGCTCTGCTAGGTGTCTGCACCACACCCCTGTGTCGCTCTGGTTATTATCATTTGTTCAGCCCTTTAAGAGCAGAATATAAATTACATTCCCTCTTGCAGTTCACCTTGGAGTTCAACCTCTTATAGAGTCCATTGTACAGAAAACAAATAAACATGCATGAATGCTAAGTTCCACTGAGCTTAATTTTACTTACTCCTAGACATATGTGCATAGAATTGCATCCTTGGGCTTTAAGCATCGTGTTCTTAACAACATGTTAGATTAAGCTGGAAAATGGAAAGCTGCATCTTTCAGATTCAACACTCCGAAGCCCTGGGCCACATCTGTCACAAATACAGTACATGATTCCCTCCTCAACGTTTACTGTATTAGTTTATGGGAATAACCATTGCTCAAAACCTTTTTTTATTTTTGCAAGATCAGCACCAAGCAAGTAGGAAGTATGCAGCATTGTCCTGCATTGTTATCACTCTACATACTACGGGTCTTTTCAATGAGTTATTTCTAGGCTTGTGGCCATCTTCTCTTCTAAATATGTGTCCTCCTTACATCCCCTTCTACTGCAACAGTGATGGTGGCCCTCCAGAAATTGCTGGACTCCAACTCCCATCATCTTCCGCCAGCATGGCCAGTAGGTCAGGGATGGTGGGAGAGTCCAGCAACATCCACAAGTTCCCCAGTCCTGCGTTACGTGATACCTGCAGGTCTACAGCCAGAGTAGAGTCACTGCTGGAAGCCTTGCTGGTGCTAGATGGAAAGTTCAGTAGGGCTGAAGCAGCTGCACTGAGGTTCTTCTGGACTTGACCCCAAGGATTCCTGCTTGGCCTCTCTCTGCCGTTCCAGGCCCATGATTGAACTGTGCATCCCGTCTGCCCTGGACCCCACACTGGCTCCGCCGGGCTGCCACGTGGTCTCTCTCTTCACTCAGTACACCCCCTACACACTGGCCGGAGCGAAGCAATGGGACGACCGTGAGCGTGAGGACTATGCTGACCGAGGTACAGCCATTGCACGGAGGACTGGCAGGAGCAATGGTGGTTTTGCGCTGCCACTTGAGAAAGGGGAGAATTTTCCATTCTTGGGAAGGCTTACCACCACCCCAAACCTTACTCCTTTGGGCCATGTCTCCCATTTGCACACCCTTCTACCCTATGCTTCGCACCCCTTCTCTTTGGGGAGAGAACCCTCCTGCTTAAAACTGTGTAGCACAATCTTCTCTGGGTCTAGATGTTGCCCACTGGTCTTCCATGAGTCTCAGGGGTGGCTGGAGACCAATGCCCAGGGTCAGCTGAGAAGGGATTTCTCCATGGTGCCTAAGTGTGATTGTCTAGTCTTAGTGACTCCTGGGTGCTGAAATTCCAGTTGAATCCCTGTCAGAAAACCAGGTGTCTTTGGGGGGGTGGATCCTGGGTGACTAATACTTAGCCTTCCTTGAGGCAACTCTCAATCTTTCCCATGTGGCATCTCTTCCCCTTGTAGTCTTTGACTGTGTTGAAGCCTACGCCCCTGGGTTCAAGGCCTCTGTCATCGGCAGGGATGTCCTGACGCCTCCAGACCTTGAGCGGATCTTTGGCCTGCCTGGTGGGGTATGTACTGGCTGAGAATCTCTGCCCATAGACTCTCCTGCCCAGCTTTGCCTTGCCATGCCCTTCCAGGCCAACCTCCCCAAACTGACTGATACGGCTTAGATGTTGCAGATGAGTTTTAACACCCACACAGACTTCTGCCCCAGCTGCCTCCCATCTCCCAGCCTCCACTTCTCGCCTCCCTTTGTACTGGGAAGCAGATACAGGGCGCTGCTGCTTCCCAGCTACCTTGTCTGATGCTGCCTCTGGTTTTCAGAACATATTCCATGGAGCGATGTCTCTGGACCAGCTGTATTTTGCCCGGCCAGTGCCTTCCTATTCCAGCTACCGATCTCCAGTGGAAGGCCTCTACCTCTGTGGAAGTGGCGCCCATCCCGGTATGTATCTGGCAGGGGCAGCGCAAGGCCAGATGAGGCGTGTCTGTGCTGCTGCAACAACGAGGGAGAGAGCCTGGCCTCGGTGGGAGGGGGATGGCTAGAGAGGACCAGGGAGGAGGGTGGGGCGTCTGGTTGCGTTCATGGTCCACATTTTCCTAAAAGCCCACTGGATGCCGCATTGCTGTGGGGTGAGTTTCCTCTAAGGTGTCTCTAGAGCTGGGTCTCAGGCTGTGCCTCTGGGGAGAGGAGCAGAAGACCTTCTTTGCCCAAGGACAAGAGAGAGGGGGTACTCCATGGGTGCCCAACCCTGGAGTGGGTGGAAATGCTGGGTTTTTTTTTACTCTTAAAGATCCTGCCTGTGTATGTAAGCGTGCTTGTTTAATTTTTCAATGTATTTCTTTACGTTTCAGTTTTGCCTTTTGCCCCGCCCACTTCAGCCTTTTGCCCCGCCCACTCTTGGAATGTGACCCTCCACAGAAGGTTGGGCTCAAAGAGGTTTCCCACCCCTGCTGTAAAGGGCAGACATTTGTCTGTGCTAACCATTTCCCCTGTTCTGCAAATCCCAATGAAACCCCTCCTCTCTTTTACTTCACCTCAAGGAGAAGGGGTTTTTCACTGTGACAGGAGAAAGGGTTAACACCACTGACCCTCTCCCCCATAGCTTCTATTTAAAACAAAACAAGCAAAATTCAACATGTACATCAAATGCAAGCACACATTTTGTGCTCTGTGTCAGTGGCTTTGGCTTGGGTCTGCCTGGGATAGGTAGAGCTTTTGGTGTCTGGAAGGATACTTGGAGATATTCCCTGCCTTGTCTTCAGCCTCCTCCCTCCTGGCTAACGCTGGCTTGGGACTGGATTGTGAATCTTCTCTTAGGTTGTTTGAATTCTTTCTTACGATGCAGCTAAGAAGGGGAACGAAAGGAGGTGCTCTCCCTTCTCTGGGTTCTTGCTGTGAGGAATTGTAGTCCCTTCCTGTAAAGGGAATTGGGGGTTGCTCGTGCGTAAGGGGGCTGCTGCTCTAGGCAGCGTTGTCTGGCTAAACCTTTCCCTGGCTGGACAGCCCTTTCTCCGTGGCTGTGTCAGTCACTGGCAGAATCCGTCAGTGGGCGTTTCCTGAACTTCTTCCAACATAAAAGCTCTTTGACGCCAAGTCTCCGCCTAGCCTCCCTGCGCGGAAGTCTTCTGCGCAGAGTGGGCGTGGCCAGCGGAGGTCCTGGGCTCTCCCCGCTGGTCTCTGTGGAAGAGTCTTGGAGCCATCTCTCCGAAGTCCTTCCCTGCTCCCCTTTCTTCCTGGTGTCACGCCGATTTCCTTCCCCAAAGGAAGTGTTCTCTCTCTCCCTGCTGGTCCCTTCTCCTGCATCGTTGGGGAGCCTTACCTCCACTCTTGGCTCCGATGGCAGTTCCCTGACACTTCCCATTTCTGCCCTGCTAGGGGGTGAGTGAACTGGGTTCAAGGATTCCCAGTGGCAAATACCCACAAGAGTTCTACCATTTGGCTTGCTGGCTGTGGACCTGGTTAAGCTGCCCACCCCATTCTTGCAACATCTCCCTTTTCTTCCCAGGAGGAGGTGTCATGGGAGCGGCGGGGCGCAATGCGGCTAGAATGGCTCTGGAGGATTTTAAGAAGCTGTGACCTCCCCAGTAGGATCCTTGAGCTGCCCTGGCTCAGGAAAAGGGACAGACGAGAAGCCACTCTGCTGCAGTCTGTCTCTGGGCCCAGTGCTAGAGAGAGATCTCCAGTCTTTTGCCCTGGGCATTGCAGAGCCATGCAGCAGGAGGTGGGCACTGCTCTTGCAGATAGGTAGACACAAGTGTGCCGCAAGCGTGTTTGCAAAATGCTCTTGCTACCATTACCTCTCCCAGCTTTATAAATCAGCTAATGTGCGCTCCTCCTGAATGCTCCTATTGTACCCGAGGCTGCAGTTTCTTGCAAAAGCTCTGGTTTCTGCTTCCTTCCTCCTTGGGCTGGTTGGGAGATGCATCCTGTGCTTCCTGCTACAGGAAAAAGGGTAAAGCTTAGAGTCCTGGGTGAGGCTGGCTCCTGAGTAGAGACTGGGTATTTTAGTAGAATAGGGACCCACTGGGTTAAAATGCCCTGCAGTAGCAGCATTTCTTCTGAAAGCCCATCTCTGCTGCCAAACTTGGGAAATAGGAGTCTGCCTTTGAGAGTCTGACCATTGGGTCCATCTAACTCAGGAGTGTCTGCACTGATTGGCTGTAGCTCTCCAGGGTTTCATGCAGGGATTATCTCCAAGCTCTGCCTGGAGATGCCAGGGATTGAACCTGGGACCTTTTGCATGCAGGCAGATGCTCTGCCGCTGAGCTTACATCCCTTCCACCCCAACTTACAAGACAGCATCTTGGCTTCTTAATGCGCTAAAACACAGACATTCTGCAAACGTGGCTCCAAACACTGAACAAACTGTCCTGAGAAACAGCTTAAGATCTACACATCTCTGGAAGCTCAGTGTTTCATGCCACCCCAATCTCAGAGCGGCGCAGGATTCCAGAGTTTCCAGGCACTTACCCAGGGTTTGTGTTTCCTTTGGAAATGAGGCACAGCAGAGACTGTGGTGTCTTTATGATATATGGTTTATTTACACACATATACAACCTGAGCCTGCGATAGAGGGGTTCCCAGTATCAACACCCCACGAAGGTCTTGTTTTTCCTCATAGCCACAGCCTTGGCATCCAGCAGAAATCAATCATTGCTCTGCTTCTCTCCCTTTCCAGCTTGCTGCTTTGCTTCTAGTTCACATCACTACAACTCTCTGCCCTCCACTCTGCCTTTGTCCTTCTAAGTACCCACCACCCACTTGCACAGAACCCCTTTTCTTTGTTCCCCATAATGACCCATTGCCCATGCTATCGCCTCAACAGGAAGCTAGCCTGGCTTATGTTTTAACACTTGCTGGGTCCAGGGGTTAGGAGTGTTCTAGCATATAGCCTATTTCCCACCCCCAATTCATAACACAAGAAACAAGGCCAAGTTGTGACAGTGCTGCCTTAGCTAAGGGGCAAGGAGAGTCGGCTGCTGTTCATGTCTGTTGACCTTGTGCTCCCTATCCAAAGCCGGACATGCCTGGCTGAGCCCCAGTCCAAAAGGGCCATATTTCTCACTAGCAAAGAGCAGCTGCTTGCAAACACCTCTCTGCATTCGGACTGCAAATCCAGCTTAGGAAGTGGCCGGTAGCCAGCTGTCCTCTCTGGCAAGAGCCACTGTTGGGTTTTGTGCCTGAGGCAGCCTGAGGATCCCACGAATCAGTTGCACTGGCTTTCATCCAGTTCCATCCCATTGAAATCAATGGGGATAAATCAGCTTAAATCTAAATACTTTGCTTTAATTGGCGGATGGAACCTAGCCAAAGTGTGTTGACACAATAAGGAAAAATCGATAGCTAACTTTCCTCCCTAGCTATGATGGATTGATTTCATGTGAAGAAATGATTGTAAAATCATTGCCAACGGTACACTTAGAAAATATACGTCCAAAGATTAAAGTGTTTTTAAAAGACTGAGAACCCAATCTTCCTTTGTAATAATCTTTCTCACTTTTTGGGGGTGGGGGAGGGGGGGACTCTGCCACTGAACCCTGGGATGAGAAAGGCAGCCAAAATGCAACAGCTTTGCCGGTGAGGTTGCCAGCAGTCACAAGGTGCTGTTTTCCCAGGTATTCTTGCTGAGCGCAATATCCATTCATTCCAATGCGGCACAAAACTCAATTGAAATAAATGGGAGTTGTGTGCAGCAGTTGACGGACTTTCCCAAGGAGAAAAGTCTCGTGCTGACTTTGTGTTATGTAATGCTCTGCAACTGATGCCGTTTAAGTTAAGCGTCTTACACAATGAGGATGTCAGAAAGTTGCTTTGAAGAAACAGAAAGCACATTCTATACAATAAATAAATGCCAAGAGCTATGAACAGAGCTCTCTCCTCCCCCCTCCCCCCCCCCGCCGGAGGGGCTCCCTAAACATTGTCAACTCCAGAATATGCTGGCTCAGTCAAAATGCAACCCACGAAGCTTCTCTTGCTGCACCATTGCCCTGCTGATTCATAATCTGGCATCTTTCCCCTTACAACCTCTCGATTCCTTTCTTTTTAGTGTTTGCTTTTCCAGTGTATGACAGTGACTGGAGTTATAAGTGCAAGAGCAATTAATTTTGCCTAACGGCAAATTATAAGCTGATAAATTCTCTGTGCCCTGGCTCTCGGCTATGTAATGTTGCCCCAGCATTGCCATATTTTGAAGAGAGAAAAGAGGACACATTTGCCGACTTCTGCATTTAGCTATGGATCGCTATGACGACTCTACTCATGAAAAAGAGGACATATGGCTACCCTAGATGTCTGCCAGTGGATGCTTTCGCAGACAGGACTTTCCCCTCTCTGAAAGAGCCACAGCACAGCCTGATGAAAGCCACACAAAACCCACCTTAAATCCTTTGAATGTCCGCTCCGCGCCTGTTGGACCAATCGCTTCCGCTAGGTGGAAGCATTGCTCCTTTAGCATAATTTAGCAATGTTTAACAAGCGCAAAGCCAAATACAGCAGTGATAACTACCTTGCTAAAGCAGTTCCATACTTCTCATTGTTTTATGTCATGCCGGCCTTATGTACAGCTATTTTAGCATCGCCAGCAGTAGCTGGCAAGCACTGCACCCGCTGCATCGAGGCTGACGGAAGACCTTCCTGCTTGAGATATAGCGAAACGTGGCAGGGATGATGAATGCGGTGTTGGAGCAAGGCCCTGGTAGGAGCTGAGAAGCAGGCAGGTCTCCCATGGCCCGCAAGAGCCACAACTCCCCAAAGCAGGAGCTGCTGATCCTGGCTAGTGCATCTTGACAGCTCAGGTTCCTTAAGCTGGTGGAGCAGGTCACTCAAGGTAATAAGAATACTAACCTCAGCGCTCCCAAGAAGTGGAAACCCTTCTTCACTCAAGGTGTCCCTGCTTTTCCGACACCAGAGGGCAGATGCATGCGTCATGATTTCCTGCATGGAAACCAGTATGACTGACGGCCCTTTGTGGACGTTGTCTTCCCAGTCAGCTTACCCAGGAGGAGGAGGAGAGGGCTGAAATGTCATATGCTGCACTTCAGGGTTTCAGACACACCCAAAGCACTGAGGCTTCTTCTCTTGCTCAGCTGTCCATGCCTCCCTGCCCCTCTGCCTCCTCCCTGGCCTCTGCTGACCCATCCTTTATTTGACTTTGGGTTAAGCATCCCTGCAGTCCCAGGGACTGCTCTTTTTGCTCTGCCATTGGCTCACTCCCCACACCCTGGCTGCCTCTGGGCCAATGGGATTGCTAGAAAGCACAGCTTCTGAAATGTTTTTAACTCACCCCCTAAAGGATGAAGTACCTTGCTCAGTTCTATACATTTTATATTTGAATTGTTCGCTATGTGCAATTGTTTAAACAGTTTTTCTATATGTAGTAGTTTTATCACATGTGGACGGTATTGTAAGTTGTTCTCAGATGCCTGATCGGGAGAGATTCATAAATGAGAATAATAATACTGGATACATAAATGAAATAATGATGTTCTTGAGGAGCATAGGAAGCTGTTACGATAGTTACACTGTTTTAAAAATACAGTTGAAACAATTTACAATCAGAAGACTGAGAAGGGTCCTAAGACATCACCTATAAGGAGATTCCGACTAAACATCAGGAAGAACTTTCTGACGGTAAGAGCTGTTTGACAGTGAAATGGTCTCCCTCTGGAGGTTGTGGACTCTCCTTCCTTCCTGGTTTGGTGTTTTTTTAGCAGAGGTTGGATGGCCCGCTGTCACGAATGCTGTGGTTGAGATTCCTGCATTGCAGGGGGTTGGACTAGATGATCCCCAGGGTCCCTTCCAACTCTACAATTCTGTGTACTTATCTCAGCTGTAAAAAGTCAGGGTAAAGAAATGCTTCTTTAGCATATGCTGAAAGCTTTGCTAGGTGTACCTCTATGTGGAGGGAATAACACAGTTTAGGGGCTGCCACAGAGAAGAATCCCTCCCAGATAGCCACCCTCCCACCCCCCAAAAAACCACATTTGGGGGTGTGGAATTTCCACTAGCACCCCCCAAAAAGAAGCATTGCATGAAGAAGTTCATAGACCTGGCTTGGAACTGACTGCAGGCTTGGCACTCTGGGCAAGGTATGGCTCACAACACAGGCTCCCCTGAAATACCCGTCAACTTTAAATTTTAATCCAAACCAGGCTACAGGGTGCTTTCTGAAGAGGAGATGGCAGCCTCCAGCCTCCTATTGCACAGCATCTTGCCCTGAGTCTCCCTCCTCCTTCCATCTTCTCTTTGCCTGCCTTTGTGGGAAGAGGAGAAGCAGGGAGTGTTTGTGTGGCCTAAGGGTGCCCTCCCCATCCCTGCCAGCTCTCGCAGGCCAGCCGTCAGCCTCCGCGGGGAGCTGAATGCTCTTCTATCCGTTGGCTCGACCTCCGAAACCTCTTCCTCCTAGTGACGCTTCTCCCAATTGAACTCTGCGCCCTGCCTCCCACCGGCCCCTAAATAAAACGTCCCTGGAACGAGGTGCTGCACCTGAGACAGCTATATAAATATTGACGGGATGAGAATAGCTCCAGGCGGAGCTGTTTTTAGTGCTGCCTGAGCTGCTCCCTGGCCTTAACCACAGAACAACCCGGGCCAAGGGCCTGACACGTGCTGAGGCAGCAGCTGACAGGGAGGACCAGCTCGCCTCCTCCGCTCCACCCTGTGCCACGTTGGACTGGCAAACGGGCGTGCCCAGCCCATGCAGTCAATGACACAACAGCTTCCCAGCCTTGAGCTGTGATGGCAGCAGAGCTGAGTGCTCTGTGGGCAGGTCAGAGGAGGAAGAGGAAACACAACAAACAGGTGCAGGGGGAAAGGATGCTCTTATTGCCATGGGCAAAAGGCCTGCAAGGGATGTAGGGAAGGAAACTCTGCAGCTTAGTAGGAAATGGTGGTGGTTTTTATTTATTATGTATACAGTCCTGGGTTTAATTTCCCATTGAGGATCTCAAGTATTAGGGCTGGGAGGGTATTTCCCCCCTGCCCCAAGACCCGCAAAGAGATGCAGCCAGTCAGCCCTGGGCTTGATGGGTCTTTGGGAAAATAATAGGTAAAACACAAGAGGGACTAATTCCTGCCCGTCCAAGGTGGGCCATTTGACAAATATGGATGAGGGTAAAGCAGGTGGCATTCCTTTCTACTTTCAAGATTCCCCAATCATTCGTCCTGCTTTGTGTACCGCGTCTGAAGTGAGCTGCGCTAAATCAGTGGGGTGACAGGGTCCCATTAGAAGCCATGTGGGGCCCCGAGATATTTCCTTTGCACATGCATCTGCGCAGGCAGGTCTGGCTCTTGATGGATGAGTCTGAAGGAAGCGGCCCAGCTGGACTGGGGTGGAGAAAATGGATCTATGCTTCTCTGCAATCCTTTGGAGAGTCTTCTTGAGCAAAGCAGAGCCATTTTCAAACTGGCCAGCCTGCTATATTTGCAGGCTAAGCTGTGAATCGGCTTGTTCTCCTTTTCTTATGCAGGTTGTATAGGTTACACATATATTTCCTGATGTATTAACCACTTTCCATTGAACAACAGGTTTCTTTCCTTGATGTAAGATTCACTGCCAGTGTTTTGTTTGCTTTGAATCATAACCAGCATCCATTCTGTTCTTGGCTAAACCACACAGGTTCGTGGTGTCACCAGATTCTCTGTCTCAGGTCCAAAGCAGATGTGATGTGTGTCGCCCGTTATCAACCACCCAACACCCTTTTCTTGGGTTAAAAGCACCTATGAGAGAAGGAGTCATTTGAAAGCAGGCCATGATGACACTTGAGGAGGGGGCTAACATTCCCCCCCCACAGTCCCAGTAAAAACCCATCCCCGCAATTACAGTTGGCTGTGAACAGCAGGTGGGGGGCAGAAAAACTGATACCCATATATTTCCTGTCTCTCCTTCTCCCACCCCCATGGCTAATAGAAGTTTGGGGGGATTGAGATCAGAGGTTCTACATGGGGGGATCTGGTTAAGCCCCTTACCTTGCACCATGGCTGTGCTTCACCCTTTCATCTGTGTTTAATAAATGGGAGGCCTGATCAAGAATCTCCCAAATCATGTTTAAATTAGTCCTCGGTGCATGTAGGTTTGTGTAGTATTTTTGTTGTAATACTACTGGATGGCACTTGGCTAAGTTTTAGTCAGAGTAGACCTTTTGAAATTAATGGACATAACTTACCGGTAGTCACGTTCATTAATATTCAGTTAATGATTGAATATGTCCATTAAAGATGACATACTGCAAAAAAATTTTTTTAAAAAATTTAATATCAGTGGGTCTATTCTGAGCAAAACACAGCAGAATACCACCCATTGTGTACTGTTTTTATGTTGCATGCTTCCTAGTGCTCTTTTAAAAATATTAAGCTTGTGAGTTTATAAATGTTTTAAATAAATAAAACAACAGCAAATCTATTTTGCATTAAAAAAGTGCTACCTTTTGACCTCAGTGTGTACCTCTGAATTGCATTACTGTGGCAATGAGGCATGTGTGTAAAGCTGGAGCAAAAAAAAAGGGGGGGGAGTTAATGCCTATCTGCATTCATAAATTTATTATACCTTCTTGTAACTCAGAGCATGAGTATCAGCCCATATTATTCTGGCATGTTCTTTTGTCTCTGAAACTAATTTGATGCATAGCTAAGCTAGAATGTGTTTTTAATGCTTCCTTCATCTTATATACATGGTTTTATGTTCTCTTCTGTTGTTCCTAAATAACCATTTTTGTTTCGTTTGTGTGATTTGCCTTGGTTATACAAAAGCTCCGTCTTCCCACGCAGCCCTGGATTTAGACCTGAGGCTGGGGCGACATGGATTCAGATCCCCAGTTGGCCGCAATACTTTTCTGAGTGACCTTGGGCCAGTCACTGTCTCTCAGCTTAACCTACCTCACAGGGTCAGTGTGAGGATGAAAGAGGGACTACACTCCTTTAGAGCAAAGGCAAGATAGAAGTGCTACAGAAACAACAGCATTAGGAATCAGTATGAAAGTTGAGCTTGGAATCTCCAATGTTGCAAATAAACAGATGCTGCTGTGATTGAGTTAACCAGATTTACCTGTGTTGAGCTAAAACGGATGGTAAAGTGGTGGCAGCTCGTTTGAGATGCCATTGAGGAATTGGTTCTGCTCACTCCTTGTTTTCTATGCTATGACAAGTCACTCAGGAGAGGGGATCTGATTGTAAGAAATGTGCAAAGCATCTGAGCTGGATTGAGACAAGCATCCCTGATATTTGCAGATACTTGGCCAATGACGTGTCCTGGCAAATCTTCCTAGAGCTGGCAAGACGGGCAGGAAAACAAATTATTGTCAGCCCACATGGCAGGAAGAGTCCCCCTTTCTGGTTCATTGATGCTTAGGATGGGCAGAGCCTCCCTTTGATTCACCCCAGCCAGCCATCCAAAGGTCCTCTATCTTGCCTATTCTCCTCATGTTTTGCACAGAGCAGCTGCCCTGCTGCTGACAGCTCTGGGTCAAAGGCAGTCATTTTTGGAAGGATCTGGTATTTTGGCACTTGCTCGTGCCTTGACATCATATAGCCAGAAGCCACGTGCTGGGCAGAGATGCAGAAAGTGTGCCACTGCCAGCCTCTTGGTTGACCAAACTGGGCAAAAGTGGGTAGCCACAGGACTCTGCCAACAGACACGGGAGGATACTCCCCTGTGCCCTTCTCATAAGAAATAGGGGCATGAATTTTTCTTCCGTGGTCTCGGTCTTTCCCTGCAAAGGATTGCCAGAATGGTGAGCTCACAGGGGTATTTGGGGCCATGCTTTTTCTGGCTCCTCGTGCCAGGAACCTACTCCTTAAACTCTAAACAAACAGCCTGTAGCCACTGGCACATTCCTGCCTGGGATGTGGACTACAGCATGGGCAACACTACTTCCTGTTTATTTCCAGCCTTGTAACAGGGCTAGTTGCTGCTAGGCGGAGGCCACAGACCGTGATGGGCAGGGCCAGGATGAGTCCCAAGGAAGTGTTGCACGAGGAAGGCAGCAGCCCAAGGAGACACCTCGCAGGAGTACAGCTGTGGACCGTGGTTAAGGTGCCTTGGCAGAGCTGTCAGAAGAATCCCAGGAGCGAGAAGCGCAGAGCTAAATTAAAGCTGGCTGCAACTGATGAGTCGTGCATCTGTTGATGGCGTCCATCTGTCTTGGGAGACAATGGAGGAGTGTGCCTTTGGGGGGGGGTGAAGTCAAGCTGTTGGACAGTTGCAGCTTCTGCTGTGGTTGTAGAGACCAATGCAGGAGAGACATGTTTTGTTGCAGCTGGGGCAGACGAAGGCATCCAGTTGTGCTGCTGCAGATGCACCGTGGTGTTTCTTCTCTCTGTGCTCCACCCAGCAGTCATTTCTCCTCTGGCCACTGCTATTGATACAAGACCTGACTGTCTGTTTCCAGGCACAGCAAGGGATTCCCACAGGGTGGGGTTGATGTTGCCAGCCTTCATGTCACGTTTGCAGACATCTTTACAACACAGAGTTGGTCTGCCAACTGGCCTGGGGCTAGAAGCCAGCTCCCTGCAGAGCACATCCTTGCTCTACATGGAGTTCAGAAGTGATCACGAATCAGGGAAACGAGGTCTGTTTTCTGCTCCCATGTTTCTTTCTGTTTTGGAGTGGTGCCTGTGTCTGTGTGACCCTTAATAGAGCCTATTTTAGTGCATTTGTGCACACATCATACACCCACGGTCATGACCTGAAAATATCCTCACATGTTTCACAAGTGCCCATAGGCTCACTTTTTTTTACGCCTATAAAATTGACACACACATTGAAAACAAAGCATGCATCTTTTTTCACGCAGTGAGCCATTAATCTTCGCAGCTTGCAGCTAGAGGGCCAACATTCCTAAACACGGTTAAAAGACATGACTAGGCAAAACGAGGAGGAAATGGGAATATCGGTGGCTATTATTAAGCAAGACAGATGGGCGAGAGTTGCCCCCGTTGATGGTGTCCCCAGTCAATCAGCTTCTTGAAGGTGGAAATGATTGACAGAGAGCAGAGCTCTCTATTAGTATCTTGAGCTGTTATCCTCTAAAAGCCTTTGCTGGAGAGAGCAAGGAATACTCCGAAGGGACAAATGGTCACAACCTGTAAAGATGAAAGTTTACCCTGAAGCAATTTTGCAAGCAGAAGAGGAGGTATTCTCTCCTCCCCCCCCCAAATCTAATAGCACTTTAATAGTTGCTACTAGGGAGCTTACTGGGAATTTGGGGAGCAGATTTATACGGAGACAGATCATTGGCCCATCTAGTTCAGCATTGTTTACATCAGGGCTGGGGAACCTTTTCTCTATTGAGAGTTGAATTGCCACAGGCAATGCCCGAGTATGAGCATCTGTCAGGGCCCACATGCCAGAGGTGGGTGGGACTGGAGTCAAAAGGTGGTGGATCGCCCACTCTTGCCCTCCCTTTCTTGCCATCAGCATGGTATTAGGTCAAAGGCTGCACGTGGCCCTCAAGCTGACCCTTGGTCTACACAAGCTGCTATCAGCGGTTCTCAACCTGTGGGTCCCCAGATGTTGTTGGACTACAACTCCCATCATCCCCAAGCTCTGGCCTTGCTAGCTAGGGGTGATGGGAGTTGTAGTCCAACAACATCTGGGGACCCACAGGTTGAGAATGGTTCTCCAGGGTTTTGGTCAGGAATCTCTCCCAGTCCTTCCGGAGATGTCAGGAATTGAATACGTACAGCCAAAGCCTGCACTTTGCCACTGACCCACAGCCCCTTCTCTGGCACTTCATTGGTGCATTCCTCTGTCAAATGGTCCATAAGAGCAGAGGGGGTTCTGCCCACCAACCTCAGCCTGCCTTCTTCCAACCAAGCAGGGGCATCTCTGCCTGTCACTGGCTCTGGCTCCGCCTACTGTTGGTCTCATGACGCCTGCCCCACCAATCCCAGTGGGCACTGCACCAGCCACCGCAGCCTATTTGCACATAGTGGAAGAGGGCAGAACTAACCTTGTTGCTAAGGAATTACATGCTGCAGATGGGGTATCCTTAAGAGAAGTAGAATTCTGAATCTCCAGTGGAACAATAACAGCAAGAAAAACTGGGGAAAAAGTAGTTTATATTGGCACAGCATTCACAATGTCTTGGGGACCATTTTTTCTCTCTCCCCTACCCCAACAACAAGCTGTTTCAAAGATGGGAAAGGAACCTAGCTTGGGGAGAAGGCCTGGGGGAAAGGTTACAAAAGAAATACTGCCGGATGAATCTATTGATTCTCCTTGCAAATGCCTCCATATTATAATTAGACAACAAACACATTTGCTGAAGTAATGCACAGTTCCTCCCTGTGGTGGATAATGTGAAAAATAAGTATGTTTAAGATTAGTCACAAAGCAAACATTCCTCACAAGCAATGAAATTATCCCTTGAATGAGCATCATTGCAGGCTTTTTTGTTTGCATAAATGCCATTGGATCTCTCAGTTCTACAAGTGGGCTCATCTTCCATCAGGTCTTCCCGGATAAATGAAACAGAATCACTGCCTCAGTTCCTCTTTTTCCTCTATTCAGCCTGAATGCACCTGTGATTTTCTTGAATATCCTAAAAGGAGAGGCGTCTAGTCTGTGTACTGGTGAATTCCTTTGTATCACCAGTTCTGTTCTTATAGAGGAAGTTCATGGGACAATTACATTTTGCAAAGGGCATATCTAGGCTGTTGCTATTTTCGGGTGGGATTCCATCACACACCTGCAAATTCAGGTTGTACAATTAAAGTTGACTGGGATGTCAACTCAAATGGTCAGACTTTTTGTGATAAAGGGAAGTACTGGGAAATACTCTGGAAAGTGTGGGATAACACTTGCTTTGATGCAACATCATCTAACCACCCTGAAAACAAATAAGAGCAAATGCTCATTAAATAGTCGATACTGTCTAATATCCCCACAAACAAATCAGGATGGTAGTTTTTTGTTTTTTTTTAAAGGTTGTGTGAAAGTGCCCTTAGAAGATTCTTGGTCCTGCAATCTTTTGAAGGGAAGGGTTGTGTGAATAACCAGCAGCAAGCTGTTTTGGAGATTTGCAATTTTGTTGAGCAGACAATTGTTGTAGGTACCATCTTAGGTGAGAATAATTATGCAGATGTGTGCACACCGTGTTGAGATGTAATTTGGTGCCGACCCTACCATTAGGCAGAGTCAGGCAGATGCTCAGGAGTGTGGAACAGACAGAGGTGTGCAGAAGACCACATGACCAGCCCTGCACCCCACCCTCAGGCTAGCCTGGCACCCTCAGATTCAGTTGAGGGCATTGCCATGTTGCCAGTGTGGAAGAGTCAACTGCCAATGTAGCTGGTTTCTATACACTGACTAGGAGAAGGCACCATCTTGTCTTTCCTCAGGCAGAAAAATGTCTTAGGCAGGCTTTGATGTAAGCTGACTCCACATCCAAGGCCGGAGCATTTGAACCCTGCATTTCATTCTATTCACAGCCTTGGCTCTCTTGTGATTAGGCAGACTCTCAAATGAAAGGGAGCAGAGAGGCAAAGATCCTCTTCCTTTGTTGGAGAGAGAGAGAGAGAGAGAGAGAGAGTATCAGAACTGCTACCTGTGAAACCTAATGTGAGATCCATCATCCGTAGCCTTTGAAACACAGGCTTCTTATTTCCTTTGGAGAACAATTTTGGGGAAACAACTGCCTACCACTACTGCTTAGCGAAGTTAAGGAAGATGGTGAGACTTGGCTGTGGCCACGTGGGCATTCTGGGACAGAGCTAAGGTTTCCCATCCCAGGGATGTTGATGGGATCAATGCAGGAAAAGTTTACTCAGATTCCAATCCTGCTCCAGGAGTGATGCCAACTAGTAGGGTGTATCAGGAGCAAGTCTGTATTGCTGCTGCTTTAGCTTCCTCTACCCTTCTTCAAAAGAGAAACCTTCCACACACACCCAACAGGCCAGAGAGCCTCCTGGGTTTCCCCTTAAATATGTGGCATAGCTTATCTCTCCAGCCCTGGTCATCCAACAGGGTCACAGGATGCCCATGCACTTTGGGCCAACTCAATCCTGGACACGTAAGGTTTGGAGAGGCACAAACACAAGCATTCAACTGGCAGCATCCTGGCAGGGACTTCCCCATCCTCCCTGCAAATCACATTGCCCTTTTCTCTGCCCAGGTGCCCATTCAGGAGGATATCCAACAGGTGAAGTCTACCCCAGATGCATCAATACTTCAGCTGTTGAATTCTTCTCTTGGCAGCTTTCAAGACTGGGCTGGCGAACCTGTGAATCATAGAATCGTAGAATTGGATGGGACCCCATGGGCCATCTAGTCCAACCCCTGGGCAAGCAGGAATCTTCTTATTGGACTCTGGCTCCCAAAAGCCGGAGTCAGCAAGAGCAATGGTCAGGAATGATGGAAAGAGCCCTCCAACACTATCTGGAGGAGCACCACTTCCCCAGCCCTGATTTAAACGCAAAGGGACCTTCCAAAAGTGTTTTCCCCCCCTGAGATGGAGAAAGCAGCGGCAGGCTGCGGCCACCCTATTCGTGGGCTCTTACTGAAGGCCCCCCTCCCTCTTGAGCATCCAGGCAGCCGAGGCTCCGTCCTGCCCTGCCCATTCTCGGATCTGTCCGAGAGCCAGAGGGGGCGGCCGCCACGATAAAAAGGCTGGACGGGACGGGCTGCGGACGAGAGGCGGCAGCGCGGGGACAGGCTCGGCTCACATCTCGCTCTCTGCCCCGCGTGGACATCCTGGTCGGGATCGACGCCGCCTGAGCGCCCGCAGCCCCTGCGCTTCTCCTCTCCGGCTCCGTCGCTCGTGGCCGCCAGCATCGCTCACTTGTTGCCTGAAGCCCCGTCTCTCCTTCTCCTGGACTGGCTGAGCCGCGCGTGCACGTGAGTATTCAGACGGGAAGTCTCGCTGGGGAGAGAGGTTTTGCGGGACTGGCTCTGGATTTCTGGGGAGATTTATTATTTTGGGGGTGGGTGAGAGGGGGGGTCCCCTGCAACTCTTTTCCAAAAAAATTGGGCGCGTTAGTTATTTTGCAAGACAGAAACCCACCCCCCCAAAACCAGGTGGTAGAAAGAAATGGAACGTGGGTCCCAACAGCAAGTGCATTCTGTTGATTTTGAGGGGGGGTGTATTGGGAAAAAATACACGATAAAAGAGGGGAGGGTCCAGCAATGTTTCCTTTTCTCTCCCATGACGGGGTTGAACTAGATGACTCTGGAGTCCCTTCCGATTCTGCGAGCTCTGCATTCTCAGGTGAAAACACTGACAACCGCTACTCCCGTCCCCCTCCCCCCAAAACCACCCAAGGCAGCGTCTAAATAAAGGAAAAGCAGACAAACAAACATCTCAGCTCTCTGAATTGGAGGTATTCAGCAGAAGATTATAAGTCACCATCCCGCGCGTGTGGGTGGCTGGAATGTTCTTGCCTCAACCTGTTCACATCTGTCTCTCTGTCCCTCCACATCTGTCTGTCGGCCATCCATTCATCCTGGAGGAACGGGCTGTGCGTTTTTTGTTGTGTTTTAACCCTGTACAGAATCAGTGCTAGGTGCTTCGCGTGGGATAACTATCATCATTTCCTGGTCCTGAATTTTTTGTTTTGGCTGTTTTCACGCACACTCTCCCAAACGAGTGTTAGTTTTAAAATACTGTGTTACAAGCCACCTTGAAAGTCTCCAGTGAAAAAGCAGGATATAAATGTTTTTTAAAAATCAGTCGCAGTAATTAACAATAGAAACCATTTAACTGCATAGTTTTATTCTGTCTTCATTTGTCCCTAGCATGACAATAGGATGGGAAAAACTAACGTGATGACTCTGGACTACAACTCCCATCATCCCTAGCCATTGGCTATGCTGACTAGGGCTGATGGGAGATGGAGTCCAACAGCAACTGGAGGACCCTGCTGTAGTACAAAATTCAGTCTTTTGGGAAGTACCAACCCTGTTAGACTTACCCAGCCGCTTTCCTTCTCACCCTGTAACTTTGTGTGTCTGTAATGATACCTGATCAAACATGGATTCATTGTAGTAGGGAGTTCCCCTGACCTCGTTCCTTACCCAGAAAACTATGTTTCCACTAATCAGGTTTCTCATATTTCCCAGGTCTCCCAGTCATCCTTGGACCCACGATGCTCTCCCATCTCACCTTCCTCCTGCTGGCATGCCTGGCTGTGCCCAGCGGGGCCCAGCGTCCACAGATTCAGCTGCGGCTGGTGGGGCCCAGGAGCCAAGTAGGCGAAGGGCGGCTGGAAGTGTTGTACAATGGGCAGTGGGGCACCGTCTGTGATGACGACTTCA
The DNA here is from genome assembly GCF_027172205.1 of Podarcis raffonei. Taxonomy (NCBI): domain Eukaryota; kingdom Metazoa; phylum Chordata; class Lepidosauria; order Squamata; family Lacertidae; genus Podarcis; species Podarcis raffonei. The sequence goes on along the minus strand of NC_070606.1, from coordinate 60,148,978 downwards.
ACATCCATGTGGCGGGCGTGGCTTGCAGGGAGCTGGGCTACGAAGGTGCCGTGAACTGGGCGCACAGTGCCAAGTACGGCCCAGGAGATGGTAAGGAGAAACTGGAATGGGGGGACATGGGGTGCTGCTGCTGCTGGGCTCAGATTTAGATGGGTTTCATAATAGAATCATGGAATTGTAGAGCTGGAAGGGACCACGAGGGTCATCTAGTCCAACCCCCTACAATGCAGGAATCTTTTTGCCCAATGTTGGGCTTGAACCTACGACCATGAGATTAAGAGTCTTGTGCTCTACTGACTGAGCTATCCTGCAGACTTCAGCCTTCTGACCTATTCCCAGTTTCCAAGCTGAGGACCTGCAAAGAGGACCTCTGAGCAGGTACAGAGAGCATTGTCTTCACTGTCAAGTAACCACAGTCCACATTAAGATCATGGGCCCTTGTTTTCAGGATCTGAAATGCTGCTTCCAGGCCAGTCTGAGCTGTGCAGCACTTTTCCTTTTTAGAAAGGAGTGCTTTGGTCAGGCTCTAGCCTTCTTATCAGCTCCAGTATCACCAAGGGCTCGCAGTGGGTGGAAGATTTGGTTTGGCACACCTCAGTAAAACTGCTCTCGGCAAGGGGCACCATAAAGAGCAGGGCAAGTGTGCCACCTGGAGTTTTTTTAGAAGGAACTCCCTGTTAATGGTTCACTTCAACCCTGTTCAGTGTTCCAAAGTGCTGGCTGCCTTGCCAAGGGCACAGAGATGCCAACCTGGAGTGGCACCAAAGGTGGAGAAATTACTTTTGAAAATGGGCTTGTCTGTTGGCACGCACAGCTGAAACGTACGTCTCCATCTTGAACCTATGCATCCAGGTCTAGGGGGCTGTGAAATGCCAGACCCCGTCTATGATGCAGTGTATTTCGTTCAGGCTAATTTATATCCATGGCGCTTTTTTCTTTTCTTTTCGGTCAGGTAATTCTACTGAAAATATCTCAGGTCTGAAAATATCTCATGTCGTCGCAGATAGGCTGGCATCCGATTAGCACAGTCAATCTGCCCAGAGAAATCTGCATGATAAATTAAGTCCTTGTTCTAATGTCAAATGCTTTGGTGTTGTGCTAATGGGAAGAGTTACCTTAGCAGGGATGGGCAGACTTCAGGTTTAGGGGATATACTCTGGATTCCCCCCCAACTTGAACCCCAATGTTCACCATCCAGAACCAGGTACAAAGAGGCAGATATTTATTTATAATGACTGAGCACATAAGCAGCACAGAAACCTGGTTTTGGTACCCAAACTGAACTCAGGGGTCTTTTTGCTCCAAAATCATCTCCATCTTTCCACCCACCTTCAGCAGCCTCATTTAGAAAAGGATGGGTGTTTTTTCTTTAACAGTACAATCCTATACATGTTAACTCAGAAATAGCTCAATGGGATTCCCTCCCAGGGAAGTGGGTACAGGAATAAGGCGTTATCATTCCTGTTTTCAAGCAACTAAAATTGGGAGCTAAGAAACCCTTGATCATCTACTGAAGATCACCCAGGGGTCTCCTACCAGTAGGTTTTTGTCTGCTTTCTGCCTACCCCTGCCTTACAGTATAAATAGGAGAGTATGGGTTTTCTTAGGAAAGTGGCACCTACCTGGAGGAAATCGGGCTGTGACAGCCATGCTTGGAAAAAGAATAGCTAGGAATCCTTGTTCTGTCTATGCACAGGCCCCATCTGGCTGGACAACATGCGCTGCTCTGGCACAGAAAGTTCCTTGGCTGAATGTGAATCCAACGGCTGGGGTGTGACAGACTGCAACCACAACGAGGACACAGGCGTGATCTGCACAGGTCTACGCCGATCCAACCCAGCTACGGCACGCATCCAGGTGAGGGCCTCTCATTGGACACTGGAGCTCTGCAAGAGGTGTTTAGAGCAGGTGTGGACAGCCTCTGACCCTCCAGATGTCGCTGAACGATAACTCCTATCAGTCATGGCCAGTTGGCCAATGGGTAGGGATGATGGGACTCAGAGTTCAGCAACATTTTTTTTTCTTTTTGTATTGTGTGTGGTTTTGCTCGTTTTTTTTTTTTTTTTTCTGTTTGTATTTCTAAAATGCAATAAAGATTATTTAAAAAAAACAGAGTTCAGCAACATCTGGAGAGCTAAAGGTTCCCCACATCTGGCTTAGACCCACATCTCATGCCTATTTGCTCAGATGTGAGCCGAACTGAGTTTCATGGTACATATTCCTCAGTAACTGGCCATAAATCTGCAGCCTAATGGGAGACAAACCCAAACATGTCTCCCCTCATCTGTGGACGAGTGAAGTAACACGTACCATTTCCTTTCTTTCGCGCAGGACTCCAGAGTGGAAGAGGTGCGTATCAAGCCCATCCTGGCCAGGGCCAAGTTGGCTTCCCCCATCACAGAAGGCGCCCTGGAAGTGAAAATCCATGGGCGTTGGCGCCAGGTGTGTGATGCCGGCTGGACACGCAACAACACTCGAGTGGTGTGTGGGATGCTGGGCTTCCCCAAGGAAGGACGAGTTGCCACAGGCTTCTACAGGTCAGAACCGGTGGGGGGAGGGGGCTGCCCAGGTTGAAGGGCAACTTGCCTTGTCAGGGCGCAGTGGTGCAGATACGGCTGAGAAAGCAACAGAGGGCACCCATGATGGGAGGCAGCTTGATGTGCATGCACAAAGGGCGCATATGCATCAGTACAGGATGTTTTGTGGGAAAGCATTTGGTGCATAGGAACACTGGAAGCTGTTTAAGTCAGATGATTAGGTCTACCTTGCTTGCTATTGTTACAGAAGCCTGGCACCTGTCCCTCTTTCTGCCAAGCCATGGCAAGAGCACACAGGATCTCAGGCGCCCACACAGATTCTGTGTCCCTTTTGAGAACAGAGGACACAGCAGAGGTTGTCATGCTTTAAGAAATAGGGTTTATTCGCCTATTTACACCTTCCATCTGCATGGAGAGGGTTCAGATCCTACAGCATGGTCCACAGCAGTGCAGGCAGTCTTTCCTTCACCCTCGCCAAGATTTCCCCCTTTCCCCGAGCAGTTACCCTGGTAACCTTCCAAATCTCCAGTCTCTGGTCAAACCTGGGACAAGGAGTTGTTGACGACCCTCAATGGCTCTCTAATTTTTATTATTTTTAATTTTTTGGAACACAAAATATAACAACTTTTCAAAAACAAATCAAATACTTTTGCTCCGCCGAGCACACGACTTCCCTCCTTCCCTTCAACTGGTTTCCCAATTTCTAATAAATTGCATGCACATTTCAACTGCCAGTTTCTGTCCTTCAATATATATCAAGTTATGTTTTGGTCCATGATCAGATACTATTTTTATGTTACATTACAAGATTTATTTCAGTCCTGCTAGTGTCTTCACATTTTTGCAATAATCTTTCAAGTACTCAATAAATTTACTCCAATCTCTTTGGAATTTCTGGCCGCCTTGGTTCCAGATCCTAAAAGTCAGCTTGGCTAACTCCACATAGTCCATCATCTTCGTCTGCCACCCCTCAGTCGTTGATGATTCTTGTGACTTTCACCTTTGGGCTAACAAAATTCTTGCTGCTGTTGTGGCATGCATGAATAGTCTTTGATCTACTTTTGCAATTTTGCAAAAATTGCAAAATGGTTCTCTGTTGCTCACAGCTCTGCTCTTCCCTCAGCCAGCCAGGAACCCCCTTGCAGCTTATATTCTCCCTTCATATCACAAAGAACCCCAAATCCTAGCATTTCTTAACTTCTAGGGTCGACTCCACATCTCTAACACTATTGTCTCTGCTGACTGACAGTTTTGGGGAGGGAATCTTTCCCAGCCCTACCTTAGAGATGCTGGGGCTTGAACTGGGGAGCTTCTGCTGCAAAGCAGATGCTCTACCACTGAGCTATGGCTGTTCTCACATAGAATCATAGAACTGTGGAATTGGAAGGGACCACAAGGGTCATCTAGTCCAGCCGCCTGCAATGCAGGAATCTTTTGCCCAACCTGGGGCTTGAACCCACAGCCCTGAGATTGAGAGTCTCCTGTTCTACCAACTGAGCTACCTCAGAGTCTTATGAAGTATGTGATTTGGGTTTTTTTAAAAACACCATTTTCACAATAGTCCTGCATACACAGGTGACTGGTGCGCATGAGTGGCTTCCTGGGGCACAATGGCCTCTCTATGTCTTGCCTCAGTGTCCATTTTTGTCTCTCACGACTGTCCTGTCCCATTCCTGTGGCTTTGTGGGATCTGACCATGCCCCCCCTTCACGTGCTGGTAGTCCCACGTGCCCCTGTTTTCTTCTGCTCATCTTCCATGCTCCACCCACCATTCTCTCTATAAATATAGCCCTGCAATGAGCAGGTGTGGGTGCCAGGACCATCTCTCCGGCGGGATGAGCCAAACCGCAGTGGGGTAATTACAGAGAAGGCTGGGGCTGGCCCAGGCAGCTTCTCACAGAGGAGAAGGACCTGCTGTTTCTGGCTCTGAGCCTGGGAGGCTTCCTCCCCAGACCAACATATTTCTTGCAGCCAAAGCAGGCTGTGGAGAGACTTGGGCCCATCTTCCCAGACCATGAGGGTGAGGATTCAGCTAAAGATGCCAAGGCCCTTGGTACAGCTGCACAATCTTGATTTAGATTACCCATCCTTTTCTGTGGCTGCTGGCACTCTTGTACCATTTGCCACAGCTCTGGAATTTGTTTACAGGAGAAACCGTGCAGCTTTCCAGCAGTCCGGTGGTGGTGAGGGCATGACAACAGTAGCAGCATCCAGTTGCTGTTTGAAATGTGGTCAGCTCCCCCAGAGGGAAAAAGTGGGAGAAAGGAAGGGCAGTTGGATGAATAAGGCTCTGGCAGGGGTTTTTACTTTGTATTGTGTCTTTTAAATTTACTGCTGTTTTCTGTGTTGTTGGTTTTTTTTACTATTTTTATTACATGTCATACATTGCTTTGAGATGTGTGAGAAAGGTGATAAATAAATAAATTGTTATGACTATTAGTAATAGCAGTAGAATAAGTGTTTAGAATCTATGATGATTAACTTTTTGATAAAGAACCCACCCAAACAAAAAGTCAGTGCTTTTTTTCTTAAAAAATGTTTAGGGGTACTCTAATTTTGACTCAAAAAATAAATAAATCACCATTTTATAGTTCAAATCGGGGAAAATAAATACAGTAAATGGACAAAAGTACAAAGATACACAAGATGTTTAGGGGTATGCGTACCACTGCGTCCCCCCAGAAAAAAAGCACTGCAAAAAGTGTCAATAGAAAGCACATTTGGGTCTCTATAGAAGTGGTAACTCCAGTCACACACCATGTGCTTGGTGTTCTCAATACCACTCTCCTGATGCACTGATATTCAATCTTCTCACCCTTCAGGAAACTCTGGAATCAGAAGCTGAAGGATCCACGGTCCAGGTGAGGATTTCTACTAGTCTTGTTCTTCTGTTCAGCAGTGCACAATCAAAATGTGATAAGAGGAGACTTGGAAATGCTAGGAAGGAGAAGCATCATCTCTAGAGGCCAGAATATGAGATCTCTGCACAAGGCTGACCCCTCTCACCTACCCTGTCCAAAAGTCAGAGTGGGCAACATCTGCTGCAGGCTCAGAGCCAGAAGTGAGATGTGGGTCTCAGGGGTTCGTTTGCCCCCCTCCCCTTTCCCTGCTTGCTCCCAAGAGTCCGTAGCATCAAATTTTTGAAGCACCAGCAAAGATTGTAAGAGGAAAGATCATTTGGGATGGGGTCCACGCACCTCCCTATCAGCTCCGCCTTTTAATTTTACAGTTTAAAGAGCCTGACCGCGAACAACACGTTTTGGATCCACCGGATCAAGTGCCTGGGCACAGAGGCCCATCTGGGTGAATGCAAGCTGCATGTGCCTCCCCCCGCTAGGAACCAACCTTCCTGTCCCGGGGGCATGCATGCCCTGGTCAGCTGTATAGCAGGACCACAGTTCCAGCCTAGCAGAGCCAAGCTGCCTGGCCAGGCCAAGCCCAAAGAGGTAAGCAGAAGGGGGCACATTTCCCACTGGGCAGAGTCGGTGTCAGACACACCTTGCAAGAAGGATTCCTTTATTTATTTCATAAAATTTAAACACCACTTGATTGTAAAGGGGAGAAAAACATCTCAAAGCGGTTTACAAAAGATAAGACTATAAAATCAAGAACTAGACCAAAGGCTTCCTATCAAGCGTGGGAGAACTGATGGTGCAGTGGAACTGCAGAATCCACCAGCAACTGGACTGTCATGGCAAAAAAACCATTATTTTCCTCTTGGTCTTCCCTGCCATTGCTACTTTAGAAGTCACCCAGTCCTATCAGCCAACTCCTGGGGGGCAACGTCCCTTCGGCCCCCCAATAAAATATTTGAGGGGGCTGCTGCCCCAAAGTTGATGGGCATTGCCATTCAAATGGTGTGCATGTGCCACATCCTGTGATAAGCTATGTGGGGTGGCACTTACCCGCCCCATACCAATATTTTATTCAAGTTGCAGTTTTGTTAAGACAGGCAGGTGCCCTCATGCCTGCTTTGTCTCATATCCACTTTTCCACTCCTGCAGGAGCAGCAGGTTCGTCTCCGTGCGGGCGCACAAATAGGTGAAGGGCGTGTGGAAGTGCTGGTTGGTGGCCAGTGGGGCACCGTGTGTGATGAAGACTGGGACCTGCCTGCCGCCAGTGTGGTGTGCCGACAACTGGGATATGGCACGGCGCGAGAAGCTCTTTCCAGGGCTCAGCTGGGCCAAGGTGAGTGGAGGATGAGGCTATGCAAGCATTACAGGGGCGCTTCCCTCATCCTATGGGGGAAGGAGAGACAAGGAAAGGACCAGTTCTGGGCCCTCTAGAAGACGCCACAGAGCCACACAGTTTGGAAGGGGAAAGGGAGACCCATGGAGGGTGGCAGAAGGAATCTTTGGTGACGGAGAGTGTGGGCTGGGGAGAGAGATCCAAGGGACTGTTGAGGCAGGGGAGGAAGAAGAAGAAGCAGGGAGAGGAAGAGCCAAGCAAAACATCCTGCTGGGATAGCTCAGTTGGTAGAGCGTGAGTGAGACTCTTAATCTCAGGGTCGTGGGTTTGAGCCCCACGTCGAGCAAAAGATTCCTGCATTGTAGGGGGTTGAACTGGGTGGCCCTCGTGGTCCCTCCCGACTCTACAATTCCATGAAAACAGAGGTTGGGGAAGCAGTGAGGCCAGTCTGGTGACTGTCCATCCCTACTAAAAGCGGCTCCTGTTACAGGCCTGGGTCCCATCCACTGGACAAGAGTGCGGTGCAGGGGCTACGAGCGCTCGCTGGCAGAGTGCCGCTCCCAAGGGGCGATGCAGACGGGGTGCCGTCACGAATCAGATGCAGCTGTTCGCTGTAATGTGCCCCGGACAGAAGCTCGGAGCCAGGTAAGACCTGATTCCTTGGGGGCACAAAGGAAGCGAGACAAATAACACGAGGAGGGGAAGCAGGTGTTATTCTTTTGGACTTTGGTAGCTGAAATGACACTTGCTGGGCCCAGTGTTCAGGGCTGGGGGGCTGGAAAGAGGCTGAGGCCCATCTCAAGCCCATGTGAAGACAAACAGCTGCCACTTGGTTCATCCAAGAGGTGAGGTGCCCTCAAGCCTGCATCCCTTAGTCACTGAGCCCTTTCCTTCTCTGAATTCTTAGCAGCGGCCATAGGTACACCTGTGACCCAGACCTCACCACACTGGAATGATCTAGCCCCATTAATCCATTTCCCCCTTTCAGGTACGCCTGGCTGGAGGGCGCACTCCAGAGGAGGGCGTGGTTGAGATCCTGGTTTCCAGGGGAGGTGCCTTGCGCTGGGGTGCCGTCTGCGGGGAACACTGGGGACTCCAGGAAGCCATGGTCATGTGCCGGCAACTGGGGCTGGGCTTTGCCAGCCATGCTCTCCAGGTGAGTTCTTGCACCCAGAGCCAGGTTCTGATCCTGCCTTGAGCAGTCAGCTGCATGTGGCTCACTTCCCCAGTCGCACAGATGGAGGCTGAGGCTTCCTGTCCAAGTATCCAGAGCTGGGGAGGAGTTGAACAGGGCACTTTGGAGCTTGTGCGATGAAGAAGGGCTGCTTCGCACGCAACGCTCCCAGGGTCGTGTGGGGTTTTGCTCAACAGAATTGCCTTTGCTCTCTTTCCAGGAGACGTGGTACTGGCAGGGAAACTCTGACGCTGCCAAGGTGGTGTTGAGCGGCGTGCGCTGCAAAGGCACCGAACTCTCTATCCTGGAGTGCCAGCACCATGGGCCTGTGCATTGCCCGTCCGGAGGGGGGCGCTTTTCTGCCGGAGTCACCTGCACCAGCAGTGAGTGGAAAGGGGAACAGACCAGCATCGGTGGCAGCACATAACATGATACGGCAGCTACATCTGCGGGGATGTAGCAGCCACGTAGAGAGCTAGTGTGGCATAATGGTTAGAGTCTTGGACCAGGACCTGGGAGAGCAGGGTTCGAATCCCTACGCGGCCATGAAGCTCTTTGGGTGACCTTGGGCCAGTCGCCTTCTATCTCTTAGCCTAGCCTACCTTGAGATCCTTGGAAGATAAAATTGGCATATAAACGTAATAAATAAAAAACATGAGAAGCATAGTTCTGTCCTGGGGGAAGGCAGGCAGATTCATCTCTGGCCAGGTCCAGACAGAGGGGGGGGCCATATGGGCACTTGGCCTGGGCCTCCGATTCCAAAGGGGGCCTCGGTCAGCATATTCACAATCGCAGGGGATGCACTGGGGTCTTGAAATAAAATTATTTGTCAGCATAACGTTTGTGAAAATTATTTATATACTTACTTATTTATAAGACCTCAGTTATCCCCAGGGTAGAAAAGGGGGGCCACATTATCTACCTGGTCCGGGCTTCTGCCTGGCTCTGCAAGGCCCTGTCTCTGGCCATATGCCAAAGCTGAGCCAAGGACTGCAGTGCTGAGTTCAAAGGATACAGCTACTCAGGAGGCGCTTGGGAGGGAGCAGTACGGCAGATCAAGGTTGTCTGTCCTCAGAGTTTAACCTCCGACTACTACACAAACACTTGGGACAGCGTGACACCTTGTGTAACTTTGGACTTCTCTTTGCAGCTGCCCCAGATCTGGTGATGAGTGCCCAAATAGTGCAGGAGACTGCCTATCTAGAGGACCGCCCACTGAGCATGCTGTCCTGTGCGCACGAAGAAGGCTGCCTTTCTGCCTCTGCCGATCGCATGGAGTGGCCCTACGGCCATCGGCGCCTGCTGCGCTTCTCCTCGCAGATCCACAACCTCGGCCGGGCTGACTTCCTTCCAAAAACTGGGCGCCACGCCTGGATCTGGCACCAGTGTCACAGGTAGGGGGTTCCCTCTTGACACAGCGCTGCCACTCCTGCCATATTCACCGCTAGCAGAGGGATGCAGGTGCCCTATGGAGCACGTGCAGGATTTGGAGCTGGATGCCAGAAACTGATTGTCAGGTTCTCCCCGCTATGCATATGTGGTCCAGACTTCCTTTCCTCTCCCCAAACCCAGTGGCTTCCTCTCCCTGTGAGATGAGGCTCACGTGTCCAAAAAGCAGCATTTACCCCCGGCGAGATGTTTTGTGGTGCGAGCGGAGTTTGTTGCATCTGGGAAAATAGCAACGTTGACACCAGGCTTGTCATTATGGGTGAGCGGGGTTGCAGAGCTATAATAGTAGCTCAGCCGACAGCCCCACCTAATCCTCCTGCACTGACGGGCTTCATGGATCAGCAGATTTCTGCTCCTCCCCACCCAAAAAAAGGGCTCCAGTGGCCACTACCCAGCCCAGCCCACTTTCTCCCCAACCCTCGCCTTCCCCTGATTGCACAGCAGGCTCCTGATGGCCCTTCCTCCCACAGACACTACCACAGCATAGAGGTTTTCACCCACTATGACTTGCTGACTCTCAATGGCTCCAGGGTGGCTCAAGGACACAAGGCCAGCTTCTGCCTGGAGGACACCAACTGCCCAGATGGTAAGTGCCAAGAGGGTGCAGGGGCAAAGCCAGAATCTGGGGTTGCCTCTACAGCTGGGGTCCCCCAACTTTGTTCCGAGCCACTTCCGCCCCCTCCCCCCGTTCCATAAAGTCCTCTCTAGTGCCCTCTAGGTAAAGGGTAAAGGGACCCCTGACCATTAGCTCCAGTCGTGACCGGCTCTGTGGTTGCGGCGCTCATCTCGCTTTATTGGCCGAGGGAGCTGGCGTACAGCTTCCGGGTCATGTGGCCAGCATGACTAAGCCGCTTCTGACCAACCAGAGCAGCGCACGGAAACGGCGTTTACCTTCCCGCCAGAGCTGTACTTATTTATCTACTTACGCTTTGACGTGCTTTTGAACTGCTAGGTTGGCAGGAGCAGGGACCGAACAACGGGAGCTCACCCCTTCGCGGGGATTCGAACTGCCGACCTTCTGATCGGCAAGCCCTAGGCTCTGTGGTTTAACCCACAGTGCCACCCGCGTCCCTTCAGTGCCCTCTACCTTACCCTTAAAAAACATTATCCAGAACAGAGGTTTGCATGACCCACTAAGGAAGACAATAGCATAGCAAAATTCCAAGGCTTAAGTCAGCAGGATAGCTCAGTCGGTAGAGCATGAGGCTCTTCATCTTAAGGTTGTGGGTTCAAGCCCCACGTTGGGCAAAAAGATTCCTGCATTGCAGGGGCTTGGACTAGATGACTCTCATTGTCCCTTCCAATTCTATGATTCTAAGTTATGCAGGCAAGCAGCCCCTGAAAGCAGAGGACCTCGGTAGTGATGCAGGGCAGGCCTTATTCTGTACCAGTGCATTGAGAACCCAACCTATGGTCATTCCCATACAGGACAGCAGCGGCGCTTTGCCTGTGCCAACTTTGGAGAGCAGGGTGTCAGCGTAGGCTGCTGGGACACGTACAGACACGACATTGACTGCCAGTGGGTGGACATCACCGATGTGCCAAGTGGGAGTTACATTTTCCAGGTAAGTGGTGGCAAGTGACAGGGATGGGCAGGTGGACTGTTCTGGACACAGAACATCCCCCTCCCACAATAGCTCTCTGAGCCACACTTACAGCAGTCTCTGCCCTCTGCCCTACCAGGTGGTTGTGAATCCGAAACACGAGGTAGCTGAGTCGGATTTCTCCAACAATGTCCTTCGCTGCCAGTGCCAGTATGACGGACACCGCATCTGGGTACACGGGTGCCACACGGGTAAGAAGAGAACAGCGAGGGAGCCTTGGCTATGGCCAAACCTGGGTGGGGGAGATGCGCACTGCAACAGCACTGCAGAACATGCATAGTGTTATGATGTTATGTTGCATGACAGCAAAAGGTGTGGGCAGAATTTGGGTCCTCAATGGGAATGTAAATGCCCCAAAATACATTCAAATGAAGGAAAGCTACTGCATATCAACCCAAGCAAGTTGTGTTTCCTTTTTCTGGTTATTTGGCCATAACTTTTGATAGAATACAGATAATTTTACAAACTTTGTTGCATTACATTCTTCATTTAATTATCTTTCCATTGATATATATTTTATGGTATTACAAAAAATAAAAGTGATGTTATGAGCCATCAAACCTTGGAAATACACTTTTTCCAAAAGGTTTCCAAAAATTTGGCCATTAGTGTATTATTATTATTATTATTATTTACCACCCATCTGATTGGGTTGCCCCAGCCACTCTGGGTGGCTTCCAGCAAACTATAAAAACACCATAAAACATCAAACATTAAAAACCTCCCTATGCAGGGCTGCCTTCAGATGTCCTCTAAAAGTCAGATAGTTGTTTATTTCATTGAGATCGGATGGGAAGGTGTTTCACAGGGTGGGCACCACTACTGAGAATGCCCTCTGCCTGGTTCCCTGTAGCTTCAATTCTTAAAGTGAGGGAACCACCAGAAGGCCCTCAGAGGAGAATCTCAGTGTCTGGGCTGTATGACAGGGGTGGAGGTGCTCCTTCAGGTATACAGAGCCGAGGCCATTTAGGGCTTTAAAGTCAGCACCAACACTTCGAATTGTGCTTGGAAACGTCCTGGGAGCCTTTAGGATTGGTGTTATATGGTTCCAGCGGTTGCTCCCTGTCACCAGTCTGGCTGCCTTATTCTGGATTAGTTGTAGTTTCTGAGTCACCGTCAAAAGTAACCCAAAGCCACTGTTTCTTCCTCTCACTTGTAGGCGATGAATATGGAGCCAACATAGAATGGGATGAAGAGGCACAGCAGAGACTAGCCAGCAACTTGGTCTGAGGCAAATGCGGTGCAAGGAATTCAGGTTCTCAACTGTTCCTGGGCCCAGAACCTGCTCAAAACTCAGAGCAAACAGCAGATACCAGCTGGCACAAAAATGATAGCTGAAAGGATTGTCTCCCTGCCTCCCTGCCTCACCACCAGCCTTGGGGTGACATGCAGCAGCAGCAGCAGCAGCAGCAGCAACAACAACTGTCCTTGCAGTGCCTGTTGCCCCTTGCCTGCTTATCACAGCCCAGCCTGCACGGTCTGCTTCCTATTTTTACAGAGGCTGGCAGCTACGGACAAAAATGGGGCTGAAATGAGCTGGGAGGCTATAGAGTCTTCTCTCTCCACCCCCACCCCTACCCCACCCAGGCCAAGAAAGTAGCACTGCTCAGAAGAGGCCCTTTCCTCTTGCCTCTCTGGCAGATGGGCACGGGAGCAGCCCAGCCCAGAGCGACTACCTCAACCAGCTCCACCCGCTGAAGAATTCTGCCTCAGGAGCCCACGTATTTGGGGGCGGCCCTGTTTGCTGGCTAGTCCCACAGGCATCCCCACCTCTACCACTGGCATGGAGGAGCCACCTTCCTGCCCACGGGCACAGAACCCTGTGACGTATCTCTGAGGGAAACCAGGCGTCTGGGCCCTTGCCTGCTACACGCTCCAGCCGCGACGTTCCTGAGGCTTAAACTTTAAGGGATTGGGGAAGAGGGTCTGGTGCTATCTGTGGAGTTATTTAATGTGCAATGGACTGTGATGGCCGACAGCATGGAGGGCAAAGGCCCTGTGTAGGGGGTCACTTGGTCACCTCAGGGAAGAGTCCTCGACCCCACTCCACCAGCCCAAGTGCCAAAGGGCTCTCCAGCTCCACATTTCATAGAGCTTGTTCCTGCCAATAAAGGTTGTTGTGTTTTGTTTTTTTAAAAAAACTAGGCGTTTGTGTGACTGAGTCATAGAGTGGAGTAAAAACACAGAGGTATGCAGTGCCTCCGTTGGGGGTTGCTGCTTCTTCGCTCTTGCTGCAGGAGGCAAGACCACAGGGGCAAGCGGAGAAATAGCAGAGGAAGGCAGAGGGGTGGGGGACTCTGAGGGCCACATTCCTTTCTGAGCAATCTTCCAGGGGTCCACATGCCCAGAAGTGGGTGGGGCAATGAATGTAAACATCGCCTATGGCATCCCTCTCCTCCATCCAGACAAGAGTTCCAGGACAAATTCCAGCCACTGAAAAGCTCAAGGAGCAAAGTGAGAGAAGGTTGTGGCCTGAGAGTCCAAAGGGCCAAACAGAGAGGGCTGGGGGCTGCAACTGACTGCTGGGCCTAACATTCCCCATGCCTGGAGAAGCACTACTTCAGGGTTTCCCATATTCCAGCTGTTTTTGGACTACAATTCCCACCATCCCTGACCACTGGCCCTGCTAGCTAGGGATGATGGGAGCTGTAGTCCAAAAACAGCTAGAGACTCAAGCTTGGGAAACCCTGCCCTACTTCACGAGCCACGGCATTTATAGGACAATCCCTGAGAAGGCTCTTTCTCTCCGCGGGTGCAGCAGAGGGTGGGAACAGCTGGTGACTATGAAGCCAGATGGAGCACACACCTTGCAGGAGGAGTGAGGCTGCTGTCCTATGATCAAGGACGACAGTGTAGATAGCTATCGATGTGTGGAGCCTTCATGCGATGTTTAAAGAAGTCGGGCTGAAAGTCCGGGTCATAGCAAAGTGGTACCTCTCCCCTCACTCAGCGCTGACTCCATTGCAGTGCTCCCCCTCCCCAGGCAATGAGCAAAGCCTGGAGAAATGGCAGATGGACAGCAGCTGCTTGCAATCCATCAGGTCTTGTGGGTTGGGGAGGGGGGGGTAGCCCTCAGGCCTGTGTCAAGGCATGAAGAGGAATGGGTGGGAGTGATTTATGCCTGCCTGCAGCAAAGGCAAGACCCTGCGGCCTTATTGATTCCCCAGCACCGCAGTGGAGCCATATACCAAGACCAACAGCTTCACTCTTACCTCTTGTCCTTCCTTGCCTCGCTACTGAACTCAAATAAAAGGGCCTGTCCCTGTTCCTAATCCTGGCCTGCAAGAGATCAATAAATACCTGAAGTTCTGCTAGCGTTCCAAAGCCCTTCTGGCAGTCAGCCCCACCCATTTCAGGGTGCATCTTGACCTAAGGAAGAGGAAGGGTGGAGGGCACAAATATATGCCTCTGTTCCACCTCCAAAGCAGAGCGAAGGGAGCAGAAGGGGGAAAGCGAGCAGAGGTCAGCTTGACCAAGGCACTCCTGAAGCATTTGGCTAGACAGGAAATTACAGAAAAAGCAAAGGCATATAAAGGGCCGAGCCAAAGAGTTGCACCCCCCAAATTAAGCAGCACCTGCTACATTCCTCTGTAGAGAATGTCTCACTACCCCTTCTAGCCAGCATCCAAAGTGTGAGCCAACATTTCGGGTTAAACTCTTTAAAAATCTTCTGTGCTCCTTTTGTCCAACCGATGTTAGGATAATTTGGAAGGGCTCCATGCTTTGACAGATCTGGACGTCCTGCTCCGTGGCTGGATCAGAAGAGCCAGCGGCAACCAGGGACACCTTGTGCAGCCTTGTTCATGTCTGGCTAAAGGCAGAGAGTATTAACTGGGTTCTGAAGAGAGCCTGTTCATAGCATGAAGCCCCAGGAGGGTGAGGCACCAGAAGGTAATCACTCCTGGAGCCTGGGTGGGAGAGAGAGAGCAAGGAGGAGTGTTCAAAACAGGAAGACTTCATGATGTAATAAAGCCCTTGTGTGGAATTTAGCGTCATTTTCAGTTCCCAGTTTTTGTGAAGAGTGTTTTTTTGCCCCTTCTTGCTCCCTTTTCACATTTGGCCGCCAGCCTCGCCTCCATTTCTTCCACTTCCAAAGTTTGGACATTCTTATGAATTACACTTCCTTTGGCATCCTACACCCACTGGCACCCCGTCCTCTGCTCCCTCCTTGCTTGGGTGGGGTTCCTTGTTTTCAGCTGCTTCCTGAACTTTCAGTGCCACAACATTGCTTTGAAGATCTGCCCGGTTCCTCCGTTCCCAATAGCTCTCATGCTCTTGCTTTGACTACAACCTCCTCTCTGATCTTGCATTAAACCATTTCCACCTGTTTACCACCCTCTTTTTACGCTATACTAAGATTAGCCAGCTCACCTACCACACAACACTTCAAGAGAGAGAAAAGGGAAGTGGGAAGCTTTCATTTCAAAATAGACCAGACTCGATTTAGCCTGTGGTCCATTCACTTCAATGCTGGGATTAAAAGGATGTGGGGCACCTTCATGTTCCTCCCTCCCCATCCTGAGCATTACAGCTGTCCAATATTCACTGGTTTCCTTTGGAGCCCAATACAAAGCGAGTGTTGTTGCCCTCCTTCCCTGGGCGCACTTGCGTCCTGCCCAGTTTCATCTCCTGTTCTCCGTGCCCCTGATCTCTCTGCTCTTCTGTCCCAGGACATCCCTACCTGAGATTTCTGCTCCTCCAAGCTCAGCCATCTGTTCTCTCAAAAGAAGGGCAAGGGAACCTTCTTCATTCTCAGGGCCGTATCTCCTCATAGGCAACTTTCTTGGCGATACGTGTCGACGGTGGACAGGGCTGGAGACCAAAGCAGGTGTAGCCACAGACAGGACACACACTTTGTGGTGCAGGCTACATTCCAGCCACAAGGTTTCTACAGAGACAAGCACCTCTTTGCTGTCACCCAAGCAAGCAAGAGGGGCTCACGGTTGAGCGGCACATTACAGCCTGGCAAAAGCACTCAGAGAGGGTGCAGAGCAGGACTGGTGGGCTGTGTGGGCTGAAGAGAGTGCAAGGGCCAAGCAGAGAGGCCTAGAGGGCTGCATTTGCCAGGCCCTGGACCTGAGGCACCTCGGCTCCTTCATTTTTGTGTTATACACTAATTCACAACCTTGAAAGGCTGCTTCGAAGATCAGGAAAGGTGTACTTTGGGAGATCCAATACAAATCAGCCATTGAAGATACTATAAGCTCAGTGGGGGGGGGGGGATGACAGGTACTGAAGCTGTACTTGTCATCTTCTTTTCCTTTGTAACGTTGCAGAGATAGTAGCGAGTTTGGGAGGCTGGGGAAATTAGATTGGTAAAACAAGGGCAGAAAGAATTAAAGGCACTCTCCCAGA
The DNA here is from genome assembly GCF_027172205.1 of Podarcis raffonei. Lineage (NCBI taxonomy): Eukaryota > Metazoa > Chordata > Lepidosauria > Squamata > Lacertidae > Podarcis > Podarcis raffonei. The sequence goes on along the minus strand of NC_070606.1, from coordinate 60,132,671 downwards.
CTGCCACTTCCCCCATCTCTGAAGCAACCATATGGGGTTGCTAATTAGTAATAATATGTTTTTTTATTTAAAGCATAGTTCTCCAGCATTCTATATAGCTTGGCAGTGTAAGGCAGCCAATTCAGAGGGCATGTGAAAGGTAAACATTAAACTAGCTTGATGGTTCAGTTCTGCTCTCTTAAAATTCTCTTTCAAGTTGAAACCCACTCAGTGCAGGCTCCGGGCAATTTCTCATGTTGGGAAGCCAGGAGATACACATTGGGACCTGGTCTCTGGCTTCTGGGGCTACTTCAGCTGCTTCCCTGGATATTAAATCAGTCTTCAAAGTCTTGGTCTCAGTCCCAGTGGACCTGGGTTCAGAGTTCAGGTAAAACATTCCTTCCTGTAGAAGACAGCCTCTATCATGAACTTGAATTCCCAGTGATACGCATCCATGGTCACAATATACGTCGATGTTTTCAGGCTCATTGCACAGGGAGCCGTTTTTTTTAAACTCTTCACTTAAGAACTCTTCACTTAACTATCTATATTGCCATAACCAGAGTTTGCCTGACCACAATCTTCCAAGCGCTTGTCATTACCAACAAGTCCTATCCTACAGTTGTTTGCTGCAACCAAGGCTTGTCTGGTAACGCGCTATGCTGTCCTCTTGCAGAGTGCACATTTTACAAGAGGATGGCGGCCTTAAAACAAAAATAACCCACGTATTATCCTTCTGTACAATATGGGCCATTGTGTGCTAATGCACTGCTTTCCCCTCTCCCCGAGGTGTGATATACTCAAAACACGGTTGCCAACTATTTTTTTTAGAAAAAAAGCACTGTGTGTACACACACACACACACACACACAACCCACACAGATAGTCCCTACATTTTATTCTGAAGGCCTTCAAAACAATGGTCAGCTGCGTGTGTGGCACAAATTCTGTCAACCTAACACAAAGGCAATGAGAAGGAGCGAGGAGAAGAGAGACTGAACCAGGGTCCATCAGGATGGAGGTGTAGAAACAGCCACCCAACACAGGACTTGAGGCACAACTTCATGAGGAATGCTCTGCATTGTGGCATTAAGGCGGCCCTGACTAGAGAGTAAGTCCCACTGAACTTTTACTTCTGAGCAACACGCCTAGGACTGCATGAAGTCTCCTGATCAAGGTACAAAAGAAACAAGCCAAGCATTTCTGAGGGAAAGAGTAGCCAGAGCAGACACATTTCCAGCCCTTGTGCTGATGGAAACTCCCTCTCAAGTTGCTCGCAAGGCACAGATGGCTCATGGCTGCTGGCCTTTCATGTCGGCAGCCTCCACAGGCTGCCAGAAGCTATAAACAGGGGTGGGACACAGTTTAGCTGCTGCGCTGTATCAGTATTTAGAGTATTTAATTGGCCCAAATAGACGGGGTTTGTTTTCGGGGAGCAGCTGGCAGGCTGGAGCAAGCCAGGCCTCACCAGGGGGTTAGAGACTACTGGAACTGCCAGGAAAAGCAGTGAGCACCCATCCGCCTCCCCTTCCAGAACGCTGCCCACATCAGAGTCCCGGGCTCCACCCTGCCCAAGAGGAGACACAAGAGAGAGCTGTTCCAGCCAGGGAGATGCCTGCGAGCTTGGCTGGCCAGTAAACACTCGGCCTGCCAGCACATTCCAGGCTTGAGAGCTGTCTTGGCCTACCTTGACCTGACCCCGGGCAAAGCTAAACAGGACTGGATGCTTCTGAGACAATATTTCCCATGCAGCGTCTCCCCAGGCTCTGACAAGAGGGCTCCAGTCTCCTTTTTCCCTCTCTGACTGGAAATCAGGCCATGTGGCGCCACAGACACCCTTTCAAATGGGCTGGGAAAGTTTTGCAGCCTGGGGGCCACATGTCCTCTTTGGCAGCCTTCAGGGGGCCACTAACCAAAGGCGGGTGGGGCCAGAAGCAAAAGGGACTGGAGCAACAAGTGCCGATTTGCTCATCTCTCTGCATTTGCCATCCAGGCAGTGCAAGGATACAGGCTGGGCAGGCAAAAAACACTCAAGGAGGCTGCAATGCAGGGCCAGTGAGGGGCGTGGCCAGTGGAGGAGGGGTGTGGCCTGGGGAGAGTTCCAAGGGCCAAGCAGAGAGTTCTGGAGGGCCATACAGTGGTACCTCGGGTTAAGAACTTAATTCGCTCTGGAGGTCTGTTCTTAACCTGAAACTGTTCTTAACCTGAGGTACCACTTTAGCTAATGGGGCCTCCTGCCGCCGCCACCGCCGCCTCGCGATTTCTGTTCTCATCCTGAAGCAAAATTCTTAACCCAAGGTACTATTTCTGGGTTAGCGGAGTCTGTAACCTGAAGCATCTGTAACCCAAGGTACTACTGTATTTGCTCCCCCCCCCCCATCCCTGCCTTGAAGCATCAGCCAAGAGGACTCTGCCTCCCCACTCCCATTTAGTCCTCCCGAGCACCACTCCCATTCTTACGGCCTGTGAATCCGCTGCTGGGCCTGGGACACGTTGTGCTGCATTTGGGCTGCAGTCGTGCCTGCTCCCTCTGTGCTGTTGTCCTTGGGTCTCGAACTCTGGGGCAATCAGGCAGCGGCAGCCGCTACTCAGGGAGCCAAGTTGCTCCCAGGGTGTTGACCCCAAACACAGCTGGGAGAGTCTGACCACAGGAATCTCCGGCACAGCCTAGCAGGGGCGTGTTGTCGATGTCAGTTTACAAGGAAGTGGCCAATCTGCCTGCAGCTCGGGCGTTTGTAATCAGGCTACCTGGAACAGAGAGGACTTTGTCTGCTGGCCCTGGGGAGGCATTCCTGAGGGGGTCGGTGCCCGTAAAGTGAAATCCAACCTTTCCTGCAAGCTGGCCAGAGCAAGCATGTTTGTGCTGTGACCTGGGTCCGGCTGCTATTACAAGCCCTATATTCACAAGGTGGGAATGACATGCTGTAGGGGCCTCTGCCAGAGCATTCCAGCTATGAGGAGGGGAATCCCAGCAGCAGCAGCAATATCCTGGTAGGGCCAGGGATCTTGCATACAGCTTGGGTGGCAAAGGCCTCCGGTAAACATGCCAGCTTCCCAGCACGCACAAGGGAAAAGAGCATCTCAACACCAGCTCTTTACTGGATTCTGCTAACATACAAGAGTTGCTATTTTCTGTGCATCTGATGCTGACTTCTGGTCAGCATTTGGACATCCTGAGGAGCTGGGAGTAGGTCTGGTCCAGCCACAGCGTTAGCAACTCATTGGCTGCCACCACCGGCTGTTGCTGAATCCACAAGGTTGCGGAGGTTAATTCAAGAGCAACTTGGAAGGAGTGAGGCTGCGTTGCACACTGCACCACGTGAATTTTTTTAAAAATAAAAAAGCCTTTATTAAGAAACTCAATGGCGGGCACTTGATCATCCTAGAGGGCCCATTGTAAAAGCTGCCACAGCTCAGTCCAGTCCCACAGAACCCAAGGGCACCACACTGCTCAGTGGTCTTCCTGCTGCCCACAGTGGAGGAAGGCACCGCATCCAAGAAGGGCTGAGCCAACGTCCTTTGGATATTAAGGGTTATGTTTCCATGGCACAACAAGTGAAACAGTGCCCAGTCTTTGGGCCAGATGCCCAGTGGCAGCTCTTGCAGAGGCACTGCCAACTCCAGCTCCACTGTTTCAGGGTCCCAGGGCAAGGCTTGCTGGGGCTCATTTGAACACGTTTCCGCTGCTCAGGAGTGCCCATGTTCTTGCTGCTTAGCCCAAAGGGAGCGGCAGAACTTTCCCCGATGCTGCCGAGCAAACCTGCCCGCCTGCATCCAAGCCCCAGTCCTGCTCAGGTGAAGTCTCAAGGCATCTCTCCCCTTTCTCCTTGAGATGGTGCGGCCTCACTCACGCCCTTCCCAGGCATCTTCTCGTTGTTTCATCTCCAAGCGCTTCCGCTCTGCGAGGAGAAAAGGGGCAGGTGAAGCCATGGGGGATGCACTCTGCCAGCGCAGGAAAGCGCCACGCTTGGAAGGTGCAGGGGACTGCAGCCTGTTAGAATTCCTGCTCCATGATTGCAGTCATGGGATTGCTGTCTATCACATGATGGTATATGTTTTGACTCCACAGAGTGGCGCTTCTCCGCAGCCTTGGCGCTTCCTCTCCCTCCTTCCTCCATCACCTCCCGCCCTTCCCAGCGCACCAGGCTCCGCTCCCGTGACACAGCACAACCACTTTCCTCAGCAAACTGTGGTTGCCTACCCTGCTGGCACTCAGAAAGCATGTGCCCTGTGCTGACCTTGCTTCACGCCGCCATGTCCTTCCTCCCATCTCAGCCGCACTGTGCCTGCCCCTTGACCAGCCTCTATCGGCAGTGCCATGCCATGTTCCGATGGGCTGCGTCTCACCTGTGCTAGGATCAGAAAGCCTGCCTGGTGACCCGAGGGAAAGGCTAGTGAGCGGAGAAGAGCAGGGAGACTGCAGAGTTGGCAGCTTCAATTAAAACAAATCACCTATTCCTATGCATGACTTACACTGCCTCCTGCAGCTGGCACTGGCTCCCAGTTCCGCATCCTGGAGCAGTAATCAGGATTGGAGCACCACCTAGTGCCCAAACCTGAGGATCACAGACCTGATGCCCCCTCATTTCACCATATAGCATTTTGGGAGAGCAATTGAGGAACGGGGCCAAGTATATGGGAGCGCCGCTGCTGGTGCCTCCTGTCTCATAAGCATCTGGCCAAAGCCATAAACTAATCTTCCAGCTTTTGTCCCTCGCAGCGCCATGGCAGAAAAATGGGCAAAAAAGAAAAAGAAAAAAAGAATAAGAATCACTACTCTAATGTGGTCACAAAGAGGACATCTGCAAGGACAGTACAGTAAAAATATGAGAGCAGGGGGAGGCCTGGGCTGAACGAGGCTACAGTAACCTGGACATCATATGTATACAATGAGAAATCTGTTGCAGGAATTAGTCCAAAATGCTGTGTTCACAGGGCACACGCCATCATTGGCAGGGGTAATAGCGCTGGAAACGCTGCAGTGATTATTGGATTCAGATCCTATTCAAAATGCTAAAGTGAAAGCTATGGAGAAAAACAATTTTTAACAGCTTCTGATTATGCTGGGAATGTCAGAGAGACCCAGAGTAATCCATGCTCATACTCCAGTTTCAAAAAGAATGACAGAAGGTAATAGAGTCATTGTATGAGAGAAGCTTCCTCAGAAAACTCCATAGGAAGGGGCCAGGCTGTGCGGTGTGTGTGTGTGTGCGTGGAGTGGGGGCTGGAGAGGAGAAGGTGTAGGGGGAAAGAGGCTATATTAGAAACAGGAAAATCACGGGGAAATTTATCACCTGAACTGACAAACAACTATCAACACTTTTTTAATGTGCAAAAAACTTGTTGTTAAAGACATATACCTACAGTGACTAAAATATTTGCATTGTTAATTACCTGCACCCTCTTCTCCTGATTTTCACTGCTGCCTGAAGGGTCTTAGCAAGCTTAAAATACTGTGTTTTGTTTCAAAAAGAGCAGCAGGGTTTTTTGAAAAAGGCAAAGCCTAACTTGACCTCTCTAGGATGTACGGTGTGCTTCTTTGAGATCAGAGGCTATTCAGCTTCCCTCTTCAAGCCCAATCTTTGACTGTCTCTAGGGGGCATGATCCATCAGCTCTGCCCCCATCCTCCACCTGCTTCAATAAGAGGCCCTGCCTCATCCCACTTCCCTGAAATCTCTTCTTCCTTCCACATTTTAGGGCAGGGGTGAGTAGCCGGCAGCCCAAGCAATGCATGTGTCTGAAGCAGATGGCAAGGTGGGGCGGGAGGACCAGGGGGAAAGAAAGTGGCAGAAAGAGAAAAGTGGGAGAGAATGAAAGAAAGAGAAAGTGAGAGAGAGAGAAAGAGAGAGAGAAGTGATGCTCCCCACTTTTGGGTCAGGCTGCCTCCACTGCTGGCACACAGTCCCCAACAGATCATCCCCAAGAGAATGTGGCTCTCAAAAGAAATAAAAGGTCCTTCTCTCCCTACAGCATATATTCCTGCAACAAAATCAGAGGCTCTGGATAAACTGAAAACGAACATGGGAACCAAAGAGCTGCCAGCTCCTTTGCCCAACCTGCCAATCTGGAGTACAAGACAGATCTGAACATCTTCTAGACCACCTGCCCTCCAAGGCCCTTAGGCCTACTGTCAGGTTCCACTATATACAAAAGACTTTATTGACGTAATAGAATCAACTCAGCCCAGAGGGAGTCCTTGCCTGTGACTTTCAGTACCAACTAACCCTTTCACACCAATTCAATCCAGTTGCATCTTCCATAAAACTCCTCCACTTCTGAGCCAAGTCTGTGATCCTTGGTTCCACCTACTGCTACCCCTAGGGCAAATACTCGGCCGAATCAAAAGTCACATATCCATCAGGGTTAAGGGCCATACACCACAGGTACAACATGTGTGTGAATTTTAGTCTGGGAGAGTGGGAGCTTTGTGGAGAGTGGGAGCTTTGTGGATTCCCATGAAGACTAGAGATGTCAAAATATCCCAGCCCAGAGGACTAGGACATTGGGAGCTGGTACCTGGAGAGACAAGGTACTCCCTAACTACTCCTTTCTTAACAAAGGATGCTGAAGATGCGATTGACAGCTGTAGGACAGGAGCATAGCATCCTTAGGCTCCCAAAAGCTGCTCTGCAATGGCCGGCTCCTGCTACCCAACAGAGCCCTCCCAGTCCTAACAGAAAATAACAGACATGTGGGGAATCTGAAAGGACTTCACTGATCTCATTACAGTTTCCAAACAAGTATGGCAAAGCTGCGCACTCCCCAGCTAGGCGGGCACGCTCCACCGCTGTTATCTAGCTGGTGCAGCTGAAGGGCAGGCGGAGAGCCAGCTGCCATCGCACTGGGAAGAGACAGGGCCCTTAATGGATACAGTAAGCCCAGGACAGCAGCATGGCTGAGGTGGCAGCTCATCTGACCATGGGTCTCCTGTGCCCTGGAGAAAGCTGGTAGTGGTGGGGAAAGGGGGAAACAACCCCTTTCCCCAGCCAGGCCACCTGGTTCCCCCTTTGTTGTGCAGAGGATGCTTCCCTTTACGCCGTTCTGCCTTAGCAGCAGAAAGTGGAAGGAGAGGGGAGGGCTAAGAGGGAACCCTTTCCCAGAATGCAACACGACACCAAGGGTGATCCCCTCTCCTGTATCCCTGCATGTTTCCGCCAGGCACACTCGGTGCCTTCCGTGACCTAGACATTGGCTGCCTAACAGACTCCCTCAGGTCCTCAGGCAGGCAGAGCTGTCTGTGTGACAGCAAGGAGAGTGAGCGAGCACGTGGTTGGTGTAGCTTACTTGCAACCCCGCCTGGAGGCAGAGAGCCAGACTCCCCAGAGACTCCCGGGACGTGGGTAGTGAGTGAGAGCAGGGAGGCCTGAAGCAGAGACACTGAGAAATCCCCCAGCATCCCTCGCCTGCACTCCGCAGCACCGCAGCCTGGGCCACCTCCGTCTCCAACACACTTCCTGCCTCTACAACACAACGTCAGTTCACGTCTTTCCCCGCATCCTTAGGCTTACCTCGGGCTGCTTGCAGCTGCCTGCGTTCAGCTTCCCGCTCGGCCTTGCTTTGGTTGCTCCGCACACCCAGGGCGCCTGTCACCAGTCTCCTGGCCAGAGCGGCTGAGGTCTCGGGGCGCTCTTTGGCTGGCTGCAGGAATTCTAGAGGAATTGGCAGAGGGAGGACAACAGTCTCAGTGCTCAGAATCAGGATTCCCATTTCTGGAAGATGAGAGTATTTAGGCACTACATCAGCAGATGAGTCCTCTTCCAAAAGCACATATTACAGGAAAAGAGATAAGGCGGGGAAGAGCATCAACCACAGCCCGGGTGCTGCCCTCTATCACATACAAAGGAGGATAGCAGAGGAGGCTGAGAGCACCTCTAATGGTCAGGAAAACGGGAGTGGAAGCAGCTGTCAAAGGGATCTGCCATGGGCAAGAGACACGTGGGAGCAATGGGGCGACAGTGAGTGTGTGGGAAACACTGGCTGGATGGGGTATGCAGGGCTGCACTGTTGCCTGCCTGCCTCTTCTCTCCTGTGTGTCACACACCCACAAAGCTACATTGCAAACAGGCCATGTGACACCGGAACATTTCGAATTGTTTTAAATATCTGCTTCTAATGTTATCTTCTATTGACGATTTTAATGTTTGTTTAATTTTCTGTATTTTTTTGTAAACCGCATTGCAGATTCTACTTTCAATATTAATTTTGTTACTTTTTTTTTTAATGCACCTTTCAATTCCCTAGGTGTTGCCTGGCATTGCCCTAGGAAGGCAACCAGACTTCTTGTTATTCTCAGCCCCGATGAGATGCAAGGGTGCTCAGGGACTAGGGCAGCCGGCAGGAACCCAAAGGGGGGCAACCCATTCTTATTGATTCCACTGTTACAGTTAACAAGCCCTGTTCGGTGCTAGCAGGAGAACTTCCACTGGTTTAAACTGCAGCTGCTTCCCTGGAAAGGTGGTTGTAGGATTTGGGAAGCCCAGTGTTCGTGTGAGAGACTTCCAGCAGACCAGGTTTCATAAGCAGTTGTGCTGAAGAACCAGTGCTCATCAGCACCTGAGAGGAGCAGAGATGGAGGGTCCAGGTGGGTGGGTGGGGCTGTTGAAGCCCTACAATTATGGCTACCTACAATGATCCAGGATAATCTCTGCAAGGTACGAATACATAGTGCAGCTATGAGCTACAGGCTGGAAGATGCTCAGCACCCCAGGCATTTAATCTCTCTCTTCTGGACTCACCAGAAAAGGCTCGGGCCTTGGTCTTTGCAGCTCGCGTGGCCTGGGACAGCGGACGGGTTTTCACCATCAGGTGCTTGGTGCTGAGAGCATCTCGGGCTGCGAGAAGAGGAGCAGGTATCATATGGGGAAGAAGACTCCCTTCCCAGTGAATGCATTAGACAGGCCATCCCCACCAGGTACCAAGACAGCCGCTTCCTGTTGCCCAGTCAAGCCCTGCTGAAAAGCAAGCCTCACCTGTGATGGGGCTGGAGAAGATCCCCAGGGCGTGTGTGTCATCCACCCATTTAATGTCAAAGCCTTTCTTCCTGGAGAGCAGAAAAGAGAAATATGGGGACATCAGGGTTCTTGGAGGGGGTGTGCGTGTTCAGAGGAAGAAAAAAGCAATTGTGTGCAGTCCTGAGGGGAGCTCAAGAGGAGGTGCAGGGCTAGGGAGGGTTGGAAGGATGCCTGGTGGGTAGTGATGCCAGAGCATGCCTGGGCATCTTTGGAACAAGACTGGCCTTTGCATCTCTGAGCCAGGGGGGACATCTGGATCCAGGTTTAAGGACTCATAGAAGTCAGGAGGCCATGGAAGGGAAAGCTCCAGGTGAAGAGAGCCATCACCCCCAGCCCTGGTGGGAGAAGGTGGGACATGGGACATAGAATCACAGAGTTGGAAGGAGCCAGAAGGGTCCTCTAGTCCAACACAATGGGGACAAATGGCTCACTGGTAGATGCAGAAGACGCGCAGAAGGTCCTCGGTGCGAAACTCCGCTGGGAAGTCGTAGATCTCAATGATGTGGGGCAGCTCAGAGTCACTCAAGTCCAAGTCAGCCGGGGTGTAGTTGTAGTAGTCAAAGCGTGGCTCCTGTAGCCCCGCAGGGTGTGGTCTGTGGGGAGAAAGCTGGAGGGAGGAGAGAGGAAAGCAGTGAGGGGTGGCGAGCTGTAGCAGCAGCAGAGCAAGGCCCTCGGCCTCTTGCCCCTTCCCCCAAAGCAGCCCAGGCCACCGGTGGACCCCCACCCCAATGCCATTTCAGGGAGCTCATCCTGATCCCCAACACACCACCTTTGAAACGACAGCCAGGCGCTGCCTCTGACTGCTGAGCGCCGTGGTGCATCTCAGCCCCTGAGCCCTTCTGGCAGCCCTGGAGCGGGTGCGCTGGCTGATTGATGAAGCCGTGGGCTCGTGTTGCGGAGAAGGATTGATGGCCCATGGGAGATTGGGAGTTATTGATCAGGTGCCTCCTGCTGCTTGCATACTTTCCCCATTAACCGTTTCGCCAGGCTCCCTCGTTCTTTTCAGGGGAGGAAGCTGGAGTGGGTGCCCAGCTCCCCAGCAGATGTCTTCCTGCCTGCTCCGCGCTCCGCGGAAGGGCGTTGGTGGTACCCAAACCAAGGAAGCTGTAAAACCCAGCTTACAGAGCAGGCGTGGCAGCCCCCACTCCCCATGGCTAAGCAGGTGAAGCTAGAAGAAGTGTGGGACAGAAATAAAAGGGGTGATTGGGTTCAGACACAGGTGGGAGAAGACCTGGACCCATGTTTTACTTGCGATAGCTATTGCCCCAGTAAACTCTGGGCCAGAAAAATATATGAATTGCAGAACAGTTGGGAATAATGATAGACAGCAGCCAGAGATTTTTTATTCTTTTTAAGACAGGCTCAGGGAGGAGACAGGTGTGCTGCGACCCGGCTCCCGGGATGCTGTGCACCCCAAAATCAGAGAAGAGAGTGGGAGAATGAAGCAGGCTGATCTCACACTGCTCCTAAGGGAAACAAATTACGCTGTGATTACTAACACACTCTAGATGTGAGGTTGCCCTTGAAAACTTTTCAGAAACCACAGCTGGTGCAAAATGCTGAAGCCAGAATAATGTCTGGTGTCTGCTTTTCTGGCCATATTACACTGGCCTTGTTTAAATTGCAGCAGCTTTCAATTCATTTTCAGACCCAATTCAAGGAGTTGGTTATTATCAATAAAGCCCTAAATGGCTTTGGGCCAGGATATATGAAGGGCTGTCTCCCCTCACATGAACTTTCCCATCAGTTGTAGTCATCTTCCGAGGCCCTGTTCTGTATTCCACTGACAACATATGTGCATTTATTTATTTAGAGCTTTTATTTTCATCCCATTCTTTGGCTATAAAAAGCTCCCAGAACAGCTTATAAGTCGCTAAACAAAGATTTCTCTGCACTCAAGACACATCACAAAAGGGAAATGGATTGGGAGGGATGAGAAAATAAGCAAACTCAGGGTCAACTTCTTTGTTTACAAGCAGTTCCAATGGTGGAGGACATTGTCTTTTAGATGGGCAGTTAAGAAGGTTTTATTTCATCTGGATTTTAGCGTATATCCTATTCTGGATGTTTTATTTTGGCTTTTTAAATGCTTGCTAGTTTTAACTGCAGCGAGATTTTAACAGCTGTAAACCACCTTGGAGGATTTGCAAGAACTAAAAGCCAAAATGCAAACACGGTTCCTTCCCCTGCAAAAGCGGAGAGGAAAGAGACTCAGGCCTCTGGGAACAACCGCGAAATACTGGCAGATCTCATGTCTCCAGGTCTGCAACATCATGGCCTAATGAACAACGACCCTTCACTGAATTGCTTAGCCTGACCACTCAGCTCCCCTCCATACGTGTGCCTGGGCAAACCTTTACCCCCAAAGTCAACCATCATAGCTGCTGGGAGACTGAAAGCTGGATGCAGCTTTCCTAGGGAAACGCACTTGTGCTAGGTCCCTAAGCGGCACAGCTCCGCGCACATCCTGTGGGCAAGGGAGTCTATAATTCAGCCAGACTCTGTCTGCTTCCCCAAGTACCTGTACCAACAGAAGCCACGGCTGTACAGGGAAAGTCTATAAATTCCAGCTACTTCGGTCAATAAAAGACAGCAATTCAGATAATTTCTTCGGGAAAGTGAATTTGTGGGTGGGTGGAGCACGGAAGAACGAGCCGGCGAATCAGGGAGGAAGAGGTGGATCTGCAGCAAGAGGGACAGGATGGAGTGTGTGCCTCGGTGGATTTAACAGGATCCAAGCTATTAACTTGATCGTTAAGGAACCTAAGCGAACTACACTCGGTCGCAGCGGGAGCTGGCCAAGAAATGCTTGAGGGAGCAGCCTCTCATAACATTAAGTGGCATGGCAGATCTTCAGAGACGATGGAGAGCACACTGCATGAGCACCCCTGACCTTCACAAACCACTGGGTGCAGCAGAAGGCACACTGAGGGCCAGGAGCTGCCTGCCTCGCAAGGGTGGTAACAATCCGTGCACAATGCATAACATGTACAAACCTGCCCACAAAGCCTGCTTGTCTCTGCACACAACTTCAGGCTTGACTGATGTGAGCCTGCTCTGCAGCGACAAAGCGCACGCGTGTTTAGCTGGGAACACAGCACCGCATTCTTACAAATATGCTTGCAATGGTTCGCGCAGGGAAAAAGCGAGCCCATTAATGGGCTTCCTGTCTTGGGTTGCTTACAGGAACCGTGCGCCCTTGTGCCGCATTAACACAGTCCCAGCCTCCTGCTCGCAGTCTCCTTCCCAGAGATGGCTAATGTTCAGATGTTGTCCTGTGCTGGGAAAGCTTCTGCCAGCGGATGCACAGGCAGCAAGGAGCAAGAGGACACAGGAAATGAAGACTGTCTGCCACGGCTCAACGCTCTCCAAAGATTTATCCACGCTGCTGCGCTGACTCTCGCTCGCTCGCTCAGCTTTTGAGACGGAGAAGACAGTCAACATGCAGCGGGGGGAGAGTGAAGCACAGTGGCAGAGGCCGGAGGAGCCTTATAGAGATAAAAGCGTGTAAGGCAAGAGGCAGAAATGTGTGCCCGTGACAGCCTGCTCTAGTACACTCCTCCCTTTTGCAGACAGGGCTGGCTAGTTACAATCTCTCCAACAGAACTGGCCAGTTTAGCCAAAAATAATCCTCCCAGAAACAATGTATTACCAGCTATTGCATATTTTCCATGGATGACTGAAAAAAAGCGCATCACACGGCACACGCATTGGCCTCTTGGGTGCGCAGCCTGCAAGGACAGCTGGGTTGCTGGTCAGTGCTGGACACCCAAACTAGACAAGTAATGGCCTTCAAAATGACAGAATGAATTATTTTCACTTTTTCCATTGCATGTTAAAGTTTTCGTTCTGATTTGGCAAGGATATTTTCCTCTTCTTTTGAGTGAAGGGAGACAGGTTGGACCGGACCAAAAGAAACAGGAGGGATGGATCGAATAGCCTTTTGGTGGTCCCTTCCAACTTTGTGAAATGAAAATGAAAGAATCCACTCTAAACTTCAGGGCCATGAGGATCAAGGCTTGGCCCCAGAGCAAGACCCCCCAAGTCACTGAAAACAGGGTGTTCCAAAAAGGCTTTGCAGATTCCCAAACAGGAACCAGCAGCAGTGGTTTCTAGGTAGTGAGGAAATGCCCAAGGCCTGTGCCAGAAGAAGGCAACTCTCAAACATCTGCACAGGGCCTGAACATAAACCCTTACCCTGATCCCCAGGCAAGCCTGCACAGAAGCATTTACTCCCAACTCCACTCTTACACACAGAGAATTAAGCAAACACATCTCACCTGCAGCTCAGCACCGACACACAAGCCATAACATCAACTCATGCAAAGCACCCTCTTTTGTGTATGCCAAGATCTGATCGCTCTCATTCTAAATCCCACTTTCACACACCTGAACTCAGCGCAACACTCCTCCTATGCAACGAAATGAGTTATACTGACCTTGGTACGAGAAACTAGAGTGAGTTTTTCACCAGGGAAAGCAATAGCAGAGGAATAGCTTTATTTAGTCACGAGCTGTTTTCCCCCTCCTTCCATTTTTATCTCACCATATTCTTCTTTTCTTAAAACACAAGCAGGAGGATATAGATATGTGCATATCTGCATCAGCACAGTCACTAGGCTGGAGCTGCAGAAATGAAGCCAGACTCTGAGCTTTGCAGGAATCTTGCCTGTGAATTTTCACTGCCACATTTCTCCAGCGCCTGGAGATCTTCTGATACCCGGACTCTGGGGACATTCATAGTTTAAAGGAGAAGCATTTTCACCAAGGACGGGATCTTCCTGTAGTATTTTAAAAACACTCCAGGGAACAATTTACTGCTGGACAGATGCAAGTTGACCCAAAGCAGGGGCATGTCCCAAAGTAAATATTATTAAACGCTCAGGAGAAATTGCTAATGTGGATGGACCCTCCATTAGAGATATTGGCCGGCATCACTCACAAATTCTGCTGCTGATATTCGCACGAGGAGCAGCACAGCTCACACCACATCCCAGAATCTGTCACTGTAGGCAACCCAAGTCCTGTCTTATCCACACAAAATCTTGTACCTCATTAAAGCGATACAAGCTTTTGTGTAATTGGTCTTGACAAAAGTCTCATGCTGTCCCTTGTCCCAGCCATCGTCCCGCCTTCTCTCTTTCATTATCAGAACTCTTTTCTTCCTCAAGGTGAATTTCCAGCACTGTGCCCATTTGCCAGGGCATTCTTCAGCTATATCAACTCATTTTTCTTAGCAGACAGTAAATCTCGTGTCGGAACTATGTGATTCTAGAGAGTCCAGCTATTTCACAAGGTTCTCAGCTTTTTAGGGCCGGGAGGAATCAAAGCTGATAAATGGATTGGGTGAAAAATATATGTGGGTATATTCGTGCGATCACACATAGTTCAGTGCTCATTAAGATAAATATGACAAGCGTGGTGTTCATTAAGATAAATATGAAAAGCCCAAACTACAATTCTAGGAGGGAAATGAATACACTTAAGAACATAAAAAGAGCCTCCTGGATCAGTCCAATGGCCCATCTAGTCCAGCATCGTGTTCTCACAGTGGCCAACCAGATGCCCGTGGGAAACCCATGCACAAGAACGCTCTCCCCTCCTGCAGTTTATTCTGAAGCTTTATTGCTTCTGACTGCGCAGGCAGAGCACATCCATTGTGGGTAGTAGCCCAGCTCTCAGTGAACACACACATTTATTTATATTTTATTTAACAAAGTGCACATACAGTATTGCTTGATTGTAAGAAGACCCTCGAAGCGGTTTACAAAGGGGGTGGGCAGAGAGTCAAAGGTTTGATCTGGTACAGTGAAAAGAGACTGCTGAAACGAACTGCAAAATGGACACGGCCTGGTGCTCCACAAAGGTTTTGAACTACAGCTTCCACCAGCCAGTATGCTTGCGCTGGCTGAGGCTTAAAGGAGTTGTAGTTCTAAGCATCTGAAGGACATCAGGTTGGGGAAATCAATGCCTCCACAATTATTACATGATATTCTGCATCACCACACCATCTACATTTTTTTTTTTTTTGCCCGCAAGTACAAAACAAAATTGCGTCTCCATTTTTTTAAAAAAATGGCTAAAAGCCAACTGCTCAAGTTCATTCCTCACTGTGGCAAATGAAAATTCTGGGGTTCTCCGAGCGTGGCACTGTTAGAAAAGATGCAGCTGCAACTGTGTTTAAGAAATATGTAAACCACATTAAGACCCCCTCACCCCACCCTAAAGAGCCTAAGTCATCCCCTTAGCCTGTCCTAATGCAACACTGAGCCTTTTCCCAGAGTATCGACTCCCGAGACCTCACCTTCATTCTCTCAACTCTGCAGTCTACACCTTCCTCCAAGTGGTTACTTGTGAGATAATTGAAAGGAAATTATCCCTGACTTTTCTAAAATTAGTGCTTTCTAATGCAGGCAGTTTACTGGTATCAGCTCTCTGATGAAAGCAGGCGCAGAGTTTGTTTAAACAAAGCAAAGCGATTTCATAATGCAGAATTCACAATGCTACAAATAGGTCATGCCCACAACTAGGCACGCATCCATGCGGTCAGGCCTTTGGGATCAGAGGCGAGAGCACAGAAAAGCTCTCTGGCCACAGGACTCGTCCCCTGGTTGCCCCTCCACTTCTGTCCAAGCCCAGCCATGCTATTGCCCTACTGCTCTCCCTCTGGCGACACAAATGCAGTAGATCCAGCCTTATGGAAGAAGGAAAGCAGACCTAAAGTAGATCATCTAGATTCCTTCCTCACCACACCCGCTTTCCTTGTGTCTTTCAGGATACAAACATTTCCACCCAGCAGTATCCCGAGCATCGTAGCTGCAGAAACATGTGAACATCCAGTAAACCCTGCAAATTTTCCTTTGCACCAGGATTTGTTTATATGAGCCTGGGAGTCGGTGGAGGTTATCTATGCACCTTGATATGCAAGACCAGCACCATACAAACACTGAGCCACACATGTGCAGCAAAATCGGTTTGGAGACAATTCTGTTCCTGCTACACCTTTGACACCTATGAAGACAAGTTCTGCTTGGTGTGCTGTCACTTCTGCACAGAGGCGCAATGGGTAGCCTGTGCACCGATTGCACGATCCGCCCTCACTTTCAACTGGCCGGTCACCTGCCAGAAAGGGAGATTTAATTTCCTTGCCGTTAACTGACTGGAATAAGCAGCAGTGAACCCAAAGCTACTTCCTGTAAAAGCTGCCCCCATGGAGTTTTAACAGCTTCCATTACCAGGAGTTTAGGATGGTTTATGAGCTAACCCTTGGTAATGAGCCTGCTTAGTTAATTTCAATGGTTCGCCGGAGCTATTAGCAAGCCGAATCCATTCAGATCAACCCCCGGCTCCTAAGCAGGCCTGAATGCACATCGCAGCAATATTAGGACACTTTGTTACTTTAGGTACTATTGTGTCACTCCAAAAGTACAGGGTTTATGGTATTGATTTAAGCTTTAATAAGGGGCTCTCAGCCATCCAGCCGACACAGTGCTTTCCTCATAAACGGAAGGCAAGGCTGCACGCTCCCCGTGCTGAGCTACTCATCGCAACACATTTCGCGCTATTCTTGCAGGGCGATATGCTAACAAGCCAGAGCCAATTAAAAACCTGCCATTTCCATGAAACTTCACGGTACGTCTCTGCACGCCTCGTGGTCATCATGAAGGCTCTGCTCCGTAGCAACGCAGCCGTCGTGCAGAGCAACTTCCGCCTGCCTTATTTTACGCATTTTATTATATCCAGTCAGCCAAGAGAGTTTGGCAAGCGTTGCGGAGTTCAAGGTGTTGGGGAGTCCTCAAGCCAATTGCTGTGCTCCTCTTGTTTAATGATTTCTCAAGCACCACTTCTGTTGGAGACTTCCACGGACTACTAGGCCGTTCGTGGTGTTTCTTTTGAGTCCTCCTCTAGCCTCATGACAGAATACATGCGACCATCTCCCCACAATTATCGAAGGGGACAGAAATCGGCTCAACCCAGAAAGTGTTATCATCATGCGTTAAGTTTGCAAAAGCTTTCCCCAAACCCTCTAGCTCTCATCATGACTTCATAAGGAAGCAACTTAGTAGCTCCCATGCCTCTGGTGAAAAGCTTCAAAGTGTGCAGGCAATCTGTGCTAAATGCTCAAAAAACAGAGTAGAACTTGGGCTCTCTGTATCTGCTGATCACCAGTTTCCTGTCCCTGTACATACAGAGACCCAATGTGGCTTCTCTCTCCTCCACCTCCAAAAGTATGGAAAAGTTGCAATAAATGGAATCTAAAAACTGAAATCAGGACAACCTACAGATTTAAACTGGGGTGGGTGGGTGGGTGTAAAAATCAGTTTCTCCAAGAATAGAGGTTTGGATTTTCCAACAGAAAAATTTAAATCTCTTGCTTATGGTATGACCTTCTGGGAAAGGGCATCAGATAAATACTGAGATTGAAAGAGAGAAAGAGAAGGCGAGAAACAAAGCACAAACAAAGCTACAGAATAAAGGCATTGCAGACACACCAGGTCAGCCAGCCATGCAGGACCTCAAAACTAAAAATGCATTCTCTGTAAACCGGCTGTGTCACGTGCTCCCCAACATGCAACTATCTCCATGTCTCATGACACCCAGATCCAGGAAAAGTCCACAGAGAGTACTCACCCCCGCCAGTAAATGCGGATCCAGGCAGTCACCATCGTCATTAAACAGAGCATCCCAGCTCTCATCTGCCACGCCGTCATCTTCATTGCCGGTTGCCGGATCAATGCTGGTTCCAGCAGGCTCCTCGCTCCATCCAGCTTCTTCGCCTGCCTTGGCTTCAGACGGATGCCACCACCTCATGCCCACATCCCCATGGCTTGGCTTTTGCACTGAGGCGTCCCCTGAGAGAGCTCTTGCTCCCTCCATGACTCTCTCTGCGCTGCACGCCGCCTTCTTTGAGGCACATCCCAGTGACTGGCCAGCAGCCTCCCTTCCTTCAGCGCTTTGCTCTCCCATGCCCAACATCGCTTCTCCTGTTGCCGGCGCAGCCTCAGCCCCAGAGACATCGCCTTTGCACCGACAGGTGTGATGGGAAATGCTGCCTCCCTCCTCGTGTTCCCTGCCACACCCTTGCCCCACTTCATCCTCCGAGACACAACTGGGGTGACAATCCCTTGTCCCGTAGTCACTATCTGAACAGTTACAGCCTGCAGCCACCCCTGAACCACCTGCCTCAATTAAAGGGCTCTCATCCCTGTTTCCAGACACATTATCAAAGCTCACTCCAATCTGATCAGACATGTGTTCAACTGCATGACTGGGAATGCTACTCTCATTCTCCTCGCCATGCTCTAGTGTGCTCTGCTCGTTGGCTTCTGGCTGAGCAGCGACGCTCCCGTTTGCATCTTTGATGCCACTGCCTTCCTTTGGTTCTGTCTGATCTGGAACTTTATTGGCCGTATAGTCCAACATGCTACCGTCACTCATCTCTGTCTGATTGGAGTTGCTCTTATTGGTGCCTTCACGTCCACCAGGCTCAACTGTCTCAGGGCAAACCAACGTGTTTCCCTTGCCTGCATCTGTTGGATCAGACACTCCCTCGCCTGTACATGCTGAGAGGCAATCCTCATGTGCCCCTGGGCCACCTGGAACCCCCTCAGCTAAACTTCCAGACACATCGCCCTCACTTATTCCAGCTGGTTCTGAGTCACCTTGGCTCGTGGGAGCCATGGTGCTTTCCCTGCTGGCCAACAGGCCACCGTCACCCACCTCTCCCTCATCCGAGAGCCTCTCGCTGCTGGATGTCTGCACACTCCCTTCACTCAGCCCTACCTGGTCTGTGAGGAGTGTTCCTGCCTGCTTGCTCACGCCAGTGTGGGGAGTCCTTTGCAAAGAGAAAGCATCCTGCTCTGCTGACGGACACATGTGCTGCTGCTCCCAAGAGCAGTCTACCTCATTACGCCTTGGCTGAAGCTGGAGTTCGGCCATCCTCCACAATAGATTAGTATGAGAGAGGGCAGTGCAGGACTCTGCATGACGGCTGGGCAGTGCAGAGGGAGTTGTGGCTAGGAAGCTGGAGGAAGCGGGCAGTCTGTGTGACTCAGCCTTCTGGTGGGACTCTTTCCGAGCCTTTGGCCTTGTGCAGAAGGCATTGCTATAGCTTCCTCCTTGGGATGAGGTTCCTCTTGGTTCTCTGGGTGCATCCACTCCATCCCGGTCCTCGTGAAACAGGCCTCTCCCAGCTCTGGGACTCGGCTTTCCCTCACATCCTTTGGTGATCTCCTTCCCTGAGGAGCAGGAGAGGCTCCCCTCGCTCCCGTGTCTGGTGGCTAATGAGGTGCTGGTTTTTGAGCCGGCCGTCTCACGTAGAGCTCTGGGGACGTACAGGGCCTTGTCTGGCTTCTTGGGCCGTATCCGAGTCCTCTCCGTATCTGGCTGCATAGTGCTGCCAAGATCTGTAAGAGAGGAAAGAAATCAGTCGAGTGAGCAGCAGAGCAATGTAGCCCCACATAGGTGTTTGGGGGACCAGGGAGGGGAGGATAACCTGGAAACAGCAGCACAATCTGTGTCCCACCTGCTGCCTTTTACAGAGCAGAAATAGTCTGCAGCCAGGGGAAGGCAGAGGTGGAACTAGATCAGTAACTCATTTCCCTGGCCAAAGGACGGTGGATTTGCGCATGCCGTTATGCACAGTTACAATAGCCTCATAACCATGGCTGCATTCTAAGCGCAGGGTACAGCTGTTTTGTCTTACTTTATTTTGCTTTCATGATTCAAATTTTCAGTGATTGTACCAGATCTCTTTCAGCTTAAAAGAAAAATGGTACAGGAGTTGGCAAGGGTTGAGGCATGTAAGGCAGAAAGGCACAAAGACAGAAGTTGGGAATTGGGATGCAGCCCAGAGGGTCTCAAAGTTTTTTCTCTGGTTCACACTTTCATAACAAAAATTTGCTCGTGCCATGCCAAATTTTTGAAAATAAGAAATACACTGGAAAACACAACTAGGAATGTCATTAGTATCACTTGAGGCTCCCACTCTCATTTGGAAAAGATATCTATCTATATTCTTCAAAGAAAAAATATTATTTCAATATTATACTTGTACTATACTATGTAATATTGAAATGTATAAATGTTTTTTTGATTGTCCTTGGGTTTTCCCACAACACTTGCCATCCTCTCCTGCTACACTCTTTGAGAACCACTGATGTAGCCAGTTATAGAGCAGGAAGGGGGAGCTGAAATACTATCCACTGACATTTGACAACCTTGTGTAGCCTCTCCCCTCTACAATCTTTGCCAACGTGTTTCCAAACTTCTCTTTGCAACCATGAGGACTAAAAACATGCTCCAAGCACCAGTAATTTCATAACGGTGTTGAACTTCTAAAACCGAGGCGGCTCTATTGATTTGTTATTTCCTTAAACAGAGCTACACCTGGAATCAAACATTCTGCCAAAAAAGCTCTATATACCTTCCATTACTCTGTATTTTGATTATTCTTTTGTATCGAGGAACTACCCATGCATCTCTTATGTGCCTTGCACTTGGGATTTAATGGCACCCAGCCCTCTTTGTGGCTTCCACTCTCCCCCTAAACACTTTCAGAAACAGCTCTCTAGAAAGCAGGGCAACCGTGTCCCAGGAAGTCACGGTGACTTTGCACTGGATGTGGGAGAGAGCTAATGCTACATGGCCTTTTCATATGCTGGACCTACAGCTACCTTGCTATTTCCAAGAAACTGGTAGAAGCAAGCTCCCACCTGCACACCAGCATCCTGACCCCAGATGCTTCAAGCCCTAACCAAGATGCTCTAAGGCTTTTATCGGCTTTGCCTCAATCCGGCACAGAGAACCACAGCAGTGCTTGTCGTTGACTCAGAGCACTTCAAAGTGCATGAAAGCTAGAAAATAGATTGTTGCCTTTAAAATGCCAGAGCCATCCTCTCGATTTGACTGTTTCCATGTCCAACTTATCCATGTATACTGGACAGTGTTAAGTACAGGACTGAACAAGCAAAACAAGTCAAAATAACAATAATGTAGTTTTAGCCTACACTTGCAATAGTTACCTCCCAGTCTCTCAGCTGGGGCAGGGTAGGGATGGGGGTCAGACGGACCAATGGTTCCCAAACCATCCACCACCCCCCCATGGACCACTTGAAAACTGCTGAGGGTCTTGCAGAACCACTTAATGGGTTTGTTTGTTTTTTTGGCCTGTCATAGCAGTTGATGTGCTAGTTGCTGTCTGCTTTTTAAGTATGCTTTTAATTGCTTCTTTTATTTCTACGGCATTGCATTTTATGGTATTACAATTTTAATTCCACAGAATTAAAACTGCACTATAATAAAATACAATATAAGAAATAAAAGATAATTAAAATACACTTAAAATCAGCATATTTAATTTAAGGATGTGCCATTTCCTGTATTCAATCCAAAAACCACAGACACACCATAGTCCACCTGAATGGAGTTCATAGACCATGGATGATCTATGGAACTCCTGTTCCAGGCCTTTCTTTTATACTCAGACTTTGTAATCCATGCCCCACAGAATTGGCAATGGCCTTCTCTATCTTTTGGGTGGGGGTGGAGATCCACTATCAAGATTAGTCAAGCTAAGCCATCTCTTCCATACGTCTGCCCTCAAATTAACAAGCCAAATCCACAGCTAGGTCCCCTAATAAGGTAAAGTCCAGATACTAACTTCATCTCACTTTTAATAAACTGGGCATTAGCTGGCAAGACAGATTAGCACAGAGAGGGAAAAGCTGTTCTTATCTAATTAGAAAGGGAGGACGCATTTCTGAGCAATTACTGTTCAGAAGCAAGGTTAGCCCCAGAGGGTGACAAGGTAATATTTTTGCTGCGATCCCAAGAAATGCAAAATGCCCATTGCCTAAGAACGTGGCCATTCTTGTTTTGCACAGAGCACCAGGAAGTACAGATGCCATGTGAAAGAATCCAGCGAGCAGAGGTCTCTAGCAGAGGTACCCACTATGATGCTCTGCATATGTTACTGGACTACAATTCCCATCATCCTTGATCACTGGCCAGCTGGCTAGTCCATCAACACCTGGAGGGCACCATGTTGCCTCCCTCTGATCTAGAGGTATTAAAGGTAGGTAAAATCTAGAGGTATTACCATTCTTGCTCAGGGAAAGAGAGGTCCTGTGTTAAATCTAGGAGAAGAAGCTGAAAAACCAATGCTCAGTGGCAGCGCACATGCATTACATGCAGAAGATATCTAGTCTGATCCCTGGCATCCTTTAAAAAAAGGATAAGGCAGCAGATGGTGAGAAAGACCTCTGTCTGAGACCCTGGAGAGCTATTATCAGTGCAGACAGTTGCTGGGGTAGGTGGACAGATAGTTTGGCCAAGTAGTCTTGCCCAAAGATCTCCCAAATTCTGGATCCAGAACTGTTAAGGAGAAATAAATAACAACATGAGGAGTCCAAGCCACCAAGGTTGCATGCAAACTTTGAACACCCAGAGATTTGGGTGAAATTTAAAGAGTCTGTGATGACCCATTTGCTTGCATCCATCTGGACGGGAACCTAGGCTTTCAGCCGATCCAGGAAGCAGCCCGTCCTGCTTCCTAATGCAAAACAACACCAAACCCCTGCTAAGTCCCAATCTTGCTGCCTCCAGGCGGAAATGATACAGACACTCATCAAAGTCTCCAGTGCTTAGATAAGAAGGCCAGAGTGTTGCTTTGTACACTCTTCCCCCACCCCTAATGGCAAGGGGAGGGGGCTGTGGTGTGCCATCTCCTCCTTGCAATTGCATTCCCATGGATATGCCATAAGTGCAGCATATAAATCCTAAACCGCCAAGCACCTAAGGGACAGATTTAAGCTTCTGCAAACCAGAGATCTACAGAATATGCTAAACACGTTGTATCTCCTGTTAGCTAAACTTCTGAAAATATATAGTGTGTGCTGTATTAAATTAAGGTCCACACATTAATAAAGCAGCAGCAGCAAAAGATGTTGCCGTGAACATATCACATGTCTGCAACAAGATCGGCTTTGTGCTATCTTCCCCTTCCTACTGACACTATCTAGTCACCTCCACACACCTTACTGTGAAGCCTATATGCTGAACTTGCCCCGTTTAATGTACGGTGACACCTAATCCCCCACCTCAATAGACACACTCAAGCGACAACTAAGGAGATTCATGCCCCATCTCTTCTCTTACTTCAGATAAGAGAAGCCCATCAGACTATGAGGCTTATGGGAATGACTGCTGCCACACCAAGCCCATCTTACATGCGCATGAGGGGTCTAACGACTGCAGCACAGATGAGTTATGCTAGTAAGGGATAAATGAGTTATGGAGAAAGCTGGATATTAGGACTAGCAAGAGGAAGGAGTGCTCTTGTACCTATGGAGGTGAATGTCTAGGTTTGACCTTAGTCAGCCCAGCTGCCACCAACCCTAAGGTTCAAAAGATATAGAGAGGATAAGAAGCATGCAGAAGTGCTAGAAATAAGCCTAACATGTAGTGCAAGGACCCCCACATTTTTGCTCACTTGCCACTCACCAACTAGAACACCACTTGATGTTACCAACACAGGATCAGTAAAATGATGAGCCAGTGATGCGCTGGCCCTTCTGTGCTCGCTTAGACAGAGCAGGTAGAGACAGAATCCCCAGGACCCCTGCCTCTATCAAAGACCAACCAGCACCCCGCATGCTCAGTGTTTCAGAAATGTAAACCCAAAATGCACAGGCTTTCCTCCTACCAGGACATGTTCCTTTGGGAGCACAATGCAGTTTCTACACTTGCAGATAGCACAAGCCACACTGAAAACAGGCACTCATCCTCATGCCACTTTGGTAAAGGGTCTCACGTGCATTCTGCAAGTGGTAAAACTACACGACTGGCCAAGTTCACACATGCAGCCAATTAGGAACAGGTTTGTGAAACACACTTGGAAATCCTGGCTTATAGGGCTTCCATTTCAGCTCATCTAGGGTCAGGAGCAAGTGTGCGGCACACACACGAGCCCACTAGGCCATACTGCCCTCCGTGAGCCCTGCATCGGTGCTCTAATCACCAACGGCGCCTACTTCTTTCTCAACGGCAGGAGCGCAGTCCAGGAATCCTGGCTCTCAGTCCTATTGACGGCTGCTAGGCCACGTTCTCTTCCTCTCGCTAAAGCCCCCTTGACCCTTTCCTCAAACCCCAGACCACACAGCCTTCAAGGCTAACCGCCACCCTGAGGCCCCAGGTACTTGCGGCCCCCCTCTTGCCAGAGAGATTTATTTTTCATAAGCTTTGGCACAAACAGCAAGGCTGCTATCTGCCAGGCCCCAGGCCCCTATAAATATGCATCAGGCCACATTTATGGAGACGGATGGCTCGGGGGTCTGTCCTGTGGTTGTGGGGGAAAGGAAGAGTTGGGGAAGGGTGTGGCCGCAAGATTAATCACTGCCCACTCCGTTTAGGGGTATTCATCATGGCCCACTGTCAGGTAAATCACTGGAAAAACACCTCTCTAGTAATTAATGGGAAGTGACGGATGGACAGCCCCTGGGCCCATTAATCTGGACCATCAGAAGCAGACCAAGATTATGAATGTCAGGATGCATAAACTGTATACCAATCAATAGGGCCAGGAATTCATCCAAGGTTCTCATTTCCGAGGCACCTCCGGTGCATTAGGCTCCGCTCACCTTCCCCGCCCCTGCTTCTCTCTCCCCTTTCTTCTCCCCTCTGCTGATTTGAACTGAAAACAGATCCCTCCCCA
Organism: Podarcis raffonei; assembly: GCF_027172205.1. NCBI lineage: Eukaryota > Metazoa > Chordata > Lepidosauria > Squamata > Lacertidae > Podarcis > Podarcis raffonei. The sequence continues at coordinate 60,107,968 of NC_070606.1, read as the reverse complement.
GCCAAGCAGACAGTATGTACAGCCCAGAGCCTGGAGGGGCAGGAACGCCGCCAGAGAGCCACGCAGAAGCCTCAGACAGGGCAATGGAAGCAAACACCCCCCAAATGAAAACACAGGCATGGCGGCCGGATCATTCATGCCGCACCTTCCATCTGCCTGCACTTCAGTCTGCTTCATTCCATAGCAAGCGCACACATCTAAGGGGTTAAAAAAAAGTAGGCCTTGCACCACATAGTCACTGGATCGTGCTGGTAATGGGAACCCTTGCCAAACGCCAGTCTCTACTCCAGTGAGATTCTGCCATGGTTGAAATGCAGTGCCCTGGATTTGGGGCAACCTGTTCTACCCAGAATGCAGCACGTGGCTATTACTTCACCTGCTCCCACAGTTGTCTTCACTGTCTGCTGACTCAACCTTAGGTGGGAACTAAGTTGGGCTGGGTGATATATTGATAGATAGATAGATCTTCCAAAACCAGTTCGAAGTCCATATCGTGATATCAGTTTCATAATTTTTGACCTGGCAATATATTGCAAATCATGATGTATGTGCACGCACTATGCAAAAATCACGATGCAGGAAAAAGCCAGAGCTCTTGCCTTATTTCAGACACATATATCAGTGCTATATCAGTATACCGTGATGTTTAGCTGGTGATATATTGTAATGTTGAAAACCAGATATTGTTCAGCCCTAGAACCAAGAGAGCATTCACAGGGCAAGGTGCCTGCTCTACACTTGAAGGCAAGTTGTGCTCAAGTTCTTGTTGGACAGGTGTCGGATGAAACTGCTAGTAGACACAGTGACAAAGATGGTGGACACAGTCCTTTTCTGCTGTCTCCTGAGTTGCACAGGACCTTCACTCTAAAGCAGAGATGGGGCCCTCCAGATGCTGTTGGACTACAACTCCAATCATCCCTGACCGTCAGCCATGCCATCTGGGGCTGATCGGAGACTAACAACATCTGGAAGGTCACAGTGTCCTCAGGCCTGATCTGCAGCCTAACCAACTCTTCAGAAAACTAGAAGGGTGGCGAGGATTCCCTAGATGATGAACAAAATGGTTTTCATGCAGCACAAGTTAGCACGGGTGCCGGTAGTCAAGCTGCTAAAACATTATCCCCTGCACCCGGGGGCAAACTTTTTACACAGATTGTAAGGAGTCTAGCAAAGAGACCAATCCATTTCCTCACCAAGAAGCAGGCAGAGCTCTTGGATCTTTTCCATTCTCCAATAAGCTAATTTCACCTGCAGAATAGTCCCCTTCATCTTTATTGACTCGGTGAGAAAAGAACGTATCATTAAGACAGCTTCAGCCCAGAGGAGTCATTTTTCAGCACAAAATATAATCTATTTCTTTCCGAACAGCCACACCCACTGTGAACAAGGAGCTGCGCTCAGCTAACTGGGTGCTCTGGGGGTCTCTCACGGCAACAAAGCCTGCTACTGCTAGGTAGGGGCAACATCACACAAAAGCCCTGCTCATAACCACGTTACAAAAACCATTTGGGTGGCAGATACAGAACTGGGACCCTGCAGAGCGGAGGCAGCCTTGCGGAAACCCAAACATTTAGCCGAAGAGGCCATAAGAGCCCCAGAAAAGTGAAGATGGGAGGGCTGAAAGAAGAAAGGCAGAGTTCCCCACCTAAAAACATAATGGCGGCTTTTAGGATTGAAAGTCTACTGGGCTTGCTCTCAGGCCAGCCACATTCCAACATCAAGATGGCAAAGTGAATCTGGGGACATTTATTATCTTAGGGCTGCTGACATTTGCTGATTCCAGTGCTTCCTTACAGTCACAGTTGCTGAAACAAAGGGGGTCTCAGGTTCTCTTCAATGCTTTTTAGGCCTGATGATCATGGAGATAAAGAAAAGACGTGACTGCAATGCATCCGAGAGCTCAAGACTCAGTACCAGGAAGTCTGGAAACAAAACCCCAAAGAATACAATACGTATTTTAAGGAGTGGGGGCTCTGGAACAGAGTCAATTTTTTTTTAATCAACAGTATTAGTGACCCTCTCATCACCTAGACCAGGAATAGCTAACTGGCAGCCTGCCTCTGGCCCCCAAAGCAACTTAATAAGGTCCCAATAATGCTACCAAATTTTGAACTGCATTGTTAGAAGGAAAACCACAGCTTTACTCATCAGGAAAAAGAAACAATGAGTCTATGTCTGTTTCACTGCCAACCTGCCACTTGTTTAGGAAACTTTTTAATGTTTGATTCTATTTTAATATTCTGTTGGGAGTCGCCCAGAGTGGCTGGGGAAACCCAGCCAGATGGGCAGGGTATAATTTTATTATTATTATTGAAAGAATCAGCCCCAGTTCCCATTCCCTATTAATAATCCTGTATCATCTGATCACATGCTATCCGCATCTACAAACCCAAATTAACTACAGAATCTGGACAGGCATGAGGTCAGGTTGTTCCAGCTCTGGACAACGTACAGTCCAGGGAATAGAGTAGTCCTGAGAACAAGGAGGTTGGCTTTCCCTGACCTACACTCCACTGATGCAACAAGTCTTGTGCAGAGCCAACACTTTCAGATAGCCCAAACTTAGCCTGCAAATTGTAAGCCTTCCTGAAAACGGCTTATCTGTCTATCTCCTCCCACCCCACCACTGCTCATCTGACTGGAGAGTCGTCCATCATCTGTGCCGAGACGGCCCTGCCACCATCTCTCATCACAAAGCAGCACAACCTGCACCTTGCTATGGTCTGAAGAGCCACAGCCGGTCGTGCCTCCCATTAAAACCCTCCGGAAGTCAGAATTTGTAGCCTTTTCAAGCACCTCTGGTTCTCCTTGTTGCACCCTCTTTAGGAACATCTACCCTTTATGCGGCAAATACACCTATTAGACGTACACTGATGGACATGTACACAGTGTGGACATCACATAAAATGTAGACATAGATTTGGGAGCCCTGCCCCAAGTTCCCAGACCCATCCTGATGGTATGCAACATTCATTTATTAAATGGAAATACTAGCGTAACATCAATGTACACACAGCAGTTGTGCTTGTTGTGTCACGTGTGAAAGCATTTGCCAAGCTGCCCTTATCCAGGCAATCAAATGAAATCCAGCTCACAGGATGGCAAAACTGTACAGCCCAGGTTACTCCATCTCTAAAATGATACTGTCGAGCTAAAAAAGGTACAGAGAAGGACAACTTAAGAGTAGAGACTCAGAATCATAGAACTGCAGAGTTGGAGGGGACCCCTGAGGGTCATGCTAAAAGGGGGTTCGGCCACCCTTTAAAATGCAAATGGTAGGGAGAAAGTGAATATTTCCTCCCTCTCTGACAACACAAGAACTCAGATCACACAATTAAAACTAATTAGCAGTAGATTCAGGACACACAAAAGGAAGCTCTTATTCACCCAACGCATAATTAACTGGAAATTGACTGCCACAAAGGACATAGTGATGACCACTGGCTTAGAGGGCTTCAAAAGGAGATTAGAGAAATTTCAGAGGAGTAGGAGGAAGTCAGTCAGCAGCTATTTCCCCAGGATTGCTAAATGGAATTTACAGCTTTAGAGGCAACATGGCCCTGAATAACTGCCACTTGGGGACCTTAAGGAATGGGGAAGAGCTGAGGCCTTGACGCCTGGGCTTGCAGGTGCCCCAGAAGAAACTGGGTGGCCACACTTAGAAGCAGCATGCTGGACTAGATGAACACTTGGCCTCATCAACATATATTTGAACTATGGGACTCACTCACACAGTGATAGCAACCTCCTGGCTTTAAAAGAGGATTGAACAAATTCATTGAGGATGTGGCTGTCAATGGCTACTAGCCTTGACAGGTAGGCTTTGCCTCCACGGCTGGAGGCAGTAATGCTTCTGAATTATGGAAACAGGAGAGGAGAGTGCCCTTGCACTTGGTTCCTGCTTGCAGATTTCCCACAGGCATCTGGCTGGTCACTGTGAGAACAGGATGTTGGAGTAGATGGGCCATTCACCTGGGCCAGAGGGCTTTTGAAAATTATTATTTCAAGTACCCTGCCCTGTGCTGCAGGAAGCCTAGCTAGGCCATGGCTACCGCATCAGCCTCTGCAGAGATTTGTTTTGTTCTGTTTGTTTTTTAAGGGCAGGGAGAGAAACTGCAGCTCACAAATTCCATTCCTTTGGATCCTGTATCTCCCTCGCATCCGCAGTCTATTACACACTCCATCAGACGCCCCCCGCCACGCCTCGGCACCAACCCATTTCATGCTCAAGAGGGTCGAATCAGTGTCCCTTGGCGTGTCTCCTTTTCACACTACACCGAGCAACGTAACTTCCAACTTGCTGCACTAACTTCTGCGCTAAAGCCCTCCGTCCGCAACGAGGGGCAGGGCAGGAGCTGAAGAATCGCAGGAGCAACAAGGCAGCTCCCAGGCTGAGTCAGCCGTTGTGCCAAAACTGAAAGAATGGTGTTGGTTCTCAAGCAGATGAAGGTACGCACCTCAGCTTACTCTGAGGGAGGCTTTTACCACTAACTACATGAGCGTTTTTCTTCTCGTTTTACCGTGTTTTCTTTTTAATCCATTCTCTGTTATGTTTTTCTCTCTCTGCATCCCATCTCAAGTGCGATCCTCTCCCTGCACCATTACATCTCTCTCAAAAGTATTCTGTGGACCCTCCACTCCTTCTTTCTCTCTCCAAATGCTCTTATCTAGCTCTCAGTTACCCCATTTTCCTGCAGCCTCCATGACTTTTACTCCCTGTTTTCCTCTCTGTACCTTAAACGCTCTTCCTTTTCTGGATCACATCAAGTCTCTTAGGGTCCTCACTTCTTTCACTCCATGTTCTTTCCTATCAGCACCCTATGGCCCTCTTCTCTGGCCTCTGTTCATTAACCAGTCATTTCCTCTTTTCTCACCCTATAAGACTTTCTGTGAGCCCATTCACCTGCCCTCCCTTTTCTTCCTCCACTGCCTTTCTTTGCTTCTGTTCCTCTGCTTGCAACATCTATTCTTCCCTTCTTGGAATTCAGTGACAACAGCACAGCTGGCTTCCACTCTGCCAGCAACAGGCACCTTGAGGCAGGCCAGGTGACACGGCAAGCCGACTGGAAAAGCTGGTGCCAACTCCTTCACATGCCTCTGAGATGGAGTGCAGACAAAGCGACACTGAAAGCTCAGGTTCTAGTGGCCTTTTGGTGGGATTTCCTATGCAGCAGCAGGGGAAAGGATCACCACCAAGGGGTATCTGGAATTCTCCCAGGTGGTCACAACTAAGCCGCCATCAGTCCTCAGGCATCAGGTTGTACGGGGCTGATCTAACGAAAAACATAAGACAAAAGACAAAGCCCACTGAGCCTGCTGAGCAACAGAAGCCCAGAATGCCACAGTGACCCAAGCTTAGCAAAATAAATAAATATATATTTAAATCACCCAGCAACCGCATCAGAGAAAACCCAAGCAGATGTGCCACATGAAAATGCACACAAACAGCCTTCTCTACAAGCCATCCTCAGAATATAATTCCATTGGCGCGCCTGTCTTGGCAAAAAGCAAGTGATATCCTGTAAAAGGAACACAGCCAGGATGAGCGACTGGGACCTGAAGCCACTGCTATTTGGAACAGGGAACTCGTTTGTTTATCGGAAAAACAGGGGAAGCCTACTGTGTAATCAGGACACCCCCAGAGCAGAAATCCATCCACCACACCAGCTGCAGCACAGGCTCAAGTGGCACCCCAGCAGCTCCCAGCAGCCTATATTGTTTCCTGGCAGCAAACTGTATTTTTAGCCTTTGAGGTTTCCGATTCCACTCAATCCATAATTCCATCAATAGAATATTTAACCTTAGAGCCTTGATCACAGGAGAGAAACGGCAACCCCTTGGACCAGGCAGTGAACGGAAGGCAGTGCTAAATCTCCCTTGCCCCAGAGCACTGAGGAAGCAAAGCTCACGCCGGCTCCTTTGCCAGCCCGAGGGATTTGGCTGCTGCCCTCCCTGGGCTCAGCAGTGACCAGAACTCCACCTGCCCACCCGCCTCCTTTCTGCAAAGTGGGAGAGGCTCTTGATTGGTGCTTGGGGAACAGCAAAGTGCCCTTGAGGGACAGCACCAGGTGTCACTCAGCGCTCGCACATGCACAATGTCACTCTTTATGGCGTGCTGCAGAACGGGTGCTTCTTCCAAAATAATAACGCCAATAAAAGAGAGAGAAGTGCAAGGAGACTCCAAACAGCCCAAATTAGAAAGCCCTTTGGACACCGCCACTCATTTAGTCTCCAGGCACATGGTAAGAGTGCCTCCCCCTCCCCAGCACGGAAACCTTGGCAAAGGAATGACGAGGCTGCGCAGAATCTTTTCCTCCAAGTTCCTTACTATACAAGCTAAATATAATCAAACACACACCAAAAAATCCCACCTACCTGCTCTCAGCAATAAATAAAGCAGCAGTGGGCCAACCCCCAATATCAGAGTCCCATTCCCCACCCCAAGGACAGCCCACCTTTTATTTCCCTTCTCTTCCCTCCCCCTCCCCTTTTATGAAGATCGCACGCTCTGAGACTCCACAACTAATTCTCTCCTGGCCTCCTCGCTGGCCCAATTCAGCCAGCTAGCCCTGGGGATTATCTAATTGATTTTGATTTTTGAATTTTATTGTTATTCATGTTTTTATACAGTATTTTATGCTGTTTTTATAATTAAGTGTTTTAAATTTGTTGATAGCCGCCCTGAGCCCGGTTTTTGAACCAGGAAGGGCGGGGTATAAATAAAAAATTATTATTATTATTGTAGACCAGGGGAATGCCTATGAACAGCTAACAAAAGTCTAGCAGTTGAGACAATGGACTGTGTGGATTATCGCAACTCCTAGCACTCAGATCTGTGCTGCTGTACAGGAAAAAGGAAATGTTGGTTCTAGACAGGGATGAAGCTTCCTTACAAGCAGTATCCAAAAGTCTAATAAAACCCAAAGCTGGCAACATTCAAAACTCAGCAGTCAGGAACCAGTTAATGCCACGGGGAGGGGGTGGGTAGAATGGGAAGCATCCAATGAAAAATACAAAAAAAAAAAATCAGGAGAACCAATCTCAGGATGCTGAAGAATATTGCACTAGTCATTGATGCCCAATGTGCTTTGGCCAGAACACGCCTTCCTCGGGGGCCTTTATGCTTCCTTACAGGCAGCTCAAAAACCTCTGTTTTGAAATCCCTGCAAGGCAAAGCTGCCCTGCACCACTCCAACCATTATGCCCCTTCCCCAGTCTTCCTGGGCAGAGGGTGATGTATCTTCTGTGGTGGGGAGGGCTACAACACTTGCAGGATCTTTCATCCAGTGGTCTGAGGGAAGGCTATAAATACCGTATCATTTACGCTTGCTGTTGGAGCAAGAGTGTAAAGCTTCCCATTCAGCAGCAAAAGACTGAGCTGACTGCCATCAGGAAGCAGCCTGCAAAGCAGAAGCGGAAAAACATTGCCTCGGGGCTCAGTCATGCTCCCTTGCACCTTAGGAACACTTGCAACACTTGTCATAAAGCCAGTAAGTAGCTCTGAATCCAGCCAGCTGGATGGCAGGAGATCCATATCCCACCCCTGCCCTGATTCTCAATCACCTTTTAGAGTCATACAATTTCACATCTATATTATTCCACATTCTTTTCTTTTATAACAGGAAAAAACCCTCTTGCCCTCCATACTTGATTCCCCAATGAACTATAAAGACCCACACAAAGAACAGGGAATCAATTGCACTTCACGAGGCAATTCCAAACATGCAAAGACAAATCTCTTTAAAAATAATAAGACACAACAGAGGAAGCAGTTCATTTTCTGCCCGTTGCCCGTCTCCTGAGTTAAGCACTAACACCAGTCCGACATAAGAATGGGGTCTGGAGTCAATGGCATTCCTTTAAGGCTGCATGGAAAGGACAATGCAACCACGGAGGAAAGTGAATTAATGTCTGACCAAAAGAACTAAGGGAATTAGGCAGGATTGTACAGATATATCAAGGGCAGAGGCCCAGCCAGAGAGCACATCAATAAAAAGGGAGAGAGATGAAAATAACAAGGAGTCCAACAGGAATAAGATTATTTAAAAAGATGAGAGGAATGACCTTGTGGAAAAAATATCCAGCACATATACATCTCAAACCAGCACCTCCTGATAACATGCATACCAGGCCAAATCAGGTTTAGCTAATGAGCTGACTGAACCCCAGATAAGCTATTGCTAATGGCAGGAGGGGGGGGCGGTCTAAGCAAGAGGCGCCTTGCATTGCTGGTTCTTGCATTCCCCACCTAGCTGCTTTTTTTTAATTGCCCTCTAAATGCAGCTTCTCCCTAAGCATGGCTGGGTTTCCGGCAGAGGAAAGGGACGTGCAATTTCTAAAATGTCTGCTTCTAAGCATAGCATCAATACAGGGTATAAGAGAAGGGGGAGACGAAGAACGAGTGACAGTGATGGGATCAGGGGCACCCAGGATTAAAAGAGCACAAGACCAACTCCGTCAGAATTGCTATAAAAAGATACTGAGTGGAGAAACAGCATTAAAATTCGATGCAACTGAACTTCAGGGAAAGTTTCCTCAATTTTTATTTCCCAAATGCCTGACAATTACATTTGCAGATGACACTAAAGGGGAATTTGCGGCAAAGAGCTGAGAGAACAAGGAAATAATTCAAAGGAAGTGAGGGAGGCTAGAAATAAGACGCGATTCAGCCGGGCAAGGCACAGCTTGCAGAGACGGGAAATGCAGACGCTGAGCAGGGACAGAAACCTGGAAAGAGACACAGGATGAGAGCAAATTGGAGATGAGCTGACAATGACGAAAGAGCTGCTGCTATTTCAGGCTGAGGAAACATCACACCCCAGAGGAAGGGGGGTGACAGGCAAGGTGCACCCACAATCAGGAAGATCAGCTTTGCCCAAAGGAACCTGGCAAAGTGGATGGAATTGGTGGGGCAGACCTGGCAGATTAAAAGAGCCAGAGGCCAAAGGAAGTGACATTCTCAGTGGTGGGTAGGCCTTTGATCTCCCGTGTGCAAGATGCCCCTCCATGAATCCCTTAGGCAAGCTCCTCCTTTCCTTCAGTTCCATGCTCAGACAGCCATATTCAACACACAGTATGTCCCTCTCCCACAAGAAGCAGCCCTTCTGTTGTGCAGGGTCCGTATAGGCTCACCAAGACTGCAAAGCCTAAAGAGGGATGGCAGGGGGCCTCAAGCCATCCCTAGTGGCAGCTCTTGCAGGACAGCTGACAGGCCTCACAGTGAGAAGCTGGCTGTACTGCTTGCCCTTCATGACCCGGCCCTAGTACCCACACTCCTGAGAAGAATTCATGCCCACTAAGCCAAAGGATGCCTGCTTGGCCCTTCCCACACCCATCCACTTGAAGCCCACACAGCAAACGTGAAGCCCACAATTCCTCAAACATGGGCTGCAGCTTCAACAGCTTCACCCATTAGAAAACTGAGTTCACTGGTCAGAAGTTGGAATCCACAGAATTCTATTTTTGCAAAGGACAGTAGGTGCTGAGTCTCCTAGGCTGCAGAGGAAATCTTGAAAACCTGGGAGGGAGACAGTTATCTAATTTGTTTGCTGCTCTCTTTGCAATTTCCCCCCAGTCACTTTGTGCTCCCCCAGAACCTCTATGCTTACATCTCACTCTCTTAATTGTGTGAATTTCTTCCCCCAAGTAGGAACTGAGCGTTTTAACAGGAGTGGAGAAACACAGTTGATTTGGTTTGGGACACATAATGGAAATAGGGTTTCACAACTTTAAAAAACAGAGTTCAGAGAGAGAGAAAGAGAAAATGAAATTGAGCCCAAAGGTTATAACATGATACATTAAATGCTATTCAGAAAATGGATTCAACTAGGGGCCTTCAACCTTCTGGGGCCAGGGACACATTTGGAAATCTAAGAAACTGTAGTGGGCACCACAAAATGCCCATTTCACAAAAGAAGAACTGGGGATGCCCAGAGACATGCTCCTAAAACAAGTGGAATACCTACATGCATCCCAAAGAAAACAACACACTGGGGAGGAAAACAGGGAAACGCCCCCCAAATCACAAATGGCCAAAAAAGGCAGGTGCTCAGAAGGGTGTCTGAGGACACCATGATGCTCAGAGCTGCCATATTGGGGATTCATTAATGTACTCAACAGCAGAGTCCTAAGTTTTTTTTATTTTGATTGTAATCTGAAATAACAAAAGGATCTAAATCACAGAAAAGCAGCACACAGCTAGGCATAGGTTACTGGAATCCACCTTAAATAACATAATTTATACACTGCTCAGGCTTAGTAGTTGCTACATGTGCTTGCCTAATGAAAGAATCTGCAAAGTTCATAAGCCTGGTCATGTACACACCAACTTGTCAGCAAAACCACGTTTATGCCCCTAACTAAATCCTGGCCTCTCCTTACTGAAGGACTACCCAACACTTCTCCCCATCTGAATTCCAGCACAAGCACTGTTCTTGCCAGAAAATGATCCACCACACAGCTGGTCACCAGCAGCCGCCTGTGAACAAGACAAGAGAGCTGAAAACACCACAATGAAAAATGGCACTTATGGCATGCACTAGCAGGAGACAGTGAAAAACACAGCCTGGTGGCTGGGAGCGAAGGGATGTGTGTTTTATGAGGCATCGAGTGCCTGGGACTATGAGTGCGTCAGGAGAGGAGGGAGGTACGCCGCAGCTCTTCTGAGGGACACCATATAACTTCCCTCCTGCAGTGGCTCTGACAAACAGAATTTCTTTCTAATTCAATAAAGGCCCGGCGGTTACCATGGCTCATCCATTGTACCCAAAAGGGTTATAGCTGCTGCTCACATAATTTTCCCCTGTCCAAAATGCACAGGAAAAGGCCTCACCTGGTGGGTGAGGGGCAGTGATGACCTTCCCAAAATGCAGCACCAGTTAAAAGGCAGGGAGGACACAAAGCACTGCCAGAACTCAGAGCAGGAGACCCACGTAAGGTAAGGAGCACAAAGTCTCTGAGACTGCTCCAGGCAAGAGGGTTCCTAGAACCAGGAGTCTGGATGTGTGGTGGGGGGAAATCAGTTTCAAAGACAGTTCATTGTACCAGGATGGGTAACCTGTCCAGTTATTGCTGGACTCCAGTTCCCCTCAACGACACACCGAACAGCCGATGGTTAGGAATCATGGGAGCTGTAGTCTATTGAAGGCCCCCCCCCACTATCACAGCATTAATCTAATCTATTCCAGGGCTAGTCATGGATACTTTCACATCCCACACAAACTATAGACAGAGATAACTGAATATCATGCAGGGCAGTGGGGGATAACTGAAATTCTTTTATCACTCTTACACAAAGGAAATTTACCCAGATGCATATATTTGTACTGGCTTCTATTATCTTCCAGGCATCAGGCTGGTTGTGAACTAGAAGGCTTTAAGAAACTGAGCCAATGTATCTAAGGGGCTACTTCTTCTCCTATGACTTGTTGCAAAATTAACTAAGATCTCTTAGTGGACAGTTGCTATTTGCCCACTAAAAAGGATGTTAAAATTTACATAAGCATCTTGAATCCTTTCACCACAGCTTTTAAATGCCTTTTCCATTGAGATATGATACATAGGATTTCAGCCATAGAATAGACTTGCTGCTGGTGGGGAAAATACCACGTTGATTTGGGGGGTGAGTAGGAGCAGCAATTTTTAAAAAAATAACAAGCAACAGAAACCTCGTGGATCTGGTGTGTGTGTGTGTTCCAGTACCAGAGACAAGAAGCAGTCAGCATTTAAGCAACTATCAAGACAACACCTATCTGGAATCACACCATCTTCCCGATTAAAAAAGCAATGAAAGGCAAATATGACTTTAAAAAGAGTTCTCTAAAACGGCACAAACATCAGGAAGAGTTGTGTTCCCCAGTGCCACTGATGTCACAGGCATTATCCAACCGAAGCTCATCATAACTGCAAAACTGTATTTCACGAGGTAATTCACAAGCTTCTAAGGAAAGAAAGATTTACCCAGTGACAAAGCGCTGCGGCATGCGCGATGGGGAAATGCAATAACCCCACGGCAGAAGTGTGAACTTGAAGGAAGAGGCCCGGATCCCTTTGAACAACTGCCCTTGTGATGCGCAAACACGACGCCCGTCTGGAAAAGTTCTAACACAAGGCTGAATCTCCCTGGACAGCAACCACAGCACGACCCGGGCCCCACCTGAACCACGGGGCAAGGTTTTCCAGTCCGCGTGGGGCTTCCAGGTAAAAATACAACCCGCCTGTCCTATTGCTTTATATGGATAAAAGTGATTTTGGATATTACATGCAGAGACGACTCAACTATCTAAAGTTTAAGCCCCAGCCGCTTCCTTCGTGGAAATAAACTGCTCCCCACCTGTTGCTAGAGTGCAATAAGCTTCTGCGGGGAGGACGCAGTAATAGCCTCCGTCACATTATGGGATGGAGGAACACCGCGGGATGGGGGGGAGGACCAACAGCAAAAGGTGTCGATATTAGGGGAGTCCAGTCCTAAAGTGGGGAAAGGGCAGGAGGGAGGCAAATATGTTGCTTTTAGGACCCGATATAGGAAAGTTTGGGGGGTGGGGAAGAGACAAGTTACCGGGCGCACGGCAGGGTCGTGCTGGCTCTGTTGCTTCCGCCTTCGCCGCTTCCGCCCGCCCCCGTCTGGCCCCGCCCCTCCATGGCGAGGAATGCTGGGAAATGTAGTCCGTAGGGGTGTAGGAGCGCCTGATCCGCAAGCGTCTTCTCGTTCCATCGCGTTCTGTCTCTTTGCTTTGGCGGATGCCGTTCACAGCGCCCACGAAACGACCCAGTGGCATTCGCGCAGTCGGCTCTCCGTGCTGCCATCGACTGCAGTGCTGGGGTGTAACGCGGCTGTCCGGAACCTATAAAGCATTCCCACACACCCGCCCCCCATGAATCACACGTGCGTTTCTGTCATCAGCGGGGGGAAAGCATCTGCATCTGTTCACACGTACTCTTTGCAATCCCCGAGGAAGCAGAAGGCGCGCTTCCGGGCATATATTTGAGGGAAACTTGGTGTGCCCTCAGCACCCAAAGTCAATCAAGGTATTTGGGTCGTGTGAAAGGTCCCACGTAGGTAAATCCTGAAGATGGAAAGCCCACCGCCTGCACTGTGGAACATATGTGTGGTTGCTTAAGGAAAGGCACTTTGCACATGCTCAGAGTACTTTTTATAATAATAAATCTATATACTTTCCACAACTCCACTGCCTTGCAGGATATCTTTGGGTGGAAATCTGGAGTGGAATCCCTAAGATGATTGGGTGGTGTCTTGTAGGCCTCCTCCGGGCAATTCCTGCAGTCAAAGTGGTGCCCAATGTATTGCTCTGCTTTCCTTTGAGCCACATCAATAAGGCTGAGAGCAGCGACTTGCCTCTGGGCAGCCCAGGACCTCCATACATTGCCCAGACTTGCACCCGAGGAAGGTCACTTTGGTGCTACTAACACAGTGGTTTGACTTCACCCCCCGGAGGCGCACTCCATTGTCTATTGAGACAGATATTGCCAACAATAGGCTTCTAAAAGCAGTAGCTCGGGGGATCATCACAAAAATAAATTCAACCCCCCCCCCAAAAAAAAAACTGCTATGAAGCTGTTGCAGCAAAAAGCAACACTCCTGTGGCATCTTAAAGACTGACAGGTTTATTGTGAAATACAGTAAACATGTTAGACTGTAAGACGCCACAAGTCTCTTTTTATATATATAAAGAGTCGGTAGGTCCTCATGGGCTCACTTTCACCTGCTGCAGGTGATAGAATTGGAGTGGGGGCGGAGAACCTTCAACTCAATCAATAGGCCATAACTTCAGTAAAAACATATTTAGGATTATCGTGAAATTCTCTGTGATTTCTCTTTCAGAAATCTAAGTTGCAGGACAAAAGCCACACCTTCTGTGCCATTCCAATATTTTTCAGTGGTGTCTCTACTATGCACCCAGCCAGCTCCATTGACAACTACTGCTGAATAAATCACACCAGTCCAGGCTACCTCACTGGTCTGTGAGGAGGGCAAATGCCACAAACCGGAACAGCTGCAGCAGTAGCATTTATTGTTCCAGAGTTAAGTCCTAGTAAGCCATGTCTCCATTCAACCAAAGTTCAGAGTACAAGACTAATTTCAACTGACAACTCCAGATACAACTCTCCCCCCCCCAACACAGTTAAATCTTACTCTGACATTAGGCATGGGACAGGGTCTTCTACAGCACCTGAGGACAGAAGGGTGGGGGTGGGGCAGGGTGGGCCATATGCCACACCTAGGTCTGTAGGCTCCCTTTGTTTCAGTTGAGGTGACTGTCTCACTATTTCCTGGTAGAGCTGGCCATGGGTGTAAAGCCATCTAGGAGACCTACCTGAAACCTCCAACAATGGCCTTGCTTTGACTGTGACAAAATGTAGCATCTAGACCATAGCTGTCAACTTTCAGATTTGAAAATAAGGGATCAGCAGCCTCGAAAATAAGGGATCAGCAGCCTCGAAAATAAGGGATCAGCAGCCTCACCTGTGCTGGGGACAGTCTACAGGATATCTAACAATCCGGGATAGCAGCAGGAAGCAGTGGGAAACGGCGCTGGAATAAGGGGATTTCCCACCAAAAAAAGGGAAGGTTGACAGCTATGGTCTAGACACGTTATTGCCCCACCAATATTGCCACAAAAGATATTATGTTCCCTAGTCCATGTCAACGATTAGTACTGAGGGTCAATTAAATAAGCCAGTTGTAACTGGGATTCCATCACACCCCTGGGCCTGGCACTGTCACAATAAATAAATAAGTTGTTTGCTGTAATTGAATGATATAGGGACTAGCTGCTTATCATATATGGGCCAGGAAGTAGTCCCCTCTGCAAAAGGGGGCCTGGCTCATTAGCTTGAGTCTCCTTGAGCTATTTATCTTGTAGGCTCCCATCTGTGATGCGTCCACAGCTGGTTTGTGGCACATTGTAAGCTGATTTTCTGGAGGCTGGTGGTTCTGCCTTGTACTGAAGCTTGTACCGGAAGCTTTTTTGATGTTTTATGATGTGACGGAGATCTAGGGCATAAAAGACTGACCCATGTGGAATGCTAAGTCCCCCAGGTATTCAGGCTAAAAGGAGACTACCTTTTTCTCCTGAACTTCTTTTCTCTCTGAACACTTCTGTTTGATGCTGCTTATCTGATTCTGGTGAGCGTGTTCATGTGTAACTGAAGAATGGCAATGCCACATTGCAGTGTCACACAAGCACCAACCGGCAGGATCTCTTGAGAACTGCCAAAGCTGGAAGGCTGATGCTGATAACAAGGCACTGACAACACTGAAAATGCACATGTTTTGAGTAAAACTGGAGCCAACAGGGAGTGCGACTGGGAGGCACACGTAGCCAAGATTTATGGGATTGTCAGGATCTAGCTCTGGGTTAAGACTCTGCGCAGAAGAGTTGCGTCTTTAACTTCCTTGGACCTTACCCGATTATTAGCTGAGAACCTCTGGGAGTTACAAATTACTGTGCTAAAGTCATCAGACCCATATCACCAACAAATTGGTTTTTCTGGACCTCGGTAGAAGCATGCTGACACCTCCCAGTTAGGATGCACACTCCCATGCCAGGATTTTCCCCTGGTACCATAACACCTGGCTCCCTCTCAATCCACAAGATACAGTAGTTTTGTTCCTACAATTTCTACCTTTTTTGTTCTATTATTTCTTCTTCTGTGATGTCGCTGGGCAAGTATACCTCGTGTGAACGAGAGATGTCCTACTGCTCCACAATCCTTTGTATCTTAATCATATAACTTCTCTTATCAAACTCTGTTCTCGCCTCTACTGTCTCATATCCCGATGCTAGACCAGCCTCCGCATTTTGAACAAGGATTTTCCCTTTTCCCATTCCTCATCTTGAACACCAACTTCGCCCTGACTTCCAAGGTTCAACAAAACCAGGGAACTGCCAGCTAATTGTACACACCTGGTGAAATGCAGAGTGCCACTTTTTATGGCCCAGGTCAACCAGTCAAGCCATACCTTAGGCCAGCGAACAAGGAGGGCGTTGGTGTTGCTCCTGCACCACTGCCGTCTCTACAGCCTTCCGTTCCTTTGCTATGCAGACTCCCCAGGATTCCAGTTCTGATACTGTAATAACCTCCCTCTCTGTGACAGAGTGTTTATACATATAAGGTCCCAGGTTCCATTTCTCACTGTCGTCTCCAGTTAAAGCCAATCATTAGAAGAGTTTGAAGGAAGACTTTCCTGTCTGAGACCCTGTCTGGTGAACTGTGTAGGTTGGTCTGGACCATTTGGGGTTTCTGTCTCAGCGTCAGAGGCTAGCCCGGGCCTATGTCTCTATGACTGAATCTCTGCCAGGCAGGGTGTCCCCACTCCTTTCAGGAAAGGAGGTAGATGGGCCGACATCTTCCTCACACAAGGGGGAGGCTGTGGAAGTGCCATTAAATCATGATTCATTAACTCCCACTTCCCGGCATGCCATGGCCCAGTTCTGAGGGACTCTACTTCCGGGGTCAATGCCTGCCACGACAGGGCATTTTCCCACACAGAGGCAAGGGTGCTCACAGAATTCACTGCCAAGGGGCCAGGCGTGGGGCCTTGCTTACAGTGGATTTCATGCACCAGTGTCCTCTGTACCCACCTATCAGCAGCCCTGTCTTCAATGCCAGAAGAACTAGAAGGGCTAAACAAAGTGTCTACGAAAGAAGGACATACACAGAATGCCTTTTGAAATCTGGACTCTTCTCACCCCCAGCTCCCCCCAGCGTCAGTATAGGCCTTTTGGGTCTGTGTTTCCTCACCTCTTCACTTCCTACAACTTCAGTGCCCATGGGAAACTGCAAATCACTTGAACTCTCCTAGAAATGTAAAGTAGGGATGTTGATATTCCAGTGTATTTATTTATTGAATAAATGTATGGATAAAAAAGTATAGCTTTAAAAGGCCTTTCTTTTGATATTTTTTGTATTGGACTCAGAAGTGTACAGACATTTTCATTTCTTTTCCAGTGTGTATTTGTTCCTTATTTGCTTACCTCCACCCTCAGAGAACTACTGCTCTGGTTTTCCGTAAGTGAGACTTGGTATGTTCTGTAGTGAAGAGGTGAGGAACTGTGAGGAACTGGTCAGCTCTGGTGGTCATCTTCACAGAGGTAGTGGTGCTAGCCTCCTTCGCATCATGCCCTCTGGAGCATCCTGGGTTTGGGTTGAGCATCACTGCCAGTCCTTAGGGAGGAATGGACAGGTGGAGGATGGCAAATGCCTGAGAAAAACTTGCATGTATCTCACATTGCCTGGGGCTAAGAATCCTGCATAGAGGAAGGGTCAGTGGTGGATCATTCCTGTCCATTTGGAGAAGGGCTGTAGCTCAGCAATAGAGCACCTCTCCTTTGAATGCAGAATTCCCCAACTTCAATTCCTGGCATCTCCAGTTAGAACTGGGGATGTCCCCTGCCTGAAACCTTGGAGAGCCTCTGCCAGTCAGTGTAGATAACCCTGGGCTAGATGGATAGTCTGACTTGGTATAAGGTAGCTTCCTACTTTTCTTGCAGTGGGGATCACCTGAACTCTTAAGTGCTGAAGAGCTGTGTGATTACTAGCATCACATATGCAAATCCAGGGAGGGCATAAAAGCCCTCAGAGCAGCCCAGTTTTCTTACTGATGGAACAGATTCAAGGTGGGCATCTACATCACCCAGATTCCCATTCGCATAGGCTGTCATGCTGGAAGAGAACTACTGCATCTGTATGCTAGGCAAGGGGCAAGCTGGGTTTTTATTTCATTTTGCAGCGTAAGTTAATCTTGTTTCTCCCTTATCCTATCCAATTATCTCTTCTATCATCAATAAACAAATTTTAATTTAGCATAATTGGACACGAGTGTGGTATGATTGAGGGCTGGGATATAGATTTGAAATAATCAACTTGGGAGGGTTTTGTCTCTTCAGAGGCAGCCTGCAGTCCAGTGTCAGGAGTCCCATGGAGGTGTCATGGAAGGGGTGGTCAGACCCTGAAGAGGAGTGGGGGAGCTTGGGGAATTAGATCTGGAGGACCCTAGGAAGGGTCCTAGGAGGGTTGGGTTGCAGGTTCCAATCCCCAAAAGTTGTTTGATTCTAGGGAGGCTCTTCGTGGGTTAGGGGGTCATCCACCCTCCAGAGGAGGCTCAGGCATGCTCTCAGAAGTGCTTCCCATTGCCTCACCTCCAGACATGCAATCTTCAGCTTCTCCAGCCAAAGTGCTGCCTCTAGTGACTTCTCCTGTTGCACAGGAGCTTCTCACTTCCAGGGAAGCAACTGGGAGTAGATCTGATGCTGAGCCAGCTCCAACCAAATCTCCATTGCCTAAGACAAGTGCTGGCACGCACAAACCATACAAAGGCGGGTTTGGGTTACTGCTTTTTTTAAAAAAAGAGACATTCACAAATAGATGTGGAAATGAGCAAACTGCACTTTAGGTTGGAAACATGAGAGACCCAGATCAACAGGCTCGTCCACCTTACTTGTAAGCTACCACCATGGTTTTGGCTTAGCACCTTATCCATTGTAGGCTCATTTAAAGAGCTTAGATGTTTTGGCTAAGAGACCCTCTACCACTATCACAGGACTACAAGGCTCGTGGCAGATTTTCTCTTCAGCACAGTTTGTCTGCTTGCACTAAAGGTGTAGTTAGATCATTTCAGACTCTGGGCTTGTTGAGTCTTCTTTAAATACTAATGTTGTTTGCTTGACTTCCTTCGAAATGGGAAAGCAGCCAGGCTTCCTGCGTTTCTGGGCCCTCCTTCATATTCTGCTGAGTGGGGTCCTAGACCTCTGTCCCAAAGTCCTGTCCTGAGTACACCACTGGTTTTGACCACCTCAGTGAGAAGGTGCTGACAAGACTAGATCAGAGCTAGTCTTTTGGTGGGGGGCGGGGAGAGAAAGAGAAGGAGAGATTGTAATTGTTGTGATGAAAGACATATGCCCACGGTTACATGGTGATGTCCTTGAAGCCAGCACAAACAAGCTCCACATCTGCTTACGGGGAGCAGGCAGCAACCAAGATTCCTGTGTTGCTTAAAAACAATAACCTTAGAACAGGGAGTGTACGAAAGAACCCTGGTGACATGCCTTCAATGTATATTCCACACCTTTGACATTTTCCCCAACATGGTCATGGTAAAAGCCGTATGCAAAACATGTGCTTTACAATTGATGAGGAAAAATACACACTTCGTTATGTGTGCTTGGAAGCAGCAGCAACAACTAGAACATCTCCCTCCATAATCGGTGAGCAGAGTGCCACACCTAGTACCAGTTGCTCCCCGCCTATGGAACAAACACACCCCAATAAAGCAGCTCTGGATTTATCAGAGCAGAACAAAGATAGGTTTGCCATCTTGCTCTGTTTTAACGGGTCTGCTTTGAAGTAGCGTGGGGTGGTGAGGGTGGGGGGTGGGCCACTGTTTTGTCTTTATTCAACCTTACCAATATGCCTTTTTCCCCCAAATGCGCATATGTTTAAGAAAATTAAAACATACAGTTGAGCAATGACTTTGTTCCCCTGCGAAACGTAGCAGTGCTCATTAGGACAGCTGTGCCAGCTGTTGTGTCTCTGGGGGCCCTGCTGTGGCCAATTTGAAGAGGTTGGGGGACAGGAGGAAGAACGTGCAGGATTCACTCCCTTACTGGATCACTCCCAAGTCGAGGGACCTGAGTCTAGGGAGCCGGAGATGTTTGTGTATTAGGCCCCCCCCCCCTGCAGGCAGCAAAGTTAATTATTATTTGATTAATCTGTCTCTCGGGTAATGAAAGAGCAGTTATCGCAGCCTTGAGCACACAGCACCCTCCACCTGCTCAACACTTCCCTGCAGCCACGCCTTGTCTCTTCACCTCCCTCACCCCAACCCCCCAGGACTCTAACCAAGCCCCCAGATCTGGTGTACGGTGCAAGCAGAGGTATTGCTTCTGAGCAAATTCCCCTTGACTGAGATCCTGCGTTGGGGGGCCCATAAAAGTTTGCTTGGAAGCCAGGGTCAAATTGTGAGGGAGGGGGAGAGGGGGAGGCTGCATCCAAACCAGCAGCATAAATTCACTCCAGGAGGGACAGGTCGCTCTGGAGCAAAGGATTAGGTAATGCAACAAAGACGGTGCCATTATGATCCATTCAGAGGCTTCTATTGAGTTGCCAGCTTGGCATCATCATAAGAGAATACACAGAACGCCTGCAGTGGGGGGAACTCCATGCCACACACTCTGCAGCATAGACACCAGGTGCCCTGTTGTGCATTCCGGCAGCAGCTAGCACAGGTGATCCTGGCCTGTGTGCTGTTTTGTGCTGTGTTTAATTTACTAAGCAGGGAAGTTTTACTGATGGAGGCGATAAGCTTCCATTTCTCTAGCAGAGAGAGGATGTAATAACGGCGATAACTCCTGCCCTTCGCTCCTGGGATATGAATGCCTCTTCAGCGCTTAATAATTCAACCTTGCATTTGCACATGTACGTCAGGGCACAGACACGCATGCATATACACACAAACATACACCCCTTTCATCCACCCACGGTAGTTTCAAATTCCAGCTCCAAATTCAACCCTCTTCTTGGTTCTTCTCATTACTGATCAAAGGAGTTTTGAATTATTTGGGGCCGACACTGCCAGCACCAGTTCCTTTGGAGGCTTCACTGAAGATGTTCCCAAATCCCATGGGGTACACAACTATCGTTCCCTCTACCTGTCTCTATCCCACCTCGCTCTTTGCCAGAATGATACCTGAATTCAGATACAGAACACTCAACATAGTGGGTGATCTGGTCTCCCTTCGTAGAATCATAGAATTGGAAGGGACCACGAGGGTCAACTAGTCCAACCCCCTGCAACTCAGAAGTCTTTCACCCGACATAGTGCTCGAACCCATGACCTTGAGATTAAGAGTTTCGTGCTCTACTGACTGAGCTATCCAGCTTGCATGCATGCCCTGCTTGTGGACTCTTCCCACAGGCATTGTACATGGAGGAGAGGGCTATCAAAGGCTACTCACCAAGATGGCTATGCTCTGCCTCCACAGTTGGAGGCCATAACACTTCTGAATACCAATTGCTGGAAACCACACAAGGGGAGAGTGCTCTTGTGCTTCAGTTCTGCTTGCCAGTTTCCCAGAGTCACCTGGCTGACCTCTGTGATATACCAGGATGCTCGATGGATGGGCCTTTGGCCTCACCTAGTAGGACTCTTTGTGTGTTTTTAACCTGTCGGTTGGAGTTACTGGGAACTGGGATAAAGTCGGCACAAGGCTCATGGAGCCAACACAATACCTTTGTAAGCCACAGGAACCCCTGGCACCAGGCCCCAGATGGCAGCAGTTAGGGTGGGTGTATATGTCATAACTGCTAAGCTGGGTTTCAACAGCCCAGGATCCTCACTTGGGCAGTAGCCAGAATTGCAAAGTCCCCAGCTCCCTGCTATTGCAGCTCAGGTACATCTTGCATCCAAAATACTCACGCACACACACTTTCCTGGGCATTATTTAGGACGGCACGACGCAAATAGTGGAAATAACAACAGGTGACGCTTTGTACAAAAACAGCTGCGCCGAGGAGAATTGCAAACCTCGAGATCTCTATTCTCCTTGTATGGTGCTTCAATTATTCAACATTTAAAATGGGAGCCGCTGCCAAATGAATATCCCATGACTTGTCACAACACATGAAACCCTGGCACAGCGTGAGGCGTGCAGCACCTGACACCTCCAGCTCCCCTGGCACTGCCAAACAAATACGGCTGGTGCCTTTGTTGCACTTGCTGCGGAGGGAACCCTGCTGTTGCTGGGATTGATTTTCCCATTACCTTTTAATGTCGCATATTAAAGCCATATGGATTCACTCCGTTACTCCTCTGCTTTATTAGCTTCCGGCAGGGCTGAACTGGCATTGCTGCGACTTTCCAGGGCTGCGTGTAGGCAAGGGTGCTGTGGGGGAGGGGGGGCGAACACGGGGCTGGAGGGACAGTGAAGGGACCGGGGCTAGTGCCAGACAGGTCCAGAACCCATGCAAGGCAGGCAGCGCTCTCCTGGGCAGATAGACTTAGGTAGCTGGACCAACAGATTGAAACTTAGGGCCAAACCAAAAAAGACATAAGAGGGGATTCTGCTTAATTTATTTACCCCTTACCCCAAAATGAATGGGGAGCATAGGCACCAGTTCCTGGGGTCTGAGGCAGTTTCAGTCCCCCCCCCAATGTTTTTCTTGAGGGCGCTGAACCCCCTCAATGTTCAGAGGTTGTCTGGCTCTGTCCCCTGGTGGGCAGTACTTATGGAGAAACTCATTCATCTACCTCACCCCTGCTTTTATCCTGAAACCATCTCTCTCTTTCTCTTTCTTTCTCTTTCTCTTTCTCTTTCTCTTTCTCTTTCTATGTACACACTATACAGTACCTTTAAAGCACATTTCCCTCCTCAAAGAATTATGGGCACTGTAGTTTTCCCCTCACAGTTACACTTCCCACCAACACTTAACAAACTACAGTGCCCAAAATGTGCTTTGAATGTGCTTTAAAGCTATAGCCCCTCCCATCTCTCTGTCAAAAAGCCATTCATGACTGGAATTCAGTGGTGCATTGGTAAATTTTGAAGTTGCAGTTCCCATAGAAACACAGGAAGCCAGCTTAGGCCAAGTCAGACTATTGGTGCATTTAACTCAGTATTGTCTACACTGACTGGCAGCAGTTCCCCAGAGTACCAGGCAGGGGACAGTCCCAGTCCTACCTGGAGTGATTGAACTTGGGGCCTTCTGCACACCAAGCAGATGCTCTATCACTAAGCTATGGCCCTTCCCTAAACATCCATGGCCTCAAGTAGATGCCATAGCCACAGTAGTGTAGCATGCGGGGGTGGGTGTCACAGGGGCAGTTGCCATCAGTGCAAAATGTCAACACGCAGTGTCACCTCAATACAGCTGGGCGCTTCTGTTGCTGGGCTGCATTGAAAACAGCTTCTCCATGAGAATCCGGAAGTGATCTCTCTAGATGATGGAATGACTCTTAATCTCTGCAGCTGTGATCTCCTGGGTGAGGCAGACACTGTTAGGCAGTTGAATGCACAGGTGTACTCCGTCCATTGCCTTTGCACCCACCCACCTCCTCCATGCAACCCCGGGCACTGACAACCCACGCTATGCCACTGCTTAGCCAAGGAGAGTCAGAAACTGTTCTGATCCATTATGCAACCCCTTCCCAAGAACAGCAGCTCCCAAAGAGCTGGCAGTCTGGAAACAGTAGTCCCACCTTTAGTTGGTGAGAGCGGATAACATGGTGAGTGAGGCCCATGCATCTGCAACGGGAGCAGCCCAAACTGAACGCATTCCTGCACACCAGCAGTGCCTCTGCTTCCAAAGAGTGGCCGCACAGAGCACACACCATTTGCCGGGCATTGACCTTTCTGTTCCCTGTCCCCCAGAATTCATGGAAGATCTCGCCCAGAAATATTTGGGTGGGTTATTGTGGTGCTACAGCTCATAAGGCAGCTTGAGAAACCCATAGGATTGTGAGAAATATGAGGTTAGCTGCTCTCTCCCAGGAAAGTTCTGAAACTGATAAAAAAAGCCATTAGCAGCTAGTGCACAATTGCCTGTGGAACCTGCCACTCTGAGAGCTGCAATGCAAATGGGGAAACTATGTAGAAAAAAGAAAGAAGCAGTCAATGAGGCAACTGTCTGTGGCTGCAGTCCTTTAAGCACACTTGCATACGTTAGAATGAGATCAATAGGATATGCTGCCTGCCGTGCATTTTTCACACGATTCTTCCTTTACCGGGGATCTTAACTCAGGCTCCTTCAAGCATGCTGTGGTTCCATGTGGTCTTGGTTCCTCTTCATCCATCCACTTCTCCCTGCGTGTCTGTCTGTGTGGGTCTGAGAAAAGAATAAATGCTGCTGGGAAACCATCTTTATTTTGCCTTTCCAACAATGGGAAGGTTCAGACAGCTGCTTTGTTGCTTTAGGGAGCCTCGCAGTGATGATTCTAAATGTCTAGGGTGGGGAAAGATTTGAAGTAACCACTTTAGTGGGCAGAAAACAAGGGATTTCTTCTGCAACGTGCAGCATCCCTGCAGCCAGCACATTACTGTGAAGCATCCAGCTCTTAACAGAGGACGGCCACTTATGCCTCGCAAAAAAGAGGACAAAAGATGGCACAGATTTGCATAGGTTAATTTATATATATAGATGCAGATTTAGAAATAATTACTGACCAGGTGACCTGATGGATCTGCTGTCCAGGTGCTGAATGTTAATAGGCAACTTCAAGTGGCCTCCTGCTCTCCTTTATTTATCTTTAAACTGGGCTTTAAAGCAGGAGTGATGAAGCTACAGCCCTTCAGATGGCACAGGGCAACTCCAGTCTTTCTTGACCATTGGACATGCTGGCTGGGGCTGACTAAAGTCTGTTTATTTATTGCATCAATACCCCACCTTCTTCTGCCAGGAGCTCCAGGTGGCCCATGTGGTTCTCCCTGTCCTCATCAATCCCCACAACAACCCCGTGAGGTAGGTTAGGCTGAGAGGTAGTAACTGGCCCCAGATCGCCCGTTGAGCTTCGTGGTCGAGTAGGGAATTGAACCATGGTCTCCCAGGGCCTCATCTATGCCACACTATCTAACAACGTCTGGCGAGCCAGCATTTCCTTAACTATGAAATAGAGGTTGCCCTCAAATGGAAGACTGTCCTCTGTAAAATGGGCCACATGGCCACTCTAGCTCTAAGCCACTGTTAAGAAAGGATAATGGTGTAGGTGCATGAATTTGATGATGATGACGACGACAGCAGCAGCAGCAGCAGCAGCAACAACAACAACGTAATCAGGGCCCATTTTCACTGCCAGATTTTGTCCCACATATATTGGAAGTACCGTATTTTTTGTTCCATAAGATGCACTTTTTTCCTCCTAAAAAGTAACGGGAAATGTCTGTGCGTCTTATGGAGTGAATGTGTGGTCCCTGGAGCCGAATTGCCCAGGGGCAAAAAGCAGATTGTGCTTTTTTTTTAGAAAGAGGAAAGGGGGTGTTGAAACAAAGCCGCTGAGCAGCTGATCGGCAAGTGATCGGGAGGGGAGATAAGGGACTCTTATCTCTAAAGGAGGTTGCCTGGGAGGGGGGAGGTAAAAGCACACAGATCCTCAGGATTTTTGCACTGAGTCACCCCAAATTCACCATCAGATCACATAGCATGTCCATGACTACAGCCTGCACCAAAAAAATCACGTATCCAATGTTTCATGGAGCCGCAATGTTGCAAAAACCTGGTTACAAAGCACGGATCCACATGGATCCTCAGGATTTTTGCACTGGGCCACCCCAAATTCACCATCAGATCACATAGTGTGTCCATGGCTATAGCCTGCACCAAAAAAATCACACATCCATTGTTTCGTGGGGCCGCAGTGGCGCAAATATGTGGTTACAAAGCACAGATCCACATGGATTCTCAGGATTTTTGCATTGGGCTACCCCAAACTGACCGTCAAATCACATATGTCTGTGGCCACAGCATGAACCACAAAAATCATACATCCACTGTTTCATTCAGAATAATTTTTTCTTGTTTTCCTCCTCTAAAAACTAGGTGTGTCTTATGGTCAGGTGCATCTTATGGAGCGAAAAATACGGTATAATGAACGAAAAAAATGTTTAAAATAACTTTTGTAAAAACAAACCCAGAAGCCTTTTATTAGGAATTGTAGGTACTGACATTCCAAAGGAACAGAAAAGACTTTCCATGTATGTGACAACAGCAATGCGGATGCTACTAGCCCAGAGATGGAAAGAAGACAAAGTCCCTACCAGAGAGGAATGGACCAGGCCGAAATGACAAAACTGACCGGAAGGCTCAGGAACCAAGAAGACCAAAACTCCAACAAAGAATGGGGGAAAATAATAATTTATCTAGGAGACCACTCCTAGTAAGCAGATGAAAACCTTAGCAGGATTTTAATAGCATTTTAATAACATTTGTAATGTAGCGAATATTATGGATAATATTGAAATATATAAAATATGGACTATGAAATAATAAAATAATATTTATTACTTTTAAACCTTACAAAAAAGAAGAAAGAAAGAAGAAAGAAAGAAAAAGGGGAAAAAACAAAAGAAAGAAAATACAATACAATATATAAACAATACACAACATTAACACATTAGGCTAAATAAAACAAAGCAACAACAATTTAAAAACATACATCATACCATTTCAATGCCCTATCTTTCATTCCCTCGTTTCATCGACCTCCTCTCACCTCCCTTTTTGTATTCCACTTCTATTAATTATTTCAGCAATTCCTTTCCATCTTTCACTATTTTCTGTCATATAATTTTCTTAACTTATTTTAACCTTATTTTCCATTAATACTATAATACTTATTTATGCTTAACTCCTTATAACATTTCTACTGAAGCCATGTAATTTCATTCCAACATTTTTCTAACACTCATTAATTTTGCAATATTTCTATAAATAAACTTTAAACTTTTTCCAATCTTCTTCCACCGTCTCTTCTCCCTGGTCTCGGATTCTGCCAGTCCTTTCCGTCAATTCCATATGGTCCATCAACCTGGTGATCTTCTGTCCGAGGCTCTTAACTTTTTTCCAAGTCCCTTCTGCGGATCTTCTTCATATTTATATATGCACTTTACTTTGTCTTCTGCTGATCTTGTTCTTAATTTCCTTCCTTTGATGCTGAAGAGTAGGTCTCGGGGAAGCTCCGACTAGGCAATGTTTTTATTCCTTCTCGGCAGTTCAGCCAAATCTCCATAGTTAAAACTAAAATCCAAAAGATATTTCAGGACGTGTTTCAAAATCCATCCAAATCTGAAGGTCCCCACAACTCCAATCTCCTCCTGACCCAAGTCCAGGTCCCAAATGTCAATACATCCCTGCATGGGGGGATCTATCCAACTTTCCTTCTCCAGTCCAAACAGGGCTCCAATCTTCAAAATCTGACTCTCTAAATTCAGTCATGGAAGGCAACAACTTATATTCATCAAATTGCCTCTGTAAGGCTGGGGCTCTCTCCTTTTCCACTTGTATTACTTTAGGTTCCACAACAACAACTTTCTCCCTCGCCTTCTCCACAATTTGCCGTGTCAAAGTATATTCCTGTATCGATTCCTGAGTAGTTTCTGTATAGATATTCACTTTTTGTCCCAAATTAGTCACTTTTTGTCCCAAGTTATCAATTTTAATAGTCATCACATCCGTCTTCTTATGGAGCTGATCCAATGAGTCACTTATCTTGCATAATGCAATCACTAAGGCTTCTTCTGTCGACATTCTTACCGATCCAAGGTCAATCCCTGGTTCTCACAGTTTTTTATCTTGCAGCTGGAGATTCCCCCAGCTCAACTCTTGTAACAGTTTCAGAGGCTCCCTCTAGAGGGAAACAATTTCTATTTGTATCAATCCTTTTAAGCACGGTTCAAGCAATAAAATCAGTTTCAATTTTCAGTTACTTTTACTCCTTTTTAAACGCAGAAGGAAACAATGGAAACAATGTATTTCTCTTATTTAACTATCTGTCAACATACGTTTTGTTCACAGTCAATGAACTTTTCCAAAACGTCAAACTTGCTAGCAGCCCGTTTCCAGGTTCAGAGCAGTGGTAATTTAACTTTCTTCACTCTCTCTCCTGCAGGCTTGTGCGGTCCAAAATTTCCCCCCTCTTCTCCTGCCTCCAAGGGGGGTTTAATGATTTTAGCCGATGGAAGTTTAACCCTTTACAAAGGACTTTCCAAGACTTTAGCTTGCAGCCTCTTTGCTTCAGTCTATTTACAAAAGGTGAAGGCGGACTTCCTGTTTAGAACCTCCCCGTTTTGGTGCCAAATTAAGACATTTAAAAATCCAATTTTCCGTTCTACTCACGGGTAGTTGTTTTAAGATCAAATTGTCCACAGGAAAAAGTCAGCTCTCTCCGGCAACAGCAATGCGGCTTCACTCTGTGAAAACAGCAGTCGATTCAAAGCACCGCGCCACTCACCCCACGTCGCTCCGGATCCCCGAAACCGGGTTTCCCTGCGAGTAGGGGAGGCGCAAAAGGTGCCAGCCGAATCCCACGTTCACAGGCTTCTCCCGCCTGTGATTTTTGGTGGGTCCCCGCCTTCGCCGTGGCGGCCAGACCCTAGTTTCCACGAAGCAAATTCCTCCCAATCAGAGGAATTCTGCCATTGTCCGGAGGTGCCAACCCGGAAGTCCCTATGGACTATGAAATAATATGCAGATGAGAAGGTGGACAATAGGATCCATGGAGGGGAAGTCCAGAGATTTGGAGAAATCTCTAAATAGGGATATGTAATTTGGATTGTTATAATTCTATATTTGTAAAATCAAATAAAAATTATTATATATGTAAAAAGGGAGGCTTGGGCAGTGTGAGTTGGGGCGGCACCTTCCCATTTCATACTGGTTGACGAAACAGGATGGCACTGTCCTTGCCCGTCCCTCAAAAATGCCATCTAAGAAGAGGAAAGGAATTCCTGCAGCAGGGCACTTTCCCTCCCCTCCCCTTCTTGAATGTACACTCTGTAAAATGGAAGACCCTGCAGTATGAGGAGACCAGTCTTATAGCACACAGTCAACCCAAGTGGAGGTGACGATCTTCTTCTCATTGCCCCACCCAGTCCCATCCTTGAAACTACAGTCTGTAAAGAGGAAAGAAGGAGACACTCTAAGCAGAACAGGAGGAGAGAACTGCCTTCTATTGAGCTCATTCACAGGGCCGTCTTAAGCATATTTGACTCCTAGTAAGCTCCAAAGCTTGGAGGAGACTCTTGAGAGTCCCATGGACTGCAAGAAGATCAAACCTATCCATTCTGAAGGAAATCAGCCCTGAGTGCTCACTGGAATACTTTGGCCACCTCATGAGAAGAGAAGACTCCCTGGAAAAGACCCTGATGTTGGGAACGATGGAGGGCACAAGGAGAAGGGGACGACAGAGGACGAGATGGTTGGATAGTGTTTTTGAAGCTATCAGCATGAGTTTGACCAAACTGCGGGAGGCAGTGGAAGACAGGAGTGCCTGGCATGCCAGAGGGTCCATGGGGTCACGAAGAATCGGACACGACTAAATGACTAAACAACAACAAAAGCTGGCAAAAATGTATAAGACAAGTGCAAATATCTGCTGGAAATGTAAGCAAAAGGAAGGCACCTTCTATCATACGTGGTGGACCTATAAGGTTCTAAAAGCATTCTTGGAAATGATATACCAGTAATTAAAAAAAAACAGTGCTACTGGTCATGAGTAGAGGTTGGCTGGCCATCTGTCATGGATGCTTCTGTTGAGATTCCTGCATTGGGGGGGGCTGGACTAGATGCTCCTCGGGGTCCCTTCCAACTCTACAATTCCATGATTCTATGTCTAGAGTGCCTTTCCATCAAAAACTAGTCACAAGCTCTCCACAAACATTTGCAATTACAGGGCAGAGTGCGTGTGTCTGATTTCCAAGCAGAATCGCACCCAGACATTGCTCCTTTTGTAAACCGACACCTCAAAATGAAGCCCGAGCAAATGATATTATTTTGACCCCGTAGAGCATGACAGAGCCCATCTCCAAAGCCAAACATTTCCCATGATAAAATGTCCGAATAATACTGCTCCACAAACCTGTCCTTCCCACAGTTCTGTCAGGAGTCTTCTTATCTGCTCCTTGAGCTGGGGTAGCTCAGTTGGTAGAGCATGAGACTTCTTAATCTCAGGTTTGTGGGTTTGAGCCCCACATTGGGCCAAAAAAAAACCTGCATTGCAGGGATTGGACTGGATGACTCTTGGGGTCTCTTCCAACTCCACAGTCCTATGATTCTATGATAAACTATGCTAACATCCCTTGAAAAGCATGCCCCACGTGGCCTATCCATAGGGAGAGTCCTTGCCCGCCTCAGTCAACAGCACTGCAAGGAAGCGTTAGAGCATGAATCGTGGGCAAGTGGCCCTCTGCACAGGTAATCAATAGAGGGAGCCCCGGTCGCTCCACCGAAGGATTATTATTATTTTCTTATGCATGTGTGCACAGGAGATTTATCGCCGAGGCTGCCACGGCAAAATCAATTATTCATGTTATAAATTAGAAAATGATTTATGGCACCAGGAGGCTAAGGGAGTGGCAGGGAGCCCAGACCCTGTACAAGATACAGCTGAGTTCAGACAATCTTGTGCTCCTATGCGTTCCTTGGACGACCTTCTGCCAAAACGAAAAGGGTTCCTAATTTTGGAACACCCAGCTGTGCACAGTGCCTTCTGGTGGCTAAAATATGGAATTGCACCTTTTTTTGCTCTATGACACCTGATTCTGCAGTGTTGGACAGCTGCAGAAAATGTTGGCTTTGTGGCATTCTGTGCAGCCAGCACCTTGGATAAGCTGGGTTGCCTCACATATTCGTGTAAGGTTAATCACAGAACCATAGATTTGCAGAGCTGGAAAGGACCATGAGGGTCAAATAGTCCAACTTCCTGCATTGCAGGAATCTTTTGCTCAACAGTGAACCCACAACCCTGGGATTAAGAGCCTCCTGCTCTACAAACTGAGCTGTCCCAGAAGTTTTAACCATGCCAGGGATTTATGGACTGGACAGTTGGTGCTCTAGTGATGCACCCATAGGAACTGAAGGTTTGTTTTAAGTGAGATGGCCCACTGTGCTGGTACTCCTTCCCCTTATATGTCAGTGTCACATTTAAATCAGTCTTGAGCCATTATGTTTGTGGACAGGAACATCACCCGCACACACACACACACTTTTAAGATTTATACATTTCACTGATTTTACAATCATTTTGACATTTCAAAACTTGACTCCCTTCCCCCTCTTTCTGCAGTTCCTTAAATTTATTTTTAATATCTTCTGCGTATCCAAATTAACTTAATTTGCTCATTTATTTATCTTCTTTAAATATATACTCTTATGAAACTGCAGCTTATTACAATAATCCTGCCAGTGGTTTTTTTTTCCCTGTTTACAATTTATCTGTAAATAATCAATAAACCATTTCCATTCTTTTATAAAAAGTTTGTTATCTTGATTTCTTATTTTTCCAGTAAGATTTGCCATTTCTGCGTATTCCATAAGTTTCTGTGTCCATTCTTCCACTGCTGGGACTTCTTTTCATTTTTGGGCAAGTAACGTTCTTGCTGCTGTAGTCACATACATGAATAAGTTTAGATACCGTTTAGGTAGTTCTGTCCCTATAATTCCCAAGAGAAAAGCTTCTGGGTTTTTTTGTTTTTTTTCCAAATGTTATTTTAAACATCCTTTTCATTTCATTGTACAGTAGTACCTTAGGTTACATACGCTTCAGGTTACAGACTCCGCTAACCCAGAAATAGTGCTTCAGGTTAAGAACTTTGCTTCAGGATGAGAACAGAAATCGGGCTCCGGCGGCGCGGCAGCAGCAGGAGGCCCCATTAGCTAAAGTGGTGCTTCAGGTTAAGAACAGTTTCAGGTTAAGTACAGACCTCTGGAACGAATTAAGTACTTAACCTGAGGTACCACTGTATATCATTTCCCAGTTTGAAATTTGCATGTGCTAATTTGCATGTATAGGTGCACATTTAGAAATATTTACAGGAATCTAAATGGAGACACAATGCATCTCACCAGATAACCTGTGTGCACCTGCTGCCCAGATGTTAACTATGCATGAGTTTCAACTCCTCTGCTCTCCCTCCCTATGATTATTTATCTTTAAACTGGGCAGATTTTAAAATAGAGGACTCCTTCGAATAAAGGACTGATCTCTGTAAAGCAGGTCACATAGAGCCAGTGTGGTGTAGTGGTTAAAAGTAGTGGACTTGTAATCTGGTGAACCGGGTTCGCGTCTCCGCTTCTCCACATGCAGCTGCTGGGCTAGTCACACTTCTTTGAAGTCTCTCAGCCCCACTCACCTCACAGAGTGTTTGTTGTGGGGGAGGAAGGGAAAGGAGAATGTTAGCCGCTTTGAGACTCCTTCGGGTAGTGATAAAGTGGGATATCAAATCCAAACTACTACTACTACTACTACTACTATTCTTCTTCTTCTTCTTCTTCTTCTTCTTCTTCTTCTTCTTCTTCTTCTTCTTCTTCTTCTTCTTCTTCTTCTATTCTCTCCCTAGCTGTGTGAACAGTTCCATCCAGGAGGAGGCAGTGATGGCCACAACTAGGTAAAGGTAAAGGGACCCCTGACCATTAGGTCCAGTCGTGACCGACTCTGGGATTGTGGCACTCACCTTGCCTTATTGGCCAAGGGAGCTGGCGTACAGCTTCCAGGTCATGTGGCCAGCATGACTAAGCCGCTTCTGGTGAACCAGAGCAGCGCACGGAAACACTGTTTACCTTCCCTCCGGATTTATCCTTTTTATCTACTTGCACTTCAATGTGCTTTTGAACTGCTAGGTTGGCAGGAGCAGGGACTGAGCAACGGGAGCTCACCCCGTCACGGGGATTCAAACCACCGACCTTCTGATCGGCAAGTCCTAGGCTCTGTGGTTTAACCCGCAGCACCACCCATGTCCCTTCATGGCCACAACTAGGATGACTTTAAAAGAGGACTGGGCAAATTCATTTAGGATAAGGCTATCAGTGGCTACTAGCCAAGGTGGCTATGCTCTGCCTCCACAATTCGAGGCAGCAATGTTTCTGAATATTAGTTGCTGGAGAGTGTTCTTATGCTTGAATCCTGCTTCGCCACTGTGAGAATAGGATGCTGGACTAGGGTCTGTTCCGGACTCCCTTCTCTTCCTATATACTCCAAAACAGCACCTGCCTGAGGTGTGTTAGCACCTTACATGAAATATTAAAATGCGGCAATTGCAATGTCTTTCTGATATCCCAAGTTCCAGTTGGTCTTGCTGATTCTCAGACTGACACAAACAAATCCCAGTTATTATCTCTGGTCAGAAATCTGACCCAAGGAGCTCAGCGCATGCAGATGACTTCTCTAGCTGTCCTATTTGAATTTTGCTTCCTGGAGGACCCCAGCCGTGCCTCCTCCCCTGATCTCAGGTCTCTTCAGGATTTATAAAAAGCCCCAAAGCATATTGTGCTTTACATTTCCACTGAGATCTGTTTGGTATAAGAGAATATGGTCTATCACTCTGATGTCAAAGTTGACTTACTTAATAAGGAATCGTTCAGGGGAACAAACTAAGCAATTTATTCAGAAATGCTTCATGTTTGTAATGTACTGGAACATCACATTTCACGATATTGTCTATCCATATGCATTTGTCATCTGTGTTTTTGGAATTTATGTACAATTTTATTCTGCACCTTATTAAAAATGGCTTTTAAAAATGTTTCAGATAATAGATTTTTGTCTCCATGGAGAGGCCGTGTGTGCGTGCGTGTGTGTCTGCATGCACACACACACATCAAGTTGATGAATTTGGGTCAGTTCCCCACACATTTACCACAAAACATTTTGTGCCCAATTAGAATGAATCAGATGAGTTTACTGAAGATGGAACAGTGATAAACAGAGGATGAGGAACAAGATTCACAGCCAAATGAGGATACTGCTCCTAGATCACCCTTTGGCAGAAGGTCCCTTTGGAAGGGCTAAAACAGATCTTTCGTGGACAGGCCAGATCAGTGACTGAAGATGGAAAGACTATCTGCTGTAGGCATGAGTCTAGGCATGTGCCCTTGACTCCACCCTCGCAGTGCTGCTCTTTGTTCCGTTCTCAGACCCTTCTCTTATTCAACCCTCCCTAAACCAGTTCCTGATGGTATGTCCCCCCCCCCAGTGCGGCAGTGGAAAAATATGCCTCATCTCTATGTCAGTTGCTGGCATACATTGCCTTTCATGTGCACTTTCTTGCTGGTGGGGGGATTTATCTGAGAAGGAAGACAGGCTTGTTCCACATCCAGCTGCTGAAGAACTGGGGTTGAACTGATGACCACTTTTGGGAAAGACAGAAAAACATGTTGGGGAGCCTTAGATATCCGGTCACGAAGGCTCTTTCCCTGAGCTGGATTGCTCCCCTTTACATAATGTGACTAACATGGGTGTTTGCTGGATCCTGAGCAGGGATCC
The DNA here is from genome assembly GCF_027172205.1 of Podarcis raffonei. Lineage (NCBI taxonomy): Eukaryota > Metazoa > Chordata > Lepidosauria > Squamata > Lacertidae > Podarcis > Podarcis raffonei. Next base: position 60,073,983 of record NC_070606.1, on the reverse strand, counting down.
TGGGCAGCTCTCCATTCTAGCAAGCCCCACTCTGACTCTGTCACAAGGGTTTTTTAGGCCACACTTGCACCATACAGTTAAGGATCTGTGATACCGCTTTAATCAGTCGTGGCTTCCTGCAAAGAATTCTGGGAGCTGTCGTTTGTCCAGGGGGCTGAGAGTTATAGTATAAAGTTATACGTTTAAAGCATGGCGCTAGCACTTTAAACAGTTTTAAAGTGCCAGCGCCATGCTGTGGCCACATTCACAGCATACGTTTAAAGCATGGCGCTGGACTGCATCCGGCCCCCAGGCCTTAGTTTGCCTACCCATGTTCTAGGATATCCTAGCAGTAAGCTCAGCTCTGCTCTGAAATACTGCTGCAGCTCCTGGATAGTGACCACTGGTATGCAGGAGGAGGAAGGCTCATCCACCATTCTCTGAAACCAGTGGAGAATGGACCTAGCTGAACAAGCCCAGCTAGAACACTTGGGGTGGAAGGGATTTGGGAGTCTCCTTATTACTACCGGGAAAATTGGAAGTGTCACAGAGAAGACAGGGTGCCTCAAGCCTCCAGAGAAGCCCAAGCAATTTTGCCTGCACTTTGGGACCTCCTGTCAGTCCAGCCGTGGACCTTGCCCTGGTTTTAGCAACTGTTTCCATAGCAGCAGCAGCAGCAGCAGCAGATCAGGTTGTAACCGAGTTTCTGAGTCAAATCCTCCATTCCAGCGCCTCAATATGCCGAGCCCTGAGCAGCTGGGGATGGAGGCAATAGCAGCCCCAGCGAAATCTTCACTGTACCTTCCTATGCTGGCCCTTATGCAGCCTTCCCTGACTCATCCTGCTCATTCACCAGCACTCCTTCGCCTCTGCAGAATCCCAGCGAAAGTTCTGCATTAATCAGCATCCGGCCCCAAAGAGGAGACAGGAGTGAGCACGAGAATTCCAAAAGCAAAATGACCACTTCGGTGCAGGATGACACTACAAATCCTATCACTCTCCCTGCCTTCCTCCCTGCCCCCCACACCCCAGGCTGAATTGCAAAATTGCTTCCCAGTACTGGGACTGGCATAGTGGAAATGCCCTGTGTGACAGAAGGCTCTGGGGAGGAAAGGGTTTTAGTTTCAACCCCCCCTCCACCGTCCTCTTACGTTCATCAGACTGGTGACAGCCATACTTAGCTGTGGACCCTTCTGAGAAATGCATTGGGGAAGCCCTCCCACTTAAGTTTGATTATATACCAGCATCCAATTACATACCTTCTGATTGTAGATGAAACATTATCATGACAGGAGGAGATTTAATTAAATATGAAGTAATTTGTCAGAGAGAAAAATAAAAGCAAACTGAATGATTGTATAACCCACTGTGTACCACAAAAAAACCAACCTTCCTTATGTGGTATATATCATATACGGCTATGTGATGGATAATCAGTTTATATGCTATATGATGATGTATATGATATGCAATGATTGGAGAGGATTTCTGGGTTTCATGGGTCTTCTAGTGCTTGTGGGCCCTCATGCCCCACACCTCTGTGTTGCCCTATATGGCAGCAACTGCATCAGACCCAGAAGAGAGCTCTGCTTAGGTTTCCGGGGCTCTTTCATCCCATCAGCAGCATCTCCTGTTATAAGCAGAGCTTTGAATTGGGGGGGGGTGGCAGACAATGTCACCTATTCTACCCATTGGCTTGCCAGGGCTCCTGAGCTTTTCCGAGTTGCACAGAAGATCCCACCCAACGTGTCTTCTTCCCTGCGAGGGATCTGTAACAATAGGGACAGGTGTGGGTTTTTCTCTTTCATGAACCCCAATCCTAAATACGTTAGGAGCAGCTCCCATGGATTTCAAAGGACTTATGTCCATAAAGCATGCTTAGGATTGCAGCCTCAAAGGTTTCAGAAACCTGCCAGCATCTTGCCTCTCTCAACGTTGCTTCCCCACGGAGACTTCACCAAATGCAAGATTCTTTAAGCCCTATGCATGCTGACATCTAGGGTGTTTTGCACCCTAAGGTGGCCACATGCTGGCTCCCTTGGATGTCTCATCTCTGTGACGGCCTCCATACTGAATGAAGCTGAATGTTGGAAGATGCAGGACGCATAAAAGGAAGGATTTCTTTATGCAGCACATAGTTAAACAATGGAATTTGGTGAGGTTGGCCACCAAGCCAGATGGCTTTAAAGGAGGGTTAGAGGAGAGGGCTATCAATGACTATGAGCCATGATGGTTGTGCAATAACTCCACAGCTGGAGGCAGCAATGATACTGAATCCCAGTTGCTTGGAAACCCCAGGAGGGGAGAGGGCTCTCGCGCTCGACTTTTGATTTGCCACTGTGAGAACAGGATGCTGGACTAGATGGGCCATTGGCCTGACCCAGCAGGCTCTTCTCGTGTCCTGAATATTTCCAAGTTGTGCAGAAGACCTTCTGCTCAGCAGCACATGGTGCTCGAATCAGCTTTGACGTGGCTGCCGGCTGCCTGTCTCTCCCCTTGTCTGTTGATCTGTAACTGCTGTTGGAAAGACCACAGGGACCCTGTGAGTGAAAGGGTGAGCAGCAGAGAGAAAGGAGCTGTCAAGAGTCTCACAACGCTGTTTGAGAAGGCCTTTCATGGCCAGCCGTCGCCCCACAATGCAACTGTTTCTGGAGAAAGTTCAGCCCCAAGAAGATTGCCAGATCGAAAGAGTCCGAAAGAAGAAACTCTTTAGGGTTGTGGGGTTGGCTATGCAGCATGGCAAACTAAAGGGTGCCCTGTGTGGCGAGTGTGGGATGTCAGATCTGTAACAGAAACTCCTCTCTTTGGGTGTAGCTTCCTCTAGAGCTCAGTGGGAGCTAGTTGGACCCATATAGCCTTGCCAGGGTAGCACGTTCTAGCTGCTGTGTTGACTTGCTATTCTATCGTTCATAAATAAACACAACTCTTGAAGTGTGCTGCTTTCTGGGATGAGGGCAGACCCATTGCAAAGGTTTTCTCAACACAGAGTACTCTTCCCGGACTCACAGGATACAACTCCCAGGAACAGACATTGACATGTATGGAGCAGTTGTGTCCAACACAAGAGGTGCTCCTGCTCAAATTCAGGTAATATCTTAAAATAGGGGACACCTCACAGATCCACATATTACTCCATTAGTAGTGCTGTGTAAATGACCGTATGGGAGCAGGCTGCTTGCCTCCTCTGTCCATTGCATGCCTCATATCAAGAACCTGTCTTTGTCCCCTCTACAGGGCAGAGAGGTAGCGTAAGAATCAGAGCAGCAGAGCAGCAACAGCATCACTTGAAACTGCAACCTAAGGTTTTTATCCCAGGATCAAGCACTCAATAAAGAGGGCTGTTCATCATCTGCTGTGTTGGATCTGATGAAGTAGGCTCTAGCCTGTACAAAGTCATGCCACCACAATAAATCTGATACTCTTTAAGGTGCCACAGGACTTGCAATTGTTTCTGTCACCTGCGGTTTGCTTCTGAAACTACCGTATTTTTCGCTCCATAAGATGCGCCTGGGCAGGCCATCGGCAACCTAGGGGCGCCGGGTGGATCTTTGCACCCCGGCGCCACATATGCTTAAGACAGCCCTGTGAATGAGCTCAATAGAAGGCAGTTCTCTCCTCCTGTTCTGCTTAGAGTGTCTCCTTCTTTCCTCTTTACAGACTGTAGTTTCAAGGATGGGACTGGGTGGGGCAATGAGAAGAAGATCGTCACCTCCACTTGGGTTGACTGTGTGCTATAAGACTGGTCTCCTCATACTGCAGGGTCTTCCATTTTACAGAGTGTACATTCAAGAAGGGGAGGGGAGGGAAAGTGCCCTGCTGCAGGAATTCCTTTCCTCTTCTTAGATGGCATTTTTGAGGGACGGGCAAGGACAGTGCCATCCTGTTTCGTCAACCAGTATGAAATGGGAAGGTGCCGCCCCAACTCACACTGCCCAAGCCTCCCTTTTTACATATATAATAATTTTTATTTGATTTTACAAATATAGAATTATAACAATCCAAATTACATATCCCTATTTAGAGATTTCTCCAAATCTCTGGACTTCCCACCTTCCCCTCCATGGGTCCTATTGTCCCCCTTCTCAACTGCATATTATTTCATAGTCCATGTTTTATATCTTTCCATATTATCCATAATATTCGCTACATTACAAATGTTATAAAAATCATGCTAAGGTTTTCATCTGCTTACAGTGGTCTCCTAGATAAATTATAAATTTTTCCCATTCTTCATTGAAGTTTTGGTCTTCTTGGTTCCTGAGTCTTCCGGTCAGTTTTGTCATTTCGTCATAGTCCAACAGCTTGGTTTGCCATTCCTCTCTGGTAGGGACTTTGTCTTCTTTCCATCTCTGGGCTAGTAGCATCCGCATTGCTGTTGTCTCATACATGAAAAGTCTTTTCTGTTCCTTTGGAATGTCAGTACCTACAATTCCTAATAAAAGGCTTCTGGGTTTGTTTGTTTTTACAAAAGTTATTTTAAACATTTTTTTCAATTCATTATACCGGTAGGTGGAATTTCCTTCAGCGTTTTGATCCCTGACAACCATAGCTTTCATTTATTTTTAAGGTACTAGCCCTCATGGTTATGGAGATCACGCATTCAAAGAAACATAAAATATCTGGGAAATCTCTCTGTGCCTTCCCCAACGCTGTCCCTAAGCATGTGGCCTATAGGGTTCATGAGAGCACCCATTAGTCTTCAGGCTTGGGGAGGCTTTCTTTTGGCGCTCCTATATTGCAATTTTGTTATCTTATATAGATTTCTTTGCTAATTGACTTATGGCATTGTACTGAACTCTGTTGTATACCGGTATATTTTTAATACACTGTTTACCACTTGGGGGGCCTTTGGGCCAAAAGATAGTATATAGGGATTAGAAACCTGAACAATACGGGTCCCCAATGCACCAGCAGGATGCACCAGTGCTTACAGCAGGTCTGGACCCTCAATGGCAGGGAGCTGGATCTGCAAGAATCTATTTTAATTTCCTACAATGCCATAGAAGGACATAATAATGGGTGTTCTGGAGCATTGTGGGAAACTAAAACGGCAGCTTCAGGTCAACTTGGGAACGCTGCTGCTTGCCACACTACTACCAAGTCTGAGAGGATCTGGCCATGGGTGTTTTATATATATATATATATATATATATATATATATATATATATATATGTATAAAAAAAAATCATTCTTGGTTACAAGACCTAATCACATACATTTGTTCCCCTGCTAGTGCGAACTGTGAGCTCGGGGCTTAGCCCTCTTTCCTCTCCAACACAGAGCTGTATTTGGGGGCTCCAGGGGGGTTGGTGCCAACCAGTGGAGCTTGAGCAGAAATCTGTGAGCAAGGCTCCCCGGCAGCGTCTCCAAGTAACGTCACGGCCAGCACATCCCCAGGGCTTCCTGGCGGATACAAACGTGATGCTGCCAAGCAAATTCAAATTGTGCATCTGACCTTGCTGCTGAAAGGGTTAACTCCAGAGCTCCCAGCACATGGGCAGACGGGAGCAGCAGCTGCAGGGAACAACACCAACAGGATGCATTTTAGCATCTCTGGGTTCAGGCTTCATGTCTCCAAACAGCCCCTTAGCAAAGACTGGGCAGAGGACAGCCAGCAACAGGCTCTTGGAGAGAATCTTTTTCCCAGCACACCAAGAGTGACAGCTGTCGTGAAGCTGTGCTGGGGACTGTACAGCACACCATGACCATGTACACATTAACCTGCTTGTAGCACAGAAATGTAGTTTGTCTCAATCCATAATTGCTCATACTTGCACCCAACATGCTGTTTTCAGGCTAGATGTATTCCACATCCTGCTGTCCACAAGGGTGGGTGTGGTTAGCTGATACACCTTCGAAAACCTTCTCCTGATTTAGGTTACCTAAGTCTCTCCCCCCCCCCCACAGGTGAATAAGAAGGAAGTACAGTGGTACCTCGGGTTACAGACGCTTCAGGTTACAGACTCCGCTAACCCAGAAATAGTACCTTGGGTTAAGAACTTTGCTTCAGGATGAGAACAGAAATTGCATGATGGCAGCACGGCGGCAGCAGGAGGCCCCATTAGCTAAAGTGGTACCTCAGGTTAAGAACAGTTTCAGGTTAAGAAAGGACCTCCAGAACGAATTAAGTTCTTAACCTGAGGCACCACTGTAATAATTACAATCTTGGCATATACCCACCCACAACATCATTGGACAGGAGTAGATCCACTCTTCTTCTGCCACACTGCTGGGTAATGGAGAATCAATTGGCAATTAAACCAGTTTCTCAAGAAGCACTTTGGAAGGGGCAAAAACTATGATCTAGATTGTGTGTGGACTATGTAGGAAAAAACCAAGTACTTGGTCTCCATTGATTCTAGAATAGAACGGAAGCCGATGTTGTAGGCAGACTGCTGAGAGATATGGTAGCGATTACAATCTTCCATCGATACCTGCTTCTCAGCTGGGGCCCACCTGAAATTTGTCGCTTGGAAGGCAGACTTCCAGGCAGTCACCCTGACTATAAGATGATCGCTAATCAACCAGCCAACTGGTTCTGAGCCCAGAGCTATTCTTGCCTTGCAGATGGTAAACTGAGATCTTCAGATTCCACCTTCTGGGAGAGCGTGGCTTGAATTGTTACAATGAATACACGGTGTGCCTGGAGTTTGGCTTAACCAAAGAGAAATAGCTCCTTTCAGCCCATGCAGTGGTCGAGAGAGGCTCCTTATCAGTGAGCACCGGCTCCTAGTGGGCGGGGCCGTGGTGTCATCTATTTGGAACCCAAATGGTCCTGATAGACAATGACTGGAACTGATTAGTCAGCAAGATCCATTGGGTGCTAATCAATCTTTCACGAGGGTCAATAGGCGGGGAGCTGGGCTGGTCCATTCCCTCTCGCTCTGCGTGCTGCTCACAAGTCACCTGGCTGTGCCACACTCCAGGGGTTTCTGGAAGCTACAAATTGTGCAGCTTGTGCCCTGCATTCCCGCTTTGGTTGCTGCAGGCAATGCTGGCAATCTCCAAGGAGCAGGAGGCCCTAGCTGTCAGGGGGGAACTGCGTTTTGGAACCGGCTGAAAATGCAGCCGCAGCTTGCTCTCTCAGTAAAGGTTTTTCCCCCTGCATTGATGCAAATAACGCTCTCCCCACAATCCAGGGTAGCCTCCTCTGGTTTGCAGATGCTTCTAAATAAGAACCCTATGCAGCTGACCAAAGTTATTGCCACCCCAGCTCCCATCAGCACACACTTGTTTCCCCACAGAGCACAGGGGCTCAGTTAGGTCATTTTAGACACTGGACTTCATGGTGCTCTTTAGATAGGAAGTGGCATTCCCTCAAGGCATTCCCTTAGTAAGCCTGCCTTGCTCCTTCTGCTGAGTGGGCCCCTGGACTTTGGCCCCAATGTCCTGCCCTGATGGCACCACTGAGGAAGTGGCAAGACTCTTTGCTGAGTCTAGGCTGTAGGAAACACTAGCTGTGAAATAGCAGGCAGCATGCACATGGCCTGGTCCATTCTTTTGGTACCCAGATCTCGATGGGGAAGGCATCCAGTTGTGACTCCAGAGCTCCCAGGAGTCTGATATTTGGAGCAGCACCAGAGTTACTTCCAATGCTCCGTATCTGCTCTGATTCTTGAGCAGCGAAGCAGCCTGGCCTCAGCTGGCCCTGATTTCTAATGCCCTGGCATGCAGCTGCTGTCTCTGGTACCACCTCACCTTGTGGTCTTGTCTGTAAGGAGATTTCATAATGAACAGTCTCCACGATGGATCAGTAGCCCGCACCAGCTCACAATTAATCCTGTTACGGAGCGATCTCAGTTTTAGAGCCCACAATGACACCCGGCTTCTGTTATGTCTTCACTGAATATAGGATATGGGGCAGCCAGACCAGGACACAGTATAGGCAGGTCAGAAATTAAGAGTCACTGGGCTATTCTGGAACACAAGATGGTAAGACATTGCCTGGAACACAAGATGGTAAGACATCTCCTGCTGCTGGCATCTCCACCTCCCTGCCCACTCCCTTTTCTCCCTCTGACCACTTATAATGGTCCCACCACCAGTCCCCTGGCTCTGAGACTTCTTCCCCTGGGGGTTCCCTTGAGGGAGGGGTTCCCTGGCTGCTGCCTCCAACCACTCCTCTGCATCTAGCCAGTCCATGACATTGCCCCTCTGGAAAACTTGAGGGAAAGACTTTGGGACATCAGCAGCCCTTTCGCCGCTCTTGTTTCATTAACTTATGAAGAGGAAGGGAAGTGGCTGCAATTGGAAAACCCCTGAGAAAGGAATCCAACTCAACCCCCAGAACACAAAAGATGCACAGTGGAGGCAGGAAAAATAATGTTCACACAGGATAGCAATATAACTTGACCTAGCCCTGCATAGAGTTTTGATACAGATGTCCAGCTGTTACACAGAATGTGTGTGCAACCAGTTTACAGATGTTTGTTTACTTAAGTGATAATCGCTGTTAAAAAAATCCATTTTGTTTTATGTCTTCAGTCCATGTAATTAGGCATTCAGATATGAGATAGAAATAGGCATGCAAGAAATGTTTCAAAATGCTATTGGTCAGCAGCTTCGCTAGGCAAACTGCCTTGCTCTGCCTTGCTGCCTCTATGGTTTGGAAGACAGCCATACACAAAAATGCAATGTGCATTCAGCACTTCTCACAACTGTATGTACGAATACAAGTGAAAAGCTGAGCACCTCCCCAGTATATTCAAGTTCTCCCGCGCCTCCGCAATTTCGGTATAAACAAGCACATGCACATTCATTCTTAGAACCACTTGCATGTGTACACACAACGTGAACATGAGCCCAAGGGTCTTGCACAAGATTTGAGCCTCCAGGGGTCTGGGGACATTTCAAAGCATAGTGATTGGGCAGTTCTTCCTCCCTCTGCCATCTTGTTGCCAATGCCTCTTCTTTCTTATCGTTATATCCTGGACTCAATAGTGACACCAGCTCAGAATGCACCACGTGAGAAACAATGGCTTTGGACGTCCCTCCTCTCCACAGAAAAAGCCTGCAGCAGAAACCACACTAGACTTCTAGTGCCCTCTCCTCTTGGAACACTTGCTGCTTTCACAGACCTGGGATCGTGGATGGGGCATGTTCCCTCCAGGAATGGCAGAAAAGCAAACAGGGACTAGGATGGTGGCTCTTCTTTATTTCAACCACACCATGTGCTCCATCTGCAGGGAAACTTTGGCCCTCCGGATATTGCTGAACTACAATGCCTTTTTTGGTGGGAGTTGTAGTCGAGCAACATCTGGAGGGCCAGAGATTCTCCATACTCTGAATCCTTTAAGAAAGACCCATCAGGGTAAGAGCCATCAAGGCTGCTAACTGTAAGAGACACTATAACAAAGTGGCTTTGGTTTTATGAGAGAGGACACCTGTCTTGAAAGAAGTCCCCCAGGATCTAGATTAGACTTTCAGAACCTGGTGCCTTCCAGATGTTCTGGACTACAACTCCCATCATACCCAGCCAGCTTCTCCTGACGCACCTCTGCAATGGCAGGAAAAGCAGCGGCGGGCAAAATTCACCTTTCAATATCACTACTAAGAAGTCAGGAGCCTGATTACTCTTCCACTCCTGCCCAAGCTTCCCTCCCTTGCATTTTGTCCTTCTGCTCTCCCTGCCCCTCTTTGCATGACATCCCTCCTCACCGTTCCCTTGGTGGACCAGGCCCCGGGGACCTATTTGGACTCTTCCTGTCGCCAGGACATTGCTCAAAATGTGAATTATTCATTCTCACTAAAAGCCCTTTTTGCTGTCTTGCTGTTCTCAAGCACTCACTCTTGCTATGTAACCGGAGCTAGTGCCATGCAGTCCCCTTCACTGCGGTCACCTCCCCACCTGCTGCCAGCACACATGGGTTAGGGGCTGAGAGTATCAGGCCAGGAACCAATGCGTGTTCCTGCCCAGTAGAGCTTCATGGTGCTTCTTTAGCTCAGCCTTCCCCAACCTGGTGCCCTTCAGATGATTTGGACTACAGCTCCCATCAGCCCCAGCCAGCATGATCAATCGTCAGGAATAATGAAATCTGAAGTCCAGAAAACCTGGAGGGCACCAGGATGGGAAAGGCTGGTTAAAACATTGTGGCCTTGGGATTTTCCATCATTCATTCTGAGTCTGCAGACAGAGCGATAGAATTACAAGGTAATCCACAGATGGGAAATGGCTAATTGTTTTTCCGTTCAAGTTATCAGAGATCCCTCTTTGCTTGGCTCCGCTCCTCAGCTTGCTAGCCCTCCTCCAGCCATCTTTAGAGTACCAAGACTAGCAGGATGCTCCAGGTGAATATTTGTGATGAAGGTACAGAAGGGGTCTTTCTTAGATCAGTTTGTTTTAAAATGGCCTGCATATCAGATGGCTGAGGTCGTAAGTTAGAAAGGCAGGCAGGCACCCTTGCCTTAAACAAAACAATGCTTGTCTTGGAAGCTGCAGCCGCGGAAAAGAAAGATCAGAACAATCTGAGCTTTGAAGAACCATTGCAAACTTAATATTTAATCTTCTGAACCATGTGTTTTGCCATACCTTTATTCAGTGCTTTTTTTTTCTTAAAAAAAAAAAGTTTAGGAGTGCTCTCATTTTGACTCAAGAAAATCACCATTTTACAGTTCAAATCGGGGGAAATAAATACAGTAAATGGACAAGAGTATAAAGATTCACAAAATGTTTAGGGGTATGTGTCCCCCCAGAAAAAAAGAACTGCCTTTATTTCTGACTTCGTAGTGAATCTGAAGGTGGGAGACACAGCTTTGAGAAGAATTCGGAGCTGCTGTTTCACAATGTTTTTTTTTACATTCGATTCATTAATTAGATCGTACAAAGCTCTGCACATAGCTCTACAACTATGCCAGTGATGATGCCTGTAACATTTAGACTTTTTTTGGCGTAGTTGGACTGACAGTGGAACACAAAACTCTCTCTCACACACACACACCCCTCCAGCCCCCTCTGCACTGCCATTCTTTGCCATATCTCACTGCCAGCTCTTCTCTAATATCCTGTCCATTGTTCCCAGCTCCCTGGGCTGCTGCCCCCTCTCCACAGCCTCTATTCCTTGCAGAGTCACTTGCTGCCGCTCACTGCCCCACCCACCTTTGCCACTCTCTCCCCATTGCCAGCCCCCGTTCCTGTTGCTGTTCTCCTTGCTGTTTCGACACCTCCCGATTTAGTATAAACTGCCAATATCATTAGCGCTCTTTATTCTTTTTGCATTGTTAATGGGGAGAAGACAACAACTGGAGCAGGAGGCACCAGGGCATCATTTTTCATATCCCGGATTCCCGCTGCCTTTTCGCCCTTCATTGTCTCTATTCAGCCAGACCCAGACCGGCGATAGGCAATACAGAGCAATTCAGTGAGCACAGCCAAGGGCCAAGCAAGGGCTCCACGAAACAGAATGCCTTCTCTATTATTCAGAGATCTCGCCAATAACAACGATGGCTTAAAGTGGGAGCACCAGAGATGTCCTTTCTGTTGTACCTTCATGGTTATTTGTGCTCATGGTGGCATTTGGGGCAGTTACACGGGATCCTGCTTTTAAAACTGCTACACGCCGCCCTAATATCTGAGAGGTGAGAGAACTCAGGGTTCCAGCACTTGTAGGCATTCGTCTTTCTGGAATGACAGCAGATGTCATGGATGCTTTCGCTGACATTCCCGCATTGCAGGGAGTTAGACTAGGCAACCCTCGAGTCCCTTCCAACTCTATGATGCTAAAAGAAGAAAAGGCTAAGGAGTAAACCCTACATAAATCGGGAGTCTCTACGATGGCGCCTTGTATGCCTCCTTCCAGCAGCTCCTGTAGCCAAGCTGGTGCCAAGTGTATTGCTCTACTTTCCTTTGGACCACATCAGTGAGGCCAAGAGAAGGGTATTGTCATTTGGGCAGCTTGTGCTCTGTGGGGTTACTTCAGCACTGCTAATGCAGTGGTTTGACTTCACCCCCAGAGGCACACTCCATTGTCTGTCGAGACAGACAAATGGCAACGGTAGCCTTCTAAAAGCAGTGGCTCAGGGGGTCATCACCAAAGGTAAAGACTCCCACTCCCAACCCAACTGTTAGGAGCCCATTCCAAGATCTGTCATTCCTGCTACCCTTCATGGTCCTCTGGATGGTGACAGTATCTCCCTAATTAAAACAGGAGGTCCTCCCTAAATGCGTAGTGTGAGCAGATGGCATTGGAAGATGACCCCCCCACAGGCCAGCCACTGGTTGGCTGAGAATATTATTTATTAAAACTGTATACCACTCTTCATCTGAAGACCTTCATCTGTGGAGAATGCACACATGGGTTTCTTTGGGCTTCTTTGTTTTCCTTGTCTTATCTCTTATGGGAATGAAACACCAGAATAAGTTAAGGTACCTCTGGATGGATGCGTCAAAACGAGTTGGAAATTAGGCAGTAAAGTCCTGAGGATACGACTTCAGACTGTGCATGGAAAACACCCCTTTGAATGACTGCCCTGTGTAAACCAGCAAGCAGCAGCAGAAACTCCCTGCAAGTAGAAAACTAGGACAGTAGGGAAATGGCTGAGCTAGAAACTGCCTCCCTGATGTGCTAGTTTTCCACTTGCAGGGATTTTTAAATTTTGTTTAAGGTAGAGTGTACATGGAATTTATATTGCCTGTCTTCAGTCTGAAGTGGTGCAGCCAATTCTATTCTACCACCTCATTCTACTGCATGCATCAATCTAGTCCTGTCACTGTTTGAGATTGTACAAGTGCATGCTCATTCACATGCATATATGTGGTGGCAGCGACGCGGACTTATAAAAAATATTGGGGGGGCCCGGGAAAGCTCATGAATAATAAATAAGCTCATGAATATGCAAATAAAGTGGCGCCGCCTCCTCGTGAGCGAATAGGGGAGAGCGTGCTGCGCCTATTAATCAGCTCCAAAGGAAATTGGGTGGAGCTTTTGCTCGGGAGGGAGGGCAGGAGGCATGCAGCCCGCCCCCCCTGTGCATTTTGGGCTGGGGGAGGGGCGGCGATGGCGCTCTGCTGGAGGGGCGCCGGAGATTATTGGGGGGGCGGAGCCCCCCCAAACGAATTTTTGAGGGGGCTCGGGCCCCCTCAAGCCCCATGGAGTCGGCGCCTATGTGTGGTGGCTGTGGTGTAATTATATGTGCAAGCATCCGACAAAGTGTATGGATATGTCTGCTTCTATACCAGTTCATGTGTCTCGATACACATATTTGTTATTGTGACAATATCTCCTAATTGGTGGCTCTACGTGGTTTTCAGGTATCCTATCAGGCAGGAAAAATGAGGGCCGCTTCACACAAGATTTATTTATTTGTTTGTTTCGAAAACTAATTAGTCACATAGTCTGCTTTCAAAGCACGTGAGGTGACACACAAACCAGGGTTTAAAAAGAGAGAGGCATTTCCTACTCAGAAATCACTGCTGTGTAAGAAATTGTGCGAATCCTACCTGTGGTTTGATAAACATGTCTGTTTCACTACTGTAAGTGTGCCTCATTCCCTCCTATGCACGCACACGTGTGTGTGATGTATTAACTTTTCACTTTTCCCTTTAGCAACTTTCAAATTATATGAAGCAACCCTAACTCTCCCAAGAGGATGAGAAGTCATCACCATGCTTGTACTCTAATATGCTTAGCTACAAGGAAGAAGCTCATAAATTTGTCCCCTAAAAGCAGCTGTTTGACATACTGGGAAAATATTCCCTTCTCTAGTACCTCAACTAAAATGGAGTGAGCCATTATGTTTGCAACTCCGGTTATAGGTGTAGAAAACATGAGAAGTAAGTGTCTATGTTTGACCACCTATTGAATATAAATTATACCTGCGCCTCGGCTCGAATATCGTTTTCATTTTTTGCTTTAGTCTTTGCCAATCTTAGCTCCGCTGTTACTTTCTGAGGGAGTGGGTGTTCTAGGTATATACTGCACACAGCACAAAATCCACTCACACCAATGCAATCTTCTATTGCCTTTGAAGAGATAAAAGTTCCAGGCTCACACTGCGCACTTGTCTATGAAACTCACATACCGATTCCAGTCACATTGATAATAAAGAGTTCTGTGGCATGTTAAAGACTCACAGATTTATTGTAGTATGAGCTTTCAGGGACTAGTGCCCACTTCATCAGATGCATGAGGTGTAGTAGTCAATAGGCAGGTGTAGAGACATAGACATTGATATACATTTAGAGAGAAGAATGTAAGCAGTGGAGTCAAATGGCAATGACAGGACAATTTCCCACTGTTCTCATGCATATGATGAACTGAACTCTAGTCCATGAATGATCATGCCCAGACACATTTGGAATTATAGGGGGAAGAGCCATAGCATAGTGGCAGAAGACCTGCATTGCAAGCAAAAAGTCACAGGTTCAATCCCCTGCATCTCCAGGAGGAACTGGGAGAGGGTCCTGCCAGAAATCCTGGATAGCTACTGCCAGTCAGTACTGAGCTAGTTGGGTCAATGGTTTGACTTGGTATAAGGCAGCTTCCTATATTCCTGTGCCTGAGCACATTGGAAATTTTGAGGAAGTGCATGGGTGGCAGTCACAAAACGGCTACTGTGTGAATGCAGCATAATGGTTACCATAACTAAAAGAGCAGAAAAAGAGAAAGGACCACAAAATGGGCATGTAGGCGTGTTCCCCATTAGCCACCCCATCAATGGGGGGGAGACACCAGCATCAGCTACCACTAGGCTTGCTTACAGAGAAAAGCTCTTTGCATCTCCCCATTGTGTAGCACAGACCGAAGGGAGAGTGTTGAATCTGGGCATCCAGTGAAATGTTGACATGTTTGATGTAGGAGAGGCTGAGTGCTAGTAGGAACTGAAAGTGTCTGAAGAAAGTTTTCTGGTTTTATGGTTACTTTTAACGAATTATATAGTTCCTGTATCCTTCTAACCTTAATGTACACTGCTTAGAGACTACCACAGTGTTAAGCAGTATATGATTTGTTGAAATAAATTAATAAGTAAAAGAGCAAAGAACCCCTCATGCGTTGTGAATTTTAAAAGAGGATATTTGCGAAGACATTTCAAGGGCATCATAGGAGGTACTGGCAGGCACACATGCTCACGGGCGCCCTGTTGGCAACCCTTGTTAGTCTTTAGTGTGCCACAAGACTCTTTCCTCTTTCACCTTCATCAGACTAACACAGCTACCCTCCTGATACATAGGCTTCGACCATAATAGAGATCGGGGTGGATTATTTTGAAAGTTGAGTAATTGTTCCTGTGGTTAAAGCGAGGGGATTTGGAAGAGTTTTGACGCGCAAGGGTTAAGATCTGGCCTATTGGAAGACCTGTTACACATGTGTGTGACTGCTTGGGTTGTTCTGTTGTTTTTCTGTTAAAATATGCCACCACCAGCACCACCCCAATTAGGGTAAAATGATTGCTAGGTGCAGGTCATTGTAAGCTTGCTCAATACAGTATGCAAGAAAAGAAGCAAATGCATGCAAATTAGCACTGGCAAATACTGACTCTGCTGTGGCTGGACCAACTTGAAAATGAAATTGCACTATAGAAGAGGGCACTGGGTACATCTCACACAGATGTTTCCAATATTGGATTGCTTTGGAGATGCATGAAATATTACAATCTCCAGTGTATGATGTATTCAACCACTCACATATTGCCTGCCTGATCAATGTACTTGTGATGCAAAGAATCCCCACTCATGCCATACTTGAAACGTCAAAGCGTACATGCTTTTATCTACATGGAGATATATGTGGGGAATTAGAATACATAAAGCAGCCCTTACAGTTTCTGATGGTGTGTGTGACTTGAGCTGAAGAAGCACCCATTAACTTTGCTTTGCTGTTAGGGAAGTGGGGTTTTATAATTAACCCCCTTGCTTAAGCTCAATACCTACTTTAAAGGGATCTGCAGCTGTATGGTTAATGATGTGGCTGAGTAGCAAAGCTATGGATCTCACCTGTAAGGGGGTCTAAGGGGTCTTCTGTTTTATATCTTGGCCATTTTTTTTTACTGATTTCTTTGTATTCTGCAGCCACAGCACTTTGTGGTTGTTTGCAGAATAGGCAGGGATCTTGGCTGACACCAGAAAGGATTGTTAGGAGTTCATGGGTGTGAGATGCACCCTAAATTACTAGGTTCCGTAGGTGTTAGATGTAATGAAGGCTTAGAATGCTAAAACTGTGCTAGACCAGTGTATTAGATGCTTCTAAATCCTCTGGAATTAACATGTGTTAAGGGCTAATTAAGATAGACTAAGCGTCCTTTGTTGAGGCAGTCACCAGAGGTATCTGATTAAGGACTACAATGAACCAAAGGAACTCACCATAGACTGCAAAGAGGTGGGGCAACTTTCACTCAAGAGATAAAGCCAAGAACTTAGGGAAGAGGGGGAGGAAGCAATATGGGCCAGAAGCTTAGAGAGTAGGAGTTATGTGACAAACAGATAACAGAGAAATGGCTGACAGCTGTTTGAATCCAGGACTGTGCCTAGGGAAGAAGCAAGAATCTCTTGGGGTACAATGCTGGGAACCCCTTCATCGTAGGCTCAAGCTGCATATATGCGTAAATAAACCATATATCATAAAGACACCACAGTATACAAGGTGCCTCATTTTTTCCTAAAGGAAATACAGACTCTGAAACCCCCAGAATATCACACTGCTGTGGAGTACTTGCCCCAAAACTGGATCTTGGCATCTAGGGAATTCTCCTTTTATGCCTATATATTTTTTCCTTTGCCACCAACAGTCTTAAAGGGCCAGATATAGGTCTAGAGGGCCATGTGTCTTTCCACCCCATGACATCTGGACCATGCTAAGGTGATTCTAGTTGCCTGTACACACAGACACATCCAGCCTAAGCCCTCACGGATCCTGTGATTATGCTGCCCTGGCTAAACTGGCTCACACGTGCTACGGTCCTACCGAAGGACTCTCCTCAACGCGACTCATTTTTTAAAAAACGCACACAAAAAACCATAAGACCAACACGTGCGCTTACATCTGCAGCCAGACTAGAGAAATAAAGAGTAATTTCCTTTACAAGACCATAGTGTAATCTCCCTAGTAACAGCGCGCAAAGGGCTTGGCGCCCTCCTGATACCGCGAAAAACTCAGCAGCCCAGGAAGCGCCCAAAGTAGTCGAAGTCCAAGCAAGGGACGCTCAGCCATTGGGGGTCTCAGGTGCAACGTGCTCTAGGACCTAGCAGCCCTTCCTTAAGGGAGGGGGGGAGTTGGTCAAGCCAGAGCCAGAACTTGATGGGACTGGGACGGCTAGCGGAAGTGTGAATGAGCTTTGGAAGGGACCGGATGTTGCCACGACCCTGTCCTCGCTTGCCCGATGCCACCTCCAGCATCCGACACGGGATGCACCAGAGATGCACTGGTACAGCACCAGTTGCCGGGGAGCACAAACAGCGCTCGCTTTCCTGCTTGCGCTCCTGCCGTGCTCGCATCTGCTTGGCCGCTGTGAGAACAGGATGCTGGAGAGGATCCGGCTCCTCTTGGGCTTTTGCTCGTCTCTCCCACCCCACCCCCACGTTTAGTTAGTGGTAGCTGGGGGCGTATCTGCTGTCCACATCTTCAACCAAAGTTGGAGGGCTTAAGAGAGGAGGCTCATCACTAGGCAGACAAGCGCTTATGGGTGAACGGAGGAGTCGCACGAGGCGTTGGTATGGCTCAGAACCACATCGGAGTGAAGGAGGAAAAGCGGCGGGGTATGTGTGCAAGACCCTAAGAGAAAAGGGTGCCAGCCCAGGGTGGTGTGGTGGGTGCTATTTGGCAGAAGAGAGTGCAATGGAAAGGGGTGTTGCTGCCCGGATGAGAAGCGAATGCCACATTTCCCAAGGCTACAGCTCAGGTGTTCAGCCAAGCTCCCCCCCCCCCCAATATCTCCAAGTATCCCTGGGATAATCTCCTGCTGCTCCAGTCCGTTCATCCTTTGCTTCCCTAGGCAAAGCCGCCGCCGCCGCTCCTATCTTCACCGGAAAGGAACAGTATGGAGCGTGTCACACGGCAGTATATATATATATACTGTATATGCATCCTGCCGGCCAAGATCAGCTTCGGGGAGGCGGGCGAACTGGAGGTGGAGTGGGTGGGAGGTTTGGTGGGAGGGGGCGGAACATCTCCCTGCCCTCCGCTTGCCTCGGGGTCTCCCCGGGAGCCCATCTACGGGTGCGCGTCGTCGGGGCTGCTGGGCTCGATTCCAGCTCTTGCCACCCCGATCCGGCAAGCCCCGCTCCCTGGCGAAGGTTACCAGCTGTGCTCTTGAAAGAGGCTGCACCCCCCTCCTCCCGCCTCGCCCTCCACACACCCCAGACCTCCGCCCCCCGCCCGCCCCCCAACATCCTCCCCGCCCGTCACAGTTTGGCTCCGTATTGATCGGCGCTGCCTGGCCGCGCTTCCCCTGCAATTCCAGGTAGTAAATCAGTGCCAGGCGGCCCAACCTCCCGGCGTCGCCATTGGGTGCCCGGCTCCGCTCGGGCCGCACTGATTGGCCGCCTGCCGGGCACAAGGCTTTACATAAAGAGGCGCTCGCGCTCCGCTGGACTTGCCCAAGCGCGAGAAGGGGCGGAGGAGCTCCACGCCGGGAGCCAGGGAGACGCGCCAGCAGCAGCAGCGGCAGCGGAGGCGCCAGCGAGCGGGCAGGCAGGCAGGCAGCACCAGCTGCGGACATTGGGGCAGCCCGCCCGGGATGCTCCGTGGCCAGCTGGGCGGCATGGCCCTGCCACGGGCCCCCGCCGCCTGCCCGGTGAGTAGAGCTGGCCGCGACCCGGCCGACGGGGCGAAGTTTCCCAAAGAGCCGGAGAAGAAAAGTTGGGCGCTTGCGAGTGAGCCGGAGAGACGGGAAGGGCACACAGGGCGCGCTTGCTTGCGCCCCGCTTCCCCGGACGCCAAGCGGCGCCAGCGAGCCGGGCGGGCGGAAATGGGGATTGGGGGTGGGTCTCGGAGAAGAGCCATGGGAGCCCGGGAAGCTGTGGAAGTGGAGTGGAAGGGGTGGCCCAGAGAGGTGGGGTCTAACTAAGGGAAGAGGTTCTGGCTTTGAGGAGGACTAAAGTGGGGTGGGGGCACCCTTCCCGTTCAGGTCAGCTTCAGCTCTTGCCTGAGGAAGGACTTTGCCTCTGGTTGCCGCGCCCCCCGACAGCGAGCCGGGAACAGGCATCCCAAGGGTGCCAAGGGCTGCTTGCTGTTAAGGTGACTGCTTTTGTCTCCACACTGCACCGGCGGCAGCTGCTGGCTGTGCCCCAGCTTGGGGCAGGCAGGCCACCCTGCAGTGTGGCACAGGGGAAACAAGGGGGGCAACTCTGAAGAACAATTCCCTAGGCACTAGGTGGGAGGCGAGGAGAGGTATCTGTGGCTGCTTCCCAAACACCCTGGGGGGTGATCCCTGCCGCTTTTGCAGGGAAGGTCTCCTGCAGCATTAATGCAGGTTGTGGGCTGGTATTTAGTGGGCTCAAGGAAGACAGCAGTGCAGCCCAGGACAGGAACATTTTTCTTCTTGTTCTCAGCAGCGGTTCCAGAAAAATAGAATTTGAAGGAAAAGCAGCCCTGAAAGACTTGAGCAGGACCTGAACCCTAATGGGATGATGATACCACACATTAGTCTTGCTGGATTTGTTTGTGCTCAGATTGCTTGAACTAGTAGCACTTTGGAAGATAATATGGTGGCTTGGGCCGTGGGGGGGGGGAGAGAGACAGAGGAGGTGTCTTGTGATGTTTCCAGGCTATTTTGATGCTACCACAATTGATTGGCTGTTCAGTTGTGATGTCACCGAGGAAAATGTGGGAATGCATTTGGATAATGACATTGTGAGCTAGTGATGTCACTAGTCCACAGTAGCGCAGGCAGTGTTATCTCACTGCGAGGTTGCTGGAGGGCCGTGCTTTATAACAGAGATGGCGGTGCCACGGGGGCTATGAAGTCATTTAGGATAAATAGCAGGAACTGTGTACAACGGCAGCTGCTTGCTGGTGCAGAGCAACAATACAATTAAATTTTTGCTTCTGTTGCATCCTCTCTCTGGATGTCCAGGATTCGCCAAAGAACCTGTCTTGGCCTTGTCTCCTTGGAGCGAATGGGACACAGCTCCCTCTCTCTCCATGATAGGAAATAAAGCAGTGCCTTCACTTGGGAATTATCAAATGCCCATGCTAGCATGTCATGCAGATCCCGCTGTCTGCCCCCAGCATGCAGAGGCCCTGCTGCGTCACTAGCAGGACCACCTACCTTCCTGTAAGCCTCTAATGCTATCTGCTCCTTGGGGCAGGGTCTACTGAGTTAAGTGTATCTCCGTCCATTTGTGTAAACGGGTGCAAATTGCAGTGTAATCAACCACACCCTGTAGGAGCATGCAAGACATGGAACTGTGCAGCTGCTTCCATGGTCCGAGAGGTGCTTTCTCCTTTGCCCGGTGGAGAACCAGCACTGCCCATTTGAGAAACTTTTCACCTCCTTGGTGCCATATCACCACTTTAACGTCAGAGTGTTACAAGCACTGGAGTTGGGCAGGCAACACAGAATGCAGAGAAAGGGGATCTGTCTATGAGCACAGCAAGCTGTCCAGGGCAAATTTACTGCAGTGCGGGCACTGAGTGGGCATTCTTGTACACATTGCATTCTTTACTCAAGAGCTGGCCTGTTTAGTGGGACAGAAAATGGTGGTGTGCAGGGCACAAAGTCATGGAGAGGACTTCCATCAATGTCCACATTCGGAACAAGATGGCGACCAACTGCTTTTCCCCCCCTTCTCCAGCTGCCAAGGGCATCTCTAAAAGCAAATCTATACCGTGGATCCCCTTAGCAGGCGACTGCCAAGATGCCTGACCCCAGTTCTGAGCCTAAGCTTGGTCCAAGGACAGACTGGACCGGGGCCTGGATGTATGCCTTCTTACCTAGTCTCTACTGTCTCCATTCGCAGAGCTGCCCATAAGAGACAAGGGAAGGGATTATTAAACAACCCAGCAATGAGCAGGCAAAGGCCCGGCTCTCCTTCTTTGCTTGTGCACAGTTTCCTCCCTTGTTCAGAGTGAAGACCGTCTCCCTGGTCTTTGGGAGGGTCCCCTTTTCCTGCCCAGGTGCCTGATACTCATGTAGTATTCTGCTGCCTTTCCCTGCACCATCTGACATTTAATGCCATGGGCACATTGCACTTGGTGGGGCTGGACTCTTGCTGCATCCAAAACAAGAGACTAGCATCCTGAGAATAGAAGCAGCCATCAGCCGCTCTGGGACTAGATCATTCATTTTTGTCTCCCGCCGCCAATTCAGTTCCTTTTTGGATGCTCTCCAGGCTCCAGGAAGAAGGTGTTAATCAGTTAATCAAGTGAAGGGATCGGACAAAATCTTCTCTCATCACACAATTCATGCCTGGTAAAGACTTTCATATAGGAATCTCTGGGGAATGTGTGGTCATTGTGCCTCTGGGAGTTTTCTTTGCTGTGTGCATGTCCTGGGAAGTTGTGGTTTGCTAGTGTGAATACATAGTTGTGGGGCTGGGGAGTAGAGACTTCCAGGGTTCAGTGACAGAGAATCTGCTTTGCATGCAGAAAATCCTAGGTTCAATTCATGGCATCTCCAGATAGAGCTGAGAGAGACTCCTGTCTGATATTCTGGAGAGCACCTTACATTCAGGGTAGATGATAGGTACCAACATGAAGCTAGATGGACCAGTGATCTGGCTGAGTATAAGGCAGCTTTCTGTGTTCCTGTGTTCCATGATTTACAAATGGGTTGGGGAATTTGTGGTCCTCCAGGTGGTGTTGAGCTGCAACTTACCCTCATGACCACTGGCCAGTGCTGATGGGAGTCCCAACAACATCCAGAAGGCTCATTCCCCATGTAAACAGTTGCCTCCCCCACTCCACGTTTCTGTATGGAATACCATCAATGTAAGGGACTCTCTAATTTGTTAAGCAACTATGTTGTGACGTTATGCTTTTAGAGACCAGGTTGTCCAAGCTCCAGTGGGAAAGTCGAGAGCCCTCGGGAGGAGGAAGAAGGGTTACAAAGATCAAGTGTGTGACTGTCTGCTTGACTGGTTTGTGCACAGGTATAAATGCTTCCTCTGTGTGTAGAGGAAGGCAACTTAATTAATAGCCATTTCCCTAATGATCTATCTGGAGTTCACTGATGTATGGGTTTAATTAGCCCAAACCAAATGCTGGGAGCCCGATGGTAGAACACACCATCTTTGTCACCAGGTACCTGTTACCATCCTGTTCTAATTTGACAACAAGTTAATCTGGGCTTGAACTGGAGGGTGGTGCTAGCACCCAGACTGCCAGCTCTGTGTGATATATTGCTTGCTGTGGCCCAACACATGGGAGATGTACCCTACTCTCAGGAAGCTCCTGCCTAATCCCCATGTCTGGAGGAATCTACGGCGCTCTTCAGACTATTTCCATGGTGAGTGGATAGAGGCAAGATCCTATCTGAATAACATGACTGGATGTGTTGGCTCCTATCATGTTGCACCATGACTGTGAGCAGAATTCTCTTACTCTCTCATATATCAGGCACCCATTGAAGTTTGATCTGAGACGGACTTTTAAACCAGTGGGGTGTTTATTAGATAGCCTTCTGGCTACTTGTATGGCAATATTGCCAGGCACACCATGAATCCCACTGCTCTAAACATTATTATATAAAAGGCATTGACCATGTAAGCACCACTTATTCCCCCTTCAGGAAATAACACTGAGCATATGGTGAGTGAGGCTAGGTTTTGGAGCTAGCAGGATCTAGCTGGCTCTGGACCAAGAGCTGAATGGATTTGGGATGTGTCTGGTTCTGGCACTATATGCTGCTGCTGGCCTAAGGTGAATCGGATGCTTCTAAGGATTCTAGCCCACCCTTGTATCATGGGTCCAAGCAGGGAAATTGCTCCAGAAGGTTGAAAACATGCAGAAACACTTGCGTAGCCAAGCCACAACTCAGAGGTGGGTATGGGGAAGTGAACAGCAGATCTGCATGCTGGAGTCTACAACGCAGCCAGGTACTGCCACAGGGGAATGGGGGAGCGCCGAGTGGCTAATAGTGGAGCTAACCAGGTGTTCTCCATAGGAATGATCATAAGACATATTACATGTTTTGCTTTGCACTTTGACCACCCTTTTGTGCACACAATCAGGGTGGATAAAGTATCCCCGAGAGGCTTTAAAGACAGTATTGATCCTAGCCATTGGCTGCATGTATAAGAATGCTCCAAGCTGGCAGCCCCAGAAAAAGAAGAAGCTGCTTATTAGCGTAAGTTGTCAAGTTTCCATATGCACACAATGACAGAATGAGAAAATGCCTCCCCTGCCAAGCTCCTGGCTACCCTGATTGCATGTACAGATTTGGAAAGGGGTGGCTTTAACTTGTTTTAAGGACTAGCTCCATTAATTATGAAAATGCACCCTCAAGTACAGGAGGGTAGTTCTGATCTGAGACGCCTGCTAAACAGCCCCTTGAACTGGGAAAGTGTCCTCTGGTGCAGGACACTGTCTCTGCTCTACCTCTGCCTGTGTCACACATCTGATGGATTATTCTGTAGGAGGAGCCAAGAAACAATCTGAATGTGGCTTAATGTTGAGAAGACCCTGCCTTAAGGAGCAGGCTAGATGCTTCTTAATACCTTCCAGCTTTATGATGCTATGAGTCCCTAATTATTGTACAGATGTAGGCAGGGGGCAGGGATTCTTCTAGAATATAAGTGTGATCTCACCAAGACCTTGCACACATCTTTGGATGTTGTTTATATCCCCTGGTGTGTAGTTGTACTGGTGTGCCCATCCTGTACACAGTAAAAGGTGCCTTTTCCTTCACTGTATTTATATACTTCTTATAACTAATAGGAGAGTCCAAGACCAGCTTTAGATTCAATCCAGATGGGTGGGGTATATTATTATTATTAATTATACTACAGATGTGGTGAAATGGAATAGTATAGTTGTTTGTTGCTTGCTTGCTTGCATATGTATCCCGCCTTTCCCCATTTAATCCTCAGAACAACCCTGTGAGGTAGGTTAGGCTGAGAGTAGCTGGCCCAAGGTCACCCAGTGAGCTTAACGGGGCCCCAGTCTTAGTCCAGACCACTAACCACTGAGCCACACTGGCTCACCTTGACACTCCAAATTGAGCCTCCTTGATTAAGGGCAGTATACTTCTGGCTGGCTGTTGGAGGGATTAACCTGCTTGTGAGCGTTTCATGACCCTGGCTGGAAAGAGACCTGAATTAGATGAACCCTTGATCTGGTTTAGGAAGACCATTTATGCTTATGGCTTTAATGAACTTAGATCCCTGTAAGGCCTTTTCCATTATGAGAAACGTTTGTAGTGTCCCACTGGGAGTTTTGGAGTACTGAAGGCCTTTCCACTTTTGCAGCAATTCTGAATTTCTGTCTATTTTGCCCATGCATGATACAGTGTGTTAATTCTCTATGAGTGCTAATTTAATTTCACGGTCACCAGCAAACGTCTGGCTAGCAGGAAGGCTGTGCATATATACATCTTCCTATAGAAGTGACAGAACTCCAGATTGAAGATAAGCACACAAGTACTGTTTCTGCCTGGCACTCAGTTTATAGCTTCTCCTCTCCCGTCCCTCCCTCGTAGCCCAGTCCAGTCCAGAGACAGAATCTTCTGTTTCTCTTTGATGCAGTCAAAGGGTAGAGATGGGTCATTCTGCTTGGAGGCACAGGCTAACTCAGGATCTCCCTCTTCCTATCAAAGTCCTGAAGAGGGCAGAGTATCTGTGAGGTCTAATCCACTGTCGTTTTTGTTTGTTTTCTCTTCAACCGTGATGTGGAACTCTGGAGCAAGCCTGGTTTCGCATCCCAATGTGAAATCTGTGCGACAGCTGAATTCACTTTAGGTCAAAAAAATCCCCACCCTAGACTTTTCTCTCTCTCTTTTTTACATCAATCGTAGTCCTAACACTTCCTGCTTTGGGCACCAGCCCAAGGCTGCCACAGCTTTCACATTCCAGAGCTCTCCCCCAGCAAGCCCAGAGGATTAAGAAACACAACTTCATTGCTTTTCCTTATTCCTGCTTGCGCTGAATTGGGGAGTGCAGGGGATCACTGGCACTTGAGCAATAGGCAACCAGGCCTAAGCCCAAAGACTGGGGCTGTTTGCCTGGGATCTGCAATGGCAGGGTGGCTCTCTCCCAACAATAAGGCAGGCTGCATCAGATCGCCTGCCAAATGCAATTATTTGCAGGGTAAGTAGCACTGAAACAGGCAGATTCTCTGCAGGCGCATAGTCTGCCATGGATGGAGACCAGGGGGATTTCCGGAGTACTAACACCATCTGAGCCAAGGCTAGAACGAGGTGGGATTCGTTCACTTCCATATCCAAATGAGAGGCCCATCTCCCTTGGGGAGCAGTCACACACATTGAAAACTGACCAGAAATATGGCTCAGAATTTACGCCTGGGGGGAAATCCCCCAGCAGCTGGATGGGTGAGGGCAACAGGACTGACAGTCTCCTGCTTCTCTCCTTGTAGATGTCAAAGTGGCGGCTGTTATTGTTGTGGAGCTTGGTCCTGGCTTGGCCTGGTGAAGGATCTCAGCGAAGCGAGCCCATGTTCACAGCCATCACAGATCAGATCCTCCCGCCTGACTATGACAGCAATCCGACACAGCTCAATTATGGTGTGGCCGTGACTGATGTGGACCAGGATGGAGACTTTGAGATCATCGTGGCTGGGTGGGTACCATGGATAATGCTGGGTGCTGTCAGAGGTATGAGAATGGAGGTGGCTGCCAGGAAAGAGGGTACCATGGTTGGGATGAGCTTTGACATGATGCAGGACTAGGCAGGTTTACATACACATTCCCAAGTCTAGGCTAGGTATACATGCATCTTTGACATGTCTCTCTGAGGTAGGGTAGGGGTGGGTGGGGAGAGATTGCATGTCTTTCTGGTTTATTTTGGAGATTCTAGGCTGGAGGCAAGTGTAGGCTTGGTGTCGTTTGGTGTCCTCAACCTCCCCAAGGCAGCCTACCTTTGTTCTAGAGCAGGGGTGAGAAACCTTTTTGGCTCCTTTGGCCAAATTTGACACCAGATGATTGGGTGCTTTGAAGTCCTAAAGTCGGGACTTCAAAGCACCATGCACATGCAGTCCAGCGGGCTTCAGCTGATGGGTGGTAGAGCCAAGTCCTGCTTGATGCAATCATCCAGCAGATTTTGGTTCTAGCCACCTTTCGCTTTGGCTGAAGCCTGTTTTCCCTTGTCAGTGCACAACTGTGGACCCACTTTTAAGACTCCCGATTTGTGCATTGGCAACTGTGTCTATACCGGCCCCACACTGATGTCACATTGACATCAAGTGTGGGGCAAGTGTGTGTGGTTTGGCGGAAATAGCCTCACAGGCAATATCTGAACCCCTGGCATGGGCCAAGTTTGGTCCATGAGCTGGAGGGCAGGTTCTACAGGGATGAAAAAGGTGTATATTTCTGCTCTTTCATTCTGATGTTCAACATGCTGGGGTCAGGCTGTAGTACCTGAAATAAGCCTGAAGTAATAACAGTGCAAAGGTACGGATGGAGGCCTGAACGTGCATCTGCAGTAAAGCTTTCCTTTAGCAGCTGTCTTCCCAAGTCGTTTCTCTGACAAACTGTTTCTGCCTGCAGCTGCCTTAGAGCCCCCCTTGCTAGCTGGCCACCCGGGAGTCATGACCTGGTGGATGGGCATTGGAGGGGGGCTGTCCCTTTATACTTGCCCACCACTTGTATAACTTGTCCGGCCCATAAAACATTCTCTGAATTGCACTGAGCTGGGGGAAGGAGCATATATCTGCCGGATAACTTTTATGTCTGGCGTTTCCTGGATCATATTCACCTCTTCGGCTGAGTTCACTTTCCAAAGAAATCTCATTTCTTCGTAGCCTCCGTCTCTCGCTGAAACCCTTGAATTCCTCCTTAGGTGTTGCTCTGTCCTGCCCATCCTTAATGCAGCAGCAAGACAAAGTAATAACACGGCTTGTAAAGGCTTGGGGATATTAGGGTCCCAGAATTTTCTCTTGGGCTGCTGCGCTCAGCTGTCCAAAGCCACATTGTGTGTTTTATGGCCACCCATGCCCCCTGCCTCCTTGCTCCACCTTGCTCCATGCAAGCACATTCTGCATTTGCCTTTGTGGAACAGAGCACTCCACCCCAAGCTCCCCCAGTCCAGAATGCTTTCATTCTCTTTGTGCTGCATGAACACAAAAAGAAGCACAATTTCTTTTGCAGTAACAAGTTTAGCTGAGGGGTTGGCTCCTTTACTTTGTGATACAGGGCCCAACTTGTTTTCCAGGCATTGTTATATAAAGTAGATGCACTTCCTTCCATTCAGAAGGATCCTGGGCTCTCGCTCTTTAACATTACAAACAAGTGAGTCATGCAACAAAATGTTGCAATGTGGAATTCAGGATTCCAGGCACTCATTCTGTTCCATTTTCCTACCCCCAAAGTCTGCCCCTCTTCTTTTTTTGCATTCCTCCTTATACCTCCTTCATGTGTGTGTTTGGTGCCATATTCACTGAGCATCAAAAATAAAAGCTATATCCCATTTGCCCTAATACCCAACGCCCCATATCACCTGTGTTAATGGTGAACTGTTGTGGTGTGTTCCTTGACCTGGTCATCCACTCAAAGGCGAGGCAAGCCCTCTCTCTTTTCACCAAGTCCTCTTGCCCAGCTCCAAGGTCAGCAGCCTTTGACACAGCCTATGCAGATAAGCTGACTTCATGCCCCCTTAGCCAGCTCCTTTCCTCCAAGTGGATAGCCATTCTTTTCCAGAGTGTGGGCATCCACATAGCAGCACACTTCCTGGCTGCAGAAGTTACCCTCGCCCCATCAGCATTATCGGGCCAGAGTTTCCACCACATTCTTTATGATGTGGCTGCCATCTTGTAATTTACTTACTTGTTTACTTACTTACAGTATTTCTGTACTGCCCAGTAACAAAGGTCCCTTGGCTGGTTTGCACTAAAACAAGACAATAATATCTGAAAATATAATAACAGGTAAGCATAAAACCAAAAACAGACTAAACCTAGCAGCAGAATAAATCCAGATTTAAAACCAGCAGTGGAGAACAACAACAGTGGAAAAGATCTTAAAAGAAGTGCTAAGAAATTTAAGATAGAACTTTTAAGTCAGGGAAGCCTAGGAAAATAAAAAGGGGTTCATCTGGCACCAAAAAGACCACAGCAGAGGCAAGGGGTTTTAGGGAAGGCATTCCAAAACAAAGATGCCCCACTAAAAGGACTTTCTCGCTCTCTGGTTGCTACCCACCAAACCTCATTCAGTGGGAGTACCAGAGAGAACCCTCAGAAACTGACCATAGATAGTGTTTGGCTGTGCATATGTGAGATGAGGCGATCCTTCACGTATCCTTGCCCCAAGCAGATTAGGACTTTTGACTTGGAACCCAAACTACCTTGCCCTCTCCCTAGTCTTTAGGGTTGAGTATCTGACGGCAGGAAAAAGCAATGTGAAAAAATGGTTTGTACCTAAGGAATAGCGAAGGTTCCCTTGCTGTGACTAGGCACTCTGGCCAGTGGTATCTCACCTGGACTGAGCAGCTGCTGGCATTCTCTTGGAGGGAGGGGCAAGCCTTTCCTCTCCAGGTTCTCTCTTGCTGTGCTGACAGGCCTCGGTGTGCACCAATTGACATTGTGTTAATTGGCTGCAGAGCGAGGAAGTGCCCCAGCTCATTATTGGCATACTTGGCTTGCAAAGGTGCACAGCAGTGAGCAAGGCATTCAGCTGTGCGTATCCCCAATCTTCCTAGTTCCAATTGGCGGGGATGAGGAGTGGAGTTGAAGCTTGGCCAGCTGCTTGAAGAGCTAGCCATCCGGCCCATTCCACAGTGTCCTGATAGGGATCCAACAGTTTTGCATCTGGAGGGAGCAAACATCAAGGGAGGTTTCCATGCAAGCATAATAAAGACTGTGTGTGCATATATGTGTGCAGGTCCAGGAGGGCATCCTTGAGAGGACAGCCCCGCCCCCTTGAACCATACTGCAATAGCAGCAGGATTTCAGCTGTATCCCAAGGATCCCCTTAATCTTCTAGCCAAATAAGATGCAGTCCTCAGCAAAGGAAGTGTCAGGAAATACACAGATTGCCCTGATTGGACTGTCCCTTGGAGACCTCTGCACATGGTCCTTGTGGTCCCTTCCAACTGTACGTTTCTATGATTCTATGTTCTAGACTGTCAGGAAACCCTGTAGGAAAGAAGCCTTTGAGGAACTGCAAGCCACAATACTTTTAACACTGTGAGACAGAAACCCCACACCTCATGAGACAAATCTAGGCTGTGGAGATCTGCTGCTACCATTACTACTAATATTAACATGGACATAATTATGAAGACTGCTGTCCTCATGACACAAACAATTTGAAGGAACTCTGATTCCAGTGAGTGCTGCTAAATCATGGATTACTGGGATTGCACAATTTCTTTACAGCAGGAATAGCCAACATGATGCTCTCCAGACTCCAGCTTCCATCAGTCCCAGCCAGCATGGCTGGTGATCAGGGATGATGGGAGTCCAATGACTTCTGGGGGGCTGTGGAAACACCATCCCTGATCTACAGCATCTCTGGTGGGTCTATATCTGATCTGACTTCTTAAAGTTTTAGTAAAGGGAAATGTCTGCATCAACTCAGCAAACTTGCTCATTTGCCTGTATTTGTGTTTAACATGAATCCATCCATCCTTTTTGTCCCATCGTCCCACTGACCTTTCTTCATGGACTTGCATTCCAAACCCGGCATCTCCATCATTCTGTCCTGAACTGTCACCAATTTGTCAATGTTCTTATTAAAGGAGACGCTACTTCTTCAGTGGTGGCTTGAACAGTGCTGAACAGAGCAAGTAGGTTCTGCTTCTTAGACACACTGCTTCTGAGAAGGCAGCCTCAAAACAACATTTTGTCTGCTTTTGCCATACTCCTAGCTCAGATTTAGTTTATGATCCGCTATAACTCCAGACACTTCTCAGCAGTATTACTGCCAACCTAGCCAAGTTTTTCTAAAGTTCAGTTGGGCTTTTTTCCTTCAAAATGCATCCTATTTTCCTCTTTTCCCCCAGATCACCTGTGGCTAGGATTTTGATTTGCCAAATTCATTTTTAATTTGACTCCTATCCCCTAAAATGTTCGCAGACCTTGCTAGTTTTGTGTCACCTGCAAGATTAATAAGTAGGTTCTCCAGCTTGCTAATAGAAATCAAATAACACCAAATCCAGGTCTGATCTATGTAGAAGAGCTTCAACAATGCATTAAGTGTTCTCTGGGGAGGAATTCCATTATTTCTCCACCCGTCAGATGGTAGCATTTCCCCTTTCATCTTCTGGTTTTGTCATTAGTGCTGGTGCAACTCCAAGAAGCATCCTATAGCAAACACCCCCTCACATGCCCAGTAGCTCCTCCAGCGCATGCCAGAGAAGCTATTGCTGTCCAAGATGTGCTCATACCAGAGACTGGCTGAGTCTTGCTGAAGTGAGACCAGGCTGACCTGGCGATCTCTGTTGCAGGTATCTTCCTTCCTCTGCCAATGGAGTGTCTGCTTCCAAGCTGACCATATGCAGCAATGTCAATTCAGATACCACTTCCACATGGTCCATGGCCACATTGTTGATACTTGGAGTCTTAATAGCACAGCTGCTGCTGTTGTGCCTGGATGCGAAATGTTAGGGGTGGGAGGGGGTGTGCTAAGGAGCTGAATGTCTCACCTGAAGACAAGTCTGGGCACAAGCAGGCTTGCTGCTGTTGGCTTCTCTTTGATCATGTGCTAGCTCAAGGGTTCTCTTAGATCATGTGCTAGCTCAAGGGTTTGCTGCCAGTCCCAGAGTAAGTGCTCATTGTGGTCTAAAATGGGATTGTGCCCCTACTCCATTGCTAAGGAGTCTGTTTGGATGACCCATCCCATCTGTGTTCTGTAGTCTTGACAAGGGCGGTGCTCCATATTTTCCTGGCTTAAGAATGAGGAGTGGGTGGGCCAGATGGGAAGGGGGGGAATTAAAAACCCTCCCAGGGAGCTTGGCTGCAACCATCCCAGGGAGATGTGGAGGGGGGAGGGGAAAGGCAATTATCTGCTTCCCTCCTGTGCCAGGCCATAACCATAAACAGAGACGGGACATTTCATAACCCAATGACTGCTGCTTGTGTAACTTGTTTATCCGAGGCCAGGGTATAGCGCTTGCTGAGTCAGCCCAGGCAGAAAGCCCTAAGCTGGGAACTGGTGCTCACTCATCTGTGCAAGAGGCACTAGACAACTTTTTAAAAATTGGAAGGGGAAAGGCAACAGAACGCCTTTGCAACTCCTCCTGCATGCGTCCTAAGGAGATCCTCTCAAAATTCAGGCACCTATCTGGTACAAGTAACTTAGCTGAGATTATTACAAGATCCGGGAGACTTTGAGCATGTTCATACATATCAAAAAGCTACATTTTAAGCTTCATGTACTCCCTTTAATTTTCCTATGTCCAAATGAGTTTTATGGGCCCTAGAGCAATGAAACGGTATGTAGCAACAGTGCCCAGCCCTCTGCTCCAACTTGCCTGGCTTTGGGAACAAGGTGGGAGAGCATTTATCCTGCTTCGCCATCCTGGTTCTCTTAAAGCCTTTCACACTGGAGCTGGCAAGTTCACCTGGTTAAGCAGCAAAATACTTTTCTCAGCTGTCTTGGGAAAGCCTTTATCGAGGAGAAGTGGTGTTGTGCTGCCTTAACGAGAGAGACTAGAGTTAGAACTATGCAAAACTATCTGCAGGCCAAGTTCTTTTCTCATGCCTAGGTACTTCTAATTTGCTTTTGCACTTGTTCCTAATGCATGTCTGGCTCCTGAGAGAGGGGCGGAACTGTCTTATCCAATAAAGTTTCTTAGCTGCTCAGATCTAGAGTGCTCTGGATCACAGACTGCCACCGTTCTGGAAAGACCTTCACCATAGCCTAGGCAGCACTGTGCTTTTCAGTGGGGTGCATGTCCAATCGGGCAAAGGCTATGCCAACCACAAAAATGTCACATAGAAATAAGACTCTGGAAGAACTAAGAGCAGCTGTTAACCCTTTTACACGGCATTCATCACACGAAAGCCTCATTCCTATTCATGATTACAGATGGGGAGGAGGGGGAATATTGTAGCCAGTCATATGAGAAAAGCTTCAGATCATCTGACTATCATGTTCTTGTTGAAATCATTGGGAAGCATCTGAATCCATGTTCTGATTGAGAATGAAGAAATGGAAAGTGTGTACATTTATAGGAACTCATTGCTTCTGAGATGGCTTCAGTGATAGTGTGGTAGATTTCCCGAAGCCAGCTTTTTCTTCTCCCAAGTCTCACAGGCGCTAGCACTTTCAGGTGAATCTGGCCAATATATTGATATGTTCACCTCTGATGCACCTCTGATGCTCAGGATTCAGCCTCCGATGTGGCTATGGCTCTTTTTATCAATTGCGCTTCACTATCAGGCCCCAATCCTGATTCCCCTTGGGTGCTGGCGAGCGTTATTTTCTCCAGGGCTTTGTAACATTGTCCTCAAGGTTTCTCCCTCCCTACCTGACCTCCTTCTCCTCTGCTGTATTAATTTTCTCTTTCTAGACTGTGCATTTTCAGCCTTCGCAAACTCCATGCTAACCACATTAGAGTCACACATCATTAGCTGCCAGATGAAACTGCTCAGGCGTTTCTGCAACTTCGCATTGTGTGATGTTAGCATGGATGGATGTCTAAAAGAATCCGGGTCTCATGCTGGAGCTGACTATCAGGGTTCCGAAAAGCTGATTAACTGGATGTTTGGCGTGGGAGGGTGCCACTGGGCCGTAGCCATCCCGAAGACGGGCAGGTGCCATCCCTGTACTAGAAGTGCCAGCTGTTGCCTGCCAGGGGTTTCCAGACTAACCCAATGTCATAAGCCGGTTTGGCATTCAAGCTCCAGGTGGGTTGTGTTGATCCCCAAACTGACAAGGGGAATTTCAACCTGAATCTTCTGGGCATCAGATCTCTGATAGATGTTCAATGCTTTCAAATAAGCACCTCCCTGGCTTGCTTTACCAGCTGGTTTTTATTACCTGGGAGCCCCAGTACTGCCTTTCTGGATCCCAGAGTCCTTCAATTTGAGTGAAATGAATTAGAAAAAGGAACTCTTCTTCCATAGAGATGGGAGCCTCACAGCCAGAAGCCCACCTCCAAATCCTTATAATTCAACCCTGCAATTATAAGGATAACCACCCACCATCTACTGCATGGTGGTCTGAAAATCTTACTGCCCTTTGCACCTTTGAACATAGAACCGTAGAATTGTACAGCTGGAGGGGATCCCAGGGGTTATGCAGTCCAACTGCCTGCAGTGCAGGAATGTCAACTAAAGCATAATGTATCAAACAATCATCTGTCTCACTTGGATACCCTTTTGGGCATATGGCTGGATTATATGAATGTGCAATATATGTTTAAATTAGGTATGATAGCTCATTCACATATATATATATATATTTGCTGGGTTGGTGGATTGTTCATGGGTGCAGATGGTTTCCTCCTTTTCTTTTATTTACAGTAAAGTAAGAATTTAAAAACCTTTTTGCAGTGCTATCTACCTGATTTGGAACATCTACAGTGCCAGGTTTTACAGCAGGATTATAGTAATAGTAGATACTGTGCTCTGAAATGGAGCCGGCCACGAAACCCATGTTATGACCTTGGCCTTGCTGTTCTTTTTGTTGTGGGGATTCAATGGGATAGTCCCCTCGTTTGCTGCCCTGAACTGCAGGGAGGAGAAGAATACAAGTGGAATAAATATAGACATTCTGAAGTCTCCTCCATGTTTGGCTGCAAGCTCCACTCTCTTTGTGACACACCCCTCCCTTTCCCCCAGGAATAGCAATGATGGGATGTGCCCTTTGCTGCGTCTCCCGATAACCCCACAAAATGAGAACGGTGGACTTTGATTTTCTGGAAGAGATCTGGTGGGAAGGGTCACTGCTACCTTGAAGCACCTCCCACATCACATTTCCTGCTCTCCATTCCTTCAGGTACAATGGTCCCAACCTGGTGCTGAAGTATGACAAGATACGGGGCCGGCTGGTGAACCTTGCAGTGGATGAACGTAGCTCCCCATATTATGCACTGCGGGATCGCCAAGGCAATGCGATTGGTGTGACAGCATGCGACATTGACGGGGACGGGCGGGAGGAGATCTACTTCCTCAACACCAATAATGCCTTCTCCGGTGAGTGCGAAAGCTGTTCCTTCCTGACATTTGCCTGCTGGCAACCCAGTTAGCATATCCATCTTCTCCTGTGCACTATGAACTTCCTCGTCCTTGATATCTATCCATCAAGACCCACCTGCCTCTCAAGAATCACCTTGATCAGTCTTACATCTTTTACTAAGTTCTTGCACCTACCCATTGTCTGCCATGAGCCATCTCCATTCATCTCTGCTGTGATGCACCCATCCCATAACACCCATTAAACACGTGGTACCCACCCATCAGTCCACATTCACTCACTGATGATGAAAACATGATGTTTTCTTCACAAACGATCCTATCATTAACAGTTCCTGGCATTTATCCTGCAAACAGCAGACTGAAAAGGGAATGGGCGTGATCCACAGAGGGGCATGTGGCTGTGGTGGTGATGGCCAGTGGCCCATCTCCTTTCTTGGCTGATGTCCTGGCAGTGCAGGCTCCCTTCCTTCACACCGTTGGCTTTGGGGCTCTTCACCTGCCAGCCCCGAGCCACTGACTCCAGTTCCTTGACCTTCACTGGCCACCAGGGTGGGATGTTTCAAGGCTGGAGTTAATTTCCCAGCTGAGTGATTTTGTCGATTCTCTGGCAGCAGCGGGTGGCGGCGTGGGGGGGGGGAGGGAGTGGGGGGGGGAGGAGAGACTTGGCTGCTGACTCAGGGCTTTGCCACATCTCTAGTTGCCAGCAGGGACTGCAGCTCCAGGAGCCCTGGGATCTCTGAGGGACAGGCAAGTATCTCGCTGGGCAAGGAGACATCCTTTGAGACAGCATTGGGATTACGCAAGGGAGAAAGTAGTGAAACCCCAAAGCATATTCTTTCCCACCCCCACTGGCAATGCTGCAACCTAATGGTAGAGGGTCTAATATTTTCTTTTCTGGGAAGGTGGTTCCCTAATTCCTAGACTGCTGCTAAGAGACCCTTTGCTGCTTTAGGAGCAGAGGTGGTGTTCGGCATGCTTTTGCAATGCCTAGGTGTGACCAGCCTTAAAATACGCACTGTTGGTTCTGTCCCAAGGCCAAGCCCCTTCCTTGGGACTAGTTAGGAATTGCACCCAAGTCAACAGACGCTTTGCTTGGATGGCTTCACATGTTCGAATCCTAGAAATATGTTGCTTGATCAGAGCTGGCAGCCTGTGGCTTGCTCTATGGCAGTGGTGGCCAAACTTGGCCCTCCAGCTGTTTTGGGACTACAATTCCCATCATCCCTGACCACTGGTCCTGTTAGCCAGGGATGATGGGAGTTGTAGTCCCAAAACAGCTGGAGGGCCAAGTTTGGCCACCACTGCTCTATTGGGTCCATGCTGGAACTACGCCATTTCTAGTCGGAATATATCTGGAAAAGATAAATGCCCACCCACCACCACCGCTTTTCCTTTGGTCCAAAGCACTGCTTGGGATCTCTGGAAATCTGCCTAGAAAAGTGACCACTTCCCCATCGCATCCTTCCCGAGTAGGGCTGGGCCCCTCACCTGCAGCATCGACCTGCTCTTGGCTCCACTTATCAGTCTTCCTGACACACCTAATTACTGCTTTGCAGCTGCCAAAGGCTCCCTAAATCAGCCATTCACATTACTCCTGGCATCAGGGCCCGGCCAGTGCCTGCCATTGATTTTCCCCTTTCCCTTTATGATGAACATGGCTCCGCGCTGCTCTGGCACATTTTACCTTAATGAGTTTATTCTTTTGGGCCTCCCTTACCAGCCCTTAAGCTTTGCTGGGGTTGCTGCATTCATTGTCGCACGGTCCTGATCACAAGCCTGCAGTACCAGAGAGCAATTAGGCATTGGGCGAGGCCGGCAGAGTAGGGGGAGCCCCAAAAGGCGGATGATCGGGAATGGGCATCTATGGGCAGAGGGAATGCGATCCAAATGGGACAGCCACAAGGGTTCAATCTAGATCAGGATTCGGGGGTGCATTCATCACTTGCAAAGATCTGCATCTATGGGTGTCACACCTGCAGAGTTTAATGCTGCAGTTCAGAGCCAGGCTTGCAGCAAGTCTCTGCACTCCAAACCTCCAGTTGCTAGAGGCTTAGGGTGCCTCTAGACTGTCATTATTTTGCAAGAGCAATTCAATTTAGATTTGTGCAATTCAAATGGATTAAAGCACTCTGCTGCCCTAGCTCAACAAACCCACTTGCAGGGGACTTTTTGTGGTTTGGAAAGTGACAGCAAAATGCACTAAAGAGTGTGGCATGAAGAAATTATTAATGGGAAGACATGTAAACACCCCACAAGCAAATCAGGATGCATGTTCATTGGGTCCTTCCAGATGTCTCTTCTCTTGAATATTCATCATTAGTTGTGCTCATGATGGTGTCAGGACAGTTTTATAGGATCCCACTTTCAAGCCTGTTCATTCCTGAAAAGGTTTCAGGACAAATATACTGCTTTGTTTGCAATAGGTGCATGTTCTGTAGCTTGGTATTGAAATCCTGCAACTTTTCATATCACAGAAGTTCGGGGTCAGTGGGTGTTTATCCAGTTTTTGTTGCACTAAGCATACGTTCCCCTTCCGATGGTGATGATGTGCTCCATGGGCATGACAGAACAACTCATAAAGTAGTAGATTTGAGGGTGGTATAAACCCTCTACTAATGCACAATTATTGCATCAGCGACATTTTGCAGAATATACCCACAAAAAGCACCAGTCTGAAGGGACCCGTTGTCATATAACCTCCCCATAAACAAATCAGAACGAATGCATAGTCTAACCAGGCAAGATTTGTGCAAGCAAATCAGGATGAATGCTGAACAAACAGATCGTCTGGAGCATCAATTAGGGAGGGCCCGTAGCATAATTACACGGTTAGGGCTCCAGAGAAAGTCATGCACAACCCAGACTGATTTCCTGTCTTGGGAGAGAAGGAGAGAAAGGGAGAGCTGATTCAGCACCTGGCCAGGAGACCCTGAAACGTCTTGATACCTTATCTCTCCTTCCCAGGTGTAGCTACCTATACAGACAAACTGTTCAAGTTTCGGAACGGGCGCTGGGAGGACATCTTGAGTGATGAGGTGAACCGGGGTGTGGCAAGCTGGTTTGCTGGGCGCTCCGTGGCCTGCGTGGACAGAACGGTGAGTGTGTGGAACAGGTTGGGGTGGGTTGGCTTGAGGCTGTGATTTCAGGGCTGTGGGTCAGGCCCACGGGGGGTGGAGCCGAAGAGGCACCACTGCAGTTGTATGGAGGAGGGGAGGACATGGGCTTAGAGGGGCCTGTTCTCCACCCAACTTCTCAAGGCCGAGCTCTGCCTCCTCCTCCCCCTCCCTCACAGCTGTCAGGACTCCCATCAGGGACTGCCATGCCAGGCGGGTGCCGTGCTGCTGATAAACACAGCCTGTCTAGGTGATTTATGCCCCTGTCACCTGCGCTTTCTTCTCCCTCTGCCTTGCGTGGCTTATTTTCAAATGATTATTGCTAAATCAGGGTGCCATGAGGGAAACAATGGGCGGGGGACAGGGAGTGGTTGGAAGAGATGTCTGAGGCAAAACAGGGGAGCGTGAAGGATGGCACCCCCCTGTTTGGGAGCACATGGCTGGGCAACGCCGCTTCTGCTCAGGTGCCTGCGACTGGCTTTACCTTTATAGACTCATCCCTGTCAGGGCCCTGGGTGTGGCACCCTCTGCGTCCATCCTCACGCTGGGAAGAGAGGGGTCCAGTCCAGTGAAGACTCAGGCCTCTCACCTGCCCCCACGTCCCTTCCTACAGGGCTCTGGCCGCTACTCCATCTACATAGCTAACTATGCCAGTATGAGAGTTGGGCCCCATGCCCTCATCGAGATGGACACAGCTGCCAGCGACCTGGAGAATGGCATTGTGGCACTGAATGATGTGGCGGCAGATGCCGGAGTCAACAAGTTCACAGGTATGAGGACAGAGGATTGTTCTCCCAAGAGCTAGCCCAGCGTAAGGGGAAAGGCTGTAGCTCAATGGTAGAAATTCTGCTTTGCATGCAGAAAGTTCTAGATTCAGCCCCCAGCATCTTCAGGAAGGGGAAAGAGTTTCCTGTCTGAACTCAGTTGGTAGAGCATGAGACTCTTAATTTCAGAGTTG
The DNA here is from genome assembly GCF_027172205.1 of Podarcis raffonei. NCBI lineage: Eukaryota > Metazoa > Chordata > Lepidosauria > Squamata > Lacertidae > Podarcis > Podarcis raffonei. Next base: position 60,035,751 of record NC_070606.1, on the reverse strand, counting down.
TAGGTTTGAACCCAGTGTTGGGCATTGCAGGGGGTTTGACTAGATGACCCCTGTGGTCCCTTCCAACTATACCATTCTATGATTCTATGACCCTAAATACTGAGCTAGATGGGCCTGTGGTTTGGCCCAGTATAAGGTAGCTTCCTATGTTCCTTTACGAGGCTGGGCATTACGAAGAGTGACAGAGCTCCTCTAGCAACTGCCACATACGTCCACCATTTTGTTTTCCCACAATGCCTCAGATATTCTAATGTTGGAAAAACACACAGATCCCGACTATTAGGGAAACTAAAATAGCAGTCAAAAGTCAAGTTTGGCCAACTAAGCCCAAGCCTCCAATATAGGGAGGTGTCAGGTCCTGGCTGGATGGTGAAGAGTGGTGGAAGACACCAGCTGGGAAACCTCCCCCCCCCCCATTGGAAATCCCAGAGAGGGAAGAATCAGAGCCAGGACCAGAGCTCAGGGTGGAACCCTGAGGTGAGATCAGAGGGGGAAAATTGGGAGGAGATGCTAGATACTGAAGGGACAACAGGGTTTAGTGAGCAGGAGGAACCTGTGACAGGCAGCAGTTCAGGCTCTGAGGCTGAAGCAGAGGAGGGTGGTCAAGAGTCTACTGAAGCATCCTGGGAGTTTCCCTCTCCAGCTGCGACAAGCTCCCATCCCCTCTACTCCTCAAGAATGTGCAGGATAATAAGGAGGGCAGACCAGAGACCAGAGGTGCACAGACACAGTTTGAGGCTGCCTAGGAAACATCTGGGAGAGGAGGAGCCTTAGGAGGGGTGGAAGGCAGGTACCTTCAATCCTGGCAACTGGGAAGTGTTGCTGAGCTATATGCCATTTTTGTCTTGCTCTCAGTCTCTATGGCAGTGAACTGCCACTGACTATTTTTGTAATAATTGTGGTGGTGACCATTGCTGGTGAAGACTGAACCCCAACATTCAAGTGAAGTTCAATAATTGTGAAAAGAGGTGTAATGGAGCAGGAGAGCGAACCAAGAAGTGGATGGCTTGATGATTTCGAAACATCTCGAGGGGAACCTGTCCCACCTGTAATGCACATATTGCGCTAACTTCTGGTTTTCACTGTTCCTCTTCCCAGGGGGTCGGGGCTTGGCTGTGGGGCCCATCCTGAGTGAAGCAGCCTCCGACATATTTTGCGACAACGAGAACGGAGCCAACTTCCTCTTCAAGAACCAGGGTGACGGTACCTTCATAGACGTAGCGCCCTCTGCTGGTGAGTGAGTGGCAAGGGTGAGGGTGTCATCGGAAGCCATTAGCTGTGGGGCAGAACTCACCAGAGCAGCTGCTTGGCCCTCTTGCATCCTGGTGGGGTCCTGCCATTTCCCTGTCCCTCTCCTTGCCTGCTGGTGTGTGTGTGATGACAAGTGCCAGAGGGCTCAGCCACCACCAGTAATTGAGCGTCTGGCTGATCACTGGAGTTTAACGAGGTGTCAGGGTGGCATCCATCACCGTGGTGCTGCTGATGACACCTATTCCCTTTAGAAACACTCCTTCCTTGTCAGCAAGAGAATAGGAGTAGGGGGACTTGCGGGGAGAGGCGGGAAGGATGGGTTAGGTGTCCATGGGAATCTGCAGAGGTCCTCTGGCCCCTGCCTGTGGGCTGCCTGCTCCACCAGCCACCCTCTGCCCCCTGTAGCCTGCCCCCCACTGTCCCATCCTTGACAGGCTGAATTTGAGCCACTTGGGGCAAGAGCTGCCTGATAACCTCTGAGCTGCTCAACCTCTGAGCCCGGCATCAGCAGAAGGGAAGGCTCAGTTGAGTCCACAGCGTCCTTTTGCCTTCAGGGCACTCTCAGCCCTGCTGACTTCCTCTGCCGCCTCCCACAGGCCTGGATGACCCCTACCAGCACGGTCGCGGCGTGGCGCTGGCCGACTTCAACCGCGACGGCAAAGTGGACCTGATCTACGGTAACTGGAACGGACCTCACCGGCTCTACCTGCAGATGAGCGCAGGTGGGCGCTTCCGAGTAAGTGTCACGTGGAAGAGGGAGGTCCCAAAACGGTGAAAGGCCTGGGCTGTGAGCAGGGAAGTGGTGGGATCAGGGAGGGAGAGTCCAGTCCTTGAAGTGCCTAAGAAAGAGTGGAACAGAGAAGCCTTACTCAGGCATTCAGTGAACGCTTGGTGTTGGGGAAAGATGCAGTGTGTGGGGTGTGTGTTTTTGTGCAAGGCCACGTGGGCCAGCCACACTCCTAGCTCCCCCCCGCCCCCCGCTCCACAAACACTTGCCAGCTTTCGTGCATTGACTCCTGAGGTTCTGGAGGAGGATTCTTTGTGTGTTCAGCTGGATGCGCTTAGGATCAGGAACGTTGTGCAACTGAGAGTTCCCAGTTGCAGGCACGCTTCCAAGTGCGCTCAGCTGAATATGCGAACCCTTCCCCTTCAGACCTTCCTGCTCAATGTGCAAAGGCTGGGCTGGAGCAGGCAGGGATCCCCACTGCCACCGCCACTCGGCGCTCCCTCTGTGCTTTATTCCCCCCCCCCCACGCATTCTGGAAAGCCAGAGCAGAACTGCAGATCACCAAGGAGACTGCTGCCTTTGCCCCCAGCTGGGCCGCCAGATGTTCCTTGTTTTTAAAGGGTTGCCTCGTCTTTTAGACCCGCGGCTCCGCACCATTGCTTCTTCCTGCCATGTCGACCAGGCAGCCTTTTCCTCTCCTTGGTTCCTTCCCCAGCTGCTGCCTTGCAGGAGACTGCAGTCTCTGCACTGTGCCCAGCTCCTCCAGCTCTGCTCCCCTCCCCACTCCACAGCTCCCCTGTATTCTGGCCCTGCCAGCCACAATGCCTCCTGACCCCTCCCCTCCTTAGACCTGAGCTTCCTCTTGGCCCTGCTCCAGCCCAAGCCCTGCCCCACTAACCCCCGTCCTTCCCCCAGGACATTGCCACGCCCAAACTGTCCATGCCATCACCCGTCCGCACCGTCATCGCTGCTGACTTTGACAATGACCAGGAGTTGGAGGTCTTCTTCAACAACATCGCCTATCGCGGCTCATCTGCCAACCGCCTCTTCCGGTGGGTGAGAGCCACGTGGCCACCAGAGGCTGGGGCAGTGGGCTCCCCATCTTACCAGGCTCCCGGGCACTGCAGGGAGGGCGACCCCCGCACCAGAGTCTGTGGTGAACCCGCTTCATCCTTAGGAAGTCCTGCATGCAGAACTTGAGAATATGGGGAGAGGGAGGGGGGAGGACTGGATTCTGCATCCAGAATCTAGCGCCTTTTAGTTCCCCCACTGCCGTAACCCACAGGAGGGCGTGTTCTATCCTGCTCTGCCCTCCCTCCGGTCAGCTGACAGAGCTGTGACTGAGCTCCTTCCTACACCGCTACTAATACAGCAGTTCTGTTCCGCCTAGACCACATCCCTGGAGGTTCTGGCTTTCACTAATTAGCACTTATGCACGGTTCCCATTAATTGTAGGCAATCAATGGCTCGTTAAACAGAGCCGCTTACATTTCTCAGGCTAATAAAGTGATAGCAGCAGCATGTGGCAAATCTGGGCAGTCCGTGCGGAAACCTGTTGCTATGCGAGTGGGCAGGGCCCCTTTCTGGGAAGATAAGGATTTGGCAAGAGAGTGTGTGGGCAAAGGGTGGTGCCCACTCAGGAGTAGTGGTAGTAGGCTTGACTCCCATGACGGGCCCTTTTGCGGGAGGGAAGAGCATCTTCTCTGCACTGGCACACTCCCCTTCTGCCACAGGGTGGTCCGCCGAGAGCATGCTGACCCAGCCATCGAGGAACTGAACCCTGGTGATGCCGTGGAACCCGAGGGGCGTGGCACAGGTGGGTCTCCACAATGTCTCTTGTGGAACATGATCAGGTGGCTTCGCTTAGCAGGAGTGGGCTTAGTGAAAACAGGGGTTACTCTAACCACCAGACGACCTGGGGTAGGGGCTTGTTCCAAAATTCGTATTTATATTCCACCCTGCATATAAATACCCAGGCACAAAACTCTCAACCTATTTCCCCTAGTGGTGAACCCTCTTTGCCTCTTCTGCCAGAAAGAATCCAGAGGTTTGATTGGCCGGCTGTTGACTTCACCGTTAGCACGGTTAAAAGTCACACACTTCTTGTGTCCCAAAGAACTTACATCAACATCTGAAGAAGGGATCATCAGCAGGGGGATGGATGCAGGGAGCATCTCCTCACTGCAGAGACAGCAGGCACTCAAAAGAGACAGGAGAGGATTGGCAGAGCTGGGGGCTATGGTGCCCCATGAAAAGATCAGAACTTTATGATTTGGCGGGTGTAGGGGAGAGAGACAAAATATCCTCTTGCCCCAAGCCAAAAGGTCTGTGATCTGGCCACATGCTGGGCCAACTCTTAGAGCAAAGCATGAATGCAAAGTATTATTATTATTATTATTATTATTATTATTATTATCAGCACTTTTTGCAAAACATCTCTAAGTGACCTTCAAAATATTAAAATACAAAACAACTTACCAAACAGTAAGAATTCATAGCATATCATAACCCATAAAAATAATTAAAGTGTGCCTCCATCAAGAAGAAGCAAGATGAGTCCTACCCCACTAAAGGGTGAAACCAAGCCAGGCCAGAATCTTACTTCATGACAATTACATTAAGATCCAGGGGTTGGCTGTGTGGAATTCCCACCCACCACCAAGACGCTAAAATCTTGAGTAACATTCGCAGAAATGGTGTCGCCATTTACAAAGCATTTGGCACTGGGAACCGAAACAGTTTCTGGGGTGAACAGGCACACAGATGGTCAGTTTCAGTGGAGGCAATTTGGGTGGAATCATGGGGCAGAGATGTAAGAAGTCCCATTCCTTGACTCTCCTCCTGGTTCTTATTCCAGCCATGCTTGTGGAAGGGGAATATGGTCCTATGGGTGCTAAACAAGACCTTTGCTTATGGACATTGTGTCATTCCAGGGGGGGCAGTGGTGGATTTTGATGGCGATGGGAGGCTGGACCTGATCCTGTCACATGGAGAGTCCATGGCACAGCCGCTTTCAGTCTTCAAGGTCAACGAGGTGGGTGCTGAGAGGTGCTCCTCACAATGCGCTCAGATCCCAGCCCACATCTGAGCAAGCATGGTCCACTCCTTCCTCCCTTTCGTGCCTGCTCATTCCTTGGCTGAGTCTGTCTGTCCATCTCCACAGGGCGCTGGCAACAACTGGCTGCGAGTGATCCCACGTACGCGCTTTGGGGCATTTGCTCGCGGTGCCAAGGTGGTGCTCTTCACGCGTCAGAGTGGTGCCCATCTGCGTATCATTGACGGAGGGTCTGGGTACTTGTGCGAGATGGAGCCCGTTGCCCATTTCGGCTTGGGTGAGTGTGGAGGAATTGGAAGCAGGGATTGGAGCCTGAGTGGGGTGTGTGCCCTCCCAGGTCTCTTCTCGTCCTGTCCATCTTCACGGCCATCCCAATGATGCTTCTGAGCTTCCTGGATCCCCTCTGCCACTCATCCCTGATAATGCCTGCCCTGCACTACAAGAATACATTGCAAGCTATGCAGACATTTGTTTCTGTCCTTCCTCTAAAAAACTCCCTTCAGTCTGAAACCTCTGCCTCTAGGCATAATGCCCCATCTTTGACTTCTCCCAAGTCTGGTAATGTTGCTGAAAAACAGTGTAGATTTGGTGAAACCTACCTATCCCTGGTATGCAGCCCTCTTCTTTCAAAACATTTGGAAAGTCTGCTCCCTGTCCTCATTTAAAAAGCAAGTGGCAGGAGCTTGCCGTCCTAAAAAGCAGAGCGGACGTGCGTTGCAGCAAGGCCCCTGCCTGCCCCCTCCAGCTGTTCCTGCAGAAGGGACGGCATGTCTCCACACCTCATTACTCTTCCACAGCCCCGAGGTGGCCCAGCTTAGTGGGGCCTGGCCGGGTTAGACCACGCTGTGAGTTGAGAAGCCAAGTGGCACGAGAAATCAGAGGGCCCGTGCCCCACAATGCCCCACATCCCTGCTCACAGCTGGCCTTGTGCCCAAGAGCCATGCTAGTGTTGGCTCAGAGTGCTTGATGGAAGGACATGACCCTCATCACATCCCAAGTTCTTTCATCTCTGCAGGAAGAAATGGTTGAAAGGGGGAAGAGGGAAAGGAAAGCACAGACCACCGCATGAGAGGAAGATGGTTCTCTAAAGCAATTCAGATCCCTGGGTGGGCTGCAGGGTTGTTGTTTGTTTGTTTGTTTATCTCTCCTGGGCTCAACCATTCCTTTCTTTTCTTCCCTGTAGGACAGGATGAGCCTAGCAGCCTGGAGGTGACTTGGCCAGATGGCCGGGTGATCAGCCGGTCGATAGCAAGCAGCGAGATCAATTCCGTGCTGGAGATCCCCTATCCCCGGGACACTCCAGGATCACCCCTTACCATTCTGCCTCTGGAGGTGAGCCTTGCCTTTGCCAGCCATGTGCATGTTACTTAGAATGGATCCCTCCTCAATTTCACCCTTTCCTCTTTGAAACATTTTTCCGTTTTCTCATCTCACTGAGAAAAAGGGCCATGCAAAATCCTGTTGGAAGCTCTGTGCTGACAGAGGTATTATTTTTGTCCCCTTAGAAAGGCAAATTGCAAACCTAAGCTGTGTTTCCTGCATAAGGCATGTCAAGAATCCTCGTAATAAGGACTCCCTCCAATAACAAATTCAGTGCCCCCTTGTTGAAAGAAACGGACATCAAAAGAGCCACTGAGGGTGTCTCAGCAGGCAAAGGGGAATCCTGAGCTTCGCAGAAGTGCAAATAAATAAATCTAAAAATAAAATATCAAAAGAGGGCAATTCCCTGCCTCTTAAAAGAAAGTGAAGGCTGAGTGTGTTCACTGGTCCCTAAGATTTGCGGTTCGCAGAGTGTCATATAAAAAAACAACCAGAAAATGGGAGAGAGTGACTTGCTTTAGCTGCTTGTGACTTATAGCATGCTGAAAGAAGATGCACTGCAATCTTTTTGTAGGGGCCTCTTCTCCCTTCTTAAGAGTGAACTGTGGTGGTTGAGTGCCTGCCAAGCAAAATGGGGCCACCCAAAATTAAGACAGTGACTTCCAAGTAGTTGGAGGGGGCCCTAGATTTGCAGAAGAAGTTACGTTTGGGGACTGAAAGAAAAGGACAATCTCACAGGCTGCTATTGGGCAAGGTTTTCTCTCTCTTTCAAATGTCATTTTCTTTTAATGGACAAACTTGGTGGTTACTTGCCCAGCTAGGCAACAGCCTTCCCAGGAGGGTGTCCACTTTCACATAACCCCCCCCCCAAAAAAGAGGACACAAGTTGGCATAAAATTTGCAAATGTCAGGTTATATATATAGATGCAAATTGAAAATTGCTATCATTTAAACAGAAATATAGGTGGGAAGACTCTGGCCAGGTAACCTGTGTATCTGCTCTGGCTGCTGTTTAGATGCTAGCTACAGGTTCAGGGCCCCTGCTCACTTCCCCTTCTTAGAGTTCCTTATTTTTAAACTGGACTTGGACCAACCAGGCCTTTGATTAGAGGACTCCTTCAGGCTGATCAGTTGGCCTAATTTCCTACTCCTCTGTTATGGGGTGGCATACAAATGCCACTAATAGCATCAGTTATTTGAGTCTGTTCCCTTTGAGTGGTCTGTTTTGGAGCTCCCTGATTTGTGGCAGCAACAGTTCAAGTGATCAGAAGGCTGTAAACCAGCCGAAGGGGCCTTGGTGTGCTAGACAGATAATAACTGAAATGACGTTTCTACAAAATGTGCTTCCGTCAGCTCAGTGAATTTCAACACTAGAGTTGCAGCGGAAGGAGGCACAGAATGGCTAGACAGTCCGTGCCAAAAAGTTCTGCAACACGACTTCTTCAGCTCTGGCTGCAGCAGGAATTGCTGGAGTTATTCCTGGTGAAGTGGTCCAGAGCAGACTTTGTCCTTCCCCTGCTCTGCTTCCTCTGCTGCCATCTGTCAAGTTGACCAATAAAGGCTGCTGAAGTTTGCAGAGAGAACCTGAATATTCACTTGCTTTGACGAAAGGTCCAGATATGCATTTGTACACCATCATCAGATAGTTGGACCATTCATGTTCAGGTGGATGGGCAGCCAGACAAGGGCAAGCTATGTAGGTTAGATAACCTCTCTGTTTGGTGAATGCTGAGTTGTGAATTCTCTGTGTTCAATGGCAAATTTACTAGATGTTAAGAGAACCTGCATGTACACCATGGAAATGATCAAGACTTCCTCCTGTCCATCCTCCCAAAGAACCCCACTATCCAGAAATCTGACGTGGGTCCTTTACTGTGCAGTATAGGAAATCACTTGCAAAGGATGCCCCATTTTCTTTTTTAGAGGAAGCGGCTCTGAATGTGAACCCATTTGTACATATGGATTTCCCCCTTCCATTGAAGTGAAGTGGGAAGGCCACGTGTCCAACGGGTTCCATATGTGAATCGCAGAGTCTGGGTTTGGGTAGTCTGGCTGTAGCATTACTCCCACTGCTACACAGAACTATTATAAATACTGGAGAGACGTGGAGTTGTAGCAAAATATGTCATCCTCTTCGTCATAGATCTTAAGATGTCTAGAACAGCATGCAACCGACCCTTTCCTTCTTTGCTGCCCAGATTGCAGGACAGTGAATTTGCCCATTGCAAAACACTTGGAGGTGAAGAAATAGGCGCACAAGGCAATTGAGACCTTGGGGAATGATTGGGGAACTCATCTCATCTCCTGCCAGCTGTGAAAGCCCAGCCTAGGTTCCCCTGCTGTTTTAAAGTGTTGAGCAGAAACTTTCCGTATACTTTTTCAGAACTGAGATGATAACAAAAAGGGCTGAGAGCTACCACATTAGCTGCTATATGGTCTGAGGCAGCCACACAAACCCCCCGATTTCCTGGAAATAGCATTTCGGAGGAGGCAAGGTAGAGAGGGAGCCAAGGCTGGGAGGCAATTAGGCAGCACACGGATAACACATTTCTCTCTTTCTCCTGCAGTGTGGCCAAGGCTTCTCTCAGCATGAGAACGGGCGATGTGTTGGTGAGTCACCTGCAAGGGGCAGCTCAGTGAATGGTGCTTGGGTGCAATTTCCTCTACCCACAACTGGGCTCAATGGGGCACGAGGCGGGCTCTTTGTGGCAGCCGTCCACAGCCGCACAGCGGTAGTCTCTGGGGATAAAGGAACAGCCCAACCGTGGTGTTAAGAGGCTGATGTTAGATTCTGTCCTGTCCTGGGCCTCCATCACACTCTCTTTCTCTCTCTTTACCCCCCTCCCTCCCTCCACCCGCCCTCTGCCCCCTTTTCTCAGATATGGATGAGTGTGCAGAATTCCCCTTTGTCTGCCCCAGGGGCAGGCCCATCTGCATCAACACATATGGCGGGTACCGTTGCCGCAGCAACAAGCGCTGCAATCGCGGCTTTGAGCCCAACGAGGACGGCACAGCTTGCGTTGGTGAGTGATGGCTTTGGCAGAGCAGAGGGAGGGAGAGAGAGAGGCGCTCCCCACAGGGGCTGAGCCCTCCCTTGAAGCCACCCGAGCAGTGAAAAGTTTACCTGAGGCTGGGTTTTCTTTATTTCATAATCCCAAGAAGGGAAGGAGCAAGGGAAAGCAGTGAAGCTAGTGAGGTCCTGAGCTTGGAATCACGATCTCTGTACGTTGACCAATGAGAAGATGGCATGGGGTGGGGGACACTGTAGCGCCTGCTTTGTATGCCGTGTTAGGATGCCTGAGCAAAGGAGGAGAAGCAGTAAAGTATACCTTCGGGCCAAATATGACATCTGGCATCAGGCATGGGTCTGGAAAAGCGTAATAGTTGCCGAACAGCTGCAAAGCAGTGGGCAAAGAGTGCAATTTGCAGGGATGTGTGGAAATGGGTGCTTAGTCGTCCCCCCACACACACCTGTTGCTTTCCTCTGTATGTTCAATGGTAGGTAGGGTTACCAGGCCCTTGTCAGGCAGCAAACATTTGGTTCAGCCCCTGAAGACCTTCCTCTTTGCCAACTGCCACTAACTCTTGCCTTGTCTTTGTCTTTCTCTTTCCTTCTCTCTGTCTCTCTTTCTGTTTCCCTCTCTGTGCAGCTCAAGTGGCCTTTTTTGGTGGATACCCTTCCTCAGGAAGCTGGCTGGGCCCCATCTTGCCCTCTGCCCCTCTTCTTCCACTTTGCCTCGGACTCTGCTTTCACTCCTATGCACTTTAAGCCTTGCCAATAAAGGACAAAAAGCAGCCTTTATAGATGGAAGTGGCTTCCCCTGTACTCCTCCCCTCCAATCTCTCTCATCCAGTCTTCTCATGGTGGTCCCTGGGAACATGGACTGAGGTGGGGGCAGTCATCTTTGCAAAGGGCACTACGCAGCCCGGCGGACGACACTCTCTCACTAGTGTCACACCCCTTGCATGTTTTCTGAGAAAACAAGACAGGGCAGAGGCCCCACCAATGCTTTGTCTCCTCAGAGTGGCTGCCATCTTCCTAGGAGCTTGCCTTTAACCAAGATGGCGGCTCCCGCTGGTAGTTGCTTGCTTGGTTAAAACTGATAACAGTTACCCTGTGCCTGCTGGTTTGGCCTGTGACATGATTGCTTCCCTTCCCTCCTCCTCCTCCTCCTGCTCCCCCAGCCCGACTGGACCGGGATTCACCTTGACCTTGTCTTACCAGTGTGTGTCTGAAGTTTGAACCCACCCGGTCTCTCAGCTCACTCCACCCAATAAACTCTACACTGTCTATAAGCACCTGCTTGCAGCTATGCTTGGGGCTTTGGGTGGGAATGCGGGGCCACAACTTATATTCAGAAGATCAGCGTAGGCCAAGAATGAGGTGGTGCCAAGCTGTGTGCCAGTTTCCTTTTGTGAGAGACACGTGTGAACCTTCATGGAGATGGGTAGCCATAACAGCCGCAGGGCAAATGACTGCAGGCATTTGCACGGGACTTTGGCTACACACGAGGAGGCTTCAACTTGTAAGACAACTGCATGTTGACTATTTGCCTCCCAGCCAAGGCCATGCCATTCTACTATTTAGTAGCTCAGTTGTTTGAGCTGTGGTGACTTCTTCCCTATGCAAACAGCTCGACCAAAATCTTTAAGCCCTTGCAATTTCTATCACGATTGCAGAATCTGTGGTCCTCCAGATGTTGTTGGAGTCCTACTGGCCTAATAGTCAGGGATGATGGGAGCTGTAATCCAACAACAACTGATTTTTGTTAGATTATTCTAATGCATAACATGCACACAACAGAAGTGAGCAAAGTGCTCCATACCAAAGATTGTTACAAGGCAAAGGTAAGGACATCACATGGAAAACAGGTTTCCAGCATGGCCAATGCCTATTATACTATGAACACCATAACTTTGAAGGGGATATGCATGTTTGTAAATATGCAATGCATATGTAAATAAAATGAATAAAAATGGGCATTACCCAGGGTGTCTTGATTGGCCATGATTTCTCCTTTGTGTTGATGGCTGTGCATTTCCCATTCTCAAGTTATTGTGCTTCTGCCTTAAAGGTAAAGGGTAAAGGGACCCCTGACCATTAGGTCCAGTCGTGACCGACTCTGGGGTTGTGGCGCTCATCTCGCTTTATTGGCCGAAGGAGCCGGTGTACAGCTTCCGGGTCATGTGGCCAGCTCCTGCCTTAGACACACTGAAAAACATGGTTGCTACAAAAAGCTTTCAGCAAAGGAAGCCTAGAAGGCTCAGGCAAGCAATTTGTGCCACAAACCGGGAGGGGGGAAGGGAAAAGGCAGAAATCCATGTAGGTACTAATCAGCCTGACTTGGTAGAAGATACCTTCACAAACCCTTGTGAGGGATCAAACCATTATCCTTGGACTACAAATCTGGATGAGCTTATGTTAAAATATATTGCAAGAACTAGAACCCCCAAAGTTTTTCATTGGTTCAGATTAAAATCCAAGCCAGAGAAGGACTAAAAATGTCCTGTGTTCCTGCCTCCCATCCATCACTGCCCCTTCATTTCCATGCTTTTGTTTGTGTGTGTGTGCTTCAGCAGTCAAAGGGAGAGGACAGTTGGCATGCTGTGTGCCAGATGCAAGAAGCACTGGAAAATGTGACTCTCCAGTAATCTATGCCAATAGTTCTGGGAAACTACATTTCCCAGTACACCTTGCATCTAACACAGAACCATAGCAGCATGCAGATAGTAGAGAGGGAAGGGGAGAAAGAGACCCCTCTCCTTTTCCCTGCTGTTGGAGGAGCAGCAAAGACACATGCAGAGGAACAAGGGGCTTCAGAGGGCAAGGACAGGTGAATGGGTATGGGTTGCCATTGTGAGGGTTTGGATAACTTTTTGGATCTTGTCATTTTTGGGCACAAGTGTGTCTGAAACAGGCTTGGAACTGAGTTCAACATCCCTCTTAACTATTTTCTGAATTAGGGGTGGGATAGTTAATTCCTGCTCCCCATTCCCTACCCAGCTCAATTCCAAACCTAACTGCAAAGTTCATTCATCACTACCAATGAGTGATTTTGTTGTTGTTGTTGTTGTTGTTATTAAGGAGAGAAAAGAAACGCACACCTTTTGGGGAGGGTTAATTATTTCCTGACCACATTTAACTGTTCCTGAAACCTAAGATGATGCTTCTCATTCAACACCCTTCATAAGTTTATCTGGCTCTCTTTTGACTAATGACATTACTCTTCCTGCTTCTAGAGATACAGTTTCAGAATTCCATTCCATATATCTTTGTCTCATTTGCAGCCTAAATATGCTTCTTGCGGAGAGAACAGATCCCTTTGCTATTTTTGCTCGTAGAATCCTAGGACTGGAAGGGGTCTTGTAGGCCGTCTTCTAATGTGGGGAGCCTGTGGCTTGCTCTCTGCTTAACTATGATTCCCATCATATCTTGCCATTGACCATGGTTTCTGGGGCTGATGGGAGCTGCAGTTTAGCAGAATCCCCACGCCTTACTTGATGCAGGAAATCTAAAATTACATCAAAATTACACCCAAAATCCCAACAGTCAGCCATTCAGCATCTGCTTAGAACATGTCTAGGGAAGGAGGGCCCAATCCCCACTGGACATGATTAGTTCCATTGCCAAAGTTCTCTTAGCACTGAGAAGATTCTCCTAATGTTCAACCAAAATCTACCATGCAGTAATTTAAGTCCATTAGGTCTACTTCTGTCCTCTGGAATGCAAAGCTTTTGTGGTTCTTCAGCTTTAACAATCCTCTCTCCAATATGATGTAGAATCAAATCCAAGATATCATGACCTCTTGGGGCTCTCCTCTAGAGGATTCTGTTTCTTGAAGCTTTTATTTGTTTGCCTGTCACATCTCTGGCATTGTTGCCAGGACCCACATCTTCCTGATGGGAAATTCAGTTGGCCTTGCACTGCTGTGAAGCCTTTGTCCTCTTGAAAAGCAGAACTGCTTTTTCTCTGCAACCGTTTCACCTGTACAGAAGGAGCTGATCGATTTGGCCAGACTAAGCCACAGAACAACAAGCCTCAAAGTCTGGTGTCGCCAAGAGAAAGCACCATTGCTACAGCACATCATTTATTTGCTGCATTTCATGAGGGTCAGAACAGCTTCCCTTTTATCCATGCGCTGCGTGTTGCATTTCTGCGGAGGACTCATTCAATTGTGAGTCCACAGGGCAATTTTGCAGAAGGGTGTGTACATAACTAATGATTCTATCCCACCCTCGTCTTTTCCTATCCCTGACCTTCCCCATCACTGTTATCAGTGAAACTAACACAAGAAACGTAGTAAATAAGAGGCAGAGAGGAGGCAGGGCAGCAAGAGCTCCACATCATGGCTGATTTAAAAATCCCTCACCCGGTCTTCTGCACTAGGTATGGGCTTACCTGCCCTAAAGACCGAGTTTGAAATACATCTTGGGCAGGAAGCTAAAAAGGCTGGACGCAATTGTTCAGGGATAATTTGAATCTGGGAAATCTTTATTTACAGTGTGTGTAGAGAGTGGGAAGAATCACAGAATGGTAGTGTTGGAAGGAACCCAGGGGTCATCTAGTCCAACCCCTGCGATGCAGGAATCTCAGCCACAGCATCCATGACAGATGACCACCCAACCTCTGCTTTTAAAAACCTCCAAGGAAGGAGAGTCCACCACCTTCCGAGGGAGACTGTTCCACTGTCAAACAGCTCTGACTGTCAGAAAGTTTTCTCCTTTCTTGTAACTTGAAGGCATTGGTTTGATGTGGGGCTCCAGATTCTGAACAGCTCATCTGGGGAGAGCACAGGTTCCAATCCAGATTGGCGACATCGGCCATTTGGTAGCCCATTAGGTGCCTTCCAGCTCCATGATCCTGTGCTTCCGGCCCCATTTTAAACCCTCAGAGGTCTTTGCTGCTGATTTATATGGCCATATTTCTTAGAAAGGTAAGTCCTCAGATATGTGTAAAATAAAGAGAGAGAGAGAGAGAATTGACATCCCACTATGTTGCTGATGGAGAAGCAGAAATGCATGTACAGTGGTACCTCGAGTTAAGAACTTAATTCATTCTGGAGATGCATTCTTAACCTGAAGCACCACTTTAGCTAATGGGGCCTTCTCCAGCCACTGCACCGCCAGAACACGATTTCTGTTCCCATCCTGAAGCAAAGTTCTTAACACGAGGTGCTATTTCTGGGTTAGCAGAGTCTGTAACCTGAAATGTCTGTAACCTGAGGTACCACTGTAGATCCCATGATAGTTTGATTGGAAGCAGACTCAGGGGATAAACAGTGGCAATACAATGTCCACATATATGCCATGTGAGTCACATGTTCACAAGTGTATGCCTGAATGAACCAGAAATGTGAGTGAACGTTGATGTGCCACACAAGGGTGCTGATAAGTGTTGGCCATGTCACACCTTATCATTCTTTGCCATATGCTCAAATGTGTATTTGGGTATTATGTGCCTCCGTGAGCTATGTGTCTGGATTGTGTGCCTTGCCTAGTTCTAGGGAACTGAACTCTTGAGGGGCTCTTGTTTTCCGTGCACCTGACCCAGCAGGGGCACTGAGATACCTACAGCTGGAGTAGAGGCTGGAATCCTGATCTGCTGCATCACCCCCTTGCTCTGTTGCGAAAGTCACATACTCTGGGCACCTGGGCTGTGGTTCCATAGAGCTTCCATTGATCAATTAATAAGTAGACGTGTCACTTGGTCAGATAAGTTCGAGAGCACAACCTGAAGGAGTGACCAAGCCTTTTCTTGCTTCTTTGCTGCATATCCAGATGGCAACAATCAGATAGGACACTGGTGCCCTCTGGAGGGGGAAAAGAGAGAATCAGAAGCCTATCATTGCAAGCTTCCCCACACCAGAGTACAGTAGTGGACGTGGGGAAACACTTCTTTCCCATGCTAAGCACTAATGCCTGGATAGTCTCAGATCATCTCCTTGGAAATAGAGCACAGTTCATGCTCTTTATAAAACTGCTTCACTGTCCACTGGGTGCAAAATGGCTTTCCTCTGGATCTCTTTGGAGGCTTCACTTACCTGTTAAATGGCTAAATATAGGGTGGCACCCGAGCCATCTGTCACAAAGGTTTGCTGCCCCAATGAGGTCTGCATAATTAGTTCCCATGGCCAGGTTTTCACCCCACCCCCACCCCCACCCAGCAATTTGGGGGTGGTGATGGTCATGAGAATTTTGGGCACTTTTTTACGAGGCTGACCCTGAGGGTATCAGGAATGGGAATCTAACCATGTTTTCCCCAGTGGTAATAGCTGTCTGAGAGATGCCCATGAGGTCTCCTCGTGAGATTGGAGACACGTGTGTGAACAGGAACACTTAACCACTGCTGCGCTCACTATGATCCTTCCTCTCTGCCCAGACATAACTGCAGCCACGTCTGTGTCAACACACAGGGTGGGCATTCCTGCCAGTGCCACCCTGGCTTCAAGACTGATCCCCAAGATGCCAACAAGTGCCTGGGTAAGTTTTTAAACTGTCTTTTATTAATATTTTAATCCTTTTTGTAAACCACTGCAAGCTTTTATTACAAACAAGTAGTATATACATTTTGGGGTGGGTGGGTGTTTTAAAAAATAGTAGCCAATGTCTACTGAGCAGGCCAGCAGCTGTTGCTCCAAAAAATCTGCAAGCAATGAGCCAGACCCCCAGACCTTCCATGGTGGCAGGCATTGCCATAGCATGTCCTCTTCTAGGTCTCTCTGAGGTGTTTCATGGCACAAAACTGTGGAAGAGCTGGGTCAGCGACTACCTCTTGCAATAATAGGGAGTAGGGTAACCGTTTGCTGCAGGCATCATTTTTTCATTTTTTCAGCTGCAAGGAGTAGGCTCCAAGGAGCTGGTTTTCCTTGCTGCTGGGCACTCCATTGAAATCCCCGCTGGCATCTGCTCCTCCCGCTGGGTGAAATATGTCTCTTCCTTCTGTTTTTCAGATGTAAATGAGTGCAGAGAAAGACCGGCCCCGTGTGATCACATCTGCCACAATGAGCCTGGCTCTTTCCATTGCCACTGCCAGCAAGGCTTCTCCTTGGGGGCAGACAGGCAGCGCTGTGTGAAGACCTGATTCAGTGGCAATGGTGTTCCACTGTGGGTGCTGCCAGCTGGAGTGCATGCCGGGCATTAGTGGCCCATGCAATAGACAACGCCCAGCTTCCGTATGGCACAAAGGACAACTTCTCTCCCCCGAGTTAGTGATTCCACCTCCTCCAGGTGAACCCACTAGGGCCTGTTTGGAGAACTGAATCACCCTTTCCTTGCTTTTCTTGAATAATAATAATAAAGCTCTTTCCTGACTCTCGCAAAGAACTTCGGGGTTTATTTGCCCAGATTTTGCCCAGGTATTGCAATGCAACAAAGTTCAGAGAGTCCTGCTGTGGAGTCATCTTTGTAAGCCTGAGGACCAGGCAAAGCATTCTTGAGTTCAGCCCAAAATGACTTCCTAGCTCAACACAATGTAACAAATGCTACCTAGGACAGTGGTGGTGAACCTATGGCACGTGTGCCACTCAGAGCCCCCTCTGTGGGCACGCGCACCGTCACCCCAGCACAGAGCCTGCAGAAGGCAAGGGCAGCATGTAGAGTTCTCAGCTGAAATGGGGCAGCGGAGCAGCCGCCTTCCTCCTCCTGCTGCCCAGCGCCAATGAGAGGCGCCAGGCAGGGTGCGTCATGCGGGAGCCAGCAGGGGCGGATGGAATTGCTGGCAAGCCTAAAGAAGCCACTTTGTTCCAGTGCCAGGTAGCCAGGCATGGCTGCCTCCACCCTGTCCTCATCGTCCTTCACCCAGCACCGGGGCTCTGGGCCCCACTGGCCTCACCATGCCATGATCGCCTCCCACTTGCTGGCATACTTCTTCACTGAGCTCAACCACAGCCAAGTGCAGCGGGTGAGGGCGCGCCCAGGGCCATGCCAGACACCCTGCATAGGGGCCGGTCGGGGCTGGGCGAGGGAGCAGGGAAAACACTGTTGAATTTATTTTCTCTAAAAGCTGCTCCGGCTGCTGCAGAAACAAGTATTTTATCCTAACAGAGAAGATGAGTAGCTCCTAGAGAAGACAAACCCAGTCTCATGGTGGTGATGTCAAAACATATTAACTACACTTACCTTCAAGAAGGCAAACAACGGTGCTGAGAATGGGTAATTGTTGGGTTAATGTACGGCAAAAAGATCTATATGCACCTTCTCTTTCAATGCAAACACTGAGAGGGCTTGCTTGGACTTCACACAAATTCCCCAGATACAATGGAATATGGTAACCAGGTACCGTATTTTTCGCCCCATAGGGCGCACCGTCCCATAGGGCGCACCTAGTTTTTTGGGGGGAAATTAAGGGGGGGATTATTTTACCCCCCAGGCGCAGGGCTGGGGCAGGGGAAGCCTGAGCTTCCCCCGACCCCAGCCCCCAGAACAGGCTGCTCTCCGCAAGCCGTGGGAGCCCTCCCACGGCTTGCGGAGAGCTACCCGAAGCCTGGGCGCGACTGCTCAGCGCACCCAGGCTTCAGGATAGAGGCAGCTCTGCGCAAGCCGTGGGAGGGCTCCCATGGCTTGTGCAGAGCTACCCAAAGCCCGGGCGCGACTGCTACCCAAAGCCCGGGCGCAACTGCTCAGCGCGCCCAGGCTTCGGGATAGAAGCAGCTTTGCGCAAGCCATGGGAGGGCTCCCGCGGCTTGCGCAGAGCTACCCAAAGCCCAGGTGCGACTGCTCAGTGCGCCCAGGCTTCGGGGTGCAGGCAGCTCTCTGCAAGCCGTAGGAGCCCGGTGGGAACTCCCGTGGGCTCCCCAGGCTTGCGGATAGCTTCCTGAAGCCTGCATTTGCCCCATAGGACGCACACACATTTCCCCTTCATTTTTGGAGAGGAAAAAGTGCGTCCTATAGGGCGAAAAATATGGTACTTCTTTCTTACAGCTACTGCAGATTATGCACCAGTTCAGGTTAAATTGCCATGTTGGCACTTTGCGATAAATAAGTGGGTTTTGGGTTGCAGTTTGGGCACTCGGTCTCTAAAAGGTTCACCATCACTGACCTAGGGGTTTTGTGACAGGGCAGTCCTGCATAACACTGTGCAGGGTGCATGAGATGCCTTTCAGCAGTCAGAGCAGGTGGAATTTATCGAGGGACCGTTCAGACAAAATTCCTACGTGACGCTGACCTTGTGACAGGCTACTTATCACAATGTCACAATCTTTCGCCTGGGAGACCAAGCTCAAGAAAACGATCTCCACTTGTTCCCCGGAAAACCCATTTTTTTAAAAGGTTGAGCTAGAAAGGAAATTGGCTCTTGAATGTTGTGCTTAAATCTCAGCTTTAAATGCTACAATCACATTACTGCTTATTTTATAATCAGGCAAGTAATGACGCTTGAGCAACACACAACCAGGAAAAATCTTCTCTTTGGTGAGGAGTCTCTCCTTGTTACTGATGGGAGTCCCAACTTCCAAGTTCTTTCTGGGCAGCTCTGGCATATTTCTGTAGTGAACGAGTTAATCAATAGATAAGGCCGGAAGCAGGTGATTTGCAGGATCTACTGCAGAGCAATCTATATTTAAAAATGTCTGTTTGCTCAAATATGGATATATTTATACAAATGCAGACAAGCCGAATGATCGCAAATGGAAAGGAAAGGCACAACTTCTTGCTACAAACCCAGTCAGCGGTGAGTAGTTTATATAAGACGTTTTGATGTTCACATCATCTTGTATGCGGAACAATTCCTTGGGTATTAAAAAAACCCCACCTTTGTGCACTTTGTGACAGGTGAGTCTCCAGGGTGAATCCTTCAGGGAGTTATTATTGGGTAAACAAGCATCAGTTGCTGGGGAAGAGTCAGGGCCCTGGTTTGCAGCAGTGAATGGCAATGTTCCAAGCAGCCTAACAGTCTTCTTCATTTCCCACAATACCTTGCAGTGATGCTACACCAGTAACGCCATAGGAAATTGGAATGGTGGTTGCTTAGAGGGTGGTGGGTGCATTTTATTTCTTCTAAGTGGAGCCCAGAACAGATGGCAGCAGTGGGTCCTGCCAGGGCCCTGGGGCCCTGGAAGATGCCCAAGGATGGTGAGCGCTGACACCAACCCTGCAGGGACCAATACCCCATTTTGGCTACTTGCCTGGTTTTGACCTGCTTCAGGCTGCCTGTCATTTTTACCAGCCCACTTAATCTCATCCCACTACATCTCCCATGTTCATTTGGTTGATTGCCACTGTCTGCAGATTAAGAATCCAGCAGACCATGATATCAATGTCCCCCCCACCCCCTTATCTTTCATCACCATGCAGCTCAGCTGCATGATTTATCACACCAGCAGTAACTAGGGGGATTGCGGTAGGAGCGGACAGAGGGTGGATAAGATGCGGGCGCTGAGCCCTGATGCAGGTGTGGTAGTGGAATAGTCCCTAAAACTCCTGAGCCCCCCTGCAGGGGGTGGCTCATCATGAACGCAGCTGAGAAACAAATGGGAAACAGAGATCCCTGTTCACTAGCCTTCACTAGCACAGAAACACAAGTGTACATCAGTCAAAGCTTTTATTGGACAGGCTCTGTGATGGAGTGGGTTATGAAAACAAGAGAGGTGTAGGACTCCCCACCTTCTGGCTACAGTGGGGCTCCTATGTCCCCAGGTCACTGACAGTCAGAGGTGGCCTGCAGGGAGACAGGTTTGTCATTAGTTGCAACTGAGATGGTTTTACCTTAGAAAGAGTGAAAACTGATAAGAATAATGTAATTATCTCAATTTATAGCTGATCTAGTATGTTGGTATCAGAATCACTTCTGTCATTTCTCAGTCTTCTAGGCTTCCACCACAATTTTCCTACTTATTGCAGATGTTGGCTCTGTGAGATATATATATGGAACTGATTGTCAAGAGGCTTAAGGCTGGCAGTGAATCATCATGGAAGGTTAAGATAGTATTGCTAGATCTCCAGACCCCTATGCAAAAACTGTCACGGTGTCTGGAATGTTCAGTGATTATCGCACAAATAATTTGTGTTTGCTAATAGCAAAATCCATAATCCAGTTAAGCTCAAACACTTGGATCTAAACTGCTTTTAGTCACCATATGAAATCTATGCCAGCCAACTGAGCTGAGAAGGTCTATGGAATAGGCAGCCTGGTCCACACCTCAGATCAGATTCAAGATGCTAATACCATTTCAGTGATGTCACATGATCTTACATCTCTAATTTAGCATTTTACAATCATCCTGAACATCAAATCCTGCACTGTGTTTACAAAATGACAGGGCCATTTGTTATCTTATGTCAGCCCAAGCTTCCCAACTCATCTGTCACACACACACACCCCCCTTGACATGATTTGCTGGAGGGTGTAATGTATATTCAGAAATGTTTGGATTACATCATAGTCAAGTGCATCAAAATTAGACACTGTGGTGCCACATTCATTCCTTTCCCCTAAAGATCTAGGGGTAAACGACTCCCATAAGCCCCTGCTTCTTCCACAAACAACTCTGCAGCTAACACACACAGAGGCCAGCAATTGAGGGAAGTGATGGTTCCCAGGCCTGCCCACCTCTTATTGTGTTGAATTCCCAGGCAATGGACCTTCATACTCACCTAATACCTTCTATCTTCTTCACTGTAGAATAATCCTCATCTAGGCATGCTTTGGACTGCAAAATACTTTCCCCCAGCTGATGGCACTAAACACCACAGCATTAGCTCTGAAGACCTATGGGGAGGGGGAATAAAAAGATTGAAGCTAAAGCCTCAAAGAATCAAGGACCATGGAGTTGGAAGGGACCCTGAGGGTTCAACTCCCTGCAATGCAGGAATATCTACCAAGGCATCCATGACAGATGACCACCCAACATCTGCTTAAAAACCTGCAAGGAAGGAGAGTCTATCACTTTCCGGAGAGTCCATTCCACCCATAAAGACAGAGTCCAGCAGAAACTCCTGGCTAAGTTAGCAGAACTATACACAACCCCTTTGAGGCACCTACCTGTGTTTGGTCACTTCCTTCAGATTCATACAAGCAATGCCACATGCCATTTTTTAACACAAGCACACTCCAATGAGCTGTTACTGAATGGCGCTCCTTATCCTAGACTCCAGCCTCTGGTGCATGTGGAACTGCTCCATCAGCCTGGTCCCCAGGTACATTGGTAGCTGCAGAAGAGCAGATCAGGCTATTGGGCTATCTAAATCAGGTTTGGTCTTTCTAGGAGATAGAAAAGGATGATGCCTTCTGTGGAAGTTGATGGGAAATAAGGAAATAAAGCTGATGTGGAAGATAGGTAAAAGAAGGCGATAGCAAGCGCAGCTCTCACTGACACAAGAGTCAATAAAACTAAAGAGTATCCATTTCCCAGAGGCAAAGGGTCTTGACCTTTCCGGCAGCTCATTTGTGTGATCTTCAGATGGATGGAAGAGATTCACAGGATGGATTCACACTTCCTTATACATCATTTGATAGTTCATCACTCACTGATATTACTTCATGGCTCTCAGATAAATGTGTGAAAAATATTGTGCCCAGGGTTATATTAGGTAGTTTGAATGTTCTGTCTGCTGTGGTTGATCTGTGATGACTGTTTCACCCGTGGAAGTCATCACTTGATGTTACATTCATCAAGGGATGAGTGGGCCTTTAATAGAACCACATTTTAAAAACACAACACAAAGTAGTTATCCATTCATACTGTTCTGAACACAAAAACAGCCCGTCATAGTTTATACAGTTGATATGGATTTACAGCATTTATTGTGCAGTGTTTATTGCTGTGTTGGTCCTACAGAAACAGAGGCACAGAATCAATAAGACCTTTTACTGGACCAACAACCAGTGTCATGATGAATCACTGATCAAACAATAAAGGCTATTGTTGCACCATATTCCAAGGATCATAGAATTGTAGAGTTGAAAGGGACCACAAGAGACATATAGTCCAATCACCTGCAATGCAGGAATCTTGTGCCCAACATGGGGTTTGAACCCACAACCCTGGGATCAAGAGTCTCTATTCTATTATGCCTTCTAATTGTTTGTGTAAACATGGTCCAACATGGTGGAAAAGAGATTCATCCATAGACTGGGCATTCAAAAGTAGAAATCTGTGGTTCTACATTATTGCTATTACTGTTATTTAAAATAATGTAAGGTTTTCCATGGAGACAATCCATGGTTATGGCAAGGACTTGGTGTACTGAATAAATAAATATTTTTAGTGCCAATGCCGAAATATGCAATCTATATAAATTATGCAAGTTGAGGGAATGTGTACACTTCTCTTATTTTGCATAATTCATTCTTCAATTATTTATATTTTGCATAATTTATTCTGCCTTTGCTAGTCATGGGAAGGGCAAAGAACACGGAAGACTAAACAGCTACCTTTCCAGGTCCTGAGATTTCAGCAGATATTGCCCACATTGCTTTTCAGCACACCTTCACAGCCAAAAGGGCTAGAAGCTTAATTTTTCAAAAACCACAAAAGCTGAGATTAACATGAAACTGTCAGAAAACAAGCCTATATCAGGAGTAACTGGCAGAACTCCCAGGCACCCGGCTTGCTTTCCTGTTGACCTCCCTGGCTGCATTCCCCAGCAAGATCCAGGCTGATCACGATAGGCGATTCTTCTCAGCGTGAGAAGAACACACACCCTCTTTCCTGCCCCCCCCCCCGGCAGGGGAAAGAGATAAACAGAAACGTATTTACATGCCTTTATTTCTGTCTTTGCAGCGTTACAAAAAACATGACTGCTCTCTTCAAGCTCCAGCAGTCGAGTCACAAACACTTCCTGTACTTCCTGTACAGGAACTTGAGGGTGCTATGATACAAACATGAATTTCAGAAGACCTGCAGGGCTTTGCAACCTCATGGTTAGAATATTTCAAGTAAAAAAAAAATTAATGAATTCACACATAGGTTTTCTCTGAATCGCTGCAATCCATGCCACAGTATTGGTCCCAGTCCCCATACCCCTGCATGCTACAGTTGGCCATGAATGAGCATCCCTATGCACACATTCTCTGTGGTCCGTGCTCCTAGATTTAATAATGCCAACTATCAGCTTTTGGGGGTGGAGGCAGAGCAAAGGGAAAGCTTGGATTAAGAATTCTGGCTCCCAGGCAAGTAGATCATTGGCCATGCTGATCACCTGTCAGGGAAGTCTGGCACAAACTTGATCAAGCAAGAGCCACCAGGGACTAGGGATGCTGGTGAAGATCTCGTGAGCCATACCAGGCTCAGAAATGAACTCTGGGGGCTCATAAAACCCACTTTAAATGAGAGGTGAGTGTTACAAGCCCCCAAACTCTTATCTGGCTTAGTTCACATGCTTTTCTGACATGTATTATCACACTGCTGTAAGTTCTGAATAACTGAGATCTTGGTGAAGGCACAGAGAGGCTGGGACCTAGCACAGCAGAAGATCCCTGATCTAGTGCCCTCAAGAAGTTGCACTATAACTCCCATCATTCCTGACCATTGGCCATGCTGGCTAGGGCTGATGGGAGTTGTAGTCCAGCAAGCAGTGGGCAGGGAAGGCCAGCCTACATAAGCCTCGACACCAAATGATCCATGGAAAGCAAGTGAGAGCAATGCCAGGTTCACACTCCCGATGGACTGCCACTCCCAGGCCACCTAACACCAACTAGCCTGTGGAAAAGAGACTTAAGGCAGTTGTTGGAATTCTATGTGGTTAAAGCTGCCCATTAAATCAGCATCATCTAGTATGAGGGAACCAGCATGAAAAGGTGTGCAGAAATGGTATGAGACTGTTTCAAACGACTATATCTAATAGTCAAGGAGGTAGGTGGGAGCAGATAAACAATAACTCACAAGGCGTCCGTGAAGTTAACTCTTTATTCAAAGAAACAAACAGCTCAGGAAGACAGGCCCAGTGAGCACAGCAACTCTTTCCAGCAGATCTTGCCCCATTGAGGCAGTTGCAAAGACTGAATGCTCCCACTTCCCTACAACTCCCTAAGTCTCTCTCCCATGCAACCTGAGACTTTGCCGTGTCTGTCTATGCTCCTTTTCATACCTCCATGGGTTCTGGGAGACCAGGAGGGAGGGAGAGACTCCCTGGCTTCCTTCAGCAGCCTGCCTGATCTCTGCCTCTTGGCTCCCCTCCTCTCCAGCCTCTGCCTCTGCCTGATTTCTGGACTGCTCTCTGCCACAGCCTCCTCCTGCTCACTAAAGCCTCTGACCCTTTCAGCTTCCGACGCCCCCTCCCTTCAGTCTGCTCCCCTTTCTCCCTCTGACCACTCATGGTCATCCCACCATCAGTCCCCTGGCTTTGAGCCTTCTTCCCCTGGGGGTTCCCTTGGGGATTCCCCAGCTGGTGCCTCCCACTACTCCTCTGCCTCCAGCCAGTCCATGATACTAATTTGAAACTGTGTTAGAGAGGATATGCAAACGTCATTCCAGCATATGTGGTAGACTTGTGAAAAAGTGTTGCAGTTTTGGACTGTGGTCTTTGCAGAAATTCCTGAAATGACTGGACAGTAAGTGATGAAATCTCCAGAATTAGTCCTGTAAAACTTTTTTTCCTCTTCAAAACAACAATGGGGATGGCCATTCCAAACCTCTAATTGGATAGATTCTCTCTGCTGCCTGGCAAGTTGTTGCTCAATGGACTGAAAGAGTGCCTCAGAGGCTAATTGGTATAAGATGGGCTGGCAAGTCACTTGGGTGGATAAATTAATGAATAATCTAAAGAAGTATAAAGATTCTTTTGCAGCAGATTGGCACTGTTCTATTGCTTATACAATGCAAAGTTGAAATGCAAAGAAATATCCCAGAAGTATACAAAATTTTCTGGCTGTTTTGAACATTGTGGGTTTGAATTTTGGTACTTCCTGATGGGCTATACTGACAGGTGAATGTTTTAAAATTTATTTTACTCCCCTATGTTATGAGGCAGGGATTGTTATGTACTGTTAAAATTGTGTTATTAATTTTTTTAAGTAATAAACATAAAAGGGGGAGGATAGAACACCAGGTGCCTGTTTCAGCGGCACAGTTGTTGCTTTAAAGTATATCCACCGCTGTCTGTGGATGAGCAGAATGGACTTCCACACAAGCTATGGGACTTCATCTTTCCTTCCTCCCCCTTGCTGCCCCTGCACACCCTCATAATCTACTCTGGACCATGCTGATCTTCTTTGTACATTCCAATTTTAGCATATGTGCTGCCGAAGTGAGTTTTATGTGAAGAATTTAAAGCATAGAATAATTATGATATGCAGCAGAATTGGAATTTTGAGGAAACCATGGAGGGGTGGATGGGAAGTCAAATGTGGATGATGGAGTATTAATTTGAAAATGTTGTACAATTACCTTTTATTTTTCAGAATATATATATATATATATATATATATATATATATATATACCAATCTACTCTGGAGGTGCATGGGGGGAAGGAAGCTGATGGAGGACAGTTTCTGGGGAGGTGAACAAATACTATTTTCTGAGTCCTCTGATTTGTTTTTTTTTTTGGGGAAATGTCTGAGGTCTTCTGACTGTTCACATTTTTTTTTAATTCACAGAAGTTATAGGATAATTCCCACATTAATCCAAACTAACTTTGGTTAACATGGTCATCTCTGTCAAGGGCAAAGCTCTGAGTGCTGGAAGGATACCGGGCCTTTTACACAAACCCAACCCTGTTTCTTTGCATAGGTCACATCAGTGAGACAATCTGCATGTGAAAACCTGTCTCTCTTGAAGCTCATTTGCTAGCTTTAGACTTAAAGCAATTGCCTGCAGACCTACCTGTGTATGAGTACCACCAAGCCAGGCAGCAGGTCAGCTGAACATCAGCTCCATTGATATCTTCAAACGAAACAGGTGAATCTGCATAGTGCATACGAAACCAGCAAAACCTCTGGTGCAATCATGATTCCAGCATCTGTTTTGTTTGTTTCAAGAGCAGTGTTAGCACCAGTTAAATGTTAAATGCATACTTCAACCACGCATCAGTGGCTCTAGAATCAAGCATATGAATAAAGGTCCAATTAAAGCAGAACAGGGTCCTAAAAGTGTAAGCCTACTGATAGTTCTTGATCATCCAGGCAATGCATACTATACTTTTATACTTTAATTCCATGGGAGCCATTGCTACTAATGGGTTATGCAGCCTTACGACAACAGCATGAGTGGCTGTGAATGAAATATACGTGCAGGAGCCAGGTCTATTATTTATTAAGAGAACGGATAGGAAGAAAGCAACACTGGTAGATTCTCACTTCTAGTTTATTGTCAGAAGTTTTCATGTAGAGTCAGAGGGATACAACTATGACCAGATCCATGAGTCCAATATATGGCATGGGGAGCAGCTTCTCAGGGCATCTGGTACAGGGGAAAACCCTCCCAGGGTCCCATTGGCTTAACCTCTATGCATTTGTGATGCCCTCTGCAGCTCTCCCATTTCCCTGCAGCACAGTCAGGGTCTGGTCACTCTCCAAACACATTCATCCCCACCATAAAAAAGGAGGAAATCCCATTCTGAAATCAAGAAGTCTGGAGCACTAACGAAGTAGTGGAGTGACTGCTGAGTTTGCCCAGGCCAAGCATCCAAAACAGCCTAGTGTCTACCCTCCAACAATCTCCCCCTCCACAGCTGGGTGCAAACAAAGTCTTATACTGAGTGACCCCCACGAGGACATCTAGCTGTGTGTGGGACGTGTGGTGTGTGAGAAGCTAGAAGCATTTTTGGAGCTGCTGTCCATTGCCAGAAGTGGTGGCAGGCTTCACCCATGGTTTGGACACCTGTTCATTGGGCAGCCCAGTCCACTGACCCAGTGGCTCAGTCGTCTCCCCCTTGCCTTCTCATCTCGTTTCACAGAATGGCACTGGGGACTCAGAGAAGAGGTACCGAAGCTCCAGAACTAAGAGGGTCTCAGACATACATATGTGGGGCCCAGGTAGCTATTTACAGGAAGGAGGGAGAGGGAACATGCAGCAAGGAGACAACTTGTGCATGCAAGTGATAAGGTGATGCTGCAAAACACCTGTGCACTAGGGAAGTGGGTCAAATATTGCAGGGTTCCATACCCACCTCGGAGTTTTCATCCTCCTTCCTCTTTCTTCTGTTTGCCAAATGTGGTGTAAGGGTGAAGGGAGGGGTGGAGCTTTGGTAGCCAGGGCTATATTAAATATTTACATACATAATCCCAAAGATGCTTATTGGACTGGGATGAGCTGAGGAATTGAGGAGCCAGAGGCCTCTCCACTAAAGCACCTCCAACATCTCCCATCTTCTGATGCTCTCCATGATCCCTGGTTGAACTGGAAAACCTGTTGCAGCTGGCCAGAGGTGGCAAGGTGCAGTCTTTCAACTTTGGAAGACTATATTGTTCTCAACAGGAAATGTGCTGCTATCCCACCAGAGGGGGACAGTGCTGCTGCCTTACCTCCTCCTGTGGCTCCATACAATGCCCCTGTCCCTCTGTTGCCTCAAAAGGATCCAGCGCATGAGGCATGTGCCCTAGTACAGAGTCCATCCTGGAATCTGTGAGAGGGCACGTCTCTGACAGTACCAGCACCCTGCAGGAGGGACGGGAGGGTGGGCAAAGCACTTGCAGGGGCCCCACCACAGCACTGTGGATGTTGGATGCTCAGACCATGCCTAAAGTGCCAGGAGAATGGCATGCACAGCAGCAAGCAAAAGACAGGAACTAGGATGGGGGGTCAGTGCCAATGCAGGAGGGGAGGGGACAGTGGTGCTCAGGGAAAGGCTTGTCACAGGGTCCCAAAATCACCAGTTCCCACACCCCACCCCACCTCACCTCACCATGCTGGGCTGATCTTTACTGGTCATTTGACCTTGAGCAAGAGGGTGCATTCGGACGGGGTATTTGTGTACCTGCAGCTTGTGAGGACAGGACTTGGACAATGACACATTTGGACATCCCGGGGAGGGGGTGGGCAGGAGTGTCCCCAGGAGCCCGCAGGAAGTGTCAATTCAGGTTATCCAGGTTTTGAACCATGGGGAGACTGGGCTCGTTTGGGGCTGAGGCCAAGCATCCTCTTTAGAAGGACTTTGCCCCCCGCTGGTTGTCACAAGCCCCTCCCCAGGGGTGTCACAACCCTCCTTGCCGGCACCCCAACCCCCCTGGGGCTGCTCAGAAGCGGGTGCTCTGGTAGCGCAGTCTGCGGATCTCGGAGACACCGTCGTCCCGGCAGTACAAATCCCTGCCGGGACTCTGTGCCAGTCACCGGCCCCCGGCTCCCCCACCCCCGCCACCAGCACTGCTGTTGCTGCTGCTGGAGCTGCCAGAGCTGGAACTGCTACAACGATCCTCATAGATGGAGATCTCGATCTGTGGGCAAGAGGATAAGGAGGACACAGGGAAGAAGGAGAGGTAGTAGCCTTGTGCACCCCTGTTCAGCAGCCACAAATGCACATAGAGCTTGACAGTGCTGTAGGGCAGGGTGGGGAACCTCCAGCCCAGGGGCCAACTGCGTCCCTCCAGATCTCTCCATCCAGCCTTTAGGAAACTCCCTAGGCCAGGCCCCTCCTGGGACAATCTTGCTGTATGCCCACCTTGAGTTCTTCTGTGTGTATATAAACCTCTGATTTATGCTGGAAGAGTCCCATCCGATCTTTCACCCAGCTTTGCCCCTGGCATCACCCACCACTAGCAAGTAGCCCTTGGGAGGTTCCCCATGAGGAAACGAGGCCTCAGACTGAAGAAGTTTCCTCACCCCTCTTGTAAGACATCAGCTGATCTGGTAAGAGCAAGTTCCTGACTGTTCCAACCTCAGACAGTTTGGCATGTGCAGCTGAAATATGAAATGACAGCGCACCTTTCAGGCAGTTGCTCTCTCTCAAAGACATGTTGTTGTGCTTCCACAAGTCAACTATGCACTGAATAAAAATATGCCTCATCTGTTTTTCTCTGACATCAGGTGCCTTCTTCTACAGAAGGGGTTGGCATCCTGTGTTGTTGGAGCTTCTGCTCACTTCCGCTTATCCCTCACCTAGAAAGAACAGGTTCCAGAGGTTTTCTGTTTGCCCCACCTCTTTTCCCAGGAAAACCCGCTCTTTACTGCTGAATTGGAGCAAGTGTCAGTACATGTAAAACCCAATCGATATTTGCTCTGATTCAGTGGTAAAGAGCTGCATTACCCCAGGGAAAGTGGCATGACAAGCAGAAATGTGGACGAGCCCTTCATCTGTGGCTTCCATCCCATAATTCCAGACTATTGGCCAACCATGTTGGTTGGCGCTGATGGGAGCTGGAACCTAAGAACATCTGTGGGGTGGCAGGTTTTCCATTCCTGCTGTATGATATCACACAGAAGATGAAAGAAGGTTGCTCCATAGTCATAGTTTCATATCTGTCTACTTCCACTCCTTAACCACCACTTATCTAAGCCGAATAGTTGAAAGCGTGCAATGCTTTATTAACTTTGGAGTAAGTATTACTGAACTAAGTGAAACTTATGTTTGAGAAAGTAAGCAGGCACATGATAAGACAGTTAATCTTTCCTTACACAAAAAGTAGTCGTTGCCCCATGAATGTATTGCATGGTTACTCTTGCAGGGACAGCCCTAAAGTTATATGCTACTGCCTTCCATTATGAGATGTTCTTCGTAACTAAAAATTTGCACCTGAGTTTGCTTTTACCTCTTCCCTCCCAAATCTCTCATTTTGTGCTGTGTCCCCTAGATTGTGAGCCCGAGGGCAGGGACTGTTTTATTTCTGGTCTTTGCAAGCCTTTTTCATCTGAAGAGCAATGTTTTAAAGCTCTAAACAAACACATCCCAAGCACATCCTTTATAATCCCTACGGTGTTTTGCTTGTGTTTTTGAAAGCTAAAATACATTTTGCTGACGAGTTCAGGAAACTGTGAGTCCTGGCAGCACTAGGGCAGCAGGAATGCTTGGTGGGTTGGAGGAAACACATGGGCCTTTCAGTACCCACTTCTTCTTGGCCACCACATCCCTTCAAGGGAGCAGAGCCAGAAGCCGCAATAGCTGGACACAACCTCTGGTGAAGGAGCTTGCCTCCACAAAGACCAAAAACCTCTGGCTGCTAAGCATAGGCCTGGTAGCCCCTTTGGGAGCAAGGGTCGTTTCCTGTGGCACTGTGGTGAACCTGGGGAGGCAGCAACACCAGCAAAGGGAATTGGGGGGTTACTTTAGACATCACTGTCCCTACACTGTGCCTCAAACCAGCTGATCCCATCTGCTGAGAGCAGCAGAAAAGTGAGCAGCAGTTAGGAAGGGTCATAGCTCAGTGGTACTGAGCAAGATGGGACAATGTTCTGACTCCATATAAGACAGTTTCCTATGTTCCTAAAAACTTCAGCCTTATATTGCCCCATTTCCCCAAACTCTTGTCAAGGGAGCAGAGTCACACAATGTGATTGTTCGAAATATCACTGATAGCACTTGGGACTCCAGATTTGTTGATGTGGAGTAATATCATCTGCCTGTAGATCTGATTTTAGTTTTGTGAACTGCTTTGAGAGCCACTGTGGTTAGAAAGCAGTAAACAAACACTGTAAAATAAGTAAGTAGACTAAGTAGTACGATCCTGCAACTTATTTTTTGAGCTTGAATGCTGAATTTGGAACAGAGAATCTCAGCTGGGACACAGGAAATGGGTGTGTGTGTGTTGGTGAGAGTCAGCCACATGGGTAAGAAGAGCGATCTATATGGTGACCATATCTTCCCCTTTCCCCTTTGGTGCTAACCAGGAAGGATACAACTCGCATGCCCCGTTCCACTGGGTCTGTCAGCAACAGCCCTCGAGGAGCATAGATTTTCTCATTCTGCTCTTGGATGTACTTGGAGATCTTCTTCAGAACCTGGTGAGATAATTGGACAAGCATTCAGCAACTATTTGGCGAAGATGTAGCCCCAGAGAATGAGACACAAAATATAGGGAAGATGATCCATTTACTGGGATCCTCTGAAGTTCTTGGATTCACCTACTTCAAGAAGGAAAAGGTGTTTCATGAAACCGCAACAGATGAAACACCTCAATAACAGAAGCTAGTGTTGACCTAGATATCCCATTCCCAGTTTCAGTAATCTCTGATTGATAACCATCAATCTTTGAAAGTTTCCCAAGACAAGTCACTCTATTGCCTAACTGTGCTCCTACACAAAGCATGTTGCCCTACTATCTGCCTGAGAACATTTTTTGTAAGTGAAACCAAAAGAATTATTTTAGCCTCTCTTCTACGCTATTTATGTGCCCCTGTGAATGACTGCATCACATCTTGAATGTATGGGAGCCCAATCTAAATTAGCTGAAGACCTCACAGAAAGGTAGAGCTACATTCAGATGAAATGTATAAAACCCGAAGGGAGAGCTGTTAAGTGTACCAGAATGCTCTGTTATTTTGAATATTTTCCCAACCCTGGAAAATAGTGAGTTGTCAAGTCTGACATTTTGAGCAAAACCTGTGACAAAGAAAGCATTCCCTACAGCTTGAAACAGGCTGTCAGTTTAAATCATGTACCTTTCCCTTTTAATCCTGCTCATTATTCCCTCTGTTTCTTATGTTTCATACATCAGTACCACTGCTTATGAAGCTAAGACAGCTATGGGCAAGAGGGAAGTATCAACAGGCTTCAGGAAACTCTAACTTTTGCAGAAGTATAAAGAATCTTTAGGGGGGAAATTATGGGGGACCTCAAAAAGAACATGTTCAGTGGCCATGGAATACTATTGCAGCATGTGGGTGGAGGGAGGAAAACTGATTGGGTGGAAAATGTAATGGAGTATCCTGGGGAGGGTACTGAACAGACTGTCACTATATCGCAGGAAGAATTTAATTGCATACCAGAAATTTTGGTTGTCACATTTTAAGTGCTGTGGCACAACAAATCTACTTTTAAAAAAGTTCCAGACTTTTTGCAGGAAGGAAAGTGATGAGGAAGTTCACTAAAAAGTGTGTGATGATGGTCAGTTGACAGGAAGTCATATAACCTCTCCACAAACAATTCAGGAGGAATGCTCAATAAAGAGAAGAGAAGATACTGTAAAATTGCCCTGAAAACTTTGTGCTAGTAAACAGGTCATCTGGAGGAGCCCAAGAACATTCCACACTGCAACATTTTGCTGCAGGTCTCCCTGGTTCTATTCTACCAGAGCTCTTTACTAGGCAAGGATATTTAAGGTCCTGCCTACCTGCTGTTAGAGATAAGCAAATTGCAGACGCAACCAGGAGGTGGGGGGGGGGACTCTAAAGAACAAAACCAAAGAATGAGGATGTGTCCACACTGGGCTTCTCTCTCCACTCTTGAAACTCTAGGTGTTCATTACGTGCAAGTAATCCTTCAGTCCATATGCATGAGCCAAGTGTTCACTGGATTCCTGCCATCAGCTTATCATAAAAACTCTGCCAGTGCGACCTCATTGTCTACATGATCCTGCGTTGTTTGGATTCAGGATTCAGATCACATACTATCAAAATTAAGTAAATAAACGCAAGTATAGAAATAAAAACATCAGCTTGGCATTCTAATTTCTGGGTGCTTCAGCACCATATGCACTGATGCATAGTGTCAGTTTGCTATAGCTTTGCTACAATAGTTGTGATCACAACATTTCTGGATGGTAACCCTTTGTATCCTATTTAGTTCAGTCCTAACCCCAATGATGTGGTGCTGTGGGTTAAACCACAGAGCCTAGGACTTGCTGATCAGAAGGTCGGCAGTTCGAATCCCCGCAACGGAGTGAGCTCCTGTTGCTTGGTACCTGCTCCTGCCAACCTAGCAGTTCAAAAGCACGTCAAAGTACAAGTAGATAAACAGGTACCGCTCCGGTGAGAAGGTAAACGGCATTTCCGTGCGCTGCTCTGGTTCGCCAGAAGTGGCTTAGTCATACTGGCCACATGACCCGGAAACTGTACACCAGCTCCCTCAGCCAATAAAGCGAGATGAGCGCCCCCAACCCCAGAGTCGGTCATGACTGGACCTAATGGTCAGGGGTCCCTTTACCTTTACCTTTAACCCCAATGATTCACAAATTGAGATTATTGGCACAAGAAGAGGTTGGACAGGATATTGTTAAATATGGGAGAAACAAGGCATCTACATCTTATGAACGTGGATAATCAGGTGGTTCATTTAACTTACACACTCCATATTGACCAATCAATATTATATAACAACAACGTCAATTGTTATATCACAATACAATGCATGTTGTGGCTCCAAACCTTCTCATAGCGGGTCTCCATGCAGAGGAAGATGAAGTAGGCTGTGGCACAGGCCAGGCACCCCTCCAGGTAGGAGCTGCCCCCTATTTTCTCAGCCTCCGCATAGAAGTTGTTGAGGGTCTTCACAGTTTCTTCAAAAAGTTGCCTCTCAATCTTTGGTGAGGAGAAAAAAAGAGAAAGAATGCCATAAGATGTGTGCACAAGAGGCCATTCCATTGTTTATGTCACCCATCCTTCACCCAGTGCAAAATAATAGATGCTATCAGAGAAGGGAGCATTGAAACAAGAGCAGGTGTACGGTGGAATGGAAATGTGTGTGTTCAGATCTTTGAGCAAGACGGTCTGCTATGCATTTCGTATATGATCACAACAGCTAACAGGTTAGAATAAATCATAAAAGGAAATGAGGCATACCCCAGGTGTTTAAGAAGACAGGAAACCACTCTGTGCAGCTTAAGATTTCTAGAGCATCTGAAACATCATTGGTGCACTAACACCTTGCTCTCACTGGCATCCAGACTACAATGCCTTCGTCTGACATAAGGATTTGTCACCTACTTCACCAGTCAGCATGAACCCTGTGAGAAAACTGGCTGTACCCGGCTGTCCAGCTCTGGAGGGAATTTGGTCTGGAACTGGCAGATGGTCCCATCACTGTAGTCCCGCTGAACAAAGACCTTGGTGGCCAGGGAAGCACTCCGCCGTAGTTCTTGGAGATTGTGGACCTGGAAGAGCAGAGGCAGGTGGTTACAACAGGCAAAGGTGCCTTCTAGAACAGTGGGGGAAGCTCACAGCATACCCTGATGCCATGCATCTAAGGCAGGAATTTGTGGCCCTCCAAATATTGCTGGATTACAACTCTCTTTATCCATTGTTCATGCTAGCAGGGGTTGGTGGAAGATGGAGCCCAACACCACCTGGAGGGCTGCAGGTTCTTCACCCCTGCTCTAAAGAGTCCCTGAATCTACATGGACTTGGATACAAATATTTTTTTTTATAAGTTATGATTATGGGTTGTAGTCAATGCTGCTCTTCTCATGCAACTGATTTCTGCTTGTGCAATGGAAACATCTCCCCTTCAGCCATCTCCACAAACACTCTGGAGTAGATTTTGAGGGTGCAGGGGGAGAGGAAAGGAAGGTGAGTTACTTTGCACAAATGGAACATGGCTTGCACAGGTTTGGATGCCACCCATTGTTTTTTTGATGATGTGCCACTCCTCATTGAGAGCACCATCTCAGAAGAGGCATTCCCTCCCTCCTTGTGTGAGCAAGAAGCAAGAATGACTCTTCTAAGATGGTGTCTGACACTTGCTTGCATTTAAAAAACAGTTGTTTTGATCTGCTACTTAATTGAAGGGCATCTCTTTAGTTGACCAGAAGGCCATTCAACAGCTGTTTAACCAATTCAGCATTGCAATCCTACCCAAAACTGATTGAAAATACGGTATGTTCTATGGGACTATAGTTCACAACACTGGTAAGCCCTGCTGCAGTGGATTATAACACAGTTCCTTATCTCTTCAGCATCACCTTAGAATACTGGTAAGGATTTTAGATTTGGAAATGCAGTTTGAAGGTTAGACACGGAGTAAATTCATACATCCATATTCATTAGCTAGTAACTTAGATGTATAAAACAGTCATCGTAGATCAAACATCATGAAGCTTTTATATCACAACAGATAGTGATTTCCGACTGAGGCAGTGCACACTATTGGCTGAGAACTGTGCAACATCCATGTGTGAATCAGCCCTCCTATTGCATTTTATGGGCTATCCCTATATACAAGCAACATGTGCCTGCTGCTGTTGGAGCAAGAGGACTATCAATGGAACTTGGCAAGATGCTTTGTAGTAAGAAATGAAGCAGGTTCCCAAGACCATCAATGACTGGAAAACCTGAAACTCTGGGGTTATATATCTTACAAAGAGTGGAGCTGGCAGGAACATATAGAAAAGATCACAGGATGACCTCAATTGAAGGGACACACCTAACAAAGCAAGAACAAGTTCTTCCAGAATAAACCACAGAGGTTTTTTTGCTCCCCAAACACTCTTTCTTCCCCTGGTTGCCAGCCAACTCTGAGACTGGATTGAGCCGAATGTACAGACTCATCCCACCTCCAGTTTGAATCCCAGCCAGCCAAAGACACAGATAAAAAGTAAGAGCAGCAGATCATGCATGGTAAAAAGGTAAGAGCCTCAAGCTGATATGGAGTCTAGCCTTTGCATCTGTCTCCTTATTTAACGTAGGATCAAGAACTACAACCCCAAAGCAAGATCCTCCATAAACACTGCAGACATCTGTCACATAACTTTAGGGAGTAAAAGTGTGTATCCTTCCTGAGGCTAACCCATTATAAACATTTTTGTTAAACACTCTGAGTTGTTCCAGCCGCCCCTAGATTTGTGACTATATGAATATAACTTCATAAACTGCCAGCTTGTAGCTGAATATCCCTTGGCAATTCTAATGGGCGTTTCCTTTCTGGTCCTATTTCATCCAGAAGGGGTGGGGTGGGGTGTACACACACACACACACACACACACACACACACAACTGAGCAGTGTGCCTCAATGACTGGAGCATTAGACTCAGTGTGGGTAATCCTGGGTTCACGACCCATTTCTGCCCGACCATATTGTGTCACAGTAATAATTAAACTGCATAAGACGCATGAAACAATGCATTGAGTCACTTGTTCCTTACAATTATGCTCAGCATCTTCGTCTTTGTCATGCCATATTACTTTTTGTGTTCTCTTGACACTTTCATTTCCTAAACCCAGATTATCTAAGCCTTTAAAACCTCATGCAGTTTCCTTCTTTATGAAGTATCCAAACAGTTCTGAAAAATTACTGGTATAACCAGACACTTTTCTTTATTCTTTCAAAGTGTCCTGGTTCCATGTGGAGTAAGGTCCACTGTGTTTGACCCATGCAATGATGTATCGTATATGTGAGTGTGAACTAAACTGTGGGTAACCAAAATAAATTTTAAAAAATCCTATTAGAATCATAGAATCATAGAGTTGGAAGAGACCACAAGGGCCATCGAGTCCAACCCCCTGCCAAGCAGGAATATTAATTCTGTATTTCCAGCTATACTTATAATTTGTTCTGCAGCAGAACTAAATTGCTTTTGAAGGAGATTACCTTTTCTCCAGAAGCTTCCCAAGCCCTGCATCTCAAAGACACAGTTAATCAGACAGAGAGGGATAAATAAGCAAGCTTAAAGAAATGGAGATGTACAAAATTTGTGTCAGAAGAAAATAAGCTTGGCACTACCTATATTTTTCTGCATTGTACTGCATTATTTTTCCATCTTTTTGAAACACACACACACACCAATTCTGTAAAAGCCCATTCTCTATGTATTGCTTTAATACCATTAAGGTTTCTCCTGTGTTATAGAGCAGAGGACATGGATAAAACCAGAGGATTTTCAATAACCAAATTATATCTGCAAGAATTGAAATCACAAAAACAATTTGGAAGAATAACTTAAAGCTATGAAAGAGTTATGAATGCATGGAATATCTGTTACTTGATAAAGTTAATACATGTTGTTTGATTCAGTATGGGAATAGGATTAACACAATTAGAAGCTACACGGAAAATTGGAACTATTTAATAACCTTCTGGAAAAATCAATTTCACAAAAATATTTTGATGGAAACACGTCATTTTTGAGGGTTTGATAGTGTGAGGATAAAATACATAGTTAGGTATGGAACACCTTGTTGTTATTGAGGTGTACGTCTGTATCTTGATTTTCCAGGTTGTATGACTCATTGGTTTACCAATTATTTATAATGGAATATGCTGAATGAGGATGTGACAAGTCAATAAGGTATTAACAGAACAAGAAAGTGCACTTTTGGCAAAAACTATTTTAAAAAACCAACTATCTAGCTGTTATGTGCTCTCAAAAAAAACTTATTAAAATTTACTCAGCTTGAGTTGAAGCATAGCAGGTTCAAAACATTAAAACCAACACTGAAAGATGTAGAATGGAGTAACAGAAAGAAAACAGAAATTAACTGCAGCAGTATATGCCAACTTACAGCTCGCAAAATCCTGAATAGGATTGCTGCGAGTCTGAGCTGTGTGATGGATAATCCAAGAGGTGGCAGCAGATTTTGTGTCTCAAGCTATTCCTCTCCTATTTGTGACGAATCCCTGAGTGATTAAGAATCGATATAGAACTGCACACCTCTTAGCTCCAGGGTCCATTCCACTGCCTTTAGTTTCTAATGAGCTTTGTGGAATTGGACTTAACTGTCAGGGGTCCTTTACCTTTTTAAACTTCTGTAGCTGGCCAGTATATATAATCCAGAAATCCTTTCAGCCCAGTTTCAAACCTTCCAAGAGGCATTTCAGATCCCCTGGGAAGCAAGTGTAGGATAATCTGTCATCCTGCCTGTTCACCGTCTGATGCTGGCTTTATTTAGGGGCATGATGAAATCTTATATTTCTTCCCAGTTTGCAAGTAGCCCCCACCCTGTCTGGCAGGGAGAGCACACCTTTCCTTCCTATTAGACATCTCCTTACAAGACTTCAAAAAAAGGCATGCCTCAGGTTCTGACCTCATTAAATTTCCCACATGCTCTGTTATATTGGATCTCGGGTGCTCCATATTAATAAATCATCCTAGATGTTGAGAAAGTCAGCAGTTGTTTTCTACCTGGATTTCGGAACACCCCTCGTTTTTTTCAAGAGGGTTTGGGCTCAAGTCAAGGGTTATTTAATCTGAGCATGTGCAAGATGGGAGTCAACCGAGGTCTTAACCTCAGCAACAAAGGCTGCGATGCTGAAGATCTGCTGCTGGGATAAAAATTATTGACTTTCCTAGCAGGAAGGGGAAGTGGTCTACTCTACAGGGGAAGGGTTCAGGGCGCACTGTGTGCTCAGATGCTTTGGCCTTTTACAGGGATGCCTTGCTGTGGCGTTAGTAGCAGGCTGCAACCCCCCCCTCCCCGCGCGCGCGCCGCACCACCCGTATTTAGAAACTGCCGCCTTTCCCCTAGTAACAACCTTTCGGTAGTTCCCATTCCGGCTCAGACCATTTTCGCCTGCTCGCTGCTGCATCTTGCCTCGGTAGCAGCACAACAACGACTGTAAACAAGACCTTGTTTTGTGGCGCGGGAGGGGGAAGGTGAAGAGCATAGGTTGTGGCGAACAGCCCTAAGGGATGGATTTGAGGTGTCAGATGAAGGAGCTGACTTTGGAGAGCTCCTGGCTATAGGACACCTGGAGAGATAGCGCTGCTGGATCCCCGTTCCCCCACCTTTCTGCTCTGCTCTGAACCCCACATAGGAGCCTAGGAAGCTGCCTTATGCTGTGCCACATAATTGGTCCATCTTAGCTCAGTATTGCCCACACTGGCTGGCAGTGGCTCTCCAGGATTTCAGGCAGGGGTCTCTCTCTCTCAGTCCTACCTGGAGGTCCCAGGGCTCTAACATTAAGTCCTTCCTCACGGAGCAATGGGGTAGGGGTGGCTGCCGATTATTCAAGCTGGTAAATGGGACCCACACTTAAATCGGAGAGTCATATGCCACAGGTGGTCTCATCCTCCATCACCAGAGCCACATGCCAAGGACAGCCTGGGGAAGCATCAGGGGTGCTGCTGTCCTCGCCCTGTGGCTTCCTTTTGTCGTCGTCCTGCCCCTTGCCTGACGCTGGCAGGTACTGCCATGAGACTCCCTGCGCTGCACCCAGAGAAACACACTGCCTCAGCCACTGAGCATAGCGAGGTCTCATTCTCTATTAGCAATGCCCTGCCTTGTTTAGTGACCCAGGATTGCGGAGCAGGGGAAGCGCCACTCTGGGGAGGGAGCCATGACGTGCCAACCACCCTAGCCCCAGACACACGCCGGAGGCTCTCGGCGCTGCCTTTCTTTAACCCGCGCTGAAGTCGGAGGCACAAGGGACTTCTGGGGCCTGCAGAACAAACCCAGGGGATGCGGTGCCGGAGCAGCCAGTCTCGGTGAGGGTCGCCTGGTCTGGCGATCTCCT
This sequence comes from Podarcis raffonei, assembly GCF_027172205.1. Taxonomy (NCBI): domain Eukaryota; kingdom Metazoa; phylum Chordata; class Lepidosauria; order Squamata; family Lacertidae; genus Podarcis; species Podarcis raffonei. The sequence continues at coordinate 59,996,209 of NC_070606.1, read as the reverse complement.
ACCGCACCGGGCAGAAACTAGGCAGGCAAAGCAGGAGGAGATGCTTTCCGGCGGCTGCCATGATTCGACAGAGCTTCCTCCTGTGTTTCGTGCTTTCCCCGCGCTGCTCACCTCGGTTGCCATGTTGTGCTGCCAGCGTGGTTGCTCCACGCTGCTCGGGAGCCCGGGAGTCCGAAGCCGAGGCTAGAGCAGGTTGGTGACGAAGGCTCCTCCTTTCTCAGGAAGCCGACCTAAGGGCGACGTCCCTGTTGCCGCAGGCGGAGGAAGCGCTCGGCTCCCCGGAGCTTGTTGCCACCGGCAGGGCTGGGGCGGCGTCCGCGGCGGGGAAGCGCTGTGGGCAACGGGCGCGGAGAGTTCTGCGCTGTCCTTGGTGCTGGAATCGGAGGCGCAGGAGTCGGGGGCAAAGCGCCCCGCCTAGCGCTGTCCGCGGTGCTGACGACCCGCTCCCCCAGCGCGATCCCCTCCTCAACCGCTGCTTCGCTCGCCCCCAGCCTCAACGCTCAGGCTTCCTCAGTGAATGGCATCTCCACCACAAGGGGAGGGGGCGGGCTGCCTTCGTGGGAGCCGCATCCCCCCAGGGCGTCCCCACGCTGGAGCGGCGGGCTCCGGCACTGACTCGCGGGAGGGACGGCGAGAGGCGGAGCTGTGCAGAGCAAGGAAAAGAGCAACCGGGCTCGTGCTCGTTTCCTGCTTGTCCTCCGAGAGCCGGCGTGCGGGCTACTTGGGGCACGTGCCATCCCAGCCTCAAAGCGGGAGATAGCGCATAGCTTCAGGTCCCGGTGTTGCTGGCGGGTGTTGCCTCCGCTTCCAGGGCAGTTCTCTTTGATGGGGAACGCTTGGCCCCAGCTGCCACATACCCACCCCTCACATACCAAGCCTAACGGAGACCTGGTATATGGTGTGGGACTGACTAATTGGCCGCACTAATGGGCACTTAGGGCACAGCGACAGAAGGGCCTCCTTCAGAATAGCCCTCCCTGGGGTGGCGTGTCTGCACTATACTTGATCCTCCATGTTTACTGTCTAGAGCTGGCCAGGGAGTGTTCATCTTCGGAGGGAAATGTGGATAAAAGCATTTTATGATTTCTGAATGTTTATTTGGAATTAAAGATAATGGGGTTTTCTCCCTGTTCCAGGGAATGATATTCCCCAAACAGGACTGAAAGATACCAATAAACCATAATTTTTCATAAAATTAAATATATTTGTATCCCCTCTCCTGAGTTCACAATTGAGCAACTTTAGATGCAGTGCCCTTAGTTAATAGTTCAAACTCAAGCCTGCATCTCTGGGCCTTGCTATCTCCTTAAACTTGCAACTTGAGAGATTTTCTGTACCTTACCTTTGACCATTTGATTAAAATAATAATCACAGTTCCTGGTGTGGCTTCTTCCACCCTTGGTTGGATTTTCCCTTTTACAGTACTTTTAAAGGTACAGGAAGTTTCCTGGCCCCTGGAAGTAATAGCCCTGTTCTCATATCACTCCTTGACCCACACCCCTCTAATCTCCAAAGCATCTTTGCCTGTCCTCACCCTTTCTCTTAACCGCACAAGGTCCCTTATCCTGTTTTATGGGGTTTGCCTGCTCTGCTTTCTTCTTAGTGCAACTTCCAGGTGACCACCAGTCACTGTTGTCTCAACTCCCATCAGCCCTAGCAAGCATGGCCATTAGCCAGGGATGATGGGAGTTGTAGTTGAGCAACATCTAGAGGAGCCAAATGTTCTCCACACCTGCTTGAGGCCATATGGGAGCTTTGTTCATAATACCTTTCTCACTGATTAATCCTTTTCTCAATTCACTGTCTCTTCTGCTGGTCCTTTCTTTAGGGCAAAGGTGGTGAACCTGGCCCCTTCAGATGTTGTTCAGCTCAAAGTGCCATCAGCACCATTAGCAACCCAGGAATTATTGGTATTGTAATCCAATAACATCTGGAGGGCCTCCTTGCATTAGGATTTTGCCTTATTTCCTTATCCTTCCCTTTGGTTTCTCAGTTCATGCCCACTCTACTCTGCGTCAGGATCTGCTCTTTGTCTTCTTTACCTCCTGGGGCCTCTTGCTATTCAGCTGCTCCTTCAAATGTACTCTGAATTATGGAGTTCAGTGCTAAGGAAAAGGCTGGATTCTGCAATCTCTATGAAGTATGCACATTTATTATTTTCATGTCTTTGCTTAGTTTGCAGAATTTATTCAGCAGACATAAAGAAGGGGCAACGAGCTATATAGGGTACTGAAGACTTCATGGAATATAAACAACATGGGTATAATTTCTTCTGCCTTATGTGAATCTTCCCCCACCCAAGCTGAGCTCTCTAGCCCCTCGTAGAAATTGGCCTGCTTATGAACCTTTTACTGTTGTGTGTTCTGTCTTGAAAATTGTGACTGTTTCTGAATGTTCCAAAACTTCACATCAGCAACATAAGGGAAACAGAGATACATGCAGATAGCAGGAATAGTTTAGCTGTGCATGTTTCTGCGATATATATGTGCTACCTTTAAGAAAAAAAGGAAAGAAGGAAGGAAAATAAATGCTTAGGTCTAAAAATATAGTGTCATTATGTGCTACTTCAGAGAGACTTCAGATATGCATACTTATACCCAGACACACACATATAAATATCAGCTGCAAGCCTAATTCAACCCTGTATACACCTGCAGAAGAACCACACCCAACTCTCAAGCCAGGATACTTGCTTCTTCTGCCTCACCCTGAAGACAAACCTGTCATTCTGGCCCTCCTCCATTCTTCCCATCTCTTCCCAATTCATACAGCCCAGGACCCTGTCAGATGCATTGTGCAAAGGCACAAGAAAAATTTCTCAGAGGATCTTGTTGTTCAGGCAAATTAAAGGAGCAATATGGATTGCTGAGAAGCTTCTCAACCCTGCAGTTGAACACTTCATCAGCAGAATGGAGGCTTGAGAGCCAGTGGTAATCCAGCTGTTTGCTGGCATGAGCAGAAATGCTGCATCGACCTGAGCAGATGCTGGGCATGCCTGGCCCAAAGCCAACGATGATGCCTAGTGCTTGGAACCTGTAATTATCTGCAGAGGAGTTCTGCTCTGGAAATGTTTTAGTATCTCTCATTGCCATTCTGTGCAGCGCTCCCCAAAGTGCAGCCTAAAATTTCATTTACGGATCTTCAGACATGGTGTGTCTCCCCCCCCCCCCCGAAAACTGAAGATTTGGAAAGGAAACTCAGGCTGCACATTGGAGATCACTGCACAGAATCACATCAACAAGAAAGGCTGAAAGATTAGCTACAGCTCAACAAGAGGAGCAAAACTTCTGGAAGATTGAACAAAGTCTGGGCTCATTAGACCTATGCAGGCAATTGGCACAGTCTGCAGTATGGGGAAAACAGAGTGGGAGGGTGGCTGAAGAGAGATACACAGCTAGGGTGCTTTGAATCCAGTATAAGGAATTGTGTTTGGGAAGGAAAGCAAGTTGGGAAACTGTCTTAGGTCAAGGCAGTGCCTTATACTCATAAGTCAATAATTGAAAGACCTGGCAGACTGGGTTAAGCACATCTGTGCTCACTCTAGGGAAATGATGGTGAGATCTCTGGCAGTATTATTTATTATGATTAGGCAGTATGGCTTCAAAAGGATTCCGTTCTCTAGCTCTTGGAGACGCCACATTTTCTGTTTATGTAATACTAGCAAGAGTATTTGCTGCTTGCATACAAGATAGAAGGTGGATGATGTCATTCAGAGTAAAATGACAAATAGCATGCATTTACGGATGGAAGACATGTTACCGTGTGATATGCACCATGTGCTTTTTATGGCATATCATAGATAGACCTCACGTGTGCTTTAAACATATGATGTATACACAGCCTCAGTCTGTAGGCATGTGTAATATCTATAGAATGCTTCTAGGAAGAGGTGAGGGAACCCTGAAGAACTCGGGGCACTCCATTATGTCCTGGGTTGGGATTGAATCTCCTTGCATCTCAGATCACTGGGAGGACCTAAGGCAAGCCAATGGGATTTTTCCATGGCGTTCTAAAAATAAGTTTCCCTGCAGGACCTGAGCTGCCTTTGGGAAGGAAGCACGCCTCGCAAATCACTCATGGTACTCAGTGGAGAGAGGAATCTGCCAACATCGGTGCTTTATGGCAAAGAGTAATTGTGCCTGCTGCCTAATGGACTCAAGCCAGTCCTTTTAGGTCAGGATTGCTGCAGTCAGACATGCTGTGTCTCGCTATGGAAGGGGACTGGCTGTCAGCAAATTGCATTGAATTTCATGGAGGAATCTTGCATTGTCCTCAGTTCAAAGGGTACAAAGACACAGCCGTCAGTGGAACTACAGTGATTGGGGAGGGGGGGAATAAGGGGAATGAGCAACAAGGGGCATCTTCATCCTATATTTCTCTGTTTACTCATGCATGCAGAACATGCTGGTATAACTGTTTTTTTCCAAAGGAGGAAGAGCTGGCATGTGCCTGAAGTCTGCAGGGTGGCTCCCTTTCACTATTAGTGCTACTAATTAATCAGATGACAAACTGCAGCAGAAGCTTTAGTCGATTAATCTACCAAGAAAATTGACTGAAGCTCATAATTCTGCCTGCTACTGATACAGCCACTATCAGCCCTATTTAGTTTGCATTTGGTATGAGTGGCCTGGCTTCTACCTCAATTGGAAAAGCAATGGGAGGCAATGCTGACCTAGCTACTTCTCTGCACTGAATTTTTTAAAATGTACTAATGGAAATAATACAGCAGGGAAAATAATAACAGAGGTTGTAGGCCTGGAGATGCATGCAGCTAGCCTGGGACTGCTTCTCTTATGGGTCAGAGCAGTCCAAAAGCTGACTTTAGAACCTGCAGTTGGCAGAATAAAAGCAGTTTGTTCAGTCCAGATTAGAGAGCCGGTGGCAAGGACTCTGATGTATTGGCACGAGCATCCTGAAATGCATTATCATTTAGCTAAGGTCCCTTGCAGATGACCTGTTTCTTGAGCATTCATGCTGCCTTGTTTGCACAAGTTTGCAAGAACAGGACTATTCTGAATTGTTTGTGGGGAAGTTATGTGATAGTTGTGTCAAGCAAGTATTATTCCACACTTTCTGGGGCATTTCCCCATCACTCTCATTGTCACAAAAACCAGCTTTGGGAAGGAGGAAGCAGGTTTGTGGTGCAAAAGATGGACTCACTGGTTTGTGATTGAATCCCACCCCAAAACAGCAGAAGTCTGGAAGAGCCCTAAGACAAGTGGCAAACCAACAACAAACACAGACATTTTTCTGCTCCTTACAGAGGCTAGATAGAAGCTTGGAGCCAGCTGATACTATCTGTGTTTCAATCATAGTATTATATGCACTACCAAGGAAGTCCATTGCAAAAAAAACTTTATCTGTCCAGAAAATGCCAACTTCTCAACATGACCACACACATGTATGTGGCATCAATTTGATGGGGATCAGTCGCCCTTGATGGAGAAAAGCCAGGAAAAGAAGCAATAATAACAACCAACACCACCCAGATGCCTAGAATCACAAGAGAACTAGTCCGATAGGAAAGAAATGTTCTGAATCTAAAAATAAACCCTCCATGAAATGTTTTTAAACTGTGTCATCTTCTCTAACTGGGTAGGTGGGGAATATGCCTGCACACCACAGGGATCCTAGTCAGTGATATTCAGCTTTGGGATGTGATTAGCTTTTATTTTCTCTACGAGTCATTTGACTTCTTTATTCATTTTATTTTACTGACATTCGCTCTAGGGACTGATGATTGTATGCAATGTTTCATATTAAGATACTTACTTTGTTTCAGAGAATGCCAAGCTTCTCCCTTCCAGCATGGCATGGCAGCCATCGCCTACTGCAATCACCCACGGATGCATCAGACAGAACCTGGTTGTTGCCTTCAAAATTAGTGAAATCAGGTGATGCAGTAAAGATGCAGTCCAGTGAGGTTGTGTGTCACAAAATCAGATGCTGCCTTCTGGCAAGTGCCAGAATATCAGGGCAAACAAAAGGCAGTAGGAATTGCCTTGTCCACAAGTGTTAAATGTTCTCTTTTCAGCAGGACTATCTGCTATCCTCACTCCATTCATTGCATGGGCAAATTGGACACTGCACCACCAACCTCAGTCTACCGTCAACCAACTCTCTATCTGCCTACTTTCTTATTTACAACTGGTTAGGAAGTGGGTTTGCCTTTCATTTAGATCTGGTTCCACCTATTGTTGGGTCTGCCTCTCTTCTGCCTCACCAATCCCAATGGGCATCAACCATCACCGCACTGAGACAGATTGACACAGAATTTACATACTAGATTGGGGTTCCCATTCAAAACCTCCTGATGCTCCCTTTCAAGGGTGCCAACTCGAATAAAATACAGTGGTACCTTGGGTTACAGACGCTTCAGGTTACAGACTCCACTAACCCAGAAATAGTACCTCGGGTTAAGAACATTGCTTCAGGGTGAGAACAGAAATCGGGCGGCGGCGGCGTAGCAGCCCATTAGCTAAAGTGGTGCTTCAGGTTAAGAACAATTTCAGGTTAAGAACGGACCTCCAGAACAAATTACAGTGGTACCTCGGGTTAAGTACTTAATTCGTTCCAGAGGTCCATTCTTAACCTGAAACTGTTCTTAACCTGAAGCACCACTTTAGCTAATGGGGCCTCCCGCTGCCACCGTGCTACCGGAGCACGTTTTCTGTTCTCATCCTGAAGCAAAGTTCTTAACCCAAGGTACTATTTCTGGGTTAGCAGAGTCTGTAACCTGAAGCGTATGTCACCTGAAGTGTATGTAACCCAAGGTACCACTGTAAGTTCTTAACCCGAGGTACCACTGTATTGGAGGGGACAGGTAAGCCCTGTCCCATATCATCGATCACAAAGATGCAGCGCGCACACACACAAACCATTTGCATGGCAATGCCCATCAACTTTGGGGGAGTCTGCCCCCTTCAAATATTTTATTGGGGGGCCAGAGGGACTTCGGCCCCTAGGAATTGGCTCCTATGCTCCCCTTTTTTGTTTCCCCATAATAGTTCAACTTCCACTGTCCACACCTTTCTGTGCCACATGTGTGTCATCCTCTCTATGACGTCATCCAGGAGCCATCTCCCCCAGCTGGCAAAAAGGATGTGCTGTGTTTCTATGGCAACACTTCTGCCTTTGGATGTATGAATTAAAAAAAAAATCACACTCACACATTCACTGTGGTCTGCCACTCCTTTCTTGGAGCAGAAGTAGAGGGCTTAACAGCTTTGCTATTGAATCCTTCAATTCTTTTTCTGCAGAGGGGGAAACGGCACCCACATAAACATTGTGCCCTCTGTATTCACATCTTAGCTGCTCTCTCTTTTCTTTAGCACAGTGGTGATGACACCTCAGGAAACAAAATCAGCTGCTGCATTTGAGCTTGTCCTCAACACAGGCAGAACTGTGCAGGAAAAGGACATCATTGAACTTCAAGCCTATACCCCCACTACTGGGCTTCCCAAAAGCAAACATCTCTGTAAATAACATTGAATGACTGACGGTGCCCCCAGACTCCAATTCCAAGGAGAATCTATACTGCCTCCTTAAGGCGCTGTTTTAGGGGAGGAGAGCTTTCCAGCAGATCTGGCAATAGCATGCAAGCTCATGAATATTCAGTCAGCGGATTAGAAGCCTGTATTGGGTCTACAGGAAGCAGAGAAGTGCAAATGAGGATATCGAGCTTCTTGTTACAAAGTGGGCCACATAAGTCAATACACCCTACACAAGCTAGCTGAGGCTTTTCCCAGTGACATGAGAGTTGTTGTTTTCTATGGAGATCCCAGGGCTCTCATACTTTCTGCAGGCAAGGCTTACCTGTATGCTCTGTTGTTGAAATGTGTTCGATCCTCCCAGTTGTGCACCCCAGGGAAATAGGCACCATCTGAAATTTGATATGTTTCTAGATTTTGGAGTCTCCCAGAACCTGACAGTGATCGGGTATAGGAGACTAGGTCCTAAATACAAATACACAAGCCCAACCTGATCTAATTGGTTGCATTCAACCTTGCATTCAACTTCCTTATTTGCTTGCATTCAACTTTCTTATTTGTTCTGCTAACAGAGTGCTGTAGAGCATGGATGGGGAGCTTGTGGCCCTCCAGGAATTGTGGGGCCCAACAACTCCCATTAGCCCCAGTCAGCATGGCCAACAGTCAGAGGCGATGGGAGTTGGAGTCCAGCAACATGCGCACCACACCTGCATTTTGCTGAAGTAGATCATCTGGCAACATCTCATTCCGTGGTTTCCTAGAAACACCCCAACCCAACCTTTTCCAAAGCTGGAATGGAAGAATGAGTGGAGCATTTGTTCACCCACACCTAATTACTAATTTCCCCCTCGAGCCTTAGATCAGATACAATCAGTTTTGACAGAGTATGATCTCTGAGTCTGTGAAACATGATTGCATTAAATGAAAAGAGCAGGATAGCCAGCAATGAATCTTCCCTGAGAAAAAGGTCTTCTGGGCTCTCCCAGGCCTATGTGTGCCCTTGCTCCTGCCCAGAGCTATCACTCCACTGCATTGCTCCATCTATCACTTACCCCAGGCACAGAGAAGCAAGCAAGAGTCAGGCCTTGTATAGGGCTGGGATGGAGCCAGTGAAGCTGTTTTGTGCATTATTGATTCCACTACTGTGCCCTGGGCTCATCACTTATCAAGACACACAGGGCAGCAGGGTGATGTGAAAATGAGCCACAAACAGATGAGGGACCCTCCCTACCCTAACACAACAGTCCATTGCGAGACCCATTCATCAGAGGGAACAGAAGGAGTCTTGGTCAAGCCTCCAGAGACAGATTGACCAAGGCACTCATTCAACTATTGCTCGCAAGTTCCTCTCCCCACTCCCCATCCATCTGCTAGACAGATATGGAGGCCCATGACAAAGACTCACACTGTACCAGTGTCAGGCACTGTCTTTAAAGGATGCTCCTGACTGGCACATCTCACAAGCAATGCCTAATGACCCCCTTCTGTTCAGGGCTGCCAAGTTGCCCAGAGAGTGGGAATGAGCTGAGGGGCTGAGCAAAGACAAAGGCAAATTTCCACTGCCTTCTGTAATCAGCAATGTGGATTCCATCTGACACGATCTAATTTCCTTCCTGATACCTTCAAGACAGCAAATCCATCTATGTACCTTTCCTAAAAGCCAGGACAGAGGACATGATGGTTGAAGATAAGTGTAAATGTCTCGAATAGTTTGTGGAAGGAAAGGAGCGATGTAATTATCTGAGGTGAGATGATCCACCGAGCTTAAAGTATGGAGTTCAGAATGCAAGTAGGCACCATAGCCAGAAACGATAACTTGTGAAAACAGTCTCAACCGTGCTTTTGCAATGCTAGTAGAAGAAATTCAGGTAGCTGGAGAGAAAGAGACAAGAGTTGAAAGTGGTTTGAGATAGAGACATCAGCACCTATAGCTTACATGCTTATTTCCTTTGTTCCATTTGTCCCATGAGTTGATTAAATCTTGCAAATGTTTTTAATTGTTTCAAAAACCTGCAAAGCCTGTTTGAACAAAAGCACTAGTAGGGGTGAAACATAAACCTTTAAACTTGTATACCAGAGGCAAAAGAGAGCTGAGTGTACAGAATTAAGCATTGCTCTCTCTTTTAAGTTGAATTCAGCTCTTGGGAGGGGTGTGTTGAAATAATCATTTATTACCAGCCTCTCAAACTGGTCCCAGCACATTAACTGGAAGTGATTTCAGTGTTTGGGCTCCTGGTATAAGTGAATGCTTGTTTATTTATTTTATTTTGCTTTTTTAAAAACCCCTTTCCTCTAAAGAGCTCAAGGGGCATACCATGGCTCTTCTCTGTATTAACTCCGTATTAACACAACATTCCTGTGAGGCAGGTTAAGCTGAGAGATGGTGAATAAGGATTCATGTTTCAGGTTTAGCTGGTCTGAGGTTTGGGATGTTTTAAAAATTAAGTAATTAAAATTAAAATTAAGTTTGAATTGTATCCTGTTTCTTTAACTCCTTTAAAAAAGGTCTTTTCTCAACATTACTAGTAGCTGTGCCACACACCCTTGTTATCACCAACACACACTTTCAACAAAAATAAATATATAAAAAACATAATGGAGGCACCCTCAGTCGAACCACTGGCACCTTTTAGACTATGTAATTGTCCGAGCTGAAAATCACTGTGACATGTTCCTTACCAGAGCTATGCAGTGCCAACAATTGCTGGACAGATCACCGATTAATACACTCCATAATGGCTATCAAGCTTATACCTCAATGTAGGCTTCAGGGAATGAAACCAAGGTGCAAAATGAACACTCAAGCCCTTCAAGATCCTTTTAAGTGGGATTGCTTCCAAAAGACTCTTAAGGACCCTGACAACACTGGACCAAGCTAAAATCATCCATTTTTGCAGCCGGTGAACAAACTTGGATACCAAACCAGGAAACACCAGGACTGGTTTGATGAGAATGACAGTGAGATTGAATGCATTATTGAGGAGAAAATGAAGGCCTTTCAGATCTAGCAAAGAGATAGAAACTGCACCACTAAGAAAAAAACCTATGCCAGCTCTAAGGCTGAGGTTCAAAGAACCAGAGAACTAAAGAACACCTGGTGGATCACCAAAGAGAAGAAGAAGAAGCCACACCCTAAGAACGTTCAGAGAATTTGGGAAATGTGTTTGCTTGCTTGCTTTTCTGCTTTATTAAGAGATTTTTTACCATGTCCTTCAACAAGCCCCCAGGGTTGCTGACAAGGAATCAACAATCAATAATCAATTAAAATATGCAAATAACAAGAGTGGTAGGGAACATCAGGCCAGGGCTTTGAAAGTGGCCTTCTTTCCAGGTTTCTCTCTCAGGCCTTCTGGGATTTTCCCAAACCAGATCCCCCTCCCCAGGCCACACTCTCCTTCACCAGACCTTTTCTGTGGCCCCCGAGTGATTTTGCCTTGCTTTCCTGACCCTTGAGCATCTTGGTTGCCCTTCTCTGTACACATACCAGCTTGTCAATATCCTTCTTAAATGGTGGAGCTCAGAAATGGGCACAGTGTTCCAAGTGTGGTCTGAATGTGCATGGCTGAGACTGCCTGTATTAAACATACTACGAAATGTCCCTGGAAAAGTACTGATGAAGTTCAGCAATTGTGTTTTTTCAGGGCTTTGGGGCGGGAAAGGCATAAGACCATTTAATCCAAACAGACCATCTCTCCCACCCCTCTTCACAAACTCACCAGTATCAAATTTGGAAACTGGACTCTGTCTAACCCTAATTTTTTTCTGCAGCCCCAGCAATGCAGTACAATTCACTCCTTGCCAACAAGATACATTATTGCACACTCATTTTGCCAGAAGTTTATTTTGATGATTACTGAGCTTTTGCTTGGCATATAAGGAGCTTCTTTGTAACAGTCCTGCACCACAGGGGATTGGACTAGATGACCCTTTGGTCCCCTTCCAACTCTATTTTGGTCCCCTTCCAACTCTATTTTGGTCCCCTTCCAACTCTATATTCATTTGGTATAAGCACTGTATGAGTCTAGCAGCAGTCTTGTGGGTTGTGGGTAGACAGGTCAGCTGAGACATCCCCTCTCCACTCATAAGACAGGGACATGCCTATGATAAAACTAAGAAGCTGTGTTGCCTTTAATCTCTGTGCTTCGGCTTCTTCCTGAATGGCTGGATCATTCTCAAGCCAGGGAGCTGGAATTTGTCACCCCATATGTACTGGGGGAGAGGGTGTTCACAGGTTGTTGGGTTTCGACAGTGCTGAGCTATTTTTAGACCTGGTGCTGTTCTGACTCAGTGGAGTGTTTATGCAGGATGTGTTCCGTAATCCCAGCCGATAATATATACAGAGATTCCAGAATTGCAGCATAATCCATCCCAGGTTTTATATTGCTCTGAGAGATAAGGGGGTACTTAGGGAAATAGCTAGCAGTTAGTTAAAATATATTGTGCTGTACAGTGTATAATTAAACGTGTCTGCCTGTTTGGCCTCAAAAGCATATTGTCGCTTCTGCTTCTCTCTCTCTCTCTCTCTCTCTCTCTCTCTCTCTCTCTCTCTCTCTCTCTCCTTTCAAAGAGCTCCCTATCTTCTGGGACACAGAAGCACATGGATGCTCTTCAAAGCAGGTGGAGAGGGAAGGAGCGAAGGAAGAATGTGCTGAGGCTAGAGAAGTCTCAGAACTTACTAAATTGCTCCCAGCACAGCTTCGCAGGCCCTAAAGGAACAGAGATGACATCATTCTTCCCTTACTAGAGCAACAAAAACACACCTTAGAAGTTCCTGGCCGTGGTCACTGTCATCAAGCACCTTACTAGTCATACCTGATGGTCACTCCACCGGTTACATGTTTTGCCCCTTACGGGGAAGGCTTCTGCTTATGTAACTGCATGGCATCTCCATCTAGATGGCCACATACAATGATCGTCTCTTCTTTTCATGCACAGTCTCAGAAGATGTGGTTCCCTGTGTCTTCCCAGCATGCACATAGTACACACCTGCTGCATAGTACACGCCATACATTTAATGCACACACCCCTCCCACCGAAAAAGAATCTTGGGAAGTTTACCCATCATAGAGTAGCAACCTCCAGCACCTTTAACAAACTACAGTTCTCTTTTGGGGGGAGGAAATGTGCTTTTAATGCATGGTGTGTACACAGCCACAGTGAAAAGGAGGGCGGGCGGCTCTATTTGTCACACCTGATGATGTACATACATTTCCCCATGCTCCCCCATCCAAACAATTCTGTGTCGAGAAAATATAACACGTCTCCTAATCTGGAGCGAAGGGGAGTCTATGCTTCCATGAAGAATTGCTGGCAAGAGACTGCTCTTTTTTGTACCCTGTGAGCTGGCTTTGAAAACACCTGGCAGATGGTGCTCCTTCCCAGGTGTCCCTGCCTAATTTACTTTTGCCAAGACAGCCACATCAAGGAGAATTAACCCATGCATTAAGGAAGCTCTGCACCTGGAGGGAAGCCAAGCTGCAGATCTAAGTGTTTCTCTATGGGGTAGTAATGCCTATCCCTCTCAGACAAGAATAGAGTCACTTTTCCCCATTGAGGGCCATATTCCCTTTGAAGTAACCTGCTGGGGGGGGGGCACATACTAGTGGTGAGCAGGCCAGAGCCCAAAGTGTGAACCTTCTCTTCTCTCTCTCTCTCTCTCTCTCTCTCTCTCTCTCTCTCTCTCTCCTTTCCCTGCTTCCTCCCCCATGCAAAACATAGTCAAGAAGAATTGCACACAATTAATTAAGGGAAAGACTGAAAGTGGCCCCAAGGCTGCAGGTTTCCCACCCCTGCTCTCAGAACCTTCAATTCTCCACTGTTTAGGGACTATTTTCTTAGACCACGGCATGGAGATAATGGCCATTTCGCTCTTTGTTGTGGAATGGGAAAATCCTGCACAGCAGGAAAAACAGAATAGCTGCGCATATTACTCTGCAACGTATGATTAGCAGGGCAGGGTACCTGCCACTGTGTTTGCATGAATGCCTTCGGGAAACAGGGAAGGTAGGGGGCCATGGTATGCACAAGGGCGCAGAAGGGGTAAGTAAGTAGGTGTGCCCTAAAATACAGCACAGTGTGTACAGTACATTGCCCCCTCTCCCCGCCCCTCTCTCTGAGATGCAGGGCTGGGAAAACTTCAGCTAATGAACTTCTGCCTGCCATGTAGCTAGTAAAAGCAAATGATCTGGCAGTAATATGGCGTTTGAGTTGGATCATAGGGAAAATCAACCCCTATTTCAATCACTCTAGTGATCACTGAATCTGGATCAGCTCCAAGGTTGGGGCAGGGAGGCTTCATGCAAGTGGACCTTAGTGGACCCCTTTAACTATGGGTTGCAAGGGCCCCTGCCCATGGTTCACCCTCTCCTCTCACAGGCAGCCCAGTAGCCATAGGGGGGAAGCACATTAGTGTGCAGCTGCTGCTGCTGTTCTATTTATGTATGCATTTATAATAACTGCCTACTCATAAAAATATTGTGACAGTGTACAAAAAAAACCATTCAAACATCATAAAACCATAGCATGAAAAAGTAAGAAGCAAATGACCAGCACTGAATCAAAGTCGTTCTCTAAAAACAGTGGGCAAAAAATTGTTTTCTGCATGTGACACCATATCAGAACTGTGGGTGCCTGGTTGATTTCAGCAGGGAAAGTGTTCCAGGTGACTTGTGTAGTTTTCCTTCTCACAGAGCTACAATTCCCAGCATCCTTAACAAACCACAGTTCCCTCCTTTGGGGGGAGGTCATGTGCTTCAAATGTATGGTGTGGGTCTGACCAAAGTTTGTGGCTGTTTCTCTACTGCTCCTCCTCAAAATTGCCAGTGTCTTCACTTGTCCACCCTCTGCAGGAGAAGACAGGTAAGTGGAGGCAAGGTGGAGAAAGAGCAGAGTAGCAGGACATGATCCACATGGTCATCGGCCTTCTACCGAGGTGAAGGAGAGGTTAAATGTACAGATGGCAACAGCCACTCCTTCTCTTCAAGGGGAGTCAGTCAACAGGTGCTCACCATGTTGATCTCTGGTGCCAAGCCAGCACTGTATTATGAATATGAGGGATAAGGAACCTGCAGCCCTCTGGATGTTGCTGGACTATGGCTCCCAACCCCTCTGACCTCTGATTCTGCTGGCTGGGGCTGGTGGGAGTTGGGGTCCAACAACATCTGGAAGGCTACAGGGTCCCCAACCCTGTGGAAGGGCTTAGCATTCTCCCCAAACTGGTACAGTGGTACCTCGGGTTACATACGCTTCAGGTTACATACGCTTCAGGTTGCAGACTCCGCTAACCCAGAAATAGCACCTCGGGTTAAGAACTTTGCTTCAGGATGAGAACAGAAATCGTGCTCTGGTGGTGCGGCAGCAGTGGGAGGCCCCATTAGCTAATGTGGTGCTTCAGGTTAAGAACAGTTTCAAGTTAAGAACAGACCTCCAGAACGAATTAAGTTCTTAACCCGAGGTATGACTGTACTGGTAAATCTGAGTCTAGGCTGTCCCACTGCAGCGTGAGAGCTCACATTACTGAATGTTCTTCCATACAAAGCGAAGCAAAATTCCCCACATATATAAAACTTTTTTAAAAAGGAAGAATTGTTTTTGTAACCTAGGTTTCTCTCAGATATGCTGGTTTTATATGGGTTAGTTTAATTTGTTGTTGGGGGCTATTCCATTGCGTGGGCCAACTGTCTATGTAGACATCAAATCCATTAACCCAAAATGGTTGGGATGAAGGAAACCTGGAATTTCATCTCATGCATTAAAGCAGGATTCTGTATACTTAAGCATCTCTACACCATGGTCAGAGGCAGTATGATCCTAAATACCGAATGCTGGAAACCACAGCAGAGGAAAGTGCTCTTGTGCTCAGGTCCTGCTTGCAGGTTTCCCCCAGCCACCTGGTTGGCCACTGCGAAGGCAGGATGCTAGACTAGATGGGTCATTGGCCTGATCCAGCAGGTTCTTCTTATATTGCTTAGGTGTCCCACATGAAACAGGGCACAACTCATTCATTGCTTTTCAGTTCCCTGTAGATCAACGCTCATTTGAAGCCTGCTTTATTTGTCCAATTGCAGTGAAACCAAAAGCACAAAAGAATGGGAAAGTTAAGGATGATACTGGCTATTAGCTTTAAAAAATCCCACAGCACTATCCAGGCCTGGACCATCACCGTCAGCTTTCTTCTTCTTCTTGCATGTTATGAAGACCAAAAGGAAGGCATCTGAAAGCCCTCATCCTGCTCACACTCCCCTCCCTGTTAGCTTTCATCACAATCTGCAGCTGCTTCCCCAGTTCATTAAACCCATTATGGCCAGGCTGTCATCATCTGCCTGCTCAAGCCCTCTTCAAAGTAACAGAGAGAACAAGTGGTTTAGCTAGGAGCCTGTCAGCTGCACTCCAAAGCAAGGATGGGGAGGAAGCAAACTCCGACTGGATCATTAGGATGGAGACTGACAGCAGCCAAGCCAGGTGACTGCAGAAGCTACTGGAGATATGCGCTGACCTTTCTATAAAGGCACCAGGTGCGTGTGGAAGGAGAAACTCCAGAGAACTGTTTCTAAGGGTACCTTTGTGCGTGGGAGATACTCTCTGATGCATGACCTTTTGGTGGATAGTCTAAAGCAGGTTTCATCTCCTTTGCCTCCCCTCCCCTCCCACACTTGAGGTCCTCCAAGGAGACAAAGGGCAAAAATCATAATTCACCGAGAAGGGAGAGGGTGGTAGGGGCAGCTACTATTTGTGAGTAAGGGTGGACAGCCGTGCAGACCAACTGGAGCACCAAGCACTTGGCTTAAAACTGCTCTTCTCCCTGAAGCATGAATGAACCTAACTGAATCAGGACCAGGAAGCACCCAGTCCTTTGTTTGTTTGTTTGTTTGTTTGTTTGTTTGTTTGTTTTCCATCCTGAAGTCCTGGTACAGATGCAAAACTTTATCTGGCCAGCAGGATCAGAACCATCAACAAATTATACAGCCAGACTCCAACAAACACTCTCTGTTCAGGAAGAGACTGCAGGTATATGAAGTCAGTTGTTGCCTACATTTCCCACTTGGCCATATAGGATGGTGCCATGGGGCTACACAACTTGCAGCTTCTTAAGCTTGGTGGCATTTTCACTAGCCAGCAGCAATAATCCAGATCTTACTCTTTTTTGCATATTAATTTTCAAATTCCTCTTGACTGAAGGGCCGAGTTTTTGGGTTTTTTGGCAAAGTCTGGTCTGCGAAGACCGAACATAAAACTTTCAAGCTGCCAGAGCTAGCTACTTATTACTATGCATCTTGTTTACACATCATATCTATTCCAGTCTGGTCAGAATCTGAGCTGACCAATGGCCAGCCCCTTCGGCATAGAATAGGAAGGCAGAAATGAGGTGAACGAAGGATAGGAGCAATGAAGGATAGGACAGAGCCAGATAGATAAAACATGGCTGCGATCCTGCACCTTTCTTTGTGAATGGAACAGAGAGCCTGCAGGATCAGGGCAAAGCTCCATCTAGTCCAGCATCCTCTTCTCACAGTGGCCAACCAGTTGCCTGTGGGAAACCAGTAGGGCAGGATTTGAGCCCAACAGCCCCCTCCCCTCCTGGGGTTTCCAGCAACTGGTATTCAGAAGCATGGAGGCAGAGTAAAGTTATCTTGGCTTGTTGTTACTGATAGCATCATCCTCCATGAATTTTTCCAGTCCTCCTTTAAAGTCCAATAGTAGTTTAAAGAGAGTGCACTGGCTGGATTTCTCATAAAGGGAACCACCAGTTCTCAAACCAGGCACCTTTACACTCAGAGCTTTGTTATTGCACCAGCCACAACTCCCCTTGTCCCAACAGCTTGCTCCTCTTCCTGACCCTGGTGCACAGCTGCTCTCAGTAAAAGCAGAGCTATGCATGGAGGTTTGGGCAAGAGGTGGCTGTGGGCAGGACTAGCTCAATACATTTGGCTTCCAGGTGGAACAGCATATGGCACCCATACCCACCCACAAATAGCACCCACAAGGCTAGTCTATCTTGGCACACCCAAAAAAACACACCCACAAACAAAGGCAACAGGACAAAAAACAATACAGTGGTACCTCAGGTTAAGTACTTAGTTCGTTCCGGAGGTCTGTTCTTAAACTGAAACTGTTCTTAACCTGAGGTACCACTTTAGCTAATGGGGCCTCCGGTTGCTGCCACGCCGCTGGAGCACGATTTCTGTTCTCATCCTGAAGCATGTAGGGGAAAACTTTGTTACTTTTGCACTCCTTAGCGTAACTTATTTTGGCCCCAAAACATAGAATTCTACTGGGACTCTTGGCTCAGATGATTCAGCAAAGAATTATGGGATATTTTAAAAGTATTTCAGAGCAGCCTTTCCTCAGCTTGGGTCCCCAGATGTTGTTGGACTACAATTCCTATCGTCCCTGACCAATGAGCCATGCTGGCTGGGGCCGATGGGAGTTGTAGTCCAACAACATCTGGGGAAAAGCTGCTCTAAAAGACTTCTTTTAGGAACCTGGCATGATGGTGTGAGAAAAGAAAGTGGAAAACAGACAAGTGACTACTAGCCATGGAAATGATGAACGACAACCTGGTCGGAGGCAGGATGCTGGGATTCCCAAGTTGGAGAGAGTGCTGCTGCACCTACACCTGGCTTGCAGACTTCCCACAGGCATTGTAGATGCTGGACCAAAGAGGCCCTTGGTCTGATCCCTCAGGGCTCTTCTTATGTTCTTACACACAAGAGGAGTTTGATTGCTCAGGTGCCTGGCTGTATATTCCTGCTGCCATCGCCAGCCCTCACACCCGGTATCCTTGTCTTCTGTGACCCCGCATGCAATTTCCCATGTCATAGGATCACAGAACTGAAGAGTTGGAAGGCACCCTGAACATCATCTAGTCCAACCCCCTGCAATGCAGGAATATGCAGTTGTCCCACATGGGAATCAAACCTGCAACCTTGGCATTATCGGCACCATGCTCTAACCAACTAATCTATCTTATATTCTTATATGTGCACTCTGACTTATATTGCCTGACTTGCCACTGCAACTCCTGAGCTGTTCCCAGTACATCTTCTGCTGGACCAGAGAGAAATTTGCCGAGGTTACTGCCATTGCTTCCAGAAGAAGCCAGAGACCTACAAGTGATGGAGGGCAAACTTGAGTCTGCACAAGAGGGTAGTCAAGGGGCCTTCATTGAAGCACAGCCACTAATCCCCCCAAAAGGGAGCTTTGGAGGAGCTTGCTGGACTGTGGATCTGATTCTCCCAGCACACCTTCTGGGATTCCCTTCTGTACAAAGAGCTGTTCTGTTCATATTTCATATCCTCCCTGTCAGCCAGCCAGCTCTGACAAACAGGGAGAGCATTATGAATGCAGCTGGAGGAGGGCAGCCGACACCCCAACGGGCTAGGAAAGATCCTTGCTGCTCAAAGCCTTCTTCCTTGACCTTGTTCCAAGGGAAGGGACTCAGTCCTGGGTGGGCAGAAGGGAATGCGGTAGGCAGCATCTCTGCAGTGCTTCCACCAGCCAGGAAGGATTTATTAGTATGGGAAGCGTGAGTTGCAGCAGCAGCAGCAGCAGCAGCATGGCACAGCACTAACTGGGCCGCCTCCAGATGCATTTCACTCCCCTCTCACTGGCCAGGCTGAGCCTCGGCCAAGGACACATTCCGCAGCTTAGGGGACAAGAGCGCAAGTGTGTGGCATGGAGGAAAGGAAGGCCTGTGAGCTAGGAGAAGTGGGATTGGCACATAGGCACGAGTCAAAGGGCTCTGTGAGGAGCACTTAAGAGGCGCCCAGCCACATGCGGTTGTGCCACTGATCAATGCCAGGAGGGCAGAATTTATCAGTGCCCCCCTGCCAGACCCACAGAGGTTGCTTCTGGTCTGCAGCTCACATTCATGATCTCTAATAGTAATACCTAGCTTTGGACACATGAGGTGCCCTAGAGTGACTGTGACAACCCAGTCAGATGGGTTGAGTACAAATAAATTATTATTATTATTATTATTATTATTATTATTATTATTATTATTACCCATCTTATTGCTGTGATTGTAACTTGTTTTGAACTGCTTTTAATATTGTGCTTTAATTGTTGTAACCCAACCTGGGATCTTAGGCTGGAGGGTGGATAATTAACAACCACCACCACCAAATAAGCAGAAAGGCAGTTTTCTGCCACACAGTTCCCTGTCATCACTTTTAGCTTTAAATGTCAGAATTCTATCCCCCCCCCAAATGCACCTCTGTAGAACCTGACCCTGCTATATCACCTGTTCCTTTCTTTCCAAGGGTACTTGGAACTATGCCTGCAATGTCTTTCTTTCCTCCCACCTTCTGCGTAGCTTCCCTGCCTTGCCAAAGGGATTTCGCCATCATTCTAGCTGAACTCCCCCCGCCGCCGCCCCTCTCCTTACAGCCGCCTTCCGCTTTCTCCATTGCTGCCTGCAGCTCTAAAGCACTCAGTTGTAGCCAACAGCCTCAATAAATCTTAAGCAGCAGAGAGCAAATGACAAGGACGTGGAGGCATCAGAGCCTGCGGCATGAAACAAAACAGGCTGGGGGCTGGAGAAAGAGTCCTCTAGCGGCCTGCGAGGGGGTTATTCGCCCAGGAGGAGGAGAAGCCAAGGCTGTATTCTGAAGTCGGCAGGGGCAGCGAAACAGTACCTGCTCAGAGGTGATGCTATTTCAGTACCTGTGAAGCTAGAGATGTCCCTGTCTCAGCCGAGGGTCTCGCCGCATTCTCAGACGAGCTTCCAGCCCCCATTGGCCAGCTGCAAGCACAGTCCCTGTTTCTCTTCCTGCCTCCACTGCCTGGCTGAGATAGTCTGCTGACCCCGGCATGTCACTGACAGGCACAGGTGCTCCCAGGCCCAGCCAGCCTGGTCATGCATCCACCCCGGCCAGCTCCTCCTCCAGGGCTAGTGTCAGGATTCAAGGCATTGCTGGAGCTCCAACACAACAGAGAGGGAGAGCTGTCAGAGAAGCACAGAATCCTGTGCTCTGTTTGGATCAGAGCCTCCACCCCAAGAGGTTGCCGTTGATATGTGTGGAGGGGAGAGTTGAGAATTACAGTGGTACCTCTGGTTACAGACGCTTCAGGTTACAGGCGCTTCAGGTTACAGACTCCGCTAACCCAGAAATAGTATCTCGGGTTAAGAACTTTATTTCAGGATGAGAACAGAAATCGCGCAGCATCAGGAGGCCCCATTAGCTAAAGTGGTCCTTCAGGTTAAGAACAGTTTCAGGTTAAGAATGGACCTCCAGAACAAATTAAGTTCTTAACCTGAGGTCAGAAGGTCGGCGGTTTGAATCCCCGCGACGAGGTGAGCTCCCGTTGCCCGGTCCCTGCTCCTGCCAGCCTAGCAGTTTGAAAGCATGCCAAAGTACAAATAGATAAATAGGTACCGCTCCAGCAGGAAGGTAAACGGCATTTGGGGGATAACTGGCCTCCTCAAATATTTTATTGGGGGGTGAAGGGGCCTCAGCCCCTAGGAGTTGGCTCCTATGCCTTTGTGTAAGCTTTGTCCAAGCAAATCTGGATGATTGTTCAATAAAGAGGTCATTTGGATGATCCCAGTGTTAACTGGTGCATGAGACACAAAACCCCCATTATAGTACCAACTTGCTGGCACCTGGTTTCTTGGAACAATTGAAAGTGCTGTCTCCGGTGTTTAAATGGCCTGGTTATTAGGTCTTTATTCAGCTCTGTTTTGTTTTGCTGCAGGTGGGGGTGCCTTGTTGTGTTATTTTGCTCTTTATCCGTTTTGCTCTTATGCCAACTTGCGGGCCCATTTGGATGGGAAAGTGGTATATAAAAGTGGGAAAGAGGCCCTACTTGATCAGGTGGGGGCAAGTGGCCAGAGCATGCTGAGCCCTTGTGTCTTTCTTCCCAAAGGTCAAGGAGTGCCGGGAGATCAGAGGGTGTGCAGTAATGAAGGTGTCTTGACAGACAGGGCAGATGGGCCAACTGGCTCTGAGCCCAGCCCAGACAGGCCTTTCATAATCCCCCTGATCCCCAGAAAGGTGGCTCTGTAGTCTTTGGACTTCATTCCTGCCAGCCTCTGGGGTCCTCCAGATGACCTCTTTATCCAGCACCCATGCAAAGCTTACCTGGAGGTTACATGCTTGCACAAAGCTTTCATGTCCTGTCTTAACTAAGCATTCTTTCTGATCTGTTTAGATGACAATGAGCATTCATCCTGATTTGCTTGTGGGGTGTCATTTGTTCATTTGTTCACCCCACACTTTTCAATGCATTTCCCTGTCCCTTTCCAAATCTCAGAAAACCAATGTTGTTGTTTTAAGTGGATTTGCTGCACTAGAGTGACAAAACACTTTTAATCCACTTTCATTGCACAAACCTACGTATGAATCCCTCCTGCAAAATATTGACAGTCCAAAGGCACCTGCTGCAGTGATTCCAGGGACCTCAGGAAGGTGGGTGGTGGAGCTCAGGGGCATAATTCATGCATTCATTCAGTTAGAATGGATTGAAGCTCAGGGCAACCTGAGACAAGCAAGTCTTATGGAGCAAAGACATAGGGACCAACTGGAGCCTGATTGAGATGAGAGTCCCATTTGCCTCTGGAAGAAGGAGAGGTGCCCCCGTCCAAGAGAAAGGGGATTTTGTGTGTGTGTTACCCCTCTCACACTCCAGGATATTTGCAAACCCAAGACCAGGTTTGCATTCCACCTTTGGCCTATGGGACTGGCAAGGCTTCCCTAGCAGAGCAGCAAAGCCAGACTGTGGATCAACATTGATAATGGGGTTGAACTGAAGGGCAGAGAGGGTGCTGTGCCGTCAGGAGGATTGCAGATAAGTCAGGGGACATTCTCCCCTTTGAGTGACCCCCCCCAATGCTGCCAGTGGGACACTAGAGGGCGCTGTACTACTTCCTTGTGGAAAAGTAAGATGCTCATAAAAAAGCCCTTAAGGAAAGGTGACATTGGGGAATCTAACCATAGTGAACCATATTCTCATTTGGAGGTTTTCTTCTTGCAGCACTCTGAATCACCATCATCAATCCACCCTTTATCACTGTGCACAGATCTCTTGAATATTCCATGGAACTTGCTCATCATCCTCTCTCCCTTTCTCCGGGACACCCCTTCATGTTATACTCTGGATATGCCAAAACATTAGTATTATACTACAGCCGGAACCAAGCTCATAAACCCTTGGCCTCCCCTGATTTTGTAGATTCCCTCATTCAAATGAAGAGGGGGAAGCAATTCCTTTCTCCCACAGGAAGTGAACATAAGAACACAGGAAAAGCCCATCTGGTCCAGCATCCCCTTTCCCAATGTGATGCCCAAGGGAAGCCCATCAGGAGAGCATGCCTGCAAGAGCCCTCCTCTCCTGCCTGTGATTCCCTGGCAGCAACAGGTATTAAGAAGCATGGTGCCTCTGATCCTGGAGACATTGCATAGCTAGATGTCCTGGTTCCAGACAGGATAGGCGGCTATTGCGACTTTGATGGAGGTCAGCTCTCTTTCTATAACGCAAGCTCAAAGCAGTTGTTGTACACCTTCAAAACAAAATTCACCCAGCCGCTACTACCAGGTTTCATGGATTGGTGTGGTGGTCTCACCTTGACAACAGGACTGCAGGTGCCAAGTGCCGTGAAAACGCTGCAGAAGAGCGAAAATGGATTAAGCGGTTCAGCCAGCAGCCTAACCAATGTTGCCCAGTGATATTTTCACTTCATGTAAACTGCTTTTTCTTCAAAGAGCTTTTGAGCAATGCTTTAATGTGTTCCTGCTACTTCTGAGGCCTAAGCACCACTAGTGGGGCTAAACCAAAATGTTAGCAGGAGTGTACTGTGAATCTGCAGTGTAATAGGAAAATAGACTGATCTTTTTTAAAAAAGATAATTGGGTATTTGAGGCTGTAGCTATCTACTACTGTTAGACTAAGTTTGACTACTTGTCTTACGGATTCTTGACTAGCAGCAGTTATGGATAGTCCTATCCTCTGTTCATTTGCCTAATCCCCTTTTAAAAGCTGTCTTCATCCCTAGAGGCTGGCACCCTACGACATGGGTCATCTCATTCAGCTACATAGCTGGAATTAAAAACATAACAAGTTTTTTTTCTGGGTGCATGAAGGAGGGAGAGCCAGATTTGGGAAAGGGGAGTGCAGAGAAGACCCTTCTCCCCATTGCAAGCTAAGGCTGCAGCATGGGGGGTGGAGAAGGGTTGGCAGGAAGCAGCGCCAGAGGGAAGCAGTCGAGTTTGGCCATGCTGTTCACAGTCAGTAACATTAATTGGTATCTTGTGGCTGGCTGAGCTGCAGGCACATGTGGTGTCTTTGCTGAAGCTCTCTGAGGAGACAGTAATTGCAGCAGCGACTCTCTCGGCCCGGCTGGGTTTTTGACAGACAGGGAGCAGATCGGCACTAATGAGGCTGGGGAGGAGCACCTCAGGCACAGCACCCTATGATAGAGAGGGAGAGGACAGGAAAACATACCTGGTGCCAGGAGGACACATTTCCTAGTGGGGAGATACCCCCATGCAGTTAGCTGCACGTCAGACAGAAATTCAGCACATGAAAATACAGATAAGGCTTCACCTGTTGAATTCCGCTGGTAAAAAAACACAGGATACCTGCTAGGAAAGCAAATGAGAACCCTTAGGTGGAGACTATATAGGAACACCCAGCTACTTCCCTTTTCCACAAACCAGTTGAACCACTATGTTATTGCTAAAAATGACTTTAAATCTCCATAAGACCCATCCCTCAACTGGACCAATCTGACCCAGTCCTTTCCCAAACCGTATTTGTCAAACATTTTTTAAATTTTAAAAAAAACCACCTTGCAATGAAGGAGTCTCCCAGTTGACCAATGCTTGCAGTCTCCTTTAAAGTAGGTCCCTCCTCCACTGTTTCTCCAAAACTCCTTCCCTTTACTCCCAGGCTCGGTCTCCTTCAAATTATCATCCAGCTCAAAGCAGCCTCTGATTTATTTGAAAGCAATTTTTGTGCTGTCCGCTTCCCATCATTTTCTCTTTAGTGATCTGGCCCAATTCTTTGGGCTTACCTCATAGGTCTTGCATTCCAACCCAATCATCTTCCCAACTCGGTTTCCTCTGAACTCTCTCCAGATTGTCAGCATCCTTATTAAAGGGAGGATCTCAATTCCCCAGCTCAGAGCCTGAGGGATGCTGAGTGGGGTGGAATAACAAGATCTTATATTTTAATACAGTGTTCCCACTAAAGCAACACAACGTGCCATTTGCTGTTTTGTTGAAGTATCTCTGTTCTGTTTGTGTGCTCTCTCTCTCTCTCTCTCTCTCTCTCTCTCTCTCTGTGTGTGTGTGTGTGTGTGTGTGTGTGTGTAGATAGCAAGTGTTAGTCACTCTTCACTCAGGATTTATTTATTTATCAATCACATTTACATCTCACCAAGGAGTTCAAAGCATACATGGTTCTCTTCTTCCCCATTTGACCATGACAATAACCCTGTGGGATAGGTTATGCAGAGAGACTGCGACTGGCCCAAAGTGACTGAGTGAGTTTCATGGCTGAGTGGGGATTTGAACCCTGGTCTACCAGGTCCTAGCCCAACATTTTAACCACTACACTACACCAGCTCTCAATCTCACAATGTTAAATGAAGGAACCCTTCAGAGGAACTCACTGAGAACTTACTGCCCTGGGGTTATTACTATCGCTGACAACCAACTCATAGGTCCAAACTGGTTGAGTAGATTCACACAAAGTTTGGGGGGGGAAGTGATTGTTTCATCATACACCCATGTAAGGTATTCAGTGACTTGGAGGAGAGGCAGTTCTTGAACAAGGGTGCCCAGAAACCAGATATGCCTAGTATCTTTTCTCCTGCACCAACCATAAACCTTCGCAGTCAGCTCTTTGCTTCTTGTCACCCAGCTAAATAACCAATGGGCCAGCCATCATTGTTCACTAGCCCTTACAACAGCCTTCCCTAACCTAGTTCCCTCTAGATCAGCGGTTCTCAACTTGTGGGTCCCCAGATGTTGTTGGACTACAACTCCCATCATCCCTGACCACTGGTCATGCCAGCTAGGAATGATGGGAGTTGTAGTCCAACAACATCTGGGGACCCACAGGTTGAGAACTGCTGCTCTAGATGTTTTGGACTTCAGTTCCCATTATCCATGAACATGGGCCATACTGGCTAGAGTTGATGGGAGTTCTAGTCCAAAACATCTAGGTTGGTGAAGCTTATCCTATAAAGGTGGATGTGTATTTGGCAGCTGGTTCTCCTGGCTGTCAAGGGGGTGCTCAACAGGTCCTAGACAGGACTGTATTTTCCCTAAAGCAGCAGCTTCTTATTTCTGAGGGTGCTCAATGTGGATCTAGTTTTGTCACTAACAGCCCAAGCAGCAGAACCAGGACCGGGTTGGAGAGAGAAGGTGACTTCCAGCAGCTCCCCTGGTGCCAGCTACAACTGATCCTTGAAAGGGACAGCTTGGTCAATTACCCCCCCCCACTCTGGCAATGTCCAGATTTACATTACTGTTATGTGTTATGCACAGGGTTGTCTGTCAAAACTCCAGGCTGTTCAAAGTACTTCTGCCTCTGGCCTGACCTTCTCAGCTAGGCCCTACCAAGCGGCTTTGCAAAAAAATGGTCATTCGGTCAAACATAAATAAGCCACTTAAGTTGTTTATCTTGTTCATTCTTGCAGTGGTGCAGCATCCGAGGGAATTGCTGAAGGCATAGGAAATTGTCCATGATAAAAACCACCTGGGTCCTGGAAATTCTAGGAGGAAAGATGTTGGACTCAGTAAGAAGGAGTATTATGTCACTGCCTGGGTAATAATAATAATAATAATAATTTATTATTTATACCCCGCCAATCTGGCTGAGTTTCCCCAGCCACTCTGGGTGGCTTCCAACAGAATATTAAAATACAATAAGCTGTTAAACATTAAAAGCTTCCCTAAACAAGGCTGCCTTCAGATGTCTTCTAAAAGTCTGGTAGTTGTTTTTCTCTTTGACATCTGGTGGGAGGGTGTTCCACAGGGCGAGTTCCACTACCGAGAAGGCCCTCTGCCTGGTTCCCTGTAACTTCGCTTCTTGCAGCAAGGGAACCGCCAGAAGGCCCTCGGCACTGGGCCTCAGCTTCCGGGCAGAACGATGGGGGTGGAGAGGCTCCTTCAGGTATACTAGACCGAAGCCGTTTAAGGCTTAAAGGTCAGCACCAACACTTTGAATTGTGCTTGGAAACGTACTAGGAGCCAGTGTAGGTCTTTCAAGACTGGTGTTATATGGTCTCGGCGGCCGCTCCCAGGCACCAGTCTAGCCGCATTCTGGATTAGTTGTAGTTTCCGGATCACCTTCAAAGGTAGCCCCACATAGAGCGCATTGCAGTAGTCCAAGCGAGAGATAACTAGAGCATGCACCAATCTGGTGAGACAATCTGCGGGCAGGTAGGGTCTTAGCCTGCGTACCAGGTGGAGCTGATAAACAGCTGCCCTGGACACAGAATTGACCTGCGCCTCCATGGACAGCTGTGAGTCCAGAATAATAATATAATAATAATAATTTATTATTTATACCCCGCCCATCTGGCTGGGCCTCCCCAGCCACTCTGGGCGGCTTCCATAAAAACCAAAAATACAGTAAAATATCACACGTTAAAAACTTCCCTGAACAGGGCTGCCTTAAGATGTCTTCTGAATGTCAGGTAGTTGTTTATCGCTTTGACATCTGCTGGAAGGGCGTTCCACAGGGCGGGCGCCACTACCGAGAAGGCCCTCTGCCTGGTTCCCTGTAGCTTTGCTTCTTGCAATGAGGGAACCGCCAGAAGGCCCTCAGCGCTGGACCTCAGCGTCCGGGCAGAATGATGGGGGTGGAGACGCTCCTTCAGGTATACTGGACCGAGGCCGTTTAGGGCTTTAAAGGTCAGCACCAACACTTTGAATTGTGCTCGGAAACGTACTGGGAGCCAATGTAGGTCTTTCAAGACCGGTGTTATATGGTCTCGGCGGCCGCCCCCAGTCACCAGTCTAGCTGGGGACTCAAAATCTGCACCGATTCAGAGTGGGCAGAATCTGATCTTGGCAACACAGGGCTGAACCACATGTCTATATCTGATGCCATGGCAGCTTAACATACATGGAGATCCAATGGTGTGCATGCTCTCCCATAACAGATGCACCATGAGCCAACTGTTCTCAAGCCCCTGCCCTCACTTCCCCAGATTTCAGACTAGCAAGAGCATGGCAATGACTCAGTTCACAGCATGCTGGAGGATACAGATAAGCCGCTCCTTCTGGGGTGAAAACCACAGTGTAAACAGCCATGGCAGCTCTCTAACCCCACAATGTAGTGGAGGGAGTGTGCAGCTCTGGGACTTTTGTCAGGAGTGATGACATCACCTGCCGGAACAATAGCAATTTAAGGGGGTACCACTTCTTGGCACAATTTGCATTTGAAATTGTTCTGTGTATTTCTGACCAAAAGCTCAAGGTTGCATTTCAGCTGGTTGAAAATCTTCCATGGATGCTCACTGTGTTTTACAACCTTGTGCAAGTCAGAAGTCAGCACCACTGAGTCCACCTGAGCCTATTCCTAGGAAACCATGAGTGGGGTTGCAGTCATGTAGCTCCTATTGAATTGAGAATTGTGCTGCACTGCTGTGTGTGTCTCCGGGCTTGCATTTTGGAGTACCCCCCCAGGGGCTACAAGGCTCTCCTTGGCAGTGTTGTCATAGGGGCTGCCATGATGAGCTCCTTCAGTTCCTATGTTGCCACTACACCACTGCAATGATGAACGGCCATATAATGCTACCCCCAGAAAATGCATCAGAGAGGTTCCTTTGCCAAGTACTTCAAGTGCACAGGAGAGCAGAAGATCTAAGTGGTAGACAGTAGAGTCATAAGCCTTGTGCAAGGTAATCAATACCACTGGGGAACAATATTATTTTTTCATTTTCTGTTGCATGAGATTTTTCAACTGTTCTTATATGTCCTTTCAATGCTGATTTCAATCTGAAATCAATTTTCGTGTACATGTTATAGTTATCTTGCAATTTCCGACTTGCTGATATGTCGTATTTACACTGCAGATAAGTGGACACTGACACGTTGATCTACCCTAACCACATGGTAATCATTGTTTTGCAAACTTAATTTTTCTTTATTTTTATAGTTCTGTAACCTAAATATTTGTATTTTTCATATCGGACCATGGCTTCTTCAAGTAGACAAAAACAATTTTGCATTGTGAAAAACAAAGATTATGGTGAAAAGTGAAAAACATGAATTGCAAAAAAAACTAGAGCTTACAGATCAAAACCAACTTCAGATATGAAATCAGCACGTCAAAATTAGGTTAGAACAACTGCAGGTGTCAATGCAACAAAAATTTTGTTCCCGAGTGTAATAAGTGAAGATGCCCCTGTCCCTTACTGTCAATATGCAGAATTCCCTCAATTCCCCCTTTCCAAGCAGTGCCCCCAAGCAGGCGTCATCTTGTCTCCAACAATGTCTCCCAGCAAAAAAAGCAAACACAAAGACCCCAGGGGAAAATCAATTTGCCCTTCCCAGCTAGCATCCAGGCATGCTAACATCTCTGCTTGGAGCAAAAGGCTAACCTTTGCTTTTCCAGGGGCTATTGGAAATAGAGCAGGAAAAGGTTAACCCCAGATCTCCCAATGGGAACTGGTGGACATAGCACCAAGAGCCACATTTTTAAAAAAAATCACTGACCAACTGGAGCATTTCTAAAGGAGGGGACCCAGAAGGTGAGTGGGGTGTGTGGTCCCTGGTTGAAAGAGATGTGCATGTTTAGCCTGGATGAGGAGATTAAGAGGATGCATGATAGATATCTTCAGACGTCGGAATGGCTGTCACACCGAAGATGAAACAGACTTGTGCTCTGTTGATCCAGTGAGCAGGGGTGCATATGCACCATGCATTGAAAGCACCCCCCAAGAACTCTAAGAACTATCATTAGCCCTTATAGAGCTACAATTCCCAGCACCCTTGACAAACTACAGTTTCCAAATTTTGCAGGGGGTGCTTTATAGTGTGGGATAGAACTAATGGGTGGGAATTGTAGGGACACATATTTCAGGCAAGCATTAGGAGAATGTTCCTAATGGTGATTGTTGTTCAACAATGGAACAGGCTGCCTCTAGATTTGGCGGACTCTCCTACATGGAAGGTATTAAAGCTGAGTGGGCATCTGCAAGGGATTCTGTAGTAGAACAAGGGGAAATAAGTGATCTCTGAGGTCCTTCCAACTCTATGTCTCCACTAACAAGCCACCATGGAAAGTAGATCAGGGTTAACTCTCTCTACCCTGACCTAGATGCACATACAGCCCATCACAGCATGTCACCCGCATTACCAATCATTGGTCCAGGAGGGTCAGCATAGCTTAATCTTCATTTTTTCTAAAATCAGCAGCATTTAGAGCAACTCTGACCACAGTTTACACTGCAGGTTGGAAGAGGAGTAGCTAGTTAGATTGTGCAGGTAATGTGTAGGAGAGGTACCAAGTAAACCAGTGACTGTAAAAAAAAAAGGTAAAGGTAAAGGACCCCTGGACGGTTAAGTCCAGTCAAAGGTGACTATGGGGTTGTGGCACTCATCTCGCTTCAGGCCAAGGGAGCCGGCGTTTGTCCACAGACAGCTTTCTGGTCCATGTGGCCATCATGACTAAACCACTTGTGGCGCAACAGGACACCATGACGGAAGCCAGAGTGCACAGAAATGCTGTTTACCTTCCTGCCACAGCGGTACCTATTTATCTACTTGCACTGGTATACTTTCAAACTGCTAGATTGGCAGGTGCTGCCAGTGACTGTACAACCTCCTTGTGTGCTCTTGTACACATGTATGCTCAGTTTCATGGCAATTGGGACTGGACATTATGGAACATCAGGTGTGTGGGATGTGCAAGACCCCGGAGCAGCAACGGATTGGGGGGGCCAGAATTCATTCTGACTATGCATGAATTATGTCCATACTATATCCAGGGGCTGTAGAAACATTTTGTCCTGGAAGGATTTGGTTCCTGCAATGAGCAATACGGTCAAATTTATTTAACTGAGGTCAGCATCCACTCATGCCTATGCAACTGTGTTTACATTCACAGGGGGGCACTTTGGGGTGCATGCCTGGGAAATACATCACATGCACTTGTGCATGCATGCAAAGCCAAGGACGGCCTGTTCCTGGATCTCTCCTCCACACCCTGGGCCCATGTTTACTGGGACTTTTCTCCCCTTCCCATCAATCCAGCATCTGGGAATGGTTATTTTTTGGCATGAAAACAGAAAGGAAGGAGAAACTGAAGCCTATAGGAGGTGCTGCTGCACACAGAGAGCACTTGGCCTGCCTAGAAACATGCGCTCAGCTTCTGACACAAATCTTTGCCTGAGAATCTTTGCATGCCAAGTTTTTCTGGAGTTCTCAAAGAGGTAGAGCAAGCTGGGCAATGCTGCTGCCTCTGAGTAGGTCCCCTACTTATCTGTTTGGTGTTTCCACATATCTGACAGATTCCTTTTTCAAGCAGAAGAGAAAAGGGGTAGAATCAGCCATCTATTCCGAGTCACACCCAATGCTGATTCGCACACACTTACGTCCACCTTCACACTCTTATAAATTCCTCTTGCACAGTCTCACCTCGTGACACTCACACCCCAAGGCCTGCCAGTCTCCCCTTCTCTCCACCCGCCCCCTGAACACTGCGCTGATTCATCCCAGCACATTCATCAGGAGCCAGTGATTTTCTGTCAGTCCCAGAGCCTGCTGAGCTTATCTTGTTTCTACCTGTGATACCTGGGGGCCTCAGGCCACCTCCCCTCATTCCAGTGGGCTTGATAAAGCCATGGCTTTATCTTATCTGAGCTGCATTGGCAGCCGCAGATTAATGGGGCTGAGGGAGAAAGAGCGACTTGTCTCTTCCGTGCAGCTAGGAATGACAAGGCTGGGCGCGTGTCTACACTCGAGTTAAATGTGGACGGAGATATGTTCACGTGAGGGACTGTGTGTGACAGCAACTGGATGACGAGCATGCAGTGTGTTCAGAGGGGGACAGCAGCAAGTGGTTTGACTTGAAATGCAGAATAAATTTACTCAATTCACTTCCCAGGTATGTCACAAATGTTTCCCCACTATAAAGAAGAGTCACGTTATGCTCCAGATGTTATCTGGAGCACAGACAGCTTCTGAATGTTGTCCTCATGCGTGGGGCAGGATCCCTTGGTTGGGTCCAGAAACCCGTTTCCATTGCCTAGTTGTCACTCTTGATCCAGTGACAAGTAGTGATGTGAGATGTCAAAGGTGCCTCCACAGCCACAGTCACCACACAGAGTGGCCTCCTCTGCAGCTGCCACTGCTGCTGTGGCTGGGAGGGGGCTACAAAGGGGTCGGAGGCTGCTGTGGCACCCCCTCCTCAAAATGATGGTAATAGTATTGGATGAGGAGTTATAGGTCATCTAAGAGCAAGAGTACCAGAGCACTTTTATTTGGACCAAATGTTAAAAATCACAAAGAGGCAAATAAGATTTTGGACTTCATAAACATTCTTCATTAGACTAGATACTAAGTCAAAAAAAATTAAAGGATGAGGGAGGGAAACATTACTGAGCATAAAGGAAAAACCTCCGGTATGCCCAGAAATAAATTGTGGCTTCAGCTGGCTGTGGAAATCCAAAGAAGAAAAGCCCAGTCTAAGCCCAAAGAGGTGCTACTGGGTAACCTGAAACACTGCTTCAAAGACAGGGAAGCCTCTATTTTATTTGTAACAGTGGTAGCTCATTAAAATTGATTAAAAGGAATCTAACTTTAAGTGATTAAGTGAACAGCAAAGGCTTTGCTTTACCTCAAGCCCTGGGAGCCCCAGGAGCAGATATTCTCTTATCTTTTTCTTTTTTTATTGAAAGCCTGCCTTTTAGATGATGATAGTAGTAGTAGTAGTGTTGTTGTTATTGTTGTTGTTTAGTCGTTTAGTCGTGTCCGACTCTTCGTGACCCCATGGACCAGAGAACGCCAGGCACCTCTGTCCTCCACTGCCTCCCGCAGTTTGGTCAAACTCATGCTGGTAACCTCGAAAACACTATCCAGTAGTAGTAGTAATATATTATTATTATTATTATTATTATTATTATTATTATTATTAATAATAATAATACCCCACCCATCTGGCCGGGTTTCCCCAGCCACTCTGGGTGGCTTCCAACAAAAGATTAAAAATACATTAAGACATCAGTCGTTGAAAACTTCCCTAAACAGGGCTGCCTTCGGATGTCTTCTAAACGTGAGATAGTTGTTTATTTCTTTGACATCTGATGGGAGGGCCTTCCACAGGGCGGGCACTACTACCGAGAAGGCCCTCTGCCTGGTTCCCTGTAACTTCGCTTCTTGCACTGAGGGAACTGCCAGAAGGCCCTAGGTGCTGGACCTCAGTGTCTGAGGGTGGAGATGCTCCTTCAAGTATACTGGGCGGGCTTTAAAGGTCAGCACCAACACTTTGAATTGTGCTCGGAAACATACTGGTCAAGTGTCCAGTTTGATTTATTCTTAACTAAATGCTTTCCTTCCCAGGAGATGTGGAATAAGCAAACATGCAGCAAGTGAAATGATCCCTATTCACTGCATCCCTGTGCTTGGGAAGGCCACTGATCGGAAAGGTTCAGAAGGATGGTAGTAACATTAAGTCAAAGGAGATGCTTTTCCTTTGACTTTTACTAAACATTTCCATGTATCTCTGCAAGTAAACAGAGAAAAGACCCCAAGAATGAGAGATGGGCCCAGCTTTCCCCCAACCTGATGTTCTCCACATGTTATTATTGGCTCAGCCTATCCCATCAAAATGGACTTTTGCCAGGCTGCTTCCTCTTGTCCCGCTAAGCCAGACCCTCACACCTGCATCATGAGCAAGAATAATTCCTCCTCCCTAAGTCTCCAAGCAGGCCCAGCATCACTGAGTGCTCACCTCCAAGCTCAGCTAGAGACTTCCCCTCCCCACACAGGGCAAAGTCCGCAGCAGGAGGGAAGTGACTAATTGATACTCAAGAGTTAGCAGAGGTCCCCTCACAAGGGTTGGGCCACTGACAGCCCAGATAAACCCTGGATAATAATCTCTTTCTAATGGTGCCTGCCCTCAGGAGGGGCACCTGCAGCAGCCGAGCCTGTTTCCAGGGACTCAAAGGCATGTACAACCATTGCAGAACTACAAGGAAAACAATGAGGTAGGAATAACTCCTCCTTTTGTGAACTGCCCTGCCTTATCCAAGCTGAAAAACATAGGGTGTTTTCTCTGCGGGTGTATTCATGCCTTTGATGCAATAGTAGTGCATTAGTGGTGGGTTTCTACTGGACCGTCCACACATCATTCTGCTGTATTAATTATTCTATGGTGTTCTCCAATATTAGAGCATTATTGCCATCTGAAAGGGCACCTTGCACTAGAGCGCAACAAAAGCTGGACAAAAAAAAGTTACAGGATTTCTGTAGGAAGTTACAGGACATGGAAATGAAGCAGTATGTGCCCTGGTGCCTTCAAGGGGCAAACAGTAATGAAAGTGGGATCACGTCTATCTGCCAGGATGGCACCATGAGCACAAATCATCATGCATGCACAATAAAAAGGACATGTGGAGGGGGCCATAGATAGACCAGTAGAAAAGCATTTCACTGTCTATCTCAGATCCTGGGGGGTGCTTATATGGCAGAGTTTAAATTCATGGATTTCAGTGAGCTCAAATGTGCTTCGCTCCATAGCCCAATTCACCCATCACATGGACATGCTAGCTGGGACTGAAGTCCATAACATTTGGAAGGCATCAAGTTGGTGAAGGCTGCTATAGTTACTGGCTTACCACGAACAAGGATATCCTTCCTGCTTTGCTTCTCCACTAGTTGAAACAACAAACCACAATCCCTGGCTTAGTCCTATGAGGGATTACAGCTCAAACAAACCACATTCAGGAAGTCAAGAACAAACCTTGACATTACATGGTTATTTGTTTGGAGCAAAACAAACCATGACCCCTCACAGAGCTAAGCCAGGGACTGTGGTTTTTTGTTTTCTCTAGGGAGGAGAAAAGTGACAGACACCTGCACATTCATGGTAAACAATTAACTATGGTTTACCATGATGGGTGAGCACAGACTATATTGGAATGCTGCTGCTTCGTTTTTCTTAAGGCTTGAAGCGGAACTTGGTGTTTGTTCTGGCACTAGAATACACAAAGCCTCTGTCTTTTGAATGTGTACTGCATTCAAATATGTATACTGTTCCTGTAATCAACATGTAAGGCTACCAAATTTATTACCCGTACTTGCTCCTGGTTCTCTGCTTTCAACAGCACTTTGATCTTTAGAGTTTAGCCAGTACCAATCCTCACCTCCTGTCTGTAATAAGCTTCTCATGCTGGTTTCTGCAGATCAGGTTTTTGTTAAAGAAACAATAACTCACAAGGATGGGGGGAGGGTTCCTGACATTTGACAACCCTAATTTCCTTTAGCTTTAGACATAATCCTGTTGACTTGGTTTTGAATGTTAATGTACCCAGGTGTATGCACTTGCAACCTTCATGCAACCAATGATGTTGTAGAATGTTGTTCATAGCTAGGCAGTCTTCAGTGATCCAAGTTTCTCACTTGGTCAGCTTAGGATCATTGATAGCATTCTGCTGAAGCTTCTGAGTCTCCATCCCAGAATACTTTATTTAATTTAATGTGGCATTTGGTTGATTTAATGTGGTAAGTATAATGTTCCTTTAATGTGGTAAGTATAATGTTCCAATTAAACTTCAGGCATTTACTGGGCACCCACCTGGTATACAACATTGGCCCTTGTAATGCCCTATATTCCCATATAAACCTATCCCCTTCCACAAATGTACCAGAGCCCAATGGCAAATTCAAGTTTCTTTTTCTGACATTTCCTTCTCTCGAGCCATAATTACAAAAGGGATTGTTGGGCTTCCACACTAACATCATTCATTTGTAGAACCTGGTCATCAAAATCAATAGATGGTCATTTCCATGTATAGAGGACCATTTAAACATTTAGTTAGTAGTGGTGAGTTGGATATTATTCAGCCATCTCAGAGAGTCTATTGAATGCAATGAGCAGGTATTGCAAATGTGTTTATCAGTCCTGGCCACAGATATTTTTGTGCTTGAAGCAAAACAAGCACACACATGCACACCACATAGCTGAGTGCCTGCTCTGGACAGGAGTTCATTATTAAGAGCACTTCAGATACGAGGCAAGAAAATTGCACCCTTCCTGAAATCTACTGCCCAACGCCGACTGCTTCATGGCATTTCATAGCCCTGCCAGCTGGGCCCTGATGCCTGTGTGTGCAGGGAATGGGAACAAGGGGGGAGGGAGAGAGAGAGAGCTGGAAAGCAGGAGGGGGAGGAAGAAACAGAGAGGGCTGGAGGAGCGGCCCAGACTGGGAGGTGGGGACATCCTTGTGGCTGGCTCCCAACTCAATCCTGGGAGGGGGGGAGCATGCCTGGTGAAGATTGGCTGCCGGTTCCCCCCAAGAGGCTGCTTTGGAAACCTAGAGGGGGTGGTGCTAAACAGCCCAGAGCAGAGTCTTCAACTTAATCTAGCTTCAGCTCACTCCATCCCACCGATAGTGCCAGATACAACCTTGGGGGAGAATGCTGTTGCTTGCCTAGGCGCAGGCACACCCGTTTTAAGAGGCAGGTGTTAGCTCCTTGGCTGGGCTTGGCCCAGGCAGTGCCCTCCATTCAGCTTGGCTCCCATCAGCGCTCGTGGCAACCAGAGTCCCACGTTCTCTCCCTCTCTCTCCCCTGCAGCCGAGGGAGCCCTGAGGGGAGTGTCTCTGAGCCATGATGTCACCCTGCCCATGGAATGCCCTGGGCACTGTGCTGCTGGTTCTGGTGCAGGGCTGGGCGCTGTCCGTGAGTCAGGAGTACGACTACTACAGCTGGCAATCCGACAACTTCCAGCATGGACGCTTCTACACTAAGCAGCCCCAGTGCGTGGACATCCCGGCCGACCTGCAGCTCTGCCACAACGTGGGCTACAAGCGCATGCGTCTCCCTAACCTGCTGGAACACGAATCCATGCCAGAGGTAAAGCAGCAAGCCAGCAGCTGGGTGCCCCTGCTGGCCAAGCGGTGCCATTCCGACACACAGCTTTTCCTGTGCTCCCTCTTTGCACCTGTCTGCCTGGACCGGCCCATCTACCCATGCAGGTCGCTGTGCGAGGTGGTGCGCGACTCGTGCGCTCCTGTCATGGAATCCTACGGCTTCCCTTGGCCTGACATGCTCAACTGCAACAAGTTCCCCTTCGACAATGACCTGTGCATCGCTGTGCAGTTTGGAAACAGTCAGGCAACTCAGCCACCAGGTAACTGCATGGGGAGACTGCGATGGGGGGAAAGGACCTGTGGTAAG
Organism: Podarcis raffonei; assembly: GCF_027172205.1. Taxonomy (NCBI): domain Eukaryota; kingdom Metazoa; phylum Chordata; class Lepidosauria; order Squamata; family Lacertidae; genus Podarcis; species Podarcis raffonei. The sequence continues at coordinate 59,959,359 of NC_070606.1, read as the reverse complement.
AGATTGCTTGGGAGGCAATGTCTCTCTTACAGAACCCCACACTCATCCTGCCCATTAGACCTTGGGTCCTAGGGTAATCCAGCTCTGCTCTCACTGCTCCTGGCTCAGGTTATCGTTCAAAGCTCTGCTGGTATTGCAAAGTGTGCAAGAGACTGCCAGTCTATCAGGGCATAGTCCAGAAGGGTGGATGGAGCACAAAGCATGTAGGCTAGGCCCAGAATTGGAGTTTGTCCCCATGTTCATTGCTTATCCAAGCCTTTTCCTGAAATGGTAGTAGCAAGTGGCTTCAAAGCTAAAAATCATCTCTCCTTTCTCTTCATGTCCCAAGACGAGGCAGTTTCTCATTACGTTTGCTGTGAGACATTATACAGTACTTGAGGCTCTGAGAAAATATCCTGTCACAGTTGCGAAATGAGAGTCGTAAGTGGCTTTCTCAACACTCACAATATTTGTGGTGTTTATCCCCCTCCTTTCGTGAAGTTTACATAATTTCCCATTTCATTATGTTGAAATAGCATACCTCAACGATGAGCTTGATGCATATGTTGATCTTTTGATTCTTCCTGCCAGCTTGAATGCTGCTATATGGCAGGGACAGGGAACCTGTGGTCCTAAATTACAACTCCCATCATCTCTACCCATTGGCTCTGCTGAGTAGGGGCTGATGGGAGATGGAGTCCAATAACGCCTAAAGGGCCACAAGTTCCCCACCCTGCTCTATATAGGGCTTTCCTTGTCCTTGAGATACCACCTCCAAAAGTCCCTTTTCATAAGCACAAAAGCAGCAGCATCCCAACACAGGGCAAACCATCCATCTGACCATTTGCCCTGTATCTGTTCCCTTGCAGAGGCACAGCCTTCTACAATGCATACTCCCAGTGGGACAGCTTCCTATCAGTTTCTAGGACAGCCTCTGCTGAAGATTTCAAATCTGTAAAAATAATCCTTAATTGGATTAAAACCAGGTTACAGTCATGGGAATAGGGTGGGTCCTGAAAACACACTGGTAGAACCCTAATTTGGGGGGTCAGAAGCAGGTTACAGGGCTTAAAGGATGGGATGGAAGAGCAAGTGCAGCAAACACACATATCTACGTATGTGTGATCAATAGCAAATTCTTTAGCTCAGCAACCACTGGGAGGCAGTGTCCAATTGAACAGAGAACATCCAAAGAGATGTATAGCATAGGACACTTGGTAAGATTGGAAACAGGAGCCAGAATCCATGACTTCTCTATAGCTTATCCTACTAGTCAGTGCAATAGGGTACCTTACAACCCCCCCACTTTAAGTGCATATGGCAACCTTGTTTTGTGCACACTGGGTGAGGTGGAGGGCATCTCCCAAAATTCATGGTCACATATTTCAACACTCCTTTCCTAGTTTGATGAGCAACATTTTTCATGGATGAGTTTCCACCAGGCTCATTTTGAATTCAGGAGTATCCTTGGAGGCACAGTATATTATTTCACTCCCCAAACAAGTGGGAAATTCAGAGGAGCCTTTGCAGGATCATTTTCCTAGGAGGATCGCTGCTTGGAGGAGTGAGCAGCAGAGATTTATGGTGCGGCTGTGAAAATCTGTTTATTTACAAATGAACAGGCAGGGAACCAGGAGTAGCACAAATATTGCCTGTTAGCGCAGACCTTGGAATCCAAAGTCTAGCAAGCTCCAAGCACACTTCCTGCTTCTTCCTAGTCATCACTTCCAGCATCTAACTTAACACCATCCGTTGAAAAATTGCCCTCCTAAACAACCCTGTCTCTGATCTCCAAGGAAGTCCTATGGGATTGACTCTCAAAACTGTAGGATAGCTGGCGGGGGTGGGAGACCCTGGAAAAGGGATGCAAAGTCTAAAACAGCAATAGAGCCTAAGGCAGGCATTTTAAGAACTTTATTGACTTGCTGGTTTTATGGTTAATTTTCACAATTTTATCATTTTATAGTTTCACAACACACTGGTTAGACATTACAGGGATAAGCGATAACTTGTTGAAATGAAAATGAACTCTCACCCACCCACACCAGGTAGAATACCCTGAGCGATGGCACCCCCAAAGATTGATCATCCATACCAGATCTGGGATGCTAAGGAACACCTACCAACTTGTTATAATGACATTTCTCTGTGTGCGGTTTCAGGAGGGCGCCAGAGATGTCCTATTCTCTTCCTTGTTTCATGCCAGTATTAAATTAGTGACCCAACTTACAGACTCTCCTATCAGAGTAAGGATCTCAACATGCTCACCTATAGAGCAGATGGCTGGGTTGTGTGTCCTATAAAGTTAGGGGCAAGTTTGAAAAGGCTAAAGAAACAATGTCTTCATGCAAATGTCAGGTCACACTCACCTTTCATACTGTTAGTTTTTTGTAGCATATATATATGCTGGGGTAACTGTAGACAAAGGATGTCAGAGGTCTTGTACTTTTAATGTTGGTATAAAGCTGGGAGCCTCATAAGGGTCAGCTTCACACATTAAATACCTTTTCTACCTAACTATTAAAAGATAAAGGAGCTTTGTCCTTCTTTACATCTAGGCCAACCCTTGTCTGCTTACTCCTTCTCTCTGCTTTTCTTTCTTCTTCTCTGAAGAGAAGCAGAGTGGTGCTACATCTCATTTAACCCACCCTAGGACACAGAATAGGGACACGGGTGGCGCTGTGGGTTAAACCACAGAGCCTAGGACTTGCCGATCAGAAGGTCGGCGGTTCGAATCCCCGTGACGGGGTGAGCTCCTGTTGCTCGGTCCCTGCTTCTGCCAACCTAGCAGTTCAAAAGCACGTCAAAGTGCAAGTAGATAAATAGGTACCACTCCGGCAGGAAGGTAAACGGCGTTTCCATGCGCTGCTCTTGTTCGCCAGAAGTGGCTTAGTTATGCTGGCCACATGACCTGGAAGCTGTCTGCGGACAAACGCCGGCTTCCTCGGTCAATAAAGCGAGATGAGCGCCGCAACCCCAGAGTCGGTCACGACTGGACCTAATGGTCAGGGGTCCCTTTACCTTTACCTAGGACACAGAATGGCCCAGGGGTGGGTCCCACCATGTCCTCACGCATTCCACCAGGATGGATAGCCAAAAGAGGCTCCATAGCTTACCATGGAGCATTTCACCTACCTGGATTAATAGTAAGCATTCCCCTCAATACATAGCTATAAGTCCAAGAAGAAGGCTGGTCCTCAGCTTCATTTATCACTGCTGTAGTCATGACATGATGACATGACCATTCTTAGCCCAGGGGATCCCCAACTGTGGCTCATGGATCATCAGAGGCCCCCAAGATTCATTCAGGTGATCCATGGCATGTTCATATTAAATGCTCATGGCAATTTTTAACTGTATTTTTTATTGCTTCTTTTATTTATTGTCTTGTAAGTTATTATACTTATTATTCCATAGAATTCAAATTGTAGCACAAGATATAAAAAAGAAGCAATACAAAATACTATACAAAACCATGCAGCGTATAGCCCAGCACATTACAATTGTTACAACAAGCAGAAAAATCATTAACTGGTCCGCCAAGACCCTCAGCAATTTTCAAGTGGTCCATGGGGAGAAACGTTTGAGCATCACTGGCTTAGCCTACACTTCAGGCTATTCCCTCCAGTCAGCCCAGACCACCAGAATGTCGTTTTGCCCTTGACTGACAGGTTCGCGTCATACAACACAGAGCCTTGGTTTCCCTCATCCTCTCCCATCAAATATCTCTTTTGATTTATATCATTTTAACCCTCACGCGCGCACTTTTAGGGGGCTGGAAGATAGTAAAATTAAATGGAATGTTATTTAACTGGGGCAAATATAGGGGTTTGTATAACGGGGGAAATTAAGAGGTGGATAAAGAATCAGTTAAATAAGAAACAAATATTCCCCCCTCCAAAAAAAAAAAACGAAGAAGCCTTATCCAGCTGTTCAAAAGGCTTTCCAATAAGGATTACGGGCTTCCTGTTTGGGTGAGCCAAACTCCCAAACCTTCTGTTAGTTCAAGATACAGTACTACATGACAGGCCAAAGAAAGTTCGTGACGAGACAGATGATCTAGGATTGAGAATAATCATTATTAGATGTGGGCTGCCCATGAGAATACAGCCAGGAAGTTGCAGGGCCAGAGCTGTGAGCAATGTCCCAAACATTTGGCAGGTGAGGACTCACTTTTTTTCCATCTTGCAGTGTCAAAGATCTGCACCCAATGCGAGATGGAGCACAAAGCAGATGGCATCATGGAGCAAATGTGTTCCAGTGACTTTGGTGAGTCATCCGTTCAAAGCAGCAGGGATTGGGGAGTCTCTGCTTGGGGCATCTGAGAGTAAAGCTGAAGCTCCGCAGAACAACTGTTGAGAATGTGTTGCAAATTCTTTACTTGCATTCCCCTATCTTCTACAACTTACTGGGATTCAAGGTTCCCTTTGAACCCCAGCCTTTGCCATCAGACCTCCAATAACTTCCAGCTTGTTTCTGGCCCAAAGCAAGGTACTGTTTTTGACCTAGAAAGCCTTACAACTCCACTCCATTGCTTAGGACAGAGCTTGTATTTTGCTGGCGGAAGGTCCCAGCATTCCAGGTAGAATGGGAAAAACCACTGTCCAAAGCTTTGAAGAGTCACTATCTAACACTGTCAATCAAGAGTGGCTAAGGCCCGTGTTGCTCCAGATATTGTTGGACTCCATCATCCCTGATAACTAACCAAGGCTGGTGAGAGTTTGAGTCCAACATCGGAAGGGTCACGTAGTTAGTCACCCCTGGTGTGTAGACAATATTGAACTGTTAGTATGACTCAGTGTAAGGCAGCTTCTTATGTTTAGGAGCTAGGAGCAGACTGAGTCCAAGGTATCTGAAGAACCACCCTCTGAACCTGCATGCTATGCAAGGCCCTTTGAGTATTTCCACACCTGGAAATTAGGGAAGAGGCCCTTTTAGGTGGAAAGACCCCGGATGTGGATTGCCTCCCCACATAGATTAACATGGCACAAACAATATCTTTTAGACGGTAGGCCTGTGATTAGAGTGTTGAACTAGGACCCCCAAACATCTATTTAATTGTGCAATCTTGATTTGTTCTCATTACATTATTCGGGTGGTTATGGTGGATCCCACTTTCAATAGTACCTGTGCATACAAAGTTTTTAAGGCACCTATGGTCAAAGGTCCCTTTACCTTTACCTTTTTACAGTTTACTTGCCAATCCATGAATGTCCTGTAGCTTCCTGCTGAGCTCCTGTAACTTTCCATGCTGCAAATGTTCAAATGTTGGTTGGTTTGTTTTGCACTATAGTGCAAGGTATCCCTGCAGATGGCAATAATGTGGTAATATCGGGGAAGCATTGCAGAACCATTAGTAAAGCGGAACTATGTGTGAGTGGTTCGGTCTAAACCCATAATTAATGCACAATTATTGTGTGAATGACATGTTGCAGAAATATATAAATAAAAGTTAAGACCACCATTCTGGAGGCACAGCTCCAGATCTGAAGAAACCAAGACCATAGCTGTCAACTTTTCCCTTTTCTTGCGAGGAATCCTATTCAGAATAAGGGAATTTCCCTTTTAAAAAGGGAAACATTGACAGCTATGACCAAGATGCAAATCCCCACTTGGCCATAGAACTCACTGGGTAACCTTAGCCTAGTCCAACTAACTTTATAGGGTTATTGTGAGGGCAGGAGTTTGGGGGGAGGGAGAGAGAGATACACATGGACTTGTGTTCCTAGTAGGAAACAAGGATAAACATGCAAAATAAGCAAAGAAAGCATGTCAGGCCTGCTTGTCTGTTTGCTTAAGCTATTAACTAGTTGTAACTATTTCATCAGTATTATTTCTGTTGGTGTTTTTTATATCATCTGTATTTTTTAACCTATGTTAATTTGGGCTTAATTAGGTTTAACACCATGCAGAATTCGTTCATTGCCCTGAAGACGGTTTATACTGGAAAATCAGCATACACATTTTTAAAACAAATCATCATAAAAATAAAACGTGATGTGCCTCATTCCAGAAGAAAGGAGGCCGGCCTGCTACTTCAGATGATAATCCCAGAAAAACAGTTAAATGCTGAAAATAGGAGGCAAGGATCAGAGAGGTTTGTCAGATCTGTCTCCCAGCAACTCCCCTTTGAGCCATCCATCTCTTTGATGAACTTTTGGCTTCAACAGCGATGTTCCCAGTTGACCATGGCAAAGAGGGTTCAGGCTGACACAGTGTGGTTTAAAAAAAAAAAGTTAAAACAAAGCAGTGCAGTATCCACCCAGAAGCTCTTTTTGCTTCAGATTTCAGCATGACCAGTAAGGCAGTTTATACTGGTGCTAACAAGATATACACAGGAGAGACCCATCCAGAAAGTGGTCAGAAATCAACACCATTACCTTCTTTCCTTGACACACGTCATACAAGCTGGTTCCAGGGTAGAACACCACTTTTTCTCAACACACAAGACCAGGCAATTTGGATCATCAGCTGTTGATTATGCATCTTGGGCATGATGTGTGGGAGGCCGAGAACCACTTCACATGAGATATTTCCCCTACACATGATATGGCTGCCAGCCATCTATAGGATCCTCTTCACATAGAAAATCAGTGCATGGATACAATCACAGTGATTTCCACAATTATGCAGCGGCTGCAAAGTCCTGCTATAGTCAACAAAATTGATCCTTGAGGTAACTAACCCTGTACTTCCAAAAACAAAGCTATTAAGATATACTGCATTTTCCATACTTTTATGAAGCCAACCTACTTGCTATTGGAAATGTATTATTGGCACTATATGTATACACTCATGTGATGAGAACAGAATTTCACCTTATCCTAAACACACAGATTAAAAACAAGGACGCAAAAAAAAAATCTAAAAACTTATAAAATAACACCAACCAATTCATAGCAATCCAAGACATATGGTTAGATTTTTATTTATTTTTAAATGGTATTTAGAACTCCTGCATAAGGAACTTCTGTACAAGAATATGTCACTGCATCTGACCAAGTTGAGAAGCATCTGGGATTCAAGGGGGTCACAGAACTTCACTAAATAATATTGATTATATTTTATTGATTGCACTGTGTTTCCCCATGTTTTTCTACATATTGTTGCCATATGACTCTTACTACAATCGTGGATTCAGCCATCTGAAGTTTTTTAATTGCATAGGTTCTGTGCAAGGTTGTGCTTCCTAAGCTTTTAGATTGTAACCTTGTTTTCAAATCTTTTATAAGGTCAAATTCTATTATTATCACAGGCTTGCATAAATATTGCAAATGCGTTTTTTGGCCCTATAGTTATTACGTTGACATTATAGAAAGGTGGAAAATACACTACTGTGTATTATTTATTTATAGCTTTTTTAACCTTGATTTTTGTGTTGTTTATTTCTGGCATGCAGTCAGATATTTTCTTTCATTTCTGGTTTTTGTAGGAGTAGGCTGGAGCATTCATTGCTCCACTCCTGGACTAAGGACAAAAACCTGGACGACTTGCACCTGTTGAGGAACCTTACTCCAATGAACCTGTGATGGGTTTAAAAGCTTAATAGATGGTGGCTTGTCTTTTTGTCAAATACAAATCTATCATTTACAAACAAATATACTCAATGGGAAGTTGAAGAGGAATTCCATGACCTCTCATTCAGTCAGAGGAGACAAAGCAGATCCTGACAGTCTGTGTGACCCCCCTCTATTACCTACTCCTCATCTCCCCTTTTAACAGGGCCAAATACGTAGCTGTCAAACAAGTCAGTCCTCCTAATCCCTGTCCTTATGAACTCACACCCCCTCTTCTTGTTCCTTCACTTTGACTTCACCCAACTGCCTGTAAGCTCCTAACACAATCTGCTTCCCATTTACCCCTACAGTGGTGAAGATGCGCATCAAGGAGATCAAGAAAGAGAATGGGGAGAGGCGATTGGTGGCTGCGCAGAAGAAGAAAAAGCTGCTCAAAGTGGGGCCGTTGAAGCGCAAGGACACCAAGAAGCTGGTGCTGCACATGAAGAACGCAGGTGCCTGCCCCTGCCCCCAGCTTGATGACCTCAGTGGCAGCTTTCTGGTGATGGGGCGAAAGGTGGGTGGGCGGTTGCTAGTCTTGGCCATTTACCGCTGGGAGAAGAAGAATAAGGAGATGAAATTTGCTGTCAAATTCATGTTCTCCTACCCTTGTTCCATGCACTACCCCTTCTTCTATGGGGCAGACCCCCACTGAATCCCCACTCATTCCAAGAACCCTGCTCACTCTTCTTCACAGCACTCCCCACACTTTTTGGTTCCCCACTCGTAGCCCGCAGAATACCCTTTTTTACATGGGCTGACCTACACAAAGCCACATACTGTTGGGAGCCCATCCCTGCAACAGGACCCTTTCTTCTAAAGCACAAACTCCATTAGGACCAGCTCCATTAAGTTCCAGATCAGAGTTCTGCCCATCTTGGAAGCTTTGGAGAACATGCAGAAATCCACCTCATTGCCAACACACCTTCACTAGAAGAATAAGTCTTAGCACCTGCAAGCAAACATCTCTTATCAATCCCAGTACACCCAAGCTCCAATAGAGGCTGAATCACACAGAATTTTAGTTGCAACCTTTAGTGGAACATTTAAGGAAAATCCCAGTCCATTCTTAATTCCTACTAGTGAGAAGCCAAAGATTTTGAAACATTATGAGCAGGGCAACCAATGCTTTCCAGTCGCAACCTTTCATTTTCATAGTGCATTGAACTACTTAGTTACAGGGATGGGAAACCTGCGGCCCACTAGATATTGTCAGACTCCAAATCCCACATTCCCAGCTAGCAAACCTAATGGGCAGGGATATTGAGTGCTGTGGTCCAGCAACATCTGGAGAGTCTAACATCCCCATCCCATCCCTAACTTAGTAGGAGTTGGCCAGGCGCAGTATGAAGCTCTAAACATCTCAGACTGCCAGACACCAGATGCGTTGTACAAGCTACAATGTCCCAACTAATACTTCACTGGACTGACAATCCCCAGTTCTGGCCTCGTCTCCTAGGTTCTGCATAGCATCTTCTCAAGCCATGTAGAACCTTAAGCAGACACTAAGCAAGGCCTCCGTAGAAGCCTCCCCCAATTTCCAGCTCGCATGACCATTGGCTACTTCTCTGGCTGGGGCTGATGAGAGTTGTTGTCCAGGTTGCAGGAGGCTGCTGGTCTGTTATATGATTGTGATGCTTGAAGGTGGGTGACATCCCTCAACTAAAAAGTCCAGGTCTTCAGTCATGACATGGTCATTATTGCATCAGCATCTTTTGAGGCACAGATCTGTACAGCATCCGTAAACATCATGGGGCAGATCCACCCCATAGACATCTAAAGCACATGACTTCCTCCCCCCCCCAAAAAAAATAATAATATAATCCTGGGAACTGTAGTTTGGTAAGGGGATTGGGAATTGTAGCTGTATGAGGGTGAAACAATGATTCCCATTATTCAGGGAGGTCGTGTGCTTTAAATGTGCACTGAATGTGCTTTGAATGTATGGTGGGGATCTGCGTGTGGCAATACCAAGCGAGGTATGAGGCAGTGACTTGGAACTGTTCCTAACACAAACACTCTGCCTGAGGCCTTCATGGTCCCTTACAGAGTAATAGACATCAATTAGTCTATAGGTTTAATTATTCAAGACCATTTGTAATTGGGGATGGACGGACCACTTTGCTATATGAAGCCATTTATGTGAAGTTTCACTGAAAAATATGCCCATCACCAACTCCGCCTCCTTCCCCTCTCCATGTTTACTTGCCTATGGGCCTGTAGAAATATCATGACTATACCAAGTAGGTTAGTGCGCCAACCCCAGAGGAGCACATCAGACCTGTGCATGCACCAGTGAGGAACCAAACCACCAACTGGGCCTGCCGGGTGGCTGTGTCCACCACACAGGATGCCAGACCACCAACTGAGCCTGCCCGACAGATGGCAAACACAGGACGAATGTGTCTCCCTGGGGCCCTTCCATCTGGCAGTTTTCCAGACTCCTGAATGGTCAAGACCAGCTGGCAAGTTAATCCTGGAGCGAATATTTATAGCATCAGCACTGCCAGTTTCACCGCTCCCCACACCAGCTGTGGGGGAGTGGGGGCTGCCCAACACAAAGCAAGCTGTAGGAACTGAGTCTGGCTCCCACACACAGAAGGGTTTTTCACTGGGGTTCATTCCCAGCCAAAGTTTGCTGAGGAAGAGAGGGTGGTAGCTGAGGAGCTCTTGAAAGAACCTCTCTTCCACTCAGGGAATCCTCCGCCCTCAGATTTTCCAGATGAGTTGCTTTGCAAATCATACAGCATGTCACACACACAACTTACTATTGAGTTCATGGTTTTTGGCCACAACTGCGTGTCATGACTCATTTTTCCCTGCGCACTACTGAGAGGATGTTGTTGAAGATTCAAGCACCAGTTCGATCGGTTTTTGTACACTGAAGTGGTGGTGGTCGGGTGTTGCCATCTTGTCCTTTGCCTCAAACCGCTAAGTGTCTTTGGCTAGCCTTGCCTTTTGTCATGGCAAACTTGCCGTCCTGCTGGAGGGTGCTGAGGTAAATCGACTGGGCTGGTAATGTCTCACACACAGTCCCCTCAAAAAATGTGAGCTATTTTGTTCCCCCTAGGACTTCAATCCCCTTCAGATTGTGAACTGGGATATATTTACAAGCTAGGCCATTCCCCACTGTTCTTACATTTTGATTTATATGGCCTGCACATCACTTGGACACTGACAGATTCTCATGGCACCTGACAGCTTCAGAGCCATCATTGCTTGACTTCAGGGGAAGAATGCAAACACCGCTAGCTCCGTAAATACCCTTCTGTGACTTAAAAAAGGAACACTTTCCACTTCTTTGAATCAGATCATAGAGAGGGATTAACAGTGCATTTACTTTTGTCCAAGAATTCCGTGCTACATCCAATTAGCAAATTAGGTAGAAAATAAAGTGCCCACCTGATCAACATTCACATGGGACTAGTCCTCAAGGCCTTAGCAACCTGAAACATTTACTGACCCAGGTCCACTGAGCAGGAGCATCCCTAGCTTGGGGTTGCTTTTGTTCATGGAGCAGTCTTTTCTTAAAAATACCATTCCTGGGGATGCAGTCATCTGCATTCAATTTTCTTCATTGAAAATGCCATTTTAAGCTATTAAATTTGGTCCATTTTTTTTAAAAAAAGAAAACAGGTCTTCCATCTTCTATCCTGTCCAATATACACTCTAATAAATCCCATAGAACTTATCCTGATCACCATCTTGCCTGCTTGGTTTTGCCACCATTTTGCTGAAATTTTCATTGACCCCGTTTCATCCCGGGGACATGCATGCAGATCTTAAGACAACTCTTGCTCTTGCTGTGTTCTCTATCATTCAGGATTTTTTCATTATTTTTATTAATTCCAAGTCTTTCATTTAAAAAGTGTTCCAGCTTCATTTTATGAGGTGCTTTTTTAAAAAAATAAAAAATGAATCTTTCACAAAATGAAGCTGGAGCACTCATGTTGTGGCATCTGCATAGCATTTCCAGCTCAGCCAAGTATTCATAAAATATTTATTTTCAGCTTATGGCAGATCCAAATTCAAAATTAATTCCCATTGATATCATGACTAACTTGCCCCATTGATTTCAGTGGGAATTAGGTCTGGCCCAGCCCCAATGTTTTGAGTCATATGCTGTATTCATGCTGCATTTATTTCATGTCAAGGTCATCAGGGACACTGAATTCTGGCATCATTGTTGTGTTTAGAGTACTGCCATTATCATTCTGGTAACGGCAGGCTTTAATCATGAATGTAGCACTCCATTTTCAGTTCCCCTAATCAACAGATAATCAATGAGAAAGCTAAGCAAGTTCTTCTGCCTCAAATTTGCTTGCAAAAGCCAACTTATACATTCCACTCATTTGACTTTTATCTCAACATTATTATTTATGGATACTTGTGGATTTTTTAAAAAGGCACTGGGTTTATCAAATTAATATTAATTTTTTTCAGAAGCATCCTTCATAATTTAATTTGAAATGACACTTCTTTTTGATGCAGAAATACTAATAAGCCACAGGAAATTACCTGCAACTTTAGCGTCTGATTTCATTGCAGCACTAAACTCCACTCTTCACTTCCCTCACTGCCATGTCCATACAGGCCCTGTTAAGAGTTCCCCCACAGCAGCAGTGGTTCTTGGGTCTAGCTTGCAGCACTGCCACTTCCTTACATCTGCGACCACACGGCAATAAATAGAACAAAAGCTTTTGCATTATCTTAGCGGGAGAGTCTGCCAAGATCTCTCAATATACCGGAAGCTGCATATTGAGCCACAGCCGCTGCACTCTTTATCATATGCTCAGTTCTGTATGAAAACCGCCATCCAGCGAAGCTTAAAATGTCACTGCGCTAACAGTACAGGAAATTTTAAGAAATACTGTTTATTGAGCGAGTATTGGGAGTAGCATCTCCACAATGTAGTATTTTGGACCCGAGTTGGGTTTTTTGTACTGCTTAAAGAACTATTTCAGCTGTTTTTACTGTATGTCTGTGAGCTGCCTTGAGATACATGTAAGAAGCAACTTATAAAGTTAATACTACAGCTGCACCAGGTAGGCTAATTGCTCCTGAGGAATCATCCTGCTCATGAGTGTTTACCAACCGGCTGAAGACCAAGTTCACCAGTTGCAGGAGGGTGGCTTCTCAGTTGTGCAAGAGCGAACGAGCTGCTAGCATCCTGCCATGTGGCGCTTTGTCCTCTTGCACATTTCCAACCTTATGACGGGGAGGTGGCAGCCACATGCTATGACCAGGCAACATGGAGGACCAGCTCTCTGTGTGGCTGCACTTTGTAACTCTACAAGGAGCCGCCGTACCAAAATATAAAATAAAACAAGTCATCCCAATCCGTGTTATACCTGTGTAAAATGCCACCGAGATCTGGCCTTTGGGAGTAAGCTATAGAATCTCAAGCCTTGCTGTAAGTACCAGAAGGGAACCGAGGAGGATGCGATTCTAAACACAGGGAACATTGTGTGAACTTTAGCTAACAAGGCAGCCTTGTTCTTTCTTTCTATAATCCTTTCTCCTCATTCATTGTACCCGTGACAGAACCTGACCTTTTCCCTAAGGTTATTTCCAAGAGCAGCGACTGTGTTCGTTTGCCAAGGATGGTTTATTTCATACTAGAATTCAAATAAATCATCAGTGACATTTCAGCCCCAGATTCAAGCACCAGCAAGCTGTGACATGGCACTGAGGAGTCTGCCCATGCTTTTTCCTGCTAAGATGGTTGAGGGGAAAGCAGAGGCTACACCACAACTCAGTATTCAAAACCATCTGCAAGAGAATGTTGTTTTAACCTCCTTTTACAGATTACCTGAAAGAAGCACCATAGTTCCCTACAGGTTCTCTACTTACACATAAAACCAACCAGCAAGCAGTACAGAGTGAAGGATCTGTCAATTTCATTCTCCCCGTTTCTCTTTTTTCCTATCTTATATTCAGTTCTTCGCATTGCAGCTATTTGCAATTTTTTAAAATCCTCATGAAAATTTATCAGCCTTTTAGCGCACACTTCTCTCAATAGACGTGTTGTTATATGCAAGTTTGACTTATGTACACATTTTTGCAAGCAATTTCCCCTAACATAATTTTGTATGCTCTTTTCACAAATAACTTCATTTTTCACACACACACACACACACACACACACACACACACAAATATGTGCATTTCTGTAAACATTGCTTGGCTGGAGAACTGCATCACAAAATTTGGCTAAGTGTGAATTTCAAAGGATCGCTGTCTTTAAGTTCATGAGTTGTTTTGGAAAGTGTGGATTTGATACCATTTGACTTCAGATACATATGGAACTGAACTCCTCTTTCATCCCTAGCAAGTGGGAAGAAAGTGAGCCAAGGCCCATCACTCACACGGAGGGTGAACATCTGATGTGGGGAGACCCCTGAACTTGCAGAGCCTTCCTGCACAATTTTAAAGCTATTTAAGCTACCAGCCATCATATCTCTTAGTGATTAATTCCAGGAGCTGTATTCTGTATCGTGTGAAAAAGTGCCTTTTGTTTGGCCTGAATCCATTTCCAGTCTGGTTTTGTATCTTGTGTGTGTTCGTGCCCCCCACCCCCAATTAAAAATGCTTCACCCCAAAGAGCTGGAAAATGAGTCGCCATGCACTCCCAGTACACCTCCCCACTTACTGTGGTCCAGTTTGCAACATCGGTCCATCTTTACACATTGTACGGGAACTAGGCCAACATCCATGCCTCCTCTACAGCTCTCCATCCCACCTGCCTCAATAGACTATAGCCTGTATTTCTCAAAACACAGTGGTCTGCTCCAGTCTCCCTTCTTCTGCCCTGCTGCCCCCAGATGCCTTGTTTAATTTGCTCCATCTAGCACCCCCAAATTTGATTATTTCACCTTGCAGATACACTCCTAAGGCTCCGCAGCAAGCTTTATGCATAACTAGGACCCCTGTTGCCCATTCCGCCTTCATCACATCAAAAGCCACTTCAGACACTAGGAGCACTGGCTCCACTTTCCAAGGACGCTATTTATTGGTCATATATATATATATATTTATATATATGCATGTGTGCGTGTGGGTAAGTCTGCTAGAGAGCAGCAAAAATAAGAACAAAAAAACCCCTCTCCTCTCCTGTAGAAAAGATCCACATCACAAGGCAATTGCCTCAATCCTCCAGCTGAGCTTTGTGATGAACTCCCGTTGGCTGTAGCAGCTTCTGCTCCCTCCAACACAGCAAAGCGTCAAAGGGAAGGAGAATGCCAGGTCCAGGTTGGGCCAGACTGAAGAGCTTTGGCTAAAAGCTATCTAGAAAGAGCAAAGTCAATGGTGGGGAGAGAAGAGATGCCGTCCGTATCTGACACAGGGATAGGAAACAGGTCCAGCTGCATAACACAATCACACGTCTGCCTTCTTTACACAGCAGAGCCAACTTACAGATGCCACCCAGAGGAAGACCCAGCTTCCCCTTCCAAACACGCAGCACCTCGCTCAGTAGTGAAACACAAGACACAGACACATCTGGCAGTCCAGATACCATGAGCCACCTTGCGAGGTGGGGAAGGCCAGCTTCCTCCTGGGGAAAATGGGGGCAAAGGACTTTTTTGCTTCAAGGTCGAGGAAGGAGGGAGAGCCTACAGTAGTCTAGTGCACGAGTCTCCTACTATGCAGTTAATCATGAGTGCAGGACCTCTCGCCAGCTGCTCACACCCCTTTCCTATTAGATGTACAGGGAAGAGTGGAAGGAGTGCACGGTGCTGTTGCTTCACTCCCCGCAAGTATCAGCAAATACGGGGTGAGACGCAGAGCGAATTCCGCAGAGGGCAGGGCTCCAGATTGGCTTCTCACTTGACGAGCGCTTGGTTGCACTGCCCGCAGACAAAGACGGTCTCCCGCTGGGCATCAGGGGCTGCGGTAGAAAGCACTGGTCAGAGACTCGGCCAAGGACTGTGCAGCTTTCCACCCACAGAACCCAACAAGCGTTTCATTAGCCCTCAGACACACACACCCCAAGAGAGAGAAAGCCTCTGTCCTCTGCTACCTCCCCACTGTAGCATTAATTAGAAACAGTGAGAATTACACCCAGCAATTCCCCCAGAAGGGAAACAGTAAGCGCACAAAGGAGGAGGAGTCGCCTCCCAAGCTGCCTGCCAGAAAGGCCATCTCTCGCTCTCCCACTCCTCACTCACCTGTAGCCCCCATGTAGCTCTTGGGAACTTTGAAGGAACAGCACCTGGAGCAGAAACTGTTCCCACAGTTGCTGCAGCTCCGCTGGAGGGAAGGAAAGAGAGACAAACACAGCTATAGGAACAAGGTCCCAGGAAGCCATTCCTTCAAATGCAAGGATTCAAGAAGATCAGTCACTGCTGACCAGAGGTCAGGCTTGAGATCCACAAGGCAGGGGAGCAGGAAATGGGAAAGGAGTAGTTGGGGGCATGCTGGGCAAGAGACTCACCCTCTTCTTTAACACAGAGAAAGTGGCTGAACAGCTTGCACAGTTCCCTGCGGAAAATCAGAGAAGAAACATGTAACAGTCAAACCTGGTGCCTCTTCTCCCACCAAATTGCATAGAAATATTGCCCTGCCCCCAAGGTCTGCCCACAGTCCTTTCCTACTAAAAGCCCCAACATAACCTACTGCCCCACTAGGCAGTCCAGGAGGCTCATCCAGGTGGGACCACGTGCCAAGAGGACATCCCACTGAGGGCTGTCTTCAGGACCCTTGATCCGAGGAGATTTGAAATGGGTCTGCACACTGCACCTCCCAGGTGATGTCAATCCTCCACTCCACAAAGTTGTGCCAAGAGCAGAGATGGCCGTAAGCCATATAAAGGTGGAATTTGGCATCATCAGGATGAGATTCCAGTGTGGCATAAGTGATCAAGTGCTAGACTTGGAATAGGAACAAAGACTTGGGCCTGATACAAATAACCACTCAGCTCCACTAAGCAGGCTTGCTCATACCTCTCTCTCAGGGCAGAATGACATGTTACACTGGCAAGTAGGAACTCACAAGCCCAGTTTCCGGAGGTAATGAAAAAAAGGGAGTTAAGGGCTTTTTGTAAAAATGTTAGTACTTAACCCCACCCCACCCACACCTTGCCTGTAAAATGATTCATCTGCAACATTATTTCACCATCAGAAGCGACCTCAGCACACATATTTTTAAAGCACCAAGAACAATGGCATGTTTCTGGCATCTAACATCAGGCAGGCCTCCTCTGTGGCAGCAACTAGGTCAGAGTCTTCCCATTCTGCCAATCTTCTCCACCCCCCTTCCACAACCTGGTGCCCCCCCCCCCGATGTTTTGGATTACAGCCCCATTAGCCCAAACCAACAAGACCATGCTGGTTGGAGCTGCAGGCTAAAGCATCTGAAGGGCACCAGGTTTCCTCACCAGGTTGAGGAAAGCTCATCTACACAGTTCCCGCTTCAGTTCCAACAAGACAACATGTCCCGCGGCACCATCCACTCTTGCCACTTCCACACACCCTCCCAAATCCTGTACCGAGATTGTTGGTTGGGTAGCGCTTCCGCAGCCGCTCCGTTAGCCGTGACACCCTGCTGCGAATCACCTCGTTCTTGCTCATCATGAAGGGGTTGTCAGGAAGGCCCATGTCGAATTCCGCTGAGCAGTGGGAGACATCGTCATCCTCCTGGGCAGGTGGAGAGGGAAGCTTGTCAAGGAGCGGCTGGTTCACACAGTGCCTACTCTGGGGCAGGAGGACAAGGGCGTACTGGGGGGCACCGCCCACTGACAAAGCGCTGAAGACAAGGAAAGGCTGGGCTAACCATGGGCAACACACAAAATGCCAAGCTGGTGGAAGGGTTGCAGCCAGGTTTTCCAGCTTGGGAAGGTGGGCACAATCAGGGCAAAGAACACAGCAAAGACATCAGCTCTGCATGAGCAACTGAAGTGAGTTTTGGCTCAAAGGCAGGGTGGCCCAGCTCCCGCACTCACCATTACTAGCAGCTGGGTCTCCTGCTCCCGCAGCAAAGAGAAAAGACAAGAGATGATGTCCAGAAGAGCCCAGCCCAAGCTAGCCTTCACCGTTTATGGTGTACCCATTTCCAGAAAAGTGCACTGTCTCAAGTCCCCTATTTCTCTCTCTTCCCCATACCAACATGTTCACTGCATCACAGACATGGACTCTGATGGGCTGCCATTCATGGCCCTTCAGTGACAGGATGAAGGGTGTCCCCTTAAACTTGCTGGCCTAGCAGCATCACCTGACTCCACCACAGCACAGATCAGTCCCAGCCCTAGGCGGCTCTCTCAGGGCCCATACCTCAATAGCATCCTTGAACTCATCATCAGGCTCTGCCTCCTCTGCTTCCTCCACACTGCCAGGGGTCAGATCCTATGGGGAAAGCAAACAACGTTACAACTGGAGGCAGCAATGCTTCTGAATGAGAGTTGCTGGAAACCACAGGAGGGGCAGGTGCTCTTCTGCTCAAATCCTGCTTGCTGGCTTCCCACAGTCATCTGGTTGGCCACTGTGAGAACAGGATGCTGGACTAGATGGGCCATTGGCTGTTCTGATGTTACAAGACTAAGGAAGCAAGGCCCACCAGTCCTTGTAACAGTGGTAAATGAATCCAAGAGGGGTGCTACACAGATGGCCCCATCACATTCCAGCTACCCCAATGCAAGAGTAACATGGAAGCTACGAGGATGCATTTCCCCTCCTGCCTAGACACAGTTGTTTATTACTATGGTAGTTTGTAATACACAAGACCCCAAACAATGCTGGTATGCAGGTCCTGAAATGCCTTAATGGCCAGCACAAAAGGAAAACACAGGAACAAGCAGTGAAGACTGCCTGAAGAGCTGTGTGAAGGGAGAGAAGGGCATCGCCCTTTTAAATTTTCATGTAAACTTAGCTAAGTTGTTAAAAAAAAAAAGAGACAGGGACACGCTGAAAACATTACTATACTTTTAAGCACCAACTGGAGAAAATTAAGCCAGGCACAATTTTTGAGGCTCCACATTTCAACAGTAGGTTCCAGGTGCACCTCCCTATAACCAGCTGCAACTAAAAAGTTTGGGAACTCTGAAAAGTAGCAAGAAGGTGACAGAACAAGGATGGCAGCTGCCCTAAAGAGACGTACCTGTGTAGGCAAAACTGAGGCCCTGCTTTTCCAGGGCCAAGATTGGGAACAGGGTCTGGGAGGTTTTCATCCACAATGCATAGCTTTACCCCTTTCAAAATTTCTCTGCCACTCCCATCAGGACCTTACTTTGCACACTATGGCCTGGGTCCTCCAAGTGTTGTTGGACGACATCACTGACCAGGCCAGCTGAAGCTGGTGGGGATTGGAGTCCAACAATATATGGAGGGCCGCAGTTTCCATCATTCCATATCCTACAGGAGACTGGGAGGGCTGGCGGAGAGATACATGGAACCACAACCAACAGAACCTGGGACACATTTCCTAGGACTGTAGATCTGGAATCAACTACGAAGCCACCAGCTAATAAGACTGTTATGCAGGCCAGGATGAACTATGACCTAAGGCATTTCCAAAAGATAAAACAACACTCTCTGGGCACTTTGGATGAGCATATCAATTCTCATTCTACTTGGAAGTGGGCAACACAGACCCATCTATTCTTCTACCATACCTTACCTCAGTACTAGTGGGCGTAGGTGTCCGGTCCGGCAGGGATCCAGACCCGACCTCTCCAGCATCCAGCTCCACTGGCTCTGGAGTCCTAGCAACGGGCTTGAGGCCCAAACGCTGCTCTACAGCAGACTTCAGCTCCAGCAACACTAGGGAGGGAGAGGAAAAGGGTAATGCTTGGACATCCATTAGAAGCTCAGGAAAGCCTTGCAGTAAACAGCACAGGCTT
Organism: Podarcis raffonei; assembly: GCF_027172205.1. Taxonomy (NCBI): domain Eukaryota; kingdom Metazoa; phylum Chordata; class Lepidosauria; order Squamata; family Lacertidae; genus Podarcis; species Podarcis raffonei. Next base: position 59,939,991 of record NC_070606.1, on the reverse strand, counting down.
TCAGGACTGGAGGAACAGCATGGCATTCAAGACTATCTCCAACCCAGACACCCAAGAAGTAGATACTGGCACACCAGCAACCAATGTCCAATGTAGCTAATGGTATTTAAAACACTAGTAGCCTACCTGAATACCCCACAGTTCTCTAGCACTAATCTCACTCCCAGACAGAACTGTCTATAACCCCATAGCTCCTCAGTAGACAGGGGGAAAGGCTGTCTACCACCACAGTAAATATTCTCCACCACAGATTTTCAGCACAAAATTCAGGAGATTGGAGTGTTCCCTGAACCCACCCACCCCAATCTCCCCACCCAGATTTACTTACAGTGGTACCTCAGGTTAATTACTTAATTCGTTCCGGAGGTCCGTTCTTAACCTGAAACTGTTCTTAACCTGAAGCACCACTTTAGCTAATGGGGCCTCCTGCTGCTGCCATGACGCCGGAGCATGATTTCTGTTCTCATCCTGAAGCAAAGTTCTTAACCCGAGGTACTATTTCTGGGTTAGCGGAGTCTGTAACCTGAAGTGTATGTAACCCAAGGTACCACTGTATTTGTGTTGTTTGGGGGGGTGTTGCAACCGTTTGCTGATATTCGCAGCCCCTTGGCCACTCCTCCAGCATCCTCACAAAACCTATTCAAAGTGAGGCCACTCTGGGTGCCTTCACTCTGGGTGGGAACTGTGAAAAGAGCTGTGCTCTGAATAGGTTCATGCCTGTTTTCACTCTTCCCTGCCACCATCCCACACAAACAAAATTCCAGAAGGAGATGCATTCAGAGGGCAAATGTTCACCACACACACCCAAACTGTTTTTCAGCAAAGGACTGTCTCCTTTGTGATAACCCCCCGTTTTCTGCAACAGGCAGTTTATCCTTAGCATCCCAAGATGTGCTTCCCCACTGGGACACCTCTAAATGGAAAAATCTTCCACTACTAAGCTGTGCCCAAGGAACAGTGTGACTACTCAGGTCTCTTGAATGCTAAAGAGCTTGTTTATGGGACTGGGGCAGCACAGAAGAGATGCATTTTTTCCTCTCTCATCAAAATTTGCTAGCAGCTTCACACTGTTGCCCTAATTTGGAATAAGATAGGGCTGCAGCAGGGGTGCACAGATCTACAGCAAAGAAAGCCTTGACCCTGGGCACCCTGTCTCCAGTCAGCTGCTGCAGCTTACATCCCCAAGGTTCCCATGGAACAGAATGGTACAGGAGAGAAGAGCAATCTCTTACCTTGATAAAATGCCACGTTACCCAAGAAAAGGGCATTATTGAGCAGCACAAAGACCCAACATAAGGGCAGCAGGTAGAGAGCACAAACGGAAGCCATCAGCATCCCATAAAACCTGGGCAAAAAAAAGGAGCAGAAGGGACATGACACACCTGGGCATCAGGATAACAGCCAGGTGCCTTGAGAGCACCTCAAGCCTGTCCAGCCCCCCCATTATTCTTGGATATGGAACAGAGAGCATCTAGGGGGAGCCTGAGAGCCTTGTTCCTGCCTCTCTCCACCTGTCCTAGGGCGGCTCTAACAGGCTTCATAAGAACTGCTGCTGCTGCCCAGAAAGGACTGGGGTATTTTGGGGAAAGTTTTGTCTGGAGTTTTTACTATTATTGATATGAATTTTTTGTTTCCTTATTTTTATGTGGAAATTGTTCAGTTTGGTTATGTAGTTTTTGATGTGTTTTATTTTTATGACTACTTTGCTATGTTTGCAATATGTAAATCTTTTCATATTGTAAGCCGCCTTGAGCATTGTTTTAACTGTGGAAAGGCAGCATACAAATAAAATGATGGTGATGATGATGACATCACCTCCCTTTGCCTACCTTTCAAGCAAATAACCTCCCCTTGATCCAGAGAAACCTGTTCAGCCAGATGCAGCCAGATAGCTTCCCCATGAACACCAGCCACGATATATATGGGCATGGACACCTGCCCAATATGAGGGGGAAGGCAGGGACCCCGGGACCCCGTAAAGTGACCCAGTAAACAAGCCTGCAAACCTCCCAAAGCAGCAAGGCAGCAATGTCCCAGTGACAGGAGTGAGCTGGCAGTAAATAACACCGAACAAGTTGGAGTTAACTCTTTATTAGCAAAAGCAGGATCTGCCTAATGAGCAATGCAACTCATCTCTGGCAGGTCTTGCCCCCATGAAGAAGTTGCTAAGACTGAAGGTCCCCATCTGCTCACAGCTGCCTTGGTTCCCTCCTCTCCAGGGTTTTCCCCACGCAATCTGAGACTGCACCAGCACAAAACTAACTTCTCCTCCACTCTTTTCATACCTCTTTCTGGGAAACCAGGGGGGAGGGGAGCTGTCGCAGCAGGAGAGGGAGACCCCCTGCCACCTTCCCCAGCCAGACTCTCTCTGCCTCTTGGCTTCCCTCCTCTCCTGCTTCAGCTTCTGTCCCTGATTCTGGATGTCTGTCTGTCACAGACTCTCCCAGCTCACTAAGCCTTGTTACCTGTTCAGCTTCTGACACCTCCTCCTCCCTCTGACCACTCATCAACATCATTATCATCCCACCACCAATCCCAGGGCTCTGAGCCTTCTTTTCTTGCGGGTTCCCCAGCTGGTTCCTCCCACCATTCCTCTGCATCCAACCTGCCCATGACACCTAGTTCCCATAAAGTATTCCTAAGGCAACACTCACTGTGAAGAAAGAGAAGGGTTCTCCCAGTAGATGACACGATAGACAGCCTCACATCTGCCACACAGCCGGCTCAAGAGGGCCTCTAATTGGATTAAGCTAGAAAAGGAGATCACAGCAGAGTTAAACATGTTCCTCAGGCCCCTCTGCTCACAACCTCGTAGCCGCTGCATCAACCTATGCCCAAGCTGCTTCACAAATGGAGAAAAGTGATCCCCAGCCCCTCATTCAGTTCAAGAGAAGGGTTGGAGTGCAAAAGAAGATTCCCTCATCCACACAGGACATAGTTAAGATGAGCCCTGCATAGGATGAACCTCCTATGCCAGCTAGCTCCAGGCAGGCAAGTTGGATACAGTAAGCACCTGTGTAAGTTAACCTGTCTTGTTAGAGGGATAAAAGCCATTATGATTTGGAGTCCAGCACTCTTGTCTGTGGAGTATAGGAGACCCTGGGTTCACATCCACTGATGAGGCAATCTTGGGCATCTCTTTCCTATAGCTACAAATCTGAATAATGACAACTAACTTCAGAGTTGCCACAAAACAAGCACTCCAATCCTAACCACGGCTTGCCTGGACCCTATATACTAAAGGGGCATGTAGTAACATGGCACCTCTGCTCTTAACTTTTAGATGAAAGAATGCAGACTCCCATAAAGAAAGAGATTTGAGTTCACTGGCTACAACTCAGCGAGTCATATGACGGATGGGTTGGCTATCAGGCTCCAATGCCTTGTGCAAAGTGCTGACGAAGTGCCTACTGGCATGGTCACCTTTGGGTGGAGAAGTAATGGGAAAAAGGAGAACTTGCCCTTGGATTCCAGCTACTTCTCCCTATCTAAGTTGCAGGTCTCAAAAACTGAGCCGCTTTCTGAATTCACAGCACTCTGATAAAGTGTTATGTCCTGATAAAACATCGATCAGAGCAGTTAACCGTCAGTCCTTGGCATAGGAAAATTCTAATGTCTTCTAAAATTTGACTTGCAAATCCTTGTCTGTACAGACACGCTGAAGTAAAACAATATGTTAATAAAAAAACCTATTTTAAAAAAATAATAATAATCAAAATCCATTATTTCTTAAACAAAAGGATGCACCAGTAGTGTGTCTTCCTCATAAGTAGGTAATAAATGTAGTAAATCTGAAGTAACGGTTGCATTTAGTTGTGAATCAATATGTTTTAATAGCTCTATCGAGCAGCAAAAACACCCATTTCTTGGGGAAAATAACTGTACAAATGGAAAAGTTGATTAAAATCAATGATTTAAAAATGAGGCTTCTTGCCTGGTGATTGAAATCGATCCACTGTCCTGGAAGGAGGATGCATACTTTGCGGCATGGGCAGGAGAGTCATGTAAATGCTTAGTAACTCTTCCTCCTAGAGCCACACTCCCAACTAGCAAGGGTGTGCAATGCCCCCAAAGGGTGAACGGCAGTAGTGCAGTAAAGCACCTTGGAAGGTAGCTAATCTAGAGGAGCAGTCAGCACTGCTCTCCCAGAGTTTCTTAAAAGTGGGGTCACCACCATCTTCCACACACGCAACGTTACTGTGCAATTATATTCCCCCCAGTCATGACACAATTCTTGCCCCACAGCAATGATGAAATGGTTAGCACCTGCAATAGCATATGGACTATCCTGAAATATAGTCCCAACCTTCCCCCTCAACCACTAAGATTTGACACAAATGCCTGTGTTGCTGGCCAACTGCGTAATGCATTTGTTAGAATGCTGTGGGCAGTATCCGTGATAGGGTCCATTTGGGAAGACACTGTCTGCCCACCCCATGACACACACTGGCCTGTGCTAGTGCCTGTGCAGCTGTTTACTTAAACATTAAAAGATCAACTCTGTGCAGTTGTGCACAGCTCTTCAAGTGCACAAGTGCATGGTTGAAGAAGAAGCAGAAGAAGAAATGGATTATTGTGCCCTACTGGGCACAGCTTCAGAGCTATGTAGTTGTGCACCTGAAATATCCTTGTGTTAAAAAACACACACAAATGATTGGGAGAAATAAAAACTCAAAAGGAAAAATCAGCTGGTCAAAAATAAATGAAAAAGACATTGTAAGTGAAGAGGCTGAAATCATAGAAGACAAAAGAAGGGGAATGGTGGGATACCACACAAATTGTGACACAGAAGGGTCACTAAATTAATTCTGCAGGCTAAATTGCTCCCATTATTCAGGGTAACAATTGCACATTACTTATCTACAATGGAAATATCCACACAAAATAGAGAAAAATGGTTACAAAAATCAAACAAGAGAAAAACACAATGACGAGGTGGAAATCTCGATTTTGCAACGGGTTGACTATTAAGCCCAGTGGATTCAGAACGACTGCAATATTCACCATCAGGAAAAAAATGTGTGGTGTGAACAAGAAGCCCAAGAAGCATCCTTCCAATTACATACTTCAAAGGGACCCACCTACGGGTCAACGCATTTTCTCCATCCTTCCCTAAGAGCACTTACAAGCCCTTCACTTCAGCCACAGCCTCATGTCGTGCAAGCTGAACTTTCCTCACATCCTCACGCCGCACACTGTGGTACCTACGACGTGCCAGCTCTTCTTCACTCAGACGGATGCGGCATGTCTCCTGCAGGTAGCCCAGCAAGGCTGGCACCGAGACCAGCAGGACGCAAAGCCCATACCACGCAGCTGGAATGAAAGGTGGAATAGATGCAGAGATCATTTTACCACCCCACTGTTTGGCCAGTCACAACACACCTGTACCACTATCACCTATAGCTCAGTGGTAGAGCGTTTGCTTTGAACAGAGAAGGTCCCAGTTTCAATCCCTGGTATCTCCAGGTAGGAGAGGGAATGTCTTCTTTCTCAACACCTGGAAAACTGCTGCCAGTCACTGTCAACAATAATGAACGTGACATACCAATGGTCTGACTTGATATAAGGCAGCTTCCTATGTACTACCCCATAAACCACCTGAAAGGAGGCCCATCTGCCTGCCAGTCACTCCATTTCCTTACTACCTCTCACAATTGGTTCTGCTAGCCCTCATAATCTGCCCCCAATAACATATTCTATTCCCCACAGGATAAATCCCCCAAGGCTCACATCATACCTGAAAGGAGGCCTATTGGGTCCCCAGCACAAAGGTCCAACATTTCTCACCTTCACTAAGAGTCAGCAGCAGAAAGTTGAGGCCCAGGCAAGTAAGGAGGGAGCAGAGAGGCATCTGCCAGCTGTGAAACATACATGATCAAGCATTTATTGCCACGCCAAAAGGATATTTAGCTGTACAAATGAGGTATGAACATGAGAATGGTGGAGATGGAAAGGGCAAGCCTAAGTTTAAGTCTCGGGTCATGGAGTACATTAACTTGCCTTGAGCACAGTAACACAGAAAAACGGTATGTAAATAAGAAATCAAATTAGATTGAATGAAGACAAAAGCAAGGTAAGGGTAGGGTATTTTTTAAAATGGAGGAATGTTGCAATCAGCCATAGACACTAGCCAAGTCACAAATGCAGCAGCATATCTTGTTTAAGCCCAACTGCACACAGTGTTTCCCATGTTGAATGCTTGGTATCTCTTAGAATAAGTGGAATTAAGTATTTGGCCAAGAGGACTCCTCTTCTCTCTTTTTTCTCCCACTTGCAAAAGTGAGACTCCCAAAGAGCCTGTGCTTTTCTGCCCTCTAACATGGCAGATGACAACAAATATATTTTTTTTCTCTAGCTCCACCACAACCATCACCCACAAGGTGCAACTAAGTAGTTGGGCACCAACCTGAGGAGGAACCACACCGCTTCTGCAATATCCTGCAGTGGTTCCAAGTAGAGCTCCAGTCGCTTGTAGGATACTACTAGGTTGAAGAGATCCAAGGAAGGGGGCTTGGGTGGCAAAGGAGAAACTGGTTGGGAATCGGAAGCCGTGGGGCTGTCCAGTCCATTCCCTGTGGTCGCTCCACCCTCACGCTCTGGAACCTGCATACTGTAGATGTGAAGGTCGAGAGGAACACAAAAAAATGAACAATAAAAATAGTCAACTCTTCCCCACCCCTAGTGTGAAGGAAACAACAGAGATGACCTTTGGGAAGGGAAGGGCCCACATCCCCCCATGCAAAGGAACTGCATTCACTGCATGACTGGGCAAGTCATGAGAAACAGAGATACCTACAACAGGTGTCACTTTTGCCCCACTGAGGCCCCAGAACCTGCATGATAGGGAGAGCCAACACACAAATTGTCCCAAGAGCTGCAGAGCCATGGGGAAGCTCCTCAAAAGCATCTCCTCCTTTTGCAAACAACAACTGCAGCCACCTGGGAGTCAGGGTGGGGAAACATCCCCTGTAACCCTATGCCATATATACCAAAAGGCATGCAGACAGTCTGTGCTAATTAATCTGGCCTAATAATTTATTTTATACACCCACAATTGCAAGCACATATTAAACTATATATCCATAAACATGCATCAAAGGCACAAAGAGAATCCATTCTTGTAATCCTCTTTAGCTAATCTAGCAGGATAGGTCCAGGGTGGCAAGGGACAAGCAGCCCACATTGAGTGATACTCAAAATATAGCATCCAAGAATGTGGGGTGCATCTGCGACACGAGAGGAACACGTTCAGGTGGAGAGAGGAATGACCAGATCATATTCTGCAACTTATTTGATATTGGCAATGTGACTACCTGGGTCATCCGGGTGAATCAAAAGGGGCAAAACAGGACAGCATGGGATGCTCCTGCCTGCTAGCTCAGTACTTGGGAGGCAGGCAAAATGTCTTCCTCCAGACAAGGAGGTTAAAATGACCAGCCTCTTCTCTCTTCCCCCGAGGGGCTCCTGCGCCATGGCAGGCAGAAATCCAGCAGGTGAAGCGCTCTCTATCAGATCCTCCCAGCGCCGGGTAAGCTTCATCTGCTGCACTTCCGCACATCGCGGCACAGCAGCCCCTTCCCGAAAAATAATAGAAAAACGGGATTTCAGCCCTTGACGAGCTGCACCCCGGAGGCTCCGGCGGAACAAGCGCTCTGCTTGCGGGGCAGCCACAGAGCTCCGCCGGAGGAGGAGGAGGCGCCGCCGGCTCGTCCCACCTACCTCTACACAAGCGGCCCACAAGCCCTACGGCCCCAAATAGGGCGAAAGGGCGGAGCCTCCCCTTCCACGTCCAACCTCGACCTCACCCGTCTCGCCAACACCGCCGCTGCCGCCGACACTTCCTGGGCAGAAAGACCCGGCTGTGCCTCAGCTCCGCTGCGCAGCGCACGCTTCGGGGAAGCGGCGACCTGACCCGCCCACCTGAGGCAGCCGGCCAATCAGAAGCACGGGAAGCGGCCGCTGCCGCGCGCGTCCTCTGCTGGAAAAGCTGCAGCTCCTATTGGGCAAGAGCCTCCCACCACCAGCCTATGGGAGCCTTCGTACTTCTTATTCGCCGCGGGCCGCTTTATATAGGCTCAGTGATTCGTCCCTTCCCCGTCTCTGAACCGCTTTTTCCGCCAGTCGTTCTGCCCACACTGATTGGCACTGACTTTCTAGGATTTGAGGCAGGGAGCTTTGCCCAGCCCTACCTTGAGATGCCAGGGACTGAACCTGTCTTTCTGCATGCATCCACTGAGCTACGGCCCTTCTGTAATTTGACCCGCCTTGGATGCTATGCACTTTGACCTGGGTGTGCGGGTCAATTGCTGTTCCACCTCAGACAGCAAAATGTCTTGGGCTGACCTGAATCTTCCCAGAGGAACTCGCTGAAGTCCAGAAACTAGCACTAACCAGCCCTGAAGTCTCAAAAGAGCTTCAGTAGCTCATAATATTCACTGAAGGTTATGGTATCCCAGGGAGCCTATGGCATGGCTTTGTACATGCTCCTGGGAGATGGTGCAGTGACAGGGTGTGATTTTTGTGATCAGACTTGTGGGGCACAAAGCAGGCTTCAGTGGTCCAAGACATGGCCGTAGACAGGATTTATGTTAGGGAGGGAAGGCTTTATGTTAGGGGAGGCAGAACCTCAGTTAAGTATTTTTATTGATTTATTTGATTTAGGGGGGCAGCTGTCCCACCCCAGCTACACTCATGGTCCAAGGGGAGATTCCAGGAGGGAGGCTGCAAATTCAAATATGAAGCTAAAAGCAAAGATCTGCACCAGCAAAAGAATGGAAATGGATTAAACACTTGTAAAATTGGGTAGCCTCAAGCCAGCTATTAAGGACCTGCAGGAGCAGTACCATACACCAAAAAGAAACCTGATTAATTCTCTGCATAAAGCTGCTGCTAAAATACTTTGACAATATATCCCATCCATTCTTTTTTATCAAGTGAAATAAGTGGCTACCTTGAATAAAAACTAATGCAACATATGTATGGAGTCCTATGACATTTCATTCAGGCAAATTCTTCAGGCTGGTTATTACTCTTTATCTTCTAATTTTATATGTACACAAATTCTATTGCATATTTTTATTCTTTTTTGTTTTGTTATTTTTTTGTCATTTTTGTGATTGTTTGAAACTCTAATAAATATTATTTTTTTTAAAAAATAAAGTTGCATATAATGGTCCCATTCATACATTATGCTTTAGGTGCAAAACGGGGACAAAAGGAACTCAAATTAATGCTCATTCTCAACTGCAATTTCACTCAAAACCCACAAGGTGGCTGTCCAGATCCGATAACTGATCTCTGCTAAGATGACAACAACAGGAATAGGCAGCTGCTCGCACCTCAGTGGGATTCTGCTTCTGCAAAAATAACCTATGTACAGTGATACCTCAGGTTAAGTACTTAATTCATTCCGGAGGTCCATACTTAACCTGAAACTGTTCTTAACCTGAAGCACCACTTTAGCTAATGGTGCCTCCCGCTGCTGCTGCACCGCCGGAGCACGATTTCTGTTCTCATCCTGAAGCAAAGTTCTTAACCTGAAGCACTATTTCTGGGTTAGCAGAGTCTGTAACCTGAAGCGTATGTAACCTGAAGCGTATGTAACCTGAGGTACCACTGTACAACTTTGAGCTGAGAGCATCTGAAACTACCTAAGAATACACTGCCTCCCTCAAGTTATTTCTTTTCAATGCGCTCTCTCTCGCTCTGTCTCTCTCTCACACACACACACACACTAATGCCAGTCTGCTACTGCTTTTTCCCCACAGTGCTTTTTGGTTTTGTATTCACTGTGTGCATTTATCCAACATGGCTCTACTATTAAACTAGAGGCAGACATTTATGAGCATGTGTTACTGCATGATTACATTGCACAAGTACAGAAATGGCTTTGACTGTAGAATTTAGCATCTTGAGGAGCACAATGGCCATTGTAAAAAGGACACTTTAGACTTGAAGTTCACAAAGTAGGCTTGAAAACAAGTCTGGTAAAATCTCAGAAGGATTTCCAGTGGTTTGGGGTGGGGCTTCTCAGGCTTCCTTCTGCAACTAGAAGAGAAGCAAAATATGCCTGCACCACAAATTTAAACAGGAACTCCTGTTCTTTGAGGGAACTGGTTCTAAGCACTTTACATTTGCAGTATGAATATGTTTTGTCACAGTTGAACTAAAGTGCTGTGTGGCTGAGGAATGTTATTGATCTGAAGCAAACTTGTTGCTTTGTGTGGAAAATGTTCTTGCTGTCTAGCAACAGGAACTGATCAGCACAGGCACAAGTTTTGAAGTGCTTGGAAAAGGAGTTGGATCTGGGCTTTAGCCAGTTGGCACTTCCCATAGGTAGGTAGGTAGGTAGGTAGGTGGCAGCTCTTGGAAGAACAAGCTTGATGTATAATGGGTGTCAGAATCAGGGATTGGATTGCCAGATTACCTTGTAACATAGCCAGTGTTCAGTAGCAGTGGGTGTGTTTACCATCAGAAGAGCATCACACTAATGCTGCCAGGTTTGGTAGATTAGTTAGTTTAACTTATCAAAATGCAGTAATCAGTTAAAATGTGCCCCTGAATAATTGGGTAGCAATTTTTTAAATGAAAGAAATAAACTCATTGTGGTTATTTGTACTAATGTTACATATAATACCAGGGGTGGCATGCACTATCTTAGAAGACGCAATAAAACGTAAAACTAAACAATAAAAACCATTTTAACAAGTTAACAAGAGACAAAAGTTAACCTTTGTTGAAAGGTGTATTATTAATTGCCTGCATAGGCCTGGCAGAATAATAAAAAATTCAGCATGCATTTAAAAGTTGGCACTTAAAAGTTGAGATACTTCATCCAGGGTTTGAACTTACACATGAGAAACCCATGTTGTTTGGGAGTCGGGCTATGGTTCCCAAACAGAACACCATGAGTCCTGGCTTCTCCTCCTCCAACTATGCTATCCACAGTGTTCTGATGATTCTCTAGGTGGGAGCAATTTGCTGTCTGTGAGACTGAAATCCCTTTTCCTGGGGCGCCTGTGGGTTCTCAATGCATGCTTCCTACTGAATTGACCAGGGAACTGGCTGACTGTTGGGATCGGAATGTCAGCCTTTCCATGTCTGGGCCTGTCTGTTTGCCTAGCAAAAGACGGGTTACTGTGAGTAGGTTGCAAACTGCTCTGGGGGGGGGGGAGGGAGTCTGAAGCTTGTGGCTTTATGTATTCGACTCTACACTCCTCTTCATTGTGCTACGGTACCTGATGAGGTAGCAGAGACCTAGTGCTATCTCTATGGACGACTAAGGTGTTGTATAAGTAGTGGGAGTGTACAATGATTAGGGCAATGCCACGAAATTGTTCTGCCATTGCATTGACATGTGTTGATTGGTGCCTTCCATGCGTGAGTAATGTGAGACATTGATGTACAATAACCTCAGTTGCTGTTGCTGTGCTACCTTTGGTTTCTGTTTTGTGTTACTTTTTGTGTTACTGTTTTGTTTTCTGCTTTGCTACTAGGAGTATAGAGGATTGTGGATACAACCTTAGTAGCTGCCAATTGAGTGATTTCTTTAATAAGGCTGTTATCCTGACTGCAACCTCTTGTTCCAGTATTCACAGAATTTTATTCAGAGAATGACTTTGACTCCAGAAACCTGATCTCTAAGGCTCTCTAAAGCAAAAACAATTGTAGACACTGCTCCAAAAATTGATCCAATAAACAGCCAACACCTTTCCTGCCTTATACTCCTTCACCTCTCAGTGTTTCCCTCTATCTACCCCGAAAAGGGATGCAATGACCTCTTGAGTATCAAACAGCTGAGGGAGATACAGTGCCCTGTATTTAGGACTACTCATTCTCTGTCTGTTTTGACTCATAGGCTGCCCTGCTTCTCTATTCTCAAATCCAAAAATTCACCATTCTTCTTTAAACTGGCTGGCAGGTCATCAGCAGAGTCATTATGGGTCTGTGGATTCCTGGAAGGGCCAGGATTCAGACCTCATATTGGCTCATAACCAGCTCGTGCTTGTTTTGAGATGATGAGGGGTCTTACATCATGGACTTCTGCCGCTGCTGCAGCATAGGCAGGTGTGACTCAGAGAACTCCCTATATAGAGAGCACCTTTTGCCAGACATGATGGTTGACTGTGAAGTGGATAGATAATCCAAACCAGGGCTGCTGTTCCATTATCTGCTTGTCCAGTCTCATATCCCAATATAGCAACTGGAGTATGGAACCAAATAATGCCTCAATGTGGCTCCAGTAAGCTGTTCCTCTCTGTGACGGACAGCAGAGCCAGACCAGAGTCTGGTGATGCAGTCCCTCGGAAATTCCACCAGAGTGCTGGAGCCTCTGCTGATTGACTACAAAGTCAGCTAGCCACAGAGGGGAGAGGAGCAGCACTTTGGAGGGAGAATAAAAGGAGCAGTTTCTGAGGGAGAGAGTTAGACAGGGCTTGATTTGAGATGAGAGATAAGGCTTGATTTGAGTTGAGAGATAGGGTTCAGATTGAGTGGGAGATAGGGAGTGAGATAGGGATTCCAAACTTCCACCTACTTAAAATAAATCATTTCAAGAGTAATGAATGCCCTGCATTTGTAGGAAACCACATACTTTATCAACCCTTTAGATCAAGGCTGGAGAATCTGTGGCTGTTGCTGAACTACCAAGCTATCAACCCTGACCATCAGCCATACTTTGGCTGGCACTGATGGGACACAAGTCCAACAACATCTGTCCACACATCCCTGCTTTAGATACATAGAATAACCTTCCATGTTCATGACTGGCTAGCAGCCAGGGCCCTGGTACTGTACCTATAACTTACATATTATGTGTCCATTTCATATTCAAAAGGTCCCTGACGTCATCTTGATAGATGACGATAGCACAGCATCAATGGAATAATTGCCCTTTGCTTGCTTAAAATGGAGTAACAGAGATAAGAGAATCAATATCTCTGAGTAAATTAGTAGCAAGAGAGTTGTGAAATACACTGCCGCACATCTCCAGGTTTGCTCTGACGGCTTTCTTAAAACACACACACACATAGCTGGGTTGGTGACAATGAAATTAGTATCTTGTGGTGCCTGGAACACACAGTCAAAGAGCAGGGCATGTGATAGGTGTAAGGTTGAGTGAGCAAGGATCAGCAGTGAGAAGTAAAAAGGGTCTGGCCCAGGAGAAAAACCTACAACCTTCAAATCCAGAGAGAGAGAATAGGAAAAGGGGGAAGATACAGGGGATCTTTTCTATTCTGATGCTGCAGGGAGCCATAAAATAGGTGATGGATCTCACAGTTATGCTTTGTTTATGAATGTCCCTATGGTATTCATTAGCCACTTTTGTCAGATAAATGCTGAGCTAGATAAAGCATTGGTCTCACTATTTTGGAGGAAAATACACACCATAAATTTAAGTTTGTGTAATTAAAGGGACCTGGCACAACAAATTCACTTTAAAAAAACAAAACTTCTATGGCTGGGAAAGCAACAGGAAAATGCATTAAAAAGTGTGAGATGATGACTGATGAGAATACATATATGGTGTTATTTAAGTTTTACTCAGAGTAGACCCAATAAAATTAATGAACATGGAAAAGTAGGTCCATTAATTCCAATGGGTCTACTCTGCATAAAACTTCATTGAATACCACACATAATTTCCATGCAACCAAAACAGATAGGATGCTCATTGTCGTGACCTCCCTACAAACAAATTTGGAAATGTATAACCTCTGTGTAATCTCTGTGCAAGCAAATAAATGTTCAGTAAATACCCTTGGCAAAGTACAATAATGAAGATGAAAACAGCTGGGGAGCAAGGTTTTTATTACATGTAGAAGAGAAGGAAGAAAGTCAGGAATGTTCAGAGTTTGGAATCAAATGGTTTTTTGGAAACTCCAGCGGTCCACTCTGAGATATGATTTCTTAAGCATGGTTGAAGTGGGCTTCCTCATTTGGTGTTGCTGGAATAGGGTCCATTTATTACAGGGAAAAGAGGCTCCAACAAGAATGATCCTATTCCTACCATTTGAAAAAAGGTAGGGATATATAGGCACATTAGATGTAGCATCTTAGCAAAAGATAGCTGTGGTAGCTGCTCTGGGAGTTTAGCACAATTAGACAAACAGTAGAAGTCAAAGGGGTGCAGGGGTCTCTTATCCAAGGCACTTCTATATTTCAGAGACAGAAATCCAGTGGTGGTGAAATCCAATGTGTGACAATCCGTGAGCATGATGAAACCTTCAGTTTACTGGGGGAGCATGATGAAACCTTTAGCAACTGGGGGTTGATCCTAGTTCCAAGGTTTGTATGGTTAGTGCTGTCACATTCTTATATTTCATGTAAAGTCATGAGACATGCGGGAGTAGTACCCAACAGCACTGGATCCTGTTTCCCTGCTAAGCACGGGAAATTTGGGCACTCTGCACCCTGACCCTGTTAGAAGTCTTCCATGTGATGTAACTGTTTCTCTTCACAGTTGCCATAGGAATATTTTCCTCCCCTTTTCTGGCCCAGAGCCAGCTTTTGCAGTAATTACATTTCCTCCACTGTCGACCATTCAGCTGCAGTGCCTGTCTGCAAATTTTTACCCTGGGGTTCTCTTTCAATTCTTTCTCCCATCCAGGGTAGGATTTATCTTGATGTTTCATGCAGAATAAAATATGCCTCCTTCTCTGGAATATGATGGGAGCAGAAGGATACAGACCCTGCCATAAAAGGGGCTAAGAACAGTCTGGAATCTGGTAGCTCTCTCTCTCTCACACACACACTATTAGTCTTCTTCAGCAGGAACCTGAATTTGGGTATCTTTAGGAAGTCTTTGCAGATCACAGAACTATGGTAATATCCAAGTACTTGCCTCCTAAAGATACCAAATATCAAGGTTTGGCCCCAACCTCATATAGAGCCACACTGGGTAGATTCACATCTATGATCCACCTGGATTCCAATCCTGGCCTCAGATGATGACCAGCACCTCACTCCAATTTCTGTGAGAGGGCCCTGCTCTCTGGCCCCTTTTGTTCCATCACTACATAACCTGTTGCAGAACTCCTATTATTTATGACCAATTGGTTTGTGGGGTGGCTTGCTCAAATACGAGGCAATGGCTCAAGAAGATTTCAAGGAACTGAAGCATTAATTAATTCAGGAAGTTACAAGAGTGACATTTATGGGCACAGTGTGTGTAATTTGAGCTAGGGATTGCCAGGCCTCAGAAATGGACTCATGAGCTCAGCTTTGGATCCCATTGTTGGTGTCAGTATTTAGCTTACATATCTAATAGTAAGAACAAAGAAACTTCATCTGAGCAAAAGCAAAGAGAATGTGCCTCTTGCTTTAATCAGCAAAGCCAATGCCCCACATTTAGGAAATACAGGTTAGGGAGTGCAAATATCCAAAAGACATGAGCCTCAACACATCCATTTTTAAAAAGTAAAAACTGGTTACTGGAGTTATGCTATGCTATAAATGTCACAATGTCCACATCAGGGTCATATCTAAAATAAAAAGTTACTAAGAACCATCATTTATAAATATCTGATTAAAAACAGAATGCTATGGAGGAAGAAAAGAATGCAATGGAAGCTTTTGGGGGTGGTTTCTAAGCTTATGCTTATATAACTTCTGAAATGGGATAATATTAATAATATACCAACAGAGCACCCTAAAGGGTGGATATTCAGTATTACTAAACATTAACTAAATGTGAGAGGATGAGATCTTATGTATATGGCATAAAAACATATGGACAAACGCTACAAACTAAATTAAATCTGCTCCTATAAGGATTATGAATAACACTGAATGATCAAGGGCTTCCAGGGCACCTTATGTCAACCACATATTCTGGAATCATAGACCAGGCCAAACCTTTCTAGACCCACAGAGACCCACCTGCCAAGGGAAGGAAGAAAAGAAACGGGGAAACCCACAATCTGGCTCCCACATTTAATCTGAAGGATACACCATTTCTAGCTTCTGGGTCATGAAAGCATGCATCCATCCGTTGATGAAGGGTATACAGCATCCATCAGTACCATGGACATAGGGGATTACTCTCCCTCTCCCAATAAAGTCTATTGAAGTTTTTTCTCTCCATCAGGAAGGCAACGATGAATCTGGAACAAGGAGCAGTCTGTGGGGACTGTATGTGTACAAGGCTTGTCCGTCTGGTTGAAGAAGGGTCTGTCCATCCCTGCCCATCAGCCTACCTTCTTGCATCTCTCAGATATCCTTGTGCCCCTGGAAATGTCGTACCAGGCAGTAGAGTCCTGAAATTAGGTAAAAGAAGGCAGTGATACCTGCAAAGACGGCAGCAGTCAGGTAGGCTTTGTAACTGCAGGGCCATATGTAGTCTGGCAGGTTGCAGTAGCTGAAACTCTGTGCCTTCTGGCTCAGGATGCCTGCAGCAGCTGCAGAAAGAATAACCCCAAGCAACAGATCGTGCATTAGGTTCGTCATAAGCCAGCGGGTTCCCAGCACCGGCACCAGAGACCAGCGGCCCAGCAGGCTGAGCCCAAAGAGCGCCAAGGTGAGCAACCACAGCAGGACCGCCGCAAAGACCGCAAAGTAGGTGGCTCCTTCATACTTGTGCGCTGCTAAAGTCACCCAGCAGACGCCCCCCGTCAGCAGCTGGGCAATGCGCAGCACTCCCAGCAGACTTCTCAAGAAGGGCCTGTTCAGACTCAGAGTCTCTCTCGACTGCGGGCAAGGCGGTGGAGGGGAGGACGGAGGTGGTGGAAGAGCCATGCTGCAAGACTGTGGCCTCCAGGCGCTTCTGTCCCGTCCAGTTCTGCCTTCTGGAGCCCAGCAAACTTCACCCCCCTCTCAGGCACTTCCTCTGTCTGCAGCTGCCAAACATCTGCAGCTCAATGGACTTTCCTGTGCAGGGGCCTCTCAGCTTCCCGGCTCTGTCCCTCCCTGTTCCCCCCTTGCCCCTCCTCTTCTCTGGGTGGTTCTCTTTCTCCATCCTTCTGCTAACTCCTCACTCCTCTCTCCTTCACGCCCCTGCAGTCCCAAGCCAAGAGCTCTCAAAACACCCAGTAAAGCTGGCTGCTTTAGCATCACAGTTTCCTCAGCTACACACTATGTACTGCTTCAGCCAACAGTTCTTCCTAAGCAGAAAGGTTGCCTCAGCATGTGGGCCCTGCAGGCACAGAGTTTTGCCTCTCCCTTGCAGGAGATGGGTTTGGGCACATTGGCTGCATAGGCATCATGCATTTAAAGCACACCATACATTTAAAGCACATTTCCTTTTCCCCCCAATAAGGTGATTGGGAACTATAGTTTGCCCCTCACAGAGCTACAATTCTCAGGATCTTTACTTCCCATTCTCAGCCACAGTTCCCAGGATTCAGAAGGGGGTAAAGTGCTTGAAGTGTATGGCACGTACACAGCCTCAAAACTCTGCATTGTATTGACCCTCCTGGTAGCCCAGGTCCTGGCCAGCACCACTAGATGGTGCAAACAAACTCCAGCCTGCTCTCATCTTGGATGTCAGAACTCAGGTCAATTTTCTGTCTATGTTCTAAAGAGGCAGAGGAGACCAGGAAAAAACCAGTGGTATTTCTTTCCACACTCCTGATTTAACTTGTGAATATAAAAATAAAAAACTTAGGAGGCTTTAAATGGATAAGTTGTTTCCTTATCTGGAAACAACTTACAGGCCTGTGCCTGTAAACTTCACTCTTTGTCTTTAGAGACCTGGCTTTATTTTAAAACTGCTGTGAGCTGCCCAGAGGACAGGATGAATAGGTGACCAAGATATGTCGTACATGAATGAATCAGTAAGTCAAGACCTCTCCTAAACAGGTTCAAACCAGCTTGTCCTCTAGCAGGGTTGAATGTTCCAAAAGGAAGGTTGTCAACTCGCATACAAAGGATCCATTCTTTAAATCACTCTAATTTTGATCTTAGTGGGTCTCTTGACTTTCATTAAGATGCTGCAGGCAATGATTTCTGTGTGACGTGCAGGATTTTAAGTTTCACGGCACCACTTCTCACATGGTATTCTCCAGAAAAAAGTTTACATTGCACTTAGTTATTTGTTTTTTAAAAATTCATTTAAGTATGTCTTTTTCTACTATTGCACATTTGGAAGCTCTTGCTTGTGCTGACGCATTCTTCAGCTTGGAACTGCAGCAAGATACACACTTGTGCAATTTTCCCATGTGACATTGTATCCTGAGTGGATGCGACTGTCCCTGGAAAGGGGTGCAGAGGTCTAAATGAAAACAGGGCATTCCTTTAACCCTGATCCCTTTTTTCTCTATGATAAGTTTGCAAAATTACATCTCAGTGTGCGTCTTCTTGGGGATCAAAGGGCAAGTCAAATCCCATGGCATCTTTCTACATATTTCCCAGAGAACACGGCGGCAAAAATTCATGCCTGAGGGTTCTGGCTTCCTGGCACGCAGCAGGAGCTGGCTGTGGAGCCCGCGCCTTCCCTCCACGTCGACCTTTAGCACGTGTCTGGCTGCGACTACTTTGCGTGGCTCAGTAGAGCGGAATAGGCACGTTGAAGGGCGTAGCCGGGGGGGCAGGGAGGAGCAGCTCTCCCCCCCCCCATCAATAAAAATACCTAACTAACTTAGGTTCTACCCACCCCCACCCCCCAACAAAAATCCTGGCTACGCCCATGGGTACGCTCCAAACCCTTTCTCGCCTGCTGCCTTGCCAGACAGGCCGTAATTGCCCAGACAGGCAAAGGCGAGCAGGTTGCCGAAGTGGTCTGAGAAGCCAGACGTTACGGGGTCAGGCTAGCGATCCTTTCCAGCAGCAATTCCTATTTTTCAGGTTGCTGTCAGGGAGGCCGATCGTGCTTCGCTCCCCTGCGGACCTCCACTCCCTGCCCTGCCAGAACCAGATACTCCGTCCTGACCCTTTATTTGCAAAGAGAGGATTCGGCGCGAGCCACTGAAGGAAAACAAGCAGAAAATAAAGTGGGGCTGGGGAGAGGAGAGGATAAAAATTAAGCCTACACGCCGGTGACGTGGCACGATCGGTTTCTCAGAGGGCCAATTAACTCTTTGCTGGAATTAGGTTCAGCCTAAGGAAAGGCAGACGCCTCTGTGCCTGTGGACAAAACACACAAACACACCCCGCCGTCCCTGTCAGTCAACCACAGCAGGAAAAAGCAACGCCCCTCTTTCTCCTTGCAGGCTAACGCCCTTCCCAGTGACGTCAAGAACGCCGCCTGCCACGCGTTACCAGCAGGAACAGCGGAGCCCCGCCTCCTCCCCACCCGATTGGCTGCCTTGGTTATCTTCGGAGTTCGGATTTAGAACCTTGGAGTTAAGAGGCAGATGAAGCCGATTGGCTGAGATGCAGGTTGCCTGCGCTCTTCAATGGACAAAGGAATCTTCGCCGCGTGAGCCTGCGAATGACGGGAATCGGCTTGGGGAGAGGCAAGGTGAGAGCAGGGGAACCGCCCGCCCTGGCGGGTCTCCAGGAGCCTTCGAGAGACCCGTGGCCTCAAGGACGACAGCAGCCGCCAGGTCTGTGACTTACCTGTCCGAGGAGCCCGAATCCACTCAGGTCTGGGCATCGGCCTCGATCTGTTGCTGTAAAATGCCAGATTCCCCCGAGTGGGGGAAGGGACGTGGTTCCTCGCTCGGCTGGAGAGGGAACAATCCTTGCCAGTATCTCGGGGCAGCACAAACCAGAATAATTTTTTGCTGGGCTCCTTTTTGTTCCCTTGACATCATGCTTTTGCTCGAAGAAGTTCAGAACGACTCTGGGGAAGGTTAAATGGACAGTGTAACGTGCCCTAGATCTCCCAGGGCTCCGCGTGGATTATTATTTGGGGATAATAATACTGTAATGCAAACGAGCTGAGGGATGCATTCTTGGGAGTTATCCTCCCAACATCCCGGTAAGGTAGCATAGGCTGAGACCCTGGCCCGTTGTCACGCAGTTAGTTATCTCCATGCTGAGCACGGAGATTCAATTCTGCGTCTCCCCGTGGTTCAAGTCAACATCAGCTCTCTCTTTCCCTCCAGTCCCAAATTATATCGGTTCCTGCACAGCAACCGGGCTGAGGGACAAATATGCATGCTGCGTATGTATAATGTCATTTTCGGAGCGATATAAAAGTGCACCCTTAGCTCCCGGGAACTGACGTATTGGCTCGTCTTTTCGGCTCCCGCGTGCCCATCTCATGGCTTGAACACCATGATTCATTGGGATCATCTGGCGAGCTGGCAAGCGAGGCTCCAGCTGTGAGAAGTGGACACTGCCGGGTTAGCTTGCATCGTCTAAGATTTCCAGAGTTAACCTGTAGCTCATATTTGGGCAAGTGGGTCATCAGGCTCCCTTTGGGAATTAACTGCTGTCCCTAGGCTTTCTCTACCATAAGAGACATCAAGGCATGGGAGGCTGCTGGGAGAAGACAAATGCCAGCCCTTCTGCTTCAGTGCAAGAATGTGAGCTGTTGCCCCATATGGCCCCACCCTGGCACTCGTCCCAGCTTCTGTGGAATTTCCGTGCATGCAAACCGGCTTTTAGCCTGGAGCTGTTTTCTGGTATGTAGCTCCTCCCAACTTGAGCACACCTGTACTGAGCAAGCAGAGGCCTGGCTTAATACTCTGCTGCCAGAGAATTAAACCACCATCTGGATGGTGTTGGGGGAGCTCAGAGGCTTGCTTAGGAAAATGGAGGTGCTCTCTTTCTGATGTCCTACACATCCCCAAGGGCCAGGAGTCAGCTGCAGAATAGGAATCCCAATTTCTTCTGTAGGAGGTGGTGGCAGATAAGTTGGGTTGGCAAAAAGGATGGATGCCTTGAGGCATGGCTGGGGAAAGGTTGTGTCTTACACATCATCTCCCAGCTAGGCAGGCATAGGTGAAGTTGAGGGCGGCAGGGGAATAGCAATGGCTGGCAGGATTAGTCATTCTGCTGTTTCACCCTATTTCCTCTCTCTTTCACAGAACCACCTTCAGCTACAGAGTGGAGGGACCCTAGCATCATGGGTACCCCAGCCTCCATTGCCTGTGACTTGCCACAGCATCAGACCCCCAAAGCCTGCACTCGCAAGAGAGCATCTGCCAACATCTTTCAGGGGGTGGGGCTGTTGCAGTTGCGCCGCCTCTTCCACAGCAGTGGGGATGCCCAAGCCGAGGAGAGAGCCCAGCTGGTCTGGGAATGTGCAGGGAGCCGGTGCATTGCTCACGCCTTGCAACAGCTCCGAAGGAGGCAGAGAAAGCTGAGGCTGAGATCACACCTGAGACCTCCTTCAGAAATGAGTGGTGCCACCAGACTCCTAGAGCTCCAACACTTCAGCCGCTTACGGTATGGTCTCCATGTTCATGCCACCCTGCTTCTACAGCTCTTGCACTCACCATCTAACAATAAAGCCACAAAGATCCCCTCTCCCCTGCTGTTTCTCCAACAGCAGGTTGTAGGCCAGCAATGGCCCTTCAAATCTCATTGGACTCTTAACTTCCATTTGTCTTAGCTAGCATGACCAGTGATAAGAGATAACGGGTTTTCTTCAGCAACATCTGGAGGACTTCAGGTTCTTAACTCCTGGAGTAAGCTGTAGATATCTACCTAAAACCAGTAACTTCCTACCTACCCACCTTTACAGATGTATTCTATAAAATGCTGGTTTGTATACTTTTGACCAGCTGCTGTACCTCAAGTCAGGTCACATTCACGCCATAAAGCCCTATGGTACTACTTTAAACAGTCATGGCTTCTGCCAAAGAATTCTGGGAGTTGTAGTTTAAGGATGCTGAGAGTTGTCAGAGGTCCCTGTTCCCTTTACAGAACTATAGTTTTCAGGAGTTCCCTGTGACAAGGGATTGCTTGTTAAACTGCTCGGGGGGGGGGGACACAGGGACTTCCTTACAACTCTCAGCATCCTTAGTAAAGTGCAGTTGGGGGGGGAGACATGACTGTTTACATTTAAAGTACTATGATTCCATTTTATAGTGTGAATGCAGCCTCAGCCTCAGAGCTCTTCCTAAGCAACTGGTGTTACCTGCTCCTAATGCTGTTGTGCAAATGTAAAATAGTTATGGCCATATGTCATCAACAGTGGGCTCTTAATAAAGCCACGGCTTAGAGCATCCTTTGCTTAAAACTGTATTCATTGGTTATATTGCAGTGTGTTCAAAACTGGAGCAAATGTGCTTTGTATTGTACTCAGGCATAGCGTGTAAACAGAATCTGCTGACAGGTACAGATTTTAGCCTCTTACCAACCTCAGCTTTCAGCTTATGCAAGTTGTAGCTGTTACAGCTGAAAATATAGATGCAAAAGTATGTGGGTAATGTGAAGTTTCAGAAACTAGAGGGGCAAAGCTTTCTCTAGTTCAAAGCAGAATTTATGTATGCAGAGTAAGTAAACATGTGAATGTAATTCATTTGCATTATTTGTACAGTTCACACAATTTATTCTCACTTTGAACAGAATTTTAAATTTTTTAAACATGGAGGATACAAAGACAGCTAGATCAGCAGGGTTTGGGAACCTGTGGCCAACCAGATGTTGCTAGACTACAGTGGTACCTTGGGTTAAGTACTTAATTCGTTCTGGAGGTTGGTTCTTAACCTGAAACTGTTCTTAACCTGAAGCACCACTTTAGCTAATGGGGTCTCCTGCTGCCGCCGCATGATTTCTGTTCTCATCCTGAAGCAAAGTTCTTAATCCAAGGTACTATTTCTGGCTTAGCGGAGTCTGTAACCTGAAGCGTATGTAATCCAAGGTACCACTATATAGCTTTCATCATCTCTGATCTTTGCTCATATGGCTGGGGCTGAGAATTGGGCACGTCAGTTTTGCTACTGCTGATCTAGAGGAAAAGGAGGGCAAGTGTGCTTCTCACAAACTAGCAAGAGAACTTTCAAGTGCAAGAGTAGCCACACCTGTAAATTCTTTCCTCCTTTACTTGTAGAAAGACACCATGGCAATTCTCTTCTTATTGCCTGTACATATTGCTTACTTCTCCAGAAGAGATAACATACTACTCCTTTTCTTAATGGGTGCCTTTGCTCTCCTATAGGATTGAAGACCGCACCACATCATGTGCTGATGTTGATGGCTGCAGCAACAGCGATAAGGAGATAGATGCAGCTGATCAAACCAGCCACTACACTGCTTCCCACTACAGGAAGAAAAAAAGTGGAATGGGAACTGCAGACTACCTGCACCAGCTCCGCCGGTGAGCAACTGAACCTGATGGCAACAGTTGTAGTTAAATGTCACTGTATGGAACAGGAGTAGCCTGAACCCAAGGGGGGTTCGTATGGAAGATGCACTTCTCTCATAGCAAAATGTTTTCGTATAATATCCTCTGTGCAAAAATCCACTGGCAAAAATGGTGGAGAAACTTGAAACCAACCCTCCTCTTTCAAGCACTACCTGTTCTGGTTCTCAGACTTGACCACATCCGGCTATGACAAAGCACAAACACTACAGACTGAATGTACCTGGTCATATTTAATAAAGCTTATTATACAGTCCCCTCTATGAAAGCACTTTGTGAATGCAAGTAGTAATTGCTTAAATTACACCAATGTCTCTAGTTCAGCACTGTATTTTGCATAATCAGATGCTTATGAGTTGTCCACAAGGAGGCTGCATGAAGGCAACAACTTTCTTGTTGGCTCCCACTCAGTAATTTGGAGGCAGGCTGCCCCAGCTGCATGAAAACTATGTGGCACCTTCATGTAAGTAGCTGGAGGCAGGGCTGTCCCTCATGAGTTTGTCTAGCTGCCTTTTAAGATCAGCTAGAGTCACGTCTTGAAGTGGATTTCCTCATTATGCCAGTGTGTCAATTGCCTCTTCTAAATCTGAGGCGAGTCAAGTGTTGGGGTTGGGGAATGGATTATGAAGGGTCTGGGTTTGCACCAAAAGCACCGTCTACAGTGACAGCCTTAGAAAGTCTCACTTTCTGCAAGACTAGCTGTCTTAATAAGTTCTCTTTGCCCACCTAGTTGTGAGGGTGGTCACTCCATCCTATACAAAGAATAATCACGAGGCAGGGCAAGTATAATGCTCTTTCACTCTGTAGGTGTGATCATGTTGACTGGGGAGTAGTTCCCATACTGCTATTATACAGGAGGTCAGTCCTTTGAAAAACTAAGTGTTCGAAAAAGTTATGAGATGGAGTGTAGGGACATACACAGTCCTAATAATTCCAAAAGAGAACAGGAACTAAGGCTGCATTATGTTTAAACAGTCTTCTGCCTATATGTACTCCCATACCCCTGTTGAACAACCAGAGGTCTGCCCATTTGGGTGCCTAGCTATAATAGCTCTCAAGGCAAGAAGGTCTTGTGCACAATCGGCGTCATACTTGGTGCAGAGGTTGGGCAACTTGTTCTTCCTTTTAACTGTACAGATTTTATATTACCAAAATAGAAGTGAATACTAACACATTAAGGCGATGAAAGGGTATATGTTGTGTTAAATATCACTTCGAGCCAGGGGCATCCAAGCTAACAGGATGAAATGCATGATTCTTTCTCCTAAAGGCTATAAAAGGATCAGGAAGGTTTTTCTGCAGGTGGTAAAGGGGTAGAGAATATGTGGTCCTTCAGATGTTTTTAGACTCTTAACTCCAGTCAGCCCCACCTAGCATGGCCAGTAACTGGGGATAGTGGAATTTATAGCCTGGAACATTGGTCAGGCAGGCCACAGCTTCCCTACCCCATGGGTTCAGGCCAGCTTCCCATCCCATGCTTTGCAATGCAAAAAAGTCAGACACAAGGAAGGACTTTCCAATGATGTATGCAGTGTAAGCTTCACCTAGTGGGGAATATTCATACTGCAGGGGAAGTAGAGAGCAAGTGTGAGCCATGACACCATTGCAAGCAGCAGCGCAGGGAGAAAGTTCAGTTCCCATTAACACAAGCAGACCAAAAAAAAACCCACACAAGAGACTGGCTCTGCAACTGCAGACCTGTTATGAAGATACTTGCATTGATTTAAATATATTACATACATTTCTACAGTGCATAAGAACGATACATTTCAGTTCAGGCTGGCAAAAAGGAAATGAACCCGTGCCTGGCATCAAGTACATCAGCTTCAGCCTGGCACCTCAGGCATACAGCAGGGAATTGTCCCCCAAGTGAGAAAGAGGCAGACCCCCCCACATACAGGGTACCAGGCAACTGCTCTGAACAGCAGAGAAGCTGGACTCGATGCAAGGCTTCTCCTCGCAGGCCTGGGTGGCAGCCAAATCAGCAACACCCAAGGAGAAATCAGGACACTTATATGGACAATTTCAGAGGGAAACTTGATGCCAGGGATTTAGCACAGTAGCTTTCAGGAAAGCAGCATTCACTGTACCATTCCATTGCACACGGGGTGTATTGGGCCTCGGTATGGTAGTGATCCTAATGTGAGTGCTTCCCCTTATGAGGATGCAGTGAGGACATTTCCCCCATGGCAGCAGGCAACCCCACCCAGAGAACCTCCTCCCCCCTCCCGATTGTCAATGGCCAAACGCAGCCCAAGGGAGGATTCTGCCTCCACCCCAGCATGGGCAGAGAAGAGGCACAGCTATTACTTCCTCTAGGGATCAGACTAGATGGGTGTGAAATACTAGCCCAAGGCTAACAGTGCTAGGATATAGTTATCCTCTCAGTTGCTCCGGCACTACATGGAGAACAAGTGTGTTCACTTGGGTTCAATTATTTAAAACCAATGTTAAAATCTACTATTTGAGGCATTTACTCCCTTGCAGAAGGAAGGGAAGGAAGCACAGCAGTTATACTCTTGCAGGACCTACCTGCTAATATTACCCCAGGCAGACAAAAGCTGCACCAACAGACTCTAGTGCGACCCTTAAGTTCTTCTTTCCTCTCTATCCCAACTTGCATCCTCCCAGGAGCAGTCGTGGCAGCTGTGCTCCTTATGGATGGCCCCAAGACGTGACTGGTGCCTACAGCACTAGGAGGAGCTCTGTAGGACCACGGATAACAGAGCAAGCCTAGTGGAGCAGGGTCCTCCCCCTCCGCTGCAGGATAAAACAGGGTGCAGGGAAGGAGGGAGGAATTTCAAGGCTGGGAGTTGCACACAGCAGGAGCGCCTCTATCCAACTCAGATCATCCCCCTTCATCGCCAGCCTTCCCAGGCAGAGGACCCTGGGGTGTTCTCCACCCAGGTGGACATTAGAGGGACGGCTTGAAACCAAAGGATGCTGCATGCAGGCACCTGCTGGGAGATGCTGCCATGCTCAGGCTGGGGAGCAGGCGGGCATTTCCAGCCCGCAGCAAGAGGGGTGGGGAGCAGTCAGGTCTAAGGAAGGGCCTCCCTTCCTGCTGGGAATGTGCAGAGTTGAGGCTGGCTGGTAGCGCCTGCTTACATCTCCCACCGGCAGCAGCACAGCAGCCTCAGTCTGGAGGATTGGCTGCCCGCTGTCAAGTGATAACTCGGGTTCCTCGATGAGTCGCAGAGGCCTCTGCTACCACCAGGAAAAGAAGGGCTTGCGGCTCTGGAAGCTTTGCGTGTACGACTCACTGGCAGAGCGCTGGTGGGAGCGAGCTGTCTCTACAATTACAGGGGGCATCTGGACCAGGTGAAGGGGGCTCTTCCCATCTTTCAAGGCCTGGGTCAAATTCAGGATCTAGGAAGAGAAGAGGGGGGAAACTTGAGTGCCCGGAGTCAGCAGGAACCCAATTGTAAAGGGAGGCAAAGACAGCCCAGTGCCCAGCACAGATCCCATTCCTCCAGTGGGAGCAAGGAGCATACCTGGCCACGCATGACGGCAATCTGCTTGTGGAACTGGCCCCTGTCAAAGCCTGGATCTTTCTACAAAAGAGACAGCAACAGATAGACAGACACGATTAGGGTGGGTGCTGCATACAAATCTCTTGTCTTCTGTTCTTATGGAGAGGAATAGGTGCAGTTACCCTCCCACAGCATCCACACAAATTATTTGCTCATGAGCAGAATGAATAGAATCACAGGTGTACTTGCCCTGGTGCCTGTGGTTACCTTGAAGAGTTCATAGAGGTCTTCTTCTAAATCCTTGATAAAATTAGGGTCTGAAATCTTTGGCAGTATCAGATCCTTGATCTCCTGGGAAAAGGGCACCTTGGCCTGGGGCAGCCATGCCCAGTAGAAAGGGTCTTTGGAGAGGTGGGGAGAAACAAAAAGCAAATGTTAACAGGCTTGCTACGAGGGCAGCAACCCATAAAGAACACTGAAGATGACTCAATCCCAGCACTGGAGACCCTGAACATCCTGGACTCCACATGGAAACACAAGGCATTCAGCCCTTAAAGAGCACCCTGGACCAGCCAGAAACACTTGCTTACTGGGAATCTGCTTGGGTTCTAGTGCTTGGGACTACTTACATGCTCTCCAAGAATCTGGATGCTTGAGAGGGAAAGCGAGGCCATTGTCAATGGCAGCCAGTTTAATTATAGGCTCCTTCACCACTACCCATTCTGAGTCCTACAGAGACGGAAGAATGTTGAACCAGAAAAGGGTACTGTTGTATTTGTTACTTTTTACAGAAAAATGTTTAAAACCAAATATAAGAACAAGAGTAAAACAATATCTAAAATGTTCGTCCACACACACACACAAAACAGGGGGTGCTCTGCCCCACTGCTCACTGTGTACCAACCACAACTCCACTGCTCTTCCCACATTAACCCTCTACAGATTCCCCTTCCCACCCTGTGCAACCACTTAATCCCCTTTTTACCTTCCCAAACTAATTTTTGAAGCCACTTGTCTCTTCCATTCTGCAACTCCGCTTTGTACTCATTTTCAGCACCCCAAAAGCAACACAATGGGCACTGCTTATACTACCAAAAGTTCAAACCAAGCCCTACCTCAAATCCTCTCTGCCCCCCCCCCCAGGCCCAAAGGGAGTCCAAGCATTGCTAATGGGCAAAGCGAGTCTAGCACTCCTTTGACACTACCTTCTCCCTCCCAATTTTGCCCCTCTGCAAGCTTGCTAGAGCCATGATGCCAGCTTTCTCTTTTCTGGCACTCACTGGAAAGGGCTCACCAACTTCTGGACTCTCCCATGTCTTGGTGCCAGGCTATACACTGAAGACCAACTTTTTATATCACTCAGAACTAAGGGCTGTCACTCCACAAGCAGCAAGTTGTCAGCTAGTCTACCTATGGCTAAGATGTGTTCAGCAGTTACGGCACCTGATTAGAGACATTCCCTTAAATCTGGCCCTTCCTCAACGCTGCATACAAATTCCTTCTAGTCCCATACTGCCTGCTGCTGTAGAACACAAGATAGATCCCCAAGTGGAACCATCAGAGCAGCATGGGCCCTACTCACCCGCACGCTTGTGCTGTCCAGAGGACAGTCATACTTGATAAGCCAGTTGTCATTTCCCCGGTCTGTGGAAGAAGGAAAACACATTGATAAGACAGAGAAATCTCACCACAGATAGCAAGATCCACATTGTAGTATTAAAAAGTGGCGGTGGGGGGAGAAGAAGTAAGACACATCATCAAACTGTGTAATCTGGCAGCTTACAATCTTTCAGTCGTTCGCCCCCTATTATTTGGAGAAGGCAACCTTATTCCAGCCTTGTCATTACTACTCATGGTTTGTCAAGCCACAGAAGAATTTCCCATGCAAAACAGCAAGGCAATCCCCTACTATCCTTCCTTCAGGGGAAGTGGAAGCTGCAGAGCCTGCATCCTAGGCTTGGGAAGATGCTGTACAGCCTTCAGGTAAGAGTATCCCAACTCTACGAGGATTTTAGGACAATAAGACTACCTATGGCTACAGCAGGGCTCCAGGTTGGAACTCTGCATAAATCACTTGCAGGCTATCCATCACGTCTTCGACACAATGGTTTGCCTCAAGAGCCAAGGAGCACCAGCACGCAGCTATGTAGGGCTTTAGGTTAGTGGAACAGCACATGCTCCATATGTAGGAATTTCCAGGCTCAGTCCCTGACATTTACAGATAGGGCCAGAAAAGGCTTTTGAACAATCAATGTAGAGAATACTGAGTTAAAGTGAACCAACCATCTGACTTAGTAAAAGGCAGTTTCCTATTATTCCCCTCAAATACAGGAGGAAGTCCCCAAATATAAATGACAAGGAGACAAGGTCACAGGAACCCAAATGACAATAGAATATAAATTATTGAAACATGAATATAAACATGTGCAAGTATATGTGTGCAGAACACAGAAGCACTGTGTAGAAAACAAGGAATTTCCCCCCAATTACTATAAATAGTAACCGATGAGATCTCCAGGACTGTATCATGTTGCATACCTCTTCAAAAACAAATTGGAGAATGATTGTCATTTCATTTTCTTACGATCGTACCTATAGACAACGTTGTGGGACATCAGAGGGCCAAGGAGTTTCGGAAGTAGCATACCAGGGAATATGTGCATTGAGCAAGGGCTACATTCAGAATAGCAGAGCAAAATATACTTCCCTCTTCACAAGGCTGTCCAACAAGTAATATCTCTCCCATCAGATTCCTCAGTCGGCAGTGCTCCCACCCTATGGGCCAAGAGCTGACACAGAACCTACCTGTATTGCGAATGATGTAGTCCAGCACCACCAGCCTCTCAAACTGCAGCAGCAATTGGCGGTTCGTATTCTCTGGGAGGGGCTCAGCCTCAAAGCGCCGTAGCCAGTAATCTGCATCCTTGTAGCCTTCCACAAAGAGCTGGAAGGAGCCCACCTGAGAGCAAGAGGCAGGTGGGTTAAGGGAACAAGGCCTGGCTCAGTGGCACAAAACATTTCTGGGCACCTTAAACCTCCCCTACCTTTGGAGGAAGCCCAATTCGGTGAAACCTCTGCCCCACTTTTGGCACTTTCTCCAGGGCCAGGCGTTTGCCCCGGGACTTCACTCGGTCAATGGCGCTGTAGTTAAATGTTTCACTGGCCAAGTACACCACCTGTGGGCATGGAAAAGAGATGACTTTTGAAAAGCATAATCTATAAATGCCACACTCTGCTATTTACAGAACATGGTAAAAATCTAGGCATATACAGGTCTGCCTACTTTATTGAAAACAAAAAACAAAACCTACACATCTCAAATTCTGAGCATAATTTATTGACCTGAAAAATTACAATGGGGTGGGGAGAGTAAAACCCTATACCTTCTAGCAGCTTTGTTAAAAAGTAAATAAAAGTATATAGTACTTTAAAAGTGATATAAACATTCCATGCTTATGGTTACAACTTTTCTTCATCTGTAGTCAGGTTCTTCTAACTACTTCTACATGTAGTTCCCATCCCAAAACTCAAATATGGAGATCAAACTCAAGAATGCAGTAACCAAATCAACCTAATTAATGCAAAAACCAGCAACTCACCACACTTGGCAAAGGACAATTTTTTTAAAGAATGAATGAATGGAATATAATAATTCTGGGACCCCTCCCAGTTGCTTCTTCCCTCAATTGCTGTTCTCCCTGCTTCTAATCCAAAGCCAGAAGTCCTCACTGGGCTAGGAGTGAGAAATATCAATAGATATATAGGAACAAACTATTAAGATAGGAGACAGAAGTGGGAGCTGGATGAAAGGCAGGATTTTCTTGTTTAGGAAGTAGGCACTGGGGATCCCACACTGAAACACACAGGTCTCCATCCAGGCATCCTATCCACTATTAAATCCTGCTGTCTGCTTCCTCCTCTGTCCCAGGCTCACCTTTGTGCGGGGAACAATGTTCAGTTCCAGCTTCTGGTCAACAAGGCTAGCACCAGCCTCAGATAAGTATCCCTGGTTAAGAACAAGGCAGTCCCTTCCGAAACAACAGGGGCAGCACAGTTTCTGCAGCCACTTTGTCCACTTAGGGTTCAGCTGCCCATAAGGTTCCTCATTCTTGGGTTTGAATACGCCGATGATTTTCTGAGATGGAC
Organism: Podarcis raffonei; assembly: GCF_027172205.1. NCBI lineage: Eukaryota > Metazoa > Chordata > Lepidosauria > Squamata > Lacertidae > Podarcis > Podarcis raffonei. The sequence continues at coordinate 59,909,178 of NC_070606.1, read as the reverse complement.
AGAAATGGGAAGTTGGTTAATTCAAGCTGGGCAAGGCAAGGGCAGCCAACCCCCACAACATATGGCAAAGTACCAGGCTCTTGCCAAACAGATCAATATTGTAGAAAGAGAAGGGGTTAGAGGTCTTCTTTGCTAAGAGCTACACATTTACAAGAATGCTTCCAGTTAAAACAGACACATCCGTCACAAAGGGACCTGGTGCCCCACTTTTCAAGAGCAGACCTTCAACCAATAGTTCTCATTTTTCACTCCCAAGAGTTCAGGCAGCCAAGCTGAGTGCGCATTCTCTGAACAAACATATTACCTAGGACAGCAGTTCTTAACTGCAGTGGGGAAATCTGTGACCCTCCAGGGGTTGCTGGACCCAACTCCTATCAGCCTCAGCCAGCATGGCCAGTGATCAGGAATGATGGGAGTTGGAGTCCAAGAACATATGGAAGGCTACAGGTTCGCTACCCTGTCTTAATCAAATAATTCCAAAATTAAAAACTGGTAAAATTACCGGGAATCTCTTTAGCCTGGAAAAGAGGAGACTGAGAGGACATATGATAGCCATCTTCCAATATCTAAAGGGCTGCCACATGGAAGATGGAGGAACCTTGTTTTTGCCTGCTCCAGAGGCTAGAAGTCGAACTAATGAATTCAAGTTACAAGTCAGGAGATTCTGACTAAACCTCAGGAAGAATCTTCTGACAGCAAGAGTTGTTCAACAGTGGAACAGATTCCCATGAGAGGTAGCAGACTCTCCTTCTTTGGAGGCTTTTAAGCAGAGGTTGGATGGCCATCTGTCATAGACACTTTAGCCAAGATTCCTGCATTGCAGGGGGTTGAACTAGATGATCCTTGGGGTCCCTTCCAACTCTACAGTTCTCTGATTCTATAATCCAGTTGCACAATGACCTAAATAAGCAGACTGATCAGTTCCACCTCCTGGGACTGATCGGCTACACCTCACTGGTTAAGTAGGTATAACGAAGTTTATGGCATCTCTAGTTGGGAAATTTACTAGGAGGTTTCACTTCCCTGTCCACATTAGCCCCAGTGCTTTAAATTGTATGCTGAGAGCTACAATTAGCTGCTGCATTTTCAGCGGGGGAATGGGGCCTTCCACGGTAAAGCAATGTTTCAAACCTTTTGAGTTCTGGTTCCCTTCTAAAACTTACTCCCCCACCCCCCACCCCGCCTTCTAAGCCCACTCAACCTCATTGTCAGTGCTCTCTTTAGCTAGGGAGAGCACAGAGAAGTTACTGTGGCACAAATATCCAGCCTTTCCTACTACAAGTCCTTTTGGGTTCTCTATAGAGTCCCACCCGTGGGCCTCAGAGAAAGATTGCCATGTCATTTTTTACAACAGTGAGATGCAGACAAGTCAAGCAGCTGCCGCTTCTCATCTCAGCAGGATGACGCTCAGTCAGGAGACAAAGATCCTGGGGAACTCCGGAAAGGAAGTAAAGTGTACAGAGTGCCACATGTTACCAAAGACTCTTCCCGCCCCTCCTGATACTTTGTAAGCTTGGTAGACTGTGCTCCACAGACAAGAGAATCTGTGGCCCTCTACGATGTTGGACTACAACACCCATCAGCCCCAGTTGGCATGGCCAATAATATGAAAATCTGTAGTCAAGCAGCCACTGGAGGGCTACAGGTTCTCCACCCCTTCTCTGTCCCCACACCAACAACAATACTAGCATCCCGTACAAGGTTACCAAAGCGACAGGCACACAGCTTAGGAAAGGTCCACACTGAGAACTCTGGAACAGCTTCTGGGGACTCAGCTACATTGGGAAAGAAAAAACACTTATGCTTTGTTTATGCATTCTAACACTGTGACACCAGATGGCGCTGTGGAGTTCTGTTTTTGCTAACCCGATTTCTCATACAAAGTTTGCAACGCGTGAAACGTTTCTTTGATATGTCTAGTTCCAGCCTAGGGAACTAAGGAAGGAGCAGATGCATGCATGCATGCAACCACTAGATGGGGCACTAGTTGATTACTTATTACTTACAAGCACCAGGCCATTTGCTGCCTACACTATAGCCTGGCCTATTCCACGAATGAACCACCAACAGGTCCTGGATTCTGGGTAGCTGAAACTGCATGACATAAGTCAACATAAGAGGCTACCTTCCACAGAAGATGCTTCATTAAAACAATTTATGCGCATTTGTTTTTTAACAAAACATACTAGGCCTCACGACTGCAGGTGAAGCCTCTGAAGATACAACGGGTATTTCTACTAAAAGTTTGAAAATCAAATACAAGGAGTAGGGTTTCTTCAGTCAGCACCTCCCTCCCACCCACGGCCTTTTCACTCATACAGCTCTGTCATCAGAATCTTCCAATTTGTGACCAAAAAAAGGACAGATGTGCACATAAAACACATGCAACGCAAAAGCAAAATTGGCATGGTTTTCTCCTAAGTTCTGGATAGTATAGTAACAGAAAGTTGGAGCTTCAGCACACAATTCTAGATATACCAAATACATTCAAGGCTCTTAGTAAAGGGGAGCTAAGAGTTAAAAGGAATGGGAGCATTGTGGCTGGCATAGAAGCCAGAAAAAAATGTAATATGTAATAAGCCAGCCAGGCTCCTGGATACTAGATATTCCAATGCCACATAGAGCTGGGCCAGGCCTATGCTTTGGAAGATGCCATTAAACATGTCTGCTTACCTAGGTGGGGAAACCCTGGCAATTGACCAGAATGAAAATTCCTCTTTCCTGACATCCCTGATTATCATGTATGCTGACTGCTCTCACTTTCCCTCTCTAGGCAGCTGCACTGCTGAGGAAGCCATGTCTTCTAGCTGGTCAGTTCCATACTAGATGTTAGATAATTCTCTCTCCCAGCCATGTACCAAGAGATGACTTTTTAAACCATGGGGTGGAGAGGACACAGAGTTGCCATCACAGTTAGCAGAAAGGCACGGTCAACAGCGTATCTCCAGTCACACATACAACAGTTATATCCAACCATCTACCAACAGCACACACATACACACATATAAAGAGGTCAGGTCTAATTGGCAGCAACTAACCCAGAAACCATAGCCTCCTCCACAAAGCTCTGGCTGAAATGGCTCCTTTCTAATGAACAAAAACTGAAGGAAGTAGCACTGCATCGATCCATTTGCCTTCCATCCACCTAGAGCAGCAGCACAAAGACCAGGCTGACTCATCCCGGCGGAATCTCCCACAAACTCAGCTAAAAGGGAAGTGAATCCAAAACCCAAACCAGACAGGAAGAAGAAGCTGGATCACTATAACAAAAACTGACATGGCCAGCAAATAAGTCATGCTTTTCATACAATCAACACATGCAACTCAGAAAGAGGAAGCTAAATTAATCTGGTTAGTTATGACGGGTCACAAGGAGAGCCACATGGCCATGCACACAGTCAGTCCTCACATAGGCATGAAGAATACACTGCAGCTGACCGGAACCACAGCTCATGCTAATCCATTTATATAGTAGGATCAGTTATTCGAGAACTCAGCCCACAGATCCCAACACAAGACAGATATGCCCAATTCCTTGTGAGTACAGTGATATAGCAAGCCAGAGGAGAAAGCAAAGCCTCAGGATTATTCTCTGCTTAGATTTATTCATTTACAATACTTATAGCCTGCTTTATAGTCTCAAAGGCTCTCAAGATGGCTTATGGAAAATAAAATCGCACTCAATTCTAGTACAGGAACAGAAATGACATGGTGCCCGTATATATCCATGATTATTCAATGTCCCCTGCCTTTTTCATGTTCTTATCAAGTGTCATATCAAGCAGCAGCTCCCATGGAAATCCTAAGGCAAGGGAGTAGGGCTCAGAAGCTGGATCTCACTCAGTCTTCCCTTCCTAGAAGCAGGCAAGGGAGTGGAGCAAACAAGAAAATAATGCGCTAGAACTTAAAAAGGGTAATGCTATTGAATCTACCAGACCTCCTCTCTTAAGGCATGGTCAAGCATGAATGCATACATCTTGCTTTCATTCAATACATGCTTACCCAAATCTGCTTGAAAAAAACAGCAGCAGTATTGCTTAAAAAAAATACACATGCTGGTAACAGCAGTAACAGAAATGTCTGATACAAAACAAGAAAAGATCAGATTTCATCGTACACCATTCACACACCTACCTAACTCATCTGATGAGGACCTCAGGCCACGACGAGGTATGAGTTGCAGGCAATCTTACCTCTCCATTACTAGAATTAACAAACTGAATAAGAGGACTCAATCTGCTTTTTAAAAACTTCCAATGAGATGAATATCAGTGTTTCCCAGGACAGCCCAAGTAAGGTTACTGCCTGGAAGGTTTAACACATTTAAAACCCATTATTGTGCCCTTAATTCCACTATTTACATAGCACTGCTACTAGCAGGCATGCCATTTTATAGTGCAACAAGAAAATCTTGTTTCAAGGAGTTTGCCATCTAAAATAGGCACAAAGTAGTTGTCTACCATTCTTTATAGAATTTTTTATACCCTCTTGACAAATCTGGGTTTCAAACGGGAAGAATTAAGTCACTAGATAAACAGTCATTGATGTCTGCTAATGGGGGAATACCCAAAGCAACATACGGTATTCAAAGATTAGAAAGTAGACTGGGTAAATATTAGCAGTGGTGACCTGGAATTCTTCATAGCAAAGGGCAACGGGTAGAGTACATAACCTGAAATTTGAAAGAGGCCAGTCTGAATATTCTTCTACAAATTAGGCATGTATAGTTCTTTCAGTTTTTCTCCCAAAATAAAGCCCCCACCATCTTGATATCTCAACCAGCTCCTACAGAGGTTTAAAATGCAGAGATGAGCTTAAAGAACAGAAATTTCAATGCCAGTTTTATCCAAAAGGCCGAAAAGTTCAGGAAGCACATAATAGGGAAGGGAAGCTGATCAGCTGCTCCACGGGCATAGTTAGGATTTGGGGGGGCAGAACCTCAGTTAACTATGTATTTTTATTGACTACGTCCATGAGCTGCTCCCAGACACCAACCATCATCATTCTCTGCAAAAGGGACTATCTGCCTTACAAGCATACAGCTGTTGCATCAGCAAGCACACAAGAACTTCAAGTGAATTTGTTCAGCTCTCCCTCTAATGGGGTCATATTCAAATGAGCTAGGTTTCTTGAGCCACTTGTAAAGCGGAGCCGCGAGCTGGAAGCAGTATTAGTTGAGTAACTTTTGGTTAAACTGCACACTCACACTAACAAAACAATACCATATAACCCCTGCTCCAAACCCATCTGAACACTGGGGAAATCAGCAGGGAGTTTACAATGTCCAACCACATTCATAGGAGCCAACTCCTAGGGACCAAGGTACCTTTGCCCCCCCCAATAAAATATTTGAGGGGCCAGGGCTCCCCAAAGTTGATGGGCATTGCCATTCAAATGGTGTGGGGTGTGTGCGTGTTGTGTCATGTGATCAATTATGTGGGGCAGAGCTTACATCCCCCACAATATTTTATTTAAGTTGGCACCCATTGCCACACTAAAGTTATTGTTACCAAAGTATCTATGTCAATCTAATTCCTATCCATATGCCCCCAAGTACAAGAACTGTATGGTATACTCTAGCACGGGTCAGCAAACTTTTTCAGCAGGGGGCCGGTCCACTGTCCCTCAGACCTTGTGGGGGGCTGAACTATATATTTGGGGGGGGGGATGAACAAATTCCTATGCCCCACAAATAACCCAGAGATGCATTTTAAATAAAAGCACACATTCTACTTATGTAAAAACATGCTGATTCCCGTACCATCTGTGGGCCGGATTTAGAAGGCGATTGGGCCGGATCCAGCCCCCGGGCTTTAGTATGCCTGCCCATGCTCTAGAAGCTTACTAAGAAGAATCCTGTGCCAGTAATACCGCCTCCAGTAATACCACCTAGGGCAGTTGGGCCACCTGCCTCCTTATTCAAGATCAGAAAGAGACAGATCCAACTAAAGAAACACATTCTGAAGATAAGGCCAAACTAAATGCCAAGAATGGGTAACAAACAACAGGTATCCTCCCCTACCCGGACAACCGAACAGAACTAATAATCCAGGACAGCAATTGAAACCAGAATACCAGCTACTAAAGCCTTTAACTGGACAAGGCTATGCTGGCCTCTGGAAACAGCCAACCGATACACTCCAAGTCCAAGATAACTTTACCCAATTACAACAAAACACCTCAACATGTCAAGCAGTACTGTGCCTCCTCATTGGGTAAGAAGGCCTAAAGCTTCTAGCTTTATTTTTTGTATTATTCCCCAATAACCATAGTATTACACTGACAGCAACACTATGAAACAAACATTGGAACTGTGAGATGCTAAAGAGCAAGACCATACCTGTTTGTATTATATTTACAATAATAAAACTGGTTCTGTTTAAGAATAAGGCCTACACTTGGCTGTTCCTCCTAGGGGAGAAGGGCACAGCTGACAGATCAGCTGTACTTGATGGGTTATACTGAGCACTGTCCTTTGGCCACATCTACTCCAGCGAAGGGGAAAAGAGAGAGTGCAAGCAACAGCAGAAATGAGGAAAGGTAAGGAGATAGAGATTAGAGGGCACCTACTAGAAGGCAGGGGGGACGCGGGTGGCGCTGTGGGCTAAACCACAGGGTGAGCTCCCGTTGCTCGGGCCCTTCTCCTGCCAACCTAGCAGTTCGAAAGTACGTTAAAGTGCAAGTAGATAAATAGGTACTGCTCCAGCGGGAAAGTAAACAGCGTTTCCATGCGCTGCTCTGGTTCGCAGCTTAGTCATGCTTAGTCCGCATGACCTGAAAGCTGTCTGCGGACAAATGCTGGCTCCCTCGGCCAATTAAGTGAGATGAGCGCCGCAACCCCAGAGTCGGTCAGGACTGGACCTAATGGTCAGGGGTCCCTTTACCTTTACTAGCAGGCAGGAGTGTCTTGGAACAAAGAAAGACCACCCTACACTTAAGAGAACTGGTCAAGGATGTGGCAAAGGCATACACACAATCCTACCATCATCTTCTTAACCTTACCTATGATACTAATTCTTAAACTTGTTTAGCGCTTTCAAGTGTTCAGAGGACTTCACATACATTATTATGGCCCTTGTAAAGTCAAAGGCCAGCTAGCGAGTTCCCAGCTGAGACTCCCTGGCCCCTGGTATCTTAGAACAAGGCAGGGCAACCACTTGCCAAGATCAAGTAACCACCTTTCGGCCACCCAGACCCCCTCGCTCCCCCACACCCTGGGCTGAATAGTCTCCACACACCCACCCCAGCCCTAATCCTCTCACCCCCTGAGGGTCCTTGACGAAATAGCTGCCGCTAGAGCCCTGGTAGATGCGCTCCGGGTAGATGCCGCGCTCGCTCGCCAGCTCCGACTGCCGCACCACCTCGGCGAATTCTGGGTCGTCGGGGAATTCATTCCGGGGCTCCCGCTCTCCGCGGGCCGCGGCAGCCGCTGCCCCTAACCCAACTGGAGCCTGGACCTGCGCCGCCCCGGCCGACCCTACCGCCCCGCGCGCCCCACGCTCTGCGCCCGCGCCCCGATCCAGGAGGGGCTGGCGCTCCCGGTCGCGGCCACCTGCGGGAGAGCCGGGCGGCGAGGGGCAGGGCGGCGGCGCGGAGAGGGCGCTGGGGGCGGCGGGGCAGGGCGGGGAGCGCACGGCCCCTCCGGGCACCCCATACCCTGCGGCCGGCCCGCGCTCCGGAGACACCAAGGGGCTCGTCTCATCCATAGAGGCCGAGCCCGAGCGAGGCACGGATGCAACTCCGGGCACTTGCGCGCACAGACCAGGGCACCGCCGTGCTCTGCGACTCAGCGCCGCTCAGTTCGGATCACCTGACACCGGCCCCGCGGCCACCGCCGTTTCCGCCAGAGCGGCACCAGCCAATCACGCCCCCTGTTTACAGGGCGCCCGGAAGCCTCGCCCACTAAAGAAGCCGCCGTCCATTCGCAGAGCTAGGCCCGCCCAGCTCGCGGAAGCCCAGCCCCGTGGCTCGAGAGGCCCCGCCCCTTCATTGTGTCTCGCGCGCGCTCCCTCCCACCGCATAGCTAAGTCATGCGTTCGGAATGGAGAGTGTACGTGGAGATGATGAGCCGCTCTTCCCACTCCTCCTTGCCTTTCAGATCCGTGCTTTTCCTTTAGGCTCCTGCCTGCCGTCATCGACGCTGGTTCCCCAAGCACAGCCCACATGGCACACCACATAACATTTGTAAGGGTCGCCTTTCATTGTGGTGAAAGGATCTCGTCCGTCCCACTCCTCCATTGCAAAGACACGCCCACGTGCACTGCACTGACCATCCCTTAGCGGTCTGTTGACTCCTTTCACTGCATTGTCACCATATTTCAATCCGTGTATATTTCAATCCGCGACTTTTTAAAAAAGCACACGGAGAAAGGTTTGCCATATCGGGTGCTCTCATTACAGTATACGCCTCTTAGTAACCTGTCCCTTCAATAGAGAGAACAATGCACGTCCCACTGTATGCTCTATAAACGACCTGTCACTCCAGTAGTCCCAGGTGGACTGCACAGATCCTGGGAGATTCGTCGTGTTGACTTGCAGCAAAACAAACAAACAAAAACAAACCCAGTGATATCTTATGGCCTTTGAAGACAAACAGATTTATAAGTCCTGGTAGCCACAAAGGGGTACTTTCAAGTTATGTGAAAACTCTTTAAAACCTAGCAAACCATCTTCACAATGGGAAGCTAAATGGATGCATAAAAATGGTATTGCATCATCTGTATATTCATGGTCTCTGTGAATTCACCCAGCTCACTTTATTCGGATGTAAAATAGACAAATGACAAATGACTAACTCCAATTGTAAGGCGGGAGCAGCTTTAAGAATTTGTCCTGACCCATTGAAGTGGTACCTTGGGTCACCTGACTGTTGTAATCCTCTGCTGCCCTTTCTGTTTTAAGATATTCCAAAGTTGAGAGAATGGCAGAGTGCATCATTTTAACAATGACACCTGCCATTCTGAAATGTTGGGAAAGAATGGCTATCACCATCTGCCAAACACCATTTGAACCACCACCATCTGGGGAGGTAAAAACTACCTATACTGTCAAAGGCAGTATGCTTCTCAATACCAGTTACTGGACACTGCATTGCACTTGGGTCCTGCTTGCAGGCTTCCCATAGGCAACTAGTTGCCCACTGTGAGAACATGATGGTGAACCAAGTGGGCCATTGGCCTGATCCAGCAGGTTCTTCTTAATGCTTTTCTGATGTTTAAACATGAAAATGGAATGGCTGTGTCTTTAAAAAAGAAAAACAGGGTTTTTGTACAGTTTGGATGCCTTTGCATAAGTATGTAGTCTGCTGACTTCTCAACAATCTGTGTTAATTTGACATTACAACAATGAAGTTATGGGCTGTATACTGCTCTCTCTCGCCCTCTCTTTTTCTCTTTGTGTGAACAATAGAGCAACAGTGGTGGTGTATCAAGCTGTTCTTCGGAGAAAGTGTGAAAAGATAGAGCCTTTGCATTCTAATTATCTAAGATATTTAACGTAAAAACTTAGTAACACATGGGGATAGGGTAGTGTCACTTATCCTTGTCTGGTTGTATAACTAAAATAAGGAGATATAGAGTGGAAGAAATGTATTTTCTTTTACCAAGCTAGGTTGGTTTAGCTATATGAAAGCCTAACAGCTTCAAATAATTATTCAACTAACAGTTATTCCAATACTTTGTATCCATTTTATATTTTATTCCTTTTAGCCTTTGTGGCCAGTATGGTAGGTATAATGCACTGAACAGAAAAACAGACAGAACTAATCTGGGCAGCACGCATTCCATGATTCCAAGTCTCACACACCCAGCATGGAAAAGCAGTATTTATATGGAGAGCAAAACAAAGTGACTTATTGAATTTGAGATGAATGGGACAGAAGATTGGTCCCCTTGCTTATTCTTACACTACTGGCTACTCCCTGGGTTGTGTGGTACAGACAGAAGTGACCCATAGCTTGTCAGTCTGGCTATCTATACTGTTAATTCTAGCCTAGAATTTCTAGGTCAATAGGAAGCTGAAGATGAATTTAAGACTTTGATCTCTCACCATGATATTTGCCTGACCTGTGCAATAAGTTTTCCAGTAGTAACAGATCTCAGGCTCCTCCAGTACCAGCAATCATAGTAAGTTTCCTTTAGTCCACCTGGTGAGTTGTGACCCACAACTAGGTCATGTCACAACCTAAGGTGGAACACACCAGCAATGTCAACATCCTTTTCCTTTTTTAAAAAAAGTCAAATCCTTTTGGTAGAAGAGAAAAAAGAAAGGTTACGTCAAGAGTGCTGTTGCATTCAGGTCCTGCTTGTGAGCTTTGTGTAGGCATCTGGTTGGCTGCTGTGAGAACAGGGTGCAGGACTAGATGGCTTGATCCAGCACAGCTGTCATTAAGTTCTTATGCTATTGAAAACAAATTTTGTAGGGCAGAGAGGGCAAGGGTTGAAACAGGACATCTCATCCACTTAACCATTATAAATTACTTTGTTGGACTGCTTTACTATCCCCTTTTATGGAATTGCATCAAACATATGAGCTTGAAATAAAATTCTACTTTGTTTTAATACTAAGAGTTGTGGTTTATTGTCTGCTGTGGGAGTGGATATTAAGCTCCCACTTGAATAGACAGATCAAGAGTACCTGATTTGCGAAAGCAGCACCATACATTTAGAGATGACACATTCCAAGTAAATAAAATTGTGACATAGCAAAAAAAACCCACCAAACAAACATTTTAAATATATCATTCTTTGTTGCATTACAATAAACAAATGATACACAAACAACACACACTCCCCTGATTTCAGAAGTCTTTTTCTTTTCAAAGTAGCATCTGCTTCTTCACATTTTCCCTTTTTAAACCATGAATTATGTATTTTGAGGACAGCAACAGGAACTTGCCCTCAAAGGAAACGAGTATAGAAAGGCCTCAATATGGCAGCTCCTAGCCTGTGGTAGGAAGGAAAGAGAGAACTCTTGCCCCTCACAAAGATGGCCGCCCTGTTAAAAAAAAATAGAAAAAGGAGGGGGGAACCCTCCTCGCCCTTCACAAAGAAGGCTGCTGTGGGAAGGGCGGGGGAGCTCAGCAGGGAGGCTGGGCAATGAAGAGGCGCGTTACTGCGGGTTGCCAGGGCAACAGCCAACAGCGTGCGCGGATGGTTCCTGGTGGGCGGTTGCCCTGGGTGGTGGGTGTGAGGGAAGCCTGGCATAACTGACGGAGCGAAAGGAGAGGAGTGAGGAGGAGGCGGCGGCCGATGGGGGGAGACCGAAGGGGTGTGGGGCTCGTGGCAGCTGCGGAGAAGCTCGGAGCGCAGGTGAGGGGCGCGGCCGTCGGGGCTGCAGCCCAGAAGGGCTGAGGGGAAGCGGTGCCTGGGCTGGGAGCCGCTGTACGGAGGCTGCTGGGGTGGGTGGGCTACGGGGGCTTTGGGGTGCGCGGCGGAGGAGAGCGCCCACAAGGGCTGCGTGGCGAAGGGTGGTAGCGGGGGGCTGCCTGCAGCGGGTGCACGAGAGCCAGCTTGGCCCCGCCACCGTGGGTGCCATGCACCGTGCATGACCCCGGCGCTGAAATTTGTGGGTGCCCTGCCCCTTCCTGGGGAATTTTGTGGGTGCTGCTCGGGCACCCAGGGCCCTAAGGAGGTTGGTACCTATGATCGGGTGGCCGGAGTAGCCGGAGTGGCACTAGGGCATGGGCGTGGCTTCGCCGGGCGGCATGGCGTGACTTCAGCATCCTGCAAGGACCCGAATTCAGGGGCGAAGCTGTGAGAGTTGGGGGGGGGTGTTTCGTTTGTTTGGCGATTGTGATTTTGCACCGTGGTGACTCGGGAGTGTTGAGGCTGCCTGAAAGGCATTTTGCCGCGGCTTGAAGAGACATAATAGCGACACACTTCTCTCTTTGTAGCTGCCTTTCTGTTTTAATTGACTCATGCCAGGCTCCCGCTGCCCGGTAAGACGACCTGATGGTTACTGCCAAATTCTGCTGGTTTCCGAGTGGGTTGGGGTGTCCCTCTTCACAGCTTGAGAAACTGTTACACACGCCTGGTTTGCTGCTGCTGCAGAGCAGCTGGGATCGCTCTGCTCCAGCAATCTGTTGTAATTGTTTCCAGGGAAGCAACAGCCATCGCGTGGTCCCTCGGAGACTAGGCGAACCTCATCGCCTCCTCTGTAGCCCTCCAGCCAGCGCTGGTCATTAACAAGAAAATTCTTAAGTATATCTTGCCTTCCAAACGTGAACAGATTAAAGTTGTATTTTCATAAGGATGACTTTTTGCTCCAGTTATTTCGTTGGTTTGAGTGTCTTGGTAATTTGTGGTAAAAAGAGTAGTGATTATTTACATCTTGACATTTAATGCACCTTGAACCTCTTATATCTTCTTCTGTCTCCTGGACTTGTAACAGGTTAACTGCACTATTACATGACTTCGAGTCTAAGGCTAGCCTCAAATCTGGGCTCCGATTGTAGTGATGCTAGTTTCCCTGCTGTTCTACTACAGCAGCAGTTTGTTAGGTGAGCACTACCATGTATTGATTTGCTATCATTCACTGTAGACTTTGAAAATAAATTAACCATTCTTTATTTCCAGAACTAGGTGCTAGTCCATTGGGTCTAATGGGGCACTGCCCCACCAACCTCTATCTGCCCTCAGCCAGGTCCCACCTGCCTGCCTTCCTACTTACCACCTGTCCAGGGCCATCAGCTTCCTCCTCCCTGGTCTCAGTGTTGCCCCTGTAGTATTCAGCAGGGAGGAGGATGGGGACAAAACTAAAATTAGTTGACTCTAGATTCCACCTATCTGCTGCCCCTGCTAGGGTAGGGTGTTTCTATTTGGAGAGGTCTGGGTTCTAGCGCTGCAGCATCTCCCTTTTCATCTAAAATCAAACGTAAGTTTTACTCAATGAAATTAACCGAAAAACCCAATGAAATTAATGAACATGACTAAGTTGAGTCTATTAACTTCAATGTACCAACTCTGAGTAAACCCAAGTTAAATACCACCCCTATTTGCTGTCTCCCAAAAGGTAGGCATTATCTTAGGTGGTTGCATTTCTGTCTTCCAGTAATACACACGTTTCCCGTTTCTCATTGCTTTCCTCTTTCCCACAGAGCTTCCAGGCAGCTCATGTCATTGCCTGCTGTGAGCTCATTGATGTAGTGTACATCCTTCCTTGCTCAAGGGGCTCCTTTCTCTTTCACTTGCCAGTTGTATATTCCAATTACAAAGATGCTGATATACAGCTGTTTTGTCCATTGTTCTGAATGTTGCCTGTGTGGAGTCCTTAGAGTTATGATTTGGTTGAAATTGATAGGCAACACTTTTGATATAAGACTAGCTCTGTACAATATGGAATTCATTGCCACAGGATTCTGTAATGCCCACTAGCTTGCATGCCTCTAAAGAAATAAAAAGAACGAACGAACGAACGAACGAACGAAAGATAGAGGTTCTGTCTGTCTGGGTTTACAATGTATGATAGCCAGAAGCACATCCTCCAATGTTTCAAAATGTTTCACGTCTTACTGAAGGAGGAGGAGTATAGTTTGGGAATTCTAATCGATCCAGCTCTGTCTCCGGAGGTGCAGGTGTCTGCAAGTCAGTAGTGCCATTCCTGTACCAGGATACTTTGACCACAATTGTCCATGCATTGGTAATGTCACAGCTAGATTACTGCAATGCAGTCTATGTGGGGCTACCCTTGAGGCTGCTTCAGAGGCTGCAGCTGAGGCGGAATGAGACGGCTAGATTGCTGACGCAAACTACCACCTCCATATAACTCCCTACTTGTGCAATTTGCTTTGGATGCCAGTCTGCTGTTGAACCAAGTTCAAGGTATCGCTTCTGATGTACAAGGCCCTATGTGGCTCAGGACCAGGTTACTTGAGCAACCACCTCATCTCTTACACACCCAGTAGGTTGCTGTGGTCGGTGGAAGGTCTTCTGTAAGTTCCAAAGATTTCAGAAGCCTGCTGCGCCGTAACTCAGATCAGGGCTTTTAGGGCTTTGAGATTGTTATTTAGATGAAGATTAATAAATAAGTGATGATAATAATAATAACAATGTCATTTTATATATTTCTTACTTTATTTCATAAAATTTATTCACCACTTGGTTGCAAAAAAACAAAACAAAAAACACCCTCAAGGCAGTTTAGAACAACATGGTAATGATTTTATTATTCAGCCCCTCCCCTTCCCTTGATCTGCCCTTGAAAGCTCCTTACATTTTTTAATTTTTTAAAAAAATATATTTATTGAAATTTTCAAAAAAATAAAAAAGAAAGACAAAAAAGAAAAAAAAGAAAGAAGGAAAAAAAAGAAAAAGCAACAATTGAAAAATTTTACATTACTTGCTTTCCATACCCAAATTCCTTGACTTCCCCACACCTGCCCTTCTCGTATTCCAATTCCAATTTTTAGCTCAGCAAACTTTTGTCCCCACACTTTACCTTGTTTTCTCCGATTCATTTTAATTAACCAATTTTAACTTATAAACCTCAATCTTTATATTTCAAAACTTATTCTTAAAATACTTTTCCTAAATTCGCCCCATCAATTTAATTAACCCATTTTAACTTAAAAACCTCAATCTTTATACATCAACACTTATTCTTAACAATCTTTTTCTAAGGTCAGCCCCAAATCCCTTCCCCAAAATCCCCATTTTTATGTTAGTGGCAAAACCAACTTAATTAAAACAAAATATATTTGTACACCCTTTGGATTCCCAAAGCCCTACCACCCCCTTTCCCGGTTTCGAACCCCAACCAAAGTCCATCAGTCCATCTGCAATCAGCCTGGAGACCTCACATCGGAGGCACTTAACTCTCTCTCAATTTCTCTCTGCCGGTTTTTTTGATAGTCCTTTATTTTAAATTCCGAATCTCGAAGAGGCTCTGTTCCAATAAGGTCCATATTTCTTCCAGCCAGACCTCCATATTTAACAATGGAGCCGAAATCTTGTTTCTTACTTCTCATAAATCCAAATGTCCCAAAGGCTCCAAATTCCACATTAGCCAAATTTGTATTCCATATGTCTTCAGATCTCCATATGAGGAGTTCTCTCCAATTTCCATTCTTCACTTCAAACCAAATTTTCATCATCCTGTTCTTATTTTCCTTTGTGTCCAACTTAACAGGCCTCTGGCTCTCCTTGATCATCTGCGACATCACAGCACCTCCATCTTTTTCCTTCAGATCTTCATGTTCCTCTTTAAACACATCCTCAGATGACTCAAATTCCTTTTCTTGTTTGGCTGTAAGGGTTTTTAGATCAATAACAACACTTCCCTGTTCATCTGCAGGAACTTGAATCATATCTCTTCCAGGCTCAGCAACTTTATTTACTGTTCCCTTCATTATTGTGACATTCACAGTCAAAACATTCGTCTGTTCCTGCAGTTTTCCCAGAAGCGAGAAGGTCTTTTCCAGTTCAGCCAGTATTTTTCCACTTACAGCCATTTTTGTAATGTCCTGAACCCCCTCTAGAGGGATTCTAGTTACTTAATGTCTTCCAATTCCCACCCAAAAGCCAAGTTAACCTTTCCTTCTTTATTTTAACAATTTGACAGCTAGTTTGACAGCTGTCAAAGTCTTTATACCTCTTTCGCAGGCTCTCTCACCGATCGCTCCCGGGTCTTGGGGGAGGGGTGAATTCCGTTCTCAATGTTAGCTCTTATCCTCCAGCACAATCACTTAAATTGCCCCAACGTAAAGTTAATTGCTTTTCTCCACAAAGAAGAAAGGTATTCTCACAACCTTAGTAATAAAATCCTTGCTTTACTATGTTTACAATACGGGTAGGCGGACTTGCTTTTAACACCTTGCCCGTTCGTGCCTAATTCCCAAAGATAAAATTTCCCTTTTAAGTCCAATTACCGTGTTACTCACGGGTCGTTACTTTTAATCCGAATGTTCAAAGGAAGAAGTTAGCGCTCTCCGTCCATGGCATGCGGCTTCACTCAGCAGGGGAAGCAGTCGAACTCACAGCACCACGCCGCTCTCCGTCCCCCGTTCCAGAGCCTTTAAAAAGGCTCCTTTGCGGGTCGGGGGGGCGCAAATGGTGCCCGCCGAGTCACCAAGTCCACAGGCTTCAGCGCCTGTGGTTTCTAAGGGTCCCCGCGTCGTCGCCGCGGCAGAACCCGACCCCTGTTGAGCCGATTCCCTCCAGAGCTCGGAGGGAATCCGCCATTAGACGATGGCGCCAACCCGGAAGTCCCTCGCTCCTTACATTTTTTTAAATGTAACTTGTCTTCCTGGACAGAGCCAAGTGTAGATGGATTTGAACAGTAAACTTTCCTTCTGGCTATCCTTGCTTAGCCTGGCACAAAGGTTTCTGCCCTTGCCAAGCCATGGAGAGTTCTAGGCGGGTGTTTGGAATACTAAGCAGGGAATTCAACATGTAGGTTCTGCTAGTTGCTTTAGGACCTGTCAAACAGTAAATAAATGGGGGAGATGACATGCATTAAAATACCCACCATCCATCTGCATGTAGTAAACATGTAGTACAAAGGGGCCTGGGCACTTTGCAGTTCTACTAGTCTCTTGCTGATAGTAGGAGGGGGGAGATAGCAGCGTTTAATGCTGAAAACTGCCTGAATAAACCTCTGAGATAGGAAGCACCAGGCTGGGTCCCCATCTGGGCTCCACACATGAATGTTTCATGGAGGTAGAGCCCTTTGTGCTGGAGCTGCATTTGAGTCTAGTCTGGTGAAAAAAACCCAAGAAGAAATAGCAACGTGAGCCATAAGGCTTGAATTTCCTGTGGAAAGAATGGATACGTTTGTCTGGTGGAGGCAGGAAATTGCTCTGTGTGGCACTGATGTGGAGAAATAGGGCAGGAGTCTGCAAAACACATATATGCCAGGTCAGCTCCGGGAGCTGAGCTCCTGTGGCTTAAGCCTTGTGTGCCCTTCCCTACTAAGGTAGGATACCCTATTTTGGGGAGAACATGTGTTTGAGAGTTTTGCTCCTGCATACTGAGTGTGTTGTGTAGTAGTTAGAGTATCAGACAAGGACTAGGAATACCTAAATTCCAATCTTGGCTCAGCCCATGAAACTCATTGGGTGACTTCAGCCCATTAATTTCTCTTTCTTTCTCTCTGTTTAACCTACCTTACAGGATTGTTGTGAGTATTTGGGGGGGGGGGCAGGAGACATGCTATCCCAAGTCCCTTGCAGGAAAGACGGGATAAAAACTTAAAGAGTTCCTTATTGGATTGGGGATAACAAAATGGAATTATACTACCTTTTAATAAATATGCCAGTACAGTATAGACTGTTCAGAGTTCATACTGGTGGCCAAGGAAGGAGAGTCCACAACCTCCCTAGGGAGACCATTCCACTGTCAAACAGCTCTTACTGTCAGAAAGTTTTTCACATGCATGTTGCTCATACTGCATGGATCCAAAACTGGTGGATGTGGCTTTCCTGTCTCCTCAGCTTGCTGTACTTCTCCCTAGTTTCTAAAGTGCTCTTCCTCCCCATAGGCATCTTATCCTGCTTTCAAACTCCTGCATCTTCTCTTGCAGCTGTTGTCTTGCCTTCTTGAAAGCTGGCACCATGACCTTGACCAAGGGCTCCTTCACCTACTCCAGCGGGGAGGAATATTGTGGGGAGTGGAAGGAAGGTGAGTGAGGCTGGCCAAGTGCAGAGTGGGGTCCCCTCATTGAGCCAAGTACAGGGGACGGTGTCTGTTCTTGACGGACTGCATATAACTTCCTCTCTAGGGGCCAAACTACACATTACATTACCTGTATGGCTGTGCCTTTAAGTGCAGGGGGCTTTATCTGGACTGGGACCATAGCATGTGGGGAAGGAACTACAGCTCCTTATAGCCTGTTGTGGTCCCAACCTCCTCTCCCAGGTAGTGCTCTCTGCTCTGGTCCCACAAGTGCTCCTATCAAGATATGGAGAGAACAAGGAACCTCTTCTTGGCCACTGTATCCCATTGGCTGGCAGTTGTTTATGTGTGGTGGTGGATGGCAAAACTTGTTCTTTAGGAACATGCATGTGATATATTGGAGACTCTGAGATCCTTCACTGGCTGCACAATCAAACTTAGCAACCTTGAGGTCCACAAAGCCCTTTAGGAACGATATTGTGTCTGCACTGTGAGTCTCTGTATGAATGCATACTAAGCTCCAGCATGCCTTGTGGATGGTAGAAGGAACAAGCAACAGCAGGGGTCTGTTACATTCTTTCTCTGTAAGACATATTAGCCAGCATGACCTCTACCACTGCCCACATACTATTCCTTTTGTCCCTTTTTTGAAATTAAAAGTGCCACCATAGATTTCATTGATTCGTTGCTAAATGGGCACCATGGTTCCCTTTTTGACAACTGACAAAAGAGCAATACTGCTTGTTCTCCCTGCCTAGGGCGCCGGCATGGTGTTGGGCAGTTGACATTTGCTGATGGCAGCATTTACCTGGGACACTTTGAGAATGGTCTCTTCAATGGCTGTGGGGTGCTCACTTTTGCAGATGGCTCCAGGTGGGTACAGGGCTGGGGGCACACACTGTTCTAGGCTTGCATTTGGTGCATGTGCATGACCTAAGCAGCCCCAAGAAAACAAGAATAAAAGGATGCTCTGTGGAGCAGGCTGCTCTGCTGTGTTGTTGGACTTGGAAGAATGTCTATTCCTTGCTATGCCTTGCATGAAGACCTTTTTGTATGTGAGCATGCCTCTGTGATTCAGAACCATAAGCAAGCACTTCTTTGTCTTGGCTGTTACACCATCCTCATCCTAGGTTCTCTGTAGTCACTGCGATTACTACAGACTCAAGTTTAAAGAGCTCCTTAGTGATGCCTCTTTGGCTCTTTGCCTTCTGTCCAGAATACTGTGTTCCTCCTGGTGTTTTCAGTTTCTGGCTGTATGCCATAGTACATTATCCTTACACAATCCTATTATTGACGCAGGTACGAAGGGGAGTTTGTACAGGGAAAATTCAACGGCGTTGGAGTCTTCACACGGTATGACAACATGACCTTTGAGGGAGAATTCAAGGGTGGACGTGTTGATGGCTTTGGTGAGTACTGCAAACTCCTTGTTTGGAGTAGCCAAGCAGCAACACTGATCTTCTAGGGCTAAATCTATTTTGGAAGGACGACTGCAGTGTGGGATGAGGAGAAGTGAGAACTAGGCAAACATCATCCTCCAAAGCACAGTATAGGCTGACATATACCCCAGTGCCTCGTCTCTGCATTCTCAGCTCTCCTGAGCTGAAGTCTTGCAAGTCTGATCCTCTGCCTTGAGCCCTGCATCCCTGCTGAATAATAATGTTTTCTTTTCTTCCAAAGGGCTTCTGACTTTTCCTGATGGCTCTCACGGAATCCCCCGCAATGAAGGCTTCTTTGAGAACAACAAACTCTTGCGACGGGAGAAGTGCCAGGCAGTGGTCCAGCGCGCTCAGAGTGCCTCTAAATTGGCGCATGGCCTCACAGCATGATGGGTGCAAGCTCTAAAGCACCCTACCCCAGGACTCGCCCATGAAACTGCAGCTCAGCCTGGGGGTTGGCAGGAGTGTGGAGTGCAGGAGTCACAGAGACAGACACCATCTCTAGGAGGTAGATGATCCCACATCAGCCCTGATCAGGTGGGCAGCCTACCCAAGTCACTTCCTTAAAACAGCCTGGCCCCTATAGTGCAATCCGGTGCCAAACCTCAACTTATAGAGCCACTGTCCCCTGCCAAACAGAGAGTCTGTCACTCCTGAGGCTGTGGCATTCCTTTGTCAAGAGCGTTCTCCATAGGACAGTCTTCTAGTGCCCCAGTTGCGGTGGGAACGGCGGGGTGTGTGTGTGTGTTAATGCTCCCACCATCACCTTAGAGGCACAAGGAGTGACTCACTAATGCTTAGACATCATTTTACCTTTTTCTTAGCTTGAGACTAATGCAGCTGAGAGTTCATGAGATTAGATGGGTTGGTCTTCAGTGTTCAAGGGAGAAGTTGGAACTTGCATTTAGCACAGCTTCCTGTCGCCCTCCACAGCTCTAAACCTCTGGTTCTCTCTCTTGTCGCTTCAATGGGGTTCTTCGTTCCTTTTATTTATTTATTTATTTTTAATGCAAAAATGGAAAATTTATATACTGCAGAATTCTAGACCTTCTGAATGTGCCTTTCCCCGATGTTGTACATCAGCCCAAAGAAGGAGACCTGAGCTGCAATGCCTGCCATCCTTTAGGCCCTAGAGTATATCTGGGACGCACTACCATTGCTTTCTGCCACTGCTTTCTGATGCTTTATCCAGTTCACTTGGGCCATTCTCACTGTGAGTATTTGGATTGCCCCTTGGGTGAAAGTCAGCTTTTCTCCCTTATATAAGGTCTGTGCTCCTTGACCCGGAGGGAGAGATCTTCCAGAGCTGTTGCATGGCATCCATGCACCATAGTGCCATAGACACAGGGCTGCGTGTATTCTGCCCTTCAAAAATGACAATTCTGTACAAAGAAAAGCTGAATTCTGCAACATGTATAAATTACACAGAAATAATTGGCATATAATTATTTATTTTGCATGATTTCTGCTTTTGCTAGTAATAGGAAAAGGCAAAAGTGCTTTGGAGAGCACTAATGCCGTATCTCTTGAACACCTGTGCATTCCCTAACTCTCTCTTCCAGTTTCTCAGAATTTATCAGGCATTGCCTGAATGCTTTTAAGCCTATCTTTTGCTGCCTTAATGGCTATAAATTTGCTTTAAAATATACAACCGATTCTCATGATGCTGACTGCTGTGTCCAATATTGTTGAATGCAGTCACAGAGAAATGACATACACACAGCCCTGTAGATACCCAAAAGAAGTGGTGTCCATCCCCATTTTGTCCACTAGGTCCAAAGAGGTGGTTGCACTGAGATCTGGTAATGCTGTGTAGCTCTTTAGGAGCATTTTGGTAGGGGAAGTAAGTGAGCACTGGAGCCTTCAAAAACTTGAGTGTGTGCAGGGCATCCCTAATACATTTGCATGCAAAGCTGGGGCAATGACGTGGAAGAAAAGAAACAGCTTCTGGGAGGGTCCTCGCAGGCTGAATGGAAATATAGGGCTGGGCTAGCAGAAGGGGAAAGCTAGCTGTGGGATATCAGCCTGTGAAATGATGGGCTGGGGGGTTGAGTTGGGACTGAGTGGCCTTTGAAGAGCGACTTAGTTTCTACCCAGCCACTTTGTGTTTCTGTGCACTGAAAGTAAACATGGGATTGTTTCGAGACTGGGGGGTGTTCTTAGCCAAGCATTGACCTGCATGGTGTGTGTCCCTAAGTGCCATGCTGGAGCCTCTTGTTACCAGCCCACCTCCACACTGAATGTCTGCGTGTCAATGCCACCCTCGTGCCTTTTGTGTCTCTGCCCATGTAAGGGCCTTGGCCAAATAAAGAGTTGCTGAATCTCTGCCTCCATGTCTTTTTTCCCCTATTGGAAGGATGTAACGTATCAGCAAGGGTGGGCTGTGTGCATGCTGTAATAGCCTTTCTAATCATCTTTATGTGGGGAATACAGCAGCAGGCACACTCAGCTCTGTATGCTGTTTTTTTTTTTGTGTGTGCAGACAATCCATGCTTCCCTCCTTTGCTTCAATGCACAGCTCTGGCCTGAAATTGTGCTGGTTTCACCATCTATTCAGTCACTCTATTTCCCCTTTGCAAGCAGAGTGTACCATTACTGAGATAGTAGACGGGGCAAAGCATTTTTACCTGGAGAACATACTTTTCTAAAGATTAATTCCGCTCTATGCTATCTTTGTCACTGAGGGCAAGAGACTCAGCCCCAGGAAGCAGTATCTTGCAAATAAAGCATCTTCCCTGTTAAAAGGTGCTTCCTAGTTGGTGAGCTAACACCAGTCAGTACCATGAATCTATGGATCAAACAAATATGGCTCCACCCTCTTCGATTCTTACACACCTTGTGAATTTGCAGTTGGTCAACACCTACTGACTTATGGAAGTAGGCCATGTAGTCATGCAGCAAACTCCTTTGACATCACCTTGGAAGATTGTAATGATGGGGAGTAGGTAGATGAGACACCTATTTCCTTCCAGATATTGTTGGATTGCAACTCTGTCCATTGGCAAACCATGGTAGTTTTAATTTTGCTGGCTCCAGCTGTTATCCAGACCCCCCTTGGAAAAGCAAAGGACATGGGGTCTTCTTTCTTTCTCGTCAGCTGGGGGAGCAGGGGAAAGGAAGTCAACCTGAAAGGATAGTCCCTTGGGCACTCAAATGTTAAATAGGCCCCCAATGGTCAATTTGATACAATAGATAAGTACCCCAGCTAAGGACAAATTTGGCGATTCCAAGAAGGAATGGTTAGAACCTCTATGAGAAAAGGAATTCAGAACTACTGCCATAAAAAGTTCTTACTTGCCCATTTGAAAACCTTTCTGGCATCTTCATTATGCTGTTTCACTTGTAATAATACTTTGGTTTTCAAACATGCCAATGAACGGTGTAGGTTGAATGAGCTGTATTTTAGTAAGCTGCAGGATATGAAATTCGGGGCTTAACTGGATGGCAATATGCCTGCTGCCCATTTCAAGGTTCCAACCATTGCCTGGAACAGCTTCGTCTTTCAGAGCCATCCGTTGGAGGTGAAATCCTGGCGCAGCTCCCTCACTTGTGCCTCACTTAGCGGGAGCAACGGAGAGCGACAGAAGCCCCCATTTAAACCAAACCATTCCATGGCCTGTTTCAGGCCTGGGACTCCAAACTTGCTTGTTACCTGTGGAAAGAGAAACAGTGCAGGGCACTCAGAACTGCTCTGTGGCCAACAGTGTGGCAGAGGTGTATGTGAACCCCCTTTTCCTACAAGCATCACTCAGCTCTAGGCCTGCAGAAACTGAAGAACTGCACCATCAAGGACTTGTCTGTGGTCACAGAATGTCCAGAACATTAGACATAGGCAAGTGTTATGACCCAGGAATTCCTGTTTGACACTTAATCAACTCAGGCAAGGAGGTAATGGTGCAGATCATACTAAGGGTGAACGTTTGAAGTCAACAGTGTATGTACATTTGAAGAAGTGGTTGGTTAATTCTTAGACTACATGAGGTCTAATAAAGTACTACTAGTACAAGGATATGCAGTAAGCTTACAACTTGCGCTCACTTTACTTATGCGATCGCAATCTTACACAGGTGGGCGGGGGAATAAATTAATACATGGAGAACTGGGGAAACTGTTCTCTGTTCTTCATTTATTTATTTATTTTCCCCACCCATGCACCCAGGGGGTTTTCTTTGCTTATCAAGCTTTGGGAGGGAGGCACAAGGGCTCCAGAGGATTAGTACTAGAATTACAAGCCCCAGATATGTTTCTGAAATTATTAAATGGAGCCAAAATGAAACTGCCAAAAAATAAAATAAAAATTCAGATTTGCATATCATGCTTTTGCAAAATCCAGAAAATTGTAGTGTGAATAAGTCACAGGTTTTGCCAAGAAAAACCCAAAGAATGGCTGATGTTCCCAAAATTGTCACAAAAATAAAAATGGAATGCTGAGATGGCTCAGAACACCGACGCTCACACAGAATAGGACAGGGCAAAGTGGAAGAAATGTAAGACCAAAGGGCAAGCAATAAAACACAATTGCTTGGTCATACTGCTGACCAAGTTTGCAAAGGATGGGGAAGGATAGCACTTGACCCACAGCCTGTGTTCCAGACCATGAGCAACAACTGTATGTTGTTCTGTTGGGAGCTTCACCAAAGCATTACCTCTCTTCCAGTTGGGCCTTTTCCTCCCCATACATTCCCAAGGAAGTGGGGTGTTCCCACTTCTTACGTCCCACTTTCCTCCCGTTTTCTGCCTCTTACCGCAATGTTAGGCTCAATGAGTCGGTGCTGCAGTGCACGGGCCTCATCCCAGCTTCCAGCACAGCACAGTTGCTCAAGCTGACAGACTGGAGAGCCAAGCACGTTGGCAAGGGCACAAATCCCTCCAGAAGCACCTGGAGCAAGGAGCATAGTTCCATCAAAAAAAATAATAGGGCACCTAGGCAGTGAAACAGGCATCTTTGCATGATACACACACCACTTCCCCAGCATTTTTTCGTTCTCTGCTCATTTCAAACTAGCAAAGCCTGGTCCAAATGTTGGGCTCCCTGTAGCAGCTTCCAAGCCAAGGAAGGAAGGAAGGAAGGAAGGAAGGAAGGAAGGAAGGAAGATAGATAGATCATACTCTGCTCAAGGGTGACCAAGTTGGAAAATGCTTTTTTAATCTCTTGACAAATGTTATAATGCACACCCTAGGCTATTTTGTAACCCTTCCCCATCTCCTGAAACAGACAGCCAGCCACTCTCTCCAGAACTGCCCCATATGGACATCAGCTCCCAATATCACCTACCTACAATGTAACTCGCCAGCAGAAAACCAGCTGATCCTGCCAATACCTGGAAGTCCTCATGCTGGGTCTTGTGGACAAGCAGTCCAAGGCGGGTGATCTGGCAAGAGATGGGATCACTTGATAGAGGAGGACAGCAGTAGGCATCCATCAAAATGAGGGGGCAGCAGTTGACGCTGACAATGAAATCGCTGCTCTGCCATTGCTTTATTCATGTCCCCTTTAAGCTACCAGGCAGCTCCTGGTCTTAAGAAGAGCATCAGCCCCTACAGCAACTCCCCTCTTTTTGCTTCACTTATATAATGCTCTACCTACAATGGGCGATCTCAACATCAAGTGGGGAGGGATGGATGGACTATGCTACTAAGCAAAGGGTGGTAGTCTAAGGTCACATGGTGCTGTCACGTTAACGCACAGCTTGCCGAATTCTTGGGTAGACAAGAGGCCCACAAAGGTGGTGCTGAACTTTTAGGTAACAGATAGTGTAATACCAAAAGGAGGTGAAATACACTTGTAGAGTCACCGCTGAAGGTCTGGGTTCGACAGAGATCACAGCCGCTTTCCAGTCACATATCTCCTGATGGATTTGTTGGGATAAGCAAATGGAGCTGTTTTATTACTGCTGATTCCTTAGCTCCACTGGCAGGATGGACCACAGTTTGAAAGTCTCTGCGTGTGAGTGTTTAAGCGTTTAGGGTTATTAAAGAGAGCACAAAACCTTCGCATCAGTTTGGAGGGGATCCAAATTTTGGGGGTTACACATTAACGAAGCTAATGAAAAGTAAGTGTGGGGAAACTTCCACCTGGCTGTGTCCTGATGTGGAAAACAGCCTTAAGCTGTGGGAAATGATTACTTCAAAGTTAATCTTTCAATACTCTAGGAAGAGGGGCATACTGGCAGGTCTCCAGATCCCCCTGTGGGCCATTAGCTTGCTTAAGAGGGCCAATACTGACATGCCCTCCAACTCAGATTCTTGCCAGCACCCCAAGACGCAACCCGCTTTGTCTCAGCACCCGGCCTTCCCCCCTTCACTCACATTGCCACCACTGTCCTTGATCCCCACAATGTTGGGGTGCTGTGCTAGGCTGAGCACCACATTGGTGGGCAGCTCCAGATTCGTATTGGCTGGGACGCTGTAGAGTATCACAGGGATTGGAGATGCTTCAGCTACCTGAGGACACAAAATAGCATGATCGTGGCGCATGGGGAAACCCACATGCAGACCGTGAGAAGCCTCCGCACAGCAGGTTACCCTTCAAAGACTGGTTCACATGCTTCCTTTCACATAGTAAAATCCATGTCAACCCCAGTCATCCCCTTGCTGTGGTATAGATACACTTACTGTGTGTGTGCTGTTACACTTACTAGCCAATGTTTTCACTGGGACTGGACAGGTCTGGGTTTTTTAAATTCTCAGTGTGAAGCAATACAACAAACCTGCAGCCATGAGGATGCAGGACTACAACTCCCATCATCCCTGACCATTGGGCCATGCTGGCTGGGGATGATGGGAGTTGTAGTGGCGACACAGGTTTCATCATCCCTGCAACAAAATGCTCATTTTTCTGGGCTACGTTTCTCCACTCTTCCAACACAGCAATGTTTCACAAGACTTGCAGCCCTAACATGGCAGCCAATGGCTCCCAGATGGCCCTAAGAGACTGCCAGCATCTTTTGACATGGGGAACCATTTAACTCTTTTCAGCACCTGCTAAAAACATTCTTATTTAGACAAGCCTACCCAGGTGCTTAGAAAGTTGAGGTAATTTTAATCTGCTTTAGTATTTTAATTCTTGTATGTTTTAAAGCATAGCTGTAAACCTTTCCTGTTTTGTTTTGTTTTTTAAATCTTTTTGGAAACCCTTTTTTTTGTTTTTTACAATCATGTGGTATATAAATTTTTATGAAATAAATAACTTCTCATACACAAGCTAAATAACTAGTACTCAAAGGTCAGTCTCATTCCAAGGAAGAACATCATGATAACGAATGGAAACAGGACCTAGAAGAAGCAAGTCAAGTGTTTATTCATTCTGATTTATGGGTACCCTGCTCAGTAGCTGTGGAGATATAGCACATGTTTAATACTACACTGAACCCTGCAAATGAATCATCACTGATCTGAATTAGACACAGAGAATGATTATTTAATATACAGATCTTTGTTCTAAAATTCAAGGTAGCTAGAGACCAAATGCTCTCTCTTTTCAAACCCACATCTTTTACTTTCTCAAATAAGCTTTTTATTTTCTGAATAAATACTTTTTAACCCAGGCAAACACTGGTGCCTGTAATAAAAACCCTAAGCACCTTAGGAAGAAGTTGCACTTGAATTCAGAATTAAAGATATTTATTTTAATTGCATTTCTATTGAAAATCCACTCATGCCTGGAACATCAACCAACCTGTAATACAAGCTACCACCATCTTGGTGCCATCTCAGCCTTCCCCCCAGTCCCTGCAGCTCTGACCAGAGAGATGCCTGCACCTCATCCTTCACCTGTTTGTAATGATGAATCAAGGCTGCACTGGTCATACTTCCCCGGAAGTAGCAAGGCGTCACCACGAGGGCAGCATCTGCGCCTTTATCAGCCATTTGTGCTGTCATCTCAATGGTGCCCCGAGTTGCTAAAGGAAGGAGGACAAAGAGGATAAATGGACAAAAATAATAAATGGGTTTTAAGAGGCCTGTGGGACCAAAGGATGGGCTCAGTGAGATTAAGAGGCTCCGAGAACCAGAGATGGAAGCAGGGGATAGAAAGTGCCTATATAAGATCATTGCTCAGCTCTAGCATCTTAATTCAGGATGTGGTGCGGCTGGAGAATGGCATCCTCTGGCCCCAGCCCCTGCATGCTGCTCACATTCACATCCAGTCCCAGCCAGCAGGAGCTTATCCTTGGGCATAGCTTGGCGCACCCGTCTCACCACTTCCAGGCGTTCTTCTTGAGTCAGGTAGGGAAATTCCCCATTGGAACCCTGCACCACAAAACCTGCAAAGAGAGAGAGAGAGAGAGAGAGTTGGCAATGGGTTTCTGTTTCCACCATGGAACTCAGCCATTTTCATTTCAAGAGTTTATGTTCTGCTTTTAAACAGAAGGACCCCAAAGCAACAGAGAAACACCAAAACCTAAACACACACACACACACACACACACACACACACACACACACACACATATATATATATATATATATATATATATATATATATATGAAAGAAGAGGTGCCAGACCTCACCATGAACGTCTCCCTTGTTCTCTTATAATGGCAATGGCACCCAACTGAGTTCTGGCGAGTTGTGGTTGAAAAAAAGCGCTTGCGCTCTCTCGCTGTGTGTGTGTGCGTGTGTAGATAGCTATATAGCTAGATAGATAGATATATAAATATACATAACATGATAAAATGTAAATCAAATGAGCATGAACAAAACAAGCCCAAATAGCAGTAGAAAACAATAAAGCAGGAGTGAATAAAACTAGAAGAACTAGGAGTGGAGTAGGAACCCTGATGAATTTTTTTAAAGTGTTAACCTGTAATCTAAACAATAATTGTGCAAAAAAGGACTCCATAAATCAGCTTGGGGGGGTGCCAACACTGAGGTCTCTCTCCCCAGCTGCTGTACCTCTAATGGCAAGGGCACCCAGAGAAAGTCCCATGCAGCCAAATTAAAATCACGTATTATCCAGCACCCTGGTCCCAGGCTATTTACAGCTTTAAATGTCAACACCCTCATGACAGGGAATTGTGCCTGGAATTTTACTGGTAGCCAGTGCTGAACTTTTAAAATGGGCAAGGTATGTTCATAGGAACATGTTCCAAGCAACAGTCTAGCTCATGAAGTGTGCCTCCGGGGGTAAATTCAAACCACTGGAGAATCACAGCGCCTGCTGTGGCTGCAGAGACTGGTAACTCGTAACTGCTTCCTCCTAGCTGCTGTAATTTGAGCCTATTGAAGATTTGATGAAGTCTTCAAAGACAGCCCCACATCAAGCACATGACAGTAGTCTAACCAGGATGTTACCGGAGCACCAATAGCTGCAGTCTGGTAATCTAAGAGTGGGCTTGGCCACAAAGTCAAGAAGGTGGTAAGTAGCCAACCAAATGAAGACTCCTGTCTCACAGCTACAACAACAGCTGAGTTACAGACACTTTCTACTCTTGCCTGCCAAACCATGTCCAAACGCCAAGGAGAAGAAAATCATGCTGGGCGGCATTACTGACATCTTCCTGGCAGGGCTCCTGTGCCTTTAGCAGCTGCATTTCAGACAGAAACCCAACAGGTAATGCTACAAATGCAGGTATGGGGAACTGTCAGCAACATAGTAACTACACTTGGAAAAGGGCAGTCACTGTAATTGGATAGGTGGTGAACCAAGACCCTTTAGGAAAGAATGCCTGGGCATGTGGAATCCAGGAAGTATGGCAGCCGGTTACTGGTAGGGTATCCATGCAAAGTTGTCCTCTGCTAGTGAAGACTAGGATAGCATCATTGGGGGGAGGGGAAGGAAAAATACACCAAAAATGCAGGTTCCTCCCCCATCTCCTGCAGAGCAGCAGATGAAGGCCAAAGTTCGTGCGGGCAGCCATGTGTGTCTTTGAAGAAATAGCATAGTTGACAATTCAGCTGTGTACCCCTTTCCTATTTACTGGAAAAGGTCCCGCTGGATGAAACAAGTAAATGGAAGGCTTGGTTTTGCTCTGTTAAATTGTCACCACTGGAGAAGTAGCAGTGCTAGCTCTGAAGGACCTTTCAGCACAGTATGTGCATCCAGCACACACACACCCTCCAGCTGGCTGGGAATAACTGTGCCTACAATACAGTGAAACCGCTTGCTTATCCATTTTTCCTGCAAAACGTTCTGTGCTTTTATCAGCTTCAGGTCTAGCAAGACATTATTGCGTTTCTGTGTATCAGATAGCTCTTAAAGGCATTGAGAGTTTTTTTGTTTCTCTTTCCAGAGTTATAGAGAAGGTGGCCCTAGTTCACTGTGAACCTGCCCTCCAGGATGCAGCAAGACCCCCACAAATCTGTTTGGAGAGGATATTCCAAGAATTGGGGTCCTTATTCCTAGCTACCTTACCATTGAATAAAGAACAATTCCTCTCGAAGAGCTACACTTCGCAGAGCTCCCCCATGAAGAGGGATTTGTCTTAAACCATTCTGGAAATACAGTGGTACCTCGGGTTAAGAACATAATTTGTTCTGGAGGTCCGTTCTTAACCTGAAACTATTCTTAACCTGAGGTACCACTTTAGCTAATGGGACCTTCCACTGCTGCCGCACGATTTCTGTTCTCATCCTGAAGCAAAGTTCTTAACCCAAGGTACTATTTCTGGGCTAGCGGAGTCTGTAACCTGAAGCATCTGTAACCCGAGGTACCACTGTAGTAGCTCTGGGAGGAAAACAGGGGTCTCCTAAGTACTCTTAGGAAGGCCTGCACAGCCATTGGGTAGGGTGAGGTCACTGCCTCAGGCAGTGAAAGCCCTGAGGCAGCATTTTTGTGGGTCTGTCCCACCACCATCCACCAGTGAAGTGGCACCAACACCAGTGCAGACTTTGGGGGAGATTGCACAGATTTCAGGCAAGTTCTCACTGAAATTGTGTGAGATCTCATACAATTTTTGCCAGATCTCGCTGGAAATTGGAACGACTTCGCCCAAAATCGGTGCCAATACTAGCACCATTTCTCCAGCCAGGGGCAGACTGGATTAATCTTTCGTAATATGGCGCTCTGTGTAAGGCCTAAATTTGGTGCCCCAAAATGGATCTTCTCAATTATGGATTTTCTCAGTTTTGCACCTCCTCGGCTCAGCACCCTGTGCAGGGGAATCCAAGGCTGCTCCACTGGGGATGGGAGGGCAGGTGGCAGCGGAATAGGGCAGCATGTCTCCTTTCGCCTCAAATGACTAAACGGGAGGCGCTGCCATTCACTCTCTGCACCTCTAGCCAACCACAGCTCTCAGGATTATTTGGGGGGAACGATGGCTGTTCCAAGTAGCATCATAGCGCTTTAAATGAATGGTGTGGATGTGCCGTCAACAGCGCTGCCAACGTCCCCGGAACCCCACAGGAACAAACTGCGACCCACATCCGTCTCCAGAAAGTACAAAGTGGCTGCACCATCCGCCCTCTCCACTCTGTGCTCTGCCCCGCCTGGCGACCCTACCTCGGAAGGGAATCCCGGAGTAGAGGCGCAGGTTCTCCTCCAGCCGGCTGTAATCCACCTCTCCATGCGAGGTGAACGGGGTGGCCAGGGGCGGGTAGATGCCCCGCAGGTCGAGGCGCCGGGGGGGTGTCGCTGTCGAGGCCCCCGCGGCAAACCTCCTGGGCGCGCTGCCCGCCCCAATCGCCGCGGGGCGCAGGCCAGGGCCTTTCTGCCACTGCAGGCGCAGGAGCCGCGCAGCTACAGCCACCCGCACCATGGCCCTGTCGCGACGTAGCGCTGCGCCTGTGGGAGCTGCACAACGCTTGATCGGGGGCGGGGAGAGTTGGCGAAGTCCGCCCCGTCGGCGTGGGGTGGGAGTCCAAGCAGATCGCCTCGCCGCACCATGAAACCCTTATCAAACTCGAAGAGAGGAGTGGAAGCGGCTCCGTCAGCTGGATCCTGATAGGAAGCCAAGTCGTATGCGCTCTTCCCAAACTTTGCAGGTGCAGACAGTATGGAGAGTGGAATTGTTTATGACTGCCCCATGCCACCCTGAGCATAAATGCTTCGCGACTCTGAGTATATTTCAAATGCATAATAAAAGGATGTTTGGAGGGGCCCCAAATCCACCCCCCCCCCGCGCCAATCTGCTTTTCTTTCATCTAGCAGGGGTGAAGGATTGGGGGCGGGGCTGTGGGTTTGTTGGGAATTCTGGCTTTGGTAATTGATCCATCTGTTTGAACGTTTTAGATTGCAAGCCTAAACATACTTATTAGGGAGAAAGCCTCATTATACACTCTAAGACTTCTGAGTAGACATGCATAGGACTATGCCGTTAATGCGCTGTTTCAGCTTTGTGAAATGTGGTGTTATATCTATTACGTATGTGTGTAAAACATGCTTTAATCTTCTTAGGAGGAAGAGGAGTTTGCCGTCCTAATATTAGGCACCAGGAATTTCTATACCTTGAACAGCAGATCTTATCTCCATTTGCTGAGCCAGTCTGGCGTTAGTTGCCCTGTTCACCCCAGATCCCCTAGAAGTTGGTATTTAATGTGCCATATGTTTGTATTCCATGTGTACCAGGTAGAGGAGATGGGGTTTGGGGCAGATATATTATTGCCAGCTACTGTAGTTAGCGAGTAGATACACAGGAAGGAGGTTCTGGCTATAGACAACGAAAGACTCTGCAAAGATCTGCATGCAGATGGTTATATGAGCCTGCCGGGCCTCCATTGATTCTTTCACCATTCCATCCTTCCTGGAATAGCTTTTGATTTGCAGCCAGTTTTCATCTCCAATCATTCAATCACAGCAGCTCAGATCAGGCCCACACTGAGGTTTTTGCTGCTGCTCAGGCTTCCCCACTACTTGAGGAAAGATGCACTGTTTCATTAGAATCCCTAGGAGATGCTTTGAATCTTGACTTCCACATATGCTCAACCGCCACCTCCACCTCCATGCAACAGAGTGCAAACAGTTTTGGACTGTAGCATCTCATGGGCAAAATTGCCATCGTGCACCTATCTGAATAATATGGAGCTGGATCAAATAGGCATTGTGGATAGCTCAGCTCAGTTGGACCTAGTGGATATAAAATTAGCACTTGTTTACCTAAGAAAGTCCCTGCTCCTGTAACAGCTGTGGGGCTGGCAAAAATGTCACACATGAGGCTGATAGGAGCAACGACTTGCTGAATCTCTGCCCATTATGCACTTCTAAAGGAGTGGGTCACCTTCATCCCTCCAGAAGTTGTTGAACTCCACTTCCCATAGTTATGCTGGCTGGGGCTGATGGGCCCTGGAGCCCCATAGTATGTGCAGAGCCACAAGTTAGTCACCTCCTGCTTCACAGCAACCCAAAGAGGACATCAGATTCCCGCGGGGTTTTCGTTTGCTTGGTTATTTATTGAGTGTTAATGGCACAGCCTCTCCCAAGTCCAGAACCGTCCTTGCTTGGACTTCCATCTTTTGTCCGTTTGCTCATGCTGGCAACTCTGTTGCCTCGGGCTCTCGCTTCTCCAGCACTTCCCGCGTGTCTGCCTGCCACAGCTGCACCAGGTCGGTGGGTGTCTTCCCAGCCTGTGGAAAGACCAGCATCCTTGGGTTACAA
The DNA here is from genome assembly GCF_027172205.1 of Podarcis raffonei. Classification (NCBI taxonomy): domain Eukaryota; kingdom Metazoa; phylum Chordata; class Lepidosauria; order Squamata; family Lacertidae; genus Podarcis; species Podarcis raffonei. The sequence goes on along the minus strand of NC_070606.1, from coordinate 59,876,598 downwards.
AACTGCAGCTTCTAACCAACAGACTGCAAAAAAAACAAACTGACACAGGCAGCACCTGAAATTGAGAAAGCATGCTTCTGGGGTCTCCTCCAGACAGATTTTTATTTTATTTTATTTTATTTGCAAATGTACTCTGAAACATGTCATTGATACAATAGTAGTGCCTTAGAGGTGGATTTATTCTGAAGCATCCACATCATTCCACTTTATTACTGTAGTTGTTCTGCAATACTTCCACAATGATATCACTTTGCCACTGGGAGGGCACCCTTGCACTATAGCACAACGAAAGCAGGGGGGAAGTGCTAAACCAAGAGCATTTGGGGTATAGCAGGAGACCATGAGACATGCACCAACTGGAAACAAAGCCATATGACTGCCCCAAAACTTCTGCAGGCAAAAGCAGAATTGAAAGTGACATCAAAGAGCACAAACCAGGCATAGGCAAACTCGGCCCTCCAAATGTTTTGGGACTACAACTCCCATCATCCCTGACCACTGGTCCTGTTAGCTAGGACACAAACCATGATGAATCAAAAGGACATATTGGGAAGCAGATGTACTTTGCATTAAATTTAAAAATTGTCCAGTAGCACCTTAGAAACCAACTAAGTTTGTTCTGGGTATAACAAACTTAGTTGGTCTCTAAGGTGCTACTGGACAATTTTTTAATTTTTTAATTTACTTTGACTGTGTCAGACCAACACGGCTACCTACCTGAATCTAGTACTTTGCATTATTACTCCATACATAGGCCACAAGGAGGCAACACTCACCAGATTTTTGGCCATCATGTCTGCCCCATGCAGAATCAGCATCTTAATGATCTTGTAGCGATTGAGGCGCACAGCATCGTGCAGGGCACTGTCTCCCTCCTGCAACAGACATGGCAGCACCACTATGTGTAAGGCAAGGACAGGCAGCCACCAGAACACTTATGTTCACTGCTCATAAGACTAGCAGAAATTGTTAGTTTATCCGCCTGCTCATCCAGTTCAGATCGAACAAGTGCTTCGAAACGAGAGTCTGGGTGCACTGAGTATAGATAGCTTTGTGGACAGAGATCAGTTGGTGAGCTAAAGAGAGAAGAGCATGGCAAATACTGTACCATGAAAGACTTAAGCCAGCTGAACGTAAAGCCTTTCTGCGTGCCATCGACAGAGTAGGCTGCAATTTCCCCATTCTAGTGGATGGAAGGTACTAACTCTGGGGATTAGGGAATATCCATGGATGATCTCTCGGTTTGTGCGTCCCTAGCTAAAAATTACTAGAGAGGTATAGAACCGCTGGTATACAGGGCAGCTCAGCCTTCAATGAAAAGAAGAGAAACTAGGACTTGGACTCAGGAATTGAAGGCAGTAAGGAAGGGGGTATTATTGACATTATTAAGTTAATATACTACCTTTTAAAACTTGATCTTTCCTTTTACTTTTTTTTGTTTTGTGTGCATGCATGCACCTCCCTATAGAAAGGATTTTGTGTATCCATGCATTGTGTATTATATTTATAACCTGCCCTTCCACGGATTGGTGTGATTCCTACACAAACCTGTGTGTGTGTACAATTACTGCCTAGACTCACATTAAGTTACTGAAATTAGATGAGCAGGGTGCGCTGCAATAAGCAACCACAAAAAAGGGCCTCTTACCCGGTCACGGGAATTGACATCCACCCCATTGTTTATCAGGTGCTCCACAATCTCCGCCATGCCAGTACGGGTGGCCACATGCAGTGGGGTGCTGAGAAGCTGGATTTGGGCAGGTGGTGAAGACGGGAGCAAGAAAGGGGAAACATGATTTCATGGTAGTGCACCTGCTTCCTTCATGTGCTTCATCACGTTCTTATTGGAAGGACCTTGCATTGCTCCAGAACAGAACCACCTTCCTGTTAACCCAGAATAGCTGCAAGATCCCACAGTCCCTTAAAACCTCCTTCTTTCCACTCCTCCCGCGCAAATCTCCTTCCTCCACCATTGTCTGCTTGCCGAGTTCCTCCCACAGTGCTGTCCTCCCACCATGAACCAAATCCTGCACTCCCCACTTTCCTCACCTTGTCCTTGACATTGAGATTGGATCCTTTCTCCTGCAGCAGCTTCACCACGTCCAGATGCCCTCCTCGGCAGGCCCAGTGCATGGCTGTGGAGTCCAGCTGTTGGCAAACAGTACACATCCATCAGAAGAGGAGAACCTTTCCCTCCTGCACCTGTGTTCACCCCCTTCCTTCCCTGCCCCAAACCCTTTTGAGATTCATGCAACTGCATCTCCTAGCATTACTTAAAATAACAAAGCCAGTCTTTTTTTTTTAACCTGGAGTACCCAATAAATGCTACCTCTGTACCAGGGAGAGGAAACTGATAGTAGTGGCTTAGAAGAAGCATATATGGGCATAGCTGGAGATAGCAGGGCGGTGGTGGTTGGGAATGAGCAGGCATAGATACAGAATGATGCAATGAAGGGTTATCTTACTCGATCTCTGAAGTCGACAGTGGCTCCATGGGCCAAAAGCTTCTCTGCAATCTCCACGTACCCCTCAAGTGAGGCACGGTGCAATGCTGTCCTGCGGAACTAAGTGAAGGACAGAATTAGGGCTTCTTCACATGACATAGTGATTGAGTAGTGTTGGTGCTGACCTTTAAAGCCCTAAACTGCTTTGGTCCTGTATACCTGAAGGAGCATCTCCACCCCATCGTTCAGCCCGGACACTGAGGTCCACCGCTGAAGGCCTTCTGGCGGTTCCCTCACTGCAAGAAGTGAGGTTACAGGCAACCAGGCAGAGGGCCTTCTTGGTAGTGGCACCTGCCCTGTGGAACGCCCTCCCAGCAGATGTCAAGGCAATAAACAACTATTTTACTTTTAAAAGACAACTGAAGGAGGCCCTGTTTAGGGAAGTTTTTAATGTCTGACGCTGTATTGTTTTTAATATTCGGTTGGAAGCCGCCCAGAGTACCTGGGGAAACCCAGCCAGATGGGTGGGGTATAAATAATAAATTATTATTATATTATTATTATCCTGATTTGCTTGTAGAAGCCACCCCCCCACCCCCCCACCCACACCAATACTCTGCTGTAAGCCTGATCCCAAGTGTGGAGATGGTTGGTTCTCCGAATAGGGTGATGGCATTTGAAGGCATTTCATGAAAAGAACAAGCTCTGCTCCCTGCGTCATACCTCATCGCAGGCGTTTGGGGATCCCCCGTCTGCCAGGAACTTGTCCACCACATGCACCTTGCCTTGCACAGCTGCTTTCAAGAAGTCCTCTTCCGTCACAGGGCCCGTCTGTAGGGGAAAGGGTCGACGCTGCAATGGGTGTTGCAAAAGCTCTGAAAGCCCACGGCGAGGGGCTTGGACCACTTTAGAAGCTTCTTTTTTAGAACAATCAAGCGGCATATAAATTGTAGGAAACGAATCATAAAAATGAATAACATTTCATCACAAAGGCTTTTCTAAAAAACGGAGCAGGGGCATAGCTATCGCTGATCCCATGGGATGGGATATGCTTTTTGAGAGGGCTCCGGGAGCACGATTAGCTCTCTGCAGGGTGAGTGTTGGAGATGGGGGTCCCTGGGCACCTGCCCACCCCCAGCAGGGTTTCCTCCACCACCCGCAACCGCTGAAGCCCCTGGGCTCTGTGGCTGTTGCTGCTCTTCCTCCTTACTGATGCTGCCAGTATGCAAGTGAGCAGGGATAAGAGCAAGGAGGAGAGAGCAGGAGGCCCACCACACTCTGCCCTCTCCCTCCAGACAGCCGGGTAGATGGTGGCCAAAGGAAGAGGGCAATCAAGTGGGCAGAGGCAACAGCAGCGACAGCAAAGTGGGCCCCACTCATGGGACTCCTCCCTGGGGGAAGAGCTGTTGAGCACCTGGTATCTCCAAGCAGGACCAGGAATGTCCCTCTGTCTGATACTTGGGGAGGATGCTGCCAGTCAGAGTAGGTGATACTGAACTAGGTGGACCAACAAGCCCACTCAGTACAAGGCAACGGCCATGCCATCTTGCTTCTGCTGCTCCTGGGTGAATCTCAGGCTCTCCCTGCTGCTGCCTCCGTAGTCCCTTTCCCCCCTCCCACACACTTATAGAAGCTCCCCCCACCCCTTACAATCTCCTCTGGCTCAGGCTCTGGTTTCTTCTCCTCTTTTTTCTTCTTAGGCTTTTTGCGCAACTCGAAGAGGTATTGTGTGCCACCAACTTGGATGATCTCTCGTCTCAGGTCCACGGAGCTCTTCCGCACCCTTTCCTGGCCCTGTGGGAGGAGAGAGATGTATATAGAAACACTCTTGCTTAGGACTAAATCTCTGCTTTTATTTCCCCCCTTAGCAGCAAATCCACTCTGCCCCACCCCTTTCTTTTGCTTTCCAGTTAGGGCTGGCCCAAGAGGCCCTGCCCAGAGGCAAAGGATGAGATGGTGCCCCTCTTTCCATGTGCAGCTGCTAAGTGGATGGGAAGTTTGATCTTGCTCCCAACACGGCCGAGGAGCTTCGGAGGTGCATGGTAGGCAATGTCATCAACACAGCTCTGCCTTCCACTGCTTCCTGTCCAAGGCAACAATGCTCCCTTTGCCTAATGGTAGGGCCGGGCTCGGCCAGCTAATTGTAACCAAGGGCTTGCTGATCAAATGGAATATTTTTGTCTTTGTTTACTCCAATCCTCACATTTAAAATTGGCACTGTGATGAGCAATGTAAAGTCCTGCTGACTCATGCTGGCTTCTCTCCTTTCACTCACCAAGAGAGCAACTTCCTTTGAATGCCTGTCTGAAAGATCCTAGAAAGGGGGTTGGGGGTGGGGGAGGGGGAGGTGGTTGGACTGTTCCAGATTCCAAGCAAGATATCCTGCTAGGCTGAGGACAGTGGAGCAGAGTTCAGCTGAGTCTGGGAACAGCAGCATTCTGCAATGGAGCCAATGGGTTCAGCCCTTTTTAAAGAGAGAGCTCAGCCCTAGAGCATGCAGGAGCGTATCTGAGCATACGCAGAGTGTGTTTCTTTTGTCCCTCAAAGGCATGAGAGAACTGGGTTCCCGGGCCAACTAGAGTCCCAGCTGTCTCATTATGAAATGAAACTTCCTGCAGGAAATAGAGATTATAAAAGGAATATCCACGACTTTTCTCTTACCATGTGGGGCTTGCTGGTGGTGTGAGCAGAATTTGTACCTAATAACAGCACATGTCGCCCAGAACTTCCTATGTAGCTATCAGAACATTAACTTTCCTGCTCTGGTGCCAGATCAAACGACGTTACTTTTATGTACTGTTTTACTATATTACCGTGTTGGGTTTATTTTTAGTACTGCAATGAAAAAAACACTCAACGTAGCTTGTGCCCTGCCAAGCTGCATGCTGGCCGTCCATCGATCTTGAATGACAGCCCATCGGGGCTCTGTAAATCTCCTGGCTTGGTTGCCTGTCAGGGAACTGCAGAAATCGAGGAGGGGGGCTGTCAAGCACTTGGTGGGCAGGCTGCAATATATGGCTGATGGTCCGACTTGAGCTCGAAGGAACCCAAGCCCTACTGATACAGAGATTTATGGAAGGACCATAGCTGGGTGGAAGGGTGTTTTGCTTTGCACCCAGAAAGCCCCAGTTCAATGCCTGGCCTCTCTAGGTAGGGCTGGGAGAGATTCATCCTCTCTGAAATCCTGGAGAGCCTCTGCCAGTCAGTGTAGACCAGGCATAGGCAAACTCAGCCCTCCAGATGTTTTGGGACTACAACTCCCATGATCCCTAGCTAACAGGACCAGTGGTCAGGGATGATGCGAGTTGTAGTCCCAAAACATCTGGAGGGCCAAGTTTGCCTTTGCCTGGTGTAGACAGTAGTGATCTAGATAGGCCAATAGAGGCTGGATCTGCAGATCCTGCTTCCCAAGGCAGTCACCCCCTTTTACCTCACGGATGGGCCAGCACTGGCTAGAGTCAGGATAGGGGCATTGTACCCGGGAAGGCTATTATTATCAGTGCTTTTTTTCTGGGGGAGGGACGCAGGGGTACACATACCTCTGAACATTTTGTGAATCTGACTTTGGCCTCATTGAGAGGCAGTATTTCAATATGAGTAGGAAAATGAGAGTATCCCTAAATATTATCACACCAATATTAGGGAACGGTGGAAGTATTTAGCTACTAGAGGGCAGGAAAGGCACTTGGGAATTCATCTGGAATGTACGCCCAGGGAAAGGAAGAGAGACCAGAAGCAGGCATACTCCGTAATGGGTCTTTTCCTGACTGCGTATTATCTGTTAGTATTGTTTTATTCCACCATTCCCCCAAGGAGCTGAGGCTGTCTCTTTCCTTTCCACCTTATCCTCACAAGAGCCCTGTGAGGAGGCAGATTAGACTCAGAGTGAGTGACTGCCAAAGAGTCACCCAGTGAGCTAAGCGGGGATTTGAACCTGGGCCTCACCCAACCTTGGTGCTTTACTCTAACCATTACACTACACTGGAAAGGCCGTTAACATGGCATGGCTTATAATGCCAGGAAAGACAACTTAAGACGCTTCCACTGGATCCTTGTGACTACTGGATTGATAGATCCTGGATGATATCCCCAGGTATATTATAAATTCATACATTATAAAGCTTTGTGCTGCAGCCTCTCTCACCTTAAGCCCCTCAAGGCCTTTGTTGAGAGGCCCGTGCTTCTTCTCATCCTCCAGAAGTGGGGTATCTAGCCGGGCCACGACTGGTGGTTCTGCAGCGGGGCAGGAACGGTGTTTCTGGGTGAAGCAAACAGGAGACAGGAAAAGCATTGCAACATCCCACGCCTCTTTTCTTTTGACCGTGTAGTGAGCTGTGGCTTCTCTTTCCACACATTTTTAAAAATTAGATGTATTGTATGATCACAATGATAAGCAGACTGGGTTTCATGAGAGACCCTTTTCCTGAAAATTGCTGTCAGCCTCAAAATGGTCTCTCCCAGAGCCATCCATGTTCCACATCAGTCTCTTTTGAGGCCTTAGAGCAGAGATGTCCAACAGGTTGATCGCGATTTACTGATCGATTGCGGGGTGTGGTGGGGGGTGTCCTGCGGTCGATTGCGGTTGATCACATGACCAACAACTTTGCTCCCCAAAAAAAGCTCAACAATTTTGGTAAATCGAATGGGTAGATCACTGCCAGTTTTTTTTTACAGTGGGAGTAGATCTCTAGAAAGTTGGACATGCCTGCCCTAGAGGTAGTTTATCATTCAGCATTATCCTTATTTTCCTCTTCTTCTCCCCATGATGTCTGGTGGAACATCTCTCTGAAGCTGCCCAGAATAACCACTGCATAATTACTAGGCTGCCTACAACAAACTGTCTAAAGCACATGAAATAAATGCAACCAAATAAATAAGCCACTCTTCAAGTGAGCTTCGTTTAAAACTTGCTATTTAGGTTTTCAAACCTTTTTTGTAAATTCAGTATTAGAAACTGTACTTTTGAGTCCTCAATCCTTTATTACTGCACTTTATTTTACCTAGGTCGAGCTAGGATTATAGACACGTCAGAATTTTTGGGGTTCTACCCTTGTTTGAATTTTGGTCATTTAAAGTTTATGATTTTTCTATTTCCTTCTGAGGAAACTGAATAGTTCAGTGAAATGAGGTTTGTAGCCGGCATCCTGTTAAGGCTTTTCTAATTCTTTTCCTTAAGGTTTTTGATTTTTTTTTTATTTAGTTCATTTCCACAAGATAATATTTATAGTCGATTACTTCTCGTTTCAGGGATTTTCACGGTATTTAATTTGTTTTGTGCAATTTCTCAGTTCTGTGACCATCTTTTTTCTATTACATTTTCATTTGGGGGCAGAGATAGCAGTGCCAGCCTTAAACATCCCTTACTCGAACAGTCAAAATGGTGACCCCCTTTCCAATATATTAGTTGCTAATTACATGGAAAGGAGGTTACAGGAAATAAATCAGCTGCTTCGAAACAACCATTTCACACCACTTCATAGTAAAGCTGTCCCATCTCCTCTGGTTGGCAAGAACATGAGATCCTTCTCCGTGGGTCAAGTCTCCCTCCCGTAGATATCCAGGAATCCAGGCCCCATCCAGTACAGCCACTGGGTCTGCCTCCTGAGTCCCAGGAATGCATCCCCAAGACTCACCTGTTCTTCCTCCTCCTCCTGTGCCAGCTTCTGTTCAATCAGGTCTGTTGCCCATTTTACCCCCTGGTCCACAGCCGTCTTCTCTGCCATTATCCTGGAGTTGTGAGTCCTCCCCAACACTCCCCCTGATCCTGGTTCTGCTCTCTTCCCAAGCTTTAGGCAGGACTCTGTGGACCTGCTCCTGTCCACTCGCAGCCGCTGACTTAAAAGACCTGATGTGCGTCCTGCCCAAGTGACCCTGTCCACATTCCCCACCCCAAAGGCCTTTGCCGTGAGCTCAGCTTGTCACACTCTCTCCTTTTCCAACTGCACACAGCTCACCTTCCTAAAAACGACCCATTAGTAGCCAGACACCCCCTCCCAATCGGGAGGTGAGCACTGAGTTTCCCCCTTGACTCCTGGGGAAGATTTGTCCATTCCATATAGGCTGATGTCCTTCTCCTGGATACACTGGGGACAGGGATTGTGGCTCTGTGCCCAGCTGCAAGCTTCCCGAGTTGTCCTATGAGTCACTCCTGGGAGATTTGTATTGTCATGCGCACATGCATCCCAGAAACTCCACATACACATGGAGTTTCCAAAAGTGGTGGTCCCTGCACAGAGCTGCCAATCATAATTTCAAAAGCTGTAGCATCTGAAATATGGCCGTAATAAAACCATCAGGTTGGGAAGGATCTCCAAAGGTCCTCTAGTTCAGCCACCTGTCAATGCAGGAAAACCACTCCAGCAACATCCCTGAAAATCCAGCCACTGCTTTAAAACTTCTAGCAGAGGTGAGTCCACCACCTTCTGTTCAGTGTGGCGTAATGGTTAGAGTGTTGGACTGGGACTTAGGAGAACAGGGTTCAAATCCCTGCTCAGCCATGAAGCTCACTGGGTGAACCTGGGCCAGTCACCATCTCTTAGCCTAACCTACCTCACAGGGTTGTTGTGAGGATGAGAACCATGTACACCCCTTGAAATCCCTGGAAGATAAAGGTATATAAATGTAATAAATGATAAATATTCCAATGTGAAAATTAGGGGTTTCCATCCTGCGATGACTATGAGCTTCTGGAATCAAGGACCACTCCTTTTTTAAAGTGCTACCTGGAAATAGAGGTATCTGAATTTATCAATACATTTTGTAAACTGGGCTTTCACCCCAGTGCTTTGTATTTTGATAAGTGAATGTTTGTTGTAACTTGTAAGTCACTTTGGGTATTGCTCATTGTGTGAAGGCAGCAGGTAAATCAACGAAGCCAACCAACCAACCTTCTTCTAAAAGACTTCAATCACTAGCCTTAGTGGCTGCTGCTCCCCCAGCATAGAACTCCTGCCTCTGTGATGAGACACATGATACCCTAAGGGCATTTTTGCCCTCTGCTGTGGGTTCCAAAATCTCCAGAGGGGCCTGCTCACGAGGGCACTAGCCCAAGCCACTGGACTCTGTCAGGAAACAACTTACCAACCTGCCAAGCAGCTAACATAGGCACAAAGCCTGGAACAGAAAGTGTGGTGGAACAGGATGAATAACATCGGGTGAACTGGGGAGGGTGGGGGCAGGTGAGAGGACACCAGGAAGGGATGAGCTGGAAGTTATTTATGGCAACAGACACATCAGTCTATCCCTCTCAGTCTCATAGCCCCCAATTGTACCGTGACAGCAGTGCTACTTAAGTCGTTCCTGAGCTCCAGGGTGCTCTTCTGCACAACAGGATGGAGATAACATCCCATTTCCCAATAACCAGTCTGAGAATTAATGACGTGGGACGCCTTCCAAGCCTGCAAGGCAGCTTCCGAGGTGATAAGAGGCCAGGATGAGACACAGCAGTCAAGCAGCGAGGAGGAGGACCTGTCCAAATATATCCTGGCCCATCTTACAAATCTGTGGGTGCTCTTTTTGTCACCAGCCCTGTTTCATTAGACAGTCCTGACCCCAAACCAACCTATAAGGAGAGCAAGTATACATATTATTTTAGTCACACGTTGTTTTTAAAGAATGGCAGCTGTAGGAGTGCCACGGAAGAAAACCAATGTATGAATCTGATGGGAATTGATGGTTGCTTAATAACTAGATGTGGATGCTGGTTCACATGAAATCTTGTACACTGCTTTGGAGAAACTGGTAAGTACTGGTATTGAGGCATGCTTTCTCTGGCAGTGAAGGGAGAACATAGCCGGCAGGGCTAGTGGCTATAATAGTCTCATCCTCTACGAATTTGTCTAATCCTCTTCCAGAGCCATTCATGTTGGTGGCCATCACTACCTCTGCCTTTGAATAACGGGGGGGATTTGGGGTTCCTTGTTGTTCCTATTTTTATTATGCATTCTGTATTCTTTATCAATTTTGACCAAACTGCGGGAGGCAGTGGAAGACAGGAGTGCCTGGCGTGCTCTGGTCCATGGGGTCCATGACTAAATGACTAAACAACAACAACAATTTTTTATATTTATGTTGTGAACTGCCCTGAGACCTGCAGGTATAGGGTGGTATACAAATAATAATAATGAAGATGAGGATGATGATGTAAATTGTCCTGAGATCTACAGACTATAGTAATAATAGTATTAAATAGTAATGCAGAAGACCACATGTGTAAATGTTCAGAAGCAGTGCTGTACACATGTCATGTGAACTGCTGAGCACTTCTGTCCATGCTTGACCTTCCATCAAGCAGAGCTTGGCCAAGTGGATCTTCCACACGGGTTCTGCTCTTTTCATTTCCCTTGCCCTCCCCTCTCTCCTTTGTGCTTTGCAGGTGGGCAATTAGCACCTGTACACAGAGGGCATGCATCCTTTTTAAAAACAGAAAGACCACTGTAGCAATAAGATAAGCTTAAGACGTGTTAGTGGTACCATTTTTCAACGTATTTGTCTGGTGCGTTGTCTCAAAAACCTCTTGACTAGATGTGGCCAGAGAGCTTGGATCAGAAGGCCAAGCTAGATCTTACAAGGGGAGCCTGGGGGCTCCCAACCCACATTTCCTTCCCCTTGCTAAGGGTACAAGTGGTGCACAAACCTTCGCTCCCTGGTCCTCTTCTGTGCAAATGCCTCTGTGCAGGCAGTGTGTATTTCTCCCCTTTCCAGCCAGGCTGTGAAAAGGGAAACAAGACTGGCTGAAGGGAAGAAGGTAAGAAAAAGGCCTGGAAGGGAGAAGCACAGGAGGAAATAAGCAGAGGGTTCCCCACATGTTGCATCAGCCCCCCATTGTTGTTATAGTGGCCACTATGTAGTTTACAGAATCACAGAATAGTAAGTTAGAAGGGACTCTGAGGGCCATCTAGTCCATCCAGGCTATCCCTAGATAGCCTTGAACACCAACTTTCTGGTTAACAGCCACATTACTCCAGGCAACTTCTAGTTCCACATTGAAATTTGGATTTCACTTGAGTTTCAGGTTCCTAGGGAGACAGGAAGCTGCCTTATACCGAGACAGACCATTGGTCTACTTCACTTAGCCTTGTCTACACTAACAGGCTCTCCACGGCTTCAGGAAGTAATCCCTCCCAGCCCCACTTGGGGTTAATCCTGGGACCTTCCACATGAAGGCAATTGCTCTACCACTGAGCTACAGTCTTTCCTATCTGGTTTGCCTCATGCAAATTGCCCATTGCCCTTCTGGAGATGCTCAGGCATTGCACTGCAAAGGTCAGCCTGACAACCGCTTCCTTCAAAAGCAAATCCAGCTTACCAAGTTCATAAGGCCGGTTCTTTAAGTCGTTTGATGCTCGCAGAAAGCGAAGGCACCCAAAGCAAGTTCCCGGCTGAAATCAGGCTCCAGGCTAGTTGGAAAAGGCTTTATTGATAAATTACACTGATACCTATACATACAAACCATCTTCCCCCGTATCGCACCTTATCTGGTTGAGGGGCTGCCCATAAAACCAGGATGAGCAGCAGCTGCCTCGCTGGGCTCATCCCATGAAATTGTGCAAAGAGGGCCAACCTCAGCATTACTCAAGGTCTCATTCAGTGGCCTGGAAATGGGAAGCCAGAACCGGTAGGGTCTTCTGACCCACATAGTGCAGCCCTGGGCCCAGCCTGGTCCCTCATGTCAGGGACGCTTTGGTCTCCAGCTTCTCAGTGCCCAAATGACAAGAGCTGTGCCCAGGAGACAGCGTCCACAATCCGTCATATAGGCTCAAGTGCAGGCAGCTCAGCCCGGACTGGAGCTGAGCAAGGGGGGGGGAGGCATGTGTTTCGGTGCCAGCCGAGCCCAGAGCCTAGATAATTTGGGAGGAAGGGGGGAGGTCCGATCCTTGGGGTTCTGGGAAGTTTAAAAAAATTGGCCCCAAAGGGCCCTGAGAGACAAACCACGGGGATAAACCACTTTCAATGTTGCCCATCTGCACTGTCAACTCCGTCTGCTGCCTCTTGCAGCGAGTGAGTGTGTGCAATTTCTCAGGGGCCACCGGGGAACCTTCCGGCCCTGGTTCCGAGGGCGCCACCCGCTGGGCCCCCCCTCCAGAAGCAAGAGCAGCCTCCTGCAATCTCAGTCCCTGGGTTGAAGGCCGGGCGCCGCACCACCCGCCTCCAGCTCAGTTCCTCGGTGCAGGCGGCTGGTTGATGATGACTTGGATGACAAAGTCCTTCTGGATCTTGGTCTCCTGCAGGCGGCTCCTGTCCGTCAGGAGCTTGCCCGAGAAAAACCAGCGCTGCCAGGCGGGCTCCAGTCCTTCCTGGGCGTACAGCTGCTTCTTCAGCTGCCCGATAGTGTCTGTCATGCTGGCGCTCAGGCGCAGGTCCTTGCCCGTGGAGAGGCGGACTTTGAGGGGGAATTCGCGCCGGGTGTTGGGCGTTGGCTCGGGGGGCTCCACGCCCTCCTCCTCGCTCCGCTCCATGATCAGGTTGACAGGGGGGGCCAGGCAGTAGACTGGAAGCTGGTAGCGGTTACCCAGTTCGTCATAGCACTCCGTGAGGGAGCCTGCAGGAGAAAGAAAGCGCCAGCAGGGGGCGTGAGAGGCTTACAGGGGGGAACGGAACCCAGTCTCTTCCCCTCAATTCTAAACCAAACTCAGTGTAAGCTTTCCATTTCCTCTCCTTATTTATTTATATTTCCTTTTTTTCCTCTCCAAGGAGCTCAAGGTGGCCTACGTGGTTCTCCACCTCCTCATTCAATCCGCACAGCAAACCTGTGAGGTAGGCTAGGCTGAGCAAAGTGACTGGCCCAAGCTCGCCCAGTGAGCTTCATGGCCAAGTGGGGATTTGAACCCTGGTCTCCCAGGTCCTAGTCCAACTCTCTAACCAAACAACCTTGCCCAGCCACCTATCACACCCCAGCTGCCAGCAAGTTACTGAGCCCAATTCAAGATGTGAGTGCTGGTGTACAAAGCCCTAAATGGCTTGGGAACCAAGTATTTAAAGGAGCATCTCCTGCAACATTAAGCACCCCAGGCCCTATGATTGGCAGGTGAGGCCCTGTAGGTCATACTAACTCTGGCTACTGCCCAGTTGGTATTTTGACCCATGGCAGGGCCTTCTTGTTCGTGGCTCCCCATTTGTGGAACGCCCCTCCAGGATTAAGTGCATCTGTCTCCCTCATTATTGGCTTTCAGGAGAAATTTAAAACTTCTCAGTTTAATAATAATAATAATAATAATAATAATAATAATTTATTATTTATACCCCAGCTACTCTGGGCGACTTCCAACAAAATATTAAAATACAATAGTCTGTTAAACATTAAAAGCTTCTCTAAACAGGGCTGCCTTCAGATGTCTTCTAAAAGTCTAGTAGTTGTTTTTCTCTTCGACATCTGGTGGGAGGGTGTTCCACAGGGCAGGTGCCACTACACAGGCATTTGATGGGTACTGGCTGTGACAACCTTGAAAATAGTAGCTGTGAGGGTATGTGACTGCTTTTAAATGTGTTTAGACAGTTTTAAATTGTTTCAAAAAGTTGTACATGTTTTTTTCTGTTTTTAAGATTGTATTGTTTTAACATTTTGATGTTGGGAGGAAGAGTAGCATACAATGTTAATAAATTAACAAATAAATGCTTCATCCATACGGAGACTAGTACACAGGGTAACAGGGATGAAGCTGGCACTTTTTCTCTTTCCTCCTGAAAGTGAAGTGGCAGGTACAGTGCAAAGCTGTCTCAGTTTGTTCAGATCTTGGGAGAATGTTGTCCTTATTCCAGGAACAAATGTGTACAGAAGGGATCAAAAGAGCTCAAGAATCCTGGAAGTACCCGCTCTGAGGACACTTCATATATTTTGTGGCAATAAACACATTTCTCACAGTGGAGACAAGTAGCAGGGAGGCATGGCCAATTATTACTTCCGTGTGTGTCTAACCTGCATAATATGCATGGTGAGAAACACACATTTGCTGCTATCTTGGGCTTGCAAGTGCACATGTGTGCTTGTACTGTGGCAGGCAGGCAAGGGGGTTCAAACAGGAATTTCAGGCCCTAAAGACAGGGATGGGAGAATCTCTGGCCCTGCAGCTCCCAGCTCCTATCAGCCCAGCCAACATGGCCAACAGCCATGCAAGGATTATGGGATTGCAGTCCAACGAACCTGGAGAGGAGCACCAATTGCCTATTTCTGCTTTATGATTTTTGCCTGGATAGAAGTTCCCATTTTACGCTCACAGCACAGGGCATGATTTCTACCACTGGCAAGAGATCAAGCAGAAAGAACTAGCCCTGTGCTATTTCTTCTCTTGCCCCCTTCCCGCCCTGCATCACATACCGTGGGGCAAGGTCACTCCAGCACCGTCAATAATGGCCTGCGCTAGCCCGTGGTCATTCGCCTCCACTGCATAGGCAGCAGCCTTGAGCGCATCCCAGATCTCCTTCCGGCCCTCGAAGGCCGGTGCCGTGTCCCAGAACTCGTCCCGTTTGCTCCGCAGCTGCCCATCGGTCATGGGGTAGTCGCTCTTCCACTTGGGACGGTCTTTCTTCAAAGGTTCATTGCGACCTGCAGAAGGAGAGGGAGGTTTTTTGGGGTGCCCCAAAGCAAGAGATTCACCCTAGCCAGACCCTTTCCTCTGCCAGCCATTGCCCCGCCCTTTTCACAGCCTGGCACAAGTCACGTAGCCACTGGCAGAGCTTTTCCTGCACGGCCACCGCCCTGACCGGAGCCTTAGGGAGTTTGTCACCCCAGGCAGTATTTATAGCACAGGGAATTAGCCAGAGAATAAGCCAGGGAGCTGGAGTCTGGTGAGTCGCAAGGCTGGCAAAGGATGAGCTACAGCAAGGCAGGGGCTCCGCTGAGAAAAGTTCAGTTCATCGGGGCTCTCTTCATAATTGTGGCATGGATTCTTGAGTGTCTTATTCAAGTTCTGCTGCTTTACCAGATGCAGGATCCACGAGGCACCCCAAAACAAAGCCAGCAGGTGCATATCTGCCGACAAACACCCCTATACCTCCCTTCTAAAGGAAACTCGTTTTTCTTAACAGTGATTTAAAAGGGGGGCATTTCAATACTTCCCATGTCTCTCCTCAATCTCCCACTCCGAACAGGCACATTTCCTCCGTTTTATCTCTGCACAAAATCTTGCATTCTCCATCTTAGCTTTGTTTTGGCCTTCCAAATATTTTCTAAATGTGTCATCCAAAAACTGTGCACGCAACCAAGTTGAGGAACAGCTAATACAAAGCAGGGAGCCTCACAATTTGAGTGGAAAGCTGTCTCGGGAAATAATAACTCAGCATTAAACAGAGAAGGCTATGAAACGTTTTCTTTTAATTGAGTATAGAACTGGAGGGGGCTAAAAGCCCCATGGAGGAGAGGACAAACTTTCTTTTTGCTCTCGATACACCGCAGATCTGTGCCGAGAACACAAACTGATGAAATTTAATAGGATACATACGGAGCATAACACAGGAAAGCTTGCAAGAATGTACATCTATAAAGAAGAGAGAAGCTGCAGAAGCAGCGTTGTGTGGATAGTCTTGGTGTGTGTGTGTGTACAGAATAACAAACTAAACATGAGCCACCTTTTGAGATGATTTGGCACAAAAAGCTAATGCCGTGTCAGATATTAACAAACATATCCAAGCTCAGGAAGGTCATAACTGTTGCTCTGCAAAATAATACGGGGATTGCAACCTACTATTGGGGATAATGATGTGGCAAAGAATACCAACGTTACAAGCCTAATTACTGGGCTAGATGTGAAATTGCCAGGAATGTTCTGGGCTACACAGGAAGGTGTTTGCTACACCCCTTGGAGCATGTTCCGAGAGGCAGGCACATCCCTTCCTCAGCTCATTTTCTGGAACAGCCCATCTTGCAGGCTTCCCACAGGCATCTGTTTGGCCACTGTGAAAACAGGATGCTAGACTACAAGAGCCATTGGTCTGATCCAGAAGGCTCATCTTATGTCCCCAAACTTTCCCCCCAGGGACCACTTTGAAATTGCTGAGGGTCACAGCACAGCACTTAAATTATTATTTTCTCCTTTTGCAGCAAATGTGCTGTGCTAGATGCTGTATGGTTTCTATGGCTTCTTTTGGGTTGTATTCAATACTAGTCCTACTCATAGCAGACACGGTGAAGTTAATGGACATGACTAACTCAGGTTTATTCATTTCAGTGGCTCAACTTTGAGTAAGACTTAGTTGAATGCAACCCTCTAGCCCAAATTCAATTAACCTGGTGTGCTAGCGGAAGCCAACCAAACGATCCCACGAGAATGATGGGGCTTTCCTTCCTCCTTCCACAGGCCCCTTGCACCTCCCCTAAATCTGCTCTGGAGAATCAGAGGATGGAGGAAGAGAGGGAAGATTACCCAGAAATGGTTGCACTGATGGAGGATAGCAGTGCAATTTTGAAGGCTAATCTCTTATACGTAGCGTTTTATTGTACAGTTGACTCTAAATTTATGCGGGGGTTACATTCTGGGGGATAGAACATAAAGCCAAAATTGTGTATAGTCTAAATAACATTTTAAAACCATAAAAAGCACAGCGCAGCATTCTCCCTGCACCTCTGCAGTCTCTTCGAAGGCAGCTACAGACTCTTCCTGCACCTCTGAACGGCTCTCCCAAGGTGTGTGCAATGGGAGGTGGGGTTGCCAAAGGTCCCCCCCCCACTCTGCCGTCCCTCTGCCTTCTGGGATACAACCAGTTAAAGCTGGGATCGCACAAGTTAAATGCACATAAGCTGCGGGTCAACAGTATTTCAATTAGAATTCCACGGAATTCAAAAGATAATGCAGTAAAACAGTGATTCCCAGTTGGTGGTTTGTAACCCACCCATGGGATCCATGGCACCATTCACGCAACAAAAACTACCATAGAGATATCAACATTTTTAAAAGTCGGGGGTCCGTGGCTTGGCTTTTGAAATACAGGGGGCCTGCAGTACTTAGCTAGTTGGGAACCACTGCAATAAAAAAGCAATAAGATACAATTAAAAATCAATGCCAATATTTTATGTGATGGGTGGGCCAGCTCCTGTCTCCAGCCCAAATCCACAGACACACCGTGAGCTCTCTGAATGCAGCTTGCAGACCATGGACCACTGCTCTACAGACTTCCACAGCTCTCATGAGCAGAGGCACATAGCCCAAGGGTGGGTCTACACAGAAACCACAAATAAGAATACTACATTGGAGACTCAGGATATAACTGGTGCTCTGCAAAACAACCCAGTGAATGTCACCCGCCACTGAGTATAATGACGGGGCCAAGGAGCACTAACATTAAGAGCGTAATTAGTGGGGAAGAGATGGAATTGTGAGTCATGTTCTCTGCTTCAGAGTATGAGGGGACTATAGAAAGAACCTTTGAAAATGCCAAGTCACATGACAATCTCTCACATGGCAGTGCATTCAGACAAAGTCCCCAACTCAAGCGTGCCTCAGAGTCATTATTATTATTATTATTATTATTATTATTATTATTATTATTATTATTTTTGCACCCACCTTTTGGCTACACTTGCCACAGTGGCTCACAGCAAGTACAATCCCATTCTAAAGCTGTCTGATTTAACCATTCAAAGGAATGAGAGAATGGAGTGGGGCAGGACAGGAGGGTGAGAAAAGGAGATGGGAACAGTTTAAAAAATGCAGAATTTTAAAATGCTGATTTTTATTTTAAGTCCGTGTGGTGTAGTGGTTAGAGCAGCCTTTCTCAACCTTAGTTCCCTGGATGTTGATGGACTACAACTCCCATCATTCCTAGACAGCATGGCCAGTGCTCAGAGATGATTGGAGTTGTGGTACAAGAACATCCGGGGACCCAAGGTTGAGAAAGGCTGGGTTAGCGTGTCGGACTAAGACTTGGAAGATCTGGGTTCAGATCGCCACTTGGCCAGGAAGCTCACTGGGTGACTTTGGGCCAGTCACTGCCTCTCTGCTTAACCTACCTCACAGGGTTGTTGTGGAGATTAACTGAGGAGGGGGAGTACCTTGAGCTCCTCAGAGAAAAAAAGTGGGTTATAAAAGCTTTAATGGGGAAGATGTTAATCCAGGAGCAGTAACTATATAACCTTTAGAAGACATCTGAAGCCAGCCTTGTATAGCAAAGCAGTTTAAGGTTTAATGTCTTATCTTGTTTTTATACATATTTTGGAAGCCATCCAAAGTGGCTGGGGCAACCCAGTCAGGTGGGCAGGGTACAAACAAAAAAACAAGACAATACTAAGCTGTATAGACTATTTGTCTGACTGAGTATAAGACAGTATCTTATGTTCCTCATGCCTGCAATAGTGAGTATCAGGGTTTCCCAAACTTGGGCCTCCAGCTGTTTTGGACTACAACTCCCATCATCCCTGACCACTGGTCCTGGTAGCTAGGGATGATGGGAGTTGCAGTCCCAAACAGCTGGAGACCAAATTTTATGGATGACAAATAAGACCAGGGGTCAAAGGCTGAGCACTATACAAGATCCAAGTGAGCAGGCCTGCCTTGCCATGTCTTTAGGAGTCTTACACTGATGGGTGAACAGTCAGACGTCATGTCCATAATGGGTCCCAAGCAGGAAACGGATCTTAGATACAGCCGGAGGGCAGCCCTGAGCAAGGTCTCCTGAGGTTTTCTTTGGCACAGAGCCTCCAAAGAGCTGCAGCTCAAGTTGCAGAGCCCATGCTTTCCCTGCAGGAGGTCCCAGGTTCAGCCCCTGGCATCTGCAGGAAGGGCTGGGAAACATTCCTTGTCAAGGGGCCAAACTGCATGTGATGCCAAATGTATCACTTGGAAACACTTTGTGGTGGTTGGTTTTTTAGAAGCAGGCACAAGGAGGCCTGATTTTATCAGGATTGTAAAGCGCAAGAAGGCTCCTTCCCTCCCCACATTCCCAATGAACTCCCCCAACCGTTGGTTGTAACTAGGCTAACAACAGTGTGTTGTGTGTGTGTGTTTGTTTGTCTGTGTGTGTGTTAACTGGGTTCAACCTCCCCACCCCTTGCACTGTGGTCCTGATGAAAACTAGGGCCCTGCACCAATATTAAATAAACAACAACAACACCCCTGAGACGATTCCAAGCGACACATTCAGTGCCATGTGCAGTTTGGCTCTCAAATCCTGGAGAGTCGCTGCTAATCAGCCTCTGTAATTTTGAGCCAGATGGGCCAAAGGTTTGATTTCACTGCAAGGCTTCCTCTGCTTCCCAAGCAGCCCTTAGAATGCTGCTGCTTGCTGTAGACTTTGGTGTCCTTTTCACTGTAGATTTCAGCCTCCTTGCCATGTTCAGTCTGGAGAAAGTGGAGGGAGAGGGGGAGATGTGCGGGAAGCAAGCACTCTGATCCAGCCCAACCCCACGAGATGCGGTGACTGGAATACCTGCCGCCAGGATGTAATTAACCAGCCACAATCTCTAGGGGTACTAGAGATGGCCAGGAAGACATTGATTGGGGTAAGTAGCTGCAGTTTAATGGGAGCAGTGAGAAAGAGCAGTGCTTCAGTACCATTTGCAGAAATAAAACCTGTACGGAGAGTTTGCTAGCCAATGACAACCCTGGAACAGGTCAGAAAGTCACACACACTGCTGGGGGAAATGGCTGCCCTGGAATCCCAGAACGGACAGCTAGCCACTAGCCTGGCTCCCAAGGAACAGGGAGCGAAATATAGAGCCATTCCCCTTCTTAGGAGCCTGTAATTCTCATGCAATATTCATAAGACCACTAAATAGCTGGGAAAGTAAAAGCTACCCCCTCCCATCCTGGGTAAAAGTGCCACGTTAGCAAAGGGAGCAAGTCCTGCATGGATCCCATTGGGACAAAGTCAAATAGTGACTCTCTGCTCCCATCTCATTCCCAGCTGACTTCTCCCACCCACCACAAAAGCACCACAGCACAGAATCTGTAACCACCAGGTTACCAGGAAGTAAGTGTTATGGAGCAGCTGCTCATGGGTTGTGGGGTCACTATCTGCAGCAGAAGAGATCATAGAGACTAATTGTTTTGGAAAAATCAATGCAATATTGTTTGACTCTTATCTCGCAACAACCTCTCCTTGGTACTTGGGAGGAAAGACGAACAATGAGGGCTGTGTATATTTCTGCACCAAGGAGGTTCAAATTCGGTGACCTGAATAAATTATGGAAATCATGCAAAATATGCACGTATTTTGCTTTTTGTGTGTGCGCATACTGTCTTCTGCTTCCAAGATTGAAACGTTCAAATGAGTTGGATCTTGGGAATGGTCAGACGCAAGGGAGATGGGAACAACACACCCAAGGGAAGCCCCAAACACCTCCCTGTCCCTGTTCCCCACACCCGCCCCTGAAGCTGGAAGTCTTGCACAGGGTCCTCTGGCGTCGAGGAATTCACCCAACACTGCCCACGTGTCCCAGCTTTTGTTCACAGCCGTAACAGCAACAGATGTGTGGTTTTAACAGGAAAACGGAGAATTTATGGGTGCCAAATTCTGTGACGGATTCCATGAGTGCAAGCAAGATGAAATCATAGGCACACAGAGTAAACATCGTTTTCCAGACAATAATTCTCGCCCTGCCCCCAATGCCGTTGTGGCCCTTTCATCCCCCAGGAAAATGTCCTCCGGATTCAAGGGGCGCGCAGAGGGGAGGCCTCCCCACAACACTCGCCCCTCATGCATTTCACAGAGGTGCATTGCTCAGCGCTCTCTGTGGAGGAAGCAGAAGGCCAGTTTCCTGAGCTGACCCTGCCCAGGCTGGCTCTGCAAGGGGATTTAGCTTCAAGTCAGCTGTATAAGAAGCTTGTGCTGCAGGTTTAAGTCTAATTAGGGTGGGTAGATGAAGAGAAAAGCCAGGGGCAAGACATGTTCTCAGAAAGAGAGAACAAAGCTGGAAAAAGCAAGAGACAAGTCAAGTCCCAAACTTGGGTGGCCCTTCCCTTGTCCCCAAACATGGCCACTGCATCATTGAGGATGGCTCCACCGATACCTTACAGGTGGTAGCAACCTTTTATGGCTGCCCCGGATAGGAAGGGGGAGTTGCCATCACGACTAAGGGACCAGGATACTTTGGTTAGAGGTCCTTAACCTGCAGAGGAGGAGGAGGAGGGGCACCTGAGGCAGGCCTGGCAATAGGGTTCCCACATTTACACAGCCAAAAGGAGCTGTGGCTTATTTGCATATGAAATATTGTAGTTGCGCCATTTTAATATGTAAATTGCTTTTTAAATGGCCTGGTGCCCGGCATTAAAGCTGAATTAAAACAAAAACCTGGACAGATGGCAAGTAAAAACAGGTCAGGCCTGTTTAAAATGAGCTATGTGGCATCTTTAGCAGACAACTTCTGCAATGAAGGATGGGGGAACTAGCAAGGCCCCCTGCTGGAGCTAATTGAACCCCAAGGGCAAACAGTTTCCTTTATGCACCTTGTAATACAGGAGCAAAGGCAAATAACTTCTACTTGCACTGCAAAATCAGAACTTATTTTGGCCACCTGCTTTCCACAGCAAGCCGCTGGCATTACCAGGCCATAGGTAGAGTCTCCTGGCTTCTCCCAGCCCCCAGCTAAGTTAAGCTTCTCAAGGAGATTAGCGTGGGAACCATTAGCTCAGTAGTAGGCAGAGGAAGAGACAGGCAGCAGCCACCTCCATAGACAAGAGACACCATTCCTTTGGCTCCAGGCAACTCAGCACACAGAGGAAATGGTCTTTGACTGAAGAGGTACAAAGGCTGCTTTCAGAGCAGGCTGGGTCCCCATTGGACAACCCTGAGACAGCTTCTAGGTCTACCTGCCAATCAGGCACTGATGAGAACAACTCTGGGCATTCCACCTGCTACTTTAAAAGACAGAAGGCAGTGAGAGTGTGCAGCTATGGTCCCTCTGCCCAGGAAGCACTGTCACTGCCTGGCACAGGCTCTCTTGCTTTCTCCGAGCTCTTAAAGTGATAGGCAGCTTTGTGGTCCCTATCGGAAGGAGCTTCAGGATTATGAAAGGTTGGGTCTGCCCTTCTCTGGTTCAGAGAAGGAGCTAGGAGACATCCAGTTTACTTCCAAACCCAGGACCCCTGCTTTGTCTTTCATGAAGTCGGTGCTCAGCTCAAGAACCAGGCAGAAGGTTGCACAGGAATCAATCTCAAACAACTGTTTTCAGCCTCTCAATCCATGATCAGAAAGCAGAGAGGGAAGTAGTGAGCGGCAACCACTACCAACCTTAGGTAGCAAGTGCAAAGCTGCTGCTATTTAATGATGCTGCCACCAAAGTCCAGCCAGTTCAGCCACAGGTTCTAGACACCTTACCCTGCTGCAAGATGTTCCTTTTGTGTTGTGTAGGTTTTTGCTCCCCCAAAATCCCACAGTAGCTCAAGACGGACCACTCATTCCTGACACTGCAGTTGTGTGTGGAAGGTGGTGTGAAATCTCCTTCCTCCTTTCTCCAAGTACCAGATTTGATGAGTCTGGGGAGAAAATATCCTGCCTGGGGTGTCTCCTCCTAGAAGGCACAAGGACACAGGAAACAGCTGCCTTATTCAGTGTCACACTACTGGACCATCAAGCTCAGCATTGTCTGCTGGCTGTCCAGGGTTTCAGACAGAGAACAAACCCAGCCCTGTGTGGAGATGCCAGGGAATGGGACTTTCTAACATGCAAAAGAAGTGCTCCACCACTGAGTCATGGCTGTTGCAGCAACACTACAGAGAGGAGTGTATCCAAAGCCTTATTGTTTCAGGTTACGGATCCGGCCAGCCAAATATTTCATCACCATTTCCAGCAGAAGTGCAAATGCATAGGCACTACCCTCAACTTCTTGGGAACCTAGGGACTCTCAGGAAAAGCCTCGTCCCATCTGTGCCAGCAGCCATTTATTGGTTTTCTTTAATGAAATATTCAGGTCCTTTTCAAACCCAGGTGAAAAGACAACATGATCTGTCCGGACCCCCCCCTCCATTACCTAACTTCCACTTGCAATCAGCCCTGTGGAGGCAACTATTATTATCTCATAATCATAATCATAAGAGCTGGGAGGCATCCGAGGAGATCAACAGACAACAGGTTTAAAAAACATGCTAAGGAATCGTTATTCTGCAGAACCTGTTGTACTGCAAAACTAACCACATTTTTTAAGAAGACTAGGGATGCTGCTAGGCCCAGCCAGCACTCGTGCAGTGTGGAAGGATCAAGTTCGCCAAGCCGATAACTGAAATCGCCAGCAGTGGGTCAGATTCTCTCTCTCTGTGCCCTGTAACAAGCTTCGATTCCCCACAACGGAGCCTGCTTGTCTATCACTATCAAGTCTCAAAGGAACTGGGGCTCCTTCACCAAGGCAGGAGGGCACTGACTGCACACACACACACACACACACACGCCCTTGGCACCAACTCCTGATTGGGTGTTTTCAGATAAGTGACACATTATCACATGTTGACCTGAGTCTGCACACCCCCCCCAAACTTCCCTCTTCCCAGCTTAAGTGGGGATGGGCTGCCTCCCACTCCCCAGCTGTCTCCCTCTTCAGAGAACAATGGGCTGAGCTCCCCTCCTGCTCTGCCAAGCCTAACCTAAACGCCCCCCCATCTCCACTTCAATATACTTTCTTCTTTATTCCCCAGAAACACAATCTCTAGCTCTACCATCGGGAGCTCACCTGTACAGGCAGCACATCCACTGTGTCTGCAACATGCCAGAAGGGAATCAGGCAAGATCTCTAATCTGCCATGTTTTAAACTCAGCACCCTCAAGCCTGGCAGTCCTGCTTTATACCTAGAGCACCCCGGACTTACGTTTGCACCTGGCCCAGTCATCTCTGTGGCAAACAAGACCAAAATTACGGACATAATTATACGCTACAAAGAAAACATGTTGATTTCTGGGTTACTTGGGGGTATGATATTAAAATGGTTCATCCTGTTAGTGCAAAACAAATGATGGCATGTCTAACGTTACTCAGATTATGGGAGGGTGTGACCCCAAAGGCTGTGTGAAGGAGGGAGCCAAATGTAAAACGTATACAGTACATGAAGAATTAGGCTTTACGACTGTCTTAGGAAGCAATGTACTCTAATCATTAGACAAAGGAATCAGAAGGCAGGTTCAGTAGCTGACTACAGAAGCAAGGTGTTCCTCTGTGGGTGAGGGGAAGCCAGGTTTCAAGTTGCTAGACTGGTTTTACCATGGCATTTAAAAAATGACTTCAGCTACCTTTTTCAGACAGGAAGGAACAGCTCATGACTTGATAAAGTGGCTCTCCTATGCTAGCCTCACAAAGAAGAATTAAAACATTTGATCGTATATCAAGACAACCATTATATTAGATTTATGGGATCCCTGTGTGAAATGGCACACAGGAAAGAGACAAGCTACACTAAGTTCATGCTGGGGACACGGACACGGACGGACACACACACACACACACACACACACACACAAAGAGAGGCTGTTTTAAAAGTCTTTCTTCCTCTGTGCAGGTGAATCAAGAATCAAGAAACAAGTGTCACTGGGAAGAAATGAATGTTTGTGGTCTGTTGGACGAAGGATCTCAGGTCAGAAAATATTTAAATAATCATGTACCTGCTATTGTAACCATAAAATGCACAAAACTGAGGCATACCAAATATGTAGGCTACAGCCACAAAAAGGACTTTTTGCTGCTTTTGCTACAATACAGTGGTACCTCGCGTTACATACACTTCAGGTTCCGCTAACCCAGAAATATTACCTTGGTTTAAGAACTTTGCTTCAGGATGAGAACAGAAATCGTGAAGCAGCGGCGCAGCAGCAGCAGGAGGCCCCATTAGTGGTGCTTCAGATTAAGAACAATTTCAGGTTAAGAACAGACCTCCGGAATGAATTAAGTTCTTAACCCGAGGTACCACTGTATAGACTGACCTGACTACCCCTCTGAAACTGAGCACTGGCAATGTGGGATATAAATCTCTCTCTAAATCAGGCAAGCTGAAAAAAGAAGGAACCATGTAGCCAGTCTGAACAACATAAGACAACTTATGGTGGTCTTTCTACCATTGCCTCTCCTGAGTCAGGTGGCATCTGTTTCAATGTAGGAATATGTGATTCTTAATTCCTTTGGAAACCAAGTACCCAGAAGCAAAACAGAGCAAACTATTAAAGGGAATGTATACATGTTGGATCCAACTGAAATATCTGAATCAGGAAGGTGACAGCACAGAAAAGGAACCAGCTGTTTAACACCAAGGCCACAAAGATGTGGGCAGGACAGGGAGTAAGGAGAGGACAGGCAAGGCCGAGCTCAGAATTTATCTTCAGCCCAGTGGGCCATTATCATGCAACACGCTCTCTACTGCTTCAGGGTGTACCATATATCATTGCCAAAACCCTCAAAGTCAGTGTTAGGATCCCTTGTGGATGCCACTGGCAGAACCTAGGAAACTCTAGTTTCCTGGTCTTTGTGGTGATGGTTACTAGCTGAAAATCTTTAAAAGGGGTGTTAATAAATTAATGGCTTCTCACATTCTACCAGTTGTGATGGCTGCTTGCTACACCAGGATATAGTGCTTCTGGTTCCTCTGAACACCAGTTGCAGGGAAACGACAGTGGTACCTCGGGTTACATACACTTCAGGTTACAGACTCCACTCACCCAAAAATAGTACCTCAGATTAAGAACTTTGCTTCAGGATGAGAACAGAAATCGTGCTCCGGCGGCCTGGCGGCAGCAGAAGACCCCATTAGCTAAAGTGGTGCTTCAGGTTAAGAACAGTTTCAGTTTAAGAACAGACCTCCGGAACGAATTAAGTACTTAACCCGAGGTACCACTGTACTGTTCTCAAGTTCTTGTGGGATTCCTTCCCATAAGCATCTGATTGGCCAGTGTGGGAAACAGGATGCTGGGCTAAAGATGCCTTAGGTCTGACTTAGCAGGGCTCTTATTAGGTCCTTATGAAGGTAGAGACTGCATGTGATAACACACATTGAACGTTAATCCTCCTGCCATTCTTGAGCCGGCGATATTCCTGAGCTGAAAATATGCATAACAGCAATGGTTTCCATATAGCACGCTACTGTTTTCAAAATGCTTCATGTGTGCCCTCACGCAGCATAGCAAGGAAACAAGAGAGCAATTCCTGCACCAAAAGCAGAAGGCAGGGAGAAAGCCCAGTGGACTTGAAGACTGGTGTGCAGCCTGCAATCAGTAACAGTCTGTTAGGCCCCGGTGAAGAGGTTTCACAGAGAAACACAGAGAGGGAGGGATGATTTAGGAGTCTCATAAAACCACATGTGGCTAATATGGAAATGAGTTGGGTATGAAAGAGTTCTTGCCAGGACAAGGCAGAGAACCAGGTACAGAAGATGACGACTAAGCCTCAGGATCCCGAACATCTCTCCCTACAAGTGTTGTCTGTTTTGTGTGAATGCAGTAAATCGCAACTCCTCAACTGCCCATCCTTGGGAATCTGCCGGTGGGCAGGCACAGCTCCTTAGCAACACACATTAATAAGCACCCTGACAGGAACAGAGGAGGCTGGAATACTGCACATCCAGAAGTCATCTGGGGACAACACAGCATAAACGTAGCATCTGTGGTCACAGAAGGGGATACACATAGGGCATAAGCATTTTGTTTTTTGTGTTGCTGGAAGCAAGATGCTCCCATGCACTGTGTTAACACAGCTCCGTCGTTTCTTGCCTGGACATGCCCTTCAGACACAGCTGTGCCCACTCTCTTTCTCCCTTCTGCCCTGCATGAGCCCTCGGATGACAAATTGCCTGTGCACAAAAGAGGCATTCTGCAAGAAAACAGAAGGGATCAGCATTTTCTGAAGGGAACCACCACCAGGATTGGTAAGTGCATGATGCATTAGCCAAGGACAGTCCTGCCCACTGAATTACGTTACATGGTGCTGGAAAATGTCAGAGTTGGCTGCGGGATCATCCAAGATTTGCCCCCCCCCCTTTAATGAGGCCATCCAGAACTTTTTGTTTAGAGAAAGGTAAGTGGGAGGTGACATAGAATTATGCACAGTGTGGAGAAGGTGGATGGAGAAAAGATTTTTCGCCCTCTCTCACAACACTAGAACTCATTGGCATACAATTAATATTGAAAGATTCAGGACAGATAAGAGAAAGTACTTCTTCAAGCAGCACATAGTTAAACGGTGGAACTCATTCCTGAAGGAGGCAGTGATGATCACTAACTTGGATGGTTTTAAAAAGAGGATTAGACAATTTCATGGAGGAGATGGTAAATTGATGGCTACTAGAAACTAGGGACGCAGGTGGCGCTGTGGTGTAAACCACTAAGCCCTGGGCTTGCCGATTGGAAGGTCGGCGGTTCTAATCCCCACAACGAGGTAAGCTCCCGTTGTTCGGTCCCTGCTCCTGCCAACCTAGCAGTTCGAAAGCACGTCAAAGTGCAAGTAGATAAATAGGTACAGCTCCGGCGGGAAGGTAAACGGCACTTCCATGCGCTGCTCTTGTTTCCCCAGAAGCAGCTTAGTCATGCTGGCCACATGACCTGGAAGCTGTACGCCAGCTCCCTCGGCCAGTAAAGCGAGATGAGCGCCGCAACCCCAGAGTTGTTTACGACTGGACTTAATTGTCAGGGGTCCCTTTACCTTTACCTTTTTTAGCCACAGTAACTATGTAGCACCTCCTTTGCCAGAAGCAGTAAATCTCTGAATATCAGTTGTTGGGAACTGCAGGTGGGCAGGGTGCTGGTGGGCTTGGGTCTTGCTAGTGTGTTTCCCACAGTGATCTGTTTGACCACTGTGAGAACAGGATGCTGGATGGACTGTTGGCCTGATCTAGCAGGCTCTTCTTATGTTCTTATGAGCCATGCTGGGTTATGTCGCAAAGGGCATTTGTTTCCCTGAGAACTGTATTCTGGTTTCGACTGGGCAAAGCCAGAATGGTCTCCCAGCACCAGCCTTGCAAAATTGACTCCAGGGCCCAAACAGTAGAAGAAAGAAAGAAGTCTGCTGAAAAAGCCACATTAACTGAAGTCATGTTGGCACTGCTCTTCCTGTGCACTCTAGGGAAGTGCCACATGGTGCAGAAGAGGGGAGGGTTATGAATACAATGAACAGGCAGTGGCGTGCCAGCCTGTCAGCAAATAAGGACCCCAGCTTTGTGAGTCAGCTAGGCTAACCAAACGCAGCTCAGGATATGGCCCCAAAACAGTTGAGCAGACAGGAGAATTCTACTGGGTGCAGTTTCTCTCAACTCTGCAATGTGACAAGCTGTAGCCATCAAAATTTCCTCCTCTACACAACTATTAAAGGTGCAGAAATCCTGTCCTATTTTGATCTGGTCAACACAGAATGGGCTCAGCTGCAGGCAATCTTGTCTTTCACCAACACTGAGGATGCAGCAGGACAGGAATGAATCACAAGGCAGGGGGCATTGCAATAAGATACCCTAAATCTGCCCCTTTAAATTGACAGCCTGTGCACATCTGTTCCCTGACGGGTTCTGAAGGCCACTGACGATGCCACACCCTCAAGCAGCAGTAAGTGTAAACTTAGGCTCCCAGGTGTGAATTCCTGCCTAAGCTGCTCTGCAGGGAGGCATCTGGGCAACACCTTCTGAGCTAAGCAAACAATCAGGCCTGGGAGCTGGGGGCTGGGCACAGATTAAAGCCTGCCAGAAGAACTGTTGCATGCAGGTAACAGGACTAGCTTGCTGAAAACCTGAACCATGCCAAAGAAGAAAGAGGGTAGGAGACACACAGCTTCCAACCTTGCAAGATGCTCTTGTAGTAACAGAGACAGACAGGGTGGGACTTCCATTAAATAACCAGGGGGTTAAAATCTGACCTGTGGGACACAAAGATAACCAGGATCTTAGGCCTGTACCCATCCTTCAGCTGAACCAGGCAATAAGTCCAAACCAAAGCTCAATCCAAAACAGGGAATTTAATGACACAAATGAAAAAGGGCAGAAGGCAGACAGTAATCAGGAATACCTGCTTACCCAGGGGCTGGGTCCTATCAGAACACATTGGTCAGCTCACACTATGTTGATAGCAGTATCATAATTTCAGCCAGTTCGGAAAAACTTCCTAGTCTACTAATCCATTGTCTTATCCCAGCAGGGCTGGTAGGGTCATTACAGTGCCATTTATTCTAAAATACTGTACCACCATAGCATAGTTCAGTACAGGCATTCCCCTCACTTATGTGTGGGTTACGTTCTGGGCCCTCTGAAATCGCATAAAGTGGGGAGCACCTTCTAAACAACCTCTCTGCCACTCTTTCTTCAATTCATACCAGAAATATCCACAACTAGAATTGAAGCTCTAGGACTGGCAGGAGGCTGGAGGACATGCGGGGAAGCTGCTGCTGCTGCGCTACCCCACACATCAGCTGTTAGGTGGGGAGGTTGAGCAGTGTAAACAAAGTGCCACTGCCCCTCCCGTCTCTTTGGGGCTTCCTCCACCTTCACTGTCGTCCTTTTCAGGCTCCAGGGAGGGTCTCCTCATGAGCCACGAGGACTCTCCAGCTCTCCCACCATTTCCAAGTTTGAACTGAACGATTTAATTATTTCCTGGCACCACACGTATATGCAGTTGAACACGAGTCAATCACGTGTACAGTGGTACCTCAGGTTAAGTACTTAATTTGTTCCGGAGGTCCGTTCTTAACCTGAAACTGTTCTTAACCTGAAGCACCACTTTAGCTAATGGGGCCTCCCGCTGCCGCCGCACCACCAGATCACGATTTCTGTTCTCATCCTGAAGCAAAGTTCTTAACCTGAAGCACTATTTCCAGGTTAGCGGAGTCTGTAACCTGAAGCGTATGTAACCCGAGGTACCACTGTATTTAACATTCTAGCTTTCCCTTACCTTAGAAACCACAAGTCCCTCTTTCTCAAAAGCCCCAGGATGGCTCAACAGATCTGACTCAGCACCCGCATGGTATCACGTGAAATGCCATCTCGCCACAGAAGAGCACTTTGGTCTCACTTAGGACGCTTGCAGTCCACAGAACCCAACAGATTCCAAGGCCTCAGCAAACAATCAAGCCAGGCAAGCCTCATTGTGACATCAGAGTAGGTAAGCCAACGGCCACCAAGGCAGGTATGACCTCCTGGACTGCACAGGTCAACTCCCTGCCTACCTACAGCATCAAAGCAAATCAGTCAATAACATCAACAGAGGCAGGGCAAGCAGGGGTCAGCAAAAAGAAAGAGACTCAACAGCAATACGCTTGTGGTGACACAAGGAAGAATTCTCATCAAGGAAGGTGGTGGTGGTGGTCTCTTCAAGCAGGGATTAGACCTGGTGGCCTATAAGCCCACCTCTCCTCCAGCCCTATGATTCTCGGAAGTCCTCTCTCCCTCTACATATGATATCCAGCCCCCCTGCTTGTTCTTTATGGATCAGATGCAGTCAGCCTCCTCTTTGGGAAGGTGTAACTTACAAGTGTTGCTCTCAGCCCACTTACCCAGCCCTCCCCATTTCCTGTTTCCCTTTCTCTGCCTCCTACAAAACAGTAATTATTGCAGGGAGCAACACGCAGGCAGTTGCAATCCGTGGCTGCATGAGCAGAGCAAAGGCATGAGTCAGTCCTGCAGTCCCTTGGTGGGGCCAGTTTCTGATTATGATAGGGTGTACTCGGAGAAAGAAGCATGCCAGGCAACTGCACATTGCACAACACCCAAACCAGCTGATGAATTTCTTCCAGGATAGGTTCACACGCTACACTTGCGTGGCATATGTAGGAATCATTTCAGTGACGTCATGTGCATGCATGGGCAAACTGAATGTGTAAATTGGTAACATATGGGCCTGACTCATCAAAAGACCTGTGAAAACCAGAATTCCCAAACCATCATGGGATTTCATAGGCCTATCAGTAAAGCAGGTCCATGTGTTAGCAATTTACATATTATGTTTACCCATGCATGCAGACACAAGAAACAACCCTGAAGCTGCAAGAACATAGTGTCCAAAACAGCCTGAGCCTCAGAGAGTTGGGATAGGGAAACTTAAGTATCATTCCACCCAGCCCATAGTTGGGATGAAGTGCAGTGACTTATAGTAACGGACCCATAATTTAGGACCGGAAGCCAAGATCATAGCCTTTAAGTTGACACTATGTCATAATTGGAGGCAAAAAGTCATTCTTGTGCTGGAGTTCAGCAATGGTATCAGTGCTCCAAATTATTTTCATAGTTCCATGGGATCTTCAATGCCCTTAACCCAATCAGGGCTTTTTCCCTTTTATTTTTATTTTTCTCTAGTGAAAGAAGAGTCCTTCTGTAAGAGCTTCCCTTTGTTGGTCTCTAAGCTTCTGGTGCAACTCACACCCCCAAATATTTTTAAAGTCCACACTTGCTTAGTCCAGAACTCAGCAGATCCCATCAGCCAAAATGCTTGCATTGCACTTGACTGCACAGTTTCCAGTTCACACTCTTGGATGAGTAGATCAGGGACATGTTTTTGCTGTTTCTTGAAGACTCAGCTCAGCTCACATTGCCTGCGTTTGCAAAATGCCAGCAATACATCACCAGGAGTGCCAGCCCAACTTTTCATAAGCACTTAAGGTAAACACCACCACAGAGCAGCTCAAGATTTCTGCGGCAGGGAGATAGCCTGCTCCTTTACGAACACAATTATATGCATTTTAACTTCAAAGCAAGCCCCAATGTGTACTCAATATGGATTACTCCCTGGTAAGAGTGGGTAGGACTGCAGCCCAACAAAAGCAGGAGTCCGACATGCTTGCAAAAACAGTTAAATAAAAGGACTAAATGCATTAGGGTAAACTTTATTCTTTTTGAGTAGTGTATCCTTTCCCAGAAGATCCTGCTTCTTGGTGCCAACTCCCTGCTGTATAAGATATTAGACTAACAAAATCTTAAATCCTTTTCCCAGCATGGAACTAAGTATTAAGTCAAGGCACTGCTCCATCAAGTTCACTATTGTCTACACTTACTGTCAGATGTTCTCCAGGATTTCATGCAGAGGGCTTTCCCAGCTCTTTGTGGAGATAGCAGGGATTGATCCTGAGACCTTCTACATGCAAAACATGAGCTCTACAAGGAAGCTAGTGTTTCCTGTTTCTCACAACCCAGCCCAACAGCAATAGAGATTCCAGCCAGTGCTCCCCACAAGCAAAAGCTAGGCATTCCTGCCCAGAGCGATTTGCCAAGAAAGACTTACAAACTGTGCCAAGTGTTTACTTTTGGTTTTAAAGTACATGCTCAGGTCTTCCAAGAAATAAATTCCAGAAGTGTAGTTGGAAGCATTTAGGTCAGTAGCACCAATATATATATATATATATATATATATATATATATATATATATATATATATTTAAAGTGCCATGGCACTTTCAAGACTAGTTTATTGTGCTTTCATAGACAACAGCTTCCTATACCCGAGGCATGAAGTGAGCAGTTCAAGTATCATATAAAGCAGGGTGTCAAGTATAAACCTTCATGCCACACAGTGAAATAGCCACTATGGTGCCAAAGCATTTCAGGGTTTCTGCCAATGAGTCCTATTAGCCCAATCTCTACTAGAGTGGGTAAAGTTCTCCAGCGGGAACATGCAGAGATGCATACCCTGTTCAGACCACCATGAACTATAGATCAGAGCAGACAGCGTGTGCTGCTGGTGGGGTCCGGTCTCGGTGTATGTGCAGGGCTCAGCAAAGTTAAATCCAGTCTCACGGCATCGTGGAGGGACACCTCAGGACACAATTCTTTGTGAAATCAGAGTAGCAACTGCAGAGTGGCTGCCTGGGAGCCCCTAAACAACACTTCCCAAAATACCCATTTATAGGAAGCATGTGAGGAGGTGTCACCTATCACTCTGGCAGTGCAAGCGCATGGTTTTAATCAGGGCTCTAGCACCACCAATAATCTGAAAAACCATAATCAACCCGAAGCAGCCGTACACAGACTGTACCTTAGATGCTCTCATGTCCACAAAGGCCTCTCTCTTGCTGAGAAGTCGACTGTTCTGTCTCCAGAAACCCTACATCAATGTGTGTGTGCACTGCCGCCAATGCCAAATACTGCTGATGAGCTTGTTGAGTTAAAGCGGTTTCTGCTATTGATCCAACTAATGCAGCTCCAGCAGAGTGAGGCTGATCTGAGCCGTCTGGGGTGGGAACCAATTGTGCTCTTGACTGACCTGGACTAAGAAAAGTCAGGGCAGGTCTTGCGCACATGGGCACACACCACACAGGGTCACATGCACAGACTCAGGCAGCAAAGCCTAAGCTAGCTCAATTCTTATCATTTTGCAGGAGACTTAGCAGGGAGGGCCCTTGAACCTGGAAATGGACATGAATTTCTGCACCTAGGTTCAGAGAAGGCTGCAATCTCTCTAGCAGCAAATGTGGCCTTAGCACATGCTGTAAAGGTATCTGTCCTGGAGCCCACACATGGACCAGAGTACCTAATGATGGTTTGCAGGACAAGTTTCCAATCAAGCAGCAAGGGCAAAGGAAATGTTCTTGCTAGGACCTAGCCACACTATGCACACTGTATCATTTGGATTTTATATTGCTCTTTTATTTTTGTATGGCTTACAATGCATCTTATTACGATTTGTGCACTACTTGTTTCCGCAACAGCACATAAAGCTGCATAAAAGTGCTTTTAGTAAATCTGCAATAATAAAATTACTCTGATTTGAAACCTGAGGTGGCAGCCCACTGACCTCAGAGCAGCCCCAAGCCCAAACTTGTACTTCTGAGCCAGTGGGGAAACAGTAGTTTGCACTTCCAACCCATCTGGTGAGACGGGCCGGACTGGCTCTTACATAAATCCGGTAGGCGAGTTTCTGGGACATCCCACACACTCTTCCTAAACACGGAGTTAAGGGATCAGTAGAAACCCAAATTGCTCCAGGGAGCCTTACTCCACCAATACATTTACTAACACACATCCCACACGCTTCCCCGAGGAAGTACAGACCACCCAGTAGATCCAGGTCATTTAAAAATCCCCCCAAACCGAATCTTCCCATCGCTAACAGGAGAGGAAGCACATAGATTACCGTCCGCTCCGCTATGCCCTCATCCGGGCCCAATCCTGAAAGATCCGATGCCCACTCAAGACAGTCACAGAGTGGTGCCCTATTCCCAGTCTTGGCAGTGGTCTCGGTGCCCGATTATGGTGGCAGTTGGGAGTGGGGGATCTGAGACAAGTTAATTCTCCAGCAAAGGGCCCCCAGGGGAGTGTCTGCAAGGGCCCAACCCCGGTTGTGTTTCCAGCGGCCCAGATTCCCTTGCCCGTTCCGGCTGCCACGGCACCGAGAGGGTGCCTGACCGGCGGCGCTCACCTGCTCTCTTGCGCGGGTGCCCCGGGGTGGTCGGCCGCTCTCGGTGTTGCCTCCCCACGCAGCTGCCCATGGCGACAACCCCAGGCTGCGATTGCGATGGATCTACCCGCCTGAGCCCGGCTCCGGGCTCTGCCGCTCCGCATGGAGCCGGATCCCCAATCCGCCCTCCGGACGAGCACGCAAACTTTGTGCGGCGCCGCTTCCGCCTCCCTCCAGACGGGGCTTTGGAGTCTTGCGGAACGGGAGGCGCCGATTAAGGTCTGCTGCCCTCTCAGGTTGGATCCAGCCCAGGCCGGCCCAGCGGCTCCAATGCCTGCCTCCGCCGTCGCCGCCGCTGCTGCAGCCGCTACTCCGCGAAGAGCTGGGGATCTGAGCCGGGGAGGATCCCCCGGCCCTGGGAGACACTTCGCGCTCCTCCTCCTTCTCCAGGTGAGCATGTGACTCGGCGGCAGGAGCCCGGCCTCTACTCCGCCCTCTCTCTGCCAGCCCCAGGAAGAGGATCGTCCGTGACCCGGGCTACCACTCTGCAGGGGGCGGGGGCGGGAGAAAGCGAGCAGGGCCAGCGCCCCCGACAGCGGGAGCAGCAGGAGGTGGCCTGGGCTCGTAGCGCGCGGCTGCTAGCCGTCGCCCCCGGCTCACTTGCTCCTCAGTCGCCTCCTAAAACTCTCACGAGGCGCGACCTCCAGGCCCAATTTAGGGCAGCCAGATTTGTAATGTTTTATTTTGAAATCTTTTAAGATAATATTTTAGTTTTCTGTTAATTATGTTGCTTTGACTGTATACTCTATATCTGACTTTCTTCAGAATGTTTTATTGATGTTTTAATATTTTGTAAACCGCTTTGAGATTTTTCTTTAAAATATAAAGCGGTATAGATATGAAATTAATAATAATAATAATAATAATAATAATAATAATAATTTGCAAAGGCTGGCTCTTTATATGCCAACAAATGCTAGAGCAGTCAGATGGTCCTGCTGGGGTTGGCATCCCAAAGTCCTGTTACCTTGCAGAGGAGCCGGCTTGCCCAGCAATAATCTGTAACAGGCAATGTTATTGTTGTACTGAATGGGAGTTGGATTTAGCAAGACTGACATGGCAGTCTACCCTATGGGCAGTGGAAGAGCCTCACCTTTGCCCTGGGTGCATAGGATTCCCTTTCAAAACATGAAAGGGAGCCACCTTCCTTCCTTCCAATCCCTCTGTTTCTTTTTTTAAAAAGACCTGCCTTTTTCATGAAGCTTTTCAACCCTCAGCCCTCAATTTACTATGATGGGGCTGGGGAAATACTTTGGTCAAGGGTGCGCCTTTACTTTTATTACTCTGTAAAGCAGCGTGTTATATTGATGTACATATTAACGATAATGTAGTACAGTATTAGTTGAACAATTTAGATAGCTACAGCCTGGCAGCGAAGAGGTTCTGTGTATCTGCTTTTGAGGAGTGATGATCAAACTAATGCTCTCTCTGACCTGTCAGTCTTAGGCCTTGATTATCACTGGGAAACCAGCTTAGTGCGGCAGAGGTGTCCACTGGGAAAGCTGACCAGGGTTACATAATAATGCTGGATGCTATGAAGAGAGGACTTGGCAAATTCAGGATTTTGTTCTGATCTCTGGTGTCAGTTACCATTTTGGCCACCCGCAAATGGTCACACACATTCAAATCCAGGTGTCGCTTTTTCAGGTTGTTAGTCCCATCAAGAGTGTTGGATATGTCATACCTATCCTCCTACTTCTTCCATTATATCTCTTATCTCATAACTCTTCCTTTGAAGGTAACGCTGCGTCGGCAAGTGGTGCAGCTAGGTAATTTCAGACCTTTTGGACTTAATGGCCTTTCTGAAGTATGTGTGAGTTGTGTGTGTGGTTTAGATAGTTGTGTGTATACCTCAGTTGAAGTACACAATTAACATGCCTCTTTTCATCCCAAGTGCCACCAGTGCCTTACAACTGCTATGATGTTGAAGCAAGAGAGAGAGAACTTTGCTAATCCAGATACTAAAAAGAAATAAAAAAGAGCATGCAGAGTTTTGCTTTTTGAAAACTTGAGCACTTAAATCATAGCACCATCATAACTTTAGGAATAGTGTTGCCCTGATGCAGAATACATTTGCTTGGGAATAAGCACTGTTTTGTTGTAGAAAGGATAATGTATTTTAAAAGCAACAAATGTCATTATTTATTTAAAATCTTTACATGCTCTTTTTAATTTGAAACCACAAGATGGTGTACATTTTTTAAAAAATACATGAAAAATACCGGTACATTACAATATAAGATAAAGCAGCAGCTGATAGGCCAGGGCAGACATAACTTAAAAAAATAAAACCAACATATATAAATAGCCAGCAAAGGCCTGAGAAAATTAGTTTTTAGTAAATGCCAAGACAACATTAGTGTTGGTGCTTGCATTAGTTCAGAGGGCAATCTTTCTCTGACCTTTGCTCAGGGGAAAAGATTAGATGTGCATATTTATCCTACTGAAAAACACCCTAACCACTTGCACACTGTAAGCATTAAATGTCCTGGAAATGTACTGTAATTGTTCATTCTTTAGCACTGGAGATGGGACTTCTTTATGAAGGTGGCAATGATAACCAGCAAAGACAGCAGACTTCTGAAAGATAAATAGGTGGAGCGGGATGCTGAGATCTATCCATTCCACCACTAACACCAAACCACAATGATCCCTATCACTGCATTCCTCCTCCTCCTCCAAGTGCATTGCAGTTCGCGGGTAGGTGGGCGGATACATGTGAGAATAATTTATACTTGGAGCGTGGATCGCTAAAACGATTTCCTCACAGAAACCAGAGGTCTGAGTGTTTCCTTCCTTGGATGCACGTGTTTTGCCCGCTTGCCTGGTATTTTTAGGCCTCCTAAAGCAAATGGAAAACAATTCTGCATCTTGGCACAAAGGCGCCGTTTCTAATAACAAAATCATAAAAGTGCGTGTGGCATTCTTTGTATATCCAGGGATGGCATTCCGAGAATGAAGAGCCTCTACGTCTCCAGCAGACGCAACGCAGCGCTTTCCTCCCCCTCCTTCGAGCGCGTGGAAGCCTGTTCGCATCGGAGGGATGGTTGTGTGAAGCCGCATCGAGCTTCACTTCTGCGCTTCCCGCGTGTTGCGCGCCCTCTTAACGCAAAGCTAAACCCACCCCTTCTGTGACCCAGCCTAAGGGGCCCGCCCTGACCTTTGACGGGCCTGCCCGCCGCCTCCCTTCGGGCTGCGCCCCTGCCTTTCCACGGCCCTCCCCGCGAACTGCGCCCGTTGCTGGAGTGGCCTCTTGTCACGTGATGCCCACTTTGCCCCTGTCGTTTTCACACGTGACAGGGGACGCGCACGCGCGTTGTGCGCTTCTCGCCTGCCTTGCTATTCTCCGCTTTATCATGGCGGCCGGAGGGGCTGAGGTGGACGTGGGGGCGGACGCGTCCCTGTTGCCCGGCTGGGAGCGGGAAGGCGCGGCCAGAGAGGCGGCGGAAGGTGCGTGTGGGGATGGGGCGGGGGGCAGAGGCCAGGGCCGGGGAGCAGGCGGCGGGCTCCGGCAGTGCCGCGGGCGGGACGAGAGGGGAACCGAAACGGCGGTTCGAGGGGTTGTCTGGGGGAACGGAGGAGGAGGAGAGCTTAGGTGTCAGGGAGGAAGATCGCCCAGTTGGATCTGTTCTCAGGATCGGAATTCACTGTCGGAATTCATTCGGGGGAGTGTGTAAAGGAATGCAAACGAGATTCTCTGGGCGTGTGCAGAGTGCCTCTGGCTAACTTCATTCCATCCACCCACATCGGGATCAGGCGTACTGGCATTAATTAGGGCTAGTCGGGCATGCGGTAACGGTGGGCGCATGCAGGGTGTTGATCGGGCGAGGCAGTGTGACGCACGGCATTAATTAGGGGCAAAGTAACGAGCTGTTTCGCCTCCTGAAGATTATTTCAGAGACGATAATAAGCTGGACGCGTGTGTTGAGGTTGGGTATGAGGAGGCTGCTGTGGGCAAGGCTGACTAGAGATAAAACCATATGTGTGTTTGCAGGAATGTACTTTTCCAGGGGATCAGATCAACAGAGAGCCCGACCTGGGCATAGGCAATATAATTTCCTGTTTCTTAGACCTGTTCTTTTCTACCATTCATTAATCTATTTCCTTTGCCTGTACTGTAAAACTATGAAAAGATAGGGAAACCTAACCCTTAATCACCCAAGCTACCTTAAAAATACAAGAGAAGAACGAATCATTTAAAGACTGCTAAAGGATTTTGAAGTGTTCTTGAGTTTCCATCATCATGAAGAGGCATACTTTTCTTCCTGGAAACACTGGCTTGTTTACTTAACGTTTTATAAGAAAATATAGGTGGTTTATCATAATTCAGATGACTATTTGTGGTGTAATAGCCACTTAGGAATTCATCATGATGTAGCTGCAGCTGTATGAAGAGCTGCTTTAAACATGTTTCCACATGAAGGCAAGTTAACCCATATAACTCTCTGAGTTTTGGAACTCAGGACTCCTAGATTTCTGAGGGGTGAGTGGTACTTGTAAGGCTGTTTGTAGCACAGATACAGCTTTTGCCAATGCTGCAAACTTTAGTAGCATTGGTGAGGTTCATAATAGGTATTGCAAGTGTAGACCTGCAACAAAATTTGATAATTTATGGTAAGGCATGTAATATAAATAGACCAAAAAACAAACTAAACACATTGTTTTCATTTAAATACTCACTGTTGCCTTCTGAAAAACATTCATGGAAATGGAAAAAGATGGAAGGACAAAGAGTGAAGTTTTAACCTTTTCTCTTGTCAATCAACCATGCTTCCTCATCCTGACCTATCTAAGGAGATCTGTGTATGGAAACAATGATCCACATGGATATCTCTAACTCTCACTGGATCAGGGACTGTGAATGAGATGACATCACATGTAGATGTCATCTGCATTTAGATGTTTGTACTATTTATTCCAACTTCATGAACCAGGAAATTATGCTTGCACAGGTAGTTCTTCAGTTAACTCCCAACTCCAGAGACTGAGGGCATTGTGTTTCGGTGTGCTGCTTTCTCTTACCAGTGTTGCAGAGCAGCATGAGGGCAGTGTGCATGTGCAGCCCTTGAACCCTGCTTGTGTTTTGGAAGAGCTGAGGATCTCTAAAGGCAAACCCAATATTGTCTTGCATATTTCAGGGTCCCCCAATACGTAAGAACCTGTCACTGCCTTCTCTTTGGGATCATTTTGGCATCCAGTGTGTATGCATACGGGACACCAACTTTACTAATGGGAATAATGATATACTGAACATAGTTAACACATCTGAACTTGCCCCAGATACAGCTGAGAAGAGGACAGGAGTGCAGTAACTTTTAAACAACCTTCCTTTTAAGCAACACAGGCTCTCCAAATTAGATTCTGGACCAGCCTTCAAGTATAGAGGTGTTCTTGGAAATATGGTTCTCCTGGCTTTCAGAACGGCTTCCTAAGAAAATAAATCTTGCACCTCTTTAATTAGTACGCCTTGTACTTTTGAGAGTGAGATGCTGATAAAAAGAATAGAATGCAGGATTTATAATTGGTTCATTCACGCTGCTCTTTCAGCACTCTTATCAGCTGTTTTAACAAATTGTGCCAAACTTGATTGAAGATATTCTGTACTCCCATGCTGTCTCCTCCCACCACCCCATTCTAATTGTAAGAGAGATAGTATTTTCAAGCGACAGGTTGTTTTATGCCTTTATCAAGGGAAAAATGAAGGAGGCTGCTGGACAGCTCTCCCCACTGCTAATGAGGTAATTTGAGAACTGCTCAGCAGGGATGGGATGGTTGCCACTGGCTTCTTGATTTGCAGTTTCTGAACTTGAACTTTGGAATAACTTAAAATAAGTTTTAAAAATTCAATTTATGTGAAATGTGGGTGGCAGTTTAAATTTCAGTGGTAGAACTTCTTTTTGTTTTGTTTTTTATAATATTTTTTATTACGTTTCTTTCCAAATTTTATACATTACAAACAAATAAGGAGTTTACAAGAAACCATTTTTTTTTTTTTTTAACAAAAATCCCAACTTGGACTTCCCCACCCCTTCCGATTCTGCGTTCTTTATATTAACAATGTCAGCAATTTGTTACCTTATGTCATACCTTATTGTAACTTTTACATGTTATGTATCTATATTCAATGTATTATGTCACAATTTTTATACCTTTAAAATAAACGTAACATGTTCAATTTCATATTATCTCCTTTTCTCTTTTATCACTTAGTTTACTATTTACTTAATCATAATTGCTAAAGCGTATCATTTCCAAATCATGCACCGTCTTAAGATTCATACAGTTTGTAATACTTTTGCAAGTAGTCTTTAAACTTTTTCCAGTCCACCTCAATTGTTTCTACATCCAAATCTCGGATTCTGCCGGTCAGTTCAGCTATCTCCATGTAGTCCATCAACTGCATCTGCCATTCCTCCAGCGTGGGTAAATCTTGTGTCTTCCAGTTCTTTGCGATGAGTATTCTTGCTGCTGTACTAGCATACATAAACAAAGTTCTGTCCTTCTTTAACACTTTCTGGTCTACCATGCCCAACAGGAAGGCCTCTGGTTTCTTGGGAAAGGTATACCTAAATACCTTTTTCAACTCATTGTAAATCATTTCCCAGAAAGCCTTAACCTTTGGGCATGTCCACCAGAGGTGAAAGAAAGTCCCCTCTGCTTCCTTACACTTCCAACATTTATTGTCAGACAGGTGATGTATCTTAGCTAACTTGACTGGGGTCATGTACCACCGGTATATCATTTTCATAATGTTTTCCTTCAAGGCCGTACTGGCCGTGAATTTCATTCCGGTGTTCCATAACCTTTCCCAGTCTTCAAACATAATGTTGTGTCCAACATCCTGTGCCCATTTAATCATAGCAGATTTAACTGTCTCATCCTGTAAATTCCACATAAGCAGCAAGTTATACATTCTAGATAACAGTTTTGTCTTTGGTTCTAACAGTTCTGTCTCTAGTTTCGACTTTTCCACCTGGAAACCAACTTTTTTGTCCATTTTGAAAACCTCTTGAATTTGAGCATAATGTAGCCAATCTCGCACCTTATTTTTTAGTTTGTCCTGGCTCTGCAACTTCCAATTGTCTCCAATTTTTTCAGTCAATTCCCAATATTTCGGCCAATAGGCCTCCATATTGGGTCTTTTTCGGGCCTTGGCCTCCACTGGTGATAGCCACCTCGGAGTTTTACTCTCTAGTAAGTCTTTATATTTCATCCAGACTGCAAAAATTGCTTTTCTGACAATGTGGCTTTTAAACAATTTATGTGCTTTAACCTTGTCGTACCATAGGTATGCGTGCCATCCAAAAGCATTATTAAAACCTTCCAGATCTAGGACATCGGTGTTTTCCAACAAAAACCAATCTTTCAGCCAGCAGAAGGCTGCAGCTTCATAATACAACCTCAAGTCCGGCAGGGCAAACCCCCCTCTTTCTTTCGAATCTGTTAATATTTTAAACTTTATTCGGGGCTTTTTGCCCTGCCAGATAAATCTAGATATATCCTTCTGCCATTTTCCAAAGCAATCCACTCTGTCCACGATCTGTAAGGTTTGAAACAAAAATAACATTTTCGGCAACACATTCATTTTTATAGCTGCAATTCTTCCCAACAAGGAAAGTTTCAATCTTGACCAAATTTCTAAATCCTTTTTAACTTCCAACCAACATTTCTCATAATTATCCTTAAATAAATTCAAATTCTTGGAGGACAAATAGATCCCAAGGTATTTCACTTTTTTAACCACATTCAGTTCTGTTTCTCTCTGAAACCCCTCTGTTTCTGTAATTGTTAAATTTTTGGTCAGAACCTTAGTTTTTTGTTTATTCAACCTAAATCCCGCCACCCGACCAAATTCAGATATAAGTTCGAGAACTCTTTTTGTACTGGATTCTGGCTCCTGCAGTGTCAAAACTAGGTCATCTGCAAAAGCTTTCAGTTTATATTGTTTCACTCCGACCTCTATCCCTTGTACCAACCGGTCCTCTCTGATCATATTCAATAGCACCTCCAGGACTGAAATAAATAACAGAGGGGATAGAGGGCACCCTTGTCGTGTCCCTTTTTCAATTTTAAATTCCTCCGTCACCACATTGTTCACTATTAATTTAGCTTTTTGTTCTGAATAGATTGCATGTAATCCATTCTCAAACCCCCGTCCCACTCCCATCCCTTCCAAGTTCTTCTTCATAAACATCCAAGATATGTTGTCAAATGCTTTCTCCGCATCAATAAAGATTAACACCGCCCTTGTGTTCCTGTTAGTCTGCAAAAGTTCTAAAATGTCAATGATGTTTCTAGTGTTCTCATATAAATGTCTACCAGGGAGAAAGCCAGCTTGGTCTTTATGAATTACTTCATTTAAGACTTTTTTAAGTCTATTTGCCAAAATGTCTGCAAATATTTTGTAATCCACATTTAGGAGTGAGATGGGACGGTAGTTTTTAAGCTGAGTCTTTTCAGATTCTGACTTAGGTATCAATGTGATGAAGGTTTCTTTCCACGTTTCTGGTGCCCTCTTCCCATCCATAATCTGGTTACATACCTCCAACAAAGGTTGTATCAAATAGTCCTTCAGAACCTTGTAATATTTGGAGGTAAGTCCATCCGGGCCTGGAGATTTGCCTAGTTGCATATTCTGAATGGCACCTTCAATTTCCTGTGAGGTTATTGTAGAGTTCAAGATTGATCTTTTGTCTTGAGTTATTTTTGATAGTCCATTTATCTTTAAAAATTGATCTATCTCTGATTCTTTCTGGGGCCCCTGTGCATACAGTTCTTTGAAGTATCTGTGGAAGCACCTCCTAATTTCTTCTGGTTTCTGTACGATCCTTCCATCAATCTCTAGATTTGTTATCGTGTTTAGCTTTTGTCTTTTTTTCAGCTGCCAAGCTAGCAGCTTTCCACATTTATTTGCTGATTCAAAAGATCTTTGCTTCATCTGTTTTATTTTCCATTCAATCTCCTGATTAATCAATTTTGAGTATTCTGCTTGGTGGAATTTAATTTCTCTCAGCACCTCCTTGGACTTTGGTTTGGTTCTCAGTTTTTTTTCTCCTTGGTGTATTTTCTCCAATATTTTGTCCTTCTTTCCGTTCCAGAGTTTTTTCTTGATTGAATTCTGTTGTATCAGAAACCCTCTCATAAGAGCTTTGCTTGCGTCCCAGATCGTTCTTTTTTCAACTGTAGTATTCAGATTTATCTCAAAATAGTCCTTTAATGTTTTTTGGGCCTTTTTCACAATCTCTTGATCTCTTAGTAGTGTGTCATTCATTCTCCATCTGAAGGAACCGGGTTGAGTTAATCTAAGTTCTATTTTCAAGGCGTTGTGGTCGGAGCATGTTTTTGGGCAGATTTCCACCTTTTTAGTCTTGGGTGCCAGCCCCCTGGAGGTCCAGATTTGGTCGATCCTTGACCAAGACAGGTGGGCCTCAGAGAAAAAAGTTCCTTCTTTACCTAG
Source organism: Podarcis raffonei (assembly GCF_027172205.1). NCBI lineage: Eukaryota > Metazoa > Chordata > Lepidosauria > Squamata > Lacertidae > Podarcis > Podarcis raffonei. Next base: position 59,832,441 of record NC_070606.1, on the reverse strand, counting down.
GGGGTTCTTTGTCCTCCATATGTCGATCAAATCCAGATTGTCAGTCAGTTCGAAAAAAGTTTTGGGCAGTCTGCCGTCTGATGTTAAGTTTTGGTTGTAAGACTTATCCATATGTGTAGACACCACTCCATTCATATCTCCCATCATTATGATGTTAGCATAATCCAGATAGTCCAGCAACGTCTCATGCAGCTTCTTGAAAAATTCTGATTTCCCGTCATTTGGGGCATAAATTCCTAATATCAATATTTTTTCTCCTTGGGTTTAAATTTCAATTGCCAAAATTCTTCCTTGTTCATCCTTAAATAGAAATTTGGGTATCAGGCTCTCCTTAGCGTAGATCACCACTCCTCTTTTCTTTACTTTGTCAGACGAAATAAATTCTTGGCCTAATCTTTTATTTACCAAAACCTTCCTGTGGAGCCTGGTCACATGGGTTTCTTGTAGGCAAATAATGTCCAATTGTTCTTTCTTCAATATGTGAAATAACCTCCTTCTTTTCTCCGGGGAATTTCCGCCATTTATATTCCAACTGAGTAGCCGCAGAGACATCCTGAACTATTCTGCTACACCTAGAGCGGTGTATCTTCTTTCTCCTCTGGTTCCGAAGGTGCAGGTATTGCTCCACCTGGGTTGGGTATAGGCCAATTAGCTGCTGCTTCTTTTTGGAGGTCTTCTCCGTGATCGTGCTGGAACTTTTGTAAGTCCTCTGGTGATCTTATTTTAACCTTCTTCTGTTTGTAAGTGAATGATAGCCCTTGTGGGAACTCCCACCTGTAAGGAATTGTGTTGAGTCTCAGCAACTTAGCCAAATCTGAGTAGGTGGCTCTCAAGTCCAATAACTGTTTAGGAATATCTCGGTAAATTTCCACCCTTTTCTCTTGTATCACAATTGAGTTTTTGAAGTGTAGGCCTAGTATTTTGTCTCTCTCCTCCCTTGATCTCAAAGCTATTAAGCAGTCTCTGGATCTATCTTTTCTTACTAATCTTCCCAACCGAAAAGCCGATACAATTTTGAAATCAATTTCTTCTTTTAAGTCCCAGAACTTTGTAAACTCTGTTGTCAAAAGTCCTTTCAAATCTTCTTGTTCAATTTCTGGGACTGCCCTTAGTCTGAGGTTGGTCTCGCGATTTTTCAATTCCACCAACGAGAGATAGGTTTGTTGGTCCCCTATCTGTTTATGAAGAGGCTTGACTTCCGCTTTAACTTCCTCGACTTCTTTTTTAGCTGATGTTGCAATTTGAACGGCTTCCCCTGCCAGTTTACGATTCTCTTCTGTTGCTCCTTGCAATTTTTCAATTGCTTGGGTATGTTGGGAAACCTGATCTGTCAATTTCTGGATCGAGGATGTTGCTTGGTCAATTTTTGTTGATTGGTTATCAATTTTTTGATTTATTGCTGACAATTGTTCCAAAACTTGTTTCAGTACTGCCTCAGCTCCTCCTGCTGCCATATCTTCCTCTTCAGATTTTTCAGGCTTTTCGGTTTCTACTTTTTGTGTCGCAAGCACAGCTGGAACTGATAATCTACGTCCCTGAGTTAAAGTTGTTTGCAAAAGCTGTGCTTGCTTTTTTGCTTTCTCTTTCTCCTTAGCTTCCTTAGCTTTGGCTGCTCTTGTCTTTCCTGTGCCACTCATCAGTCAACGTTCAAGGTCAAGTGTTGTAATCCCATGGGAAAGGCAAGTCCAGAATTAAAAACAGTCTATTGAGAGAAGGTAAACAGAGAAACTTTCCCAGGCCTCTATATTCCCAATGTCCTCTAGGGGGAGTGCCACCAAAGTTTTAGTAAGAAGAAGGTAACTTTCCACAATTAAGGTCTCTTTGTTCCAACTTTAAAAACAATTTTAAAAGCAAATTAGTTCCAGCACGCTAAAAGAAAGGTCCTGCAGAGCCCTTTTAAACATATAACAAAGTTCCAGCAAGGTGCCTGCAATTGTATCCACTTCAGCTAGGTGAGCTCAAAATTACACTATCCAGTTACAAAAGTATCTGGAAGCTTGCAACAGTTCCGCAGTTTAAACAACTTTACCCGGCCACCCGGGAATTTGGGGTTAGAGTCTTCCCTTGCCCTTGGGGTGTCCGCTCCAGGTCAATTTTATGCTGTATTTATTCTTTAAAAGTAAAATTCAAATGTGCACGAAAGTCCCGATTTAAAGCTTCAAAGCTTCCCTGTTCACAGCGCTTTCCGCTCTTTAGACCGTCTGCTTTGATCTTGAAAGCAGTGTCGGAAGACGGACTTCCTCTTTCTCGTCTCCCGTTTTTAGCCAAATTTTCCGATTTGATTTGTAGAATCTTAGGTCCTTACTCACGGGTTTGATGTTTCAGCCCGATGTTTCTTGGAAGAAAGGTCAGCGCTCATCCGTGACAGCCGCGCGGCTTCGCCTCCGCAGAAAGAGCGATGAACCCACAGCACCGCTCCCCCTCCTTCACTCCGGAGCCCCTTACGGGGTTCCTTTTGTGATTTCGGGGTCGCTCCAGGTGCCCGCCGGGTCCCACGGCCACGGACTCACTCTGCCCGTGGTTTATCTTGATGGGTTGCCGCTGCGCCGTCGCGAGCAACCCTTTTCTGCGGTGCCCCTCTTCAGAGCTCGAAGAGGTCCGCCATCACGGTTTTGCGCCGCCTCCGGAAGTCCATGGTAGAACTTCTTTTTGTAAACCACTTTGAGATTTTTCGGCCATCAAGTGGTATATAAATGTTATGAAATAAATAAATCTTCTGCATCTGGATGAAATTTTGCATCATTTAAAATGTATTGTGCAACATAGGCAAATGGTCCAGAGATACATACATACATAATGTCACTAGGGGAGCAGATGACTAAAGTCATTTGAAATTTTGGGAATCTTTAGATATAAAATGTATTGGCTATATAGTGTAATTTTAAGCAAACTTACTCAGAAATGAGTCTCATTGGACTCTTTGGGGTTTACTTCCTAATAAGTGTGTTTATCATCACAGCCATAATCTGAGGTCAAGCAGCTGTTGTCCTTAAGTGTGCACTCAAGTGGCAAAGACATACAGCTCCACAGACCCAAGCAGCCACTGCCTTTTCAGGCTCATTACAGCCCTTTGCGATAAGGGCTCTCCCGATGCAGCCAGCTCACTGCTCCTGGACTCCTGCAGGGATGCAAAGTCCTCATGTTTGGAGTTGCCAGCAGGGATGCAGCAACACAGTGCAGTATAATGACAGGTGTCCTTTCCTCTTTGTCACTGGGAATGCAGGTAAGTGCTCAAGTGAATTGAGCAAAGGAGGGCAGCTACCCATGAACTGCTAATCACAAGGTTGATTAGGACAGAAGCTGACCGGGGCTTTTTCCTCTTGTGTAAAAAGAAAGTGTATTATGCCACTGTTTAGGGTTGAGGACAGGGTTAAGCAATGTTTGCCTTGAGTCACCTGTGTATCCCAATCTTTCAAACAGGTGTATACAAACACATGCATTTTTGCTTGTGTAAGAGGTGGTTTGAATAGTGATCTGGCAGGCTACTTTCCCTGGAGAATGCACCATCCCCAGATGAAAAGCTAACTAAGTCAACTGTGCCTTGCTCACTGCCAGCAGTTGTTGCTCTGCTTCTGTATGCTGTCTTTGTGACTTCTGTAGCACTCAATAAGCTTTTAAGTAGCTGTATGAGCACCTGCTTAATTAAGTCTTACTTGGTCCAAGGCATATTAATTAAATGAACTGCACAGTATCTCAGAGATGTGTCAGTACTAGCTTGAGAACTGATGTTCCTTTGCCATTCACTTTTGCAATTAGACCTCTTTACAAATAGTTGGGAAAGGTTGCCTGTCTCACTAAGGGCCTAGAGCAGGGGTAGGCACCCTGACACTTCCTAAAATTTCTGGATTCCATCTGTCCCATCCAGCATGCCTAATGGTTAGGGGTGATGGGAATTTTAGTCTAGAACATTTGGAGACCACATGGTTATCTACCACTAGCCTAGAGAGCCAGTATGCTTCTTGGCTATCATTTTCCTGGCTGGAAGAAGCACTGCAAGGAATCTTAGCTAACCCTTCCATTTTCAGAAGACTAGGACAGACAGACTAGCACGGTGTTGCTTGCGCGTGGTGGGGGAAGAGCACAGTAGTGGGGAAGCAGAGATGTGGAGGGCAAATGCATCTTCCCACTCCTTTTCCTGTAGATTAAATGCTTTTCAATTTGTGATAAGAAGTATAAGAAACTGCCTTATACCATTTGAGCCATTGCTCCATACAAGCAAAAGGTCCATTTAACTGGATATGCCTGGAAGGAAATTTGGGACCTTCTATATGCAGATCATGTGCTCTGCCTCTGAGATGTGCAAACAAGAAAGGCAAGTTGCACTGTAACTGAAACATGGATTCCCATGTCTAAATTTGTTTTAAGAAGTGCTGCTTAGTTTGGTGTAACAATCTACCTATTGTGATTTAACCTTTTGATACTTCCTTTTTCTTAGGAGTAAAAGCTGGGACCTGCACCATCTTAGATGTTGTTGAAAACTTGGGGTAAGTATGAAAGAAAGAAAGAAAGAGCTCACTGCTCTGGGATGTATGTATGCCGGTGTCCAGGATGACTCTTTGCACTACTGCAACAACATTAGAATCTTGTTGTTCAGTGCTTAATGCCTGCCTGATGGATGCCCTTTGTCCATGCTGGGCAAAATTCCATTCAGATAAAATGACTTACATGATTAGGGTATCCTGAAACTTTGGAATAGCATTATGGGTTTGGTGGTGATAATGTGTAGCATTTTGCTACCCTGACATTGGGATGGATTTCAGCTGCATTGCGTAACTCAAGGTTTTGGACTACATTCTTTCAGGTCTTCCCAGTATTTCCCTTGCAATCTGGGAGGAGAGTGCCTCCATAGCAGTTAGGTGTACATATTGTTGGCAGAGCAGTTGCTAGTGCCTCCATTTAGCCAACCAGATAAACTGCAGGGCACTCTTATGGGTAGATGTTTGGCCTAGGCTGGTGGCTGCGTTAAATGGTGGTGATGAGCCCTCCTCTCAGTGTAGCATAGAAGTTAAATTTGGATTGCAAGCCAGGAAATCATTGGTTAAATTTTACCTTGACCACAAATTTACTAGACAAGTAGTTATTCTCTCAAATGCTCTCCCTCCACACTCCCTTCACATTCCTAATATGAGTATATTGCTCTGGTGGGAATCCGCCTGAAAGGGAAAAATGAAAACTCCCTTTCTTATCCTGATGGTCAGACTGCCAGATGTAGTCATTGCTCATTGCAAGGAAGCAGTCTGTCGAGTGAAGAGCACCTCTGTGGTGGACCAGAACAGAGCAAAGAAGAATATATTGACATATCAGTGTTCTTTAAACAACTGCAAACATTGTTTTTTGTGTATATATCTCAGATAGTGCAGAAGCATTTTAACCATTAATCTAATTTGTGCTTTGGGTTCATTATTGTGGTTCCCACCAACCTTGAATTCCTTGGAATTTAAACCAGGCATAGGGAGCCTTTGGCTCTCCAGTGTTGTTGGACCACAGCAGCCTTCATCATCCCTGACCATGGCCCATCCTGGCTGAGGCTGGTAGGCGCTGAGGTCTTAGAACAACTAGAAGGCCTCAGGTTCCTGATCCCTACTTTAAACTGTATAGCAGTCTTCCATCGGCAGTAATGTACCAGTAGCTGATGCTGAGCATATTGTGGCAGGGTTAGCTATCAGCACAGGCTATCATGACAAAGTGGTTGGCTACAGAATCCAAGTCATAGGTTGCATTCAGATATTCCTTTAATTGAGATACTTTTGGGGCCATTCGGTGAAGAGTGGGCTATAAGTACAAATTAAAAATGAATAAGCAAATCAATTTAGATTGAGCCTAGCCTCCCCACAGACTTCACACTACCTGCCCCCCATGCCTCATTCAGCACAGTCATCACTTGATTGAAAACTTTCACTTCAGTTTTAGATTAATCATGGTTTAGTATGTCATGTGAACCCAAAACTGTAGTTAATCTTAATAGTTAGTGAAAACAAGCCAACTTCATTAACTGTGATTTGAAGCTGGCTTGTTTCCACTTCTCACAGTGAAGATTAACCACAGTTTGTCAAGGTTTAAGTGATGCAGCGAGCTTGTAGTTAATCAAGAAGAGAAGCCAAAGCTTCTGAACTCCTGTTGCCCAGACGATGGTCAGATGATGGAGCATGTGAGCCTGGTGGGGCCTAGGCTCCATTTCCCTAAAGCTAAACTAGCCCAAACCAGCCAATAAATCATGATGTCCTGGACAAAAGGGAGGAAGCCAAACATATAATGTAGGGACATAGGAATCTACCTTGGGCAGAGTCAGATCATTGGTCCATCTAGCCCAGTATTGTTGACAGTGACTTGCATTGGCTTTCTGGGGTTTCAGGCAGGGAGTTTTTCCCAGCCTTACCTGGAGAAGCCGGGCAGGGATTGAACCTAGGACCTTCTGCTTTGACAGCAAGTGCTCTTCCACTGAGCTACAGCCTTTCTCCTAATCACTTTTATGTTGGCCCATAATTTATGAAGCCCTGAGCAAAAGGAAGGGAAACTGATCACTTAACTGAATCGTCAAATTAAATCAGAATATTTTCTCTCTTTGCCTCCCCCTAAACACACTCGCTAAAACAACATATTTCACTGTCTTCTCTTCCTTCTATGGCCTGTAAAATCTTCATTTTGTGTCTATAAATACAGGTCTCCTCTTAAGAATGCAGATCCTCGAATGCGTGCACAGGGCATCCAAACGCTTTCTGAAGTCCTCCTGCAGTGCTACTCCCTCCTTCAAGAGCGGGAAGGTAGGACATATGGGCTCAGTCCTCACTCTTTTGCAACCATGGAGAGTGCTGCTTCAGGAGCTGGCCTCAGCATTCAAGGGATCATGCCCGAGGTAGTGATTAGCAGCAGGAGGTTAGGCAGGCAGGATTCAATGACTCAGTGGTTTTTGACATGCCATATGCTTCTTTGCTGAGTAACGGGTGAACTCAGGTTTATTGAAAGCTCTAACTTTCTGTTAGAAAGCAGTTAAATGTTTGGAAGAGAGTGAAGATGGAAGGCAATGCCTTACCGAAGCAGTAAGGAGTAATGTAATTTGTACTTTCAAGAGGATTATGGATTTTAGGGTGACACATAGAGGGAGGGTTTGACTTAATGGTATGACTCTCCTGGAATACTGAGACACATTTTCCCAAATGTGTACAGTATAAGCTAGTTTCAGAGCCTTAGCAGTGCCCATCCCTGAGTGGCTTGACAGGAACCTCCTTACCATGCTGTGGTTCAGAGCTATGTGGGTAGCATATTCATTGCTAACTTTCATAATCATAATCATAATAATATCTGCAATCCCAAGAACACATGATTAGTGGCAGTCTGATCTATGGTTCTGCACCACAGAATGTCCTATGAGATGGGAGATCTTAAGTGTTCAGTAACCTTGCAGTTTCCCTTTCAGAATGTCCTCTTGCTGTTTCTTTGGTCATAGTGTTAGGTATTTTATGCTTGTGTGCAACCACTTATCGGTCATCAGATGAATTTTTTAAAATAGGTTTGAGGAGCCAAGAGTAGGGGGAGAATGCCTGTATTGCCAAGTGGCCGCTAATGATTCTGCATTTCCCTTCATCCTTTCAAATCTGCTGAGGCTGATGTGGATGCCAATTTGCCCCATGGATATCTCTATTTGTGGTAGCTAAGCCCAACTACCACCATAGCCCTAGTTTCTGATAATGCTTTTCTGTTCCAGTGTCCCACCTGGTCTTGTTCTATGAGAACCGGCTGAAAGATCATCACCTGGTCATTTCGTCTGTGCTGCAGGGACTCAAAGCTCTGGTGAGAATTGTTTTCATGGTAGTCATTCTCGTTTATTCATTTCTGTGTTGTATTAAAAAAACAGAAATACAGAATGGATCACCTGATAAGATTATTACAAAAAAGCAAATAATTTTCATAAGAAGCCTTGCAGAAATAATCAAGTGGTAGCAATCTGTGACAAAATTGGGGACACACTCTATTCATCTGCTCAGTGGTAGAAAATTGGGGTGTCCCAAGGATAGCAGATTGACAGCTCTGGCTCATTTAACTGAGACCAGTGAAAGCTGCTACAAGACAGGCTGATTAAGGTAGTAGGTGCTGGTGTAGAAAGAATCTTTTCTGAATCTACTTGGGATTTATAGGGATTAGTTAACAGTGAATTTCCCCCCTTTCTCTCTTAATGATTGGGTCACTGTCACACTGATTAAATGATGGGCTCCTTTTGTTTGTTTCCATTGCACTGACTGATAATATGCCATACAGGGCAGTCTGAGGCCTTAAGCATGCTAACCGGTAGCCATCGTTACATGTAGATGGGTACTGAGTTGTTACCATTACTTTCCTTGTCTCTAGAGTATGTGTGTGGCGTTGGCTCCAGGTCTGGCAGTGTCTGTTCTCAAAGCCATTTTCCAGGAGGTTCATGTCCAGGTAAGTCAGAGAAGCCCTGATAGACTCTCTAATTTTGCCTTTGTGTTCCACATCCATGCTTCAGTCTTTCTGTTCTCATTATTAAACTAGTTCCTGAAGTATCCTGTACCTCCTGTGGTCCCTCTTGGTGGACAATAGACAGTAGTTCTCTTGGCTAAGACCTGCTCATCGATATTTTCTTGCTGTCAACAGAATTGAAGCACTGGGTCATGGCAGAAGTTCTGAGAATCATATCCCCTGCTCTTTGACACTGTCTAAACGATATTAGAAAATCTGAGACTTGGTGGTTTTATGGCTGTATTACTGATATTTTGCAATGGGCCATTGTTGTAAGTCATCTTGGATGGCCATTGACCAGAAAGGCAGGCTAGAAATAGTTCTTTAATAAATAAATAAATAAAACACTCAAACACGGCCTGGGGGAATAGTGCACCGGAGTTGAATATAGGTTCAAATTTATCATGACTTGTTAAGTTGCCTTTGGCAAGTAACTACCGTATTTTTCGCTCTATAAGATGCACCAGACCACAAGACGCACCTAGTTTTTGGAGGAGGAAAACAAGAAAAAAAATATAATGGATCTCAGAAGCCAGAACAGCAAGAGGGATCGCTGCGCAGTGAAAGCAGCAATCCCTCTTGCTGTTCTGGCTTCTGGTATAGCTGCGCAGCCTGCATTCGCTCCATAAGACGCACACACATTTCCCCATACTTTTTAGGAGGGAAAAAGTGAGTCTTATAGAGCAAAAAATACGGTATATTAGCTGCCATTCTTTACCAACTCCCCACAGCCTTTATTAATAACCTTATTTGAAAGAGTAGTTGGGTGGGTGAACAAGATGAGATCGTGGCAACTTCTCTGAGCCTTGAGTAATTAAATATAAAAGGAGTGGACACATGTATCCTTTGTGTGTGGTAATGTATGCAAATTCTGCTGTGAAATGCCTCTAGTTCCAATGTGAATGTGTATATCTTGATTTTCACATGGGACATTAAGGTAATTGGAGCTACTCTCAGCAAGACTCAATAAAGGTAGAGAGGATGTTATGGAAGGTCCTGGCCTTCAGCTGAGTGTGTGTAAATTTCTGACTTGCCTGCAGTATCTTAATTGTCTTTCTGGCAAATTAGGCACCCAGATCTATGGACCAGAGTATGATAGCATGAACTGGAGAGGATCAGAACAAAAACATAAATCTCTAATGCTTGGAACAGGTTCACGTAATACTGCTTTATTTCCCAGCTATGCTTTTCTTATCTTCCAGTCTTTGCTGCAAGCGGATCGCCATACAATCTACAGTATCATTACTAACTTCATGAGCAATCGAGAGGCAGGTGAGATGGATGGCTGTGGAAGGGGCTGAGTCAGACACCCTACTGGAAAACCCTGGGAATTTCCTTACCTGACGCTTTTTCCTGCAGAACTGAAAGGTCTGGGTGCCGATTTCACCTTCGGGTTCATCCAGGTGATGGATGGAGAGAAGGACCCACGCAACCTGTTAATAGCCTTCCAGATTGTACGAGACATCATTGTGAAGGGCTATGCATTGGGTATGTCCAAGTCCTTGTCAGTGTGGGGAAGCCCATGTTGGCAGCGGTTGGTTGGTTGGTTGGTTGGTTGGTTAAACTTCTTATCATGCCTGCGGTGTGTGAGGAGGCAGGCTGTATGGGGAGCTTGTTAAAGTGTGCATAGCTTTGGAATCATTGAACATAGAACCACAGGTTATATCTGCTGTTGAGGCCATGGAACACACTCTCTCTCTCTCTCTCTCTCTCTCTCTCTCTCTCTCTCTCTCTCTCTTTGTGGCCTGTGAGAATGGTAGCACTAAATAAGATGCAACTAAATAGTCCATGTCCAGACTTGTGAGTGACTGTTTTGGTCACCCAAAGAACTCATACTGCTGTCTTCACCTCTCAGGGCCCTTCGCAGAGGAGTTGTTTGAGGTGACTTCCTGCTACTTCCCCATCGACTTTACCCCTGTGAGTGAGTAAATCTGGTGCTTTGTCCCTCCTTCACAATGCTTGGATATGGGTGTTGGAGCAAGATAGTTTGTGTAATGCCTGGAACTGGGGGTGTCCATATGGAAACAGGTTTATTCAGCACATTCATGTTCAAATCTTTCAATTTTGCTTCTGTTCCAGCCCTCCAATGATCCTCATGGAATCCAGAGAGAAGACTTGATCATCAGCCTGCGGGCAGTGCTGACCTCCACTCCCATTTTTGCTGAGGTAGGGCCATTGTGTATCATGGCTGAAGTCTGTTTTTTGTGCCCTGTGGGTTCTTCCTGACACCCTGTAGCAGAGTTGGTTCCCATCCTGATACACCATGTTGAGCAATAATACATTGACAGAGTTGGGGTGGACACATAATAATAATAATAATAATAATAATAATAATAATAATAATAATAATAATATTTATTTATACATACACTGCCCATCTGGCTGAGTTTCCTCAGCCACTCTAAGCGGCTCCCAACAGAATTAAAAGCACAATAAAACATCAAACATTAAAAACTTCCCTTACTGGGGCCCATAATGCAGCCATTTGTAATAGTTTATCCTAATCAACAGAAGATGTTGCTGTAGTGGTGCACAGCAATTTGGATCCTAAAAAGCCCTCTATGAATATATAGGTGTTGGGGAAGGGAACATTGATTGCAGATCTTTCCTCCCCCTTACACCACTTCTCATGCTGCTCTGGACAAGATTTTTGAAGGGCAAAGCGGTTGCAAGGTGAAAATTCCTTCTTCTCTTGATGGGAGCATCACACTGTCAGAGCCTTCATTAGGATAAGCCAATGCATTTAATCCCAGAACAAGCATATTGTAGAGATAATTTTGCCCTTAACTTTGAGACTTCAGTCTATTGCAGATATATGAGTTGGGGAGTAAATTTACTTTCTGGTCCTTTTGCATTTCCCAACACTGATCTTTCAAACTGCTACTACCATCAGACTTTGGACAGAGAGCTTGATTTATAGATATAAATAAATATTTGCTTTTTTTATTTAAAAAAGCTGGGATTAATGGCTCTCTGAAATGGCCCATATGCTACACAAATTGCTGCCATCGTAGGCATATTTTGCCCCTCATAGAATTAGAATAAAGTCAGAAAGTTAGAAACTGCCAGAGCAATCTTAACCCTGGCCAGGCAGCAGTGGGCAGAACTGAAGCATATCCAAAGCCATGCCATGCAAAAGGTGGGGAGTGCTTTTTCCTGATTTTTTGCTACACTAGCTCCAGGCAGGTGCAGCTGAGAGCCTGATGACCCTCTCAGAGCTTTCTAGTGGATACTGCCAGTGGTAGCTTCCTGCCTGCATGAGTGAATCTAGGCCCTCTACAATGATGGACACTCCCCTCTTGGCTAAGATGATAGCAGACTGCAGAATTCTAACACAAATACCCAGTCACCACCAAGGTGGTGTCAGTGGGGAGTATTGCATTGTGCTCTTTATATGGGTTTTACATTGTTTTGTGAGGCCTGCTGGTCTGATCTTCTGAGGTATATTATAACCCCAAATTATGCTGAGCAAAGTGTATTGAGATTTCCAGGATCTTCTCTCCTTACAGTTCCTGATCCCGTTGCTCATTGAGAAAATGGACTCTGACGTACAAAGTGCCAAGCTGGACTCCCTGCAAACCTTGGTAAGAGCACTGAGCAAAAGTATCAAGGCTCCGCAGTAGGTTGCCATGCAGCCCTCTCTGCTCTTGCAGCTTTCCTCAAAGCTGATTTAAGGGGTGGCGGCGGCTCTGGTGCTGCTTCTAGGTAATGCAGCATCTTGACTGCAAATTAACAGCACACCCCAGATGACTCATGTCTGACTCTCTCTCCCCCCTCCCCACTTCCTTTCTTTTGCAGAATGCTGCCTGCATGATCTATGGGGAGAAGGAGCTGAAGGAATTCCTACCCAGCCTTTGGTCATCCCTGCGTAGGGAGGTGAGAGGAGCAAGGATTCCCAAAGCGAGGTGGTTCTGGTGTTCTGTGAAAGTGCATCCATTACATTGTTCCTGCTCTCTGTGTCTGGGGACTGCTTGAAACATTATACAGTGGTACCTCGGGTTACATACGCTTCAGGTTACATACACTTCAGGTTACAGACTCTGCTAACCCAGAAATATTACCTCGGTTTAAGAACTTTTCTTCAGGATGAGAACAGAAATCGTGCAGCAGCGGCAGCACAAAGCACAGAACGAATTAAGTTCTTAACCCGAGGTACCACTGTATACTGCATTGGCCTGAATATAAGCCTCACTTTTTTCCGACCGTGAAAAGTTAAAGTGTGGTTTAAATTTACATTCGTGACCTTACAAAAATTGGCTTTTACGATATTGCTGCTGAAACAGATATACGGTAAAATGGAACGAGTGTGAGTGCATGCAGAATTTTAAGGAAGCGGCTTATATTCGTGTATCCCTCTCCCTTTTCCCCCCTTGAATTTTAAAGGCACGGCTTATATTCGGGCCAATAGAGTAGTTTCATTACAGTGAATTATCAGGCTGTTGTAATATTTGATGGATCTGTAAAGAAGCAAATAACCCCCCTTCATTATGATCACTGGCTGGATCACTGGATTACTTGCTGGATTGCGGGATCACTGACTGGATTATTTGCAGGATTGTCTGCACTGTACAGCTGATTCTCCTCCTGCTCCTCAACAGGTGTTCCAGACAGCAAGCGAGAAGATTGAAGCAGAAGGTCTGTCTGCTTTGCGTGCTCTGTCAACATGTCTGTCCCGCTTGGTGCTCAGTTCCGATGATGAGGATCTTTTAGATTCCTTCCTTACAGGCATTCTGCAAGGTAACCTTTGGAGCAACATCCCTTTCCTAGCATCTTTCCAGTCCTGTGAAAGACCTTCCATTTCTCATTCATAAACTGCTGCTTGGAGGAAATGACCACTTCCCCAAGGGAAAAATATCTCGTCATGCTGTTGCAGCCATGATTTGGCTTACAGGACTGGAGGGAAGGGGTGGAAACTGGAGCTGACTTGTGGGAAGGCAGCAAGTTCTCCACTAAGCTTTGAAACTGTTTGCAGTTTGCAAGCTGGTGGAATTAAGTAGTGCTATTTCTTGCTGGGATTTCTGCAGTGGCCTTGGGAGTGATACTGTTTCTCCCAAGCGCTCTTACCTGTTTCAGATTGCAGACACCATCTTTGTGAGCCTGACATGAAGCTGGTGTGGCCGAGTGCCAAACTCTTGCAGGCGGCTGCAGGGGCCTCTTTGCGAGCCTATTACCGGATCACATACAGTGTACTTCCCTTGCTGGTGGAACAGTACACCAAGCATGAGCAGGTGAGGACAAATGGGAGCGGAATATGCTTGTGGTGGAGAGTAGTGAAAGGGGCTTAGGTGATTGCAATCTCATATTAAGGGACATTTAGTGGCATATACCTGCCCCAGGCATATGCTTGGGCTCAAATTCCATGTAGGACAATGGCCTGCAGATCTTGTCTCTCCTTCTGTGTCTTAGTTCCTTCAACCCATCCTCTGCCCTTTTTGATCTCTTGTAGAGTAGCCAGCACAGGACAATCTTGGAAGTGCTGCTTGGTTTCTTGGAGCTGCGGCAACAGTGGGGGCCTGAGGAAGACGGTGAGATGGTTCTCCATTCTTCTTGTTTCCTACTAGCAAGGCTGCCCTTCTGCAGCATCCTGGGCTTCCAAGGTTCCTGTCTTGCCCAGAGCAGTTGTTTGCAGAGAAGAGTCACCTTAATCTATGGGATTTAGCAATGGCCTGTCTGGGAAGGGGGGCGGACAGTGAGATAGGTGCAGTAATAGGGAGAAGAGAAATGCGGAGACAACAGAATTGAAAAACAAAGAGTTTGACAGGATAGCTTCCCAGAAGAAATTCTAGCCCTTGTGGTTGGTGAGAGAAGTATTAGAAAATGCATGCACAAGAGTTGGGTTCCAACTACAGCACACATTTAAAGCAGTATCATATCACCTTAAACAACAGATAGTTTGGAGATCAGTATTCCCCTCACAGAGCTAAAATTCCCAGAGTGGTTTAACAAGCAATCCCTGTTCTAACAGTTCTCAGCACCCTTAACAAACTACAGTTCCCAGGATTCTTTGGGGGAGGCCATGACTGTTTAAAGCGGCATGAGAGTGCTTTAAATGCAGTGCAATTGGGACCCCAGCCAAATATTCCAGAACCAAAGTTTCTTTGAGCATGGCTTTCAGTGACCAAGTAGAAATGCTTTTTGCAGGATGACATGGTGACTGCAGTTGAGTAACCTTGGTGGATGACTGCTCTTAATGAGCAATCCATCTGTGTTTTTTTCTTATCCAGGTACCAGTGCTGACCACTCAGAATTTTAGGAAGTTTCTCATTCCTCACTATCTAAATTCTGATCACAATCCTCTCAGACTCCGGGTTAGAAAGTTAAAGCTAAACAGGACCTTGTACTTTCTAGTGATTCGTGCCCAGGATGGTCAGTCTCATGAGACTGCCTGTGTGCCTGTTTCTCTCCCTTGCAGACAAGAGTCCACTGCTTTGTTTCAAAGATGCCCTGTGTTCCGTGGTGTTCTCTGCACTTTCTGAGTCCAGTGTGCAACTTCACTTGGTTGGCATCCGGGTTCTGACCTTTCTAGGATCACTGCAAGGTATGTGTTGATCTGTGGGTTACTCCCAGGAGTCATGGAAGAATTACGGCTTGTTTAGAGATTTTCCCCTTGGTATGCATTCCTTTACAGATCCATCTAGCGTGCACACAGACCTGTTTCCATCATGTGTGTGCAGCCAGACAGCTGGACTTGAATCAGATTAGGTACTGTCCCACCCCACCTTGCATAACTTGGACTATATGGGCTGCAGGCAGCCTCTAGGAAGTGGAATGCAATATAGTAAAACTGGCAATGATAGCAGAGTGTTACTACCAGGGAAAGGAAAGGCTTTGAACTTCAGTCTCTCTTCCGTTTCAGGGCTCCTGACCCTCTCAGATGTGGAGATGTTTGTGGATCACCTTACGAAGTTAATCTTGCATGAGGACGATTCCCAGACCAGGTGAGGGGTGGAAACAAAGCTGGACCCTGTGGGTGCAAGGGAAACAGCAGGCATTGTTGAACTTCTCAGAATTGTCTTTGGGCTTATCTCTTTCTAAATATTGAAAATGTTTACATTCTTTTAGTCCACTACCTATAAATGGCAAATGACAAGGTTTCTAACACAGTCTCATGAATTACTCATTTCTTAATCCAAAATTCTGCTTCTGTTTGGTGTTGTCTTACACTGATCTGTTAAGGTTTGCATGTGTTTTAATTAAGAAAAGGGCTTTACTAATACTGCTTTTATGATCTTTTTTCAATCTTAAGTTTTGTACTAAAACATCCTTTGGTTTATCATGCTTTGTTCTAATGTGTGAATAGAGCTCATATTCTCTTAGCACAGATTCATTTCAGTCTGAACCCAATAGTGTAGTTAAACATTCTTCCATAAAAATGTCCCTCATAGTGTAATATTCTTTAAATCCTTTTTTTTAAAAAAAAATGTCTAGCTTGCTAACATCCTGTTGTTTGTTTTAAGATTTCAAGTGCTGTATCTTTTCCTCTGGCCTTCCTGCATTTCCTATTCAGTGCACAGTGCATCCAAACCTGCGAGTCACAGGACAGTTCCCAAACAAATCCAGTGATACCTTTTCATAGTTTCTATAGTGATGTGAGAATCCCACTCTCTTCTGATAAGTTCTTAGATGAACCCGGGTAGAGTGAGCTTAACAAAACTTGGGCAGTCTGCATCGCTGTCTAAGCTGCATTCTTGTCCAAAGAGCTCTTGTAATCAAGGGAACATTTTTATAAAATGTAGTGCACACACAACTCAATATTACAATTATAAAATTAGATTACCACGGAAAGATCTGTGAGTTGCTTTACGGTATTGAGTGGCCAACAAGTTCATCCATCCTTGCACACTCCTTATCCCTGCAGCATGGTAGCTATGGAGGCGGCTGGACGCCTGGCTCCCCTCTATCCACAAGCCTTCAGCAAGTGCTTGGTTCAGAAGTTCTCAGAAGGGCTGCAATCAGGTACAGCATGCAAGTTGGGCGGGTTGTGGGGAAGTGGGTGTCCTCTCTTATGCTGCCTTTACTAAGCATTTGTGCATAAGTTCACAGCGTCTATCCCTGAGTGCTAGCAGCATTGTAGACAGAGCCATTGCAGGGGGCTTTGACTTGAATCTGTGCGGTCTCTGTGCCTTGAGGAACGTGAGTAAGGCCAAACGGGCAGACAGATAGGTTAGTTCCAGGTCCAAGAATCAACCATTCCCAAATCCATGTTCATGTGGAGGGGTGGAAGGTGGTACCTCCATGGCCCTGTCCCTAGGGACAAATTCATTGACTAGCTATTGTGTTCTGTGTGCTGTTTCAGAGCTTCAGGAGGACAGCAATCCATCCCAGCAGGAACGTCGCCTGCAGGCTCTAGCAGCTGTGTCCACGCACCCTAGTATAGTGAGGGAAACAGTTCCAGTCCTCCTGCAGCACTTCCAGCAGATTCAGCAAGGTAGTGTAAGAATTGTATGTGATAAACTATTGATACTTCGGAAGCGAGGAACCTAGCCCAGTGCTTGGGACAGCAATAACAGAAGGGCTCAGCATATGTGTATCATTAATAGGATGTGTAAGATTGGGAAGGGCTAGAGCTCAGTAGTAGAGCGTCTGCTAAACATGGAGAAGGCCTCAGGTTCAATCCCTGCCATCTCCAGAAAAGACTGGATAGCTCAGTTGGTTAAAGTGTGGTGCTGATAATGGCAAGGTTGCAGGTTTGATCACTGTATGGGACAGCTGCATATTCCTACACTGCAGGGGGTTGAACTAGATGATCCCCAGGGTCCCTTCCAACCCTACAATTTATGTCTCCATGACTTCCTGTCTGAAACACTGAAGATCCACTGCCAGTCAGTGTAGACAGCTCTGAGTTAGGTAGACCCAGGAGCCTGACTCCTTGTAAGGCAGAGCTTCCTTGTTCCTATGGAAGGGGTTAGTAGAGAGTTGTTTGTACACTGAGCTTTGGTAACCTTTAGGTGCCTACAGTCCCATAATTCTGTCATTAGTGGGACAGAAGTACAGCTTGTTGGAAGCCTAGGACCATCAGTCTTTGACTGCTTTGGCCCATAACCCATTTCTGACACAATGTGATGCCTTTAAATGGCCCTGGTGATAATGTATTAGTATTTTTTTTTTAAAGAAAAACACCTTGGAACTGGTAGTCTCCACCCTGAATGCTCTTTTGATTTTTTTTTATTTTGCAGAGAGTATACCTGCAGATACCCACTCTGTGGTGTCTGTGTGCCAGAGTCTGCAGCAGGTAGCATTCCAGTGCCAGCAAGATGCTCAGAGTTACTGGTACTTCCACCAGGCTGTGGTGCCCTATTTGGTGGGCTTAGCAGTCAAGGCTGCAATGCAAGGTAAGGTGGGGAGATGAGCACAGACCCTGTGCTCCCTGAACCAGGCCAGTACCCATAGCTCAGGTGGGGTTCTGTATACTTTAGAACCTTGAGAGAAAGGGAGGGACCTTTCCCTTGTGCTGGGCTGGCCTTTACCCACTTGGGGCCAATCTCAGTGTCCCTGTCGGGTGTCCATTATGCAGGTGGCAAACTGAAAGGCAGCTGATGGGATTCCAGGAACTGTCTCCATCCCCTCACATTCCCCCCCCCCTTTTTCATGACTATTTTCAGAGAATTCCCATACATTGCCAAGCAGTGTGCTGCTGAAGGAAGAAGCCTTATCAGCCATGGTATCGGTCATCAGCAGTGCATGTACGCACTTAAGACCAGAGTGAGTAGCAGCTGCTGCCATCCTGTGGTCTCTGTCCCTGCAGAGTGACAAGTAGTGATGCACAATCTTTGTGCTTTTGGATAAGGTCAGGTTCTAGCATGACTCCACAAACAGAAGTGCAGGCTGTCTCCCCTTCCCCTCCTTGGTGTTTTTATACTACTGCCAGATGTCAAGGAAATGAAACAACTATCTTGACTTTTAGAAGACATCTGAAGGAGGTCCTGTATAGGGAAGTTTTTAATGTTTGATGTTTAAATTTGTTGGAAGCTGCCCAGAGTGGCTGGGGCAACACAGTCAGATGGGCAGCATATAAATAATGAATTGTTATATTATTATGTGCTGTAAACCAGTGTTCTTGTTTCTTCTTTCTGGCAGGCAGGCTGCCCAGAGTGTCTCCAAAGTGGTTCCCCTCTTCTTGGATGGAGACCTTTCCTTCCAACCTGGAAACACCTTTCCCAGCACGTTCCAGCCCTTCCAGGTATTTTGTATGAGTGAGGCAGTGCTGCTGCTGCTGCTGCTGCTGCTGCTGCTGCTGCATATGGGGAAATGTGGCCAGAGACTTTGGTAGTGGAAACAATATTTCTTTTCCTTTACAGGATGGGCAGTGTCTGATGGCAGCCCAGAGAAGGCTTGTTGCGCTCCTCATGGCCTTTGTCTGCTCACTGCCAAGGAATGTGAGTCCTGGGGAAGATCTGGGGGGGGGGATGGGGACGGTGGGAGGTTGCCTCATGGCTGAGAGAATGGATCTACCCATCCTACCTTGTGTGCCTGATCCCTAGGCAAGTGATGCTGGGAACCGGCAGCTTGAAGCTCTGCTGTTGCCTCCATGCCTCCCCACGCTCTGGCTTCCTTTCAGGTTCCAATTCCTCAGCAAGACCGCTTGCTACGTGAACTGCTAGCCCTGAGCTGCTCCTGTGACTGCCCTTTCACTGCCACAGCTGCTGCCAAATGCTTTGCAGGACTGGTTAACAAGCACCCTGCAGGTAACCGATGGAGTCTGTCCTAGGACTGAAGGGCTGGGGATGTTGTTCAGAGGCTCATGAAACCTCAGAGCTGGGCTGTGTTAAGTGATGCCCTGCTTGACTGATGCAAGAAGTTGCCCAGAACAACAGCCAGTCTCTTTACCCTTTCCAGGGCCTCAGTTAGATGAGCTGTTGGAGCTGGCCATGAACAAGTTGGAGCATGGCCTAAATGAGGGTCCTCATCAAAGCCAAGCCCTCACTCTGCTGCTGTGGGTGAGTTTCCGCCATGCCCCATCCCTCCCGTCTCTGCCAGAAACAAAGCTCAATGTTCCTTTATTTTTGCCCTGCAGGTGAGCAAGGCTTTGTTGCTACGCTACCACCCGCTAACCACACACCTGACGGACAAGGTGAGCTTCTGGGAAAGGCCTGGGATCCTAAGGGAGGCCACTGTGCCCTTACCACATTCAGTGGCTTCTGTCTTTTACCCTATAGCTCCTCGTTCTTTTGGGGGACACGGTCCTTGGCCCTGCGGTGGGCGATGGCCTTGCCTTGCTCATGGCCGACTCCCCAGATGTGCTGGGCAAGAGCTGCCACGCTGAGGTGCGCCTCATGTTCCGCCAGCGCTTCTTCACAGAGTGTGTGCCGCAGTTGGTGCAGGGTTTCCACACAGCAGCTCCTGGTAAGGATTCCCTCTGTCCCCTTCATTACGGAAAGCATCTGAATTAACAGGAGGAGCACAGTTGGAATAATGGTCAAATTGAAATGATGACGCTACTGCAGCATTTTAGCATTTTTTTTGTCTGCAGAAATTGTGGACTCCTTGCATGACCTGCCTTTTGTAGCCCTCTTTGGACAGTAGGAGCTTCTGAACCCTCGACAACAAGAGGAGCAGTCCGAGCCTCTCGCCTTTTTCTTCCTCTTCCCGGACCCCTCGGAGTTTCTGGAGATGATTTTGGGTAGGAGAGCTCAAAACTGTGAGCTCGCCTACTCTGCCTGTTACATGGGACAAACAAATGGCTTTTCTTTACTGACAAGAGGTGGACCTTCACTGTAGGCTCTGTAGAGGTCATTTGCCATTCAGTTTCTAAATGGTCATAACCTTTTTGGATGAGTCTCCTCGGAGCCACAGGATTAAGCCTTGCCCTTCTGTTCTTCCTAGATGTGAAGGCGAATTACCTGAAAGGCCTGTCTCACATACTGAACCACCTGCCCAAACCAGTGCTAGTGACAGAGCTGCCTACGGTGAGTGTGCTGCAGTGCTGAGCACCAGGCCCTAAGAACTCGTGGGTGGGGCGTATTATGGAGAAGAATGATGCCCCCCACCTTTTTCAGCTAGGATAGCTCAGTTGGTTAGAGCATGGTGCTGATGATGCCAAGGATGCAGGCTCAGTCCTTGTGTGGGACAGCTGCATTGCAGGGAGTTGGACTAAATGATCCTTAGGATCACTTTCAACTCTATAATTCTGTTGACTCTACCCTCTTATCCCCCAGTTGCTACCTCTCCTGCTGGAAGCTCTGTCGTGTCCTGACCTTGCGGTGCAGCTCTCAACTTTGCACTGCCTACAGCCGCTGTTGCTCGAGGCGCCGCACGTCATGAGCCTGCACATCGACACACTCGTGGGCAAATTTATCAGCCTGACAGACAACCCTGCTATGGTGAGTACTGGGTAGCCTCTTTATGCAACTGGATACTCCCGGTTTCCTCCTGGATGGTCAGCAGGAGACTAAATGTACCGTTTATATTGCAGGCAATCCGCATTGCTGCGCTACAGTGCCTCCATGCACTTGCCTCCCTTCCCACTCCAGTGGTAAGTAATGGATCTGCCCGATAGCTTGCCAGGTGCTCCAACATTTGCCTTACTTGTGCCAAGATCTACTTGTCTCCTGTTGCTAGCACAAACAGGTATTAAGACCTCCATGGGAACTGTGGGAACCTCATTGATGGTGGCTTCTGCTTTCTACCAGGTGATCCCTTACAAGCCACGAGTGATTCGAGCCCTGGCCAAACCCCTGGATGACAAGAAACGGCTGGTGCGGAAGGAAGCTGTGGCAGCACGAGGAGAATGGTGAGCAGGACTCTTTCTCTTGGGGGACAGCGTAGAAAAAACAGTACCAACTTAAATACACTGTAGTTGCTCAACTTGGCTGTCCTTGAGACTCACTGTAATTAAATTGGAGGTAGGTTGACATATCCTTGTACAGGTATGATGAAGCCATTTTGATTGAGCATAGAGGTTTGGATTAATAACTTGGGTTCTGACTAAGCAATCCGGATGAAAATAAAGTATAAGGAAGACTTGAAAAGAAATGTAGAATATCTGAATTATTGTAAACACATTAAAATATTAACAGTAATAAATTCAGCAGTAAGAAATATTTTGATATAAAACTGGGAAAATGAGAAGGGGGGGATAGAATATGTAGCATAAAAGAGTTAATAAAATGAACCTGGGAGGGGAGGAGGCGGAAGGGAAGTCAAGGATATTTGGATGTAAAGTTGTGTTCAAATTTGTAAAAAAATGAAAATGGTAATTATTTATTTATAAATAATTTTTTTAAAGGGTTCCTTTTGTTCATGCCTTGCTGCTGCTAAAGCCCGCTGTGGTGGTCTTTTTCTTCAGGTTTCTGCTTGGGACACCTGCCAGGTGAAGGTTCACACTGCAAATCCTGACTGACAATCTCACCTGCCCCCACTCACCTGGTAAGCTGTCGGCCTTGATGTCCTGGGGCCTAGATTTCCATGCAAAGCAGCAAGGCTCTGGGCAGAAGAGGACTTTTTTGTGGACTGCCCTTTCCTAACCACAACATCAGCGTTCAGTAGGAAGGAACAGCCGGCCCCTGTTCCTGCTGCAGCACGGTAGTGAGTGGAGGTGGCAGGACCCCCATATATTATGTATGTATGGGGCCAGAAGAATAAAAACTTGTTTGCTAACAGCCTCTGGCAAAAGTGCTTCTTGTGGGGAAGTAGTAGAAATAAGGGTCTTGCTTCCCCACCTTCCTGCCATAATGGTGTCTGCGTACAGAGAGATTTTTCATGTGCTAATAGAACTAAAGCCTACTGCATGAACTTAGCACCTCTCATGCAAAGATCAAACAGTGAATTACTTTAATACAGAATATTTCTGAATACAAGTTGCAAGAGCTGAGCCGAGGTGTCTAGGAACGTTCTGTCTGATGTGATACCTGCTGGAGAAATCTAGCAAACTAGCATAGGAAGATACTGACTGATCTGGTATGCCTTTTTCTGTAAGTGCAGGCTGGTGGTTGTTTACTTTCTTGATTATCAGCCACTGGCATTAAATTGGTGAAGCTGCAGCTACCTTTGGCAGTAAAATGAGTTCAGAAATCCACCTGAGCCCCTGTGTGGCATTCTGCAATGAGGTGGTAGTTTGCTTGTTTGGAAAGTGTTCTACAAATAAAGTTTTTAAAGAGTGCCACTGCTGCCCATCTGAAATTTATACATGGAATTAAAGGTTACAGCTCCCCAGTTCCTCTGCTGTGTCTTTCCACTGACAACCCTCATTAATGAACATAGTAGAACTGCATTTGAAAATCAATGAAAGTACATGACTGGCCATGACATAGAGCGTTGTACGTGCTGGGAAACAGCTGAGCCTCAGTAGTAGAGTCCATGCTTTACCCTTCCTAGGTGTAAGACTTCTGCTGGCAATGTGCCTACTCTTGAATAGTGTTTCTCAAACTTGGGTCCCCAGCTGTTGTTGGACTACAACTCCCATCATCCCTAGCTAGCAGGATCAGTGGTCAGGGGTGATGGGAATTGTAGTCCACCAACAGATCCAGGTTTGAGAAACACTGGTCTAGCCATTGACCACACCTTAACTTGAAGTAATGGTGGGGCCTGGGGCTGTGTTGAAGGCCTAATTACTCTTATTAAGTAGATGGTTGCAAAGAAAGCAGTGCTTAATGGCATATGTCCCATGGCTATTATAACAGAACCCCTCACCATACACTTCTCAGGGCTGCTTTTCATACATGCTCCATAGCTGAGTTTCAGGTAGTCAAAACCAGTCCTGCATAGCACCCCACCCCCCTTAATCTTACTATGTACCACTAGCTCTGGACTACTCATAAATTATTTGTACAAACATGGAAGGGCAGAACACTGAGACGTAGTGTCAGCTTCTCATGTTGCTGCTTTGAAAGGGCTACAGAAATCTGCAGTTTGGTGAGAGGTCAACAGAGTGGAAAACTGGCAATGGTACATATACAAGAGTAGGGACAATCTGTGGCTTTTGAAAGATACTTTTAGACTTTAACCCATGGCCTTACACCTAATGGCTGGGACCAACAAAATCTCTTAAGACCTACAGCTATCTGTAAAAGCAGCACTGCCTGGAATCTGTTCGGAAAAGACAGTTGTGAGCTACAGGGAGATCAATCAGTTTCTTAAGATATTGCCACCATTGTGCCTTCTTTTCTGCTAAATAGGAACAGATGCCACACCATATTAAAATGATTTTTATTTTTGTTTAAAAAATCCCTGCCTACATAGTGGAAGAGTAACAAGACCCTGGCATACCAGCCAGGGTCCTGAGGTGGGGCAGGGGGCATATTGCCCCTTCCTCCACTACCAGGAATACCAATACTTCATCCTACATAGGCTGGGTTACGTGGGCAAGACAGTGCTGTCTCACCGCAGCTGCCTGCAGCTGGGGGGCTCTTCCACCTTCATCCTAAGACTGCTGGAGCAGTTTGCTGCAGCTGGTGCAATTGTGGCATGTGACGTCACCAGCACCTCGGGGAACTGTGCTGTCCATTATGCTGCCCCTTGAAAGCAGCCTGTGGTTTCCCGTCTTCCGGCAGCTGGTCAACTCTGCCCTTTATCAAATCAAATTGTCAAGAGAGGAGTCTTCTGTTCCACAATGCAGGGTGGAGTTTCCCAGCTCAGGCCAGATCCATAGGGGGGGTGTGTGGAGGGTAGTAGAACTCGGGTGACCCAGTGCCTAGAAAAGAGAACATCTTTCAGTGAGTAAAAGGAACACAGGAAGGCATTTACAGGCTTGCTAGTATATTCCGCCCAAGCGTTTTCCAGATTACAGAGGACCTAGAGGGCTACAGCATTACTGTGGAATGCAAAATAAGCAGCTTCAGCTGTGCTAATAGTACCTTGCTTCGTCAAGATCCAGCCAATCCCAGCCACCCTATTATCCAAAAGACAGGGCAGATGTAGAGTCTACCAGTTGCACATTTCCCATTCTCACCTCTGTGTCTCCACACCCAGGAAAACCTTCCAATTTCCCAAAGGACCATAGTTATATGGGTTTTGGAAGACCTAGAGCCAAGGGAAAAGTAGCATGAAATTATATTCTGCTAGGTGGTTCTGGCATATTTATTCATTCTTCCATTCTGCATAGCAACCCCTCTTGGGAAAATCTGACTGGTCAAACTTCAGAATTATTCAAATGGTCAAAAATAAGTGTTAAAAAAAAGTCTCCCTGTTTATGTAGCTGAGTTCTATAGAATGTATTAAAATTAATTCAAATAAAATATTAAAAGAAAAAAATATTCAAATGCATGCCTGATTAAAAATAGTTTTGTGTTTTCTGGAAGCCAGAGAATAACAGAGTCAACTCAAGAGGAAGTTTATTACAGGAAGGGGCTGCAGGAGAAAAGGCCCTGTTTTAGCTATTTTTCTAACTGAACACCCTGAACTGATGGAACTTTAGCGCGACACACACATCAAATAGGTGAGCTCAGCTGTTCTGCCTCCATTTTCTCCCCCCTCCCATTGAAGGTTGAACCTTGCCCTCCTCACCTTGCCCTTCAATCGGAGTCTCTTTCTTTCTTTGCGGTTTATGTGCCTTTCAATGCTGGTCTCACCACGAGTGATGAGGACAGAATGCCAGAGCATGAGAGCGCCCAGTGCCAAGGCTACTGAACTGCAGGGAAATGAACAGAGGAATGTTGCAGCGGATGGGCAAACACCAAGTAGCTGAAATAGCTGGAGCAAGTCGCTTATTATCTCTCACTGACAGCTGGATGAGGCTTTTGCAGAGAGCAGAGAATAAGACAGCTAGAAAGCTCTGTGCTCCGGAGGCTGACTTGGCAGCTTTCTCAAAGCATTCCAGAGAGACTTGCCCCTCCTCTTCCCCATGAGCACCAAACAACCAGATCAGTTACCTGCAGAGGACCCAGGCATACACTATACTCTTGTGGAAAGCTCGCTGGCGGAAGGAGAAGGTGGGTGGTGGTGTCTGAGAGTAAGTCTGCAAGGAAAAAGCAGATGTTGCGGTGGCCAGAGATGCGAGGGTGCAGCAGAGGATGCTGTGACCCCAAACCAATGAGATGTGGAGGTCTTTCAAGGACAAATGGGTGGACGGACAGCACAGCACAAGACAGACACCTCTTGAGAGGCAAGGGTCTTGATCATGAATCAGCGATGGGGCAGAGCATGGGTACCGGGGTTCAATACTCACTTCCCTTACTCCCTATTCATACATTGTCTTTTGGAAGACAAGAATACAGCGTCACTTAGCCAGCTGTGCAAACACTTCCTCCCCTCGATGGCCCATGTAACTGCAGCTGAATGGGCTCGGGCTCCCTTAGGAGGAAGAAGGGAAGGAGTGATTCTGCCCAGGAAAGGGAATCTGAGCAGTCACAGCCACGGCTGTAGAGTCAATTCTTGGGGCAGAGCAGCAAGCTCCCCTGCCATGCTCTGCCCTGTCCCTGACTTGAGCAGCGGAGCAGCAGGTACCCCACCTGATTGGCTGTCACGTGCAGTCTCCCCTTGTCAAGCAGTTTCATTTTCTATCGGATGGAAAAGAGGCTGCCAGTTACACACACTCAGTTCTCCTCGGCCTATGTAACTCCTCTTGCAGTTATCCAGGCCAGGAGGAAGAGCCCCTCCCCCTCCACTGAAAAAGCACCCCCCCTCCCATGCCACCATGTGCCCAGACAGACCCCAGAAACCTCACCTCAATGGCAGCATAGGCCTCCCAGAATAGGTCCCAGCCGCTGACGCTGCTGTAGATGCAGCCCATGGTCATGAACAGCATGAAGGAGAAGAAGTAGCGGTGGTTGAAGTGCCCCACGCAGTTGTTCAGCCATGCTGTCCCTTGGGGTTAAAGGTCTGTAAAGGCAGGCAAAAATCCCCAACCCTCCTCATTGTGTAACAGGGGATAGCCAATTCTGGATCTGCACCCAAACCGTACTGGTGATTTAATTGATCCACCTAATATCATGCCACCTGTTAGGGCTCCTTCCAATTTTGCTGCTCCTTTCAAATTGAAGAAGAAGAAGAAGAGTTTGGACTTGATATCCCACCTTTCACTACCCTTTAAGGAGTCTCAAAGCGGCTAACAATCTCCTTTCCCTTCCTTCCCCACAACAAACACTCTGTGAGGTGAGTGAGGCTGAGAGACTTCAGAGAAGTGTGACTAGCCCAAGGTCACCCAGCAGCTGCAGGTGGAGGAGCGGGGAAGCGAACCCGGTTCACCAGATTACGAGTCCACCACTCTTAACCGCTACACCACATTTGGGGGAGTGAGGAGATCTGCTTACTCAGGACACACTTTAATAAAGCCATAACCCAGCAGGCAAGAAGAACGGGATGATGCTTCACATAGGAGGAATAGCAGTTCTGGCCTAAGAACCATTTCACTTTGGTGCTGAAACAGGAATGCCCCCTCTCAAATGCAGCTGATTGTTCCCAAAACATTTACTGAGACATGCCTCACAGGAGATCGGCACAAATACTTTTACTTTTCCTCTTCAATGTTGCGAGTTTACCCCCTTGGACCAGTTAATCTCCAGACATCCTTTACTTTCCCAGGGGATATATATTATCACTTTGCATATATCATTGCGTTCCTGGGACAAGTGACTTTACAGGAGACCCCCAAGTCAGTCCAGCTATGGGCCTGCAGAAGGATACGGCAGTGATGGTCCATCTTCAAGACACACCTGTAGAAGGGAAATAGCATTTGCATTAGGGCACTATTGCACACTGGAGGTGAGACAGAAGGAGAAGGGGGTGCTGACAGCACAGCGCAGCTTAAATAGTAAGGAAACGATGCAGCTATGGAACATGACACGGTGCAGCAACACAAGGCAAGAAAAACAAGAACAAGTCACCACTCGATCCCTTAATGTGCATGCAAGCAAGAGACCGGCTGAAGGCTGCTTGGCGAGAGCTGGGTACTGGCTGCTCACTGGCCTCAATGCAAAGCCCTCTGCAGTCTTTGGCAATGTTACCTTGGTGTAAGGAGACTTCTGCACAAACTTGCAGGTGTTCCTAAAGGTAGAGATGCATATAGTCTATAGATACACAGATGCACCCCAAGGCTACACAGCATTTGGCAGAATTTAGCTTCTTGAGCATGTTTCCTTTCATTAAGAAAGGCAAGTTTCTAACCTTTATGGCTTGGGAAATAAAACCAAAGGTTTAAAGTGAGTGGGGAAAGCAAAGAAAATTCAAAGAGGAGGAGGACTAAGCAGCATTTCCCAAGCTCTGATGTTCTGCATAGTCCTTTATCCCTAATCCCACAGGTTAGCAGACATTATGCAAAACAGACATTTGCAGACTGAACATATTTGCCTGATTTATTAAAACCACACAATTTTATTTTCCCTCCCTTCCATGCCGCCCTTCTTCTATTTACTGTACTTTCTTTTTCAGTGCAGAGAAACTATGTTGATGTTCTTACAGGTTATATCTCAGCTGAAAGAGGGACTCCAAGACTTCAGCATGAGAAACAGGCAACAATTCATCTATGTCCAGATTATTATTGTCATCACAATTCTGCATCAGAGGAAACTCTCACTCCATATCCAAAATTATGAAGATCACAAAAGTGTGCAATAAGTCAAGTAGTTATGCTTCCTGCATTCTCGTGCTTTAGTCTGAAACAAGTATTTGGATATTTGGGGGAAATTTAAGAGAGAATCACAAGAAGTATATGCCAAGAGGGGAATGTGGAGTTCAGAAAGCTTTCTAAAATTCTCAGGAGTCTTTGCCAGACACAGGATTCTACACCAGCTACCACAAGACATTTCATGCTCACATACAATGTGAAAGATAAATGACCCTGGTTATCTGCCTGCCCATAAAGCATCTTTAAAGGGTTCGGGTTTTCACACGTGACACTGGTCTGATACAAGGGGAATGCCCACCTGTTGCAGATGCTGCAGTGGTGGGTCCGGGCAGGCTTCGGGGCAATACATTTCCTGCAGATGGAGACAGCAGCGACATCACTCTTCAACTGCTGCTGGAAGGAACATCGGTAGCCTTTAGCGTGGTTGCAAGAGTGCCATTGCCTTTACACTAACCCAAAACACACTGGGTCAAGCATATTTGGACATGGGCCCTCTGGAGCTTGCACACAGTGGAAACTCGATATCAGCCCTTTGTCCATAACGTTCTGTGTAAGAGTCACCATTGAAAGAAGAAGTGGTAGGAAATCATGTCCTACCATGGATCTCAGTGTTAAAAAATAAACTTAATAAAAGTGAAATCAGAGATATTGGTCCTCTACCCTACCTGTGGAGGAAAACCGGGCTGAGTAGTGATGGCCATATAGTAGTGGAAGACAATCATGACGAGGTTCCAGTGACCATAGATGAAATGCCAGAAGATCCAAAGAAGGGGGTAGGTTTGCAAGACGAGTGGCAAGAGGCAGACGTACACTATGACCACCACTGAGCTGGTCAGAGTGATCACCAGGGCCACAAACACCTGTTGGGGGGAAGAGGGAAGGGTCTGAGCCACCAACACACTGCAGACAAGTCTCAGCCCTTTCGATGGAGGAATGTTTCCAGTGGATGGATCCCCATGCTAAACCCAACTTGGTCTCCCCATAGTCCGAAGAAAACAGCAGCGCTGGGGGACCACAAAAGAATTCAGCAAAGCATCAGCGCCATCTCCTCCCACATCTGCAAGGTCATGTATCTCCTTGCCCAGCTTAGATGTTTGATGGTGGCTTGAAGCCCGGGGCTCAAACTCTTTATTTCCTAGAGCTGAACATGTCTCCAGTGGGCCTGAAGCTGCACTCCGCTGCCTTTCCTCCCGAGATACTCACCACCCCAAACCAGCGGGTGACGTGATCCACCAGCCAGTAGATGGGCTCAAAGAGGGCGTCGAGAGCAGTGTCGCCATTAGCAAAGGAGTTGTACACCAGGGAGCGCAAACAGAGGCGCCCATACAGCCAGAGCTGCCCCACATGCTTAGTCAGCCAGAACCGACGCCGCTGACCTATCCGCAGGCATTTCAGGAAGAAGCGCATGACAGCAGAATACATCCTCTGGCGGCTCCTCATCCCTGCCACTCAGAGCCTGTGGAGAGAGGAAGCAGTGTTAAGTAGATACTGGACATCAGGTTTAGATGGAAGGCAAAGGCTTGGTGCCAAATATTCAGCGGTTGAGTCTACTGCTCCAGAATCACGATGCTAAGGGATGTAGGATAGTGGAAGAGTCATGGCTGATCATAGGATAGTGCTGAGGGTGAGGAGTCACTCTCACTTCAGATGACTCCAGTGCAGCATTGGTGGAAAGGTTTTGCTCACCCACTGCTGTCCGTGTGAGTAATGACAGCTAGTAGAATGCACCCAGAGTTGAACGTGTCCCCTCTGTGGCTCTGCCAATTCTCCTGCCTATCTTCCGAGATGAAATACCCAGGCTCCTTGCGTGAATGTATATACACTGAGTTCAAAGGGCAAGAGATTGCCCAGAGCACACACAGCACCCCAAAGGCCAAAGAGGCACATCTATGAAGTTTGCATTTGGATTTCCTTTCCCAATATAATGGAGAAAACAGCTATCAGTGGCTACTAGCCATGATGGCTATGCTCTGCCCCCAGTTCCTGGAAACTGCAGAAGGGCAGAAGGGGAGAGTGCTTCTGTGCTCAGGTCCTGCTTGCAGGTTCCTCCCAGACATCTGGTTGGCCTCTGTAAGAACAGGATGGTGGACTAGACAGGTCATTGCCTGATCCAGCAGGCTCTTCTTCAGCTCTCATAGCAAAGGGAGAGAATGACTGAGGAAACCAGGCATCTTATGAGTGGCGGGGATACAGTGCCTTTTCCCCAAAGTTGTTTGCTGTGGTGTAGTCCAGAATTTTTGAGTTAGGGATGGACCCTTCCAAAACAGAAGACAAGCCCATATAGAGCTGAGCACCTATGAGATTTAGAGAGCTGAGATGGAAATTGCAGGAACTACCAATGATTGAGGGGTGGCAGACGAAGATGATGGACTATGCAGAACTGGCCAAGCTGATAGGCAGGATCCGGAACCAAGACGACCAAAAGTTTCAAAGAGAGTAAATTTATTGAGTATATGAATAATTATTGTAAAAATGTGAAGACACTAGCGGGATTGATATAAATTCTGCATCAAAAAAACTGTAAATCTCAAAACTTTATAGACCATTGAGACAGAGTTGATCATAAGGATATAAAGGTCTGAAGTAGAGGATATAAAGTGCAACACAAAGATTTGAAAATTAAAAACTGGTTGAAGGGATGGAGGGAAGTCACGAGCTCAGTAGAGCAAAGAATTTATTTGTTTTGTTATTGGTATGCTGAAATATTGTGTTAAAAAAGAAATTAGCAAAAATTATATTTAAAAAAAAAAGAGATTTAGAGAGCTGACAGGGAGGGAGAGGATTGAATCCTTGCTGCCATGCATCCTTTCATCTCTGCAAAATATTTCTGGGTTGGGAAAGAATTGACTGGCGAAAGGGAGCCAACAGTGATACCTTCCCAAACCCAGTCCTGGTCTTGAGAGAGTTCAGCATATCCCCTTGACATCTCTGCCTCAGTTGGGGAAAATATCCAATTTAGACCTGTCTACTAAAGCTAGCAGGGCTAAGGAGGCCAAAATGATAAAAGAGGAGGAAGGAAATGATGGCACTTACCTGCTCGCAGAACTCCAGCATCAAGCTACAGCTAATCTAACAGCAAGAGGGAACCTGAGCTAGGCCAGCTCTGGAGAAAGCTGATCTTGGCCAATTAATATTAACCAAGAATGTGACCCTACGAACCCCTCAGGGGTGGTGACAGTACCAGCAAGGTGGAATTTAGTAAGGGGGTCACAGTGCAGAAATGAAACAAAGAGACCTAAAAAGGAATTTGGCACCACTGTCGAGAGATCAAATTATTATTTTTAGCGTATGGAAACTCAGGGAAGTAGGCCTATGGCTGACTCTGCAGCAACCATTATGCCCAATCTCCACTTACATCTTACTGTACTAGCAACCTCTCACTCCACTCAAATTCTACTTGCCTCAAAAAGGTGTTCTGGTGCTCTCAACAGAGTACATTCCTTGTAGTTGTCTGAACACAAGTGACCCTATTTTGGTTCATCTTAGGATAAGTTATAGCTGCACATTAAACAGGGACAATACCTCACAGCCTCTCACACATGAATGTATTTTCACAAGGATGGGAGGGGAGAGGATCAGCATAGTTCTGGATCTTCTTAATTCTGCTTCTGTAGAAACTTTGGTAAAATTGAGCAACATGTTGCAGAATTCCTGCAGCGCTCTGCCCAATAGCCAAATAAATAGCAAGAACACCTCCAAGTCTCTCCCCCACCCCCAAGGCAAACAGATTATTTTACTTGGTTCACAACAGAATGCATTGTTGTAAACCACTTTGGGATTTATTTAACAACAACAACAACAACAACAACAACAACACATAATTAGTTTTCATGAGGCAATACATTTAGAGTCAAAATTAGAGCTTTCCGGCAAAGTATACCAGCTCACATGCAGCTAGATGATAAAAGTGTTCACACACAGCAGCCTGTCTGTGTTGACATTACAGCAGAAAATAACACACACAGAGAGAGAAAGAGAGATAGAGAAGCATTGTCTCTGCCGGTAGTCACATGCACCCAGAGCTCGGCCCATTCTCTGCCAGTTCAGCAGAGCTGGCATCCTTCCTGAGCACGGATTAAGGGTGATTTCTGAAGGCAGCATTGCCCCTCTAGCAGATGGCAGCAACAGCAGAAGTCACACAAGGGAAGATTAAGCACTGAGATGGTTATGAGACAGCGAGACCTGCGTGGGTGAGTCAATGGGCTCCCAGTGGGGTGGGGGATGGGATTTTGTCTCCACTATATTTTCTAAGAAAAAGGAGATCAGCTGAGGTTAAAACTCCACCTCCGCGTGAGCCCCAGCTCGCCTGCTCTAGGCATAACAGCCCCAGAGGCGGTCACGGGAACAAACCCCAGAGAGGAGTGGGGACAGGAAAAGAAGCACCATTCGTATGCATCCCACGAAAGCTCTGTAGAGGCGTGGGGACCTGAAGGCGCGTGTCTACCGAGTTCAGGGGCTCATGGCTCTCTCTAGCCATGCCTCCCGGGGAGGGTCTGTTCCAACGTGCATTCCAAGGATGCAGTCATTCGGGACGCTGCTAAGCAGTATATGGGAAAGCGAAGAGCCCCGAGCCCCAGCTTTGTTGCCCAGCCGGGCACGGCAGCCTTAGCAAACAGGCAAGCCCTTAAGCAGCAATGGAGAAGAGGAGCTACCCGGCGGCGAAAGAGCACCGGCTCTCCCGAAGCGTGCAGGGGAAACGAGGTCTGCCCCAGCATGCATCGCAGGACCACCGCGCGTCAGAGGGATCCCCCTCGCCTTACCTGGTGCTGCCATGTTCAGGGTGTAGTCAAACCGAGACTACAACCCGCTCCCCGCGTTACCGCATCCACCGAGGCATCCTGCTCCCTGTCTTTGACCACCCTCACCCTTGCGCATGCGCGACTCCACGCCGCGAGCGCCAAGCGGAACTACGATTCCCGTCACCCACTGCGCGTCGCTTCGCTTGGTCTCCTCGCGCCCTCTGCCTATCGCTATCCCTCTGTGTGCCCCGCACGCCCCCGTTTTCTATAATAGCTCTTCCGCCCAGGGAGGAAAGCATGCGCGCGGGGAGGAAGTCGTGTGACAGCAGAGCTGGCCAATGAGGCAGCGGCTCAGCGCCCTGTTTGCGGTGGGGGAGACTTGCTTCGGAAGGCGCGTTTCCCGCGAGGGAGGCCGCCGCTCAGACTCGCCCCGGGCAGGATGGCTCCCGCGCGGTACTGCGTCCCTGGTGGGTGACTGGGAGAGCCGGGGCGGGAGGAGGGAGGCGTCCTGGCTGGGTGCAAAAACGAGGTCGCGCTATTGAAGTTCTTCTTTGGTGATCACTCGTAGTCGAGTGTGATTGTCTTCCATGAACACGGTTTTAACGGGGAGTCCGTTAAAGTTTCTTAGCAAGTTTCTCCCTTTCGTCCTGAGTTCTAGCCATGATACCTTTGGTAAAGGCTGTTCTCCATTTGGAGCGCTTGCAGGCCAGTGTTTCCCAGTTGTCCATCTTTCCCATAGGGCTTAGTGGTGCATCGCGCCAGGGCCTCTTGGGTTCCCCAGCGAGTTGGGGAGCTGCGCGGCTTTGCCAGCGGCCTCCCCTTTGCCTGCACACCCGCCAGCTACGCCCTGCCAACCATACGGCTGGCGGGCGTGCAGCTTGCTTCCCAACCCTCCGCGGGAGGAGAGCGATCCCCGCAGAGGCTTAGGATGGAAGCTGCACCCCACCAACCATATGACTGGCGGGTGCACAGCTTCCCTCCCAAGCCTCTGCCGGGATCGCTCTCTTGCAGCAGCATGGGGGAGAGTTGCGGGCCCCCCCGATGGCTGGCAGTGCTCAGCTTCGGCCCCCCCCCATCTGCGGTAATTTGGGGGCGCTGGGCCCTGGGTGTTTATACTACATTTTTTAAGATTTGCCTTGAGAGAGTCTTTAAACCTCTTTTGTTGACCACCAGCATTATGCTTTACATTTTTAAGTTCGGAATAGAGCAGTTGCTTTGGAAGATTATAATCAGGCATCTGAACAACATGACCAGTCCAACGAAGTTGATGTTGAAGAATCATTGCTTCGACACTGGTGATCTTTGCTTCTTCCAGTACACTGGCATTAGTTCGCCTGTCTTCTCAAATGATGTGTAAAAATTTTCGGAGACACCATTGATGGAATCTTTTGAAGAGTTGGAGATAGTGTTTATAAGTGGTCCATGTTTATAACTCCAGGTAGCTCAATGGGAGAGGTATCAGGACAGTCCCTGTTCAGGATGGCAGCTGTGGCAAACTACAACGCAGTTGCGCAGCCGGGTAATGTTAGGATTTGTGCCTCCTCTCCTGCCCCCGTTTTAAACCATAGGAAAGTTTTTAATGTTTGATACGCACCTGTTAACAGCATGATGGGAGTCAATAAATGGGGCTGGGGGTACATGAGTTGGTCCTGCTTTTCACTATGACAGCTTCTCCTGCTGTGTCTGTTACTGTCTGAGAGGACAGTCAACTCTAGGCAATGAGATGTTTGACTTGCATTCTGTCCTACAGGAGAGAGACTCTGCAGCTTAGAGGAAGGAACCCCTGGAAGCGGCACCTACACCCGTCATGGTTCGATCTATGCCTCCCTGGCTGGTTGTCTCATGAAGAAAAGTGAGAATGGCATGGTGAGATTGAAGCAACCTCTGGGCAACAGTATGAGGGGGTGGTGTAGTGGGAATTGCAAGGACTGAATGCTTTGATGTGAGCAGTGCTAGTTCATAATGTAGGACCAAGAGAGGAACCAAGTCACAGATTTGGGGAGGTGGGGAGTGCATAACTGTGACCTTGGATGAGTCAACATAGCTCAGTTGGTTAGAGCATGGTGCTGATAATGGCAAGGTTACAGGTTTGATCTCCGTATGGGACAGCTGCATATTCCTGCATTGCAGGGGGTTGGACTAGATGATCCTCAGGGTCCTTTCCAACTCTACAGCATGATTCTGTGAATAGCTGTGGAGCCGTTCTGGGTCTCACAGATTCTTGACTGGAGGTGGGTCTGTGCAAGAAGGCAGGTGAGCTTCATTACGTGTGACCTGGATGGTGCATAATCATGACACCCTATAAAGCCTGAAATGTATACTGTGGCACCTGTAGTGATTAGAAGATTACATTTATATTATCCTGTGAATCGCCCTGAGACCTGTGGATATAGGGTGGTATACAAATTTAATAAATATTAACAACAACAACAACAACAACAACAAGTGTATGGTCAGCTGGTAATCCACAAGAAGTTTTGAGACATGGTTATCTTATAGTATCATCCTAACACTTGTAATTCAGTAGTTTTCAACCATGAGTCCCCCAGATTTGTTGAACTACACCTATTATCCCATTGGCTAAACTGGATGGGGTTGATGGGAGTTTTAATCCATCCACACCTGTGGACCTGTGGTTGATGAGCACGGCTCTAAAGCAATGCATCAAATAAATCATGACTAGTCTTCTTTGCTTCTCTTTAGCTCCCGGTGGTTTCTGTGATGAGGGACGTGGAATCTCAGCTTCTTCCTGATGTGGGAGCTACAGTGACGTGCAAGGTAACCTCATTTCTATCTTGGCACAGTAGAATTGTCTTTCATTCATCTACTGGTGGGCCAAAGAAAGCAACAGGTTTGGCTTTGAACCAGATATAGAAGCCGTTTGCCACAAGCCTGACTATTGCAGCTGAGTAATGTTTTCTACATCTTTTTATGTGGTGTACTCCTTAGAGTGTCTGATTAGGGCCTGAGAGACCAGGGTTCAAATCCCTACTTGGGCATGAAGTTCACTGGGTGATCTTGAGCTAGTCACCAACTCTTGGCCTCCCTTATCTCATTGGGTTGTTATGAGGATAATATGGAGAGGAGAATCATGTTTGCCACCTTGACTAGCTTTGCGGGGAAAGGTGGGATATAAATGTCTTGATATATAATAAAATGGTATGGATGTTTTCACACAGCAGTTTGCTTGGCTTTTGACACTGCAAACTTCAGTGTGACAACAGACTTCTGAGAGCTACTTGCCCATCACAGCAGCGTTGGGGGATGAGACAAAGGCGGTAGGAGGAGAGAGATGGAGGCAGGTGTCTGGCCCAGTCAAACCATGGAAAAATGGCCAGGAAGGGCTAGGCAGCAGCCCAGCAACCATCCTGCTCTGCTGCTGCCTGTCTTTCCAGTGACACCATTTCGGCCTTAGCAACATCAGAGGATAAGAGAATTGGAGGGGGGGAGCCTAGGTGAGCTGAGGGTAAACTAATGGGAGCAGGTAGTGGTGGTTTGATGTGTTCTAATGGGAGGGGTTGACTTGGTGAGGCATAAGAGGAGGGGGGTTGACAAGTGGGTGAGTGTAGCTGGCAAGTACAGTGAGCAGGAGCTCAGCCCCTAGTAATAAATATCAGGGCTCTTGGTCTGTTCAGCCCCTGAATACCAGAAGCCCAAGTTCCTTCATTAGCAAGTCCACTATAAACCTTGCAAGCATTGCCCTCGCCAGAACAAAGTGTTGTTGATGGAAAGGAAGAAGCACGTACTTCATCTCAAAAACGAGCTTTGATTTTTTTCCTCCACAGAGCAGAAAGCATCATCGACTGCAATCCTAAAATTACTTTCGTTACTTAGAAAAGTGGGAGGGGGAATTGCTGAGGCATTGAAGTTACTGTTCCCTGTGATTACTCTGTTTGATTTGTCCAATCTGAAATTCCGTTATGGTTTTCTCTCCCCTTTTCCCCACCCCCAATATTCCCACGCAGGTTTGCAGCATTAACTCTCGTTTTGCCAAGGTGCACATCTTGTATGTCGGCTCTACACCATTAAAGTCCCCATTCCGTGGAACTATCCGGTAGGAAGACAACTTTGTTGTGGGGGCTTCTTCTGAGGTGTTGGATGTTTGCACTTTTAGAGAGGAGATAAGGCCAGCCCTTATAAATATTTTGTTTTACTCTCATCATTAGCACTTGAGTGCTAGTAGGAATTGTTTTATTATATTTATGTTCCTTTCATTTATATAATTTTGTTGTGGAACCCAAGGCAGTGTTTGGATCCCAGGCAGTCATCCATCTAGACACTAGCAAGACCCAGATCTACTTCGTTCAGTAAGGTGCTTGGCCTCATGTTCAGACTTCTTGGTTTTTCATCTAAACTAGCTAACCCTTCCTCCAAAAGCTGCTTCTTCTTCTTTGGCAATCGCTCATAGCCGAGTCAGTATAGTCAGTTTTCTTTTAGGGGAGGGAGAGGAGGACTAGGGTGAACTCTTACCTTCTTTTCTCCTGCTGCAGGAGAGAAGATGTCAGAGCTACAGAGAAAGACAAGGTCAGTGGAATAAACATTTTGGTTACATGTGATGGGAATCAGTAGTATACCTAATGCGCATAGCCAGGAGCATTTCTTCCTGGCACGAATACATACATGTGTGTGGCGGACTAGGACATGGGAGACTTTGAAGCCCACTGGGTGACCTTGAGCTAGTCACCATCTCTCTGCCTAACCTACCTCACAGAGTTGCCGTGAATACAGTATCGAGAGGGGGACAAGTGGGTTTGCCACCTTGGGCTCATTGGAGAAAACCGTGTGATAAAAAAATAATAAAATCATTACTGCTCTTGGGGAAACTTACCTGAGGAAAAGCAAAACCTTGTGGGGGCAAGAGGACATTTAGCAATGCCTCTTTTTGTACATTTGTTGAAGAGAAGGCTTGTGATTTCTGGATAAAGGATATCTTAGCACAAGATCTGATGGGATGTCCTCTTCGTGTTCAGATCGGCCATGTTTCACTGCACACTTTCCCTCGAAGTTGTCTCAGTATTTGGCTTTTCACACTTTCTCTTTCCTTCCCACCTCATGCATGGTGACAGGTAGAGGTTTACAAGAGTTTCCGCCCAGGAGATATTGTTTTGGCCAAAGTTGTATCCTTTTCTTGCTTCTGCCTTTATTTGCTGTGTATGTATGTGCTATCTGCAAGAGAAATCTTTAAGCATTGCACCTTAACTCAGCCTGTGGGGCTAGATCTCTCTGGGTGATGCACAGTCCAACTATTTGCTGACAACAGCGGAAAATGAGCTGGGGGTAGTGGTGGCTCATAGTGAAGCAGGTAAGGCCAGTCTTGTTCCAAGCAGGTTGTACATAATGCTGAAATCTACTGAACATGCCAACATATTCTGGACCTCTTAAATATATGATTAAGGAAGAAGCATTAGTAACATCACTATTGAGGGAAGACATTCTATAATATAGAATATCCACTTAGGTTGTAAAGTGAAAAGGGCAGTTTATGGATGCAGTAACTAAATTTCAGAGAGCCAGGTAGTGGTATATTTATTTATTTTAATTTAATTTAATTTAATTCATATTCTTCCCTATATCTGGGGGTCTCAGTGTGGTTGCAAGGCCCCTTTAATGAGTGGAGGAATCTTTCTTTCCCTGGGAAGGGTGTCTGTGTAACTATGGATTTCTGTTCTGATTTCAGGAGTACAGATGGTGCCAATCAGCTGGTGTGAAATGCAGTGCCCCAGTACACATAGCAAGGAACTGCGCAAGGTAGCCAGAGTACAGCCCCAGTTTCTGCAGACGTAGTGACTGATGTATGCCCCAAGATGCACAGCAAGTACATGAAAGGCTTTGCTACAGCTTGCAAGCTTAGAGGGGCATGGGAGCAGCCTCCTTTGCTGTTGCTGTGAATGGACCTTATGAGGGTGCAAAACAGAGCTGGGCCACCTTGGCTTCTGGAATGGTCTGGGAAAGAAAAGTTGATAACTCCTGATTCCTCTTAACTTTATATTGCTGTTGTACTGTTTTATAAACCAACCAACTCTTCCCTGTTGTCCCTGTCTTTTCTGCCTGATTTTAATCTTAACACCTGGTAAAGGACAAATAAAACTGTCTTCCATTCTTCCTTTCTGAGCCATAAGCAGTACTGTTTTTTATCTTTAATAAATACCACCTATAGGCAATATAAAAGTTTTTCTCTAGAGAAGGTTAACTTCCTCCTTTGAACTTGGGTACATTCAGTCCTGGGACGTGGGTGGCGCTGTGATCTAAACCACAGAGCCTAGGGCTTGCCGATTGGAAGTTCAGCAGTTCGAATCCCCGCAACGGAGTGAGCTCCCGTTGTTCAGTCCCAGCTCCTGCCCACCTAGCAGTTCGAAAGCACGTCAAGTGCAAGTAGATAAATAGGTACCACTCTGGCGGGAAGGTAAATGGCGTTTCTGTGTGCTGCTCTGGTTCGCCAGAAGCGGCTCAGTCATGCTGGCCACATGACCTGGAAGCTGTCTGCGGACAAACGCCAGCTCCCTTGGCCAATAAAACGAGATGAGCACCGCAACCCCAGAGTCATCCACAACTGGACTTAACGGTCAGGGGCCCCTTTACCTTTTTTACATTCAGTCCCAGATAGTTTGATCTAGTGAATCCCCTGCCCTTGTTGGACGATATGTTATTGGAGAAGCAAGGGTGGTGATTAGGTGTGCAGGATCCCAGGCAGTGCCCAAGGTCTGAAGTAGATAGCTCCAAGGCACTCGAGAGGGAGAACCAAAGGAATGAATGCCTAGTCACAAACAGGAAATTTGATATTGTTCCTATCTAAACATAAATGTTTGAGTGTAAGTAAACCAGGATTGGCCTTTATGTTCCCTCCTATTACTCATCTGTTCACATTTTCTGTATACAGTACTGGCTTATGTATAGTATCCACAGTATTGCAATGTTTTGACATTCCCATGTAAACTAGTAACCAAATCTGAAAAAAGAAAAAAAAGAAAACATAATGGTTTTAATCCCTCTCTTTGCCAGCAGGGCCACATGGAAGGGGAATCCCGTACTTGGGGACTGTACTTCTCTGTTGATCTGTAGCAGTTGTGTGTGCGTAAGCCAACAGGGACCCCAACCACCTGCAATGCTCACTTTGGGAGTGGTTTGGGGATCAGTTAGAGTAGAACATAAGACTTGTCCTTATATACACTTTACCTACTTGGGCTCCACAACCAGTAGTTTTAATAATAATAATAATAATTTTTATTTATACCCCGCCCTCCCCAGCCAAGGCTGGGCTCAGGGCGGCTAAGATGGAGCAAAAGATGCCTGGGTCCTTTTCAGACCTGCTTGGAGTGGACAGATACTGTGACTAAATGGGAAAGGAGAGATGAAGAGTCAGCATGGGGCGGTGGGCAACAAGTAACACTATTTCTTGGAATCAATAAGATTGTACAGACACAGCAGCTATTGCACATAATTCCTTTATTTTACTGAGATTAGGGCAAATGCAGCCATTGTACAGTGAAGTGAGCTCCAGTGTAAACCTGCCCTAAATCAGGCAGGGATACCACACAGACTGTGGGGCAGAAAAGCAACACATGATGATACACAGTATCTGGGCTTACTGGCACTACACGGCAAAGTTACGGGATCGCAGCTGGAGATTCCAGGGTGGGTGCTGTTCCCTTTTCTCTTCCCCTAGCTTCACTCCTTCCTACAATCGTTTTGAAGGCAATGAAATAATGAGCTGGCTATTGTTACCTAATACAGAATCAGACGTAACTCCAGGGACAACTAAAAATAAAAAAAAGACTCTTTAGCAAAATTACATGCTCTCTTTAAAAAGACCCATAAAAAATAAATGGTCCTTGAGCATCCCTGTTGTGCTGTCTGAAGCACCCCTAGCTAGCCTTAATCACCAGTGACCAAACCAAATTGAGCAATACTATTACAGCTGCCACATAAAATGGAAAGAAGGCAGGAGGGGCTCTCTCTTCGGAATGCTTGGGGATTCCCCCCTTCACTTTAGCAGCATCACATTCCATGGCGCTAGGGCTTGCT
This sequence comes from Podarcis raffonei, assembly GCF_027172205.1. NCBI lineage: Eukaryota > Metazoa > Chordata > Lepidosauria > Squamata > Lacertidae > Podarcis > Podarcis raffonei. The sequence goes on along the minus strand of NC_070606.1, from coordinate 59,791,707 downwards.
CATCTGCCAGACCCCTGTGCTGGACTGTGGTCCACATCCCTAGTGTATCTAGCCATATCCTGCTGGGGGGAAAGTGAATGTGGAAGGACGTTGGTCTTGAAGGAAAGAACGTGGTGGCCCCAGGAAGCTTCACCTCCTTTGGCTCGTCTGCCCAGTCCCTCAGGCTGTGGCAGGCATGTGCTGGGAAGGAAAGGGATGAGGGAGGGGGAGATCTTCTACGGAGTACTTGGGTTTGCCTTCACTTCTTGACCTTGCCCTGGGCAGCCACAGCTTCCATGGCCTTGCGGACAGTCTCCTCATCCCCAAGGAACTGCATGGGCTTGATGGGCTTCAGATTTTTGTCCAGCTCATAGACAATGGGGATTCCAGTGGGCAGGTTCAGTTCCATGATTGCTGCCTCAGACATTCCTGCAAAGAGCAAGGAGTGAATCACACCAGGAGCTTGGTTATAGTGCCCATCCCAAAGACTGTTAGTAGGCAACCCTCTTGGAGCTTGCCTTTAGACTTGACCAGGCTTGTGCGGCCTTGGGTGTCTTAAGTCACAAGCAGACTCACCTTCTAGATGCTTGACTATGCCTCGGAGACTGTTGCCATGGGCAGCAATGAGCACACGCTTGCCTTCCTTGATCTGAGGAACAATTTCCTCATTCCAGAAGGGCAGGGCCCGAGCAATGGTATCTTTCAGGCTCTCACATGTAGGCAACTGATCTTCAGTGAGGTCGGCATAGCGACGATCCTGCGGAAGAATATAGAGTAGCATTTAAGACACGATTTCTGCTTCATCCTGGAGATGCTCAGGGAGATCTATGAAGCACCTTCTGTTTGGAAGAATTGGTTCTTTGGCCTGTGCTACCACATGCTCCAGCTGTGAACCATCCTCGCTGGTTGCCTGTGTTACTGGACATTTTAAAATGGGCACTTTACAGGAGCCCATCTAAGCATTTGTTTTCCCTCTGGTCTCTGGTCAGTGGCCCTTCCTTACCTCTCATATCAACAGCATGCTAGGCCTTAAATAATACTGTAATTGTTTGCCCAAACCAACATTTTCTATTCGTCCTCCCAAATGCGGTATGAAACTATTAATGTTTGGAAAAGCACAGAGCTGAAGGGTACCCTAAAGATAATCTAGTTCCTACTCACTGCTCACTGCAGTATCTCTGGCAGATGGCCATCTGGCCTCTGCTTAAATGCCTCCAGGGTGTGCAAATCCAGCACTTCCCCATAGCAATCTGTTGCAATGTCAAACGGCTTGTGCTGTGTGAAGGTTTCTCCTAACATTTAGCCAAAGTCCGCTTCTCTGCAGTTTCTGCACATTGCTTTGGCTCTTCAGCAACGTGTTCTACAGAATTTGCGTCTTTTACAGCGATAATCACAATTTAATTGCCTATTGTTCTTAACCTGATTGACCTGTTTAATTTCATTGCCTATTTTCAATTTCATTGCCTATTGTACACAGCTGTTTTAGCTTTTCAATGCCTGCAGATGGTATTATAATCCACACAACTGTGATCAGATGAAACAAGTTCTAGAGCCTGCAATCTGACCATCTTGCGTGGTAAAACCATTAACAAACATGTTGTTGTACAGATGGAAGATTCCAGCCCCTCCACGAATAACCTTGACTGTTGTCACCGTGCAGTACAAACATCCATGAAAGGGCACAATGTAAATGATTAATTGCATGAAAGAGGCAAGTTCTATTAAATTGTCAAAACAGCTCAGGAGTGACATCCGGTATAAAACCAGCAATTAGCAAAGACAACTGTAGGACTCCCAAAATAACTGGACAAAGGGAGAGTAACATAAGGGCAAAAGTCCAAGCAATGGATGGAGAAGATGGATGAAAATGGGAGTCCAATGAATCCATGGTTCTGGGGCAACAATGGGCAGAAACAGGAAGGTATTATAGTCATGACATCTTCCAAATGATCCACCCCCCCCCTGCCCCACACACCACTAATGGACTAGAGTTTCCCAGCTCACCTTGCTGATGGTGCTGTAGAAAGGGTGATCAGGCTCCATTGGAGGTGGCGGAATGTCAAAGGAACGCCTCCAGATCTTCACCTGGGCCTCACCGTGTTTAGCTGCCGTCTCAGCCTTGTTAAGGCCTGTCAGGCCACCGTAGTGCCTCTCATTGAGGCGCCAGGTCCTCACTACGGGTAGCCACATCTGATCGATGACATCCAGCACAGTCCAGAGGGTGCGGATTGCCCTCTTCTGCACAGACGTGAAGCAGATGTCGAACTCATAACCAGCATCTGGAAGGGCCCAGAGAGTACAGTCATGCCTCATGTTACGTTTGCTTCATGTTAGTTTTTTTCAGGTTGTGTCCTGCGGTGACCCGGAAGTACTGGAAAGAGTTACTTCCGGGTTTCACCGCTTGCGCATACGCAGACATGCAAAATGACGTCACATGCGTGCACAGAAGCGGCGAATCGCAACCCTCACGTGCACAGACGCTGCTGCAGGTTGCGTTCCTTTCATGTTGCGAATGGGTCTCCAGAACGGATCCAGAGGTACCACTGTACAGTGCTTAACTTATTTGAAGCATGCTTTATCCCAAACGCTCTGTAAAACATTAACTCCTTAGTGTGGAAGCCCCTCAATGTTTCACTGACATAGGTAGTCACCCACTAAATCCAGGAGGTGGGGGGATAATCCAGCAAATACTCCCCCGACAAAGTGAAGATGGAATAGCAGGGGTAGCAAACAAATAGGTAGGTTAACTAATCATATGCTGCAAGCCCTGAGGTTACCATTACCAAGTTCCAGTGTTGAAATTAGCAGCAAACTGAGCGTATCGCATCTTCCACTTTATAATGTAGCTGGCTCGGTTTGGCCAGCTACATTGAAACCCAGTATAGTGGAAAGATGAAATGCTTATGTAATCATTGGGGCGGGGGAGGAATCTGAACAGCAGCCGCTCTCGCTGCTCACCAGGAGGAGAGGAAACAACCAGTCGCCTCTATCTAAATTAGGTTATGTTGTAGTGTAGCCTTAACAACATGTCCTTACAATCATTTGCCTGCTCCCATGTGCCTGATTGTCCCATTCTGTAGAAAGGAAGAGAGGTTCTGTGCAATAATGCCAACCAATGTCAGGGTGGGGAAAGCAGTAATTGTGCAACACGGAAGATGAAACGGGACAAAGGCAAGCAAAGGGCAAGTCATGCACCATTGCATGCACTCACCCAACCCAGGATGACCCCTTAAGAGGGCATCAGAAATTAACAATAACAGCATTAGAAATTAACAATAACGGACACTTTTAAATGCAGGGCTTTTATTCTGCTTACATCAAACGCTCTACGCAATTCTCAGAGAAGGGTAGAACTCTGTTCTCTTTCTTACACCCAGAGAGATAATGCACAAAAACTGGAACTGGGCGGGCTGTTTCTTGAGCCTGCAGAAAACATGCGGTCCCTAGTTGCTTCCTGGAGCTCTCTCCCCCCCCCCAAGCCCCAATTTCCTGTAACCCTGCTCTCTCTCTCTCTCTCTCTCTCTCTCTCTCTCTCTCTCTCTCTCTGCAAGACAGAATGACTCAGCAGCTCCTGCTAAATTTCCATATCAAAGGCCCAGCAACACTGCCAATGCAATCCTGCAGGATGGCCACGCAGGGTGCATGTGTAAGGAATGCAGGGAAGAGATACTCTCATGCCATATTAAGGCTTCTCCTATTTCCGGAAAGCCTTTTATCTTTATCTCACTCTGTATCGGACAGTAATTTTTTTAACTGGCCTTTTAAATTGCTGTAATTTTATTGCTGCTGTTTTTATTCCAAAAGAGCTTTGAGATGTTCCATGAGAAGCAATTATTAGATGAAATTCAATAAATAATATTACGCTGCTGTGGATATTTCCTTGAGAGGCAGTGGGGGAATGCCTTGATTCAGACCGAAGCAGTGACCCCAAAATGCGCAAAAGTGACCTAGCCAAGGTCGCGCAGTTGGAGCTTGGGGGGGGACATAGCTAGAGAGGCAGCTGCCCCTTTTCACAGCGGGAGAGCAGCCTATGCCCCCCTCTCTATGTAGGCCGTGACGCCTTTGGCGAGTGAACAAGCGGCACGTTTTCAGTCAATTCATCCTGCCGCCCAGAGGAGTGAGATGCAATCCCTGTTATGCTTGGCACAGATTTCGCCCGAGGCTATTCGGGGCCAAGAGGCGTCACAATCTCTGAAAGGAGTAAGGCCGGAGTTCCGGCTACCTAGGGCGCCCCCACCCCAGTGCCGGCTGCAGGGAGCTGCGCTTCGATTCTTCAGCGGCGAGGCCGATGCACGAGCTTCAGGAAACCTCTCCTTTGTCCTACTTTACATTTTTCCGAGAGAGAGACTTGTCGCTCAAACGCCCGAGAACATGCGTGTGCCTCCAGAAACGTGTCCAACTCCCCGTTTCGCTTCGAAAGCCCAGAAACCCATTCTGGCTTTCCACTCCCCTCCCAACATGAGTACCCCCCCCCCGGGGGGGGAGCATCCTTGCCAATTCTATGCACGCTTACTGGAGAGCCAGTGATGCGGAATTCAGCGGGGCTTACTTCCGAGTACAGTGGTACCTCGGGTTAAGTACTTAATTCGTTTCGGAGGTCCGTTCTTAACCTGAAACTGTTCTTAACCTGAAGCACCACTTTAGCTAATGGGACCTTCAACTGCCGCCACGCGATTTCTGTTCTCATCCTGAAGCAAAGTTCTTAAGCCGAGGTACTATTTCTGGGTTAGCGGAGTCTGTAACCTGGAGCGTATGTAACCCGAGGTACCACTTTACTGTAGACGTGGTTAGGCATCTGGCGGGAGACCCGTCCCAGAAAAATGCAAGACACCCAATTATTGCGGGGTGAGAACGCGGAAGCTCACCACGTGGCTAAAGCAGGAGAAAGGGACATACATCCGCATGCCCAAACCTCCTTCATCGCCAGCTACTGGGACCCTCCGTGGTCCAAAGAGGACCCGCAAGATCTTCTGGCCTTGCTCGGATACCTTCCCGACCCCTGCGCTGAGTTCTGGCCCGCCTCCCCCTTCCCCCCGGGATGAGAGCCTCCAAGCATCCCCATCGCGCTCCGCCCGCTGCAGCCTCCCGGCTCCCCAGCCCTCGCGCCGCGCCCCGGTCTCCTTCACCTCTCAGCGCTTCTCCGCCGCGCCGCGCCTCTTCCTGCCCTGCCGGGCTCAGGTCTGCGTCGTACCAGCCGCTGAAGCGGTTCTCGAGGTTCCAGGCGCTCTCGCCGTGCCGAACCAAAACTAGCCTGTAAGCAGCAGCCATGGCGGGAACCGAGAAGCTGGGATGCGATGCAAGCGCCGCGGATGCACTCTGCACACTGCGACGCCACCGACCGGGAGACTCTCGGCCAGGCAAGGGGCGTGCGCCCAAAGACCAGCCCTCCGTGGTGGCTGATCTCAGGCATCCGCTCAGACAGGCAGCGGACAAATTCCGGGCTCGCTTTTCGCATAACGTTTTTCTACCCAAGAGAAATGAGAGTTGCCCATCAAGAAAGAAAGAAATCTAAGGTTTCGGCTTAGTTGTGATTGGGCAGCAGACCTCTCCCTCGCCAAACGCAGCAGCCAAAATAAGTGTGCAGAACTTTTCGTGTGAAAATCATATTTAAGACATGTTTTTAAACGCTAAGCGCAGCGCATCTTTATGCAAGTCAACAGTCGATCGCCAATTTCGGCTGTGAACAAGTCCGAGGAGGGGATAATTAAAGCATATTTGTGGCAACCTTAAGAGTGTTTTCTACGGGGCTTTTTGTTGTTGTTGGAAACAAGGCTCAGGCCCATCTCTAGTTTGCAAGTGAGCTCCTAAGGGGTTCTATGAAATAACTGGCTAATGGCCGAGCAATTTGTCAGTGTATTGAAACTTTGTTAAATAGCACCTGCCACACAAAATAAGATCTGGATTACAAAGGAGCACGCTACATAAAAATTCTTAATATCTCCATTCACTGACTTCTCTGAGCAGTTCTTCCAACCCAGGAGAAACTAAAACAGCTTTTAAAGGAGCCAGGAAGTTTGCCTCCAGAGAGTTGAATTGTACCTCTGCACCTTTACAATCTCTATGGGCCTTCTAGCCCCACTCAGCCCCCTCCCTCCGGATTCAGTATTGCGCATGCTCTAGTTTTCGGCCCCGGCGTCTGGTGTCTCAGACTAGAATTCATACGTGCGTTTTTTAGGAGGAACTATGAAGGTTTGGCGCATGCGTCCAGAAGGAGGCGCCTGGTCGCTCCCTCCGGCACGGCGCTCACGAAGCGCACGCGAAGGGCAACGTGACCTTCATCCGCTGGGATGGTCACCATTGCAACGTGCCTGAGCATCCCACACGGGCGGTGCTAGAAGGGGCGCGGGGGGGGGGAAGTGCCCCCCAAAATTAATGAGCTCGCTCTCACTCCACCCCCTTCCGCTGCTAGACACCTGTCATTAACATTACGGTAATTTTTCTGCCATAGATCTTAACGTGAGGACACAACTTGTTCATCCAGAAATATACTTTGCTCCTTCTCTGCCCCTCTCCCCCGTTTCATCTGGTGCTACCCCTTCATTCCCGCGGCCTGCTCTGTTTTTAAATTTCACCCTTAATTCAAGATGTTATTTAACACAGCAAATATGATAGATCCCTAAGGAGCCAGACTGGGCAGGTTAGAGTTGTATCATAAGGGGAGCCATAAATTCCAGATGGGGTCCTTCAAAATGAGCACCAGCTTTGCATAGGATGAATGCCTTGGAACAGCCACATGCTAGTGAACAGTAGATACTTAACACCTATAGCACAGCCAGTCCAGGCATCAGGGGTTTGCAACTTTGCATGCTTGAATGTTCCTCTTGTGTGGCAGGGAATTCTGCCTCTAGAAAGCTAGAGTGTAAAGGAATGAAAGTCCCACCTTATTTTCTTCCTGTCGTGCTCAAAGCAGGGCAGATATCTGACCCCCACCCCAGCTAAAGTAATACTGGCCTGAAAAAATATTCACAAAAGTGTGTGAGAAAATGTGAGGCTAACAACCAATACCATAATGAATTTCTTCTAGGCTTGCGTGTTGAGTGTGCTGCTTTGTGGAAGTGAGTCATGGGCAGGAGTGACACCCCAATGCCATATGTGCTGCGTCAGGAAGATTTTGGGCATCAAATGGCAGGACAGAGTCTCAAACAAAGATGTGCTCTCCCAAGCCCACATTCCCAGCCTATTTGCACTTCTGTCTTAGCAACCTTGGTCATGTACACATGACCAGCCAGGCAGGATCCCCAAGGATCTCTACAATACACAAACTCTGTGTTACAAAGATGTCTGCAAACACGACATGAAGGTTGACAACATTAATCTTGCAGTGTGGGAATCCCTTGCAGATGTTCACAGAGCCTGGAGACAGACAAGTTGTGTATCCACAGCATGGACCAGAGGAGGAATGATCGCTGGGAGGAGCACAGAGAGAAGCAACATCACAGTGCACCTGTAACGGATGTCTCCCCTCATAGGTGCCAACTCCAACATGAGCACCCACAAAATTCCCCATGAAGGGGCTTGGCCCCACAAATGTTGGTGCCAGGGCCATGCACGCTGCATGGCACCATGGCCCCGGGCACCCATGGTCACAGGTCCACATTGGCACTCCTGCTTCCTCTGCCCCACCTGCAGTAAAACATATATTTCCTGTGTTGGTATCTAGAGACACGACAGGTGCTGTAACTCTCCCAATGGTTTGACTTTACCCCCAAAGGCACACTCTTCCATAAATGGCCTCCAAGGCACCTGGTCACAGTGTTGACGCTAATCAATGCTGCCTAAGGCACTGTGCCTCCGGGTTACCCAATTTTCATACAAGACAAACTGGTGTTATATTTTCCACCAGCCTTGTTTTTGAAAACAAAATGTAGCACTTTTGAGTGCTACATCTAGCTTCATTAACAATGAACCCCAAAACTTGGGATCCCTTCCAAACTGGTGCCTAAGCTATTCAGGCATTTTGCCACATCCCCCAAACTATGAAACAGATACATCAAATTATCCATTTGGAGTAAATTGGACAAGGTGGGATTTTGAGTGCTGTTAACTAGAAACCAGTGTTTGGGAAAGTGCTGCAAAGCTTGGGGTTTCTGCTGCAAAACAACTGCAAAACTTTGGCACTGGTTTGGAGAGTATCGGACATTGGGTTTTGGGGTGACACCCATGACCCCCGGTTTGATGTATCAATTTCTTAGTTCGGGGGCCACTGCAAAACGTAAGGTTTGGGCTGAAAAACACTGCAAAACGATTGCAAAACGTTGGCACTGGTATGGAGCGGATTCTAAATTTGGGGGTTTGTAGTCAATACACCAATACGCGGCAGAGATGGATTTGGAACCCATGCCTTTCTGCGAATAAATGTCAAGAAGGAATGGGATCAACGAGTATGGCATGAAACACTAGTTCTTAACTCTTAGTTAATTAAAAAAAACAAGTTCGAAATCCGCTTTATATCTACTTTTTGCTATCAATCCTCACCACGCTCGTGAACAATTTAACCACCTTTTTAAAAAAAGAAAACAGCTTCTGCTGCCATAGCAGACAAATAGACTCATCTATTGACTCACGGACTCGTGGCAGCATTAAGATTCTACTCCCAGCCTTTTACGCCCACTACTCTTTCGTCGCATATGGAGGGTTATTAACGGGGTCGGAAGTGGATGTTGTATTTTTTTCCCTTTACCTCTTTGGATACGTTGGAGGGAAAGCGGAAGTTGATTCTCCGCACGGAGGCGGATAACCGGAAGTGCTTGGAAAACAAGGCGGAACTGAGGAGCCGCACGTGGGGTTTCTCGTGGCCTGCGCCGTTCAGAATGGGGCGTTCGGGCAAGCTGCGCTCTGGCTCTGCCAGTAAACTCAAGCGCTGGCGCAAGGGGCATAGCAGCGACAGTAACCCGGAGGGGAGACGCTACCGCCTGGCTGCCCGGGGTCGCTTGCTCGCTCCCCGATCCGGTATGTGCGGCCAGGATAAGTGGGGGAATAGAATGCACCTATAGAAGGAGGGGGGATCGGAATAGAAGGGCTTCAGAGAGAGAGATCTGCTACGAGGGCTTATAGCGTCATGGGGTTGAAGAAAAGCATTCTTCACCCGGAGAAATGTACTTTGTTTAGTTATCCTAGGTTATTGAACGTTAAAACCATGGAACTGTCCGACATGAATGAATTCCTGTACCCACCCTATGTGATGTAGCTGGTGCCAGCATCTTATGTGCCCCATAACACAATACAGTGGTACCTCGGGTTACATACGCTTCAGGTTGCATACACTTCAGGTTACAGACTCCGCTAACCCAGAAATATTACCTCGGATTAAGAACTTTGCTTCAGGATGAGAACAGAAATTGTGCTCCGGCGGCGCGGCAGCAGCAGGAGCCCTATTAGCTTCAGGTTAATGAAAGGATTTGCTGAATTAACAAATTGGAAATTGGAATACAGAAAGGGGAGGTATGAGGAAGTCGGGGAAGTAAGTTATAAGAAAATAAGGGATAGAAAGTATACTTGTTTTATTTTTGTGTTTTCGACTCTATTTTTGTCTGTTTCTATTTTTGTATTTTTGTATTTTTGTTTTGTTATGTTTTTATATAATTTTTGAAATTTTAATAAAAAGCTTTATAAAAAAAAAATATTAGCTTCAGGTTAAGAACAGTTAAGAACAGACCTCCGAAACGAATTAAGTACTTAACCTGAGGTACCACTGTACAAAAGACAAGAAGTATATATTTTCTCCTATTAAGTGTGATGTTTCATTTTCCACAGCAACCCTTGTTGCTGTGAAGTACTGCTGCCTGTAGTGCTTGTTCATTGATGGTTAAGTTGGAATAATAGTTGTGGAAGGATACTTGTGTAAATTTTGATACCAAGCTAGTGAGTAGCTATCTAACGCCGTGACCAGTCTGTTGTGGATTAATCTCCTTTCTGGATTGCCTGGAAACAACTTGGTTGTCATTTGCGACTCTCTTGGTAGGCCTTATATGGACAGAAACCTCATAGGAATCCGTTATGAAATGTCTCCTCTCCCCAGTGTTGATTGAAGGTTTGTCTTTCCCTTACAGAAAACAGTAACCTGACTGTGGATGCTCTGAAACTGCACAATGAACTGCAGTCATCAGGACCCCTGCCTGCCTCACGGGATGGGGAAGGCAGTCAGCTGCGCATGGAGGAGGATGACAATGCCGAAACTGCTAAGACCCACAAATCTTCAGCCACCTTCCTGAGCGGACTGAGTGACTGCACCAGCCTCACCTTCAGTAAAGTGCAACGTTTCTGGGAGTCCAACTCTGCTGCTCACAAGGAGGTATTTGAATGCCAACTCCTAGGAAGTCACAAGGGCAGTGAAAGGGAGGGGCATAGAATACTGGGGGAAAACACGCAGAGGAAAAAGTCAGTTTTTGACTGTAGGAGGAGATGGAGTGGAAGAGAAGCCAGCAGAGAAGAAAGTGGGTAAACAATACATTGGAAGGAACAGAGAAAAGTGGACACCAAGCAACCAAAGTGATAGACTAAAAGAAGTAACAGCAGTCAACTGACAGTATGTCACTAAAGCAGCAGTTATGTTGTTAGCTCATTGTTAACTGCCCTAAAGCTACAAGATTAATAAGTAATAATAATTAATAACAGTGGTACCTCGGGTTACAGATGCTTCAGGTTACAGACTCCGCTAACCCAGAAATAGTAGCTCGGGTTAAGAACTTTGCTTCAGGATGAGAACAGAAATTGTGCTGTGGCAGCGGGAGACCCCATTAGCTAAAGTGGTACCTCAGGTTAAGAATGGACCTCCAGAATGAATTAAGTTCTTAACCCGAGTACCACTGTAATCATATTCGTAAGAGTTGCCAATCTGCCTCTCTCTGTTCATAACTGAGAACTGTGTGCACTATATTTGTTATTCAGGATTGAACAGTTTATAGTTGTTGGCTGTCTGGTAATAATGTAAGAGATGGATCCTCAGAGGCACGTTATGAATACACTGGCTTCCTGCTACATATTGGGGGCACTTTGACACCTTCATTGTTCTGAGGGAAATGGAGGAAGAATTGCTATGCCATTTTGGAAATTTAAAGCGGAACTTGAATTGATACTTAGATTGCAAGAATGAGAAAAGTGGGCATTGTGCCTCCATCTCCAGATTGAAGGAGCAAGTGAAATGAATGTCAATCTACCGCTCATCTCCCTGGATCTCTAGTTCAGACACAATCCTCCTCTCATGTCAGCTCAAGAGCCCAGCACAGTGGTTATAGATAGCTGGTCTGCTCTTCCAGCTATTTGCTTATCTATGTCGAAATCATGCTGACCCGTAATCAGTGGTGAAGTTTTCAGTCTCTCCGGGAAGCATTCATAGGGATGAACAACAGTGTTTACATGTAGGTGTTGGGGTGGCATGTTGTGAGGGAATGTTAAATTAATTTGGGCTTTAATCTGAACTCTCACACTTGGATTCTTTGATAGATATGTGCGGTATTGGCTGCTGTCACCGAGGTGATCCGAGCACAGGGTGGCGTAGAGAGTGAGACAGAGTATTTTGGTGCATTGGTAAGTACCAGTACTGTAAAGTGAGGCAGGCAGGAGCTACCTGGAGGTTTCAGGTCACTGATATGTACAGTTGAGTGTGGTTACCAACAACTGCTGTGATCGCAGTACTCATCAATAATCCCAATAAACAAACAGACTTGACCGTCATAAGGCAAATAGCAGACAGGAAGTAATGGCAAGATCTTGTAGCATTTGCATGAACAGTTTATCTTGCTTCCCTTCATGCTTTTTATTTATTTATTTTATTACTATGTTTACATCTTGCCTTTCAAGGAAAATTTCCAGGGAAGCTTACATAAAATTCAGTAAGCTCCAATTGATATGCACTCAGCCTAGGGAACAGGGAAATAAACCACTAAGAAAATTGCAGAATGGTGCATCCATAGCCCACCCAGGATAACAACTGCAGAGGGAGCCAATGAACTCATGATAACAACTGAGCCCCACAACACAGCCCTTGTCTATATTTCTGACATTTATATAGTGGTGGCGGCGTGCTATGATTGGGTGCTCCTTGCAGCATATCCTGCATTTTATCATAACAATATGTGAGTGGGGGAAGATTGTCACATGAGCCAGCATACGGCCAGGTTGTTGTTGCCATTATTATTATTTAATTAAATTTCGATACTGCCCTTCATCTGAAGATCTCAGGGTGGTTCATAGTGTAAAAATACAGAATAAAACCACACAGTACATAATAGAAACATAATAAGAGCAAAAACAAACCAATAACCTAAAGGGGCTCCTTTAGACTTCAAGATGCAATCCCAGGAAGTCCAACATCTTTTCTGATTACTTCCCTGCACCATACTATTTCTCCTCAGATGACTACTCTGGAAGCTGTGGAATCTCCAGAGTCCCTGGCTGCTGTTGCTTACCTGCTGAATCTGGTGCTGAAGAGGTGAGTTCTAAGAACATGAGAGAAGTACTTCTGGACCAGAACAGTGGCCCACATCAGGATGCTTTAGAAAAGGATTAGAACAATTGAGGATGCAAGCATAACCTTCAGTGCTATCTTGACTATTTCCCGGACAAAGGCTGATCTGGATGTAGCTATTGAATGCATTGGGCCCTGTTGTGAATCCATTTACACTCTTGACCTCTTTTTTCTTTTATTTTGGCAATGAGTCCCCAAGATAAATATCCTTCCTCTTTGTGTTGCTGTTTCTGTTTAATTGATTGACACATTCATATGATGTGTTACTGAAATAAAAGTCCTCTAGCAATTTTTTGCACTTGACCTTTTAAACTGTCCTTAATGCTAAAAAATCCTGAATCTATTAGACATTCATTTTCTGGTATCTTTTATGCAGTCCTGATCACTCAAGCACTTCTTTGTACATTTACCACTTCACTATATCTCTGTTTAGATAAGAGGACCAGAATTGCCCACCATGATCCAAGTATGGATGTTGTTGCTCTTACACTTGACAATGGATAACTGTGCAAATGATGAAGTGCAAGAGCTGGTCTGGGCCTTTGGTGACTCTCTTGTCTTTTGAAATAGAGTGGGTGATTCATAGAAGTATAGGGTGCTACCAAACTAAGCCGAGCTGCAAGAGAGTAAAGTTCCTTGGAAGCAAAGGGTAGTGGAATATAGTCATACCTTGGATCTTGAATGCCTTGGCTCCCGAACAAATTGGCTCCTGAATGATTGAAACCCGGAAGTGAGTGTTCTGGTTTTCAAACATTCCGGGATTCTGTGGCTTCCGATTGGCTGCGGGAGCTTCCTGCAGCCAATCAGAAGCAGCACTTTGGTTTCCGAACATTTTGGAAGTTGAAAAGACTTCTGTAATGGATTCCGTTCGACTTCCAAGGTATGACTGTACTTGCTATTGTTTTTGCCTAACATTGATGCCTCCTTCTATCTCTTAACTCCCAAACAGGGTACCAGGTCCTGTGCTGATCAAGAAGTTCTCTGATACATCAAAGGCCTTTATGGGGATCTTAGGCTCCCAAGCCTGTGGAGACTCCACTTCGGCCCTGCGCTGGGTAAGTGTTTCAGGAGAGAACTAACTGTGGGGTAGGAGGGACATCTGGATATTGGGTGTGGGCAGCTGTTGTGATTAATGCAATCTTTTATGTAGTGTGATGTGCACTTGTGATTGTATTGTGAAATCCCTTTGAGATGTTTCATGGGAAATAATGCAGAAATGAAATATAAATAAATAAATAATGCATGTCCAGGAGTCGGGGGTCATTCTGCATAGCTTCATGGTTTATTGCTTCTCACCCCACCACCCCCACAAGAAGGTGTGTGGAGCAGTGCTGGGTTGAATGAATCCTGTTGATAGGCCCAAAGATAAAGGGCGTAGGTAGTGGTGTCAGATGCATCAGAAATTTTAAACTGAACCCCTGGCTTAAGGGCTCACTCGTGTATTCAAGTATGTTTCTTGGCATAGTGATAGCACTCTATATTTCTATCCTTAATCTGTCTGCTTTCAGGTACTCTCCTGCCTAGCTACATTGCTGCGAAGACAGAACCTGGTAGCTTGGAATTACCCTGTGACGATGCAAGTTTTTCATGGCATTCTGAGCTTTACTGTCCATGTCAAGCCCAAGGTGAGTTCACATCACCTACCCTGCTTAGCACAAACCAGTCAGTTTCACTGCACTTGGCAGCATGCACCCCAACGCTGCCACAGTATCTTTTGCTTTTGTTTCATCTGTTAAATATATGTTCCACCTTTCCATGTGGAATGCCCATGGGGGCTAACAATAAAGTGTAATAAGAGATGTAGCTCATTTCCAGTATGTAACTGGAGTTGGGCATGAAGTACAGCCCAGCTCACCACCCTCTCTCCCACTCCTTTCCTCGGTTGCAGGTTCGCAAGGCTGCTCAGCATGGCGTTTGCTCCATCCTGAGAGGTAGCGAATTCCTCTTTGGGGATGGGGCTCCCTCGCATCACCCAGCTGCATCTTCTGCTGCCAAGTTCTGCGTGCAAGAGATTGAGAAAGCTGGAGGTACTGGAGACGGGAGATTCATGAGTTGTGTTTTATTAACATTTGCAAGCTGCTCTGGGACAGATCTCCCTGAAGGGTGGGCTGTGAGTTTAATAATAATAAACTGTGTTGGAGAAGGTAGCAGTGCTAGACCTCTTTGGTTTTCCAGGTGCCAAAGAGGCCACAACCACTCTTCATGTACTCACTCTGCTGCGTGACTTGCTGCCCTGCCTGCCTGCTCCATCTGTCAAATCTTGCTGCGAGACCCTCCTTCGAGTTATGACCCTCAGCCATGTGGTGAGCTCTCTTCTGTTGGTTAACAGTGGCTCTGTGGTGCTGCCTCTGCTCTGGGGATGCCACACCACCCAGTGGGGAGAGCCAACATGCTTCAGTAAGAATGAAAGCATGAATAGTCTTTGTTTGTTACCAATGGGGGCTTGGTATGAATTACCTTTGTACCTAAAGTCCCTCTTGAGGATGGGAAATAATTGCCCTGTCACTTTAGGAGAGACACTTCATTACCATATTTGGCACACTGGCTTTTGTGGGGGAGCCAGTGTATCTGGTGCTTTTAAAAGAACTTATTTTTACCCATCTTCTCTCCACCCCCAGCTAGTGACAGCATGTGCTATGAAAGCTTTCCACAGCCTCTTCGTTGCCCAGCCGCCCCCATCCTGCCTGCCAGCTGAACTCAATGCCCAGATCATTGTGGTGAGTACTGTAAGAATCAGACTAGATGAGTGGGGGGTGCATAACCAGCCCTGGGGGCTCAAATATTTAGTTATTCGTTTCGGTACATATATATCCTACTTTTCAAGGCAAAAACCCTTCTCAAAGCAATTCACGAGTTAGTATCAATACAACTTTAAAATAATTCAGATTCAGTAAACAACCAATAACGCTATCTATTCTGCTTTACCAGGCCCTATATGACTATTTACCCAGTGAAAATGACCTTCAGCCTCTGCTGGCCTGGCTATCTGTCATGGAGCGGGCACATGTCAATCTGGCAAAGTAAGGAGGAGAGTAGTGGGGAAGATGGATGGGTGGTGTTGGGTCTACTCCCCAGCTGGTCCATAACAAAAGGTCTCTCCATTCTCTAGGCTGCAGTGGGATCTGTGCTGGGCTCACCTTTCCCGCCTCTTCAGTGCGGCAATGAACTGCTTCCTTTCTCCTCACACACAGGTGGCGGCAGCTGCTGCTCAAACCCTAAAGGTACTGTCCTACCTTTACTCCCAAGCATACCATGTAGGGCTGTCAAGAATTGTGTGCTGCTGAAATAAAGATTTGTTTGGCATTTCAGTGAAAGTATGCAACCCCACTCTCCCCAAAAGTCCTCTTTGTGAATACACACCTACAGAGAACTTTTGCACTGCCAGCTTCAGTTCAACCCCGTGATGTAACAGGATACTTGGACCTACAGCCAGCTTGCTGCAAGCACTGATTGGCACTCACCGAAAGCCTGCTTTAAGGAGGCATCCACTGTGCTGGTGGGGAACTCCTTAGCACAGTCCATCACTGCAGGCTTGCTGTATAGCCAGTCAGCTGGCAGCACGAGTTTCTCTTGGCAAGGAATAACTGGAGCACTTTAATGCTCCTGATTGTTTGGCATCTATGTCACCATGTGGGTAAGAGGGCATGGTTTGAGGAAAACTGCCTTGTGGGCCCAGTTGGGACACATGCTGGACTTTGCCCACCCCTGCTGTAAGGAGAGTGGGCTAGTGCTAAAGGTCTATGTGTGTTTGTCTCTTGTTGTAGGTCTTGCTCAATGAATGCGTGGCCCCCCACATGGCAGAGCTGGGGCTGGTTTCCTCTGCCACCCCCTCTGGACCGGCTGCTCACGTCTGCAAGATGTTCAGGTAGCAGAAGTGGCCCAGTGGGTTGAGGGAAAGAGGTCAAAATCCTGGTTTTGAAAGGCTGCGTGTTGAATAGCTATTTGCTTTTCTCCTTACAGGGCAGTGGAAGAGGGCTTGACATACCGATTTCATGCGGCATGGGCCTCCGTGTTGCAAGTTCTGAAGACTTTCTTTGAAGTGTGTGGGCATCAGTGCCATCTCGCCATGTGTAAGGTAAAGGAGTTTCTGTGATGACTGAGCCCTGTTCCACAAGAGACAAGAAGGGATCCCCATGGCAAAAGAACATTTGGACACTGAGGCCCTGCAAACTTCTGAGATGCATTGTTGCTAAACTTTTCTAGAGCTCTTAGGATCGTGAGCTGGAGATTCGTGGATGCATAAATGTGTGTTATACAGTGGATATAAAGAAGTCAGTGATAGGAGTCATCATAAGAAGGTAGGCTGTTTTATAACACATGCTTACTTGTGTGATGCTCTCTTTCGTTTCCCTTTTTCTGCAGTGCTTACAGTCCTTAGCTGACCTGCGTGGCTCCCCACACTTTCCTCACACTGTGCTTCTCGACCAGACTCTAGGGGCTGCAGTGACCGCTATGGGCCCCGAGGTTGTTCTGCAGGCTGTACCCCTAGATATTGATGGCTCAGAGTGAGTATAATCTCTGCCTTTCTGGGTTTCTGATGTTTCTATCCCTTCCCATAAGACAAGCCCAGCTGGATCAAGCCATCTAGTTCAACATCCTATTCTCACAGTGGCCATAGGCAGATTCAAATCGGATTTCACTACCACCTGAATGGGATAGAAATGTGACTGTCTGAATGGGCATCTGCATCAGGGTTCATATGAAAAGAAAAGTTGGGATCCCATACTCTTCCATTAATTAGGAACACTGTTGCATGTTGCAAACTCTTGTTTAGAAGGGGTTAGCAAAATCACATTTGAATCTGCCTTTGCCATTTAGTTAGATGCTCCAAGAACATAAATTCTTGGACAGGACTGTAGGCTGAGCTGGGTGTTTACTACTTGGGGCTTTCACACCTCCACTATCTTACGGCATTGTTGTAGCTGAAAGTACTCGCAAAGGAACATCGGCACCAAAATCCAACATACCCACGTACATTGCTTCCCCAATCCTCTTAATTTTGTCATTTGTTCTCTCTTCTGCTTCCTCCACAAGGGAGACACTGGATTTCCCCCGTAGCTGGCTCCTTCCTGTACTCCGAGACAGCATCCGAGATGCACCCCTTGCCTTCTTCTCCAGTTACTTCCTGCCACTGGCTGCCACTCTAAAACACAGAGGTAACTGACAATGTAGATGGGCAAGACCATGAGCACATACCAGCAGACCTGAGTGTTGGACCTTAAAAGAGCACGACAACAGCTCCATCTCTAGGGTTTAAGATTGCAGTAGAGCTGTGGTACAGTCCACCTGGAGAATCCATCAGAAAATCTACCATACTAGGCTCCCAAAACAAAATCCAGCTTCTAATGAGATTTCCCCTACCCCTCAGTATTTGGGCATACAGAATGGGGAAAAAATACATATGTTAAAGCTCCACATTTGAAGTCTCAGTCATAGTCTATTGCTGCACACCAGTACTGTTTGCATTCAGCAAACAGAAATTCATCCTTTGGGTCTGCACCAATTGCGGCTTTGGATACAGGTGAGATCTGCACAAATATACGGGTCATCTATTGTACGGAGTACATCATGACAGCAGTTGCCTGTTAATTTCATGAGATTTTGTATAATGTGCAAACTCCAGGTGTCCTACAGACAGAGTGTATTGATTTCCCCCTTAGGTTAATTTCATATATACTAAGCTACAGTCACAGACCTCTCTCTTACCTTTCTCCAGCCACAGAGCTTGACGAGGCTAAACGGCACTTAGAAGCCAAGATCTATGATACACTACAGTGGCAGGTGAGGCAGCGCCCCTACAGTTTTGCTTTGCGTGTTTTCTGCATTTAGGACTGGGACCCTGTGCTTAAAGGATTTGGAGAGTAACTGTGGTTCATAACAATGCTCCTTTCTCTGTCTTTCAGATCTGGACCCTTCTGCCTGCTTTCTGTAGCCAGCCTACCGATGTGGTATCCTCCTTCAAAGGACTGGCACGTACTTTGGGCATGGCTATCAGCGATCGTCCTGATCTGCGGCTTGTTGTGTGCCAAGCTTTGCGCAGGCTAATTAACAAAGGCTGTCAAACAGGTAAGATCTGTCTGTGGAAGTGACCCTTGCTCAGTTTACTCTAGCCAAGTCACTGTGGCTGGAGCTGTTTCTGGACTAGTTCTGCTTCTTGCTGAGGATGCAAGAGTGGAGAAAATGGGGTAGAGTGCCTGGCAGGAGTCTTCTGTCGATTCCAACATTTTGAAGCATGCTTCACCAGCATCTTTCTTTCTTTCTTTCTTTCTTTCTTTCTTTCTTTCTCTCTCTTCAATCTCTATATTTGTTTGCTTCTCTTTGCAGAGGCCGAGCGTACTGAAGTTGGGCGTTTTGCAAAGAACTTCCTGCCCATTCTATTCAATGCCTATAGCCAGGAGGGTGGTGCCAGCGAAAGCCCTGTACAGCGGCGTTCTGTGTTGGAAACTATAAGGGCCTACTTGACTGTGACGGAGCCAGGGGTGAGCAAAGCTCTGTGAACAAGACCAGACTTCTGAGATCATCACCACTTGCTTTGTCATTCTATCTTTCCTCTAGAAAGTGGGAAGCCAGCAGGGTTACTAGTTTCCAAATTCTCAAGACTTGATTTTCAGGGCTTATTTTAAACTTTATTTAATATTGTGTTTTAATTGTTGTAACCTGCCCCGGGACCTTGGAATGAAGGGTGAGTAACAGATTGTAATAGCAATATCAATCACCTCATGTGGGCCAGCTCTATAAGTAAACAGCATTGCTAGGAATAATAATAATAATAATAATAATAATAATAATAATAATAATAATTATTATTATTATTATTATTATTATTATTATTAGTATGCTGCCCATCTGACTGGGGTGCCCAATCCACTCTAGACAGCTTCCAACAAAACCACAGTAAAACATCATCCTTAAAAACTTCCCTATACTGGGCTGCTTTCAAATGTCTTCTAAAAGTCAAATAGTTGTTTATTTCCTTGACATCTGAGGAGAGGGTATTCCACAGGGCTGGGACCACTACCAAGAAGGCCCTCTGCTGGTTCCCTGCAACTTCACTTCTTGCAGGGAGGGAACTACCAGAAGGTCCTCAAAGCTGGACCTCAGACAAGGGCCATTCTCCTTATTTTAGCTTCTTAATATAATTAATATCTTTTTGTAGTGATAAAACAGGATGGATCGATGGGCAACAGTCTATACACATAAAAGACATTTTCCTTTTCTGTTGTAAGTCTCACATATTAATATAAAAGCAGATGGGTGGATGTGGAGAACACTGACTATCAGCTCAAAATGAAAAGCCCATTGCTAGAAAGGCTTCTCATCTGCCGCTTTGGAATGTTCGCTCTTCAAGGTCATAGCAGGGAACTGAAAGACTGCAGTGTTTGCTAGTATGGCTTCCAAAAGCACAAGTCAAAATATTGTTTAACCCTGAAGTATTCACACAGGAGGTTTTATAGCTGAGTACTCTTAGGCCTTGTCAGATCTAATACGGTTGCACTTCTGCTTGCTTCAGACCAACTGGATACAAGCTGGTCACATCTCTAAGGTCTGCCAGTGCTAGGAGAGAGAGGGGGAGGTGTCTGTAGCTGGATGGATCTCAAACATGGGAGGGCAGGCCTTTTCCCATCAGGCCTTGGAGAATGGGGCCCTGACTGATGACACCTACAAAACTGAGGCTGCTCAGTTTAGTGGTTTTTGTTGGGGCAGAGTGCTACTGTTATTGATACTGATTTTTTTGGTATCCTTCTAAATATTTTATTATGATTTATTATGATGATGATGTGTTTTCCCATGTAGTGAGCTGCCTTGCACATGGTTTGAACTATGAAAAGGCAGCATACAAATAAAACAGTGTATGTGTGGTGCAAAAGGGAAGATCTGGGAATGACACACTCTTTATCTCTATTGCAGATGGTGCATGCTTTCCTAGAGAAAGCTAGTGAGAAACTGACCAGCTCTGATAGTTCAGAGTTCACTAGGTAAGGACACTCCAGAGTTTGGATCCATCTTTTTCCATACAGTGGAGAAGAGTATCCTCAGATGGGTTGTGCTACCCACTTTTCTGTTACATAGGCCTATGTAAATCAGTATTGTTTTCATCTGTCTGTGGAGTAAGCCCCTCTCTGTCCCACTCCTGTTAAGCTCCAGAGCACCTCATTGGAGGCCTGATTTTTTTCCTCTGTTCCTCCCAGGTGCTCCCCTCTCCCTGCAGTCAGTGAAGGCAGAGGGAGTGGGATGCACATGGCTTTTCCATTCCTGGCCCTAGTAATTGTGGAATCTGGTAGGTTTGCACTAATAAGTAGTTGGCTTTGTACGATTCCCAGGGAGAAGCAGAGTCCTAAAGATTAGCTTTTGTGTTCACGCTTGCTAACTGTGCCTTCCCTGTTGCAGGCTTTCTGTGTTGGACCTTGTTGTAGCCATGGCCCCTTATGCAGATGAGCCATCTCTGCATGATCTCTATAGCACCATCCAGTCCTCCTTACAGGTGAGCTACCTTTCAGTTGGCTGTTGGAGTGTATGCTGTGGCACATTGCAAGCTCCAGGCCTGCTAGCTTTGACCACCATGATCCCTGCTCTTCCTGAGAGTGCCATATTGACATCCTTAAAATCAGTTTAGCTATTACATTTAGGGAGACAGTGTCTTAATCTGTTCAGAAGGAGGCTGCAGAGTTGTTTGACCTTATCCTTTTTACTTGGCTTCTGCTCCCCAAAGTTGTGTGGAAGCAGTAAGGCATGTTTGTCTATGATCCATTGCTATCCTGGTCAGGCATAATCTGCTTTGGGCAACCCTATGGTCCTTGTTTCATGTTGAGTGCCTATCCTTGCATCTTCTTGGCCACAGGGGTAACCTCCTAGGTGTTATCCCAGCTGTGTGGGAACTGCTATCCTTGAACATTTTCTGTGTAGTAAAGAGAATGTTCAGATGTTCCAACTGATGCTGATTCTGTGCGAAAGACTCATGTAATTGACCCTCACATTCCATATGCTTGTGACATTTAAACAGTCTCTGAACCACATGGAAAACACTGGCAGATATTCAGCTCCTACGCAACTAAAATATCTAAAAGGGACTAGATGGTCCTCAGGTCCCTTCCAACTTTGTAATTCTATGATTCTATAGATGTGGCCTCTACCTGGTTTTGGGAATTCCCCCCCCCCTTCCATATTGTGCAGGCTGAGAGCCTCTGTTCTTGTGTGCATGCAGTTTGTTTTTGCTAACTGATTTGTCTGGTATAATCATCCTAGAACAAAGACCACAGGATACAGAAGAAGGCTTATCGGGTGCTGGAGGAAATATGTGCCTCTGACAGGCCTGCCTGTCAAAACTTTGTTAGAAGTCATCTGGAGGAGCTACAGAGTGCCCTGCTAGGCTCTTTGCCCAGTGCCACTTCACCTGCCAAGAGGGTAAGGAAGGTGTCTGGGGAGAACACACTTGTTGCTTTCACCCCTGTAGTGGGTAGGGTGCTGAAGGTGGCTTTGCCTGCCTGTCTCTAACTCCACACTCCCATTCTTTGTTCCCAGCCCCGTTTGAAGTGCCTCTTCCATGTTGTCAAGCAGCTCGCAGTGGAGCATGAGGATTTCGTTACTGCCCTGGTGCCAGAGGTGAGCAGAAAAGGCAGCAGCAGGCAAGGAATGGGGAAAGTAGGTGGGCATTTGTGTCTGCAGAAGATGGGAGAAATAGTACTTCTGGGGCTAGAGGTGGGAGCATGCATGGAACTAAATCTTCATCTCCAAACAGAGCCAAGTTATGGTACAAGTTCCACTATATTCTGAATTCCCACATCTTTCTGGCCCATAAATGGAATTTTCTCCTCTCCTGCCTGCTGCAAGCAAACTCAAGCCCTTTGGCAAGTGTAGCTATGCAGCATGGAAATCCTCTCTCATTCCTTGCTTGCCTTGTTTCTTTTGCATTACAAACATCTTGTTCTCATGCTGTGAATAAGCTGTTGTAATTCAGAATTAGGAATTTTGCTTCTCCTACCTTGCGATGAGGGAATAAATATATTCTCCCATCTGTGGAGGATGATACCCTGTAGTGGGTTGTTGCTCCCACTTACTCCAACAAGCAGGGCTTATGCAGTTTTGCCTTAGTCCCTGACAGTTGGAAGTTACTGCCAGTTTCTGACCTGCCTGCTCTGCAGTGCTCCATCTTCAGGTTCACCTGATTTGCTCTCTTTTTTAAAAGCATCGTACTAGAAATGTTTTCTCTCTCCGTGAATCTGGATTAGATAGCTACTGCCTTTGTGAAATCCTCAGAAGAAGAAGTTCCCTACTGCTGAAAGTGTTTTGTCTGTTGTCTCACATTTAAAAAGATTATAGGTCAACTTGATGACTGTAGTTTTTGTGCTTGGGAAAGTCATAGATTGGCTGGAGCTCTGATTTGGTAATACATTTTAGACCAATGGCTTATATTTCAGTTCTCTCTGAAAGCTGATGCTGATAATACAGTGATGTTGAAAACTGGGAGGCAGAGGTGGTATGGGGTGATGACAGGTACCTTTGTATTTAGGTCATACTCTGCACCAAGGAGGTGTCGGTGGGTGCCCGCAAGAACGCTTACAACTTACTTGTAGAGATTGGTCAAGCTTTCCTGCGCTTTGGCCCCACACCAAATGGTGAGTCCTGGTTTGCCCACATTGGGCTGTTAACAAAAAGAGCTGGACTTTTTTGCCCTGTGCAAAATCTTTCTGTCAAAAGCTGTGTTGGCTCCTATGTACACCCCTTCTATTTTTGACTACCTTACATTGCTTTCCATCTCTGCTTCATTTATTCCAGTAATTTTAGTCAACTCTCCTCTTATCACTGGTCCATATAACCTCTTCTGAGTTTTGCCAAATTAGCCAAATTTTGCATTTAATTGCTGAATTGAGACCTGGATGAACTTTGTGCAAACTGAAAATCTCTACATATTGATTTTTTTGTGTGATTCTGTTTAGCAAAGGGCAATCTATGCAGGATACTGAAGTCTAACCACCTGACTACTAGAAATCCTCCTTAATCTCCTGTTTCAGAGATCTCATCAGGCAATGCCTACACATTTTTCAGATTATCCTTGAATCATAAGTACTAGAATTTTAAATTTGGCATCTGATATTAAATTCCACACTAATTAAAGAAATGCAGGATTCACTTAGCCCAGCCTGAGGCTTTGAATATCCCAGTCTTCCACCCTTGCACTGTATAAAGGAGAACATATTTAACATTTCAGATTGGTTCCTGCTTTCAGAAGAAAGGTTTTCAGTAGTCAGAACATGGGGGCTTTTCTGTCCTTCCTAATTCAGTATCTTATAACTGTTGCCTATTGCCTGTTCCCTTCCCAATGTTGCCTATCTACTATTGATATCTGTGCTCTTGTCTTTTGGGTCTCTGATATTCCAGCTTACTCAGAGACCTGGATGTTAGCATTGTCTCCATAGTGCCTGGATTCCTCTTTTGAAAACCTTTCCTTCACATTGGGTTTTCTGCATCATTGTAGCCATTTTCTGGGGGAGCCTCTTCAGCCCCAATGCCGCCTGTGTGGTACAGTTGGTATCTCACTTTTAGCAGTTTCAGTGCAATAACCCCCAGCATTTATTCCCTCCAGATGGAATGCAGCGTTATCTCCTCCTGGTTTATGCAGGCTTGACCGGTTCAGTCACCATGATCAGTTGCACAGTGCTCGCTCTTGCCCGTTTGCTCTTTGAGTTCAAAGGTGAGAGATCCGAATGCCAAAAACTTGCTGGATAATGTTTATAGCCTCAGTAGTTTAGTACAGAATTCTTCTGCAATTGGCAGGCACCAAAAGTTGGGAGGCACCAAACAGAGTTTGGAGACTATTTGAACTGAGCTTATTGCATGGATGGACATGCTAATGGATATATCTAAGGGTAACATGAATGGTTGTATTCACTATCCTGAGCAGAGAGCTCTGTGCCCTTGGGGTTCCAAGCACCACAACAGTTGTAAGCACTGTGAGGCCTGTGCTGGGTTGCTGCTGAGCAGAAAACTTGCTGAAAGTAATCTGAGCCCTGTGTTGTCTGGCTCTCAGTAGAATCTGAAGAATTGAAGTATGTCTAAGATTAGCTTTACTCTACTGCAGAACACGTTGGGTCAGATGCCCTGGAGCAGCTCATGCAGCATGTCTGCCTCATGGTAGGCTCACGGACGCGGGATGTCGTCAAGTCAGCTTTGGGCTTCCTCAAGGTCGCACTCTTGCTCCTGGACACGGCACTGCTGAGTCGGCACTTGGAGACCATGGTGAGAAGAGGGAATACACTAGGGCAGCCTGTAGGAAGGAAGGTTCTGGGAATAAGAGTAGCTTAGTTTGCGTAACTTAAAGGGAGTGACACAGAAAGGTGCCTGAATTGTTGGAACCTATTTCTGCCCGTTGTCTTGTCTAGTTCCTGACTCAAGAGTTCATGGGTATATATTGGAATTAATGATCCACTCTTTTCCCAGCTTTGGTGAGGTGTTGTGCCACTTCTCGTGCTGTTGGGAAGCAGTAGAAGCCCGGGGAGCGGGGCAGGTTTGCACACATGCATGAGAGAGAGAACCAAGGGAATTCATTTCATGCAAGGTGTGGTTGGGGGGGGCATCAAAATTCTAAAGCTTGTGCTCTGCTTACAGTTAGAAGCCATAGGAGGATTGACAGACGACATGAGACGCCATTTCCGCATGAAGCTGCGAAACCTCCTCTCCAAAATGATCCGCAAATTTGGGTAAGTTCTGGGGTTAGAGGGAGAACCGGGGAGATCCTGTGTTGTGATGCTCAGGAAGGAAAAGTTCTAAGATCTATATCACATTACTCAAACACTGCTCATTCCAAAGCACTTGCTTCGTAGATGTGCTTGTCTTGAACTGTGCACACAAAACCTATCTTGAGAGCAATGACCAAGCACTTGATAGTAGTCCAGATGTTGCTGGACTCCAAATGACATTAGCTCTAACCAATATGGCCAAAGGTCTGGGATTAGCTGGAATTTTAGTCCCAGCAATTGGAAGGCCACAGGTTAAGCACTGGTCTAACGCCTGGCTGACTTCTATGACTGGTAGTGGGGGATACGTGAGAGACTGATTTCTGTGACACTGGTCTTCCATCTTTACTTCCCAGGTTTGAGCCTTTGCAGGCTTTGCTTCCTGAGTCGTATCGCAAGGTGCTGTTGAATATCCGCAAGGCTGAGGCAAGGAACCGCAAGCGGCAAGCTGTGAAACGGGCAGCAGCCACTTCTGTAGAAGAAGGAGGACCATCGCAACGACCCATGGGGGAGAGGTATGGATGTAGTGCTGGTCTTTTGTCTTCATGTCATGCCATTGTTGAACCTAAAAGCTACAGTTTTTTAAGGCTAGAGCAGGAGGGGTGTCTGCCATGGCAAGTGCGTTAGAAGGTGAAGCGTTCTTTATGTTCCTCTGCACCCTCAGTAAGTACTACTTGTATTGCCTTTTGCCTTTTTGTTTACAGTATGGAGGAGGTCCTGGCAGACTCGGAGTCTGATCTTGAAGATGACATCAAGCAGCACAAAGGAAAAGAAACCAGGAAAGTGCTACGGCAACAAAGCCAGGCCTGGCTTAAGGAGGGAGAAGGCGATGAGCCCCTCAACTTCTTGGACCCTAATGTGGCCCAAAGGGTTCTGGGTAAGGAGCAGTTTGACAGTGGCACAATCTGCCTTTTCAGTTTGGGGAAAGTGGGAGATCATTTATGCTGAGATAAAGGGGCTGTCCTATCTCCTTGTAAGTCTTTCGTGATCTTCTTTTAATGCAGCTACCAAACCAGGCACGGGCCAGGCTGCTAAAATCAGCCATGACTTCAAGGTATCAGCTGATGGCCGTCTCATTATATGTGAAGAGGAGGAAGAAGAAGAAGAAGAAGGGGCTAAAGGTACTGGTGGATGGTCTAATGTATTCAGCGGAAAACTGGCCATCAGTGGTCTACAAACTATGACTGGGCTTGGTATCCAAGCAATAGTTTATGTTAATCAGCTGTGAAGTCCAGTTCCACTATGATAGTATCAATATTGTATACGTTTATTGATCCCGATACTGTTTGATGGAATTGTTTGAAGTTAGATAACTTGGGCTTTATGTAGGCTGGTGAACATGTGATTTATTTGTTTTACTTTCAACATGTGATTCGCTCCAGGGCTTTTGACACTTTTAGCCCTTTCAAGTTAAGACTGTTCACTGTCTTCACATAAAATTATAATGTGCTTAAATATGTATTTACTTCAAACTATTTTTATACTGCCCTTCCATTAAAATAATTAAATAATTATAATGTAATAATTTACTGGAAACATAAAGCAGTCCAATAAAACATACAATACAATGTAGGTGCCACCACAGAGAAAGCACTCTTCCATGTAATCACAAATGGAGTTAGTGGCATAGGATGCAACGCAAATCAGCAGCGCCTCCTCCAAATATCTTAGGGAACATCTAAAATATGTTGCTCAGGGCTTACCAGCTGTTAAACGTTAACCCAACTTACATTGTTTCCTGGTAATAAAAAACAGCAACCAAAATGTGTGTGGATTATTACAAAAATGAAGCACTAGCAGTTTTTCAAAGAGTGTTCTGGTGTGCTTGTGGCATGATTGCAGTCCTGTCCATACTCTTCTGGGAGTAAGCTCCTTTGAACACTTTGGTGTTTGCTTCTGATTAAAGTTTTATCATTTCAATGTGTAAAAACATTTTGAACAGCTGAAATGCATACTTTTAACTATAAATGCAAATGATTTTACAAAGATGTTTTATGTATTGTTCTCACGCTGATTTTTGTTCTGTGTTACAGGAGTGGATGAAGAGATGGCAGATCTTATGCAGGAAGTCGGGATCCGAAGTGTAAGTACTGAGACACGGGCAGGGGGGGGGGAATAGGAATTTCAAGCATTTTCTTTAAAGGCCCACACAGTTGCCAAGGTGAATTGCTTGCTGAAATCAAAGGGGAACTGAGCTTGACTGTCAAATACAGTTCTTGTTACCAAGCAGATAATGCAGGAAAGGGAGAAGGCCTTGGAGACCCTAGTGAGAAGCCTAATTCATGTAGCAAGTGCTGATGCTTGGAAACTCTGTTGCAGAAAAAGGCTCAAAAGCGCAGATTCCGGGAAGAAGCAGATGATGAGGAACTGGGCACTGATGCAAAACCACAGTATAAGGGTAAGTGCTTTTTTCTGGGCTGGTGGTGTGGACTTAGCTGCCTTATCACATTGGTTACATATCCCTGTAATAGGGAAGGGAAAGAGAATGAGATGCTGCTGCTTAAGGTTATTTATATACCACCATCTCAGAAAATTTCAGGATGGTATACAATGAAATGTTTACATAAAACACCATTAAAAAGAGTACAAAATAATCATTTCAAGCAGCTGTATAGGCCTGCTGGCATATGAGAGATGCCTGAAAGTCAAAAGCAAGGATACCTGCCAAATCTCTGCTGGAAGAGTGTTCCACACCATGGCCAACTTCTACTCAAGTCCAGTTGAACCTCTGAAACAGGGGATAATGTGTTGTGCTTATGCTACAAAACCACTCAGTGCTATGTCTTGCTCCCAGTTAAACCTTAACACAGATAGCCCATCCACAGTATGCTTTCTCATGCTGCTGAAGCACAATGTGGTCGGGGAAGTGTTTCAAACAGGCTGGCTGCACTTCAAGCATTGTTGGCTACAAGAAGCCTACAATCCAGTGGCGGACTGGGCAGAAACCTTTTTGTACAGCTGAGAGAAGCCTAGAAACTATTCCATTATTGTTTGTTCTTCACAGCTGGAGGTGTTGGAATCCATCGGCCTATTGGCAAGAATGCACCACCTAGGCAAGCATACAAGGCAAAGGTAAGATTGTGATGTGAATAGTTAGGACCTGGCATTGTCATAACTCCCAGGAGTTGATTATTTGTATAGAGCCACTTTTTCCACATCATAGGAAGCCTTGTTTATTAGACTTACCAAGCAACTCAAGTATAGATTCATAGTATCAAAGTATGTTAAAAGATGTCTTGGTACAGACATTGAAGATTTCTTGTCTCCTACCAGGAAATTTCCTTGACTGACATATGGCAGTCTTCTACATAGCACAGCATTCTATTAACTCCCACCCTAAACACAGGGCTGCAGGCTGGCTCCCTTTTAAAGATGAATCTCTGTATCTCTAAGCTAGATTCGGTTTTAAATAATTGATCTGAATGTGAGGCATTGATAGACGTGGGAGCTGACATGAAGGCCCATTTTGGCGGAAGTCTGCATTTTTCCATGTCTTGCTTCCAGTCACTAAGCACTGATTCTCTTCTGTTTCTACAGAAAGGCAAAGGTGATATCAAGAAGGGCCGCCTGGATCCTTATGCCTACATCCCACTGAACAGAGCCAAACTTAACAGAAGGTATGATATGGGGATGCTGTGGGGAGAGCCTAGGAGAGCATTGTTAGTTCTGCTTGGACACATTGAAATTAATGGCCTTGACTAACTTAGGCCCTTAATTTTAATAGGTCTACTAAGAGTAGAATTTAACTTGATGCAACTCAGTGTCACTGTTCAGGATTTCCCTCTATCTGTAAAATGCTGCCATGGAGTTGTGTGTGCTTGAAACCAGCTATGTTCTCTTATCTCAAGCACTCTGCTGGATATTCTTCAGATTTGAAGCTTCCTTTTTCACTGGTATCCCAGACCTGCTTTTGCTGCAGAAGCAGGGCACCTAAAGCCTCCATGGGAGAATTACACATGTACCTGCTTGTGGCAGTACTCATTCTAATCTCTTCTCTCTTTCTGGCAGGAAAAACGCAAAACTTCAGGGACAATATAAGGGCCTGATGAAGGGGGCCCAACGTGGTGCCCAGGCAGGCAAGAGGCATCGTAAGAAGCAGCCCCATGTCTGAAGAAGACAGGTCCCCTCAAAACTCCTCTGGGGTGCAGTTCCTGTCAAGGCAACCTGACTCTGGATCTGGTTGCTGCCACCTCTCAACCTGAGCTGCTCTTTGGAAGTGGAATGAGATCACTAATTCCACAAGTTGCAGTGTATACTTTACTCAGCCAAAAAAGGGTGAAGATGTATATTCTAGCCCAGACTCCCTTCTACTATTTATGGAGCTACGCAGTAGGGCTCTTCTCACCAGATGCTACTGCCATGTTTTTTTGCACAACTATGTGTGCTTCATCTAGCCTTGAACTTTGTGCAAGAGAGAGAAGTGTAATGAACTTCTGAGCAATAAATGTAACCAATGGAAGTTGGTTGTGTAAAAGCTGCTGTCCCCATCTGTCTACTTTTTCTGGTTTGAAAAGTGCCAGAACTAGCAACATAGTTGTGCTTTTGGGAACTATGCTAAACTTTCTAGGAAGTTTAACATTTCTCTGCATTTCAGGATTTATAATATTTTTTATTAAACAATTTTTATATTAACACAAACAAAACATACAAAAACAGACAACAAGCCTTAACAGAACAAAGAACAAGTACCATTTCATGTCCTAATTTCTTAAACCTTACTTCCTCGACTTCCTCTTGCTTCCCGTTTCTGTATTCCAAGTTCTTACAATTATTCAGCGAATCTTCCCTTATTTTATTATAAATTTATGTTAATCATCCTTATTCTCTCTGTCTTAACCATTACTAATAGTAACCATTTATTTTAAGCCCAACATCATTTTAACTGTCATTAATTTTATAGTATTTCTTTAAGTAATCCTTAAACTTCTTCCATTCCTCTTCCGCCGCTTCTCTTCCCTGGTCTCGGATTCTGCTCGTCATTTCTGCCAAACCCATGTAGTCCATCACCTTCATCTGCCATTCTTCCAGTGTGGGTAGATCCTGTGTCTTCCAGTACTTTGCAATAAGTATTCTAGCTGCTGTTGTAGCATACATAAACAAAATTGTATCTGTCTTTAACACCCCCTGGCCGACAATACCCAAGAGAAAGGCCTCTGGTTTCTTGGGGAAAGTATATTTAAATACCTTTTTCAGTTCATTATAAATCATTTCCCAGAATGCCTTAATCTTCGGGCACGTCCACCAGAGGTGAAAAAAAGTACCTTCCTTTTCTTTACATTTCCAACATTTATTATCAGGCAAATGGTAGATCTTTGCAAGCTTGACTGGGGTTATGTACCACCTATAAATCATTTTCATTATATTTTCTCTTAAGGCGTTACACGCCGTAAACTTCAACCCGGTGGTCCACAACTTTTCCCAATCAGCGAACATAATGTTATGACCAATGTCCTGAGCCCATTTAATCATACTTGATTTTACCATTTCATCTTGTGTATTCCATTTCAGCAGCAGATCATACATTTTTGACAAATTCTTAGTACTGGATTCTAACAGTTCAGTCTCTAATTTTGATTTTTCCACCTGGAAGCCTATTTTACTGTCTAATTTAAACACTTCATTTATTTGATGATAATGTAACCAATCTCTCACCTTCCCTTTTAGTTTTTCAAAACTCTGCAATCTCAATTTGTCCCCTTCCTTTTCCAAGATTTCCCAATATCTTGGCCATTTCGACTCCATATTTAGCTTTTTGACTGCCTTAGCTTCCATTGGTGATAGCCATCTTGGAGTCTTATTTTCCAGCAAGTCCTTATATCTGGCCCAGACATTTAATAGTGCTTTTCTGACAATATGATTTTTGAAACTTTTATGCGCTTTAACCTTGTCATACCACAAATATGCATGCCACCCAAAAATATTGTTAAATCCTTCCAAATCCAAAATGTCTGTGTTTTCAAGAAGCAGCCATTCTTTTAGCCAGCAGAAAGCTGCCGCTTCATAGTACAATTTAAAGTCTGGCAGGGCAAACCCCCCTCTTTCCTTTGAATCCGTTAATATCTTGAATTTTATTCTGGGCTTCTTGCCCTGCCAGACAAATTTAGATATATCTTTCTGCCACTTCTTGAAACAATCCATTTTGTCCATAATTTGTAATGCTTGAAACAGAAACAACATTCTTGGCAATACATTCATTTTTATAACTGCAATTCGACCTAACAAGGAAAGCTTCAGATTTGACCAAATCTCCAGATCTTTTTTCACTTCTGTCCAAGTTTTTTCATAATTATCTTTAAATAAATTCACATTTTTAGCTGTCATGTTCACACCCAGATATTTCACTTTTTTAACCACAGTCAACCCCGTCTCATTCTGAAACCTTTCTTTTTCAATCTGTGTTAAATTTTTCTCCAATACCTTAGTCTTTAACTTATTCAATTTAAATCCTGCCAATTGACCAAACTCTTGAATTATTTCCAAAACTCTTTTCGTGCTAGCTTCTGGCTCTTGCAATGTAAGTACTAGGTCATCTGCAAATGCTCTCAGTTTGTATTGTTTAGCTCCGACCTGAATCCCTTTAACCAACTGATCCCTCCTGATCATATTAAGCAAAACCTCCAGGACCGATATAAAAAGTAATGGGGAGATAGGGCACCCCTGTCGTGTCCCTTTTTCAATCTTAAACTCTTCTGTTACCACATTATTTACAATTAATTTTGCTTTCTGTTCAGAATATATTGCACCTATACCATTTTCAAACCCTTGGCCTACCCCCATCCCCCGGAGGTTCTTCAACATGAAACTCCAAGAAATATTGTCAAAGGCTTTCTCGGCGTCCACAAATATCAAAACAGCCTTAGTGTTTATGTTCACTTCCAACTTCTCCAAAATGTCAATTATATTCCTTACATTGTCCGACAAATGCCTTTTCGGGAGAAAGCCCGCCTGGTCTCCATGAATCTCCTCCATCAAAACTCTTTTCAGTCTCTTTGCTAAAACATCAGCAAAGATTTTGTAATCCACATTTAGTAGGGAGATGGGTCGGTAGTTCTTAAGTTGGGTCTTTTCAGTCTCTGTCTTTGGTATAAGTGTAATGTAGGCCTCTCTCCACGTATCGGGTGCCCTTCTCCCCTCCATGATCTCGTTGCAGACTTCCTTCAAAGGTTGTATAAGCCCTTCCTTCAAAACTTTGTAGTATTTGGAAGTCAATCCATCCGGTCCAGGTGATTTGCCCAACGTCATGTTTTGAATGGCATCTTCTATTTCCTGTGCTGATATCTCCTGGTTCAAAATTGTCTTACTTTCCTGGGAAATCTTTTTCAGCCCATTTTTCTCGAGGAATTGTTGTATGTCTTTATCTTTCTGCGGCCCTTGTGTATACAATTGTCTAAAGTAGCTCTGGAAACAGTTCCTGATTTCCACTGGGTTGCATATGTTCTTTCCATCCACTTCTAAATTTGTTACCGTGTTGAGTTTTTGTCTCTTCTTTATTTGCCAAGCCAATAACTTGCCGCATTTATCTGCAGATTCAAAGGTCTTTTGCCTCATTTGTTTAATTTTCCATTCTATTTCTTGATTCATCAGTTCCATGTATTGTGTTTGATACAATTTAATTTCTCTTAAAATCTCTTGTGATTTTGGCTTCAGTCTTAATTTCCTTTCCCCTTCTTTTATCTTTTCCAAGATTTTCTCTTTCCTCTCATTTTGCTTTCTTTTCTTTAATGAATTTTGTTGTATCAAAAACCCTCTCATCACGGCTTTACTTGCGTCCCATACTATTCTTTTTTCTACTTTAGTCCTTAAGTTGATTTCAAAATAGTCTTTCAAAGTTTTTTGGGCCTTCTTGCAAATCTCCTCGTCTCTAAATGCATTTCAGGATTTATTCTATGAGGAAAGTGACTGGTTGGTATTTGTGAAAATTAGAAAATAGTAGTATTATAGTCAGAGGCAGAAAGCTATGAGAAATTCTGAACCAAATTCCATGTGCCCATTTTATATGTTCTCTTGCTTACATACATCCCTGTCAAGGAGTGTACCAGTCAGAACACATGCACAGGGACAGAGCCAATGAATCCACAATGAAGAGAATGCCCACCCCACACACATGCAAAATCATTCCATAGTTCCTGCAATCAGTCCCAGTTGCTCAGGCAGCAACAACACACATCCCTTCACACAGTGAGTTTGAATCCCCCCCCTGCTGCTCACATGTCTTATTAATTAACAAAACACAAAGCACAGAGCATCCTTAACTTCCTTCATTGATTAGGTAAAGATAAGGTAAAGTATCCCTGGACGGTTGAGTCCAGTCAAATTAGATACTCATTTCTTTTGGGACAAGAGAGCAAGCGTTTGTCCGCAGACAGCTTTTCTGGGTGATGTGGCCAGCATGACCACAGCGGTACCTATTTATCTACTCAAGCTGGTATGCTTTCGAACTGCTGGATTGGCAGCAGCAGGGACAAAGCAACAGGAGCCATTATCTCCTTATCTACAAGCTGAGGGTGGACCATGAGTACACTGGCAAGGCAGATGTCAGGAAAAAAAAAACCTCAGCAAAAGCTTGCATGGCAGTTCATGAGTCACTAACCAGAGCAATAATCACCCAACCCTTTCTTATTTCAAAGGTTGACAAGATCTACAAAAGCCATAATGCACCAAACTATTTTTGATGCATGTGAGTCAGGGATGGGGTTGCCATTTAATATCTAGCTTGCAACAGTGACATTTCATTTAATAATAATAATAATTTTTTATTTATACCCCGCCCTCCCCAGCCAAGGCCGGGCTCAGAGCGGCTTACAAGCAATAATAAAAACAAGATGAATGATTACAACTTAAAAACAAAAATAAAATACAACATTAAAATAATGGAACATTAAAATATTAAAATGTAGCCTCATCGCAGGAGGAGAAGGAAAAGAAAAAAGAAAGAGAGGGAGGGAGGGAATCAAATTGGCTCCAAGCCAAAGGCCAGGCGGAACAACTCTGTTTTACAGGCCCTGCGGAAAGAAATCAGATCCTGCAGGGCCCTGGTCTCATGCGGCAGAGCGTTCCACCAGGCTGGAGCCAGAGTTGAAAAGGACCTGGCTCTGGTTGAAGCCAATCTAACTTCCTTAGGGCCTGGGACCACTAGGGTGTTGTTATTTATGGACCTTGAGGCTCTCCGTGGGGCATACCAGGAGAGGCGGTCCCATAGGTACGAGGGTCCTAGGCCGTGAAGGGCTACATTTGTATTTGAGACAATACAGAGCCAGGCAGATTTGGTGTGAGGGCTGAGAATTCCTCCTTTTGTAGATGCTTGTAATGGATGCTTTAACTGAGATCTCTGTATTGCAGGGGGTTGAACTAGATGATTCTCTGGGTTCCTTCCAACTCTATAATTCTATGATTTTATGAGATTTAATCCTAAAAGCTATACTATAAAGATAAAACTACTAACTCTGGAATAGTTCCAGTGGCATTACAGAAACAAGCACATCAGTTTACACTATTTTAATTCTAATATTTGGGTAAAAGATGAGTCTTCAGTAGGCCTTGACTAGCAGCACATAGTATTTTTTTTTACATTTAACAGTTACATCCTGTGCAAATGCATTCAACAAAAACAAATTTTCCCTTCCCCAGGCATTTGAAACCAAATTAATTTGTGCTATTTTGTTATAGCTAGCTGATGTGGAGTTGTAATACCTTGGGGGCAGGGAACCTCTACCCCTTTTTATAGTGCAAGTATCACTAGGTTTGCACTGCACAGAGTTTTAAAATATGTTCAGCTTTTGGGGGAAAGACCATAACTCTGGTAGAATACAAATTTGTTGAACTGATCCCTGTAGCTGTGCTTTCTCAGCCTATTTCTGTGTCTCAACTTACTAGGGAAGGTGCAAGAGCAGTCCTGGCTTGCTTATTTTAATGATTAGTTGGCAACCTTATTAGGACACCTACCAACTTGGAAGGGCAGAGAGCTCACACACAAGTGGACCTTTTGCCACACCAGCTCTGCATCTCCCTGCCATGGCGACAACTACTACCTATTTCGTTAAGGGCGCAGGAAATATACGAGGGACAGGGGGAGAGAGCTGTTGCTTGTAAGGGCTGAAAGCGCTTCCTTTCGCCTACTAGGTCACAGCATAACACCGTAGCTGTCAAGAAGGCGTTGGAAATGTCGCCGAGAAGACTACAAGCCCCAGAAAGCTTAAAGCCCCATTCTGGGTTTGCTCTCCCCGCCCTCTTGTCTTTGTGGGTATTTCTCCTCCCCTCTCCTCAGTTTTCAACGGCGATTCCAGGCCTGATGGTCGTTAGGCGTTTGCCGTGTTCGAACAGGCCAATGGCTGCGCGGCCACGAGGCGGCGGCGGGTGGGACTATTTTGCAAACAGCCAATAGGCTTTTGCAGTTGAAGCGACCAATCGGAAGGCAAGGCGGCAGATATGAGATGGCGGCGGAGTCGGCTCTGAGGGGGAGAGGAGGAGAGAAACGAGTGGGCAGGTAGGTCGGTTGGTCTGTCCGCCGGGCGGGCCGAGGTAGCGTGGCCAGAAGGCTTTGAGAAGCTGAAGTGGGTCAGGTGAGGGCGGGGTTGAGACAGAAACAAGGCATAGGGTATACGAGCCTTTCGCTGTGGTGCCTCAATCATTTGTGTGGCCTTGGGACGTGAGGCCTGTGGTCCTGCCTCTAGGGCAAGCTGTTTCATAGAGCGGAGGTGCAATGCTCTGAAGCACCCCGTCTGCTCTTGCTCTTTGCCCAGGGGCTGAGGAGAGCAAGGGGGAGGATCTCTGTTCTCCCCCTAGTCGCGCCTGGGCGAGGAGGAAGTCTGGGGTAGAGCAGAGACGGGAGTGAGTAAGGGGCGACATGACAGAAGAATCTGATAACATTACGCGTGGCATAATAGATAGAGGAAGGTTTTCTTCCTCTCTCATAACACTAGGACGCGTGGGCATCCAATATAGCTGAATGTTGGAAGATTTAGGACAGATGAAAGACGAGGTCATAATTGGTCAAATTATGGAACTCGCCCTGCCAGGAGGCAGTGATGGACACTAACCTGGACGGCTCGAAAAGAGGATTAGACAAATTCATGGTGGAGAGAGCTGTCAATGACTGCCAGCCATGATGTGGCTGTGCAATACCGCCACAGTTGGAGGCAGCAGTGGTTCCAAATAGCAGTTGCTGGAAACTTCAGGAGGGAAGAGTAGGCTCACAGTGGTTTCCCACTGTGAGAACAGGTTGCTGGACTAGATCCAGTGGGCTTGTCTTATGTTCTTATGAAGGGAAATCCTAGTGTTTCGGGACTGGGAAAGGTTTTGGGGTGGTTGTTGGGTGGGATGAAGGAGAGATACAGAGGACGTCGAAGTTCCAATCTAGTTGACATGTGGTTCTTCTAGATACTTATTTTATTTATTGCATTTATATACAGTACCAGTTTTTTCTCCAAGGAGCTCAGGGTGATGTACATGGTTCTTTCCCTTCCTCATTTTATCCTCACAAGAAGCCCATAAGTAGGTTAGTGCTGAGAGACAGTGACTGGACCAATGTCACCCAGAGAGCTTAATGGTCGAGTGAGGAATTGAACCCTTGGTTTCCTAGGTTCTAGTCTGGCACTAGCCACTATGGCACACTGTCTTTCCATGTGCCAGTGTGCCCACCTAAAGTACAAAGTGTGGTTTTCTGCCCTAATTTTAAAGGAATAGTGTTCATACAGAGCTAATGTGGTGTACTGGTTAGTGTAGGACTAGAATCTGGGAGACCAGCTTCATATCTCTGCTTGACCCACTGGGTGACTGTGGGCCAGTCAACCTCTCTCAGCACTAACCTACTCATAGGCTTGTTATGAGGATAAAATGGGGAGAGGAAGAAGTATGTAGCCATCTTTAGCTCCTTGCAGAAAATGTTGGATGTAAATATATCAAGAAATAAATGCAATGTGTTAACAGGTTAATAATACAACCGTTGCTACTTCAACCATTATTGGAATGATACATTTCAATACTATGCAAGAAACAAGTCAGAATAAAATTTCTTTTTTAAAATACATTTTATTAATTTTCCAGAAGACATTTTCAAAACAATTGGTTCCCCACTCCCCCAGAATAGAATACTAATGTGTCAAATTTCCCCATAAATCTATATGCATAATTGGTGGGTGTCAGTCATCAGGGCATTTATTTGAATATTTTATAATGGGATGCCATATTGCAACAAAATATTGGTTGTATCATTCAGGTCGTGTATTCTCTTAGTTAGTTTCTCAGATAAAGCAAGTGTCCACATATTCTGTTTCCATTGTGTGGTGTGTAGATGATCAAGTCCTTTGCAGGTTTTTTTTTATAGTTTCTTTTTGCTATGAGTAGTTGCGCCACTACTAGAAGAAAGGTGGTAAGTTCCATGTGTAATAAAATAAAAATTTCTATTCTAGAAACATCCTCCTTGCTTTGTGAGCTTTTGATTTTTTTTTTCAGGGCTTCAGCTTGTTTATTCTTCGCATCCTGTAGGTTAAATGGCTTCTTTGCTCAAGCTTGCTGGAGTCTGCTATAGAGTTAATAGTTTATTTTCTGCTGTATTTTTCAGGGAGCACCAGTTCTTTTTTTTAGGAACTGCAGTTGGAGCAATTCTGTTTGATCTTACAGTGTAATCTTCAAAGTCATCCATTGGCTTAGGCCTTTGATACAGACAGCATGACTACGGCTCTGTTTGTAAGAAATGCCAAAATGAATGCTTAGTATTCATTTCTCCACAACAGGCATGTTTTATTAAGCAGTTGGTTTTTCCATAGTTTATTTTCTGACCACCTTTCACTGTTAAAAGGCCTTTCTTCGCAATCACTTTTAATCCCTTTATTCCTTGAAATATGGTGCTGCAAGGCTCTGATATTGATCCTCTGGAAGTTGGAGATTACAGGAGGAAAGTTTTCTTAACACTTATTTTATGGCATAACCTTAAAGGGCTGCAATCCTTCAGATGCATGAAGTGTTATCCTGAGTTGCAGGTATATGTACACATAGTTGGTGAGGATTAAAATCAGAGGAAAATGAAATGCAAAAAGTATGAACAATAATAATTATTAGCTTCTCATTCTCCAGACAGTAGTTGATGATAGCACAAGCATCCTAGCACTGATACAAATATACCATGGTTCAAACCACAGATTACAATTTGTCAATATTTTATATGTTAAGCAGACACTGTTCTGTGCTTAATCAATTC
This sequence comes from Podarcis raffonei, assembly GCF_027172205.1. Taxonomy (NCBI): domain Eukaryota; kingdom Metazoa; phylum Chordata; class Lepidosauria; order Squamata; family Lacertidae; genus Podarcis; species Podarcis raffonei. Next base: position 59,753,336 of record NC_070606.1, on the reverse strand, counting down.
TTATCAATATTTTCCCCCTGGGCCAATTGCTCCTTGCAATATCTTTTATTGTTAACTGTTCTACTTATTAATATCCCTCTGTACCTGCCGTGACTGAACAATCATCTTCTACTGTGGCCTTACCTCGAATGCTTGTGGGTGTTCTTCACCTTATTTATATTTATTTATATGTATTTTATAGCCTACTCCACCCTGTAATCCCATGTTGAATTACATACAAGTAACATACCTTGCCATATATTGAAGCATATCAAAGCAGGCAGCATCAGTAACAACACTGCAGTGGAATGCATATTCTTAATTAATCCTGTACCCCCAAAGTGTTGAATGGTTTATTTAAATGTAAAGGTTCATCATTGTTGCACCCGATGTGTATGTCTTTAAGGGGCCAGAGCAAGGGCCAGAGTAAGATAACGAGACCCAGCTTTACAGCTGTGAAGCATAGCAGGTGCTGCTGAGTTGTATTTGATTAAGGTGTGTCAGCATTTGGGTGTAGTATATAAGGAGCAGCACCTAGCTCTCCCATTACCCTGGGGGATGGGTTGGTGGTTGGGTCTGGTTTGGTTGTTAATGTACTTAGTGTAAAAGGAGTTTTTGTTTTTCTTATTAAAACCTAGTTTAAGTTATTTTTGAGTCCTTTATTTTTTAATGCATGGTCTCCCCAGCAAGCTCTCTGCGCTACTAAACTGCAAACAGCCAACATCTTTGGTTATGGGCCCAGCTGCTGAGTGGATGACTGCATATTTTTGGACTCTGAGAAAGGTTTGAAAACTCCTTCTCCTGTTAGCATAGTTTTGTGGGTCTGGAAGAGTTCCAGAATGGTTGACCGGGTTCCTGAAGCTGAGAAGGCTCTGGTCTTCCCACAGCTAACAGATGAGAACTATAGTTTATGGTCTTTTCGGGTGGAGGCGCTTTTGACCTCTAGAGAAGTATGGACCTATGTAACTGATGACCCTCCTGACCCTGTGACTAATGCTTGGTCGAAAGGAGATGCAAAAGCCAGGGCGATAATTAATTTGGCAGTCAGTGACCAGCAAGTAGTCTATATAAGAAATAAGAAAACTGCCAAAGAAATGTGGGACAGTCTTGCAGCAGTGCATGTTAGAAAAGAGTCAGCATCTGCATTGATGTTTTTCAAGCAGTTGTACCAGACGAAGTTGCAGCCTGGTGGTGATTTGGCAGCACACTTGAGACGTCTGGAGGCAATACGCTGCGAATTAATTCGAAGGGACATGGAGATACCTGATATTCAGTATGTTTTTATCATTCTTTGTTCCCTTAATGAGGACTTCGATGGTATAGCTAGCCAGATATCTGCCGTTCCACCAGCACAATTAACTGTGGAAGGGGTAACGGCAAGATTAATGGGCGAGTTGGACAGAAGGGAGGCTTGTGCCATAAGCACTCCTATTTCCAGAAGTAATGAGGACCGCCATATGCAAACTTGTGGTGATACAACTGTATTTAAAGCTGCCAAGCGTTGTTGGTTCTGCAATAAGCAAGGACATTTTGCAAAGGACTGCAGATCCAAAAGAAAGCAAAGTACTCCCAAGCCTGTTTCTGTTCGTCAGTCACGGTCGTCAGCCCAGCAGCCGACATCGTATAGTAGAGACAGAAACGAGCCGCGAGTTTTCCATGCTAGGACAACAGATCGTAAAAGACTTAAACGTGCCAAGTGGAAGTCTTTTGTTGTGGACTCAGGAGCATCTCAGCACGTTTGCAATGATCGAAGCTTGTTTATTTCTTTCGAAGAGGAAATTGGTAATGTACATTTAGCCAATTCACAAGTCTTGCAGTCGCTTGGCAGGGGTACTGTTAAACTTGACTCTTTAAACATTACAATAGTGAACTGCATTTACTGCCCGTCAGTGGACAATTTATTGTCAGTAAGGTGCTTTGCTCGTCAAGGCATAACTGTGCGTTTCTTAAAGTCAATGTGTGAGTTTTTCGATGGGAACAAACGTCTATTATATGCCCGGGAATCTGATGGTTTATATAGACTGTATTTTCGCACCTACTCCCAATCGCCTATAAATTGCAGAGCAGCACAGTCAAGCCAGGGGTTGAGGAATGTAAGGCCACATTCCGGGTGTGTCCATGAGGCGCACAGAATTCTGGGACACCTGAATTTTGCTGATGTAATTAAGACAAAGAATATTGTTGATGGCCTCAACTTAAAACCATGTAAATTCTTTATGCAATGTCTATCCTGTTGCAAGAATAAGATTAAGGTTGCACGCAAGGGTAGATGCTCAGATAGGAAAGTAACTGAGCCATTTGAACGTGTACACTGTGATTTAGTTGGGCCACTCCCACCATCATTAGGAGGTTCTAAGTACTGGCTTACTCTGATAGACCAGTATAGTAGATATTGTTGGACTTATGCAATAGCTGAGAAGTCCCAAGCATTTGAGAAGTACAAAGTTTTTTGCAACTGGGTAAAAACGCACTTTAACAAACCAATTAAGAACCTATTTTCTGACCGGGGCGGGGAATTTGTTTCTGAGGATTTTGAGAAATTCCTGGAAGCGCAGGGGACTACTCATGAGTTATCTTGCCCCCGAAGTCCCTGGCAAAATGGGCTTGTTGAAGTTGTGCAGCGTGACCTACAGGCAGGGGTTAAAACATATCTGCATGATGCTAATCTGCCCAAAGACTTTTGGGCTGAAGCGCTTAATGCGTTTTGTTATGTTAAAAATCGCAGTTATCATTCTGGTTTAGATGTCACCCCCTATGAGAAGCTGTTTAAAAAACGCCCTAATCTGAAATACCTACGCATTTGGGGTTCAGATGTAATTATGCATTATCCCGCTAATCAGAAATTGGGTGAACGTAGTGTCCAGGGAAAATTAATGGGCTACCAGCAGGGGGCGTACAGAATTTACATACCAGCAACTGGCAAATTTCATATTACCAGAAGCATGATACAAACTGTAAATTGGAATGGAGTTGCTGTCTTCCAAGATACTGATGGTATAGATAATACTGAGGAAGAAGAGGAAGAAGCAGCAGCAGCAGGAAATGGTGCTTCTGAATTAATGGAAAAAGACAAAAAGTCTGTTGAATCTGATTTGTTTGATGATTTAAAGTCAAAGGCACCCGAGGGGAGGTTAGATTCTCTTGAGTTTTCTGACCGTGAGCTTAGCCTACAGGCATCTCTTCAATCTGACAATGATTTACAACCTGAAACTAGTGGTTCACTTAGTCCCATTAAGTCTGAGGAGTCTGACTCTCCTTCCGGACTGAGACGTTCAGATAGAAAGAGACAGAAGCCACAACGTTTTGCAGATGAACATTTTAATACTGTGTATGCCAATAAGGCAGTTTTTGAGCCAAAAAGCTACAATGATGTTCAGAAATTACCTAAGCAACAAGCTGCAAATTGGTATAAAGCTATGAACTCTGAGATAGCTTCTTTAAAAGAGCATAACACTTGGTCTCTTGTACCACAAACCCCAGATATGAGACTTACTGATTCAAAATGGGTTTATAGAGTTAAAATGAATGACAAAAATGAAGTTGTAAGGTACAAAGCAATATTAGTTGCTAGGGGTTTTCAACAAATTCCAGGCGAAGATTATGTTTTGTGTTATTCACCAAGTGTAAAATATGAAACAGTTAAGCTTTTGTTAAAAGATGCATCACAATGTGGAAAAGCCCACTGAGCAATGTTTCTCTGCTCTTAAGAGAGTGGTAATGTATCTTAAACATACCAAACATTATAGGTTGCAGTTTACATCAAGTATTGACAAAGGTTTTGAAATTTTCTGCGATGCATCTCATGCAGTGGAACAAAATAATTGCAGGGGTGTGTCTGGTATGGTGTTTTGTTATAACGGTTGTCCATTTGAATGGAAGTCCCAGACACAAACCATTATTTGTCTCTCCACAACAGAGAGTGAATTATGTGCATGCGTTCAGGCCACTCGTGATGTAGAATGGTATCTGCAAGTATTTGCAGACCTACAGATGCAAGTAACACTACCAGTAAAAGTTTACCTTGATTCCCAGAGCGGACTTGCTATCCTGTGTTCAGAGACCAATACGCAGCGCACTAGAGTCTTAAGGTTACGTTTACAGTTTGTAAGAAACTAATTGCTGATGAAATGATTGTATTTGAATATGTTCCAGGTGACAATCAAATTGCGGACATTTTTACTAAAGCACTTCCAAAGGTTACACATGAAAGACATGTACAAAATATGCTTTATGTTTTTGTTCCACAATGATGAACCGCAGGGGAAATGTTGAATGGTTTATTTAAATGTAAAGGTTCATCATTGTTGCACCCGATGTGTATGTCTTTAAGGGGCCAGAGCAAGGGCCAGAGTAAGATAACGAGACCCAGCTTTACAGCTGTGAAGCATAGCAGGTGCTGCTGAGTTGTATTTGATTAAGGTGTGTCAGCATTTGGGTGTAGTATATAAGGAGCAGCACCTAGCTCTCCCATTACCCTGGGGGATGGGTTGGTGGTTGGGTCTGGTTTGGTTGTTAATGTATTTAGTGTAAAAGGAGTTTTTGTTTTTCTTATTAAAACCTAGTTTAAGTTATTTTTGAGTCCTTTATTTTTTAATGCATGGTCTCCCCAGCAAGCTCTCTGCGCTACTAAACTGCAAACAGCCAACACAAAGACCTATGCAAAGAAGTGTGTCTTGACCCACGGCCAGATGCATCTTAGAGGAAAAGCATGGCACAAGCTGGGGGCCACATCAAAGAAGGCCCTCCCACACTCTGTCATGGCCCAAACCACCTGTAGGATCTACACTGCAGACCTTAACACCCAGGCGAGTCAGTACGTATTAGAGCTGCTCTTCAGATATTTCAGCTCCAAGTATTAGGTACTTAAGCACAGGGTCCTAAGCACCAAGTTAAAAGTTCTGGAAGCTGTCAGAGGCTCAGCCTTGTGCATGACTGAAAAAAATATATGCTACTATAAGAAGCCTAGCTGTTGCTTCAGTTAAAGTGATCACATAATTCCATTAGTCTGTCTTTTTATTGAGCCCAGCTCCCCTTTGTTTTGTTATGGCACTAGATCAAAGTCCTTGAGGATTTTATTCCATTCACAAAAGAATTCTCATTCATGTCATTGTCACTCATCCTTCCCTGCCCCAACCCCTTCATGAGCAAAACATTGCCCTTGCTAATTTGGTTTTTCTTCAGCCCTGGTAACAAAAACCAAATAAACTTTTCTTCCTTCTCCTGGACACCCGCTTTCTAATTGGACACAAAGAATAGAGGGGGTAAAGCAGCAACACTGAAGGTTATTGCACTGATTGCAATACTATTGTGATAAAAGCGGAGAATCCAAGCTGCAAAGCAAACAAGATTGCTCCCCCTGCCCACATCAGTAACTGCTCTTTTCTAATATTATGCAAACTGGGGGAGTGGGCTGTACACATCCTCCTCCTCCTTTAACATGGCTGCAGTACAGGGCTTTTTCTATTGTGCATGACTGGGCTGTCTGAGAAGGGTTCTGATTGTATGTGCTGTCTCGCATTTCCATTTCATTAGCGTTAATAATAGGCAGGCATATTTTTCTGCGGGGGAGTGTTGCTGATAAAGTGACCTTTCAAAACTACAAAGCCCAGTAAAATGTAGCACGGAATAAGGGGGTTTAGAGCTGTTTCCAACTGTGAGGTCTCTAATCATAAAATTGGGTTGGATTTTAGTTGTCAGGGCAAGACAATAAATGGACTGCAAGCCCATTTCTTTGTTACAGTATGCCCCAAATGCATGGGGGATTAAAGAATTAAAACAAGGGGAAAGCTGTACTCAAAAGATCCTTCAGGCTGGTTTCAGATGAGAAAAAGGCAACAAGAAGAGATGGGATGTAACCTCTAATTATTTATGGTATTGTTTTCTTTTGATTGTTAGGTTTTTGAGAGTACCTAAAATAAAATTTAAAAATAAATTGGGTGGGGGAGACAACAAATGATGGAGGCAGGCTGCCCCGCGATCTTATGCAATGTAGTTACACACTGGGGAATGAAAAACATGAAAAGGGGAGATTTTAAAAAGATTTCTTTTTATTAATTATTTTGTTATTTTACTTGTAGCCAGCCTTTCACCAGCCCTTCTAACCAGGGCAGGTTAGAAAAATATCACAACTAAAAGAGTACAATTGTATTAAAACCTCAAAAAATATAACCACAAAATTCATCAGTAATGCAATTGACAAAACAACAGCCCAGGATAGTAATTGAAGAGGAGGGAGGATATCCACTCAACAAAAGGTCTGCATAAAGAAAAGTAGAAATGTAAGTCTAGATGGAGATGATGCATGAAAGGTTTCTAGTAACTGGGAATGGTGAAGTCAATGGAAGAAGTAAAAAATTTTGGGGTTAAGTGCTAAGGTTGCAAGCTTTTGGAAGTCTCCAGGAGTGAGTGACATCACATCCACCAGGTAGGGTAGGTAGGGCACAGCCATGAAGGCACTAAGGCAAAGACAAGAATTTTATGCAGAAGATATGGAAGGAAAGTCAGAGATGAGAGTTTATATATTGTGTGAATACGCACGCACGCACACACACACACACACACACACACACCATGCATATACACATAATATACTGGACATGAATGAGGGGAATGTACCAGCATGAGTCCAAGAGCTATTTTCAACTGCGATGTCTAAACTATTGTGAGGGTTTGCTTAAAATTGAAGAAATCTTAAAAGTAATTGTTTAAAGTCATGGGCAGAGTCTGTCAATGAATATGACAAGGACACTTTTCTCCATTCAGTGTTCAAGTCTGATGCAGGTGACATGCCTAGTGTTCCATCTGTCACTTTCTGTGGGGTATGAAAATTGGAGAAGTTGTTGGTTAGCCTGAGTTCTGCTTTGGCTCCATATCAAGGTTGATGCATTTGTGCCAAGAGGGCTAATAAATGAGTCTTTGTGTTGTTTAGTGTGCATGGAATTTGCATAGGCTGTGCTGGAGCAGGCAGATCTGTTTCTGAAAACAAGGAGCAAGTTCTTCTCGCTGTGTCTCTGCTTCCCAATGCCTCATCAGAAGCTTTCTGCACTTGTGTAAGCAATCTGACTTTCTGTGTTTATTAAGTAATAGGGGCTATCAGATTTCCTAGAAGTTTAGATTTGAAACCCCACAAATAGGTATTGCATGAATGACAGTCAAATTTAGTTCAGTGGATTTTCTTTAATGTTTAGATCGTGACTGGGACACACGGGAGGGAAGGGTGAATAACTGGCATAGCTATTCTGTGGAGTGATCAGTTTTATTGGGTGAAGACAGTAACTACTGCATTAAGCAAGTAGAGAGAAGTTGGATCTAATTAGATTACAATGTGTTTTGGACACAATGTACTTAGTGGGCTGACATGTATAAGACAGCAGAATGTGCTGCAAGTGGGAGGTCAATCGACAATCATTCCCAGCTGCTTGAGCTGAACTGCTCCATCTTGTCCTTGGCTTGTTAAGCACGTCAAACTGCAGGGTAGTCTACCAAGCAGCACTGGAATCAGACTGCACTTGGCAGCCAACTCACCAAGTGGCTGGAGAAAGCGGTACTTCTCCATGCTTTGCTGCTTTTGGAGTGATTTTGCCAACTTAATTGCTCCAATTAAGAACCTACTGTCCAGTTACAACTCACCCCTAGGCTGGCACTGCAGCAGGGTATTACCTACAGGGGTGGCTTTCGGGTAATCTTCGTAAAAAGATCCCACTGCATCATGGCATTCAAGTGCATAAGAGATAATTTGGTTAAATTCATGTGACAGCCTTTCTTCCTGTGTGTCTTTAAATGTTTGACTTGCAACATTTTTTTCATAATACTTCACCTCTAAGAAAACAGATAATTATATTTGTTGAGTCCAACTGAACCCCCTCATAAAACAGGAATTTGCTCTGTTTGCATAGAGAGAAACCTGGCACAGAATGTCACGTCTCAGAAGATGATGCAATCTCTACCTCAAATCTGTTCTAGATTATTTTCATACATGCTTAGTAATTTGGAATGTAAATTAAATTGTTGGTCTTTTTGTTAAATATTTTGATTAGGATCTCAATACCAAACTTTGGCCAGTTATAAGGTCTTGCCCTCTGTAGGGTCTGATGTGTAATATGACAGGTGAGTGCATCCCTCAAACAGAGACCATGCTGAAGGACTGTCTCCAGGTTGTATTTGATTGATTGCTAAATGATGTGCTATCTGGTCAGCCCCACCTGACTTGATTTATACATGTTGTGCTGGTATCTACAGCAAGGATAAGAAGCCTCAAGCCCCGGGGACCAAATGTGGCCCTCCAAGCCTCTCTATTCAGCTCTCAGGATGGCCAAAGCCCATCACCAGCCCTGCACCCTCAAGTGCTTTTATCTGGGTTGAATCTATTCTTAATTATTGTAACATCACTTTATTGCCTTGCTGCAGAGCTTTGTGTGTGTGTGTTTTAGAAACTTTTACGTGGTGGATGTACCTTATTGTATAAAAAGTCACATACCTGCCTCTGGCTCTACCCTCCACTGGTATGTGGCTCCCAGGAAGACTGTCCATGAGGGAATGCTGTCCTCGGCTGAAATAGGTTCCCTACCCTAGATCTGCAGGTGGCTCCTGCATAGCTGAGTATTTTAGTTTGTGTTCAGGTATGTCTCCCAAAGCAATGTATCTTTGTTTCTCTCCCTAGTGATGCCATTTGCAGTTTAGTTATCTGCAATGACTCCTCCCTTCAACGGCATCAGATCATCTTCAATCCAGACTTCTTTGTGGAAAAGCTGCGACATGAGAAACCTGAGGCATTCACAGAGCTTGTGGTCAGTAACATCACCCGGCTGATTGACCTGCCTGGAGCAGAGCTAGCCCAGCTGATGGGACAGGAGGACCCTCAGTTGCCTGGCACATCCTCAGGGTTTTTCCGTTCCCTGATGTCTCTGAAACGCAAAGGTGAGCCTGATGTGTTGGCTAAGATTTTCCCCTTAATTTTTTGATGTTAAGCCTTGGTATCCTGGGTACAGCCTCTGCTAAGTGTCCCACATTTGTGGCAACAACTCCAAGGAAGTATGTGAAAACTTTTCTGGTCCAAGTACAGTGCTGACCAGCCCCTTATCAAAAGAAAATAAGAAGGGCAGTACAGGCAATTCTCATTTTACATGGGGGTTCAGTTCTGGACCCCTGCGTGTGTTGGCGTAGCGTGCGTAAGCCCATTCTACTCCCACTCTGTTCCACCCCCGTTCTTCCCCTTTTCAGGAAATCTTTATGATGCTTCAGGGCTACTTCTGGGTTTGGCGCTGTGAGCGTGATCGTGCGTCATTCGGACAGAGCCAGTGTGGTATAATGGTTAAGAGCGGTAGTCTCGTAATCTGGGGAACCGGGTTCGCGTCTCCGCTCCCCCACATGCAGCTGCTGGGTGACCTTGGGCCAGTCACACTTCTTTGAAGTCTCTCAGCCCCACTCACCTCACAGAGTGTTTGTTGTGGGGGAGGAAGGGAAAGGAGAATGTTAGCCGCTTTGAGACTCCTTAAAAGGAGTGAAAGGCGGGATATCAAATCCAAACTCCTCTTCTTCTTCTTCTTCTGCTAAATCGGTCATTGCCTGTAAGACAATGACAATGTTTATTTAAATACTTGATTTACACAAGGGGTGGGAAACCTGTGGCCCTAAGATGCTGCTGGACTCAAAGTCGCATCAGTCCCAGGCAGCATGGCCAGTGATGATCAGGGATGATGGGAATTGTAGTCATCAATATTTGGAAGGCCACAGGTTCTCCACCCATAGTTTTCTTTATCATCCCTTTCAATTCCATTCTTATGGAGGACAAGGCTCTTGTTTTGGCAGCCATAATGGTGCCACCCATGCTAGAAGGTAGTATATGCATCTTTATTTTTTTTAAAGCAGAGTTAAAAAAAAGTTCCGAAACAGAAAGGGAAAAACTGCATGGGTGTGTGCTTCTATGGAGGGTGGGAAGAGGAGGTGGAAAGCAGCAGAGAGTGAGGAGGGTGTGGTGTGCAAAGATGCCTGCCCACAACATGAGATCCACTTTTGGGGGTAGTTTACTACATACAGCTGCAATAGTAACGGACTGTGCCTCTTGTTTCATCTGGAATAGGAGAGCTGGGGAGAGACCTTAGCTTGGTGACAGAGCATGCGGTTTGCATTTGGAAGGTTCCACATATAATCCCTGGCTTCTACAGTTAAAACTAATGTGCAAAATGTTTGCCTGAGATCCTAGACATCTGCTGCCAGCCAGACAAATAGTCTACTCTGATCTAGATGAGCAAATAGTCTGAACAGTGTAATCTATGCCTTATATCTTACCTAGAAAAGCAATCACTAGTTCAGCTGTCAACTGGTGTACCTTCTTCCTCCCATTGTGCTGCCTACACTTTTGGGTGTGCCAGGTTTGGATGAATGTTGTGCTCCCACCCATACTTGTAAAACATTTATGTTTAATTCTTTGGTCAGCTGGTCATTCTGTGCTACTAGCAGGCAAGAGGATTCCTATAGCTAAACTCTCCTGCTTCAGCTGGCTCTCAGTCTTTGTTCCCTTTGAAGATACCCTTATTTGTATCTCCTCTTCAAAGTCTTAACTGGACCTATGTAGCTGCTAAGAGCAATGTTCCTATGGTGTTGCTTAGAGATGCTGAACAAGGAAACAGTCACTTAAGTTGGGAGAAAAATCTGGTAGACAACCAGCCTTGGACTCTCAACCTGCATTTCTACTTGTTTCTTTTCTGGCAAATTTATTTTGCTGGAAGACGATCAGAGTGGCTGGGGCAACCCAATCAGATGGGTGGCATATTATTATTATTATTATTATTATTATTATTATTATTATTATTATATTTATTTATTTATTTATTTATTTATTTATTTATTTATTTATTTACTATTCATCTTCATCATCATCTAGGGACATATTCCTTCCAAACTGAATTAAAATATACAGCCCTTATTTCCCACTGCAATATAACTTACAAAGGTTTCCATCTTGCCCTGGCAACAAAGTAACTAAATTCACATTTAAAGGATGAAATGTGAGATTGCTTGAACAATCCTTTACCTGCCTAAATATGACTACAAATATCAGCCCAAATGTCTAAGATGTAGTTTTTCTACAGATGTTCTATGCCCTAGGAATATTGGGGTGGGAGGGAGTAGGCTTAATGAAAGAAAGAAGAACTTTTGGGTTGGGGGGATGGAAACATGCAGGGTGATGTATAATGCTGGAGAGAAGAGGGATGAATTTGGAGGAGATTACTGGAAGGTGAATGATAAAGATTTGGGTGGAAGAAGGATTTTAGATATGAGCAATAATTTTGCATGGTGTGTAACTGGATGTGCGCACATGTCATGTGGCCCTTGAAGGGGTGTCCAGCCCTCAATGCCAAATAAAGTTAGCCACCCTGTTCTGGGGTATTTCCCTGTAGTGGGGAGGGGATCCTTGGATAGCTTGTCCCTCCCACTTGCTCCACTGGGCAGAATTATTCAAATGAGATAGCTCGTACTTTCCAGTGGGAGGGTGACCCCTCCAGTTCCTTCCTGTCTACCTCCTTGTGCAGGAAGAATGTCATGGGACTGGCAAATTGATTCCCTTTGTGGCCATGTATCAAAAATCATTTTTACTTTAATGCCAATCACATATTGGAAGTAACCATGTTTTTCTATTCCCCTTTAAAGCTGCTAAATGTATTTGGCAGTGTTCTGCTAATGCTTCCTCCCACCCCTCCTCCGCCATGTGCTCCCCACACTCTCCCCAGAACTGCTCCAGAGAATTGAGGGAAGACATTGAACAGAATTTGGGGCATGTGAGGAGAGAAGAGAAACATCAGCTTACTGGTATCTAAATGGAGTTCCATGTGCTGAGGCTGTGTACCTATGAATTCCAGATGATGGAGACAAATAGGGAAGACCATCATTGCTATGAAATGTTCAATTAGGCCTGCTAGAAACAGAATGCTTGTCAAGATGGACTTCGGGTTTGCTCCAGGAAGTTAGTTTTTATATATTGCCTATCCTTCTGTGGAATCTGTTCCTTTGGGTCATTTTGAAACAGATCCAAGTTTAGAAAACCTGTATCTGTTTTACAGCATACTTTCCTTTCCAGATCACAGTAAGCGTTTTTTGTTTGCTTTTTTTTAAACCTGAGGAGATGAGGAGTTGCATTTGCAAGAGAAAGGGTCGAAGTGAACACACAGTGAACTGGGGCTTTTTAATTCTGCCTTTTCAGTATAGTATGGAAATGCTTGCACATTTCTGGGTCTCACAACAGTTGATGATGTTGGCTACTCATTATCTCCTCCTTTTCATCTCTAGAGAAAGGGGTGGTTTTTGGAGCTCCACTGACTGAAGAAGGTATTGCTCAAATATCTCAACTGATAGAATATCTGCATAAGAGTAAGTGGTTTGTGGTTTCCTTTCAGTCGTTGTTTAGTCAAGGATAGTGGACTGGTCTGGGGGCACAGATTTAACTCATTTCTGAGCTGAGGAAGTCCTAGGAGCTATGTGATTCTAGACACTAACCTTTTCCTGCCCCCCCATATCAAATGTTTAGTGATTTTTTTGTACTAGACCTCTGTAGGATGTTCAGATAATGTGGCAGGAAGAAAAGGAAAGTATAAAAGGTTAAGAAGCTTTGTCAATATACTAGAAGAGTACAACATTTTATCTAACATATTCTTGATACCCCTCTTGTCTTTCTTCTCATGGTGCAGATCTGCGGGTGGAAGGCTTGTTCCGAGTGCCAGGAAACAGTACCAGGCAGCAGAACCTGAAAGAAGCCTTGAACAGTGGGACAGAAATTGACTTGGATTCAGGGGAGTTTCACTCCAATGATGTGGCCACTCTGCTGAAGATGTTCTTGGGAGAATTACCAGAGCCTTTGTTGACCCATAAACATTTCCATGCACACCTCAAAATTTCAGGTGAGTCAGCCTTGGAGGGAAGTGGGAACCAGCCCACAGGGCAAATTTGGGGTTTGCCTTGTTCAGTGATAAAGCTGTTGGGTTAGGATCAGAGAAAGGCCTACTTTCTCTGCCCATGTCATAATAGAAATATATAAGCATGAAATCTTTGGGATTTCTGATTTATGCTGAGGAAAAGAAGAGTGCAAAGGAGTGTGATGGCAAGTTAGGAATGGGCAGTTGATAAAATAGTGTATAGTTTCCTGAAATGTGTGTGCAGATGAAGTTTCTTGAGATGTTTTCCTGTTAATAGATCTGATGCTGTTGGATGACAAGGGCAACAAGACCAACATACCCGATAAGCAGCGTCAGATTGAAGCACTGCAGCTCCTCTTCTTGATCCTGCCAGCCCCCAATCGCAGCCTGCTCAAATTGCTGTTGGATCTGCTTTATCAGACAGCCAAAAAGCAGGACAGGAACAAGATGTCAGCTCATAACCTGGCTCTTATGTTTTCACCTCACATTTTGTGGCCTCGAAATGTAAGTGGTGTTACATTTTTAGGCAGCAGTACAAAAAACCAGGCTGGGAAGGAGTTCATCTGTCCTATCCCAGCTTGGCTGCTGTGTCCTAACTCCTGAAAATAAACCTACCTCTACCAGGGATCTTGCATCTTACCTACACTCTCCTAACAATTCTGCTTTGGTGTTTTCCACTATTGCCAGGTGACTGCCAGTGACCTACAGGAAAACATTCCCAAGCTAAATAACGGGATGGCTTTTATGATCAAGCACTCGCAGAAGCTCTTCAAGGTAGGTGCTTCAAAAGGAAGGGACAATCTCTATGTCTCTTTCAGTATCTGCTTAGCAAATGTGTCAGGCTGTTCCCTCCTGGGGGAAAATATGTTCTGTGCACAGTCCTGACACTGTCAAGCCTGACATCTTTTTATCTATTACTTCCTTGGAGGTGCTGTGTACTGTGCCTGCTCCCTTTGCTGGGTAGATCACAAGTGGCACTGATATGTGAAAACAAGGCCTCCTATTCTAAATGGCAGGATATCCTGCACATGTGAGTGTCCTTGGAGTTACCGTGCCAAACTCTGCCTTAACCAGACAGTGCCCCTTTCCTGATCAGTTACTATCATGGTCTCTGAGGCTGCTCTTTGGGTCCTCATCTGTCCCTCTTTGCCATTTAGCTTAATAAATATCCCTATTAATGGCTAAAATCTCTAGAAAACTAGGCAGGTTCACATTTAATTGTCAAAAAGTGAGACTCCTAAAGCATCTGGTAGCATACAACATATCTGAGATGATAAAGGACTGAATGTTTGCCCTGGGTGACCCTCCTACCTATAAAGGAAGCACACTTCAGAAGATTTTGCATGGATTACATTCAAAGATGAAGTTGCTGGTCTGGCGGGGTGAGTGCCTGGAGCATCTGCTACAGGATGGAACCTCAGAGTTAGGGAGACTTTGGCTTAATTGTGTCTGACTTCTTCTGTTTCACTCTCCTTTCAAGGCTCCCTCATATATCCGGGAATGTGCAAGGCTGCATTACTTGGACTCCAGAACACATGCCTCAAAGGTAAGAGCAGTCCATGACATTGGTCATGAAAGGGAGCACCCAACATGGGCACCAGCAGCTCAGCAAACTGATAACTAAAACAGTCTTGTTCATGAGAATTTCCAATAAGGGATTCTTCGGGGGAAATCTATTCCTTAGGAAGGCAGAAAAGACGTAATTAGACCCCAGTTTTGCCACTTGGACTGCTACATATCCCCTCTATTAAAATGTGTTCTAGTTAGGCTAAAATTCTAGAGAATGGAACAAATTCTCATTTAACTGTCAAAAATAGAACAACATTATTATAGCACATGCATATTTTGGGGAGAGAGGAAAAGATCGGGCCCTCAGCTGTTCACCCAGATCTGACTTTGCTACTGGATATGAAGCTCAGACTACCTTTATTAGTGTGATGAAAGGCAAGATAGCTATCATTGGGAGTGGGGTGCTGATGGTCTTTATAGGACAAAACAGCCTGAAGTGCAGAGGGTTCTTTTGAATTTTTGCAGGATGACTTGGACTTGCCTGTGCCCCGGAATTTCAAAGACTTCCAGCTTCTGAAATTCAAGAGGCGAGGACTGGTGGATCCCTCTGCCCACCAAGAAGACACACAGCAACATACAGAAGAAGCACTGAAAGAGCTCTTCCACCATGTTCATAATATGCCAGACTCTGCCAAGAAAAAGAAGCTCATTCAACAGGTAGAAGGGAGACTTTACTAATTGACTGGAGCAAAGAGGCATGAATGGGGCCTTGTGCTTGGAATGGGAACCAGGATCAATCTTTAGGACAGATGGGCTGCAGAACTAATCATGCTATAAAGTGTGTGTTCTAGTTTCAGAAGCACCCTGAAGCTCTCACTCCTCAGGCAGGTGTACCCACACCCCGGACCCAGAAGCGGGCTCGCACTCGTTCCTTCAGTGGCTTAATCAAGGTATGGCTCTTTCTACCATTAACAATAACTTTGGCTGCAGTGGTGCTGCTCAAGTTACTTCTCGCTGGTGTAGGTATCGGGCATATTGTCTGCTGTCCAAATGCATAAGCTTTCTGATGGTATGGGGTGTACATATTCAGGCTTCCATAAAGAAACCCTATTCTGTTCTGTTGCCTTTTTCTTTCCGTTCCCCAGTCACAATCCCAGTGTTTTCCTTTTCTTCATACAGCGTAAGGTGCTGGGGAGTCAAGGGTCTTTGGATAAAAAAGGGAAGGATGCAGTTTTGGAATCAGTGGGCATGAAAGAGCAGAAGCACGGCAGCAAGGAGAATGTTAGCATGGTAAGGCCAGCGGTAAGAACAATCACTGTGCACTCATAATGGGTTGGTTCATGAAGGGAGTTGCTGCTAGCTATTACCTGCAGTTTATATCTGTCTGCACTGATGTGGCGCCCCAAATTATCTTGAGTACAACAGGAAGTCTGGGAATAAGCCTAAAGCTCTAGATGCATCACTCACATGACTAACGGAGCAGCCCTAAGCTGTGTTGGTGCTGGGGCCTGGAATATGCTATGCAAGTGGCATGGCTACTAAATGCAGTACCTGCTCAGCCCTGGACATGAGTGGGGAATGGAGAGAAGACACACCAGCCATGACCCCAACTTCCTTGGAAACACTGCTATTGTCCACCAGTTTCAGAATGTGGTAGAAATGATACCTCCCATGCTGCCCAGAAACAAAGGGAGCCAAACCACACTGGCTGGCTTGTGAGTGGAGCCATGCTAGCTACCACCATACTTCCTCAATACACAGCATCCCAACATGTGAGCCTCAGTAGCACGGCTCCTAAGAGGCCCCAAGCAGCCTTGTAGGAAGGGATCCAGCACCTCAAATACCCCACCCCACATAGTTGCACACCAGCCTCAGATCCCTGGCAGCCCATAGAACCAACCCCCAACCACCCTGTGCCTGATGGCTCTGCCTTCTGGGTAGCATCCCATCCCTCACTGACTGCCTCATATCCCCTGGCAGCAACACTCAGCCCCTTGGTGCATTCTCAGTGACCCATCTGTGGAGCCAGAGGAAACAGGAAGTGAGGGAGCCCAAGTCACATCCAACCTCCCTACCCACCCTCCTTCCAAGAGTTGCATCCTAAAGCCACTTGAACCTGATTCAATACTTATGGAACATTGATTTTTTTTATTGAATGGCACCTGACAGAGTGGATCAGAAAAGATAAAGAGGCATGTACATGGTTACTGACCAATCATCCCAGCAGAGTTTTTGTGCTGAGTGGCCAACCCTACAAAGGAGCAACTGGAAGGGAAATTTTCTGTGCTATGTTTGGTATAAAGTGTTGGTGTTGATGTTGACATGGATGTGTATTGAAGGGGTACGGGATCCAGCATAAGTGCTGCTTGTCTCTGTTGCCCATAGCTGTGACGCTTTCCAGATACGTATGTCACTGGCTGAGTGTTCTGCCAGCATATCTGTTGTGGCAGTGACACATGTGGCATTCTTCCATTGCAGCAGGGTTTCCACTGAATCCTGTAACCCCTGACCCAGTGTAGGAGTGAGCCCTAAGCCCATCTGCCCTGCTGCTCTTAGGTAGTTGAACTCTTTCTTTCCCAGTGTAACAAAAGGCTGTTTCTTTCCTTTCCAAATCTGGGGAATTGAACTTGATGCCTCTGCTCCTATTGGCTGATGGCCATTTTTGCATTTGGATGCTCCTTCCTTCTGAATTAAGGCTCCATATTTTTTCCTGGAGCAGCTTAATTTCCAGAAGTTTGGCAGACAAGTGTGTGACACGGCAGGCTAGTAAATCTATGCAGCATGAGTAAGATCATGTTTGAAGTTGACTTGAATTTAGGCAGGCCAGTTGCTGGCAACTGAACCATCCTATCTTAGAGAGTGACAGCAAGGTTCAGAGGTTAGAGTTTTCTCATCTTCCCTAGTTACAGAAACCTGCTTCCTCTCCAGCCATCAATGTGATTTGAGCAAGTCTTAGGTCCCCTGAGGACAGGAAAGGGGAGTTCAATTCTGTATGTATACGTTACCATGTATAAGCAGCAGCAGCTTGCAACCTCATGTTCTCCTTTTTGGTATGAAGCCTATGGACTTACAGAACTGCCTTTTGGAATAATAGAATCATAGAATTGTAGAGGGGGAAGGAATCCCAAGGGTCATCTGGTCCAGCTCCATGCAATGCAGGCATCCTGCCCACAGCCACCCCTGGGTGGACCTGAACCATCAACCTCTGGTTAACATCCAGACACATTGACCCATTGCACCATAGAGGCTGCAAAGATTATTTTTAAGTGTGTGATGTGTGTCTATAGCTTGATGCCTTAACTCATTGCCAAGAATTGACCAAGAAGCTGCTGTCAGGATGGTTAACTTTTATCGGACAGATAAAACTAGTGAATAGATTTAAAGTGTTAATGTTAGTCCTCAAACTGCCTTGAGTAGGCTATTTCTGTTGGCAGCATCTGTGAATGAAAGGAAGATGTGCAGAGAAGCAACCAAGCTAGAAGAATTGGTTAAAATGGTCCTTAGCCTTAAATCTGGAATTCTCAACGTCTTCTCAACAGGAAGTAGAGGTGTAATGTGGCGAAATGTGTCCGTGGCTTCCTATCCTTTCCTAATGCTTGCAAGCACAGCTCAATACAAATGTACTAATTATTCTCCTTCTGGTACAGGACTCCCGTAAATATACTCGATTCCATGGTTCCTCGACAAAGGAGTCTTCCATTTGAAGATCCACTCAATGGTCGGTCTCTCTCTTTATATCAGTATATATCTACACACAGCAAAGACTTGCAGCTCTGTGGATAATGCCTGCTACTCCCAAGCTGTGAGTCAGGACTCGCTTATCCCTCTAACCTCACTTATTGGAGCCTGGCCTACAACTGTGTGTCTGCCAGAATAACAGACTCTTCCATTGAACATGAGGAAACCACTATTCAACCACTTGTCTAGCCTGAGAATGGACTGGACAGTATCTGCAGTATAGCCTCTCTTTGGAGAGGTTGCTTTGTATGCCTTGTTCTCTCAGCTGTCCATCTTTCTAACAGTTCTTTGGGACTTGGCTTACACTGTCCTGTTTTGTGGCTGGTGTTTGTTTGTTTGTTTTTTGATTTTGGCTTTTAGTGTGTACGCACACTGTTTCTTTTACCCCTGCAATTCCCATTAGCATCCACAGTAGAGTCAAGCTTTCAGATCCCCTTGGCAGCTAGGCTCATCTCGGCCTCTCTTTGTATGGAAGTCTCTCTGTTGTGGTTACTGATGGGATTTGAGAAGTAGCTGTGCTCTTAGCTGCCTCTCCCAGATTGCAGGGATCTCCCTCAGGCCTGTGGCTCATCTGTCACAAATCCCAGCGTCGGACGTATCCGAACTTAGACATCTTAAACCAGGGATGCGGGGAGCCTGTGGCACTCCAGATGTTGTTGGATTCAGTCTCCAGTTAGCCCAGCCAGCATGTCCTATTCTTGGGGATGATTGGGAGTTGTAGTCCAGCAATATCCCTCATTTAAGAGCAGCGGTAGCAGGAAAGAATTTCTGCAAACTGCCCCTTTAAAAAAATAGAGCCCAAGGGCTCCTTGCCTGAATTCTAGCATGTCTGGTGAATCACCTGCAATGTGATTACATCTTTCTCCCCTCAAAAGGCCGCCAGTTCTCTTGCCACAGACACTTGCCTTCCGCCTGCTACGATTATTCTTCCATCAGCGCTGATTGCCAAGACAGCGTTTTGGCTGAGGCTCTGCCTGATGGAGTCTGTTTCACTGCCCCCTACCTGTCACATTCCCATTGTCTGTGGCCCAGGCTCTGATGTACGTTGCTCAGGCAGGACAGGGGGCTGACAGTTTAATGACTAACAATCTGCTGAAAATGCACTGAAAGAGAGGAATTTGCAAATACAGAAGGCTAACTGACTTGCTCCCTGGAAAGGAGGAGAGGCTGTCAAGATGAATAAAAGAAATGTTCCTGTTTCCTTCCATCAATGAGAAGAGGGCAGGTGGGAGGGTAGTGCAATGCTATAGCAATACTGCTATTTGCAGCTCTGTATTTGCTAAGCTTTCCCCTGCACCTAAAGGAACAAGTGTCTGTCT
Organism: Podarcis raffonei; assembly: GCF_027172205.1. Taxonomy (NCBI): domain Eukaryota; kingdom Metazoa; phylum Chordata; class Lepidosauria; order Squamata; family Lacertidae; genus Podarcis; species Podarcis raffonei. The sequence goes on along the minus strand of NC_070606.1, from coordinate 59,733,883 downwards.
GGGTCAGGGGTGGTGAACCTGTGGCCCTCCAAGTTGTGTTGGACAAAACGCCTATTAAAACTCCCACCTATTACCAGTACACAGTCATCAGCCCCAGCTAATGTGGCTGAGTTGAACAACATCTGGAGGGCCACTTACTATTCCTGATAACTGGCTTCTGCCTTAGTCTCAGATAGATTTGACTCAAAGGCTTTTGCAAAGGCACTGTATATTTGAATTTCCTAAATATGTGAGGATTGAGCTTCTTTTTATTATTCTAAAAAGACTGTCGTAAATCTGTGTCAGGGACCCTGTCAAATGGTCTTCTGATGTATAGAGATGTATACACCCCTGTTAAAGCAGGTATGGGGAACTTGTGGCCTTCCAGGTGGTGTTCAACTCAACCTCTTGCCACCCACAACAAGTAGCCATATGGTCTGGAGCTGATAAAGAGTTTGGGGTCCGACCACACCTGGAGACTCACAGGTTAGCTGCTTCTATGTTCCTCATCTCCCCAACCTCGAAGCTGGTATGTAGCTTCAGCCAAAGAAGTAGAAAACTGCTAACACTTGGGAGGTCATAGGCAAGACTGAAAAGTGCCCAAAAAAATGTCAGGGGAAGCAATCATAGTGGGCAAAACCTGTTTCGGTTACTCTAGATCTTAAGCTTGGGTCATTCAAATCTTAGCGGTATTGTAAGTGAAAGCAGGACTGCCCCCATTGTTGTGTCAGTGTTGCTTGTGCAGGTTCTCTGACTGCCCCCATTGTTTTTCATGTTTTACTGTTCTCTTAACTTATCCTTATGTGGACAACCTTTACTTATTTATGCAATGTAGTGATGTAAGTAAAATAATATGTTGTTTCTTGTGGTGTATTGCCCTCTGTTAATGTGAAAACCCTACATTAAATACTGGTGGTTATTGGTGCCTTCTTAACAGACTCTTGGCTAATTTTATTTTTTATGCAGAATGGAGATCGGATTTAAGAGACGGAGAGTCTGTAACCATAAATATAATGACTTTAAAAGTGTGTGCTTTTGGAGCTGGGCTTGACCAGGGGACTCCTGTGCCTGTTCCCTTCCAACTATCAACAACCCACTTCTTTTCCTCTTGCTCTTTCCCATGATTCTATATTCTTCCCATTACTGGCCCATCATTCCACAATGGTATAGAAAGTGGGCATCACACTAGTCCTCATAGACATTGTAAAACGGAAGGTCCTCCATTCTGTTAATGGAGGACAACTCTCATCTGCTGTAGCCAGCACAGCCAGTGGTCAGGGCTGATGGGCATGGTGGTCCACTAACAGCTAGAGGGTCACTGGTTCCCCATCCTCTGTAGAAGGGCTTCTGAAAAGACATTTGGGAAAAGAGGGAGCCTGTATTAGATGATCACTATGGAAAGAAGGTTCTTCCCATGGACTGAGTTAATGGAGTAGAGAACCAAGACAACAATGCAGTCAGAATCCACCCCACTTCTCCACAAGGCTTAATTAGAGGGGAAGGCATAGTTAGGCTTCCTGCTGGCATTGACCCCTGTTGAAAACCCCTGGAGAGCCACTGCCAGTCAGCCTAGACAATGCTGGACTAGCTGCACCTTGCAATCATCCAGCAAGCTACCAATAACTACCTTCTGCCAACCCATGCAGGCAATGCTACTTCTGAAGCATTAACATTGCTAAAACCCAGAGAAGTTATTTGTTGCCATGTGCTGACAGTCAGAACTGAGGGAATCAGAGAGATCCTGAACTCAAACTACTTCCCTGGAGACTGACCTTGGGAAAGGTCTCAAAGCTAATTTTCCTGGAAAATGAAATTTTGTGACAGTTTGAAAAGTAACAGCAACAGTGATGATAGGATGTGAAACCTGGTTGCCTTCCCATGCATGCAAGTGTCTGTCTATAACTGGTGGAAGGACCTGATCCTTGTCTGCCAATTCCCTTTCTCCGATATTAAAATCTAAGCAAACAGTACTTTATTCTTGGTAAAGAGAGGAAAAAACTTCTGCTACAGAGCCACAAGAGGGAGCTATTTGCTCATCCATGCCTTGTGATTTCCTGTCTACACACCTTAGCATGATCAGCTGGTAGGTGAAAGGGACTGTGACATGAGAGGTGATGGAGCAAAGGATTGCTATTCTCATTCTTGGTTTGGCCAGTTTTCTCTGTTTTAGCAGATGGGGGCCTGTGATTTATTTTCTCCATTGCCTTCACTTGATGCAAACTGCTCCAGATTCCTTAAGCCAAGCAAAATGGGGCCCACACACCAACCCGATGACATGCTGTAATGCAGTTCCTAATGCAGATGAAACGCAACAGCCCTGTAGCAGTTATTAATGACTCCCATCCCAAGACCACCTTCTAGCTAGCCATAAATACAGAGAAGACAACTCCTTGGCATCTCTATCAATAAAGCAGGACAGGACTATTATGCCTCCCTCTCTTGTCGGGCCAGGGAAAGGGTTTGGTGGGCTCCATGCAAAGGAAAATCAAACGGAGTTGAAGAGAAGCAATGCGATGCCCAGTGTACTTCCTTTTGAATCCTTCCTGCCCCCTTCCGGGAGCCAAGGCAATCAGGAAAAACCCTTGGGAACCAAGTCCTCTCCAAAGAGGCATGAGTTTATTGCAGTAAAACTGCAGTGTTTGACACTATGGAGAAATATGCCAGACATACTTGGCAACAGCAAGTGGAAAGTTAGCCTAATAAGCAGTAAATTATCCTACTCTTTCCCTGAGGAGGGATAATGAATTTCTCCAAGTAAAGGAACAGAGAGGGAGAGAGAGGAAGAAAGTGTAACAGTCAGTACAAACAGGGTCTCTGGCTTAGAGATTCTACATGGAACAGTAACCAAATTCCCACAAATTTGTCACATGTGTGTGGAATTTGATCCATTTTGTGTAAACGATGGCTAGAATGCGGTGGGGGAATAGCTGGCACATTCTGCAGCATCTGTTAGGAAAGCTATTGTAATAAGAGTCTCTGAGGGTTCCAGGACAATAACCATCTCAAGTCCACGTACCTGCAGTTGAAGCCAGTTTCCTGAGCCACCCAAGTGGTGGGATCTTTCCTTTTGCCCGTAGGAAATAAACTAAGAATCAAGATTACAAATAAATACTTTCTCTGGGCTGGGAGACTGCTACAGTCAATTACCCAAACAACCGTGAAGGCCCTTGGTAGGACCGCATAACAAATCCCAGAAGCTACGACCAAAATAGGCTTCCGTTGTAACCAATAATGTGCTGCATTATGGAACTCTGGATGGCTTTAAAGGCTGGAATAAAGCCATATTGGAAGGGGGAGGTGTTGTGTGTCCTCTGACTTGAAAATATCAGAACTAAAGGTGGCGGAAATCCAAGTATTTAGCAGTTACTATGAATGCTTTTAACCTACCTTTCGAGGGCATATGTAAATTCCACCTCCACACTTGCACATGTTGTTGGCCACCATGTCGAATCAGCAACCAATGGCTGGAATTGAGACAAGTTTTGAAAAATGTACTCTCTTTCAGAACCCAGCAGGACACGAGCAAATCCCCTAGTGGTTAGAGGCCACTGGAAAGGAGGCAAGATGGGTCTCACTTGGAAGGGAGTTCCAAATTCTAGGGCCGCCCAGAGCCTTTCTGCTATTTATTACCTACTTTTCTTCCTCTACATTTCTCATGGGTACGCAATATGCCGCACCTTATAGCCATAAAGCAAACTGGTTCATGCGGTAGCTAAAACATGTTTGTTAGTGTGAACATGAACTGTGGAAGCTGCACATTCTGAGCTGGAAGTCTTGTTTATATCTGAGCTCAGGGTGATGAGAGAAATTATCCTGCAGGTCCAGCACTCATTTTGTGTTTTAGCCACATGTTCCAAGGCTCAGCCTAGGACTGGAAAAAAGACTCCAGAACTGATCCCTGTCTCAGGTAAGTCCTACTTTTTCTAGCCCCTTTTATTTGGTCTTCCTTCTCACTCATACCATGCTGCTCACAAGTGCTCAGAGGTGCTTTTCCCTGACATCTTCTGGTTCTCTGTCTTAGTAGCTGTAAGTCAAAGTTGTTGGAGATAACCTTTTACACAAAGAGCTCATGATAGGGGGCCTTGCAAATAAACAGAGGACTTTGAGCCACACCTTTCATTGCATTTTCTCAGTCGTTGTTTCATCAGGAAAGAGACTTTCAGAGTAGATCTTGGATGCTATGGCTAAAAGTCCATCTCCGTATCTTTTTATGGCAGGGGTGGTTCTCATGTTGTTGGACTACAGCTCCCATGATTCTTGATCATTGCCTCTGCTGGTGGGGGCTGATGGGAGTCATAGTCCAACAACACCTGGAGGGCTGCCCCTGCTTTATAGAGAACGTTGTGTGCAATAATTTTGCCAGCCTCAAGAGGGTGCTGGTGTGACAAGACAAAAAATGAATAGCGGTAATGATTGTTGAAATTACTTTCCTAATGGCATATAATGTAGAACCTGATGTATTCCATTAAGGCAGCAATCAAATTATAGTCATGTAATGACACATCTCAAACTTCTATAAAGAGACTTTGTAGGAAAGGAATGGTGGGAAGAGATTTCTATAATAAATTATGAAGAGAACTAAAATTTGTGAAAATTTTAATTGTGCCTCCGCCAGGAACATGAGAGGAATAATGTACTGCCCTAGTTGAATATGAAAGCAAGGTTCTGCTTCTGTCGTAAAAAGCAATTGATTTCACTGGTTTCACTAAGGGGTAAATATGTGGATAATGACTGGTGGGACGGGGAAAATGGGCTCAGAGCTTTTGAGGATCTCTTTGAATTATGTTAGTCTTGTGGGAGAATAAAGGATTTGATTGATCAATACAGATCCAGTACCTGGTCTTGGGTGAAGCAAATGAAAAAGCAAGGCAAGGCACAGTACACAATACATTTGTCCAGGGTCACCCAATCTGCTTTTTGGGTGAGTGGGAATTTGAAACCGGATCTTCCCAGACCAAGTCCAGCACTCAAACTATTCCACCACCCCATGTCAACTAAATACTTAATGATTTGGTTAATGTTGCATCTGTGGTGTTGCTATTGGCAAACTTCCTGCATCAGAAAACACTGAAGGGTTAGCAAATCTTAATTCTTTCACAAAGACCATATAGTGGCAAAGGCATTTCAATCATGAGTTTAAAAGATCAGTAACAAGCCACTTGTCTATAGCTACAATCAAGACTTGGTGATCTACAGCCAGGTACATTACTGCAGAAAACATGTGCTGTGTTGTGTGACTTTCAGTTCTACTTGTGTCTAATCTATCTGCATGTGAGCTATTTGATACTAATATTGTTATTCAACAACTTTTGAATCTTGGTCTTCATTATCTCCAGATGATGCATCAGAAGCAGAGGTTTTGTGACCCACTTGTTATGCATGTTGAAAGTTGAACATGAGGAAGCAATGATGGATTAGCCTAGTGGAAAAATGTGCAGTATGTGCAGTGAATGGTAGCCAGACCTCTCTCTGAGCTTCTGGCAGGACTTGCTGGCTTTTCTACAGAAGGCTTTCCAATTACATTGTAATAATCCAATCCAAAATTGGTAATTGATAGACAAAAAGCTCAATTTCACTTACTAACCCAAAAGCTTATTAAAGTCGTTAATAAATTGTTGGTCTATAGTTTTCTGATAGTTCTTATTTGTTAGTGTTGTAACCTGCTCTGAGGTCTTCTGACCAAGAGTGGGATGTAAAATTTAAAAATTAATAAATGAAAATCCATTGGCCGCATCTCAATATGAGCACCTTGTTGTTCTGATTGAAAGTGGAGGGTAGAGTAGCCTCTTACATTCAGCATGCTTTTTGCTTCCTCGACATTCCTACTTTCAACCCTGAAATCCTCAGTGACACCCCCCCTTCTTCTCTTACTCTGGTGGGAACAGACAGGGACACCCACCATAATCAGTAAGGCAGGAATAGTTCATAGATCCACTGTGGGGAGTATAGGAGTCCTGAGCATCTGGCAGGGCTGGCCTGAGAGGATTATATGCCCTGGAGGAAAAATAGCTCTGCACCCATCCTCAGCTTTGGGTCTCTGCTTTCCCCGGTTCTACACACACACCCCTTCCTTGTCCTGACTGTCACTGACTTCTGAAGCTGTGCTGCCCAGCAAGGGAATGTGTATTACAGTTGCTAGGTAACTGCAAAGCTCAGTCCTCAAGGATCTGGTTAAGCGTGGGTGGGGGTATACATGCCCCAGTCCCTCTGGTATCCCAGGTTAGGTCAGACTCCTTGTTTCTCTAAGTTAGCACCAGCGAGCTTCCGTGGGGCCTGTCCCACATGTTGCTATTCTGACTCCAGCTGCACCGATATGCACATGAACAGCTTCCCCTCCTACATCTCGAGAGCCATAGCAGGGCCTGCTCCAAACCCAAAGCCCTTTGAAGTATGTCAGAAGCATTAAACAAAGAATGCAGTCTCCATGGAGATGGTACCCCACAAACTTGACCAATCTGCCTCAGCTCCCTCCCCCTTAACCGCACAGCACTCCATGTCCAATTATAACAAATCAGATAGGAAGAGAGATGGTTGGATAGGAGAAATGAGATGGAGGACTGTTGCAAAATGCTAAACTGCACGAGGAAGCTTAATCTGCAGATACAAATAGTTATTCAGAGATGTTTTTGGGTGGGTGAGTGTGTGTGTGTGTGTGTGTGTGTGAGAGAGAGAGAGAGAGAGAGAGAGAGAGAGAGAGAGAGAGAGAGAGAGAGAGAGAGATCTGTTCCTATCTAGCGACCTATTCAAGGTGCATAGTACTTGTGTCTATGCCCAAACCTATTGTCCAGCCTACAGCTGATTATGTAATGATAATGCAATTGGTTCCCTCTTCTCTATGTCCACTGTTACTGTATCCCAGCACCAACACCATTTTCCAAGTCACAACCACACCACACATTTATAGCACATAGCTTCATCCAAAAAATCTTGGGAATGGTAGTTTGTTAAGGGTGCTGGGGAACTGTAGCTGTATGAGAGGTAAACTACAGTTCTCAGAATTCTTTTGGGGAAGCCATGTGCTTTAAATGTATAGTGTGAATATTCCTGCAAACTAGCTCCCTTCAGAGTGAATGGTGTGTGCTTGTGTATATATACAGTGGTACCTCGGGTTACAGACGCTTCAGGTTACAGACTCCGCTAACCCAGAAATAGTACCTCGGGTTAAGAACTTTGCTTCAAGATGAGAACAGAAATTGCATGGCGGCGGCAGCGGGAGGCCCCATTAGATAAAGTGGTGCCTCAGGTTAAGAACAGTTTCAAGTTAAGAACGGACCTCCAGAACGAATTAAGTTCTTAACCCGAGTACCACTGTACTAGGTAAGGAAGAAGCAGCATTAAACTGGCTTGTAGGAAATGAGATGTTTTCCTTATCAAGGAAAGTTTTGGGGTGCAGAAACCTAAGTAGGAAGCCCAAGGTTGAGGAAGCAGTGAAATATGAAGATAGACCAGCTAGACTCCCAAATTTCTGTCGATGGCCCCAGGGGCCAAGAGCAAAGCATGCCAGTTGTGTTACCTTTGTGTTGTAGTAGTCACATGGTGCAACAAGGCCCAAACAGTTTTCTCTTTGGCTGCAGCGTTTGTGAACATTGTGCATGAGGCTTAGCATTCCAGCCTTTCCTCATACACCTTTCCTTCCATATCGTTCCAGCGTTTTTATTAAGAGATGGAAGTGGGAAAGCAAAATAGCACGGCTACTCACCAATGAAAGGGGTGGGAAGGTGTTGCTTAGTTAATTGCCTATTGTTAGAACAGCTGCCCCAGAGTCTGAGATAGGAGATTGTGCACCCAAGAGAGGAAGGTAAGTACTGAATATTTAGCATCTTTTAACAATGATAGCATATTCTAAACAGAAGCCTTTTCAGGAGTTAACAGAGTTCCTTCCCTTGTGCACTGAAATCCAACACAGCAAACTCCTGTGCACACTCTCTAATATTTTCTTTTGCCATGCAAATAATTCAAACCAAGGGCCCATGGAGAGGTTTGGGGCTGGAGCCACTATAAGCTGATGGTTCAGACTTCAGCTGTTTCAGTCCCACTTGCCTCCAAAGTCCCTTTCTCTCTATATTGCTTGTTCTGTTGGGTTCTCTCCAACAAAGAAGCCTTGCAGGGTTATTTTACTGATTAATAGACTAGCTTTCTACTTGCTGCTGCCAAAACTGCCTGCTGTATTTCTTCATGCTGTCACTCTGTGTTGCCTTCAGGACAAAAAAAAAGAGTCTAGCCCACCCTAACTGAACTTCTGCAGAGTTACTGACTTCCATGATTAAGAATTACATTTTCTACAGCAGCAAGGCCTCTAAAACTCTCTATGGAACCAGATAGTGCACAAACCCCATTGACCCTTCTGCAGCAATTAAAGGGAGAGATCCTGGCTAACTCCTGCTGTCTCTTTCTGGAACTGCCATTGCTGAAGGGGGCTAATAATGTTCTCTTGCTTCTCACCTAACTGTGGAAGAACTCATGGAGCCATCATTGGGTGACCTACCTCACAGGATTGTTGTAAAGATTACATGAGTGGAGTAGTGGGACACAGACACCATCCTGAGCTCCTTGGAGGAAAGGCAGGATAAAATTTAATTAATTAATTAATTAATTAACAAGTCAAGCTCTTTCCCTCCTCCCACGCCTCAGTTTTACTGTTGTTGTGATACAATTCTGACTGACAGAAGTTCCTAAATATTTTTTATTTAATAATTTGTTTAATTCTCCCAACCAAGCTATGTTACAAAAGTAATATTGATTATAGTATAACTATAACTATAAATATATAAATATTGAATATAAATTGCCCCTCCCCCCATGAACAGTATATCAGGATTCAGATTACATTTCTTTAAAACATAATATAGCCTACAAGTCCGATTAAAAATCTTATATTTAGCATAATATTTGATGTCCTATAATATATAATAAAAATTTTCCCTTTACAGTGTTCATTCTTTTTTTATGAAGTTCCTAAATAAGTAGTGGGATCTCTTTTTAAAACATGGTTTATCTCTTTAGGATTCCAGTCAGACCCTATCCCAACATTTTCCAAAAAGCTGTGGAGTAGAGGCAAAACTTGGTCATGGTTTAAGCAGGCCTAATTTTTTGTCTTGAGGGCAGAAATGTCCTCTGCCTGTTTTCTGCAATGTTAAGAAATAGAAATTGCTGACAAGGCCTTAGTCAAATTAAGAAAATACACCATTGTGAAGAAGTTACAATATTTTTACTCAATTGCAGCTGGCAGCTCTGAGTGACCTTCACAAGTCTCCTTGTGCCCTGATAAGGCTCAAAGACATGCCAGTTCCTCAGAACAATGGAAACCTGTTTCTGCAGGTGTCTGCCCCATGACCTTTCATTTACTATTTTGCCTTCTCTTTAAGAAAAGGGATTTCTTGCTTTAAATTTGTCCCTTCTTCAGATTCGGAGCTGCTTTGGCCATTTTCCTTCTTAACTAGTCCTTTAAGGCTGGGGCTTTGGTTTATGAACAATCTTAAGTTTTATATACACAATTTTCTTATTTTATTTTTGCTTATTTGCTGGTGATGTTTAAACATAAACATTTTATTATTCAGCCTTTTCCCTCCAAAAAAACCCCCCATTTATCTAGATCCTACCAAAGTATCTAGAATTTATCTCTTAACACTCCTCCGAGTCCACAGAAACCTGTTCCTTTGAACCTCTGCTTGGTTGGTAGCCTTAATATTCTTTTTTAATTCTTTCCTTACTATTTAGGGTAAGTTACTGTATTGCCATAGCATAGCAAAGCTCTTAACTAGTTTGGAAAGGTGAAAGTGCTAGGTGGTAAGTCAAAGAAGAGCTGAAAAGTTAAAATTGTTGATAATTTTGAATGTCGTAATTATGTTTCGTTGTTTTGATGGTTTTCTCCCTTCACTGTGCCTAGATCACTTTGTTCTCAAGCTTTGCACACCTGTCACAGGAGAACTGTGGAGGAAGCCAATTCCACTGCTCCCTGGGAAGGACGGGTGTAGGCTAGATGCATCCTCTCCTCCCATAACTCAAAGTAATTACTCATAGCCTTGAAAATCATCCTCACCTGAGGTTCAGAGGAACAGGTGGGCTGGGAGTTGTATATGTATTTCACTTTTGCTGCTGTTGGGTGCTCTACCACAAGTTTTACCTTGGTGTCATAGACCGACTATTTCCTAGTAAGGTTTCCAGTAAGGGTCCTGGGCCTGAAAAGGTCTAGACTACTGGTCTAGATTGCTCTCGTCTGGTTTGGGATGAGTTTCTCTTGATGAGGCTCAAGTTTGTAGACAAGATACTTTAAAGTGTTTGGCTTACCACCTGAAATCTCAACCTTTGCACTTGGCTTGTAAGAGCTAGTCAAGGGGGAATGACTGTAGGTGGCTAATTCCACCTTTCAGGAAGGGAATGTACCAACTGCTTTGGAAGAGGCAGTGCTGTACTCCTTCCTCAAGAAGACCTCCCTGAACCCGGGAAAGTATAACAATGATGAGTTTTCTTTGAGCTTGATCTGGGAGTGAAAATGGTACCTTTTGCAGAACAAAAATTAGTGAGTGTGTTTCCACAGTGAGCCTACTGCTCAAATTATGCATGTCTTTATGCATGCTGAATACACCTTAATTGTACCTAGGATACCCATGTGCTTAAAGATAAATGGACAGCCCTTAGCAATTTAGAGTAAACAGAATAAAAAGTGGAGAAAGCTATATATTGTTGTATAGGTGAATACCTCTTTGGATATCCTGTCCCTTCATTCGTGTTTTGAGCACCTTAAAAATGGCACTAGCCTTATCAGGCAGTCATATTCAACAAAATAAGAACTCAGTAGTTTAATCTAGAATTTGCTTTTTTGTTGACTGAGGTGATAACGCCAAGTTGGCTGTGTCTTTCTCAACCCTACACATGTGCATATGGTTAGCCTCTCTCTCTAGCTGTCATTAAGGAAGACTTCCAAGTTGGTGCTGTATCTGCATTGCATGCAAATAGATGTTTTCTCCTCACTGCCAAATTTGCACCTGCTTCTAATAAGGAAAATGTACCAAAAGATTGCCAAATCTAGTACCGTAGGCTCCAGATTTACCACCAGTCAGAATCTAAGACTGCCTAATGAATGAGTCTGCCTTTTTGCATAATGAATAGGTATGTGGGATGTAATATACACCTAAACAGACAAATAAATTGTGGGCTACCCTAAATAGTAAGCAGAATGACCCTAAATAGTAAGCAGAATGCTACCCATGGATTGGTTGTGGAGACCAACATTTGTGGCAAACAAGCAGGATCTTTGGAGATGGGATCAATCAGCAGCATTTGAAGAGTTATTGTTGCTGTTTAGAGGCAGAATTGCTCAGATTTGGACAAAATTGGATGCTACAATTTGAGCAAGTCCAATGAGGATGTCTAGAGTACTGCCTGTTCCATCTATACTGGATTAGTTTACATTATTGCAGCCTGAGGATGTGGACAAGTTGCTTTAAGAAGTGCAGCCAACCACCTGCCTCCTTGTGCTTTGCCTATCTTGGTTTCTTAGAGCTAGTCGTAGGGAGTAGACTGGGTGGGTTCAGGGACTTCACTGGAGAAGGGGTAGATGAAGGAGGCAGTGGTCTGTCCCATCCTTAAGGAGACCTCCCTGGACCCAGAAGTGTTAACAATTATTGCCGTGGAGAATAGAGAGTTGCCAGTCTACTTTCAGGCCTGCTTGGAGGAAACTGATTACTTGGAGACATTCAAGTCTGGCTTTAGGTCTGCTTGTGGCACTTAAGCTGCCTTAATCACCCTGGTTTATGACATTTGTCAGGAGAGATTTGAGGGGAGTGTGACCCTGCTCATTCTCCTCAATCTCCCAGTGGCTTTTGATACTGTTAACCATAGTTTCCTTCTGGAGCATCTCAGGGAGGAGGTGGGGCTTGAGGGCACTGGTTGCACTCCTACCTCTAGAGCTGTTTCCAGAAAGTCTGGCATGATGGGAGGTTTCCTGTGGTGTCTGTCCCACTGGATTTCATCTTGCCCCAGTGCTATTTAACATTTATATGAGGCTTCTGGGAGCTGTCATTAGGAGATTTTTGGTGAAGTGCCATTAATAAGCAGATGGCACCCAGATTCTAGTCCATTTGAATATGGAGTTGAGATCTTAGACTGGTGCTTGGAAACTCTTATTGGGAGGACACCAGCATGCCCAGGTGGGTGGGTTACCTGTCTATAATCGACATCAACAGTCAATATAGGAGTAGATGAGAGATAATCAGTGGTGGCCTAGTATTGGGCTTGGACACCCACACCCACACCCCACTACACCTGAGAAGCTGATGCGATTCCAGGTATCTTAAGGTTACATCCCTTTGTTTTTCAGCCTCATTGATACTGAAAGCTCAGGGTGTTCTCAGATTCCCTTCTGTTCCCAAAAGGGCATGGCACCCTAGCTTGCCAATTCACTTTCAAAGAGTCTTCCTTTGAAACTTACACCACCCTGTAAGTTTCACCCTGGAAATAGAGCTAATAAGCCTTTAAAAGCACTCATTTATTCAAGGGGAGTTGGGTGGACTCACTGATGGGGTGAGATGGTGGAAAAAGCCAATATGGTTTGTTTTGTGTTCTTGTATAGATCAGATTTTAGGGGACGCGGGTGGCGCTGTGGGTAAAAGCCTCAGTGCCTAGGGCTTGCCGATCGAAAGGTCGGCGGTTCGAATCCCCGCGGCGGGGTGCGCTCCCGTTGTTCGGTCCCAGCGCCTGCCAACCTAGCAGTTCGAAAGCACTCCCGGGTGCAAGTAGATAAATAGGGACCGCTTACTAGCGGGAAGGTAAATGGCGTTTCTGTGTGCGGCTCTGGCTCGCCAGAGCAGCGATGTCACGCTGGCCACGTGACCCGGAAGTGTCTCCGGACAGCGCTGGCCCCCGGCCTCTTGAGTGAGATGGGCGCACAACCCTAGAGTCTGTCAAGACTGGCCCGTACGGGCAGGGGTACCTTTACCTTTACCTATAGATCAGATTGTGACCTCAAAGTTTTACATCAAAACACAACCTATCAACAGAAATCATACACGAAAAAACCTGTTTATCACAAAGGACACCTCAATCCCATTGTGTGTGTGCCTGAGTACGGAGGGCGACTCTTCTTCTCTGGGCCTCTCTGTCTGTCCTGCTACTTTCGGACGCTCTTTGCCTGTATTTCTCTATATGCATCTTTACAGGACGCGCGACTGCGTCTCTCCACAACAGACTCTCAGAGCGTGTGCTTCGCTGGGTGTGTGTGTATACACACGTACGTGTGTGTACACTCGCGTGTGTAGCTCTCTTTTCCGCGGAAGTGTCTTGCCAATTGGCTGGTGGTTCCGCGAGTGCGTTATGTGGGAGCCTCCTCTCTGCTCCCTGGGCAGACAGTGCGCGCCTTTCTTGTCCCGTTTCGCCCCCTCCCGGCCCTCTGTCGGAGAAGAGGGTGGGTGGGTGGGTGGCGGTGGCGGGGAGAGATCTGTGCGCCCGAGGCGGGTGAGGAGACTGAAGGGGGGACGGGGGCGGAGCCAAGGCTGCTCCTGCTGTCTGGGCTTGATGGATGAGACGGGGGCTCCCGATGTGTGTCTTTGAGAGCGAGGCAGCGAGACGCGAAGGCAGCGCGTGTTCCTGCGCTTAACCCTCCCGGGCGGCCGGAGCTTCTTCCTCCTGCGACCCGGACAGGCGACGAAGGCGCGAAGTGGAAGCAGCAGGAGCCGGGGTCGCCCGCCTGCGCCAGAAGGCAGCCTCTCCACGCCGCCTGGGCGAGCGCGCCGTGCGATCATGTGCGGGGCAGCCCCTCGCTAGCCAGCGCAGGCAGCATGGCTCCCGCGAAGCGAGCGGCGTCGGGCGGCGTGTGGCTGCGGGCGGGAGCCTGCCTCTTGGCCTGGGCGGCCTTTTGCCGGGTCCGGGCGAGCGCCTGTCCCGCGCCGTGCGCCTGCAGCGGCACCACCGTCGACTGTCACGGGCTGGGGCTCCGCAGCGTCCCCAAGAACATCCCGAGGAGCGCAGAAAGGCTGTAAGTGCTGGGGGGGCGGGGCGGATCGCGACCCCGGGGGTCCTGGGGGTGGCCCCTCTCTCGGGCAGGGGCTCCGCCGCTGCCGGCCGCCACACCCCCTCTCCCGCCCTCACAATGGAGCCCCGCCGCTTAGGATGTGCCGCCGCGAGACGCGCTCAGACGGTCCGAGATGGGGGGCAGACAATGATCCCTCTGGGGGAAGTCGGGACGTGGGGAGGGAGTTGGGTCGGGCTGAGGCAGCCGCCGCAGATCCCTTCGGAGTCTTCGGGAACAATCACTCGATTGCCTTTGTTAGGGAACTGCGGCGCGCGCCCGTGCGGGTGTGCCCCCCTCCCAAACCATTGGGTGGGTGTGTAACGTCTCCCCAACCCACTCCGCCTCTCACACGTGCACCAGAGTCCGGTGGCCTGCAGGTCCGGGTCAGGTTTAGAGCAGCGCGGGTCGGGGGGGGGGGATTCCTGCTGGGCGCAATCCGGCCGTTGCGCTGCGCCTCCTTGCAGCGCGTGAGATGCCCGGGACCAGGCTAACTTTAGCTGCACGAGCTGGCTGCTCGGCGAGGTTCCAGAAACGGGGAGCACGCACCGTGGACGCGTATGTGTGTGCTGGCGCGTTCACGCGAGTGTGAATCTCCTGTGGGCCGGCTGGCGGGGGCTGCTTATTTTCTCCACTTATCTGTATGCAGTGTGTGTGTGTTCGTGTTCTGTCCGCTCTAGTAAGACTCTCTGGGGAAACTGCCTCCTCTTCTGTGGAGCTAGATGGATGCCTTTTGGGGGCCCTTCCTTGGAAATGGGAGCTTAGGAGTGAGAGGAGAGGGTCAAGTCCTCTTTAGGAGCGTAGCCCCCTTTCCTACCCCTTGTATAACTGGCCACTCCACGTAAGTGTATCTGACACGATAAGGGTGCACCCACGCTATACATTTATTTTCCCCAAACAATCATGGGAACTGCAAATTGCATACCCCGAGCTACAATTCCCAGCACCCGTAGCAAACTACAGCTCCCAGAGTACAGCTCTACAGGGAAGAAATGGGCTTGAACTGAGGATGCGAGCTTTGAGACAGCTCTGTGGAGCCAGAGGAGGTGGGTGTGGAGGATGGAATCTGGACCGTGGAGTCTTGAGTGTCCCTTGCCGCCTCTTCCAACAGGAGGGGGCTTGCTGTCTCTAGCCAAGCCTGCAGCCCTGGTGGCTGTCCTTTCCCATCTCTCCCTCTGCCCCCTCTTTCGACAGTTTAATGAGGGGTGAAGAAAGAGGATCCATTGGGGGGGGGAGAAATCCTCTCCCCATGATCAACCCTTCCCACTCAGGCAATATCCATGGCAAAAGCAGAATACCAGGCAGATAAAGGGGAGATCAATTGGGGAGGGGTTTGAACATGGGGTGGAAGAGACAGACAAGGGAATGGCAGCCCAGGCACTGTGTGTGCCTTTCATCTCTGCATGTGAGGTTCTGAATTATCCAGAATAAAGGCAGGAGGGGAGGGGAGGGAATGGGAGCTCAACTGGAACAGGGGCTGATCATTAACGCACACACAGACCCCTCCTCATTACACACTTAATGCTGGCTGGAATGCTCCTCATTCCTCCGCTGCAGCAGCCTGACGGTGTCCATTGCTTTGGTGGGGGGTGCAAAGGGAAGTAAAAAGCTGGAGGGGATGCTAAATAATTCACCAGAATGCAGCACTGGAACGTGCTGTTTAGGCTGGGGGGAAACAAGGGGGCTGAGTGGTTGGATTTATTGCAGTCAAGCAGGATATTCCCTCCTTGCACCTCTTAAGGCCTTGCGATTTTTTCTGTTTCTTTTCTGCTTTTACGCAGAAAGCAGCTTGAAACAGAACGGACAAAGTCTGTAGGAGAGAGTCAGGACCCTTGAGCCTGCCTTGCAGCTCCTGTGCAATTGCTGTCTGGGCTCCCCCAGAGCCTCTGCTCAAGCCCCATAGTCTCTGTTCCTAGCCTCCCTCCAGCCTCCCCCAACCTGGCACTCTCCAGATGGCTTGGACCAAAACTCACGTCAGCCCCGGACAAGTACAGCTTGTTGCGGTCCCAAACATCTGGAGGGGGAGGAAGGCTGACCTACTGCTCTCCCCACCACCACCACCACCCAATTTGCTGTCTCTTGATCTCCTCTGAGGAATGTCTCCCTCTGTCGCCAGACAGGCTGGGACGGGGCTTCATGTGCAGGATACTCTTTCAGATTTATGCTTGACTGCAGGGTAACCTAGAAAAGAATGGGGATGGCATGTGGTGTAAAATGTGAATGTGGAAGATTCCTATGAGCATCAGGTGCAGCAGAAACTTGGTGGGCAGGGGGTGCTCCCCTAGCTACCCAGAGAGATGCTGAACCTGAAGTTAAGCAACTTTGCATAAAAGGCAGTACCATGAATATTCTCGCAGCGGGTAATTATAGCAGTTTTATTTAGATGCAGCCCTTTTCCTGGTCTCTTGTGAGGGTAACATCTTGTCTCTGGTCAGCATGGTTCAAGACAACTCCACACCAAGGCACCAAAGCTTTGCTGCTTCTGGGTATCATCTTCTTTGCTCTCGTTTGAGCTCATTATTGGGCCAGGCATGGGGATATGATCCATCTACCCAGTTCTAAGTGTGGCAGTGCAGTGGGAGCACAACAGTCCCCCCTCCCCTTGAAGTCCTGCAGATTCTAAGAGTTTCAGAAGCCATATCCCAGGTGGTAAGGCAGGCCTGGTCCGTTGTGTGTCGTGAGGATCTCCTACAAGGCAATCCACCCATTCCTATTCTCATTTATTCTACAAACCAATTAGTGCCCTCAGAGTGAGCCTAATTAGGTCAGGGCCCTGTAGATGCTCCTATGCACAACAAAGCAAGCTTGGTGAACTCAGTAGCACCGCGGGACACCTTCTTTAAAAGGGCACCTTCTTTAACGGCATTTCCTTCTCTGGCACCTTAATTACCTTCATTGAAGTTGTTATCATGGCACAGCCATGGGGAGCTGCTTTGTGAGTACAGAATGAGTGTGCTGCCCACAAGCACGGAACTTGGCTCAGATCTGAAATGCCAGAACACCAGGAAGGGCTACCATTCCTGTTTTGACAAGAGGGACCTCAATTGCCACTCGCAGTTGGAGCACTACTTCTCATGGTCATCCTACTTCAGAGGTGGGGAATCTTTTTGGCCAAGGGGGCCAGATTCTTTATCTGTCTCACTCTTCCATGGACTCACTTTGACAGTTAACTAACTTTGAGAGGGTAAGACCTACCCACTCTGTATGGGCATAAGGAGGGATACATCTTCCCTGTACCCCACACATAGACTGGCCCGAGAAGTTTTACCGACATCTCTGCATGAGAAAGAAATGGGATGGGGAACGGTGTTAGGATTACAAAAGCACTGAAAACTTCCTTCCACCATCTGATGAGAAATCTGACCATTAGATATCTCTAACTCGGTTGGTTAGAGCGTGGTGCTGATAATGCCAAGGTTGCAGGTTCAGTCCCCATATGTAGCAGCTGCATACTCCTGGACTGCAGGTGGATGAACTAGATGATACTCAAGAGTCTATGATTCTGATCCAGAGGCGTTACCTTGCCCTGTTGATCCCAGCCAATGAAAGATTTGGGTGTGTACACACTGTACAATAATGTGCATTCAGTGCTGGATGCCAGTGCCTTTTTGTAATGCTGCACATACAATGCCACCCCTGTCCCACACTATATGGCAACCTAAAGCACATTCTACCAGAATGGTTATAAACAGTTTTGTACCAAGAGCGTGCTTCTCAAGTGCTTGCAGCATGCATGTGTGCACAAGAGAGCGCTTTCTCAGGTCACCTGTTGGGGCAGGCCTATTTGCTGTGGCAGGCCTGCCTCCCCCTCATCAAGCTCACCTTCTCTATGAATGAAAGAAGCAAATAGGAAACAGGACAGCAACCTGGCTGTCTCTTTATACCCTTATATATCTTCTGAATATCATCATACCAGCGTTCAGCCCCTCTCTTTCAAAAGGCGGTTAAAAATATTTATTCTTTGAAAAAAGGTCTGTGGAAACACTTAATTGACAGGAGGGGTATAGAGAACACTATTGAGCACTAGTCTGAAAACGTGCCCACCTGCATGTACAAACAGCATTCAAAATTTGCCAGGTACCAAGCTCATTTTGCACCTGGGTATCAGCCACTTGTGACGAAGTGAAGGTGCCTGGGTGCTAGGATGTCTCTAGACGTCTCCACCATCTGGAGGCGCATGCCTGGGAACTATCAGACTTTTAGAAGACATCTGAAGGCTGCCCTATTTAGGGAAGCTTTTAATGTTCGATGTATTAGAGGATTTTAATATTTTTTTGGAAGCCGCCCAGAGTGGCTGGGGAAGCCCAGCCAGATGGGCGGGGTACAAATAATAAATTATTATTATTATTATTGGATCATGACTATTTTCAAACACTAGCAACACGTCCTGTAGAATTCTATCTGTTATATTTTATCTGCACAATCAGAATGAATTTCAGGAACCAAAAAGTCGTATTGAAAAATACAACTTTTGAGTTGTCTAGCCCCTAAACGACAACTAGGCATTCTGTTTTGGTGATTGTAACCCTGGTTTAAGGAGCCATTTGCCACCTAGCTTATATATTTGAGTTTCTAACACTGTACAAATAGCACAGATGATAACTGCCACTTTAGATAACGTTTGTTGTGTGAAGGTGTGTACAATTGCGAACTGTAATGTACAAAAGCCCACTGGGGGGGTGGAATCCCTGTGCACTTCAAAGGCTACATGTGTGTACACAACCATAGAAGAGAGGATTATAGTTGGTTGGTTCTGATTTGCTGCATTGTTCAAACTTCCAAGGATCCTTTGTCAACACAGAGGATTGAAACACAACACAGTTAACTGAATGATGTGGAATGATGTATGTGCAGAGAAATCATTTTGTCACACAATTTTGGACAAATGATGTCTGGTAACTCAATATCTGAAGAGAGAATTACACATTTCAGGGCAAGGTGTACATTTCATGTATTTATTTAGTTAATTAGGTGTTCATAATCCATGAAAGGTTTGGATGAAAAATGATGGCTAGCAGCTTTATTCACTTTATTATATATTTATACAATCCATCCTAAGATTCTCAATATATGCTAAATCTAATATTTAACAGTTAAATGCATTGTAATTTATTGTAATTTGCTTATGAAATAAAGGTTTTTTTCTTCTCAAACAGAAACAAAAAGCACAACCACATGGGCAGATGTAAAGTATAAATTTGGTAATAATGGATACAGCTGGAAGCAATTCCTGTGATCACAGTGGCACTTTCCCCAGTTGCTGTAATTGCTGCTGGTTGGATCTGCAAAGGCCTGTTGACATGCTATAATGCCCATGCAGAATCATAACTTGAAAAAGAATGCAGGTGTTTATTTTGAGAAGCAAATGTGTTGTAGAAATCAGCCCTTAGACTGATGCGATGAAAAGATGGCTCAAGGCTGAAGGCTAAAGGTATGGTGGCACAATTCAGACATCATGCCAGGCCATGCTTAATGAAGTTTAACCATGGTTTGTCTTGATGTCTGAATTGACAAACTCAGTAGCAGCTTGTGTGGTGGGGAAGAATCATCCTCTTGATGATGGCATTGCTACTGCTTTATTTGGTTTGGTTTGGTGTGAGTTGGCAGTGAGGTTGGGGTTATGTGGTTATGTGGGGTTATGTGGTTGCATCAGTGGGACTGCTGCCACCCATCTCAGACTACTTTAGCTGCACCCACACATTCCCAATCTCACTGCCTCTCTATCCTGGCAAAAAGCAACAGTACTAGTGTTAGATGGTGGCTTCAAAGCTCCACCTACTCAGCTACTGGACAAACCATGGCTTGTGATCTGCCAGCAACCAGAATCAGAAATGATGATTGGAAGTGGGCTGTTAAACCATGGCCTGGCATATTTATATTTACAAACCATAGTTACGGCCATCAGTCTGTCTATAGAGAGGTTGCTGCACCATGGAGACAGGAGTAAACTTAGGAATTTATGAAGCTGTGTGTATGTGTCGGTGTGTGTGTGGGGGGGATAACAAAAGGAGACAAGCATTTCTACATCATGGTTTGCTTGTACATTTTGAAGCTTGAACTGCAGTTCAAGCTATGGTAAGCACAATCAGTGGTTTGGAGTGATATCTGAACGGAACCAATAACTCTTAAGTTGGTTTCCCCTGGTCCGAGTTTTGTATTTTTGCAGTAGAGGAACAATCTTCCCTTAATGGTGACAAACTGAAAGTTTGACTAAAAATGGCTCTTCACCATTTAGAAAACTGCTGAGCCTTGAGCAGACACTTCCTAATTTTGGCCATCTATGAGATAATATTCACTTCCTCTCCACCCCACCCTGCTTTTGCCTGAATTGAAATCCTATATTTCTCTAGTTCTTTGGGCAGTTGCCACTGTTGTCCTGCCTTGGATATTGCTGGGCAGCTAAAATGTTGCATTTTGCACGTTTTATTTTTATTTCTGTGAGAAGTGGCTTCTGATCACTGAAGCTATATCTCTATGTGCCGCTTACATATATAAATTTTTGTTTCTCTTTGGCTGTTTCCCAGTGATGGAAATATATGGGACCCACTCTTTAAACCTGTGTGCCATCATGTTGGCTGTCTTTAGAAATAAATAAATCTCAAGCTTGTAAGGGTGTGTGGAGGGCAATATTTTGGCAGGAAAGCAATGCATGTGAGAAGCAACAACAATCTCAGGATGTTGTCATGCCGTTCGGAACAAACTACATTCTGCAAGATACTAAAATTAAATTAAATTTAGTACCCAGTACCCACACAGATTGACATGCATAGAATCAGGCACAGAAAATAAAATAATGCAAACATATGCTATTGGCTAAACACTAAGGACCAGATTCAAATGAGTAGTTTTGCTAGCAGGAGTCCTCACAAGGGCTCCCCCTAGAGCAGTGGGGCTTTCCACTCTCTCCCTGTGTGCCAACTCCATCAGATCAGTCCTGCGGGGGTCGGGATAATCCACTGAACAGTGTGCAGGGGGAGGAGAGGTGAGGTTCTTCTGCTGGGCAAGCAAAAATACTTGTGCTGTTGAAACTGGTTTAGTGCGATGTTGAATTCTTCCCTCTCAGGTTGTATTTAAGAAAGTTATGTTCATTGACTTCAGTGGGTCTATTCTGAGTAGGAGTAGCATTGAATGCCACCCTAAGCTTTGACTTAGCAGTGCAAAGCTATCCATGTCTACTCAGAAGTAAGTCCCTTTGAGTTCAGTGGGGCTTAATCCCCAGTGAGTGGACCTAGGAGGGCAGCCTTAGCCACCACTGACAGGCACAATGGCAGGACACAGATGGTATGGGAAGTTACACTCAGTCTAGAAGTTCTGGTCAGAAGCAGAGCCTGTGACACAGTATTTTTGGTCTTAGAGGTATGGCATGCATGACATATGGTCAGTTGACAACTTATCAAGTGAAAAATGAACCCTTGTTCGAAACAAAACCCAAACACTGTGAAAGGCCCAATTCTTTTAAAACCTAAATGGACAGGAGGCAGACCCAGTGTGCTGTGGTGCTCCCCATCCTGCTTTGGCAATGGTGGAAAGGAAACAACCAGGCCAATGGACATGATAGCTTTCCTCTGTGGCGTCACCAGCAGAGCAATGTCAGAATGGGAAGTGGCCATTTTTCAGGCGGCCTGCGCATGCATTTCTTCTCTTCGCATGTTGCCAGAAAGGTGTGGGAAATGACCAGGCTACAGTGACTCCTATGTCCCCATACTGTTAGGACAAGAATATACATTGAACCATTATTCAGCCCTGGACTGTCTTTGTTCATGTAAATCATCGTGATGTGTGTACTTCAAAAGCTTTTCAAGATAAGAAATTCTTCAAATTTCACTGTGATTCACATGGAAGGTGTTTGTCTAACTGAGGCCTTGATGCCTTAGAACTATTGTTCTCTAAATCATGGCAGCCTGCTGAGAGGACTTGAATATTTAAGTGTTGAAATGGCCCACATGTGTAAATTAGGTTTTGTACATTCCGGAAATTAAACCTCATGTAGAAGACATGGCCTTGTCAGAACAAAGACTCTCATTTGAAATCGGCCAGGCATACCAAAGGATACCTTTTTGGGATACATCAAATATAGATATTCTTTATCTAATGCAAGAATAAAAATACAGAACAATTCTCTCCTAAAGCTGCCTTATGCCATCAACCAGTGGTTCCCAGTTGGTGGTCTGAGGACCCCAATAAGTCTGTGGCACATACCCATCAACTGGCCAGGATATCCCATTTTGGGGCACCATGCTCTTGCATGGGTCACATGACTCATGTGGGAATGTGGCCTGGAAGACCCACGATCTGGTTTTGCATTAGGATGTGTTGGAGGGTATGGTGGCACCATTCACATTACAGAAACTATCACAGAGATATCAGCATTTTCAAAAGTAGGGGTTCCATAGCTTATGAAAAACAGGGGGTTCTCTGTACTTAGTTAATTGGGAACCGCTGCCATAGACAATTAAGCACGTAGGTTCTTCTGCCCTGTCCACATAGCTGTGTTGTGTATCTTCTGAATTCATCCCCATTCTGTCCTGTGTTACACTGAATGTATCCCTCTGGAGCACGTGGCCTCAGGGCAAAGTCCAGGGATGTGGTGGGCACTCTGGAGAGCCTCCCAAAAGAAAAGCGGGTGGCAGTGACGGGCAGGTAGGAAGGCAAGCGTCTGAGGGATGAAAAATGACTGCTGACCAGGGCAATTGCCCCAGTCTGCCTAATGGAAGGGATGGCCCTTTGGAAGTGCCATGATGCTACTCAGCTTACCACAGGCACCTGGTTGGCCACCATTAGCACAGAATGCTGGACTCAACAGGCCTTTGGCCTGATCCAGCAGCGACCTTCTTATGGTCTTACTTCGTGTTCTCAAGACTTTAAAACTGAGCAGCCTTTTCCCCAAGATTCACACCTGTCACTTCCATAGTCTAGCAAAGCTCTCTTTCCTACCCTTTCCTCTTGTCTTATATCCCTGCTTCATGGCATGCTGCTTCCCTTGTGCAATATGTGCGCTGCCACAGCCATCCCCTGATCTAGGCAACAGTTGCAGTATGTTCCCGCTCTCCCTTTTTGTCAGAGTAAAGCTGTCTCTTATCGTGCGGCTTCACCGTTCCCCGTATGTTCCATTCCAAGTTGGTTGCTGTTTGAATAGTGAAAGGCTGCTGCAGAGACTTTGAGGGTCGAGTGTCTCCTTAATCCAGCATCTCTGGATGGATTAGGCAAGAAATCTACAGAGTGTAGGATGCTGCTCAAAAGGGAAGCATGAGACTGTAAAATTGGAATGGTAAAAGACTGCCTTCTGCCCACATTTAATGCCAGCCGTGCTGCACAGAGCAGAATGGCAGGTGTGGCGCTGGAACGAACCCAGAAGCATTTCACAGCTTTGGCAGCCATCAGACTCCAGCCTGCAACCTAAAACATAGGTGTGTGTGTGTGTGTGTGTGTGTGTGTGTGTGTAGAGAGAGAGGGGAGTGTAAAGGCTGAGCATGCTTGGATAGCATTTAGCCTCCCAGATGATTGAGGTTTCTGGCCCTTTCCTCATATTGCTTTGGAACTGGGCACAGGATTGCCAATGGCATGCCAGCCGCCTAGGGATTAAGCTGGCATCAATTCTAAACAAGCCGCTTGGGGGCAAGAGTTGGTTGAGGGGCATTGGGATCCTGCTTTGCTAGCACTGCCACAGCCCGCAAGTTCTGAATTTCTGTGCTTGTTAGTATTGTGCGCCTAGGTAAATGGATCAGATTTCAAGGGAAATCTTTCCTCATTTTTCCCTTCTGTTGCTATGTGGTACTACTGGGGAGGGGGAGAGTTTGTATTGCAATGGTTAGGAGCCAAGAGAAGGTCTCCTTTCCCAGTATTCGCTCACATATGTTCACATTGATGTATTGCAGTAAGCTAGGCATAGCAAGTAGCAAATGAATAACAGGCCCTCTGGTTTCCTATTGGACTTTATGTGAGTGAGTGAGTGAGTGAGTGAGTGCGTGAGTGAGTGAGTGAGTGCGTGAGTGAGTGAGACAGACAGACAAGGCAGGCAGGCAAGTACATCTAGCTTATCTAGCTGGAATGGGAGTTCAGATCCCACCAGGGAGCTTCCTAGCTTGGCAGAAGGTGCTCCCGTGTTGAAACAGCGTGGTAGGCTTGTGGCGGATCACACTGGCAGTCATGTTGCATTTCCTTTCCTTCAGATCCTTCCCTGGGTTGTGGGGAATTTGCAATTCTATTCCAGTTTCTCCCTTCAGCTACTTCCCAGGCAGATGCTGTCTATGCATTGCCATGGCAACGCTGTGTTCGCCTCTCCATGGAATTGCATGCTGGAAAAATATTAGTTTAAAAACTATGCAGTGTTTGTATTGATGGAAGCCGAGGTTGTTAGCAGGGATGGATCATCCCAGGCATGAAGGAAGCCCCAATAATGGGCAGTAAAGCAGCAGGATTTGCCTCCAGGGGACACTTCCCAGCAGCAGGTCAAGAGGCTCCCTACAAATACAATTCTGCCCTCTGTTTTATGGCACATTTTAAAATATAGATATATACTTGCCTTAAGTGTGCCACAGTGGCCCTTGTAAATGTAGCTTAGCTGCAAGTACTTTGAGTAAGTGTGAAAGGGGTTTAGTTATTATTTGTATTTCATTCTTTAGGGAGTTCAGAACAGGATTTTTCTTAGCCCACAAACAACCCTCTGGGCTAGGCTAAGCTGATAAATAGGGATTATAGACTGAAGGTTGCCCACTGGGTTTTATAGCTGAGCAAAGTGATGAGCCAACAGAATTCTTAGCCACTGAACCGCACATTGTTTCTTAAATGTTTTTTCAGTGCCCTTTCCATTTCAGCAAAAAAAAGTTGCTTGTAGAATAGATCAACAAGCCTTCCCCCAACTTCTTCTTCTTTGAAATGTGTTTTGTCAGTTTTCCTGAAAACATACAAGAAAATCAACATAGGCAGGTAAACACACAACCTGCCCCAGCTCAGCTTCTCGTAGCAGGAGCTTGGTTCTTGAAACTGCCTGTTTCAGCTCCATTTGCATCCCCCCAAACTGAGAAAATCTGTTAGTTCTATACTGGCCATGCTGCGCCATTCAAGACAGCTAGTCAAAGCACATGTTGGCAGAGGGAATGCTGCTACTTAGCCTGGTTTTGTGTGTGTGTGTGTGTGTGTGTGTGTGTGTGTGTGTGTGTGTTTTGCACAGAGAGAGGATCTGGATGGATTTTGAGTGGAGGGGTGGAAACAGTGATCACTTGCCAGGGAGGGATTGCCAAGGGGAAGCAGCTGTGATGGGAGAGCCAACAGAGAAGGAGCTTTCTGTGGGTGGACGGTCATAATCTCTGTCTCTCAGTGCATGTATGCATGCTTGCTCGCATGTATGTATGGAACCATTACCAAATAATAAAACTTTTATTTGTCTCAGTAATGGATTTTATTACACCTATGGCTCCAGTAAACATTTCATTCATCCAAATTAGCCCTTGGTGATTTCCTAACGAATATTGCGGGCCTATTGTCTGCTGTTCTACCTACAAAGCAGATACTGTGGTCCCCAGACGTGGCAGTTTGTGACTCTGCTGCAGAGTGCGTTTGCTACACCATTTCTTACAGCAACACTACCAGGTATTTCTCCAATGATTTTGAGCTTCTCCGTGAATGGGACTTTAGTTGCCGCCTGCAGCAGAAATAACAAGTTGAAAGAAAAGCAATTGTCCCTACCATACTCCCCACTTCTATATAAATAAAAAAATATTTTATTATTTATACCCCCGCCCATCTGCCTGGGCTGCCCCAGAGACTCTGGGTGGCTTCCAACACATATAAAAACATAATAAAACATCAAATATTAGAAACTTCCCAATACAGGGGTAATAATTATAATATATTATAATATACAATATAATTATTCAATGTTGAGGGAGTGGAGTGTGTAGAATCCCTATACAGTCATACCTCGGAAGTCGAACAGAATCTGTTCCGGAAGTCCATTTGACTTTCAAAATGTTCGGGAACCAAGGCATGGCTTCTGATTGGCTGCAGGAAGCTCCTGCAGCCAATCGGAAGCCGCAGAAGCCACGTCGGACATTTGGGTTGAAAACCAGAATAGTCACTTCTGGGTTTGCAACATTTGGGAGCCAAAACGTTCGACTCACAAGGTGTTCGACTTCCGAGGTATGACTGTATGTATTTATCTCTCTGCTTTACAAAAGCCCCTTTCTGACATTTATTTAGTATATTTTATCTATAGTCCGTCCATCCTCAGAGGATCTCTGGGCAGTGCAAATGGTGGTTCTCCCCATGCTATCTTCTGAACAACCCTGTGAGGTAGGTTAGTGTGAGACAATGACTGGCCGAAGCAGGCAGCTCTGCCAACCTAGGTGTGTTCATTATAATGTGCCTCCTGAGAGTGCAGCTGTATAAACAGGGCTCTCTGTTATAAGTTCGTTACAACATGTGCAGAGAGCCTCACATGTGCAGCTGAATGTGCAGAGCTCCCTACGCACACAGGTCTGGTGAGCTGCCTGCCATGGCAGTGTTGCTCCCTCCTTACCTGCAGACACTGAGTTCCAGGTAACGTTCTAAAAAGGGCAGAAGTTTAGGTCGGAATGGTGACAACAATATCTCCAAAGTCAAGAAGAGCGTTCCCTTGCCCTCCCACACTGGATGTGATCTGTTCCCTACTTTTTACTCCTCACACCAGCTACCTTTGATGGAATCATTCTTAATAACTCTGGGTTCTGACTCTTGGTGGTTGGCGCAGGCCCTTGGACAAAGCTAGAGAGCCAGTGTGGTGTAGTGGTTAAGAGCGGTAGACTCGTAATCTGGTGAACCAGGTTCACATTTCCCCTCCTCCACATGCAGCTGTTGGGTGACCTTGGGCTAGGCACACTTCTCTGAAGTCTCTCTTTTTTTTTTAAAAGATATTTATTAAGGTTTTCAAATTTAATACAATAAAAAAGAATCAAAAAGAAAAAAGCAAAAAAGTTTAAAAACACTTAACGTTCACAATACCTATTTTTCAATGACATATTTCCCTGACCTCCTCATACCTCCCCTTTTTGTATTCCAATTCAAATTGTTAGTTCAGCAAATCCTTATCCGTAATTTTAACCTATTTCTATACCCTTTCCCCCCCCACATCGCATTACAGCTAGAAACCCCTTAATTTCTATCCGACATCATTCAACATTCATTAATTTTACAATATTTCTGTAAATAGTCCTTAAATTTCTTCCAGTCTTCTTCCGCCGACTCTTCTCCCTGGTCACAGATTCTGCCAGTCATTTCTGCCAATCCCATGCAGTCAATCATCTTCATCTGCCATTCTTCCAGAGTGGGTATATCTTGCGTCTTCCAATACTTTGCAATAAGTATTCTTGCTGCTGTTGTAGCATACATAAAGAAAGTTCTATCCTTCTTTGGCACCAATTGGCCGACCATGCCCAGGAGAAAGGCCTCTGGTTTCTTCAGGAAGGTGTATTTAAATACCTTTTTCAATTCATTATAGATCATTTCCCAGAAAGCCTTAATCCTAGGGCACGTCCACCAAAGGTGAAAGAATGTACCTTCATTTTCTTTGCATTTCCAACATTTATTATCGGGCAAATGGTAAATTTTTGCAAGCTTGATTGGGGTCATGTACCACCTGTATATCATTTTCATAATATTTTCTCTTAAGGCATTACATGCCGTAAATTTCATACCGGTGGTCCACAACTGTTCCCAGTCAGCAAACATAATGTTATGTCCAACATCTTGTGCCCATTTAATCATAGCAGATTTCACCATCTCATCCTGAGTGTTCCATTTCAACAGCAAGTTATACATTTTTGTTTTAGTTTTGGATTCTAACAGTTCTGTTTCCAAACTTCTCTGAAGTCTCTCAGCCCCACTCACCTCACAGAGTGTTTGTTGTGGGGGAGGAAGGGAAAGGAGAATGTTAGCTGCTTTGAGACTCCTTCAGGTAGTGATAAAGCGAGATATCAAATACAAACTCTTCTTCTTCTCTTCTAGAGACTGTACTTGTAGCTGTTAGCCCAGAGCAGACAGACAAAAAGGCAGCCAGCCGTAGAAAGGAGCTTCGGTCTAGATTGAGAAGACCGACAAACCTGAAGCATAGCAACCTTTAGTTTCTCTGTTTTGAAGTGAAAAATTATTGGGCTGAGAGCAGGTCTGCTGCAATGTGGTTTAGAGCAGTAGTTTCTACTTGAACTTAAGGACAAAATCACTGGACAGAAAGAGATCAACTAGCTTCTATAAGAAGGCCCAGGTGCATGTGGGCGGTTCTCTGTCTGGTGTCAAACAGCACCCAAAACTGAACACAGTGTCTGAAGTCCTTGCTGCTCAGTCATGCCCTGAGCATAAAAGAGGCAACTCCAGACACTTGTCACATGCAGTGGCTTTTTTCTATTAGGGATTCTGGTACTGGAGCGAGCACTTCAGAAGAGCAACCCCAGTTAAATAGAGCAGTAGCGTTGTACGCAGAGAGTGACTCAGACTCAATTGCCAAAATCAGAAGGAGAGGTGGAATCTTTTTGAGCAGTCAAGGGGAAGACAATTTCATTGGCCAGATGGGGAAGTGCAAATGGCTTTTAAGCAGTGACGTCCGGGTCAGCGCCATCGACGAATGGCGGAGTTCCTCCAATCGGAGGAATGGGCTCCGTGGAAATTGGGTCTTCTCGCCACGGTGAAGGCGGGGACCCGCTAGAAATCCCAGGCGGAGGAGCCTGGGAACGTGGGGTTCGGCAGAGCACCAAGAGCACCTCCCCTACTCGCAGGGAAACCCCCTCTTTGGGGCTCCGGAGCGAAGTGGGGTGAGCAGCGCGGTGCAGCGAACCGATTGCTACTTTCCACCCATCCAATCATGGATAGTCTACCATAGTGTCTAATTTAGCCCTGAAGTCAAAGGAAAGGCTAAAGGCAAGAACTTCATTGCCAGGAATGATATTGTAGAAGTGTACTTGATAATCCTTATTGTTCTCTGCCGCATTCAAAGGATGACATGGACTGATACAAATGTTAGTCTTTTTACAGATCCTAATGTGGTTTCGGGAGAAGTACTGTGAATGATATAAGGATATTAGACTACATTATTCGGTTTGCAGAAAGCTGTACAATGTAACCAGAGGAGACTATGAAGCTTATTAATTGAAAAGATTATTATGCCACCATATAGCCAAAGAGTCAAAGGCAGATTACAAAAAATTAAGATGAAAAAAGCAACAATAGAAAGTATGCACACGAAAAGCTGCACAGTTATAATTCAGAGTTTAAAATAATCACGCTGGAAAAGCTTGAATTTGGGGGGGTGAAGTTGACTCCCTGTCACTCAGAGTGCTGACAATTTCTGTCACCTTTCCCCCTCTCCTGTAGTTATACACTCCACTTCATCTTATTCTGCTCTATACTATTTTTCATACCTATCACTTCTGAATGATCTTTGCTTCATTGCATATTAGGTGTAATGTTAGTCGCCGGGTTTGCAGGCCTTCCTCATTAATCATCCATGTCTTAGGGTGCATTTTAAATGGGTTTGGGTAACTGGAATATGCTAATTTCATGATTTATTTAAAGCGTGTATGCAAAGGTCTGTGCTGTGCTTATCACTGCTCGTCCCTATTTGAATGCAAGAGTTTGGGAGGACCTGCAGTAGGATTCAGAGCCACCACAATCACCAGGGCTTGTCAGGTGCACAAATTCTAGCCAACATCAGTCTCACAGTAACTCCCCCTTTTTGTGCCCCAACTTCCCCTCTTTCTCAATTGCCAGAGTCATTAATTCAGTCACTTTATACACCAGAGAGCATTGCAGTCACAGTGGGAAAACCCGGTAGTAAAAAGCTGTAGAGACCAGAAAGTTTTGCCTGCCTCCCATTATGGCTCTCACAGTTTGGTGCAGTTTTTGAGGCTTAATGGTTTATGGCAGAGCTGGAACAGTTTAATAACCTCATAAAACCTAATGGAGTGTTGTGTGCTCGTACTCAGTGGTTGCCAGTTACCATTTGCTTGCCCGTTGTCACTTTGCAGCTAGTGAAGGTTGTGAATTTGGTAATATACGGGGGTGGGATGGTGGGACACTGTAACTAGGGATACTTCCCTGACAAGTGAGTGAACTGCGGGCAAAGGTGAGCCCCCTAAAACCAGTAACCCCCTTCTTGCAGTTTTTTCACAGCATCACATCCATTCCTTACACACGTTCATTCTTATTATCTTTGCTTTTTCTGTCTGGGGCTTAAATTCCTGCAAGCTCCTGCCCTGGATCATGAAGCCTTTGCTTTTGATATTAACCACAAACACTGCCTTATAGGGCTAATGGTCTTAATGCAAGAGCAAATGTTGTGAATATTGTTTTATTTGGGAGAACCACGTTTTCACCACCATCCTGCCTCATTTATTTCTCTCTCTCGGAAGAAATGCTTGCAGTGTTTCCTGATTACTCGATTACTGCCACTGGTTTCTGTGCCACTTGCCCTTCTCTCATTTAAATGTTTTTTTAAGATGGCATTGAAAAGTTTTCAACTTTTCTATGTTGGGGTTTTTTTTAAGTGCCATGAATAGAAGGCTGTTCTGTAAATAAAACCATTTATTGTTATTAATTATTAATATTCTGGATGATAGCAAATTGGGCTACATCAAAATCAGCTAGAAAGATGGTCTTGATGGTTAATTAGAGAGGAAAAACCAGCCCTGTCATCAGAGAAAAATAATAATGAGGGAATTGATCCATGGGAAAATTCTCAGTGCCCTTTGGAGAGCTCATCTATATTTTAGGAAGCAGCTGACTGGTTGCTGCTTTGGTATTCTTGAGAAATATCAAGAATAATGGTTGTTATAAGAAGACTCTCCTGAGTTAAATACAAGGGTTTGATAGGGCTAGCAATGATGCTGCCACTACAAAAAGCATTTTGAAATGGACTTACATATGCTAAAGGGCAAGTTCCTTTTACAGCCTGCAACCCCTTCTCATTCCCAATTCCCCTTTGAAGCATAAGAGATTGAGCCAAGCCAGTGCCAGCGTATTGAGAGATAGTTTTCTGAATCAGTTCGATCCTTTAAATTATCCTTGACTATATTTAGCCAGAACTGTTGAATTTTCTTTTCCAAAAATGTTGCGGTTCTGCTGAATGTATCACCTCTCAGACTTCAGACACCCTTAATAGGATTGCCAGCTCTTGCCCAGGAGGCTACACTTCTTGCTTTAGTGCCAGGTTTCACAGGCCACATTTAGGAAAAGGAGTCTTCTGCCACTATGCCTTGCCATTCCCTTCCCAGCTAATTTTGGGGCGAAAACAGTAGTCCTGCTCACAACAGCAAGCAGGGAGGACAATGGTATCCTGTATCATGGAGACAGAAGACAGCATACCCAAATCCTGCCTTTCTGACCTGGAGGTGTTAATATGTCATTAATCACAATCTCCAGCTCAAGAGCTGCAGTCCTAAGGAGAACTGGCAAACTCCATCAAACCTACCAGGGATTAAACCAGGGGTAGGCAACCTAAGGCCTGGGGGCCAGATGCGGCCCAATTGCCTTCTCAATCTGGCCCGCGGACGGTCCAGGAATCAGCGTGTTTTTACATGAGTAGAATGTGTCCTTTTATTTAAAACGCATCTCTGGGTTATTTGTGGGGCATAGGAATTCATTCATTTTTTTCTCTTCAAAATATAGTCCAGCCCACCACATGGTCTGAGGGACAGTGGACTGGCCCACGGCTGAAAAAGTTTGCTGACCCCTGTGCTTGTGTCACAGAAGTAGGCAAAAGTATGCAGATCACATTTTCAACTCTCAAAGACTGTGTGTGTGTGTGTGTGTGTGTGTGTTTGTATAGTCACTACATAATAGAGGTGGAAGCTGTTAGCAAAGATTCTACCACTGGTGACAGCAAAGTCTGACATCCTTTTCTTCTATGGAGAAGTTATTGTTTCGTTTCATAGCCAAAGACCAAAGTTGCCATGCTCTCAATGTGTCCCTGAGCTTCCTGAATCTCATTACATATTTTTTGAGAGAAGGCTTCCTCCACCCCCCTTCCTTTGCCCCCCCCCCCTTTGGTCAAGGCAGAGAATTCGTGATGTGGTAGAAGTATGACTTTGACAGACTATAATTAATATCTTGAGAGATTGATGGGGACCTGGAGGTGGAAGAACCACTATTGAGTTAAATAGCCCTGTTGTTGTAACATCATTGCAAATAAGCTTTCACCTGCTGCTAACTCCCTTCCGTGTTCTCAAGGCCATAATTCAATGGAACAAAGAAGCTATGGGAGCCGCAGATCTAGGGCAGTCATGGGCACATACAAGGGACACAGAATTGTGAATGAGATGGGGGGACACTGGCCAGCTCAAGGGCAAACTGTGTCTTGTACACAGGTTGGAAAGTCTGTCCGTTCTAATGGATTTGATCTAAACAGAAACATCTGGCCTAAAGATATATGCCTGGAGCAGGGCAGGTACTATCTATTCATAACTGAAAATACTGTAACCTGTTCTGAGCTCACAGAATAGGGAGGAAGCCTAAAATATATCATTAATCCATCTACACTCTTTGCTGATGGGGAGGAATAAGCCAGTGAATCCTCAGTCTATATCCCTCTTGTATGCCTGTAGAGGTAATAATGTTTAAATGTATTGAGGTGCCTTCTATATAGAGAGGCAAATATATTTGATGTGCCTCTCATGGCTACAGGCCTGGGAGACTCATCCACTCCAAGCATTTAATGCACTCTTACGTCACTTTAAGTCATGGCTTCCCTCAAAGAATCCTGGGAACTGGTTAAGGGTGCTGAGAGTTGCTAGGAGAACCTTAACCAACCCCAGTTCCCAGGATTCTTTGGGGAAAGCCACAATGGTTAAAATGGTACAAAAGTGCTTTAAATGTTTGGTGTGGATGGGGACCCTGTTACTATGAAGATTTGTGTTGTTTTTGCAAGATGGTTATCCCAGTATACAATTGTATGTCCTTAGCATATCAAGAAGCCGGGAAATAGCTAATTAATCATTGGCAAAATGTAATCTGTTGTCAAAGGTGTTCATTTTGACATTTCAGTGTGCAAGGAAAGTGACAAGCAAAACATCCAGGGCTGTATTAAACCAGATTGTTTCATTAGTGAAAACCAGCACAATGATGCGAGTGCAATTGGACCCTGCATCCCTATGTCATCCCCAAATCTGCTCTGGAGAGTCAGAAATGCTTTTAGTGACAGAATGCCTTAGCGTGCCTTAGTGTGACATTGAATACAATCCCCTCTCCCTTTTGAGCTGTAGGATGGGATGCTTCCCCCTTAGCATGCTAAAACTAAGGAGTTACGCTGCATTCACTTGGCATCCTTACTGAATTGACAATCAGGTGCTTTTCAGAGAAGTGCACTCTGACACCAGTAACTTAATAGTCACATTGAGATAGGAAACTGGAGCAGAGGGGTGGGGGTAGCCTGCACTGAGGGGGTAAAACAAAAAGATTCAGCTATACCAGGAAGCACTTGATTCCCTTCTAGCACTGGCTGCCCCGAGCTGGGAGCCCCAAGCCAAAAGGTTGTGCTTTTGTAATTGAAAATGTAAATTTCTTAACGTTGCGGCTTATGATCTACTCTGGCATTTGTGTGTGTGTACATGACTATGCTTCTGCCTGCACACCTGCAGCTGAGTTCACATGTGGCACCCAAGACAATAGGCACATCTCCTAGATGGCCCCTAGACACCACAAGCAATATAAATGGTAATTTCCTGATGAAGTCATTTTGTTTGGAGTGGCTGGTTTACCCCAGAAAGCCCTTGAACACATGACCCTGATTTCTAACTGCTATTCCTCCTTCCATATGTGATTGAGCATAGGGCTGTGCGTCGAGGCACCCACTGAGGCGCATAAACATTAGAACAGTTTCAACAGCTGCAACAAACTCTCTCTCTCTCTCTTTCTGGCAGTTGTCTTGACTGCTGTGATGTTCTCTTGAATGGCCTTTTCGATTTCCCTGTCTCTGGAGGTTCTGAGCCTTTTATTGGCACGGTTTAAATTTCTCTTCACAACATGCCAGCAAGCAGCAAAACACTGTTATTATGATCCTGTGCGCTTGAGGACAAGATTACCTTGGCAGTTTCCCCTGCCTTATAAATTTTGCGGGGGGGGGGGGGGGAGCCACGACGGCTAGCTAGATTTTTAACATGGCCTTAAAAACCGTAGGCTGTTCTTTCCTTTGGTGATCTACGTTCAACTTGTATGTTTTCATCCTTAGCTAGATTGACAATATCCCTAAAAGAACTGGGAGTTCTTCCCCATTAAAAGCAAGAGGCAACAATTCAGTAGGTGTAGTTTTCCCCGCTAATGATGGGAGAAGTTGCACCTGTCCGACTTACGTTTTCCTCAGAACTCTTAAAGGAACAGAAGTCTTTCCCCTTTTGGAGCAGGGGTAGCTAACAGGGGTGTTTCCCAGATGTTGATGGACTACAACTCCCATCAGCCCCGATCACTGGCCATGCTGGCTATGGAAGTTGGGGATTGTAGTCTAAAAACATCTGGAAGGCACCACGTGGAATATCCCTGTTTTGGATACATTTACCTTTAGCTGCTCCCTATTTCAGGAACTGAAAGGAAAGATGGTTGT
This sequence comes from Podarcis raffonei, assembly GCF_027172205.1. Taxonomy (NCBI): domain Eukaryota; kingdom Metazoa; phylum Chordata; class Lepidosauria; order Squamata; family Lacertidae; genus Podarcis; species Podarcis raffonei. The sequence continues at coordinate 59,699,342 of NC_070606.1, read as the reverse complement.
AAAATGCAAGTTTCTGCATCTTGCTCTCTATTTCTGTGGAGAAGACTGAGCTCCAAATCATGTAATTGCTGAGCAATTACATTCCCATCAACTGTCCTGGAAAAAAATGGGACACCCCATATTTTCTCACGAGAGGACGGCAGCCATTTTGGCCACCACGATTTTGCACAATTTCGGGCCACACTCTCACCCTGAAAAGGAGCTTTTCGGGGCAGCGCTTTTGCGTGGCACTCAAAATGTGCATTTTTGGGTGCTGTCCCTGGAAAAAGTGTTTTTTTTGGGGGGGGGGTGTCATGTCATGTGGGTCATGTGACTTGCTCAGAAGTGCACTCCTGGAAGATGGTGTCCCGGATTGGAGCCACTATGTATTGGTGGGTATGCGATTAGCCTTTTAGCTGCCTCAGGTTCTTATTATGCCATGCATGTTTGTCATTGTAGCTTGCATAATTGCAGCAGGAATGAGTGTAGGTTTCAGACTGACACAAAAGGGCAGGGAGCAATGCTTGTTCACCCCATCCATTCAGGGTGGTCCTTCCTGGTGTCTTGGAAACGTGCTTCCCCGTTTCACCCGCACCAAGCAGTCTCATAATGAAAGGAGGCCAGCAATCTTTGTGATCGAATGGATGCAATTAGCTGCCGTTTCAGCTGGACAATGAGGTCTCTCCGAGGGATGATGCTTGCTTGTTTCATGGGCGAAGCCATATCCATAGTCTTGACCCTACGCAAGCCAGGCATACAAATTATCTGTTTGTGGAACAGTCTGGCTGAGGTGGAATTGCAAAGAAATTGTCCCAGGACCCTCCTATCTGTAGGCAGTGGGTTGAAGCTGAGAGTGGGAAGAAAAGCTGGTGCTGTGTATGTTTGCTCTGACGCATCCAAAACTCCACATTCATCACAGTTGGAAGGACAGAGAGTTGGCATTGCACACAAAGGCGCTTCCTCCAGCTATGGCAAGTAATTAGTGGTTCCCTGTTTGTCAGTCTCCTTTGCCACCACACTGGGCTAGAAAAGATATCTTTGAACACCCAGAACCCTAAATACATACCAAAAGGCCATCACTTCCACACTCTACATTACATACCTAAAGTTCCACATATTTAACGCTGTCTCAAAACAGACTCTTTGTATATCCCAGATCCCATCTAAAATCTCTCCCTGGTCTATCCAAGCTCTGGTTTGCACTCCTGCTCAAACCAGTCAGGTTTTTCCTTTCCTCTCTTCTGTTGGTGAACCTTACCAGTCCTCCCACTGGCTACTTTTGGTTCTGATTTGGGGGCTCAATTAAAAAGGGGGGTGGAGGAAAGGGAGGGGAGTAGTTTGTTTCTCATCCTCAGTAATTGTAGAACGAAACTTGAAACTGAATAACTGTAGCACAGAGACCTGAAGGTCAGAGAGGGGCATCAATGCACTACAACTTGCAGCCATGGAGCTAGCTTTTCATACCAGTGAAGAGGTAAAGGATTGAGGAGGAATATATATCCCCCGCCTGCAGTGAAGCAGGCAAGGAAAAGAGATGCTGTTGAAATGTCAGAATTCAAACCCATCTCAAGTTTGTGAAAAAGCTTCTATTTTGTTTTTTATTCCATTCATTTCATTTCTTACCTGCCCTTCACCACAAGATTCTAGCATGGGTTACAGCGCTATAACATAAAGGATTAAAATTAGTTAAAATAATTTACAGTCAAAAGAATAAGGTCCTGCCTGTCTGCCTATCTATGTGTATGTGTGCATGCATGCATGTGAAAGGCTCACAACCCCCTGCTGCTCAATAGATGAACTCTTGTGAAATATGGTGCTAACTATGTGGAAAGCATAGTAAGGTGTCCAGGACAGGTGAACTCTGTTTTGCTTGTGTGGAAATAGTACATATGAGGCTAGCACTCTTGCGTTAGGGACTACGTATCTGGCACTGAGCTGGTCCTACCATTAGGTAAAGTGCGGCGACCACCTCAGGTGGAGGTAGTGAGTGGAGGAGAGAGCTCCTCATTGCGCACATAACCTGCCCTGCAGCCTCTAAGCTAGGTTGCTGCCCTCAGGTGCATTTGAGCATACTGTCCCATCACGAGTCTTGGAATAAGATTCAGCTGCTAGTCCAGTCATAGCCTCTACATGGCGTGGCAGTGGGCAGGCGCCATTTTGTCCTCTGCCTCAGGCAGCTGAATGTGTTTTAACCATGTGTCTGCTTCCTAACTTAGAGTGTTTCTGTCCTTCACTTCACAGGGAGCTGAATGGGAACAACATCACCCGCATCCACAAAAATGACTTTGCTGGGCTGAAGCAGCTGCGAGTTCTGTGAGTGGCCTCTCCCTGCTGCCTCCAAAGTGATATTATCCTCATGTCTCCACCCCTGTTATTACTGAAGCCACGTGGGGCTGCTGTGTGTGTGTGTGTGTGCTTGTGTTCCCTTTAATTCAGAGGTGGGGGACCTTTTCCATCCCAAGGACTGCATTTCTTTCTGGGCAACCTTCTGAGGGCCACATGCCAGTAGTAGTGGGCAGGGCCAAGAGCAAAGGGGCCAAATGTATGCCTTTGTACAGTAACTTGCCTTCAACAAACACTCACACACCCTTCCCTATCCTGTGCACAGTCAGCCCAACAAAGAGGAACTCCCATCTGCTAGGATGCTGGGCTCCCTTTGTCCTCTTCCTCTTGTTTTTCCCTTCTGCTATCCCAGCTCTGATGCTCTTATTCCTTTTTCAGGCAGCTGATGGAAAACCAGATCAGCGTGGTGGAGCGAGGGGTGTTCGACGACATGAAAGAGCTGGAGCGACTGTGAGTGTCTCAGGGAACTGATCAAACTACAGAAGCTGGGGGTGGGGGAAAGTATACACACAGAGGGAAAAGATGTGTGTGTGGCACGCGGTGGTGGTGGGGCGTGTAGCAGAAACCCTGTTTTCTCTCTCCCCTCCATGCAGGCCATTCACAGGCCTAGGATCATGCACTTGGTGGGTTTCTTGGTCCTAGGAAGTTCAGAGGTGGGACTGGGCCAGGGGTGGAAAGAACAGCTCAAAAGCAGTCAGCTCCAGTACCTACACCAAGAACCAGTGCTTCTCCACCCCCACCCTCCTGCTGACACAAGCAGATGGTGTGAACACTAAGTGTTTTTACACCCAGCCCTGAACAGCCTGGCTGGCATTTACACCCAGATGCTTCCCAGTCTGTTCACCATTTCTTTCAGATCTAAAATAATTCTCAGCCAGTGTGCGTTCAACGAGGGGCAGTGTTCAAATCAACCCAAGCTGTGTCTGCCTCTTTTCCACACAACAGCTGTAAATTGTCACCTGCGAAACGTGCTTTTATTGTCTCTGAATATATCCTTCCCTTGATCTGCCACTGCCAGGGGGAAAGGGTTGTTCCAGTGCAGTTCTGGATCAGACTGGCATGCCTAGCATTGTGCAGAACATGCTACCCCTTTAATTGGCAAATGCCAGGCTAAATGGACTTTCATCAGTATAGAGATATCATACAGAAACCCCAATCTTCATCCATAAAGCATCATGGGTAATTTATTATTAGACGTTTAGGCTGCATTGCCTTTTCATTAATCTGTGGCCACTCTCTGACCTTTATCCATGTCCTGTACAAATCTGCAAACACCACATTTGGACCTCTATCTAGTTGTGTCTTGATACTTGGTCCTGATACCTTTGTATCAGTTGCCCCTTCAGATTCTTTGTTCTCCCCCTTCCTTAAAAACAATACTAAATTATATTTTAAAACACATGTAGTTTGCAATCTGAATTTAAAACCCCCCACTAAAACTGCACACATCTGTATACAGGTAGGTAGCTGTGTTGGTCTGACGCAGTCGAAATAAATAAATAAATAAATAAATAAATAAATAAATAAATAAAGTCCACTAGCTCCTTAGAGAGCAACTAAGTTTGATCTGGGTATAAGCTTTCGTGTGCATCTGAAGTGTGCATGCACACAAAAGCTTATACTCAGAACAAACTTAGTCTCTAAGGTGCTACCGGACATTTTTATTTCGACACATCTGTATAGTTTACCTGTACATTCCTACGTACTTTTGACAGGATATGTACCCCTCTTCTCTCTTGAAAATACACACTTGTACCTTTTATCACAAGTATTTTTATGTTCTTAATCTGTAAGGGTGTGCTGAAGCAAATGGAATAGTTGGCTGAAAAATATCGGTCAAGGTTTTAGGGAGGTATTCTAGTTAAGCTGTGAGATCATTGGGGCACAAAGACTACTAGTGGCAGCAACAATACCAAGTGACCTTTAAGCCCAGCTGCTATTGTTGTAGGACATATAGTAAGGTGCAGAATCTGTGGACTCCCAACTCCCATCAACCCAGGCTACCATGACCAGTGATCAGGGATGATGGGAGTCTGTGAATGCTTATGAAACTTCCTTCCCCTCTGTTTTCCTAGACGTCTGAATCGGAACCAGCTGCACACTTTGCCAGAGCTCCTTTTCCAGAATAACCAAGCATTGTCTCGGCTGTAAGTACCTGGAAATATCTTGCATATTGCTTTTGTTTTTTCTGCCCTTTTGAAGAATGATGTTGAGGGAGTGCTGCAAATCTTGTTTTTTTTAAAATAAATTTTATTAACCGGCCAATCACATCAAATCAAACCACATAAATTCCAAATTACAGAGCCGAATTTTTAAATTTTGTTGGGGGTCCCATACTTCCAGATCCGAGGAAATCTTGAATGGGAAAGCAGCAAGAAAACGGTTTTGGGTGTGGTGCACCAATTGCTGTGTACTGGAATTGGCTGATGGGGCTACCAGAACACCAAGGTGTGGATCTGCAGTGTTCCCTGAATGTGTAGAATGAGAAACGGATCACCTTTGTCCAGTCCACAACTGCCACATCTTGAGATACAGGTCACAAGAGTTTTAAGGCATGGTACAAATTGAGACTGCATGCACCCTAACCTGTTCGTAGAACAAAAATGTAGTTTTTCTCAGTCCAGAATCATTCATCCTCATCATCAACATGTCGCTTTCAGTCTTTGATTCTAGATCCTGCCATTCTCAAGAGCTGTGTGGTTACTTGATACACATTTGAAAACCCTCACCTTGATTAGGTTACCTATGCCTTTTCCTTCCTGCACATGTCCCAGGTAAATTAAGTAGGAAGTGGTGACTGCAGCCTTGGTATACACCCACCCACAGTGTTATTGGGCAGGTGTTGAAACATTCCCCCATTCATGGGTCTGCTTACATTTCTCTCCAAATGGACACACTGCATTTCAAATGGAAACAATCTGCAATGAGGTCTTGATCCCCTCTGAATTAAACCAGCTTCTCAAGCAATGTTTTTCAAGGAAGGCGGAATACGCAATAGATCTAGATTGTATGTGAACTACATAGAAGAAACAAGTACTCAGTCTCCATTGATTCTAGAATAAAATGTTGTGTGTACACAGCCTGGTATTATTGCCACCTGGGTATGGAAAGACCCGTGGGTTCTTGAGATCTTCATACATATCACTTGGAAGCTGAGGACATTATGTGTACTGGGCATTTCAAAGGTCATGTGTTGCACACAGATGACCACAATCCACCATGAACTGCAGATTTTAGGTGGACTGAATCCTGCTGAATGCCTACATAGAATAGCAGCAGAGATATGGAAGTTGATCATTGATCATTTATCTAGAAAGGTTTCCTGTAAAACAGAGGTGGGGGATATTTTTCAGCTTGAGCGCCATGTTCGTAAGAGGTTGCTTGCTGGTGCTGGACAGGACCAGAGGCAAAAAGTGGGTGGGCAAGCGGATGTGACTGTTCCCTTTGTATACAGTGGACTTCATTCCAGACATGCAGAAGTCAGAGGTTTCTGCGTCCCAAATTGCATAGGCACCATTAAGCATCCGTTTGTGTCTGTGTACACCTGTATACCCCACAAAAAAGGGCTGTGATGAGTGATGCAAGAGGGCTCTTTAGATTTTTGCTTTTCTGAGTTGATTGTGAATCTAAACATTTTGTCTCCCTAATAGAACAGACAATATATAATCACTTCTGTCCTCCCTTGCTAATTACCAAGAGCTAGGAAAGACAGAAAATGAACAACTGTGTCTTTTAAAAATAAAGATTAAAGATAAAATGTTCATGTAAAATAATGAATAAAAGGAAGTATAAAATAACATTTCCTTTGTAGACCTGCCTCCTTAAAAGCTCGTGCTAATAACTTGAAATATGCAGTTGCCCATAAAACGTGTTTATAATTATGTATTTCTTTATGGCTTCTATAAATACAAAAGTAACAATGACTTGCATAACATGTTTTCTTCTCTGTGCACCGGCAGCTGCTAACAAAACATTATCAAAATCATAGGGGGTGGGCACCTGCCAAGGCTCATTATCACATGTTGGAGGGATTCAAAAAGGGCTTCTGGCAAAGCTTTTGAGTCAGAAAAAAACACTTGCATTGTTAAAGTGTTGTGTGTGTGTGTGTGTGTGTGTGTGTGTGTGTGTATTTGTGTGTGGGCACAAACACAGAAGGTAGAAGCATTAGCAGAGATGACAGCTTGCAATAGGAGAACTACTAGTAGAAACAAATGAATTACTTAAGCTGAGTTTTTGGCTTGGAATACTTTTTGTTTTTTAGCTTTTGTAGAGGTTGGCGGATAACCATGAGTCATTTCATTTTTTCCTGTCTTATTTCCCTTCCCCATCTTCACTTATCCAGGCTTGCCTGATTTTTAAAGACCACTTTCTAGAGGCTGGTGGAAGGACTTTCAGATCTCATTTAAGAACAGAAGTTCATACAACCACAATGAAAAGATTTTAAATCATCACAAGTGTTCTTGTAAAAATTATATGCTGGTATACATTCTCCCTACCCACACAGAATGAGGGTCCTTACTGTGTCAGAGGTAGCCAATGTGATGCCTTGCAGATATGATGGGCCTACAGCTCCCATCATTCCTGGCTATTGGCTACACTGGCTGGGGCTGGTGGAAGTTGGAGTATGATAACATTGGGAAGGCGCCATCTTGTCTACCTGAGTTATAAGGGGAAGGGATGGGCTGCAGTGCATCAGAGAGTAGTTAAATTTTATCTTCATTTTGTATCCTTCACTTACGCATGGCCTTTCTAATGACATATGAGTTTCTTAGAGAGATTAAAAACTAATGAAGATCAGAAAATCAACATGCATTAGCTTCAAATGCTTACTTACATTGTTCCTTGCTGGAGGCTATGAATATGTGGCAGGGTACAGATGTCTAAAGCCATATTCTTCAGATCAAGTGTCTGAAATGGACCCCTGTCAGAGCTAAAGAAGACAAGCCATTAGACTTAACACAGTAATGTTGTCATTTCATTTTTACCCATGCAAACCAGACTCTGCAGAGTGCCTGGAATTATATTGGGAAGAGGTAAAAAGTCCAGTTGGAGAAGCCCACATGATCACAGCACAGTATCCTCAGCCAGTGGGTGGCATTCTGTGACTAGAGAAAGAGCACAGCCGTGTAAGGGAAGCAGAGGTTTCAGAGAATAAGTGTTTTCTTCCCTTCCCTCTCCCAACATTTTAAGGAGTGCCAGGTTGATTCCTGAGGAATGTCAGCTTGGCCTGGTTTGTTCGGGGCTCCAATCCCAAGAACAAGGACAGGAGGCATGTGCAGATATTTCCCACTGCTCTCCGGGACATGCTTCTCATCCAGATGCAAGACCTTAGGAATGAGTGTGAAAGGAAGTACCAAGGAGATGGTTTCCTCTGTTTTATATGTGATTATAAAAGGACAAGAGAGGGGATAGGCCTGTGCCAAGCCCCCTAAAAGGCACGGTTTCTGAGGCAGCCGTTACTATGGCAGCTGATGGCTTGATCTAGCTCATTGCCATTGACTGTCGACTTTGCTTCTTCAAGCTGTTAAACAGTTATTCACTGTTGTTGGACAGTGTGCCCCCACAACTGTGTATCCCCCCCTCCCTGAACGATGTATCCCCAAGTCATACTCAGAACAGACCCATTGAAATCATTGTCCTTGACTAAGGCAAGTGCATTGATTTCAGTGGATCAACTCTGAGAATGGCTTAGTTGGATGCAAATTTCCATAAATAAAAATGTAGACATTTGTGAGTTTGCATGAGGGGCTCCAGAGCATATGTACACACAAGTGCATACTCACAAACCCACACATAAAACCAGGGTGTCATGCTAACTATGAAGTTCTGGATGGATTAAACCCTGCAGTGCAAAGCTACTTCTTCCCTACCTGATCTGGCCTGGATGTGATTAATTTTCAACCTTATGTTAGATGCAGCAGATACACACAATATTTATATTATTTCATTATATTATATCATAAGGCATTTCAGAGAAAGGCAATGGCACACAACCCTATTTCTTGGTGACATCTGAATCAGATATGAGGCTATGCAAGCTCTGGGCCAGTGTCTGGATGCAGTGGTGGACCTGCAGGAGGCCTAATGAATTGTGTTGGAATCCTGAGAAGATGGAAACTCTTTTGGTACCCCTGGATGTATCTTTGTCCCTAGAGGCTCAAGTGTCCCCTCTGGCTAGGAGTGCCTTCTACCAGCTTCATCTGGTTCACCAGCTATGACTGTTCCTGGTCAGGGACAGCCGACTTCTGTAGTTCATATGTTGGTAACCTCAAGTCTGAATTACTAAATATGCTGTACGTGGGGCTGCCCTTGGGCCTCATCTGTGGTTGCTAAACTGCTGGTGGGGGCAGATAGGTGACAACATGTTACACTGTCGTTAAAATCTCTGCAGAAACTGCCCATCTGCTACCTAGCCAAGTTCAATGTTCTTGTATTAATTTACAAAGCTCTGAAAAACTTGAGATGAAATAGAAGAGATGGTGGCTATGGTGCCCCGTGTCAAGGAAATGGTGACGGGGGAGGTAGAGGATTCCCTCCCTTATTGTAGGGGTGGGCCAGCCATGTCTGCCTGGTTCTGAGTTTTAAAAAAATGATGTGCACGCTTAAGCCCTTGGTCTAGAATGAAGGAATTCAAGTGGTCAAATAAGCTGAGAATTGCATATACAACTTGGGGGGGGGGATTTTGTCCCTGTTTGGGGGGGGGGACAAATGTTAAGTATCATGAGCTTCCACATACCTAAGTTTCCCTTGGGTACGCTGTAACCCTTGATTTGTTTGTAGGAAGAAGCATTATCCTTTCATAGTCATTGGCACAGGGCCACTCAAATTCAGTATTGGAGGACTTTGTAATGTTTGCTGCCATGGAACAACTGTAGAACTCAACATTCATATTTCACAGTCTGATAATTTTCCAAAAAGACACACAGTTCACACTAGGAAGTGGTGTACAAGAACTGAGGCTGCCAGAAGTGTGTCTTTCAGAAATATGGGTACTTTTCTTTAGGTGTTTCGGGTATTCATAGCTCTTTGAGAACCTTTGTTCATTTGGCCATGATGCTCCCTCCCCTGGAAGGACTCCCTTGGTTGTTGTATTTCTTCCTTATTTATTGTGTTTAAGGTGCGGTATCTCTGGAATACAAAATCTTACTGATTTGAGTCGAGTTGTTACAAAAATTAGGACATCCTTGTATATGCTTTAGTCTCAGATATTAAGGATATCATAGAACAGACTTGTAAGTATGTCCCTCTCTCTCTTTTAAAAAATGCGAATAGAAAAAGAAAAACCAACACCATTAGCTCACATTAGCAAAAAATAATAAGTTGTCAGTCCTGCTTTAAACATTAATAATAATAATAATAATTTTTATTTATACCCCACCCTACCCGGTCAGAGCCGGGCTCAGGTCGGCTAACACCAGTAAAATTACAGTAAAAACATAATGGGGGGGGGACCCAATTTAAAATACAGGTTAAAATGCAATTTAAAATGCAGCCTCATTTTAAAAGTAGCCCATAGATCAAACATATATAAACAGTCCAACTAGATCCCCAAATGAGATTAATGATGATAAATGTTCAAATGTAGAAAAGGCTTTGAGTATGTGTGTCTTCATGTGTGGTGCATTATTTGCCTTTTGGCATTTCAGGCCTGGTGGCAACACCAGTGCATTAGCTGATGTATATTTAGCTGGACCCCGTGTCTTAGGTGCTGTGGGAAATTTAAGTTCACTCACTGAACTTGAGTGAGTCACTTTGTGAGTGAGTCACTTTGGAAAGAAGGATGCCAGGGATGCTGTAGGCAGTGGCCTGTGGAGAAACACTGCGCAGTTCGCTGGCTGGTCACAGAGTAGCTTCCCCACATCTATCACATCTCGTCTCCCACTTTCAGGACATAGGCTCAACCAGTCAGAGAAACCAAATGTATAAGCTGTGCAACAGCATGCCCACAGTCTGGTAATGGTACCTCTTTAAAATTAAGTTACAGACATTGCTATAGGTCTTGGGTCATATATGTGTGTGGAAATGGCACACAAGTATATGCTGGCTGGAACTAATGCTGCATCAAGGTCACCTCTGGCTTTTACATTAGAAATAAAACAATTAAGATAATTATTGTAGAGCAGAATTCTGCCCCCTCCCTTAATCGGCTCTGTCTTTAATGCCATCCTTGTAAACCCAAATCTCATCAACAGAAGATGGATGTGGGAGGGAGGAATGTTTAGGAGACTCCCTCATATTTCCTTCCTTTGTTGGCCAAGAGGTAAAACAGCTAGACAGAGGCAAGGGGGAGTGGATGGTAGGGGAGGGGTCCTAGTCTTAGAAGATCTGGCTCTTCACAGTTTCTGACCATTTCACACATCACCTTTAGTTCCTTGTCACATTTTAAGCTTTGTGTTGTTCTTTTACAGAGAACAACTATATTGGAACTTCTATATTGACTTCTCCTGACTACACGGAGAGTATCCATGCCTTTAATTGAATGTTTCTGCAAGTATTTGTTGTTGGTGTGGAAATTCTCCTTGGAATTGGGACGGTCATAAGGACAAGCTGTCCAACATATTAGAGCTGGGCAGGGAGAAAAGCAACGTCCTACATAGACCGTGGTAAAGAAAATGAGCAGTGAGCCCAGAAATTCATTAGTTTAGCACACAACGCAGCTATGAATATATTGGGTGATGTTAAGCAGGCCACTACAATATTCCAAGTTTGAAACACTACTGTCCCCCAACTCACATTTATAATATGAGGAGGATAATACTGACCCCGATGTGCTGCCAGACTCAAAGCCTGGAGTGACTCCTTGTGTTCTGACTTTCAGTGAGTTGTGTATGGAGTTCTCCTCTGATGTTTACTCCTGTCTCCTCTCCTATGGATCATTCCAGCCTTAATATCCTGTACTAGTCATAAAATGCCTTCTGCCGTTTATTGTTTTCTCCTATAACACAAATAGTATTTTCCCACCATGACGATGATGAATTTGGTTAGGGTGAAACCGAGCCTGGTGCATTTAAATCAACTCTGAGCACTAGCAGGAATGACATCCACTAGCAGGAATGACAACTGCGGTTACCATGCCTTGCCTGGGAAATCTTGGTCGCACAGCTGGAAGTGGTGTCACCCTACAAGCCAGCTGTCCTCCCATGCCCTTTACGAGTCTCGTTTTAGAGGATGGCCCTTTATTCCTCACACTCTCTGTGAATACAAAGGATGCCCCCTTTTCCAGTTATGAATGTTTCTCAAGGCTATTATTAAGTGGCAAACAAGCTGGTTTGACTGTAACAGTTTCCCTCAAGAAACCTTTGGGGTGTTCTTGAAGAATTCCCAGCATCTATACAAAATTACATTTCACAGGAGAAATCATGATAGTTCAAAACCTGTTGAGATTTGTAATGTAATCTTAATGATCACTTTTGCAAATGACATTTTTTAAAAAATATCAGTCCTAGGCAGTGTTTTTTTTCTGGGGGGGGGATTCAGGGGAACATATACCCCTAAACATTTTGTGAATCTAAGTTTGGCCTCAATATGAGTAGGAAAATGAGAGTACCCCTAAACATATTTTTTAAAGAAAAAAAGCACTGGTCCTAGGTATGTGGCTCCCATTAGTTGAAGTCTGCTCTAAGCCTTTGGCCTGTAATTGTGATTGTTTGCCAGGTAGGCAGGTTGAGAGGGTGTGTTGTGGCAGTGGAGAATTTCTCTCTCTCCACCTCATGGACCTTTGTGTAAAAGGACTAAGACTTCAGTCAACTACCCACTTACCAGAACTCAATGGGACTTCCTTCCAAGGGGGCATTTCCAGGTGAGTCTTTTAAAAGAGGGCCCCGTGGAACATGTGTACTCTGTATCCATGAGGCCTCTTTTAAAGGACTCACCCTGTATAAGGCTGTACCACTGTGGGGGAGCAGGCTGTGTCAACTAATGGGCAAGACAGTGGTGTGTTTAGATTAAAGGAAAAGTTTCAGTGGGAAAAGCACAGTGTGGAAAGAAGATGGTGTTTGGGGGAAATGATCTGAGGCAGGACTCAAGTCATCAGCTCCAAGGAAGGGTACCTGCTAATGCTGATCAGTAACCTGCATTTGAACTCAGAATTCACCAGTCTGCATGTCTGGATTTGGATATGAACATGTCTTTTTGGGTATTCTTTCTACAAGGCATATTTCATCTAGTGCTAATGCCCATGTGGGTTGCACAGATTTTTCCATGTGAACTTTTGTGTACGTTCATCTCCGCATATGCATGAATGCTTTGAATTGAACTCTGCGCTAGTGGACTGTGCTTGATGAGGTGTATTTACCCGATGTTGCCGTTCCCTCCCCTCAATTATTTTTTCCCTTCCCTCCTTAAGTTCTGAAAACCTGAGGTCCATTGTGGGCATGCATGAAGGCATTTGTTTTTGTGTTTTCATCTATACTTTAATTTTTATTTTATTTTTTAGATACAGGTTTTCCAACATACCAGACTTGCCCAAAATACTGGGTTACAGTTTTTTGTTTCGTTGTTTTCTTTTGTTGTTTTGTTTTGTTTTGTTTTGCTTTGCTTTGCTTTGCTTTGTTTATGTGTGCATGTGTATGTTCAGCTTGACCTGGCCCCACCAGTAACCCACCCTCTCTGAGTTCTGGAAACCTGAAGTCCGTTGTGGGCGTGCACACAGGTATCATGGGTACAAAATAGTGGGTTAAATAATACAAAGAAAATATATGTGTGTCCTGACCAGCCCCAGCAACAGCCTACAAAGGAGTGACTCACCAACAGGGGGTTTGGTGATAGGTGACGGAAAACACCCTAGCCACACAATGTGCTTCCATACATCCACAGTTGGGTAACATGCAATTTTATGTTGGATTTCCCTCCTTAGGAAAATCCAAATTAAATGGGGTGGGGTGGGGAGAGTATGGACTACTACTTGAATAAGAGCAACGTTGTATGGATGACGCAAAAGATATGGACACGTGGGGTGCATCAAATCCACTTTAAACTGTTGTTTGGACACAGCCAGAGAGTCCTATAGCACTATAAAGACTTGTCGTTTTCCATGGCTCAGACTATCATGGCTGCCTCTCCCGAAGTTGCTCTTTCCTAACTGCTGTTGCATCACTGACTATCTTCATGGTTTATGTGTGGTATAGTTTTGATTTAGGTCCCTCATTCCCTTTAAGATGGCATATATAGGTCTACGGTATTTTGTCCCCGCAGGAAACCTGTGAGATAGGTTAGGCTGAGAGGTGGTGATTTATCAAAGGTGTCCTTAAACCCATGCTCTTTGTCCTCTGGAGAGTATCTCATTAAGTAGCCTTGGTGCCTGAAAATGGTGCTTAGTTGATATTTTGCTGGAGAGCACCTGACCTTGCTGACCCTGCCTCAAATGGGGTTTAATTAAACTGTCAGCACTGGACGGAGGAACAAAGGGCCAGTCCTCCCCCACTTCCCCCCAGTCTCACACTAGCAGGAGGGCAGTGTCACTGTGAAAATGAAGAGCTGTTAAAAATGAATCTTGTTTCCCATCAAGGAAAATTACCAAGGCGGGAAGGTGACCTTGGCAATCATGCAGCCAAATACATTTCCATCACTCTCCTCCTTGCTATGCATATAGTTGGTGACCCACAGTGATGTCCGAAAGATAGGCAAAAGTGGTGACAGGGAGAGAAAATTGTGGGGATAAAACAATGTAGGCTTCAAGATACAAGTTGCTTGTTATTCCTTGCTGGCCTGGCCAAAGGGTGTGGTTGTCTGTCTCCTTGCTCTCTTGACTCTACAGCTGTTTTATCCAGCTACTCTATACAAGGCAGCATTACTGTTTTCATCCACACCATGTGAATGACAATGCCATGCCTCCATCTCTGTGGACACTCACAGCACTCTTGTCCACATTCACAGTTTTCCAAATAAGGATCAAACTAGACATTATACCACAGACTTGCGTAACAGTCACTTTCTCTCAGATAGAATGGATATAGCTATATCAACCATGGAGACTTCATGTTTCAGCAAAGGACTGGCAAGGCGGGGTCTGCTTAATCTTTTCTCCCTCTGCTCAAGATTCACCCTTCCTCAGCAGTTTTGCCACCTATGGGGAAAGGACTCGGATACCTCTTTTCATCACAGGAGAGGTAATTTTGAAACCACAACTGCTTTCAACTAAAAACAACAGCATGGGATATATGGTGATGGTTCTCTTGCCAACTTGCATTCAGGCAGCAGTCTAAGAATCTCTTTCCATTAATCTCCACTTCCATCACTTTTCATAACAAATCCTCTTTTGACATACAGTTTCCATAGCACATGTATGAAATGTATTCTAGGCAATAAAGAGGTAATAGATGAAGATCTTGCTGGCCATCCTGGTTATTAACGAAGTTATCAACAAAGGCTATTTGCATTTTGACAATGCATGTTTAGGGCTTTCTACAGTGTCATACAAACTGACCTAATTTGCAGATTTTGACTTATTGACTTAGGATAGATGCAGTGCATGTCCGTCCCATCCCCCCACACCCTTCAGTGCTTTGACTACTTGCTGGAGATGCATAGTTTCTCTCCTGGTTGCAAATATGTATGTTTGAAGAGGCAATGAGATCTTCCAAACTTGGAACAGACCCCCAGCAGTGTGTTCCATGTAGTGCCGCAAATCAGGACCATCTGTGGAAGCAGCAGGTGTCAGTCATTTTATGTGTTGTTGGAGCAATCAGATCTACACCAAGTTTCCTTTTTTTAAACAACAACAACAATACAACCCATTGGATCCAAGATACTTTGAATTAAGGGAGAAAGTAGGATATAATAAATAATATAATATATAAGCATGCTATCATAGCTATGTTCTTTGTGAGCTCTTAGAGATAAATGAATACAGTGGTACCTCGGGTTAAGAACTTAATTCGTTCCGGAGGTCTGTTCTTAATCTGACACTGTTCTTAACCTGAGGTACCACTTTAGCTAATGGGGCCAACCGCTGCTGCCGCCACACAATTTCTGTTCTCATCCTGAAGCAAAGTTCTTAACCCGAGGTACTATTTCTGGGTTAGCGGAGTCTGTAACCTAAAGCATCTGTAACCTGAAGCATCTGTAACCAGAGGTACCACTGTAATAGAATCATGGAGGTGTAGAGTTGGAAGGGACTCTGAGGATCTTCTAGTCAAGTCCCCTGCAATGCAGAGATCTCACCTAAAGCATCCAGCCTCTGCTTAAAAGCCTCCAAGGAAGAAGAGGTCACCTCCTTCTGAGGAAGTCTGTTCCACTGTTAAGCATCTCTTACCATCAGAAAGTTTCTTCCGGGTGTTTAGTCAGAATCCCCTTTCCTGTAACTTGAATCCAAGTTTGCTCCATCTTCCATGTGACAGCCCTTTAGATTTTTGAAGGTGGCTATCATATCTCCTCTCATTTTTACCAGGCTAAATATACCCAGCTCCCTCAACTGCTCCTCATAAGACTAATGACTGTGGCCCGGTAACATGACTAAATATCTACTTCCCATTTTAGAATCGTAGAATCACAGAATTGTAAAGTTGGAAGGGATATTGAGGATCATCTAGTCCAGCCTTTCTCAACCTGTGGGTCCCTAGATGTTGTTGAACTACAACTCCCATCACCCCTAGCTAGCAAGGCCCAGAACTCAGGGATGATGGGAGTTGTAGTCCAAAAACATGTAGTCCCACAGGTTGAGAACCGCTTATCTAGTCTAACCCCCTGCAGTACAGGAATATGCATCTTTCCCCTATGGTGATCGAATCTGCAACTGCTCTTTAACCAGCTGAGCTATCTCATGCCATCAGGAATACAGTGAATAGGCATTTCAACCCCCAGTTGAACAGTGACAACCTGTTGATTTGGTGCTGGTTTGGACCTGACCTGTTTTCTTTTTCTTGGATGTAACATTCCTGCAAAGTGCTTCCTGTGAGGTGAGAGTTGTCCTGCCTTTGTGCTTTTCCCCCCTAGTGAGGGGGCAAGTCTTGTCACCAGACATGTCAGGGTTTACCATTTGCAATTCTCTACCACAATCCCACAGCACTGGGGAGGGGAGTGTGTGTGCTTAAATGGCATAACTGACAAAAGACCCTTCTGTGGGAAGAAGGCAAGAGGCTCGGTGCTGAGAGTGATTTGCCGAATACCAATAAGGAGGAGAAATTTGCTTTGCCAAAATGGTTGGGGTGGGGTGGGGTGGGGTGGGGGGAGGTGTGTGTCTGGGTCTGTGTAACTCAGCCTGGAAAGAGGGGGAGAGTTGTGGATGCAGGGTTAATGTCAACAGTGATCAACAGGAAAATGGGATGGGATGGGGGGGTGAGCTCAAAGCAACAAAGAGTCAGTGTGGCTGGGTGACAGTGATAACAAATGAGGTGCTAATGGGTGAGGAGGATCACCAGAGTACTTAGTCCAAAAGGAGTTGGCATGAAATAGACAGCTATACTTGGCTGTGTGGTGGAAGAGGCTTCAGACTGCACCCCTGCTTTATGTGCATAAAAGTTTCAACTGTGTCCTCGTGCATGATGAAATTAATTTTCTGCATGAATAGCCAATCAACGAATGGAACAGAGGAAGCAACTTTATTATGAGTAACACCATGGTCCATCTCATTCAGTATTTTCTACACTGACTTTCCGGTGTTGCAGGGAGGGGACTCTCACAGCCCTACCTGGAAATGCAGGGATTGAACCTGGGCCCTTCTGCATGTGAGTCAGACATTCTACCACTGAGCTATGAAGGCAGAGCCTCTGAGCACAGAAGGCAGAAACACTTTCCAGGATTGAGACTGCTGGTGTTACACTTCCTGGTTAGGGTATGACCTATATGTTGTAGTGCATGGAGTGCTGAGCATGGATTGGAAAGACCGGGTTCAAATTCCCATTCATGGTGCAATCCTGTACACACCTAGCACTTACTTTGGAGTAGACATGCCTACTTAAGTCAGGAATCTCACTGGGCAGCCCACCTATCAGCTTCACTCATCTCAAAATGGATAAAAATGGACAATACCCATTTGCCACCCCGCTGAGCTCCTTGGAAGAAGGGCAGGGATCCTAGCAATTCTCCCAAATATTGATAAGGTAACTTTTATTGTTTTCCATTGCATAGAAAAAAGCAGCTTCTCCTCCCCCCGCCCTTTTCTTGTGTCAGTGCAAATAGCCCACCATTTATCAGTTTCCAAAATTCATGTTTTTTTAAGCAAAAGTTTGGAGCTCTGAGTACTACCCTTGAACACTGCTGAGAATTCCATCTATCCAGCTGGTCAATGTTATTTCACCAGCAGAGCCACAGAAAATAATCCTTTTGAGGGTTTAGATGCTATTAGCAGAATTAAAAAGACCATCCTCCTAATGTGGTTTAGCTCAATCCATATAATAAAAATAAGTCAAAGCAATTAACAGAAGTAAATAAAATTGCCAATGGTTTACTAAGCAAATCAATCTGGGATAATTCAATTTGTGGAAAATAGAGAAGTAAAGGCTATTACTGGATGCTTTTAAGTGGGGATTATTAGGAATGGCTGGTAGGTATGAAGCTTGCGGAGATGACAGGCTGCCCTATAGCTATGCGTTAATACTGAGCACATTTGCCCTAGTTGCTTTTTGTCCATTGATTTATCTCTGCTGGATCCACTCCTGATGAGCAAAACCTGTGGCTTCTTTGTTCCAGCAGCCCCTTAATAAGAACCCCTTCTTTTTGTTGATTTTGCTGTCTCTTTTTGTGCATACCCTGCTTGTACTATTCTTTCCCACCCTGTTTGTGCTGCCTGTAGTCTTGAACATGCGGTGACATTTCCAGTTATGCCTGCCTGTGTTTGCAATGGGACTCATGTCAGTGTCTTGGCAAATCCCTATCAATTGTGCTTGCTTAATCACTGGCATTCCACTGCTCAAGGGTATCTGCTCAAGTCCGGGCTCATTGCAAGTGGTCATGGCAGCAGGTTTGTGTCCCACAACACCTCACATTTTAGAAAACTGAATATGGTTGAATATTGAGAAAGGAAGAGATTTAGCTTCATGTCAGTCTAACATTACATTATTATTGTGTGTGTGATATGTGTTCTTAATGTAGTTAAACAATTATGATGAAAGATATGGGGTGGGGATCATTAAAAACAGTCTGGTTTTGATTCACACACTGCTAGAAATACCTGATAAAGTATGCAGTCCTGTTTCCAGTTTACACTAGCTAGATGTGAATAAGGTCACTCCAAAGTCTCTTAGCATTGGCAGAGGCCACAGATGCACAAACAAGAAATCTGCATTGATCTGAAAACACTATTAGCTGAAGGAAACTGAGTGGAGTTGGGGATCTTTGCAGAAGTATTTATTTGCAGTATTTCTATACCACTTTTCAGGCAGACCTCACAAAATGGTTTACAAAAGATTATTAAAACAATAAGCAATGCTTTTAAAAAGCCACAATAGAATGGGTAAGACAACATGTTTGTGCAGAAGGAGCTGTTACTGCTTCTTCTCCCCTCCTCAGGGCAAGGTAGCCCTTCAGGTGCTCCTGTAGTGGCTGTTTTGGGGAGAAACATGAAGCCCCCAGCCAAGGATCAAACTTGTGACCCCTGGTTTACAAGACCATTGCTCTCACCTCTGAGCCATGAAGTCAAGTAGAAGTTAATTGGGATCATGTGCTCACAAGGGTTGATGCTACACCTGATGACAGTGAAGCACAATACCTGTGAAAGTGGTGTTGTGGATTTAAAAACTCCCAAGTCACTCAAGAGCTCCAGCCAGTTGCTCCTCCACACCTTAGCCATAACGGAGGGGAGGATTCTAACTAACTCTGCAGACAATTGTGGCATATTAGCAGGAGTAGATAAACTCTAGCAAGGAAGCAGAGCTGATACATTAAGACAGCACAGGGATACACCACTGTGCCCTTGTGTCTATAGTACAGTACAGTACTGTTCTCACAAAGCTTTACCAGATGGGTACTTGCACAGACCTTGAGGCTAGCAACAGATATAGGAAGGTCAGATGAATAATGCTTGTCTTCTCAGAGCCCTTACAGGTACTCTGTCTCTTGGGAACCTGCACACAAACATCCACCAAGATCCTTCCCTCCACCCCAGCATTTGGGCCTAAAGGGACAAGGCACCCCATGCAGGTAAGCAAGTGAGGGAGGACTCACCTGGAGGGCAGGGTCCTTGCTTTAAAGCTTGACACCTGCATCTCCTCCATCCCTCCTCCTAAATTCTCCAAATGCAAGGGGATGCCTTCCGTGCTGTGGAGAGGGCAATGGGAAATATACAGTAGTTACCTTTGCTGGTGAATACAAGGCACTCTTGCTTGGCCTCTTGCTACTGCTGGCCAAACACAGCTTGTTTTTCTTTGCAGGGCACATGAGCACAGAAAACAGAAATTACAGGTGGCACTTCATTGCATCTCCCTGCAGTGGATGGTTGAATATTGCCTGCCCTGAGAAGTGAACATCCAGATGCAGTTATCAAGTGGATTGCCAATGGAAAATTGGGGAGACCAGAGTGAGGCATGAACAGGGTGATATTTTCCCCTCCTTTAGTCATTTGACAGTCCCAAAGTAGCACATGGTTACTTGAATTTAATGCCTGTTACCATCCTCAAGTCTCTTGTCTCTCTGCAGGCAACAAGGCAGCTATTCAACACACTCAAGAAGCAGATTCCCTGTGCTAGGCAGACAAAGCCTACAGTAGCAGTAACCAGTAAGAAGTTTCTCTGTGGGGCTACCATATTTTTAGTTCTAGTGGGGGCCCTGTGCCTTTCCAGAGTGTACAATGCACGGTAATGTATAAACTGCTGCATTACCCAGGGTAGAGATGCTGTGATGGAGAGAGGTATGTCAGTTCACTTTACTGTCTGCCATGCAGCTTCCAAAGGTATTAGGGCCTTGCAAGATAAAGAAGGATGCCAACCCTCCATTCTTCTGTGATGATGCCAGATAAGACTACAGAACCAATGTTCTTCAATAAAACTTGTGACCACTTTAGCTGTGCCTCTGTTCTCATTAACTGATGGGGAACCTTCATGTTTCTCACCTCAGGATGGGACGCACTAATGGGAAACAGTATCTTTAATCTTCTACCACAACATTTCACCAGGGATCAGGAACCTACCTATAGTCTTCCCAGTGGGACACTAGCAAGGGGAAATGGAGGTCTTAGTAGCACACTGCTGACATCTCTCACCCCCTGCCTCCAGATGAAAATGAACCAATGCAGCTGGTTGGATGAGGAATGTTGCCTGGATAGCAATATGTCCTAGGAAAATAAAAGGCAGGCACAGGCAGTCATCCCAACAAGTGCATGTTGCAGAATAGAATGAAGGAGGCTAGCAAAGTGAAAGGTTTCCTGTGACACAGACGAGTCAGATGGTTACCTTGGGATATTTGTTTATGTACCAGACACTCTGGTTGGCTATCACATTTCACTCTTTTTGGTGTGAATACATGTCCCAGAACTTTGTCCTGTGAGATTTTAACCAAAGGTTGAACCCCAGTCTTCATGTAGAAGAAGATTGTGCTTTTCCACTGATCCAGTTAGGGTTCCTTTGGTATTGGACTACAGGTCTGGAATCTCTTGGTTCCATGCACAGGTAAGCTGGCGGGTGACAGGTGGTGTGGACTCGTGGATGTGGCCTCTGGACAAGCGCAAAGATGTTAGCAGTTGGTTGTATGGCTAAGCTGTTGCTCTTTGAGTTTTTGTCCTGTTCCCTCTCCATGTTTCCACCTAAAATTATTGTTGCCATTAGAGTCCCGGGAAGTTAAGCTTTGTCCTGCGATAAACACATTTTTTTCTCCCTAAAGTTGCACCCACATCTCTGTTTCCTATTGCATTGCTCTTTCCCACAGAGTTACCAGGCAATATATTACCTCCCGTGACCCTGCTTTTGTTACTGTCCATCATGCCTTATTTATCACATTTCTATACCACCTTTTCTCCCAAGGAGCTTAAGATGGTGCATTTGGTTCTTTCCCCCTTCCGTTCTATCCTCACAACAACCCTGTGAAGTAGGTAAGGCTGAGAGATGGTGACTGGTCCAAGGTCACTCAGTGAGCTTCATGGCTGAGCAGGGGTTCAAACCCTGGCCTCCCAGGTCACAGACCAAATCTCTAACTATTACGCAGCACTGTCCTTCCTCCCTTCAGTAAAGATTTCCCCTCTCACTCAGACCCAGTACAAATGTGTTATGTGCAGTATTATTGGTATTGGCTGTGTGGAATCATTGGTACCCCAGCAGGACTTCTGGGAATCCTCTGCATTATATGGGAAGCATTGCCCTATATTCTTGTGAGCATGGCTGTGTGCATTGCCGCTGGAAGGAGGGATGTGCTTGCTCCAGGAAGCAACCACTGCATTATTGTCTTCTGTGCATGGCTAATATTGGGGCAGCATTGGCAAGCATCGTCACAATTGGCAGTTGATGGTGGCACAAAGAAATGGAAGAAACTGCCTTATGCTGGGCCAGACTGTGGGTTCATTTAGCTCCGTATTGTCTCCACAGACTGGCAGCAGCTCTAAAAGATTCCATGCGGTGGCCTTTCCCAGCCCTTCCTGCAAATACCAGGAGTTATGTAGCTCTCTCTCCGTGAGCTACTTGCCTCCAAGAGTTGTCAGGGTGCTGTGGAGTGACTGCTGGTCTCGCTCCATGAGCTTTTGCTTCTCATGGTGTTGCCGTGTTTCTGTCTTTGCTGGTGGCAGTGCGAGGGATCCCAGGAGGGTAAGAACATAGAAGCGCTTTGGCTATCAATAAATGTTGAGAAAATAAGTGTCTCTTAAGAAGTGTCTCATTCGTGGACGAGTTGTCCACAATGGGTACATGCACATGTGTGTGCAAAGACACACACCCTGTCATTAACAGCATGGGCCATAGTTATTTAGGGAGAAAAATGGGGGAGGGGTTCATTCCTCTCGTCTCTGTTAAGCTAATTACCATTCCATGCTTATCTGCTCTTAGGCACCTAGACTGAGACGTCTGTGGTTAACTTCCCCACCCCTTGCCTAAAGTCTACTAGAGTGCTTTGGATTAGCATGTCTCATCACCGGCTGCCTCCCCCCCCCCTTAGAGGCTTCAATCTCATTTTACGCCCATGTTTTTCTTAAAGACAAGAAAAGCTGGATTAATTTTTACTGTGCCCAAGGGAGCCATTTGTAACTAAAGATGTCTCACTGTCTGTGCACTGGGTGGTAGGAAGCAGCAGTAGAGATGGCTTGCAATATATAGCTCTGAATCTCCATCCCCACCCCCTCCCTGTCCTTCTCTCACATCTGAGAGCTGACAGTCAAGGCAGTGCTTGGCTTTTTAAATGAGAGGGGGCAAAGCTGCTGCCTGCTGTGATATCTTTCCTCCCCTAACTCCAGGTATCCATGTTTATTCAGACTACTTCCACCACACCTTAAACTGTCTGTCTTCATCTCAGTTTCTCTAAGCAAGGAGGTTGGCAGCATGCCTGTTTGTACAGTAGTTTTACGCAGGTGCAAATTTATAAGGGAACAAAAATATGATACTAAATTAATGTTTGTTGTCTGCAATGCGATTTATTTTTTTAGGTGAGCCCATGTAGAAGAATTATGTTTTGATCTGGTTTACATAATTCTGTGGTTATTGTTCCATAAACAGGATCTCAGGTTCCCCATAAGTCCTACTCAGAGAAAATGTACATGGATTTCCCACGTGTATATATGCTCATGAGTGTTTCAGAAAGTTACCATGTGAGAATCAAGTGTTACACCAGAATAGGATAGGCTTTAGAAAGCTCCATGTGTATATACTGTTTCATTGGTAACGTAAGAGGAAAAATGACTATTACTCATACTTAATCTAAGCACAATCACAAGGGCTCCTAATTAGGTGTTTAGCTATGTGATCTTGAATGTTACCTGTTAACTCTGTTCTATCCTGTTTCCCCTTTGTTTTTGTTTAAACCAATTCACAAACCAGGAACTTATACATTGCCCACTAATAGCTATTCTTGTGCAAATGACATGAAAAGACGTGGTCTCTTTATTTGTGTCATTTATTATTGCTATGATCCTTGTTTATAAGATCCCAAAAAGTTATTTAAAAGGTGGGGGGGGGAGCTCCATGTCCATGTTTTTTCATGCTGTGTTATATGGGGCCGAATGTGCCTGTGTTTGGGCAGGGGGGAAGGCATATTGTGGTATTGAGAGTTCTGTTCATTTTTATACAACAGCTTCACTTTGGCTGTTTCTTTCTGGCTTAAAACTGACCCAATTTTCTCTCAAGACCAAACTCCATGCTGCATAATTAATCACATAACTTGTCCTTACATGGCTTTTTTTCTTTTAAGTGTAGCAGGACCATGAAGCATAGGGAAGAGGTTTAATTTTTGCCCTGTGATGTAGTCCCAATGAAAGTTGCCACCTGAAAAGAATATTTGGCACAGGAGGAAAGGTGCCATTGCCAGTGTGGTGTAGTGGTTAAGAGTGGTAGACTTGTAATCTGGGGAACCGGGTTCATGTCTCCGCTCCTCCACATGCAGCTGCTGGGTGACCTTGGGCTAGTCACACTTCTTCGAAGTCTCTCAGCCCCACTCACCTCACAGAGTGTTTGTTGTGGGGGAGGAAGGGAAAGGAGAATGTTAGCTGCTTTGAGACTCCTTCGGCTAGTGATAAAGCGGGATATCAAATCCAAACTCTTCTTCTTCTTCTTGCTGACAACTAGTCACTCTCCCCCCCCCCCAAGTATTTTTAATGGAGAAGCTTTTAAGGAGACAAAGTGGCTTTGCCCTTTGGTAGCCCCATGGTAGGACAGGAGGCAGTGGAGAAAGTCTGAGAGAGATCTGGGGTTAGAAACTTTTTGCAGACGTACAGAGAAGCAGAGAGTCACGTGGACTTTTCTAGGGTTGAGATAATCCAAAGGGGACCATGTAAAAAAGGAAAAAAATGTGATTGCATTGGAAGGGGGTTCTTAGTACTTCAGATGGGAGGCAGACTGCTGCAGAAGCCAGTGGCATGATTCCTAAGAGGATTCCAAGGCATGTCCTGGGCTTAGCACACTGAGCTGGGTTTAGCTGCAGGATTAGGAATCTAAGGGCCTTTCCAAATTATCAGTGAAGGGGTCTCCCCATGCAAATTTTAATCTTTTCATGATAGACTTGCACATCTCTTTACAATGGCAGCACAGTATATTAACTACATGCGACACATAGTAAAGCTTTTCTACCTAATCTATTTATGAACAGAATATGAGGAGTTTCTAATACCACAGTGTGCAGAACGCAGACCTATTCTGCTCTATGTAAAACAGCGTGAAAAACCATATACAGTGGTACCTCTGGTTATGAACTTAATTCGTTCTGGAGGTCCATTTGTAACCCAAAACCATTCTTATCCTGAGATGCGCTTTCGCTAATGGCGCCTTCTGCTGCTGCCTTGCCGCCGGTGCGTGACTTCCGCTCGCATCCCGGGGCAAAGTTCACAATTAGGAGCATCTACTTCCGGGTTAGTGGAGCTCATAACCCAAAGTGTGTGTAAGGAGGATGGTACATAACACGAGGTTCCACTGTACATGGAACTTTCTAACGTTTATTGTGATATGATACCTGGTCCTCACATGGAGACTTTTTGTCACCCCAGCACTGCTTTTAAAAATCTGGCCATGTGTGTGCTCCAGTTGAAGAAAGTGGGGAGCACACAGTCTTCGGAAAATGAACAAACAAAACAAAAAACAAAATGGCAGGGCATTGCTGACAATCTTGCTGTTACTTGCCATTCGGGGTGGTGGCGGCGATAACACACAAAATGAACACAGCTGTACAGGGCTTGTACAGCAGAAAAGCATACAGCTTTAAAAAAATCTTGTAAACAAAGAAGGTTCCAAAATGATATAGGCATGGGCATGTGTAAGAAAGTGTGCTGTTGATGTTGGTGTAGCCCTTTTGCACCTCTCTGGACCAAAGTGCATCTACTGTTCCTTGCATATTGCTCAGTAATATTTCCTGCTTAACCATGAATTGGATTCTAAGTTACAGGTAGGTAGCGATGTTGGTCTGCCGTAGTCGAAACAAAATTTAAAAAATCCTTCCAGTAGGTGCATGCACACGAAAGCTCATACTAATAACAAACATAGTTGATCTCTAAGGTGCTTCTGGAAGGAATTTTTTTCTTTTGGATTCTAAGGGCAACTTCACACACAAATCGCTGTTTTCATCCACATAAATAGTCCCAGTTGTCTCTGGGTATGCAGTTGTATGGACAAATGTCATGTGTGTGCAGCCATGTCATCAAGGATATGGCTGACAGCAATTCATGTAATTGCAGCAGTAGAGGAAATGCACGGTATCATGGGAATTGTTGCAGTCACATCTGTGGTCATTTTGATGTATTCCGAGTGATTTTTGGATCCTTGGAATATATCTGTTGTTTGATCCAGGGAAACATGGGCAGAACTGGTGGTTACCCCCAAACAGCTGCAGTTTATACAGCAAATGGGACTTGCTCATTTCTGTTTCAGGCAGATGGGGTAGCTGAGGATTCTCAGGACCTAAGTGATAGATATATATACCGGTACCTGTCTTGGAATAACCACCAGATAATATGCTTGTTTTGGGACGCAGGTGGCGCTGTGGGTTAAACCACAAAGCCTAGGACTTGCCGATCAGAACGTTGGCGGTTCGAATCCCTGTGACGGGGTGAGCTCCCGTTTGCTCGGTCCCTGCTCCTGCCCACCTAGCAGTTCGAAAGCACGTTAAAGTGCAAGTAGATAAATAGGTACCACTCCAGCGGGAAGGTAAATGGTGTTTCCGTACGCTGCTCTGGTTCTCCAAAAGTGGCTTAGTCATGCTGGCCACATGACTCAGAAGCTGTATGCTGGCTCCCTCGGCCAATAAAGCGAGATGAGCGCCGCAACCCCAGAGTCGGTCACGACTGGACCTATGGTCAGGGGTCCCTTTACCTTTACCTTTAATATACTTGTTTAACACCTGTACTTTCAATATGTGTAGTATTTCTCATGAAATCTAGGATGTGATACAAAATTTGGTGCTTGGTGACAAAACCTCATTTTTCATGTTAACAAAGTAGCATGTTTCAATGCCTTGGGGTCATGGTGATACATCTGAAACGTCAATGCTGTATTTATAAAAGGCTCTAGTATCCAGGAACCTGTGACCCGCAAGTTTGCCTCTACCAATAGCTTTCCCTCAGTTAAACATAAATCTCCTCCTGCTGCTTCATCATTCCCATCAAGAAAGAAATTGAACCATATATATATTCATAGAACCATAGAGACCCTGGTGGGGTCATCTAGTCCAACCCCCTGCAATGCAGGAATCTCAGCTAGATCATACATGACAGATGGCCATCCGGCCTCTGCTTAAAAACCTCCCAGGAAGCAGAGTCCACCTCCTCTTGTGAGCATCTGTTCCACTGCCAATCAACTCATACCATTCAAACAGTGAGCTCAAGAGTGTATGCACGTAGGTAAAATATTTTACATATTTACCTATTTTCATAATTTATTCTGTGTGCTGAATTTGAATTCCCCTGGTACAAATGTGAGTTTCTTTCATGGGAGGGGGTTTGAATTTTGGGGAGAGAAGTGTAGATTATAGACAGCTCTGGATAAGGATGAATCTCTTGAAATCTGGGTAGTAAACTAAAGCCCTAAGTCCCAAGCAATTGCTGCTGGATGTACAGAGTTCTTGCACTGGGAACGAGATAAACAGTAGTGCTAATAAAGAGAATGACTGCTGCGAAAAATAGTGCACTGTTCTTTCAGTTCTGCAACACATTCCTAAAGCTTTATGTGTGCATATTTGCTTGGAGGATTCTGTTGCATTGCTGATACTTCCTTGGACATGGAGGAGCAGAAATGCTAACACCTTGTTAGCAGGCTCAGAACAGTGACTAAACCTAGCTGACTGGCAGACATAAATTTTTCCATCCCCTTTACTTGGAATCTGGAAAAGGGGATGGGATTTATTAAGTTATTGAGGTCATAGGTGGACTAGTTACACACTCAGTAAATGTGCAGCTTCTCTTCAAAGGTGTATTAACTGTAAGAAACAAGTCAGTGCAGGAGTTGTGACTCCTACTTCTGATCCTCCCCGCTCCCCAGTCCATTATATTAGCCCACTCTTCTTGCACAACTGATACCCCCCGCCTTCCTACTCCTCTCGCAGATATGGGAATGAATGAAACATGGGAGTCCTGGCTTTCTGCCTGTTCTCGTACACATTGCAAATGCATTGCATGACTCCTCTGAGGAGTGCCTGAAACATCTATGCGTGAGAATTGCATTGCACCCACGGATGCTTGGCACACTTGGCTGCAAGAAAAAACTAATGGACATATCTGACTCTTTTCTATGGCCCCTAAGAGTGGATTAGCATGTCCCGCAGGAGTCGGGAGGGTATCATTCCTAAGAGGGCCTCTCTGGACTAGTTTGTTCATCTCAGGACAGTTCTGGGTCCTCAGGATCCCATTCTTTGCCAGCAGGGACCTGGAGCCAGAACAGGACCCAGCAGTTTGCCAAGAAACAGCTGCATGTGTTTTTCCCATGGGCTATTGTTCTTGGTTGCTAAGGAACAGGGCCCTTCAGGTGTCACCCGGGAGACAAGGGCCTGGGTATTTGGTTTTAGGTCAGCCACAATAAAGGCGACAGAACTGCCTGGGCGTCCTGGGTCCTCCTCTGTCATTTGTCAGCTGCTCCTCTTTCCCTGTGCATGTAATACTCCCTCTCTCTCTCTCTCTCTCTCTCTCTCTCTCTCTCTCTCTCTCTCTCTGTGTTTATGTGTGTGTGTACAAGAGAGAAAGACTGGGCAGACTGCCTGCCAGTCTGGGACCTATGCCAGTTTGGTAACGCACCTGACATCTCCCTGAGCAGTGTGTAATTTGCCTGGGCTCACTTTGGCCCCATGGCAAATGCACTGCTGGGCATCCTTTCCCCTTGCTGTCGATATCCTATCATGGAATTGTAGAGATGGGACCCCGAGGGTCATCTAATCCATCCCGCTGCAATGCAGGAATCCTGCTCACAGCCATCCCTTGGTGGGCTCAAACCACCAGCCTTTAATTAACAGCCAGGTGCACTGACCCATTGTTTCATCTGAAACAAGTATCTGGCTTATATCCTGTAGACTTCTTGGGTCACCTAGGCCAGCATAGGGAAACATCAGGCCTGGGGGCTGGATGAGGTACTCCAGGGCCCTGAGAACATCACATGCGGAGTATTTCTGCCTGACTGGAATGTATCCTTGAACTCTGATAATGCCTGTTGTTTGTGTATGTATGTGCAGAAACCGGCCTGCTTTACAAAGTTAAGATTCACCTTCATTGCTCCGGCCACTTTTGCCTTTGCCCTGGCATCACAACTGACTGTCATGTGTCCCCAGAATTTATGCAGCCTTTGTGCTGAAAAGGGCTCTCCACCCCCACCTTCGGCACACATCTGGCAGCTTCCAATCCTGGTCCCTGCCCCTGAAATGGTTTTTTTTTCTACTGGAAAAGCAAAATCCTTATTATTTTTCTATAGCGCCCAACAGCCAAAGCTCTCTGGGTGGTGCACAAGATAAGAGATTAAAGCTATAAAATGCAAGACTATAACAATAAAACTTACCATAAAATCTAAAACAAATTTAAAGCAGCCACAGAATAAAAACCAAAGTCCTTTTCCCTCCCTCTGCCTCTTTACTAGGAAGGGGCGGGGGGCTATTCAACCTGCATCCAATGCATTATTCTGTCTTCCTTTCATAGGCAAAGCCAGTCATATGCTCTTGCATGGTCCATGTTCCCCAGAGAAAAGGCTGTCAGGTAGCAGATATGAAAGACCTCTGCCTGAGACCTTGGAAAACCAGTCCCTCCCCCAACTGCCACCATAGGGATGTCTGAAGGACCATCTTGCCCTAGGGCATGGGTAGGCAAACTAAGGCCCGGGGGCTGGATCCGGCCCAATTGCCTTCTCAATCCGGCCTGCGGATGGTCCGGGAATCAGTGTGTATTTACATGAGTAGAATGTGCCCTTTTGTTTAAAATGCATCTCTGGGTTATTTGTGGGGCATAGAAATTCATTCATTTTTTTGTCCAAAATATAGTCCAGCCCCCCACAAGGTCTGAGGGACGGACAGTGGACCGGCCCCCGGCTGAAAAGGTTTGCTGACCCCTGGCCTAGGGGGACTGGCAAATAAAGAAACTTGGGGGATCCATAACTTCCATAGTAGCCTCTTCGATCTTCCACCTCCCAACCACTACCACCAGGTCTTCTGCAGAACCATCTTGCCTGAGGGAAGTTAGAATAAGTAGTAACAGCTTCCAGCAAACAATTTGTCATTTCCATTTTATTGTCATTTTTTTAAAAGCAATTTTTATTGTTGTAATAACCTTATGCAAACCTGTGGAACACTCTCCCATCAGATGTCAAAGAAATAAACAGCTATCTGACTTTTAGAAGACATCTGAAGGCAGACCTATGTAGGGAAGCTTTTAATATTTGATGAATTATTGTATTTTAATATTTTGTTGGAAACTGCCCAGAGTGGCTGGGGAAACCCAGTCAGATGGGCGG
This sequence comes from Podarcis raffonei, assembly GCF_027172205.1. Lineage (NCBI taxonomy): Eukaryota > Metazoa > Chordata > Lepidosauria > Squamata > Lacertidae > Podarcis > Podarcis raffonei. The sequence goes on along the minus strand of NC_070606.1, from coordinate 59,669,550 downwards.
GGTATAAATACGGTAAGTTGCTGCTGCTGCTGCTGTTGTTACTTTGTGAGGCCCACCTGAGAAATGGTATATAAACACTGTGCTGTAAATCAATAATCTGACTTTCTATGCTCCCTGTAAAGGACTGGAAAATCCTGCAACCTCTGTTCATGGATGGTGCTAACAGTTATTGTTACGTGCACATGTCTTAACTTTGGAACAAAGAAATAGAAAAGCAAGTGAGAACAAGGGCAAACAGGAACCATTGTTCATGAAATTTCCAGATGTATTGTTGTTGGAAATTAAGATGCTGTAGAAAGATTCTCTCCCTTTAAAAAGCTGTAATATGTGACCTAGTAAATGCCACATCTGTAAATATTATCAGGTGTTTTCAGTGCTGACACCACAGGTCAGAGGAACATTTCATGTGCTTCAAATTGGACAGATGGAGTGGGGTGGACAAGATCTTACTCATTTCTTCTCACCTCCCCATATTTCTCCAGCATATTGTCATGTTAGAGACTTGATCTGGATGGGTTGAGACCTGAGTTCCCCTTGCCCCCTGCCATATTGATTAATCCAGATTATTGCAAGATTTATCCAAACTGGCAAGCTAGCCTCTCTCTTTAAGGTGGACAGCTGAAGCTTGGTGGCTTAGACAAGGTCTTACCAAGTACTTACCATTAAGCATTGGGACAATCCAGCTCCCATGCAGTACCGATGAATTTGGCATTTTCGCATCTAATTGGTATTTGCAGAATTTGCTTAAATTTGCCACTTGTGTGTGAATGCACAAGGGGTGGATGTGTAAATGCAGACAGTGACCCAAATTAAAAATGGAGATAAAAGGTACTTGATTAGTTCCAGATGGGCCTCTCCATGGAGGTCAAACAGCTGTTGATAGTCCAAGGAGGAACCATGGCTGCAGGGGGTGAGTTTTTTAATCCACACCATCTGAGATGTTGCCACGACCATAGGGGAGCATCTACAGAAGGAGCATGTGGTGAGGAAGAGAGCCTCTTCCATGTAGGTGTCCTGTTTCTGGAATGCTCTCTCCTTATGGAGGGCATCAGGTTAAGTCTTCATACACCGCAAGTGTCCCAGGAAAACCAGGACATTCTGCTTTTTCTTGCAAGAGCACCGCAGCCATTTTGAGTGCTGTGATTTTGCGCCAAGATCTTGCCCCCCCCAAAGTGGCTGTGATCTTGTGTGGCACCCCAAAATACATGTTTTTGGGCACCGTGACAGCCCAGCCTGAAAAAAGCATGCTTTTGGGGGGGGGGTCCGTGATCTCATGCAGGTCACGTGACTTGTGCGTGAGCATGGATGGGACGACGCACATCCCGGTTTTGGGACTCAACATGTTGGAGGGTATGAGGCGTGCTTTTTTGCCCAGGCATTTTAAGTTTTGTAAACTGGTTATTGTTTTACCTTCTTGGTTGTTTTTAGCTGCCTTACTTATTTGGTGGTGTATTTTAGTATACATTGTTTTTATTTTATTTATTAAATTTATATACTGCCCTTTATCTGAGGGATCACAGGGTGGTTTACAGTATAAAAACAAGTTGTTTGTTTTATGATTTGGTTGGTTTTTCTTTATTGCCAGGCTGTTGGCCTATTTCACCTGCCTCTGTTGGTGCTTTCATGTGAACTATTTGTTTATCCTTGTTTCTCTGCAGAAAATTCAGACAATGGTGACTATATAATGAGCATTCATTCTGATTTCTTTGCAGGGAGGTTAGATGACTTTGCATCAAAGCAAGTCAACTGCTTTGCCCCCATCACTTCCATTACTGTAAAAAAAAAAAGATATTTGGGAGGAAGTGGGTTTTGGCTCAAGCCCTCCCAGTCGATTATAGGCAACCCCCAATTTGTGCGGGGGGTTGCGTTCCGGGTCATTGTGCGCTTGCATGAAATCACATACAATTGAAACATACTGTTCCTTTCTTGCCCCTGCCCCTGCCCCACCCTAATAGTGACGTCTTTTATGAAGTTTCTGGGTTACTTCTGGGTTCGGCACTGTGCGCATGTGTGCAATTGCATACATATCAGTCACACCTAAAACAGGGGTTTCCAGTACTGTATGTGAATCTTACCACCTGATCTCACAGGTTCATGTATTAATCATTGGCTGTCCACATTGCCTTGGCAACTGCTGCTTATGTATTTTTGAAGTGTTCAACTCATAAAGTCATGTTTGCTAGTGAATCACATAAACATAATCCTACAAGCTGAACATATTTGTATGTATCCAGTTGGAAAGTACCAGGTTATACAAAGTGTGTCATTGAACGTCTTCCTCATTCTGCACAGTGTGGTGTAGTGGTTAAGAGTGGTAGACTTGTAATCTGGTGAACCGGGTTCGTGTCTCCGCTCCTCCACATGCAGCTGCTGGGTGACCTTGGGCTAATCACACTTCTCTGAAGTCTCTCAGCCCCACTCACCTGACAGAGTGTTTGTTGTGGGGGAGGAAGGGAAAGGAGAATGTTAGCCACTTTGAGACTCCTTCGGGTAGTGATAAAGTGGGATATCAAATCCAAACTACTCCTCCTCCTCCTCCTCCTCCTCCTCCTCCTCCTCTTCTTCTTCTTCTTCTTCTTCTTCTTCTTCTTCTTCACATTGGCTATCTCAATCCAATTGGTAGAGGGCACCACCACCCCATTTTGGGGGGGGGAGGGCAGCTTTTTATGGTCCAGTGCCCAAGACTGTTCAGAATCTGTGTCTGCAAGAAAATCTGAAATGTGCAGAAGAATAAAGTTTTCACATTCTGGTGCCATAAGTCAGAACTTGTGTGTCTGTGGGTGTGTACAAACTGAATTGTTCTGTGACTACTGCGCTGATACCTAGGGATTTAGGCTGCTGTTGGTTTGCATATGAGGAGAAATAGAGCACTGCATCACTGCATGGTTTCTTGATGCATGGAAGGCTCATCAAAGAGCATCTTTTTAGAATCTGCCTTCTATTTCAGATGCCTTGCTCTTCTCATCCTGAGCCCCGGATTCTTTCTCCCCACACACCCAACTTAAATAAAAGCAGAACATCTCAGGAAGCCAAACCTGTGCCAGATTCCAGAGTGTTGTACACGGTACTAGGCCATTATACAGTTGAGTATATAGTGGAAGAAAAATGCTAATGCCACCTTTTTGGGAAGACTGATTTGGATGCTACAGGGCTCTGCCTTTTAGCTGAGAAAATAGCACCACAAATGGGCGGTTTGGAGCATCTGTTGATTCTGGCTCACTCTTGCCCAGCCTTCTCCATCCTGGTGCCCTGCAGATGATTCAGATTGCAACTTCTGTCAGCTTCAGCCAACACATGTGTTGCCTGAAGCTGTTGGGAGCTGTAGTCCAAAACCTCTGGATAGAGGCATACCTAGGGTCCCTTGCATTCTCTGACAAGGAGCTATATCTGTGCTGCCCACCCCCCAATCTAAAAAGCAGGCGAGGTTGCCTGGACAGGAGGAACATGGCTCTTCAGGGTTGGATGGGGTGCCCACTGCTCCCTTCCTAGAAGCTGATCCAAGGACCTCTTTCTGTCCCCTCTTGCAGCAGCAGCAGCAGCAGCTTCTCCTATTGGAGATCCTGGCGGATTCCTTCTGTAGATGAAGCAGGTGCTGTAGCCCTGAGCTGAGGGTGCATGTGCTCCAGGTGTCATGGGAGGATGCAGATAGTAAAAATAATATAATAATTTATTATTTATACCCCACCCATCTGGCTAAGTTTCCCCAGCCACTCTGGGCGGCTCCCAATCGAGTGTTAAAAATAATACAGCATTAAATATTTAAAACTTCCCTAAACAGGGCTGCCTTCAGATGTCTTTTAAAAATAAGATAGCTGCTTATTTCCTTGGCATCTGATGGGAGGGCGTTCCACAGGGTGGGCGCCACTACCGAGAAGGCCCTCTGCCTGGTTCCCTGTAGCCTCACTTCTCGCAATGAGGGAACTGCCAGAAGGCCCTCGGCGCTGGATCCTAGTGTCCGGGCTGAATGATGGGGGTGGAGACGCTCCTTCAGGTATACAGAATGCCTGATAGGTGACATTTGTGGGCCCTCCCTAGCCTGTGCCCCCAGTGGCAGGTAGTTTCACCAACCCCTAGGTCTGCTTCTGCTTCTGGAGGGCACTAGGTTTGGGGAAGGCTGGTTTAGCCGGTGGAATTGAGGCTGGAGAGAGGCCCACCTGTTGGCTTTCTCCAGACATTCTGCTGCTGGGCTGCCTGCCTGGTTGCATGGATTCATGTTTCCTACTTTCTCTCATTTCCTTCCATAAATGATAAAAAAATAAATAGTGCAGAATGAAGAGGCAGGGCTGCAGAGGACTAGGGGGAGGGGGTGAAGCAGGAGATAGATTACCGGCCTCATTCGGCCCATTTTCCTTTACACAGGTGCTGACCCCTGACATTCCATGGCAGCTTGGGGGCCTTAACCTGAGAAAAAGCAAACATTCGCTCTCCTCTGCGCCTTGGCGGTGCAGCCTCCACTCCTAGCCAGCACTTGCACTGGCCTTGTGGCTGCAGGATGGGTGGTCTCCACAGAAAGAGTTATCCCACCCTTAACCAGAGAGGCAAACCTTTCTGATTTGCTCAGCTCCTGATAATGGCTTGTTCCATAGTGGTATAGCTGGAGGTTTGCCTTGTGGGTGGTGGCTGTCGTCAGTGATGGTGAGGCAGTGGGAGAAAGCAGTGTTTTCAGATAAAGGCGTCTACGCTGAGCATAATACTTTGCTTAAACTATGTCTTTTAGTATTGTTGGGAGTGCCTCAGGCATGCCTTAATCAACTGGCAGGGTTGTCAGATCCAAACTGAACCTATTTTGTTCTATAGAGTGGTGACATCCTGGATTAAGGGATAAACAATAGGATACCTGCTCAGACACAGGACATCTGGAAGAAATACTCCCAAACCTTTTTCATAGGAGCCCCTTGGGTAGGGGACAGTCCCTAATGGGCTACTGCCCAAATCTCATTTGTGGGTCTTGAGATTCCCCAGGATTTTGAAAACTGTACGCTTTGACTCAGAACTAAAGACAAGTAAGAGGACTCCATAAGGGGCTTAAACAGTACTCTAGTTGGAACAGGACCTCACACCAGCTCAGTTTTATAGTGTGCACATAATTGCCTCTTGGCTTCAGGATTGTAATGTATAGCAGATGTAGGACTGAGCCACCTGGTGCTGCAAGGGAGGGTCAGGGTGATGAATATTTTGACTAGGAGAGGCAACAGTGGCTGGTGAGGGTGCTTGGCTACTTTGGGGCAATGCTCAAGTCAGGCAGGAAATCTGTGACAAAGAGCAAAGGATATATACAAGGCCTCCAGCTGGCCCTGCATGGAGCCTTCGAAGGCTGCTGGGCGACTCCTAGCAGAACACATCATGAATATGCCCATCTCCACATTTTTATAGCCTTGTTCTCTTGGCATAGTCGCTACTTTGCCTTGCCCTTGTGGCTCTCCCACCCCCCACTGCCAGTATGCTACTCAGCTGAACAGACTGTCGGTGCCAGTGAAGGTTTGAGCTCCTGATGCTCAGGGTCAAAGGACTGCATAAAAAAGCTGTGCTTTCTGGATAAGCAGAAGCGAAACAGATTTTCCTGACATAAATAGGGGATTTACTGAGATATTACGGGGGCAGCTGAGGAGAGGAAATGCAAACCTATCTCAGCTTACTAAACCAACTTAAATCTAACCCTTGAGTATATGTAATAGTGAAATGTAATCACCCACACAGAGTGAATGACTTTGGATTGGCCTCCTCAGATTTTACACTGGCTGTCTCAACCCATATATATGTGGGGCGGGGGGAGGATGTGGGGACTGCATCGGAGATCTGAGGCTTCGACCACCCAGATTTGATGGAACTCCTCTTGTTACATCCCCTAAGAAACTTTTTAAACAATGACAAGCTCTGTCCCTTTTTGCAACGTTCTCTATAGATTCAGAATTATAATAAGGTGGTGCATGCGTACATGACTGGGAAACTGTGGCAGGGAGCATCACACGGTTGTGAAGAAGAGCATAAGTGCTGCCTTGCTAAATAAGGCCATAGATTAGGATCGGAAACAGGAAGCCCTTTGGCTCAGGCTTTCAGAAGGAAGCATTCAATCCAGATGAAAGGGAGTTGTAAAAGATGTGACAGGAGTAACTGGATTTGCTGTCAGGCAGCTCTGAAGGGCTGGGCTGTGTGGCATTATCTCATTGCTTCTCAGACCCTTTTCAGAAGGACTCCCCAGGAAAAGCAGTTTTTGGCCAGGTCCATAGGCCAATCTAATTCAAGATTCTGTCTTTCGCAGCAGCCAGGGCTGACCTACTCATGGGGCAAGGTGAGGCAACCGTCTCCAGTGTCCACAGGGACAGCAGATCCAGCTTCCAAGGAATGCATTGCCAACTGGCGCCACTGCGATAACAGCAACGACTGCAGCACACTCCTTGGAGGCCGGATCTGCCATTTTCTTGGGCAGCCTTTTCCATGCCACTTCTACAGTGGCCTCTTGGTGAATAGGAGGAGCTGCTGCTCTCCTCCCACCCTTGTTCCCAATGCAGAACTTTATTCTCCACCCTCCATCTTGTTCCCTGATATAGATCTCCACTCCTTCCATGGCAGAGAGTGGGGTGCCATTTTGTGGTTCACCTCAGGTGCCAAAATGTCTTGGTCTGGCCCTGGCAATGGCCACTCCATGCACCTGAGAAACCCACAACTAGGGCAGGGTACAGCTGGTCACCCCCAGTTGTGGTGAGCATCACCCATGTCTGGTAAACAGATGAATGTGAGGTTTGCATTCTTTTTTTTAAATAACTAATATATACTGCTATGTGTGCAAACTATGGTAGGCTAGCTGGATCTTTCTAAGGTGGTTTTAATAGCTGTTGTCAGGTGACAACTTCTGGTACTACCCATGTTCGTCTATGGTAAGGGGCTTTTAGGCAAAGCAATAACTTGCAACTAGTCATTCTGATCCAATTTTTCTGTTTGTGCTATTGTCATATGAGGTTCAACATAGGCACAGTTTAAGTCTATGCTTTCCACAGCTATACAGCAGTTTCCCATTTACACCAATGGGCCGTCCTTGAGGGGAATGTTCCCATGCTCTGTGGTCCGGCTCCCCACCTCAGTAACTACTCCCTTGTCATCCACTTACCTTTTCCTGTTCTGGACATGCACACAAGTATTTATTCTCCTTAGGGAAAAAGTGGCACCCTCTCCCCAAATACAGTGCAAATATTTAAATTGATTAAATAACTGACAGTTTGCTGCTATTTCTCAAAATTTGATGTTTGAGGTATTCCTTTTCCTCTGCTGACTTTTAGGGTCAGCACTTGGCATAGTAGAATCATAGAATTGTAGTGTTGGACAGGACCATGAGAGTCATCTAGTCCAACCCTCTGCAATGCAGGAATCTTTTTGCCCAACATGGGGCTCGAACCCACAACCTTAAGATGAAGAGGCTCATGCTCTACTGACTAAGCTATCCCAGCTCCTGCTTCTGAAAGCTGAGAAGTCCTCATGTATATTTGTCCTCCTGGGCATATATTTGTGTGCAGACACACACACACACACACACACACACACACAAACACACACACTCCTCATTACCTCTTCCCAAAAACCTTTGCATTTGATGATAGGCATTTCCCCTCAGGCTGCCACTAACAAATAAACCTATTCTGCTGCCCGGGCTAAGGGATTTGCACAGAAAACCCAGCCTCTACGCTCATGAGAAGAATTAGACCTCACCCAGTCTGCAGGGAAGGTCGCAGGAAGTGAAGCATGTGGCTCCTTTGTGTCCCTTTTGTAATTCTTTGTCACAATGAACTGCCCCTGGCTGCCCACCCAAGTTAAAGTGCATAGGCCTTGGTGACAGGAGCGGTCTGTCATTATTAGCCCCCACCTCTTTGGCACGAGTGCTTCACTCTTTCGCTACTGAGCTCACTTGTCATCATTCTGCTTGTCACCATCGTAAACTGCACAGAATGGTGGCAGACCCAAGTCTTTAAATGTGAGTCTCGAGGAAGTGAAGGTTACAGCTGAAATATCCCAGCTTGTTTCTATCTCCATTTAATTTAATCCCCCTTCTGCAGCCCTTAATGTAGGTGGTCCCGCTCTCAACCAATGGGATCACAAGCTTGTGACTCTCTCATCCACAGGACCCCTAAGCACCAAGCTGTCTCAGACAAGCTATCACCAGCTCTGCCATCCCATGGATATAATGAACCGTTCACACACTCAAACTCTTAAACTTGGCAAATTACAACCCTGTTTTGCCCAGCCTCTTAAGACTGGGCACCTGCAGAACTTTTTGCTGAATTGGCTAAAGTGCTTTGCTGGCTGGTTTGCCAGTTCACCTTGGATTGTCAGTCTAACTGTGTAAAAGTTCAAGTGCAGTGAAAGTAAAATTATATAAATGCATTCAGCATTCAAGGGTTGAAGGAGATATATGGTAAGCAAGCATATTGGCAGTACCGGCTCTTTCGCTATTTCAGTTCAGCATTCCCAAATCCAAACTAGCTCTTTACCTTACAGTTTCTTTTAATTGTCATTTGGTTTCATGCAGCCCCAGATGTTTATTTTCCAGCTATCCCAGCTGGAACCCGCTTTTTAGGGATGGGTGTGATTCCCCATCCAGTGCATGTTACAGATGCTTGGAACAAAGGGTTCCTAGCTGTATTCAGTTGCCCATTACTATGCATTGTTTCCCATCAACAAACAGGCCGCAGTCAAGGCTAAGGAGAGGGAGAATGGCATTTGTCCACTTTGCATAACAGAGTCGCTTGGCGTCAAACAATCCTCTTGCCCAGCAGTCCTCTTGCAGAGAGCATTCTTTCATGTCAAACCAATGTGCTTACTAGAAAGCATGCCAGGTGTTCTTTCATATAATATACAGCCATTTGGTTTCATGTCCCAGATGTATTTTAGCACTAAACCAATTTTATCCGGGCATTTTCTCATGAGAATATCTCCTATTGTGGAACTAGAGGGCAACTGATTGATGAAATGTGGGATAAAAGAAATTAAGGTTTGTATCAAATTAAGAGAGGGCAGCTGCTGAAATGGAAACATGGAAATAAGAGTATTATACTTAATTTAGCTAAAATCTGTGCAATTTTGTGTGTGTGTGTGTGTGTGTGTGTGTGGCGCAGGGGACAAATTGTATAACTTTGTTTCATAGTTTTATGCTATCATCTGCAAACCTTAAAAGTGGCATCCAGTTAATGAACGATTTATATTGATAATTATAGAGATCTTAACATTGCTTTTAGCACCTTTTTCACTGTTCAGAGTACAGGCTGCTAACGTTCAGTATTTCCTTTTTTGGCTCTTGGCATTTAAATCATCCTAACCTTACGTCTTAACTCAGCATCCTGGGGAGCTGCTTGCACTTAAACAGAAGATGCTAGGAAACTACATAGGCCAGGAAAACCTGATTTTCTCCCCCACTGCCTGTATCTGAAGGAGAGTCCCCATTGCCACTTGCACTAACAAGGAGCGTCTCAGGGTAAGGTAATGTCCAGGACTCAGTCATGGTGTATTTGCTTAGCGACACTTGGTTAAATATTTATCCCCTGCGCTGTTCCTCCCCCCTCCCGCAACTCAGAAGCACATTAGTTGTTAAATGCCCCTCCTCGGGACGGCATGTGGCTCCCGGACCCTGACAGCTCAAGCTATCATTTGTACCTGTGAATTATTGATAAGCTATCAGACAACCCAGGTCTTGGAAGAGACAGGCTGCTTGGATGGTAAAGGTGCTGGGCTGCCCCTCTGCTGTATGTGTGGGTGGGTGGGGGGAAGAGTAGTCCAAGGGAAGATTTCCTCTCACTGGTGCTCAGCTGCAACAAAAGCTATTGTAACGCAGTATCCCTGTGTTTGGATCAGGTGTCTCACTTGAGTGTGGTGTCATAATACAGGGCTTGGTCAGAATAAGCACTTCCATAGGATGAGAACCAACATGGCGTGGTGATTAGTGTGCCAGGCTAGGAGTGGGCAGGCCTGGGTTCAGATCGCCTGTCTGCGGTAGCTAAGGGTCAACACCTTGCCTTCTGGAGATGTGTTGGTGGGCGGAGTTCATTACAGTGGTACCTCGGGTTAAGTACTTAATTCGTTCTGGAGGTCCGTGCTTAACCTGAAACTGTTCTTAACCTCAAGCACCACTTTAGTTAATGGGGTCTCCCGCTACCGCCATGCCGCCGGAGCACGATTTCTGTTCTCATCCTGAAGCAAAGTTCTTAACTTGAGGTACTATTTCTGGGTTAGCGGAGTCTGTAACCTGAAGCATATGTAACCTGAGGTACCACTGTATTAGTAAAAGCCATATCCTAGCAGAAGGCTGTGTCTGGTTTGTGGTCTGTCTCTTCTTTGTAAATTAGGCCCAGTTTAAAGTGACGACTTTGGACGTTTGTCACCTCTAACCTAACACACTGTGGGAGGCACACTGCGGGAGGCAGTGGAAGACAGGAGTGCCTGGCGTGCTCTGGTCCATGGTGTCACAAAGAGTTGGACACGACTAAACAACTAAAAAACAACAACAACCTAACACACAGGCTGTTATGTGGATAAAAGGGGGTGTTGTGTGGATAAAACCCTCAACTCCTGGTAAAAAAATGGAAATAGTAGGTCTTTGCATGTCAGTTCAGGAATTCACAAAGCTTGGAATATGTAGATCTACTTGCTGTTTCTCTCTCATGGATGATGCTAGGCGTCTGGTTTGAAGTCTGGGCAGTCCATGCCCTACACACACACACACACACACACACACACACACACACACCACCCATACAAGGGTTGTATTGGCCAACCACTGGCCTTGAAGATCCAGCAGGCATTCCAACCATCCGTGTTTGGGTTGGCCCACATTTGGCTCAGAATCCAAGGGAAAGCCAGCAACTAGTGGAAATGCCTTTTCCCTAGTCTGAAGGAGCAATTCCTCAGGGAATCTGTTAATGTGCTGCTTTTGTACATATATAATCATAGAATTGTAAAGTTGGAAGGGACCACAAAGGTCATCTAGTCCAACATGGGGCTTGAACCCACAACCCTGAGATTAAGACTTTCATGCTCCATTGATTGAGCTACCTTCTCTACACCAATGTATGTGCTTCTGGAAGAGGTAAACTCTACTAGTTCCTGTAATACGACTCTGGAGACTGCACAACACAGAAAGCAGCCCTGGATGAATTATTACAATGACCTTACAATTACAGTGACTATTACAATGTAATTAAATCCTTTCCCCCCCACCCCCAAGTGGTAGGGAGCACCACACAGATGAAAATAAGTCCCAGGCTGCAAGTGCAAAGATACCTTCACTGGCTCTGCCTTCAGTGTATCAATATCAAGCCCACTGTGGACTCACGCTAGCCGAAAGCCTGTCATTCCTTGTTCCCTTTCTGAGTCTTAATTCTGAAAACTTCCCAAGGGCAGTCCAAAAGCCTGCAGCTGGTGTGCAGAATCTCTTTGGCCCTCCAGCTGTTGCTGAACTGCAACTCTCATCATCCCTGGCCATTGGCTATGCTTGCTGGGGCTGATGGGAGTTGTGGTTTAGCCACAGCTGGAGGACCAAAGGTCCCCCACGCCTATGGATTCTTATCAGCCACCAGAGGTAGAGCCTATAGTTTCCAGGTTCCTACCACCAATGTGAGGCCCCTGAATTGCTGAGTTATTAACTTCCTGGTGAGTACCAGGATGGCATTGGGGCATTTGTTTCATTTCTGATACATTTTGGATAGAGGGAAAGGAGTTGGACCTGTCCTCAGTGCACACTCATGCGCTGACCATGTTTCCAGCAGGCTGTGCTCAAAATCTCACAGCTCTGCTCCGTACATAGCCATGAATTCCAGAATCTAAACCAGCCTTTGTGGTTCTTGAAATGTGTGTAAATGTTATGGTTGTTTAAAAATGCAGTAGATGGTAAATATTTAAACGTGAAGTGTCCCTGGTTCCCCAAAGTGTGTAGAAACTGGTAGCTGAAAGCAGTTCTGCCTCCCTAAACTCAGCAATATGTAGATAAGCAAAGGAGACATGTGTGTTCTGGAGGCAGCGGGAGAATTGAGGTTGGCCCTGAAGACAGGCCTCATTAGAATATTATTTTCGAAGTGACAATATACATGCATGTCTGAAATGGGATGTGAGCATTGGGGGAAAGGTATTGTGTGCCATGTTTTCACTGCAGGGTATTGTAGCAGCTTCGTGAAATGCCTACCAGAATATTTTGATCATTTTTCCACGATCAGTTATGGTCAGCAAACTTTTTCAGCAGGGAGCCGGTCCACTGTCCCTCAGACCTTGGGGGGGGGGGCAGACTATATTTTTGGGGGGAGGGGAAGAACGAATTCCTATGCCCCACAAATAACCCAAAGATGCATTTTAAATAAAAGCACACATTCTACTCATGTAAAAACATGCTGATTCCCAGACTGTCAGCGGGCCGGATTTAGAAGGCGATTGGGCCAGATCCGGCCCCCAGGCCTTAGTTTGCCTACCCATGAGTTATGCTATATAGAGTTACACGATGGTAATTGGGGACGCGGGTGGCGCTGGGGACGCGGGTGGCGCTTGGGGACGCGGGTGGCGCTGTGGGTAAAAGCCTCAGCGCCTAGGACTTGCCGATCGAAAGGTCGCCGGTTCGAATCCCCGCGGCGGGGTGTGCTCCCGTTGCTCGGTCCCAGAGCCTGCCAACCTAGCAATTTGAAAGCACCCCCCGGGTGCAAGTAGATAAATAGGGACCGCTTACTAGCGGGAAGGTAAACGGCGTTCCGTGTGCTGCGCTGGCTCGCCAGATGCAGCTTGTCACGCTGGCCACTTGACCCGGAAGTGTCTGCGGACAGCGCTGGCTCCCGGCCTATAGAGTGAGATGAGCGCACAACCCTAGAGTCTGGCAAGACTGGCCCTACGGGCAGGGGTACCTCTATGCGCCTCTCTAATTGGAGGTAGGATGGTATACTCCAGCTTTGTGGGGAAAAATAACCTTGCTTATGTATATCATCTGGACAAAGGCATGAAAGGAAAAAAGTAATAATTTATTATTGCTTTGTTAATTGCCTTCTATGCAATCATCTCAAGGCGATGTACAGTAGTAAAAAAGACATGACCCAGCCACCTTCAAATGTCACACAATGGAACTCAGTGGCACAACCTTATGACCCTGGGAGGGCTTGCTACTTTGGATAAGCAAGATGCAAGTCTAAATGGAGGTGCCTATTCTGAATTGGTTTGGATGTGTTTGTCTTCATCGCTAAGTACAGTACTAATATTGCTGTGCTTTTGTGAATGTATCTGCATGGTCAGAAGTTTGAGGATTTTAGTCCCTGTTGCCTGTACAACCTGGGAAGGGGAGCTGTGTTTGCTCTTTCCCCGCCATCTGAGCCACCCTTAGACCATCCTCATGGATAGTATTGGCCTTCCTCCATTCCTGCCATTTTGGTCTATTGCAGATATTATATGACCCTTACGGAGAAAGACCATGTCATACACACCGTACGATACTCAGGGCACCCCTGATAAATGTATAAAGGTAGTTATAGTTAACGACTGTGACAATTGCTCCCTGGGGCTATTCCACCACTCGCTTCTGCTTTGCTGTGCTGGAGCAAAGGTGACTGCAGGCTTTGACTACGTGCAATGCCGTTGAATTTAATGGTGCATTTCCTATTAAAAATCTTATACAGGAGATTGGCCTGGATAGCCATTAATTGCAGTGTGTGGTGGGGTGAGGGGGCAGCTGGAGCCCAGAGCAAACTGCAATCTCTGGCAGCAAAAAGAAGGAAAACTGCGAGAGATTGATTGCAGCACAAAGGCCAGAGAGCCTAATTCTTTCCTTGTCCCCATCCGCTATCACTCCCCCTTTTCTTCAGTCTCACTCTGCCTCAAATCTGGCAGGCAGCACAGGGCAAGACTATTCCAATATTGACTTTGAAGTGTGAATTTCAAACCCTCGTGGCCTTTTTATTATCTCGCCTGGGCCTGACAAGGAGAGCGAAGAAGTGCCGAGAGATGAAACAGCTTAGCTTTTCAAAGGCTGCCACTTCCAGGTTCACTTCCACAGCCCTATCACTTTGCAGGCAATTACACTGCATTCTTTCTCAGCACTGATTCTCTGCTCCCTGCTGAAAAGCCAGGCTAGAAGGGTAATAAGGAGGGGGTACCTCTCCTACCTCCCAGTCCCCCACCAACCTCACTGATGCTTCTGCCTTGCTTCCCTCAGTGCAGCTTTCTGCTACAAAACTTTGGAACTAGAGTGGTCAAAAGCATCGCCACATGTGCATATATTGCCTGTTTGCATGTCTGAACTATGAGGTGAGTGATAACCCAAGAGGTCCTTTTGTGTACCAGACAACAGTAAACCTGCAGTGGTTTCATGTGGCACCTCTGTCTTGCTAGGCTAAAAGACAACCGCCTGTGCTCTCTGAGCTGCACTCACAGCTCCTTCCTTGCTGTGCCTCTGAGAATAGTCATGCAGTGCTTGAGGCCAGGAATCAAACTCCAAACAGTTCACTGTGTTTGCTTAGCTCACTGGGCTGTGTCAGGGCTACAACACTCGTGTGTGTGTGTGTGTGTGTGTGTGTGTGTGATGTGGTAGCGTTTCGAGCTGATCACTTTCTGTCCCTTGATGAATCTCCAACCCTAATAAATGGCTGCAAGAAGGCAGATGGGGCCCTGCTTCCTGTCTGAAAAGAGAGATGTATGAAGATTGCTCACCCAGCCAAAAAGACACGCTTTCCTTGCCGCAGTGTCAGTGGACAAGGGGCTAGTTTGCTGAGCCTGCCGTATCTAACGCAGTGTCAGAAATGCCTTGAGATCCTTGCAATATTTAATTAGCATACAGCTCTCTGAGCGCCAGGCAGGAAATGTGTTTGCTAATTAGACATTGTTGATTTCATACCCAGGAACATAATGAATGCCTGGCGGGTGCCCAAAGCAGAATCCCTTCCTCATTTCTATGCATGTATTCCACTTCCTACCAGCTGGGTCTTGCATGTCTGTGGGGCTGGTGTGCATTCACACTGGGCGCCTTATAGGAGCACCTTATGATGATGCAAGAACACCAAGTATTCCTAGGTTGTGACGTGGAACTTCCCTTCTTTTCACCCAAAGTGGACATTAAGAAATGAACTTTTAATGAGAGAGAATTAAAGTGGCAAAAGTGTACAATACATGCACATCAATATTTAAAGGAGTTAAAAGAAATGAGAAATTTTGCCTATGAATCAGGGCATCTCTCCGGCTACAACATCAGCTTGTTCTGTGACGGAGTGAGTGATCTATAAAGATAACTCAACTAAAACTACAATTCCCAGAGTTCCTTTAATTAAATGATAACTTACACCAATATGGTTGAAGTAGAGGTGTGTGTGTGTCCTTAGTCTTTTTGTTTTCACATTGCACCCCCACACACATTTTCACACCTTATGTGCATTGGCTGTAGGGTGCTGGAATCATGAACCTATATAGTTGAACCATAATCCCTGAACCCTGGGCATGCTGGCTGGGGCTGATGGGAGTTGGGAATTCCACAGCTACTGAATGCCCACAGAATGGCCTATCCCTGATCTGAGGCCTGTTTCAAACAAAAATGTTTGTCTACATTGAAAGCACATGTTGCATGTACCCTAAGAACATACCACAGATCTATTTAATTCAGCATTCTGCTCCACTGCTACTGCCTTGACATTCTTGTTGATTTCTTATGGCAATTATAGGCAAGTTGCTTTGGTGAGGAAAAATATAAATAAATAAATTTCCACAGCAACCAACTAGATGCCTCTAGGAAGCCACAAACAACATGTGAAGGCAACAGTCTACATTGCTCTTCCCTCCCGGCCACTGATACTCACTGACTTGTTGCCTCTTATTGCCACATACCGGTATATGCAGTCGTCATGTGTCTTTACAAGGTTTGCATGCTTTTCCCTAGATTGAAGTGCTGTTGGTGCTGAAATCATTTCATGTTTGAAGCAATCCTAGCCCCGCACCCCCCGAGTGTTGGATTCATCAGAGTCCTTCAGATATTCAGATCATATCTGTGCTGCAGATGACCTTTCTTCTGTGTCATGGGTTTGCATTGCTTGCCATATATTTGTTAGCTGCCTGCCTGCCTTTTCCATTGCTCCCATGTTGAATGCAGAGTTCTTCTCTGCATGTTTGATATCCCAACAGGCATGGAACAGAATACAGAGTACAGAATAGAGATGTCCTCTATTAGTTCCAGTGGTGTCTTGCACACATGGGGAACTGGGCAGCCCCTGTTGAAGCAACCACTAAATGTGACTATGAAATGGGCTCATCTAGCTTTCCTGGTCTTTTCCTGCTGCTCTTCACTGGAGCTACTTGTAGAATGATTTTTGCAAAGGAATAAGAAGGGATCAGGAGCAGTTTTTGTGACATGAACAAGGCAATTTTTGTGGTTATTGTAGCTCAGGAAATGTCCAAAGTGATGTGTGTCTCATAGCAAGCCGTAGTGGGGAAAGCAGAGTAAGGGCTTACATGGAAGTGTTTTGATCATTGTTTGGTTAACTAAAGGCTGGTCGCTGTCTGGCTGTCTGGGTGGCAGAGACCCGGGCACTGACTGGACATGCTAATACCAAGGTCTGAACTGCTGCCACCTAGCCTATGACTGGAGGCTATGATACTAGTCTCAAAGAAATGATGCTGTGCCTGCCAACTGCTGTCTGCTTGGCAGCAGATGCAATGCCAGCTCTTATTCAAATGCCTAGTGCCAGTTCCTTGGGATGCTGGTAACATGCGCTACAATTATTTGGAGAAAGACATGGCTGGCCTCCTCTCTTTCTAGGAAACCATTCATGTTCCACGTGACCGCATTTGGGAAGCTGCAGTTTTTGAGCAGCAGTTGGGAAGGAGTGCTTAATTTTCCCACTAAAATTTTCCTTCCCTTAGCTTCCTTTTCCCCCTGTAGAGTTTCCAGATCATGAAAGCTGCCAAGCAGAGAAGAATATAAGCACCCTGATGCCTTTGCTCAAAATTGCTGCTGTGCATTTAATAAAGCAGTTGTTACGTGCATTTGCATGTAATGTATAATTTGCCCTTTTGTTAGTACAGGAACTGGCTGACAGCCTAGTTGTGAAAGTAGAGAGTTGGTCCTGATGTGCTTGTGTCCTCTTCATCTTTGATTGTCCCCATTTCTTTACGTACCTGGGATGATAATAGAGAAAGAAGGAACTTTGAGAGATGTTTATAGTGAAGGAAGGAACTCTTGTATCCAACTATCTAATTGCTCCTGTCCTCTGACACTCAGTCCAGAACTGTCCCTCAGGACTCTGAAGACGAGAAACACATGGAGAATAAAGGCATTGTAGGAGACACTTTCTGTAGGAGGACACGCTTTTGTTTCTTTTGATACCTGACCTTTTAACACTGATTTCAGAAGTTCTAAGCACTGTCCCCTTCAACCCCTCTCTGCACCCAAGCAATTCCATAGACACTTATCCTGTGTGTGTGTGTGTGTGTGTGTGTGTGTGTGTGTGTAAGTGTGGTTGATTTGGCACACATTTTCTCCGTGCAGGTTTTTGCACCCAGGGCCCCACCATTCAGAAATCTCATTCCTCACTTTCATCTTGGCTGTGGGAAGGCAGGGAGCCGATAATGAGGAAGGAGTATAAATGTCAACAGAAAACCAGCTTCAGTCAAAACTGATAAAAATAAACCCACCAGGCTTTCATTTCTCAGGATATTCATTCTGAGAAGGTGTCTCTTCCATTGGGTCCTAGAGATTCTCAGTGCAATCTCTGGTTTTTGTGCAAATGAAGACTTTCTTTTAAAAAAAATTGAGCTGACTTCCATTGGTGGGAATGCAGAAGGTGAATGGAGTCGTTCCTTAAACTGTATGGTATGCATAGATTGTGTGCTAATCAGAAACTCATCACATGTAAAACATTTGTCTGGAGTGTTTTAATCAGAGGTGGGATATTCTCTTGGGCCCGGTCTTATTTCTTGGGCCCGGTCTTATTCTTGGGCCCGGTCTTATTTCTTGGGCCCGGTCTTATTCTTGGGCCCGGTCTTATTTCTTGGGCCCGGTCTTATTCAACATCTTTATCAATGACTTGGATGATGGACTCAAGGGCATCCTGATCAAATTTGCAGATGACACCAAACTGGGAGGGGTGGCTAACACCTCCGAGGACAGGATCACACTTCAAAACGACCTTGACAGATTAGAGAACTGGGCCAAAACAAACAAGATGAATTTTAACAGGGAGAAATGTAAAGTATTGCACTTGGGCAAAAAAAATGAGAGGCACAAATACAAGATGGGTGACACCTGGCTTGAGAGCAGTACATGTGAAAAGGATCTAGGAGTCTTGGTTGACCACAAACTTGACATGAGCCAACAGTGTGACGCGGCAGCTAAAAAAGCCAATGCAATTCTGGGCTGCATCAATAGGAGTATAGCATCTAGATCAAGGGAAGTAATAGTGCCACTGTATTCTGCTCTGATCAGACCTCACCTGGAGTACTGTGTCCAGTTCTGGGCACCACAGTTCAAGAAGGACACTGACAAACTGGAACGTGTCCAGAGGAGGGCAACCAAAATGGTCAAAGGCCTGGAAACGATGCCTTATGAGGAACAGCTAAGGGAGCTGGGCATGTTTAGCCTGGAGAAGAGGAGGTTAAGGGGTGATATGATAGCCATGTTCAAATATATAAAAGGATGTCACATAGAGGAGGGAGAAAGGTTGTTTTCTGCTGCTCCAGAGAAGCGGACACGGAGCAATGGATCCAAACTACAAGAAAGAAGATTCCACCTAAACATTAGGAAGAACTTCCTGACAGTAAGAGCTGTTCGACAGTGGAATTTGCTGCCAAGGAGTGTGGTGGAGTCTCCTTCTTTGGAGGTCTTTAAGCAGAGGCTTGACAACCATTTGTCAGGAGTGCTCTGATGGTGTTTCCTGCTTGGCAGGGGGTTGGACTCGATGGCCCTTGTGGTCTCTTCCAACTCTATGATTCTATGATTCTATGAGTAAAGCAATGGAGGTTACCATTTTAATAGCAAGGCTTCTCTTTCACATTTATAGTGCATTTCAGTTCTCTCTCTTTAAAGTGTCACTGTCCCAACCATTGTATGATGTGAGGGTTCATGAAAGGAACTTTCCCCGCAAGGTGAAGGAGGACAAAGTTATCTGATGCAGGTCTTCTTGTTCTCAGGTTACATTGTCAGGTTGCTGCACACCATACAGCTGATTCAGGCTACAAATAGAGCTACCCACCAATCTTTGTTGTTGCTGATAAGAAACTGTATTGTGTTGCATCCTGCACTCAATTCCCCCCACCCTACAACGCCCTGCATCTGTCACACACACACACACACACACACACACACACACACACGGCTGGCAATGTCCGAAAGCCACAAATTCCTAATTATAACACCCATTAACTCCCCCTCCCCATCTTCCTAGCCAAATTTAAATTCTGCTTTTATGACGTTGAGAAACCTGATTCCACTGACCCAGCCATCCCACAGGCCCCACTTATTTCCTACTTGGGTGTACTTGAAAATGCACTTGTCGTCTACAGCCTTAACAATTCAATAGTTTGAAAAGGAGGCATTTTCAAACGCAGGGCCATCGTATACATGAGAATTTAAACATGTTCAAAATTTCTCATGTTTAAATTATGTGACTAAATTAGCAATTTATGGACAGAATTCACAGTTTCTAAACTCATTTGTACAAAATATGCATTCTGGTAATTTTTATTAATGCCCTGAAAAACCCTGAGCTTTGTGCTCAGTCCGTAATAACATATTGTAAGATAAGAATGACATAGGCTTGCAGTGAAAGATATTCTGTTGCTGTGTGATCTGATGTTGCAAGTGTAGTCACATAATTGCATGAGTGGGACCTGTATCCTGCTCCTCCTGTTCACTCTTCCAGCCAGCCAGCCAGGGCCACAATAACCCAATCCATTCCCCCTCCCACCCAGTTTCCCACCCTCCATTTCACCTGCTTAATAGAAAGTCAGCATTCTGTGGTTACTGTGCACTCTCATTACTTATTGCGCTTTTGTGGGGGAAGGATTCCCCCCACCACAGGGTTTTTTCCTTGAAGATATTGGGGGGGGGTGTACTTTTGCAAACCATAGGATTCAGCCAAACCTGTATAACACACTGAATAGATTATAAAGTGAGTGTTGCAGGCCTGTGCCTCTCTGCCTCTTAGTGGGCTGACTGCAGAATCCCAGTACAAACAGGACTCAATTCTCAGCTTGGCTTAGCTTTATCTTCACCTTTCTCAGATCTGCACAGGTGAGAATGCCCACTTCACACTTATTAGTGAAGTAAAGCCATCACAGTGGGAGTAAAATGAACTCTGAGCACAACACCATCCCTGAAAAGCCCCCTGTGGGAACTAGCACCAGCACGGAAGAAAGAGACCATAGCTTTCTCATTTTCACCTTGGATGAGTGTCTATAAAAATAAGGAGCTCCATGCTGACAGGGATATGCCTAGTGCCAGCTATCCTATCCGGCTGGAAGAAGAGACAATGATGAAACTTATTATGCATAACCACAGAGTGCAAAGTTATTTGGTCTTCTTGAGACACAGTGCCTCCTAGAGTCCTTTCTGGAGCAGTGCAGGTTATCACTTCCCCTTTGATGGCGAAGGTCAGGCAAATGAGGATTCTGTTAGGTGCAAAGCCTTCCAGGCCTAAGGCATGATCCATAGCACTGAATCTAGGGGTGCTTCCAGATGGGAGCCTTCTATCAAAAGTGGGTGGTTCAGATTCCATTTGTGCATGTTAGGCACTGTAGCTTAAACACATTCCTCTTTTTGTCCCAAAGTCATGGATAGCAATTGATATTCTGCTGTTGCTGTCTATACCAGTGGGTGGTGCTTCATGGGATATATCTGGGCTCTTGTGCTTTTTTGTCCCACTCCTCCATTACTCCACCACACCCTCTACAGATTTCTGTTTTGGGCATTCACATAGGTATTTCTGAATCTGTGCATTGTCCCTTAGGAAAAAAAAATCTGCAGGAAGTGTGCAAGAGCCCAACAGCCAAAAGTTTAGTTACCACGTTTCACAATGGGCAAAATGAAGTGAGGGAGGGCAATATCAATTTTCCTGTGTTTGTTTATTAATTTTTAATATTGCGGTCTTATGCAAGAGTGAAAATTACCTGACTAAAGCTTGCACAAGACTGACAAAGGGGGATTGTTGCGAAAGACTTATCATCGTCATCATTATTATTATTGAAAGCCGAATGTATGTACTGCCATTCTAGCCTCCAAGGTACCAATTCCCCACATGTACTGTGTGGGGATCATGAGAGAATGCCTCCTCTAACTGGGTTGTTAACATTCAAGAATGCTTTCAGCATGCAGCAACTGATGGAAATATCATTTGGGCCACCAGAAACAAAATGACTATTCTGTTCAGGTGAAGAGCAGATGGAAGTAAGGGGGTGTAGTGCTAAAGTCTGCTTACGAAAACAGCACCATTAATGTGACAAACTGTCCACCTAAACAACAACAAACACATGAATGAGCTTACACACCAGTGAATAGCCTGCTGGATCAGACCAATAGTCTATCCAATCCAGGAGCCTTTTCTTACAGTGACCAGCCAGATGCCAAAGGGAAGCTCAAAACAGAACTTTCCCCACTTGCAATTCCCAGCAGCCACCAGCAACAATGATGGAAGATATAGAACAGGTTATTTTTTTACTTGTAGGATTTTATGTGATAAGGGGAAATCTAGATTAAGTGTAAAAAAATAATGTATGGTTTGGTATTTTAATGATTACAGCTTTATGTGGACATCACACAAAAAAGACTTGTATGCATGACAGTACCCATTTCACAATAGACTCCTGTCTGGAAGCACCCTGTATTGCCAAACAGGCTTCACTACAACAAGCGATCTGCTTATCTCCAATGGGAGGTGCTGTGTTCACCTCTCCTGCACCAGAAATGGATAGACAGAAACACATGGATGGATTGAGATATGTAGAAAGTCATTTATGCCCAAACAAAGAGAGTGAGAGAGATCTTGATATCCATGATGACTCAGAACCATAATTAAATGGCTGTTCCCAAGATATTTAGATAAGGGGGTAATTAGTTAATTAGCAACAACACCAATCAGAGGCAGAAAGCACAGCAACTCTGGGAATCACCCGCCCCCTTTTTCCCATAGTGAGCACTTCCCAAAGTGGAAGCCTTTTTCAGTCCCTTGGTGATGGTGGTCCACCTAGGACTTGGTTGTGCCAAGTGACCACCAAGTGCTGGGCTTTGGAGCCGCATTGTCTGGGGTCCCAACAGGAGCGTGTCCTTCAAAAAACCTTATTCCAAGTAGATCTTCATGATTAGAAGAATACAATTTACTGTGATGGTGGTGCGGAAGAGAAGGCAACAGTTCTATGAATCTGTCTCCAGAGTCATATTTCCCTTGTAGTTCAAGCTAACCTTGCATCATGTGAGCAAGATGAAACCATTCCCTGGTAAACCATATTTCTTTTAATAAGACACCTTTTAAGATATTTGACAGTGCCTCTTGTCCCCATCACTTCTGTAAGCTAAATGTGGTTGGTCCTATTTCCCCTTTATATGTTGTGCATTCTGTAAACCCTTGATTTGCCCTTGTTTCTTTAGTACGAATCCTTTCCAGTTTGTTTGTATCTTTATAATGTGGTGGCCAGAAGTGGGTAAAACCCCACAAAAAAACAATTGAGTCAGCAGCTGTGGCCGCTTGGCAGTGGGAGCCAAATTGTCACAGCGCAGTGCAAGCTGCTGGGGCTGCAGAGTCAGGGGCGTAATGAGATCTTAATAGTGCAATTACAGCCCATTGATTTACTCAGCACATAATTGGCAGTGGCAGCAGCTGCCCAGTAATGGATGGCTGTGATTATTGGCAGTGAGGAGTCAGGAAAGACAGCGCTGAATTTTTGAGGGGCCATGGCTCAAGCGCATGCTTTGCATACAGAAGGTCCTGAACACAGAATCCGCCAAAGGATTTCAGGAAGCAGGCTGGGAACGACCTCTTTCTGAGATCCTGAAGAGCGCTGCTGGCCAAGAGTATGAAATGCTGAGCTAGGCAGACCAATGGTCTGACTCAGGATAAGGCTGTTTCATATGTGCCCGTGTGGTGTAGTAGTTCGAGTGTTGGACTAGGACCTGGGAGGCCAGGGTTCAAACCCCCAGTCCCCGTGAAACTCTTTGGGTAATCTTGGAGTATTCACAGTATCTTAGGCAGCCCACCTCGCAGGACTGTTGTGAGGGTAAATTGGGGAGGAAGAAACCATGTACACCACCTTCAGCTCCTTAGAGGAAAGTGGGGGTGTAAATGCAAGATATGATTGAAACCAGGAACTGCTCTGTGTGCTAATTTTATAAATCTTGTGATCCAGACAGTTTGCAACGAATCACCTGTCTCAATGGCCCTGGTAGGACATGTCCACTCACATTGCCTCTCTTGGCAAGATGAGAAAACAGAGGGACAAGGTGCATTGGGCTTTGTTGAGAATGTAGTGAGAAAACTTCTTGGCACTGTGGCAGGACATGAGAAGCCAATGGTTTAAATGTTATCCTTAATGAAGAATGAGATCCTGGTGAGCAAGAGGGCAGACTTTAGGTACTCTTCATGCAAACATCCCTGAAAGACCTGGTGGCAGCCACATCCACAGCCTATGCTTCACGTTTCACACCACACATAGTTGAGCAGGCCTGTGAATTTCTGAAAATCCATGTTGAGAAGTAACACAGAAATTTTGAAAGCAAGTTATCCTCTCTGAGGTTTCCATCCCTAATGAAGGTGCTAATTGCCCTATTGATTTCCATTAGAACCACTCTTCTTAGGCCTCACATTTACCATTCTGACAGCTCCTGCTCCTTCATAATATGGTCAATAACCATAGTCCCTAACAGCAGTACTGTGTTTGGAGAAGTGAAACTCATTGTTTATTCACCTGGAATTTAGTTAGTGGCTGTACGTGCAGTCAGGGTCAGGGAGGTGGATAAAGTTCCTGCAAAGAATTTCAGACATTCCTTATATTGGATTAAACCTGTCATGCAGCACTGCCTAGCTGTGACATTTCTTCTGGGTCACAAAACCTAAAGTGCTTCATCTTTTCCCTGCAGCTGGTATTGGACTTTTCCCCCACCCATTGTAGTGGGTGTTCTTAAGACCTTGGTACAATAAGCAGCATGCAAACACGTCTTGGTCTTGCCTCAGAAGCACAAGGTGCAGAGGCTTCCTATTTTCTTTGCATCTCTGTCACATCTGAAGCTGCTCTGTACAGCTTCAGGTATTGTGCAATCTGTACAACTTCTGTGCTCTGTACAGCTTCTGATATTGTGCAATCCAGTCGCCCTATTTGCTGTTCCTTCACGAAACACACGGCCGGGGTGGGGTGGGGGTGTTGTTGTATATAGTTAGTGATCTCTTGAGTCCTGTTATTTTGGAAGCAAATCAAGTGTGTTTCTGCACCATTTCAAATTACAGAGAAAACTTAATATGTAGGGTTTTATCAAATCTGGGAACCAGGAAATGGAAGAAACCCATCAAATTCCTTGCAGTATCCTGTCTGCCAGGAAGCCCTGAATTGATTAGAATCATGATCAAAGGGCTTGTTGTGAATGTCTTCCTCTACAAATTCCAGAGCCAGTATTGTCTATGCTCAGTCTGGATGTTTGAAGTTTGCCTCTAAGCCTGACACTGTAAAACGTAGCTGTCCTTGGGTCAGAAAACAGCAACAACAAACCAAATTAATATACAAAACGCTGTCTCAAAACACAAAGACAGATGCAAGATGAGAAGGGTTTCTCTCACCCACCCTCCTGGCACAGGCCAGGGAATTTCCTCTTGTTAACACTAAGCCCATTCTATTTTTATTATTTTTAAAAAACAACCTTGTCTTTGGCTACACGTGTCACCTCTAGGAAAGCTCCTGGTTTTGCTTTGCAACCTAGGAGTGATGGTAAATGCATCCCTTCCCTGGGCAGCTTATTCCAGTGCTTAATCCAATTCATAACCATTGTTGTTCCCAAGTGGGATGTGTCATGCTTCACCTCCCAGCTGTCAGTTCTTGTTGTGCTTCCTTCACTCTTTAGTGCTCAATTTCTTCTCCCTGGGAAGGTATCTGCCAATGCACTAATTCCATTGCACCCTTCTCTTTAAGACATTAAACAGATTTGAACCCTTATTGTCTGTGACTCTCAGGCTCTCTCATCTAATTTCTAGATGGAGCAGTGATGGCGGGGGGAGGGGGGATACATGGGTGAAGGTCTGAGGATCCTTCCCTGATATTCCATCCCACAGAGATTGAATTGGCCAGAGTATCTCATTTGCATGCAGGGGGCTAAATACATTTCAGCTTTCCAGTCACAGCGGGAGAGGAAGGAGGCAACTGCTGCTGCAGTAAATTGCATTTGAATTTACAAGTACCTGCCTGCTGGCCTGCAGTTTTGAATGTGTTTTGGGGGGAGACAGAGGGAGATTACTTTTTTTAAAGGCCCATTCAGAACACTGTGATGCTTAAAATCCTTTGGTTTTTTTTCCCTTTCTACCTTTAAAGTGTTGCCCTGTCACCTCCGGAGTCTGTGTTGTCAGTCTGATACAATGGGTAGCATCCTTAACATGCCCTGCAAGAGCCTACCATCCCACGGCAGGCCAGAGCAAAACAACTGGTGTTGATTCTATGCTATCCAGTATGCTTTGTGCAATGCTCTTAACCCACAGGTATAGATTCCTGCTTTGAATCTAAATAAGTGTGTCAAAATGGAGCGGAGTTGCAAGTGTGCTTCCCTTTGGCACAAGTGCAGGTTATTCCCCTGGGAAATGTGATCCATTTTCACCACCCGCTGGCTGTCGGCTGATCCTACCTGTCTCCTGGCTGTTGTCTGCATGCCTCCAGCAGGCACAGCAAGGCCAGCAGCTGTGGAAGCGTCACTCCCAGGGGCTGGATCCAAGGCCACTTTGGTGCTAATTACTGCCCACAAGCAACAGGGACGGATGGGGGCGAGGTGTTTGAAGGATGCACGCTGTGTTGGTGGTGCTGGCGACCAGCTTGGTGGGCGTGGCGGTGGTGCCATTTAAAATCCAGTGGGCCTTCTTGGCCCCATAGGAGTTTCTTCTGCTCCCAATCCTGGCAAGATGCAGCTGGAGTCTAGTGCACCACAGGACATCACAGACTGCCAGGTCAGGGATGGCTGGGATGGAGACAGATCTGGAAGGGTCTGGAGGTGTGGCAGCAGATGTCAGAGCAGCTTTCAAGCTGGGCCCAGTACACCATAGGTCTGGGAGCCACCATGTTCAGTCCCAGAAAACCTCTGTTTGCCGGGAAAGGCTTAGGCTTAGCACCAGGAGTTGATTGCAGCTGGCTCAGGACTTATGTGACATGGATAAATTAAAGCAAAAACGCTCCTCAGGAAGCCTGCCTAGTGAATGTCAAACCAACAACCTTTCATCTGTAGAACCTGCACTTGGCTGAAGGGTTAATGCCACTTAACTTATAGCACCATGGTGTGAGAGAGCCCAGCACTTAGCTATGTAGTCTCCAGAGTAAAATGAGACAGACAGTAGACTCTAATAAGGAATCAGAATTCCAATTTAATTCTGTCTTCTAGGAGAAGCAGATCTGAACGGAGCAAAGGAGATAACTAGAAGGCGATAAGGAGAGGTGGAAATGGAGGTGGGAGAGAGAGCAAGACACAGTCACTTGCACACAGGCAATCACTTTGGCAGTCTGGAAGTTTTTAGAGGCTGAACATCAGGAATGCGGTTGTTGGTATCTCCTCACTTGTTAGCAAGAGAACTGTGTCCAGGCACTGTGGTGGCTGTTTAGAAAGGGTGGTATAAAGGGGCAAAAGTTTTGTGTTTTAAAACTTCCATGCCATCCCTATATATCTGTAAGGTTGCTTATCTCTTCTGAATTCAATGTTTCTACAGAGAATGGGCTGGGCATGATTTTATTTATATACTTCCTAGCTGATAATTCTGGACAAGGTGGCATACAAATAGAAGTTTGCAAAATATCCACAAAACAAAAAAATTGCAACCTTCAATCCTTGTTAAAAATCAATCAACATTCTCAGACTGTCGGTTAAAACACTTTTCACAGCACTAGCAACCCACAATCCAAGCCAGAAGGCATTGATCAATAACAGGCTAAGCAGGAGATATGTGTTTAATTTCCCCCCCTTTATTCCCCCCCCCAAATCTAGGTGCGTCCTATGGGCCGGTGCGTCCTATAGGGCGAAAAATACGGTAAATTCAACTCAGAAATGTCACAGAAGCCAGTGTGACTAGTATGGTGTAGATATTACTGAAGCTGACATTCTTATCCCTATCAAAACTTAAGTTTCAAAGGGCAGTCCCACAAAGAGCATAATGCACTTGTCAAGCCTGGATGTGAGTGGGGCACAAAATGTTTTGGCTGAGTTAGACCTATCCATATAAGGCTGCAGTTGGCATATCAGCCAAAGAATGCACCCTTAGCTACCAGCACCACTTGAGCATACATAGCTCACACCAAGTCCAGGAGTGCTTCCAAACTGTGTACCCAGTCTTTCAGGGGAGCGCCACCCCATTGAGAACCAACTCCAAACCTCCTTCCAGAGCAGTCAGTCCCCCATCCCACAGGACCTCTGTATTTCTTTGATTCAGCCTCAGTTGGCTAGACCTTCTCCTTCCCAGTGTGACAAGCAAAGGAACCTCTCTTGGATTGGAAGATGGAAAAGAAAGATAGAGTTGAGTGTCACCAACATACAGCATGCAACAGACACAATCCAGGCATGACAAACTGGCAGATCCTTCCTCTGTGGGTGCAATATATATGTGCCTCATACCTCCCTGTGGTACGGATAGAAATGGAGTGTCTGGGGAGCAAATTCTGCACTGCAGGTTCATTATCTCCCCACTGGTGACTGGGCAATGAAGACAGGATTTTCCATGGCATGGCTAAAGGCTGGGCAAGATGGTCTGGAGCAGTAGGAAGCAATTACCATCCCGCTGAGCCGAACCCTAATCCCCTCAAACAGCACGAGGGGCTGGCAAGCCAAACACGCCTCAATCAGGTTAAAGTGTGAAGTTGGGATTAGCCAAGAGAATGAGAGCCTCATAATACCATTGCACCCCCTGCTTGCACCAGGCTCAGCCTGGCCCATAGGGCAGGAGATTAAGTGCTTGGCTTGTCTGCCTGAGTGGGCTCCCCACTGGGAAAGCTGTGTCCTATGGATGTCAGACAGTTTGGCTTTAGTTACTTGCTGAGTGCTGGCCAGGATCTCGCACTGGGAGGCCTCGCTTGCTCCCACAATCGAGGCACCAATCCCAGCGAGGGATCCCTCCAAGTGGCTCATGTCCAAGGCACACAGGGGAGGAGGGATGGCTGAGGCAAAGACAAAAGAGAGGGTGCAATGTTGAGGGTGCAGGCTAGCCGGGAAAACTCTCTCGGTGTCATGATTTGTTTGGTGATGGGATGCGACCACAACTGAAACTGGAAATTGGGTCAGATTGCCCTGGAGAGGCTGGGGGTCATGCCTGTTTTAAAGGAGTCATTGGGTGAAAGAGATGAGCTAACCTTTTCTAAACTAAATGCAGAGATAATTAAAGGAAATCAGCATGTTTTCTGGACAAAGTGGTTTAAGTCTTTGCACATCATATTTCATGTTGTATCAGGAAAGATAAACAATAAGGGTGACTTGGGGGTCTGTAGAATGGAAGAGATGTCTTGGAACACCCTTGTCCAAACTGAGCATTCCCATCACATGTGGAAACCCCTCCCCCTGTTTATTGCCTATTTAACATTGAGCAGTAAAAAGTAACGTAAGCACTTTAATTTTATGAACCTCATATTCTGTTTGTGTTGCTATTAAATTGCATTTAGTTCAAAGTCAGATGAAGAGCCTGGGAGATATTTGCCCTGCTCTGTAGTCCTACCAGAATTTGCATTGCTTGAAACATACTTTGTTGTATGCATACTTGTTACGGGGTCTCCTAGTTTTCACTCACTAAGAGATGATCCTTCATTCTGTAATAAGGCTGCTTTTCTTGGGGGTCTCAATTTCTCTGACTCAGCATAAATGGATTGCAGGATGGCGCAAGTAATGGTCAGATCGTTCCTCTAAAGCCAGACAAAGCTGTTGCTACAAGCTGTCATTCATCAAGACTGGAACAATTTGTGTCTGGGAAACTGGCAGCTTAATGTTCCTTGTAGTTACTGTGATACTGAATGAAAACAGGTCCATACATGTAGAAGAGGGAAAGAACAGGGTGATTTTCTCCATTATTTCCACTCACCTCTAGGGCAGCTGCCTCCCTGAAGAGTGTGAATATGAACTCTCCAAAGGCAGGGAGGGTGGAAGGTTACACTACTCCAAACTATGCTCTGGCTCAACACCTGAGCAGCAGGTTGTTGGTCCTATTGATTGGGGACAGACCAGACCATGGAGAAGAAAAGAACCAAAAGTAAATAAAAATAGCGATAGAATCAGTCGCTGTGAAGAGCTGGTGGACTCCAAGCAAGTCATTTGTGGTAACAATGTTATAGAAAGATTTGAAGTTCCTAATAATCTCTAATATTCCCAGATTTTTAATTCTGAGGATGAAGCGATTGGAACTCCTACTTTCAGAAGAACTAGGGTTTTAAAAACTTTCAATATGACACAGAATGTTGAGTTGTCTGGAACTCTGAAAGTCCTCATTAGATGGGCATGTTATTTGTGCTTTGGCATTTTCACAAGGGCCTGGTTGTTCTAACAGTTTTGTGATCATGCACTCTTTCGGAGGAGAAATGTTGGCTCCCTGTTCCCAAAGGTTCTTTCCTTGGATTTTTAAGTGCCTCTGGCCAAATGCACCTAATGCATGTTTTATAGGATTGTGTGAATGGGGGCCAGTTCATATACAATGCTAATTCATGATTTATTAGACAATGGTTTATTAAGCCATGGCTTAGTGTTATGTGTGAACCTAGTCCAGCCGCTTCATTGATGGTTTAAGGTCACTTGTTAACCAAAGTTTGTAGTTTTAGCCTTGGTTAAATTTACCTTAGTTAAAATTACCCACAGCTTAGTCCTGTATGTGAACTTAGACCTCTGTCTTAAATACGGTTAAGGAGCTATTGTGTCCCAAAAGCTACAGATCTACAGTTGTAAAGTGGCAAAACAGCTTTAACTATGGTTTGTTTTTGTTTTTTAACTATGGTTAATGTTAAACATCACATGTGAATCAGACCTATGAGACCCTAGAAGCAATTCCCCTTAGGTCTGGAAAGCTGTTAAAAGGATATGCATGGAAACTCAACCAAGGGGAAGCGAGGAAGTCACTTAACCATGTTAATAAGTGTAATTTTAATAAGGCTATGATTTATGTTTGTTTCTTTGTGTATTTGTCTGTCTATAATTTTGTGAAAATCAATAAAAAAAATCGGGGGGGGGGGGACAATTCCCCTTAGGGAATACATGGGAATAAGGTTAACAAACACTTCTCACTAGCTAGTTGTCAAAAATTGCCGTTAAGGTCATGGTGATCCTGGAAGAAATTTAGAAAAGTAATAGTGGAGCCTGGATTTTCTTTTCTTTTTTAAATTGCCTAGGTAAATAGATCTATATATCAAAGGCACATGGTGTGGTGGGGCACTGATGCTCACCTCCCAACAGCTGAATTGTTGTTGCTGCTTACCAGGTGGTGTGGTCCAAACCCCAGATTGGCTCCAAAGCAGTAGCACCAGGCTGGCTCAGCTGATGTGATTGCACCATGCCAGCCTCCTCACTGCCTCACCCCTCCCAGTTGGCAGCAGCAATTGAACTGTTGGAAGGCCCCACCATGGTCTCTGCTGCTGCTGCTGCTACATAGAGATTGGTGAGGGATCCCATCACCTGAACACCCTAGTGCTATTTTTAGCACCTCCTAATAGTAAATTGCCTCTTTATAGCATACACCATTCACATGTGGGATAAACTGAATGAATAGATAAATAAATGCGTCAATCTTTGGAAGTGTTTTGGTTGCCCCCAACATTCACATATATACCAAGAAGTTATTAAGCCTCTGCTAACCCCACAGTGCCTGGGTTAGAGAGATGTTTCAGAGATGAATTGGAGAGGAATACGAAGATGAACATATTCTCAGCTCCAGTGGCGTAGCGTGGGGGGTGCCAGGGGTGCCGGCCGCACCGGGCGCAACATCTGGGGGGGGGCGCGAGTCCAGAGGGAAGGGACAAGTTCCTTCCTCCGCTGGGCTCCCGCCGCCACCGCCAGCCTTGCGCCCTAGCGCGCGCCCCCCGCCGCCGCTGCGGCTGCGCTCCACTCACTGCTCACAGGAGGAGCAGCCGCTGCAGCAGCGCCGACGCCGCCACCGACGCCTGGCCGGGCACGGGCAGCCTCCGCACCTCGCCGCCGCCATCCCCTCGGCCCAGCCACAGGCCGCGGCTGCTTCTGCCGACTGGAAGGGAGGAGAGTTCCGAGGGGCCTCGACGTGCCCTGCCCTCCCCAAAACCCTCCGAGACGAAGCCGGAGGGCGGGTGAGGGTCTCCCGGCGGAAGGGGGCGCCGCTGGCTCCGGCTCTCAGCGCAAGTCTCAGCCGCGGGGGGGGGGGGGGCGAGGACGGAGCGCGGCTGGAAGCCCCCGGACCTGGCCGGGAGGAGGAGAGGCGCTCGCCAAGCCCGGATCTGGAGCGCCTCGGAGCGCGGGCTCCACCTACAGCCTAGGAGAGGAGGGGGCGGGGAGGCACCCGAGGGGAGGGGGCTTCGGCTGCCTCGGCCCGCGGGGGCTCCGCAAATAATAAATTTAATAAATTCCTGCTGAGCCTTTGGGGGGGGTCCTTGGCCCCCCCAGCCCCAGTGGCGTAGCGTGGGGGGATGCAGGGGGGGCCGGCCGCACCGGCCACAACATCGGGGGGGGGCACGCTCGCACTTGAGTGCTAAAATCCACGGGTTAGGGGGCGCAAATTACTTGCCTTGCCCCGGGTGCTGACAACCCACGCTACGCCACTGCTCAGCTCTAAGCCTTTTCATCTCATGCTCCTTAGAAAAGGAGTACAATCATTAAAAAAAAAAAAAATTAAAATGGATGTACTGTGCTATATTAGAAGAAAAAAAAAACTTGTTTTGATGAATTGGAAGAGCCGCAAAAAGATTCCATTGAGCACATGGATTGATAATATGGACAGATTAGCTACATATGAATGAATTGTATGTCGACGCAAATTAAGAATGGATAAATATGAAGAAATCTGGAATGAATATTTAAGCGATAAGGTGGATAGTGGGGGGAAGTGGGGGGAGGAGAGAGAGGTGGGGAAGTATTGTTAAAAGGGGGTAGTCATAGGTATATCAGTGTATTTAAATCTGAATTGTCAAATTGTGTTATTATTGTTATTGTCATTTTCATTGTAGTGTTTTTTGTGGTTGTTTGTATCGAAAAAATGATTAAATAATTTTTTAAAAAAATACCTCATGTTGCGTTTGCTTCAGGTTGAGCGTTTTCAGGTTGCGTCCTGCGGCGACCCGGAAGTACCGGAAAGGGTTACTTCTGGGTTTCGCCACTTGCGCATGCGCAGACGCTCAAAATTATGTCATGCGCATGCACAGAAGCAGCAAATTGCGACCCGCACACGCGCAGTCGCGGGTTGCATTTTGCTCGGGTTGCGAATGGGGCTCTGGAATGGATCCTGTTCGCAACCAGAGGTACCACTGTAGTGGGATCTTGGGGTGTGGGCCTGAGGGAGGGAGGCTGAAGAAAGTTGCTTCCAAAACATGTCCTCTGAGAGAAACATGTCTCTGCGGGCAAAAGTTGCACAGCCGCTGCCTGTAGCGACACGAGGGTCCAGTCTAAAGGAGTGTTGGACACTCATTATGAACAGTGGAGGCTTTTTAATGATGCCACTTAGCTGGAGAAGTTGGTTGTTAGCAGAAGTGTGGAGAAGAAACCAGGATGTCCTGCACACTTCCTTTCCCCAATGCTATGTGCCAAGTCTGAGGAGCTGCTGTTCTGTCTCAAAGGTAACAGATTGAAGAGGTGACATCAGTCAGCAATGAAAGAGCTTCTGCCGCCCTCTCCTGGTTAGGATTGAGCTGTACTGTGGCAATCCTACTTTCTTCCTGCTCTTAGATTGCAGTTATTTTCAAAAAAGGTTTGCAGGGGTGGTGGAGCAGGCTGTGTGTTTGTGTCCACAATAGCATGTGTGCACATATGTGTGTGTTAGTCTCATGATACAGAAATTTATCAGAAGGCACCTCACTGATAAGCATCAGCCATTATAGGCTTGCACGAAACAATTTGGAAGTTAGGAAATGGCAGCAAGGCAATTAAAAACCATCACAGCTTGTGCTCTTTTAAGTTTCCACTCAGGTACTCAGTGTGTGTGTGTGTGTGTGTGTGTGTGTGCTGTGTGTGATCCATAGAATTGCCAAGTGTCTTTGTTAATAAATCAGCAGTCACTGGGCATTTCTGTTCTGAGGATGCCTCTACTCCCAGGGCTGGGAAAGGCAAGTATCAACTGTCCACTCCCTTCTCCCAGCCCCTTCATGACTCTTGGTGAGATACAAGGGGCCAACAGGGATACTGGATGAGGCATGCTGTGGAATGAAGAGCTGGAAGAGGTTTTGCATCTGATAAGACCGCGGTGTGACTCACCTTGTTTCTTGCATGCAGATGCCAGAGACTGGAATATGCATCTTCATTGTCCATTAGGTCACCTCCTTTGCTATTTTTAAAATGGACTGTTCATGTTTGTTTTGCTATTTTTAAAATGGACTGACTGGGTTGCTTTTGTACCTTGCCGTAAATCAGGTGGACACTGGATGTTTGAAAACGTGCATTCTTATTTAAATTGCTTAAGGTATTCAAACCACCATCAGTCATCTCATCTTGCTGCCATGACAGAAGTGACATGAGATGAACCATTCATTATATGAACGGGGCACAGAATGCATTGCTGTTTGCTGTGCCAGTGTCCTGGGGGGTTGTCTGGTGAAAAGAGCAGTATTTTGGGCCACACACAACACCTCTTCAGTGCCAGAGCTCACTCTGGTGCATATAAAACAATAAGGTTGGTCATGCATCTGAGCATGTGCAGAATATTTCTTCATTGCTGCTTAGTATTCCCCTGCTAGTCCTCATAACCTGATGCCTCACTACCTTGCCACCCCACCCCCATACTTCATTGTCTCTCCACTGACAGATGGCTCTCTTAAAATTATCATCTGCAGGGACTTGAGCGAGAACCTCCTTCTGGCTGTTCCCAGGAAGGCGTTTCGTGGAGCTACTGATCTCAAGAACCTGTGAGTGACCTGGCCCAGCAGGGCAGCAGATAGGGAAGCACAGCATGCCACATTGCCCTGGAGAGATTGGCATTATGTTTCATGCATGCACATATTGAGGTCATAGGGCTAGCAACTGTGTAGAGGAAGATCTCAAAAATTCCTTCTACAACAGCAAATACTAATAGGATATCAGCAGTGGGAATGTGTCCCACATATATAATGCAGTGCCTGTTGCACCCCAAATCATATTTCCCACCCACCCATACCTATCCCTCTCCTCCTCTTGGCTACTTGCAGTTCTCCAGTGCTTCTTATGCATACCACAAAGTCCTCCATCATTTCTTCTCCTTTCATTGAGTGCAGCAGATTGGTCTTTGTGTCGAGCATCCTATGTATTGGTCTGCCAGCACAGCTATTGAGAACAGGTATATTAATCTCCTCTTTCATCACTCAGACAACTGGACAAGAACCACATCAGCTGCATTGAGGAAGGGGCCTTTCGTGCTCTTCGTGGCCTGGAAGTTTTGTAAGTGTCTCTGGGAGGGCTCTGTAGAAGGTTTGTCCCATCGGGCTGGATGGAGAGCCTGCCTAGAGAAGCATGACTGTGGTAGAATCCAGCTCAGTTGATGGGAGGGTGGTCTGGAAGCACCCTGGGGTTAGGGCTAACTCTTTGCAAGGAACAGTGCCCACCCCTAAATGTGGGCAAAGAGTCTGTTTTTCTCTATAGCTTCATCACTGGTGTATGATCTGCTGGCTCAGGTGGCCATAGCCTTATCCCCTTCAACACCCCACTCCTCTATTCATTTGTAGGCACCAGGCCACATCAGAAATGTTTTTAACTTAAGAGTGTTATATCCTGATATTCCCACCCATGCTGGTAACATACAGGGTCCAGGTAGCATTCCATCTCCCCAGAAGGATGGAGGTCTTTTGGTATTACACCAATTCTGTATGAGTTGGTGTGCTTCCCAGCAGAACTGAAAGTGCTATTTTCCACCTTTAGAGCCCTCATTGGTTTGGGGCTAAGTTATTAGAAGGAGAAGCTGTGCCTGTATGAACCTACCTTTGCTTTAAGGTGGATATCAGAAGCCCTACTTGTTGGCCTGCATTTGAGATCATTTAGATTGGTGGGAAACAGGAACCAGGGCCTTCTCAGTGGTGGCCCCTACTCTATGGGATACCCTCCCTAGAGAAGTGTTCACTTTAGCTTCAGTATTTAATTTGTTTTGAACTGTTGTTAATGTTTAATTTAAAATTGTTTTCAAAGGGCGGGTGATAAATCAATACAACAACAATAGTAATAATTAGTAATAATCGTCCTACTATATTACTATGCAATTGTGCATAGGATTTTAGCTTAAGAGGGTTTTTTAAATCCCAGTGGTGAAAACAAAGCAAAACAAATAACATTATACCTGGGCTGGTTTCAAAAGTGATCAAGTGACAACCCAAAACCCAGTAGCTCCCCTTGTTCAAACCACTGGAGTCTAATGTCAGCAGGGCCTTCCTCCCAAGCTTGAGGGGAGCGTTGGGTCAGATGAAGGTAATATGCATGCAATCCCAGGGAAGCTGACCTATTAGTCAATGTAAATTTTCTTGCTAAGGTGGGTCCTAAAATTCACCTGTTGATCTGTCATTCTAAGATCCTCTGTTGTAGGGGTGTGTTAGAACTGGCCCTTGCTTCTCCCATGCTGAAAATGATTTTGAAAATAAGATGTGCTGTCAATCTGAGAAGTGTCACATGCCACTCTGTGAGCGTTGTTTGTTTGTGTGTACACTGCACACACAGCCAGATGAAAGGACAAGATGTTTCTCTCCAGCATTCACTGATGCTCTTCCTCTTCCTCCTTCCTGCAGGACTTTGAACAACAACAACATCAGCACCATCCCCATCTCCAGCTTCAACCATATGCCCAAACTGCGCACCTTGTGAGCACATGATGAAGCAGCCCAAGGGCGGAGTGGGATTGGGGGTGGGGTGGAAGACCGCAGACTGGACATTTCATAAAGCATGGTGGGCTGGGAGCTACCAGTCCATACAAGGAATGCTGGTGGCAACTTTTCACTTTTAGGTCCTGCAGATCTCCCTTTTTGGCACTGATGTTTTCATAGTAGGTAATGCCTAACCCTGTGCCCAGGATCCCAAGAACCTGGGGCCCTACGAAGATGTGGGATGCTGCCCCCCAATGGCAGAAAGAGCCACAGCTCTGTTCATGGAGTTGTTGGTTCCTTTAATGACAAGGTGCATCATGGGACAGAAAGCGGTGGCATTAATGTGGTGGGCAGGATGCTGGGTGAGAGCAATCCAGTCCATGGACTCCAGAGTAAAAAAAAAGGTAAAGGTAAAGGACCCCTGACAGTTAAGTCCTGTCACAGACGACTCTGGGGTTGCGGTGCTCATCTTGCTTTACTGGCCGAGGGAGCCGACATTTGTCCGCATACAGTTTTTCTAGGTCATGTGGCCAGCATGACTAAGCCGCTTCTGGCAAAACCAGAGCAGTGCATGGAAACGCCATTTACCTTCCCGCCGGAGCGGTACCTATTTATCTACTTGCACTTTGACGTGCTTTCGAACTGCTAGGTTGGCAGGAGCTGGGACCGAGCAATGGGATCTCTCCCCGTCGCGGGGATTCGAACTGCCGACCTTCCGATTGGCAAGCCCAAGGCTCAGTTGTTTACACCACAGCGCCACCCGCATCCCAGAATGCAGAGTACTAAGGCCCAAACCCCACAGTTTCAGATCCCTATTGGACTGGACTCTCCTTCCCAGAAAATGTCACCACATTTTCATTCCAGCTCAGCAAACCTAAGTCTGCTTCTTTAGAAATGACTTTACCTACAGTATCTATGCAGGTGTCTCAAAAGGTAGCTGTGGAAAGACAGTGATTGATATTTCTTCCCCCCCCCCAACCTTTCCTCCCCTGGGTCCCTACAGCCGCTTGCACTCCAACCAGCTCTTCTGCGATTGCCATTTGGGTTGGCTTTCCCAGTGGCTGCGCCAGCGCCCCACAATTGGGCTCTTCACACAGTGTGCCGGCCCTGCTGCCCTCCGTGGCCTCAACGTTGCAGAGATTCAGAAGAATGAATTCAGCTGTTCAGGTCAGTGGCATCTATGGGGTTCCAGGGAGCTTTGCAGACCCCCAGAATCACCAGAGAGAGGCCCCTTCTGCCCTCAGATTCAAGGCATATCAGCCCTGGAACCAAAGTGAAACCTGCCACAAGAGACCATTGGTCTCTCAAATGCAAGACCCTCTTACCACAACACGTTAGTTTCTCTCATGTGCAGGCCATGGTGGTTGCATGACTGCAGCCTGGACTGCAGAAATTGCTTTTCATTCTCCAGAAATTCTTTTAAAAGCATTGTCTCCTTTTATCCTGCATTTTTCTATTTCTGCCAGTGTGAAGCTATCAAGCCATTAGTGCTGGAAGCTGCCATCTTGAAAGATGCCCGCTTGCTCCCTGTGCTCTTTATGTAGTTTTCCTCCTCAGCGTTGTGAAATGGTGCACCATGCTGCCCTTTCAATCTCGTGCTCATTTGTGCACTTGCCCTCCCCTGTCCATTTCTTGTCTCTGCTGATTTGAACTATCAACCTGTGTAGCAGTTCTGCATATGCATATGCCCTCATATGTATTCATCTCTACGTGTAAACATCTATGGAGCGGGGCTGAGAGGAGGGCGTGCTAGTGGCCCAAAGGCTCTCTAGCTGCCCTGGAGAAAGTACACATTCCAAAACCCCAACAGACCACAAGCAAAGAACAGGTAGGCAGGGCTAGGGGTGCCTTGCAGTGCCATGGGTTGCAAGCCCTATGCAAAGAGGATGCACTAAGCTTCTGCATTCTTCTCTGCAGGCCAGATGGATGCTACCAGGACCCAAATCTGCAGCTTTTCATCAGGTTCCTGTCCCGCCATGTGCACCTGCAGCAATGGCATTGTGGACTGTCGCGGCAAGGGGCTGACAGCCATCCCTGCCAACTTGCCTGAGACCATGACTGAGATGTGAGTGGATACTAGGAACATGGTGGGTAGGCAGGGGATGGTGGGACCTGAGCACTAGCACACTTCCTAATCACATCTACTCTGCTTGGGTGCTCCTGTCTCCTTTGGCTAGTATTGATTCAGCTGGTATTGGAACAGATAATATATTGTTGCCTAAGGAGCACCATAGGGCAATTCTCAACTATGACCTTATGTCAGGGGTGGGGAACCTCTGGCCCATGGACCAGATTTGGCCTGCCAGGCCATGCCACTCAAGCCATGTAAGGACAGGGCATGTAAGGCCAGGGCATCACTGAAAGGAGCTTTCCAAACATCCCAAAATCAGCCAGTTGCCATGTGTCTGGGAAACGAAGCACAAAGCACTTTGAGAGGCGTGTGACCAGCATTTCCCAAGCACCAAGCATGAGACTAGCAAAGCACTCTGCACAGTGCTTTCCCAGACATCTGACAATCACCTGGTTTGCTGGGCATTTGGGAAGTGCTGTGCAAAGCTTTGACAGGTGTCGATCACCTGATGCCATTATGTGTCAGGTGACTGGCATATGGGTGGCCCTACTGACTGTTGAAGTTGGCCCACAAGGGTAGGGGGAGATAAAGATGTGGTCCACTGGTCCATAAAGCTTCACCACTCCTCCCTTATGCAGAGATGACTCTAGTTTTTGCCAGTCCCTTTTGTAGCTAAAAGCTGTACCAGGATCAGAGATTTCTGCTTCCAGAGAACTGGGGGAGATGTGTCCAAGTGAACTATCCAAGAATACAGCTGTCTGCCTACTCTTGAGGACTATCTCCTGCCTGATCTCTGTGGCATCCTTGTTGGAAGAGACGGCACTTCAGTTGCTCCCATGGTGCAGTCAAGCTGATTTGCTTTCTTGTGTTCTGTTTCCCATGCAGACGCTTAGAACTGAATGGCATCAAGTCTATCCCACCTGGAGCCTTCTCATCATATAAGAAGCTACGAAGGATGTGAGTGTCTTCAGCCAGAGTGAACAGTGCTGGGCTTGATGGACAAATAGTCTGTGCAGGCCTAAGGCAATACCTTCTGTCCAGACGCGATATGGGCAGAGGGGAAGCAGGTGTTGCATTGCAAGGCGTACTTGAGGGAGCACAGAGCTGTCTTGGCTGACGTGCACCTCCAACTCAGTCCTGCTAAGGAACAGGAGTGAAGCCTTCATTATACTCTGTAAAGAACACAAGGTGGGAGAGGCACCTTCAGAAAAGGAAGGAGCTGTGACTACATGCGTAGGAGCGTTAACTTTGTCTTTGCCTTTCAGAGACCTGAGCAACAACCAGATCTTGGAGATTGCGCCTGATGCCTTCCAAGGCCTGCGCTCACTCAACTCTCTGTGAGTAGCCTCAGTGGGAGCAAGCATGACAGACATTAGTCTAGGTGGGGAAGTGAAATGCCACTTGCATGCAGCATGAGAATGTTCTTGCACAAGCTCCACGCACACAGCTCTACCACTGGCTGTGCGCTGTGGCTTCCTGAATATGCCAATTCCAACTCACAGCCCCCTTGGCCAACATATTGCTTGGCCTTTCTAATTCCCATTTGCTGCTGATAATGTTAGCATGTCAGTTCCACCCACCCACCACACTCCCCCACCATCCACTGCACCAGCAAGTTAATGTGGCTCCATTCCAAAGAGCAATCTGTGTCATGGTTGTCTCCTGAAATGCAATTTTGCAGGCACAGCTCCAGATGGCGAGTGTTTGCATGAAGCAGCTCTCCATGGACCTATGGCGATTTCAACCACACCATTTCAACCCTTCTCTTTTGAAGGTTTACAATGGAACAAGTGAAACTGCTGCAACCTTGCGGGGAGCCACTTGACCATGGCTGTCAACTTTTCCCTTTTCTTGCGAGGAATCCTATTCAGAATAAGGGAATTTCCCTTTAAAAGAGGGTAACGTTGACAGCTATGCACTTGACACAGGCAGCTTGCCATGTGGAGCTGCGCCTACCTGGCTGTTTCAAGTGGCTGCATATGGCCATTTGCATATACGAACCGGGCCTCAGTGGGGACTTAAATCACATTTGAATCCAGATTCCCTGATGCTGGCATCATATGCCAGCTGGCACCTCACAGTCCCATTATCGTTACGTCCGCTATGTATGAAGGGTGAGCCTGGGTTCAGTTGTTCAAGATGGCCTCTTTCCTCAAGATACATCAGGACTTAACCACCAAGAGATGCTACTAATTCAAGCACTGGTTTTGTTTCTTTTCCAGAGTCTTGTACGGGAACAAGATCACAGAGCTGCCCAAAGGGGTATTCGGGGGCTTGTATGCACTGCAACTACTGTAAGCACAAGTGAGAGGGATAGCTAGAGGGCCATTTGGACATCACTATAGCAGGGGGCGAGTGGCAGTGTGGAAACCTTGATCCAGATGGCAAAGGGGCTCCAGACCTCACATCTGGCTCCCATACAATTTCAGCATACTTCTGTACAAACCAGACAGCCCTTTATCTCTTCTCTGGAACCTGCAACTCTCCTTAACAAGCCTTTTCTTCTTCCCTGCCTTCATCTTCCACACAGCCTGCTTCACTGTCCCCTGTGTCTTTCTACTCCACAATCCCATCTAGAGTTACTGTCTTCTCCCCAGCTTTAATCTTTGCTTCCCTCCTCATCTGCCTATATTCCTCATCTATACCAGGGGTCAGCAACCTGCAACCCATGGGCCACAAGTGGCCCACGGGGGTTGTTTAAACAACCCACGAGCCGCCTGCTCGGTGAGTCCCTGTGCGCTGTGCTAAACTGGAGCAGTGCGGAGTGGGGACTCGCTTCTGCTGTGCCAGAAATCACGTCTGTGCAGATTCAGATGCCGAAAATCTCATCTGCGCAGGCGCGATCTGGCCCATGGAGCAATCTTCACGGGAATGAACCATCCCAGGCGAGGTAAACCTTGCCGACCCCTGATCTATACTATCCCTCCCTTCTGTCCACCTCAGATTCAGGGAAGGGTTGTGGGTATCCTGTCTCCTCACCTGTCTTTTTTGTGGCCATTTTGTTCTCTGACCTACTATCACTTCGTCTAGGCTGTGTGAGTAACATGCTGGGTGTTAGTTGAGTGGGTGGGATCTGTGGAATCCCCTGCTGTGAGCAATGGCCAAGAATATTTTGTGTGTGTATGATAGCCACTACCACTACAACTACCACAACGTGCACATGCACACACTCTGATATGGTGTTTTGTGCTCCTTCACTCCAGGCTCCTGAATGCCAACAAGATCAACTGCATCCGGGCAGATGCCTTTGCTGACCTGCAGAACCTGTCGCTGCTCTCGCTGTACGACAACAAGATCCAGACCTTGGCCAAGGGGACCTTTGCCACCTTGCGAGCCATCCAGACTCTGTGAGTGCTGGCTTCTCTGAAGATATGTCCAATGAGAACAGGGTTCTGTGGGAGGAAGGGAGGAAATGCCCTTGGAACACTGGGGTCCCACTGAGAAGGCAGGTAAGATTCTGTGGCCAAGGCAGGAGATCACCACAGGGGCAGAGCTCTAGAAAGAGAGCAGAAAGCAAGGTCATGCCTTTGCAACCATGTTCAAGACCAGCCTTCCCTAACTGGGTGTCTTCCCATAACTTGGCTGGAGCTGATGGAAGGATGGAGGTTGTTCCAACAATAGCTGAAGGGCACCAAGTTGGGGAAGACTGCCCTAGAGTGTAGAGGCTGGCCCAGGGCCATTGGCAGAGCCCAACATCCTGGCACCAAAGTTGAGGTCACGAGGAAATGGACCACTTTGCCTTCGGGGTGCCTACAAGAGCATTCAGCATTATGCCAGCTAGAAGCAGCATCTTGGTTGCTAGATTTAAGGTTGCTCTGACAGCAGCCACCAGAACAACTTTGAAATTCAAGCTGCTCTTGTTTCTTTCCCTCTACAGCCATCTAGCCCAGAACCCCTTTATTTGCGACTGCAACCTGAAGTGGCTGGCAGACTTCTTGCGTGCCAATCCTATTGAAACAAGTGGTGCTCGCTGTGCCAGCCCCCGCCGCCTCGCCAACAAGCGCATTGGACAGATCAAGAGCAAGAAATTCCGCTGCTCCCGTACGAATGATCTTCTTCTGTAGGGCTGCGTATAGATTTGGGGATCAGGACAGAGCAGATATTGGATGTTTCCCTAGCACTTCATTGCATACTTATCCAGGGATCCTGACATTAGCACCTCAGTGAAATCTAGGGGAAGATATTGTAGAAACATCCCCCCCAACTGAAAAACTGCAGTGTTTCTGTTCTCTTATTTTAAAAATTAACTCTTACATTTTGTGCACACATTGATGGCTGGTGGTGTATATGTCTATTTTTCATCAGAAATGCATATTAAGTTAATATGCATGATGTCATTTCTAAGCATATGTATCTGGATAGAAATATGCATTCTGTTTTCATTCACACTGCAGTATATATACTTGTTCATACATGTTTGAGGAAGTTATGAGCAGCATAGCCTTTAATATCTTAAGTTTGCTTCATTCAGATTAACACTCTGCATATTTCTGTTCACAGCCAAAGAACAGTATTTCATTCCAGGTAAGGGAGCTAGTATGGAGATGCTAGAATTTGCACGTGAGTTGCATGTGTATGTTTGTGATATGTTTGCACTACTGGCAGAATGAGGTTGCAGCTTTGCAGGATTGCTGTTATGATGTATTTTTAATGGCTTGCATTAGATCCAGCAGTGGTGGCATGGACTGTTTGCAGGCACTGTGTCCTTCCAGAGGCTCAGAACAAGATCAACCAGTCTCTGTCTTTCATATCTGCCTTCTCCGTTTGCTGTAGCACAGGAGTGGGGAACTTAATAGGCCACACGTGGTCCACAGCCAATTTCAATCTGTCACGCCTCCACTGCTTCTGGCTACTTGATGGTGGTGCCACTTATTGGAGCCTTACTCTATGTGCAGAAATTTCTGGCTTAATTATGCTGGCCAGAGGATTTATATATTTTTATTTATGAGTTCTGCATTCAAGTGGGATCCCTGATAAAGCAGAGCTCCCAGATGCCTGGTGGCTTCTAGAGTTCTACTCACATTCAAGCAGCCATGGTAGAAGCTCCCTTCAACAGGAGAAGGTCTGGGACTGGGTGAGCAGGAATGTTGGGAGCAGAGTCAGCATATGAGGCCTCATGCCCTCAGACAGAAGGAATCCCCTTCCACAATATGCTTATGCAACAGTCCCAAGTATTCACACACACCTCTGTGTGCACACTGTCTCATTGCTTTCTCTTGGTGGCAGGTACGGAAGATTACCAGTTGAACAGTGAATGTCACAGTGACGTAGTCTGCCCCCCCAAGTGCCGCTGCGAAGCCAACGTGGTCGAGTGTTCCAACCTGAAGCTGACAAAGATCCCAGAGCGCCTCCCTCAAGCCACAGCTGAACTGTAAGTCAGCATGCTTTGGCCATATCTAAGAACTATACTTCCTTCCTCACTATCAAAAACTGAGTACTCTTATTTGCTTTCCGTGTGGCTTTATTTATACAGTTGTAGATAGCAAATGTTGCTATTGTAGGGTTGCTGTTGTTTTAAGGACTAATCTCTGTGGCAGGGACACGGAGGCATTCTCTATGGTTTTGGGGTTTGCCCTCCCCCATCATGCATTGAGATGGAAGGACCTGATTGCTGATTGGCTCCCCCTGCTGAGGCACACCTGACCTCCCAGACGGGGTCTGCCTGCCATCTGTGAAGCAGGATTTCGTTTTAACTCTATAGAGCCCAACAAACATAAGAAGAGCCCTGTTGGATCAGGCCAAATGTCCATTTAGTCCAGCATTGTGTTCTCACAGTGGCCTATGGGAAGCGTGCAAGCAGGATCTGACACAACAGTGCTCTTCCCACTTGTAATTCCCAGTGACTGGTATTTGGAAGATTGCTGCCTCTGACAGCGGAGGTAAAGGTTAAAAGGTTCCCTACATACTTGCTGCGAACCATGAATCTATGAAACTCACAGTTCTTTTTCTTAAGGTGATAATAGAAGTGAGGGGGAAACTCCTTGTTGTCTAAAGGTTTTTTCTCCTGATACATAATTCATACTTTGAATTACTGCAGTATGTCCAATTCTATTATTATTATTATT
The DNA here is from genome assembly GCF_027172205.1 of Podarcis raffonei. Classification (NCBI taxonomy): domain Eukaryota; kingdom Metazoa; phylum Chordata; class Lepidosauria; order Squamata; family Lacertidae; genus Podarcis; species Podarcis raffonei. Next base: position 59,625,309 of record NC_070606.1, on the reverse strand, counting down.
ATTATTATTATTATTATTATTATTATTCCCCACCCACCTGACTGGGTTGCCTCAGCCACTCATCTAAGATTCCTAACTTCTGTACCCAGTGTTCATCTTACGCACTGACAAAGCTTAGAACTTCTATTTCTTGTGCGTTTTTCACTCCAGTGCCTCTCCCTTCTGTAGCGCACTGCACTGCACCCAGCATCCCATATTGTGTACTAAACGGGTATCTGAAGCCTTTTATATGAAGCATTTATTCTCCATGCAAGCACAGTGGAATGGCCCTTGGCCCTATCCAGTACTGAGTCTTTCATTGGGCCATTTCACCTTCTATTTCTATTCTATATTAAATTCTCTGAAATATCTGTGTGTAGGAAAAGGGCACCTTGTTCATGAGGACAAGTAGCTTTCTGCTGCAGATGCTTGATTTAGAAAGCTGGTGTACATTGGCTTTCAAAGCCATATACTTACTCCTGGCAGAACAATCCATTTGCATTACGCTTTATATTCTGATATATATGCACATTTTTATACACAGGGACTAACTCAGTACAGAGTGGAAAGAATGTGTTAAGCAATGCAAAGTTAGTTTTCAGAGATGGGCCTAGAATACACATATGTTTTATTTTATTCACTTCTTTGCTTTCCGAGCTGTATGCTTACAACCCTTTATTTCTGTTGCAGGCGGCTGAACAACAATGAGATCACAGTGCTGGAGGCCACAGGCATCTTTAAGAAGCTCCCACACTTAAAGAAAATGTGAGTATGTGGGTTAGGGGTTCTCATAGCAGAGGAGATACTCCAAAGACCTCTTGTGCACACAAGATCTGGGGAAAAGGAGGCGGCAATATGAATAGGACTTAGAGTGCAGCAGTATTCCAACAGGAGCCAAATATTTCTAATGCAAGAGGCTGACATGTATGCCTAGAATGTAAAGGCCAGACTAGAGATGACCTTTGTCACATTGCTTGGTGTTGCATAGTTGATTTTTAAAAGTTGAACAGCTGGCATAGGGGGGCCAGCCAGATCAGGAAAATGGTGTGGAGTGAGGGGAGCTTTGACCCAGTGCTGGAATTTTCCCCTCCTCAACTGCTGTTTACAAGGAGAATAAAGCTTCCATTGACATCAGTGGGAGCTTTCCTTTCAGTGCAAAGAGCAGGCACAGGAGGGAGAAGATTCTGATCAAGACTGCCAGGGGCTACTCAATGGGCCTTCAGAAGCACAAACAATTTTTTTAGAGGAAGTCAAAAGCTTAAGACTAAACATACGGCATACATTCAAAGTGGGTGCAGCAGGGGCAGCTCGCAGAAGAATTAAAGATAGCAAAATAAAACCAGCGCTGTTGGAACTACTACAAATATTGTTCATTTGTCTCTGTTGGAGAGAAATGCTCCTTGTAGGCTGCGCACTGAGTTGAGAAAACTTTCTGCCTGCTCCTGTGTTCTACTATCACTTCATGTTCCTTGCTTTCCCAGAAACCTGAGCAACAACAAAGTGTCAGAGATTGAGGATGGAGCCTTTGAAGGGGCAGCTTCAGTCAGTGAGTTACACCTGACGGTTAACCAGCTGGAGTCAGTGCGCAGCGCCATGTTCCGGGGCCTCGATGGGCTGCGGACCCTGTAAGTTGGCCTAACTGGGGTTGTTGGCCTAACTGGGGTAGGGAAGATAGGAGAGAGCGGCAGCAGTGGGTTGTCAGTATGCAGGAGGAGTAGCAGGGTGGAGAATGCTGTCAGGCTCCTTTGGCTTTGGTAGTTTGTAGAACGGGCTTCTTCCCATTCTCTGTCTTCCTTCCAGGATGCTGAGGAACAACCGCATCAACTGCATCCACAACGACAGCTTCACGGGACTGCGCAATGTGCGCCTCCTCTCGCTGTACGACAATCAGATCAGCACCATCGCACCTGGGGCTTTTGACACGTTGCAGTCGCTCTCCACGCTGTGAGTTGTGAGGCGGGGAAATTCTAACCTATTAACTAACCTCTGAACATGCTCAGTCCTCCATCCCTTGGTGAGAGCTGTCTGCAAGGTGTAGGCCACTCTGCTACCCCACCTTGATTGTAGGGAGGCTCCATAGCTCAGGAGTAGAACCCACGCTTTCGATACAGCAGGTCCCTGCTTTAATCCTTGGCCTCTCAAAAGCGCTCCTATGTAGCAGTATTGGGGGAAATCTGTCCCTAAGACCTTGGAGGGCTGCTACCAGTATTGTAGACAAAACTGAGCTAAGCAGACCAGAGGGTTTGGCTTAGAATAAATCAGCTTCCTGCAAACGTGGACTGTCTGGCCTATGTTATAGGTCTTGAAAGGGAGAAGGTGATTGAGCCCTACCTGCCTACAAGCCTTTGCTAGATTATCCTGTGTTTGCCCAGTTTATTTATCTCCCTCCTGTACCCTTCCCACCTAGGAACCTGCTGGCTAACCCCTTCAACTGCAATTGCCGCCTGGCCTGGTTGGGCGACTGGCTTCGTAGGAGGAAGATTGTGACTGGGAACCCCCGCTGCAATAATCCGGACTTCCTACGCCAAATCCCACTGCAGGATGTGGCCTTCCCCGACTTCAGGTGTGAGGAAGGTAACTCACAGGCTCTTGGTGGGGATGAGGAGGATGGGGAGGGAGCAATTAAGCAAACTGAGGCTATGATTGTATAGCAGGTGTATCTTCCCACAGACCCACATAAGGCCCTATTTGAGTTTCCACTAGCAGACCAGTTGGGAAGGCTGTTGTGGTTGAACGAGGTTGATACTCCCATTAAGCCATAAATGTCCAACCCTTTTCCCTGTCCAGAGTTGTTGCAATATGAACTTAAACCAACAGAGGGCACACAGGAAGTCATTACGGAAAATGGGAGTGCCATGTATGAAGCCAGATTTTGAAAACGCTGAATGTCCATTAGCCCAGGCTGCACAGTGTGTGTAAACTGCCTCAGCCCTCAAATCTTGCAGTAGCAGTTCACACATGGAAATGAGTTTCCTCACACAGATCAGCTGAAGTGGGAGGAACCCAAAGGCTGCTGTAAAGGGCAAAGAAGGCTGCAGCCACTAATGAAATGATGTGGTCGCCCCATTCTGAAAAGTTGTGGGAGATTAAGGGTGTGTGTGTGTGTGTGTGTGTGTGTGTGTGTGTGTGTGTGTGTATGCATGCATGTCTTGCAATCTTCTTCTTCTCGTACTGTCTCCTCAGTTGGGAAGGCCTTTTTTGTTGTCCCAGCATGGGCACTGATTAAGCTCAGCAGCAATTACATGGACATGCCTAGCAGTTTTTGTATTGCCTGGTGGCTTCAAACTAGACATAAACTGAAACAAAGCACAAATCTTGTCAGGGATGCATCAGGCCCCCACTTACATAAGGGGCTGTGCCGCCGTGGTTAGGAGTGGTCTCAAGGTCGTCCCCCCCCCCAAATCAATTAATTGGTTAAAAGCAAGGCAATTTAATCAGCTATTTAACCACTCAGTATAAATAAATACAGTATCTTAATGCAGGAAATATTTTTGGAGATGTTTAACACAGCACCACTTTACTAAATAGGTAAATCATTAACTGTCTAGCAAATCATCTTAAGCCGTTGGCCCTGGTCCAAACAGCAGCTTCTGATATGGTGCATCTATGCAGGGTGTGGAGGGGTGGCTGCTGTTCGGGGGGGGGGGATTAACAGCTCCATAGCTTTTCCCATGTGCTTCTGAGAATTGAAACCCTTGTGTAAATCAATAGGAGGACATAGATGTCAAAGGGACCTTTCACACTCTTTCCAATTAAGAGCGGCGTTTTATTTGCAATGAATTAATCACACCAGTTGATTAATATTCTCAGTTCTAATTGCTGCTGATGCCTTTGGCCCTTTGATAAAGTGGGACACTTTATAATGGTGATATAAGGGCAGACTGAAATCTAGATTTCCCTGGAGAAACATAGGATAATGTCTGCTTTCAAGATCTCCTATTCCATCACCATGCCGTCTCTTTCCACTGTGAACCCTTTGGCTTGTGCCTTGGCAGGTCAGGAGGAGACAAGCTGCTTCCCACGCCCTCAGTGTCCCCAGGAGTGCACTTGCCTAGACACTGTTGTTCGCTGCAGCAACAAGCACCTGAAATCCCTCCCCAAAGGGATCCCCAAGAACGTCACAGAGCTGTGAGTAATGCTGCCTGGGCCCTTCTGTTAATGCTGCATCCGGAAAGAAGGGGCAATGTGGGCACTGGCAAGTCGCACCCATGGATGAAGGGGCTGGGAATAGCCTAGTGAGGGGCATGCAGCTTTATACCTTGCACTGTTCTGCAGATCATCCTCAAAAGCTAAACACTGATCCAGTGCATGCCACATTCTCTGTGGGTTCAAAACTGGATGCCACTGAACTCTGAAGGGATTTTTTATTTAGGGGAATGAGTTCTGTGGCAGGTGGAAGGGGCCTGTAGTACTGTTATATTACTCTGCAGCGTTAATGAATCCAATGTTGATACCCTAGAATCAAACATCTGGAAAACTGGAAGAAAGCAAGGCAGCCTGAGACAAACATAGTTTCAGATTTAGGAGAGCACGTATGCCACCCTGTTAGAAATACAGGCGTGAAACGCAGGCATTTGCACTTACAAGGTAACTCTGATGGTTCTCCCTTAGCTGGCACCATTAACAGAGGAGCAGAGACAGTGCTTATCACTAGTTATAGCTTCTAGGTTTAGAGTCCTTTAAACACCATTGTTGGAAGTTTAACAGTCCTCTCCTGAATGGCTGCTGTGACCTCTGATGCATCCTTCATTGTCCTTGCAGCTACTTGGATGGCAACCAATTCACCCTGGTTCCTGGACAGCTCTCCACCTTCCGTTACCTACAGCTGGTGTAAGTATCTGAGAAGAAGTGGCCTCGTGTGGGTCCCCGAGAGCTTGCCATAGTCTTTTTTCAGAGAGGCAGGAGATTGGCTGTGGGCTGTGGCCCTTTCTCAGACATTTGTGCAGCATGTCTGTGGAAATTTTTAGACCAGGCCTAGGTGGGGAGTGGTGCAACTCGTACCTCAGTGGACGCTGATCAGCTGATTTGGCTCACATGGTATCAGCCTTTGACCAGTACAGAGGGGCTGGTTGGGGGGTACAGGAGATCTTTGTGGAATCAGGTGGCCATTCTGTTTTCAGGCTCCCAGGAGAGCACCAAAGAGAATAAAGCAGGTGCAGAAAGGCCGACTGGCACCCAGATGTTGTATCTCCCACCTGGTTCTTCCATCAAAATGCAAAAAAAAGCCTTTTCGTTAAAACACACACATACCATAGAGCTATATGGAAGCAGAGAAGCTTCTGAAAAACAACAACAAGAGGGTGGTCAAAGAGGCTAGCATGAAGGATAAGAAATAATTTTGCCTAAGGGAGAATTTGAGGGGAGGCGTAGGACCCATTCTGAATTACATAAAATTATGCTTAACATATTAGCTTGTACAGCTGAAGAGGAGGTGAGAGGTTTAAGGCAAGAAAATTAACTATTAAATGTTTTTAGATTTTAGCTGCCCTGGTTATGGGGTCAGATTTCCAAAAGAGGCTAAAATGCAAATGCTGTGCAACTAAAAAAGCTGGATTCTCTTGAGCAAGGTGCAGTTAACTCAGCTCAGGATATTGGGTGAAGTAAATAATTCTAAAAACGCCATCTAGTCCATCTGACTTTGGATTTGGAGTTCATCCATCTCTCTATTTACTTTGGTTTCCCTGGACATTAGAATAGCTTTTCTTTTCTGCTAAGGCACTGTGAGTCCTTTAGGAACTGATTTCAGTTCCCAAAGAGGTAGATTACCCTTCTGGCATCTCTCTCATATGTGGTTCCTGGAATTTTCTGAATGATAGCCTTTTCCCCTGCCCCATTGACCCCACCTCACTGACTTTTCATCTCAAATGTTTGTTTATTGCCTGCCTAAGGAATTCCAAAGGAACCTTCGCAGTTTATTTTATTTGCTGGCTGTTGAAATGCAGCTGAGTCTAAGTCTTAAGCACACTGACTCCAAGATTCACTCCATGCTCTGCAGGTCATCTTGTGATTTTCCCTGGCCTTCAGAGCATGTGCACTGCTAGATTTCCTTCTTCCTACATGATACAGTTTATCAAGATTCCTTTCTAGCAGCACCAGACAGAGAAGAGATTAGAAGAATTAGCTGACGACATGCAGTCATCAGCCCAGAGCTGTTGCCAAAGGAGAAGGCAGATTTGAAGGTGCCACCGGCGCTGCATCTGCTGGATATTCAATCTGTGGAGCCACTGTTCACATGAGAGTGTCCTTAGATATGCAAAAGACTGTAGAGTTTGAATGCAGAAATCTGGGAAGGACAGAATTGTTCCATCCCTATTTTCTCCAATGGAAATAGGGACATCCCATTCCACAATGATTATTTTACTATTTTTACCCCACACATCTTATTGGGTTGCCCCAGCACTCTGGGCAGCTTCCAACATACATAAAACCATAATAAAGCATTATTTTTTTAAAAAAAATCTTCCCTGTACAGGATTGCCTTCTGATGGCTTGGGAGTTGGATAACTCCATATACCCTCCAACATTTCTCCAATGAAAATAGGGATATCCTAAGGAAAAGCAGGACATTCTGGGATCAAATCAGAAACCAGGACGGCTTCTCTAAATCAGGGACTTCCCTGGAAAATAGGGACACTTGGAGGGTCTGTTCTATAGGAAGAGAGAGTTAAATGTGATGTGAGCTTGCACAGTGCTTTTGTCTTACAGGGATCTGAGCAACAACAAGATCAGCTCTCTCAGCAACTCATCCTTCACCAATATGAGCCAGCTCACCACTCTGTGAGTGCCCAATACAGCATTTGAACAGCTGATCAGAAAGGGAGGATGTCCTACTGCCTCCAGCAAAAAGAGGCCTCCTCTACAGGGAGAGAAATGCCTTTTTAAATGACTGATGTTACAGTATACTGGCTTATACTGTGCAAAGCAGGGTAGAAATGCCATTGATCCCTGGGGTCTACTGCCTGGCCAAAGAGAACATCAATTGATGGGGTGTCAGTTGCTGGTTCCAACTAACTAAACAGGAATGCATGCCTCCTGCAGTTCACTCTTGTCTACAAGGTGTTCTGTGACAACAACTACTTATAATCTGGAATTTGCTTAAATCCATGTGACCCATACACATGTACTCGTCTGTTCCCATTCTGATATTAGCTTATAAATCCTAAAGCTGCTACATCATCATAAACGTTAGGTTAGGAGGTTTCTTTCTGTTCTATTGACTGTGGTGTTCAGTTTCTGAGTTCCAAGCTTAAGGGTCAACCAGAAGGGCTGGAAACTTATTCTCATTTAAAAGACAAATGTAGGACTGAACGTCTCAGTCAATAAATACAATTAAATTGTTTTCTGGCAGCCAGAGCCTTGAAATTACAGGATTTTAGTGGGATTTCAGTTATCCCAATTGAAAGGGGGCTGGTGACACATATTGTTGATTGATAATATATTTAAAAATCATCTTAGCAGTAAATAGAATGCCACTGCTATTTAATTGAAAGACACCTAGCCATTAAAAAAAAAAAGTTGAACTGAATAGTTGAACTGAGTTGAATAGAAGTAATGTAGAAAGTAAAAATCCTTCATTGGCCAGCAGACCCTATTATTTTCTGTGTTGCCATCAAAGTTGCAATTTTAGACTCGTGCCAACTACTTGGCCAATCTGGAGAGAGTATGAACTTCATGGGTTGTTAGCATCATCATTGAGTGGAATCCAACCATACCCCAAGAACACACTGTGCCCCAGTTTATGTGAGTTGCTCATTAGAGAATCTTGAAAGAAACAATGGCTTGGCTCCTAAGGTGTGCTAACTTAGGGAACTTCACAGAAGGAAATTTTCCTTTCCCCCCCACTGTGCCCTGCAAAAACCTGTTGGTAGGCTTGGTGGGTGTGTCTCCTGAACAATGGGGGTTTGGGCACAGTGGTTTGCTGGGGGCGGAAAGGCCAGGAGGGTTTCCTTCTGTGAATTTTCATAGCTTACCTTAGGATCTGAGTCCAATTTTAGGGAGACCCCCCACCCCACCTGCAGGAGAAGCGTTTTTGATGGGCACAGGGAGCAGGAGGGAGGAAACTTTCCTTCCTTTAACTAATATGGGGCTGGGGGAGGGATATCAGACAGTATGTGGGCTGGAGGGTTTTTTTTAGGAATGTGTGATGATTCAAACTCTTCCTTCTCTCCCCCATCCCTCAGGATCCTCAGCTACAATGCCCTGCAGTGTATTCCTCCCCTGGCCTTTGAGGGTCTCCGTTCACTACGGCTGCTGTAGGTACCTTGTATTCCTGTATTCCCCTATGCCCCTGTTCAAGGAGAATCCCCTCACTGGAGTCTGACTTTGGCCTAATTCCTGGGAAACTGTTACTTTAAGAAGTGAGCAGCCAGGCAATTGGTAGTGGAGGGAGAACAATGGGCTGAGGAACCCTCCACTTGCTTAGTTTGTGTGTGTTATGTGTCATATGGACATTCACTTTGCTCTCCTTGTTTCCTTGGCCAGTTAGTGCTCAGCCACACCTCATCTGGGCATAGAGCAGGCAGTCTATCATAAGTCCGCGGGTTCGTAATCCAGTGCTTGACATATGATGCAGATGGTATAGGGGGAAGAGTTTAAGTCTAAAAACCCCAATTCCTGACTTCCCTGGTTTTAGGCAGATCGTGCTCCCCTAACCTCCTTAAAGAGTCCATCACAACAGGTAAGACAGGTGAGTCCCACGGTCCAGGACACTGAGAATGCTACTTGTGTTTTGTGCCCAGGTCCCTCCATGGAAATGATATTGCTACACTTCCTGAGGGGATATTTGCTGATGTCATCTCCCTATCTCACCTGTGAGTATTTGCATCAGTTTGAACACCCATTCTTTCCTCTTGCATGAGAATCCCAGCTTGGCACTACTACCTGGTGCTCTGTGGGACAGTACTTGGAAGGCAAAAGCTAGAAAGCATCCTTTGTTTCCCGTTGTTTATCCACCAGGTCAGAGAATGATGCTAGGCAGGGGTAAAGCCTATTTTCATTTTGGTGTGATGGCTGCCTTGGCTGACATGATGGCAGACGTAGTGTGCTCTGTATGCTGAACAGCAGCAGGAACTGGTCTGGTTCTGCTTTCTTGCAATGTTGCTGAAGTTCCTCCTGGCACCTTTTATCAGGAGGCAGCAACCAAGCTTGCAGTCCTGTAGTTTGCACCTCTTAAGTAAGGCAAAGGAGTTAGCATGCAGTCCTGTAGTTTGCACCTCTTAAGTAAGGCAAAGGAGTTAGCATGTGTGCGTACACACACACACACACACACACACACACACACAACAGGCTGTACTGGCTCTTAATGCCCAGTTGACTGTGGGTGGGGTGGAGGAAGGAAGTTGGGGAGGAAGTTGTGCTGTGCCTCTTGTCTTCTACTGCACTTCAGAATAATGCAGGAGAAACCAGCATAGACCAGCACTCCAATGCTCAGAACTATAAAGCACTGCAACAGACTCTACCTGGGTTAGAGTCTAAGGAGAAGGATGGGGAAAGGTACATTTGGGGGAAGACTAGGGTATGTTTTTTGTTTAGGGTTTTTTCCCCCCAGCAGGACCCTCAGCCTGCAGGGCAATTTCAGCCTTCAGAGTAAATTGTTTCTCAATTTACATACATCTGAAAAGATTTTAGATATGCTAATAAGCAGCACCTCCAGGAAAGGCGGCAACCCTAGGGACTACCTCTATGTGTCTTCATCACTCAGCACCCGCACCCTGAAGTGATGAGTGGTACCAACACCCTGAATTTCGGTGGCTGCAATTTGCACATTTAGCTGCATCTTATTGAGTGATGTCAGGAACTGAGATAGCAAGTTGCAAGCCAGCATGTGTGAATCATACCTTTAAGAACAGTAAGAAGAAAGAGAGAGACTACCTCAGATTGCAGCTATGTTGCTCTAATAGGGCAGTTTCAGAGTCTGAAAATAGAAACCTTACTTATTAATCAGTTCCAGGGCCACTAGAGGCAGCCAGAGAGATCAAATGCAATGAATGACAGCCCCCCCTCCAGACCTTAAGGAGTTATGTAGAGATTCTGGTTCTCCCTGCTTCACAGAGCCATCGGTGCCAACCCACTGCACTGTGACTGCCACATGCGCTGGCTCTCAGGCTGGGTCAAAACTGGTTACAAGGAGCCTGGCATTGCCCGCTGTGCTGGCCCTGCAGATATGGAGGGCAAACTGCTGCTCACCACTCCTGCCAAGAAGTTTGAGTGCCTAGGTAAGTGAATAAATACGTTATAGGATACTCTATACTTTATTTATTTTGTAGAGCAGCTTTGTCCAAACAATGGCTCTTTCTGGTCCACCCTACCCTGCCCAGTTGCTCTTTGGCCCTCTTCCCTTTCCCAACCAAACTGGGACCGAGGTTGAGGCACCTTAGCTCCAAGGCAGGTCAGGTGAACAGTTTGGGTAACTCCAAGTACTATAGGGCTTGGGCCTGTTGGTTGAGCATGAGGCACATAGTGAGGGAGCATGAGGGTTGTTAATGTGCGAGGAGGGGGGAGATGAAAGGAAGGGCTTTATGCTAGTGATTGGAACTGTGGTGAGGCTTGTGCAACTTCTGTGTTGCACCACATTGCCCACACATGTGCTACTCCTATCATGTTTGGTCCATAGTGTTGAGAAGGTAAGATGAGTGTCTTGGTGAAGGAAGACCTGGAGGAAGGACACAGGCTGGAGGCTATGTTGCCTCCTCCTTTCATAGCCTTCTCATCCAGCTAAGTCACTAGAGACAAATCCATCCTAGCTGACGTGGTAAGAGTGTCTATATAGGAGCACTCCAACTGTTCGCATCTTCCAGCCTGTTCCTGGCCTCTCTATATGGCAAACCCCATTGGGCTGTTTGTTCATCATCCAAAGGTCTTTCCCATCAGTTGCCACCCAGCCCCCCTTTTTAAAAACTGGAGGAGCCAGGGATTGAACCTAGGAAATTCTGCATGCAACGCACGTGTCCCAGCACTGAGCTACAGGGCCTACTATTTAAAGAAGAAAAACAAGTAAGCACAACCTGGCTTTGTGCCACGGAGTGGGGTGGGCAGGCTCTCCTTTCAGAACTCCTCCATCTGTTAATATATATTCAGCTCCACCATTAATCCGTTTGCGATCTCCTCTATGTTTCTGGCAAGTGCCTTGCAAAAGATTCTGGCCAAGAAGGGGGACAGTCTTCACAGGAGGATGTGTGGAAATCCTCCCTCCCGTTCAGTGATTCTTTGGCTCTGACCCCAATTCCTAGTTGTCTGGTTTCTTTCATCTATGCAGGGCCTCCTCCCCTCATCATCCAGGCCAAGTGTAACCCCTGCCTCTCCAGTCCCTGTCAAAATAGGGGCACATGTCAACAAGACCCTTTGGACTCATACCGCTGTATCTGCCCCAGTGGTTACAAGGTGAGAAGAGGGATGGGGAGGAGGAGAGGGGTGACTAGGGAGGGTGAAGAGATCATTGACAAAGGGAAGGATTGGGCTTTCTCCCTGCTTTGGGGACCATAGCCTCTGATAGCTTGTGTCAACCAAAAGAAAAAGGCTCAGAGAAGGACCAAGGCATGGTGGAAGGAACCCATTCTCCAGTTTGACAACCAGCCTAGTTTATCACTGCCATCAGGAATGGGCGAGATACACTCTCAGTCCCTACTGATTGTACCTAGAGCTGCCACTATTTCTGGGGGTGGGAGTGGGGAATGTGGAACTGGCTGTTTCATCTGAACGTTCGCCAGATGTTTTGCACTAGCGTGCCCATTGTCTCTGATCATGATGGAAACTGAACTTCAAAACTTAAGGAGGACGCTTGGTTGGGAAGGCAGCTCTTGACTAATAGCTATAAAGGAAATCCTGGTGGTGAAAACAAGCAAACCCAAAAAGGACAGCCTGCATTATGTATAGGCAGCAATTCCTATTATTATTATTATTATTTGTTCTTTTATGGCTGATGAGCAAGGACCTGAGACTGAGAAACCTCACATCCTGGCCAGAGCTTTATAATTTGTTCTTTGTATTGTGGCTGCTACTTCTCCTTGTCTTATTCCAGGGCCAAAACTGTGAACTCTCTGTGGATGGCTGCTCCAGCAGGCCCTGTGAGAATGGTGGGACCTGCCTGTCTCACGAAGGCAGTGAAGCCAGCTTCACGTGAGTGGCTGCTCAGGTTCTCAAATGGGGGGAAATGGTAGAGATTTCGGTAGGGACTTTGGGGAAGAGTTTAGGGCAGGAATTAGAAGAAAGCAAAAGGAAGAGCTTGGGGCATGACAAGGAGAATAAAGAGAGCAGGTCTCCCTAAGAAAGAGGAACCTGATGGGGCTTGAAAGGAGAAAATAGGGGGAAGGGGAGTGGGGGTTGGCCGGCTGATGGGCTTGAGAGAGTTTCATACCTTGTTCTGTGAGGCTTTGGTGGTATGTGGTGGAGATGAGAGCACCTCTTCAGCAGTAAAAAAAGGGGAGAGGATGAGGATGAGATGTGGGAGTCCACAGGGATGTTACTGGGCAGAGAGAGATGAGGTCTCTTTGATATCCAAAGGATTCCTAATTGGTAAGGCAAAAAGCATCACCTTTTATGCTTACCTTGGGTTTAAAAATTAGCATAAAAGCAAAGAAGGCAAAACCTGTTTTCCTGGCAGTGAATGAGTGTAAAGAAATTAAAATGGTGTCTAAGATGTTTGCAAAATGGCTTCTTATAATGCATCTTAATCTGCTGTTTATGTGAGTTGGAGAAAAGAGATTAACGTATCTTTTGGACTCTGCAGACAAGAGCCTCAGGCAATCAAAACTTCTTGATTAGTAATCGTGAGAGTGATATTTTGGTGGCCATATCCTTGTTTATGGTGCTCTTTCGTTTACTTCTAAATTTACAAATTATAAGGGAGGAATGGCAGAGATTTACAGTGAAAGGAGACAATGAATTTGCCGGGGGCTTTTGCAGCTCAGCTTGCTTGGAACATGTGAGCTTGGCTTTCTGTAATGGAGTCTCTCTTGAGGCTAAACCAACGTTCTTCTGAGGTGCAGGCCATCATAACAAAAGCTGGATGTTTTTAGGGGTGCTTTGTAACAGATTTGGGGGAAAGATTTGGGAAGCATTCTGTTGATACTGTGCAAAAAGGCACTCTTTACCCTCCACCAAGATTGTCCACCACCACAATCACTAATCCTGGAAGCCGTAGTCAGTTTCTTTCTGTAAAAATGGGTTGGGACCCAGCAGGGGAAACCTTTTAAGACGTTTACAGCCTCTTGGGGAGCTATAGCTCTGGTTTGCAGTTGGACCTCAATGCACAGGACTCCTCCCCACTTCACTCTCCAGAGTACAGTGTGGGTGGCTTTCTGGGAAACAGACCATAATTAGTGGCTGAAAATAAACCACAGGCAGTAGAGAGAGAATGGGGCCCTAGCCCTTTCTGTGTACCCAAATTGCCAAGATGCTAAATGGCCTCTCATCCCGTCACCATAACAACCCAGCATCTTCAAAGCCAGCACATAATGTCCTTTGGGGGTTGACAAAGCTGTTTGCCTGCACATGCCAGACTAGATTCTGCCTTTGGGGAAAGGTAGTAGGCAGGGAGATGAGCCCTCTAGGAAAGGATATCAGGACCCTCAGCCTGCAGAGCAATTCAATATGCCAGAGACGGAAGGTCATCAGTTCTTCCACCTCTGCTTCCTCTTCCAGCTAAATAGGCTACAGGCAGTATAAATGGAAATGACAGCATATGCAGCACACACTCACCTGTGCGTTTAGTACAACAACCCCCCCAACACGCAAATATATGTGAATGCAATGCGTCCCTTTCCTGATGTGTGCACAGATGTGACATGGTGCACGTAAATGAATCTCAAGTTCAGACCCACACAGTACACAACCAGGTACATGCATGCATACATAGCACCACATGCATTATGTGCATAGAACTGTAGATACAGCACACACACTGATCTAGCTTGGGCATGCAAATGCAGCCATAGGTATAGCTTTGAAAATTGATTTTATTTGCCTGTTTGCTGGTTTACATTTTTATTTAAAATAGTTGAAAATGGATTTCAGGGTGGTTTATATAAAAAAATTCAACAACCAGAGAAAAATACAGTAAACACACCCGAAACCACTGCTGAGTAGCAAGAAACAGTTAAGTGACAATACTTAAACAAACATTTAGGCTCATTTAACCTTGAGTCTCATATCCTCATAGCCTTCTTTTCTTGCCCATCCCAAGGGTCCTCTTTTCTTCTTCTTCTTTAACCCCTCCCCTCCCCTGCCTGTTCCACTACTCAACTTAAAGCCCCTCCAAGTCATAGCTGTCAACTTTTCCCTTTTCTTGCGAGGAATCCTATTCGGAATAAGGGAATTTCCCTTTAAAAAAGGGAAATGTTGACAGCTAAGCTCCAAGTGTGTCTGCCCCAGAACTCTCCCGGAAACAATAATCTCTTTAACCCCTTCTATGCCGAGTGGCCTCCAAGGTGGATCCATCTACATTCTGCCAATCAGAGATGAAAGTGTCTCAGGTTCAAGACAGTGCAATATTCAGAACCATTGGCGGAGCATTGAATGTTCTTCTGGCAAAGCCCTGACTTCCTTTCGCTCTTCTTTGGGCTCTTTTTGAGAATGATAAAGAAAAACCACCCACAAAACCCCTGAAATGCCCCAAAGCGAGCAGCTTCTAACCTCTCAGTTTGTTAAACAACCCTCATTTCCCTTTTGACAGGTGTTCCTGCGTGGATGGATTTGAAGGTCCAACCTGCAGTCTAAGGACCAACAACTGCAACAATAACAATTGCAAGAATGGTGCCACATGCATTAATGGATCCAGCAATTACACATGCTTATGCCTTCCGTTCTTCACAGGTAGGGCCAGGCTTGTAATGGAGGCGGATGCACTTGAAGAGAAGCAGAAGAGAGGTAAGGTAGCAGAGCACGAACTTCTAAGCTGGTCAGTGCCAGAGGCAGGTTTATCCTAAGGATCTGACTCCAGTGCCCAACATTTACTTTTTTTAGTTTAGTGCTAGCACCTTTCCTACACCAATACCTGAAGATATCCCAATACATTTTTTTAAACTAACTCTAGCTTCCCAAGTAGTAGTTCCCCCTTCCCTGCCAGGTTAGTACCTAGCCCATGAACAATAGTGTCTTTCCCTGAACAATAGAAGGAGATCCACCTATACTCTGGTTGAATATTGAGTCATGGGTTTGGGAGTCAGAGACAAATAACAGCATTCTGGGCTGAAGCATGAGACTATAAATATTTTATTTTAAATTATTTCATAAAATTTATTGTTAAAAGAAAAACCACCCCTCAAAGTAGTTTGGCACCTATTGTATGAATGGAAGTTTGCCATACCTTATCTCACAGTGCTTCTAGTGGGCTGCCCATAAGATAGGGTTGCCATACGTCTGGAATTTCCTGGACATATCCAGAATATTGTAGTACATTCTGCTAAGCTGTCCGGGAAAATTTGGACGTATGGCAGCCCATGTTGGCAGCATCGTTTTTGCTGATTTTCTTAAAAAGTAACTTAAAAACTTCATGTGAATCTGCCCAAAAAGATCAACAACTTTGGGCAAACTAAGAAAAGCTCAATAACTTTGCCGGTCCGGATATGGAAACCCTCCCATAAGTTGTTAGTTCTGTTGCATGGATGTAAGTGATGGGACAGCAAAGGTTGTTCTTCCTCGTTCCTTCCCTGCCCTGCCCTTTCCTTGGGGGAGCTGGTTCAGCCACATGCAGACTGGGCCCAGGGGACATGGGGCCTGAGCCTGCTTCTCTCTACTTTTCTCTCCTTCCTGCAGGGACTTACTGTGAGCAGCTAATGGATGTCTGCTCCCTGGAGCTTAGCCCCTGCCAGCATGATGCCGTGTGCAGGGCTACCCCTGATGGGCCCAAGTGAGTGATTTATCAGCTACCATGGTGGCATGGGGGGGAGCAGAAAGATTTAAACCTACAGCAACCCAGGGGATTTGCAACAGACTTCTAAAGTGGATAGGAAAGGGATGCAGCTACAGCCAGTGAGTGGCTTCTCCCTGTCCCTGCCTACAGGTGTGAATGCATGCCCGGCTTTGTGGGAGATAATTGCAGTGTAGACTATGACGACTGCCTAGACCATCGCTGCCAGAACAACGCCAAGTGCTTTGATGAGCCAAATGGGTATTCCTGCCTTTGTACTGGAGGCTACAGGTAAGGTTGTGAGATGGGCAGGAGTATATACCAGTTCATCTCATTCTAAGCTACCTGAAAATCTCAACACCTGGGATTGCCCTCTACTGGAAGAGTTCCTCTTCCACAAGGGTGGCTGGGAGAAAGAGGTACAACAAAAAGAGTGATCAGTTGTTACCAGAAGTGTCAAACAGTGATCAGTTTTAAGAGCCTGGCTGTTTCCAGAGTTGTTTGACTGCGCTTACGAGATTAAAAGAATGCATCTCACATTTGCTGGGACTTTGTACCACACAAGGAGTTACATGCCTAGTGTGAATTGCTCTGCCCACCAAGGAGACGAGACAAGTTGTTCTGAACATCCTGGCAAAAGTAGTTCCTGTATATAGGGAAGTAATGTACAGAGATATGTGACATAGCTCTGTCCTGCAGCTGAGGTCAGCTTAAAAGACTTGGGGCACATGCCCATGATATAAGCCTGCATAAATGTAGAATGCCTCTGGGCAAATTAAGAGGGTGGCAGGGCCAGCTCACCCATGAGACAAGGTGAGGCAAATGCCTCAGGTGGCCGGATCCACTGGGCAGTGGATTCAGCCTCAAAGGGATGCTGTGGTGGCAGCAACAGCTATGGTGTACTCCTTGGAGGGCAGATCTGCCACCTCCTCAACAGCCCCCCCCCACATGCCACCTCTACAGTGACTAGGGAGAAAATGGTGGGGGCTGCCCTCTGGGCATGATTCAGAGTGAGCTCCACCCCACACACAATGGCCTTTGATTCCCACTTCAACCATCCAGTAAGGTTGACTTGATACTCTCTATGTTCCTGATGTAGATCTTCACTCACCCTTTCTTCCCTGGTTGGTGGGGGGCACACCATTTTGTGGTTCACCTCAGGTGCTAAAATGTATTGGGCTGGCCCTGTCTGCTGGACCACCCCATAAGGACACCCCTGGCCAAAGATATTCTGGTTGTCTTTATTGGTGAAGAAGCAGAAGAAGCAAACTGAGTAAAGTGTGTCAGTCTTCCCTTGGGATTCAGGGCGGTGTGATGACTTGTATGTCACTTGAGTACTTGCCTTGTCCCATTCACTTGATGCCCCAGTGCAGTGAACTGGAGTGCTTTTAGTGTGCAGGGACAAGAAGGAACCAGGAAAGATCATGGGGCAACACACATGCATGTGATTCCAGGCACATTTTACTCAGTCTCTGGGAAGAGGAAAATCAGAGGAGAGGGCACACTGCCTTAAAACTGTATGAGTGCCACAGGGTCCAGCTGTGGTCCTGCTAAAACCCTGTGGTGTTATCCCCAAGTTGCCTCCCGCAATTTGTGCCTTGTTGTGTTCTCACTCTTATCATAGTGGCCAGCTCTGTGAGATTCCACCCCATGGCTCCCTCCAACCCAGCCCATGCGAGAGGACAGAATGCCAGAATGGTGCCAACTGTGTGGAGCTAGGCAGTCGTGCCTTATGCCAGTGCCTTCCTGGCTTTGGGGGGCCCAAATGCGAGAAGCTGCTGAGTGTCAACTTTGTGGACAGGGACACGTACCTCCAGTTCACTGATCTGCAAAACTGGCCCAGCGCCAACATCACTTTGCAGGTAAGTGTTGATTAGCAAGGCTGCCGCCTCCACCACCCCAAGAGCGGGCATCTGCCCACACTCTTCATCCGTGCCATTTGTGGGACTGGTTGGATTGTAGAATTAATGTTTCTGCCCCTTGCTTGTTCATTCCCTCGTTCTTTGCAGGTCTCCACGGCTGAAGACAATGGGATCCTCTTATATAATGGGGACACTGACCACATGGCGGTGGAGCTGTACCAAGGCCATGTGCGCGTCAGCTATGATCCAGGCACCTACCCCAGCTCTGCCATTTACAGGTAGCCCTCTGCTTTTGGCTTCTCCTTCCAGCTCAGAGTACCCTCAGTCATTGAGCAAAGCTGCCCATTGACCATGAAGGCAAAAGGAAGGTTTCGGGGGTCTGGATCGTGGGGAGTTAGTGCAGAAGTGACAAGGAACACAAGGCAAAGTGTATATGGGTGCTGCACTTCCATGCTGGATGGGTCCAGATGGCTGTGGATGCCAGATATCAGGCCAAAGGTTGGGTGCCACCAGCCTTTCCCATCCCACACCTCCCTTCTCTCCCTAGTGCAGAGACCATCAATGACGGGCAGTTCCACACTGTAGAGCTGGTGACCTTTGAGCGGATGGTAAACCTCTCCATCGATGGAGGAGACCCCATGACCATGGACGGCTTTGGCAAGGCCCACACACTGAACTCTGAGGCTCCACTCTATGTTGGGGGTAGGACTGTGACTTGGGCCCAGTCCAGTTGGGGAGAAGGGGGTGAGAGAGGCTGGTATCTCTGTCACCTACATACTTGCACCTGGAGGGCACTAACTGAATGGAGAACTCCTTCACTCTTCTTCGCTCATGTCCATTGGATAGTAGTGATGCAAGAGGAACGTTTCTGTTCTCCTCTCCAGGGTGGGGTGTCTGAGCTCATACTGCAGGGCACTAAGAGCCACGTGCCAAACTGAGGAGGAGTGATGAGTGCTGTGGCAGTGGGGAGAGGGGAGAGAAATGGAAGAAGGTGGCTCTTAACATTCCACACAGCATTCCAGAATAAGGAATGTTCTTTTCCTTCCACCAGCACCATCTCTCTTTGCCCCAGGACCTTGCTCTTCCCTCCTCTTCCCGTCCCTTACCTTGCTGTTCTGGCTCTCCCCTCCGCAGGGATGCCCGTGGATGTGAACTCTGCCGCCTTCCGCCTCTGGCAGATCCTGAATGGCTCCAGCTTCCATGGCTGCATCCGCAACCTCTACATCAACAACGAGCTGCAGGACTTCACTAAGACGCAGATGAAGCCGGGGGTGGTGCCCGGGTGTGAGCCTTGCCGCAAGCTCTACTGCCTGCATGGCATTTGCCAACCCAACACCCCTCATGGCCCCATTTGCCACTGTGATCCAGGCTGGGTCGGTCCCCATTGCGACCAGCCCATTAGCAACCCCTGCCAGGGCCACAAGTGAGTACACAGCAGCAGAATCCACCCTTTCCTTGTGGGCTTCTTCTCTCACCGCAGTGCTGTGTGCAAGATGGAGAGCGTGTGGGGAGGGATTGCAGCTCAGTGGTGGAGCATGTGCTTTTCACGCAGAAGGGGCCAAGTTCAATCCCTAGCATTTCCACTTTGAAAGGATCAGGAGTGACCTCTGGCTGAGACCCTACAGAGCCACTGCCTGTCAGAGCAGACAATTTTGGGCTAGATGCACCCATAGTCTGACCTGGTATAAGGCAGCTCCCTGTGTTCCTAAGTGTGACTGGAACTGCATCTTGTGGGCTCTGATGGGCAGTATTTTGCCTCTCCTGTTTGCTCATCTCTGATGAGGCGGGGCAGACAGGGCATTTATGACTGAAGCAACAAAAACAGAAATTAGTTCCCTCTAAAGCCCAGCACAAGGGACGCCCAGCACAAGGGACGCGGGTGGCGCTGTGGGTAAAACCTCAGTGCCTAGGACTTGCCGATCGCATGGTCGGCGGTTCGAATCCCCGCGGCGGGGTGAGCTCCCGTCGTTCGGTCCCAGCTCCTGCCCACCTAGCAGTTCGAAAGCACCCTTAAGTGCAAGTAGATAAATAGGTACCGCTTTATAGCGGGAAGGTAAACGGCGCTTCCGTGTGCTGCGCTGGTGCTGGCTCGCCAGAGCAGCTTCGTCACGCTGGCCACGTGACCCGGAAGTGTCTGCAGACAGCGCTGGCTCCCGGCCTCTAGAGTGAGATGAGCGCACAACCCCAGAGTCTGTCAAGATTGGCCCATACGGGCAGGGGTACCTTTACCTTTACTTAAAGCCCAGTACAGGGGCATAGGTTTGGGAACAGCGTTCAAGAACAACAGCACATACCAAATGCCAACTCCTCCTTCACCTTTAAAGCAGCCTCAATAAAGCTGTACTTGTGTGTTTGGAGGATAAGGAAAGTTGAGGAGTCAGTGAGAACGCTCCTCCTCTCTCACTTCTTTGCATTCCTAAGATGATGTTGGAGAAGCCAGGGTGCACAGAGAATCTTGCAGGTCCTTCCTATGTTAAATGATGCTTCTAGAAGATGGTGGCCTAACTGCAACCTTTTGAATTCACCTATATTTAGCTTTATGTTTCACTCATTCTACAGGTGCGTCCATGGAATCTGCATGCCCCTTGATGCCCTCTCCTATAGTTGCCAGTGTCAGGATGGCTACAAGGGAGCCTTGTGCAACCAGCAAGGGGAACTCCACAACCCATGCAAGAGCTTGCAGTGTGTTCATGGTCAGTGCCAGATCTCAGACACAGGCGAGGCCTTCTGTGAATGCAACGGGGGATTTGATGGTGACCTCTGTGACCAAGGTCAGGCACCTCTCCTTTTCTTTCTTCCTTACATTCCCATGTGCCCCATAGCTAAGGACCCCTGAGGGCCCTCCCCTGATAAGACGCTTGGGCCTCTACCTAAGCTGCCAGTATTGTGTCAAGCCAGGTATGCCCACCGTGGGCAGAAGAAACCCCAGCCAGGGCGTCCTTAGATGCGATTTCTTGCCCAGCCTCTTCCCTTAGTAAGTTTTCTAGCAACTGTAGACCCCCATCCTTTCTGTTGCACCGGCTATAAATGGGAATTTGAAATTCCATGGTCCCACAGAACAGCCAGTGTTGTACATCCCAGTACAATACCATTGCACTCTTCTTCCAGACACTATGGCCACAACTTTGGTAAGGGAGCATGAGCAACTGAGCCACAAATTCTTGATTCCCCACCCCTCACCCACCCCGTCCTGCCTCTCTGTCCTCTCCTTCCATTGACAAAAAGCAATATCAGTTTCACAGGACCCCCAGCCAACCAGATAAGGGACAGATAAGATTTTTTTCTACCTGTCCCTAACCATTCAGAAGGCAAGATCATTTGTCATAGTATGCTTATACATACTAGAATGCCCAGTTTTTTGAGTTGACCTTTACCAGAACCCCAAGCATAATGTATAATGAAGGCTTTTGCAGAGGAGCCTCCTTGCCTGACTTCCCTCTTCCTAATGTTTTCCCTAGAGTCGGAGTGTCGGGGTGAGGCTGTGCGAGACTTCCACCAGGTCCAGCGAGGCTATGCCATTTGCCAGACAACCCGGCCGGTCTCCTGGGTGGAGTGCCGGGGATCGTGCCCAGGGCCAGGATGCTGTGCAGGACTGCGCCTCAAGCGAAGGAAATACACCTTTGAGTGCAGCGATGGCTCTTCCTTTGTGGAGGAGGTGGAAAAACCCAGCAAATGCGGCTGTTCCCAGTGCATGTAGCCTCCAGCAAGGGACAGGCCGGAGCCAGAGACAAGTGGGCCAGGCCTGCCCTGACAGAGGCCTTGGGAACACCCTTGCCATCTCCTCTTGCCCCTGTTGCTGCTTGGAAGAGGGGTGGGGCAGGGCTCTCAGTTTGGCAACGGAGCATCTCCTTTGGCATGGTGACAATGGCTCTTCTGGATGGACCAGACAAAGGTGTAGATAGAAGACTTTTGCTGGGAAATCCAGCCCAACAGATGTATTTATATCCAGCACAGACTCTATCTGGGGCCACTACTTGTGCACAATACGGATTCTTGGCAAGCCTGGCCATGCCTGTTTGTTTTGCCCAGTGTGGTGCCCTGAGAGGCCATGTCCACAGCTCATGCCTAGACACGGGATCCTGCCATTTCATATCTTGTCATTTTACCTGGTGTTAGACCCTGCTATCCTGCACCATGTCTTTTTCCCCCTTTTCTTTTGGCAGTTTTGCTTTTTCTCTTGTTGAATACCCACCTGTTCCTATTCCTACTGGCTGCTTGTTGCAACCTCATCTTCTGTTTATAGGACTAAATTGCAAGTAATGCAGAGGCAGCACCCGGGCAAAGGCAGGAGGATTGTGTGCTGCAGAATTAGCAAAAATAAAATCCCTTAGGTGAATGGGAAGCGTTTGTATGAACAGTTGCCTCCTATACCAGATGGTTGCAAGGTAATGGTATTTAAAAACAGCTTAACCTTGGAGCTGCAGTCTGGTCTCAACTAATAGCAAAAAGGAGCCATACTTGCTTCACGTTGAATGATCCACCAGCATTAATAGGACTTATCACCACTTCCCTAATTTTGAAATCCTATACTCACTTAGCTGGGAGTAAGCACCATTGAATACAATGAGACTTAACTGCCAAGTAAGCATGTGTAGGATCTTGTTGCATGAGGGCTGGAGAAACCTTGGCTAGCAGTCTTCCTGTTGTACCTCTGCTGGATGGGACAGGGAGACTTTCATGTCCCCAGTTATAAAGCCAGCCATCTCCATGATTTGAGGGCAGCAACAGGGACAGACATAGTTTTCTCTGATTCTGCCTATATCACTGCCTTTCTACACCACAAAAATCGGTCTCCTGCCCAAATGCCATCTGGTTTGCTGTAATGAAAAGTCTGGATATTTTCAGAGTGGTGCCTGTTCTGCAACCCAACGTCTGTGAACTCGAGAATAATCATTTTCATACCCATCATGCTCACTTTCACCTGCCTTTTAGAACGGGAGGGGGGGAATGAATTGCATGTGTCTCTTGCACTCAGTTTACTGTAGCATTACTCTTCATACACCAGGCCCACCCACAAATTACCATTGCCCTCTTGAAATGGGTTGTGGGGTTGGGTATATCAGCCACCGCCTGCAATAAATGCTGAAGCACAGGCTTCCAAAGCAAGTGCTATAGATTATTTGCTCAGGTGGGGTTAGGCCTGGGCCACAACATCAGAAGAAATAAGATGGCTCTTTAAGATCTAGGCAGTTAAAATAAACTAAGCTGACAGTACCTTCTCTTGCTATGTTTCCAAATCCCTGTTTGATAGAGTTTTTATGCTAGACCCTGGACAATAGAGCTGCAAATTGGTCAAAGACACTTTTGATCTAACTTATTCTTGCAGAGAAAAAGTAGTTTGCACTTATCACCACTAGCTACTGACCAATAATTAGAAGTAAAACCATTAGAGTTGCGGGGGGTGGGGTGGGGGGAGAAACACCAAGCCAGATTCCTTCAAATTCTGCACATGAAAAGTTAATATCTCTGATCTATATGCACTATGTTAATTAAGCAAATCTGAATATTATTTGCAGAGTTTGCTCTGCTTCTCTTGGTTGGGAGGAGAAAAGAAATAGCACACGGAAGCTGCCATGTCCCAACCACTGGAAATGCTACTTACCCAGCCTGGGTTTTTGAGACTTCCATCAGACAGAGGCTTTAAAGTGTGTAGGAGGCACTGAAGGCTTGAAACAACTTTGTTAAAAAAAAATCGAGATGATGTTCTCAGGATGCAGAATTTTCACCCAGCAGTCATGCCAGAATCCAGTTGCTGAGAAACAACGTGCTCTCCGGCACAAGCCTGGAGGCCTTGGCTGTACATGTGTTCTTGTTTCCAGGGCAACCTCAGCCAGATGCTTGTTCCCTGAAACTTACGGATCATGTTTCCTATGGTGGGGGGAAGTTTCCCTCCTAAAAGGTAGAGCTACTTGCCTGGAAGCATCTGGTACATGTAATCTCAAGGTTGCAGGTTTCTAGGAGGTACATTGGATATGGGAGAAATAAAAGGGTAGCATCTCAGGATACCCCCTAGTATAAAACAATTGGTTATTAGAAGCACAGGTTTTCAACTATATATATTATGGGTAAAACCAGCAGCAAGTAGGCTATCCTTGGCTCCTGCAGAGAATCAAATGGATGGCTAGTTGCAGGGGCTTCTACAGGGGCTCCCACTTTTTATCTCTCTGTGTGCTAGTCATGCAGAACCTGCTAACTCTTCCATTGCTGCAGGTTAGGAGACAGAAACTACATGACAGCAGGGCATAAGTTGCCTTGCTAGTACTAAAAGCCTTGACTGGTGACTTTTGCAGACAGGTACAGCATGAAACTCTGTTAACAGAACAGGATCTGCGGGGCCATTTAAATCTGCAGCCATTCTTTCATATTCTGGTTTTGCCATCTTAAGTATTTTTCATTTCTATTTATTATAGAAACCTCAAGAATGTTAAATGTATTTTTCTTCACACTGAGAATGTGCAGCTTTTAAACTTCCATTTGTAAGGTTCCTAAACAAGTTCAATTACACAAAATAAACTAATTAGGGTTTTTGGAATTTCTTATGACTTCACATTTCCGATTATAGACATTACACATATCAAACGGAAAGTATCTTATGTCTGATTTTTTTAAAACTGTGCCTGCCACTGCAGTCCATACTTTGGTAATAAAGTAGATTATATTGGGTATTGTTTGGTAGCCATATGCTGCAGAGGGCAATGCTTGATGTTCACTGTTCATTTTGTCCATCATGTACCAAAGTAAGTTTACACTTGCAATGTTATCTCAACCAAGTGGCAACACCTTCCACTTATCACCATACTTGAATGAAGATTGTACCAAGCTTTTGCTTGTTCACTGCTGGCTTTGAACCTCCCAGTGATCAGAACAAAGTGTTTTGGTGCCTACAGGGAGGGTAGCATCAAAAACCCAATTGGTGCAACCTTCAGGGGCAGCTCATGGAAAGGACACTCAGCAATTGTGTGAAATGATGTCTTTTGTCACCTGTTGTAAGCTAACAGCTGAAGTAGGTCTTTATACATAATACTTAGATTCTTACATATATTAATATATTTGTATTTGGTATAGTATTTTTCTATGCTGTAAGGATGTCAGACAGCATTTCTCTGTTCTTGGCACGTGCTTCTCTGTCAGATGAAAACTGGCATCATTGGTTTTAGTAACTGAGGTTTGTGATTCTTGCCACGCTTTTAACAATCTGAGTTTATGATGACTCAAGTGAGGGAACTCAAAATTGTCCCTCCTTTAGAAACAGCAGAATTGATTTAGTTGTTTTTTTAAAACTACCAATGTTGTCGTCCATGTGAACATGACATTCATTTAGCCACGTGGCTGGTCTTTTCTTTCCCCATAGAAAAATATAATAGGCTTGTCTCCCTCTCCCAGAACAATGGCCCAAATTAAACCTGCTGTTATTCAGTTTTCTCAGAAAAGAAAATTAGAGGGTCACTTCAATACAGGTCATGGCACTTTTCTTTTTTTCAACAATCACACTTGAGAAGGGGGCAGTCATCTCCTTCAGTTCTGTACTCTAGGAAAGTACTTGGTCCACAGCTTAAATACACCAAATTTTGCTCCTTAAGCAGCACTTGGACATAAAACAAACCACTAACTTGCAAAAATTAGGATTGGGTTTTAAAAGCCCCACTTCTGGCAGGCTTAAACAACCCTTGGGCCTTAGGCATGTAAGAGGAAGTGTGGCACTGACATGGGATTGGTATTCTGTTTCTGAGGTAGCTGGACCTGTTTCAGACTTGTTCTTGAGCTTCTAGGTGCTGCTGCCACCAACTGATTTTATCCAAATTCTCCCGTACCTCACAAATGAGAGGCTGGGTAGTAGCTTGCTCAGGAGAAGTGGGACACATTGAGTTACACCTTTGCTCTTGTATAGCCAGTGTGTGGCAATTAGGTAGGTGCAACCACACCTGGCTGGCAATAGTGCCAAATAGCGCCTCCTCACATGCACCAACAATGTAGTATCGAACCCAGCCTAAGCACGAAGAGCCAAGCACAGAGAAATGGATCAACTAGGAGAGGAAGACTGGTGTCAAAAACAGTGCAGTGCCTACCTCTGCTGAAGCTAGGGCAATGACCAGGCTCTGAAGTTCCTACCCAAACTTTCTGGTTTCTTTTGGAGAGCCAGTCTGCTGTAGACCAGGTCAAAGACAACACCCACATGGGGGTGGTAGCTAACAAGGCAATCTTTCCATCTTCCAACAGTTCATTGTTTGGTGACATCCTTCACAATTGTGTATATGTCTTGATAACCTCCAAAAGCAGCAATTGAGATGGCTCATCAACATGTCTCGTCTTTGCACATCAAACTATATCACACCACACCAATACTGATATAAAAGAAATGTTTAATAAGCGGCAATAAAGTAAGACTCCTTAGGGCACGCAGAGTACATACACAATGCATAAAGAGGAAGAAGAAACATGGAAAGAGGCAGAGGTCTAAGCCTCTCCTGCAGCCCCACAGTCTGTAACAAGAATGCGTTCTCTTCCACTGGTGAGTTAATAAAGCACACAGAAAAATCATGGAGCTGTCACAAAAGTAATGGCAAAGATTCAATACAATTTCCATGGTAAAGTAGCCCTAAGTGTTGTAGGTGTGTCAAACGGGTAGGAAGCCACTGAACAGAACCTTTATTTTTATATACATTTTCAAATGTTACTCAGGTGAGGTATATAAATATTACCTAATGACACATTTTACCAACAATTCACAGCAGACACGCTCTTCTTCTAAAGTCACAGCATTTCCCAGGGCCCTGAAGGGAATGAGGCTCCAACTTAAGCCTTCAAATACCCAACTCATGATCACACACTGGGTTTGGGTGATGTGCACAGTACCAGACCTGAGGGAAGGGGAATAGAGAGAATAGACCCCCCCAACACACACATTTGGTTCATCAAAATGGGGAAGATAGGAGTCTCTTAGACACTGCAAGTAAAAATACCTGTGCAACACAGAGTGAAGAATGAACTGACTATAAATCAACACAGGAAGTGCAGAACACACCTGCAGTCTTGTTGAGTGCTGTGCAACACACTGATAGAGGTTCATTCAACTGGGCAGGAGGTTATCCTAAACTTCAAGAATGCCCTTGTGGAAAGGTTGCAAGTCTACCCCCCCACCTCGTTTAACAACTTCATCTGAGAATTGAGGACTTTTACAATGGATATAGGCAGGGCTGAAGCTTTTCAGATGGCAGAAGGAGGGTGCAAGCAAAGCAACAAGTTTTCTGGAGCTCCATTAGGAAGCTGCATTGCCATGTTTTCCATAGAAAGAAGAGAGGGGTGCTGGGTGGGAATTCTGAATGGCCAAGACAAACAAGAAGAAACAAGCCCTTAGGAACTTCCACACAAGCCTAACTTTAAAAAGTATGAGATAATCACAAAAGAGACATTCAAAATAAGACTAATACAACACAGGAGGGAGCAGAGAGCATAGAAATACTTAATGGTCCAAAGTAATAAAATAAAATAAATTCAGGGAGACAGAGAGAGTAAAAAATGGGGCCCTGGACTCTTCACAGCAGCTGGAAACATGGGAAGTGATGAATGATTGGCTTAATCTAAAAAAGGGGGGGGATGAGCACAGGAAACATCAAACACACAACACAAGAGGTGCTGGTTAGATTACAAGAGTCAGCTATAAATGATGCTTAGAAGGCACCATCACTTCCTCCATGTATGCCACTGGCAATTCTTCCATCCTATCCCCAGCAAGAGCTCCCCTTAATTCAGTATCCCTGAGTCCACCTGCCCAGGTGAATAAGCATGCAGAGATGTTGAAGCAAAATATGTCTCTTTCTCTATGTGGCAAGGCCAGTGAAGAAGGGCAGTCTTCAATGAGATGTGCACACACATTTACACAAATATCCCCATAAGGACTTAAACATTAATTTGTCACTGAAAACATTATTACTAAAAATTCTTATTGCTCACATGTACTGTCCCCAAAGATGCACGTGACAAGGCGGGCTGCCCAGAACTGTACTTTGACTCGCTTCCACAGAAAATGAGGTTTTAGATAACCCATGTAATGCTTTTACTCCATTTAGGCCCAGTTCTAAGTAATGTCATAAGCCAGGGCCTGGGCTGTTTCACTTCGGATTGCAGGCGAGAGCTCACATGATTGAACACTCTTTCATATGAAAACGTTCTCTCACATGCAAAAGCTAACATATCAGGGAGGATAGGCTAAAACAATTCGCCCCAATAGCTTGCTTTCTATGTGAAAGGGCTTTTAAATATGGGGTATTCAATTATGTAAGTGTCATTAATATTCATTTGTCTATTCTGGGTATAGCCCAAATGCAACTTCAGTGGGAACTCAGTCCTTGATTTTGCAGCATAAACTCCAGACCAGATGCCAGTCCTTGCCCCCCCCCCAATGTCCAATTATTTTTGCAGTAGGAACCCCCCACCCACCCAAAAAACCATACTACCGGTACATTGCAAACCAACAGCACACCCAAGACTTATTAGCACAAAGTACAGGAAATAAATATTTTAAAACTATTTACAGTATTCTTCTAGTTTTTGTGACCACCCAGGAAGAAAAGGCAGCAATTACCCTGCACCTAGGAAAGCATTACAACCGCTAGCTGGATGCTATGTTAACACAGCACCTACTATATATATTTATATATAAACACACATATACATATATGTATATATTCACATTGCATTTTAAAGTCACACACAAAAAGCAGATCCTTAAAAAACCTTTGATAAGCATTACAGTGTAAAAAGACCCACTTAGGTAAAAGGTCACACACGGGTAACAAAACCCATTCAGACTCCACTCATTTCCACTATTTCTGTGAGAAACAATTCTTAGGGCGACACTTCAAGAGGGAAGGGTTTTTAAGAAGAGGCCAGAGTCTCCTCTACCTGCAAACCAGAGCTCCTGAGTTCATCTTAGACTAGATAGGGAATTTTTCAGCGACCTAGCTGAATGGGGGCAGTTTGGAAATACAAAAGAAACTAACTGAGAATAGGAGAGCAAGAAGAAGGCTTAGGGAAGAACATACAAGTGTCTCTTCATTGAGATTATCTGTGCCAGGAAGATGCCGCATGGAGATTATCTCTGTGCAGGAAAATAGCATGCATGAAGTGGCCCGAGGCAGTTTAACCCCTCAAAACCCCCTATGATCATATATGGGACCTTTCAGGAACACGGGGACCTCGCCGTGTTCCAGATAGCGCCATTCCATGAAATTCAAGAGCTAGGCAGAGCTAGATCAGGTGTGCATGTAGCAGGGAAGGGAGCAGTGGCAGACGAAGTCCAAGCAAGGGCAGAGGTGGGATGTGTGAAAGACTAGGGAGGCACTGGTTTATAGGCCATTGCATAGCATCATCAAATATCTCTTATCTGCATATTTGTTTCTATTTGGTGGGCATGTGGGAACTGAGTGAAGAGGGTTATATTTATAGCAACATTTTCAGAGGCACTCACAGATTTAATGAAGTCCCTTTTCAATTTGTGGAGGAATTCAACGTAGCACTAAGGAGATTATTCTGTCAACACAAGCATTTCAGTTTTCCAGAAGGAACAATCGCCCTTCTCCCTCCTCCACTTGCTGTCAATTACCCTGACACACAGCCCGGAGCCAATTTGGGAGGCAGGGAGGAGAGGGGCTAAAAGCCCTGTTGCGCTCACAGAAGACCTTGTGCTGGCTCCTGCTAGTGGGACTCAATAGTTGAATCCAGCCCAATACTTTGCATTTCCCTTTGGCGCAAGTTAATTCCCCATTGCTCTGCTGTGCTTCCTGGTGATGAGGAAGAGTGGAACCAACACTGATTTCTGCAACAAAAAGAGAAGCGAGGTACTGGCTACCATCTTTAAAGAGGACAAAGGCAGAAGACTGTCTTATCAAAGCCTCTGCCAAGCTAGTGTCATCTAGAAGTTTTGGCTAGGGTAGATAGGAGCTGCAGTCCAAAATATTTGGTGGGCAGCAGGCTGGCAAAGGCTGCCTTATCACATGAGGCTACAAATGGAACAAGGAAATGACTCTGGAGAGAAAAAGATCTTTTCAGCAGCTTCTGGTTTAGAAGATGAATAGGAATAATTGGCCAGGATGTTGCAGCTCATAATAATAATAAATGATTAGTGATAAGCCTCAGTAACAGTTTTGTGCAGCTTAAATATTCCCCAGACATAGAATGGGAAAAGGGAGATATCATCATTATTCTTACTACTACAAAGCAAAACCCTATGCATAGTGACAGTAATAATGTCAGGAGGAAAGAGCCATAAATAGCATTCCTGCAGGAGCCACCCAGAAGCTATGACAGAGGAACTGTCCAGAGCTAAAGTTGCTACAAAAGTTTCTCTAAGCATTGTGTGCCCTGCACCATCAATCCTTGATAATGTGCACAGAAGTTGGGGCTTTCCCTTCAGTACAAGATAACAGCCTTCATTGACAATTACTGAAAGTAGTAATACTCTCAACCACAGGGAAAGAAAAGCACTGCACACTTGACCAAGAAAAAGGCTGTTGGGAGAAAATGGAAGACAACTAATGGAAGATCTTTTTGTGAAGAACATCTAGTTTGTCTCAACAAGAAGGGACGGCAAAGGGCCAGATTTAAGGAGATGAGATATAAAGAGATGAGCAACAGAGCAAGTTATGGGGAATTCTCCACCATACCATCAGGGGGAAGAGGGTCCCTTTTCAAACATGGTGTGTGCTACAGGAGAGGCTGGGATTCATGATGGCCCATTGCATCTGATGGAAAGAAAACAGTACAGAGGCTAGTTTTATCCAATAAGCAAAGCCATCCACTCTCTTCTAGGAATGCCCAGGTAGCATGGAAACAAGAATGTGCAAGTCACCCCAGTTTGACTATACTTATGGGCAGGGATTTTGCGACAGTACTCACTGGTATCACCTCTTTTTTGCTGCCCATGGCAGCCTTCTTGTGCTGACACCTACCACACTTTTATCAAGACATGATAATTCATTTTTTACCCCCACAAAAAGCACTGCCTTTAGACCATTTTGGCAATGGGGCCCAAGATGCTTAAGCAATAGAACCTGCCAAGCACATAGAGAGGAGCAGAAACAGAGCCATGGTTAGAGGAACTGAAAAGCCATTCTTGTCACTATACTGAGTAAGGCTATTACAGTTGCAACCCCAGGCTTCTCCCCTTACTCTCTCAATTCTTTTGCTAGAGAGCAGTACCAGGTCAGACCAAGTTTATAACATCACCAGGCCATAGCAACTGTACTACTGCAGATAACCATTGATTCTGGAAAGAGCACCTATTTTTGCTGCAGAAACAACAAAGCAAGAATTCATTTAGCAGATGACACACACTCCTTGCAAGAAAAGAAAAGAAAAAGAAAGACAAATGGTGAAGAAGTGGACAGATGGGAAACAGTGCCCAGGAATTAAGCCCCTGCAAAGAGAAGAGCCCAACCCAAGAAGGCTGGTTTCCAAAGTTATATCTACTGGAAGAATTAAGAGTCAAGTTCGCCCTACCACAAAAGTGGGTTACAGGGCATCAAAGGGAGAGGAAATGGCCTCTTTGCAACTTACTTAGCGGACAGCATATCAACCTGGCATGTTGGTGACATAGTGTCACTTGCATGACATAAGGACTGATGCATAGAGCACAGTCTGAAGAATGCCTCCCAACCAGAAGGTAGCTTTGCTTCAATATAAATCATACTAAGCTATCACCACCAGAATTTATTTTAAAAAAACAACAACTCTAAAATGCTTTAAACTACTTGGCTCACTTCTCCCCCCCCCCAAGCTTACACTAGTCTATTGTCTACATGGCAAAGGCTTGCCTTGCCTTGCCAGAAGCCACTGGTGCTACAACCTGGGATAAATCAACCACTGGACCAAACTCTCTCCAGACGTCACCAAAACACTGCAAGGCCTGGTCACTGTATTACAATTTCTCATAGGCAACCTTGCAGAAAAGGTGGGAGGGGAGGGGCAACTGTGAAGCTCTCAAATGCTACACAGGGCTTACAAAGGGATTCTCTTAAGTTACAGAGCACACAAGAAATGGGAAAGCAGAAAGGTGTAGAAATATTTTATTAGCAGTGTCGGGATCAGAATCAGTAGCCAAAAGTACCACAAGTGTTAGGAAGCAGCCCTGGGTTGAGGGAGCAGGAAGATTTTACATCTTTCTGGAAGGAGGCATTTGAAGTTGGAGAAAAGTAGAGGTGAAAAACCTGACATGCTCACCCTTTCCTCTCTCTCACTCACACATACATGCTCACGCACCACACTTCCTTAAATACCTTTTAATACTCCTGGTGGAATGTCTAGCACACTTTATATGTGCAGTTCAAATAGCAATCAGACAAATATGTATCAATCTTTACAGAGAATGCTAGGCCTGACTTAATGCTTACAACAATTCATTTTATACAGCATGATTTACATCAAAAGACAGAAGTTAAAAATCAATGATTCAAAAGTATTCATACAAAAAGAGTCCACCCTGATGTGTCTTATAGCTTTAGTGCACCCTCTCAAGACACAGACTTGGGTAAGCAGGTGAGCAGGAGGGCTTGGCAGTTCCAGGTGCTGCCTCCCAAATCTCTTTGATCAATGGAACAAATTATACAGCTAGTTATTTGTGTTCTGCCTGCAGTAATGAGCTTTGGTATAGGAGTGCCAATGCTAACGCACCCTCCCTCCTTTAAAAAAACGAAATAAAACCAATTTCCTTGCACCTAAGCCTTGTTCTTACTCCCTAAAGAGTTTGCCTTTCCTTTTATTCTACAAATCCCTCACCAACTGGAAAGACTGGTTCCAGCCAGTTAATATAATAATGTGTAAAGATGTGTTTGAGTACGTCGATCTCAGATGGTATCCATGGAAAGCTATTCTGAAAGGTCAAGCCATTCGAAGGCCTTCGCGGGAAGCTCCTGGGTGCCACGCACAGCAAGCGAGAGGAAGTTTGCACAAGTTTCTAAGCAAATACCTCGGCCTTTGTTGTGATTTAAAGGAAAACTATGGAAATAAATAAAAGGCTGCTTTTCTCTCCAAGCCCAGAGTAGCAGCAACCGCTGTCTGTCACCCAGCAGAAGGGTAGCACAAAGTACAAGGGGCAGGGAGTTTCCTCTGAGAAAAAGGCTGCTTCCAAATGCTGTCAGATCCAAAACAAATGTTTGCACTGAGAAGGGGACTGTTTGCCTTTCTAATAGGTGTTCGCAGAAATACCTTGTCTGAAGACAGATACTTCTTGACCTTTACATAATGCATTGATTAAACTTGCAAGGTGAGGCCTTGCAAGGGAGAGAGAAGCTTGCTTACTCTTAAGCTGGAACCAAACCACACTTGCAAAAGCACCAGATATTTCTAGTTGCTTCCTTGTTTGCAGCCAGCATTGCCTCCTTCTTATTTTAATAACAATAATTTTTAAAAAATTTTGACATACGGCAAACAGGGAAAGATGAAAAAAGAACTTGCAGCAACTGCATAGAAATCATGTAAGTTTACAGCAGAGAAGAACCTCTGACTACGGGCGCTTTCCAACATTACTTTTTACAGACCCACAAGATGGATGCAAGCTTCACTTTGGAATGGTTTTTTGTCTGTCTATTTCACTGCTAAGATGTGCTTTCAAGTACCCATATTTCAGGGGTGTTCAGGCCTCACAGTAAAATGGACAGGAATACCACCATTCTGAAATGCATCCAGGCTTCATTTGAGGACACAGGCCCGAAGGCGCCCGCCTGTAAACAACCATGTCAGAAGTGGCAGGCAGTGTGCATGTACTTAATAGGGAAGGGCTCTCTATCCAAACAAGCGGTCCAGTTCTTTTCTTGGCTAAGTACAAAGTTGGCCGAGCATGGCTGCCAATCACTGATGTTTTGGAATCAGCATCTTTTTGACACGAGAGCAAGGCTACATTACAGCCAAGCCCCAGTTACACAAGATAGTCCAACTGTTCATATCTTAACAACAACACACACCATTCTGACTGACTGACTGACAGGATTAAATGATGCAAATGCTTTGGGTTTTGGCTTTATAATGCCCTGCTTGGTTTGAACAGTGCCAGGATGCTACAATGCACAAAAGGAAGAAAATGCTCCTGTGTGAACCCCAGCAGGTGGGCTGCCAAGGTCTATGGGATGTGCATGAAAGCTGGTTCTCTTTCCATTACAGTTCAAGTGCTTGTGCATTAACTATAAACTGCCAGCCTTTAAATCACACAGATTAATTTATTCAGTTCCTAAAAGGATAAATAAGGCACTGTACTTCGAACTGAAACTGCCAAACTCCTAGTTCCACTCCAGGAGCTTTCAGAAGCAGCAACTTTCCTTCTCAAGGGCGGAGAATAATAGCTTCCCCTTCGGGCTGCAACACAGCTAGGGGGCTCCTCATCATCTGAGAGCGGGGGGTTGGCCTTCGGCTAAACACTTGCATCCCTCCCCACAATGTTCAGAAGTGGATCTGTTTAATGCATTAGGAAGTATTTCCATGACCCACCTCCTACCCTCCCCCAACCCCAGCCGGTTACTTTGCATCCAGACATCTCCGTTTGCTGGGTGAAGAGTCTTTGCTTGCCCTCAGCTTCCTCTTGCCCTGGGCTCTGCTGCTCTCCTGAATTCGCTTCATTGACCTAGTCAAGGCTTTGCCACTGCTTGCCTTTTGGGCAGCCACTTTGGGAGGTCGGCTGCTGGAGTCTCGCACCACTTTCTGTTTGGGAGGCTTAGCAAGCCCTTCTTGCCTGGAAGGCAGACTTGCCTTTTGACCGGCCTTGGCTTTCCCCTTCTGGACGGGGGGCTTCCTTTTCCCAGGTCGCAAGTCATTCAGCTTCTTTGCCTTCTCGTTCCCAGACACAGGCTTATGACTCTTGTCGGCAGCCGCCTGCTTCCTGGTAGCAGGAGGCCCTGCAGGCTTCGGTTTACTGGCTTTCTTAAGAGGAAGCCTTTCTTTGCTCGAGGTGCTCAACAGCCTCTGTGACCTGCTGCTCTCGGTCGGCGACTTCTTCCTGGTTTGCTGAAGGTGGCCTTTGGATGAGGTGTCCTCCTGTACCTTGCCTTTCGCCTTTCGCCCCTTCCCTCCTCTTTCAACCAGGCTTGTCTTAGTCGCAAGTGGGGGTGCTTGGACCTGCTGGGCCAGTTTCGGAGACACCAGGGGCTTAATGCACAGGCTCTTGCCGCTCGGCTTGCTTTCAGCAGAGGGGTGCTTGGTCACGCTGTCATTCTTGTCCTGCTTGGCCACCTTGCGTATGGCGTTGAGTTTGCCTCGCAAGTTGGAGTACTTCCTCAGGATGCGAGAGCTGGTTTGCACAGGCGTGCTGGGAGGCTGGGCGCTCTTGGCTTCGGCTTTGTGTTCCACGCTTGCTTCGGAGGGAGGCGTCTGCTTCAAACTGGCAGCCTGCTCGGGCTCTTTGTCCTCAGAGCCGTCTCGAAGCTTAGCCCACATCCTCTGAATCTTGATGGTGTTTTTGGCCGGGGTCATAGCAGCAAACTTCTTCAAGTGTTTCTTCAGGCGCTCAGCTTGAAGGGAGCTAGGGTAGCTGCCGGAATAACAGCCCTTCTGGAGTGGAAGCTTGATGAGGGGGATGTCCCCCGGGAGACGTGTGTTCATCTTCTTCACAATGACCAGAGACTTGGTTTCAGTGGTCTCCATAAACCACTTGCAGATGTTGGACATGTCAAACCCCTTCATGAACAGCATCTGAACTGGGGAGAGCTTCTGGCCTTCCGTGGGCCCTTTTAATTTGCGGGTCCTCTTCTTGCTTTTCCAGATCTCTTTCAGTTTGTCGGATTTATTCTTGACCTTTGGAGCTGGCTGAGCCTCTTTCTCCAGCTGAATCCACCCTTTCTGGACCTTCATGTACTGAGTGTTAAAGTTAGTGATGAGTTCTTGGTTCTCTTCCTCAGCACACCATTCCACAAAACTGGGCTTGTTGTCAGAGAGCACTTCCATGCTACTGAAGCCAACGGTGTCTTCACTCTGTGCATTTTCTTGGTCTGTGACATTAGAGCCTGCTTGTATAGTCAGAGCATTAGAATCTCCATGTACAGTTTCTTTTCCAGAAGTGTTTTTGGAGGCAGTGGCCACAGGGGTTGGGGCAGGGGTGTGCCTCAGGTTGTAGAACTGGAGAGCTGGCTTCTTAGATTTTACCGATCTCTCTGGTAGTACAAGCTTGCTTTCACTCCTGCTAACAGAACTGGGTCCATGCTGGGTGTGCAACTCCTCTGTAACCTCCATCATACTGTCAAAGTTATCTGGAGTGCCTGATGTCAAATCTGACTGCTTTTCACCCTTATCAGAGGTCTCTGCTGGGACGTGAACACTTCTCCTATCAGAATCACCCTCTAAGCAAATTTCAAGCATTGCCCCTGCCTTGTCCTTGTTTCCTTCTCCATTCTGGTCTTCCTCTACTATGCTCTTTTTCGCTAACAGTGTCTGAGAGGCCTGTCCCATTGTGATGTCATTTCTGTCACCTGGCTGCTGCTCAGAAGAATTCCCAATGTTGTTTAGCAGTGTTTCATGGAACCCATCATTTGGGAAACACAGCGATGCTGCACCGTCAAGTTGCACCTCTCTCTTGAAACGCTTAGCACCAGGGCTTTTAGAAAGCTTGATCTGAACTTGAGGAAGCTGTAGAGACATGGAAGAAGTTGATTGCTCAGGACTATCATCTGCAGATGACAGGGATTGCTGGCTTCGAAGACAGCGATCGGATACAATCTGAGGTTTTTTCTCCCGCTTTCGTTTTTTGTCCGGGCTTGTTTTGGAAGAAGCTCCCTCCTTGTTGTCCACTTCTGATGTTTGGGGCACTGCTGGAGATTCACTATCAAGTTCCTTTCCATCATCCACCTTGCTTGTTTCACTTGTATCTTTTACTGTTCCCTCTCCCCAATCTTCATCATTATCTGCAACAGGCAACACAGTCTCACTTCCCCCAGAGTGGATTCCACCTGAGTCCAGAATCCCTTCTATGCTATTTTGATTATTAATACTTTCATGTGCATCTGCACCCTGAAAGCTGCCAGGGAGCTCTGCAGCATCCAAGTCAGAAAGTGGCTGTGAGAGCTCCATATCTAACTTGCCAGGTCCCACCACTGGAGATTCTATAGAAGGAGCCGCAGAAGGAGCCTCTAGGTCAATATGGGCAGGAGGCTCAGACACCACAATGCCAGGAGACACTGCCCTTGAACTGGCAACAGGCTCCCCTAGACACATACGGTCTGGGATAGGAGGGAGTTCTCCAGGGAGGGCTATGGAAGGCTCCAGACGGACAAGGGCAGGAGGTTCTGCCAGGTCTATAGGGGAAAGAAGTGGGGGTTCCACATCGGAAGGTAGTTCTACAAATGGCGGCAGGTGTTCAACAGGGGCAGGCTCCTCCAGTGGAGGCATCAAGTCCATTCCGGGGGAAAGGTCTTCAGGGGGCTGAAGGGCCATGCTATCAGGAGGCACCTGGTCTGGAAGAATGGAAGGCTCAGGGATAGCCTCGGTCTCTGAGAACATGGCACTTTCCTCACCATTGGCAACCTCTGAAGCAGACACCACCACAGATTCTCCTGTGTTGCCACTGTCTTCATTGGGCCTGCTACTCTTACAAGAGTCTGTGCCATTGCCAGCCTTCTGCACAGTGTCCATGTCCATTTCGTCCTGTGGCTCCCCTTTGCTCAGTTGGCAGGGAGAGACAAGAGTGGTCTGCAGTGAAGAATTGGACAGGCTGCCTTTCTCTACATGCAAAACAAGGCCGGGTGGCGGGGAGAGAGCAATTGTGGATGCTTCAGCAGAACTGTCTTCTCTCTCCTTCACAAAACTTACCTCAGGAGCGGCCTTCTCAGCCGGACACATCTCATCTCTCTCCTGAGTACTGTTGTTGGAGGCATCTCCTTGAGGGACGGCCACAGCAGGTCTTTTGTCACCATCGCCACTCATGGCCTGGGCTGCTGCTAAGCAATTATCACTCGGAAGAGAAGCTCCCTGGCTAGGGCTTGTCAGCACCTCAGGCCTTGGTGCCAGTGTGTTCCCACTCTCCTGTACATGGGAAGTCTTGGCCAAGGTGCGAACTGTGGGAATCTCACAGCACTCACCGTTGTAGTAGTATCCACGAGTGCTCTTCCTTGCCGTCTTCCTAGAGGAGACCACCCTCTTGCTCTCAAAGTGGCACTCTGTAATTGGCTGGCTGATATAAACAACATCGCATTGGTTGTCATAGTCATTAATTCTCAACCCTGAAGGCCTTTTGCTCTTACGTGTGCTTTTGGTGGAGGATGAGTTACTCTTGGTCCTGGAGTGTCCATTGGTGGTTTTGTGGTGAACCACTGGCACAGGGCTATTGGATAGCCAGCCGTCCTTGGCATTCTCCACATGGGTCTTGTCAACAGGTTGCATGTTATAGCTCCCCTTGCTTTTCCCTGAAGCCTGGAGGTGGTTCTCTGCCTTCAGTCTTGCTTCTTGGTCATTCATTTCAGTATCCGGGTGCAAAGAGGCTTTGGAGCTGCACTGCAAGGCATTCTCTTTGTCTGCTCTCCTAGGGGAGTTGGTGGTGAAGCCTGGCTCTCGTGTTTCCTCTGGGAAAGCTTTAAAAGTGTTCTTCTGGGAGCCCACCAGACCGTCTTCACTCATGTGTATGTTTGTTGCTTTCACAGCATTATAGCCTCCCAGCAAAGCTCTATTTTGCACCTGGTCTTTGTCATCCTCACCTTTCCTACCCCCCATCTCTTGGTCACTACCAAGGGCTTGGCCTTCCAGACTTTTAGCAGAGTGATGGGAATTGGAAGCAGTGAGGTATCCTTGAGAGGGACTGTCCCTGGGACTTGCAGAACTTGTTCTAACGCTAGGAAGCTCAGGGAAGTCTCTTCGGACAACTGGGCTGCAGTTTTCCCTTCTATCTGTAGATTTCAGATCCACAGCCTGCTTCAGGGCATGGCAAAGTTTGCGCAGAGAGCCATGAGACCCTGATTGCTCTGTGTCCAGGGAAGAAGGGAGCTTTGATTCAGAGCAAGAAGTTCCAAGCTCCTGGTTCTCAGTGTGATACTGGCTGCAGCCAGAGCTACAAGTGGACACATCCATGTTTTCTGCCCCAGGTAACTGCTGTCCCTCACAGCCTGTCTGTACTTCAGTGCAAATGTCGTTTAGGACACGGACGAAGTGCTTCTGATGGTACGTGCACAGTCTGACCATAAATTTTTCCAATGGAGATTTCGGCTGGCCAAGACAATCTGCAGCGTCCTCACTAGAGAGAGGGAGAGAGAAAAAATCAGTAAAGTTGGGTAGCAAATCACTTTACACTGCAAATCTTCACAACTCTCTCTCTTTCTGGTCCCCTACACTGCATGCTCTACGAAGATGGCAGCTCCAATTGTCTACCTAAAATGAGCAGGCAACTAAAGCAAAAGCTCAAGATTATGTTTGTCATTTCTCCCTTGCCTCCTCATGGCTCACCTATAGCCTCAGTATATTAAACACTGAAAAGTTATTGGGACAAACCTTGCTTTATCCCTCCACTTTTGTCCCTTAGAAAGATTGGTTCTAGGGGAAACCAATCTGAACAAGCTGGAAAACAACTACAGTCATATCTTGGCTTTCAAACATCTTGTGAGTCGAACATTTTCGGCTCCCGAATGTCGCAAACCCAGAAGTGACTGTTCTGGTTTGCAAACTATTTTTGGAACCCAAATGTCTGACGGGGCTTCCACAGCTTCTGATTGGCTGCAGGACCTTCCTGCAGCCAATCAGAAGCCACACTTTGGTTTTCGAACGTTTTGGAAGTCAAACGAACTTCCAGAAGAGATTCCATTTGACTACCAAGGTACGACTGTACCAGATTCTCCATTTCCCTGCAGACATTTCCCCATTTCAGGCAATGAACAGACTGCCATCACTACTCTGGGAATCTGGCCGAAGGGAAGGCAAGTCCTCAACAGGTTCACAGGGGCAGGAGTTTAGGAAGAGACAGACACCCAACAATGAATAGTCTTTACAACAGCTATATATACAAGATTCTTAACATACTTAGACTGAATAGCCAACCTATAGACAATAGCATTTTCCCTCTCCGCATCAGCCACCACAATTCCATAAACATGAAGATTTGAAAGAGCTGTTTTGAATAATAATTAACTCAACAGGTGTGGAAGGAGGTGGCAGCCCTGAGGACAGCAAGGGGCTGGGGGATGGCAGCTGGAGTGTTTGAGAACAGCAAAGCATCAATAAACATCCCTATCAATCTTTTCCCTCCTGCCCCCAAAGTAAGTAGCCAGGTTCTGATTTATATATAACTTATATAATCCAGTGGCTAGGCTGCTGGTAGAGAAGATACATCATCCTAGAGAGTGAGCAGTATTATCTCTTGACAGCTACTGAATAAAACGATCAACCTTTCTGTCTTTGGGAAGTGCATGAAAAATTATTCACTCTCACTCATTATTGAACTCAGGAGGGGCACTACTGAAGCGCTTCATATGTTCATGGCAAGCTAGGTGACAAGGCCTTGTGCTCATGTTTTCCTCCTCCTTGTGCCCCACTTCAGTTAGTTACTTCCTCTTTAGGACAAATCACAGTTTGCCATCACATCTAATCTGGCAAACTGTGGTTCACACCAATCCTCCAAGCAGGAATACAAACAAGTTTTGAACCATAGTGTGCAATCTTGGAGAGCAAGCACAGAAGCCATAGTTTGTGCTCTGATGAAATGGCATCTGAACAGAGGAGAGCTATGGGACAATCGTGTGTGCTAAAGAGAAGGAAACTAACTGAACCTGAGTATGGGAGGGAATAGAGTTGTGTGTCAACACAACGCTTGTTCAAATACAGTCAAACCCCGTTTGTCGAATGCAATCCATTCCGGAAGCCCGTTTGGCTTCTGAAATATTCGACAACCAAGGTGCAGCTTCCGATTGGTTGCAGGAGCTTCCTGCACTCAAGCGGAAGCCGCACCGGATGTTTGGCTTCCGAAAAACATTCAGAAAACAGAGCATTTACTTCTGGGTTTTCGGTGGTCAGGAGCCAAAACATTCCAAAATGGAGGTGTTCAGGATCCGAGGTTTGACTATAGTACCAAACCATGTCTGAATGGAGCCACTATTAGAAGCTGGCTACTGATTCCAACGAAAAAGCATTCACATTAGTTTCTTATCAGGATTGCTCAGGCCTATCTCTCACAAATGAGGGAATACTCCTGTTTCTCAGCTGTACCATTGCAGATTTCTGTTAGGGGCTCAACAAGATTGAATGCTCTTCCATTTGAAAAAATGCATAGAAAACTAGATGGCTAGGAGAAGCATCCTTGCCTTTCTCTCTAACATGTTAGTTTTCTATGTGTATTTCTTTTGAATGGAATAGCATTCAATCACTTTAAATCTCTAACCATTTACTGAAGTGGTACAGTCCAAACACAGGTTTGCCACATGAGACAACTAGAGCTCAGATTGCCTGAAGTAGAACCTTATACTCTTATTTTGTAGCTTCTCTTTACCTGAGCTCTAATTGTTGGGTACATAAACCTCATATCTGAATATTTTGCAAGCCCACATAATCCATGGAAACTTCCTTTCCAGCTCATTCATAAACAGTGTTTGCCAATCTCTGAATCAGAATGGAATTAAGTATCTTAGGTAAATATATAATTGTTCAGTCCAATACATATTCAAATGCATGCATAGGACATCATCCTAGAAAACAGGTTTTTTTCAATCTAGTTTACTAATTATAC
Source organism: Podarcis raffonei (assembly GCF_027172205.1). Classification (NCBI taxonomy): domain Eukaryota; kingdom Metazoa; phylum Chordata; class Lepidosauria; order Squamata; family Lacertidae; genus Podarcis; species Podarcis raffonei. The sequence goes on along the minus strand of NC_070606.1, from coordinate 59,583,950 downwards.
TGAGATGTCAAATCAACATTCAATTATGATGTCAAGCAGTTCCACAGAAACTGAAGAAAGAATCAATGGAAAAAGTGACCGAACTAATGATGTAAACCAAGCTTTCCATTCAGTTATTTGAACTATCCTTGAGAAAGTCAGGCAAACTTAACAACTATTGTCAGTAAGCTAAAATGATAGAACCTCGGCCTAACTGAAACCCTGTCACAGTCCAAAGCAAGGGTAACCAACGTGGTACCTGTTGTTGAACTGTAACTCCCATCAACTTCAGCCAGCATGAGCAGTTGTCAGGACAGCAGCCATATTTACGTACTTAAACTGGGCTATAAAGATCCTGGATAGAGTATGGCTTCTCAACAGCATTCTCCTGGGTTCTGTTCAATCACTGTTGGGCTTTCTTTCGTTTGTTAAATTAACTAGAAGAATACTGGAAACTTAAAGGACCAACACACCAGCATATTTAACTGAGAGTCACGTTGATTTTAATGGAACTTGCTTCCAAGTAAGTATGCTTAGGATTGCAGTCTCAAGAGGCCAAATAAAAGGTGAACTGTACTTATTAAGGTCACTTCTTAGACCTGTTTATTGAGCATTCCTCCTATTTTTTGTTAGCAAAAAGCTTGCAAGGAGGTTAGACAACATCATTCTGATTTGTTTAAAGGGAGTTTACACAATTTTACATCAAACAATTGTCACCCCCCATTTTCACAGTACTTTCCTCATCACAAAAGGTCTAGTTTTGTGGAAAACACATATAATAATAATAAATAATAATAATAATAATAATAATAATAATAATAAATTTTATTTATGCCCTGCCCTCCCCAGCCAAGACCGGGGTCAGGGTGGCTAACACCAGGTAAAAACAATTGATTAAAATACAACTTAAAAACAAGATTAAGTAATCTGATGTACAAGAGCATCAAATCAACCACATTTGTGCTCCTTGATTTGGCAGTATGTGACTGAACCCCACCTGAAAATAGCAACAGTCTAGCAGCACCTCAAGATCATTTAATAGTTAGTTTTGAAAATGAACAAGGGATGTACTCATGACATTTCACTGAGTCTGGTCCAGACACTGCAGTCAAAAGGTTTCTTAGCAACAATTAGGATACAGGTAGGGTTCCCCGCTAGGTCACAACCTGCAGAACCTTCTCATCTCTTGGGTAGAGCCACAGCCATTAAACAGGATTCAGCTGTGGCTTTTCCTGTTTCTCCTCCTAGGCCTCTTACGCACCCTCCACCTCCAGCTGCTGTGTGTCAAAACAAGAGTTTCTCTGGCTGCAGCAGGTGGGGGAAGTGTGAGTGTGGAAACTGAAGCTGCATCCTCCTTCAGAGCTGCAGCAATATTAAGGTAACAAAAGGATTCTCATGGTTGTCGCCTGGCAAGCCTTGATGCACGTAGGGATGTCGAATCTGGATCTTGATCAGCTAAGCTCACACACTGCAGAAGAACTCCCATTTATGTAAGAACAAAAGAACATCCAAAATGGTGGTTGTTGCATATGCTTGTTTGCAGATAAAGTAACTCTTTGCAGGATCCACTTTTCCAAAACTCTTGAGAGCCTCCAGCTTGCATAGATTTTCCTGCACATTTTTAAAAATACTAACTTTTACAAATCCCAGTATAAACACATCTTTCATTGGAAATTGAGAGTGGTTTAATTTTGCTATCCTTTTTTATTACTTTACCTTGTTGATCTGACACATCTTAGCCCCTATAAAGACACACCCCCCCATTCATCAAGGAGCTCTGTTCCTCTTTTGTTGTGCACATAATTTTAAGAGCCTGGAGGTCACCCGCAACAGATTTCACCTCTCTGCCTCCTGACTTTGGGGCTCTTATAGCACCTGCCACAGCTTTCCCCAGGGCAGCCATCATTGCTTCTTATTCCAGTTTGTCACTAAGTACGAGAGAGAGAGAGAAATCAAGGGGCAGTAGCTGTCATTTGTTCAAACACAACTGTTGCCATGCAACAGTCACAGTGCCACAATTAATGCATTTCAGATTTTGCTCTGCAGTGCAGCTATTTGCATAGCTGGATGCTGAAACATGTCTATTTGCACAGAGCTGTCACTGGCTGGTGTTCTGTTCTCAATTAGCATGTGTGCACAAATCCCTACATGCACATATACAGTCTGTTTTTTGTTGTTGTTGTTGTTTTCTTCTGAAGGATGCACACAGGCTGCTAAAGAACATTTTAAAATTTCTGAGCAATGCTGGTGATTTTTAGGGTGGGGGCAGGAGATTAGCTACAATAGCAAACAACAGTAATCTTCAGTTTGTAGGGATTTGGAGGGTTTACCTGAGAAATGCAGTTTTTGAAGTTCAGGCCATTCAGTTTGGCCCCTATTTGTATAACCACCAAAATATTCTCCTTAACACACAAAACAACCCCCCTATTTCCTACTTCCTTAATATGACCAAAACGGATGCATCTTCCCCAGCTACAGAACAGACTGTTTGGAATCCATCTAACTGAGCTGCTGTATATCCAAATAAGAGGGGGGGGTGTCCCAATTAATCACCCACTGCCTCCTAAGTTTCCTTTCCATCTCCATTTAGCCCCCTGGTAAATCAGTTTGACAGAGTATAAGTTTACAGGTATGTTTTGTACCTCAGAGGCACAAGAAGAAGCAGCAGAACAAAAGTTCAAGGCTAAGTGTTTCTGTTCCTTTCAGATCACTCTAAGCACCACGATTATAGCTCTGTAAAAAAAACAAGACATAGCTATAAACTTATAAAACCCAGCCCTGGTTTTTTTTTATATATATACATCAAGAGGGAGACAGTTCTCTCCCTCTCCCTTATGCTTTTCAGCAGCCAACTCACAAAACAGATTATCAGCAGCAGAAATCCCAGCACCCAGCTGTAGCAGAACTTCCTCTCCCCTTCAGACTGAGGGGGCAACAGAAACCTCGGTCAGAACATGAAACAGAGTTTGAATTTGTCACAAGATGGACATGGTTTTGAGCCTGGGCTGCAGAGGCTTTAGAAAGGTCAGTGAAGAAGTGACACATCGCCTCTGTGCAGAAACACCCCTTATGAACAGTGGTCCAGACCTCCTCATAGCAACCCAAAAAACACAGGGGGTTAGTTTGAAAAACTGCAGCCCACACCTGGATGGGCTGAGGAAGAAGAAAAACACACTAGTTTCACCCTTAAATGCATTTTCAGAACACCAATAATGTCTTTTATTCCTGAATGAATCTCTTGCCGATGATTTTTTAAAAAGGGGGAGACCCACTTCAAACTGAATAAAATTTTCCATCAATGTGGTTTTTTTCATGCAGAAAATGCAACAAACAAAACAAACTAAGGCCAGTTTGTGTTTCCTGTGTTGTTTCAGGCTGGCTAGTTTATGAATCAGAACAACAAAAGCATTGGCCATAATCTGGAACAAGTCTCGTGCTTCCCCCCATTTGTCACCCAAATGCAGGGTGGTTGGCAGAAATTAGTCTACTCTGAACACACAGGGAAATCTGAGCCAGAAAAAAATAGTTTATGAATCAAGGGGCCCGTAAAGAGGAGGAGTAGATTTTGTACACAATTCTAAAAAAGCCAAAAACATAGGCAATCAAACCTACAAGTCCCTCGATTTTCTTTGTTTTTGATGATGTCTTTTGGATTAATATACTCTATATGGGAGAGCAAGGCAGAATTTTAGCCCTTCAGAGTATGGAATTTTGGAAGTACTATACATTTTTTAAAAGCAACCTTCTTCACTATCTGAATCCAATCAAGTTAGGTAAAGAAGCCTCTGCAACCTATATCAAGGATACCTGATCTGTGCATTTTATTTCTTTCCAGAACGTTCTGCTCTCCTTCCCACCCACCCACCCACCCGCCCTCACCCACCCACTTTCCCCCATACAACATTTTAATCACCAGCTGTGACGCATCTAACAACCTTCTTGTGGCTAATTGAAAAACGTTATCATTCAGTCCATCCCTTTTAAACCAGGGGAGATTTATCATGCTGAAACATTAACCCACGTACTGCTTTCATTTCAAGGGCTTTTCACAATGGTCCTTGCTAATTTTTCTGATTATCAAGGACGTTGGGGAGCTTTTCTTCCTCTCCCCCCCCCCGGGTGAATGCATGGTGTTCCTGCCGCTGATAGTACAAACACCACTCACTCACTTAACAGCTGGGCATCGTGGCAGCCACCATGGCCACCTTTATAAAATAAAAACACAAATAAAAGCGTGCAAACTTATGAACTGATGAAAGGCTTTAAACATGAAACTCAAACCCAGAACAAAAATCTTCTAATCTAACAATTCTAGGGCTCTGAGAATGATCTCTGTAGCTAGGAATAGAAGCCCCAAGCTACAGAGGGCTACCTGACCCAAGGCCACTTCTACTACATTAAAAGGTTAGTACTGTACAGGTTTATATAAGTCTTGATTTTACTACACTCTATGAACAGAAGATACCATTCATTCGCTTAGCACAAGTTCATACATCAAATCCACCGAGTTATCTTAAAAACTTCAGGTGAGGATGTCAACCAATCATTAGAAAATGGATGAGCATCTTTAAAACATCACATGATGCCTGTATCCTGTGCAAACAGAAGTTTTTAAGAGAAGATAAATATATGGATAACATAATGAATTGCTGTTATGTGAGTAAAGCATTTGTTATTTATATAGATTTATATGCTAGCCTCATATTACTTATTATAACCCAGCCTAGAACTATGGCAAACAAAGTGGATAAGAAATACAAATAAATAAAATCATACAGTAGCTAAGGGTATAATCTGGGGTTCTCAGTGCAAAACAATGGGCAATACAGCACTCTCAGGCACCTGACTTGGTGCCCCCCAATCCTCCTGCCCTCTTAATTTTTTTTAAATTTAGTTTTTTAGCTTCTTGGAGAATGTTGACTGTGTTTTTTTCTGTGTTTTATTTGTTTGGGGTGTACAGTGTTATGTCTGTGTTTTTGGGAAGGGGGATTCACAGCATCTCCAGTTTTTTCTTGTGTGAAACTGGCACTTTATAGTGGCTACAACAGTTTATTCAATTTCCAAACGTGCCCCTTGACAAATAAAAGTTGAGGACTCCTACAAATGCCTTGAGTTGTCTCTCATGATTAAGGCTACCCACTCTAGACAAAAGGCACCATCAGTGTAGTGCCATAGGAAGGGGGGTGCAGTGTGTGGGCCGCCCCGAGTGTCATCACTGAGGGGGGTGACAAAGTGGCAAAAATATGTGTTTCTGGGTCACTGCTGGGTGTGCCGCAATGCTCAGTCGTGCACATATTGAACGTGTGTAAACGGGGGCTGCCTGTACTGTACACACACAGCCACAGCCCCCACCAGTATCTACTTACTTCTGCATAGAATAGGATCTTAAGACCACTGCCATGGTTGCCAGTTCATTTCTGGGCCCAAGTCAATGTGTTCATGTTAGTGTTTAAAACTGTAAACGACACAGGCCCCAATTTTCTGAAAGACTGCCTCATTCCCTATAGACCATGGGTAGGCCAACTAAAGCCTGCGGGCCAGATCAGGCCCAACTGCCTTCTGGATCCGGCTCGCGGACGGTCTGGGAATCGCCACGTGGATTGCCAGCACGTGTGTTCTTTCCCTCTCCCTCTCATGGTGGCGCCGGCAGCGCCTCCTCCCTCTCTCCTCCTGGCTTCTCCCCACCCTGCCTAGAGGAGGAAGGGGGCTGGGCTTTGTTGGTGACAGCAGCAGCAGCGCTTGAGTGGCTGCAATTTTAAGCAGCCCCTCTCCGGAGCCCTTTGGCGCGCTGCTCATCGGCCGCCAGCCCCTGCCACTCACAAGACACAGGTAAGCAGCCACCAGGGCTCGTGGTGCTCTTGCATCATTCCACCCCCCAAAAAAATATAGTCCAGCCCCCCACAAGGTCTGAGGGACAGTGGACCGGCCCCCTGCTGAAAAAGTTTGCTGACCCCTGACATAGACCATCTCAGGTGCTGCAACTGGTGGGCGGTGTGGCAGCCTCAGAGAGGACCTTCTCTGTGGTGGCCCCTAAGTACTTCTTCCCCACAGAGGTGTGTCTGGCACCTCTTTACCCTGACTTTTGACACTTGAGGTGTATATCTTAAGATGGACCTTATTTTGTCATTTTAAGTTGTCTTAAACCATTTTTAATATGCTTTAAATGTTTTAACCCACCCTGGGACCTTAGATGAAGTGCAAGAATCCATCCATCCATGAGAGTACCAGTAGACAGGACTGCAGCAGAACCAAACAGGACAGAGTTCTGCTTTCTTTCACAAATTGAAACCAGTGCCAATAGGGGCTAATGGAATCTTTATTACTGGGACTATGCTAGAGTTGACTGAATTCTCTCAGAGAAAAATGCACTATTCAAATCTCGGCCTGGAAATTAGCACCGTTTTCAGTGTTGTGTTGCTGAGTAAATTTGATGTTAAAGTTTATTTACATGCCTGAAACCTCACGATGCTATTTCAAAAGGATTGTGTGTGTGTGCATGTGAGTAAAACTAAAGGATTAAAGACAAAGTTATAATAAAAGGGAAAAGTCACAGCAAGGTGCCTTAGCCAAAGGTAACAGCATGGCATGAAAATCATGCAGAGCCCTCCCTCCTCAGTTGACAGGGCAGTGAGGAAGGGAAATCCAGCCTTGACTTACCACCTGTATTGTTATGTTGAAAGAGTTTCTATACTGCTGTGCGATGAATTGAATGCAAATTATGCTCCTTGCAGCAGATGGAAGGGTGGGGGGGAGCATAGAAGTTGTTTTTTGCTACCTGAAATAATAGCCACCTGAATTTTCTACTGCCTGTATTGCACTTCCCCCTCTTCTCACCCACAGCACAGGAAGCTTTGCTAGTGAAATGAGCTGTTGTTGGGTCTTAAAATATTTCCAATTAGTTGAATCAAATATCTGGAGTCTACAGGCAAACACAGAGCTTAGCAATACAGTGAACAGAATGAAGTGCTGCCAGTTACTCTTGTTATGCAGAAATAAGTAGCTATAAGTATTTTTAACAAAATCACATTATTTGGGCTCGTATACAGGCATTTCAGGCATAGGTAGTACTAGGCCTGCTGTCAGGCTAGTTATTAATACTAACATCAAATCTTCAGCCTATGTGGCATATGAATCACTAAAGAAAATGGCTCCTCTGCTTGTTCTGCAGCTGGCAGCACCAACTGCTCCCACGCATGACTCACTAATAACAGCACACATATTGGGAAGTGAAATCCCACTAAACTCAGTCAGACTTCCTTCCCAGTAAAGGTGTTTAGATTCAGGCTGCTACCGTCAGCGCCTCCAGCTAAACCTATCGTGAGGGCTGCCACATTGAAAGGACTGGAAGGTTGTCATTCAAACAGAAATCCACTGGGCAAAGATTTTTTTTCTCCAAAATCCCATTTGATTTGCAAATAATAATTTTAAAAAATCAATGAATTGTTTGGTGATCCAAGGACATTGGAGGATGTTTGTGCAGGCAAACATGTTTCTTGCTTATACTGACCAAAACAGAAAGGATGAATTGTACACCACATCTCTTGGTTCAGTCCCACTTTCTAACTGGGTTCACTGCTGATTCGATAAGCTTGAAAGAAAACAGTCTAATTAACGCAGGGATGAATCCAGACTTCACTCCTGTTGACGTGCACATCCTCTGAGCAGAGTCCCACATCAGAGAACACTTTCTCTAGCAGAGTAACTTCTGCAGATTCCCTTTCCCTCTGCAGCCCCCAGTGCCACTGCCTACACTCTGCCAGAGTACTGGGGGGTACTCCAGAACAACATGGGAAGTGGGACTGGGAGCTCCAGGCGATGGAGAAATCTGCAAAGTTGGTTCATCTCATCCACCAGTAGGATCCCTCTGCTGAATTAAAACCCTTCCATGGATTGAGTCAGTCTCTCTGTCAACAGAAGTTAAAGACAAATTTGGCTATTCCTAGTATGGATTACTTAGCTAAAATACAGTGTATAGATAATTAATTGCACCTGGTCCACCCAGGCTTTAAGTGTACTGTAGCAGCTTTTACCTATATGGATGCCCATATACATGGAAAGTCTGGCATTCCCCAGGTGTTTATTCAAAGGCACATACTGGCATATTTTTTCTTCCAAAATTCAGACTATTCCTGCAGTAAAGATGGGTAGAAGATCAGAATTTCATCCAGCAATTGAGAGCACAGATTGTTGCCAAAGTAGGTCAGTTTACTTGAACACTAATTGGTCAGAACCTCCCAGGAAGCAAGTGCCCCCCCCATGTTATTTAGTTGAAAGGTAGAGGTGTTGCCAGTTCTTGTGCATTTGTTCTTGTGCATCTGGGAAACAACCTGCCCAGACAACCCTCCTGAAAAGAGTCTAAGGCTGTGGGAGAGGAATCAGTAGGTTTCCAATCCCTCTCCTAAAACAAAGTTTGGGAAGGGAAGAAAAGAATACTATGCTTCCAGGTGTTAAGTTAAATGTTTAGGTAAAAGGAAGAATGTCCTTACTCCCCCCCCAAAAAAAATCATGGGGTGCCACCATGTTTAGTTAGGGCAATAGGGCAGACCACCCAATTTCAAAAGCAACTTACACCACCACATTGGATCTGTGACAGACCGAAGGTTTGAGAGAGAGGTGAATTAGTAAAGGACTATGTGTAGTAAATGCATATGGGGAATATATCGGCAAAAGAACTCTACTCCAACTTGACAGATCTTTAACACCTATATATAAACCACAATTCCCAAGATTCTGTGGCATTCTAATGTCACATTGAGAACAAAACTCTGGATGGGGACAGGCAAAGGGAAGGAGGGGTAGCTTTAGTTCTCAAAAGACTTTCATTGTATTTTGTGAGACAAACTAAATGGTCTACAGTCTGGAACACCGTCAAGAATAGATAGGCAACAGCAGGCTTAGCTCTCATGCCACTATTGGGCCCCAAGTAGTTCCCTTTAATTTCTCCCATATAAGTAAATATTGGATGTTCATTGAGAAGGAGGGAAATAAAACATTAAGACTTCTAGCCAGCTTTGCAGTGCAGGCAAAACCTTTCACCCCTGGCAATAATAACCTAGTTTCTACTGATACAGAATTGTGGGTGACACCGGGTTGCAATATACAGCTGCTGCCTACGTACAAGAGAACACACTATAATGATGAACATTCTGCAAGTAATTCATAATTTGCAAAGTGTCTCTTAGGGACAGACAGAAGAAATTGTAGGGAGTTGGGATAAGTAATATTATGCAGAAACACTACACCTCTATGCAGCTACACTATGGAAAATGTGATACCCAGCAGAGGCAAGTCTTTTTGACCCTATAACAGTGTACGACTGACCATGTATAATCAGAAGTAGGTCCTATTGAATTCAACAGGGCTGACTCTCAGGGAGTAATCTTAAGACTGCAGCCTTAGTTTCTCAGAGGAAGCAATTCCCCTCCTCTCACAATGGACTAGTCAATTAAAAGTCCACTTATGATGGCCCACAGAATTTAAAGAAAGTTGTTGAAAATGAAGCCTCTTTCTGTCCACATAGCCTTGCCCTTGGTTGTGTTTGTTGCTGATGGAAAGTGTGTGACAAAGGAGGATCCCAAAAACTTGCACATACGTAATGACTTGAGAACTCAGCAAACTACACAGCTGAGGTAGTTAAGAGGGCATATTAATAGGAATATGAGATTAGAAGGAAAGTGCTGTAAATGAATCATCGTGAGTGAAATATAGGATGGTGGAAAGGTTGTTTATAAAAAGTACAGGCATCACTAATATGGCCTTCTAACCAGTAGCCGCTGAAAACCATAGATCTACTTCTTTGACTGACTGGGGGGAGACGAGACTATGTAGAAAGGCCCTATAACACTGATTTCAAATCAATGCCTAGTGGCAGCATTGTGCTACACATAAGCCATATGCAAAAGGAATTAACTTTTTATCCAGATATGTACTGTGTTGCTCAAGACTTTTGTCTTGCCCATATAAATTAAAGGCTGTTAGCAATTACAATTACAACATTTCACAGTGTCTGTGCTTAGATTCCGATATTCATTTTTGAAAGAATGTAGCAAACACAAGTTCACACATTATTTTCATATTTTCATAATTTCTTCTGAACATGCTCCCATGTGGCAGGCCTGAGATTTATCATACCTCAGATACAATGAAAACATACTGTATCTAGTAATAATACCTCACTACACTGAAAAGAGCATTCGGAAGAACCACAAGGAAGTGAAAGGTAAAAGACACCTTGTGGTGACATTTCCTCATTTGGTACAATTTAAATCTTGCATCCCAGTTCTATATAGGAGCTTCAAAAGAGCTAAGAATAAAAAAGATAAAACAATTCAATTTAATCAATTCATGTAAAAAGTTAACTCAACTACTAAAACTGATACAATAACAGTTTAGATGAATCAAAACCATAATATTGGAGTATGTCATTGGATAGTGCTATGTTGCTAGATAATAAACCTACACACCAGCTAATTATTAAAAGGTGGCCGAAGGAGGGAACGGAAAATGTGGCTGAGAGGCAGTTACTGCATGACAAGAGTACATTTTTACATTCATGAGCATCTGCTCTGCTACTCAAATACAAAACACAGCTTTATTTGTATATATATCGACCCACCCTGGTACTCCACTGAAAGAAAGCATCACAAGGAAACAGAACCATAGATATTTTAAAAAGACACTTTAGAAACCAGCGCTTTGAACCATTCAAGTTTTCACAACAAAATTTATTAGAAGAATAGTGGTTCTGAAAAGTCTAGCATCCAGTGAAAACTACCATACACGTTACAGCTGGGAATGTGTTTTCAAAATGACATGGCCAAAGAATACAACAGGGCTGTTAAACCCTTACACATGCACAACGAGAGAATCAGCGCTTTTGACATACAATGCAAAAAAAAAAAAGTGGACCACGTGAATTAAAAATTTATAAGTACTTATCACATACATTAAGACACAGCTTATTTAGTCCAGTCAAAAAATCAGAACTGCATTAAAAATTAAATGTAGTGCAATCAAACCAAAACCTTAATTTGTGATCATAAGTGCTCTACTACATAAAATGTTGATCATAGCAAGGAACAAAAAAGTTCAAATCACACAGTACAAAAAAAATCTGTAAATAAATACAAACTACAGTACAAGAGAAATATTAAATTATACAATTCCGTCAAACTGTAAACAGTATATTGAAATGAGGTCCATAGATTAAAAAGGGGGTTCCTGCTTTATTTTTCCATGACACTTGTACTTTTAGAGGTCTGTGAAAAATGCCATTTTTCCATACTCTACATAAATAGAACTTTCTAAGGTGTAAAGCATCAAATAATAAAGCAGAGGCATTGCTGACGCACAGTTACGGTGAAATTAATGCTGGTGCGAGCAGCAGGCTTTATTTTAATGTGTTACACACATGCTCAGCAAACAGACCCACCACTACAGGCGTGAAATGCCAACACACTCACAATTAGTGCGCGGCACAAGAGGTGACACGCCCGACAAGGAGCATAAAGGTAGGCGCGATCATGTGCTCCCACAATCTATGTGCTGCTGCTGATTATTTGAAAGTTTTACACTCTTGCCATAAAACACCAACTTTGGCAGAAGGGTTACTAATAAACTCAAGCCCATCTGGCCCATTGGCTTCCATCACAGTGGCCAGTGCACAGAATTCCTAGAGACATTGCATAACTAGAATGTAGAGGTCAGACACCCAAGGGCCAGGGCTCAAGTTTAGAAGTACCTGGGATGAAGGAGAAACCACAGCCGTACTGAGAAGCTGCCCCTGTTCCATTTACAGGGACAGCCAGGAATGTATTTGACATTAGCTGTGCTGGCTTGGTAGTGGCATTTTTAAATATATACGTTTAAGATTACATATATAATATATATGTATATAACATAATACACATACTATATATAGAAATTTCTTACAATACATAATTATCAGGAACCCCCATGCGATCTTGCTCAGTAGTAATAACTGAATATACAGAATGCCACTACGTGTCTGAGGCACTGCGTGCTGGAGAGTAATATGCAGCTTTAAAATCCGTTTGGCTGAGTTATACCTGGATACCTGAACTGAGTTTAAGTTGACATTCATCAAGGATGTGCTATTAGCACATCAAAAGAAAAGCAAAAACAAAATACAAGTCACTGCTAGGTTTAAGAATAGTGTACAAGTACCTGAATTGAGTGAGGGTAGTGTGTAAACTGTCCCTGAGGGTTTTCAAACAGTGTGTGTACAAGCTGGAATCCTAAGCACGTTAGTTTATAACTTACACTGCGGACTGATAAAATACCAACATTTGACAATTTAACAAGTGGAGGTTAGAAAGAGTTATGAGCAAACACTCAAAACATATTTATACATGTTTAAGCAGCAGTAAGCTGCTGTAAGCAAAAATCCCATGGATATAACCACCCAATGGGACTCTGAGAGGCTGCAGTCTGTAATCTGTTTTTCTGATGCTAGGGCATATGACAGCCGCCATCTACCCTCTCTCAACAAGTAAAGAAGTTTCACCTGCTAATGTAGAATGCACCTAGTTACAGACTAGCAATTCAAGATTAGATTTTTAATCAAAGACTTTCCTATTACATACTAAAATCCCTTAAGATCACTAATGCTGGTATGCTAATCTAGTTAGTTTTTTTTTAATTTCCCCCTTCATTTAAGAAATATACCATTCGACAACTTAAACATTAAGATCCATTTTCAGTCCTCTGATGTAAAAAGCATGTCAGTGAATTTATATTAAAAATTTACATGGTAAAAAGGCTTGAATTTCAGCCAAAGATTCTAAATACTGCTCATTCCCTGAAGACAAAAGGGAGAGAGAATCCCTACCCATTTTCCTAGTGATATACTTTCAAACTGAGCACTACACAATGGTCTAAAACTATTCTTCATTTGGGAAACTTTACCTAGCCTCCCCCATTTAGATCCCAAACCTTAAAGCCCTGAAATGGTCTACTGAAATGTTTAATTAAAATATCATGCGTGTACACCCAGAAGCTGCCTGAACATTATAAAATTCCTGGACTGAAACTTTTACAGTACCTTAGACTCTGAAGACCAGATAAATTAAGACTCTAGTTGTAACAGTAAAAGTGCTGAAAGGTCCCTTTTCTGTCTTTTTTTAAAAAACAACAACAACAGGTCAGACAAGTGCTTTAATGGTCTGTCTATCTTTCTATCAAGTCTGTAAAGGTCTGATGAGTGTAGCACCAAATGTGAGGTACATTAGAGGCTGAAGTGGCATGTCCACAATTTTAGAGTGGGAGAGGAAATACCAAAGACGCAATGTATTTATTGTATAAAGAGATGGAACATCTAATTTTCTAAGGATTTCTTTTTAAAAAAAAACACCTTTGTATTAATAAAAACGGATTGTGCAATCAGTTTAATAATTTGAGAATTTTATAATGAATGTTTTCAGACCATTACCTAATTACAGGTAATTTTGCAGGCTTGAAAATATTACTGACTTATACAAACTCTGACTAAATCAAATCTAGATATCTGTCAGAAAGATGCTGCAGTGGCCAACAACTTGAGTTTTTCTTTCTCTGGTATTTTGAGTGCATCTGTGGATTATTTTAGGTGCCTACATAGATTCATCCACAAATTTGCAAAAGTAACATTACAATACTTGTTACATCCAATTAAACTGTATCTGCTTAATTTTAGACTTCAACAAAAGCTTGCTCACTTGCAAAATTTCAGTTTATGACTAGATATTCTATGGTGTATTTCCAAGGAGGTTGCCAAGTTCTACGTTTGAGAACTCCATAAGGCTAAAGGGCCAAAAGACGCACATCTCCAAATCCTTCCCTCTCTTCCAAGCCCTAGGTCAGTCCCAGAAACTGGTCAGTCTGCAGCTCCTTCCTTCTGCCTACCAGCCCATGATGTCAGAGGCCCAAATATCTACCACTGCATTCTTCTCTTTGTCTCCTTTGGGCCTAATGTGAAGCTGCAAGCTTTTGATGGAAGGAGTGAACAGAAAATCTCTATCTCTAGTACACCAAATTCTCCATCAGTGATTTTCTGTTCACAATCTTGAACTGCCCAGTAGTTGCATATGCTTCATAAACCAATTTGGCAAACCCTGGTATACACCACGACAATTTACCAAACTGTTCACTTATCAAAAACTCGGAAATTTTGTTTGATGGAGCACAGATATAATGACCACATTTGGGCATAATGTTAACTATGGTTTAGTATTATGCGAATGAGCCTCGCTTCCTGCCGGTCTCATGTATTTCCTCTCTTCATTCCTAATGCACAGCAGGAAAGAATTTGAAAGCTTTGGTTTGCTTTTAGTTAAGTAGGGTGTGCCGCTTCATCCTAACTGCGGATTGTTGTCTAACACTAGCTTTGGCTAACGTCACGAAGCCAGCTGCTTAACTCGTGGTTTGAAAGTGGCTTATTTTTAAACTAACCAGTCTGTGTTGAACCACAAACCCTAGCTTGAATGAAACATACCACAGTTAACTAAAACCAAAAGCAAATGTTTCTGAGCTCCTTCTGTGGAAAGTGTGGAGAGAAGGAGAGAGCATGCGAATTTAGAAGGAGACTAGACTTGTTAAAATGGTGCTAAATCACAGTGTTTTAAAATTCAACTATGAAAGCCATTAGACACCCATGTGTTATAAAAGCCAACTGCAAAATGTGTAATTTGCAGACAGCAGGGAAGTTGATTTTTTTAATTACATTTCTGAAACTGCAAGGGAGAAAACCAAAAGATGCCTGATCCACAAAGAATGGAAACCCTATAACTTCCTAGAAGCACCTATTTTTTTGCCTGAAAGCATATGGAAAAAATTATTTGTATGTCAAGTTTATCTTTTCAAGGCTGCCCAAGTCCTTCAAGCAGCCTTGGCTAATATGTGAACCATCCCACTATGGAGCTGAAAGCTAGACTTTTAAAAGTTTCTGTTTTAGAGTTCTAGCAAAGTGCTTTTGGATAAGAAAGGGGAATGCTAGGAATGCTTCCCCAACCCACTCAGGTGCCATGCCTTTATCCTCTTTATCACCTCTGAGACACTCAGAGACTTTAGGAAGATTTAATCCTAAATTTATTATACATGGAGGGTGGAATCTGCTTTTCCCTGTCAACACCACAATGAAATTTGACTCCCTTTCCATTTTTTTGGCTTGCAAAGGAGCTTACCATGAGACATCAATAGCATGATGTCAATGGGATCACAAATACAGCCAATGTGTGGAGGTTTTCATGGGAAAACTTTTTTTTAAAAAAAATGCATAAATAATTCCTGACAGTTTCTGAGCAATCATGGTGTCATCTGAGATCATAGTTCAAACTGCCTCATCATTTGTCAATATGCTTTGGGATAAGCCACAGGAAACAAAGCAGACCTGCACTGCTACCATGTTTATAAGGTACATCTCATTCTTAAAGGATAATGAAAATTTATTCCAGATTTGCATTAGAAAATATTTAAGAAAACATTCAGACTAGGCCTTTCCTTTGGAGGCAGAGCAGCAGGCAGTATGGAGCAGTCCTAGGGCCATACAGAAGCAAGGGCATATTCTTGGGGCATTTGGCTAATGCAAGAAGAGGATCTTCATGCCCCTGGAGGAGTTATCTTTCAATCCTTTTAATAAACTCAGGAGTTTGGAGGTTATATATATATATATATCTATATATATATCTATATATAAAGTAAGGGCAACTGTCCAAACCCTACAACTTCCATTCTTTATAGCTGTAGTGAAAACAAAAAGGCCTGGGGCACAGAAAATGAGGTTCTAGAATGGCTGACAGAGGTAATAGTGTATCAGATCGCCAGGAAAGAGCTTTTATATTTTACAGATCCAAGTAAAAACTGATACATTTTCTACACACTGGGCTCGCTCCACAGAACTGCACAATAATTAACTCCACACTTGTACCCCTACAACACTAAGCCTTACTCATCTGTATAACCTGCTGTAGCAAAAGGTCACCAAGCAACATCTAAATTCCAGTACAATAGTGAACTTGATTTTAAACGTTACACAAACACACTCTAACATTAGTCTTCTAGGCTGGGAGTAGAGGGAGAACCTATCCTTCATGATACCTGGTCTGTATAAGCAGAGGCTGCCACAAATACTGTTCACAGTTTCATTCTGTCATCCAGGTGCACATGACACCGTCAACAGATGCACAATAATTCCACCAAATTTTGGTTCTGGATCTAACACACATGTGGTCAAAATGTCCAGTTCTTCCTCCCAAAGACTTCACCATTTCTGGAGCATTGCACTTGGCTTGTCCCCTTAATATGCTCTCAAAAATGACAGGGAAAACAATGCCTAAGCCCTATGTCTTGCACAAGTTACATGAGCATCCATTCACTGGAAAACAGGAGAAAACAAGGCTTCTCTTACAAAGACAGCAGCGAACCACATCTTCCCACATCAAACTATGGTCAGTTGAGGATTTTGGCCATGCAAACTTCTGTTCAGCAGAAAATTAAGCATGCTAATGGATAAACACTGATTCCATTTTTTCCTAACAGGAAAGATGCTCCCAAATACTACTCAAAGCTGCACCAAAGGCGTCTGTCAGAGCAGTCTTACTTCAGTGAATCACTTAGGATCTAGAGTGAGATACAGTCACAGGATGAGCCACCTGGGCAAAAACAGGTGAGATGAAGTCTTAAACAAAAGTTAAACATTAAAAAGGTGCACCTGAATATTACAGACTAAGTTTACAAAACCTACAATAAGGTAAAATATAGATATATTTATATCTTTTGAATATTCAGCAGCTTTTTGTTTATTTTTGAGAGGCTTCTGAAATTTTAGAAAGGGACAACTAACTAATTTCAACCATGCTTCACAAAACAATAATGGCTATTTTATATTGCAATTACAAAAGTAATGCAATTAGTGCTTTAAAAATAACCTACTTTTTCCTTTTCTTTATTTAAGCAGAGACCTTTTGAGGAAATATGGTTGTTCCAAAGCTTCTGGGATTTTTTTTTTACCTGAATAGGAAGTGATCACAGATATTAAGTGTTATATTTCAAAGCTTTGCAGATAGGAATCTTACAATCGTCAGGTCCCAGGACTTTTATCTGAGAAAATTAAGTGTTTGGTTGTTTAATTCATTTTCTAACCAAAGCAATAAGAATACGCAACTATCACTATCTATTTACAGTTCTCAACCTATGGTCTGAAATGACGTACAAGTAGTTCTCTTTCTAAACTGCAGCATTAAAGGGTAGGCACACCATTTTTCTGCTGCACGATTGTCATCCACTTAATGATACACATAGAAAATATTTAGGTAAGTAAAATGAGCACTCCACATACACTATGACAAGGTTTTACGGAACTCAACTCATACATCACTTAAATAAAAACAGCCACAAAAGGTTAAACCTCTGACAGTAAAACTCTATGCAAGTGTTACACTTCTAGCTTGCAGCAAATCTTCTCCCACACTTTCAATAGCAGATGAAACCACAAATTTAAAACAGTGCATTTTTATTGCAATTTCCAGAAAAACTGGAGTATATTGCAGAGTTTCTACACCACTATGGAGCTTCAAACAGGTTTCTGTACTGAGATGACACCTAGATAGCTAAAGGAACTCTGCTTTTGAGTATGGAAACACATTAAGCTACCAAAACAAAAAGAAAAGTCTAAGAACAGTAGTACAAAGCATATCTGGGCCAAAAGCCCAGTCTCTCTCAAGAATGAGAAGTGCATATTTAACACGACAGCAATGGTGTGCCTAACCTTTGAATACAGTGGGTTACTGGGAAGCAATCAACCAATCAAGAAGGCCAACTCAATTAATTGCCCCCAAATTCAAGCAGCAGCCCTGGGGCTATCTAGGCCTTCTTCCTATGAATCTTAGCATCCACTTTCAGTCATTAACACAGGATAACTAATTAAGAACAGTGCTCAAATGATGTCTCACATACAAATTCCATTGCCTCTTTTGGTTGTGCAAAGCAGTAGAGTGGAGTGTTACCAATCTTTTGCACAGCTAAGATTAAATTGTTTCTCTACCCAAAGAACCATTAAGTCTGATTCAGTGAAGCTGCAAGTCCAGAAAGCTTTATTTAAAGCTTAACATGTAAGAATGTTCAGATGCCTCTGCAACTAACAAGACTGAACTGTGGATTTAGGAGTGCTAGTGGTGATCTGCCTATGCGAGTGTGTGCTAGTCCCCTATTAAAATCAATAGTGGATGAAATAAAAACAGAAATTCAGGATATGCAAGCACATTTCCTGCTACTGGCAACTGTAGTATTTAAAAAGGAAACACCCATTGGGTGTTCAACCCTGACAGTGTTACAACTAGATAAGATGCTCAGCCTGTCAGACCAGAGTGATCTGATAATGGGTTTTATTAAAATTTGTAAAAATTTCTTCCCTGAACATTAACATAGATCCTTCATTTATATGACTATTTAGGCCGACTATTGAGGTTGTATGTTTAGAGATCAGTTGGTTTGATGAGGATTTTTGTTTGTTTTTTGCCCAAGATTACAGTAAGCTGTTATATGTATTCCTGACTCCCAGAAGAGAGTTCTTTAAACGAGATGTTGGAAACGCACAGTTTAGCAAACTCAGAATCCAGTCTGTTAAAAAGCACGTAGGTCACAAAAAAGCCATTATTTTGTTAAAGTGAGGAATACCCTAGTATATCATTCAATGTACCCTGATGCTCCTGAATGGAGTGTTGAGATAAGGCTACATCCTCAAGCAGGCAAGCTGAACTCTCTCGCCTTTGCAAAAGAGCAAACACAATTACAGTGAAGGTAGTGTTCCAAAGGAATGAACCAAAGCATTCTGAAGGTAGTGTATGTAAAGTTCCCCCATCCCACTCCCACCCGCCCCGCCGGGTGAGCACTAAGCAGATTGCAAATAGTAAAGGAGGAGTTGAATTTAAAACAAAATGGCTCCGATTAGACCCAACTGACTAGGAATCCAATCACTAATCACTGAATTCAAAATGACTAGCCATACTTTAAAAGTTTAAACTCTCTTTCAGGCCAACTGGATCGAAGAAGAAAAAAACTGTGAAAGCCTAATTATAAGCAATTATCCAGTTTTTGTTTTACAAGTCTGGTACTAGAGCTCAAGAAAGTGATTTTTTTAAAAAGGCCATATGAAGAAAGCAAACCCAATAAAATAACTGAAAGTCCATGCAGGCTCAAGAGGCAAACAGTCCACTTCCATGTCTGCATTCTTTGTGAGGTAACTCAATTCTCTATAGAATATTAGAGAAACATGCAAAAGGCCAAAAAAAAATCCCCCAACAACAAAACAAAACAAAAACACAAAAGAGGGCTCTAAGCCATTCCGGGCCAGAAAATTTACAAATATGCAACATTCAGAGCACCCTTTTCCCCCTGTGTCCACACAAGTCTTTGCTGAACTGCAAAGGAGCATGTCCTGCACCCAGTGACTGAAGAGGAGTTGGGTACATACAGCAGGAGTCGAACAATGCCATAGTGCTCACCCAGTTTATAATGTAATTGGCACTCTACAACATCCCTAATCATCCTTTGACTCATTCGCACTCTGTGCTGCCTCTCCCTGGGGATCTATCTCAAGCTTTACAGAGACATCCTGTCCCTCCGACCGCATTAATTTCATTTTTTTCTTTGGAGGGTTCTTCAAAGTGCCCAGCCTCTCTTTCACTTTATATTCCAGGGTGCTATGGGGAATCCCATAAATACTCTGAGCTTTGGAGACGCTCATTTTCCCACTCATCACCACAGAGATCGCTTCTTCCAATATCTCACTGTTGTACTGTCTGTATCTGCCTCTTTTCTTCCGAGGTTGCTTAGAGCCAGGATCTCCCTCTTGATCAGAGGTGGGATATGGCTGTCCAGAGGTAGATTGCTCAGCATCTGAGCCCCAGGAGTCTGGTCCGGGATCCAGCAAACTCCTTCTGTTTTGTTTCGGAAGGATAGCCCTTAACTTTTTACTAAGCGCGCTCTCCGTTTGTGAACCCATCACCAAAGAGCTATAGCTATACTGGTCGCCAGAACGGGACTCCCATGAAAGGTCCATGCCTCGAACTTGTGGTATCTTTAAATCCACAGGAGTTGAATGGCTCATGTCCTTTTTCCCATCCTGTTTAGTTTGAAGTGCCATTTTTTGAAAGGCTGAATTTTCTGTAAGAAAAGGAAGGTCACTGATGTTGCTGAGTGCACCGTTTCCCCTGAATTTCATTCGGGTGAAGTTGAATTCGTAGTGTGGTTTTGCCCAAGAAGCCTCCCTGGATAGTATCATGTGCTGTCCGTGATTCTGCAGCCCAGACGGCCCATGGCTGGCAGCTGTAGCATGCTGGTTTCTGCTCAGCAGTTCTTCGCTTATCTGCAGTGATCGAGCCAATGGAACTTTGAGAGATGTGGAGTGGCCAGACCCTTCCCTCGTTCCATCCTGCCAACTTCTCGGGGGCACCCCATCACCACTCCGAAGTCCCTCTGCATGGTGCTGGCTGGGTCTCCCAGGTCGCCTAATTGGATGGAAGGAAACTGATGTGAGCAGGACTTGCACAGGTAGGGAGGAATGGGTGAGGGGGCCACTCCTTTATTAGAAGACCTTGCTTGGGTAACATCACTTTTGTGGGTTTTTATTTTTATTTTTTTAAGTCTCAGCAGTCAGTTTTTTTAAAAAAAAATTGTTCAAAAATAAAGAGAAGCTTTTTGGGCAAAGAAAAACGAAACCTGTCAGCTGGTCTTTGGTTGGGTTCACAAAATCTTGGAGCAGAAAAGGCTTCGCGCAAGTGTCTGAAAATAGCATCTTAATTATAGATTAGAAAGGAATAATCATTTGCTAGAGTCTATTCACGACTGTATTACTAGTGTGACGTTACCACTAAACAAGTACAGTAATAAAAGAGTAAGCCAAGTGACAAAATGCAGCAAATTCAACACGCATACTCTCACACACCAGCCACCTGCACTTTTTATAAAATGCTGAAAGCTCTGGAGGGCATGGATTAACACTATATATGCTAAAGTTGCTGCTCAGCAGAACTCAAAGGTGTTTGCTTATTTTGCATTAAACATTAGAACAGAAAAACGGAATGGTTCTCAAATAAAAATGTTGCACAAATTCAGACTCCATTTCCTTTTAAAATTAATCATAAGTCACATAAATATCAATTTGATTCTGTTTTTCACATGCCTAGGTAAAGAAGCAGGATATTTTCTTGCCACATATGTATTATTTATTATGCTCTTTCCAACTTTACTGATTAAACAGATCCAGGTTAAATCTATTTTTAAAAAAGAGTATGATCTATAGTCTAATCAGACTATCAATCTTGTTTATGTACACAATTATTTCATTTCCTGTAAATAATATGAACAAAAAGTATGCAATGCATTCTTGGTACTTTGCTCATTAAGATGATTACTATGTATATCCTATCTAGCAAACAGCCTTTATATATTCACAGACCCCTTTAACCTAGCCATCTGAGATATGTATTTTAGGACCCACCTTACTCTCTTTACTGTAATTTGTATTTCAATATTGTATTTTTACATTTTTGTAACCTGCCCTAGGACCTCATGATGAAGGGCAGGTAAGAAATCTAATCAACAACAACAATAACGACGACGATGACAACAACAACAACGTACAGAAGATTTGGATGCATAGCAAGGCAGAAGGAAGAACTTACATTCAAGTTTGGACTTCCTAATTCTTTAGCAAATGCCTATTAAACATTACTCAGGATTTGAAGATTCTTAATTTGGTAACGAACAGTCCACATGAATTCAGAACAAGAACCACCCCAGTGTCAAGGAAAATAATAAATTTCTACCAGAACTTTAAACATGCATTGACTATTTCAGCTAGTTCTAAAACAGTGAATCACTGTCCAGATATAAAGATTAACTAGCACAGGCTTCTTCAAACCCTCCAGATGTTTTGAGACTACAATTCCTATCATCCCTGAACACTGGTCCTGCTAGCTAGGGAACATGGGAGTTGTAGGCCAAAAACATCTGGAGGGCAGAGTTTGAGGAAGCCTGAACTAGCACTTTGAAAGGCAAAGGGCAATAGTTAACTGACATTTAACTTAACAGTACAAAGCAGAAACACATGCTGATCTCTTGAAGATGCTTTCAGTCAGCCATGTAGGAACACTTTTTTTTTTAAATGCACAGAACCTGTTAGAATATTCAGAAAGGGAACAGAAATTGATATTCTCCTTCACAATACAGTGTTTAGAGTTCTGACATACAGGGTTAAGTAATATATCCATGTTGTGAGGAATTTAAATGTCTCTTTTGCAGTTATAAGTCAGTGACTGTCAACAATGGTTATTTTTATATCACTAGGTCCAGCAACTTGAAGATTATGTAATTCCACATCTATATTCAGCCGCTTAATATTCTAAAGGCCAATTAGCTTTAAAATTATACAAAAAATGTATTCTATTGCAGCATTTTAAAGTATCACCCCAAATTTCTTTATTCTCATGTATCTTCTCCCTATCAGCACATGCAACAAAAAATACAAAGTTGATGGGATTGTATAACCTTCACCAAGAAAAATTTGCACCCAGAAACTGCCTACAAGTCTAATAATAGTATAGTATTAGTAATGTTTGAATTATTGAGTATTCATCTTGGAAACAGCTCCAAGGTAAGTAATTACAAATCCGTCATTAGAAAACAAATGGAATTATAGTACTGTACTATAATAGTAGGTTATAAAAAAAAAATCCTAACAAATATTTTACAATTCTTGTTCAACCACTATCTTTACTTTAGTGGCCTTGCCTAACATTCTGACTACTAAAGGAAACACTGTTTGGTTTGCTGATCTATTCAAACTAGGCAGCCATCATCCCATCCTATCAAAGGCTGAGATCGGGTTCAGATACTCATCAAGCCTCATGTGATCACCTGTGGGATGTGCATGGAACTACCAAAGGTTCACAACCCAACAAAGATCATGTGCAGCCACTGGTTGTATGACCTGATACCCCATACATGAAGCCACTGAAACTGCATTGTGATAACACTTTTTGACTTGCTACAATCATGAAAACTGCAGAAGTCATTTGTATAAGCTTCAAGGGGAAATGGTTGTTCATACAACTGGCACCCAACATAACCCCTGCCAAGTTGTTAGCCCACTCATAGGCCCAATGCTCCCATAGTCAAATGCACAGGTGTGGCTGAGCATGTGAACGAAGTCAAAATAGTCAAATTTTTAAAAGGTTGAAAGATCATAGCTCTACATTTCATATATCAGGTACAAAACCAAAGTATTCCTGAAATGGAATTAATTTTTCAGTTGACTTCATATTTAAGGATTGGAAGAAGGTGTTTTAACAAGATGTAATTATACTCTGAAGGGTTAAATCAACTCTGTCTGTGGAAGCAATAAGGAAGAATTTGACCCTCAGTTTGTTGTTATGCAAATAACTTGAGGGGGGTTTTAGCTTAAAGATACTAAGAATTTCCCTTACCCATTCCCAGGAGTAGCGGAGCAGCCAGGTGAATGGCTCAAGGAGGCGCTGCCTGCACATGGACTTTTCTTAGTGGACAGATCAAGTACTCCGTCTGCAGAGACATGAGAATTACTTGAGAATAGGAAGAAATTAATAAAACTAAACACACACAAACATACAACTTGGTAAGTTTTTATGGCTGAAACTCTGTCTCAGTTAATCTTGGGTTGCTTTGGAACTTCCTACTTGAACCTCAACCAAAGTCTCTTGATATATCAGCCATTATTTTATTTTCCTTATTTTGTTTTGTTAAGGACATATCGATATTATTACTTTCATTCAATAAAATATTAATGGTAGATTAAACAGTATGAACCCATTATATCTGAGAGCACAGAATGCAGGTTAATTTCAAAACATAGTTCTCTGCATATACTTCATAATGTCTGAAAAGTGGATCAAGTTACTTCTTTTTGAGCATGTGTACTTCTTGTTATCCACCATAAGATGTAGTCTATGTATTGATAGTTTCAAGTAAGACACAAAGCAGAACAGGAAAGAAAAAACATCTTAACAAGCAGAACCGAAGTTCATGTACCCATAAAAGAAAACTCAACAAGTGTTTAATTCAAGAACTACAAAATGGAGCAAGAGTGGAGAAATTATTGCCTTACAATTATTATTGCAAACAAACTGCAGCTTTCGTATTAAGTATTTTCTGGGTACACTTCATTTTATTTAATATATTTATATTCCATCTTTAAATTTAGCAAAAACAATACAATTTAATGGGATAGCTTCCAGGGCATTCTTCAGATGCTGTAGACTACAACTTCTATTATCCCTGACCACTGGCCATGTTGGCTGGGGTAATGAGAGTTGTACCCCACAATATCTGGAGTTGTACCCCACAATATCTGGAGTGCACCACTTTGGCTACCACTATTCTTGCTTTTTAAAAAGTGCTGCAGTCCAGATATTCAGTCCATGAGCTATTCAGTTAGAACAGAGATAACTAGTTCAGCAATGCTAGCTTTGCAAGTTCCAAGGCAGATGGTAGAAAGTCATGTGACTGGATTTTAAAAGTCATGTAATAATATATTTTGCATTTATAAGATAATTGAGATATTGTTAGCCATTAGTGGAAGACTAACTAGTAAGCTTGATGAAATCATTTTTTTCTACACAAAGACTACAGCCTATCTCCCATGAAGCTTAAGTATAAACATTCTTAAAAGCTGCACAATTCTGGAAGGTAACAAGCTACTTGTTATTACTAACAACTTTTAAGAGGTAGCCAGTGGGAAAGAGGAAGGGTAAGTGGTGGCAAGTGTAGAGTAGTTACCAGACAATTTGCCAACGTGTAAATTTACAGGTGCCCGCATCCTACAAGCAGGATAGATTCTATCTTCTTTTTCTTAATAAGCTGGGTAGATTCTCAATGAATTATTGCTGTGTTTCATATAACACCTAAACTCTCAAGGGATCCAACTCCATTCCCAGCATATGGAGTATACAGCAACTTCTAATGCACACAGGAACTCACTTTTTAGCAGCTGCAGCTCAGTGAAACAGTGTCTCCTTTTCTAGCAAATAAGTAACAAAGCTATGGTTGTACAGGCCACCTTTAAGACTCTTATCCAGAACTTTTTTATGAATCTAAATCTTTCTATTCTCTCCTCTATCAAAACAGTTTTGGAACTGTTTCAAGTCTGTTTGTAACAACATTATTAGTACAGTTAAGGAGGTTTGTTAATATTTGCTGTCCATGCATATATATGCTAAAATGTAGTATTTGGCTCACAGAAATGGAAAACATTCAAGTTCATAATTATTCAAAGCAATGTTATTTAAAGCAAACCTAAATTTCAAGATCATCTATACTGTTTAACAATAAAGAATATTTAGTTTTTCAACATGTATTTTTGCAATTTAAGGGGCCAGAGTAAGGTCTGAAAAAGGTCTACTTATTAATAGAGAGATGGGGCAGTACCTTGTTACACCCTGTCCAATTAAATACTTCTTTGGTTCTGCGAGAAAACCAACTAGAAGACCCATGTTATTCTTCCAAGGCAGAGATTCACAATCCTTTTCACTATCACTTTTCATCTGTGTCTGGTGTAGGTGAAGTTTTACACATATGAAGTAACATGCAGAAGTGGGGAATAGCCAGCTACAAGGATTTGAGGCTTACAGTAGCTAACAAAATTAAGTGTGACTCAACAACATCAACCTGTGACAAAGATTAATTCTAATTTGCATTACATTAAGACTTAAGTAATAACAGTATTTGTCAGTAAGACATTATTTCTAGTGGGTCAAGTTTTTGGTTCCATATCTTAAGAAAGTGTTTAAAAGCTAGTGGATTCTGTATATATGTGGAACTCTCTCTGGTAAATTATATGAGGAAATGCTACAGGAATAGGTATATGTAGCCTTGAGCCCAGAAAGCCAAGTGGGCAAACAAATTATGTTTTCAAGAAAACCAGAATGGAAAGAATGAATGGTTTTTTCAGCTTTCTATGAAAACAAAGCAAAGAAGTTACAGGTTTAAAGTGGGAATTTGATGCACACTCCCTTAGGAGAAAGCACAATTGAACACAGTGGGATTTTAGTTAGTAAACATGTATCAGATCGCACTGTAGATTACCTAACTGTAATGATTTAGAAAGTTGCTTAAGCTGTATGTGAAAATTTCTTAAGGTTTTTAAGAAAGCTAAAAAGAAAATGCTAGACAATAATATTTTAAAGTGCTTTATTTTCTAACACATATGTATTGACTTTTCAGCAAAGTCCAAGTGGCATACAAAATAATCCAACTTTAGGGCAGACAATTGCTTTCAATAGCTTATGGATTTCTCTCGTCTCTAAAATGCATTAAAATAAACATACATTATAATGTAAGATGGACAAAATTCTTCAGGTCCATTAAAAGTACTGTGTATATGTTCACTTCCAAGGGAAAAGAACAAAATGTTCAACTGCTTCAACCTTGCATTTGTTCTTTCAAAAGCACTTGGTCAACACCAAGGTTTTCTTTTAACATAAGCACCACAATCAGAGGTTGACAAATGCAGTTACCATATCTTAAGATGCTGGCAACCACCTGCTACCTCCAGCATAAGATGAGAAAGGTGGGGCTCATCTCTGATGATGTTCGGGACTTGGGAAGAATGTAAGAGCCTCCTGGATCAGGCCAATGACCCATTAAGTCAAGCATCCTGTTCTCACATTGGCTCATCTGATGCCTATGGGAAACCTACACCTGGAATCAATGAGAAGTTCCTCTGCTTCCAAGTGTTCCAGAAGGTCAGGAACAAAATTCCATCTTTCTTCTAAAACACCCAAGAAGCGTTGATTTCACATGACAGTGGACAGAGCA
Organism: Podarcis raffonei; assembly: GCF_027172205.1. Lineage (NCBI taxonomy): Eukaryota > Metazoa > Chordata > Lepidosauria > Squamata > Lacertidae > Podarcis > Podarcis raffonei. Next base: position 59,557,127 of record NC_070606.1, on the reverse strand, counting down.
TCAGTATTTCCAAAGTCTGGTGAGGCAGTTACAGTAATTTAACTAAGGCTGAAACTTGGGGGAAAGGTGAAGTCTCTTGTTTGACTTTGCCCTAGACTTCAGAATCACCTGGAACCAGTGAGAAGTGCTAATGCTTCTGGGGCTCAGAATGACACAAGCCACAAGGTCCTGACCCTGCACCAAATCTCCTTTGCATGTCAGAAGAATAGGTGGAGAACAGGGTCAGTGATAACCACAACTGGTTCCTGGCTACCAAGGTCAGTCAAAATCTGTGGATCTTGTTTAAAGCCCTTCACCAGAAGACACACTCTTATGTGTAGGGTAAAGGTAAAGGGACCCCTGACCATTAGGCCCAGTCGTGACCAACTCTGGGGTTGCGGCGCTCATCTCGCTTTATTGGCCAAGGGAGCTGGCGTACAGCTTTCGGGTCATGTGGCCAGCATGACTAAGCCGCTTCTGGAGAACCAGAGCAGCACACAAAAACGCCGTCTACCTTCCTGCCGGAGCGGTACCTATTTATCTACTTGCACTTTGACGTGCTTTCGAACAGCTAGGTTGGCAGGAGCAGGGACCGAGCAACAGGAGCTTACCCCGTCGCGGGGATTCGAACCGCCAACTTTCTGATCGGCAAGTTCTAGGCTCTGTGGTTTCACCCACAGCACTACCCATGTCCCAATGTGTAGGATACCACATACTTAAAAGATGTCATACACAAAGAATTAAACACACAAAGAAAGTTACAATTGACATGAAGGACTATATTTTAAGTAAATAATACAGCCTTTACTAAGCGGCTGCTGTAAGACAATTTGAGTATTCAGCTCCAATTACAGGCATTCTGCTTATGAGCAAATTGCCAAAATACTTGCCAAGTGTGATTACAGGCACAATTCACTACATGGAGGCTGGAAGTACACTATCAAACCCATTAATTCAGCAGAAGTAAATTTCCCAGAGAGTAAGTTTCTTTTCTGGCAGACCCAGCATCCATCTGGAATATGCTTAATAAAATGAGGGCACATAGCTGTTAGCACTTTCGCACCATTTTCAGCACAGCTTTTCTTCATTCCTTTATGCACTACTAATCAATCCATGCCTCTCTTCTTTCCTTTCTATGATTTACTTAGTCATTAATGGCCAGCAAATTGCAAATGGTTGCAAGGGGCTATGAACAGAAATGTGGCATACCTTGTTCGCTAGGATCCAACTGAGACTTTCTGACAGTGAGGTCCAAGGGCGAGTCCTGGTCAGCCATGAGAAGTTTGCTGAGCACAGGATTTTGAGCCGTTGCACCCACAGGGGATGAGGCTACCAGAGATGCTTTCAGCAGGCTTTGGTTCTTTGTGCTATTGGGCGAGCTGGAGTCCTGAGTAGAGCTAGTTTTTGAGGTATATTCAGCAGCAAACTGTCGAATCATCCGCTGCATGATCTCACGGGCCACTAGGGGAATGTTGGGGTCAGAGACCCTATGACTGTCTACATGGTAAAATAAAATAAATAAGAAGGAAGTTTTATGTAGAACAAATTTTAAACCAAGACAACTTCCGATACTGAGGGTTGTGGGTTTTTTTAATTAAAAAAAGCTACAATATTTTAACATGCAATTGCAAGACAATAAAAAGGCACAGATCTTACATCAGGGGCTCTCTTAACAGCATCTTCAAGATCTGAAGCAACTTATAGAATTGTGCACCCATTCCCTACAGCTCCCTCTCTTAACTGCATTTAAAAGAGCCATTATGTCTGCACCAGCTCCTTAAGATCACAATGCCCAATTTTTAACACAGAGAATTTAAAAATGATATAATACATTCACAAGAATGAAATAATTTCTTCAATGCTGGAAAGAGGGAGGCAAATAAAGCATGTATTTCTTTGTATGGAGGTTTAAAGAATCACATTCCAGTATAGCAGCCCTTTACCAACATAAGACAGAGACCAAATTGAATTCTAGGTCTGCAATAATCTGTCATCAAAATAAGCTGGGCTAAAGAGCACGAACTAATAAATTATCAATGTGAATCTCACCTAAGCCGAAATTCTCTAGGTAGAATTAGACAAGCCATCTTAAATCCACAATTTTTCTTACCTTCCCCACAACCACATGGATATAATATTTGCCTATTTACTGGTTCTGACATAATATATGTACGGTACTTTGAACACAAACTCTGCTGTGTAAATGCTGTTATTAGTAACTCCCTAAAATTCTTCTCTTCCCACCAGTCCAGCTGCCTGAAAAATCTTGGGCACTACAAGGGCTTTTTTTCAGCTAGAACTCAGCAGAACTCAGTTCCAGGTGGGTGTGATTGTCATTATAAGAGAAAAAGAGAAGTGTTCATGGCACCTCTTTTTCTAGAAAAAAAGCACATGGCACCGCTGCATGGAGACAAAATTTAGAGCAAAAACTACCCAGAGGGTGGTGAGCCTTTCGGGCCCAGTGGGACAGAACTTTATCTCCCCTCAACTCTGTGAGCCAACTTCTAACAGGTGGGTAGGACTGCCCAAATGTCAATCATCTAACATCACAATAACACCACCAGATTGATACATCAACATTGGGCCACAGGAGTCAAAGGACTCAGGAGATAGTTCAAAAGTATTGTTCTTCCCTGTATGCAGCACTTCACAAATTCCTGAAAACCAGGTAATTGTTGGGCCTCTGGGAAGTGCTTGGGAAGCATGTCAGGTGCAAGATATATTTAAAGGTGTCAACCAGTGTCTTTTATAGATTATTTGTACAGATAAAAAACCTTGAGATTTTATGGAAATAATACATGGCTATCTCAAAAAAAGTATATTAAAAAGATCAGTTAGCCAAGCATGCAAGCCAGTTAGAGTATTGATTTCATTCTTTCATCATGACCAACCTTTTCGATAAAAGACTGCATGGATAAATTCTTCCGCTTGCCTCTCGAACCGAATGATTTTCGCTTGCTCTTGTCTAAGCAGAGCTTGGTGCCCAACTTCCAAAGCTGGCTCATCCAGACTGACTAAGTGTTCCTATGAAAAATATTTAATACAAATGTAAAAATATAAACACCTCTTCTTTTTTATGCTTACTTTAAAAAAACTGCTCACTGTAAAGACAGTGATACAATTTAATCTGATACAATTTGGAATATATGTCAGAATTTGTCAGCCATCTCTCATTGCTTAACATTTAGGGCTGCACATTTATTAAGAAACAGTTTCCACTAAACTTGGTGGCAGATACATCTGAGTAAATATATTCAGGATCTTAATTCATCTTAAATTATGAATGCACCAACAAAGTCACAATATTAAATACAAAACAAGAAAGGTAGAACCATCTTTTCATTATTTAATAAAATTTACCATATAAGGAAAAGTACTCAAAATTTTCACTTCAAACTGATCAAACACAGGGTTGTTCCAACCAAGGCATGGGGGGGGGGGGTGGAGTGGCAACCTGCCTGGCTGCTGATTGCAACTCTACATTATGTGACGGGGCAGGGGAAAATTGGTTCAAGGAAAATATGTGGGGGGATTATGTTGCCACTGCTGCTTTTACTACTAAGTTCTGCGCCCCAGTCTTGAAAATTTTACCATTTTCTCCTGCCCTCCAAAAAAAACTACTTCATTTTTCTCCTCCCACCCACCTAAAAGTCCCTTTCCACACTACTCATAAACTATATTTAGGGAGAGTACATCCAAAGTACCTAAGGAAACTGATCAACACTGAGGTCAAACCTATCCATTTTCTGTCAAGGTTGAACTTAAATCTCCAGAGTCAAGATTTCATGAAAAAATGACTGTCTGAGAACCCAATCATAAGCACACAATGAAATTCAGTTTGTTAATGCTCTTACCCCTATTTAAGAAATTGGGAACTTTACATCTGAAACAGACCTCTTTAAAAGAAATCCCACATCAAGCACAGCAGTCTGTGAAATCACTAATACAGGAAACAGTTACAAAGTCCCTACTTTCCATATGCAACCACTAGATAGCACTCCTGGCCATGGTTGCCACCTGGCCTTTCCAAGAAGAAACCTGGATTCAAAAGATATTGCCAAGCAGCAAACCAGGTTCTTTAAGAGGAGTGTTATTACATTCAACAGGAATTTCCCCCTGTCTCCATTAAATCCCTGTTGATTAATTCTTATCCAAAATAGTCTGTAGGTATTTGTGCAGGATGAGGACAGATGCTGCTGGATCCAAAATAAAGAAAAATTGTAGTTTGATGTTATCCACATGCAACTCTTTCCAATAGTCTAACCATCTCAACCCAGTGACATTATACAGATGTTAAACCATACTGGCAAGTGAGTATCTCCAAAAGGTATCATAGAAGTAGTAAAGGTGCACAAATGATAATCAAGGTCACAGCCTTTGAAATATTGCTTTAACTATGGGAGCACATGTAAGTAGTTCCTGAATGTTATAGATGGAAATGAAAAGAAATGCTCGGTAGAGCCTTTCTTGTACTATAGTGAAGAGAATGACAAGATGGTGTGCTCACCCTAGTTTTGATGTAACAAAATAAGTGGAGGGGGAGAAACACACCTCTTTCCATTTGTAGGTTCTCATAAATAATTATTTCACCCCACACAATATATAAATAATATGAAATTTCTATAAGACAAGATGGGGTCTAGTAGATATAAACCTATCAATGAATATTAGACACATTACCTAAATGTTATGCTCATGTTCAAGAAGCAACATACCCTTTAGAATCCAAGTCTAGAACTGAAACATGGGTGTCTCCCATTATCATTCTGTTCTGTTTCTGAGCTTTCTAGTTATTATTCACCACTGTTGGAAACAGAATGCTGAGCACAACAGAATGGACAGATCCATTTTTAGGTTCTTAATCCGAAAGGATCCGAAAGGTCATCAAAACATTGCCCTTCAACACACACATACAATGGGAACAAAGAAAAAGAAAGGACTTTAAAATATATGATCAATGCCTGTTAAGAGATTGGGTATGAGGTAAAGTGTCTCGCATGTCTTAAGAAACACTCTCCCAAGTGCTTCAGGCAACTTATACCTTTAATATCCCACATAACTCCTTGCCAGAATTATGCAAAATAAGCAGCTTGGCTTAAGCTCTTCAACCTATGCATAATTTATAAAGGCTAAATAATTTTATTTTTTTCTTGGCACAATTTAGTTTACCTTGCTGCCTGTTTGATTCAATTTTTGAAACAGAAGTGCTCACATGAATTTTAAGACTCTACTTTATTCTGCTTTGTCTGAAAATCCATCCTTTCCTTACAGGTAAAAATCCCTTGCATAGAACAAGGTACCTAATGTTAGTATATATCAGTAAAGAACTCACAACACTTTTTAAAAAATACTTTCAGTAACACTGGCTTCATTGAATAGGGTTGCTGCTGTCCACATATGCCAACTGAATATGGTGTTATAGCGGTGAAGGACAAAAATGGATCGAAAAGGAATTGTAAGGAAGGAATAAAGAAGTGGATCAATGACAGTTAGGCACCAAATGTCTTCAAGGAATGAACCACCCTGTGTGCTGGTATATAGCACACTGTCAAACATAGGCTAATAACACAAAACACAATATGCTCAACAGTTCCAAAACATCAACCACCCTCAGACTAAGGCTAGGTAGGGTATTATGTAGCCCCAGCAAACCTTGGTACAAAAAAGCAACAGTGAAGGATATCTCATGTATCCAGATTACAGCAAGGGCTTACACCACTCTTGACCTATAGAACCACAATACATAGGATCACAAGAAAGAACTTGGCTATGGGAAACTTTAGTGAAAATATACTGTACACAAACCCAAGGATAACAGGGTGCTGATAAAAAAGTGCTACAGAAAACAAAAAAAATAGAAGAAGAAGAAGAAGAAGAAGAAGAGTTTGGATTTGATATCCCGCCTTTCACTCCCCTTCAGGAGTCTCAAAGCGGCTAACAATCTCCTTTCCCTTCCTCCCCCACAACAAACACTCTGTGAGGTGAGTGGGGCTGAGAGACTTCAAAGAAGTGTGACTGGCCCAAGGTCACCCAGCAGCTGCATGTGGAGGAGCGGAGACGCGAACCCGGTTCCCCAGATTACGTGACTACCGCTCTTAACCACTACACCACACTGGCTCTCTACATTTGTGTGTTCTGACTTTCCCAAGGAATGCTACAGTATTTATTCATGTCACACATTCTTCCACAAGGCAACTCAACAGTGCATAGATAGGGTTCCCAAGTGCTTTGCCAATCAGGCACTGGCCAGAACCAATCCTACTTTAGCTTCAGCAAGGCTGAAGGATCTGCATTATGATCTGCATTAGGATTCTGGACACAAATGCCAAACAGAATTTTCAACTCTTAAGCTGAAGCACAAGATGCAACACAAAGCACCAGCACAGGTAACCAAGGGAGGGGGAGGGCAGTTTAACACCAAAGTGTATCTTAACATACACCCAGAACAGGGATGGGCAAATGATCAGCACCAAGATCAAGAAATGTTTATACCCAGGTAAGCGCCCAGGAGAAGCTACTAAAGGAATGCCAAGCACAACCAAGGCCTTGGATTTCAAGCACTCTGCTCACTAGCAGTGCTTGATCTAACAACTCTATACTATCCTTTCTTGCATAAGGAGCACAACCAGAAAATACATGGCAGAATAATCATGACTAAAGTAAACTATGACTGCCTACTGTAAACTACTTAGTAGTCTTTTGTTGTAGTAGACTGAAAATAAATATTAAATAAATAAAAAATAACTTCAGTGCAATATGCTCCTCTGGAAAGCTGCATACAGTCCCTAACATTAAATTTTCCAACATCTAAACCCCACCTCAATTATGGAGAATATAAGGTGACCACAATGACAAGAGGAGCATGTATGGGTCATGGATTCCTCAGCAAGACTGATGAGATGGGGATACAGATTGAGGCTTTCTTGTGCACTGACCAATCCACTCCTTTGCAATGAACACACACGAACACACACACACACACACACACACACACACATTTGGTACCTACTTTTCTTAATAAAATGATCTGAAACAAGAGTATAAAACAATAAAATGAATTAAAAATCAAGCACTCAATGAACAATAAAACATACATAGTTCAATAGCTATTTAGAAAGTGCAGTGACACAGATTCAATCCAAAGCCCAGGTGGTTAAGTAGGTCTTCAACTAGTGCTGAAAGCTAACAAGAGTTGCCACCAACCAGTGTTTTCTTCTAGAAAAAAGGTGCCGGTACTCACCATGAAGTTGTTACATTAAGTGCCACATTTTTAAGCAGTGCTTTTCTTCTAGGAAAAAAGGTGCTGGTACTACGTAACCTTGAGTACCCCCAGAAAAAAGCACTGTCGTCAACTGTAAATGAAGGGTAAGGGAGTTCCACCATCAGGGCACCATGCATCCCAGGTGCAAACTATCTGATACTACTGTTGGCATGCATCTTTTTTGCATTGCAAACTACGATGCAATACCCACTAAGGCAAGGATGCTTCCCTACTTGGTATCACACAAACAGCTAAGATAGCCTGGAGAAGAAGCAATCCTTTGCACACTACTTGAAACCACCAGAAGAACTGAGAGAGCTGAATTAGTTAATCCATTTACTTGACACTATTGGAGGTGGTTTGAGCGCAGGAACACCTCTCCTGCACACCACCACAGACTTCACACATATCATGTGTATGTAACAGTGCCCACAAAGGGATAACTGAGGCACAAACTGCCTTGCTGCAATAGCCACCAGAATGGAGTTTAACATCTTCCCAATGAGTAGTCACTCCTCATCAGCCATGATGATCTGGCAGGCCCCTCATTCCTGCCTCACCTAGAAGTGCCAACTTGTAGAATGTAGCCAAATAATTATTTTTATTTATAATCCACCAACTCATTTAAAAAAACTAAGGTGGTGTACAGTTAAATCATTAAAACACCTTAAAATCTTAGGCTCATAAAATACAGAATGAATGGCCAACAGTGAAAATACAGGGGAAGATGGAAAATGAACACAAAGAGAGAAATGACCTGGGGATTTGAGCATTCACTGACTCAATCCATCCACAATGGTCATTAAACTGTCAACCACTCCAGCTAGTTTCCCCATCCTCTGTGGGACTTCACAGTTGGGGACACCAATAACTGCACTTGGAAACTATGTTATGGGGCAATGAACTCATGAACAAACAACATATTGCACCCAAATTTTGTGCTCCACTATTCTGATTAGTGAAACAGGGCCAACAAGACAAAGCTCAGGAGTTGAGGTTGGGATGTTGCTCTCACACAGCTAGGCTCTTGCCCCACTGCCTCAAATAAATTGCCTTTCTGCTACCTCTATCCTTTACCAACTGAAACTGTTGCCAGCAAGAAATCTATTCAGCATATTGCACCTTGTACAAAAAAATTATCAGTGGCACCAGCATCATCTAAGAACGAGCTTATGTAAACCATACCCATATACTCCCAGGAACAGCCTAAATATCCTAGCGTCTCAAGTGTAATACACAGAATCTACACCTAATATGCCATTCTACAAGGCATGGATGACCAACTGGCTAGACTGCTGATGCAGGCAAACTGCCAATGGCATGTAAGAACTCTGCTAAACTATCTGCATTGGCTGTCCATTTGCTACTGGGACCAGGTTCCAGGCTCTTGTGGTAATATATAAAGCCCTGAACAACTCGAGTCCAGGATACCTTAAGGACCACCTGAGCCCTTATATCCAAACTCAATCATTAAGATAATCCAGAGGAGCAATTAGTTGTTCCCTGAATTACAGAGGTCCAACTGGCTTCAACCAGAGGTTGGGCATTTAGTGTTTCCAGGCCCATGCTGTAGAATATTCTTCCACCACAGATTCATGAGGTATCCTCGCTACTGACTTTCGGGTGTCTCATGAATAACTTTTTATGCTGACAGGTTTATGAAGTTATTTAAACTTTCCTGATTAGCCAGTCATTTTAACAATTACTATTGGGGTTTTTTAGTTTTCATTGCATGTTATGTTTTATTGTATATACTGTTGTACATCACCTTGATATTTTATGAGTTGGCAGTATATAACGCTCCCTACCAAGCGCGCCTGTGAGGGTGGCAGAACTGAGAGAAGAGCCTCCTCTGAAGTTCTCATATGAACCCAGGAAGGTTCATATGAGGGAATACGGTCTTTCAGATAGCTTGGACCTAGGCCCTGTAGGGCTTTATAGGTTGTAACCAGCACTTTGAATTGTGCCTGGAAACAGACTGGTAGCCAGCGGAGCTGTTATAGTAAGGGAGACATATGCTTCCTATAACCAACCCTGGGCCCCAATCTGGCTGCAGCTCTTTGAGCCAGTTGAAGTTTGCAAAGTGTAGTGTGTGTTACAGGCATCCAAATGGGATGTAACTAAGGAGTATATCACTGTGGCCATTGATCAAGGGGTACAGTTGGCACACAATCTTTAACTGTGCAAATGCACTTCTTGCCCCTACAGAGACCTGGGCATCCAGGCCCAGGGCTAAGTTCAAGAGCACACCGAAACTGCAAACCTGTGTCTTCAAGGAAGTGTTACCCCCATTCAGCACAGCCTGAATCCCTGTTCCCTGTTCTGCCTTCCGAATGACCACTACTGTCTTGTCTGGATTCGGTTTCAATTTGTTCACTGTCACCCAGTCCATTACTGATGACAGGCACCATTTTAGAACCAAGACAGCTTTCTTGGATTTAGGTGGGAAGGAGAAATAGACCTGGGTGTCATCAGCATACTAGTGACACCGAGCCCCCAAACTCTAGAAACCTCTCCCAGCAGTTTCATGTAAATGTTAAATAACAGGATAGAACCCTGAGGAACCCCGCAGGTCAACAGCCAAGACATCAAACAGAAGTCCCCCAGCACCACCTTCTGTGTTTGCCCCTCTAGGAAGGGACCCGCTGTTAAAGAGTTCCTCCAAGTCCCATCCCAGCAAGGCAGATCTAATCAGTCTCCTCCACTCAAACTGAGGTGCCACCACACACTCTAGAACCTTGCCCCAAAATGGGATAAAGCAGATTGGAAAAGTTTTCTTTTTTAAAAAAAAAAGTCATATTATAATTAATGTTACATTTACACTGACAGTTTACCTTAAAATAAGTGTTCTGTGCTCATCTAAAATACAAAACTAATTATAGAGCTCCTACCAAATATATTTCTATTTTTAAAACTCTTTTATGTATATTCTGGAAAAAAACCACCTTTCTTATCAGGACATTCATCCCTCCAGATTTTCCTCAAATGTCTTATTATCTAACAGTGATATCCAATGCAGTGCTCACACAAGAGGGCTTCTGCTTTCTCTCTTCCCCCTGCAACCTCTTATAAACCTCCAATCTGTTTCAGAGGATTGAGACACTCTCCAGAGCAAATACTGGGGGCACACAGAGGCAGTAGGGGGAGAAAAGAAATCAGAAATCCTATTCTGCAAGCAGATGAATATATTGGATGTTGTCCTAAAGTTATGCTTGTTAGAGCTTTTGTCTCTAAGTGCCTTGTTGAATTGTCTCTCCATCACCTGAGAGAAAATACATTTAACAAAGCTCAAAAGAAAACTGCAATCATAACTTAGGATGGCAACTGCATAGTAACACTAGCCATGTAACATATCAACCCAGCTTAAATTTATTTTATCTAGCATTCATTTTTCACAGGACAAAAACAATCTGCAACTTTAGAACTGAGCTAACAGACAAAATGTTCAATACCTTCAGCATGACTGAGTAAAGATAAAGGTAAAGGGACCCCTGACCGTTAGGTTCAGTCGTAGATGACTCTGGGGTTACGGCGCTCATCTTGCTTTACTGGCCGAGGGAGCCGGCGTACAGCTTCCAGGTCATGTGGCCAGCATCACTAAGCTGCTTCTGGCAAACCAGAGCAGCGCACGGAAACGCCGTTTACCTTCCCACCAGAGCGGTACCTATTTATCTACTTGCACGAGCTTTCGAACTGCTACATTGGCAGGAGCAAGGATCGAGCAACGGGAGCTCACCCCATCGCGGGGATTCGAGCCGCTGCCCTTCTGATCGGCAAGCCCTAGGCTTTGCGGTTTACACCACAGCGCCACCCACAGGGACACAGCAAATTCATATCCATCTTCCTGAAAACAGATTAATATTCACTGCATAAGGACATAAATCAGGGGTCTCCAAACTTTATGAGCCCCAGGACCATTTCACAGAAGAACAGGCAATGCCCAGGACCCTCCAAAAACAGGCCAAACACACCTACATGTTCACAGAGACACACACACCAAAACAAACAAAATGCAGGCCAAAGAAAAAGCAGGCAACTTTCCCCCAAACAAAACAATTATCAGTTTTTAAAAAATTAAATATTTGGCAGGGCAGCGGGTCTTGGCAGGCACCAAGGAGGTGTCTGAGGGCACCACAGTCCCCACACTTTGGACCCTAGGCTTAAGGATATGTACCCTACATGCATCAGCTCAAGCGCCTGCCTAATGCTGTAATAGCCATATATGGATTCAGAATGGAAACAAGAATGAATTAGGTAGAGAACTTGCAGTGAGGTGAGAAGTGCCATAAGCATAGTGCTGTTCCTACACTTAAAATTAGGGTCACTAACATCTGCTTTCCAAGCAGTCCACATTCTGATCTGCCTAGATTACAAAATACTTTCTTCTCCCCACTTTAATAATGATACAAAAAAGGACAGTGGTGGTGTGTACAGTGTGCAGATACTTCCAAAAACAGCAAGGCACTTGTCACTCCTCTAGACATTGGACTCCGCAAGTAACTGCAGTATCTCCTGAGTTTACTGACAAAGGTGCATAGCTTATTTAAAGATTAGTAGAAAAGCTTGTGAATGTAGTACACAGTCCACTATGCCAAGAAAAGAAGGTGCAAAGCTAATAATATCTATTGGTAATTGTGGATTAATGTGTGCAGAGAATGAAACAGCTGCCATCAGACTGAACTCTACCCACATGCTAGATACTTATACAAGAACCACAACCAAGCAATGAAGTTAGATTCTGGCAGATATAACTTTCTGTTGTTCTTATGGCACAACTTCATTGCGGTGAAGCAACAGATCTCCACAGAGTGCACATAGGAAAAATGACTCTATATTGCAATCACAGACAAAGTGACATACTAGGTAGCTCCTATAGACTGAACCTCACAGTTGGCAACCACTGAAGGAATTGAGTACCATTTGCCTTCACATACAACATAGAATTTAAGCACCCCTTGACAATACAGATTCCTCTAAATAGGAAATGAGTAAAAGAAAAAGACCTCCACTGCCCAATTTTCTTTTTCTTTTTCCTTTGTTCGATGTCCTTTTACTTTAAGGAAGCAAATGTAGGTTCCTCTACCCATTACTATTTTGCCAAACTAAAGCCAGATAAAAACCCAAATCCTTTTTTTAAAAAGACTGAGCATATTTGCATTGTTACCTTCACTTTCTCTCGTCTCAAACAGCAGAAAAGACAATTTTCATCAAAAGACCAATCAGAGACACCTTCAGGCTCAAAGTCTGTGAAGAAGAAGAAGCCGTTACTTCATATCTATAAAGACCACAACTTGCTTATGGCTAAAGCTCATTCCCAATTCACTACATGATTTAGAAGACACTTGGTGAAATTCAGAAAACACAAATTTGAATTTTGTCATGCTTTTAATTCCACAATGTTACAAAAGTATAATATTTGCCTACACACAAAGCTGATTTTCCTAAGCAACACCAAAACCACTGCCAGTTATACAGAGATGAAGGCATGCTCATTAGTAATTTTAGCCAATATGAAACTAACTGTGAGCATTGCCTGGGGGGAGGGAAAAAGCACAAATCACCAAGGTAACATACATTTTCTAGAGGCAGAGCAGAGGTTGATTTTGTCATTAGAAATGCAGATCAAGGCAAAAAAAGGGGGGGAGATGTAATACCTTTAAACAAACTCAGATCTTTTAATAATTCAGGTCCAAACAGCCCTTCTAGAATACTTTCAAATCCTAAAAGCAAAGAAAGAATAGTTAGCTTTCTCTATAATATATGTTACTGTCAGAATATTGAAAATGGTTCTTTATTCATCTCTTCCTTGGATGCTTTTATGCAATGAACTCAAGGCCTCCTGGTCAATCATGACAAATAAATTGGGGGAGGAGAAATGAGCCTTTATGTATATTATCTTTAAGAGTTACACTAAATAACTATATTAATAATTAAGAAATATATGGTAGAAAAAATGGAAATGTTTGTGTATAAATGCAATTAATTTTTCCACAAAAATCTACCACTCTTTTTATGATATAAAAAATATGTATTTTTGCCTCATCTTATAGATCACATTTTAAAGCAAAGATTTTGAACTTCAAGCCTTAGTATTTCTTAGAAAAAGGAAAGCCACTAAGGTGCAAAGGAAACAGCAAAATACAGTGTGCATGCATTGTGTATGAGCTTGTTTATTACAGAGAAGATTTTCTATGCCTTTTTAAAGAGTGCAGTGTGTTTGTGTTCTAAAAGATTCTACCACCACCACCCAATTATTGCCACTATTTGTAAATGTAAATTCAGTGTTAATCTAAATCATGGCTTGCAGCTAAAGAGATAGCCAAACTAGCTACCCATTACCCATACCATAAGGAAAGGGGCACATTCTAGAAAATATACCAGGGACATTTTAGGAGACATTTGTTAATTCTGCCAGAGTTTACTCTGAAAAATAAGACACATTTTTGGGATTTTATAGTATAATCTCCACATATACTTAACAGTATTGTACTTGTATAATTTCTACTTTTACTACAATATTTGAAGTCAAGAAAGAAAATGAATTTTTTTCAAGAAAGCCTTGAAAAAAAGCAATGCAACAGCTATTTTTGGAGCCACAATAGAGTGCAATATAGGGCAATTTTGCTTTAGAGATGCATGACTCTCTCTCTCTCCAACAAGCTTCACAACCCAGTGGTTGTACTTTCATTTATAAAGTATACACAAGAACCATATTGCAAATTTGGATGTGTTACAGACATTAGCTATCAGATGTAAAACTTAAAACACACTTCTATCATTTAACGTTAGTAAGAGGTTGAAATTGCTACTGTGGATTGAAACTGCTAACAGAAGCATCTCTTGATCAATGTTGATCAGCTACAAACACAGAAGAGACAAAAATACAGAGAAAAGAAGGGGGAAGTGTAATAAATATACATGTGTGTAATGCAATGAGCACACAATAAGCCAATGGATGCAGCTGGACATCATTATCTTACAGTTACTCTGCTAACTTTTAAAAGTTACAAAGCAAAACTGACAGAAATATAAGTCACAGTCAAGTCTGGGGAAACATCATTACTAAGAAAAAGTTAAAATTCTAAAAGATTATCTGTATATTATGCACATGTTTGCAACAGAGAACCGTTTGCTTTATTATTATAAAAAATAAAAGCTAGAGAAGAATCTGTGAAATGCAGAAATGGCATGCAGAGAAACGTCCCTTCCTGCAAATGGCAATTATTTATTTTTAAAGAAAAAAGTGTTGGGGCACTCTTGCACATATGCATGTAACATGTAGATGTTATATAAATATTTGTATTTGCTTTACAACAACAATAACTCAATAATGTATTTTGCTGGTATATTTTGTTTAACTCTTTCCACAAGAGAATGGCTGTGTCTGCATATAACACTAAACCATGGTTTGTTTCAACCATGCTTTGTTCAACAAACTATCTATTTTTCTATCTTTCTATCTATTTGCATTTATATATGAACTGTTTCACACATAAGCAAACAAGTCATGGCCTGTTTCTCCACCTGCTCTTGCCGCATGCCTTTTTAACTTGGTGAGTGAGGTGGGGTGGCAAAACAAAGCATTGTTAAGTGAGGCTATAGAGTATGGACGTAATATCAAAGCATAGCCAGGAAAGAAACCATGTTTAGTCTCTTGGGTTGGGTCTGCAAGTTCAGCAAAACATAAAGGTAAAGGACCCCTGACAGTTAAGTCCAGTCGTGAATGACTCTGGGGTTGCGCTGCTCATCTCGCTTTACTGGCCAAGGGAGCCGATGCTTGTCCGCAGACAGTTTTTCCAGGTCATGTGGCCAGCATGACTAAGCCACTTCTGGCAAAACCAGAGCAATGCATGGAAATGCCATTTACCTTCCCGTCAAAACGGTACCTATTTATCTACTTGCACTTTGACGTGCTTTTGAACTGCTAGGTTGGCAGGAGCTGGGACCAAACAATGAGCGTTCACCCCATCGCGGGGATTTGAACTGCCAACCTTCCAATCAGCAAACCCTAGGCTCAGTGGTTTAGACCACAGCGCCATCCGTGTCAATAAACCATACCTAGGCTAAACAAAGCATGACTTTACATTATATGCAAAGCAGGCCAAATATTATTAACTTCTACTTATACACGCATGTAATTTTGTTCCTGTTCATTATTCCATGGTGACGTCCTATGTTACTCTAAATTATAAAATACTTCCACTATTCAATAAAATCATTTTTGTATATTTTCCTGCCTCAATGAATGGTTTTGTTAGCTTTGCCAATAGCCTGCTTTCCAAAGCTTGCAATACCATTGTTCTAGCAAGATTTACTTATGTCTTCCAGTTTCTCACAATGATATAGAACTTGCTGGTGAGATAAACAGTAACATTTCTTTGTATGGCATAGTTTTGTTCTGCCTTTCAAATCACATGGTAGTTTGGGCATACATCTATGCATTGCCCTAATATTTTTACACACAGAAAAACATGCCAGAAATTGTTTTTAAAATTGCCAGAAATTGTTTTTTTCCATCATATGTGTTAGAACATTGCCACTTCTAGGCATCCTCTGTAACACTGAGGGCTTGGCAAACTGTATATGTGGCGTATTTCTAATGGTGTTAAATATCATCTGTGATTTTGACTGCATTGTAATCTTAGTTGAAACAGATTTAAAGGGTCTTTTAGTCCATAGATTCCCATTGTTCTCCTTGTAGTTGATCCCCCATGTCTTTTCTCCCTATAGCCACTATACCTTCTGTTGTGTCGTAGATTATTTTACTATTCTTCTATATATGAAACCATCCCTATATGCTTAGTAGTTGTTCATATTCTATTACAAGTCTGATTGCATCTGCTCTTACTTTAATGTCAGAGGTAAAACTAATTTGTAGTCAGCTACTTTATATTTTACAATTGTTATTTAAATGGCTATCCTGGTTTTTTGTTTGTTCAGGTATATTAGTCTCCTAACCTGTATAGGTCCTTAACCTCTCTATCTTCATATTGCTGATTCTTTTCCTGATAGAATAGCAGGCAATATAAAAATGGGATAAGCTGAAATATACCCAGGGATATTTTTTAAAACCATTCCCTTCCCCATAATTGTAATGTTAACAGGATAAATGGATAATGTATTCTGCTGATGTTATTTTATCCGTTATCTGAGATATCTATTGTTTTCCTACATCTCTTTCTGTACCATTGATATCAGAAGCTTTAGTTGGTATGCTGCATCAGACCATCCAAAATTAGATATTCCTATATCACTTTATGTTTGTTTTTCTTCTAAATCCATGCACTCCCCTCCCCTCAAAAATGTATACATGAAATCAGCAGCTTTTGCTAGGTTTTTAATTTCTCAAGAATATAAACTGGAAAAACTGGGTGGGGTAGACAAAAAGCTTGGATACAAAAGCATGTAATGTGTACTTAGTATCTAAATGTTACTACTTAAGATTACAGTCAGTTTAGTTCTGTGCAAGGCTGAATGCTTTAAAAAAAAAACACCCAAACCTCTTACAATATCTGTAATAGTAATTACCAATGATTCATGTCCCATGGAGTTTGCTATGAATGCAATAGAAAATTCACAATGTCTGCCAAGTGGGTTACACAGCCTGGACAGTATAGAATCCTACCTTGTTCACTGTTCTCACCAATGGTAATGCCACTTGATTTTTATTAATATTAAATATTAGATTTAACAGTTGCATAGCAACAGCAAAGAGCTTATATGTAATACTTGTCACCAAAAATGCCAAATAAGGCAAGAATGAATATATTCAAAAATTATTTTAAAGGACTTGGCATAATGCAGCAGCAAACAACATGCAGCAAGAAGCAACACAGAAATGAAGGGCTATGACCTGCCTGTTACTTTCAATCACTTAAGAGTCCAGAAAAAGCATGTGCATGTATCTGCAACAAATACCCTGAAAAGATCTTGAAAAATGAAATCCTGCCTAGTTTTTACTAGGATTTGTCTCAATCACTCTTAGGAGATAGGAGAGAACATTCCTTTCTCCAATGATATTTTCCTTCCTACCCTATTTGACAGATTATGTTTTCTCTATATTTCAAAGGAAAAGAATTAACATGGCTGTCTGTTAAATTCCTGTATTCATACCTTCATCATTCACATGCATGTTTGATCATTTACAGCTGCTGAAGAGAAGCAGTTGTACAACAGTGACAAGCATAAGAGCACAGGAATTGTAAGAGACTCAGGATGTTTCAATTTTGATATTTTTCACAACATCTCACAACTGATTTTACGTAAGAAGACTTGGCAATAAGAGAAGGCCATTTACAATGAAAAACAGGCTTGCTGGTGTTTTCATTCTACAAAAATGAGTACGGGTACCTGGATTTTCTAAAAGTTTCCTCTACAAGAAATTAGCTATTATTTACTATAGAAGGACGACTGATTGATTATTGTAAGAGTTGCTTGAAAGGAAACTGTATCTTGATGCATGCATATACACACATTTTCTTGCACTTTGGATATAATAATAATAATAATAATAATAATAATAATAATAATAATAATAATTTATTGTTTGTACCCAGCCACTCTGGGCGGCTTCCAAGAAAGACTAAAAATACATTAAAATGTCTCAAATTAAAAACTTCCCTAAACAGGGCCGCCTTCAGATGTCTTCTAAATGTCAGGTAGTTGTTTATCTCTTTGACATCTGATGGGAAGGTGTTCCACAGGGTGGGCGCCACTACTGAGAAGGCTCTCTGCCTGGTTCCCTGTAGCTTTGCTTCTCGCAGTGAGGGAACCGTCAGAAGGCCCTTGGCGCTGGACCTCAGTGTCCGGGCAGAACAATGGGGGTAGAGAAGCTCCTTCAGGTATACTGGGCCAAGGCCGTTTAGGGCTTTAAAGGTCAGCACCAACACTTTGAATTGTGCTTAGAAACGTAATGGGAGCCAATGTAGGTCTTTCAGGACCGGTGTTATATGGTCTTGGAAGCCACTCCCAGTCACCAATCTAGCTGCCACATTCTGGATTAGTTGTAGTTTCCGAGTCACCTTCAAAGGTAGCCCATTAAGCAGCTCTTTTTTCAAACTAAATTGATCTTGGTTTTTGAAAAACAACTTAAAACAATTTGCATAGTTAAATTTGGTAGTAAATAATTTTCACTGTGGGGTGTGGGGGTGCGCGCGCATATATGCACCTAGAATATGAAAACTGGCTTTTCCCCGATTATCTAACCTTGTATTTTAGGCTAATGGTTTAATGACCTGTTCCCCTTCTTTGATAATTAAATCTTTTGGAAAATTTTGATGTACACATGCACACACACATTGAATCATATAGGTTAAAACAAGCACAGTTCCTTTAGCTTTTCCTTGTGTAATGTGTTGCATTATCATCTTCAAAGCTCAACACAGTTAGCACAGAATCTAGGCTGGCACTGATCTTTTGAGTCCCATTCATCACACTGAAAACTCATAAACCCTAAAATATCTCTTAATTGCTTTACTTAGCCAGTTATCTCTTATTGCATACCCTGGCTTTACGTAGCCATTTGTCTAGTCACCTGTAATGAGCAAACACTATAAAAAGAGGGAGATTGGGTACCTACACAAGTTCACAATGGAAATAGGATTACTTTGTGGCACAGAATAAAATGCTCTATTACAGCCCTTTAGAGACTAGACAGAAAGCCCTCCTAGAACCCCTTCTACTGCTCCTGGAGTGTTCCCTAGCCACTGAAGAGCAGAAACCAAGCAGCTTAGTCCTTTCCTTCCAAACTTCATACAAGAAGTCTCAAATGTCTGTCAAGAAACACTGTTTTTGCCTGAATTTCACATGAAAGACTGCATGTGAGCCAGCCAGCCTTTCCAGAAAAGTGAGGATTGGAATGCTAGCCAAGCCAGGGAATATGAGCCTAGGTTTGCTTCTCAGAACGTGTTGTGTCATAATGTGTTCTCAGTGATGTGGAGTAGATGGCAAAGGCAGCTGCAAGAAATTAATGGACTTATCACTGGTTCTTTCAAACTGTACAGAATACAGAACACCTTTAGGTATATGACTCAAACTAGTAATCTGCTATAATATTACTTTTACAAAGCTGCAGTAAGAGCTTTATGCTACTATTCTTGCTTCTCACTTGCCTCAGATTACTCTGTCTTCTGTATCAAGTGGAATAAACTCACAAATTTTTGATACACTTACACACTCACATTCAAAGAACTAACATGCAAACGGGTAGAAAAGCTTCTTTCCTTTCATATATTTTCTGAACCCATGAAAATAAGAACACTGCTGGACCACATCAATTGTATTTCTAGGCTACCACAGTGTTTCCCAAGGTGGCCAACCAGGTGCCTGTGGAAAGGCCAAAACCAGGACATGAGAGCAAGTCCCATTGTCATTGTTATTTCTCAGCAACTGGGATTCAAAGGCATGCCACCTTTGATCCTGGAAGTAATGTTTAGCCACCAGGACTAGTAGCAATTTGTACTAGTATGATGAGAGAGAAAATTTCCACACCATGCATTACATTATGCACTTCTATCATCCCCCACTAACTCACCTTTTTTCTAAACTAAACAGAACCTAACGTTCAAACTTGTCCTCATAGAGTTGTTCCAGCTCTATGGCTGCACCAGAGATTTGTACAGACACGTCGAGATCACAAGGGGTTTTAATTTTTGTCTCTTTCCTGCTGATCTCCAACACGGAATTTGCCTTTTTCACAGCTGCCGTACACTGGATGGTCCCAAAGCTCTCCATCACAACCCCAAGACCCTGTTTCTCATCATTTACTAGCAGCTCGGTCTCCATCACTGCATATATATGAAGTTAGGAAAAGCTGTGGTACTGAGTGGGTAGAGCGTATGTGAAGCATTCTCCACACAGGCCATGTGGTTCTTCCCCAGCACTTCAGGCAATTTAATACAATCCACCCAGTAACAACTCCACAGGCAGTCCAACGCACTCACCAAACCAAAGGCCAAGACTTCACTCATTAATAGATGGCGTCAGTGCGTCAGGGTGCATTGAGAGATACTATAGGCTTGCTAGGGGGATGAGGAGTCAGTCAATGTGGCAAGCTTTCCCTTCAGCAGATGGATTTATCTCCGGCTGACCAAGCATACTCTTGTTAACTTTTAATCTAAAGGGAAATTGCAAAACATGTTCCAATGACTACTGCCCAACAAAGCATCTAGACAGGATATGTAGTCAAACTCTAGTTATTCTCAATAAGAAACTATTACAAAGTTTGCGTTGTATGCTTCAAAAAGAGATTTACAGTATGTATAAAGTGGGATACCAGTCACAACTTCATACAAATAAAGATGCTACACCTGAGAAAGAGGTAAAACAACGAAGGTACAGAACACCTGCAGCTGGCACCAACTCCCACTCTCCTTTGCTGCTTAGGAGCAGCAAGTACACTACAAGACATGTATGAGCAGGTGGGGCCTCAGTTTTTACTTCAGTATTAGCAAATAGGATACAAGGGAATCAACATTCTAATCCAGCACACATAGGTACCATACTTTTCTGTGTATAAGACTAGGTTTTTTTACTTTAAAATAAGGTTGAAAATCTGGGGGCGTCTTATAGACAGATAGTGCATGTGTCCATTTTCTAAATATGGGGTCTCCAAAAGTAGGAGGCATCTTATACATGGGGGCATCTTATAAATGGGAAAATACGGTAATTATCAAAACTACTGATTACATGGGGCGAGACAGGGCCTTGCCAACATAGTGTAGTGGACACAGGTTGGCTTTGGACCAAAGACATGGGTCCCACTGTCATAAAGCTCACTCGCAACCTAACCTCATTTACAGTGTTGCTTGGGCTAATTCCCCCATGTATGTCATCCTGAGTTCCTTGGAACAAAAGCAGAATACAAGTGTGACTAAAGACAGTGCATTGCAAGGGTGCCCACAGCCCCCGATACTCACACAATCCTGACATGAGAGTGGGCCTATCTTTTAAATCTAATAGTTTTACAGTTGAAGTCTGACTTCACTGTTCTTGCAAATTTAGTATGTAGATATGTTGGCTCCTTTGGGTAAAGCAATTTTGTAACTTTTGGCTCTGTTCATCAAGAGATAAACTGCCTTTCTTACTTCCGTAGCGATTATTCAAAATGAAGAACTTCACACCAAAATGTTTATATGTAATGCATATATACATACATGTAGGAATGTGACCTTAGCAAGTGGTAAGATTTCATATAAATGATTGTGTGAAAACAGGATAGATGTTTATCAGGAATTGTGTAAATTAACTCCATGAGCGTCCTTGAATTCTTCCAAGAGATTCGCATCAGCATCACTTCCACCTTCACTAAGATCCTATTAATGACAAACATCTAATATAGACGCTGTATAGCCTCTAAGGATCATATCAACTTCTCACTTTAAGAACATCCTTCACATACATTGCACATAAATCCTATGTACACAGCTACATGCGCCAAATGCACACACTTCAGTATATGCAACATAAGTTAATAATCATATATGATGAACATGTACACAGAGTTTTTTTATTAAAAAAAGAAGCATTAATGTTGCAAAGATATGCTTGGAAATGTGTGGGTGTTGCTTGTTGAAATGTCGGAAGCTAGAGGAATTGCAGAATATGATTTCCAGTAGTTAAGAGCGCAGCACTTCAGCACACTGTAAAGCTTTGTGCCTTCTCCATGACAAACAAAAAACAATGTAAGTTATGCAGAAGAGTAAAAATTGCAGAATTATGCAAAGTACAGTAAGAGGAATCATGCATATCTGCTGAATATTCATAATTTATAGAAGTTGTAGAATTCAGCTTCCCTTATTACAAGAAAGAGAGAATGAGAAAAGCGAAACACAGCCTCTTACTGAAAACATATTCAGTCTCTTCTAAAAATATATTATATAGCAAAGCATTCAAAGAGTTTCATCTTTATATACACACCTTGAATACAGATAATTTTTATAGACTCCCTGTAAAGTAAAACAGCATTATTACCCCATGTTGTGGTTAGGGGCTAAGGCTGAGAGAATGTGACTTGCCTAAAGCCATCAAAATTCAAGATTTGAATAAAGGGCTTCCTGATTTGTAGCTCAGTCTCTGAGTCACTATACCACCCCAGCTCTCTGCTGACATCATGTAATCACCCGCACATCCCTATGCTAAAACCTAATTGACATGGATGAAACAAATCTGCAGATCCTAGGTAATCGTTGCCTTTACCTTCACATGAAGTGGTAATTGCTTTGGCAGACTGTGTCTTAATCTTCTAGATTTGAAGGGGGTGGGGAGCAAAAAACCAACACATCCTTTAGCTTTATGTACTTTTGACTTTTAATCTACCTAACTGTAAAAGCTTTTCTCTCACTTTCTACATCCAATCAACAACCTCTTCTACCCAGCATACAAGATATCACTACTGTCCCTTCATCATGCTCACAGAAAAAGCATAATGAATTATTAGAGGAGTATTGCATTTTTTCTCCAATTGCTTTAATATTTAGACTAGAAACAAAGATTTTTAAATAAGAGATTATTCTGCTGGCCAGACACAACTTCACAGGCCACAGTCAAGGATTTTACTTTTTTTTTTACAAGTGTTTGACTCTCTTTACATGCAACAGCAAATGCAGTCTTATGAATTCAACAATATGGAAGCCAGAATTTCTAAAGCACCATGCACAGCAGAATTCTTTCCCTAGTTCTGCACTGTTCTGCCTAAGACCCCTGCTGGCAGTTTGCATATTCTTTACACTGGATGATAACAGTTTTACTTCTCATTTAAAATTAGTTAAGAGTGGTCCAAGAGAATGAAATCTAATTTCTTCCTGCACAGCCAGAGCAAGAATTGGCGAGTGAAATCCATTCCTAGAAGTAACAGCAGCCTTTTTAGGACTAATGGCTTCTACGTTGTCTAAGATTTTGGGCTGGTACTGTCAGCCAATCCAAAAATTGTGATTGCGAGGGTCTTCCCCACTGCTGGCTTGTTAAAAGCAAGTACCTCTGCCCAACACCAAAATAAGTTCCCCCCTGCCCAACCTTTCCTGCAAGCCAGGAGCTTGTGAATTTCAGCCAATGATTTGTGAGAGAGCTCTGGCCCTTCCACCAAGCAAAGGCTCAAGAAACATCCCCACCTTCCTCTCCTTCAGGGAACATGCAAACTTCAGCCACTACTCAGCAGGGGACCACCATCATCAAACAGTGGCTGGAACCCCTACCACCTCTTTCTTGCAGAAAAGAGTGCTTAGGATCATGTCAGCTTTATCAGCTGCTCAGAAGCAGAGCTCCGGGCCTGTCTCCCAAGCAACAACTGTAAAGGCCTCTTTATCTTGTGGGAAAGAGAGGCAGGAATGTGGGAGATTCAGCTGGTGAAGGCAACAGCACTTGCTTTCAAATAGCACCCAAGACGTCCATAAGCAGGAAGGGAGAGGTATTGCTGGTTTGTCCCTCTGGGACCAAGGAACTCCAGGGGGCTTGGATAAGTGTTAGAAACAGATAAATAAGCTTATTTACAAATGGCACTTTAAACCTAGGTTATGGTTGTGTGTTTGTTGTTGTTAACTTCATTTCTATACCACTATACCACAGATGAGATTTTTTTAAAAATCTCAAAGTGGTTTACAACACATTAAAACATCAAATAAAACAATCCAGAATAAAACAAATTCAAGATCCAGGGAAAATATTTAATATCCTTCTCTAAGCATTGTTTTGATTTCCCAATATTTATTTACCAATTTAATTTATACAGCAGCCCAATAGCAGAAGTACTCTAGGAAGTCAGTATGGTATAGCGGTCAGAGTGTGGACCCGGGAGATCAGAGTTCAAATCCCCACTCAGTCATGAAGCTCACTGGGTGACCTTGGACAAGTCACAGCCTCTTAATCTAACCTCACAGGGTCATTGTAGGGATAGACTGAGGAGGAGGGTGAACCATGTAGTCTTTGGAGAAAATGGAGGGATATAAATGCAATAAATAAGCTCTTCTGCTTACCTGCTCAAGAAAACTGGAGGGGCCAGCCAAATGGAGATGTAAGTTGCCAACCTGGCATCCACAGATCTCCACATGGTCGCAATTGGACCTGCACCACTCACAAAATGTGCCTGGTGAATTTCTAGCACAGGCATGAATCACACAACTTCAATACCATCCCTAGCCTTCCTCCCAACTTTAGAGAGGTGAAAGGGGCAGAGATAGCCTGGACATTTCTGGGATGATCCTTCCCCATTCCCTGGTTTTCAAAGTTGGGAGGAAAGCTGGCCACTCCTCATGCTTGCTAGAGGGTGGTGCTACACTTGCCATGACAAGAGTAATAGCTGAATCCTGCTCTGCTTGAAGCAGCAGATACCATTTCTCCCTACCTGCCTCAGCAAAAGAATAGGAAACAGTTGGTGGCATTGGAAGAAAGAGCAAATGGGCGCATCTCTCTCAGTCAGCCAGCAATTTGTCATTCAGGACTTTCTTGTGTAGTTACCAGAATGAACGCCTTTACATGCATTTATCTTGCTGACATTCTTATGGTCAGCAAGGATAAGTGCAAATTAAAAGCTTATTAACACATGGTGATTTTAACAGGAACAAAGGAATCACACACATGGAAGGATTTATTAATCCACAGAAATCATCGCTGAGCTAGACAAATATAGGGCTTCCCTTTCCTGGGTAGCAAAATATAACAAAAACAAAGAGGAACCCTGGCCTGATGGCACAGCATGCAGCGTAGTGAGAAGTTTAAAATATCTAGCATATGCCACTCTTGTCAGTAGTGTAAATCAACATCCAGGAAGAGATTATACATTATAATTCCCACTGCTTGATTGGTTGTACTTTGCACCCCAGTATGAGATGAGCTCTCATACTTGTCCCATGGGAACAAGAACCCTGAACTACTCTGAGTAGACCCACCGATATTAATGAACATTACTTCATTAGGTACATTCATTTCAGTGTGTCTACTCTTAAGTAAAACTTAGTTGACTATTACCTTGAGTTTTTTACTCACATCAGCCCTGCTTAACATATAATGAAGCTCCAGATAAAAGTATATTGTATTAAAATGTGAAAAATTGGGGTGAAGCTGCAACAACAGAATGTATAACTCTGTTCGTAAACAGGGCTCTGGACTTCATACCAACTTCTAAGCACATCTATTTTCAAGCCCCAAATTTAAAGCCCAAAACAATGGAAGGCAAGATTCTCAACATGAATTTTGAGCCAGAGTTACCCCTGCACAGCCCTGTGTATTATCTTCACATTAGTAATCTTCAATACTCATATAAAAAAGAAAAGACCTATGAACATATCACATGTGAAAGGGAGGGGGGTCAAGTAAAGTTTGCTCTGGGAGGCTAATTTACTTTCCCCATCTTGTGATCCTTCAAGCTGCAAGGAAACAGCCCCACTTTGTTTGGAAGGGTAGCTTGGCCTCAGAGAGTATACATCCAATTTCCCCTATATTTGGTCCCTAGGCAGCTGGCCATTTGCCAAAACTCTTTAGCCTAACTCCCAGCACCAGCTGGCTAAGGGCTCTTGCATACATGCTGCTCCCTGCTGCCAACATTCCCTGGCAGCCTGCAAAGAAAACCATCAGCTTCCACTTGTTTGGGGGATTGAGGAAGAGATGGAGGGTCATTTGCATCCTAGTGCTTTTTCCACAAAGGTAGGAGATCTGAAAATTCTGATGTGACCATCTCTTATCCTACTGCCCTATCCCAAGCACACATACATGATCTAAAACCTTAATTTACTAAGCAAATGAGGGGGGCAGGGAGAAAGCAAGGCAAATAAGAGGATTTTCCCCCTCCTGTAACTTTCCACCCCAAAGCCCTCACTGACAGACATGCCAGGGACCAATTTTTCCAGAGGGGTAGCTGTGTTAGACTGTTGCACCAAGAAGAACAGAGTCCTGTGGCACCTTAAAAAGAATAATTGTCAGATGCAGGAAGTGAGATTTGAGTTGGCAAATATGTACTGTATACACAAGGGTTAGGGAAAATAAATATATAAAGTGGGAGCTAAATGGCAATGTGGTGCAAAAAATGCAATCAGTGATAATTCAATCAGAGCTTAGATGTATGTTAAACAGGCACAATATAGGAAAGCATTGTGTCTATTCAAACCAAATAATGTTACTGAAGCATGGAGCCAGCTCTGGAAAGGGCTTTGGAGTCCATCTGTAATCAAGGCCAAATACAATTGTGGATTGCATGAGCATTATGCTAGAAATCATTCTAGCCCACTCTTATCCCTGCTCATTGGGACCAAACTGTTGTGGCACACAAAGTATAAGAGGCTTCATTTTCTCAGCCCTTTTGTCCCTGATTTTTGCCTCAGATCCTATTCCACTCTACTTCCTGGCTGGACCTGATCTGCCTTGCTCCTTTAAATCCATCTAGGCTTGGTGGCTCCAGCTTTGACCAGAAAAGGGCACAGAGCTCCAGAGAAGGAATGCCAAGTGCCCCAGAACTGCCACTGAAACCACAAGTTAATCACTGCACATTGCTCTTTATTTATTCAGTAAACTCACTGGGTGACCTTGGGCCAATCAGTCTCTCATACTTCCCTACCTTCCATGATCACTGTGGGGATAAAACAAAGAAGAAGACAATCGTGTACATCACCTTGTGCTCTTTGGAGGAAAGGCAGGATAGAAATATAATTAATCAATTAATTAATTAATTAATACTATTCTGTGCATGGTGTGGCGTTTTATAAAACTATCTTCTCTAAGCCGCTTTCTGGTTCTATTCCCTTAGTGTACAGCCCCTCTCTTCTGCTGCAGTGATATGCACAATCTTACTGCAGTGCTACTGTCCCCCAATCACCCTTCCATCTCCTTTTTTCCTTTACCCATTCACAACTCTCTGATTTTTTCAACCACTTTCAAATACTCCACTGGTTCATTTATTCCTCCTCAGCCACAGATTTCTGCATCTTGAACTTAACCATTTTTCCACTCACCCTATACTATATTTCATTCACTCCTGTTAAACACTTCCAAGCAAAATATATGAGAGATTCGTGTCATTTCCACTTAAGAGATATCAGGCAGCAGTGACAGGAAAAACTATCAGTGCTTGATGTTGGAGAACCTCTGCCAGTAACTAGATGGACTAGCGGTGAGTCAAAGAATAGGAAGTTGGCAAGTAGCAATTGCTCCTGGACAAGGAGCCAAGTGGCAAAAAGGACCACATTCCATGCTTTCCCTTCACCATCCCACTCCAATGAACTTCCCCTTTGACTGCATTGCCTGTTCACTTATTCTTATCACTGCCCCTTATGATTCCAGTTATAGTAGGACACCTCTATTATGTCTTCCTGTATGTTTGCTTTCTCTTTCATTTCATGCTTTATGTGGAGACTGAACAAAGGGAAGCAAAAGATATTTCTGAAAAGTTATTGACAAAGCTAACATTACTGTTAAGAGAAAGTTCTAGGGATCTGACCGTTTACAAACTGCTTTGCATAGCATTTAGAATATGGTAGGGGAACCATGTTTTCATATTAGGCTGATTCAGCTATGCCCATCAAATTATTAAGTTTTCAGTCAGTCCCTCACATTACAAAATAAAAAAAAGTAAATAAAGCAGACACCAAAGTCATGTATTTCAAGCAATTTACAGCTCTCCTACTCAAGATGGAGACTTTACTGAGAAAGATTGGTATTAAACTGTGGAGCACAGACTATTCTGAACCAAATAAAAATAATGGAAAAAACCAATGCCATTATTTTTGTGTTTTAGATATTAAAGTCTCTACAGACTAGAATCATCTCAACATATAGCCACTATTTAAAATTATCTTGCACAAAACACCCGAATGCAAACCATTTTATAATACCATAATCACAAAGTTTTTATTCCATTTTGGGGAAACAGACACCTAAAATCAGACCCCCAAGTACATTTGGCTTTATTTTAGTTAAAAATACTGAGCTTTCTCAACTCTCACTTGATAAAGGGAACAGACAGTAGTCAGTGCTTCCAAGAACCTATCATATTGGGATTAATTAGGCACTAGGCTTTTGGCACACATTTTCAACATCTTGGCCAAACTTTACAGAAGCTCTGTAAGTTAACTTTTTAAACTACTGCTATTTATAAAGTGCCACAATAGCCAATCATAGCCAAACAACCAACGTACAAATAGTTATTGGCAACATAACAAAGGAAGGAAAATGGTTTAAATATACTAACATCCTAGTCTTGGGGCATCCAGTCAAGCTACGCAAAGAGGTGTTTTTGTCCCTTGCATACTCCCAAATGTGGAAGTAGGATCAGAAACGGGATCTGGAAGAAAGGGTAAACAGCATGTTAGTTAAATTCACAGATGGTACTACACTGGGTAATGTTGCAAACATTAGCAGGAACAAAAATATAAATGACTTTAGGAACATACGAAGGAAAACACATCACATTTCAGGAAAGTGTGCTAATGACATGTAATGAAATTCTAGCACACAACAAAAATGTTCAAAGGAAACAGAGGATTAGTTGTAATGGATGAAAAGGAGATAAAGGGGACTGCAAGAGATCAAGAAGTTAGAAAAAGTGATGTGCAAGTCAGTGTGCAAGCAGGACTAACACTGGCACAACAGAACATCCCTTCCCTCACCTCCCCCCATGCAACCCTTATCTGCTTTGTGGAAAGCAGGGGAGAGAGAAGTTCTGTTGCAAAAGCAGAAGTTGTTCTGCTCATGCAATGACTTTGTTGGATACAACACTGTGCCTTCAAGCCACACTAAAGACACTCTTGTCTCATTGTGCTAGAGTCACTTGCTGTAAGCCATTGTACCAATCAGCTTTCTTCACTCTTACACACTGCTTATCTGACTAGTAGATTAGGACAGGGTGGGCAGATCTTACACTGGTAAGACCAACTTTGTTTTTTCACTAGAATTCGGAGATCTACTAACCAGAGCCGTGCGCAAGGCACACATAATTAAAGAACAAAGTGCCTTTGAGCATATTCTGAGCATTTTCAGGATCACAACAAATTGAGTTTAGTGTCTTTTCACAGAACAGTCTAATCCAGATTAACCTTCATTTCAGCAGACTAATTTTGGTAGGGAAAGTTGTTTTGTTGCCATTGTTTAATAACTGGGAGTCAAAAATACTTGCTGATCTACCAAAAATCATCCAGAGATCCTGAATTACTGTCTGTCTACCCCAGCTTAGACAATGATACAGTACTAGATAGATTTTTTTTTTGTTTCCCTGGAACTTTTTTTCCTTTTTTAAAGAAAGTTTGGCTTCAACAGGAAATAAATAAAATTCTATACTTCAATTGTATCATTCTCAGCAAAGCATATTCCAGGAACATAGAAGTTTATGCGGTAAGTTTGACCTTAAGATTGACCCTGAGGTCAATCTAGAGTTTTACTTATATATATATATTTAAAAGTCACCGAGGGAGGGAGACTTTGCCAGTGGTCAGCATGCAGCAAGCTAGGCATGAAGATGTGGTGGGGGAAAGAGTCATATGATGTAGTATTGAAATAAAGGATTCAGAACTGAGAATGGAAGATGAAGCAGGGGAAATAGTTAGATGTCTAAAGGAGGAAATGGAATTACGAAGGAAGCACCCAAAAACAGTGGCAAGGAAGCAAGAGATGCACATTCCCCTTTAAAAACGTAACCCGAAAATGAATTTCTACAATTGTTTATTCCTTTGAACATTACTGGAGGAGGAAACAAAAGGGTCAATTTATATTAGGGTTGGCTGCCTTTTCTTTTCTTTTTTTTCCTTTTTTTTTTGCCTAGAACTCTGGCCAATTAGTATTGGACCAACTTTTCCAAGTTGGTCTTCTTAATGTAGATAAGAAATTAAGTTCAGTACTTAATACAAGAAAAATGAAATATAACTGTTTCACTCAATATAATCTCATGGGATTCAAGATGAAAATTTTTGAATAAGCATTTTCAGAATAATTGCAACAGTAAGAAGAGCTTCAATTTATTTCCAATGGTCAGGAAACAGAACATTTGTGCAATTTACCTTCCCTATGCTGCAGTCCCTCCCAGCTCTTTCTCTCCCCAGGAGAACTGCGCGCGCACACACACACACACACACACACTAACCAAGCCTTATTACTCTACTGGAATGACAAGAATTAACCAGAAGCACCAGTGACCATGTTTTGGACCTTTTTGTACATAATCCAAATGGTTTATAAAATCTCATTATTAAATGTGCATAGGTTTTTTTTCTTGGCCAAGAAAAAATAGAATAAGTGTATGAACTAATAATGGCAAGGTCCTCAGAGTTAGGTTTCATACTTTTAACACCCACTGAGCTCTCACAACAGACACAAATCCTGTAACTAACTTTATATAATTTAGACAAAGTTCAAAGCACAATGCAACATATACCATATATTCTTAGCACATGTCTGAAAAACCACAAAAGATGCAAAAGAAAGGGGTTTCCTTCTTTAGTCAAAGAAGATCCCAATGAGAAGAAAACATTTCAATATCTGTATATGCTGCTTAACCAGGGCCATCTTAGGTCAGAGGACAGTGTTAGAAGGTATTTTGTACACAGGTAGAGATAGCTGAATAGAACAGTTATATGTATGTCGTGTATGAAAAGCATATTCTATTTTTATAACACATGAAAGCTGGGCTCAATTATTTTCTCAGTTATCACTTATAGATGTATGAGCTTCACATAGACATTTTGAGAACAGAATGCTGGTCTCTGTAGCTAGAGCATGTGCAGTTCTCTAAATGTGCATTGTGCATTTTGTTGAAGATTTGTTGCTTTAACATTTTCCACTGCTCTGCAAGTCCCGAGTTACCTGCATATTTGATGCTGAACAACCAGAAAAGCCTACAAACAGAAGTCAATGAAAACAGCCTCTATTCATGATCAAAGAAATAAGCATGACTGCTTTACATCTTGGGAAGAATAACCATCAGGCTATTGAAGGTTTGTAAGTGTATGCATCTATAGTAATACCAATTCCATATTTTAACTTTTATACAGTATCTAGCACTGTAAAATGAAAACTAGATGTAATACTGAACAACCTATAGTTGCACACCCACTCACAATGTTCCCAAGTTCAGAGGTACTTGATTTACAATCTACAATGCTACTATTATGTAGACCATACATAATGATGGATTTTAGTTTCCCAGGATGTTCATGATTTTTAAAAGGCTTAGAGCCAAATCCAGCAGGTTATAGCATGTACAAAAAAGGAAACATATGGGCACATTGAAGGTTTACATGGTCATTTTTTCTTCACTATTCAGGGAAGTATGAAGTAGGTTCAGGGGTATATTAGTGGAGCTCCTATGAAAGGGAGAAGGTTAAACAAAATATTGGCATGTACACTATCGACAGGAAACAAAACATACATTATAATGCACTTTCATTAAGATTCAGAAGAAAATTGTGATTTTATTTTTCTGACAGATTATTAAAATTTACAAGAATAGTGACAGAACATCTTTCCTTGTCTTCACTGTGCTTCTAATTTTAAGTATCATACTTCAGCTTCACAGAATTACATCTTTTGGAATCTGGAGCCAGGTAAGTGTGAGTGTCACTATGATGCCTGCATGAAGGTCTGGTGCATATAAATTCTAAAGCAGCACTTATAGGGACATTCAGATATTAGGTAATCAAAGTATCTTGTGAATTACTTTTTATCAATACCAAAAGCAACCATAAAAATAAAGCTTGTCGACTTTGTTCCCTGTGTTAGAAAGTGTTAGAAAGTAGCCCTTAGTATCAAGCCTCTATCTGAAACTTCCATTATTCCCTCAGAGCATTCCAAATTAATGAGATTCATATCAAACCCTGAAAAACACACTCCTAATTTCTAAAACATGCAAATCAAAACTACAACTCAGCGCTACGCTATTGGTATGTGATCCCCCCCAATAATCAGTCATATCACTTCACAGATGTGTAGCTTTCAACAGCAAGATGAAAATCTGGCTATCTTAGCATGTAACCTTCCTGGCACCAATTATAGCACTTTTTATTACAATACATAGAGCACAGATATCTGATAACTTGTAAAATGACAAGTGGTTATCATTTCAAACTTAAACTCGCTGGCCTGGCATCCAGGCAAATGACCTCATTTTTAACAACGCAAAATCAAACAAATCATATATATTTGCTACCAAATCCTGAGCAATAAGGAGAGCTCACTTAATCAAAGCATATTTTGGTAAGAATAGAACTAAAGATTTCCATTCCAATTTTTAATACTCTCAGCTAAACTTCATTAGAGTATAGTTCTATCAAAACAACTGACTTGCTAACTTTTAACACTCTGTTCTAGTAAAATTCAAAGCCTTTAAATCAGTGTTTCTTAATTTTTTTTTAACTCATGCCCCCTTTTAGTAATATAAAAATCCCACTCTTCCCCTTCAAACCTGGCTCCTACATTATTTTATTTTAATTCTCAAATGGTTTGAAATTTTGTTTTTGTTTTTTTACTTATACTGTACATATTTTGGGAACACTTCTGTCCCCACTCAAGATCATCAAATGCCTCCCTCCTGCCCTGGATCACAAACACTGATTTAGATGTTTAAAAATCCCAGTTGGACTTTCTCCATACTTCCTCCAAGACTTCTATTAAAAATGTTGTTGCTGCAATATGGCCTAACCAAAGACCATGAACACAAGATAAAATTAACAGTTTTCTTATGGACTTATTGGCCCAAATAAGACCAATGATAGCTGCCACACATAATCAACCTGTCTTCCATTGGAACTAGAACCTTGCCTCTGAAGCCACAGGTAGTTCTCTTTCCCAGTACTGTTACCTGAGACAAAACCTAAAGTCCTGTATGCAAACCAAACCAATCCTCCCACCCACTAAAGTTTTATTTGGAATGGACTCATAAACTCAAATATTTTACTTTCCCAGAGAAAGATCAGGGGAAAATATCACCAATACTTATTGCACCCTGGAAGTTTATGAAGCTAAGACCTCATAAAACTGATCAATTTGAAGTTCAAACTGTTAGGTGCAATGCTATCAAGATAAAATGCTACAAACACAATTATACTTTGGACCTTCTAAAATGTTTTTGTACTTTACCTCAAAAAATAATCTGGATAGCTAGGTGATTAACCTTCGCAGCTTAGTCATTTCCTTCATATCTTCTGTTTACACAAAAGGGGGGAAAGTGCACCCACATAGATACTAAGTCTATGGGGTGGGGAGAGAAGCAAAAAGAATTGTTCCCCCCTAGATGCTATGTTCATTTTTTCCAAATTGGCAACAGAAGTGCTCCAACATATCAGAAGTGCTCCAACATGTTTCCTACTCAGAGTAGGAAATCCATACTTAAGTGGTCTACTCCGAGTATGACTACCACTGGATATTATTTTTTTTGAGTTTGCAGACATCCTTAGTATTTCTGACCAAGCTTGAGTAAAACATCAGTAGCAATCTCCCCTGCAAATCACAGAATTTCAAACAAATGTCCACAAGTACTAACAGGGATACATAACAACTCAAGTAACTGATGACCTGAAATAATTGGAGCAGATATGTGTAACGATTGCTAGCCTTTAACCTTCTAGTATACTTTAACACTCGGACACAAACACCACCGTTCAAGTACATAAAAAAGATACTAGAATGAAGAATAAATTTGTGTTCAGTTCCATCAGGCAGAGGAAGTAGTAAAATGATCTTCCAGAGACAGGCACCTAACTGATAGATGCTAATACAAACAAGCACACTCACAGCACATATTTCTCCTGAAGAAATATTCTAATGCATTACCTGCTGAAGCTTTTCCAAAAGGCAAGAAGCCATTCCTTTTTTTAGTCAACCAGTTAACTCTGACCCACCTTGTAACCAGTGACATCATTCAGATGTGCTTGTGGTTCTCTCCCAAGCCCTGGTCTATTTTTTGATACAGTTAAACAAATATGACAATGTACTGAATGTCATTTAATACATGCACTAGTGCAACAAAAAGTGTTTATATTTTTTTAAAAAGAAGACAATAATTTCAGTGTTTTCTATTATACAGGTTAATATTGAGTAATTGCTAACTACAGTTAAAAAGGGGCTACTGTTTAAGCAAGAGTTGTAAAGGCAGTTAAATTACAATTAAGAAAAGCAGACACTGCTACAGAATTTTAAGGTGACTTGCTGGATTACAGTTAACATGATCAGCATCCTTCTTTTGCTGTCTAGGAAACTAGAGTTCAACTTAAAATGATCTGCTTCTACTGCCCTTGCTTTTTTACTCAGTAAATACTCAGTGTTTCAGGATAGTAAAGCTGCTATCCCTAAGTCACATTTAAGGGATAAACCTCAGTGAAAACGGTGGTATTAATTCCTAGTAAGAATGCATGACTGCATTGTAAGTTTAATAGTATGTAGTCCATCTCTGTGTATTAACAAAGCTACTGTCTTAACATGTTGGAATGATGTATTATTATCTAAAGAAATCAAAGGAGAAAGCACATGGGATTTTTAAGACATTTAAATGAGCAGAAAACACTCTTACATGTTGAAATAAACCTGTATTTCACATGAAAGGAGCTTTGTCAGTTCAACCTGAAGACTGCATTATAAATAATATCCCCTTCCACATAACTGCACCTTTTCACCTGCTTCTATATTTTATAAAAAGTAAATGTGCTTTCCCTAGCACAGTGGTTCTCAACCCTAGCAGCTTATGAAGATTCCAAGGCAAGTTATTCTGTCATCTTCACAATCCAAAAGATTTAGGGGAATACTACCTTTTCAACAAGAGGTATCATGGCAATAGGGTATATTTTTCCTAACATCTGAGAACATTCTGAAAGGTAAATCGGTGACTATAATATTTCGACACACACGTCCTTATACACAATTCAGCACTAGGGGATAAACGGAGCACGATCCTAGCTCCTTGGCCACACGGACACAATGTGGCTGAACATAGGAAAGCAAGGAGCAAACCGATTAGGGGGACCGGGAAGCAAGAATGACCTGTGTGCAAAAATCTGGAAATGGGAGAGGGGCGTGGTCACCCCGGAACAATCCTGCTCTGCCATCATCCCCAGCAAGGGTAACTTTCCCAAGCCGAATCAGCTTCTGACCGGGGGCGGGGAGGGGGGGCGTAATATATATATAAATAAATATATAGTCGGGCGAGGGGGGGTGGGGAGGAGGCCACCCGAAGCACTTCCTTCCCTGACCCATTCCGGCGGACACAGCCCAGCTCACCCCCTTCCCCCAAACAAAGGGCCCTCTTCTCTCCCCCGTCCTCCCACCTTCCCGAGAGGGGGCGGGGGAGGGAGGGAGAGGAGAGACCAGGCCGGAGTGGGCGGGGCGGAGCCTAGGCCGCGGTTGCTCCGTGAGGCGCGAGGAAGGGGGAGGGGTGTGAGGCGCGCGTGGAGCGGCTAATCCGCGCGGGAGGGAGCGAGCGAGGGCGCGCGCGCGGTCAGCCGGCGGGCGAACCGAGGAGTGGGTGGGGGAGGGGCCCAGCGCTCCCTCTCCCCTCACTGTGTGGAGAGAGAGATGAGGGGAAGTGGGGCGGAGGTGAAAAGAGGGGGGGGATCTCCACACAAGCGGTCCGCTTCCCCTCCGCCCGCCCGGGCTCCGCTCCCCTCTCCGCCCCCCCATGGTCCCTCACCCACACAGCGCAGCAGCCGGTGTCGCCACGAGTCGAGCTGGTGGCGGAAGCCGCGCCTCTCGATGGAGCACTCCTGCCTCCCGCACGGACTCGCCATCTTCTGGGGGAGGGGCCCCGAGCCTCCGCCGCCGCCGCCGGCACGCCCGCCGTTTGCGTCACGCGCACGTCATCGCGCACCGCCACGCGGAGGCGGGGGGCCACCGCGGGCGCAGCTACCGCCCAAACCTGGCCGCGCGCGGAAATGCGGCGGGGGGGGGGGCGGAGGCGCGGACGGTTGGCCATGGCAACGGTGAAAGGCGCAGCAGGAACCGGGGGAAAGGGCTCCTCCTGGTCCGCGCGCCGGATCCTGTGGGGGACCCCTGGGCTCTGGGGGCGCAGAGAGGAAACGAGGAGAAGCAGAGAGCGGAGGTGCGCGTGGAGCCGAGTTCACGGGGCGGATCCAGGGTATCCATGGCTGTGTCTTCAACCCCACTGATGCCAGCGAGCCTGCCCTACGCATGAGTAACACGGGATCCAGCCCTCCATGCAGTAATGCTTGGGTTGGCAACACCTAGGCTGCCGTCCTAATCGCACTTAACACAGGGAGTCCGTCCTAGTGAAACCCAGGGAGAGACTTGCTGCTGCCGAGTAAATCTGGCGATGGTTCTGCTATTAAAAGAGAGAAATCTGACATGAGAAGAATTTGTGTTTTATATCAAGTACCTTTATAAAAACCTGTAAAAGTCAGCATTCCTAGTGAAAACATAAACCATGGTGTAAAAAGCTCTGCTGGATCAGACCAAAGGCCAGCCTACTACCCCAGCAGCCTGTTCTCCCAGAAGTTGATGATAAGCTTGCAAGTGGGACCTAAGTCCACAGCATCCTCACCAGTTGCAATGCCCAGCAACTGGTACAAAGAGGCATGCTGCCTGTGCCAGTGTTGTTGGAGTATAACCATGATGGCTAGGTGCAGGATGCCTCTGTATACCAGTTGCTGGAAATCACATCTCTCTTGGATATCATGGATGTCATGGAGTCTTCATTAGGTTTAGCAACAATGCCTTTCATATTCTCACATCCCCATGCTGCAGCAATCTCCCAAAGCATTACCCATTGTGAACCATGTTTATGGTGGCAACAAACTCACCGTACCAATGCCATGCTGACACTGCACATTTAAACCCAATAAACTCTTAATCCTGCTTCCTCCTTTCCAGCTATAATTCTGCTCTTTTTGCAGCAACAGAACAGGCCACACACACACACCAAACTACTAACAGCTGGAAAGAAAAAATCATTTTGAATTTGACCCCCCCAAGTTTACCTGAGCCACATAGGACACCAGAAAATGGACAGGTGGGCATGGTTTGGGCCAAATACTTGGACCAAATGTAGAGGCCTGGAAGGCATAATTAGGTCCATGGGCTAGAGGTTCCCCACCACTGAGAAAGCTGATACGTAGGAACCACATTCAGATTTTTAGCCCCACTCTTTATATTGTCTGCACACTATACAGTAGTTCAAAAGTCTGTTGTTAAAACATTTCCCACTTTCCTGAGTAGTGAGGAATTCCAGGAACAGCACTAACATATTTAGTTCCTTTTGAAGAGAGACAGCTAAAAAAACCTAAGGTGTTTTCAAAATAGTGCTTTAATTAAAAATATACAAGCAGAGCATAAGTAGCAGACAGACACACATAAGGCAGAAGATTCCCCATAGAGCAGAGAAACCCCTGAGGCAGCAATTGCATTGCAACCCCAAGCTAATTTTTCGGCTGCATCTTTTTCACTTACTCAAGCACAAATATCTGTCTTCTTAGCTGGAGGAGTGCCATCTTCTCCCAAGTGCTGACAGTGGATTACTCATGCAAAAACCCAGGCTCTCAAGTCAACTATCAACCATCTCCTAACCATAACTACCTACCTACCCATCCTATGAACTCACAATCCACTGAACAAATAAATTGGTCAGCCAGCAAATATAATACTGCCATAAGCTACTTGAAAGTTGATGGCTGCTGAGATAACTCAGTCAGTAGATCATGAGGCTCTTAATTGCAGGGTTGTGGGTTCCATGTTGGGCTAAAAGATTCCTGCACTGCAGGAGGTTGGACTAGAGGACCCTCTTCAATTCTAGTATTCTATGCTGAGGTTGTAGAAATACGCTTCTCTTGCTGTTCATGAAAGGCTTTGCAGCTGAGGCCAATTGTGTGCATACAATGAATAGTTAAAGTATTTAAGGACCCACACACGGAGATCCAGTTTCACCAATTTGTCCTGCACTGATTCAGTATTTCTGTTTTTATTTTCTGTTTTAATGTGAACAACCTTAGGAGGGTTTTCCTGAAAGGTGACATACAAATTCTGAAATAAAATAAATTATGTCACTTAGTATTTGTGTTATCTTTACCATTGCCAGAGAGGTGTGGTATTTCATCCACTCACTGCATTAGTGAACAAAGCTTGATGAGCAATAAGTGTTCTCTAATGTGTGTTCAGTGCCTTCCACTATTCCCTTCATCTCCTGATTTCAGATTCCATAAAGATATTTGCCATTTTTGGCACACTTGTATCAGAAGGAACAGTATCATCTGCTATAATTTATTTATTATTATTATTATTATTATTATTATTATTATTATTATTATTATTATTCCCCACCCAACTAGCTGGGTTGCCCCACCAACATCACCACATAATTCTGAGAAGCCAGTTGTAGGACAGGGATGGGAAAGCTGCAGCCCTCCAGATATTGCTGGACTGAAACTCCTATGAACATTGGCCATGCTGGCTGGGGCTGATGGAAGTCTGAGCACAGCTTCCCCAGCCATGGTTAGGGTGATGCAACCATTTTTGTTTTGCACAAATTGAAATTGTACCTCATAACCATAAGATAAAATATAAACTTTCATATTAAAAAACCCCAGATCCCTGTTCTAGAAAAAATTAGGGCTGCAGTCACACAAGGGAGTAAGCCCCCATGCAACATAATGCAACTTACTTTCACATAAGCATGAATAGGATTGTATTATTGGTTAGGATTGTTACTGCATCTGTTAACTTCATATCATATGACATAGGCTTTCCCCATTGCAAAGGGGACATATCTCAGTAATTGAAGACATTTTTGTATGTAGAATATCCCAGGTTTAATCATTAGCACCTTCCATTTTAAAAACCCACATTCATATATCAAGGGTTAGGAAAGATCTCTGACAAGAACTACTTCAAACCTCTTTCCAGATTTGTTCCATCATCAAATCTGACAAAGTAGAGCCCCTCCTTCTAAGATGAATGTCCTTAATTTGGTCAGTGTTGTAGACTCAATAAATTAATGTAATGTCCAAACTTGCTTTTCAGGTTTTCACATGCATGAGTCTTTAAAGAGAGCAGAGAGTTCATATCAAATAATATACTTGAGGTAGTCTGCATTTCTTTATCCAGTGGTTATCAGTCACCCAGAAAGGGTGGCAGCACCCATATGAAGTATTTCACCTGTATCAACATTTTTGTATGAAGTGGGTATTTTGGTATGAAGTGGGTTTTAGTCCACAAAACTTTATGTGATAATAAATTTGTTAATCTTCAAGGTTGTTGTTGTTTATTTATTTTTTATTTTTTTATTTCTATTTTGTATTTTAGTATTGTATTTTGTATTTTCAGCAAAGCAATGCCACACATATATTTCGTGAAGTAGATTGTTGACTAATGGCTCAGGCATGATGACCAATGTTTCCCTAAGGAGAACTAATGGTTAGAGGATGGTTTCTTGATCATCCCTCAATATTTTTTTTAAAGTAGTTTTTGGAGGATGACTAATCCCTCCCCAGCTAAGCATGGGTCTTAAAGTTTGTGGGTGGGAAAACTGTGGTTTAAAGAGCAGCGAGAAAGAGGCAGAGCATGAGACAGTGATGGAATCAAAGAAAGAGCGATTAATTGGAGGCTGGAAAGCACCCTGGGGGTAGAGGCACATGTCTCTGGGGAGTTGATGTGGGACAGTGAATCTACTGCCTTCTATGACTATTGGACTGCTTACCTCTACATGTAACTGCTTGCATAACTATATCAAATATTACAATAATACCATCAGTCTCCAGAGATCTCTCCTGCAAAAGGAAGCTAAAACCCTGGTAGCATTACCCTTTGACAGCTGGGGAAATGAGAAATACACATCAGTATTATAGCTCCCATATCTTCTGCTTCCTCTTCATATTTAATGGCATCTCCAGCCAAGTTGCTCACTAGATGTTTGGGGCTCCTATGACTGGCATGCTGAATATGCTATTCCCATGCTTGTGCCATCCAAGGACAAATGGAGCAGAGTTCCTTCTGGCAGAAAGGAAAGAAGCGAGCTCCCTTCTGTTCTCTGCCAAGTGACCATGGTCAATCTGGTCTTCCCCCTTGCCACTAGCCTTCCCAGAAGGGACAAGATGTAACCTTTCAATAGCCTTGTGTTCTCTGGCCAATGGCAGAAATATCAAAGCATCTTCCCCATGTGCCCTAGATCTAGGACACCATACTGAAGGTATCTGTTGTTCCTCATTAAAACCAATAGCATAGCAAAAAAGCCAGTAATAGAGAAGTGAGCAAAGGTTTTGACATGTGAGTTCAAGAACATAACCACCTCAGTGTTGTGCCCCATGACAGCAAACAGTGGACAAGTTTGCTGCAAACCTGAGTACTGGCAACTCCCCATTTACGCGGGGGTTATGTTTTGAGGCACTGCACATTTAAGTGAAATCACATATATTGGGAGCACCATTGAAAAAGCATGCAAACACCACAATTGCTCCCATCAAACCTTCTTGCTCCAACTCCAACTCTCCACAGGCCTCAAAAGGTTGGTGCAAGGGCTCCTGAACTTGCAATGGCTTGTGGGATTGCTAAGCACTGTGTTCGTGCCGTTTTGCAGTTTACATGCTTTTTAGGGCCATTTTTGCCCCTTTATGCCATTTCCAAGTTCGCAGCGATGCATGCATGCGCTGTTGCACGTGTCTTGAATGTGCATAAATGGGAGTTGCCCATACTGCAGTTCTAAAACATAAGCACATAGGTAGCACCATGAAGCCACTTTGTCGCTGAGCTTAGATGAGTGTGCACATCAATTATGTTAGGTGTCTTCTGAATAATTTTAACTCTGCTCTGGTTCTTCAGTTGCATTTTTGTCCTGCATTGGAATGGATATTTTAATATTGTTGATCATCACCTCAAAACTTTGTGGGAGGCGATATAAAAATGTTTTAAATAAAAAAATGAGTATAAGAATAGCAGAATACACTCAATCATGGTTGGAACAGTAGCAGTGAGTTCCACAAGCTCAATTTCAACTTGCAGTGCTCATGCTGAACACACAAACACTCCTTGGGCACCGTATTGGGATAGTGTTATGCCAAAACCAAACTTCCCAACCAGACCTCAAGACTGTTAAAAGCAGAAAAGAGAAAGTAATTCTTTTGGTATTTATGTTATGGTTTGGGATCACTTGAGTTATTTGGAAGTACTGAGCTGTGAACTGAAGAGCACAGGGATACAACACCTGAAAATATGTTGAGCCAAAGTGATATTCTAGACATTGCTTCAGTCTAATATACAGTGGACGCTCGGGTTGCGAACGTGATCTGTGCGGGATGCACGTTTGCAACCCGCAGTGTCCGCAACCCGCAGTGGCGCGTCTGTGCACACACAGGTTGCGATTCAGCGTTTCTGCGCATGCGCAAAGCACGATTTAGCGCTGCTGCACATGTGCGACCACTGAAACCTGGAAGTAACCCGTTCCGGTACTTCTGGGTTTCGGCGGTCCGTAACCCAAAAAGACTGCAACCTGAAGTGTCTGTAACCCAAGGTATGACTGTACTTCACACAGGGCAACCTTCTAGTGATATGAATGTACAATTTGGGGTGGCTAAATTCAGCATCCCAGGTTATCATGGTTGGGCATCTGTCAACATAGGAGCCAACCCCTAGGGGCTGAGGGGGCTTTGCCCCCCAGTAAAATATTTGAGGGGGCTGCCATTCCCCCAAAAAGTTGTTGGGCATTGCCATTCAGATAGTGTGCATACACTGCATTGTGTAATTGGTTATGAGGGGCAGGGCTTACCTGGGTCCCCCAGTATTTTTTTCAAGCTGGCCCCACTGCCTGTCAAGATGCATTTCAGTACAAGGACCCAATCACAAGCCACCTGCTGCACCCTCTGGCTCACTGTCTTGCCCTTTCCCTCTGTCTTAGATGGAAGGATGCAGCTTCCGCCTTCTCATTTGGCAGCCCTCTCTGTGGCAAGGGAGCAGCTGGTGATAATGGCAGAAAGGGTGAAGTGGGCCCAACACTGAGTGGGGTGACAAAGGGTGAGCCCACGCCGGCATCACAACACAGAGCCTGCAACAAGGGATCGCTAAAACCTGTTTAAAGCTTGAGTGCTCAAATGCAGGTTATTCAATCAGCATTTGTGATGACATGTAAATGAGAGGCTTGAACATTGAAATATCTGTGCAATGACAAGCTGACTTTAAAATTGCTACCTGTTGAACTCCTGGCTGGGCCACATCTTCCTCTGTTCGGAAGGCCTCAGAGCTTCACAGCAGGATGCCTGTTAACATCATAGGTGACTACCCCATTTTTCTCAGAAAGTTACATCCTAAGCAGCTTACAAAGTATCTAAAAGCACATCATAATTTCCATGGCACTTTGAAATTGATGGATACATACTGGGTTTAGGCAACAATGTTATTCTCAGTTACACGGACATCAGAGCAAAGCTTGGAAGGCAGATTTTATTTCTGACATCTGTATGGTGCCTCTGGGTTCCAGAGGTTCTCTGGGCAGATTTCATACCTTCACAGAAACAGCTGCTTCTCTTGCTCTCCAGCACTATCTCAGAACAACAAAACTAAAGAAGCACATGTCAGTGCAACTGAACTGTTGAAAAGTTGCTGTATCCCCTGCAAGCTAACACAGCACTGCATCCTAAAGCTTTGGGTTTTTTATATTTGATTTGGTAAGAGATTATATCAGCCACAATGCCTTCCAGGTCAGCATCTAAGTAGAGATTTACTACCAAAAACACTTGGTCCGCCCAAATTGTTTAATTTCAGCCAGCAAGTAATTTATGCATTGTAGCAAAAACCAGCCAACCAACCAACAAACCCAGGAACCAGTTTTCCCCCTAACAAGTCCTTTCACACACCAATGAAGATTTGGGTGAAAAAATGTCATCAGGGCATGTCTAGGGTACAGCTACAATGGCACAGACATATAGCGTGAGACAGTGAAAAGCTTGTTCTGACATATAGTTCTGTTTAAGATTCATGTTGCATCTGTACCTCTGAACTGTAAAATGGAGAAGGAACTTCAGATAAGAAACTAGGAACCAGCGTCAGCCTCATGCTTTAAAGTTTCAGCTTTAAAGTCCTATACTGGCTTACTCAAACCTTTTCACCCCAAGTTGCATTACTGATTAACTGCTGTTTTACACTCCCTTTCATACTCGCTACAAATTTTAAGCAGTGCCTTGGACCTTTGGAAGTGGCAAAGTTCACACCACGAACAACAAAGAGAAACAAGTGCAATCCTGCAAGAGAAACAATGCTCCAGGCACATAATTAGCCATATTTCTCCATCGTGCAGAACCCCAATGACAAGTGTCCAAGAAATCTTGAGACTTGAATTCCAGGTTTGTTGCCTTTAAAGCATTTCCACCTTGTGAATTCCAGGTAAATGCGCCCTAGCTGAGAGCCCATGCTGCAGGAGATCTAGGAAAAAT
Organism: Podarcis raffonei; assembly: GCF_027172205.1. Taxonomy (NCBI): domain Eukaryota; kingdom Metazoa; phylum Chordata; class Lepidosauria; order Squamata; family Lacertidae; genus Podarcis; species Podarcis raffonei. The sequence goes on along the minus strand of NC_070606.1, from coordinate 59,513,567 downwards.
ATAGAGCTGGTAGCCAGGCCAAATTAAAAAGCAGCGGTGCCAAGGCATAGGATCAGGAAAGAGGACTCTGTTCTTAAGTGAGGAGTTTGTGGAGCAAACATGTAGAGAGCAAGCAGATGGGACATACGGACTTTACTTTGTATTATCAAACTGCTTATGAGTAGTAAGTCTAGACAAATGTGTGGTTTCTTAACAGGCACTGCAAGGAGGAGCTGAAGAAACAGCAGCACCCGATGGCTTTTTCTATTTGGCTTCAGAGAAACCTTCACCACATGGGTTCGGAACATCTGGAAGGCAACTCTTATCAGCTCCAGGGTGCCTGGCCAGTTGTCTGGGCTGATGGGAGCTGGAGCCCAAAATGTCTGGAAAGCACCATGTTGAGGAAGGCTGCTCCCAAGGATGGATTCTGCTTCAGAGGCACTTGTTTCCTGGAAGGACTCTTATTTTGAGGTTAGAGGAAAATCAGCTTGCCAAAATGATAAGAGACAGAATGTACTAATAATGAGAGAACCAGAGGGCACACATTAAGTTTTATCAAGCTGTGGCTGTTATAGAAGGTAGTGCAAATGGGAGAATCTCAGTGTCATTACGGGAAGATATACTAGATACTGTGCCTAAGAAAGCCACAGGCACTTGCTCTCCTACAGGCCCCAAGCTGCAGCTTCCACACCAAATTGTCTGATGACATGATTGATCAGGCAAGTTGTAGCAGATATGGCACTCTCTCATGGATTCTCTTGTATCCTATCTGCTAATACTGAAGTCTCATGTAGTGTCCTTGCTGCTAAGCAGGAGAATGGGAGTTGGTGCCAGCTGCAGCGATTCTGCAACCCTAAGACTACTACCTCCCCAGGGGGAAAAACCACCCCTTGAAGAACAGCCTGAGTATAAGAAAGGATTTCCACACCTTCAATGCAAACATCTCTACCACATTTGCTACATCTGTTTCAGTGATGCAGGATAAGCGGGAAAAGCATGTGTCAAAGTCATACCTTGGAAGTCGAACAGAATCCATTCTGGAAGTCCGTTCAACTTCCAAAGCATTCGAAAACCAAAGCGCAGCTTCTCATTGGCTGCAGCAGCCCCGTAGGATGTTTGGCTTTCAAAAGAACGCTTGAAAACAGGAACAGTCACTTCCGGGTTTCAATTGTTCGGGAGCCAAAACGTTTGAGAACTAGGCTGTTCAAAAACCAAGGTACAACTGTACATAGAAATGCTAGCAGATGTTGTGTCCAATGAGGACTGAGTATACTCAGTGCTGGCTGACTGAAGGTGGGGGGGGGGGCAGGGGAAATCGCATAGTGTCTGGAAAGAGCGTGTCTGACTGGCTCCCCGAGGTGGAGCACTCCAAATTGCAACCTTTTCCTAGAGATCCCACTTCTACTTTGATACTGTGGGTTCCTGAATTCTCAGTCCAGGCACCAGAGGGCACCACCTATTTCAAGAATGGATTCACAAACATTACGCCGTGTAGTCATAGTGAAGAGGAACTTGCCCAAAAGCAAGCCTGCATCCTAGTTGCTGGCAACTGACACGGAGTTTGCAAATAGAATGTGACTGTGTTTGCAATCATCAGGGAAAATTTTTACCTCTAAAACTGCATCCTGAAAAAGCTGCTCAGAGCTGTTGAAAAATTAGCTGTGTAGCTGGAAGTCTATGTTTACTGCGTATCTTCCCAAGCTGCAGGATAGTGTGTAGATAAAATAAATTCTATGGGGGATTTTATGCCTTGGTCTAAGAACTTCCCTAACAGATTCCAGTTGATGGTGCAGATTATGTTTTCTAAACCCTCTCTGCAGTGTCATTTCAAGGAAGTGGGCAACCATATGTATATAAGCAGGGGGTAGACACTCTCTTGCTGAGAACATGACTTAGCACAGCTCCCTAGGGGGAGACGGAACCAGTGCAAAGATGCCCCCTGCAGAACCCACAAAGTACAGAATACAGCAGCCTAGGTTGGAGTCAGCTGGTAATCCTGCCAGGATCTTCTGAATGGCATCTTATTCTCCATGCAAAGCAATGACTACATAAAAATCTCCTAGCTTGTATGGCTTGAGTGATGCATGGCACCAATCTCCAAGGAAATAGTTCAGGGAACAACTTGTGCTTTTAATGTTATTCTGTTCCGGCTTCAGCAATTATGCTGTTTATTGACTGATTTATGTACAGTGCCATCCAGTGGTGAATGAGCCACTTGCTCCAACTTGCTAAAATCCATCTCCCACACAGCTTCTCTGATCAGCTACTTGAAACATTCAGGTAGGACTTGAAACATTCAGGATGCTTGCTTTTGCCTTATTGCCAAGCAGCTAAGGCAAAAAGCACTGTGGCAGCAGGTTGTGGGGGTTCCCCATGCTGCCTTGTGCTTCTGCCCCTTTCATTTTCTCCATCTCCATTCCCACATCTCACACTAATTCTTTCAAGGTATTAATTTCCTGCAGAATACCCGTTTTATTTAATGTCTGCTTAAGTTGTATTGGCAGAGATTTCAGAGCAGAATTCACAGGCCCTTAAATCAAGCACCATGCTAGCCTATTACTTGGGCCTGTGCACAGCCACACGGAGGTGCAGGTCTGATGGAAGACTGCTGGAATGTGTGCTGCTTGCAGTTGAGCTAAGACCACGTTCCTACTGCAATTCAGCAAGAAACCTGAAGGATACTATATTGGGCACAGACTCCAGTTCCCAGTGAGCCTCAGCTCTCAATTTTTTTAAAAAAGGAAGAAAAAAGAGGCAGGTTTCTAGTCCTTACAGCTTGAAAATTCTGTTTGAATTTCAGCAGGCAATGCCTACAGAGATCTCAAATATCAGAGGTGTTGCTAGACAAGATTCACAGTAATCAGGGCTTCAGCGTCCTTTGTAATTCCTTGCTCCTATCAGCAGCTAGAAAAAGGGATGTATCCAAAGCAATGCCAAGTAACAGACTTTTCCCATCCCTGCATGTCTCACTGAATCTGTCCTGGCTTTCTCCCCACCAACCCTCCAGAGATTTTGGGGAGGGCACAAGGCAGGCATGAGAGAAGGGCAAGTTCCATTGCGCAAGCTTAAATCCATGGAGCACATTAGCTAGATACTTCCCAACGTGGTTGCCTTGGTACATCATCGTCATAGCAATAGTAATAATAATTATTCCTACTGTGGACTTGCAACTCTAGAAAAGGGGAGAACAACTCTGCAGGGTTTGTTGTAGAAATATACCATAGGCAGAGCAAACAGAGAAGGGGTGTGGCAGCACAGGAGACGTTCTGTGTGAGCAAGAGAACAAAACCAGCCCACCCAACCCCACAGGAGCTGAAACACATTAACTATTGGCCATTCAGAACTGTGGTGAGCCTACATTCTTTATAGCCCTGGTGAATGTAGACTGGGAGAAACTAGACAACAAGCAGCTTCTGCAGCCCCACCCACAGCCACCTTACAGCCCACCTGTGGCTACCACAGGTTTTTAAGACAACAGCACAGCCTAACTTTGTGTGGCACCCGAGGTGACCCCTTCAGACCTCGATCAGATGAGCTTGATTTCACCCTGAGGCCTTGTACCTTGCCTCCTCCAATCCTGCAGTGACAGATACAGACAGACAAAAAGTAGGAGACTGGGAAGATCTATGATTAGAGTTTATTGTCTGCATAGTGATTAAGTGGACTGAAGGCGGTTGATGTTGTTTTCATTCCTGTCCCCACTGTTAGAGAAAGTGTCCTTCCCCTTAAATAGTCCCTAGAAAAACAGCCAGGATAAAAATTGTTTATGGGATTTTTTTTTCTGTTATATTTCATTACAAAACCACGCTGGACATAGCAGCTAGGCCCAAGGGGCACCTGCCCCTGCAGCCAATCTGAGGTAAGGCTGGTGTAGGCAGATGCCTACCGGGCAACGTGAGCCCGAGAGAGCCAGCGTTACCTCTGCAGACTCCGCTGAGCCTGCTTCAATAAGGTGTCGAAGTCAAGGGAGTCAAATTTGCTCCTCGCGGGAGCAGGCTCAAAGTCTTCTCGGTTTGAGTCTGAAAAACACAAAGACAGTCACCGGTGAGTCAACGAGAATCAGCAGCCAGAAAAGTGCACTGGAATGGAAAGGCTGACTAGGCCTCTAGCCACCTCTACACTCCCCCTAGCCTGTTTGCCCCAAGAAAACTCTGGAATCAATTATTCCGAACTCTTCTCTCCCTCCCACCCTCTCTATCACACACAGGTCACGAATATACGGGGCTGTTACTATTATGTTATCCATTTTGGGTTTTTATGTTGAAAACCACCCTGTGATCTTTGGATGAAGGGCGGTATATAAATTTAACACATAATAAAAGGCAAAAATCAGTGCCAAGCTAGCTGAACCTCAACTGACAACTCCATTACCCAAGATACTTAAGACAAAGCTTCCTTTGCTGTGTTGAGAGACACCTCAATGCAGGACTGACATTGCACAAAGAAAGTTCCAAGAACTTGGATACTCCTGTTTGCTCAATGTCTCAGAGAAAGTTCATGGCAACTGCGTTTAACCCAAACTCACAGTCACCTCCACGGACTCACCCAAGTCGGCGTAGTTCCTTTTGCAGAACTGCCGGCGTCCTCCAAAGCACAAGTCAAAGGGCTGCTCATCAGGGCGTTGCAGTGAATGCCCACCGTCTATGGCAGCAAAGGCATCTTCAGCATAGCGGTACGTCACAAAGCCATAGTTATCCCTGCCGGATAGGAAGGACAAGGAATTACGATTCTACAGATGGGACCAGCCAGGAGGAAAGCGAAGGGCCAGAATCCAACACCCCACCCTCTTCCCCCCTCTTCCCATTAGCTCCATGCGGCAAAGGAGGTTGCCCAAAGGAAGGCTTGATCCTCTCTTACCCCTGCTCCCGGAAGTGGAGGGTACATTCCTCAATGATCCCAAACACAGAGAAACGGTGTCGTAGTTCTGAACGAGTCATCCGGCTGGGGATCTTCCCAATGAAGACAACACGCCGTTCTTCCTATGCACATAATTGAAGGAGAGAAGGGACAGAACTCAGCCACAGTTCTATCAAGCAATCATCTTCCTCCTGCTAATCCACTTGCCCCAACAAGAACACTCACCACAAACTCATTTTTAAATACAGTATAGATTCCCCGGCTTACTTGTGCGAACCACTGATGGGGAACTCATGGTCCTTCAGGATGCTAATTGAATATACTTTCCAGCATCAGTGGGCGCTGCCCATCCAAGAGCAAAAATCTGGAGGGTCACAGGCTTCCAAAACTTGTTCTAACCCTTCCCATGGTGCCTCTGTGGATTACTAAGAGGAGGGCTACAGCTTCTCTGGAAAGTGCCGGAGAATTTTGGGAAGGCCTCATGTTCACTCTCTATGTGGTGAATGTGTTCATGTGCTCTGTGCATGAACTTCCCCACTGAACAGAAGCTGGTTTAGCTACTATGCAAATACCAACAACTATTACCTTTGTTCATGCAAATCAACTTCAACTTCTAATAGAAAGTGCCCCAGGACCAGGACCTCACTTGGAAGTTTGCCTAAAGGGCTAAGACATTGTCAGGTTTTCCTCAAGGGAAGGGGAAAAGCCCAAGTAGGTGCACATTCCCAAGGTAACTCAACCGTATGTGTACCATATCCAGGGAAATCCAAATTCAGCAACCAGCATGCTTTTTTGCTAACTGAGTGCATCTGTTTTTATTTTTTCCTCTCTTTTTTTGCAACTCTTGTTGTGTATTTGCCTATCTCAACAAGAACAAAGACTCTGAAGAACATACCAAGCCTAAACCAGCCACCTCTATGGCTTCTGAGATTTCTGCAAGCATGGCCCACATACTGTCAAGGTCATCTCTGCAGCTCAAGATGTAGTTACTTGCTTTTTTTTTTTTTTAAGCAATTGCTTGCTCAAAAACTGCACTTCTGCACTGTATTAGCACTTTGGCAGTGAGGAAAGTTCACTGTCACTTAAACAGGCTAGCCTCTCCTTTTCCTTGGATCAATGGAAAAAGCAGAGCTGCCTGGTTCTGGGGAAAACAGCCTAATAGCATTAGGTTGAAGAAAGTGTATCAATTCCAGAGCAGGAAAGCGACACATGGTCTTACAATGACCATGATTAAGGCAGCCCCCTGTGATGTAGCTGCCCTAACTAGAAGACTGGTATGCTGCAGAAATACTCACTATTGCACGGTCTTTGTATCTGTTTTTCTGCCTTTGGTAACGCTCACGGGAACTGCTGGAATTGTATCTGTATGGTTTTTTAAAAAAAAAGAAGTCAAAGCAAAGAAGAGTGAAAAAAGTGAAATGGTAGCAGAAAGGTAGGAGCAGCTTGATTCTTCACTTAGGGAGATACAGCCATCATCTCCTGGTTTTAGCTCTTAGAGAAGAATGAGATGTTCCACGCTGCAAGCAGCTTCCAAGAGAGGGCGAGGGGAGCGAGAGGGAGAAGTACACACACAGTTGGGGTCCACTCATGTGGCTGGTCAGTATAAAGCTAAACACCCCACTCGTTGCGAAGGGGGGGGGGGAAGTGCCACACAAAAAAACCTGCAAGCTGTTTATCAGGTGACAACTAACTTGTGAAAGTTGGCGCAGTGGCAAGAATACAGGCAAGACCTGGAGAACCTAGGCTGCTGTTCAGCTATGAAACTCAATGCAAAAGTCACAGCACACTTTACTACACACGAGGCAAAAAAAACACACCTCTGAGCCCCTTGGAGGAAGGGCAGAATACTAAGGTGCCAAATATGTGGGAAGGGTTCAAGGTTTCAAGAAAGGAGAATGCAAAACTACTTCACAAGGAAAACCCATATGGTGACTAAAAAAAGCACAAAAATGTATTTAAAGCATTTCACGTTATTTAATGTGGTGAAACAGAGAGGGAGCCCAAACTCAACATAAAATATTTGACTTTACTTTCATATTAGAATTGCTGGGGTGGTGGTGGAGAAAGGGGAAGAAGACAGATTATCTATCCCATTGTTCAAGAGAATAAACACAAGTGCTGCATGTCTCACCTCTTCCTTCTGTGCAGAGAGGGGGAGCAGGAGGATGATCTTGAGATGTAGGAGGAACACGAAGAAGACCGGGACCTGCCCCTCGACCGACTCCAGGAGCTCCCACAGGAAGAGGAGCTGGAACTTCGAGAATGGTACCTGGAGTGAAGGAGGGAGCCCAGTGAGACCAGCAGCTACACACACTGTGTGTCCATGGGAGTGCATGCAAACACACACAGGAACTCCCCTGAGCGACCTTCAGCTTGTGCAACCTGCTTGCAATGGAGCTTCAGCATGCCTTCTCTCCCAAGGAACAAGGGGTTCCCAAGACAGAAAACTTTGTGGCAGAGCAGACTGTGACACCTACTTGCATTTGTAGAGGTCTATCCAAAATATATTGGTCAAATGTTGACCCTAAGACATGCCCAAGACGCTTTAACACTTGTTCTGTAAGGGACTGGAGCTTAATAATAGGGCATTTGCATTACATGCAGAAGATACCCAGTGAAATTTCTAGCATCTAAAGTAAAAAGAAATCAGTTAACAGGAGATGGGGAGAGCTACCCTGGAGAGCTACTGTCAAGAATAGACAATGCTGATCTAGATGGATGAACAGGAAGCTGCCATACACCAGGTAAGACTATGTTCAAGAAGTAACTTACTGCTAACAGCAGAAGTGCAGGATATGCACAGTGGAGTTAATTAAGGGCTGCATAGGCATTTCTATCTCACTACAAGAAATACCAGAAGTATGGCAGATGTTCAGGTCACTGCATTCCACCACAAATCGGGACAAAGGTTAATTTCTGTGCTTGGTTTGCATTGTGCAAGTTAAGGCTTCATATCCATCAACAGGTCTTAATACAGTGGTACCTCGGGTTACAGACACTTCAGGTTATGCGTCTTAGGGTTGCGCACCGCACCGAACCCAGAAGTACTGGAACAGGTTACTTCTGGGTTTCGGTGCTCGTGCATGTGCAGAACCACTCATAAAATGTCTAATAAAAACACTTTGCGCATGCGCAGAAGCGCCAAATCGCGACCCACGCGTGCACAGACGCAGCACTGCGGGTTGTGAACACTGCGGGTTGTGAACGTGCCTCCCGCACTGATCACATTTGCAACCCAGGGTTCTCCTGTAATGCACCTGATCAAAATTTCTCCAGAGAGAGGCAATTAAGGAGAGAGTGCAACTTGCGCATCCGTTAGCCATGGACTACTGCCACCTATGCCACTGTGTGGCTAACCTTCCACTCCAAGGGTCCTGAACACTGGGTTTTTGGAAATAATTGAAATCTTAGGCCTTAATCATCATCAGCATCCATGTGCATTCCATAGTACCATCAAGTGAATAGACCAGCTGAGGGCTGGATATTGGCAGCTGCCTCAGGTAGCACAAGATGTCACTAGAAACAGAACTGATGGAAAGAGAAGCAGAGGTTTAATGGGCCCAGTTGAAAAGGTTCAGCAACCCACAGGCTGCCATTCCTAGGATGGGAAGAGTCCTCATGGTGACTATATGTCACATGCAAACTGAATTAGTCTGTGGCCCCTCTGTATAAGGTGCAGAACAAATTCACCAAGAAGGGTATCCAACTAACATGTCCCAATAACAAAAGGATTTCCATTTAAGCAAATATGCTCCAGAAGGCTGGCAGAACCTCCAAAAATAAAATTAGGGGCATGGGGAGACAGGGAGAAAGTCCTGTTGTGCAAACAGAAATCCCTGTGCTATCGGGATCTTGACTTAGCCCTGCTTTGGATTCAACCCAAAGGGACAGAAAGGGATGCTAGATGCACACTCATTAGAGCAGTTTGCAAAGCTATCCTCCAAGTAACAAGATACAAGTTGAGAAGTTCAGTCCAAAAGCTCCTCTGGAAGAGAACCAGAATAGGCATGTAAAGATAAAGGTAAAGGACATCTGGACGGTTATGTCCAGTCAAATTTGACTATGGGGTGTTTTCCAGGTCATGTGACCAGCATGACACTTCTGGCGCAATGCAATATCGTGACGGAAGCCAGAGCATTTACCTTCTCTATTGGTACCTATTTATCTACTTACACTATACATACATAGGCATGTATACTGTAGATAAGAGCCTAAGACTCGCTAAGCTAGGAAAGGACCCAGCTATCCACAAGGCGAGCAAAGAGTGCAGTGGGCTTCCTCTTGGGCAACGTAGACTCCATTGCTGCTCATGTGCATGCAAAACACCCCAAGCCACCCCACAGCACTCCACACCCATAACTTTCAGCCACAACAGCTGCTGAGGGAAAAGGCCCATAAAACTTCTGTGCCACGCAAGGGCAATTTGACACTCGGGGTGCCGAGTCTTGTCAAGAGGAAAGAGACTTCATCCCTCACCTTCGCCAGCGCTTCGCTGGGGGAGACCGAGAACGTGACCGAGAAGAGGACGCAGAGGAGGAGGAAGAGGAGGAGCGGGAGGATGAAGAGTCACTGTTGTCACTGTCTCCATCAGAGCTGGAGCTGAAGGATCGGCTGGCGCGGGTCCGGCTGGCGCGGGTCCGGCTGCCTCTCCAGGGCCCCTCTGGGGGACTGGCTGACTTCTGCCTGCCCCGGTAGCACCGCAAGGAGCGTTTGGAAGCCAGCCGCTTCTGCCGAACCTCTTGAGGCTGCTGCAACGTGGGTCCTTCTGCATCCCGGCAGGGGGACGCAGCCGGAGATAGCAGTACGGAGCACGGATCGTCGCTGCCCGCGGACCTAGGTGTGCTAGTCCGGTGGTCCAGGGGCTCCTTTTGTGAGCTGGTGGGGCTGCTGTCCAACAGCGGTGACTCTGATGTGTCAGGGCTCAAGCTGGCTGCAACAGGATTAGAGGCTCTGAGCTGCTCCCGCCCAACATCTCTGGGATTCTGGCAGGCAGCCGCCGTGCCAAGGGAGCCAGCAGGGTCCAGTCTGACAGCAGCAGGGAGCTGGCTTGCAACAGGGGGCTGATCTGGCACTTCTTTTGCCACGGTTTTGATGGGCTTTATTGTTATGTCAGAGTTTTGCTTGACGTTCCACCGGGCACCTCCCTTTGGCCGAGCAGCACCAAGCTGACAGTAGTCATGCTCACCGGAGCCGACGTGAACGGGGGCTGCAGCTTTCCGGTGAGGCTTGCTCAGGGATTTCGTGAGCCTGACGCCTTTGGTGGAGCCAGCCTTACCCAACAGGGAGACGGCCGCCAGGGGTTTCCAGAGCTGGTGGGGCGGAGTGGCTGGAGGCGTCAGTCCTGCAGAGAGACAGAGAGCCCTCAGGAGATGGAAGAGAAACCCATGTGCACAGCACCCTCCCACCCTCAAAAAACGTGGTCCAGGCAACTGGCCTTGTTGCCCCTCCTATGGGGGATGTAAAAGTTTTTGCCCCCAGCAATAGCCCAAACCAGCTCAATTTTGCAACTTTCTCCCAGAAAAAATTAAGAAGTCTCCATCTTCTTGAATAGGCTATGTGGCGGGTAACCTTTTTTTTTTTTTTTTTTGTAGCATTCCCTTCCAGGCAACCTTCCAGGGACCGTATCCCAGTGTTGGGCAGAGCCAGAGATATAAGTGGGAAGAGCAACTTATGCAACTTTTACCACTGCACAGTGGGCTACTTTCTATTTACACACCCTTCTCTGTCCCCCATCTGGACAAGCAATATACATTTTCAAAGTTTGAGGACACATTACAGCCAGAGCAAAATAGTTTGGGGTGTGAAACACAAGTCAGTAAGGACTGTTGCCTGGGCGGAGTTCCAAGGGCCACACAGAGAGGCCTGAAGGGCCACACTCTGCTTCCCCATGCTGTAAACTCGTCCTATTTTTCCTAGGTCTTTGAGTGAATTGGTTGACCCCCAGGCAGTTTACCTTTAATGTAAATTTCATGCCTTTGCATTTTGATGGCAATTTATAATTACTCAATTCTTTTTCTGCTTTTTAGCTTATGTCTTTTCATGTTTATGAAAAGGGTGTGTCACAGTTGCCCCATCTACCTTCCCAAAAGAGCACCCTTCCTCAGCATGAACAGGCCCCTCAGCAAGAGCTCAAAAGAGAATCTCAAGAATGCATTTTTGGGTGCTGAAGAGATGAGGAAATTAGCTCTGCCCTTAGCACTCACTTCACCTCTACCCCACACCACTCCTGGAGAAAGAGCGTGTTGAATTTCCTGGCATTTCAGTCTCAGGGAACATCTCTCAGTACAGAAAGAGCTTAACTCTAAGAGCCTTCACCTGCAACATTGGTGAGCTCTGGCGCCTGAAGCCGGTCCACCATTTTCTTTTCCTGCTGTGCCTCAGAGCTGAAGGGGAGAGAGAGAGAAAGGCCTCTATTACACACAGAGTGTCCCACACGATCAGGAATCACCTAGTCAGCACATGGAGCACTGAAACACCGCACGCTTGGTACTCCTTAGCAGGTTATCATGCAACTTAGTCCAGGATGTGCGTGCTCTGAAAAGCAGGTCTCTTGCCACCAGTGCCTCCAGAAATGCAGTGCTATTTGTCAACCAAGCGGAAATAATTGTGGGTGGGAAGATACCTGGTTAGGACCAAGTTCTGTACTCACCCATTGTTCCCCAAAGTCACATTGTCCTTAGAATTTGCCATACTAGGAGCATCCTTTTTGGCTAAAAAATAAAATAAAGCAAAGCATTATTCACAAGCATTTTTTCTGAGCACAAAACTTGCCTATCTTTTCTGGAGACCTAGGTTGTTTTCAATGAAAAACACATTCACCCAAGCCAGTGGGCGCATTTATTTTATTTTTACATTTATATCCCATCTTCCCCTTCCAGCAGCGCTAAGTAGCATACATGGTTCTCCCCTCCCCCATTTTATCCTCACAATAACCCTGTGAGGTAGGCCAGGCTGGGAGGCAGAAGCTGGCCAAAGGTCACCAGATGAGCCATCTCATCTCCCAGCCAATACTCTTAGCCACTGTACCACACTGGCCCTCGGATAGCTCTCTTCGTTTCCACAAGAAGTTTGGTGCTTTGTGGAAAGAAAGTGCAAGGAAGCCTGGGATTGGCTGCCACCTTCATGTGATACACAAGGCAGTCAGGCATGTTTGTGTCAGCTTGCATTTCTTAGTAGAGAAAGTATTGATCTGATATGCAGAGATCTTTCCTATTCTGATTAATTCAAGAGGGTTCTGGAAGCTTCTCTGTGTGAAAGAAACAAGCAGAAGGTTCACGATGTTTGGGTTATTCCTTCAGAGAAGGCAGAGTATAGCTGGCTTAAACTGGTTCTGTTATGTCTTTTTTCAAAGTCATGCTGACTGTAATAGGAGGCCAGAAGGAGCCTCGGTTTCACTTTCTCTTTCTATCTCTTTTCCTTCTGATGTGGTGTTCTGTATACAGTCGTACCTTGGTTGTCAAACAGAATCCGTTCCAGAAGTCCATTCGACTTCCAAAATGTTCGACAACCAAGGCGCGGCTTCCAATTGGCTGCAGGAACTTCCTGCACGCAATCAGAAGCTGTGGAAGCCACACTGGACTTTCGGCTTCCAAAGAACATTTGCAAACTGGAACACTCGCTTCTGGGTTTGCAGTATTCAGGAGCCAAAACGTACAAGTCACAAGGTGTTCGGGATCCAAGGTATGGCTGTATAGTGTTAAGGTTTAGACTTATTAAAGTTGTTGTAACTTTAAGTTAAGTCTGCTGCAACTGGATTTCTTATGGACAGTGCCAGTCCTGAGTGTATTGGATTTGTGACCATTATGCTCATTTGCCTTCAGTAGCGGTAAAGCTCTGCTCAATGAAATACAATTGCCTCTGGGAATCCTGCAACATGTTTAAGTTTTTACTCTGGATCAATATGGAGTAGAATTTCAACGACAGTTTTGGGACAGGCGAAGAAGCTGGAGGAGTGAACAAGCCTGCTGGCACACTGGTCAACGTGCTGAGCTGCTTGTCCAAATTTTGCAACTCACCTTCTGTCTTTTCAAATTGCTCTAGCAGGCTGGACAAATCAGAGGCTTCAATTCCTGAGGGGAAAATGATAATATTAATGCATTGTGTACACTCGTTTGGGCTTCGTAACTTCTCAGAAGAAGCTTCACTGGGCGGCCGGAGAAGCAGGCTCCCCACAATTACCGCCTGGCCCTCTTTGCCAGCATCTTCAAAACACTGTCTTAAGAGCATGAGAGGGAGACAGACAGAATATGTAACTACTTAAGCATAAAACATGGAATGCAGTTGTTTGGAGCAAAAGAAAAAAAAGGGGGGGGTAAACAGGTTGCGAACACGTGATGAGCTAGAAAGAGGACTGTCCCCAGGCTTTAAAGCAGGGCTTCCCAAAGGGATTTTGACCTCCTGAAGTGAAGGGGTCAAGAAATACCATGGGGCAGAAATAGGAAAGGAAAATAAGTTTGCAAGATATAGTGCATAATTAGGAACTATTAGCCTCCAATGGATATGGCCTTCCTTTTCCACTGAGGTTTCTAAGAAGGGGATCCCACCATACAGGTCTATGAGCCCACCAAGGGGACACCCTGATCTGCACCCCAAGTTCTATGTCCATCAAAGGACTGCCTGCCATGCCATTCTTGGGCCACAGATGCCATTTAACCCTCTCCTCCCCCCAAACCTCAGCAGCACAGCCACTCACCAATTTCATTGATAAAGGCTTGAACAATGTCGTCTTTACAGCTACGCTGTGCAATGTTGATGAGTGGTTGGTACTTCCAAATATGGGTTGTTTTCTTGGAGAGCTGAGCAGTTTCATGCACCTTCTGGGGCACCAATGATGCTGGAGAAGTGGTTGCTGTTGGGGCAGCTTCCTCAGCACCCACCTCCGTTGCAGTTGGCACTGGCAGCTTTTCTGGCACTGAGGCAGCAGGAAAGGAAGAACGTTCTTCTTGTGACCAGGAAGCAGGAGGCGCCTCTTTGGCACCTGAAGCTGCAGTGGGTATACTCAAGGTCTTCTCCATATGGTCAGAGAGCACAGGGGCCTTCCCTGAAGGTTGTAGCACAACAGGAAAGGACAGCTCTTCTAAGGGCTTCGGGGCCTCCCTGACTTGCTGGGAAGGAGGTGCAGAATGGGGTTCCCCCAAAGACTGAGGGCTGGAGCCCTTCCTGGCACAATGAGTCAGTGCCGCTTCCCCTGAAGGCTCAATGACTGATGGAGAAGGCAGCTTCCCCTGAGCTACTTGCCTCCTTGGGTCAGACACTCTTCTGGGGTCAGCTTTGATGGCAGAAGGGACATGTGCCAGTGGGGGCTGTGCAGGCAGGCTTGGTTTCTCACTGGCTGCCAGGCTTTGCATTCTGAAGTGAGAGGGCTCTGGCATCAAGGCTGCATTCTGGGGACCAAGCACCCCTTCGGAACAAGATGGTGCAGGCAAACTGCCAGCCAGGCATCCCTGATCCCCGTAAGGGATGGGCAACATTGGATGGGGTACTGGCATGCCCGGCCAGTACGGTGGCTGTGGCGCCCACTCGACAGAGCTGTAAGGGAGGCCTGGGGCTAAAGGCGGCAAAGGAATGGGCGGGGGAGGCCAGGTCGGAGGGGGCACAGGAGGAACCATGTGGAAGACAGAAGGGCGGGCCTCAGCAGCAGGAAGTGGAGGTGGCAGGCTTTGGTAGGCGGCTGGCACAGGGGCAAAGGGAGGCCAGGGAGGCACAGCTGGTAGGAAAGCCCCTGAGGCTGGGGGCAGGAAAGGCGGAGGCAGCGTTGGAGGCACCTGAACCCCAACAGGGGGAAAGGCACAGACTGAGCTGGGCAGTGGGGATGCAGCAGGGAGAGATGTGGTAGGTGGTGGTGGAGGAGGTGGAGGAGGAGGAACAGGGCTCATACAGCCATGCTGCAACGGAGGAGCCACTCTTGGTGCAGAATTTGGAGCTGGCATGGATAGAGGCGGGGCACTTGCACTGCCAGCTGGGACAGGAGCAGCGGAGGAGCCAGTGGGCTTCTCAGGGTCCTTTGCCAGTCCAGACGAAGCAACTTTGGAAGGCAGCGGTGGGACCAAGCAAGGAAGCTCAGCCAATTCTGTGGGGAGTTCAGGAAGGCTGGGCCACTTGCTGGCGCTCTGGTTCTCTGTGCCGCTCCTAGAGCTCCCTCCGCGAGGCTGGCGCTGCTGACGGCGCTGCCTGTATTCACTCAGGCTGAGAGGCCTGGGCTTGGCTTCCTTTGGGGGGCAGCCAGCATCCTCATTACTGGGAGGCTGCCTTTCAAAGTCTGCAGTACTGCTGGGGAGCTGCTGGGGAGCTTCTGGGCCAGCCACCTCATTCGCCAGCAGGACAGGCTCACTCGGCGCATCCCCCTCCTTGTGCTCAGCAAACCGCAGTTCCTTGTTGCATGGCACAAGTGGGGTTTGGGGCTCCAGTTCCTCCATCTCAATGTCCGATTTTTCCACTGTATGGGCTGACTGGTCTGAGAGCAACCTGCCCTGCTCTTCCCCTCCAGTTTTATCCATCTCCTTCTCTGGCACAGGGTGGCTTGGCTTAGTCCCAGCCTGCTCTTCAGTACAGACAGGAATTGGCCCACAGCTTGTGGCCTCTTTGCGCCCCATTGTTTCCTTGTTCGATTTTCTCTTGGTGCACATCTGGTCCTTTGCCAAGGCACTGCACTTTGCTTTTTTGTGTGCAGCTGAGCTAGGTTCAAATATATGATCTTGATCATCCATTGGGTCCTGAGCTTTTGCCCCTGGATGAGCATCTTCTACCCTGCTGACATCTTCAGCCCGCTTGTCCAGGTCAGGCTCTCCGTCCAGGCAGGCAGCCTTGGTGCTGTCATCAGGTGGTAATTTTTCCAGGGCAGGGTCCAGGAGTGCTGCCCCTTCATCCACATGGCCAGCTGTGCAGTTGTTCTCAGTTACGTCCTGGATCTCTGTCTCCATTCTCTGCAGGACCACAGGGATCTCCATGCTCTCTCCACTCTCAGGCACCACCTCCAAAACAAGTGGGCCGGCAAGGAGCTCCTCGGCAAGGGGCCGGTTGTTAGGACTCAGGCACACTGTGAAAGTGGGTATGCAGTAAGGGTGCATGGACCTCACCAGCTCACTGAGGGAGATGCTCTCTGGGGCAATGACACAGGGACCATCACTTGCAGGTGGGTTCGGTTCCGCCTCCTTCATCGCTGATGCTACAAGGGTCTCCTTCACACCTGCCCCCAAACCCTGCCTGCTGCTTGTTGCGGCCGCTTCCTCCTCCTCCTCTTCCTCCCCATCACTGCGCTGCAGCACAGGCAGCTCTCGGTCCCTATGCCTAAACAGCACCCGCTTGGTACTGGGCTTCTTTGAAGCAGCTGAGTCGTTGTGACAACTTGGAGGCAGTCCCAAAGGGAGGCTGGCAGTGCTGGCTTCAATCTGGAGGGGAAGAGAGTTTATGTAGTAAAGCTCCTTGCAGGTATTGATGATTTTGGGAGGGGGGAGACGTGATTTCCGACTCCTTTGCTATCTCACCAAAGGATGCTTAATAAACTCTGACTTGAAAATAGAGAGATCCCCTGCTAGAATTAAAGTGCTACCTCGGGTTCCAACGCTTCAGGTTACAGACTCCGCTAACCCGGAAGCAGTACCTTGGGTTAAGAACTTTACTTCAGGATGAGAACAGAAATCGTGCAGCGGAGGGAGGTCCCAATAGCTAAAGTGGTGCCTCGGGTTAAGAACAGCTTCAGGTTAAGAACGAACCTCCGGAACGAATTAAGTTCTTAACCAGAGGTACCACTGTTTATTAGTCTCTTAGGGTTGCCAGGTCATCACCCAAGGGGTGCTTTTACTTATTTAAAGCATTTTTAAATGCATTTGCGCCTTTCATAGCTATGTGAAAGACAGCAGCCAAGCAAGTGGCATTTCTTCCATTTCTGAAGTACTCTGGTTGCAGAGGTTGCCCTTACTCGGCTCTTGCTGATTTGGAACTCAGCTCCCCCTCTATGTAGCCCCCAGTCCAGGAGAGGCCATGCCAAAGAGGGCTTCATAAATAACCTTGATACAAGGCACAGATAGGTGCAGGGAAATATTAGTTTAATATTTAATTTCATATATTTTTTATACACTGCTTGATTGTAAGCCTCAAAGCCGTTTGCAACAAACGGTAAACCAGAGAGATAAAAACTGGGTTGCCCACTGCACAACCCACCTATTTGGTTGGAACATCTCACCTTCTCTGTCACAATGGAGCAAAGTCTAGGCTCCTTTAAGTCCTCTATGGTGTGGAAGTCTTGCTCAGGGGGTGTCACGGACAAGCTGAGAAACCTCTGAAACTGACAGAAGGAGAGTAGTTTGGAAAGCAGAAGTAAATTCAACTAAATCTGAAAATGCCATGTGAAGCGCTCCCATTTTACCAGCGGAAGCTGAGCTTTGCAAGATAGCAGCCAATCCATGCTTGCCTGGGGTGCATAGATTGAGGAATCTTCTTCAAACCACATTTAGCATCTTCGCATGTTTCCACCCAATGGCAAGAGAGCCCTTTTAACACTACCTAGCCACCTCTTAATGCCACAACATGCGCACCAGAGGGCGCTCTGACCTTGCAGAGTTCACAGTGTGCTAGACCCATTACATTTGGATGCCAACTTTGAAGAGGGATCCTTGCCAGGATTTTCTGAATGCGTGTACTGATGCACATGCCTGCCAGGAAGAGGCAGCTAGCCTGGAGAAAATGATGTCACTATTGTCAATGTATAAGCAAAAAAACCCCCCAAAAAAGACGTGACTGTCCAAAGAAACTTCATCATCAAATGCAGATTGAAATGAGATCACGGGTGAGAAAAGGGCCTCCAGAACTTCCATAAGGGTGAAAAGCATGATCCTGGAACTGTGACACAACCCACAAGAACACCAAATGCTAGCAGCCAAGAACAGGATGCTGTTGTGTGTATATAATGATGACAGCAATAAGCTTGGAAATCTTGGAGCTGAGTACCAAGCAAAGTATTAAGCAGCTTGGATGCTCAGCCTATGGGAGAAGTTTCAAGCTGAAGGAAGAGGAGGATGGGGTCATTCACATCCAAGTCTTCTCTTGGTGGAGAAAAAATATATACTTGTGAACTTAGTTGAGATTAGATGAGACAAACTCTGCCAGGGTTCAATCAGCCTATGGTATTACAAAGACAGGATGAAAGTTACATTAGCTTCTGTCAAACTGACGTTTCATAATTAACCTTACCCGGGATGGGCTGCAATTTCAAAGGAGCTACACTGTTGTGGTAACCCCACAATTTTAACTGGCCACACAAGAGAAGGCAAGCAAAATCTTCTGTCCCATAAACCATGTCATACCGAAGAATTATCACGCTCTCTGGGTGATGTCAACAATTCAGAGTCAGGAATGGTATCAAAAGGAGAGAGAGACTCGTCATCGGTGCTATCCAGAATATCTGTGATTGCAGTCAACAGGGAAAGCTCGTTCTCTACATCCATGCGGCCTTTTGTCTGTAAGGAGGGGAAAAACAAACCAAATTTGGAATAGACATTCAGTTCACATATGAAACTCAGGGATGGCCAATTTAGCTTTACCCAGGGAGAGTCCAAGGAAGGAAAGGAGCAACTCTCAAGCTCATTGTCAACACAGGCTTAACTCACTGAAAATTACATGGAAAACAAATCAAGTAAACAAGCTGTGAGGGTCAAGGAATGGAATGATAACAGAGGGTTGCTGTTAATGGCAAACAGCTCAGATCTGCAAGATGAAGGAGCATTACCAAGATAACTTCACAACCAAATAAACACAGAATAGTTAGAACAATTGAAAATAAAATCCTTGCAGCTGGTTAACATTCCTCATACCATCCAAATAATGACTTCTGAAGCAGATGTGAGGAATTTAGATCACATAGCCACTAAGAGTTTAAGGTCTATAAATCTCCCAGAGGATGTCTGAACTTTGAGCTTCAACGCAGGCCCACACCAGCAGGTTGCTGGCTGGCTTTCGTCTCTCCATAGAGCAGACCATACCTCAGTCAGACTGCTGAAATCCTCAATGATGGAGATGACGGAAGAGTCTAAGTAGTCCTGCATCGTTTCCAGGAACTCTCCTGCTTCAAGGATGGTTTCTGCATCCAGTGATGTCAAATGCAAATCCTCTGCCAATAAGTACTGGGATGAAGGAGAAAAAGGAAGAACAGATGAGGGCACAGAAAGCTGCTTGGGGGACAATGTAAGTCAATTAAACATTACCTGCTAGGTGCAGGTTAGAGCCTTCCTAAAAATTGACTGTCTGATATTAATGCCCTCCCCTCTATTTCAAACACTAGTCTAAACAATCGGGTATCCTTCAGCATGAAGGGTAGGATATATATCAATTTAATGAAAAAAAGGTACACACAAAAGGGATTTATTGCATGTGTGGCACAAGCACCAGTTCTGCAGTTCTAAGCAGTCAAGTGGGCACATATGGGGTGAAACACTCCTTCCAGTAGCCTTGTTCCAAACTGCTGAAGGCATTATATACTAACAGAAGCTTACTATACGTACATATAGCACAATAACATTGTTTTCTCGAGTGTTACAGAGCAGCTACTTGCAAGAAAAGCTTTAATGCCAATAAGGCTTACATTTTTGGTGTTGAGCTTCTTAAGAGGGAAGCAACACTGTATTTCTAAGGTAGAAAAGACCAACCATTCTGCAGTCTTGGAAAAACCTCCAAGGTTTGAAAAAACTTTTCCCCCACCCTGAGATCATATAGGGGAAACACATACTGGAAGAATTTTGCATCTCAAGGAGATGCGTTAATTGGTTTGTACAATTATTCTTCCTTGCTTCTCAGGACATCCTTCAGGACTTTCAAGGGCTTTTTGGTTTGCTTTATTGTTTTGACTTGCTGCTTGTGTTTCAAGGATAAGTGTTGGCAGAATGTGGGAGGATCAGCTTGTGAGCAAGTTCACAAGGTTGGGTGCCTGCCAGGAGGAGTACAGCTGCAGAATTTATTAATTAGGCCAATGGACAGGGGCCAGCATATCTTACCTTGCAGGTGATGTGACATTCCTCACACCATCCAAATAATGACTTCTGAAGCAGATGTGAGGGATTTAGATATGAGGCCAGCCAACACATAGCCACTAAGGGTTTAAGGTATATTTATATAGCTCTCAGGTGGGATCTGAAATTTGACCTTCAATGTAGATCCAGACCAGTAGGGTGCTGTGCTGGGCAGCTTTGTCTCCCCATTTTCATTCTCATCAACTAAATAGGAAAGTATCTTATCTTGTTTCTGTTATGTTGCTCTGCTTAAATACTGGTTTCAATGACTTTTATTTTGTATCGAGTCTACTATTTAATAAATCACCAAGTTTTTCTCCCCTGGTATTTCCACTGACTCCCAAAGAACTCTTGCATTTGGCAAAACAGATCATTAGAGTCAGAAGTGCAGCACTTTTCATCCAATAAATGTTGGGTTCCTGCCCCTAAGTAAACTCAAGCTGTTTTGCTAATACCTTATCCTCCAATTGGGACGCGGGTGGCGCTGTGGGTTAAAGCCTCAGTGCCTAGGACTTGCCGATCGAAAGGTCGGCGGTTCGAATCCCCGCAGCGGGTTGCGCTCTCGTCGCTCGGTCCCAGCACCTGCCAACCTAGCAGTTCGAAAGCACCCTCGGGTGCGAGTAGATAAATAGGGACCGCTTACTAGCGGGAAGGTAAACGGCGTTCCGTGTGCTGCGCTGGCTCGCCAGATGCAGCTTATCACGCTGGCCACATGACCCGGAAGTGTCTGCGGACAGCGCTGGCTCCCGGCCTCTAGAGTGAGATGAGCGCACAACCCTAGAGTCTGTCAAGACTGGCCCGTACGGGCAGGGGTACCTTTACCTTTACCTATCCTCCAATTAGGGTACCAATGTTGCCTTACTACCCAAAGCTGTGAGTGCTAGCATGCACTAGGTCAGGAGTTGTCAATGTGGGGCTCTCCAACTCCCATCAACCCCAGCCAGCATGGCCACTGGAATTTGTCTGGAAAGCACAACCTTGCTATCCCTGCACTAGTTTCTATGCCCAGTTGCCTATTTCCACAGTCTCTGTTGATTAGCTCACAACATGGAACTTTCCTGAGTCAGTGCATGGTTGCCCTCCACCAACACAAAAAAATAAATAAAAGAGAAATGCCAAGCCACAAAATAAGGTGCAATTTGTTGCTAATGCAAGAAAGGTTCATATCATCCAACTGTGTTAAACATGTGTTTTTGAGGAATGGATCTTCAAACATTCTATGCAATGGAATTATCATATCAGCACTGGAATATTCAAGAGACATTTGCACAATAGGATCACCATGTTGATCTCTTGATGACTTCTCAAGGGCTAGGGGGTAGTGAGAAAAGACAGGAGCAGTCGCCGTAAATGGCTTGCCTTAAATAAGGACAACTATTTCAAGGTAAAGGCTAAGCTGGAAGAAAGCAGTGGTCTTCATCTATTTCTACACGGCAGATTCTACAGGAGTAACATGAACTATGAGGCAGCATTCCAAAATCAGTATTGTCAGAGTCAGCAGCAAATAAACATGCATGATCTCTGGGAGGAGCCACCCATTCTGACCTGGAGATATTTTCTGGCTGCTGAATCAACACATTTAAGATGGGAAACTTGCCAACTGCCAAAGTCTGCCTTCACTACTGGTTCTGACAGATGGATATGGTGGGAATTCCATTTTCCAATGCCTGCCCCCTAGCCTTTAGGAAGACATAACTGCAAGAGAATGTGATGAGCAAAGTTATGGGAAACTGTGGCAATGAATGGATTACCTGTGGACCTCCGTATGCTATTGGACTCCCAGCCATTGTGGTCCAACAATATCTATAGGGCTATAGGTTTGAACCCATACTGGACCCTGTTTAGCTTTGCAGACATGCTAGCAGTTTTACTGCTGCACCACTAAATCCCACTTCAGATTACAGAAAAAATGAAGTTGGTCTCATTCACCATAAGAACAACAAAAAATTCCATTAATGCTCCTTTATTTCCGAGGAATGTTCTCCGGATAGCATATTCCACTGCAGTCTAATATCAGCCAAGGAGCATTATAAAGTCAAATATGCTGTAACACACTGTACTACAAAAAAACCCTCTAGCACATGCATTCAGTGAATACTATTGCAGTCTGACATATGTTTTGCAGTAACTTGGGATCCTCCTTAGCCCCGTATATCAAACTGCAATGGGAACAGCAACATTTTTATACTCTTCCAATGAACATTCTACAGGCACCACTCAACAAATCAAGGCATGGCCACCCTGCAATTAACCACTTGTTCAGAGTTGCAATCCTGTCCACGTAAGCAGTTTCCTACTACTTAACTGCACTGCACACACATGGATGTCCAGCAGGCAAGTTGGTAAATGTTATGCAATTATCTGTAAACACTAGGTCAATGGAAGGTAGCAGAGCCGGCAGGATAGGAGAGATAGGTAAAACTATGAAGCTGAAAACTAGCTTCTCGGGGCAAAGACTATTTTTGTTCTGTAACTGTAAGGTGCCCAATGGTTGACCAAAGTAAATCTGAAGGGTAGCCTTTTGTTTTCTTTGTGTGTACATACATGGTTAACAACCAAGTCACCATGAGTAGCAGTCCGTGCTCTCCTGCCAAGGTAACAAATGCCAACATGGAAGTCTGACAGCTGAAGGACACTGTTCCTGGCAACTGAGAGATCACTAGATGAGATAATGTTTTAGAATGCTTTTAAGAATTGTTTTGTTGTGGATGTGTTTGCAGCCTTGGAGTCCTTTAGGAAGGGCAGGATACTACTACTAGTAGTAGTAGTACTATCATCATCACCATCATTAACAATTTTCCAACATCAAGAAATTTGTTCACAAATATATGTCTAATGCGCTATACTTTCACATTACAGCTAAACCTTACTCCAGATGAGTTTCTGGAACAGAAATGTCTAATTCGTCTTCCTTCACAGAATCTATGATACAGGTGCCAGGAGCCACATGGCTCCTACCTTTTCTACCCCTGGTTTCTAACACTGGTCTCCCATGCAGTTGGGGTGGGGAAAAATAGGGAGTCACATGAACTGTTGCTCTTCCCAGATACCAAGCACAGAGATGCTAAATCCCTTCAGCATGCCTGTTATCATTTTCTCTGTGCTCTGCACTTGCATCAACTCAGTGGCAATGCCCCCTGCCCCCAGCAGCATGCAGGGGAGGAGATCATTCTGTCTGGCCAGCTAGAATGCTGGTGCTGATGGAACATTCACCATAGTATGAAGTTGAATCCCACCCTGAGTTAATGCTTGCTAATCACCACCAAAGTTCTGCACCTCTCAGTTTGGTTCTCGTTTGTCAAAAATCCTGGTTTCCAGCCTGCCGTATTTTCTCATGTCCATTCCTCTGTGCAAAGGCCACCGTAACAGACTCTCTTACCTGTGGCAAGCTAGGGAAAGGATGCTGCTTCTCTACAAACAAGCACCTTCTGATCCATTTCAGCACTTTGATCCTACTTCTGACAGTACTTTAACTCCACCAAGGCAGGCTCATAAACACTTCTTCCTAGGGCCACTCCTTTTTTTGGTGAAGCAGGGCTAGTCTCAGGGATGCAAACACCCAGAGAGCAGCCAGCTCAGCTTCAGGGAGGGAGGAAATGTGCAGAGCTGGTTAGAAAGCAGCTATGGAACAAGTTCTAACTCAAAGCACGTTTAACCGCTTCCCTCCCTAGACATCCAGCTGAAATTATTGGGCTTTGCACAGCAGACTCTCACTACAAGGACTTGGCAATACTCCATGAATACCTGGGAGCATTCTTTGGCCTGATGTCTCAGTCACCAAATTTTTCCATGACAGCTTCCCACCTAGTCAGCCAAAATTCTTTTCAGATGCAGAATCCAGAGCAGGGCTGCTAAACTGTTCCACATTTTCCACGTGGAGGAGTCTGCATAGCTAGCTTCTCAGATTCTGAAAATTCCCATGGAGTCGTCTGCATTGCTAGCTTCTCAGATTCTGAAAATTCCTAATCAGTTTAAGCTTGAAAATAATCCAAACAAGCTCAAGATAAGATGGTTTCACATGTGGGGGAGACCATCCTGGCCTTGGATCTCCATTGTGGTCATTAACATCAACTGCTCATCTTTTGGTTGGGAAAGTGGATTTGTCTACCATCTTTCTCTGAAGGCCCAAATGTGGTGTTTTTAAGGCACTTCATAAAACGGCAAAAGGAAAAAAGTGAATTTCTCAATAGGACCCATAGCTCATGATGTCAACTGGATAGGACAACATCTTTTCTTGGATTAAATGTTTATAGGTGGTATCCAGCTTTCCAGTTCCACTAGCACAAGAGACTGTGGACCAGAACCCGCCCCCACCATACCTCCCCATGCAGTCACCAGCACACCCTCAAAGTCAGCTCTGGAAGGCTAGGAGGGGGGACCTTACAAAGATGATTTTGGGGAGAAGCAGGGCAAGGAGAAGGGGGGCTTTTTTTGCTATGCAAGCAGAGTTCTATTTGCAGAGCACTGGGTACAACCCAGGCAGTTAGCTCAATTGGTTAGAGCATGGTGCTGATAAGGCCAGGTTGTGGGTTCGATCCCTGTACGGACCAGCTGCATTTTCCCCTGTTGAAGGGGTTGGAATAGTTGACCCTTGTGGTCCCTTCCAACTCTACAATTATATGATTAACCCTTCATGTTCCCTTTCCCTGCTGTGGATTTCACAACTAACCTCTTCCCACCCCCACCGCCATGTGTCTGTAAATGTCACCAATGACTACAGAACCGTTTCCCACCATCAGTAGATTACTGTGGCAAAGCAAGTACCCTGTCACTAGGCCTGAGTCAATATGCTGCATGAAGAGCTAATCACCTAAGTGAGCATGGATGCATCAGCAGGTAAATTCCTGACACTGCCACTGACTGCAGGTTTGACCTTGCTGCTCCCTCAAACTGATGTAGGTTATGTTTGGTTAGCCATCAGGTCCCTGATTACAACGCCATGTCACCTAAAGCTGGATTTTCTCTCCCAACCCCTTTATAACTGTGGACCAGGGATGATGGGAGTTGGAGCCCAACATTCAACTCCCTAGAGAGCTACATGCTCCTCCTCCCTGCTATAAGCTCACAAGATCTTTGTCTATGCTACCCAGTGTCTTATACTGAACCTTGTTTCCAGATTTGCCTTCTCCAATAGACAAACATACTCCAGTTATATATTAAGCCCACAACTTACACCAGGGTTACATTCCAGGGGTTGAACCTAAAGTCAAAATTGCACACACAGTAGTCAAAACACAATGGATTCAATGGCAGGTGGGATTGCCAAAGTCATTTTTCCCAGGCCCCTTTCTGCTCCCTTTCATCATAATCATCATAATCATCATCATTTTGCCATGCACATAAAGCTGAATGCACACAAGTTGTGGGCTTACTGTATCCTAATAAATGCCCCTATAAATATATCATACTTCAATTGTAATTTAACAAAAGTATAGATTATTAAGGAATTAACATTAAGAATACAGTGAAGGGAAATAGAAAACAAAAGAATCCTTAAAGAGGATTCTAAAGAAGAGATGACAGGTTGAGAATTAACACATCTATCACTGTAATAATGTCACATATGTTATGAAGCCTAAAGTCTGGTACTTGTATCTGCTTAGCAGTGTATTCTCCATGGTATTAGGAATATAGTAAGCTGCCTTACACAGTCAGACCATTCCATTGGCCCATCTAACTCAGTACTGTCTAATTGACCAGAAGTAGCTTTTTACGATTTGTGATAGGGTATGATTGTACTCAGAAAGAATTCATGAGCTTAGTGATCTTACTACACTGCAAATTTCAATTAAGATATGCATGAAGAATAGTGACAAATGAAAACCTAAGATAAAATCTTGCAAGAGAAGCCAAACATAGTGGTTCAGCTTCTGCAGATGAAAGCTAAGGAAGGCAGGTTCACCTACTACTTAACAAACTGCAACAGGTTGGCAATTTAGCAATATAAATTATGTTAAATGCATTTTCCTTTACTTCTCACTGCACAGACACACAAAACAACTAATTTATTTTATGGTCAGGACACAGTCTGCCATCACATGCTTAGTACATTCATCACATGGTATGAACGTGGTAGGAAGGAACTCAATTGGAGAAGAAGTCCAGCTGGAGTCCCAGCAGACTCTTCCAGTGAACAAAATGCCAAAGCAGGCCACATGCACATTACTGCTATTTATCATTCCTAACATGGGCATACACTCTCAACTCCCATAAATGGCTTCTCTCTGAAACTGCTTGCTGGAAGCAAAAGCCATGCTCCAAGTGATCATAATTTTTCCAAAAAATATATAAACCAATACCAAGGGTTTTCAGGAACGCTGGTAGAATCAGATTCAGAGAACAAGAGATGCTAGATTGTTTGGAGCAGACAGAGGCATGCATGCTTGTAGAGTCCCTTCTCTCAGAATAATTGAAACTGCTGAAAGACTGCATCATCAAATGGGGCTGAACAGGATCAGCAAGTGGGTGGGGATGAACACACCCAGAAATGAAAAGCTTTGGGTGGGGGGTGTATAAGAGGAAGAGGGTGGAGTTAAGGCAGGCAAAAGAATCAGGGCCCATTTTTACATGAGGGAACGCTTCCCAGTCTGCAGGCAACCCAGCGCATGAGAGACAGGGCTCACCCATCTCCAGAACAAGCAAAAAGTGCTCTAGCCCACACTGGCATGGGTGGAGGAGACAAAACGAGCCCCGCCCCATTATGAAAGATAATGTGGATACACCACAGAAGAGGGAGTTAAAACATAATCACGGGAAAGGGGCTCATTCTGAGCCAGATTTGATCAGAGCGATTCCTAAAAGATTCATATGCCACGACTAAGTGGGGGGGGGTCCTATTTCCCTTGCTTAAACCCAGGACCCCAGCCAAGTGATAAATACCCCAGTTCTCCACGGAAATAAGTCCAAAACTGCCCCAATGGTGGTCTAGCAGACACCCCCCTCCCGACAAACCCTAAAGATAGGACTAGCATGTCTTAGAAACCTCCAGTTTAACGTATCCGTTATGTCGAGGCCCTCGATAACTTTTTTTGTCGGGGGTGGAGGCCACCTCCAGATCTCTGAACTGCAGTGGCCCTGACCCAGCTCCCCAAAGCCCACCTTATGTCACCGTGTCACTCCTCTGGCCGCCACCGCGCGCCCGGGGCCCACGGAGGAGCCTCTCGCAACTTCGCAAAAGCTGGAGCCAGATGTTCCGCGAAGCATTTCCCCCTCCTGCCCCCGAAGCTCCCTTCCAAGGGTACCAGTTCCTGCCCGGTTCCAGCGCTGCCTTCGCCCTCCTCGCCTCCCAACCCCAGGGCCATGCTAACCCCGGTTTCCCGGTCGTGCTGGCCGGTGCCACCTCCCTATGCCGGCCACGCCGCCTCCACGTGTCCACCCAGCGCCAGCCAAATGGGCTAGCCCAACGCTCTCCCGCCCGCTACCAGCCGCCAGACCCGGCCATTACCTGCGTGGAAGAAAGGCCATTGCCCGCCACGGGCTCCGGGCCCCCTCGCAGCGGGAGGGTTCCCCCAGCCCCGGCATGTCCCGCGCCGCCGCCCCACAGCGCCGCCATCTTGGCACCTCCTCGCAAGCAGTTTCAGCAGCCCGGCCGGCACGCTAAAACTCTGTTTCCCGGAAGGCAGCGCGGCGGGGAAGTGAGCTTTTCTTCTGGCGCGATGTATGTTGGGAGCTCCGTTCCCTAAAGCATCATGAGCGTTGTAGTTTCTTCTGCTGGAGGCGGGCTCAAACAAAAATCAATCACTTCAGGCTTGCAGTAATTCAGTGGTAACAGCATTGCTTTATCTTTGCATTGGTCTGAGGTAATGCTACAGTTTTTGGCCTATTTGTTATGCAGTTAAGAAACTGTACAGAGGAGAAATCGTTTGGCACTGGACTTCAGTGCAGGGTATAACTAAGAGGTGTTCTTCAGCCTTCGCCTGTCTGAATCTGATGCTTGGTGATGGGATCTCTTCAAGCTGCGTGGTTCATTTTTCCAGCAGCGTAATCGGAGGTTCGTTTATTATACAAGATGCAGACCCTCAAAAGTTGCTCTCCTGTTATACTACTAAGTCGTTAGCATGCAGGGGGAAACGATAAGGAAAGGCTACGGAGATCAGTATTGCAGCAATTATTCTGTTTAGCCTTCTCTTTTTTGTAACAGGTCCAGATCTCAAGAACTAAGGTTGCAAAAATACTGCCAACTAGCGTACCCATTGAACACAGCGAGATTTCATAGGTCCGACTACGCACGCATAGGATCGCGCTGCTTAGCACCCTATGTGCGCGGTAGGCAGCCTGGTGACTGATTTGCAGATTCGGTGACGCACAGTCTGTAGTTTTGTTCTAGCCTTGGACCCCGAAAGACGTCTCGGTACAAAGCAGTATTAAATCATTTCCGACAATTTCCTTTTTATTGAATGCGGCATTTCCTTGCTTACAGCTGCCATGAATTCTATATTCTTCTTATGCGGCGCGAGAGAAAGCAGACTCTTAACAAAGATCAGGTCTGGACTTAAGGCCGTTAGGCAATCTTATTACATGATTACAATACAATAATACAATTATGCGAAGGAGGAAGACATTTTACAGTTGGGCACGGGCTGCTGCCTCAGCTCCATCTTAATAGTAGGCGGCCCGCCCTTCGACTCCGGGAGTGGGTGACGTCACTCAGCCCCGCCTCTTTGTGGCCTCATTTTCCCGCGGTTACAGCCCGGAAGTTTCCTCCCACAAGCTTTGCTTGGTGCGTGCTTGGCTTCCATGTGGGCAGCTGAGCTGCTGCGTGGTGAGTCAAGCTTAGCTGCGGCTCTGCCAAGAAGGAAGCAGACAAGAGGCCGTGGTAATACTCCAAGCCTCAAGGGGCGAACGGGCTGAGCAGCCGGCACTCTTAGAACCACCCAGTCCAGCTGCAGCCACTTGGGCTCAGAGGATTTACTTGTTTGTTTATTATCATTTTGTGCAGTTCATACATTTCATAAATATTAGCAGTATAATAGCAGTAACAACCAGAGCATCAAAGAGTGCAAAAGTGTAACATGAATTGAGTTCAGCACGTATAAATCTTAAAATATTTTCAGCAGAAGATTACAATTCTAATCGTAGCTAATCCTTCCGTCTGTCCTCTCAAGGGGGTGTGCAACTAAAGCTATGGAGCAATAATATGCCATTAACTTGAAGCAGCAGCAGAAGCATAAACATTTCATTGAATTACCAAATGAAAATTAAAATATATATGAACACAACAGCTTATAAAATACAGGCAACCATCTATTCTGCATGCAGAAGGTCCCAAATTTAATTTTGGACATCTGGTAGGGCTGCAAATGTCTCCTGCCTGAGACTCTGAAGTGCTGCTGCCAGTCAGTGGTAGACATTACTGAGCTAGATGGACCTTATTCTGGTCCATAGGCCCAAAGGAGGGCTCGTGGGAGTGGTTGGGTGCAGGGATATTAAAGATGTCAAAAATGCCAGAGTGATCAGTTCTAGGAACATATTAAAGAGAAAGGTGTAGACTTACAGAAAATCAGCCTGCAAGGTCTCCCTGCTGTTACAGACGCAGGATGGACACCACAGCAAAGAGATTACTTGTCTGTGCCCAAGCAAACATTCATGCATTCTGTATACACAAAGCAGCATACATCATTTTAGCCAGGACTTCCCATCGCTTCACCTGACCAGATGAGGGCATAGGTGGCAAAGACCCAAGTCATACAGATAGTTCCTGTTCTGGGCTCAGAGCCCAACACCCGAAACCCACAGATAAGGATAACACCAAAGCAAGCCAATTAGCTTATATCAAAGCATGTGAATATAAACATATATGAGCTCATTGCTACAACAACTACCACTTAATTGTGGGGTTATCTTGACTACCAAGATGGTGTTGCAGAGCTTCCAGAACAGTTCACCTTTGGTTCAACACAGACCTAAGATCTGATTCAGCATGAGAGAGGGAACCCGAGGTATGTCACAGCCAGGCATTCATAAGGATGGGCTGACACAGAAGAGCCCTTATCTCTTGTGCCTGCTAAGCTGATAAATGTTAAGGATGGAACTCTTGAGCAGGACCTATGCACTCTTTCTTAGGGCCTAGACAGGTCATAGAGGTGCAGGCAGTCCTTCAGATATACTTTTTGCAAGGTTTCTGCCACTTTAAAGGCAATCACCAGCCCTTTAAATTGGGCCTGGAAACACACTGGCAACTAGTGCAACTGATATAGGATTTGGATTTCCAACCACCTTGTCACTGCAAGCAATTTGGTGGCTGTATTCTGCAACAGCTGAAACTTCTGGACCATCTTTAAAGAAAGCCTCATGCAGAACACATTACAGTAAAAGGTAAAGGTAAAGAACCCCTGACAGTTAAGTCCAGTTGCAGACGACTCTGGGGTTGTGGCGGTCATCTCGCTTTACAGGTGAGGGAGCTGGCATTTGTCCACAGATAGTTTTTCCAGGTCATGTGGCCAGCATGACTAAGCTGCTTCTGGCACAACAGAACACCGAAACCAGAGCAGCGCACAGAAATGCCGTTTACCTTCCCACCGGAGCAGTACCTATTTATCTACTTGCACTTTTTGCCATGCTTTCGAACTGCTAGGTTGGCAGGAGCTGGGACCGAGCAACAGGAGCTCACCCCATCATGGGGATGCGAACCACCAACCTTTGATCGGCAGGCCCAAGAGGCTCAGTGGTTTAGACCACAGTGCCACCCGCATCCCAGCTGGCTGCGGATAAAAGTCCAGTCCAGTGCCAGAGTGAGGCCACATACAACAGCACTATTCTATATGTTTGTGTGCAGAAAACAGACATAGCCTCAGTTATACACACACACTTGTTTAAAAATTAGGGTAGAGTATTGTAATGCTGCCTGATGGGAGCTACCATTAAACAAAGTTCAGAAACTTCATTTCATATTTTTTTTAAAAAAAATTTTTTTGTTTGTTTGTTAAAAATCAGCTAGCAAGATACTAGAAGAAACAAGATGGCCCGTTTTGCTTTACCCCATTCCTAAATCAATTGTATTGGTTACCAAGTTGTTGATGGGCACCCATTTAAACTGCTGGTCTTGATTTTTACAGCAGTAAAAGGTTTGAGACCAGATTATATTGTTATAAGACTTCTGTAAGGTATCATAAATAAAATGAATGTTTATAAGTGCATGAGGTAAACACACATATATAAATACATGTCTGAAATAGTATGGGAGAGCAATCCTGAAGCCATCTGGACACTTAATGAGGCCAAATATTTGCTCTGCAGAAGGAAGCATCTTGGAAAACCTCCCCCAATAGTTCTTTTCAATTGCACACCTTTCTAATTTTGTTTTAAGGGCATATTTTGTATATGAATAGGGTAGGCCTGTGACCTGGATTCAATAAATAAGGTATTTACCATCTCAAAAGAATGGCCCAGGCTGGCCAGGTAATGCAATCAGTGAAACATTATCAGTTATCTTAAGATCTTCCTTGTTTTCCTTCTGCTGGTTCCTTTCTCCATTCAATTTTCTCTCACGGATAACATAAGTAGGGGTACTGAATCCCTTGATGGAGAGTTGGGCTGTAAAAGCCAACCCCATTTTTTTTCCATAACAAGATGAATTAATTACCCATACATGTAAATCTGCCTAAGCCTGGTGATTGGCCTCAGTAATGATGTATGAATTAGAGACCCAGGGTGTAAAGGTAAAGGGACCCCTGACCGTTAGGTCCAGTTGTGACCGACTCTGGGGTTGCGGCGCTCATCTCGCTTTATTGGCCGAGGGAGCCGGCATACAGCTTCCGGGTCATGTGGCCAGCACGACTAAGCTGCTTCTGGCGAACCAGAGCAGCGCACGGAAACGCTGTTTACCTTCCCGCTGGAGCGGTACCTATTTATCTACTTGCACTTTGACGTGCTTTCAAACTGCTAGGTTGGCAGGAGCAGGGACCGAGCAACGGGAGCTCACCCCGTCAATGGGAATTCGAACCGCCGACCTTCTGATCGGCAAGTCCTACGCTCTGTGGTTTAACCCACAGCGCCACCCGCGTCCCTTGACCCAGGGTGTAGGTTTCTGTTTTTTAAAAAATGTTTCAATATTAATTGCATTTAACCTTTGGCTCGAACGCATCCATGAATGATTCCTGCATGCCAGCATTTTGTGACTCTCATGCCTCCCTCCTCCGCTGCATTCCATCTCTCCTATCTGACCCTGAAAGTGGCACAAAAGGCAGGATGTTTTCCTATGTCTGTTGTGAGTTAGCCCCAACATCTTCTTAGGGGTTTCAAGGAACAGATAGGGACAGGAATGTCAACAACCCTAGCAAAGGCTAGGTTGCTAAGGAAACAGTGATAAAGTAGCACATTTGAGACCCAAATGGCCTGAGCAGTTAGAAGCTCCCAAAAGTAATTGTGGAGGTGAAGTTACTTGTATGGAGTGTTTTCTTTCACATGATCTGTAAACTTTCTTGATGTATGCAGAAGACTGTTTGATGTTGTATGATGCTTTGTGTGCTGTGTTTGAACTACTGTATATAAGTTTTGTTCTGATTTGTCTCTGGGCAGCCTTTTCTGAACTGGTTCTGCTGAGTAACTGATTGGCAAGACTGTGCTATTGCAATAGTAAATGAACCAGGTCCCTAACTGAATATGCTGACACTTGCTGTAATTCTTTTGGTTCTGTGTTTTATTTAAAAGGTGCTCCCTCACCTGGGTAACAAACAGGTGGTGTAGAAGCCAAATTCTTACCACAGTAATCACACTCTGTGGCTCAAAATTGGGAAGACTGGCAGGCACCAGAGATAACGCTGTTTCAGGGGTGGTTCTGCTGCAACAAAGAGCCACACAAACAGGAGGCAGAGATGTGAGAGGGCATCAGCGGAGGAAGGGAAGGAAAGAGGGATAGAGGCCAGTGTTGCCCGCGACACCCCTGACCATCATTCAAGGCACCCCAGGGTGCCACAGCACACTGGTTGAAAACTATTGATATATGGTGTGAATTATCTAACATGCAAGAGAGTGGATTGGTGCATGTGTTCAGAATAACTCTCCTGCAATTAGTTTGCAGCAGAAGTGAAAAACTCCCTGTGTATCATATACCGTAGGTAAAGACTATGGTTGTAAAATTTTACACTTGCTTCTAAAGGAAGCTCCAGAGCACAAGAAGAACAGCTTTTTTCAGCCCTAAAATGCCTGGGTGAACAGGATGCAGCTCACCTTAGGCAGCTGCTGCTTGGGCGGAATGCCAGCTACCCACATGCTTCAGATGTTTTTCATAATTCAGCCTATGAGTGGCACATTTGCACTTTCTGCCCAGACATGGCTATAGGACTGAGGAACTGTTGATTGGCATTGGGGCACCAGGAGCAGAATCTTAGAGTGCACAAAACCACTGTAGGGAGCCGGATGCCTTGTGATGGCAAGATTTAGAGAAGGTTACCCCAAAATGACCCAGCTACCAAAACACCCTTATTCCATGTGCTGTCATATACTGCTCACCATGGAAAATACTTGCCTACAAGGCTTCTATTGCCTTTTGGGAATTCACTCTTGACAGGTGTGTGCATATGTGAGATGTTTGGACACAGCAGGTTCCTGTATAAAAAAGCCCTGAATAAAACCTACTTCTTCCCTTAACCCCAAGTAACATCACACATAGACAGAAACAGGGATTTAACTTTCAACATGTCCTTGACATGGACAATGCGAAATAGCCTCAATGACCTTGGGATGACACTGGATTGTAAGACTGTGGTGGGTTGGGGTGTGTGGGATGAAGCATACAGTTAGCTTAGTGCTACAGCTGGGCATAATACAATGAATGAAAGAAAGGAGTGTTATCAGTAGTTTGGTTGAGATTCCTACATATTTGGTTGGACTAGATGACCCTCAGAGTCCCAACTCTACAGTTCTATGATTCTACCTGCCACTGCCAGCCTGCAGTGCACATTTCCACCCCACTCCACCCCTTTCCCCTCATTCAGCGAACCAGGGCTTTCCCAGAACACCTCCAGTCACCCCAGTCAGGCTGCAGAGGAGGAGTGGGGTGGAAGCAGCATTTTCAGTTTTGCCTCAAGTGGGGAAAACATCCCAGCCAACTTCCCATCCCTGGACCTGATTAATTCCCCCTCACTAGGGAATGGAGCTGTGTCCGGCACCAAGGGAATGGTTCTACAAACTAGTTAATCAAGACAACATGGTTAACATAAGCTTTCCTTCTAATTAAAACACATGGTTTGGGGAGGGGCGATTGAAGTCAAAAGTAGACAAACTGAAAGAGAATCACAGCAATCCTCTTTACAAATAAGCTACCAGTCTCTCCAAAGCTTGACCTGGTAAGTAAAAAACCAACAGTATGTTATGCAGGAGAATGGGAGCAGTTCTCCTGGAATGTACCAAGCTCCAGATTTTCTCACAAACTCTTTGGGTGGCTATATGGAATCTAGGTCTCTTAAATGATTTCTCCATAGATGCCTTCCTGACTCTCTCTCTTAATATGGCTCCTGGCATCTTCTCCTGCCCTCCCTGCCTGCCAGCCTCAGTAGATTTCCCCCTAGCCTCCTCTTTAAGAATACTAATATTAAAATACTATTTTCTATTGCACACACATGTTCAAGGCAAGGAAGCTGGCACTGCCCTAAGTTTCGGAGTCTGAAACCAAAAGCCATGAGCCCAAAGACTTGGTTTCTGCATCAGTAGCCTCATTAATTTTTGTAAGGCATCTTAAATTGTTCTGAATATTCTCAGGAAATTACATTGAAAAGGAATGATACTGAAGAAAGTTGCAACTTCCTAACTGGAAGACACTATATCTATTGAGCAATGTGGCTATTATTTTAAAGTTTCTGTTTTGGATAAATATTCAAGTTTCACATCTTAGCTCTGTTGCCTGCTACAGTTTAGTGGTACTGTGTTATTGATGTCAGACTGTATATTTTAAAGGCTTTTAATTATACTTCATCTGTTTGTATTGACAGAAATATATGACAACTCTGTTCCATTTGCACTGGCTAGAATGAGCATCAGAATGTGAAGTTTCTTGTCATTATCAGATTTTATTAGTAAGTGCTCCCTTCTTTTTGTGAATGTGTTCTGTATCCTTTCGGTATTACAGTGGTACCTCGGGTTAAGTATTTAATTTGTTCTAGAGGTCCATTCTTAACCTGAAACTGTTCTTAACCTGAAGCACCACTTTAGCTAATGGGGCCTCCGGCTGCTGCCACGCCGCCGGAGCACGATTTCTGTTCTCATCCTGAAGCAAAGTTCTTAACCTGAAGCACTATTTCTGGGTTAGCGGAGTCTGTAACCTGAAGCGTATGTAACCTGAAGCGTATGTAACCTGAAGCGTATGTAACCTGAAGCGTATGTAACCCGAGGTACCACTGTACTTCCTTTCTCTTTGTTCTTTTAGATTCAACATCTAGGCACAGGTTATCTGATATCCTTTGGAAGGCTTCTAGTAGGAATTATCACTGCCACCATTATCATAAATAATTATCAAAATACAAATTGCTTTTAGGCTAGAGGGTCAGTGTCTTTCAGAGCACCAACATTGAAAGCCAGGGTCTCTTCTGTTCCATCCTCAGCTTTTGCCTCATTCTGATCAACACATGTGAAAATTTAAATAAATCTGCAGCACCCTTTGCTCTCTTTTTGGTGATAATTAAGTGACCACTTATCCCCACCCTATCTCCTCTAGTTTTGTTTAATGTCATTCTCTTGCAATAAAAAGAATAAATCAATCTGAATGTACATTTCGCTAACAGCCTGCCTCTTGTAAGAGGTTTTCAGGAACCAGGTTTGCTTTTCATATCCCTTCCCCAACTCCATATCTGTGAAGTCTTTTTATGTGCTCCGTATCTGTGAAGTCCTTGCTGCTAGGTAAAAGCTAATTTATTAAAGAGCTTGGCCATCTGTTAAGAGATCAGATTGTCTCAACTCTCTGGAGAACTGTTAAATAATTTTAAGGTGTACACACATAGTGGGCCATATTCTACAGAAAACCAATCCTTCACCCTTCAAAATTAGGAAATATTTCCCTGAAAAAATAGGCACTTTACTTTAGCACACTGGACAATCCCAAAGCCATATTGTTTTTCCTAATGAACCCAAATATTTCCTCAGCAGAAGGAAGTATATTTGAAAAAACCCTCACCCAATAGTTCTTTTCACTTACAAATCCTTTAAATCATATTATGTATATGAATAGGGTAGGTCTGTGACCTGGATTCAGGAACTAAGGTATTTACCATCTCAAAAGAATGGCCCAGGCTGGCCAGGTAATGTAATCAGTAAAATATTATCAGGTATCTTGATAGACAGGAGACAAGTCACACTCTCAAATTTCTGTTGTAGACCTCTTTTGGTGGCAAGTGTATGAAGCTTTTTGGGTGCCCCCTGGCTAAGGGGCTGGGCAGGTTCTAAAGCCATTAAAAGTTATTGGACACCTTTGTTCTGGGTCCTCACCACCTACCAAAGGGGGCGAATAATTCTGTTGCAACAGGTAAATAAAGATCTGCCTTGCTTTCACTGCCTCCTGCCTCCATCCATCCTTCTCTGACTGATAGGGGACAAGTGGAGTCCCTTGATGGAGAGTTGAGCTGTTAAAGGCAACCTCAGATTTTTCTATAACAGAATGTTGTGCTCCTCAATAAAATAGATGTTGGTTATCCCTGGATAACTGGGGATGTCATCTGCAGGCACATGCATGCCCACAGGCCAAGTGTTGGCAACACGCCTCTAGCCACTACACTTGCTTGTTCTCATGGTTCCCATTGCTGGGAAGTTATTAAATAAATGGTAAGTTTGTGGATTTGTATACACCTAAAGGAAAGGAAAGTATGGTGAATAAAAATAATGTAAAACATGATTCCCACCCACTCCTTTATAGCAATCACACAAAACCATTCCACCCTACCTTTGTGGGGTAAACTGTGTCAAGAGATATCAGTGAACACCATGAATATGCAGTACTTGGAATTCACCTAGTTTTTTCTTCTTCTTCACTGATTGCATGACATCTTCTTAAGCAGAAAATTTGAGAATTCTGCCATCACACATAGGTGCACCATCAGTTCAACTTAATAATTAATCAAAGAGTAGATATTTAATTTTTATATAAAGCTGGGGGGGAAATAAGCTAGGTTTTTAAAGAGTTCCTTCTAAAGTGGCATGAATGAAAAGAAAGGACCAGGAAAACCTATGGTGAAACTAGGGAAAAAAGCAAATAAAAGCTGCACAAATCTGGTAATGCAGATAACACCAATACATATAAAGAGGTGCTGTCAAAATTTAGAATTCTGTATTTTAAAAGTACAGCTAAGAAGAAATACAGTGGTACCTCGGGTTAAGTATTTAATTTGTTCTAGAGGTCCATTCTTAATCTGAAACTGTTCTTAACCTGAAGCACCACTTTAGCTAATGGGGCCTCCTGCTGCCGCCACGCTGCCGGAGCACGATTTCTGTTCTTATCCTGAAGCAAAGTTCTTAACCTGAAGCACTATTTCTGGGTTAGTAGAGTGTGTAACCTGAAGCGTATATAACCTGAAGCATATGTAACCTGAGGTACCACTGTACTGCCATGTACTAATTAAAAATAACCTGTTTTTTTACCCTAGTACACATTGACACATTGCTGGAATTGGGCTGTGGGGAGCAGTGTGGAGATGACCAAATGAGCACATGCTGTTTGTGGCCCAATATAAGGTACTCAGTGCATACAAGCAAGCTGAGGCAGGCTCT
The DNA here is from genome assembly GCF_027172205.1 of Podarcis raffonei. Classification (NCBI taxonomy): domain Eukaryota; kingdom Metazoa; phylum Chordata; class Lepidosauria; order Squamata; family Lacertidae; genus Podarcis; species Podarcis raffonei. The sequence goes on along the minus strand of NC_070606.1, from coordinate 59,476,041 downwards.
GCTTTCCTGTATCTTAAAAGCAGAATTCAAAGTATCCAGCAGGGAGTTAATATTGATTGTGTTATTGTGTATTATCTACGTGCAGTCTTGACATGGTCAGAAGTGGTTTAACAGGCTTAATTTCTAAAGATAAATTGCTGGTGGCGCTGTGGTCTAAACCACTGAGCCTAGGGCTTGCCGATCGGAAGGTCGGCGGTTCGAATCCCCATGAAGGGGTGAGCTCCCATTGTTCGGTCCCTGCTCCTGCCCACCTAGCAGTTTGAAAGCACATCAAAGTGCAAGTAGATAAATAGGTACCGCTCCGGCGGGAAGGTAAACAGCATTTCCATGCGCTGCTCTGGTTTGCCAGAAGCGGCTTAGTCATGCTGGCCACATGACCTGGAAGCTGACTGCGGACAAACGCCAGCTCCCTCGGCCTATGGAGCAAGATGAGCGCCGCAGCCCCAGAGTCGTCCATGACTGGACCTAACGGACAAGGATACCTTTACCTTTAAGCATGCCTGAGAGCCATATAATATCTACTAGAAGTTTTGCCCCATTATGGGTGGTATTCAGCTAGGTTTTACTCAGAAGAGGCCCACTGAAATTAATTGGACACTCCTGTAGTACAATGAGTCAGTGTGTCTGGCTGTTAACCAAAAAGGTTGGTGGTTCCAGCCCACCCAGGGATAGCTGTGGGCAGAATTCCTATATTGCAGGGGGTTGGACTGGATGACCCTCGGTGTCCCTTCCAATTCTACAGTTCCAAGTTAGGCCCATTAATTTCAGCTGATTCTACTCAGAGTACAGTACAACATAGTTGAATGCCACCCTATGCTTATATTTGTGGAGTGCTGTTGGTTGTTCTTTAGTGCCAAGAGAAATTAATTGAGTACTGTATATAACAAGAGTTTTACTCAGAATAAAAGGTAAAGGTAAAGGGACCCCTGACCATTAGGTCCAGTCGGGACTGACTCTGGGGTTGCGGTGCTCATCTCGCTTTATTGGCCGAGAGAGCTGGCGTACAGCTTTGGGGTCATGACTAAGCTGCTTCTGTGAACCAGAGCAGCGCACGGGAACGCTGTCTACCTTCCCGCCGGAGCAGTACCTATTTATCTACTTGCACTTTGATGTGCTTTCAAACTGCTAGGTTGGCAGGAGCAGGGACCGAGCAACGGGAGCTCACCCCGTCGCAGGGATTTGAACCGCCGACCTTCTGATCAGCAAGTCCTAGGCTCTGTGGTTTAACCCATAGCGCCACCCGCGTCCCTTTTTACTCAGAATAGTTCCACTAAAATTCATGAACATGGCTAAGCTAGGTCCATTAATTGCTATTATTTATTTTTAACTTAATTGTCCCAAGACAGAGTCATTGCATTTAAAAAGACATTGGAGATCAAATTCTGCTCTCTCTTTTTTGTGGTCTGTTTCTCTTGATCCATTTAAGATGTGATAAGGGTACTCATATAAATTATGCAGAGGACCAAAAGTCGTAAGAGGTTGAGGCTGCAAATATAAGTCTAATTCTTCAAGTAACCAATATGAAAATCAAATTAATATGTATTAAAATAAATTAAAACTGAACTTATTATTTATAACTGAATGAGAGTCAGCGTAGTATAGTGGTCACTTTGATTAGAACTGGAGAGGCTCATGTTGAAATCTTCACTCAGCTGTGAAGCTCACTGAGAATACTGTACAGGGCTATTTCAGTCCGACCTACCTCCCAGGTTTGTTGTGAGATACAATGTATGCTGTTTTGTTGGTGAAGAAAAATGGGTTATAAATGAGGCAAATAATTTGAAGAACTGGAATATAAACTGCAGTAGGAAATTCAACAAGAATACAGTATAAATACAATATAGGAAAAGACTGGCTAGGCAATAGATAAAGCATACAGGCATTACAGTAGATCACAAACTACTGTACATTATAGGAGGCACTGTCATAAAAAGGCGAAAGCCATTTTGTGTTGCCTTAGTAGAAACACTATAGCCAAGACACAGTATTAGTCCTGCTCTGCTTAACACTGATTAGGTCTCAGCAGAGAGAAATATGTAAAAATTTGACTGCTTAATGCTGAATATGATGCAAAGGAAAAAATGGAAGATTCAGGAAAGAGCACCAGAAACATGATAGATATATAGGAATTTTGAAGGGGCATCTCATATTTATCTTGTACAGGGGAAAAATATATGGAGGTTTCAGACAATGAGTGCTACTCCTGAGCAATTGCCTCTGGAACAATTTTTTAATTTTAATTTTTCACAAAGATTGCTTTTAAAGTAGGAGGATGTGGTTTTTCTTTGATAATAAAGAACAAGATGCCATGCTTGTAACTTGTGGGAAGAACCATTTAGGTTGCATTTTCCATCCAGGAATAATTACTTTGGAATACAGGTAAAGGGAGGGGAGGGAATTTTGTGTTGCTTGGTTTGGTTTTTTGATGTGGCAGATCTAACCCAGGCTCAGCTCTGAAACGTATTTGCAACCACCAGGGCTTAGTGAGCCCTGGGAAATGTAAAATAACGATACAAGAAAAGTGTCGCCGCCGAGCATTGCAGAGTGCCTTTCCTTCTTCACCACTGAGTCATCGTGGCCGGTCCCCACACACCTCATTAGCAGGCCTTGCAGGGTAGGTGGCAGGCAGGCTTTGCAGCAAGCGAAACTACACAGGGCATCCAGGGCAGGGCAATGGAGACAAATGGTTTGAGAAATCGGGGAACGTGGGGAGGATCGGTGCAAGAGGCTGGGTCATCTGCAGCAGGGATTTGGTCGGGGAAGGAATCCTGCCTCGGTGCAAGGGGAGAGAGGGAATCGACGGCTCCCGAGGATCCTTCTGATTTTGGAACGATTCAGCCCCAGCCACAAGTTCGCGCCTAAGCAAGATGCACGCAACGCACGTGATCCCGTGCTTTTGCACCCCCGGCGCGCACACATGTATATGCACGCTTGCAAAACATGCCAGCACATGCCACCACACGAGAATACACAGAGAGAGGCAGAGAGAGGCGAGCGCGCAGACTAGTGCGCGCGCCTGCCTCGGCTCCCCTCCCCTCCCCGCGCGAGCCCGCCCAGGGTGGCTGCTGTGGCAGAGATTGGTGTGTTTTTCCCCATCTGCGTCACATGGCTGCCCCTCCCCCCCGCCCGCCTGCCCCTCCCCTCCCTGGCGCGGCTCGGCGCTCGGCTCAGGTCACTTTGACAAGCTCGCGCTCGCTCTCCTCCCTCTCCGCCGCGCAATTAGCATATTAATCAGCCCCCGGGATCGGGATTCGGAGCCGATCGGAGCGCCTCGTCTACGCGCACGGCGAGGCCGGAACGCAGCGTAGCCCAGCCCTGGACTCGCCGAGAGACGCGGGATCGGGCTGCTGCTGTTGCTGCTGCCGCCGCCGCCGCTCCGCTTGCTGCGGCTGCTGCGCTTCCCGGCGGGGAGGCCCCGCGATCAGGGGGCGGCCTTGCCCGAGGGCTCGGCCGGGGTCTCTCTCAGGGCGGCGGATGCCAGGGCCCCGCCGAGCGGGCACGTCGCACCTCCCCTGCGCCAGGCCGGGCATGTGAAGATGTCAGTGGGCTGTGCGTGCCCAGGTGAGTGCGAGCGCTCGGGGAAGCAGGGCGAGGGGAGAGAGGAGGGAGCGGTGGGGCGTACATCCTTCTCGAAGCCTGGGGGAAGCGCCTGCCTCCCTGCCCCTGCCCGGGCCCCTCTGCAACCAGACGGAAAACAACCCCGCAGAAACCTCCTCCTCCCTCCCCTCCCCTCCCAAGCAGGGGGAGCAGTTTTGGGGATGGCGGGGTTTCAGCCGAGCATGAGGTGGGGGAACCTGGCGTTGGCTCGGGATCTGTGCGCGCGCGCGCGTTTGCGGTAGGGCATTTTGCTTGCCACTAGTATAGCTGGTATCTGGCCAGAGAGTGGGGGGCGGGGGGGGGGGCTGGCGCGGTGTGCCCAGCGCTGAGGTGAATGCCTGTTGGAGTTGCTCCTGTGATGGGGGAGGGTCTCCGTTGCTGGGAGTGGGGCACTGTGCAGTTAAGAGGAATGCTGGGAATGGGGGGGGGTCGGGCTAGGATAGCTAGATCAACATTACAAAAATAGTTGTGGGAGGGACCTGTGCTCTGTGACAGCAGTGGCTGCGCGGGTACTGCTCTCCAGGGGTGTTCGGTTGTGGGGCGGAGGGTCGTCCTGTGGGGGTTGTATTCAGCAGTGGGGTGCCGATATCCTCAAGGGATGTCGCTTTGCAGCGCGCGAAGGTGTGCGCTTCTTCCGCCTCTACAGGGTTCTGTGCAAACGTCTCTTCCGTTTTTAGGATCACTAATTCCAGTAATTCATAGCCTGACAGTACTCAAGGATGTGGTTTATTGGGGTTCACTCCAGTCTGGTGAGGTTAAGCATTGCCTCCAGAGTTGACTTGTTCGGCCCAAGAAGGGGGATGAGGAAGTTGCTATTTTGGGGGGGGGGGAAGGACTGACTATTGCCCTGCAACTGCTCTTTTTGGAGAAACTGTTGAAACTACATGGTTGTTGGGTCTCTCCTCTTTGCTAAGTGCTTTTGAGTTGGAGCAGGGGAAGAGGAGAACTAGCTGGCTCATTAACATAGATTTTTATTTGTTTTAATTTTTGTATTATATTGCAAGTTGCTTTGAGTTTGCATTTCCTTTTAAAAAAAGATCAACCAACAAGTTTAATAAATAAATAAATTGATTTAGCTGGCAGGTGTTCAGCTCTGTGCCAACATGGGTCTTACTGTGCTATCAGAGTGAAAATTTCCTGATAAGCCTGGGAGTTGCTCCAGAACTAGAGAGTTTTGTAAATTCTGGGTGCTCCTCAATATAGTATTATGCCCCACAACCATTGCTCCAGAGCTTTTAAAACACTTGCACATAAGTTGCCATAGTTGTGAAATGTGAAGCCAAGCAGGGACCCATCCCATTAGTGTTTGGTAAAAGACAGGTGCCAGTCAGGAAGGCTAAGATCTGGGACTGGGTGTGTCTGATAACTGAGGAATGCATTAAGTATTCAAGACTGCTGCTAAGAGGGAGCTGATGGCCATCCTCCATAAAGCATCAAGGATGGGTACTGATTCTCTGCAGACTGTCTGTTCCATTATCAGAACTCTTTGTCTAATGTTATCTCTCTAAATGCCATGAGTGGTGGGGTGGGGTCAAACAGCTTCCCCAGTAGGTTTTCTTCAAAGATGTGTTTGACATGACCATGCTCAACTCCCTTTCCAGCCCCTTTCCTTTTGGAACAATTGTTGCCCGTGGCTCCTCTTCTGCTTCAGCAGCCTGTGACACAATCAAGCAGATTGTGTGGGCGTCACTGAAAAGTTAGGCTGCTTTCAGTAGGGAGCCTGCTGTGCTGCACCCACACAGCCCATGGTTTTTTGGGGAAAACCCTTCACAGCAGAGGCCTAATTTGCCAGAGAGGCTTCACTAATGACCTCCCGTAACTGACAAGGAAGTGGCTTGACTGCCTGAGAATTTATACCTCACTCTTAGAGGGGTGCTGCACCCCACACTGAGGTAATGCTAGTGGCCAGGTAATGTCCAACTGCTCCATCTCCCAGTAACACACCAGCCTGACCCAGATTTCCTGAGTGTGGGTCAATTTCCTCCAGTGGGCATGGGCCATTAGTGTATATCTCCCAGCACACAGGAGCCTCCGCCTAATCTGACATTGGATCCCTGAGACCCTAACCTCTCAGATTCCCTTATTACCCCCTACCTGTTGTCTGCTTGAATCTACTTCCCTGGCTTGCAGCAATCTCTGTTTCTAAACAACCCCCCTTCCCTTCCACTTCCCTTCCCCCACAACCTCCTCCTCCTCCATCTCCCGCTGGAAGCTGCCAGAGCAGCGGCTGCTTCCTCAAGCAGAAAGTCACGTGTTCTCCCTCCAAAGCCAGGCCAAACATTTAAAGCACCAGGCACAGCGTGGGTTTCTTCTCCCTCTCCTCCCTCCAGGCATTCCTCCTTATCTAGCCCTGCATTGGCCCTTCCCGTCTGCTGGCCAATACAAGTGGGGTGGGGTGGGGGGCAGCCAGGGTACTCCATGTCCCAAGGAGCCTGCAATCTGCCTATAAAAAAACAGGTCTGCTGCTGCTGCATAATGCCTGGCTTTTCATAGAGGATCTTGCATTAAGCGAGATGAAGATTGATCCTCTCTGCATCCTTAGCTACATGGCACTCCTGTTTTCTTTCACATTCAAGGTTGGACCTGTGCGTACCAAGGGGCTTGTTAAAATCCCAGCTCCCCAAGGTGTGCACAAGACAACAAATGCTGTGTTGTAGCCATGTCTTGTCCCAGGTGTTTATAGATAGCATCTTACAAATGGCCTGGGGTTCAGAAGGCCCCGTAGGAGAACCAGGTCCCCCTGCTAGAATGGGCGCTGGCTATTTCCAATGGCTGCAGAGGGGAGGTAAGCACCCACGGTTTGTGCCTCCGTGCATGTGCATCTTTTTTCATGCTGCAACTGTAGTTTTCCCCATGATTTTGCTCCTAGGAGCCCATAACAGACTGTTTATCGGAATATAGAACAAACAAGCTCTGGTTCTGGCCTCCTGCCAGCTAGAAACATTTAATGAGCCTCTCGTGTGGCTGCTCTTATGGAGGGGGGGCTGCATTAACTTGGAGGAGTTTCCAGCTGTGGGTATATTTGCCTTTAAAGGGGAATCCATGGCATTTGTAAGTTACAACAAAAGGGTTGCCTCTATAGGGCATTTCTCCATGTGGTGTAGCTCTGTATTCCTTCCATTTTCTCTAGGACAGAAAGCAAGACTAGTGCCTCACACGCATCCTGTAGACCAGAGGGAAATATCTGATTCCAGTGTGCTTACTGAGTCTCTTGCCTTGCACCAATCCTTCCATGCCTTTCTCCAAATTCCTTCAATTTCCCAGAAGCAGACATTCTTCTTGTTTTTTTTTTTAAAAAGTGGGGGGTGGCTATAAAATGCGTGATGCAGGAGAGCCAAAGCAGGGGTGTGTGTGTGTGTGTGTGTGTAATGATGGTGTTGGTGCTGGGTGTGATGTCTCACTGCCACAGCTGGGCCTGCAGGGTTGTGTTACGCAGTGCGTTGTGTACCATATGTTGACTTCCATTATGAAAATTCTTGTGCGATCAGGACACCGCAGTAGTTTGTGCAAATAAATGTGCTTGTGTATATGTTATAAAGCTGTTTCCTATGAAGCTGCAATTGTTCAGATAAACAACTCTGCTTCAGAAAAGACTGGAAATGTTTAGTGTTGTGGTTTTGCAGCTGAAGATTGGCTGATAAACCTGAGTCCCTGGCTTCTCTGTTGGTATATGGCATGGTTCACTTGCCAACACCATTTTGACCCCACCCCCTCAAGGAGTACTTTAGGGCATCCACAAAAATAATATATTGGCTTTTCTCAGTGTAGTAGTGCTGGACATAGTGATACAGGGCCTTGCAGAAGCCCATTTGGCTTTCTTGAAGAGATTTCAGTCTTTTTCTTTGTTATAGACAACAGTCACTCATTGGGTTAATGAGGAGAACCTAGAAGATGTTCCTCCCATACAATTCCTTCCCATGTTTTCTCTGCTGCTTGCTTTTTCCTTTCTTCATAAAGGCATTTATACCCCACCCTTTAGCAAAAAAAGGCCCTTGAAGCGTCTTACAAAAATCAGTACCAAGTTCTTTCTCGTTGTGGTTTTTAAAAACTGGCATATGAAAATGTTCTTTTGTTTTTTTTCTTTGACTTCCAGTGCAGTTGCAACACAAACATTTCAGCGGTTGCTATTGTCTCACCTGGTGCAGAAAAGTGGTCTAGAACATAGCTGGGGATAGTATGAAGTCCTGCCTTTCTGCATTGCTTGCCTTGCAGCTACCTGTTTACACTTCTTCCATTACCTGTAACACAATCCCTAATGTTATTATTTGTCCAACAGTTGGCATTAGCCTTTTTTTTTTGTTTCACTCATTAAATTTTAATTTCATTTTATTTATGGCACTTCTCAGATTTTCCAAATTTGTAAAGCGGATTGTGGGGGGTAGGATACCTGACACTGCTCACTAGTTCTGTGCCAGGGACTGGGCAGCTCTAATGTGCCACCCACTTCCACCTTTGCTCTCGCATTCCAGGACGATAACAGTTTGGAACTACAGTGATAATCTCACTCTTAGCTGATTGCAGAAGAGCAGCGTCTCAATAGCACTAAAGAGCCATAATGAAGAAGCACCTTGGGTCATTGCAATGCTCTATTTGCATTTTCCCACACCTGCAAAGAATAATTTTATAAGTGGTTTTTCCGGAGATAGGAATGCAGGACATGGAACATAGGAAGCTGTTGTATATACTGAGTCAGACCATTGGTCCATCTAGCTCAGAGGTTGCACTGACTGACAATGGCTTCCTAGAATTTCAGGCAGGGAATCTTTCCCATCTCTACCTGGAGATGCCAGGGATTGAACCTGGGACCTTCTGCATCCAAAGCAGATTCTCTGCCACTGAGCTATGGTCCTTCCCTTTTAAGGCAGAGGTGGAATCCTTCCCTTCCCATTACTTTCACAAGTCAATGCTACAGCTGATGGAGACTCTATTACTGATTTCTGAAGGTGACTTTGCACAAGAAAATGGGAACCAGGTGGCCAAAGACACTTGGTTAAGTGGGTTTGTTCTGCAAAGGAGATGCTACTTATATACAGTCGTACCTTGGATCTCGAACGCCTTGCGACTCAAACCTTTTGGCTCCCAAAAGCTGCAAACCTGGAAGTGAGTGTTCTGGTTTGTGAACGTTCTTTGGAACCCGAGTATCTGACGTGGCTTCCATGGCTTCTGATTGGCTGCAGGAGCTTCCTGCAGCCAATCGGAATCCGCGCCTTGGTTTCCAAACATTTTGTAAGTCAAACAGATTTCCGGAACAGATTTCCGTTCGACTTCCGAGGTACAACTGTATAATGGCTCATATTGCCTCAGAATTATTCTCTGTTCTGAGCCCTTCAGATGGGACAGATATACATCCATCAAATGTAAGTAAATACAAATAGGTTATGATTGCTTTGTTTCCCTTCTCCTACAGAATTTAGAACAGGGGTCAGCAAACTTTTTCAGCACGGGGCTGGTCCACTGTCCCTCAGACCTTGTGGGGGGGCCGGACTATATTTTGAAAAAATAAATAAATGAACGAATTCCTGTGCCCCACAAATAACCCAGAGATGCATTTTAAATAAAAGCACATATTCTACTCATGTAAAAACACCAGACAGGCCCCACAAATAGCCCAGAGTTGCATTTAAAATAAAAGGACACATTCTACTCATGTAAAAACACGCTTATTCCCAGGCCATCTGCGAGCCTGATTTAGAAGGCGATTGGGCCGGATCTGGCCCCCGGGCCTTAGTTTGCCCACCCATGATTTAGAATATGCTTGAGCAAGGAAAAGGGAGAGAAGCACTCTGTTGTGGGAGCACTATAGTGGCAGAGTGATTGAAGCTGGGGGCCAAATAAGCAACTTGGGTAGAGCTCAAAAGTTCTCCCATTATCCCTGGAAGCTCTAACCAAAAACCTCTTTGGTTTCTGAATTTTCAGCAGTCTTTCTCTGCAGTTGTGAGGACCAGAAACTTGATTTAAAAAAACAAAAAGAACTTTATGAAAGCTGAGATGCCCAGTCCAGATACCAAGCAATATTGATAGCACTAGTGTATTTGTCCTGTCAGAGCAGTTTTTCCTTAGGCATTGAACACTTCTGCCTTCACTCAAAGGGGAAGTACTGCCTAATGAAATTATGAAGTGCAATAGAGTAGTTCCTGGTTCTTCTCCATTTGAATCATCACTGAATAGTCAGGCTATTTATTAGGCTACCTAGGATGTAAAGTGCTCCAGATATCCAAATGGCCTCAGAGCACATGCACAGACCCTGATTCCATGACTGCTGGCTGACTGGAGATTGTCACAAACCATGTGGCCAGTGTTAGAAACGGGGATAGAAATGGCTCCTGGGACCTGGGTTGTGGGCGCCTAAACAGAATATCTAGTGTGGCCATTTGGTGGTGGCGAAGTCGGCAACGCTTTTTATTTATTATTTTGATAAGCATGAACTAATATGCAATTCACATAAGTGACATATTGTTAATATAATATTTTTAACAGAAATTGTTAATACATGTTTAATTTCGTGTTTACAATAAAAATATTGGTACTATACTTCAGTTTTCAATACACTACTCTTTATTACTAAACTCCTTGACATATTGTCTAATCCTAAACCTTAACGTATACTTTGAGCCTTCAAAGCACATGCAAATGGAGAATCTTTAGATGCAAAATGCACCTGGTGCCCTGCTAATTTCAAACCCTGCATGTAGCCAGGAATGGCTTCTGTTGGGTTTGTGTGTGTGAAAAAGAGGGGTGGCGGAGGCTGTTCAATAGATATTTGAAATTCCTCCTTTCTTATGAGGTTATTCAGTACTGTGAATACTTCCCACAAATATCTGTTGCTGCTAAAGAGTCTGGGAATTTGCTTCATGCTAACTTTCTGCCCCTCTAATCCAGGGTCCACAGCTAACAATCCCAAAGACCCCATATTTCCTTTAGGCTACTGTCAGATGCCTTCCATGAAGATCAAGGTGCTACTAAGTATAAACAATAGGCAGATGTTGCCTCTGACTCCCAAGGGATTATTGCTGAAGGACATTCTCTTGTGCAATTCGCCACAATATTTAGAATTGGAAAGTCTTCTCTTAACCCTTTGGAGTAACTGGTCAGGGATGCTTGCATGGCAAATGGAGAAGTTTGTCGTGAGTAGAAGAAACAGGGCAGGTACCACATGGTGGCTTCAAGGACATTAAGTATAAGATGGAAGAGGCATCAGTGGTGCTCCTTACTGGAGCGAAATACACTGCTGGCCAGAATGAGAGTATTTTAGTAGCATTATAGCAGCAGGAAATTGGTTCCTTTTAGTAGACACTTGTAGAAAGACTAATCTTGCTTGTGCCAAGAAAGAGGTGGCAATGGACATTCCCAGTGGGGAGAGGAAACCACTGCAGTAGCAACTTTGTAGTCACAACCTGGAATTTAATGTACAGTAGATAGAAACACAGTTGTGTGCTGATTACATGGAGATAAGGCCAGAATACAGGTACATTCTCTCTGTCTCTGTCTGTCTGTCTGTCTCTCTCACAGAGTCTTTCTCTTTCCCAAGCTTTTGAGCAGCTCTTGATCTCTGCATACACTTGAAAACTCCATCCTTTGCAAAGAGAAAGACATGTTTCACTCGGGTAGCCTTCCTATGCCAATCTCTAATATGGAAAATGTGGGTCTAGCCAAACAAATAATCAAAAATATTCATGGGATCTGTTAGGTCCAGATGGGTCTGTGATTGTCCATCTGCTCCAAGAGACCTAGTCAACAGAGGAAGCCACTTTACACTGAAGCAGACCACTGGTTCATCTACCTCAGCATTGCCTACCCTGATTGGTAGCTGTCCTCCTGGGTTGCAGACAGGGGGCATTCCTAACCATTCACAGAGATGCCTGGGACCTTTTGCATGCTCTATTATGAACCATGGTCCTTCCCTCGACATGACTAGGGCTGTATGATTAATTCTGTTGTAGAGTAACCAGGAACTGGAAAATTCTACATAATTCATGGATGTGAAAGAACCTAGGAGATCCATGAAGCAGATCCTGTGGAAATTGTGGAGCCTCCAAACAGGATGCCAGATGTGACTTCATGAAGCTGGAAACAGAATACTGAACTAGACTTAAGCTAATGATGCTACTGCAGTTCCAGTTTGTCTCAGCAGTGGATGCTGGAAAGAGATGACAGGATGCAGAGGGAACTTTCTTATTGTCCAAGCTAGGAAGGGGCGGAAGATGCTGGTAGGGATTGTTTTCAGATGAAGATAGGAGGTTCTAGGCAGGGCTGTTGCTGCACCTGGATGTAATAAGGGTTGGCAGTGAGAAGCAGTGGTGAGAGATTGCTTGATGGAGCCCATGGGTGCTGAGTGGGGGCAGGAGCAGCGGATGCCTGGTGGGGGGCGAGTGAGCTGCTGTGTCATACTGGGCCATGATTGGTGCTTTCCCTGTGTGCACTCAGAACTGAAGCCAGAGTTAATTGGGAGCTGTCACATGCTGGGTGCATGTGAGCCCTTGCCAGCCACGCTGCGGCATCTAGCTCTGCTCTGCCGCTCGGCTGCCCAGGGAATTCACCAGCCAACCAGCTCTGAGACAAACACAAAGAAACCTCCGTGCTGCCAGCCTGGGGGCACACACTGCGCAGCCTGGGCATGCACCAGCCTTGGGAATAGGGAGGGGGTAGGCAGGGCCTTGGAGGGAGAACTGCAGGGGGCAGGATATGCTTCCTACTGGGGCAGGCTGGGGCTGGAGTGAAATTGGAATTCCCCTCCACCACCCGGCCAGCCCTCCTGCCGTCATTCAGACATTGCTTTCAGCAGGAAGAGTCTGCTGCGTCTAAACTCACTCGCAGCTCCCTTCACAATCAAGCCATCTGCCCTGCATGTTTTGAGAGAGGAACTTTCCTAATGCATGCGCTCTTCCTCCACAGTCTGTAAGATGGAGCTCTTTTCTTGCAATAGCTGGGGAAGAATTACATGTCATGCACAACTGCACATAACAAAACACTATTAGGGTAAAGTAGTTTCAGGAGGGAGGCTGGTTCCAGAGAAGAGGCAGGGAGGCACGAGGAGGAAGTGGGTGCTTAACCCTTCTCCCGGCTGTCATTTTTCTGTTGCAGCTTCTGCCCGCCCCCACCCCCAGCCACTATTCCTATGGGCTTCCAGACACATGTTTGCAAGGGTGATCTTGCTTTTGGACCAATGTGGGGCAGCAGCAGGTCAGGGTAGTTGCATTAGGAAAGTGTCAGGAGGGGGAAGTGCTAAAGACACCCCACCACCCCAGTGCTGCAGTTTGCCTGCCCACCCCTGGAGGTGCTTTGCTCATGAAGTTTTGTTATGTGTTTTTTTGGTGGGAGGGCAACGTGTATCTCCACCCTTGCAGATGATGTTGGTAAGTTTTGCCATGCAGCCCCAACATACATATTGGAAAGGAATGGAATAGAACACAGCTCTAGGGGTGCTCCTATGCAGAGATTAGGGCAAGGGGCTTTGTGAGTCCTATACACGATTGCATGTGGAGGGAGACTCTGCATTAGAGGTAATAAGCAAGTTGGAAGACCTGTGTGAGGAAAAATCTGCACGTATCTTCTGCCAAGATGTGGAAGCAGCATCCTCCAACCCAAATAAGCAGGTTGCAGTTACTTGAGGTTAATTTAGCAAGCCCAGTCAGGAGGGCCCCCCAAAGATACCCCCGCTGCTGAAGAGCAGCTTCCGTGGAATATGAAAGGATGCATTAGGCACTCAGCTGCAGGTGAGGCGCTGTCTGCAAACGGATGCTGAAGATACACGAGGCTATGCAGGGCGTAATGGAATAATAGCAGGTGGTGGTTTAGACCGGCTGATGGGATGACAAGCCACACCCCTAGATCATGTCCCACATAAGGCACCTGAAGGAATAACATCTTTTTTTGAGCCAAGCCTTTTCTCTTCCTCCTCACCTGGATTTTCCTGGCAAGTTTCTCCCCCTCTCCACACCTTGTGCTTTGCCTAGGACGGTGCACCCCGCCCATCCCCATGGTGCCTGGGCACCCATCCCTGTGAAATGAATCCCTTCATGGCTTGTGGGGGGGGGGAACAATTAGGCTTCTAAAGGAGGTGAGTCACAAGTATGATTCTGTACTTGTGAGCTCCGTTAGGTATCCCCAAGCTAAGCTGCCTACTTTCCTGGCTGTTGCTTTTTGCACACCATGGTACGGGTGCAGTTATTTTGCCTGTATATTCTGTTAGGGATGTTCAGCTGCCAAAGATACTGTTTTACTGCAGAGGTGCGCAGACCTCAGGCTTTCAGCTTCCATTTTGTTTTCCACTAGAACCCACCAGCCAGAGCCAGGTGAATAAGAGTGTCTCATGCAGGTGGCTGAGAATTAATTGGCAGAGGTTGCCTTTGAGCACATGCTCAGTCCAGGAATTTTATCAGAACCAGAACCAAGATCACATCCTTTCACACACAAAAATCACACCTGGTCTCTCACCAGTGGGGAGTGAGGGGAGGAGAAGCTTTGTTGTTGTTCTTAGATAATTGGGAGTTTTTGCTGATCTGCTCCAAATAATCCAGAGATCTACCCGTAGAATCCAATCTACTTTCTGCCCGCCTATGCTTTACTATATGTGGTTATCATCACTGTTAGGTCCCTTCCACACTTCTACGATTCATTCTGGACACCCAGTTGCTCATAAGGGTGGTCCAGGATGCAGCTTTCATTTGCCTTCTGTCCTGCTGGAGGGAGGGAGGGAGGGAGGGAGTGCAGGCCCAACATTTGTGTTAACTCTAGCAGATCTAGTATTAACTCTAGCAGATCTTTTTGTCTAGTCTGGAATAACCCTTTGGTTATGCACCAACAGGGTCACTAATGTGCGTTCAGATCCACTCAGTTCACTAGAATGAATGAACAGCATGTGGTGGAAAGCATTTGACCATGTTTTTAGCACTTTTAAACTATGCTGGCTGCTAGTACAGTGAGCTAAAGTGTTAAGAGGTAACTACTCTACATTTAGTGATCTTAATTATGGGTCTGTAAATGATGGTGGGGAAGTGCTGCCACCCTTTCCTAAACCTCAGATGCTCTTAGAAACATAGGACGGGAGTTGACCTAATTGTCACCTAGTTCATTTCTGCTCTGGGACATGATATTCCATATCAGCAGTGTGCCAAAAACTGTCTATATGTATACATACACACATAAATGTATACCTACATACATACATACATACATACATATGAATATGGAAAGTTCAAGGCAGCTTATTTAAGCATTTCACACTTTTACAGTTATTAAAATTCTTTCTTACATTTAACCTAATTTTCTTCCTTGTACTTTAAGAAAAATTCTTATCTTTCTTGCCGCTGAGGCTGAAATGATCACTTTAGATCATTTTAGACAATACAAAACAGTAAGCCTATTCCCACTCCTTTGATATTTTCCTCAGGCTTGAAGATACCCCATTGATTCAGCCTGTCCTAAGTGTGATTTGCATTTTAAACTGTGATTCTGTAAACATTTATCTGGAAGTAAGCACCACCAAACACAAGTGAACATTCACAGGATTGCATTGTCAGGCTGCAGTTCAGTGCACCATTATGTGGGTGTGAGCTTTGTGTAACCCAGTAGGACTTTTTAGACTAATAATTTTAGCCTTTGCAGATCAAGGACCCACATGCAGAATAATATGCTTTGCATCTCCACTCATCTCTCCCTCCCTCCCTCTCTCTCTCTCTCTTTTCAAAAACCCTGAAAAGAATTGTGGTGGCATGACTCACCAGTTAAAGTCAGATCTTAGGCCTTTAATCATTTTTGTAGCTCTCTTCTGACTACTTTCCATCTTCTTGTCAACACCCTCCTTGAATTGTGATGCTCAGAACTGTTGCCTACATGTGAGCAATGTATTTTTCCTGGCCTCAAAGCCTTGTCCTTTGTGGTTTTCAGAGACTTTCTGAGCTGGAGTTTAACTTTCGTTAGTTGGTAATCTAAAACAAAAGCCCACCATGGAATAATTTCCTCATGTGTGATGCACATTCTGACTTCCATTGCATCTGTTTCCCACCCATTCCTTTTCATTGCACGGAGTGTTTAAATTCTGCATAAACTTGCAGTGGAGCCTGCGATTATATTGTGGGAAGGTGTGAACAAGAGAACTTGCAACCTGAGCATAACTCATGCTTCATACAGCAAAATTACCAATACTTTGGTCAGAATCCTGCTCAGGATGCATTCCTCATGCCTGTTTCCCTCCTAAAACTGTCAGTGTGGTTCAGTGAGGTCAAAGGCAGAGTGGACTTAGCTTTGTAACCTCAGCAACTTGACCCTTCCTGACCCAGAACATCCCATAGGGGATTTAAAAGGGTGAGGGGAGGAAATCTCTGTTTACAAAATCCAGTTTGTGGGTACTTTGACTGCAGGCTCATCCCCAATCTTGTTCATTTCCCTTCATCTACCAGCATGTTGCCAGAATTGCCTGGTTTCGGAAACCACTCAGCTTTATTCAGAGCTATTCATTCATTAGCTGAAGTTGTCCTGTCATAGACAAGTTGGCTGAGGACTAAGAGCCCTGCTTTGTTCTTTCCTAGGGAAGCCCTATATCAGGGGTAGCCAACACAGTGCCCTCCATATGTTGTTGGGCTACAGCTTCCATTATTGCTTATCCTTGGGTTTGCTGGGTGGGGCTGATGGAAGTTGTGCTCTACAATAGTGTCCTATACCAAATGTAATTGAACTGTGAAAAAGACTCTATAAACTGAAAGTAGAGATGCTGTATATACTTCTTGTTTTTTTGTTTGTTTTGTAATACAATAAAATCTTTAATAAAAACTAATTATTATTATTTTAAAAGAAGGACACGACTTTGGCTGCATCTGCCTTATATCATCTAAATCATGTTGATGGAATTTGTGCTCTGTATGTTCTACACTGATCTCTTTGCACATGTTTCCTGCCAGTTTTTGGTGAGACTCTCTACTGGTTTTATTCATGTTCTAGCAACACAGTATTTGCTCCATAGTCATTCTGGACAGCGACTAGGTGTCAGCCACATTATTGCTGATTTAAATTCGCCTCTCTTCACCTGTAGTTGGGCTTTCCAGATAACAGAGTCTCTACCAGCAGGGAGTCATGTCTTTTACCATGGAGTATATGCAATAGTATTCAATAAATAAATTTAAAGGTGATGGGAAGACTAAAGAGACTGGGTGGGGATGTGCACTTCAAGGATTGGAATGCCACTCACTCAAAGAAAGAATGAAAGAGGCTTGGAGAAAGTTGCGGACTGAGTGGTGTGCTTGGATTCTGCTGTATATGTACTCTTATGCTGATAGGATAAAGGATATGGGTCATCCTGCATATTTATTTTGGCCTGGATTGGATTGGAAAATGGATGGGCTGAGCCCAGTGTGGACTCCTAATCTTTATTACCCCTGCTGCAAAATGTGAGTAATAACGACCCACCTCACAAAAGTGTTGTGGGTGGACATAGTACGGACTGCAAAGCTGCTGGCAGCAGAAACACTGCAGCACAAGGGAAAACAAAAACTTAACAGCTCCTACTCATTTTACAGCCAATATGAAGAGTTCTGGAAAGACAGCAGGAACTCCCTTTTCTCTAGCCCAGCCGGGTGTTGAGTAAGATAATGCCTTTCAGTTGTTCGTTCTATGTGCAAAAGCAAAAGCTGTGTTAAGCTATGCGCCTCTATTAATATGTGCATAAAAGAGGCCAAGAGAAGGATGTGTTTTAAAAGTTCTCCCAGCTGTGCATCTCATTGAAGATCACATCTCATACAGTTGGAGGCTATACAGTGGTACCTTGGGTTACAGACGCTTCAGGTTAGACGCTTCAGGTTACAGACCCTACTAACCCAGAAACAGTACCTTGGGTTAAGAACTTTGCTTCAGGATGAGAACAGAAATCACGTGGTGGTGGCGTGGCAGCAGCAGGAGGCCCCATTAGCTAGAGTGGTGCTTCAGGTAAAGAACAGTTTCAGGTTAAGAACGGACCTCTAGAACGAATTAAGTTCTTAACCCGAGGTACCACTGTTTCTAAATAACCTAGCCAGCCACATTGGTCTTTCCTGTTCTGTAGAGAACACCCACTCATGGATAAGTGGCTCCCCCATTCTACCATTCTCCCGCTGGTAGAATGCGTAAATGGCAAGAAAAACTAACACTGATACAGCTTGGATTGTTCAGTTCACACTGGGCTTACCCAGCCAATAGCTGTTGCCTGCCATAGCTCAATGGTAGAGAAGCTTGCTTTACATGCAGAAGGTTCCAGATTCAATCCTGAACATATCCAGGTTAGGGCTGGGAGAGAAATCCTTGCCTGAAATCCTGGAGACCCACTGCCAGTCAGTGTAGACAGTATTGTGCTAGATGGACCACCAATAGTCTGACTATTGGCAGCTTCCTGTACATTGCCAGTCCTGTTCAGCCTTGCTGCCTCCCAGAATTCCTAGCATGGCAAGCTCCCGTTAGGGCTTAGTTTTCACTGGGGTGTGAACCTGTGTTTGGGCTGTACCACTTCAGAATGTAGGTGGGGGCGCACATGACTGAATGCTGCTCCAAACAAAAAAGGGGTATGTGTGATAATAACTGCCCCTCCACAAATATGTCTAGATGGCAGGGGGGAAAGCTAGAAGCTCCTCATTCTTATGATTCCTGGAGGACCCTTAAGGCTTCTACCTCTTAAGGCTTCTCCCCGTCCACCAAAAAACAAAAAACCCAACAGCAGCTGGGGCTGCTAAAGCCTTTCAAGATATGTAAAAAGGAAACACTCTTCTGAAGATCCAGAACTCTTAGTTGACTGGCTTACCTCCATTAGATGCTCCCCCCCAAATGTGTGCTATTACAGCATCTCCAAAAAAAATGAGTAGACTGGGGATGAGGAAAGGAATTGGAATGGCATAAGAGGGAGGGAGAGAGACAACTTGTACAGCAAAACCAAATGAAAATGAAGCTGCTTGCCTACACCTGAGTCCCAGTTTCAATTTGCAGAGGTTTCTTTTCAGAGGGGAGAGAGGCTGGGGATCCTATTTAATAACCAAGGTGCCTACTGCAGCATGTATCTGGCCAGAGACAATCCAGAACTGACAGTTGCTCTTGCTTTTTAAGTCCAAATCTTCAAGGCAAATGCCATAACTCTTCCCTTCTAGGTATAGCAGCATGATCCTTTCATCTCTTGTCTTGGAAATTTCAGCTGACCAAGTCTGTGAGCAGTCCTTTCCTTGCTAGAGGCCAAAGGTGTGCGTTGGCTGCTTTTGAAACACAGGCTCTTTCCAGCAGCGTAGCTTCCAGAGAAAACTAGATTCACAACAACTAGTGTCCAGTGGGACTGGTAGGAGAGAAGGCAGGGAGACTAACAGCAGGTGGAGCCGGAGCCAGTGAGAGGCAGAGTCACCCCATGGCTGGTTGTAAGTATAAGACAGGCAGGCAGGCAGGCAGGGGGTAGCTGAGGGCAGACTGCAGTTGGTAAGGCAGTGCTCCTTTCACCCATATTGACCAGTCTCCACTGACGATTAGATTGTTTCCTATACAGTGGAACCTTGGAAGCCAAATGTCTTTGAATTCAAACATTTTGGCTCCTGAACCCGGAAGTGATTGTTCCGGTTTTCGAACAATTTTCAGAAGCAGAATGTCCGGCGTGCCTTCCGCAGCTTCCGATTGGCTGCAGGACACTCCTGCAGCCAATCAGAAGCCATGCTTTGGAAGCTGAACGCTTTGGAAGTCAAACAGACTTCTGGAACTGATTCCGCT
Organism: Podarcis raffonei; assembly: GCF_027172205.1. Classification (NCBI taxonomy): domain Eukaryota; kingdom Metazoa; phylum Chordata; class Lepidosauria; order Squamata; family Lacertidae; genus Podarcis; species Podarcis raffonei. Next base: position 59,456,742 of record NC_070606.1, on the reverse strand, counting down.
TGACTTCCAAGGTACGACTGTACTTGTATCCTGCTGGTCCTGTAGTGAGCTCAGAGCAATAGTTTAACCCCACAACAACCCTGTGAGGAAGATCTGGCTTGTAGAGAGTGACTTTCCTGGTAAACTTCATCCCTGAGTGGGGAGGCAATTCCAGATTTCTCTTGTTCAAACCCAGCACTCTGCTGCATCACACTGGCTCTCTAGAGAAAAACAAAGAATAGTTTTGTAACTGCAAGCAGGCTCTAAATTGCTTCCTGGCTGAGAGGGGCCGGAGTGTTATGGAGTGCTCCTGTTCTCAGCATGGACAGCTTCATTGATTACCGGGGAGGCTGAGTGGTGGCTGTAGTGATGAAGAACAGAATTATTTGCCTGAGCCATGGGAAGCAGATACCATGGTTTGCTTCAGGATTTTTCTGCATGTACCCATAACTTCTGTGACTCTTCTTCCTGAGGAGCAAGCAAAGAATTTTTTTGGGTTAGAACATTTTACTGTGGTACTTATAGAGATCAGGGTAGAAGGACAGAGGTACACACTGCTCTGAACTTCTGGTATTATGCTGACAGGTGCCATTGGCCATTATGAATGAAACAAATCCCCTTTCTTTGCCTCTTAATGGTGAAAGGACCAGCTCAGTGTATTACCAGGAACAGTGTTGAAGACTGTGCTGGGGCTCTTACCCCTTTAGTGTCAAGAGCAAACCAGGAAAAATGTATATAAAAGCACAGATGCAGATGTGGTGGCTGTGGAAACTGTGCTTGTTTATTTGAGATGTTGGTGGATGAATTTGGCTAATCTCTCTTCATGTTAAAATACAGTTATTTCTAATCAGTAGAAGTGTTTTGGTGTGGTTTCGCAGCTCACTGTGCAAGGCAAGCCACCCAGGGAGCCTCTTCTTCTTTCTCTCTCTGTGTGTGTGTGTGTGAGAGAGAGAAGTTGGAGGAGCTTGTTTAGGTTTGAGGACAGCTCATGATGGTCAACTGTGCCCTGCCATCAGTATTTCTCATTCACTCTCTTTCTTGCAAGGATTCTGCAGGATCAGTGGTATTGGACACAGAATGCAAAGCATCATTCCATCTTAGATGTATTTCCTTGCTGGAATTTCCCCTGCTTTCTCCTAGGAAAAAAAACCTGGTACCTTGTTGGGATGAGTGTAATCTGCTTCTCCTAGCAAAGCCACTAAGCATTTAATCCTACCACCCAACAGAACTTCCCCAGCCTTTTGTGTGTCTGGCAAATTCAAGTTCACTTTCAGAAGTTGACTCTCAACCAGTATTAACTCGATAGTTTCCTTTGCACAGAGAGCATCACTCACTTCTGCAGCAGGCACATTCCTAATAAATGTTAGCTGTGTTCAAGCAACGTGAGCTCCAGTGTTCAACAACATGGGAGCAAGGAGGAGAGCCACAACAAGTAGCCCCATCCCTAGGGTGGCATGTTCCTCTCCTGACATACAGGTGAATGTCTATAGGGAGGGGGGCCTTCACAGGTATGTGCAAAGGTCCTTTCCCTACAGACTTTTGTGCTGTATCTGCAGATGTTGGCGGAGGAGGTAGGGCTACTTGGTCATATAATAATAATATAATATAATAATATAATATAATATAATATAATATAATATAATATAATATAATATAATATAAATGTATTTGGTTTCACAGCTCACTGTGAGAATATATATATATATATGATTTTTATTAAAGATTTCTTAGTTTACAAAAATACGTGTTTTGTCTTCTTTCAAGTTGTGTTTTCTACAGATCAGTTTCATTTGTTGTGAGACATTATTATTGCATGCAGTATTGGGTCAAGAAGGAAAGAGGGGGAAAGAGGGGGAGGGTGAAGAGGTGAGTGGGGTGGGAATGCTTCTATTATTCTATTTAGCGGGGGGGGGGTTGTGTTAGTGTCACTTGTGTTGGTCCATTATTGTTGAACACTGGAACTCATAAACACCCAAATACTGTAGGACTTTTGTTACATTTTTGTGATTCTGTTATGAAGAGAGAATAGTGGAAACACAGCAGTATTTTAATCATGGAAAATTTCAGTGAGGCCTGTATGACGCAAATACTTGTACTCTTGGGCAGTATTAGTACTTGTTGCTGAGTCTTTGCAAGGGACAGTTTCTGAAGCTCAGGCGGGTTGGGAAACGTTATCTGCCACCACCACTGAAGCCAGTGGGGAACAACAGCAACTGCAGTACCATGATTAGAACCTGCTAAATGTTTCTTCCAGCTTGGAACCAGCCACCTCAGGCTCAGGAAACAAGTGGAGGAAGATGGAAGAATTATCTATTCAGTAGGGAGCTATCTGTTTAACTAGGCAGAGTCCCAATAGGGACTGTAAGCCAGGCTGGATTGAACTGCACCCCCCCTGGGGAAGGAACTGGCAGGAGAAACTCTATTCCTGATGCATTCAATATGACACCCCCCCCCCCCGGAATCCAGATGCTGGAGCTAATGGAAAGGGTGGGGCAGTGCGCATGTCTGAGCCACTGTGCATGCAAGTTAGTTAAGAGTGAGCATCTCTGTATTTGTGCAAATACAGGCATGCGTGTATGCCAAATACGTTTGCACACTTGGAATTCTGCAATTGATATATTTGTTGTTTGTGTATCTCTGGTTTGCTTGCATTTGTGCACATTTGGGCTTTTAGGACTGGGCAGGCCTTTCTCCATAGAATGCATATTGATGCCTTGGAAAAACAGTAATCAGCAGCTTCATCTTGACATGCCGAATCTAAGGCACTCTTCATATAGAGACACACACAGAACGCTTTCCTCCTTTACAAGCCTGGGAAATAAATTTGCTTTGTGCAAGTCCTGAGGGGGGCTCAGATAATCCATGGTTATCACCAACCCATTCCTCCTGAATTCTAGGTTAAAAGAAAAGATTTGTGTCGCTGAGTGGGGGAAACGCTCCCTTCCTCAGCCAGCTGCAAAAAGAGCCCTGCAGATCCTCCTTATTGCCCAGCAACTGAAGGAAACCACAAGTCATGCATGCAGGTGCCCGATAAGCCTGCCTTCTACGGAACAACTCTTGGGAGTGGGTGGGGCTGACTTTGCTGCTGCCTGTCCTCCTTTGCCTAAGTTGCTTTGTACAATTCCGCATGCTGAAGCCATGCTTAGGAAAGGGGCCCTACCAGATTTCCTCCCCAAACGCCAACATATAGCAGCCAAGGCTCCCAGTGATGCCCAAATCCCCACGTAACCTTTGCTATTTTTGCTGGGGGTTGGTCTATTGATCTCATAGGCTGCCATGGTGTTTCTGCCAATGTCTCAACATGCTTACTTCCATACTTTAAAAAGAAAGTGAAAGCAACCTGTTGTTACTAGTAAGTGAGCATTTCTCTCACCTACACACAGACGTGTGTGTACACCATTGCCAATTGTATAATCAGGTAGTGCTTTGTAGCCAACTTGCATCTGATTGATGTGGGCATGTCATGCTAGTGCAACTGTAATTTCTTCACAAGAGCAAGACAATTGATCCTCTGCCTTGTGTAGTAACAATATTTCATATTCAGGAAACAGTTTCCTTGTATGTTGAATCTTGTAATCTTGTACCTCGGGTTACAGACGCTTCAGGTTACAGACTCCGCTAACCCAAAAATAGTACCTTGGGTTAAGAACTTTGCTTCAGGATGAGAACAGAAATAGTGTGGCGGCAGAACAGCAGCAACGGGAGGCCCCATTAGCTAAAGTGGTACCTCAGGTTAAGAATGGTTTCAGGTTAAGAATGGACCTCCAGAACGAATTAAGTTCTTAACCCGAGGTACCACTGTATATGCTTCTAAAGTGTAGCCTTCCACCACTGGTGCTGTTAATGTTCAAAATCTTAAGTCAACCACTAAAAGCCATGAGAATGACTTCAGAAATTCTAAACGCACATGGATATCTTTTTTAAAAAACAGTATTTAATTACCAGTTCCTGACCCTTTGATGCATTCTTCCATCACATTTTCAGCCTTTTTGTCTAGGGATGAAAGAGGTGATTAATCAATTTAAAATGTTACCTTTTATTTTTTTAAAAAAATCAGGTTTTAATCACTATGGGGAGGATGTTGGAAAAAGTAATTTCTGTACACTTCTTGACTCCACTTAACAATATAGTGAAGATAATTTCCTCAAGAAGGAGTGATCTGCCTGTTTTTGTTAGCAAGCAAATTCTTCAAATTCACAAGAATTCCTTAGTTTAACTATGTGCTCCCAGAAGAGATAGTGATGGTGGCTAACTTGGATGGCTCTAATACAAGTTTGGCCAAATTCATGGAGAATACGACTGTCAATGGCTAGTAGCCATGATGGCTATCTTGTCGCCCCACTGTTGAGGCAGTATGCCTCTAAGTACCCATTGTGGGGTTTCACATGGGAAGAGTTCTCTGCACTCAGGTCCTGCCTGTGCAGGCATCTGGTTGGCTACTGTGAGAACAAAATGCCTGATGCCGCAGAGTTACACTAGGAAAGGGTTAAGAACAACAATTTGTTCATTTCCCCCTTCCAAGGTCATTGACTTCCATTTTTCTCCAAAAGATGTCCCAAGCTTTACCCAAAGCCATACAAATGTCTCCAGACACCTGGTTATACCGCCAGTTATTCTGGGGAACCAACTTGCTTCAGTAACTGATTAGTTTACATGCTTAAAGGATGAACTTTGAATGTGAAGTGAGCTGAAAGTCTAGCATGGTTACTCTTTCCTTTCTAGCACAACTATTTAAATAAGATAAAGGTTGTTATCTGTGGTGGGTGGAGTCCACAGTTTCCTAGTGAAGCACAATAAATTGTAAATGGCTGAAGAGATTCAACCAGGGGTGTGTTTGCTTGGCTGGTTGCTGTCAGAATCCCCCTGCCCAAGCAGCATCCGCTTCTCAGAGTTGTGCAAGGCTGTTGGTTACAAACAACTCCCCAGATAACAAGCTTGAGATGGAAGAGTATATTTGGCAAACTCAGCTCCTGTAAAGCATGTGGGAAGGGGTAAGTGCCATGCTTTGGGGTCTGTAGAGTTGCATGGGGTCAGGATTGGGACAGCTGTAGGCTATGTGGCTTGTGAGTAAGAGCACTTTTTGTTCTGAAGGGGGTAATGATGCATTACTGGGGTGCATTTCCCCCTTCTATTTATTCCAAACATGCTGCTCCCCCTCTCCTTCTCAGCCCTTTCTCCTGGCTTGTTTTGTGTCCTTTGTTAACAAGAGACTCTGATGGACGGTAGTCATCTCCTTGGCATTTTGTTTGCCACTAAAACTCACATACAGGTGAGAAGTGCCAGAGTATTAGTGGGCCTGTCTGTGGCTTTCTCTCTTGCTCTTTGACGGCAGGGTGGTTTGAAGAGCTGTGCAGCAGCTGGCCTGTGCTCTTTCTGACCCTTCCCTAGCAGGAAGAGAATCACCGCTGCATGAAATTGGCATGCACAGATGTAACATGAAACCAGAAGGTTAGGGTAATGCAGAAGTTATTGGTCTGCCAGAAGCCACTTAAGTGGGACTCTGCTTGAGAGTTGTGAGCTGCATAGTGCTAGGTGTGTGGTAAAGGTAAAGGGACCCCTGACCGTTAGGTCAGTCGCAAACGACTCTGGGGTTGCGCCGCTCATCTCACTTTATTGGCCAAGGGAGCCAGCATACAGCTTCTGGGTCATGTGGCCAGCATGACTAAGCCGCTTCTGGCGAACCAGAGCAGTGCACGGAAACGCCGTTTACCTTCCCGCCAGAGCGGAACCTATTTATCTACTTTGATGTGCTTTTGAACTGCTAGGTTGGCAGAATCTGGGTGTGTGGTAGTTTCCAGCAAAAGGTTTTGCTAGTACAGACATCTTTCTGTAGGGTTTTGGTTAGCAAGTAGATTGGCTTGCCAGCTAATCTAGACCTCAAAACTAGAGTGATCGCTACTTCCCTATAGGGATAGCTGCTCCCCCTTAAGAGGGCAACAATCCCATGGGAACCACAAGAGCACTTTGGGTGCCACAGGCCTTCTTTCTAGCTATCTGCTAGAGCAGCCTTCCCTATTTTGGTGGCCTCCAGATGTTGTTAGACTCTAGTTTTCATCACCTCCAGCCAGCGTGGCTAATGGTCAAGAATGATGGAAGTTGTAGTTTAAAATGTCTTGAGGGCACCAAGTTGGAGAAAGTTGCACTAGGGCATTTTTATGAAGCATTTTCTTCCCTCTGCATGCTGTATGGCTGTTTGTTATTGTGATTTCTCCAATTCCACCAACCCTGTCCACTAGGCTTGATGTCACTGAGCAGCCAGAGGGCAAGGCTGTGTGCACCCTACACAGTTAAAGCACTTTCAAAGCACCTTCTTTCCCTCAAAATAATTTTGGGCACTGTAGCCTGTTAAGGGTTGTTGGGAATCATAACGCTGTGAGGGGTAAACTACAGTGCCTAGAATTCTGTGAGGGAAAGAATGTGCCTTCTCCAGTGTCCTTTAATGTGCTTCAAATGTCCAAGTAAGAGTGAACCAGTGGAAGTTTCGTTGGTCAGTGGGCCAGGTGAAAGTTTTCCTCAACTGGGCAACAAATCCAGTTGCTGAAAATTAATATAAGTAGCCCTCATAGGAAAAATATTTTCTACAATCAAGCGGTACATATATATTTTATGAAATAACAATAAATAAAAATTGTACCCATTGTTTACTCAGAAGTAAGTTTCAATGAGTTTAATGGGGCTTACTCTGCAGTGGGTGACTATAGCAATGCAGGCTCAGGAAGTCAATTTAGGGAGCAGTATGGTTGTAGAGAGACACTTGAAAACTCGTCTCAGAGAATCACATAGTAACACTTGCTTCTTTTTCAATGCCAGCTTCATGTTCAAAACCAACACCACCCAGTGAAAACCAAAGGCTCTAGGCCAGGCCACCGAGAAGTGCCGCTTTAAGTGGAATTTTTTTTTTAAAGGGAGAAATTAGTAAACTGTACCAGTGTTCTATTATGAAAATAATGGGCCATAGGCCAAGTCCTTGTTAGCTTGTTTGATAATTCCTTTGCTGGTGAAAATGACCTCAATCTCAATTGTCAGAAAAAAAACCCCCAACAACAAATCAGGCACAGAGCCAACAAAAAAAATATTATTGACTGCTCACAATCTTTTGTTGGGATCACCTAAATGGAGCTTATGGTCCAGTCTGAGAATCTCTGGTCTAATAGCTTAGTGCAGGAATCAGTGACAGTTACAAGCTCTGTCTAAATGTTTTCAAAGTTGTAATCAGAGCAACTTTAAAATAATTTCCCTTCTGTCTCAATGACTGGTTCAGAGACACCTGATGTCTCTTTACTTATCTTCCAGGGGCAGTGCAGGGCCATCAAACAAATTAAGGCATGCTTTCCACCTTTTATTAAGGACAATGTGCATCACATTATCATATAATGCAAGCACAAGAATTGGTGTTGGGGTCAAACTTCAGCATCCTGAGAATTTCATCTTCTTTTAAGTTTCTAGCCCTTAAGGCTGCGAAACAAGACTTGAAAATGCCCTGAACATCATATGAAATCTCAGAAGCCAGAGGGGGAGGAAGACAGGAATTTTAGTGGACAAGCAGAACAGATTTAGCACCTGGCATAGCTCTTTGTTCCTCCCTATGGCTAACAGAAAAGGAGTAGATTATGCAAAAAATAATAATAAATCAAATTGATATTGCATGATTTTATACAGGCCACTTCATTTGGTTTCCTTGGTCAAAAACAATGATTTATTTATCTCTAGACAGACATAGTCTCTTGATTATATTGTGCTACCAACAAACAACAGAAGAGATCAAATTATTCCAGGTTGCTATATGCTAAAGGTGCCTGCAGGGCAATGAAAAAGTTGGTAAAACTAGCTTTGTAGTTCTGTTGTTCAGAATACTGTCATGCCAGGAATCTGTATGTAAAATCGGGTAAGTTTTTGTAACCTAATAGAATCCAGCTGGAGCAAAAACTGTCTGTAGCTGTGAACCCCGCTTGAGGCCCTGCTACACATGAAGTAGCCACATGTTCCTGTATAGCACAGGAGATAAGCTGAGAGGCACCCATAGCAGAAGCATACCTGGGTACTGGGAACATAGCATAGAAGCTGCCTTGCTGGGGCAGCTCTTTGGAAACCTCATTGATCAGTGGCAACAAAAGAAATGAGATCAAATGACAGTGGACTCTTTGCCTGTGGAACTAGGACTAGAGAGAGAAGATGAAGGACTCTGTTTAGCAGGCCCTGAAGGAAGCACTTAACTGCCTGAAACAAGTGACAGGAAACACCTGCTCAGCTGTGGCCTTTGCAAGGTGCAGAGGTCCCTCCCTCTCCTCCCGTGACTTCGCATGCCAACAAGTCCTGGAGTAGACAGCCTGCCTCTCAGATGAGGGCCCTTCCCCACCGTCACACACACAGCCCCAGGATTTGTTGGTGAGCAATTGTTTTGGTGCTTTCTCTGGAGTTAACCAGTTTCCCTTCAAGCCCCTCAGGGTCCTACACATAGGATCTGGAAATCCGACCCAACCTGCACCCTCCATATTCCCTAAGGCGTTCTAACCATCTTGGCTATCCAATCTTGGCAAAGCCCCAGTGAAAAGGACTTAAGTTTCTGAGCAGCTGTGTCTCTCTTCTAACAAGGGGAAATGCTCCTCGTCGGAGAGCGGCATCCATTGCCACGTGGTTGGATCAATGGCCGTAAAGCTGTGTCTGTGTGATTTATATCTCCCAGAGCACCAGTGCTAGCTGCACAGAGTACAGTAAAAAGGGGCTGGTGAACTGTGGCACATGAAAAGACTGAAGAGAGAGCTGCAGGAGTTGAGAGAGAGAGAGAGAGAGAGAGAGGTTCTTGTGCTGCTGGACTCCTATGTATAAAAGGTGGAGGGGATCTCCTTCTTCCTCTTCCTGTTAAAATATGTATAGTGCCCTTCGTCCAAAGATCACAGGGTAGTTCACAACATTAAAATACAAAATGAGAACACAAAATACACAATACCTCCCACTGGAGACTGAATAGGACTTCCGCCAACCACATCCTAGTCCTGCTTCAGCATCCGTCCAATGCCTCTTTAATTATTAACTTGACCAGAACCAGAACCAGCTGGAGCTGCTGCATCTTTGTGGACCTGCTCCAAAGAGGGATCGCTGAAGGTGAGGATGCGCTGCAAGGCTGCTGTAGCATAAGGGTGCCCTAAGTGAGCAGACGGGAGAATAAAATGCACACACAGGGCATGTTTTCTTTCTGCCTACCCAAAGGTTGCTAAAGATGTGTTCCTGCTAGAGGATGTGTTCCAGTGACATGGACTGATGCTGCTAAAAAATGATATTGCTGACCCCCACACCTACCAGTCTGCAGGACTTGGTAGTTTTCACCCTCCCCAAATACATGTGGGAAAATTAGCCCCCCCCCCCCGTTTCTGGATTTTGATACACCCCATGAGGCAGGTATAATCCCCACCCTCTCCATGCCTAGCTAACCTGAGTCACAGAACTTCTAGCTTTGTTGGGAAGCTTGTTTGTCTCATTTCCTAAGCCCATTATAATATGTATGTAGACATTCTCTATCACTGCAGTGTTGATGGTGGTGCAGTTGTGTGATGTGTGAATCTGAGATGTCAGGTGGGATAGAAGTCTACAATGTGTGAATGCCTGAAAGAAATGTACTCCACTGGATTAATAAATCTGGTACTTTGATCTGGAAGCTCTTGATGTATGTTCAACTGCTGCCAGTGGCGTAGCGTGGGTTGTCAGCACCCGGGACAAGGCAAGTAATTTGCACCCCCTAACCCGTGGATTTGCACCCTCTAACCCTAACCCCCAGATGTTGCGCCCGGTGCGGCCGGCCCCCCTGCACCCCCCACGCTACGCCACTGACTGCTGCTAAAGACTACTTATATAGTTTTGAGAGAAAAATGTTCAGCACCAATCCCACCACACCTGTAGAACAGGAATCCTGATAACTTTTCTCTCACAGCATTGTGGTGAGGTTAAATACAATAAAGGCTGTAAAGCACTTAGGAAATCAAGAATGTTATAGTAGGCAGTATTTTTGTTCTTATAGTAGTATTAGAGGCACCCTCATTACTTTCAGTGTCTTCCTGTTCTAGCAAGACATAATATGACAGATGAAAGAAATGAGTGTTCTGGATCCTATAGTTGAGATTCCTGCATTGCAGGGAGTTGGACTAGATTACTCTCAGGGTCCCTTCCAACTCTACAATTCTATGACACTATGAAAAGGATTTAAAACAGTGTTGGCGCTTAGAGTTGCTTTGCTATGCTTCCCAGTGTGGCACAAATACAGGTGTGAAGAGGAGGTGGAAGGGGATGAGTTATTTTGCTGTACCTCCAAAATATCAGATTTATATGATTGTGACAGCAAGGGATTGGGTCTCCTTTTCTAGGAAGCCTTGAACCTGCATCAGCCACAGGTTAGAAACCTAACAAATATGTGTGCATTAGGATATGCTGTGGCTCCATTTCCCAAGCTCATGCAGCTTTGGGTCCTGAAGAAGTGTCTCCTTGCCACTTTGGATTGTTAGGATGACACCTGTTAATGCCAGGAGAGGGAAATGGATTAAAAAGAATAATATTTTACTAAGGTTATTATTATTTTTAAAATCAGATTCTGGAGTTATCGGGAAAATAGCTTCATAATCAGCCTTTCAGGTTCCATGTGACCATTCAGTGTTTTATCACATGGTATGGTACCCTGAATTTTGGAAAGGACTCATAACCCTTTGCTGCAGTAGTGAACATATAGCAGCACCATCCTTTCCCAGACACCATCACTACAGCCATAGTAACTGGGCACATCAAATAACAGATCCACCATGGTGCTTCTGCTGAGAGGAGCAGTATCTCCTGAAGGTGCTATTCTGTGACTCATCCTGTTTTGTCTGCCGTTCCTTGCAAAACCCAAGTTTATTAGAGGACTGCTTGGTAGCATTTTAAATCAGAGCCAGAAACTGTCCCTTGCACCTAGGGCTGGAACCCTAGGCTATGCTGCTTTTTTATGGCATTGAAGCAGCCAAGAGGAGAAATTCTATTGCTCCCTTTGCTTATTAGGCTAGAAACTCTGTGATCCACTTGGGAGACTGAGCATAGATCTGAGAACGTAGTAGTAGCAGCTCTGGTTTTTTTTAAAATACTGGCTTCCTCACCTTGATCATTTCCCTGTCTGCTCTTCTGTTGAGCTCAAATGAGTGAAACACCTTTACTACAGTTGTCTGGAACCACCCAGAAGTGTTCGCCTAACTTTTTAATGTTTACCATTCCACTAGAACTGAAGGGGTAACACAGTGAAATTAAAACTAAAATCTAGTTTTTGTTTTTTAAGTTCTTTACCACAGCATGCATCATTGATCCTTGAAACATGCTACCATAAGATCATGGTGATAGCCAATAGTTTAACTAACTTCAAAAGGTGTAGAATTTCTTCCTAGACATAATCCTTACCATAGCCATTAATTAAAATGGTTCAGACATCTTATTTCTTTATAGAAATATTTTTTAATGAAATAGCAGTATAATAAATATGAAAGCAACAAAAAAGAGTAAAACCACACAGTAAAAACCATATAAAAAAGTTAAACACAGACATCAATTAACCATTATAGATGTGTTCTTCATTTCCTTCACAGGCCTGGTGGAATAGAAAAGTTTTCAGCAGGCGTTTAAAAGTTGAAGCAGAAGGCGCCTGCTGAATCTCTCTTGGCAGAATATTCCACAGGCCTGGGCTGATGACTCTAAAGGCTCCATTTCTTGTTATCAAGTGAGCCTTGCCAGCTTGGGGAATGATCTACAACATTCCTGCAGATTATTTTAGTTCTTGCAGATTATTTTAGTTAGTGATCAAGATGGGATATAAGGGTTCGGGTGATCCCTGAGGTACCCTGGACCTAAGTTGTTTAGGATTTTGTAAATACATACAAGGACCTCTTGCTGAGGATGTCACCAGTTTAGGAGAGTGAAATAACTGAAAAGAGAATGGCAAAGGCTGGAGTTATATGCTGATTCATTGCAGTGTTTCAGGCTTCCTCTGGTACATCTGGAGCTGGTTCTTGTCAAAGAGAGGATACTGTGCTAGATGTACTAACCACATAAGACTGATCCTTTGTTTTTATGTAGCCGAGACACACATCTCCTTGCTAGACCCTCACTAGAACCAACTCTCATTCTCAGCAAATTTGTGACCTGAATTCTGTAGCTTAGAGTCTGGTAATTAGAACCATTCCTATCGCTAGGCTGTTCCCGAAATCAGAGCTTTGGTTTGTCCCAGTGGCAGTTTGACACACAGCACTTTAGCTACATTTTTTGTGTGTGTGTGTGTGTATGATTTCGTATTTCAGCACATAATCCAAGCCCCCACTCCTTTTATGAAAAAGAAAACAGATGTGTAGCCTTTCAGCTGCAGTTGCAATTGCACGTTACCCAGAGTTCTGCAGAATGAAGTATTCTTCCATTATTTTCTTACTTGCTCAGATGAGTAGCAGGCATTTAAAATGCTGTATTTATTGACTTCTGATTTTAGCATCTGATGAAAATATGACAATCCTGGTTCAGGCTGCTAGTACATTTAGGCTTGTGCTGCTAAAGCAAGCCATCAGTTAAGTGGAAGGCACGCATTCCATATTTTGAGGGTTTGTTCTATTACAGTCAAACCTAGAAACCTGTAACTTAAAAAAAGTCTATTGTGCTAGAACAGTTGTACAGCTGCAGCTGTATATGTGTGCACATTTGCACAACCAGCTATATACTCCCCCCCCCCAATTATTTTCCAATGCTCAATTGAAGGAAGCACCTAATTTTATGCCTTGAATCTTACTGGCTTTTTTACATGGTGTATATCTCAAAATTACTCTTCATTGCAGGAGAATTAAATATACCAACCAACACCAGCCAATCTGAGTGGCTAAAAAAGTTTGCTCTAAAATGAAATGACACATACTTGGGGTTTAGTTTCCAAGTTAAAAACAATAATGTGTTGTTATTACTTTTTTCAGAAAAAAAATGCAATTAAAAGTTCTGAAGGAAAAAGTGTCTTTTGCCAGGTCTGTCCATTAGTTCTCATTTGCAAAAGCTGCCATGTGTCCTTATTTTGGGATGTTACGTTCTACAGAACATATATTGCCCATAGAACAGGTGCTGAAAACTCACTTTTATCCCTTGTTTCTTGCTAGCACTGGATATCATGCTTCCCTGCTTAGTAACATTTAGGGTTTGAAAGACATCTTGTCTGTACCTGCAAGGTTCCTATATCCAAGGGCAGCTCTTAAGGGGACGAAGTGGCATTAGACCTAATGATGAGAAACTTGTAGCTTTCCAGCTGTTGTGGGATTATGGGAGTTGTAGTCCAGTGATGTCTGGAAGACACAGGTTCCCTACCCCTGCTTTAGTTCAATACTATCTTACATAAAGACCAATGCTATAGATTCACTCTGTTTCTAAAATTAGAAATGTGAAGGCTCAAACGTGCCTGCAGGTCACTATCCTGTGCTAGAAACCTTCCAATGAATTCTAAATGTGCTCATAATATTTGTAGTTATTCATCAGGTGGCCAGGTACTCTTATTTATGATTACGTGACATGTTCAAGGCTGAGCCCTAGGCTAAGGTTGCATCCTTTTCTCCTGACAGTGGTTTTGTGCTATTGACAGCTGGAGGACATGCAGAGATGCAAAAGGAATGGCTTTCGCCATTCCCAGCAACCAAACTGTGAAGCTGTTGGCTCCTCTGTTGGATGGGGGAACTGACAATCTGAGCCCTAGGTTCCATGGCTGTCCTTGGTGAGCCACAGCACAAGTTTAGTTCTACTGGTTTTAGCCATTGCTCATAACAACTTGACACAAATTCAGCCCTGCTGCAAGGGAAGACATAACTGTTTTTGGCTACCTATAGAAGAGACCCCATATCACAAAAAGGCACCACATCCTGGGAATTGCAGTGAAGGCTTTGGACTGCACAGCCCTAGGATGTCTCAGTTGCCCTACTTACACTGGGATATAAACATTTTGCATCTGGCATTGCAGAAATTTAGGCATTTGGTCTACTCTAAATCAAACCCTACAAGCTAGCAGGAACTGGAGTAGTTAAATGCCCATCTCCTCACATACAGTTCCGCTAGTAATTATTTTTGTGGTTGTTTGTGGGTAACAAGATATCAGTTTCAGCTGGATTCTATGCATGTTTAATTTACTTGGAAGTAACTCCAACTTAAATGCAAAGGGTTTTTGCTTCTTAGGTGCGTCCTTGCAACAAACTACCCAGTAAGAAAAAGCACTTCAAGCTATTTCAGGACGCAACCCCAACCCTTTCATTGAATTAAAACGATTTGGGCACTAGATTTGCGCAGATGGAAGAAACGAGTGAAACATCCCAACGTGGCGAAGTTTCCTTCCTACCAGGGATATTTGCAAGACCTGGAATAAGGCAGGCTTTGAAGCTCTCCATCCCTCTTAGATGGGGGTGGGGGGAATTGGCCTTTTTTATGTTTTGTTTTTGTTTTTGCTGTAGAGCCCGAGAGTTTCTTCCATGGTGGGAGAAGACCTGGTACTTCCCAGCCTGCTTTACTTAGCGAGTGGGGAGCTTTTTCACCCACCCCTCTTCTTCTTCACCACCATCATCATCATCTTTAAGGGCGGATGGCATCACCTCCCACCGCAGCTTTCTCTCCTCTGGTCTTTCCGGCTGCCTGGCGTCCCCTTCCCTCCCTGGGATTTACCTCTTTCTGTCTGGGTCTGTCTCTCCCTTTTGTTTTTCTCAGCCTAGGCATGGCAGATCCCTCCCTCTTTCATGCGATCAGAGCAGCCCCTGGAGCGGGGGAGAGAGGAGTGGGAGTGGGGAGGGAAGGCCTCCTCCTCCTCCTTGGAGAGGAGCTTCTGGGCCTCTTTCTGAAAGGCACAGGGAGGTGTGTGTGTGTGCGCGCGTGTACGCGAGAGCGAGCGTGTGTGCAAGAGCCGAGCCTCCTCCATGCCCCAACAGAGGGCCTGAGACAGCAGCAGGAGCAGCCATTGTTCAGGGAAAACCTGGCAGACAAAGGACGGGCTTCCTCCTTTTCACCGAAGCCTTCCTGTTTCCTTCGGCGGCCGCTGGCTCCGCTAGGCCTCTCGGCAGCCGCCGCCGCGCTCCGCTCCCGCCTGGTCCAGTTGCAACCCGGCTCCTGGCCTTTTTCTCAATTATTCTTTCCATTTTGAACTTTCTCTCTCCTCTCCCCATGGCTGGCTGGGAGTAAAGCACCCTCGGGCAGCAGGGATGTTCTGAGTTCCCGTCTTGCCGCCGTCTCCCACTTCTCCCCCCACCCCACCGTCCCGCCCCTCGCCCGCATCAGCGACACTCCGCCACTTCTCCCCAGGTAAGGCTCGGAGCTCGCCGCTCGCGCTCGGATCAAGTTCGGGGGAGGTCCGCGAGGCCGTCCCGGGTGCCTGGGAAAGGTCCGGGGGGGGGTGGAGGAGCCGGCGGCGGCGGGGGGCGGTTCAATGGCTTCTTCCCAGCCACGGCTCTTGCATGGATGCGGCGCGGCGAAGGGCTTCCTCCATCCGAGCATGTCTGCGCTCCCAGAGCCATGTGAGGATTGGGAAGGAGCTGTGCTGGGCAGGAAAGGCAGAGGGATTGAAGACACTCCGGCTTGCCTTTTGGGTGGGTGGGAGGATCTCCCAGCGAGGGGGTCTTCTTGTTCCCAGCCTGTTTTTTTCCTTTCTTCTGGATTCCTCTCTCTCACCCCCTCCCACCCCCGGTGTCTTCAGGCAGTGACACTAGGCCTTACTCTCCTCGGAACAGAGTTGCAAGCTGGCCCTTAAGTAAGAGGGGGTGTGGGAAGGGAAAGGAACTGAGGGGGTTGATTTGGGGATGGGGGCTTCCTAGGTCTGTGGGCTTTGCTTAGGAGCAGCGGCAGCAACAAAGATCATAAAGTTTCCTTCAAGGTGTGTATGTTTGGTCAGTGGGGGAGTGAGACCATAATTCTCCTCTAGTGGAGTTTGCAACTTCCAAGTCTGCTGTTTTCAAAACAGGCAAATGGCAGAATCTTGGAGTGTTAGGAAGAAATTGTGGGAATGGGTGTGTTTTTTTTTTGGGGGGGGGAATAGGTCCCTGGAGATAAGCAGCACTAGGGGTCGCAGTGTGCATGATGGGGTCCTTTAATTTTTCTTTGCCGGAGGCTGTTCTCCTGCTGTCACTCTGCAGCAGTCTTCCCTGGCCTCAGACCTTTCCCTTCTGCCTTGCTCCTGCTTCTTTCTGTAAACCAGAATAGCTTGTGTTTGGCTGAGAGCTCTTTCCCCTGGAAAACCAGTTATAAGTTTTTTCCAGTTTCCAGGCTGCTCAGCGAGGCTAGAGCTGGACAGGGTGGTGGAAGAGTGGCCTTTGCATATCCAGTAGGTTGGTGCTGGAGTTGGGCTTCTGTCAGTGTGGAAGCTCTCTTAACCAAGCCTTCCCCTGTTTTATGCATTTCTTAAGTTTCAAACAAATGTTCGGACTTGGGATAGGACAGTAGTTCCTGGGGGAAATGTGGGGAGTGTTTTCAATTAACCTGTCATATTCTGTGATTCTTCTTAGTATCCTTGAGTCTAAACATGCTTTGTAGCTGTATCTAACCCTGTCCAGGGGGCAAAATTTGCATTGGACACAATGTCTTCAACTTGGAAGAGCCGGCGACTTGTACCCATAGGAGTTTATTTACTGTGGTCCTTCCCTAGTGGAGAGCACATTTGTCTTGGGATCATTAGACACACTGGCTAATTCTAATCTAGACCCTAGCTGCTGGTTGACTCAGGGCAGGGTAAAGAGGTGGGGATATGTTGAGCTTATGAAAGAGAATTCTCACCTGCACTAGGCTTAAATGAAACCTTCTACAACCTGGTGCCCTCCAGAAGTTTTGGACTGCTAACCTCAACCCCAGCCAGCATAGTCAATGGTCAGGGAGAAGGGGAGAGGTAGTCCATCTGCAACAATTGGAGGGCACCAGGTTGGCAACAGCTGCTTTAGTGTGTCTTGGGACTTTGTACTGAAATTAGAACACGTCCAGTTCTTTACAGACTCTTGCCTCAAAGAGGCCCTGCATACCAGACACTAACACTGTTAGTGTAGACAACTCTACAGAACTTGAATTTCCAGTTTAGTGTCTCCCTTTGGTTTCTTGCAAGTCCTCAGAACAGGGAGAAGGATTTGTTAAAATCTCAGCTAAAGGTTTGACAGACTACCTTGTGGCACCTTAAAGACCTAAACACATTTATGACAGCATACATTTTTGTGGACCAAACTCTGGTCTATATGAAAGTTTGTGTCATAATAAATTGGTTAGTCTTTAAGGTGCCTCAAGACTTTACATTTTTGCTTGAACAGATTAACAAGGATATTGTATTCACTTTAGGTTTTGTTATTTAGGTGCTTGGTCTCCAGACTTTGGGAAGAGTGTGTGTGTGTGTGTGTGTGTGTGTGTGTGTGTTATTTGACAGCAAATCATAAAAATCTTTGGACCTCTGTTGTGTGTTGACAATGTCAGTATTCACTGTGGAAAGATAGATAAGGGATGAGATGCAGTTTCTCTAGAAGATTTGGTGAATAGAGGCTGCAATCAAGAGCTGCTCAAGGGGCACCATCTGTCCTCCAAGGTTTAAGTTTCCCCATCTGGGTAGTTATTCTGAACATGGGATGACTAAAGCAGTGCTGGAAAGCAACAACCTCTCCATGACAGACTGGCCACATGCAGTGTAAAGCACAGTATTGTGCTTCATCTGCACTGAGCCCAGTAGGGAGTACAAACAGGTCAGTAAGAATCATTTAAGGAGGCTGAGGAAAGCAAATAATAGGTCAACAGCCAACTTATTAATCTCCTTAGTTTTTTGTCATAAACAAGCCGTTTCTATCTTTTCTGCATATTTGCAGGGCAATTGTTATGAGTTTATTTGGTAAAATGTTTACGTTTATACTTCCAAAGGAGATGTCTGATACTTTGGTGTCTCTCCTTTTCTGGAAGCATCAATGAAGTAGCTGAAGAGGTCTCCCCACAATGGATAATCTCTTGTTGCTGGGAAGTTATGAATGCACAGGGATCTGTGTTTGAGTTTTGTGTCTCACTTGGAACAGTGCAGAATCATAAAGCACTCTAAAGATTAAAAATGTAACTATCACTCGCACAACAGTGCTATCACACTTTAGGTATGTGCCCTGTGTTTTTGAATGATTGTCAGAGAACACCTTCCTGCCGAGAAATCCAATGAACATTTTTCATTTCACCCATCAAATATACCCAAGTTGAGCATATACTATACATGTGACGAAATACTCCTGTCTGTATTACTATGTTTTTGTGTCACCTTATGCAGTGGTTCATTCCTCCCCCTCCCCCAACTTTTCAAATCCAAGCAGTTGAAGAGCTCCTGTCAATTACAGACCATGCCCATCATCTTTGTCTTATTGTCTATGGTCGGTTCCAGATTACTTCTGGGTTTCCTGTTGTAGAAAGAGATCTAGTAGGCATGCTGCTTCTCCGTGTTGCTCTATCCAGTTGTCATGTAAAGTAGAGGGTTCTCTAGCTATTGAGTAGCACCATAGATTTTCCAGTAGGAATTTATTTGGGCAAGGGGAGCTTCCTTTCTTTTTTACAAGATTGTAAGAGCACCCGGATTTCAAACTATTGTTTAGAGCAGGCTATGTTGTAGTATGATTGGGGCCTGCTGGCTAAACATCACAGCCTGGATCTGCACAGGAAAACCTGCTGATTCCACTATCTCCCTCAACAAAGCAAAACAGTGTTGCAAAACAAAACCATTAGTGATTAGGTGAGGGATTATCAGTTCCGCAAAGCTGTATCTTCTTAGCTCTGTCACACCATCTCTCGAACATGCTCAGTACTGATTCAGATCTATTCTGTAGCTTTTGGAAACTGATCTAATGGAAATGTGGTTTTTCATTGTGCTTTATTTTGGTTTAGAATTCCACAGCAGAGAGTCCTAGCCCAGACTCTGCAGGTCCTTGGCACTGGATTTAAGGCATGCCATCCACTTTCCAAAGCACTGTGCTACTGCCAACCCACGGGGGCTCATGGTTGCACAGCACTTTGCTGATCAAGCTGACAAGTATAATTTAAAAAGCCCACAACTCACACTTTTATTTCCTCTACTTCTTTGTCAAGGCCTTTCCAGTTGTATAGAGGTATATATGCTCCATTTTGCTTTTTGAGATCTCTCTTCCTTTCCATAAGAGTATTTGGGCCAGCTCATGTAAGGGTTAATTCATTTGGAATGTAGAATAGCTTTTGGAGGTTATAAAGAAATGGCAATAATGTACATACAATTGACTAGCATTGGGAATGCAAATAATGGATGTGCTTGCCAGTCTCTGAAAGGGAAGCTGCTCAGCTTATTCCATGGGCAAGAGGCATGAGCCCCAAACGATAGTCCAGCTCATCTCATGTGTCTTACCGTGGGTGGAATGGGGAGAGATATGTATGATCCCTCTTCAGGCTTTATACTGGAAGCATGAACCACTGGCACATCTGCTTTGCTGTAGTACTTCACCAAATATGCCTGTCCCCCCCCCCCTTTGTGGCTTTTAAAATGATGAATAGGACCACCCTTTCTGCACCAAGAATTTAGAATTCCAAAGTGGAGTACTTTGGGATTCTACTTTGGCTTTAAATGTTGGTTGAAGTGTGCAGGCTGTAATCCTGTAAACACTTACCTGGCTGATAGGCCTACTGAGCCTAGTAGGGCTAGTGAAATAGATAACCATCTCTTCAATTGACCAAAATTTTGCTTTTTTTCTCCTAACACTGTTGCACTATAGGGTTTGAGGCATCAGACTTGATATAAATGTGGGTGCATAACCTCAGAAATAGTGTAGACTTCAAAATGGGCAGCACTGATGGTAGGACAAAATCTGGAGTAATGCACATTACTTTAGGGAAGATTTTCTTCAGCTTTTGATCCTTAAAACAGCAGCATGTGAGATCACAATCCTTCCACCTCTTCTTTCTTTTTCTCTTTTTTATTTGCTGTGTTTCTGTCCTGTTGTCTCCTAAAGCGGAACACACAAATGAAAGAAAGGCAGAAGGCCTTCCATCAAACTTACAAACTAAAAATACAAGACACACAAGGGAAGAGGGACAAAATGGGGAGCTGTAAGTAGGCAGTTTTAACTCGCGTGTGCGTCCTTCAGCTCTCGAGTCTCAGGGTTGGAGCACATACTGGTGTTTTGGAACTCTTGGTGGAACGTTGCCTTATACACTGCAGTGCGTTATATCTTCTGAGTGTCCAGGAAACTTAATGGGAGCCAGGAAGCACCTATTTATAGTGCCAGAAGCAATGCTGGGATAACAGAGTTCAGTGTATCAAAGACACGGCAGGCCCAAGTTGCAGGCCCAGTTGATCTTCTGCAGAATGATAGTTGAAGGATCTCTGCAGCAAACTAGTGGTTGTGGAAACTTTGACTTGGACCCTTTTGCATTTGATACTGCATTCTACTTTCTATCCGTTACTATTGATATTTGTTAAAGAAAACTCTTCCCCCTCCCACAAAGCTTGATAAAATTATCCCAGCCCCCTTGTTGGCATGTCTCCTACCTTACATTGTATTATTATTATTTAGATACTGAGATGTTAATAAGTTATGAGAGTCTCTTTTGTGAATTGCAGGGATGGGGAGCCTGTGGTCCTTCAGGTGTTCTTAGACTCCCCTTGGTGGCAGCCAGCATGGCCTCTAGCCAGGAGTGATGAGAATTCTAGCTCAACAACATCTGGAGGCCTGCAGATTCCCCCTCCCCAATGCATTATTGCAATCCACACAACTCTATATTTCTCCTAACATTTATCTGCACCAGTCCTGCTTACCATTCTACCCCTGCTGCAATCATGAGACCGCTTTTAAATATATTTATTATTTTAGTTATTTGCATTTGCTGGTCAACTTAGACTGGATGTTGTTTAGGTGCCTTGAAGCAATTAGATTTTAAAACAGAATTTAAAGCACAGCATAGACTAATGCAAGCAAATTCAGTATAAAAGTCTGATACCAAACAAGGAGAATAAAACATCACAACCTTTCTCACCTTCACTGGCTCCTCATTTGCTTCCAGGCCCAATTCAAAGTGTTTGTTTTGACCTGCAAAGCCTTACACAGACTGGGACTTTGGAACCTGGCAAAAGACATCCTTCTGTATTTATCATTCCATGCAATATGACCATCTAAACTGTTTTGCCTAAGTGCCCAGTCAGTCTGATATACAAAGAGTAGTTGCTAGAGAAGAGGACCTTCTCAGCAGAGTCCCTTAAGTTGTGAAATGCCCTCTCAAGAGTGGCTCACCTGATACCCACATTAATGTCTTTACAATACCCTAAGAAGGATCAGGCCAATGGCCCATCCAGTCCACATCCTGTTCTCCCAGTGGCCAATCAGATGCTGTGGGAAACCTGCAAGCAGGACCCAAGCACAAGAGCACTCTCCTCTCCATATTACTACCACCAACTGTGGAGGCGGAGCTTGGCCATCATGGCTTGTAGCCACTGATCCACCAGACAGACTTAGTTGTTCTCCAAGGCCTTTTAACATCTTCTAGCATTCCTTTACATTGGCATTCATCTGTGAAGCCAGCTTATCTACATCTAGATGGGGTTGTAGCCGGGATGCCAACCTAAGCTGGTGAAAGGCACTGTGCACCACAGATACCACTTGTACCTCTAATAACAATGATGGATCTAAGAGTGCCCTCAGGCTACAAACATGGTTCTTCAGAGGGTGTGCAACCTCATCCAGAACTTCATGTTGGAAAGTGAACTTCATAACCCCTTTGCAACATAGTGTTTATGTTGGAGTACAGCACCAGGGAAGAGCCTTCTGGCACCTTAAAAGATGTGCACCATCTTTTGTGGACTGGGGTCCACTTTATCAGATATACCAGTGTTTCCCAAACTTGGGTCTCCAGCTGTTTTTGGACTACAACGCTCAACATCCCCAACTACCGGAACCAGTAGTCAGGGATGGTGGAAATTGTAGTTCAAAAACAGCTGAAGACCCAAGTTTGGGAAGCACTGAGATACATGAAGTGCTATTCTATGTTTTTAGGTCAGTATAAACCTAATGGTAGAGAGAGGAAGAAGAAAGCAGCGAAGCCAGGGTGAAATGAAATGCAAAAATGTAACAGCTGGGCTAAAGCTTAAACGTATGCAAAGTTTACCATTCACAAAACAGTGTTAAAGATAACAAAAGCACCAAGCACCTGATGGTCTAGTCTATGAAAGCTTATGTCATAGTAAAATTTGTTAGCCTGTAAGACTACCATAGTTTTCCCTCTGTAAATGGCTTGAATACTTAATACCAGAGGTCAGCAAGCTTACCGGATGATGGGCCAGTCCATGCTCCGTCTGTTGGAGGATGGGTCGGAGTGTGTGCGCACGTGCACTCTTCCGGATCAGAGGAGTGCCCATGCGCACATGCTATATCCGGCGCTCCTCTGACCTGGATGTGTGCCAGAAATAGCATGTGCGCATGTGCATGGGCGCTTCTCTGTCCTCCACACATGCACACATGCTATTTCTGGCACACATCTGGGTCGGAGGAGCGCCTGTGCGCATGCACACAGGTGCCATCAACCTGGAAGTCAGTCCCCACACCACGCCACACTGGTAAGAGCGGGTGGCGGCAGGGGTCGCCATGGGCTGGATAGACGAGCCCCGTGGGCCACTACCAGGCCATGGGCCTTAGGTTGCCAAACCCCTGCTCAATATGCACAACTACTAAACAAGGGTTTTTTTATGTTAGGAAGAGCATACTTTGCTGCCTTATATTGGTCCATCTTGCTCAGAATTATCTGCTCTGACTAGCGGTAGCTGTCCAGGATTTCAGACAGGGATGCCAGGAACTGAATTTAGTTTTGGATTTGGTATTGCAGATTCTGTAAGGGGTGTCATAACAACATAAGCAAAGCCTGCTGGATCAGGCCAATGACCCATTTGGTCTAGCATCCTGTACTCATAGTGGTCAACCAGATGTTTGTGGGAAACCCTAAGCAGGACCTGAGCACAAGAGCGCTCTCCCCTCCTGTGGTTTCCAGCGGCTGGTATTCAGAAGCATTGCTGCCACTGACCACAGTGTCAGGCCCCTTTGCAGTGCACATTAACCACACTAGGACATCATCCTGCTGAAATGGCATTAGGAGTAACTAATATAAACTTGTACCATCATTTGAATTTCCCCTCTGTTCCTCTGCAGCCTCTCTAGTTGCAGCTGTGTATTGAGCCTTCTTAATTCTAGCCATGAAATGTGTGCTGAGATATGAAGGTTCTGAATGCTGCTTGTCAAAAATGATCAGGTTAGGGCTCTGACAGACATCCAGGAGAAAGGAGCAGCTACTGCAAGCACGGCTGTACATGCTTCGCGAAGTTCAAAATCACACATAAATGTATTGGATCAGGATGACCCTATTGCCAATGGGTAGAAGAGAGGTGGCTAACCCCTTGCCCAGGGGCCTAACCTGGTCTGCCGAGGAATTTGTCTATCTGTCTTCTCAGCTGATCTGCACTGGAGCAGCTGAGGAGGTGGAGGTATATGTGTGCTTCTCCTATGACTGTGTGTACAGAAAGTGAGAGAGTGCACATGTGAAAGTGTGGGGTGGTCCACTTTTACATGCATCCATCACTGGCCCCTCAGGTCAAAAAACGTTGTCCACTCCAGACTAGAAGATATTTAGGTTCCAAGTAATTTTAAGCTTTCAGGTTCATGAGCAACCCATTTCCTTTTCCCAAAAGGCTATTCAAAACTCTGGAGCTCGTGAATATTGTGCCCACAAACTGCCCCTTTGTAGGAGCCAGAATGCTGCTGTGTTGGGTTACTTTCTTTGTCTCATTGGCACTAGTCTGCCTAATTCAGTTATTCTAGGAAAAGCTATATGTTTGGTCACTAATCAAGGGCCAAGTGCTCAGCTGCTCAGAGTGCTCGGGAATTGCTCTAACTCCTTTTTGTGATTTCTGGCCTGTGACATTCCAGCTGTGTGCTGGAGCCTTGGTACAGAAAGCAGAGTCCAGGTCATGCATTTGGCATTTTCAACCTTGGATAGCAACTTTGCTTCCTCAGTTACACAATGCTTTTTAAGCATTTGTCTTGCATCTTCATGTAACAATCTTAAGCCAGTTAAGTTTTCTCTGGTGCAGTATATTCCAGGTGCTACTGCTTGTCTTTGCCCTATGGCCAAGCTGCAGTAGTAATCTCTTCAGAATCCCAAAACTCATCACAGTCTGTGCACTAACCTTCTTCCTGCCTGATGCCGAATAACCCTCATTGCTAAACTCTTTCCTCCCTCACAGCAAACAGTCCAGCAGGTCTTAGCCATTGTATGGGTTTTTCCTCTACTTTCTGCTGTCCTTCCCCAGATGAATTCATCCAGCATCACACCTCCCTCCCTTTCAGCTAAACCATTATCACTACACATTTATTCAAGCCTGATAACATAATACTATTCTCTATTAGATGACCCTTTCTCTGGGATCCAATTCTAGGTTGTCTTCTGGAACATCCCTACTCCCAACACAGTCTGTTCTTAAAGAAACTGCTATGCTACTTTGTGCTCCAGGGAAGCCAAGTGCAAATTCACACGATCCTATTTGCTTTGTGGTAATTCTTGCAGATGAGTGACAGTAGTAAACATCCAGCCAGGATGATTAGGTGTTGCAGATACAGTGGTGCCCCGCAAGACGAACGCCTCGCAAGACGGAAAACCCGCTAGACGAAAGGGTTTTCCGTTTTGGAGGCGCTTCGCAAAACGAATTTCCCTATGGGGTTGCTTCGCAAGACGAAAAAATCTTGCGAGTCCCTGTGGGTTTTTTCCGCTCCCCCCCTTTTCCTAAGGCGCTAAGCCGCTTATCAGCTGTTCCGCTGATAAGCCGCTTAACAGCTGATCGCGAAAAGCCACTAGACCGCTGTAGCGCTAATCCGCTAAGCTGTCAATGGGCTTGCTTTGCAAGACGAAAAAACCGCTAGACGAAGAGAATCGCGGAACGGATTATTTTCGTCTTGCGAGGCACCACTGTACACCAATCTAAAAAGGCAAGCATATAACTTCATAACTTGCAACAATGGATTTTGTGAACCGTCAGTAGCTGGCACTTGATCCTTGAAGTCTGTAAATTTTGGTTGCATTTAAAACCAGTTCAAACATTCAGAAAAGACATGTAGCACAATGGACTTCCTGGACTATGCCACTTCAGAATGCCAGAATGTCCCCTGCATCTTTGAGTGCTTCCCAACTTCAAAAACTTGGTCCATCTGGAAATATAGGATATAATGGAGAATGATATTAGAATAATTTTCTTATTGATGTGCTAGGTTTCTCAATATGGGGAGTTTTAAGGGAGAAGCATTTAAACTTGCAACCCCTCACCAGAGTTCTGACGTGATATAATCTGAGGACTGTGCTATGTGCTATTCCTCAGAGTATTTGAATTGGCTCCAAGTCTCTTACTGAAGTGGTGGCCTTTGGTTTACACAGCTGTAAATGTGATCCACTGGGGTTTGAGCTTTTAAAGGCCATTGAATGTATTGTTTTTATAAACTGGTCCTGTGCCCACAGAATCCACTGCATGGAATGTGTGATTCTGTAGGACCACCAGAAACAGTGATTTGGAGATCACAGTGTGACCTTGCTGGAGCCCAGATCTTTCGCTCCTAAAAATTAGCATTCAAGGCACAGGAAGGAAAAATACCATTCCCAGAAATGCCCTTCTGGGTTTTCCTCTGAGTCTAGAGCCTTGTGTTGACCACCTGGCCTGCTGTGAGTTTGCTCAGATAAGGGTCCTGCCTGCCAGCTGGATTTAGTTCCTCACCTCTTTTGTGGAACTTAAAAAGTAATGTCCTTGCTTCTGGGAGAGTGAAGCATCTTGACTCAACCCATCTGGAAAACCACATAATAAATGGAGCCAGTGACTTTCAACTTTGATGTGCCTACCAGCTAGTATGCTTTCAAGGTGGCTCTCGTCAGAGCACACGGCTGTCAGTCCTAACATATAACACCTCCGGAAACCCAGACCAGATTTAGACAAGGCAGTATGCAAGTGAAAAACATTTATACATGCAAGATTTCCCATAGTCTGGCGTCCGATTTAAAGCGGCCTTAACTTGTATGCTGCCCCCTACAGATCTAGTTCTTGCATGCCATGGTGTGGCCTCCATCCAAGCTGTAGAGTACAAAAGGTGCATGGACTGAGGTCAACACATGGGTTAAGAACCTTTTGGTATGATGCTGGACCATATGATGCCCTGTTTTCTTTCCTAAGTGCTTTTTGCAAATCTTTGAACCAGGCCTGTCTTGAAATTTAAAACACCTAATTTTCAAAGACCTGAAATATGTATGACTCAAAATAAAAGGGCAGAATGGCCTGTATCACTGCAGTCTGCAGGACAAGGGATGCCATTTATGAATCCCCCCCTAATGCAAAGAACTTCTGCATGTAAAGAGCTTGCACATCAGAGAGAGAGACTCTATCTTGAATAATCTCTGTACTTTGCTAGGTTTTTTTCTTGCTCACCAATACCAACAGGGAACTTTTTTTTAAGTGATCCCTGCAGTATGAAGTGGTCCATTCTACCACATCATTTTACTTTTGTTCTGTTCCATATATAGTCCACATGAAAGCGCCAGCACAGAAGTAAGAACAGGTCTTGGTCCCTTTCTAATGCAACTGTGAGAAAAGAACTGGAAAAAAACCCCAAGGTCTTTGAGAGAGCTTTTGGCAGTTAGCATACTACTCGTTATCTCCATGCAAATTTCTCCAGCTCAGAAGCCAGTTTTTTTTTTAATGCATCATACCAACACTTATAACCAGAATGCAATTAAGCAAGTTAAGGAAATTAGACAAATTTGTTTGCTTTGGACTGTGATAGGCTGTTAAAGTTGATGATGAGGTAAAGCAAATGATGACTGCTTTATACTTTGTGTTTGGTGACGTGGTTTTCACTCCAAAACATAGTGTGTTCTGGGCTTATCTTGTGGATGGAGGCAGCTCCATCGAAAATCCCTATACCAGTGCCATTGCTTTTCCAGGCTACTGATAACTACTGTGTAAATGTTCCATGCATTAAAGGAGCAGTGTAGACCCCTACTGTGAGGAAATATACATTTGGAAACTTAGTCTTATTATGTATTAACTGATATTTGATGTGTGCTACATATCAATTGACTATGCAGTGAATGAGTAAGCCATGAAATTATCTGTCAGGTTGTTTTAGCTTTGCCCAAACCAGCATGAAAGCACCTACCTGATTGCCTTGGAGATCTGGCTGCAGATTTGATAAAAGAACAGTGCTTATTCATACAATGCATAATTACCTTATGCAGTTCACTAATGCAAGATACGGTGACGGCAATGATGGCCACTAGCTCAGAAGGTTTTTAAGCGGAAGTCTATCAGCAGCTTTTAGCCATGATATAGCCAGTATAGGGACGCCGGTGGCACTGTGGGTTGAACCACAGAGCTTGCCAATCAGAAGGTCGGCGGTTCGAATCCCCGCGCCGGGGTGAGCTCCCGTTGCTCCGTCCCAGCTCCTGCCAACCTAGCAGTTCGAAAGCACGTCAAAGTACAAGTAGATAAATAGGTACCGCTCCGGCGGGAAGGTAAACGGCGTTTCTGTGCGCTGCTCTGGTTCGCCAGAAGCGGCTTAGTCATGCTGGCCACATGACCCAGAAGCTGTACGCCGGCTCCCTTGGCCAATAAAGCGAGATGAGCGGCGCAACCCCAGAGTCAGTCATGACTGGACCTAATGGTCGGGGGTCCCTTTACCTTTACCTTATAGCCAGTATACCTCCTGAATACAAGTTGCCGGGGTCTAACAGTGGATGGACATCATCAACTTGAGCTTCCAAAGATGACAGGCAGTTGTCTGGGTACCACTGGAAAAGAGATGTTGAAACAGAAGGACTTAGTTCTGATCTAGCAAGACAATGGAGACCAATGCTTCTGCCCCTTTTTGAGTTATGGGGCCAAATAAGATGTCCCTTCAGCTTTCAGGACACCTGGGGAGTAGGCCTCCTCCAAAGTGGACTTTACCAATCCAGTATGCATGGGGTGCAAGTGAGAAGGCATGGAGGGGGTGCTTTAGTTTAATGAAGGTTGTGAAGTGTCATGAAGGTTGCCTAAAAATGGGCTGCTCCCCAGGAATGGGAACTGTTTCCTCCCCTCCTCTTTTTTATTCAGCTTGTTGGAGTTTAATTTAAATATTGAGAGCAGACTTTGTCTTGGAGGAGCTTGCAGTGAGTTTGCAAGGAAAGCTAAAGTGCCATGCAAATCTCTGAAATGGATGATTTTGGTGTAATTAAGCTGCCTCATGTAAGGAGTGTTAGATGTCCCTTTGGGTACCCTGATCTTGTGATCTCTGACTAGCTTTTTCCTGCTGCTGACAGAAATCCTTTCCCCATGTGGAGCTTTCAGCATATGGCAGACAGGCTCTAGGTTGATCCCATTTTAAATACCTCCCTTTTCAGACTTCCTTCGGCACAGTTCTGGATGCATCTGCACAGAGATGCTGCTCCGTTGGCTGTGCATGTGGAGTGAGACTTGAGCTCATGTGCCTTCCTCCTTCCTTTTCTGGTTTAGCCATGGAGAGGAGATTGGAAGCTTTTCCTTCCATTTGAGACTTAACCACAGTTTGTTGTGGTGTCTCAGCCCAGTAAGGTGTAGTTAATTTTCAGACTGTGGCTAATTCTATGGTTTACAAATGAGGTTTTTGCATCAAGGGGGTGGTCTTGTATTTCTTGAAATAGTGGAGTGGGGTGGAGTATAAAATCTCTAAATACATCAACCTCTTTAACTATACAGTGGACACTTGGGTTGCGAAGGTGATCCGTGCAGGATGCACGTTCACAACCCAGTGTTTGCAACCCGCGTCTGTGCATGTGCGGGTTGCGATTCTGCACTTCTGCACATGTGCGACCACCGAAACCTAGAAGTAACCCGTTCTGGTACTTCCGGGTTTCGGCAGTCCGCAACCCGACAAAACGCAACTTGAAACATCTGTAACCTGAGGTATGACTGTAGTTTGTTTAAACAAGCCAGCTTCAAACTCTTGTTTACAAAGCTGCCTTGTTTCCAGAAACCATAGTTTAGATTAACCGCATTTCAGGGCTCATGTGTAACACTAAATTGTGGTCAATTTAAAATGGGAGTGGGAGCTTCCAGTCTCCTCCATGCAGGTGTACTGGAGGCTTAGCATTACAGGTGAGTGCAGGCACATTGCCCTTGCATAGCTTGCAGATGATTTGTTGGCTTACCTGGAAGGGGCACACAAGCATTTTGGGCAGTTTTCTTTGACTGCCAGGAAGCACAAATGTTTCAGGGTTGTTGGTCCACATGCTAGAGTTAAAAAGAGCTCAGACGTTTGGAGTGTGCAGGTCTAGTTACTAAGAACCCTTGGTCAAGCTGGACCAAGCCGGATGTGCAGCCAGCCAGCCAGCCAGCCAGCCAGGGAAACTCCATTACTCACCAGCAGCAGATGGTGCCTGTCAAGGGATGCTGAGAGGGGAGGAGCAGGGTGGTTGCCTCGGTGATTTTCCCATCACCACAGCAACAGAAAGGTCACCCAGAGGGTCCTTCATGCTCTCCCTTCCTGTGTATGAAGCTCTGAGATTTGTTGGAACGTAAGTCAGGGGGTATGATTGGAGGGATGGTATATTCTGGGAAGGGGGCAGTGGGGGTTAGAGAGATGCCTTCCAGGATGAATTGTCTTGGGGACCCCCCTCCTGAGATCGCGGAACAGCAGGTAGTACCTGTTCCAAATGCTTTAGACTGAGTTCAAAGTAAACACGAGTGAAATGGAATCCAGAATTTGGGTTGCTTCATCTTCCAGAGTGAGAATAGTCCGCTCCTTGCTCACATGCATAGGTAAAGGTAAAGGGACCCCTGACTGTTAAGTCCAGTCGTGGACGACTCTGGGGTTGTGGTGCCCATCTCGCTTTACTGGCCGAGGGAGCTGGCGTTTGTCCGCAGACAGCTTCTGGGTCATGTGGCCAGCATGACTAAGCCGCTTCTGGCGAACCAGAGCAGCGCACGGAAATGCCGTTTACTTTCCCGCTGGAGCAGTACCTATTTATCTACTTGCACTTTGACGTGCTTTCGAACTGCTAGGTTGGCAGGAGCAGGGACCGAGCAACGGGAGCTCACCCCGTTGCGGGGATTCGAACCGCCGACCTTCTGATCAGCAAGCCCTAGGCTCTGTGGTTTAGACCACAGTGCCACCTGCGTCAGGTCACTTCATTTAGGTATTTGAAAATCAAAAGTTCCCCCACTGCCTCTCATTGAGCCAAAAACTCCTCTATCAGAGCACACATGTTTCTTTGCCTCTTCCCATGTACCTACTTACGATGAGGGACAAGAGGAGCTGCAGGTCTGTGTTCCGTGTGGCAGCCTCCTGCAATAAGCATCCTGCGGAGGGAAGCAGAGAGGAGAAACTGGAACAGTTTGTCACCAGGGCATTCTATGTGGCAAGTTGCTCCTTTTCTGAAGAAGAGCCATCTGCTGTGAAGGAACCAACTGGAGTCAAATGATTCCTGATGGTGGGTGGCAGTGCTAAGGCAACAATGTCTAGCACAGACAGCTCCCCAGTTGCTCCCTTGAGGCAACATCTCAGAGGGGGGCAGCTTGGAAACTTACAACCAGGGTTCTTTAACTAAAACGACCGACACAAAATGCCAGGGAACTGGTTCACTGTGTCCCAGATTGCATGTTCATTCCCACATCTTGGTTTCCCTGTCTTTGATTGAATATATCCAGGGTGTTTTGCTACTTGACTAAACAAAGGGCCTGTAAGTGCCCCCTACCATTCCCCCCTCCCCCACAATGTGAATGATGCTGTTAGCTAAGCATTTCCAGCTTGAACTCAGCTGTTAGGACCAAAGGCTGGTTGGGTGGGGAAGGTGATGTGCTGCAGCACATATTGTCCAGACACAGCGGCGGCACCTGCCAGGAGTGGAACTGGTCTTTCTTGCTCAGCGGGAGTGGCTGCTGCACTGGTGCAGTGCTTCTCCTGGGGAAACAGAGGCAAGATCTGACTCTGTTCTTTTGGTCCAAAGAAGGGGGATGGAGAGGGAAAACTGTACTGATAACGCCAAAAAGGATGGGGCAGAGGGGAGGGGACAGAAACCTGTATGTGTGTCAATACTCTGCAATGATGTGGCAGAGATTGATGGAGCAGCAAATAGAGCCCTCTAGTGACACATTTGCTTGTTAGCACGAGAGACACTTGCCGGAAGAACACATGTATTTTCAGCCCCTTCCACTCCCACTGAAACTCTGGTATCTCCCCACACATTTGCTAATTGACATTACTTTTTAGTGCTTTAAATTGACACTGGATTGTCAGTGACAGCCTCCTCAAGAAGAGAGATGTAAAATTACCAGAAATTTTAAAGCCATCAAGGACAAAAAAACCAAAACAGTTTTTTGGGGGTGAAATTCTTGAGGAAATTGAAATATAGGCAATACTTTTTTTCTAGTGCCCTTTAAAGATCCAAAGTCACTTTGTTACTTTAGAAACATAAAATGTATCATGCATAACTTGGTTTGCTATTAAATTACCATGTTCTGTATGTTATATTAAAAATACAATTTATTCAGTTAATAATTACAAATTGAGTATACTTTTTGCTTTTCTTTCTTTTTGTTACATTTGGAGTTACAAGCTGCTGAGCTGTAAGAAACCTAGCATCTCTTTGGTTTTTGTACTTTATGAGAAGGCAAAAAAACTCCCCAATAAAAAAAGGAGAAACCATCAGCACTACAGTTTTTAAAAAAATGAAAATTATAATGTACCGTATTTTTCCCTCTATTACACGCAGATTTTTTCTCCTAAAAAGTAAGGGGAAATGTCTGTGCGTGTTATTGAGCGAATGTGTGGTCCCTGGAGCTGACAAGCGCGAGTGAAGGCAAAAATCAGGCAAATATCAAAACGTCCGGAGAAGGGAGGAAAGCTGCTGCTTTCCTGCATTCTGCCTCAGGGTCTTACTGCCCACCCGCTTCTGTTTCCTTACTGTGTTTGCTCAAACGGAACAAAGAGCAGAGAAAACCCCTCCCCTCCAGGCAAGCAGAGGGTCCTAATTCCTCTCCGTGCGTCTGGGACTCGAAGGCAACATGCAGGTTGGGGGGGGGGAGAGAGAGAGAGAGAGAGCTGGCTGGCTTGTGGGGGGGGACTTTTGCCTTCCTTTCCTTCCTCCGGTAAAACCCCTCTCCTGCATTCTTAGCCAGCTGCTTCTCTGCACACCCCTCTCCTTGTCGCTTCTATGTTTTTCCTTCCCTCCCTACTTAAAACGTGGTTCCAATCACGGATCCACATGGATCCTCAGGATCTTTGCATTGAGTCACCCCAAATTCACCATCAGATCACATAGCAATGATCTGATGCAAAAACAGGGCTGCAATGGTGCAAAAACATGGTTACAAAGCACGGATCCACATGGATCCTCAGGATCTTTGCATTGGGTCACCCCAAATTCACCATCAGATCACATAGCATGTCCATGGCTACAGCCTGCACCAAAAAAATCACGCACCCACTGTTGCCTGGGGCTGCAATGGTGCAAAAACGTGGTTACAAAGCACGGATCCACATGGATCCTCAGGATCTTTGCATTGGGTCACCCCAAATTCACCATCAGATCACATAGCATGTCCATGGCTACAGCCTGCACCAAAAAAATCACGCACCCACTGTTGCCTGGGGCTGCAATGGTACAAAAACGTGGTTACAAAGCACGGATCCACATGGATCCTCAGGATCTTTGCATTGGGCTACCCCAAACTCACCGTCAAATCACATGTCTGTGGCCGCAGCATGAAGCACAAAAATGATACATCCACTGTTTCATTCAGAATTTTTTTTTCTTGTTTTCCTCCTCTAAAAACTATGTGCGTGTTATGGTCGGGTGCGTGTTATAGAGCGAAAAATACGGTATTTTGAAAATTATTATGTGCTGTGTGCAACTAAGTCCTACATTCTGTTTCTAAACAGGGATAGAAAATCTGTGGCCTTTTGGGTGCTGGCTGGATTCTAGCTCCCATCAACCATTACCAGCATGGCCAGTGGTCAGAGTTGCACATGGGAGTTGTAGTACAACAACATCTGGAGGGGCACAGGTTCCCCACCCCTGGTTTAAAGCTGTTGTATGCTGAGACATTTCCCTGCTCCTTGGACTTCCCTCAGTGGGTTCTCCCATGTACAACTGACCCTTCAAGTCTGTGGTGTAATTTTTCCTACCCACTGCAGAGAGATTAGATGCCAGAAGTGAGTTGGTGGAGACAACACCACACTGCTCTTGAGTCTGCATATGACCTTGGGTATAAGGCACCAACTCCCCTTTCTCCATCACTCTGTACCAGAGCTGCTAGCCACACCCTTTGTGGCAGGAAGGATGTGGAGCGGTTTGGATTGAGGGGGTGTTCTAGCTGCCTGAATTACCTGCGAAGGAACTTTGATCTAGATCTCTGGAAGTACACAAACCACAAGGCTAACTTTTAATTCACATCACGTGACATATTTTCTGTAGTGTCTAGATTTCTTTTTCCGTGTTGGGGCAGAAAGTATTTGTACCTGGGCCCTGCTAAGATAAATGTATCTTCCCAATCACTTTTCTGAGCCCAAAGCAAGCTGAATGAGGTGGTAAAATTTGAAGGTGGTAGAAGCGACTGTGCCACTTAAATTTGCATAGCAGCACTATAGTTTTTAAATACTCTTCCACATAAAAACTCTCTGTCACAAGAAAGAAAGCATAACAAGGAGAAAGGATCCATACCTCTTGCCTGCTGTGCTGGTTTCCTACATGCATGCAGGTGCTGTTTCTGTGGCTGTTGTTTTTTTAATTTTAATGTAGGACAGTTAAGGGGGAACCTGTGGCCTTCCAGATGTTAGATTACAGTTCCCACCATCTCTGACAGGTGCGCATTGTTTTCTGGGGCTGATGGGAAATGTGTTTCAACAACATCTTTAGGACCACCGTTTTCCCCCACCCGCCCGGATATATAGACTCCAGAGGTTTAGGTATGAGGTTCAGAAAAGGGCAACCAAAATGATCAAGGGACTAATGCAACTTCTCTATGAGGAGAAGTCAAAACATTTTGGGCTTTTTAGTTTGTAGAAGAGTCGAGTAAGCACAGGGGCATAATAAAGGTGCCTAAAATTATGTGTGGGGTAGAGGAAGCAGATAGAACCAAAAGCCAACAAAGAAAATCGTATGTTGGAAGAGACATTGCACACAAAATGAACTATTTCACTGTTGGAGACAGAATCCCTTCTGAATACCAGTTGCTGGGAAACACAAGAGGGGAGTGTGCTGTTGTGCTTGTGTTTCTGCTTGGCAGGCTTCAGGAACAGGACACTGGGCAAGGTGGACCCTTGGTCTGACCCAGCAGTGCTGGTATTATGCAACAAACATATAAATGACACCTTGTGCTGCAAACCAATGTTCTGCTATTTACACCTATAGGTTTCCACTCCAGATACTATCTTGAGCAGGGGTCCCCAACTTTTCTGGGCTCAGGGGCACTTGATCTACAAGAGGAAGTGGTTTATGGGCCATGACAGCTTTTGCCACAGTTACTTTGTTAACCTCTGAGGTTCCACAGGACTCCAGTGGAGAGTGCCCCCCAAACTCCTTTTATTTCTATCTCTTCTTCTGAAAATGCTACTGCCTTGTTGATGCTGGAGAAGTCTCGCAAATTGGTGTTCAATGAGGTGGTCACCTGCCACTTAATTTGGCTGGAAGTGGTTTCCTCCTGCCACAGTCCATTTCCCTGACAGGGAAAAAGCAGCACTAAACAATGGCTGTTGTTACTCCCTGCACCCTCTACTCTTTCTCTTCTTCCCCATATCCAGTGTGAAGTCAATGGGAGGCAGGGAGGGAGGATAGCATCTACAGCAGAGCATTATACTTTCATGGCACAACATGACTTTGGCAGCCACTCTGTGTGACTTTTTAGAAGAAGGGAGGAGTGCATGTAGCTGTAATAGTGGTTCATTGTGCTTCCTTTGCTGGGAGCCACACCACAGTGCTGGAACAGCTCCTTCCATGCGTCTCTTGCCCTTGAATGTTAGAAGACAGGACCAGAAGCACAGCTACTATAGCGCTGTGCTGTTTTCCCATGGTATGGGAAAGACAGTGCTGTGCAGTGGCAATAAGGGGGCTGTGGCAGGTGTCAGTTTTTGTCACCCAGCTCTTCAGCCAATGATATTTGCTCTCTTATCTTCAGCTTTGAGTTTTGTTTGATGATGGCATTTTATATTCGGAACATCTCTGTCTGGAGGAGCTGAGTCAGGGCTGGTGTGGTAGTGGCATGGATGCCTAAGGGGCTGTAGTAGTCACAATGAAATCACGTATGTCTCATTCTTGTCTCTCGTCTGCTCCTGGCTGAGTGATCTTTCATTTTCCCTCCCCCAGGCTGTTCCTCTAAGTCATTCAAGCTGTACTCTCCAAAGGAGCCCCCAAACGGCAACGCCTTCCCCCCCTTTCACCCGGGCACTATGCTGGATCGAGATGTGGGGTAAGTGAGAGGCTCTTTTAAAGATGTGTTTCCTTCCTTTTGATAGCTGAGGAGGTCACCTAAATTTGTTTCTGGAGAAACACCCCTGGAGTTCAGGGGAGCTCAGTTCCTGCGTATCATCAGCAGGGTCCACTATTGATTAGAAGGAGGGAATCCCAGAGACATTAATTGTTCAGAGAGACAGCAGGTGGTTGGTTACCTTTAAGGGTAGCTACTGTATGCTGAGGGATGTGGGTGGCGCTGTGGGTTAAACCACAGAGCCTAGGACTTGCCGATCAGAAGGTCGGCAGTTCGAATCCCCGCGACGGGGTGAGCTCCCGTTGCTCAGTCCCTGCTCCTGCCAACCTAGCAGTTCGAAAGCACGTCAAAGTGCAAGTAGATAAATAGCTACCGCTCCGGCGGGAAGGTAAGCGGCGTTTCCGTGTGCTGCTCTGGTTCACCAGAAGCAGCTTAGTCATGCTGGCCACATGACCCGGAAGTTGTACGCCGGCTCCCTCGGCCAATAAAGTGAGATGAGCGCCGCAGCCCCAGAGTTGGCCACGACTGGACCTAATGGTCAGGGGTCCCTTTACCTTTACCTTACTGTATGCTGATAGGAGCCATTAATTATTTTCTCATGGCACACCAGCCATTCTCTTCTGGCATACTGGTGTGCCCTTGCATACAGTGCTTTTTTGTTAATCTATCCTGTATTGGCTTATTTCTCTGCAGACCAACTCCTATGTATCCGCCAACATACCTGGAGCCTGGGATTGGGTAAGAGACTGCACTGCTTTTCCTTCTGACAAACTGTGTTAACAACAGGGTAAAGACAGATAAAACATTTTTCAAGTGTGGTGCAAGTGATTTCTGAGCAGATCACCCAACTGCCCCCTTGTCCACGAGGGTATGAAGGCGGCTACTTTCCCCTCACCTTGAAAAGGACATAGAGGTAAAGAAGGAAGTTGGAAGACTCTCTTTCCCACTTCCTCTTTCAGCTCTATGTGCTTTTCAAGGCTTACCTTAATTCTGCTGGATCTGACTTTTATACCTAGATCCCATAGGAAAGTGAAGGTTGTGTGCATTCTTTCTTTCCCGGGGTGGGGCTGATGTGAGGAAGAAGGGAGAGAAGTGACCAGAGAGGGTGCTACCCATAACACTAAAAAAATCCAAATGTGCCCATAGACCCCCAAAAAAGTTTGGCAACCCATATAATCCATATGCATGTTGGAACCGTACCATAGTATTACTGAACTCATATTCTGGAAGAAAAACAAAACTTGGTTTCCAAACCTTCTTATAATGACAGCTGTTATAATCTCACGATACAGTCTAGCAAAGCTCTACAGTTAAATGTTTCAAGAAACATTTGCAGCCCTTTGAGGCATTTGCTTTCATGGTAGCGGATCTGTGTTCAAACCACTTAAAATATTAACATCTGTCCTCATCCAAACAGAACCTTAAATGAAGGGTGCATGCGGTGTGCATATTTATGCATTTTCAGATGTGTATGAAATTACCCATTTTGACAAGAGTCAGAACTTCAGTGTGTAGGGAGAAAAGGGGGGAAGGGAAGTGGAATCAAGCTGAGAGGAGTGGCTGGGGCAACCCAGTCTAATGGGTGGAATATAAGAAATAAATTAGCAGCAGCAGCAGTGGAGTGACCTTTTCTCTGTTCCTACATTGTAAATCACTCTGAGGGTTTTTGCCTACAATCAAACAGTATATAAATTTTATGAAATAAATGCACTCTCTCGTTTGAGGAAATCCCATGAAATAGTCTCCTACATCAAGTATCATGCAGGTGCTTTCTGACTAGGATTGGAACATTTGTAGAAGCAAATCCCATTGAATTCAACTGGGCTTACTCTTATAAAAGAGTCTCCAGTTCAATCCCTGGCATCACAAGATAGGACTGAACTTTTTAAAAATATTGCTTTTATTTTGTATAATCATGAGATACAAATACCCATTTCCCTCCCACAGCAAAAAGCATGCAGCATGTTCTTTCTCCTATTGTTTATTTTGTTCCATAACCATTGCTGCTGATATCTGTTTTGTTTTATAATCATGGAATGATTAGTAGATGAATCTCTGGGCTATGAAAGACTTTCACCTGAAAACTTAAGAGAACCCTTGCTAAGTCAGTGTAAACAGCCATGAGCTAAATGAATCAGTGGTTGGACCCTGTGTAAGGTAGCTTCCAGTGTTCCTATTTTAATTGACTAAAAAGCGACCCCCAATTAATCAGACAATAGGTTTTTTTTATTTTAAAAACCCCAAAATATTTTTTAATATGAGTAGGTACATAAAGTTCTATGGTGGCAGTTACCATCTGCAGAGACATTATCCTATTCGCTACAATTTTCATAAGCAGCACCTGGTGGTGGTGGTGATTTCGCATCCCTGATCTTGATGGCTGCTGTTAGTTTAAAAAGGAGGACTCCAGACACGGAAATAGATGCAAATATGTGATTAACGTCACATCTAATTGTATCGTAAGAGCAGTAAATGAAGTGTGTACCCTCCACCGCACCTCTGGAAAGGCTTTTTATTTATTTAACAATGGAATTGTTATTTGACAAGATTACTATACTGCTTGATTGTAAGAAAACCTTCTAAAAGTTTGCAAAAATATGATCCAGTGATTGGAGAGATGTCGATAAACCTGAATTTACATCCCTGCTCAGCCATTAACTTGGTGGGTGGCACTTGGGGTGTGGGGAGGCATTTTTCTGTCTGTGAAATGTGAACACCAAAGCAAGTAATGCATTCTGCATCACCGTAACACCCCAGACAAATTATTCTATCTTATTAGATCGAAATATTAATTGTTCAATTGCTGTGGTTGATTGACAGGAGGCACACACCATATGGCAACCAGACTGACTACAGGATATTTGAGCTCAATAAGCGGCTGCAAAACTGGACAGAGGTATATTTATATGGGGGTTCAGGGTGGTTGAATCAGGAGGAAGAGTGGGGAAACTTGTGGATGGGGGTACTGTTACTCTTGGAGGGGATGGAAGAAGAGTCTGGGGTGTCCACCAAGCCCTTGGAAACACCCTTCCTGGGTTCCTTTGCTGCCTTGGTGGTGGATGGTTATCTCCTAGCCTTTGGAGATCTCCCCTCCCTGCATGTAATGCTTTTGTCCTCTGTTGCTGCAGGAATGTGACAATCTGTGGTGGGATGCCTTCACCACCGAGTTCTTTGAGGATGATGCCATGCTAACAATCACCTTCTGTCTGGAAGATGGACCAAAGAGATACAGTGAGTTTCAGTCTAGGACAGGTCTCATGCAGGGAAAGCCTCTCCCGAGCTAACTTTGAAGGAGTAGTCCCCTGTTTTCAGGGTTGGCTGTGAGCTTAGCATCTAGTACATAGCTGGTGTGGCTCAACCAGCCCACCCTGAAGAAGGAACTCCAGAAGAATCTACTACATAGCTCAGATACTGGTAAAGCTGATGACTAGGACCGGAGCGTATATCATATTGCTTACTAGGCTATAAAAACCGACCCTTCATTTTTCAAGCACAGAACACTCCAGTTGCCTTCCAGCAGACATTTAGCACCTGCAATCTTGCTTAGGAGTTCATGGTGTGTACCTGTGATGGAGCAGGGCAAATTTTCAGAAATTTCAGCTATTTCTCTCGGTTCCTCCAGTATAAATACATTTTCCATGATTGAAAACAGATTTGTAGTGCTTCCTAGGCACAGACACCTAAATTGGCTGAAAAGGTTGGTGTGTTAAAGAGGCACACTGGAAATGAAAATCTTCCTAGTCTTAAAAGTTCCAAGCAATTTTTAAAAAGCATTTTCATCCCTGTAGTTCCTCCAAGAATCTTCATTTCTCACGGAGGAACTGAAAAGTTTCAGGGCCAGGATGGTCTTGATTTATGAATTCATGTCAGCACTTGTATGTGTCTAAGGCACACCCACACACCTCCCTTTATACATTATATTCTAGATAAGAGGCAAATTCTTTCAGGGTGAAAATGTGTCTCATTTCTTTTTAAAGCAATTCGGCACATCACCAGTCTCTCCTTGGGACAGAGGTTGGAATGCTGTTGTCCAAGTAGGCTTCTGAAGCGTAGCTTCCTAGAGACCCAGTTGATCACAGCAGGTCACAGCTCTGATCCCCACAATCGTCATGGGTGGGCCTTGGGCAACCCACCTATGAGTAAGCCCGAGGGGTTGGGAAACAAGGAGTTTGCCCTAACCCCCAAAACTGCAGCTTGGACTGCTCTACATATTCATGTGGATACTTCACCTGGTGCCTTACTATGGAAGACTTCGCTCACTTGGTATTTCCACAGAGATGCTCATGATCCCCAGCATAAAAATAAGTGCCTATTGCTCTAGCATCCCTGAGTCTGCAGTGCAAAACATTAGTAACTGATTTTCATCTCCCTTTCCTTCCCCTACATCTAGCGATTGGCCGCACCCTGATCCCCCGCTATTTCCGCAGCATCTTCGAAGGGGGTGCTACCGAGCTGTATTATGTCCTGAAGCACCCGAAGGAGTCCTTCCACAACAACTTTGTCTCGCTCGACTGTGACCAGTGCACCATGGTCACCCAGCATGGCAAGCCCATGTTCACCCAGGTGAGAGGGCAGCACTGGTCCTCTGCCTCGCCCCCAAGCCAGGCTAGCAGGAGTCTGTGCTGAACTGCTCCCCAGAGTAGTTCAGCCCTTTGTCACTGCTTATGACCTCCTGCAAAGAGCCCGAGGGTGGCGGAAGCAGGCAGAAACCTAGAGACCAGGTTTGTATGCAGGGTGGAGAAGGCTCACCTGAGCCGCCAATGCCATTTGTTTGCTTTCCACTTTCCCAGGTGTGTGTGGAGGGCCGCCTCTACCTGGAGTTCATGTTTGACGACATGATGAGGATAAAGACGTGGCACTTCAGTATCCGGCAGCACCGGGAACTCATTCCCCGCAGCATCCTTGCTATGCATGTGAGTCCTGTGTTTGGTACTGGCTGTGGGCTTGACCTGGTTTAAGCAACTCAGCTGGACTCCCTCTGAAATCAGGAGCATTTTGTAGTTTGAGCTTGCTTTGTTTTGCTGAGCCCCCCCCCAAAGCACTGTTGCTTCTTGGATCTTTGCCAGCTCAGCTCCTCAGCACCCAGGCCAGCACCTGTCACCAGAGGGAAGAAGCGGGTGCACAATTCTCAATTCCTAAATAGTTGATCTTGGACTGGATGCCATACATGAGGCTTTTATCCAGCTTTTCATATCTGCATTTCATGGGTTTGTTTTTAGTGAAGTTCATTGGCACTCTTTTTCTACTGAAAAGAATCATAAAGTGGCTTTGGGGAGAAATAATACAAAATGCAAGGAAAACTAACCCCAAGAAATATTGATGATCACATTAAGAGCAACAATAGTACAAAGAAGCCTCCTATTCTTGTTGGACTCTTCCTTTTCTCCTTGCTCACTGCAGGCGCAAGATCCCCAGATGCTGGACCAGTTGTCCAAGAACATCACTCGATGCGGACTGTCAAACTCCACGCTCAACTACCTCCGAGTAAGTGCTTTCCCACAGCGCTGGTTAGGCTGTTGGAAAAAGCTCCCTTGCATCCTTCCCTTTTACTTTTCATAAAGAAACATAAAGCTTACCTTTCAAATGCGGCACCTGGGGACTAATGCCTCTGTATTTTTTGCTCTACTTTACGATTTATTTGAACAGAGCAGATCATTTTACTGCATGCATATTGTGGCTGCAAGGAGGACTGGAGGCCAGGAAGTTATTGCTAGAAACTAGTTCCGTGCAAGGAAAGAGTAGAGGAAAATGCAGATTAGAGGTTTATACAGAGGAACATGAATTTCCATAAATATATTTATGTATGAAAATCAGCTTGTGGCATTGGCTTCTGCAAATGCTCCACAGCTGTTGGGGGCAAAGATGCCTTCATATTGGGCTATGCCCATGTGCACAGAAAAGCCTCTGCATTCTGTGTGTAGCTTGAGATGCATGGCTTGGAGGTGTGCACCTGTGGATGCCCCACTAGCAAAGAAAAGGGGCAAGGCTGAAGCTGGGAATGTACTTTATCCTGTGACCAGAGACTAGAAGATGGTTTATGTTGTCAGGGTGCCCCTTTTTCATCTTGCCCAAGACACAGACACAGAGCTGCATTTGGCTCGAGGGGGTTCCTCGCCTCTTTTTTTATTTATAATTTTTTTATTAACAATTTCAACATAACAATATATCAAAACATATCATATTCATTATTTCCCCCCCTGTTTTCACATTCCCCATCAAACCCTCCCTCCCATGCTGAGACTTCCCTCAGTTCCTCTCTCTGACTTCTCAGCACATGTTATTTTCTGCATATTATAAAATTATTTCAATTCTTATATTATCTATCTACCATGTTATCAATCACTAAATTTGTGTATGTTTATTCAAAACCTGCCAAGGAGTCCAATTCATTTTGTTGTCTTTTTAAATACAGTGGTGCCTCGCAAGACGAAATTAATTCGTTCCGCAAGTTTTTTCTTCTTGCGAGTTTTTCGTCTTGCGAAGCACGGTTTCCCATAGGAATGCATTGAAAATCAATTAATGCGTTCCTAGGGAGACCGCCTTCAGACCAGGTCCGGGGACAGTCTGTCCCCGGACCTCTTCTGAAGGCTGGCGGGGGGAGAAGGACTTTTCTCCCCACCGCCAGCCTTCAGAACAGCCTTCTGAAGGCTGGCGGGGGGAAGAAAAGCCCTTCTCCCGCCGCCAGCCTTCAGAAGAGTTCCCCAGGGCTGCCTAGGCTGAGGATAGCAGCCTGCTGCCCGGCGCGAGGGGCGCTCTGCTTCAGAGCGCCCCTCGCGCGGGGCAGACATTCGCAGCTTGGGGAGCCCTGCAGGACTTCCCCGCAGGGCTCTCCAAGCTGCGGATAGCAGCCTGCTGCCCCGCACCAGGGGCGCTCTTAAGCAGAGCGCCCCTTGCGCGGGGCAGACATTCGCAGCTTGTCCCCGGAGATTTCCCTATGGGCTTTCGTCTTGCGAAGCAAGCCCATAGGGAAATTCGTCTTGCGAAGCCGCTAAAAATCGGAAAACCCTTTCGTCTTGCGGGTTTTTCGTTTAGCGAGGCATTCGTCTTGCGGGGCACCACTGTACTTTGTAAAAAGTTCCCATTCTTCTTTGAAGTCACAGTTGTCCTTATCTCGCAGTT
This sequence comes from Podarcis raffonei, assembly GCF_027172205.1. Taxonomy (NCBI): domain Eukaryota; kingdom Metazoa; phylum Chordata; class Lepidosauria; order Squamata; family Lacertidae; genus Podarcis; species Podarcis raffonei. The sequence goes on along the minus strand of NC_070606.1, from coordinate 59,414,174 downwards.
TGTATGTCAGTTTAGCCAGTTCTGCATAGTTCATCAATTTCTCTTGCCACTGTTCTTTTGTCGAGGTTTCCTTATTCTTCCATCCTTGTGCTATCAAGACTCTTGCTGCTGTTGTTGCATACATGAATAAGTTCTTTGTTTTCCTTGGAAGGTCTTGTCCTACAATCCCTAACAAAAATGCTTCTGGTTTTTCTTTCCAAATGTCATTTTAAACATTTTCTTCAATTCATTATATATAATTTCCCAATTTTTAAAAATTTCTCTACATTCCCACCACATATGATAAAAGGTCCCTTCCTTTTCTAAGGTGTTTCTGGCCTCTTAATAGGTGCCTGCTCTCCGCAGCAAAACCCAACCTTCTCTCTCTTTCTTCCCTCTTTACAGCTTTGCGTAATCTTAGAACCAATGCAGGAGTTGATGTCACGGCACAAGACCTACAGCCTCAGTCCCCGGGACTGCCTCAAGACATGCCTCTTCCAAAAGTGGCAACGGATGGTGGCGCCACCTGGTGAGAGTTTTGCAGGGTCACCCTTGGTACTACAGCTTCCTGTGGCTTGACCACCAAGATGGAGGCATTTCCTGTGAAGCCCACTAGAGGGAGGTATAGGAATTGCCCTTTTCCAGCCTGCAACTGCTAGTTGGGACTACTGACATTTCCTGTGAAACCCACCAGAGGGTGCTGTGGGCATTGCCCTTCTCTGGGATGCAATTGCTAGTAGGGAATCCTGACAGTATTTGGTGCCAGAACTCTTGGCTTCTACTCCTGGCTCTGTTGCTACAGTGTGGGATGGGTGAATGAGATCTGGGGGGTTGATGATGTTTGAAGAGGTTACAGGCAAGTGTAACCAGTGAATCAGGCTTTGGGGGAAGCCTAGCAAATATACAATAGCGAGTTGGGTTGGGAGGTTATTTTTAGTTACAGCTTGGTTATATTGGGGAATACCGGATTCATTTGCTGGGACCAAAATGTCTCACCGGCGTTCCCTTTGCTAACACTTTCCAGCTGAGCCTGCACGTCAGCAGCCCAGCAAGCGCCGGAAAAGGAAGATGTCAGGGGGCAGCACCATGAGTTCTGGAGGTGGCAACACCAACAACAGCAACAGCAAGAAGAAGAGCCCAGCCAGCACCTTTGCCCTCTCCAGTCAGGTACCTGTAAGCATCCCCTTTTCATTCTCTCTTTTCGTAACCTGAGAACTCCTCCTGCGAGGGGCCCTGCTCCATGTGGCTGGAACACCCTCAGAAACGCTGGAGAAGGCTCCCTGCGGTATATCTGCAGGGGGCGGGATAGAGAGCTTTGTTTGTTCAAAACAGCAGTGGCAGCCATCTTGAAAATGGCAGCGCTGTGGCCTGGTGGTGCCAGCGCCACATCAGGAAGAGGATTCCTTCTGTGATTCTTCATGTTTGACATCCTCACCCCCCTCAGCCCTATGCCACCTACATTCAGGCATAGTCAGAGGGTAAGCTTCCTCCTCATGAGGGAACAGTAGATCCAGAGGCATTTGACCTCTTCCTCCTTGGATCAGATCTGGAACAAAGCAGAGAGGGGCCATATTTATCCTGTGCTCTGGTGTATTCCCAGATGTGTTAAGTGGCTGTCAGCTCCTAAACACACATTGGAAATGGAGTAGCCACAGTTGTAGGAATGTTTTGGGGCTTGATAAAAGAAGTAGAGAGTAAAGGAAGCCAAGGGGTTTGGGTCTCCTATTCAGAAGGAAATGTTTTGATTTGGCGGTGGCTGTCTCCCTCTGTGGTGTGGGTCAGGGCAGCCTCCACCTCGATTATGTTTCGGGACCCTCTTCCCTCCTCAGGATGTGATGGTGGTGGGCGAGCCGACCCTGATGGGCGGGGAGTTTGGTGACGAGGACGAGCGCCTGATCACGCGGCTGGAGAACACGCAGTTCGACGCTGCCAACGGCATTGACGACGAGGACAGCTTCAACAACTCTCCCGCGCTGGGCGCCAACAGCCCCTGGAACAGCAAGCCCCCCTCCAGTCAGGAGAGCAAGTCCGAGAACCCGACGTCGCAAGCATCGCAGTAAAGCCCTCACCCCCAGCCTGGCCTTCAACGGACTTGGCTGGCGTCCCCATGGACTGAGTCGAAACCGTTCTACCTGGACAATTTGTGAAGAAGAGTAGCCGGCTGGCTGGCCGGCAAGGTATCAGGGCCGGTGGGCCTTGCAGCACCAGCCTGCCCACCTACCTGCCTCCAGTTGGCCTGGCCACCACTCCCTGATGTCTGCACTCTTGGCTGTGCCCTTTAGGGCAGACTTGGGGCGCTGGGCCTGACGGAGCCTGGGTCTCACTCTAGGCTTGGCAGAATTTTAACTCCTCCTCCCTTCCCACCCACGCATCCAGCGCTCCGGACAACACAAGCGGCACTCCTGCAGGATGGCGTTCCGTGCTCTTTATACGCCCCGTTGGAACCTGACTGGCACGAAACACCTCAGGAAGGGAAGGGGCCACGAATGCTCTTGGCCATTTGGCAGAATGTCCAGCCCAAAGCACGTTTTATATAGAAGTCCAGCTCCATATTTGGCCTCAGGGGGGCTCCCTTCTAACAGGAGGGTCTGGCAATGTCACGGGGGCAGCTATGATTTCTGTGGGGTGGGTCTCAAGCAGTCCCTCCTGGTGGCTGTAGGTGCAGCAGTGGGGCTGCTGCTGCCCCGCCTGAAGACAAGGGGAGTTTAATGCCTCCTGAAATGGGGTTAGAAAGCAACCCTGCAGTTGGCATGGTGAGGGCACCTGCTCCTTTGGGTCTGGCCTTCTGCCTGACCTGCTCCTACAGAAAACTGCAATCTTGACCCCTCCCCTGTACTTTGGGTTTGGTTTTTTGTTTTTTTACAAAAAAATATTATTAAAATTGTACGTTTAAAAAAAAATCTGCCCTTCCTCCCTATTTCCCCCCAGTCCTGATTTTTGTACAGGCTTGTCTACCAATTGGGAGTCTTGGTTTTTATATACAGTTCTGAGAGCTTCAAACCAAGGAGAGACTTTGCAGACTTCCTTTCTACATCCTTTGAGGACAGCATGGCTGCCCCACTTTGCCCCCTCTGTGTAACTTGTGTGTGCTGCTGTCCTTGCTCCCTCCCTTCTCTACCCTTCCCCCCCCCTTTCGGGTTTGTGTACCTTGTGCTTGTATATTTCCGCGCTGTAGGCTGTGTGTATGATACTGTTCTTTCACTGTGTTCTCACTAATGCAGCCGCCCCCACCAGTGGTTGGGGGAGTTCATTGTGATGGGCGTCCTTTGTGGGAGGCAGGAGAGTTCAGAGGGTACTGTCACCAGTTTACAGCAGTGCAGAACATGGGGAATGGGGGTGAATGCAACCTGGAGATGGGGTAACATGTGCTTTGTAAAGAAGGGTGGCCATTTCCTCCATTGCGGAGTGAGGTTCTAGGTGACTTTTTTACAGCCAGATCTATCCTTCCTGGTGGGGAGTGACAGGGCTCACAAAGGTCCCCAAGGAAAGAAGACCTGTTCCTAAACCCACCCAGTTCACTCTCTGGTGTTCGGATGTCACTCAACATTTTCCACCTGCAATTCCTTACTCTTAATTTTGTCCCGAGAACCATGGAGAGAAGTTGCATTGTCATGGAGGCCTCAAACCAACCATCTGTCAAGCTTGGGTTGCCATGCGTGAGGTAGCCCCCAAAGTCTTTTGGTCACCTCATGGCATGGGCTGATTGTGAGGGTGGTGGCATTTAGAGGGCACAGTCTGGACTGTCATGGCAACCACCCTTTGCCTTACTTAGACTGTTTCTCTGAGCAGGTCCCAGACTGCGAGGGGCTTTTCCTAGGAGGATGGCTGCCGCCAGGCTTACCCTAGAGCTGCTGTTTCTGGCCCGTTGCTCTGTGGTAGATGCCACCTGGCTCATGCGCTGGAATCCCATGTTCTCCATTCCCCTGGAGGAGCCCAGATGGATCAACCTGGAACATGCTTGGGGTGTGGGGTGGGACTGGTCACTTTTTGTGTTACTGGGCCCAGATGCTCCATTCTGCTCTATCCCCCGGGAGTAGGCAATACAACAGTCAATACTATAATTTACAGGGCGTTTTTCTGTAACCTTTTTGTACCTAAATATATGAGTGTCACGTCCCCCATTGCTGTGCTCGGCATGAACTGGTGACGTGAACTCTGTCCCCTCTCCCCACCCTTCTTGCCCTTTCCACCTACCACTTCCCCCCGGGGCACTGTAAAGCCTTTTTTTTTTTTTTTTGCATAGTTTGTGCCATTTATGGTCATGTATGGTACCAATAAAACAACTTTTTTCGGTTTGGTGCTCTCCTGCCAGAGTCGTTTCTCATCGGACCTTGAGAAAAGGGACCTGTCCTCCCTTGCTAGGTGAGGTTTGGACTTCCTCGCTTAGCCTGAAGACTTACCTGTTGTTCCCTGATGCCAGCCTCTCCCAAACTTTAAACTCTCATCCTTCTCTCCTATCCGTCTTCCCTTCCATCTCCACGGAACTGTGTTTGCTGGTACAACCCATTCTGGGACTTATACACCAGTAAACAAAAGAAATAAGAGACACATCGAAAAATCACAGAAAATGTGAGGGCATGGATCAACAATGCTGGTAGTGATTGGAATGGCATTGCTCCTAGAAACATGGAGTTGGGAGTTTGCAACACGGCTTCTTACCTGCAATAGTAAATTGTCCTACATCACTGACCCAAGCAACCATAAGCAAGCAACCATAAGCCATGTTGTAGGGAGATGGGGGAAAGGAGGGAAATGTTATTTCAGGCTGGCTGAGAGAGTCACTTTTTAAGTACTTAGTGGTGGAAAATCATGATAGGCAGCAGTTCTTTGAACAACTTACGATGGAGTGCCAACTGCAAGAGCCATCTTCCTGCCTCACTAGCAGTGGTCACTTCTAGCGTTATATTTCCCTGCGCCTGCATGTGTTTTCAAAATGAATGCAGTGAAGCTACTTCAAAGTAGTTGTAACTCTTCAGTTGTAACTCTTCTGGTGTTGGAAAGGCCATCTTAACCCATTGTGAGACCTGTGTTTTCCAAAGCCGTTGCAGCCCTCCTCCCTGTTCCACATCTCCTATTTGGAACAGACCTTTCCAACATTTCAAAGACACCGGTCAAAAACCGCTCTCCTGTCTCTTCTCCATGCAAATTTAAAAAGTGAGGATGGAATGGTAACCTCTGTCAACAAACAGCCACAGCACAAACGTGCCTGGTTCTAGGTAGGCCTTTATTCTTGTTTTAAGCTTAAACACATTTGTTAGCAGTTGCTAAACTGTTGGATCCCATAGGCACAAACCTGTTGGAAGAGAAGAAACCAACTTCTCCAAAGCCTGGGTCTTTTATTTCTTTAACCTTTATATGACAGGCCTACTCAAGGGAAGCCCTAAGGAGTTTTCCGTCAGGATAATTATTTGTGCTGCTTTAGAAGCCTATAACTTTGGGTGGCTGAGGGGGAAATGGGCCTCCACGCTTTTGTTCTGACAGCAGCCTCCTGGTGCCTTGGCTCTTATCCCAATAGCAGTTAACCACAGAGATGCAAACAGGCCACAGTGCTTGTGCTGTTGAGGGTGAGGACAGGAGGAGGTTAAGCAATGGTTAATCTTGCCAATTGTCCTATCCTGTTGGCAAAGGACTAAAGGTCAGGCCAGTTCTGTCATGATGCCATTGGGGAAGGCTCAGGTTTCTCGCTCCTTTCCTCATCAGTAGGAGCAGCCAAAAAATACTTTTCAGGTCCAGCATCCTAGATCCTCCTTTAAAAAAAAAAAGTGCTGTCATAGGTTACTAGAAACCCATAATGTTGGGGTTAAAAATTTGAATAAAGATCAGCTCTGTTGTATCTTCGTTGCTAGCGGCTTGCTTTTTGTGAGTTGGGACCCACAATAAAAAACCCTCTTTCCTTCAGGGTTACCTTCTCAATTTGTGAGTTGCAGATTTCAACTTGCTCATTTTTTCTTTATTGAAAGGATGCTCACTTGGGACAGAGAAGAACAGCGTGTACCTTATAGTAGCTAATGGCAAGATTTTGTTTTGAAATATATCAGCTGCAGTGAGAGCTAGCATGTCCTACAACAGTACAGTGGTACCTTGGGTTAAGTACTTAATTTGTTCCAGAGGTCCGTTCTTAACCTGAAACTGTTCTTAACCTGAAGCACCACTTTAGCTAATGGGACCTCCCGCTGCCGCCACGCAATTTCTGTTCTCATCCTGAAGCAAAGTTCTTAACCCAAGGTACTATTTCTGGGTTAGCAGAGTCTGTAACCTGAAGCATATGTAACCCGAGGTACCACTGTAACACCAAGATGCACAGAGTCATGATCCACAGGGTTGTTTTTTGTTTTTGCTTGCCATGCAGTGAAACACTGGTGAAGAAAAGAGCATACAGGGACACTGATTTCACTGAATAAGATAATCTGATTCCTTGCAGGGCAATCATATACACATGTCTACCCAAAATTAAGTCCTATTGAGTTCAGTGAGGCTTACTCCCAGGAAACCAGGCACAGGATTGCAGCCCTAATTCCCTTTGAAATGCACACCCACTGAGAAAAAAACAAAGAACCCCCCCCCCCCGTCCCCACCCACTACTTGTGCTGAGCTGCTAGGAGCTGGTGCCTTGTTCCACTGAGCAAATTGATGCAGAGCAATTGCCACTTTGCCCTTTCCTCTCCAGAAGATTACAGTGTGATCAGCCTGAACACAAAGGCACTGCAGTCAGGCCAAACTGCTCTGTGAAGACGTGTTGACTTTGCTCTTGGATATGGAGGTAACATTTGGGTATATTTAGTACTCTCTATGGTCCATTTAAAACTTGACTGTATACTCATTCTAAGGAAGGGCCACTTCTGATGCTGCAAGCTGCTTGCAGGAACTTGCATTTAGGAAGCACAGTAAGTCTGCAACTTGTGTGCATTTAACTTGTGTGCATTCAGCTTTATGCGCTGGGGATTAAAAAACCCCAAAAACATTTTAAAAGGGGACAGGCATCCATGGGGGAAAACTTTCACAGTCTCACCTCTGCATCCAATGTGTTTTGATTATATGTGATTTTGGCTTTAGGCACGATCTCTGGAACGTAACTCCCATGTAAGTGGCAGACTTACTGTACATCACATTTCAGGTGTATTCAGATCCCTTTAAAGCCATGTTCATTATCCCATCATTCATTGGGATTTGATTTTCATGCAAAATATGAACATCAATATGTCATCCTAGTCTGTCATGTTGTCTTCTATTATTTACATATTGCATTTATATCCCTGTTTTCAGCCAGGATTGGCTCCTGGAGTGACTTTTAAATAAAACACCCATATACCGTATTTTTCCATGTATAAGACTAGGGGTTTTTTAACCAAAAAATTAGGTTTAAAATTGGGGCTCGTCTTATACACGGGTAGTGCTGAGGGGTGTTTTCTTAATTTGGAGTTTCCAAAAATAGGGGGTGTCTTATACATGGGGGGCATCTTATACACAGAAAAATATGGTAGATACAATATATCTATAGAGATCTTTGGGGTGGGGTGGGGGAGTCTTTTTGCCCCTTGGCAGTCATTGATACAATGCAGGCTTTTCTTTCCAGAGAGAGGGAGGGCAAAAGAAGCGGCAGATAGATACAGGGTACAGATGGCAAACCAAAAAAGCTGCCTTTCCCTTGGTCATCATTTTAAAGAGACGGAGGGGGCTGGAAAAGGCTGGTCCAAAGGTTTGCATCCCTCTTTCCTGCGTGATATGCTGCTCAACATGCCTGAGACCTCACATTTAACTGTTTAAAAAGGTAAAGGGACCCCTGTGGTACCTGTTTAGTATGTTATTAAATGGAACAACATTGTGAAATGTGTTTCTATCTGCTTTCTCTGCTTCTGATTATGTCAGTAATCTAGAAGCATTCTTCAGAGTATAGCCCTTTTAATATTCCTCCTGTGTTTCTCATAGGAGGAATGTTTTAAAGGCCTATCCTGTGAAGGACGCAGGTGGGTCAATTGTTCTGAAAGCACCGCTGCTCCCATTGGTAAATGGCACAGTGTCATTTGGATTCTTAGAGGCTGACCCCAGGGTGGCTTTGGAGTGCAAGCTAGATAGCCATTGGCTCCCTTCAGTTCTTAATCTGTGATTCTGGTAAGAGCAGCCGCTGGCCTGAAGACAAAACTACTTGTGTGAACTTAAAGGTGGCCTTGTGTGTTGCATAAACACGTGCCAGGCAACGATGCCTGTCCCTGTACCTTCCAAGGAGGAAGTGGCCTGCAAGCATCACAAACTCTAAACCAGAACAGTTTGGATTTACCCTCCTCCACCTGCCCCTCATAAGCTTCCTGCTTGTATTTTCAAGCGTGCTAATCTCTGCAGAGGTGTTCCTGTCAGCCACGCCCACAGCAAAAGTGCACAGCACCCTGCGGATTAAGAACAATTCAAAGAATTACAAACCCAAGAGCAACAGGAAAGTAGCATGTTGCTTTCTCTTTTTAAGCATTTGCAGCCATTTGTGAAAGATACTCCTTACAGAGTTGTTTTAAGGATTATTGAGATAATGTACGTGAAGCTCTGTGAACACTCATAGGGTATTATATCAACGCATACGTATAATTGTGCACTATTTTATTTAAAAGCATTTTAAACCTGGCTCCAGATTTTTGCTAGCTTCAGGTTGTTGGGAGTTTGATAAATATGCTGCAGCAGTGCATAGAAAGAGGCAGTCTGGGAAGTAGTTATTTAAAAAGAAGCAGTGAGTGAGGAGGGAAAAAAGGATACCATTTTGTAATATTACTTCCCTTGATCAGGAGCACTATACTTTGGTTGATGCAGCTTAGACTAGCATTAGGCTATTTTGCTGCTGCATCAACCTGTTGTGTCATGTTAAGCTTGTGATCCACTAAGACCCCTAGATCCTTTTCACATGGCAAGGCAGGTGTCCCCCATCTTGTACTGTGCAGTCTGCATGGAGTTCTGCTGCCTGTTCCTTCTCACTCTTTTCCAAAAAACCACCTGCAAAAGGACACTCTCTTCCTGCGGTGACATCATGCAGCCCTGGCAACCTCCCCCTCCCAATCCTTCTGTCTCTGCCCACCACTCGGAGCTGGGCAGTACAATATTTGCATTGCCAATTGCACTTTATGGCCCAGTACTCTGCTCTCTTTCTTAATGGTACCTCTATCAGCTGATCTCCTGAAAGGGAAAAACCAGTGTAGCCTGTATGTTTATACTGCACCTGGCATCATCCCTTAATACTCCACTCTTATTGCCTGCTTCCTTGAACTGGGACAAAGCTTCAGTAGCAGTGTTGGCAGGGCAGAGGGAGAGTTCCCAGTCCTTGCACTCAAGTCCCTTCCAATGCTTAAAGACTCCCTAGAACTGGTCTCTGTGTGCCATAAAGAGCACACCCACAGCTTTCTCAACACAGACTGGACAAGGAGCCTTCACTTTGGGAGTGTGCATTTTGTATTACAAATCTGGATTTCCTTTGTCCTCTCTTCTAGGATGGTGGTCTCCTGCTGTTTGGTGAAATGAGTCTTGGAACAGGTAGCAACTGGGCAAAGCAGCAGAAATGCATTCATGTGTGTGGCCTTTTTATTACAGGTGAATGCTGTTTGTTCCGTTTTCACAGTCACTGGCTTCATGTCCCTAAGCAAACAGGTGTTTCAGCACGTCACGCCTCCACCTCTCTTGTCAACAAAAAGAGAACTCCTGGTCTTTAAGGAGCCCAGTTCCAGACTTAGTTATGCAGGCTTTCCATGAGGGTGGCTTTAAAAAGTCATGAGATTTTAAAGTAGAATAACAATTTACCTCTTGTATTCTGACATATGAGCCTGTTGAAGCACACTAGAATTCTTTCAAGTGCTCTCCAGCTAGCATTGTCTCCTTTAAGGGGAATTAATTGGGTAACATCCAGTAGCTATAACTCTTATAGGGTTAGGTAACTGCACTCAGAGATCAGGGTTCAAATCCCCACTGCCATGAAACTCACAGGGTGACCTTGGGCAGCCGCTGCCTCTCAGCCTAACCTACTTCACAGGGATTAAATCAGGGGAAGAGTCACAGTGGCCCCTGCTCTTCCTTTTGAGACCCTGGTGGTTCCCCTCTGTCTGCCCCTGTATATCCCCCTTAGCTAGCCTACTGCCCTCAGGAGTGGTGGAGGAAGCATCTCCAGTGTTTGAAGTATGAACTGTCAGGACACTCAGCTTTGGTACATGCAGTGGGGGAGCATCTTGTCCTTCACTTCAGCAGCAAAATGTATTGTGCTGACCTCACTCGCTGGATCATCACCTCGTTGTGGTGAGTTGGCTTGCACTTTCCTATGACCCTTATGAGCAAAGCCATCGGGAATCTCGTACTCCCAGCAGGGTCACCCAAGGCGGTAAGGTCAAAGGGAAGGTGCTAGACAAAGAATGATCCAATAAGTCCTCAACGGCAGAACAGGTGGATGATAACAAGCGGTATGTTACAACGGCTGTGAAGGCAGATGAAGGCTGCAGCAGATAGGATCTACCGGTTCGTTGTGACTACTCGTGCCATTGGAACAGAGCCCTACTGCAAAGACTGTGCGTTGATCAGCATGCACTTATCTACACACATAAAACAAATTCACGCACAGCTGTCTTCCAAAAACCCATCCCACGGACTCATTGTTAAAACTGTGTTTATGGAAGGCAATCTTACTCGGCTACGAGTGATCGCCAGAGAAGAAGAATTGTGCTGACCCTGTCTCTCTCGCCACATGGAAGCACACGATTGCCGTATATTAAAGATGGAATTTCAATTCCAAAATGTATTTCTATCCCACCGCTTCCTCCAAGGTGTTCAAGGTGGCATACATGCCTCTTCCTACCCATTTTGTTTTTACCTTCACAACATCCCTGACAGCTAGGATAGATGGAAAGACTGTGACTGGCTGAAGGTCACCCAGTGATCTTTGTGGCTGAGGCTCAGGGGTGCCAACTTGAATAAAATATGGGGGTGGCAGGTAAGCCCCATCCCTCATAATTAATTTGAATGGCACACCATTTGAATGGCAATGCCCATCAACTTTGGTCCCCCCCCCGGCCCCCTCAAAATTTTATTCGGGCACCCGGAAGCACTCTTGGCCCCTAGGGGTCTTATGGGCTGAGTTGAGATTTGAACCTTGGTCTCTCTGGTCCTAGTTCAGGACTCCAGTCGCTTCACCCCAGGACTCCAAGACAACAATCCATGCCTAGTCAGACCCTTGGGGGCTTTTGTTCTCTCTCTCTCTCCCTGCCCGCCAGCATATTCAATAAAAAAACCCCAACTCCTTGATAGTTCCTAGAGTGGCCAGAGGCAAAACAGGAGAGGCTGCTGCCCATTTAATAGCTGTGGGAATTTCAGCAAGTGAATTTATTGCATTTCTACCATTGGCCATTTCAGAAACTGGATCTTTTCTCATGGGGGAGGGGTTTATCTGGCAAAATAGGCCAGTTTCAGTCATATGTATCTTTCTAATCTAGGGCAAAGGACAAGCTTCAAGCAAGCAAAGCAGCATCTTTGGTCTGGCAATCTTTGTTGAATCCCAGTGTTGGGGCTGTTTGTTTTTGCAAAACAATTCTGTTCCCCTGAGGCGTGAGCTGCTTGCTAAGGAATGTCCCTCTGGAAGGATAAAGCAGGAGTCCAGACTCCCAGGCGGCTGCTTCAGTCTACCCCAAGGCACCCTTAGCTCTTTAACAAGGAAGTTTCCTGTCAGAAATTCCTCATTCCCCAGCCTCCACTAGGGATAGCTTTAGCAGCCGGAAATGAGGTGCTATGAACCCTCTGAGGGTGTTTGATTTAGGAGAAGGGTGGGCCTGGTTCCTTTCACAGGAGGAGCGGAAAGGCCTAGCGAAGAAATCAGTAGCTCCTCCCTGAGTTTACATTACTACAGCAAAGGAGCAATGTGGGAAAGCTCTATCCTCACAAAATAATTAGTTTTTACGTATCCTTTTGCTAATGGAACAAAACTTTCGGTCTAATCAAGCTTATCCCTGTGCACCATACTTCCGAAAACTACAATGGATGACATCAGTTTCAGAAAGATTACTCCAAGAAGTCCCTTCATTTTTGAATTTGTGACATACAGTTTTATATGGAAACATACTGAGCTCTGACTCAAAACCCTCTCACCTTGCCCCAGTCACCCTGAGTCACTCTCTCGCCAACTCAAACTGCAAGACTGTGATGCTCATATAGCTTTACAGTATCTGTAAGGAATGGCCCCCTCAGGGCCTGCTCCTCCCCCTTGGAAATCTACCCTTAACTGCCCAGTGGGAAGGATCCTGATGTGTTTTTAATCTGTGTATATTTTTTATTGTGTTTTAAACATATGTAATTGAATGTTACTTGCGAGCTGACTAGGTAGGATTTATATTCTGAACGATTGGGATATAAAGAATTGCAATCCATAGTAAACAATAGATTCAAATCTCAGAGTGAACCTGTCTGGTATAGTAAAAACTGGGCCTGCATCACTCCCCTAACTTATTCACTGTTGCTGATGTATTGAAGCGTACATCAACTTCTACTAGTTGCATAAAATGGAAAGTCGAGGGACAACATGTCAGCAGCCGATCTCACTTCGGTGTCACAGCTGGAGATTGTTACTTAGGCTTTAAAATACAGGAAGGTTATTGCAATGTTTGTTTATGTCTTTAGCTTATTATGCCTATTATAGGTAGGAACTGAAGTCTTTCTGAAACCCTCTGAGTTAGTGCTCTGACACAGCCTCATGCCCTGCCATGTCTGCTATTCAAGAGAGTGTCACTCAGACCATGGGGAGACTAACAAACATATTGTGGCATAAGCTTTTGGGGGCCAGAGCACACTTTAATACTCGAGAACATTTGTGACAGGGCCAGTAAGGGGTTCGGTTGAGCAAACATGCCAGCAGATTCTGGTCATGTTTACTCTGAAGAAAATCCCACTTTATTTAATGGAACTTATTTCCAAATAAATGAGCATTGGATTACAGGCTTAGCTTTTCTTTTTTGCTCTGGAAACAGGCAGAGACAGCAGCAATTAAAGGAAATCAAAATATTATTTAACAAGCCTTGAGTGCATGATAGTAAGAAACTGCTTTTCTTCTAAGAGGAATTGGAGTTGGTAACAAAATATCAAATATGTTACCCAACAACTCATACAGTATACCATTAAATACTTACTAAAGATAAGGTGAACAAGCAACAGCCAATTGTGTCAGTTAATAATCTAACTGTAAAGTTGATAAAGGAAATCAGTACTATTAGGCTTTTACTTTTAATTATGACTTCTAGTGCTTTTATGTTATTCTGCTGTCTCCTTCAACTCATTGTTCCACCAAATGCTTCCCCACAGTGCCTGCAGTTTTCACTCAAGCAGCATTCCCACACAACACCCAGGCCTTGCTCAGGCGTGGCTTCCTTTTTTTGGTTCTGCCTCTCAGCTCCTCTCAGTTGCTCTAAGCTTACTGCTAGCTGCCCTGCCTACATGCAGCCAAGCCTGGGATTCACCAAGGCACAATCCATTATTATACAGCATGCCAGGTCAACCCAGGGTACTATATCACTCCAGCTGCAGCTTGTTGTAATCATACAGCCTTCACCAACCTGGTGCCCTCAGCTATTTTGGACTACAATTTGTACTACTACTAGTAGTAGTGTTGCCACCTTCATTCTGGCAAAATATAGGACAGGGCAGGGTGGGGTGGTTGCGGGAGATTTTTCCCCCATCTGGTGATGAAGTGACTTCAGACCAATCCATTGCAATCTATTGCAGCCTAACCAGATTGCCCTTCTGGAATTTGTAACACACAAACATGCGCATGAATTTTAAAATCTGTCTTCACTTGGCTACCCAGAGTTTAAATAAATGACCTTTCACGGACATGCATTTCGTGAGGATGCCTAATTTGGCAGAGAGAGAAAGAATTCCTGAAATACAAGATATAACTGTATCAATACAGGACATAGCATTTTAAATTGAAATGCAGGATAATCCTGTATTATACAGGACAGGTGGCAAACCTAACTACAAGTCCCATCAGGCTCAGCTTAAAATGCCCCTCTGTCCCAAACAACATAGTTTCTCTGTCAGTCTTCACCATAGAAATGTTCCCTTTTGTTGTTGTTTTTTTAAAAAACACCTAATATTAGATAATGACTTTCTATGGGGTTCAGTCTCATCACCATCTTATTTGTATGCCACCTTTCCACAGAAAAGAATTGTATGAAGAGGTTTATGACAAAGAAAACAGGAAGACATCTCAAAACCAACCAACAATTTCACAATTTCACAGTCACAACAGAATAGCCAATATAACACCATACCCAAAACCACATCAATTCAGTATTGTAAGTATAACAAGATTGCACTAATAACATTACATCTCCTGGCAATAGCTTTCTGGCATTGCCAAGAAAAATATTAACCAAATCACTGAACAGCAAAATCTATTTAAAGAGCTATCTTCTTCAGTCACAAGGTAAGATGTTCCATTCTAAAGTATGGTTTATGTCCCATCATCCAGATTATGTACTTGTCTATGCAAACATGTTTACCAATAAAAACCCAGAAAATGTCAGCCACACAAAACCGATAAAATGGGAACTGAAATGTCAACAAGTGGTTCCTGAAGGTTCCTGAATGTTTGCTTAACATTTAAATCTCCATCTCTCCCCCTCCCCCATTTCCCAGTAGCCTGAACAACTTACCATGATGAACCACTTTAATGAGAAGTACGGTAGTGTGCCACATGCCTAAGTCTTCTTCCATAGTTTGAAAAACTTTAAATTCTGCATGCATAGCATTACACTCTTGCATTCCATGCAACTATTCATCCTGAATAACTATTCCTTCCAGAGTTATTTTGTACAGTAATCACAATCACCAAGGGCTGAACTACACAATCAGCAGACAACTTCACTATAATGGGCTTCCAATAACATTATTGGCCTGAGAGGCTTTGGAAAGCAGCAGAAACATCTTGGTGCCTTACCGTATCCACGTCCCAGCATTCCAGGTGAGATGGCGCTTTCTGCAAGAGAACCTGGATAAAAAATGCAGCATGAAAAAAACAAGCTTCCTCCATTGTTTGTCTTTTCTGTTTTACTGTACAGCTTTTAATTGATGCTTATTGTTTTTGTAATACTATGTAAACTTGTGAGTTCTACCTGAAAAGTAGTATACAATGGTACCTCAGGTTAAGAACTTAATTTGTTCTGGAGGTCTGTTCTTAACCTGAAGCACCACTTTAGCTAATGGGGCCTCCCGCTGCCGCCGCCGCACAATTTCTGTTCTCATCCTGAAGCAAAGTTCTTAACCCGAGGTAATATTTCTGGGTTAGCGGAGTCTGTAACCTGAAGGGTCTGTAACCCTTATATGAAACTCATAGCAAACCTTCCTTCAACAATGTTTTTAGATTTTGTCATTTCCCTCAATTCTGCTACCATTTGCCTTTTCTCTTTGGATACTTTCCCATAAATCACAGATGTTTTGCAAACAAATATAGGTTTCCAATTTGAAACTGGGAACAGATGATTTCTATTAATTATAGGGGTGTATCAAAATTTAAAAAGTATTGAAATTGTATTAATGAAAAGACAACTGACCTTTGTGCCAAAAAGTGATATACAAATAAACAATGATGACGACGGCTATACGTAGTTTCTGTCTGTTTATAAATAATTTATAGATGAAGTTGTACATAAATTTACTTACATATTTTTAAATTATTACCTTTATAACCCACCTTTTTTCCAAGGAGCTGAAGGTGGTGGTATACACCCTTCTTCCGCTCTCTTGTGAAGTAGGCAAGTCTGAGTGACAGAGCCTGGCCTAAGGTCACCCAGTGGTTTTCACGGATGAGTGGGGGTTTAAGCACTGGTCTCCCGGGTCTAAGATGACTACGACCACACGCTGGCTCTCAAATGGTAAGAAATTATTACCAGAGATGGAATCCAAGGGGAAGAAGTGTGGAATTAAATAAACTTGAGGATGAGGGAAGGGTGAAAAGAATGATTACATTTTGATAGATTATCTTATTTTGGGAATAATAATATTAAAAGGCGGCCTGATATTTGGTAGCGGAGGCAGAAAATGCAAATGGAAGCCCTATGGTAACATAATTAACACTTGACAACTTGGTAGCTTAAAATCCACTGTGTGAGGAAGACCCACAATTTCATCCATAATGGCAAAGACAACCCTAATAATAATGTTAATCAGATTTGGTGATCCCAACCCGAATAGCGTGGCAGCAAAATACAGACTAGGTAAGAGTTTTTGCACATTCAAGACACTCCCCATATTTGCAGGAGAGTGCCACAGTGTTTACAAAAAGCAGACCTCCTGAAGGTAGCATATGCACAAAGCCCACAGAACAGTTGTGTGCATTCACAGTCAGTTAAAGACTTGCCTTTTGGCTCATTTGTTTCCTAGCCACTAATAACAGATCCTCTCCAGTGCTATTATTTATGATTTTAAAATAAAAACTGATAACCCCCTTGATCATAAAATATCCGAGAGGTGAACAAACGTACATTGAGAATAAAGATCTAGAAGATACATACCCAGTACAACTTACGGATTTACACTCTTTGGAGATATTAAAATCTAGCTAGGATCAGGCAGTTTGTAATAATATTTAGTGTGTGGGTTAAGAACATTATTATGCTATTATTATAATGTCCATCCAGCGTGGTGTACAAGCTTTTTTCTTCAATAATAATATAATAATAATGTATAATGGAAGAAAATCCTTAATTACTGTATATTCAGTACAACGCTAGCTACAGATAAAACTAATAACCATTCATTTCACAAAGTGAATAGTAAAAAGAATAAAGTTTTGTGTTTAGTGTTTTATTGAAAATAGCCATTGGAAAGCTTTATTACTGTGTTTATTAGAGGGTTTTTTAATGTATTGGTTTTAACTGCATAAAAATATTTTAATAAATATAAATGAATAAAAGAGCTGGAAATGCAGAAAAACAAAGTTGCTGAGGAACCATCTTGCGCACGGGGGAGAGACAGAAACAGTCTGGTGAGTTGGGGAAGTATCCAATTCTCCATCTGTCCGGACCTCCCGCCCTCTTCCCTTGAGCATCTAAGAGTCTCCAAAGCTCCCGAGTCTGCAAGGGGCTGCGCTCAAGAGTTTCCCGCGGGCTCCGGCCTTTGGGAGCCTGGGGTGGCCTTGGGGGCGCAGGGGTTGCGCGCGGATGTCCTGGCTTGCTCCCGGGCCGGGGAGGGGGCACGGGCAGCTGGGAGGGGCCAGAGCACCGACCGAGAGAAAGCGGCCGACAGGCGGGCCGGGGAACGGAAGGGAGGGCAGGGCGGGGACTGGAAAGGAGGTGAGGCTGTTCTCCAGGGTCCAGCCCCCTCGCTCCACGCCGAGAGAAATCCGCTATGGGCACCGGCGCCCGACGGAGCGCCCTCGTTGTAGCCTTTGCTCTCCTTCTCCCGCGCCCCCCAGTGTCCGCGAGGGGGCAGCGGCAGGTGAGGCTAATCCCCCCCCTTCCTCAGGCGCGCGTGGTTTGGGCGGCTTTCTGAATCCATCTGCCTCTCCCCGGCCTGAGCGCGACCAAGCGTGGGATCTGTCGGGCGGGCTGAGGGGAGGGAGTCGGAGCGCGCGCGCGCGAGGAGAAGTTGAGACTTTCCTAACTCCCTCCCGGGCGGCGGACAGTGGCGCTTGGCGGGTCTCCGGAGCCTGGCGTGGCGCGGAGAGGGCGAGTCCGTGCCTCCCTCACAGCCGGTGCTGAGCTCCGTGGCGCCGGCGGCAGCGCCGCTTACTTCCTCCTCCTCCTCCGTGCTGCCTCGTTGGGGCGCCGCAGGTGAGGAGAATTTTCGGTGAGAAGGACTTTCCGGGAGGGTCGCTTGGAGGGTGGGACGGATGGGACGGCCAGTGTGTTTCATCCTTTTGGCTTCGCCTCTTGGTTTTGGCTGGTGTTTCCTGAGTAGGGGGCTGCTGTCTGGGATGTTAGTTCTTGGAGTGGTAGAGGCTCGAGTTTGGCGCGAAAGAGGCTCCGTTTCTGCCATGGGCTTCGTAAGGACCTGAGAAATGCTCCGGCCCCGAGTCAGGCCAGAGGCTCATCTCGTCCGGCCACCTGTTTCTGCGCCCCCCCCCCCATGATCCTGGGGCCCCGGAAAGCTTCCACATCAGCTTTGAATCTGGAAGGGATCCCGAGGGTCATCCAGTCCAACCCCCTGCCATGCAGGAATCTCAGCTAAAGCTTCTGTCCTGCTTTCATCGCTCTCCTTCCAAGTAATATTCAGAGGGACAATATTTCCAGCCTTTAGCTAGAATAGTTATCTAGGCTCATGTGCAGTCCTCTAAAAGCGCAAACGTGCTGTTGACATGATTATTTTTCTCCAATGAACTCTGTAGTTCAGGAAGGCAGAAAATAAGCACATAAAGTTGTCCCCTCCCCGCTGAATTCTACGCTGGAAAATGCGTCACCTGTTGGATTTTGGTTTGTCAGGCAGCGACTGCCGGTAAATACATAGAGATCCAGTGGTGATGGTGATGATAACAAATCACTTGCCACGTTCCATCTCAGAAAAGGTTTGCTAACCGAACAATTCATTTGGGTGATGCAGCTCTGCAGCCAGTGTTGTTCAAACCATTTTGGGGGTGATCATAAAGGTAAGGTTCAAAAATGGCTTTGTTGTGCTTTAATTCTAAAGCAGCCTACCCCAGCCTGGTGCCCTTCAGATGTTTTGGACTGCAATTCCTATCGGTTCCAGCCAGCACAGAGGCTAATGGGAGTTGTAGTCCAAAGCGTATGAAGGGCCCCAACTTGGGACAAGTTGTTAGAAAATAATGAACTCATCGACATGACTGCAATA
The DNA here is from genome assembly GCF_027172205.1 of Podarcis raffonei. Classification (NCBI taxonomy): domain Eukaryota; kingdom Metazoa; phylum Chordata; class Lepidosauria; order Squamata; family Lacertidae; genus Podarcis; species Podarcis raffonei. The sequence continues at coordinate 59,395,406 of NC_070606.1, read as the reverse complement.
CTGGGCCCTGCTGCATCATGGTCAGTGTTTGAACTCCTGAAGTCTTCCTTTCCTTGTATTTTCTTGCTGTGCTCTTGCCCATATACTGAGGTTGGCAGAGGGGAAGGTGGAAGTATTCAGATGACAGGTAGGGCATATGCCTCCTAACCTTCTGTGCCAGCCCCCTAAGCTACTGTTTGAAGGTTATGGGGTGGCATGATTTGGCTAAAATTGGGTGAGGAGGGAGTTAAGGGCATGAGCTTGTGGATTGCATTAAGGGCCTCTTATTTTCACCTCTGTGTCCTCTGTCCTAACTCCAGAACATCCCTGTGGACTACATTATCCACCCACATCCCAACTTGGACAAGGAAGTTGGTGCTATTTCATGTCCACCCCCCCCCCACTGCAGTCTTTTCCTGGTTGACTTCTGAGCTACACCAACTCACTAACACCTTTGCTTTATTGCAGGCAGGCAGTTGAGCTCCCTGGTCTGGTGGGGCAAAATTCTCAAATCCTTTGCATCCAAGGGAAGGGTGAAAAGAAACCATTGCAGAGGCCAGCTGTCCTTCTCGGGCACTGCACGGGCAGGGATTCCTGTGAAGGAAATGATCTGAAGCTCCTCAGGATCTTTCTGAGCTTGCCCAGGAACTTTAAAAGGGCCCTCATTTCCACTACCAAGATGGCTCTGCAAAACTTCACACAACCTCAATATCACCCACAGCCCACTGGCCCAAGTGGTGGTCTGCTGGGCTTGTACAGTATGGTGCACTCCTTCCTAGGGATGGTACAACCCAACACCTTCCCAGCAGGTAAGTGGTATAGCAAGGCAGGTTTTGCCAGACCAGGTCTTCCCTATTATCAAGGGCTACTGTGGTACAGAATAAAATTGGGTTATGAGCCTGTGAAGGGAAAACATATCTTCTCCAAAGACTGTGATCAACAGCTTATTTTCTCCATTATGCACACAGATCCCACTTTCCAAACACCCACTAGGTGAATATTCACTTATTGAATATGAGGAATTAACACCTGAACCTTGCTGTACACATCACAGATTTAGATATCAGAACCGAGAGCATTTTTTCCTTCCTTGTTTGCTTGTTGGAGAGAGGAGATGGGACAAATCAGAGTGCATTTTGCAGAGGGATTTCCTGGTTTGATTTTTGCGGGGGTGGGGGGAGTCAAAATTCAATGATCAGGAATGCGTTATAAATTTCCCCATAGGAATAAATGGAGATCAATGAATTGTTATTCAAATGCTCGTCAAACAAACGATTTCAGGGAACACATTGTGTTTAGATAGCAGGACCTGCATGTACTGAGAAGTTGCCTTTGGGATAGATGTTGCAGTTGACAACTTTCCCAGGATGAGACAAGAATTGATAACTGATAAGAGGTGTGGATGGCAAACAACATTTGAGTTTCCAGTACCTTGCTATGGCACAATACAGGGATATACTGTCTACCTAGTGCTGGAGACAAAGGCCTGTACCCTGCAAAGTTGGCCTGTTAGTGTGTGGAGTCCCACCTGTACAGCAGGACTGCCTCTCCCTATGTACACCCACAATCTGTTCTTTAGGATTGGGGAAAACCCCGGAACAGATTTGTGGGTGTGTAGACAAGAGGGAGAGGAATTCCCATTACACTTGTGGAAATTCTTGTACTAAGGGGATGACTTTAGATACAACCAGAAAACTGTATTTTACTACGCTAGGATGAGATATTGTGTGTTTTGTTTTCGGAGTCCATGCTTGTGACAGTATGACTAAAAAGTGGGTGGAGGAGATGATGGGGCATACCGTAATTTACACATCAGTGAGTCTGGCAGATAGAAGCCACATACCATTAGCTGCTGGGTGTGTTTATTGTGCAATATTCCTTCCTCAAATGTTGAAAAAATATGAGCCAACCTTTGGAGAGTCTTCATATCTACTGAGAGAACAGCATGCAGTGCAATTCTGTGCATGTCTGTGCAGAAGTAAGCTCCAGTGAGCTTAATGGGAAATGCTCCTGTGTAAGTGGGCACAGGAATGTGGCTTTTATTTCTCCCCTTGCTCCATTTGCCTGCTTGCTTGTTTCAGGCTCCTGTGCCAATCGCCAGAACAGGTTTTTTTAAGTGTAAAAAAAAAAATTCTTAAAAAGAAAAATAAATTGCTGAACAAATGTTTGATGACTTATTCATGCAGGCACTTGAGAAAACAACACAAAAAGAAAATGGTGTCTGAAGCACAGGAGACAATAGGCACCTAGTTTATAACTACTGTGTGTGTCCTTTGAGGAGGGAAGGCAGAGGGAAGCAGCAGGCACCCTGCAGCAAAACAAAAGTCCACACCCACTCCTGTTTCTGTATACGTCTTTGTGCAGATTAAGAGGAGCCACATAACTAACTTTCAGCCTGCCCATATGCATTTTGCATGATAAACCTCCAAGCTGTGTCATGCTTTCTAATAAATGGCGCCAGACTTTCATGTAAAACTCCAGCAGAAGGTCTTAGAGGTCTCTGGCGAGAAGGAGAGAGGGATTATCCAGAGACATGTTGGTTCCGGTGACAGAAAATACAAATGGCCCCTCACTACCAATGATTTGTTTAATTGCATCTCTGCCCATTTCACATATAATCATAGCTGTCAACTTTTCCCTTTTCTTGCGAGGAATCCTATTCGGAATAAGGGAATTTCCTTAAAAAAAGGGAAATGTTGACAGCTATGCATATAATTGCAGTTTACAGGCAGCCTTCAAATGCAGCCCCACATACAGTCCTATGCAGTAGTCAAACCTGGAAGTTACCAGAGCATGGATAACTACAGCTAAAGGCTCTCTGAGGTCAGAGCACAGGTCACCTGACACCACCAGCATGGCCTTTTCATTTAAAAATGTCCCTCATTCTCTGTGTTATATATGAATAGGAGGGAGACATGATTAAAGAAGCGTGGCAGCCTTTGCTTCATCTAGTTTGGCCTTGAGGTAGGCTGTGTTATCTGGGATAATCACGAAGAAGGCCCTGAGATTATGATTTCTTATCTTCTTGTGATGCAACTTAAAACGTTGTTGGTTCCTCTTTTTGTAGCAGTGTGTTGCATGCTGACTCATGTTCTGTTTGTGGTCAGCAACCTTAACTTCATGACCTTCCCAACAGTTACTGACTCCTGCTCCTTTAAAGACCAGACACAGACAGATTCCTAAAATCAATGATTTAGCTAGTCACAATTTAAAGGTTTGTTGTTTGTTTAGCTAGTCACAATTTAATGGTTTGTAATAGCTAGTGAGGATTGGTGCCCCTTTTGACCTTCAAACCATCAAATTGTTTAGGTATGAATAAGATCCCTGCCCTTATGGGAAAAATTGACTCACAAATTAAGACTGGCAAGAGGAACAAAGCACAAAGATACCTTTGCTGGGAAATGTTGGAGCCTTACTTCATCCACAAATTCTCCAGAAAAGCAAAGACCAGTTCCAACTCATGGATCACTTAATAAGATTTTTTTTTTTAAAAGCAGATGTATACTGTTTTAAGTTTAGGTGTATGTACAGGAATACAGGTTTTCATAATGTATTTTTGGGGCACGTGAAATGTAAAGGGGGGGAAATGAACAAGGTCCAGCCTAAGAACAGCCATGCTGGATTAGTTTGAAGGTCTAGCTAGGTCTGCTTCCAAGACTGGCCATCTTGGATGCTTCAGGTAAGGGATGAAGCCAAAAGCTTCCTCTTTGTTGTTGGTCCCCATATATGGTATTCAGAGGTTTATTGCTTGGGGGGGGTGCATTGTCAGTCCTGGGGCCACATTCCCTTCCAGGCAACCTTCCAAGGGTTGCATGCCAGTAATGGGTGTGGAAAAAGGCACACGTGGGTAGAGCAATTAATGCAAATATTACTTTTCCTAGATAAGGCTATTTTCCTAACATGCACTCAAACTCTCTTTCATCCATCCAGGCAGGCAAGAGGTGTTACCAGAGTTCAGGGGCTCATTCCAGCCAGGCAAAAGTATTAGGTCTGCAGAGGAGAGCCAACGAGGGCTGTGGCCTGGGAAGGGTTCTGACTGTGAGATAGAGAGGCTTGGAGGAAAATATTTTGCCCCTGGGCCTGAGTTCCCTTTGCCTCTCACAAGCAAGGTTCCATTTAGCCATTGTAGCTAATAGTCATTAAAAGATGCAATGCTTTTAAAAAGCTGTATAAGGGCCGAATGAGGTGTGCGGGGAAACATTTCATTTTCAGAACCATTCCTAACAGCTTCTAACATGGCATTTGCTGCCATTGTTGGTGCTCCCTGCTGGGTTTATATTTGCAATGAATTAACTGCCACAGTCCCTAAATTTGGCTAACTATGGCCAGTTCAGGAACCCACCAGTCTATCTGTGAAATGTTGGGTTTTATTGTCCAGATCACATATGCTACACAGCATAAGAACCAAATATCTGTCATTTTGCTGTCCCTTCACAGTTTTGAGGGATCCTTTTGGAGTACCTAACAGTCTCCTTAGGATTTTACTGTGCTGAATATTTTGGCAGTCATTTGCAAATCTCATACCTGCCTCCAGATAATTTGTCAACAAGTTAAATATTGCTTCTCACAATAGAAAGTCCTTCAGGGTGGCCTTCATGGCTTATTTCCCTCATTTGTTTATTCCTTCTGCTTTTGATTGTTTGATCACTTGCCATTCCATAAGCAGACCTGTTCTCTTATCCCATGACTGCTAAGTTTACTCAAGAGGTTTTGGTGGGAGACTCTCTCAGATGTTTGCTGGCAGTCCAATTATGTCAACTGGATCAGTCTATTGATCTCCATGTTTTTGTTGGCAGTCTCACATAGTTATACAAAGACTGGTTAGGCAGTACTTCACTGTGCAGCACGTTTGCAACCTGAAGAGCTGAAGAGCCATTAGCATGGACTTTGCCAAACTGCAGAACCCAGCCAAAAATAGACACCCCGGCATATTTTTCTGTCCTTCCATCATAAACCCCTGATGCCCTCAGTAGTGATTTTTTAAAATATACCTTTCATCAAGATTAGATGTGGCCCCTGGTGGCTGCATAAACTAGGCAGAGAATGGATTCCACAGGAAAATTGTACCCTTAAGTCCTCTGTAAGAAGTGTGGGGCAGAGGGAGTGAGGAATTGAGCTATTTTATCCCAAGCCTTGGGAGGGCAATGGGATTTAACAGGTCATCAAGGGAAGCCGAAGCAGATAGGAATATTCAAAGCAGATAGGAATATTCGTTTGATGTCAGCACTCCACCCACTTTGGCTGGAATGGCACTCTTCATAGAATGCATGGGTACCAATATAACTGGTTGCAGCAAGGGAGCTGTTCCAGCTTCAGTCAATCATTAACTTATCTTTAAAAAAAATTTCCCAGGTGATCTGATTCCTAGATGCAGAAGAGAGAAGTGTGTTTGGGGGGCGGGGAGGAGGAAGGGAAAGAATGGAGCCAAGAGAGATGGCAAATGGGACCAGGAAGGAGGAACTGGAAGGGGAAAGTAGATGTCTTGGGAGGGAGGAACAAGAAGTGCTGTCACCAAGGACTCTGTGGCCCATTATACATCACACTAAACCAAATAGTGGCTTGGCACAGATGAGCAAACATTCAGGTTACTGGAAAGAAAAGTGCAAGCTGCTTTGCTCTTTCTGCCTTCCTGCTGCAAGCTATGGTTTGGCTTAGGGTTACATCTGAACCTCACAGTTTGTCTCAATCCAGAAAAGCCACGAGCTGCAGCCAAGGCTTGTTCTGTGGCTTACCACTCGTGGCTTGTCTGGGAGGAATAAACCAGGAGCCCGGCTCACAGGTGTGAACTGTGCCGCAGAGTCCTGGATGACAGCACCTCTTGTTGCAATCTTCTCTTCCGAAATCCACATGGGTCCACAGTAAGCATTATAAAGTTTTTTAAGGCTTGGTTCAGAGCCACGTCCTCAAGTTGTGTGGGGCCATTGTCCACTCTGGGCGTTCAAATATCATGAGTCAGGGTTTACACATTTTGACCTTTTATGTTCTTTTATGATGTGGTTTCTTTATTTTTGTGGTTGCATTTCCCAGCTTCTCTGGCATGAGGGCTAAAAATCGCTGCCTTTGTTGCAATACTGCTAAGAATACTGTGCCATTTATTGATGTTCTGATGATTTAATCACAGTCATATTTTCTAAGATGGCTACAGCCTGTACTTTCTTGGAGGCAGAGGAACTGGGGTTCAAGCCTAGCAGAGAGCCGTACTGAAAGCCATGCCCATCCCCCCAGTTTCTCAAGAAGAGTTGCATGCTGAATTTTCTTAGTAGCAGTTTATTTATTTATTTTTACATTTCTTTATTAATTTATATACAGTGGTACCTCGGGTTAAGTACTTAATTCGTTCTGGATGTCTGTACTTAACCTGAAATTGTTCTTAACCTGAAGCATCACTTTAGCTAAAGGGGCCTCCTGCTGCTGCCATGCCGCCAGAGCCTGATTTCTGTTCTTATCCTGAAGCAAAGTTCTTAACCTGAAGCACTATTTCTGGCTTAGTGGAGTGTGTAACCTGAAGCGTATGTAACCTGAAGCGTATGTAACCCGAGGTACCATTGTACTGCCCTTCATCAAATGACCACAGGGTGATTTACAGTGTAGAACATAATAAGCAATATATGTCAATATGTTACTAAATATCCATACAATAAAAAAACAGTTTATATACATACCAATTATTGCGTATTACGAATTGTAGTGTAGAATATATAATAGTACATAATACTTTATGAGCAAGACATACTAAGCAGCAATGTTAAATTATACACAATGTCTTCCCAGCAGTGAATATCACAACTCAACAGAGTTATTGCCTACTAATCTCAGGTGCAACTATAGAACATAGCGCATATCTAAGAACAATAGCCCCTTGATAAATATGGGAGGGGAAAACCTGCAGGATATCTAAAGTGCAGGAATAGTGTACAAATGCACATACTTTTCTGTATACAGAACTAGCTCTTAATCCCACCTTCCCTTCCTTCTCGTTTTTCACCCTGGGATATCTTCACTTCCCTGCCTCTCTCTCAGGGGCCTTTCATCATCTATCTGATACTTTCATGGGGTTGCATTCTTTGCTCCCCTAATGTTTCCCCTAAGGGAAGAAACCAAAAGGGTTCCTATCCCTTGAGGTCATCCTTATGGGCACTGGTCCACCACTGGTAGCCTGCAGCCTGCCTGGTTAGTAGAGTCCAGTTTGCTTGCCTCTTTGTAGCGACAGCTAATGGACACTGCCTCATGCACTCAAATGCTGAACGATTAGTATAAAATGTTAAACAGTCTTGGAAAGTATCCTCAGCTATGAGAGGCAGAGAGTAAGGTCTTTGAAGCTCACTGTGCTTTCCTCCCTGGAGGCACCCCTATGCTTTGTTGTTATTTTACACACTCCAAAATGGAGCCCTGGGCATTGTGTGTGTGTGTGTGTCCTGTGCATGCAGGCCTTGGCTCCGATTTAACTTTCTAAGTCTGCTCTGTGGTCTGGTTGTTTGCACACATTTATAAGGCCATTCTATCCAATGAAGAGAAAAGCTTCCTGACCCTCTCTGGTGTGAGGTATGCACACACTGGTTTGTATTGGACATGTGGCAGAGACTCTTTCTCCATCTCCTCTCCTGTCTCCATACCACTCCATACTGTCAATAGAGATTCCAATTTCCAGTCCGTCAGCTTGTCCTCAGCCAGACCTGAGCCTTGGCATAAGGTAAAGGTAAAGGGACCCCTGACCATTAGGTCCAGTCGTGACCGACTCTGAGGTTGCGGCACTCATCTCGCTTTATTGGCTGAGGGAGCCAGCGTACAGCTTCTGGGTCATGTGGCCAGCATGACTAAGCCGCTTCTGGCGAACCAGAGCAGCGTACAGAAATGCCGTTTACCTTCCCACCGGAGCGGTACCTATTTATCTACTTGCACTTTTGATGTGCTTTCGAACTGCTAGGTTGGCAGGAGCAGGGACCAAGCAATGGGAGCTCACCCTGTCGCGGGGATTCAAACCGCCAACCTTCTGATCGGCAAGTTCTAGGCTCTGTGGTTTAACCCACAGCGCCACCCGTGTCCAGTTTCCAGTCAGTCAGCTTGTCCTTAGCCAGACCTGAGCCTTGGCATACTTCTTGCTATATTTAGATAAATATTCAGCATAAAATGGACTCTGACTTGCTTTTTGATGTTTCTGTGCTTTCCAGTGCTTTTTACATCTTGTTCTTCTTGAAAACTCCTCGCAACTTTATAATGAAAGCACCAGAACTAGTCGCTGTGTTTCCGTTGCTCAGGAAAAGTGCTGCTGTTAATCTCCACACACACACACACACACACACACACACACACACACCCCGCCGCCCACAACTTTTGTTAATGCAGGAACTTCCCGTTCAGTAATGCTACCCTGCAGACTAATAGTTAGATCATATCCTGGTGTCATAGCCCCATAGTCTTTCGCCTCCAGCCTTCGAGGCTCAACACTGCTTATTTGTGTTTATGTAATTCTGTGAATCACATCTCAATTTACTGTCAGTGCATTTTTCTTTTTCCTGGGTTTTAAATCTGATTGTGTATAATGATGAGTCTTGTGTGTTTAGTCGTTTAGTCGTGTCCGACTCTTCGTGACCCCATGGACCAGAGCACGCCAGGCACCTCTGTCCTCCACTACCTCCCGCAGTTTGGTCAGACTCATGTTTGTGGCTTCGAGAACACTATCCAGCCATCTCATCCTCTGTCACCCCCTTCTCCTTGTGCCCTCCATCTTTCCCAGCATCAGTGTCTTCTCCAGGGAGTCTTCTCTTCTCATGAGGTGGCCAAAGTACTGGAGCCCCAGATGAGTCTTACCTGCTTGCATAACAAAGGGAGGCATTCAACAAAGTTTTACTCAGGGTAGACCCGTTGAAGTGAATGAACCTAACTTAGTCACATTTGTTCATTTCAGTAGGTAAAATTCAGTTGAATACCACCCAAAGTCACTACAGGTGGTTTAGACCACAGCACCACCCGTGTCCCTTCAAGCCTGCTAGTTTTACCTAAAACCTGGAGAAACTGATATTCTCAGTCCCATATGTTTACAGGCTAAAACCAGCTGCTCAGTAGTGGGAGAAGAATACATAGGTGGGCTGTTGGCCTGGTTTAGCGAGGCTCATCTTAGGCACTTACGTTTTTACCTGCTAGATCAGAGTGGGCAGAAGGCAGATTTAGCTTTACAGGTAGATCTTTGAGTGATTTGCAGTAGATCAGCAAGGGTTTCCAACTGCCAATTGTTTTGTGGCAGCAAAAAGATCCCTTTTCTCCAAATTATATTGTTGAAATGAAACAAGCTTGGGGTAGCTTGGTGTGAATTTTTGTGTGGAAGGAACATAGGCTCAGAATTATTGAATGCTAAGCACATGTATTTTGCATTAGGCTCTGGGTGATGGATCTCAGGGTTCCACTTAAAACCAAGTAAACCTCACAAGCCTGAAGGTCTGGTCTGTTTTCTACAGCATTTTCCTCTTCAGAGCTGTTGAAGCTCAGAGGCCATGTTTGCTAACCATACAGTATGGCACCCCTTAGTGGTAAAGTGGGGTATTGCTTAACTTGGGCTGCAAAGGGGGGGAAAGTTTCTTTTCTATCAGCATAATGTTTATGCACATGGCACAAAATAAAAAGAGAGAAAGAAATTTCATATGTGATGTGCATAGAGTCATTCAAATGGGTTATAGCAGGAGAGCTTTGGAGAAGGACAGCTGGAGAAAATAGGGTCTCATCCTGGTAATGTAGGCTACGGGTAGGAATTTCCAAAGAGATCTCAGTGTTGAGTGATGCACAAATGTCCAGTAAGGTAGGTGATGGTATATTCCCTCTTTCCCCTCCCTGCCACTGCTGACCCCTCTGTTCTTCTCCTCAGATCTTCTGACTCGCCTGATCCAGCGCCAGGCTAATTTCACAGACCCAGCAGTGTATAAAGAGGTGATTTATTTATTTTTTGTATTGGCTCATGGAACTCAGAGGCTAGTGGGTGGCAGTTGGTGAACCTGGGCAGGGTTGAAAAGGAAATGTTGGTATGGTAGGCTCAGCAAACACCAAAAGGTTGACACTTCACCCAGAAGTCAAATGTAGTCAGTGTCTAAACAAACAAACAAACAAACAAACAAACAAACAAACAAACAGTACAAATGAAAATATTCTCAGTTGCTCTCTGCAAGCTTCATAAACCCAGTAAAGATTCTGATAGGGACTCGGGGATGCATGATGGCCCCTATTTCAGGACAGCTGGGGCGTTGGAAGGAGAGTGCTAGAGAAGAAGAAAACCCTGGTTTGGAGGATCAGATTAGGCCAAGCTTGCCTAGACAGTGCCATGCCTTCCCAGTACACTTTTGGTGCTAGCATGCGCTGTTTACATTATCCTGGAAGGCTAAGGAGGGAAGGCCTTCTGAGGTCTGAGCATCCACAGCCACATTGTTCATAGGGATTACTGGACCTGTGATTATGTGTGACTGGGTGGGAACTTTTGAAGCTCGTGTGCAAGACCTCAATGCCCTGTGCAAGCACACATATACCCTGATGACTAACAAGAGCAGCCTGATCCTTGCCAGGAATGCAGGAGCAGGGATAGAAGCCTATAAGCCCTGGTATATGCTGCTAGGTCGCTACCTCTAGATGAGCAAAGTGGACTCCAGAATAACAAACTTCATGTCCAGTACATGGCCAAGAAAACATTCTAATAAATCCAGATTGTTTTTGAAGAAGAACCATCAGTGGACTCTTGGGGACCACCCTGTGCTGAGCCCTTCACCCTTTTATTTTGGGGCAGGCAGGTGTCAGCGTCTTTGAATGACCATACTAGCTGACTACTGTGTCTGTTTGTTTTCTTCTCTCCTCCCCTCCCCATCTCTAGGTGTTTGTATACCAAGCAGGCTTCCTCGTTTGCCTTGTCATTGGTCTTCTTTTCATCATCCTTGTGCCCCTGGTGGGTTTGTTCTTCTGCTGCTGCCGCTGCTGTGGGCACTGCGGTGGCTCCATGTACCAGAAGCAGGTGAAAAACACCAATTGCAAGAGGCGGACATTATTTGCATTCCTGCTAGCTGTCTCTACCATTCTCGTGTGAGTTGAGTACTATACTGAGCATCAACGAACAGTGCGGGAGTGGGTTATTGCTGTGACCAGTTCAGCAAGGAGTTTATTCCAGTCTGTTCAGCAGTAGTGGTGAGGCTGTGCTGCTCACCTGACTTCCCTCTGGCTGAGTCAGTACAGCATACTGCGACAGAGTGGCTGAGGGATGAGGTTAAAGGTAAAGGTAAAGGGACCCCTGACCATTAGGTCCAGTCGCGGAAGACTCTGGGGTTGCGGCGCTCATCTCACTTTACTGGCAGAGGAAGCTGGCGTACAGCTGGTCATGTGGCCAGCATGACTAAGCCGCTTCTGGTGAACCAGAGCAGCGCACAGAAACACTGTTTACTTTCCCGCTGGAGTGGTACCTATTTATCTACTTGCACTTTGACATGCTTTCGAACTGCTAGGTTGGCAGGAGCTGGGACCGAGCAACGGGAGCTCACCCCGTCGTGGGGATTCGAACTGCCGACCTTCTGATCAGCAAGTCCTAGGCTCTGTGGTTTAACCCACAGCGCCACCCGCGCCCCTTGAGGGATGAGGTTGGTGCAGTGCAAATGCACCAGTGGAGCCAATCTGGTGCTTCTGCCAGCATGCTTGCAACATGCTGACCTTACCTCCCACCCTCCATCCTGGTAACTCAGCTGGACAGGAGGTCAGGTGATGGAGCAGCCCCCAACTATACAGCTACTGCCATTCAGACCCAATTTCAAGCAAGATGCACCTGCTTAGCTGTCTGATATGAATTGGCTTGTCTCACCTGCATGTACTATGTTTGTAGGCCAGGTGGGCACTTCTCTTATGTGCTGATGTTGTACACATAGTGGCTGCAGGTCTAGTTTAAATGAGACAATTTATTTGTCTACTTGGCATCACTTTTAAGTCTGCCCACAGCCTTTTATGATGGTCTTGTGCAAAGGAATGGCTTCTTGGAGCTGAGGGAGGATGGGATGGTCCCTGCAGGGAGGCCCAACAGGAATTTACACTGTGCTTGTAAGCTACTTCTACTGTGTGAAATGAAAAGTTGAGGTTAGTAGCTCTGGCAGCAGAGATTGAGTTTCCAAACCTTTGGGGAGCTGGGAGATCAGCCACTAGAGACGTTTAGCAGTGCAGTATGATCAAAGTAGGCCTTAATTCTTGCCAGTTCTCAAGCAAGTATATCTCCTCACTGAACAACTACAGAGTTACATTGGAGTCCAGGGGAAATGATGAATGACACTATTTCCAGTCAGACTTGACCTCCAGCATCACTGTTCCTATCAATTCAGCACATGGTTCAAGTCTGAGCAGCCGGTCACTAATTAACCTTGAGGCACATGAGCATAAATGTGTGAAGGGAGACTCCCAGGAGCCTTCTGTGGCATGGCTGGCTTTTACTCTGGAGCATGCCACCACAGGCACAAGCAACTGCCAGAGCCCTTTCTGCACCATTTGTCCTTGCACTAGTTCTAAGGAGGTTCTTGCAGACTCGAGGGAACCCAGGGTGCCTATGAAGTGCTGAATTATTTCAGTACAGTGGTACCTCGCAAGACGAAATTAATTTGTTCTGCGAGTTTTTTTGTCTTGCGAATTTTTCGTCTTGCGAAGCACGGATTCCCTGGGTATTAACGGTTTTAAGAAAAAGGAAACAAACTCGCAAGACGTTTTCGTCTTGCGAAGCAAGCCCATAGGGAAATTCGTCTTGCGAAGTAACTCAAAAAACGAAAAACTCTTTCGTCTTGCGAGTTTTTCGTCTTACGAGGCATTTGTCTTGCGAGGTACCACTGTATCATAAACTTGGAATGGATCAAAAAGTGACCTGGATTAACCTCTGACCAGGGGCAAGGGGAGTGCATCCACGAGGCACCCCCAAAATCAACCTATACATTCAAGATTACAATGTGTTGCAAGCACAGAGTGGGCGCTACAGAGTAAATAGTTGGAGACGAATCACACAGACATGCAAGTCACATGCTGCAGTTTTACTGCTGCCTTTGCGGGGGTACCAGTAGGTATAGAGAAGAAGAAGAGTTTGGATTTGATATCCCGCTTTATCACTACCCGAAGGAGTCTCAAAACGGCTAACATTCTCCCCACTCTGTGGGGTGAGTGGGGCTGAGAGACTTCATAGAAGTGTGGCTAGCCCAAGGTCACCCAGCAGCTGCATGTGGAGGAGCGGAGACGCGAACCCGGTTCCCCAGATTACGAATCTACCACTCTTAACCACTACACCACACTGGCTCTCATTACCTGCTCACATTGCTTACACTGTATCCCACATTTGCTCCCCCCAAAATGGCACAATGTCAAACAAGACACTTCATAAATAAGTCACAACTTTGTTGGTTATGCTTTTTGACTGGTTGCATGATATTACTAGCTTTTCCTCTTTGAGGAAAAGGAGAAGCAAGTTCAGTATGAAGAGTTGTCCTCTCAACTCTGCCTGCTTCCTTCACTGCAGGGCTGGGGATATTTGTGCGTATGTCAGCAACCGTCAGATATCACAGGGAATCAGTGGAGGCTTCGTCACTTTGAACAATACAATGGACAACCTGTTCATGTTCCTGAACTCTATCCCTAAGGTATATAGTCTATAAGCTGTATTATGCGCCTTCCCCTGCTTCCTTTCTGCAGGCAGGTGTCTTTTGTATTGTCCTCCTATCCTCCATGTATGATCGCTTCTACTGCCCTGCCTACATAGTCAGGTGTTCTTCCTCTTCCTCTTCCTCTGCTTGTTTCCTACACCAGCCTCCATATGCCTTGCCCTGTTCCCCAGAAATGCACCTCTGTATCCCTACCTCCAGCCTCCAATGATCTACTTCTTATGAGCATCATAGCACTGTTTAGCGGCCATTATCCCACTGACATGCCCTAAATCTGCACTTTCAACACTTCAGTGGCCATGGAAAACTACTTAGCCACTATCAGTTAGCAAGGGAAACTGGATCATATGATACCTGAGGAAGAATCCTGTGCCAGGAATAGAGGTCCATGGCTTTTCAAGCACAGGTACAAGGTGAATTCTGGGATCATGACAGGGCTACAGGAGTCATCTTGGTAGTTCTGGACTTCAGTGCCTTCTCAGGCACTTGCTTTCCATATCTGCTTTGATAAGGATATAAAAATATACTCGTTTAAACAGCAGCACAAACTGTTCATAGTACTGGAAGGCACAAGCATGCTTTGCTGTTAACACAGAAGAATTATCAAAATGGTGCTGAGCTACATTGTTTACCGAGGTATATTGGTTTAATGGTACCTCCCACTGAAGGCAGCTCCCACAAGAAACACAGGGACCAATATATCATGCCCTGCTAACTTCCTAGAGCTGTTTCTGAATAGTGAATTAAACTGTTCTTTGGGAAACCATTTGCAAAACCTGCATGTGCCTGAAATATCTTTTTAACTCATGCTTAACTATGGGGATTGGCAGGAGCTGGTCTGGATAGAAACACCCACCAGACCTGGAGGCAAAATAACTGCAGTTGTGCTCTCAGTCCACAAAATGTTGGGTTGGCTATGGCTTCAGTGTCTCTTCACCTGCAGAATTAGATGGTAGTCAATTTCGTATGTTCGGTTCCTCAATTTTTTTGCAAATAGTATTTGCCTCTATGGTGGAAGATACTCATGAACACTTACTTCTAAGCTGTGATCCGTTATGAAGTTCCACATATATTTTTGCAGGACAAACCTAAGTGTGTTTTTTATGTCGAAATTAGTGCTCAAAGGGGACTGATTTCCCAGTAAGTGTACACAGGATGGTAGTCTTTAGGGCTTATTTTGTAGACTTTCTACACAATATTTATTTATTTAGGCTATTTATATAATGCTATTTCATAGAAAACAAACATCAATTAAATCAAACATCAATTAAGTATTGTGGAAAGATGTATTCTAATTGGCAGTGATTCAGGAGTTCAAAGAAATCTTTTCAACTGGATTGGTGTAAAACTGGGGAGTGAGACAATGCGGAAGCAATGCACTTCAGTACAATGGGCACTTTTGAGTCCTCTGTGTTCAAGCAATGCACACCATGCTGTTGTCCTTATAATTTCATATCCATGACCATAAATATGTTCAGGATCTTGATCCCGCTTGCTGCCCCCTCCCCTGCAGAGCATACTGTATTTCATCACTTTCCTGGTTCTTCACAGGAGATTAATGACATAATTGACTCCAGTTCGGTGCCACTGAAGCAAGCCAATCAGAGCCTGCAAGGTGAGTTTCTGCCACTGGCCACAATCTGTGTTGTTTAAATCTTGAGTGAGTGAGGCAAAAAAAGCAGGCCTCAAGTTTGGAAATCAACTGAAATTACTCAGTCTCATTGGTGGAGGTGTGGTCAAGGAGCAAGCCAGGAATCAGGGTCAAATAGCAGGCCACAACTGGAGGACAAACCAAGAGTTTGGGAGTCAGAAATGGAGGACAAACTAGCTGGCACGAACAAAGAAGAATGAAGGATTCAGTGAACACACCAGTGCTCAGGAAGACTTTGTTGCTCAAGCAAGGCTCAGCTGAAATGGGTAGCCTTTTATATTTCTTCCTGCTCAGGAAGATACAGTGTCCAGCCAGGGTGGGTAGAGTCAGACCAGTCCTGGAAAGGTCTTCACTAAGAAGATGTTCACCGGAAGCTCAGTGCTCCACCACACAAGACAGCTGCATACAGACCCAGCATTTCCTGAGAATTAGAAGTCTGCCCCAAAGTTCAGTGGTCATCTGCAGAATTCCTTCCTATACCCTTGTGGCCTGCTTCAGCCACGCAGTCATCACTGAGTTCTGATCCTACTGTAGAATGTTGGTTTATACCCAAAGCATTGTTCATTGTTGACATAATAGTGGGAAGCATTCTTGTTGATCCTCTTGTTCTGATGTTTTCTCTGCAGAGATTGGGCAGACTTTGGGAGACAAGATCAAGAATCAAATAGGTGGACGAGTAAACGAAGCACTGGACGATGCTGAACATCTTCTCAATGGTACTGACCTACTGTTTAACGAAGAGTGTGTTGTGGGATCTAGTAGTAGAGATGGAGGCCCAGAAAGTGTGTCAGTTTAACTGTGGCACAGGGCGAGGCAAAGGTGCTCAGAGGACAAAGAAGGTTTAGAGCATGGGTCAGGAATTTTTGGCCCTCCAGATGTTGTTGGGACTCCAACCCCCATCAGCCACAGCCAGCATGGCTAATGATCAGGGCTGATGGGAACTGTAGTCCAGCAACTTCTGGAGGGCCAAAGGATAGCCAGCCCCTGCTTGGGAGAAAAGTGCTCATTGCTGCAGTTCAGTGTCCTGAATTTGATTTGTTTGTTTAAAGCATTGTTTTGTTTATGTTTTTACCCCTCTTTATGTGACTGCTTCAATCTGTGGAACTGGCAATGTTATAGGTCCTGTATAGTATTTGTTCTGCATTTGTAAGAAATTGATCTTGTAGTGGGGCAGCCCCCACACTTCAGAACTCCTTGCCTATTGACATCAGGCAGGTGCCTACGTTGTGCTCTTTTTGGCACCTGCTAAAAACATTTTAGTTTAGGTAAATATGATATGTTGAATGTTGACAGGGTTTTTACTCTGGTTTTTAGCTTATTGTATGTATGTGTGTGTGTACACACACACACACACACACACACACTGATAATTTCATTGTTTTATATCTTTGTTAACTTTCTTTTTACATTCAAGTGCCATATAAATTTTACAAAATAAATAAATTGCATTTGATTTGTTCATTGAGGTCCAGCTCTGAGGGCCTTCTGGTGGTTCCCTCCCTGTGAGGTTACAGGGAACCAGGCAGAAAGGGTCTTCTCGGTAGTGGTGCCCGCCCTGTGGAATGCCATCCTTTCAGATGTCAAAGAGATAAATAATTATTTGACCTTCCGTAGACATCTGAAGGCAGCCCAGGAAGCTTTCAGTGTGTGGTGTTCTGATGTGTTCTTATTTATTCTGTTGGAAGCCACCCAGAGAGGCTGGGGCAACGAACTCAGATGGGTGGGGTACACAAATTTATTTATTTAGTTTTATTTTATTTCATAAAACTTATGCACCACTTGATTCACTTGTGCTAAAAACTATCTGTCACCGGAGTGGAGATTGCAAAGTTCCTCCTCACTCTTTTTCTCTGTCCATTGCAGTGACTAGCTCTGTGGAAAAAGAGCTCCGGGCAGTCAATGAGTCAACAAATCACTTGCGGGACCTTCAGGAACAGCTGAACCAAAACCTGACTGCCTTGAGCACTGATATCAACCAGACTTTGAAAGAGTGCGGTGCGCCTTGCAAGGATGTGCGAGTGGGGAACTGGGAGCCTGGGGCCAATCTCAGTGCGGTAAAATGGGGTTGGAGCGCAGAGAACCTTGGGAAAGGGATGGTGGGTTTTTAAAGAACATGGGAAGAAGACCACTTTCAGGATAAGTGGGCTTAGCTAATTGAGTGACACTACTGAGACAGAGGCTAAAGCCAGTGTCAGGTGGCGCAAAAGATGTCAGGGTGGAATCTCAGCTGAGGGCTGGCTACAGCGTTGGAGCGTGTCTACAAGATGCCCATGGATGTGTTTGTCTGGTCTTGCCAGCACGTAAACATACAAACGTCTTAGTGGACGCCACGTTGCTCTTACCTGTGTCAGTGTAAACATTTGAGTGAAACACAAAGATTCCTACCCCTCCCAGAACACAATGCATCATCACTTTAATTTCTTATACATAGATAAATTGTCCCTTTATCTGTTCCCACAGGTTCCAGATGTCAGCCGCCCACTCCAGCTGTTGACCAATCTGACAGACTCAAACCCTCAGGACACCATTGCAAAGGTAACATCCTTCCATCCATCTTTTCTCTCTCCTCCGCAATCAGAGTGTGCCACACAGAGCAGGCTTTCTGAGTGCCCATGCCAGGTGTCAGTGTGCCAGGGACGGCCTGTCTAGGAGAGGCTGTGCAGTCGGAGCAGAGCCACAGACTGAGCCTAGCAACATAAATCATAGCCTTGGGCCACAGGGCTCCCCTTATGTCTCAAACCATCAATTCAGTATCTGTATCCCATCCTCAGAAGGTATTGTTAGCCCACTTCCTCTTTGGAATCAGCATGTATTGCAATGCCTTTTTGATTCACATTGCTTTGCCCTTTGTTCAACACTATAAGAGCATATGTGATTCTGAGATCTCTGTGTTGTTTGTCTTTTGTTTCCATTTCCATATGTCTTTATTCTGGGTTCTGGCACTGGCAGGCAAGGCAAGTTCTGGCTGATATTCCAAAGAAGGTGTCTGAACAAACAAAAAAGGTGGTGTCTGGTAAGTGGTTTCAGCAGATAAATAAAATTGTGTGTATTCTCATTTCAAGAACCAGTTGAAAGGCTGTGGTTACACTTATAATGTCCTCAGAAACTAGAGGTCACCTGCCAAATATCTGTTTGATCAGTTCACATTAATATGTGGAATTTATTCAAGTCTTAGCTCTCAGTCATTCAATATAACTGTTTACAGTTATGCAATAGTGCAGCCTTTTCTTTGTTTAGAAATTGTTATTCTACAAATATACTTTCTACATAGTAACTGGAGTTCACACCCAACAGTTTCTCACATGTGCATGTTTAAGCAACATGGCATTTACTGTCCTGAAGCTGCAGTTACAGCTACCTGGTGTGGATGCATGGAGTGACAGGTGTGAGTTAATCACATGTGAACATATGAAGCTCTTGTTCTACAGTCAAATCAATGGTCTGTCCAGCCCAGCACTGTCTACTCTGATTCACGGTAGTTCTACAAATTCCACTTGAGATCCCTTAATTGGAGATGCTGAGGAATTCAGTCTAGGACCTTGGTCATGCATTCACTCTTATCACTGAGCTACAAGATGTCCCAAAACATTTTAAAAACATATGTCCTCCTATGGACCAATGCCACATACACACTGTTGTTTAGAGGACATGGCTAGTCTGCACATTCTTGCTAGCTCCTCCATTTATTAGGCATCAGTGGGGCTCAGTCAGGGCTGTCTTAAGCATATGTGGCGCTCAGGTACAAAGATCTGCCCGGCGCCCCACCCCCCAGTTGCCCAGTCCCAGGGGCGCAGGAGGGCAGAGCCGGCCACCCACCTCAGCATCTCACTGGCTTGGTCACCCCTGAACTCGTGGTGCAGAGCCACCTGCAGCAGAAGAGCCTACCGCGGTGCTCCGACCGATGGACGGGCTCTTCCCCGGACTCAGCTCTCGGGTCCCGGACTCTCAGCCTGGTGCCCCTGAGAGCCCAGCACCCAGGTGCCCCACACCTCTAGTGCCTATGGGTAAGACGGCCTTGGGCTTAGTGGAGCTGGATGTTTCCCTTCTCCCAGTCCACAGCTTTCCTTGTCCTTCCTGCTTTGTCTTCCATAACTTGAACTTAATGAAGGATGGGCAGCCAGAAATGAAGGAGGCATGAGATTTGCTGAGGTGTGTGAATGGTTCTTCCTTGGAGAGCTAATAGGCAATTGGGCATAAAATGCTACATATCCGGAACACATAGCAAGTGGCTGCCCTGTGGTAAGATGCTCTCTGCCATAGTGAACAAAGTATATTTGTTTATCTGTGTATCTTTTGGTCCTTGCAGAAGGAGAGGCTCGCCTCCGTGATGTCGAGCAAGCGATTGAAGATAGCCGTAGCAACTTTTCCACACTGAGCAGAATGGGGAATATCTCTCAGTCCATGACAGATGTTGTCAGTTGGGCAAATACCTATGAGCCGGATATTGTCACCTATGATAGCTACAGGTATGAATTAAAGTGTTCTTAGAGTATTGTAAGCTCGGGAAATCCCTTAGGTTAGCTTAAGCCACGGTAGGTCCTGTGTTGGGTGAAATGTTGATCCCCTGTCCCTCCTGACCATGAGTGGTCATATGTTATCAAAATGGCAGCTGTAGGAAATGGGATTAGAATGGTAGCCTAAACGAAGGGCTAAAAGCTTTCTGGCCACTATTTTGGAAGCCTCTGATGTGCAGTTTCATGTCACACGGATGGTTTCCCACAGCATTTTTGGACAGGGCACCACATCTAATCTGCAGTAGTATGAAAATTAAAATCCTTGTCTTCCAATTTGGTTAATTGGCCCAGATAGCACTTGTTTTTCTTCAGTGCTATACCATTGTTCATAACCTAGGCTTGGATGGGATCTCATGTTTTCTAATTTGCTTCTTCTTGTTGCCAGGGCTTTGATGCACATGCCAGCAGAGTACAGTCTTGCTGACGCTGGTTTTTAGCAGAGATCAAACCCATTACCAGGTTTTGGCTCCTTCCTTCCCTTAGCCATTGCCTTCTGTTGGAGTCTTAACTGTTTTCCTTTTCCTTACTTTAGGTGGATTGCTGGCCTTTGCCTCTGCTCTCTGGTGCTCGTGATCATTGTATTCAACGTGCTGGGCCTGTTGTTTGGGGCACTTGGGCTAAACCCGCGAGAGATGCCTACCAAACGGGGCTGCCTCGCAAACACTGGTGGAGACCTCCTCATGGCGTAAGAGACTTTGCACCTTCTCCCATCTCATGACAGAGAGTCATCCAATAAGTCAAAGGAATGTAGGAAGCTGCTGCTGCATCCCATCCCTTGGTTCATCTAGCACAGCACCATCAATGCTGACTGGCAGTGGCTTTCCAGAGTTTCAGCTAGAAGTCCTTCCAAGCCCTACTTGGAGATGCCAGGGATTCATCCTGGAACCTTCTGCATGCAAAACTCATGTTCTGTTACAGAGCTCTGGCCTGTACCCTTATTACCCTTCCTGATGATTGCCAAATATTGCCAAGCTGCGTTATGTCGTAGCAAATGGGTGGTAGGACTCAGGAAGCGGCTGCAGAACTTTACTTGTACTGCTGGTTGCCTGATTCCCCAGCTCTCTGGGAGCTATTCTATGGAGGGTTTTCCCGTACATAATCTGTTTTGTGTACAGGCTCCTACTAGAGAAAGCTAGGGTGGGAATATTCTTAAGTATCCAGAAATGCAGCGTTACTGGCAGATTGGCACAGTGCAGAGCCATGCCCCCTGAGTATCTTGGCACCCTGATCTTGTCCTGGACTTTCCCATGGACCTCTGGCTGTTCCTTATGTTTATCTGCTGGATTGTGTGTCAGAATGAATGGAAGGGTTGCCTGGGGCAAATGTGCAAGGGCTCCGACAGCTGCTCTTCACATCCATCCAGCGAAATCCCAGACCTCCAATCATGTTTTCCCTTCTCTGACAGGAGCGTTGGGTTCAGCTTCATATTTTCATGGCTGCTGATGCTGCTGGTTCTACTGACATTTTTAGTTGGGGGAAGTATGTACACAGTGGTGTGTCGGCCGTGGGCCGATGGGCGTCTCCTTCAGGTAAGTCCCTTGGGCTGCCATGAGTATTCTTTGATACTGCTGAGTGCCGTCTGCAGTGGAACAAGGGGGGAAATAATGTGGGCGAGGAGAGAAGTGAGTCTTGGTTTCCCTTAACACCAGACCAGAACCCACACACTGTAACCTTAGATTCTAATCCTGGGATCCCATCTCTCCCCCTTGTCAATCATTATCGTTTTGGCATGGAAATTGCTGAAGTAGGCATGAGACAGCCAGGCAATCCCACATTCTGCAGAGGAGGAAATCGCAGGGAGAGGCAAATACTGAAGATGTTGTTTTGAGTTGAGAGGCTAAGAATCTAATTAATGACTCTTTATTTTCTTCTAGTTTCTGGACACACCAGGGTTGTTTCCTGAATTCAACCTGACACAGCTCTTGCATTTGAAGAGTTCTGATGTGAACCTCTCCAGCCTGTACAAGTGAGTGGCTGGCTGGCTGGATTCCTCCATGGCTTCCTGCCTGCTGTGACTTTGGTCCTCAGCTTCCCCCAAAGGGAGAGAGACTCTTGAGAATGGGGTGGGAACTGCAGGCCTGATAGAGTCAGGCATACAGTGTATGGGAGTAGGGAAAAGTAAGTTCCACCCACCTGCCAACATGCAATGTCAGGGTACCATGCACAGCCATGCCAGGGAGCCTTGGTGCAGAGAAGTCTTTTAAAAAAATTATTTAGTTTTTTCAGATTTTGAAATTTGCAAACAATTCTCAAACAACCAACACAGAAAGAGAACTCTTTTTCCTTACATTTCCAGCATGTATTTGACTTTGTTTTATACAAGCTAGTTTACTAGTGGTTAAATACCAATGATACATCATTTTCATATAATTTTCTTTCAACGTATAACATGCAGTAAACTTAAAATCCCAGTTCCATAGCTTCTCCCATGCTGTAAGTTGTATATTATGTCCAAAGTCCCTTGCCCAGCATAGACAGGAAGCTTCATAATATAGTTGTGCCTTGGAAGTCGAACAGAATCCGTTCCAGAAGTCCGTTTGACTTCCAAAACATTCGGAAACCAAAGCGTGGCTTGAAGCCGTGGAAGCCCTGTCGGACGTTTGGGTTCCAAATAACGTTTGCAAACTGGAATACTTGCTTCTGGGTTTGCAGCGTTTGGGAGCCAAAACATCCAAGTACCAAGGTGTTCAGGATCCAATTTGACTGTATAATCTTAAATCTGGTGCAGAGAAGTCTTTCCCTGACCCACAACTTCTCCATTCTGCCAAGAGTTTGCTAGAATAACAGCCTGAATCATGCTTTTCTTCCTCTGAGGTACCTTTCAGCCTGATCACTGTGCTTCTTAGTCCTGCTATTTCCCCACAGTTCTTGCCCCCATGCTGAGCTTATGTCACCAGCAACCCCATTGCCCCCTGGCATAAGACTTAAACTACATGTTTGGAAAGCTTGATTGCATGGTGATGCTGTTTCCCCTAGTTTATGTTTGACATAGCACAGTGTATGCTGGTCTCTTAGCTCTGTTTTCACTCTTGCAGGAACTGTGAAAACAATGCCCCCTTGTGGAGCACCCTTCACCTGGGTGAGGTCATCCCTCTGGATGAGATCCTAAACACCAGCAAGGTCAGTGATGAGTGTCTGTAGGTGAATTGAGTCAGCCACAAGAGAAATTGAATGACCAGCAAGATTAGTGTCCTCAGATATGCTCTGGGATAGTTTAAAGTCCAGATCTGGGGCATATCTTCAGCCACCTGGAGAACCCCAGAGAAGTGTCCTGGGAGACTGGATTGTTATGCACTCTGCACCTACTCGCCTTGTTTTTCTTTTGCTCTTACAGTACACCGGTAATATTGATGCAGCCTTAAAAAAAATAAATATCAGTTTGGGCTCCACTGACCTCCTGAAGGATGAGCAGAAGCGTCGCCTGCAGGAACTGGGATCAAAGGATGGGCTGAACCTGAATTTTTCCAGTGCTCTGAAACAAGTGAGATGAGAGGGTGGAACAGCTTATCACAAGATGATTTCTTTTATTGATCTTTACAGGGTTTGACATTGTCTGGTATCTTGTGAGATATGTCACATCTGAAAAAGAGTCATGTTTTTTTAAAAATAAAAAGGTTAGGCCATTCAAAGTAGTTTAGATTGCCTAATAGGACTAGTGACTTGCCTAGAAAATGATATCATTGCCAGTAATAGTAGTGTAGGCTCCATCCCCACAGAAAAATGAATGCCCTTCATGCTTGCTGGGGTATGAATTGCTGCAGGAAGGAATCCGTCAGCTGGGATATTCTGATTAACTGACAATGGAAGGGTCGTTGGGTTGATGATGTCAGCATAGGTTTCTGGCAGCTGCTCAGTCTGTTCAGGAGAAAGGATAGTGTCCGGAAAGGGCTTTGGGTGCAGCCCAAAAGGAAAGCCGTTCCCCAACAAAAGCTGTGCAGGTTACTGAGTTTAAGAAAATCTCAAAGACATCTGTATAATGAAATCATGCCATTCCATCATAAATAAAAGCAGCAGTTAACACGTAAACAGGACAGGATTTGCCTGGTGCCTAAAAGCAACGACGAAGATGCCAGGCAGGTCACCCTTGGGAGGGAGATCCATAATTAGAGCACAGTCACTAAAAAGGTACGCTCTTTGGATGGCACCCACATGTCCTTTTGTAGGTGAGGGCACCCAGAAAAGAGCTTCTGATTGTTGTCTCACAGATCATTGGAGGTGGAGGGATGAGGTGAGCTTTCTCTTCCCAGAGGTGTGATGTGAAATAATAATAGCTTACGTATCAATGGGTTCAAAATGAAATAAAACAAGTTGGAAAGCGGATTCTAGGAAGTGTGCGAACTTAATCTGCCTGGGCCCTGACCTTACTCACTCCAATGCCTCTTGCTATCCTTGAGGAGCTGACCCACCGTGTGCTCTCTGTCCCTTTCTTTGCAGATCAACGAGACTGTGACAAAACAATACCTGTCTTCATTGGCAGCAGATCTAGATAAATTGGCAGAAAACACAGTGAGTGGTGCTTTGATTGGGAAATCCCCATTCTTCTGCAGTGCTTCTCTCCCCCAGCTCCCTTTCTAGGGGGAGGGGCCCTGTAGGTGTCTTTTTGGGATCACTTCAACCCAGAGCTAGCCCAAGACATTTTGGCACCTGAGGCGAACCACAAAATGGCACCCTCCCTGCCAGAGAAGTAGGGGTGAATGAAGATCTACATTGGGAACAAGGGGGAGAATTGAATTAATCTTATTCAACAGCTGAAGTGGGAATGAAATGCTGTCATGGCGGGGGGAAAGGGGCCTGTTCTGAATCATGCCCCCACCATTTCCTCTCTAAGGGTGATAGGAGACCAGCAGCAACTCCTATTTGCCAAGAGGTCACTGTAGAGGTGGCATGGGGGGCAGGGAACTGTTGAGGAGAGGCAGATCCAGTCCCCAAGCAGTGTGCCACAGCCGTCAGTGCCACTGCAGCAGCAGCAGCAGCAGCAGCCATGGGCATGTGTTCCTTGGATGCTGAATCGGCTGTCCCTGTGGATCCTGCTGCCTGAGGTAGTCACCTCATCTTGACTAATAGGTAGGCTGGCCCTGGTTTAACCCCAGATCCTCCCTGAAGATGGGAAATAATTGCATCCCACATTGCCTCCTGGAAATGTGCCCACTTGTATGTGTGAAAGCAGCAGAAAACCTATCAATATCTCTTCACAACGGTGGTGCTTATGAACATATTTTCAGGCAATTAATGAGACAGCTCGGAGTGATTTTCAACTGGAGGCCACAAGGCTGAGGAAGCTCCAGGATTGGGTCAATGACACGTTTCCTCCTCAGATGGTGAGTGCTGCTCTCCCCAAACACCTTTACCTCCTTTTGGCCCAGACCAGGTGCCGCCTTGAACAAGGCTTCTCTGGACGGTTTTGATTCTTGGCCCTACCAGGCCATAAGATGGTTGATATCTGTCCCACCTTCTGTCAACTCATTCCATCCAGCTCAGTGGATGGTGCCCTCTGATGAGCTTTCTCTGTCCTCAGCACATCCTGAGAAGCAGCATTCGAAAACTACAGAAGTCTGTCCCTCAGATTCCGGTAAGCAGGGCAAGGTTTGAGGAAGGAGTGATCTGGGAGGTGGGGCTTTGATGCCAGGCTTTCTGAATGACACCCAATTAGATATTGGATGGGTGGGGAAGTACAACCTACTGACAATCTCGCCAGGCCTCCTTGCATAACAATGTGAGAACTCAAGGTAACAGGTGCCAATTGGGAGATACAGAGATTTCCCTTGGCATTGACTCTGTAGGGATGGGGTTTCAGAACCTGGAAGACTGTGGGAGATTGACAGAGTTGGTAGGCATCCCAAAGATGGACAGAGGAGGTGTTAATGGGGCACTGGCAGAACTATGCTTGTGTGCGTTCGGGGTCTGTATGGTGCTGGGTATGAGATGCTAAGCTGCAGTCCTTCATATGTTGGACTCCCAATTCCCATCAGTCCCAGCCAGCATGGCCACTAGTCAGGACTGATGAGAGTGGTAGTCCAGCAGCATCTGAAGAGCTGCAGTTGTGCAACTCCCGCTAAAGCATACCAAAAAACCTGTCTCAGCCTTTTGATAATATACCAGCGCTGCTCCCTTATGCCCATTGGATTATGTGATGTTCTGCTCAGTGGTCTGCTCAGATCTATATGGAAAGTGGTGGTGAGGGCAGCCCATGAGACTGGCTCTGCCAGGGAGTGAACCTGACAGTACTGTGTCCTGCCAGGGTACAGCGAACGCCACGTTGTCAAAAATAGAAGACGCTCAGATATTTATGAAGTGGCAGGCGCAGGACGTTGTCAAAAACGTGAGTCTTCTCATCATTCAACCCATTTCCTGGTGGGGGTACACAGAGGGCACCATTAAGACTGGATTTGTGCATCGCCACATAATGTAACATGGAGGCTCATCCAGAAGTCCTATAGGCCTCTAACTACGACATTAGACATGCTAGTGAACAACTCTGGGAAATGGGAATACAGGAAATGCAGTGGAGAGGAGGACAAGCGAAAGCTAGTACTCCCAAGATAGGGACATGTGACACCCCAGCTGATTGTGCATTGATTAGCCGTATTACCTTTTCCTGTACCCCATAAGACAGCCCAATTTCCCTTCCTATTCTTGGAACCATTAATGGAGCTTGGATAGGGGATTGGAGCCCCATAACTGAACCCCTTTCCTTGTTTGGAAGTTGTTGTCCTATCCTCTAACTTGCACCCACCCATCTTACCTTCTTACCTCTAGGAGACTTCAGCTTTCGTGAAAACTCTGCTGGGTTTATTTGAACCATATATAGACTGGGCAAAGAGTACCGTAAGTAATGCCAACTGCTGTTGATGGAGATTGGGCTTAATCCTGAGTGATGACAAGGTGGGAGCCTGGTTGTCCTTGCTTGTATACTTCTGCTATACTCACATCTAGGCTGGATGCTTGCCTGTGGCTATGCATACCTAAGCCAGTCAACCATGAATTTACTGGACCTTTTAGCCATAGTTTATTTATTATTTACTGGTTTAAAAGATTTATAAACTGCTTAATCAAAGCACTCTCTAGAGACGGTACGCATAACAAAGTTGTAGTTAAAATGCAGATGAAATCTGCAAAGCAATAAAAAACAAGTATATATAAAACATACTGCATTTTTCCATCTATAAGATGCCCCCTATTTTTGAGGACTCAGATTTAAGAAAATGGGGGAGGTATAAGACAACCCCTAATTTCTGACATTATTTTTAAGGATAAAACCCTAGTCTTATACATGGAAAAATACGGTAATTAAAACACTGATTAAATCAGTAAAATTTTAAGAACAAATATGAGTAACTAAATTATATGTCTGGGTAAGTTTGCAATAGACATCTAAAAAGATATGGGGCAGGGAACCTTTTCTGCCAGGCGGGCCAGAATTTTATTTCCAAATCTTTGACAGGTTACTTTGGGCAGGTGGATGGAGTTTTGACACCAGGTGATACTGCAGTTTGAAACCTCAGTTGTCCCCATGCCCTGCTGCCTGAACTTCTGAAAACTGTCAGGAGCACTTTTGCAAAGGGCTTTCAATAGCCACACACTCCTTTTTGAATGCCCAGTTTTTGGAGGTTCAAACAGCAACACCTGGTCCTCCATTTTGGCAAGATGCCCATGCAACCCCACTCATGAAACAGGAAGGAGGAATCCTGCTGAACTTATGGCAGCCGATGAGTGAGGGTTAATTTCTCCTGGCTTGGCTGTACCTGCCTGTTTCCTACAAGTGTGAGCAGCCAATGTAACACTGAATCCCGTCATTCTGCCCATCAGCAGCCAGTGCAGATATCTGAGGGCAACTCCAATATGCTGAAAGAACCTCACTCCTGGCAGCAGTCGTGCTGCAGCTTTCTGTGGTTAACTGCACTTTCCCGATCAGCCACTTGCATTCACATGCCAGTCTTACAGCCTCATGCACAGGTGGCCCTGGAGGCATATGTAAGCAAAATCAAGCGGAACTCGTAGGAAGTGTACTGCCGTTGCCCATCTTACTTCTAGGGTGCAAGCACAGCATGAAGTTATAAGGTTGGCAATGCCAGGACAATTCCTACCATGTGCTTAGCTGGACAGGCAACATTTATGATGACATCACGATGAAGGTGTTTGGCCAGGAAAGGAGTGCAGGGCTGGGATTTTTCCTTTGGTGGTCATGATGTTTCCTTGTCTTCTTTGCTGGCAGATCAAAGAGCAGGTGGGCCGCTGTGGCCCTGCAGCCTGGGCACTGGATAGTGTGAATACCGTGGTCTGCAGCTGCGTTGTCAATTCATTGGTGAGGCAGTCAACATGAGGGATGAGGTGGGGTGTGGCAATGAGCCAGCATGGATAAGGGACAGCAGGGTGGCAGTCCGTAGGTTGAGAGATGGCGACTGCAGCCCAGGATGTAGGAGTAACTGGTAGGTGGTGGGGCCACAGAAATTGTAACTACCTTGGGCAGAGGCTGTGCTGTGGCTCTGGGAACCTTGCCTGGGGTGGGGCATGGAAAGAAGCTGGGGAGACATCTGCACGTGGGACAGATCCCTGTGCTCTTGAAAGGGCATAAGGCTGGGGAAAGTGTATAGATGTATGTGAAGGGAGCTCTAGTGAAACGTTGGGGAAATGGATGGAAAAGACACAGGTAGGCTGTAGGCGAGGCTTACCTTGCATGAGCTCAAGCGGGGTGGGAGTTAAGCGGAGAGAGACAGCGGGAGTACTGACAGCTGCCTTCCCCTCTTCTCCCCTTAGAACGCCTTCTGGTTCAGTCTAGGCTGGTGCACCATCTTTCTGCTGCCGAGCATCATCTTGGCTGTGCGGCTTGCCAAGTTTTACCGCAGAATGGACATGGATGACGTCTACACGTGAGGATGGGTTATACTTTGGACTGTCACCCTGCCTATGGCCATGGATCAGATGCTTTACTTCTCTCCCCCCACCCCACTCTCAGTACTGTTCACTGATTATAGGCTTGGACACCCCATAAGCCCTCCACCCTCCAGTTGGTTCCACCTAGAAGTGCAAGTCCAGCTGTAGGGCTGCTCCCATGGTATTCTTGTAAACCAACAATCCCTCTTGTGAAAGTGTCTGCTTTTAAGATACTGATGGAAAAGTGGGTTCTCCAGGGGAAGCCTCTAGGGGAAAGTGCTAACTGCCTTCCCTAGTAAATGAAAAAGGGAATGTTTTGACTTCCCACTTGCTTATACAGTGGTACCTCGGGTTACATACGCTTCAGGTTACAGACTCTGCTAACCCAGAAATAGCACCTCGATTTAAGAACTTTGCTTCAGGATGAGAACAGAAATCGCGTGGTGGCGGCGGCACAGCGGCAGCAGCAGGAGGCCCCATTAGCTAAAGTGGTGCTTCAGGTTAAGAACAGTTTCAGGTTAAGAATGGACCTCCAGAATGAATTAAATTCTTAACCCAAGGTACCACTGTACTCTGAAACAGCTTTCAACCTTTCTGGCAAAACATGGTCCTGTGGAAGCCACACCAATGCTGTGTTATCTGGGTTTGTTGTCGTTGTTGGCATCCATCCGTCTTGAGAGACAATGGAGTGTGCCTCCATGGGTGAAGTCAAATTGCTGTGATAGGGACATTGAGGTGACCTCTCCAGGGCACAAGTCTGCACAGTGTGAAGCAATAACAAAAAAAACCCTGGGCACGAACTAGACTAGAGCCATGACAAGTTCAAGAAACAATTGCTCACGTGACCAGGGAGGATTCTTGCTATTAAGGCAGCATTTCAGAGGGTGCATAATTCTAACCTTACAGCTAAACTTCTTTGCATCCACTTTGGCTGTGCGATGCCAGAAGTAGACCCAGAGAACACTTACATGTGATGCCTTACTATATAAAGGAGCTATGCTAGCTAGTGCTTAGGTGCATTGAGCTTGGTCGATGGACATGGGTTTTTCTGCTGTTCAACGGGCACCCAGGTTTGGCAGCACTGCTGAAAGGTTGCATTGTCCTGCCATCTGGTTCCAGTATAAGCAGTTGGGGGTTATAGTACTCTTCTTTTTAATTCCCTTGCCCACATTAGGGTTGAGGGAGCTTAGCATGCATTCTGGAAAGCCTTTGAGGAAGCTGTCATATATCCCATTGACATTCTCTTTCTTTTACTAGGGATGGTGCCATGGAAAATATGGAACTGTAAGTATCTTTTCATACCTCCTGTCTATGTTTGGTGTGGAGTTCAAAAGAAAGCCGCAGGACGTAGGAAATGACCATGCAATTTAAGTAACGGGAAGGAGGTCCAGTACTGGAGAAAGGTGCTGAACAAGACCATTTTGGGAAAGGAGCTCTGCCAATTCAAAATATGAAGCTCTCTTGCTTTGGTGTTGGTGGCTGAGACAGAAGACATTTAATGCTCTGCAGGGTATGCTTTTGGTCTTCTTTGCGCTAAGCTGAGCTTTCTGTTGCATGCTGGCCCCAGCTGCACAGAGGCAGTCCCTGGGGTGCTGGTAAGAGGAAGTATGGCTGGCATTGTGCACAGAACCCACCAAATCCTATCTGGGCATGAACTGAATCTTAGCTGCAGGGAATGCTTTTACAGTGGGTGGGGGCTAGGACTTCCACTACAGGCCAATAAGAGTGATATAGACCAGAGAGATTTCTCCAAGTGTCATTAGTTTTTTTTATAAAATCCTTATTAGAACCCCTTTCCACCCAACCACCTAGCCTCAAGCTTAGAGCGCTCTTTCTACTTTTCTCCCTTTGCAGATCAAGGCCACCACATATGTTCAAAATGCCCCGAGCAGAGCTGAGGAACTAGCAGTTACCTTACCAATTACCTTGCCACCTATTGTTCTTGAGCAACACTGAGGATGACACATGAATGTCTGCAGAACTGCTTTGCTTCTCTTCCCAATGCGGAGCATAAGGATCACCACTCAGAAGCAAATTCTCCCTGGCCAAGTTGGCTTATCCTGCAAATGACACCATTAGGGGTAGCTGCAAGACATGTTACACAAGAGCAGGCCTAGCTGTGTTCCCAATACATAGCCCCACGTGTGTGTGCGTGTGTGTGTGTGTGTTCTGTGTGTTTCTACCCTAAAGACTAGGCTTGCAGTCTCTGCACTATGACATTTCTGCAAAGCCACAATCCTCCCATTGGGACTGTAGCTCCTTATGCCACACTGTGGCATGTATAAGTATTCTGGAGAGCCTGCCTCTTCTTTGAACACCAGTGCCTTACACAGTTATATGCCATTGAATGATCCTGCTGGCTTGGGTTGATGGCTGACTGTGCTTGCTTTCTGTCCATAATAATGATGGTGGCTCCAGCGAATGCAATTAATCCACCCAGAAGCAGCAAAACTCTTTCCCTGTCCCCATCTCTATTTGGGGTTCAGGAATGCCGTCTGATGCAGCTGAATCCAGGATTTTGTGTGACACAGCTAAAATGACTGGTTGGGGAAGCGTTTTGGCAATTCAATTATGGGCATTACAAGAAGCATCATGCTGAGCAACATGACAATCCTCCCGCAAGGAAGTGGGAGCTGACTTCAGTTTTATTGGGACGACTTTATTTTTTTAACCCTCTATGGTTTTCTACTGTGTGTTTAAATTTACAAAGCAAAATCGTGTGCTCTAAATCTATTAATAATGAAGGTATAACTGAATTGTGTACAATGCATTGACAATGCACTCTTATTTAAAAATGCTAAATGGTGCCTTGCTGTCTCAGGGCAATTTCTATCTATCCTTTACAACAGGGGTGAGGATCTTGTGGCCTTCCAGATGTTGTCTGACTCCAGCTCCCATTAGCCCTAGCGATCATGGCAAATGATAAGGACTTATGGAAGTTGTAGTCCAGCAACATCTGGAGGGCCATTCTCCATTCCTGCTTAACAAGAATCCCAGCAACCAGCAAGTGATAGGTGGTCCCACCTTCTCCCCATCCCTACTCTAGACTGGAAAGAAAGGAGCAAGTACTGTATAGCAAAAGGAGGCTTAGCTAAAAAACAACAACCAAACAACGCATACTATATGGTTCTGCTAATCCACATGTGCAGAAAGCACATGTTGCCTTAGGCCACTCATCAGCAACCTGTCCTCCAGATGTTTCAGACGGTGATTTCCCAAGGCAGTACCATTGCTGAGGCCAATGGGAAATGCAGTCCTAAACATCTGAAAATCACCAAGTTAGCAAAGGCTGTTCTAAGTCGGTGGCTAGAACACTTTTTCACATTTCATGTCGTCCCTTGCTATCTCAGGACATGCATTTGTATGTTCCCCTATTGTATGAACTTCTTCTACCGCCCTCCTTGATTTGCAGTCTTTGGCATTTTATATTTTCCCAAAACAATGAATTTATACAAATGCATTGTGCCAAAAAAAAGTAGGTCTCAATGCGGACCGAAAACTCTAGTAGAACTGGGAATGGCCTCAGCCTAACTTTCATGCCTTCAATCTAAACTGAGGGTGGAACTAAGGTGAACTTCTGTCTGTGGAAGGATTTTTCCTTGTGCAACAAGCGTGTTCTCCCACTAGATCTGTTTTAGGGGTTCCCCCAATCCTTGGGAGAAAATTTGGGGGGGGGGTGCAGGACATGCACGGGGGTAGGGGGGAAGTCCTGTTTGTGCAAGCGGAGACTGTTCTGCTTGTGAAATAATTTAGTTGAGCATTGCCCGTGTGGTAGTAAAGCTTGTCTCTCTTTAATGGGTTACAAGCTTTCAATAAGAAATCCAAGAAGTAATCAGAAACAGCATGTGCCAGATTCCAAGATACATTGTACTACCTCCTTTAACAACCACCAGTGGGTTGTACATTCCACCAGAAATGCTGGTCTAAATGTACGTAGAATGTTTATTGCCAAGGTTAGGAGTCTAGGTAGGCTGTATGTTTTTAAAATTTGGCCTCTGTTATTGTAGTGATGTATTTTCCCAGGTGGAAAGAAGCCTCCCATGCACCCCATTCCTGTTTCTAATAAATTTCAATTTGGATTCCTGCTGTGGGTAGATAAGCATTATTTACACGCTTGGCTTCTGATCCAGTGGCAGCTCCTTGAAAGTGGCGCGCTGCTCTTGCTGCATTTGGGCTGCTGTCTGAGAACTTAATCATAGTTCTGAGGTTGGACAAATTCCCTAGTTAATGAGAAGAGTTATTTTCCTGATGATGCATTTTTATTCAGTATTTTTAAAGATTGGTACAGAATTACTGTATGAGATCCAGCTGCCTTTTCAGTATGTGTGTTATAGGGAGTCTGCAGCATTTTTGTTGCTGGGAAAATGAAATCTCCTCCAAATTGCTAGCATATCACTGGCTAAACTTGCTATTGAGAACGATGTGGTTTTGAGGTCACATCAGGCATATAGTGGCTATTTCCTACAGCATCACTGAGAAGAGCAGATAGTCCAAATGTCATTTTGTAAACTGTAGGAGGCACTGTATGCCCACTATACTTGATCAGTGAGGGAGGTTTCAAAGCCCTATTAAAGCTAATAAAAGCCAGTTTCTTATTGGCAGCTGTACCCTCCCTAAACAACACCTATTCTTTAGTACTGCCCTGTACCACCAAAATGCTATAACCCTTCCAACACCATTCTATTTAGTATCCATTTCAGTTTTGAGTCTTTTATAACCTCTCATATGGGTCTTCATCTCCTACCTTAAAAACAAACTGGTGTGGCGCTTCCCAATTCATCAGTGCTATCCTTTAATTCCAATCCCAAGGGGCAAGGTATTATGCTATTACTGCTGGATCGAGATATACCAGCACAGATGTTCAGCAGGATATTTTTAACCATCTGGGAAAAAGACTACATTGCAACAGAACTTACTTCCTGAAATGTTTTACAACCCTCTCAGAAAATGTGGTAGGCGAATTCTGAAGTGTAAGAAAAGCCTAGCTGGACAAATTTTTTAAATAAAAAATAAATGAGAGAGAGAGATGAGGGTACACTACTGTGTAGCAGCCATACAGCTTGACGTTTGTGTACTGATTTGTAAGTGTGCAAATTCCTGGTAAGTGTTGTGTAGGGAGAAGAGGTGCCCAGGAGTCACAATCAAGACTTAAGATGGTTAGAAAGATATGCTAAAGCAGGTGGGGAACATCTGGCCTGGAGAGCAAAAGATTCCCATACATATGCTGCAGTCATGTAAAACACGAGGAACAAGTATGCCATAAGAAACGGGAAGCATTTATCCCTGCAACATCACAGTCTGCAAAGTATCCCTAACTGTGCTCACTAGCATGGCAAAGCAGAGAACATATGAAAACTCACAAGAAGGTATAGTTAACCTTAGTGGGAAGTAATTCTATATTATTATGTGCAGGATGGGAAATATCTACCATACCGACTCTCTGTGGCATTTCCAAAGTGCAAAAACAGTGGTACTTCCAATTGCCAAGCTCTACAAGATTTCAAATGAAAACGAAAGTCTGTTTGAGTGGTACTAGATAATCCAGGAATCATGCTGTAAAGCCACAGGATCAGAAGTGGGAAATGATTAGCAATCTGGAGTGAAGTATCTACCCCCACTTTTCCTCCCTTGATCTTGCTGTAGTAATAAGCCGCTTGAATTAAATGCCACAACCCACCCATACCCAAAGTACATGTGATACTACAGTTCTCTGTGTGAGTGAAAGTGCTCTTCTAGCATTTTCTATAATTATTGGATGATCCATTTGTCTTTTTATATCACTTCAGTGCAATCAGACTTTCCATTACTTTTGTAAGGTATAAGCCAGGGCTGAAATATTGGAAAATTAAAGTGGTGGAAGAACTTCTGTAGAGAAACGGCTCCGTGAGAACTAAGGGTCACAAAATCTAGTGCTGCCTTGTTGGACTGGAAGTTGCTCCTCCTGTGCCCATTGACTGGAAGTGATCCAAGAGTGGTCTTCAACTGAACTTTACTCAGAAATTGATGAACAAGTCAGGCCCAGTAATTTTAATACTCAACTTTGTTGAATACTGCCCTGCCCATTTTGTGACTCTCTTAAAATGACCTGGTAGCTGCCATTGCCAAGTACAGTATCAGACGGTCAGGAAACTGAAGTCTGTCATTGGATCTTTACAAATACAAAGAGTGTATAGAGAGGAGAGCAAATAACTACGAGGTCTTCTAATAGGTAACTCCTGCAAACACTGCTGTTAAATATAATCTTGGGATTCTATTGCACTGGATTGGCTAGTGCTCTTTCAGCAGTGGAATACCATCACTCCAATCCATTGTATTCTGGTTTCCATCAAAGGAACAGATACAAAGCCAGGACATCCTTTAGGAAAAGGCACCCCTGGAAGCATAATAATCAGTATTACATGCTGCTGCTTATAAAATCAAGAAAAAATCCAGGCCAAGGAGGCTGCTTGTTCTTTATGTATAAAGAAACATCACACGCTACTCCCCTCTTGTTATAAAATGAAATCCTATTTCAAGCTGGTTTGCAACCATTTACCTACGTATTGCTTCTCCCTTCCCTCCTGCACTTGTGTAGCTCTTGTCAAATCTCTTTACATCTCCCCCCTCCACTTGAAGGGACACTTTTAACCTCTCCATTGTTGGAGGCAACTGTGAGGGAATCTAAAAGGTAGACTATGACCCCCATAACTGCTTTCACAGAAGAAGCTGGGCAGCTGCCAGCACAGCTCTTGTGCTATGAATAAGCAGACAAAAGGTGCATTGATTGCTAGCAGAACAGCTTGCCCGCTGCAGCTTTCCTTCCCAGCAATGGTTTGCTTTTTAGTGGAGGGACTTTTTCTGGGTCAGGCTGCAATTTATCTGCTGGGATTGTTCCCCATTAACAAGTGAGGCTGAGCCTGAATCAACAGAAAAGGCACACACAGCTGGGTGCCCAACAATACATATGCCAGGTACTTCACAGCCACAGATGAGTCCTCTTCAAGGTTGTTTACCTTTTAATACTGCATACAGCACACAGGATTCAAAAACAAGAATCTCATTAAAAACAGAATAAACTTGCCAAGATTAGCATAAAAAAATTCTCTGCCAAGTTACTCAGGATGGGCAGGGCAAACACACCACCCAAGGACCATTAAGCGGGCAGTTTCTCTTAATCCTCTGCCTAAGAGGCCCCACTGGGCCATCAAAGGGAAGCTTGTGAATCTCAGCACTGTCAAAACCTTAAATTTTTTTTATTTTTTTTGGTTTTGCAGAGAGGAGGATATTTGTGCAGCACTTGGAAAAAGAAAGCCCACTCCTCTTTACAAGAACCCACACATTCCTCTTAAGTTTTCAGGTATGAAGGACAAGATGATTTACTCTCGTCTTATCCTTATAGTTATTTTTTTTTTAAAAATGGCTCCAGGGTGAGGAAGCGTATTATGGGTTCCCTGAGAGCCTGAAGAAAACTTGTAAACAGTATTGCAGATGTGGATTAACTAGGTTTGGAACAAGTCCTCCATTTGTGCTGGTTTTGGAAGGCAACTCCCAGTAACACAAATATACCTCTGCATGCCAAGTATTGACAAACTGGTCACTGGTCAGTATTGGTATGGCTTTCCTCATTCTCTGACAGAAGGGGGCAAGATCCAAAGCTGTCCTTGTGTTCTGCTACTTATCCATTTCCCCAGCCCGGGAAAGGCTAATCTGCAGCACCAAAAAGACGTATTTGCTCTGCACAGGAAAAATCCAGATTGCTGCAGCATCAGGCTTGGGCTGAGGCAGAATACATGTGATCTGCTTGGAATTCAGGCAGCTCAGTCTCAGGGCAGGGTCCTGTCTTACAAAGGGTCATAAGCCTACAGAAAATTACCCACCCAATTCAACAGGCGTAAATAATCCAGACAACTCTGAGAGTAATAAAGCCTTCCACACCCCATTTTTGGCTGGCAAACTCATCCATTGAGTTTGAAAACTGAACTGCATGGTGACTTGCTGCTTACACTCAATAAGCCAGCTCTCTCCTTTGTACCATATTGGGGAACCTTTGCATTTTAAAAAAAGCAATTTCAGCAATTTCATAAGGTTTAAAATGTTTTCTCCCACCTGCAAAAAGAAAAACCCACTCCTGTGTCTGGAAATGTTAAAATTTACTCTTCCTGCCCCATCTATGTAAGGCAGCTTCAGTGATGAAAGTCTCATTAGGTGAGAATATTCCTCATCCCCAATGGCAGTTATTCTTAGGCAGAATGAAGGAAATGCAAGACACCAACAAGCATTACTGTCTTGCTCCAAGTCCCCATCATTCTTCCTCTATAATAGAGATACATTTCATTTAAGCCTACAGCCAGCATGGGGTCCCAAACACGAGGCAAGGGCTACACTACTCTGCAAGTGTACAGGACATGCCCTACTCCAGGGAACTGCAGAGCTCCCTCTATTGATAACCTCCACTTTTCTTTTTTTATAAAAAGCAAAAGATAAAACCACTCTAGGGGACAAAGGTGTGCGCAGTGGGGCTTCCCCAGTTGCAGGTAAATAATGCATGTTTAAACACATCAGAGGAGTGAGCTGTGGGTTATCAGCCAGAGAAGCAGACAGACGACATGCTTTCCGTCAGGGACTTTCCAAAACGCTGGTCTCAGGGGGAAGTAATACTGGTCAGTGAAACTTGGCAACATACAGGATGGCATATTGCCAGGAGCAATCCCTGCACTTTAAAAGGTAACTACTAAAGCATATTGATGGAAGTTCAAGATGCGCATCCTTAAGGTAGTCAAAGCAAGGCAATTCCCCAGTGACACTAAGCTCGCATGCAAATATGTCAGATGCATGTAAACTAGCATTTTACCAAAACGTAGAGGAAGTTTAACAAAACCCAAGCCCACCAGCATCATTCACAAATGGAAGGGAACACACCAGCAGCAGTTCTTCAGCTAGTCTCAACTGTGTGAGCAATAGTGTAGCTCCTATGTGACTTTATCTGCTCTTGTTTAAGGCACCAGAAACACCCAACCCTTGCTACAAGCTCTGCACTCTTCCAAAAAACCCATTGGCAATGCAATAAACTTTGGGATTTACCTCCCACTCTGGCAGAGGCAGCTTGCTGATGCAGGGCCTAAGTGGATACACAGGTTGAAGGCTCCTGACCCCCACCAGGCCCAATTACTGTGGATGCCCTTTTGCCTGTCCCCACCTCTAAGCTTCATACCACCTCACGCAATGAGTGGTGTGTGTGGTTCTGAAAGGGGGTTAACTCCTCCTGGGCAGCTGCCTTTGGGGTACCTTTCTTTTGCCTGGGTGGGGTTGGTGGTGGGAAAGTTGGACTCTGTAAGACAGCATAGATTTCATCCTGGCCAGGTGGGCCCTGGGCTAGTCTGTGCAACAGGGGCTTCAGCAGGCCAACAGTCAGCTGGGATGACCCACCTGGGAGAAAGGGAGGAGGATCAAGTTCTGTTGGGGGTAAATATTGCTGAAGAATGCTCAGGATGTCAGAAGCACTCAGATTTGCAGGGCAGAGTTCCCACAGCTTGTCCAAGTAAGGGTCCAGGTCCCTATGCTGGGAGCACTCTCTCAAAAGGATGGTGAAGATCTCTTTGTTCAGCAAAGGGCTTAGCATGGAGAACTTTTCTGCAGCCTCCATCACACGCTGCCATCTCCCATGCTGGATAAGGAGGTCCATGGCCTGCAGGATGGCTTTGGGCCGCTGGCTGCATAGCAGGAGCTCAATCTCCATTTCCCCATCTGCCAGAGAGCCTCTGCTCCTCCTTGGCAGCACAGCCAGTGCCCTTTTGTAGAGGGGCACAGCACCCTCGGGGCCCTCCTTGTTTCCGTAAGTCCAAGAGGCACCCAGGTACTCCTGGGATAGCCCCACAAACTGAGGCAGCCACTTAGGCTTGAACTGGTGCAGCAAGAGACAGACGAGTTCAAAAAGTGGAACCATCCCATTTAGAGGCCCCTCCTCTTGCTTGCTGAGGCCGGGCACTGATCCCCCCAGGATTTTCTTCCACACATCTGGAGTAGCCCTGGCTACCAGTACTCCATCCCCATTCTGTTGCAGCTGCAGGTGGTTTTGGATGGCCTTCCAAGAGGCCCCAGGGAAGGAACTGAAGATGGCATTCAGATAGGCCAGGTTCTCCTTGTTTAAGTCCAAGTGTAGAAGACGACCGAGCTCCTGCTCCACGAGCGCCTCACCATAGCTCTCCACCTCACTTTCTGAGGCCCCGACCACACACAATTTAAGGAATTCCAGCTTTTGGTAGCTCTGCAGTTCCAGCTGCATTGTGCCCAGCAGTTTGGCGTAAGGCTCTGGGAGGGCCCTGGGACGTTTATCCTTGGAAGCAAGGCTATAGCACAGGATGGAGGAGAGTGCAATGGGAGCCTGGAACATGTCTCCCTTTTTCAGTTTCTCTACAGTGAGCTGAGAGCTGCTGAGGCTCCGCCGCTGATAGTATTTGCAGGCCTCTTCAAAAACCATCTCCACCAGGGTGGGCTCTTCCCTGTCGGTACCAGAGAAGTCAAGGCTGTAGATGCCATTTGGACCCAGGAGCTGCACTTCCTCCTCCTCGGCATGGAAGTCCAAAAAAAGCACTTCCTCCGTGCTCAGGACTTTCTTTTCTATCAACTGCCTGCTGCCTAAGTCCACAAGATAAAGAGCCCCTCCAAAGAAACAGGCAAGGGTGTCCCCAAAAACCTTCAGCTGGACCTGCTCCCCTGGGGCCAAGGCACTTCCCCCAAAGTCAAAGATGGGTCTCCACACTCCGTCGGGCTGCACCAGCTCCACAGCTCCTGCCGTGCTAACCAGGAGGAGCCCCCTGCGACCAGAGAGCACACAGCTATGGATATCCAAAGGGTCCATGTTTGCCAAGAGCCCCACACAGCCCAAGAGCAGCTTCTTGAAGTCCACTTCACTGCCTGGAAGCAAAGCCTTAGTACAAATGCAACCTTTGGATGGAGCAGCAATGATGATGTCAGCATTTTCGGGACGCCAGATGAGGACAAACTTGGCAACTCCCTGGAAGGTGGCTGGAGTGGGCAGCAGGAAAACACCAGAGGGTGAGGCGAGCACTCGGTACACAGGGCTGTTGTGCAAGACAATCCTTAAGGGGCTCAGCTGGGCTCCCTGCTCCCCGATCTGAAGGCGTCTAGTGCAGATGCAGTACCTGAAGGCTCTCCTCTCGGGCGTCAGCTGGGCGTCCAAGGGGGGCCTCTCCTCGCACCACACCAGCTGGGCCCCCCAGCTGCAGATGGAGACAACCCGGGCACGAGCTCCATGGCACAGCTCCAGGCTCTGCAGCAAGTGCCACCCCACTGCGGGCACAAATCGCCAGAGTTCAGTCTTGCCGTGCTCCCAGATGATGGTCAGCACCCAAGGGACAGCTGTCGCGGGGCTTTCCAGGAAAAGCAGCCCCACCACGGGCGGCTGAGGAGGCTGCCAACTCCTCTCCAGGTCAGCCCCGTCGGCGCCCAGGCGCTGGAAGGCCACAACCCGAGCATGCGAGGCCGGCTGGTTCCACAACAGAAGCAGATGCTGCCTGTCCGGGCTGGCTAAGAGGCGGCTGGGAGCCTCGCCCGGGCCGCCCTGCTCCAGCAGCTCTCGCAGGCAGCGGCCGCGGACGAAGTCGCTCCAGTCCGAGACCTGCCGCAGCTTCATCTCGGGGCGTCCGCCGCGGCTGCCGACCACATGGGGAAGGAGCTCAGCGAGACGCGCCGCGGCGGGGCGAAGCTGGCGGCGCCTCCCCAACGCGCCCTGCCTCTTCGAGCCGGGAGCCTCGCTTCGCCCGGTCTCCCCGCCGACTCTGGCGCCCCTATACCCCCCCTCGACGCCCTTCTTGCTCTCGCCGGGCACTTCCACGTCCTGGAGGAGGGCCCCGCTGCCTGCCTCTGGCGCCTCCCGAGTCCCCTTAACTCTAGTCCGCCAGCTCCTGCGCGCCCTGCTCCTCCGCAGCGGTCAGGTCCTGGCACTCCCGGGCTACGTCCCTCGTCCCGCTGCTTCCCTTTTTCTCCCTTCCTCGCGCGCTCTCGGGAGTTGACAGCAGCTCTCCCTTAGGCGCCCCGGGGTCCGCCCCGAGGAGGCCGAGCGCAGGCAGGTCGACCCGGGCGTTTCTCTAGCGAAGCTCTGGGCGCGCGGGCAGCGAGAACCTCGGCGCCTCTCCCCGTCCAGGTCCGAAAGCAACAGCGCCCCGCACAATTACTGCAATCACGAGGCCTCTCGTTTCCGGGCGCAGTCGCTTCCGCGGCCGGGCCTCGGCGGCAGAGCCCGAGCTGCCTCCGGCTCTCTTACTTCCGTCCCTGCCCGATGAGCTTAAAAATCTCACCGCCCCGACTGAGCTGCGGCTCCTGAGTGTAGAAGCAGGCAGAGGAGAGGAGCCCTGCCGGGCCTGCTTTACAGCTCCGCCCTGCGTTAAAGAGACACGTCATTATCATCAATAGTTTTCACTTGTATAGCGCTTCATATTTCGACGGAATCTCTAAGCGGTTTAACTTTTAGAGGAAGGTCGCAGAGTATTTACTACGAAGGGTGAGAGGACTCAGCAGGCCTTTGGCCCCTCAAAATTAGCCGCTTTGCATTACCTGCAATGCATGTTTACTCCGGTGCAAGTCCCATGGTGTTCAGCGGCGTTTACTTCGTATAACACTGCAATTTACCGTCGAAGTAAATCACAAGCCAGTAGTTTTTAGGATTGTTGAAAGCAGCAGAAGGCACCAGTCACTGATTTTATTTAACTGTGCAGTCATAGTTCCCCCTGCTTGAGTGGGCCTCACAGGAAAGTGGCCTTAGGGTAAAGATGGCAGTCTAAACTTGTAGTAACATGGTGTGCAGTCTACAAACAAATACGTTCATGGCTTGAAGTACACGAAAAGCAGCTTCTAGCCTTGAGAATAAACCCTACTGAAATAAACTGAATTTTCTTCCAATAGGATCAGGCTGCTTTCTTAAACTCATTTATAAAACCTCCACCAAAGTTTACTGCAAAAAGGGGTTCAGTCCTGTGCACCCTTACATTCTAGTACCACTGTGGAACTTACGTTTGAGTAAAGGTGCATAGGATTGGGCTGCATATTTGTCTTGGCTCAGAGAATATTGTGTTCCAGTTTTTCAGAAAGCAACCTCAGTTTTACCTGCATAGGAGTAGTGGGGAATAGGAAGGATTGGGCCCAGCTTGGTGGTTTGCCATAGGCATCAAGTTGGCCACTATGAAAACAGGATGCTGGACTAGATCAGCTAATGGCCTGATCCAGCAGGCTGTCCTTATGTTCTTAAGGATGGTGTGTCTGAACTATACAAATGTGTGTGTGGGCGGCAACACTTTTCAGATGAGGTTTCTTGCTTTGCCAAGAGTGGGACACATTTCCCTTCTTTGTATTTATTTCTTCTTCAGAAGCAAACAAGCAGGGGCAGGAAAAAGTCTGGAATGACAAACACGCCCAGACTATCTGCAGAGCAGGATTAACAGCCATCTAGTTGCAAATT
The DNA here is from genome assembly GCF_027172205.1 of Podarcis raffonei. Classification (NCBI taxonomy): domain Eukaryota; kingdom Metazoa; phylum Chordata; class Lepidosauria; order Squamata; family Lacertidae; genus Podarcis; species Podarcis raffonei. Next base: position 59,353,298 of record NC_070606.1, on the reverse strand, counting down.
TCTGCAAATCTGCTGACTGCAAGCAAGCGAATCAAACGTCAACAGTTTGTTCTTATCTAACAGTGAGTATGCGCAGCGGTACATGAAGAGTACATATTTACAGGACGACAAACCAGCTGATTGATTTGATCTGATTAAATTGCATGGATTAATTTGCAGCTAGGGTTTCTTCATGCTTATGCTGTGTGAGTGTGTAAAAGCACATGGAGGATCCTTCCTGCCTCGTGGTGGTAACTGCTTCTTTTACACAGGCTACTTCAAGGTCTAAGGGATGCGGGTGGTGCTGTGGGTTAAACCACAGAGCCTAGGACTTGCCGATCAGAAGGTCGGCGGTTTGAATCCCCGTGACGGAGTGAGCTTCCATTGCTCGGTCCCTGCTCCTGCCAACCTAGCCAACCTCCGGCAGGAAGGTAAACGCCATTTCCGTGTGCTGCTCTGGTTCGCCAGAAGCGGCTTAGTCATGCTGGCCACATGGCCCGGAAGCTGTATGCTGGCTCTCTCGGCCAATAAAGCGAGATGAGTGCCGCAACCCCAGAGTTGGTCTCGATGGGACCTAACGGTCAGGGTTCCCTTTACCTTTACCTTTACTTCAAGGTCTTAGGAACGGGGATCAGCTGATTAGAGATCTTGGAGGCAGATTATGTGGATGTGGATCCTTTCACTAGTACAGGAGAAGAGAAGTTTTCCATTAGGAGCATAGCTGTCAACTTTCCCCATTTTTTTAAGGGAAATTCCCTTATCCCGAATAGGATTCCTCACAAGAAAAGGAAAAAGTTGACAGCTATGATAAGGAGGGCTTAAGATTCCCGTACGCAGGACACTGGATCCCTCTAGTACGATTCTTTGCATGTTGACTCTGGAGTAAGCCGCAATAGGTTTAACAGAGCTTCCCCTTAGGTAAAAAAGCGCGTGGGGTGTAAATACACTGGATCGGGCTGTGAAAATTACAACTGCTTCCGTACTTTCTAATCCTGGGGTAGATTACAAAACAACTGGCTGCGGGAAGCCAGTTCTGCTGAAGGTTTCCTTTCCCCCCCATATATGCCCGTGTAAGGCCGGCTCTCGCCTATGCCGTCTGCTTTTCATCCGCACTCAACTCGCACTAGTACCCAGCAGAAGCCGTCCTCCGCAAGGTGGTTGGAGGTGGGGCCGGGCAGATAAAGGACGGCGCGCCTGCGTAGTAGGGAGAGGGCGGGGCGAAGTCTGACTCGGTGGCGCATGCGCGCCGAGAGGCGGTCGCCCCGCTCAGGTAACGGGGGCTGTTTCGCTCCCTTCCTTTTAGGGTCCGGCCTCGGTTGCGCCCCGCGCTGTGTAGTTAGGCAGCGGCCTTTGAGGCTAGGGAGGGAGCGGTCAGGGTACGAAGTTGGGCTGGCGGTGGGAGAGGACCTGCGGCACTGCCTGGGGTCGGGTGGCAAAACATGACTGGGAGGGAGGCGTGTTGGGGTGCAGAGGGGGACTTTGGAGGAGGCTGCCTGTGGGGCGCTCTTGGGGGCGTGTTTAGGGAGAAGGGGGCCTGAGCGCACCTGTTTTTCTGTGTACGTGGGATAGGGGACAGTACCTGGGATGGGAAGAGGAGAGCCCCATTTACAGTGGAGGTGAGTTGGGGTGGGGCAGGGTGGGGCGGGAGGAAGTAGGTAGGTGCTGCTGCTCAGGAGGCAGTTTTATGCATTTCCTGCTCTAGTCATCTCCCCCCACTCCTCTTTTCTGTTAAGTGCTTTCACCTTCCTGCACCCCTGTTGCAGTAGTATGGAAGAGGGAAGAGCTCTCATTTGGGGGCAGGTGAAGTGTCTTGTTCTGCTGTTGCCCACACGCTTAAGCTTCCACGTGGTTCCCTGCCCTCATAATTGGGACCAATGTGCTCTCTCTTCTCTTGTTTCCACATATTTTGATAAACGATTGGCTCCCCTGCCCCAAATCTTGTTTCTAGATCGCGTAATAGAGTCAATTCCCAGGTGTTGGAGATGACTAAATTAATATTCTTCAAGGGTGGATTCTCTTCTTTTCTTAGCCTTCCAGGGTATACCTATGGGCACAGTGAAGACTGTTAATCGGTTCGTAGGAGTTGGCTCCTATGTTTATAGCTTATACCGTCACAGTGCATGTATCCACTTTGTTATGTGTTCACAGGAAAGCTGAGTGATTATAGCAGCTGGGTGCACAAGAAAAGTGTACACATGCATTATAATACATATGTGTTGTCCACTTTCTTTGATGATCTATGTGTTAATTCCCACAGAAGTAGCTCCATGTTGGGATTTTGTAATGTCTGAAGCAGCTCCAAGTGTGCTTGCACATGTTAATAAAATCAAACAACTTCTCAGAAATATTGCAATCTGCATGTGCCACTTGTATTCATTTTAAAATATACCTGTGTTTTGATTTCTTCGGTCTATAGTTTTTTTTGGGTCACACATAACCAAGTGAGGGAACCTAAAATTGAAATGGTGAACACTTGCTTAACGGCAAGGCATATGTTTTAAAAATGACTTATAAAATACCTTATGCATTTCCCCATTTCATAAAGCAAACACTTTGAAGTAAAAGAGAAGCTGCAGAACTTAAAACCACAGTTGATGTGGTATTCATGATGACCCTTTTCTTTATGCATGAAAGTAGCCATAAGGGAAATAGGAAAATGCACATGGGGTTACAGCTAGGTAACTATGGCTTCCCTCCTCCAGCAGGCCATTCCCTTTCTACACACACACCATTTCTGCCCTCCTTTTCACAAACAATATTCTGTGGTTACTGAGAATTTTCTGCCCTTATTGGCGGTTTTTGTTTTTAAATTGTTTTATATCTGCAACCCTTGGAGTTCCCTTGAATGATCTGATTCTTCTCTCATATTTCTCTGTGTTCTTGTTACTTTTCCTGGCATTCCCCACTTGATTTCACTATTAGTAATTTCATCATCATCTTGTGCCTCCACTCGATGCAACCCCTTATATCCCATCATAATGAGTATCTGTTCACATAATCCCAACACTGTGCTTTGAAAGTGTATTAGCATTTATTCAAAGGTAACAGATTCCATGGTTTACATTTTGTGGTAGCTCTGACACAGATTAGAAGATTTCCTCATGGGTTTTATTTCTGTAACAACTTCTCATTGAAGCTTTGTTTATTTGTACATAATGAAGGGGAGCGGAAGTTGTAAGAGTACAGTTAACTTAAAAGACAATCTGCATTCATGCCTAAGTAGGAATTTGGACCCATACCTCTCTAGTTCAAGAGGTAACATTGCCCACCAGCTCACGTTCCAATAGCAAAATTTGATTAGAGGTTTGTGTTCCAGTGTTGATGGTTAGTTTTTTATAATTGAGATTGATTGGCCTGGAGAATGGTCTGAAAGTCCCTGGCACACTTTTGCCGCAAGTACGAAGCAGAATTGGCTCTATCAGGAAAGAGTAGACAGACTACAGACTTGGCAAATATTCTTTGTTCTTTATTAGAGTCCCAATATCTATTAACCAGAGCCAGGAGCAAAAGACATACAGTTATAATTAAAGAAGAGGGTGCCTCTGAGTACATTCTGAGCCCAGGAATTGGTTTTCAGTACCATAACTGAATTAAGCTCACAACCCTTTCACAGAAAAGTGCATTCCTGGTTAGCGTTCTTCATTTCTGCAGCCTAATTTAGGTGTGAAAAGTCATCTTGTTGCTATTTTTAAACAACTGGGAGTCAGGAATGCTTGCTGATTTATTGCAAATTGTCTAGAGATTCCAGTCTACACTCTTCCCACCCCTGCTATAAGGGATGGATTCTTAGGAATCCTTTGTAAGCTGTTCAGAGGCTCTGATGTAGAGGGACATCTTATATTATGCTTCTAAATATCATAAATAAAACTGCAATTTGTGACTGATATGTCTAACTCTTAATGGGTTACCGTCCGTTTGTCTGCCGTTCTCTAGAAGTAGTTGTGGTTGGTTATGCCAACAGTGTCTATTTTATTTTTCCTTCTCTAATTCTTCTCCTTTCTCATTTTGCTTCTGTATTTTCCCTCTCTGTGTTAGTAAGATCAGTCGGTTGGGTGTTTTTGTGGTGGAGGGATCTGAAACACGTGAGCTAAAGTTGCTGGGCAGTGAATCAAGTCATTGTCAGGCAGGTTTTAACCTGAGAGTCGGAACATGGCAGGACAGCAGGGGTTCTTGCATTGCAAACTTGATCTTATTGTATTCTTTTCTCCCTTTCTCTTTGTATTACAGAAGTAGTAGCTGCTTCACATGGGGACTTCTTAGACACTGAGCTGTACAAAAGAAGATCAAAATTGTAAGTGCTGATTCTAAGGAAGGTACTTGTATCACACCTGTAACTAACTTCGGTAAGATGCTTTGCTTTCTCGGGATAAGAAGTTTGAAATTCAAAACTGGCTACTTCAATACTTCAGCTGTAGGTTCCAGGATAATAAAATAATGTTACCCCCCACTGGCTGTGGAGTGTGTTTGCAACTTAATATGAGGCAGTTGGAGTCTATATTGCTTACACACAAGTGGTTTCCTTAGTTCCAATTAGTTCTAGGTGTGCAAATGTATTCCTGGATGTGGGGTCGCAAGAGGCTTAATTTATAGGCACTGAGGCCATTCTGAGGTTATTGTGGGCTTAATTTTTTTCCCTTGTAGATCAGTTTTAAACTCTGGCAGTAGAAAGAAATGAGCTTGCCTCTGAATATCATTTGCCGGGAATGGGAGAGTGCTGTTGCAGGCATGCCTTGCCTAGGGGCTTCCCTTTGACATCTGGTTGGCTACTGTGAGACCAGAATGGTGGACAAGATAAGCTCAGCAGAGTTCTTCTTACGTAGCTTCAGTCATGGGATGAGACTGCAAGTTATGACAGGGAAACATTGCACTGTAAAATATTATGTTTAGAACAGAAAATTATATTTCTAGAAATATTTCAGTTTCACCATATAATTGTATGGTGCCATAGAGTATTTCCTGATTTTAATGTCATCTCTGCAAAAGTCAATGTTTAATCTCGCTTCTTCTTTTTTAGTCTTTCTGCATAATATGAGATAAGGAGAAATTAATGTATCTGGCAGCAGCTGTGTATGTAGCTGCTCTGTGTCATGCCCTGTTGCTCTGTTGCCTCTTTTCTTCTCTGCCTGTTACAGCAGGCTGAAGTGGCTGGAGAAAGCAGAGGGGTGGTGATGCAGGAACACAGCAGCTGCATCCTCTGACATTGCTTCAGTGGGTTTCACTCTGTGGTGGCAGACATTACTTTGGGTCTGGCCTCTGGCTGTCGACAGTGACTAGAGAAAGAAGTCAGAGAGGTTCACAACCAGGGCATAACAATATCCTTCTTCTGTTTGTTGGTAGCATTTAGGGCATTATTTGAAAATTGGAATCTGTCTGACTATAATTCTCCCTGCCCTGTCCCACCCTTGGGTATTGCATACTACCCAGTCAAGCTTTTAAAAAAGTTGCTCTGGATTGGGATGCTGGAGGAATGCTATAACCAATTCCACCTATTGATCTCTCTTGCTCAGCCCCTTGGTGGACCCTCAGATGTTGAAGACTTTGGGGATGCATTTCAATCTGCTAGAATTATAATGCTGTGTTTGTTTGAACACATGGTACAGTCTTACCTCGGTTTACAGACACTTCAGGTTGCGTTTTTTTGGGTTGCGGACCACCGAAACCCAGAAGTACCGGAACGGGTTACTTCTGGGTTTTGGCGGTTGCACATGTGCAGAAGCGCCGAATCGCAACCCGTGCGTGTGCAGATGCTCCGCTGCTGGTTGCAGGCACTGCGGGGTGCAGGTGTGCATCCCTCACGGATCACGTTTGCAACCCAAGCGTCCACTGTAATAGTTCTGTTGAAATAAGCAGCTACTTTTCTAAAACTGGAGAAGAATGAAGGTCTGTACCAGTGATTTCTGTAGATCACAAGATCAAAAAAGCCCTTGAAGTTTTAGAATGAGAGCGTATTTGTACTTTTTGTTAACAGTTTTCCACATGTTACTTTGGATTCTCTAACGTAGGCAGCTATAAGATCGAAGAGACAGTCTTAATTGTTGCCTCTAGCAATTTCCCATATGCATGTGTACTCTGTCTAGTTTAGGACAGCCTGTGTCCCAGTTCTAGCCTTGTTGAAAGTGTGAACTTACCTGCATGATTGTGTTACCTGTCTGTAGCTTCTTTGCTCTCACTTTACAAAGGGATGTAGAATATTTTGCTTTCCTGGGCACCCAACACAAGAACTGAAATCTGTTACTCAGCTCCTAACTAGGTATACAAGGATGTTGTTTAACCCCATGAAATAACTTTGAACCAGAAGTATGGCTTGTTGTTTTAGTAGTGGTGACATGGAGTGATTAGCTGTATTCCAGGTAGACTACTCGGAGTATATGGACATAAGTGTGTCCTATTGATCTTGCTCAGACTTTCTGATTTTTGTCGCAAAAAATCTTTGAGTCTGACAAACAGAATGTTGTGCTACTGGTATCGCCTTCCTACAACTTTCTGGGTCGTATTCAACCAACTTGTATTCAGAGTAGACCCCTTGAAATTAGTGACCATGGTAGGACTTCCGGGTTGGCGCCATTGTTTAATGGCGGATTCCCTCCGAGCTCCGGAGGGAATCGGCTCCGTAGCGTCTGGGTCTGGCCGCTGCGGCGAAGCGGAGACCCTTAAAATCACAGGCGCGGATGCCTGTGAACATAGAGACTCGGCGGGCACCATTTGCGCCCCCCCAATCCGCGACGGAGCCTTTTTAAAGGCTTCGGAACGGAGGTAGGGTGAGGCGTGGTGCTGAGAGTACTCCCTCGCCTACGGAGTGAAGCCGCAATCCATTGACAGAGAGCGCCAACTTCTTCCAAGACCGATCGGACTCTAAAACATAAACCCGTGAGTAATACGGAGATTGGAACCTTAAAAATTTTTAATTTTGGATTTGGAACGAGCGGGAAGGGGCTAAAAAGGAAGTCCACCCCCCCTCTTTGTAAACAATTTAAAGCAAAGGACTGGGCAGCTAAGGTCGAGAGAATCTGTTTCTTGTTTTTTAATGAAAGATCCTGACTTCACGGTTTTGACACTATAAGAAGATTTACTGGAGGATAAAAAGAATTTTGGGAGCTGAAATTTCACCCCCCCGAGACCCGGGAACGTCCTATGAGAAAGCCTGTTGTATTGAAGATTTTGACAGCTGTCAAGTGAGCTGTTAGTCAGCTAGTTGTCAGCTGGAAAAAGAGAACATTGTTTCTGCTGTTTTTGCCGGTTTATTTGGTATAACTTTGTTGAAAATAAGGAGGGCTGATACAAAATAACTGGACTTTTGGTTTTGAGCTGAAAGGAACATTAAGGAACTAAAATCCCCCTAGAGGGGTAATAGGGACACTACATCACAAAAATGGCTGGAGTATGCAAAATCCAAGCAGAATTGGACAGAGCACTCGTTCTCTTGGGAAACTTGCAAGACGAATACAATGCTTTGTCTACAAAGGTATCACTGCTACACTGGACAGTAAACAACAGTTTTGAGCCTGATAAGGACTTGAAACAGGAAGCCTATTCAACTGAACAAATAAATGAAACTGAAAGTGTAGATACGATGGAGCAATATGATGTTTTTGAAGAAAATGAAGGAGGAGCAGGAGATTTGCAGGAGTCAAAGGAGAGTTACAATATGAGGCCTGACATGATGATAAAAAAGGACAATAAAAATTGGATGTGGAAAGCCTGGTCTGAATGGGAGTCTGGAAAATGGAGAGATCCCCTTTGGAGGAGATCTGAAGACCTGAGGATTACAAATTTGTTGAAGGTGAAAGCTGGAGCTTTGGGGCCATCTGGATCTGAAAGAAATTTGAAACAAGAGTTGGAGCACCCCATAGGCTTTGCTTTTAAGTATGGAGGACTGGCTGGAAGCAACATGGATTCTGTTGGGCCGGAGCCCCTCCGAGACTTGGGGCTTAACATCAAGGACTATCAAAGAGACCGGCAGAAAGGAACTGAGAGAGATATAAGGGCCTCGGACGTGAGATCTCCAGGCTAAATAAATAACATAAAGACTGATGGATATTGGTTGGGGACTGGAACCGGGAAAAGGGTGGGTGGAGGTTGGGAATCCAAAGGGTACATAAGGATAATTTGCTTTTTTTTATTTTGTTAGTGGTAAGGAAATTGGGTAAATCGTGGAAGGGAAATTTTGGTCGACTTTAGGAAAAAGGTTTAAGAATAATTAATGAGGTATAAGTATTGATGTGTGATTTTAATAAGGTAAAATTGGTTTTTTCTTTTTAAATTAATTGAAAATAAGGCTGTTAAAAATAAATTGAGGAAATGGAAAAAAGAAGTAAAGTAAAACAATAGTATGTTAGAACAAATGTTTAAGTTAAGGTAAAGAAATAAGTTAAGGATTTGCTGAACTGACAATTTAAATTGGAATACAAGAAGGGGAGGTGTGAGGAGGTCTGAGAAATAAGGTTAAGAATAATAAGTATCAGAAACTTCATGTGTTTTTTCTATTTTTGTTGTTGTTTAGTTTTGGATATTATGTATTTTTGTGTGTTTTTTTGTTTTGTTTATTTTTTTTTGTTTTTGTTTGTTGTGTGTTTCTTGAAAATGCCAATAAATATTTAATAAAAAAAAAGAAAGAAAAGAAATTAGTGACCATGGCTAACTTAGGTCCATTAACTTCAATGCATCTACTTGGAATAAAAGTTAATTGAATACAACACAGAAAGTTGTAAGAAGGTGATGCCAGTAGTGCATTGCACTACCTGCTAGAGACTGGCATTGTTTTCCAAAGATAAAAATGGTGAGTGTTTCTGCACCTGCCCCTTTAGACCAGACAAATGTGTGGAAGAAATGTTCTGCTTTATGACCTGTTTCATATGCCTGATGTTTGCAGAAAATAAATCTCTGTGTGGTAGGCTGAAGCTAATATATGTCAGTCACTGGAAATGCTCATGAAGGAGAAAGTTGTGGTATTTTCTCTCTAGTGTAAACAGTTGAAATGTGGAGCTCTTTAGGCATTGCAGATGTGCTACCATGTTTGTGCTTCTCTGTGCGTTATTTATTGTGCCTATTTGGAACTGCCATATGCCCCAGCTTCTGCTTTACCTCTATGTCTACGTCAGCACAGATGCTAGTTGCTTTAAATCCAGTAATCCTAGTATTGGGGTGAGGGCTGGTCGCTTACCCCAGGAAAGGAGACTTTTGCAAAGTGTATGTAGGCTATGGGATTGTAGGGGAGTGTGACACTTTCTTTGTGACTTCTTGCTCACAAGAGGAAAGCAAACTTCTCAATAATGGTAGAGAATAGTTGTTGAATAGAAAATATTCCTTTGGGCCAATTTCTATGTTAAACAAAGGTGTGCTGATCATCATTTGTACATGTTTAGAATTTCAGTCAATCCTAACTGCCCGGAGCACGTATCTACATAATATATTTCTAAATGTGTATCTGTGGCTTGTGTGCACTGCATTTTTATATTAACAGGTACAGATTTTTGTGTGTATAAGATTGGTGTGAAGTTGTGTTGCAGGATTCCTAATTTAGCAGGACTTCTGGTACAACTATAGCGCTCAGGAGACCAATTTCTACTTTCTTAGGTGCTAAATTTATACTTCCTTCTTGGGGTTTCCTGTTTGGGACTCTGGCTTAGCCAGATATTTGTTGGATTACTTTTGACAAGACTTTCTCTCTAGTTCCTCACCTTTTTAAATGAATCTGTAATCTTCCATGCTCCACACTTTCAATTTCTGTCCAGAATATTTGATGTGAAATGATTCCTGCAGCAGGTATAAAAAACAATTGCATATATATAAAAAATCATGTGCAAATCTATTTTGCATTATGCACATTTGGACAAATGTACACTTGCATTTTATTAAACTTATTTTTTGTACATTTTTTTCTCCTATGTAGAAAAAATATGTGTGAAGCAGCCCAGAGGAAATTAAGATGGTTGTAATGTAGTTAATAGCCATAAAGTGCCTTGTAAGCTCTAAATTTTTTTTAAAGCAGAGCATAACCTGAAAACGTGTGAATGCTGTGGAAATTAATCTTGAGACAGCTTCTCTGAAATGTGCCATGTCTCTCTATCCATAGATTGTAAGCCATGGCGCAAGCTGAGAAGAAAGGCGGATTGCTTCGGAAATCTTCAGCTAGTAAGAAACCCTTGAAAGAGAAGGTTGTGCTAATGTATGATGAGATCTTTACGGTAAGGATTGGACTTTGCTCTCCTCATTGTGGCATTTTGTTCAGCTGCAGGATACATTTTACTATGCTGAAGTAGTCCCATTGGGAAGTGTAAGGCAGGTTGCCCTAGAGCTGTGCCTTATTGCATTGTCTCTGGTTTCCTCTCTTAGTTTAGTATTAGTAGTATCTAGTATTAAGAATGAGAAGGGGAATGCAGTGAATCCTGCCTCTGGGTATGCTTTTACTTTCCCGCTTTGAGGTGAGTATATCTGTACAGCAGGAGATTTCCTCATTTAGAATTACTTCTGCAGGCTCTACCATTGATAAACTGCGGAAGAATATATGGTGTGTCTCAGGACCCATTTCTGCATGCTGTTTCCTGTTTTCCTGGTTACAATGTTGCTATAAGGACATCCATATTTTGTATCCACAGTGGCCATTGTAACAGGAATTACGTTCTCTTTCAGACAGAGGATCCCAGTAAATGCAGTCCTCGGTTTTGGGAGGAGCTCTTCCTCATGAAGGTAATATAGCAAAGATCAAAAACATCCACTGTCTTCTAATCATCTCTTCATGTTTACTCATCTATGTAGCAATTTTCCACCTTTAGCCATGTCCTCAGTGACTCCATGAATTGGCTTTTCCCTCTTCCCTTTGTCTTGACAGGTGAACTTGGAGTACCTGGAAGGGAAGCTGGAGTCTCTAGATGGTGAAGAGCTGATGAAGATAAAAGATAATATTAACTGTTTGTTCCAGCGCTGCATCCGGGCTTTGGGAGAAGAACATCCTATCAGAGTGGTCAATGCATTACAGGTGCTGTACTGTACATCTTGTGTCTTCAGTGGAGCTAAACCCAGGAACAGGCAGCTAATATAGTTGTATCAGTGTTGATGAAGGAAAGAGTCCACTTCCCATTAAGATTGACTAAGATACATGTCAGTTCAGTGTGCTAGACCAAAAATCCCCTCTGTTAGCATTTATATAATAATAAAATGGTTTCTTTTCTTTGCTACTTCATTGGCAGTCAGGAGAGTAATTGAGAATAAATCTATGTAAGCACATATCAAGTTCCAAAACAAGCAAGCATACTAAAAATGCAACCTGCATGGACATGGAAGAGAGTGAAGCCTATGTAATATGAATCTGCTGTGTTATACTAAATCAAAGTTTCCTGCTTGGCAGGGGGTTGGACTCGATGGTCCTTGTGGTTTATTCCAACTCTATGATTCTATGAAAGTAAACATCTTCCCAAAATACAGCTGTAAGGGTCTAGGGCATATAATAATAGGCTCTTGGTGCACTGAAAGCTTTCTCACAGTTCTAGTGTTTTTCTCTTTCTGACACAGACACTGTGTGCACTGATCCGTGGAGTTCATCAGAAGAACAAATCCACATCTGGCTTTGACATCATCAACATGTTAATGGGTTTTGACAAGGCTGAACTGTGTATGAAGGTGAGGGCTAGCTAAAGTGCAATAAAAGAAAGTGCTGTGGGTGAGGGTTAGGGAGACTGCAGCAATGGTGTGCTTGTGGAAGAGACATGTTAATCCATTGTTGATACCTTGGTTACTGTGTCTCCCATAGTATTAAAGGTCCTGGCCAAGGTATGGACAGTCTCATTTCAAATATAGCTGATATCTGCATGCAACCTCATGCGTTGCTTATATTTCTGCTAGCTTTCTTTGTCCTCTGAGTATTGGTAACAGAGAAGAAATAATGGTATATAGTGCTTTTTGCACAAATGATGTGTTGACTTTTAGGCACTTTATAAATATCTATAATGAGGCTGTGATTTGCAACTAGAGGGCAAAAATAGAAATGCTTTAATAGGCTGCATAACTAAATGTATCACAGCTGGGTTTTCTTTTGTGTGTGGGGAGTTAGCTCCATAAGGAAGCAAGGCTAATTACAGTATAATAGCACCTTGCTTGAGAATTACAGCATAATCAGATCAGTGCAAGGAAGCCCCACTCAATGATCCTTCATGCAAGCACTGACACTTCACTCTCAGGCTATTCTGTGCAACCATCTGGACGTACATTTTTATTTCCTCTTGTGAAATCAGCTGAGATTCTGAGGGAACAAAATTGTGTGTCACAATCCACACTGTGCGGTTTTGATTTGATGAAGCACAGTTTTAGGCAGAACTGTTGCTTTAATTTGTTGTGGTTATCTGCCTTGGGAAATGTATATTTGGTAATACTTATGTTTGAGATGATGGGACAGAATGCCTTTTAGAGAATACCTTCTAGAGATGGAAGTAAACAGATTTATTTATTAAAGACATTTGTACACAAATCCCCCCATAAAAAACTCTAGGCAGCTAACAACAAAATCAAAACACGATTTAGCAAAATAAAATATAAGTTACGAAAAGTTAAGAATTTTAAAACACCAAGACCAGCGGCAGAGTAGAAGTTATTCCAAAATATCAGATGAAAACAAATACAGTAAAAGAGCAGTCTACAAACAAAGAACATTCTTTAAATGGAAAGCTTTTATTAGCTTTTGTAAAGCCATTACAGAGGGGACCAGACATAATAGTATGTATTCAAGACGGCTTCATTTAGACCAGAGATGGAGAACCTGTGGTCCTCCAGATGTTGGACTGCAAATTCCATCATCTCTTACCTTAGCCATGCTGGCTGAGGCTGATGGGCATTTGAAGTCAACCATATTCAGAGATCCAAAGGTTCCTCATTTCTGACCTAGAATTTTACTGACATAGATCCTTCCCATCAAGGATCATGATTAAACTCTGTGGGGAAGGGCCATAGCTCAGTGGCAGAGCATTTGCCTTGCATGCAGAAGGTCCTAAATTCAATCCCTGACATACCCAGGTAGGGCTAGGAATGTTCCCTGCCTGAAGTCCTGGAGAGCCATTGCTAGTCAGTGTAGACCAGGGGTAGTCAATGGAAGGAGGATTCAGCTTGTGCCGTCCTAGAATCCTGAAATGCCCACTAGTGGGCAGTAGGGGCGGGGTTGACAACCCCTGGTGTAGACAAGACTGAGCTAGATGGGCCTGTAGTCTCACTCAGGCTAAAGCAGCGTCCTATGTTCCTAGTACTGTGTCGGGTACAGCGTCCATGTGGGGGCTGTGAGAAGTAATGGATATGCTGTGATTCATAGTAACTTTCCCCCCTCTAGAATCTGATGGAGAGTCTGGATGCTCTGCTATGTGCAGAAGGCTCTGAAAGTCTCAAGAATTTGTGCCTGAAGCTATTACTCTGTTTGGTGACTGTAAGTAATAGACAATAGAGTCAACTATAAAAAGCATGCACTTTCAAAACTTGGAAATTGTTATTTGTGAATTAGCAAGGAATTTTAGTCTCTAAGGCAGAGGAACTTTCAATTCCAGCTGATCAGTATTCCTGTTATAGAGATGACTGCTGTCTAAATCACAGTCTTGGATATAAGTATTGTGTTAGTACGTTTAATGTGAAGCCTCTTTTCCTGTCACAGGCAGGAATGTACTCTTATGTGTAGACCCTGTTTTAAGATTGTTCAGCGTATGCATCTCATGGAGGGAAGTTTGATACCCTTAATTATTTTAGGGAAGATTTACTAATTTACAGAGAGTTTTGTATTTGTTGCTGATGTCTACCTGTGAGGAATTGGTTTCTTTTTTGTTGCAAGTTTGTATTGGTTTTTTTCTCTTTACAAATGTCTGTCTTGTCTATCCTATCCTACAACTTCTCCCAATAGCTAATAATAAACAAGGAAAATCACCCTGAGGGCAGGGTGAGAGGTAGGCCAACCCATAATTAATGCAAGTATGTGAGCTTCTGTACCTCAAGCACATCCCTATAGCTCTGCCAAGTAAAGTGTTAAGTTTCAAGAGTCCCTAGCCTAAGCCATATTTTCTAACAGAGATTTTCAGCTTCCCTCTATCCAGAGCTCAACGGTAGGAATGTAGCAAGAAGCATTGTGATGAATCTTCTGGTGTTGGAAATACTGATTTTATTACTAGCAATATTTAGAAAGCACCCATAAGGCTAGAAGATAGCCCAGAACAAAATGGTTCAGGGGAAATTATATGAGTGATAAGATAGCATTAATATTGTACTAAGTAAAATCCTTAAAGTGTATACCAAAATCAGTAACCTCACTGTAGCCCTAGTACATATGCCTAGAACCCACAAAGAATGGGCTTCATTACACAGAATATGGGAGAGTTTCAGTAATTGAGAGCACTGCTTCTTGAAACAGGAGACAACAAAAAGTGGTGGGTGCAGTTAAGTAATTTTGCAAGGGTAGTAGTAGATAAGAGCATGTTTTAAGTGTGTTGTCACTTCCAGAAACTTCTTTAAAACAACAACCGCCCTTTGATTCTCAATTCAGGTGACGGATAACATCAGTCAAAACACAATTCTGGAGTATGTGATGATTAACAGCATCTTTGAAGCTATCTTACAGGTAAGTTCCACTGGTCACAGACCAGTTCCAGCCCTAAAAAAAACCACAAATCTCTGGGCAGTTAAATTTTCCATACTGCATAGCTATAAATAGTGCAGTTCCTGTGATGTTGCTTAAATGGAAACTTAAGATGAATGCCAAGTAGCATGTTAATGTCTCTCTTGCTTTAGTCTTTCTGTTTTTATTTTGGTCAGTGTATGCATTTTAGAAGATTTCATTCAGAACTTTTATAAATTTGGCACTGTGAACCTAATTCTCTAATAAGCTATGACAAGTAATTTTTTTTTAGTGCAGTCAGCTTAAGTCCGTACCCAGCTATTCATTCCCTTCAAATGTGCTGATTCTCTTCAAGGTAAAATTTTCGTTTGAATTTGCTCTATACAAATGGGGATTGTCAAGGCCTTTTTAAAGTTTTATAGGTTCATTTTTGAAACAGACTTTGGGTCTGTTTGCCTGTTGTTTATCTACATCTTTTCAGTTCAGGTGTCTAGAATCACTTTGTTCTTTGCAGCATAGAACCACAGTTAATCTAAGTTATTCCTTTTCTTGATTTTAGATCCTCTCCAGTCTTCCCAGTCGCAGGGAACATGGTTATGAAGCTGTTGTCCTGCTTGCCTTATTAGTAAACTACAGAAAATATGAGGTGAGTAATTCATGTGGAAAACGTGTACCTTACCCCTAGGGCACACATGTCCAAAGTCTGAATGAATTTTATTATTTTGGTCACAGACCAGTTCCAGCCCACATACAATATCAAGGAAGTCATAAAACACAATAGGAATACATTTGAATTTGCAATTAGGTATAACAGGGACAATACAGATATAGCAGCAGTTTAAAAATATATAAATTAAAACTTAGTTATTAACATATAACCTAAAATTATCATTTAAGGCCTTAATCATTATGATAGCACAGCTTGTTCCCTAAGTTTTATGGCAATTGCACAGAATTTGGCTACCCTTAACGTGATCTCGGGATCCTTGTTCTCTGCCAGGGATTTTAGACATTGAAGTTCGGAATCATTTGGAGATTTTTGCATAGCAGGGGTAATAAATACTGAGCGTATATCCCCGTAGAAATGGCAACGTAACAAGGCATGAGAGACAGTTTCTACCTCCATCAAGCCACAGGGGCAGACTCGTTCCGCGTATGGTTTACCCTCGAATCTGTCCTGCAATAAGGCACATGGCAGTACGTTGAATCTTGCGAGGGTAAATGACTGTCTGTATTTAGGTGTTTGTAATTTTGACAAATAATTTGCTGGGGTAAATCCTCTCCCATTATCTTTTATTGCTGGGTGTTTATTCATCTCGCTCACGTGGCATTGCAGTTCCACATCCCAAATTCGTTGGCGGATTATTGCTCCAGCTTTCTCTTAACCTACAGCTATCAGGGCCTGTGGAGAAAACCCCAAGCCTCTTAGTTTTTCATGCAGTGTAGCTTTCCATTTGGATTGGTAGGAATCCAGTAGGGTTAAGGGTGCCAACCCAACAGGGAAAAAGATAAATTTTAACCAGTAATGGATCTTCAGATTTCATATCTGAGCGCCAACAGGGGTTTGCCTGACCTCCAGGTGGACAGCTATGTTAGACACACAAGAAGGGATCCCTAGCAGGCAGTGATAGAACTTAGTTTGGAATGATTCTAAGGGAGCAAGGTTTAAGAAGCTGCAGATCTGAGAGCCATATGTCAGTTGTTTTAATATTTTTGCAGCAAAGACCTGGGAGGCTGCCGGAATATATTGGCCCCCTTTTCCGTAGAAAAACGTTATAATAGCTTTGGTAGATCTTTGGGCATTTACAATAGTATTTTTAACCTGATAATGCCACGGGCCCTTTTCCTGGAAGATTAAACCCAGGTATGTAAAAGATGATACCTGTTCAATAGGTCGATTGTCAATTCTCCATTTGTGTCTCATTCTTTTTTTAGAGAACACCATAACTTTTGATTTGCTATAGTTAATTGTTAATTGTTTGGTATTACAATAAACAGTGAGAGATCTTAGAAGTTTTCTTAGGCCTACACAGGAGAAGGAAATTAGAACTGCATCATCCACATATAAGAGAACTGGGAGGGGTGTACCAGCCAATTTAGGGGGGGTGGGCATTTTCTTTCTCCATGTTTCCTACTAAGGAGTTAATATAGAAGTTGAATAAAGTAGGCGCAAGGGCACAACCTTGTTTAACTCCACGGTAGGTTTGGATTTCCTTGGATAAATGGCCCTGTCAGTCACACCTAACCTGGACCCGAGTGTTTTCGTATAAACTGCGGATGAGACACAGTAGACGTCTGTCTATGTCTGAGGTGCTTAGTTTTCCCCAAATCTGGCCCTCTTAGAAAAAAGTTTGGGCACCCCTGCCCTAGGGGTTTACAAAGTTTGTTTGGCTTTAGTTGTCAATTTAAAAATGGTGGTTGCCAGGACTCTGCCCCTTCTCCAAGGGGCAGATTCCTGCCCTTGAAAGCATCATGCACAGCCAGGAACAATTTCCACTCTCCTAGGGTGGCAGATTGTTTCTGCAGTTGTGCTGCATTTCCACTATGCTCCAAGTGCCTTGAAAGTGCATTGTGAAAAAGAGCCCCATTTGTTTTCTCCAACTTCTTTGTTCCTGGGAAACAGTATAGCTGCAGGACAGTCCCCATCTCTCTCTCGTGGGTTTCAAGCTGGAGTGGAGTTCTGGGACTTTTTCTCCTGAGGTGCCTCAGAAATACAACAACAAAATAAGCAGCAGCCTTTCTCTCAACCTTGTAGTAAGAGAGGTAGGTAGGGATGGTTGGCACAGTTGCATTCTAGTTACAAGGTTGGGAGGAAAGCTGGTAGTTGTTGCACTCACCAGGTGAGGATAGTGAGTGGAATTATCGACTCTTGTCCTGATGTGCTAGAATGTGAGCTAGAGCATGTTGAAAAATTGTGTCCTGCTTGCATCCAGATGAAAAGTTTTGTACTGTATCCATTTTAGTAGTATCTCTGTGTTTTCTAGTGTACTTTGTGTATGTGTTTAGAAATAATCCTACAGTTCTTTGCTTATAAGTACAAGGAAAGCTGTTCTATAAAGTACATATTTTTAGTATGGGAACAGCTAATGCCCCGTCTTAAAAAAGTGGGAGTTTCTAGTTTAGGTTTCCAGACCCATAATGTGTATGATTTGGCAGCTAACTGGGTAGCCTGTCGGACTATTAACACCCTTGATAGAATTGATGGCCGTGTGATCAGTGGATGACCTGGTATGTTACGTAGCACACAGTTCCTTGAGGGGATAGCGTGCATGTGTTTCTGATGCTTTCCAATTACTTGTTATTTTCTCCAGTTTGCCTGAGGCACAGTATTTTTATTATGGCTTCTATCATTTTGCCTAGTCTGCAGGATTTGATCTCACTGTTAGCTAATAGATGCTGAAACCCATAATTTCTGGATGTGGAAACAAGATGTATCAGGTGGTTTCATATTTCTGTAGTCCCTTTGGGATGTTAGTGCATACTTTAGTCAGAAACACAGAAACAATGCTAATAGCATTCCCAAATCTAAAAGCAAACTTAGGTCAGTGGAAATATCCTCAGAGAAAGAAAAGGTTATTGTTTTGCTGCTATTAGATGAGGGTCAACTGGAGTAGTCTGTTTCAGATAAAGTCATTTGGAAGTCCCTCCTGGGGAAAATAGGCTTGCATAAGGCTTAATTTTTCTCCTAGGGGTTGTCTTGGCTTTGCATTACAGCTGAGAGAACTTATATGTATGTGGTGCTATATAAAGCAGTTAGTATGATTTGAGAAAGTAGTAGATTTTTCCTGGTCAGTCTGGAGAGACATTAGAATTGCATGTATTTGTGTCATGCCTCCAACATTACTAATCTTCTGTCGGAGGGTGTGGGGGATTTTCCTGTTTTTTATGTAAGCTGTGAGAGTCTTTTCATTTCAACCACACTGTTGCTGGTCATACTTTTTTCCCCCCCAGAGCCTCGTGGGCTGCTAAATTGTTCCATTAAGTTAAGGAAATCTAATTGTATTGAGAGCATATTCGTTGCTTATGACTTTAATGCTTGTCTATTAAAAAAAACAACCCCTCTAGTGTTGCTTACAAAAACATGGTTTTAAATGTGCTTCAAGATTAGCAGAATATTTGCTGATGTCTTTATTTCTTATCCAGGTTCACCTTATTTTTTTTTATTGCAAAATCATTAATCTGATTTATAGACAGTGCTCCTACGAGCATAGAATTTCAGTCCATTGCCCTGATTACTACCTCCAATGGCTTTCTTTATTCCCAGGTGACTCCATGAACTGCAGCAATTTAGGAGTGGGTGGGGCTTTCCTAAATCTATAGATTCATTTCCTCTCTAGTTTAGAGCCCCTTGATATCCAGTTGCCAACACCTAAGCGTAAAGCTTTCTGGAAGCATAAAAACAAGTAATTTCATAATCTTAAACTGAGAGGTGGGTACTGCTGTCTGTTGAATCCTAAGGCAGAACATGTAAATCTCTATAAATATGTGTATGTTTAAAGTGAAAAACAATATAATAGAATGAAACAAACACTTATCTATAATCCGGATATGGCATGTTAAGACTAGGCATGAATCAAATTATCCTCCTTTTGCGATCTCTGACACAGCGGTGGAGAACAGGATCTGATTGGGCAGGTGGGGGTTGAGATTGTTTTCTCCCCCACCCTCATGGGCCACGTTTGACAGGTGGCTGGAGCCACCCATCGGCCAATCACTTTCCCCTCAGGAATCTTATGACTTTAATGTCCCTTTCAAAGGGCAATCTTGCTCAGTACTTTGCATAGGGGTTTGCAGGCACTGTGGGTCAACTGATTGGTGCTGTTTGCAAACCTCCTTTTGGAGCCAGATTTTTCCCTGTCCCATGCCTGACACCATATACGGCAGGTATAGGGCAGGTGGCTGTGGCTTGGTCTGCAGGCAGGAGGTTACCCACGCCTGCTGTAACAAAGTCTATTCAGCTTGTTTTGTGGAAGGTCTCATTTCAAACCCCACCCAGACTGTGGTTTGCAGCGCTAACCATAATGCAGAACCCAGGCCATGATTTGAAATTTAAAAATTATACCGGCAAGCTGCTTCTGTACAGCCAGTCCTCCAGTCCTTGACTGCAGTGGCTTCTGAAGGTGGAACCGTGGCCATAACTAGTTCAAACCCATAGTTTGACAATTTTAACACCTCATGGTACCATACTTAAGCTTTCTAGTGTGATATCAGAATTGGTTTAAGGCATAGTAATCAGAATGGCAGTCAATTTTAGATCATGATTTCTTTCAGAATCTCATAAATCGTGATATTCTAGTGAGGGAAATGTTGGAAGATGTGTGCATATAGGCAGTTAGGTTTTAGAAAATTAAGTATCCCACAATTGTATACATGTCTGTATGTATGCATGACTCCCATATAAGCTGGTGTAGGCTTTGCAGCCTTAGCCTGGTTTCATGTTGTACTCCCCACTCCTGCCTACAAGCAATAAGAAAATCCAGATTTGGCAGGGTGTGTATTGGGGAAAGGAGGGAATGGAACCTCCTTACTATGGTTTGGTAACCAGAACAGAGCACGTTTGTTAAACTGATACAGTTATATAATTTCCATTAGTCTCTTTTCATTCAATTATAGCTATGAAATCACTATAAATATGCCTTGAAATTGTTACTTATACATTCTATCTATCGGTCTCCTGACCTTTATGTCTACTCCTAGGGCAACTCATAAATGATGATAAAACAATGATGGATAAAGATTAACAAGTTAAAACAGCAGAATGATAAAAGCAATTCAGATTGTTTTTAAGGGGAAGGGCTGTAATTCAGTAGTAGAACATCTCTTTTGCATGTAGAAGGCCTTAAGTTCAATCCCTGGCATCTCCTGGTAGCACTTGGAAGGACACCTGTCTAAAATTTCGGTGAGCCACTGCCAGTCAGTATAGACAGAACTGAGCTATATGGGACAATGGGCATCTTCCTATGTTCCTTGAGCTATGTTCCTAGATGCTGTTTTAAAAGTCTGGGGAAATGAAAAAAGTACCGTATTTTTCGCTCTATAAGACACACCAGACCACAAGACGCACCTAGTTTTTGGAGGAGGAAAACAAGAAAAAATATTCTGAATCTCAGAAGCCAGAACAGCAAGAGGGATCGCTGTGCAGTGAAAGCAGCAATCCCTCTTGCTGTTCTGGCTTCTGGGATAGCTGTGCAGCCTGCATTCGCTCCATAAGACGCACACACATTTCCCCTTACTTTTTAGAAGGGAAAAAGTGAGTCTTATAGAGCAAAAAATACGGTATTTACGTAATGTAAAATATGTGCAAAGTTTACCTCCCTGGCAGGTACATTCCAAAGGTGGGAAAAGGCTTCTGAAGAAGTCAATCATAAGCTAGTCCCCAGGTCCTAAGCTGTACAGGGGTTTAATAGTAAGCATCAATACTGAAGGTACCAAGTAAATCCAGTCAGCTGATGTGAAGTGACAGCCATCTTGAAATTACCGTATTTTTTGCTCTATAAGACTCACTTTTTCCCTCCTAAAAGGTGAGGGGAAATGTGTGTGCGTCTTATGGAGCGAATGCAGGCTGCACAGCTATCCCAGAAGCCAGAACAGCAAGAGGGATTGCTGCTTTCACTGCACAGCGATCCCTCTTGCTGTTCTGGCTTCTGAGATTCAGAATATTTTTTTTCTTGTTTTCCTCCTCCAAAAACTAGGTGCGTCTTGTGGTCTGGTGCGTCTTATAGAGCAAAAAATACGGTACCTGTTCACGTGATTTAATATGAAGTAAAACTAATTGCTTTTTTGTTTAACCTTATTTGTGACAGTTTGGTTACTTTTATTGTTTGGAATCTTATTATAATTACTACTATTATAATATATTTATTTATACCTTGCCTTTTTCATTGTTGGGACTCAAGGCAGCTTACAGATAAAAAGTAGGAACTGCTAAAAAAGAAGAATAAATCATTAAAATACTCTCATTAAAATATAATTAGACCTCGATAGAATTAAAACTGCCTACATCTATGAAATCTGTTTAAAAATTTTATGATAACAGTATGTACACTGCATGTAACTGAGTAAAGCTTTAACATTACAGTGGTACCTCGAGTTACAAATGCCTCAGGTTACAAACACTTCAGGTTACAAACTCCACTAACCTGGAAGAGTTACCTTGAGTTGAGAACTTTGCCCCAGGATGAGAACGGAAATGGTGTGCCGGCGGCGCAGCGGCAGCAAGAGGCCCCATTAGCGAAAGCACGCCTCTAGTTAAGAACAGTTTCAGGTTAAGAACAGACCTCTGGAACGAATTAAGTTCATAACTAGAGGTACCACTGTATTTAAGCTCATGTCCTTTTTAAAAAATAACCCATGTTGCCAGTTTTAAAATGTTAATATGCTAGCTCAGAAAAATGCTGAGTCGATTTAAGATGGCTAAATAGTGATATCTTTTAATCACTGCAGTTACTGCAATACAAGCACCACCAGGTGGCGTGATGCTTCTGGTGAGAACTGGGGGTGAGAGGCTGAGCCCCTGTTCTGGTTAACTCTGTAGCTGCACAAAATGCAATGTGCTTGAAGTTCCACTTCTAGTCCTAAAAATCCATGACCATCACAAAAAACACAGTGGTGACCGGACCCAAAGTTGGTTAGCTTGGGCAAGGTAGTAGCCATCTGTCCCTTCATACCATATCCTGTGGAGATCACTTCAGAAACCTTGCAGTGCCTTTTCTCTTTTAGAGGAATTTCTAAAGTCAGGAATGGGATGATTGTGTGCTGAGAACTGTACAAGAGCCTAACTAACATTCATAACTGTGGAACTGAAGGACAACCAAGATTCACCAGAGAACTGGGTAAAGTCATTCCAAAAGAATAACTGTGTTTTGCAATAAGTAAAGGAAGATGCAGAACAAGGTGTGACTGTTCTTGTAGAAAGCTTAGGCCTTGGGGGTATTAGAGACCTCACTGATACAATCTCCTTGCTGTGGCAGGCCCTTGCACCCAAAGTGGTAATGGGAAATTATGGTGCAGGACCAAATAGCCCTTTTAGGTGAAACAAAGCTCTGTTTATCTTAGTGTCTTCAAAGCTATCTCCTCATCTAATCAAGGTAATTATGTAGAAAGGTCAAAGGCCTTGAGTACATTGAACAGTCGTAAAGATTGTGTAAAAGAAAAGATCTGAAAGTGCAGAGGCCTGGGGGCAAAGCTATTCTGTTTATTAATTCTGCCCTGGGAGATGAAATGGTTGTTTTTTAAAAATGATTATACACCAAATAAATGAACAGGTTCAGCTGCATATTGTTAATCTCTTGCTGCAGATAGCAGTGCCGTGTTTGGAATTTACGTTCAGGAAGCACACTTTCCACAGATTAAGTTTTTTTTTTGTTCTCCCCCCCTTTCCTAAGTTTAAATTTGTGAGGAATGTTCTCATCTCTCCCTCCATTTTAAGTGTTCTTGTGATGCAGAGCTGGGGGCACTATGCTATGCTGGGGTTTATGTTACAAGATACCAGTCCATATTAGCCTTTTTTTTTCTTTTAAAAACACTTTTCTACCTTTCCTCATGGATTACACATGACTCATGTGGGACTGAGTTGGAGTTAGGCAAGAGTTAAGTTTTTCCAAACTGCAGAGTATTGCAACCAAGAAATCCATGGCCTCCCCAGGAAAAGAGGAGGAAGAGAATCAACAGAGAAAATAAAACACACATAGCCGGGAAGGCAGGTGCGCTCCCTCTTCACCCCTGTGCACTTACATTCTTGATCTATTAGAGCCGAAACCCTACTGACTCTGATAAATAACAAAGAAATCCTCTTGAGTATGTGCAGTTTCTCATTTTAAATGTACTAAACTCATGGCACCATCATGACTACAGAAATAGCATTGTGTTTCCTTCTGCTGCCCTGGTGCTAAGCACTTTTACTTGTGAGAAAACATCATTTATATTTTTAAAGTAAAAGTACAGTCATACCTTGGGTTACAGATGCTTCAGGTTGCGTGTTTTCGGGTTGTGCACCGCGCCGAACCCGGAAGTACCGGAATGGGTTACTTCTGGGTTTCGGCAGTCGTGCATGCACAGAAGCGTTGAATTGCGACCCACGCGTGCGCAGACACGACGCTGCAGGTTGCGATCGCTGTGGGTTGCGAATGTGCCTCCCGCACGGATCATGTTTGCAACCCGAGCGTCCACTGTACTAAACTGAACATCTGTAATGTTGTGCATAGATTGGAAACTGTGTGCCTGGTTCAGTGGTGGTGTGATCCTGACATTACTAGGGTGGTTCTGAGTTGCTTTTATGCATGACTGAAGAAAAGACATTTGAAATGTGCCGAGGCACTCATATTTAAGGGGAGGGTCTTCACTTCAAGGATGTCAATAATAATTATTTTTTAATCGTTTCACAAAATACCCAGTGTCTTGACTTCTGCCCTTTGAACTGCTCCTGAGTGAAGAAAGCCTTTGGTTCATACACAAGGATTTCAAAAAGGTCTGAAAGATGTCAGTTATTTGGGGTCTTAGATGTTGCTGTTTCTCCAGTCAATGACCCTCAGAGTGGCTTACAATAGATTGAACATATTTAAATTTGTGTGTACATATGTGTAAAGAAAATTCCATTTTTTTAGTCCTGCTGTGTTGTATCAG
The DNA here is from genome assembly GCF_027172205.1 of Podarcis raffonei. Classification (NCBI taxonomy): domain Eukaryota; kingdom Metazoa; phylum Chordata; class Lepidosauria; order Squamata; family Lacertidae; genus Podarcis; species Podarcis raffonei. The sequence goes on along the minus strand of NC_070606.1, from coordinate 59,329,123 downwards.
CTGTCAGAACACACAGATATGAAGTAGGTAAAGCTTTTCCTATACACACTTAGTAGGAACAAGTGTTGTTGAATTCAATGAGACTTTCTTCCAAGTAGATATGCATAGGGTGTACTGTCAGACGTCTTTTTTTTGGTTCTAGCTGTCTTACCTATTCCTCTCGTAGTCTGCTGTATTTAGCTTGTCTCTCTGCTAAAGGTAAAGGGACCCCTGACCATTAGGTCCAGTCGTGGCCGACTCTGGGGTTGCGGCGCTCATCTCGCTTTATTGGCCGAGGGAGCCGGCGTACAGCTTCCAGGTCATGTGGCCAGCATGACTAAGCTGTTTCTGGCGAACCAGAGCAGTGCACGGAAACACCGTTTACCTTCCTGCCGGAGCGGTACCTATTTATCTACTTGCACTTTGATGTGCTTTCAAACTGCTAGGTTGGCAGGAGCAGGGACCGAGCAACGGGAGCTCACCCCGTCGCAGGGATTCGAACCGCCGAACTTCGGATCGGCAAGTCCTAGGCTCTGTGGTTTAACCCACAGCGCCACCCGCGTCCCTGATAAAGTAGGTACTTGCCTCCAAAAGCTCATAGTGCTTTTATCTGTCCTTAAGATGACAGATGCGTCTCTGTATTTTGCATTACCATCCTGTAATGGCAATTTTTCTTGAATTGTTGCTTTTCCCTTCCCAGTATTTGGCTCCGTTTAGGCACTGATAATAATCACTGAACTAAACCAAAGCTGTGAGCATAAGGTTGCTGTTAATGGGATTGCAATTCCTTTGGTCCCAGATGTTTCAGTCTGCACTGGTCTATCTCTCATATATGAACCAGTCTGTGCTAGACACTCTCTATAATGAGTGTTGCATGGTGGGTATGTATGTATGAGACATGGGTAGCTCTTTATTTAGAACATTGTTCAACCAGGAGCATAGAAAACTGCTATACTGATGGACACTGGCACTAGATGGATGCAGTATTGAATATATTGGCTTGTTTACTGTTTCCCTAACCATTGAAATAATGAAGGCTAATGTGTAAAATGTGACCATGACTCTCAGTATCTTGGAGGGGCTCTCATTTGTATGTGAGGCTACTGCACTGAAAGGAGGAGTGGACCTAGAGTCTCGTGGTTTAAATTGACAGGCACGTGTGTCCCCTGGCATCATAAGACGGGCAAGACCTTTTCATGAAGCTGTGTTGGCTTTGCTGAGTCACTAAGCTAACCCATGATAACCCATGACTTTCCTTCTTCCCACTACAGTCTGTGAATCCTTATATAGTGAAGCTGTCCATCATAGATGATGAGGCCACCCTCAATGTGAGTATGATGGATTAAGTGCTGTGAGTATTGCACATTATCCAGAGGACTAGGAATACAACAAGGAGCTTAATTGAATTAATTTTTTTAAAATCCCAAGACATTTTCAGAAGCTCTGATTTCCATGATCATGACTGAAGTATTCCACAGTGTATGAGAGGAATAAATCTATGATATAAGTAATGCAATAAAATATTTAATGAAGAAACAAAAAAAATCTTTGAATGAGAAATTAATGGGATCTGTAGCAGTGTGAAGCCTCCACATGTTTTTCCTGCCAAAGGGTATAGTCCTAATTTGGGGACATAGCTTTTGCCTCCACCTATAGAACCGGTAATACAGAATTTTAGTTCCATTATTTTCATATCTTGCCTTTCTTCCAGAGTACCCAAGGCAGCATACATAGCTCTCTTCTCACCATAATTTTATACCTTCAGCAACCTGTAAAATAAATTAAGCCCGGGGGGGAGGGGAGTGCCATTTCCCCCCAGTGAGCTTCAAGATTGCATAGTGATTTGAACCTGGGCCTTCCAGTCCTAATCTGATATTCTTAGCACTACAAAAGACTGGCTTACTTGAAATGAGTCTTACATGAGAGGGACATGCAGATATGACCTTGTCAGATAATGACAGAAGCCTGATCCCTGTAGCTTATATGGATTCTAGTGCTATAAATTATTGGGGGTAATTTGGAGAATAAGCTTTTGGGGGGCAAAGGGCTCTGTCTCTGCTCTGCACTTGCTGTGTGGCTGTAATCTGTAGGGAGTAGAACTTAACATCTTGCTCTGTTTTTACAGGGAATGGGTCTTGTAGTTGCTCAGGCTTTATCAGAATACAACCGGTAAGTCAAGTTAAGGCATGTCTTATTTTTACAGCAGCAAAAGGAGTTAACATCCCCTTCTGAGAAAACTTGCTGATGTGCCTGTCAGCTGCTTGCTTCGGCTGCCTGAAAAAGTCTAGATCCTTGAGACGTTGTATTCCTGCTGTCATTCCAATCAGTAAATCTGTTTTTGGCCTTGTGTAGTAGAGGTTTGGTTTCACAGGGGAACTGCCAGGATTGCATTTACTTTCTTCTTCCTTTAATTGCCATTGGCTGTACCTTTTTGTGAACTGTCTGTAACATCTTCTGCTCCACCACTGATAGAAGGCTAAGAGAATTGCTGTGTATTGCTTCTGACAGAAAATCTATTTTGGTTATAGGACTTTTGAAATAAACAAATATCTAACCATATAGAAATGATTAGAGTGGATCAACTTTGTTATTCACCTCATCTAATGTCCACATATGAGCTCTGATGTGGGATCAGTTACTTAGAATAATAGAATTGTAGAGTTGGAAGGCACCCTTTGAAAATAGGAAGTGGGCGAAAGCTGACTATTCCTCTTTTCTTTAAATACTGTTAAGAATTTGAGTCAAATCTTTTTTGCACACATAGGTTGGCAGCATCACGGCTTCATCTATCTGTTGCTGTCCTCTTTTTTTAGGCAGTATAAAGACAAGGAAGAAGAACACCAGAGTGGCTTTTTCTCAGCCTTGACCAACATGGTAAGGGAGGGAGGGTGTGTGTGTGTGTGTGTGTGTGTGTGTGTGTGTGTTGCTGGTCAGTGTTTGCTGTGCCAGGGGCCCAGTCCAGTGCTTGTAAAAGAAAATGAAAATGACTTTCTTATATATGCTACATTAGGCTATGACTCTTGCTCCCCTGAAAATATATAGTGCCCATTTTACTTTAAGAATTGTGTGCCTGCTCAGCTTGAGGGAAAATTTCTATAGATCCTAATGCTGTGCAATATTGCTTATTTCCACAGGTGGGCAGCATGTTCATAGCTGATGCAGATGAGAAAATCTCCGTTCAGTAAGTGCACCCAGCAGATAGCAATTTGCTGCTTTGATTGAGGAGTATAAAATGCTATCCATTGCTGACATTTAACTTAAAAATATAAGGCAAGAGAAATTTAACTCTAGCTCAGCAGCCAGTACTAGAGATGGCAGCAGGCAGTCTGGTACATGAGTGAATTAGCAGAAGCTTTAGTCAGATGGTTAGGGTATAGCATTTCTATTCTTATGCACTGAAACTGGAATGGAAATGGGGGCAAATAGGAAGGAGGAGTTACCATACATGGCATTTGGATATCCATGTTTTTGAGCAGATACAAGTAAATTATTTGATACTGATGACCACATCAGAAATTTTGCCACAGTCAAGCAAACAAAAACATTGTTGATGCCTGCAACCTTCTGGGGGCATACCTACCCTATGTGCTTCAAGTTGACCAGTTGGTTGTAGATGCTGTGATCTTTCCTTTGTCCTTAATACTCCTTCCTTCCTTATTTGGGGCTGGGGATAACTAGAGCAGGGTTCTGTATGTGAAATGCAATAAATACATGTTAACTGCTGCAATAAATTGGGGCAATGGACTACATTTGTATAAAGTAAAAGTTACCTTCTATTAATGTATATGGGGTATGTGTAGATTTTTGCTAGGTGTCTAGTGGGTTTGGAAGTCCTGGGAGGGAAAATGCTCTGCAGGGACCCAGCTTTTTTTTCCCTTTTAAAAATATTTTTTATTAAAGATTTACTAGATTACAAAAATACATGCATTGACTTTTTTCAAGTTGTGTTTTCTAGAGATCAGTTAAATTTATTGTGATACATTAGTGTTGCATGCAGTATTAGACTGGGAAGAAAAGAGGGAATGGTGTATGGGGTGGGGTGGCGATGCTTCTATTATTCTACTTAGTGTATGTGTGCGGTTTTGTGTCAGCGTCACTTGTGTGGGTTCTCTTTCTATTCGCTTGTTATGCTTCCTTGGTGGTAAGAGAGGTTGGTTGTCTTTGGTTGGCTGTAGTGAGATTTGTTTATGTGTGTGAGGGGATGGGTTTTTGAGAGATCCCAGCTTTCTAATATAACTATGCCTTTGTTTATCATTCTGGGTATCCAAAGTTGCTGGGTAATAAGGGCAAGGGAAGTGGCCCATTATTTTACACTCATTTACTTCAGCGCATCTTTTTCTCTTACCTTTCTTTTGTAGAACCAATGAGGCTATCCTTTTGGCTCTTTATGAAGCTGTTCACTTGAACCGAAACTTCATCACTGTATTGGCACAGGTGGGGTGAAATTCCTTTTTCTGCACCTGAGGATTGGAATGCAAACTAAAATAGCTTCAGCATGCTGGAGATAGCTGTGCCAATGGACCTTGGAGCTCTTCCTGCCTTTTGTCAGTTGTGGTGTTTTGCCACAATGGTTTGTTCACTTGGTGGTCTACCACAAGAAGCAGGCTTTCTTCTGAATTTGATGGTTTAGGGAACAAATGCACAATGCTTATTTGTTTCTTTCTGTTACCCCCCCCCCCAATCTGAGTACTGTATGGACTCCAAGCCCTGAGGGTGAGATTCAGACTAGTTTGTTACTGAAATGATCCTGAAGCAAGATGTGATAGGTCCCTGGCGACTACCAAGTGAGGAAGGATGCTTCAAGCTAGTTTAAAACTGGAGGATTGTTTGTGCAGTATTTGCACACCAATTGGCTCTTCTTTCATCCTAGTCTTCCCCAGGTTAAGTGTACATTGGTGGGAATCAACACTCTGCAGGCAAGGATAGCTAGTCCTGAAACAAGAAAGCTTTACCTCAATTGGGCCTGGGAAGGCAGAAATTGCTTTGGTCCACTAGATTTAAGGGTATTAAATTGTTCTGACCATCAACTACAGTCAAAACCTGCTCTATACTTTTTTCCTACTCATAAGGTCTTTTGAATGTTGCTTTCAATCTCTGGCCATTCTTTTTAATTTAATCTACCAGTAGTAAAAAGCCTTCTGCCCTCTCACCTGATTTAAAGGTTACTGGCATGGCTGTGGCATTTCCAGTCATCACTGCTCCTTGGTTTGTGCTCTTGTAATATTCTCTAGAGCTGCATATGTTTTGGCTTTCTTCTGCATGTTGGCTCGTGAAAAGCTGAATTTTAATTTTTCTGCTTGTGCAGTTCTTGCAGGATTGGCTTCTGTTCTGGAGTGCAGTAAATGTAGTGGTATTTTATTAAGTTTGCATCAATTGGGTAGGTGGGTGTATGTTAACATACAGAACAGGGCTACTTTTCATGTGTGTTTGCTGGTATTGGGACCACAGCTAAAACTTGTGTAATTCATATGGGTTTAAGTTGTTTTGCTCATATTGTATATGTGCACAGGCTAGAGACTATAGAGCAGAGCTAAACAGGGAGGGTATATGTTGGTTTAGTAGATTTTTGGTCGAGCTATTGGGGAGTTGTTGTACCATGCACAAAATTACATTGATAGATGTGTCTAGGAAATGAGGTGCCAATGTGCTGCTGCTAGGTGGTGCTGTTATCCCTTAGCTGGCTCAGGAGTTATAAAACCTTATTATAGCAGCATGCAGTCGTTTTATTGCATGGAAATAGAGTTGCTTGCCTGTAATATTTTCAATGGGCGGTATGTTTCAAAGCTTGCCCTAGAGATGGCTTTCTGAAATTGGGTCTACAACCATTGGCGATGTGCTCTCTTACAAAATGGGCTGGTAAAAGCCCATTAATAAACCACACTTTCTAGATCTCTGCCATGGCAGACCCCTATGTGAACTTCCATGAAACATTGTGCAGTTAAAAGCAGATTGGTAGTTCTAGAACACATTTCAAATCATTGCTCTGCTTGTTGCCGAGAGAACATTTGAAGATGCATTGATACGAAAGGCGTACTCTGAAACAGACTTCATTGCTTCACTGTTGGATATGAAATAGAATAGTATGAAACCTTGCCTGCCTGTTCCCGTGAATGCCAGTGATACAAATGGAACCCTATGGAGAATAAAGTTAAATCAGAAATTAGATTGGGGGGGAGGGGGCTGCTGGCTGAGATGAAATGCAGAGAAGAACTAGTAGAAGAAGGCAGGGGAAATCTGTAACTACATTATTATTTATGTAGCCCTGTCCTCTGGAAGCACCTGGGTTAAGCAGCTGGGTGGCAACGTGATGCATTGACTTGCTCTTTAAGGAGAAATACATTAAGATAAGAACTATAAGGACAGGAGGAAAATGCTGCTTCAGCAGCAACTCTGTATTTTGGAGGGTGTGAGAAAGAGAGCGTCCCCCAAATGGTGCTGTCAATTCAATTGTTACAAAATAGTGAAAGGCTGAATGGGGGCACTTTCCAAGTTTTTCTATTACAAACACCAACTCTCAGATTTCTGTAGGGATTGTAGGTCTCATCAGGTTTATCAACAATGCTGAGCTTGGAATGAGGGTGCAGCAAACAAATCTTACGTAGTACGGTATGGGCCACGTGGAACAGAACTGATCTACATGTGTTTGGTTCCTAGAGTCATCCTGAAATTGGTTTGGTGACAATGCCAGTAAGCCCAACGACCCCGACAACTCCAGTCACTCCTCTTGGGACCACACCACCTTCTTCGGACGGTGAGCTCTTCTGCATCTGCTCCAGTTGCCTGCATCTTGATGTGTTTATACCCTGGGAAACATAGCAATTGTCCTCACTTTGTCCAGAGAAAACTTAAGCTTTTGTAGTTCAAAGCCAAGGTTTTCAATGCATCTGAAACCCCACCAAGTGTAAGAATGAATCACAGCATGATGGCTTCATGTGGCTGGATCATAAACTGACCCCAAATGAGATTTCCCCTGGATCTGTTTTTATGATGTGGGAAGGCAGTTGTCCTTGGTAAACAGGAGGACAATACACAGTTGCATGGGCAAAGTAGTGGGTAGTTATCCTGGGGAAAATAGGATCAATTGTCTATACTGGACCTCACGGTTTCCCTGTGTATGTGTGTGTGCTGACTTCTTTATGCGTCACAGATGGTTTAATGGCAGAATGTGAAGGGCTTGAATAGAGCTCTGTTTGTAGGCATCTCTGGGTGAGAGCAGTGTGTGTTACCCTCTTGTCGCTGCTATTCAGGTCACTCCGATATCCTAGCAGAAGAGCATTCTTCTCTGGGAGGATAAATTCTTCTTGGTTGCCATGGATATCAAAAGCCTCCGTTTTAGAAAAAATCATGTCTTCTACCTCTGCATATGTATTCCATATGATGCTGAGTGTTGGGAGCTGCTTAGGCTTTCTTTCAAATTGTTCACTGCAAATGTATCCGCCCACACACTTTTTTTTAAATATACAGCAGGCAGAATTTGTGCTTACCTTCATCTCTCTCTGCCTTTCACAGACGGCTGCAGACAGGCATAGTGAGCGCCGCCTTCCTACTGCTGGGAGGTTGATTAACAATAGTAGAGTAATTTTAATCTTGACCTGCATCACTACCGTTAAAGGTCTTTCTCACTGTTGCTTTTTATTTCTCCTTTGTCCTTTTAGTAATCATGAGCATGAGTTTGCTTTGCTCCCAAGGTTTCTGGCTCATTCTTTTTTAATTTTTTTTTTAAGCATGCCAGGATTACTCCACCTCCTCAGGCCTTGCAATGTAGTAATCATTGACTCACAATTGGCAGTATACTACTTCAAAGTGGAAGGTCACTTTTCCTTTTGGTTTGCCTCAAAAGGGTTTTGTTAAGCCCCCCAGCCCATGTAGTTCTGGGTTCTTTACCAGCAACTGGAGTTTGCAAACAGGCTTACAGTCCGAAACCACTTCCTCTGCATCTTGCTTGTGACATGGACTAAATACCATTTTCATATTTTTTTTAAATTAAAAACCCACGCTTTCTTTCATGAAAGGGTCAAGGCTACAGGGGTTGAGCTATGATAAATAGTAACTTTCTACACAGTGATTTGAAAAGAAAAGAAAGGAAAAGAAAATGACCTACCTTTTCCTGCTTTTGCGTGAACTGTGTCTAAGGTGACTGTCACCATGGTTATCCTAAGTGCTGATTTTGCTGGCTGCTGTTAAATATTCATTCACGGTGTGCATCATAGCAGCTCCAGAAGGATCCATTATAGTTGTTGAATACATATTAGTTAAATCACTGAGTGGATTAGTGCTACTATGGGGAGGTTGTATAGTTCTGATGGTAGAGGGAACAGCTGAGCTGAGGGCCCTTTTAGCAGTGAGCTGAGAACAGCTTTCTTGCCTGTTAAATGTGGGGGAATGACCTACTGGACAAGTAACATAACTGGGCTGACCTCTCTGAAACTGTCATATTCTCATGATTTCTCTTTGGGTGTCCCAGAAGTGAAGGCAGCAAGACATGTGTTGGGCTAGCAATACATATTGCTTGGCCATTATGTTACAAGGCTTTGATGGGGAACTTATGGATGTCCAAATATTGTTGGACTCCCATCATTTTTAACTGTGCTGGCTGGGACTGATGGGGAGTTCAATATCTGCTGGGGCCACAAGTCCTCCATCCCTATTTGAAGGGCTTAAGTGTTCTTGTTTTTGTTTAAATCCAGCAGTGCTAGAAATGCCTCCACTCCAGAAAAGGCACATAAGACTTTGCTGTACTGGTGATCATTAAATGGAAGGGAAAGGCTAATGGACATCTAAGCCTTGCAATGCTGTTAATGACCAAAGAAATGCACATCCTTCCTGGAAGCAGCAGAGATGTGGGGGGAGGAAGCTGCTGTATTGAGCTTGAACTGAAGCTTGACATCAGGGTTCTTGTCCCATACTTAGATGGCAACCTTTTGAGCAGTAGTGGAAAAGTATGTACGGATATTGCAAGGAAGAGAATGGAGAAGTATGCAAATCCCAGAGAACAGAGTTCAGTCCTTCTCTTTCTCTTGTTCCTTCTCCTTCCCTCAGTGATTTGGCCCTTTCTCTCTCCCCCGCTTCCTCTCAAAGGGGGCGGAAAAGTTGATGCGGATCCCAGTCCCTCCCCCCCCATCAAAAGGAGCCGTGCAGCTGATTCGGATCCCGGTCTCGCCTGCCTCTCATCCCCCCTGTCAAAGGGAGTCGCGTAGCTGATGCAGATCCTAATTGTGCCTGTCCCTCCCCCCCCAATTGTCAGAGCGACCCAGCGCCAGGGCCGCCACTGCAGCCAGGCCAGGCGGCAAGCGAGCAGGCAAGGAATGTTGCCTCCCCCTGCCCCCATAAGCACCCAGTGCTTGGGGGGGGGGCGACATTCCTTGCCAATTTTATTTATTCCCGCGATTCACCAGGATCACTCCCGTGATCTACTGGTCGATCGCGGTCAACAGGTTGCACATGTCTGACCTACAACAACTGGAGAGCTACAAGTGTGAGTTAGGGTCATGCCTGCAGAATAGGATATTAAGTAGGATGGCAAAAGTACTACAAAAATGTGCTTTTATTGGAGTATTTCCTGTGGCGTTGGTTGTGGATGGTCTTACCTCATTGCGGAAGTGGGGAGTTGAACCAATGAACATTATTTTTTATTGACATCAGGACTGGTAGTGGCACTGCCTGGGACTATAGAAAGTTATGAACAGAAATACCTGTAAGACTGGATGTTTTCATAACAGAGGCATCCTCTTTACCTCCACTGGGAGAGCTTTTGAAACTTTGTGCTGGTGATTAGCAAATCTTATCTGACCTTTCCTAGTTATAAGCACCGTGGAGCTGCCTCTGGATGCCGACGTGCAGACCAGCAACCTGCTGATAACTTTCTTAAAGTACAGCTCCATTGTAATGCAGGACACCAAAGGTAAGCATTTGTGTTGACACAGCTTTACATTTCAGAAATTTGCTGGAGGGTGGGGGGGAAAGGGGATGTTGCTAGTTGGTCTGTATACAAAAATCTACCTGGACTCCCCGTGGAGATGAAAGTGGTTCACGCTGAGAGAATGAGCTGGTTTCTCATTGCCAGATGGCAATTACTGGATACTAGGGAGCCCTGGTGCTGAAGGGAGGAAAACCAAATATAGAATAAGAAAAACTGTAGTTCATAACCGCCGGAGGAGTCTCAGCATGCCCTCCCTATGAGGCAAAACGCATCCAATTTTCAGCTATATCGAGGGAGGCGGCAGAGGCTTCAATGCATAGAGTATGGCATTTCTAAGAGTGCCCAAGAGGAGCAGTGCAAAACAGAGCTCTGGATGAACCTCTCTGTATCATATTTCCTGACTGGCAAAGGTAGCTTGATGTGGGCTGGTGAAGGAAGGCTCTGCTGAGTGGGCAAGAAGCTTTGACTTTCTTCATAAAGTGGGTGATAATTGGGTCGTGCATGGATTTAGGTAGTCTGCCTACATCATGGTTTCATAAATCACAGTGCCTTGTACGTTGGCATGTTTTCTTACCTCTGTATTTTAACCTTTTGCAGGCCATTTGTATCACAAGTTAGGAATTTCTGGCATTAGCCTACTACATTTTGCTTAGCGTCCCATTTTTGGCAACATGCAAAAATAATCTCCTGAAGAGTTTAAGAGAGAATTGTAGCTATTCCTTACCTCCCACCCTTGACTAGAGTCATTTGGTCCCTTTTAAATTTCCATTACAGTTTATGTAGCTAAGTGTGAAGACATTAAGCAGCACAATGCAACTTTTTGTTATAATTCCTTTGTAACATCCTGCAACAGCAATTTTAGCTGGGCCTGGGTTCTTTTAAATTCAACAAAATGTATCTTCTGAGGAGACAATTAAATTGACTCCCCCCCTTTAAAAATATTTGAGATTACTTTGTAATTCTTTCTCTCTTCAGTTTTTAAGCAGAGCGTAACTAGTGTTCTAGGTTAATCTTTCTAACATGTAGATGGCTGAAGAATTGAATGCTGTCCGTTAAGGATATTAATTGTTAGCTCCCCTCTACCAATGCTCAGTCTAGTTAACATTTTATGAATTAATTCCCCTAGTTGTTACTCTCATTTGGGGTTATCTGTTAATGTTTCCTGGTTCTGACTTTTCCTTGGCTTGAGATAGAGGAGAAGAAAGCTCCAGTCAGGTAGCCGCTGCCTGCATAGAAATGGCATGGTAGCAGAACCTCCCTCTCCCTGTCACCTCATCTATTACCTAGGACCAAAGTCGGTATCCATATCGGGGTAGCTGTGTCATTTTTATAATGTACTTATGGCTTATAAGGAGGAGTGAGATGTGCTTATACTAAAGTACTGTTCGGTGCAGCTGCAGATCCATACCCAATGATGTGCTGTTGAACATATTGCATCACTTGCAGTATGAGTAATCTAAAGAGCAAATGCTCAGTATAGAAAAGTAATGCCTGGCATGTAATCCCAAAGGACACACGACTGTGGCCTCTGTGTCTTGCAGTGAAAAGATAACAAGGCTCCAGAGTACTGGAGCTCTCTTTTTAAATTGGTAACACACCTGGCCTCAAGGGATGACAATGTTTAAATGTACTTGTGTGCCATTGTCCTTTACATGTACCCACAGAACTGGTTTGGATGTCATGAAAAGCCATGCTTTATTGTGATGGGAACGAGTTTCAGCAAGTTTTGGGCTCGCATGTGCTCTCTTCCCCTCCTCTTGTGCCATGGCTGCAAAGAGGAGATTAGAAGCTTTTTCTTCCATTTCGATCAATCATAGCTTGTTGTTTCACCTGGATGTGAAAACTGGTTCATCTTAAATAAATATGTATTAAAAACAAGCCAGCTTCATAACCATGGGTTATAAGCCACCTTGTTTGAACAATTCTTATTTGAGATTAATCACAGTTTTAGATTTGGACATAATGCAGCTTGCAGTTAATCAATTTCCTCATTATGGTTGCATCAGAGAAAGACGTAAGATGTGATCTGATAGCTTCCTTTGGCTTGTTCCTGTCATGATAAACGATGGCTTATTGTGATGTCCAAAGCTGCCCACAGTTTTGAGGCTTTCACGTTTATCTTTTTTAAAATGACACTTTGTCCCTAGTGAGCAGAGTTAACAATTGGATCCATGTCAAGGCTGCCCACCACTCTTCAAGGCTCTTCATTGTTAGCCAGAAAATCCATCTCATTGTACAAGGCTTTACAAGGCCAAAAGAGGATGATAAGAGCTCTACTAGATCAGAATGAAGGCCCATCTTGTCTACCAAGTGGCCAACCAGATGCCGATGGGAAGGCAGCAAATAGGACTTGAGTGCAACAGCACTTTCCCTGCCTATGATTCCCAGCATCTGGTATACAGAGGCATATTACCTGTGACTGTGAAGGTAGACTACAGCTGTCATGTCTAGCAGCCTTTAGTAGCCCTAAATTCCAGTGCTATTTTGCTAGAAAAAAGGTTCCAGAACTAGGCGTGATGATAGGGAAGAGAAGAATGATGGGAGTTGTAGTCCAACAACATCTGGAGGGCCACAGGTTACCCAACCTTAACGATAGGCTCTGGGACAAGAACTATTTCTGTACTAATAGTAAGTCTAGCGGCTGTGTTATATAGACACAGTGGAAAAGATTAACATCAAAGATGTAAAGAGAGACTATGAAACCAGGATTAATAGCACAAGCTTTATTACAGATCTTTGGAGGTCTTACAGTTTCTTGTCTAGGGTAACAACTTTGAGCGCAGAGCTGAAATGCTACTGATGCCTCACCTCTTGCTCTGCTTTTTCTGCTTTCTGATTCACCTACTGACCCTTTGGCACATCAAGGTATAAGTGGCTCATGTGGGACCTGCTGTTTTTCATTTGCAGATGAACACCGGCTCCACAGTGGCAAGCTCTGTCTGATTATCTTGACCTGCATAGCAGAGGTAAGCCCCGCTGCTGGTGTCCTGTATCTCATTTACATATGCATTAGCCTCTAGCCTGTGACCTGGCGCTAAGCCTGCATTCCTAGCCCTCCTTTCTTTAGGAAGTCGAATGATAACTAATGCGGTATTTATAGTTAACCATGTGCTGGTGGTCAGCTTCCCAAACAAATCATTCCCTTTTGTACATTACTTTTATTCTGATGCTGAACGTTTGGAGCAGTAAACATGAGAGATCACGTGTGTGTGTGTGTGTGTGTGTATGTGTACGTGTATGTGTATATACTTTTGCAGAAGGCATTTGACACAGGTCAACTAGGAAGTGATACATGATTACATATTGGTGCTTTCCAGTCTCCTAGAGGAGTCCCATTTTTCTATTGGAAAAAGTATATTTGTTCAAGTGCCAGCTAATAGTTGGGGTTCTGATTTGTTTAGCATTAGAGCAAGACCCTTCTGCCCTACAGCAGCTCATTCTGCATCAATGCTACCCAGAATCTTGGTTTTTAAAGTTTTAAGAGGCCATGAATTCCTATTATTTCCGTTTCATTATTATTTTAAAGTGGTATTTCAGGAGGCCATGAATTCTTATTATTTCCATTTCGTTATTATTATTATTATTATTATTATTTTAAAAGCCTCAGCAATTAGCTGCTGTTGATATCACCTAAGCTTACTTGAGAGGAATGTAGGTAGCAGAAGACAGAGTTATTGCCTGCTTTCAACCAGGGTGTGTTAGACTGTGGAATTCAAGGAGAGCAAATTTGTTGCCATACTTGTGTTACATAGAACATGATTTGATTTAGAATTGAAGCTAAAATGAAAGCTGACTGAGGCTGCTGAGCCATCTTCCAGCAGCTCAAGCTGTAATAACTCCAGTGACAATGAGTCCATTGGAATGTCGCCATAAAGCTTTCTATATACATTATTGTAAAGAAGCTTTTTTGTGAATTCTGCAGAGTGCATTACAATTTTCCTGACACTTTCCTGCAAAGATGAACATCAGAAGGAAGCAACAAAATGCATCCAGTTTTTTGTGGGGTTTTTGAGCTGGGCTAGTCATCCATATGGAGAATCTGCATAAAAGCATAATTTAAAAGCACACTTAAAAACATAATAAAAAGACTGATAATTACCAGTAGTTACCTGTATAATATTTACTTGGCAGTTTTGCAAGTGTTACCTTTCATGACTGTGCTACCTTTCATGACTAGTGTTTTTTCCTTCCTTAATAGGACCAGTATGCTAATGCTTTTCTGCATGATGACAACATGAATTTTCGAGTAAACCTCCACAGAATGGTGAGTCTCTCTCATTAAGTGCCTTGGTTTACCAGGCTGGGGTGGACTCTTAAATTGGATATCATTCATGCATGGTGATGCTTCCAAATATTTGAAAACCTACTTAATGTGGATTAAACACACTTTAATAATATGTTTAAATAATTGAGATAACTGAACAGAATTTTGAAATGTAATTCTAGTGTGTTAGAATATCATAAATTAATCCTGAAAAGACCCATATTAACATAAGGTTTCAAAAATGCACATCTCTCATGGGGTCACTTATGATTTCTATTTAGCTCATGCATAAAATTGTCTTTTCTGTCATGGCTCCTTAACTTCAGACACCAATGGTCATAACGGTTATCTTACTATGAAAATCTTTTCTTCCTAACTTGTAGATAAAACATTATAGCCAATGATTGTATGAAAATCTGCTACCTAGCTCAGTATTTTTTCCTCTAGCAGTGATGTGTATGGACATTGTGTTGAAGGGCACAATAGGAGGTACAGCCTATCCAAAACCCAGCCTACAGATACCCTGGTCTTTGCTTATAGCCAAATCAGTAAAGTGACCAATGAGACTGTGTGGAATGGGAGAGGGGGAAAGCCATCCCTTTGGGCAGCAGTTTTATTTGCATGGAAAGTATTTGAGATAATGTATCTTGGGTGTCCCTGCTCCATGCCACATGACTATTTTATCTCCATCTGTTTTGAAGCCTATGAGACACAGAAAGAAAGCTGCTGACAAGAACCTTCCCTGTCGGCCTCTGGTTTGCGCAGTGCTGGGTAAGTGTACTTACTAGATTTGGTCAGCAGCTATTCCAAAGATCGGTGTGTGTGTGTGTGTGTGGAGAGATTTATTTATTTAATTTGTATATCGCCCTTCATTTATAGATCTCAGGGCAGTTCACGACATGAAAATACAAGATAAAAACATAAAATACATAAGAACAAAACAAGAACAAAAAACCCCAGGCAAACCAATAACCCCCTACTTCCTCCCACAAATACATTTAAAAGGGTATAGGATGTTAATCAGCCAAAGGGCTGGTTGAAGAGAAACGTTTTTGCCTGGTGCCCTAAGGTATATAATGAAGGTGCCAGCCGAACTGCCCTCAGGAGAACATTCCTCAGTACTTTGCCAGCTAGGCATTAATTCTAAAATGTATTTCATTTACCAATATGGCATCTTCTTGTCTTTTCTCTGCCTACCCCTTTACTTACTTTGGGCAAGGAGAAAAGTGAGTCTTTATAAATAAATCTTAACAGAAATTGGCTGCAGAGTAATGGAACACATTTGTTCCAAAGAGTTTCAAAAGCTAATGGAATACTGTTTTGCCAACTTTCCTTAGCTGGATAATGCACTAAAATCTAACATATTAGTGCTGCACATAAATAAAATTAACTGCTGATGACTTTAAATAAGAGGCTGGATGAGCCGGTGTGGATAATTGAATATAAGAATTCTTTAGGTTCCGCTCTACTCTACAGTTCTTTGAAATTGGTAGGAAAGACAGGCAAATATTGGCAAAAGTGTCTGGGTCAGCTTGTCCACTCTGGAAAACATTGACAAAAGGCCAGAAATAGAAATTGAATATTTCTGAAACTGTGTGATGCCATTAGACTTTATTGACTCAGTGACACAGGAACAATTTAAGCTATTATTGAGACCCTGTCAGATTTATTGTGCTTTGGAACATGCTCCATAGATGTAAAGCACCATTTTGTGTATCATTATCTGGTGTAAAATAAATATGGCCCCCTGTCACAGCAAATTTCTGAAACTTGTTTTTTGCAGGAATTTTCCACCAGTGGCGAGATTTGAAATAAGTAGAATTCTAGCCCTTAAAAGTAGCTTTTGATATGGATGATAAGGGGAAAGTTGGACAATTGTTTGAAGGATTTGATGCTTGGGAGTTGAAAGGCATACACAAACATGCCTTTTAAGGCATTCATTTCCCACTAGTATCATCTCAGGTTTTTGGAAAAGAGAATAACCACAGCCAGAACTCTCCATACGGTCCCTTTCCACTGCTCATAATTATAGTGTGTTTTGTCTGCATTGATGTTAGCACTAGGCAGTGCAAGTTCACGATCTGGAAACGAAAACTTAAATTGGTTTTAAGTCCAAGGTCTTCGTCATAGTTTTGTCATGATATCTATATCCTTTCCTTCTAGATCTGATGGTGGAATTTATCATTACACACATGATGAAAGAGTTTCCCATGGATCTTTATGTGTAAGTAATAGTTGACTAAAGCATATTGAGGCATTTATTAACAGGCATCGCTTTTTATTTTATTTTTTTAAAAAACAGAATGATTTCCCTCCCCGAGGTAATTTCAGGAAACTCCCTAAGAGTTGTGCTTTTGTTCAGTGTGCCAAGAAATTGAAATTGAAATGAATTCCCATTTGGAGAGTTTTCCTAAATTACTTAATCAACAGAACAAGAGCAAAAATCTTGAGCTGGAAAGTATTTCAAAACACCAGGCAAGTGTGTGAAGCATTGTCCAGGAGAGATGGTGAAACACGGTGCTAATGGCCTATAAAAGGCCAAAAAGGAAAGCGGGGGTGGGGGGGCAGTGCTTTGATGCCTGTGCATGCAAGAAGCCACTTCATTTTACCTGGCTTATCAGAACCATGTATCATACGTAGCCCTTGAGGTGTTCTTTCAAAATTCTTTTGAAGGACTATTTGAATGTCAGCAGCATCTAACCTTTGTGTACTGTGAGAGACTGGGAGATTAATCAGATCATTTATAATGCTTCATTTCCCACAAATGCATTTGTGCTCGAAACAGTTTACAAAAAAAAGTGTTACTGTGTTGCAATAGGTGAAGAACTCAGAAGTGATTATCTTTCAGCCTCCTGGCAAGTGTGCTGTGTGGTGCTGCGGGTTAGTATCTGCAGGTTATCATCCTATCATCTCTATGAATCCATTGCAGGCGGTCCCTTGGAGATTTGGTACAAGGTGTCATGCCAGCTTTATTTCTCAGTAGTGTTTGAATCAGGAGAGTGTATCTCTGGATCAATGCCTGGACTCAGTGGTAGTCTGGGTAAGAAGAAACTGACTTGGTATCCTGGCAAGACAGGCATTGTGATTGGTTGGTTTTTGAGTCCAGATAATTGGTCAATTGCCTGCTTTGGACAGAGTTGTGCTCCTCCCAAAGGATCAGGTTTGTAGTGTGAGGTTACTCTCTTTGTCACCAGAGATGGACCCCGGTGGCCAGGAGAGACATTTTCTAGCTTTGGCTGATCAGCCAGCTACAACTGTTTCTGGACCAGGGTAGCCTGACAACTGTCAGCCATGTGCTGCCTATATATGGATGTAGCTCTTTGTGGAACAGCCCTTGAGGTTAAACTGGAAGCTGCAGCTAGTGCAGAAAATGACAGCTCACTTTGGCTGAATATTATATTATCATATTAATGGGCTGTTGAAATAATTCCATTGACAGCCCAGTACCTAATTGGCAAAGTTCAAGGTGCTGGCATGGGTGGAAAAAGGCCATATACAGCTGGGGATGAGGATACTGAAAACACATTTGCATCCTTATATACCCAGCAGTCTGAGCCAGTGTAGTGTGGTGGTTGAGTGCCAGACTAAGACGTGTTGCAGGGATATAATGGAGTGGGGTGGAACTGGTGCACTACCTTGAGCTCACTGGAGGACAGGTGGGATAGAAACACAATAATGAAATAATAATAAATATAACTGATCCCTACATTCTGCAGGAGGGGGAATCCTGAAGATAGCATCTTTTAAGGAGGTCTGTAGTGTAGCGGCAACTATCCACTGGAACTCAGACAGGCACCATCTTAATTGTCTTTTTGGTGTCTGTTAAAGACTTCCCTTTTTCAATCAACTTTCCAATAGGAGATCTTTATTCGACGCATTATCTGTATTGGATTCCAAATGGTTTTAACTCTGTTTATATATGTACTGATTTTTAATTGTTTTATGTGTGTAATTGGTAGCTATTTTTATATATGCAGTTGTTTTATATATGTTGTTTTTGTATTGTGAAATTTTGTATTTGTTTGGTGAGATCACTTTGATATGCCTTTGAGGAAGCAATACCGAAATTAAATAACAATATCACTTTTATGCAGCTGGCTCTTGAAAATTTGCCAGTGTTCCTGCACTGTATATCACAATTACATGCTGCTTATTTCATTAGGCTCTCCTCTCTGTTTTCTCCAGACGCTGCATTCAAATAGTGCACAAGCTGCTTTGCTACCAGAAGAAATGCAGAGTGAGGCTTCATTACACTTGGAGGGAACTCTGGTCAGGTAATTATTATTATTTGCTTGCTTGCCTCTCATCCAGTACCAGTTTATCCTTCTTGTCCCTTTGCAAGCTTGGTGTTTTGTTGTTGTAGAATCAGAATTACTACAATAACTGAAGTGTGTTGCCCATTGTCCTGTACCTTTCGAAGCATGATTGCAGCAGGAAGTATAATTGTGGGGAAGCAAGGAGCAGGAGAAGTAGCTGTTTAAATCAAGCTGTATGAGTGGTTTTCTTTAGGTCGAGCTTCCTCCATATCAGGTGAGAAGTTTCTATATAGGATCTGTTCTAATCGCTGTTAAAGTTTCAGACAGCTTTACTTTGAAATCTAATGTCATACTATGCAATCCCCACTCCTACTCATCATCATTGGCTACTGCTGTGGGTGGAGAAAGGCAGGTAATATTCAGGTTTGCCTGAATATTAAAGAGGGGCAGTGGGGTGAGAACTTTGTGTCAGGCTACTGTGTCCATACTAGCCCTAATCCAAGCATTGTAGCTCTGCCCTGGGAGATTTAAACTGAAATGGGGCATAGCAATACTTAATAGACAGGCAGTGGACTGACTTTTGCCTCTGGAGGATGAAAAGGATTGAGCTAATCGGTTTGTCTAGCTTCTAATTCTGTCTTCTTGTTCTGTGCCTGGAAGCAGGACCAGCAAGTAATTTTTGAGTACAGCTAACTGTGCCCTCACCATAAAAGTTTCCATGCTTTAATAAAGAAGTTGTTATAGAAATGGTCTAGTCCTATTATATGTCCTGGGAACAATAGCTAATGGCTTGGTTTTTTCAATGAAATTCTTTAGGGAAGGGCAATTGGGAAGCTGCGTTAAATTAAAGCAGAGCTTTGTTAGATGGCTAGCAGTCTTACCTCTATGGCTAACTGCAGCTAGGTGAAAATACTTATCTGATTCTGCCTCAATCAGTTCACATTTCTTTTTGTGACATGTGGCTCCTTTAGGTTTTCTAAAGCAGAGTACAGAGGGTGATATATCTTTTCTCTATTAATGAATTAGCAATATTTCTGTCGCCCTTGCTTTTGTCAGAGCTGTGGTTCGCACTGAACATTATGAGAGCTTTCCCCTTCTCTCTCACCCTGATAATTTTTTTTGCTGCCACTTGATATGAACTTGCATATCACACATTTTGCATTTCTAAGCATTGCTGGGGGAGGGCAGATTTGTGGGGCTGCTGCTTTGGATAGCAGCTATGAAATATGTGTAACATCAAGGTCTGTTCAGTTGCACTTAAAGACAAGGCTGATTCATATGGCGAAGTACCAAACCATTAGCTAGTGCTTGTCATTCTTGGAATGAATAATAAACTGACAGTTATCATTTACCCTATACACACCAGTGGAGCTATATGCCTGGTGTTCATACAGCTTCTAAAGATACTGCTCGGAGGGCATGAAACATGCAATCCTAAAGGTTTGCTGGTATCCTCTCCTGTTGGCTCTCCAATTTGTTTCCTGCCTTTGCTCAGGTCAAAAGCAAGTTCCTCTTGTCTACTGCATTCTGCCAAAACACTGGCTTGTTGCTCCTAAAACTCTTCCTATGTATTTCAACCGCCAGATCTCCATTCTGTGTATCTCCATTCTGTTCTTCTACACACCCACACAAAGTTTGTTCTTCTCTTGCTCCACTTTCTTCTTCTCCTACCTTTCTATTCTTCAGAAGACTCCAACAGGGAAGTCATCATAAAGGAAGCACATCAGAGTGGTGAGACTTGCAGCTTTAGTTGCAAGGAAAGCCCTCACAGTGTCATACAACTAAAGAAAGTTAGATCAGCATATGCAGTACAAAGGTTTCTTGGGGCAAACACCACATGTTTAGATAGTAGCTGTGATCAGGGACATACTAGCCTCCTATCCAACTTCCTGTTTACTTCAGAAGGCCTGGGCCTTCATGGTTTCATATTCTGGTTTGGAGGGAGTCCTTAAGTCACAGTTTCCCAGTTCAGATGTTCAGTGACTTGCTCCGGAAGCCAAGATAATTTTTCTGAAACCAGATGTGAAAAGGAGAAGGAGCGAACATGCGGGCGCAACATTATTTAGCAGAATGAGATTGGGATGGCCAAACCAGGCCCAATATGTGTCTTGTATGTGTGTGTGTGCTGAACTTGCCCTAGCCTAGGGCATACATGTTGGCATCCCCATCTGTCCCTGAAGATTTTTTGGAAATGTTAACTGTCTAGCTGTCCTGTTTTTAATCAGTTAACTGGAACACATCTTTTCATTGTGAAAAGATCTCTACCTGTTTGCTTACAGGCATAATTCAAAGTGTTAGTGCTTCTGTACAGCCAAAACAGCTTGGACCCGAAGCCCCTAAGTCTTTGAAGCAATGTGGGAAAGTGGATGCTTTCAATGGGGAGTTGCCCAAGCATGCTGGGAAATAGCCTTGGCTAAATGTGGGGAAATTTTGCAATGTCTTCCTGTACAGGATTCTAAGCTTGTACTTCGAAACGGATCGCTCAGTGTATCCTCACACACCTCTTTTTAACCATTTACTAGCGATTGCCTGAGTACATAAGTGGAAATGGTCAGACCCATCCTCCCACTGAGAGTAGAAAGGGAAGGTATGGAGAGGTAGCCTTCCTGCATAAATTAATTATGTCAGATAAGAGATCCATGTATCTCAGAATAATTTATTTCTATTTGATTTTCATTCCTGGATTATGCTGAGTAATCTCTATGCAATATCAGCGTATTGTCTTTTATTGGCAAAGATGTTAATTTCACCCTATTTTTTGGTATTTGATAATGGTTCACTTTGATGTTGTGTAAGATTTATTCTGTAACTTTTTGCCTTGTCCTGTTCCTGATGTCCAACCTACAGTTTGATTTTGTTGTACAAATGTTGTCTTCGTTTGTATGGAGCAACTTCTCTCAATGAAAACAACATTTAAAAAACAAACAAACATTGGGATGAGGGTAATTATTAACTTGTTAATTATGAACCTGTTTGAAATCTGATCTGCTTCAGAGGCCTTTCTTCAGGTGCCCTCCTTGTCAGAAATTAGGTGGATGACAGCTGGGAAGCGAGTCTTTTTAGTAGTAGCTCTCCATCTTTGAAATACTCGCTCCAGATAAACTCAAGAGACATATAATGCTATTTCATTTAGGAACCAGTTTAATGCCTTTTTCCTTAACAATTTTTTTTAAAATTATGCTTCGCTATCCACTATTTTTGCTATGTTTATGTTATCTGTGTTTAATAGTGTTTTTAAAATAATAATAATAATAATATTTTTATGTAGTTCTATAATTTTTTACTATTTGAAGGCTTTTTTTTAAAGTCAGAATGCAACATTAACAATTGTGATGAATAAAAAATATGTCATCGTTTTGACTAGCCTGGATAGGGGTGTTCTGATCTGTGGTGGCATGACCTTTACAACAGCAGAATTTCCACTCTTGCTTTGTTACTCCAGTGCCAAGAGCACACATTTTGTATTGTGAGTATCAAGTGTATGTCAGACAAACATTGGAATAAAAAGTAGAAATCAAAACACATGGATAAGGCATTGGTGCAATTTAAATCAATCAATCAATGCCACTTCAAGTGCTGCATTTTGTTCAGGATAACTCATGCTTTGAAGGGTGTTGATAACCTAGCACTTAAAACAGTTGTATTGCCTTCACTGAAGTTCTGTATGTCCATATTTTTAAAGTAGAGTACTGTGTGTTAGCACAGTTTATTACATTCAGTGATCAGGTGGTAGATTGCAGAGTATCCATTCACGGCAGGCATTTCTTCTGCCTGTGGCGTTGTGTGGCCAGGCACACCTCCGCTTTCACTTATATATCCCCAGCTCCCTTTTGGCAAAATCCCATTGCTTTCTTGGCTGATTGACAGCAAGCCTTCCAGCACAAGTAGTGTCCCCTGGTAATTGCCTGCCATGTCCATGAATTCTGGGGGAGACTGTGCCTCAGGGAAGTTTGATGCACTTGTTTGTAAGAAAAGAACATCTATTTCTAGAGCAAACTCTGAATCCATGAGTATCTCTCTGGAGGATGGTGCTGATACCTCGCTGTCAGACCCTATTTGTAAATAATCCTTTCTCTCACCAAGTGTGTTTTGATCACCCTTGTGTCGCAATTTGATTGGTGCTTAGTGTGGCTGGTTCCTGCATCCTGGTTAGCAAACAACCCCCTGCTACTCCCTTAGGAGATTTCTTCCTGGAGTTTTCCTACTTCCTGCCTTTGAGTAGTTGTCATTAAGACATCATGGTATTATTACAAGTATAACGTGCAGGCCTCAAAAGAATTGCTTTGGAAGTGGAAAAATAGAAATATACTGCCGCTGCCGCCTTAGGGCAGTCTCAGTTGCTTTATGTGGAAAGTGTGTCTATCCACAAAGGGTTTGACCAGGCTGTGTTTACCTGATGGCATTCACTCTGGCAACAGTTAATTCTAGTTGCCTGTTGGCATTAAGGTACAAACCAGAGATCCCAGTGCTACGGTCTGCTCAGCTAGCTAGGTGTGCCTTATGCCACTGCCTGTGATGGCCTTACAGTAGATAAAGGAACTTGAGGTTTCTGCTTGATTTTCTTTATTCAACCTGGTTGGTATTGCAGGAATAATACCTGTCTTGTTTCATCTAGCTGTCATTGTGCATTGTAAGAAGGGTACTCTGGCTGAGTGAGCTGAGCCACTTCTGAAAGATGTCAGTATTTTTAGAAGTTTGTTGTGAAGAGTGGTTCACCAACTCCCTGCTCAAGCATTCTTAAGGAAAATAAGCTTTGTTTACTTCCATTTGTTCTGCCTTTGACTATGGACAGCAGTTGAATCATCTTTATTCCATTGTGTATTATTTTTGCACAGTATTATTTTACTCTGTGCGTATATGTACATACTCTATATCATTTCTAAAATTGTACCCCAGCCTCTTCTCCCCAGTTTACCCTCTAGATTAAGTACCTCCTTCTTTCAGTTTTGTCTCTTAGCCAAAGCCCTTGGCTTCTTCTTAGCCAAGCCCTTGGCTCTCTTTATTGCTCTCTTCAGAGACCTCTCCAGTTTGTCTAATATACTGTATTTTTCCATGTATAAGACTCCCCCTATTTTTGGGGACTCCAAATTAAGAAAACACCCCCTCAGCACTACCCGTGTATAAGACAAGCCCCAATTTTAAACCTAATTTTTTGGTGAAAAAACCTAGTCTTATACACAGAAAAATACGGTATGTTCCTTCTGTATTGGAAGTTGATTGTGGTGGAAACTCTTTATTGAGAAGCCTGCAGGTGGAAGCTGCTAAAGGAGTAGTTTCTCATAACTGATTTAATTATTGATTTTAATTGCATAATTAACCTTCTCAGAGCATTTAGTCTAGATTATTGTCCATTATTTTGGACTTATTTCACCTAATTATTGCCCCTTCCTCAGCCAGCCAGTTTGAGGAATTAATATCTTACCTGTGGAATCTTGCCACTCCCCCTAGAGGCCAGTGCATACGTAACATTTGAGATTATTTTTAAATATGGTAAAGAAATTGCAAGTGGACTAGAAGATGCTCTTAGCTCATATCTCTCCACCACCCCATTCCCCTAATCTATCTTAATCTGTTTTCAGTGTTGAGAGTCACCACTACCTTTAGTGATTAATGCCAACTAGAATTTCACCCTTAGCCTTAGTTTTGGTTAAAGCTGAAGTCTTCCCCTGCTTAGACATATTTATCTCAATAGCTCTGTTTTGAAGAAGATTTGCTCACTAGCACCTGGATGGACTTTCTGCCAGCAGTAATTCAGTTGTCTCCATGGCTGCTCAGAAGTTCCTGTGGTCCCCCTTTCCTTTCTCCTGCTGCTGGACTATGGGCAAAAAAAGCCAGTCTGGCTTGTCATGTCATCTGAACCTGGCTCATGGTTTGTTTCCAAACAAGCAACAAACAGTAACCAAGGTTTGTTCTTGTCTTACCATTGGGGGGGGAGCACCACAGGGACTTTTGAGCATTGTGCACCAACATGCTGCTCATTTATGTTAAGTCATAGTTTTTTATTTAAGCTATGGTTTATTTAAACTATGGTTTAGTGTGACACGTGGACTGGGCCACTGAGTCAGAGAACATACATTTGGTGTCCAGATTTACATGCAGCCTTGCATGACTTAGCATTAACTTCTTTGCCTGCAACAGTGTGTTGGCATTTCATATATGTTTCATTTTATTTTTAACACTCTCCTAAAAAAAGAGAGGTGACAAACAGCATTGTACATACAGAAGGGATTTTCTGCATTTTGAAAATCACCTGGAAAGGCCTCTAGTTTCCTTTTAAAAATCTGCACAAAGTCCATAGTTCTCTTTCTTCTGCTTCTTCTCTTATGAAAATTTGACCCTAGATAGGAGGTAGAATAAATCTGAGAATTTTTCATTCATTCAGGAGTTGAGTGCTGACATTAGGAACTGACACAATATGCAGTATAGAGGGATGGATTTGGTAGAGCACCTTTGGTAGAGATGTTTGGCTGCCGCTTCTTTTTCTGCTTTGAGAAGTGGGGGATCAGTAAGGGTTAAAAGTCCTGGAGCTGGAGTTACCCCTGATTTTTCAAAAAATAGGCAAATAAACCCCCTCTCCAGAGTGCCATGAAAGACTTGGGAAAGTTGCTTTTAGGGACTGGACCTGTGCACAATGCCTAATCTCTAACTATATTGCACCTCAATGGAGATAATGATTTTTAGCACATCTTATACAATTTCAGCAGGGTGTTTCCATGTCTTTCTACCTGACCTGCTTTTGCCAAACAGTTATATAAGGTTTTGGCCTAGTAGTAAGAAGAGGCAAGCAGCAAATCCCACGAAGATGTTCTCTGTTCTGTTGGGCATTATACCACCAGCACCTGCCTTTGATGCAGAACTTTATGCAAACCTTCCTGCCTTTCTTTTTTCCACTTTCTTGAATTTCTCCCCTTTACCCCCACGTGGTTTGCAGCTTGTTCAAATACCAAGAATGAAGCATAATATAGTCTTTTCTGTTAGCATCAGGTTTCCATGCTATCCTGAATGAATTGTGCAGCTTGGTGTGGGTTCTATAGCTAGATAGTCAGGAAGTGGATAGTGGCTGGCCAAATAGCATACCACTCTTCTCAGGGGGTTCTCACAAAGGGAACAGGACCCCAGCGTTTTCCCCCCTGCTATAACAGACAGCTCAGAGCTCCTGCTGAGCACTGGAAGTGCCAGTCTGCAAACTGATCTGAGCTGTGTGAGCTGGAGAGCCATACCAATTTGCAGCCATCTTAATAAAAAAAAAAAAAAAGATTGAGAAAACAGCTTAAAAGCAGGTTACCCTACTTTTTTCCTTTGGTTGCTTTTATCCCAGTGAGAGGAAATTGAGGGAGAGTAGTAATCTGGGCAATTAGACGAAATGCCAGTGCTGTCAGTTGTGGACACGGCCTGTAACTTTTGTACTGAGCTTCTAGTTTGCTCTTGCTTCCATGTCTGGGGTACAGGTGGATGTTTTTGGGTCTTTTTTATATTAAGAGTACAAATGGTAGCAGCCAGAGGAGGAGCCCCTTGAGAATGAATGAAGTACGGAATACATTTTTGTGCCCCTGAGTGGTGTAGTGTTTAGTCTCATGCCTTTCTCTTTCTGTCTCTTTCTTCTCTCTCTCCTGCTGAGTGTTCAGCAGTTGGGGGACCTGAAATTGCTCTCAGTGCTTCAGGGAATGAGGATGCCAGGATATTTTGTGGCAACCTGCGACAATTCAGAAAAGCTGGTGATTTTCCCCCCTTTGGAGATGCATAGATCACTGAAACTCTGCTGTTCTTTATAGCTGGGGTGTGTGGACGTAGCCAGGATTTATATTAGGGGGACAGGCTTTATGTGGGGGTGGGGTGGGGCAGAACCAAGCTATCTACAACACGATTGGTCAATTAAGTATTTTTATTTATTTACTTGATTTGGGTGCAGCAGATGCCACCCTCCCCGGCTACACCCATGCTAAGCACCAACCTAGATGACCACCAACCTAGATGGCTTTAAAGAGGATTAGACAAATTCACGGAGGAGGAGGCTGTTAACAGGAGGCTGTTATTAGTTATGATGGCTGTGCTGTGCAGCTGCAGCTGGAGGCAGTAATGCTTCTAAGTACCAATTGCCAGAAACCACAGGAAGGAAGAGTGTTCTTGTGTTCGAATCCTGCTTGCAGGTTTCCCACAGGTATCTGGTTCTGTGATAACAGGGTGCTGAACTAGATGGGCCTTATTCAGAAGACTTCTTATGTTCTTGCGTCCTGCACTGGCTACCTATTCTGAGCCCGGTTCAAGGCTGATGTTGACATACAAAGCCATACACAGCTTGGGGCCTGATTATCTGAAGGAGCACATCTCCCCCTTGTATGTTGAGATCAGCAGTGGAGACATTTATCTCATCCATCACTGGGTGAGGTACATAGTGTGGTGGCATGGAATAGGGTCTTCTTGGTGGTAGTGTCCTGTCTCGGCAGTAGCCTCCCCTATAGGGTACATCTGACACCATCATTGTTCATCTTTTAGTTCCAGTTGCAATACATACCTTTTTTCTGGGCTATTATTGGTTGTCCAATTACTGTACAAATTTTATTTTATGTTACTGTGTCTTGCTTGTTACATATTAGTGTGGTGTTACTGTTGTTTGGATAGTGTATTTTGCATGTTACAGTTTTTATTGTTGTTTTAAGTGTAGCCCAAGTGTTCTCCATGCCAGAAGCTAGTAGAAGTAGGATCATTTTAAAATAAGAGTTCAGATTTTCAGGGTAGAGATTTTCAGATTCTCCACTAAAACTGAGCAGCCTGTGAATCAGACCTGCAGATAAACAGCCACAGGCAAATTGCACTTCTGCAGACAGTTGTGTGGTGGAGCATTCCATGTGCTTGAGCCAGTGATCTCTGTCTGTGGAATTTCTTAAAGCTGAGCCAATGATCAAAGCATATTACAGCTGCTCATGTGAGAAGTGTCCAGTAAACCACCATCACAAAGACTCAGGGCAGCTGTCTTAGTCCCTAGCAGTGATTGCCTTGGATGGTGACATTCACCATGGAGGCTTAGTTACCTTGGAAACATGTTTTAACTGCATCTCTGCTCTGAAGAACCCATTTGAAGCTACTCTTCTGCCCTGAAGGCTGATGCCTCTAAGTACAATATGGGCAGCAGACTCTTTCAAGCTGGAGGCAGTGTGGCATATAGGGCATGCCCACAGTCCCCAAAGCACAGTTCATTACACTAGCAAATGAAGCTATAAACACAAGACACTAGGTATTAACACAGAGAGGCATCTTAATAGCATGAGGACAGTGGGTGTGTGCATGTCACTGCAGCGGTGAGCTCATTAGTGCTCTAAATCTGAGGGCAAAATGTTATCTTCTAAATACGAGCATGAAATGTGTAGGTTTTTTAAAAAGGAATTTGCAAAGAAGTTGTCTTTGGTTGTCATGGTTATATCTGTGATCACTAGACCGAGATGGAAATTGCTTCTCTGCCGTATTTGCTTGATTATGTTTTGGCCTAAGATGAGTTTCTAAACATTTTATCTGTCTTTCTGTGATTAACCTGATGTACATAGACACCTGTAAAATAATACTAGCGTTATTGGATCATGTGGCCCTCACTATCCTTCACCTGTTTTCAATCATATCCAAAAGATCAGAGAGCCCCACCTACCCTCAGTGCCATGGTTGGGTCTTACTCCTCTCTTGTTCTATCATCGTCCCTGCAGTTATTGACTTGTGGCTGAAATCTGTTCCAAATGGATGAATATACTTTCACATGGGGCAGACTCCTCCCCCCCCACCTTATCCTGCTTGTGTTTTTATCCTACTAGTCATATTAACCTGGCCCACCCAATGCCCTCTTGACTATCTCATTAGACCTTCCACAACGTGCCTGATTTTTAACATTGTCTCATGACAGAGGATAAATTCTGAGCATTTCAAGTCTCCAGATCATAGGTAGGCAAACTAAGGCCCAGGAGCCGGATCCAGCCCAATCACCTTCTAAATCCGGCCCGTGGACAGTCCAGGAATCAGCGTGTTTTTACATGAGCAGAATGTGTCCTTTTATTTAAAATGTATCTCTGTGTTACTTGTGGGGCCTGCCTGGTGTTTTTACATGAGTAGAATGTGTGCTTTTATTTAGAATGCATCTCTGGGTTATTTTGCGGGCATAGGTATTTGTTCATTCCCCCTCCCCAATATAGTCCGGCCCCCCACAAAGTCTGAGGGACAGTGGACCGGCCCCCTGCTGAAAAAAATTGCTGACCCCTGCTCCAGATAAATGATCAGTTGGCAGCTGGATAATCTTTTGTTCTGGATCCTGCCAGATTGCCCTTGTCTTAAATGGGCTTCCTGTTCTGGGAGTTCTCAGATTGCGGATTATAGAGCATGTTGCTTTCTTGCACAGTGGTGGTTCTATAAGTAGGAATGCTCTTCATGATAATGCTCTAGCTGTACCTGTAAAATTTGCCTCACAGACTGACATTAAGCCGATCCAGCTAGAAAGTGATGAAGAGCCTTTGACATAAAACTTCTTTGTATGGTTTCCTTACTGGGAAATTTCAGGCTAAGAATTTGATCACAGAACTCCTATATCTACACCTAGCTCCAGAGCAGAAAATTACTGTCAGTTCACATAATCAGAAGGGGATTCTTTCACTTGCCAAATAAGCTCCAAGTAAAACAGAAGTGCCTGTGTTTGAAAATTGCTTTCTATTGTTACCAGTGATTGTAATAACACTGTCAAGTATATAAATTTCTTACCAGTATTCAGAATGCAGCAATTCCTCATAAACCATTCATGAGCCAAACATTTTTCATTTACTAATCTGTCCATTCTCCTTGGGTGACTGTTGATATAAAATAGGGATGGAGAATCCAGCGGCTAACATTTTCTTCTCTCCAGGCAATACTCCCAAGAGGAATCAAAAGCGACATGTCCTGCCCTAAGAAACTTGGCACTCTGTGTAGTATCTACTTGGGTGTCATGCATGCCATTATAAAACTAGTCAAGCTATTGCAGAGTTGCACTATACCTGCTTCTGCCTTGTGCATCATCAGCACAAATGACAGCTGAGATTGGTTCTCCGTGTCCTGTGCTGTCAGTGTTTGAAACTGAAAGCAGGCAGCTGATTTCCCAGACCCTTGGTGCTACTTAAGGTGCTGACAAGTAGGGCGAGGAAACCCTCTGTGTCAGTTGATTTGAATGGCAACTGACTCAACATGGTATTGAACAGGAAGGATAAATCTGGGACAACAATACATCAGTTTCTGTGCCTGCTTATCTGTGACGGACAGGATTCTAATTAATCAAACGCTTTCTTTGAAGACTTTGAGCAAGTATCTGCTTATGATAATGTAGTTGCATTAAAAAAACTCTCTTCATTCTTTTCTCAGCTCTGATTAATCTATTGAAGTTTCTCTTGTCCAACGAGACTGTTTTGCTGGCAAAACACAACATCTTTACATTGGCTCTCATGGTGAGTTTCTTTCTTGGGGACAGTGAGAGTTAACAGCACTGAATTTAAAACCTAGGAATTAGTGTGGAGCATGCCCACTCAAACACACACACACACAAAAGCAGATAGTGATCTTATTGGAGCCGTTTTTAGAAGTTCTGTTCTCTATCATGGCACCTCTGTTTTTCTGTGTATCTGGGTTGGGAGCACTTATTTTTGGCTCAAGATGGAATTGGATTCAAGGACTTTTCCTGCGGCTGGATATCTGTTTGGAATCTCAAAGCATTTGGGCAAGGTGTTCAGTGGAAATGTGAAAGAGGGAGGAAAGCCCCTTCATGTGTATGTTATTGACTGTTGTGCTGTGTGACAAATGGATCTGTCACTGCTTTGGGTAACAAGTGGAGTCTGCTCAAACAAACAAATGAAACAGTTGCACTGTATCCCCATCCCCTAACAAGACTGAACATACTCAGGAATTCAGCCAGCCTGGAACAGGAACCTCTTAGTGGCTTACACGGGAGAGTAGGAGTTCCCCAGCAGGGCTGTATAATGTGAGAGGGCTCAGGTTTGGGCCTGGTTGCTGGATAGGGATGTTCTCTAGAGTGGTAAAAGGAAAACGACTCCCCCATCACGCCCCACTGCTTTCCTTCCCCTAGCCTAGAAACAGCCCTGTATAGAGCAAAAAAAGGAGGTGTTTTTTTTTAACCCTCTCAGGATACTTGCTTCTGCCCCTAAGCTCTGTCCTCTCGCTATTAGGCTTTGGTAGACTCTCTTCTTCGGTCCTCCAATTTCCTTCCCTCCCTCACGGGAATGATGCCTGCTTTCAGTGGTTTGGGGGGCTTATAACCAGTTTTTATTTTTATCCCTAAATTTATCAGGAAAGAAAAAAAGTGGTTTATAATCAATTGAGGTGAAACACTTGTTATCTATAAACACTTGTTATCTACAAAAATTAAGTAATGACTTCTTTATTTTAAATGCTTAGATAACTGCATATATTATATGGCACATTTTTCCTGTAGTAATTCCTATAGCTTTTGTTTTTGAAGGTGGTAAACCTGTTTAACATGTTCATCACTTATGGAGATACCTTCCTTCCGACTCCTAGCAGCTATGATGAGCTATACTATGAAATCATCAGAATGCACCAGAGTTTTGATAACCTGTATTCTATGGGTGAGTAGTGTTGGATGACTTGGTTTGCTGTTGACAAAACACACAGATATGACAGATAAACTGTGTGGGTGTGAGAGAGAGCAATTGTGTACGATGCCTGATCAGCATGTGTGCTCACTGTGTGGCTGTCAGTTACCACATGGATGTGAAATAATCCTGTTCGAAAAGGATAAAGGTTCCTTGTTCTTGGCAAAGGACATTTTGAAAGCGACTCTTCAGGAGCAGGCATCCAGAAACGATGCTGTTTGGGTACAGAATTGCCATCTGGTTCACCTGTGTATACATGAAAGTGTGTTTGTTTGCTATTGCCAGGCATATAATATTTAAATGGTAGCAAGGCGCACGGTGCCCTCATTTAGAGTGAGCCAGCCTGCCGTGCACAGAGAGTTCCCAGCTGGGAAAATATGCCTTAGTCTCAGGTCAGAGAGCAAGCACACCCCCCAGAGCCAATCGGCAGCAGGAGTTGGTGTTGTAAACAAGAGGTGAAAAAAGCATTTGATGGATGCACAACAAGGAACCCACTGTACAGAACAGGGAGCACGTAGGCCTGCTAGCATCCACAGAACCAGGTCAATGCCTCAGAAGCAGTTGGAAAACAACCCCCCCCACAATACCCTTTTTAAAATAGTGCAGCAGACAGTCTAGATCTGTAAATGATGTTTTTGGGTAGGGGAGTGAAGGTGCAGAGAGATGCAGTGAAATGCTGTAGAGCAAATACTTAGTAGGGAGGCAGAATGAAGGGGAGGAAGGAATGCTGGCAGGGAAACATAACCAAGGAATTGTATGAAGGCACTTACCTCTGAGTAACACTTTAGAAGGGCTGCATATAAAGGGCCAGCCCTCCCTTCCTCCCATTGCTTTCCTCTCTGTTTAGAAACATTAGTCTGGCAAGCATATAATAAGGGTTAAATGGTCATTCATAAAAGGGACATAGTTGATCCACTCACACAGCATGATAATGTTAGAACAGTTACATAAAACTCTTAGAATAGCCTCTTCCAATAAACATCGATAATAACTTTATAACAAAAAATTGAATGTACATGCATATTCAAAGTGAGAACAAATAAAAGGAAAAATGTGTTTCCCCATATTGCTTCTGCTGTATGCTGAACAGTGGAGGCAATAAGCTTCTTAATAGTTTTGTTTATATGTTGAGCAGTGTAGAAGCAGCCCAGTGAAGTTCTAGGAAGGTTCCTTAGGTTGGGATGTGTTTTCGAAGCCTCTCCTCCTTATTATACCCTTACATTGGTATAATGTAAATACATGCACATTCTTTACTCATGTGGTGGTGGTCACATTTGGATGATGCCTGTACTTCATCTAAGATTATTTATATTTTTCTAATAATTTGTTTAGTTACTTGATTGCCTTGGGAAATGTTGTACTGTTGTCAAAATAGGTGCCATAGAATGTAACCTTCGTTTAATCTTTTTTCTTTCAGTTTTGAGGCTATCTACCAATGCTGGCCAGTGGAAGGAGCCAGCCAGCAAGGTGACACATGCGTTGGTCAACATAAGGTAAGAAAAGGAAAGCAATTAACTGTAGCATGAAAGTTTTGTTACTCATTTGTGCATTCTTGCTTTTATTCCCAGAACACTTCATTTTTTTGTTGCACTATAGCATGCTGGTTGGTTTCTCAGCCAGGATTTTGGGGTGGGGTGGGATATAAACCTAAAAGAGTCTTGTAGCACCTTGCTTCCCCCCCCCAAAAAAGTGCTATGTTGCCTAGTTTGCTGAACATGTTCCCACTTTAGCAGCGATTGCTTTTGTAAACGTAGGGGTACAACAACTTGTATGTTCTTTAAAATGGGTTAAGGTATGAGTTTCAAAATACATTGTTTTCTAAGAGTAAGATGTAGACTTACTTTGGATAGTCAGGGGCAAGGTGTAAGTATTTGAATGCATCTTTTGCAATACTCTTTGCTGTTCCCAGAAGTTCCATTTTTTAAAGCTATGAGCAAGTGCCTATGAGCTCATCCTCATAATATCCCTGTGGAATGATACATGATTCTGCTGGTAGGGGAGCAGATTGGCTAATGGGCTTTCCTCCATACTTACATCTCATGGGGCTTACAGGGGCTGCTGGAATCAATAGTGGCTGGCATGTTGGGTGATGACCTTGGGAGCCTGTCCCCAAGGTAATATTTAAAATGAAAGATTGGAATAAAAACCAATACTTAAAAGCAGATTATGGCCTGAAGAGTATTCCTTTCTCAAGGGGCATGCAAACAACTAATTGCTAGAGCCTGCAATTCATCTTTCTTGAGAGACTGTTTGAGAATTTGTGTCCCTTGCCTTTTCGTTCAGCAGCGGCTACTGCTGAAGACTGGAGACTAGCCAGGTTGGGAGAGAATTTACTTTTAAATGTTTGGGGGTTGTGTAACTGGAAGTTTAAAACTGAACAGCCCATGATTCACTAAGAAGTACCAAATCTTCCCCCTTGAGTTCCCCAAGAGCTAGTCATTTGTGTCAGGGTAAGAAGGATTAGAAAGTCAGGCACAGAAGTCATGCTTCCCCTGTGACACAAAACTTACCTTTGTTGTGGTGTCTCCAGTTTCTTTGCTCAGGAAGACAGCATGTGGAAAACAAACTCCCTCCAGGCATTTTCCAAGTAATTTTATGTGTCTGTAAACCGCCATTAAAGATTCTCTCTGCAGGCCTGTGAGTTTCATGTCCTTATATATAGGTTCTGCAAGATTTACTCTGCTGCGCTCTTTATTTTTCATGAACAGAGTTAAATGAAGCTCTTGGGGACTGATAATGCTCTAAATGTACCAGCTGAACAGGCAGTCATAGGTAGGGGGTTGCTATCTAAAATGCCATAGAAGATTGAGCCTGCCCTTGGCATGGTCTGAATCTTTTGGGCGGGTGGGGGGGCTGCTTAGAAAAGTCTCTAGAACTGAGAGTAGAAACAAAGTGAATTATGCTTGCAAATTGGAGGGATGTGACTGGAGAACAGTCTGGCTGTTATTTCCTCTGCAGGCTCCTTGACAATTATTTACTATAATTGATCTTCTTGGACAATAGGAAAACAGCCACTAGACTGTATTAGCAGTTTTGCAAAGAGAACGATCCTGCAAACCTTTTTGGTGTTAGACTGTTTGCCCAACTAATACTTAAGGCTGCAGTCTTAAACCTGTTTATGTGGGGGGAAGCACCACTGAATTCAATAAGACTTACTTTTGAGTAGACACAGTTAGGATTGCTCTGCAGATCCATTCCTTGCATTCCACATCTATAAACTTGCATGTAAAACTAAATTAACTTGAATGAGAAATAGTTTCTTACTTATGAATTTCTTACCTGGCAGGCATTGATTCATTATATGTAGTTTTGAGAGGTTAGTTTGCTAAACTATGATAAGTGGCATACTCTTCCCTATTAACTTGTGGGTTTTAGTTTTGACCCACAACTGTTTTGATGGAGGCGGCCTGAAATTGCATTTTAAAGTACTTAATTTTTTACTGTTGGAGCATTATGCAGATATGTCATAGTTGGCTTGTTTAGGGCTTTCTTAAATTTGTCTCTTCATTTGGAGGTAGTGATGGTAGTTCTGTTCTTCCCTCACTTTCACTCTGGAGATAGATGTTAAAGCAACATGATATTGCATGGGATGTGTTGGCTTTACAAATCTTTTCTTGTTCATAATTTTCACCTGCCTCTTATCTGCCTGGACCTGCAGATGCTGAGAGTTGTCCAGGGACTAAGACCCTGGGCAGGCAGACATCACTGATAGCACTTGTTGCCCCAGGTGTGAAGCAACTGCGGGGACAGCTATATAAAGCTTGCCTGCCTTGTGGGTGGGGCTGCCATAAAGGGGCAACACCAAAGGGAATTGTCCCTTTCGGGGTGGCACTTTGGGGGGTTGGAACGAGGGCATGGGCCAGCCTCCTTGTGGTAATATCAATGTTTTTAAGGGGCATGGGGATGTTTTAAATTGTTTAATTGTTAAGTATATTTTTATTAGTTTGTATACATTAATATTGTTAATTGTTTAATTAATTTTATTGGGATTTTTTGTTTTTTATATTGTAATCTTACATTTGTGTAATCTAAAGTAGCCTGTGTGTAATTGTGTGTAATTGTGAAGTAGCCTGATACCTATGGGTATAGGGCAGTATACAGATTTAATTAATAATAATAATAATTTTTCTTGATCCATTTGCTGAAACAGTTGTGGCTTTATAGTTGAGACTAGCAGATGATGTGCAATCTTCTGAGATCAGTGTGTAGCATAACATGATTTGAGGACAGCTTTCATTTTGACTTAACAAAGGTTGATCATCCTGTTGTATTCATTGGTGCTGAGGTACAATCAGTATGCAACTGATATGTATATTTTACCCCCACCCTCTTCGCTTCTGTTATTTGGGGTAGAACTTTTCTTTGACTTATTGTGATTTTTCCTGATCTGTTCACAGGAGGGTAAAGTTCTGCTCTTGTTTCAGAGTGCTTTGGACTATAGAGTCCAGGTTGGTTGCATAGGCCAATGTATAGTTTCTTTTTATTAGCTCAGCTTATTTTGGATGGATAATTCATTTTCCTTCATTTTTATGCTTCTTTTAAAAATAGAAATAGAATGCAATTTTCATCTATTTTACAAATGGATTATGTGCTAGTGGGAGCCATTTGGCCATAGGATACTGTTCATTTTTTGTAGTACATCATTTGAGGCGTTCTTCAGTTTAAAAAAAGGAAAGAAAATTCATTTCAGAATGTTTTTCTAGTGTAATGCAGGGGATCATTTTATTCTAAATCACTTAAGGGCAAGAGAACTCACATTAGTGATACCCAAGCTCTGTTGGAGATCTTTTAGTAATCTGGTCCTTGTTGATTGATCAGCATTTTTCTGCTTTTTCCCATATGATTCCTTGTGTGCTTGCATGTTTTATTTTTTTGTTCAAGGTCTTACATTTTGAGTACTATTTTACACCAGATGTTTGTTTTCAAATGATTTTGAGGCAAAATGCCCTTCTCTTTACCTTCCACTTTGTGCCATTAGTTTAGCTGATTCTAGTATTAAGTAGCCTGTAGTGCATTTTTGTTTGAACTTTTGATTTTCCAAATCTCACTAGCAAAGTAAATGGCTCAGTAAAAGAAGACATATCTTTAACTCCCGTATAGTAATCAATTGTTCAGGTAGTTTTTAGTTCTCTAGTGCTTTAGCAGTGCCGTAGCTATGGGGGGTGGGGGCTAGCTGTTTTTTTTGGGGGGGGTTGCCCCTGGTGAAGCCTCCAGAGGGGCGCCATTGAGGCTCCCAGCCTATGTGTATGTGTATGCAAATGCATGTGGGTGGGTGTGCCAAACTGAATCTTTGACCTGCGTAAAATAAAGCCTCGTTTCACCCCTAGTTTTAGTAACACAGTTTATGAGCCAACCAGAGTAAGGTTTGTCTGCTGGAAAGGTATTATCATTAACTCTTCTTCCAAATATGTACATATGCTGGTTGCTTTTTTTATAATGTATTCTGCTTGTTATAGGCCTGGGGAGGGTCAAGGCATAATGCAGGGCACTCAAGTGTCGGGTGCTGACTGCAGCAGTCCTCACCACCACCACTACCACCACCTGTGCACCCCTAACACTGAGATTTCACTAGGCATTGTCCATAGACTTTCAATACTATCATTGTAGTCACAGAGGCTAGAAGCTTGCTTTTAAAAAAGATTTTTAAATCTATCATTTTCAGGAAGTTGAATCCTCTTCTCAGAACTCATGTCTCCATCTGCATA
This sequence comes from Podarcis raffonei, assembly GCF_027172205.1. Classification (NCBI taxonomy): domain Eukaryota; kingdom Metazoa; phylum Chordata; class Lepidosauria; order Squamata; family Lacertidae; genus Podarcis; species Podarcis raffonei. The sequence continues at coordinate 59,292,371 of NC_070606.1, read as the reverse complement.
GCATGATTGTGGAACATATTTCCCTCTGTCAAAATTGCAAACCTGGCAATGTCCAGTCACCCTTGATTGTTGCAGAATTTACCTTATTTTCAAGTTGCATGTGGTGGTTTCCCATGTAAAACGACTGGCTGCGTTGGTTGAGGTGCTCAGCTGTAAGGTCGATAACTGGAAAGCTGACCTTCACTTCCGTAAGGAAATAAGCAGCTTTCCAGGCGATCAATTTTTCCAGGCTAATGAGCCCCTTTACATTAACATCTTGCAGGTTTGCATTTAATGAGACTTTTATTAATGCAGGGTTTGAAGGGACATCCTCTGATTGCTTACTAAGTGATGGAGGTGGCGCCTGAATCATTGTATTCTTTTAATAGACTTTCTTCTGATCAGTAATTTTCTCAAGGTGAATAAATAGATTAACCCCATGATTAATAGATTCAATTGCTCCATTATCTGTAATGCAGTGACATCATTTAAGGTCTTTTCCCCCCACTGAAACATTTAGAAATTGGCTAGTGAAGTCTTTGCTATGCTACCTAGGCTAATAGATCTTTGATGTTTCATTTGGGTAATTGTGTTTCTTCTGGTGCTGTCCATTGTGGTGTCTCTGCCTCAATGCCGCTGCTTGCTTTATTATCTCAGAATGCAGAGTTGCTCTGCTGCAGTTGCCCTTGTTAGTCCTCTTCTAATACACGAGGCCCTGCTGCGTTCAGCATTGTCACGAGAGTGATTAGTGAGGTGTGGCTGCTGTTAGAACATAATTTCTGCATGTGTATATAATGGATATGCTAGCTGTCGGGTTGTGTTGGCAGTAGTAGGGCTGTAATTTTTTGAAGTTTAAGTGGTTTAATATTCAGGTGATTTCTCTTACAGAATTTGAGAGTTGATCATATTATAGTTGGGCTCAGGTGCTTGATGAATGTAAGTCAAACTTTTAGGTCGTTCACATGATGAAACACAGGGAGGCTGAAAGGGCTACCCTAGGATGTTCATTATTATCCCAGCCTGTTCATTGTATATGTACCAGTTCAGAAACCTCATACTTGAAAGTAAGAAAAGGTCTTGCTGTTAAACATTTTCCAGATATTAAAATAACTGTTCTCATTTGGGGTCCAAACCTAATCCAGTTCAATATCTGAAACTATTAGTATTGTTAAGGGTTTCCTTTCTGTCAGAGTGTTCCCCCCCCACCTGTCCATTCAAATTACTTTGGTGTCCTGGGAATATGGAGTGTATGAATCTGCCTGTTCCTGTGGATAGCAGTGTCCTATACTGCCACATTGCATAAATGGGCACATTTAAAGCTAGATTTTCCCTTTCACCTTCTTATACACCTTTTTCCTTAGGTGCCTTTTGGCTTCATCAACACTGATTGTTATGCCCCCATAATAAACTCCATCTAGTTGCGGTATAATGACTCCGTTTATATTGTTCACTGAGGTGCGTTTAACAGTAATGACCTTGGGCATACTGTCACTGCTAATCTAGCTTGGTTGATCTCAAATTGCAGGGTAACAAAGAGCAGCCAAGTGGCTAAAAATGCAGTCCTAGTTGTTGTTGGGTTTATCGCTGAGATCTGGAATAGGTTCTAAAATGCAGTTGCGGGAATAGGATAGAGATGTTTTTTTCTCTCAGATGGAACGGTTTCACATAGATTCTCTCTCCCAACCTCCCCCTTTTGGACGTTGTACAATGGGGTATGACATGGGAAGGAGAAGAAAGCAGGCAGGAGGGGAAAGTAGCAACAGGCTCTTGAGGGGAACGGAGAGGTAGCAATTTTGAGAGGCTGCTTGGAGCGCCTCATGAAATGTGGCTAATGCATTTCATAGAGAGAGAAAATATAGTGCTTTCTCCCTCTGCATTTCTTTTAAGTGAAACATGGTATATGTGTATTGCCTTAGGCATATTGCACAGTTGGTGTAAGAGGCATTTTGTGAGCTGCTTTTGATGCTGAATATATTTCATTGGTTAAAAATTCCTTTGTAATATCTTTCTGCAACCCCCTGTAACTTTCTTAGCTACGGAAGCAAATTAAAGTGAGTTTTTGGCAGGGTGTGGGGGTGGGGGTGCAATGTGAGGCACAGAAGAGTTACATGTTTCTCTTTTGCACATATAAATGGCAAGACTAGAGATAGGGAGCCCTGACTTCCCAGCCCTTTTCTCCCCCCTGCTAGCTTTTTTAATAGGTATCTTTCAAAGATTCATTCCTTCTGCATATCAACACTTCATGAAGTGGCAAAAATATCTGACCAAAAAATTGTTTGTTGTTATTCTACATCTTGTGTCTCCTTTTTTATTTTTAAGGATGTCTGCTTCCACAAGGTGTGTGGATACTGTGGGAATTGGAATATCTTGGGTTTCTGTTATGGCAGCTGTTCTGCCCTGTGCAGAGCTAACTCTCCTAATTACATAGTTATGCAATCACAAGCAGGCTGTGAACATTTGAAGCTCCTCTTATATTGAGGTGATGTGACTACTCTGCCTGTGTCTGTCGACCCTGACAGTAGCTTTCCTCCCCAAGTTCAGATACAACTTTCTCCACTAGAGCACAAATTCTTACTACTGCTCTGAACAACATTTATGGACAAAAATGCTTTCAAACCAGTCCCAAACTCTGGTGTCAACTTTCAGCTAAGCAGGAAGCCTGGTTATTCTTTTTTTGAAAAAAATAATTTATTTTGCAAATAAATTTATTTTGCAAATAACAGATGGAAAGAGAGAGACAAAGAGATAGAAACATTGCCAGCTGACATTAACAATATTCCATCAATCCTAACTTAAAACATAAAGGCTTAAACATACAAGGATTCCTTGTGTCCAAATAGGTTCCAAAATCAGATGGATGCTTACAAGCCATGCAATGGAACATAGAAAAGCCAGTGGGAGCTTCAGACCACTGAATAGTGGAAAGTCCAGCGTTTATCTTTCCAGACTTGCAATATAAGTTTCTTAGCCACCATAAGGATTTGTGAAATCCACTTTTGTTGTCCACCTGTTCATCCTCTGACTGTAGTGCTATAATTTAAGAGTGTCTGAACACCCACAGATATAAAGGATTTTTCCAGAACAGAGTTAAGATGAACAATAATTTCTGAGCAGCAAGAAAACATCCTGGGACATATTATACCTCAAAGAAGTGTTTTTAGCATTACATTGCCAGCAAAAGAACTAGCCTGTTTTTTTCTGATAAAGGCATGCTGTGGAGTCCAATGTACTTGGAACACCAATGTTTGCTGAATAAATTTCAATTTTAAATCTAACAAAACAATACATATAGATGCTAAAGCAACTTTCCATCAATTGAACTGAATGAAATACTCTAAATCTATATTCCATGCATCTCTTAAGTTCCTGAACATCAATTTACAGCATTCCAATAAAATTTTATAAACCATTATTATGAGTCTAGCTTTCTGTGCAGATCCAATTATTTGAGGCACTCAAAGCTGATGGCCCATAAATTGACTCTAAAAGGTGCTGCAGTTGGATAATATTGCCCTTCAGGTCTAGTGGGTTAGTGGTGTCTGCACCACAAAACTGAAAATGACAACAATTCTCTATCTGATCCTATTAACTGGTCTAACATATACAGTGGTACCTCAGGTTAAGTACTTAATTCGTTCCAGAGGTCCATACTTAACCTGAAACTGTTCTTAACCTGAAGCACCACTTTAGCTAATGGGGCCTTCTGCTGCTGCCACACCGCCGGAGCACGATTTCTGTTCTCATCCTGAAGCAAAGTTCTTAATCTGAGGTAATATTTCTGGGTTAGCGGAGTCTGTAACCTGAAGCGTATGTAACCTGAAGTGTATGTAACCCGAGGTACCACTGTACATCCCACTATCAACCCCTTCTACAAAAATGAGGTTAATCTAGCTGTCCTTAACCACTGTTAGTGTTGACGCAGACATAACATTGAATTGTATTGAAGGGCAGGTAGGAATTTATGCTCCAAAATGGCAGGGAAGGAGGAAGGAGATAATTTGGGTGTATGGTTCCCCATTCCCCCCCGACACAGCTCCTTTTGACTGAAATAAAATTCTGCCTTTAGCTGGGGACTTGAGCATCAAGAGCAGATGGGCTCCAAAGGAAGAGCAATCTTTTTTCCAAGCCAGTTGGACTAATGATTTTAAACGGGGTAGCTGAAGAAATAAAGCGGAAGGCAATATGCTTTGATGTATCCATGCAAAACCTGTGGAGCTACCACCTGTTCTTTCAGCTAATCTCTCAGAACAGTGCAGCTTCACGTGTAACTTCTCAGCAGAAGCAACCTAAAACCCTGTTGTTTTCTTCTTCTCGGCATATTTTACAGTTAGTATTTACATAAGAGGTAATATTTCTAGAAACTCAATCCTGCATTATGTGGCTTTATTATTAATTATTTATATAGTGCATTGCATATGCAAAAGCCTGCTCAGTACTTTTTCTTGTTTGTTTGTACACTTCTAAGGTAGGCGGTGGTAGTTTCTGCTGTATAAATGAGAAATTGAACTCAAGATGTTGGACTTGTAAGATTTGCATTGTGTATTAACAAAACCTTCATTCAGCGATCTGTATAACATGCCTAGTTGTGTTATTTGCCTTCATTTGTGTGGTGGAGCAGGGAGTTGTGCAGGAGGCTGAACTCTACCCTCACCTACTTCCACTAGAACCTTTTTCACCAATTCCTCCTTTTGATTTCACCAGGCATGGCTCATATATTTAAAACTAATCTTTGCAATTCTTAAGGACTAGAAACCTACTTTTCTAAAAGAATTGCTTTTTATTGCTTTTATTTATTAAATTTATATACAAGCCTACACCCAAGGATCACAGGGTGGTTTACAGTGTAAAAAAATACAAAATGAGATTCTTAATAAGCTATGTTTTAACATGTTTATACATAAAGATGGGTGAATCAGCATATTTCTAGTCCATGTCAACTTCACATGTGTGCAGTCATAGGTCAATTTCATCCTGTCTCTCTCTCCCCCCCCAGTTTAAAAAGAAATGCACAAGACAATCATGTATAGCTTGTATGCATTTTATACATTTTCACCTGCATTACACATTGAATTTTCCTGCAAAAATGCATTTGGAGTCTCATTTTGGGAACCAAAGCTGTATTGGAAAAATTGGAGATGTGCATAATCTGATTGATAGCTGCATTTCATCCACATATAACTGACGAACTAATGACCAACAAATCAGGTCATTTCACTTTAAAATTTAATTCAAATGAATTTCTCTTCCTTCCTTCCTTGTCCATAACATTACTGTTTTGATAGTTGCTCTAACACTCTTGATATGCTGTCCAGAATATATATCCCTCTGAATTCTAAAATTATCATGACTTCGCCTCTTTTGGATGTGAGATTGTCTCTAATCTAGAGACGAAGAACATTTTTCTACTAAGGGCCATTGACTCACAGGAAGAAAAAAAAGGGAAAGGTTTCGTGATTAATTAATTGAAGGACGAATTCACCCCCTCCCCCCAGTGGGTCAATGCTTGAAGAACACCTTTGAAATTCAGGTTTGCTGTTAGTTGCCTGATCCACAACTTCTGAACATCTGAATGGCTTGGGCCATTTAAAATGTGTTTGTGAGAATATGATGTAATGTGTTGGAATGGGTAATAGGGACATGGGGATGATGTGAGAATGAAGCAATATTTCCCACAAAGAAAACAAGCATATGCCTGAATCCAAAAGAATGTACAGCTTTGAGCTTGTAATTGTTGAAGAACAGGCTTTTTGGCAAACTTGCTCTGTGACCAAAAGGGCTTTGAAAATTGCTTTGTGATGTGCATTTGGGATGTACTGTTCAAAGAGACTCAAATTCCACTGTTACACTCTTGTTTTTAACTTATATTTACATATCTAATTAAATGTTTAAATGCATCTCAGACTAAACCTATATCTCAGAATTCAGATCTTATCTTGGGAGTCTTTCAGTGTCTGCTAGAAGTCGGTCTGTTTTCCCTGTTGAAGAACTGTGGTATTTCCCCCAGGATCGTTCTTAATGGAGTTCAAAGTCAGTCAAATTCATCCCCAAGGATCCACATGATTCCATGTCTCTCTCCTCCCTCCATTCAGTGATATCACTCCTGTCATGCTGTGCTCAGCAGGTTTATATGCTGCCTGTGGCTCAGATAAATGTTTGTAAATTAAGAAGAACTTCTTGGAGTAGAAGTCTCAGAGGAAATAGGATCAATCTGAATGTATTGATGAAGGATCTCTGGAAATGTAAAAGTCCAAATGTTTGGGGCATATAGAAACAGGGATTGCAATTAGAGATTTATTTAGTACATCATTAGTCTGAGGTTTTAACTGGAGACTCCTAGACCTACATCAAATACTGGTCATTTTTTTGCTTGTTGTTACTAATTAGCATGGTCAAAGCTATAATTATTCATTACCCAAAATTATTGCCATTGGAAAAAATTATTGAGTACCATTATTTGAACAAGTGGCAACAACCAGTGCAGATGGTTCTGCTGTCTATCAGATTACCCAATAATTTGGATGATAGCTTCCCTTTCTGCTGGTTGGCTTCTTTCCACATGTCTCCCTGGAAGAATAACAACTGCAGTCGGATGTTAGGCCTGTTTTACACTAGCTTTTGCTGTGTGTGTCAAAAAACTTCATGAGGCACTCCACTTTGAATGCCATTAACAAATGTAATCATTCTATGATTTTTCTGCTCATAGCCAGATAAATCATCTGCCAAATTTCCCAGAGCCTCTTGTTGGTTGAGATGTAAGTGGAGGCTGATACCCTTTACAAGAGGAGGGGAATCATGAGGCGGTGGCTTTTCCTTTTGACAAGGCAAGGCAGTTTTCCAAAAGCCACCTTACCAGGGTAATATACTATCCCCTGCTTCTCTCTCACACCTGGTTTCTTCTAAGATGGTATGAGTATGGCATAGTTGAAGGATAATGGCAGAAGACAAATGGCAGCCTGATCCTATGCAGGTTTACTAAATTCACTGGGCTTACTCCCAAATAAGGGTGCACAGTCCGTCCTGCAGTCTTTGGAAGTCTCTCTGTTCTATCTAGGTAGATAAGAATGCTGGAAGAAATGAGAAAGTAAAGAGGAAACCCACTTCTTCCTTAGTACTCTGCAACTTATTTCATGGGGATTAGCCATTTTAGAGTGGTTTCCAGAAATGTATGTATTGCTAAACATGACTGGAACTGCTTCTTAATCTTATTCCAGCAAAACCGAGTCTCCTGACTCAATATGGAAACTTTCCATGTTTAGGGAGTTCTCCCGCTGTATGTTCTTACTGTGTGGTTTCAGCACGAGGCCAGGAAGTACGAGGCCAGGAAGTACGGAGGCAAAAGCTCATTTGATCTCCACAATACCCACATACCACCAGCTCCTATGGAAAGCAGCTGAACATGATCTTATCATATTCCTGTTGCTGTCTGCCTGGGTTTTATGTATGCCTGAATAAATACATTTTCGCTTTCCAGCTGGCTTTGAACGTCTTGATTCAAAGATTGACTTTCATAGAGAGGTTTTAATTGCAACCCCCTCCCTGTGCGCCAGTAAGAACCAAGCAGTTTCTTCCTTTTGTTGCTTAAATGGAAAGGAACAGCAAACATAATTGTTTTACTCCTGGTACCCTGAGACTTGTGTTTATTGAATAACAGACACTCCGGTATCCAATAATGTTTTAATTAATAGGTGATAAAATTGGGGTGTGGGCTGATTTTGCTGAAGAAACAGATTTGCAGTTTTGATTTCCCCCCCCTTTAGGACTGAATCAGCTCATTAAGTACATCTGCTCATTAAGGTAACAAAGTGCCTACCTTGATTGCCAACAGAAAACAGTGATTATAGTGACTGGCAGAGCTCCAGTCCCTGAGATGAACAAGAAGATTAGAGGAAGGAAATGGGCCAGAGATAAAAGCAAAGATTACAGTCCCATGTACTCAAGAGGACATTGCAGAGTGCAAAGAGAAGATGGCTTTCTAGTTAGATGTGTAGGCTTGGGTGCCGATCATTCAAGGAATGCCAGTCGGCACAACAGGGAATAATTTGTCACCAAAACACTGGCTGCAAGGAAAGGGAATGCAAATTAAATGAGTCACCAAATGAATGTTTTCTTTTCAGTTGTTAAAGGTGCCTCATAAGCCAAGTACCTGTCTGTCTGCAAATGCCAGCCTATGGGGATAGAAAAGTTTGGCTGAGCTAGTTCCTGTCCCCTGGGAGTTAATGCCACCTTATGAGGTACTCAAGAATAGAAAGCAATGTTTTCCCTAAAGCCTGTACCTATGGAGACTGGAGAACACACTCTGGGTTCAAAGGGCCACCCACTGCCTTGCAGTTCTGCTTGGCCTATTGTCTTCTGCAAACAGAAGTTCTCTTTGCCAGTAGTGGGGTGGGCATGTGTTAAGTCATGGTGTGTTACCTTTAGCAATGCTAATTGGAACAAAAGAGGCCTGTTAGATGTTAAAGCTGCTGCTGCGCATGGAAACAGGTGTCATATAGAAGTCCAAAAGGGCAAGGTATGTGTTGCTTTCAGTAATGTGTCCTTTGTGCTCTGATATATTTTTTGCACCAGGGACTAATGTTTCTTCAACAAGCTGAAATTCTGTATGAAAATGAAGGCTTTTTTGTCATAAGACTTATATTGTCTGTGATCCATCAGAAGGAGTCTGAGCCGCAGGGCACTAGTGACACCCCTGTTGGACATTTTTCCTAAGAAATTATGAAAGCTCAAAAAAGGTGTTTTTCTCGCTGTTGATTAATGATTAATTAGACCAGTGCCACCATTTTGTGTATTAATTACAGTCATTATTTTCTTCCTCATTAGTTAAGAGGTTTCCTTGGTTGTTTGGGAGATGCTAGAGAGTACCTGCTGTCTTCACAGAGCTAAGGAAATATCAGTCTACATCCAGACCTCCTAATATCAGGTTTATTGAACTGTAAGGAGAATATTTATTAGGTGAAATTAGAAATCCTGCTATGCTTGGAGGAAATAGAGTTAGTGCTGTGGACTCTAAGGGACAGTAAAGGCAGTAAACAAGGACTAATGATATTGCTTAGGCTCGGAATAAGGGGAAATGTACTGCCTGTACCTGAAGGGTTTCCTACTGGGTAAATTAATCCAATACGTGTGTGTGTGTGCGTGTGTGCGTGTTCGCGTGGGCACTGAGATATGTAGGCGATAGAATACACATGATGTGTTTTGCATGTTAACCTTTGTGGAGTCTCCAAGGCGTTCAAAGAAACAGGTTGTTATTAATGCGTATGCAAAACAGAGGTAAAAGGTAAGAAAAGTGGTGGCACTGTGGTGTAAACCACTGAGACTCTTGGGCTTGCCGATCAGTAGGTCGGCACATTGAATTCGTGCAATGAGGTGAGCGTCTGTTGCTCTGTCTAAGCTTCTGCCAACCTAGCAGTTTGAATGAGTACCAGTGCAAGTAGATAAATAGGTACCACTGCAGTGGGAAGGTAAACAGCATTTCTGTGTGCTCTGGTTTCCGTCATGGTGTTCTGTCGCACCAGAAGCAGTTTAGTCATGCAGGCCACATGACCCAGAAAGCTGTCTGTGGACAAACACCGGCTCCCTCTACCTGAAGCGAGATGAGCGCCACACCCCAGAGTCGCCTTTGACTGGACTTAACCATCCAGTGATCCTCTGCCTTTTTAAAATGCAAAGCAAAAGTAGCTTTTATTTATACACATTCTCCCTTACTTAATTATTTAAGAGCTTGCTTGTGATTTTGTGCCTTAGTTGATCTCCCCCACCCCCACTTTGGATTATGAACTTTCTGCATTAACTTTTCATAGTCATCTGAGTCGAGCCAGTCTGATGCAGGTGTGCTCTTTCAGTTTTTCAGGGCAGCGTGCCTACCATATGCTAGTCATGATTGTTCTAATTGTTTAGCATTTGAAATACTTTTGTTGCCTTTCACTTTGCCCAGAGATAACTGCTGGCAGGAGAAAGTCATGCTTTCATAGCATGTGTCTCCTCTTGTAGCTTCTGCACTGTCAGAAACAGTCAGCTGCAGCCATTTAGGAAGTGTGTGAACCAGAAGGCCAGAATGGGGTAACTTACTAAATTTAACCCTGAGCTGAAATCAGATTTGAAACATTTGATCCTTTTTTGTTTGGATCTCTCCTTGTCCAAGTAAGAACAGTGAGACCTCACTTTCCCTCTGCACATTGTGTTCTGTGCAATATTGTGTTCTTGCACCTGGCTGCTGTACCTCAAAATTAGGGATTGCACGTTGAAAGCTAATTCATGCCACCATAAAGAGATGCCAGTTTACAAATGCTTTAAGTTTCTTGGGTTTTGATTGAAATTAGTGGCATATTTTCTGCCACTTTGAGAAACTGGTAAGACTACCTGTAGGGAATTTGGGAGGTGCTGCTGTACAATTCACATTCATATCCCATTTAAAAGGTGGTTTTGCAACCCTAAGGGTCAGTAATCTATGAGTGTTCAGGGCGATGACAAGATGATAAATTCCTGGGGTCTGTTAGAGTTCTGAGCCAGCCCAAGGTGATGATTTCTGATTTTGATTTATCGGAAATGTAAGAGGGAGTGGTTACTGTGAAAATCGTGAACAGATGAAAGGTCCCTCTTTTATGCTAGTGATTTTTCTCTCCCACCTTCATTTTTAATTTATTTTCATTTGCTTCATTGATAACCCTTGGGGTCCCTTCCAATTCTATGATTGTTATAGCCATGTGTGAAAACATTACTTAGTGAAATATAAATTTTTAAAAGCGGGCTATTTGCAAATAGCTTTTTGTAGTTATTTTTAAAAGTTCAGTGAATAAAAAGCTAAATTCAGAAGAAAAACTGGAGCAGTTGCCTCATTCTGCCTCTTATCGATGAGCTTGTCAGCATGTTGGGTCTTGTGGATGAGCTCCAGCTTTGAAGCATAGTCATTTATGAGAGAAAATTAGCCTGAGTATGATTAATGCTGTGCCTGACAATCTGACAGGGAGCTCCCTGTTGACTAGCAACAGTAATTCTGCATTTCCTCCTATGAAAGAGTCATCCATGACTGAAAGACCAAGCACAGTTCACATACAGCACTAAGCCCAAATCATAAGTTAACTGCAAGTTGTCCCATGAATGCTCAAACACACCATGTATCGTTTGTCTAAAGCTTTGACTGGTTTCCATCTGCTCTTGCTCTCTATCTTTGTAGCTTGATGAGCCTGGTTTTGGTGATCAAACAAACTGTGGTTAGAAAAGGTGATGGAATTCATGTAACACTAAACTGTAGTTAAAACAAACTATGATTTTAAGCCGGCAACAAACCATGGTTTCAGATAGTGATTTATTGGCAGCAAACAAAAAAAAGTTAAGTTGCTGGGCAGGGTTCAAATGATCAATCAAACCATGACTTTGCTGCATGTGGCTCAAGCATTGGAATACCAGTTAAAGTTGTATTAAAATTCAGTTAGTGTGAATTGACCTCCAAGGAAATTAATGTCTTAGCATGGGAGGTAGATATGTTCTTGGCTCCTGGGACTTTTCTCCTCCATTTTTTTTAAATGCATGTAAATTCCACTCCTGTGTCTTACATTTTGTGAACTGGGATTCTGTTGTTGTTGTTTCAATTTATATACCGCCCTTTATCTAAAGATCACAGGGTTATATACAACATTAAAAACTTAATTTACATAGTATAATAATAAAAGACAATAAAACAATATTAGAAAAATATTATAATAATCCCCCCCATTTAAAAGGCCATAGATCATTTAATGGTGAAAGGCCATTTTTGACTGGTTCCATAATTACATGTCTTTAGGCACTAGGCAAGTCTCTCTGGGGAGAGCCTTCTACAAATGGGGAGCCACAACAGAAAAGGCCTGTTCTCATGTTGTCACCCTCTGAACCTCTCAGGGAAGAGAGACACGGAGAAGGGTCCCAGATGGCAAGTGCAGGGTTTGTATGGGGAGAGGCAGTCCTTAAGATATTGAGGTCCTGAGCACACATGTGGTCTAATGTGGGTTCTAATGTGGTCTAATTGGGTACTGTAATTTTACATGTGGACATAATAGATGGACCTCTTCTTAAGCATGAGTCCATTTCCACTGTTCGATTTTTGAACAAAGGATCTATTAATTCAATACTAGTTTCTGGCTGCACAGCTTTTATCCTCTTTGCTCTGACTTGAGCACCCAGGATATTATTTTGGATGGAAGCTGCTTGTAGCTGAATGTTCCTAGCTTGATCTCCTCATTATTCTTTGGTCAGTGGCATAGCTTGGTGGACTGCAGGAATCTGTCATTTGAATTGATTCAGAGTGACAGCAGGGCAGGGAAGAGGTGGCGGAAGCTGCATGTCTCTTGCAGTCTTCACATCTGGCTCCTCTCTGATGAATTCAGTGAGCTTCGTTCGGATTAATCCATTATAGCAAGATGTATTGCAGTGCTGCACTGTGTATGGCAAGACAGAACTGGCGTTGCTGCTAGGATTGGATTTGCTGTGCAGATGACTAATTGTCCTGTCACCTTTTACTGTGTGGTTAGCCTTAAGTTGATTAGCTGTATAACAAAAGAGAGAGGACAAGGCAACATAACATATTGGAGAATAACATAAAATCCTGCTGAAGAACAAGAGATTTTAATTGGAAGCTTGGTGGTTTTGGTCAGCAAGAACACTTTGAGAGCAAGTGTTCTCGAAAGTGGCAAATGGGGGTTTACAGCAGGAGCTCACTGATATCCCACATCCACCTAGGCTAGCTTAGATTCTGCAAATTTGGGTTACATTTCAAAACTTACCAGTTCTTAAAGTATCTGCTTACCTACAACACTCATTGACCTGCATCTCTTGCAGTCAGCGGAAGTAATGATAGGCGGTATTTTAAAATAATAATAATAATAATAATAATAATAATAATAATAATAATAATAATGTGACAAATTGAACAAAAGGGAAAAAAACCTCACAAAGATAGGTAATTTTGGTATATTTTTAATATTAAATTTGAATGATGTTCATCTTCCCAAATTCTTAGGTATAGCCATTATCAGCCTATTTAAATTCATTTTAATCATTTGGGAGATCAGAACAAAAAATGTCAGGATATGTTATGACATCTGGGCACCAGCAAAATTGCCCATTAGTATACAAAGTATGTGATTTACAAGTACCCATTGGCATTAATTTAGACTTAAACAGTTAATCATATATCTTGAGACACTACCAAAGTTATTAATTAATAGTAATTCATCCACATACAAAGCTAATTTAAATTCGACTTGCTTGTGAACAAAACCAACATTTGTCCTTACTTGCGATTTAGGAGAGTGGTATAATGTTCTGATTCACTTCATATATTCTTGAGGAAATCAAAGTTTTTCTGAAGTAACAAACATAAATTGCCAGTATATTTTGTCAAACACTTTTTCAGTGTCCAGAGAAATAAGTGAAACTGGATATTTGATACTTCCAAGGGCAGCAGCTTTGTGGGGTTTGAGCTTCATTGGAGTAAACCTTTAATTTCATTTTCCTGTAGTTCTTCCCTTCTGCAACTATTCATACAGTTGAGTTAAGCACCCCAATACAGCCACTAAAGCTTTAAAGAAGGGTGGGAAGAGTTATGTAGAAAATAAAATCTTTGCCACAAGGAAAAATTCTTGCAATTGTGTGGTAGGAATATGAGGAGACAAGACAAATCAGCTATAAAGTGAACTTGAGAAAATGAATGTTTACTTAACCATCCTAAGTGGCCAATCATCTTCTGTATTCCACCCAGTGCCAAATATCTTCCCACTCTCATCTAGAAAATTGTCCTGAGGTCTTATGATGAAGGGTGATATATAAATCGAATGATTGAATGAATGAATGAATGAATAGAAAAAAACCAACATTTATTTCTTACATTTGTATCCTACCTTTCTTCAATTGTGAAATCCAAGGTGGCATACTGATGTATTCTATTTCAATAAGGTGTGTGCCTTCAGACTATACTGAACAATTATGAACTGGGAAATGGGTTGGTAAAGAATTGATTTGTGACATGCATCCTACTAGAATTCAATAAAGTAGTTTTGGTTGGGAGAATTCCTTTGTGGTCTCCTCTGTCTTTCTATGTATGAGACCCTGTGCAAAATAAATTAGTTCATGAAAAGCTAATGCTGAGTTCCTGGCTTTCTTCCTTTTCTGCATTAGACTGCATGAAAGATTGCTGTATTGGTTGGAAGGCTCTAATACCGTACTCTTATTCCTTGGTGTTTATCATTGCTTTAGTATATAGACCACACTCATTCTTTCCTGGCGGTCAGAAATCACTCTTCTGTGTGGATTAGATAACCACCTCAAATGTAAAGTCTGTGATCATCTGACAAATTGCTTGGAATACATTACTGGTGATAAATGCAATCTCCTTAAAGGGAAACCTATTCATTTAACATAGTACTTCCAGGATTAATTGCTTGCCAGGCTAAATTGCTCCATAAAAGTGCATACTTTTTTATCCAATTTCTTCATGGCATGATTAGTTAGACCATTCCATGCTTTGTGTGCTAATTACACTGGCTTTTTCTTTTCTTTAATTATTATTAATTCTTACACAGCATGTTTTGCTTTTAGTTTTTTGGCTGCTGCTTTAAAATCCTATTGCTGTTTCCTCTTTAAATATCATGTTGTGCTTTAGAAAACAGAGGAAGCAGCTCTACAAAATGTAGGCAGAGGGCAGCCCTTACTTCACTACCAGTTAGCAGTATTAGGAGCTACAGGGTGCTAAATACTTCCATTTTATTTTCCACCCAGATGTCCTCAAATTTGCATACCAAAAAAAATAGAATAAACAATGTTATTTCAAACAGAGAGAGAGAGCAAGAGCAAGAGCAGCAGGAAAATAATCAACACCAATGCAAGGAGGGAGAGCAAATAAATATTGAAGGCCTGTTGAAGTGAGACACTCTTCTCTAAATGTCAGAAGGTCAAATAAGGAAGGGGCCAGATGATCCTACCAAGTTTGTGTGCTGTAGCCAAGAGGGCCTTATCCTGTATTCTTTCCAGCTGCACATCTCACACCTGTAGGAAGCTGAGCGAGGCCTTTCTTGAAGACCTCAACAGATGGGCAAGATCAAGTGGGAGCAGGCTGTCTTTTAAGTAGACAACTTGGGAACAGAGAGGCTGAGGAATGTTTATTATGTTTGCTCTCTGTAACTGTTAGCAGAGATTGTATTTGATGGAGTTATTTTATAATAAGACACAAAGGTATTTCACAGTGCAGTTCCTATACAGATTGGGCATCTCTCACATTTTTAAAGAAAGACATAAAATAAAATGTTCCCCAAAGCTTTTGATACAAGGTGTGAATTAGAGCTTTCTATTTCGGTTGAATCTGATAGTAATGTAGTCAGTATTTCTAATTGTTTCAACATTTATATCTTGCACTAAATCTCAGTTGCCACTTAAGACTTTGTGAAGGTAAGTAATAGTGTCTACTGGATTACACCTATGCACTTGCTTACTGACAATCAAAGAACACTAAAAGGTTAATGAGACAGGACTTTCCTTTGCAGAAGCCTTGTTTCTTTTTTGGCAGGATTTGTCCTTTTTTGTGCTTGATAATTTTATGCTTCCCAACAATTTATCTGGAATATATGTTAAGCTAACTAGCCTGCCATTTTCTGGATCCATTTTTAAACACTGACATAACTTTGAGCACCTTACAGTCGTTTTGTACAGAGGCACACCTTAGGAACATGTTATATATTTATGTGAGAAGATGAGCAATTCTGCATTTGAGTTGTTTAAGAATTTTTGGAAGGATACCATCTGGGCCTAGTGACTTGGTTCTTTTCAGTTGTCAGTAATGTCTAGAACTTGTCACTACTATTTGCCTTGATTCCTCAGGCTCTCTTCCTGAAAATGGCAGTTCAGGCATGGGTATCTGCCCTACATCTCTGAAGTTGTACAGTTGTGGAAAGAATGTACCTTGTAACTTCTTAAAAACAACATTTGAGTTGACTATTGCTTGAATCCACAGATAAGTGAATTTTGCAGAGCTACAAATCCAAGATAAATACAAGAAGAAAAGCCAAGAAATTAAGAAAAATCCCTAGTATCTAGAAGAGCACCAGAAAAATAAACACCGCATTTTTCGCTCTATAAGACGCACCAGACCACAAGACGCACCTAGTTTTTGGATGAGGAAAACAAGAAAAAAAAAATTCTGAATCTCAGAAGCCAGAACAGCAAGAGGGATTGCTGCACAGTGAAAGCAGCAATCCCTCTTGCTGTTCTGGCTTCTGTGATAGCTGCGCAGCCTGCATTCGCTCCATAAAATGCACACACATTTCCCCTTACTTTTTAGGAGGGAAAAAGTGTGTCTAATAGAGCAAAAAATACGGTACTCTATGTATTGTCTATCCTTGAACTGTGTGTGTGCGCACACCCACACCCCTTTGCCAGAACAAGGAATCAAGGGCACATTTACTTGGATCTATCTGCATTTTAGTTAGTTGCACCTGTAGTTCTGCTGAGTCTTTGGCTGGTTGTCGACAACAAGATTTGGACTATAAATAGTTTCTCTCTCTTTTTTACCACGACCCCACTTCCAAGCCTGAGCATCTGTCTGAGCATCCAAGCCCCAATGCCTTTCTTACATATTCAGACCCCCAAGATGTGGACTGGGAAACCCACAGTGAACTTAAAGGTAAAGGTAGAGGGACCCCTGACTCCAGTCGTGAACAACTCTGGGGTTGCGGTGCTCATCTCGCTGGCTTTACTGGCTGGCCAAGGGAGCCGGCGTACAGCTTCCGGGTCATGTGGCCAGCATGACTAAGCTGCTTCTGGCGAACCAGAGCAGCGCATGGAAATACTGTTTACCTTCCCGCCGGAGCAGTACCTATTTATCTACTTGCACTTTGACGTGCTTTCGAACTGCTAGGTTGGCAGGAGCAGGGACCGAGCAATGGGAGCTCACCCCGTTGCGGGGATTCGAACTGCCGACCTTCTGATCGGCAAGCCCTAGGCTCTGTGGTTTAGAACTTACACGTCTCCTAAGTGGCTCATCTGCATCAATACAAAGGATGGAAATAAACCTCCAGAAGTGTTTACAAAATACCTCAGTGAGTATGTGGATTAGTTCCTCATACAAGGCTAGATTCTCTGGTAAATTATTCCCCAGCATGCACATTGCTAATACTGAGCAAACAAATAACTGAAAACTCAGTAGGGAGCTGCTTCAGAACACCAGGATAACACTGTCCCTCAGCTCTCCCACTTTTTAAAAAAACCAGTATAATTTTAATGGGTTAGGGACCCCCCCCCCCGACCGACATTTGTTGAATTGTGGCAGCACTAGCATAGCCACAATAGTGCAGCTCATGGGAATTGTAGTCCAGATCTGGAGGGCACCAGCTTGGCAAAGGCTGCTGTATTACATGATTCCTAAAATGGGCTATCACCTTTATACAATGTGTTACAACAGAAAGATACCTGGGGGTGAGATGTGATGTCAGTGAAGCTTCAAATAGAAGGTTGTAGATACCTCCTATTAACAAAAAAGTTTAGCAAGTGATAATTGACTGGTGTAATGTAAACTGTGCAAGTATATGTGGGCTTAGACTTTGTAGACATTTTTGTGTTCATTCAATGATACTGTAGCTGTTTAAGGGGAAAAATATTTTTATTTTCAAAAGCAACTTATGCTACAGCCTCAGTTCCTTCACCTCATTTTAGAGATGCTGCTTTACATTTATGGTAGAATGCAAACCCGACATAGGAACATTAGTTGCATCCCATAATACCCAGTTCCAGTTGTTGCACTTTTACTGGTGTTTATCCTAGTAACCTCAATGGTGGCAGTATTTAGTGTATGACAAAGTTAGGATGAGAATATTAATACTTTACTTTTTTAATATGAATTCTCATCTCAAGTATTGCATTTGTACTACATTTTTAGAGATGTGCTTTATCTGTAAGGGCATTTTACCATAATTATTATCAGGGTTGAAGCTACATTTGTGGTCTGTAAGTATTTTTTTGTGAGCACTGCTGAATTTTGAATATGTTACACATTGGCAATATGATCCAAGCCAAGGGGATCACTGTTTTGAATTTCTTATTCTTCTGGGATGTTGAGAAGGGGTGTGCATCAGCACTATTTGGAAGTACTTCTCTTGGCAGCAGCTAGAATTAAACTGCTTGGATACCAAGAGAAATTGCTAGTCCAACTCCCTGCTGAATCCAAAAATCCATTGCTTTAGTGAATTTCTAGTGTCTTGCTGAAGCTCATTGTTAATGAGAACTCTGCACGTGCTCTGGAACTATGTGATACTTTGACGTTACTCTGCACTTTAGATTCATTCCAGAGTAGTACAAAAACAAATATTGCTTAAGCTGACTGACCTCCCTAGGCATGGGATTGAACAGCAGTATTGGCTACAACATGTGCAAAAGCCAAATTAGTTCCTGGAACCTTTGCCATATATAATTCAACTACATGCCATTATTCAACCACTATGTTTACCCAGAAGATTCCTCAAGGAAACATCTTAGTAATCAAGCTCAGTTCACATTTCCTGGGAAGGGTCACCATCTTCTTCATGAGAAGCACCTTAAGTCTGCTGGCTGCTAGTTGTGATTGGCCAGAGACCTCTTGTGAGCATCCTGCTGCTCTCTAGCAGGAAACCTATAGAATCATAGAATTGTAGAGCAGGACGTTCACCCAAGGGCCATCTAATTCAACCCCCTGCAATGCAAGAATCTATATTGATATGCCTGGTAGTGACTCAGAACTTGACTTGAGTAGCATTTAATGCCTCTTCTTTTCTTAACGTTATCACATTTTGGTTATGGTACACTACCCATCAATAAGCCCCTTTGCTATAACTGGGCAACTTGCAGATTCCCAAGCTGTTCAACTGTTTGGATGCCCCTAAAAGGCTGCTTTTCGTGCCTGTTCTTCCATATGTTATTTTAGTCATGTATCTGATGTGAAACACAAGCTACCGTGTTCTTAAGAAAAGCTTTTCCTATTTCTTAAACTTTACTATGAGGAACCCAGGGTTGTAATGGGGCATGTTGTAAGCCTGGCTCTATTGTTTTCTTTCTGGAAGAAGAGTATGAGGTGGTTGAGCCCTTTCAAGGTAGTCTAGTCATTACATGAACCGTTGTGTCAAATGCAGAAGGCCAAGCATAGCATATGGAGGAATACATCTCTGCGCACATTCTATATTTCACTTTACATTGTGTAAGCTTTGTGATAGGCATTATCTCTGTTGACTAACCTGGCTGCCCCTCTGGAATGTAGAACAAACATTTTAAATGTCACTCATTGCTTGGCATATTTTGAAGCTGGCATGTGATCTGCACAAGCCACAGCAAAAGGAACCCCAGATGCGTCATGCTTTTTTTAAAGGGAAGAAGCATGTAATAAAATGACTAATTAGACTACTAATGAGCGTAAAGAGTAATTAAAATATTTTTGCTTTTTGCCAGCACCAGACTCTGAAGTGTTTTAAGTCTCAGAGGGCTGGAATCTAAACCTATTATGATTTATTTTGAAGCATATGAGCCAATTTACAGTTATTACTGTTGCAGGGGGTGGGTGGGAGTAGGACTCAACATTTGCCAGCAGTGCCTATTACGAAGTGACTAGGGAACTGGTGCCTGAAGTTTTGTGGTAATTCTTACACTATTGAGTCCCATCTCATAGTCTAATGCTCATCCCTAGTGACCCATCCCTTTAGTTACCTTCTCCTAGAATTCAGGTTTCGCCAGAAACTTACCGTATTTTTTGCACCATAACACTCACTTTTTTCCTCCTAGAAAGTAAGGGGAAATGTCTGTGCGTGTTATGGAGGAAATGCCTATGGGTGGCATGCCTACGGATTTTCCTCCTCTAAAAACTACGTGCGTGTTATGGTCGGGTGCGTGTTATAGAGCGAAAAATACGGTAATTTGCCTTTTACCTTCATCATCACGGTGTAATCGGCCAGAAAGGGACACAAAGAAGATAAAAGGTGTTTCTGAGTATGTGTTTTCATTCACTCCCCATATTACGCAGGCTGTAGTGTGTGATGAGCAATGAGTAGGAGTAAGGCAGACCACTGAGCCTGTTTATCACGGTATAAGTTTAGCAAAGCAATTTGAGTAAGGAAACCTTATTACAGAAGAGAGAAAAACATTCTTCCAGCTTAATAACAATTTCAGGTGGGAAATTGTTGAGTCTTTGGGTATATTAACCAATAGGATGAGAGATTATAATGTTTTGTGTTAAAGCTGATCTGCGTGAAGCACACTTTTAAATTGTTTCCCCCAGCAGCTGCCTCCACATAGTGAGTCAGCATCTTCTCTTCATACCACTTCTCACCCATCTTTCATATTTCCCTCAGTGAAACATGCAGGCAATTATCCATGTAACCACCTGGTGAGATTTCTAGAAAGCATTGTCTAGGGCAGGGGTAACTGGCCTATGTCCCTTTAGATGTTTTTTGTTCCCTCAGACCTAGCCAGCATGGCCAATGCAGTTCCAACAACATTTGGAGGATCGTGGGTTAGCCACCCTTGGTTTTAGATACACAGAGAGGCCCATTCTCACCCATCTGTAGCCTGAGGCAAGCATGCCTGTATAAAAGAGAAACTGCCTTAAGGAGAAGCAGCGTTAAATAGTGACAACCATGAAACAATTGCAGATCAATAAAGAGATACATAGCTGCCATGTTCTGCTGGTGGTAGCCTACCCAGCATTCTGCCTTAGAGCCATAATTAGCCCTATGTAGCTACCAATATATACCATAGACTCTATGTAGAGTGGGTCTCTCTGTACATTTTTGCCTCAGGACTTTTGTCTCTGGTAGCTGAATGTTGGAAGAGTGTGCATATGTATCTGTGTCTGAATGTGTCCTTTCATATCAGACGTTTTCTCCAGGTGACATCTGCAATAACAAATAGCAATGTAGGCACCATGCTATTTCCACCCTTGCTTAAACATGGCATCTTTGCTCCACCGCAGGGCTTTTGGGGCTGGTCGCTGTGTACATGGTAGACCAAACAAAATGGAAAGCTTTTGAAAAAAAGGTGTTGCTTCACATATCCTTTGCCAAGCACAGTATAGAGTTGTGTGTATGAACTCCATAATACATCTGTGTTTATGCTTTTGATAGACAAGTTCACTGCCTTGCTCAATATTTAGGCTAAAGACAGAGTCAAGGGAAACAATGGTACCTCCCATGGCAATACTTACCCCCTTGAAAAGTATGGACTTAGCCCTTTGAGTGTGGAAGCAAAAGTCATGTGTTAAGTCACCTTCAAATAATTTATTCAGTATAATTTAAGACCATCGCAACTCATGTTCCGTTTCTTTAGTTTTAACACCTTGTCTCACAACAACTGCATTGTTACTTGAATGATTGCCCTACTCATAGCATTTTAAGAGGCATGATTCATAATTATTTCATATGTTTACCTTGAAAATTTATTTGGCAGGTTAGGGGGCTTCTACAGAAATTACAGCTAGCCACTGGGAAATATGAGCAAAGTACATGTAGTAGATGAGCGGTGCAAAGTGGACTTATTTATGTCGTACCCAAAGGCATAGTTAAGGTACCTAACAGGAGCACTGGTGTTTCGGGTTGGTTAGAATAAATCCTCATGGTCCGTTTGCTTACTTTTAAGCCTCCTGGGCTGCAAATCTTTAGGCAGAAGGAAGGGTGTCTTGGTGAATGATCCAGAATGCTTGAAATTTTTAAGTGACTGGCTAACATGTGAATAATAAAAACAATACAGTCCCTGCCTGCCAGCTTCTGACCCAACTAACACAATACAAAAGGAGAAAGAGATGAGAAAGGAAGAGGAGGCAAGCACACACCAGTTATTATCTAAGTTTAAGGACTAGCTGTTTAGGGAGAGGATGAGCCCAAATGTTGTTCTCATAGCAGGACAGGTAGAAAGGCCCTTCCTCTCATCTCTCTCTTTGCTGTGGCCTGATAGAATGGTTGCTGCCATGTGGTGGTTGAAGAATAAGCCTGATGGAGTTGGTCTTCCAACAGAGTTGATAGAGTGGCCCTGCTTCCCAGGGTTCCCTCTGAATTAATAAGCCATTAGTTTCACTAACAACTGCTTTGTAAACGAATTCCTTTTTGATGTTTATGGATGTTTAAAGAATCTATGTCCCAATCAGGCACTGTTATTGTCCAATGTGAACTCATTATGGCTCATTGGGTACAGAGGCGTTTTATTTCCATAGGAAAGCTCTTGCCGATATGTGACAGATATGCTGTGTGAAAGGTTGCTGTGAATACCTGCTTTATATGCCTTGTGACTGGTAAATGGTCACACTGAAGTGGTTAATCTTTGGACCTCTGCTATCTACTCTGGCAGAAGTCAAAGAGCAGTGATTTAAGAGGGGTGGGGGATGAGAACTCAGATACATCACTCATCTTAAATCTACAGCCATGCGTTGCAGCAGAAAATTAGCTTATTCTTCAAGCCACAGAGATAGACTGAATTGCTTAATAACCAGAAAGTGATGAGAGATAGAAAATTGAGTGCCAGGGAAGGAATCAAAAGCATTCAGTGTGTTCCCTTTTGCATGCAAACGGAGCCAGATGAAAACAGAGAGGCTGAAAAGCTGCTGAAGGTTCAGCCTACACAAGCAGGCTCTCTTCTGTACTTTCCCCCCTGCTTCTTTAAAATGGGATGTGAGGCTCCCTCAACACAGAATCCATCTACCACACAAAGAATACATCCCTACTTGACAGGAATGAACAGGTGTAACAGGCTGCTTTCTCCTACCATCTGACAACACTGCTGACTCAAATATTTTTCTGTACCCTTAAAAAGAATCTGCTTATACTGTCTGATGAAACTATCCCTTTGTTTTGCTTTCCCCCCTGCCGTTTATTTTTGTGGCTAGTGGATCCCTCCTTTTAAAGCGTAAACTCACTGGTTTATTTTTATGCTCATTACTGAGGAGGAAAACAACCCTGACACTTTGCACAGAGGAACAGCAGCCTTATCATTAAAGCTGGGTCAGGAGGAAAGTCCTAGCTGCAGCAGGAGCTTCCTCTTTGGCTGCTTCTTGAATGGTTTACTTGACTTGAATTCACAATGGCAGAAGCCATGGGAGCTGGTTCAGAATGTCAGCAACCTCTCTGCTCAGGGTTGCCCATTACAGCACTATTAAGCCATTGTTTAAAGATTATAGATTGGGTTTTGTGTGTCAACTGGCATATGGTGGGATGTTCTGTTACCATATGCCCTGGTTGACACGCCTGTGTGCACTTTTCAGACACGGACCCTTAACATTTGGAGAGGAATTTT
This sequence comes from Podarcis raffonei, assembly GCF_027172205.1. Taxonomy (NCBI): domain Eukaryota; kingdom Metazoa; phylum Chordata; class Lepidosauria; order Squamata; family Lacertidae; genus Podarcis; species Podarcis raffonei. The sequence goes on along the minus strand of NC_070606.1, from coordinate 59,269,133 downwards.
GAATGCTGTGTTAATACTGGTGTTCAAGTGCTACTGAAATCTGTTGTTCTTTTTAAAGAGAATTGAAGAGGCCTGAGACGAGAGTATTCCAGAGGAGAGCAGTGAATTTTATCAAGAAGAAATTAATGAAACAATTTATTTAAAGCACTTAATCCTAACCTGAATTTATGGTGCTAATAAATGCTCAGAACTGTTCATTATTCTGGCAACTATAGGTAAAAGCAGGAGCTAAGCAGAAAAGCAAGCATGTGCTGTAAAATATCCCAATTCTCTAGTAAGAGTATGGAAAGGGGGTGGGGGAAGAGGAAGTTGGGCACAAATAGATGGTTTTAAAGTGATTATTTTTGTAAATGCTAGGAATTTGGGCACAATTAGAGGGTTTTAAAGTGATTGTTGATGTAAATGCTAGGGGTTTCTGGGATGAGATGGGTAGAGAAGAGAGCAGGTTTCCAGGGGGTGTAAATAGGTGAGGATAGCAGAGCAGAGGAAGAGGTGCTTTTCTTGGGGCAGGGGCACAGTGTGTCATGAGAGAAGGTATGTGAATAATGCAGTGGTTTGGCAAAGAGTTAAGAGCTGAAGAGCTTATGCCTTAGGTGTGCAGAAAAACTAGGTTAGAAACAGAACAAAATTCAAGGGGGTGTGGAAATAGAGAGGTGATAACTTTCGTTGGCTTATGGACCAACTAAGTAAAGAGGAATGAATTAGTGGAACTCATTACCTTTCATTATCTGCATAGCTGACTGGTGGTGAAGTGGAGGCAATTGGGCTTCAGTAATGAAAAGGGAGATGGAGAAGGATGGGAATGCAAGATTTCTCATGCCAGCAGACTTGGGAGAAAGAACCCCCAAAATCTGGAGCAACTAACTCTGGCTTTTTTGCCCAGGTTTAATAAAACAGCAACAGCAACAAAGAATAGATTCCTGTTACTTGATGGCTCATTTAAAGCATGATTGCAATGTTAAAAGTTTTAAAAGGTGCACACAGTTTGAGCACTCTCACTTTGCTCCTGCCACAGTGGATCAGGGAAACAGCAGTTAACTTAGCATTGCATCTGAACCAGTTCTCATGGTTTGCTTCCCTCCACATAAACCATGATCTGAAGCCAACATTTCTTTTGTGGGAGAAACAAGCCACAAGCATGGAACCTTTGCCCAGTGTGATTAAACAAACCATACCTCTTGGCTCAGCATTATGTCTGAATGCATCTTCTATGCACTGAAGGAGACATAAACCTGGCTTTCCCCTTAACATTGGCGTGAAGATTGCTTGCCTTTCTAATCAGAAGCTTCCTGCCAAACAGGGGTGTTCTTTTCCAGGTGAAAAGTCTGCCTTTGTCTCTCAGCAGGCTGACTTTCAGTTTGTACTAAAGCAAATTCATCAATGTTGCAGAATTCCAGTGAATTTGTGTTGCCACTTCAGCGATGAAATGTGTGCTAGTCAAAGGTGCCTTTGTTTCCTGCCCAGTTCTGTGCAAGAAAATTACTTTGATGTTCATTTGCCATGGAAAATAGTGTCTGTCTCAAACAGCTCTGAGTTTAAGGTGAATCAATATCCTGTTTGTGGCTAATCTATAAATTAGGAGACCTGTCCAGGGTATTCTGGATCCATAGCAGAGACCTGAATTACAATAGTTTTGCTCTCGAGTAGTTAATTCTTAGATAATTTGCATCACAGTTGCATTATTAATCTGAAAAAGAAATTTAAAATAGCATGGAATAGATGCATCTTTAAAGCACAGTGCTGTTTAAAACAGGGCTTTTGTGTTTATACAGATGTGCAGTTCAGTGACTTTATGAGACGTTAGAAGTTGGGGTGCTGTGAATAAAGCACATTGCTAAGGGAAGAGCCAATTGAATCCAGCTTCAGATGTGAACCAGGGGATTAGTACAGATTTTGAAATATTTTTTGCTGGCTTTGCTTTATTCTGTTTTGCTCACCTACTTCTGGAATTGAAACAGTGAGGATGATGCATTTGAAGAGAGTTAAGTCACAATTAGTGGGAAGGTAAACGGCGTTTCTGTGTGTGGCGCTGGTGCTGGCTTGCCAGAGCAGCTTCGTCACGCTGGCCACGTGACCCGGAAGTGTCTCCGGACAGCGCTGGCTCCTGGCCTCTTGAGCGAGATGAGCGCGCAACCCTAGAGTCGGACACGACTGGCCCGTACGGGCAGGGGTGCCTTTACCTTTACCTTTAAGTCACAGTTGCCTTGATTATAGCCTATATCAGATTTGTATAAGTATGGTAACAATAAACTTATCCAATTGAGTTAATTGCTCAGAGGCAAAGTATCTCCTAGCGATGTACTCCAGGGCAAATTTCTTACTTGGACAAGTACCCATATTTAAACCTTTAGAGCAAAGGAGCACAGAATGCTGTTTATACAGCGGCAGTTCATTTGTCCCTTTAGCTCAGTATTGCCTACACTGACTGGCAGCAGCTCTCCAGAATTTCATGTGTCTCTCCCAGCCCACCTGGAGATGTCAGGTTCAACTTGGATTGTTTTGTATGTATCACATGTACTCTTTCACTGAGCTGTGATTCTCCCCACAATTGGATATGATGAGTCAGGGTAGTATGCATCATGTTCAAGAGGCAATTAGGAAAAGAGTAATGGCCAAGCTACACATTATGTAATATCCACACCCACATTATGTATTCTCTCTACACCCACACCAGTGTTTTTTTTCCAAATAAACTTGCTGGCTCAGGTGGCTATTTGCCTCTTAGAGCTTAAAATATGTATTTATTATTAAAATCTTATAGCAGAACAAAGCTGTATCAGAAATAAAACTAAGTGTGCAAAACAAAAACAATTTAAAATTAAGAGTCAAGAGTTTTCTTAAAAAAGCTTGTGTAAACAGGTAAGTTTTTAAGAAGCATTTAAAGGCTCATGAATTGCACATCATTCCACAGGGAGATGGTGAATGTTATCACTACAAGGCCTGTAGTAATCTGGTAGTGGTGGAACCACCAGCACGGTCTCATTGGAAAATCTTAAAATTTGCCCTGGTCTGTACTGGAGGTAATGGTCTTCTAGCTATTACTTAAAAATATGTTTTTCAATTGACTATATATATGAGTAGTTCATCAAGCATCACTCTCCTGGCTCCCACTCTCAGACAAAGTACTCAGACTCTCGACTTGAGAATTCTCAAAGGCTTTATTCCAAAAGTCATCACATAGTTTAAACATAGATTAAGATACAGGCTACAGAATCAGTACCGTATTTTTCGCACCATAGGACGCACTTTTTCCCTCCTAAAAAGCAAGGGAAAATGTGTGTGCGTCCTATGGAGCGAATGCAGGCTTTCGCTGAAGCCTGGAGAGCGAGAGGGGTCGGTGCTCTTGCTCTCCAGGCTTCAGGAAGATATCCGCTAGCCGACCCAGGTCTCCCACGGCTAGCGGAGTGCTGCATTAATCCCGAAGCTTGGGGCGTGCGGAGCTCAGCGCGCCCCAAGCTTCTGGGTGCCAAGCTTCGGGATTAGCGCAGCGCTCTGCTAGCCGTGGGAGAGCCGCGTGGCTCTCCCACAGCTAGCGGAGACCTTGCCAGCACCCAGAAGCTTGGGGCGCGCTGAGCTCTGCACGCCCCAAGCTTCGGGATTAGCGCAGCGCTCTGCTAGCCGTGGGAGAGCCGCGTGGCTCTCCCACAGCTAGCGGAGACCTTGCCGGCACCCAGAAGCTTGGGGCGCGCTGAGCTCCGCATACCCCAAGCTTCGGGATTAGCGCAGCGCTCCGCTAGCTGTGTCTAGGCTGCAGATAGTAGCCTGCTTCCCGGAGCGTCGGGCGCCCTGAAAGCAGAGCGCCCGGCGCTTCGGGAACACATCCGCAGCCTAGGCAGCCCTGCGGGAGGTCCCGCAGGGCTGTCTAGGCTGCGGATAGCAGCCTGCTTCCCGGAGCGTCGGGCGCCCTGAAAGCAGAGCGCCCGGCGCTTCGGGAACACATCCGCAGCGTGGGGAGCCTTGCAGGCATTCCCCGCAGGGCTCCCCACGCTGCGGATAGCAGCCTGCCGCCCGGCACGAATGGCGCCCTGAAGCAGAGCGCCCCTCGCGCCAGGCAGACATCCGCAGAGTGGGGAGCCCTGCAGGAGTTCCCCGCACGGCTCCCCACGCTGCAGATAGCAGCCTGCCGCCCGGCGGGTGGGGCGCCCTGAAGCAGAGCGCCCCTCGCGCCGGGCAGACATCCGCAGCATGCGGAGCCCTGCAGGAGTTCCCCACAGGGCTCCCCACGCTGCGGATAGCAGCCTGCCGCCCGGCGCGAGGGGCGCCCTGAAGCAGAGCGCCCCGCGCGCCAGGCAGACATCCGCAGAGTGGGGAGCCCTGCAGGAGTTCACCGCAGGGCTCCCCACGCTGCAGATAGCAGCCTGCCGCCCGGCGGGTGGGGCGCCCTGAAGCAGAGCGCCCCTCGCGCTGGGCAGACATCCGCAGCATGCGGAGCCCTGCAGGAGTTCCCCACAGGGCTCCCTACGCTGCGGATAGCAGCTTGCCGCCCGGCGCGAGGGGCACCCTGAAGCAGAGCGCCCCTCGCGCCAGGCAGACATCAGCCAGCCCCACAAGCTCGGGGGACAGCAGGGAGGCGCAGCGCCACCATCCCGCTGTTCCTCGACCTGGTTCGGTTTCCCTGACCTGCTTTTGGGGGGGATATAAAGGGGAAATTTTTTTCCTTTATTTCCCCCCCCAAAAACTAGGTGCGTCCTATGGGACGGAGCATCCTATGGTGCGAAAAATACGGTAATTCAGAAATAAAAGTGTAAGATACATGGCTGGCAGAAGCTAACACATTGTCACAACAGCTGACATGTCCACTTTGCTCCTGCTTTGCAGAGCGGGATGGTCACATGATTCATGTCCCAAACAATGGGACTGGACAAGCAAGCGGGCACTCCTGTGTGTAGGCTGGATCTGCTTGCCAGCACATTTAACAGCACATCTTTGGAGATGGGGCCAGCTCACTATCTGATTCAGGCTCATTTACCTCCCTGGTTGCCAGGGCAATCTCAATCTCTAGAGGCAGGTTGACAGCTGGGATGTCCAGCAGCATCTGGGCAGACTATCTGGACCCCTCCTCCTACTTCCCTCTCTCTCTGATAGATCCTGCCAGGACCATCCCTCCTTGTTTGATGCCATGGGGCTTTTGACAGTCACTTTTGACTGCTTTTATCAATTTGTTTTTATTGATTTATTCTATGCTCTGACTCTATAGCTGCCCATAAGGTAATTTTACTTGGATATTTTATTCTCCGTTTTCCCCTTTTCATCTTTCTGTCATATTCATCTCATTTCACATGTTTGGTACTTCTTGCCATTTATGCATGGCTGACGTTAATAAGGTGGTACTATAAGGGAAGACTGAAATCTTTGCAAAATTGCTGCTGAGCTCTCTACACTTAAAATACTGGATGAAATCCAGTATAGCGCTACGTGAACAAGGATTGCTGCTTGTGCTGCTTGTTCTCCTTGAGGGGAGAAGGTCTCATTGTGTAGGTGGAAATCCTTACACTGACAGGGTGGGTTAGTTGAATACCACCCAATATTTTGAGAACACTTGAAGGGTCAGCCCAAACTTTCTCACAAGGAAGAGGGGCCCCTGAAAATGATGACTTCATCCTAGTCTTTCACTCTGGAGTTTATGGACAGGCACCAAAGTCTGATGGAACTTCCTCTGGATGTCTACAATTGTATTGCATTGAGCGGTCACTCAGCTGCTCTCCACACACCCAGTTACAGGCTTCAGAAGGCTTAGTGAGTTTCCCAGGGGATCTAAACGATGGCAGATGGGAATCCCTCCATTCATAGTTCGTTCTGTGGCCTCTTCACAGTTCTCCTTTTCTAGCTACTTAGAAGAGTGCTTTATAGCAAGCTCTCTTGCTCCGAAGTTCTGCAGAATAGGACTTTGTAGGAAGGCTGGATCTGACTAAATTAAAGTGCAGTCATGTGTTATCTGTTTATGAAGGAACCCCTCCCTGCACCTCATGAATACCATATGCTCCTTCTTACCATAGGAGGGCAGGGATAAAAGGTCATGCTGCATGTAGCTTGGAGTGAATCAATAACTTTTAGAAGTGCTAAGCCACACCAAAACTAATTATTTTTGTGGTCCAGAAAATACATTAGTGCTGCATTATGATGCTGGCATAGGCAAGTGGAATCCATCAAAGTCACTGGTCTCAGTTGGTGGGGGAGAGCAGCTTGCTTTGAGAAGAAGCTGCTCCTCCTGTTGCAGGCAGTGTTAAGGGGTGTGCTGAAGGGAAAGTGGAGGAACGATCCCTGTTTCCTTCCCATAATACTTCTTGATAGAAATGTTCTAGCTACATACTACTCTGCCCCCCCTTCCAAGAGAGAAAAATTGGACTTAGTTTTGTTGGTTTACTTTACCCAAGTCCTAGAATGTCTGAGTGTGTTATGAATACAATATTTATAGAGGATATCACCTAGGTTGGGGACTCCTGGGGACTTCCAGCTACTCTTGTTCTCTTTGGATTGATAATATTGTTATCTAATATTAATGGTCCCCCCCCCTTGAATTAAATGTTTAAGTTTAGATATATCTACAGTGGTACCTCTGGATGCCAACAGGATCCGTTCCGGAGCCCCGTTCACATCCTGAAGTGAATGCAAGCCGCGTCTGCGCATGCACGGGTCGCGATTCGCCACTTCCGCGCATGCGCTTGACGTCATTTTGAGCGCATGTGCGAGCAGCGAAACCTGGAAGTAACGTGTTCCGTTACTTCCAGGTCGCCACAGAGCGCAACCCAAAAATGCTCAACCCGAAGCATATTTAACCCGAGGTATGGCTGTATATTGAGAAGGATGTGTGTGTTTTGCTCCTCTGTTACTTTTTTGTAGCAGTAGGTAAAGCGTCTCCTCAAAGTATACTTCCCTCCCATCACCACCAAAAATGAAACTTTATTCCTACCCTGGCACTAATCTCCTTGATAAAGCATAGTGGGCTGAGAGCCAGTTCCTTCTCATTGGATGAATACAGCTTTCTTTTTACAAAGGGTTTTGCTTGTCCCCCTTTGCTCATTATGGGACACTGTATTCTGTACAATGATTATATAAAAGCAAAATTATCAAAATAAAGACTTTTAGCATGCTTATGCGAATGCTCTCTAGTAGTTGGAATAAGGAATGGATTCTAAGGGTTCTGTGTGCAAGAGGTTTGGAGAGAGAACTTAGTTCCAAGAACTAAGAAAAGTTTTAGGTTAGGGAAACAAGTGCAGCCTTTGTAGGCAATCGTTTGGATCGTTTCTTCATCTCCTTAGTGTTCATGTAATGTATTGACCTCTGCTATGTCTATGAAAGCAATTTACATTTAGAAGAGCTGTTATCACACTTACCATAAAGAAATCAGTATTTGTATTCATAGAACCAGGAGACTTTTAACAACCTGAAACGAAAAGGAAGTTCATGCTTTATCTCCATTTGCCTTTGTTTTATTTTATTTTGTGTTGGTCACAAATTGCATTTGTACGTTGTGTGAGACTTAATTTTATTTGCACTTTTATATACCACCTTGCAATCTGCTGATGGAGGGTGGTTTAGAAATATTCTCAATATATAAAAATACATTTTGATTGTCTTAACTCCTAAGACTCTAATAGCCTTGTACGGGGATTCAACATTGTACTGAGGAGTAAGTGGAAGTTATTTGAAATATCATATTGTTCTTGTCAGCATCTCCATTCAGCTGTGACTTGTTTATTATGCGCTTTGCAGATAAGGTTGCTTACATGCTGTCCACTTTTGATGCTATAGTTGGGTCAGAAGTGTCATTAGTATCATATTTTGCCGTTGACTATCTGTTTCAGTTAATATCACATTAGGCCACAGAGAGCATACTTAAGAAGCTACATGCAACTGTATACACAATGCACCATAGACTGCCCTGGCTGATAAAATTTGCTTGGGAAGAACTCGACTTAAAACTGTCTCCTCTAATATACAGTATTGTCTTAGTGCTGGAGATTTTCTGGTAATATGACTGACCAATCCTCCCAAAATAGTGGTGCTATGGGATAGTCATAGGTGGCTCATCTGGTATGGTGCAGCTGCTACATTAGTTTCTCAGCAGATGGATTACTTTTGCTTACCAAGAAGTCAATACGATGTGAATTTGGCAGTCCTGCTGGCATGCTTGCACTGCGCTGACTTCCCTGCCACACCTCCCATCTCCTAGTAAGTAACAGCATCACATCTGCTGGGAAACTAGCATAGCAGCTGTTACCCTGGCAGCTGAGACCACATAACACCAGTCCTGAAATACAGTGGTGCCTCGCAAGACGAAATTAATCCGTTCCGCGAGTCTCTTCGTCTTGCGGTTTTTTCGTCTTGCGAAGCACGGCTATTAGCGGCTTAGCGGCTATTAACGGCTTAGCGGCTATTAACGGCTTAGCGGCTTTAAGAAAAAGGAAACAAACTCGCAAGAACTCGCAAGACGTTTCGTCTTGTGGAACGACTCAAAAACCGGAAAACTCTTTCGTCTTGCGCGTTTTTCGTCTTGCGAGGCATTCGTCTTGCGAGGTACCACTGTACCTACACTGGCTCCCAGTATGTTTCTGAGCACAATTCAAAGTATGGGTGCTGACCTTTAAAGCCCTAAACGGCCTCGGTCCAGTATACATGAAGGAGTGTCTCCTCCCCCATTGTTCAGCACGGACACTGAGGTCCAGCTCCGAGGGCCTTCTGGCAGTTCCCTCACTGCAAGAAGTGAGGTTGCAGGGAACTAGGCAGAGGGCCTTCTCAGTGGTGGCACCCGGCCTGTGGAATGTCCTCCCACCAGATGTCAAGGAAATAAACAACTATCTGACTTTTAGAAGACATCTGAAGGCAGTCCTGTTTAGGGAAGTTTTTAATGTTTGAAGTTTTATTCTATTTAATATTCTGTTGGAAGCTGCCCAGAGTAACCCAACCAGATGGGCGGGGTAATAATAATAATAATAATAATAATAATAATAATAATAATAAATGTTTCTGAGGACAGCATAATTGAAGTCTGAGAACCATTGTGGCAATTTCTGGATTTGAGTACTGCGTGAGACTACTCAGCACTGAAAAGCTGAAAGATTCCAACAAGCAAGAAGTATCATACATGCAGACAGGTCCGATGCCAGCATTGTTTTGCAACTTTGAAAATGAGCAACCCATGTCTACATTCAGCTCTTGTGTAGCAAAACATAAGCTGCTTCATGTTTAGGGTGACTGTGAACACTGGAGCCATCAGAGGAAGGGAAATTGCTGATTGATCCCTAGAACCTCATCTCCTCAGCTGCATTTTTTGTTCGATCATAATTACTGAGAGCCTTTTCCCCCCCCCTCTGAAAATATATATATAATCTGTTTGAAGCAGAAATATCCAGATGACTGAACAGACCAAGACTATATGTATGGATATATTATTCTAGAATCTGTTTCAGGCAAACTCAAGAGGAGGGCTTCAAGGTATGGTGTCAAATAAGAAATAGTATGGTGTCAAATAAGAAATCCTAGGTAACTTAGTAACCACCAGATGGTCCTAATTTTTATTGGTTTTCCATGTAGAACTGATATGTGTAAATATATGCCTTTGAGCTGTTGATTTTAAACTTTGTCAGCTAAAATGACACCACAGCTATGCAATACAGTAGAAGAAAAGGCTTCTTTGCAACAATAATGGGGAATATTTTCACTCTCTGACCTTCCTACATGAATGTAAAATTTATCTCTCTGTTTCAGAGCCATTATCAACCATTTCAATCCAAAGATAGAGTCTTACGCAGCTGTGAATCACATCTCACAGCTTTCAGAAGAACAGGTGAGTTACATGCATCTTTTTAATTCTGTTATTTCTTATGGTGCAGTGTTCAGAAGAGTTCACCCTACTCTGTCCCAGCAGACTGCATTGGAAGTCTTATATTATTCTGAGCTAGGGTTTAGCAAGCTTTCAAAATAGCAGCACATGAGCAATAAATGGGGCATGTGCTGCCACATGGTTAAAGTCTAGGAAGGCAGAGCTGTGGCCCAGGAAGAAATACTTTTTCCAAGACTACCCTGAATTGAAAGAGAATGCACCGCAGGGTCAAGGTGGTTTCTCATTTGCAAATGTGTACTTGATAAGTAATGACTCTGGAAATGCACAGTGAGATCTTGGCAAACATTTGGAATGCAACTTAATTTGGGGGAGTGCTAGGATTATGTGAACATACGCAATAGTTGATGCTGACTTTTCAGTGTAATGGAATTCACTAAGCCATGAATAGCTATTTTAAGTACATTTCTAAATGAGGAGATTTTTCATAGAGAGAGCAATTAGGGTTATATTTTATTTTATCATAATTCAACCTGATTCCTCTACTTCCTTGCCTGTCAGAGCTGTGTAAATGGGCCTTCCTGAAGTTAAATAGCTTCAGGGAGGAAAAGGTTGACCTTCTTGTCCATTTCATTAAAACACACACAGAGAGAACTGGGGCTTAGGAATTTTGAAGCTTGGCAGTAGCTAGTCATACACACGGTCCACCCTTCTTTCCCTTCAGTTACAATTTATTATGTTGATGCATTGCAAGATAACCTGAAGGTAGGGGTTAATGATGCAGCATCCTTGTTCTTGTTGGCTTTCCTTTGTACAGTTCCTCTGCAGAAAGAGTACTGCCAAGCTCCAGACAATCTATTCAACTTAATTTTCTTGCCAGGAGTTGCTGTACCCGTTACTATGTTCTATGATGTTGTATTTTACAGATTCTCATTCATCTGTTCACTGTTGATTATATCAGCCTATGCTTTTTTTACTTCTTTTTTAAAACCCTTTCAGCACGTGCAGTAATTGAAAATGGGGCCCTGGATGTGGGAGGCTTCGCAACCATGCTTGGCTTAGTCTGCTAGTTTTAAGAAAGGGAAGCAGCTTCTCCCTGTCAGTGCAGTGGAGCATTCATCCCCCAGCAGTTCAGGGAGGTCATGCTGAATTCTTTCTTCACCACACGCCTGTGCTTTAAATAAAACCACCAGCAGCAGCAGGCGGCAGGTAATGAAATCAGCTCTGATGCACAGAGCAGTTTGAGGAGAGATTATTAGGAAGCAGGGAAGTGGTTTGATTTCTTCTTTCAAATGGAAGCATTACCCCAAAGTGGCAGAAAGATCAAAATAGAGAGGAGTTAATTAAAAAGAGGTGGGACCTCTGGATGGCATCCAAAGGAGGAAGGTCTAGGCTAGGGCTATGCTAAATGGTAGCCACTTCAATTTTGTGCATGGAGGTAGAGCTTTGGAGAAGGGGTGGAATGTTCAGTGAACACTCAAATTTTGTTTACCTTCCTATCTCCTTGCTGCTATTCACTGCCTGGTTTTTTAAACTGGACCATCTTCCTGGGACTGATGAACCTAGCCAATCACAGATCAGGTAGTGAGAGCAATGATTTCACTGAGGGCTAATGAAGCCAGTATATTTGTTTATATTTTTTAGTTATTAAATTTGTATATTGCCCCCAACATCTGTAGTCCTCAGGTCAGTTTACAACATAAAAATACAAGGCCAACCCCCCCCCCTAAGAACATAAACACCTCCTTCCAGCCAGTTGCTTTGCCCTCACCATGAACCATGATAACAGAGATTAGGGATAGGAGGGATCTTGCACCTGTTGTCAAGGCAACCAGGCTTGGCTATCTTGGTCATTGCTGCATTGGACTGGGGTGGATTCATTGGTTAATAGCCTTTGCTGTCACTGTCCCCACACAATAGGTGAACATTTGAGCCCCTTTTCTTCGACCCTTCAAAAAAGAAAATAAAAAAAATGAAGGAAGGGTCTGCATTTTGTAGATGCTTCAAAGGTTTTGAGAAACAACTCTCTTTGATTCAGCATTTCTCTATATGTCCATCCTAAGAGGGCCTTAGATCTGCTTCTGCAGTGAGAATCATGGAATCATTCTGGATATGGGATTCTGCTCTATTTTTGATTTTTTTAAGCTAAATATTTCTGAATGCTTCTGCTTTTAACCAATCTGATAATGAGCTAAAATATATATTCCAGTGTTTTGAACAAATAGCTTGACTAGATAGCACACACAGACTGTTAATAATTTGGAACATCATATTAAATACATTGGCTCAAGCAGGGGGAGGGGGAGAGAGAGCGCAATTTTTTTGGCAGTAGTGTGCTGTGAGCACTGAATATGCTTTTTTGAAAGGTCATCTCCTGTTAAAATCTGATAAGAAATCCAATTTTGTAACTTATAAATAATTAAGTAAATTGCATGATTATTCATGGGTTATATCAGTACTTTTTTGTAATCCTAAGCATTACTACTATCAAGCATACAACTAGCAGCATTGTAGTAGGTAGGAAAGAAGTTACATCTGGGGAAAGGGCTGGCTATCCGGTTTTCAAAACTAGGGAATATCATTGTGATCAAGTCTACCCCCACCCCCACCCCCTGGCTATGCAGGCAACTCCACAAAGCAATTGTTGCATCCAGGCATTGTGATTTAGTTAACATGCTTCTCAGTTTGTGTCCACATGCAGGCTTTCCCAATTGTATAATACGTAGAGTACTACTTATTGTTCACTGTGCATTTGCCTCTCAATACTTGCTCTTTTTTTGTCCCTCCATTTCATTTTCTACTCTACTGGATGTGGGGAGGATAATTAAGTTTAACCCTCAGAGTGTGTGGGTTACTCTGCTGGTCACTCCCCCAAATAGATGGACCAGAACAAGCCATATTGTGGAAACCTTCAAGGTGACTGCTGTAATTTTTGCTGCACAGTCAGGGCAGATGTATTCAGCCAGTTCAGTCTTTGTGCCCCGTTTCTTTCAAGCAGCTGTAGCAAAACTACTATATCATGCTGTCATTCCACATTGTCATTCCACATTGTTATTCTGCATTGTCATGCATTTCCTATCTAGTTCTCCTGATTCAAACCTTTAGTAATTTTGCTGGGATTGTCTTGTCTGATGATATTTAGCTCTTCCCTTAGTGATTACAGTTATGATGTAATAAGAGCTCTGTTGCTCAGTAATACTAATTTGTGTAAAGCTATTAGCTAAATTTTCTTCTGCTCCCTCTGCTTTTCATTAGTTTATTTCAAACAAGTTTTTAAAAGCAAATAAACTTGGGAGTTGCTTTTTGCAAGCTCACATATCCCCACCATGATCCTAAGTGCTCTGCTCTGTTCTCCTTACATCTGGGTATGTACTGAGTCCCCAGCTACAAGTAAATTAATATAGTAGTTGCTTTAAGTGGCTGTTCTTGGTATTTGGAGCAGGGAAGAATATGTTCAAGCTTTTTCAAGCCACTGTTAATTTGTTTCATGGTCAGGTCATATATCCGTAAATGTCTTTGTGCATGTGTATTTAGTACTCCAAAACCAATGCAAGAAAGATCTGAAATGGTCCTCATTGTTAACAGGCTCTTTCATACACACTCACCAAAATACCACCAGAATTTCATAAATGTCCAACTTTCATTTAAATATGTACTCTGGAATTTTAACTTTTGTTTTCTGGGCCTTGAATTCCAAGCTCATGGATGAGATCAGCTTGCTGAAGTGGTGGTTTTCTTACTTCTAGTACGCAATGTGCTAGTTTACTGTTCGAGTAGCACACATGAGTTATGTAATACCTTGTGACAGCTTTAGAGCATGCATATGACAACATTAATTGTGTCCCAAAAATATCCCTGCTTAACTACAAAGAGAGAGAGAGAGAGAGAAAGAAGCCTCAGAGCAATTGCTTTAGTGCCTTTTAGTGGCTTCCATTAAATTTAATGTATTGGTTGCAATAAAACAAATGTCACTGGAGCAGGATAGAATGGGCAGAAAGGCCACATTGGAGACAGGATTGGCTTGCCATATACCAGGGGCAGTTTATCGTCAAGGAGAGTTGATCCCTCCTTCCCCTGGTTTTTCAGCCATTTCATAAATGCATTTTCTAATTTAGTTATATTTTAATTACATGGAAGAATCAAAGCTTTTCAGGGCAGCAAGTATACTTTGGCAACAATGTTTTCTGAGTTTATCAGACTCACTTGTATCTATGTACAGGACTTAGCTTGACAGTTTAGGAAAGATCTTCAAGTGCAACTTCTTCATAGTTCAGAAGCAAAAAATATTTCTTTTTGATAACTAAAGGGGAACACACATTACAGGTTTCTGTCTGAGATAGTCAAGATGCCAAGGTAAATTAATTTTTTTAATTACTTGAATTAAAATTAATTGAATTCAGTTACTGCAAACAATTAAATTTCCAAAATAGCTGTCAGGTTTCCCTGAGTACATATGTGATGGGTGGAATTCAATGTCACGCTCCTCCAAATGTTCCATCTGTGCAAGCATTGCAGCTTGCCAGATGAAGCAGTCCCCCCTCTCCTTCCGCTGTGTGCTATTCTTGGATTTCTCCCGCCACTGCCCCTGAGCCACATTCAAGGTACATGGTGACGGAGGAGAGGGTGCAAAAGCAGAAGTCCTTGCACAGGACTTTCACTGATGGGACACATTAGGTTAACTTTGCCCATTATGATCAGCTCAATGAGAAGATTACAATTTTTGCAAGATCAGGATGGAAGACATTCCTCTGATGGGGTGACACTTGCCACCAGATGTGACATGCAGGGTCCATCCAACCAGGTCTTCTGCCTCATCTCCAAAGGGAGGAGCCATTCTGCCCACCAAACCAACCCAGTTTGTGGGTGGTCTAGGTGGTGGGTGGAATGGCTCTATAGAGCAGTTTATCTTCTGACTATATGGTGTGTTTTCCAGTTTTTTTCTAAACTCTTTTTTTATCCAGTTTGGTTGAGTATGTTCCTTCCTCTCCATGTTCTCATTCTGTCTCCTGCCGTGAAACATTTATTTTCTTCTTCATTAGTTTCTTTCCAGCCCCTTTCTTCTTCTCGTTCAACCCCATTAAGTGTTTGTTCTCCTTCCTCCACCACCCACCATCCCGGTGTGGTTCCCTGGGGTGTATGTGGGGTTTATTTTAGGAGTGATGCTGAGGAGTCCTGTGATCCTCAGAAAGGGTCTTGGAGGGTAGTTAGCAGTGGTTTCTCCTTTTAAGATTTGTCTAGTGACACAGAGCACAACAGTTCCCAGTCACCCCTTCCAAAGGTGGAAATGTTTAAAGTGGTCTTTCAGCCACACCCCTCTCCTTGTTTCCTCACCGCTCCATAGTGAGCTATTCAGCGCTGCTCTCTGGTTCCAGGTATTCCGGCACCTTTAGTTCATCTGGACTGTCTGTGCTCCTTAGCCTTCTTGGCAATTGGTGTGTGGGCACCGTTTGATAACAGAGCAGCTTCAGGTGCATCTCACCAATAGACTGGCTTGGCAGGAGCATCATTTTGGATTTCATGCATGTCTGCAGATACTGGCTTCCCTCCAGGAAACTAGCTCAGCGGGGAGGCCTGTTGAGGCTAGGGCATTAGGTACTAGGTGCATTGTCCCAATAAACTGGCTAGGCAAGAATACATTTCCTATGCTATAGGTGTTTAGTAGTTCACTGTCACAGGAGTGTGCTAGTCAGTAATAACACAGTTCAAAGATGGAGTTAACTTTCTATTGGCAAAAACATGACCTCCACAGACTTGGTTGTGTGTCAGACCTAATGAGCAGAGTAGCTCATTCCCAATGGTCTTCCTCCACAAAAATCAGCAAGACTAAAAGTCCCTGCCTCCTCACCAGGGCTTTCCCCAAGCAATCAAAGACTGCACCTGCATGCAGTCAACCTCTCCTCCAAACTTTTCATATCTCTTCTGGTTCTGGGAGACAAGTGGGGAAGGGAGCTTGCTGCAGCAGGAAGAGGAGACACCTCCTTCATCCTACTGTCCTGCTTCAACTTCTGCCTCTGATTTTGGACTTCTCTCTGCCACAGACTTTCCCATCTCACTAAGTCCTGTTACCTCTTCAGCTTCTAACACCTCCTCTTCCTAGTCTTCTCCCTCTGACTACTCATCGTTTTCCCACCACCACTCCCTGGGCTTTGAGCCTTCTCCAGCTGGTTCCTTCCATCATTCCTCTTTCTCTAGCCAGTTCATAGCAATGACTATATCCTACGTATAGATTAAATTTGAAGCATGCAGGGGGAGGTGAGGTGGGAGAATGTTCCGTTGCACAAGCAATAGTCCTTGCACTGATGCAACAATTGCCTTAGTGTTATGTTGGATTCCACCCTATATTTTTTCCTATCTATTTTTTGTGTGGTTTGCTTGTTTCTACTGTACTCCAACTCCTGGCCCACACATCTCGTATGCTGGGATATTCTTAAACAAATCTTTACCATTTTACTGCTAATTATTTTAAGGGCTGCTGCTTGTTGGTAATCTAGTTATTTCAAATAATTAACTTTGATGTTACTTCAGCTAATTAACTTGAACCAATTACTCTCTTGTTTTATAGATACTCCTTGCCCCATCCAAGCACTTGGGGTCAGAAAGCACTTTCTGCTACATGGCAGCGGGGTGGGGGGACTAAGACAGGACTAATCAATAAGGATCTTTTTGCTGCTAAGGATGTTCAGATTCTGTGTTTCTAATGTGCAGTTAAAAGACAGTGGTTGGGATACTAGGGATCCTCTCACACCAGGTGTTTTTTATTGTACAGATATAGAGGTCAAGAATTAAGACATCCTGCTATGCAGCGCCAAACATCCAGCGTGGAATGCCTGTCCCGGTGTCAGAATAGCAAGCTGAGTTTAGTGATCAACATATTTGTTCCTAGCTGTCTGGTACAATAGGGTGTGCTATCTTAAGTCTGCATGAGGATGCAGGCAGAAACATTTTGAGAGACAAGGCTGCTAATTTGAACAGCTTTCAAAGTGTTGTATGATGTGTCTAATTTTAGGTACTCTTTCAGAGATGGCTTTGTTTACTGTTTTGGTATATTGAAACTTGCCACGAGCCTCTGTGATAGGGTAGGTTCAGTGGTAGTAAAACTGCTGCTCCCTAAGCATCAACTCAAGAGTAGCATGGCAGATTATTAACCTATTTTCTATTTATAATCCAAATTCACTGGGTTACAGGCTAGTGCTCAGAGCACACTCATTAGTTCTATTTTTTATTATCTCTGCATTTGCTTGTAGGAAAATGCCTAATAACTTCCAGAATTTAATTCCATCAGTTGGAGCAGGGGGTACTTGTGGCTTTCTTAACACTGAGGCTTAATGTGTTGGGACTTGTGAAGCTCACTGAGATTTTTGTGATGGAGGATGTTGTCAAGTTCAAAGTGATGCTGTTGATTAGCCCTGCCATTAACCATCTGCTCCAGTTGGTTAAAGTGCCACTGAAGAAGAATCAAAAGAGTCTGCATTTAAAATAGATTAAATTACAACTTTTTGCATCTGATATTAAAGAAGGAGCTGTCGCTTGTTAGCTTTTGTGAGCATTTGATTATCTGTATTTTCTATCCCCCCCCAGTTTTAACCCTTTCCTGAAACCAAGGGGACAATAAGCACTGACTGCTTTCAGGCATTGACTTCAGTAGCATGACATGCAGGTGCTATGTAAGCTGCCCTCCTTACACTGCCTGCCCGCCCGTTGCTTTCCCCTGGATTATCTGTGCTGTGTAGGTGACATCTATTCCCCATGGTGGCAAACTAGGTCATCTGATTTTTGTTTGCTTCCTAGGAGGGGGAAGCAGATCAACCACTATGTCTCCTGGAGCATCAGAACAAATGCTTGTGAGGCAAAAAGGTGCAGTGTCTGTAGGGAGACAACGTAAAAGCAGGAGAATGAACGGTGCTTTGGTGGTTGGTTTGCCTCTCACTTTCAGATGCTGCGAATTCAGTTCAAAGTGTTAGCCGGCAAAGACTGTCAGCCCCTAGGTGCCCAAAGGGATGCTTTTCATTCCACATGAAGGGAATCCTGCATATCTCGGCTGAGATGTGTCACTGTTCTGTGTTGTATCTGACCTGGAGAGCCAGGAGATTGAATAATGCCAAATTAATGGAGAACTAGGTGCAAAAAAAGGGCCACTATTTTGTTAAATTGAAATAGCTGTATTGAGTCCCGTCAAGGGAAATAGTGGGTATAAATAATGTATAAATAAATAACTATATGGAGAGCAACCAAATTTTTAGTTTAAAGAGAGCAGGGCAAGTCAGAAGGGTGGTATACAGGTGCCAAACAAATGGACCATTGTACTGACATTCCTCTCTTCTCCTTGAGGTAGAGGAGGATAGTTTTCACCTGCTGTACCTCTTACTGGTGAAAGGTGAATTCTGGACACTAGGATGAGGGATGGCCCTATTTTCTTAATAGGGTTCAAGATCTTTACAGAGCTTCTTTTTCTTACCATGTTCTCTTCCCTGTCTTTGCTAATTAGAGGCCCATGGTACCCAGACCAAAGTAAGGAAGAAAAATCCCCTATGCTAGCCTGTCACTTTAAGATTACCCAGTTTTTCTAGCCCTTGGTTCTCCTCTGGTGGGGAGTCATGTCCTTCCTGCCAATTTCCCAATATGCAGGCTGGGGAAAGGCTGCTAGACTGCTGTCTCCTAGGTGCCATTGCTACCTTGCCTGATTCATCCCCTGGTTAAGAGCCACCTGTCAGGCAGAACCAACGTGGGTCAAGTGCCTTAAAAGCTGGACTGTTGCAAACAAAATTGGTTGTCCCTCAACTTCACAAATAAAATATTTTTGCTCTCTGGTGTCTAGTTTTAGCTTTAAATTTTTTTGGAAGCATGTTGGTTTCTTTTAACAGTACTTGGAATCTGAAAGTCAGCAAGATGGTCAGGTATATGCTTCTATCCCTCTTCTGACGATGGGCAGATAAGGGTCTATGTTGAACGTACCATATGATTGCCTGGCAACTATTCCTCTTGCCACCAGTAGCAGCTTCTGAATGCTTTGCTCCAGTGAAGCAAGCAAACAATCAAAATAAAACAAAGCTCTCCCCCATAAGCAAGGCAATAGTTTATCTTCTTGACAAAGAGGCAGATGGTCTCACAGATACGTAGTTCCATCCCCCTGAAATAATTAAAGTCTCTATTTCCCCCCCTAAAGGGAATTTGGTATGGGACAACAGAATCTGTCACTACATCCTCCATGCCAAAAAGTTCCAGATCTAGAGGACTTCCTACAGCTTCTTAATTCTTATTCAAAAGTAGGCTCTGATTCTTCATTTAACAGATGGCAGAGCTACCTCCCAGCTTTTACCCTGCCCTGTTTTCTAGTTTCCCAAGTTATGCTGTTTGACTAGGATATATCCATCCCTGTATGGAAGATCTGATCAGATCACTCGCACATTCACAGCCAGTGTTCCAGACCATTCTTTTCCTTTGTGCCATCTGAGTGTGTGTTTTAAAAGAAAAGGGTCAGACAGGTATGGTGTTCTGAACTGCCCCTGATTTTGCCTCAGAGGTCTCCCACACATTGTGGATAATGTGCCAAACTACTATCAGCTTAGCTGAAATGCTGGTCCCTTCCTAAACCTGACCTTTGTCTCTGCTCATGGGAGGAGGAGCTCACACTCCTCTGCTGCCCAGCACAAAGTAACTGTTTGTGTCGATTGTCCATTACTTTCCTTTGTACCACATGATAGTTCTTCTCTCCAGCCAATTCCTGGCCAAGAAACTGATTCAGCCTGCATTTTTACACTGCTAAGCTGTCTTGCACCTGGGTGAGGACTTCAAGCATTTAGTGATCTGCATTCACAAACTAGAAACTACTGGGGGAATATCTGGTACCCAAGACTTTTAGGGGATCCTACAAATCCATAACAATGCATACATAGAACAATAAATAAGATTTGTAACATTTGTGTGCACATGATATTTTTAAACCAATAATTAAACTGTGAAGAACCTTTCACGGAAGCAGGCAAACAGTTTCAGACGTCACAACCCCTGATAGTAAAATCTAACCACTCCCAAAGGTCCCGGGCAAAGATGTGCATCCTCATCTATCGAGAGGACACCAATAGCATCAGCACAAGATGCACCTCAGAAGAGAGATCTATCTTTCCACAAGTGGGAGACCACCAAATAAAAGGTCTTCTCCTGCACTGTCACCTGTAAATGCAATTTGCAGGTGAAATCACAAAGACTGTCTCCTCTATGTCTTAATGCCCAAGCAGGTTAATATTTCTTTTGAATATGGGGTCCCAAGTTTTTATAAGCACCCAGAATCTGGCTAAGAAGAGAATTGACAATCCTTTTTGACCCCATAAAATTTCCCACTATCTAGTCTCAGTGCCAACATGGAAAAGAGGATTGAATCTTTAGCTGGACAGATAGCTGTCCCATAGAGGAAGAGTTGAAAAAAAACATATTTTTTTTTTAGCTCTCAGCCTTTTCTGACCCACGCTCAAGGTATCATGAGTTTTGGTGCAGAGGAGGCAGTTTGACATGACGTGGGCTTTATTTTATCAGCATGAAACAACTCTCTTGCTGCTTCTCTGTCACAATTGCTGCAGTTACTTTTCCAGGAGGTTATACAGGAATATAAAGTAGGTCATGCTGTGCACTGTGGATTCCGTGCAATCCCAAATATGGAAACCTGCCTGTGCAGTCTATAAGTGGGACATTCTAGAAAGTTCTGGAAGATTAGAGGTGCCACCACTCTCTTCTTTACCCAGGTATTTTGGTGTTCTTTACATGGAGTGGGGGAGTTTAACCAACACCTTTTGGCTCAGTTTCTTTATGACCGCATAGTGAGCAGCAGCAGAAAGGGATCTCTCATCATTTGGTAGTTCTGTAAGTTGTTGTTCCCATTCTCTTCCCCACCTCCAACTCTGTACGGATGGGGTATTGCTAAACCAAATGTGCCATGACTTCTTCCACCCCTTCCAAATTCTCTGAATTGGCCCGTCCTTGTCATTGCCTAGTTTGTCAACATTGTGAAGGCATCAGCCTTGTAGCGCTTCTTGAACTCTTCATCAACACTGCCTTTGGAATCTTTAGGCTCAGAAGCCTTTGGCTACTCAGTGCCATTACTGTATTTCATCACCTAAGCAGTTGTGGCTAAGCCTTGTGCCAGTGCCCCCTTTGTATCAGCATGTTAAGAAGCTTTATACAGTGGTACCTCTAGTTACGGACTCGATCTGTTCCAGGGTGCTGTTTGCACCCCGAAAAGTCTGCAGCTAGAGTGCCACTTCTGTGCATGCATGAGACGCGCAGAGCGCTTATGCACATGTGCGCACGGTGAAACCCGGAAGTATACACTTCCAGGTTTGCCGCGTTCGTATCCTGAAAAAATGCAACCGGAGACTGATGCAACGAGGTACGACTGTACAGGATCTCCTTCTAATACTCCTACTTGTTGCATCATCATTTTCTCAACCCTTTGACAGTGGCCAAACACTATAAACAGTTCAACATTGCCCACAGCAGTGAAAGTTTTAAACCTAACCTAATGGGCTGAAGAAGTTACTCTTGGCTATCGTTTAAAATGGTTGAGAAGGAGAGAAGTGAGAAACATCCTTTTTCCTCCCCTCTGAGGTCAGAAGACAGAAGCGACGGACTAGACACGTGTTTCATTCCAGAAATCGTTTTTCCTCTGTGCTTCACAAAAGAAAAAGAAGGCAAAGAGCCACGATCTCCTCCTTCCTCCTGGCCCTCTTCACTGAGGAAGAGGTGTGAATTCTCACTGCATTTTTCATCTATCAAGTTGGGAGTGGGGGCAGGGGAACAGGCATGATGCCAGCACACTTCCTCCCCATCCACCAGCATTGGGGGTTGCCTCTAGCACTTCAGCCATGAAGAGGCAAAAGCAATCATAGACTCCCTACATGTTGAAGCCAGTCTTCCAAAGATAGTTGTGGAGTCTTTGAAAGCACCAAGCTATGCTGATGTCTGTCCAGCACGACTTCAGAGGTGCCATTCACAGTGACAACACCTGTAATTCTCAACTGTCTGGGCATTTAGAGTGAGTTAACATGAACATTGTTGTGAGCACTTGATTCTTCTAAGCCTGTCCCTTTCCCACCTGGACTGTCTGACTAGTGCTGCTCTGCTGTTGAAGTAAGTTAATAAAATTGTTGATTGGATTGATTCTGAATTACACTCTGTATTACTAAAAGAAATTAAATGCTTGATGAAGACATCACTGCTCAGATGTCCTAGGATTCAAGACTTTGTTAGGCTAAAATACTGGGTTTTGTATAGAAACGATAATTTAGAAGAGGAAGTCTCCTTCTGCATGTCAACTTCCCAAATCATATATTCACATCAACATTAATACTTGTGTCAGACTTTAAAAATAAGTAATGATATACACAGCTTTTCCTTTATGGGCATCATCTCTGTGTAGGCAAAATCACCAGAGGGTGGTATTTTGGCTACTACATGCAGTCAATGCAAGGATTTCTGCTTGCACACTAGGACTTCCTCCCCTCTCTTCCCCCTTGTTCCTGTTCTGTGCCCTCCCCTAAACTACTCCAGAGGGCTGGGGGAACTCCTAGAACAAATTTAGGGGGCATGCAGGCAGGGCTGTAGCTAGGGGGTGGTGAGGTGGACCCCCGCCAGGGGCGCACAAAATCAGCTTTAAAATATGTTCATAAATATAAATATTGAGTATTGCCTCATAAGAAATGGTTTTAAATAGAGGGTGAATTGAATGGGTGGAGGGAGGGGGTTGTAGGACATGGCTAGGGGGTGCAATCTGGACGGTTCTGCCAGGGGCGCAAGATCACCTAGCTAAGGCTCTGCATGCAGGGGGAGAAAAGGGAGAGAATGTTCTATTGGTCAAGCAGAAATCTTTGTGCTGATGGAGCTTTCACTTTAGCACTATGTTGAATACAACCTAGACATGATTCTGCTGAGAAGGGATAATGGGGCAAGTCCATTAGGAGCAGGGAACTAAGCAATAGGAAAATAAAGACAAGAAAATAATAAAGAGAACTATTTGACTTGGGGCAAATGAGTGATTTTAAAACAGGAAAAAGCAGCTAACATATTAATCCCTGCTGTGCAGCCTCTGTGTTCTTTTTGCAAATGATTTCTGAATGTCATCTAATCCTTCTAAAACTTAGGAAATACAGGCTTGTCTCTGTACGCAATGCTATGTAATCAGAGGAAATTAACCAGATGAAGTGAAGGGAGCTAACTAAATTGATAAATCATTGACGGTAAGGAGTTGTGTATGTGCTGTATCTAATTGCATTTTGTAAATTAATGCCCAACATGTTCCTGAAGGGTTGGTGTGCTGAACATATATGCAAAAATATGCTAAAATACCCCAGTGAGGCTTTGAAATCTGCCTGTTCATAGATCATTGTGCACATCACCTTCAATTGCTCTGGACAGCTTCTAACAGGGACTTTTTGCAGCCCTTGAATTTATGCAGTGGAAATTCACAATGGAAATTGAACAAGCCTCAGAGTCACGGAATAAATCAAATCTCATTTCTCCATGTGTGGAGGGTGGGCTTTTTGTCCTGTCCCTTTGCCTTTCCAGCAACTTTTAAATTGTACTGTTTTCACACCACCAGGTCAGATCCACCTTTCCTTTTAATGATCAGTTCTTAGTGCTTGGCCACTTCCCTGAACCTTTTTTTTTTTTTAAATCTAATGGCTTCTCAGATGCCTGGTGCCTTGCTATAGCTCTGTAACTTTAATTCTTGCATGAGAATTGTTAGGCAGAAAGAATGATGGCCCTCTCAGGAATATAGGAAACTGTTTTATATTGAATCAGGCCATTGAGCTCATGTATTCTCTGCACCAATGATGGAAACCTGTGGCCCTCAAGATTTTGCAGGGCTACAGTTCCAGTCATCCCTGAGCCATGCTCGCTGGGGCTGATGGGGTTTAGAGGGCCAGAGGTTTCCCAACCCTTGTCTGTACCAACTGGTAATAGTTCTCCAGGAAAGGGAGTCTTTCCCACCTCTTTCTGGAGACACCAGGAATTGAACCTGGAAGACCAGGTTCTGCATACTTAAGGAGACACTGTACTACTGAGCCTTGAGCATTCTTTAGGCTCACATGTAACACATTTGGTTGGCAGTACAGGCCAGCATTCCTAAATGTTTTCTATGAAATGCTTCTTTCACTGATAAGAAAATCTTAAATGATTTAAATGTGCCGCTTCTTTTCTTTTCTTTTTTCATTTAGGCCAGGGGTGGTGGGCAACCTCTGGCCTTCCATATGTTGGTCTGCAGCTTCCATCAACTCCAGCCAGAGGTTCCCCATGGATGTACATACAGGATGTAAATAAGGTTACTCAGGGCTGTAAATACTGTAACATTGGGCTGCAGTCTAGAGAACTGCACAATTCTTCTCTCTGTCTATTTTTAAGGCAGATATTTGGACACCAAGGCTGGCACTATAAAAGAGGATTGCTCTCATTTTTATTGTATACTTGGAATCCTATTGATTCTCTGCCTCTTTGTAAAGAGGAGGGCAGAGTTTTCTTTATACCCATGAGAGACTGATGTAACCACTTTCCAAAATCTTAAACAGAATGACTGTTTAAGATCCACCCAGCATTTCTTTAGTAGCCCCTACAGAGTCCACACCCAAGCCTTAGCAGATATGGTTTGGCATGTTGGATTTGTGCACTACTTGGTGGGGGATATTGAAGAAGTGGATTTTGGGGTATTAGCTGTAAATTCTTAGTCTAATAGTTATGCATAGTACTATTCTCTCCTGCCTTAACCATTGCTTGAGAACTTTTTTTGTTGGGGGGGGCAGTGCTTTTTACACCCTTGAAAAACCTGACTGGCACTTTCCCCCCTTATCTTCTGAGTTGTACTTAATAAAGGTTGCAATGATGAGACTAGCATGTAAGTTTGCTCATGGCCATGAAGGGTTATCTTTTCCAAAGCCTACCTCACTATCAGGGCTTACAGTTCTACTCATTCCCTCATCCTTGATGGGGAGCCATATGCCTAGATCAGAGGTTTTCAACCTTTTTGAGTTATGTCACCCCTTGCCTGCAGAGCTGGCACCCTCTCACTCTTTCTCGAACACGCTCACTTGTGGAGTGTTCCCTCAGCCTCCTCTCCCCTCTCATTGGGAGTCCTCTGAGCTGCCCCTCCCCCACCCCCTAAGAGATGTGCTTCCTCACATTGCCCCACAGATATCTGGGACTTGTCTGTCCATTCCCAAGAGTGGGTCTGCAGCTCCCAAGTCTCTAAAAGCTTTTTGATTGCACTGTAGGGGCAAAGGTTAATACTGGCTCTTTGTTTTGTAAAGGTAATTTCATCCAGAAGAAATCTATCAGGCTTGCATGTGTGTGCCCAGCACAGAGAAGTCAGCTGCCTTGCCTGGACCTGCAGCAGCCTCTAGGGTGGGGTTTGGCAGATGTTTTGCATTGGCAGTGGTATCATGAAGGGTACAGCAACGAATTGCTCCCCTGATTAAATCTGCAGGGTGCACTTTAGGGAATCGGGATTGAATTACCGGAGCTGGAACTTGTTCAAAAGCCTGAGGACCATCCCTGCTGTGATTAACAACAAAAACAAACCAACTGTTGGTTCTCTTCTGCTTCAGACATTAACTCCCTGGGTTGTACCTGTGCCCCCCCCCCCGTGCTCTGCATAAAAACGGGGAGTGGTAACTATTATGGATTCTGTAGGCAAGATCATCTGCATTTTGCTGTGGAAGTGGGGGAGATAAATTCAGTTAAATAAAAAGGAAAAGTGTATTGACCTTTTGATTAAACAAAGCATCTCAATATATAACATAGACCCTTTTCAGTTTTGCTCTATGGAAGCTTACAATTTTTTAAGCAACGGGAGTAGGTTCAGTTGGAGGTGATATCCTCTGGTGTGAGAGCTATCTCACCCTTCCTGCACCTGCGCCAGTGATCCTTCCTTCTGATCACCATTGCCTGTTTGAGCTTTGCCTTCCCACTTCCTAACTGCAGTTTGCATCTGTTGAAGATGCCCCGTGATGTTATTGTGCTCCCTTTTTGTCAGTTGTAGTCCTAAGAAGCAATTTATCTTGGTGCCCAGCCTCAGTGACCTGTTACACAAATCATGGTAGTAGTACTCGTGATCCAGAACTAACCTTACTATGGGTTATAACACTAATTTTGCCGTAGCAACTGTTGAAGAAAGGACTGGTACTGCTTTGGAATGATAGGGAATAAAGAAACAATAGTGTTTGTTTAAAAGAACAATAATTTTTGAGAATGGGGGGGTGGTTTGAGAGAAGTGCTAATGTGCCTGGATTGAATAAGCAAAAGGAGTGCAAGCAGCATAAATGGTATTTTCCCTAGTGAATTGTAGCCACGTGATTCTCATTGACTTGAATGGGTGTCGTGCTGCTAAAACACTTTTAAATTCAGCCCATTTAATGGCCAGGCTGGGAGCCAGCGGGAAATTACTGCCGTTGCTAATACATGCTTGCATCTTTGCAAAATCTGAGAGTAAACCTAGGTGGAGGAACTGTGGGTTTTTTGTACTCTCCTCTCCATCTCCAACCACATCATTTTTCCTCTTCACTGAAACTCTGCCCATGTCAGACTGTGGTCCCTGCCCCCTCTACAGTCTTGAACAGTGCACAGCACAAGGCCTATTCTAGTTGGTAACTTTGAACTACTGCTAGACCATTTTGCTGTGTCCTCACGAGGATCTGGGCTGTGTGGAGAAGTGATTTGCTAGCCTCTTGGGGTATTGCAACAATAATGTTGTCTACTGTGCAGTAAAGCAAATGAAAGATGATCTTCTCCCCAGATTTCCAGCTGTGTTGGCCTTGGGGTCCTGGCTGTGTCATGACTCTAGAGTCTAGCAGCAAACCAGACTCTGAGGCTGCAGAGGCTGCAGCTAAGTTGCTGAACCAGATTTAGGGCTCTGAGCCTGCTGTTGGAGATTGGAAGACCAGTGAGGCTGACTGACGGGAGCACCCAGAACAATCTCTCACACCACCAGGATCTGTAGGACCAGAGCCAAGACCCTAATGGGAGCCTTCCCCCTGAGCCTGAGGAACAAAATGCCTCTCACAATAGCAGCACAGGGAGGAACATAGGCAGGAGGCTATGGAACAGAGGAAGAGTGCCTGTCTTCCAGGCAGAGGATTGACACTTTAAAATCTAAAGTTATCCACAAAGGCAAGGAGCCTGGGAAAGGCAGTCTGGGTAGCAGAGACTAAAGAAGACTCAGTCTGCTCTCAACCTTTGTTGAATGAGTAAGTTGCTTGCTCAGAGCTATCCATGGTTCTGCAGCTCCTGCCTTGCCTTACATCTGACTGGAAGAGGACACATGCATCCCTTTTTGGAGGCTAACGAGCCTGAGTCCTAATCTCTGTATCCAAAATCCCTACAATATGGTGTTGGTCACATTTATGATTTGGTTAGGAACATTCCCATGAAAGAAAATGTAAAATAGAAAGTGTCAACAAGATTCTGGTGTTCTAATAAGTTATTAGCTCTTCATTCGAAGATGAGAGTGCCTGTTCCACCCCACCCATTTCTATTAATGCTATGTATCCTTTGGTTGCAAGATCCAGTTTGTTAAAAAAATGTAAGAAATACTGCCCAAAAACTCCTAACGTGTTGTTCCTCTCCACTAGAGGAACAAATAGGACAGTTTTGCTCTAATTCTGTCTCTGATAATTCTCCCAAGGTGTTATTCTTTTCCATCAGAGAGGAGGGATCAGGAAGAAAAGGACAATATTGTTCTAATTCTGTCAAAGCCATTTACTTGCCATTTAGGGGTATATTCTTGTTAGCCTCAGAATTTCATGTAATAGAACGCTATCCAAATTCACTTATCATGGGAGTGTTGCTCCTCTCTCTGGTGAGTATGAGCCCCAATTCCCTCTCTAGCTCTGAGCTTGGGAGAAGGGCAGAGGTTTCCCTCTGCTATCAAGTTATTCTTTGGAGGCACTTGCAGCACAACCCAAAGTTCAGGATGATGTCGGACAAGCTCTTGCCCCTGCTTCAGTGAGGAGTAGAGTTGATGGTGAGCAGCTGTGTATCACCTTCATCTGAAAGAAACTGGAAATGGACATGAAATCTTAAGAACATAAGAAGCATTTGTTGGATCAGGCCAATGGCCCATCAAGTCCAGCATCCAGTCATCACATTGACCAACCAGATGCTGGTTGGGAAATCAGCAAATAGGACCCGAGCGCAAAAGCACTTGCCTCTCTTGTGGATTCCAGCAACTGATATTCAGAAGCATACTGCTTCCAACCACGGAGGCAGAGCATAGCCATCATGGCTTGTAGCATTGACAGCCTTCTTCTTCATGATAATCCTATTTTAAAGCCATCCATGTTGATGGCCAACTGTTCTACAGCACAGTCATTTAGGTAATCTAGACATTTTACCTTTTGTCATAGGTGGAACACATATGCAGCCATTCTATGTGAGGATACTTGAAGCCATCCATTACTACAACAAACTTCCCATGATATGCTTTTATCGGTCACCAGAAATTCTTTGTTGCATTGAAAGTGCAAACTAGGCCCAGGTGGCAGTGCAATTTTGTTTTGAACAATTTTGAATTTGGCAAATATTTCGTTTATTTTGGAAAGTATGCCCTTGGTTAATGCAAATCATTGACTTTGGCTACTGAGGGATGTTTTTAAAAGCTATGAACACTTAATTCATATGTGTTCCTTCCAGCTGAACTAATGAATGTATACAGTAAACAATAGAGAGTAAAAAGAGCCAAATTTGCCAGAATGGTACACCCACCCACACAGAGAGAGAACCTAAGATCATTTCTAACAGCATACTTGCTAGGCATGCCTGAGGGAGGAGCTGGACTCCAGGACAGTAACCTGTCATCCCCAAATACCATGTATAAGAAGATTCTCCTCCTCCTCCTCCTCCTCCTCCTCCTCCTCCTCCTCTCCCCTCCCCCACCCCCAGTTTGGTCCTACTTCTACTCATTTGTAATTTCTGCTAGTTGAGTTTAGTATCCGTAGTACATTATCTGAAGAATGTAGTGAGACTCAACTGATAGCTCCATCTGCTTGAACTAACATACGAGAATGACTTGATTCTGTGGTTAGTCGTACGGATAACTGATAGTCTGAAACAGCACTGCTGTAAAAACCTTTCAATTTGGATCATGAACCACAGCCTGCTTAGCCATTCTGTCTACAGCTTAGCATATTTGTCTGTGGAAAAGTGGTCTCCTGCTTCAAATTCTGGCATTGTGTGTTCTATGCCTCTACAATAAAACGGAGTAGGGCACTTCACTTGATCAGGTGCTAACTATTTAACTATTGTGGATGCTGGTTTTAGTCCAGGGCTACTGCTTTAAATGTCTATTCCGCCTTTCCACACAATAGTGTTCAAGATAACAACAACAAATGAGATACAATGCAAAATATAGAACAAGTAAAAAACAGATCAATAAAGCAGTGGCTGTTTAACAAAAGGCAGGCAGTAGATGAAACAGATCAGTGGAACTGGCCAAAAGCCTGTCTAATTAGAAAGGTGTTCTCTTGTCAAAAGATCGCTAGAGAAATAAGGCTTCCTAAGAAGGGAGTTCCAGGGCCTGTGCAGCCACTAAAAAGGACCTTTTTCTACCAAATGAATGGTGGCAGGACAGAAAGAGGAGCCTCTTCTATAGATCTTAAAACCCAGGCACGTTTGTATGGGAGAAAGTGGTCCTTAGGGTTACCTCAACCAAAGCTGTTTAAGGCATTGTTGAGCATCACCAGCAGTTTGAATTGCACTTGGAAATAGACTGATGGCCAGTGAAGATGTTATATGAAGAAAGTCACATACTGCCTATAACCAGCCCCAGTTAGCATCTCGGCTGCAGCATTCTGAACCAGCTGAAGTTTCCAAGCACTCTACATAGGCAACCCTCCACAGAGTGAAAATACAGTAGTCTAGATGAATGAAATGTAACCAAGACATGTGTCATATGGCCAGATCTGAAATTTCTAGGAATGGACACTGTACACTAGCCATAACTGTGAAAGGCCATTCATGTAATGGTTCTAATGTGCATGTTCCTTAATAAATACCTTAAATGAAACTAGATTCAGATACATTCACTACTTCTTCATTTGCTGAGATAACACAATGCTTGTTAATGTGTGGATTGCTCTAAGGAACATTAGGCTGAATTGAAAAGAAGTTGAGGGAGGATTAAGAAAAAAATAGAAACCATGGAAACTTGGACAAAGCTTCTCTTGGTTAGGAGTAGTGTTTATGCACAATTCCCTTCTCTTGTCATTTGTGCAGTTATATATTACCTTTTACCTTGCTTTCTCGCTTCCCCAAGGCCTCACCTAAATGTTCAGCACACTATGAAAGACTAAGTGTTGCAGTAAATTACACAATAGTTCAGAAAGTATGCAAATTTAATTTAGTACATAATTACTCTTGAGTGAGGAATTGGGATTTTGGTGGAATTGAGCTGAACACTGTTAATGGATCTCAGATGAATATTGTGGGTGGTCCAGTCACAGTCTAGATATCTAGAAACAGTTACAAAATGTGCTGAGTGTTTTGTTTTTATTTAACATCTAATTATTTAGTTACATACTTTGTCTTTGCTGCTTCTAGGAATTAATTCCAGCAGAGTCTTCAGCTGCATCAGCAAATTCTTAAGATGCTGTCTGCAGACTGATACAATTTTTCAGCTTTTTCTGTATTAATTAGAACACACTTGTAAAATTTGTCAATTATCTGTTGTTTTATGTACAGATGCAGTCACTGCTTTCCAGTTAAAGTGATAAGTCTTTCAATTACAGGAAGAAATTATATTAGCAGCTAATAGTTTCCAGAGGCATGCTTTTGGATAATGGATGGGCATGTTAAGTGTAGGACCATTTTTGTGACATACAGTGCTTAATTAACTTTATTTGTTTTGGAAGAATGCATAGGAAATAGCTGTTTAAATCAAACTCATTGGGCTGATCTGTCCCATCTAGCTGTATTCTGGAAGGTAAACACTGCAGGTCTAGCAATTCATTATATTTTGCTTTGAAAGGGCTTTAGTTAGGATGGTCTTCCCCAACCTGGTGCGTGCCAGATGTGTTTTGGACTATAACTTCCATCAGCTTTCTGTTACAGGGATAATATAAGTTGCCACTTTCAAAAGAAACTAAGGCAATTGCATCTTTGGCCTATCTTCTCAGCTGTTTCTGAAATAACCTCATGACAGATATTACTGCGAGTTCGTATGACCCCCTTTGTGTGCTCAAATTAGGAGGGGGGAAAGCAAAATAGGGGCACTAATTGCACAACCTTCCTTGTTTCCAAGGTAGCTATTAAAATCTTAACACTTTTCGATTTCCCATATATGCAGTTCCACAGTCCCCAGAGCTACAATTATTTCCTTGCCGTGGGGCGTTTATTTTTTCTTGTTACTAAACCTATAAGAGAGGTCATGAAGTGAAGGCCTATTCAGTGATAACATAGTGAAAGATAGATCTAATCTTCAACAATACATACCTGTTTGAAAATGGTTACAAGTTCCTTCTTAAAGCAAGAATCTAATGGGTTCCTTCCTCACAAGGTACATCATTTTCAAATGTTGCAACAAATAGGCTATCTTTACATGTGCACAAGAAATGTGACTCATGAAAGAGCATTTAGACTATAGCCCCCACCCCGAAGTACCCTTGATGGGTGCATAGAATGGTTAAAACCTGTGACGTTTTATATAGAAGTGTTCCTGATATGCAGAATATAATAATCTGAATTTTTTTAGTGCTGATTACCCAAATCAGGCACATTCATAGCACACACACCCCAAACACCATCTTTTTATATTATTGACATCCATCCATCTCGATAGACAATGGAAGAGTGTGCCATTGGGGTAAGTCAAATTGTTGGAGAGTTACAGCACCTGCTGTAGCTGTAGAGACCAATATGAGAAACATGTTTTGATGCAGCTGGGGCAGATGAAGGTGTTCACTTCTGCTGATGCATGTGTACTATGGTGTTTCTTCTCTCTCTGGTCCTCCCAGCGGTCATTTCTCCTCTTGTCACTTCTGACTGTCTCCAGACACTGCAGTTTTAATGTTGCCAGCCTTCATATCATGTTTGCAGACATCTTTATAACATCATCTGCCAGCAGGCCTGGAGCCAGCTCCTTGGGGATCCTGCCATCTTCCATTCTGTGTCCAAGACGAAGCCAGTGTAGATGTCACTGAGACAGAAGTGTGAACATGCTGAGAATGTTGGCTTGGAAGAGCACATCTTTGTTTGAGACTCTGTCCTGCCATGTGATGTTTATATTAGGAAAGCCAATACTGATTTATCAGGAAATGTATTCTAACACTATAAAATATAAAGTCTCTCAGTAATTCAGTAGGATTTTATTCCATCAGAAACAGCCTTTTTGCACCTCTATGTTCCCTTGATAGTTCAAGAAGTTCATTCAATTATCATACTGGTGATGTGTTTTGGATGCTGTCTCTGCCTTCCATATTAATAGGATACCAATGTGGCTGAGATAGATGTTTCTTTGTTTTTTAACTCACTGTGCAAGAGGTCTGGTACCTGCCTCAGATCAGCATCTCTGACTGTAGTTCCAGAAACAACAACATACCACAACATGGCTGAGTTGCAATAGTTACCTGATCTTCTTATTTGCAAAACTGTATTTGACCATACAAGCACAAGAGCTTAAATTCTCACAAGTTGCTTAATAAGATCCATGTTTCTTCTATACATGGACAAAAACCTGTCTTTTGGAATGATTGGGAAATAATTCATTTTTTGCAGAGAACATCATGCATGGGCTCTTGGTTCATGAGAACAACATGTCTAAATCTTTGACAGTGAGGATTTCCACCAAGTGGACAAAACCAGCCTGTTCCTAAAAATTCTTGGACTGACACCCTTCATTTGCTCCATAGCAACTGTAATGTGAATGCTCACTTAGACAGCCTCCTGTATTGCAGATTGTCACTTGCAAGTCAAGTGTTGTTCCTACGTACTGAGGTGCAGAGAAATTGGTAATGTGCAAGACTGTTGCCACAAGTTGCAGCTTGTTCAGGGATTGACCTCACACTACCACCCACATCTTGCATCCCTAAGATATGGCAGGCAGTAGCAGGGTGGTAGCTGCTACTTCGGGGGGGGGGGACAAGCTGCAGAGAAATCTGGAGCAGGGTATATCTGAACGAAGAACAAAGCAGATTTATCAAAGGAGCCAGCTCTGTTCCTGCTGTGAGTGGCCTCAGCCTAGATCTTCAAATTACATAAATTCTAAACTGCATCTGTCGCTTGTGGAAAGAGAAGACGGTTCAGGCGAAACCACTGTAAATGCCAGGCTTCTAATAACAAAGAGGGTATAAATAATGGTCCTCAACAGAGTGTAAGAATGGGGAACTGAGATTTGTGGAAGAGCTGCTCCCTGCCATGTTCTTGGCTTAAAAACCGTTGCAGCTATTCCCCTGCCTGCTGGACCTCTCTTTTTGCAACACTCCTAACAGGTATTTTGGTGTGCCATCTCTGCCCACAAACTGAGGCTTACATATCTTCAGAAAGTGAGGTGATCTGTTTAAAAGCTGTGCCAATCCAACAGGGACAATTAAGCTTTGTCTCTTTCTGAGGTTTTTTTCCTGAGAGGCTTGGAATACACGCCTCTGTTTGCTGCTGGAGTTGTTGTTATTACTTATATTTGTTAGTTGATTTGCACAAAAGAAAGTCTCAAAGCAACTTAACAAGATAACAGACCACAGATAAAACAATTAAAACCAGAAAATTTAAAACAATGAAATCCAAAATACTTAAAGCATTTATCCACCCCCGCTAAAGGTGACCATCACCACAGGAGCCAACGATTAGCAACGGTCTGAGTAATAATGATGGCACCAGGTGCATTTCCCTGGGGAGAACATTTCACAGATGGGTGGGGAGGTCACTACTGAGAATGCCCTTAAGCAACAGAACTTCATGTGCAGCAGTAGGAGGCTGATGTGACTTAATGTGTTGCACAACAGCAAGAAAGCCCACCCAGAAATGATGTCAGAGACTTCAGGTCAATGCCCAGGAACAGACAACCATTTAAATATGGAAGGAAAGTAATTGATACTAAACTTAATATGCCTTTTTTTAATTTAAAAAAACCCAGTGTTGAGAACTTGTGTGTGCAAACTCTTGCATTCTCACTGCCTCCTCAGGCATTTAAAAATAAGATCATGGTAGCTTTTTCAATGTGTCATGGTAAGAAGCTAAACAGGTGAGAACCTTGTACACACTGCCTTGAAGCACACATTCAGAAGACAGCTCTGTTCAGAGCCTCCTTCCCTTTCAAGTACACTTCACCTTCTTTCTGTGGTTAATTGCAGATGACTTGAATCTGTACAGTTGGCAAGAGGACAGAGTTCTGATTCATGGAGCGGTGGTGATAGCTTTCTATTTAACTGTCTGGCAGAGGGTGTATTATTCTATTATGCTCAGTCCCTAGTAGCTAGTTGCATTCGGGAGTGAATTATTCTTCCTCCTGGGTCTGATCTCTGTGCTTGAGGTCTAGGCTTTCAAACACTTATTATTCCCATCGCAACCTCGGCACATATGCAAGAAAATGGCCAATTGAATCTGTAGATAGCTGTTACTGCTGGCGATTTTTTCCTCACTGCCAGTAAACCTGACAAACAGAATCAAGGAAGGAGCCTGTTTTCAGAGGAGGCAGCCTGTTCTAGCAACAGCAGGATTGCTGACAAAACTATTCAGAAGTGACCTTGCAGCACATTAACATTTATTCATTCCACTGCACCGCCCCATTCTCTGTTGTGTCGTGCATAGATTGCACCTGTGGAGAGCATCTTCGAGGTGCTAGGCAGCACATTTTTATAGATCTACTTGGCAGAGCTCCTCCAAGTTTGGCAGATTCCTCTTCCATCCTCATTTCCCATTAAGGCAGTAGGATTCCTATACCCTCACTGCTGAATGCTGTAGATTGAACAATTTTCAACAAGCTGATTCTTCTTTCCCATTGTGTATTTCTGGTGCAGGTTTTGGAAGTGGTGCGCTCCAACTATGACACCCTCACCCTAAAGTTGCAGGATGGGCTGGACCAATATGAACGTTACTCGGAGCAACACAAAGAAGCTGCTTTCTTTAAAGAACTGGTGAGTTTCAGCTCGTGAGTAGGAGCCTCAAAGTCTTGGCCCATGTCTACTTTGCAGAGCAGCCACAGCACAGCCAGAAAGTCCCTTTTATTATCCAGAAATATGACTGGCACAGGTGACAAACTGGTGTACTTTTCATTAGGTCACTTTGAACAGGATGCTGGCGAGACATGATTAGGGAAAGAAGGTTTTACCTCCATTCATCTCAGGGCTTCTTGCACTCTTTTTTTGCATGTTCCTAAAGGAGAGAGCCAGAGAAATCTCGTGCTGATTGAACCTGCCAGCAGCTCATCAGATGAGCATGTTCCAATAGTTCCATTGACAGAACATGAATAAGGGTGGTTTTTCATTTGAATTTCCCAAGAGGGAAATTGCCAAACACAGAAGCTTGAAACAGCCATGTTCAGAAACAGCCATGGCTTTCCTGATCTGTGCATTCATACAAGCAGGTGGCATATTCCCCTTCCCTTGTACCATGTTCTCTGCTACTTTTTGTGCATCAGCTGTGTGTGCTGCCTAAGTTCTCCCCCCCCCCTCTTTCAGGAATTGTTGCTGCTCAGTATGCCCTGCTGTTCACTAACTTTACATTTCCCTTGATTAAAATGCAGATTTGCTTTTTCCAATTTTCTGAGATTATACTTTTTCCAGAGTCCATCCTCCTAAATGCTAGTAGTTTAGATTCAGTTTCACTGAGTATAGCTAACACAATTGCCAGCGGTCTTCCTTCCTCCAGTTTTTCTATCAGAAATGTTCAAATGGACTCTCTTCCCAGTTGAATGAAGACAAGGAAGCTTTCGTCATTATTCTTCATCTGATGATTGAACAAATGCAACCAGTTTAATCCCTATTTCTCTAGAGACTTCTTGAGCCTCTTACAAGCCAATCTCTGAGAACTACAATAAATGTTTTGTGTATTTCCTGAGTTTGCTATCAAAGCAGAAGGGAAGAATCCAATTGACCTGGTTTGGTTGTATGTTGACAAAATCCCATTATTTACCAGTTAAGATCTGCTGCCCTATTTAATAGTAAGGGGGTACATACTCTGAACCAAACATGTTCAACATTAAATTATGGAAATGTCCCAGGTCTGCACTGTTTATTTTGATTGCTGTGTTCAGAATTTTTATGGAGAATTATGTACATTTATCTATGACTACAAATAGAAGGTGATCTAGATGGAAACACAAAAGGTTCAACTAGTTCAGCATTCTGTTTCTTACAGTGTCCCTGAAGGCAGCTGTCATGACTTAACAGACCTATCACCCATGGCTTTTCCCAGTCCTCTTTTAAAACCATTGAAACCAGTGGTCCTTGCCACATATCATTACAGTGAATTCCATTTAAAAACATAGAGAAAGGAGGAGAGTACAAGCTCTTAAGTTTCTTCTCCTGGCTTGTGCAGGAGACTTCAAAACAGTAAACATCCATCCAGGACTCAGGGCTTGCACCACTTGTGGCTCAGTTGTGTACTGAAAGTTGCATGCCTGGGAGCTGTTCACAGTCCTGCCAACCTTGCATCTAGCCAATTTCCCACTCTGTCTTGCCACCTCCACTAGCTCTAATCCTGACCTCACCACCACATCCTTCCTCCAATTTACCTCTGGGTTGAATGCACCCAATTCCTGAGAGCTCTGTCTTGGCCCACAAGCTCTGAACCACCCGAGACACAAAGATAGACTGAGGAAGGAAATTTTTCAGCCATCTCTGCACCTGGGTAGATTGCAAGCAGCATGAGAGAGATTCATAAGCTGTTTTGATCTGACTGAACATCCTTGTGGTAGTTGAAAGTCTTAGTTTGTTGGTAGGCTTTCTTCCCTGAGCCAATCACGTTTCAACAAAAGCTCACCTATCAGGGGTCTCCTTCAGTGCCAGAGGTGCTGGTCTGTGTAAGTGGTATATGAAATGACTGTTCTCTCTCACACAGGTTCGATCCATCAGCATCAATGTCCGGCGAAATCTGGCCTTCAACACTCTCAGCCAGGAGACCTTGCTTAAAGAATTCTCAACCATCTCCTGAAGCGGAGTTACCATCCTGCTTCCTGGCCAGTCCTGGCATCACTGAGTCCCTTTCCCCAGCATTGGCTGTAACTCCTGATTGTGGGGTGGTCTATCCCTAGTGCTTGTGTGGTTTCCCCCAGGAATCATCAAGGGAAGAACTGGACTTGTCCCACATTCCTGAGCACAGAGAACTGGTGATGTTGACTACACTGTGGAGTTGGGAGTGAGGAAGAGGAATATGTAGTTACCACTTTTTCTCGCTTTTCTCTGTGCAGCAACTATTGTGCAGGGGTAAGAGTTTTCCCCCAAGTGAGCAAAATTAGAGCAAAACAGTGTTGTTGGGAGAGCTCATCCTTCTGATCCTCTGCAGCCTGTCTGATGATGGACAGATGCCGAGGAAGAGAAAGTAGTGCAGGCCATGGGAACTAAGTCCTTTATAATAATGGGCAGATTGACTGAACTTCTGTCTATAAGTTATCTGCTTGACTTGGGTGCGTTGCATCTGTTGCCCATGTGTATTGCCAGTCCCATCTCAAACTGGTGTGGAAATTACCAGCTGAAGTCTCTGCCCTTCACTCTGAGTTAGGGCCTCCTGACTGAATGGTGCTTCCAAGAGATTCTCTTCAAGAGGTTTCGCAGTGTCCTGCCTAAAACACTTGGTCTCCGGAGTTCCTGAACTAAGAGGTTACCTCTATGAGCTCACCTCTGCTATTCCTACTGCCCTGTTCTAAGACTCTGGAGATTAAGGATATGAATATATGCCATTGATTCCCCACCCCCACCCCATAGGACCAATAAAAGAGAGTGCCCTCTGCTTTTATTGCTAATACAGTTGTTGTGTATCAGAGGGAACCCGTTTCCCCCTGATTCCAGTAGGTTAACTAAGCTCCTACATTAGGTTCTTCAGCACCTCTCCACTGGCCTGATACTCCTAGATCCCCAAGGTGCGGATATGGTGACCAAGTGCTCCTATCCACATTTTCAGTGTCTAGTTCATTCAACACGTACACTGCCTATGCCAAATTTCACATTGACTGAAGCAGGAACTGCTTAGCTCACCTTCCCTTCCTCTGTCAAAGTCTACCTTCTCTGTGCTCCGATAAAGTGCTTCATTGCATAGGTAGAAGTAGGGAATTAATTAGTTGGGTGTATCTCGCAGCATTTTAGGGGAAAAGAAGCCTGGGATGGGGCAAATCAGTGTTCTACATCTCTGGCATTCTGTTCTATACTCTTGTCCACCAAGGGCTGCAACGGCAGATTACAGGACATGTTTGTTCAGTCAGCTGTCCCATAGATTTTTGTTATCCTTTTTCTAGAAATATAGGACTGTGCTCTGTTGGGAAGCCAGGAATTGGTCATACCTTTGGTACTGTACTCAGACTGGAAATCTCAATCAGATGAGCTCTAAAATTTAGAGTCTGAATTCTTAATTAAAACGTTGGGAGTATTTGGCACAGTATCTGTTGCAGGGGGTTGTCTCCTACCTGCATATTATCTTCCAGGCTGCAGAACCATGTCCAATGGATGCCAACAGGATTCGGCAAGCAGGTATACAGGCACCCTTACTGGGCTCTTTCCTGGTGTATGTTGGTTATTATTCAGAACAGACTGCCATCTTGTGTGATTCCTCTGTTCTTTTTGGACTCCGATGAGAACCTCCCTTCCCCAGTACGTGGATGGATCTCAGCCATGCTTAGCAGTGGACTCTGAGGCCAGAATTTCAAGGAAGAATTCTTTTTTCCCCCTCTAGAAGAAACACTATGAACACCTTGCTGCTGAAATAGCACCTGTAAGATGATGTATATAGAATTTGGCAGTAAGGGGCCAGGGAGGGGTGTGGCGCCTCTGATCACTCTATTGTGTGCAGTGTATCTTTTTGTGCTCTTTTGGGGGAGAGGTAATAAATTATTACTACTCTTAACATTTTCTTGGTGCTAATGCTGTGCTTGCCGCTGTACCAAATACACAAACGACATAGTCTTTGCTTCAGAGCACTTGACATAGGTCATGAGAGTTCTTTTCAGCAAGGTGTGTGTTTCTGCGCTTCCCCCTTTCCAATCTGCATTCTGTAGTTAGTTCTCAGTTTGTTATAGGAGTACCCTTTGTTTTAGGATGTACTTCCTAGTTTATAGTGATTGGTATTATTATGAATTGATGCCTTTGGGTTTATCTGACTCAGTTGGAAGCATCTTGGATTGTCGTTTGTATCCAACACTGTCATTTCTCTTGCACAACAGACTTTGGCTTGCACGGTTGAACTCCCCCCTGCATCTCCCTGAAGCAGATTTGGGGAGGGTGGGGAGAGCACAGGCAGAAGAAGTCTCATTGTGCAAGTGGAATGTCCCTCACTCAGCTTTGGATACAACACAATGTCATTTTTCTACTGCACACTTCCTGTTTGAATGCATATCCCTTGATGCATGTGACAAAAGGTTGGCTGGGGGAAGATGCTACCCTCACTATATGCACATATTTTTTTTACATGTCAAGCAATTCAAGGTGGTTTGGGTCAAAGGTCTCTGTTATGAAGTGTGCAGTGTGCACGCAATGCAAGCTTGCACATGCAACCTTGGCCCCTATTTTTAGGATCTTTTGTGCTTGAGCCTGAACACACTCTGGAATTTGGAACTCCAAGGGTCATCATGGACAATGAAATCTCAAGTAATTTTTTGTATCGGAAGGAATTACTGTAACATATTTGTTGAAAGCTATTAAGCAGATTCAATTGATGCAGATGTTCACAACACACTAACAACAGGCTAAGTTTAAATGAGTTTAAAGCTAATAAAAGGGTTAAAACTAATGGTGCAAGCTTTCAATTCGCAGAAATATGCAGCAAAAGAAGAATGCTAACAAGAAATTAAGGAGGGGGGAAGCTGCCTGGCCACAGCAATAAAAGGAAATCATTCTAAAGCACCAGCCTTACCACAAAAACTGCAGGAGGGGGCTTGTGCAGCACACTTTGGAAAAAGAAGATGAACACAATTTGGCAATATTAACAAATGAGGAAAACGTTTGGGATGACTGGCAAAGGAAAAGGATTTCAGTTCTGGAGAGCTTGAAGCAACTAACGGTATGAGCTATTTGGCTTTCTTAACAGAAAACAGGGAAGTAATTTTTTTTTAATAGTGGAAATGCTTGAAGTGGTTTGTGAGCATAAAAGAGAGAAATGTGGTGGAGAAAATTGCTGCTGAGGATGTGCTATACAAATCTGTTTGGAAGAAATGGGAAGGTAAAGGCAAAAAAAATGCACGGGGTGGGGAGGGATTTTTAGAGCAGTAGGACAAGCATGGAGAAGGGAAAGATCTGTTGCCAGCTTAAGAACACTGGCTCAGAGTATTTTGGTAAGGGATGCAGAGGAGAGTTTGGTAGTGTCACCCTGGAACCATTCTGGTACGGCAAAAGGAACAAAAACAAGGAAAAATAAAATGAGGTAGTGTAACAAAGGGGCATATGGCCTGTTCTGTGAAAAAGAGGACGCAGTTTCTGACACCTGCAGAGTGGGTGGGTGGATCTGAGAGTCACAGATTACAACCTTAATGAAGATCCTGGGAGATAGAGTCCAACCCTTGAAGATAAGAAGCCCCTAACTTTGAGCAGGCTAGTAGCAGCTTTTACGACCAAATCTGAGTTTAATATTTACAATAAAAGGCTAAAATATTGTCTTCCCGAAAGCACTGGGTGCTAAAAGTTTCTAAATCATGCCAGCCAGGAAGAGATTGTCCTAAATCTCTGAGAAATGCCTTCTAAAGGTGTAACTTCTTTCTGATGTCCAGGTGCGGGAGGGGAAAAAGATTAACATCATCACTATTTTCTGGTGGGAGCCTGATCCCACTGAAACTTCCTTATTAGCTATGTGGGGAAAACGAAAGAGTGACATTTTAGGCGTCTTGGCTTAACACTTCCAGAAAGAGTCTGATGCTCTTGTGTTTTACTTTTAAATTTACAAGTGATAAGGAAGGATGCCAAGAAGACAGCTGCCAATGTATTTAGCAGGACACATTGCAGGTGGTTCATTCCTTGTCTTCCAGATCATAACAGAGCTTCCATTCTCAGGTGC
Organism: Podarcis raffonei; assembly: GCF_027172205.1. Lineage (NCBI taxonomy): Eukaryota > Metazoa > Chordata > Lepidosauria > Squamata > Lacertidae > Podarcis > Podarcis raffonei. Next base: position 59,228,194 of record NC_070606.1, on the reverse strand, counting down.
AGGCTACAATACTGCAAAATCTGAATTTAGGGGTACTTCGTAATATTCCCTCTTTCTGTTGCTACTGCACACTGGTTTTTTCCCCAGCAGCACTCATGTCTTCACACAGCATAGTATTAGAGGCAGTGCATTAGGCCCAAGGCAAAACTTGGGTTTGATTATTTTGTTGACTGGCCTTCCTTTTATCCTGTCTGGAACCACAGCTGCCTCCTAGGCAGTGGTTTGTCCCTTGAGAGATATGGAAATTATGTCGCTGCTTGCAGAGGCCATAGAAAGAGAAAGAACTCAGAGCTGTGAATTAGTGATTCTAGATTAGTTAGCACAAATCTATCTGCAGTGGGGTCTTCCTTATTCTGAGCCATGACCCCTGTCTGAGACAGCTGTAGCTTTTCATCTCTGCTAATTCCGCTTGGATTTTCCTCCATTCCTTCCACCTGATGCCGGCTCAGACTCTTTAGAGACAGGATATGTTTAGCGCTAATGAGGGAGACTAAGATGGGGCTTGTGGTGGAGAATTTCGACAGATCTATATGGAGCACTTGAATAAATTTTATAATGGTTAATTTATAGCTGTCTTTGCCATCAATTTAGCTGCCTCTGAGACTCTGGAGTTGCCAGGTCTTAAGTGGAGTGGCAGAAGCCAGAAGACAAATATTTTAACTGCCTATAATGACCTAATCTTAGGAGGGAGGGGGTATGTACCACAAAACATGGAAGTGGATGTCCCTATTTTTTAACTTATGTGTGATCTAAGCAGTACTATTTTTCGGGGGGTGGGGGTGCCAGAACTCAACACGAATGTCTCCCTTGTTCTTTTATAATGGCAATGGTGCCCACCTGAGAGGTGCCAGAACTGAGTTCAGGTGAGTTCTAGCACCTCTTTTCTCCTAGGATGCTTGCATACAGAATAGCCTCCTTGCACCCATATTTAGGGGGGCAAGATGCAGATGAGGGCAGGGCACCTATACCTATATAAATAGTTGTGTGGAGGAGAGAATAACATGCAAACTGTACCTGTTGAAATTCTGTGCTCTGCATAACCATTAAAGGTGCAGGAACCGTGCCCTCATTTGCATCTTGGCCACCCTGCCAACCTTTGGTCTTGGTCTTTCAGTGCCCAGTTCTCCTCATCTGTAGGAGCCAATACTGAAGCCAGAGCCAGCAATATGTCAGACTTTAATAAAAATGGATGCTTTTAAATTCTAAACATTTAATTTTGGCAGCCAACCTCTTGCAAAGCTTTCAGAGCAATCTTGTTAATGTTTTAACCAAAGCAAAAACAAGCATATCTCAGCACTTCTGTCTGGCTCTCAGGATCCCCCCCCCCACATCCCCTACCTCCTGGCTTCTGCTCCTGGAGCTTGCTCAATGCTGCTGCTGCAGCGTGCTTTGCCTGGCAAGTCTTAATTTGCCAAATGGACATTTGCTCACAGCTTGCCCTTAGTTAAAGGGTGGATTGAAGTGGGGCGATTGAAATCTCATAGCCATTAACAATGTCTATGAAGTGAATGTTCATAAAGCAGTGAGGGGGAGACCCCTGCAATATCCTTCCATTTTGAGCAGAATCTAAACTAAGAAAAGGATAAATTATAGATGTTTTCAGTGGGCATATATAAATAGTTGCAAGCCAAGGAACTCTTGCTCTCAATTTTTTAAAAACTGCTATACACAAAGAGCATCCTAGAAACACTGTCCATGCTCGTTAGGGATTGTGCTGGTGATTTCACCCTCATATTACCTATATATTGGGCAGCCAATGAGATAATGATGTTCTACCACATGCCTCATCTCTCTCTCTCTCTCTCTCTCTCTCTCTCACACACACACACACACACACGCACACACACACACACACACACACACACACACACACTGACCACTCAAGTGCTCCCCTTCCATCAGCTCCAGTGGCTCAGGCAGTAATGACTCTGCTACTTCCAGTCCCCAGGTATCTCCACAGGCAGTTCTAATCTTGTACTCCTCACAAGCACTATTTCTGAGCACAGTTCAAAAAGGAAAGTCCATGCAAAATAAGACATTTCAGCACTTTTCATAGAACCTCAGACCATGTCTGGCCAACCGGTACAGAAAACTACCTCCAAGCAGCCTTGCAGCTGCTGAATGACCAGAAGGCAGATTTTGCTGCATTTCCCCAAAATAAATTTCTGTCCCTAGCACCAGCATTTGTTTTAGTGTTCTGACAGCCCCTGGACTGCAAAGCGAAGTGGCCCAGAGGCACTATATGGTCCATTAATAGAACACCTAACAATGGCAACTTTCACCCATTTAAATCTGAAATGGCTCAATCACTGCATGAGAACTTAATATTTGCCAATTTTTCATCCTGGCAGGAATTGAATCTCTGTGGGCATCTGTTGATCATTCAGAAGCAGACTCTATAAATGTTTCCAATACAGAAGGCTTCCAGTTCTCTCTTTGCAGCCCTGAGGGAGTTTGTGAATGTTTTTATAAAGGTTATGGCACACTTTGTCTAGCAAGAATTGAGTCTTTCCCAACCCAGATTATATTATTCTGGTCTTGTCCATGGGGCGGACAGAGAATAAAGGGATGTTCAAGCCTGTCTTAACCTGCCTCATGGACTAACTGCATCTAGAGAGCTCTCTTCCTCTGTTGCAGTGATGAGAAATGCTGAAATCATGATGAAATTGGGTTATTGATGTTAACATCCAGATTTAGGTCACTGATGAGGACTTTAGGCAAATGTGGATCTTATAGTCAACCAGTAGGGGATGATTATCTCACAAGAGTAATTGGTCCAGATTCCACACAGTTGTTTTCAGGGCTCCTCTTGCCTTCCGGCTTGAGACTGCAGTGCAAACATACCTACAGAGTTAGTTAATGAGGGATATTTGTGTATCGCCATTTTGGGGTCTGTTCCCAGTCAGATGCAGACAACCACAGACTGTCTTCCTTAGTCTGAGTATTTTTGTGTGTGATAAAGCATCCTGGATTTAGGAGCCAGGAAAGAATTCCCACTCGTTGCACAAAGCAGAGATAGGGATGATGGGTGAAGTGTGAATCTGAGAACTAAACTAGTGCAGACAGTACTTGGTTTAAAAATAAGTAAAGGCGCAGCACAAATACCTAGAAAAAGAAGAAGTCCTCAACCTTAGCTGCTATTCCTGCATGCAACAGGAGGAAGGTTATTCCCAGGGGTTGTAGGGTGGGTCAGTTCTCCCACCCATGTTAAAAAGGAGCAAGAGAAAGAGAACCTGCTGGTCACAGGCCAAAGTATGAACCAGTGACGCCTGGCTTGTTCTTTTTGGATATCTGAATTTACCAGCTTCCAGCTTAGATATTCTGAGTCCAGCAGGATCTCATAATGTTTGTTTTACATTGGTGTGCATCTTAGTGCACTTGGGCATAATAGTCTTCTGTTTTTTATATATATAGTTTTAACTTGTTAGGACTAAAGAGCTTTCTTCCAGGCTCTATGGGCTTAGTATAGGAGCTAGAGGGAAGCTCCTTCTCCCCCTGGATAAGCCCAACAATAAACACTGCCTGACCCCAGAATCCCTGTGAATTAAAGTCAGTGGGGAATACTTCAAGTTTAGTGGAAGAAGGGGTATATGATCCTTGTGCCAAAAATCAGCTATTTGATTATTTTCACAAGGAATTCCCAACATTATCCTGCCTTCAGCTGCATGGTTTCTGCCACTGGTTTCTGCCAAGCAATGGATCTGCAACTCCCATCCTGCAAACTACTTGGGAAAGAAGCATTCTCTCCCAACCCTAAGAGAGCAGGTCCCTTTCCCATTTATTGCAGCCAGCTGCTATCAACTCGAATCTGCCTTCTCCCTAGCTGCCTTTTATCGCCTCAATTAACATTTCCTTTATGGCAGCTTGTGAGTGTGGGTAACTGTTCAATAGCCTTCTCCCAAGGCACACTATCCAGACTTCATATGCTCTGACGGAAGCTTACCTGGCATTTTGTCCTCATTACAGCCATTTCACACCCCATAAGTCACCATAGGGCACTAATGTGGCACATTCACGCTGGAAAGGGCTCTCCTACAGTAACATGTCTTGCTGTAAAATGTGTGTGCACACGCACTGTGCTACAGCACAATAGCATTTCCAAGTGTTCTGGCTCTGGTTGGGCAGTTTATAAGCTATCCCAAATGGTTGCTTACTATCTTGCGAGAAGCTTATTACCACACCACGGCTATATAGGAAAGCCTGCTGATCCATATCAAACGCATTCCACAAATGAGTACCTTAGGAAAACCACCACCAATCTTGCCTAGTTGTCAGGGACTTCTGCCCAGATGGCTTTGAGTTCAGTATAAGAAGGGTATAATCCCTGATGACAGCCATTACCTTGTTTCTCTGTCATTGGAGCTGGTTCTCCCCAGTGTTCCTGTCCCAAGTCCTCATACACAAATGTTGAGGTGGCATGTCTGTGAATGGAGCAAAGCTGCACCACTTCAGATTGTACCACTCCATGACTGATGGGTGGGCAGGGAGAGGGTTTGGCTAGTGCTGACAGCAAGGAATAAGAGCAATTGCCACGATTCATCTGGCTTGGGTAGTTCTAGTGATCAGTGGGCCTTGGCAGCTGACCTGGGTTACATATTTAATATACATTGTGTACTTGTTCAGGGAAATGAGAATAGATAGGGTAGAGGTCATCAGCAATGCTCATGTTCAATGGCTAACCCTCAATATAGGATAGGGAACCTGTGGCCCTCCAGATATTGTTGGATTACAACCTGACATCCTTGAGCATTGGCCATGCTGGCTGGTGATGATGGGAGTTGGAGTCCAACAACGCCTGCAAGACCACAGGTTCTCTATCCTTGCCTTACAAGTTCCTTCTCAAGTAGTTGCTTTTTATGGTGAATTTTACATCAAGGCCAGAGCTAGACTTCCTTCTTTAGGGGCGAGGAGGCTGTGGGAAGTTTATACCTGTGCATGGGGGAGAGAACATGATCGATACTGAGGACTATTTTGTTGAGTCAATTGCTGGCTCTTGAATCCTATATCTAGAATGGAGTGTAGATGCCTAGCAAATATTTAGACTGGCAGCAGGGCAAGATCTTAAACCTGCCGTGATCAAGCAAGTCATGTGACATGAAAGGAAGGAATGTCCCATGTAAACTATTAAAGGCCCATCTGATTCCAGTTGTACAGCATGACAAATAATTATATATGAAATTTCTATGCCCTGCAGAAAAATTTTAGCCCTTTGATCTAAGCAGAGCATCTCGCCTGCATCAAAGGAACAGAGCACTTTGTCCTAGGGTACTGTGAGCCAACCCAGTTTCAACAGTGTTTGCGTCTAAGGTTTTGCTTCTGTGTTGTTGAGGTGTGCCAAAAGCACATGGGACCTGTTCCATTTTTCAAAGTGGATAGGGAGTCTGAGCATTGTCTTCTGGCGGAGGTCTCTCTTTCTAACAACAACAACAATTTCTACCCCGCCCATCTGGCTGGGTTTCACCAGCCACTCTTAGACCTTATCTGTTTTTGTTTATTGTGTGCTTGCTTTGCCTTTGCTGTAGCACTTGGGGTCGGCCAAGTGGTGTATAGCTAAACCATATGGTGTGAAAACATGGATAACATGATACCCTTCAACACAGTGACTTGCTGCCCTGCCTTGTCTGCAGGAAAACACACCCACACATAAAGCAGCACTTGGTACATAAGGACCATGATGGATGGTGGGCCTCTAGCATGGAGATCCATCTGGGGTCAGCCTGGCACTTTTGCAGTTTTGTATTCACATTTCCTGCCTTAAAGCACCCTGTTGTCTAGCTGCAAGCTGCCATGTGGCATAACACATTTCACCGTGTTGGCATAAAACAAGACTGCCAGCCTTAGCTCAGAACTCTGTGTGTCCCTGATTCACAGGTGGCCAGTTCCTCAAAGGGGGTGTGCAGGATTACACTTCTCAACATGGCATCAATGTAGAGCCATGTTCCCTCTCCCTGCAGCCCCAGCCTTTGGCTCTTGTTGAACTATTAGCTTCCAGCAAAGCATTTTTCACACTTCTGGTTAGCAAGCTGCATTGATACACCTTTTGTGGGGTTGGGAAGCGGCACAGCATTGGGGGGGGGCTCATTTGACTCTTGTCTCCATACAGAAGATGATTTCTGTTGCTTCTGTTGATGTGCATTCCATATCTATGCATACTTACACACATTGGCCCCACTCAGTTCAGTGGGACTTACTCCCTAGTAAATGTACATAGTGGTGTTGTGGGGATTCTTTTGCGCGCACACCCCTTTTTGCAGAGCATGCATATGCAACGTTGGGAAAATCATTGCTTTAGACTAGAGAATTAATTCAGGCGCTCCGTTTTGTTGATAAAAATGTGCCCTGTCTCAAATGGTTTACACTGGTCTCTCAGTCTTAGAGAATAATTCAAGCCCAGGCCATTCTGGAGACAAAGACAGATGCGTTTCTCACCCTACCTTGCTAATCATTCTGGGCAGAGTTGTGCCACCTCAGGCCTTCGATTCATTTCCCTTAAATGCTTCCCTTCCTTTCTGATCTACCTAGTTGCTGATGAAGTTCAGCCTGGTTCAGGCTCCTTCTCCTTTGCCCCTCTCGGACTAATTGAATTAAGCGGATGGGAAGTGAATCCAATTGACTAGATTAAATGAGCTGGGCACAGATCTGGGAAGAAATCGGGGCCTTGGAAGCGGAGCAAAGGAGCGCTTCCTCTGGCCACAGCTCTTCCGCTGCCCCATGAACTGCACCCCCCTAGGTGCCATCACTTCACCACCCTTTGCCTTTTGCTTAACCTCTCATCCCTGGTCTTCCAGCAGCCCCTGCTGGGAAAGTGCAATGGCTCCCCGTCTCCTCAGACATTTCCCCCCTCTCTTCTGTTGCGCAGAGCCTCCTTACTCTCCTAGGTAATTAGTGGTTAATTAGCCAAGCTGTCTGACTTCGGCATGGCCCCCTCCACTCACGCTTCCCTCACGCTGGGCCTCAGGGCTGTGAGTGTGTAATGAACTGCAGGCTGGGGAAGGCCCCAGCCACATTTGCTCATTTAATTTCTGCTGCATCAGCTTACAAGCGCATTGGCTTTGAGGCTCTTGCTGTGCTGGAGGGGGCCTGGGACCTCCAAGCTGTTAGGTTTAAGTTGCGCTCCGGGAGAGCCAATGCTCTGGTGACAAGCACCAGCTGGGGCAAGAGGAGGCTGGAGAGCTCTGTCCTCTTCAATGCCAGCATTCCCAGACTGGCTTCCTCTCCCCACCCCCCCACTCCCACCTCCAAGAAGAACTGTCCCTAGATACTTCCATACATCTGCTGCTAGTGGAGGGAAGAGCATGTTTGTGAGTTCATAGAAGGATGAAACACACAGTCTCCATGTCCCTCTTTCCCTTTCGAAAGTGAGTGGAGACAAACGCCTCTAGAAGCGCAAACGCCTCTAGAAATAATGACATCTGAAATGGAAAGTTTTGCCTTTTTACACTTGACATTCCTATCTGGTCCATGTTTAGGATCTCCCAAGGTTTGGGGGACATTTTTATCAGCTGCTTTGAAGACTGAGTGTGTGTGTGTGCGCGCTCTGGGCCCCCACACACTCTGGGTTGTTTAACCTTTTCCTCCAAACATCCATCTCCTGATGTAATTTCCCCCACACCCTGCCCCAAACTATTTTAAAAGTCAGGAACACCATCTGCACCCTTTCCTTCCCCCGCCCCAATGCCTCACTACTTATGGAGATAATAACAATGGGGAGGGGAGGGATTTACATAAGGGAAAGGACTAAAACCCTGTCCAGAGTAGCCACATGAGGGTGCTTATTTAGTTTTCTCCTTCTCCTTAACACATACTGTAATCCTAATCCCAGATCTCCCACATGCCAAAGTTACACAAGAACAGCCCTATACTACCCAGCTCCCTTGCTGATTTGGAAACTCAAAACATTTGCTATCATCATCTTGCCACATTTTAAATCCCCGATAGGCTGCAATATTTGCCAGAAAACATGGAGTTTCTGTCCATGAAACTGACAAGTAATCTATACACTGCCATTCATACTTAGCAGAGTTTTTAAAACTCACCTAACCAGCCTTAAAGATTATTATACCAAGTAATATAGAAGCAGAGGACAGGAAATGAACCTCCATTCTTGAAATGCTTCCTGAATTGCGGAGGTGGCTGTGGCCTTCCTCGCAGAATGGGATGCCAATCTTGCTCATAGGTAGCAAGGCTTTACATTAAAATCAAACCAGGTGTTATTATTGTTTATTAAATATGTATACTGATCTTTATCTGAAGATCACAGGGCAGTTTACAATATAAAACACAACAATATTCCCCACATTAAAAAAAGGAAAAATTAATTATGGTAAAATAAAAAAGGAACATCAACTGTCCAGGATTTAGATCATGGTGATTTAATATCCTGTGCTTGACTTTTCCCACATAGTTAAGCCATAAGAATGGAAATCTGCAATTAGCTAGGTGTGCTTAATAATGGTGATCAATGCTCTGTCTTTGCTTAATGAGCTGTTAAATTGCATCCCTGAGATAGATCACTAAGACCAGCCTGCCATTGTAGCTGGGAGGTGAGGTGTTGTGTTGCAATGGTGAGGGCATAGTGTTCTCATTCTAACACAAATACAACACCAGGCTTTCCTCCTAGCAAGACTGAAAGGACTTGATATCAATGTTCTTCATTTGCCCTCTTGATTTACAAAGTCCCAGCGTTTTGGTCCTGAAGGGTTACTATGAATATGGTCTCATAAGTTTCCCACTAGCCTCAAACACTGCAGTGAGACTGTATCTCCTGCTGCCATCCCCCACAGCCTGCTTTTATATCCAGGTGATTTTAAAGGCCTTCTAAGTGCACAACAAGCAACCCAATTGCTTTCTAGTTCAGGTTGATTCAGCCTTCCAGCTGCAAGCTTTGAACATAATGCTCTTGTAAAATATGCTGGTCTATTATTGAGGTGTCTGTGATGGATTTGTTATCTGATCTGTACCAGCATTTGAATAAGCACTCTTTCACAGCTGCTTTTGTTTTAATACAGCCAAACAACAGCAACAAGCGATGGAAGAAGTATATAACTGCATGCTGTATCTATTTTGGCTAGGTTTGCTAATACTTCAAGGCTGTTGGAGTCCATTCTTTTTGTGTCTAAGCCTTTGTGAAATGCTCCAGGCCAGAGTAAATCAAGTAGCCACTGGAGGTTTACCATTGAGGTGAAAGCTATTTCAGACAATGCAGGTATGACTCAAAGCAGCTTTACGTCCTGTAAGAAGTCACTAAACAGGAATGATTCTGTCATCTTAAAAAATGGTCTTTATTTCTTAAATTCAAATGTATGCATGGTACACTCCCTTCTATTGATCTTGTAACAAACTGAAAGAAATGCAGAGAGGAAGAGCTGGTTTTGCGCACAGAGCAATTAACAACCAGAACAAGTAAAAACTACCATCTCCAACAAACCAAATGGAAGGTGTACGCAAATGGGTATGTGCTTTTTTTTTGGTGCCAGGAAGAATTCCTGGGGGGGGGCAGTTCACACATGCATGAACATCACTTGATGACATGCAACTGACAAGTCTTGTCTATGCATGCAGCAGAGTGAGCTGCTTGAGTTCTGAGGTTACATAATGGATTTTACCACTTCCAACTAGGGCTGAGGAAGGAAACCACTTTGATGTTCAAAAGAAATAAATCCCTGCAAATAGAAAGTATGAAGCAGGCTGCACCAAAAGCTTTATTCCTGCCATGTTACATGTATGTATGTGTTTGTCTATATGTCTTTATTGTTTATATGGATGAGTGTGGGGTTTTGCCTAGGGGAGACCTGAAATTGCACCCCCACCCCCACACCCACAGTATGAAATGGTGCAGTCTGTCACTGTCACAGGATTCCAGTTCTAAATATATGAACCTACTCTATTGAAAAGTATTAAGTTTTTAGATGATGTCAGGTGCTTGATCTGTAGTGGCTTTTGCAGAAGTTTGTAACCTCTGAGAAGATGCTCCCAGACAGTCTCTCTCTAAGGTATTTCCTTTCAAGAGGCACTCGACTCTGGTTTTAACTACATCCTTGATTCACCAGAAGAGCACAAAGTCTGATTCCTGAGGTCCCACAACTGGTTCAGAGAGAACGTCTGAGAAGCAGCTCTTGAGAAGCACTGAGCTCCTGTTTCCACCTTAGCACCCACGATTCTTCTCCAAAAGCCATGGTGGCACCTTAGCAGATGAAGAGGCTGCATCCATGAGAGTTGCTCATGCCACAGAAAGTTGAGTGTTGTATCTAGTAATCAAATTGTGCTGTTTTTTGTTTTACTTCTGTGCTCTATAATTTACTTTTCTCATCTCACATGTATACTGCCCATCTCATATCTGCTGCAGACTTGCCTATACACCTCATGCCCCATTAAATCAATATGGTTCTAGTCTATAGGGTGCCAGAACACTTTTTGCCTTCCTTCTGCTCACAGAGCTGCTTTCTGGGAAGTTCTATGAGGTATAGTTACCTATGTAGAGCTTGCCTGGCATCTCCCTGAGCCAGGGAGCAATTAACCAAAAAGCTTTGATTAACTCTTATTTGACAGCAATTGAGAAAAATAACCTTGGCCAGAAGAGTTTTTGGCACTGATTATTTAACCTGACATCATGTGTCCTGTTGGCAGACCCTGAGAGGCGATATCCATCTGAACCACTTACGTTATTCATTGTTTCTTACATTTGTTTTTAATTTGCCCTTATTTGACTCTGGCTGTGACCACCTAGCTGACTGCAGTATACACACTCCATCCCTTTTTCCTGGGCTCAGGTTTTACACTCTGCTTACAAACCAACCAACCAACCAAAGGATGGAAGACAACAGCCAGCTGCTCAATCCCAAGATTTCCCCCAGCTTTTGAGGGCTGAACAGAATGGGACTATAATATCTCCTCCAGCAAGTGGTGGCTAGAGAGAAGCTTTTCCTCCCTCTTTCATAATACTAGAGCCCCAGAGTCACCTAATGAAACTGAATGGTAGACCATTCAAGACAGACAAGAGGACTACAAGACTCTGGTTACAGCCCCAATTTGTATAGCTTTAACATGGGATTAGATAAATTCATGGTGGACAGGGCTATCAATGGCTGAGAGTCACAATGGTTGTCTAATACCTCCAGGATGAGAGGCAACATGGAGACGGAGAGAGCTACTGCCCTTGTGTCCTGCTTGTGGACATCTGGTTGACTGCTGTGTGGAAACAGCACACTGGACTAGATAAGCTTTTGGGTTGATCCAACAAGGCTACTCATGTTCTTATGGACTCCGGGATCAACACAGGTTGTTTATAAGGTGCAGTTCTGTCCTCTGTGACCAGTGTGGGCTGCATTGATAGGATGGAAATGATATTCTATTGGAGATGATAAAATTCTATGATTGTATGGAAACAACTTGGGTCAATAATAATAACAGTAGCATTGGCAGAATATTTCACTGTCTGCAAAGCGTTTCACATATATGTAGACCTTTTAGAAGAAGAAAAACCCCCAAAAGTGAGTGGTTTTATCCTCATATTGCAGTGGGGGATTAAGGCTGAGAGCCAAACTTGATGTGACATTATTTTGCCATGGGCTTTGAAAAAAATAAAAATAGCTGGTGTGGAGGAGGGAGGCTTCAAGCTTTTGCCCCCACCCTGGACCCAATCTGAATGGAATGATTCCACACCTGCTATCTGCAATGACAGGAAAGCTCTCACTGGGAACAAGAACCTGTGGTTTTGAGTTCAGTGCCAGGACTCAGCACCAGTCCCCTGAATATATGCAGAGTTTAATTTCAGCCAGGTGTCACAAAGGTTTAAAATCTGGAAGCTGTCTTCAATGCCTGCGAATCTGCCTTCATTATGTAATACTCTGTGTCTAACTAGAACGAGTTCCAAGTTTATTAAAGAGAAGGTGGGAAGCGTAAGAGAAAATGAAACAAGCTGCACAATACACAAAAGTAAAATGCACCTACAAGTCTAATATTAGACAAGCAGGAGCTTAACTTCCAGCACTGTAACTCCTAAGGGGCCACAGCAGCGTATTAGAAATTCAAACTAAGTAAAGCAATGTAGTTCACTCTTTAAAAAAAAAAGCTCTGCAGAAAAGTGGGAAACCACTTAGATCTTACAACTCATGAACAAATCAAAAGAGGGAGGGAAGATAAATTTCAACATTTTTGGCGATGGCCAGAGCAGGATGCTGAACTAGAGGAGCCACTGGTCTGATCCAGCAGGCTCTCCTTATGTTCTTAAAAGTAACTGGCACATATATATTTTTGGAACTCTCTATGGACTGAGTAGAAAACAGGATTTCTCTTTGCACTATGTACCCCACTGTACCATCATCACATTAGAGATCTTGGTGTGCTGGTAATTGGTAGCTGGCGCCCTCCCCACACTTTTCTATTCACATTAGCTGAAAGATGGGCTGTGGATTGGACTCTGGCAGAGATTCCCTCTTTGTTTGACACCTTTCAAGAGAAATACCACAGACTATTTGATAGACTATCAAAGGAAATTGTTCCTCTTTGTAACAGCTAAAAAACCAGGCTAGATAAAGTGTACATTTTGGCATTTTAAAAAAAAACAATTGTGGTGGGATAGAGAGAGAATGTCATTCTGGAAATAGGAGTACTGTACTGTACTATAAAAAAGAGAAAAACAGCTATTGTATCAGATTTGGGAATTTGGTGAGGTATAGTTACAGTATAAGGGATGTGGGTGGCGCTGCGAGGACTTGCCAATCAGAAGGTTGGCGGTTCGAATCCCCGCAATGGGGTGAGCTCCCATTGCTCGGTCCCTGCTCCTGCCAACCTAGCAGTTCGAAAGCATGTCAAAGTGCAAGTAGATAAATAGGTACCGCTCTAGCGGGAAGGTAAACGGCGTTTCTGCGTGCTGCTCTGGTTCGCCAGAAGTGGCTTAGTCATGCTGGCCACATGATCCGGAAGCTGTATGCTGGCTCCCTCGGCCAATAAAGTGAGATGAGTGCCACAACCCCAGAGTCGGCCACGACTGGACCTAATGGTCAGGGATCCCTTTACCTTTACCTTTACCTTTAGTTACAGTATATCGTTGCCCTTGAATCACTTGAATCTACCTGGGCAGTTATCTTTCTACAAAGGCTGACACTGATGCAGAAATCCAGCATCGCCTGAGCTCTGCGAGTGCGGCTTTCTCTCTGTTGAAGTGCAGAGTGTTTGAGGACCGGGACATTCGTAGGGAAACCAAAATGCTTGTTTACAAAGCTATTGTACCCTTGAACCATGGAACATTGCTAAGATGCAAGCCTTTAAAGTAAAAAGTGAAATATATATTGAAAGTGCATTTAGTCATAGGTTAGAATTTGTGTTTTTATATTATTTCAAACCAGTATTGATTCCTTCATCCTTACCAACTCCATACATTTTTTAAATAAACCAAATTGGATTTGGTATGGGCTCTATGATCCTAATGAATCTTTACCACTTCTGACAGATCTCCTAAAGGTGTGGGCTCAGCATGTGCTCTTTGCTGCAGGGGGAAATTGGCAGGGCTAGCAGCATCCCTAGAAGAGAAAAGGCAGCCTTCTGCCTTCCAAATAAAATGGAAGCTTTTGTTGAGCTCCCATACGTCTGGGTTTCCCTGGACATTACTGGGATTTCAAAGGCAGAATTGACATGGGGGGTGGGGATTTCCCAAAGGCAGCACTTTGGATCTTTGGCAAGTCAATTGAAAAAAAAAAATTCTTTTTTTTTTGGTGTTTTTGTAAAATAAAAAAAGGCTAAACAACCTTGGGGTTTGTGTAAAAAAAATCCCAACAAGTTCAGTGGTTTTATTTAAAAATAAACCAGCTCAACAACATTCAGGATATCCTGGTTTTTAGTTTTTGATATATGGCAAGCCTAGCTTTTGCCATTTTTGCATATGGCAACTTGCACCAAGGGGACATGAACCACAGCCTCTCTTGATTTGCCCTGGTACTTCAGGGCAAAGGAATCTGTCTTACTGTGAGTGTTCCCTTTCTTGTGCCAGTGGGATTAGCTCAATGGCTTATTGATCAGTTTTCTCCCTTCTTGGCTGCAAGGTTTTCCAAGAGAAGGGCAGCTGCTTTGTCCCTAGTGTGCAGCCCTGTTACGGAACAGTCATGGACACCCTCTGAGCCTATATATCTATCTATATCTATATCTATATCTATATATCTATATCTATCTATCTACTTACAATACTTTCGGAGTTCTCACCATGTCAGTGACGGCCACTCTATTCTGACATGCCCTCGCCCTCTGGTCTTGTGGTGCCTTCCAAATAACTCTGCTGAAGTCCTTGGTTCAAACTGACCCACTCCTACCACGTCACTGATTCCCCCTGTGAGCACAGGCAAGAGCTTTTTCTTGTTCCCCTCTTGCTTCAACTTTGCAAACAAGTTGAATCGGAGTCAGATTGCCTGCCCATTTCTCTCTCTTTCTCTTCAGCAATTAATTTGTGGAAGGAGCTGCATCATTTTCTCCCACTGCCTCCTAAGCGAAATGTGTGTCTCATTAGCTGTGGGAATGCTGAACGCTGTATATTCGGTATTTAGAGCACGAGCAAGGAAAACCTCAAATTAATAACCCTCCCACTCACCATCGGAGTGAATGGGGGTGGAGGAGAGGGAGGAGGGAGGGCCGCATGCAAGCAGGAGAAATGATTAGAAAGAGATTTTCTATCAAGGCAAGAGCTCAAGAAGAGGGGGAAGGAAAGCAGGAGAAGGGCGCTGGGAGCCACAAGAGCAAGAGGTGATCTCCTTCCTGGCTCCTGGGTCTGTGTGTGGGTACCACCTGCTCTGCAACATAGGGGGCTGGAGGAGGTGTTACTGCTCTTCAGAGGACAACCTGGAGTCAAGGTAGCCTAAGCCACCCAGGCTTTTTGAACAAGAAAATGTGGAATAGCCAGCGGTCTTCCTTTGATTGGTCCTAGGGGTGTGAGAATACTAGGCATATTTCTCCTTTGCCTTGAACATGGCGAGAAAGGTGCCAAGATAGTGTTTTCTCCAGAGACTCTATATGCAAAAAAGTTCCAGGGAAAGGGAACGGGGAGGAGTAGGACAGAGAGCACTTGCCAAGGCCAGTAAAACTCTCATGGGGAGAGACACCTCTAGGAGCATAAAGGACCTAGAAGCAGCAGCAATGGATTGCCCTTCCTGCAGACTCTGGGCCCTTGTAAGACCATCTTACCTGGGCTGCCCTTTGGGGCTTGGGGTTAAGTCAGGGAAGGATAGGGAAATCAGCTGGTTTTGAGAAAGTGTTCTGTCAGAGCAAGCTTCTCATCCCCATGTGCAAGTCTGGAGGTTCTCCTGACCTTCCTGAGCCAATTTTGGGGAGTAGGTAGCCCCACTACACTAGTAGTCCTTCTATGGGCATGGGCTTCCACTGGCAAGACTGGTTACTGAATTCTGCCATTATGAATCCCTTTTGGGGTGAGGCAATTTGGTACCTTTGCTTCTTCTATCTGCAATTGCCTGGGAAATTCCAGTGCGGACTTTTTCTTTAAAGTGAATCATTGGAGACTGGAACTCTCAAGCAAGATGAATTGGAGTTCAAATATTAATCACAGGAAATAAATACTATAATCCCGATTGATCTGTTCATTTGATAAATGTCACTCACCTCAGTCTCCCATGTGTGCGCCCTCCAGACAGACTGCTGTCAATCTGGTGTCAGCTGCTCTCTGTGTGACACTCCATCTATCAGATGAAATTAACAATGACATTTCTCAAGTTTTCCCTAGTCAGTTTCTCTTTCCCTCTCCCCCTCCCCGCCCCCCGTGTTTGCCTTCTCTCTCTGCACGGGGAAGGCAGCACCCTTCACAGAAAGCTTACTTTTAAAAAAGCGGGGGAGGATGCTGATAATTTGAGATCCAGGCATTTCTCGAGGAGCTGTGATATGCACATACTCTGGCAACTCCCTTCCTTGCTACAGCAGGCTTAATGCAACTCTTGCACATTCACACATGTTCCCGATACCTTCTTTTTGCCATTCTGTATTTGTGTTATACAGTCTTGCATTGTGGTGCCACTGAGGGCTCCTGTAACTTGCAGAGACCCCACTCCTATTAGGCACAGGATATCTGGAGTACCCTGAAAAACATAACTGAGACCTGAGGACCTGGCACTCTCTGCAAAAAGGCTGAGCAAAATTGCTTCCAGGCCCCTTTTCTACCCAGTCTCTTGGAGAAAACAGAACAGGAAGATGGTCCCATAAAGTTTACTGCTTGATCGAGCACATCAATGTGACAGCTCTCTCCTCAACCAGGATAGCAAAACTCTAATAATAAATGAAATAATCAACAGTTAGCTGTTCGTGAATGGCCCCCCAAAATCTGCATCCTTTCCCTGCAGATCAGCCCTGTCAATCAGCTTCCCACTTTCTCTGCCAGCTCACACTTGTGGTTCCTGCTTGGTACTAAGAAAAGGGCACTTTCTGAATTGCTTATGGACAGCAGCCCACAAGTCCCAAGGCTGGGGCTATCGCTCTCTCTGTGCCCCTCTGGACTGTCAAGTGCAGGGCCAGAGGGCACCCCCCCACAAAAAAACCCCCTTATCCCTGACCAAAGGTATTTCAAGCAGCCCATTTCCCTGATCAGCACAGGCTGCCCATACTCACTTGGAAGAATTTCAGGTGGCATTTGCTTCAGGGAAATGAATCTCCACATCCATCACAGGGCACAATGAGAACATGCCATCAGCTCCAAGGTCTCCAAAGGTCTGTAGCTTTCTTATGCTCTTTGGGAAATAAAGCACCTCAGGAAGGGGAAAAGGGGAAACTCTAATTAGTCTTGTCCCCTTCCTTTTGCTTCGCACATGATAGTGCTCAATAATTACGTGGAATGTTAGCTCCTCCAAATGGGTGTGGCTTGGGGGTGTTTCACAAATCTTTAATAAAATGAATGAACTGTTTACTTCCTCTGCCCCAGCTCTGTGGGGAGATGTACAAACTCCAAATTCCTCTTGCAAAGAAAACGGGCAAGAACAGAGAAGGACATATTGACTGGAGCAGCCCATGTCATCCTGAGCCAGCTCTGCCAGTGCTGAATACAGGTATTGTAATTAAGGAAATTATTTGATGTCGGGGAGGCAAGGCAAAGGAGCAACAGCAGCCATGGAAGTACTGATGGGGGGGGTATTAAACTCTATAGAGGCGTGGCTCCCCCACGCCACCTGTTGGCCACCATGGAACAGTTCAGTTTCTCCACGGTGGTATCGTAGACTGGGTTAAGGCTGGGATCAATTTGGCTGGCGTTTTAGCAGTACAGCAGAGACCAGAATATGAACAGTACTCATTAATTAAGATTAATGGTGTGGGTCGAGGAAAGTGAAGAAGATGCGGTATCTGCATTTCCAGGCTTCACAGAAAGATGCCCTCTTTTTTTAAAAGACAAAATTTTCCTAGCATTTTTTGTTTTAAGAAAAACATGAGAATTACCGAAAGGAACAACCAAGAAGCCAAGAGTGAGATGGGCTATATGGCAATCTAGCCAAGAAGCTGTTACTCGCATAAATCTTTCCAATTTACCGGGATATGCCCTGCAACTTATTCCCGGACCACTGTGATGCATTTTCTTTTGTGGCAACCCTGGGCCAGTACAGTCCACCATCTTTTGCTGTAAACATGCTGTGGTCTCTATAAAGGTCCTCATTAGGCAAGTGCATGGGTATTGGACCAGGACAGGCTGCAATCCATCTAGAGGGCACTGCTGGAACGAAATACATCACCATGCTGTGATACCTCTGATCCAGCATCTGAAATCCATCCAGGGCAGGTGTTCTCTTAGCTTAGCTATTGGCCCTCTGACAGCTGCCCGCTGTCTGGCTATTGGGCCTCCTCAGTGAGGAACTTCCTTTAGTCAGCGTGTCCCATATATCCCTACCACCAGCCTTTCTAGCTGGTCTTAGGACTTGCCACCTGGCAAGCTCCTGCGCCCTTAGAGGATGCAACAGGCAGAATTCAACCGGTGAAGCAACTCCACCCCAAGGACTGGTTCCTTCTAAGACCTCGGAGTCCCACCTGCTCCTCTGAAAGCTTTCTAGAGCGGATTGTACTGGCGAGGGCCGTCGGCGAAGCGTGCGCACGTGCGGCGCTACACAGCGCGCACTGGGCGCAGGGAGGCGCCTTCGGCATGGCGAAGTCTCAACGGTGGGCCCCACCCCCGGCCTCTGCGAGCGCGGGTGGACGGGCTTGATTTGCATAGCACCCGGCCGGAACTCTCCCCTGTTGCTTGCGGCTCCTCTGCTCCCGGATCTCCGCGCGAGGCCTGGTGGGCGGGTGCGCGCCTCGCCTTGCCCCCGAGGGGGCGGCCTCCCTGCGCGCCTTCGCTCTGCAACTGTGGGAGGGCGTCGAGGAAGCCACCTCGCGACGCCGGCGCGCGTATTTGTACACCGGCGCACGTGTCTCCCGGCCTCAGGAGACACGTGTCTAACTGACCCCCCCCCCACACTTTTTTTCATTCCTCAGTTTCCCAGCCGGCGTGCACGATAGAAAACCCCACCCTCCCCTCTCGGGAAAGAGAGTGTTAGTTCCAGCGTGAAGCGCCACCCTCGGCGTGGGGCGGTACAGAAGACGGGAAGGACCAGGCGCGGAGTCTCGCTCGCCTCAGGGGAGGCAATCTCCTTCTCCCTTAACCCGGTGTAGAAGCCCGCCCGTGTGAACGGGAGGAAAGCGGCTGTGCGCAGAAGCTGGCGGGGGAGGTGGAGAAGGCAGTCGGAGGAGGAGGAGGGGAGAGAGCGGGCGCTCGCTTCTCCTGTTGCCGGGGAGCTGGACGCCGCTTGCCCCGGCCCCGCGCCCCGCCGGGAGGATCTGCCCAGGGCGCCGGGGGGAAGGAGGGAGGGAGGGGAGGGAGGAGCTGGATCCCGGGCGCCAGAGAGGAGGACAGCTAGGCGAGAGGAGGCGCGCAATCGGTGCCCGTCCCGTCCCAGCGCCCCGGGGCGTCTCCGCTCCGCAAGATGCGCGGCAAGGACAGGAAAGAGAGCCTCTCCGACTCCCGCGACCTCGACGGTTCTTACGACCAACTAACCGGTGAGTTCCTCCCGGGCTGGCAGGGCGCTCGGCTCGGGGGCGCTGCGGGAAAGGGTAGCATCCCTCTAGCGGCAGACTACCTGGAGCAGGGTAGAGGTCCCGGGTCTAAAATGTTCCGTCTGAACTTCACACACGCACCAGTGGCCCTTTGTGCGCCCTCGCCACTCTCTTGGGCGACCTGCAGTCCCTGTGCAAACTTCCACTTAGCCAAAGTGGGCGCTTGCTCGATGTCGACTTCGTCCCTTGAAATCTGGCCCCGTGGCTTACCTAGGGGGCACCTGGAGCATGTTGGCTGGAAGAGTGTGTGTGTTTGTGTGTGTGTGTGTGTGGTACATGCTGGAGAAATGAGTCTTCTTTATTTAGCGTTGGGAGATGCACCTTGCTCCAGACAATCAGAACTATTTGCTGCCTGGATTAGGTGTGGTGCCCCCTTTGCAAAACTAAAGCGAATTCTTGATGACTAGTCTCTCCCAACTCCCGTGTCCAAGTCAAGGTAACGTGACTGAATGGAAGGACCCACTTGAGAGAGGCAAGTGAGCACCTGGAAGATAACACAGAAGGGGGTTCATTTGCCTTTGCCCTTTGCCTACTCCAGACACCAAGGTAAAGCATCAAGATGCATCTCAGGTGTGTCTGGCTTACTAAGGGAAGGCATGCCCCCTGGGGCCTTCGTGGTTTCCCCACACATGGGAAAGGGCCTAGTAGATAAGGAACCCCTTGCACAGGGGACTAGCAAAATCCCTCCAGAGGCCTGTAGCTCTCCATGGTGCTGGTTTTTGTCGAAGGCACTGGGTCCTCTGCTATAGCTGAGTAGTCCAATTTTCGCTGCGCCTGTTGCCCCTAAATGTCATTTAAGCAATTCAGTGCCTGCAAAATGGGCTCTTCACCCGCAGAGATGTGATGAAAAGAGATATTTTGAGCTGAGTAGGAATTCAAAGCCCACACAACTTTCCCATTTCTCCAGTGACTTTAACACGTCCATATGGATTTAAAATCAAAATCAAGTTAAAAATAGAGTGCCTCCCAGGCTGCAACCTTTGATTGCAGAGCCTGCTGGGGAGACGCAAGCATTGTGCTGCTAATTCTCTGCTGTCCAGGTAACAGCCTTGATTTCACAGTACCCTGTTCAGCAGGCAGATTTCCGTGTGCTCTTTTCATATGAAGGAAAGCGAGACACAGTTAGAAGCAGGAAATCTCTGCTTTCCAAAGTGAGCTCTGCTTCACAATTACTAGTGAAAATGAGTAATTTCTCTTCATTGTCGTTGCTGTTTCTGGATGTCATCATGGATTCATTCTCTGTCTCCTCATTTTCCTTTACAATTGGACAGAATTCTCTCTTGGAACTAAACTTCACGTATAAAGCTGCTGCAAAGGAAATAGGGGGTTATTCAATTCCGTTTTACTCAAAGGATTGAACATTACAGCACTAAGTTAGGATCATTTATTTCAGTGGGTCTACTCTGAGTACAACTTAGTTGAATACCACCCAATATGTTTCAGTTTTTAAAGGGATTTGTCCGATGAATAGGTTTGTCTTTTAAGTCAGTTGGTGTACTTGCTTCTGGTAGGTTAGGATCAGATCCTGTCCCTTCCATCTGTCCTGCCCCATCATTTTCAGGTACAACTTCATATTGAATCTTCTGTCACCAACTCCCTTGAGTCATTCATCCCCATCTTTGTAGTCTCTTCCCAGACACAGCTGCTGTATGTGTCCTCGGTAGGCAGTTAGTCAGAAGACTAAACAAGAAATGAAGGGAACAGAACACTTGCTATGGAGCTAGTCAAACCATGTGGCTGAAGATCACATAGAGCTACTGTCACCTGCACTGAACGTGCAGCAAAATATGACCTCCCAGTAGACTTGCAAAGAAAGTGCAGTGGGGGCTGAGTTCTCCTTGTCTGACAGTGCTGTGCTGGCACTGTCCCTTTATCTGCAGGGTGCCTCTGCAGACATCATGCAGGGCAGTGATGGGGACAAAAGGCAGGTCTGTTTGCTTCACTAGACTCAGGTCAGGGCTGCTGTGCAAGTCCACATTGTGACCTGACATACCCTGGTTTAACCATCTTTTCAAAGTTTTCTTAGGAATGTAATGAAGCACAGTGTTGGTCGTGTGTAGAGAATTCACTAGGCCAGATCAAAACAGGCTGAAGTCATTAAAAAGTTACCTTGTGTTGATGAGCATGCTAAGGATGGTTGTGTGAACTGGCACACAGTGAGAAGGCAAATAAAGTGCCTGTGCTTATCCACACTTTTTCTTGTCCCATTGCCTTCCCTTTAGCGCTCTTTAACTACTTATTGGTGCTTAATTGCAGCAGTCAGTTTGTTCTGATTTAAAGCTAAAGAATGAATTTTCCCTGGGAAAGGAGTGGGGCAAGGGGAAAACTGCTCAGTCCTGTGCTTTCTAGGCATGGGGCAAGCACAAGTGTGGATGTGCCCTCAGTGTCTGTGTGTGCACGGTGCTTCCAGACACACTTCATTCTGGAAGTGCCTGACAGCCTTAGCTATCCTGAACAGAATGACTTTGGGCTTGAGAGTACCTAAAAAGCATTATGATGTTCTGGCCAAGGATTGTATTCACATTCATCACTGTGCCTGTAGCACCGAGCAAGATATTATTGGAACGCCAATAAAAATGCAATACACTTTCAGTGCTGCTTCTGGCTAACTCAGCAACAACCCTACTTTTTCCAAAGGATGTTGGAAAGCATTCTTGAATCAATAATCTGGCTAGACCCTTTACTTGGTCCAATCTCATCTCCAAGTTATGCAGGTTTTACTTTCCTAAAAGAAACCACAGAATGGTTAAGCTATCACTTTGAGGTTGTCATACGAGAAGTTGGTCCACAGTGGGTACAGATCTGACCCATCAGCTGTATCCAGTTTTCCACCCCTGAGTTATAGAGTGCCCTCTTATTTCTAAGCCATTGGTTGCTATTCTAAAACTGTAGTCTTAAAACATTGGAAAGCAACTGTGCACAAGCAGCCTTCTCATTTCTGTGCAACTTTTTGTAATGCAGATCTGAACAACTTTCAGAATGCCACTGCCACTACCACAATTCTTGATGAGTACCTTGCATTGGAGGAACATGAGTTTAGACTCTTCTGTTTAGTGTCTGCACAAGTGGGTGTCCAGTTTGGTTGTTTTCCACATTGCTTTCCACCATTGCCACCTGGAAATCAAAACCCTATAAAAAGCACCTGGAGCCATCACAAATGCTACAAGTTGCTGCTTTGTGTGAGGAAGAGGGTGAATTCTAGGCACTTCAATGTAACAGAAGTGTAGGAATATACGAAGCTGCTTTATAGTGAGCCGGATTATTTGCCCGTCTAGCTCTGTGCTGTCTGCACTGATGTGCAGTGGCTGTCTAGGCTTTCAGATAGGGGACATTTCCAATCCTATCCTACCTTGGGATTAAACCTGGGGTCTTCTTCCTTCAAAGCAGATGCCCTGTCACTGAGCCACGGCCCATTCTTCTGTCGTACAAATCTGAACCTGAAAATAAAGTATTAGACCCTTGCTGTTGCTGTTATTCTGATCTGTTCCACTGCTGTAGCCACCGGTATCAAGGCCAAGTTGTACCTGGAATAGGTCCATTGAAATGAAGTCAGGACCAATAATTTCTGTGGGTCTACTCTGAGGAAAACCTTGTTGAATTGTACCCAATAGGTTTAACAAGAGATGGTGGCAATATGACAGAGGCATCATTGACCGCAGCATACATGTATTTCTTTCGTCTCACTATGGTTCTGGTGAAATGAGTCCTGCAGCTTCTTGAAGCACTGTAAATACATGTGAAACATCTTCAATCATAAACAACAGCAAAGCACAATCTCCCACCCCACTCAGTTTGTAAAGTCTTCTCCAATCAAGTGTCTTCCAGATATTTTGTACAACAATGATCATCCCATCAGCTGTACTAACTGGAACTGAGGAAACTCATAGCCCAAAATATCTGTAGGATACCCAGTTGAAGAAGGTTGGAGTATGCTATGGGCAGATGTGGCCCTCTCATGTGGCCTTACATTTCTGCTAAAACCATTGGCTGGCTTTGCCTCATTATGCCCCCAGCAGGGACCACAAACACTTTGTGACTGGTTCTAACCACACTGCACTGTTTGTGATTTATTTCACAACTCACAAGGTGCCTCTTGTGAAGTAGGCAGAAATGTGAAATACCGATTGGTCATTAATTCCAAGTTCTGGTGGTTCATGATTTTAAAACATCAGACCTGCCAGGGTTAAAGATGTAGTCGGTCGCCCATTCTTGGTAGCACCTACTTTCTGGTCACCATTTTGCCTCAGCCATACCTTGCTTCCCCCTGAGCCTCCATCCAGTAGGCTTCTCCTCGCAAATCCTTTGCCATGTTGTTGACGCAGAACAGCTGTTGTGCTCAACCCCAGAGACAGTTGCATTTTGGCAGCGGGTGAATGATCACTATAGAAACAGCCTACATTGTGCTTTGGGACCCTGTCAAGGCATAAATTTACTTCACTCCATTACAGTGACAGGTAAAGAACTGCAGTAACTCATATTGCCTCTTCCAAACCACCTACTGGGGAATGCCAAGCATATTAATGTATATGATCGCAAAGTAGCATCTGGCCTGATCCCCCTACAGCCCACAGAGGGGTTGTGATTAAAAACCCTTTCAGCATGAAATGTAAGGCCGCGCAGGCAGCCTGGTCCTGTCAGTGTGAGGGAGGAGAAAGCGAGGTGTGATGATCGCCCTCAACTATTTGTCTGCCTGGGGAAAAGACAACGGAGGCTATGGTATTTTAACAACTTTTGGCATTTCATGCGCTGTGTGGCTACCAGCGAGCTTTAAGCCCTGTAGGAGGCAACAGTATGAGCCAGAATTCTTTTCTTATCTATCCAAATAGCACACGTTGACGTCTCCCCTCTTTTTTCTACAGAAAACAGCTTATTGTCTGGCCTAAATATGAGAGATCTGATTGTTGTGCATACAGTATACTTAAGCAGCACGTAAGATGTGTGTGCATGCGTGCGGTAGAGTATGATTGTGTGTGTTACTGGTTATGTAGCAAGTGGTGTGTGCATGAGGCAGAATTAGTGTGTGTGTGGAGGTGCCCCCCCCTTTCCCCCATCTTACCCCACCCCCTTCCAGAGTTCTTTTGCTTATGCTGATATAGATTTGCTGCTGTATTTTGACACCCTGTTTGTTAACATAAAATCTTGTAAATGTCTTCCTTGAACTGGCTAATTTCACCCCCAAAGGTCCATGGGCATATTGGCCCCTGTATGCAGGAGCCTCCCCACCACCACCCATTTGGTTTTATGGTGGAGACTACTCAGAGTAAGTGGGTAGAAAAGCTGATCTGGACGAAACTGAGCCGTGAGTGGCCCAGTGCCACGAGATTTCCAAGGACAAGTATTTTGCCCTATAGGGATGCTGCGCCTTATGAATTAAACCTTGTGCTGTTTGGGTCCATATATACTGCATGTCACCCCTTCTCTCTGTGCTGTGCCCATTAATTAAGTTTCCGTCTCTCTCTCTCTTTTGCTCTCCTGGCTTGGAAACTCCCTTGTTTTAGGCTGATTAATTGAATCTGATTTGTGACTGTTTCACCTGGCTCTGAGTCAAGATGAGGTGGTGGTTCTTTGTGATGTGCAGGTGTATGTGTGCAGCAAAGTGCCTGGGGGCTGCTGTTGTGGTCCAAAGCAGATGGCTTGTGGGGGGTTTCGAGGTGTTGAGCAGAGGCTGGTCCAAATCAGCTGGGCTTGTCTCCAAGAGGACGTGGATAGAGGGTGAACAGGGCCTGTGTGCCAAAATCTGTGCTTTTGGAGAGGGTCTGAGGAGCCAGTGGCAAAGCACTGGTTCCAGCAGCCAAGCTGAAGATGGGTTGGAAGGGGTTGTCTGGGGCTATATTTTCCAACTTGTGGCTTAATTTAATTTCATCTGAAAAGATGGTTTTGTACAGATTCTAGAAGGACAGAACAAAAGACAGACGTTGTCTTTCTTAGCCTGTCTAGTGAAGCCCCATTGACAGGGGATTGGTTTTGCAAAATTTCAACCTTTTGCAAAATTTCAAGCTGCAGGATTTCAACCTGCCCACGTTAATCAGCAACTCGGCAGAAATTCTGAATTAGCAGAATGGACCATTTTCTTGTTGCCATCACCTGTGCAAAATGAGGTTTTCATGCTGCTTGTGTCTTAGGGCTGTTACAGGAGTGCTAGTGTGCTCCATTAGTGTGCTGCTTGCAGTCACATTTCCCAGCTGGGTCCACTCCAGATGTTTTGGACAACAGGCATGCTGGCCGGAGCTGTAGTTGAAAACATCTGGAGGGAACCTGGTTGGGGAAAACACTGGATTACAGTTTTGAGCCTGATCATATTATGAAGGCAAGAAGATTTCTAAGCATCCAGAGGGGCTTTCGGACATGATGCACAGTGACACTTGGGTACCACTGGGGCTTTGCTAGTGCAGGAGCCAGGAAAACTAAAGAACTGCAGCTCAGGATAGTGGAGCTATAATAAAAGCAACAGAAAAAGTAGTCCTGGGGTAGTTTGAGGTGGTCTGACGGGGCTGATCCAGCTCCCAAATACTGGTCCATCCAGATGGGAACATTCCTTAGTGCCTGGTTCATGTTTGGGTGCTTACAGACTCCATAGCACCCCAGATCTTAGTCATCTTTGTGATACTCTTTATGTTCTTTCACGGGGGTGGAGCCTGGAGGAAGACAGAGCCACAAAAGGCCTCAGTTTGATCCCAACCTTTCGTGAAGCAAGCTGCTAACACAGAGCTGTCTATGGTTCAGCAACATCTCAGCCTTGCCTGGCTTCCTTCCTTTTCATAGGTTCCAGCACTGGACCAGACATAGGTGGTCTCTTCCTCCCTACCTTTGGATGGGTGGGGGGCTCTTTTGGGGGAAATTCTGAGGGACCCTTCTGCCAGGGCTAAATCCAAACCTTTGTCCCCTGTTGGCTGTGTGCTAGACACCCTTGCCTTTCAGATGCAAGCAAGTCATCTCACCTAACTGGACTGGCAGGGAAGTGAAAGTAAGCAGAGAGCCTGGATCAATCTAGCAATTTGGGATGAATTCCTGAGCGGTTATCATTTTGGACGATCAGGCAGTGGCGTAGCGTGGGTTGTCAGCACCCGGGGCAAGGCAAGTAATTTGCGCCCCCTAACCCGTGAGCCAGGTAGGGTTAGAGAGCTGCGAGTGCGAGCGCGCCCCCCCAGATGTTGCGCCCGGTGCGGCCGGCCCCCCCTGCACCCCCCACGCTACGCCACTGCGATCAGGAAGATATAAAAGGAGTTTAAAGCATAGTAAAGGACATCCAAAGTGCTCAGCTAGAAGCACAAGGAATGGTTCCAAAGAAAATAAGGTGCAGATGCTGTGTGGGGGGTTCTGGTGCCAACATTGCACCCTCCCATGGGTGAAACGCATCAGCTGCTCAAGAGTCTGGGATTCCCCATATTTGCCATATGGATGGATTAGGTGATCAGAGCTTGGCAGTTAGGTATGAGCGCTTGTGTGGCTTATGGGCTCCTGGGAAGGAGCAGTCCACCCCCACGCTCTCCCTGATCACAGACATATCCAAGCGGAGCTGTCACCTGCTGTGTTGCAGAAACTCAGAATCCATGCAACAACAACAAAAGGCTAGAAGGGGTTAAGCATTAAAAATCATTCTTAGCCAGCCATCACTCAAACAAAGGATGGAAGGTAGGAATAGTTTGGGTTGCAAAGGAGAGGGAAGTACCATTCCTGACCTGCTAAGAGATGTGGCTACCCAGCTGGATTCCAGGTGGCCCTTTCCTGCTTATGCGTTCCCTGAAAGATACTAATACCCCGACGGAGTTATTTCTTAAGAGCTCAAAATGAGATTAATAAAATGAAGATTACCCATTGGGGAAGGTTGGGACGGGGGAAAGGCAAGGCAGATTGGCCCAGCTTTTCCGATAGGCTGGAGTTTCTCCCCCTCCTGCTTTCCTTTTTATCAGCAGTGATTTCATTAAGCAAAGTGCTTTCACTTTGGTTTAAGGCAGATTGCTACACTGAGAAGCTGGTGATTAATCAGCCGGGTCTGGTGGCTTTCTCCCTTCTTAGGAATTGTAGGAACAAAGCTATGCAACAGGGGCTCTGGGGCTTTTGAGGGGGTCGGGACACAATTTTGGATAAACTCCATGGCCTCCTCCTCTAACATGTGTTGGTTTACGTGGAAACTTGGGACCTTGTTATCCCCACTAATCAGCAATTATCTGTAGGCAGTAGAACCTCAAGAACGATCCATCTGCAGGAGAGCCAACCACCGGTGCCGAACATGACAGCCATATAAAATCAGGATCCAAGCCATGCAATCTTCTTCTCCTGGCTTTTTCTGGGCACTGGCAATTTGCGCTGTTTACAACTGCCTGCATCTGGTGGATTATTCCATTTTAATTGTACAAGCTAGAAGGGGCCAACAAAGCTAGGGAGGGCCGGTGGGCAGAATCCCAACTAAGTCCTAGGTGACTTCTGGTGCAGCGCTTTCTCCATCTTAGACTGTGTACACATTACCAGTTAAAAATGCAGTGGGGTCCTCCTTTTCTCAACTCAGATCAAAGCTGGTTTGTGGGGAGACACATCCAAACACAGTATCTCATGAGAAACAGCATGATAGGTATGGACTGTCGCTCATGTTGCCCGTACATCACTGCATTGGGAGTGCTCTGCACACAGAGTGAATGGGAGGGTGTACACAGGGCTTTTGTTTCTCATCTGTTAAATGGGAGTAATAATTACCTAGCCTATCTGCAGGGTTCTTGTGTGATTAATGAACGAAAGACGGTGAAGCAGTGATGTTGCTGGAAACCCCAGGAGGGAAGAGTGCTCTTGTGCTCAAAGTTCGCTGGCTGGTTTCCCATGGGCATCTGGCTGGTTGGGGTGAGAACAAGATGCTACACTAGATGGGCCATTGGCCTGATGAGAATAGCCAGCTGGGGTCTCACATTGGCTAAGCAGCCGGCTCTTCCTCTCCTCTTAATGTGCAAAATGTGCTAGTGCGCCTCCCATTCATGCTCAGACTGTGCGTAGGGTTTAACTGCTCTCCAGGCTAGGAAGAAAATGAGTTACTTGCCAGGATAAAATGGAAATAATGCAAAATGTGTACATTTCTCAGTTGATGCAAAAGTAAAATTGGCCTGAGAGCGAGGGTTTAGGATAGCGCTGAAAAGGGAGGCAGGGTCAATATTGTGCAGCTGGAGAAAATCTGACCAGGGTGCAAAGGCATTGTGTTAATGTTGTGATTTCTGAAAACAGGCAGTTTATATTGCTCTCTGTTTGCTGCGACATCATGTCTGGCCTTTCTTGCCCTTTGGCACGGATATGTCTCACCAGAAAATTAAAAGGTCTTGGGCTGCGAGTCCCAGTTTTCTCACTATCAGTGTGGCGTTTGGTAACAAGGTACTTTCATTCCATACAATGTCTCTGTTAACAGTTATCTGCCTGATTCTCTACACAGAGATGGGTTGGAGCTCTCTTCTTAAGAATCTGGGTGAGACATTCACAGTAAGGAATGTTGTGAGTTGCTTCACTGCCATAATGCATTTGGTTTGCTTTGAGCATGCAGAAACAAAAAGCATGATATATCAACAGTGAACTCATCCTCTGTAGCCAAAACAGTAGCATCCACGCACAAAAGGAAGGTATCACCAGACATTGGGGGAGCCACAATGTTTGCAGAAGTGCAAAAAAGTAATTTTTAAAAAACTTAAAGGGAAGGGAAAATTAAAAAAACAGCCCATTGAGGATTGACAGAGGTGGAGGAATAGAATATCCTGGAACAAGGTATGGGTTGCTGCTTGAATCTGGAATAGGACTGTTCCACATTTTGTTGCAGCCCCCGTAAAGACTTCATCTGCTTCCTGTTCTTCACTTCTCTCAGCTGCACACTTTCATTTGGTGGTATATCTTGACTGTGCCAAGAAGGACGACTTGGCTCTCCTCCTCCTCCATTATCTTAGGCATTGTACTTAGGCATTACCCGCTCTGTGTGTGCATCTTCGCTCTGCCCTAGTTTTGACTGATGTTGTGGTTGGAGGTGGGGGCAGGCAACAATAGTGCTGTTCCCTAATTTTTGCTGGTCTTACAGTGAAGCACACCAGGGGTTTTCCCTCCTGTTCCCCTCCCTGCATTGATCTGCCTGGCCAAAACTCAGAAGTGGGTTTTGCTGGCTAATTTGTCTTCATATTGTCAGCTACAACTGCAGAGGCCAGAGCCGTTTGTCTCTTCATTCAGGGGAGGCTCTCTGTAACAAAAGCGTGATGAACCCTGACATAGATGCACCTGTAGAATTGTGTCCTCTTATGGGTGCCTCTTTCTGACAACCCCCCTTTACTGCCCTTAATGGTTCCCTCCCCCCCCCCCCAGTTCTTTCTCAGGGCTCGTCTGCACTTCATCTGCACAGCGCTGGGTTTGTAGGGTTTACTCTATCTTTACACGGCACAGCCTGCTGTTGTAATGCTTCAGATTCTGAGAGGATCTTGTGTTTGCACAACAGTGAGCTCTCCTGTGCCAGAAAGGCTGCTCTGGGCTCCATTGAGGTTTCCTTCCTCCACCCACTGGCAGGTATTGCACTTGCCAAGGCAGTCATACAGATCATCCTTTATTATCCTTTTTAAAAGTTGCATGTGGGATTGTGGCATTGTGCAAAATGCATGAATAAATCTTTCATGGAAATGGGCAGTGACACAAATCCATAGTCATCCAGGAGGTTCTGTAAAGCAGGCAGCAGTTGGGCTTGTTTGGGCGGACAGTCTCTTCCCATACTATGAAAGAAAATGGATAGTCAGCACAAGGAAAGCCAAGGCCAGGTGAAATAAGGATCACCTGGGAAATACAGAGAACTGGACTATCAGGAAATTATTGAAATCCTAATGACAAAGAGTTTGAACAGTGTCCCACATAACCTTTGTGGAGCTTTAAATAGATTTTATTTTATTTTATTCATTTTTATTTTTATTTTATTTTATTTATTGCAATGCATTGCATTGCATTGCAAACCACTCTGTGGGGATTTCTTTATCCCGAAAGGCAGCCTAAATACTTTAATAAATAATAAATCAATTCATTATAAATGAAATTGAATTTAGATTCACAGTATAGGCACAATTTAAATCAGACTTATGCCAGCTACATTACTGCCCTGGAGATGTTTGGGTTGAAAGACAGAATACTAATTCAATTAACAACGCCAACAACAACCTTTTTACAGGCATATGTCAAGGGCTCAGCACCTCCTTTTAAGTATTTGAATCCGTTATGTTTACATGGATATTTCCCCAGCTTCCAATAACATTTGCTCTCTTCCCTCATAGGATTTTCATATGTTTCTGATGCTCTGTTTTAGAATATTTTTAGACAATGCCTTGTATTTTTTTTAAAGCACAATATATACAACAATGTACAATTTAATAACACATAAATTAAACTAAGTCATTATTATATTGTAAATTAATCTGAAATAATCTTAATTCCTCCAGCATCATGTCTCTGTATAATAAATTTAGGATCAATGTTGTATTCTAGATTTAAAATGATGGTTCAGTACATAAATACAGAGGCAAAATTCAGAGCTTACTAGCAACCACCTTTTTAGGTTTTCTGTAAACTGGGGAAGACATCCATGTTGGAAGTTCAATTCCTTGCTTAGCCATGAAGCTCAGTGGAAATTGCCTTGCTCTTGCCCTCTCTAATCTGCTTCATGGGGTTGGTACAAGGATAAATAAAATAAGAAATGTACAAAAAAAATATTGCTGAAAAATGTTGTTGTTGCTGCTGCTATTGGCAAGCCTGGGTAGAAACTGCACTGGTCATGTTTTGCATCTGTATGTGAGCTTCTTCCAGTCTGTTTCCCAGTTGCTCTGTGCACTTTCCACTTTGACCTGTGTTTCAGGTTCTGAACTACTTTGTGCAAATGAAGTTCTTTGGCCCCCCAATTCGCAGTCATGGGGAATTTAAAAGTAGCTATAAGTAGATGAAATTTACAGGTACAGAGCCATTCAAGAGTGGATGAAGCATGCCAAATTGCAGGCAAATAGGTGCAGGAGCTTTTTGTGAGGCAAATGAAAGGAATTCACTTGCCTCTAGAAATCAGGTGAGGTGTTTCTTGCTTTTTTAAAGGCTTAAAATGAAAAAGTGACGGAGTGGTGTGTATTGTTGCTTGTATATTTTTTATTTTAAAAAAGACATTGTCACCCCAGCCTTTCTTTCCAGCACTTCCTTCTTTTGATAGGCCTTCCAGGCATTCAGTAGGCCTTCCTGTGAGACTCTATGCAAAATGTTGCCTGCAGAGTTCTAAAGAGCTCTTGAGTTTTGTTTAGCTGTTTGTTAAACCAGAGCAATGCATGGTTTTCTTTTTTTAAAAAGCCCATAAATGAAGCTTTTAACTTTATTTTTAAAAACACCCTCCTCTGCCTTGGTTTAACAAAAAGCAATCCAGAGAATATTCAATCTAGAAAGGAAATGTTTTGGGTGGCCTCTCTTCTTGTAAGGCCCCTGTACCTAGAGTTTCATAGGAAAACGTAGAGCCATAAGGTACCAAAACAACAGAGCAACATGCAGTCCAACCTGGGAAGTGATTATGATAAACTTTGACTCATGGAGTAGCGGTAGGATGGGGGTAGAAGACATCCAAATCAACCTTCACCACCTCATTATTTGGCCTCCACCTCTAGTCTAGAACAGGGGAATGAACAATCATGATGGTAGACTCAAAGCCAGTTTGTGATGACAGCCGCGCGTCCTGTCAACATGCATACAAGAGGCTTGGTGTATGGATGAAATCAGTGTGGGCTCACTGGAAGCTGCCATATTCTGAAAGGAAAATTAGCTCTTAGACAACCCTTTTCCAGTGTCTTAATTTCCGCCCCATTTAGTCTGAAAATTGGGGTTTGTATTCCCATATTATTATTTTAGACTTTACAGTTCTGATCTCATCTCTGCTCAGAAGTATACAGTGAGGCAGGCCAAGTAGCAAAAGGGCAATGGGCTTTATGACTTGACCAAGGACCTGAGCTTTTCTCTGCCATGGTCAAGCTCAGCAGTCTCACCGTTGCACCATCCCGGCTTGCACTGTCCCTTTTATGATGCCCCAGTGAAGGCAACCTCACTGACTGCCAACCCAGCAATGTTCTGAAGGATCCCATGAGTTCAGTTTCCTTCTAACGCTGTATAAGGAGGTTTACTTAAACCATGAAGGTTCCTTACAGCTATTATTTTAATAAATTTTTCATTGTGCCTTTGCTCCCACCGCAACTTAAAAAGTTATCATACATTCCACCTTTGAAGCTCAGCTGCTGAAAGAACAGCAGGGGGAACTGTGGAAGAGGAAGGACTTGATAATGGTGAGAAGTTCTAGGAAGCAGAGTGCATCTAGTCCTCTAGAAACTGGGGACTGAGATGCAGAAACAAGTGTGTGTGATGGTGTAGATAGAGAGATGATAGACAGCTCTGACTACTCTGCACAGAATATGGTTACCAATGGTCTCTTTTCTGGGCAACTCAATGACAATTTGACGTTGTTTTATTTAGTTTTTTGAGCATGTTTGTCCTTCACGTCCCATTAAAGCAGATTGGCACAGCTGAGCATCTATAAACAAGTCATGTATGGGTAATGAGATTCCTGCTATGGCCTGGCTGTAGGAGTTTCTTAAAGGGGAACAAGAGAAGCAGGGAGAGGGGTTTTGTTTTGTTTTGAGCCCAGCACAGCCACCTGAAAATGCTCTACTGCAAACATACTGACCCAGCACTTGCATTTTGACTTTGATTATCAGCGGAAGTGATGCAGAACTTAATGCAAGGTGATAGCTTCATCCCTTTATTCTGACAAGTCCTCTTGTTAGTTTTTAATATCTGTATTCCGTTTTGCACATTAAGAGGTTCCCCCCCCATCATTTACTTATTCATATAGCATCATCAGTGTGCATGGTGCTTTGCATAGTACATAGCACCAGGTCCCTTCCCTCAAAGATTTTGAAATCTAAAATTCAACATGCATGAAAAAAATAG
Organism: Podarcis raffonei; assembly: GCF_027172205.1. Lineage (NCBI taxonomy): Eukaryota > Metazoa > Chordata > Lepidosauria > Squamata > Lacertidae > Podarcis > Podarcis raffonei. The sequence continues at coordinate 59,195,176 of NC_070606.1, read as the reverse complement.
AGGAAGGGGAGGCAGAGGGAAGTAGGAAGTACTATGTGGATGTTTCTCTGTTCTACTGGCTGAGACAGAATTACAGACGAAGTTAAAGTAGGGCAGAGAAATAAAATTTTTATAACAAACCTTTGATCTTATTATTATCCACTCAGATTTTGGCTTGTTCCTCAAACATTACCCAAGCTGCTTCTTTTGAACCCAGTTTCTTTCTTCTTCATTTGCCCATAGTAAATATTTCAAGGAGATATTGATCCCTTCGTATGTCCTTAACTTGCTTAACGCACTCCATTGTGGCCTGTAGTTTGCTCAGCATAACCACAGTAACCTAACAGAGCAATCCTATGCATGTCTACCGAAAAGTTAGACCAATAGAGCTCAATGGGACATACTCTCAGGTAAGGCAATACTGGATTGTAGCCCAAATCTGGAAATGCTAAACCAGGCATCCCCAACCTGTGGCCCTCCAGATGCTTTGGCCTACAACTCCCATGATCCCTAGCTAACAGGACCAGTGGTCAGGGATGATGGGAATTGTAGTCCAAAACATCTGGAGGGCCGAAGGTTGGGGATGCCTGTGCTAAACCCTCTCTCCTTCATTTTGATCTGAAATAAACCTGAATTTGCTCCTACCGTTGGATCAAAAGTCTTGGGGAACTTTTTGCCATTTTTTCCGCGTGTTGATCATTAACTTCACTGTAAGATTTTGAAAGAGTTTTAAAAGATTTAGACAAGAGTCTTCCAGAACGAGATACATTCAAATACTTCAATATCCTGGATATCTCCTTGATCCCTTGGCTCTGAGCTTAAAGTTACTGTTGCTAATTAATTCTGCTTATGAATGAGCAGAGCAGAATATCTAAATGTCTGACTGGCCTTATACTCCACTGAGAATCAAACCTGTCTCTGTATAATGAGTATTTCTTGCACATACAGATGAAAACCAATAAATCTGGGTTTGGGTCCTGTTGATTTTATATCCTGATGCTGTTTATAATTTCTGAAGAATAGACTTATCTGGAATGGGAGTGAGCAAAAACAACATAACGGCTCATCAAATTGGGTTTGGTTGTTAAGTTTGTTTAACTGAACATGTAGCATTGATTCTAATGATGCTGAGCTTCCAAATCTTAAATGTATTTTGAAACACTTTAATAACACTTTTAAAAATTCAGACATATTTACTATCTGTCATATTGTGATTTTGTGTTGTGAACCGTCCTGAGATCTACGGGTTTAGGGTGGTATACAATTTAAATTTAATATATATATATATATGTACCATCCAGACACGCCCCTGAGAGCTGGAATTGGCTGCCAGTTCCTGCCATGTTTCCACATGGTGGCAAACAGTGTTTTCTGTCATCTAACGTGAAAGGTGTCACTTTAATAAGAAGCTCTAGACCATGGCTGGGAACACGTAAGCTTAATCAGACTAAAACTGTGGGGTTTTAATGAGAGCTGTCTTTTCGGAGACGTTCTGTGCTGATGGCATTTTTGTAAATAATCTGTGCACTTGACATATCTTGAGTTAGGAAGTGCGTTAGAGCCAAGCTACACATGACCTTAAATGCATCTTTGCTTTTAACAGCGCCGCTTTTAATAAATGCAAATAGCATTAGCCAAAGAGGGGCGGGGGATAATTATCACAGCATGGGATGTGATTAAACCCTTTCCTCCCCTGCTTTGGTCTTGAGTAAGATCCATCTTCTGAAGCTGGAATTTGTACCGGGAAGAAATCCCCCCCTTCCTGATCCATGCCTGCTGTGGTTCCAAAAGTTATCAGCCCTCTCATCACAGCAGATGCTCTTTGCATTTTTCAAAAACCTGAAAGTTGTATGCAAAGACATATTAATAACCCATGTAGATTGGCCCTGTGTGCTTAAAGAGGGACAACAGATAGGATTTCCTCAGCAAAGGATTCCATCTGCTTCTAGGCTACTATCTTTTATTATTTTGACCAGGGAAGACCTCTGTTTATAACTGTGTAAAATTACCCAACTATCACCTTTATTGAAACATTATGATCATGTTAATTTTAATTACAGACGAGCAATTAATTATAGTTAATGGGCTAAAGCAAGCTGTACTTTCTGAGAACCCTATTCTATCCATTTGTGTAATCCACAGAAATGCCTGATCCTGCCTGGAATCCCAATGCATTCCTAAAGGTCACTGCCTCCCTGCCACTAGCTGGCAGATTTGGGCTGCATGAAGTCAGGTTCTGCTTAGTTCTCCTTCTTGTTTCCAGTACGTTGGAGGCAGACACAGATCCTGTGCTGAAATTTGAGGAGGATTGGTCTAAAACCAAGCAGAGGCAAGAGAAGGCCCTCTGCTTTTGAAAAACATTTTAGATCCTCATTCTGCCACAAACTCTGTCCCTTGAGAGAAGGTGTCTAGGGCAGATAATTACCCCTTTTTCCAGTGCTTGCTTCTGCAAAAGATTGTGCCCAGCAGCAGAGAATAGCAACTGGCCTCCACCCAAGACTTCTAATCTCTGATTCTGTGACTGCAATCCTGTGCATGCATTCTTGGGGAATATGCCCCATTGAACTCTGCAGGACTTAGAATCATAGAATTGCAGAGTTGGAATGGGCTCCATCTAGTCCAGCCCCTTGCGATGCAGAAATCTCAACTAAAGCATCCATGACAGAGGACATTCAACCTATTCTTGCTTCTGAGTAAAGATGCATAGGAGCAGGCAGAGCATTTCCGGGAATATTAATATGATCACGAAATGTGGATTAGCGACCACCTTTTTTCACTTAGTCAAAGGGCTTAAAGAGTGGCAGAAGTGGGAGTTTTCCTGGCTGTTCCAAATAGTATTGAGAACATGGATCTGCACAAGGAAGAATGGGCTTGGTTAGCAAATCTCGAAAGGAAAACGGTCAGAGGCACAAATCTAGGAGAGCCAGACTGAGTGTAGAAACGTATGCTGAAGAATCTTTTAAAAAATACTTTTAACAGTACACTGTTCCTTCACAGCCATGGATGTGTGAATGAACACTTGCAAAACGGACACAGACTCTTTCGCCTGTCCCTCTTTTGGAAGGGGGCCAGAAATAGTTTGTCAGTGGAATGATATCAGGGTAGCCAGAAATAGTTTGTCAGTGGAATGATATCAGCCATAGACCCGCCATTGCTTGCAAGTATCTCTGCACATTCATCTGTGGAGCAGGCGGGTTGGGGGCTCCAGAAATTAGCTTGAATTTCTATCAAAAAGAAACTTGGGAAGCATTACTTTACTGTCCCCTGCTTGTTTGCTTGGCCTCACATGTCTCTGTGTAGTCTCTGAGGGTCCTGTGTTGCACAGAGTCACATGCGCGACTTTCTAGGGCTGCCCTCAGCCACCTGATTAAATTTGGGCATCAATAGATTTGAAGTATACGCATGACTGAGCAGCCTCCTTGCCTGATGCGAAGCAGCGGCAAGGAGACACTGAGAGCTGGGAGGTCAGTGGAAATTACTTTCACTACCTCCACACTCTCGGCAGCTGTGGCAAATTTGCAAATAAATGGTTGGTTTTTCTTTACCCCCAGCGGAAGACTTGGAGGATTTGGGGTGGGGCCCCCCGGGGGCTCGAATGTCTCTTTGCAGCAAGACCTATCATTCTGTTTTCACCAGAGCTTCTCTTTTAACTGGATTAGGCGAATGAGCTGCTATTTGGATAATCGCTTTGCTTCCCTTTAGATTAAATTTTTTAAAATTACATCGTGCAGGGGAATTAAAACAAAAACAAAAACCCTAACCTTAGGTACGTTTGCAAAGCAGTAATCCCAGCAGCCTTATGACTGGCGGGACCCAGCATTTCCTCTGCTCCACAAACTGCTCTCACTCCTTCCCCTCTCCTCCCCTCCAACCAGCCTCGCATGTCAATTTGCCGCTGCCTCTGACACCGCTGAGAAGTTGCCGGGAGAGAGTGCTGCTAATTCCCTATTCAAGCCAACTTGCTCGCTCTTAATTTTCTCCAATGAAATGTCAATGAATTTTAAGTGCTGTGAGTTCTGGTGACGGCAGACAGAGTTCCCCTGAGAGGGGAGCGAGCGCTCGCTCACAACAAGCCTGCTGCAGCAGTAAAAGCAAAGGAAACTGCCAGTCCAACCCAAGGGGGGCTGCAAACCCCAGAACTGGCTGCCAGTTGAGGGCACTTGAGCATGCAGAATGGAGGCCTTCCAGCAGAGGGCAGCACAGGCAAGGGCTGGTTCAAAGCCAGTCTGAAAGTGTAAGTGTCCCTCTTCCATGCCTTTGTGCCGTTGACAACTCAAGAACAGTTTGCCTATACTGTAGAGGTCAGTGGCAGTGAGAGAAGTCCCTGTGGGTCACTTCAGATGCTCTGCATGTCCTATATAGAAATCTGTGTAGTGGACGGGATCTTTAAAAAGGCACATGTAGGCAATCTGTCTCAATGCATGCATATACTTGGTACATACAGTGAAATGGACAAGTTATAATGATTACAGTACATTGCAAATGACAACATGAAAGCAGCTTGCACAGGAAAGGCAACTTAGAAGTGTGCCTGGGATTGGAGGAGCTGCTGTGATATCAGGGAAGGGCAACAGAACTTGTAGGTTAGATTACTGCAATGTGTTATACGTGGGGCTGCCTCTGAAGACGGTTTGGAAACTCCAGCAGGTGAAGAATTCAGCAGCCAGGCTGCTCACTGGGACAAGACTGTTTGAGCATATTACACCGATCCTGGCCTGACTGCACTAGCTGCCAATAAGTTTGCAGGCCCGATTCAAAGTGCTGGTTTTGACCTATAAAGCCTTAAATGGCTCAGGACTGGAATACCTCAAGGACCACCTTTCCCCGTATGAATTGGCCCAAACCCTGTGATCATCATCTGAAGCTCTTCCTTTGCAAGAGGTCTGGAGGGTGTCAACACAAGAACGGGCCTTTTCTGCAGTGGGTTCCAGCTTGTGGAATGCTCTCTCCAAGGAAGCTCACCTGGTGTCTTCATTACGTATCTTCAGGCTCCAGGCAAAAATATTCCTCTTCAACCAGGCATTTGGCTGATTAACATTCTACAGCCTTTTTTTGGAGGGGGTGTTATTGGTTTGTTTGATCTTCAGATGAAGGGCAGTATACAAATTTAATAAATTAATGAAACTAGAAGGAAGCCAACGAATGGGAGCAGGGACGGGAACTGGGTCTGATGTCTGCTTTTCATAGTTACCTAAGGCAAGGCAGAACTGTGTTGGCATGAAGCCATCCTCGTGTGACATAGCAGTGGTTCTACACACAGAGGCTGCTTCAAACTGCCTGCGTGATAAAGGTAACATGTAGCCTAGCAACTGCCTAGCCCTCAGTTTTGCTCCTCGGAAATCTTCTTTTTGCTATTTGCTGTCTAAATAATGACTGCTCCCCCTCCTCACACTTCTGTCCAAAGGCCCACCCCCAGCTTTTGACAAATGCATCATCTGACTTGTCTGCTGTCAGAAGAACCTGCAATTTGCAGAACACGACAGTGGTGCCTGTACATGGAAATTCTGCTAATGGCAAGCGAGTCAGGAATACTTCTGATGTTCCTGAATGGAACAGAAATGCTTAACGTGCTCCTTGGTTGTTTCTGATGGTCATGTGTGAACGAAGACCTGTGTTCTGCCGTGTGTCTTCACAAGGACTCCTGTGTTAGGAATCACTAAGGGAACCAATGGGAACTTGGTGGACAGGTGGGGTGGGTCTTTGCTGGTGTGTGGGTGTCATAGATGGGAAGGGAAGGATAAACCTCCCCTCTGCGTGTGCTAAAATTCTGATAACAATCCCACCCACCATGTGCTGCTATTAATTTAAGAAAAAAGGAGTGTAATGTGGCTTGATGTTTTAAAGGTCCCTTCCAGACCTCCTTTTGATTCCATGTTCATGATGATAGGTGCTCAGGGTGGTCACGTGTGATACTGCTTTCAGTACCGTTTGCCCCTGCAAGGGTTTGGGGATGATCATACTGCTTATTTCCCTGTAACTTCCTACTGAAATCCCACAACTTTTCATGCTACCAATGTTCTGGGGTTTATTGGGGTGCTTTTTTTTTGTCCTGCTTTTGTTTCACTGGAAGAATTGGGGAGCCATCGCAAAACAAATGAAAGTGGAATAAATCTTCCACCAATGCACTGTTATTGCCCAGTGCACCTGCAATAAAACACTAGTTTGGAGGGTCCCAAGACCCCTAAATCAGGCACGTCTTCCTAGAGACAGTGAAAGCATCCTCCGCCCCTTTGACATGTTTGCCATGGACAGTAGGAAACTGACTACATCTACAGGGCCTATGACCCAAGGGGATTGTTGTGTAGCTTCAGCCACCAGAATGATGCCTCTATTTTATTTCCACCCTTAGGCAGCTGCCCGTTTCAAAATGGTAGAAAACCTGGAAATGAATAATTTAATGGTGGAGGTGGTGATGGGGGGGGGCTGAGAAAGTTGCTTGCTTGGAAAAAGGAGTTGCCAGGTAAGTTGTTCCTTCACAGCGTGGGGAGACCAGCAGGAAGACGAGGAAATTCCTGCGAGAAAAGGGCAAAGCTCCCACTGGAAGTAGTGATAGCTACCAACTTGGACGGCTTTAAAAGAAGATTAGACAGATCTATGGAGCAAAAGGCTATTGATGGCTACTGGACATCATGGCTACGCTCTGCCTCCATGGTCACAGGCAGGAATTCTTCTGCATACACCTGGTTGCTGGGCATTGCAGGTGGGCAGAGTGCTGTGGCACTTAATGTCTCACTTGCAGGCTTCTCACAGGCATGTGAGAACAGCATGCCAGACTAGCTGGACCATTGGCCTGATCCAGCAGGATCTTCTTAATACCTTTATGTTGAAAATATTCTTTCTGCCTCCTGCATACCTGATTGATAGCTCCTTTTTCACCTGGAAGCCCCAGAATCCCCCTGGCACCCCCAGTCTTCCCTGCTCCCTGACTCACTAAATAATGTGATTAATTCCAACTAAATGAAGTGCTAATGGCCTCACACTTCCTCAGTTATTTAATTAGCTGCCAATAAAAGCAAACCTCGTTGCCCTGGGGATTCTGGCAGCCTGTAATTAATACAGAAAGGGGTGGTGGTGGTGGGATATAAACAGGTGCTCCTAGCAAAGGGTTAATGTGTGATGACACAATTTCCTGCTGCCCCGCTTCCTTGGGATTGGTTCACAAGGACCTGAAGCCTAGCTGGATGCTAAGGAGGGGAGGGGCAGGGGAAACCCAGAAGCAGAGTATTAAATCTTCTGCAGGCTAGTCAAGGTATCAGCACATGCAGAGCGAGTGGCTCACAGACAGCAGAGGAAACCAAGAGGGACACTAGGTAGTGCAGGCATCTTGCTAACACACTCTTCAGTAGCAGCCTCTGCCTTTACTGACTTAGTAGCAGCCCCTGCAACTGACTTTCAGGCTCACTCGCAGGTTCATGCTTCTGCTCCATCAACTGATGAAGGCTTTCTTGTGCTGGAACATAGGAGGCACAGTTGTCATTACCAGAGGCGCATGTCTATACATCAGGACTGCCCCTCTACAGAAGCCACAAGGGAATGCAACTCCAGCATGCCAAAGGAGGAATGGACTTGCCTATAGTCCTCTGCTGCAGAATAGCATGCTAGGGTCATGTAGCAGACTCCACTCTTGATACCTGATGGAGCCAAACATCCCCCTCTTTTTGTGTGTCTCCCTCTGCCTTTCCCAGCCATCGCAGATGTGCTCAGAGACAAGGAATTCCATTACCAAATGGGACGACAACATTGTGGTGCCTACATTAGCTTGCAGGCAATAGAGGAATGAATGTGGGCACTTTGCCTGTTCAGCTGGAGAGGATGTGTCCTAGCGAGAGACGGTGCCAGTGATTAGCTTGTTTGCTTGTTTCCAGAAGCAAACAGGGTTGGATGGTTTACATCCAGGGAATCTAGCTTTGCCCATCATGACATAAGGATCAGATCAGTTACTCTGGATCTTTCCCTGCGTCTCTGGTTTTCCTGTTTTAATTCCCGAGCCTTCCAGCAGTTTGGTTCTTACTCCCCAAACCTGTACATTATGTTACTTGGTCGCTGGGATTATAAACATGTTGGGCTATCCAGCTGTCGGCATGAACCTGTGCCACGACCCCAATCTAAACTAAGGGGTCCATGACTTATTCTTTGAAGAAGAAAATGATGTTGAGAATTCCAGTCACGAAACAGCAATTAAGCGTGTCGTTTGACCCTTAGACAGTAGAGTTTTGCTCACTAACTGCCTAGGACAAGTGATCTGTAACACATTCTGCTTCCTGATATAAGTTCACTTGGAAAGGCTTGCTTTAAATTTGGTTGCATTTACATGGGCAACGTACTGCTGTGCTGTTATAGAAAAGACAAATTGAGTTCTAAGCTAGGTGGTGTTTTAAATTCAACCCTTTCTCCTTCACGAGACAAACACTATTTGGCGAAAGCAGCTTCTTCCCCAAGCTGTCTCTTGCTTTCCCAGCTTAGAATATCTGAAGGCATTAATGCGCTTCCTCCTCTGGTGAAATCCCTGACTCAGTTTCCTCCTCATTCATTCTAGAATAATTTCAGTGGTGAATTCATAACTGGTATTTGTGTTTACTGCCCTCTGCCTGGCTCAGAGGGAACATTCCCAGAGATTCACAAGCTTTAGCTGAACCTGTAACTTTTATGCTTCACTTAAAAATTCTATTTTTTTTATTAAAAAAAAATCTTCTCAGAGAGATCGTGAGCTTCAGATGAGTCTTATTTGACTCTGAGGGTGAGAAAGGTGTGAGATGGGTAGAATAGTTGGGCTATGTGCCCAATGCTACTGTAGTCTGTTTCTTTGTCTTCTTATAATCATAGAATCATAGAACTGTAGAGTTGGAAGGGATCCTGAGGACCATCTAGTCCACCCCTTGCAATACAAGAATATGCAGCTGTCCCATATGGGGATCAAACCTGCAACCTTGACATTATCAGTACCACGCTCTATCCAATTGAGCCATCCAATCAGATTCAATAGTTTTATTATTGTTAGATCCTAATTATTGTTATTGATGCATTTTAGTGGCTGGAAACTGTTTTATAAGTCAGTATTTCTGGAAAGCGGCATGTAAGTCTTTTAAAAAGGTAAAGGGACCCCTGACCACTAGGTCCAGTTATGGCCGACTCTGGGGTTGCGGCGCTCATCTCGCTTTACTGGCTGAGGGAGCCGGCGTACAGCTTCCGGGTCATGTGGCCAGCATGACTAAGCCACTTCTGGCGAACCAAAGCAGTGCACGGAAACGCCGTTTACCTTCCTGCCAGAGCGGTACCTATTTGTCTACTTGCACTTTGACGTGCTTTCGAACTGCTAGGTTGGCAGGAGCAGGGACCGAGCAACAGGAGCTCACCCTGTCACGGGGATTCGAACTGCCAACCTTCTGATCAGCAAGCCCTAGGCTCTGTGGTTTAACCCACAGCACCACCCGCATCCCCCCCATTACTATAGAAGTCTGGAAATGAAGCCTAAGTCTGGAAATGAACCCGTCGTGGGGATTCGAACTGCCGACCTTCTGACCGGCGAGCCCTAGGCTCTGTGGTTTAACCCACAGCACCACCCACGTCCCTCCAAGTCTTTTAAATAGAGCAAAATTAATAAAGCATCTTAGGGGGTTGTTTTATAATTCAATACTCTAAAATTACAAACAGCATTTTATAGCATCAGTAACGATTTCCCTGTTCGCCCACATGGGCCAGACTATATTTCTAAGTAAACGGGCTTCCAGTGCACTTGGTAAGAACACAGGCTGTCTCTTCATATTAATCTGGGCCAGGGTCATTGTCTGTCTTGCCTAATGCCCAACACTTTCTGAGGGTCATGGTGGGTTCTTTCTCTGCTGTGGGAAGTAGGCTCTTGCCAGTTCATGGTCTGCACAATTTATTCTTTTCTTTTGCTAACTTGCAGCCTATTGCACAGATAGCTTTTGTGGAATGCAAATGTAGCACCCCTCCCTCACTGGGCAAGGTGGAATAATGCAGGCAAGCCATGCAGGTGCAGTGTTTGAGGGCCATTATAGCTTCGATTCTGCTGCTGCAGAAACCTTAATGCATCTCACTCCAGCGCAAGAGGAGGCAAGGCAAATGTGCCACTAATTAGACTCCTGAGGCCTCCAGTCAGTGCCGTGGCTTCGTGCAAACTGGTTATTAACATGCTTATTTGTGTGCTGATCGGTAGAGCCAGAGGAAGCAGACCAAGTGGAGGAAAACAGGCTGTTTTCAGCTGTTCAACCCTTTATCCTGTTTGGGAGCCCAGCAGCTGCTATTAGAAGGCTAAGAGTGGCAAAGGGAGATTCGCTGGTTGGCAATGAGAACAAGTTTGGGAGGTTGGGAGACCCAAGACAGCAGGATTTATTAGTGTGCAGTACAGAATCCTGGCTGTGATTAATCTGTGGCATACCTGCATTTTGTTTTATGAAATGAGAGAGTGTGTGCTTTTCAGAATAGCACAAGGGGACCTCCCTGCTGCATTATAAGCCATTACAGGGTCTTTTTGAAATTCTGGATTTGTTTCTCTGCTTGCATCCAAAGCCATTCTTACTGTGTATGAAGCACTGGCTTCTTTGCTTGTGAAATTTTGGTTGCAAGAAGCAGCGTTTGTGCTCTGGGGAGCTCCCCTAAAAGGCTTGGCATCCTCCATTAGAAGGAATTTGGTGCTTGGAGTTGGCAGCCAACTGCCCAAAGGTGCCACAGCCAGAAAGAACATGGCATTGGCCAGGCCATTTCAACAGCGTGCTTTAAACAGGCTGGAGTGTAAAGGAAAGAAACCTCAGGGATGGCAGCATGGCTCTCCATCAGATCAACAGATGGAGCTCTATTTTGGTTTGGACTGTTTGTGCAACTCTTGAGTAATTTCGGTAGTATTTGACAGCAACTTTGCAATACTGGAATTGGCTTTTCTGTGGCTCAATTCCTGCCCCCCCATCCCTCTACTTGGTGTCATGCCCAGAGCAGCTCATGGATCTGTGCACATAAGGTCTGATGTTCCATAGAACTGTTTTGCGCTCCACTATTGTGCTGACAGACAATTCAGAATTAATAAAATGTATATGGTACAGATCTTGCAGCAGGATGCAAGGGAGGGGGGGGAAACAGAAAGAAAAAATGTCGTACACATTGAATGCTAAGGCCAAACAAAAATCTGAAGTGGTTGCTTTCTGCATACAAGTATGTTTTGCCATGAAGGAACACAAACGATTGTACTGCCTGTTCCCCCCCTCCTCTGAATGTTTGAGCTGATGCTAAATCCTCCTCCCACACAAGTGTCAGGTGGAAGAGATGCCGCTTCTTGGTGGTTGCCTAAGTGATGTGGACTGTTCCATCTCCTCCCCCTCCAGGTAATACAAAGCTTACACTTTGGGGAAGGAGCCAAAGGGCAGGAGAGCAGGGGCACTCATCCCACAGCTCTCAGCCAAGGATGAGCAGCTGGTGGGAGCAGGAAAAGCACCTGGAGCACGAGACCCTGCAGAAGGCAGGGGATCGTCAGGAGCAAAAGGAGCTGCCACCACATTAACATTGGTAAGCTGACTGCCAGGAGAAAACCAGCTCAGCCTGTCAGCTCATCTTAATCACCAACACTCTGATTAAACTCCAGCACACAAAAAACAAGAAGGGGAAATCTGGTCCCCAAGAATCTGGGGGATCCCTGCTCCCTCACTAACCAATACATCCACAACATAAATAAATCGGGATAAACAAAAATAAATAAATAAATGAACTGTAGTCTTCATATTCAAGTCAACCCCTCTATTAATCTAAGCAATATAAGGCCTAGTCCATGGGTAGGCAAACTAAGGCCTGGGGGCCCACAGACGGTCTGGGAATCAGCGTTTTCTTACATGAGTAGAATGTGTCCTTTTACAGTGGTATCTCGGGTTAAGTACTTAATTTGTTCCAGAGGTCTGTTCTTAACCTGAAACTGTTCTTAACCTGAAGCACCACTTTAGCTAATGGGGCCTCCAGCTGCTGCCACGCCACCGGAGCCCGATTTCTGTTCTTATCCTGAAGCAAAGTTCTTAACCTGAAGCACTGTTTCTGGATTAGCAGAGTCTGTAACCTGAAGCGTATGTAACCTGAAGCGTATGTAACCCGAGGTACCACTGTATTTAAAATGCATCTCTGGGTTATTTGTGGGGCATAGGAATTCTTTCATTATTTCCCCCCCAAAATATATAGTCTGGCCCCCTACAAGGTCTGAGGGACAGTGGACCGGCCCCCTGCTGAAAAAGTTTGCTGACCCCTGGCCTAGTCACTCGAGGCACAAAGAGAATGGATTTGCTTGGATAATGCTAATGTCACATTTTGAGTTGCGTTTTTTGTTCTGCTTCCATGACAGCAAGAATGCTGTGTTAAAGCTGTGTGAGGCAAAATATACATATGTGAAAAATGTGTAACTTGTAGCCTGATGGCTTTTCTTGAAGGAGAAAAGCAGCTTCCAGAGAGCGAGCCAAGTAGCGGTAGAGAAGCAATTAATAAGGAGGGGCACTTAACTCTTTTCTCACCTGCCATTTCCCTGCCCCAAATTTTCCCCAAACAGCTTCCTCACTCCCCACACACATCAAGGTTTCAAAAATAGGTTGCACCAATGGGGTGCCTAAAGATGCTGTCCTTCTGGACATCCCTGACATCCCCAATCCCTACCAAAAGCAGCTTCGGAGCCTGAGAGCCTTCAAATCAAGTATCCCATAGGAATTAAGAGGTTTGAAAGCTCACCCAACTTAAAGAGGGGTGTCTAGGCTTCATATCAGACCCTGGCACTCCTGCTTTGGTGCTAGCTAGCTTTCTGTCCTGAATATGAATGCATAGTTGAGTGATGGTCATTGATCTGGATGGAGGGCCAATGTGAAATTTGATCGTCACGCTATAGGGCTGCTTCTGAATTTAGGAAGCATGTGGCCTCAACTGCAAGAAACTACTTCAATTTTGCCATCCTTAAGTTCAGACTCATTTTCTTGCACCTCTGCAAAGGCCGATTCCCATCTGCAGACGCCATGTGCTGAAATGATAATGTGGAAAGATCTAATGCTATGCATGGCCTGGCATTTGGGAATGTCACTGGAAGGGTAGTTTTTGAGTGCTTGCACTGGCATGCAAAAGCTCCAAAAAGAACCAAAGCCCTGGGGATGGGTGGTGAGTTAATACCACAGCTCAGTGGCAGAGCACATGTTTTGCATGCAAATGGTCCCTAGCTCAATCTCTGGCCTCACCAGTTAAAAAAGAAAAGGAAAGGAAAGGCTGTACCTGAAACCCCAGAGAGCTTCTGCCAGGCAGAACAGACAATGCTGGGACAGACGGACAAATTCTTTGACCACTGCAACACATGGTGCCCAAGATTTGAATATACTTTGTTGTCATTCATCTGAAAGAGTGTGCTTTTGGGGGTGAAGTCATGGAGTTTGGCCTTACCAACAGCCTGACGAAGACCAATATCTTTGGTTTGAATATACAGGCTGTGGATGGTTATGTTCTGGGCCTCCCCACATGTAACTGAAATCGCTTGGGTCTCCTCATGAGCCGGAGGGGCAGCGGGGCTTTGTTGAGGCCTCCCTGCCAAACAGCTGCTGTGTGGGGTAGCACAGCAGCAGCAGCTGATTCTCCTTTGCATCAGCTATAGAAGCCCCCTGCCCCTCCTCGGGAGCCAGAAGCTTGTTGAGGCTGCTCAGTGGGGTGGAGAGGGTAATGAGGGAGGTGTTGTCTGTTGGGGGGTGGGAATAAGATCTGTGACCCACGTGTGGGTTAATTAACAAACGAACCAGCTGGAAGCCTGGATTCAAAACAAGTTTTGCACACTCTTCAGCAGAAGAGAGCCCCCTGCAAAGTTATAAACAGTCACAGTGTTAAGCAGCAGTATAGTGTGGGAATATGGGTTGTTAAATCCCTTTTCATTTCCTGTTTAATCCGCCTACAGTGCTTGCCCCCCTCTCTTATCTTTCTGGCAATGAGCAGACAATGCTCTTGAGTAAGTTTAAAAGCTTTACTTACTAAATCCAAAGGTCTGATTCATGTACCATTCCATGCAGCAGCAAGGAGAACACAGGTAGAATACTCTTCGGTACAAAATACAGAAAGATAGTTTCAAACATGCAGTCTGTGCTTGATTACATGGCGTGAAAAGAAAGTGAGGAAAGGAAGAGAAGAAGCTTCATTTCCTTCCCCACTAGGGGGACATGACCTGAGTCTAGGAACACAGTTCTAAGGTCTTAACTCCTTCATGCACTAACTAGCACTTATGCATAGTTATGTTTGATTGCAATTTCCCACCTAATCATTGTATTGGGATTGTTTGTGTGGAATTTACTAAAGCTGTTGTACAGGACTGCTCCCAAGAGGTATCTGTAGGGGCATGGCTTTTGCACTGCATCTTTTAGGTTTATAGGTAGAGTAGATGTGAGTGAGGAGCCACATGAGAAGAGGAAGCCAGCCTTAGGCAAAGATTCCAGGTTACACACATGCCTTTGTTTGTGCTGCTCTGAAGCATCAGAACCATCTGCTTCCCTTTGCCTTTCCTTAATGACCCAAGAGAAACCGAGCTGCCTGTACAGGAAATGGATGGCAAATCCTGTGGTGCCCTGCAGGGCATTTCTGTGACACAGCAAATCTAGGCATGCTCATCACTTGGCACGGGCTCTTCACTCCAGGAGCCTACGGAGCACTGTTGAGCAGCTGAGGAACCCTGCTAGCACCTTGCCCTTAGGGAGATTCTTTAATGACTCGCCAGCTTCAGAAAACCTGAGTCATTTGCTGTGTGAGAAAAGTACTGCATAGAGACTAGGGAGAGAGGGATGTATTAGGGGACATAGAAAGCTGCCTTACATCCTGTCAGACCATTTGTCTTTCTGGCCCAGTGTTGTCTTCTCTGATTGACAGCAGGGCTCCAAAGCCTTAGGCTCTTTCCCATCTTCGGCTCCCTGGGTTGTTGCTGTTTTATGCTGCTGATAATATGGGATTGCACCTGGGATCTTCTGCGTACACAAAGCAAAGCATCTGCTCGACCATTGAACGAAACCCTGATGGTCATCCTCTACCTCCACTGCCACAGGCAATGATTATTAGTTGCTACAGATTTAACTGTTGTCCTTGGGTCCTGCTCTCAGGCTTCCCAAAAGCATCTGGTAAGATCATGGTATTGGACTAGGTGGGCCACTGACCTAATCCAGGAGACTCTTCTTTAGTTTAGTGGGAGCCAGCTTTATCCATAGACAGTGGGGTAGGGGTTAGGCTTGAGGTTCTGGTACTTTCTAGCCTTTCTGGACACTGTTTTGGCAGCTGATGGTTTACCATGGCTCAAGGTTAATAAGAATAAGAATAATTTATTATTTATACCCCACCCATCTGGCTGGGTTTCCCCAGCCACTCTGGGCGGCTTCCAACAAAAGATTAAAACATCAGTCATTAAAAGCTTCCCTAAGCAGGGCTACCTTCAGATGTCTTCTAAAAGTCTGGTAGTTCTTCTCTTTGACATCTGGTGGGAGGGTGTTCCACAGGGCAGGGGCCACTACCGAGAAGGCCCTCTGCCTGGTTCCCTGTAACTTGGCTTCTCGCAGTGAGGGAACCACCAGAAGGCCCTTGGCGCTGGACCTCAGTGTCCGGGCAGAATGATGGGGGTGGAGACGCTCCTTCAGGTATACTGGACCGAGGCTGTTTAGGGCTTTAAAGGTCAGCACCAATATTTTGAATTGTGCTCAGAAACGTCCTGGGAGGCAATGTAGATTTTTCAAGACCAATGTTATGTGGTCTTGGCGGCCGCTCCCAGTCACCAGTCTAGCTGCCGCATTCTGGATTAGTTGTAGTTCTGGGTCACCTTCAAAGGTAGCCCCACATAGAACGCATTGCAGTAATCCAAGTGAGAGATAACTAGAGCATGCACCACTCTAGTGAGAAGGTCTGCGGGCAGGTAGGGTCTCAACCTGCATATGAGGTGGAGCTGATAAACAGCTGCCCTGGACACAGAATTGACCTGCGCCTCCATGGACAGTTGTGAGTCCAGAATGACTCCCAGGCTGCGCACCTGGTCCTTCAGGGGCACAGTTACCCCATTCAGGACCAGTGAGTCCTCCACACCTGCCCGCCTCCTGACCCCCCAAAACAGTACTTCTGTCTTGTCAGGATTCAACCTTAATCTGTTAGCCGCCATCCATCCTCCAACCGCCTCCAGACACTCACACAGGACCTTCACCGCCTTCACTGGTTCTGATGTGAAATAGAGGTAGAGCTGGGTATCATCTGCATATTGATGAACACCCAACCCAATCCCCTGATGATCTCTCCCAGCGGCTGCATGTAGATGTTGAAAAGCATGGGGGAGAGGACAGAACCCTGAGGCACCCCACAAGTGAGAGCTCAGGGGTTTGAACACTCATCCCCCACCACCACTTTCTTAACACGGCCCAGGAGGAAGGAGTGGAACCACTGTATAACAGTGCCCCCAGCTCCCAGCCCTTCTAGATGGTCCAGAAGGATGTTATGGTTGATGGTATCAAAAGCCGCTAAGAGATCCAGCAGAACTAGGAAACAGCTCTCACCTTTGTCCCTAGCCCTCTGGAGATCATCGACCAGCGTGACCAAGGCAGTTTCAGTTCCATGATGAGGCCTGAATCCTGACTTGAAGGGATTCAAATGGTCCGCTTCTTCCAGGCGTGCCTGGAGTTGTTCAGCAACCACTCGCTCAATCACCTTGCCCAACAATGGAAGATTTGAAACTGGGTGATAGTTGGCCATATTGGCCGGGTCTAGAGATGTTTTTTAAAGAAGCGGTTTAATGACCGCCTCTTTCAGCAGGTCTGGGAAGGCTCCCTCACAGACAGAAGCATTCACCACCCCGTGAAGCCCCTTGCCGAGCCCTTCCCGGCTAGCTTTTATAAGCCAGGATGGGCAAGGATCAAGGAGACAGGTGGTTGGTTTCACTCGTCCAAGCAGCCTGTCCACATCCTCGGAGGTAACAGATTGGAAGTGATCCCATGCAACTTGACTAGACAGGACTTTAGCACTCTCCCACCCCGGCCCTGCTCCCACGGTGGAGTCTACTGTTATGTACTGAAGTTCTCTCCCTGGGCCAGCAGGGGGATACTGTAGATAGTTATGCAAATAAAGGATCCCAAATCTGAGCGACTTTATCTTAATATTTTTTCCCTTCCCCACAGCTTGTTCCTTTCTCTTTTTCCTTCTCCCTAATAAGTGCATGACCTGCAAACTTCAGGCAGCAGCAGTGTTGCTCTCCTTCCATTCTTCTTGTGTGTGTGTGTTAACAAGCTTAACTTCTTGTTAGGTACATGTTCTGATCTGGGAGATTTCTAACTAATTGGTTCTCACCCCCATGTTAAGGCCCTTTGTCCCTTCAGCCAAGTTACACAGAGAAAGGTAGAGAAAGAGGATGCTAACCTTTCTGAGTGAGGCTTTGGATGGAGAGAGTTTAGAGGCCAGCAGATCTATGGTGTAGCATTCCAGTGTGAAGCCCTCGCTCCTGCTAACAAGAGTTTTCATTGCACTCCCCAGTGATGGGCAAGCGTTTGGGGATGGATTTGGTTCCAGTGATAAAGTAACTAGATGTCATACCAAGTGATTTCTCAGGTGCTGGTTTAACGGCTCAGCAAAGGACCCCAGGATTTCGCACTAGTGATTAAACGGTGACACTTCTTTAGTAGTGGATAAATCTGTGAATTTCCCTATCTCCGTGTTTCTCATTTTTTCCAAATTTAAGCTCATTTTCTTGACATTTCTGTACCAGTTTGTGATCTATTTTTGTTTTATTTTTAAAAAGTCCTCAGGAAAAAAATGCTACAATTTTTAGTGTGCATCTTCTCTAATATGTGCATTTGGTGCAAACAAATTTCTCTAATACATTTTGTATCTTATTTTCTCTAATATTTGCATTTTACTACACAATTTCCCCTTTTTGGTTGGAGAACTGCATAGCAAAATTCAGAGGAGAGCTGCATTTTGGTTCTTGCACCATTTCAGGAAGTGCGCATTAGGTAGGATTGCATTCAGATGTGAAGCAAACCAAATTGCTCCCCCATCCCTGCTCTTCTTCTGAGCATTTTTCTTTGACTGGGTGACTTTTATCCTCTTAATGGTGGCTGTGAGACTGATACGAATGTGGAGGCAGATTGCCTCACAGCAGATCACCTCCCTGCTAAAATTGTTCAGAGTTGCCAAACTCTCTACGCTTCTCTAGAAAGACCACTGATGGCCTTTTTGATCTGTCAGCTCTTTTGACAAGATGCAACAGGGACTCCGAGGTGCTCTCCTCGTCTCATTCCACGCCACTGCCTTCAACAGAGCACAGCCTTTGATTTGCTCTTTAGCAGTTCATTCCTGGCGTTTGGGGAGGCTTTTCGCTCTGGGGGCAAAAGAAGTCACATTGCGAGAGTAAAAGCCATTCCCATGGAGATGGGGGCCACTTTAGATCACACCTCCTCACAGATTCGCACTCATGTGCAGCAAAAAGCAATGCGAACATAAGGAAATTAGCCGAACGCTGCCTTCAGTTTATCAAGAAGCAACCTGTGCACAGTTTCAGGGAAGCCATTAATTTCTCGTTGTCAGAAAGACAGTGACCCTCGGCAGAGAGCACAGTTTGCAGTGGGCAGATCTTATTTTCAACGTAGAGCAAAGACACTCTTCACTGTGGTGGGAGCTCAGGGGACATGGGAGCAGGTTGGCTGCTCCTGTGGCAGCACTGCCTGAAATATGCCCAGGGTTTGGGTGGGGGATGCTGAGCCCATCTAGCATGACCCCTGAGTCACAGTTGAGTGTTCATACATTCACACGCAGGGGTTTTTGTTTAGCTGTAGCTTTAGAGATAGTAGCCTGTTTCATTTTTGTGATGTTATAGGAATTCCTCTGCCCGACTTTGCCTAGTGTGCCGGACCCAGGTTCGCTCCTCAGCTCACAAGCTCTGTTGTGCTTGTGCGTGTGTGTCACACTTGATCTCTGAGCCATCCCCAGTGCCAGATACAGCCATGGAGCCCTCTTTTCCTCCTGCACCAGCAAGACAGGAGGCCTGCATTATTCATCCCTCCCCTGGTATACACTGCAGCCTTCCTTCCTTGCCTGACTCCGATCTAGGCTGACGGACGGAGAGCTTTCCCATGTACAGCCCTGAAATATTTAGCAGAACTGTCTGAAAAATGCAAGCCTGCTCGAGCAGGCAACTTGTCTCACCCTGCTTACCCAGTACTTGATCCTTCCAGAGTGGAGCTCGCTAGCTTACCCAGACTAGCCCTGTGGCACCACCGCGGTGGGAGCCTGACCCTGACTCTATCCTCAGGCGCCTCCATCTCTTGCTCTGAATCCAAGGGCTCAGAGGGAACTACGATGTTGGGGAACTGGTATGATTGACAAGAGGCTAAGAAAGTCTTAGTATCTCAGAGCTGGGGGGAACCCAACTACAGCACTCAAGATAGGAGAGGCTTCCCATCTCTGCTTGAAAACTTCTAACGTTCAGGGAAGTTTTTAATGTGTGACATTTTAATGTTTTTTTTAATCTTTGTTGGAATGGGACGTGGGTGGCGCTGTGGGTAAAACCTCAGTGCCTAGGACTTGCTGATCGTAAGGTCGGCGGTTCGAATCCCCGCAGCGGGGTGAGCTCCCGTCGTTCGGTCCCAGCTCCTGCCCACCTAGCAGTTCGAAAGCACCCCTAAGTGCAAGTAGATAAATAGGTACCGCTTGATAGCAGGAAGGTAAACGGTGTTTCCGTGTGCGGCACTGGTGCTGGCTTGCCAGCTGCAGCTTCGTCACGCTGGCCACATGACCCGGAAGTGTCTTCTGAGTGTTAGAATGATGTTGGATTTAAATTAAGTGGTTTCCAGCTGTAATGCTTTAAGAGAATATGAAAAAAAGGATTATAAATAGGTAATAATATAATGGTAAGGATTTGCTGAACTAACAATTTGGGGTGGAATACAAAAAAGGGAGGTATGAGGAAGTCCGGGAAACAAGTTAAAAGAAAATAAGTAACTGAAAATTTATGTGTTTTTTTAAAATTTTCTTTACTTTGTATTTCTGTTATTGTGTTTTTTCTTTTTTTATTTTACTGTAATATTATAAAAAATCTTAATAAATATCTTATAAAAAAAAAGGAAGTGTCTTCGGACGGTGCCGGCTCCCGGCCTCTTGAGCAAGATGAGCGCACAACCCTAGAGTCGGACACGACTGGCCCGTATGGGCAGGGGTACCTTTACTAATTTTTGTTGGAAGCCGCTCAGAGTGGGTGGGGAAACCCAGCCAGATGGGTGGGGTACAAATAATAAATTATTATTATTATTAAAAGGGATTCCACTACTTTCCAGTGAAGTCTGCTCCACTGCAGAACAGCTCGTCGTGTCAGGAAGTTCTTATTAATGTTTAGTCATCAATTCCCTTCATTATAATCTGAATGCTTTGCTCTGCAGAACGGTACCCAGGGATGGCTTCTTCCCAGGATACCTCTGGGTCCCCCTTGGGTGAGAGAGGGCGAGGCAGAGGAAGCTGGTTCTTTGCATTCCAGTATGCCCAGTTTTTCATATATATATATATGATTTTTGTAAGCAACAGGAGAAGGAGAAAAGGGACTGGATGGGAACATAGGAAGCTGTCTTACACTGAGTCAGACCGTTGGGATATCTAGCTTAGTGTTGCCTGCACCAACTAGCAGTGGCTCTCCAGGATTTCAGAAAAGGTCTCTCCTAATCTTAAGAGATGCCGGATCTTGAACCTGGGATCTTTTGTATGCAATGTTGAGCTATGAGCGTCTGAGGGGCTGGAGAGTGAGAAGTGTTGGGGAGTGTAGCCTCTCTTAATTTCTTGAGTGTGCGATTTTGTGGTTTCTTTGGAGGGCAGCTGTGCTGTGCTGCCCGGACTTGTTTGTAAAGAGTTTGCTTGTAGTGGTGGTGATGTTGCCTGTGTACTTCAGTATTTGTTTTTCTAAGGAGGGGTGGAAATGCTGTTTGGGTAGGTTTGGGGTTTTTTTAGGGTCCTCCCCCCAAACTTCAAAATATGCCTGTATACATTTGGTGAGTCCTGCTCTTGAGCAATAGGAAAAAACTTTGCTCCATCATCTATATGAGACAGGCCTTTGGATATTTGGAGATGGCTATCATATTGCTACTTAAATCATCTCTTCAGGAAGTCCATAGAGAAGGACAAGATTATCCCTGCCCTGGGGGATAAGCATGAGCTACTTATCTGGATATTACACAGATTTACAAAAATGGGTGCTGTGATCCCAGTTGTTCTTCCCATTTTCCTGCTTTTCAGATGTCTGAAGCCACATGCACAGCATGTTCTGCCTCCACCTGTCAGAATTTTAACTAAGTTTAGCAAGCTGCTTCCAGGTTTTGTTTACTTGTGTGCCTGGTTTTATGCACTATTTTCAGTAAATAAACTGTTCATTGTTTGAGAACAGCTATTTTGCCTGGGGCTGTTGAAAAGCTTTCACTTGCTGATGGGTCTCATCTGTTTAGTACTACGTTAGTGGGACATACAATATTCTTGAGTAGGTTAGAAAGTTTTCCTGTGTTTTGAAATGCACAGAGCGCACAGAACTTCATGGCACTCCCAAGCCCCCTTTTGCTTGAGTGTTAAGCATGCGTCCCTGCCTGTTTGGCTACAGATGAGTGGTGGCATGTCACCTGAATCAAGCACTAGTAGGAAACCTCAGCTAGCTTATTCTGCCTTCCCTGGATTTGAATGTGAGAAACACCTTGGGCCATCTGAATCCACCCTCCAGGTTCATGACGGCCTCATCCCTACTTCTGTTCCCCCCATGTTTTCTAGGCATCGGTTTTTCTTTTTTCCTGCTTTCTGCCGGAAAACCCGCTGCTTACTGCTGAACTGGAACAGTCATCCATCACCTTGCTGCCCCTTTCAGAGTGCTGTCCTAGACTTCGTAAGATCATAATGATACTAGATGCAGTACTTATATAGACATCTCGCTCTGAATCTACTCAGTTAGATCAAGAGAGAATCTGGCAGCTGGGGTTTCTTGGTTCTGCTTGGCGCAGCTGGAACTTGCTGCAAGATCCATCAGGTCCCAGCAAGAGACAGACAAGTGGCAGTATTCTCTGGCAGGAGGGGAGTGCGCAGCAAGGCAGCGATCTTGCAACACAAGGGGCTTAATTACGTGTGGAAGACCATCATTTGGGAGGGAATGTTTGCTGCTTCTCCAGGAGGGCAGGGAGGAGGGAAGCCATGATTAGTTCTCAGCTCTTAAATTCCGGCACTGTGATGACATGACATATAATGACAGCACGTCCCATGTCAAAATGATTGCGAATCCTGGAGGCTAATAGCTATGCAAATAACCTCGTTATCTGCCCTATTTATTTCCTGGGCTTCACACTGCCTTTATTTAAGTGATGCTTCTCAGACTGCCGCTCCTAGAGAGTTAGTGTCATCACCATGGCCCTGCCGCGGCTGAGAAAAGATGCTGACTCCTGCTGAGGTTCCCTTTCCTGGAAGAGAGGCTGCCTCCACACACAGTTCCTCCTTTGTCCTGCAGTCACACCAGGCAGCCTACCTAGTCATGGGCAGTACTGGTGTTGATAGAGCTCTGGGGGAACAGTTGGACAAGTGGCGCTTTTATCAATTCATTCATCAGCTGTGAGTTTAGAGGACTACACCCAAAGTTGCAGAGGTGCTTTATCTGCACGTGCACATTTATGTGCACACATAAATGTGCACGTGCAGATAAAGCACCTTCTCTAGCGACGTGTGACTGACGTCAGCATGTCTCATGACATGTGTGCACAGTGCGTTGCGTGGGGGCAAGATGGCGCATTAGCTCTTCAAAGTCCTGTCATGTTTGATGAAATGACCCATCAGATCAGGACCCAATATCCATGTGTGCATTTGTGGAGGTAAGACTGCTTCTTTTCACATATCTGGTTCATAGATTTGGTCTTCAGGACTGTGATGGCCCAGGTCATATTTCTCAAGTATCCAATAAATTTCGACTAGCCCCACCTTTCCTCCACCTTTGTTTCTTCTTAGCTCTCCAGCTGTTCTAATAAATATTTCACTGCAAACAAAAACTTTGCATTCCCTGATGTTGGCTTGTTGGGATGCGCTTTTTGTGTAGCAGCCCAGATGGTGCTGTTTTAGGAAGATGGTTTCTTTGCCAAGTCCTTGCCCCTCTGGGTTGCACAGACATTGCCAAATCTTAGGGAAAGAGCCTCAAGGGTTGTATCATTGAGAGGAAACGCTTGTCATTAGAACAGTACTGTGAACACATCTCGCTTGAAGCCTGGTGCTGCAATTCTCTTACTTAGGAGAAAGGAGCAGAGGGAAATTTGTTAAGCTCACATTTGTACTCCTTGAACAAATATGCAAACTGAAGCATGGCTAGCCTTTGAAATTCTCACTGTTCTGATTTTTGCAATGCAATTTTCTGCCCCTAAAGTCTGAATTAGGGAAGAGTGTGCACAAAAATGCATATTTTACTGAAATTAACATTAAAATGCATTATTATTTTCAGGAATTTGTTTGCATAACTGTGTGTATATTAGAAACAAACAGCATATAGATTTTTTTTATATTGGGAGAAATGTGTGTTACAACCTTAGCATGTGGACCGATTCCTACTTTCATTTATGATGTGCTAAAACCACAAAGAGATTATGTCTCTTCCCCGCCTCATTTTTACATTTTGTATACTGATGCTTTTCTTCTGACCATCCTCCTATGTAGTGAGATAGATGTCCCCAATCTGGAAAATTGCAGTTCACCATGACCTGGAAAATGACTGAAAATAATCAGTCTCATCTCATTATGGCCATTTAGATAAAAGCTGCAGAACATTTCAGTTGGGGGGGGGGAAGCCACCCCTTTCAGAATAATGTTCCATATTCCCAATATTGCGTCAGCAACTGCATCAGATTACCTCTGCTGTTTAAATGCATTTCTCTTCCTTTCTGATCTGAAATGGATGTATTTAGACATCATTCTCTCTCTTTCCATAATTGCTGCCGTGAGACTTCACCTCTGTTCTTCCAGAGTCAAAGTTGAGGGGGGTTGCACCTCTCTCTGCCTCCCACCCTTTTAGAACTGCAAAGTTTTGGGGGGAATTTGTTTCTGATGTCAGTGGGGCTTAGTTTACGGGCTGATGGGAAGAACAACCTGCAAATGGATGATCTATTTATTAGTACCTGTTTCTCCCCACCCCCTTATACTTTATTGAAAGTTTAAAAGTACATAATTATATGTGCTCTAAACATGGTGAGACATACATAAAAGGGAGAAAAAGAAAAAGAAAAACAGCACCCGTGTAGAAGGGAAAGTAAAGGGAGGAGGGGGAAACCCCCAAACTGTATACTTTACAAAGTTGTTATTGTACTTCACCAGATCTTAACCTATTACAGTATTTGTAAGAATGGATTCCAAATATCATTGAATTTGTCCATGGCAAGTCTGCATTTATATACAAGTTGTTGTTGTTGTTGTTGTTGTATGCATGTTGTCATACGTTGCGAGTTTGTATATATCTTCAATCAAAGAAGGGAACTGCATTTTTATTTTTCCAGTTCGTCAGTATCAGTCGCTTTGCTGTAGTAAGGGCACAGAGAGTCCACTCATATTGTCCTTTTGGGCATATAATTCAAAAGGATATTTTGCTCTGTAAATGTAAGGTTGTTCTGTACAGTTCTGTTGTCAGTACAGTACTTGTTTCTTGAACCCAAACACCATTGATAGGTTTGCAGTGCCACCTAGTGACAACTATCTTTTCTGCAGCAATTCAGGACTGAAAGTTATTTCTCCCCTTAGCAAGTGGAGACTCGCCAGTAACTCTGCCCACCTATGTGATTTCCAGCAAGTGGTATTTGGAGGCATAATGCTTCTAACAGGTCACTGGATAGGGTAGCCACTCTTCAGCCACTGGAAATCATATTCAGGCACCTTTCAGACTTCTGAGAGTTTAGCAGGCTTTGGACACACACTTTATTTTTATTTTTTTAAAAAAATTCACATCCCAGGCATTTTAAAGACTTGTTTTCTGTGAGAATGGCACTCAAAGGCAATGTGCAGCCAGGCATCAGAACAGCATGAAACAGCATGAATTAAAAAATGGTAGAACATTAATAAAAAAACCTAAAAGCCAAAGCAGCAACGATATAAAACATTGCACACGGCACAGTCACCCAGAGGGAAATGGCTTTTCAAGACTAAAGGTTTTACCAGCTGCTGAAATGACAGTAAGCAGCGAAGCAGAGCAGAGTTCCGCAAAGGGGATGCCATCTTCCCTGATCATGTCCAACTTTTCCTTCTCCCTGGCCTTACTTGAACAAAGGATGGGATGTGGAGCTGCTTGCCTCCTGCTAATCAACAACAGAATGGGAACAGCCACCCCCCAAAGTACAAAGGGTCCAGGCTATCTCAGGCTTTAATGATCAAAAACATCACTTTGAATTCTGAAATTCAGCCGCAATTTGAGTTTTGAAATATGCAGCCATTCCTTCTTAAGCCAAGTTCAGAACTGTGCGCTTTCTGTAGCCTGTTCCAATTATGAGCCTGGCAACCGTATTCTGCACCAGCTGCAGCTTCCAACCTGCTTTTAAATTCCAGGCGATATTTCATGCCTGTCTTCATAGCCATGTGGGATAGAAACTTAAATGTTTTAGTAATGAAAGCTGAGATTCCCCCCCAGGAAGTTTCCTTCTTTGTCCAGTATTGCATCCTTTATATTTTTATGAACTCCTGTGGAAGTGTGATACACAGCTCTGGCTGTGGTGCTTGATGTTTTTTGCTATACTCAGGGCAATTGGAACTCAGCTCCTAACTTTGCTCAGCTCTCCTGTCCGCTGTGCCCAGTAATATGCAATGTCCATGTTCTACCGCTAAAGTTTGGCCTCTCCACAAATGTAATCGTTCTCTGCAGTAGTATATCTGAGATGTATTTAAAAACACAATTGCTCTACCAGCCAGGAAGATACAGAAGAATTGGGCCTCACTGTGTAAATTTGCCTTCTACAGATATTCCAGGGGAGTAGTTTTACTTTCCTATTCCTTATGGTTTTTTTGGTTATAATTGCAAAAATGTACATTAAAGCTCCAGCTCCTCCGCCTCCCTTTTCAATAACATAAAACAAGTTTCAGAAGGGGTGAACATGGACTGGAGAGGCAACAGCTGGCAAACATGCATTTTTCGCCTTGTAAAGGAAAGGCAGCTTTAGGAATGTGCCTGGGATTGGAGGAGCTGCTGTCAGGGAAGGGAAGGGCATCAGAACTTGTAGGATGGATTACTTGTAGGATATAACGTGTTATACGTGGGGCTGCCGCTGAAAATGCTTTGGAAACTCCAGGGGGTGCAGAATTTGGTGGTCAGGTTGCTCGCTGAGGAAGACAGTTTGAGCATAGTGCAGTGGTACCTCGGGTTAAGAACTTAATTCGTTCTGGAGCTCTTAACCTGAAACTGTTCTTAACCTGAAGCACCACTTTAGCTAATGGGGCATCCTGCTGCTGTCGCGCCGCCGGAGAACGATTTCTGTTCTCATCCTGAAGCAAAGTTCTTAACCCAAGGTAATATTTCTGGGTTAGCGGAGTCTGTAACCTGAAGCGTCTGTAACCCGAAGGATATGTAACCCGAGGTACCACTGTACACCGATGCTGGCCTGACTGCACTGGTTGCCACTTAGATTCCAGGCCCAATTCAAAGTGCTGGTTTTGACCTATAAAGCCTTAAATGTCCCAGGAACACAATAACTCATGGACCGCCTCTCTCCATTTAAACTGAACCGGGCCCCGTGATCATCATCTCAGGCCCTTCTTCATGTGCCTCCTCCACGAGAGGTCCAGAGGGTGGTAACATGGGACGGGGCCTTTTTGCAGTGACTCCCCGTTTGTGGAATGCTCTCTCCAAAGAGGCTCGCCTGGCACCTTCATTACATAACTTTAGGGGTCTGGCAAAAAACAACTCTCTTCAACCAGGCATTTGGCTAATTAACATTCTTTGGCCTTTTACATGTGTCTGTTGGGGTCGGGGCTATTGTTTTGTTATTGTTATCCTCCCCCCCCCCCCGCATTTTCATGTTGTATTTTTATGTTGTGAACCACCCTGTGATCTTCAGGTGAATGGTGGTGTATAAATTTAATTTAATAATAATAGCACAATGTGTGCATTTGTATAAAATGCTGTATTATGGGTTGCAGATGAGAATGCTGCTTGGAGACTATATTGGCAGTGCTCAGAAACCAACTTGAAAAAAAGAGTGGAAGGTGGTTTTAACTAAGGCTTATCAGGATCTTCCCAAGTTGGTGCTGCAAGTAATTAGCCTCTGGGGAAGGGGAAGCTGTTCCTCCCGGCTGGCATTTGAGCCAGAAACTGTTAAATGGTCCTTGAAAGCAAACTGATAAATCCCAGCACAACACCATGGGAACAGAGCAACTTTGGCTTTTTCCTATATGGACAGGGGTCAGCAACTGGAAGCTCATGAGCCCAAACAGGCCATTAAGGACAGCTGTCACCCCAGAGACAGAGGGGGAGACCAGGGGTGAAGGAAGGCGTCGTGACACCCGGGGCAGGCATTGCTACATAGGGCGTGTGTGCGCCGTTGCTACGTACGACGCATGTGCCATACGTAGTGACACCGCACATGCGCTGTATAGCGGTTTGCCGTCGGGATCCCTCCGTTGCCACTACAGCCGCGAATGGAGGATCCTCTGTTCATGGCTACAGCCGCGAGCAGAGGATCCTGACACCGTCTGTATGGCGCTGGAGCGGCTCTGGCGGCAAACCGCTATACAGCGCATGTGTGGCATCGCTATGTACAGCGCATGCATGCGATGCTGCACATGCGCTGTACTTAGCAGTTTGTCATCAGTGCTTGGATCCTCTGCTTGCAGCTGCAGCCACAAACAGAGGATCCTCCACATGCGGCTGCAGCAGCGCGATGGCTGCTTGCGCCGCCGCAGGTGACTTCTTGTCATCCCCACAGACATGGAACCCGGGTCACACCGCCCCCCCTTGCGACGCCACTGGGGGAGACTGGTGATGGTAGCAGCCATAGGTTTTGCTACCAGACCAGTCTGGGGACTCTGCATTCATCCATTATCCCCTCCAATGTTTCTCAAAGTGACCCTCCAGGAAAACTCATTGCAGACCAGGATATAAGTTTATGTCTGTGTGCTTCCATCTGCCTCCCCACTGGTTTGGCCTGCAACTCTCATCAGCCCCAGGTGAAGTTCCTGGTTCAACTCTCACCTCTGGCCATTAATTCGTAGATAGCTTTAGGGAAGCCACTGTTTTGCCAGCTTCAGTGCTCCCCCTGAACCCACCTGCAACATGGGGATAATAATACTGGCTCACTTTCCAGGGTTGTTGTTGCATGTGAAGTGCTTTGAACACTTGAAAGCACTACAGAAATCCTGCCTGTTGTTGTTATTATTCTCCAGGGCCTCTATCACTTTTTGTGTGCTTTTGTCATCCTGCTACCTTCGTTTCTTAGATCCTGGTGCCCCTATAGGAGTATTTTGTAGAATCATGGAAGAGTTGGAAGGGATCCTAAGGGCCATCTAGTCCAACCCCCTGCAAGGCAGGAATCTCATCTAAAGCATCCATGACAGAGGGACATCCAACCTCTGTTTAAAAAACTACAAGGAAGGAGAGTCCACCACCTCCTGAGGGAGACTGTTCCACTGCTGAACAACTCTTACTGTCAGAAAGTTTCCCCCCTAATGTTTAGTTGGTATCTCCTTTCTTGCAACTTGAAGCCCACTGGTTGGAGTCCTACCCTCCAGAGCAGGAGAAAACAAGCATGCTCCCTCCTCCATATATCCTTAAGATATTTGAAGATGGCTATCATATCTCCTCTCAGACTCCTCTTTTCCAGGCTAACATACCCAGCTCCTTCAAGCGCTCCTCATAAGGCTTAGTTTCCAGACCCTTGATCATCTGGGTTGTCCTACTCTGTACAGCTTGTCAACATCTTTCTTAAACTGTGTTGCCCAGAATTGGACACAGCATTCCAAGTGTGGTCTCACTAAGACAGAACAGAGTGGTACTATTATTTCCCTTGATCTGTACACTATACTAGAATAGCATTAGATTTTTTTGCTGCTGCATCACACAGTTGGCTCATGTTAAGCTTGTGGTCTACCAAGACCCCTAAATCCTTTTCACATGTACTGCTAGTAAGCCAGGTGTCTCCCATCCTATATTTGTGCATCTGGTTCTTCCTGCCTAAGTGCAGAACCTTACGTTTATTCGGGGCCTTTCACTTAACGTCCCTTTAAAAAGATAAGAAAAGGCTTTGGGTGCTGCTAGGTTCTTGCCAAAGTTCATTCTTCCATGGCAGTTTCAAAGCTGGATTATAAAACTTGAAATCCAACTGATTGACTTATCTGATTCCCCACCCCCAGGATTTAAGCAATGATTGGTGCCTTCCCCCTGAGGATGCGGGATGTTGCAGAGCCCGGTGGTTTGCTGGTGTGAAAAGTGCCATATCTCGTTGCAGAATGGTAAAGAGGACTGGGACTGAAAGTCCCCCTGTGCTTTCGGTCATCAGTACTTTGCAGACCAGGAGTGGCATGGTCCTGCGGGAGCCCCTAAACTGCCATGAGTTCGTGTTTGCAAGGCCAGAGCTAGTTTTTCCTTGTAGCAATTTCCATTAAGAAGTGTGAATGCTGCTGCTGCATGGGGAGAGGCAATTTTCACTGTAAATAGCATGTTTAAACTGACGGCAAAATGTTATTGCAAATGCAGCCTTGGATCCCTTTATAATCAGGAGCAATGACTCTGGGGCAATTGAAATATTAAACTATGAACATAAACACTTTGTGCCTAAGACAGATTTGGGAATAGTTTTATATTTATCTTTGTAATTAAACAGCAGTTCTATTTATGAGTCGACCGGGAAGCTAAAATGGTCTTGGCACGAGGCCAGTGGGGCGGCAGTCCTTTATATACTTTCCTGAGAGTGAGATCCAGTGAGCACGATGGGGGTTTTCTTCTGAGTAAACATAGAGCAGGTGTGCTCTGGAAAGTACAGAAGGGGTGGGACAGGAAGAGAGCATTTATGGTGGGATGAGAAGGATGGTTTCTATGGGAGGAAAGTAGTGAGAGAAGGACCACGGCTCATTGGTAGCACATCACCTTTGCATGCGGTCAGCCCCAGGCACAATCTCTGCCATTTCCTGGGAGAGACCCTGAAGAGCACTTGCCAGTGTAGACAAAGCACAGCTGGATGGACCAATGGCCTGCTTCAGGTAGCTCGGTAGAGCATGACCCCTTAATTTCAGGGTCATGGGTTCGAGTCCACGTTGATGCCTGCGTTTGCAGGGGGTTAGACTAGATGACCCTTGTGACCCCTTCCAAGTCTTCAGTTCTGTGATTCTAAGACAGCTTCCTATCTTTCTATGTTTTGACATGGCATGGTGCATAAAAAGGTACCTTAGATACTGAACCAGAGCACGGGTCTATCTAGCTCAGTATTGTCCATACTGAATGGCAGCTGACTCTCCAGGGTTTCAGACTGGAGTCTGTCCAAGCCCTACCTGGAGATGCCAGAAATTGAACCCAGGACCTTCTGCATTCAAAGCAGGCACCCTTCCACTGAGCTGTGGCCCTTGGTAGGTGATGTGCTAATCAGCCAAAAGGTGATGCCGCTTGCCAATGCCAGAAGAAAATAGGAAGGTTACTAGGTAGGATTCATAGTTTAACTACACAGTGTGCAAAGAAATACTTTTATGAGACAGGGTGAGCTCCTGTTGCTTGCTCCCAGCTCCTGCCAACCCAGCAGTTCGAAAGCACGCCAAAAAGGCAAGTAGATAAATAAGTACTGCTCCAGCGGGAAGGTAAACGGCGTTTCCGTGCGCTGCTCTGGTTTCGGCAGAAGCAGCTTAGTCGTGCTGGCCACATGACCCGGAAAAACTGTCTGCGGACAAATGCCGGCTCCCTCGGCCTGTAAAGCGAGATGAGCGCCGCAACCCCAGAGTCGTCTGTGACTGGACTTAACTGTTGGGTCTTTTACCTTTACCTTTTTAAGCAGCCTCACACAACCATAGCCCAGAGCATAGACCAAGCAGGAGCTCGCCCAAATGGCAGACCCTCCAAGTGTCCCTTTTTTCTAGGGACAGTCCCGCATTTACAGAAGCCATCCCAGTTTCTGATTTGATCCCAGAATGTCCCGTTTTTCCTTAGGATGTCCCTATTTTCATCGGAGAAATGTTGGAGGGTGTATGATCCCCGAGCCAAGGAGATAAGTAACTATACAACCTTTAGAAGACATCTGAAGGCAGCCCTGTATAGGGAAGCATTTTAATGTTTAATGCTTTGCTATGTTTTTATATATGTTATATATGTTGGAAGCGTCCCAGAGTGGCTGGGGCAACCCAGTCAGATGGTTGGGATATTATTATAGGACATCTCTATTTTCACCAGAGAAGTGTTGGAGGTGGTCATGTCTGAGATGCATCTGTATCTGAGTGGGCCCAATATTATGGCCGCCACAAACTGATGCCTTGGTTATAGGATAGTAGTACTGCCTTCTTCCACTAGATGTGCTCCTCCTCTAACACTTGCTAGGTAGCTGAGAAAGCCTTTGTGCAGAGGTGTGCGTAGATTAAAAAGGCCCTTCCTGTACTGTCATCCACAGTGTGTTCTAAAAACCACTTCTCTGGCTTCTTTAAACAAAGGCTTGGTAGCCTACAAAATACAAAAAACAGGGAGCAAAACTGCAGCTTCGTTTCTGGTCCTCTCACCTTGAAAAAAGGGTATTGTGTAGTGTTGGGAACAGCTGTCAACTTTCAGATTTGAAAATAAGGGATCAGCAGCCTCGAAAATAAGGGATCAGCAGCCTCCCCTGTCCCGGGGACAGTCTA
Organism: Podarcis raffonei; assembly: GCF_027172205.1. NCBI lineage: Eukaryota > Metazoa > Chordata > Lepidosauria > Squamata > Lacertidae > Podarcis > Podarcis raffonei. The sequence goes on along the minus strand of NC_070606.1, from coordinate 59,163,409 downwards.
CGGGATATCTAACAATCCAGGATAGCAGCGGGAAACGGCGTTGGAATAAGGGAATTTCCTGCCAAAAAAAGGGAAGGTTGACAGCTATGGTTGGGAAAGGTTCAGAAACAGCAACCTAAATGATCGAGGGGGTGGAGCAACTCCCCTGTGAAGAAAAGTTGCAGCATTTGGGACTTCTTAGAGAAAAGGCAAGTAAGAGGGCACCATGCTAGAAGTTTATAAAACCGTGCATGGTATGAAGACAGAGGATAGAGAAAAGCTTTCCTCCCTTCTCTCACAACACGAGAACTCATGGACATAAAAATAATGCTGGAAGATTCGGGACAGATAAAAGAAAGTGCTTCGCCCAGCGCATAGTTAAACTATGGAACTCGCTCCCAGAAAAGGCAGTGATGGCCACCAACCTAGATGGCTTTAAAAGAGAATCCATGGAGAAGAGGGCTATCGATGGCTGAATACCAGTTGCTGGAAGCCACAGGAGGGGAAGAAGAGTTTGGATTTGATATCCTGCTTTATCACTGCCCAAAGGAGTCGCAAAGCGGCTAACAATCTCCTTTTCCCTTCCTCCCCCACAACAAACACTCTGTGAGGTGAGTGGGGCTGAGAGACTTCAGAGAAGTGTGACTAGCCCATGGTCACCCAGCAGCTGCATGTGGCGGAGTGGAGACGCGAACCCGGTTCACCAGATTACGAGTCCACCGCTCTTAACCACTACACCACACTGGCTCTTGTGTTTGAATGTTGCTTGCTGGTTTCCCACAGGCATCTGGTTGGCCACTATGAAAACAGGATGCTGGACTAGATGGGCCACTGGCCTGATCCAGAAGGCTCTTCTTGTATTTGATCAGCCAGTGTATCTGCAAATATGCCTTCAAGTAGGCTAGAACTGAGATATTCAGGAAAAGAAAACCCATGTTGGGTGGTTTATTAAATACTCCCTGCCATGCAGGGGAGGCCCAGCTATGACGAGCATTGCCTTCTTGTGCCTCCTGCTGCTGTTCTTCCTGCAAAGGATGTCACTGAGCACCAAGATAAACAAAGACTCCCACAGAATGCTGCACTCTTACATTCTTTTTATTACACAATCTAGGATGACTACCACTTCCTGTTTCATGGCTGGCAGCAGCACCTGGCATCCTTGGGCAGCTGCCAGAGCACCAGCAGACTGGCAGGGGCCACCACTAATGCCTGCTCCGGCCCCCACGTCTTCATCCTGGCACTTCCAAGAAGCACCAGGCAAATGGGTCTGCCTGCTGATTTCATTTCCCACAATGCCCCAGCGGAATCTTCAGTCCAGAGGCATTGTGGTCAATTCACATGGTGGCTCAGCCCAGCAACCTGGCGCTGCTTCGCTGGTGCCCACTGTCACCAGGTAAGGCGGGGGGAGGAATTAGTATACAATAAACTCAATATGCAGAGTACTGACAGTGAGCAAAGTGTTGTTTGTATTCACACGCTCTACTGGTACTCTGTTGACAAGTACTCATGTATATTTAGCCTAACTTATACATCTCTCTTGCATCAGAAAGTTCATCATTGTAAGGCACAGTTATACAGGGATGTATGCGTTGATCAGACATGGCATTCGCCACATGGTGTGTGTGCGCAGGCTCAGACCAATGGGCCAGAGACTTGCCCCCATGACTCACTGCTTCTAGAATCTCTACACTGCAGGGAGAGTATAACTGTGAACTGTGAAGAGGCTAGAACAACCCCAATAAGCATGCATAGAAGCAGTAGGGAAATCCATACTTGATTATCACTCTCAATGGGAATCAAGCGGCTGTGCAGGGGGCTCCTTCAAAATGTGTGATGTTTTGACTGTAAGCACACGGAGAGGCAGATATCTGTGACTACCAGTCATGTAGCGAGCCAAGCATTGCCGTGCGTGGGAATTCAAGAAAGTGGAGAAGTGGGGAAAGATTGTAATGCTCAGCTTTTGTGGCAGCTGAAGGCTACAGGTTGTTGATTCTCTGTGTGTTCAGAGCTGCTGCACCAGGGAGTTTTTAAGCAGACGCCACACAGTAAGCTTGTATGCCATCCCTTCTTGGTCTTGATCTGACCCCATAGTGAGTATGGCATGGTGGTCTTGAGTCTGCCTCTAAGCTAGGAAGGATCAGCTGTATAGAGAGGGATGTGTGTGCAGACTAGTACATGATTTGAGGATATTCTTGGGCCAAAGAGATGACCCTTTTTCAGACATGCACAACTAGCTAAAGACAAGCTTCCACACTGATGCAAGGAGGTGACCCCTATGTCTAAGGACCAAGATTTTGGCCTTGGATTGGTTGGAGTGTTGTCATAGGTAGACAGTCAGACTGATAGTCAGTCAGGGATGAGGGGTTTGCTGAGTTGGATAAGGGCCGCATTGTGAGTGGGGGGAAGGGGGCCTTAACACTTTGCCCCCACTGGTCCTGCTAATGGCAACAGGAGGAATGGCAAAGTGTAAAATTTCCCGCAGTGATGACCATCAACTTGGCTGACTTTAAAGAGGATTTGACAGCCTGTTGTACCTCCAACTCCCATCCATCCCAGACAACATGGTCAATGTCCAGGGATGATGCAATCAGCATCTGAAGGGTCATGGGTTTCTCACCACTGGTGTATAGAGACAGTTGGTGATCTGAAAGTTGCCAATGTTTATCTGTTTCTTTGAACAATGTTCTGTTCAGTTCAGTTCAAGGTTTCCCAACAGTCAGGGGAAAAACCTAACCTCCAACTGATACTCAAAGCCACATGACAACAGGAACATAACAGGCTTATACCAGGGAACATTATTTGTCTATCTAGTCTAGTATTGTCTACTCTGACTGGCAGTAGTTCTCAATGGTCTTGGGCAAATCCTATATTGTAACTGGAGATGCCAGGGATTGTATCTGGAACCTTCTGCATGAAACACATGTGTTCTACCACTCTGTTACGTTCCCTGCTAAATTTAGTGTACATGCAACACGAGCGTACCTGAAACATGTTGGAACTGGCTCTAAGTCACGTGGGCATGTAATAACAATATACTTCCAAAATTATCAGAAAGGCTTTTTTCCATGAAAGAGATCCATGCTTTGATTTAGCAGACTCCTATGTACTGTTTGGGAGATTTTGTGGTGGGAGAGACAAGGCTTGTTCTCCCAGGAGATTATGTAATGTATTTAACGACAAAGCTCAATTGTTCTTAATGTAGGTTTGAATGGATGTTCAGTTTTGTATAGGTTGCATTTGTTTGCATTTTGGGTTAAAGTGTTGTAAGCTGCCCTATGAACAGTTTTCTGCTGCAAGGCAATCTATGAATGTTTGAAGTGAATAAATGAAATCTGTACTCTGTCTTTTGTAGCTTTTTAGAGCATCTAAAGCAGTGCCAGGGAAGCTGCAACTCTCAGGATATTTTTGGACTCCAGTTTTCATCTGCTCACAGCCTTTCACAGCCAGTGGTGAGGGAAGATGGAGTTGAAGTCCAACAGCATCTGGAGGTCACAGGTTCCCCACCTCTAATTTCCGTGCTTTTATTTGCTTTCTCCAACTAAACCTCTGCTTTTGCTAAGGTCTAACTTGCTCTGGGTTATTCACAAAGCGCCTTTGCTTATATAAGTCTCTGAACATTTTAAGCTACTGTGTGTAATATTCTTCAGGATAAGAAATGGGGTAAAACTGAGTGAAGTAAGAAAGTATGTCACCACATACATACTGTATATGCTTTGCTTGCATATATGCTTTGTTCCAGGTACTTCTGTCTGGTGTCCACTCATTATCTTGCTACCTGGATCTCTATAAGGTAATGGCAGTGAAAGCCTGAGTTGTAAAGGTGTGTATGAAAGCAGGTTCACCATCTCTAGCGTTCCTGCGTGTGTGTTTTTTTAAATATGCTAGCTCTTATCAAGATAACCATCTTGGGTTGTCTGGACAAGTTACTTGGTTTGTGACACCTGCATCACCTCTCTTATACACCATGCAACAAAGCCCCATCCATTTGCCTGTTATCTTCAGAAACCAAACTGTGCTGAAGTGTAATAAAGGATGTTGCTGCAAACTGTCAAAAGCAGCGGGCACAACTATAGGTGTGTGGCCAGCCACCACCCCCTCCTTTGGGGCTGCCATTCTCCTTCCTGGTTGTTAACCCAGATCCTTTTCAGATACAGAGGCAGGTGGTTTTGTGGTCCACAGCTGCGTCTCTTCCTACCTCTTTATTTCCACCCAGCTGCAGCTTTCCCTTGTCACTCGCTGATGTATCGCCCCGATAGCTTGAGGAATTACGTTGCCAGCACGCCTTTGTTTGCACAGAGCCAGATGTGGAGCAGTGCTAGGCGTCTGTCTCTGTGCCCTGTCCTGTGATGCTTCCCCCACTTTGATGGAAAAGGCACATCCTTGCAGTCTGCAGGAAAGGCGTTAGGAGGAGGCAGCGCCCCATTGGCCAGCAGGACCTGTGGAGTCAGACCATTGCCATGCCAACCGACACTGCCTGTGGTTTCCTGGGAGCCTGTTGTAGAGCGCTGGGTGTGGCAGAGGAAGATGCCAGGCAGAGCAGGGAACCGAAGAGGCATCTGCTGCCCAACGTTGCCTGGAAGGGGACACTCCCCCAAGGCAGGGCATTGCCAGCTGCCCCCCTTCATGGAACTATGCGACTGGCTGGGAGAGCCACTTAGCACTGCCTCTTTTGTGGTTCTTGCTTCGCTGTCCACTCCTCGCTGCTTCTTCCTGCAACTTTGCTGCACAGAGGAGGAGGAGGAGGAGGAGGAGGAGGGTCCGAGGAGGGAGCGTCGCTTGCGTGTGTCATTGGAGAAGCTCGCAGTTAAGACAGCAGCAAGCCACTCCGTGCTCAGCTTTGTCCTGCGCTACAATTGTTCCAAGTTTTCAGAAGCCCTTGAAAGTGCTGGGACTTTCTGAATCTGGATGGGGAGCACAGCTCTGGGCGTGCCCCCTTACTGGCAGCCGCTGCTTTCGCAGTGACCCAGGCATTGCCTGTGCCACCACCAATCCCAGCGGAATTATCTGAGCACAAACCTCCTCCTCTTCCTCCCACCTAGCCCTGCTGTCTGTCTGAGATCAGGGGGTTGTTCTGGCTCGGATGTCTGGGCACGGTCAGAGGCAGGAACAGAAGGGCCCCCTACTCCTTGAGCACTTCTAGTTCTCACCCTGCCCAGGGAGTTGTTTTTCTGACCGGGGGCCACCCTGCCACTGTGTATTGGCACCATGACTCACTGCCAGCGATGGTGCAAGAGGCAGCTGGGGCGGGCAATCCGTTTCTTCTACCAGCTTATCACAGGGACCCTGTCTCAAGGTAGGCTGCTTCCGGGCTTCTGGTGGAGGGGTGGGCTCTGGAGTTGGCATGGCAAGGAACTGTGGCAGATGGCTAAAGATCATGAGCATTTTGTGGGGTGGTCTTTAAAGCCATGGGCTCTGCAGTGAAGCACAAGGGGGAGCAATCTTTCTCTCCCCCCCCCCTTAGTTGTAGGTCATCCTGCCTCTTTGGAGTAGGGGAAGAAGAAAACAAAATTTATGTGGCTAGTCCAGAATGAAAATCGCCTGGGGATCCTGGGCACCAAAATGACATGCCTGAGAGATGATGGAGTCACACTGAGTTTCAGTTGCGCCTCCACGCATACACTTCTGTTCTGGTTCAGGGCCAGGACCCCCAATTAGGTCCTTGGAATTGGTGGCTGGGTTTTTCTGCAGCCTTACTGGGAGCACCAGGGCTGGCTGGGAAGAAATCGTTCCTGCATCACACCCTTTTCAGACTCTCTTGCTTTAAACATGAGGCATATCTAATGTGTTGGCTCCCATGGCCCATTTCCACCCCACCCTGTAAAAGGCCTCTTTGCAGAGAGATGGAAGCTCTGCTCTGCAAGCAGAATTATACGTACCCAGCAGAAGCACCGAGAGTTGGACTGGAGCCCATTACTTCGTATTGGAGCTGATGCCGTTTGATCTGTGCACCCAAACTTCATGCTTATTCCTATTACCTGACCCAGAAAAGCAAGCCTCAGGTGGTTGAGCTCAAGCAGATTCCAGCCTATATGCAGAGATTCTGGGCTTTTTTCAGCTTTTTCCTGTCCCAATGTGCAACAGCCTTTCTCCATTCCTTCAGTGTCCTGTGTGCTTCCCAGGCGTAGGTTTGGGGCAAAGAGTGAGTCATGATTTAAGTGCACATTCTAATGCAAGGATGAGGAGCCTGTGGCCATCCAAATCTTGTTAGATTCCAACTCCCATCAACAAGGCAAATAGTCAGGGATGATGGGAATTCTACTTCAACATCATTTGGAGTACCAGAAGTTCCCCACACAACTTCTAATGTGTGTTGTCCTCCTTTTCTAGTTAAATCTCAAATGGTTCTCCTCTGATGTCATCCTTTCCTGATCTAGAAGCTCATTGAGTTGAGGAAGAATCACACCCCCAACATATTCCCTCTGCTTGTTGGTCTCTAGAATTCAGTGAATATTAAAAGGATTTCTGTCGCTGGGTCAAGTTGCCCAGTGGAGGTGGTCAGACTCATTTTCAGCTCTCCCCTACTAGACCTGGGCTCAGTATTTCAAGATGGTAATTCCTCCTGCATTCACTGTCCATCCCAGCCTATTTCTGGACCCAATGAGTGGCATATTGCTCTGAAGCATGGAGCTGTCTCTGCCATTTCCAGAGTCACACGCAACAGTTTGGTAGGATGCTAGCACTGATTGCTGAAAAGTTGAGGAGCATCAAGGGCTGCATTATGTACCTCCCAACTTCACTCCCTAGTGATGCTAATTCTGTCTTTAGCAGGTGCCAGTCTTGAGTTTTGTAAATTTCATTGTGATAGGTGTATCTTCTTGAGGAAGGCAGAGAAATAGCCTAACTTGTGGATGGACTGAATATGGGTGGAACTTAATTGCCTGCGAGAGATGACGACGACAGCTCTGGTTTACCATGAGGACTTCTTGAAGTTAAGCCCATTTCTTGGAGAGTGAAGTTGAGATTCTAAATGATGCCAGTACCTTGGGCTGAAAGTGTGCTTGCTGTAATGTTGATCTCAATATCCTTAGGAAATAGTAATGATACCATTTATTGTTTAAGTACCTAACCCAGGGGTAGGGAACCTGCTGCCCTCCAGATGCTGCTGGACTACAACTCCCACCATCCCTGACCTCCAGCAACATCTGGTACCCCATCCCTGGTTTAATGTAACTGAATAGTAATGACTGAAAATGTATTTCAGCTCTGAACTCCTTGTTCTCCAAGCCCCATGCTCTGTCAGCCACACCACACACTACCTGATTTGCCCAGGTAGAATGAGGACACCATTGGTCCTCCTGCCCTCCTTTGCCAGTTTCCCATACTATTTGTCAGGAAAGTTCATTTCACAGCTGGGCATCAGCGCTTAGGTGCATATTCAGGTGTGTATTCATAATGCATATTCAGAAGGATGCATTTTGTCCTCTGTGCCATTGGCTGTAGCACCCAGGTCCCTAAAACTGGCATGTTAGAGTCATCCTTGTGTTTGCCTGAGGATCAAGACAAGTTCCTCATGGGCCATGCCTCAGTTTTCCTAGGTCATGCAATAGGCGTTTATGGTTAGTAAGGAATGAATAACTTTAGTTTACTCTGGAGTCAAGGCACTCAGAATTTGTCAGTCTACCTTAGCTCGGCATCCATGGTTGAGGTTTAACAGAGGCAAACAGAAACAGAATCATCAGGTTTAGCCAGCAGCTTGTGTTCTTCTCAAGATTTAAAGCCAGTTTGGCTTTATGCTTTATGTTTGGCTTTATGTTTAACACAGGTGCACCCTTGCTTGGATGGCAAACACCAGAAAATATGAATTCTGGTATTCTGATTTAGTCTGTGCCAACTGTTCACATGTGAACTTTTTTGTTTGTTTAAAAGTAGCACTTTTAGGGTGCTGGACTGTCTCCACCCAAGTCCCCTTTGTCCACCCCTTTCACTGCTGCTCACAGGCTTTTTGCTGCCTGATCAACTGATGTTTCAGAGTTTGGGGTGGGGAGGGAGAGCATGTATTCAGCAAGATGATGTCATGCAGCCAATTTGATTTGGCTGTGTGCAAACACTGTCAAGCCAATTCATAGCGAGAGTAGTGTTTCCTGCATCACATTATCCTCACTCTCAATATGCTCTGGGGATGACAGGGAGAGTGCTTATCAGGGCGGTAGGGCCATCACCCCTTTTAACACCCACCCCAGTGGAAAAAGCATTTGCAAAAAGCCCTTCTTCCTGCCACACACACACTTTGTCTCACCCTAACTGCAATGTCGTTTGTTCCATCGTGTTGAAATCCTTGTGAGAATTGGGATATTTCCAATCAAATACTGCAGGTGCAAAGGGGAAAGTTGGCTTCTTTGCTTCCTGTTAAAAAAAATTGAATTCCCCCTCAGATGTCTTTCCCTGGTTCTGTCTCTTTAAATGACACCACCCGTTCATGGAACATGCTGCTCAATGGGGCTTGCTCCCCTAATGTTCCTACTTGATACAAAAGACAATGTAGATTAAGAACATTTCCCCTGTAGCTGGCTGCAGACAGTTAATCAAATTGCCCCAAGAAAAGAGAGATTCAATTTGTGTGAAGGGTTGAAAAGAAGATTAACTTGGTTCAAAGCAAAATATTTGGTGTGACGAATCAACTGGTATCCTCGCAGCAGCTTCTCCAGGGACTGAATCGCAACAGCTAGGCACTTGATGTATCAGCCCAGATTTGCTGAAATCTTGGACTGCCAATATTTGTGTAATATCCTGCATAAAGTGTGGAGCTGGATGGAAGGTTTTTGCATCTATCGTGCCCCCCTCCCAGGCACGCATGTTTATTAGTTGAGGGGGTTTGCCAGTGGCCTGCAAGGAAAGGTACCTCTGATTCAAATTCCAAGCTCAGGTGGGCCTGATGTCATCTCTCTTTTTCTGCAAGAATAAAAACCTGAATTTTGGCCACGAGAATGTGACTTTTTGGACTCTGCCATAAGCAAGGGTATCATCTAATATTAACTAGTGAGAAGATGCTTTTTTTTTTGTTTTTATGTTAAAATATTACCTTTAATGCAATTTCTTTTCTTAAATGTAATGTAAGTTGTTACCATATTTCCCCTTAGGATTCAAGGGTCTGCACCCTTATTATTTGGTCTGCCAGTGCTTTGTTCCTGCTCCAGAGGAGCTTCAGTGGTACTAGGATACAAGCCTGCTTAGAGTTTGACTCTTTTCCCATAAAACCTTTGTACTTAATCTTAGCGCCTTAGTACATCATTTTTATCATGCATTCATGTATTCATAGTGCTATCTAGGTGGTCATACACAGTCTCACTTTCAATACTGTTTGAAACGTTTGCAAATGTTTTGGGGTGGTCACACTGCTTCATTCCCAGTCAGTGCCTATCCTATAACTTCCTGCTAAAATCCCATAACTTATTATACCACCAACAAACTGGTTTATCTTGTTGCACTGTAGCCCCTCCAACAATGTGGTAGCATTGGGGAAGCATTGCAGAACAACTAATGAAGCAGAATAAACCCAATGCTAATGGACTATTACTGTGTCAAGAGCAAGTTGCATTAATGCATATGAAATAAAACAGGCTGGATGGGTCTCTAGGTGTGCAGAAGCAGATTGTGGCTAATGAATGAAAGGCACTCTGCACATGCCCTAAGGTGCTCTCTTCTGTATTATTCATTCACATGCCATTAGAGCTGGGCCCAGTCCAAATAAAGCACAGACTCTCCTGTTAAAAGTGCCCTGGAATGCTGTGAGCTCCCTGTGACACTGGGCGAAGAGAAATGATTCCGGATCAATTAACCAGATTGAAACAGTAACATCTGTAGCCAAAAATAGCCTTTTGTCAATATTTGGCTGTGCTTTATTAATAATCAGCTCCCACTCTGATTAGCAGCTCTGTAATAAGATTCAACTGTGACCTAAATTTAACTCTCCTAATGGATAAGGAAGAAGAAGAAGAAGAAGAAGAAGAAGAAGAAGAAGAAGAAGAAGAAGGTATTAGCCATCATTAGATCAGCCTGACCAGGCCAGGTAATCTAGGTGAGTGAGCTCCCAGCTGCAGGAAAGCCATGTCATCAGTGATGAACCCTCATTTCCTGAGCATTGCCTTAGCTGAACAGACGGCACAGGCAGATTCAAATTCTGTAGGACCCACGTTCCGCTGCTGGCTGAGTTGCGTTTTAAGGAATCTGTTGCTGTTATATAACTATGAAATGGTCCATGTGATCCATTGCCCTATTTCAGATAGAAATCAAAGTTGGGGTGTGTGTGTAATTAACCCATAACTGACAGAGATGGGATTGTGTTGGAATATATATATAATATTTATGCTGTTCAGATAAATAGGAACCCAGGGCAGCTTACAACAACCAGTAGTAGGATTGTAAGCCTGAGGACAGGGACTCTCTAAGAAGACACGGCACAGAAGGAAAAAGGGTGGGGAGGGAGGAAGGAAACAGCAAGCTCAGGAACCAGTTCTTAAAGTTACAGTCTTTATAACACAGTTATATAGTTCTACCTACAGATTCTAGAGAGCAGCCCCTCCCTGGAAGTGCTCCCTCCTCCTCAAGGTTATATCTAGGAACAGAGCAGGTGGAAATGTTTGTGTCAAGAGGGCAGGATTGTTCTTGGCACACAATTCTTCCCTCAGTCAGCTGATTCGAGGACAGTCAGAATCCTCCTAAAGAGAGGCCTTGATGGAGTCACCCGCCTCCCTTGCTGTTCCCTGCAGTGGTTCTGGCTGTCTTAGCAAAGAGCAAGTTCTTCCTGGGAGCACCTTTGCCCTCTCTAGATCAGATCGGGGAATCTGCTGAGAAAGGACAGAGTGTTTTGTGATGGTCTTGCGCAGCGTGGTATCCAGAAAATGCTGCCTGCATTTTTGGCTTATTTCTGGGGAGAGATTCAAATTCTCCAAGTACCTCCAGTTTCCCTTGGGCTTGCAGAAGAAGGCAGCCATCCTGGGTTTTGTTTTGTTTTGTTGTTGTTTTTTTGAATGCAAATGGCTTTTTGTGATCTGGCAACCCATCCTGCACAGTGCTTGATGGGGGCAGGCTGCAGAGTATGACTCCATGCCCTTGGGTCATGGGGCCACACATTCACAATGGCATGGAAAATTAGTGGCTGTGCTTGAAGTCTTGCCAATGTGCAACTCTGTCTGCTATTTTTACCCAGGCAGGTGGGTGACGGTTTAATTTTAGCTCGGTGCCAGTACTGTCTCGCCAGGGAACTGGTGGGTGGTTGTGTGTGAGTGTGTTCACAGCTTTCTTTTACATATAGAGGGAGATAAGTGGGGTGATGACACCTGGTTCTTAGACTCCGACTGCGTGCAAAGGTGACAGCACAGTGGTGCACTTATGGCAACACAGGCTACGCGTAGAAAAGTCATAGCTCAGTTGTAGAGGATTTGCCTTGCATGCAGAAGGTCGCAGGTTCAATCCCCAGCAGGGAGAGGCTGTCTGAAACCCTGGAGAGCCACTGTCAGTGTAGACAGTACTGAGCTAGATGGACCAATGGTCTGATTCTGTATAAGGCAGTTTCCTGTTATCCTAAGTGCTTTGAAGATTTGAAGATGCTATATTATTATACAGTAGTATTATTAGGTCAAGGGGTGAGTGACTGAGCCCAGACTCCTGGACATTGTCATCTGCTTCACATATCGATCACAAAAGGATTGTGGTGAAGGGCTGGAGGAGGCAATGTTGCTTGTGTATGCTGCATTTCAGGGTACTTATATTTGGGGAATTATCTTTGTTGTGCTAAAGGTAAGTCCTTACGCACCTCAGGTGAATCATATCTAGTTAGTGTTTAGAGAGAGACTTACAGACCCATAAGGATAAATACACCTGTTTCCTCTTGGTCTGTCTGTGTTGTAAAAATGCAGTAACTTCGTGAGTGAAGGACAAAAATTCTCCCTCTCTGAAATGGAAGAAGGTGACACTGTTTATTCCTGTGGGTTACCCACTGGTGACATGAAGTGTTTGGACTGTTACTCCCAGGTACCCCTTTAGTTTAACAGAGATTGCTTTTCCCTATGCCTGTTTTTGATATCAGCCAACTATTGTTTGTTTGTTGCTGAGAACATCTTCAGCTAAGGAAGCGTTCTGTCTAACCAGAAAGTTTGCTTCCTTCATTTTAAACACTAGGCTGGATTGCTGCTTCTCAGCTTTGATGTAATGAATACTGCTAGTAAAACACTTCCTTCAGTCGCTGCTGAAATTTGAGAGCAAAGCTATTTGGGCATCTGGAGGTGGGTGAAGCTTAACTGATCACACTCATGCATGTGCACACACATGTGTGCACACGCACAGACTTCAGAGACATAGTGCTTCTTAATTGGCACCTCATGCTTCCTGGAGAAGAGTTGCAGCAAAGTTTGAGGATAGGGCTGGGATAGACCCCCGGCAAAAAGCTTGGAGGACTGCTGCTAGTGAATTTAGACTAGGGGTGTCTTCCAGATGTTGATGGACTACAACTCCTATCATACCCAGCCAGCTTAGCCAGTGGTCAGGGATGGTGGGAGTTGTAGTCCAACAACATCTGAGGACCCATTTGAAGAAGACTGATCTAGACAATGCTGATCAAGATGAGTCAATGGTCTAAGTGTATAGGGCAGCTCCCTGTGGACCATTTACTCCCTGGGTGGGGCACAAAACACCTCCATATTGATATCTAACCAAGGTTTCAGAACAGTGAGCCCTGCTGCTCTAAGCAGTTGGCTTAGAGAAGAGGAAGGAAGTGTGTGTGAGTAAGAATTAAATTTGAAAGACCATAAGAAGTTGCCGTAGGTGAAGATGGACACTCCTGGCCTCCATATCTTACCTTGGGGGAGATTTGAGCTGTGGAGGGAGTTACTGCTTCTTCAAGCAGGCAAAAAGCAAAGCAGAAACCCAGCTACTTCTGCGTATTCATTTAATGTGCAGTTTAATTAAGCACAATTTAATATCTTCCCATTCATTATATATAAAGCTCCATGGGGAGGGGGGAGGGAAGCCCCAAACTGCCAGGTGGCAACCCTTGCTGTGGGACAGAGGTGGCCTCAGTTTGTGGGGTGGGGTGGGGGTAGTGAGTTCACACAGGAAGATCCAACACAGTAGGTCCTGATCCCGGCCAAGTAGCTCACCTTCCCCTTCTCCAATGCTCACCCCACTGGGCTCCCCCCGGGCCAGCCAGTTATTTTTAGACAGGCGCCATGTGTTGGAAGGAGAACAATTAATGTAATTGGTTTGGGGAGCCTCGTTTGTGCACAGGGCCGAGAGTGGCTCTGAATCTGCCTGGAAGAGGCTGGCACCAATGTAGCAGAGGACCGGGGGGAGCCAAGGGAAAGCGGGGTGGGCACCGCATCTGGCATGGAGACATGGAGAGGGAAACGCCACACAGTGACAGCCTCTTGTATGCTTCCCTTATCGTCATCCTCCTGGTCATGTCCTACTGGTTCACGACCAAGTGCTTCAAGATCCTCAGTGGTATTGAAGGTAAATTGTGGGCTGCGGGGGGTGGAGGGTGTCTGGTGGAAAGGAAGTGCTGAAGGCAACGCTGGGAATCGGGAGGAAAGGGGTTTCTTGCCGCATAGCAGGCAGCAAGGATAAGGGGCTCCCAGCTCCTTTACAGCCGCAGTGTCTTCTCTTTTTCTTCTTCTGCAATTGCTTTACTCTACCTGCACTTTTCTTCCTTCCCTGGGTCCCTGATCTCTTAGCATGTCGGCAGTGGGCTACCCAGTTCCCCTCAGTTTGTAAAGTCCCCATACCTGTGCACTGATCCTTGTTCCCAAATTAACACATGGTCTAATGCAGTAGTCTTCAGCGTTTTGAGACCCAGGACCCGCTTTTAGTCCAAACGTTCATTTGGGGGTCTACTTCTTAATCTTTTACCATATATTTGCATGGTGGTAGTGCTCCTGTTGTGGCCCCACCTTGGATTCGGCTGCAACCCAATAGTGGGTCCCAACTCACCAGCTGAAGACCAGTGGTCTAATGGACAGCCTTGGGGCTTAAATTCCTAAAGGGAGACTTTGGAGAACCGCAGAAGGTCATCATTCTCTGTGGTGGGGTTTCCCCCCATCTAAACCCAGTTGTGTTGTGTCTAGTTATGGTTACTTGGAGGTAGGAGAAAGCACTCTGCGCATGCTCTTAATTATTATCAAAGCACCCTGATCTTTGTGCTTCTGAATTGAGCATCCGAGATCAATGCTTTGTGTGTTCAACTCTAGTTGACTTCTGGAGTTGCTCTTGCTGAATGGGATGCTCCCTGAATAATTGTCCTTTGATTCTGAACTCTGAGTGATTTTCACAATATAGAGAAGTAGGGAAATTAGCTTTCCCCAGTTCTGAAGTGGGAATAATAGGTCTTAGGTGCTGTGAGTTCCATAAGCGCCAGAAGTTGTTGTTGTGTGTGTGATGGATGCCACTGCCTTAGCTTCGCTGGACTTTAGTGTACTGTTTATGACCATATGATATATTGTGCTCCTTTCCATCATGTTGGCACTCTGTAATGCCAGCAGTGTTTGTGGAGGTGGGGGTTATGGGTAGGAAAGAATGGCACTTTGCAGTCCATTCTTTGGATCATGTTGTAGTTCTTGGTTCTTTTGACAGACCAGTTTGTTGCTGTTGTTGTCTGAGAAGCTTCATCAGGGTGGTTCTTCTGCCAGCTATACAGTATGATTTTACACATGCACAAGACGGCAGTGAACAGATTAAGAAAAGTGAAGGTGAAGACAAGGACTAGTTTGGAGCTGTCCACAGGCAGAGTGAGGGATGGGCTTTGGCTGCAATCTTACCTGCTAGACCAGGGGTCAGCAAACTTTTTCAGCAGGGCGCTGGTCCACTGTCCCTCAGACCTTGTGGGGGGCCGGACTATATTTTTTTTGGGGGGGGGGCGAAATGAATTAATTCCTATGCCCCACAAATAACCCAGAGATGCATTTTAAATAAAAGCACACATCCCACTCATGTAAAAACACCAGGCACGCCCCACAAATAACCCAGAGGTGCATTTTAAATAAAAGGGCACATTATACTGATGTAAAAACACGCTGATTCCCGGACCATCCGCAGGCCGGATTTAGAAGACGATTGGGCCGGATCCGGCCCCTGGGCCTTAGTTTGCCTACCCATGTGCTAGACCAATGAACTACTAGGCAGTTGTGCCTGGTACATGCACAGAGGGGAATGCAAGATACATGCAGAGAGAGAGAGAGAGGAAAAAAAAAACTGACCTGAGAAGGAGATGGTGCTTTTGAAAGAAAAAGAAGATGGCAACCCTGGTTATGATAATGGATAGTACCAGTTGCTGTAGAGGCTGAAAATCCATTTTTTTAGTTTAGAGAAAGGACAAAGTACAGGGAACACGAAAGAGGTGTATTAAGATTATACATGGTGTACAGAAAGTGGATATTTTTTCTCCCTCTTTTGTAATACCAGAACTCCAGGACCGTCCAATGAAGCTCAACGTCAGAAGATTCAAGGCAAATGTAAGAAAGTCCTTCTTCACACCGTCTCGTAGTTAAACTGTGCAGTTTGCTCACACAAGATGTAGTCGTGGCCACCGACTTGGATGGCTTTAAAAGCAGACAAGCACCTGGAGAAGAAGGCTTGTAGCCAGTGACTCCTAGCCGTGATGCCTCTGCTTTGCCTCCCCTGTTAGAGGCACGATGCCTCTGAATGACAGTTGCTGGGAATCAGAAGTGGAGAGAGTGCTATTGCACTCAAGTCCTGCTTGTGGGTTTCCTATAATGGCCATCTGGTTGGCCACTGTGAGAGCAGGAAGTTGGGCTACAGGAGTCTTTGGCAGGACTCTTCTTACATCCTTAGGTGTGCTTGTGAGCACAGGGGCCAGGATACGGCCTGAATGGGGGAATCCTGGGCATTTCTGCCCCCCTCCTCCACCACCACAGGGCTCCAAATAGGCTTGCATTGTAGACACCACACTGCTATTCTGTGTGCCCATAGTCCTTAGTTGCTTGACATGCGTTTGCTTGTTCATTACATTTCTATCCTACCTTTCCTGCAAGGAGCTCAAGGCAGTATATGTGGTTCTCCACAACAACCCTGTGAGGTAGGTTAGGCTGAGACATAGCTGCTAACCACACTGAGTGGGTATTTCAGCCTAGGCCTCCCCAGTTCTAATCTAACACACTGTTATAGTCAAATGAGACTGAAGTAAGCATCCAGTGGCAATCTCCCTAAGTGTGAATGCACTGAGAATGTAATTTTCAGGCAAAGTCCTCCATGCCTTCAATTAGTCCCACTGTGCCATTTCTTTCAAATGCTTTTAGACGCAGCTGCGGACTAGTTTCTTGGCAGGGACCCTGCCTGCCATGCCCATTTGGAGCAGGAAGTAGGGTTTCTTCAGCAGGAGCAGCAGCTGTGTTTCAGACAACAGAGGTGTCACATGAAATACAACAGGGATGGGGAACCTGTGGCCCTCCAGACATTGTTGGACTCCAGTTCCCATCAGCCCTCTGCCAGCATGGCCCAATGATCAGGGATGATGGGAGTTGTATGCCAGAAACATCCAGAGGGCCACAGGTTGCCCCACTCCTGAAATACAGAATCGATACCTTCTAACTTTAATGTAGCTTTCAGTGCATCCCAGTTCCCTGCCTCAGAAGGTGCAAAGAGGAGGCTGCAGGCTGTGGGGTGCAACCAACAGAGAGAGAAAGATAGAGGGATTGGGTGCCTGCCAATTGTTGACACTTAAAAACTCAAGAGCAAAGCGAAAGCAAACTGGACAACATTTCAGAGTCTCATCTCTTCTTTCCACCCCCAGATTTATGGGCTCAGTATTCTATACTGACAGAAGCATTTGTTGGTAATTCATTTGTGAATTTGCTACTTGCTATTAATGAATTCAGAGTGATGTCGCTTATTTGTTATAAATAATTTCTGAAGCACTTCAGTATGTCAAGCGCTTTACTACTCGTCATCTCACTTGCCTCTCTGTCCCTGTGAAGTAGGTCATTGCAATTTCCATTATAAGGACAAGAAGTCAAGACTGAAGTCCTTTCTGCAGGATCAAACAAAAGTTCCCCAGCCACATTTCCTGATTTGTGTGATGCTCTTGCAAATTTGAATCCAATGCTAAGAGTGCACTATTGCTGCTGTTTCTCCTTTCCGCCTTTTTGGAGTAACTCCCACTAACTACATGTAGTCCATCACACAGTGGTGCCAGGGCAGGTCTTCAGAGCAGGAGTCCAGGGCCTCACTCAGCAGAATGGGTAGCCCCCTCCCACATATGCAGCAGGAGGGGGGACTCACCACAGTGTGCAGTAAGTGAAGCAACATACATTGCCATTTAAGAACCCCTTTGTTTAGTCGTTTAGTCGTGTCTGACTCTTCGTGACCCCATGGACCCTCTGGCACGCCAGGCACTCCTGTCTTCCACTGCCTCCCGCAGTTTGGTCAAACTCATGCTGGTAACCTCGAGAACACTGTCCAACCATCTCGTCCTCTGTCGCCCCCTTCTCCTTGTGCCCTCCATCTTTCCCAGCATCAGGGTCTTTTCCAGGGAGTCTTCTCTTCTCATGAGGTGGCCAAAGTATTGGAGCCTCAGTTTCACGATCTGTCCTTCCAGTGAGCACTCAGGGCTAATTTCCTTAAGAATGGATAGGTTTGATCTTCTTGCAGTCCATGGGACTCTCAAGAGTCTCCTCCAGCACCATTAAGAACCCCTACCCACTCATAAAACCACTAAGTCCTGTTTCTAACATTTGCCAGCAAATGAAGAAGGGAGGGAGGGAAGAGAGGAAGGAAGGAAGCATCTCATGGATGCTGTCATTCAAGGATGATGGGAGTTGCAGTCCAACACCTCCCATCTTCCCCGACCATTGGCCATACCAGCTGGAGCTGATAAGTGTTGGAGCCTGACCACACCCAAAGCTTCCCCATTCCTGATGTACCCAGAAGATTCATGCATTGACCACGGGGTTAGATTTGATGGCCCCCAATGTCTCTCCCAATTCATGATTCTGTGAACTCAAGGCAGCTGAGAGTTGGTGGGTGGATGTAATTTTGATGCCTTTGCTGCTTATTTAAGTTTTAGTTGCTGTTGTTTGGATGAATGTGCCAGTGCTAGAATTGTGCCCAGTTCCCAGCAACATGGGAGCCAGGCATGGACTTGTGAACTGAGGCAGGAGGGCTGCAGGCAAATGAAGACTAAGGCTGGACGCCAGGTTCTAGGACACAATAGGTCAGGGGCTGTGAAGAAGACTGGAGAGAGAAGCTTATTCTGTATTCTATACCGTCTACAATATGTTTGTCCACACTGAACATACACAGCTATTGAGATTGCCATCTGTGCAAAGTGTCATATTTTCTCAGGTCTTATATTTCTAATATGGGGCAGTTTGGGAGTGATGCCCCTGAAACATAAGGCCATCTTCCATGAAAGGCATGTGAACTGTGTTCAGCAAAAAAAAGTAATTCTGGAGAAAAGTGGAATATGTATGTCCTGTATTAACCAAAAAGGAGCCATTCTGAAAAGTGTAAGCCATTGAAAAACCACAGAAGTGAAGTATTCAGTCTATCTTTTGCTATTGCCTGACCAGACACAACTTGTGTAGACAGTTCCTTGGAAGTGCTGATCAACTAGCATTCTTCATCTCTCACTGGGATGACATATATACTGCCGTTTGTTCTAATTTGCAGTTTTATCAGAATGCTTTGATTGGTTTCCAGAAGCACCTGGCTCCTGAGATTATAAACTATACCTGGAAATAGGAGCAGGAAATGTAACCCACATACGCTTCAACCTGCTTGATCTATTCTTTAGAAGAGTGGTCCATGAGAGTTAAATAAGAAAGGAGTACTTTGGCTTCACATCAGTTTCTGGTTGTGGGATGTGAGGGTGGGAGGGAGTATGTGGGAAGGTGGGGGTGGGGATGTATGGTGTATGTGAACCATCTCTATTTATCTACATGGAATTAGCTTAAATACATGGTGTGGTGATGTCAGCATGTTGAGCAGGGTGCTAGGGTGAAAGCAATTAAAAATTAAGGTTGCACAGATTTTTTTGAGCTTTAAATTTGGGCATGAAAATTAAGCTACCCTTATTCAGGAAGAGGGGTGTGTGATTATTAGTGGTCTTTTGCATCATTTTCCTTCATGCCTTCTGTCATGCCTCTGCTAGAGGAGTCCTCCTCAGATGAAAAATTGCTGCTCCCTGGGGGGAACCATATGGAGGAAGAAGTGAGGCAGACCCAGGCCTATCAGACTAGACTGTTAACATCCCAAGCCTGGGCTGAGCCACCTCCAGGCCCTGCTAAGCTATCTACCAAGGAATGCAGGAGTTGTTTCTCCAAACAGGAGGTGCCCAATCCTACATTTAAAGCCTGAATCTCTTGTGTCTGTAGTGCATTGCTAAATGCTACGTTCCAGATTCCAATGCTGCATAATGCCATTCTCTGCTTCAGTTCTTACCAGACTTCCCCTTCTCTTCCTGAATTTCCTCTAGGCTGACTACTTCCCTTTGACTGCGTTGTCACATGCGTGTCCTTCATTTCACCATCCATGTTTCCAAAGTATGGATGGTGGGCTGCTGTGGGAGTGATGAAATCCACTTGGCCACTTTATGGCTAAGAAAGCACGGTGGTGTGAGGAATATTGTCCCAAGTCAGTGTCACTAGCTCCCACTAATGTGGTGCCAGACTATTATTGTCTTAAGGGTCCCCGAGTAGATTTGGGTCCCCAGATGTTTCTTGCATACCACCAAAGTCCTTGCACAGCACCCCCTGAGTTCTGCTTCATCTACTTGAAAAGCACCCACCCCACAGAACCCCTACAAATAATGCAGGATGTTAGAAGGAATTTTGCTCTTGCATTTGGATCTGAGCAGCTTGCAGTTTCAGCACCCTGGACAGTTCATGTGCTTCATTAACAGGCACATAGAAGGCCTCATTATTTTAAGAAACATTTTTAAAATAAAAATCTGTGAAAAGGAGGGTAGGAACAGAAGGTATCTACAGCCAAATACAGAGAATTCACCCCTGTGAGATTAAATGCTTAACTCTTCACAATCCCAACCAAACCATGGCCTTCCTTTGAAGCTTCATTTTCCTACATAGTTTTGCAATTAATATGCTACAGATTTGTGGAATGGAAAGGGTGATTCAATTTAGGGCTCGGCTGCGTTCAGAGACAAGAATAGGCTCGGTCGTAAATCCTTTTAATGTTATCTCCTCTGACTTCCCAGAGCTCTTTTGCGCACCTGCATGGAAAGATGACTTGCTAAATCAAAGACGAATTTATAATAATTGTGAATTAGATTGGAGAATCGGTGCAATGATAAGCCTTAGCAGGCTAATACGTCATTTTGCATGCTTCTGCATTTGCAGTATTAATTTTGCAGCTACAACAAGTGACACCTTGGTCACAGATAAGATGGAACCATATGTAATGGCAAATTAATAACAAACCCTTTAAAAAAAAACCAAAACCCTTCACTGTTTCAAGGAGTGTGTATTTAAAATTACACATACATTAAAGAGAGAAGTACTTTATTGCATATGTAGACATTGATGGATCCAGCAATGTGGAATCTTCCTTGACTTTAGCCCACATGTTTGAATAGTTGCTCCAGGTTCTTGATCACTGTAGCCAAGTTTTGCTCTTAACTTCGATTGAATAAGTTTCTCCCTTATTGTCTCTGGTGCTTCCAGACAAGTTGCTGCATCATTTACATTCCAGTCTCATTTCCCACATGACGTTCATGAGGTAAAGTGGGGATGGGGAAACCATGGCCCTCCAGATGTTGCTGGATTACAACTCCCATCATCCCTGACCATTAACCATGCTAGCTGGGGCTGATGGGAGTTGGAGTCCAACAACATTTGGACTGCCACAGGTTCTCTACCTCTGAGGTAGAAGGTGTGTTTTGTATGAATCAGTATGGATTACTCAACCTTTAACATCCTTTCAGAAGGTTAACCCTGTGAGTGCATTGCAGCACAAACAACAAAAGCACTTGCGGCACCTTAACCTATGTATACCACTGAACAATAGTCATTTTCCTTTTGTGGCAAAGGGGTTCCATTTTTAATACGTGTGTCAGAACTTAAATGCACTTTGCTGATTGTTAATAGAAATGTTAGGTAGTAAATGTTCTAACTAAACGAATCTGTTTTAGAATCTTGTTATTCATATGTGTCTGAACGTGCATGTTTCATGAGAAACTATTTTGAGTTTGACAGCCACTATGATGGTTGGCAGTGAGGTAATTTAAATTCTGATGTTTAAAATTTGTTTGGTGGTTCCACAACAAGATGACCAGCTTTACAAAAAAAATAATGCTTTTAATAGTTTCTACTTTTTTGGAGATTTCATGCTTGCCGAGTGCATTAATTAGTTATTTTTTTTCCAAAAGAAAAGAAAGAAAGCTCAAAAGGTTTCATCTGCCTGAAGCACAAAAACAGTTCTGTTTAGTAATTCTGAAGGTTTTGGCTTTGGTTATTGCTAGGAAACCTGAGCAAGGGAGGTTTCCAGATGGAGGAGGGAGAGAAGATTCCTGGCACATGGCAGGGGAAAGATCTGATTTGAAGACAGGGATTAGCAAGATGTGCTACAAAGGGATGCTGAACTATATGCTCTTGTTTGTGGTTGTCCAGGTAGACTTTAGCCACCAGAGGGTGTAATGAAGCTGCATTTTAGAGCAGTGCTTTTGTTTTGCTCTGTATCTTCCCAAATATCATTCTGGCCATATTTAGAATTTTGTTAATCCCTTGAATAAATTGCACTAAGCCTTTGTTCTCCTGCCTTTGTAGTTTTATAGCTTCGTTATGTGCAAAATCTCTGTTCCCCTCTGCTTTGACTATTTGCTATCTTGTTCTTTTTGTTTATCTTGTTCTGTATTATCTCCTTGTACTAATCTTCCCAAGCACTAACGCTAAACAAGCAAACAACATGTTAACAATAAAGCATTGGAGCATGAGATCCCACTAACCCACATCTCCTTTGCAGTACCTGGCATGGGTACAACAGATCACAGCACTGTTGATTAATCTGGAATTATTCCTGGATCTGTGCTTGCAGTCCAACTCCATTCTAAGTAGGCCTGGAAAGAGTGGGAAATCTTTTGCATTTAATCACCCATACTGTGTGAGAACAACAAGGTATTTAATAGTTGTTAAGGAGTAACACTATCATGTCATGTGATCCTGTATGTGTATGCCCACAGGTGGCTCTGAGATGACCTTAATTTATGGGTCTTGTTCTTTAATTGGACCTTTCAAAGTGGCTAATTCTCAGATTGCCTCCAGGCTGTCAGTATTTTGCATGAGGGATTCAAGTTCCTACTGCAAGTTTAGGTTTGCACTCTGCCCACATAGTGGATAAATATCATTATTTATTTATTTGTTTAACTTTTTGCTGTTAGAACAGCAAAATCTGAAGAAGTGTGCATGCACACGAAAGCTCATACCAAGAACTAACTTAGTTGGTCTTTAAGGTGCTACTGGAAGGAAAAAAATTTTTTGTTTTGACTATGGCAGACCAACACGGCTACCTATCTGTAACTTTTTGCTGTTAGGAAAGTGAGAGGTAAATGCACTGAAAAGTGTGAGATGAACAAATGACACAGGAAGATGGATAAAAAGTGCACAAGCAAATCAGGACAAATGCTCATTGTCATATAACCACCCCATAAACTGATCAGGACAAACGTTCAACAAAGACTGGACACATTCTGACCTTCTCTGGAAGAGCCCGCGTTTTCATGCAGTGATAACATTTGACCACTAGAGGCCACTCTGGTGTGCGCCTGTGGGATCTTGCTGTCTCCTCCCCTCAAGCAGGGAGCCCAGACTGGATATTGACAGCAAAATTAGTGGCTTCAGAATGGAGCACAAAGAAGGTTGTTGGTGTTCAGGTCTTGGCTCGTGCATGCAGTAATCAATTTTCATCCATTCACACATCAATGTAAACAGCATCACTGGAGTATATGAGAAGGACCGGCTCCTAAGGTCCTGATGGATTATAGACCAGGGGAGTACATTGCTTCCCTCCCCTCATGGTGAATTCTGTTTTAAATTGAAAGCTAATTGGTCGGGAGGAGGATAATGTTGTTGCTTTTTGGATTCTTTTTTTAAAAATTGAGCTGAATGTTCTCTTGTACACCAAGGTTGCACTGGTGAGCAACTGTGGCACGCAACCAGGGAAGGCATGTGTGTGTGTGTGTGTGTGTGTGTGTGTGTGTTTATATAAAAAGATTGCACATAGTTGGTTTGTTGCTACTCCTCACTAACGATATATTGTACCATATGCAATATTTGTTTATCCACAGTCCCATTAGACAGCCACAGCTATTGAGATTGCTTCTGTGGAAACTGTCACATTTTCTCATGTCTGAAATATCTAATATGGGTGGGTGGGAGTAACGTCCCTGCAATATAAGGGCATCGTCCATGCAAGGCCTGTAGACCGTGTTCAACAACAAAAAAGTAATTCTGGAGAAAAGGGGAATAATGCATGTCCTGTATATTAACTTCATTAACCAAAATTGAAAAACCACAGAAATGAAGCGTTTAGTTTGTCTTTTGTTATCTCCTCATGTTTTAAGTTTTCCAGCAGTCTAAGTCCATTGCTTAACAAGACACAGCTTGGAAGTGCTGATCAAGCAACACTCTCCATGTCACTGCGATGACATATATATTGCTGTTTGTTCCAATCTGCAGTTTTATCAGAATGCTTTGATTGCTTTCCAGAAGCACCTGGCTCCTGAGATTGTGAACTATACCTGGAAATAGGAGCAGGAAATGTAACCCCCATACATTTCAACCTGCTTGCCTTAATATTCTTTAGTAGAGTGGCCAAAAGATCCTTATGAGTTAAATAAGAAAGGAGTACTTAGGCTTCACATCAGCTTAGAGTTTCATGTGCGTATGTGTACGATGTATGTGAACCATCTCTATTTATCTACATGGAATTAGCTTAAATACATGGTGTGGTGATGGCAGCAGTCTTGAGCAGAGTTCTAGTGTGAAAGCAATTAAAAATTAGTGTTGCGCTGATTATTTTTTTAGCTTTCTTTGTGCAGTGACCTGACTGTCCGTCATCTCATCACCCGGGTTTCAAAAGTGTGGCTGGTGGGCTGTTGTGGGAGTGATGTG
This sequence comes from Podarcis raffonei, assembly GCF_027172205.1. NCBI lineage: Eukaryota > Metazoa > Chordata > Lepidosauria > Squamata > Lacertidae > Podarcis > Podarcis raffonei. The sequence continues at coordinate 59,139,362 of NC_070606.1, read as the reverse complement.
ATCCTCTTGCCAAAGCAAGGTGGGGTGAGGCACATTGTCCCAAGCCAGCCCCCACTGGAAACCACTAGCTACCACTAATTTGGTGCCAGACTATTATTGTCTTGGGGGTTTCCAAGCAGGTGAAGTTCCCCAGATGCTTCTTGGATACCATACAAGCACTTGCAGAGCACCCTGAGTTCTGCTTCATCTATGTGAAGAGCACCCACCCCACAGAACCTCAGCACACAGTGCAAACAAGCCAAGAAGCCCTTGTTTCTAGAAGAGTCCATTTAAGTTCAAAGGAAGGGGCAAGGTCAAAGAGAGCCTCTTGTCACACTCCCCACTTCTGTGTCTTATAACTACTTAAAGAATCTGTGGGTGTAACCCTCTGTTGGTGTTGCTGAACTCATGGCTATTATAGTCAGGATGATAATTGCTGTGTTGGCTTTACAGCTACTTTGACCTGCTCCTTTTGTTGGTGATGACCCTGTTCTGGTACTTCATCCCTGGTCATCCTTGTGCCCATAGCTTCCTGAAGCCCTTTTAACACTGCCCTGAGTTTGAACACGACAAGCCTCCGTTTGCATGGATTTAAGATGCACAGCAAGGTTGAGAACAGATCAGCCTCTCTTTGTGCCAAACTGACCTTGGCTTAGTTTGAAAGGAGTTGGCTGGTAGATGCGTAATTCTGTCTCACTGCTGGAATAGATTGCCTTTTGATAGACACTTTCTACTTCTGTGAGTTTTTATTCTATGTAAAGGAGCTGCTGCTGGACTAAGCAGTGTGCAGGATGACAGCACCCCATACTTTAGAGTGTATGGACTGTAGTGGCCTGTGGCTGACTTTGCAATAGCTTTTCATTCAAGGGGATAAATGCTGCCTTCACCTTATCTGTCTGAAGGCTACTGGTTCCAGAGCTTCTGTCTCCTATTTCGTGTGTGTGTGTGTGTGTGTGTGTGTGTGTAAGATAAAGGACCCCTGGACGGTTAAGTCCAGTCAAATGCGACTATGGGGTTGCGGCACTCATCTTGCTTTCAGGCCAAGGGACCCGGTGTTTGTCCACTGACAGCTTTCCGGGGTATGTGGCCAGCATGACTAAACCACTTCTGGAGCAATGGAATACCATGACAGAAACCAGAGCACATGGAAAAACCACTTACCTTCCCGCCACAGTGGTACCTATTTATCTACTTGGACTGGAGTGCTTTTGAACTACTAGGTTGGCAGGAGCTATACACACACACACACACACACACACACACAGTTGGCAACACACATACGTAATTATAAATCCTGACCTAATAGCAAGAGATAGTTTTTAGTGTTGTAATTCACTACATACAGTATTTGACCTGGGTGCCAGCCCTACTGTCACAAGAATCATACAAAGATTCCCCAACCCCTCCCATATACATGAACATTAAGGAGGAGATGGGATTTTGTTGTGTCCTGAGGCTGCATTGAGATAACAGTATCTCTGGCTTTTGGCACCTGTTAGCACTCTGCTTCCCTGCAAAAAGGCCTACTCTCTGCAAGAGTTTAGCTGTGTAGCTGCTCAAGCTCCGGGATCTCCCCCACACATTGCTTTGTGTCTTTCAACAGGGAATCTCTCCTAAATGAGTTTGCACATTTTACCCCTTTTGTAAGGACAGATGCTGTGTATCATCATCAACACTGCTTTGTGTTGATGATTTTACATACATTTAACTCAGCCTTAACGTACAAGTTACAGTCTGCGCTCTCTTATTTCCCCACCTCCCTCTGACTTCACAGCTCATATTGTTTCCTCTCCACAACTGTGTGTATGTACTGCCAATTTAGGGTAACACTTTTGTGCATCTGAAGAAGTGGACGCTAGTCCATGAAAGCTTATGCCTGGCAGGAGGGATTTCTCGGACGGAATGAATGCATCAGAATGAGAGAGCGAGGCTAGCGTAATCCAGCCCTGCAGAATTGCTGAGCAAAATCTCCTGACCTGATGGTGTTTGGCGGGGTGAGGGAGAGTAGGAAGACCCTCCAGATCCATCAGGGATCTGTACCCAGTTCCTCTTCTCCTTTGGACTCAACATTTGGAAAGAGATGCAAAGTGACTAGAGGGATGGGGATGACACATACACTGACATCTCTACTCACTATCCCATTGGTATAAGTGCACTCTCCTCTTCTGCTCTGTAATAAGAGTGGCTGGCTGGACTGGGGTGCAGAGTTGTCTCTGATGAGCAATAATAACCAATGGTTTGTGGGGATTAAGGAATTAACTCTCACAATGGGAGAATCATTGGCCTGGGCAACCCTTGCCCTCTTCCAGCAGGCCACAGTTGGGGCTCTTGTTTCAGGTTTCGTCTATCTGAAGGGCAGGCGCCAATGCTAGGCTGGCAGCCTCCCCTGGGCTCTGCTGGTATGAGTAATATGCAGAGCCTGGGCAGGCCCTCCCCCTCCCCTGAATCCTGGCACCAGGCCCTGGCATTTTTCTTGACTCTGGTTCAGGCACGTCCAGTTCTACAAATGAAAGGCTTAGCCAGTCAGAAACTGCCAATGCTGCTGCTCAGTAAGCTGTTAAGATCCGGGCACTTCTAGGTATGTGTGTTGACAAAAATATAGACCAGGTGGGTGAGGAGAGCTAAGGGAGAACACCAGCAGCACAACGGAGGTATCTAAAAGCTGGGGCTGAAGGAGTTTGGGGCACAGTCTGGGAAACACCCAGAAGTGGTAGAACTTGTACCTGGGATATTGGATGCTCCCATTCTCCACTCTTCTCCATCCTTAGGCAGGGATAGGAATGGATTTAAAAGCTAGTCAGGTGTTTTAGATGCCAATCAGGTTGATGGCTGGGGAAAAAACTTGCATACCTTTGGCAACGTCTTTGTTAGTGCTGTTTTTGCTGACTGTGGATTTAAAAAACAACAACAGTCAGGCAGCAGAAAAAAATAGATAGAAGTATCTAGAAGGTGAACAAGTAGGGGACCTGTCAGGTGTTGGCAGACTGTTTTTATAACCATGCTGCTACTTTTATATCCTTTGACAAACCCTTCCCCTCCCCATGCCAGGCAATCAATAGCTTTCTGAATATTGGTGTGCGTAGTGTATTTCTGGTGTCTGCTTTGAGCCCTGGCTATCAATTTACAGGTAGCAGCTGAAACAACATCAGTAAATATACCTGCCAGCTGCCAGCTGCAAAGCAGGCTGCTTTCTCCTCTGGCACTAGAATTCCACCCCCAGGCCAGCTCTCCCCTTGGCGTCTGTGGGGCATTATTGGGGAAGAAATTCTGAAGGCTTGGATGCTGCCTTAGATAGGGATTCCTTCTAAAGTCAGGCATTGGGGGTTCCTTCTCTGTCCAGTGAGCTAGTTTATCATTACCCTCTCCCTTGGTCTTGTGATACTATGCAACCCTTACCCTTTTATCCAGCATGATACTTCTTAACCACCAACACACACACACACCCTCCAAGCAGAGGCAGCTAGGATGCTCTTCGTGATGGCAAAATTGTCAAGCAGAACCATTGTAAAAAAAATTAAAAGGAGAACCATGTAGGATGGTGGGAAGGACATTAAGAAATTGGTGGTCACCACCTGGGCTAGCCTTGCTCAGCTGGGTGTTCTGGAGGTGGACTCTCAGGCTGGGTTGAAGTTTTCCAGAGTATGTTGTCCTCTGTGGCAAGAGATGGGCAAGGGCAGTGCCTAGAGAGATACAGGTGTCCTCCCACAGCAGTGCTGGGACTGGACATGTTGAGGCGTCACATGAGGGTCTCTCCCTGTTTAATGCCCCCTCCCATCTGCACTGAACTTTCCTGGGCACAAGCCAAGATCCTCTTAACTCTCCCATCTCCTTAGCAGCTGCATTAAGCAAATCGATTGTGTTGGTGTCATTGGGATGGGATGGGAGGGCAGGGCTCCTTCTGCACACATTCCTCCCCCCCCCCCCTTTGCATTTCTCTCTTGGCGCTGCTGCCACGCTCCCTCTCTCCCTCTCACTTTCATCTCTGCGAGCCAGGCAAGCGCAGCTCAGACTCCACTGCCTGAGACTTTGCAAACTGCCTGCCCTGCGCTGGGTGACCCTTTTCTCCCCTTAGCAGGCACAGCAATCTCTGTGCCCCTTGGGAGAGGGTCAGAGGTGCCCCCGGTGCTGTTCCTGATGGAGGCTGATCTTCAGCAGCAGGGTTGAAAGCAGCAGCACCGTTTCAAAGGGAATACAAGGACCCACGGGCATGTGGGTGACCCTGGCTGAACTGGGGTGAGTGAGGAGCTGGGAGAGCAGGCACGGGTGGGCTTGAGGGCCTTGATGCCATGACTCCCCTTCACCATGAACCTGGAAGGCCTGGAGATGATTGCCGTGTTGGTGGTTCTGGTCCTCTTCGTCAAGGTGCTGGAGCAGTTTGGACTCTTTGAGCCGGTCTCCTTGGAAGGTAATGCACAGGGAAAGGGGTGGTGCTGGGGAACTGGCTCTGCTTAATCTGTACTCCTCTGGCTGGTTGTAGGGTGAGCCTTGATTAGCCAAATCTATCACTTTTGACAGGGCAATGGGTAGTTAAGTTTAGTGGAGAGGGAGCCTCTGCTGCAACCCAGAAGGCTTTATTATCCCTTCAAAAATTAAAAAATAAATAAATACTTGGATGGACTCTAAGGGGCAATGAGATTGTGGAAAGGGTCATACACCTTTTGGAGTGCATGCAGTTGAAGACTATACTAAATACAGAGGATAAGCAGCAATGCCTATCCTTAAAGTGAGAACTGGAAACTAAAAGAAAGGAAGGGAAAGTGTTTGCACTCCGTGCAAAGTAAGAGAGAAGTGCAGAGCTCTACACCAAATGGATGAGCCTTGGTTAAGTAGAACTTTGAAGCAGGCAGATCATCTAAGCCACAAGCCTGTGTCAGACACAGTGTCCCCTTCCAGGGTGATGACTTCTTAAAGAGGCAGGAAACCATGGAACTTTCTGAACCCCATCTAGATCTGAAGCAAGTGGGCACGAGTGTGGCACCAACTTGGTGCCGCTAATACATGCGTTCACCTTGCATGAGAAAAACATTTTAGAGGTGCATGCTTGGAGTGTGGACTGGTAAACAAGCATGGTGAACCTGAGCAGGAGATGTGTGACGGATGGCACTGGAAGGTGGAGGGGGCACTGTGTGTATGGGTTATTATGTTGATAGAGGTGGTAGCTTGCATTCTGTTGGCAATAAACACATGTGAAGCAGTAGTATTGGATGACTAGAGACAGGCACTGTGTGCTTATTTTAGTGGGAAGTGTGCAAGTATTGATGAGCCCTGTATAACGATCTCTGTATCTGTACAGTGCTTTGGTGTGGTGTGGTGGACTCTATGCAAATGCCCTTCTGCTTCAAGGTGTCAGCCCCTCTCTTCCTATGCTAGACTTCCTTGAGACTGGGCTTCTCCAGGCGACCTGTTTATTGAGCACTTGTGCTAATTTGCTTGCACAGATCTTACCTGGAGCTTATATTATGATCAGGCTTTATTAAGCATTCATTCTGATTTGTTTGCAAGGGGGGTCATGTGGCAATGAACATTCATTCTGATTAATAGGAAATGATCTTCTTACTAATCACTTGCTCATCCCATCCTTTTAAGTGCACTTCCTAGTCACTTTCTTAGCTGCAAAAAGTCTGCTTAAAAATAAATAAGCAGATTTGTTGCCCTGGGGCAACAGATCACTTTAATCCACTTCAACAGCACAAACCCTTGCAAGTATGCCCTTGAGTCCCTCCCTGAAAATAGTGCTCATCTGGAGGAACCCATTGTCCCTCACTGCAGCACTTAGAAGAGGAAGATGCAGGAGGAAAAATGTTAACATAAGGACCCACAAAGGGGAGGCAGGAAGTCCATGGGAATTTATGGAAGTCTCTTTTCGTTTTGATTGCTTGACAATTGTTTGTAAATTTCAAAATCTGAAAATTAAATAAATTTATTTTTTAAAAAAATAGAAGAGGAAGGGCTGTAACTCAGTGGAGCACATGTCCTTTGCATGCAAAAGTTTCCAGGTTCAATCCCCACCATCTAGTACTGAGCTAGATGGACCAATGATCTCACATGGTATAAGGCTGCTTCCAATATTCCTATAACATTGCAGAATGAAAATAATATGTGATGATGCCATATAGGGGTAAAACTTTGACCAGGTGATTAGGTGGCTCACATGCTCTTTCTCCACTGTGGGCTTATCCGCACTTCTGATTGTGCCATGCATGGAAGGACAGGTCTGAGTGGTTTTCCCATTGCCCCGCTCCTCTGCAAGGGAAAAGCCATTCTTTAGTGACAGATTGGAAGAAATGGCAATCAGGGAAACCCAAATTGCTGTTTGCTCAAATTGAAAAAGCAGAGTTTTCCCCCAGGGGAAAGCGGCAGGATGAGAGGAAGTGTAGCTAAGCCCTGAGTGTTGAACAAGTTGCCTGAGGTTGCTTGCCTGTAGGACTCTGGGCATTAGCCATGAAAACCAATACAGTTCCAAGAAGCAGAGACAGGGAAATGAGAAAAGCAAGCAAGCCACCGTAGATTCTGCTTGGGCAAGAATGCTCTGTGCATAGTTTGACCCTTGTGTCACGTGCCTACTCCTGCCCTGTGACAGGCTGCTCCCAGAGCTGAACTCCATTGCTTAGTATCATATTTTGGAGGCGATTTCTTGGTACTGGGAGCTCATAAAGGATCTTTCCCACCCTTCCCCATTCATGGGACATTCCATTTTGTCTGTCCTTTTCACACTGTGTAAATACGTTTGTTTCAGTTCCTACTTTCACCTTGAAAAAAAACCAGTTCCATTTTCCCCACCCCTTTTGCGGAAAGGGGCAAGTTAGGTGTCACAGAAGTGGATTACATTCTTTGCTGCAGCTATGATGCTTTGCCTTTCACGGGTTTTCCATTCCTGCCTGCTTTCTCCACTGAGAGTTGGGCTTAACTCTGCCCCCTCCATTGTGCCTGCTGTGTTATCTCTTTGTGCAGACATTCTGGACAGAGATCTGTGGCTGCTCTACTTGTTGCTGCTTGAGACTGGGACTTCCCAGAGATTTATGTGTTGGAGGACAGCATCCAGTTGCTTTGCAGATGACTTAGTTTGGGCTACAGGGAGTGGAGTCTAATTCTTTGACTGTTTGGTTTTTAGAATGGATTTGCTGCCTGAGAGAATGCAGATATTCAATAAGTGTCTACACAAGGAGAGAGATCATAGTCTGGCAGATAAAAATGTGGCATATCCAAGGTTAACAAGTCATCCCAGTTGTCTGATGGTCGCACTTCTTCATAGCACGGCTGCAGAGCCAGTAAAAAACATCTATAGATGGCCCTACGAAGCACCTTTCACTTCATCATCTATCTGTTTCACAACACTATTGTAGTCTGACCTCTTGTTTCCCGTGCATAGTCAGTCACCCATGGCTATAAACTTAGCCAAGAGACAAAATCAGAAACGCATTGCTATTAACATAACCAATAATCTGTTCACGACCTACATGGTAACATTGATACTTGGCAAATGGGTAAGGGAAAATGGGTCACATAGCAGAGAATGGCAGAGTTCAAGATCACAGAGAAAGGGAGTCTTGTCAATAAACCCACACTAGCGGGGGGGGGGGGATTTAACGGCCTGCTGGGGCTAGTAGAGGTGCGAATCAGAACTCCATACTTCTTGCAGCAGCCTGTTGTATTTCTCTGCTGGCTGTGGAGCAGGGGGCTTCCCTAACCCTCTGACAGCCCACTTGGTTTCTGTGGTGGGTGCATTCTGTGCCTCTTCTAGCAGCCCCACCAGTTGCCTACATGCATAAAGGAAGGGCATTCAGTGTTAGAGCATCTGCCTTGGATCCAGAAGGTCCCAGGATCAGTCGACAACTCCTGGTAGGGCTGGGAATGTCCCCTTCCTGAAACCTCAGAGAGCTTCTGCCATTTAGTCTGAACAGCCCCGAGCTAGATGTACCAATGGTATGACTCAGTAGAAGGCACCTTCCTGTTATCCTATACAGTGTCTCTCTATAATGCTTCTTTATTTTCCTTGTGCATGAAGTGTAGGACCTAATCAAATTTGATGCCTCTGATGTGCATTTATGGTATCTAATCAGAATATTATGCCTATATAGGTACATCCACTAAAGAATAGAATACCATGGCAAGTCCTGTTTTGCTTGTCCAGCAAAATGTTGTCATTGGTTGCTCTGTGGTTCTTCATAATTTGGTCTTGTAGGGCACAATAATGACTTGAGAACTGCATAGAGAGTCATTTGTAGCACCTTTGCAGGAGCACAGGAGCAGGCATGTGGCTGTAAGTCCCCAGTCCTCCACAAATGTTTTATCTATCTATTTAGTGCATTTGTACCCCCAAAAGGCTCCCAGAGTGGTTTACATACAAATAAGATAGTCCCTGCCCACAAGCTTACAATATAAAAGGCATGGCACACACACGGGGAAATGGACAGGTAGCGAAGAGGGAAAAGCAAACTCAGGTACCAATTCCTAAAGTTAAATAGTTCAGGGACAGGAAGTGCCAGATGGAGCTGGTCTTTCAGCAGAGCTGACGGGACTGAGCCCTGCTTCTCATTTCTTCCACAACCACTTTGTAAATGGTGTAAGAATGTAAGGAGAGCCTGCTTGACCAAGCCAGTGACCGATCTAGTCCAGCATCTTGTTCTCCCAATAGCCAGCCAGATACATATGGGAAACTTGTAAGCATGACCTGAATTCAAGAGCACTCTCCCCTCCTGCTGTTTCCAGCAACTGGCATTCAGGAACCTAATGCCTCTGATCACAGAGGCAGAGCATAGCCATCATAGCTAGTAGTCACAGATAGTGTTATTCTCCATGAATCCATCTAATCCTCTTTTAAAGCTGTCCACACTGGTGCCCATCGCTGCCTCCTGTGGGAGCAAGTTCCATAGTTCAACTGTCAACCTTCTGAAGAAGTACTTTCTTTTTATCTGTTCTGAATCTTTCGACATTCAGCTTCATGGGCTGTCAATGAATGTAAGGAGAAAAACTGCTCTCTATTCACTTTCTCCATGCCACACATAATTTTATAAACCTCTCATTCACCTTTTCTTTAAGCTAAGAAGCCTGAAATGCTGCTGCAACCTTTCTTCATAGTGGAGTTATTTCATCCCCGTGATCAGATTGGTTGCCCTTTTCTAAATCTTTTTTCTAACTCTACAATGTACTTTTTGAGGTGAGGTGACCAGGACTGTACACAATATTCCAAATGCAGTCACACCGTAGATTTGTGTAACAGCACTGTGATATTTGCAGTTTTATTTTAGAGCAGTGGGAGAGGGGAACTTCCATAGGCTTAATTAGGCCTGCCAGGCCTCACATCATTGGGCCCTTCAGGCCATTTTGGCCATGTCACACCCACCTGCCAAGGTAAAAGATGCCTGGACCAGGCCAAAAGGGGCTCCTGAAGTTCTGCCAGTCAGCTGATCTAGTAGCCTGCCATCGCTGCTAGGACTGTGGGAAATCCTGTAACTCAAGACAAGTTCCCTGGAGTGCCCTGCTCAAGACTGATACGGTGTTGGGAACTTGTGAGAGGAATTCTTATGTGCCATTTCCCTCCCACAAATCTTTTTGTCATCCTTGAAGCAGAAATGAGAACCTACCTGTTCTCTTTGGCCTATATGGCTCTGCCCTGGTCTCCCCCTTCCCAGCCAGCAAGTACATTGCTCAAGGGCATGAGTGAGGATCCATCCCTGTTTCCGAGCTGATCCTCCGGCCCCTGCCTCCCCCTCCCTCCATGTGTTATTTCTGACCACAAAAGTGCTCCCAGGCCAGGCACTGCTGCATCATGCCAGCTGGTGAAACAAAATCCCCTAATGGTTTGCAGATATTAATGGATGCGGCCCTGCAGTCAGCCCCACTGCAGTCCATGCTGATCATCCCTGTGTCTATGCCAAGCACTAGACTGGCTTTTTTCTGGCCATTGCCCAGCATAAGAAAAGGGCAGGACAAGGTAGGTGGGAGACGATGAATCCCGAGATGGTGCAGGATGGTGAAAGCAGCTTCTTTTCGATTTGCTGTCCTCCCTTGGAAAGTCATTCAATTCAGAGGCCCCTGATTCCAAGCAAGCCTATGGATTATTATTCACAGTGTAATTAATTATTAGCAACTCTCCTATCCTCATGTCTACCTCATTTTGTGCATATGTGTTTGTGTGTGTGTGTGTATACAGTGGTACCTCGGTTTAAGAACAGCCCTATTTATGAACTATTCGGTATACGAACTCTGCAAAACCAGAAGTAGTGTTCCTGTTAGCGAACTTTACCTCCGTCTACGAATGGAAGCTGAACGGTGGAAGGGCACTGGTGGCGGGAAGCTTCATTTGGGAAAGCGTGCCTCAGTTTAAGAACAGCTTTGGTTTAAGAACGGACTTCCAGAACGGATTAAGTTCATAAACCGAGGTACCACTGTATACACACACACACTCTCGCCAAATGAGGGAAACGTGAAAATACACACATACACAGATTTAACATTTTGTAATTCTGTGCTCACTGCACAACAGGTGTGGAGAACTTTTGGCCTTCAAGTTGTTACTGGACTACAACTCCCATCAGCCCCAACAAGCATGGCCAATGGCCAGGGTGGTGGGAGTTGTGGTTCAGCAACACCAGGAAGGCCAAATGTTCCCCACACCTGTAGAACATGTAGCTCTTTTTTCAAAATAGCAAACTCTAGTTAAGACCGTTACTCCTTTTGTTCCCAACAGAGCAGAGCCCATCTTAAGACTGTTTCATTCTGCAGCTCCCCCCTCGCTCCAACCTTGTTTTCTTTTGTTCTGGAGAGATCAAAAACTTGCTAATTATTTTGTGGCATCATGATTGGTTCTAATTAAAGTATTGTCCTACTGTGGGTTTTTGATTTCCTCCCATTTTGTGAATCTTTGGTGATTGTTATTTTATTCTTTTATTCTGCCTCTCCTGCATGGGTACAGCAGTTCCTCCTGTCAAACTAGTCCCCTTGGAGAGCAGGAGTTAACCCTCCTTTAGTCTCCCATAACCAAGTTGTGATTGTTTAAGCAGAAGTAAAATCTGTCCAGGCCTACTGAATTTCAGAATGGTGCTCAGCTGAGAGGAGTTTGTGTTTGTGTATTTCATGATGAGGAATATTTCCCCTCCCCCAGATATTTAAAAACCTTGTTTTCTGCTATTAGACTATATACTATGAAATGCCACAAAATGTAAGATTCAAATACTTTTAAAAAAGAAAAACTGAAAAAGAATCCTAAAACTTTAAAAGTATGGAGAGAGCAAAACTAAAAAAGCCCCTCAAATAATGTCTGTTTACTATTAATAAACTCTTACATACATAAAGTGGTCATATGCATGGTCCTCTATCTGAAGTATGGAAAGCACAGTCCTCTATCTGAAAGTTCTATTTGAAGAGCCGTCTGGTGCAAGTCCATTTAAAGATAAACAACTCTAAGGAGGGGCCTTGAAATTTATTCTGCCTGGCCTGCCCCCCTGGCAATGTAATGCACACAGAGGAAAAAGCTCTGCTGGCATTGCAGTATTACTGGGTAAAGGCTAAAATAAAGTTTGGCATTGTGCGGGCATAAAGATGGAACAGGGTGAATTTGTCAAAGGAAGGTCTGGCTCAGTGGTAGGGCTCAGTCTTGGCTCACGAGAACTGCTGAGCACTCAGCAAGGTGGCTGTGAGTGGAAGCTGATTGCACAGAAACACTGACCTTATCCTAATGAAAGCTGTGTTAATGGATACAAGGCTTTGTGCTTTATAGACTGAAATATGTTGGATCTCTTTGATCTTTAATTGTGGAAGAGTGCAAATAAAAGATCTGTAGGAATTTCCCCCATCCCAACCTCAAGTTAAAAATGGCTTCTCTTGGATGGGGCCTGATAATACCAGTGCTTTTATGTCTGAAAAATTTTCTATACTAAAATGTATAGAAAATGGATAATGTGCATCTGGTAGAGAGCTGCAAAACTGAAAGATCCCGTTTCATATCTTGTCTCTGCTGTGAAGTCTTAAGGGTGGCCTTAGGCAACCCTACCTCTCTCAGCTTCATCTACCTCCTTGTATAAAATATGGAGATTATATCACTGACCTACCTTACATGACTGTTGTATTACAATACAGTGTATATGCAGAGTGTTCTGAAGACTTCTAAAGTGCTACCTAATACCAAGGATGATCGTTATTATTTCAAAATAAAAAAAATTGGGGGGGGGGCGGACTTTTTTACCGCCTTTGAATGTATAGATGTGCTGGTGCACAGCTTCTGCATTTCATTCATGCTGTGAAACAGTGTCATGTGTGCAGACTTTATGACTGGTGTTTCACAATGTGCGGTTTGACATTGTTTGTTTAGAAAGACATCACTGAGCCTACAAGCAACATGAGTCTACTTCTTAGCATTGGGGGTGGGGAGCAGTGAAAAGAGTGCTTTATTTACATATAAGTTTAAGGATGTATCCAGAAAAGGAGACACATAGAAATGGTGGCAGGCTGCCCCTTATATTTTCAGCTTGCTTTTCCCTTTGTTCCTGCCAATACCCCATGCAACTAGATGGTCTGCACATGCTCTAGAGCCATCAGATAGGATGTTGTCCCCGTCTTTGGTGTATACGCTTTCTCTGAGTGCTATTTATATCCCACCATGCCAGTAACTCCCTCCCTTAACAACCTTGGCATATTCATGGCCCTTCAAGGTGGAATGTGGTGTCCCCTAGTAGTTTGGAGAGGTGGTGCCATCTGCTTTGAAGCCTTGCTGCATCATCACAGCCATGCCATGCCAGGGACTAATGGTGTTGGGAGAGTCATCCTTGAAACCCACGGTTCTTTAGAGCACCATCTTTACTACTCTCCACAAACCCACAAAGGTGCTGACTCATTGGTGGCCCAAAGGCTGCTGCTCTTCTGAGCATCCTTAACTGGGTGGGGGTGATGGGGAGGATGAAAAAGCTGGCTTTATTGATTATGGCTCCTGAAGTACCGGCATCAATAATTCAGAAGAGCAGTTGGCAGGAAACGGAGGCCTCAGAGTGGGGCAAGGGAATGTGACAGCTTGGAAAGGGAGCGGAGGAGGAGCTAAAAGCCTGGCCAGGGAATATTCACACATAATCTAGTCTGAGATGGATGTTGGGCAAAAGTGCAGATTGAAATTGATGAGTTGATTACCCACACTGGGATGGATGGGCTCAGTTGTGGATCCTGAGAACTGTCTGTGGGATGAAAATGTGAACAAGGGTAGTGATAGGTAACCTCAAACCAGAGGCACCCCAGTATAACCCATTTATTTTCTGGAGTAAGCAGACCTGAAGACTCCATGTTCCCCATGTAGCATAACATTCAGCTTGCATGCTCACAGTTTCCTTAAACATGTTCCTACCAGAATATCTGTGGAGCGTCTGGGTATGTCGTGCTGCATCATGAGCAACAGCTTCCTCTCGTGGCATCTGTTGTGAAATCCTGGACAAGAGGGACTCTGAGCTGTGGCACAATGGCAGAGCATCTGCTTTGCATGCAAAAGGTCCCAAGTTCAATCCCCCATATCTCCAGGTGAGGTTGAGAACGTCCAGTGCCTGAAACCTGGGAGAGCCTCTGCCTGTCAGTGTAGACAGTACTGAGCTAGATTGACCAAGGTATAAGGCAGTATAACTCAGTATAAGGCAGCTTCTTATACTCCCTAGGCTCTCATCTTCTAGGGGACAGTTGAGAGTCTAAGCTTGCCAAACATACCCCCTTCAAATTATGGACTATAGAATACATGAACCAGCAAATGTTGCAAGAACAGCAAATCGTCTTTGGGATCTCTCCATCCTGCTCACTCAGAAGGGGAGTTTTCACCGTAATGATGGTATCGGCCTTTATCAAAAACCCTGAGCTTGGTGCTGAAGAGCCAAAGTAATGCTGAGAATATTAATATAGGATGGTGTCTGCACATCCTCGGCCTGTTCCCTTTTGCTTACTCTGAGATTGAAATCTGTTCTGGTCTTATCAGCCTCTCGGCAGCAGGTTTGTCTTCCTCGTCCTCTGCACCCACCTTAGGGGAAATAGTAGCAAGCCTGGTTCTAGTTGCTAATCTTGGCAATCCACTGGCTGCCATGTACCTCCCTGTCATGGCAGCTCTTCCAATAAGTACATTGTCCATATTGTCAGTGGTGCCACACTCCTTTGGAACATGAAATTATCTCCTTCTGCACTTAGGCTACATATAGCATTGTAAAAGAATATACAGGACATCTCCTGCAGCTCTTAAAAGGCCTCTGAGCTGCCACCACCTGTTAGTTCACTGCAGAGCAACAGGGAAATACCAACTACAAGTCATTATCCATGTTGACAGTTCTATACCTTAGTTATTTAATTATATCTCCTGGCATTCCAGTCTCTCTAAGGTTTGTTCCCGAAAAAAGTATAGTAAACCAAAGCAGCAGAGGCACAATTATGGCCTTTTCTAAATGGCCAGTGACTTTCATGGAGGAAGGTTAATAATGGAATACTGCAAAGATACTGCAAAGAATCTTTCTTGCAACCTGTGCTGTATGGGGATGGAGGGAGTTGCAGTCCAAAACACCTGTACAGCACCAGTCTGGCAAAGGAAATCAGTGCCTGGTAAGTGTCCTTGAGGAAAGAATTCCACAAGCAGGGTTCTATTAACCAAAGGTTCTACTCTGCAGCAGCACCCACCTCACAGTGACATGCAAAGGGGGGCTTTTGAAAGGGATCTTAAAGACTGGGGCAGAGTCTCATGGCAGCACATGAGCATTCAGATTAGCTATCCTGGTTCCAAGTCGTATGGGAATTTATAGGTCAAAATCAGCGTCTTGAATTATGCACAAGAACAAATTGGAAGCAAATGAGCCTCTTTTTAATACTGGTGAGATTTCTTCTAATCAGCTAGTACCAGTCAGTAATCCAGTTGCCATATTCTGAACCAATGGTAGTTTCTGAGTGGTCTTCAAGGGCGGCCCAATGTACAGCTTGTTACAGTAGCTGAATCTGGATCCTACTAGGGCATGAATATCACCAGCTGCGGGAATAGTTTAGGTTATTCTTATATCTCCTGATTGTGGGACTACAGATATATAACTGGTGAAGCAATGTTTAGTTCTGCACTTATAGCCATGCATTTTTCTTTTGTCCCAATTCAACCATTAGTCCTCTTCCCTTCTAAATTTCTCTCACTTGGTTGGAATTGCTATATATTAGCCCCACCTGGTAGCTGGAGGGACAGCATACATATTCAAGTTTTTATTCATTATATGGATTGTGCCTGATTTTGCAAAGAACTGTGTTTAAGTTTTGCTTTATTACAGCTTTATATATCTTTTGATGTTAGTTGTTTCTGAGGAGGGAGAAGTTGTTTGATTTGGCTTCCATGGATGTTTTAAATGGGAAAATGAAATTGCAGTGGGAGTAGGCACCAAGGACAGCTCCAAAATTTGCTGTGTACTTTTTCCCAAGGTCTAGAAGTCTGCATCCTTCCTTCTCCTTCCAGCAGATAGGTGCACACAATCATTTAAAGTGTTCTGTAGCACCCTCATTTTTGACTTTCAACAGAGGACTCTGAGCTAATTGTCCTTCTTCTGTGGCTTATTTCAGCTGTGTATGAAATGCTGCCAATACAGTATAGCTTTAAATTTGCTCATCTATCTGACGATCATTTCTGGGGTGAGTTGCATTTGGGGGACTGGCCATAATGTGACCACAACAATGTATTCTGCCCTTTTCTGTGGATTGCATCTCTCCTGTGTATAGGGCTCTTCTGGTAGTTGTGGGAGCTCCTTTTCATTGGAATCAGTTATTGGAGCCAGTGCTAATTCATATGTAGCCCTGTGTGGAGGTACTTACACAGACTTTGTTCCTTTTGGTCTCTTGTAGTGAATTCTGGGGTTTTCATCCCAACTTCCTTTAAGCTTGTTCAGAGAGCTGTGGTGAAATTGAATTATACAACACTGGGCAGTGTTATTCATATGACTTGTTTGTGTTCATCCTGAAAGGATGATTTAGTTCTGTGGAGACTAAACCTGTGCTTCAGGTTAGAACTGAGGCAAGATGTGAAAGTTTTTTTATACAGTTCAGGATCCACAACAACCAATGAGAAGTGGGGGGGGGGAGGCACAAATAGGAGTGGATCAGACCTCTATTCACAATAGTGAGAAATAAAAATATGCTCTACTGGCAAGAGAGGCAGTGTGTATGATCTGGAGCAAGTTGCTCAGGATAAAGATATACTTGCTTCCTGGGCTGATTTATTATTTATTGTGCATCTAGAGGCTATTTTCTGTAGAGCACGATCATAAATCTATGTGGTCATCAACTGGAGCAAATGTTTCCCAGCCTCCCTAGTGGGTGTTTTGTGAAAAAGATGGAGTATGTAGCTTTCATGTTGTGCAAAAACCCCTTGTCCTTTTGCAGTCTTGATAGGTGTGCTATGTTCAGTGGATCATACAGCAGAGGGGGGAAAGTGTGTGAGAGAAAGTGAGTGACTACCTTTTAAAGTTACTTTTTCTTGTGAAATTATTAACTATGGCACTGTTCAAAGCTGCCCAAAGAGCAGGTGCTGAAACAAAATGCCCAAAGCCAGGAGAGCAAATAAACAACTTTATTGCTTCCCCAAACCATCTTTCCTTTTAAGTGCATGTTTGACTGCTGTGTTCTCAGTGTTCTTACTGAAAGGTGCTGCTGTGGGTTTGGTGGTTTGGGTTCCCTTCCTTCCTGGAAGTGTCTTTGCACCTGACCTGGTCTGGTCTGAAGCAAATGTCCCTAACTGCTTGGCTGTCTGCGTCATGGTGTCTCTCATTTCTCCTGTATTGCTCATCTCTCTAGCTATTCCTGTTTGTCTCCATTTGTCAGTCATTGCCACTTCTTTTCTATAATGCTCAGAACATCCTTGCAGTCATAAGTCATGCATGCACACACACTTGTACACAAGCTTAAAAGCAGCAACATTTAAATTGACCTGAGGAAGTAAATAGGAAGTAATATTACAATGGTGCTAAAAAAATTCATTTCTGGGCAATAAAAGGTGAGTTTATCTGATATCTACTGGCCTCAGTAGCAATCTAGTATAACTGAGGCTAGCGGAAATAATGCCTTTAAATTTTTGTCCCATTACCTCCACAAGTAAGTATCTTGGTGTGTGCTGCTGGACTATAACTCCCATCATCCCCAACAATTGACCATGTTGGCTGGAGTTAATAAGAAGTAGAATCCAACAGCATCTGGAGGGCAATCAGATCAACAACCCTGGTATAAAACTATTATCATGCATTCTTGAGACAAGTATGAAAGGATCTCCTTTCATACATTCTCCTATCAAAAATTAGGCCACTTCTTGGCCAAAACATCCAGGTGAAAGAATAGTAAAACAACTGACATCAGACAAAACAATAACATAGCAAATAAAATCACCAATAAATCCAGCAATAAAATGAGAAATGGCAGAAATTAAGTATCTATTAGTAGTCAAGTACAGGAATAGTTTCACCAGGCATCAAAAAGACAATGAGAGTTGGTGCCAGCAAGTGTCCCTGGGAAGAGTATTCCACCTTACATGGGTGAATTCACTGGGAAAGCCCTGTCTTCCCTATCACCACTCACCACACTTCTGCAGGTGGCAGCACTCAGAGCAGAGCCTCTTAACGATGGGGCAGGTTCATTTTAGATACTCAGTTCCCTTGCCATGTAGATCTTCCCTCCCCAGCCCTCAAATAGGTAAGTGAGCTTAAGTGCTAGCTAGTTAATTAATTACTAAATAAATAAATAAATAAATAAAGTTAAAGGGTGATATATAAATTTATTGATAAAGAGAGCTGGAAAAAACCCCAGAACTAAGTGCTCAGTGGCCTGAGCTACAGTATATTTACTCTCTCTGAGTTCAGCACAACTTGGATCCTGATAACTTTGGAATGTATCTAACTAAGTCATACTCAAGGAAGAGCCATTTAAATCAGTGGATTTAAGTTAGTCAAGTCCATTGCTTTTAATGAGTCTACTCTTAGAATGACTTTGATGGGTACGGCCCTGCGCTTAAAGTGTAATGCTACACATGTCTAATCAGAAGTAAGTCCCACTGAGTTCAGTGGGGCTTACTCCCAGGTAAGTGTCTGCAGTCTTAAGAGTTGTGGCCTTAGTCTTATTCAAGAGATTTTGTTGATGAATGGAGGGGAAACAAGACATTTCTGGTCCCACATTTGCAATGATGATGGGGAGACCCGCAAAGCTCAGAGAACAAGGCAACTGATACCCAACACACAAAAGGCGAGGATCAGTTACAGCGGACTGCAATAGTTGGAAAAACTATTTTATCTTTTTTTTTATAAGATATTTATTAAAGTTTTAAAGATTTATATAAAATAGAAAAAACAAAAGAACAAACAGAAACAACAAAAATACATACAAAACACATACAACAACAAATATAATTTCAATCCCCTATATTCATAAAACTTACTTTCCCGACCTCCTCATACCTCCCCTCTTTGTATTCCAATCTCTAATTAGTTCAATTCAGCAAATCCTTCCCCTAATTTCTGTATAGTTTTTGACCTTTCTTTTCTTAATTACATAATCATTACAGCTAAAAACCCCTTAATTTCAAAATCAACATCGTTCTAACATTCAATAATTTTACAATGTTTCTTAAGATAGTCCTTAAATTTCTTCCAATCTTCTTCCGCTGTCTCTTTTCCCTGGTCTCGGATTCTGCCGGTCATTTCTGCCAGTCCCATATAATCTATTACCTTCATCTGCCATTCTTCCACGGTGGGTAGATCTTCTGTCTTCCAATACTTTGCGATGAGTATTCTTGCTGCTGTTGTAGCATACATAAAAAATGTTCTGTCCTTCTTTGACACCAATTGGCCGACCATACCCAGGAGAAAGGCCTCTGGTTTCTTCAAAAAGGTATATTTAAATACCTTTTTCATTTCATTATAAATCACTTCCCAGAAAGCCTTAATCCTTGGGCATGTCCACCAAAGGTGAAAGAATGTACCTTCAGTCTCTTTACATTTCCAACACTTATTATCAGGCAAGTGGTAAATTTTTGCAAGCTTGACTGGGGTCATGTACCACCTGTAAAACATTTTCATAATATTTTCTTTTAAGGCATTACATGCTGTAAATTTTATACCAGTGGTCCACAACCGTTCCCAGTCCTCAAACATAATGTTATGACCAATATCTTGTGCCCACTTGATCATAGCTGATTTAACTGTTTCATCCTGTGTATTCCATTTCAACAGCAAGTTATACATTTTTGACAAGTTCTTAGTTTTGGATTCTAACAATTCTGTCTCCAATTTTGATTTTTCCACCTGGAAACCAATTTTCCTGTCTAACTTAAAAACCTCCATTATTTGATAATAATGAAGCCAGTCTCGCACTTTATCTTTCAATTTCTCATAACTCTGCAATTTCAATATATCCCCTTCTTGTTCCAAAATTTCCCAATATTTCGGCCATTTGGACTCCATATTAAGTTTTTTCACAGCCTTTGCCTCCATTGGTGACAACCACCTAGGAGTTTTATTTTCCAGCAAATCTTTATACCTGATCCAGACATTATACAATGCTTTCCTGAAAATATGGTTTTTAAAAGCTTTATGAGCTTTAACCTTGTCGTACCACAAGTATGCATGCCACCCAAAAGTATTATTAAACCCTTCTAGGTCCAAAATATCTGTGTTCTCAAGAAGCAGCCAATCTTTCAACCAGCAGAATGCTGCTGATTCATAGTAAAGTTTAAAGTCTGGCAGGGCAAATCCGCCTCTTTCCTTTGCATCAGTTAATATCTTAAATTTTATTCTGGGCTTCTTGCCCTGCCAGACAAATCTAGAAATATCTTTCTGCCACTTCTTGAAACAATCCATCTTGTCCACAATCTGCAATGTTTGAAACAAAAACAACATTCTAGGCAAAACATTCATCTTTATAGCTGCAATTCGACCCAACAAGGAAAGCTTCAAGTTTGACCAAATTTCTAAATCTTTTTTTACTTCTGTCCAGCATTTTTCATAATTATCTTTAAATAAATTCACATTTTTAGCTGTCATATTAATCCCCAAGTATTTCACTTTCTTAACCACAGTTAACCCTGTCTCATTCTGAAACCTCTCCTTTTCCATATGGAAAAACTATTTTATCAAGGGGAAAGTGTTTATCCTTTTTGTAAAAAGAGATGGATTTTGGTGTGCTGTAGAATGACATTTTCTTCCAAGCCATTTTTACCAAGGTGTATAAAAAGGTTTTTTGGCAATAAGATGGCAACCATGCCAACCTTTACAGCTGCCTTTCATCCAACCCTCCTGTCTGTTTCTGCACACATTCCATGTCTGCACCCTTCATTTATTCCTCATCCTCTGTGGGCTGCAACCACATGTTATGTTTTAATTTGTACATCTCAGCTTTATACCTCATTTGTCTTAAAATGCTGACCATTCTTACAGGAACTTCCTTCTCCACACAGCCTCTGCTGCTTTCCTAGAGGCAGGAAGAGGAAAGTGCACATCTTTACTCCCAGCCATTTTCTCCTGAGAGCTAAGGGTGGAGCCTAAAGCCCTCATTCACCTGCTCTGAGCTACTAAATCTAACTCTCATTTAGAATAATAGAATTGTAGAGTTCAAAGGGACCAGGAGAGTCATCTAGTCAACTACCCTGTAATGCAGGAATCTTTTGCCCAACATGTGGCTCAAAACCATGATCCTAAGATTAAGAGTCTCATGTGATACTGAGCTCCACACTGAGAGCCAGTGTGGTGTAGTGGTTAAGAGCGGTAGACTCGTAATCTGGTGAACCGGGTTCGCATCTCCGCTCCTCCACATGCAGCCGCTGGGTGACCTTGGGCTAATCACACTTCTTTGAAGTCTCTCAGCCCTACTCACCTCACAGAGTGTTTGTTGTGGGGGAGGAAGGGAAAGGAGAATGTTAGCCGCTTTGAGACTCCTTCGGGTAGTGATAAAGCGGGATATCAAATCCAAACTCTTATTCTTCATCATCATCATGAAATGCATCCAGGGTATCATGCTAGAAAATGCCATATCATTCATCCATTGGAGCAGCTGATTTCTTGGGGCAAAGAGTACGTACTTAAACACCTGGATGCAGTTTCTTTGGCCCTCCTGGTGTTGCAGCTTCCTTTGGGTCAGGCACAGAAAACCTGTGGACCTCCAGATGTTGTTGGACTCCAACTTCTATAAGTCGTAGTCAGCATGGCCAGTGGTTGATGAGAGTCCAACAACATCTAAAGGGCCACAGGTTCCCCATCCCTTCTTCATGCCCAACTGATGCTCAGTGGGAGCATGCATGTGCTTTAGAAGAGTTGTGAGTCATTGTTGGGTGTACTGTGACAGTGCTGGATCCATTTCCCTGTTGCATTGAAGTTATGCATGACTGTCTTTCCGATCCATACCATGTCTGTTGTGGCTGGTGCTTAGGGATCGGGTGTGGGTGGAACGAAGGGTGCCATCATATGTTAATGCTTCTTCTGGTTGGCAACTGTCATTTCTTTGCAGGCAACCCACCTGGCCACGCTAAAAAAGCCCTGAAGCAGCGGTTCCTCAAGCTGCTGCCCTGCTGCCGTCAGCCCAAATCCATCCCCTCAATCAGCGAAAGCAAGTGACACTTTATCCCTCTCTGTGTGTCTTCTCTGTTCTGTGACATCATTAACTCCCAGGAGCAGGGGAAGTGGGAGAAGGGATTCCTTTTGTATAGTATTTATATAAAATACTTGTATGCCACTTTTCTCAAACACCAATCCAAAGCAGTGTATTATAAAAGGACTGTGAGAGTGATGTAGGCAGGGACAAAAGGGAGTAGAGGAGACAAAATGTAGGCTCTCTGCCTCAAGCCGCTAATTGTATATGGCTGCTTTGTGGATGAACTTGTGTCTGGAATAGCTGTCTTCTCCAGCTTTCTACTCCAGTTGACAGAGCTCAAAATGAACAGGAAGACAAAGGACAGCAAGGTGGGGATTTTGCCCTAGAGCACTGGAGACGGCAGGTTGTATGTGGAGGCAATATATGCAGCCATCATGACAACAGCTGATGCATCTCATTGATTGATTACTTATAATAGTGTGTTTGGGTTGAGTTTGTGTGTGGTTCCAATTAAAACCTGCTTCTGCCTTAGTCAATGCCTCTGTCACTTATTTGATGCTGTTAAGAGTTTGGTTTCCTTGATTATGGTGAATGGGCCTGACATTATGAATTTGCCTACCTAGCAACTAACATATTTTTGAATCCAAAGCAGCGTTAGTAGTTCTGCTGCTTTTCATAAGAATCTTTCTACTTCCATTATCTCTGCTTGTATATCAGTAAGTCAACAGAAAATACAAAAATGCCACAAGCATTTCTTTCTTCCAAAGGAAGGTAAACCTGGTAGTACTGACCCTGGTCTTCTCAATGTGCATTGAAGTGAGGAGTGCATAACACTGTTCACAGCCTGTGTCCATGGAAGATGGTGTAAATCAACTCTTATCTCTGGTTCCTATCCAAATTGGTCTGAATTTAATACTTATCGTTTCCCTTGATGCAGTATTGGGAGGGGGGTATTAATGCATTTCACAAACAGGGCTCTATCCTGAATTGACCAAAGCTCTCTAAACCTCCTCTAGGCCAGGATGATACTGCAGCACTTGATTTCTGGCTGTAATCCAGGTGTGAGATCTTGCATCTAAAGGTAGTTGCACAGAGTACATGAGATGGGTCTATTTGTGCCAATGCAGGGTGGGAAAGGAAATTCAACACCTCACTTTGAAAAAAAATGATTCAAGGAATGCAGGTGGGATGCTTTGGTTCTGTCCATGCTATACTTTTGAAGCTCTTTCTTCTCTTGCAGACAGTGTAGAGGATGAGTTTGAGCTCTCCACTGTTTGTCATCGGCCCGAGGGCCTGGATCAGCTGCAGGAGCAAACCAAGTTCACCCGCAAGGAGCTGCAGGTCTTGTACCGAGGCTTCAAGAATGTGAGTTGGAAAGAAACTCCTCTTGCTGCTGGTGCACTTAAAAGCTTGCTTGGGGGCCATTTCTTTTCCCTATACTAGGCTTTAAAAAAACAAGTACAAAACTTTTGGATAGAAAGGAAGAGACTGTCCTTTTCCATACTGTTGAAGAGAGCATATTTTAAAATATCCATCAAATTTGCAATTTGTAACTTACTCGCTCACACTCACAAAAACTGTAACTATAATGAAATCCTCTTTTGTGACTATAGGCATGCACTTCCAACACACTGCCCAGCCAAAGGGCCTCCCATTACTCAGGAACAAAGATGGAGCGTCAGACTTCTTGTATGGCTCCAGTAAGCGCTGTCTCTCTCGCTCGTGCACTCTCTCTCTCTCTCTCTCTCTCTCTCTCTCTCACACACACACACACACACATTTCCCCCTTGAGTGTCTATACAGCAGCACACACCACTAATTCTCATATAAATGAAATTGCACCAGCACTTCGACATGGGGTGGCATGCTTCTTTCTGCTTTTGAACCACTCATCCCTCCTAGGCCAGTAATGGATGCCTCCAAAGCACAGAGGGATTTTCTTTGTGATGTTTGGATGCCAGAAGAATCCAGCTACATGCTATGACTTCCTCTGAGCCTGGGGAGGCACCCTACACAATAGCCCCCTCTTGCTATATCTTACTGGCTATATTCTGCACCCTGACTGGAATTTCTTCCTATATTATCTCAAGTGTAACCACCAGTAGATAATAAGGTAATGCTGATTTCTGCTTTCAGAAGCATTTGTTTTACTTATGTGCTTACTTACACACACACACACACACACACAGCCGTGTACAGTGGGATCACCCGCAGCCTGAGAGACACTGCTCAAGTTTTCCCCTAGGAGGTGATCTGCTTTCTGTCATTGGTTATGAGAGTCAGCTCCTCAAAGTCCTCTTTGATGACACACCTCACCACACTGGCCCTACTCTGGGGTATTGTTTAGACTAGCTCTTCCAAGGTGAACTTGTCTGCACTTTTCCATTTGACAGGAGTGCCCTAGTGGCATTGTTAATGAAGAGAGCTTCAAGCAGATCTACTCACAATTCTTCCCACAGGGAGGTGAGTGCCACTCCCAGCTGAGATCTTTTGGAGGAACTGGGAGGCCAGATAAGGACAGTGAGTGGCTTGGTGGCTGCTAGAAATAATTTGGGATATATTCTTGAGGGCCTTGGCACAGTCATCTTCAGCTGCCCATAGCTTCCCTGCCTGCTGTGCCAAGCACAGCTCCTTGCCCAAGAGAATGGTCCATGACACATCTTTGTAGTTAAATATGGCTTCCTCTTTGCTCAATTTTAAACAGGCTTTTAAGACCATTTTACTTGAGCAGGCTTTTCTTGTTAAGTGCCAGGACTGTTCTTTATCATGATAATATGTTTTTATTTGTAAGCTGCCTTGAGTATACTTTATTAGAGAAGGGCAGACAATAAATATTGCCATAAATAAATAAGATATCTATGTCTAAGGGGAAGCAACAATAATTTCCTGGCACTTGATAAAGTATTTCCAAAAGCTTCAGCTATAGTCACTTTCTCTGGTTGTTCTCTGCCTGCTATTCGGTTGGTTTGTTGACATCTGGTAAAAGGCCTCCTAATCATTTACTGTGATGCACTTCTTTTCAGATTCCAGTACATATGCAACTTTCCTTTTCAACGCATTTGACACCGACCATGATGGCTCAGTCAGTTTTGAGGTAAGATTCTACATGCAGTTATTTTTGTTGTTGTTTAGTTGTTTAGTCGTGTCCGACTCTTCGTGACCCCATGGACCCTCTGGCACGCCAGGCACTCCTGTCTTCCACTGCCTCCCACAGTTTGGTCAAACTCATGCTGGTAGCTTCGAGAACACTATCCAACCATCTCGTCCTCTGTCGTCCCCTTCTCCTTGTGCCCTCCATCTTTCCCAACATCAGGGTCTTTTCCAGGGAGTCTTCTCTTCTCATGAGGTGGCCAAAGTATTGGAGTCTCAGCTTCAGGATCTGTCCTTCCAGTGAGCACTCAGGGCTGATTTCCTTAAGAATGGATAGGTTTGATCTTCTTGCAGTCCATGGGACTCTCAAGAGTCTACTCCAGCACCATAATTCAAAAGCATCAATTCTTCGGCGATCAGCCTTCTTTATGGTCCAGCTCTCACTTCCATACATCACTACTGGAAAAACCATAGCTTTAACTATACGGACCTTTGTTGGCAAGGTGATGTCTCTGCTTTTTAAGATGCTGTCTAGGTTTGTCATTGCTTTTCTCCCAAGAAGCAGGCGTCTTTTAATTCCGTGGTATGTTATTTATAGAGCAACTTTTATAACAAACCTTGACTGGGTGTTTCACAGAATAAAAACAATGCTTCTGGCATTGCAAACAAGCCCACAAAAAGTAGGCTTACAATATTGTTTCTCCAGCAGCCCATAGCATTTCTAAGCAGAGAAGGGCACTTCCTTCTTCTTACAGCCTACTTGGTTTCTATACTGCGTGCAGGAGAGAGATGGAACACACAGTCCCTCCACCACTGCTCACCTGTGTGCAGTTTTTCAGGTGTTTAAATTGTGTACTTTTATCACTGATGTGTATGCTGCCCTTTGGGAAGAAGGGCAGGGTATAAATTTAATTTTTTAAGACATTCCTTGTCACCTATGAGTACCAGATGAGTTCTTAAATACAGGGTGGTAATTCAGTAGTAGAGCATCTGCTTTGCATGCAAAACAACCCTGGTCGATTCCTAGCATGTTCAGGCAACACCATGCCCTACAGCTCTACAGATCCTAAAATCTCACAATTATTTCTGCACTTTCAGCCTATGCACCTAAACCCTGCAACTCAGGTCAGTGAGGCCACCTGGTAGAAGTGCATGGACCTGCCTTTCTGAGCTCTTTGCTAAGTAGAGTGAGGGCAAATGACATAAAAAAACACAGACATCCTACCTGAGGAAGGGATCTTTCCCACTGTCTCCAGTGAACAACCACAACAGCTTTCTCTCTCTTGCCTATTGATTTTCCCAAAAGTTTTGTGAACTTTCATTTGTGTGTATTTATATTTCTCTCCTCTCGAGTACACTCTGTAGATCCTTTTACTTCAGGATTCAAACCCCGGAAGCTTAGGGTGGGTAGCAATAAGTTTAAAAATGTAAAACAATTATGTACTAGATATCTGAAACTTCCTCAGTCTACACACTTAAATAAAGCCAATGGAAAGGCTGCCCTAATGGAAACAAATTTAAATGAATGAATGAATGTTACACTGACAAATTGCCTGAGAATACTTCACCATTTTCTCTTGATGTTCTAATTTCAAATTCTGTTGTCAAAAAAGAATCATGAAGGTTGAAGCAGGAAGGTCAGCAGGAAAGCTCTTAAGTCAGGGGTGAGGAACCCTTCCGATGTTGTTGGGATTCCAGTTCTGATCAGCCACAGCCAGCTTGGCCAATGGGATGGGATGATAGGAGTTGTAGTCCAGCAGCATTTGGAGGGTCACAGGCTCCCAACCCCTGCTCTAGGGTATTAAACAATCAGATACTCAGGAATTCTTTCCCCAGGTGGGTTTTTTTACTCTGTGAGTTGCTCTTTGCAGTTTGTTGCCATTGGGTCCCCTCCACATCCCAGAATCTGCTTTGCTTAAATCTCAAGCCTTCATGGCACTTGAGCTAGACTTGATTGTTTCTTCACCCCACCCTACCCTTTTTCTTTTTCATTCCCCTGCAGGATTTTGTGGCTGGCTTATCCATTATTCTACGTGGTACTATAGATGATCGGCTCAACTGGGCCTTCAACCTCTATGACCTGAACAAAGATGGCTGTATCACCAAAGAGGTACATATAGAGGGAGATGGAGTCAATGGTACCAGAAGATACTGGGCTCTCCTGCTTGTTGTCCACTTTCTTATGAATCTCCCTCAGCCCCACAATCGAGTTCTGATTTCTGCTGGCCATTCTTTTTGTGCTCTTGTCTTGCAGGAAATGCTGGACATAATGAAATCCATTTATGACATGATGGGCAAATACACTTACCCAGCCATGCGAGAAGAAGCACCTCAGGAGCATGTGGAAAGCTTTTTCCAGGTGAGCCTTGAGTCAGGACATTTCCATGGGTGAAGAAGACCCAGTGAAATTAATGAACATAACTAAGGACCATTCATTTCAATGGGTCTACTCTGAGTAAAACATAATTACTACCCCATGTCAGCATCCTGCAGTTCTTCAAAACCTTCCCATCCCTGGTAGTTGAGCGAGTGGGTTATTTTAGTCAAGATATTTGGATTTGCCCTCTTACTAGAAAAGCCCTTCCATCTTGGCAGCCTCCAGACGTTTTGGATTCCAACTCCCACCATACCTGCCCAGCGTAACCAATGGCCAGGGATAATGGGAGTTGTAGTTCAACACATTTGGAATGCAAATGTGTGCATTTGGGCACAGAGTCAACACAGAGTAGAAAACTCAACACAGGGTTTTGTCAGAACTTTAAGCTTTCCCAATGGGCACTCTTCCTTCCACTTTCCAGTAGAGGCAGCATCTCCCATCTCTCACTCTTGTGATCATAGTAGTGGACCTGTTTGCAGCACCAGCCCAATGCTGTTTCCTTGGATGCTTGCAAGATGTCATTAGTGAGGTAGGGGGCCATTCTCTGCCAGAAATGCCTTTGAAGCTACCTAGAAGCTGGCAGCTTCCCTGACCAGGTCTGCCTCAAGGATGTCCTTCCTGGCTGTGGGTATTGTAGTGTGCCTAAAGCTGCTCCTAGGAAACAGATGTTACTTTGCCTTTAATTCTCATATCCCTGGTTCTTGCATTTCAGAAAATGGATCGGAACAAGGATGGAGTGGTGACTATTGAGGAATTCATTGAGTCCTGCCAGAAGGTAGCATACCCCCATTAGAGAAGGGTGGGGATATTGCATTACTGTTAGTGGGTACAGACCACTGCTATTTTTCTGCCATGTATAAAAAGGGGGTGGGGTTGAAAAGGTCCTTTACACCCAAGGTATAGTTTGGGGGGTGGAGGGAGTCAAAGCTGATAATTAGTTCTAGGACTTCTTAATTATTCTAACTTGTCCTCTTTTCTTTGGCAGGATGAAAACATCATGAGTTCCATGAAGCTCTTTGACAATGTGATCTAGTGGGCTACTCCTGGGGCCCAGACCTTCACACACACTCCTGGGGCTTCTCTTCTTGGTGTATCCCTCTGAGGCATTCTTCTCTTGGCTGTATGGACAAAGCAGCCCCTTGTCCATGCTGGACTGGGAGACATTTCTGGAGACCATGTACTCGAGATGCAACTGGGGGAAAGTCCCTGCAATGGGAACCACGGGGGTGGGAGGGAGCCTTTGGCTGGGTTGGACCAAGGCCCAGCAGGGGGAACAGCTTGACATCCACAAGCACTTCCTCTGGGCATTGAAAAGGAAAAAAAACCCCGGATCAACCTGCTGCCTCCCCTTGGAAGCTGCACTGCCCTGTCACCAAGTAGTATGCCCACCCTTTAGGGCCTTCCAAATCACAGCAACCCCTGACCCTTCACTGGGGTTCCAAGCAGGTTTCACACCACCAAATGGCAGTGCAACAGCTGGTTGCCAAGGACTTTCAAAGGATTTTGTGTGTGTGCAATCTTACCCACTGCCTATAAGGAGTGGACTCCATCTAATTTGCACCAAGGCTCTCACTGCAATACCCTGAGGCTTCCAGTTGGGAGATAAATTTCCCAGTGTCAGGGTAACTTGCAATCCTGGCACTAAACTCTGGGGGAGAGCTGAGGCAAAGAAATAGAGAGTGAGTGGGATTTTGCTTTGTGGTTTCTTTCCTTTGCATCCTCAACAGGAAATGAAAACTGTGTGCCACTCATGAGAGGCAGGTACAACACAACCTTTAGCTTTCATTTACAGATCAGGAGGGAGGGGTGAATTATGCTTGGATTCCCATGGCAAGAAAGTACACTAAGCTTGATCAGAGCTTTTCCTTGCATCCCGCCCTCTATAATCTGTCATGAAAACAGGGGTAGAAGTGGTGAGGACATGTCACTAGAAACGTTTAAATGAGGATGGAATCTCTGGTCTCACTGGGCAGGGTCTCTATGCGGCCTGAGATAATGATAATACTATCTGTTACGCAGCTCCAACAACTGAGGGCCATACAGAAAGTAAGTGTCAAGAGCTCAGACATCCTTCAATGAGAAGAAACTCAGGGTTCAGCTAAGGATTACGGGTGACAGTCTGGCATCAGCTAGGGTATGCTTTGTCCTTGAACTAAGTTCACTTAAAGATAAAAACATGACATAGCTCCTTGACTTACATTGATCATGGTGAATGGAAGAGGTGGAAGAGGGCATGTGTGAGAGCAGATAAAAGAAAATCCTAGGAATCACATTAGAGGGTGGAAGAGCTTTGCTGTTTCTTCCCTGTGCCAACTATCTCTTTAGCTGCTGCTCATCTCTCTGTGATGCTTACCCGCTTTTTATGTTTTATTACAAATAAGCCCTTGGGTCATTCAGAAGCAGAAACAGTATGGGCAACTGGCATCTTCAGAGTGTTTATGAATCTCCAACAGAGTGCCAGGTTCTGAACAGAGCATAGCAGCAACACTGTACTTGTGTAGAGGGCTTACAGATCACACTAGCTGGCCAAGACAAGGATACTGTAATGGGTCAGCAATTCATAATGAGCAGCGGGAGTGGACTAGCCAGAGGAGCTGAAAATGTAGGTCTTGTGGAAGGGCTTAAATTGGAATAAGCTGTTTGATGCATGGAGGAAAGTGTGGCATGGCAATGCAGGAGACAAAAACTGATGAAAGAGGAGTTGTGCAAACTACAGAGGCCAACATGGAAAGTAAACAAAGACAAAGAAAGAGAAAGAGAAACTGCCTGTAACAGAGATATTAAGGGCTTAAAAAGAACTAGAATCTTGAAGCTGATTCTAGTATGACAAGACCACTCAGATTAAGGCAAAGTATAGGAAAGAGACAAGGATGATACTGAATAGGTTTGGGGGTTTTTTGGTCATACAAACAGGTACTGTATCCCAACGAAGGCAGAAAAGTGAGGGAAGAGTTAGCGAGCCAGAGGCTGAGGTACTCAACAGCAGACAGTATCTAGATGGCAGAGATGAACACCCTCTATCCTGTCCCTGCCTAGCATCCCCTGCAGTACACAAGCTAGTTCTACCAATGTTCTTAATATCTTACCCACAGCCCTAGTTTTATCCCAGCACTTAACTCCTCTCAGGCTCATCTCAGTTATTGTTCCTGCATCCTGACAACCAACCCTATACTTTAGCTCCCATCTCAGACTACAGTTGCAATCTTGAGTAAGCACTTAGGCACTTGGCAGTCTAGAGCAAGATTCAAAGACCCACAGAAATGAGTTTCTTTGTTCTGTGGTCTGAAAGTGGAATGTATCATTCAAGAGTGTGTGAAGGACAGGAATTGGAACTGGCCAGCTCAGGATTTTTAGCTATGCAAACAGACTTCCATGTGCACTGGAGCCCAGCTTTGGCTCTTCTCCTTCCTGAGGCTGCCATTTCAGTTCTTGCCAACCCATCATTACAGCGCTTAAGGGTCCCTCTTTGTGTAGTTCAGATGTGTTTTCTGCTAAGGGTCACAGCTGGGATCAAATCTTGGAGATTGGGAACAGTTTGGCATCTACATGGTGGTTATTTTTATTTAAATTTGTACAATGCCTGGACCCATAACCACACTATGTTTTTAAAATTTCTTTACCTTGGCTTAGTTTCTCCTCCCCATGCCTCAAAATGATTTTAACAATCCCATCCCTGTATAACCCTCCCCAAGCCTGTCCCTTCCACACATGCATTCTCTTCAATGAAACAATTTCTAATCACAAACATCCTCCTACCATCTTGCACTCCCATCTTCCATCCAAGAAAGCCTGTTTCTGTGCACTACACAACAGTTTCCTTTCTCCTGCATCTCTCCCATCCTCATTCCTCACCAGTACCATCCTATCTGGCTTATCTCAAACTTAAGGGTTTACACTAGTGTTTATTACCCCTTAAGGCCTATAGGAGAAGCTGGAGGGGGGAGGAGGGGAAGAGAAGAGTCACACCCAAACTACCCTCCGTGGCTATTCATAACCAGTCAGAATAGTATAGTAGTGCTCTGCTACCCTGCAATTGCTCACAGGGCAGCTTCAAGTACAAAAGTTGCCTACTGTGGTATATGTGTATGTCTGACATCACAGCATGTTCTAATTGCCATCCTGAAATCATTGATATGGCCATAATGTGTATGGTAGATCACTCTCCCTTGTACAGAAAATTCCCATGCTACCATTGCTAGGAATATCTTGTGGTGATGTAGAAACTTCACACACATCTGGGGAAATCCACTCTTTATGGTCACTGCATGAAGCAGCCATAATATTTAAACTGGCTCTGTTAGCTGTGGATGGGATGCAAGCCACATGGCTGACAACTGGCCACTGCTGAGGGAACTACCCTCATCAAAGATGAACACGTACCTGCCTGTATGCAAAGTTAACACTACCCTTATAACACCGCCACTTCCAAGTGTGTCTAAAGTAGCCTTGTGCTTTTCCTGATGGGTCTTTATGCTGGAACACTCTAGCAGAAGTGATTGTCTCACTTTACTAAGAACCCAGAGTTGTTCTTCAAGAACAGAGGTGACAATTCAAAGGCCTTCCTGGTTACAAGCAAGTCAGGGTGGAAAGTGCTGTAATCAGAACTGGGAATCACAAATAGTCCAGACTCAAGACTATCCTGCTCTCAGATACAGGCTGGCTTCTGGGGCTGCATTTTCAAGAAGGGCCAAGAGCATATTTCCTCACATTGTCAGCTACCAAATAAAGATGGGTGTTGGTGAGCCCAAGTAAATTATAAAAGGAGGTGCTTTATACCGTGTTAGGCCAATGGCCCATCCAGCCTGATACGGTCTGTCTTTTCCAGGTTTAGGCAGAATTCCTTGCTTCCAGAGATAGCTGCATTCAAGATTAGTCTTCAAAATGCAGCTGTGGCCCACTCCCATGAAATGCTGATAGCCTTTCCCACTTTTCACTGTGTCTGTTATCAGATACAGCCATAGGTCCATCAGAAACTATGGTGGGGAGATGAGAGTAAAGAAACACCACATAGATTACCTCCCCATACACAGTGATCTTCCACCAGCCCAGCCCAGATATACTCACCTTTTAAATGGGCTTTTATTCCCTTTCTGACAAAGTACTTCACTATTCCAGGGGATTTTGCAGTTGAGAAGTATGTCTTAGGCTGCATACTCAACATCCCTTCTAATACAGAGAATTTGTCCTTCTGACACCCTTTAACTAAACTGTCACATTTGTAGTAAGGATGGTCAGAGTGAGAAGATGGTGAATTTACCCACCATCACTCTTTTAATGCATGTTTATGGGTAAAGTGGCGATTTCAATTAATTAAGAGAGCATTACAGAAACCAGGTTATTCTAAAAGAATGAACATAAAGTAGGAGGACATGACCTTTTCATTCAGCGTTACATTGGTTCTATTTAGAATCATTCTCTGATTTTGCAAAGCCCATATCCTGACCCATCACTCATCTCTTTGCAGATTGTTCTTTTGTTTGAAACATCTTCATCCTGTCTGTTAATACTCCTGATGGCAATCCCTATGTGGGTGGGGCTACTGCTCCACTCCTCACCTATACGCCAGCTGCATATTTCTACCTGTGCTCTCACTACAATCACTAAATCAGGGCCAGATGGCCCATTCCCACTGCACTAGTGGGGCACATTGAGCTCTGCTATCAGCTTTGCATTTTCAACTCTGTATATTTTGTATAATAATAAAGATCAAGTATGACAATAAAATGCAACCACAATGGCTATGCACAAACACCACCTCTGCTGCTGTTTGCTTTCCCACATATCTTCACAGGGAAGTGCTGGGTACTGCATTCAAATGGGTTTTGTGTGCCTCCCTTTCATTCTTGATATTACTGTTAAGGCTAGCAGGGGCTGTACCTTCTTATGTGCAACTACTACTGAAACATCTGCTGTGGTTCATCTCTGTGTCAATATGAAGTATTCAGACTCTTCATTGCAAATGGGATCTGAAGTCTTCCTTCAAAAGTGCAGCAAACTTGCTTCTGGTCAGCTATACAGATGCCACATAAAGAGAACCCTCTTTAAAAGTTGCTAGAGGCATTGATTTTCCAAGAATAAAATGAGGACAAATGAAGCAATCAAAACAGTATCAAAGTCTGAGTAGGGAGCTGGCCCTGATTTTATACCTAGTGTAGCATCAAGCTCTCCCAAGTTAGGTGCTGCAAGATTGCCCCCCCCCCGCAGTTGGGAATCTGAGGTGAGATACCCATGCAGTGTAACTTTCTCCCAGTTCCAGTCACTACACAGAGGCAGATTAAGGTCCAAAACAGTTTACTGCTGCAAAAGATCAGGCCTCAGTAATACAGTTCCAGATGTTGACATATGCATGCAGCTTGTAAGCTTTGCAGATACAGATACATACAAGTAGAAAATATCTATGTTGCTCCAGCAATTCAAGACATAGACACAGACTCATCGACTGACTGATGAGCTAACATGCCTTAATCAAACACACACACACACACACAACACTGGGCCATAGCAACCAGCTTTGCATCTGTTGGCTTATGTCAGACATGGGGTGATTTGTGGCCATGAAATAAATTAATGCCTTCATGTCCATTTCCTCCAACATTATCCTCCATAAATTTGTCTAATCCTCCTTTAAAGGCATCCAAGTTGGTGGCCAGCACAGCCTCCTATAGGAGCAAATTCTATAGTTTAACTATGCACTTGCATGAAGTGTTATTTTATCTGCCCTGAATCTTCCAACATTCAGTTTCATTGGATGTCCATGAGTTCTACTATTTCACCAAAAATGCATCTGTGGCCTGCCAAGGTCAATGCTGCAGCTTTTGGAGGACTGGTCATGCCACCTCTGGGGTGGGGAAGGTTGCAAAATGGAGAGATTTGCCTCTTCCCACCTCTTGCACCCTTATGATCCTGAAAGAGCAAGGGTCCTAAAACACAAATCTATAAACAGAGTGCCATCTAGTGACCAATAGATGCAACAGCATCACCCTATAACATTCACTACTCCTCCTTCTTGCATACTAAGAACTCAGCAGAAAGTTGAAATGGGTGGTCACATAACTCCCTATACCATGGATGGGGAAGCTGTGCGTCTGCAGATATTGCTGAACTCCAACTTCCATCAGCTCCAGTCATCATGGCTAGTGGTCAGGGATGAGAGCTATAGTCCAACAATATCTGGAAACCCACAGGTTTCCCATCCCTGCCCTATGGTGTGAGGAGTCATTTTCCAAGAAGAGAATAAAGCAGCTCAAAATTAAAGAGGCTCATACTTGTGAGGAACAGAAGTCATTGATGATGTGGTGTGTCTGGTACTAACACAGAGAAGCTGCCCAAAGTACCAACAACTCTAGTGCAAGTGGAGAAAAGAAAGTGGCTAGTCGAAGCGAACAGCATCAATCAGATTTCATCTCAATTGTCACACAGGTGTTTCTTTTATTTCTGAGACAAAGGCCTCACCATCACAGAAACTTTTGATCTTAAAGTTGCTTGTTTCTACACATCAGATTACGATCAACCCTATCTGAAGCCTAAAATGATACAGAGAAAAAAGCAAACAGGATGCAAGTATTTATTATTTGACAATATGAAAATGTTAAAGCCAAGCAGACATAAAATAAAGCAACAGCAAAATAGATGTTAAATCACACCCCTATGAAATTCTAAACCATCCTAAGTATTTGTAGTCAATTCAATTTTTTTAATGACTAAAAATTAAAAGAAGCCTGCCACATGGATATTTGGTAGGTAAAGCTTTCCTAGAAACAATGCTTTGCCTGTACAATTTCTGTATTATCACTGAAAGGCACCAGGGTAGGCACAGCAAAAATGCGGGACCTAAACTTTTCGCCGCTAAGATAATTTTCACGTGTCTGCTCCTCAAAAAAGGAACTAGATTTTGTATTATCCTTTCGCTATCAGCACTTAGCGTTGGGCAATATAAAAGTGTTACATATGCAAATAAAGCAATGACAATTGTACAGAAAAGCAGCAATCTTTCCTCAGTAAGGTTTGCCAGGAGACCACTATGTTACTAGTCCAAACATAAAGCTGTACTCTTGCCAAGTAAGCAACCCTGAAAAGCTAGTAAAAGACCAGCTTAGTCCAAAACATGACAAGATTCTGTCCTGGCTCCTCCTCTCACTCACCAGACTCTGTCCTGGCTTCACCTGCATCGAATGCAACCCTGCTCTGCCAGAGAGGTGGCATTTTTCAAAAGGAAAACAGTAACCAAGGGAATACGTCAGTCCAGCACATCTACCGCCATTGGAGATTATTGTTCACCCACTGGAAACGGGCAAGACTTTTCCAGGAGCAACCTAGGAGTCCACTTTCTTTTAAGAGGGGTTGGGGTTCTACAGGGTTTCAGACAGACGCCTTTCCCAGCCCAGCCTGTCGGTGTCAGAAATGGAACTATATGCATACAAAGCGTTTACTCTGCCAATGAGCTTGCAGCCCTTTCCCTGTTCGATATTTACTTCATTTTTATCCAACTTTTTAGCCAAGGAGTTTGGGCAACTCAAAGCCTCACACACACTGCGGCGGGGGGGGGGGAGCCGCCAGAACAACCCTGTGAGGTAGGCTAGGCTGCGAAAGTGACTAGGAATGTCACCGAGTGAGCTTCGTGACTGAGCGGGAAGTTGAAGCCAGGTGACAGTTCAATCACTGAACCGCCTTGGTTCGCTATTCCTGCAGCCGGCCTCTCCCTAGACGTGAGAAGCGTGAGGCGCGCCCAGTTAGCTACCCCTCAGGTCTACCGAGGCCCCAGCCTAGAAAAGTAGGTCAAACCTCAAGGCAGCGGGCCACAAGCTCCTCCTTCTCCACAGATGTGCAGCGAGGCGGAAAGTCGGCGGTGGAGAAGCCTACCGCTTTCGTGCGCTTACGCAAGACTCCGCCCCTTGCGCAGCGTTTAATCATACAAACCCCCCGTGGCTACGCTCTGCGCTTGCGCCTTAACCCCCGCTACTTTGTTTATTTCCCCTCCCGCGTGCGCAGTAGCCTCCTACGGAGTCCGTTCAGTAGCTACGCATGCGCTCCAAGTCCGCTGCTCAGAGCTGCCGTTGCTCGCCTGCGCAGTGGGCCGCGATCTCGTTTTCGCGCGTGCGCATTGACACGCCCCTCCCCCGCGAGACATGCGCAGTAAATGCCCTGCCGGTCCCTCGCGCCTGCGCGGTTAGGTAGTTTTCTCAGCCACCCTTCCCCCACGTCCTTTTCGTTCGCTCAAGCAGCTGCTTTGTTGGACTGCTCGCCCCTGCTCCCTTCGCCTGGCGCGCGGTGGGAAGGAGGTGGAGCCGCACGTGATCAGCAGCAGCGGCCCCGGTTGGCAGTCGAGCGAGCAGGGCGGTTGGTTCCGGCTCGGACCGGTTGGGGCTGGTTTTCCCCGCGCAAGCGCAGCCCGCCCCGGTTAGAGCGCAGGGAAGGGCGATGGCGGCGGACGGGAGTCCCGGAGCAGGCCTGGCGGGGATGGTCGACGAGGCGCGGGGGGAGCCTCAAGGCACACCTGGCCCCAGCCCTGTGGCTGCCGTCGCCTCGCCCAACGAGGCGTCCCCGGCGAGACCCGACCCGGCGGGCCCCGAAGCGGATCCCGACAGCGGCTCCGGAGCTGTGGGCAACGGGGGCCTTCGGCGGTTCCTCTGCGGCGTCGTAGAAGGTAAGGGGAGAGCGAGGGGCTGCGGGGCCGGGCGAATTTGCGGTCGAGAGCGAGGAGGAGAGGCCGTAGCCGGAACAAAGCATCCCCGCCTCTCCCTCCAGCGCCGTCTCCTCCTCCTCCTCCCCGCTCCATTTTCTTCTGGCTCCGCCCTGGGAATGAAACCTGGCGGCGGAGGGTTAAAACCGTTTGCTCTCCTGCGGTAAAGGCGAAGCTGCCCCTTTCAGTGCATCTGCCTTCCAATTCGCTGAATTTAAATGCTGCAAACTTCCGAGCCACATGTTGGTTCTTCCGTTCACGTGAGTGCACGCACTGTAAAAACGTTACGAAACGTGCAACAAAACAAAAACAGTTCACGGACCATAGCTGTCAAGGTTTCCCTTACCTTTTTTTAAAAGGGAAATTCCCTTATTAAGAATAGGATTCCTCGCAAGAAAAGGGAAAAGTTGACAGCTATGTCACGGACACAGTTGAAAACTAACCGCTTTCTTGTGCTCCAAGGGTTTTCTGTGTGTGAAGTAACCAGGTTGCTGATAGGGTTACAGTTCAGCTAGTGTTCTGGAATGGATAGTGGTAGTAGGCTTGTTTTCTTCCTGTGTTTTTTCATTGCCACACAAAAAGAAAGAAAAACACTGAGGTGTTTATTGATACTTACTGGTTGGTTCTTCAAGTACCAGTGTTATGCTGCCGCCTAGACTAGGAGTGGGAACCTGTAGCCTGCCCCCCCCCAAGTTGTTAGAGTCCCACCAGCCCTAGACAGTATGGTCGTTGGCAGGCTGTCATGGGAGATATGTCCCACATAATGCTCATGGGGTCTTGACTGGCAGTGAGTGACCAGGAACAAGACCTTGGGGTCATAGTGGATAGCTCAGTGAAGATCTCAGCCCATTGTGCAGCAACTGTGAAAAACGCAAATTCCATGCTAGGGATCATTTGGAAGGGATTTTAAATAAAACGGCTGATATCAGAATGCTGTTATACAAATCAGTGGTGCAACAGCTTTAGGGATACTGAATACAGTTCAGGTCACTTCACCTCAGGAAGGATATTGCAGAGTTGAGAAAGTTTCATAAAAGGTCATCCAAAATAATCAAAGGGGTTGGGAAACTCCCCTTTGAGGAAAGCATACAACATTTGGGACTTCTAGTTCAGAGAAAAGGTGAATAAGAGATAGCATAAAATTGTATAAACTATCTGTGATTTGGAGAAAGTGGATAGACAAGTTTTTCTCCCTCATACTTCTAGTACTAGTGAACATCCAATGAAGCTGAACATTGGGAGATTTAAGACAGTCAAAAGAAAGTACAGTATTTTTCCATGTATAAGACTACGTTTTTTTCCTTTAAAATAATGTCAAAAATTAGGGGGCGTCTTAGATACATCTTCCCCCTTTTTCTTAAATCTGGGTCCCCAAAATAGGGGGCATCTTATACATGGGGTGTCTTATAGGCGGAAAAATACAATACACACAGTGCATAGTTGAACTATGGAATTTGCTCCCATAGGAGGCAATAATGGCCACCAACTTTGATGGCTTTAAAAGAGAATTAGACAAATTAATGAAGGACAAGGCTATCAGTGGCTGTGATCTATGATGGCTATGTTTTGCCTCCATTATTGGAGGCATATGCTTCATACTGTTTGCTGGAAACCGCAAGAGGGATAAGTGCTCTTGCTCTTGGGTCCTGCTTCTGGGTTTCCTATAGGCATCTGGTTTGTCGCTGTGAGAACAGTAGGATGGACTAAATGGTCTGATCTAGCAAGCTCTTTTTTTTTTAATAAGATATTTATTAAGATTTTCAAAATATTACAGAATGAAAAAAGCAAACCATTAAAGAAAATAATAATAAAAGAACAAACCCCTTCCCACTGTGTAAAAAAGAAGAAAAAAGAAAAAATTCAAAATAAGAAGAGACACAAAAATGACAATAATACAACAATCCCAAACCCTTAAAAAAAAGACAAAAAAGAAGACATTTAAAAACAAATTCATTATTTTCAGATCCTTAACTGTCATTACCTTCTTTCTTAGACCTCCTCCTCCTCCCTTCCTTTGTATCCTAGATATAAATTATCCCAGCAAATCCTTTCCATTACATTACCCCAAGTTGTTTTAGTCTTATCTTTCTATAATAGAATAAACCTTAAAATTTAAAAAGCTAAAATCTAGACCTTACTAACTTCTTATAATCGTAATATTCTTTCATAATTCTTTAAGCATCTTTACTAAAACCGAGTAATTTCTTCCAACATTTTTCTATCATTCATCAACTTTGTAAAGCATACTGAAAAACAAAAACAAAAAAAAAGATACAAACAAATCCAATCTTTATCCAACGTCCCTCTCTCCTGGTTCCAGGTTTTGTCAGTCCTTGTTCCCATCAGCCTAGCCCATTAACCTGGTAACCTTATGTCCAAGGCCCTCAAGTCACTTCCATGGCCCTTCCGCGGCTCTTCTTCATATTTGTAACTGCGCTTTCCCTTATCTCCTGCTCGTAGTAACTCCAGCCTAGCTACGTCTCTTGCTCGTGGTAGCTCCAACTTGACAATGTTTTTAACCCTTTTCGACAGATCAGATCCTTTTCTGTATTCCTCGCTGCATTCCATGTAGTATTTTAAAGCATGTTTCGAGGGCCTTCCAAAGTTAGGAGCCCCCACAGTCCCAAACATTTCACAGCCCATTGCCATATTTAAAAAGTCCAGACATCCCAACATAGGGGGGTCAATCCAGCCCCCCATTTCCAAACCACGCCGAACTTTCCCTTTCCAGCTCTGGCTTTTCCCAAGTTCATTTGTCCAGTCCACAATATCATACTCCTGTTGAGTCTGTTCTGTCAAAACACACTCCTGGTTTAGTGCCTCAAATTCCTGTTCTGTCAAGACCCCCTCCTGGTTTGAATCCTGGGTAGGCTCCACATATTTTCTCACTGTCTGGTCCAAATGTCCCACTGCCTGATCAAGATTTCTAGTCAAGGTCACCATACAGTTCACCTTTTCATGTAATTCTTCCAGTAGAGCATTTGTTTTGTAGAAAGCAGGCACCAAGGCTTCTGAGTACATTGTCCTGCAAGGTCAAATACTTGTTCCCACGGTTACTCTGTAGCAGCTGTCAGTTCCCTGGAGTTGGTTACAATTTCACAAACTCCCCCTAGGGGGAAGACTTGTTTTTATTCTTGCTACAGAATTTCCTTTTTAAAAATACTTTGTCCTTATATATTCCTTTAAAATGCGAAAGGGAACAGTGGAATCGCAAAGTTTCTCTTCTTTTAGCTATCTGTCAAAAAACAATTGTTTTTGGTCAATGAGCTTCCCAC
Source organism: Podarcis raffonei (assembly GCF_027172205.1). Taxonomy (NCBI): domain Eukaryota; kingdom Metazoa; phylum Chordata; class Lepidosauria; order Squamata; family Lacertidae; genus Podarcis; species Podarcis raffonei. The sequence goes on along the minus strand of NC_070606.1, from coordinate 59,099,419 downwards.
TTCAGTCATGACATCCCTCTCCAGGATCAGGACGGAGGAAAATTTCTTCCCTTTAAAGTCACTTCAAACAGTCCAAAAAAAGAAATTCACAAGTTAAAATGTTGAAATCCAATCTTTTAAAAACGATTTTCTGAGCTCTAGTTTAAATTGCTTTTGCTTTATTCTGTTTACAAAAGAACGGAAGAGTGACTTCCTGTTTAGCTCTTCCCGTTCCGTACCAAATTCAAATAAAATTTTTTTAAAAGTCCGATTCTGTCCCGCTCTCAAATCTTTGTTCAATATCCAGTTGTCCAATTTCTTAGTACTCACGGGTGCTTATTTTAGAGTCCAAATTGTCCCAGGATAAAGGCAGCGCTCTCCGGCAACAGCTATGCGGCTTCGCTCCTCGGAAGTAGCGATTGACTCACAGCACCGCGCCACTTTCCCCTCCTCACTTCGGAGCCCGTTGGTGGGTTCCTTAGCGGATTGGGGGGGGCGCTAAAGGTGCCCGCCGAGTCCCATGGTCACAGGCTTCATCCGCCTGTGATTTTGAAAGGGTCCCCGCTTCGCCGTAGCGGAGAAGACCCGTTTTCCGAGGAGCCAGTCCCTCCAGTTCAGAGGGATTCCGCCATTGCTGGTGGCGCCACCCCGGAAGTCCTGATCTAGCAAGCTCTTATGTAACCTGTAAGGTATCATGTTGGCTACCTCTGAATCTGGAGAGGTGGACCTGCAGGCTTATGAAAGGCGTGTTCCTTCAGCTTGAAGATATAATCTTGTTCACAGTTGGTGGTAGAGGAGCATGCATGAATTTTGATCTAGCATAGATTTAAGCTGTGAATATCAGCCTAAATCTAAATGTTGGTGGGTTTTTTCCACCCACACAGTAGGTGTTGTTAGCTGTGGTGTTACATGATTTTTTTCTGTGGCATGTTGTAGGTTTGTGGTTTTGATGAGATCTCAATATGGAAAAGGAGGTTTATTTCCAGCTTGATTAATATAGAAAAGGGGTAGCTAATGTGTCACCCTCCAGAAATTTTAGACTGAAATTCCCATCATCCTTGAATATTGGCTATGCTGGCTGGGACTGATGGGTATTGTACTTCATGACATCTGAAGGGTATCACATTGGCTATCCCTTGATATACACACTATCTGTATGTGTGCCTACTTTGTATGGAGTTTTTGTGGGAGAATTGAGAAGTCAGATGGCTACCAGATGTTGTCAGGAATTAAATAGGTTTATTAAAATCAGTCATGATTTGTGTATATGCAAAATGCCTCTTCTAAATAGCAACTTCTATTACAAGGTGTATATATTGTCTCATGCCAGTCATGTTTGCACTTTTGTGAAAGTACAGCCAGGCACAGACATAACTCCCCCAAACCCTTTGTTCCTGGAGTGAGAAGCTTGTAATGAAAACTGCCATATTGATGGTTTTGGCAACCGGAGAAGAGCATAACAGCTTCCCACGCTGGCAGTTGTCTGAGTATTTTTGCAGGCACTGTCGGGGGAGGGTTCATTCTTACCCTCCTTACAATCATGTTTTAAAACACTCTAGCTCCACTTCTGATTTAATGCTTTGCTTTAGGGCTTAAGTTGGGTTTTAAAAAATGTGAGCTCAGGAGGCTATTATTTTTGACTGGGCTAGTAGCCTTGTAAAAACTTGTGGTTGCCAGGACCCTGCCTCTCCCCTTGTCCCTCTCCCCATGTTACTGGAATAACATGATTGTGAATTGGCTGTTTGTGGATGGGCACTTGCTGAGATGTAATGTTCAGGACCTGTGTGCATTTTTCTGTGAGCTACCCAGGTGCATGGATTCCATTGGTAACAGATTTGGAAAGGCGGCTTGTGTCATAGTCACTATGATGGCAGGCCTCGTTCACATCAGGGAAATGAACTGAGTGTACATTAGAACAGATTTTCAAAAGGTCATACTTTGCTCCAAGAAATGCATTCCAGTAGTGGTAAACAGGACATAAGTTCCAACATGTATCATGCATACAGGTTTGATCTCGCAGCATTTTACACTGCCGTACTTGTTTATATGTAGCGCTTCAGGCACTACTTAAAGGAACAACTGAGGCCTATTTATTTCAAACCCACTAGATGCAGCTTTTGACAGCTAACTTGTACAAGTTTACCTCTTTAGTTCTTACTGTGCCCTAATTAAAGTTGCTTAACAAATGTATATAATGAATTATTAAACTAATAATTATTAGTTTATTATGGCTCAGATGTTGCACTTGATATTTTGTTAAGAAGCGGCACAATATTTGAAACTGTCTACCATCAATATTTCCCACAGGATTTTATGGAAGGCCTTGGGTTATGGAACAGAGAAAAGAGCTTTTTAGAAGGTATGTGGCATTGTGTACTGTAGCATTCTAATACATAATTTGGGGGGGGGCTTATTGGGTCATTGTTTTTGTTTTGATTTTATGTATTTGATATTTTTGTGAACTGCCCTGAGTCCTTTGGGTATAGGGTGGTATACGAAATAAAGTAAGTAAGTAAGTAAGTAATAACAATTAGTCGTAAAAATAAAGAATTTGTTTAGTGCAGAATTAAGGCATAGGTTCTGAAAACTAAAGTATGGGAGGAGAGGAGGAGCCAAAAGATCATAGAAACTTGAGTGGTTTTTGCTTTCAGTGACTGTTCTAAGCTAACTCATAATAAATCAAATCAAACCTCTGAAATTCAATTTCTATGCCGCTTTTCATTCAAATGAATCCCAAAGTGGCTTCAGTTAATAACAGTGTGATAAAACAATACAGATGCAGTATAAATCATATAAAGTAATTAACAAATCATCAGCAAAACAATTGCTATATGTAAAACACTGTTAACAAAGCAACAACTAATAAGCTAAACATCACAAAGCAAAAGTAATATATGATTAACAAATCAATACAACATGCAAACAATATCAACAATATTAATAAAATAAATAAGCAGAATCTAGCAAAAATCATTTATATACCACTTAATATTTCAAAAGCTCTGAGCAGTGTTTTTAAGTTAAGAAAATGAATAGTGTCCCCCAGTTTCCAAGCATATCACAATCAATATGTCAGTTTATTTTGCAACAAACGTATGGGCATTGGAAAATAGAATAGCACCAATAATGGATTTATAGTGACTTTCTGTGTTATATCTTGAATTTCCTTGAAAATTATCTGCCAGAATGGTTGCATCTGCACACTTTCCCACCACATAAGATGCACTGTTCATACCACAGTCCCTCCAGCAAAGCAGTTTCCCAGGATGTACTACCACCTGAAAAAAACCTTGAAGTAACATTTTTAAAGAAAAATAACAAAAAGTAGCAGTTTGTAGAACATAAAGCATCTAACCATGGTCACAGATTTAGATTTGTATATTTGGTCCTCTTATTTATCTTCCTTATTTGTTCAGGTGTACCATTCTTGCTTTTTCTCCCTGGGGTGTTGCACAACTTGCATGGTACTCTTGGCTATACAATTAAGCAATGCAGATTTGTACAATGTATTTCAAACAACATTTTAATTTTGCTTTGTAGACTTCAGAAATGGGGACTGAATGCATACCTATATGCACCAAAAGATGATTACAAGCACAGGATGTTTTGGCGAGAAATGTATTCTGTGGAGGAAGCTGGTAATTAACTTTATTGCATTTTTAAATATATATATTCATTGAATTACAGTTGTTTCCACATTTGGATGGTAAATTAAAAGTGAAGTTGAGAGGGGTAAGCTTTTTGTTGTTTTAATTAGAAGATGCATTAAATAACTCTTAGAGGCTTTCCTGCCTAGCTGGATGAGAGAAAATCAGTGTTCTGTTAAAGTACACACAGATAATTTTTTAATATCCTCCCCAACCCAACAGTCCAGTTATGGAACTCAAGACAGTGTACATAGGATTATTAGGTGGTCCTCCCATCCAGACACTGGCCATAGCCAGACCTGCTTAGCTTTAACAAGGTTGCTGCATTATATCACCTTGAATGATGCCATGGGATGATCCCTTTGCCTCAATGCTAGGGAGAAAGAAGACATATTCAACAGTGACAACCCACAATGCTTCATTAATGGAGGGGAGAACAATGCCTGTGCTCCTAACTGACTTAGTTTCTTATTATATCAGCCTGGTACAGATATAGCACAGTCTTTTCTCTTCTAACCCTGGTTCATGTGCTCAGCATTTTCCCCATCATCATCATCATTTCCTCCAATTCTTTCATTTTCAGAGCAAGCTGTGGTGCAGCATTACATTTGCACCAGCATTTCTGTGAACCACACTTTGCAAATCCATTTCTGTTGCAGCTGGACTGCCACTTCCCCACTCCCTTTCTACAGTGTCATCTACCACCTAGAGTCCTGTGGGACAGATTCCAGAAGAGAGAGGTTGGCTAGCAAAGACACCAGAGCCTGCTCCAGCCAGAATTGCTCCTGCCCCCTAAGTAGCCTGTGAAGAGGCTTTTGATGAGAAAGTTACATTAATGATACAACAACAATATTAAAAATATATTTCATTATATGCCACTTTGAAAATATTTGTATCCTGAAAGGTGGAATATAAATAATTGTAGTGGATAGATGTGATTTGTGCCTGACTACGTTAGTAAAAATGCCATTGTAACACTGGAGCTGCCCAAAATATTTTAATGTCTAAGACAGAAGGAATCCTTTGTTCCAAATTGACATGTGCAACTTGATCCTATACATGCTTACTTAAAAGCAGATCCCAGTTTCCCCACATTTTACCGTGTGTGTGTGTGTGTGTGTGTGTGTATGAAAGAATCAGATGGAGGACTGAGTATGTTTTGACAAAAAATGTTAATTATTCATATTTCCTTGCCCCTTAAAAGTATTTTTTGCCTGCATATATTGAAATGTATTCTGATTAATGAAATGCCTTAACTTCATAGTTGCTTGTTGCTAAAATAGTTGGCTTTGATTTCTAGAGCAGCTCATGACTCTCATCGCGGCTGCTCAAGAATATGGGATAGAATTTATCTATGCTATCTCTCCTGGACTCGATATTACCTTCTCAAACCCAAAAGAAGTTTCTACATTGAAACGCAAGCTGGACCAGGTATCTTATATTTATGTATATTATAATTTTAAACATAAATGAGAAATTGCAAAAACACTGGATAAAGGAAATATGCCCCTACCTGTGTTGCACTCTAGGTGGGGTTACATTCCCTAGCTTTTATGTTGTACAATATTAACAAGTGTTAATATTTTTTCTTCTTTATTCTGCTAGGTTTCTCAGTTTGGCTGCCGATCTTTTGCACTGTTATTTGATGATATTGATCACAATATGTGTGCAGCCGACAAAGAAGTGTTCAGTTCCTTTGCACATGCCCAGATCTCAATCACTAATGAAATCTTCCAGTATCTAGGAGAGCCAGAAACATTCCTCTTCTGTCCCACAGGTAAAGTAACCATGCAGATACTGCATTTTAACAAGAATGAGGTCAAAAAGCCTTCTGTTCTTGTCCCCTTTCCTCTCACGGCAAACCTTTCCTGATGGAGGGGTTGGTGAAGAGAATTGCCGATTAGACACCATTCCTTAAAGGGCACCCTGAACATCTTCAAACAGTTGGGTACAACCCTCCTTTCTGTCTTAGCCACACTTTACTTGAACTTGTTACAAATTTAATAGCAGTCTATGGTAAACTGGGTGCATGTTTATGACTTCTAGTTGCAGGTATGCGGCATACTTTTTCACACTGTCTGAATATTTTTTCTTCGGGAGTTTGGCGGGGGTGAGATTCTAGCAGGTTTGCCATCTTAGTCTGTTGTAGTAAAAAGCAGTTTTAAAAAATTTACTTACATTGTGACATAAGCTTCTGTAGAGCAGATCTCATTTCATCAGATACAGGAAGGCCCACTCCTATAAAGTCACAGCATACAGAGCCAATGAACAGGTTCTTGTCTTAGTATTTTTTTCTGTTGTGATCACTCTGAAATCTTTGGGTGAACAGTGTATAAATTTAATAATAATAATGATAATACCTTGGAAAGAGGAAGCAGAGGAAAACTGTTGAACGGTTAACTTGTGGTGTCATGAAACGAACAATTGCTGGTTGTAATTTGTGTTTTGCTATTGTTGATTGTATCCAACGTGTTTTATGAATCACAACGTATTCACTAGACTCCTAAGTGACTTCCAATATGACTTTCCTCATCAACGGATTAGAACTATGTGCAATGAAGGATTACATACACTGAATACACAGAGAAGAATAAATTATTAAAAATAAAATACAAACGGTGGGGGGGGACAGAAATCTAATGAATAACATTTTCCTGGGGAATGGCTAGCTCCTAAAATTGCTAGTTTTGGAACTAGAGCGTAGAAAATTCTGTGAGGGGCTTTCCTTCCTTGCCATTTCCTTCCTTTATGTACTTACATTATGTGAAGTGTCCTTGGCATAAGTTCATACATATTCTCTGTTGCCCAGGGTCTGGTGCATGAATTACTTTATTTGCCAAAGTACTTGTAACACTTTTGGCTATTCCCCAACAATGATGTTGAGCTAACCAAAGGCTCATTGCATAGATAGACCCTGCTTTCAGTCTTGCCAGGTTGTACATAGGTATGGTATTAAGATAACCTTACTGGAGATTCTCAGACTTACTTCAGAGCTTAAATATAATCATGCACATGTAGCAAAATAACAGAGTTCCAGACTTGTTTTGGCAGGCATGCCTTCTTAAGAATAAATTTCTGCAATTCTGGATTCAGCTTTTTGAGCATGCATAGCTGAGACAAACCTGCTCAATTCCAAAAGGAAGGAAGAGGTAGAATCCCTACTTGACAGGGAGGGAATGGAAGTAAAATGGGCTTACGGCCAGCTACTGTGGAAACACCTGAACAAAGGTCTGGAGAAGATGGCAGTCTCAGAACTGTCAAGCCTCTGCCCAGTTACCAGTCAGTTGGTCCCAAAACACAGGTGATCAAAAGAAACAAGAAGAGATACCGGCAACATATCCCAGTTGATAAGCAGTAGCCAGGATCAGCTCTAGCACTTTTAAAAGAAGCACCAGTAATCAGATCATTGAGTCCCAGTAACCTCTTAACTGTCAGAGTGTCCCTAATACCTTAAGCCTTGGAGGACAACGGGAATGAGCCTTTTGGAATTTAGGAAGGCACTTGCATTGTTGAGAATGTTTATGGATTACTGTGGGAGTCCCTAAAGTTGTGTTGTTGTGACATTTTATTTTTTGCCTTTACATTTAAACACTACCTCAACCATTGCAAGAGTTAACAATAAATTTTTTTGCATAAAAGCAAATCTGTGAGAAATGACATGGTAGGATATTGGGAACTGCCATAATCATCTAGCAGTGCCACACACAAGAGAGCAAAATGTGATAGTGGGTTTTAACTTGTATTTTTCTCTGTTCCAGAATACTGTGGCACTTTCTGCTATCCAAATGTTGCTCAGTCTCCTTATTTACGAACTGTAGGGGAAAAGCTGTTACCTGGAATTGATGTGTTATGGACAGGTGAGCATTTTGCTTTGTTGAGGTTGATACTGCCAACTCAGTTCAGCATTCTTATTAAATGTTTTAGTATGCTGCTTAAATTTTATCATCCTAGCCTATGGCTAATCAATAAACTCATTCTGAGTCAGTTGTGAAACTACATTTTAGGTCCCAAAGTGGTATCTAAAGACATTCCAGTGGAGTCCATTGAAGAGGTTTCAAAGATAATTCGCAGAGCTCCGGTCATCTGGGACAACATTCATGCCAATGACTATGATCAGAAAAGGCTGTTTCTTGGTCCATATAAAGGTCGATCAACGGAACTCATCCCACGCTTAAAGGGAGTCCTGACCAATCCAAATTGTGAATTTGAAGCCAACTTTGTTGCTATTCACACCCTTGCAACCTGGTATAAATCCAACATGAATGGAGTAAGGAAAGATGTTGTGATGAGTAAGTTGATCAGAAGTGCTCAGTCACTATCTTAGGAACAATGCTTTTAGAAATAATATAATAACCTTAATAATTTAATAATCTTAAATTTTCACTTTGATGAAAGGAGTTTCAGGAAATTTCATCTTAATAAATTAGTACTTTTGTCTTTAAATGCAAATACATGGCAGCCTTTAACCTTGCTCTTGAATTAATATTCTGTTTCTTAATAATCTGTGCAGCTGACACTGAAGACAGTACTGTTTCAATTCAGATTAAACTGGAGAATGAAGGCAGTGATGAAGATATTGAAACAGATGTTCTCTATAGCCCACAATTGGCCTTGAAGTTGTCATTAACAGAGTGGTTACAGGAATTTGCAGTACCTCATCAGTACAGCAGTGAGTAAGCAATTTTGGTTTTGTCTTGCCTACAATATTGGAGTGAATGAAGAATATTATTCAAACCAAAAATGTTTTTCTAGAGTTCAGTAAAAAAAAATCTGCTGAATATAATACTTCAAAAGATTTCTGCTGTTACAGTTTCATTATGCATCAGGAACAGTTTTTGTTTTAAAAAATTCAAAGGAACTGACTGTTTCTGAGTGACAAGTATATTTTCCTGAAGCAATGTACTTTGTAAGAGATTCTGTGTCGGGTGTGGGGGTGTTCTCAATTTGTCTTTGTTGGGAGAGGACACTATCAAAAATACTGTATTGAAAATATATGTGGAATTGCATTGCACCCGATATAATTTGTGCATCTGAAGGGATTGTTCTGAATTACGCATCATATTTTGGGTACATGCAAATGTATTTCAGGAAAATGCACAAGTGTTGTGCCTTTTCAAAATATGTCTAATTGCAGAAAAATAGACACTTGCATGTACGTGTATGTCATTCAAAGACATGTTCACAAGTTATTTATATATGTGAAATTTGGTTGCATGAAAAAGCTGAGTAGATATGACAGAATTTTGTCTGCTCTGTCCGCAGGCAGACAAGTGGCCCATAGTGGCGCTAAAACAAGTGTTGTGGATGTGCCTCTGGTTACACCGTCCGCTTTAAATTCTACCACTGTGATTACTACCGTTTACCAAGAGCCCATAATGAGCCAGGGAACTGCACTAAGCAACGAATCACAGGTTCTGGTCAAAGAGGAAGAAAAGAAGCAACTGGATGAGGAGCCAATGGACATGGTAGTGGAAAAACAAGAGGATTCTGACAAGAATATCAATCAAATATTGACTGACATTGCTGAAGCAAAAATGTCAGAAGAGTTAAAACCAATGGATACGGATAAAGAGAGCATAGCTGAATCAAAATCTCCAGAGATGTCAATGCAGGATGATTGTGGTGATATTGCACCTATGCAGACAGATGAGCAAACGAACAAGGAGCAGTTTGTGCCTGGTCCCCATGAGAAGCCGCTATATGCAGTAGAACCAGTAACTCTAGAAGATCTACAGTTGCTTGCAGACTTGTTCTATCTTCCATATGAACATGGAGTCAAAGGGGCCCAAATGTTACGAGAGTTCCAGTGGCTCAGAGCAAACAGCAGTGTTGTTAGTGTGAATTGTAAAGGAAAGGACTCTGAAAAGGTGAGTGACTGCATTGTTTTCATTTGGTGTAAGTGTGCATATTTCCTATTTGAAAAAAGCACAATAGCAAAAGAAATAATGAGCAACTGCATTGGAAGTCTCTGAGCTGAACCTAGCCTGTAGATAATTAAGAATATCATGCATGTAGGCTGGTTGGTGGTTGAGTGTCTTGTGCTGTAGAATGTATCTTCATGCTTTGAATGTGTGCACTACTCGTGTGTCATCCTGGCTAGAGATGTAAAAGTCAATAGGTATTGTGATAATATCCATCTAGTTTCATCCTCAACATGAAAATACAGTGTATGAAATTTGTTCCTTTTTATCTTTACTTAGATTGAAGAATGGCGTGCTCGAGCCGCCAAGTTTGAAGAGATGTGTAGCTTGGTGATGGGCATGTTCACTCGTCTTTCAAACTGTGCCAACCGGACAATCCTCTATGACATGTACTCATACGTCTGGGACATCAAGAGCATCATGTCTATGGTGAAATCTTTTGTGCAGTGGCTAGGTATGTTCTTTAGGAACTAGTTAGAGCGGCAACTAGCATAAATGCTTGTCTTTAATTAGCCCATGGAAAAAATAATGTCAATTGAACGTTTTTATATTATGGTCGCTTTGACCCTAAATCCTTCTTACTTTTTCTATTATTGGTCGCCATTCATGTTTCACTATAGACTGGCAGTAAAAGTGACAGTGGACATACGTTGAATATCTCTCTTGGTCTTGAATTTTTTTTCTTGGGCTAAGGAACATAAAAGTTGATCTCTGAAACATAAGTTTTGACTCAGACTGAATGCACACTGGACTATAATGCAGTATTTCCCGGCCTTGTTGCAAAATTGGAAATGACACTATGAAATGTGACCATGCCTCAGCTATCTGCTGCTTGCTCTGTCTCAATAACGTTATTGCTGTCTTCAACAGAACAATTGCAGATGTGACCTTTCAATGGGCCTGGCCAAGAGGGAGCCGAGCCTCCCAGCCCTTTCTCTGCGCATGCGAGCTTTAGCATAAGGCTATTCTGGTGCAAAAGTGATTTGCTTTAACATTCGCAAGATGACTGATTTTGGGCAAGGGAAGAAATTCCAGAGCTCTGAAGTCTGCTTTCATACCAGACTGTTCTCTAAAGAGAAATCAAAGAGCCTTTTTTGCCTGCAGCCTTTTTTAAATTACACGGGGTTTTTTTGGAATAGCACCAGCATGGCCTGGGTTCCTCTAGTGACCTCATTTCACTTTCAGGTTTCAATCCAACTGTAAGGAATATGCTGTGGACTTGCTTGATGCACACAGCAGGCAGCAACGCTGATGGTTTCCTGTCACAATTTCTGTAGTTGTCACAAATCTCATAATAAACCTCTTGCACCATACTGGATCAGCCTACAGTTCTTGGATCACTTGAAGCTGTAATCACTTGTATACATTCATAAGTATTCATAGGTCGTATTGAGCTAGTTGCCAAGATATCCAATATTGCATTTTGCTGTTACTCAGCAGAAGACCATATGGTTCTAGCAAAAAAAAAATTAGGGCTTAGTGCAGAGAGGTTTTTTAAGTCGGTGCATTTCCCACTAAATAAATAGGAAATAATTCAAAACTTGAGCCTTAGAATAGAGTTTGTACCTTCATGAGACCTATTTCTTTGTCTTTTTCTTCTCCCCTCAGTATTGGTTCAGACATTATAGATTGTTTAGGGAAGAGGAACAGGAAGGTAGAATCAGCCAACCCCTACAACAAGATTGTCAGCCCCTATTTTAAAGGCAGGAAGGGAGGCACACCATACTTCTAAGTGGTATATTTGGTTACCAAATTACCCATTTTGTCAAAGAAACAGATGGGAAACTAAATTGTGCATTTCTCCTGGAAGGAGCATTAAGCAACTGCAATGATAAACATGAACTTGATTGACCATAGATTTCAGCTGTGAGGTTGATTTGCTTTTGAAACATTTCCCAATTTTTGGAGCAGGCTGCTGATCATAGCTGCCATTTTCTTTCATAAGGATGGCTTCTCCCAGCAAAAGTACTTAGTGCTTGCTACCCATTTCTGACACTATCTGGTAGTACAGTACATTTGTATATTCCACTGGATGCATCTACACCAAAAGAAACTGTCTCGCCGCAGACCAAGTGAATTCTTGTAGCTGAGATCTTGGTGTTGCTGTTTATTGAGACCATTCTTTAGTTTATATAATTACTTATATAGTCATAAAAGTTGCTTCTCATTTGATGTGAATACAGAAGAATCACTAAACTGGAATGGTTTAGCCATTGAATGTTGATACACTTGGTGGTCCGCTGAAGGCTGATCTCTATACCCTTTCTTTCAATCCAGCTAGCATTCAGTTTATGAAACTAGTGTAGATAATACTACTATGGATTACTAATGCCTTCTACTGTCTTCTTCCCCAATGTGTGCAGATGGGAGAATCTTCAGCACAAGTATCTACTGCTATTGGATGGACCACGCCAGATGCTTTCAGCGTGTCGTGATTAATAAATTTAAGATGGGAAGGTTCTGTCCATGAGGCAGCTCAGATTAGGGCAGTAGGCACAGCCTGAAGTCACATTTGCGCAGCGACTCAGGCATTAACTCTTGATTTTCATTCATACAGCTCTTCATTCATGCAGCTCTGTAAAGTGTATAATAGCTGGAATGCTAGTTACGGTGTAGTCTCAAAGGAGAAGTACTCCAAGTAACTAGCGAAAGGGTATAATATAAAGCCTCTTTAATGAAGCACTTTGATGTGGAAACACAAGAAACTCTAATTGACATGTTTTGAGTCATCTCAAACTTGCTATTTTAAAGGCTTTCTTTCATAATTGGCTAAGCATTGATATCCAGCTTGGTTCACTTTGAGACTACCTAGCTAGTATGACACATTCGACTGTACTGATCTGAGATTGTTACTTGAACAGGAAGTAGATCGCTGTCCACAAGAGGAAACAAACTTGCGCAGCTTATCTTATCAGAAGACTAGGCAGGTTACTTTAATCCCCGCATCAACAATTCACCTGCCTATCCCCTCTCAAAGATGTTAGTTATGCTAATTGGTTGTATAACTTGGCTATCAAAGCTGTTATCAAAGCTTAGCCATTATTAAAAAATATATAACCTTCTTACTAAATTGTGCAGAGGGCTTTAAAGCCCTTGCCACAGCTGGCTGTCAGGAATTAATGGCATTTCTTACATGGTTGAGGGTGGGTAAAATAAAATACTGTAACTGAGGCTGTTGTTGCCTAGATTGGGAACAATATGTGTGCTGTGGTTACTGTTGTGTAAGCAGAGCTACGGAAGTGGACAGTATTGGTTTCTAATCTCTTGAAAAAGAAGTATCTGTTCCACATAGCTGTTTGGGCTATTCCATCCCACACCAAACCTGGTTTTCTGGCAAGATTCAAACAATATGAAAATGTGACTTCAGACAGGTCCAAGTATTTCCATGGGGCTGTGATAATGGCTTATTATCTATACCTTCATCAATGAAAATGTGAGAGCTGTTCCATGTTCTTAGTGATGAAAGAGAAGGACAAGGAAAGCTCAACTCTTGGAATAAATATTATACCTGTACAGAACGGGGCATACTGGCTTTTTACAGTATTGAATTTTCTGCTGTCTAAGGCTATCGTCTAACTTCATTTTATTAACAAAGAGCACAAAGCATCTAATCAGGAATCTACACACGGCAGCATTATCGCAGCCCCTCAAGTTCTTGGATTATAGCTCAGTTAGAGAGCTTTTCCTACAAAGTGTGTATTAGCTTGTTGGACATTTTAGCATCTCAGGACAATCCCCCTTCTCGTAACGTTCTCCGCTTGGATCTGATCTCCACAGGGTGTCGTAGTCAATCTTCAGCACAGTTCTTAAGTGGAGACCAAGAACCCTGGGCCTTTAGAGGTGGTCTAGCAGGAGAGTTCCAGGTATCAATATGAATTCACAACTGAATGACATTGTCTTTGTTTGAGAAATCTTTTATTGCGCGTCGGAGGACTGGAAGGCTTGGTCTGCCGAAGGCTTTCTGGTCCAAACCCAAATAGCCTGACAGCTTTGTTTTTAAATAATTTTCCTCCCATTTCTACAGTAATATCACAAGGAGATGCTGCCATTCCCACGCGCCTGCGAAGCGCTGCGGCTTTTAGTTGTACATTTCACATTGTTTCTTTGCAGGTCGCACAGCGTTTTTATCTGCGCCCGCAATTGCACAATGCGCGCCTGCTTGTCTGCCGACGAGAACTCCATGAGCAAAGAAAATACGATACTGTGTATTCCAAGATCCTCTCTAAGCAAAACTTGTAGTTTGCGTTCCTCATAATCCAGTTGGCAAACCAGTCCAAAAGAAATGTTTCTTCTGTGCCTGAATTTGCTCATGGATTTTTCAGGGGCTTACTTTCTTCCCCCTCACAGGTGCTCTCTGCGCACAGCCAATTGAGTCAGCATGTTGTTTTGGGGTTAGTGTCTCCTCTGGCCAGTTAACCCTCTTCAGACCAAACCTTTCCTCCTGACATGGCTATGTTAAGCTGAGAGCATAGATGAGATTTGGTGAAATTATACTAAAGCAGAAATGAGTTTAATGTAAACTCCATTAAGTGTTGTAACAGTTGTGTATCGTTAAAAAACTTCTGTTCAGATAAAATGGAAAAATGGTCCTTACATTTGTAAAGCCTACAAAACCCTACTTCCCTCTGGGGTGCCTGCAGTAGCAAAAGTTAACTTGGGAGTCTGCAATGCACGCCCAGGAATGTATTGCATCTTCTCAAACATTTACACTAATTTTTTGTTTTCACAGCGTTTGCTGCCTATTGAAGGAGCAAATGACCTCTTTTTTCAGCCACCTCCTCTTACTCCAACTTCTAAAGTTTACACCATCAGACCCTATTTCCCTAAAGATGAGGTAACCCATTTCTTTGGTAATTATTGTACACAGTAATGCTGTTTGGAGGAGCATGTTGATAAAAGCAACTGTTTCTCTATATTTTGTTATTCTGTGAGTCTTCTGAATGCCTAGGAGAGGTGTGGTTCAAATGGGGGAAATGTAGCAATATTGAGTGGCTTACTCTGGGTTCATGGAAGTATCTGGCAGCAGTATTATTAAAAAAATCTTTTTCCTAGATGCTTTTTATGTGATCCCATTTATCAAAGGGAATATAAATAGGAAAAGCCTTGGGATCCCAGCCCAGTTGACTGCCTTGATAACACTGAATGAGTTTAATGTAAACTACTGATCACCAAGTACAATGAATAAGGAGTGACATAATCCAAATGCATGTTAGCCTGAACTATTTGGAAATAATACATAATCTCAGAAGCATTGTAGAATAGCTCAGGAAACATAGTAAGCTGCCTTGCATTGAGTCAAACTATTGGTTCATCTAGCTCATTATTGTCTACCCTGACAAGCAGCAGCTTTCCAGGAGATTCCCTGCCCTACATGGCGATGTTAGGGAGTGAACCTGAGACCTTGTGCATGCAAAGCAGGTGTTGCAAGCCCTGAGCTCTGGCCTTTCCTGTTAGGTTATTTATCTGACGCATTTGTACTGTGTACTTCCTCCAATGTGACTTACATGGAGTTATTTTAGTTTCAAGGCACAATGAATTCCACGTGGATTTAAGCCTGCATTTCCCTAGGCCGTCCAATATGCCATCCACTACCTGTCCAATATGAGTTGTTGTGGAGGCATGGAATACAATGAAGTAGTGAGGATGCCTGTCAGTTAGTAGAACAGCAAGGCTTCCTAAGCAACAGTTCAAGTGTATGTGCTGTGGGAGGGAAAACTCACACAATGAATATTTCTATATGTCTTTAGGCATCCGTGTACAAGATCTGCAGAGAAATGTATGATGATGAAACTGATCAGCCTTTCCATAGCCAGCCGGACTTAATTGGAGACAAGTAGGTATACTCTTGAAATAAACTGGAATTTGTTGAATTACATACAGTGGTACCTCGGGTACAGGTGCTTCAGGTTACAGACTCCGCTAACCCAGAAACCTCAGGTTAAGAACTTTGCTTCAGGATGAGAACAGAAATTGCGCAGCAGCGGCATGGCAACAGCGGGAGGCCCCATTAGCTAAAGTGGTAGCTCACGTTAAGAACAGTTTCAGGTTAAGAATGGACCTCCGGAACGAATTAAGTTCTTAACCCGAGGTACCACTGTACTGTATTCATTTAGTAATAGTACTCCTTGTGGGTGGCTAATCTTTGGCGCTCCAGATCTTGGAGCCCAGCCACCATCAGCAGCATGGCCAGTGGTCAGGGATAATTGGAATTAGCAGCATCTGAAGTGTCACAGATTGTCTGTCTCCTGGTATGCCTCTTGCTATCAAGAAATGTAAATACAATATTCAAAACAACTGGGAAGAGCAGGAAACATCCATGCCTTGCCAGCTGACTAGAACACACAGGTTTTGTAAGGCTGTGCTTCACATGTTCAATTTGAATCTGAATTCTAATCTGAAAGATGCTCTCCGTTCTGGCTTGAAGACAGACTTCCAAGTTCTATAGACTTCTTGCAAATTTGAGTGCAACTCAGCAAACACTTGATAGGGGAAACAAAATTTAAGGAACAGAACAGAATTGGCACCAATCTAAAGTAGCAGAAAAAATAAAAGAAGTTTCCTTTGTGTAAAACTCCAGACATTCTTCTGAATCAAGTATGAACCCCTAGAGATTAACAGCTAAGATCTTCACACCCTGCGGATGCAGGTCAGGGTATGAAAAAAGGAATCTGTAAACTGTTCTGCTACTGGTATCCAGCCTTTAATTTCTTACGCAGTTAGTACAATGCAGTGCTGCCAAGAGATCATGCTGAGTCATGGCAAAGATTTACTGAAAACCACCTACATTCTTGCTGTTTCATTGATCAAACTGTGTATGTGGGGGGACGACCCATCCTATAAGGTGATCCTGTAAGCTTCAGACATTTTATTGTTCAATGAAGGTAGTGCAGCTGCAAATACTGTGATTATATGTTTGTATGGATTGGCCATTGAATATACTAACTGTGGATTGTCGTGTAAGCCTCCCTTTTCACTCCCATTTGAGGCTTGCCAATTCTCATGATCCCCAATACTGTTGTTTTTTAACTATTTTTTTTAAAAGCATTAAACCGTTTGAGGAGGAGTAGGGAAGTTGGCTTTACTTTGTAAATTTACAGCTGAAACTACTGTCCAGGCTTTAGGCATTTACTCACATAGTTCTCTTCTGCTGCCTGGAGCAGCCGTCTTGGCTGTTGGTAAAACCCACTTCTGCACTTTTTATAATCCCTACTAATTCATTATAACAATTCCCAATTCTGATTACCTTTCCATAATACACTTAATTTTGAAACCCCCTTGGATAGGTACTTAGCCACTTGTATGTTCTACATGATGCCTGACTAACTGGCATTTAAAAGTACTAAGTCATAGTTCTTAGACTTGTACAACTTGCAACCGTGGTTCATTTATTCTCCTGTGCTCTTTAACTGTTATGTAGTTTTGTTTGCATCAGTTATCTTTGGGCTCTACTGACTATTCCTTTCTTCTCAGGCTAGTAGGTGGTTTGCTGTCCCTCAGCCCAGATTACTGCTTTGTCCTGGAGGATGAAGATGGCATCTGTGGCTATGCACTGGGCACCGTTGATGTAACTCCTTTCATTAAGAAATGCAAAATTGCCTGGTTTCCTTTCATGCAGGAGAAATACAGCAAGCCAAGCAGTGATAAGGAGCTATCAGAGGCAGAGGTTAGTTATGCTGGCGTATGCTTGAATTGTCAAATTGCTGTTTTTAGGCTTTCATCCCCTGTTGTCTTTATAATCCTAGGAAGAGTAGGGGCAATTTATCCAATTTATTCCAATATAGAGGCCTCAGACGCATGACACTGTGATAGTGTGATGGCCAAGTAGTCTCTAGAATTAGTTTCTCTCTGTGCCTTTATAAATCCACACTTACAATTATCTCTAACATTGAGTTATATTTCATTCTTACTACTTAAACAGAACAATTCCAATTGATAGCTTTATATCTAGCAATATGTAATCGTAGATTATATTTTACAGTGTAGTTATGGTTTGACATGAATCATAGAATAGGCAATGTAGCGTGTTCATTAGATTTCAGAGACTCCCTTCCTGATCACAATATTATAAAAGCTCTGGGAACAGTGCCTGGGAGAGGCTTGATGAAAAGCCTCACTTCTTTTCACTGTCCGGAACCCAAGCATAAATCATCTAACTGCCAATCTGTCATGACACTCAGTCCTTTCCCCTCTTTTAACCACTGTGATATTTGCATTTAGGATAGAATAGCTAACTTAGCCTGATATGTTTTAGATATACAATTGCTGCTGCTGCTGAATTTAGTTTCTCTAAATTTATTTGGATTTGAATAAACTCATTGCATTATTTTTGTTTTGCTGAGTGTATGCCAAAATAATGGCTATCTTTATTGTACCTTGAAATAAACTAAGATTTGTTACTAGCAATTAAGGTCTGCATTGTTTAAAAATGATGTTTTTTATCAGAAGCTTAGAACAGTAAAAGAGAATATAGTCTTCAAAAGGGAAGTTCTTCTGTTTTTCCAGCACCAGCCACCCAGTTTAATCTGTATACTTATCTCTAATTACTTAAAGAATGGTACTGACCAAATCTACTGTACTTAGCTACTTTAGCTTTTTGTTTAGAGATTAATGTGGTTGTCAAGTGAATAGGCTAATCCAAGTCTGTAGAAAGAACCTGTTCAGCAAGTGCACACAATGTTTCCAGCATAGATCACCGAACATTTTTTTTGATGTTGAAAGACTATTTCTGTTGTGCCTGTTGTAGAAAATTATGCTGAGCTTCCATGAGGAGCAAGAAGTTCTGCCAGAAACATTCCTTGCCAACTTCCCATCACTGATAAAGATTGATATCCATAAGAAGGTGACTGATCCAAGTGTGGCTAAAAGCATGATGGCATGCTTGCTCTCTTCTCTGAAGGCAAATGGTAAGCTCTTATTCCTGACTCTTGTAGCTGTTGGGATATGAAAGGCAACTGTAGGCTCCTTACTAAGTGCCTATGGCCGTATTTGAACTAGACCTGGGCAATTTTTCAATATATCTTTCAAAATCGGTTATGAAGTCCACATCACAATAACGGTTTCATAAAATGTTATCTGGCAAACATTGCGATTTTGAGAAAACTGTAGCCAGCCAATGTTTCTTAGTGCCTCCGCTGCCTCCTGCAGGAGCAGTGAGCGACTCACAAGAGCAGGCTATGTTTCTTTGGATTGTGCAAGGAGCCCCAGCTCAGCTCCACTGCCTCTGCAAAAACAGGTGACAATTCTGAAAGTAGCTGGAAAAGCAGCAGCCAGCCAGCAGCAGAAACTTATCAGCCCTCACAATAGACTTCTTTCGATTTTGCAGCAAGCCCTGGCTCAGCAGGCTAGAAGCCAGCGTGACAGGCCCCTAGGTGTGGTTTACAGAGGTGCTGCTCTGAGCTGGCTCGGGGCTTCTTGTTGGGAGCCCCCTTTGCCCCTTCCTTGCCCCCATGAAAGAAGAAACTATGGCTTTCTTCAGAGCAAGAACCAAAAACGTTGCCCTGTCATTTAACTCTTTTTCTTTACTCCTGTCCCCCCTTCCACCTGTATGAGTACATGTGCTAAGCGTCTCTCTCCCCTCTGATGCCTTTAGGGTGCAAGTTGCTGTGTAACATTGCTGGTTCACCCTAAATAGCTTCCTTCATATAAAAAAAGGAAGTTTTTTAAAAAAAAAATTAAGGATGCTATCTTGTTGTTTGCTTGCCCTTCCTCCTTCCCTTGGATAAAAAGAGAGAGAGATTGGTGGGATGGGGGCTTTTGGGGGGCCCTTCTGTGTCACAGTAGGGGGAAATGAAGGGGGAAAGATTTGTTTCTGCCTTTATGCTGAAATGGGAGATTGAGTGGTGGTTGTGCAAGCAAATGTATGTCTACTCAGAAGTAAGCCCTACTGAATTCAGTGGGGCTTACTCATGCATAGAATTGCAGTTGGCCCTCTAGTGGGAAAGGAGATGCAACTTGACACTAGTAAATTACATAAATTATCTTAAATGAGTAGAAAACAGATTAAATTGTTAATCATATGTAAGTTTAATTAATATTTTTACTAAATCTACTACTTTTGTAAATTTTAAATTTGCCTCTAAAACTTTAATATAGTCTCCAGAAGTCTTCAATGGTTTAGCTGAAGCATGCAATCATTGAGTTAATTTTCATATAATTATATGCATCAAATTTAGATTCTTTGTTCAATATTTTCCTGGATTATTCACAATGACTCATCACTGTATTTTGGATTGTCCTACATCTGAATACCACAATTTGGTATCTAAGCCCAAAACCAAAGTCCTGTTTGGATACATCTTGGGTTGCCTGCTGATGAAAGTGATGATTTCATCAGTGTATGGTAATTTAGACCTGTAACTTAGTAGTAGTTGCCAGGACATTACCATGTTCACATCTATGTAGCACCATCTTATTTCAGATATCGTGATATCATGATGTTTAGTCACCTCATTGATGAGATGTCACTTTTTTTAGCCAATGAAGAACCACTTCTGCAGCCCACATCATCCTTGCAAGTCCTAGACAGCTATGCAGTTTGAACAGTTGCATGCAAGCTTCCTGTGAGGACTGGTGGACACCCAGTAGCTGAGATCCAGAAAAGCATGCAAATAGTTCCACATAGTTTGTTTATACAGTATGCTGCTTTTCCATAATAAACTGTGCCCAAAGCAGCTCATGATAAGATTAATATCAAAATATAAAACATTTTTTTAAAAAATAACTCTTGACCTTGATTCAACTGCACAATTCAGTGTGAAATGATTAGAGAAATCAAACAATGTTTGTGAAGTTTCTTCATTATAAAGACTCCTCACTGCTTCTACTCTCTCCCCAAATATCTCCTCTTGTGTCTTTTTCAGGCTCCCGTGGGGCTTTCTGTGAAGTGAGACCAGATGATAAAAGAATCCTGGAATTTTACAGCAAACTGGGATGCTTTGAAATAGCTAAAATGGAGGGATTTCCAAAGGATGTCATTATTCTTGGAAGGAGCTTGTAAGGAGATTGTTGGTGAACTTTTGATACTGTAATCACATAATGGTTGGAGAGCCTGAGGTTTATCTTGTTGCTGTTCCACGCAAAGGCAGCAGTCAGCTGGCCTGACAGGAGCTATGTGAAAATTCATCCATTACCCTTTCTGAGATGCTGCTCAAAATATTATTGGAAAATGGATACTGGTCATCTTCATTTCCTGGTCTTAAGCAAAGTGCCAAGGAGTACTGCATATTACATGAGTTCCCAAAGAGGTACTGGTGACAAATCCATGCATCCACCTCTGTACTCAGCAGAATGGCTGTCTTTTCCAGAAAGTCCTGACATGAAATAGTTCGTCCCTGTGTCCTGTTCTTGAAATGGGATGAGAGAGATGAACATGGGATCTCTCCATTTACAGAGGGAAACAGGGTGCCTGTGTTGGCCAGCTTAAGGACAAACAAACACTGACGACTCTAGTTTTTGTTGATTGTCATGCTTGCTGATAGGGAAATTGAATGACCATCACTTCTAAAGAATTGGTTAAGCTTTGTGCTTCATAGGGATAAAAACTGTGCATTTGTCTGTGGCAAAGTCACTCAGTGGCAGAAGTGTAAATTTCAGTGTGTAAATATATATAAACTCGCTGTATGCTAATACTTTGTGTTTAATCGTTTTAGTAATTTTGCTTTCTGAAGCAAAGCGGTATTCTGAGACAGCACCTTTGAATAATGTCAAACCACAAGAGAGGCTAATGCCAACTTCACTACAGGCCTTTTCTACCGTGCCTCGTGCCCTTCACTAGAATTGCCGCTTTGGGGGAAAATGAGCGCTGATCAAGAAGGGCCGTTCCTTTAGAGGACAATCTCTTCAAAGGTGGAGTGGACACTGCCTCCTGCTGGGGGAAAGCTGGTCAGAGGGCAACCTCATGAAATCATTGATGCCCCTGACAGCCAGCCAGATTGCCTATCCAGACTGGTTGGATGGGTGGAATACTGCAGTTTACAGCTTCCACCTTTCCGTGTCAGTCATTCTGACTAAATCAGGGTCTTCAAGTCATGCACATTTGTGACAGACTTCTTTGTGGACAAAAATAAGCACATTTTACAGATTTAAGTAGTTATCTAATTTTACTATCACTGCATTTAAGTTGTCCCCTGAAATCAGATAAGTGGAATCTGCATGGCTTAGGAATATTAGTAAGTCCATAACTTGGAAGGAGTTATTACTGTTCCATATAATGCCTTGTTCCCGTGAGGTAGTCAGTCAATGTTACACCTCATTTTTCTCATCTGCTACAGTCAACTGCTTTTGCTTCCTTTGAAAATATTCCCTTTTGAAAGGATTGAGTTTAACCTTTTTTTAAAACCCTCTGTGTAAACTTTGAAGAGGTTTTATACACTTTTTCAAATGGAATTTTACTGTTGGTGTACTTTGCAGCCTCTTCTGAGATGCTGGTGTTCAGCCTTTGTTATATGTTCACTATGAGAACAGTTTTAATAGCAAGTTATTTAAACTGCAGCAAATACATTTCATTTGGAGTGCAAGGCACCAAACCATAATGATAGATCTTGCATAATTCTAAACTGGTTTTCATGAGGATTCTATGGCTTTGAGTGTATGCAAAGCAGCTAGCCACTTGGTTTAGTTTTAATTAGATCCCAGAGAAAACATCTTGATTTATGGCATTACACATTTCAGGGGAGGGGGGTATCTGGGTTTTTATACTGTTAACATAAACTTATGAATTTATCACTGTTAAGTTAATTGTGTGATGGTCTTGAAAGTCTGGGTCAGTCTCTCACTCAGGTTGTAAAGTGATGCAGTGACACAACTTTCATGGTTATCAGTTTTCATTGTGTACAGTTGGAATGCCACTTTCATGACTGTCTTTAGACCTACTGTATCTGTAGCAGAACAATGGACTGTGTAAAATTGTATTTGAAGACCATGTGAGAAATAGAATAAATTGCAAAGTGAATGTAAAGACTCGTCTCTGTATAATGCTGCAGAATGAGGAAAGTGGGTGGAGAAGAATAATTCTTCATACTGTGTTTCAGAGCATTCTGCTGATTATGTTGAAGAGATGGCTTTTAGTACAGCAAATTTGCTTTTGAGCTGTGTTCATTGCTGCTGAGCCTAAACATTGCTATTTTGTAAATAGCCTTATTAGCTAGCATGGGGGGAAAGCATAGGGAACTTCTGAAGGTTTATTTGTCTTGGGCGGGTGTAATAATCTAAGATGCTATTTGGAGGTCAAATATAATGTCGTATTTTTAAATAAAAGAATCAGAGCAATTAAAGTTATATGATGAAGCTAGTGGTGGCCAGTTTGTGATTGAGGCTGGCTATTTACAGTATTTATTTCATTTTTTTTACCCTATTCATTCCTTTTATTTGTTATGTGGCTTTTCCACAAAAAATCATGCTCAAAGTGGCTTACAACAAAGAAAATAGGAACATATTTCAAACAAACAGTGTAAAAACAATTTCATGATAACATAGCAAAATAGCTATTTCAATACCATAAATATAAGAAGATTACTTAAACAATATGCAGCATCCAATAGCAAAAAATAACAAGGGAGCTTCAAAGTTTCACCTTAGTCCTAGAAACATCACTTCCATGATGTTGCTGTCCTGCAGCCACTTGCAAGGCTTAGAGCAAGACCCCTCCCATGATGCTAAAATTTATACACCACTTTAAAAACAAAACAAAAAACCCTCAAAGAGGTTATGCCTTATGGTTTGGAAGGTGGGAGGAGATGAGACATTCAGAAGCCTACTTAATGTACTGTCCCAAACCTTTGATTTCTTTTCCATTAATACTGGACATTATTAGGATTCTAACAAACTGCTTCATACAAGGCATTTAAGTATCCCCCCCTCCTTCCCAATTTGCTGTAGAGCTTAAAATTGCATGAAGAGCAGAATAATTGTGTGTTTTATTGTGACATCGCGTTTCTATACACAGACAAATGTGGGGCAAAGTGAGCAAGGGGCCCAGAGCATTGAGCTTCTGATGGCATTTTTGGCCAGCGTTACTCTGCTGTTTCAATGCAATGAAAAGCATGATGAACTCAAATGCATTCATTATCCAGAACAGTTAGCCTCTCATAAGAAAACAACTTGTTAAACTCATCACTCATGTTAGTCTGCATTGTTTTGGAGTAACTGAACTTAGGAAGCATTCGCTTAGGAGCCCTTCCGTTTAAGAGGCTGTTGTTTTCCTGTCCAGATGGCTTAGCTCCCTATTACACAGTGGCCTATCCCACAAGTGACCTGAATCCAGGATGCCCTCACTATTTCTTTTCAGCAGGAAAGGAGTGGAGCATCTGTCAAGTTCTTGACTCATCTCCCCACCCCCTGCTTTTAATCCAAAGAGTGTCAATGCTCACCTCTGTTGGATGTGGCAAATATGCCACTCATCTTCCTCTCAGATTCCACAGGGTTTAAATTAGGAATCATTCCATATCAAAAATTGTCTTTTACTGGACATATGGAACCAGTGCTAATTGCATGCACGTTGGCAGTTATTCAAATTTTAAAGTGTTTTCTCCTATTTGCTTGTCTAGTCTTTTGTATTTTTTGATTTCCTATTCCAAACCTTAATAAAGTCTTTGATTTGGAACTTGGAGGTTGAATGTGTACTTTTGTCAATCCCAGGCAAGGATCTACTCCTTTACATATCTTAATTCTACACATATAGAGCACGGGAAGGTAAAAGACTGAATTTGGCTTGCTGTGACAGGGGAGCCAACTAGTGCTTGTGTCTCCCTGGCAAATTCAGCTCAAGCATTTTGGGACGTTTCTCAACCAAGAGTAGAGACCACTGAAAAGTAGTGGCCGTTTAAAAGTAGTTACGGTTGAGGGATGGGCTGTGTGAGTCAGAAAAGGTCTTGAGCTAACTCCTTTTCCACTCCACAAGTATGTCCTGGTAAAGTAGGTGATTTAAGATATGTGCTTGGGAAGATCTGCAGTTAACCCATTCCCTATGGGAGTGGATATCATCCCTCATAGGTTGCTGTAGTAGTATTTCAGCTGCCTCTGTTGGGTGTTGGATGCTTACAAACTCTTGGTTGCAGTGCCTTACTGTGTATATACCCTATTCTCTCACATAGGTTAGCTTTAAGAGTAACCCAGGTCACCAAAATGCTGGAGAGGGTGCACCTCCACAGGCACATACCTCCACATGTGGTGGGAGTGTCCCAAAATCCAACTATTCTGGACAAGAGCCATACGAGAAATATGTAAAATAACCAAGTATTAGAAATCACCCCAGAATTGGCCCTACTAAACATATTCCAAGACAACAGTGACCACTTACACCACAAAGAACTCAACCCACCTACTCTCAGCAGCCAGAAACATCATAACCAGACACTGGAGAGACCTGTCAGGAATAAGCAAGGACCAATGGTACCAAATAGTATGGGAAACAGCCTTACTAGAAAAATTAACCAATAAACTGAAACTAACATGGGGACAAATAGAAGAAGATGCCTTCACCCCGGTATGGCTCCCCTTTATCATATACACAGCCCAACAAGACAACAAAAATCCACCAACAGCATACAAATCAATATGGCTAATCTGATCCAAAACCCACCCACCCTCACTCACACATGAAAACACCACAGCCAACCACAAACAACCACACCCTAGGCCAACCCCAACCTCTCTCACCACCAAATAAACAAGAGGGAACAGCAGAGAACCTGCATAAGCAACGCTGACACAAAACCCCACATAATAAGTAAAATAGAAACATCACCACCCGACCCCCCCCACGCATCCCCCCCCCACAAATTTCCCCCTATTCTTCCTAATATCTCAACAAATGAAACCGATTTCTAAAAAAAAAAGTTACATGGGGGGAAAATATGAGAGAGAGACATTGCACATACCTTGGTAAATCAAGAAAATCTTTAATAAAAAATACATTTAAAAAAAGAGAAACCCAGGTTTGGACTTTTTAAACTGAAAGTAGGTTGTATTTTACTTATTTATTTAAATTTGTTTACTGCCATTGATATTTGTATACCCATTGATCTCAGGGCAGTTTGCAACATAAAATCACAATATAAAAATCAGAAAATACATAATAAATACAAAGACAACCAATCCCCTTTCCACAACGGACTTTAAAGGGCCATTGGATTGAAATCAGCCAAAGGCCTGGTTAAAGAGAAACATTTTTGCCTGGCACCTAAAGGCGTATAATGATGGTGCCAGCTGAACTTCCCTGGACAGAGCATTCCACAAAAAGGGAGCCACTGCAAAAAATGCATTGTTGCCACCCTCCGAACCTCCAATGGAGGAGGCGCATGAAGAAGGGCCTCAGAGGATGCTCTCAGGATCCAGGTAAGTTCATATAGAGAGAGACAGTCCCTGAGGTATAGCAGTCCTGAGTCAATTAAGGCTTTATAAAAACCAGCACTCTGAATTGGGCCCAGAAACTAATTAGTAGCCATTGCAGTCGGACCAGGATCGGTGTAATAAGCTCAAACCGTCTTGCCTTGGTGAGCAACCTCGCTGCTGAATTTTGCACTAACAGAAGTTACTGAACCACCTTCAGCCCTACGTATAACACATCGCAGTCATCTAAACTGGAGGTTAATGCAGCATAGACAACAGTAGTTAGGCTGTCCCTGTCCAGATAAGGGCACAGCTGGGCCACCAGCCGAAGCTGACAGAAGGCACTCCACGCCACTGACGCCAACAATTGTATCAATTGTCAATGTGCAAACCAAACAGTCTTCCTCTATGGAGCAGGATTTGACTTCCCTGTCCTCTCTACAACCCCCATGCACCCTCCAAATTTGTTCCTCCTGATCAGATTTAGGGGGAGGGAGGAGGGAGGAGAGGAAGACGAGGTCCCATAGTGCAAGCAGAAGCCCATGCAGTGTTGGATTCTGCCCAATAGACAACTTCTGAAAGAAGAGAGTGGTCTGCAGAACGAGTTACTCGTTTGTTTCTTGCCTTGGGGTATAATTAATTATGTTTTAAGTCTCTTACTGAGCAGCAAAGGAATTGTAGTTTATAATGGCATATAGTCAAAAATAAAATAAAAAATGTCTTCTGAAAATCTGGCTTAGTTTGTGGTCAAAAGAATGTGCACAAAGGGTTAGCCTCCTGCCAGAGGCCTGCAGAGAGAGAGTGGGAAGCAGTCATATATGCTTGAGTGAGATGATATGGAAATGTAATACATCTGTATTCTGTGTG
The DNA here is from genome assembly GCF_027172205.1 of Podarcis raffonei. Taxonomy (NCBI): domain Eukaryota; kingdom Metazoa; phylum Chordata; class Lepidosauria; order Squamata; family Lacertidae; genus Podarcis; species Podarcis raffonei. The sequence continues at coordinate 59,072,679 of NC_070606.1, read as the reverse complement.
GCATCGTCCCCCATCACTTTCAGTGTACAATAATGAATCCTGGAAGAAGAGTGAAGGAGAGATGGATTCATTGGACATAGCATAGCTATTCCAGATGTCAAGTTGCTGGATTGAAGGCTAGTGAATAAAAAAGCCACAAGCCAGGCTTAGGAGGAGTGGTGGGTACTGGGGAGCCTTTTTTAATTCCAGCTCTTAAGCAGAATTGCAATGTATATTTATTTGTTAAGATTAAAGACCTTTTTTGAAAAAAAGCAATGTATTATACAACTGCTACACTTATTAGCAGTAAAGGTAAAGGTAAAGGTAAGGTAAAGGTAAAGGTAAAGGGACCCCTGACCATTAGGTCCAGTCGTGACCAACTCTGGGGTTGCGGCACTCATCTCGCTTTATTGGCCGAGGGAGCCGGCGTACAGCTTCTGGGTCATGTGGCCAGCATGACTAAGCCGCTTCTGGCGAACCAGAGCAGCGCACGGAAACGCCGTTTACCTTCCTGCCAGAGTGGTACCTATTTATCTACTTGCACTTTGACGTGCTTTCGAACTGCTAGGTTGGCAGGAGCAGGGACCAAGCAATGGGAGCTCACCCCGTTGCAGGGATTCGAACTGCTGACCTTCTGATCGGCAAGCCCTAGGCTCTGTGGTTTCGACTCTGTGGTTTACACTTATTAGCAGCAGACTACTAATTTAAGTCATTAGATGGATCCCAGTGAATGAATGAGGCCCTCTTAAGAATAGAAATGAGGATGCAGCAACAGTTCTCTTAGAAACTTGCGGTCATGAGTGTGGCATGTTCAGAAGTGTGCACTCAGCCTCCAAGTTTTTGACTGGCCACTAAAGATATACAGTCGTACCTTGGATTTGGGGAGAGCATATATCCAGGAAGTTTGTAGGAACATGGCATACACAATAAGGTTGGGCAGTTAGTTGGGAAGGGTTTATGTGTAAGAACAGCAAAATACTTGGAAAGCCCCCTGTGTGCTCTGCAACCTTAGCTAGTGGCATGAAATATTTTTTAGCCCAAATACTGCATTCCTTTCTAGACAACCCAGGGGCCACATGCCAGAGGTGTGGGGGGCCAAAGGGAAAAGTGGACAGAACAGTAAATATAAAAGTCACTTTTGTACAGTAGGCTAATGTCCAGTTGTACTCTCACACCCCTCTCTATCCGAGTCACTACTCTAACAAGAGTCACTACTTGAGATCAATGATGCAGTCCAGCCAGGCAAAAATTTTCAAGATTCCAAATCCTGGACAAAGAGGGTGTGGCTGGGGTAGGAAAGGACTCCAGAGAGTCCCAAGAGGCCTAGTGGGCCACATTTGACTCCCACACCTGAGGTTCCCACCCCCTGGCTTTAAGGGTTTGCTGCCTCTTCGGTGTTTTCATACCATCTTTCAAATATATTCCCAGGGATGAGACTCTTAATCTCAGAGTTGTGGGTTCGAGTCCCATGTTGGACGAAAGATTCCTGAATTGCAGGAGGTTGTATTAGATGGCACTCCCTTCCAACTCTACAATTCTATGATCCTACTTTATCTCTGTGTATGTCCCAGTGCTGGAAACTGCACAACTTCCAATCATCTCCTTCCCATGGAGGATATCCACAACACTTTGCACCCTATCTGATTCTGTCTGAAGGGTAAGGAGCTTCTGTGTTCAGACTGCTGGAAAGCAGAGAGGGGCAACCATGCTGTAACTACATAGGATCAGATCAACTGGAGGTACAAAGACCAAACGCTTTGCTCTTCAGGACTTTCTGAGAAGACAGGAAGGAAACTGCCTTACTGCAGGAGAGAATGTCTGCTTCTGTACGAGGCAGCTTTGGGACTGCTCCTGAGTTCTTCTGTCTTTTAACATCTGACAGCAGAAACTAGCTACCAGGAAAACTCATCAGTATCCCACTGGGGCAATAACCCTTTTGTTTTTACTGCCCAGAAATAAAATACTATAAATGTGACATTCAGCAAACCACCCCCTGCCTTCAACTCACAGCTGGGAAGTTGACGAGGCTGGCCCAAAAATGGCCGCCTTTCTATGTGAGGCCAGCTGATATTCTAGTGAGCTGCAAAAAAGGGTATACCACTGTGTTTGGTTGTTTTTTAAATCTCTGCTAAGGCTCATCTTAACATGATCCTCATCTCTACAGGAAGTTAAGCCTTGTGCTGAATGGCACAGGTCGTTTTCCAAACCATATAATGACAGAACAAAGGCTCCTAGATGCTGCTACAGAGCTATGGCAAGTGAGTGAATAATCATCACCTCCAGGTTCCTAATTCTGTGGAGGGGATGGTTGCGGTGGAGAATCCTGATGACCTAAACAGATGGCTGCAAGGGAGGTAGGATTGCTAAAAGCAGAAGGTAGGCCAAGACATTAATGTACTGCCCATCTAAAACCACAGTGTGGGTCTCCATAGCCCCAAAGGGTTTGGCCAGGTCGGGTCTGCAAACCAACCGCTATATATTTTATTTAGAAAGGGACTGACCCTTGTGATCTTCCTTTGCTCTAATTTTAAGATTACCGGATGCCTTGGGTCAAAATACCACCCATGACATATAACTGTAAGCAACACAGCCCTGCCATGCCAGATTTAAGGCAGGGTAGACAGTTCCCCTGCACAGGGCGCCAAGCCAAGGGGGTGCAAAGTTGAGAAGATCCATTAGAAGGCACCAAATTTTGGCCTCGCACAGGGCGTCACATACCAAATATTGCCAAAGTTTGCCTCTGAGCCCTGTAACCAATCATTTTCAGTTACACCAATCCTTTCCCTGGAGATGGTCCTAGAGCAGGGATGGGAAACTTGCACATGATGCTGGACGTACAACTCCCATCATCCCTGACTACTACTGGCCATTCTGGCTGGGGCTGATGGGAACACCCACACCTGGTGGCCCACAGGTTCCCATCCCTGGTCTAGAGTGTATATCTGCTCCAGCAGCAAAGCATCTTCTCAAAGCAGATGAAACTACTATTTTGCTGCATTCACACATTGCAAAAAGCATGATTCTATTACAAACTCATGATCATTTGCAATTTAAAGCTGGTGAGAGAAGCGAATACTGGAGAAGCTGCCCTGTAGGTAGATTAAGCCCAAGCACTTCCAACACCCCTTAGTGTAAATGGCAAAGGACTCAAACTCTCCTTTCTCCGAATTCAACAGGGGCAGCGGCTGCCACGCTCGGCAAGGGAGTCGCCACGCCCTCCACTGCAGAAAGATCCTGGCATTTTGTCGAAACTGCTGCTGACACTTCAGAGAACAGCGGGGCCCTTACTAAGCAGGCGGAGCAGCTTCAGTTTTCCTGGGCGAATTCTGAGTTCCAGGAATAATTGGAAATGCAGGAAAACTGCCTCATCCCTAAGTCCAAGCGCTGCTGCTACCCAGTGCTGGATTTACGTATAAGCTAAACAAGCTATAGCTTAGGGCCCCACTCTCTTGGAGGCCCCCCAAAAAATTTAAAGGGGGAAAAACTGTTTGTACATTTCCAAAATATAAGAAAAAACAAATAAAATAAAACCTACATAGAACAACAGTGTTTTGTGTTGTGTGGGCTCCTATGATGATAATGGGCCCCGCCTGCTAACCTGCTCCCTAAAATATCAGGGATCTGCATTGGCTCCCAGTACGTTTCCGAGCACAATTCAAAGTGTTGGTGCTGACCTTTAAAGCCCTAAACAGCCTCGGTCCAGTATACCTGAAGGAGCGTCTCCACCCCCATCGTTCAGCCCGGACATTGAGATCCAGTGCCGAGGGCCTTCTGGCGGTTCCCCTCATTGCGAGAAGTGAGGTTACAGGGAACCAGACAGAGGGCCTTCTCGGTAGTCGCGCCCACCCTGTGGAACGCCCTCCCTTCAGATGTGAAGGAAATAAGCAGCTATCCTGTCTTTAAAAGACATCTGCAGGCAGCCCTGTTTGGGAAAGTTTTTAATATTTAATGCTGTATTGTTTTTAACACTTGATTGGGAGCCGCCCAGAGTGGCTGAGGAAACTCAGCCAGATGGGCAGGGTATAAATAATAAATTTATCATCATCATCATCATCATCACTGGTTTGCTCATTTCTATATATAGGGTGCCTACATTCTGCATGTGCAAATGGCTTTAGATACCTATTAGATCCATAAGTTACCATATAGCATATATTCAACACAAAAAACAGCGAGCATTTGTTGCTGACAAAGGACAGCTGGACATATAAAGGGCCCCATTACCTTTAGTAGCTTAGGGCCTCATCAAACCTAAATCCGGCCCCGCTGCTACCCGTCTAGTGCAGCCACGGCGACAGCGGCTCTCCTGCAGGTCGTTCCCAGCCGCAGCTGGAGACACGACTGCAGGAGGAGGCTGGACCCAGGACCTTCTGTATACCGCGTGCGTCGTCCACGGGTAGACACGACTCCACTTTTGGCCAGCTGGAGTGCTCACCCACTGATATGCTATTGCATGCCCGGGGAATCAAGGCGCCCCAGAGCGATCCCTCTCTCTCCCCCACCCTCCCGCGCCACCTAAGACTTCGCATTTCGTTTCGGATTCTTGCATGATCCTTGCACGAACAGCGCCGTCTCTCCTTCCAGGAGGAAAGCAACGAAAGCAAGCCCGCTCTCTGGAAAAAGAGACTTTTCTCAAAAGGCGCAGATAAAACTTCCCGAGAGCAAACGAGATCACCCACCTCGCCCGCCTCCCTCGGAGGGGCCGCCTACCTCGCCCGCCGATTGGAGGAGGGATCCGCGTTGACGGTGGGGCGGCCTTAGCCAAGCCGGGCTAGTCGGTGGTTCCGCTGCGCGAGCGTCTTCCTGCCTCGTCCTGCCTCGCTCTCTTTCGGCGCAAGCCATGGCCTCTCTGGTGGATCTGGAGTGCATCGCGGATGGAGTCAAGGCGCCGATTTGCACCAGCAGCTTCTTGTTCCGTAAGTTGAAGGAGGGCTGGCCTGTCGCTGCCTGGAAAGAGAGGAAACGGGGATAGGCTAGCATGTAGGTGGAAGGGGGGAAACGGGGCCCTTTGGGGCAAAACAGGAAAAGGCATTTGGGGATGTTCAGAGGGACCTCCTACTGGGATCTGGGTTGTTTAGACTTGACCCTTAATGGGATTTGTTTGAACTGAGTCTCTATATGTTCAAGGCCCGGAAGCACGTGGCGTGGCGACGCTAAGTTATCCCGGTGCCGCGTGTGCCTCTTAAAGCCCCAGAAGCGTCCACGTGGCTTGCTTGGCTCGTTACATTGGAGGAGCAGGAGGGGTATTTCCCACCGAAAATGCATTTAGATCTTTCGTACTGTAAGATCTGCCTATGTTGTAATCAGACGAGCGGCGAATATTTCTTGACCCTAGAACAGCAGTTCGGTGCACGTGGGTTTTGGAGTCCACGTGCATCGCTGAGCCCAGTGAGACTTGCTTCCGCCTTCGGGTACATAGAATCAGACTACAAATAACGTTTCTGGGCCCTTCTAGTTTACGTCGGGAACATAGCACAGTGGATTATATCCTTCTGCGGCAATCCAGCAAATGAAACCATTAGAAATATAAATTCTGTGTACATGCAGTATGAGATCTCATAGCTATATTAATGACAGCAATAAAAGTTTTTGTTAGGAAACTGAAAATAATTATTGCATCTGAAAATTGTTTAAAAAGATTTTGGGGACAATCTGATTAATTTCAAAAACCCATGCAAGAAAGGGAAGATTTAAAAAGTGTGAATGGTAAATATGAATACTTTGCAAAGAGTGGATTTGTTTCCAAATGGCCAAACGCCGTCTTGCAGAGTGGCACAACTGCTTTTGAAATAGTAAAAAATACCTCTTCGCTTGAATCACACACTTTATCCTCATCCCCTCATTTTATTTCAGTGGCGTAGCGTGGGGGGTGCAGGGGGGGCCGGCCGCACCGGGCGCAACATCTGGGGGTTAGGGTGCGCAAATCCACGGGTTAGGGGGCGCAAATTACTTGCCTTGCCCCGGGTGCTGACAACCCACGCTACGCCACTGTTTTATTTACAGTATCAATTTGGTACTAGGGTCCAACAAAACACTGGCTAACCCAGATGTTGTAATCTTAATTTAATTTCTTCATTGGTCAATCAGGAATAGCTGGAGGGAGGGAAGTAAAATAAGGACATGCACAAAATGCCCAGATGAAATATTGAACTCATAGTAAATAATGGAAGGTAACTAATGTTCCCCCCACTCAAACAAAGGACATTACAAAGAAGAAGGCGGTGTTATAAATGTGCACAATGAAAATGTTAACTTCTGTGTTAAGGTAAAGCAAGCATAGAGCAGAATTGTTGTCCCCAGGAGAAAAAATTACTCCTGGGGTCCAACACTGTATTTTGTCCACTCAGGAATATCTTCCCCACCCACCCCTCAAAAACAGGAAGATTATTTAGTGCTCTAGTGGTAGTATAAACAAACAAAAAATGAATTTAAGGTAGAATTCCAAGTTATTTTGCTTGCCCTCTTTTGAGAAATTGCTGAGGATAGAAGGGACCCAGTGAGCTTATGCATTTGGTGGCTGCACTTTCCCATTCATTTCTACAAGAATAAATTGAATACCTAACAGCTTAAAGTGAGAAGCATGTGAAGAAAACACCATTCTAAAAGTTTTATAAATATTTCAAATACGTAGCTGGCTCGAGAGGGTTAAGAAGGAAGTTGTTCAGTTTCTTGCAAATCTGCTGCTATTTGAAAATTGACTTATCAGTTGCAATATTTGTTTGTTTGTTTCTCTCTCCCCCCCACCCACCCCAGGATGTGAGCTGAACAGCAGTACCCGATCCTACACTTTTAAAGTGTCTGACGAAGATGACTCTGATCATATCTTGGCTCTGAATATGGTGAGAGAGGTTACATCCTTAGCTTGGAAAACTAGGACCCAGACCCAGACCCGTTAGCATGACCTAGTATTTGAGAACTCAGCTAGTAGCCAGAGGTGACCAGGAGTTCTACACAGGCAAATCTCTCTTCAAATACTAGGCACCACTTGGTTTCTTTACTAGTTACCTGGAAGGATGAGCCTCAAACCAGGAGAAATCTTAAGTTTGCCCAGTCTTGTGCTGTGAGTTGGCTACTGAACTTCTATGCTCCTGCTTTTGAAGAGGGACCTAAAGTTCCCTAGAAGACCTTTTGGTAGAGGTTATGCTTTTTTACTCTTCTGGTTGCATCTGTTAATGGATGATCTCACACTCCTCACGCTCCTAGCTACTTGTTCTTCATGGGGTTTGGGGAGGGGGGGTATTATCTCTTTGTTAAGTATTGCTGAATATTTTGGTTTTTACCCTTCTTTCCACTTTGTCCTTCCATCTTCAAGATTTGCCTGTCGGAAGGTGCCAAGGATGAGTACAATATTGTGGAGTTTGTGGGGCACGACTATCAGGACCAGGAGATTGTGGTGCCAGTGGCCAACCTAAAGTTGTCGTGCCAGCCTTCGGTAAAAAAAAACTTGTTGTGTGCATGGGCAACATGGGAGGTGGTCATATGGTGGCTACAGGGTCTGAAAGGGCTAACAGGAAGACATGGTGAGGGTGGGGGAGAAGGCTGGCTTTTCAAGACTTGAGATCTTTGTCATGGAGCAGGCTCCTTTAGCTCAACAGTTCAAATGTGTGGTTTGATGCAGTGTTTTTAGTGTGACCTGAAAGGTGTCAGCAAGAACTTAGTTTGTTCTGGTTGTTAGTAATAATAATAATAATAATAAATTTTTATTTGTACCCTGGCCGGAGCCGGGCTCAGGGCAGCTAACATCATAAAACTAACACAGTATACAAAGAACATAAAAACAAAAAACAGGCAATCAGTTAATTAAACTACACCTTAAAATTAGTTCAGAGCAGATGAAATCTGGACAGATGGCAGTCCATGGGTAAAATTGAGAGTGGTTAATATTCTGTTACCACTGTTCTTATAAAGGATCTGTGAGCGGGCTAGGAGGTCTCATTAAAGAAAAGAATCAGACTGAACCCCGACCAAAGGCCTGGGGGAACAGCTCTGTCTTGCAGGCCCTGCGGAAATATGTCAAATCCCATTCAGCTGTGTGTGAGAATTTCATGGCTTAGATAATAGAAAATAGACTTGCTAGTGCCCTGGCGCTTTAGCCCAGAAGCAAGAGGGGAAGAAGAAAGCTCAGAGTCTGGTTGCTCTAAATGGGATCTGGAGACATTCCTTTCTCCATCACACCTGCCTCTCCTTCTCCTTTCTCAGTTGTGTTTGGAAGATTTCGAGCTCCAACCCCCGGTGACGTTCCGCCTGCGCTCAGGATCTGGCCCTGTCCACCTTGCAGGACAACACCAAATCTGTAAGGAGGCTGGACTGGGATTTGGGGAGCTACTGAGAGCAAATCCTAGAAATTAAGAGAAGAGAAGTGGGTGTTCTCTCTTAGGGAGGGATGTGCTGTGACAGACTCCTTCATCCATTTTGGGCCTGTGGGCACATTGCAGAATTTGAGGAACTGTTGTGGCCACTGCCACAAAATGGCTGCCACAGGTAAAAGACAAGAAACAGGATACAAGGCGGAGGCTGGGTGTGAGCCACACAAGCCGAACCACATACTTGAAAATCCCCCTCCCTGAAGGAAAATTGGCTACACTTGGGTACAAAAACTGTCCCCATCAAATACATACGTGCTGCTTTCCCCCAGTTTGCAGTACTGGGTCTCCCATTTGCTCCCTACTCTTTACTTTTAAAAAAGGTGGTTTGGTTGGTCACACTGAAAAGCAAAGCCCCAGCTCCATCTGCCCTGTGTCCCTCCTTCCCTTGTCTTAGAGTGGGGTTAAGAAGCTGAAACTTGCCTTCCTGTGATTAAACCAGCAGCAACAACCATAGGAGAGCCAGGGCACCTTGGAAGGCACTGCTGAGGTGTCTTGAGGCAGGGGGACACTTTAAAACAGGCTACTTGGAGGAATGTTATTTATATAGTCAAAAGCACCTAATGTGTGGCGTTGCTCAGTGGTGCGCTCTGTTCAGAGTTGCGTGTAGGTTGCTCGTCCTCCAAGTGAGGAGGACCTGGGGACACATCTCATGGGCAGGTGTGCATGATGGAATAGTACCTAGCCCTTCTTTGAAGCATAAGGCAGAGAGCTGGGGAATGTTGTGTGAATGCTTTGGCATGCACAGGTAATTCACTGCTTGAGACGCTCTTAGGAATGGGGTGAAGTTGGCAAGCAATGGTGAGAGGAGGGGCTGGAGGCATTTCCCCAGGTCATACTGCAAAGTAACAGTTCCAGCTGCTTCTTTCAGTTCACAAAAAGGACCTCTCAGATGATGAGTTCAGTGAAGACGAGGAGGATTTTAGTGAGGAGGAAGAGTCCATGGAAGAGGAGGAAGGGGAGCTACCTCCTATCAAGCCAGCAAAGAAGCAACGCAGATCTTAGCCTGACATCTCCCTGAAGGTACGTGTTTGTGGAGAGGTGGCCAGCTGAGAAACGAGGTCAGATGCCCCCAATCTGGTGCTCTCCAGATCTTACTGGAAAACAACTCTGTGACCGTTGGCTGTGCTGTTTGGCACAGCAGGTTGAAAAGGAGGCCCACCTGGGCCATTGCAGTGCTAAGATTGGGGAGGTGACATCGTCAGCTGTTTTTGCTCTACTTTGGTGTTCTTCCAGCTACAGGAGCTGGCTCTGTGACAGCGGCCATGCCACCAGAATTGCTTTTTAATGTAACCGGGCCTACCAGCCCTACGCTGTCATCCATTTTCTGGCCTTGGGAGGAAATAGAGCCATAGCGATAAAGGAAGTTGTCTTATGCAGAGTCCAGTGAGCTCAATATTCCCTCCCTGTTTGTATTTATACCCCACCAAGGAGCTCAGAGTCACCACATACTTTTATCCTCACAACCACCTGGGAGGTAGAATAGGCAGAGAGTGAATGGCTGGCCAAAGGTCATGCAGTGAACTTCATGGCCAAGTGGGGATTTGAACCCTGCTCTCCAAGGCCCAGCAATCAAACCACTACACTGATTGGCAGCAGCTGTACAGGGGTTCAGAAGGAGGACATTCACTGCCCTACCTGGAGATGTTAGGAATTGACCTTTGGGCTTTCTGCACACAGAGGAAATGCTCTTATCACTGAGTTGGCTTTCTCCATTGCGTGTGGCTAGCTGTGGTGAAGAAGGCTTAGTGGTTCACCCCTTTTGGTGGGCAGGGTGCATAGAAGCTTACACCACCACACATAATTGAACTTTTTCTTCCTGCCAGGTGCTGCTGGTTTTCTTCTTCCTAAAACGCAGTGCTACTAGTCTGCAGCTGAACTTCTTGAAAACCTTTCTTATATTTTCTATACGAAGCTGATGGCTGACACAAGTAACTGGTGCTACTGACTACGTGGGGGAATAGCCTGCTGTTTGGCAAATCTCCGAAGACTCCTCAAACACATTTCCCCCCTGAGAAAACTGGTTCCTGTTGTGCCTTCTGGTCAGATTTTTTTGGTACTTGGAAAGGTGCCTAAACTTACTGCTGCTGTTGATGTGTGTTAGGTTGTGTTTCTCTGCAGGTGAGGCAGTCAAGAGAGGGGTGCAAGTTTTATGTTCCCTATGCATTTTACATCTTTTTAACGGACATGTTCCCTAAGGAATGAGTAATACCTGTGGAATGTAAGGTGGTGTCTGTGGTTGGTTGGTTTGTTCGCTTCAAAAAGCAATAAAAACATTTTAAAAGAAATAAAAGAAATGAGTTACCTGCTGAGCCTCCTTCTCTTGAAGCGTGTGTGCCTTAGTTCTTGGTTTTGGAGTGCCCAAACAGATTAATGCAGGGTTTACTTTCTGAGGGGAAAACCAGATCTTATTTTTAATCAAATTTTTAAACCATATTTGTATTTGTTCATATTATATTAGCCACATTCTAAATGCCATTATTGTAGAGAGTTTTTAAAAGGATTGCTTCCAACTGAACTCCATGCCAGGGAGAAGGAATAGAACCTGTGTTATGTTCCTGTTGTTTCATCTCATCCTTTATGTGTCAAGAGCTGTGCATGAATTAGTAATAAGGCATGGAGCATAACTGCATTTGAGACTTGTGGACATAGTTGTTTTCACATTGTGCCATCTCTTCTAACAAGTTTTGCTTTTCGGAATAAATGTGTTTGCAATATGTGGACTACTCTGAACTTTTTTTCTTGGTGGGAAGTGTGGAATCAAGAGCCATGGAGCACCATGACACTCACTTTCCCACTACAGGATTTTATCTTCTCCTCTTGAAATACATTATAAGTATGAAAGGATTTCTTGCTGTTTCCCAGAAGTGGCTTCACACAGGATCTCTCCCTCAGCGTGTCTGGTGGAGTAACATATAAGTGACTTTGAGCACCAATCTTGGCATTGCCACTTTGCCTGATTTCAAGATCTGGGAGCTTGCTTTTCTTCAATTTAAATAGCTGATAGTTTTTACTGACTTATTTTAGTCAGTAGAATTAATAAAATAGTTATAGACATGTCAATAATGGCCAAGAAATACACAATTAGTATGCAAGTTTTAAGCAAGTAACACTACTAAAGACTATAGTTCTGCACCCCTAATCTAGGAGTAATGGGACTTCCTTTGAAGGAGACATAGCATTGCCCTGTAAAATATACTAATGTCTTAGCACTATTATTTCCATGACTAAAGATGAGCACCTAGCTTCCCAATACTGTGCTTCACTACAAAATCTATATTACTTGATTGAGATATAATTGCCTGGTTCATTCATAACACCAAGCCATGGTTTGTTTAAAAAACTGCAGGTTCTCCCATACATGATTGAACCATGGCTTGTTTCACCAAAGTTGGGTTTGCTTTCCAGCTGCTTTTGCCTTGTGCCTTTGTAGCTTGGTGAGTATCTGGGGGTCGAATGACAAAGCAAGTCGATGTTAAAAGAGAACTGTGGGTTCACATCGACAGTGGTACCTCGGGTTACATACGCTTCAGGTTACAGACTCTGCTAACCCAGAAATATTACCTCGGGTTAAGAACTTTGCTTCAGGTTGAGAACAGAAATTGTGTTCCGGCGGCGTGGCGGCAGCAGCAGGAAGGCCCCATTAGCTAAAGTGGTGCTTCAGGTTAAGAACAGTTTCAGGTTAAGAACGGACCTCCAGAACAAATTAAGTTCTTAACCTGAGGTACCACTGTAATGCCAAAACAGAATTAACTGTGTAGTGAAAGAAATTACCATTAGCTCCTGGCTCTCTTAGTCAAGTCTAAATATTCGTTAATACATGGCCTGTATGAGTCCACTCAATTGCAGGTCTCGTCGGGGGTAGAGAGTGCACAGTCTTTAATGGGAAGGCAGCGTGGTAGTAGGGAAGTTTATCTCTTCCCTCCCCAGTTCAGCTGGAACAACCACTCTGCAAGTGCAGTTAAGAGCCTTGGGAGAAAAGTCCCCATAGGTGCCAGTGAGGATGTGGCAACATAGGGAGCTATTGGCTATACAGAGTCAAGACAATTGGTGCATCTTGCTCAGCACTGTCAACACCTGACTGGCAGCAGCTCTCCAGGGTTTCAATATTTCCCAGTTGTACCTGGAGACATTTTGAAAGTCAGACATTTTGCAAGCAAAAGCATGCACTCTACCACTGAGCTATGGCTTTTTCTGGAACCTTCCCCTAAAGTTATTAGCTGATGTGGGTAAGTGAAGAGGTAACCTTCCCCTCTCTAAGTCCTCCTTCCCAATAAGAATCTCCCATATCTAAAACTAGATACGCACTCATCCTGCAAATGTCTAGTTTCACTCCTAAGTATTAACGATTCTGATATTTGGAGAAATCTTGCAAGAGGCAATATGGTTTATCCACCCACAGAATATGATTCTTGAAGGCTAGTTAGGGACTCCCTGAAGTAGTGATGGTTGAATGTTATATCACATTCCCTTCCTGCTATAAGTACCTACAGCACATGGCACACCTTACCTGCCTATCTCTAGAAGGGATTTTGAGCCTGCAGTAAAGAGGCTGAGAAAAACCTTCAGGTATGAGCTTGTTTTTGTTCAAAATTTATCTCTGGGAGTGGCTGAAGCAACCAGCCTTTCTTTTCTTTTAAGGGAATGGAGATTTTCCTACCTCCAGATGAGAAGAGGGTGGCAAAGAGCCCCCACCCCAGTACGGATCCTGCAAAAGGCTTGACTAGGACTTCCATGAAACAACAGGCTATGCAGCCACAAGATGGCAGACTTGCCATCACAATTGATGCCTAGAGCTTTCCTTGGTCTGCTTTGTTACAGTGAGGAAATGGTTTTGTTTTCACATTTTCGTTGGAAGGGCCTAGATCATAATATAGTAATGGCACACGGTTGCATCCAACTAAGTTTTACTCAGGCTAGGCCTATTGAAGTTAATGGACCTAATGTCAATGAGTCTACTCTTGAGTAGAACTGATACTGGATACTAAAGACTCATCTGAAGAAGTGTGCATCTGAAGAAGAAGAAGAGTTTAGATTTGATATCCCGCTTTATCACTACCCTAAGGAGTCTCAAAGCGGCTAACATTCTCCTTTCCCTTCCTCCCCCACAACAAACACTCTGTGAGGTAAGTGAGGCTGAGAGACTTCAGAGAAGTGTGACTGGCCCAAGGTCACTCAGCAGCTGCATGTGGAGGAGCGGGGATGCCAACTTGGTTCACCAGATTACGAGTCTACCACTCTTAACCACTACACCCCACTGAGAAGTGTGCATGCACACAAAAGCTCATACCAATAATAAACTTAGTTGGTCTCTAAGGTGCTACTGGAAGGATTTTTTTTTTAAAAAAAATTTTGTTTTGACTACGGCAGACCAACACAGCTACCTACCTGTAACTAAGGACTCAAGGGTTCGTGTGGGGAGAAAGACAGAGGAACCCCCATGCTTCCTAGACTGTCTTTCTGATATAACCTGGGCTGACCTTTCCTCAGATGCTAGACTGACACTCTCAGGGTGTCTGACCTCACTTCCTGCTTACCTCTCTTTTTTGTACCATCGTGGGAGAGAATGCATCTTTCCTGTGTCTCTCTCCTGCAGTGGCTCTTTGCACATTCACCTTAGTTAGCTAGAACTAGGATATTTCCTATCCAACATGTATTTCCTATGATAAACAGCTTTCGTATTTCCCCTATTCAAAGTATCCATGTGATTGAATCAAGGGTAAGGTGTGATCCTTCAAGCAGTGCACAGTTCAACTTTTGCTGATGCATTTAAAACTCCAAATGCCATCAGGGTACAGTTCACAGATCCACTAAGCCAGCCTTCGTCAATCTAGTGTCCTTCCGACCTTTTGGCCTGTGGCTGTGCTGACTGGGTCTGATGGGAGTTGTAGTCCAAAACATCTGGAAGGCACTAGGTTGGTGAAAGCTGTGCTAGGTCATAGCATTACTGTAGTATAGAACTGGTGCAATATTATAAAGAGCACAAAGTTGCATTAAATGAACCCTGGAGAAGTTCGCAGCAGATTCTGAATCCTTCATGGTTCTAACCCATAGTCATATAGGGAGATTTGTCAAATGCTCCTGTTAAACGTTTTTTGAAGAGTTGCAAGGATTTGAATGTTCATCCTTTCTTCTGCCTGCCTTCTGGGCACGTTTGATATCTTTTAAAGCTGCTTTTGGTGTCTCTGCTTTGAAGCATCATTTAGTAATATCCCACTGGGCTGCATGTGGTGTATCTTATGTCGTGGGTTCTTACATTAAAACTAGAGAATGGCTTTGCAAAGACCGGAACAATGAGACATACACCCCCAACTGCTTTTCGGTTAATATCCAGTTCCCAGTGATTTACAGGGGTGCCTGGATTATTACAGAATGCTGTAGTCTACTCTTTGGGATTTTGCTCTGTTTTGCGTGGCAATGTGTTCAGCAACAGAATGAGTGTCTTCACCACTTTCACCAAGATGTCAATGCCCTGCTTCTTCTTAAATATTGCCACCCATATCAGAAGCAGCTCTCCAGAGATCAGCATGACTCTGTTAACATCACCAGGCATTGCATTAGCTCTTTGTGCTGTAGTATTTCCACTAGGAGCACTTACCAAGCTACCCGCACTCACTCATGAAACACTGACTTAGGTTCTCTTTTCCTTAGGTTTCTTTAGTTTCACTAAAAGCAAGAGAGAGCACCATATACGCCTTGTCCCTCTCAGCCTGGGGAAAACAAACTAACAGCCCCCTTGCCTTGGAAAAGCTTATCAAAAGCAACCTCTGACAGCAAGCTCTCCTTCCCCTAGGACTTCCTTTTCATTTGCACAAAGTATTTGAATCTGTTTTGATAGCATCATCTCCAGAGGGGGACCAATTGCCCTATCCTGACCCTCTAATCCTATTCTTTCCCCTTAGACACAGACTCTGTGTGTGTGCGGGCCCCCATCTCTCTCCCACACACACCTGATGACAGTCTCAAAACTGATGCTGTAATCCACAAGGATTAAGGACTACCTCTTCTCTTCTGAAGACTTCAGAAACTGCTGGAGGGAAAGTGTGTGCATGGGCATATATAGTGGTGTGCCAAGAAGCTTGCAGCCCCAATACACTGGAGCGGAACTTGGCTAATTTCATACATACAGCTTTCAATGCTGTAATGGACCCTAGCAATTTTCAGACAAGACAAACACACAGTGTTGCAGTGACCACAGGTAAGATGCTACAAGTCCCAGGTGGCATGAGACCCAGTTAGCATGGCTGCTGGTGGTGAAGAATGACAGTTCAGGTCCAGCAATATCTGAAGAGCGCCAGGTTAGGGAAGGATGCTTCTGATTAGCATAGCATTTTAAAGGACTCTGCCAAGGTGGTCCCACAATTTTTAAAGGGTCTGTAACCCCGGCATCCTGAAAGATGAGAAGTGGCATTCTGAAGTCGTAGTGCAGGGATGGAGGTGGGAATGTAGACATTTCAGTGGGGTCCTGTGCAATGCCAAAATTCTGCATGCCCACACCTCTCGCGCTCAGTTGTAAATCATAGTTGTGGAGCCACTGAGGGGCACTACCAAATCAATAGGATAAGCCAAAACAACTCACATTTCATGGACTCAGTACTGCAGAGATCCTTTTCCTCACAGCCCTCTCCTTTCAAAAACAAATAAAAACAGAGGCTAGCCAGCCTTTGTTGAAATGGGGCTGTATTTGGATGCTTCGGAAACCTTAACTGCCCCACCTAAACACACACACCCCAAGTGCACTGAGCATTTCCCCCACTTTGATGTGAGGACATCCAGGTAAGCACTGGGGTGGGGCAGCAGGATATTCCTTGCAGAAGCAATATCATCTCGAGGTGACGATGTCAAGAGTGCAACCCCAGTGTTTTGCCAACTCTCAGGGTCAGTAGTTCAGCCATCGCGGAGGCAAGAGGCCCTGAAAGCCATGTGGTAAAGGTTGCTTAGGCCTACTGGTAAGTAAACAAACAGGTCTAAAATTACAGCATCCTGCACTCTGAAGTTTGCCCGAGCCACCCTCAGATCCAGATTTGATGACATACCCATACCCAAACACTGTCACCTCTGTGCAGCAAACGCGTGGAGGGTCTCCGGTTGCTTTAGATAGGGCTGATTCTGTGAGATGGATTTAAATTGCTTTCAGAAGCCCGTGCCCCAAAAGTGTATCTAAGCCAGTGCCAGGCTGTGTTAGAATGGGTGTGGAGGAGCTGATAACATAGTCATTCATTCATCTTGCTATTTTATCCCATACAGTGGTACCTCGGGTTAAGAACTTAATTTGTTCCGGAGGCCGTTCTTAACCTGAAACTGTTCTTAACCTGAGGTACCACTTTAGCTAATGGGGCCTCCCACTGCTGCCTCTGCACCACCGCTGCACGATTTCTGTTCTCATCCTGAAGCAAAGTTCTTAACCCGAGGTACTATTTCTGGGTTAGCGGAGTCTGTAACCTGAAGCAAATGTAACCCGAGGTACCACTGTAATTGCTCCAGGATCCTTGTGGGGGGTGGGGGGCAGCGGGGGTGGGGGTGAAAGCAGGAAGCGTCAGGGAAATGCATCAAAAAGTGCGGGATGAACAAATTATCAATGAGAAGATGTATAAGCTCCCTGGAAGCAAATGAGATCAGATGCTCAATAAAATCCAGATATGAGCTAACCTCCGTGTGAGCTTTGTGCAAGCAAATCAGGATGAAAGTTCAATTAATAGATGGAGTGGAGGAGCCCTTGGGCTGTAACTGGAGGGCAGGGGACTGTCTTTCTTTTCCTCTGGATACCAGGAATTGCAGGTGGGCAGAGTGCCGTTGTGCTCAGATCCTGCTTGCAGGCTTCCCGCAGGCATCTGGTCAGCCACTGCAAGAACAGGATGCTGGACTAGATGGGATATTGGCCCCATCCAGCAGGGTTGTAACATTCTTTTTAGTAATTTGTAAACCACTCCAGGAGCCTTATTTTATTTCTGTCTGAAGAGCATCCAAATTAAAGATTTTTTTAATTAAATGGTGCAATTAAATGATTATTTAATTCCTTAAATAAACACGCCATAGGGCGCCGTCTCACTTGCTCAGTGCTGCTACGTCCCACCCCTCTGTCATGATACTTTGTGTTAGGATAGTTCACCTGCACCCGTCACCCTGCCTTTACAACACAGAACGGGGAGGGGGAGAGAGAGAGAGACAGCAAGGCGCTTCTGCTGATGCCTTACCTGGGAATTGCAGCTTTTGTGTTCAGCTACTGATCATCAAAGCGGGCAAGCAAGGCCTCCTCCCATGCATGGCTGCTGATGCCCCTAGGCCAGGTTTGTGCTGTGGGTATAAACAACAAAATCATTCCCATGGAACCTGCCCTGGAAAGCCGGGTTAGGGAGCTCTCTGAGCCTGGGAGAGAGGGGATGTTAATTGGGTCTCACAGTCTCGCCTGGGGCAAGCGAGAGTCACCCAGCTGTGGCAAAGGTGTTGTTGTCATTCTAAGGCTGCATTAATATGGGTCCCCTTTGCAGAGATGTGCTGTGAACTCTGTTGTTCTCATTGGCCAAGTGCCATTGGGGGCTGAAGGACCTTCTTGTTTAAGGTATAAATCTGCTGAGACCTTCCATTGCCACGCCTTCCAGCTTTTTATGGGACTGAGGTATAGGCAGGGAGGGAGGGAGGGGTGAACAAGGATGCAACATTTGGGATGGCTTTTGGCCATCTATCTCCCTGAGAGCTTTAAGCATGTGGATTTGGGGGCTAGGTTGAGCGGCTGTAACTCCTTGTTTCCCAACTACCACCCTTCCCTCCCACTTAGGAAAGGAGGAGGATAGACACCTGCCTATAAAATTGCATTGATCTGGGCCAAGACTGAAACCCATCTAATCAGAACTTCCACTGTTGTCTCTGCAAGTTTCTTAGTTTAGCAGTGGGAATGAGGAGATGCAGTGGTTTACCAGAGCAAGTAGTGGGTGATTATCCCTTCCAGGAACTGTTTTCAAAGCAGTTTTGCAGTGCTTTGATTGAGCTTTAATATATATAGATATATATTGTTACGCACTTGGAGGCTCTGAAATAGTGCAAGCTAGAAAATTAAATAATTCACAGAAAGTTATTTGTGTAACCCAGGATTAACTTGGCTAAAGATGACGTGAAGCCTTCTTGATGCTAACCAGGATTGAAAAGGATTAAACAAAACTGGCAAGGGAGGGGATACGCAAATTGTAGCTCAGGCTGTCCATAAATGTCTGTCTGCTTGAAGTGACCCACAGGAGAGGGATTACACTTTAAAGTGCCCTGAAGATGACCATCTCCTTCTGCAGTGTTAAATCATAACCAAAAATGCGAGAGTAGGAAAGGGAAGAGAAATCACAGCTATGCTAAAATATTTATTTGGACCTGTTAGTCCTCCCCTTTCTGGAGTGTCCCTGTAATGAGAAAATCCAGATGAAGGCAGGGGGAAGTGTGAGAAGGCAGTGATTTGGAGGAGGACATCATATGGCCTATGAAGAATTAATAGAACTACAGGAAGCTTGCTATCCACATTGAGCAAACAGAAACAGGGCCTGAAATGAATTTGCATTGCATTAGAGTTCCATAGGGCGTGCCTGCAGTGCAGTGGTAGAGTAAATGCTTTGTAGGCAGAAGGTTTCCGGTTCGATCCCTGGCTTCTCCAGTTTAAACAAGCATAGGCCAAGGGCCCCTTTCATGAGTTCTGATATCACAGAATTCATAGAATACAGACAAACATTAGAAGTAGGGAGGAGGAGAAGGGAAGTCTATATCAGCTGCACATGGACCAGCTTGGATGTCAAGCATAGGAAAAAGAAGGGACAACACCCATGGTGGGTGGGGAGTAGAGGCAAGGTCTCAAAATGGTGCTCAAAAGTTGAAAGTGTTTTATGGTTTACGTCCAACATCCATTTTGAGCTATCATATCCTGAGTGAACCAGCTGTTCCAGAATAATGGAACTGGTCTGTCTTAAGTTTTTGTTTTGAAAAGCTTTTCATTTTGTATTAAGTATATAGCTTTTCCACTTTCGCCTGTGTAACATATAATCATGAGGCTGCAGCAGGGCTGATGTCAGATGTCAGCATTATTGGGCACATGCCAAGGCCCCCACCATTTCAGGGGTCCCACGGCTGATTCCCAAAGTATCGCTCTCCTGCTCCTCCTCAACTTCCTCTTTGCTATCAGTGCCTGTGCACCTGCCTGTACCAAGCATGCAGGCAATGACCAGAGGGAGGAGATGCAGCAGCTTCCTCCATTTCTCTTGCCTTCTCCTTGTGAGCAGTTGTGCAGATTGGGGCCAGACTGGCCAGAGGGTGGTTGATGGTGGCAAGAAGGAGGGGTCTGACTCTGATGCACTAAGGGCAGCTGACCCAAGGGTCCACACTGAATTGCCCTATGGTAGTTTGTCTTCTTTTATCAGCTGCTGTTCTCACCTCAGGCTTTGGTCCTATAGAGAGAGGTTTACAACTCCATGGTTTCTGCCTTGGGGAAAAATCAACAGCTGGAACAGGCACCAGAAACAAGGGTTTGTTCAAAAGCAAAGTTTATCTTGAGAAAGGATAATGCAAGTTAAAACTCAGCTGTGTGTGTATGCTGAAAGAGGTGAGCTTTAAGGAAGGAGGGGTTTGGGTGTTTTAAAAAAAAATCAAGAAAATTGAAGTTAAAAAAACACAAATGGATACAAAGCAGCTTTGGATAAATGTAATCCAAAAAGAAGACTAAGGAATATGATCACTGAGCTGGCCAAGGAACATCTCCCGAAAGAAAGAGTGGGGGTGTAAAACAGAGGTTAAAACAAATGTGGTTTAGTGTCTTCAGACTGCCACCTTGTGGACACAGGTTAGCTTAACGACAAGAGTGGCTTCTGTACGTACAGTGTTAGGAAATTTATCCGTTCTGCCAAGGGTCTCCAAATAAGAAGTGCCATGTACAAATAAAGACAGCAAATTAATATGGCAAAGTCTCTCTTGGAAAGATCTTCTGTAAGCAGATCCATTGAGGGGACCAAGAAGCTGGGCATGGTTCCTTGGATACCCCAGCTGAACTTAGGTGGGAGAGAGGAACGGAGTGCAGAATCATTTCTCTTTGCTGAATTATGTCCAAGAAAAGCACAGTCCAATTGTGTCAGTTTCTACAAAATGTAAGAAATAAGCATTTGGAACAGTACAATGTTTACACCTTAGGCAACATAAACTATTTTTTCAGTCTGAGGTTTTAGGTACTTAGGCTACAAATGTTAAAGAAAATAGACGGGTGGAAGGGATGTTTGTTTAACATCTAGCCAGTTAAGAGTTCAAGATGTTGTATTTGGGTTTGGTTTTTTACTTTTTTTATTATTTTAAATTTGGGCTGTGAGCCACTTTCAGCCTCCAAGATAAAGGAGGCTACAAATTTTCTAGAGAAATAGAAAATAAATAGCAAGGAAAATACAAATAAAGCTCAGATCTCTCTGTGGATTCTTTGTAAGCGGGAAACTCAGTTTCTCCATTTCTTGATCATTTGGGAAGTGGTGACTCTTCGTGCTGCTGCTGCTGCTGCTGCTGCTGCCATTCAGAGCACAGCTGGTGGCAGCAGGCAGCACTGCCACCACACCATTGGGGTATTTTGCTGCTGCCTCTCCCATCACAAAATGGGAGGTCACCTTAAAGTACCCTACACTGCAGGGGTCCTTGGAGTGTTCCCTCATTTCCCAGCACAGAAGAAAATGGAATGCCCACGCTCCTTCTGGTTATCTAAATGAAGAAAGTGTGGCAATAGAAACAAGATCCATCCCCTTCCATGTATCCGTGACTCTGTCAGTGTAAATCGCCCATATAAGGCTGTAGGCCACTGGAATTAACTCACTTGCCTTCAGAAGTTTATGATATCTATCTATCTATCTATCTATCTATCTATCTATCATCTATCTATCTATCATTTATCTCTGTCATGTGTGTTATAGAAAAACTAAATACTATTAATCACAATAAGTGATATATGCAATAATAGTACTTAGGATTTACATACAGTGGTACCTCAGGTTACATACGCTTCAGGTTACATACGCTTCAGGTTACAGACTTCGCTAACCCAGAAATATTACCTCGGGTTAAGAACTTTGCTTCAGGATGAGAACAGAAATCGTGCTCCGGTGGCACGGCAGCAGCAGGAGGCCCCATTAGCTAAAGTGGTGCTTCAGGTTAAGAACAGTTTCAGGTTAAGAACGCACCTCCGGAACGAATTAAGTATGTAACCAGAGGTACCACTGTAGTTAACTTCCAGTGGTCAAAGTACTTTTTTTACAGTGTCTCAGAAAGAGGGAGGGACACTTTTATTATCCCCATTTGAGGACAGGCGGGGAAAATTTGACACAGGATTTTCCATTCAAGTTTTCCATATATATATTTTTCATCTAGAGAAGCCAAAGAGAAGGTGTGGATGATGTTTTCAGCTTCAACAAAGCGGTGTTGAAGAGTGCAGTGCTCTCCTTGGGCGAAGTGTGTACTGTGGTACCTCGGCTTAAGAACTTAATTCATTCTGGAGGTCCGTTCTTAACCTGAAACTGTTTTTAACCTGAGGTACCACTTTAGCTAATGGGGCCTCCCGCTGCTGCCACACCGCCACACAATTTCTGTTCTCATCCTGAAGCAAAGTTCTTAACCTGAGGTACTATTTCTGGGTTAGCGGAGTTTGTAACCTGAAGCGTCTGTAACCTGAAGTGTCTGTAACTCGAGGTACCAGTGTATGTGAATGACTGAGGCGGGGGGGGGGGCTTTATCTGTCACTCATGGATCAGGCTGACAGGAGCTGTTTAGGTGGCAAAAAGGCCTGATTGCTGATCTGGGAAAACAAAATAGCAATTGTAATTATGGTCTTTGATAAGATAAGGTCTTGGGTGGGGAAAGGAGTCCTGAGCAATCACTAGCCATTTACACTGAATTAGCAGCTGTCAGTCCACGCTGGTCCCCAGGCTGGGCTGAGAGGGAACATTATTAATGGGATAATTTCTCAGTAAAGCAGAAGGGCTAAGGGTCATCCTGACCACAAGCAGTCTCCTCCTTCTTTCTGGCCCTGCTAGATTTGGGCTTATTGTACCAACAATAGGTAACTAGATGGACTGTTCATACACTTCTTCTGTGTAGGGGGTCACATACCCTGAACTTGATTTTTCACCAGTTCACCCACATCTGTGTTGCTGCCTACTGTTCAGTGGTCTTGCCTGCCTGCCTGCTCTCATGAAAGGTAAGTTATCCTCTGCCTTTTAAAACGTGTGAGAAGATTCTCTCTGTGTCTTGCTCCCTTTAAAGTTTCTTAGGAACAAAGCAAAACTGCCTGAGACCTTTGGTCCATCTAGCTCAATACTGTATGCACTGACTGGCAGCAGCTCTCCGAGGTTTCAGACAGAGGTCTTTCCCAACCCTACCTGAAGATGCAAAAAGCTGGTGATTTTTGAATGCAAAGCTTGTACTCTACCATTGAGCTAGTTTTCTTTTGCCCTGTATTAAGTGCAGGGAACTTCTCTGGTCTGGGGAATTTTTATGTTTGAAAGCCAAAGTGGGACACCCATTTTCTCAACTTGCTGGACAACACAGGGAAATCTGACCTGGAGCAGATGCACTGAAAGTCACCTTAAACACCAAGTGCTGAGGACTGGAGAAAAATGGGATCTTTTAATTTTGGTGTTGTGCAGCTCAGCCCTACTCAGGAGTGGGGGAAAAGGTTTGTGTCTGATCTCACCTTCCCATATTAGATCTCTCCCCCCCTTGATTCCCACAAAAGAACTGAAAATACAGGTGTCTGCAGTCTGCTAGAGATCTTCCTATTTCTACCTTTCTCTTACTATTTCAGATTAATCACTCTTTAGCTGCTTGTGGTATATTCTCTTCATTTTTACTTTTATTTTTTCTAACCTGCTGCACAAGCCCATGAGTTGCTTGCAAAGCACTCTCTCACACGCATATTCTTCTTCTTTAGTGACCACTTGTAGCCAAGTAAGATTGTCTTCCATAAACACAGTTTTAACAATGAGTCCGTAAGTGACTGTGGAGGCCAGTTCTGGATCCACATGTCCTTCCACAGTGGAGACATTGGTTTCGGGCTGGAGTTGATCAATCATCCCTTCCTCTTAGCACATTTCGCCCTTTTGTCCTGAGTTCGAGTGTCTTCAAAGCCCATTACACCTTTGGTAAAGGCTGTTCTCCAATTGGAGAGCTTGCAGACAAGTGTTTCCCAATTGTTGGTGTTTATACTACATTTTTAAAGATTTGCCTTGAGACAGTCTTTAAACCTCTTTTGTTGACCACCAGCATTACGCTTTCCATTTTAAAGTTTGGAATAGAGTAGTTGCTTTGGAAGACGATAATCAGGCATCCACACAACATGACCAGTTCAAAGAAGTTGATGTTGAAGAATCATTGCTTCAACACTGGTGATCTTTGCTTCTTCCAGTACACTGGTATTAGTTCGCCTGTATTCCCAAGTGATGTGTAAAAATTTTCGGAGACAGTTGATGGAATCTTTCAAGGAGTTGGAGATGGCATTTATAAGTGGTCCATGTTTCACAAGCATACTGAGCTTTGGGCTGCAATCCTTTCTCCACTAAACCTTCTTGTATTGTTCTTATTCCTTAACACTTATAAAGTCCTTAAAATTATCTAACTGCTATTCAGATATCAAAAGATAAGATAGTGTCTGCCTGCAGGCTTTCAGTCTAATCCAGGAAAAACTGAGTATGGGGGGAAGGAAAGCAAACACTGGAGCATATACTGATGAGATGGGCCAGGTGAATCTCCCCTTTGCCCCAATATTCACCCTGGAAGGCAGGGAGTGCAGACTCACAGTAGCCCTTGATTTCCTGGCTCATGGATGTGGAAAGTGCGCGAACGAGACTGACATCTAAGTAGGTATGTATAAGATTGTGCTGTTAGTCTCTTGGAAAATGAAAGAGAAGTTCTATTTGCTGGCCTTTTCTCACTGCTATGAGTAAATTATGCCCTGTAGGTGTGATTGATGATTCCTTGTATGTATTGCTATTTTTCTAGAAAAAAAGGTGCCAGAACTCACCATGAACTCACCTTGCTCTCTCATAATGGCAATGGTGCCCACCTGAGAGGTGCCAGAACTGAGTTCTGGTGAGTTCCGGCTAAAAAAACCCTGTTTGTATGTCATGAGGAAGAAATTTGCTGCATAAGCAAAGAAAGAAACCATCTCACAGACGAAGCCATTTAACATTTTTGTTTGCTTACAGCACTGACGCTGACAACAACAAAACATGCTTGAGATGATGCATTGAGTTTGGCTTAGCACAAAATGCCACCAGCCGATAACCTTGGTCCCACAATGTATAGTGTCACTCCTTTGGAATGGGTACTGGAGTGACCATTTCATGGTCCAATCGGTCTACTTACCACATCAAAAGAGTTTTACAATGATTTGGAATGAAATATAATAAAATGCTATAAAATAAAATCATGCATAAAAAACCCAGCAGCAGCAACCACAAGGGATAAAAAACAGAATTGCAGCTATAACAACATCTATTTCAGCTAAAAAAGCTATTTGAAATAATAAAAAGAGGCTTGCATCTGCTGCTTGAAAGATGGTAAAAGAAGATACATACAGTTCCAAATAGTGATGGGTGAACTTACCCCATCAGCTACAAATTGTGAAGGGGAATTATTCAAATGGATGTTGTGCCTTCTGTGCTAGGACAGTCCCTGTCTCTGCCATTGAGTTACCAGCTAACCTGAGTCAGGACATACCACCCCTGGCCTGGAAGGGGGGGGGAGTTATTGGGCTGTTTTTGTTTTTATGTATTTTGTGTTTTTGAATTGTGATTTTATTCTGCATTGCAGGGGGTTGGACTAGATGACCCTTGTAGTCCCTTCCAACTTTACAATTCTCTGATTCCAGAGGTACTAATTCAGACAGAAGTTTTCTGATATTTCAATATATCTAGTTTTTTTCAGATGTAAACACCAAGTGCATCCTGGGCATCTGGCATGTGTAATGTGGCATTGCTTTTCCAGTCTCATGCATCGCACCATCATTGGCTGTTTCCGATTTGTTTCTTCCACATGCCTTTTGCTTGATTGGTTGTTGCATGGTTTCAAATCCAAACTTTTTAACAGCTTGGTTCTTTTGGCACAGAATAACTAATTTGTTACGGCAAAATCATTTCATGCTCATGTGCACTGCAAATGGGACTTTTTAACTTCCTTCAGAAAGTAAACAGATATATCAAGTGAGATCTGAGCATGTGCAAAGGTGGCAGAGTTTGGGTGCTTAGTCATACGCAGAACATGTGAGCATAGAAAACATCCGTTAACTTGCAATCAGTCTCAGTTTGAATTATGAAAATGTTTGTTGCATCGAAGTCAGGATTCATGAACTATGAACCTACTGGGTTCAACCTACAAATAGAATAATATTGAGTTTTGGTGGCCTCACCAAATCCAAACCTTCTCAGCTTGTTCAAGCAGTAGTCTTACTGGTATGCAATGAAATTAACTCCTAAGTGGAACAGCAGTACTTACTGGGGAAGCTACACATATGCCATAACTTTAGTTTTCAATAAGTATTGCTGTTCCAATTCCCCATTACATTTTAGACAGACAATTGGTTAAAACTCTGTCCTGATGGAAACTGGAAACAGAAAGCTAAAAGATTGATATTACATTACAATTATGTATATATCGGTTCTTTTCCTACTATATCCCTGTTGGAAGTGACTGAAACCTATTATGATAATGATCATGATTGTGCTGATAATAAACAACTGGAGTGCAAGGTATCCCTAAATATTTAGGAGAGACAGACAATGGATGGGTCTGATGACCCTGTAGCTTCTCAGGTTTTTATCAGATGTGGCAGTGGAGGCAGTGGAGACAGGATACTGGGTTGAATGGTTTGCATTCACCTGGCAGGAAATATTTCTTTATAATAACTTTGGGCTTGACAAAACTTTCACTTGAGTGTTGTACACTTTGCAAATGTTGCCTCGAGTTATATTCATTTAAAAGGATTTATTTGTTTGATTTAGCAACTAAAAATTATTAATTTTTAATGGTTTGGGGTTTTTAAATAAAAGAGAACAATGAAAACATAACTTCCAAAGCCAAATACAATAGAATAACTTATCCAAAATAGCCAAGGGAGGGTAACCAAAGCATTCAGATGATTATATCCAAACTGAAGAGAGTGCAAGACTGCTATTGACCGAGTGTTGCACTGGTCAAGAGAAAATAACAAAGCGTCTGATACAACTCCAAACTTTTTTCAAAGAGGGCCAGATTTGATGAAGTGAAGGGCCAACCAAAGTTGTTGACCTTTTCTTTTTTTTAGGATTGAGGTTGATGAGCTTTGAGGTTGATGAGCTTTTTTTAGAATTTTACCCCAAAGTATTGAGCTTTTTTTAGGGTTGGAGTTGACCAGGGATCAGAGGGCCGCATTAGGCCCCCCAAAAGCACTTGGGACATACCTGCTTTAAGACCAGCAGATTTATTGTGGCATAAAGTTTGGTGGGCAACAGCTCATGCCACACAATGCATCTCTTGAACATTAAGGTGCTACAAGACTTTAGGATGTTGCAACAAAAACAACTAATATTAAAGCTGACTAAGTGCTACATGGAAGAGATAAGTGAGTTTAGATAAATAAGTGTTTTGGGGTGTTACATTGCATATATATATGGGGTTGTGTTTTTTCCTAGCATGGGAGTGGGGAAAATGTTACAGTTCCCAGAAAAAGCACAAAGTTAATTAGACCGCAAACTCCTGCGCTTCTGCCTAGCCCCAACTTTCCTCTGTTTCCAGTTTGAAGGGAAATTAGTGAAGCTGTAACTTCTGGCCTTATCACTACACAGAGCAGATAGAATTACCTCTCCAGCAGAAGGTGTGCTGCTTCTGAACCCTCCTGGGGTTTTCACCCCCTCTAGCTGACCTGCTCTGTTGCTTGGGCTTGGCTTCAGAAAGCAGCAGACAAGATGAAAAATGACTTGAGTTTGGCTTTAATAGTTTTGTGGATATTTGTGCCACCAATGTTCTCTCTCCCCCCCCCCCCACCATGGCTTAGCCTGCCTTGAAAGTAGAGGAAGAGAGGAAGGGTAAGTGGATAATGGGACTTAGTGGAGATAATGGGCACTGCAGTGTATTTATTTGTTTTGGTGGTGTGTTTTCCCCCTCCTGAAAGTCTTGCTCTTTACTCTAATTCTTTTAATGTCTATCACTTGCTGCAGTTCGCTTGCACTGGTTGTCCCAATCCACAAAACCAGATTTCCCAAAGTCCGTGCATAATAGTTTTAAGTCAAGTCCGGGCCCCATGCTGAACTTTATATGGTGGTGGCTGGCATGACAGAGTAGCAAACCAAAACTACAGCACTTGTGAGAATGCCTGCTTTCCGCTTTGGATGGGATTGGTCTTTAGACCCTCTTTATGGGCACATGAACACCTCTCCCCCCAACACACAGCTGGTGTCTTTCAACAAAAATGAATTACCCTGGGAAAACATGGGCCTGCTGAAACCATACTGGAGGAGTCGTGCAATGAGTTCTGGTAGTCATCCAGTAACAATTATGCCTGAATTTATTATCCCACCTCTTCTGTGAATGGGTTATTGGATTCCACTTGGACTTCATGTCTTGGGTTGTCCTTTGAAAAAGATGCTTGGCCAACGCTTTCTGGTGTGTTCACAGGATGATCTCAGAAAGCAATTGTGGAAGCTCCAACAGTCTTGCTAGAATAACCTCACAAACTGGGTTCCTGTGATCCAAGGAAGAGAATGCTGGGACTTATTTGTGGCAGATGCCCATTCCTCTAGCTACCAGGTGACTGACATGGGGTAACCACTGGCTTCTGTTGACAGGACTGTGATTTAGGTGCAAGAGGATCAGGGTGTAGATGCAGTGGTGTGGATGGGATGCAATGGAAGCTTCTTCCCAGCAGCTTAGACGATGTTCATCCTTGTTCAGCCAATCACATCTCCATACTTCTTAATTATCTGCAGTAGGTACAAGTTTGTTCCTGGGTTCCCTTATGCTGGGCTTGGCCTCTTAAAATCCTAAACCAGCCTTAAAAACATCGGGAGAGCATCAGAGATATACTGCAGCAGACTGTGGAGGTTCCATTTAGCCCTTATGACTTAGTATTTATGTATTTATATCCCACCTTTTCTGTAAGGAGCTTAAGGTGGTGCACATGTTTCTCCCCACCCCCCATTTAATACCCACAGCAAAGAAGGTTGCTTTAGGTAGTTTAAGCTGAGAGGCAGTGAGTGAGCTCCATGGTTGAGTGGGGATTTGAACCCTGGTCCCCTAGGTCCTAGTCTGACACTCTAACCACTATGCCACGCGGGCTCTCATTGGTAGACCTATCCTCAGAATGTGTCTAATTGCCTATACCTCTCCCCATGCCTTGTGCCAGTGGAGTCCACCAGTTCATTTATGCATTGTGTGGAGAATGGCTTTGAATCAAATTTTCTTCCCTGGGTTTTTGAGTTGGTCATTTCAGCTCCTGATGGGCCAGCGAAGGCAACAAGTTAACTGTTCTTCAGTCACTCAATGCAAGCCTCCACTCCGGCCCTTCCTCTTTCTTCCCCCTGTAGTGGTTCCCTTCTCCACTTCCGCGATCTAAAGTGGCCTGGCCATTTTTATTCTCTCTCTCTCTCTTAAAGTGCTTAATGTTTGAAATGAAAGGTGCTGGGGCTCAAGTCCATCTGGAAGATGCAGCCTTTGCCCTCCTCTCCCAGCCTAGTGCTCCCTGGGGTTGATGAGACTTGTAACATCTGGAGGGCACCGGGTTGGAGAAGGCTGGTGTACGTACACAGTGCAGAAAGGAAGGAAGCCTGTGCCTGTGTACTCCACATGTCACCTGTGCTGAGCAGCAGCACTGCAAACAGGTTCCACGGCTAAGTGCCAGCCTTGGTCTACATAAAGCCCTGGGGAAGGGGAGGAGAGGGGAGAGAAGCAGCCATTAGGCTTTGTGGGTGCTGGGTGTTAAACACACACACACACACACACAAAATTATCAAAGCACCATTGGCTGCTCCTGCACATAATCTGCATACCTAGCGGCCCAGTTTTCAGAAAACATACCATCACCTTAATGCACTTTCATGCCTTTAATATTTTTAGTGTGCTTATGTTTTCATGAAATGTGTACTCTCTGTAGAAAAGTGAAATATACATCTATTTACTGTAAGTATTACATGCTCTCTATGTGCAAATATATTTTCCCTGGTCTCAGACATGCATTTATTTTCAAACCTGTGCACCTACACAGGCCACATTTCTCAGGTCCCATAAAGGACGAATTCCTCACTTTTGGACTCTACCTAGCCTCTAAGGCACACTCGTTTTGCGCCATTATGTGCCGAGCTTGTATTTGTGCAGATGGATAGAGAAAGCATGTGTGTGTGTGTTTGAATATCGCACCAACAACCTTCTCACATAGCCATGTGCATAATACACTTTTACCATTAATGACCCAGGCACGGATCCCAACATTTACCCGACATCTCTCCCACGAGCGTTTCTCTCCCCACCGCGACACAAAAGCAGGTGCTTAGACACACTCGCCTCTACACACAGCGATTTCCCTCTCGCATGTAGCCAAAGCGCCCCACCGTGCTCCAAGACTGGCACACACTTCAGCCTGCTTTCTGCCGCTTTGGCACCCGTCACACACGCGTCCGAGGCTCGTCGTGGGAATCCGTGCCACCCCACCCCCCGGACATGCCACCGGGCACAGGCCACAACGCACAAGCGCATGATCAGCTCACCCCCCCTTCCCTGCCCAGCTGCTGCGTGGGTCTCTATGTGAGCGAGAGGAACCCACCCCCCGCCTTCCGAAGGTGCCTCCTCGATAGCCTTCGGGATGCCTCGGAGCGCAGCCTGCCGGTCCCCCCCGCCGGGGGGGGGGAGGAGAGAGGAGGGGGTCTGCCGGAGGGCCATCCCAGGACAGATGAGAAGGGGCTGGCACATTGGCGAGCCGCGCACAAGAGGAGGGACCAGCGCTGGGCCGGTGCGCACTGCCCCCCGGGCGCTTGGAGAGCGAGAGGCGCAGCGCCCTCCCTGCCGCCCAGCCGCCTTCCTTCTCCGCAGCCGGCGATCCGGGGCTCAGGAACTGTCAGCGCAGCCTGGGCGCCTGCTCTGCCCCGGAGCCTTGCTGACAGCCGAGCGCCCTTTCCGCGCCTCGCCGGGCTCTAGCGCAGCCGACCCCCGGGCGCGCCCTCGCCGCTTGGGCCCCCGGAGCAGCCGCCGCAAGACCGGCGCTCCCCTCGCTCTCCCGGCCCCGATCTCCTTCCGCAGCGGCGGCGGCGGCTCTCGAGGGCATGGGCTGGCCGCGCCGAGGGAGCCCCTTGCCCTGACCCAGCCGCTTCGGGGAGGCAAGTGCCGCGTGGGGAGCTGGGCGCGGAGAGACGCGCGAGGAAGAAGAGGCAGCCGAAGCAACCGGCGAGCTTAACGCAAAGCGAGAGAAGGGAGGCTGAGAAGCGGAGCCTCCCACCGTCCCGGGAACCGGCCAAGATCCAGCGCCGGGGGAAACCGCTCAGGATGAATCTCTTCTCGTCCATATTCAGCTATTTGTAAGTAACTGCTGATTATTTGGACTTTCCCGGCTTTCCCTTGCCCTCCCCAAAAAACAACAACCACCCCAACAGTCTCCCTTGATTTTCCATCTTTATTTCTGCTCCATTTCAAAAGCGAAATCACCTCACCATCTACTTTGTTTTTTCCCCCTTTCCTCCGCTTTCCCATCATTCTAGGCTACTGCACTTGTTTGCTTTCTGCTTGCAGGCACAGGTAAGGAAACTGTTTTATTACTTTTTATCCTTTAAGACATTATTTGGTGCGGCTTGAAGCTCATAGCCAAATCTTTTCCAAGCATCTTTTTTTTAAAAAAACGGAAAGCGGTTATAAGGAAAAAGTTTAGATAAGGAGTTTGATGGGAAGCGTTTGATGGAGCAACCGAAACATGCAGCAGAACGTTAAATATAACATGTTTGATAAAATTAAACGACAGGAGGTTGGTTAAAGTGAAAGTAGATGCAAGCTGGGTTCAAAAATTGAAATCGCAGACATGAGAAAAGCATGCAAAATCCAAGGCAAGAAATAGATGCTGATTAATTTAAAATGTACTGCAGTGTTTAGCCAGACATTGTGCAAGTATGTAGATGGATGGGTAGGTAGGTAGTTATTGTTTGCTGAAATTGCAAGCACCTTTGCTCCGTTGCTATGATTTTCAAAAGTTTAATAATATTTAAGGGATGGAAATTCTAACCATTTTTAACTCTAGCTTGCTGGCCATCGGTAGTGCTGCTAATATATTAAGCAACACAGTCTGATACTGTGGGATCTATAACCCTGCTGGTGCAGTATTGATTGCAAATCCAGAGAGCCAAAGACAAATGCAATTTCCCCTAAGAAAGAGAGTGAAGGGGAGAGAGAGAGAGAGGGAGAGGGAGAGAGAGAGGGAGAGGGAGAGAGAGAGAGAGAGAGCGAGAGATAACAGGTGTAAGGTTCCGAGTTAAAACTGCAAGGATCTCTTGATTTTGTAAGTCGGAGTAACAAAGATCACTCTGAATGTGAAGGAGGAACATGGGAGTTGTGTAAAAAAAAGCTACATTGTAATATTTTGGGGGCGTCAGATGGAAATCAAAGAGTGATGTGGGTGTCCACATGGTCCCCTCATCAGAGCTGGCAAAAGAATCCAGAGATATTATCAAAAGAACCTTCTGTAGGAAACACACAGAGAGACACAAAGGAAAGGAAAGGAAAATTGTCAAGGGAAGACTTCTATAAACTCCAGCTTTGAGGAGGAGATTACTTTCCCCATTTGCATGGAATAACCTTAGCATTTGACATGGGCAGCGGGTGGGGTGGGGGGAAAAGAGAGACGAGTCGGGGGTTACTTCGTACACTGCCACCCCATGAGGTTGAAAGGAACAAATCTCCTCAACATTTGCTCAGAATACGTCTTTATAAATGTCAGGGGCAAACTAAACCCCTTCAGACTTAAAAGAGGAATCGGAGATGTGGAGGGGGTGGAAGAATTCTCCTAAGACCAGGCTGTGAGAGAGAGGAGAGAAACAGATCTGAGCAGTGGCAATATCATTGTACAACTGAAGCTACACATAGCCGATCCCCCCCCCCGCCCGCCCGCCCGCCAAACTGTTCCATAACAGAATCTACTGCTAACAGGGTTACGAGGACTTTGAATGTGTGGCTGGGGGTGGGTGGGGAGGTGGGAAACCCATAGCCAGCCTTGATGTGTATGGAAAGGCTCGTAAATATTAGCTGCAAAGACAATTCCGAACTGCCTCGGCTGCTGACACAACTGATCCCTGTTTAAGGGGGATAAAATATGGCTGTTCCCCCCCTCCACCTTCTTCTTTTGGTCACTGGTTACTCTGGTCCACAGCGCACAGGGCCCTTACAGCCCCACAAAGCAAAACTCTCAAGCAGGCCACTTGAAAGATCAGGAAAGCAAATACCAAAGACACAGAAACAAGCCCAGTAATTGAAAGCCTTGGGATGATTACCTAGCTAGAAGTCCGTCGCACTCGCGTGCATGTTGTATTGCCTGGAATGAGCCAGATATGAATGATGGAGCCGGTTTATTTTTGCTCTGGTGGTGACCTTAAAGTGATTCCTGCAGAGCCTTCCTGGGTTTGAACTGGAGCAAGCAGGATCGGGACCATGCCTACTTGAGCTCCATGGTGTTTGCAACCTGGTTTGAATCGGCACAAGTCTTTCTGAAATCTGAGGAGCTGTGCTGGTTGTAATTCTGTCCCAAGTGCTCCAGCATCACCTGTGTTTTCTTTATCCCATGCTTGATTCTCAACAATAAATGTCTAGGTAGCGGTTGC
This sequence comes from Podarcis raffonei, assembly GCF_027172205.1. Lineage (NCBI taxonomy): Eukaryota > Metazoa > Chordata > Lepidosauria > Squamata > Lacertidae > Podarcis > Podarcis raffonei. Next base: position 59,039,525 of record NC_070606.1, on the reverse strand, counting down.
AATTTCTCATCCATGCCAGGGTTTCTTATACTGACCTATCACGAACCTGGCTCTGCACAGCACCAGCTCAGAGTGCTCTAAAAAATGCACCAGGAACATGCCGAGAGCGCCTTTCTCGGAGGAGTAGAGATTATAATGGTGTGTTGTATATTTTTCAATTTCCTAAAGGTAACTGTTCAGTCCCCACCTAATTTTACACAGCATGTGAGGGAGCAGAGCCTGGTGACCGACCAACTAAGCCGGCGACTCGTCCGGACCTATCAGCTGTACAGTCGGACCAGTGGGAAGCACGTGCAAATCCTGGACAACAAGAAAATCAATGCCATGGCGGAGGATGGAGATGCTCATGGTAAGGCTGAATATGCGGGCAGAAGGGCTGGGGGAGGGTGGTGGTGCGCGCAGCACAGTAATTAATGATTTCCGTCCTCTTTGTTAGCCAGAAATCATTACAAGTGTTCAGAAGGCAGGGGTCTTGCGATGGAAGAATGTGGCAATCAATATTTGTAATAATAGTACATTGCTTTCCCCCTGGGGATCAGGATGATAGCTCTGATTATGAGGCGGCGTGTGGGTTTCGTTCTATTTTTTTACACCTGATCTCTCTGACCACCCAGATGATGGGGTGAGTTGCATTTAAAAAACGTTTTTCTTTTGTGGTCGTGGTGAGGAGCAGAAAAGAAGAGGGATGCCCAAACTGTTTAGATTAGAAATAGCTGGTGCATTCCTGCAACATAGCTCTAGCTAGGATCTCTCTCAGTGATACGGAAACAAGGAAGCATGGAGGATGTGATTCGAAGCCCCAGAGTTTCCCAGAGTCTTAGGCAGAGATTGTCACCAACTGTATTCAGCCTCTGAGTGCAGCAAACACAGATCTGTGGGGTGCATGGGAGGACCTGGCAGCAGATCCTCTTGTTCTCTAAAATAAAGGGGGTATGGCAGGGGAGCCCTGAGCAGTGTGGAAGTTTTAAATAACTTAGATCGTAAGTGTTAATTACTCTTTCAAATGCTCAAGCCACATACAAGAGGACAAGGTGCTAGCAAAACTGTGGCTTCAATAAACTGTAAGTCTTTGAGCTCCTTTCCTTGCATATGTGAGACACGGGACAAGGTTAGCTGACATTCTGAAAGCTCCAACTTCCTTTATTTTCTGTGTGCTGGCAAAAATGTGTGCATCCTTACGTTGCACATACATATTTGTACATGCAGTATGCATCCTGCTTAGAATTCCTAGCCTTCCACATTAGATGTGATTTCTCCTTTTCACTTACAACTAAACTGCTGCAAACATTCATCCTCTCATATAGCTTTGGGTTGACTGAAGATTTCAGAATGAACTTTAATAGTTGGGGCTAAGTGGGTTCTACATGTACAAAGATGTATTTTTAACCTTTCAAGCAAAGCATGCCAGCCTTAAAGCAACCATGATTTGAAGGAGACCAGTTTGTTTCACAAAGTTCCCCCTCCCACTTAAATGTCTTATATAAAAAGAGAGATTACTTTAGATTTAAATGACAATGTTAAGAGAGGCTAGAATGAAATGAGGGAAACAGCTTGAAAAAGAAAAGACCTCTATTAAAACATAATAAAAAGGTTAAGCATTTGAAGAGCTAAGAAGCAAGCCGAGCAATGATCTAAAACAGAGAGAGAGAACACAAGCAGTTTTTCAGATGTAAAGTTTTAAAAGAGTCGCAAGTCTGTAAATGTTAAAATAGAGGTTCAGGATTGTTCTATATGAATCTCTGGAGAGACCCCCATGTCTGGAAGAGCTATTAAAACTCTTCTTACTTTCACCTTTTTTAACATTTCCTGAATACTTTCTCCTCTTCGCAGTCCAGTTAGGGGATCAAGTGTGCCTCGCTGCATTTTTTCTGCATCTACGTAGCCACTTTCCCTTCAAAGTTTGAGCACGAAACATAATTTTTCTGGGATAAATCTGTCACTGAAGTGAAAGAATAGAGTTGAAAATGTTAAGCTCCCCCCCCCCACCCCAAACAAAATCAACCTTTCGCACCATTAACATCAAATATTAAAACCTCAAGTCTTTATTTTATATTAAGTATTGAAATTGGGGGGGGGGTGCTGAAGATTTTTCCTTTTTAAGTGATTTATTTCTGCCAATGACCATTTTCTCTGCTGTGACATTTTTACGGCTGACTTAATGTCAGGTCCATTTTTCTCGGTTATCTGTCTTGATTGTCAATATCTTTCTCCGTTTTCTAATTAGGAGCAAAGCCCCATGCATCTTAAACCTTGGTCCACCTCTCTGAGCTCTGTTTAGCCGTCCATAATCTGGATTAAAATGGTCTTTATCTGTATGCGAAGGAAATTGTTCTGAAAGTGAATGATAATTGCTGTATTGGATTCTGGCTGTGTTGACGGCTGGCATTTGCTACTGGGACCTGGCCGCCGTACATATTTTCGTGCTGCCTGGGGCCTGGGATGCATCTTCCACTGCTGTGGCTTTTTGTAGGCCAGTTGTACTTAACTCTTTGCCCTTCCTGCCCCACTGTGAATCCACGGCTCCGCTTTCGAGCAGAGTTCCAAGCCAGCAGGGCCTGCCAAGCGACCAGCGATTCAGTGCTGGAGGCCGGTCACCAAAGCGGCTCGTGTGGCAAGGCAAAGCCCACCAAACAGACAATAAATCAGAAAGAGCCTTTGAAAAGGTGGAAAGGACAAAAAAGGGGGGGAAAGAGAGAAGCAGCAGCATGTGTTGTTCTGCCTCCGTTCAGGGCTGATTTTCTGTGTCTTTCCATCAGTCAGCAGAAGAGAGCATGGAAATTGATGCTCTTTAAACCTTTTACTGCTCTCTTGATCGACCTCCCTCGCTCGTGCCCCCCAAAGACAGATAAATAAGGGGACCTTGTCTATGTGGCTCAATGAAGAGGAGTCGGGGGTCCAATTGCTCTTTGGCAGGGGGTGGGGAGACGGGGACTTACAGATGTTAATATTTTATAGGAAGGAGAAGTGCTAAAATTAACGGGGTTGTAATGGGTCGGAAGAAGTGATGTGATGTTGTAATTCATACACAGCACAGTGTGCAGACAGGGAGGGAAGCAGCCATTCTACCAGGGTTTGGACCACCAAGGCTTGGGGCCTAGTCTAAAGGCTTAGTTTAGATAACTGTTTTCATTACTGCTGGTGAATCCCCGACTACTGACACGGTTGTTTTCTAATCTTTCCTTGTTCACATGTGTCGAGCCATCTTCCACTATTGTTAATATTGTGGATGTTGGCCCCTGTTGAGGAAATATAGTTATTTTGCCTCAGAGAAGCTGAGGAAAATAATAATGTTGTGGTGAGGTCCTGGCCTTTCACAGACAAAACATGCTGGTTGCAAGAGTTGGGACCTGAATGATCAAAAGGGCAGAAACAACTCCCCTATGAGGAAAGGTTGCTATGTTTGAGGCTGTCCCCCACCCCCCAACTACAAAAAGCCAAGTGGGTAGGGGGCATGATCAAAGTTTGTAAAATTATGCATTGTGTGAAGAAAGTTGGGTCTGAATGGTGGGAGATTTAGGAAAGGCAAATGGATGCATTTCTTCACACAATATATAAACTCTTGGATTTGCTACCACAATATGTAGTAATTGCCACCAACTTGGATGGCTTTTAAAACGAGACTAGGCAAATTCAGCTATTAAAGGAAGCTAGTCCTGATGGCTGTGTACTACTTCCAGTATACCTCTGAATGCCAGTCACTAGGGAACAACAGTAGGACAGGACTTTTGCCCTCATGTCCTTCTTGCGAGTTTCCCATAGGCATCTGGTCCACCACTGTGGAACACTGGATGCAAGACCAGATGGGACTTTGGCCTGATCAAACAAGGCTCAGTCTTATGTTCTTATGAGAATGAGAGCAGAACATATATCTGGTGCTGAAAATGTAATAGGATGAATTTCTCTGGGAAATAGTATGGATCCACTGGTGTTTCTATGATCCATAACTCTCTTTATTGAAGTCAAATATCCAGGGCCTGTTACTTTAGGATCCTGCCCATCCAAATCTAGTTTTCCTTTTGCCCATCTACGCTGTAATATTTGTTGGATGCTTTGTACCCCAATTATTATTATTATTCTTTAGAAGACATCTGAAGGCATCCCTGTATAGGAAAGGTTTTTTTTAATAATGTTTAATGCTTTATTATATTTTTATATACATTGGAAGCTGCACAGAGTGGCTGGGGCAACCCAGCCAGATGGGCGGGGTACAAATTATCATCATCATCACCAGAGGAAGAGACTGTTTCTCTTCATAATCCATCTCAGGTTTGCTCCAGGCCCACTACTTTGCCAAATGAGTGTTGTGTGTGTGTGGTGATGGAGGAGTGAGCTGTAGGTTCGTGTGAAATAACATACCCCAGAAAAGCATCTTAACCAGCCCCTAGCTATATACATAAATGCAGCTTCCATTAGCTCGGGCATACTAGGTTTGAGACCATTGATTTATTCTACTTTGTTACTGTTGCGTCTTGGATTTTATTGCTCCTGTTTATTTAGCTCTAACAAAGTGTCAGACACTGGGCAGGCCATAGAACAAGCCTTGTAAGCCAACTCTGGATTGAAAGATATGGTGGAAATCAAATAAATAAATAAGCAAGTGATACAGTCCCTGCCTTCCAAGCTTTGTAAAATCGATAGGACAAAAGGGAGAGGGGCAGAGCTTGAGAAAGGTTTCAAGTTGTCCTCATGAATGGCTAAAAAGAGAAAGCATTGTGGAGTGTAGTGGCCTTTTAAGCACTGGCTTCATGGCCACAGCACTGAAGGATTTCCCATGGTGCTATTCAGATTGGAAATACCTCGCCCCCTTGCCCTGCCTGAGGAAGCCAGATCACAAGGGCAAAATGAGAGATTTGTGCACAGCCAAAGTCAAGGGCCAAAAAGCCTTGTAAAGGTCAAAGGGCAAGGTATAAGTGAAATAGAAAAGTCTACTCCTGCAAATGAACTGCAACTGCTTCTGAAGTGTCTCTCTTCCCATGAAGAAGGATATTTAAAAAGCATCTTTTGATGCTTTTTCATACAATGCTTATAGCACATCAAATGTAGAGTAGCTGCTTGATTGTTGCAAGGGATTTAAACATCTTACTTCAAAAAACCTCCCATTTCAGGCACATCACAATTTCCTAACTTTCAGATCATCGCAATACAGTATATTATTGCTGGTGTAAAAAGGCCATTGCGTTTTGAAGTGATGCTGTCTGGGACATGGCAGTGCTACAATTGGCTATTGATTAAGCCCAGCATCACTGATAATGAGTGAGACAGTCTGGACCCAAAATGTCCCTCAACCAAACCTCAGGCAGCTGGTGACCCAAACCCTAGTGGAGGCTTGCATAAGAGCTAAGCTGGTTGCAAAGTGGGAAAATGATCCTCATCAGTTTGCTTGCCCACATCGGACCAGACAGCAAGTCTATATGTTTTTGCCCATTTTCACAACTTGAATAGTTTCTTTGACCCTTTCCTGTGTCTGTAGGTCAGATGAGAAACCTTCATTAGCTAAAATTCGTACTTCTGTTTAACAGTTTCTCACTTCCTTTCTCTCTCCCACATTAGCAATATTCACATGTGATACATTCCAGATGAAAAATGTTGGTGTTAGGGAAGATCCACATGTTGTCATTGCAGACAGTTTCCTAAGTCTCCCCAATTCCCTCAGCCAGGCTGACTCCTAATATTGGAGCCACTCTTGGGAAAACATGGGTTAAAATGACTGGGGGAAGGTGGAACATTTGCAGGAGAGAATTAGAGGAGGGTTAAGCACCCCCTGCCAGTTCTCCTCTATACCCTCCCTATATTAGCATTATGGAAACCCATGCAAAGTTTGAAATCCTGTGGATTTTTTCCTACTGGGAAGTTCCACCCTTAGTGTCACAGGTGAATATATCCCTTGGTTTGAGGATTTAGCTGGCATTTCTACTTGATGTCCTGAGTCTTGACAGTATTGCTTCTTTTGGAAGCACCTTCTCTTTTTGGTAAACTGAATGCTCCACTTCTTTTATAATGAGGTGCTATCATCCAGCCTTTCTAGGTGTTTGTGTTATGGAAATATGCTGTAAAAACTATCATCTGATTGGCTGAGCACAAGAAGCAGAACAGGAGAGGTTGTGTTTATGTTTTGCCTAATGATTAGAACAAACTCATTCGAGTTTTGCATTGGGGGTGGGTGAATCATTCAGCAGCAAAGGTGATGCAGGAAAGCTGCTTTTTCTCAGCAAATTTCAAGGTCTCTTTTGATCCTTCCTCTGACTGATTAGAGTTTTCAGATTGTATTTGTGGATATGAGGCATGAATACTACAGACCACATATAGCTTGATGATGCATAAGGTTTGTGTATGAAACTCAGGATCACTTTTTCTTCAGAAGCCCTTGTCAGACATAGTAGGTCCCAGACTCTAGAATTTGGGGGAAAGGCACTGACTCATTATTTACTAGAAGGATTCCCTTACCCCGTGTGCCCACTGGACCACTTCAATCTATGGAACTGGCCATTTTACAAGCGCCAAACAATGTTCGCTACATGCTTGCAAGTAATCAATCTTTCAGATAGGCAGCACCCACTCTTTAGAAGTCCCTATTCATTAATATTAGGCAGGCACCTTTGTGGTATTGGTTTTACCAGGCATGTAATTTTGACACACAATTTTATTATGTACAATTGTTTAAAAATTGCAGGTTTCATTTGTATATAAAAATTACGTTAACTTTTTCTTAATGTTTGCTTCTATTGATTTTTATTTCAAATGAATATTTTAGATTTTTCTTTGCAAGCCCCTTAGAGGCCTTCTATTGAGTAAATTGGATATAAACATCAATTGACAAACAAACAAATATTCCCTGCACTGCCACAGCAGCAGCAAATACATGCTGCAGCTGGAGATTTGAGACAGAGGTTTCTTGAGTCCAGTTGAGACCCACAGGGTTCTCAGTGTCTCCTACAGTATGCCAATCCTTCCAATATAACTGCATAACCGAATCACTTCCATTGTTAGGTCTGATCAACTTGTTGTGACAGCTAAAACCATTTTACTTTGCTCTGCGATAGGGGCAGGAAACATGCAGCCCTCCAGTTATTGCTGGACTACAACTCCCATCATACCTGACCATTGGCCATGCTTGCTGAGACTAATGGAACATAGCAACATAGGGGTACAGGTTCCCTGCCCCCGCTCTAGAACATCTCATTGCTCCCTCCCAGATTCCCAAGTACTAAGCTACCATCATTAAAGCTTCTGGCCCATTTTGCAGATAGACTCCTGCAGATATATTGGTCTCAAAACTATCCATGATGGTGGCAGGTGCATTAAATCTGGGCCTGCCTTGTTAGCAGAGAAAGGAGGAGCAGAGTCTCTTTCTAAGAGCAAAGGGGACATGTGAGGGATTGGACCCCCTTCCCTCTCCAGTGCCTTGTCAAAAAAGTTTCACTATAATGCTTTCCATGCAGCAAAATGGGCCTAGGACTGCCTGTAACCTGTCCTGTTCACAATAGGTGATGGGATGAGATGGTCTTCCCTTCTGTTTCTCTAGACTTCCCTTCTGTCTCTCTCTGTGTGAATGAAACATGTGTGAAACTGAGAATCACAAACAATAACTATTTTGCCTGTACCCAAGACATGATGAATTCCATAATCTGACATTGCTAGAGGGATAAATTCTAACTTATCATAACTGGCACTGCAACAGCAATGGGAGACAAGTACTGATGATGTATTGAGCATCATCAAGAGTAATGACTGCCTGGGTTCTGGCTTGTGAGCAAACCTTCCCTTTAAAGTCATAAAGAGCAAAACCAGTTTTGGTGCCTGGGACACTTTGAATCCCCCTTCAACTGACCAAAAATGCTGCACAGTACAGAAATGTTGCTCTGTTTCCTCTCTTTCATGTACAATGACAGAGAAGGGCTGGAATGGGTGAGATGGCCCTTTGGGGCTGGCTGGCTCCATCTCTTTGGGGTTCCTGCAGCAGCAAGAAGAAGGGGACGAGCCATTGATCCGTGATTTGCATAGCTGCTTTGAAAGTTAATCAATGCCTCCATTAAAAAAACTGAGACTAAATCAATACGCCCTCTCAACTCTCACAAAGGTGAAATGCATTAAGGGGCTGCCCTTACCCTTCCTGGCTTCCTCTACCAGCTGCAAAGTCAGCATCAGTTCAGAGAGACAGAGAAAGGACTTAAACTGATCATATGGAGCTTCCTGACCTACACAGAAAAGAGATGCAAGAAGAGGAAGGGGACCAAGTATAAAAATACCAAATTAGAAACTAATTTTCCTGTTGCTACTGCCCAAATCATTGTGTGTCCTTTTAAAGTAGGATGATTTAAAGCAATTACTGGCCAGGGCTTTATATTAACCTTGTGTCCTGTAGCCTTTCTGTGTTGTGTGCCACAGACATGTGCCCAGATATTTCTCTATAATGAGAGGACAAGGGATCTTTTGCAGCAACTGGAAGTCCATTGGTTTCAGAAATGGAAGTATATATAAGACATTCCATCCAGCGCTGTAAGACTTGCAATAGCCATCATGCATGGCCGACTCTTGAAAATAGGTCTGATTCTGTCTATTGCTTGAATTTAAGATGTCCGTTTCCTGAAGAAACAGGACTGCTGAACCGCCTGCTGAAAACTTTTCTATTCCACCAGGCCTATTCAGACAATTAAGAATACATCTCCCGCAATGGTCTAATGATGTTTGTTTTTAATTTCCTTTTGTTTTTAACTAGTTTTTAACTTTCTAAGATTTTATTGTCTGGTTTTATGTTTTTATATCATTGTAAGCCATTGTGATATATTTTTATGATACAGCGGTATAGAAATATTTTTTATAAATAAATAGTAAGTAAGAAAGAGATTTTGCAACATTTGAGTGGAAGCGCCATTGTTTGTTGCTGCTACTATGGGTGAACAATCAGGGAGCCACCCAGTACATGTAATGATTGTGTATGCCACATTTTTTCCAGGCTTCTCCACTGATTTTGATGGCAGTGGCAGCAAAAAGAAAACAAATTTAAAATAGACACAGCACTTGCGTGAGGAGAGCCTAGTGCCTTGATGGTGTGGGGGGATACAAATCACCTCCTACCCTAACCATTGAATCAATCATTTGATGAGAGGAGAGGAGGCAGTAGCTGTCTTCCTCAGTTGATGTGCATGGAGGTGAGAGGGGTATGTGTGGTGTGTGTGTGTGTGTGTGTGTGTGTGTAAAAGACAGGGTATGGGGTACTAGACATACCCACTTTTGGCCACATCCATCACAAGCAGGTCGCTTTTGAAGGGTTGGCCAAGGTTGAATGTGACACTTGGTCTTATAATTAGTTCACCCTGATCCTTCTCTTAGGGGAGGGCCATAGCTCAGTGCTAGAGCATCTGCTTTGCATGTAGAAGGTCCCAGGTTCCATCCCCAGCATCTCCAGTTAGAACCGGGACCATCCGCTGTCTGGTAGACAATACTGAGCTGTATGGATCAATGGTCTGACTCGATAGAAGGCAGCTTCCTATGTATTGCTATAACAAATACTATAAGGAGGGACACAGCATCCCTTCCCTTTGGTTGTGTCGTCCATCCTGCCTAAGAAAATGCTATTTCTAGAAGACAAATTATCCTCTTGGAGTGCTGTATGTGGTGCCCATCTTGTAACATTCATGTGACTCATTTTCTTGCCATCTTCTCCCGCTCCAGCCAAGCTCATTGTGGAGACCGACACATTTGGGAGCAGAGTAAGAATCAAGGGGGCTGAGACAGGCTTCTATATCTGCATGAACAAGAAAGGAAAGCTGATTGGCAAGGTAAGGGGGCTTCTGGGGTAGGAATTGCTTGCTATGCGACAAGGGGAGGAGCAGGACAATCTTCTCAGGAACAAAATATGGGAATGGAGGGGCAAAAGGGCCTACAACTGAAGCTGGAAGCGAGCTTGTTCACATGCATTCACTTATGCTGTATTTCATGTGGATACTGCTGTGGTTAGTCAGAACCACACAATTCAAGCAAATGTCTAAAGATGAGGAGCAGTAGAGGTTGGTCCATTAGAGCAGCGCCACTCCAGCCCCAGCCTACCCTCAATGACAAAAACATTCCAAGACTGAAAATCTGCTGTATCAACTCTTCTCCATCATTAATAAGCTGGGCAAGTATCTGGAGGCCCTCTTTCGCATGGCCAGAAGTAGCAGACAATTTAAAAGGCTTGAAACACACATGCACACACACACACTAACCTCTTGCTATGGGAGGTATCAGATAGTTTTTCTTTCAGGTAATGTCTCCATTGGAGGAGAAGTCTCATTTCCCCAACACTCAAGCAGCAACTCTGTATTGCTGAGAAACACGATGCCATCTACTGCCTCCATTCCTCTTGAGGTTACAATGTACAGGGTTGTTGTGAGACCATCACAAGCACCTATTTGATAGAGCCTGTGGCATTCATAGCATCATATATTCATTGGGTTGGGGAGGGGGCAGTCTTTTAGACAACCCCCAAATCAATTACATATGCAGGAAAGACATTAAATTACATACATTTTCTATCTATCTATCATCTATCTATCTATCTATCTATCTATCTATCTATCTATCTATCTATCATCTATCATCTGTCTATTCATTAGTGTTAGAGCAGACAGAAGGTTTCCAGGAAGGAAAAGCTGGGCAACTCCCTTTGTGATTCGTTCCAATGAGGAAGTGTTCCTACCACTAAGACAATTTCTCCTAAAATCTGCCATCCAACAACTTAAGCCCATTTCTGACAAAAGTCTCGCCTCCCTCTCCCTTCTCTCCTATTAACATGCACACGTTTGGGATGCTCATAACTGTTCACCAAAAAACAACCACCATGCAAATAATAAATGAAAATACCAAAGCAATATACTATATAAAAAACAATATACTATCCAAAAACCAGTTAGGATCTGATGATTTAGTGTGGTGACCTGCTCTGTATTTGTATGGTTTACCACTTATGCACATGCATTGTTGTTTCATATTAAATGCATCACACCCTGTGATCAATTAAAAAAGCAGAATACACTAAACCAAATGAAAACCCAAGAATTGGCCTAGGAGGTCTCCTCTCCACTCCCTATAAATACAGCTATCCTCAAGCATCTCCTTTATCTGGCACCTACTTGTCATCTGTTTCACTGTTCAAAGATGCTAACTAGGAGACATTTTCTCCCACTGCAAAGAAAGAAAGGAAATTGTCTAATCAAGCATACTACGGAGTAAGATCCATTGAACTTGGCGACTCCTGAATAAACATATTTAGGATGGCACTGTTGGTCTTCTTTGTAACATGGTGTTTGGGGAGTTTTTGCTTTCAGAAAAAGCATTTCAATATGCTGTGATAAGAAATGATACAGTTCAGGAAAAGCTCTACCAGCTGATTTTGCTGATGTGTGTAAACTGGCCCTGAGCACAGATCTAAGACTTCTTGGAAGCAGAACTTAGAATGTGTTTGCTACCAAGAAAAAGAGAAAAAGAAAAGCATGAATGAATTAGACTTTACAGCAGAGGTAGGGGGCCTTTTTAAACTCAAGGGTCACATGCTTGAGGAACATGCTCAGGGGCTGCAAACTAGTAGTAACACCCCTTTTCTTATTCTGCTGCCCACGCCTATTCCTTTCTCCCCCCTCTCTTCTCTTATTACCCAACACAAAAACACAGTGGGCTGTTCATTGGAGAAGTGCTTGCTCTCTTCTTCCACCAGTGACTTCCTTGGCTTCCATGCTGGGGGCTAAGAAAGCAGCTTGCTTCTCTCAGGGTCCAGCACTGAAACATTGTTCTCTATCACCCCACATTATAGCCTTGGCTTTACCCTTAAAGAATGCCCATATGAAGGAACTCCACTTTTCTAGCACCTATCTAAGAACATAAGATGAGTCCAGCATCCTGTTCTCACAGCATCCAACCAGATCCCAATGGGAAGCCTGCAAGCCAGACATGAATGAGTGCAATAGCACTCTGCCCACCTGGGATTACTAGCAGCTGGTATTCAGAGGCATCTAGAAAAACACTTATTTTTTTGGCCCATCAGCATTTGCAAAAATAGTTCTAGTTCTACCAAAACAGTCCACAAAAGCCCTAGTGTCCTAGCTGAAGAATATACCGTACATTGTTCATTAAATTCTGTTCATTGCACTATAGTGCAGAATTTCAAATCTTGGGAAGAACTGCACACACATACATATATATTTAAATTTCCCCTTGGAATAAGCCAAGCCACAAAGGCAGAGAATGGCTGTAGCTCAGTGGTAGTGTGCACACTTTACATGAAAATGGTCCTTCTTAGGCTCAGTCTTCAGAAAGGGCTGTGAAAGACCACTCTCTGAAACCCTGGAGAGACGCTGCCAATCAATGTAAACACAATGTTGAGCTATACCAGGCTTCCTCAAACTCAGCCCCCCAGATGTTTTGAAACTACAATCCCCATCATCCCTGACCACTGGTCATGCTAGCTAGGGATCATGGGAGTTGAAGGCTAAAAACATCTGGAGGGCCGAGTTTGAGGAAGCCTGAGCTATACAGAGCAATAGCCCAACTCTGTTTAAGGTGATTTCCTATGCTCCTTCCTGCGTAAGCACTTACTTTGCTTTGCCAGCAGTGACCTTGCAGTTTCTCCTCTCTGTAGAATTACTTGCTCAGCCATGGATAATTAACTATATGACCTTCCAACAGCTTAGCTTTCCTCAACCTAGACGTCCTCTTCTTCCTTTTACTTTTGTCCTGGGTGCTGCTTGTGTGATCTGTTCCTGATTAGAATCAATCAGGGGACAGGTGGCTGCATTGCTTGCATTCCAATAAGTATTTGAGTGCTTGCTGCCCTTGCCTCATTTCTCAGGTACAGTGGTACCTTGGGTTACAATCACTTCGGGTTACAGACTCCACTAACCTGGAAGTAGTACCTCGGGTTAAGAACTTTGCCCCAGGATGAGAACAGAAATTGTGCAGTCGCAGCGGGAGGCCCCATTAACTAAAGTGGTACCTCAGGTTAAGAACGGACCTCTGGAATGAATTAAGTTCATAACCAGAGGTACCACTGTATTGATTAGGTTGGTAGTTGATGGGTTGACTAGCTATATATCTTCTATCAGCCAACGATGTCAACCAATCCTAGCGTGAGTGTGCTGAAGTAGGTCTGAGCATAGCTGCAGATTTCTCTGCAGTATCCTGGAGGTGGGGCGGAGGTGGGATGGTGGGGAACATTTCCAAGTAATATTAAGCATAATCTTTGCACATAATCATCCACTCTCTTTGCTAGTGTAAGGCTGAGGACAGTAGAAATTCACAATCTAGGTGATTCCTCTTGAGTCCCCTCTGAGTTTGCCAGTTGGTGTGAAGTGTCAGGTTGGGGTTGAATGTGAGCCACCAAACAATTCTATATGCATCCCTCATGAGTTGCTTTGCATTCAAACAAAGCAATCCTTAGCAACATCCCAGGTCTGTCGAGTTTTCTCATAAGTGCTAAGGACACTTTGCACCTTCTGAAGGTGGCCTTTTCAATATAGATCTACGCATTACGGCAGATCTACACATTACACTTTAGCCAGAGACAACTTCACGAACCAATAAATAGCTAGAGAAAACCATTCGATGTGAACTGTTTAGCTTGTGCCTGCGAGATTGGATAAGGTAATATCAGATGTCCGGGGATTTATGGAAATGTGTGTTTATTGAACTGAATGTTTAGATAGCTAAACAGGAGGTATTAGTACTAGTGGTATACTAATATTAAAATCGTGGATACCCCCCGTTTTGTAATTTATATTCCTGGAGTTCCCATAAACTTTGAATTGGATGCCTTGACTTTTCTGGATAATACAAAGTACAAAATAGACTTAACTGTTTCCTTTGGTACATCATTGGGGGATGTTTGTTAGACAATAAGCATTCTTGGCATAATAGCACCCGGTCAAACAGTGTTCAAAGCATGGTCAAGCGCTATCACTACTTACAAAGTCTGTGCCCCCCTATTTTTAGACCAGGACAACCTGTCTCTGGTTCCATGGGGAGACATGGGGAAAAGATGAAGGGCATCTCCATTCACTTGTTTCCTATTGTTCCCATTTGCAGAGCAACGGCAAAGGCAAGGACTGTGTCTTCACCGAGATCGTGCTGGAGAACAACTACACAGCATTGCAGAACGCAAAGTACGAAGGGTGGTACATGGCCTTCACCCGCAAGGGGCGTCCCCGCAAGGGCTCCAAGACTCGCCAGCATCAACGTGAGGTGCACTTCATGAAGAGGCTACCCAAGGGCCACCAAACGACAGAGCCTCACAGACGCTTCGAATTTCTCAATTACCCTTTCAACCGGAGGAGTAAAAGGACTCGGAACTCCAGCCCCAAGCCCACCCCCTGACCCACCACCCTCCTTAGTGCCACTTGGGTCCACCCTCCTTTCCCTTTTTTTGTTGGAGGACATTCTGTAGAGACTTTTAACTGATGGACAATGCCTAGAGACTTAACCTGTGATGATAATTAAAACGAGGGTGGAAGAAGAGGGGGAAACCAAACTTGATCTAGTTGTTTATAATTGTTTGTTTTGTGTTTTTTAAAAAACAAAAAAGAGGCTCTATTTTTGTATTCCAACTTTACTGCTTTTTTAAGAAAAAGCACTGTAACGTTAAAAGACTTGTGAAGGGTTGCTCTTCACTTAAGAAACATTTTGAGTCCATGGGGGGCGTGTTATGTTTTAATAGACTGTTAAAAAAAAAAGTGGGGTGGGGGTGGGTAGGAGGTAGTTGATCTAGGGGTAAGCATAGAACCTGCCTTCTTCAATCAAATAATAAATTTTGGGACCAAATTTCTACCTCAAATAAAACAAACGTAATAGAAACACAACCCATCCAGAGCTTTTGTGCAAGTTCCATTTATTTTGATGGGTCTGTGTGGATGTTCCTGGTACCTGCAGACTGTGGCCTTTCTCAGAGTCCATTGAGTGCAAGTCCCTTTGTAACCAGCGAGAGACTTGCAGGCACCAACAGGGTGGGATGTGAAGTCACTGTTTCCATTTCTGAATGAGAGAGCGAGAGCAGAATCCCCAAGGAAGAATGAATGAACGCCACCACAGAGGTGGTGCTGAGATGAGGGCCGCTAGTTTTGCTTTGTATGTTCTATCCAAGCTGATCATGTCTCCAGAGGTCTGCATTTTTATTATTATTCTGTAGACCAATTTTTTTGTATTTGTTATGACAATAAAGTGCCACTGAGTTCAAATGTTATATGTTTCCCCATTACACCCGTTTCATCAAAGGTGCTTCTTGTCTCAAGTTTCCCAATGAGACTGAACTGGGATCTCACTCAGGTTACAGGCATGGAGGATGGTTGGGCCCCTAAAAAGCCAAAAGGAAAATAAAAAAGGAAGCCTTGCTCTCACTAAACTGGTGTTAGCAATTTGAACCTCTCCCCAGCCCATATCTGACTCCTCAGAAATGTTGCCTGGCCCCTCACTTGCCAACCTTGATAAGAGCTTGCAGCCTTGCTTGCAGATACTCCGTTGGCCAAGAAACCCTTGAGAATCCTATACCAGGGCTGTCTTAACAGGTTGGTCCATGGTCGATCTTGGGACCCTCGTCAAATTACCCCCCCCCCCCACAAAAAACTTTGGCTCAACAACTTTGATCACTGCCAGTTGTTTTTTATAGTGGGAGTAGATCAGTCTCTTGGAATTTGGACAGCCTTGTCCTATACTGATGGGAGTTTCTGTGTACGAGATGCTGATGTTGGCCTTTAATCGCCACAGAAAATATTGCTTGCCTTACTGCCTGTGTCCCAGTTTATTTCTCTGCAGGGAGGCTAGATTAGATCCAGCTACGCAAGCCTTGAATGGGCTGCTGAATGGTGGCATCTTTTGTGTAATCAGGAACTTCAGAAGGCTTAACTAATACTTTTAAGGGCGAGGAGGGAGGGAGAGATGCTGAGCTGGACGTTTGGTTTGAAAGGGGTACTACTTTGCAAAGGATTATTTAAAATAACAACAAAAGAAAAGTTACTTTTGAAAACTTCAGTGTGTGGAAGCTGTGAGCTGGCTTGTTGTCACAGCACATCTTTCTTGTGGGGTAGTTTGTCTCCTTGAGGGATTTTTTTTAGAAAAATTGTTACTGTGTACAAATTGAATATGAAATGGTCTGAAATATTTATTTAATATGTGCATTAAATTTTTCTACTAGTATAAATGAGGCGTGCTCTCTCTGGCTGTGTGATTTCTAGCAGGGCTAGGAATCTTTTTCTTTTTTTTGGGTGGTGCTGGAGGAAGACAAAGGATTGGGAGGGGGAAATTTGCAAACACCAGAGGTGAGAAAAAACTGGGTTGCAAATCCTTTAAGGGTTGGCACCTGGCTTTGGCTCTCCGGGGACAGGTCATCACAACAGCTGCTTGTGTTTCTTGTGGACATTTTAACAATGTAACTAATTGTCGCCTTTGAAAAGTCTTGGAATGGGAGTATTTTTTTCAAAGCTTGTGGTGGTGTCCAGATTCTTAACAGCTTGGGAAGGGCACCTAGTATGGCTACAGGAAACTTTGAAATGCTGGCTTAAATTATCAATAGTCTGGAAATTGAATTAAAAGCATTTTGGTAGCTAAAAGCCAGAAGCACCCCTCCCCCCCAAAAGGAGAGGATGACACGCTTACTACAAACACTCATTTAAATTGACATCATCATCATCATTACTACTACTACTACTACTACTACTACTACTACTACTACTACAAATACATACACAGCATTAGGATGCAATCCTTTGCCCACTGACTTGGGAACCAGTCTCGTTGAACTTAAGGAGTTTGGCTTTTAAGGAGACATGCACAGGACTATACTACGTTTTAGGAGCTAATAAATATTGTGATATATAATAATAATAATAGTAATAATAAAATTTATGATGGTCCCAGACCAGATTCACATACCGTACTAAGCGAACATAAAACACAATAGGATTAAGTTTAAATTAACAATTGAATATGACAATAAACAATACGAATATGACAGCCATTGGAAATGTGGTTTACGTCTTAGTCTCTAAAATATTATCTAGAGTTTGCATCTGAGGCCTTAGTCTTTGTAACAGCACAATGAACTTGTGGCATTCACTGCTGCAATACGTGGTGACGGTCACTAGCTTGGATGGGAAATAGACACACTAGTCTAGGGGCCCATTGACCATTTTGCTTGCTCTCCAAATCAGACCACCTGATAGGGTGTGCAGATGTTGCTGCTGCTTCCTGTTCCTTGTACTGCTAGTTCACTTAGAAAGGGCAGGTGAACTGGCAGAAACAGCAAGGAACAGAAGCAGCCACAAGGCATGAAAGATCCCCTGCAAGGGAAATACATTTGAAAATGGGATGGGAGGCAGGAGCTGGTGAGCTTCAGTTTGAGAGTGTACATCCTGAGAGTGTGACATGCTCCTAATTGGGAAAGAGTTCTAGGGGAGAATCTTATGCACATTGGTCTGTAGAATGTGTGGGGCTGGGGAGGTTGGAAGGTTCCCTTCTTCCCCCCTTTTTTAAATAAGAAAAGCCTGAGGATGGAGATGCTGCAAGCGCAACCAAGGCATCTTTTTGAACTCAGGCCCAACTATTCTCACTGGCTCGGTTTCCAGTTTAGAAGCAGAGAGGACATCCCTGTGATTCACTCTAGAATTGCCCTACAGCAGTGATTGGGAACCTGTGGCCTTCCAGATGTTGCTGATTTACAACCCCCCATCATCCCTGGTCACTTGCCATGCTGTATAGAGTTGATGGACACTAGAGTCCAGCAACATCTGGAAGCCCCAGCTCCCCCTCCCTGCTCTATAGGCATCTACAGGAATCTGGACTACCAGCAGAAACATGAACAAGAGTCCAGAATTATGTAACTGGTAAAGTCAAGGCTTCTGTAACTGGATATCCAGTTTTCCACAAAAGGAAGAAATTGGAGCTCCCTTCCGTATAACTTCAAGTTTTATGGGCAGTTCAAACCATTCTGTTTGGGAGGGCAAAGCTGATAACCATTTAACATGGGCCTTTCTTGCATCAGGATAACTCATGGTGTGGGGGATGTGGCAGTTTGCTAGGTATAATTAATAGCTTCCTTGCAAAGCGTTTCTTTGATGAAAAGGCAACACCCCCAAGAAGTCTGTCATTACATAATAGCCAAAGTCCCCTGTACAATTAGTATTAGCAAAACCTAGCTAGGCTGTGGCCTCTGTTACAGAACCTTTATTGAACACCCTTCCTTATTGATTTGTATAAATTCCCTATACGGTTGCAGAATTGCTTGTACTTGAGTGGATACTAAGGTTTCTAGATCAAAGAGTGAGTTGTGCATGAGTTGGAAATAAGGGAAACTCACCCTTACAGACTGTGGGGCTGTGATGATCCTGAATAGGAGGGAGAGCTCTGCACCAGACTGACCTCTAAGTTCACAGTATTATTTGTTGTCTCTTTGTATTATATCCACAGTTTATTTTGGGATAAATTACAGGGCGATCCTTAATGCGCCTATTCAGCAGTAAATTCTATTCAGTTCAACAGGAATAACTTCCAGGTAAATGTTTCCATTCTGGGTGGCAGCTATCTTCTGGAATAAATGCTTCCATATGCTCTTTCTACCTCTTCATTACTTATGTGATTTACCCAGCTGCTATCCTATATATCCACTTACTTAGTTGTAAGTCCCACTGTACTCAGAGCAGACATAGAATCACACTACTCCATAACTTTTAGGATGTGCTCTCAGGAATATGAGCCATTGGCTCATATTCTCCAACTTTCCTCCTAATTGTGGTTTAATAAAGTGCAATGTTCTCTGCCGAAATTAGTGCACATTCAGAAATCACTGTAGATTTCATATATGTGAGGGGTGGGGGGGTCATACTACTTTTATGATTAAGAATCTAGTTAAGACATGTAACGATTTCAAGTGATTTCCGTAAAATAGTCAATGTTTCAAGTTTATCTGATTTCTCCTAGCCCAGTCTCTTTACAAAAAGCTCTTGATTCTTTGAATACTCCCTTCCTGCTGATGAAAAATATCCTGTCTGATCTCCCTTTTTGGCACCTTGTCCATCATTCAATTGATCATAGCCATGCAGCTCTGAACCAAGCAAAGATGCACAGTTCCACCAACCTATGTTGAAGTGCAGGAGTATACAAGCTTCACAGTTACACAGAACTCTTTGTCAGGCAAAATGAAAAGCAAGCTGAAACCATGGGATAGAATGGAACAGGCCATGATGCCAGGGCCCCGCGTCAAAGATAGAAGCTGCTTCTGCTTCTGCTGCTTGGATGGCCTCTGGAATGCCTCAACTCTACAAGGGTGGCTCCAGCATGCTTGTTTATTGCACAGGGCTCAGCTTTCAAACATCTTTCCTCCATGCCTTGTGCCCTCCTCCTGCTCCATCGGCCCTCCCCACTCCTTTAATTAATTCTAGTTACAAAGTGCTGCCTTTATTGTGCCATGGAGCCCAGGGCTCCCCCGTGGGAAAAGTCACACCTTCTGAACAGCTTCTGATGCCATGCAAATGAAGAAGAAGTCCAGGAAACGCTTTCATGTGGGACCTGTCCAGCCCCCTGGCCCATTAATTACACACGTTTCATTTGTTTGAGAGCAATTCCAGTGGGGAGGAAGAGCGAGGGAGGTAGGGAGGTCCTGGGGTTTGCTGATCATTCCTGCTGGATTTTCTAAAGACCCCCCCTCCTTTTAAAGGGATTTATAGCTAAGAAGGGACTCTGTAAAAATCCCAGCAGGAGGACCTCATACTTTAATTCCCTCTGTCCCTTACTCCAGATTAAACTGGCTTGACTTGCAAACCCTCATCCCAGGATCACAGCTGCTGAATGAGCTATTGTGCTCTTAGCACCTGCCACGGTGGAACCACAATGTTGCCCTTGCCGCAAACCGTCTTCTCTGCTGCCGCCGCCACTAAAACTATGGCTCTAAAGATGTTGCTGGGCACAACATGCCAAGGCTTTATCAACTCTTTGGAAAGGAGTATGTGCTGAAGATCAAGAGCCAAGCCAGAATCCACCTTACTGTCCTCAAATGGCATTCAGGGCACCACTGAAATTTGAGAGCCCAAAGTCCGCCACTGCCAAAAGGTGGGGTAGGCTGCTTGTGGAGTAGGAATAAACTTTCCACATCACCTGGTTGCCTTGTGAGAGTTGCAGGCTAGGGATAAAGTCAAGCCCTAGGAGGAGGGATGGGCCACTGGTTGATCCCAAGCTTTGACTCAATCTCCCATTATGTAGCCCAAGACAAGTGGTTCTGCTCTTCATCCCCAAGGGCTTTTGCTTAAGGCTATGCCTTGTTTTGGCTATATTCAGGGGTTGAGGTAAAATTCTTTTCAGGAAGGTAAATCGGAATAGCTGCCATTCTGTCTCTTCCAGAAATCTCTGTTCTGGAGTGCTTTTTAAATTTTGGGGAGTTCAGTATTGCTGCCACTATAAGAAATTTTTTTGCCTCCTTTGCTATTTTCTGGGAACTACTATTAAAGTGGACAGCAGCTGAATATACAGTATACAGAAAACACACACACATTTTACTGAATGCACATATCATGCCTCCAGCAGCTCATTTTATTTAAGTGCTGAAGTGTTAAAATGCCTTTCCAATGAAAGTGCAGGTACTGAAGGTTAAAAACCTTAAAAAGCTTATTTTTAAGACTGTTTCTTAAGGGATTCTTTTTAATGTTTGGAATATTTAAATTAAAAACATCTTGGGAAAACTGTTTGTCCCAGACTATAATATTTAGTTTTTCACTTCACCTTTCTGCTTTTCCTTTTTCTTAGGCTGGTGTATTTTGGCTCACTCTTTGGGTACTTCCAGATCACCTGTTTATTGAACATTCATCATTATTTGTTTGCAGGCAGACAAGGTTGGCGATTCAGTAAGCATTCCCTCTGATTTGTTTGTGGGGAGGCTAGATAATGTTGTGTCAAAGTAAGTGCTTTGTCCCAGGCTCTCAAGGCCATTTCCCCACCACTTTCCTTATTGCAAAAAGTCAATATTTACGGGGAACTGGTTTGTAGTGCAAGACCTCTCAATCAACTATAATTATGTAACCTGAATTTACTGGTATGTGATTGAATCCCACCTGAAAATAGTGACAGTCTGGAAGTGTTCTCTCTCTCTCTCTCCCTCCCTCCCTCTCTCTCTCTCTCTCTCTCTCTCTCTCTCTCTCTCTTTCTCTCTCTCTCCAAAAAACCTGTTTCCTCCCAAGCTAAGATGTCTTGATATCGACTGAGACTTCCCTGCAGCTCACAGGGTAGCAGCAGGAGGTGTTCCAAGCTTGTGATTTGACTGCCAAGTAAGTGTTAGGTCCAGGGATGTGGAGCATGCTGGTGTTTTCACAGCTACTTTGCTACCACCTCTTGGTGCTTCCCATGTAAATTACAAGTGTCATGCCATCATTATCCAATTACTTAATGTGAATCACACTCTTTTCGGCTCATGATAAAGTCTAAAATGAAGCTAGAGGAAGTAGAAACAGGTCCTTTGGGGCAATTAATCTATAGTGCAAGAGATGTGCAGCTCCCACTTATTTCTAGTGCAGTGTCCAGATGGTTTTCCTCCATGTTGTGCTTCTGATACAGGGATGCTGTACTTTGTGATAGAAAATGCGATCCATTGCCGTTGTGATTGTTGCATGGAATGTGGTTGCAGGCACATACCAGCTACGCCAGGAATAGCCAAAATGGTGCCTTCCAGGTGTTTGCTGGACTACAATTTCCATCATCCTTGGCCATTGGCCATGCTTGCTGAGGCTGCTAGGAGCTGGATTCCAATAACATCTTGAGACCACCATGCTGGCTGCCCCTGGCCCATGTCATAGACTCTCATGTCACCAGTGATGGTGATACAGCTCCACCTCCTATTATCTGCAACATTTTAACACTCCCTCCCCATCTTTTGCCTCTGTATTTTTAACATGCCATTGATGGCTGGACACTCCTCTCAAGAGTGTGACTACAACAGCATTGAAGAGATCATTCAGGGAGAAGGTTTTTTAAAAAATAAAAAAATAAAGTTTGAAAAGCAGCATGTCTATTTCTACTCACTCCCACACACTGCTTCTGCATTGGCCAGGCATTTGGGAATTTTTACCTGGCAGGTGGGAGAGAGGTTGTGTGCTCCTTTGCTATGAAGTGCTGCAGCACTCAACCAAGTTGTTTGTGGGTGAAATAATGCAAGTAAAGTTCCCATTCAGAGGGAAGGACCATATCTAAGTTCTAAAGGGCCAGTTTCACTCTCTGGCATCTGCAGTTAGGGCTGGAGAAGATTTCTGCTTGAAATCCTGGAGAGTCCCTGTCCATCAGAATAGACAGTACTAAGTCTGATAGGACTACTAGTCTGACTTGTTATAAAGCTGTGTTCCTGCTCTATATGGAAGCTAATATGAATATAGCTTTAGGGATTAAATTCATGCTTACAAAATGAATAACATACAATACCTGTCATTTTGCACACACATAATCAGGATAGCTTTTTACCCCCAAAAAAGTCTCAAATCAATATTGTAAAAATTCGATAAAATTGCCAAAAGCAACAAAACCATATAGAACCCTAAAAGGGTGCAATCAGTAACAAGAAAAATATCCTTCCTGACCTAACCAAAAGATGAAAAGCCAAGAGCCAGCCAAAAATAAAACCATATCAAGACCCAAATGCCCATGGAAACAAGAATGTATTTGTCTGGCATATAAAACTGACAACAATGGTGCCAGGCAAAGCCTCTTTAGATAGAGAATGTTCCTCAGCCATGAGGCCACTGCTACAAAGACCCAAATTCTCGTTGCTGCCCATTGCACTTGCCTTGGAGGAAGCACACAGAGAAGGGCCTCTGGTGATGACCATAACATCTGAGTAGGTCCATACTGAGGGAGACATGGTCCTTCAGGTATTGGGGTCCTGAGACATATAATACTTTATAGGTCTCAACCAACGCTTTGCATTGGGCCAGGAAACCAAGTGGCAGCAAGTGCAGTTGAGCCATAATCTATGTTGTAGCTGCATACTCAGTTTCTCTTGTCCCAGTAAGTTATCTGGCTGATGAATTCTGGTTGAAGTTTCTTTAGTGGCAGCCCCATGTATACTGCATTGCAGTAATCCAGCCTAGAGGTTACCAGAGCATATCCCCAGTGCTTCTATGTTCTCCTTCCTCATTGTGTATGCTGAGGCTGGAGTCCAGAAACATGGAGGATAAAGCTGCACATGACTCAAGACTTCTGATTACAGTGTCATGCCATAAAGAAGAATTAAAAAGGGGGAGGCTGACATCAGCCACGGTAGGCTTCCTAGGGTTCCTGGGGCTTGATTCTGCTCAATCATTCAATCAGTTATTTAAATGATTCTTTTGTACTGGTTTTAATTGTGTTTTTATATTATACTGCACACATATTGCTGTGCACTACCATGATATTTTATGTTATGGTGGTATAGGGATGCTTTAATAAATAAATAAGAATAAACAGAATCACTTTTCACAGAAAGGCAATCTTAGAAGGTTCTGTGCTGACCAAGTACAGCATGTCCTGGGGCTTCTCCATCTCTCCCGTGAGTTTTCCTAATTCTGCCAGTGTGATGAGCCCTATCTGTGTATACAAGCAGTCATGGTTCATTGCTGCTCGAAGGTCTTTGTGTGTGATGTTACATAAAGCTTAATGTCTACTTAGGATCAGTTCAGCACAATCAAGAGGAGAGATGGTTTTTGGTGATAGCGGTGGAGCTGCTGGCACAAAAACTGTGGCTAATTGATTTCGCTTGACACCAGCCTTTCCTGCAAGAAGGAAACGCAGCACACAGGGAGTTCCCAGGAGGTCTCCCACTGAGGTCGGGTTCAAGCCAGACAAAAAGAAGCATTGCATAGTTAAACTATGGCACTCGCTCCCACGGGAGGCAATGATGTCCACCAACTTGGATGGCTTTAAAAGATGATGAGATAAATTCATGGAGGGTGACGCTATCCATAGCTACTAGCCACAACGGCTATGTTCTATCTTCACTATCAAAGACAGTATACCTCTGAATGCCTGTTGCTGGGAAGAGTGAGGAGAGTGCTGATGCTCTCTTACCCTGCTTCCAGCCTTCCCATAGGCATTTGGTTGGCCCCTGTGAGATCATGAAGCTGAACTAGATGGACCTTTGGTCTGGTACAGCAGGTCCTGCTTATGTTCTCAGGCCAACACCTGCTTAGCTTCAAAGAAGGAAAGGCGCCCTATAGCTTTTTATTTTATTTATTTATTTTTACTTTGGGCAAAATCACACATAGAGTTAGTGGGAAATTATTTATGCTGGGTGATTCTGGGGATGGATACAGAAGCCAGGGGAGAGACCTTATTTACTCCTCCAGTGGTAGCTTTTTAACAATCCACAGTAAAGCAATCAAATACAAGGATCCATCTTTCATCTTTAAGCCACCATTTTACTAGTTACAGTCCACATAAAGTGACACCCAACTGGGAAAGAGAGACCGTTTGCTAACAGCTTGTGAAGCTCTCTTTATTGCCTGTTATCACTGCTTTGCCTGCTAATTTCAACACAGGGTAAATTGCTGAGCACCTTAGTCTCTGTGAAGCAGCCCCTTGAAATCAGTCCTTACTGCAATTAACAGCCAGTTTGGCTTCAGTTCAGCCTGCTGACTGTAAGGTGATCAAGAGTTGGTAATGATTGATTCCTCAGCAGTTGGGGCTTGGATGGAGAAGCCAAAGACCTGGGACATTAAACTGCATCCACCAAGCCTCAGCAAAGGGCATTTGGCTCAAAGATAAAAACACAGCAGCCAGGGACACAAGCATTGCCATCAGGACCAGGAAACCTGCAGCCGTCAATAATCACCCAGATTTCACAGCTTTGTTTAACTCAGATTAATTTAACTTTGGTTAATTCAGGGCTCCTCCAGATGACCAGAAAGCCAGTGTGGTATAGTGGTTAGAGGGTCTGACTAGGGCCTGGGAGACCAGGATTCAAATCCCCACTTAGCCATGAAGCTCATTGGGTGACCTTGGACCAGTTGCTATCTCTCAGCTGAAACCACCTCACAGGGTTGTTGTGGGAATTAATAGAGGAGGGGGAAAGGCACGTATCCACTTTGAGCTCCTTGGAGGAAAATGTGGGATATGAATGCAATAAAACAATCTGTTTATCGAGCAGGCAAAATGCCCCCACAGAGGTTCTACTATATGTGGCCTTAAGTGAGTATTCCCTCCCCCTTTTTTTTAAATAGGGAGGTTATCTGACAATGAGCAGTCACCCTGAATTGCTTGCACAATGTTTATATGTTTTGCTACTAGTCATTCATTCATCCCACACTTTTCAGCGCATTCCTTTGTCACTTTCCTAACCACAAAAAGTCAATTTAAAAATTGGACTTGTTGCAGAAGGTCAAACCCACTGTAATTGAGCAAGTTTAAATGTGCTTGATCCCTCCCACAAAATACAGAGAGTCTGGAGGTGATCATAATCATGGTAATGTGGTCATTTCCTCCAAGTCCAGCGCCTGGCTTTTACCTAATGTAGTACCCACTTTCTGGAACTGGTGTCATTGGAGATTCAATTGCCCTTGTTTCTTAAATAATTCCCATCACCCGTTAAATTTTTATAGTTCTTGAAAGCCTTTGCTGATGTTAGCAAAATGGCTTCTGCTTGGTTTGGGGGCTGTGGTTGTATTGATTTGAACACCTATAGCGTTTTTAGTGTTTGGGTCATTTTAACTGTGGTTTTATTAAGTTTCAATGGTTTGCTGGAACTCAAGTGTGCTTTTTCCTGCAAGGAACACAAGGCAGCATACATTACTTCCCATTTCCTTTTATCTTTATACCGGTTCTGTGAGGTAGGCTAGATGGAGAGTGACTGGCACACAGCCACCCAGGGAGATTCATCACTAAGCAACGATTTAAACCTGAGTCTTCTCAATCCTGTTCTAACATTCTAACCAATATACCACATGAGCTTTCAGTTAAGATTCCATGAGGATGTTGATAGCAAAAGTTTCTGTCAAGTCTGAAACACAGTTTTTGCATATGATAGACAAGCCTGAACATGCCTGGATATCTGGATATCTGGTTCAACTGAATGCCCCCAAACCTGTGAGATCCTCCAGTATTTGAAACTGGGACCTGCAGAGCTAGGGCAGTTGTGCAGCTTTCTAAGTCTTGAGAAAGAATATGAAATCTGTTTTGCATGTTTGTGCATATGTCTACAAATTGAATTTTTTGTTGATTCACTTTTGCTATGAATTTATGTTGCAAACACTGTTACGCTATCTGTCACAAACACATTCTGAGTGCAGCCAGGAACTGCAGTAAAGGGGTACATAAATAAATTTAGCTTGACTGGAATGTTGGGTTGAATTTGCCAACATTAAAATTTTCAACTCACTGAACTATGGTTTAGCAAGCTGGGAATGTATGTGCAAACCAGCCCATTGTGTGAAACCTGGAATTTCACCGCTGTGCTACAATCCTTCGGCATGATATCTTTTGTGCAACTTTGTGACTGAGGACAGGTGATTATGAGAAATTCCTTCAGGCCTCAACATGTGCAATCATGATATGAAGTCATTTGGACTCCAGAGCTTTGTCCTCATCCAGGATGTTCAGAGATACTGCCAGAAATGTCCCATTTCATTTTAATTCAAACTAATGGGGCTTTTAAAAATAAATTAATTTCAAAAAAGAGTTTTCCTTTTGGGGGGGTGGGGAGGTAGCTCCTGGTCAGCATTTAATCTGTCCAAACCTGTTTCTTTCCCCTTGTCTCTAGCTTTACATTGTATTCCTCAGAGGGACTATTTAGGTCTACAACATTGTTGCTGGTACTTAAGAGCTTTGCTTACACACATGATCAAAGCTGCTGGTTCAAGTTGTAGCATGTAAAGAGTGGAAAGAGGCTGACACCTGTTTGAAAACACTTAGAAAACACAGAGAATGCACTACAGTGCAGGCATATGCCTAGCCTTGTGAAATACACACACACACACACAGAGAGAGAGAGAGAGAGAGAGAGAGAGAGAGAGAGAGAGAGAGAGAAATGCTACAAGGGAAAGGCTAAGAGACAGAGAACACACACAGGTAGAAATCCAAAATCAAGCCTTAGTCTCAAGAAATAGTCTTCCCTGAGTATTGCCTTTGTAGAAACACTTTGTAGAAGCACTCCAGGATGATGCATGAAAATGAAAGAGAGGAAAAAACCCAAACTGCTATGAGATCAATGACTTCAGTATGGGCAGGAGATGTTACAGATCTGTGAACTGTTTTACATACAACATAGCTTCAAACCCAGGTTTGTGACCCAGTGCGCTCTCAACAGGAGCTCACAACCAGTCCCAGTTCCCTGACATGTCCTCTGCACAATAAACCTGTTGCAATTCATGCTAGTCACACCATCGTGTTTTATTTTTAAGTACTGTATATACATAAATCGCCTGACCTACAATTGTAACATCTGAAGTGGCCCTGACTTTTGTATTTCTAGTGCAATGGGACCAGTATTCTGGATATTAAAGGAAGTTCAGTGCACAGTGTTGATTGCAGTTCTACACACTGGATCACATTGAACTCCACCTTTAGATTTCAGAACTCAAAAAGGTGTGTCTTCTTGACTGCAATATTATTTTGGGAACGCTGTGTTGGTTTTTGTTTTTTGTTGTAACTGCTATGCCAATCCCTTCATGGATGGACAGCTGGAGATTTATCATGGCATAGATTTCTTTATGCATTCTGCATGAGAAATGTTGCAACACTTATTTTACTGCAGGGTACTCACTGTGTGTCCTGTGCATCCAGCTGTGATACATGCTTAATTAGTTGTTGTTGCTCAATTAATAGATTAATTAATATCCCACCCTTCAAACCAGTTCTCTCTCTCCTCTCTCTCTCTAATCACAAGAAGTAAAGAAATTAAAATGATAAAAAAACAGAGATCCAAAGAATACTGAGCTAGATGGACCAGTGGACTTGGTATAAGGCACTTTCCTAGGTTACTGAGTCAGATATAGGAGGAACTTCCAAATGAAAGTAGTGGGAGCAAAGCTCTTTTAAATGAATGGACTTACGTACTTCCATTCATTTACATTTGAAACCAGGATGGATGTTTTCCATAATGCCTTAAAAAAACAACCCACATGTAAATGGTGCCCAGAGGGCATCACATTTGTGCAGGGGCACATTCAAAAAGCAAGTCCCCATGTGAAAAAGAAAAAACCTTCCAGGAGTCCTTTTTATTACAGTCATACCTCTGGTTGTGAACATGATCCGTACGGGAGGCACGTTCGCAATCTGCAGCATTCGCAGCCTGAAGCGCCATGTGTGATGCAATTCAGCACGTGACATCATTTTCCACTTCTGCGCATGCGCAAGCGCCGAAACCTGAAAGTAACCCATTCCGGTACTTCCAGGTTCAGAGCAGTCCGCAACCTGAAAACACGCAACCCGCAGTGTTTGTAACCCAAGGTATAACATTTCTGATCATTTGTGCTCATGGTGATATTGGGGTGTTTATACAAAATCCTGCTTTCGATACTGTTTGTGCCAGCAAAAATTTGGGGTGGACGTACTATTTTGTTTCAGGTCCTGGAATTTCCTACTGAAATCCTGTAAACTTTTTATGCCACAAAGCTTTTGGCTGATTATTATTTTTTGTCCCTCTTTTCTTGCACATTGCCGCAAGAGTTACCCTCCAGAAGGCAATAATGTGGCAACATTCGGGAAGTATTGCAGAACAACTAATAACATTGGATTATGTGTAGATGGTCTAGTCCAGGCATAGGCAAACTCCGGCCCTCCAGATGTTTGGGACTACAATTCCTATCATCCCTGACTACTGGTCTTGTTAGCTAGGGATGATGGGAATTGTAGTCCCAAACATCTGGAGGGCCAGAGTTTGCCTATGCCTGGTCTAGTCTAAACCCACCACTAACGCACTGTTATTGCATCAGTGGCATGCTGTGGAATATACCCTTGGCAAAAAAACCCCAAGCCCAGCCATCTGGAGGGTCCCATAATACAGTGGTACCTCTGGTTGCAAACGGGATCCGTTTGGAGGCCAGTTCGCAACATGAAAAGAACGCAGCAGCGCATCTGCGGGTTGTGATTCGCCGGTTCTGCGCATGCACGTGACGTCATTTTGCGCTTCTGCGCATGCGTGAGCAGCAAAACCCGGAAGTAACCCTTTCCAGTACTTCCGGGTTGCCGTGGGACGTAACCTGAAAGAACGTAACATGAAGGGGACGTAACATGAGGTATGACTGTACAGTCGCACAACAGTATTGGCAGGAAAGGTCCTGTTACAAAAGGGAATGGAAAAAATAACCAGAAAATAGCACGAGAGGTTCATAGAGTGCTGACCCTCAGATTAATTTACTACATTCTTTCTCCTTGTCATTGTTATCAAGGAACTGGCTTTCTAGACAATGGAAATGTACCAGAATGGGACCATTTAGATTTTTAGTAAAATATCTGGTAACACAACAAAAATCATTACTCGAGAGATTAAAATAAAAGAAGTTTTACTAACAGGCCAAATTTCTAGCAGAAGAGAAAAAACCAGTCAAGTCTCTCAGGGATAGGTCTTTGAGTCTGTTATAGTCAGTACAGTAATAATATTCTGGGGGAGGAAAGTGGGTTGATGTAATCTGCAGATAACTAGGAGTCCTTGTAACTGCAGTGAAGGATCAGGAAATCATGGTGTATGAATCAGATGATCTCATGAAACAGAAGAACAAAAAAAATATGAATGAAATGCAGTAGCAAAAAGTATAAGGTCATGCATAATTTGTCATGTGCTGGGTGGGGGGATGTAACAGATGGAAAAGGTACAGTATTGGGGTACTGGTTGTTCATGAGATTAACCTGAGCTTTCAAGT
This sequence comes from Podarcis raffonei, assembly GCF_027172205.1. Lineage (NCBI taxonomy): Eukaryota > Metazoa > Chordata > Lepidosauria > Squamata > Lacertidae > Podarcis > Podarcis raffonei. The sequence goes on along the minus strand of NC_070606.1, from coordinate 59,009,706 downwards.
TTGGCTGCAGAGAGGACAACATTGGATTCCTGATTTCAGCTTTTCTACGTCAGGACAGAGAACCCTTTATGTGCAAGGTATTGGTGTGGCTGCATTTAGATTCTTGTATACAGTTTTGGCAATGCTTCAGCTACTACTAACATTAATAATGGGATGGACTCAAGCCACAAAAAGTGCACAGAAGGGAAACGAAAATTATAGTAAGCACACAAACTGTTGCTGCTCTCCTTTATACCTTTTCCAGCTTGAAATTACCCTTTCTGATCAAAATGGGAGCAGGAATCCAGATGTGGCATCTCCAGTGCCTTGTACATATCGGGATCTTTATCCTTATAAATGATTCACTTAATACAATCTCCTAGTTATCTGCAGAATGAATATATAATTCTCTTCTATGCAAATTTCCTTTTCAAATAAGCGTAACAGGTTGAGCTCCTTTAACCCATGATATTAAAAGATTTTGACTTTGCCCGTTTGGGGCATATGTTCAGCTGCCTCTGAATATATCATCACCAAACTCAGCAGGAGGGATCCTGAGATGATTTTGGCATGACTTCACCCAATTTTTGGTGTGATGGGTCCAAACTGACAAACTACACTATCCATTAAAAACATTTATTTAACAACATTTTTGGGTTTCTAAAAAATCCCAGGCAGTGCCAGGCACTCCCCACTTGTAAAAATATATAACTTAGAACACAAAATAAGATTGCTATTATTTATGTATTCATACTTAGTTAATAAATTCATATACTGCCTGTTAACAATGAAATTCTTCCCAAGGCAGTTTATGGACTATGGTCTGGTTCACATATCACATTAAGCCATAGTTAAAAATAAACTATGGTTTAAAGTGAATGAGCAATGTGTTGGTGCACTCTGTTTAAAAGTAGCTGCTGTACTCCTCCTCTGCATCTTCCTGTGACGTGCATCAAAGGAAACAAGCCAGAGGTTGACTTCATATCACATGCAAACTGATGCTATTTATACCATGAGCAGAATAAAAGGTTGTTTACAAAGAATACTGATAGATTATTGTACTGTTCCATCAGCAGGGGTCTGCAGTTATTTGACCTTGATGGCCAACTTGGATTTTATCAGTTTATATGAGAGCAGAATCCTCACTGCAGTGAAACAACAGCTTGCAGAGATCCACTGTAGAGCAATGAGCAGTGAAATAAAGCAAGTGCTTTGAAGAAGATGAAGCCTCAGTAGAAGCCTACGCTCACCTCTGAAGAACTGACATCAATCTTCAACCTGCCTTCATGATTAATGGAGCTAATAAGAGATCAGGGTGCCATAGCTTAGGAATGGGAAGGTGAGCATGCTCAGGCAGCAGTTGTTAAATAAATACAGTACCACTGGCACAGATTCCAGAGAATGAGAGACAGGGCATGGGTAAGATGATACAAACTCTGCAGGTAAGACTTTGCAAGTGTCTTAGTTTCAAAGAGCTCCGTGAACCAGCAAAGAATGCAAACTCTTGCCACAGAAGTCAGTCCAATAAAAAGTATCACTTTCCATGCTCTGTATCTTACAGTTCCACTGACCAAGTGGAAGCAAATTCATATGAAGGGGTCACAGAGCTAGCAAATCTTACTGCAGCAGGCTGGGTTGCCTTTGGACCAGAAGCTACAGCAGCATTCCGTAGCACAGAGCAGGGAAACCTTTTGCCTTCTCTAGGCACCGCCGGCTACAAGTTCCATCAGCACCTGCCAGCATGTCCAGTGGTAAGGGATGATGGGAGTTTTAGGCCAACGACAATGGAAGGCCACAAATCCCTCAGCTCTGCCTCAGCAGCTGGTGCTTTGACTTTGCAGTACAATAACATAAGAAGAGCCTTGCTGGTTCAGGCCAAAGTTCAGCATCCTGTTCTCATAGTGGCCAACCCACAAGTGCCACAAGCAGGACCTGAGGACAACAGCACTCTCTTCACCTGTGGCTTCTAGCAACTTGTACTGTATTCAGAAGCATACAGTGGTACCTCGGGTTACATACGCTTCAGGTTACATATGCTTCAGGTTATGGACTCTGCTAACCCAGAAAGAGTGCTCCAGGATGAGAACAGAAATCGTGCTCCGGCGGCGCAGCAGCAGCAGCAGCAGCAGGAGGCCCCATTAGCTAAAGTGGTGCTTCAGGTTAAGAACAGTTTCAGGTTAAGTACGGACCTCCGGAATGAATTAAGTACTTAACCTGAGGTACCACTGTACTGACTCTGACTATGAAGGTAGAATGTATCCATCAGGTTAAGTAGCCACTGATAGCCTTTTCCTCCACAAATTTGTCTAATCGTCTTTTAAAGCTATCTATGTTGGTAGCCATCACTGCCACTTGTAGGAGCAAATTCTGTAGCTTTGCTATGTTTTTTGTGAAGAAGCACTTTCTTTTGTCTGTCTGGAATCTCCCAACATTCAGCTTCATTGCATGTCCATTTGTTCTAGTGTTATGAGGGATAAATGTTTTTCCCTATCCACTTTCTCTACACCCTGCATAATTTTATATACCTCTATAACCTCTTGCTTGCCTATTCTCTAACTAAAAAGTTCCAAATGTTGTAACCTTTTCTCAGAGGGGAGTAGCTTCATCCGCCTTGATCACTTGGGACAAGATTTTCTGAACCTTTTCTAACCCTACAGTATTCTTTTTGAGGTGAGGCAACCAGAACCGTACACAGCATTCCAAATGTGGCTGCAGTATACTGTAGACTTGTATGATGCCATTATGAAACTGGCAGTTTCATTTTCAGCTTTTTTCCAAATGATCCCTAGCATGGGGTTTGCTTTTTTCACAGCTGCTGCACATACTGGGCCATCATCTTCACTGAGCTGTCCACAATGACCCCAACGGCTGTCTGCCTCAGCTGAGCAGATACAGATAGGAGGTGAGGACTGGGCTCCTGTGCCTCGCTAACTTACTTGTGCAGAAAAGGAATTTTGGCATGGCATGTTGGGGTGACAAATGCTGCATCTGCTCAAAGCTGCCACTTTCCTCTTCTACAAAAGACCTGTTAAAGTTGCAAGAGCCTTGGGACAGGAGAGGATGGCAAGTGCGGTGGGAAGAGTCAAGGACAATCAAGAAACATGTCAATGTTTCAGTATATATGTATCAGTAGTAATTTCAGTAAATCCTGTATGTATCAGTAGTAATCACAATTTTATATATATGCATACACACAACCAGAATCAGTATCCACATCTCTCTTCTACTTTTCTCCATGACATATTGTTGTGAACAGGGATTTTCAACTCTGACAAATTTGAAAGATCAGAAAGGAGAAAGATGAGAGTTTGTCTCAAATTAGATCTATTACAAATGAGCAAAAAACAAGCTCAAACCTCTGTATACATACTTCAGGTACATATGTAGGAGGCTTGTTTATAATCATATTTTTATGAGAATTATTCATGTTTTTATGTAGCTGCATTGTTTTGCACTTTCTGGATGCCCCACTATCAAATTATAAAGTAGTTGTGTTCTATGTTATAAATCAAGCACTGCAAGGAGTTGTTTCTCCCCTCCCAATGCATTACTTTTCATTGAAATATTGTGTGGCACAAGCAAATTTTACTTCTGAAAGTATATCCCTGAGAAAAAAGTTTGCAAACCAATGGCCTGTCCTGATCCTGACAAAGCACCCACGCAATGCACAAGGCAGCTTAAGGCTAGCCACAGCACCAAGGAGAGCTCCTAGGGAGCAACTTGCTCCAGCAATGCCTAGAACCTGACTGAAACTTTTTATGCTTTGATGTCTACATCTGTCTTCTCAGGCTCCACCCCTTTCTTCTGAAAAGAAAAGCCTTAACATGACAAACCTTTACTCTGAAGCCTAGCAGTCCTCCTCTTCTGCCTCCTCTCTGAGGATACACTCCATACTCATTGCTGGTGTAAATGGGAAGGTGGTGAGTGAGGGCCCCTGATATTGAGGGTGTCAGGGAGGGGTGAGGTTCTGAGGACACAGAGTCAAGAAGTCCTCCTCCAAGGATTCCTGGATCAAGGCCCCCCCAATCTGATTTGGGGTCATAATGCTGGGCTCCAGGCTGGCTTCCTAATACCTCTGTTTCTGATGCCACTGGTCCAGCATGTCTGTCAGCCCCCTCCTCATCTAAGTCAAAAACCAAGACCAGACTGCTGTAGGTGCTGCTCCAGGTTGGGATTTTGACATCCAATTCGGTCACCTGTGCTGATATTGAAGATGCAGCTCAGCAACTGATTCATATTGAAAGCAAGATGATGGCACTTGGTTGTGACAATTCTAAGCCTTATTGATTTCACTGGCGGTTAGAGTCACACTCACGGTTTCTGGCTAGTGCTCTTTTAGATCCTTGAAAAGACAAAATCTTGCTATCTCTTCCTGATACAGTCACTAACATTCTCTGCCCACCTCCTTTGTCCCACACAGGGCTCTGGTGCCTCTATAGAAATGTATTTAAATTCTCACAAATGTATAGAACAGTGGCTAATTCTTTTCTCTGTGAGTTGGGTTGCAGTGATGTGGGGTTACCTCCACCAGTTGAATTTTTCCTTATTGCACAGCTGTGAAAGACATAGGAGCCCTGCCCCAGGTGGTGGATTTCTCTCAAAGAAAAATAACTACTTGTAAGATCAACGTGTTAGTTTATTTAAATATATGCAAAATTTAAAAATTCCCATTGGTTTCACACACACACACACACACACACACAAATTTCTTCCGAATGCAGAATGATTACCAGTATATATAATGCACATGCACATATATTTAACCAGATAAGATTCCTTCCTTTTGGCTGATGCTAAGAGGCAATGCAAGGGGATCTGGTGAGTGGCAGGGATTTTCGCTAAAGGCCATTCAACATCTACAGAGAAGAGGAGGGGCCACTGAGAACAAACTCAGCATGAAAAATGCACCTCAAAGATCAGAAAAGTGTGCTAAAATCTCCTGGCACTTTGAGAGTTCCTGCAAGTGATAAACTTGGAAGCAGAGCCATTGAAAACCAGATGCCTCCAGCAGGGCTCTTAAGGAGCACATTGAGGATGGGAATAAACACCCTTGAAGCTCAAAGTCTCTGGGAGTTTATTTGCCACCTGGAGAAAGGAAGGGGCCATGGAGTGGATGTGGACTCAACCAGTAACACTAAAGAATTAGAGCTAAATCAGGCCTGTCTGTTTCACTTGAACTTTGGCACCCAGGGGGCCTTTGTCCTCAGCTTTGCCAATCTGTAGAAATATATATGATTATTTATTACATTTATATCCCAACTTTTATCTAAGGAGCTCAAGAGAGGATGCATGGTCCTCCCTCAGTCTATCGTCACAATAGTCCTGTGAGGTAGGTTAGGCTGAGTGTTAGTGACTGGTCAAAGGTCGTCCAGAGAGCTTTATGGCTATGTGTGCATTTAAGCCCAGATCTCCCAAGTCTGATTATTGTTGTGGGGCTTTGGGGTAGGATGATATCATTAGGATCATTTTTTCTTTTATTCCCCTCTCTGACCCTGATTCTCTTATGACAATTTCTAGTCTAATTACTGTACTACACCCCCTGGGTTAGGTTTATACTTATTTTCCAGAAGCTAACACTGCTCCTTGCTTGCCCATCAGAAGTCGTTTTGCTGTTTGCTTGGAAGATACAAGCATCATAATATGAACTCTAACCCCTGTTCCCACGCCAGCTGGTACCGAGCTAGAATAACTTCCATAACATTGCTCTTTGCAGAGGTGAGACTTATGCGCAACGCTTGTGCACTATGCACATTAAACAGCTTCACTTTCTCTCTTAGTGAGAATATTCCACCATCATAAATAATTCCTCTCTGGATGTTGAGTTCTAGACTTGCCTTCTACATGATTAATATAATATAATAAATATAAGTGTGTGTGTGAATCTTTTTTCCCCTCCATTGGGAGCATTCCATCAGATGCACTTCCATCTGTAGTCTGAAGTGGTACAGGTGAAACACCACCTTGGTGAGAACTAGGCACAAGCCCTTGAAGAATTATCATTACTTTCTTATTGTGTTAGACAACTGCAGAGATCCAGGGGTCTCCTTTGCAAATGGCTCCCCCCCCCAATGCCTTAGGCATGCTATTTCAGTGCACTAGAGATCAACAAAGCACATATTTCCTTGTGCCAAACTCATCCTGGGTTTTTCTGTTTGCTGCATGATAGATGTGGGGAATTGTCGGCTGTGCCTGGGCTGCACAGTGTACATGGAGGAAGAAGGGATGCTGATTCAGAAAGTACCCATTGCACCTCACTTCTGTGCACACATATCCACTGATACTGCTTTTTGTTCTTCTGGCTGTGTGTTAGAAGCAAGAATGGGAAAGCGCCTAATGGGGATTGTGAGAATCCCAGATGGCAAACAGTAGAGAGGTATCAGGTGGATTTATCCTTATGAGTGATGGGGTTATAAACACAGCTGAGTGAGCGGTGCGAATGGAAGCCTAACCCAGTGGATAACCTGCGAGGAAAATGCAAGAGACCAAGCACATATGTTGTTTGTGTTCCTTGCCAGCAGAGGGAGCACTGCATCATTGACAAACACTCATTACCAACAGTGAAGCTGGTGACAAACTTGGGATGCAAAAGCTGACAATTCTAGAGATAGACCATCAGTAGAAGACAACTGTAAAACCCTTTAGTTCTGTGCTGGGGACTCTTCAGGTGGAGGCAAAAGGGGTGCAAGAGAGAAGAACCACGACGAAGGAACACTGAGAGCATGGAACCACAATCAATAGCACAGAAAGCCAATCCATCAACAGTTCACGCGTATGTGGCTTAAAATAACCTAAAGTGCCCCAACTCTTCAGAGACCTCCAAGAAGCCATCAAGTTCAAAGATTAATGGGTCAAAAAGAAAGAAAAGAAAAAAGCACAAGCAAACATAGGGGAAATGGGAAAACATTACCTAAGTAATAATGGAACAAATTAATTATTGTTTTAGGATACTTTAATTGAACAGTTTTTAAAAATATATATATATTTAAGACATTATATCCCACCTATTAGCTAAAAAGGCTCTCAGAACTGCTTACGGAAGCCATTCAGTGCTACAAATGATTTGCAATTCCCCCTATCCCATTTTTGAATCACTGATATAATAGTTTATTTCAGTGCCCAGAATAATGAGATAGAAACCAGGGCTGTTAGAAACCAATCTTCCCTTCAACTCTGCCTCCCCCTACTTTCCCAATATCTCCTCAATTTTATCTTTATCATATCCACCCCATAGTTCTGCAATCATTTTTTATTAGGGGTGGATGAAAAATTTTGGATTTATAACAGGTTAATTCCTGGCCCATCTTGCTTTGGGTTATTTCCAGACCAGGTGTGTGTGTGTGTGTGTGTGTGTGTGTGTGTGTGTGTGTGGAGAGAGGGGGTTTAATTTGCAAATGGGAGATATCACAACAGGTGGTTGGCAACATGTTTTTTGTTTGTTTGTTTTACTTCTTGGATTTCCCCTAGGAAGAATATCTAGACTGAAGGGGGGAGGGCAGGACTATGGACTAGCATTTAGTTGTCAATGACATCATGTGGCTGCTGCAAAAAGGTTGTGTGCATGATAAATACCCTAAGAGTGTTTCCTGACCTGATTATTGAGCATCTTGATTTGTCTGCAGGGAGTTTAGAAAACATTGGCTATTTGCCAATGACTGAATGGGCAATCATTCTGTTTTGTTTGTTTTTAACGATGTTGCATCCAAACAAGTTTCATCCCACTCCCAGTGCATTTCTCTGTCACTTTCCTTATTGCAAAAAGCATGATCTTTGGGGGAAATGGCTTTGTTGTGCATGAGCTCACTTGCAAATGTGCAACCTGAATTTGCCAGCATGTAATTGAATCCCACTCAAAAATAGTGGCAGCCTGGAAGCGATGAGTCAAACTTAAACTCAATTTTAAAATGATAAATGAAACAGACAGACAGACAGACAGGTGTGCGTGTTGGCTACCTGGATACTCAGGCTTGCCTCCAGTGTCTTAAGCCAGGTGTTCACTTTGTCTCTTCAGCCACGAACCTAGAAAATTTCTCTTCTCATTGCAAACTAATAGAGCACAGTTCTGGAGTGGTTTCATTTCAGAGATCATATTTCAATCTATTTTGCCTTTTCTCCCCCTCTTCCCCTCCATAAAACAAGCACAGGGGTTGATCAAATTTCAAATGAAGAATTTCTGTTGTAAAATGACACACCAAGTTTCGTTATGATATCCCAGTGCTTAAGGGAAATATTGCATTACTGTGTGTTTTACATATTTCCTGGCCTTCTTGAAAATGGACACAGAGCTTGTACTTGATCATGACATTAACATGCCCATCAAATTTCATTCCTGTGTCTCAATCTTTGAAGCAATATATTTTGCATTGCTCACTACACATTGATGTTTAAACTGGAAACATGTGTCTGAGTAACCAGATTATTGGGGATGTTATTGATGTGATATCTCCCGCAACCCATGTTTTTGATATTTTACCGGGAAATTGTATGATATGATATTTTGTTACAACTTGGCCTTCACTGACTTTAAAATTTAGCATTACAAGATGTGCATACATGCATAGAAGGCAGTTCTGCCATTTGTCACACTGGTGGTATCTGTATGGGAACAAAGGAAGCTGTCTTATATTGCATCAGACCATTGGCCCGCTAGCTCATTCTCCAGTTACTGGTGGTGACTATTCAGAGTTTTCCCAGCCCTACCTGGAGATGCTGGAGCTTGAACTTGGGACCTTCTGCATGCAAAGTGGATGTTCCTCCCGTGAGCTACAACTCTTCTCCTTGTGTTCATTCACCCTCTGAATGAGTTTCAATGAAGAGATCCAATGTTTGGATGTTCATAATGTTTCTATTAATGTCTACCTGCCATGAGCAAGCTCTAGCCAGTAGGCATGGATACAGAGGCAGTTTAAATGGAGATTGCTGCATCTCTTCATAATCCTGACTATTTGATCCTGAAAGGTACAGCCAGATACCTTCTGCTTCTGAGAGGCTGCAGTGGAGGCTACATCAGCAGTGTTCTGAGAAGAAGAGACATCTCCTTCTGACCAAGCTCAGCCATCTCTGAAATGGGCAGAGTACAGTGGTACCTCGGGTTAAGTACTTAATTCGTTCCGGAGGTCCGTTCTTAAGCTGAAACTGTTCTTAACCTGAAGCACCACTTTAGCTAATGGGGCGCTGCTGGAGCACAATTTCTGTTCTCATGTTGAAGCAAAGTTCTTAACCTGAAGCACTATTTCTGGGTTAGCAGAGTCTGTAACCTGAAGCGTATGTAACCTGAAGCATATGTAACCCGAGGTACCACTGTATAGGCTTGGGAACCTGTGGCCTTCCAATTGTGGTTGGCTACAACTCCCACCCTCCTTGACCACTGACTCTGCTGGCTGGGGCATCCAACATCTGGAGGATCACAGGCTCCCCATCCCTGTGCGAGAGTCTAGGACCATGCAGCAATTTGGGGAGGACAAGACCAGTCTGTGTCTGAAAGAAGCAAATGTTGACAGTCTTTGGGTAGCCTAGATATAAATGCTGGAAAAGTCGGGCTGTCACCTGATTTAAATTTTTAATTTTTAAATCAAGTACTTTCCTTTAATTAACAGTCAAGATCAGCATCCCCATGTCTAAATACAAATTATATTTTGATAGTTTGTAGAGACAGTGTTTCCTTTTTGTATACATAGTACAAAGAAATCACTTGTTATCTGGAAGATAACTTAGCCAGTTTACTTTGATCCAGATATCTTTTGTGGGCCAAAATGTACAGAAGGAATTCCTGCATTCATTAAGGGAAGCAGCAGTTCTACACATGCCAAAGAATGCATGTAGGAAGCTGCCCCTCCATAGAAGTGAATGGTGAAGCCTTTTGGGTGGAAAATATTGTGCCCACATCAAAGAGCTCTTTGCAGTGGGCTGCTGGATCAAGATCATGGCATTTTTATTTTTATTTAAAGCATGGTGTTTTCTACCAGACAATAAACACCAAACTTCCTTTACAGAATACAAACTTTTTTAAAAATAGTCTGAAGTTAATGAATTAACAGAACCATTTGCTGATGAATTGTGTAATGCTTTCAGTCATTATTATGAGGGTGTGAAACTCAGCCAGGCAGTATGGAAAGCAGCAGACGGATGATTTCCCAACCTGACTTTTGAAAGGGAGGTTCAGTTTCTTCAAGATAAGATGAGCTGAAGTGAGCTGGGATGCCTCGCTAAACCCCTTGAGTCCATCACTGTGATAACAGCTGTTGTTCTGGAAATCCAATGCCAATGAAAGAGTTAAATGCTGGCCGATGGGCAATATCAGTGACATGCCTCTGAATTGAGCATGCTCCCGGAGTGAGACTGTGGACTGGTGTTCCTCAATGAATAGGGGCCACTCCAAGGGAGTTTTCTCTTGAATAGAATGGGGTCAGGGAGCCGCTTTGGGGAACAATGGTTACCACCGGCAAGCTGAATTTCTTACAATCACACACCATACCCCCTGATCAAATAGCTCCTTTGTCAGCCTGATATAAAAACATGTCATACAATGATGATCTGGAAGAATGACATGGGCTCGCCTTTCATGGAGATCAGAAGGGCTTGTTGTGCACAAAAGGGAGCCCCCGTCAGAGTCAAGAAAGGGGGAAAAGAAACGGAGAATAAAAGGGGAGCGAATGGAAACAAACAGTAACAGCAACTGCAACTGCAACAACAACAACAGAAGAAGAAGAAGAAGAAGAAGGGAGCGAGCTGGGAAAGCCGGGCCTGGTTTTTGCTTGCAAGGTGCTCTGGAGGATGGGGGGGGGGAGCAGCAAAATCCCACCAAAACTGCTGTGATGTAAACAGGGGATTCCAATTGCCCTGTCACTGGGATCCCATTGTCATTCTGCACTGGGACAGAAGGAATTGCTAGATGGGAAAAGGTCAGCAGCAGCCCCCCCATCCAAAAAGCAACCCCACCCTGCCAACAACCTTATTTTTAAACTCTGGAAGTTTCCACCTCTAAGAATAATTAGCATTCGGAGAGCAATGATAAAGAAAATACAAGGAAGAAGACTGGGCGAAAATATTCCAGTATTTCAAAGGCTGATATTCCATAGAAGTGGGAGAGGTTAAACATTAGGGAAAACTGCTGGATGGAAATGCTTGGATGTATTTTGGGGATCTAGGGTACCTATTGACAGGATGGGGTTTGGACTATATGAGCCTACTGGCTGCAGGTATCCCTTTCTGCTCTCTCTACAGAATTGTGCGTGGAGCTTTGTGTCTGTTTGTAACTCTGTTTGGTAGAGTCCCACTTCTTCCTGCACCCACACTTTTGTGCACGCCATACACTGAAAGCACATTTCCTGCGCCCAAAGCTTCCTGGGAATTGTAGCTTACACCTCATAGAGATACAATCCCCAGCACCATCATCCAACTAGTTTCCAGGATTCTTTGGGGAGGTGTGCTTTGGATGTGCTTCAAATGGATGGTGCGTATGTTAGAGTGGTTCATGTTTCCCATAAGGCAGGTGGCTGCTCCTCTTTTGTGGAACAGCATCCCTGTTGAGATAAGACAGCCACCCACTATTTATAGTATGTAGAAACAATAGAAGATATTTTTTATTTCAACAAGCTTTTCTAGCAGGATGGAGAGAGAGAGAGAGAGAGAGAGAGAGAGAGAGAGAGAGATCTTCACTAAGCAGGTAACACACACACACACACACACACACACACACATGCCTTGGATGCTTATTTGTATTATTTAAAAACCTGCCTTTAGTTGTTTTCTGTATTGTTTTAATACTTATTTTTAGTTGTTTTTATTGTAAATCCCATTGGAATTGCAATTCAATAACAATGGCAACAATAGTAATTCGCATTTCTTACATGCTTTCCCTTCTCCATCCTAACCTCAGAGACAACCTAATGTATTCTGGCCCCTGAAACAGATTGCCCCAGTGCTTCCCTTCTGTTTCCCCTTTCCACTTCAGCCTAGTGGTAAAACTTTGATCATAAACCAATAATTGACCATTTGTTGCCTTTCAATGGTACAAAGAAGGCTATTGGAAAATAGGATCTTGAGAAGCTGGAATGTTTTCAAAGGAGGACAACCAAGATAATAAAAGGGTCTAGAAACCATCCTTATGAGAAATGGTTGAGTATGGGGTATGTTTAACCCGGAAAAGAGGAGACTGAGAGCGGATCTGTTAGCCACTTTCAAATATCTAAAGGGCTGTCACATGGAGGAAGGAGCAAGCTTGTTGGACTACTGCAATGCGCTCTACGTGGGGCTACCTTTGAAGGTGACCCGGAAACTACAACTAATCCAGAACGCAGCAGCCAGACTGGTGACTGGGAGCGGCCGCCGAGACCATATAACACCGGTCTTGAAAGACCTACATTGGCTCCCAGTACGTTTCTGAGCACAATTCAAAGTGTTGGTGCTGACCTTTAAAGCCCTAAAAGGCCTCGGTCCAGTATACTTGAAGGAGCGTCTCCACCCCCATCGTTCTACCCAGACACTGAGGTCCAGCACCGAGGGCCTTCTGGCGGTTCCCTCATTGCGAGAAGTGAGGCTACAGGGAACCAGACAGAGGGCCTTCTCGGTAGTGGCGCCCTCCCTGTGGAACACGCTCCCACCAGATGTCAAAGAGAACAACAACTACCAGACTTTTAGAAGACATCTGAAGGCAGCCCTGTTTAGGGAAGCTTTTAATGTTTGATGTATCACAGTATTTTAATATTCTTTAGGAAGCCGCCCAGAGTGGCTGGGGAAACCCAGCCAGATGGGCAGGGTATAAATAATAAATTATTATTATTGTTGTTATTGTTGTTGTTGTTTTCTCCTGATCTGGAGGTAGGACCTTAATGAATGGCTTCAAGTTACACGAAAGAAGATTCTGACTAAATATAAGGAACAATTTCCTGATAGTAAGAGCTGTTCAACAGTGGAATGGACTCCCTCAGGAAACAGTGGATTCCCAGGAGCTGAGCTGGCAGTACCAATGGCTGGATCTTTGCGTGCTCAGGGATGTTTTTTTGTGGAGGGCTGTGGCAGCTGCGGAAGGAGAAGGGAGCAAAGTGCTGGTAGCTGGGATGGAGTCGGGACCAGTGGTTGGTGTTCCTGGCATGGAACTGAACTGGATTGATTTGTAAAACTGTCCTTCCTCAGAGGTTTTGAAGCGGAAGTTGGATTGCCATCTGTCACGGACGCTTTAGCTAAGATTCATGCATTACAGGGAGTTGGACTAGATGACTCTGAGGGCACTTCCAACTTTACAATTCTATGATTCAAACATCTGCTGGTATAGATAACTTGTTTCACCCTGTGCAATGGCAGTAGGATCAGCCCTACTTAACCCCACCAATAAAAAGGCAGATCATTTGCATTTACTCAAAATCTTCTTTTTGCACAACATTGATTGTAGGTAATAATCTACAATCTTAGCATGTGCAGGTGCCCTGAGGCTAGACTACTGGAATGTGCCTTTTGTGGGACTGCCCTTGATGGTTGTTCTGCAACTGTCTGTTTTAAAATACGAGTACCTTGGAGCATATTAGGGGAGGGACTGTAGCTCAGTGACAGACCACATACTTTTTCTGCCAAAGGTCCCAGGTTCAATTCCTGGCATCTTCAGTTTAAGAGGATTACAGCAGATTATATTACATCTGCTTGAGAACTTGCAGAACTTGAGAACTGCTGCCAATAAGAGTAGATGGGGCAAATAGTCTGCTGTAGCAGAAGGCAGCTTCCTATGTTGTTCCAGCATCAGGATTGGTGTCCTATTGTCTTCAAAGCACAAGTGAGTGCTTTTAAAAATCATTACCAGCTTGGGCACAACATAGCTATGGGTGCTGTTTCCTCCTTTACAAAATTTCTAATGTTGATCAAGGGAAGCAGAGCCAAGGTGGCTTTTGCAAGGATAAGTCCTTTCCAGCTAATCTTTTAGAATTCTTTGAGTGTCAAGCAGGCATATAGATAGGGGTGATACAGTCAACGTTGTGTACATAGACTTTCAAAAAGCTTTCAATAAAGCTTCACCAAGACCCCTGAGTAAACTTAGCAGTCATGGGATAAGAGGATAGGTCCTCTTATGGATCAGTAATTGGTTAAAGAACAGGAAGCAGGGAACAGGAATAAATGGACAGTTCTCACAATGGAGGGATGGTAAGAAGTGGAATTCCCTGCGGATTGGGATAGGGACCTCTACTTTTAATTTGTTCATAATAACCTGGAAGGGGGCGGGGGGAGCAGTGAGGTGGGCGCGTTTGCTGAGGACAGCCAATTGTCTAGCATGGCAAAAACAAAAAGGGATTGTAAGGGCCTCAAAAAGGATTCATTTAGTTAACAAAATTCATACACCACTTGATTCCATTAAAACCTCTCCAAACTGGGTGGATGGTCATTAAAATGGCAAATTGATTTAGTGCAAGCGAGTGTAGAGTGATGCACGTTGTGGCAAAAGCCCCTAATACCACATATACATGAATAGAATCATAGAATTATAGAACTGTAGAGTTGGAAGGGACCACGAGGGCCATCTCGGGTAACCCCCTACAATGCAGGACTCTTTTTGCCCAGTGTGCCACAAATCTGAGATTAAGAGTCTCCTGCTCTACCAGCTGAGCTGTAGGATCTAAACTGAAGGCAACTGACCAGGAAAGAGATACTGTACTGGGGTCATTGTGGATGGCTTAATGATGATGTTGCCCCAGCTGTGAAAGAGTGAATTCCATCTCAGGGCTCATTTTGGGATTTATTTTTGTGCTTGCGGGGTGGGGGGTGGGGATCCTGCCAATATCATATTGCCACTATACAAATCTATGGCATGACTGCATTTGGACTAGGTACAGTTCTGTATTTTATCTCCCTGCTTATTTAATTTATATGCAGAATACATCATGCGAAAGGCTGGGCTGGATGAATCCCAAACTGGAATTAAGATTGCCGGAAGAAATATCAACAACCTCAGATATGCAGATGACACAACCTTGATGGCAGAAAGTGAGGAGGAATTAAAGAACCTTTTAATGAGGGTGAAAGAGGAGAGCGCAAAATATGGTCTGAGGCTCAACATCAAAAAAACGAAGATCATGGCCACTGGTCCCATCACCTCCTGGCAAATAGAAGGGGAAGAAATGGAGGCAGTGAGAGATTTTACTTTCTTGGGCTCCATGATCACTGCAGATGGTGACAGCAGCCATGAAATTAAAAGACGCCTGCTTCTTGGGAGAAGGGCAATGACAGGCCTAGACAGCATCTTGAGAAGTAGAGACGTCACCTTGCCAACAAAGGTCCGTATAGTTAAAGCCATGGTTTTCCCAGTAGTGATGTATGGAAGTGAGAGCTGGACCATAAAGAAGGCTGATCGCCGAAGAATTGATGCTTTTGAATTATGGTGCTGGAGAAGACTCTTGAGAGTCCCATGGACTGCAAGAAGATCAAACGCATCCATTCTTAAGGAAATCAGCCCTGAGTGCTCACTGGAAGGACAGATCGTGAAGCTGAGGCTCCAGTACTTTGGCCACCTCATGAGAAGAGAAGACTCCCTGGAGAAGACACTGATGCTGGGAAAGATGGAGGGCACAAGGAGAAGGGGGCGACAGAGGACGAGATGGTTGGACAGTGTTCTCGAAGCTACAAACATGAGTCTGTCCAAACTGCGGGAGGCAGTGAAAGACAGAGGTGCCTGGCGTGCTCTGGTCCATGGGGTCACGAAGAGTCGGACACGACTAAACGACTAAACAACAACAACAACAGTTCTGTTTTCTGTACTAACAAAGGCATCTTGCAGAGCCGGAAAAGGTTTGAAAAAGGACAACCAAAATGATCGCAGAGATGGAGCAAAGTGCCCAATGAGGAAAGCTCAATAGTGATTATTATAACTTTTATAAAATTATGCACTATGCGGAGAAAGTGGATAGAGAAAAGTTTTCCTCCTTCTTTCATAATACTCGTACTAACTCACTTTGGGTTGTCTTGGGCAAGACGAAGCAACTAACAAATTTATTAAATACATTAAATAAATAATATTAGAACCCAGGACCATTCAGTAAATCTGAATGTTGAGAGATTCAGGACAGATAGATGAAAGTACTTCTCCACACAGCACTTAGTTAAACTACGGAATGTGTTACCACAAGATAACAAAACCCCCTTACTGCCTGATATGGGTGAGTTGAATTCCTCTGTAAATCCAGAAGAATTTAACCATGTTAATTAGAGGTGTCTTTTGGAGGCTGTGGTTATTAAACTTTCGGGAGGCTGGGGATATAGCGCTTGTTATATAACTGGATTGTAACTGGGTATATTATTATAAGCAAAGCAACTAATAAATAATAAGTAGTAGTGTACTTTTAAAATTACAGGCCTAAAACCTTTCTGACATACTGGAAATAGATAATAAGGCTGCACAAAAAATCAACACTATCTTTTTCCTGTGCCTGCACAAGTTATTTATCAGAAGGATAAAGTGATTCTGATGCACATTGTACCTGCCTAGTCTGACTTGTAACAACCCTTTTGCATTGTATCCACCATGCTAAAGAGAGAAGCTAGTATCACAGGTGTCAGGCTGCTAAGTTATATGTGGCTGAAGGCACACATCAACATTTCCAGGCACTTCCACACTAGACATTAGTGATTGCTATGCTTTGTTCACTCACTTTTTCTGGGGAAATCTACACAACACTGTCATCTGATCACTGTCATCATAGATTTTCCCTGTTGATCTTCCATCTTTTCTCAAACTACAGGAAATCTTGCATTTTTCAGCAGAATGGAAGTGTAGCATAATTGCCACATATGTAGATGCTTCAAGCACCATTCTTCCATCTTCTTAAAAAGGTAGAACCTCTGTATCTTCCATTGGTACCCAAGAAAAACTCAGTAAAACATTTAAAAAACCACCTTTGTGGTGGGGGCCATTTTATGACCCCCTATTAAATCGATCTTTTAATTTCCCCCTACATTAAAAAAAATGTATTCTAGCTCTATAACGATGTTGTTGTATAGCAATTATGGTGTTATAGCACTACACCTATGTCTCAGTAAAATTTGAATTATAGCTACAAAGGCATTCTGGCACTAATTAAAAGACTGATAAAAAATTAATGGGGTTATAAAAGGATACCTACTATAAGGGTTATAGTGAATGTATTCAAATATCCAAAGCACCCATTGCATATCCATTGGTTTGGACATTACAAAGCAGGATGCACACAAAGAAAAAGAATAATATTCCTGATAGCATGGAAAGTAAATTGCAATTATGCTTGTAGTTTGCAATGATTGGATAGCTCTACAAGCCAGTACCACCGTTCTGGAAACAGGTCATCTCCACAGGTAGGATGATAAATTGAGAAGCACCTGCCCACCTCCCTTCCTCCTTTTTCTTTCTTTTTTATTTTTGGATTTGTGCAACTTCACCAAAAACATTTAGACAAAATGAGGTGCCGCACATTCTTGATGTAATTACTAAGTGCAAAATGTCTGTGCATGAAATTATAGCCAGGAATAGCTCTGTTGATCCAGTCATCCCAATGGTGTTTACATACAGGTCATGCTCTAGGTGTTGCAGATTTGTTCCACTTTTGTTCTGACACCACACCAACAGGAGCAAGTTCACTTGCAACGCACAGCCTGCCATTTTCTTTCAAGCAACAGATTGCTCTGCAATGAGCCACATTTTCTGCCACATTCAAGTTTCTCTACAACTCCTGACATAACAGCAAGAAACTTGTATCAACATAAATAAAAGTGGTACAAAGTGGAAGCATTTTTTAAACATTAGTGCCTGGCACAAACTTATCCAGTTTATTTCAGATAATGGTGTTAACCATGGACGTAATATATGTGGGTTTAACTTTTTGCAGACTTAAGCTGCTAGTCAAATCCTAGTGTCATCCAATTCAACTGAGAATGTTATATTGCCTCTAGTAAGCCCAAAATACTAGCTGTGCAATGGTATCCCCAGTGCTTCTTTTTCTAGTGGTACGCAGGAGTATGTATACCCCTAAACATTTTGTGAATCTTCGCACTTTTGTCCATTTACTGTATTTATTTTTCCCAATTTGAACTATAAAATGGTGATTTTCTTGAGTTAAAATGAGAGATCCCCTAAACATTTTTTTTTTAGGAAAAAAGCACTGGGTATCCCAAACATCTTTACTCAGAAGTAAGTCTCATTGGCTGCAGTGTTAGACATCAACTCTGATGAAAGATAAGTACATACATGTATACACACAAACACACACACACACACAATTGCATGCTTATTTTTTAGTAACTCTGCATGTAATTTTCTAGTAACTCTGCTCTGCAGTTCTATACCACAATGGATGCCTGGTGTCATGTATTATATTGATACAAAAGCACTCAGATACCATGGTGATGAGTGTATTAGAAATCCTTAAAACAGATGCATTCTGATTCTGCAAGCTGCGCTCCCCCTTGCTCTCTGGGCATTTTGAACTGACGAGGCACTTGAGCCCCATGAAAAAGACCTGTGTTTTTACAAGAAACAGAAGCTGCTGGACACTTCATTGCTATGGGGATGTAACTAAACTGGGCTTGTTTAAGGCAGAGGGCACAAACTAAGAGGAACAAAAAAAGAAAAAAGAAAGGGGGGAAAGCACAAGGGAGGGGGTAGATGGAGGGAGCTGCATTGATTTCAGTCTGTTCAGGTCTAGCTGGAAAACACAATGCAACGAAACGGTCCCTTGGTCGGCGAGTCTCTTTAGTGAGGTTTTTCCCAGGGTTTGAAGTGGAGTGGGGAGGGATGGTGCAAGGGAGAGGAGGCAGAGAGATGAGAGGCATACCTTGGAAGGGTGTAAAGCAGACTCTTCCTTCTGAAAAGGGAGGGCAAATGTTTATGTCAGTGCATCAAGCCTTAAAGGGGCAGCCTCAGGTTGTAAATCTGCAGAATCAGGTAGACCAAGGTTCAATCACCTAACAACAAATTTGTGCAACAAACCCATTCCCTCCTCCAAACCAGACTTTGGGGTCACTTTCCAGATGGCCTACTTATTGAGCATTCATTCTGATTTTTCTTTGGAGATATTGAATGATGTCAGCTATTTATTTAACATTCACTCCAATTTGTTTGCAGGGAGGTTAGACACTGCATCAAGTAAATGTTACCCCACACATCCCAGTGCATTTCCCTGCCACTTTCCTTATTGCAAACAATCTGAAATTGGAGAAAGCAAGTGAGCTGGGAAAGAGATCCAAATCACCTCTAATTGCACAACCTGAATTTGCAGATATACGAATGAATCTCACTCCAAAACAGCAACAGTCTGGGAACACCTTTGTGATTACGAAAGTGAAGGGAAAATGCTCTGGAAAGTGCAGGATAGCAATTGTGGCCAGCATGACTAAACCGCTTCTGGCACAATGGAACACCTTGATGGAAGCCAGAGCGCACGGAAACACAGGACTATACTAACTGAATATATATATGTTAGATTTGATTTTTGTAAAATGACTGTGGGCACAAGACTGGATGGGAAACAGAGACAGAGCATTGGGGGTATTATTTATTTTTTTGAATTATGGTGCTGGAGGAGACTCTTGAGAGTCTCATGGACTGCAAGATCAAACCTATCCATTCTTAAGGAAATCAGCCCTGAGTGCTCACTGGAAGGACAGATCATGAAGCTGAGGCTCCAATACTTTGGCCACCTCATGAGAAGAGAAGACTCCCTGGAAAAGACCCTGATGTTAGGAAAGATGTAGGCACAAGGAGAAGGGGACGACAGAGGATGAGATGGTTGGACAGTGTTCTTGAAGCTACCAGCATGAGTTTGACCAAACTGTGGGAGGCAGTGGAAGACAGAAGTGCCTGGCGTGCTCTGGTCCATGGGGTCACGAAGAGTCGGACACAACTAAATGACTAAACAACAACATTTTCTTTGCATTATTTATTTCCTTGCAGGGAAGCACACCTTTCCCTTGATTTTATTTATTTATTTATATTTTTTACAACTGCCAATGCTAGAGTTTTCATCCCTACAAGAATGTTACTTCACTTTCCTTTATATAGGATCTGGATATAATATTATTGGGGATGGATTGGTGCTATCACAAACACAGCGCTACAGGGGAAATGCAGGGTTTCAGTCATCCAGAAAGGAGCCATGTTTAGCAAGGGTCTTAGGATTAGCAACTCAGCTTTTCAGGAGTAGCCAGTCTCAGTTTCAGGAAATTCTGCTCCATTCTGTACCTTTAGTGCTCCCCACTACCACAGATTCCCTTGGCAAGGTAGCCATTCTGCTTTCCTCATTTATCCTCTCTGCTTGCCACTTTGATCCTATTCCTTCCTGGTTTCTGTTTCTTCTACCATTATCCCCATCTCCCATCACATCAACATCACATCTTTCTCCTTTGACTCCTTCCTTAAAATACACATTGTCTCCCCCGTTCTCAAGAAAACATTATGTTGACCCACCTTCACCCTGTAACTACTGGCCAATCTTGACTTCCAAATATCTCAAACATGTTGTTCACTTTTCTCTCTTCTAACTCTTGTCTCAACCCCCTGCCAGTGATCTGGCTTCCATCCCCTATATGCCACTGAAATTGTCATTGCTAAAATTTTAGATGACCTTGCTATCAAATCCAAAGGTCTCTTCTCTGTCCTTGTCCTCCTTAACCACTCTGGTGGTGCTCTGATCAAGTTAACCATCTCGTCTTTCTTTGTGTTCCTCCAAGCCTTAGGTTTTCACAACTGTCATTAATTGAGTCTTCTCCAGTCCATCAGACTGCTCATTCACTGTGTGCATTTCTGTTTCTGAAGTTTCTTTAGGTTTTTTGTCTATCCCACATTGTTGTTGCTACTGCTGCTCAAGGCCAACCCAAGACATTTTGCTGCCTGAGGCAGAGAAGACCATGTGCTCCAATTCTCTATACAAAAGCTGAAAAGACTGGAAGTTCAATCTTACCTAAAAACTAGCAATGTGAGTGCCCTCCACTGCACTTGGAAGGCAGCTTAGAGGGTGCAAGGTGAAGTGGGTGACACACACAGTCCTGTCTTCCACTAGTTGGAAGCAGCTGGAGGTTCAGAAGGAACAGTAGAAGCCCCCACTACTTCCCTCTTGCACAGGGGTCAGCAACCTTTTTCAGCTGTGGGCTGGTCCACCGTCCCTCAGGCCATGTGGTGGGCCGGACTATATTTTTGTGGGGAAAATGAACGAATTCCTGTGCCCCACAAATAACCCAGAGATGCATTTTAAACAAAAGCACACATTCTACTCATGTAAAAACACGCTGATTCCTGGACCGTCCGTGGGCCAGATTGAGAAGGCGATTGGGCCACATCCAGCCCCCAAGCCTTAGGTTGCCTACCCCTGCTCTAGCATCTGCTGCCTGAGGCAAATGCCTCATTTTGTCTCATGGTCTAGAGCAGGGGTTGTCAACCTGGTCCCTACCAGCCACTAGTGAGCGTTTCAGGATTCTAGGTGGGCGGTAGGGGGTTCTACGGCACAAGCTGAATCCTCCTTCCATCGAGCACTGGTGGAAGGTAAGGAAATTTTATCATCAAGAAAGATGCATTAGTGGATGGGAGGTATAAAAAGGTTGACTAGCCCTGGTCTAGAGCCAGCCCTGCTACTTACCTTTGAAAAAGTAAGAATGTAACAGTCGTAGCTATTGTATTATATTTTATAATTTCCTCTCTTTTAGAAAGGCAGGTTAGAAATTTCAAATATAACTATATCTGTCTGTCTGTCTTGAATGGGAAGCTTTCTGGCAACATTGGCAAATGGAATTTACCGGTAATCAGATGCAATGAAGGCCATTGATTATTGACAGCATGCTCCACACACATTGTGATAACTACCAAAGGCCACCTGATTGTGGAACAGGTGGTGCTCAGTTTCCATTCTGCCATAACTTTACTTAGATGGCATTCAAATATATTGCAAACCATTCTCTGCCATCATGAACACCAGCAAGCATAGGCCTCAGTTCCAGTCAGTGGCAGATCTGGTATCTGACCAATGTTGGACTCAGTGTAAGAATTCAGCCATGTTGAAGTGTTTCAGGAAAAAGACAGGCTATGTTTACTTGTGACATTAGAAAAAGAGAGCTGAATGGAGAAGTCAATGGAGAAGCCACCTTTTTATGTTTCTCTTCCAGTACAGAGATTTAAGGTAGCTGAGGCTGGGATGGGCAAGTGAGTTTAGTCAACCTCTTCCAGAATTTATAATCTGACATGCTGCACACACGTGCGTGTTCAAAAATTGTGTGAACTGCCCACCCATACACTGGACAGCAGACGTTAAAGCCATCAGGAATGTTTACAGTACTCACAATCCCCAAGGAAAACATTCTTCATTTAGGGATGGGGGTTCTTTTCGGATCTAAACAAACAAACATAAAAATAGCATCTTCCATGGGAGATGTGATGCATTATACAGCATGGCTGTACAAAAGCTGCATACATTTATTGAGGATTGTACCATCAACTCTTTGTGCCTGCAACCTGAAAAATCAGAGGCTGGCTTGAACAAATGTTAAAAATCAAGGCTAATTCAAAGTAGACTCCACGAGGGACCAAGAGGTATTCGGCTGCTCCTCAAGTAGAAATACTGACCCCACCAACATTACCCAACAATACAATGTCCAGCAAGAGATTGTTTTTATTTTAATAAATGTTTTATGAAAGTATCATGGCTCCCTTTATCACCACCTGGCATCCTTTCACAACCCGTTTAGATGTGTTGTTATGGCTTCAATAAAGTATATCCCACTTTGTATTATCAAAGGTAGCCTAAAGTATGCTCAAGTATCATGCCACCCAACAAGTATAGATTTTTAAATTAAAAATATTGCTTATGTGTATCCCAGTAGTCTACTGCTTATAAAGCATAGATCCTACCTATTTTTTCCAAATTTTCTTTCTTTATGATTTAAAGCACAAACGTATACATGTCTATCCAGAAGTTAAGTCTCACTGAGTTCAATGGAGCATACCTTACTTCATACCCACCCTTTTACCATGAACGTGTATAGGACTGCAGTCTTAGTTGTGTTGGTTCTAATCTTGTAAGCCACTCTCTAAAACTCAACTTTAAAAAGTAAATATTTTACAAAACATTATTCTTGGTGTGGGTGTGAAAGTTTACTCTTAAACTATTAAAGTAAAAAGGTACTATAAAGAAGGATGTACATTCATATATATTTTACAAGTGGTGTGTACTGGATTCCTTCTGAGATGACATGCAGAGAACTGCATTATTATAAACACTTCTGACTCCCATCCTAACCTTCTAAATATAATTAATGGAAAGGAAAAGAAGAAGGCAGGCAGGTGACAAACACCTTGATCAGCAAAGGTGATATTGGAAAACACACAGTCACAGAGCCATTCTTTCCTGGGAAAGTACAGAAAATGCAAGCACTTAATCAATTCCTGTTTCTTAACATAGGCAGTTATAGATCAGTCCTGCAACGAACAAGACAGTTGCTTATAATTCTGTATCTGAAGGAGAAGCACCCAACAAAAGTAACCCACATGAGAAGCAGTGAAAGGGCTGTAGCTCTTGAAGGGGGGTGGGAGACCACAGTCTACGGGCTGTTTCTTTGACTCTTGCCTTTGCAATAAATAAGAGGTAGGCTCAAGCACTCTTTCTGTGAAGCTCTAATTGTTCATGACAAAAGCTTTCGGCAACCCACTAAAAAAAAACACCAACCAACCCCCCCGAACCCCCCCACCCCTAAAGAATGTTTCACTGAAATGGGCCCCAATTCTGCTACCAAAGGAGAACATGGGAGTTTTGCTATTGATTTTTAAAAAAGCAAGGTCAGGCTTCAAGTGTGAAAGGGGGGAAAAACCCTCTCCTAAAATAAATATCTTTGTAAGAGCCCACTAAAAAGACCCAGGATTCAAACACATTCCTTGTGGAGATCAAGGATGTCCGGCCTTTGAAGCCTGAAGGGTTGGGGCGTTTCTCAATCTGTGTGGCAGTCACACTGTGGCATTAGAAATTGTGCATTTGGAATTGTAAAGCATTTTAAATGGAATCTTTCAGAATTCCACAGCTGGCTGGTGAGTGACAGCCTGATATAGCCTGAGGCAGGGAGAGAGATGACATCGTTTGTATTAAAGTTAAAATGATCTCTTTGTGAAGAGATACTTAAGAACATTTTAGTAAACAGAGGCAATAAAATAAAAATCGATTAAATGGGATGAATTAAGGTTTGTGTGCTAATTAAGAAACCTGATCTACAAACAGATTAAACTGGAGTACTTGAACTTAAACCAATTGAATAATGCCAGGCAGCTTAGATAACTTAAATTAGCCTGTTTAGTACTCTGCCTAAACTGATTTGTGGACAGAAGCCAAAGTCACTCATATGTTTTTGCTCATATGCTTATTTCGGGTACTATTCAGAGTATATTGGGAGGCAAGACACATGAGGCCATTGTCCAATCAAGCCTACATCTTTAAGCTTTATCATACACCTCTTCTAAGAGGGGTGAACTGAATATCCGTTGCCCACTGCTATATGGACGTAGCTGGGGAAAGTATCTGAATAACTGGGAGATGTCAAATATCAGGATGAGTGGAGCTATACCATATTTTGGATGAACTGTTTGTGTAAGGGAAAGAGATAATGGTAGTATATTTTATTGTTCTAAATTCTGTTGTTATAAAAATATTTTAGATTACAAATTGTGTTTTTCACTGAATGGTCACAGCTCTATAGTATCTCATTATTTAATTAATTACACACATCACAAGTTAGTAAGAGGCCTATTTCTGATCTAATAAATAAATGAATAGTTGGTGGACACCTTGGAGGATAAGAACCAACAAACTTTTTTTTAGTAGAAACAAATACTTCTTTCTAATAAATACATATATGCAGAAGACCTATTTGCTCTGATTTGTCATGGGCTACCTTTGTGAAGTAAAACCCATGAACCATGATTTGGAGAAGACTGCACCCCGAATTCAATGAAAACTTTTTTATCCCCCTTAATCCCTTGATAATTTTTTGTGCTTCTCTTGTAGAAAAGCAATTTTGCTAATCACCTTTGTGCCGATGCCTGCATTCCTGACAATAGCGTGAACAACTTCCATCAAAGTCTTTGATGTGGGAAAGAGAGAGAGAGACACACACATATAATCTGAAAACAATTCCATTCCTTGCCACTCAATGGAGAGCACTCTGCTTTAATAGAGAGCTGATTCTGTGGAAGTTTCTAATCCTTTCTGCCAAAGAAGAGAGAAAGAGACACAGCCAGGTAGCCCACCTTATTCAGGAGTTAAAATAACATGGTTTTGCTCTCAGAGAAAATCAAAACAACTCAAGATCAAAACCAGATTTCCCCAACCCTAACAGGACAGCCTCTCTACTCAGATAACTCTTGATCTAAGTGTGTAACAAGTAACTGGCTTTAATCCCTCAAAGTGATGGCGTTACAGATAAGTACCTTGCTAGTATCAGAGGTGTCTTGAATTTCAGAAATACACAAAAGTGTTAGCTAGAAAGAAAAACAAAACAGAAAAATCTCATCCGCATGACCTGTGTCTTTTGCTGAAAAGGTACAAAGCTCCAACAGCATAAAGAGGAAGCCTTTGAAAAAAGGGAGTGCAAATAAAAACAGCAGTCAGGTAATGAACAGGTAGTTCTTACGGCTGTTGCCTTTTGGTTATATTAGAAGCTTTGTGAACCACTTTGTGTACAGCACTACACACATGTACATTACATGTGATGCAAAACATAATAAAAAAAGCTGCTGTGTGAGCCTTTTGCATACAGTGTGCTCATAAATGTGGAGAAACTTATTTCTGGGAACCGTAATCTATGTATGCTCATATTAACACAGTACAAGCATTATATTTTGCATGGAAGAGATGACAAAAAGGAATATCTCCCACATCCAAGTATCAGAGGTTGAGGCTATCTACCTCACTGGAACACAAATGGAATCACACAAATGGAGGATTTGCTTCTTACCCTAATCTGAATTGAGAAAGACAAGCAGCTACACACTAAGAAAAAGCTGGTCTGCTGCAAATTCTGTATTCTCATATTTGCTGTCAGTTTCTATGCTTTCCTTTAAGCACCAATCTTAGCAGTGTGAAATATATGAAAACGCATTACCCTTCCACAGTGGGGCTTGTTATGACCACAAATCTCCTTGCAATGTAATGAAAGCCATCAAACCAGATAGATTATTATATTCAGAGAAGGACAGATGATAGGGGGTTGGTTTGAGGGTGAGGCAGTGAGACAATGCATCGAGACACATTGCCACAACTCCAGAAACTCTCTTTAGGAAATGAGGAAGCAAAATTGCAGGGAAGAGGCAGAGCGCCAGACTGCAGAAAGCATGTTTCCAGATTCCTTAGATGCAGCTTGTGACATCAGTAACCATAATAGTGCATGGAAGGCAAGGTATGTTAAAGCTTAAATTCCAATTTTGGCAATGATTTTCCTTATGTTGATGAAACTGTTAAATCAATGTGTATGAACCAATTTGTTTCTGAGTATTGTTATAGACTAATAAAATTAGTATGTCCAACAAATTATATAAAACAACTTGAGTATCTCCCTCCTCATGGCTACAAGATTTACATCAGCTGAACAGATTTACATTTCCTTGGACATGCCTAACATCTTTTCTGCTATTATATGCTTAACTTTATATGCTTAACTTTGTATACAAAGCTTTCTCGGACAGGTGACTGTTAATTTACTCCATGAGTATCATACAGCTATTGTATTATTATTAATTTATATACTGCTTATATGCCAAATTGGTTTACTGTAGGTTGTGCAGGAATTTACAAGAAGATAATGGCATTTCTCACCACTTTCCTCTCAGTGATCTCAAGAAATTCTCTCTCACACTTTTGGAATTGGTGGCTGCTAAAGAACAGGTTTGTTGATGTTCTTACCTGTGAAGATCTTATAATAACTGGAGTGGTAAATTACTTCTCATGCAAATGTATCTCCACCTGGTATTTGAATCTTTAATTACTCTGCTTCCATATACATATCCAAGTTAGCTGAGTGTTCATTAATGACCTAGGACCAAATTCAATGGATTCAAGTTACAAGAAAGGAGATTCAAACTAAACATCAGGAAGAACTTTTTGATAGTAAAAGTTATTGGACAGTGGAACAGACTCCCACGAGTGGTGGAGAACTCTCCTTCCTTGGAGGTTTTTAAGCAGAGGCTGGATGGCCATTTTTCATGTGTTGCAATTCCTGCATTGCAGGGGGCTGGACTAGATGGCCCTTGGGATCCCTTCCAACTCTACAATTCTATGATTTTATGCTGATGGCATCCTCCAGTTTTCTTAGCTCAATTTGATGTAATCTTTAATAACTCTTATTCTTTCATATCACACTTTTCCAGAATTTATTATAAATATAACAATTTATTTCAAATTCAGAGGTGAAAGAAGAGGTTTAACTTGGTCCTTGGTCCTAGGAGACAGTGCAACTATGGAAAGCGTTGAATCAAATGGTATGTTACTTAACTAGTTGCTCTACTTGATGTGAAGACTGAAAACCACACTTGTCTGTCTTAAGTTTGTTTTCAACTCTGCTTTATTGAAGAAACATTGTCTGCAAGTTGTATTGCATTGAAGTCTACAATCATCATCAGGTCCAAAAGGATATTTAATACAGCCATTGCCATATACTACTGGAAACGTTGCAGCATATGGTTTAGCACCAGCTATTTTATTCCATTCAAAAACTGTAACAAAGACTGTACCCCAACCTTTTCTTCTCACATTCTGAACATCTTGTGCATCTTTGATGATCATCTGACAGATGAAGAATGTTTTGTTTTTCAGCTAGAAATGGTGTAGCATGTAATAGATCCATTTCAAGGAAACAGTATGAAGAAAGTAGCTTTGCCAATATTTAGCTCCACTGACTCTGAATAATAATAATAATAAATTTTATTTATATCCCGCCCTCCCCAGCCGAAGCTGGGCTCAGGGCGGCTAACAACAATCAAAATAATCCAACAATAAATAAAAAAATAAAAAAATAAAAAATAAAAAAGATGTCATTTGTATCAGGCATTTAGATTAATATTAAAAGGTAAAGGTACCCCTGCCCGTACGGGCCAGTCGTGTCCGACTCTAGGGTTGTGTGCCCATCTCACTTAAGAGGCCGGGGGCCAGCGCTGTCCGGAGAAACTTCCGGGTCACGTGGCCAGCATGACGAAGCTGCTCTGGCGAGCCAGCGCAGCACACGGAAACGCCGTTTACCTTCTCGCTAGTAAGTGGTCCCTATTTATCTACTTGCACTTAAGGGTGCTTTCGAACTGCTAGGTGGGTAGGAGCTGGGACCGAAAGACGGGAGCTCACCCCGGCCTGGGGATTCGAACCGCCGACCTTACGATCGGCAAGTCCTAGGCACTGAGGTTTTATAGAGCACTCCTGTTATCTGAATTCTTGTGACTGCCAAGGACCAGAAACAGACTTAGCTTCCCTGACAGTATTTTTGAATGTATCTTTTTTTCCTCCCACAAAAGGAAATGGTTGTACTTGGTAATAAGTTGCACAGAGAATAAAACTTGCCCCGAGAATGCCTTGGTCCATATTGACAGAGATAGTGCAGAGGGAACAATGTATGTTTAGTCACAAGGAACTTTGCAACATGTCCAATTTGCTGGATATTAATTATTTGCATTAGTTATTCCCTGCATCCTCCGGTATGTGAGTACAAAGGCTCAAGTGGAGTCTGCATGCTGGACAAGCAGGTGTCAATATCTACATATTCTGAGATCTTACAGGAATGGCCCGAAAGGCTCTGAAGACACATTTGTATCAAAATCAAGGTACATACTTTATTGTATCATTGCACTACTGTACTTAGCTTGTGTGTCTATATTTCAGCAGAAAGCTAGTTAACAAACTGTGCTTACAAATCACATCTTCAGTGAGTTGGAGTTTGGCTGGTGGAAGCTAAGCAAGTCATGGGGACTGGATGAAGATATTCCTGCCCCCCGCTCTGGTCTGTACAGCAACTTAAGGCAACTTGAAACGCTGGGGGGGGGGATGGGGGAGAAGACAACCTCCTGGCGTTTTAAGCAGTGAATGTGTACATAACCAGCACCTCCAACCATAAAATAGGTGTAAATTCTACCACAGGCTTTAATTTACTATGACACAAACCACGTCCTATTTCGGCATGTTCAGAATTTTCTTGATTCTGAAACAACAGCCTGGGCAATGCACATCTTCTCTTGGGGGAACTGATCCTGTAAGGAATTTATAAGACACAGGTTGCAGTCATACATGCTTGAACACTTACCGGTACTTCAATGGGAAGTAAACAAGCACAGGATTGCACCACAGAGATAAAAAAAGCTTAGCTTATATAGAATTTCTGGCATGTTCAAAGCGCATACACCGCCTCAGTTTTAATCATTATAATCCTGTGAAATATGTCAGTATGTTATTATCCCCCTATTGCAGAACGTGCTTGTGTGTCTAAAACAGACTTGCCTACAACCAATGGAAAGGGAACTGGCACGTTTCCCTAGCACACGCCTCTTTTATTGGCGTTTGGGCTGCAGACGTGGGTTTTGCCTGCAACTGTACTATTCCAGAATTTGAGAAGTTTGCGGATCGTAACATGACGATATGTTTCCTGAGAGAAACGTGTCCCCGCCGTGCCAAAAGGGAGTCCCTCTGTTTCTTTCCCCCTTTTCTCACCCTGAAACCATCGCGGATCCAATGAACGCACTACCGAGGGCCGGTCTCCCGAGGGCGGGACGTACCCATGTGACTGACCGACCAGGCGGGGAGGAACCGCCGCCCCCGACTAGCGGCGGCCTACCCGGGCCCAGCGGCGGCGGCGGCGGCTCCGTTTCCGAGTCTGTCGCTGCCGGGCCCGGGCCGGCGAGGCCTCTGCTCCATGGGGAGGCCGGGCAGCCCCCCGCAGGCGGAGAGCCGCTGCCCGCTGTGGGCGCTGCCGGAGGAGCTGCTGCTGCTCATCTGCTCGTACCTGGACGCGCGGGCCTTGGGCCGCCTGGGCCAGACCTGCCGCCGCCTTTGCCGCTTCACCTGCCGGGATGCGCTGTGGAGGCGACTCGCCCGTTCCTGCCTCAACGCAGGCTTCAGCGCGCACGGCGCCGACCTGTAAGCGCCTGGGCTGGGGAAAAGCCGGCTGGGAAAACACGGGGCTTCGCGGCCTAGCTGGTTGCTAAGGGGCGCCCTTGTAACCAAGGCCACGCCCGCTCTGTCAGGGGAGGTGGGGGGTTCCTGAAGCGCCAGGGCCCGGCGTAGGAGGGAGGGAGATAGGACGACCGCCGCGGATTCCCGCGGAGGAGTCCGGATGGCCTGGCGGAGGGGCGGAGATCTGGTTCGGGGCTAGTAATAGGCGCGAAGCAGCCTGGGATACAGAGTCAGTTCAGGGGCCGAACTGTGCTTAGTTTTGTTGTCCCGGGACACACTGTCCTTAGGTACCTTATTAGACACTGTATGTTGTGTCCTGGACCCACTGATCTGTGCCATCCAATCTTGCAAGGGACCCAGGCTTTTAGGAGATCTATTACTGTGACAGCGGATGCCAAGTTTTGGATAGCAGACACCGCGCCTGTTTTCACTACAATTTAACATTGGAGGCACGCTTTAGGCAACACTCAAAAAGATGTAGATGTGGGCTTGTCCCTTCAAACTCTACAATTGTATGATTATATATGCTTCCAGAATAAGGGGGGGGGGCTTCCTTCTTGCAGCCCCAACCCTTACACACCCGGCAGTAAGTCCCATTGACTTCAGACTCTCTTTGAACTCGGTTGCGTTGTCTGTTGGGTTGTACAGCCCTGGTTCTGAACAGAAGGCAACACTTTGAGACCCAGGGATGCCTAATAGCCCTTGGGTCTAGTTGCATTTCCATGTGACATCCCAAACTGCCTTGAGTCTCAGATAGGGCATTTCTTAATAATTTATAACCTGATACAGAAAGTGGAAGAAAAGCGAGTTTACTTCTTTGTCAGCATGGACCTTTCAGTTTAATATGCAGGAAATTTAAAGGTCGATTAAAGGCGTTGTGTATTCCTGTTGCCATGGTAGTAGTTGTGGGCCTGCTGTGATTACTCGGGATACTCTGTGCCCCTCAAGTGTAGCAAGGCTGGAATCACAGCTGAATTAGATTGGTTCTTTTCTGACCTATGCTTAATTACTGATTAGTATGATTAAGTTCTACTCAAACTCTACTTAAGGGATGGAGTTAATGCAAAATTACAATGTTAAAACAATGCACTTAATGTACATCAGCACAGAAATTACTGTGTTCCTGATTTGCTTTATCTTCCTTTACCCTGTCCTCCGGGTTTGCTTCTGAAGTGCACAAACTGGGAAGTGTATAATGTTGCACTTTCATGCGCATGGATCATTGCATTTGTAATTGTGTGGGAAACAAACTGCCAATATCATCAACATGTGGTGAGGAAAATTTCACTACTTCCCTGCCTTCTTTGTTTTCTGAAAAAATGTGTGGCATAAATTGCCCCATGATGTAGCTGGATGCAACAGATGCAGCATTGCATCTAAATAGTTTACATTTCAGCTGGTAACTGTCCAGCTGAAATGTTCATCATGTAGATGCTATGCTATATATTTAATAAAACCCAGTTTACTAGTAGTGACAATTGAATCAATGGTATTTTGTGAAGGAATATGGGGAGGAGCTATTAGCGCCATACATTTCTTATATGCAGACCCCTAGTTCAATCGCTGGCATCTCTAGCTACATCTGAAGTAGTAGGTTGGAGAGAGACTCCTTCTTGAGACACTGAAGAGCTGTTGACAGTCCATGTTGATCAGGCAACAGCTGGTCTGCATGTTCTGGTTTGAGGGTATCGTTCACCTTTGGCCAACTCTTTGGGGACTAATGCCAGTGGTGGATGTGACCTAAAGTGAGAATGGTCATCTCAGACTCCCACACATGCACACTCTCCCATGTACATGCACACACAGGACAAACACACAGCTTTGTATCCTGGTTAAAGGATTAGTGGTAACTGGTGAATGCTGGTGTTGACATATCCCTTAATAGTAGTTAAGCGGAGAGAAAGTTGTTTTTCTTTGATTTCTTAACCATATTAAAACTATATAAGCTCTTTTGGTATTTAACAACTTATCTGGTATTTTATTTATTTATAATAAGTATTTCTGTACTGGCGTATCATAAAATATATCAAGGTGGTATACACTATAAGACACAATTTAATATTCTCACTTAATATTAAAGATACAGATAATCATTCAGGTGACTTAGTAAAAAAAAGAAATAAACAGCTGCAAGGCCTGTCAGTACAAGAGTCTTCAAGAGATGCCTTAAAGTGAGAATACTTGCCAAATCATTGCTGGAAGAATTTTCCACAGCATTGGACAGATGACATGAAATGCCCAACTCTAGCTGAGACCAATTGGGCCTCTGTAACATGGGAGACAATGAACACCATTCCTCCATATCAGACTTCCTCAACCTCGGCCCTCCAGATGTTTTTGGCCTGCAACTCCCATGATCCCTAGCTAGCAGGACCAGTGGTCAGGAATGATGGGAATTGTAGTCTCAAAACACCTGGAGGGCTGAGGTTGAGGAAGCCTGCTCCAGATGATCTCACTTTTTCACCAGATGAACTCCTCTCTGGATGATTTTCATTAATTTGTTTTGGTGTTTTTCTTAGATAAATCTTGGATTTATTTTTAATAAATCCAATCTTTCATTTGAGTGTATCTTATAAGGTTCATAGGGGCAGAACCTGAAGTGTTAAAAAAAACTGATGTATTTGAATTAAAAACACAAAATCTTCAGTTAATCATGAGCCAAGAACCCTGAAATAATTATTAAAATTGAAACAGATTCTACTGGGCCCGACTAACATTAGTTGGATGGCCCTGAACAGTTTAAAGATAGCTTTAGAACTTAATGCTCTTTCCAAAAAATCCCCTGTTACGCTAATCTGTTTAAAAATGTTCCTGAATGGAAAACCAAGGAGACACATCAAGACCTGGGGTTGTGGGAGGTAGTAAAGGAAATTCCCTTTGCACTAGTGTCTTGGGCGATAGTTACATTGAAATCGGCAGGGGTGAGGGCTGTAGGATTGTTGTATCTTTCAGCACCTGGGATCTGCTTGCTGTGCTATATTGTCCTTCCTTCTGAGGAAATGAATTTTTGTATTTTTTCATTAACTATAAGCTCTACACTGGATTCAGGAGGGGGTCAGGTATACAGCATAACAGGTGCAGTAGTTGGTAGGGCCTCTACTCTTATTTCTAAAGTGAAAGGCTGAACAGTAATCTGAAATTTCAGTCAACTGAGGAAAGTGTACAAATGAAAGCATATATAAACCTCTCGAGGTAACTTTAAATGTTCACTAGCTTTTCTTAAAGGCTTTTTTTGATTGCATTTTCCTGTTGTATAGTGGACTCTTAAAATACCTCAATAGCATTATGAGTGTTGTGACTGTGTGAAGAGTGGTGGGAAAATGTTTAGAATTGGCCTCTTCCTTTATTTTGCTTCTTATCCCTGGGTATTATAAGGCTTCCTAGATTTGAGCACATTGTGTGATAGTAGTACTGGGTTGTTGTTTTTTGCCTGTGGTCAGACAGTGAACTGGTTATGTGCTTCTTAGCTTGCAGTAGAAGACATGTACAGTAATACACTGTACGGCGTACATGAGTCCTTGGACTTGGGTTTGATACTCCTGCCAGCGAACACTACCTTTAACCACTTTCCTGCCTCATAGCAGATGCATATCATGGGGCAGATGGAGCTATGGGTGGGATAAGGTGGGACCACAGTTAC
The DNA here is from genome assembly GCF_027172205.1 of Podarcis raffonei. Lineage (NCBI taxonomy): Eukaryota > Metazoa > Chordata > Lepidosauria > Squamata > Lacertidae > Podarcis > Podarcis raffonei. The sequence goes on along the minus strand of NC_070606.1, from coordinate 58,975,968 downwards.
GGTGAAGCAGACAACAACTTTGAATTTTTCAGATTTTGTGTGCAGGTGCAAGATGGTGACTAGGGGTTGGCAGTTGTGTGTTACTTTTAGGTAAAATTATGAAGGTTTATATTTGTCTTGTTTAAGGACTTCAGAAAGGAACAAGTTTTGAAAATAAGTTGTGGTAGTCAGAGTCACAGCTACAGGTTTCTATTGGCAAAATTCAGGGTTTGTTTGTTTGTTTTAATATTGCTTTCAACATTAGTTTTGGACTGTTGAGCTAACACCTCTCCAAATCCAACCATATGGGATTATTTCCAGCTAATCTCTAATATTCTATATTCTTGGAAGAGGTTCTTGATATGTAGTGGCACCTCAGCTCCAGGTGTTCTTGGATGAGGTGAATTATCTAGATCCATTTCAAACCAGCTTTAGGCTGCATTTGACAGGAAGCTGAGAGATGGCTGCTACTGGGCCAACTTCTTTCCAGAAAAGATCCATGGGAGCCCCTTCTCTGCTGAATTTCAGCTGGCAGGCAATTACATACTTATTCTGACATGTAAGCAATTACATATTTATTCAAATATACCTTTGGCCTCTATTATTATTTACTGGATTTCTTACCTTCCCTTCACCATAAGGTCACAGGGTGGGCAACAACAATATAAAAAGACAATATTAAAATCAGTTGAAACAATTTTGATTCAGAAGCATAAGGTGGGTCCTAATATGTGTGTATATATGTCATGTGTCAAAAGTAATGGTAAAGAGTTGTGTTTTCTGTATACAGTGGTAACTCGAGTTACGTATGCTTCAGGTTACATACGCTTCAGGGTACAGACTCCACAACCCAGAAATATTACCTCGGGTTAAGAACTTTGCTTCAGGTTGAGAACAGAAATTGTGCTCTGGCGGCGCGGCAGCAGCAGGAGGCCCCATTAGCTAAAGTGATGCTTCAGGTTAAGAACAGTTTCAGGTTAAGAACGGACCTCCGGAACGAATTAAATACTTAACCTGGGGTACCACTGTATGGCAAAAACTATATAGTGAAGGTGTCAGGTGCACCTCTGTGCTTAGGAGCTGCCACAGAGAATGCCTTCTCCCATTCTGTACCCCCACCAGTGTCTGAGTGTGGCAGAACTATGAAGAGGGTTCCTACACAACAGCTGAGGGAGTTCTGTAGGAAAGGAGATGGTCTTTCAGATGTTTGGGGCTCTAGTCATTTAGGTCTTTAGAAGTAATGTAAGCACCTTCAATTGGGCCCAGAAATGAACTAGCATCTATAAGCTCACTAATTTTGCCAGTGTAAATGTTGCAGTTTGCTCAACAGCCAGTTTTGTTTGTTCGTTTTACAGATGCTTTACCTATGTGTGCTAATGTTTTGTTATTTTATATTTTACTTGTTTTTTACTGTTAGCTAGCCACCTTGAGCCCTGTTTGGTGGAATGACAGCATGCAAACAAACAAATAAGCAGTGTGCTGGTCTTGGAGGTTATCGTCTCACTTAGCCAAGGGTTTGATGGCGTTCTGGTCAGGTTTCTCTACGTTGACATTTTTTTGTCAGTTTTTAAAATGGAAATTACAGTTTGAGTATTACATTATAAGTTTTATTTTGTTTCCAGAAGCCTAGGAGAGGGAGACATTGGCAGAGTATCCTTGCTGGCTATTCCTGCACATGGATGAAAATAATCTCAGAACACTTTGGTACAGTCATCAAGAGTTGGATGCCTCAGGTTTCCAGCCTTGTGCACGACTAGTAATGCTTTCCTATTGTACTGGAGGTGCCCCATCTAATAATTGTAGAATGCCATTTGCCCTCTATGTGAGCCTACATTGTGGCTTCTGCTCTCTCTTTTTATCCTTTGAATTCCTAGGAGACCAGCATGGAATGAGCTTCTGTACTGTGCACAGCTGTGTATTGCAGGTGGGGTAGATTGATTAAGGTATTTGTCTCTAACATGATCTATGGTGGATTGTGCAGTGTTCTAACAAACAGGGTAAAAAAACATATCTAAATGTCCACATGAGTATTTAAACTTACTATTAAGTATGGAATTTGTAGTACTTGATTCAGAGCACATGGGAGCTAGGAAGCCAAGGTTCACAACTGTATTTACTGTGGTCTTCAGAAGTTTGCAAAAGGTTTTGTTTAACAGTTTCTGTGTGATGATAAAAACTGAGTTTAGCATTTCTTTAAAGGCGGTGGCAGGGAGAAAGAGGTTGTGATCAATCACCTGCAGGAGCAGGAAAGGGCCATTTGATTTTAATATAGTTTGCCCAAATGTACATTGCAGCAGGAAGAGAGGTCTTGTATTACAGTATGTGCACGTGGTGACTGAGTGCATAATTTGAAACAATTGTATGCTGGCCTTCAGTAACCAAATGTCTGTAAGAAAGTTCCCTTCAGATCTTGTAAAGCAACATCTCTAAAGTGCTTCCTGGTGTTGTCAGAAATGATGAGCCCCCTTCCCTGAACGCCAGAGCATTCTTTGCCGTTGCGGTTTTATGACCAGCAATGTGGTAGTTAACTTGGACTCTGTTTTATTCATCGTACACCTTCTTGTCATCTTACTCTTGGCCTTAGCACTCCCTTTTAAACTTGCCTATTCAGAAATAAAAATATACCTGGGGTGAGCTGTAGCTGAGTGGTGGAACATAGTGTTTTGTTTTTTAAGCAAACACCCTGCACCTGAGCATCCTTGTTTGGAAATAAATTGTCTCATTTTGATAGGACTTGCTTCCAAACTGAAAGAGCTATGACATATAGTTTCCAGGCTACATATAGCTCAAATGCATTTTTGTGTCATCCATGGATTTTTACAAGAATTTTGATCATACCAAGGTTATATAACATCAATAAAATAGGATTTATTAAAGATTAAATTAAAATAATTTTTGTGAAGATATGTTTCAAATGTGATGGTGTTATGAGATGTTTGGCATGGAAATAAGGAGACAAATAAAAATAATTTGACTCCTCACCATACTTTACGAACCGTTTTAGGCCTATGTCAGATTACTCAAGGGGCTAATAGATTATATACTATTGCATTATATCTATAAGAGTGGAAAGCGAAATGCCGGTGGACAACAAAAGAGGTTTAAAGACTCTCTCAAGGCAAATCTAAAAAAAAAGCAGTATAAGCCCAGATGATTGGAAACATTGGCCTGCAAGCGCTCCAGTTGAAGAATAGCCTCTACCAAATGCGTCATAGTCTTTGAAGAAGCATGAACTCACTACAAAAATAAGAAACATGCTAAGAGGAAGGCACGTTTGGCCAATCCTCACCATGATCAACTTCCAACCGGAAACCTATGTCCCTATTTTTGAAGGCCATGTGGATCCAAAATTGGCCCCCACAGTCACTTATGGACACACTGTTAAGACCATATCCATGGAAGACAATCTTACTTGGCTATGAGTGATTGCCAAAGAAAGGAGAAAGAAGATGTAGTTAAAATAGCTTTTTGATGTGGTATATGCCTAAGGCGACTCTTGGTGCTGAATAAGTTGACTAGTGTTGTAAGCGGGTGACTAAAGTAAGAGATAAATATGTAGGGTCAATAAGGTGATAATATCTTCATTTCTTACACGTTGCTTCAGATTCTAACACAAGAAATCTATAGCTTAAAAGTGGAACATTAACATTAAATCTTGTGTCTGTGTACTATGTCCTCTGCATTGCTTTCCCCTCCTACGTTTTTACCAGTTTAGGACATCTGAACTAGACTGCTTAAACATGGATTCTAGGAAAATAAAGAAAAAGAAATATTTCTGAGCTAGATTGGTAGCTCTTCAGAGTGACAGAGTGGATAAATGGTAGATAAGAAAGCTCCTGTCTCTTCATAATGTGGACAGCATGATGCCTGAGGGCATAGAGGGCCAGCGCTCCTATTTGGTTCAAGTACAATCCTGTCTCTGTAAGCATCCTAAAATGGTGCTTTACTAGGTTTAGGCTTATTTGTTGTGTTAGCACCATAGGAGGAAGGAGGCAGTGTATAGTAATAACTTCCAAGTCAGCTTTTGCTGGTGGGCATGTGCACGCAATCCTTTAAATCTGAAAAGCTGGCGCATTCCCTAGTGGAAGTAGATTCAATAAAAGGTTTGTAGAGCTGGCTTGGATGTCACAGTAAATCATGGTTTGTCATGATAGGAACAAACTGCAGTGATTTTGGAGCTCACACACCATTCCCTTCTCTTATCCTTTGCAATGACTGTAAAAAGAGGATTGGAAGCCTCAGTTTTTTTCTAAACTGTGGTTGTTTCATCTGAAACCAAGAAACAGTAGTTAATCTAATCATGGCTTGTTTCAGCAAACAACACTTAAGATTACCCACTGTTTAGAGTTTGGATGTAACACTAAACTGTGGTTAATCAAAATAGAAGTGAAAGTTTCTTACCTCATTTTTGCAGTCGTGTTTGGGGAGGAACGTGAAAGGGTTTTCTGGCTTGTTCTTAGCACGAGAAACTATGGTTTATTGCAGTGTCCACAAAATGGCCTCACACTGGTGCTTATACTGACTTTTGGCTCTGAGAAGAGCAAAAAAAAAATATTATTTGAAATAATCAAATATCAGTGCAGTTAAAAAACCACAATAAAAGAGTTGAAGAAAATACGGCAGAGCAAAAATGTCTCAACCTCTTGTCTAAAGGACAGGAGAGAAGGAGCCTGTCTAATTTGCTTTGGGAGAGAGTTCTACATTTGGGGAGCTGCCACTGTAAAGGTTCTAAGTAAGCAAATTACACTAGTGCTTCGCCAATTACAGTTGCTCCTGATCCATTTCCAGGCACAACTTGAAGGCTCGGGATCAGGATACCTAAAGGGTCACCTGTCTCTATATGTGCCCACTTGGGACCTAAGATCTTCATTGGAGGCCCTTGATGAGCTTTGTTGCTGGGTAAGCTGTGGCAGGTTACAAAGGAAAAGGTCTTTTCTGTGTCAATACAGAATGCTTATGGAATGCTCTTCCCAGATGTTTACCTGGTGCCTACCACAGCCATTTTGGCACTTTTTTCATTTTCTCATGCCTTTTGATTTATTTTAACTTCAAATCTGATTTTTGTATTTATTTGTGGTTTTATGCTGTTTTTAAACCCCACACCCAGACTGTCTTGCTATTGCCCTGGGTTTCCCTGACAATTTGCTGTGGGGTCTGATATAAATTTCCAAGCAAATAAATAAAACAATTAGAACTCAATCTGAATCCATGGGCATTTAGATTTCAGACATGAACTGGAAGTTAATACCCGGTCCAAGACATTCTTGCAAAACATCAGCATTTAAAGTGGGAATTCTTCCTCATACTTTCAGTGGACATAGTTTTTTTGCCATTTTGGTCCAGAGTAGGAGGTAAAGCGCAGAGACTGCAAACCGACCCTCTAGTCTCTTTTCCTGATTGTAAAAAACGAGATTCTTAGGTGATGGCAATCTCTGTGTGTTTTTGTTTAAAGTGGGTCACATGCCCAGGAATGCAGTCAAATTATAATGGTGACAAAGTACCGGAAAAGGGAGGGAGATTGGGGGGGGGGAGAGAGCCCCAGGCGATGGAAAGAGAGCTGGGAATACTAGAGTCTGGCTAGGCCTCAGGGCCAGGTTAGAGATTCTCCCATGCATTAACAGCTATAAGAGATGTTTGTTTAAAGGGATATTTTTTTCTCCTTAGGGGTGCTTTGTCATTTTTTAAACAATACAGGTCATCAAGAACAGAGAGGGATGGTCAAGAAGAATAGTTGCACTCCTTGGTGCACTTGCTCTTGTTTCTTCTGCTATGTATCTTATCAAACTTCATGTTTAATAGTTTCAGACATTACATTGATGGAGAAATTCTACATGTGTTATTTTTTAAAGTAATTGTTAACTCAGTTAACAAAGTAAGGTAAAGGTAAAGGGACCCCTGACCATTAGGTCCAGTCCTGACCGACTCTGGGGTTGCGGCGCTCATCTCACTTTATTGGCCGAGGGAGCCGGCGTACAGCTTCCGGGTAATGTGGCCAGCATGACTAAGCCGCTTCTGGCGAACCAGAGCAGCACACAGAAACGCCGTTTACCTTCCCGCCGGAGCGGTACCTATTTATCTACTTGCACTTTGACGTGCTTTCGAACTGCTAGGTTGGCAGGAGCAGGGACCGAGCAACGGGAGCTCACCCCATCACGGGGATTTGAACCGCCGACCTTCTGATTGGCAAGTCTTAAGCTCTGCGGTTTAACCCACAGTGCCACCCGCATCCCATTTAGTTAACAAAGTATCAATAAGTAAATAAATAAACCCACAATCCTAAACATACATCCTGGGGAGCAGGGATGCCCACATTGAATAAAATGGTTTTTTGGGGGGGCAGGTAAACCCCAACCAATCACATGACACAGCACGCACACACCATTTGAATAGCAGTGTCCATAAACTTTGCGGGGAGTGGCCCCCTCAAATATTTTACGGGGGGGGGGCAAAGGGACCTCAGGCCCTAGGAGTTGGCTCCTATGCTTGGGAGTAAACCTCATTGAACAAAGTGGGACTTACTACTTAGTAGACTTGTATAGGATTCCCCAGCGAAGCCTCTCTTTGTGTTAAAAGTAATTAAAGTCAATGTTTAGGTGATAATTGCTTAAAATACATAGGAATACGTGGCAGGTTTGAACTGATACAAGGCGAACTTCCCATGCTCCTAAAAATTGATGGAAAAACTTCACGGCCCAACAGGATCTAAACTTAATTGTCTTTATTAAAACAATATTGTTAAGTCAGTATTAAAAATACTTTTATTGCTGGGGCAACTATTCTGGTTTGAGTTGCAGGGAACTTCAAGTCCTTCAGTAGCCAGTGATTAATATCCCTCTAGTATCACTTGTTCTAGCACAGCTTATTAGGATAGGAAAAGAAACTGTTTAAAAGCAGCACCTTACTTCACCCATTGTTTTAAATCTCTTCTGTGCCTCATGTTTTTTTAGTTCTATCCACTGATGCATGAAAAGAGCTTTCTTCTTTGTTAGCCCCCACCGCTAATGGGGAACTAGACATCTTCTATTCAGTCTCATGTTTGATGGATGGAATTGCTAGCAAATCTCCAATTGCAGACTTCTTTTTTTGTTGTTTGGGGGCAGAACATGGTTCATGTTTCTACTGCTATCCTTAAGGGTTAGCTTACTGCTGTGATTTTCTTAGAGACAGTGCTTGCTATAGTCTTGCATTTCCAGTGTAAGGGGAAATGCCATGGGAAGGCAGTTGGTATCTATTTGTCCTTTTGGAGGTTACCATCCAGCACAGAGTTAGCTGCAATTAAGCTCCATAGATTTGGTGGGACATACAGTGCAATTATATGCATGTCTGCTCAGAAGGAAACCCCATTCAGTGGGTTTACTCTCAGGTAATTGAGCATAGGAATGCACCTTTATGTACCCGTAGCTGTGTGCTGGGTAGTGGTCCATGTAAGCAAGCAAGAGTGGTTTCCTGTTGAGAGCAGAAGAGTAGAGTGCTCTCAGCCATTGCTGTTTGCTACTGGGTCTGTCTATAAGTTAACCCACATTTATATCAGAATTGGCCTCATTTAGTACCTAATTTTACTAGTCCAGAAGACTTTATGGAATTTAAGGTAACCTCTAGTATTGTGGTCTTTCCCCTTTAAAGGTCAACTTCATGACGGTGAAACAGAAGGGGTTTGGCTGAGTTACATGGGATGGGGAAATTTACAACAGTAATAAAGGGTCTTGTAATAAATCCTTACGCTCCAGCTGCCTACATATGGACAGTGCTGCTGCAGGCAACAATGGAGTTTTATACTTACTTATACTGTACCTTCAAAATGTACATTAGTGCTTTTATGGTATAGCAGGAGTGGGGAAACCTCCAGTCCACAGGCCTTATTCGGCCTGCCAGTCCCTGGAGACTGACATTTCAGGACTTTTAGGGGAAACCATGCCCACCTTTCTTGCACCTGACATTTGAAACTTCAAGCTGCAGCTAAAATGAAGAAAAATCAAAAGCCCATTATAAACGTGCCCCTGATTCTTTCCTTGAATCAAAAGGAAGATTTAGTACTGGGTAAAGAGTAACATAAGGGAAAAAGAAGTATCTGCTACAGAGATCTTACAATACAAATCTCAACACTGGTCGACAGCAGAGGGAGGTAAGAAAGGGCAAGGAAAGGGTAATGGATGGAATGTGAACAAATGCCGTTACACCTGCTTAGGCTACCCCACTGAAGTGGTCACTAGCTAACTAGCCTGAACTCACCTTTCTAGTTCCATGAGAACAGAAATCCTTTCCACGTTTGTGTTAATAATAAACAGCCACAATAGCTCTTGTGCTGTTACCTGCCGTGCATTTGAACGGTTGGTGCCCGTGAGCCTGGTGCTGGAATGCACAAAGCCAGGACAAAAGCATTCCTGCAGTTTTGTTCCTCCCACTGTTGCACATGCCTGCTTAAAGTAGCTTTCTTTCATGCCGAGCTCTTAGAGGATTCTCTTTATTTGCTTTATCAGTTCACCGGCTGCTAAATTTAGACTCTAGCTCTTGGTAGTGTTAAAATAAAACCTCCTTGGCCTCCCTGAGTGATCATGTTTGTGCCTAATTTCAGAGATGAAGTGGGTTGGTAGTACTACCTTGCTGGCTTTGCACCTGGACTAGTTGGTAACTTCCACCTTCCACGTTTCTTTTGGGCTCATGCCCTTGTGTGTGAAGTTTCATTGCAAGTCACATACTTTGAAATGAGAAAAAAACAACTATTTGCTTTGGCTCTGGAATGTGGGGAGAAAAATTCTGGCTTGGTTTTCTTTTTGGAATGAGCTTTTCAAAATTTGGAAGTGCAGGGTATGTGCCAGCGCTGCAAGTGGAAGTGTAACTGAACTACTGGCACACTAAATATAGTGATGTAATAAAGGATTTTTAAAAAATGGGAATCAATATCTTGATTTGTTTCGTATTTCAGCAGAGCGTTTGGTACATTACCTCATGTGAAATAATTAAAATGGAAAATACATTTTACATTGTAGTCCTGTGTAGGTTTGTGCCATAGCAAGTTCCATTACATTAATGAAGTTTACTGTCAAGTAAAAGTGCATAGAGTTACAGCCTTCATTGCTAAAAGGAAGTTGACAATGACTTTATTTGAAAGGTAAATCTGTTGAGGAATTGGATGTATGGATAATGCCATTATATAGATTAGTCACTAGGTGGCACTTAACGTGATTGTATCTCAGCGATGTTCAGTCTTTCCTTTTGTTGTTCTGCTCTTGCTTAAGAGAGAAAATAAAGCTTTTGTCAACCTTCCTGAGTAGCATGTCCTCTAAGCCTTCTCTGACAGAGCATAATTTTTTGGAAGGTTGGTCTGGGTTGCTGTTTTGATTCATATGTTCATTTAGCAATTTTAGCAAAATTTTGCCCTCCTGTAATTTCAAATCTGTAATTGTCTGCATGAGGAAAGACGTATATTTTTTCATTCCTGGATGTTTTTCTTTTGCTGGGACAATTATTATGCAGTTGTCTTCTTGAGATCTATAGCAAAACTAGTCTGTGGCAGTATAGTTATGACTTGGATCTATCATGATCTGGTTTATAATTCCTAACATACTCAAAATATAAACTAGCAGGTCATAATTTTAATGATTTAAGGAGGCATAAAAACATGATGGAAAAAAGAGTGTTGAGAACTGAAAATTGCTCAAGTTGATGTAGTTCTACTTCTGGTAGCTTTCAGCAATACTACAATGGCATTGGTTGGCAAATGTTATCTCCCTTCTTCCTTCAAGCACTGGGATAGTGATGGAGTCATCTAGTTCCTTTCTGTTATGTCAGTAAGCTGATGGAGTCCTACCAAGCCCTGACTTTTCTCTAATTACTCTTTCCCTGCAGAGTGGCTGGTGTTCCAGTGAAGGAAAGGGTCAAGGTTTCTCAGAACTGGAGGCGTGGACGCTGCCGGAAAATCCCACTCCTCAGATGGAAGCGCAAGCAAGTGGTTCCTTCTCTTTTCTCCTGCCCCATGATTTTCATCTAGAATTCTCTCTGTCTTTGGGAGTTCATCCCATTTTTTGTCTCTGTTCAGCTCTTGCATCTCTTTGGTTACACAGTGTTTGAGCCTCTTTACCTTTTGGCATTCTGAGATTGGGTAGCTGTTGATGCTGCTTTCTCTGTAACCTGCTTTCATTTGCCAGTACTATCATACCAAAATGCTCTGTGTGTCAAGTCTTATTCTCAAATTATCATTGAAAGCTCAGTGTCCAAGCTGCTGGCTACTATGCAGGAAGAATATCTACAAGCAGAAAGTGGTGAATCAGCTAACTTTAAACAGGAGTGTTTAAAGTTGCTGCTGATAAATTGCTTCTCTTTCCTCTTAGTTCCAAAAGGATTAAATGCTTCCTCCCCATCTCTACCCATACCCAGCAAATACCAAGTTGTTACTCATTTGGTTCAGGAAAGTTTTTGCATCTTTCCTCCTCAATATAGTGCTCATATTGTGAGGGAATTGCATTGTCCCAGTGCTAAAATGGCAGATTGTGTCGCTGGAAAAATTGTTTTCCTCCCAGCTAGTGCAAGAACATTGAGGAACCTGAGATGCCACTGGGGATGAGTTGCCACCTTTCATGCCTAGACCATTCTTTGATTTCCATGCATTGAATTTTATTATTTTTCTATCTTTTGAGCTGAGTGTTCTCCCCTTCCTCACTATATGCTACTTAAATTAGAGTGTGTGTGTGTGTGGCGGGGGGGGAATTAAGTAGCATACGGGGTGAGCAGGGAAGACAATATCCAGTCTCTGATTTTTTAAAATGCTAAACATCACCAAAGTTTCCAGCTCTCCAAAGAACTGCCTGCTTTTACATGGATCACTTATTAACATAATATTTTTCAATAATAATTATTTGAGGATTGTTTGATTCCAAGTCTTTGGATTACAATGATAATAATAATATTATTAATGTTGTGAGCCACGCTGTGATCTTTGGGCGAAGGGCGGTATAAAACGCAAACAAACAATATATTTTTGTCCTGCTTTTAGGGAAAACCCCTTTCCAAAGACAGTTAACAAATATAATCATAAAAAAGGTAAAACCATAAATCACATAAAAGCAAAAGTAAAAGCTTTCGCTGCACATCAGCAGTAAAATAGCACCATCAGTTTAAAATCACAGTTTAAGATGGAGGGGCAGTACTTGGGTGTGTGTGTCACATTTTCTTCTGTATATTTTCTTACAGCTTTGCCAAACAGGGAGATACCTCCCCACAGCAAGGCTATATATTCTATGGGCTTTGGTGGTTGGGTTAAAGTTAGTACAAATATATCATGGGATTCTTTAAAAGCATTTAGAAAGGCCTGAAGTTCCATAATAATTAAGAGTTTAGGATGTTTGTCAACTGTCAGCATAGTTTCTAATATTTTAATATATTGCCCCTCCAGTTTAATGCCCTGGATGCAGCTAGATGATGACTACCTCTACCTATCCCAGGCAGAAGACATTCAAGTTTATTGGCTCCATCCCAATGGTACCAGCTTGCAACACTGTTCCCAAGCAGTCTTCTCTGGCCACCAGGAGGACGTGTGCCGCTTTGTGCTTGCTAATGGCCATATTGTCAGTGGAGGAGGGTAAGCTCTTTGTTATAGGGAAATAAGAAGGAGGGTGATGGTAGTTGAGCGTCCAACATTGGTTTATGGGTGCACTTGAACAAGAACTGGAAGAACTGACTTTCAGAGCTCCTGCATTGCGTGACTGACTTTTATTTAAAGGATCCCTGTTTGGGGATCACTGGGCAAATCAGTCCCCATGGCAGGGTGGTGTACATGCTGTGATTCTGCAGAAGTGTGAAATGTTATATGGGGCAACAAAATTCAGTTTACTGAGAATTTAAGCTTTCTTTTATTTTACTCTTAAAGGGCAGGCTTCTGGCCCTTACAGCTGCAAGGATATGATCAAAAACTGAAGGTTGACTGAAACAGATTTCCAGTGGTTGCAGTTGGAGCTTCTGTGGCCTGCATAGCCTTGGCTATCAAAAAATGTGGAATAATTTATGCAAAATAAGAGATTATGGATTTTTGCTCAGTTTGCATAATTTATGCATGTGGCTAAATTCAGCTTCTCTTGGTACGGAGTATGGGTTGCTTAATCACAGCTTGTATTTCTTTTTTAGTATGGCATATACAAACAGCCCTCCCCAGGCCTGTCCTATTGCAAGACTGTGACCAAGACTGTTAAACCATGTGTGTGCTTTGTTCATTTGCCATGTGGGGGTCATGGATTTGCCAAAGAAACCTTTTAGGACATGTGAGCAAGTCCTTTGTTGTCTGCACAGCCTTCAGTGGCAAATTAAGTATAGAATGTGTATGCTGTATTAGATAAAGACTTCCTGAATATCTCTGTATACTAGTTTTTGAAATAAATGAAATGAAAGGGCAACTTTGCATCAGTTTCTATCATTGTTGTACCTAGGGGTTTTCAAGACCTGTTGGTCTCAGAGGTGAGATCTCTCCTGTCTGCATGTGCTGGGCTGAATGTATGTGTAGATAATGTGTTGTATTTAGGAAATGAAACTACTATTGTGCTGGTATATCTCCAGCTAGAGCATGAAGAGCACTTCTACATCATGCTCTCATTGGCAGGGATAATCTGAAGCAGAATTCAGTAAATTGACCCTCAGTGAAGGAGAGTAGTTTTGGATATGAGAAGCTCTCATGCCATTTGCCTTGTGGCATTTGTTCCAAGGAGATGCACCTTCTTCACTGTGGTTTTGTTTTTCAGAGATGGCAATATTGTCCTTCATAAGCTGAATGGCTCCTTCAGCTTCAAGTTCTTGGGGCATGAACAGGAAGTGAACTGTGTGGATTGTCAAGGAGCTATCGTTGTGAGTGGTTCACGGGACAGAACAGCAAAGGTGAGTGTGTATGTTTTGCTTTATACTTATAAGAGTGTGTGTATGAAAAGAAAATTGGAAGATGGAATGGGGGAATACTGTTCTCATTCCTCTCTATTGGATTAACAGTTAAACAAAATTTTCAGCTTCATTGCTGCCCATTTCCGGGATTTTCTTACATCTATACAAGTTTATCTCAAATGTTTCAGACATGTATCTCAGAGCCACCTGCCCAAAGTGGAGTAACTAGCTACATTTCTCTTGTGACACAGACATTATATAGGCCTGCTGAGATTTATGACAGTCAAAAATCAGATTACAGAGTCCTGGTTCCATTGCCCTTTAAGGCTTCTGTCTGTTAGTTCTTTTGTTGAATTGAGTGGGGTTCAGGATCCCCTGGAGGACAGAATATTTATACAGCCATTTCTTCCTTCCTTTATAAGATTCTAGGGCTGAAAGAGCATACATGCTTAGTTTAGAGCATGTGTTGGGAACCTGTGGCCCTCCAGATGATGAAAGACTACAATTCCCATAATCCTTGAAGGTGGATTTCAACAACATTTAGAGGGTCATATGGTTTCTGGCCCTTGTTGAGAGCCAAAGTTTTCACTGTCTGAGTCATATTTTTATTTTCCTAGAGAGAAATGGGGAGGTGCAAGGTTGTGTGTGTGTGTGTGTATGTGTGTGTTTTAGCTAGAAATTTAGTTGTGCTAACAGTGATGTGGAGCAACAGCTTATTTTTTCATGAGCTTTTATTTATTGAGGTTTGGGGTGGCAAGCTGTCAGAGAGAACACATGTAGAGGGATTTAGTGTTTTTCTTCCCCTGACATTACCCTTACGATGGAAGAACATTCTTTGGGGTAGTGACCAGGATTAGTCCAGCTTCAGTGAACAGTCCTACGCTCCCTACTCTTAGTTTAAGATCTGGATCTGGGTTATCTCTAGAGCTGCTTTCAATGAGCATAGCCTTTTGCATGCAGCAATTCCCACCCAAGCAGCCAGCAGACTGTGTCTTAACTGATAGTTTCCTTATGGGGCACTGACCAAATGGTTCTGGCACTGGCCAAATGGTTCTGACAATTTGGAGAGTCAGAAGAAATCCACTAAGAGGATAGGCTGAACAGCAGCAGAAGAATGTGAAGTGTTTCAAAAGTGTCAACCAGTAGCAAAAATGCTCTATTTGCTGTTTACGTTATTTGTATTATGACTCATTGTTTATTGTCAGCTGTTTGCTTCCTTGGAGGTTTTTAAGCAGAGGTTGAATGGCCATCTGTGATATATGCTTTAGTTGAGATTCCTGCATTGCAGGGGGTAGGACTAGATGACCCTTGGTATCCCTTCCAACTCTATGATTCTTCTATGATTCTGTGAATCTATACTTCCTACCTATGAGAACAATAAAATGCTGGAACTTCTACAGCTGGTATCTTCAACCTTCTCAAACCCAGGACCTACTTTTAACCCAAACATGCATTTGGGAACACATTTCTTAATATTTTACTGTATGTTCAACAGTGCTCCTGTTGTGGCCCATCAGGCTGAGGTCTGAATGGAAAAGTAGCTCAGTTTCTGAATTTCAATCACACTGAATTAAACTATCCATTATGTGGGATTCTTTGATGCCCTGCCACTGGAATCTTGTGACCTTGAGGGCAAAATCCTCAAAGTCAAAGGGAATTCCTCTTTAATTGTGCTCATTGTCTTTTTTTAAAAACCCCAGAAATGGAATCTGGCTCACCTAACACTCTTCCAGCCTGATCCTTATGAGCAGGGAATTTGCTTTTATTTTTACCAAGTGACATTTTCCTTGTGTTGACTCCTAGCTAGAAGGGAATCCCTAGTAGGTCTCTAATGGGAACTGTAAGTGCATTGGAGGGATAGTGAGTGTTGATTAGGGCTGAGCTTTGAGTAGCTGCTAATGCACATTCCTCATTGATAGGCACCAGATAGCATGCTCCCAGCAATATTTTTAACCTGTATGAGATAGGGGTGCATTAAAAGAGCTCAACTTTTCTGCTGCTTTTGCTGACACTAGGTGCCAAATTCCCCTCTGACACCGAATAGCCTGCAATCCTGAGCATTATCAACAAACAAACAAATACAACACTCCCAGCTTTGAATTCCCTTAAGACATTGGGGGATAGTTGGAGAGGGAATCAGAAACCAAAATCTCAGGATCCAGAAAATGGGAGATGAATTTGTTGGGGGTAGAGGAAAGAAATGATGGTATTCAAAAGGATGTCAGGAACACAAGCTTAAGCTTTATTCAGTATGTCAGTAACAGATTTCTGAAAGCTCATAAACAAGTCACTTTACCCTGGTAATAAACAACATGTATTGTGGGAGAACAAGTATTATCAAAGTGTGAATGTGCATTAAGGGATTTGAGCATTTTTAACAATTAGTACAGAAGGGGGCACTGCACGGGAAATTAGACTGCCCCATTCTCCATGTGTTTCTATTGTTTTGCAACAAACTTGGAGAGAAGGCTTTAAGGATTTGCCCAGACAAGGAACCAGAAGAATAAAGATGAGATAAAATCTAAATTTGTTCTGACATGCAGACCTTCAACATAATTTGAGCAGATGCATTTCAGATTATTGTTCTCTGCTTTTAGCACCGGAACTGGGACTGATTTGGACAGAAGCTGCTAGTAATCTCTTCTATCATTTCTTTGCTTAGAAAGCATGCAGTCAAAATATCGCAGGGGTAAAGAAGTTGATTTAAGTTTACTCTGCTAATTTCAAATTGTGCTCCCAAGATTTCTTTGTGAGGGATTGTTTCCAAACACAGCTGCTGTTAACACTTTTATCTTGCACTTTTTTGTTGTGTGGTGTTCATTTGCGCTTTCTCTCTCTCTAGGTTTGGTCCTTATCACCAGGCAGAGCTGGGCAGTGTTTACACACCATACAGACTGAAGACCGGGTCTGGTCCATTGCCATTAGTCCATTATCAAGGTAACAAGATATAAAAATTCCATTTGAATGTATGCACACCTCATGTTAAATCTGGTTTTTCTTTAGGTCTAAAAAGTTCCCTATTATACCAAGTATTCAGGAGGTCTAGAACTCAGCATTTAAGTATCATCAGTTCTGTGACTCAAAACCCTTTTTGTGTAGAAACAGTAAATTAGGTAGATAAGAATACTCTATATTTTTTGTGGAATCCAGAGCACTTCCTTCTATTTCTTTTGCCGTTTGGGTTCTATAAAAAAGAAGTTTGAACTTGCAGAATACTCTGGTCTGTATGGGTGAAGTCAAGGGGTGCCCTGACTTAGATATTGTACCAAATACTTTCTGCATAAGGATCTTTAGTTTTCTCTTTTTTTTCTCTTCACCCAAAGCTTACACTTGCACAATACCCTTGCAAGTGCCACTTTGGCAAGAGCAACATTATATCCTCTATGCATATGAAAGCATAAAAAGTAAGTTGCACTTTTTTGTGGGAGGGGACGAGGGTTAGCTTTTCGGCTGTTGGCTGATTTTTAATCTTTTCCTTGCCTTTCTGCATTATGCAGTGGGGATCTGTACACGCTCAAAGCAACTTAATTGCAACTAATGGAATGTGATTGAGCATGGGAGTAGTTCTGTCACTCACCGCTGTGTCACAAGCTGTATCCAATTGTTGCTACTTGTACAACCACATTCCATATCACAATTACAATCTGCAAAGTACTGTACAGTATTGCTTTTGCTTAAGTACAAAATACAGTGTTTTGCTCAGAAGATTCAAGAGAAAGAAGGCTTAGAGTGGTTACAGGCTAGCTGTAGCAAGTTAGTCATTATCTAGTAACATGGCCTTTGCCATGAAACATACTATAGATATGATCATACTATCCCACCCTCCACCCCCTGTGTGATATGTTAATACATAGAATTGCTCATGGTGAATCACCAGTCCAAGGAACTGAAGAAACAGAAAACTGCAGCAAGTTCAAACAGTTCATTCTGCATACTAATTCCAAAACTAATTAATAGAAAATCCCTATACAATTGGAAGATAGGTGGGATTTACAATTACCGTAGCTACAACCAATCCATGGAAGGATTGGAATGAGAAAAATCTGCTCTTCCTTTAAGTGCAGCATACTCAAGTGCTGTTGGAAGATAGAGAACCATATTTTAAACTGAGACTGTGTTTATGGCACTTGACCTCAGAGTTCCTGAGAATACTGTAAAAATAAGCAAATTTCATTTTGATACATTGTACATATGTATTTCCTATTTGAAACTTATTCAGTGCTGGTCCCCTGGCAATGAAAAAAGCAAAATGCAAAGCAGATTCTGTTGTGCATGCTCTATTGCCAAAGTCCATAGTTTGGTTCTATTTCAGACAGCCTCTTCTGTTGATGCTGCAGAATGAAAAAGGTATCTGTACATAAGAACTTGCAGATTCCCTGAAGCTGCTCTGTACCATTGGGGCACCAGAGAACCACTCATTTTCTGTGGGAATGTTGATAAGAGTCATTAAAACACATGGGAGTATCTTCTGGCTACTGTTCTTGTCACAGCTGGGCATCTGTGAACAAAATCTGATGTGTTGGGGAAAGATACACAGAGGAAATTAAACTGTTCCAATGAGTTATTTTGTAATCATATTGCTACTCTGCTAATGTTAAGAACTGAATGTTGGTCATAAGTTACAATTGTATACGAAAGTCACAAAACTGAACCACACAAGGCTTGAGCAGTGCCTTGTATCTTGAAGATTTGGAAGCGCTTTGTACCCTGACTCAACTTTTATTTTGAGGTATTTAACCTCAAAAGCAGCCTGCAGCAAGGTAGTTATTCTTTGAGGAAGCTCATTTTCTGTTCTGAATTACAATGAGCTTTTCTGTGGCAAACTTGTCTTACATTTGAAGCAGAGCCTAGTTTTTTCATAAGCTTTTGGAACCTTGCATTAGGCTGTTGAGAATCAAAGCATCCAATTATGCTAAGTTGAACATTGTCCTGTTGTGATGACTGGTTCTCCCTCTCTTGTGTATATCATCGTAGTCATCAGTATTCAGTCTCAGTTTATTAAAAGCAGTGAAATCAAATTACAGTCATAGGAATAGGATGGGTACTGAGAACTATGGATGAATGGTGGAACAACAACAACAACAACAACAACAACAACAACAACAACAACAACAACAACAACATAATCTCTAGTGTCAAAGGCTAGGGTAAAGAAAGGAATCTTTTATGGGGAAGGCCTTCTCCTGGGGCACCACCCCTCAAACCTCTGAGGGTGGTGGAATTACCAAGAGGGCCCCTTCTGTTAACACCCGTGAGGGTTTGTGGGGAAGGAGGTGGTATTTAAGATATTTGAAACCTAAGTCATTTAGGGCTTTGAACACTAATGTGAGCACCTTGAATTAGGCCTCTTGTATGCATTCTAAGGGAACCTCAGCAGTCTGGCTGCTGCATTTTGAACCAGCTGAAGTTTCCAAGTCGTCTTCAAAAGTAGCCCCACGTAGAGCACATCACAATAATCCTGTTTGGAAGTTACCAAGGCATGGAGTAGCTTGACCTTGTTGTCCTTTACTGGTTCACATCAATTGCTTGAATTTCGTGTTCATTCCCTCAGTTCAGGAAGGCTGGAGCTGTTGCTTTAGTGATGACGCTGTTCAGATTAGGAGCTGGGTGCTCATTCCTTTCCTGGCTCTCAGCCAGGCCCTGATTCAGGCAGGTGCTTCCACCTTTTCCCTCTCTTCCTAAGTAACCTCACATGCAGCTATCTGGTAACGCTGGTATGCTCCCAAATCTCTTGTGTTGCTCACCATCTCCTCTTCTCATATGGCCCTGGGTGAAATGTGGGTGTTGCTTGACGGCTGGCTTGGAGCCCAGATGTGTGGGGACCTCCAAACTTGGAGCAGGCATGTCTATATTCAACAGCTCTTCTGGGTTACTGGGTTACTGAAATCTGCTTAGGAGACACACTCTCCTCCCACCCCAATTTCATTTTCATTTCACACTGTATTTTACAACATTACAAATAAAGAAATACACAATTTTTATTGACTCCTTGTCCACTACATATTCTAATTTCTCCCTCTATCTTATTTTCATCTTCATAGCTCAATAATTTTTTTCACTGCTGAATTTATTCTGTTATTGTTAACCTCTTAATATGTTTACAATATGTCTCTAAATATGCCATACAACATTTCCAATCTTCCTCTCATAGTTTTTTTTAATCTTGATCTCTTATTCTGTTTGTCAGTCTTGCCATTTCTATATATTCTATTAACTTTTTTCTGCCATTCTTCCTTCATTGGAATTGTATCTTCCCTCCTTCTCTGAGCATAAGGAGACATGCTCTTCCTCCAAGGAGACCTCAGAGGGCCAAACCCTGGCAATTAGTGAGCACATGCTTGCCTTTTAAAGCACCAAACTGTTGAGTGGAGACCATTTGGAATGCCCTTTAAATTAGTGAACATAAGAACTATCATAGTGGTGTACTGTTGCCAGCACGAACCAGTGGACATGTCTGGTTTTTTAAAATGCATGTGCATCAGATAGACCAGCACTAAGAGCCTTCAGCCTGCCTCTTCAGAGCTCATCCCCTTAAGCTTTACGCAGTATGCACTGGATGTGCTCCTGTGACTGGGAGAGCCCTTGCAGAACACTGTTTTATCCTCCTAAGTGATGACCCGCAGGGCTGGCCTCTTGTCAGAACACTGACTTCTCTCCCTGGAGTGAACACACACTCTCTGTCACAATATTTACCTAGCTTCATTTCCCCCCCACTGAGTGATAAATGGAAGCTTGCAGAGTGGCTTCTCCATCAGCAATCAGGTTTGGATCACTCGGCTTGTTTTATGAGACTGCTGATCCCACTGCACCTCTCTTCCCTCCCCACCCCTCAAGTATTAGAACCGATTAGCCACGTCATTAATTCTTCAATTTGACGGCTGATATAGCAAGGCCTGAAACACGGGCTGACCCTATATAATAGAACCTCTGCTCCTTAACATATTAATGATGGGAGAAGTTAATTAAAATTCCACAGAGCGAAGGTGTCGGCTAACCTATAAACCTGTCGCTTCCAAGAAAATGTTGCCGCTATCCTAGAAGAAAGTGAGTTTGGGGGCAAGAGTGAGTCCCCCCACAAGCTAAACTGAATGTTTCATCTCTTTGGGAAGAGTTAACTTTCGGGTGATTCAGTATCCTTGCCTGACTTTAGGATCTTTTTCTCCTTTGATCTACATATATATATATATTTAGGATGCTGAAACATTGCCTTTCTGATGGATCCGAACACTATTATTAATAATTGTTAGCAAACAGAATATTTTTGCTTTAGTCTAAAATACATTGTAGGTTTGATTCATTTGGCTTTTATCTTACAATCAACAAAACTTATAGATCATCCTGGCTGCACTTGTCTCAGGGTTTCCTCCCCAACATTTGTGATACAGATGACTAGGATACCAGCATGTGCTCAATATCCAGACACTGTGTATGGCAAAGTTGAATGCACATTTGACTTTCCTCAAGTCCTGTGGACACACTTTCTTGTTTCCACCTGCTGTCTGCAGTCTGATCCAGTTGATGATGGGGTGTGTTCCTCAGTACTTTGAGCTAATCTGTTTGGCAGTTTTTCATTGCAACAGAGTTTGCCATATTCGTTGAGTAGTGTTGGATCTTCTTCTCTTGTTATGCCAATCTCTTGTAGCACTATGATCCTAGGCTACTGCTAACTCCATAATGGCAATATGTTCATCTGCTTCCTCTGCTACTGCAGTGAGGAAACTGAAGTGATGTGTGTTATCTGAATGGAGGTTTAACTTGTTATTGATGTTGGCAAATGCACTGTTAAGAGCCCAGCTAGATTTGCAAAGCTGTGGTTCAGTTTGCAGAACTGAGTGCTTCCCCAAATGGACCATAATCTAAAGCTTACTATTAAGGTGGAACTGCAGGGCTGTTCCCTACAGATGATTGTTTAGCTATTCCCCCCTCCCCCCCTAAATACTGCAGTAATTTTTCCAGCTAAACTTTATTCTCCTTTCCATATGATGGGAGCAATATTGTTATATATTTCTGTTTTGATCCTCTTAACCTATTTGCTTAAATCAATAGCTTTAGATTTGTTGAATGGTGGAATGTTGTAGAATATTAAAGATTGTGATAGTGATGCCACATTTTCTCATACCCTTCAGAAAATATACTCTTTCATCATAGCAAATGACGGTGCTCACAGGTTAGAGGGAAAACATTTAAAATGAATTTCTTCTCTCTGCTGAGCTTGTCAGAGCATTGTAATGAGGAGACAACTATTCTGAGAGACTTCATTCTATTAGGAAGTTGGCAGCTAATGTCAGGTTCTCCTTTAATGTAGTTCCATAGGTTTATGTGGTACAGCTGCTGCTGTGATTTTAATTTCCGATTACCAGGTGCAGAGGGTTTTCCTGTGAGGCTAGGGGAGAAACCCATCTCTTCTACCATTTTGCACAGTGAAGGAGAAAATGCCCGTGTTAGTTTCTCCTGTCACATTGATTACAGTTCAGGGGTCCCACATAAGACTGCAGGTTTCCATTTCCAGTCAGTGATCTTTCTCCTCCATTTTTCAAACTTCATAGGGGAGGGATGGAGAAGGTAATTTTCCTGGGCCATGGCCACTGTTTACTTTTGCTTGGCTGTGCAGTGTGCCTTTGTTTTTCCACCTTTGATCAGTGTCCTGCCAGCAGATAATTTAGCAATTGCATCCCAGGGTGGAAGTGTGGAGTTAATGTTAAAATTAGTTTTTTTTTTAACTTCACTGCCTGATGAAGCAGGGATAGCAAGAGGGGAGGCAACGGGGGCCATAAATTCTACTGGTGGTATATCTGCTTTTTGCAAAAAAGAGAGGAAAAAACCCTCAAAAACGTAACTCTCTGATGTCTCCACAGCACTTTCATTAACATTTAAATTAAGGGTTTGTTTTTCAGCAACTAGGCCTTTCATGGCCTGACTCGTGCAAGGCTGCCTCACTAGTCAGCTACAATAGTAATCATTGCTTTATTTTTTTTCATCTTTCTCTGGGGAGGGCAGCGACCTGCCAAATGTTCAAAGAGAATCCACAACAGACCTGCACAGGTACCCAGGCAGCAGGATGCTAGCCTTTCTCCTTCAATTAGAGAGTTAGTTGTTGTCCATGTTTCTTGTCTTTTTTCCTCTTCCCTTCAAAGGCTTGTTTGGGGCCCATTTGGTATGTGATTGCCTCAGGTGTAACCAGCACTGGACACCCTTTAAACAAGAACTCGTGAGGATGAAGGGTGTATATGGAAAGTGGGAAAGAAGTTTTGAATGCTCTTTCTCAGCACTGCTGGCAGCTTCAAAATATGTTAAAACTGGTGTGGGTGAGCTCTTGAGAGGATAAGTTTGTTGGGAGTGTATATCAGAGTCAGCTAACGTAAACGGGGGCAGGAAATTGAGCTTTGATGTATATAAGTTGCACAGGCATTTTGGTGCTGCAATTTATTTCCAATACAGGACAGCAAATTAGGGCATGCTTAGCAAACTATGTGGAAAGTGTTTTAAAGGCTCAAGTATAGATCAGGATTGTTCTGGAAGGAATGTTGCATGTTCCAGTAAATAGTGTCTGAAACATGCTGTGCTAATCTCGTATCATGTGTTGAATCATGTGTTGGGCTAGGGCAAATAACTATCTGGATTTTACACTTGTAGACTGAGAATTTATTCCTTATAGACTGAGAGCCCAAAATATCTTACTACATTAGAGATATTACATAACTCTTTTTTCCTAAAGACTGAGAACAAAGCACTCTTCTATCAAAATACCCTAATTGAGTCCCTAAGAACCACATCACATTATGGTAGAAGCCACAACATGCCAGAAGATGATACTGGGGAGGCAGTTATTTGTTTGTTCTTCTGCTGCCTATTCAAGCAGAAATAATCTGGAAATATACAGGAAAGTGCATCCTAACCTTGAAGAGATCTGACATTAGTCGTGATATCAAGCACCTGCCATGCAGCCGTATTTCTCTTGGGCCTTTGAGGCCATGCGGTGCCAATTGCCTTCTAAAGCAGTTTCATTTAGTGAGCAGTGTCATGTGGCCAAACTGTTTTGGTAGCCCACGTGTTGCATCAGTTCCAGGAAACCTGATCAGAACTTCAGGCATTTACAGTAACAAGGAGGTGAAAGCTGCCAGCCAGTGTCTCTGCAGGTGCTAGCTGGATCGAGTTGCAGGGCTGCCATTAAAACTATCCTGTCTGGTGATTAATGTAGGACACAGGACATACACATTCTTATTCTGGCTCCGTGAAGACCTGTTCTGAAAGCTAAATTGGTCTCTGAATTGCAAGGTTTCCCTGCTCTTTTATAATGTCAACTGTTTGTCTGCCTTGAGTGAGTCTTGTTGAACAGCTTTATCTTCCGTGCCCTGTTGCAGTTGTATAATCTTTCTGTATCACCTTTAGCAATGGCAAATTGATGTTGGACCATGTAAACGGCTTGTTTATATGGCATGTTTTTCATGTAGTAACTTTATCTTTGTTCTCCAGCTTTCAACAATTATGAAGGAACATGGTTACATAACACATTTTCATAAGCAAGAGCTGCTTGTGTGCACTGGGACAAACAGTTGTGTAGGTATTTGGAGACAAAGCTTTTAGATTGATATTCTCTCTTTTAAGAGGCACGTAGGATCTGAGGTGTTGCTTTCTGAGATTGGGACCTGAGTGTCTTGTATGACCCTGGTGGTAAGGAAATACCTGGCTACTTTAAATGAATTCAGATCTCCAGGACCTGATGAGCTGCACCCAAGGATACCAAAGGAACTTGCAGATTTAATCTTAGAGCTTATGTTTATGATCTTTGAAAATTCTTAGAGAACAGATGAGGTTTCTGCAAGCTGGAGGTGGGCAAATGTTCACCTTCAAAAATGGAGAAAAGGAAGACCCAGGAAACTACCAGACAGTCAGCTTGGATGTTAATACCAGGCAGCCAGATAAATCTCATTTCTTTTTTTGATAGCGTTACAAGCTTGGTGGATCAGGGGAATGCTGTGGACTTAGTGCATCTTGATTTCAGTAAGGCTTTTGACAAGTCCCTAAGATATTCTTGCATATAAGCTGGTAAAATATGGGCTAGACCAGGTGACTGTTAGGTGGATTTGTAGCTGGTTGACTGACTGAACCCAAAGAGTGCTCACCAACAGTTCCCTATAATCCTGAGGGGGAAATGACAAGTAGGGTGCTACAGAGTTTTGTCCTGGGCCTGTTGCTGTTTGACACCTTTATAAATGACTTGCAAGAAGTAATTGAGGGGATGCTCATCAGGTTTGCAGATGACACCATAGGTGGATTTAGGGTAGTGCAACCAGTTCTGCTGCACTGGGTGCTTAGCCTAGCGAGTGCCACAGGGCATCACAACTATGCAGAACAGAAGGTGAGGGGGCGTGGGCACCAAATTTTGGACTCATATAGGACACTGCTGAAATTTGAAAGACCAAAGTCGGCCCCTGGTGACATCAAACTCGGAATAGTAGCTAATACTGCAGAAGGCAGAATTGGGTTTCCACATGATCTTAACAGATTGGAGAAGTGGGCCAAAACTAATAAAACGCATATCAACAGGGGAAAATGTAAGGTTCTACACTTAGGCAGGAAGAAAGAGCTGCACAAATATAAGATGGGGACATCTGGCTTGCCTATAGCACATCTGAAAAGGATATAGGGGTCTTAGGCTGCATCAACAGAAGTATAATGTCCTGATTAAGGGAAGTAATAGTTCTGCTCTATTTTGCCTTCATCAGATCACAAGTGGAGTACTGTGTCCAGTTTTGGGATCCACAGTTTAAGAAAGTTATTGACAAGCTGGAATGTGTACAGAGGAAGGCAACCAAGATGATCAAGGGTCTAGAAACCAAACCTTATGAGGAATGGTTGAGGGAATTGGGAATGTTTAGCCTGGTAAAGAGGAGACTGAGAGGAGATATGATAGCCATCTTCAAATATCTAAAGGGCTGTCACATGAGGATGGAGCAAGCTTGTTTTCTCCTGCTGTGTAGGGTAGGACTCAAACCAATGGCTTCAAATTACAAGACAGGAGATTCTTTCCGGCAAGATCAGGAAGAACTTTCTGACAGAGCTGTTCAACAGTGGAACAGAGTCCCACAAGAGGTGGTGGACTTTCCTTCCTTGAAGGTTTTGGAGATTCAATGGCCATCTATCATAAATCATAGAATCATAGAATCATAGAATCATAGAATCATAGAATCATAGAGTTGGAAGAGACCACAAGGGCCATCGAGTCCAACCCCCAGCCAAGCAGGAAACACCATCAGAGCACTCCTGACATATGGTTGTCAAGCCTCTGCTTAAAGACCTCCAAAGAAGGAGACTCCACCACACTCCTTGGCAGCAAATTCCACTGTCGAACAGTTCTTACTGTCAGGAAGTTCTTCCTAATGTTTAGGTGGAATCTTCTTTCTTGTAGTTTGGATCCATTGCTCCGTGTCTGCTTCTCTGGAGCAGCAGAAAACAACCTTTCTCCCTCCT
Organism: Podarcis raffonei; assembly: GCF_027172205.1. Taxonomy (NCBI): domain Eukaryota; kingdom Metazoa; phylum Chordata; class Lepidosauria; order Squamata; family Lacertidae; genus Podarcis; species Podarcis raffonei. The sequence continues at coordinate 58,950,660 of NC_070606.1, read as the reverse complement.
CTATGTGACATCCTTTTATATATTTGAACATGGCTATCATATCACCCCTTAGCCTCCTCTTCTCCAGGCTAAACATGCCCAGCTCCCTTAGTCGTTCCTCATAAGGCATCGTTTCCAGGCCTTTGACCATTTTGGTTGCCCTCCTCTGGACACATTCCAGTTTGTCAGTGTCCTTCTTGAACTGTGGTGCCCAGAACTGGACACAGTACTCCAGGTGAGGTCTGACCAGAGCAGAATACAGTGGCACTATTACTTCCCTTGATCTAGATGCTATACTCCTATTGATGCAGCCCAGAATTGCATTGGCTTTTTTAGCTGCCGCGTCACACTGTTGGCTCATGTCAAGTTTGTGGTCAACCAAGACTCCTAGATCCTTTTCACATGTAGTGCTCTCAAGCCAGGTGTCACCCATCTTGTATTTGTGCCTCTCATTTTTTTTGCCCAAGTGCAATACTTTACATTTCTCCCTGTTAAAATTCATCTTGTTTGTTTTGGCCCAGTTCTCTAATCTGTCAAGGTCGTTTTGAAGTGTGATCCTGTCCTCTGGGGTGTTAGCCACCCCTCCCAGTTTGGTGTCATCTGCAAATTTGATCAGGATGCCCTTGAGTCCATCATCCAAGTCGTTGATAAAGATGTTGAATAAGACCGGGCCCAAGACAGAACCCTGTGGCACCACATTAGTCACTCTTCTAGTGCTTTAGTTGAGATTCCTGCGTTGTAGAAGGTTGGAATAGATGACCCTTAGTCCCTTCTAACTGTAACATCCTATGATTCTATGATGTAAAGAAACACATCAGTCTCAATAACACAGATGAACTGTGTTATTAAAGATAGCAGAAATCTTTGGGCACCCCACAAAGAACTGATGCCAATTTTGAGCTAGTAGGACCTTGAATCTGACTCAGTTTGGAGATTGTTAAACGTTTTCCCCCCCATTCATAATTATAATAATGTATTTCACTATATGCTGTGTATATTAATGACTCACCTACAGTGTTGAGAGTACATGATGACACATTCCTGGAAAATCTTCTTCCTCCAACAGATCACCAGACTGAGGATTGTTTCCTGTGTATGCTAAAGTGATTTACGCCTTGCTTGAAAGTGTAGATTTGTGCAGCAAATAGCATGTTCTTCATAGTTACTGTGGTGGTGATGTCCTGTATACTATGAGGAGAGACAAAGGGTAACTTTGGGAACTCTTTAGAAGTGTGGACCCCAAGCTCTCGTTTGACTTACATATGTGCGCCTAGATCAGGCATGGGCAAACTTGGCCCTCCAGATGTTTTGAGACTACAGTTCCCATCATCCCTGACCTCTAGTCCTGTTAGCTAGGGATGATGGGAGTTGTAGTCCCAAAAACATCTAGAGGGCCGAGTTTGCCTATGCCTGCCCTAGATGCTAGTTGGTTGTTGTCACGGGACTTCACTTGCTTCTGAACCAGTTGCTCAGATCTGAGGAAATACTCTTCTCCTCACCTTAATTGAATGCTCTGTTCACTTGTTCCAGCTAAGTGACTTCTGAGCAGGCCTAGCTTCAGCTTCTGGCATCCTTAGGCAGCTGGCTGCTGCGATCCAGCATACTGACAGAAGCCATTGGTGCTGATGGCAACCACTATTTTGAATTCCCACAGTGTCCTGGAGCTCCCAAAACTGCAGTTTCCCAGGGTATTTAGAGAAATTTTGGGTGGTGACTTCCCAGCTGACTGCTGCTGCCACCAGGTAAACCTGCAGTCAGGTGTGACCCACCTACATAGGAAGGGGGCCACCAGCTGGCACCAGCTGGCCTTGCCCCTGGGAAAAACAATATCAGGGTATAGTCTTTTCCCTCTGTATTTGTGGCATAGTTCCACCTTCCCCTTATAAAGGTGGCTTATAAAGGTCTAATGACTCTTTGATTAAATGTAGGTCAAAATTTTCTACATTGTGACCTTAATAAGTGGGGATGATTGGCAGACAGCCTTGGCAGAAAGGGCGGCCCGTCCCTTTCATCTCCTCTAGTGTCGCTTGGAGACAATGGGCTCAGCATATTTTCCTTGTTGTTCCTCCTTTGAAAAGGGCCTGGTATCTCTACTAGGTACCTGTGTCATGGGGGTCTTGATTGGGGTCTCATAAAGGGCCTTGCCAGTGTGTCCAAAGGCCAAGAAGACAAAAGCGATCAGTGGGTGGGGGTCTCAGCTGACCGCCAAGAAGGGAGGGGAGGTTCTTGGAGGCAGTGAAGGGAGAAGCAGCCCCTGTCGGAGCTCTTCTAGAGGGGAGGGGGAGAGGAGTGGCCCATTTTTGTCCCAAACTCATCAAGCACATCTGCAGAATTGTCCCAGCTGCTGCCTTCCAGTTTCAAAAGAAAATGATCGTTTGATAAACCGGCCTGATTTACCGCTTTCTCACAAGGGAGGGAGGCCCACCTTTGACCTCTATGATTTCACATCAGACCCGGCTTTTCTTTCCCCTTCCAGTTCTTGGAGAAACTTTGAAATGCATCCCTTGCTTTCTCTCTCTTTCTCTCCCTCTCCCGCTCCCCCTTTACTCTTCTCTGCCCTTCGCTTTGTTGGGGGGGGGCAGCGGCGGGAGGAGAACAGGCGTGCGGCTTTGGACTTTAGGAAAGTAATTAGTAAAATCTTCCTGCAGCACAATAAACACTCAGCACCCATCCTGTATATTCCCACCATTTACATGCTTGTGGGCATCCGAGAGAACAGGTGGCATTCTTACTGCAGTGTATCTTTTGCCGGCACCCTCTGTGCCTCTGTGCCTGCTAACTATAGGAATGTGCATGAATATATTAAAATATTTTCACACAATGCATGTATTTTCCAGTGGGAAAAGACATCTCTTGGATGAAAGGCAGTGGGCCCCACTGGAGCGCTTGTTCCCACTCGGGTGCTTGTTCACATGGACTAGATAGAAAAGTGTGTTTGGGAGACAGGGGAATAGATTTCCTCTGGGAAGAGCAAAGCTTTGTGTTCCCTACCCATTCCTCGTGTTTTGGGGGGCGTAGTACATGGGATTTGAGCAACCGATCATTATTTTGACTACCTTCTTTTTTGAGGGGGCAGGCAGAAACAGCTGCAGTTCAGTTTATTTGCATGGACTGCAAATATTAATATGGTTGTGAGGAAGGTGCAGGGGAGGTTGTATTTCCTGAGAATGCTCAGGGGACTGAATCTATCTCAGCACCTACTTCTGTCCTATTATCACAGTACCATTGAGAGTGTCTTAACCTATAGTGTATTATCGTGGTATGGGAGCAGCTCTGAAACGGATAAAAAAGCTTTACAGAGAATAATTAAAATTGCCCAGAATGTTATTGGGCTCCAACTACCAACCCTGGATGAGATCTTCACGTCTCGCACTTTGAAGAAGTCACACAATATCCTGAGAGATCCCACCCATCCTGCTCACAACTTCTTTGAACTGTTGCCTTCGGGCAGAAGATATAGGACAATGAAAACACGAACCACACGCCTTCTGAATAGTTTCTATCCAAGAGCTCTGATTGCACTAAATAATGATCTTAGGGCCAGTTGCAAGAAATAGCAAGCAGGAAGTAGGAAGGAATGAGATAGGTTTTAGGTTATGTTATGCCTTTAAATAGGTTATGTTATATTCTGGATTATGTTATGTTTTATAGATTATGTCTGAATAGGATGAGAATGTTGGAGATACGTGCAAATGTGTATGTGAACCCGGTCTTTGGGTGGGTGTTTGATTTTCGTTGTTGTGTATACTGTGTATATATGGACAATGACAATAAATTATCTTATCTTATCTTATCTTATCTTATCTTATCTTATCTTATCTTATCTTATCTTATCTTAAAATAGTTCTACAATTCATGCTTTTTTGGGTAGAACAGGCAAGTGCAGAGATAAATCAGGATATATTGGGGTTGAGCTCTTAATGCTTGTTTATGCTCTTAGAGCAGTACACGTAATAGCAGAGGAAGTATTCTAAGAGCTTTCCAGTCTTTCTGTAACTGGTCACAGAGGAACTTGTGACTGTGCATGACATACAAGAAACATACATCTACATGCCCATTGCATGCAGTTGTATGTTTCTGGTACTGTATGTTGTGCAGTTACAAGTTCCATCATTTCAAATGTCCTGAAATCTTCTGTCAAGGACGCCCAATATAGTACCATGGTGGATTGTTTTAAATCAAGAAAACGTGGGCAATATCAATAAAATGGCTTTTTAATTTATATGTTTCCTGAACATAGTCACATACAGTTAAGGCACATCTGTTTGCAACTAAGTGGAACTTCTAAGCTATGCAGAAGTAGAATCTAAAATTTATGCTCATCCACCTCAGAACTTGTATTTGCTTCAGAATGCAATTGTAAAATTAAGGATTTCACTTTGATTCTCTCTGTGCACTTGGAAGGACACTAAACAAAATCATGTGTACTTGAAGACTTGTGCTGAGAACTTTCCAGAAGCAAGGGCTGAGTGTTGTTTGGAAGAACAGTATTCCCCATCACACAGAAACTAAATGTCTGTGCTGTTTGGTTCCCAGCCTAAATTTTCATGATTTGCATAATAATAAATATATTATCTATTGTGATTTATTTATAGTGCTTGATCTCAGAAGTTACATTCCCTTCACAAGTTCCTTAAAACCTGTTTTTCTCTGTATCTCAATGGGCCTTTTCAGATGTGGTGCTACACTTTGGGTTAGCATTTACATGAATGATCCTTGTACTTATGAACCCCTATCTCCTCTTCTGAGGTGGCAGTGAGATCAGAAGCATCTTCCTCTGTTTTTGAACTAACTGTAGTCCCCCAAGTTTAGACATAACAGCAATATGGGAACCTCATTCTGCATCAACCTCAGCTTCCGGACTGTCCTTGAGGGCTGCCCCACTTAGACTGCATTACAATAGTCTAAAGGTGAGGTTACCAGAGTGTAAACTGTTGTTAAACTATCCCAGTCCAGGAAAAGCTGTAGCTGGCAAACCAGCCATAGCTGGGAATAGGCATTTCTAGGCCTCAGTGGCCTCAATGACTCTATATTCCTTTAGAGGGAGTGCAGCTCCATCCAGAATATGCCATTGTAGGAATCTTCCACAATCTGCACCTCTGTCTTGTCAGGATCAAGGTTTATTGGCCCCTTTCAATCTAGATACTGGTCCAGCAGTTGGTGCAAAATTGTATTTGGCACACAATGTTATAATTTTACAGAGGAAATGCAGATGCCACACATCTTCGAACAATTCTAAAATCCTCTTGGAAGAGCACATGGTCTGGGAAAATACTTCTGTCTGAATCCCTGGAGCGTTACTGTCGGTCAGTGTTGACACTGCTAAGCTAAATGAGCTAATGGTATAAGGCAGCTTCATATGTTCATAGAATCACAGAATTGTAGAGTTGGAAGGAACTCCAAGGGTCATCTAGTCTAACCCCCTGCAATGCAGGGATCTCAACTAAAGCATCCATGACCGATGGTGATCCAACCTCTGCTTTAAAACCTCCAAGGAAAGAGAGTCCACCACCTCCAGAGCAGGAGAAAACAACCTTACTGCATCCTTCCCATGACAATCCTTTAGATATTTGAAGATAGCTATCATATCTCATCTCAGTCTACTCTTTACCAGGCTAAACATGCCCAACTCCCTCAACTATTCCTCATAAGGCTTGGTTTCCAGACCCCTGATCATGTTGGTTGCTCTCCTCAGCATACATTCCAGCTTGTCAGTATCCTTCTTAAACTGTGGTGCCCAGAACTGGACACAGTACTCCAGGTGTGGTCTGGCCAAGGCAGAATAGAGTGGGATTATTACTTCCCTTGATCGGGACACTATATTTCTATTGATGCAGCCTAGAATAGCATTCACCTTTTTTTTGCTGCTGTATCACATGGTTGACTCATGTTAAGCTTGTGGTCTACTAAGACCCCTAGATCCTTTTTGTATGTACTGCTGTCAAACCAAGTGTCCTCCATCTTATATTTGTGCAGCCAGTTCTTCCTGCCTAAGTGTAGAACCTGACATTTGTCCCTAATTAAATTCATTTTGTTAGTTTGGGCCCAGTTCTCCAACCTGTTAAGGTCATCTCGAATCCTGATTCTATCTTCTGCGGCATTGGCTACCCCTCTCAGTTTTGTGTCATCTGCAAATTTGATGAGCACCCCCTTAATACCTTAATCCAAGTCATTTGTAAAGATGTTGAACAACAAGACCCAGGACAGAACCTTGTGACGCCTGACTCGTCATTTTCCCCCAGGATGACAAGGAACTGTTAGTGAGCACTCTGGGTTCGGTCATTCAACTGGCTACAAATCCACTTAACAGTAACCTCATCCAGTCCTGTGTAAAGGAACCCCTTAGAGACTTTTGAAATGAGAAAACCCGACTTTTGCCTGAAAGTAAGCCCTATAAATGTTGGGAAACTTGCTTTCACTAATAGGAATTGGTCCACTGAAAGGTGGTACCTTCTCTGCTTCATCTGTAGAGGGATAATATCTTTATAAGGCCAACCAAAATGTCACAAAATAGTGACAATTGTGAGCAAGCTTTCAAGTTCTCCAGAATACATTAGACATTATGCAATAGAGGAGAGGTGGGACAGAGCGAAAAAATTAGAAAACTGGCTTGGTGTTAAAGCCATAACTTCTGCATTTAGTCACAGACTTAGAGTGTGAGTAGTACCATATTTAATATATTAAATACCATATTTAATATATACGACTCTCCTAGGTGCTCTATTGGTTTCAGATTATACTGAAACTTTCCCATTTCTAAATATTATAAATCTGCCTTGGATAATCCATGAGCTTCCAATATAGCAATGTTTATTTAGATAATAAAAATAAGGACTATTATTCAGCAGATTTTCCTGCCTCCTCTCTTCTCTGTCCCCTCCATCAGGCAGGAGAAAAATAGCTTTGGTTTTTGTTCAGGACAGAGGTTAGAAAGGTTGCAGGGGCCACGTAGCCCTCTCATAGGGGTGTCTTGTCAGGGCGCAGCATGAAGGGCACAAACAGATCATAACCTTTAAATGAAAATGCAATGGAGGGGAGAGATGAAAGCATTGAAACAAATTAGATACATCTATAGGGGGTGCTCAACTGGAGAAAATTAGCATTTCTTCCTAATTGGAGTGTAGGGCATTCCATTACAGGGATTCATTACCAGGGGGAGAGGGTGCTGGGCCTCTTCACAAAATGCCTTTAAACAGGAAAAGCCCTCTTCCTGGGATATATATTTACAAATATTTTTAAATGGGTAGAGAACTTGAAGAGGTAGTATTAGTCCTTCTGTGTTCATAGATGTATACGGGGCCTAGTGGTTTGAACCTTCTACAAGCATAGAATGAGGTTATTTGTGTATTTCTTAATTTTACCGCCCCATCCTGTATGTGCGTGTTGGCGGCGGCGGGAGGGGGGGGGGACATCCACACTAAAGAACATTTGTGTGATAGGTGATTAGAAAGTAAAAGGCATTTTAAACCTTTAGATTCAGGATGGTTTTTTCTGTGCAGGTGCACTGTTTGATCAGGGAAATTCCTATGGGCTGTACGTGCTGGAAGGTAGACTGCATCAGCAATGCAAAAAGGGGAACATGAAAGCACCTAGCAGCCTTGTTCTTGCATGTTTTGGCATCCTCCTGAAAGTTGTATAGTATAGCAAAAGCTTCTGGAAGATGCTATAATTTTTTGCTTCCATTTCTCTGTCATTCTACTTGCTTTTATTCCCTTTTACCAACTGTCCGGCTGCTAACGCTTACAGAAGCTGTTTATATAGATACCTAACCTGCAATATGGGTGAGCTTCAGCTTGTTGAAAGACAGATGTTAGGTTCTGGAAAATCTTATGCACTCCTTGAACCATAACCTCAGTAAAAAAAATCAAGTAAACATGCTGTCTTCTGTATCACATTAGTTTAACAAGAGTACTTGGTGCTGACTTAGTTGAGAGATGGTGCAGCATAGTGGCTAAGTGCCTAAGTTCTAGGCAGGAAGTCCTTGGTTCAAATCTTACCACAAGCTGCTAGGTAGCCTTAGCCAAGCCACGATTCTCACTGGTTGTATAGGGCTAATAATATTGCCCCACTATAGAGGACAGTTGTTTCAGCATCATGGAGGGGATGCATGTGAAGTGCTCCATATATATATATATATATATATATATATATATATATATATATATATAATAATAATGCCATATATAAATGTGCTGTCCATTTGAAAAAAAAAGAAAGAAAAAAGACAGCTTATGGCTGGTGGGATTGTAGTTCAATTCATAAAGTTCTTCTGCTGAAAAACTTTGGCAGAGACTGGAGAAATATAGCAAATTGAAAGAGCAGACTGGTGTTACAGAAAAGTTTTTAGATCATTGTAGGATTCTTTCTAGTACAGGTTACAGTTTGGATACAGGAAGCAGCTTAAAATGAGGCATAGTGTTCATTGCCCTCTGTGCATTTTTATGTGGTACCTTTACATTATTTTTTTTAGGGATTGGGTGTTACGTAGAAATGCTGGTGGTTAGCTTGGTATTCATGCAAAATATGCCGTAGCTTTTTTTGGAGGGGGGCTGATTTGTAAACATTGCCCCCTTCCCCACCCCATAAGATGGCAGTGCCTGTATTTGTCCGATTTTCCACCTGTTGAGGGAAAGTTAAATGAGGACTGTTCCATGGTTGGTGGACACAGACTACTAATTGGAGGGAGAGAGCCCATTTCCTTTAAGGAGTGCAGGCTGCGCAGAGGTGACAGATAGGCTGGAGATTTATTAGCACATGGTTGGGAGCTTAAAAATCGGCACCAGCAGCTTGTTCCCTTCAGAAAAGAAGGTAGGAACAAGCACCCGTTGCCCCTCCCCTACTCCAGAAAGAGGAGTGAAAAAAATAAAGGGGGATAATTGGAAGGAGCAGTTTGTTTGAACATAACCACAAGGCTGCCTTTAATTCTTGGTCTCTTGCATTTTGAGACTGATTCTGAAATTTCAAAGCGAAGGGCAGCTATTTGTTGTCACACCTGTTGCTTCCACTGCAGCTTCCCTAAATACAGTCAGTTAGTAGCAGAGGAAAAAGAAAGCATTTCCCTCCAGTCTTCTGCTGTCATTCGTTTGTGTTTTCTCTACATTGATGTACTAGATTTCCTAAATCAGCATTTTGCAGGAAGCATATATCAACACACAACATTCACAATTGTACATAACAGTAAATAAGGCTTTCTGTCTTACTTGTGTTTCACAAGGAATAAGCAGCTTGCTGGTGACACCACTCAGTTGCTCCCAGTCCACACGTTTCTTGGCGTGAATTGGAAGTCCAGGTTTCCCGCTATACCCCAGTGAGGGACTGCGGTTTGTTTCACCCTAACAAGCCACAATCACTAGTCAACCTTAAGCCATGGTTTGTTGTTAGCTTGCTGACCATGACTTGTTAGGGAGCAACAAAGAACGATCTATGGTTCAGACATAATGGGAAGCCAAGGCTTCCTGGCTTGTATATCCTGCTTGTACCAGGGCAAGTTTCACATGGGAACAGAAGGTCTTGCTTATCATTTGTTCAGATACATACTTGGTCATTTTGTATCTGTCCATATGATAGAACCTGAATAGGGGAATGATCTAGGCAAAGATACAAGCAGAAAATAAGCTGGGAGGTCACATTGTGGGACCTATCTTGAAGCTTGAGTATTATTCTGGAAATTATACAATTTTCTTTCTTTCATCTAAGCAAGTGTCCAACATCAGTATGTATGGCAGAAAATTCTCCATTTGTGCAGTGGTGAGCCAGGGTTCTCTGACTAGAGAAGGATTGCTTCCACTGTAATTTCATGGCTGACAAATGACATTCCACTTCCATCTTACGCATCTGTGTCTCTACATTTCATTGCCCATGTACTGTCTAGTTATCAAGGTTCTTTTAGAAGAAAGCATCTTGCTCAACACCAGACTGCTTAATATGCTGAGAATTTTTGACTTTTATTTCAATAAGCATTCTTATTGTGTGAGGTTGTTTACAGGGTAAAATGAAAAGAGAAAAAAATATTGGTTTAAACTTTAAAAATAAAAAGACTTTTTGCCTCTCTGTGTTGGCATTTCTAACAAAATGTTTGTATAGTTACAGCCAGCAGAACTGCACTCCCCACACCCTTTAATACCTTTGCTAATGGAGGCTAAAGTAATATTTATTATTTGTGACTGTTGGATACTTATAATTTTGAGAGTCGCATTAACTTTTTGAGCCTCTTTCTGATTTTATTCCTTCTCTGTTAAAATAGAGCTTTATAGTCACACTTTTCTAATTCTAGAGTACACTTACAACTCTGAGTTTCTTTTGAGTGCAGGAAGGCTTAGTGCCTGATTCAAGGCCACTTTATAAATTTAGGGGCTTTTGTAATGCAGAAATAATGTGCCAAATATATTTTTATTTTAAATATTTATATTTTATTGAAAATGTGTAGAAGAAAATTGTTTATTACGAAGGGAATATTTTTCTTTATAACAAATACACAGATTTGAAGCTGTTCCTTTGCCCAGCTTAGTGGTACTATTGATTGTGCTATGAAGTTTCCATACCACCAAATGTTTACTTACATGAAAGTGTCCTCCAGTCAAAACCAAGAGTTTGCAAATACTTGGTCAATTGTATGATACATTGCCTTATGTGGCTTGTGTTTGTGCATTATTTACATACATACATACATACATACATACATGATTCTACATACATAGAATCATATCCCACCCTTTTATTTGACAGGGCATGAGGTGCACCTCAACAAAATGCATATTTTAGAAACTGACAGAAAACCAGATTAGATTGTGCTTTCCACTTCCAAAGCCAGTTCATATGCTCAAATAAGTGCCTGGTCTGATCCTTTCACAACATAGTACAGGCAACCCCTGATTTGCAAGGGGGTTGCTTTGCGGATCATCATGCACAGTGGTAGAGCATGCATAAACCCACTATGCCCCAGTTCCACCCCCTTTTCCGGCCATTTCCAGGTTGCTGAGATGCTCGCATGTGTGGTTGCATGCTTATCAAACACACATAAATCATTCATTGCCTGTATCAAAATGAACTTGAGAGTGGGGAGTTGGTTTTTTTTTTTTTGAAAAGTGCCATCTGTGAAAGTATGTGGGCAACATATGCACCAAAGAAAGTGCTCTTAATTATTACTACTCTTTTATCCATGTTGACTTGCAACTGGAAAGTGTTTTTCAAGCTTGGTTCCTTTGCTGCAGCCCTAGTAGTACTTCATCCTAAATGCAGCCTTGGAAGGACCAGGTAATTAACACATCATAGGTGATCAGACATCCCAGCACAGGCCAACTTTCTTCCCTTTTAATCTGGTTTTGAGGGGAGGAGGGTCTGGAGCTTAGTATAAAAGCCAGAAGAAGATTGACTTTCTGTGCTGCTACCTGTGCTTTGGTCTTTGCAGAGAGACCTTTCTGGGTAGAGGTGCCGCTGCACTCCCCTCTCCTCCTCAACAGGTTGGACCCCCAAGAAGCTTTTGTCTGCATACTGCATGCATGTCTGGGCCTGCCATTCCCACATGGGCCACCCTCCCTTGGCAAAGTCCCTCCATTCAGTGATGGTGGCTAAAAGAACCTTGGCTAATTATGCTGGACTGAAAATTACCACTTTGCCCTGCGCTCCTGCTGCTGGGACTATTTGTTCAGGGGCTGTATTTAGTGGGAACAAAGCTCCCCTGCAGAGTGTGTCCAGCCGCAAGTATGAAGCTACAGGTAGAAGCTTTAAAATAAAGGGGGTAATTACCAATGTCTCCAGGTGAAAGCCCACTAAACTTCAATAGCCCGATATAGCCTTGGGGGAAGAGGGGAGAATCCCTCCTCCTCAAATAAACGATTCCTGCCAGGCAATTAAGGGAAAATAATGTCACCCAGTGAAGGTGGGGGGGGGGAGTGAACTGCTGCTTAGAAATTGTGGCTTTTTTCTTGCGCTTGTTTGTCATTGGGTGGGGAAATAAAATGCCTTCCTTGAGGAGGGAGGGAGGATTCCCACAAATATATCCCAACCTCCCTGCTTGTTAAGTGGTTTGAATGTACCTAGTGGGGAGCAAGAGAGGGAGGGAGAGCGAGAACAAATAAGTCACAAAAAGGAATCGCTGGAGCTTTACACCTGAGCAAGCTTTGAAAAATTCAACAATGCCATTCACTGCCTCTTGTAAGGTGCTTTAGGGGGCATGAGGACCCATCTGATCAGTTGAACAGAAATTGTGTTCTTTGTCCACAGTACTGTGGAAGCCTTAGAAAACCCACATTTCCCTCTACTGTCCTGTCTCTGAGTAGCTGCTGGAACTGCTGTGCATATAGGTGGAAGGATTTTCTGTGGCAGACGCATTAAGCCCTATCTAAAGGCCAGAAGGTGACATGTTGGGAACCAAGGGGTTCCTCGTCTATGCAGTTGGCCATTGAGCAGAGAACATAGCAAGCCCTCCCTGTTTTGTTCAGGTAATTCTGTCCTGAAAATGTTCCATACAACTCTTGTATGGGAGTTGTTATTCTTCACAACCCACGTTCTAGGAAACTAATGACAGCACAACTTTGTAATTACGAGTACAACAAAAATTCCACTCTTAATGTAGATAGGAATGCTAGCAGACAGAGATGCAAGAACATAATAAAAGAGCTTGAATTTTCCATGAGATCACAGAAGGTACTGACCTATCAGTTTGTTTGTTTGTTTGTTTGTATTTATACCCTACATACTAACAAAAGTTTTTGAGGCAACTTACAATAAGTTTAAAACACAATAAAATGGACAGTGATGCCCTAACAGGGCAAAAGTGTATATAAGTACCCCCTCCGTTTGTTTTCTGGTGTTCCAACAAATGCTGTTCTGCAGTTGAATCTCCTAGCAGTTGAAGCAGCTAGATATTAGTCCCACATAAACGAGGATGTCCTTACTAGGTGGCTACTGTTGGTGTCTCTCACAGCCTCAGCCCTGGCTGCAGATACAGGAGATGGTGGGTGGAGCAAAAATGTAACATACCTTCCTCCCAGTTCTCAGATATTCCCATTTAGTTAAAAAAACACACAAAAACTTGGCCGGTCACTTAAGGATAATTCTACCACTGATCTCCCTACCAAGACCAGTCTTTAACAGACTTACTTTCTGATTTGTTTTGAGTGATATGCAAACTCTTCTGGGTACATGCCAACATCTGTTTCTTCATATGAATATAACTCTGGTCATAGCTCAGCAGCTTTATGATCTATAATGGTTGTCTTTGAATGTTAGGCTGAACCAGGACTGGGGAATCTGTGGCTGTTCGATGCTGTTGGCTGTATGACCATTGGCTAAGTTGGCTGGGGTTGATGGGAGTCTAACAAAGTCTAAAGGGCCACAGGTCTCCCATCCCTGCCCTTAAACTATAGATTAGACTTACATGGCTGAGCCTTAGGGTGATGCACCTCCTCTGCTGCAGTGTGGCCATGAGGAGGTGATCCGAAGCATATACTTCTGTTTTGAACTAATCACAACTTGTCATCTAGTCCAGAACAAACTGGTCAGTTTTCACCAAACAAACCAAGATCAAGCTGTCGTTTCTGATCCTGGTTTGTTTATAATAAGCATAGCTAGAATTAACTGCAGCTCCTAGTTTGAATGAAAGGACAAGCAGTAGTTAGTTTAAAATGGAAATGGAGGCTTCTGATCTCCATTTAGTGGATTTAGTGTCTAACCCAAGTCAGATCTCAAAATATGTGACACACCAGTATGTAGGTTACAGTTTCAAGCTGATTTGTAGAGCACTATTTGAGCCAACTATGGCTTGCTGTTGTGTATGAATTCACAGACCATTGGCAGACCACAATTAGGGCCATTACTTTGCCTCAAGAGACTGTCACATCATAGAAATAGGAGTAAATTTATGAAGCTGAATGCTCAGCAGATGGGAAACAAAAAGGCTAATCAAAACCTCTGTTTGCCTCTTGTAAGTCTGGAAGCATTAAACTATAATGTGGGTTCTTAATGAAGATTAGAACAAGCCTTGGTTTTGTAGTACTTCTGAATTTACTCAATGTCTTCAGCATCAATACTTTAATCTTAGACCTAGAATAAGTTGTGTGGGTATGTGTTGAAAAAGAGGCCATGGCCCGTTCTTGTATTCTCAAGTTTAAATGTGAGAGTACTGTGTAGTTTAATGTGATTTACTGTTCTAGCAATTGAAATGAGGGTTCCCCGCCACAGCCTATAATTCCTTTATCTATTATTTTTTTGAAGTAATAAACTCAGCAGGCATTTTCTCAGTGAAAGCCAAGGCAGTATTTAAGGGATGTCTATATGCAGCAGACTGTGTATGGCCAATTTGTCCTGGTTTTCTGCCCCATTTGTGTCATTTCACTGCATAGCATTCATACTTGGTCTCAAAATTGAATCCTTGAATCTTCAATACACCGAGTAAAAGCTAAGTCTCATGATAGTTTCCTCACCACTCACTGACTCACTCATTCATTATAATTTTGGTTTAAATATTTTTCTTTAGTTAGCGGTAGGTCAAATTCATTTGCACAGTAAACCACCTACAGTTTCTGAATAGCTTATGACTTAAGTAAAAGCTCTGTAACCGATATGACTCTAGAATGTGGTGATCTAAAATTACAGTATTTATATGAAATGCCTCAGCAGCCCAGCCCCTATCAGAATTTAAACCTAGTTGGACTGTGAACAGTAAAGCAACCATATGGAAATACACTGGCTTGGTTCAAATATAACACTAAACCATGGTTTAAGGCTATATGAATGAGCCTTATGCTACACCTTCTCTTGTCTCCTTGTATTCTCTGCTTTCCTCCTGATTTAGCAGCAAACCATAGTTTGCCATTACACCCAAATTAGGCAAAACACTATTGTGAACCCAGTTCAAATCTTGCATGCAATCCCAGTGTACAGACAAATTATAGTTTTCTCTGTTCAATAAACTATGGTTTATCAAGGTATGTGAGAATTAACCGGACGCAGGAGTAAGGGAAGGAGGGAGCTTATGAGTTCATTAATGTTATATCAAATCATGACATTGTGGTGAACTGATGCTACCTAGCCCTTGCAATCAACCCCTCCCCCCACAGCTGATATAATATTAGCAACTGGATACGTTGGGCTTTCCAAAGCTATCCTAAACTATCTGTTTTTGCGGTTGTGCTGGAGGTACTGATCTTAAAAGGACTGCTTCAGAACAATCAGCAGTAATGACAGATTCAGTTGTAACAATGTCACATATGTTCAAGATAATATGCATCCTGTTTCACTTTTCCACGGAATGCCCAGATGCAGCAAGCATGCAAATGTTGGATGGAAATGATAACGGTACAGCCTGGCGTCTGTTGGACCCACCAGCCACAGGCAAACAAGAAACAATATAATAGCCAGAGAACTGCTGCATGTGAATGAAATGTTTAAGTATCCCCAATGTGCTCACCAGTTTCTGCTAGACAAAGCAGGGCACAGTCTGGTTTCCTACATTTTGTATCAGACTAGTGGGTGGGGTGGGAAGAGATTCCTTCAATACAGAGGACTGCTGCAGACATTTTAGTGACGTCAGATGACTGATTTTGTGCTGCAGTTCATACCCAGCAAGCAGTTGTGGTATATCTATAACTTGCTGGATTTTTAAAACTTTTATAATTAAGTTTGGGATCTGGGACCTGCCTTTGGTTTTTAAAGTCGATTGCCATCATTTCTATTCAATTATACTGCCTCTCAAAAATCAAACTGTGATTTATAATTCTCACAAAATATAATGGCCTGCAAAAACAAAACACTCTGCGTTGAAGGGCATCACAAATTGCCCACCATTGGACTTATAGAAATAGTCAGGTAATAGGCAGAAATGGAGAATTTGTGGTCCTTCAAATGTTGTTCCATCATCCCTGCTTGTTGACCATGCTAACTACTTGGGCTGATAGGAGTTGGAGTCAGACAACATCTGGATGGCCACAAGTTGCCATTCTTGCTGTATGCTTAATACTTGATTTTCTTAACCTGGTGAAATAGGTGGCTCTAATCCATTTAGTCTGGAGGCCTGGAATGGGCTGAAGAAATGTTTTGAATTCCTGTAAACCAGGTTGAATTTTTAGGTCTTTGGGCAATTGGACTTCTGGGATTTATCCCCCAGCCCTGCTGTAAAAGATTTGGGTTGAGCAAATTTTCATACACAAAAGCAGTATGTTTGCCAGAGACTGAAGATGGTGCTTTTCATCCGTAAACCAGACTTGAAACAGTGACGCAACTGGCCCTAGCCTTCAACCCATCCTTCAATGTGAGGCATCTCTGTTCAAATCCCGTGTCCAGAATTATGGCTTTCCCCACAACTCACAATGCTCTCCTTGGTGTGAAATGCAAACACCCACTTCCCAGGGGCCAATTTTCCAACCAGGGTGGGAAACGGCGCACACATGAATTATTGGTATCTTTCTGTGCTTCTGTCGTTAGTGGTCCCTACCATTTCCTCCTTTGGTGCTGGTGGGGGAATACTGTAAATCCTGGAAATATACACATCTCCTTGCTCAAGATTTGTTCTCTCTGCACATCAAATGTCTCCATTGCAGGACCTGAAGGGACCAGGCGAAGTTCTTCTGTAGCTCTTCTGTTTACAATTTATGATGCATACCCAGAGAGCCATTCACTCTCAGGCTGGCGGAGATCTATGAAAATAGCATCATAGTGCATATATCTGTGTATGTAAAGATTTTTTGAGCAGTGGCTAATATGCTAATTGTCCATAACTCTGCTAATATGATGGACTTTCCTATTCGCTTCTACTTTTTGGTAATAAATTAGCATTAAATACTTGGCAGGTATATTTTAAAGAGTTTGATTGGCTTCTCTACAAGTAGGAATGGTTGTTTGGTATTTGGGGCCACCAGCAAAGCCAGGGAAGAGGCAGGGTTGCAGAGAAGGCAAAGGACAGTACTGTAGCTGTTGAGACTTAGGCAAGGCAGCAAGGAGGAAAGACCAGGTAGAGCTGGAACAACATGGATACAGAGCTGGGGTAGTAATAAGATTAATGTATTTATTGCATTTGTATCTGGTCCTTTCTCTTAACCAGGGCTGGGGAATTTGTGGGTCTCCAGATATAATAATAATAATAATAATAATAATAATAATAATAATAATAATAATAATAATTTATTTATTTATACCCCGCCCATCTGGCTGGGCCTCCCCAGCCACTCTGGGTGGCTTCCATAGAAACCAAAACTACAGTAAAATATCACACGTTAAAAACTTCCCTGAACAGGGCTGCCTTAAGATGTCTTCTGAATGTCAGGTAGTTGTTTATCGCTTTGACATCTGCTGGAAGGGCGTTCCACAGGGCGGGCGCCACTACCGAGAAGGCCCTCTGCCTGGTTCCCTGTAACTTGGCCTCTCGCAGTGAGGGAACTGCCAGAAGGCCCTCAGTGCTGGACCTCAGTGTCCGGGCAGAACGATGGGGGAGGAGACGCTCCTTCAGGTATACTGGGCCAAGGCCGTTTAGGGCTTTAAAGGTCAGCACCAACACTTTGAATTGTGCTCGGAAACGTACTGGGAGCCAATATTGCTGGGCTCCAGCTTCCTTCATCCCTAGCCAGCATGGCCAGTGTTTAGGAATGATGGCAGCTGGAGTCCAACCAGACCAGAAAGGCCACAGGCTCCCCATCATGATTCTAAGGAATTCATAGTGGTGTTTTAGACTCACAACAAAGTTCATCCCTGTAATGGATGCCTTTGCAAGCTACAGATTGGATCGTTGTTAAAATGCAGAATTCTAGACTGCTACTGAAGACAATTCAAAAGATCCTGCTGGTTCAGAATGGAGCAGTGTGGCTATTAACTGGCACTGGTTGTTTGGGCGTTTTATGTTGGTGTTAAGTGGTGCTTGCAGAGGCATTATCTTAAAAGATTCAGGGCACAAGCCCATTGTACAATTTTTGCATAAAATATGCATATGCACTTATATATGTAAATTTGGGAATTTGAGCAAATTACAATTGTGGGTCATTAGGGCCTCACCAGCATTATGCTTTGCAGCTTGTCTAGCAGTTCTGGAAGCAACATAAAATGAAAATCTTAAGGTTTTTTATTTTAAAAAACCCACTGCTCAGACCTCCTGAGCCACCCCCTAACAAAGCATCAGTGGCATTGATACTTAAAACCCTAAGTGGTCTGGGTCCAGGCTAAGAAGGTTATCTTCTCCTTTATTCACCTCCCTGCACATCAATATCTCCAGGTACTTTCCTTGGCAGAAACCAGGTTGAGTAGGAACAGTGTCTTCTCGGTGGTAGTACCTCTTTTTTGGAATGGTATTCCCTGTCAAGCCCAAAGACCTAGCTCCTTACTGGCATTATAAAAACAAGCTAATATTTTATTTTACCATTCTTTAGGGGGATGGTGTCAGTTACTTTCATCTGTGCTGTTCGTTTTGATACATTAATTTTATTTATTTGTTTTACATATTGTATTTTAAATATACTATGCTTTTATGCACTAAGCTGTACAGAAATGGTTTGACTGTGCAGAACAATGTAATGAGACAGATTTGAGAGCTGGAAAATAAGCCATGTGGTAAGTTCATCTACAATCTGCTGATCAAGCAAATATAAAATGATGCGTCAAAGCTTTTGCAGGCAGAATTCAGTACGCATCAAATGGCTCCGTATTCAGAAATAAAATAATGGATAAAGAATCAACATGTAGGGATTTAAAGTTGGATGAACTTGGATTCCAAAGGACTTTTTTAATGGGGGAAGGCAGTTTAGAGAGTTGGATTCTGTACACTTTCTGGTTTGCAAAATTTAAACCAAGCACTTTTCCATATGTGTTTAATTCGGGAGCTGAGAGTCTAATTTCAGCATTTCCAATAGCCCTAATCCAGTGTGTGTGGTGCTTCAGATAAAGCTGGTCACTACTATTTCCCATGGTTGGCAGGGACCAGTATGAAATGTATAATCATGGTGCACTCACCACAATGGAGAAAAAAGTTGATCACTTTTGCCTAAGGTACCCCCTCATCCTGCCAACTGTGTCCTACAGGAAGCTGTTGTTCTGGTGAGTCTTGGTTCCAGATTTATAAGAAGCTGCCTTATACCAGGTGGAATTATTTGTTCAACTAGCCCAGTATTACTCCCAAAGGCAGTGTTTCTTTGCGGTCTAAGGCAGAGGGCTTTCACATCACCTGCTGCCTTATCCTTATAAATGAGGACACCCGGGTTTGAGCCTGGGACCTTCTTAATGCAAAGTATGTGCTCTCTGTATGCACTGCAAGATAGAGGCTTGCTTTAAACCCACTTCTCCTGCTCAAAAAACACTCCCACGTACAAATGCTCCATGGAGACTTTTCACATTTCGAAGGTGATTGCTTTGTGAAATGGTTCAGATATGTACAGGGTTGGTTGTCGCTACTGGATCTGTTGGGGAAGCATGTCTGCAAGTGCCACATACCTATATACTCGGTATGGTGTGGCACATCAGGACCTGAGATTCAGCGTGTGGCGACATGGCAGAGGGCATTTCCACTACAAGCACTCTGCTTATGGAATTCCCTCCCATTCCAAATAAGTCTGGCACTTACTATTGTGAATTTTTGGTGCCACTTAAAGACCTACTAGGGACGTGGGTGATGCTGTGGGTTAAACCACAGAGCCTAGGACTTACCGATTAGAAGGTTGGCAGTTTGAATCCCCGCGACAGGGTGAGCTCCCGTTGCTTGGTCTCTGCTCCTGCCAACCTAGCAGTTCGAAAGCACGTCAAAATGCAAGTAGATAAATAGGTACTGCTCCGGCGGGAAAGTAAACGACATTTCTGTGTGCTGCTTTAGTTTGCCAGAAGCGGCTTAGTCATGCTGGCCACATGACCCGGAAGCTGTACACCGGCTCCCTCGGCCAATAAAGCGAGATGAGCGCCGCAACCCCAGAGTCGGTCACGACTGGACCTAATGGTCAGGGGTCCCTTTACCTTTAAAGACCTACTTGTTTACCCGGACCTTTTGGTGTTTTGTTGTCCACTTAATCTGTTCCAATGAAATTTTACTGCTTTCACTGATGTTTATTTTTATTTGGTTTTCTTATCTGAGTGTTTTTTATGTTTTTATTTTGTAATGCCACTTAATGTAATTGAAGTATTTAAGCAGTTTACATAGAACAATTAAAATACAACATTCAATTTAAATACAAAATTGAGCAAAACATTCAATAAAAGCTAGATGAAAATAAGTTTTTTAAAAAAACAAAACACAGCAGTATATCACAAAGATGAACAGTGTAAAACAATAATAATAAAAATTAAGAATCAGTCTCCAGGAAAACTTGGCAGATGAAATAAGATTTTTAGAAACCTTAAAATATCATTATTGTCTTGATTATTGAAATTGCTCTGGAATACCTTTTTGGAAATAGAGTGGGCTATGAATAATTTTAAATAAATATTTCAGAAATAGCCTGTACCAAGAATATCAAATAAAAAAGTTAAGGCACAGCGAATGGTGAGAATTAGATGCTAAGGGAGAATTATGTACGCCTTTTCTTTTGCCTGCTGATTTTCCTCTGTAGGCACTCCATTTGCATTATGGGAGAAACATGGGGTGGGGAATACAATGATTCCCATCTAACGTCTAGTTTCATTCCTAGTTTGAATCCCAATGAGGATTCTACACTTGTGGGAGAATGAGGTGGCAGTAGAATGGACTGTACCACTTCAGGCTGGAGACTGTCTTAGAAACAGTCTTTGGATTACATTTCTGTATTTTACATTTCTGTATTCTCCCTGTTAAAAACAAATAAATTCCTTGCAAGTAGTCCAGCAGGGGCCAGGCTCAGCTAGAACCTGTCTCCGCAGTGTGTATGTGTTTCTAAGTTGCAGCATTTGTATGTGTGTTTTAACAAGGCTGAGAATTCAGAAATGGTATCCTCTCCCTGCAGCCTGAACTGGTACAGTCCATTCTACCACTACCTCCTTCTGCTGCATGTGTTATAACTGGTCTAAATTTTGGCAGGGTCTCAAGACAGTGCTTGTTATAACCAGTTAAATATGGCGGTGTGCGGTGTGGGTGGGTGTTCTGTTGAATTCTGTCAGACCCACTTGCTGACTTTTAATTGTTTGATTTCCATCCATGCTCATGCGTGATATATAGAGACCTGGAACTGGTCAATTAAAACTAAACTGCTGATAGTTTAATTTGTTGGGTGATGTTTCCTGGGAGAGAAGAACATTCTCTCACCATCCAATCATCTCTGGATATGTGTGTACTGTTGGATATACTCCATGACGTTTTGTAGATTCAGCTTAGGACCATCCACTGTGCAATGTCCACCTCCCTCCTGCCCTTTACAATGTTGCTACTGTTGGGGCCCCTCCTCCCATCGCCCTCCAGCAGGGGGGACGCAGTAAGTTTGTGTGACCTTAGCACTAAATTCAGACTGCAGGAGTTACCTTCTATAATGATGTCAACTGATTAGGTTAGCGGGGCTGGTGGCAGCCACGATAAGACGTGACATGTTCTAATGATTTGCTTTAGCAGGAGCGCAGGAGCAGTGAGGAGGAAGAGGCAGGAAAGGCGGGGGGCCCACAGGTGCCGACAAAGACTTTGACCTTTGCTGCTATAATATCAGTTATTCACAGGCCAGGCGGTTCGGTAACCCACTTCCAGACCATCAAAAATTGATTTAATTGCAATTTCCCCCCCAATTCAGAGCACTGGAGCTTGACTAATTGGAGTAATAGAGAGTAATAAGGCTCTGATTAAAAAAAAGCTTTCCTCTGCCTCCTTTTGTATCCTGTGTCATTGCCTGTCAGAGGTCAGGGAGCCTGCATATTCTATTAGGCCGAGTTGCCTTCATTTGGACAAATTAGTTTACCCAACAGTAATTAAAATGCCAATGTGGGTCGGGAAGAGCTGAATGCAATTGATGGGCAAGTTGGTGAAGGATTTGACAGCTTTGGTGGCCGCCCTTGCCAGAGCGTGTCGGTGCGGACTCAAAGGCTGCACCAGTTTGGGTCTATGTGGCTAGCACAGCTCTGGGGTTGAAAGAGGCTCAGGAAAGTGTCCTTCTCTTTGGTCTCCTCTCTCTGTGCGCTCAGTTCCTCCCCTTGTTTCTTTATGACACTTGGGTTCATTCCTCCCTGACGTCCAGACTCTTTGTCCCAACGAGACCGCCCTCAGCCCCCTTTGCCGTACCCCCCATTTCCCAGCTGCTGGGCTCTTGCTAAGTAATAGGTTCTTTGTTTCTTGGTTCGATGATCCTTCATATAGAATAATTTCCAAAATGGGATGATAACATCCAGTTTAAAGGGTGTGGGGATAGGCGGGAGAGAAGAACAGAGATAGAAGCTTGTGTGATGCAGCCAGATTCTGGAGTCCCATATGCAAAGAGCAGTTCAGGACTTGGTGGAAAGTGTTGGGTTAATAGAGTAGAATGGGATAATTATGGGATAAAATGGAAAAGAACTGAAACATGGTTAATTTGGATGCAGATACAAGAGACAGGGTAGCACATTAAGCCTTAGTTCAACACAACTGACAACCTGGAGGTGGTCTTGGTACCTGGAAATAAAGTGTAATACCTGCAGTGCATATGCTATATTTTGGATGCTTTTGGTTGCCTGGGGTTCATCTACAATACATCAATGCTGAGAATATATTCAAGTGGCAACTTTAATATTTATTTTCCTTTTTATGACAAACAATGAACAATTTGCCTGCTTCTGTCGGCCTGGCTTATCCTATAGTGCACTGTATATCTAGATTCTAGAGCTGTAATAGTTGTATTGGTTCATATGGGGAGAGGCGGCCCTTGAGGTATTGTAGTCTTGAATCGTTTAAGGCTTTATTGGTCAAAACCAGAACTTGAATTCAGCCCAGAAACTAATTGGCAGCCAGTGCAGTCAGGCCACGACGGGTGTAATATGCTCACATTTACCACTGGCAAGCCAGGTGTTCCCCATCTTATGTTTGTGCAGCCTGCCTAAGTGTTAAACCTGACATTTGTCTCTATTGAAATTCATTTTGTTAGTTTTGGTGTTATCTGCAGGTGTGTTGAGTATTCACTCAATTCCTTCATCCAAGTCTCTTATAAAGACGTTGGACAACAACGGGCCCAGGACAGAACCCTGTGTTCTTTTGCTACTTTTTTCCAGGATGCCAAGGAAATGGTTGTGAGCATTCTTTGGGTTTGGCCAGCCAGCGAGCTACAAATCCACCTAACAGTTACCTAGTCCAGTCCATATTTTACCAGCTTCTCCACAAAAATACCAGGGGGAATTTTTCAAAAGCCTGACTGAAATTGAGATACACTGCATCCATAGCATTCCCCTGATCCACTAAGCTTGTAATTCTACAAAAGGAAAAGAAAAAGAAATTATATTCGTCTGGCATGACTTGTTTTTGAAAAACCCATGCTGGGTCTTAGTAATCACAGTATCTTTTCCCAAGTGTTCACACACAAACTGTTTAATTGTCTGCTCTAGGACCTTCCCTGGTATTGATGTCAAGCTTACCAGTCAGTAGTTACCTGGGTCTTCCTCCCCCCCCCCCTTTTGAAGATGGGGACAACATTTGCCCGTCTCCAGTCTGTAGGGACCTCACCTGTACTTCAAGAATTCTCAAAGATCATAGACAAAGGCTCTGAAATTGCACCCAAAAGCTCCTTTAGTACCCTTGGATGCAGCTCATCAGGCCATGGAGATTTGAATTCATTTAAAGTAGCTAAAAAGTTGAAAATGTGGATAGCCCCTTTATGCTCTCAAAAAATAGTAACAAAGCCATAATTTTAGAATTGAATGTGCATGAAATGGCACCAGTCTCTTTAACCTCAACAATAGAAACATTCCAATTATGAGATTTCCTACAGACCCTTTTCTGCACTAGGTTGGCAGGATACATTAGTGGGTCAGGATCTGTTTAGCTAGAGGGAAGTGGTGCAAAGCTAAGGAGCAATGTGGAAGTCAACTGCCGAGAAATTTCTAATCCCTACCACAGACTGGCTTGGAGGCTGTACCAGCAGAGTGGCAGGGATTAGTGCTGGTGATCTCCACCCACTTCTCCTTTCTTATTGGCATACCTAGATGTTAATTTAGACCTGTTCAGTCTCTGGAGGGATGCTGCATACTTCTTCTGAAAGATCTGTATGCTTGTATAGACAGAGCAAGGGGGAGAGGGAGCAAAAACCTTTAAAACCCAATTGCCCACTTCAGTGATTTCCAAGCTGCTATTATGTTTCTGACCACAGTAATTGGTATTACTATTTACTAATGGCTTATGGTAAAGGGGGGAAAGAGACAAAAACCCAGCACCTCACTTTGTAGTTTTGGGCTGCTCAAGATTGCTTGCCGACTTTGAAATGTGTGTCAGTTGATATGATGCTCTATCCTTAATTTTTTTTATTTCAAAATATTTATATTTCACGTTTCCATATTCAGAGCTTGTCAGTGTTCTGACATCTCACCTTTGATAGCCTGTGAGGAGTGGAGCAGATTCTTATCATGGGCATCAGGTCAGCAGCTTGGACCTTCAGTTAGACCTCAAGGGAACCTGCTAGCTGGTTGATAGAAATCAATCACTTCTGGCTTTTAACCCTCCATCAACAGTGGGGCTAAGCACAATAACACTTTTTTTGTATTCCTGGTGAGCAATTAATTGCCATGTGATATTTTAGGGCTCTCCTCAGTTTAGTTAAAAACCTATGGTTTTACTCTTATGGTTGGTGGTTACAAATTTATCTCTGTTGGAATGAAAGAGAAAATGAAAAACTATGCTTGTAAGGCGATGGGGTGAAAGCAGCCTTGTCAGATGCTCTTGATTCATTAGTTACCTCTCATGTCAACAGGTACTTATCTCAGAACCTTTTCTGTCCATTTTGTGTGAGAAAAACGCATATAGAGTGGGGAAAATTGAATGATAGTCATCAAATTTTACTCAGGGTAGACCTCTTGAAATCAATGGATATAACATAGACATGTTCATGAATTTCAGTGCATCTATTCTGAGTAAAATATAGTTGAATACCACCCATTATTTTGACTATTTTCATATTGGGTGAATCATTCACTTTCCTTAACATCACCACAAATGACATTGGGGATCAATAGCATTCCACATGTTTACAAAAACCTTGTACAAACCTGATTTTTTAAAAGCATTTTTCTGCAGCTGAAACATTCCTTCTGACCCACCAAAACAGGTTTTTTTTTAATCAAACTATCATTTCGTACAAAGTTTACTGATTGCTTTTGGGGTCACTGAGCCCCCAGATGGATCTGCATATGTTTACAAGCACCTAGGACTCTTACTTTAACAGGTGGCAGACTTAATGACAGCTCTCAGTCAAGGACCTTGAGATGGCCACTTTCCTCTATTCACAAAAAGTTCTGTGCGAAATGTGCTGTTAAGAGTTGCCCTCAACACTTCCAGACCAATATGTCACTGGCCTTCTTCAAAAGTCAATTAAGGCCTGGGATTTGATGATCAGCTTCAATGCGGAGCAAACATTGTGAGAGACAGGCTTCCCCCATGCAAAACCTTTGGGATGTTTACCAACACTCTCCCACAATGCTTTGTGCCATGTGAAAACATTAGAATTGACGAACAAGTGGTGCCATTCCAAGGAAGACATCCAATGAAGCAGTATATGCCATCTAAGCCAGTGAAGGATGACATCAAGTCCATAAACTTTATTCTGTTTATGATATATATGTGTGGAAAGAAGGGTTTCTCAGCAGCATAAAACCCAGACAGACAGTGTCAGATAAACTAATATCACATTTATAGGGTTCTAGGCTGTTCTGTGCCACAGTCCAGGGAATTAGCTAAGAAAAAACTAACTCTGGTTGGCACATTGAAGGAAGAAAGAAAGGAAGGAAGGAAGGAAGGAAGGAAGGAAGGAAGGAAGGAAGCCAACTAACCAACCAACCAACCAACCAGAGATTCCTTGAATTCTTTGCCCACAAATCCTGAAGCGTCAACAGCAACAGTTGGTTTTCTAGAAGATCTAACACCTGTAAGCTAGATGCCATGGAAAGGAAAAACAGCGATTCTCTTTTCTTCAAACCGTGGTGCAGCAATCTCAGGGCCCTCTCGACTGGTGTTCCGTTGTTGTTTTTTGCCAAGTGTATTCTGCAGTATGTCATAGTATTAGACCATGCTCATTATTGTTCTGCAGAATTTCCTTGATGTTGCCACATTAATTGCCTTCTACAGGGCACTCTTACACTATAGTGCAACAGAAGAAAAGCAGGGTGGAGTGGGAAGCAGAACAGCAAAAAAAAGAACCAGGACACTTTCGGTCTGAAAAGTTGCAGGATTTCAGCAAGGAGCTATGGGACTTGGGGTGAGACTAGGGAGTTGCTGCTTTTGTGTTTGTTTGTGATTACTGTGGATATGTTTATGAAGCCACTCCAAGAGGCAATATTCTAATCCAGATGTCCAACTGAAAAGGGCAGTTGGACACTTACTACAACACAAAAATGGGGGATGAAGCAGCAGTTGCACTGATACCTTTAGCTTTGTACTTCGTTCAACCTGCCTAAGGAGCTCTAAGAGCTTTTCATGTAATAATTCTGACTGGTTCACACGATGTGCTCAGCCAAACATTGGCTTAGCAAGACCGTACAGAGTTGTGGGCTCTTGAAAGGAGGTTGCAGCCCCTTTGCTTCTCCCTGTTCCTGATTGTTCCTGAGTTGCTCTAAGCAGGTATCCAAAGCTTTGGCTTAGCATGTTGTCTGAGCTGGAGCTTGTGGTTATGCTCTCTCCTCACTAACCATCAGTTGTAGCCAATGTTTGCTCTTGGTTTCAGCTCGTAGTTAGTGAGGAGAGAATTGAACTACAAGTCCTTGTTTGGATGATACGCAGTGAGGCAGCAAAAAGGACAGGAGGAACCTAGTGACTGAGTGCAACTCTCTGGGAGTCCACATGTTTGTGCAGTCTTGCAAAGCAAAGGTTTGGCTTAGCACGTCATGTGAGCCAGTTCATTATGTATGTAGGTGTAGGATGGCTTATCTTGAAATAGATTTTGCAGAAAAATGCTCTTCCCTTCCTTCATTTAAAGAAAATGGCTTAGGGAGCTGGGAATCATCTGTTTATGCTGGCATTGTCATGATGGTAGGCATTTAGTTTTTCTGGTTATATTACTATCTTGAGACTATAAACTTGAATAATGTTTAGAGTTGCACTAGAGCTCGTGTTAAAAGAACACCTTTCCATGTTTCCTAGTCAAATGCCTTGACTTGAACCGCAGCCCCATTGCAGACTCTATTCCAGCTTGTGCACTTTGCTTTTTACTGCTGTGGTTTCAGGGCATGGAAGTTCATGCATTACATCTCTCAAATGTTTTGGCATCTGGCCTCTGTGTATTTCATCCGCTTGTGGTCACACAAATATTTAGTAATGGTACAAAGAGGATGGCTAATCATGTTTTGTTTTTTCTTTCTTGATTGACAGTTCATTTGTGACTGGAACAGCTTGCTGTGGACATACCTCACCTTTGAGAATCTGGGACTTGGGGAGGTAAGACTCTCTTATAGTTGTGGCAGTGAATAGAAAAATCTTCCTGTGGGATGAATACTTGTGGAAACTTTCTAAGACCTGACCGTAGTTGAAAATTAATGTGTACCATTAACTCAGAAGTAGCCGAGACTTGAAGTCATCTGGTTCAGCTTAGTCATTGATCTCTGGACCAAAATCCTGCATTAGAGATATTTGTATACTTCTTTGCACACACACACCAATGAATATATTTTCATACTTTGTCTATGCAAATTCTTTTGCTGATTAACAGTCTCTGTGCTTGGTGAATTATGTGTAATGTGGTTCCTGTGCTTAGACTACAGGAAGAATGAGGGCTGCTTTGGCTTTTTCTGTCGCCATCCTCCTTGCCCATGAACTTCTCCTGGCTTACCTCAAATAGAAGCAGCACTGAGGAGCAAGTGAGGAGTGGCTGTGTCACCTTTTCTGCCTTTCCCAAGGAAGCCTCTAGAGATAATAAAGCTATGTAGAAAATAGGATTAAGGTAATGAACAGGCAGGATGGAGTTTGATCTTTCAATAAGGCAAAAGCCTGACTGACAGGCAGAGCTAAAGCCTGGAATCATCCAACCAATGGGAAACTACCTACAGTGGCTGCTGAGTGTCACGGATTCCTCCCTTTTCACTTGTTTTTAGTGGAATGCACTGTGCCACTGGGCTGCCCATCTCAGGCCTCACATGGAGGGAGGAGCAAAAGTCTACACAATTTGGGTCTCTCACATATACAGGTTAATCGGAAGTCTGTAGTTGGTGGGGCAACTTCTCACGAGAAGTGGTAGTTGGTGAAATTTGGGCAGTTAAGGAGGAGAAGGACCAGCAGTGTTTCTCCGTACTGGTATTTTAATTTTTGTTCTGTTACTGCATTGCTTTTTCCAGCCAAGGGTTATTTTTTGTGAGTTTGTGTTCTCTTCTGGACCCACCAATGTAGCTAGCCCTCACACTGTCCAAAAGAGTCACTGCTGAATACCTGCAAGTCCATAAATACTTCTGTTACTTACTTCAGGGGTGTCCAAACTTTTTTCCAAGAGGGCCAGACCTCATGAAGTGAACATGTGGCCAACCGAAGTTGTTGAGCTTTTTTAAGGATTTTACCCCAGGAAATAAACTGCTACAGTGGGCCAGATTAGGCCCCCGAAACAGACTTTGGACATGCCTGGCTTACTTGCACTCTGGAATGCTATATGTAGTAAGCAAACAATTGATAGATTCCCCCTCCCAACTCATTTTGTATAGCTTAAGTGTTTAAATATTTTCTTTATTATTTATAGCCCTCCTGCTCCTGGCTCATTTGCCACCTCAATACAGGACCTCCCTCCCCCCCTCCCTTCTTTCCTTCCTCCCTTTCCAAACAGCCATGTGCTTCTTCACAATTTTAATCTTTCAAGTGTCTTGTTTTCTCTTTCCTTCCTCTGCTGTTTCTATCAATATTCTGTAACCTTCTTGCCCATTCAGCTGCACATCTCTTTGTCACATACCTCTCCCTATATCTTTTCCCCACTCTTGCTGACAAGTCCCTTGTACCTCCTTTTTCTGCTTTGGCAGTTCTAGGTAGATAAACATATGTCTGTGCAGTAACAGATACTCTATTTAGTATTCAAGTCTCTCTCCTTTGCCCTCACGGGGCCACAGGACACTGTTGGATTGCTGATTGTTGTGATCCAGCTGCAGAGCTTTACTAAAGATCCCAGAACTGAGACCATGGAAGCAGGCACATTCCAGACTGACCCCTATCTTTTTTTCTTTTTCTTTTGGTCTCACCACCTTATTCTCTCTTTCCCTTCTAATCTAATGTTGGCTTGACTGTGGCCAAATGGACTCTGCTACCTTAGTAGTTGTTTCTTTCCAAAGCCCTTTTGCTGCTCATCTTTTAGCCGAACTATGGTGGTCCATTTGGGTGTTGTTTTCCCAGAAAGATGTTTGGCTGCCTCTCTTTCTGGTGCATTGGCTCAAGAAGTTGGAACATGCCACAGAATTACACCAAAGGTGTGGTTTCTGTTTGTGACTTTACTTGGTTGGTGATGGGATGACCTTTGCTTTTTTCCCTGACCCTGTGTTTCTAACACTTTGGATGTGTGAAAAGCTATGCCATGCTGCTTGGACACCAAACATAGCACAGAATCTTAGTGGAGCTTGGAGGGCTCCCACCCTCAGGGGGATGGGAAACAGATGCTGCTTCTGAATGTTTCTATTTACTCATGCAGCTCACCACTTTTGGGACTATGCTGCAGTGGCAGTACTCTGGACTATGTGTTCAGATCCATATTTCTGCCCCCACCTCTGCCACTGACATCTGTGTAAGTTGTTTGCCATTGTCACTTGTTCTGGGTCCACTTTCTCTTATCTGCTCTACAGGAAAGCAAAATAGGGATATTGCCCAGAAAAATCTGGGGGATATGCTTAGATAGCTGTTTGTTTGGTCTAGGTAAAATCAGCAGCTTGCTATAAATATCCAGTATTGCAACAGAACTGTTCTAAACTTTCATATTGTGGCCTCAGTACTATAAAAGTCCTGGTTACTGTCCCCGAGGAGGGAAATATGTGTCAGGTACACAAAATGCATTCTGGAGGAAAGTAAATAAAGAAGATTGGTATTTTTCAAAAGGCTCAAGGAGATGCCTGCATGATGATTGGTGGCCAATAGGGAACAGGGAAACAAAGCTTGCTTGTGCTTTAAAACTGTTGGACAAACTTCGGGTACTTTCTCCTTCTAGTGTTATTTAAAACAGTAAATAACACTTTTGATGCTATTCACAGTTGGTTCCTGAATCCCGCTGTCACTGGATATAATAATGCACACAAACAAACAATAATCTGACAAAAGTCATGAATGGCAGTATTGATGACAATGCACCCTCTGCAAGATGTCTTTAAGCAGAAGGTGGAGGTGAAAAGAAGGGCATGGATAATGAGTTTGTGAACATGTGTGTATATGCATGTGCATATACTTGCATACACCTGCTTTTCTTCTTCGAGCGAATAACTGAACTGGCTACTGTTGAGTCCTTGGCTGGATGGACCATTCACCTGATCCAATGAGACTTTTCTTGTGCTCTAACATGCACCTTGATCCCACAGCTCTGCAGAGACCCTGTGAACACTGGTCATAATTAGCTGTACTATTTCCAAACATTCTTCCCTCTTCTAAATAATCTTTTTCTTAAAAGTACTTGTGACAGCTTTTTTTAAGGAACCCTCTAATTTTTCCTCTTCAGTTCTCGATCTTTTTAACTCTTTGAAATTGGCTTCATGCCATCTCTGACACCAAACTGACACCTTTGCCTTTCCCCACTTCTTATCCCTTTATAGCAACAGATGTTGAAATTTTGTATCCCTTTTATCTGCCCCTCTTTAACCTCTTCCTGTAATTAGGTTCCCCTTGTTAGCAGTACAAAGTGGGTTGGTCCGCTACCTAGCCTGCCTTTTGAGCTATTGTGTCTGAGCACATGTGGTTTTGGGTTATTTGGAAAAGTCCCTTCCCCCTTAGGTAATAGCGGTGGGCGGATGGACAAAGATTGTGGCTTTTTTCTTCTTCTTCTTCATTTATCTTTGCCAAGGAAGAAGAAGAAAGGGAGGAGGGGTAGGGAGCACATGTGAAGCGAAAGCCACAGACCTTCACTTCTCATCCAGTTGGGTTTTCTGTTCCTTTCCTCTCTGGTGCCTTTTTTCTTACCCCTTCGAGTGCTTAGGTAGGGCCCTTTTGATGTACTTTTGGGTACAGTTTAAAAGTGTGTGTGAGAGAAAGAGTGATCAGTGTTTGTTGTTTCTTTCCCCACTTCTTCTTGTCAGTAAAATAATATGCATAACATTTCATTAAATTCCCGAGATGCTCAACATAATGAATATACTTCACAACTCTGCTGTAAATTACATCGTTTCAACAATTCTCTCCTGTACTTTCAGTCTCCTTCATTCCAGATTAATTGGATTAATTTGATTAACATTCACAATAATACCTACTGCTTCATTCATAATAGGGATTTTAAAATAAGTGACTTGAGATTTGAAATGCTAGTCAAAGATATTACTGTAAAGTGAAAGAGGAGAGCCCTGTGTAAATGCCACGCTAAGCATCACACATTCTGACATGTGCGAATTTGTTGGATTGGTGCTGTTCAATTTATATTTCACCTAATACTGTATACAAATTAATTGCACATTACACTTATTCCAGTGAAAGATGAATAAACTCAATTTCATAACAAAGTTATCCTGTTGCCTGCCTCTTCTGACCCATTACATTTGTTTGTTTAATCATATATAAGCTATATCCCTCATTCTTATTATCCAGGCTACTGTTGAAGGGAGTGTGTATCTGGCTTTTTCTCACATTTTTTCACCCATAACACTGACTTTTCAAACTTTGTGTAGTCTTTTAGGGATCTTTGTTGCACCAACAAATGGTTTAGTATCTGCCTCACTTAAGATTCTGGAGGAAATGTGTCTGTGCTTGACCTATATCCTGTTTAATTTGATAGTATGATTTAATTATGCCTTCTTTCAATATTTTCTGAGCAAAATCACTCCAAACATATCCCAATGCTACATATTATTCAAATATCTTTGTTTAAGAAACCTTCCAGGTGAGATTTAGAGTGACTTTTCATATATGAATTCAAGCTTATTCAGCTTTTTATTTGCAAATACCATAGAAACATGGCCTCTAATCAAAATGGAAAGCGTAAGTTGTATTGCTTTCCTTTCATTGAAATCCAGTAAAGATATCTGCAAAGAAGTGCATTCTAAGATGAATTTCTCTTTTGGGGCTTGAACAGGATCCTGCAAAAGTTTAAGGCCAGTTTTTATACAACATATTGCATCCATAAAATGAAGACCTTTTCCACAATTTTATTGAGCAGGGATTGAAAACATAAGACCCTCCTGATATTGTTGGACTCTAAATGCCATCAGCATGGTCAGTAGTTTAGGGAAGATGAAAGCTGTAGTACAACAACATCTGCATAGTTTCATGTTCCCCATTCCTACTGTTGATTCAGAACATACCAAGTTACCTGTAGTTGTTCAGTGAGATCAATATATATTCATGCTGATATGGAATGGTAAGGATGTGGAGGAGATCAGCCTGCCTGTGATTCCCCAATTAAGATAAATCACAGAGACCTTTATTAAAGAATATTGGGAATACTCCAGGACCTACCACTGCTTCCTGGGAAACAGTTTGGAGGTGTTGCCAGGAGGGTCTCCTACGATATTCTGGTCATAAGGAAGTTTTCCTTCCTTCCTCTTATAGAAATGTCAGACTTTGCTATGCTGATCCATGCCACTGTAGTTTCCAAGCTGGATAGCTGTAGCGCAGTCTACATGGAGCTTCCCTTGTAGATGACATAGCTTCCCTGCCTAGTGACATCAGGCAGGCACCTTATCAGTGCCTGCGAAAAATATTTCTTTTCAGACAAGCCTATCCAGACTTGTGGAATGCTGACATGTGTTTATTCTGGCTTTGAGCTTATACTTAAAAAAAAAAAAGTTTCAAATAGCAGCTTTTAACTCTTATTATTGATAATTTTGTTGTTTTATTCTTTAAGGTTTTCTTACAATCAAGTGGTATATAAAACTTATGAAATATAGCCAAATAAATAAGCTTCAACTAGTCAGAGCAGACCTTTTATAGTGACTTCTCCAAAACTGAGGTCCAGCACCGAGGGCCTTCTGGCGGTTCCCTCACTGCGAGAAGCCAAGTTACAGGGAACCAGGCAGAGGGCCTTCTCGGTAGTGGCGCCCTTCCTGTGGAACGCCCTCCCACCAAATGTCAAAGAGAACAACAACTACCAGACTTTTAGAAGACATCTGAAGGCAGCCCTGTTTAGGGAAGCTTTTAATGTTTGATGCATTACAGTATTTTAATATTTTTTTGGAAGCCGCCCAGAGTGGCTGGGGAAGCCCAGCCAGATGGGCGGGGTACAAATAAATAAATAAATAAATAATAAATTATTATTATTATTATTATTATTATTATTATTATTATTATTATTATTATAAAACTATGGAACCTTCTCCCAGAAGATGTGAGGAAAGCTACCTTCTTGCTGTCTCTTCAAAAGGGGTGTAAGACATACACTTTTTTCAAAGTTTTGGACTGACTTATTTTCTGTTGTTTTCAATATTAACGTTCCTGGCTAAAGAATCTTGATCAGAATTTAGATGTTCACTTTTGGAAGCAGAGTCTCTTTCAAAAATCACAATATAAAAATTAGCCTTTTTGTCTGTGTGCTGACATGTAACCAGAATGCACTTTCACCCTCTGAAGCTTAATATATTTTACTGCTAAGAGGGGCAGCATATGCGTTTATCTGATTGATACCCAAGTCAAGAGGAGTTGAACAAGTAAGACTTTTCTCCAGGTATATCTCGAGGGGCTTCTCCGACCTTAGTGTCGGGTACACTTTGTAGAGGTTAATACACTTTGTAGAGCTTTAGTGTCTGTGTTTTGCATTTGGGGGGGGATTGTATAAATACGCCTTATGGATAGAGTCAAACTCTAATAATTAGAAATAAATTTAAAAAATTAAAAATTGTCCAGTAGCACCTTAGAGACCAACTAAGTTTGTTCTGGGTATAAGCTTTTGTGTGCATGAAAATCTTGGTCAAAGATTCTACCTTATAACTCTCACGGTGTCTTGCCTTTTAGTGCAAGTTATAGCTCAGTCCCAGCCACCTTTATTTAGCAGTAAGTTGGATGGACTTTCTGTGAAGCTTATTTAAAAGTCAATGTGCATAGGACCATGGTTACAAGGAGTTCTAGGTAGACTTGAACTTTCTTAGTTCTTAGCCCTCTTTTGCTGCATTTGAAGTTCTTATACAGTTAAAGCAACAGCACCTACCCTTCAATCTAACTTGGACTCCTGACTTCTGTTCTGACCCTTCATGTGCTCAAACAGCATCTTGCAATATCTGTAACAAAATCCTCCAGAAGATTTCGGTCTCTGATCAGTTTCATGCTCATGAGTCATAAGACAATCTTTATTTTCCTCTAGGTGGCAAGAGAATCAACAGAAGCTATAAAAAATAAGAGCACCTACATGTGGGATGGACACACACACACACAGCACTCCCCCCCCCAACCCTTTGGGCTGGCTCATTTAAACAGATGGCTTTGTTTTGATTTGGAATCTCCATTTTTCTTTTTTCTTTCTTTTTTTTTTTTGTCTGACAGCCGAAGGAGACCTCCAAAGTGCTGTCTGTTCAAAAAGAAGCTATACAGTGGCTTATTCCCACACAACTCCCCGCCGGTTTTCCTTACTGCCCCCCCAATTTGAGCGAATTCCCCCCATCTTTGAGACATTCTTCACATTCTTTGCAGAGAAAAGGGGTTAAACGTCTGAATTTGGGGGTCACCATGTTATACAAATTGCAATCTAATCGTTTTTACAAGAACACACGTGTGCTAAGAAAAAGAACCCTGAACAAGAAAGACAAGGAGACAGACAGCTTGCTTTGTCCTTTCTCCCCTGAATGTTTCTTGCCATTGTCATATTGCCGTGTCTCTCTCCCTTCTTTGCCTCTGGGAGGGAGAGAGTTGGTTTGATAGTTAAATTGGCCCGTAAAGCAGAAGGGCTTGGTGCCATTTCTGTTTGTTTTCCCAAATAAAAGCCCCAGAGGGGTCTCCTTTGCACCGTTGTGGCTTTATTTGAGAAAACTGGCTTTTTCCCATAGCTAGCATGTCAGTTTATCCTCTGAACTTAACCTTACGACAACCCGGACAACAAAAAACTTCCAGGGTCTCAGAGCCAGGAAAGGTAAAGAAATTGTATCTCTTTATTGGAACCTTTAAAGTGTGTGTGGGCTAATTCAGAGTCACCAGAAGAAAAGAGGGCAAAGCTTTTTTTCCAGCCTCGCTACCACCGCTATCATTGCCACCCCTGCTGTAGCGAAAGGCATGCGTGCCTCCAGCTGGCACAGGGAGCATTATAAGCAATGTGCTGTCCAGCGTTAACTTTTTAAAAAGCAGCCTTGTCCCAAGAAGCCTGTTATGGCTACACCTCCAAGTTCTTTTCACTCTGGTTCATTTGTAAATGGTCCAGGAACACTTGTTGATTCTTTATTAATAAACTTTTAGCTGTGAGTTCATAAAAGCAGTAGACCGCCTCCTGTTTCTTCTGTGCTTCTCACCATGTATGCTTTCCGTCCCTATATTATTAGCGAATCATAGGCATAAGCAACAGTGTGACTTTTAAAAAACAAATTGGAATGTATCAAAATGGAGAACTAAGGCTGGGGGCGGGCAGTGGCAGGAATAAGCATTTGTGTAGTTTTCTGTGACTCACAGGTTTTTGTTAGTATTTTGAGAATCCTAGCTTCGTTTTAATTAATAATTTTGGGCAGCACCATCTTGGAATTACCTTTGCGAATTCAGTTCTGGTTAAAATTAAGCACCCAGTCATTTCTTAGTAGTACCACAATTCTATATTGGCTTTGGAACAGTCCAGGTCCTGAATTTTGTTGGCAGACTGTTTGTAGTTGATTGAAACAAAGCATTTGGCTATTGAGACCCAAACCCAAACATCTGTGAACAATGCCCAAACATAACTCTGCATGAAAATTTTCGTCAAATTTTGGCAACGTAGTTAAACCTGCCTTGGGCATGTTTTTCTACCAATGTAGATGATCACGCATGGATGATATACTGGGTTAAGATCATGCATGTTTGCTTTAATAAGTGGGGAGTCCCCGGCCTGTAAGCCTTATTCGGCCTGCCAGGCCTCTGAATTTGGCCTGTGAGGCCATTTTGGACAAATCATGCCCACTTGTTAGTCACCTGAAGTCATATGACATCAGGTGTGGAGATTTGTTGTCTGAGTACTCAAAGGCTGCTTGCTCCTTGATGGTAAAAGCCAGCAGCAGAGGCTTTTCTCAGATCTTAACACTGTGAGATCACAGGTGAGCGGCCTCACCCACCTGCCAGAACTGCAAAATGACCTATGGAAAGCACGTCAACTGTGGATCTGGGCCTAGGGCTGAAAAAGGTTCCCCACTATTTTAATACATGTGCATGCAATGAAATAGAGGTCTGCTTGGTGATGCAACTGTTAGACCTGTAAAGGTTAGCCACTTCTGTTTTGTCTAAACTTCTGGAAAAGAGAGAGATGAATGTGTTAACTTATCAGCATCAAAATTAGCTTCTGATACATCTAATTTGTAAATTTAAATTCATGTCAGTTCTAGTGCACTGCAGCTATTGAAATAGGTTCTTGCCTCTGAGAATTCATTCCTAAATTTACTGGACCTGAAAGTGCTACAATACTTCTTATGGCCTCTGTTCTCAACCCAACTTGAATAATGGAAGACCGGGTTTGGGTAAAAAACAACAGCAACCCAGTGGAGAATTTCCAGGTCATCTCATTTTGTTCTGCCTTTTTAATCTTGGTTGTGCTGCTGATTTCCTAGTGCTAGTAGTGTGGTTAGAATACTATTTCAGGAAGGGTATTGTGACAAAACAGGGGAGCTGCTGGCAAACTAAATTCTATTCCCCCCTGCCAGATGACCTTGTGTATTCAGCAGTCAAACTGTTGAGCAGGCAGCCTTCACCCTAGTAAGATGATGCTTGTGCCACTTGGAAGGGGCTTGGGTAGTAGCAAGAGATACAAGAGCCTCCTGCCAACTGACGAAGGGCATTGTTTAGAGTCGAAATGTCTCTTTGTAGTGTTGCAAACAGAAAAGCTTTTCCAGGATGAGGGCACAGTGAGTTGAACGTCAAGAGTCTTGGCTTCCTTAAACCTAGCCAGAAGCCATTCAACCTTTCTATGATGTGTGGAGTTGAAAGGTGATCTTTATGGAAAATGGGTGGTGGCAGAATGATTGAATTGCTCGAGCCAGGACAGACATAACTGCAGAAATAACCACTCACACAAATGGTCTACTACTTGAACAAGTAGTGGAATGAGTAATCCACCCACACATGTAGTTATTTCTGTGGGTAAACCAGCTACAGTGGAACATATAGTTAGGGTTTGCGCTTGCCCCAGAATACCTTGACACTATGGAAGACACATAGGTAGCCTCCAAAAATAAGATTCTAAAGCTGTCTCGTCAATTTATCTGGAGGAAATGGCAAACTGCTTCTCTGTTTCATATGCTTCCAGCCCCACAGTTTCTGATGCAAGAAAGGTCTTGCCAGTTCTTATACAAAAAGAGTGAACAGAATTCAACAATTATTTTGATCACTGACTGCTTTTATAATTGTTGATTGCCCCTTTCCATTCAGATTTCATTTTGTGATGACACTGGCTGAAACTGAATTCTGAACTCCCTCTGCACTCTGGATAGAACACCTCTTGCATTTTCTCTTCCTTGTGGCTACATTTTAATGCGTGTTTGTTTGTTTTTTGATTGCTTTTGATCTGAATCAGTTTGTGTATAGGCCTACTAAACTTTTCAGACTACTCCATGCATCTGATGAAGTCTATGAAAGGTGACGACACAATATAGTTCTTACAGGGGAGAGACTCTAGTGTTTGTTGCTACATAGTGATACGGGCACCCCTTTGGAAATCATTTTGTTCATAAATGAGAGGGCTCAGGGTCAAGTCTAAGCAGAAGAGGTTGAACAGTCCCCATCTGCCAGCACATTTTGATGTTATCCTTCCCCAGCCTGGAAGGTAGGTGAGGTGCTGATGGAGAAGTCGTGTCTCAGACACAAAAGAGAATGAGTGGGTGAGTAAGTAAATGTAGCAGTTGTAAGTGCTACAGATCTCATGTCAGGATAAAGGGTGGAGAGCTCCTGTGGATGCATCTGCAGACTTGAGAGCTCATTTGCACTAACAAATCCTCCTTACAAATGGGAATGTAGTTTATACCACTTTAGAAGTGCTTTTAGATTGAAATGCCTCCATATCCACACACCCCCACACAAAAGTGCCTTGCAACATGTCCTTAGCTCCCTGGGTATCTTCTCAGTGTTACCGTTTCAGACAAAAAGAGCTGTTGGAAGGCTCTGTTAGTATAGTACCACTTGGGGCAGCATTTTTCATAGAAACCTTGGGTTCAGCAAGCATCCCCATGGGATTCTGCAAAATGTTACAGCCTCCCATCTTAGGCATTTTGCTTTGCCCTCTCATGCTGGCCAGACACCTGCGTTGCAATAGTGGGAACTGCCCACAAATAACACAAGGCCTGAGTTTGTCTCTTGACATACTGTATATTGCAAAATTCACCAAATTCAAGTCTTGACCCTGAAAGCTTAATGAAGTCTTAGAAATACGTTTGTGAACATTCTTGTCCCATGATGTTGAATAATTCCAAGTAATGATTAGTTATTGCAAACTTTTGCCTTTGAATTTTGTAATAGTTTAAAAATGTTTTTATTTCACTTTCCAGGAGGGGGAGCTTGTTACAGGACTTGCTCAACAAAAAGGGTTGAAAACCACTGGCTTAGGGTATGTTACACACTGCACAAGTCAGGATTGGGCTTCTTTTAAGTTATAGATTATTTTTAGGGGAACTGCCTGTACATCTCTTCCATCCAAACGTGGTGCTACTCATGCTGTATCAAGGGAGAAAAACCACAGGTGCTTTCATTAGAAA
This sequence comes from Podarcis raffonei, assembly GCF_027172205.1. Taxonomy (NCBI): domain Eukaryota; kingdom Metazoa; phylum Chordata; class Lepidosauria; order Squamata; family Lacertidae; genus Podarcis; species Podarcis raffonei. The sequence goes on along the minus strand of NC_070606.1, from coordinate 58,911,663 downwards.
GGACAGAAGCTCTGTTAAATCTTCAGCATCCCATGAGAATTTCTGGAAGTTTGCTTTTTTTAAAAAAGTTTTTGTGAGGTGATTAGGATGGCTTCATTTTAATGTTACACAATATTATTTTACTTTATAACCATGATTAACTTAAGTGCCATGGTCTCAATTCCTGATAAATGTTCTCTGCCCAAGTAATCTCTAGATTTTCTAATGTGTATAGAAGCACCTCTATAGATGATGTGCTTCCAACTCTGTTCTGGTTATTGGCATTTGTCAAGAGCTTTTTTCTTCTTTTTTTACAACTTGGAAAGTTTTTCACTAATGTGAGTGTAGGAGAGGAAAGCTTATTGGCAGTTCAGCCATGATCTAAGGAGCATTTTTCAGGCAACTCTGTCAGTCACACAACTGCAGTATAATCGCAGTCATATGTGGTCACATAGCTCAGTTATCAGCATGGTGCTGGTAACCACGTTTGCAGGTTCGATCCCCATATGGGACAACTGTATATTCCTGCATTGCAGGAGGTTGGACTAGATGATCCTCAGGGTCCCTTCCAATTCTATGCTTCGATGAATTCTACGACTTTTGGATCAGTTTGGACAGGCAAACCTCAACTTATCAGGATGTTCTTGCCCAAGAGTTAAAGGACCATCCTTTCAGGTGTTCCTCCTTTTGAGAGACAGGAAATCCTCTTCATATCTTGAGGTTCTGCATTTCAAGAGCCGGGCTGAGGAATATGGCAAAGCCAGAGAAGCAAAGCCAGGTCTCTGGAGAGCTCCCAGTGCATGGTGATATAGTTGCCTCTGTATGCTTCCATATACATCTGGCCAGCATCCCTAAGTAGGGTGCCTAAGTATAGCTCCCACTAACCTCATTTTCCCCAGCTCCTCCTCTGAATTGCAAAGCGGGGCAGTTTTCTTTGTTTTTGTTTTGGCTAAGAGTCCCTCTTTCTTTAGATGACGGGTCCCCTGCCTCTTACTCCTGCCCTGATCCTGCAAACGTCTTCCCCTCATCTACCTCTAGCTGCATATTGTATAGAGCAGATGGGCTACACTCCTTCCCTCCAAGGGTTAATGTTTTAAGAACTTGTCCAGCAATTCCCTGCCTTGAGAAACACAAAGTGCAATAACACAGCACCCCTGGATTCAGGTTTTGTGGGTGGGTCGGGGGGGGAGGGATGAGGATTAATTCCTGCACTTGATGTTAAAGCTTGCCCAAGAGGTTTGCCTTGGGGGGAGCATCGCTAGGGCCGACTGGTTGTGTTAAATGGTTGCTAAGGCCTTGGCATTACGGCCCGATGGAGTGTTCCACAGTCACGGTCACGGAGGGAATTACACAGCCACAAAGAAATTGTTATTCTCCGTAATCTGCTTTTTGGAGAGTGACTGGGGGAGATGGGCCGGCCCCAGCAGGCCGCCGGTGCTGTGATCATGGAAGCGTGTTGGCTCTGGCGAGCAGGGCAGGGCTCAACTTCTGATCTGGGGGACACCAGTGCTGCTGGTGCTAATCTACTTTCTCAGCAATTTTGCTCCTCTGACACAACGGTGTTTACTTGTTTGAACATCTCCCGGGACTCTATTTCGCCTATTGTGTGGTCTTTATCCCCCCCACCCCCGATGGGGCTTTAGCCCAGATTACAGATGGAATTAAGGCCTCTGGCTCGGGTGCCCCAGAAAGACTGATACGGGATCAAGGAGCAGAAAGTAACAAAATAACTGGGAGGAGGGGGAGGCACTAGTTGCTTCAGGGAGTGGGGCTGCATTGTCCCACGGAGCGAGAGCCAGTGCGGCAGCCTGAAAAGCAGGCGCTTGGTGCTTTGTGACCAGTTCTGATTAGACCGTTAGGGAGGAGGAGAAGGGCTGGGAACATGTGGGTCTTTAGTGGCTGAATGGGCTTCATTGGACACTGTTGTCTGAGTGGTAGTGAGAACTGTGGCAGCCCGGCTTTCTCTTGCAAGGGAGGTGGATTAGGAGCATGTATTAATTAATCAGAAAGCCCTGTGCTAGACAGACCTTGTAGCTGTAATGAAGGAAGGGAACTACTCAGCTGTCTTATTCAGCCTCTTGTTCCTTGCAATCGTTTTGCCTTTCATGCCCATTTGGTCCTTAAATGTCTCCTGATAAAGTTGCATTCTCATTCCTTTATGAAAATGCCTCCTGAATAAGGTGGGGCATTACAGAAGCAGCTCCTCTCCTTCCAGCCATGGGGAAGTGGCTGCAGAAAGTTCTGCAACCCGAGCCATGTCTGTGAGACTGGGTCCCTGTGAAATCAGCCTCAGATGGCTTTTCATCTAAAGTGAGCCTGCTCAATAGACTGATTCAGATGATGGGAATGAACACAGCCTGCCTTTCAGTGTTGGTTGTGTGATGTGGGGACACTTAAAAACAACAACGATATGGTCCATCCCCAGTCTTCCCCAATTTTAGCCGTATCATGCTTCCCCACCTCCCCCCGAAGGCTGCCATGAGAGATAAGCTGACATGAAAGATAGGGGACTGCTGTATCCTGTGTAATTTGAGCACTAGAAAAAGTTTAGATAGTTCCCTTGGGCATTGTTGTCTTGCAATGCTAAGAGTTCACGACAGAGCAGGTTGAAATGCTTTCATGATAATGATGGAAGTGCAGTGAATGCTGTCATCTCTAACACTAACATTACATGCAAGAGGCTGGCTGGAAGAAGGGAACCAATCTAGGTGAACTGAAAGAAAGGGTTTACTGAAAACAAAAAACATATCTAGAGTACAGATGCAATACAACCCATCTAGGTGAGAACAAAATAAAAAAGGAAATGAGTCTTGGAGAAATGGAGTTGCTTTTCAGTACTGCAGAGATGCTGCCTAAAAATGCAGTGAGCCAGAAAATGTTTCCCATGAGAAGAATCCTTCACTCATTCAGAGTTGGACAGATCAGAAACCAAGGGCAGCTTTACTCATCACATGGCAGCAAATATTGTTTTTGCCATCTATGTGCAACAAAGGGAGTCAAGGCTTCCTAGCAATTTTCAGGGTACACATGCTTCCAAACACTGGACTTTTTTTGGCCATGTTCATGCTTTACATTCTCAGGTATACAAGTAACCATTTTACATGAATGCTGGGGGGGGGGGGGGAGTAACAGGCAAAAGCTTCCTAAACAATTGAGCTGTAGAATGCAGCTCACTGCTATGGTCCACAGTCTTCATGAAAACCTGCTTTCCGTTCTGAACTCTTGCATTTACAATTGATCAGTGATCTTCCAGCCATAATGTGGGATTGCACTGATTGAGCGTCTCCTTCCTTGCTGTGCTGGTATTTGTAGACAAGAGAGGATTGCTTAGGGCTATTAGCACAAAGACAAAATACATAGAACCCTTGGAGAAGCACAATTGTTTCCAGCACATGCTGTTTTCCACTATATCAAGTAAGTGTTCCTTCAGTCTACCAGGGAGGTCTTTTGCGTGAGTCTTTGTTTGTCAAGGATAGTAGTGCTCTCAACAAAGATTTATTTTCTGACACAGTTGTACGTCTTGCTGTTCACAAAGTGGTTGCCCTCTCTTGCCAAGGAAGCCCCAAATTGTTATGGCTAGATATAGAAGCAGAGTCCTAAGAAAATAATATAAGTATACCAGAGGGAGAATTATACTAAAGCCAAGCACATATACCTCTTCATATTTACAGAGATCTTCTAATGACCACTAATGTGGTGTCTATGGATTCCACAACTAGTATATTATCTAAATTAATCTCCATCTTTGCTAATATAAGGGCTGCTTACCGGTGCTCTTTGCTGTACAGAAAAACATATTAGTCCTGCTTAGTGTGAGAGGTAGATTTGAGTAACGGCTTTTATACTTTCAAAGGCAAAATGGCCATTATTTATTTGTCCTGGTATGCAACCTGTGCTCTTTTTCTTTTAAAAAAACTGGATACAAACTAACCTGCACTTGAATGATCTTTCAACATTTTCATTTCATTAAACTTCCCTGACAGAAGAACTGCATCAAAACAGAAGCCTAACATATGTAATAAAAAGATGTTCAGTATCATAATCGGTTCTATTTTCAGTGGGCAACTAGTCACCTGCCTTGGGACAGACTTCCATCGAGGAGCTGGAGTCCTGGATGTTTTCTATGAAACACCTTCCACCTTGCTGTCTTGTGGGTATGATACCTATATCCGATACTGGGATTTACGGACGAGCACAAGGTCAGTCTTGCAGCCTATTTATCGAAGCTGGTTGGGAATACTCTGGTTGCCAATTTCCTGGGTGTCTTGCTCTGACATTCCAGGCTATCCATAAGGACTGGTGATCCAGTATGTGGAAAAGAATGCTCTAAAGGACTTTTGTGACGTTTTTCTCCCCAAAAGGGAATGTGTCAAGCAATGGGAAGAGCCTCATGACAGTGCCCTGTACTGCATTAGGAGCAATGGGAATCACATGATTGCAAGTGGATCTTCTTATTATGGTGTGGTCCGTCTTTGGGATAAGCGACAAACCAGGTGCTTGCAGGTAAGGAATCACCATTATGTTCCCAAAAGTTGATAAAAGGGGAACTATATCAAGTTTCCCACACAGGGACTAAGGGTGTGGAGATGTGTGTCAGTTCTGCTCATTCGTGATTGCTTTACGTAAACAGTAATAGATGGGAGTTCAAATACGTACTCAGCCATGAAGCTTAGTAACTTGTTCAGTGCTGGTTGGTTGGCATCCGTCTGTCTCGAGACACAGTGGAGTGTGCCTTTGGGGGTGAAGTCCAACCACTGCATTAGCAGCACCAAAGTGACCTCCCTGGGGCATAAGCCTGCTACACACTAATTTTTGGTTGGGGGACGGGAATTGTATTTGTCACCTTGAGCTCCAGGAGGGCGGGGTACAAATGTTCTTACAGGACCAAAACAAGCCTGCCAGCTGCTCCATATTGTCATGGTACTAGGACAAGGAATTGTGTTTATGACTTCATGAGACCAGGTACAGGTTTTAAATGCTGACATGCTGTTTTGTTCTGGTTTTTAGGTAGGAAACTGAACTGATTCATAGAATCATAGAATCATAGAATCATAGAATCATAGAGTTGGAAGAGACCACAAGGGCCATCGAGTCCAACCCCCTGCCAAGCAGGAAACACCATCAGAGCACTCCTGCCATATGGTTGTCAAGCCTCTGCTTAAAGACCTCCAAAGAAGGAGACTCCACCACACTCCTTGGCAGCAAATTCCACTGTCGAACAGCTCTTACTGTCAGGAAGTTCTTCCTAATGTTTAGGTGGAATCTTCTTTCTTGTAGTTTGGATCCATTGCTCCGTGTCCGCTTCTCTGGAGCAGCAGAAAACAACCTTTCTCCCTCCTCTATGTGACATCCTTTTATATATTTGAACATGGCTATCATATCACCCCTTAACCTCCTCTTCTCCAGGCTAAACATGCCCAGCTCCCTTAGCCGTTCCTCATAAGGCATCGTTTCCAGGCCTTTGACCATTTTGGTTGCCCTCCTCTGGACACGTTCCAGTTTGTCAATGTCCTTCTTGAACTGTGGTGCCCAGAACTGGACACAGTACTCCAGGTGAGGTCTGACCAGAGCAGAATACAGTGGCACTATTACTTCCCTTGATCTAGATGCTATACTCCTATTGATGCAGCCCAGAATTGCATTGGCTTTTTTAGCTGCCGCGTCACACTGTTGGCTCATGTCAAGTTTGTGGTCAACCAAGACTCCTAGATCCTTTTCACATGTAGTGCTCTCAAGCCAGGTGTCACCCATCTTGTATTTGTGCCTCTCATTTTTTTTGCCCAAGTGCAATACTTTACATTTCTCCCTGTTAAAATTCATCTTGTTTGTTTTGGCCCAGTTCTCTAATCTGTCAAGGTCGTTTTGAAGTGTGATCCTGTCCTCTGGGGTGTTAGCCACCCCTCCCAGTTTGGTGTCATCTGCAAATTTGATCAGGATGCCCTTGAGTCCATCATCCACGTCGTTGATAAAGATGTTGAATAAGACCGGGCCCAAGACAGAACCCTGTGGCACCCCACTAGTCACTCTTCTCCAGGATGAAGGGGAACCATTGATGAGTACCCTTTGGGTTCGGTCAGTCAGCCAGTTACAAATCCACTGAGTGGTAGCATAGTCAAGACCGCATTTTACCAGCTTCTTTACAAGAATATCATGGGGCACCTTGTCAAATGCCTTGCTGAAATCAAGGTAGGCTACATCCACTGCGTTCCCTTCATCTACCAGGCTTGTAATTCTGTCAAAAAACGAGATCAGGTTAGTCTGACATGACTTATTTTTCAGAAATCCATGCTGACTATTGGTGATCACAGCATTCCTTTCTAGGTGCTCACAGACTGTTTGCTTAATGATCTGCTCCAGAATCTTCCCTGGTATTGATGTCAGACTGACTGGGCGGTAATTATTTGGGTCCTCTCTTTTCCCCTTTTTGAAAATAGGGACAACATTTGCCCTCCTCCAGTCTGCCGGGACTTCGCCTGTTCTCCAGGAATTCTCAAAGATGACTGCCAGTGGTTCTGAAATCACATCTGCCAGTTCTTTTAATACTCTTGGATGCAGTTCATCTGGCCCTGGAGACTTGAATACATCTAGACTAGCCAAGTATTCTTGTACTATCTCCTTAGTTATTCTGGGCTGTGTTTCCTCTGCTGAATCATTTGCTCCAAATTCTTCAGGTCGGGCATTGTTTTCTTTATCGGAGAAGACTGAGGCAAAGAAGGCATTGAGGAGTTCAGCCCTTTCTGTGTCCCCTGTTTGCATTTCACCATCTTCTCCTCTGAGTGACCCCACTGTTTCTTTGTTCTTCCTTTTGCTACGAACATACCCATAAAAGCCTTTTTTGTTGCTTTTAACCTCTCTAGCAAGCCTGAGTTCATTCTGTGCTTTAGCTTTTCTGACTTTGTGTCTACACGTGCTGGCTATTTGTTTGAATTCCTCTTTGGTGGTTTCCCCCCTTTTCCATTTTTTGTACACATCCTTTTTTAATCTTAACTCAGTTAAAAGTTCTTTAGATAGCCACCCTGGCTTCTTTAGGCACCTTCCATGTTTCCGTCTCATTGGTATTGCCTGAAGTTGTGCTTTTACTATCTCCCTCTTAACAAACTCCCAGCCATCATGAACTCCCTTTCCTTTTAGTATTACTGTCCATGGGATCTCACCAAGCACTTCCCTAAGTTTTATGAAGTCGGCTTTCTTAAAGTCGAGAAATTGAGTCCTAGTATGCTTGGCTGCTCCTTTTCGCTGTATAGTAAACTTCAGAAGAGCATGATCACTCGCGCCTAATGATCCTTCCACTTCTACCCCACTAACCAGGTCATCAACATTGGTTAGGACCAGATCTAAAATGGCTGTTCCTCTTGTTGCTTCTCCCACTTTCTGGACAATGAAGTTGTCTGCAAGGCCAGTGAGGAATCTGTTTGACCTTATGCTCTTGGCTGAGTTTGACATCCAACAAATATCCGGGTAATTGAAGTCCCCCATTACTACTATCTCCCTTCCTTTTGCATGCTTGGCCATCTGTTCCAGGAAGGCATCATCTATGTCCTCCGTTTGGCTTGGGGATCTATAGTAAACTCCCACAATGAGGTCACTGTTATTCTTCTCTCCCTTAATTTTGACCCAAATGCTCTCACTTTGGCTTTGAGGTTCTAAATCTTGGATCTCTTCACAGGTATAAACATCCCTGACATATAACGCCACTCCTCCTCCTTTCTTGTCTGGTCTGTTTCTCTGAAATAGATTGTATCCCTCCATTATTACATTCCAATCGTGGGACTTATCCCACCAGGTTTCAGTGATTCCTATTATGTCATATTTAGTTTGCTGTACCAAGAGCTCAAGCTCATCTTGTTTATTTCCCATACTTTGCGCATTAGTGTACAGACATTGAAGTCCATTAATCATTCCCCCGTGTCTCTTATTTAAGGATTTTTTCCTCCCACCACTAGGTCTGCGTGCTGTTTGCTCCATTCGGTCTATGACATTTGGATGATCATCTTCATCAATTGATAGACTCCTACCTTCAGGAGCACTGTCTCCCTCCCCCACATTAGTCAGTTTAAAGCCCTCCTGATGAGGTTTCTGAGATTTTTTGCAAAAACATTCCTCCCAACCGTTGTGAGGTGCAGCCCATCGCTTGCCAGAAGTCCATCTTCAAGAAACTGCATTCCGTGATCTAAGAATCCAAACCGTTCCTGTTTACACCATTTGCGAAGCCAGTTGTTCACTTCCACTATTTTTCCCTCTCTCCCTGGGCCATGTCGTTCAACTGGGAGGACAGATGAGATGACAATTTGTGCATTTAATTGCTTCAATTTCCTGCCCAGAGCCTCGTAATCTCTTTTGATCTTCTGGAGGCTATTGCTTGCGGTGTCATTGGTTCCCACATGAACCAAGAGGAAGGGGTATTTGTCAGTGGGTTTTATGATTCCTTGCAGTCGTTCAGTTACATCTTGGATCTTAGCCCCGGGGAGACAGCACACTTCCCGAGACATCTTGTCAGGCCCACAGATCACTGCTTCTGTTCCCCTCAGTAGGGAATCCCCTATCACCACTACACGCCTCCTCTTAGGTCTGGTCGGGGTTCTTCCGTGAGGTGTCCGTTCCAAGGTCGCCTGCACATTCCCTGAGGACTGCCTTTGCTGCTCGTCTTCATATACCTGATCGACTGTAATGAGGGAGAGATCCTCAAATGGAGTCTGCTCTTCTTCTTCCATGCTAGGGGAAAGGACCTCAAAGCGATTGCGTATTTCTAAACAATCAGAGCGAACCCTGGGCCTCCTACTTCTTTGAGTCACGTTTCTCCATATATCTGGCTCCTGTGTTGGTGAACTAGCCTCCTTCTCAGGGGAGTCCCCTGTCTCCTCCTTGGTGGAGACGGTGTGCTCTGTTGCTTCCAAGAAGAGCTCCAGCTCTCTAATTCTTTGGAGCGTAGCTACACGTTCCTCCAGTTGCTGGACTTTGTCTTTTAAGAGGGCAATCAACATGCAATTGCTGCAGGTAAAGCTGCCTGCAACCTTTGGCAAGATGGCAAACATTGCGCAGGAACCACAGGCGACTGCAGCTGTTCCCTCACCCTCCATCTTGAGAAGGTGTCGTTGGGGGTGACTACAGCGGTCCTCCATCATAAAAAGCGTGAAGACAGGACAAATAAATCCCCCCAAATAAACCTATATCTCCCCCAACAAACGTTTGAGACTAGCTCCCCTAAATCTAAAAGATGGATCAACTGATTCATTTTTAATGTTTTAATAATTTTAAAGTTTTCATTGTTTGAACTCTGTGTGAACTGCCCAGGGGACTTTGTTGATTGGGCAATCAAGAAGTGTTCTAAATAAATGAATGCAAATTAATTGGGAGAGCAAGGAATTGTCTATGGGGATCTGATACAACAACTTTGGGTTCAGTCAAACTCCAAAGATGTCAGTAGGACTATATCTGTGTAGTGGTGATTTCTCAAGCTATTGCTGCCATTTTGAGCTGGTCTCGTTCAGAAAGACAATTGGCAGTGCCCTCACTGTTGCCTCACCTCAGTTCTGTTATCTTCTTGCTATGATGCAGATGCAGATTTACAGGGTGCAATGGAATTTTGTGGGTGCTGGATGATTGCCATCTTATCACTGGCTCTTATTCCTGAATAACAGAAATCACCTATCTAGGAGGATCTTTTATCTTTTTTCTTTACAGAGCTTCTACTTGTCATCACCCACCAGCAGTCCTGTGTATTGCCTGCGCTTCAGCACCACTCATCTCTATGCCACCCTGGCATCTGCCCTGTATGCCCTTGATTTTACTACCTCCTGATGGAGATTGGCTTGGACTGCAGATATAATACCCAGCTCAGGGAGCACAAAAAGGAAATGATTACCTTGACAGAACAAGCAGCCTGAAACTCACACTAAGTGCTATGGGGGAACCCAAGGAAGGAATGTTCACCTGCCTTCTGGTTCCATTAAAGGCTAATGTCTCCTTGCCTCATTTTATTTTGCACATTTTGGGGTTTTGTGTTGCATTTTAATTTATTTTAAGGGATTATTCAGCTTGGCAACTTGTGCATTCTCTTTTGCTATCAGCATAGATTCTGTTTGGGCCTCTGAATGCTGCAAGCCAACCATTTCTTCATGTTTTGGATTTAGTTTAGGAGGATGGGACTAGCTGCTTACTTCACTGACTCTCATCACTGCCACATAAATGGACACTGGGCTATAAGACCAAAGCCTTAGATTACTCTGTGCAAATTGTACCAATTTTTAACTGGCTGCATACAAGGAGTGCTGCGCTAGAAAGGTGTTGTCAGGTCAATGTGCTAAATAAATTTTACAATGGGAAGAAAGAATGTGAGTTCAAAACCAGTGACTGACTAATAGCTGTATAATTTGAATAGATTCCTAGGATCAAATGCAATGATTTGCTTACCTAAAAATAAAGTTATTTCTACAGCTGTAACTTTTGAAACATTGAACTACATCAGGCACGTCCAACTCCCAAGAGACTGTGATCTACTCCCAGTATAAAATAACTGGCAGTGATCTACCCATTGCCATTGGAGTTGTTGAGCTTTTTTTTTTGGGAGGTTTTTTTTTGAGGAGGGAGGGGAAAAGACAATCGGGGGGGGGGGGGAATCATTAAAAAGGTGCACATCACACACAGCGATACAGCTAACATTAATTTTGCTTTCCCGCAACAGTCACTGCTGCTGCGGCGCCAACGAAGGGACCTAGCACCTGCAGTCCATTAAGGGGACATTACTTGCCTGTGATCGACCACAATCTACCAGGATGTTTTTCTCCGAGAACTTTGTGCAACATCCATTCCTGATTACTTCTAAGAGTAGGACACAACAGGGGGAAAGTAGCCAAGTACCCTAGCCCCTGTCAGCCACTCCCAACAAACACCTGTGTTTGTGACACCTTCCTTGATCATCCTATCTCCAGCCTTCCATTAAGATATACAGTCCTAACAAATTCAGTGAGTGGCACTGAGAAATCAGCATGCTTAGGAGAGAACCCAAAGGTTAAAAGATCTTCAGGAATACAAAAATTTATGGGGCAGCCCCCAGCAGCAACTCATTGAGGACTGAGCATGCCTAGCCAAAGAATGCTGAATGTTCAATGAGGGGGAAATGGCTGGACCGCTGAACAGCAGCTCTACAGACTATAACATTTTGTTGCAAGTAACCTTGTTGGTTCTATTTGCCATTAGTATAGCAGAGTTCTATGGAAACTAGGAAAGGCTGTGCTTTTAAGGTTTGTGAACCTGCAGCTTAAAGATAATCATCTACCTTTTGCCTGTTGTGTGCCTGGCCGATGTTGTTGTTTAATTAAAAAATTCTAGCCATTATTCACATATAAAATTGGGATCAGGCTGAGAGGGATATAGTTTTCATAGAAGAATGATAGAGTGGACAGATATTGTTACAAGATCAGGTTATTCTTCCACGCATACGGGATTGAGAAACCAGCATAGAAATTTGAACATTTGCTTTTATTAAAATGAAATTGATACCTTCAATAGTGGTACAAACTGGCATAAATGATATACTGAGAGAGGTCAAAGTATTGAGAGCTCAGAATATACACGTTCTAGGGCAAAGGCAGTGGGAAAAAATCCTTTATGCTTTGTTTGAAACAGGTTGGGTGTTCAGTTTGAGGGGCAACTGCGGGCAGCTGACACTGTCAGCTGGAAACTATGTAAGATATGCTTACTTGGTTCTTGCACTTCCCTTTATATCAACTTTAAATGCTATTGCATGCAGTAGGAGAAGTAATGGTACTCATCTTTTTTCTGGGACCTCTCTCCTGCCATATTCTTGAAGACAAAGACACGAATTTTTAGAACCTTTAAAGTAATTCATAGTGCTATAGAGGATGCATATACCATATTGGCCTGAGTATAAGCCTCACTTCCCCCCCAAATTCCGACTGTGAAAAGTGAAAGCGCAGCTTATATTCACGACCTTACGGTATGCAGCCAGGAGCGCAGCATAGCGGTGCCCGCCCCATATGTAGTCCCCCAAGGCTGGGAAGGGAGAGAGGGAGGAAGGGAAAAGGCCACCGGCAACGCAGCACGGCTCCCCCCCCCCAGTATGCAGCCAGCAGCAACGAGGAATGGAGCAGCTGATATTTGGGCATTTCCCCCCCTTTTTTTCTTCCTCCCCTCCAATTTTAAAGGTGCGGCTTATATTCAGGCCAATATGGGAGTTTTGGCTCCCCGAGAATTGTAATTAGCACACATACAAAGACGTCAACTCCTAAGAGACTGGTGCTTCTCACCTGTGCTGGACACCAGCAGGCTGATGGGGAGCTCTAAAAGTCTTGCGAGAAAGCTCTTTCAGAATCTACAAACTCAGGTAACCAAAAAGTTTGTCTCCAATCATCTCCTTTATTAAATAAAAGTAGTAAAATATATACAGATGACATTCTGCAACTGCTGGCTACTGTGTCTTGCATTCCCCATCTCCATTATTAGCTGCCTTGATCTTCTTTAGCTCCTTTTGCAGCTCCTCCTCTGCAGCCAGAATCTCTGCTGGCTTCAGGTACTGTGAAAACGAAAAATAAGCCGCATATATCTCTAGCACAAACAGAGCTGTTACACAGTGTCAAGCTTGCAAGCCCTTGGAAATTCTCACACTTGCGAAGTCTTTGCAGTCACCCCAAAATTCAATAACACTGAGCATAATAATTTACAGAGGAAATACAGCATAAAACTGTATCTCAAATGCATCTAATTTAATGCATGTTATCTCATATTGGAACTTCACCCTGGTTAGACTACTGGACTGCACAGTCTCCCCTGGCAAACTATTCACTTAACTTTGCTGGCTATTACATTCTACTTCATATACCCAAGCAGTTTTGAATATCTACACTAAACATTACAGCCATAAGAAAAAGATGGTTACTCATGGGAGAGGAGGAAATGTGTAAATCCTATGGCATTCTAAACTCTGAAGCAGAAACAGAAATAGTAATTAGGATTTTTCCTGCTAAGCCTCAAGAAACTTATTAGCTCCTAATTTTGTAATTTTTCATTGTACTTAAGGGCCTATTTTTCTATTTGTTTCTCCAGTTTTCACAGAGATGGTGATGCCAAAAGGAAGGCCAGGAAAAGTTCTAAGTTACATTGACAAATCAGTCTTATAGGTACCTACCGTGATTATTAATGTGTTGTTGGCATGAGTAAAGCTCAGAGCAGTACTATCCAAGGGCAGTTGGAATCTGTCTAAGTCAGGAACGGAGAATTTCTTGTAATATCTGAAGATAAGCATGAGAGAGAATGTGAGGGTAAGACCATTTTTGCTCTTACTTTTGTCATCTTTCGAAAGCTAGTTCATTAAGATGTAATCCTATACATAAAACCTAATCTACAAGTTAGAGAAACAGAAATGCATTCATACTTCTATTTTGACCAGAAACAGTTTCAATATTTAACATTGATCACTCTCCCAACATGGCTGCATGTTTAATCAATTTTAAAAGCACACATTTTGATTGAGTCTGAAGATGTCCCTGGTTGCTGGGACTATAGTGTTTTTTAATGCAAGTACATATAAATTGCAATGGCAAGCACCATTTTAAGATATCCCACCTGCTATGAGAGAGGAGGGATTCCACAGATGATATCTACTACAACACAGCATCATTCAAAAATGAAGTGTGCTTGTTTTCCCCTTAGATTTATTTTCTCATGTGCACATTTAGGCTGCAAACTATCTCCCTGATTTGCTGTGCAGGTCTCCCTCTGCCCAGTCCCAAACAGCTCCAGCAGCTCCACTCCTCCAGTGTGCAGCTTCTAGATCATCCTACCAAAGGTGTGAGCAGGAAGGGGTACAGCTTGCAAGATTCCCATTGGCACTAACTCACAGAAAGCCCCCAGATGGAGTGTTCTGGGGCAGAAGGAGCTGAGTCAGGACCACTGCTGTTAGTTGATGGCACTGGTCCAGATATGGGTCCAGTTGCTACACCAACCCAAGACTAGCATAGTGCAGAGTTTGCCACATAGGTTTGCCTGTGTGCCCTGCGTTCCATTCCTGCCAGCGTGAGTGGGTGCAGTGGTGGCTACACCATTCTGTCCCACACCCCAGCTAAGGTTAGACTAGCTCTGTTAATGAATTTTATTTTTATTAATAAGTCAATATGAATACCGTGGTACCTCGGTTTTCGAACATAATCCGTTCTGGAAGACCGTTCGACTTCCGAAACATTCGAAAACCCAAGGCACAAAGGGTGGTCTGCAAATTCAATAGAGAAAATTGAATTTCGATTTCCAAGATGCGTTTAAAAATCGAAGCATTTACTTCCGGGTTTTCGGCATTCGAAAACCAAAACGTTTGACTTCCAAGACGTTCAAAAACCAAGGTACCACTGTAACACCAACTGACTTAAGATTTCTTAATCACGTGAAAGCTGTGTTTTCCAAATGTGGCTGCAGAGTGCTGGGTAAAGTGGGAGAGAACCATAACTGTTTGAAGGGCTGTTTATTTTCAATTACCTTGAATCTGTATTGGTTCATACACCTTTGTCCTGCCAAGTATCTGGTGGATCTAAACAGTCTGTCTTCTACCCAGCTATGACTTAACAAAACTGAGTGAACATTATTCTTATCTCCCCCCTACCCCACCCTCTGCACTACTACCATTTAGCCCCTTTGTTACTCTTCCCTTGTGAAATTCCCTCCATCGCATGGACATGTTTCTGGTGCCCCAAACTGAATGGGAGAATTTATTCCCTGGTGTCAGGCCCATAAGCAATCCTTCTCCATTAAGCCCGTTCTGCTTAGAGGTCGACTGCTTGAACTACTGCTGCACAAAACATGAACCCTTTATTTTCCAAGCCTTAGCGAAAATGCATACAAAGGACAACCAGCCTTGGATGCTTTGCCTGCTAGCAAGGAATGTTACCGCAGGGCTCGGAGCCTTCTGCGTAAATTTGGGAAAGGTGGCAGACATGGATAATAATAGGGGTGTCAAAGGTTAAACTGCAAAGATTAGTTGAACACAAAGACATGTTAAGGAAGTGTTAACTTCTTACTGATTGAGACAATAAAAAGCAGGTCCCAGAAAAAGCCCAGTGTTTCAAAGAGCCTAAGGAACCCGCACTGGGAACACCAACTTTGCCCCCCAGCCTTCCCCAGGACTGAAGTAGTGGGGAAAATAATACCTGGTATGGTCTCCAACTAAAATCTGTGAGAGATCAAAGGAAAACAGATCTGCTGCTTTGCCCCCTTCTAGTGTAATGTTAACTGCTACCTTGCCCTGCAATAATTGAATCTGCTGTGGCTGAAGAGGCTTTGCCTGTTTGTTTGGAAAGTTTGCTTTAATGGATTTGTTTTACAGCAAGAGGGCTAGAGCAAATCCCACTTGAGCAGCCTTTTGCTGTGGCTAGAGGGGCCAACAATGAATGAGTTGGAGCGGATGGCAATATTTTCTTTTTTAAGGTCCCTCGGGGCAGCTGTGTGTTCTGGCAGGGCTCCTGTGCTGTCAACAGCTGCATAGTCAATGTTCAATAGGTTTAGTTTTCTCCCTCGGTGCATCTCCCTGCGTGGAGATTTCATCTGTTTAACTTCTGCCTGCCATGCAGCTGTTGGAGGCATAAAGATATCCCTAACTGTAGTCTCTTTGGACTCCTAAGTGCAGGGATGGACTTGTTTACCCAGCCACAAGAATTGACACGGTTTTTAGGAGTTTATATCTAGCCTAAACAAAAGCCTGATTTTGGTAAAAGCACTAAGAGTACAACAATTGTAAAGAAGATCAAACACACACAGCATCTCTGCTCCTCTCAAAATAATATACCACTAGCAATAAGGGCAGGAAATCTGAATTCAGATTATTTTATCCCCACCACCACTATTCACTATATTAGCAGCCATCTATAGTCCCAGAAGCTTTTTGAAAAAGGACTTCACCGGCATTCGGAGTAGCAGGGGTGGGGACTGCAGCAGGGCAGGCCTTGCTGGAAAGGGAGTTCCATAAGGGAGGTGCTACAAAAGAAAGAAAGCCCTCTCCTGTAAATCTTAAACTACAGAGAGGCTTACAGGGCAGGAGACACTCCTTCTTATGTGTCACCTCTTAAGTTCAAGATGTGGATGCCAACCCAACACTTTTGCCTTTCACAATACATGTCTTGCTTGTTGAAGAGAAGATCCTGGGGATTTGATCCTGCACACAGTTAAGAGCAGTTCACTCCAGGTATATCTAATGTACCTAGATGTACCTCATCTTTCCCTTCTCGCAGTTCTGAAAACCAAAATTATCTCCCTTCTTCTCCTCTTCCGTACAGGCCTGCTAACCAGTAGCCCACAAGCAAAACATGAATGAACCGGCTCTCTGCTGTTGGTATTCAGAGATGCTATGCTTTTGGACATAGAGATACCATTTAACTATCATATCTAGTAGCCAATAATAGGTAAATCCCCAATCAATTTGTCATGTTTCCTTTAAAGCCATCAAAGCCAGTGATCATCAGCCCATTGTTTTATATGTGTGAATAAGTCCCCTCTTCTGTGTGGCCTCAATCTACTGGTAATCAACTTTGTTGGTTGACCCTGAATACCTGTGTTATGAGATGCACCATGCGTTTCTGCAGAAAGTCGAGGCTAGTCAAGGGCTGCTTAAATCAAGAAGTACTTAAGCATCTCCATACCTATCAAGAGGAGGCCATTGAGCAGCAAGAACTTGATCTTGCACCTGCCAATTGCAGTCAGATAGCAAAGATGCTAAGTGGAAGGCCTACAGGGTCAATGTAGCCTGGCCTTCATTGTGAAGTGTTCGACAAGTCTCAACCATATCCATGGCCCTTCACTGTCACTGATTAATAGTATTCTTTGCCCTCAGAAGATCTTTAACTTAAAAACATAACTGGCCAAAGAGAGCAAAGCAGCTCTTTGCCAACAGCACCACCTCTAGGTAATTTTCAGGGATTGCACAAAAAATAGGTTAGAGAATGGAAGGGAAAATCAATGTTTTCCCCGCAACTTCTTCATTAAAAATTGGGATTGAGTAATGCATTTGCTTCTGTTTGTAATGCTATTGTCAAGCAGGAAGAGGAGAAGTGATAAAACTTTGCAATAAGTTTTCTCCAGATCCTGGGCTTTATCAAAATCTGCAGCCCCCCACTCAGCTTCGCCCCACCTCAAGGGAACCTTGTGCTTACTGACTTCTTATTTGTTGTACGGACCACACAGCAGCGCTCATCCTTCTCCACTGAAACACGATAGACATCTTTAGGATAGGGCAAGTTCCGGATCCGCCACTGGAAGCTGTTCTTAGTGTCTTTGCGCATAAAGATAGGCTAGAGAAAAGGCACATTTCAGTTATCCTGGCATCATTCAGATGGAATAGATAGCAGTGGGGAGTTTTGGGCTTTGCACATTCAGGTGCTTGGTCTAGTTATGTGGACCCACATAGCAGTACTGAGGATGGACTCTCTTTGAGGTCACCCCCCACCCTCGCTTATAGTTCCTCAAACGTATCAGGAATTCTATAAGTCTATAAGTCATTTATATAATTTCCAAGCAGTCAGAGGCTTCTTCAGGATACACAAATGAAACTGATGTGGAAGAATGGGGAGGAAGAAAGCTGTATTAGATTTAAACCAGAAGAAAACAGGTTAAAGTAACAAAGGTCTCATAGATGAGGAACAATGTGGTTTCTGGTAGAGGTATCATGAGCCCGTTCCACAAGGAACATTGGTTACCCCATGCTGGTGGTGAGATCATGAATTTCCCTTGGTCATTCTATGGAGAGAGCTATTTATCTTAAGGAAGGGCCATAGCATAGTGGGACAGCACATGCCTTGCATGCAGAAAGTTTTAGGATCTGGTATCTTTGGTTAAATTATTTTAAACAGTAGCACTTGGAAACATTCCTAATTCAGTAAGTAGCTGCTGCCAGTCAGGTAATATTGATGGACCAATAGTCTGACTTGGTGTGAGACAGCTTTACAAGTTTATACCAGCACTAATGTCATAGGCATATGTTCTCCAGTGAGTCACGAAGTAAAGTCACCTAACCGAGTACTACGTATGGTTTCTCAACCCAGATACATCCCCAAGGAAACAGAAACCATGCATTACCTCTTTCTCTGCTCCAAAGCTAAGATGAGCTACATTATGTTACTTTGCAATGGAAGCATTACTACTCATCTTAAGAAGCCAAACTGTAGTCTCAGAATTCAGAACAGGTAACCTAGGAAAATGAGACCCATAGCAATTTCAGATGTGATTGTGATGTAGAAAGGAACTTGCCTTACTTACATTAGTACTGCTCTCCTTAATGAGCTCACGATCCAGAGGTCCTGATGCCAGCAAGTTTGGCTCTCCCACCTCAACCTGCCAAGCGCCACTAGCACCCAAGGCATTCTTCTCTCTCCATTTCCTCACTGCAAAGAAACAGAAAGGAAGCACCTCTTTCAATTGCTTTTTCAGGGAAACATCCTCAGTAAATTTGCATTTGAGGATGGGATTCTCTTGACACTTCAAGGAGTAACTTCAGATGTTGCATGACTGAGAATTTTTATATAGGAGTAAGACATGATTAACAAGAAACTGCACTAGGCATGGTGTAGGTTTTCTGGAAAAAATTGAAATAAGAAAATTTCCCAATGCTAAAAACCAATTGAAGCTGATTTAGCAATGGTGGGTTATTTAAACTTTAAGTTTTAATTTATCCTCAGTTATGCCCCGCATGCTGAAAGGGGCAACAGAGCCATGCACAGTTCCCCACCCATGAGATCCACATGGGTATGGGGAACCACATAACTTGAGGGTGGGGCTATCATGCTCAAAGTTTCAGCTCCTAGAGAAGTCTATATATGTGGCCTTACCCAGCTCAGATGTTCACACTCAATATGCAGAAGTTGGGAGAAGTGTGATCATGAGGCCTCAGGGGCAAGGTCAAAACAATCAGGCCTTCAGCTTTCATGGAAATATACTCACAGTCTTTTCTGGCTCAGACATACATGCTTAATGCATGTTACTGTTGAATTTTATGGAATAATGCAGTTTTAGAAACACACAAATGTCCAAGGATAAATGTAGTATTGGGAAAATTTCCTACTTGCATCACTGCTAATATGTAACATGCAAGCTCATTCTACAAGAGTATTCTTTCCCGTGGTCCTATCAAGTATGAATTTGCTTCCTAACTCAAAGTACAGTGGTACCTCAGGTTACCTCAGGTTAAGAACTTTGCTTCAGGATGAGAACAGAAATTGCACAGTGGTGGTGCGGCGGCAGCGGGAGGCCCCAGTAGCTAAAGTGGTACCACAGGTTAAGAACAGTTTCAGGTTAAGAACGGACCTCCAGAACGAATTAAGTTCTTAACCCAAGGTACCACTGTACAATTCTATTCTACTTCTATGTTGGAAATATTTACCAAATTGAGTGGGAGGATGAAATGAATGAGTCACAAGCGGCCTAATTCGAAGCTGCGCTATAACTAAAGGCATTTTTGACTGGGAACTTCCCTTTGCTATGATCAATATGAAACCCGGACCTGTGCTATGTGCAGTAACTGTCAGATGCAAGCTCCTACTTCTCATCAACCTGTACTATTAATAGGCCAAGCCCCTGTTATGACCAATTTTAAACTCCTAAGAAAGAAAGGAAGCTTGCTTACAAAGCAGCTGGTTTGTCTTCAGGTCATATTCCTCTGCCATCTCCTTCCCATTGTCAAACAAGTAATGGATTTTTCGCATACCTAAGGAGAGCAGAGGTGAGTGAATCCACAGAAATGATGTAGAGAAAAGTCCCACCCACTGACACTCCCTGACCCTGTTTTCAGCTACCCCAAGACTTAGCTGGAGAAGCCAAAAGTCTAGACCACAGCATCTGTGGCATTCTGGCATTCACAGGCTGCCACCCTAAATCATACAGCTTGATCTTATGGGACAGCGGACAGAGATTTCAATGGGACTGACCCAAGCGTAAATGACTAAGGCCCAACCCTTTGCAAATTTACTCTTAGTTAAGTTCAGTTTTAATTGTTATTTTAAGAGATTTATACCCCCACCCTTCGACAAGTTCCCAGGGCACCTCACTGGGGCTGCTTCCCAGGTAAGCACAAGCAGGGGCTGCCGCCTCAGTCGAGCCCTTGGGCTGTACGTACTAAAGCAGCCTTAATGCGAAGGTGACAGCCCAACTCACACTCGCCTGGAAACAAGCCCAAGCTGAACACAGTAGGATTCACTTCTGAGTAAATATGAATTGGATGGCTCCTAGACCCCTTTACCTTGGAAGCAAGTCCCACTGGAACCAAAGAGTCTTATTTCGGAGAAGACACGGGACAGTAGAGTGTTGTAACCAAATTTATTGTGGCACAGGCTTTCGTGGACCGCAGTCAGCAGTCCTAAGCCCTGCATTGCATACACCCCACTGACCCCGGGGCTCTACTTTCCCCGCTTCCTCGTACTCGCCCCAGTCCACCCCCGTCCCTCGCCGGTGCTCGTCCGCAGCCCGTCAGGATCCGGGCCTCGCCGCTCCCCGCTCCCTCCGAGCTCCCCGGAGGAAGGTCTGCCGAGGACGCCCCGCTCCCATTTACCGTCCCCGAGCAGGGCGGTCTTCCGCGCCGCGCGCAGCTGCTCCAGCCAACTCGGCCCGGCCATGATGCCGCCGGACGCATTGCCAGGGCAACCGCCCTACACTTCCGGCCTCTCCTGACCGGACACGGAAGAAAACGCCGCGCGGGGGGAAGTTTTGCTGCTTCTCCCCCTCGCCCTCCCCCAGTCCTCTTTCGCGCCCGCAACTCCCCGGGTAAGTGAAATAAAACGCGAAATAGCTCCCCGCCCCCACCGCGCGCGCGCGCTCTCCTTCCTCCGCCCGAGGGGCGTTTCTAGGCCTCTCCGCGCGTCTCCTTAGCCCCGCCCCCCTCCCTCCTTAGTGGGCCTCATCCTACCCGAGGGGAGATCGGAAGAGAGCGAGCGCACAGGTGCAAGAAGAGTCGGCGCACCTGCATACCTGCCGGCGCGAAGCCTCGCTGCCACGTGGAGAGGGACCTGGGGCCTGTGGCGGTGTTGGACTCCATCTCTCATCAGCCCCATCTCCCATCCTGCTTGGCCGGGGTGATGGGATTCGTAGTCCAGCAGGCTCTGTTTACCTCTCTGAGGCGACGGCAATATTGGCCTGCTTGGCCGGGCCGATGGGATTCGTAGTCCAGCAGGCTATGTTTACCTCTCCCCTGTTCTCCTTTATGGTCTCGCATTGTCTCATCTTGGTCTCCTCACATCTGTCCGGCACTCCACTCTGGAAGTGAGACACCTCCTTCTGGCTTCCTGTCTCTTCTTGCATTCTGCACAAGCTCCACGTCCCTTGCCTCCGCTCTCTGTAGCCCTGTTACAACGAACACCCTGTTAGGTTTCTGCTTGTGACGTAGGCTCCTCCAGCTCTACCACCTTCAGCCATCCTAAAGTCTCCTGCTCCCTCAAAATACTCTATCTACCCTTTCTCCCCTTATGCTTGAAACTGTCTCCCACAATACCTGTGTGGTGTTTCCTAATTTTTCAAATTCCTCCTCAAATCCTACTTTTTCTGTGAGGCCCTTGGCTCAGCTCCCTAGTTCCTATGCCTTGCTGCAACTAAGGCTGTAACTGAGCCTAAGCACATGCAACTCAAACAATTGTGTGTTTTCCCCCTGTTTATCCTTGCCTCCACTTTTAATTCTCAGGGCTCCAACAGGGCCACCAGGATTGATGCTCTGTATCCACCACCATTTAGGCTCCCTAGTGGCAGCACTGCTGTGGTCACCAGCATCCTGCTCCCTTCACAGGCTTGCCTGTGAGCTTGCCTGAGACCCCAGTGATGTAATGGATGAATTGCTGAGTAGTCACTCTACTCCCAGCCCATTGCAGCAGTACCGCAACAGGTGAGCCAGGGGGAGGCTGATAATTTCTCCACCACCTCCCTGCGTGCTGTCATGGACCTTCTCAGAGATGGTGACAGCTCTGAAATGGGCCAGGAACTGAGTGGTTGCTTGGGACCTTGCCTGTTATAGTGCCACTGTGGAGAAGTGTGAGGGGAGTCTGGTGGCTGCAGAAACATCACCACTAGAGGGCCCAAGGGGCAGCAGATCCTGGAATGTATGTTTTGGTTTGTGCTGGGGGCTCCACTGAAGACAGCCTGCCCTGTACCCCCTTAAAAAAAACAACTGCAGCCAAACTGTTCCCCTGAGTTGAATTTTAAATTGAAAGCTCCCCGGGGCAGGGGCCTGCCCTCATACTCTGTAAAGTACCATGCACACTGAGGATGCTATATAAATAAAAGGTGGTGTCTGTGGAGCTAGTGTGTATTCAGGAATTCTTGAGGGAGGTGGCCTTATGTTACTGCTATGAAGCACTAAGTCTGTTGGTCTTTGAATGTACCACATTTTGCAAATTGAAGCGAATAAGACCTATTAATGATTTGGTGGGATATCTACCAGGGCCTTTCACCTGTTGCAGAAAAATAAATGGCCAGCTCTAAACACACAACTGAATTAACATAGGGAGTGCCTTTTGCTAGAAGATTCTCTGTCATTAAGGTAGATCACAAGCTAAGGCATGCCCCCTAGAAACTGAAGTTACCCTATTGGCATGTCAGATTCTTGCACCTCATTAATTTCCACCTCTAGCTAAAGTTGCGTATAAGGTTACGTTTCACCTGTTGGCATGGGACATATGATAGCTTGATTTTCATTTCAGGTTTACAAATACCTTTGTGTTGTTAGTCACTTCAAACTCTTGCAATCTTTACCATCTTCCTCAGTAAGACTGCTTACTTCTGCCTGGGAAGGAGGCATCCATGTTCCATGGAGCCCCAAGGAATTGTCAAAGCTTTCCCCAAACGAAAGAAGATCAGATATGATTCACAGAAGGCAGTGCCTACAAAGGTACTGAAAGAAGAAACCAAGAATGAGCAAGGTGAGTTTTCTGTTTGCTTCCTCAGCCATGTGAAGCTATGAGACAACCTAGCATGCTCTGCTTGAGATTACTATGGCCTAGCTGTTAGTGCAAGTGGTTTACTTGGGGGAAAATCACTTAAACCTGGAAGGTTCCAATCAAATGGAGGCATTGAGTTTTGAAGTCTTACCTGTGTGCTACAAGAGATCTGGTCTTCTCCATACTAGTTATGGCTTCAGGCTGTCAGACTCCCATCACTCAGATAAGACATGAAGCCTACTCTTGCTTTGCTGAGTCTTTTCTCTCTGGCTTTCATTAGCAGCATGGTTGGAGCCAATCACTGCCTATGTGCTGCAAGCAGGAATTGGCCAGGCCAGGGCTGAGATCTTCCGCAAGCAGATCGTCCAGAACGGGGGAATTGTGTGCAACCAGCTTTCCCCAGATGTGACACATGTTATAGTGGATGAAGGCATGGACTGTGACCGAGCTTTCCGGCTTCTCAAACTAGCCAAGTTACCCCAGGGATTGCAACTGGTGAAGGCATCCTGGCTGAGTTCCTGTATTGCAGCACAGCAGATCTTGAAGACTACTGGCTACAGTCTCTTCATCCCGGAGAAGTAGGTGCCTTTCTTACTTCAGCATGTGGTGGCAAGTTTTATGTGGAAGTCCATTTCTTATTTTGGGAACGGACACAGAGGAAAGAGAATTGAATTCCCCATTTCTTTTCAATTTTCTCACACTCTTGTTATGGATAGAATGGCTGCCTTCAGAATCAGTGATTGCACCTTGCTGTATGTTTGATTCTTGGCAGGTATCTGGATGTGTCAGACACTTCAAAGCAGCAATCACAACTTCTGAATGAAGTGATGGTCCAGCCTCAAATGGAGAGTGCAGTCCTGGCACTGAAGGATGAATCTCAGGCAGATGTTTCCAGCGCTCCCTGTAGTGCAGCAAATTCCTCAGGGCAGCAAGAAGTTAAAGGGGTGAGCCCATTTAGCAGATTCCCATTTTTGTGCTTTTGAGCATTTTTGTAGGCTATGCCAGGGTTTTTATTGGGGAAGAGCTGTAGCTCAGTGACAGAGCATTTGCCTTGCATGCAGAATATCCCAGGTTCAATCCCCAGTGTCTCCAGGTAAGGCAGGGGGAAAGCCCTGCCTGAAATCTTAGAGAACTGCTGTCACTGTGGACATGATTGACACCCCTTTGTTCCAAAGATGAAAAGGTGTCATGCTCCTCTTAGAGTTAGGGAACAATATTGTAATTGGAACGAGGTGTGTGTGTTGACAACAGATTAAGCAGGTGGAGTCTATAGATGATACAACCATTTTTTTCTCTTCTGAAAGGAGTGAATTTGCCTCTATTAAACAAATGCTGGGCTGTCATTGTAGAAGCTGGGCACCTAACGTGCTTTCTTTGGTTACTTTTTCTAGCAAGCTTCACTTCAGACCACCTAAAAGTTACAAAAATAGGAAAATGTAGAAGGAGCTTTTGGCAGATTGTTTCTGCGTTAGAATGTATGTGTGTTATTCTGCTGCCGTCTTTGTTTGGCAATGCCTTCATTTATGCTAAGTCTCCTCTTCATTCAGAGAATCTGGCAAAAATATACACTGGTGTAAAAGCTCTATATGTCCAGTTGCCTTGAATTTTAATCTTTCTTAACTCTGAAGCAATATTAAAATCAGCTAGTAAAATACTAGTTACAAAGTGTTAGCACCCTAAAGTCAGAACATAAAAAGATCATATTGACTACGATGTGCTCCTTATAGCATCTTGACCACGAGGTGTAATGAATAGAAGTCATTGTTCAGCTTCTTAAGTATTATATCCTTTCTGTTTTCTACTAGTCAATGGAATACCTGGTATGTTCATAATGGGATGTTGCCCCCTTGTGCCTGAAGTAGAGAGCAAAAGGAAATTGTGCCACTAAAGTTGCTGTAACATGGGACATCTTATTCATGCTCGCTCATCACCACCACTTCAAAATAAAGCCACCTTCATAAGTTAAATGAATCCATAGCATTATGGTCACTGCAAGTACTCTGCCAGCTATGCTTTCTTGTAGATGATCATCATAACTGAGGGGAGGAACATGTTATATGCAACTGTACAGCTTATGCTTTTTATTTCTCTCTCTCAACCTATCTAATGATTGTGGTGGATCTCACAGGGACTACCAATCCCCTTTAATGTTTCAGAGTCTCCCTGCCTTTGATGCATTATGAGCCAGTGCCTTGCAATTGCTTGCATAAGTAATGGCTACATTTCACAGCTGCCTCTTCTACCTCTCTCCAAAGACAATCTTGGACAACGAGGGAACTGAAGGGGAAGAGCCTGTTGTCACTCTGGGAGAACTGGAAGCACTGAGGTCAGGCAAAGACCCAAACACTTTGCCAGGAGATTCTTCTGTGGTGCTTCCCACTAGCAAGTGGGTTTGTGCCCACTCCTCTGCAAGCAAGAAAATTAATCATAACCAGAGCATTACAGAGAAGCTGGAGCAGCTGGCAAAAGCCTACTCTGTCCAAGGGGACAAGTGGAGGGCTCTGGGTTACTCAAAAGCCATAAACGCCCTCAAGAGCTACCACAAGCCAGTCACCTCTTATCAGGTAACTCAGATAGATCTCTTCTAAAGCAAATCCTTTCTTGTCTTCTCTTAAGCAGCTGCAGCTTAATGTTCTTGGGAGCAGCCATTAAGTCTATGGAGCAACTAGTCTCTCTTCCCCTGCCTCACACTTGCAACTCCTGGCTGCACTGCATCCTGTGTGGCTAGCCAGCAGCTTCATTGCACCAGACAGTTGTAAGGTCCAAATTGCTTGTGTTTTAACTTCCCTGGGCTTGGCAGCATTTCTACTTGGGCCACTGTATAGAGAGATTTCTTAAGTATGAAAGCCTACACTATGCTTCTGGTCATTTAAAAGGAATGCAGAGGAAGTCACTGTCTGCACTGAGAGAAAGACAGAAAAATCTTATACTCAAAGAGTAAAGATCAGATTTTATTTGCAAAAAATCCATAGGCTTCTAAATCCCAATTTAGGAAGGTGGATTCTTGGATAGGAGGGTCTGTGTTAGATACCCTCAGGAGTCAAGAACCAATTCCCCCCCTGCCCAAGCTGAGCCTAGTCATCTCCAAGCTGGAAACAGATGATATTTCCAGATTAAATCATCATTGTAGCCTTTTGTCTGTTTGTGGCTGTTTTTCAGGAAGCCTGCAAAATCCCTGGAATTGGGAAGCAGATGGCAGAAAAGATTGTGGAGATCCTGGAGAGTGGGCACCTTCGAAAGCTGGACCACATCAGTGAGAGTGTGTCAGTGCTGGAAGTATTTTCCAATATCTGGGGAGCAGGAGTCAAGACTGCTCAGATGTGGTACCAGCAGGTAATTTTCTCTCCTCTGCTGTCAACAAGTCCTGCAGTTTTGCTTATATTATGGTATTGTTACAAGGACCCTATATGTGAGTTAATTCTTTAGTTTCATTGCTGAAACTGGTATGGAAAAACCTGCTAGAGGAGGGAACTTCATACATGTCCCGTGTGTCCTCTGGGCAGGGCTTCCGCACTCTGGATGACATCCGCACTAAGGCTTCCCTCACCAGCCAGCAGGCCATTGGCCTGAAGCACTATGAGGACTTGCTGGAGCGCATGCCACGTGAAGAAGCTGCCCAAATTGAGCAGACGGTGAGTACCCCTGTGAGGACTGTGGGCAGAGCAATGTCGAGGCTTAACAGGTCACATGACACACCTCATCAAATCAGCTCTTGAGGCAGCCACAATTCTGGTAGGTCCCACATAGTTGGACTTCCTGGCAGTTCAAAAGGGAAGGATGATGAGCAAAACCGCTGCCTGTTTTGCCTTTCCTCCCTCCTGGTTGGCAATCTGGCACATACCAGATTCTGCAAACATGTATAACTGGGATGGGAAGCTTTGGTCCTCCAAATGTGGTTGGACTCCGGCTCCCATCATCCCTGGCCATTGACTGATGGGATTTGGAGACCCAACACGATCTGGTGGACCCGAGGTTTCCCATCCCAGCTCTAAAGAGAGCCTAGAAATCTTACCTGTCTTTTTTTTTTGCTACAAACCAACAATTCTCACCCCTTTGTTTGCAAGCTCCCAACCTGATAGGCCAGTCTTTCTCTAAAAGGACCCTCAGACTGGCAGAGCAGTGGTGCAAAAACACATTGAAAATCTTTGTGGTGCCTCCCATGGTAGGGAAAGGGAGCTTTCTAACTTTCTGAACAGGTCTCCCTTCCTTTTGTGGGTTTGACCAGGATGGTGCTCATAGAAGCCAATAGGCAGTTCATAAAATTCTTTTTGGGTTGCAAGTTGTCGGCTTATAGGCTGAAGTTACGTGATCCTTTATCACTGCTTCTCCTGTACATTGAAATCACCATGGCAGCACTGGGCAGCATGATACTGTCACTCAGTCACAGTGCCTGCTCCTGAAGAATGCATCGTTGCCAGGTAGGGCATCATTCCTTGCACAGGATTAACGCTCTTTTGGGAGCCCCTGCCCTTGGGAGTGGACCTATTGTGGGTTTGATGGAATTACCCATTTCTTGCCCACCTCAGGGAGTAGGCAAGAGAATGAGGGGATTAGCTGCTGTCCGTCTGAGACCCAAGGTGCTGTGTGGGGCTGGCTGCTTTCAAGAAAACTTAATTGAGGATGCAGAGGGACAGATCTGCATTCGAAAAGCCATGAAAGCTGTTCCCAAATGTTGCAGGGCAAAGGTTAATGAGCTTATCCCTCACTAATGAAGGATGATCCTGGAGACTGACAAGGAGCACTCAGACCCTCCCCCTCCCGCCACCGCCCAGCCCCACAACTGCTTCCTTTCCCTCTACCCATGCCACTCTCTATGTTCTGAAGCAGCAATCATGTCTTTGTTTAGTAAGATGGATTATTGGCACCGTGACACCCATAATCCTGAATTCTGAAATCACCTTCAAGTGATGCTTTTAAATGAAGCCATCAGAAGTATGCTGGTGCAGAGAAGCTCTTGGGCGAGGGACTCTTCTTTGGGCACCCACCCCCTGGGATGTGATTTCCAGCAGTCTAGGGTTTGACTGCTGTTCTAGCAGGACATTTTGCTCTTCACGCCAAGAGTTTTCCTTCCATGAAATGGGAAATGGCCCAGCCCTGCAGGAGGAGAGTGCCAGGGTCAGCCAGCCTTACGCCAGCCCAAAATACTGATCCCGTATGAATTTTGGATGTCCTGGTGACTTTAGGACTGGTTCTGCTGCGTCACATATTTTGCTAACACCCTTCTCTTCTAAAAGGGCTAAAAGGTCCCAGGTCCCACTCTTTTTCAACCTGCTTCATTACAGCTTTGGACAGAATTCTTTGTTTATGCAGCAGAGTAACATCCCATAATTTGGAAGGGTTATTGTCACCTGTAACCCAAACTACAAATGGGTCACAAGTTAGCTAACCTGCATACGTAACAACTCATGTAATTCAGCATCCTGAGAATTTTAGCATTCATTATCACCACTGTGAGAGTTTGAAGTTAAATTTACAGTAAACTCCCAAACCCCAGTCGGGCTCAGTACAATTTTCTGTTGCGAAGGGGCTGGACTCCTTGCCCTCCCTTATGCCCAGCAGAAGCAGAATAAATTTAATGATTTCATGATTCATACAAGCAAAAGAATTCAGCTGTCTTGACAAAAGAATTTGAATTATGGTTTATGTTTTGTTTTGTTTTGTTTTGTTTTACCCACACTGCTGGGGGTAATTGAATCACCACAGTGGATGGGAATGGAAAGATACTTGAAATCAGCAACTACACCTCTGCCCGTTCCTCTACACTGTCTTTCACTGCAGGTCAGAGAAGCAGCCCAGTTGATCAATCCTGGGCTGGTGTGTGTTGCGTGTGGCTCGTTCCGGCGGGAAAAGTCCACCTGTGGGGATGTGGACGTGCTGGTGACTCACCCCGATGGGCACTCGCACCAAGGAGTGTTCAGCAAGCTGCTTGATAGCCTCCGGAAAAGTGGTATGAGGGTACCTGTGGGGCTGGAATGTGGCAGGGCAGGGTAAGGGGTCACACTGTTGAACATTTTCACCACTCTGAAATCAGCAGAATGGAAATCCAGAATGTGTATCTGGCACTGCCATGTTGAGCTTGTCTTGGCAGTTCATCTTGGCACTAAAAGTGCCTGTATCTGGGACTTCTTTGGAAGGAACCATCTCCCCCCCCCCCCCATAGATAGTTGGGCTCCCTGCATGAAGGTCTTTATAAGAAGGAATGGTTTATAGTGCCTGCCATAATATAACAACATGGGTGATTCTGTTTCTTAACATACTTCTCTGTACGAATGTCAGAACCTCTTCTCACCTATTCTTATACCGTAAAGATGAGGCCCACAACCTAATGAACATAGCAGGTTTGATTAGCTTCTAGCTCACATTTTGGACTCTTTGTTCTTAGTGCCAACATACAAGGGCAACAGAGCCTCTATCTCTAGCCAAATTTTGGTGAAAGCCTTTACTCTTGTCGTTCTCCAAGATACTGGTTTAGCTATGTCTTAGATGTTCTTTTAGGAGAGAACGTATATTTTGAGAGACCAGAATGCTGATCATGATCAGGTAGTACAGGTCTCTTGTATGTTGAACACCACGAATTGTCCTGGTGGTGCACAATCTTGATAAGAGCATAAGAAGACCCCTGCAGAATCAGGCCAGTACTTAACAGCAGTCTGCCAGATCCCAGGAGACTCCCTACCAATCATGTTGGTGAGCCAGGAGCCCAGTACTGATGCTAGCAAGCAGGGAGCCCTCCAGCACAGGCTTACAACTGAGTGGGGACAGAAAACAATCCTTGCAGGAATCATAGAATTGGGACCCCCCCCCGAGTCATCTAGTCCAACCCCTTGCAATGCAAGAATCTCAACTAAAGCATCCACGACAGATGGCCACCCAACCTCTGCTTAAAAATCTCCAGGGAGGGAAAGTCCACAACTTCCTGAGGGAAGCTCTTACTGTCAGAAGGTTCCTCCTGATGTTTAGTCGAAATCTCCTTTCTTGTAACTTGAATCCATTGGTTTAGGTCCTACCCTGCAGAGCAGGGGAAAACAAGCTTGCTCCATCCTCCATGTGACATCCTTTGAGATACTTGAAGATGGCTGTCACATCTTCTCTCAGCCTCTGCTTTCCAGGCCAAACATACCCAGCTCCTTCAACGGCTCCTCATAAGGCTTGGTTTCCAGATCATCTTGATTGCCGTCCCCTGCACATGTTCCAGGCACTCTGCTAGCCAAACTCCCTGACTTGTGCCTTTCCCCACAGGCTTCCTGACAGATGATTTGGTGAGTCAGGAAGACAATGGAAGCCAGAAGAAATACCTCGGGGTCTGTCGTCTGCCAGGACCAGGCCAGCGCCACCGGCGCCTTGACATCATTGTGGTGCCCTACAGTGAGTTTGCCTGTGCCCTGCTCTACTTCACTGGCTCAGCCCACTTCAACCGCTCCATGCGAGCTCTGGCCAAGACCAAGGGCATGAGCCTGTCGGAGCATGCCCTCAGCAGCGGGGTGGTGCGTGGAGCCGGTGGCCTCAAAACAGTGCCTGGCGTGGCTCTGTCTACTCCCACCGAGAAGGATATCTTCATTCACCTGGGGCTGCCTTACCGGGAGCCCCCCGAGAGGGACTGGTGACAAAGGACAGGAAGAGAGCTATTTGAGGATGCCCTCGTGGTGCTTGCATGTGACTCACTTGGGACCTTCCAGCCTCTGTAGACTTGTCTGCTTTCCTTGGCAAATTCTTGCGGGTGCTAAAGACAGGAGGACTTGTGTGATTAAGGGGAGCTAGTCCTTCTCTGTGCTACTGGGAAGAAAAGCCCAAGGCCCTGAATGGATTCAGTTTTTTAATGGATTGCCATTAGAGAGGAACTAAGGGCAAATTAACCTACCTCACTGGCCAGTTTTTATGAATGAATGAGAAAATTTGTAAAGCGATTTTGCACATTGAAACTCCCATGTAAAGGCGGAGAAAGAGTGGGGGGGGGGGATGAATAGATTTTTAAGAATGGGTTTTAAATTCACCTTTGCAAAGGTAGCATCCTTTTAAGGCTGCTGGCTTCTCTTATTTGGAAAGGCTGCTTTTCTGCTAAGAGAGGGGGTTTGTGGTTTGTTTGCCAAGAAATGAAGTGTCATGGATTTCCATCTCAGAATTAATCTCTTCTAGCTGACATTATATTCTCCCTCCAACCTTGCTGCTAGCCTTGGAAAATGTTTTAAAAGTTTTTGAATCCTACCCTTCCCCAAATGGTGGCACAGGATTGTTTATTTGCGTAATTTATGCTAACTGTAGAGCTTGGTATGGTTTCAGGATTTGGAACTTCTTGTTAGTACTTTCAGGAGGTGAATAAAGGAGAGGGAGCTACTGAACGCAGCAAGCCAGTAGGGAAGGGGCAGAGAACGGCATGAAGTGAAGACACAGCAGGAGGGTAGCTTTGGGTGGAATAACTTGGAGGTACTTTTCTAGCACTAAGAAGAATCAGGCAGTGAAACAACTTTGGGGTATATGCTTCTCTGAGTACCAAGAAGAGGTTGAATCAGCATCTCTCAAGAACGTTTCAGATATAGTTTGCAGTTAAATATCAAACTTCTGTGCCAAGGTAAACATAATTCTGTACTAATTTGTTATTTCTTTGTTAAATTTCTATATTGCCCTTCATTCAAGGATCACAGGGCATTTACAATATAAAAATACACTCACTGAGGTCCATCTACCCAGAAATGCTGCTGAAACACCCGTACACTACTGAGACTCCTCAAAGCGTAACCTGCACTCTTTCAAACATGTCTTCTCATCCTTAAAGGCTTGAAACTTGTTTCCCCCCCTTTTAAAAATGAAGCTGCAGTTCTTAGGGTGCTGAACTGTGACACAGTGCTTTATCACATCCTGCATCTGTATGGCTTGATTAGGATGCAAACAGCAGAATACCCTTTGCCTTAGCTGATGAGTCAGAACTTATTGGAAGTTGCCTAATACCAGATCGGACTATTTTCCCATCTAGCCCAATAATGTCTACTCTGACTGGCAGTGGCTCTCCAGGGTCTCAGGGATATTCCCAGTCTCTTGCTACATGATCCTTTTAAGTAGGAGATGCTAGGAACTGAAGATCTGGGACCATCTGTTTGCAGGACAGGTGCTCTGCCACTGAGTCATGGGTCCTTCCCAGTTCTTGTGTTTGACTAGGTGAGCCTTAGGGAAATACACCTTAGTGAGCTGTAGTTATCCCCTTAGCCCCACAGGCTCCTTTGCGCACCTCCATGTTGTGCCTCTGCAGTGTATCACTTAGGGATCAGCACAATAAGGTCCCCTTGTGCTCTGTTCTTTTGGAAACGAAGGATTGCTGTGATTGCTGAAAGACAATAAAACCTGTTAACATGTTTTAAGTTCTGTTATGAATTAGATCCTTGGTTGGACTAATGATGCAACAGGGATGGCATTCTAAAGCTGCCTCCATGTTCGCTGTAAGTACTGCCTGGATGCTGTGTGGTGTTCCCATAGAGTAATTTGAAATTGCTGATGCAGTGAAGAACTTGAGGGGAAAGGGAGAAGGAATTCAACCTACTTAGCAACTAAATTGAAAGGTGGCTTGATCTGGTATGGGGGGCGCGTACACCTTTTCCCCAATATAATATTATTGAGGAGCCAATAGACGCTTTGATCTGTCATGGAGATGTAGAACAAGACCTTTTATACAGTAATTGGACTAATTCAGATCAGTGCTGGTCTGCAATAGGATTCTGTGGATTGGCCTGTTGGCGAGTGATGGAACTGTTAATGGGAAAGTAAAAGTGTTTGAAGTGCTCTCCATCTTGACTTACTGTATTGTTGCTTTAGAAGACAAGCTCAGTAGGATACGTTGGTCACAGTGCGGCTTGGAGGGCAATTCCTGGCCTGCCTAAAGGTAAAGCTAGGGGAACTGCTGGACCACAATCCTGCTAGCTCTCTTCCCCCCCTTGATCTGAGTTCAGAAGGCACAGCGCTTTCCCTGCCCTTTGTCAGTAGCTTTGTGCTGGTGGCAGGGAGCCACAATTCACACCCAGGCACTAACCACAGCTCCAAATCATCAAAGCCTCCTGCTCCTGCAGGGAAGGGTCCCCCCCTCCTGTGTTGTTTCTTTTACAATGATTGGGGTGGGCACTTGGGCAACCAGGTGGTAAGAATTTCAGGGCAGCAGCATACTTGCAGCTTCCCTAAACCTCAATGGAGCCTCTGCACTGTAGTTTATGAGGGGGTCTCAATTCAACCCTGATGACTGTAATCTTCTTTTATAATGGATTTTTTTTCCTTCCCAGAGATTTAGCCTGTGGGGAGAGCAGAAGGGAGACTTGGCCCCTGTGAGAAAATTCACAGTGCTAGATCACATGTAGTTGTCAAAGTCATTAGCCACTAGTTGCATTTTCACTGTATCACAGGCCTCCCCTCCCCAGCTCTTCAAGGAGATGCTCCTTATGCTTGCTAGGCTAATGAGACCTGGGGATGTTTTACTGGCAGTGCAGGTTCACATGGGTGCTGCTGTAAGTCAGAAGGACAACCCCACCACCTCCTCCTCCAGGTGTGTCTCTAAAGATACACTCCAGGTCCCACAGTTTCAAGTGGACCCTCCTTCCTGAAAGTCTGTACTCTCAAAACACAGTGCTTAAGGTAAAGATGAGGAACCTCTGGACTTCCAGGTGCTGTTGGACTCCAACTCCCATCAGTCCCAGCTAGTATGACCAAGTGGTCAGGGTTGATGGGAGTTGTGGTGCAATTACATTAATAGAATCGTAGAGTTGGAAGGAACCACAAGGGTTATCTAGTTCCCTAGTCCCTGCAATGCAGGAATCTTCTGCCCAATATGGGGCTTGAGCTCTTGATCCTGAGATCAATAATAATAATACATTATAATAATAAAAAAAAATAATTTATTTATACCCTGCCCTTCTGGCTGGGTTTCCCCAGCCACTCTGGGCAGCTCCCAACAGAATATTAAAAACACAATAAAATATCAAACATTTAAAACTTCCCTAAGATCAAGAGTCTCGTGCTCTACCAACTGACTTATCCCAGGTTGCCCATCCCTGTTTTGAGCCCTGCTGGTCGGATCCTCACTTCTGCAATGCAGACAGAAGCCATGTGCCCTACACTGAATATTTCAGTCTGTGTTGCTAAAGGTCTGGAGGACAGACACCTACAGAAATGGTGCCTACCTGTAGGGTGACAGGAGGCAGGGGAGGACTGAGCTCTTGTGCCATTAAATATTAGTGTTGAGTAAGTGTTGCTCTCTTTTGGTTCTGCACGACTAGAACCACCTGCCCCCAACCCCTCTTCTCTTAAAGGTACAAGAGCCTTTCCTTCCTTTGCAGCTCATCACTCTGGAGCTGCTGCCTGAACTAGACCAACCGGTTTATGTCATGGTGAGGCCAGATTTGCAGTGCTGTCTACTTTGAGCAATCTGGCATGGCATTTAAGTTAACGTAATTGCTTCATAGGAGAAACTAAAAAAAAAAGGTGGACCTCCATGATTTGAGGTCACAGTATCCAGTTGTGCTGGGATCTGTGCTTGAGATTAGTAAGTTGGTGGCATGATTTCTGAAGTACAGATGAATAACTTGGATCTTAAGGTAATAGAAGGAAAGTTCCCCCCTCCTCCATGCAACCACCTGCTTCTCCAGGTGTTTGGGGGCCCTCTTGGGCAAAGGACAATTCTGGGTGAGTCTACCCAGCAGCTCCTCAAACCTCCTTCCACATTGTTCTGGAGCCTCCTCTCCAAGAGGCTTTGGGGGAGCAGGTGGGGAGAAGAAGCTTTTGCTCCACTAGCTTCCTTAATTACAGCTAATCCACACCTCTTGTCCATTTGACTTTACATCAGAACATGTATTCTCACAATCTTGAATGAGCACAAGTATATGAGACATTATTCATACAATATGACAACTACATCTGTTTACATCAAGATCATACTGATGTTTACAATTATAATAATAATAATTCACAAAAGGCATCATGCAGTTCTCAAAACAGCAACCGCTTCTCTTCCCTCTTTCAATTTGAACAATCTTAGTTAAATTTGTCATCTCAGCAGTTGTCCAGTGTTCATGCGTTATAACTGGGATGGGGAACGTGCGGCCCTCCAGTTGTTGGACTACAACTCCCATCATCCCTGACGGTGGCCTTTGCTGGCTGAGACAGATGGGACTTGGAGTCCAACATCCTCTGGAAGAGGACGTTTCCTGGGCTGCTTTCTGGGCTGGGTTTTACACTATTTGCTTGGTCCTTGGTAAGCTCACCCTGTACCATCGAGAGCTACTAGTTTCCCTTTTTATCCTAGGTTGACACAAGCAATTTTCATGCATCTCCATTCAAGTAGCTTGGCTCCCCAATTCAGATCATGCACATTGTGTGTAATAAGGGGGTCCTCTTGTGGTCAAGACATGTAATGACATGTTCTGCTAACTCCCTTTTTATAGGCAGAATCTCTAGTGCATGTTTCTGTAGCCTGCAGGACTATTTCGGTGGCCAGGAAAGTCCCTGTGCATGAAATACTATGGCTCTTGGGAAGATAACTTAGGAGCTGTGGGGGAAAAACCAGCTCTCCTCTCAATAAGGCGGCAGAGTTCTGATGTTAGAGAGGGTGATCTACGTTGGGGCAGTTTGGGGTGCATGCTGGAGAACTGGAAGCCATTCTAGTTTCTTTCCCCAGCCAGAGAAAAATTTAGATAATCTCTGGAGCTGCTTTAAAGTCTGTGAATTTCCCATGGTTCCCAGTGGGAGGGAAACCATATATTTACAACCATATAGGCTAGAAACTTGATTCTAACAAGGGGAAGAAAATTGAAGTTCTCAGATGGCCAGGGACCTACTTTGAATTTTCTGTTCTTCTATGGTTTTGCAGCATACACACCACCTTAGTCTGAGGGATCTCTAAAAGGTTCGTTCAACTGCTCTAAAGCAGGGATTCCAAGACATTCCTGACTACCACCTCTTATACTTCTTTTTCTGATAAAAGTTAGGGAAAATATTTTGGAAAATGAAAGGTTATCCCCTAACTTTTCTCGGTAACTTGTCCCATTGCTCATTTCTGTTTTATTATTTGAGCTCCACTAAATACCTACCACTGCACCATAAAACTCTTGCTTTCACCCTTTCTTCTGTCACAGTGAAGCATAGCTGTCATTCCGTTCCTTGAGAGCAGCTTATAAGTATTTAAAACCACGTTCCAACTTAATCTGCCTTTGTCTACAATAAATATGTTTTATTGTCTTCAACCTCTCCACATGTCTTGCATCCCACTGCTTTTTTCCTCTGAATTTATTTCAGTGTGTTAATATCCATTCACAACATGACTATCAAAGCTGGGTGCTTTCTCCCTCGATTTGCGGGCACAAGCACCGTAAAGCAGGCCTGTGCCTCCAGTACAGCGTTGCTTCTAATGCATCTTCCAAACAGCATTTGCCTTTCTGGGAGCAGCATCGCCTGCCTGACTCATGTTCAGCTTATGACCTCCTATAGCCCCTAGATTCCCTGCCTGTCATCGTAATTAATTGTGCAAAGGCCTCTTCCGCTGAGATAAAGTTAGATGAGCAAAATATCACTTCTGAGATGCGGCTGAAACAGCCTGGAATGTTTGCCCAGGAATGGCGCACCGTGCAGCTGAGCATGGAAGAAATCCACGTCTCCTACAATTATGTCATCTCACAATTATACATGGTGTTTTGTGTAAATTCAAACACATTACTGACACACAGCATAATTGTCAACCTCCTTCTGTAGGAGGAGACCCTTGGATAAAGCAGTTTCACAGGATGATAAATGTGTGGGTTGTAAGTGGCTTTGTGAATCTTCTCCTGGAATGGGGTGTGGAAGAATTTCATGACACATTCTGGTACGTTTGTTCATTTAGTGGTTTGTAAATGCAGTTTGTTATATATGAAATGAAAAGCCTAGGAAATAGGATGAAAAGGATGAACATATAAAGAGCAGGTGAATTCTACCTCACAGGTTCAGTAATCATGAATTATGTTTTGGCCTGTGGTAGACGTTGAAGAGTAAGGAGGTAGAGGACTCTTAACACTTAACCGCTAGGGGTATTTATGAGGTTGCCCATGCAGGTCAACTCTGGGAGAGTGGCAGGGGCAGCTAGCCAGACCAGAAGGGGGACCAGTCTGAATGCCAGGCTCTCTGCTCTTTTTGGACTACTACTTTTCCCAAATGGAAAAATGTGAATTTAAGAGATGTTGACTTTGCTCCACTGATTTTTGGCATTAGGAGCAGGTATGAGCCACATAGTTTGTGCCTCTGCGAGCACGTTCAGAAATTTAAGATCGGTATCAGGCTCTCACTAGGTGGCCTCTGATGCTGGGTTATTCTTTTTCTGGGAAGTTCCTACCCCTGCGCATAGACTGTGAGTCTGATGATCCTGAAAATTAAAATTCAGCTAAATGCTGCAGCAGATTAGTTGGAGAAGAAGCCCAAGGAAATGGGAATTGGGGCTTCCTGGGGTGGAGTAACAAGACTTACAGCTCTAGTCCCAGAGAAAACTGCTGCTTCTGCTCCTCCATATATCCAGCACTGCATATTGCTTTCATCTTAAGTACCTTTGCATTAGCTACGCGCTCCACTTTCAAAAAATACTGCAAGGTGACATTTCCTACCTTGCAATAAATGATGTTGTCATTGTGTTAGTCCAAAGGATGGGGGAGAAATTTGATTCAGTTTACATTTAAAGCAGAACTTACCTAGTTCACACTTTTTTGAAACGTGCAGACTGAAACACAGCTATCCTTTGAAATCTGCCCATCTCTGAATTTTGCAGTTCAGTTCCCCAGCCATGTAGCTTATTCTGTAATGTATATACTAGGTGCGAGTATAAATGCATATTTTAGTAAAAATAACACATTATATTAAGGAAAAATGCTTTGCAAAAAAAAAATGCACACAAGAAAACATTGCATACCAAAAGTGTATATTGAGAGAAAGTTGCACTACAAATCTGATGAATTTTCATGAAAACTTGTTTTTTTAAAAAACATGCTAACTGATGTGTAAATGTGGAGAATTGAATTTAAGATTGCAAAAATGACAGAGAGAAACCAAAATCAATACCTTTGCCCATCTCCTGCTAGCCCTTTTATTTAAAAAGGTCGCAACCCAGTGCAATACTCTTGGCAAGCCTACATTAACCTGGTGTGCCACTATGGCTGGGGCTGTTGCTGTCCAAAACATCTGGAGGGCACCAGGTTGGAGAAGGCTGCTGTGCTAAGGGCCTTAGGATTCTGATGAACAGGACATTGACCATTAATCTCCCACTGGGGCTGCCTAAGGCTGTGGAGCAGGGTCCTCTTTCTGCTGCTCTCCCTCATTCCTGATGCACAACCGATGCTATCTTAGGCAAAGGCTATCCCCGGTGCAGCTCTGAGAAGCCCCCCCTCCACCTCATCAAATAGAACAAATCTCCAGAGTGACAGTAGGCTCTGTAAGGTAGGGCCCATCACCTGCTATCGGGGACTGGCAGAATGCTGAAGAGTGTGCACCAGGGAAAGTGGGGCTGGAGTCTTGAAAGAGGGGATCAGCGATTTGTGGTGAACTGTTCTGGACAGGAGGCAAGAGCTGGAGAAAGGGGAAGCTTCAGAGCTGGAGCACAGGATGGGTCGGAAAAGGCAGGCCAGGCAAGTGAAGGGCCAGCTGCTTCCCCACCTTCTCCTGCACCACTGTCTCCCAGAACCAGGAGGGGACTGAAAAGGGATGAGCAGAGGAAGTTGCCACACAGGCACAGTCTCTGGCTGCATGTGTGCAGCTGGTCAGGGGAAGGTACATAAACTGGTGGAGGGGACGTTCCCTGCTGCTGCAACTGCTCCATAGAGCGTGGACCTGGGAATAGCTGCCTAGACACTATAGACTCAGCTATACAGTTGCAAATAAAATGTTTTAAGTGTGTTTTAAGTGCAATATACAATGTGACACTAGATGGCAATGGTGAGCCTTATGGAAAATTCAATGTTTTGTTGTTTTTTAATTAAAAAAAAACATTTTCAGAACATTTTTTAATATGTGTGTAGATTCCACCGAAGTGTTACCATTGACAACAAATACTTCACTATCCTCCATGTGCATTTCTTTGCTGGAAAGCAACCGTGACACCTTCTTAGCTTCAGCAAAGTATCAGTGTCATGTTCCACCCTCAAGTGGGATGACCCACTAAGCCAAATGAGGAACTGCCCCACCAACCTCAGCTAGCCCTCACCTGCCTTCCCTTCTTACCTGTAACCAGTCCAAGAGGCAGCAGCAACTGCCAGCTTCCTCCTCCCTAGTCTCAGTGTTGCACCTGGTAGAACTCAGCAAGGAGGAAGATAGGGGCAAGAATTAGGCTGCACTGCCTGCCATTGGCTCTGGCGCCACCTACTGTTGGGCTCCCTGCATTCTGCCCCACCAGACCGAATGGGCACCAGCCACCATGCCATCAGACCATTTCCTGGGTCATCTCTCCATTTTGAAGCAGCAGTTCCTGGTTCCTGCAGCTCAGGCCGCTCTTCCTGGGCCACCCCACTGCCATGCAGCTTCCCAGTGGCAGCAGCACAAGCCAGGATCTTCCTGTTTCCAAATGGTGCCGTTCGCCACGAATCCTACGCCGGCGTTTCCCTGCAGCTAAATCTCTCGCCGGAGCCGGACAGCCATCAATAGCACTCGGTTAATTAATTTGATGGGAACAGCAGGGAGCGCCGTTTGCACTTAGTGAAGTTCCCAGAAACTTCCAAGCTCATCTCTGTAATTGGCCTCATAAATTTGAGGAAAGAGAGAGCTCAGCAAAGCACACGGGAAGGAGAAGGAGGGGAGCAGCATGCCGTGGCGGCCTTAGTTAATTTTATTGGAGAAATTCATCTTCCCTTCCCCTGCCGCTCGCTCTCCCTCCTGATTTGCCTAATCATGATAAACTCCCATTCATATGTGCACCTACTGCACAGCCATTCGCCGCCCTAAAATATTGACTCATGAATATTAAGCACCCTCATTAACATGCAAAACCAGCGGGTGCCATCTCTTCTGCCTCTCCGAGCACTTGTAATTAAAAACTGAGCCACAATGTGTGGGACTCTCTGATATAGCCAACCCAGGACAGCTGGGAACCACAAGGCTGGGGCTGCAATGTCCTGCGAGGAACACACCCAGGAATGCTACACCCCACAATCTTTGGGGACATTCTCAAGGGCTCAGCATCCAGTGAGTAAGGTCTAAGTCAGAGGTTTTCAACCTTTTTGAGTTCATGACTCCCTTAGCCAACTACATTCTTTCTGTGGCACCCTTGTGGGGCTCAGGAGCCCAGTTATGCAGAGCTGGCAGCCTCTCACCCTTTTTTGAACACCCTTCCTTGTGGAGTGTTCCCTCAACCTCCTCTCCCCTCTTCTTGGGAGTCCTCTGGGCAGCCGCAGCTGCCACCCCTGGTTTCTGAGCTGCCTCCCCCATGCCCCAAAGAGAGGTGCCTTGTCACACTGCCCCACAGGGGCCTTGGAAGCACCCCATGGCCAGCCCCAGAGGCACCATTCACCTGGGGAGCTGGTAGCCAGGGCTGCTGCACAAACAGCTGTGCAAGCCTTTGGGAGGCAGAGATGCAAGAGGGCATCAGAGGAGGGAGGGAAGGAAAGAAGGGTAGAAGCCAGTGTTGCCCACGGCACCCCAGACCATCATTCAAGGCACCCCAGGGTGCCACGGCACACAGGTTGATAACCACTGGTCGGCTCCTGAGACTGGGAAGTTAAGGGCTGCTTCACCAATGGAATTTAAGGTGCACCTATGTACACTTAGGATGTGGGTGGCGCTGTGGGTTAAACCACAGAGCCTAGGACTTGTGAATCAGAAGGTCGGCGGTTCGAATCCCCATGGCGGGGTGAGCTCCCGTTGCTCGGTCCCTGCTCCTGCCAACCTAGCAGTTTGAAAGCACGAAGTGCAAGTAGATAAATAGGTACTGCTCTGGCGGGAAGGTAAACGGCATTTCCATGGGCTGCTCTGGTTCGCCAGTCATGCTGGCCACATGACCCGGAAGCTGTACGCTGGCTCCCTCGGCCAATAAAGCAAGATGAGCGCCGCAACCCCAGAGTCGTTCATGACTGGACCTAATGGTCAGGGGCCCTTTACCTTTTATGTACACTTAATGTGCACACCTATGTGCACAAACACAACTTCAGAGCAGCAAGGGAGTTGCCTTCTACCAGGCCAGATTTTTTTGATGGGCAGCAGAGTAACCAAAGTCTCAGGCACAGACCCTTCATATAATTTATCTGATATCATTTACTTTGTTTGTTTAGCTGTGGCCCTTGTAGCTGGAAATGTCAGGGACTCAACCTGCCTGGGACCTTTTGCATGTAAACAGTGCACTCTGCTACTGAGCTATGGGGAGCATCCAAAGTAGTGCCATGTGAACATTTCATCAGTGCCAGGATTTCTGCTAGAGGAAGGAAACATTCTTCCCCTTACTACTCCATGCGTGCCCCCTAAATCTGTTCTAGGGGCTCCACTAACCCTCTGGAGCAGATTTAGGGAGGCTGTGAGGCACCTGTAGGGTGAGGAGATTGCAGAAGCAGAAATCTTGGTACTGATGGGAGACATGGCAGTTGAATACTGTACAAGCTCTCTACCCACCTGCTGTTGCTAGTTATATGGCACTGGAGGGGGTTCCATTACTGCTTACTCCACATCCAATGCACTTGCATTGCTCCTTTTTTAAGCTGCATTCACACAATCCATATTGATCCTGTAGTTTCTTGGCAAATAGTCCTGTGTGATGTGTTTTTCTTCTCAAACCACCTTCAATCCAATTAGAAAACGATGTGGAGTAAGTGGTAATTTGAACATACCCAGTAGCCATTGCACTGGCACAGGTGAGCATACACAGGTGACAGTTTAGTGAACAGGAGTGCCGGGGGGGGGGCTACATGGGTGGGGATCCCAAAAAGGTCTGTGCATCCGGTGAAGACCTCCCTGCCCCCCTTTTTCATGTGCACAGTGCACAACTTTGTGCAAAAGTGGCTTGAAATGCAGTGGGGTAGGGGAATGACCTCACTGTGTTTCAAGCCATCAATGTGAACATACTCTTCATTCAGGTTGCCAGACATTTATGATTATTTGTTTACTGGATTTATTAGTTTCCTTTTTTGCCATGGCGACTCACAGCGACTTACAAAAGAACTTATGAAAAATGAAATAAGGCAGACAGACATTAAAACCAAATATTTAAAATAAAGGAAAGGGTGGACAAAAGATTAAAGAAAGAAAAACCTTTATCCAAGAGGTATAAACTCCTCCTTGATTGATTGGAAAGTTAAGGAGGAGGTGGTAAAATCAGTTATGGGCCCAGAACTTCAGTTATAATATCCAAATGGATTCATGGAAAAGACTCTGGAAGGTAGACATAAAATTCACCGCATGTTATAATCTGAAAGAAAATCTGATGAAAATGTTTTAGCGTTGGTACCTGACTCCAGCCAAATTAGCCAAAATGTATATTTAAAAAATTGAACGTTTGCTGGAGCTGTAAGAAGTCAGAAGGTACAATGATACATACATGGTGGAACTGTGTGAAAGTTAGAGAACTATGGGACATTATATATAATGAACTTTAAAAATCTTTAAAAATTTAAAAATCTTTAAATGTCCATTCCAAAAAAACCCACAAGCCTTCCTGTTGGGAATCATATATAATGAAATACCAAAAAATTTTAGAAGAACTTTCATGTCTGCAACAACGGCAGCTAGAATTTCGATAGCAAAAAAATTGGAAAGGAGAAGT
Organism: Podarcis raffonei; assembly: GCF_027172205.1. Taxonomy (NCBI): domain Eukaryota; kingdom Metazoa; phylum Chordata; class Lepidosauria; order Squamata; family Lacertidae; genus Podarcis; species Podarcis raffonei. Next base: position 58,869,057 of record NC_070606.1, on the reverse strand, counting down.
GATACCCACCAAATTAGACTGGCAGGTGAAGATGATAGAATATATAGAAGTAGCCAAAATGACTGGAAGTTTAAGAGATGATTCAAAACAGAAATTAAATAAAGAATGGAATGTCTTTAAAGAATATTTATGGCTACATTGTAAAAACAAACGCTTTGACAAGTCTAGACTGAACTTTGCAGGACAATATGGAACATGAATAAATTAAGTGATTTTAAACATTAAGAAGTGATAATACAAAGTGTGAAATCGAAAATGAAGCCTGGAAAACATAGTGGGATGAATGCTTTTTCTTGTTTGTTTGTTCTTTGTTACTGTATTGTATTGTTTTGTGGTTTGTTTATTGTTTGTTTGTTTTTAAAGTATTATTTCAATAAAGTATTTTTAAAAATGGAATGGGTGGAGAAAATGAGAAGCAAAGAACAAATAAGAGAAGCTCTAACAGGAAGTAAAATAACTTGGTTTAACTGTATATACAACTGGTGCAACGGACAAAGAAGTGGTTAAGGGAAAACAAGAAATGCAAAGAATATACAATATATATTTTTTTTATAAAAATGGGAGATAAAAAAGAAAATATAGTTATAAAAGGGGAAACCAGTGAAATTTATAAAGAGTTAAGATAATGAAACGAAGGGGCACAATCCAGGCACAGTAAAATACTCATGGCTGCCCTGCTAGGCCTACTTACTTGGATGTAAACCTCAATGAACACAGTGGGACTTACTTTCGTGTAAATGTGCATGGGATTTCTACCTAAATCAATGTTTAATACTGTAATTCTATGCATAATTATTTGCGAATAAACCCCATTGAATAATTTGCTCCGGAATAAATGTGCATAGGATTGCACTGTAAACGGCTTTAAGGTGGCAACGTTATATCTACTTACCTGGGAGTAAGCCCCACTGAACCCATCTATAGATGTATAAGATTGCACAGACAAATGCTTGACTTTGGGTGGATTGTGTCCAGCACTGCTAAATAGTGAGTGGAGACTGGTCACTTATTGGGTGCACTGTCCCATCACATGGAGTTTAAAAGGGAAATAAATTAATTTTTCCTCCAAACTAACACCCCCCAAAAAAACCCCCACACTATTTATTTCTCCCTACATTCTCCCAAGGCTCCAGTTTGAACTGCTGCAGCCATTTCTGTCAATCTCCTATTCTCTGGCCAATCAGCTCTTTCCACTGCTCAGCCAATCCCAAGCCAAAACTATTGCTATGGGCTGGCCATTGGCCATGCTAACCATTGGCCAATAGCATCCAGGAAGTATCAGGCTGTGGAAGGCTGCTGTAGGATATTCACTAGCTAGTTCTTCGTTTGTTTTTTAGCTGGTTCTTTAAAGCTAGCACTAGGATGTGCTAGTTTTAAAGCCAGCTAAGATGGCTTCAAAAAAGGATTGGATAAATTCATAAAAGGATGGGCCTAATAAGTGGCCATTAGCTACTACGAGAGCTGAATTAAAGCTTCATCTTCAGAGACAACAGAGCTTCTGATTTCCAGATGCTGAGCAATCAGAAAAAGGGCCATCAGCTTTTATGCTCTGCTTATGAGCTCCCTAGGACAGTCATTGCTACAGACAGAATACTGGAATAGCTGGACTTAGATCTCCCAAAACAATTCTTACATTCTTAAAAAAGAAAGTGGCAAAGGGTAGGATTCTCACGTAACTGTGTTGGCCTAGGCAACTTTGTGTGCTATCCAGTGTGTAAAAACCTCATATAGCATTTTGACATGTTCTCCAACAAGTCTCCTTCTCTTTGCCAGTGTCTGCCCAGGGGCCATGGAGCTGGAAAGGGATACTAAAAATAAAAGGTGAAGGTGTGCACAGTCTCGACTGGATGATGGTTTTAAACTCCTTCTTTCTCTTCCAATATTCACCAATACTAGCTCCCTATTCTGTGATGTTTGATAAGAACACCATCACTTTCTTGGTACTGGAAAACAACAACAGAAGGAAATCTCTGGTCCGAAACCCCCACTGCTTTGTGGCTATACTCATTCATGAGAAAGGCCTCAGGAGTAAACCTGAGGAAAAATCACTGGAGGCAACATTGCGAGTTACCAGTCTCTGCAGCTACAGCAGGTGCTGTGAATCGCCAGCAGTTTGCCTTCACACCCAGAGGCGCACTCCATTGTCTCTCGAGACAGACGGATGCCAGCAACAACAATAACACACAAAAACAGCCCACCAACTGTACTCCTTCCATGCAGCAATGGGAGTGCAACACCTCTTCTGCTCTTTGGAATGGACACCAACAATGAAACAGGTTCAACCAGGTGTGGCTAAAGCAGGAGAAACTGGTCAGCGGGCATTGCCTTTTGGTCTGGTGTTTTGTTATCCTCTCAGCCAAGAACAACTGACATAGCACATGCTGAGAAGTCCTGATAGTAGTTTATTTAATTGAAAATATTGTTCATCCTGCCTTTCTGTCCCTCAAGACCACCAAGGCACAATATCAAAGCACATCCTCAAACAATTTAACAAAATAAAAGCAAACACAAATATTAAAGGAACCACAAAACAAAAGAGACACATCACTTTGGCAGGAACACCATAACAAGTGCCAGGAAATAATCCAGATCTATTTTCAAGACTATTTCAGAGATTGCTGATTTATCAAGCATTCACCCTGATTTGCTTGCATAGAGGCTAGATTATACTGAGCAACTGTTCTGCTTTATTTGCAGGGCAGTTATATAACAATGAGCATTTGTCCTGCACTCATCCTGATTTGTTTGCGGGGTGTCTACATGGCAACAGAGCCTTTTGATCCACTTTGACTGAGCAAACCAAAAATTCCGGTACATGTTTGAATCCATCCCACAAAACAGCGACTGTCTCTGGAGACACCCTCAGTTGTTACTTACCCTGAAGACATCCTAAAACAGCATTTTCACTAGCTGGGTAAAAAAGGAGGGAGTAGATGATGGGGCTAAGTGAGCTTCCTTTGGAAGGACATTCCAAAAGCTAAGTGCCACCAAGAAAAAGCCTCATGTGACCATCTACCAGATCTCTGATGGCAGAGGGATGCAGGTGGAGAGGGTGGGTGGAGCTCTTATGCAGAGCTGAGTGCCCCAGCTGTTTAAGATTATCTACCCTTATGCCTTGTTAGAATGCTCTTTTTCATCCTCCTGGCATTTACTTTGGTCTTAGAGGCCTTTGCAATAGTTAAGGACCCCAATGCTTGCAAAGCAGCATTAATAAGTGGCCCACATGTATTGCTCTCCAGGTGACAACGGATACCTGGGAATAAGGTGAGAATGGGTATACTGGGTGTGGAGAGTGCTAATGATATAGTGGGGCTTGCAAAATGTTGCTATGGTAGGTGACATAAATGGGTGTGGGGTGATTTTACTGGCGCAATCTGGAAAGAATGTCGCAGCAATGAGACATAGATGGGAAGGCAGAAATAGGGTGGTAATGGTGGGTCAGAGAGATAATTTCTGCAGTAAAAATAGGGCAAAGTGAGTGGTTTGATGGCTGTTCTCCCTGCAGGTGGAGAAATGGGAAAGGATTGCACTCCACCCTATTCTGAGCAAGGGCTTTTGGCTCTTCCTCCATCCCTACCTTGGACATTTTTCTATTGATTGTCACAATCAGGGCCCCTCCTGGAGTCTTTTTTTATTGCACATTTGTGATGATTTGTGCTTGTGATGCTATTGGGTCAGTCACATCTGATCCTGCTTTCAATGCTTTTGGTGCTGGCAAATGTTTTGGGGCTGGTCATGCTGCTTCATTTCCAATCAGTGCCTGTTTGGATGAAAGTGCTTTGTCGCCAAAGAGCCAAAAAGAAAGAAAGAAATGGACTTTTGTGGTCGGGAAAGTGACAGGGAGATTCACAGAAAAGTGTGGGATGCATAAACACTCCACAAGCAAATCAAAGGTGAATGTAAGACGGAACGCTTATTGTCCTATAACCTTATTGGACAGTTACAATCTAACCTCCATGTCAGCTTTCTGTGAGCAAATCAGGATGAATGCTCAATAAATAGCTCATCTGGAGAAGCCTTTAACACTTCAGCCCTGCAACTTGTTTGGCCACTTAGCCTCTCTCTAAAATCTGGCCAGCATCCAATAGCTTTGTTTGGTCTTTGTAGCCCTTTTGCTTTCTGCTCCTTGCTCTGACAGTGTACCTACCTAGTGATGATGAATGATTTTTCATTTTGCTGGGAAAGTGGCACAAACAAGAGAGTTTACAAACTCGTTGCCTTTCAAGCCAAGACAATAACTCAGCACTTTGTCATTGCCGGAAATGGGGCTATGATATGGGCACTGATGATGGTTGTAGCAATATTTCTTATGGTTCCCCTGTCTCATAGCAAATCTGTTACTGGGGTATAATTTACCTGTTTAGACCATGGCTCAATAATAACACTGAACAGCTTTATGCATCTGTTGCGTCTCTTGCTCTGTGTATACATCTGGAAGAACGCACAACTAGCAACACACTCTTAAAAAAAAAAGAATGCCAAGGTTGTTGTTTTTTTAAAAAACAGAGTCCTCTAACTCCATTGTTCCACCATATTTATGGCTGTCTGTAAAAATAACACCAAATCCATTTAGAAATGTTTGATCTGGAAAATGTTGGAATCATTGTGCCTTGTACATCAGGGGAAATTGTTTTGCAAAAATGTATCCAATTGGAGAAATTTGCAATAAAATGAAATTTCAAGCTGGGTTTAAAAAGGAAAATCTCAGACTAATATGGAAATGCGAATAACTCGCTTTAGTACTGGAAAAATGAGGACCTGAAACTGACAGATTCACCCATCCCTAGGTGACAGCACCGAGAGACTGCAGTTGAACCCTACGCAGTGCCATAAGAATCTGTCTTGTCTCCCATGCTTTTTAATGTTATAGTGAAACTGCTGGCTGAGATCATTCAAAGGTCCAGGCTGAACCATCAAGCCCTCTGCAGTAATAGTAAAGTTCAAAGTGTGTTGATGATACAGGACTGTATGTACCAGCCCTGCCTGCTCTACTCCCAACCTGCTGCTTGCCGCAGTAGGCTCTGAAGGAAATGGGCTTGCTTAAACTTGTGTACAGGACTCCCTGTGATCAGGAACCCTGTGCAATCCATGTTCCTGATCACAGAGAGGCTTGTAGATGCACCCCATTGTTGGCAGGCACACCATTTCTTTAGCAAAAACTTAAGAGATGCTCTTCAAAACCTATACTGAGGATAGAGCCCTTTTATATTGTCCTATCTTTGGCCAAAGAAGGTGGAAGCCTCAAGAGGGTGTGAGGTGTGGAATCTCAGAAGACCTGTTGTCCCCACTCAATATTTTTAGATCCAATAGTTGTTGCAAAATAACCTGTCACATCTAACATAGGCCTAAATCACCTGTGACTACCAAGGAATTTTCAGCCCACCAGCTATATCCTGTGGCCTGCCAGGGGCTTGACTTTGCAGTCTCAGCCAGGCAACAAAAGCAGAAGGTCGCTGAGGCTCCAGCTGGGGGCTCTCATTCATATGGGGGAAGGCTTTCAAGTTCTGCAGGTCTAGAATCATAACATTTCCTCTCTTTCAGTTTGGTCATGGACCTGAACTAGCCACACTGCATGAATATAATCCTTTAGTGAATACCCCAGGAGACACCCCACCACTTAGAAGTTTTGCAACAGCTGCTGTAATAATAATTTATTTATACCCCACCATTCCCGGTTCAGGGCGGCTAACAACAAATTTAAAACACTTAATTGATGCAACAAAAACAGCATAAAATACAGTATAAAACATGAACAACAATAAATTCAGAATTCAAAAATCAATTTGGGGGAAAATTCATCCAATAAACATTAGATGCTCACCAGGGCTAGCTGGCTAAATTAATCCTATTTGGGCCAGCGAGGAGACCAGGGGAGAATTAGCTGTGGGATCCCAGAGCGGGTAATATTCATAAAAAGGGGAGGAGGAGGGAAGGAAGGAAGGGCAATAAAAGATCAGGCTAAGTTCAAATTGAAAGCCAGGCGGAATAGCTCTGTCTTACAGGCCCTGTGGAAGGAAGTTAAATCCTGCAGGGCCCTGGTCTCATGGGACAGAGCAGTCCACCAGGTCGGAGCCTTCACTGAGAAGGCCCTGGCCCTGGTGGAGGATAATCTGACTTCCTTAGGGCCCAGGACCTCCAAACTATGATTATTCATGGACCTTAAGGTCCTCTGCGGGGCATACCAGGAGAGGCGGTCCCGTAAATACGAGGGCCCTAAGCCACAAAGGGCAGGCAGGCAGGCAGGCAGACAGGCAGGAAAGTAGATGCAGCATCCTATGGCACCAGGTTCATGGCAGGGTCTCAATGATTCCTGAAACTGCCCCATCACAAAAACACTTTGCATTTATACAGCGGCTTTAGAGTGCTCAAAGCACTTCACTTCCATGATCTCAGTAATCTTTATAACAATGGCCCTGTAAGATGGGTAGTTATGGTCGTTCCCATAAGGGGTGTTTGTGTGTGTGTTTGTGTGTGTTTGGGGGGGGGGCTCATGCCGGAGGCAAGATTTAAATATGAATTTTCAGATCCACCATCTTTTAGTGGCTCTGCTACAATATTTTGCACTAGCCTTTCCCATCCTGGTGAACCCCACATTTTGGACTACAAGTAGGGATGGATAGGCAAATGTGCCACTTTCAGATTCTCTCTTTTGCTCATGTCTCCATTCTCCATATTTCCACAACTGCTGGTTTTAAAGACCTCATGAAAATTCATCAGACCTTGGTACAAATTTCTCCGAACATCCACATTTTTGTATGTGGCTTTGCCTTACGCATTTTTACACTGCAGTTTTCCCTGGTATAAGGCATTTCTATGTGTTATTTTCTACTAACAAACTTTTTAACCTTAGTAAATGTATTTTTGTACATGTTATTTGGCTGCATTGAAAAATTCAGAGAAGTGTGAATTGTGAAGTACGCATGAGTTCATGTTTCAGACAGCATGAATTAGGTAGGCTCACCTTTAAATGTGAGCTGAACCAAATTTCTCCTCCATCCACAACTACAACTCCCATTAGCCCCAGCCAGCTGATGCTACTGGTTGGGAGGAACAGATCCACCTAAAGATGCTTGTATCCAGAATGAACTGACAGAGATTTTTGCCTCTCCTCTCGGAGCTGAATACTGAAATGCTTTTAAAAACCCCCAAACAATTCCTGACAGAGGACGAAAAACAGAAACAAACTCACTCTGAAGATGCAGCCAAGGAGAAATTGCTTGCAGCTTTAGTAGCCAGCAGAGGGAACTAGAGGACAAGGAAATAGTGAGCAATCAGCAAAGTCAGCAACTCGCCCTTGTCTTTGTGCCAGCAAATCCCAGTTATCACATCATATTCCTTATAATAGACCATCAATGGCCATCTTTTCGGTCACAGCCAGGTTACAATAACAGGAATAAACAGTCATATGTAGGTCTAGTTTAATTTATTGACCTCCCTGCCCTCTCTGCCACTGCACCTCAGAATTTGAAGGCAAGAAAGCATGACAAAGTAAGGGATTAGTTTAAGTCTTGTGCTAGCGCTTCTTGGCCATGATATCTTTGCTAGGTTCCAAGATCATTCCCTTACTAGGCTGCCCCAGCGTAGCTCTGAGGGTAGGGGAAGAAGACACCAAGGGTGCCTTTGACATTTTCTAACCTGCTATAAGGAGACCACAAGTACTTCCTCATCCTCCCCTCTCATCTTTTTGTAGTAATGGATGGTGCAAGAAGATTACACCTACAATGAAGCTTCCTCCATCTCTAGGCAACCCATGTTTTGCCTGCATCTTCTTGGGGCCTCTCTTTCCCCCTGCTTGTAGGTTACTGATTCATGGCAGGTGCCAATCTGTCATGACCTTGCACTTGGGTTGATGGGTAATAATAAGGGACAGTCAGAAGAACAACTGTATTAGGGGTTAGAGAACTGGCAGGGTAGAAAGACAATCCACATGTGCACATGCCTGCAGGGAAGATGATTTTCTACCACCTCACTTTGCATTTGGAGAGTTACTCTCTGTCCTGAATCCCTGGCCTACCTGGCAGTGAGCCAGAATGTCAAGTCCGAATTTCAGGAAACGCAGTCCAGGGTCAGTCCAAGTAAGCCAAGTCTGAAATCCAGCAGTCAGGAAACAGTCCAGAATCAAAGCCAAAGTCCAGTCCCCTAAAGATCCAGGAGCATCCAAGCCAAGGTCCATCAACATGGGCAGTTGAGCAGGCAAAGCCCCTCAGCTCTGCTTCCCTTTTGTACTTTGCATGCTGATTACAGCATCTGGGCTTGATAAGGCAGGTGACCCTCACCTGTTCCAAGCCTCCTTCAGCTGATGAGGCCCACCTGGCCAGTTAGTGAGCTGGCCTGTGGGCCCCTGCCTACCTCAGCCTCCTAGAGCACCCCTCCTGCTGCTCTCTGTGCCTCAATGAGTACTTCCTCCCCCAACCCCTGCTTGCCCCGGTGTGTCCCAGTCCTGGCTACACCCCTCACCAGGATCCTCTTCCTCTTCCCCATCATCCTGTCAGATCATGACACCCTCCAAACACTAGGTAATGCTATGCAATTTGGTTTCGATGGACCAGTTTTATCTTGTACACCATCAAAAATTAATCTCTGGCTTTCCTATTATAAAGAGTGCTATATTTCTCTTTATGCCCGCTTTCTGCCTAACCAGGAACCTGTGTACTTGGCCCTTACATTTACAAAAATGGGGACTCAGTTGTTGCCTCTTCCTCCTAGAATTTGAAGTATAATCTAATATCAGCAACCACCTAGCAGAGATGAATCCAGTCTGCAATCTCCAACTTTAGACACTGTCTAAAATGCAGACTTCAACACATCACAATCCAGTCTAATTTTGGGTGATTTAGTCTCTGCCCCTAACCCCTGCTTTGAATAACTTCTAGCCTGATTAAACATTCTGCACCACTTGAAAGCTTGTACATTATTTTGCAACAATTTTGTTCGTACTAATACTGTAAAGGTATAGCCCATCTGTGGATTTTGGGTGCCACCACCCCAAAAGGCACAACTCTTCTATTCTCCATTTTACATGCACAGGAAGAAACAATGCATTCAGAGCGCTGCCCAGTGCCTACACTGGGACGGATCCTGCCTCCAGAGGTGAGTGTTTTCAAGTCCTGTTCTTTCAGGTAATAAGAGGTGGACTCTTTGGCAGAAAGAAAGGATAAAAATGAAACAACACCATCTAAGCATAGCCCATATTCCATAGACTTCTTGGTAACAACAAACCACCTTCTTTCACAGCATAGCTGTCAACGTTTCCCTTTTTTAAAGGGAAATTCCCTTATTCCGAATAGGATTCCTTGCAAGAAAAGGGAAAAGTTGACAGCTATGCTCTCACAGTATCCATTTTAGTAAGACTTCTGTTGCAAATGCCACAGAGCTTCTTGGTAAATCTGCCTTAATTTGGCCATATCTTATTATCAAGGTAGATTAGGCACAACTGTGGTTACTAATTAGAAGTCTCCCCAATACCTACCTCAGTCTTTAGTGTCATTCCTCATGATACTCACTCAGAGTTACTGCTAAGACAAGATTATGTTGGGGGACAAATTAGATTTCCTTTGCCCATTCCAGATATAATTACATTTCTTCCACATCCTTCTACGTTCCCCCCCAGGTAGTTTTCCCTCTTTCCAACTCTTGTTCTTGGGCAACCTTTCAGCAGAAACTTCTTGCTGTGTCTGGGCTAGAAGCAGCAGAAAAAAGCACCACATTTTGTAGTGGCAATTTCAAAAGTAGGCTAGAAAGTGCAAAGGCCAAAGGCTGGTTAAATCTGTGAAGCCAAATGGGAACTCAATAGGATTGACGTGAGTAGGGGATTGAGGCTTTGGTGCATAGCTCAATACACTTTCTCTGTGACTAGCAGAAGCTGATGCGAAAAATGAGCAAACATATGCACATTATATCCATTGCATTCATCCAAATGAAAAAACTAGGAAACAATTTGGTTCACTTTCATACATTGGCTAGAAGTACAGGATTTAAAAGCATCCATGGTCCTAATTGAACAGCAAATAGAAGGCATAAGATTTCTCTCTTCTGTTTGGGCAAATTTTATTTATTTCAACACAATTTGGATACCATAAATAAAGCCTACATTGTACTGCATTGCAAAATCTGGAGAAATACAAATTTTAAAGGAGGTGTGTTTGGGTTTGTAGAGTGCAAATTACTAAACTGGTTTGCCTTTAAATATTAATTGAATCAAGTTTATCTCCCATCCCTAATTCTGATTATGACTTACACCCCTGGTGTCTTTTTCCATACTTCGAAGTCCAAATAGAGTATTGTTTACATATGTGGCACTTAACTGATGTGAATTTATATTCTAAAATGTTTTAATGGTCTATTGATTGCTAATCAAGAAAGTGAGTAAGTAAATACTAACACGAGCGCTTTAACCCCATGAAGTCAACAAATTCAAAGTATTTCTGATCAATCCAAAAAGGCTCCGTAGTCAAGGTGTACTTCTTGCTTAATCCAAGAAAGTGATGCAATAAACTGGTGATGATAACTGCCTACAAGCCCTGCTTGCTGCTCCCAATCCAGAGACAGTGACTTGTGCTTAACTCCCATTGGCCTTTTTCTGAATTGCAGCCACTGAGTCTACACATGTGGGATTTTGCAGAAGGAGCATTATCACAATAGGATGAATTTTTATGGAAAATATGAAACCTATCAGGTATTAGGGTTTACCACCAGAGACCACTGTTCTTGAGTTCTTTAGAGAGAACCTGAATGGAAGACATAGAATCATAATTATAGAGTTGAAAGAGACCATGAGGGCTGTCTAGTCCAACCCCCGCCATGTAGGAATCTTTTTTCCCAATGTGGGGCTCAAATCCACAACCCTGAACTGAAGTGTCTCATACTCTACCAAATGCCTTTCAACACATTTTCCTGTGCTGTCAAATACTTCCTAATGTTTGATGTAGGCTTCAAAAATACCAGGCGAATGAAGGCCACCATTTGGATGTAATGTCAGGATAAGCAAAAAGGGGGAGGGTATTCAATAATACATTATTCCATATGTTATCATGCAAAAGGGAGAAGAATGGATCTGGAAAACTCTTAAGGCATTGCAGTTTGTATGGAATATGTTTCATCTGAATGTTCACTTGTAAAATATGTAGCATGGCAAGATGAAAGCATGTAAATGATGCTGGATACCAAATGGAAAGTATATTTTGCATGTTTATTAGAGGCATAGCTTAATAAATATCTGCAGAGGCTCATTATCAATAGTCAGCCAATTAACAGCACTTAAAGATGAGTGACATAAATTGAAATGGATGCAAATGGACAAGATAAGAATTCTGATATGTTAAAACTCTGGCTGTGCATAAAATGAGTGGTTTCCAAGCCAGCTGCTGAATATTAACAGCTTCATCTGCAAATTGATGCCAAAAGCATGACAGCAAACTGGTGACGACTCTGTTTGGGTTCACCAGACCATATGGCAACCCCCATCCCCAGGATCGGCAATTTGTAGCAGAGAAGACTCCTTTGCCATCGCCACAGGGTAGTGCTGTAAAACCACTGCCTCTCTCATCACCCATGCTCTTGCTGCAGCAGAGCTCCTCTAAGGTAGTACTATTATTATTATTATTACAGTGGTACCTCGGGTTACATATGCTTCAGGTTACAGACGCTTCAGGTTACAGACTCCGCTAACCCAGAAATAGTACCTCGGGTTAAGAACTTTGCTTCAGGATGAGAACAGAAATCGTGCTCTGGCGGCGCGGCGGCAGCTACGGGTGGCCCCATTAGCTAAAGTGGTGCTTCAGGTTAAGAACAGTTTCAGGTTAAGAACGGACCTCCAGAACGAATTAAGTTCTTAACCCAAGGTACCACTGTATTATTATTATTATATTTCATTTATTAATAGCTTTCTATGAAGCATCTTGAAGCAATTTCACAATACAGTAAAAACATATATGAAACAATTGCATATAAAAGCAGTTAATATATATAAATCTTGGCTGTGAGTCCTGGAAGACCTGTTCCCTGCCTCGCTGGTCTTTTCCCACCTGGCCTGGGAGGGCGGGGCCTGGACTGACTCCAGCTACAAAATCTGAGGCTGCTGATGAAGCTATTGGGCTGGGGTGTTGTTTGGGGATTTTTTGTTTCTGTTGTTTATAAAACAAAATTGTATCATTATTTTTCGGTCTTATGATTTATGTGGAAACTGTTCCATTTTGTTGTGTACTTCTCGGTCTTTTTCATTTATTGTTTATGACTACTTTTGTAATTATGTAAATATTTTCATGTTGTAAATCCCTGAGCATGGGTTTAAAGGCGGCATACAAATAAAATGATGCTGATAATAAGCCATTTCCAAAAAAGGCAAGAAGGCCTGCACAGGTACTGAAGGGAAGGGCAAGTTCAACCTGCTATTGCCTAGCTCTGCCAAACCAGAAAGAGAATAGCCAGTGCGTTCTGGAATCCAAGCAGCAGACTTTGGACTGAGGACCATTCTAAGTGGTTCTCTATTCAGCAGGAATATAGGTGGGTGACAGATCTGTGCTCCTAGTGCCACAGGACGCAGTTCGAGATGAGTGGGACATCATGGGACAAGTCAGTAGCCTGGATGGCAGAAGTGGTTGGGATCAAAGGGCACATGGCCAGGTAGTGCTGAGGAGCAACCAGAAGTCAGAGTTAGCAGCAAGTTTTGATAAGGAGGCAGGGGCAAAAGGCAGGCCAGAGGTCAGGATTAATGAAAGGTCGAGGGCAGCTGGCAAATGAAGCCCTTTATTCTCTTTCCTGTCCTGAAGGACCTTGGTGGGCAAAGTCATTCTAGCGCCAAAAGAAGTTGCCATATGCTGTCCATGGCTCACCGCATGGGACATCTATGCACGGATTCAGCAGCCCCTGGCAGGAGCGTCAACAATAGTGCCATTGTTATATTTTCCAGTACTCAGAGCAACTGTTCTGGGGCCCATACCTCAAGCCTACCAAGAAAGTTGAGGTAACTTTATTCTTTTAACTTTTGTATGTTTTAAAGTATGGTCATAATTTTTGTGTGATGTTATTGTTTTATCTTTTTGTAAACCACTTTGAGCGTTGTTGGTTTTTTTTACAACCAAGTGGTGTGTAAATTGTATTAAATAAATTAAATATCACTGTGGGCCTACTGTTTTCATGAAGGGCAAGAATCCAGGCCTGCCCTGAGGAAAAGTGTAGACATGTATGTCAAGATCCCAATGAACAAATAATCTGACACCACCACTTAGGCTACCTTAAGGATATCTCTTAAGCATAGGGTTGTACCCTTTGGAAATGGCATGTGGCGGACAACAGTCCTTACATCACCAGTGCTGAATGAAGAGAACATCCAAGAGCTTATTGCACCACAGTGGTTCAGTCACAGTCACATCATTTTAATTATTAAATGTAAAGCTGGAAATCAGTTTGCTAATACAGATATATCTTGACAGAGGACGTATTGATCCAGTCAATCAGAAGTGACAAATGTATCACCTGTGATTTAGCATTTGTGCAAAATTTACCTTTCTATGTTGGAATTTTGTTTATATGAGAAATAACTCACAAGAATACAGTGGTACCTCGGGTTAAGAACTTAATTCGTTCCAGAGGTCCATTCTTAACCTGAAACTGTTCTTAACCTGAAGCACCACTTTAGCTAATGGGGCCTCCTGCTGCCGCCGTGCTGTCGTGGCGCTATTTCTGTTCTCATCCTGAAGCAAAGTTCTTAACCTGAGGTAATATTTCTGGGTTAGTGGAGTCTGTAAGCTGAAGCATCTGTAACCTGAGGTACCACTGTACTTCTTTATCTGCCTCCTTCAAATGCCTTCTCAAAACCAACCTTATCTAGCAAATAGGCCTGCAGCTTAACCCCCAAACTATTTAAAAATTAACCCCCTTAGGCCCAAGCTATTTGTGATGGTGACAGGCCTGTGGCTGCCCCATCCTCATATAAAACTGTGGTGTAGTGGTTAGCTTGTCAGACTAGGACCTGAAAGACCAGGGTTTGAATCCCTGCTCAGACATGAAGCTCACTGGATGTGTGACCTTGGGCCAGTTACTGTCTGTCAACCTAATCTACCTCTCAGAGATATTATGGGGATTTAAATGAGATGGGGAAGCAGGTACGCCACCTTGAGCTCCTTGGAGAAAAAAGTGGAATATAAATGCAATAGCTAAACTAACGGAAATATGTGTGTGTGTGTGTGTGTATGTATGTATGTGTAGGTGCAATTTCAAAGGAAAAATGAGTATGACAGCGATTTGTGCTGAACTCAGGGACAGCCTTGTGATGCAGTGAGATGAAGCAGTGTGATGAGGCGATAGTTAACGGAAGGAATGGATGCCAGAATGATGCAGCAAGTTTTGGGCCTAGCCAGACAAGGCAGCATTTGGGCTTTGCTTCAGACACCCAAAATGTCTTAGGCTGGAACTGTGAATTCTCTCACTTGTAACTCCCCTTTCCTTATCACAAGCTTCCCCTTCCCCCCACACCCGACATCTTATTTCTCCCTTCCAGGTTCACATGGGAGGAGGAGGAGCACATTTGCAGAAAGGAGGGGCTTAACCTCCTGGTGCCACTTTGGCTCTTAAACTGTACATTCCTAAGACTTTCAGGGGCTTGCAAGCAGGGTGGAAGTGAGGGCGGAGGGGTGTTCTTGTGGTCCCCCACCTTTTGAACTTTTGTTTTGTTCAACTGTTACCCTCTTGACATTGATGGGAAAGATTCCAGCCCCTGAGCTGGTCTAAATTGCTCCTCAGTTTTTGGGGCATGTCAGTAAACCGGGATGGCTTTGGAACCTCTGGCTCATCCTAGCTGCTTCCACTTCTACCCTGGCTTGCTCCTGAACCGCTCCCAGACTGGGCATGCCCCCCCCCTTTGGTCCTCAATTGGGCCAGAGCATTGGAAGTTTCTAGGGGAGTGGGAGTCCAGAATCACATCTCTGTCTCTGAGGCTGGAGCTTTGACTGGCTTTGAAAGTGAATGTGTCAGGTTTGCCTCTTAAGAAGCCCTGCATTTTGTTTGGTCTTCAGTCCTCATCCTCAGCTGAAAAGAAGCCTGAGTAACATATTTATTCACATCCATTCCTGGATTGTTGTTGTAGCTGCTGCTATTGCTGATTAGGGGTGGAGGGATCTGTCAGTTTCGGTTCTCTTCTGTTGTTGTTTTATCTTAAATTTGATTGTCAACGTTTCTGCAGCAATCTGTGTGGGTTGGTTTTTTTAAAAAATCCACATGGATTTTAAAAATCCATTTATTAAAAATTATTAAGCACAGACCTGCTTCAGACATACGTCTCTCCCTAACCCTGCAACTGTGTAAACACTATGCACATGCCTATTCATCTGCTGAAGCTCACTGGCTGCCTCTGAAACTGGAGGTTCAACTTAGCAATCAATGCCATCTTTTACCTGCTCCTCTCATGTGGTCATGTGCATTAGTTTATCATATTAAATATTTGTTCTTTTGGTGTCATAATAAAATAGAACAGAGTAGAATAGTGAATTCATTATTTTTATTCATCATTTGTTATGCCTATTATGTGCACATTGTTCAGTTTGGTTCTGCATTTTTAAATGTTTTATTTATTGTTTATGACCACTTTAGTTATGTTGTAGTTAGGTATTTTTTCATGTTGTGAGCCGCCTTAAGCATGGTTTTAACTATAGAAAGCGAGCATGCAAACTAAAATTATGTATGTTTGTATATATAAAGCCCATTTAAAACACATGACTTCATGGAATCACAGAACTGTGGAGTTGGAAGGGACCCCGAGGGTCATCTAGTCCAGCCCCCTGCAATTCAGGAATATCAACTAGATACAGAACAGGGGTAAATGTAGTATTCACTATAACACACAATTAAAAACTGCATTCAAAACAACAACAACATGGAAAAGTCTTTGCTTGGATTGATTCCTTGTTTATTTGCAGGTGTGGGGTGTGTTACTTCACGACTTCCCCTTGCTCTGCGACAAGCTCCCTATATATGGGGGAATTTTATCCACCCAGCCAACCATTGTTCTGCAATTCCATTCCACCCCCCCTGAAACAATTAAAAACAACAACAACAACAACAAACGAGATCCAAATTGCAGACCACACACTTCACATCTAGCTTGATGTCCCCCATATTCTCTCTCTCTCTCTCTCTCTCTCTCTCTCTCTCTCTCTCACACACACACACACACACACACACACACTTCAAAGACAGGCAAGTTGATCAATTTTTGCTGAGCCAATTCTCTTCTGGAGTTAGGCTATCCAAAGTTTCTCATCAATTAGTGCTTTGTTCCATCAGGTAAAACAACAAAATAGCTAGTGCTCAACTATGAGTTGTATCCAACCAAGGCTGTGTACACAGTATATGTTTAGAGCACACTTGAAGCACATTCTTTCCTCTCAAAGAATTCTGGGCAATGTGGTTTCTAAAGGGGCCCTGGGAATTGTAACTCTCTGAGAGGTGAACAGCAGTGCCCAGGATTCTTTGAGGGAAAGAATGTGCTTTGGTTGTGCTTTAAAGGTTTAGCGTATACACAGCCTGAGTCATACTCAGAGCAGCAGACCCATTAAAACCAATAGGCTAGGCTACCTTGATTCCAATGGGACTACTTTATGACTTAATTGAAGATAACCCTCTATGTAGAGTGGATTCTGTTTGTGTCCAGTGTAGTTAATGGCAGTGCAACAACAGCGGCAGTAATAATAATGAACTGAAATGAAAAGTGGCCAGATTGCTTGTTATCATCGCCCCAAACATGTTCTTACATGCATCTGAAAGCTAATAATGTTTTGTCCATTCAGGGGATCAAAAGCCTTAACCTATAGCACTATATAAAGTTTTTTTTTCTTTTTTTCTTTAATAATTTAAACATACAGTTAGGATCTTGCAAGAATGCAAGCAAGGGTTAGGGTGTGTAGAAATAGGATCAGTCCATTTCCGAAGGGGCAGGCATACATTCTCCTCCTCACCAACTAGGCCTGGTTGGTCACTGCCCGCCCCCATGTCGAACTATTTCTCCATACACACCCCAGCAATGTAAGATCTGTCCCCTCTTTGCCCGCAGACTAGCGAGGCACCTCCTGGAGGTGACACTTGTCTGAGAGAAGCCTCTGTCATCCTTCCCTCCCACCGCCACCGCCACCCCCTTCCCATCTCATTGCTATGGATGGTGGAGGCGATGATTTGATTAAGCTCTTCACCTGATGGAGGCAGAGCAAGCCAGATGCAGTGGGAGCTGCCAGAACTGGGCCAAGGCAGGGGGATAGTATGCAAACACATTTCCCAGGCCCATCTGTGCCATCCTTCTGTCCATTTTGCTTCCCATTATACCCTACAGTTCAGAACCCCACTTGGAACTGGGAATCTCTCCAGCCTCTGTGTGTGTGTATATATATATATTTATATATATGTGTGTCTGCTCCTTCTCCTTCAAGGTGATCTGACTCGATTAGTGCAATGTTGGCAGGGAAGGCCGGGCGTGTGTGCGAGCTTTCTGGGCCTCCTCTTCGCTCTCTCTTTTCTGCCTTAATTGGAACCCTCTGAGACCAGGCGAAATCGCATTAGCACCAGGCCCCGGCGTGCAAAGCCATCCATCTTTTTTTATTACAGCGTAATGGGGCTGCTCGCGAGGCGGCGTTCGATTTGTCACAGGCCTCGTTCGCTGATAACGGGCATTTGTCATCACTTTCTGCCTGTGTTAATGTCATCATCGGCGAGCTGACAGCCAGGCCCGTCGAGGGAGCACCGGCGACACAGCACATCCGTCAAGCTAATATTTCCATGGCTGTGGGGACCGGGCGGGCTATGGACACACATTAAAGCGCTGAGGAGAGGACGGGAGAGAAAAGCGCCATTGTCATTAATTAAAATGTTAGGGTGGATATGAAGACGTGTGCACGTGCCGCCTGCCCGAGTGTGCCACGCAGCGAGCGTGACGTGGCCCGTGAGTGGGCCGGCCGGCCTACAGTTGCACGTCCCCTATTAACAAGCACAAGCTTGGATCATGAAGTGCATTTAAAAGCTATTTGGGGCTGGGGAATCCAGAGCATGGTGAATAGGAAGGTCATTGTTAATAAGCGAGGGAGGGGTGTGCTCTTGTGTAACCAGCAAGCCACAGTGTGTGTATCTTATCCATTCCTCCCCCCAGAGTCTGTTTGTTCCTCTGGCATGTTGTGGTTGGTCATTCGCAGACATCCTAGTGTCAGGTGCTTGGCAGCCATAGTGCCAATGGGAAGATGTCAATATAGGCAACAACCATTTTAGGCGCGTTCAGTAGGTGTGCAGCTGTGCACTCACGCATCACCGCGAACCCGGGAGTGACTAGAAAAAGGGCAAAAACAGTCCTAAAAGAGCGCCGAAAGGGCAAAAATTGCACAAAAACAGCACCTTGCAACCCCATAGGCCTTTACAAGTGCAATCCCAGGAGCCTTTGCACCAACCTTTGAGGTCTGTGGAGACTTGGAGTTTGAGGAAGGAGTTTTAGAGGGAGCAATTGCCACCATTCATGCCAGTCTGGGGAGTGCTGCTGGTTTTTTTAAGTGGTTTTCTAGGGTTTTCAGAAGTTTAGAGGATGTTTGCAGGCTTTTTCAATGGGCATTCCAAATATACACTATTTCACTTAAATGTGTGGCGTCTTGGAACATAACCCCCATGTAAAATGGTCATTGCCTGTACAGATCAAAAGGCTGTCAGCCCCAGAGTCCAAGTTGTAGGTATCATAAGCGACTCATTCCCAGTCAAAAGCAAGCTGAATGTGAGTTACCAAGGCCATAAAATGCCATGCTGGGCTGTTACTGCTGTTCATGTCCTCCTTCTGGGCTTCCCTAGGTATCTGGTCGGCCACTGCAGGGACCAGGATGCTGCCCCTCTGTAGGCCTTTGGTCTGTTCAAGCAGGCTCTTCCTTCTCTCTTAATTTCACCACAGTGGTTGCAGACAAGACAGTGGGATGGGGGGGCAGTATTAGGCATGCAGGTCAGGCTGAATGGCTCTTGTGACAGAGCTGCTCAAGAGTAACTGCAGCCAGCACTGTATACATGCTGGTTGAAATCTCAGCTCTGCCATTAAATGCACTAGGTGGCCTAAAACAAGCCGCTTACTCAGCTTCAGCAAACACTGTGATGTGGGAATAATTTTACTTTCTAACCTACAGGGTGTTGCTGGGACTCATTGGGGACAACTAGGAATTCAGGCAGGAGCTGGAACCAATAATATCCAGAACAAGCTAATTCTAGCATTGTTACCATCCTCTTCTTTGCTACAAGGGCAACATAGAGACTTTGAAGAGGGGAGCTGGTAAGGGGCAGAGAGGAGTCCAGAATCAGAGGCAGGAGCGGGGGCAGGAGAAAGAAATGAGGCAGGCTGCTGAAGAATCCAGAAAGTCTTCTCCTCTTGCTGCAGCCAGCTTCCTTCCCTCCTGGTCTCCCAGAACACATAAAGTACGGTTGACATATTCCAAAAAAACCTGAACACGTTCAGAGCAACCCCCCACCCCACCCCCATCTCTGTCACTTGTCCCTTCCCTGCCACTCACCCCTTCCTCATCTGCCTGTCTTCGGCCTCCTGCTCTTGAATGATGTGAGGCCCCAGGAGGGCCACACCAGGCCTGGTGGCTGCCGGAAATAGCATAAATCCTAGTGCGACTTGGGGACGAGCCAAGAAGAAGCAGGTCCTGTGTCTTGCCAGAGGTGGAGCCGCTGCTGCCGAGGGCCACCTGGTGAGCCCGCTGTTATAGAGTGTTATAGTAGACTGCTCTGACTGTAACCAGGGTATGGGTAAATGAAGCCAGTCAGCTTTCTTTTAATAGGGTCTCAGCTAACCTGCCTAAGCTGCTAAAAGGTGCTCATGGCTGCCAAAACCACTTGTGTCTCCATAGACTGCACAACCTGAACCCCCCGACTCCATACTTGACATATTAGTTACAGTGCAACTCCATTCAAAATTGGTGGCAAACTATCAGTAGATCAGGTCCTCCCGGTCAATAGCACCTCTTTATATCTAGATTCAGATTCAGCTTCTATGCTTTCATCCATTGCAGAACAACCTTCCAACATCTCTTTAGGATTTCCACTTCCTCCTTTGGGAATCAGAAGTAGAGCAGTGTGTCATCAGCCCAAACTTCTGGGTGCCTTCTCCCAGCAATGTCATGCAGACATGGGAATTAGATGGTCAATAGGCTCCTGGCTGCCACACTGAATTGATACAAGGAGATGGCCAAGTTGCCTCATACTTTCCCCCCTTTTTTGAGCTGCATCCAGAGGTCCTGTCAGGCATCAGGTAGCTCCTGTTGATTGCTCCTTCTAAGAGTGTAAAGAGTGGGTCTCAAATTCTGCCTATATATATATATATATATTCCTACTGCCTCCCCAAGTGAACCCTTTTGAGAATTTTCAATGTGTTAATGAAAGCTTGGTTGTGAACAGATTGTTCTGCCATGGAGGATTCTGAAGCATGCGATAGTGTGTTGCACAATACATCCCTTATGCATGGCATGAAAGTGCTGCAGCCAGGGAAAAGAGCAGCTGTTTAATCTGGTATCACAATTAGATAGGGAAATACTGTACAAAGCCAATGCTCTGTGAAAGGCGAACTAGATATGGTATTAAATGTGTGTTTGTCTCACAGTCTGTATTGACAGTCCCAGTTGTCAATCACAAACCCTAACCCTACTAAAATAAACAGGTCAGTTTATGAGAGGATACCGCTAGCAGTAAGACTCAGATGAGTACTGTATTAAGGTCATTCAGTATCAGAATGATATTGGCCATCTTTGCAGTCAAATGCTCTACCACTGAGCTATGGGAAGGTTTGTTGTGTTTTTTAATTGTGTTTTTTTCTGTTTTTTTTTTCTTCTTTTTTCTCTTTTTTTCTTTTTCATTATTGTGATGTGTTGTTTTGTTTTTGTTTAATATGGTGTTCTCTATTCTTTCTTTTTGTAACCTTCAAAACTTTAATAAATATTATTAAAAAAAAAAAGATATTGGCCATCTTTGCTAGCCCCAAGCAGGTACTCCATCCTCCCCATCTGAACTTGGGCCTGAAAGACTAAGGGAACTGTAACTGTTATGCCACATGTTCCAGTGCATTTCCCCCTAACTTTCATTATTGCAAGAAGTAGTATATTTTTGGGGAAGCAGGGTTTTGTTGCACAAGACTTCCCAGTCAACCAGAATTGTGCAACCTGGATTTACTGGTATATGATTGAACCCTACCCCCAAACAGCAGATCTGGAAGTGTCCAAAGTCAGCAGGTGGCATTTGGCATCTCTTTCATTATGTAAACATCTTCTGATTTTCTGTCCCACAAAATATGGTTTTATTAAGGCTACGCAATTCCTTGCATGGGCGTGTTTCACTTGTGGGATGAGGATTATGGCATGAGAGGAGCAAAATATTGTAGGCAAAATAATGGTGGATTTGGAAATGGCTGCCAGCTTTTTGGGAATGGGATTTGGGGAAAAATGACACCACAACATTAATCCCAGTGAGTGATTTGCTGTCACAAATATGGCTTATTATTCACAGATGTATCTATAACCTCAGAGGTGTTATGCCCATCACCACATCATTTGCATGTGCATCATGCCTGCAAACTTATACTTGAAGATGCACATTTTATGTATTCAATTACTAACCAGTTTCTTGCCTTGATATATCTTGACAGGACTTCAGGTAAACGGCATTTCCGTGTGCTGCTCTGGTTCGCCAGAAGCGGCTTAGTCATGCTGGCCACATGACCCGGAAGCTGTACGCCGGCTTCCTCAGCCAATAAAGCGAGATGAGCGCCGTAACCCCAGAGTCGGTCACGACTGGACCTAATGGTCAGGGGCCCCTTTACCTTTACCTAACCTGTTTCTTGCCTTGATATATCTTGACAGGACTTCGCTATGTGCTTTTTTCTATATGTCTGAAGTGGTCCTCAAGGCTAGTTATAAATACTTTAGTAACTATAAATGAGTGGTGTTTGAAACAGTTTTCAAATATTAGTCTCAACTGTGTTAAAAACCTCCAAACCAGCATCCAACAAGCCTGTTGACCGCTGGCACCGGGATGGAAATCATTTACACCTGGAGGCCCAACCAGCTAGAAAACAGCCTCCAAACCACATAGTCAGTGGGTGGAGTACAACCACTGTGAGTAATTTTGGTTGGCCTACCTGCTGGTGCTGTAATGTGACCTTGGGTGGTAGAGATGACAAATACTTAGGGAGGGATTCACCTAATGAACCCTGATGGGGGACTTCTGCTTGCGCAAAGGGGTTTTCCTTTCTCTCCTTCTCTCATGCCTCCCATATTCACGGTGTGTGTGTCAGGAGAACTTCCAAAACAATGTGCCCGGGGTGGGGGGGTGGGGAGCACCATTCCTTCTAGCAAGCTGAAATGCTAGTGCAGATGAAATGTTTGTAATAGCACAGCATTTAATTCCACCCTCATTTTGCCTATTGATGGACAGAAGCAAGATATCATGGTGCCTTTCCTCATTTATGATAGCTGTGGCACAGCCCGCCCAAACTTTTCTGTTTGGCAGAGTCTCTGCTTAAAACATCATCTGAACCATTCGGTGTACCCCACACACCCAAAGTGATGAGCTGTTTTGACCACAGAGCACCACCTAACTCGCATTCCCCAGGACAATCAATCTCATATCGTTGACTGAACTTCACAATCCAGTTTTAAAAGACAGGATAGCACACCAATTCATAAATTGAAAGGTAATTTTGCTTCTCATCAGGCAAGTCCATTGTGATACAGAGCAGCAGAGTGGGGGCGGGGGAGCTGCAGAGCAGAGTGGTGTGTGTTTGTGTGTGTGTGTGTGTGTGTGTGTGTGTGTGTGTGTGTGTAGCCCCTCCAGTCCCCTCCTTTACCTTGCAGGGTGTGCTAACGAGTCCTCCCCCTCCCCCTTCCACGAACCAAATCCTTGGAGACGGTAAGTGCGGCATATCCCCAGACGGGGAGTGTAAATGCTTGTTCTTTGTAAATGAAGAACATAATTAACATTAAATTAAGGTAATACAAATGAAGACAACCCAGAGCCTGACAGGATGAGTGTTTGGGGAGGCAGTACAGAGAAGTGATTCATATTTTTAATTTACTGTGCAAATAGACTAGCAGGGCTTTGCGGAGTGGGGGGGGGCGGGAAAGGGGGAAGGGCGATCTTAAGTGGAGTGGGGATTTCCCCCCCCCCACTGTTGTTTTGCTGTGCTTTAAGCACACAATGACTATTAAAGTCAACTGCCCATATAATGGGACATCTCCTACATGACTGAGCTCCGAGAGGCATCTTGGTGTAGCAATAAATCCTTTTAGTGCTGTCTGCCTGGTACACAAACTTGGGGGGGGGGAGCAGCAAGAGATCACTAGGTAAATACACCTTCTTCCACCACCAGGATGTCCAGAGGATGGTGCCTCTGGCCTCCCGTTGACTGGGATGGAGAAAGAAGAGACTCCCTACACACGCCATTACAAGGCTTAAGATAGCTCACACAGGTAATGACTCGGAAATGTAGCGGTTCCAGAGATTCTTGGAATGGATACACACCTAGCTTAGATAGGACTTTCTCTAGCTCCTGGTCTGTGGAACCCTAGCAGCAACACACAGCAAATGCCACTCTTCCAGAAAAGTGTGAAACTGAGTAAGAAGTAGCAAGATGTAGATGTGCTTACTCCAATGAATGGGGACGGAGGCACATTTTATGTGGTCCAGCTGTTCATGCCTTGCTTACCAAAGCAGATGTCCTTGTTTCTGTCAGAGAAACATTTGCAACCACCAGAGGCGCCATCTTTGGAAGAAGATTGAGGGGGCCCAACACAACGTCCTGATGTCATTCCGCGCCTGGCTCAGTGTTCAGCCTCAACAGGAGCTGGCCCTCTCAAAAAAAGTTTGAGGGGGCCCAAATAGCCTCAGCCCCCAGAAGCCAGTGCCTATGGCGACCATGCTGACACCATTCTAGATGCCCCCCAAGGGTACTCTGTGATTTAGAATAGTCTTCAATGATGAGCACATGGCAGTGTTTGGTTGGCATTAATACTAGGAAGGGAGTATTCTGATACCACAGGAAGACCAAAGACTTAATTCAGACAAGGCCTTGGGATGTGAGGAGTCGACTGGCCTCCAGTGTTCATTTTGTCTTTTCTTTTTTTTTGCGCTACAAAGGAAATATTTTACACACATAAGGCATTATTAAGCTTTCACAATATTGTTTTTAGTCATGGAAAGAAGTTATCTTCATTCACGGTTTGGCACATTTTCTAGGTGCTGCTTCAGAGCACTTGCAACTGTCAAAACCACACATGAGTAGTTTTGCCAATTTGCCAGGAAAAGTTGGTTGGAAATTTTAAAAATATGAATACCAAGATAAAAGTATGCCAGCTACACTAAGTGTCAGCCAGGATGTTTTATGGTGATTCCAGTTCTATCCCACTGAGATGTTAGAGGGCAGCAAGGGGTCATTCTAAGTCCAGGTATTTTCCTGCAGTCAGTTGGCACCCTAAGCAGTGACCACCTCTACCCTTCCTTCCTTCCGTTTTGCTTTAACTGTTAGAGTCCACATATGGATTTGGAAATTGATAAGAGTTCATGACAGAGTTCATTGTCACATATTCAAAACATATTTGAGGAGGATGCAGGAACCAGCCCCACCCACATGTGTACTCATCATCCTCTTGCTAGCCACACATTCAGCAAGCACAAGAAAAGGCCTTATATTAGGCCTGCCATACCAGGATTTCAAAGGTAGAATTGACGTCCGGGGGGAATTTCCAAAAGGTGGCGCTTTGTCCCGGATCAATAAAAAAAATCAGTTTCTGTGTTTTTGTAAGAAAAAGTTCTGCAGCATTGGGATGTCCTGATTTTAATTTTTTGAAACATGGTAACCCTACCTTAAAAGGTAAAGGGACCCATGATAGTTAAGTCCAGTCGTGAACGACTCTGGGGTTGCGGCGCTCATCTTGCTTTACTGGCCGAGGGAGCCAACGTTTGTCTGCAGACAGTTTTTCTGGGTCATGTGGCCAGCATGACTAAGCTGCTTCTGGCGCAACCAGAGCAGCGCACGGAAATGCCATTTACCTTCCTGCCAGAGCGGTACCTGTTTATTTACTTGCACTTTGATGTGCTTTTCAACTGCTAGGTTGGCAGGAGCTGGGACCGAGCAATGGGAGCTCACCCCATCACAGGGATTTGAAACACCGACCTTCCGATCGGCAAGCCCTAGGCTCTGTGGTTTAGACCACAGCGCCACTCACGTCCCAACCCTACCTTATATAGATGTAAATATGTGGTATTCCTCCACATGAGCCAATCACGAGCTCTACACAGACACAGATGTGACTCGTGAGGGGTGAATTCAAGCTACCACCACTCCTCTTAATGCATGAGAGGTGGACCATCTTTTTAAAAAACTTATCTGTTGTCACATGTTTATATTCAAGTCCTATGGCCTGGTCTGAAGGCACACGATCTAACAATCTTGCGGAAATTAAGCAAGGGGGAACATCAAAAAATATATAAAAGTTTAAGTTCATAATTCTACCAGTTCATTCTGCATAATGTGTAAGACATTTCTTTTTTCCTGAGTGTGGTAGGGGTGGGGGGGTGGGGGAGAAGCACCCAACACAGTTGCATACTAGAAGGGGTGCTGGATCTAATGGTGTTCAGTTTCTCTATATCTTATTTTGATTGCAGTTTCTGGCGCTTCTGTTTTTTGTTTTAATCTTAGTCTCAACCAAATTACAGTACAATTTGAATCCCAAGATTGAGGTAGGACAGGGGATGATCCAGTTTTGGGGTGGGGTGGGAGAAAACCTGTGTTAGCTGAGAGGATTGTAAGCAAATTCTCTTAATTCATTTGCTTAATTCACCCCCCTCCAAATTACAGATATTTCAGATTTAAAAGAACAAAGTATGAATGCATTGCATTTGGGAAGCTGATCATTAACATGCTGCTTTAAAAGGTCATCAAGTTACCAATCTCCCTGTGTTTAAGTCTCCACAAGTCACAATTCAAAAGCAACATTTAACTACCGGTATGTTCAAATTTCAAACATTCCACTTTTGATTGACTGATTGATTTCCCAATGGTGCGAAATTTCATTGCAGTCTAGTATCAGGGCTGCTGATGTAAGAATAGTACAGGGAATACCCACATACCAAGCCCTGAGCCAGCAGTGTTGCCAGATCCTTAGCCTTCATTTTAAAAGAAGTCAATTGGACACCTTTGAAGAAAGTTAGAAAACAAAATGTTCTAAGGCAGATACAGAGAAGCTGCTAAAGATGCCTAATCACTTAAGATGGCATTCAGCTAAGTTGTACTAGTTGTACCATTTAAATTAATGGACCTAACTTAGGGATATTCATTCATTTCAATGGGTCTGATGTGAGTAAAACTTAGCTGGATACCACCTTTAATCTCTGTTGCTATCCAATTACAGGAAGAAACACTGATCACCCCCACCTGGGACTCAAGAGGAGCATTTCCCAGAGCAGGAGGAAAACAGAAGACTATGGCTGCTGCTGCTTGTTGCTGCTAGCCTGATGCTGGGTGAAGGAAGATTGTCTGTCTGTGTACTGGGGTAAGTTTGCTCAAGCACTTTGCTCTGTGTTCACATTGTTTCATTTTGTGCTGTGTCTGCAGTGTAAAACACCAATGGTTGGCTTTGGTATGGCTTACTCAAAAGGAACTCCCATGAAATAAATGAGGCTTTTTTCCTGCTGAGAAAACATAGTGATATTGCTATGTGTGCCCCTTGTTTTCTATGTCCCCCAAACAGCCACTACTGGTCTGCATGTCATCACTTGGCTGCCATTTGTTAATATGGAGTAACCATAAAGAAACATGTAATACAAAATAAAACAGAAAATATAACCAAAAAATCATCAAGCACCTTACAGCTGCAGCAAGTTAAAATTCCTATAGTGTTCTTAACACAATACTTTTTTGTTTATCAAAGTTGGCAAAATGTGTCTGTGGGTTTGTGTTTTGCTGAGAGTTTTGTGAAACTGCACATGGTTAGAGTATTTATTGGTTACAGTATTTATCTTCCTGTTGTTTACTAGTATCTTGCTTTTCCTCCAAGATCAGATGCCAAAGTGATGAAGCTACAGATACTTAGGTGGTGTTGGTGGTTTGCATCTTGCTATTTATCAGGGTTGACAAACTTTTCTCTTGCTTTTTGCTATAAATATCAGGACTGTGTAACGCTGCAGTTAAAGCAAGGAGGCTGCTTTTCTAGCTTTCTTTACATGATCTGTGAATTACATTATATATTTGTATATTGCTTTTGCTCCCAGGAGTTCTAGGTTGGGCATGCTATGCTCAGCTCCTGCCTTTTACCTTTGCAACAGCCCTGTGGGGTTGGCTTGGTGAAGTTTATATATGTACATAAGCAGCAGTTCTTGCCAAAAGATGGATGGTAGTATGCGTGTGCGCACAGGTGCCCCAGTGCTCATACAGTGTACCAGGATATCCTATTGACATCCCTGCTTAGCACTGATGGCCCTCCCTCAAAACTGTAGTGACCCACTACTGAGCAAAGCAACTTCCCTGTTGGCATGAGGCCTGGAGAAGTCTTGGAACTAAGTCTACCTCTGCCAGATTGGTCTTGGTTTTTAAAGTACTCAGTCTCTTAAGACCTTGTCTCCCTCTTCCACCTTCCTCAGTGGAAGGTGTAAAGCACAGCCTAAGATCCAATAAGCTTCGGACTTGCAGGGAGGGGCAGGAGCAAGGAGGAGGCACCGGTTGGAAGGCAGCAATTTCCATTTTCCCCTTGGCATCTTTTATTGTGCTTGCTTTTGGGTGTAGAGTTCCCATTTACAGGGGCTTCAACGTTACTAAATGGCAGCACAGAGAATGCTGGGCTCACTCTCGCAAAAATCAATAAATGAATAAATAAATACAGGCAGCAAAGAGGCCTGAAATGATTCTCGTTTGCCGGGAATGAGAGACACCAAGTGTAATTTAGGGTTTGATATTATGAAAGCCTTGCTGCTCTAAAGCAGCAGGATGCTCAGCGGCTCATTAATAAAGGATAAACTTGGAGTCTATTTACAAGGCACTTTTTGGGATTATTTACACTCCATTATACATACGTAATGTTGTACATATTTACCGCTTGGCTTGGTGGTGAACAAAGGGATTTAGGAGAGGGGTTGCTCCTCTGACACCCCACCCCTTTCCCTCTGAGCAAGGTCACGCCAGAGGGGACAGCCAGATCTTCAGGGAAGTATAGGCAAGGAAGAAAAGATATTCGGTCTATTTTCTGAACTAATATAGATTGGAAGCAGGCATCTGGCTTGATGCAAGTCGAGCCAGTGGCATTCTTCAGGTATCTCTCTCTGAAGTGGAACAAACCACTTCTGTTGGAAGACACAGACATTTTCTCTTTTCCCTATCTCATCAGCATGATTACCTAGGCATGCCAATACTATTGCAAATGCTATGTCTCTTGTTGCTGAAACAGGTTGGAACTTGGCCTAAAATGATACAAAGCAGTTCTAATGAAGGGCAGTTCTGGTATGATGACACCAAAAACCTGGCCAAAGTTACAAATATGATCCTCGCTCCCATCCATGCCAGATTTTCCTGTGGATCAGTGTCATTCCCAATGCACATCCATAATGTGTATATTATTGATACAGGCGGGAAGAGGTTGGGGATACAGCAATCTTGTACAATGTTATGCTTTGACTGAGGGAGGAATACATTTTCCTGCTCAGGCCCACCTTGCTTCCAATCTGTCCAGATCTTTAGGACTCAAGAAAATGTGTGCGCGTGAAACATTTGTTGTTCTACTTCTGTACCCGGCCAACACTGGCATAGAGACAGGCACACAATTGAATCACTGCTGAGGTGCACCCATGATTATGAGGTCTGATGAGATGAAGATGATACCTGTACAGCTGTTGCCATTGGTTGCAAACTGCTTATGATGTCACAAAAGCACTGAGCAGCTGAGTGGATATAAAGGCAGGTCAAGGGGAAAGCCCTTCTCTGTTCCCCAGCAGGACACAGCTGGCAACAATTGTGACATTCAGCAGTGCCCCTTTTTCCCACTTGGAGAAGGAACACTGGACAATAGGAGGCTATAATCCCCCAGCAGAATGCTATGGAGAAATAATAAGGCAAGTTTGTTTGCTAGGTGGGATTGCAGCTTGAAAGCTGCTGGTTTTCAAGGCCAGAAGCTTGCTGATGTCTAGCAGTGGGCCTAACAGAAGCTGGCAGATGTCGGTGGGTAGATAATGGCGAAGTTCACATTCAGAAGCTGGTGGATTCTGCAAGGCTGAAGCAGGTTGATATCTGTGAATGTAAGCTGGTTGAAGTTCACCTTCAGGAGCCAGTTAACAGCAGCTGGTGGATATTTGTGGAATAAAGCCTGGGCACAAAAGTAAATGAATGAAAGTTGGATGTGTTCACTGGTGTTCTTCATGGATGTTGGCTGCTGTATGTCTGTCTGTATGAATGAATGAATGAATGGGAGCTTTTGAATGTGGTCAAGGTGAAATGGTGTGTACATGTGCATGAATGAGATGTGTGAAAGGTGGCTATTCATGAATAGATGAAAGCCCTGGAAGCTGGCAGACCGAAGTTAGCAGATGAAGTCACCAGGCAGAAGCTAGGAGTGGAAGTGCCTGGGTGATGCTGCCAGATGGCAGCTAGTCCACTCATTGTCCGCTTTTCTTGTTGTTACAAAATCCCTTCTACAGGGATGTCTGAAGCCAGTGAGTTTTTCTCAAGACCACTCATGAAAGCAATGGAGAGAACTGCAGGGCTTAAACAAGCCATCTTATATTTCTAAATGCATATACTGGTCATTTTATATTTTTCCTCAGGTAATGGGATATCATGCATTTGAGTTGGTATCATTCGACATGAAGGGTGTGCTGGGTGAGAAATAAATAAGAAATAAACAAATAAATCACTGTTGGTGTGCTCCTATGATTATCCACGTGGCCCAGGGTGGGGCCTGACTGGCCTCATAAGGACTGTGGCTGCTGCCCAGCAAGCACTGGGGTATTTGGGGGGAGCTTTTGCTGTTGTTACTGCTATTAACTTTTTGTATCTTTATTTTTATGTGGAAATTGTTCAGTTTGGTTATGTAGTTTTTAATGTGTTTATTTTTAGGACTACTTTGCTATGTTTGTAATTATGTAAATCTTTTCATATCGTAAGCTGCCTTCAGCATTGTTTTAACTCTGGAAAGGCGGCATACAAATAAAATGATGATCAGGCCTGGGGTGGGGGGTTCGTACTGATGCTTCGCCAGTTGTTGCCATTGACAGTGGACTGCCTGGGATGTCACAGAAGAACATGATGGCTGAGCAGGAAAAGGCAGTTAATAGTGGGAGGGAGAATGAGTGAGGAAAAGGAGTCTCAGGGGAAGCTGGGGCTGAGCCAACTATAAGGAGAAGGGAAACTTGGTTTGACTCCTTCCTGCTTGAGTCGCCAACCTTCCCCTCCCTCAGGGCTCCTCAGTGAAGCATAGGAGTCAGCATGTGAGCTGCGATAAGCCACAAAGACCTGGGTTTGGATGTCACTTCTGTTGTGCTCCCAAGAAAAGGCCCCAAAGGGAAGAGGTGTTGTTCCCTCAGCTTCCATCCCATGTCCCTGCCGCACTACAGCATAAGTCTTCCCAGGCCCTGTATCTGAGATCCTTTCAACTGGCAGTGTTGAAGATTATTCCTGGGGCCTTGTGCACAGAATGTGGGAAGCTGCCTGTGACCCAGTCAGGCCCCTGTTTCACTGACATGGGTGCCATGGCACCCACAATGGCCCATCAAGTTCCCAGTCATGTTCTCCATCTTCCTGACACACTAGACGGAATTCAGAGTCTAGAGGTGAGGAATCTGTCCCCGTCTCTCCTTCCTACTTGTCAACATCTCCTGAGGATTCCCCATTCTGTGCTGACCACAGGAGAAAATCTGCCAGACTTCTGAATAGAAGCTGGGGCTGGACACCAAGGTGAGGAAGAGGGAGAGAGCGCTGGGAGGGAACTGTAGTTTGATGCTTAGAGTTGTTAGGACACCATATTCCCCTCAGAGACTTAGAATTCCCAGTTCCCTGTGAAGACGGATTGATTGTTAAAGCCAGAACTCACTGGAATTCAGTTCTGGAATCTCTCAGATGGGCGCCATTATGAGAGAACAAGGAAAGAAATCATCATGAGTTCTGGCACCTCTTTTTCTAGAAAAATAGTGCTGGAAATTGTAGGAGGGTGGGCAAATAGGGGTCTCCTAAAATCTGTCAGCACCCTTAACAAACTACTGTCCCCTGGATTTTTTGAGGGAAGCCATAACTGTTAAAGAGGTATGATAGTGTTTTAAATCCATGGTGCAGATGTAGGCTAGTAAAGTTAGGATTGCAGCTTCAGGCAGCTCAGTTTTACTGAAAGCATCCACTTGAGATTACTGACCAACAGGGACATCTAGTGGTCATTCATTGTAAAACTTTCCATTCTCTGTGTGTACAAATTATTTATTTATTGTGTAAAAAAAAAACCCCCAAAACCCAAATGCACCCATCTTCCAGTACAAAAGTACAAAATGCCACGTCTGGCCCGCCTTCCGTTTTATCATCACACCAACCCTAGGAAGCAGATTTATATGAGGGAGCTACTGGCCCAAGGTCACCCAGCAGAACTTTGGGATTTGAACCTCCAATCTCCAACCATTACACCACCCTGTCTCTCGCTTAATGATAACATGAGGGTTGATGTAAACCTAATTTCGGTTGGCCTCCATGAGGGACTGAGCCGTGTGGAACGCCTTACCTGCAAACTCCAACTGGAATCGTCTCTGCCATCTTTCAGGTGTCTCCTGAAAACTGCACTGTTTAGACAGGCCTTCATGACAGGATTTTTTTTTCTTTAAATGAACCAGTATGTACTGATGTTTTTAATTATGCTTCACTTATATTTATAGGTTGATTTTACTGTATTTTACTGTAAGCCACCTTGTTATATTTTATGAAGGAGTGGATTACAAATTTTCTAATAAAATAATAACTACAACTCTGGAAAGAGTTCATCTGGCTGAACTAGATGCTAAATGAAGTGCATGTAACAATTCTACCTCTGGCTCCCACAAAAAACTGTTCTGGTAACAGGTGATATAAAGCAGAGAACCCACAAGGGGAGGGTGTGCTTAGCCCTTTCCCCATCCACCACCCTAATTTAATTTATTAATGGGATTCCCTTCCATTCTTCCTTCATGGAACTCAAGGCAGCCTACATATGGTTCTCAGGTGATTCCATTCAAGCACTGACAGGGCCCAGCTTAGAATAAAGAAGAAATTCAATTTTGCTTGCATTTTAATGAAAAACTGCCTAATCTGCCATCTCTAACCAATTAATGAACCAAGTCACAGCTATCCTTCAAAATTCACACTTCTCAGAACACAAACCCAAAAGATTCCTCTTTATTTTCAATCTCTAGGACTGGGTTGGAGGGAAGCAACCTGGAAAACACGACTCGGAAGCATTGTACAACAAATCAGAATGAATCCTCAATAACCAGGTGGTCTGGAAATAACCTCAGGTTCTGTGGGGTGATGAGGGAACCTGTGGCCCGCCTGATGTTGTTGGACTCCAATTCCCATCAGTCCAATCTAGCATGGCCAAAGGTTAGAGGTGACAGAAATTGTAGTCCAGCAACATCTAGAGCGCCACAGATTCTTCATCTCTGGTGTATGCCATACTGAGCTTGAAGGGTTACAAGTTCCCTGTCCCTGGAATAGTTTTGTTATGAATGAATCAGTGTTGAGTGGAATGTCCCAGCACTGTATTGCTCTTGCTCTGTTAGGGAGTAAATCAGTGACTGGATGGGCATTTGACTTCTGTCTTTGCCTTTTGGGACATAGTGGCATGTGGAATGTATATGTGCTCTTACAGGTACTGAGTTTGTCTTTTGGTGTGGTTCAGACATTGCTGTTTAGTTGCAGCACCGCTGGGAAGACTTGTTATTGGTGATCTCTCAATAGGATTTCCAGTCATGTGTTGGCATGACTACCAGAAAAATCGGGAAGCAGGTGAGGAGATCTCCAAAAAATTCTCAAAATGCCTTAAAGGAAAGAGGATGAGTCCCATTCATGACATTCTGAAAAAACTGTGTGTATAAACCAAGTTCCTGAGGATAGCTATCCCTCAATGCTACTAATTTCCGGCCCTCAGAAGAAGACAGTGAAGGAGGAAGAAAGGATTTGGGACAGAAGTGCACCCAAAATACCTGGGGGCAGAGTCAGACTTCTTAGGTTTAAATTAGATGCTTCTCCCCAAATCTTCCCCCCCGGTCCCTTTTGTGCTGCTGGTCCAGGCAAGATGAAAGAAGTTACAGGAAGAGAATCAGTATTATTGTCTCCCTTTGCCATTTCACTGAGGTGGCTTCCCCACAATAGGAGAAATGGAACCCCCAAAACACTGAATGGGAAATCATCATGGAGGGTTGGATCCTGAGCCAGAGAGTTCCAGGGAGCTGTTCTCCAGGGCACCATAACCATTGAACTTGATCATCTTGACAGAATCCGGCAAGCTGGAGAGGAAGGAGGGGCGAGAGGCAAACATGTGGCTGATTTCCATAAACGTCTTGTTTTTGGTCTCGGGGATGATGAGATAGACATACAGTGCCACCAAAAGGCAGACGCCACAAAAGACCAAGTAGCAGAAGGCACCAGCAGACATCTGGGAATGGAAACAAAGAAGAGTCCAGATAAGCAGAGGGACACAAACAGGCTCTACCATTTGGTTGGTTCAGTGCACTAAGAAGCAGCCTCCAGCATTTTGAGTGTTTAGGGCACCCTCTCTGTTAGCAAACCCCAGCATCTCCCATTCCTCACCATCATAGGTTCTCTTCTTACCTATTAAGGCCTCTTAGGAATATAGGAAGACGCCTTACATGAAGTCAGGCAATTGGTCTGTCTAGCTCAGTATTGTTTACACCGAGGGTTGGAGAACCCTTTTCAGCATTTCCTCCTGGAAGCCACATGGAAGGTGTTGGGTGTGAAGAGGCAAAAGTGAGTGAAGCAACAAATAAAAATATTGCCACTGTACAGTAGGCTAGTTTCTGAACATACTTATACATCTCTCTCTATCCTCCATCCAGGCAACAAAAGGCATGGTCAGGGTATAAGCAAAAACACCCCAAGAGGGTGTGAAGCAGAGTTTGTGAGAGGCAGGGCATGGGAAGAAGGTGTGTGGCTGGGGATCAGGTGCGGTGTGGGAAGAGTTCTGAGGGCCAGACAGAAATGCTTTGAGGGCTGCATTTGGGCCTTGGGACTAAGGTTCCTCACTCCAGTCTACGACTGGCAGCAGCTCTTCAGGGTTTTGGGCAGGGTTTTCCTTGAGCTCTACTTGGAGATGCTGCAGAATGAACCTGTGACCTTCTGCAACCAAATCTGTGGCTCTACCACTGTGCTATTGCTCTTCCTCTTAATGTGTTTCCTTCTGGCTCCGTGGGGGATTTAATAATATAGATCAGGGTGGTTCAATGCACAGCCATTGAGGCCTTTTTTGGTGGCCCTTGGCAACATTTAATGCTCTCCCCCAGCCCTTTCCATGCCTTCTCAAAGCTGGTTAAGTGAGGTGCTGGGCTTTGGGAAGGAGGTAGAAGGGCTCTAGGACCTGGCCAGAGCCTTGCACCTTATTCCCAAGCCCGGCGCCTCGCTTACCTGACTTTGGGAAGGCAGCACGAGGGGGGAGGGGTTTTGGCTTCACTCTCCTCCCCCCATGCAACAAGGCAGTGTGTGGCCTGTGAGTCCCATGTCACACCACTATTGTAGCCCCCTTGCTATAAAAAGTTGGACTGCCCTGATCTAGATTACACAGTCCTAAAATTTAGTACCAGAAGACTCTTAATTCCGTGACTGAAGTGAATTAACATAGTTACATACACACATCTTCACCATATACCACTGGTACGTCAAGGAGTGCTAGATTACTTTTCTGACCTTTCAACAGGAAACCTTCACTTTGCCTTTCTAGTGCTGTTTACATAAGAGAAGGCCTGGTACTTTCAGAATGTAATGATTTCATGTCTTGGGGCAGGGAATGGTGTTTACAAAGCAATGGAATTGGTTTGCCATTTGGCGCATCCACGTGATCTGATTAGGGAATAACTTGTCAAGACCAGATGGCTTTGTTGCTGGTTCCCTCTCTCTCTCCGTGTAACGTGATGAAGATCACAACTGGCCTTGTGCTTCTTTAGAGCAGAGGGTAGACAATGTGGTGGCCTTCCAGATGTTGCTAGACTATCGTTCCCACCATCTTGCTGGCCATTGGCCATACTGGCTGTGGAGGGGAGTTCAACAACATCTGGAATATTGGAAGCAGCCTTTCACTGAGTCCAGCCATTGATTCATCCAGCTCAGAACCATTTACACTGATTAGCAGAGGCTCTCCGGGGTTTCAAGTCACAGTCACTTCCAGCAGGGCCAGTCTGAGACATTTTGCCGCTGTAGGCAAAACACTCCACTCCCTTTTCCACAGATCCAGGTCCCCACCCCTCCCTGCTGCCAGCCCATCACAGCAACAGCACCCTCACCTGCATTTGCGCCCATGCTGCAGCCAGAACGCAGCAGCAAATGGGGGAACGACAAGGGGGTAGTGGCAGCAGTGAGGACAATGGGGCTGACAGTAGTGCAATGGGAGGGTGGAGAGGGCAAGGGGGTCGGATCCGCTACTTGAAGCAAATGGCTTCACCTTGTCTAATGTGTGGGCAGTCCCTGACTCTCAGTGCTACCTGGGACAGATCCTGTGACCTACTGCATTCAAGGCACTCCCTTCCTGGAGGACCACCCCTGCTTTATGCAATATATAATAAAGGTTCAGAAAGATACACTACCCCCTCTCTTAGTTTCTTTTGGTACTAATTTTGTTGCTACCAGGGGGGTGTCACGAGCTTTGCTATGGCAGTCTTCTCCTATTTGGTGCCTTCAGGTGTTTTGAGCTACAGTTCCTGTCAGCCTCAGCCAGCATGGACCACAATGATGGGAGAGCTTCAGTCCAAAACGTCTGAAGGGCATGAGGTTGCGAAGGCTGGTTTACTGTAACTTGTGTTTTCTGCCACTCAGAATGCTGGAGCATGACCCCATCACCACTACCGAGAAAGAACTAAGCTATGCAGTACCTATGGAGCTCTTTCCCCATTTCTAGTAGAAAGTTCTAGGTCACACAGAAATACAGCATGTGGTTCTCCTCTGTGCTGTGTCCTGCAACCACTGCTAGAAGGAACCTGCCATGGGAACCACTAGGCCAGGCATAGGCAAACTCCAACCCTCCAGATGTTTGGGACTACAATTCCCATCATCCCTGACCACTGGTCCTGTTGGCTAGGGGTGATGGGAATTGTAGTCCCAGATGAGGGCTGGAGTTTGCCTATGCCTGCACTAGGCATTCTACTCTCTTGCCTTGCTAGTCAGGGGACCCTGGAGCCTACCAGCCACTCAAAGGGGCCCAGTATTACCTGCAGGAAGGGAAACACAAAGCCAACAGTGAAGTTGGAGAGCCAGTTGAGGGACCCACCCACAATGTAGGCCGATGGCCGATGTGATTGCTTGAAGAGTTCAGCTGTCATCAGAAATGGAACCCCAGCTGTATGGGAAAGGCGGCACTCAGAATCAAATAGGCCAGGCTAGGCTTTTAATCCAAGCCCCTGTTAGTGGGGCCAGACCAGACTGTCAAAGCCGGAGCCTGCAAATAACCCTTGCAGGGGTGAATATATTTCAAACCATCAGGTTCCCCAAAGATGTTTATTATTATTATTTATTAAATTTGTATACCACCCTATACCCACAGGGTGGTTACAACATAAAATCACAAAATACATAATAAAAATAAAAACAACCCAGCAATAAATCTTAATTATTAAGATTGACATTAAATAATGTTGCACAGGAAGGGGCATTTATTTTGCTCACTGCTGCCCTCTGCAGGGACAAATTGGAAGACCACCTACACAGACAACCACTTAAATTTAATCTGTTTTAGCATTTTAACTTTTGCATGTTTTAAAGCATGGTTGTGAATTTTCATCTAACATTTTTATCTTTTTATAAACTGCTGTGAGTTTGTTTTTGTTTTTTTACAACCAAGCGGTATATGGATTTAAAGAAAGAAAGAAAGAAAGAAAGAAAGAAAGAAAGAAAGAAAGAGAAAGTAAGTTAGAATTGTGCCACATTTTTGGCCCCAGAACAGGGCAAAACACATACTATAAAGGATGCAAAAGCCATTAATCAAACTCCCTGTCTTATACTTTTTTGCACTTCTTTTCACTCAATCCATTGCTGCTTTGTCACTCCCTTTAAAAAACCCCAAGAGATCTCAGACAATCACGGGTGATGCAGTAAAAGTGATGATGTTGTGGAGCCAATCAGATTTGGCTACATGGCAAAAACAGTGAGGAGGCCCTGCTAAGCTGCATTGCTCCAATCTGGCTCTATCTAGGCTGCCAGAAGTCACATGGAAATGTTTCTTTGAGCGCACATCCGACTGAGATCGGTTGAATAGGTGACACCCACACCTGAATGTGCACTTGGATGCATACAAGGATGCACATCCGAGTGAAGATGTGGCCTGTCTGCACTTTGTTGCTCTCAGTAGGTTGTGAGCATGAATCCCCATTCCAACACATGTTCTGGTGCATCCAGAGCTGGAAGAGGGCTTCTGAGTGAGGGCAAAGCAGCGTAACTGCAGCAAAGCAGGATTGTCAGCCTAGTTTCCAAGGCAACAGAGATGTGGTCCCTCTCCCCCCACAACCCATAAACACTTCTGCATGCTTTTGAGTACCCCCTCTAATTGCTGTAAGTGAAGGACTGCTTATCAAGGGGCATAAAGACATTCACAAAACTGCTCTCTGGTTCAGCATAGCCCTACACACTTGCGTATATATGGTGATGCTGATGACAGACACTTCTTTAACAGAAGGAGCCAAGACCTTGTGCTCCTGCAACAGAAATGTTTCAGATCTATCTGCCCTAGTGCATCAAGATCTGCCCTCTTTACATGGTGGCAATTTAGGCAGCATCGCTTTCTTTCAGGAACACAAGGGACTGCTTCTTGAAATAATAATAATATTTGTTGTTGTTGTTGTTAAAAAGAACCACCAGCCTTAATAATACTGGGGGGAAATCCATCCAGGGATTGTTAAGAAAAACCCCTGATTGAGCATTGCTCACAGATCACCCAGAGTGGGAAGAGAGATATTTTTATTTTAAAAGTCAGATTCATCATTGTTTGTGAACAATGAGCCATTAAAATCCTAATTAAAGATGTAATTACAGCGAATAAATTCTGGGCCGACAATGAGTTATGGATCTGTTGGCGGCTATAGTAATACATCAATTGGGTAAACCAGCAGCCGCCTCGTCCATCATATTTA
The DNA here is from genome assembly GCF_027172205.1 of Podarcis raffonei. NCBI lineage: Eukaryota > Metazoa > Chordata > Lepidosauria > Squamata > Lacertidae > Podarcis > Podarcis raffonei. The sequence goes on along the minus strand of NC_070606.1, from coordinate 58,830,723 downwards.
GAGAGCTCTGCTTTGGCCCTTTCGTTAGCAGAAATCGCAGGAGTTGCCTCTGAAATCCAAAGCAAGACACTGTTAGGCAATTCATGCCGCACCAGTTTTAGGGCATGGCAGGTGGTGACAGATTCAGATTCCCACCAGTGGCCTGCTGACCATGGTCCTTTGGGTACTCAAAATGCCAGAACCAACCCAGGGTATGCCTCTGAATGCCACATGCTGGGAAAAAGTAGCGGGGGAGAATGCTGTGGTCATAGCCCTCAGGTCCTGCTTGCGGGCTTCCCACAGGCATCTGCTTGAGAATAGGATGCTGTGAGAATGGGGTGCTGGGCTACATGGGCCATTGGCCTGATCCAACAGGTCTCTCCTTACGTTCTTAAGTCTATATTCTCATTTTATTGGTCAAGAGTAGTGTAGAATTGTTATCAAATAAATAAATAAATGTCCTCAGCACTTAGGACAATTCAAATAGTGGGGTAGGAGAGCTTAAAAAAAATCACATCTGGCAACCAATGTGCCCCTTTGGATAGTACCCAGGTAAAGGGACACCTGACTGCTCAGTCCAGTCGTGGCCGACTCTGGGGCTGCAGCGCTCATCTCGCTTTATTGGCTGAGGGAGCCGGCGTACAGCTTCTGGGTCATGTGGCCAGCATGACTAAGCCGCTTCTGACGAACCAGAGCAGCACACGGAAATGCCGTTTACCTTCCCACCGGAGCAGTACCTATTTATCTACTTGCATTTTGATGTGCTTTCGAACTGCTAGGTTGGTAGGAGCAGGGACCAAGCAACGGGGGCTCACCTGTTGCGGGGATTCGAACCACTGACCTTCTGATCGGCAAGCCCTAGGCTCTGTGGTTTAGACCACAGTGCCACCCACGTCCCACTAGTGCCCAGGTAGACATGTCTAAAAAGCCCAGGTCACAAGTTTTCACGGCCCTCTAGCAGTTATGGTGGCTCATTTTCCAGAAGTCATGTATTTAGTATAAACTCTGGAAGTGTATACTCAAACCAAACCTCCTAGAGCAAAATATACATCAGAGTTAATGCTAAGTACATTACTTCTGGTAAATGAGCCACCATAGCTGCTAGAGGGCCATGAAAATTTGTGTCCTCAGGCATTTTAGACTCGCCTTCCCATGTACTATCTCAAACCAAAAGGGCACATTGGTTGCCAGATGTGAAATATACTGGCATTATTTTCAGCACTCCTACCCCGCTAAAAAGAAGACGACTCATTGCACCACTCATTGCATCTCCTCTAAGACCCAAAATAATCTGAATCCTATCAGCAAAGTTCTTACATCCATTCCCTCACAGTCCTGTTCTTGGGGGCCACAAGCTCAGACCAGGTTTCCTGTGATCTCAGCCTCTTCACAGCTTTGCTGGTGCCCAGGGATCTTGAAGAGGAGCTTTGTCACCCTGTTATTTCTTTGGATGCCTCTGACTGGCACCGGAAACGTACCTGGTCCCATGCAGAATCCTGCAATGATGCCAATGACACAAGCCACACTGACGTAACGCATCCAGGACACAGTTGCCTGTGGGAAGGACAGAAGGTTATTGAGAGAGTTTACATAAATGCAGCTGGGCCCCTTTGGCTCATTCAGTTCTGAGATTCCACCACTACATCCAGGCCTGCATCCTACAGCTCCATTGACCACACTCAGTCCCAGTCTGCAGACTGCTAGCTGTGCCAATCCTGTGACCCTTGCTTGAGCAGACACCTCCGTTCCAAGCAGCTGAGGCACAACACCCTGCTGTCATAGCTCCAAGCTTAGCTGTTTGCTTCCTAACTTAGCTGGTGTCCTCCACCTAGCTTGACCAATATTCCAGAGATGGTAGTTCTCTTCCATCTCCTGATTCCCAAATAAACCTGCCCCCCTCATTCTGCCCCCTTGCATTCATCCCTGTTTCTGTGTGAGGTCACACCTGTACTTGCACCAATTTTATGAACTAGGACCAAGCCTTGCTTATGTTTACCCTTTAGCATTTAGGTGTGAAAAGGGAAACCAGTGGTATAGATATAGCAGGATAGAGTTTCTGAGGATCCACCAGCACTTCTGATCCCACTGTGCAAACTGAAGCACAAAATCTAATATGCGATTGGGGGTGGGGGGGTGGGACGGACTGCAGAGACGTTGTCAGCCATCCATGGGTATATAAGTGTCTATGGGGCTGTTCCTACCTGCAGAATCAGGGACAGGGTGATGCCTGCACAGCAGATGCCCATGAAACAGAACCCAACTATGATGAGAGGGCGACGTCCCAGCTTCTCAATGGTGAAGCACTGTCAAAGAGAAAGGGGGAAATCGAGGAGACAGGTTGCTGGCTAGTTGTATTAGGGTTTTGCATGTGTCTGTCTGTTCTGAGATGGGGAATTTGTGACCCTCCAGGCAGGGCTGGTTCTACCATTAGGCAGAATGATGCAGCCTTGGCCTTTTCTTCAGTTGAAGGACAGAGTTATGTGTGCCTCACAGCCTGTACCTGCCTTTCTTGGAGGCAATGGAGGACACTGCCTCATTGCTGGTGTTGAAGTAAGATTCAGTTGCTGGTCCAGTTGGCTTCTGAACTTGGAATGGGAGAGGAAAACATTTTATACCTTGCCTCAGGCAGCAAAGTATCCTGAGCCAGCACCGCCTGCAGATGTTATTGGACTACAACCCTGACTATTGACCATGCTGTTTGGGGCGGATGAGTCCAATAATGTCTGGAGGGCCAGAGGTTTCCATCCCTGGTCTCTGCGATTCCCCCAAATATATACACAAAGTATACCGAGAAGCTTATTGCATAAACGCCAACAGTACTGCATGGAGTAACATCATTCTTAGCTACGTAGACAGTGCATGGATGCAGAACCATCTTGTCCCATTGCTTATACCAGTGGTGGCCAAACTTGGCCCTCCAGCTGTTTTGGGACTATAATTCCCATCATCCCCGACCACTGGTCCCATTAGCTAGGTATGATGGGAGTTGTAGTCCAAAAACAGCTGGAGGGCCAAGTTTGGCCATCACTGGCCTATACAATGGGGCTGGAATGCCAACCATTAGAAATTCTGGGTTTGGTTCCAGAGCTAGGGGATGTCGGAATCGCCACTCGGCCAAGCTGATAAACCTTCAACTTCCGGCCGAGTCTCCAGAATTGCCTCCAATGAATAATTAACGACCTCGAGCCTTTGATGAGGCTCCAAGGCACATTCTATTCAACAGAGTTCCCAGCACAGGGAAGAGACGAGAGGTTTGGGCTACATTGTAAAGAGTTTTATTTCTAAGCTACGCAGTCAGAAAAGACATCCTCTCTCTATGAAAGCAGAGAGCAACTGAAACAAAGGAACAAAGGAAACAGGAAACCACTAACTTCACATCCCGTCTCCCCTCCTGTGAGACTGAAAGGTCTCTGGAATGTAAACAGAGTCCTGTGATTCCAAGCAGCTGCTCAGTGGCAAAACAGAAACTAACAGGGGAGAGTGGGATCCAATATGGGATCCAGTATGCCCTAGTCAAATGCAGGGCATAAGTTTGTGCCCCAGTGCAACATCTTGCCCCTGCCCCACAAACATTTGTTCCCTGCAGGTGCGTGAGAAGGAAGCCCTACCTGTGAGTGCATGCTCAAGAGTAGGGGCTCCTTGTTTTTAGGGCACCTGGTTGTGCAGGTGTCCCAATGGCATAGCTTGTATACTGGGCTTCTACACACATGTGGTGGTGGTGATGGGGATCTGACCTTTAGAGCAATAGATCTGACACTGGTGGAACATCCACTTTGCATGCAGAAGGTCACTCTCCAGCATCTCCAGGTAGAGCAAGGAATGTCACCCTGTCTGATGTTCTGCCCATAGAGAACTGCTGCCCAAAGACAGTGGCTAAGCAAGATGAACCAATAGCCTGACTATGTGACATCTTCCTTATGCTTGGCATTGTCTCCTGCATTCTATTTTCCAAGATCAAATAGTTTAGGTCAGAGGCAGCCAACATAGTACCCTCCAGATGTTCTTGGACTCCCAACTCCCATTAGCCAGGGCCAGCATGGCCAAAGGTCAGGAATGATGAGATTTGTAGTCCAACAACTTATTATTATTATTTCTATACCACTTTATATTTTTAAGGGGAAAAAACAAAGCAGTTTACAACGTGCAATAAAACATCAAATAAAACAATCCAGAATAAACATTATTGAAGAAATTCAAATATAAAGTATATGTTCAGAGTAACGTAATTAACAGGAAACTAAACATTATCTTAAAGATTTCAAAATAAAAAATTACAAAGGAGGTCAACATATAGAAGGCACAACATCAGCCTGGAAATGCATAGTCCTGGTTTTATTCCTAGCTTTGGGAAGGGCTTCTCATCCAATGTATTATGGGGCAGCTGCCACTGAAAAGCAGAACCGTTAAGTTCATCCCTAAGAGAAGAAGTGAGGTCGTTTTCATTAAAGCTGATGGAAAGGGGGCTCAGGAACAAACTTTTGTGGGTGTACCCCTGGCTCTGCTTCAGCTATGGGAGCAGTTTGTGCAGTGGTTGTGGAAGGAAGGAGGGTATCCTGGGAGCCAGAAGCCTATAGTTGCGATGGTGTGTGTGTGTGTGTGTGTGTGTGTGTAGAAGCTGCCAGAAGGAAGCCAAAGCAGGAAAGCTGCTGACAGCAGAACAAATGCCTGTAATTTTATAACCAACCTCAGTGCATCCATTGGGGGCCGTTTTTGTCGGCACTCAGGAGCAATCAGGCTGATGGAGCGATGAGCTTGCCGGAGTTAGGCGTTGCTGATGGGCAGCAAAGGCGGTTGGTGGGCGGGAGAGCTATGTGCCTGTGTAATAGGGAGAGGCACAGGTCCGACATGGGCAGCCCTGGGTGATATCCAGCTGGAAATCTGCCCCAGCTAGGCTGAAATTTGGAGTCAAAGGGACGGTGACAGCTGGAGTGAGCACCCTTGTTGCAATAAGACAGCTACAAGATGCATTAGGTATGGGATCGTCCTGCCATTTATACCTCTCGTCTAACAAGCAAGCCAACAAACCAAAATGCCGTACTGGATGTGTCCTGCAAATCTGTTGTTTATATAACTATGCTTGCACCCCTCAGAAGCCTTTGCTCTACCTGTCTGCTGTATGCAAACATCCGAGCTATTAACAATAATCAGAAGGGTCCTTTTGACTCATCTCCCAAGGCAAATCATCAGCATTACAAATGCCTGCCTGTTGCGGGAAGCAAGCAATCTGATTAATAAATGACTTCTGTCCTCCTACAATACTGCGAGTCCCTCTCCACAGACGGGAGGTGCCATTGATTATCCTCCTCTCTGTGGTAAGGTGTCTGGGGGTGACGAGAGAAGAGGCTGTGACTAAGTCTGCATAATGATTCAACCCTTGAGTTTTAGAGACCATGCTGAGTGAGGCTGGTTCTGTGATCCCTCTGGCCTCCCAAGCCACAAGGCAAAACGCTCCACTCTTCTGTGTGCTGGCTGCTCTTTGATCACAGAGAATCTAGCAGTGCCTTGTCTACTCTGAAGTAAGTCCCACTCTGTGCGGGACTAGATGAGCCTTTAGCCCAGCAGTTCTCAACCTGTGGATCCCCAGATGTTGTTGGACTACAACTCCCATCATCCCTGAGCTCTGGCCTTGCTAGCTAGGGGTGATGGGAGTTATAGTTCAACAACATCTGGGGACCCACAGGTTGAGAAAGGCTGCTTTAGCCTGACCCAGCAGGGCTCTTATGTTCTTATGACTACAACGCTCATCATCCCTGATTATGCTACCTGGGGCTGATGGGATGTGGAGTGCAACATCTGGAGGTACCACACTGGCTGCCTCCATGTATAGGATTGCAGCCTATGGCCCAGTTCCCACATTGCCCACTTGAGGAAGAAAGGCATGGAACACAGTTCCCCTTTACCTATAAGTAGACTTGCTGCATGGTCCTCACTCTCTACCTCCAGTGGAGAAAGAGAGGCAGCTGGTCTTCCAAGCTCTTGCTTTTCATTCTGCCTGCGCCTTGACTGATGCTCTGTTAAGGAGAGCCCTGCCACCACTCAGCATGAAAGGCCCAGAAGAAACATAGCTAGGACAGGAAGGAAAGTACTGCTAGCTTAGGCTGCGTACACACCATACATTTAAAGCACATTCCTGCCGTCCTGAGAATGGTAGTTTGTTAAGAGTTATGGGAATTGTAGTTCTGTGGGGGTAAACTACAATTCCCAGGAGTCCCAGGGGGTGCTTTAGACGTATGGTGTGTATCCAGCCTCATAAAGCAGTATCTGGTGAGTGCTGAGGGCAAGTGAGCAGTTCTCTTCTGGTGGCTATGTTTGGCAACATGAGGAGAGCAGAGAATGAGTGCAAGAGAAGGCTCTTTGCTAGGACCAGGCAGTGACAAGCAACCTCACAGGTTTTCTTCTCTAAGAGCCCAGCTGTGAACAATATCCTTCCAGTTGAAAATGGGTAGAGAGCATCCTGAAGGAACCAAGAGTGCCCTCCACACTGGAAAGGAGTTAGGAAATTATTGCCCTGTCTCATTATGAAAAGTACATACAAATCTATTCTCTCAGTGCAAAAGGAAAGCGGAAGGATGATGCCCTCTTAAAGGACAAGCCAAACTCAAACTAGAGATTTCCACACTTACGCCTATCAAGCCAGCAACAACCTCAATCGCACCCGTGCCGACCGTAGTGTAGGGGATCTCTGGGTCAGGGATGCCGGCATTCTCAAAGATGACATTTGTGTAAAACCAGATCTGTCAATGAAGAGAAGAAATCATAAGCAGAGGGGGCAGGTGTGGCTTAGAAGAGTAGGAAGGACAATGGAATACCTCGTGAGGCTGCAAGGAAATCCAGAGGACGGCTATGCAGGGAACTGCTGCAGAGTTGCGTGTGTTAGCACCCGCAGACCATTTCTGCCTATCCTCTCCCTTTATGCCAGTGGGACTTAGCAAAGACAGTTTGAGGCTCTGAGTTCAAATCAAAATTAACTGGAGGCATGCCACTTTTCTCTGTTCTGTAGCATACTTGTAAAATCAGAAAAATCACATTTTTTTGGCTGCTTATGGCAACCATTTGTATGCTGGTACTAACAGCACTTTTCTTAAGATATGAGTGCCTCATTTTTAATCGCCCAACCCCTCCCTCCTGGGATTAATTATGCTCTACCATGAATTATAGTAAATCATTTAAATGCATGATGTAAAACATGAGTGGGGAGCCTTTTTCTGCCATGGGCTGTATTTGCTTGGGAGTAATCTGTTAAGGGCTGCATATCAGTGGTAGGCAGGGCTAGAGAGAAAAGTACATGCGGAACCCTTCTCCCTACCTCATTTTGCAAGGAGAGTGGGTGTCAGTAAGGCTCTATTCAAGGTGCACAAAACCTGGAACTAGCTTACAAAACCCTAAAAGGCTTGGGACCAAAGTACTCAAGAATGTCAACCATCTCAGCCTGTTGATAGTGCTGGGTGCTGCCTGTGACAGAGTCTCCATGGTGGTAGTTCCCCACTATTAACATTCTGGTGGAATTTCAACACATTCCTGTTCCTCCAGGCATTTAATGGCTGAGAAGCACTGTTTCCTGCAAACTTGGCATTACTAGCTGTGAGGGGATATGACTGTTTTACAAGGTTTTAGATTTATTTATTTATTTATGCATTGTTTTTCTGTTTTGCAATTTGCCTCCATTTTGGGAGGAAAGGTGGTACGGAAATTTAAATAAATATTCATGATTTCGGAGGAACAACAGTAACTCTTGACTTTTGGCACCTAGCTCAGAGTTCTTTGGCTCCAATTAGCGAAGGTGTTGCAGATACATGGGGGAAATACGCCCAGAGGTTTAAACGGGGCAAGAGAGCAGCGAGGTTGGAATACTGTTGTGCTTGAATGAAGGTGCAGGAGGCGCAGGCCAGCCCAGCGGCCTTGTGGCAGGGGTGATCGACCCTGCAGCCCTTACCGCGTCAATCCCTGAGAGCTGCATGCCCATGTTGATCACCACGACGGAGAGAACTTGCCATCGCACAGAGGGATCCAAGAGCAGGTGCCACACAGACACCGTCTCCACAGAAGCCAGCGAGCGCTTCTCCTCCTGCATCTCTTCGATTACGTCCTGCACGTCGTACTTGCCCAGGAACCAACGCAGTGCTGTAGGGTTAAGACAACGCGGGTGAGAAGAGTATCCAGGACAGGGATGGCCAGCTGGAGGCCTGGAGGCTGTGGGTAGCCCTGCCACACAATGGCAAACTTTTCTTGCCTCTCATAGCCACCCCAAAATATTTCCAAGCGGTAAGGAACGAAGATCCTTGCACTTCCCTTACCATCAGTAGCTCCAAGGACGTTGTTCTTCTCAATAAGAAGGTAACGGGGGCTTTCTGGAAACCAGTGCAGGAGGATCAGCTGCAGGAAGGCAGGAACAACCACCAGCGAGAGGAAGAGAGGCCAGTAGGCATCCTAGAGAGAGAGAGAGAGAGAGACAACCCCCCCCCATGATGAGAGGGGTTTTTGCAGCTTCTTTCTGACAAAGAGAATACTTTATGCAGGTTGTGAAACACAAAGGTTGATAGATTAATGGCTCCTTTTCTGCAGCCCTTTCTCCATCTTTCTCCCCACAGAGTTATATAGGAAAGCCTAGTCCTGTAAAGGAAAAATTTAATATATATATATATATATATATATATATATATATATATATATATATTTAAAGGAAAGCCTAGTCCTGAAGGGTATAGCTAGGGTTGCCATATTTCAAACTTTTGGCCAAAGTTGTTGAGCTTTTTTTGCTGTTTTTGAGCTGTTTTTATGGGAAATCGGCAAATAACACTGCCGACATGGATTGCCATATGTCCAGATTTTCCCAGACATTTTCACAATTTCCGTCCGGATGCTGCTGCTGAATGCAGTATTCCAGATATGCCTAGGAAATTCCAAATGTGTAGCAAACCTAGGTGTTGCATTATTTTGGGTGTGGTGGGTGCGTAGATAGAAACAAGAATGACCTGAGCAAGATACTCCCCTCCTACACCACATCTGTCTTCCCACACTTTCTCCAACATAATCCCTGATGCCTCCTCTTTTCTCTATAGCAGAGACTTTTTCTCCTGTACAATGGCCAGATTTCTTATAACATTGTTATGGTCTTGCTATCTGATTTCTGCTGTGTGGATCAGCATTTGTGAATGTTAAAGGAGGCAGAATGAGTTCTTAAGGTTCCTTAATGGCCAAGAGGCCAAGCATACCAGCAGGCACATCTTCTGTTAGGGAAATTAGAGCTAAAATGGCTGGGAATGGCTAGGAAATAACTGGAGACACCTCTGGAAGGGGAAGCCCTCCATCTATGCCCCATGTTCACCTCCATCTATGGTCAACTTGAATATTTGTAAATCAATATAGCAGAAACATATTAACTCACTATCCATGTCTTCTTCCCAAAGAGAATAAAAGATGAATAAGTCATTCTCCTATAACTTCTCACCACTTGAAGAAGTGGGAAGTGCATTTAAAAAAAACATGTTTGGATTCAAGATGGCAAAAGCCCGTCTGCCTTTTCTAAACTAGTAGGAGAAATGGGGGCAGTGGAATGAAATGCAGCTTTGTTGCTCTTTTTGACAGCAGGGGTGATGGTGTCATCTGCTAGAGTGGTATTTAGCAACAGTGTGAGCTTGAGAATTGGAGGACAAGTCTCTTAGGTAGGCTAGACTCAGTGATTTGCCTTAGGTGATTCAGTGAACTTCATGTCTGTAAGTTCATGTCTCCCCATCCAAAGTCCAACATGTTCATTACTACACCACCTTTTGCTAGCACACTCTTCTAGGACTCCCAGCTGCTCCCAGTGGTGCCCTTCCCATCCTGTCATCGGTTTACATTCTGACAGCAACGAAGCTAGCAGGCCTGGGCATTCTATGCAGAGAGTGGCAGGCCTGGGCATTTACCTCTCCCAGGAGCTCGGGAAGGCCCAGGACTTGGGCAGAGAAGACCCCCAGACAGATGAAAATGCTTGGTACAAGGCCCAAGAATCCACGCAGGTTCTTAGGGGCAATTTCTCCCAGGTACATGGGCACCACACTGAGACAGATCCCTGGTAGGAAGAGGAAAGAAAAGGGAAGGAAGGTGGTGAATGACATGGCAATCAGCCAGCAGCCTCAGATATCTAAGGGTTAATATCTTCAGGAACAACTAAATCTATATTAACTTCCCGCAAAGTAGTCATATAAGTTCTGTTGCTACAAAGAGGCAGAATAATGTGTCATCTTAGCAATTAGTTTATTGTGGAATGAGATTTTATGGGCAGTGGTCTAATTCAGAAAGTGCATGCAGTGAATCCACATTCAATAATTTGTGAATGTTCCCACTCACTCACTGTAGGTGGTAACTCATTTCTAACTCTCTAAATTAAAAAGCACGTTATTTTGCTTTTCAAATCAATGTGGAATGTCATGAGCAAGAGAGGCAGCAGTGGCTCTAATAATCTATACATACAGTACAGGTATGCTTTTTGAGATGCATACGTAGCTTTCAGTGGCTGTGCATTACCTGGACCCTAGAGGAGAAGGAACTACACTAGAGAAGGAGGAGACCCACACACAAAGTGAGGAAGTCTGGGCAGAGACATTTCTCTTACCAGAGTGAACGCCGGTTATGAAGCGTCCAAATATGACCATTTCAGGTGATTCCAAGTAGCGACTGAATCCCATTAACATGCCAGCCAAAAAGACGAGGACGTTGCTACGGACCAAGGTACCGTTCCTGGTAGAGAGGTCATTTATTTTAGATGGTTTCATTGAATCATGGAACCATAGAATTGTAGCGGTAGAAGAGAACAGAGGGTCATCTAATCCAGCCCCCTGCAATGCAGGAATCTCAGCTAGAACATACATGACAGATGGTCATCCAACCTCTTTGATTACAAAAAGTTCCAAATAAAACATTTTGTTCCATCCCCACTCCCTGAGGTCCAAGGCTGGCTCACTCATGAGGCAAGGTGAGGTGACTGCCTCAAGTGGCACCATGGCAGGATCCATAGGGGCAGCTGATCCCGATGTAGATCTTATTTCCTTGCTCCTGAGGTAGATATTCACTCACCCATTCTTCCCTACCAGGGAGAGAGGCGTCATTTTCTGGTTCACCTCAGGTGCCAAAATATCTTGGGCCAGCCCTGCTGAACACTCTGCTTTCTGTTGCAACAAAATGCCCATCTGGCATCCCCATAATTGCCCCTCTGCCCCCTTCCTTCCTTGGTGCTTCTAACTCCTTTCCCCATTAGAATTGCTTTGCCAGATCCTAAGGCCTGTAGCCAGAGGTGGACTGACTAGCCAAATGGGATGTGGATCAGAGATGGCCCTTCAGACGTTACTAAACTATAACTTCCAGCATCCCTAGCCATTGGCTATGCTGACTGAGGCTGATGGAACTTAGAGTACAGCAATGTCTGGAGGGCCACAGATTCTCCATCCCTGATGTAGATGATCACTGAGCAACCTTTCAGCTGGATGAATTGTTGTGATATCCAGAATTTAAACGGAGACACGGTTGTTTGCTAGAGCATATGGAAATTGTTCTGATGGTAGAGTTGAGATTTGGCAAGTAGCCTCAACTCAAATTAAATCTGGGATGTGAGTTGAGAGGCAGGCATAAGGAGTAGCTCTGTTTTGACAATCATAGCGTTATCCCAGCTGACACAACTGTTCTACATTTCTTTCTATTATTTATACACCCTCTTTAACAAAATATGTTTCCAATGAGCTTCAGGGACAGTTAAAGTGTCAGCTTAAAACATATTCAGAACAACCCACGGTAAAGAATAATCGTGCTTCCAAGTGATTCAGTTCATTCCTGATGCCCTAACAAAATAAATACTTTCAAAGAACATGTCTCAACTGAGATGTCAAAGAGGACCATAAATTAACTGATAGTTTTTATACCTATCGTCTATCTTTGCCTTCAGAGTCACAGGTTCAGTTCCCAGCATCTCCTGGTAAGAGATGGGGAGTGACCCTTGCCTGAAGCCTGTGCTGCAGGCAGTGTAGACAAAACTGAGCTGGATGGAATAAGGCAGCATCCAATGTCTCACCAGTGTAGACAAAAGTCAGTCTAGTCAGTATCTTGCACTGTTATAACCTCTTTGATCTTTTAACTGTTTGAATTCTAGAATCACTCCTGCCTTGATGACATTATCCAGCTCAATTTTAGCGCTGTCCTTAATGGTCATGAGGTTGAAGGCTAATGAATTGGTCACATCCATGGGTGCTGCAGCTTTCAATGGGAAGAGAGAGGCAGTTTCTGGCTTGCATGCCAAAACGGGTTATGTAGTAGTACATTCCTGCTGTCTAAACTCTACGGGGATTAATGTGTGTTTTGTAACATTTGTGGGGGGACTTGGGCATGATACCTTCTACGGGCCTCCTCTCACTGCTGTTGCCACTGCACTTTTGCTTGCACCTTCCCTTTGGCCACAGTCCATACATCTGTCTGGTGGGAGATGGGTCAATGTGGTCTAAGGCTTCTTCTTCTGCTCTTTCTCTTTCCTCTTTTGTCACTGCTCTTTGGCTGAGAAGGGACAGGAGATCAGGCAATAGTGGCAAGGAGCAATTGCAGCAGGGCTAGGGGCTGGCCGGAGGGATGTGGGTGCTCAGCTATGTGGAACTCAGTGCCAGTCATCCTCGCTTCCCTCCACATTGAATGGGTGGTGTATCTGTCAACACATATTGGCTATGAATTGGAAATTCACTCTGTTTTTGGCCCTGCCCTTACCTTCCATATTGGGTTACCAGTACTCCCACAGGCAGGGATCCCACCAGGCCTCCCAGGGCAAAGACCGAGACAGTCAGTGAGTACATGAGAGTGAGCCGTGCTGGAGCCAGGCCCACTCCATAGCGCCGAAACCATGTTGTGTTATAGAAGACTTTGATGTGCTGCAGTGGAGGAAGACACAACATGCAATAAAATTGTGAGAGTTCTAGATCTGTGTTCACCATCATGAGATTTTAGCCACAGGTTATATGGAGTCTTGTGATGTCTGTGGGAGACAGTATCAACCCAAGTGAGGTCCTGGGAGGAACAGAAAGGGGGTCAGTTCAACATGGTGTATCAGGCCAGGAAGTGGAGAGAGGGGCATTCTAGCTCAGCAGAGGATGGAAGGCTCTATGATGGTCAGTGTGTGCACTTTCTGTCTGAATCTTACCGCTGCTGGAGAGTTCACCACAGCCAAATTGTACCCATACAGCATGGACGACCCAAACGATGACAGCAGTGTGACAGCCAGCAGAGGGAAGGTGAGGTGCTAGGAAGGACAAGAATACATGTCAGATAAGGAGGAGGTGGAAGTAGGTCATGAGACATACCAAGCATGGGACATTGTTTTGCCACCAAGAGTTGCTAGAGATTGGTGAACCTACATAACAACAGTGGTTCAAAAGTTGGTGCAAAATTCCAGAGGTAGCAGAAGGCAGCAAAGATACTCATAGGAAGTCCTCCATTTCCCAAAAAGAAAAGAAACAGAAACATTCCTAAGCATGTTTGTCCAAGTGTTGGAGCTTGGTGAGATTTACTGAAGGATTTGTTCAGCTGGTAAAAGAAGTTGATGAGAATCAGTGGTGGCCGGTGCCCCTTGGGACCAGAGGGGCAGACAGCAAGGGGGCCAACAAGAAACAGAGCCAGAGCCTATGACAGGCAGAGCTGGCTAAATATAGTTTCGTCTCTGTTCTCCTCCTCCCTTATTTCTACAAAGAATAACAGCTAACAAGCAATGCTGCTCACTGGCTGGTTTTAAGTAAGAAGGCAGCAAGTGGGGGCTGACTGAGGGCAGACTGAGTCTTAATGGGCCAGCCTCCACTGATGAGAAGACATTGCACATGAACACACTTCTGGTAAGCCGAACCAGCGCTGAGGAAACTGTATAACAAATAAATATAGGCAGCTTTCACTCCAGTGGTGGCTAGTGAGGCAATTACACTGGAGGACACCAGAATTGGCTGCATGGGAGAGGAAGACCCAGCACCCCTCTTGGGCGGCATTTCAAAGTAGCAGAAGGGTTAATACCACCATACCATGAAGGAAATCAGAATGGCAGGGTATTTGGGAAATAAAAAAGGTGCTTCCAAATTTGCCTATGACTGCACTTTCTCCAGAGTACAGAGCACGGCACCACACAATTAAACGGGATTCAGGGAGTCGCTGTTTTCTTTAAGCCAACACTGTGCCCACTGGATACTACAACTCCCACCAGCCGCAGGCACTATGCCCAATGGCCAGGGATGATGGGAGCTGTAGTTCAGTATCTGGAGGGCACCACTTTGGCTATCTCTCTAAGCTACTCCTATGAATCATGTGACATCAAGGAATTATTTCCTGGGCTGCCTGTGGTTTGGAGCAGTTCCAGCCAGAAGCCTCCTTCAGTTAGGTATTGCGGAAGAGCCAGCAGGAAGAGAGAGAACTGGACTCCCCAGGATAGTTTAACAGAGAAACATTTACAATCAACAAAGGGTTCTAACCACACCCATTAAGGACTGGAACCGATTAATGTTGCACAGACAGAGCATGTGAAAGCCTATCAGATAAGCTTTTGCTGTTACGTGGATTTTCTTGCATCCAGAGAATACAAGCTATTGAGTGTCTAATAAACGTAGCAAAACAACATGAAAAGAGAAACCCATCATGGAAATTAATAAAATTGTCGCAAGCTAGTCTATTGGAAAATGGGTGGGTTCCTTGGGGGGAGGATTCTTTAGAACAATTCATGGTACTGTAATTAAGGGCAACAGGATCATAATTAGCTAGCAGGAAGTGTGGTAGAGGGAGGAAATCTCTCATTTGTCACAGAGACAGATCCATAAAGGGATCTTAAAAATACATCCAGCTTTGCTAGTCCAGGTAGGTCCTGTAAGGGAATGTGGATTCCAGAGAAAATGGAAGCTGGTAGGACTTTAGAAATCAAATCGTGGTGAATGCAGGCCCAGATTGTGACACTTATTTAGAGTAAGAATATCATGGGAAGGCATAATAAATTATCTGAGGTCAGATGTGAATGCCAAGGAACCTTTTCTTATTTTTGCACAAGAGTTTATCACCCAGCCTCTTAAAGGTTTATTATTATTAAAATATTTGCAATACTGACTTTCTATCACAAAAATAATTCAAGGTGGCTAGGCACAGACAGCAAAATGAGATGAATCCATAAACACGCATTATTGAAAGTGAAGCAATTGGACAATACAGAAGAGCCCACATTGCCCCCGCAAAATAGCAGAGTAACAAAAAGCACAGCCCTGCAAGACTGGTATACAGGAAGCTTAACCTGGAGCAACCATAGTAGCAACTAGAAGAGAATTTTTACAGCTACCCAAAGAGGAGGTGGATTCCCCAGAATTTCCACATATAGAGATACGCTGGTGAAATGTATTTTTATACGTACTGGAATAACTGGCTGGGATTCCCTAGCTTAGCTCATCCAAAATAGACCAGGCAGATGGTAGCAGCAGTGTTCCTTTTTAAGAATCAGGCAGAGAAATGAGAGGAGGAAATGGCTGTAATCCTACAGTGGAGCATCAGAAGTTGCCTGGTGCCCATGGGACTAGTGGGGTAGAGGGCAGAGAGCCCAACAGAAGGTGGAGCCAGAACAAACTAATTATTGCCCCTTTCCTCTTCCCTGCTGAGTTCTGCAAGTGCTGAGACTAGGGAGGAGGAAGCTGACAGCCAGTGCCACCCCTTGAACTGGTTTCAAGTAAGGAGGTAGGCAATTGAGGGCTAACTGAGAGCAGACTGAGGTTGGTGGGACAGCACTCCAGTAACCCCAACGGACCAACCTCCACTGCTATCAAGACCATCCACCTCAGTATTGCCAACACTGATACGCAGTGACTTTCCAAGTTTTTAGGCAGGATCTCTTGGTCCTTCCTGGAGATGCTGGAAATTGAAGCTGGGACCTTCTGAATGGATAGCAGAGCATTCTCCTATGGACCTTCAAGTGGTTCCTCCCATTATCCCTCTCTGTGGCATATGAGAGAGGAGGGCAGCTAAGCCATTAAGGAGAGACTTTGGGGTTGTTTCTGTGTTTACAACATCATGCATCTCTCACAGAGTGAAGGAGGGAGAAGCCAAAGGGGCACGTGGTGTGGTGGACAGATGGGAAAGTGATGCTCTGGTTCAACATCCCTGTTTACTGCCACTTCTTCCAACATGGCACCAAACAATAACCTCAAGCTCACTATGCTGTTAAACGGAACGTTGGAAGCTGCATTCATCTAGCTCAGCATTAACTACCCTGGCTGGCAGGGGCATAGCATGGGGAGTGCCAGGGGAGCTGAGGCCCCAGGTGCATAATTTTGGAAGTGGCATGAACCAGGTGTCCCTATGCAGGTGACCCCAGCATAGTGCAGCCCAATGCTCCTCTCTGCCCACCAAGGGCTGCATTGGCTGGCCAGGCTCCTGCCAGTGTGGACGAGCGAGCAGCTCAGTGCAGCCCCATTTTGCTCCAATGTGGGTGGGGTTGTTCCAGTGGCAAGGGCTGGGCTGGCACGTGCTCTGGGTGCCAGCAACCAGTGCTGCACCACTGCTGACTGGCAGTGGTTCTCCAGGGTTTCAGGCAGGGGACATTCCCAGCCCTACCAGGAGATGCCAGGGACTGGACCTGCCACACTCATGCTGTCATTCCTGGCTTACTTTGCTTTGTGTGCCTCGTGTTCTGAGACACAGAACACTGGCCATTATAGAACCTGCCTGAGCTGAAATGATAATTCAGTATTACCCCCTATGACTGTGGGAAATGGACAGATTATTTTCTTCTGAACTGTAGACAGGCAGGACTTTTCAACATTCCAGGCTCAGGGGAACATGATTTCTAAACTGAAACTGGCCCAACATTTACTCTCAGCCATTTCTTCCTATTCTGCCTATGTTGGCTTGAAAGTCCTTTGCAGTCTAGTACTTTTCCCTGTGGAAAGATGTAGGCATTCAAATGCTGAAAGAAAGTAACCAGGATTGGTCCCTTAATACAGTGGTACCTTGGTTTACGAACTTAATCTGTTCCGGAAGTCCGTTCTTAAACCAAAGCCATTCTTAAACTGAGGCGCGCTTTCCCTAATGAGGCCTCCCACTGCTGGTGCCCTTCCACCGTTCAGCTTCCGTTCGTAGACCGAGGTAAACTTTGCTAAGCGGAACACTAGTTCCAGCTTTGTGGTGTTCATATACTGAATAGTTCATAAACAAGGCTGTTCTTAAACTGAGGTACCAGTGTAGTTATTTTTTGAGGGGGGAGGAGCCTTGCCACAACTCATTAGCATATGGCAATAACTTAATAACATATACAGATCACCAACGATCTGCAAACCCAAAGAAAATGAAATAAAAACTACATAGCCAGGAGGCAAACTTAGAGCAGGAATGATTAAGCCTCATTCTCATAAACAGGAAAACATGCAACAGACACAAGTGAAATGGTGGCTGCAAAGCACCCCAGTTGAAACATTATTTTATAAGGAGCTAGACCACTTCCAGCACCCTTCCTCCCCCCCCCCAACCCAGTAGCATCTGCAGCTGGAAAGATCTAAAGCAGGCACCCCCAAGCTTCGGCCCTCCAGCTGTTTTGGACTACAATTCCCATGATCCCTGACCACTGGTCCTGTTAGCTAGGGATCATGGGAGTTGGAGGCCAAAACATCTGGAGGGCCACAGGTTGGGGGTGCCTGATCTAAAACTACTAGACTTAGAAATGTCTTTCTGGACTGAGTTCCCCACCCCAGTTTTGGCCCTGATTCCTTAGGCCAGCACAGCAACCCCCATACCATGGGAAGCTGGAAACTGTCACTCCACATATCCCAGAGCACAGTAGCTGAGATTATAGTCTTGGCCAGCCTTCTCAAGTCGTGTGCAATTAAAATCCCAGCT
This sequence comes from Podarcis raffonei, assembly GCF_027172205.1. Lineage (NCBI taxonomy): Eukaryota > Metazoa > Chordata > Lepidosauria > Squamata > Lacertidae > Podarcis > Podarcis raffonei. The sequence continues at coordinate 58,812,891 of NC_070606.1, read as the reverse complement.
AATCCCTTAAGGAATGCTGGGCACTGCAGCACGCCAGGCTCAAGGGAGATAACCTTTGTGGCATATAGAAAGCTCCAAAAAAACATCAACCCACACTTACCCCGGTGATCTTTCTGTGGAAGTCAAAACGCAGGTTGTTGTCCATTTGGGCAATCTGTCTTTTACGTCCAGACAATACAATGAAGGTTCAGCAGGAAGAAGTGAAGTTGCCTGGCTGAGATCCACTTGCTCATTTCAGTGACCCATGATGGGATTGTCCAGGAGAGATGAAAAACTCAGCAAAGTAATACTTGATGCTGTAAGACCCTCTGGAGGCTCAAGCTACGGAGACGCAGACACACACCTCCCCACCCCCCCACCAACTTGCCAAATGATGGACAGAAAAAGCCACAAGCACATGGGCCAAGGCAGTAAAAGGAAGATAGGGAGAGAAAGATGCAAGAGACGGAAGAAAAGCTCTGCTTCATTAAGCCCTTAGAGGCAGTGCTCAATCACATGATGGTTGATGTGATTCGCTTCGCTTATTTGAGAAAGAGATACATAGTTCAGAACCTGGAGCCGCTAGGACCTTCCAGCATTGGCAGCTGCCCAGGGCAATGTTAACTCTCTCTGTACCTGGATAACGGTTGTAGGAGAAGGGATTAGCACATTAGAAATGTATAACAATAAGGGCCATTGTAGAGCTGAAGGGTGGTATTCAATTCAGCCTTGTTTAGAGTAGATCCATCAAAATTAATTGGCTACCTTAGCCATGTTCATTCATTTCAATGAGTCTATGCTGGGGCTGATGGAAGTTGAGAGTCCAGCAACATGTGGACTTCCTGCCCTAAATGGAGTACATAGAATGGAATCCTTTTCTTTCAGGATTTCATGTCGGGTGCTAGAGGAGGATGAGGTAGCAATGCATCTTGAGTCTATGTAGCCTCACAGATTTGGGAGAGATTTCAAGTGGGGGGTGTAGTTTAACTCCTTGCTGATTGGGGAAGTCCACTGCTAGGTGGACTTTAACTAAAATCTCTAAGTAAGGAAAGTTCATTGCTTTCCAAGGGTGTTGAACAGTTCATACCACCAGGCAATATTTAGTAGTGTGTGGTCTAAATCCACTCATTAGGTTGAACCCATAGGTTTTGGTTCCTATCCCTACATTGTGCGGCAACAGAAGACAAACTTGGCTTCATCTGTTTGAAGGTGGCTTTCATATTACCTCTTAATTGTGCTTTCTTCAGGCTAAACATGGCCAGTTCCTTCAGCCATTCCTCATAAAACTTGAGGTGCACCTAAGTGAGCTGTTGATTGAGCACTTATCCTGATTCATTTGTTCACAGAGCAGCTAGACAATGCTGACTTGCTAGTGAGCATTCATCTCTATCTGTTTGCGGGGAGTTTGTTTAGACAATGTTGCATCAAACACTTTCCATAGTTTCCAGTGCATTTCCCCATTACTTTCCATATTTCCCAAAAATCTGATATTTTGGGAAAGTGAGTTTGTTGTGCAAGTCTTCCTGGTCTACTATCACAACCTGAATTGGGTGGTATGTGCTTGAATCCCACCCCCAAATAGCAACAGTCTGTCTCCAGGCTTCTCAACATCTTTGTTCCTGTTCCAGTTGGATGGTGTTGAAAGGAAGAGTCTGCTGTCCCAAACCTTTCCCAAAAGTAATAAAAAGTCCCTCCAACCACTAGCATAAATTTGTGCCTCTCCCTACCCAATCACATTGTCCTTAAAAAAAAAAGCATTGAGATTTATTTTCTGCCTGAAAACACAAGTTGCCTTCTGTTCAAAAAATAATTTCTCCTGGTGTGATTAAATTTGCTCTAAAACCATGTTGGCACACCATGCAGTCACACATCTCGAGAGGTGCCCATGTTTTTTGGGTTCACCCCAGTAACAGTGCAGCGGTAAGAGTCGAAGGACTGCAACTGACCCCAGCTTAAGCCTATTAGCCTTGAGATAAGGCAAGAAACAGTCTAGGGAAAGGGGTTGACGGAGTCAGTATCTGGCGAACCTCAGATCAAATGGAGAATTTATTGACTAGCATAAAAGCACTTTGAGCGGTAAATTCCCATGCTTTGGAGAACCAGGAGAATAGTTCTGATATTTTAACCAAATTCCTAGACTCAAAGTTCTTAAGGAACATAGTAAGCCATCTTATACCGAGTCAGACCATTTGGTCCACCTTGCTCAGTATTGTCTGCATCAATTAGCAGTTCTCCAGAATTACAGGTATAGGACAGCCCTTATCTGGGACGTGGGTGGCGCTGTGGTCTAAACCACAGAGCCTAGGGCTTGCCGATCAGAAGGTTGGCGGTTTGAATCCCTGCGACGGGGTGAGCTCCCATTGTTCGGTCTCTGCTCCTGCCAACCTAGCAGTTTGAAAGCACATCAAAGTGCAAGTAGATAAATAGGTACCACTGTGGCAGGAAGGTAAATGGCATTTCTGTGCACTGCTCTGGTTCACCAGAAGCGGCTTAGTCATGCTGGCTACATGACCCGGAAGCTGTACGCTGGCTCCCTCAGCCAGTAAAGCGAGATGAGCGCCACAACCCCAGAGTCAGCCACAGCTGGACCTAACTGTCAGGGGTACCTTTACCTTTATCTGGAGATGCTGGCAGTTGTTCTCAATGAGCTATGGCACTTCCCCTGTAAATTTTCAGACAACAACCCTAACACATTTACTTGGGAACAGATGTGTCCTATTGAACTCAAGAGGATTTATGACTGAGTAGGCAAGTATAGGGTTACACTGTAAGTGTATGTCTTTTGCACCAGGCACCAGTTGGTAGATCTTAAGGTTTTAGTAAAAAAAATACAACTACACCCAGAGTAGATCCTGGGACCCTGAATTCTTCCTACCCCTGTACTAGAATAATACAAGTGGCCTTAATTGATATTGCATAGAATTGAACGTTCTTACACACACACAAAATCACTGGTGACCTCTGGAGTATTTTCTCCTTTTGAAGAGTTCTGTTGATGCTTAGCACAATGCCTGTACAAAACTTCTTAAAGCAGGGGTCAGCAACCTTTTTCAGCCATGGGCCAGTCCACCGTCCCTCAGAGCATGTGGTGGACCAGACTACATAGATTTTTTTGGGGGGGGGGAATGAACGAATTGCTATGCCCCATAAATAACTCAGAGATGCATTCTAAATAAAAGCACACATTCTACTCATGTAAAAACACCAGGCAGGCCCCACAAATAACCCAGAGATGCATTTTAAATAAAAGGACACATTCTACAGTGTAAAAGAAAACCACACTGATTCCCAGACCATCCACGGGCCCGATTGAGAAGGCGATTGGGCCGCATCCGGCCCATGAACCTTAGGTTGCCTACCCCTGTCTTAAAGTCTTGAGTCACTTCACTTTGGGAGCAGTGGGAGATATGGTTGTTATGCAAATATTCATCAATGGAGCTATTGTCCTGCCAATATTTAGGCTTTTAAAAGCATATTTCCTACAGGGTGTGTTCAGTATTAGTCTCCAGTATTAGGAGAAAACCAGTTGTGCCACACTGCCCATGTTACATGGAATAAAATTGGTTCTTTCATTGCATAGCAATGCCCAAGCAGTATTTGTGAACTGAGGAAACAGTGCCAGGGAAAGGTGATTTCTGCTCCTTAGAAATCAGTAATGTCAATTTCAATTCTCTTTGTTTCTCATTTTTCCAAACTTACACTCAGTTCTCCACATTTGCACAGCAATTTGCAATTTTAAAAAATCCTCATTGTCTGCATTTCAGTGTGAATTTATCCAAATAAAACATTTTTATGCCCTTTTGACTAATGCACACTTTTTTGCAGTTTCCTGACACAAGGCAATTTTGTATGTTATTTTCATAAATGTATTCATTTTTTATGCATGCTTACGGCCAATATATGCATATTTGTAAAAGTTGGCTGGAAAACTGCATCGCAAAATGCATTTGTGCATTAGTTTGAGAAGGGTGAATTAGTTTCACATTAAAATGCAAACGAAACCAAATTTCTTTCCTTGTTCTTTCCTACTCAGAACAAATACTTCCCTTTTGGAAAATGAGGCAGTAAAGCAGGTGAAGCAGAGACCTTCAGAGTTTGGTAATGAACTGAGTTGGCAAGAGGAGGGCAAGAGCAGCAAAGAGCTGGCCGCAGTTATTCAATTTACGGTCAGAAGTCTTCATTTTTGGGAGAGCTTGTGAGGCTGAGGCAGCCCCACAAGGCACAAGACCAAAAACTCTTGGCAGCAAAAGAATCCTTTTTTCCTAGACTGGGTGGTCACCCCTTCCCTTCACTCTAGCCATGAAAGAACACTTTTGTATTCTTATAAGTTGGTGGATGGAATTTGTTTTGCGGAAACCAGGCATTCTGCCAAGCTTGGATATTTCTTGCTGCCCCAGAAAAAGAATTTGCAGCACTTCTAGCTCTCTCACCTACCTGGTATACCAATATTTGGGCGAAGATGCACAAGTATCTTGCTTTTCTTCAGTACCACACTAGTAACTGAGTGCTATTCCAGGTTCCAGGATCAATTATCCATAATGCCTTTCAACTCCCAGCTGACATGCTTCTCGCACTGTGGGCCAATTTCAGAAGAGGCACTTCATTTTCAAATTTCAATTTTCCCTGCATGATGACATTACACTCATCTGTGCAATGATTTTTGAGCAGAACCCAAACTTTTGCATTCTGACATCGCACCCACCATTTCTAGTGTGTAACATCAGACCTCAAGCAAGTCTCATAAACCTGTTGTGTCAATGCATTGTCCTGGCTCGAGGGATTTCTCAACATTGGATGTGCATCATGATGCAAAAGTACATGAGATGCATGACCATAGCTTTTTCCAGAGCAGATTTGGAAGGTGGTTGAGAGCAAGGAGACTCAGGACAATTTAAAGACACCCTCTACAATTTTAGTACAACAATGCATGAGCATCTCATAGCAGAGGAGTGGGCAGAAAGTTGATCAGAATCTAGGGACAATCTCTGGGTGAGCTACTGCAGATCAGCAAATGCTTTTAACTCCCAAAACTTTGTTCACCTCAATGAGGCAGCTGAAATGAAGAAAGCTCATCGAGAGTGCATTTTTGTGTGAAATGGCTTGAGGCTCATTTCAGTTCTGGTACTGAAAATGAATCCCTCTGTACAGAAAGCACCAGAAGGCTCCCAGTTTTTAAATTTTAACCATATGCCTTTTGGACCTGGTTCCTGTTGGTAGATCACTGGATTTGGGCAGGGGCGGGGGGGGGGAGTGATGCAGCAAGCCTAGTCTTTCCAGCCCAGCATAGTATTTATGTGAAATATACACTACCTTTCTCATAGCACATTTAATCATTGGAGTTGGGAATCCTAAACAAAGCCACTTTAGGATTTCAGTTTTCTCACTGCTCCTCAAAACAGCATCTTGAGTGGCCGACTGAGTGAAGCAGAGGACCTCAGCAGGTAACTGCCCAGAACATACTACTTGACGTAGTCCAGATTTAGCCAGGTCCCTTTCCTCAAGGCAGGGTGCCAAAAGATAAAATGTACCGTATTTTTCGTTCTATTGGACGCACCGGACCATAGGACGCACCAGACCATAGGAGGGGGAGAACAGGAAAAAATTTTTTTTCCCTTGTTCTCCCCCTCTAAGTCAAGGTGTGTTCTGTGCGTTCAAGGTGCATTCACCCGAAGCCTCCAGAGCCCAGCGGCAGTTCCCACTGGGCTCTGGAGGCTTTGGGTTCCTTTCAACCTGATCTTTGGGGCTGGCGGGGGGGGGAGCGCTGCTTTCCCCCACTGCCAGCCCCAAAGACCAGGTCGGGGAACAGCAGGATGGCGGCGCTCCGCCTCCCCGCTGTCCCTCGAGCTTGTGGGGCTGGTGGTGGGGAGAAGCGCTGCTTTCCCCCACCGCCAGCCTCCAAACCAGGTCGGGGAACAGCGGGAAGGCTGCTCAGTGCGCCCCAGGCTTCGGGATGCAGGCTGCTATCCGCAAGCCTTGGGAGCTCGGTGGGAACTCCCGTTGGGCTCCCCAGGCTTGCTGATAGCTTCCTGAAGCCTGGAGAGCGAGAGAGGTCGGTGCGCACTGACTCCTCTCACTCTCCAGGCTTCAGCGAAAGCCTGCATTCACTCCATAGGACGCACACATATTTCCCCTTCATTTTTGGAGGGGGAAAAATGTGTCCTATAGAGCGAAAAATACGGTATATACTACCTAGAAAGCCAGTCATGCAAAGGCGAATGTCCACACTGAGCTGGAAACCTAGTGGAAATACGTCCTTTGGCATATTAGGAATAGGAGGTGAAAAGGGGAGAGCAACAGGCAGTGTCCTGTGAGGGGCCCAGTAGCCTGAGAACAAAATAGGGACAAACAAACCTTCCAAATACGCAAGTAAAAAGTGAAGGCACTAGTAGCAAGCAATGCTGTAAAATTTAGAGAAATGGCAGCACATATATACTACTTTACCAGCCCCTAGCAGGCTAGTAAATAATTTTGAGGGCTAGCAACTTTTATGGTCTGCAATACTGTTTTGAAGGGTTTCCTTAACTGGTGATGCCAGAACCCTCTTTCTTCATTCAGGATCTTTCATGTTTAGTATTGTGGTTGATTTGTCCTCAAATGTTTGGAAATGTCTAGAATTTGTTTTGTTAAATTTTTATATTATTTCTTAAATGAAATGCTACTTGGATAGTTTTGGGTTTTTTGCAGTCTAAAACATTTGTTAAATCCAGCAAACAAGCAATCTTTGGAGTTTGATTTCTAATTGGAAAATAACTGTTTTGCCCCTCCCTGCCCTTGGTTCATGGTTTTGCTCTGCAACCATAGATTGTACAGGCAATTTACAGGCATTTTGCATAGTTGGACAAGGATGTTATGATACACAGAACAGATTTTACTTAATATAGGCCCTGCTGTTTTGAGGGTGCCTCCAAGGTGCCTACATTTTCCATCTGTTTTCCCACCAGCCTTCCTGAAGGAAAATCATGGAGAAGGTAGTAGGCAGGTCTGCTGCAATATATGGTACAGTGACATCTAGAACATAGTGTGACACACACTAGTCTTATTGAAAATGCAAGGCAGACAAAAGAGAGAGCAGCAGAAGCCAAGACGAGGCTTGGCTAGCTCAGTCGGTAGAGCATGAAACTCTTAATCTCAGAGTTGTGGGGATAAGGCCCATATTGAGCTAAAGATTCCTGCATTGCAGGGGTTGGATTAGATGGCCCTTGTGGTCCCTTCTGACTCTATAATTCTATGATGTGTGGATCTCCATCCTTTGTTCTGTCCAAACCACCTAAGGTATTTTGTTTTGTTGGATTCATGTGTAGTGTGTTAGTTGAATTTTCTCTTTTTTAAACCAAGATTCCGAAAGGCCAGTTTCAGTTGACTAAGTGAACTGCTAGGAGAGCAAACTTTCTAATTGCAAAGAAAATCCAGGTCAGGGAAACAATGGACTGGCCTTAAACACAAATAAAAATATACCTAATGGGAAAAGTTAGCCAGAAGGTGGCAAAGAAACATGGTGGGTCCAGTAAGAAGGCAGAATTTGAATTATTCTGTATGTCATCTTTGAACCAAAAACATTTAAATAGCTGCATTCTGTGCATCTTCTAAATAAGGGAAGGTCACAGTTTTTCACTCAATATCCTGTAGGATCCATTTAGGATCCATTTTCCCTTTTTAAATGCACTCCTTTTGCTGTCACACGTTTTGATCAATTTACAGTGCTTTAGATGGAAGATATCATTAATGAATGGAACTCTTATAAAGTACGCTGAGATTTTATGAATAAGCTGCCCCAGTGTGAATGAATGACAGTCAATGAGATGAGGTTGAAGTTCTGCACTAGTTCATTCATTGACATAGTGCCTGGGAAACAAACTTTCATTTAAGATTAAAGAAAAAACACACGCTCAGCAGGTTCACAGCTTAATCTTATAATTGTATTTAAGTTATCTTCTGAACAGTTAAAATATTTTTTCTTAAAAAAACCACACATTACCATGACCCTAGCTCAAGTGAACATTAGTACGTTAGCTACACATCACCAGAACATAATCACAAAAATTCCAAAGCACTCATTACTTTTAGAATCTAGAGAACAAAGAGAGCAGAGTTACAAATAAAAATAAGAGATCATGTGCTTTCTTTTTAACCTTCTGTGCCCACAGTTATCTGAGCTTCCTGCAGTTGCTAAAGGCATGCACTGGTCTAGTGGGTGTTTGCTTTCAAAGGAGCAGCAAGCTGTTAAGAGAATAAATTGTCATAAGAGCCAATTCAATTTTGCCAGATTTTAAACTTGCAACCCCCACACTAACGTGCTGTACAAAAAGATATTAGAATTAGCAATTTATATTGTGAGCATTTCCTCTTGTATGGATCAACAGCTACCTTACTTTTCCCTACTCAGCCTAAATTCATAATTTGGAAGTGAATTTTTTTGACCATCTATGACCATTTTAGTCCCAGAGAGATAAGGAGGGAAAAAAGCTCTGCTTTAATCAGCAAAGGCAGCCAATAACATGGAGAAAATAAACATGGAGTATTTAGAAAATGGTCCTCTGTGCCTTTCTGCTAAAGCATCTGCTTTGGGCATCATAGATTGGGCAGCGTGCACAACAATGATTTATGCATATTAGATTCCTGAGAATCCCAGCTTCCCTTTTTAAAAAGCAAGTTTCTAGCCCTCATTATAGTGAAAATACATTTGAAATCATGCAAGAACCATTGTGAAATGCTCAGGTCAAAACCTGAAGCTTTAGTTTCTTGAAGCCTACCCTTGCAACCTTGTTTCGCTCACACTCATACAGCTTTTCACAACCCTCTTGCCTGTCCAAACTTTCATTGTCCATTTGATCTTGTGCAAGTGCCCAAATGCAGAGTTCAGAAGAAAGCATGCAAATCAATACAAATTAAGTGAATTTGGGTGTTTTACTGATTTGCATTGAACAGTGAATTTTAGTTTTTTTAATGTACACAAGTAGACCTACAGAACAGACCACTACTTGTACTTTCTCCAGAAAAGCTGAGTAGTGCTTTAGGGAAAGCATTTCTGCATCTAGAATGGTGTCTGTAGATCAGTGAATTTGCATGAGCTCTAGAGCCAGGTAATAATGGTTTCTTAATGGGGCTAACCTCATAGTTATGTTCCATTGTGAAGGTTATTGTTGATTTGTCAAAGATCTACCTCCTGAGCATACCTTGCATCACTGAAAGGTCACTAATTGTAAATCTCTGTATGATTACTGCCACTTTAGAAGACCTAAATTTGTGTGCTACAGCCCAATTGCATTTTGCAGACCAGAGATATAATGTATAACTATGCCCATGATATAGGATGCTGCAGTCCTAAAAAGAGCTCTGATTTTAAGAAGCAGATTGAGGACTAGTCAATCACAATTCTGAAGGGGAGCCTATAAATAAAGCATGGGCTGCACCCATGTTTTATTCCAGCAGCCATGTTATAAATCAGAAAGATGCAGAGGGTGACTTACAATACAGAAGTGTTGCTTCCAGAGCATGCAGTTCCCAGGATGCAGCATTTAAACCCAAGTGAAAACTGCCCAGGACATGATGGCCTAAAGTGAGAATTGTGCTTCCACAACCAGTTGGCTCACTCTCAGCTGGATATGTAAGACTGATTTCAGAAAAAGGAGATTTACCCAGAACTGCAGCTTGAGGAAAAATCCAAAAGGCTTCCTTCTTCAGGGAAACCCCTCCCGCCCCAATCCCCCCATTTGACCACTTGATTAAAGGAAGAGCAATGGATTAGGGCACAGCTCAGCATTGTTAAAATGCATCATATATGTAGGCCACTTAGGGACCATATATGTGCCTTGTGCCACCTAGAGTTTCCCCAATTCTTTCTTCCCAAATCCAAGAGAATTTGGGAAGGCATGCAAGCCGTATAAGCCTTTGTAACTAAAAACTACTGAATGTTCCTCCTACCCTCCTATATCGAATAGTTCCTTCCTGGTATGAAGCAACAGCAGAAAACAGCACACAAGTAGTCACTTCTTTTGATAACACTGTTAACTCCTAAACATGTCTGAGCATAGCATGGAAGGGAAAAGACCCCCCGGACCAGAAGACCTCATTTGGAGAGGTACCAATCACATGAGTTCAAATTGGCAGATTCATATATGAACCCAGAGAAGGGGAACACACATATGTACCACTCTCCTTTTCTTTTATGAAGTCAAAATAGGTTTGTTTTTTTGCTGGCGGCAGCAGGGTCTCTCTCCCATCTTCTAATTTCAGAAGCAAGCATAAAGTCTTAAAATAGTCATCAAAAGGTCCAACTTGTTCAGAAGCCTAATCAGGAACAGTGAAAGTGGCTTAGCGTTGCTGAAGGGGGGGGCGGGTTCCTATGCTACGTATTCAGCTGGGTGCCCAGGCTGAGCTTATGTTATTTAAACTACTCAATTGCTCTAGGGTTAGAAATGCAGAGTTTTACAGCAAGGTTCTCTCCTATGGCTCAGAGCCAGTTGTGCGCTGCTTTTCCTTCTGTAAATACCTGCCTGTGGAGCTCTCCGCTCCACACCAGTGAAAGGCAAGGCCATTTGTGATTAGCAATTCCAAGTTAGCATTTCATTGCAAAGAAAGATATTAGGGCTCAGCCCCTCTTCAGAAACGTCATTAAAATTCCCTTTTCAGCTTTCGCATCACATCCATTTGGAATTACCCATATCAAATTAACCCTTGAAATGTCCATGTACGGAGATGCTTTAGAGCCTTTCTCTTCCAGTGAAGAACAAAGCCCTCCCCAAATGGTTGGAGATGCAGGAGGCTGAAGGCTGTAAACTTCATGCAACTTGAGTGGGGTAGAAGTTGGAGGGAGGTCTTGCTTTTTGCAGTGGCCTTTCTCCATGCCAAGGCATGGTGGGCCCTCCTTCTATTGGAAAAGCACCATTTCAGCTTCTTCCTTGAAATGACTTAACAGGAAAAAACCTCACTACTTTCCCCTTGGTGACAGGTTTTATACATTAGAATTAATTCTCCAGTACCATGTTTGTTTGTTTTAAAGCCCCAAAGCAGTTAGGTGTGTTTGGGAACAACAGCAGGGAAGAGAAGGGTTATGACAATAAGGAAAGGCTGCACCAGAAATGACATTGTCTCTTATCTGATCTCCAACTCCACATAACAGAAACAACCTCCCTATGTGCTTGACAGAGCCACCGCCAAAGACACTTCCCTACACACACACACACACACACACACACACGGGAGAAAATACTGATCTCACAGCTCTGCCAGCGAGCAAGAGAAAATAACCTGTTGATGCTCCAGTTGTAGTGGATCTACAGTCCTGTTCCACACATTGTCAATACTGTACTACAAAGTATAAATGGAATCCGAGTAATAGTGATGAAACAGGGCTGGGGCGACAGTGAGCTTTCAAACATAATGAAGAACTAGTATGTGGCAATCTGTCTCTCGTTTTCCATCTTGCTTTGCAATTCAGTGTGCAAGGCAACCTTTTTCATACTCTGAAGGATAGTACAGTTAAGGAAAGCCTTCTAGCTGCAGCTGTGACTTCCTTTGCCTTTTCTCAAAGAAACACTTAAAAAGAAAAGCAGACCAAGATCAGCATGTTTATCCCCACCCCAAGAGAACAAATACTTCTGACTATGCCTTTGGTGCTAATGCAGCCCTAGATGATACACAGGCTGAGAATCCATGGGTAAGGCAGAGCACTTGCACAAAACTCTCACTTTTGAACCAAAGTAGAGAACTACAGGACAGAACCAGCTGCCCATTTATTCTTAGTTTCCACTGACTTTCTGAGCCCGCCATGGCAAATACCAAACTTCACTGTGGGGAAATTGCTACTCCCAAGTGAATGAAGAGGAGACACGCCACAGAGCGGACCTGCTTAGCAGCATAAAAGTGAAGCTCTTTCCCCTAACTTCCAAATTTAAAATCTTGGCCAAATAAGTTAACCCTTCCTTGTAGGAGACAAGCGTTATGCTATTCCCACACAACGATGGGGGGTTATGTAGTACCATAGGACAGGTTTGCTTTTGGTCTTTTCTGTCCCTAGCTAAGACCCCTCCACTATTCTCCTCTACTATTATCCACCACAAAATGACCTTGCAGCTTACAGACTAAGATGTGGAGTCATCAGAATCTCCCGTTCTTTCAGGAGTTCCCCTCTAACAGAGTATGGCAACAAAGCACAAATGCCAGCCAACGAATAATGACACAATCAGGTTAACAGGAAAAGTCTGAAATCTTGGCTGAGTGCTGAGGGAATAGGGTGGTTGCTACTTTTGATACCATACTCTTCTTCCGGGGGGGGGGGGGGGGGAGAGGAGCAGAGGTGCAATACTGCACCATGTGGGGAGGGAAGGAAGAAGAACATGGAAATATATTGACAGCAGAAATACTGCCCATCACCAATGTGGTCACCAGTAAGTCTCGCCTCTTAAGTAAATTAGACTTTGGCAGAAGAAGGCTTCACCTTTCATTTACTGGCATCCGCCGGATGAAGATTTTAGACAAGTGACTAACTGCAGAGGGCTTAGCTGAAATTATTTAGACTTCATCATTATCTCCCGATTGGTTTCTGGCCACCGGGGCCTTCATTTCGCATCAAGTTGGCCCTCCTTTAAAGTCCAAGGCCCATCTACAGAAAAGTAGATGCGTCCTTATCACAAGTCCCCAAAGGTAGAGGCATCAGCCTGCTGTTCCCCACCTACCAACACATCACAAGGTGATTCTCCCATGGGAACAAATGGTGGCAAGGATTTTTCTGCTTAAGAGCGAAGCAAGAAATTCTGGCAACATGTTAAATATATTTATAGGACATCTGCACTCAGGACAAGAGAGGAGATGGGAGGGAGAAGTGTGTGAAGAGGGGAGGTGTAACACATCAGTCATTCAGGAAAGATAAAAGGAATCTTCTGATATAGCAGCACTTGAGCAGTCAGCTGCGCTGAGAAGACCTTGTCCGAGATCAACCATGCGCTGACTTGGTTCCAGAAGTGTGTCTGAGAGCCTCTCTCTTCAGTTATATCTGTTATGTGGATAATTCTTTTGCCCTGGCATTGGCAGGTAATTTAAATATCGCAGCTTAAATGAGTCCTAGGAAAGAAAAGACAAGAACTATTTGTCATCCACATTTTTGCTAATGAAATTTTATAAACCATCAAAAGATGATTATAGGCAATCTAGATTTTTCAGAATGGATACATCTTTCTTGGGGTGTGTGTGTGAACCCTCAGCCTGTGTATGTGATCTGTTTCTCAAGTTATTGTTAACGTTCATCTTGTAGGACAGGTGGTGGTGGCAAGGAGGGAAAACCCAAATTATGTTGGGGAGAGACCGTGACAGCACCTCCACATTGTTTCTGTTGCAGGTGGCAGTAGTGCTGAGAAGTGGCAAGGTGCTGATTGGAGTGCCCAGGAAACTCGATGGAGCACGCTGATGTTTCAAAAGTACGGGTGACAGTTGAGCACTTGAGGAACCTCACAAAAGATCACAACATTTCTTCCTGTTCCCTGATCACTTGTTTCTGATCCTTGGCTGAGATAGAAAAATTGCACCTCCCAGGTAGACTGCTAGAGTAAGAAGTGGTTCTTCATTACAAACTTCAGTTTCGTTCTCTCCTCAGCTTGTGCTCATTTAAATTAATTCATTCTTGGTCCACTGCAGTTACATGGCTATTTCTTCCTAATGCTCCTACAGGCAAGGAAGTTCTGAGAAGCCAAAGGACAGAACCACCCTTGTCACCCCTTTATCTGCAGTGGCTTTCAGTAATACTCTCAGTTAAGGAACCAGCAAAACCTCCATTCACAAATCATGTCTATCCACCATGCAGCCTACCTGCTGCATTAACGTGTTGTTGTTATTTTTTTACCTGTGCAAGTGTGAGGTACAGTGTAGTGCTATTTATCTGGAGATGTAAGTGTATGTTCTGGAAGGGGAGCGGTTAGATTCTGCTTGGGTAGCTGGATCATTCAGGAAGTCCCAGATGAGGATGGTGTCATCATGCGAGCTGCTAACTATTTGAAATTCGTCAAACTGGAGCCGGAAAACTCTGCCGGAGTGCTCCTGGATGGGGAAAGGGAGACAAGTCAAATTCAGAAGCATTAAGGGTTGCTGTGATCTTAGCACTGTATGTTTCTGATTACAGAAATGTGAGGTTTTAATACAGAAGTATACACCTCCTCCTAAAGAACCAACTGCACAAACAAGCAGTCCTTTCATTACCTAACAAACCATTTCTGTGAAAAAATCAGGAAAAGGTTTGCACTCATGTTCAACCTCTAAATTCCAGAAGCTGGGAATACTTGAGGGAGGAGGGCACTTAGAAAAGTTAGTTGTTGCTTTTTGTCCCATTTGTGGCCATTCTAGTCCAATCTGGCTGGCCACTGGTGAAAACAGGATGCTGGACTAGACCAATCCTTGTTCTGATCCAGCAGAGCATTTCTTACTCTCTTATGTGAAATGAGTATTTATTATGTGGCCTTTCCTCTTATCATCTGGAAATGGAAAATAAAACAGCACACACTATGCTGCATTCATTGCAGAGACAGGTTTAATTTTAGATCCTGAGGAGATGCAGCAAAACAGCAAATGTTACATTTCCCCAGTTTGCAAGCACCTAAAACTTGCCTGTTTCTGCTCACCCTTTTGAAGGTAAGAGTATCAGACACAACTTTAATGAGGCAGTGAAATCTTAGGGTTTGTTTACAGTGGTGGTTTAGCCACGAGCAGCAGGATTCACAAGTCAGTCTCAGCTGAAGTGTGAACATAGTCACTCAGGGGTAATGAGCACTGACTCCCCCAGCACCTCATTAAGGCTTAATGAATTCTACACCACTTCATATATTTGGTCCTTTAGGATCAGAACAACGAAACAAGGTGGCTGCTTTTTCACTTATCCTCTGGGTCCTATGTTCTCTATACAGCAGCACAACTGTATTTAGATATATATCAGGCAGAAGGAGTTGAGCTGGCCTATACCGTGTGAATTAGTTTGGAAAAAGCACAACTGCATCGCTACAACAATGGACACATTTGCCACAGAGCAGACAAGCTCAATGCCACCATTAGAGTCTTTGTATTCTGCTTATTCTCCACTTTAAGGCATAGTTTTAAGGCAAGGCAAATTCAAGACAAACCTATATTAGGACTTTTGCATATGATGCAAGCTTACACAAAGCAGCATTCTTTAATGGATTAGATTTGGTGGCATGGCTAAGGAGGAGCATATTTTAGTCTAACTCTCATTTGACAATCCAGGTGAAGTTTTATTATGTATTAATACTAGGTAAATATATTCCCTCCCACCCGAGATCAATCAAAAGCTCTTACCACAAGAGTGCGCAGGCAGAGGGTTCCAGCAGGGGCACGAGGGTCCAGGGCAGCTACCAGATCCCACACCTTAATTTTCCTGGTGGCACGAAAAAGAAGGAAGAACCAGAGTTTCATTAAAAAGTAAGTGCGAGCACTACATGATATTAAAAAACTGAGTTATTAATCCATCTCAGCTGATCAATCTACTTCATGGAGAAAAAAATAGATGTGCATCTGTTCTTGCAACTTGGCTTTGCTGTTTTCTCTTGTGTTGGCTGGAGGTAGTATGGTTGATATGAAGATAACAGATCTTAATGGGAAGCGTATGGTTAGCATAAAGATAAATTAAAACTAAAGAGGTAACATCAATTATAACAGAAGGAATGATAACTGTTACACTGTATTGTACTGTGATATGACTTCAGTAATAGTAATACGATGTATAATTTGATGAATCCAAGTAGCGTTTACCTCACCAAGCATGTCTTTTATTTTAGGTCCTGTTAATGGGACTTTATAAGCAAATTCTACCTTCCACTTATCCAAATGAGGCCAGCAGGAAAGCAAATTTGATTGCTACTATAAGTGGTTGTCTTTGCAGAACCTGCAATGTATTTTAATATCTCCTCCTTTAAATACTACTGGTATCTGTTCTTGTTGCATTTTATATTTGTAATGCTGAATGGGGAAAATTGATTCTCTCTTTCTTCTAAAAATCCAAATTGCATACAGGTTACTTGCTCAGTGAAGCACTGGATCTGTCAGAGTAAGGCAGTTCTAATTTTCTAGCCTTCAGGGTAACAGTCAGTTTGGGGTGGGTGGGAGAGAGACTCTAGACAGCTCTATTTCATCACTAAATTTGCAAACTGCTCTGTGATCCTTGGATGAAAGGCAGGATAGACATTTAATTAATAAATTAATAATAAATTCTCACCCATCATAGGCTCCACTGACTATCCTCTTGGTATCAAAGCGAATACATCTCACCAGCTCTTCGTGGCCTTCCAGAACTCGCAAACATGCCCCACATTCAATGTCCCATAACCTAGAAGACAAGGCAAACAATCATTATGCAATTGCCATAGAAAAATGTTTTGGAAATACAAATTGCAAATCGAACCTGCCTATTTATCCAGGAATGGGAGAACTCTGAAGAAGCTCCCAATTTCTTCCTAAATTCACATTTTGTATCTAGAAAATCACAAATTTCAATGTGAAACTCTACTATTTTCATTTCCAATACTGTACATTTATGAGTAGTAGTGCTATCTCTGAATTACTGCCTGAATGTTGTTTGGGCTACATAAGAGACAACAAATTATAGATAGCATGGAGATAGGGGCCGTGTCAACTTGAAGAGATAAGATTGCTTGTTGCAGAAAAAATTAAATCCTTCCTGTGACCTGGCTTTGCTATAGAAGAAAATCAGGTGGTTACCAGAAACATATTTCCTTCACATTGCATCTGAAATGTTAGCTTCCTAGAAAAAACCTGCCACTTCTCAACACATCTTGGTAACCTCTGAAAACAGTTTACCAAAATGCACTAAATATGGGTATTTGTTAGGAGACTGTCATGACTGTTTAAAGTGCTAACATAGTGCCCTAAATGTATGGTATGAATGTGGGATAACTATTACACATGTGCCTCTCTACTGCTGTAACATCTAGCTTAACCCATAGGCAGCTGTTTTTTTCTTCTGATTAAACAGGAAATGCCTCAGTCAATTAAAGCATGTTTCACATTACACTGACAAAGCGGTTGCTAACAGGTGAAAAATGTCCTCGCTTTTCGGTGTGGAAAGAGCACATGATATAGGCAAATTTAAACAGTGTCACCCCCTATCACCTCCAAAAGAAAACTGCACAGTAATTTGTGAAGCCATTCACCTAATTTTTTGTCATGAAGGTTTTGCTGGGCCCTATGCTTGTTCATCCGAGTTACAATTAAATAGGAATGACAATATCACAATAGGTTTCCCACCTATTGGTTACAGTTGCTATTTGAAATAATCCTACTTCATTCCACAGTGTTGATGCTAAACCTTTTGTGATTACCCACTGACCAAATGTGAATTGCTGCACAGAACACAAAAGATAGTTTGTGTGCAGGTAGTTTACACTCTACACTGAAAATACAGGAGAGGAGGATGGGAGAAACAGCCACCCCAAGCCAGTTTTGAAAACAGATCTTTGGGAACTTATGGGCCAACTGTGCACCTAACCTGCATTCTGCTGAGATATGTTGCCAACCACTGCAAAAATTCCAGCACAAGGATTTTTTTCAGTGTAAGCATAAAAGTAATTGTATTCCTCTTTAAATTTATTACCATATTGACATTTATATTTGTTGGTTATTACTGTGTGTAGTATTTGTGGTTACTTTTCCAAGCTCTGCAGAGTTTAACTATTTCCTGTTTGGATTACTGTCGATGTTTGTGCTTTCCGAATTTTATGCTTTTTAGATTTGTCTTTGATGTTGCTATTTCTTATGGAAGCGGTGGACAGTAGAGTGCTGGATCCAAGGTTAAACTCATTTAAACTTAAAATTTTCTCAAAACAAGGTTTGTCTTATCTTTTGTTTAGCCATACCATGAAGGCACCCCCAACCCCCCCAAATGTATGTGTGTCCTGGTTTCCCCCCCCCCCCAAGCAAAGCCATGGTGTTATTTGCAAATCTTTTGATCTTTACAAGGCGTTAAATAGAATGCAGCTGTTGAGTGAAGGTGATAATTGGTTAATGGCTTCAAATGTCCCCTTACAATTCCCCATGTCTCTCATTTAAATTGTCTGCTGCAGTACCCTGACTTGTTTGTTTTCATTACTCATGTTACTGCAATTACCTTCAGTAACTAGCTTTCTCTGAAAGCTACACTAGTCAATTACCAGCCTCTTAAGTCCCTTAATGAAAGGAATTGTTTCTTTGTTTTGTATCTTTATTTGGACATACAGTGATTCCATACATTTGACCTTGGACCCCGAGAATTATGCATAACGGATGTGGAAAGATGATACCATTAATTTGAATGAGCTCTGTTGGTCTGATTAAGAGGGATCCTTTACCCATTTTTTAATATCTGCACACTCACTAAACTGTATAGCTTTAGGAGTATGGCAACTTTTGTCTTGCTTGAATTGTTGCTGAGGACAATTTAAAAAGCAGATTGTCAATGCACTGTCCATGTGAGTCGGTGCTCAAACTGCTATGACCAAAGCTTTCGATTAAAAAAGAATGAGGATTGGGCTGACACTTCATTTCTTGCAGGAAAGAAGAGCACATGAACGGAAGAAACCCTTTAAGCAAGTGCACAAATATTTGCATTGACAAGATGACTGAACCATGAAGCAGCTCATGGCTATAGAGGCAACTCATCACCATAGTTCACAAAAAGAACAACTTGTATAGCTTTAAATGAGTAAGGATGAGGTACACAGAAGAGTATAGGAAGATAGTACTTCCTACTTGCTCAGTTCTGACCAATCAATGGCTTTCAATGATATTATTATACTTTGCCCTCTAAAAACTGTCAAATTTCATCCAATGCAAAAATACACAGTTCATTCTATTATGGAATGGATCACTGCTTGGAACATTTCCAACCAAGGGACAGCAAGCAGACTCCATGAGTCCAGGCCACCTGTTACAAATGGTGCCTGAGGCTAAGCACCATGAGAAAAACTTGGTTGGCAAAACCCCAGCACTGTTTTGGGGTTGGATTAAAAACCTCTTGTTGCAAATCCAACTCTTCTAAGCAGAGACACAACCCATAAAGGGGAGCAGCCTTTATAACAGTCTGTGCCAGTGCTTTTCACATATTACATTTTGAGAAGTTAAACAATTATTACTGTTTGCTTTTAGCTCTTGCAGAATACAAAAATCTAAATAGCAGCTGTGTTAAAAAAGGAGATAACTATTTATGGAAAATAAAACTATAGTACTATAAATGGATTATCTTTGCTCATTGATGATTTGGAAGCTTTAAACTCTGGAAAACTGAGGCAACGACAAAAGCTTTTCCTTCTTACAGAAGCATTTTAGAACACAAGTTTTACTCGGCTGTGGCCATTTTAAGAATACATGGAATAGAGTGCAGACTTTTGATTTTTGAAAATTCTACAAAGCTGAGAAATTTCTGTTCCTGGTAGCTAAAGAGAAAAAGTTGAAAATGATAAAAAACCAAGACGGAAGTGTTGCCTCATAGTTACTTTCTCTTGAATCCAAAGCACTTCCCCAAATTTGTGCATTAGCCTCCTTTCTTGGTTCCTTATGACTGCTCTTTCTAAGATACCCTTGGCAAGACCTCAAATATTTAATTCAGCTGTATTATGTGAATTAAATAAATATATATTGAATTCATTTTGAACTCAGATTTTTGGCGAATCTTGACATTTCTAGGTATATGGCACCCCCTGCCTTTTTGAAACCTTATTTAGTAACAATGAGGCCTTGGTTTACATACACCACAGAGTAAAGTGCTATAATCCTGAAGGGCTAATGTGAGCCACATCACTTCAAAGTGCAGGTGAGGGATACCTGTCTTGAATGCTCCCCTACATTTAACCAAAAATAATACTGAACCATCTTCCCCCAATTTTATTTTATTTTATTTTTAAAAAACAACAACAACAGGACAAAGGAACAGGCCTCTATCTGCTATACTAATTTGTTTGTTTTTAAAGGAAAAAAGCTTATTGTGTTTTGTATGTGGGGGAGAACTGAGAAGTGCAATCCTTCACCTGCAATCAGAAGCAGTACAATCTCAGTTTAATACGTAGAGGGCACGTGGATGTGCTAAAGAGCACATTACAATTGCATGCAACATTAGTCTAATACTGAATGCTTCTTTTTAAACGATAAGGTGCTGGAGCAGGGCCTTTGGAGTGGGAACAGACAAGAAGATGTTTAAGAACACCTTCACCACTGCTTTGTCTCAAATTGGCATTTTGTGAAAAAATGGCCGTTTGAGAAGACTGCAAACACTGATGTGTAATGTATGGTTTGGCTCTGAGAGAGGCAGCATGCAGTTCAGGTAACTGTTGTGTTTCTTACCTGATTGTATTATCTGATGAACCACTCACTACTAGTCTGTCTCTGTACTGTAGACATGCAATACCTCGCTTGTGGCCATTCAACGTACGCACAAACTCACAGGTACTTGTGTTCCAGACCTGTAAGAGAGACACGAGTACACAGAAGGGAATAATGGAGAGGGATGTTTATGAGAAAGTCATAGATTGTTGTTGGGAGACAGTGTGGTGTGATGGTCTGAGTGTTGGATTAAAGACTAGGAGGCTCTGGATCACATTCCCACTCAGGCACAAAACTAAAAGGATGGCCTTAAGCCAGTCACTCACCCTCTCAGCCCAATCTACACTAACAGCATGATGATGAGAATCAAAGTGTGTGTGAAGAAGGGAACCATGCCCCCCTGATGAAGGCAGTATAGGAAGGTAGTATAAATGTATTGCAAAAAAGAAATAAAATAAATGTCCAATGTCATCATGACTTCATGGTTTGCACCTTAATAGTTCTGTCCCCCGATGCTGATACAATGTATTTGTCATCGAAGTCGACCACATTGACAGCTGCCCTGTGTCCAACCAGTACCCTTCGTAGTGTGATGTCTGTCGGGGAGGCCATGTCCCACACGGCAATGGACCGATCTTTGGAGCATGTCACCATCATGCCATTATTAAAACGTAGGTGGAGCACTGCTTCACAATGATGGATCAGGGTGTTCAGCATCTCACCCGTATTTACATCCCACACTCTGGAATTTGTGACAGCAGAGAGAAAAGAAGGGGAGGAGAGAGATGTTTTAAGATTTTCCATTATTAAGCAGAAGGGGGAAATATGCCAAACATTCCTGTAAAAGATGTGCTAAATAAGTAAGTCTGTCCGCCTAATTTGGTAAATTCAAATAGTATTTCAATAAGAATCTAATTCTTCCTCCCAGCAACTTTGTGTGGTAAGACATTATTATATCCATTTTACAGATGGGGAACTGAAAATGAGAAAATGTGCAATTTGCTCAGTGTCACACTGTGAATCTTGGGCTTGGCTGCAATTTGAAGCAAACTGTCCTCCTTTGGGTTTAGTCAACAGCACAGCTACGGAGTCCAACAAACAAAAGTTAACACTGTAATGTCCAAACGGAGTAAGAAAAAGCAAGAACCT
Organism: Podarcis raffonei; assembly: GCF_027172205.1. Taxonomy (NCBI): domain Eukaryota; kingdom Metazoa; phylum Chordata; class Lepidosauria; order Squamata; family Lacertidae; genus Podarcis; species Podarcis raffonei. The sequence continues at coordinate 58,791,459 of NC_070606.1, read as the reverse complement.
CAAAACAAAAGGATTTAACAGGAAAGAAGATCTGAGGACTGAAATCTTCTGCTGCATGTGCTGAGTTTCTGTGCTTGTGGGCGTAATGCAACATCTAAACTAGTACAGAATTTAGTTTGCGGAGCGCTTCCAGCTTTGTTTTAAAAATCATGTCTAAAAAGAACAAGGTCAAAATTTATCAAAAGGCAGGTCCTTCCTCAGCACATTTCACTCTTCTTAGCTTTCAAATAATCTATATTAACACACTCCAAATCAGCAAAGCCTCCAAAATGGATCATTTACTCCCAACACAGAATTACCCCTGAACCAAATATGCTGCTCTTTCTTATGACTGTATTTTTAAAAATTCTAGGCCGCAGGACTTGAACAATTCCTGAGCAATAAAAAATGTCACGTAGCATCCACAATTTGAAATATTCATTTTGTCCTGCTAAAGCATTGTATAATATATTAATGGCTGGCATTAAGGAATTTAAAATATTTCTGCTAAACGAGAAACAGTTTAATTGGATATTTCATGCAAGCAGAATCTGTATGCTCAAGAAAACGTGCTGACAGCTATCTTTTCCCAAGGACAGGTGTGTGTGTGTGTGTGTGTGTGTGTGTGTGTGTGTGTGTTGATAACCCTGGAATCAAGGGTTTAAACTGCTGACTCTGAAGGCTATTTTTACAAAAACTTATAGAAACAGCCTTCCATTCCTTGTGCATGTCTTCCACCGTTTCTGTTTTGAGGGCAGAATTTGAATAGGGCTTGTGGAGCAAATCCATCTTTCTTACTTGCAACCTCTTCTTGAGCATTAGGAGTAGCATGGTAGCCAAGACACTCATCATATAATCCCCCAATCTCAATATAATTTATTCCAAACTACGTTTTGACACTGCATGCAAACTGTTAACTTTTAGGCTTAATTTTCAAAAGCTTTTAGAGGTATCTGGTTGGTTAACTGCTTTCTGTTTAATTTTTTTGCTTATTGACTGTTGGCTCTATTCTCTACCTTTTGTATATTTTTTCACTAAAATGGATTGTTTTAATTATGGGGTAAACTGCCTTGGAGGCCTGTATTTGTTAGAAAGGCAAGATATAAACATTCTCAATAAATAAATAGCTACCTGACAGTGGAATCCGATGATCCAGTGATGATCACCCGCTCATCATACTGGAGGCAAAGGACTGACCCCGTGTGTCCAGTCAGAACCCTCTTGCATTCTAGCGTATTCTTGTCCCAAATCTAGGAAGGCAAAAAGGGCACACATTTGGGATTTCACCACAAGGTAAACAGATTGTATTGCTAGACTGGCTCTTTTGTTTTTCTGTAACACAGCATTTTATTTACTAAGGCGAGCAGAACTTCTTCTAAGTGGCACACAGTGCACTTTGTATTCCACAGGCACTTTGGAGCAATATAAACTATCCTTAATATCTCTGTTTTTAATATGAACATAGTCTTTACCCTTCTCATTAGGGAACAGGAAGACTTTAATTACTGAAGGACCAATAACGTGGCTAGCACTGAACAGAATGCAAGAAAATGAAACAGATAATATAGATTTATCCTCCTTGTTTGGAAGAAAGGGAGGAAAACCAATGCAATTCATAGTCAGACTTGATGGGGGGCACAAGGGGAGGGAAAGGAAGACAAGGATTAACCTCATCCTTCTCAGTTTCTCTCTTGCATTAGTCCTTCTAAATGAAGTTACACCTGCATTCTTCTGGGGAATGGATGTTGTGTTCAATCATTGCCCACTGGGGAGCTCTCACCTTGATGGTATTGTCTCGGAGGCCACTTACTATCTTCTGATCATCATATTGTAAACAATAAACCCCTTTGCTTGTTTCACTTCGGCAGTGGATTCGCTGTAAGCTGTGCCTTCCACACCGCCAGTTTGATTCTATTGTCTGGGGGAGAGAGAAACAATTTTAAAGTGTGGAACAAACATCATGGAAATTTTGCACCAATAAAGCCTGCTGGACTCCCGGGACAACAGAAGCAGCTCTGATGCTGAAATCATTTATCATTAGATAGTCCCAGAGCAAAGGGACAAGTCCTTCTCCCTGCCACTTTCCCAATCCCTAGCTTCCATAAAGTTTCAAATCCCACTAAGATGATTCTAGTTATTACAAAGAAAGCAAATGCACCAGATATCTAGAATATAGCTGAAATTAGTGGGCATGGCTAATTAGTTCCATTCATTTCAGTGTGTCTACTCTGAGTAGGGCTAACATTGGATACAACCCAGGATGTTCATTTCCCCTTGTGTTGACTGTCCCTTAGGTAGGTTTTCCCCCTTCCCCCACACTGTTGGCTCCACAGGTATCTGTCCCTTCAGTGGTCTTCAAGAATGCTGAACTGGCTGCAATTCTCATCTTTTCTTTGGAACAGCTTCTCCAGAATTAAGGTCAACAGTGGGTACTGTAAAAAATGCAGGTTGCCTTGATTTGGTCTCAGTGACACTTGGAGAAGCTCAAACAGTTGTTTGAGTCGGTAAGACTTACTCTGATGAACTTTGCACAGCCCTTGATCACAAATGTGACACTGTGAGATGCTTCTTCAACGGAAAGGTTGCCAAATTTAATTCAGTGTAATCATGGAAGTTGAACTGAAATGGTATAATACACTGAGATTTAATTGTGGTGAGATGGTATAATCAAAGTGCCTGAACATTCAACTCCCTTCAAAGAAGGGGAGACCAAATATCAATGGATTTGGTACATATGACTCCTAAGTGTCTTAAAGATAGACTACAAAATTGTTTTTTTATAACAGGACTCAGAGGGAAAATGTGTACAAATATGTACACACTATCACATTCAGCTTTTCTTTCATTCTACGGTAGATGCAGTAGGAAGCTATAACTGGCTGGCATCTGTGCAGGAAATTTGAATGGTTTCACACACAACAAAGGAGCTCAGATGAGGGTTTCACATACAATTGCATAGCCTTTTTTCTGGCTCTTACCTCTATATCCTGTATAATTTTGGGATAAAGTGCTCTGTAGAAGGAATTGGGAGGGGCTATCCCATCGGGCGGCTTGTTCTTAAAAAGATACTGTCCCCTAAAAGAAAGGAAGAAAGAAAGAAAAGCAGCATTGCTCATTTAGCCATGGCTATTTCATTCAAGGATTTGCGAGAGAGACTTGTAGAGCTCTTGTGTTTGGTAGATGAAAATGGATGACTAGACCAGATTTAAAAGGGATGCTGTAGGGTCTGCATCATAATACTACTGCCTTTAGACATGTGGCAATTCATAAAATAGTAGGCATCTAAATAAATACATGGCCCTTTTGCAAGTAAAGGTGGATAGATAAAAGGGTCCTTCAAAGGAGAGTGAGAATAGGAGAGGACCTCAGTATGTTACCCACATTCTACTTGCTCCAAAACAAAAAGAAATTAAGCAATTCATAGTATCAGCAATAGCATTTTACTGCTCCTCTAATCTTCTGAGTAAACTGCATTGGCTTCTTCTTCAACTTAGCCTGGTCATGGAATGCACATTTTTGCCAGAGAAAGGGAGGGAAACCCAGTGAACGGCAATCACTTCATGCTGTGTAAATTTTTTAAAATTCCTCATCCTAAAGTTAAGGAGCCACCTAACACTGTGCGGAAGCTAGTAAACCCCACCATGGGCATACTAACAACTCTTCTGCCTGGCAACATTCCTTGTGAAGCAGAAATGGGCACAAATCCTCTGAGTATAATCCTGGCATGTGAGGCATGGCATTTAGCCTAGGCCAGCTCTCTGCTCCCCCTTTCACTGTTGCATTATTTCCGACAGGTTTTTTCCTATGCATTCCTTCCTTGCCACAAATCTGAAAATATACACTGAGAAGTTTCCTTTTGCGTGAGGTGCCCTGGGCACGTGCAAGGTAAACCCTGCTTTGGAAGAGTGATTTGAATCAACAAAATGACTAATAAAAATACTGAGCAGTGTGATACAGGGGGGGGGGGGAACACATACGATTTCAAACACACAATTCTGGAAAAACTATGCCCTAACAAATCTCCCACGTTTTAAAATATGGCAGGTATAATGCTTTGCCTACAAGAATGTCAAGCTTTGCAAACCTTCCCTAGTTGTGTGTGTAGCTCAGCAACACCTTATAAGTAAGCAATGGTACCCTCTGCAAACTAGCAGATTTGTGCCCCTAATGAGAAAAAGAACCCCAATGCTGAGCTGTTAGCCAAGAAGGTACTAGAAGCTACTCATTCCCCACTTTCTATCTTATGAGTATGCATCATTCATCACCCTGGAAGAGAACTCTATGCAGGCATCTTGAAGATGTCGGAAGCAGCACATTCGCATTACTGCCTAGACATTTTGTCAGTGTGCTGTTTGACATGTTAACTATGACCCACCAAGATCTCCACAATCAGAAGTCAGTTTTGCTCACTACAGATTCTGAAGCGGCAAAAGTAATGTCTGTGCCTTGCTTGTTGTTAATTCTGCCATGGGAAAGTAATCTGGGTACCTCTAGAAATCAATACTAAATACAGAACTGTATTTTAGGTATTTTTTGAAGCGCTGAAAGCATTACACAAACATTTTTTCTGCCCTCATAATCTATTAAACTGTAACATATTTCTAGTGCCAAAGCCCTTAATAGAATTTGCACTTGGCAAGTTTCTGGCCTTATTTTTAATTTTTGTTTTAATAGCAGCTAAAATGCCTTAGCTGTCACCTTTGTCTTGTTTATGAAATATTCATACCCATTTCCTCACAGACAACATACGAGGGAGGCTCCTTGGATAGAAAATTATGTATTAAGGGGATTACCCAAGAGAGCGAAGCATCTAATGAAATGTTAACAGAGCAGCTCTAGACTTGGGGAAAGTCTTGCATAATAGAAAAAACTATTCCGTCTGATTAACTAATCTATCTGAATTTCTGCATGCTTGCCCTCAGTGGTTTGTACTCTTGGCTTTATGGCTAAAGATAAAACAGGTCTCTAATTGTGAAAATCTGCTGAGGAAAACAAAAGTGACCTAACACATTCATAACATGTAAAATGCACCTACTTTAGTTGTACAGCGAGTACATAAACTTCTGAAAGTCTAATGAATTAATATATCAAAGACTGCTCTAAGTAACGGGAGGGAAGGATACCGTATGTTACACAGACTTACGTTGCTCGTAAGCTTGTTCACCCACCCAAAAGAAGGGCATTCGCTGGTGGAGGGTTGAGGTGAAACAGAGTGACCACCCCAGACTCTGGACTTGGCTGATGGTCCACATCTGGCACTGGCAGCTACAACTGGCAGCCCTGCTACCTCCCACCCAGCAAGGCTTTGCACCTCTTCCCTTCATACAGCAAGGCAGGGGGAGAAGACATGGGGTTGGAGGGCCTTTCCAGCACATCTGCTGCTAAACCAGCATCCACAGAAAAAAATGTAAGCCCGTGTGTGTGTGTGTGTGTGTATGTAGAGAGAGAGACTAAAGTCATTGCAAATCACCTGACAGTAAAGAAAAAAAATTGACTTCTATTATCAGATGGCTCTGCAGTTTGTTTCGACTTTACATTTCAACCTCCGATGAAGGCCTAACATTGATATATGCCGAAAGGCATTGGGTTTATTGACTGATTGAGTGATTATATTCATAGCCCATCTTTTTCTCCAAGGATCTAAAGGTGGCATACATAGTTCTGCTGCTCCTCACTTAATCCCCACAACAACCTTCTAAGGTAGGTTAAGGTTAGAGGCAGTGACTGGCCCAAGGTCACCCAGTGAGCCCGATGGCTAAGTGGGGCTTTGAATGCTTGTCTCCCTGGTCCTATCCTGACACTAATCACTACACCACAGTGGCTCTAAAAACTCCATACAGCATCTAAGGATTTTTCTCCTTCCCTTTTTTGGTAAAGGAAAAACAATTTTGATGGGGGAGAGGAGGGGCTGCCACCACAACCACCGCCATTGCCATGAAAAGAAGGAGGAGCAGCAGAATATATATATATTCCGGATATGAGAGGACTTATCCCCTGTTCCTGTTACTAAGCTTGGCCAGTCATCTCTGGAGGTAGAACTAAATTACTGGATTCTGCTTCCAGATCAAGGGGAAGTGCCTACCTGCCCCAAGTTAGGAAATAATACACACTCCCAAAAAACAGCCTCAGAAAAAAAATGAAGACTGAATGGTAGAATTTAAAAGGCAATCTTCAATTTTCAGATAAAATGAACTGTCATACTGAAGACCTAAAGCTGTTTTCAATTTACTTGTTTTGCTAGGCTAAGTCAGTGCAAGGATTCCTGTTAGCACAATGGGACCTTTCCCATGCCATCCCCAAATCTGTTCTGGAGGGTCTGGAGAACCCACAGAACAGCAGGTGATGGGAGGCGATGGAAGATCGTTCCATCAGAGAAGTAGAAATTCTTGCACTGATGGAATGATCTCCTTAGCATTGCGTTGAATACAGCCCCATACCATTTAAAAACCATACCACTGTGAGTCGTAAATTACCAGCACCTACTCCTACTCCCTCACTGAGCAAGGGAAAAGATGCATGAAAGATGCTCTCACCATCCTCTCCGCTCTGCCAAACCCCTCCACAGCGAGTCTGTCCGGACCATTCTCTCAATCAGCTTCTTCCACAGCATGCCGTCAGATGTCACTCGGTACCATTCCTTGCACACCAGCTCAACAGCACACAAAGACTTGGCATCCAGGTACGACAGGATATTCTCAGCGATGTGATCCAGGCCGCGAGCTGGAAGGGAAAAAGAGTTCATGAGAAGCCCATCTCTGCTCAGACATTTTCACCCCCACTGTTGCTCATTCCCTTCCCTGTAATGCAGAGCTGGGATGATTGGACAGAAAATAGTCTCCTGTGAAGTTCTGAAACCAGTAGCTTCTTATGGATAAGAAACAGCAAAGCATTAAAGATAAAAGTGGAAAGCGTTAGAGATGATCAAGAATCCTGGAAGCCATTTCCAATCTATTTCTATGAGTTTTAGCACTAGGGGGATGTTCAATGGAAGGCTTTTCTCACTTGATGACGCACCCCCCCAAATCTTGCTATATTAGGACCATTTCTCATTTTGCTACTACAGCTGTTCTTGTATTCCACCAGCTCAGAAAGCTACTTTTTGATGCAAAGAAGAAAGGAATAAAGTGCATATCTGTTCCTAATACAGTATGAAGCCTGAAGGGTTACCTGTGTTCTTTCTCTCACTCATTATATATGTGTGTTTGTGTGTGTGTGTGTGCATGTGCACGCGTGCACACACACACACACACACACACAGAAGTGTGCACAAAAAAGAGGAAGTAATAAAGAGTTTTACTGATGCCATTAATTTTACCCGGTAAAAGACATGCAAAAACAGTGAAAATTGCTAACATTTTCCAGCATTGCTGTTAGAACAGCCAGCGAGTCTCATCACAGCTGCCATTTAAAATAAAAATAAATAAAAAATAGCATTGACTAAAATAGGAAAGGGGCATGACAGTAATAAGCTGGTCAATACCACATAAGCAAATATGGGGTTCAACCTTGACTGCTTGAACTGGATGGGTTCCTCCATTAACTGAACACCTTACACTAAACCCCAGTGTGTGCAGTGGCCTCAGAAGAATAAGAGGACTTTAAAATAAGATGATTTCACTTATAAAGCTTCACTTGGTTTCTACTGTAAGGCACAAGGGAGACTGTCAGGAAGACTTCTTTTTTTGCCGTCTGATTTTGGGCAGTCATGTAAACAGGCAATGCATTAGGGTGGGCAACAAAAAAAATTGCCTTTCTGTTTACAAAATTCACATGTCAAAATCTCAGCATTTATTTTTAAATCAATTTCTATGAGGAGATCAGACACAGTCCTGGAAGCAGAAATGCAACTGTTATGCTAAAAATAGTGATCAAGAAGGCACCTGAGTAGCCACACCTGCACCCTACTCCAAACACACCTGGAGTAGACGGAGGTTGTCTGAAATGTAGACCCAAAGTTTTACTAGACAAAAGTAGAAAGTAACTTGCTAGAGTTCTTGAAACTAATGACAGGATGAGAGAAATGGTCTGTCTGGGGCAACCCAGTCAGATGAGTGGGGTATTAATTAATTATTATTATTGAAGGGAGACTGGATATGCCACTTACAGAACCTAAGAGGTCCAATTATCACTTACAAAAAGGGGTGGTGGTGGTGAAGCTTTTAATGTTTGGCAGACTAATGTATTTTAATATTTTGTTGGAAGCCGCCCAGAGTAGCTGGGGAAATAAATAAATAAATAAATAAATAAATAAATACATACATACATACTACTACTACTACTACTACAGGACTAGAAAGTTTTAGGAACAGTGGGAGTTGCCATATACATCACTGGGTCAATCTAATTCAGTATTGTCTACAACTCAGTGGAGGGGTTCAGAGAAGAATCTTACCTGGGAGATGCCAGGAACTGAACTTGGCATATTTTTGTATGCAACCCATGTGCTCTATCACTGAGCTATAATCCTTCTGCCATGCGGTGGAAAGTACTGGATTCTTAAGGCTTATATTATAACTGAACAAGAACTTAGAAGTGCTCCCACATTACAAATGCTTTTCATATATGCTAGTTCATATCATAGAGCTAGCACAGAGACGACCTAAAAAATACATGCACACAGACCAAAGTGCTCTTGTGGGATCTTGAGGGAGAGACTCTCGCTCTCAAACTGGAGAGATGCTTCTGTCTAAAGTCATGATGGATCATCAATGAGAATTGTGGGTAAACCATGACTTCTTGTGGCATCTAGTGAATACGAGCTACTGGGTTTTTTGAGTGGGTAGATTAATGTTCAATTTGCAAGGCTACTTTAGTTGCTTGATCAAATCCACCCCCACCCCCAGTTTCACTTGGGAAAGAGTCAAGCATGCCAGATTAGCATAGCAGGCAACTTTTCTCTCTCCAAATAAAAAGCTACCAAACATCCAGAGAGAGATCAAATGCTTCATTTCCTGCTCTTGTTACAGCTGCCCCAAAGACTGAGCTTCATTTGTCAACAACAGAGGCTGAGCGTAGGAAGCCATGAATGCATTTTGGGATGGCTGGGGTCACATGTCTTACATTTAAGCAGACGATGCAGAGTGAGATGCCTATCAGATGATTCTGATCAGGATTTACAGAGGACACACTGTACCAAAACTTTGCTGCTGACAAGCAGAAGACCTCATAATGAGCTTCTCATGTATCACAGTAGTTTTTCTCCCTCCATATTCTCAGGACAAATTCATGAAAAGTAATTTTATAAAGAAATGTGATTTCTAAGAGACAACTCTTTCAACCCCAACACTCCAACTCTGCGGGGGCAGAGTTTTCCTAAAATGAAAAATAAACCAAGCAGCATAATTCCACTTGACAGACAAGACAAACTTCAGCAAGTAAAAGAAATACTCAACAGACCAAACAAAATTTTGCTGTTACCACCTTTTCCAAAGGTGCTGTCCCTTATTTCTGCTACATCTCGAATGCAGCACAATGTTAGGAGAGAATCTGCTCCTTTTTTCAGCTCTGAGTTTGGAGCTGGAGAGGGGCAGAAAGTAAGCTCCTGCTTGCCCACAGCTCATTGTTAGGACAGAAGGTTGCTTTCCAGTGTGTTCCTTGGGCGCTAAAAGCTCAGAGCACATTCAGGCACAGAGACAAGCTGATAGGCCTCCACCTTCCCGCTTCATCTCACAGCTGAAGGCAGAGGCATCCTGACTTGACCTGCCTCTGTGTCCAACAGTGGCTCCAAGTTTAGAATACCCCTTGGGCGCAGAGATAAGCCCATAAGCTTCTGCCTCCAATATCCACCTCCAACCTGAAAATGGGAGGTGAAGGCACACCAGTTTGCTTCTCCATGTTAGTCCCAAGTTTGGGCTCACCACAGCCCAATGTTCCATTTGCCACAGTGAGGCAGTGATAGATACAGTGATAGATACAGATTATTTCTCCAAAACCAAAAGCTATTGAAGAATATACTTACAGTAAGTATAAGCTGTGATGTTAAGGCTTTAGATTTTCATCATTCACTATGTTAAAGCTAAATAAATTGGGCAAAATTCCAGGCAAAAAAGAAGAAATGTCAAAACTTTACCTATGAGCATATGTGGCAGGTACAGTGTGACTGCAGAACATGACAACCACCACTTTCTATAGAGCATCTTTCTTTTACACCACAGTTTAGGGTGGGAAGAATCCCTTCTAGATGGCAAGGAGGACTTCTGTTTTACTTCCCTCACCCAGGAGCTTCTGGACCAGGGGTTGTCAATCTGGTCCCTACTGCCCACTAGTGGGCATTTCAGGATTCTAGGAGGGCGGTAGGGGGTTCTACGGCACAAGCTGAATCCTTCTTTCATTGAGCACTGGTGGGCAGTAAGGAAATTTTACCATCAAGAAAGATGAATTAGTGGGTGGTAGGTATAAAAAAGGTTGACTACCCCTGTTCTAGACTGAACTGAACATGTTTCATAGGAAATAATATGCTGTATAGAAATGACATGAACTTGATGACCCCTGCCCCAAGACCATGCTAATTTCTATGATCCAAATCCTGTTAACTGTTGTGTGCCCCCAGTAAATGAAAGGCAACTAACCAAACATAACAAGTGCACCGGGGGGGACGGACCATGAGAGCATACATTTTACGATAGGTGACATATCCTCAAATGGCAACTCCTTTCTAGGACTCCAGGGACAGAACACCCTGCTACTGAAGAAGGCTGTTCGAGAGATATGAGAAGTCAAGGTCTTTTTACACGTTTTTGAAGCCTGCAAAGTCTGTGTGTTTGCCAATAGCTTTTCAGACTACCTGGTAGTGCCGTGATGAAGTCTCTCTGTAACATAGGTTTGAGGTATGAGTTGATGTGCCCGTGCTGATAATGACACATCTGGGAGATGAGATGTTCCACAAATTCCACTTGGTCGGACTCTGACCACTGCTCAAAATACTTGATACAGAGCTCCTTCTCCTTTTCATAGCTTGCAGATAGCTTCCTTTGCTTTGGCACAATCATGCTTGAAGTGCCATTGGCAAGTTTTGTCTATGGAAGAAAAGAAGAAAATATACAACACTGAATTTTTCAGGGCAGAGAATTTGACATCCTTAGAAGACAATACATTACACATAAACCTACCCATGTGATGGAACAAACAAATCCATCCAGCTCCTAATTACATGTTATACAGTCTAAACTTCTGCAAGTTTCCAGCCACTTTAGTGCACTAATACATGCCTGTCTGATGCTTCACATCTAAAATCTTTTTAAAAAGTCCACTAAAATTGTGAAAAAACATATAAGATACAAAAGAGGGGGGGAAATTCCCCAATGCTGCTGTTCAGCATCATGCAGAGTATGAAACAAATATGTCTTATTCAAAGACTATGAACATACAGAAGTGAAACTTTAAAAATAACATTTTATAAAACTATGTGCTTTGACTTTTTGGTTTTATAGTGTTAAGATACTCACCATGAAACCGGCTCCTCAAAGACAAATTTCAGGGACAGATAAAAAGTATGAACCTCTTCTATGATAGTTTTAAGGAGGAGGGCCAATTCAAATGTTTTGTTAACAATTTTAACTAGATTTAAGTAACAATATCTTGCTGCTATGGAGGACATCCTATGATGTCCCAAGTTGTTCCAACACTACCAAACTAAAGGTCCTTTAGCATATGTTGTCTCAGACATTTCCTTCCAATAGACTGAAACACATCTAGGGAGGACAAGTGTGCATGTCTTGAAGACTTCCAAGAAGTTCAGGCCATCAGAAGTTTAGATAGTGCACATTTGTTATTAGACATAATTGTAATAGTCCATTAAAGAATAGTGCAGTGACTTGCTACAGACTGTTATGCATGGTGATAAAAAGAAATAACCCAATAGTCCAATCTTGATCTTGTAGAGGCACTGCACTGAAGAGTAAACTCATAGGACCAAACAGATCCCTCTGCAACTGCTGGGATCTAATCTGAATTGCAGCATTTGATCAGGCGAACCAAGTTATTGGTCTTACATGGCTGAGTGTGGAAAGAATATAGATGGACACAAAGCTCAGTGTCCTTTATACATAAAGACTTGCACCCTGATAACTAGAAGCCCCACCCTTATGCCCAAATGTCAGTCTTCTGGAAATACTTCTTGTTTTTCTAATATACGGTACTATATGAAAAGAAAGGATGTGAGTTGTTGGTTTTTGTGTGTGTTTTTTTGCAGATCGAGGGTTAGAATAAAAACAGATCTTACATATTTTTTCATATACCACTAGGATCCGTATGCTACACAGACAGATTCTACGCCATGCAGAACAATCATACCTATGATTGATTGCTAATGCTCCTCTAGCAATTGACCGACAAGCAAAATATTTGGTTGGCAAACCAAGAAACATCATAAACAAAATTGGATTCTCGCTCTCTATTGAGGCCTCAACAGTCTTTATGGAAATGATAAAACATAGTTCCTTGGTGTAGAAGTGCTGGGTTTCTCCATGCACAAATGTTGTTGGCGATAGCCTAGCATTAAAGCATGAAGGTTGGACTCTATTGAACACTGGCCTGGAGGGATTCTGTGGCTGTTTTCACAGCAGTTCAGTTGTTTGCAGAACGAGAAAACCAATGAAACGCTGGATTAAGATTTAGATAGTTGATAAATGGTGTATTTTATAAGCCTGACCTCATTTCATTTCCCATTTCATTTGCTGCACAGCCAATCTTACAGCAGGCTGTCTTCATCCAGCATGTTTTTAAAATCATTACCTTCTGCCTTTTTACCTACTCCCTTCTCAGAAAAACATTGTCTTTGAATTTTGAACACAAGTGAGCCAAATCACCAATCTGCATAAGCAGCAATGTTACAAGTCAGGATGCAACGGTGACCTCTGAGGACCAGTCTATACCATCAAACATCCTGAGATGATAGCCCCCAAATTCCCCGAATCTCTAAACTGTTTCCATGCTGAAGTGCTCAACGAAATACTAATGTGCTGGGTATCTACAACGCTGGCAACTATTTTACATAGATTTAAAATATATAGTTATAAAAATAGAGATAGCTCAAATGAAGTTATCCCAACATCCCAACATGGCTGGGGAAGATGGGATTTATAATTCAATAAACATCTGATGGATACCACGTTGGCTACCCCCGCCTTAAATTATTGGAAATCATAAGAATCCAGCATGTTTCAGATGATATATTTCCTTCCCATGTGTACAAGGTGGACTAAATATGAAGACAATTTTGTTTCATCAAAACAATCTGTGGATTTCTTGTGCATTCCAGCTGAATGCACTGATCTATATAATTTGTCAGAATATCAACTAGTTGCTATTCTTCCCTCTTTAGATGATATATCTTAACAGATGGTAGCAAATTCCTGAATTATCTAGCCCCATTTTGCATTTGGATCTTGACCCAGTTTGGGAACTGAAACTGCCTTGTTCACCTGGTTTGACCACCACAGTCAGAAGACAGGGGAGTGTGACCCTTTTGATTCTCCTGGACCTCTCAGTGGCTTTCAAATACTATTTATTTAAGTAGTTACTCTGAATAGTTTGTCCTGTCCTAGCATGTCTCAGTGATCCCAGGAAGTGATTCCTGGGATCAAAGGAGTGGCACTTACTGGAAAGGTCAGCTCTTCATGTCTAGAAGAGCGGAGTCACAACTGGTGGGGCAAACCTAGTTTGAGAGAGCACTATCAAGATGGCTATGCATGAGCACAACAGACAAGACAGAACACTACCTGTCAGGACCCTGGACAAATCACAGTGGCAGGATGTGGCTGGAACTCACCCAAGGAGTGCTGTTTGTCTCAGCAACAACCTGAGGTCTCCTGGTGGGACTGAACCTGTCTTTAACCCTGCTCTCCCCGAGGCGATTTCTTTTTCTAAAGGAACCACTGCCCAATTCTGTGACTGCTGGCTCCTACTGGGCAGTGAGAGCTGCAATGGAGGTGTACTCTCTGAAGTCTGGAAGGTCCTGAAGCAAAGGACACAAGCTCTTTGAGTGACGTCTCCTCCCCTCAAGTTTTCATCTGAGCCAGAAGGAGAATTGTTTGAGTTTGGCTCATAGGCTCCTGGAATGGTTTTGCATTTCTGTTGAGTTGTCTGAACTGTTTTTAGGATTTATACAATGTTTAAGCACCTTAAATTTTGGTTGGTTGGGATAGGTGAAAATTTCACAAGCCACTTTTACTCATCCCTACCTCTTTTGCAGGGACGCGGGTGGCGCTGTGGGTAAAACCTCAGTGCCTAGGGCTTGCCGATCTTATGGTCGGCGGTTCGAATCCCCGCGGTGGGGTGAGCTCCCGTCTTTCGGTCCCAGCTCCTGCCCACCTAGCAGTTCGAAAGCACCCCTAAGTGCAAGTAGATAAATAGGTACCGCTTTATAGCGGGAAGGTAAACGGCGTTTCCGTGTGCTGCGCTGGTGCTGGCTTGCCAGAGCAGCTTCATCACGCTGGCCACGTGACCCGGAAGTGTCTGCGGACAGCGCTGGCCCCCGGCCTCTTAAGTGAGATGGGTGCACAACCCTAGAGTCGGACACGACTGGCCCGTACGGGCAGGGGTACCTTTACCTTTACCTTACCTCTTTTGCAGTGGTGGGCTCCTTCCATAAGGCAACACTTCCCCCCCCCCCCAGGATAAGCAAGTAAGCAAACAGCGGCATAGGAACACAGCTGCTTTAATACTGAGTCAGGCCATTCATGCATCTGGATCAATACTGCCTACACTGACTCCAGCAGCTGTCCAGGTTGTTCTACCACTGAGTTATGGCCCTTCTCCACAGTCCCACAGGAAATAGCAGTGCTGTTACTTCCAACATGCAGTTCCATAGAACTTGTGAATAAGCCAAAACAGTCAGTACAGGTTCACTAGTGAAAAACCATGATATGCCTTGCATGTGTAAGGATTATCACAGAGTGGCAATATTTGAGCCTTGTTAACAAATTCTTTTGAGTATATATTTCCTTCACCCATAGACCCCCCCATTTTCTGTCCCGGCGCTTCTCTTGCTCCTCCTTCCTCACTCCAATATGCAGTTTCCTTCTATGACTTCAAATCAAACTCACCAATTGAATTGTAGCATACTCTGCTGCACAGTACTGAGAATGAGGTGATGGAAGGAAATAATAATTATATGGGAGGGAATGTAAGTGTGAGTATGCATGCCGGAGGGGGGCAGTCTGGAACTGAAAATATCCCATTTGGTTCCAGGCTGTTCAGTTTGTGGCTTTGGGCAAGTCATTTCAACCCTCTCTGACTTAGTTTATGGAAGGTGCTATGTAATTTCTAGGCAGTATAACCCTTTATGACTACAAAAAACATCCCTACTCCTATACATATAAACTTCATTGCATGTCCTTTAATCTCCACAAAGCTGTAAAAGCACAGCTCCCCCCCCCATTCTAAAGCATTCAATTAAAATATTTTGAAGCATCTGTTGAAGTCTAGTAAAACAACAAAAACCTAGAATCAAGTAGTGATTTCTTAGAAACCCACTGATGACTAGCAATCTCAAAATCCTGACAAAACTATTCCGTATTCCGCTAGGAGAAAATAACTCCTGCAATATTGGGTATACTGAACACCTGCATCCTCACGAAAGAAAGAAGAGGGAAGCTTGATTGTCAGGTCCAAACTATATGTGATACTGGCAAATTCATGATTGTAAAAGCAGGTCTGCCCATTCACATGGAAAATGAGATGATGTTCCTGTTCAGGGAAGTTTTTAATGTTTGATGTTTTATCATGTTTTTAATATTCTGTTGGGAGCCACCCAGAGTGACTGGGGAAACCCAGCCAGATGGGTGGGGTATAAATAAATCATCATCATCATCATCATCATCATCATCATCATCATCATCATCTAGCTGTTTGAAAGAGCATAGAGGTAGGAATGCTGGCCCCTTTCCCACCTGTGTTTCATTCCACACAAAGCTGTGACAAGTAGTGATGGGGTGTAAAGAATACACAGTTGCTCCAAGTTATGCTTGAGGGGGAGGAGTCCCTATGTCCTTACCAATGAATGTCAGATGACAGCCATGGAGGTTTTACTACCCTCTGCCTCCTGCTAGTGGCTGGCCCTGCCATTCTCTCACATGGGCTGCCCCAGGATACAAACACAGCTACTAGAAAATGTATGGAGAGAAGAACTGCAGATGGAAGAGAAGTGGGGATGGGAAGGGGGCTTCAGGACATTCTGTCTGTGTAATCCATATGGACTTCACTTTTCAATAGACACATCTCCAGAACCTCCAAAAAACTGGTTTCTCTAACCTAGCCCAAGTGCTTACCTCTTTCCGCTTCAATTTCTGACGTGAGAAAAACTACTAGGACTATGAGCAGCATCTTGCCATGGTCATATATTCTTCTTAGAATTTAACTCAACAAAATGCAGCTTTGCTTTATTTGAGTGTCTCAGTGGTGTCTTCTGGAGATCAATTGAACAGTCCTGAACACAAGGGCATTCTATTGATCTCAACGAGGGCACACAATGTTTCTGCTGAGCTGTCTATTACAAGATCCTTTAAGTAAAACAGTTAATATGGTGGTCGTACAATGAAGCAAAGGCTAAGATAAAGAAGGATAAACCCAATATGCCGAAACTTTTGAGGAAGGAATATGTTCTAATGTCCTGTTATATCACCAAACTAAAATGGACTTGCCTATTGGTAAAAATCACAATGATTTTCTGTCCCAGTATCATAAGCATTAAAGATGCAATCCTTGGTCAAGGTCCAGAGAAGGGTGTATTTCTCCCACTCTGCTGCAATGGTTCTTTCCTCAAAAAAGCTGTGACCCATATTAAAAGCTGCTTTTTGAACTCAGGAAACCTTCAAACACCATTTGCAATGCAGCCTGGGTAGTGAAAAGTATGAATTGAAACTTTGTTGGATGTGCAGAAGCATTTCCATGAGCTTTACCCAATTGTTGCCAACAGCTGTAAAAAGGTAAAGGACCCTTGACAGTTAAGTCCAGTCGCAGATGACTCTGAGGTTGTGGTGCTCATCTCGCTTTACAGGCCAAGGGAGCCGCACATGCACTGTACATAGTGGTGGGAACCCTCCGTCACCGCTACAGCAGCATGTAGAGGGTCCTCCATTCATGACTGTAGCGGCAACGGAGGGATCCCGGCACCGTCCGTACGGCGCTGGAGCACCACCGGTGGCAAATTGCGATGTACAGTGCATGTAGCAATGCCACACATGCGCCCTACGTAGCAATGCCCCACCCCGGGTATTACGGTGCCTTCGTTCACCCCTGACTACATCCACACCATAAATAATAATAACAACAAACCCACACTATCCTCACTGGGCAAGCACAAAATTAATAGGAAGAAACTGTGGTCAGTCAACTTGGTGCCCTCTAGATGCTGTTGGCGTACAACTCCCATCAGTCCCAGCCAGCATGGCTAATGGTCAGGGATGACCATTAAAGCAACAAGGGAAGCAAGGCACATTGGGTCATGAACTCTTGAACTCTAACCCCAGAGTCAATAGTGCCATCTATAAGAATCCAACCTATGATACAACATGATACGGAAAGGGAAAGAGAGAGAAAGCTTTATCACAGCAAGGAAATTCTGTGTAACCACTATTCTGTTGGAGCTTTCAAGTGGGCACAGATAATGAAATATTAACATATTTCAAAGAAGCTTGCTAGGGCTCTATGCAATATAAAAAGGTTGTTAAACACAAGGACATGTATACATTTGCCAACAGCATAGAGCTTCGGAGCCTGGGAAATAACCTGTTCCCATATTGCACAACTGTCTATAGGTTTCCCCTGAGAGGTTTTTTTGTATTGGAGAATGATTTACTTCTGGCCACCGGGGGAGGCTATGGAGAAGGAACTTTTTTATATGTACTTCTTTATATGTAGTCCATTTAACTAGTCACATCCGAGTACACTGAGGGACTCTAGTCTACACTTCCCTTGTATTTGGTCTCTCTCACGGAGCACTATGATTTGGTAAGATTCAGTTGCTGACATTGTTGACTAGCACAGCTTATCGTGCAGATGAAGAACACCTTTTCTAGGTCTCTCTCAGCAAGGCAACCAAATAGTAACATGTATTAGTGTGTGTCCTAAAAACAAACGTTCATCACACAGTTCAGCTTTGCATGCCTGGGAGAGTACGGATTTGCTACAGAATATATGATGCTGCCTTATAGCAGGTTGGACCATATGTCCAAGTAGTCCAGTACAGTCTACTTTGACTGGCAATGGATCTCCCATGTCTCAGATGGAGGTCTTTCCCATCATCTTTTCCCCGATCCTTCCAAATGGAGATGCCAAGAATTGAGCTTAGGACCTGCCATATGCACAGCATATGCTGTAGCACTGAACAATGGCCCCTTCACCCACCTTCCCATTCCATACTATTTGCTTGCGCTCATCTTTTGTCTTCCGTTTTCCACCCTGCTCTGTAGCCATAGCGTTCAACTAGGCAAGGTCAAGCTTGTTTGCATGGATGCAGTTGACTTTTGCTGCCAGCACATACGGAAGATCAGCAGAAGGCCTGGGACTCAGGTGTTGTAAGGCTCTTACACAATGTCAGGGCAGGACGGCTATCTATGCAAATGCTAAGTGTTATTACCATCATCACCACCACAGGGAAGCCGACTGCAGCACCCAGTGCTAGCTTTGAGAACCAATTAAGATTTGGCAGTATTCGTCCCTCAATGTCAGCATCAGGGTCGAACAGATTCATCCACCCTGCACTCCTCATCTATAGCTGCCTCTGTTCTTTGCTGGTAAACATGCTGATCTTTACAGAGCCACCTTAACAGAATTTTTGGTTGGGCCCAAGTGAAGAGAATTGGGGAGGGGAGGGGGAGAGGACATAATGTTTAATTATAAGAAATGATTGAAATAGGCACAGACATACCCCGGGTGCCTCTGCACTGCAGCAAGCTCTAAACTTGTTATCGTTAATGGTTTAAATTTCACTGTGCTAATCATTTCAGGACACAAGCCTTTCTTGATAATCTAATGAATTATTCCAACATCCTTCAGCAAAAAAAAATCCTCCATGACAGCACTAATTACAAGACGTTTTCCCAGTGCTTATGTAAAATATGACAGAGCAGCAGCTTAGGGAATTGCAAAAAAACTGCTTCTAATTTCCACTGAGAAACTGACAAACACCTCTCTTGCATCTCTCCCAGCTCTCAAGTAAGATTTAACTTTCTCATTTAGTTAATTACCGAGTGAGGATCATCATTTTCCCGGATCGGAGCGGCACAGAGCCTTTATCGTGTTAACTTGTGAACTTGATCGATGGCTGCTGCTAAAACTTAATAACTTCACCCCCTGGCAAATTGTAAGATAAATATAATAGGAGAAACTCTGACAGTAAAAACCTGCCAGAAATGAGAGCTGTGTTTATGTTTCTTTGCAGGCAGGAAAAAAAAAATACCCACACCAACAAAACAGAAACAAAACAAAAAAACGCAACCAACAGCTTATTATTTGGTGTGTGTTACTTAAATTTAAAAGACTCGAGGCAGTTAACTTCCTGCGTAGCGTTCTAACTTTGCTGTGAAGTTAAAAGCATTGGGGACATTACCTAAGCAAAGGCAGAAGGAGGAGAACAGGCAAGGGCAGAGAGACTTAGGGGTTGGGGAAGAAAGACAATACGGTACTGAAATGCAGTCAGACCTAAACACTGCTTTGTGGTTTGGCAACCAAAGTATCAGCTGCACTGAGTAGGTTAGCTGGCATACAAACAAAGGGGGCTGATCATCCTAGAGGGGGCATTTGAACACTGCAGCAAGGGAACAGGAGGCAGTGGTACAACCGTAGCAACAGGTTTCAGTGCAGGGAAGTCATGGTAACTGAAAATACCAGAGTCCAGGGCCTTTCATGTGTATTCACAGTAAGATCAGTACTGAATGGCAGCAGATTGGATGGTTCATGCTATTTGGGACAGCAGTGGTGGGGAGAATCAGGCATCCCTCCCACTACAAGACTTTGGAACCCAACTGAAAGGGTTGCAGGGAGTGCGACGTGAGATAATCTAGCAATGAAACGACTGGAAAGAGCAACAGGATACAATGTGACTGACTACAACAAGGAAACTCTGGTTTACAATGTTTCACCAGTTATGATTATTCCGAACTAGAACACCTTGGTATCAAGAATCCATGCTCTTGGTTGGACTATTGCAATGCACGCTACATGGAGCTACCCTTGAAGATGGCTCCAGAAACCGCAGGTAGTGCAAGATACTGCTGTCCGGCTATTATGTGGGGCAGTGAGAAGGGAAAGAGCAAATTCACCAAGTGCAATCCAATGTATTGCTGATGATGTACCAAGTTCTAGATGACCTGAAAGGAATGCCTTCTTCAACACCTGCCAGCCTGTAAAGAACAGAAGAGAGTCCCAGGTTGTGTTGCTGTTCATGGGCATGGCCCATAGGGCAATGACATGGAGCAGGGCCTTCCTGTCTGTGGCTCCCCAATCTGTGAAGCTCCCAAATGAAATCTGATTGACTTTGTTAATTAAAAACATATTTCTTTAGCAAGGCCTTTGGAACATAACTGTATTGGAAACTAAAAGGGAAAGCTTTATTGCACACTGGTTAATGTTTTAATTAGCGATACAGATTTGGTTATTATAATAATTGTTCTACTATGTTTCTTATCTTCTTCTTGTTGTTAGCCGCCCTGGAATCCTGCAGGAGGAAGGGTGATATATAAAATAATAATAATAAATAAACTGCCAATGGAAAGAAGGCTGCAACAAAGGCTCATAGATAGAAAGAACTCCAGGATGGTATGGAGGGCAGCACTGTATCCCTCCAGGAATGGACGGCAGACATTCACTTTTTAGGGGGAAAGTAAAAATTTTCATAAAGAATCACCATTGCAGTAGTAGCTAAACCTGGCGTTCCTAATTTCTGCAGCAGGAAATCAGGTTTTGTCCCTTCTTCTTTGTGTCCTATATTGCAGGATGTTTATTTTATCTGATACAATTCAATAAAGGGGGACACACTACTGGAAATTGTGCCAGTCTGTATCAGCATACTTACTACACTACGTAAACTGCATTATTTTCATCTGCAGAATGGATCTGCAGAGTAGAACACATTTAAATTATGTCTCCAGATTTCAATTCATACATTTCCTCAACAA
This sequence comes from Podarcis raffonei, assembly GCF_027172205.1. Classification (NCBI taxonomy): domain Eukaryota; kingdom Metazoa; phylum Chordata; class Lepidosauria; order Squamata; family Lacertidae; genus Podarcis; species Podarcis raffonei. Next base: position 58,770,364 of record NC_070606.1, on the reverse strand, counting down.
GGGACACATACAAAATGGTTACTACAACAAATAAAAACATATTTGTTTACAACTAAGTAGAAGCTTTATATTAATTACACTGCTGAACTTTGTAATGATCCGGTTTGGACTATGAAATTGGCACTCCCAAAGCAAGCAGCATTCCCAACAGGACCATGGCCTCCTCCCCCAGTTTTTGAAGGCTTGAATTGCAATCAGAGTCAGAAAAGGCCGACTTCTCTGTCTTCCCACTATTTACTTCGTGGCAGCAGGGCGGAGTGCAGATTTGGTGTGGATCTGAAATTAGCCAAGCTATTACCCTTAAAATACACATTTAAAAAAACTCAGTTTGGAAAACTAAGTTCTAAGGGTATCATGAGATGGTAACTCAGCTCATCAGTGCTTTAAAGCACACCCAAGATCATAATCCAAAGTCTTTGGTCATGCAGTCTATATGCTTTCTGCACTACAGAATTTATACTGACTTAAAGGGACAGATGTAAAATTCAGGATTGATTTCTGTTTGGTTCTCTCTATATTGATAAGGACACTAAGCAAGATTGCTTACTTGAAGACTGCGCTTCCAGAACTTTCACTTAGCCTTGCTGTTTCTGGACACAGTAGCATTTCTCCATCACAGTGATAGTAAAGTGTTTGATGGAGTAAAAATATTCATTATTTGAACAATACTAAAATAGCATATGATCTTTACAATGCTTTATTTTGGAACTATATTATTCTTTCAAACAGAGAAGAGAAACTTTACTTTAATGGACACGATCCCACCAAAATTAAACACCACTGGTTTCAATAGGAGGGAAAAGAATATGCCTAAATATTTCTCTTGAAAACAACATGATTTATCTTTGTGGATCTTTTCCAATGACTAAGCCATGAATTCAGTTTTAAGAGATTATATAACAGCATACTTTAAGGAGCACTTAAAATATTAACACACTCTCTCTCAACTTTCCCCTGTCCTGTCATCGTGAGCTGTTTCTTACTGTATGAGATGGTGCATAGGATCCTAGAAACCAGATTTTCAGAACAAGGGAGAGAGATAGAGACATGTTGGGAACCAATTTTTTATATGTCATAAAAACTCCCCCTCCGCTGACCTCTGTCTCGTTACAACAAGTGTATCCCAATATAATGTTTTGGGATAAGCCTCAATAGCCTCTTGTTTGTTTGTTTGCTTGTTTACAAACTTTTTCTAGGAAGTGTAACACATTCTAAGGGACCGAGCGTCTTTGTTACCCTACTCTTCTATCTGTTAAACTCCAAGGTTGTTGTTAAGAGTGATTTTCTTTAAATGTAATTTTGAAGAAGGTACAGATTCTTCTGTTATATCCAAGAAGGACTGAAAATTTAACTTCTGGCTTGCGGAGGATTGCTGGGACTGAGTCTGAGAGCCACTAGCACTCTGCTCTGGGCAAACTACTGACTGAACAATATCAGCTCCCTAAAGATGGCACTCCCATACTTTAAAATGTTTAGGCCAAAAAAAGGACTCACATTTCTTGAGTTTATTGAATGAATTTGTCTTGCTAACATGTCAGCTGGCAGACTCAAAGTGAGAGAGCTAGTTTTTCAAGCCACTCAGTCCATTTACTTTTATTTCAGAAACTCAGTTTGCAAGCTACCATTTTCAGTCTACCTCCCTCTACCAGCCCAGCTTGTGCAAATTCATTCCAGGAGGTTAATTGATGAAGGACTTGCTCAACCAGTGCTGAATCACCCTTTCCACATTGTGAGCTCACTGAAACATCTAAATATCCAGTGCAACTTAGAAGTAAATCACCTGATAGTGTCAAAACAACCACTGTGAAAAGATGCTAAAGATCTCATTGCTATGTTATTTCAAAAAGTAAATACAAAAAGTTGCACTGAAGTTAATCTCACTCTCCCTACCGAAAGACTTATTTATTACATGCCCACATGTGGTTTCTAATTATGCAGCAAGAAGTTTGACAAAAGATGCATCTCAACAAAAGGCTTGTGGAATTATGCTGAAATGAGCAACCACTCTGGTAAACTATAGGGACAGCATGAGTATAACGAGCTAGACATCTTGCAGGTTTTAGCTTTCATTCAAAAAAGCAGGTTTCTAGTCCTCAACCTTTTTTTGGAGGGGGCAGCATCCTTTGTATTATGCCCACCACTACTTCAGCCTCTTTGTCAACAATTTCAGCTTTTGCAAAACTCCAATACATTGCCAGGAGATTATTTCTCAAAATAAACTCACTTTACATATATGTAATTTTTTGTGATGGCAAACTTTGAATCTTACTCCAGTAGAAAGTAAGTGACTACAGTGAGTTCAGCACACAAGATAAGGAAAAGATGAGCACCTTGGTACAGTGGTACCTCAGGTTAAGTACTTAATTCGTTCTGGAGGTCCATTTTTAACCTGTAACTGTTCTTAACCTGAAGCACCACTTTAGCTAATGGGGCCTCCCGCTGCCGCTGCACGATTTCTGTTCTCATCCTGAAGCAAAGTTCTTAACCCGAGGTACTATTTCTGGGTTAGCGGAGTCTGTAACCTGAAGCGTATGTAACCCGAGGTACCACTGTACCTTAAATCTGTAGATAGGAATATGTGAAATCAGAACACCTGCTTCCATTATGTAGGTAAAGAAAGCTGAGAGTTAAATAGTGCATTTTAAGTTTATTTGCCCTGTTTCTTCTAAACCTTTCCAACAACATAATCAAAGTTCTATCTGGAAATACAGGAGGATAACAAACACTTATTTTTTATGAAATAAGTCAGAATTCTTGCAGTTTTAGCAAACACCTATGAGCTACTTAAAATGTTTCTGGAGCCACATGTACTTAATCACTGGCTTAAGAGGAACAGGTGACTTCTGAGTCACCACATTTAGGGACTAATTTTTGTTGCACCCTGCAGTGGGCTACATGTAGTCCAGGAATACTAGAGAATTTCTCCAGTGACTAAGGAAAATGCATTCCTGAAAGAAAAGAGTCGTGCCTCTCCCACACTGCTAAACAGTAAATAGCAACAGGGAGAGAAGATGAAAAACTCTTCTTTTAAGAGGTACTACTTTATGCTTCAGACAGACTAATAAAGTTTAATTGTCTGGAATCTGGTGACTCTTCCTGTATAACTTCCCTCTGATATAGGTCTTCCATTTGGATTTTAAATGCTGGTGAAATCACTGAAATAAAATTTCCGTGAGGTTGGGAAAGAAAAAGAGAGAGGTTTTCCCAACTTTTAAACTTCAAGTTTATCTACAGATCTAAAATGGGTTCAGCTTCTGGTGATAAAAGAAAACCATGAGGTCGTGGCATGAGAAGCCTAGGTAGTTTAAATGACGAGATTAAAATCTGGAAGCTATGATGCTTTAAAAACAGGTAATGCTTTTAGTGAAAGGCCTTTTGAAAACACTCAGGTGAACTGCCTGAAAATAGGCAACAAAGAACTGAACACTTGACTTAGAGGTGTAAGGCCCTAGATGCTTCCAGTTTACAAAGTTGGTTCACATGGCCAAGTTACCTCTACGCAATCCTGCCTCCAGATTCCCTGCCCCCATAGACACCATCTCTTCCTCTCTCAGGACAATTCCTATTACTGTAGAAGCAGAACCTCGCTTCTGCAAAGTAGCAGCCATAGGACATCCTCCATGGGGATGCATGATAGGCGGTCATTGAGGAGAAGGGCAGGGAGACAAAACTGATCATGTCAGATTTTGCACCTTTCTCAGCAGTGAAGCACATATCCCCTTTTAATCTACTACAAACCAGAAGAGCAAGCCCAAACACAACTAAGACACCCTGGAACAGTGCTATGCACCCTTAAGAGTGTCAGCCGGGTTTGTAGGACAAAGAAAAGAACTGGTATTAGGGGGGGAAACTACAATCTTCACTCATGCCTCCTAGTACAAATATATTACTTGTCTAAAAGATGGTAACAAAAACATTTGAGTCTGAAGCAGCTTTTACATGTACATAAGTTGCCAGATACAAAAGATGCTAAAATTAAAACACCAGTTATAACAATTATGCATGCAAAGTTTGTTGTCCATTCTCGATCAAGGACATCTTGACAATGTTTTGCAAGGACACAACCAGCTAGCTGGTTACCCACTAGATCATCTAGCCTTCTGAAAAATACATCAAAACCATTACTTTGATATATCATAATTTCCCTCCTTGATCAAACTACTCTCTAATCATCATTTCTGGCTTTACTCTGTCAGTTATAAAGGCAGAAAACAGAAGTTTTGTGCATTTGATTAACTTCCAAACGGTTCAGCCTTTTCAAAGTTAAAGAGCAGTTACAATTTTAATGTGAACTGAAATTAAATGTTAAAAAGGAAGTTTATTGATTAAAAATTTTAATACCCACAAAATTGTTATTCTAGAAAAGTTTTAGTGTTCCCTCTACCAATTTCTCTAACAGAGAACTATATATACCAAAAAAATTACAATTTACAGCTGCTCGTGAAATGTTACACTTCTATTTTTATTTTTAATTTGTTTTTATTTTATTTTTTGTTGCCACATGAAGAGGCTATTCCCACTAGTTCCGTTGAAGTTCAGGTAAGTAAATGCAGGGTACTGCTGGTGGTGATATAACAAAAGCCAGAAGCCTAATGATCAAATCTTGTTGTCTTGTCGTTCCAAAGATAGGGTACTTCAGAAAGGCCAGGCTTGGAAAAGCATCAATGCCACACAAAAGGCAACTAAAACAGGCTATTGATAGTTCAGAATAAAAAGAGTTATCCGAGGATTTCTAAGATAGTATTGCAAAAGAGCTACTGCTATGCAAATTCATAGGGGAAAAGGTGAAAAAAAGAATAGGTGATATCAAAAAGTTATTCAAGCTTTTGAACAACAGAAACTCTATGCCTCAGAGTATTATTAATAAAATTATTATAATTGTAATTATAATATAATTTGTCTCTCTAGCCTGAGACAAAGCAAACAAATACTTCCATTATACCTTCAGTACCGTTAAATAGGCAGTTGTCTACCTAAAGTATCTACATGTATAAAAGTTCAAAAATAACCTGCCTAGAAGTGTGTGTGTGTGTATAAATATGTTTAGAAATAATTGTCAAAAATTAGTTATTTGGCAATGAAGATTTCTGTATATTTGAATGCTTGCACATTTTTTAAATCAACAAAAGCCGGTATCCTAAAAAGATATATCAAACAATGTTAGCATTCTCCTTCTAACATTCCCAAACAACGGGGCCTTTTAAATGTTTGTGTTGTTTTTTTGCAAAGCCTTTCTTCAACTGTTACTCTTCCTGCCCCAACTCCGTCCTGTTATTACTTACGTACAGCTTTCCTCACCATCTTGATATGTGACCATTCTCTTCTTTCCCTATCATTGCTTTCTCCACATTTCCCTCATGTGTAATCCTTGACTGTAAAATCATCAGAGCAGGGACCTCTCCAGTGCTTTATCTCTGCAGAGTGTTATGTTCACTGATGGCACCGTATAATAAAGTATTTTCCCACTCCTTAGTCAAGTTGAAGCACGGGCATTTGTCATGTACAGAACCAATACTAATAGCTCCAAGCTCCTTAACTCAAAATGGCAACCTGTATAAGGTTATACTGGAACGCATTATTTAAACTAAGCCAGCCAATCTTCTAGACTGTTGAGCAACTAAGACCTGAACTCTAAAAGCAAATGGCATACCGTGTGTTTTTCATTGCTGAAGTTCCATGATTCTTCCTGATAGACACACTACATTCTGACAGCTGCCTTAAAATCAATACCAATATGAAACCAGCTAACAAATTCCTGGAGTTCAGAGAAGTGCCCTAGAGAGGCAGCACTTTAGTAAAGTTACCTTACTTATCACAGCAAGTTCGATATTTAACCACCAGGGGATTTCCAAACTTTGCTGAGTTTTTGAAGTTAATGATTAATATTTCTGCCATCTGGAGACAGAGAGAAAGTGATAAGTACAATAGGTTGTGTTAGGATAACCACAATTACATTTTTCTTTTTTCCACCCCTCTCAGGACTTGCTAGGAAGGAAGACAAGTGACTGAAAACAGCAGCTAAAACCAAGCCTTCCCGGAGACATTGTGCTGGGTGGAGACAATGAAAACTTTCTTCCACAGCACTTGGTACTAAACTAAAAGCAACATCCTGTCCCTTCAAATGATTCCACACCATCTTGCCCTGCAGATCTCACCCTCTATTGGTTTGCTTTAAAGGAGAGTTTTAGTGGCAAGTACATGGAATGTGAAGATGAAATTGCAGGCCTCTGTACACATTTGTCCATAGAGCAGGTAGATGAAGCCAATGCAGAAGCCAACAGAAGCCACTATGCTCTTGCCACCCACCCAGTTTGTTTCAATCCCTCGTTGTAGAAATCATTCTTTGCATGAAAAAAATGCATACATGGAGGCTGGTGTGTGTTTTTTTTTTTTTTGGTTTTGTAAAGGATGTTTGGAATTTACTGCCAGCAACCAACCAACTGGTTCTGCATTTCCAAGAAATCAATCTCTGAGTGTGGCAGTGCCTACAATTCCCTGGCTGTTGACATCAGGCAGACACCTTCATTGTACTATTCTTGATGCCTGTTAAAAACATGTTTGTTTAGGTGAGCCCACTCAGAGATGTAGAACGTTGATATGCATAATGTTTTAATCTGTTCTTAGTTCATTGCTGATTTAATTTTTTTTACAGAGTTGTTTAAGTGTTTACTGATCATTTTGCTCTCTGCAAACTGCTTTGAGGCTTTTTGCAATCAAGCGGTGTATAGATTTCATGAAATAAAATAATAAATACAAAAACATTTTTTAAATGGAAAGGTCAAGACAAATTCATTGAAGATTTTTTACAGCCCATTCTTCTTCCAGCCACAGGTTACCTGACCCCTCGCCAAGGGTATCCAAAAACTTTACATTGTAGGAGCCCTAAGGGTTCAACAGGAATTGGGAGTACCATTATTAGTATACTTTAATGGTATACCGAGCTGGATGGGCTAACAGATTGACCTCTTTCCCTTCTCCTATTTAGAAACATACAGTTTCTTGTATTAGAGGAGGGTACAAAGCACGATTCATTTCTTTTAAACATATATGGTCCTTTTTACCGTATGGTTTTCTACAAATGTTCCTTGTGAACCAGTCCCTACACTCTGCCTGAGATACAAGACAATTTAGAAAACCAGATCACAGGCTAGGATGCATTAACTTACTGTGAGGTTTAATTGCATTTTTTTCTGAACACAGCATTCAGATGCATCCCAAGTAATCAATATTGAAGAATATAAATCATGACTTCAAATGGAAGTGACAGTCTTAAATTAACAGCACAGAGAAGCATTCTGGTTCAGTTCTTTGATTTACTCAGTTTTGTAAAACCCAAAGCTTCAAAAAGAACTCACACTGGCATTAATTAAACAACATTTTTATTACCTACTATCAAAGCATTACAAGGAGGGTTTACTAGTCAGCTCTGCTAAGGAATTACAAGCTTCACTCAATTAACAGTCTAACTTTTTTGTGGTGTCACTGCTAATTGAGATATTTTTCATTTTTATATCTTCTAAATTAATGTTGTACAGAAGAGCTCAGTCCAAGCACACAGGCAATCAGAGGAATCAACAGGAATCCTGAGGTCAGGAGAATTAACAGTGAAATATTTTAGTCATTAACTAAGTTTCAAAGATGCTGGCAATGACAAAGGGGGCTTTATTTTACCCTGTGATGGGAAGATCCTAGGTCAACAAGAAGTAACTATACACAAGAATATTTAAATTTCCAAATGCAAATCTATTCTCATAGAATTAGCCGAGACACTGGACTGCCATTTCCAGAAATAATGAAGGGAGACATGAGAGGCTACGTTGCCTTGGGTATACAGGAAAATATTTGAGTAAGTGGAGACAAGCGTAATTGAAGACAACACCCTAGATGTTCTTTCATTAAAGTTAGGCTGTATGGTACTATATGAAATTGATAAAACAATGAGAAGTTATATAGCAATGAATTATTTCAGTTTTATCGGCAACTAAAGGAGTTACACAATTTTTCACTGGAAGCAGTCACCATGCTGACTGGGGGCTACAGGTTTCTCACCCCAGGTATAAATGCTCACACAGCTCATGTTATTTATTTTGAAAGTTTCAAAATATTTATATTTACCTTTCAAACTTCCTATATCTTGATATAATAGGATGTGTTGCATTGTATGATAGTCTTGTTAATATCTGTAATATCGTTTAGAGTTTGCATGGCACATGCAATGTTCACAGTCATGAAATAAGTGGTGTAATAGTACAATGTTACTTTATCTAATCAGAAAATGTTTTGAAACTATCTGCAACTTGCAGTTTTGACATTTCACAGCAATACTCACGTTGAGTAAGTGAAGTCAAGAACAAAGAAAGTCAAGCTCACAGTTTTTTGAAGGGAAAGTGTCTTAGATGGAGGCTTCTCTAGGTACAAATTGCAGATTCTTGCATTTTAGGCAAACCAGTAAGACATTGTTCGCACAATTAGCAATTGTGACCGTGTCTTTTTTTATAAAAAAAAATAGTTGGTGGATCTGGAAAGGGGTCCTTGTAGGGATGTGTAGTTTAATAATCTACCATCTTCTGTAGTCCCAATATATATTGTTTTCCCCTCCATTTTATTCACAACAATAAAAGCCCCCCCTCCCCTGAAGTGCAAAAGTCATAGAATCATAAAGGTGGAAGGGAACTTGAAGGTCAACTAGTCCAACCCCCAGCAATGCAGAAATCTTGCCCACAGCCATCCTTGGGTGGGCTCAAGCTACCAACCTTCTGGTTAATGCACCGACCCATTGCAGGAGAAACCTAATCTGGATTGGGACTGCAGTAATGAGCAAACCCTTTCTAGAGTTTCAGTCTGGATCACCCTTTCTCTATGCCTGCTATTAACCTTTTAAAAACCACTCATGCAATTGCTAATGGTATGAATGGTGTCTAATCGAGTTTGGCTCTTGGTATAATGACTTCCATATAAAAATCAACTAGATCAAGGGCAGTGGTCACCACACAGTGCAAGAAATTATGTATAACAAAAAGCCTATACTAATGATTGCAGCAATTACCTACAACTTAAACTGCAATGTATCATGTGACCCACCCTGAGAACTACAGAAGGAGAGTATATAAATGTGAATACTACTACTACTACTACTACTACTACTACTACTACTACTGGCAATAGTAATGATGATGATATAGCCACCCAGACTGACTTTTCGAGGCAACAACAGGAAAACATATCAGTTCCCTTAAGTACCAATTACAATAATAAAATACTTTAAAATAATTATTCAAGTAGGCTAAAAATGGAACTGTCTGTTTAGAAATAATATTTTTTTCAAGGTAGCAAAAGGCAGCTGGGTAATCTTTCCTGCACTTGACCACTTTTTGTTTAAGGTTCAGCATAGCCAGTTTCTGTCATATTTTGAATGCTATGCTTTTAAAGCAAGACTTTTACTTTTTGATACTTTCCTCTGCATTATTAATTTATTATATTTTAAATTCTACTGGTGCTCTCCCTTTCAGAAAGAGAGATTGATAAAATATGTAGAGTTAAATTTTGATCAGTGAAGTAAAATATTAAATGAGTGGCACTGAATTAAGTGCACATTTGTTTTCTAGTATTATAATGACAATTTTAGATGACCTTCAGCAATACATAGTGTCATTTGTTTATTAAACAGAGGGCTCAGAATTCCTCAAAAAGGCACCTAAGCTGAGGACTTGGCAGTGCCAAGAACAATGCCACTTCAACTGAGGTGCCGCCACTTCTGGGGCAGAACGTGTAATCACTTTGTTAGAGAGCATTTTTAAAAGCAGAAGTCACTCTCTCCAGGAGAAACCACGAAAGTCAATCTCTCTAGTGAAAACTACAAAAGTAATTTAGGTCGCAGAATGTAATCATCACGAGTTGAATTTGGCCAGAAGAACATCAGGGTTAATAACCTCACTCTTGCGATAAGCACCAAGGGATCCTTAATGACCAGTATAAATTGAACTCCTTCCTTCCTCTTTATTAACATACTATGGGGCTGATTCAAACCTACAAAAGCAAGAAATTAAGAAATGAAACTGCTAAACTCACCCTGTTGTGCTTATATGTGGAAGCTATCAAGATTGCCTGTTGTGAAGCAGCCCTGACGCACAGCCTCTACAATACTAGTTCATGATGATGTGACATGGGGAGGGGGGAGATGATCTTCAAAGTTGGACTTTTAAATAAAGGAAGTTACTTTCTCTTGCTGCTTTATTCATGAACCATGTGTTCTTAACATTTTAGTATAGACTAACATACATTTGATGGTCGTTAACTGTCTTGAGGTCCCAAATTGTACGGAAAAGCAGATCTGCCACCGCAGCACTCATATGGCTGACTTTAAATCTTGGCAACCTCGTGAAAAATTAAAAATCCAGGATAAACTTGAATCACAGATGAACCAAAATTAAGAAAAGAACAAAAAACAATGCGCTCATTTGTCAAAGCTGTGAAGCAGATTCATAGCCGCTCTCTGCCTGCACCTGTGAGGTGAGATAATTGACCGAACGTATGAGAGACGCCTAGTTATATCATATCAGCACAAATGCACCGTTTAGCTAATTTTTTGTTGAATGTTATGCTAGCAAAATTGCTTCAGATAAACAGCTCATTACATGTTGGCATCTACTATGCAGTTTAGTTCAGATTAGTGGCCACTTTTTGTGGCTGCCTTCACACGTAGCATTAAGCTGGAGTTATGGGCTGATTGTGGAGTGCTGTAAAGCAAATGGCTTCCTGGTTTGTTTCCCCGTTTCCCATTATGTTGGAAACAGGGATGGTGGTTTGCTGCTCCCTAACAAGTAATGGTTGTTAGCCAACCTTCAGCTATGGTTTGTTGTTGCCTTATGGATCCTGGCTTGTTAGGGAGCAACAAGCTACAATCTCTGGTTCAGACTTAATGAAAACACAAGGTGTACTCGTTTGTTTATCTCACTTGCACCAGGAGAGGAACAAATTGGGAGTGATTGGACAGCATGCACTACCACACTGCATAATAAACCACGATAAGCAGAGTCACTGGCATATCATTATATGCAAACACAGCCATAGCAACCAATTTTTTATATTATAGGTTATTATACAGGGCAGAGTTTGGGGGGGGGGTTCACCTAAACTTAAGCCATGTATTTTCTGACCTGACTATGTAAACTAGAATTTCTTTCTCACAAAAGTGTTTTAGAAACTAACAAAATAACGTTTTCTAGATTGATACAAAACAGGGGGAAATGTTAATACCTTGAATTAAATATTTTACAATGATAGTCTTCTGCTGTTTAATACAAAGCTACAGCAATTATTTCCTTCTCCATTTCAAGCTAAGGGTAGGGAAGGGATCAGCCAAACAGAATTGGCATGGAAATAACCATGGGTGATCAGAAAGCTGCATAATGCATCCGTCAGCCTCAACATACCCACTAACAAAAATAAATTACTTGCATTTGAAAAGAACAGTAATTCTTTCAGAGACTCTTCACAGTCCCAAACATGGGATGCCATGTTGAGTCTCAAAGAGCAATGCTTTCAAGCACCAAACTGGGCCAAATGATAAAAGAGAAGTAAAAAGTCCAAATATGAGCGGGGAAAGAATGTATGCTTCAAGTTCTATTTATGTTAAAGAGTGGTTTCCCCATAAATTTTTCTATAAGTAGTCCCAGGATAAACAGTATCACCAATCATGTTTCATAACATTCACTACAGAATTTCAGCGCAACACCAATGTGTCAAGAGTGAATGCGTTCAAACAAACATTTATTCTCCTTGCCTATAGCTTCCTCAAAATAAAGTTATCTGAGAACCGAAAATTCTCATTTAGTCACAGCCCACAGGTAAGCTGCTTTCTAAAGAATACAGTGATAAATAGGTTGTTATTTTAGTTTTACCAAAAATAACTTTAAAAATACTGTATTAGAAAACTTCCTTTATGGAGAACTCTTCATAAAGGAACATTTGAAAAATAATCTAGTCTTTGTTTGTTGTAAGTCTCCAACCTTAGGAATACCTTTGCATTCTTAATACCTTTAACCTTTTGAAGACAGTCAGTTTCTTAGACAGTATTTAGTAATGGTCTCCTGCATCAAGGACAAATGCTTCATTTGAGCAGTTAAGACTAGGCCAATTGAGTACACAACTGGTTGGCATTTAAGGACTTTGTGAAGGAAGGGTCCTGTTTTGCTTTTATCTCAGTACTTCCAGGTAGCACACAATGCTCAACAAATCAAACAGAAGTTGTGTGCAAACCAGAGGAGGCAACCACACATTTACAGTGTTGCATAAAGTTTCAGTTCATTGTCCACAATTAGCACAGTTGCTTGAAAAATCACCAAGTACTGCTATTGTGCCAATACAGAAAGAGAACGTGCAAATTTAGCAGATACAGAAAAGCAACACTATGTGTGTGTGGGGGGGAGGATAAATGCTCTGTGTGTGTGCATGCGCACACAAGAGACAACAAGAGGACCACTTTAATGCTTAATTATAGATGTTGGTTAAAATGCTGGTTGTTTGATTTCTTAAAAGAGTATTAAACGTTTCTGTGCTTTTCTCCTCTTCCGCAACGCCATCCTCTCAGTATTGTCCTTTGCCTTCTCTGCTTCCTTCAAACCTCACTCAAAAAGAGGACCTGGACAGGAAGTTATTAAACTTCAATCCTCAACGCATCTTCTGCACACTTTGCAAGGCTGAACTTTTCACCCACAGCCTACATTTCTATGACACCCTTTAGCACAGCCATAGTGAGGAAAGGCACAGCAACTCAGACAGCAGGATAGTGCCACAATTCATCGCCAACCCCATTTGACACAAACAAACGGTGTGTCAGTCCTTTGAACGGGAAAGACTTATTATGAGGCAGCTGCCGAAAAAGCAAAAGGGGCACATGGGCCAGGCTGCTACCGAATAATGACCCCTCTCTGGTTCAAATGTGAAATATACTAAAACTTTCAAAATCACATTTTCCCCACGACAGGAGTGGTCGCAGACACAAATGCTGGGGAGTGAGTGGCTTAGAGTATTTTAATAAACGCAGGCATTGTTTGCACAGCTCTGAGAAAAGGGTTCAAAACAAAGCTATGCTGCTGGTGGGCAAGCAGCAGAGAGCAGGATAATTTAAAGCGTGTGCTTTTCCCTTCCCCTTTGCAGGAGGCATGCCTGTCACTGCGCAGCTGTGCTGCCGGCGTCATCACTCCCTCTGTCTCCCGTCTTGCTAATTAAAAGGTTGATCACAGAACAATGCTCTTCTCATTAATTTCAGTGTTCCGATTGGGCAGGATCCCCGTTTGCTCCGCCTGATCTTTTCCATGCGGTTGAAGTTAATGTGACAGGAGTCCGAAGATGGATTACCTGCTGCCATATTGCCCATCGCCTCCAATCAGGAGCTATCTGTGTAAACTGATTGTTCTAATTTGCTCTCATTATTTTTACAATATCAGGAGAAAATAACGCACACAGCTCACTGTCAAAGCCATGAAAATCAGTCATTAGTTAAACCTAGACACTGAGTGGCTTTATTAGGACACTGCAGCTTATTGATGTGCAGCTCCAGCAAAGTAAGATAGCATTTTCTTTTCAAACGGAAAGAAAGAGGCTTCAGCTGAGAGGCAGTATTTATTAGACTAATTCCAGGAGCAGCAGAAAGCTTGCTGCCCTGACACAGTTAATTGGCATCTTGATGTGTACAGCAGATTAGGAACAATGAAAATGTTGCAGTTCGGGCATTAGGAAAGACCATCCAGCAAATCTGAATGTGAATTTGCACACAATACTAAGGGCAGACAACTGTGTAACCTTCTGACCAGATTTAACACAAACGTGCTTTAAAATTGAAATATGGCAATCAATAAAACAGCCAACACAAAAACCCCTGCACTTCTGCAACTCAAAATATCATATTAAGCAGTATCCTAGCACAATAAGGTACACAAGACACATCAATAACGTTCTACATTCTCAAGAGTCAGACTCCCAAGGTCAGACATCTTGTTGTGAGTACCCAGCAGATTCTCTGAAGGTCAAAAGACTCTACAGCTTTACTTGATCGATAAGGCAGCAAGTTCAACTAGGACCTTCTGCAGAGATGGCTTTGTGCTGCTACCTGGTGTCTCAGCAATACACGGAAAGAGACCTTCTCAGAGGTTAGAGGAGACTATAGTTCCACAGCAAAGCTGAGTGCTGATATAACTGACAGAAACTAGGGTTGTGTACCATGATTCAAAGCTTCCACAACCATATGACTAAATGAAGCATTTGCAAAGAAACAAAACAAGAATTCTTATATGCCAGGCACATCAGTTGCAGTAACAGTCTTGTTCTGTGACAGACAGGACATGAAAATGAATTCTATACAAATATCTAAATTAGCTCTTTGTAAAGGCTCCAACAGAAGAGTGAGGATGCACAATATTTCACTAAAAAAGTTAAATCCAACTAGGGAAATTCAAAGTTAGCGGTTCCAAATCTAAGCACAGCAACAAGCAACAAAAATACAAATTGGTGGATTCCAGAGAGAGAAAATCTCTCTTGGGCAGTTTTGACTCCTTTAGGGCACCACCTCATTTTTAGTAGAACATAGCAATCTCTTGTGTTAACCATTATTTTCAATTTTAAGAAATAAGAAGGAAAAAATTCTGTGCCGGGCTTTTCTTTGTTGCTTTTGACTAATTTCTTTTTTACAAGCCGTTTTGAGTTTTTCTACCATACGGGGTAAATCAGAGCAGTATGGTTCTCAGTACTGCTTGGCCCCTCCTCTCCTAATGGACTCCTCTTTAGAGAGGCTTTGCCAAGCTTTACTCCTCAGAATTCCTGCATGGAAAATGGTGCGCCATGCCACAGTCGGAGAAACGTGCTGATGGCACAAATTACAAGCCCCCAGCCGAATGCTCCAGCCCCCACCATTCGGGCAGATTTATGTGGGCTCTTGCCGACGTTATTACAAGTCAGAGTTTATTGGGAAATTGTTACATTATGCGGAGTGTCTAACAAATTGCTTATGCTGCTATAATTGGATTACAACAGCCGCTTGCTCCCACCGGTAAGATTAGGCAAGTAGGACTCCTGCCGATCTCTGAGCGTTAGCAGTAATTTTATTTGCCTTGCCTCTCTCTTTCCTAACAACATGCCTCTCTCCCTGCCAGCTGTCTGCTGAAAAGGCACAGGCTTGTTCCTTGGCCCTAACAATGCAATTACAGCCCTGCAGATCGCACTGTTTGTGCATTAACTACAGAGCCAAAACGAGGCGAATTGATCGTTTGACTTTTGGAGTGGTCACGTGATCCCTGTGTGCGGGTGATCCGGCATGCATCAGCGGGCAATGCTGCAGTACATGCCTGATGAGGAACTTGCTTCTCATTATTACTCCTCCTAGGGACAACGACACAGGAGCCTTTCTGAGCTGATCCAGACCCATGTAAACTTGCTCTCAACTTAGCCAAAGAGCGGATAAGGCTAGAACAGCGTTTCCCTCCCAAAATTCTTCCCTCAGATTTCTAGGTCTGGTGATGTTCCTGCAGCACACTAGGCTGTTATCCAAAAAGGTCACTCAAATGTCCCAGCTTGATGACCTTATACCCAGGAAGTGGATTTTCGCCACCATTTCATGAAATACGCCATTGTTCTCCCCATTTTACAGATGGGAAAACTAAGGCAACTAACAACGTCTCCACCCCCATCGTTCAGCCCGGACACTGAGGTCCAGTGCTGAGGGCCTTTTGGCGGTTCCCTCACTGCAAGAGGTGAGGTTACAGGGAACTGGGCAGAGGGCCTTCTCGGTAGTGGTGCCCGCCCTGTGGAACGCCCTCCCATCCGATGTGAAGGAAATAAACAACTATCTTACTTTTAAAAGACATCTGAAGACAGTCCTGTTTAGGGAAGTTTTTAATGTTTAATGCTGTATTGTGTTTTTAATATTCGGTTGGAAGCTGCCCAGAGTGGCTGGGGAAACCCAGCCAGATGGGCGGGGTATAAATAATAAATAATAATAATTATTAATATATAAGTTGTCTGCTGTTAGTCCATGAATTCCACTGCTGAGCTGTGGTTTAAATCTACATCTGCAAGGTCAACAGGCGGTGTTTGGTTCAGAAGACCACAAACGGTACATTACCAATGAAACATGCATAAATATCGCCCTTTTTAATTATGCTTGCTTCCAGACATAAGTCGTTAAATAGACACATGATCGTTGCACATGAGGATGTGTATAGTTTCTCCCTATGATCACCAAGGAAAATCTTGTCTGTGTCAAGTGACTCACAGATAACTGCATATTTTCCTAAGGGAGAAAGAAGTGGGTTGAAGGAAGACTGAATCATTAGATTTTTTTATTTCTACCTCCAGCTCTATAAGGTTGAAAGCTTTAGCATGCCACTCTTTTGCTACTCATCTGTTAATTTAGTAGAACCATTAATGGCAAAAGTGGCTGGGTATCCCTAGCATTTAAGAGGTCCTTGGTTGAAAACAGGCTGGGGGAGGGTGCAATGGTTTGTGAAAATTGCTGGAGTGAGGGTTCAGGGTGGAGAGAACTATTTCTACCCTTATTTATTTCATGATGAACCTAACATGTAAAGTAGCTTCCAAGACAGGAGGAGGCTAAAATAAAGGCAACTGATATACAATGTGTGCATACTGGAGAGAGAAAAATGCCTGTTTACATGTAGTTTAGCACTCAAAAGAAACTCTGAACAGCTGAAATACCTTATAAATAGCTCAGACCCAGAGGAAGTGCAAACGTCTGCATTGTGAATTGTAGATCTTAATTACAGACAATGGCTGGTACAGCAAGTACTACAGGAAAAAACACACCCAGTGAAACAGTTGCACTGTTCATGGCTGGCAATAACTCTTCAGGAAAATATTTACTATCAATCAGTTATGAGAAAAGGGACTCCGTGCTCATAAAACAGCACGTTGCTTCTCATACCAGCACCATTTTGATTCAGCATAATCTGAATTTAAACGGCTTGTTTCCTGCGGATATAATTTTGGAAATAAATAAAACAAATCTTCTATCAAAATCTGGAGAATGTGGGAAGGGGAAAGGGAGGGGAGACGTGCACATTCTTTCTTCAATCCCTTTGCAAATAACTCTGACTAGGGGTGGGGGAAGGGGGAAACTGTGAAAATGTAAAATATTCCAGATTAAGGCAAAATAGCCTCATACTCAGATTATGACCAACGTGCCACTGTAAAGAAACTGAAAAGCCTAACCCTTTGGATGATTTTAATTATGCTTCATGGAGGCAGAATACTTGTGGGTATTAAGTAAACTTCATTTCAGTTTTACATTAGTTATAACACTTTTTATTTCCATTTAAGAAATTATCTCCAAAAGATAATTTAGCATGTGTGTGTGTGTCAGAGAGAGAGAGAGAGAGAGAGAGAGAGAGAGAGAGAGAGAGAGATTGGATTCTAATTCCATAAGTTAAAAAACAATTTTGAGCAAAGTACAGCATCACGATGGAAATGCATCAATTCCTGAAAGGCAGTATTAGGTTTGTTCAACCATAATTATAAAGGAAACAAGAACCTGGGCACAATATAGACCATAGCAGAGTCCAACAGAAAGAAAAGCGGAAAAAACCCACAGTACTGAACACAGAAAAGTCACAATAGATAAATGGTACTTCAGTTAAGAAAAGGGTTGGCAAGACACCTCCAGGGAGATCCCAACAAGACTGGTCAAGACCTTATGTGCACATTGAAGGGCCTGAACATTCTCAGGGTCTGAAAATCTCAGGAGCACTAAACTCAGAGTTTCTCAAGCTAGTGTTTTTGATTTCAGGTTCACCTTCTAATATAGTCTACCTTCTGCCTACCCACCCCCACCAGCCAACTATCTACTCATAGCAGGGGGTGTGGAGTCAAGTGTACAAAGCCTGCTGCACGTGTTCAAAAGATCCGCGAAGTAGGAAACTAATTCAACACATGCATCAGAATGAATGACAGAACAAGACATATCCAACTCCTCTGAAGTAAAGCAGCCCACCAGGAAAAAACTGTTGTGGCAAAGCAACTCCTTCCAATTCATACTGGGATGATGGAGCAAGTGGGAAAGCAGAGACTTCCTAAGATTCAATGCTAGAGAGCATTCAACTCAGCCGTGTCTTGGATGATGAGGGAAAGGGAAAGGTCTACCTGTCTGAGAACCCCATCCCCTTTCTGGAACTTTTCATATCTGTCCAGGTGTTCTGCATCCCCAAAGTGGGACACTTCACTAGCAAGCATTTTTAGCTGTGTACCATTCTACCGGATAGCTAAAGTGATCACAGTCACCAATACGTAGCTTGAAGAGCCAAGCTTACTAAATAACAGAACAGCTGCTTGCCTGGCTGGCTTTCACTGCGCCAGTGAAAGCAACACCTTGCCTGTCCTTGAGCTCCAGTAAAAAGTTGTGAGGATGCCTTATCAAAGAAAGTTCGGCACAACAGCCAGTCCATACTGTTCTAAGGTGCTGAATTAGTAAGACAGAGAAGTCTGTTGAAACTAAATGAAAGGATCCTTTAAAGGAGACAGAGGAGTATACAACCTGAAATTCGTATCTCCTATAATCCTAGGAAACCAAAGACTGGCTCTAATGCCTGGTATACCTTGTGTCTGATGGTAGCTATAATTTTAATACTGCCAACATGCTGAACGGTTTCTGCAGTTGACAGATGCATGCTGATGGTTAGATACCAGCTTAAACTCCATCTGAGATTTTATATCCCTTTTAAAAGATTTGGCAGACTGGGTTTGCAGATCATTACCAGCTATATAGCTACTTCATTCTTCTTTAAATCTTCTTAGAATCTTCCTATGTCAACAAGTGTCAGGCATTTACTATGGCTGCCTTCAGACAGCACTTTATTCCATTTTCCTTACCTGATAATTTTAGTGTTTTAGGTGATCTTTCACATGTCAATTCAGGAAATCTAGTGGAAGTTTAGCACTCATTTGCACGCAAAATGCTTCCAGAAAAAAAAATCTGTTTGCAACCCCATTAACCTGGATAATCACAGGAGTTTTGTGTTGAAATTTCCCTGTGGTTTTCACTGCTGCTTATGTGATGAAATTTAGGGCAGTATTCTGGCACTCAGTTCTTTCCTGCCAGCTTCCTGGGTGAATCACAGGGGAACAGAAGAGTGCATGCACATAAAAAGTGGCAGCATGTTTGATGATGTCCACGGTTGTGTCACACCATGTTCACTGATGTGAATAGAATTTAGTGTAACACAGCAGTATATGGAAAGCCACAGTTTCAGAACACAACAGTTAATGCAGTAACATTAGAAACGAGGACAGAAGTGCTAACATTGCAACCAGAAAAAAGTAATGCAACAATCTCCACATCTAAATGTACCCTACACTGTTTTTTAAAAATGCATTCTTTTGGGCCAGTTTTGAATATTCATTTTGGAAAGGCAGAGTGATGTTGAGGGCTACAAAAGGGAACAGATTCCTCTGTACAAAGGGAGGCCCACAAGAACTTTAAGTTTCAATTTACACCCACTGAATTTCACCTATAAAGTGATATATTCACAGATACTACAATACTGAATCTCTGCAAAGTGGTTTGTTTAGTCTTCAGGATATTTGGCAATGCATATCCCACGTCAGCTCCACTTTCAAAAGGTTTTGAACTAGTAATGCAGTTCTCGTCTATACACACCATCATGAGAAATATCTACTTCCTATGAGAGTTCAATGCTTCCCCGCACATTTTAAGAACACCACTCCCAGCAACACACAAATATGCAAAATATGTGCCCAAGAATAAACACTCTGGTGCAGCAGTGCTTGGAAGGACCATATCTTTTATCAGAGACGAGGATTCATTACCTAATTTTTGTCTCCGGCTTTCTTCTCATAGATGTTTGTCAAGATCCCAGGGGAAATTAACAGAGTTCTAATTTTTGTGGGCTACCATTTTGAGGGCACACCTTTAATTAAAGGTGCTACAAACTACTTTTAGTAAGTGCAGCTCCCTTGTGATTTCCTGCCAGCCACACACAACTTCTGGTCAAACGAATGAGTTCTGCGTAGAAGAAAAGTTTACTGCTAGGGGAAGCACATGCAGGGAAAACTCTGCCAAGCTATTTTATAATCTCAGGCTGAGAATTTGAAACCAAGAACCTGAAGGGGGTTTCCAATAAGACAGCTATATACTTGCAGATAAAGGGGGGAGGGAGAAACACTCATTTGTAGAAAAAGAAGTCTGCCACTTGGGCTTGCCGATCAGAAGGTCGGTGGTTCGGATCCCTGCAATGGGGTGAGCTCCCATTGCTCGGTCCCAGCTCCTGTCAACCTAGCAATTCGAAAGCACACAGTGCAAGTAGATAAATAAGTACCGCTCTGGCGGGAAGGTAAATGGTGTTTCCGTGTGCTGCTCTGGTTTCGCCAGAAGCAGCTTAGTCATGCTGGCCACATGACCCGGAAAAACTGTCTGCGGAAGCGGACGAACGCTGGCTCCCTCGGCCTGTAAAGCGAGATGAGCGCCACAACCCCAGAGTCGTTTGCGACTAGACTAAATTGTCAGGGGTCCCTTTACCTTTTAAGTAAGAATCAAGGCATTAGTTTGGATACAACACTACACAAAACGCTTCTCAACTAAGAAGATACATTTTGCATTACAGAGCTGATGTCCCCCACCTGCCATAGGAGGACTGGACATTGCCGTATTTTTCAGAGTATTAGGAAAAAGACAACCGCAAGGTCTCCATCCCCCCCAAAATTATGAGCCTGAACTCTGACCCTGTATCATCACATTTTAATTGCTCCACTGGACTCATACAGCACATGGAACAGGGACTGCAGAGACTTGGGCTCCACCAACATTTCCCGAGTCTTACTGCAAAAGACCCACCATGCCACTAAATCACCTAGTTGCACCCTAAGCTACACTCTTTGCACTCACTTGCTTGATATGTATGTC
Source organism: Podarcis raffonei (assembly GCF_027172205.1). Classification (NCBI taxonomy): domain Eukaryota; kingdom Metazoa; phylum Chordata; class Lepidosauria; order Squamata; family Lacertidae; genus Podarcis; species Podarcis raffonei. The sequence continues at coordinate 58,749,441 of NC_070606.1, read as the reverse complement.
ATGGCTTGCACACTCTTCCCTCATTCTACTGTGGACACGAGGACGACACTGGAAATTTTTGTTACTGTTTTATGTTAACCACAGTTTATGAATCATCTGAACCCTAAACTGTGGTTAATCTTAAACTGCTGATCAGCAGAAATAAGCCAGCTTCACAAACTACTGGTTGTGCATTCAATATTGTGAGTCCAATTCTGAGGAGCTCCCTCCAAGCTGAAATAAGGCAGCCTGCTCCCTGATGCTTGGTTAACATTTTATGCTTGGTAAAGACTTTCAGCAGGCTCCCCCCCCCCCGAATCTTATGGTTTATTTTAACTATTTTTATGCTGTATCCCTCCATAACACCTATTGTACACAATACAACTGCAGTATTAAACTATGTATAAATTATTAGAATTAGAAAAATAATAATAAATAAGCCAAAGTTAAAATTAACCACAGCTTCACAGAGGTTAGACAACAAGGCAAGCTGCGGTTAATCTAAAACAGAAGCAAAAACCTCCCAAACTCTTCCTTGTAGCTGCCCCTGAGGAGGAGAGGGAGAAAGCAAGCATAAGGCCCGCTGAGGTTTGCTATCACAATACTAAACTATGGCTTAGTCTTTTGTCTGACCAGCTCACTGAAGCTCCTACCACACTGAGCTGCAAACTATGCAAAAGCATACAGAGACAGGCACACAGAGGGTGTGACTCCATACAGCTTGGTGCTCCAGAGTAACATTATGCACACTACTGAATGCCAAAATTCAAACGGAGGTATCTATCTGGCCTTAGGGAGAATTTCATTCTGTCTGGGGTTAAGCAAGCTTCCCACAGAGTTATGCACACTGAGCGATTGCTCAGACTGCTCACACATTGGCACCATACATAAATGGATGTTGGATTCTGTAGAATGACACACTTGAGGAGAAACGTTGTATGCGACAGGCAGTTTTACAGAAAGGTGGAGAAAATTTGCATGGCATTACTGTCTGCCAAAGGGATTATTTTTTATATTCGAGTAAAGTTAAAGAAAGGTTTCTTGGATATGGCATCTATCTAGAGCAAGAATACATATTCTGGGGGAAAGGCATTACAGAAAGAAATCCCAAGAATGAGGAGGGAGAAGAGGGCAATCATTTCTCTACCAGCCATTTTGTTGGGGGTGGGAAGAGGAGGGGGAGAGATGCTGCAAAAGCACCAGCTGGTTTTGCTAACAGATGGCTGCATGCACTGATCTGTCCTGCAGGGCTATCCTGAACTTCCTTCCAATGGAAACATGAAGCTTAAGCAAGGCTAAACATGCCCTTTTTATATACACTGTATCGTGGCTGGAATGTTTTCCAGTCATTCACAATCCCTCAGACACGGTTCTTATTTTATGGGAGTTATATTTAGTTGCAGGGGAAGCCAAAGACAGGATGCACATTTCCCTGAGAATGTCTCTTTTGATGTGGCAATGCAAAAGGGAACATACCCAATCCACCATTCCTCCGAAAGTGCTTTGTTTTAAAATCAGATGCGTCTTCAACCCGCTGACAATGTCTCTGTACTGCAGTAAGTATGTGAATCAAATCCCCCACCTCGGCTCCAGTTGTGTGACTTGAGACAGTGGCCAGCAGGGGGGGTATGAGAATATCATATACTCCCTGTCTAAAATTGCAGGGGCTTAAATTCAGAAAGGAGGCAGGGTTGCAGCCCTACAATCTGAATGCCCACTCAACTGCCTCTCTCTGCTGGAAGCAAACATGGACAACTTGTTTGGACAAAGACAGCATAAAAATAAATAAACCACCAGTTGGAGGTGCAACAGTTGAGTTGTGCGTTTCTCATATTACCATGGCTATTGCTAAGATACATTTGGCAGATTTTTTGTTTAAAAGGGCCCAACAAATCATAAGATTTTTTTAAAAAAACCCACTAGGATTTTCAACTCTCATTTCTAAATTTTCACATTATCATCCTAATTTCAAAAATTAACGATTATTGTTATAATTATTATATTTATTTATATCTCACCTTTTTCCTTTACAGGCAGGGAACTAATGAGGCAGGGATTCTTAGGATTAAAACAAAAAAATGTGCATTATCGATAAAGGACTACATAAGTTCCCATAAGACCCTATGGACTCAATTAGGTTTACACGGATACATTAAGAAAGCACAGTATTAAATTGCCTCTCCAATGAAGAGAGAACTTACAGCTTATTGACCTGGTACAAGAATGACAGTTGCAGCTTTACTTACTTTGGCCACACAGTTTTCAGTCTTCATAGCAGTGCTCCCTAAGCAAACTGCTTCCTGGTTGATGCAGAGCCTGGCACAGCTATTATAGGTCTGTGAAGAAGAAACAAAATAATGGTTTGGATAATGGAACTGTATTTGTTCTAAAGGTAAGGTGTTTCATGTATTTAGAGCAGCTAATTGCATTCATGGGCTTCTACTTTTAAAGCAGACAGCCTGCATTGTATAGTCATATAGAGATATCATACACAATGGTCAAGTCTGCCCTACAGGGATTTGTACTGCTTAAATCAAGAGCCTTACATTTCAAGGACCATGAAAAAAAAATGCACCTCCAAGTTCTTAAATTAAGAAATCTAAGGGCAGGGCGGGGGAATATTCCAACTCCAAACTCTTCTACAGCAGTGGTTTAAAGCAGAGACCCAAACTCCCCCACCACCTGCAAAAGCTCATTTTGTCAATTGTTAAAATGTGGGGTAGGTGGTAACACTCCACAAGGTTATTATTTCCCTGGGGAAGCAAAGCTATTATTTACCGTACTTAATTTTTACAAAGGTGTACATTCCAAAAGTATTTCAACGTGGTTTACAGAAAACTAAAACACACAATGGAGCACAAATCTAAATAAAAACCAAAAAAGCAAAAGATCCTCTTTGCATTCCATCCCAAAAAAACCAGCAGCAACAAGAAGCAAAAGTGTTTTTAATATTCCTGTGAATGAGCAAAAATTAAAAGCATGAGGAAGGGTGCTCCATAGTGGATTTGGCTCCTTCCTATTTCACTTTGGACAAAACAAAGCACTGCCACGTAAACTTTTCTGCTTCTGGGCTCAATGATTCTTGAGGAAGCTTGAACAACTGCTTATTTATTTACTTACTGCATTTGTTTGGCTGCCCAATAACATATGTTGTCCAAGCAGCTCACAGAAATTTTAAAAATAAAATAAAATATTAAGAATAAAATGTAAAATAATAAAAGTAGCATTAAAAAAATGCTTTCTCGAAGAGAAACAATAAAGCATGGATCCTAAGACTGAGATGGCCAGATTGAACAACTTCTGTTTTTTTTTAATAGCCTGGATGCATAAAAAGGCTTTTACCTGTTGCCAAAAAGGCTGCAAGGCTGACACCAAGCAAGTCTCTTTATAAAGCATGTTCCATAATTGGGTGCCACCACCGAGAAGACCCTCTTCCTAGTAACTGTCTGCCTCATCGGGTAGGTAGGTATATATACAGAACAAGGAGATCTTCCGAATAACCTGACCCCAAGCTCTTTGTGGTTTTGTAAAATTTAAGGGTAGCATCTCTATGAGAGAGTATGTCATACAGATAATATTGCGTTTTCAGCCACAGTCACAGAGGAATAGACCCGTAATTTGTTCTTGGAATATGCCCACATATGTTGAAGCAGGCAATATCTTGTGCATCCCCTTCTGTGTGAAAGCTTAGGAGGAATGCCTCTCCTAAGATGCAAGCCACAGTGTTTAAAAAGGCATAAAAACATTTTCATTAAATCTGCTGCCCAATTAATCAGGGGCACCTTTTAAATTGATTAGAAGTTTTCAATTTTTCATCACCCAAACACTGCCACCCCTGTCATTACCTCATGTTGTATTCCTTTGTGAGATTCACAAAGGATTGTTACATTATTGATCATTCTACAGAAGTCCAAACTCCGTGTTTTGGCTATAAAAGGATTTCTGATTCAATTTTAGCTCAGAAACCCGAACTGTCCAAGCATCTCCTCCCCAATCACCAAGAGAGGCCATTTCTAGGCCACAGGAAGCACTGTTTGAAATGGCAGCCAGATACTGAGCCAGAGGCAGATAGCTTTGCGTTGGAGTGCTTTAATACGGTTTTATACTGCATATAAAGAATGCAAGCATAAACCAGTTTGTTGAAAACTACCCTTTTGGTGAAAGCTGGCTATAATTCTGAACAAGTTTTCAATTTTCACACTGCTGCTAGGATAAAACATTTTAAAGAGTTTAATTTTTACAGTGGCTTCAATGACACAGGATTATCCAACAAAGTAATGGCTAATCAATAGAGGGTTTAGTTGTCAGGTGAAACATATAACACACTAAAAGGGATTGATTGCTAGGCTCCTCCTTATTTACTGGAAGGTATATATTTAAAATGACACAAACTTGTTACCAAGCCACATTCCTTTAACCTTGCAAAAGCTGTTTGAGATGAGTGTTAAGCAGCCTATAGCAAAACACACTAATGGGAAAAAAATATCTACCAACGTATGACCGCTTCAAATCATGTCAGGAGCAGAAATGCAATGAGAGGAGCTCGGCGATGCAAAGCAGCATCTATCGCCAGACAAAGGTCCAAATTACCACCTGCAGATGCTGCTATGGATGTGGAGAGACTGTCTGGAGTACCACTTAAAAATTACATGAAGTGTAAAACATTGTCTTTTCATAATCTGTGGGGGAAATCAGAATATTTTGAGGTGGACTGAGGTGGTAAGGAGGGAGTATCTAAAATACAGAAACAATGAGCAAAGAATGAAATGGATCTTTCCTCTTTTCAATAAACACTGTAATGCTTGGCCAACCTTCTCTCTGCAGCCATAAGGACTAAAAATTTACCTGCTTTAAACTAGCAGAAACTGCTTCATATCTATGTTCCACAGCAGCGCAGCGTATATTAACAACTCTGTATCTCTTTGACTGACAAACATCTTAAGGTCTCACATTTTTAGGTTATGCCCAAAGGTACAAAGGACGAACATGACCAACACACACATCGTATCACAACATTCAGAGGACGGGAATTGGTGCAGCTCTCTGCTGAATGCATTTACCAAGCCCAGGGTTGGTTCCTATGCAATGAATAAAATGGTCCACAGGTCCTTCCAATGTCAGGATCAAGTGGGCCTACTCTTAATCCTTTGAATCCCTGAGGGCTTCCAAGTTTTCCATCTATACCAATGGATGGCTTTTGCAATTGCATGGTCTAAATAAAAAGTTATTTCACAATTCATCCAAAAGATCTCATCTTTCAGCACACCAGCACTTTAATTGGAGAATCTAAATGTTCAATAAGATTTCTTTCCCACCCCTGTAGTCAATAATTACATGATTTATCAGAGAAAGATATTATTGTAGTAAAAACACAACAACGAAATCCAAGAGCACAATCTTCCCCCAAGTCATTTCCAGAGACAAGATTATTAAACTCTTTTTTTCATTGTTCAAACAAGGGCTTTTGCAGCAAAGCGCCAATTGCCAAATGGTAAGAAAATAGTTATTAGACTCTGAAGAATTCAGTGGAAGTGGGAAGTTATACGAACAAATCACTCTTGCAGATTCAGAAAGATCGCTTTCATCTCACTTACAGGGCCTTATGAGACCTCCATTAATTACCCTTAAGGTCTTTCACACAGACTATTTTTTAAAAAGGCAATTTATTTATTTATTTCCAATGAGGTGCTTCTTCCGAAAGTATTAAATAATGCCTGCAAATTTAAAAGCGTTTTTATAAACAGGTAATTAAAAAAAAGGAAGATGAGAATTAAGTCAAGCTGCAGAGCATTACCCAGAATCCACTGTGATTATCGTTTCTATATTTAAAGTAAAATGTCTAGTCTCTGTTGCTCGGAATGCTTGTGGGAAGGGGAAAAGATCTCTGCAGGAAGTCAGCAAAAAAAAATATAGACTAGCCAAGCCAAAACCAAGAACATTTACAGAAACGTCCCCAAAGCTCAGTTTGTCATATTGCAATTACACCTTGCCTACTGTGGAGCCAGAGTCCCTAATTTTGCCACTAGAGGGAAGAATTGTCTCAACACATGGTGATGGCAAATGGGGAATGGGTTTTCCTGAGCAATTTCCATAACAATGCTCCCTTGGCTGTATGTACCTTCTAATTACTCAGTACAATTAAAATGACTAACCTAAAAACAAATGGGGGAAGGAAACGCTCAGCCCATTTCCAACATTTGTGTCCTCTTTTATCAATCAAAACAAGAAGGACAATGCTACTTTGTGTCCCATTCCCGAGCCACTGAAACTTATTCAGTAAAACAATATTGACAAAAGCAAGGAGTACTGAATTGCTTGTAAAACAAAAACTGAAACAGGAAAAAAAAACCCAAACAAAAGAGAAATGTCATGGTATTTAGCCATCTGGTAGCAGCTTGAAAACAAATTGTCCTCCAAAGAGCAGAAATACAGTATGCTTTCTCTCAGTTCACTGGCTTATGAATATAGCTCCCCCTCCTGCCTTTCCCCCTAAAGTAGATAAGCTAATGCTGGATGCGAGTGGCTTCCGCAAACTTTTTACGCTTATACCCCATTATTCAAAGGTCGCCCTAGCCAACTGGGCTAACTGCATCTTTCCCCCCAAAGGGCTACTGCATATGTAGAACCTCCTTAAAATGCTCTAGATTTTCTGCCTGCCAATGAAAATTTTGCCTTGTGGTGGCTGATCTTCCGAGGCTTAAATCCTTCATTTTATAAGGCTAGTCATTAAAAGGGAAGATGGCAGGCAAGTCAGTCATTTTTCTTCCCCATTGACAATTGGTGACATTTCTCCAGCAGAGCACAAGGTGTTGAAAACCTGGCAGCTGTTACCTCCTGGGACGGAGCTCCTTTTTTATCCTCCTCTTGACAGCTTAACTCAATGGGTCAGCACCTTTAAAGACTGCAAAGTATCAGTGAAGTGGATGGCCAGAGTTGAATTACTGCACCCTTCCTAATCAATGTAAACCCTCAATGCAGGTGAAACTCTTCATCTATAGAGGTGCATGGGGGAGGAAAATGTAATGCCCTGAGCCAGATGGGTTTCATCTTGTGGTTTTTTTGTGGTTGTTTTTTAAAAGAAAGGAACAAGCTAACAAGGGGACAGCTACTTTGTCAGCTTCTTGGCCTCTCTCATGGCTCCGAGGCCCCAGGGTTCCAGCCACACAAGAGAAAAGAATTCAGCATACACGTAAACACTTAAAGAAATATAACTAGGGAGATGGCAACATGCTGTTTTCAAAGACTTGAGAGTCCTGCTCAGAGCTTTATTTATCACTACCCACGTTCATTGGCCTGTAAGTGGACACGGAAACAAAAGGTCAGGACAATAGACAACGCAAGCAATTTACTCCATTACGGGGGAATGCAGAAATGCCGCACATCTGACAGACCTGATTAGCATTGAAGTAGGGACAGGGGGCAACCACAGAGTTTTTAGGCTGAAGGACAACATTTCTGCTGAACATGCAAGGATTTCTGCACAAGTGATATTTGGGATAATAACTGGCCCCAAGTACAAATGAAATAAAACTCTGGAGGACTTTAATAGTGGATAGGAAAACACAAAAGCAACTTATAAGCACATTTGAAATAACTATTCCCCCTTCATACTGGGTCACTTTTTCCTAACAAGCGTTCAAGATTGATACAAATTACACCTTAAACACCAACTCTTTTCCTCACACAAACATCTACAGCCTACTCTACAGTAACTAGGAAGCGATGTTCCTTTACTTTTGCCTCTCTTTTGCTCTGGCTTCCCCATACTTTTAAGCATTCTGCAGCACAAAATGTCAGAGGCTTTGTATGTCCTCCCCAACCTCTAATTGTTGCAGCTCTGTGTCAAATTGCTGAAGGAAGAGTTCATGAAAATGCTGGGTGGCTGGGACGGGATGGAGTGGAGTAGGGTCTTGGGTGCCTCACTTTCCTTCCTTCGGGAAGCTCTTAGGAGAGATGATCCCGATGAAAAGCGCAATGCACATCATTGCAATCCCGCTGCTGTCAGCACATCCCCATGGCACCTTTTGACACAATTTCCTCTCCACAGAGATCCACCCCCAACTCACCCCATAGAGCAAGTCTTGACAGCAAAAAGGCACTTCATTATTACCCCATTTGAGCACAGGAGAGAGAAGCTTTCTTTAAACAACCTGCATTGTGCCAATATTTTTAAAGACAGTAGGGTAATCAAGTTCAGGGCAGCCCCGGACAGCTGCCCTGTGACCTATGCCTGCTGACCCTTGCTATTCATCACTTTCCTTTGGAGGATGAGGGCAAGCTCCCGGGGAGTGACCACTACAATAGACAGATACAAGCCAACAATAATATGGTTCCTACAAAAAAGAACGGGAAAACCCAGATGGCACTGCAATAAATTTACAGATCTTCATTCATGGCTCTGTTTAACACAACCAAAAGCCAAAAGGCTCAAAGGTCCCTGGGGAGCTTCCCCCTCATTGGTTTCTAAAAGCGATCTCTCTCTCTCTCTCTCTCTCTCTCTCTCTCTCTCTCTCTCTCTCTCTCTCTCTCAGCTACTAAGCCCCAGCTCTTCAAAAATGGAGACGAAGCCCTTAAAATAGCAAATGCCTGACCTAATCAATCTACTATTCGGATCCAACACTAAATGATGGCTACTGAAAACTAATTACAGTTTTTGGCAAGAACGTTGAATTTAAAATGGAAACATACAGGTTAAAAAGGCACTGAAGCATTTGAGGGTCTGTTTTAAAAAGACTGCACACATGCACAAAACAGGACTCAAACCAGGAGACTGATTCAATAATTCACACATTTATTTTTAAAATGAATCAGATTAGTCCCATGTGTGACCTGCCGGTCCATCTGTATTCACTGGACTTAATGGGCACTCTTTTCACACTAGCTTCAGTTTGAAGTATGAGAGAGATAAATTTAGTTTAATTTTCAACAGATCAAGCTATCCATTTTCCAAATGGACCATCTGGATCAGCCTATTAAAATTAATTTATAACTTAGCAGTGAGAAAATTCGTTTGTTAGCTTAAACATAGTTGCCAAAAACTTTGTCCCCTTGTCATGGTTTTCCAAGGCTGCAAACACACATCCACACAACCTCCCCCACCCACAGCCCCCCAGCATTCAATTTACCCCCAAGTCTTTCTTCACAGAATACATGCTAATAAGACCTAATTATATTTACTTCTCTAAACGGTACATGGCTTTAAACTAGGTTATGTTTCTCTCTGCTGGCTTCTTCTATGCACTGGCGGAGGAACAGAAGTGTGGGAGGAGCACACCGCCCCCGGCAGTGTGATCCCGGTGGGTGCCATCGCGGCTGCCCCCCTGCCTGCGCTGGGCACCATGCCCCCACAGGCGGCATGCCACACCCCCAGGACGCACACCAGCCCTGCCCCTGCCTGCTCTCCGCCCCCCGGTGCTGGAGCATGAAGCTCCGCCACTGCTTCTATGCAAGAGTAATGGGAAGTGGTCAAAGGTACCCACTAAACATTTGAAGTACATGACTTCCCCTAAAGTACATGACTTCCCGTAAAGATTCCTGGAAACTTTAGCTGTAGCTCTGTAGGAGGGCAGCTACAGTTCCCAAGATTATTTGGGAGAAGTCTTACACTTTAAATGCTTGGAGCCAAAATAAAGGCCACCATAGGTTACACCTCCATGTGGAAATTCTGCAATGCATAATAAGCAGTGCTGTATACCTGCCATGTGTACATAGATCAAGCAGATGTTGCTTGCAAAAGTTCTCTATCTCATATACTTGCAGATCACATACTGATGCTGTCCTTTCATGAGTGAGAATGATTGTTGTGAATTTTAGGGTCATTTTACTAAATAAAAGGACAATAGGAAGTTTAAGGAGTGGCTGGATGTCCAGCCTTATTTCCCCCCCCCCAAACAAATTTGCCCTCTCCTGAGCAAAGGAGAACATAATATACGTTTGCATTCAAAGAAGAAAATAGAACTGTTTTTCAGAAAAGAAACACATTGCTTTCTCGATTCCTTCTAGGTCCCTATGGGACTATCCAGACAGGGAATTTATTTACCAACGGGATATTGAGATATCACAAATGGATCAATAGCAACAGCTTTATCCTTTATGCAATATCACACACACAAGCCCCCCGAATATTGGATCTTTCCCAGAAATGGAAAATCTAGATTAAAGGGCGGGTGGGATAGTGATATTGGTTGAAATGTTGATGCCAACAGTGTTGTGTGGATCCTGCAGGAAAAAAAGAAATAAGAAAAAGCATATCTGAGGAGCATTGATTTCACAAATACATGGCTGGAAGCATATCTGATCTCAAAGATATAGCCTGCAGGCCAGTTTGGACTGACTTTGCTTTTCCAATGAGTTCAGCCAAGTAATACCTCTTCTTTATTTACTGTCCAAGAAAATCTCAGCTGCACCCTGTTGATACCAGCTACCAGGCCTCACTAACCAGAATGCTACTGTCTGCAAACTGGTAACAGCAGCTGAAGGTTAAGACTATGGCATAAACCATCAATAACCCTTGTGTGTAAGGGAGTGCATCTAAATTCCAAGAATCACTTTTTAAATTGGCAGCCAATTCTGTATTAACTGAAAAGCCTATTATTGTTCCTTTAGTTATGGCCACACACATAAGAATCAAGGCCTATTGGTCCGAAAGCTTGCCTGATAGCAATACAATCTTGCTATTCCCCAAGAGGTCAAGGGTGGTTGCAGAATACGTGGATCACTTGTACAGCACATAACAAGGAATTCAGTATCCATGCATTACTAGCACAGCAAAGAATCACACCACCTGCTTGACCCACAAGATTGCTCTCTAAGGCACATTACTGGAGCAATGTACGATACATAAGAAAGTAAGCTTGCATACTGCTCTGGAAAGATGTGAATTAGCTCCAAGGTGCCTTCCAAAGAACAGCTGTTGTAACTTGAAAACTTATATACTCTTTCAGGAAAGAGAGAGGGAGGGAGAGAGAAAAAAATAATAATTCCTTTATGTGTTTTGCATCTTTCCAAGTTGCAAGGGATGTCAAAGGACTCTAGGTCATTCAAGTAAAGGGGCTGGGTGGGTTTTGCACACCTAAATTCAGTGCATACCTGCCTGAGTGCATTCTTCTCGGGAATGATCTTCCTGGGGGGCTCGTCATTGTTACAGTCTTCTCTCTCAGATGAATTCTATGCAGATGAGAGGGGAAAAGGTGGAAATCATTAATTCAGATATTTTCCTTTCAACACTGATCTAAGAAAGCAAAAAATCTGATGTTTTCAGCAACATTACCTATGAGATTTCACTTCCTTAGAATTCTTTTTGTTAAGAGGCGTCAATATTTTTTATTTTGTCTGGCACGCAATTGGATAAATTGGAATGAGTGTCTGCCATAGGCATAGCCTGTGACATATCCAGTATCATGGAAAACAACAAGCCACGATAAACAGACCCTAGACATAATCCTTCATGACAGATACCCGTCTAATTAGACAAGACATTCAAAATATTACAAAGTCAGATTTTTTGTATTCCCAGCGTGTGTCCAAGCACTTCCATAATGCTGGATCTGAACTCTTCTACATAACTAAAGTGGGATGCCCTGGCTCACAACAATACTAGGGTTTAATACAATGGAATTACTTCCACTTCAATGACTTTGATAATGAACGTTAAGAACCTAAGAAGAGCCTGCTGAACATTCAACTTCATTGGATATCCATGACTTCCAGTGTTATGGAAGAGGGAGAACAACTTTTTTCTATCTATTTATAAACTTCATGTCACCTCTTATTTGCCGTCTCTCTAAATTGGGAAATCCCAACTACCACAATCATTTTGGTTGCCTTTTTCTGAACCTTTTCCAACTCTACAAGGTCTTATTTCATGTGAGGAAACTAGCACTGCACACAGTATTCCAAATGTGGCGGTACCATAGATTTGGTACCGCCACCTTATTTGATTTCAATTCCCTTCCTAATGCTCCCTAGCATTGAATTTGCCTTTTTCACAGCTGCTGCACACTGGGGTCAACATCTTCATTGAGATATCCACTAGGACTCCTCATTCCTGGTCAGCCACAGAAAGATCCCCTGATAATATATGTGAAATTATGATTATTATTCTTTTGCCCTGACTTTACACTTTGCATTGAACTGCATTTTCCATTTTACTGACCACTCACTCAGTTTGGAGATGTCCTTTTGGAGCTCTTCACATTTTCCTTTTGCTTTAACAACCCTGAGCAATTTAGTATCATCAGCAAATTTGGCCACCTCTCTGCTCACTCCTAACTCTAGATCATTTATGATCAAGTTATAAACAGGTCCTAATACTTATCCTTAATGTTTCCATTAAGATCCAAAAGCTTGGACAAATAAAAATGTCTTCAGCCTTTGTTTAAATGTATCAACTATGGGTGCCAACCAAATGTTGTTTAGGAAAAACAGACTACCTTGGATGGTGGTGGACTCTCCTTCATTGTAAGTTTTTTAAAAGGTGTTAGCTAGCCATCTGCCAGGCATTCTTTAGTTGTGATTCCTGCACTGCAGGGGGTTGGACTAGAATGATCCTTGAATCACTTCCACCTCTACAATTCTATTTTTCTGTGATTGTATAAATGGGCACAGTCACTAAGAATGACTTGTCACATGTCATTGTCCAAACAGCCACTTCCACAAATGGGTCAGAAAGCAAGGCATTGCCCATTGATCGTAATACATGGTTTGGGTAGTTATTTGGGAGACACTCCTTTAGGTACTTGAATCCAGAGTTGTTCCAGGCTTTATATGCTAGCAACTGTATGTTACAAAATTAAGGATCACAATGTCAAAAAATATTTTTATGGGACTTAGAAATGTAGCATGCAAACAGCTCCTGGAAGCAGTGACTTTGTGGAAAGACCAAAATTAGTCCTGTGAGTTGCAACCTAAATACTAAGAGGAACACAGAGGAACTCCAAAATACCATGCCACTGTTACAATATAGTTTAGTAAGCTAATATATTTGCTACATACTGACACTAGCTGTTCCAGAAGCTCTTTTACAGTAGAAGACTTTGGTATAAATAAAGAACGTTATATAGGATATAAAAACAGACAGGATTTCTACCCAACAGGTATTTTGGCTAACCCAAATGGTAAAGACTGAGTTACCATGAATGGAGTCTGGATAGGAAAGGGTAGACAAAGCACCATCCACTGTCTTGGTCAATCTACTTATAGAGTATGTTTTAAGGAAGGATCTGAAACTGGAAACAGACTGACTAATGATGAAGGACATAGTCCATGAAAAGGTTAAAATATGGGTGGGAAATATGGAATTAATAACACAAGTAGAGAAGAAGAAAAAGTAAAACTAGTACATACATTATACTTTTAGGGTGGTGCTTGAATACAGTACTAACAAGTGGCAGCACCAAGAATAATAACATATATTTGAAGCGCATGCTCCCTTTTTTTCTCTCTCCTTCGCCTTCCTTCTAGGATAAATGCATTACCAAATGCCATGGAATTCAACAGCCTTTATGTTGCCTGTCCCAACATGCTTCAAGTTTACCAATTTCTTCCTTGAAACTAAACAGCTAATTTGAAACCTTTGTTTTATTCATTATCTTTATAGGTGGCAAGACTAAGAGGTTGGCTGAACAAAGACCAGACAATGACTGCCAAGTGCATATGGTGGCTCACAGCTTGCCGTCGCCCCATTCTACTGCACCAACACAGCAGACTATTAAAAAGGAGCGCTGCTCATGCACTTTTGTCAGCAAGTTAAGTTACGCTTGGCAAAGGATGAAAACTGGAAAAGATTATGCTCCTTAAGAAGCAGCAAAGATGGAACCGATTGCTTGGAAACTGGAAATCTTGTTTCCATGTGGACAACAAGCTTTAGAACACAGAAAATTCTTTGCAATCTTTAGAGTCCGCTATGCATTTTAAAAATAAAATAAATAAGTACATCTGCAGGCCTCACTGAACTGCTCATCAGGTCTCATAGCACTATTTGGGGCCTAGGGTCTGGGCCCTTGGGAGCAAAAATTAGGAATTGCTGGTGCCCTCTATTGACCAATAAAGGAATGTTTTAAGTGAAATTCTAAAACTGTGAATACAGAATACAGCATCAAGGAAATCAAAACTGCAGTAAAATCACATGGGAGGGAGAAAGCAGAAGCCTCCCCACAGCCCACCCCAAAAGATGTGGGTGAAAACGCTGACAGCTCTTGATTGTACTAGATTGAATGCTTTCTTTTCACCAGGCTGCTCTCATTTGACAAATATTTTTACAAAAGCAAGATAGGTGGAATCTCTCTCACAAGCAGTACAATTTCAGGCATGAAGCACAAGGCACAATTAATCAGGTCTTTTTTGAGACCAGTTTACCTCATAGTATGTGCTCTGGTAATCTTCCCCCACATCTAGCACTCAGCAAGCCAACATTTCCAGAATGACAGCTCAACCCTTGAGCTCAACCCACATGGTATTGGTAGAAGGTAATGTTTGGAATTATCCCATGATCACCAAATGCTTATCAGAAAGACAGTGGGATTATGTGGGGCAGTGAAGTATGGAGGACACACAAAAAATCCCACAATAAAAATGCCTCCTATAAGCAAGCATTGGATATGTAACATAACTGTAAGGAAAGTCTGAAAAGAAGTATGAGCTTCTTTGGCCTCTCTTGTGAAACAACATTTCCATGGAACATAATCAGGATTCTAGTACAGAAAATTCTGGGAAAGCTGAGCATGTGAATGGGGTTCAAAATCCTCATTCTTATCTTAACAGTTTGGCACACTTGAACTATGAGCAGCAAGGTAAAGATCACTTCTCTTTTACAATGCTAACAGGAGCATGTTTTTGAGACAATCCTATGTTCTAATCTTAGACCGTTAAGTGTCTAAAAGAGACCCTTGACAAATCCCATTTCTGTGAGAAGACTTGTAATTAACAGAATTCACTTGCATGGCAACATAGCTACCCCAACGCCCGGTACTACCCCTAAACCCAATACACAATTTATTAATATCAATGACATAGGAAACTCAGCCGCCACCCCTACCTAAAATGTCCTCATAGTTGCACTGAAGCAACTTAACTGTGCTATTGCAACTTTCATGCCTATAAACCATCCAAACAAATGCTGGAATCAGATGCAATGGATGGATGAAAGCATTCCAAAGGACTATCAGCTGAACAGAACCACCTTTTTAGACAGCCTCTCATCTCACAATAGATATCACAATAACCATGCCAACTACGGAGATGCTTTTCTTCTTCTTCTTCTCAGGGTGGGGGGAGGAAAAGACTGTACTTGCCAGCACTAATTATAAAGCCATACAGATGCAGCACTTTTTCAAATGTCTATCTGTGTGTGAGAGAGGAACCATGTCTATGCAGAGAGCACTTTTTATGCTTTCAAATCCTTAATCCTGTTTGGAGCTGTCAGTGGGGGTTAATGGAAGCTTTGGATAGGAGAATTCCAATCTGGTTGGCAGATGGATAGGTTGGTTATAGCTGCATAACTATGTCTTGCCTGCAGGCACAATTCAGAACACTGTTAAAGCAATATAAAGTCGCTGTCAAGCTGAACCATTTGGATCAGTAGCAAGGAGAAATAATAATAAAAGGAGTTCATTTCTGGGCCTTGTGCGTTCATGCTAGTATGCAGAAACTGATTAATTGTCGTCGTGTGCTGGTCGGCTGTACCTCCGATTCCTACTTCTGGAGTAGATTTTGCATGCTAATATAATCATTCTCCCTCTTGAGACATTAGCAAATAATCAAATGAAAAACAGGATCATAATTTACTGAGATTCGGGCAATTCTCTATGCAAATTTGACTTGTTATTGCTGCTGCCTCGTTAATCTGAATGCCTTTGACAAACTCCTTTGATTTATGAACTCATGACAACTCCAATGTGTATATATTTTGCTAGATTGACATTATCATTAAGAGTGGGTGGACTGAGCTCACATGAATGGCTGATTTTATTCGCTGGTGTCGGCTGCTCAACAGCTGAGCATCTCCTTTGCACAAAGCCCCCAAGCGCAAGGCTCTTCCCATCTACCCATCCATTCATCATCTCGATGTTAATTGGCCCAGGCTTTAAGCAAATTTTCAACACGATTTAAAGGCATGATGACACTGATTACTGACCCTCTGCCATACGGTGCCTATTGATTAACCTGACAGAGATGATGAGCTTGAGGGAAACTAGGTGTGTGGAGACCTCAAAGGAAAAATATATATTGTTTATGCAGGCAAAACACTTGTCATTATCCCAGAGGCCAGAATTGGTCTTTAAAACATCCTATTGCCTTTAAAACCTGCAACCAATAAGAAAAATTGCATGCTTGCTTTTGGGGGAGAAAAGCAGTTACAAATGTCTTGTCATGTGCATTCCCTATTTTAGCAGAGCTTCTGGTGACAAACAAATCTCTTCCAAACAAGTAGGCTTATGCAAGCCAATGTATATGAATAGACAAGGATATCTGGAACAGGGGCAGAGGGAGATGAGAAGAGAAATGAAATGAGCTGGTAGGGATTAAACATGTATAGCCTGACATGAGCATTTCTGGTCTATAAAACTGAGACACAGCAGCAGCAGAGTCAGTTTGTAACTAATTCCGTAAGTATCTCAAGGACAATCTATAAGGTCAAACACAACATTCTAGGCACTATGGCAGGCTGATGTTAGGTTTCCTGGTAGTCCAGGGGAGAGGTTTTTGTGCCCAAATTGGATTTCATAATCTTGTGGGACACTGCAGGGGGTAAGCAAGTAAGGGCTGAAAAAATTCATTTGAATTACTTTTGCGACTCTGCCATAGTATGGATTAAAGAGAAGGAGGGAAATAAATGCCAATCTAATGGTTGCAGGAGAGTAAAATTCCTATAGTCCCTTTCCAATAACCTTTGTAAGTGATAGATGAGTCCAAGAGCCTTGCAACTGTAAAGGGACCGTCAGCATCCCGATTTCATAAATGCAGTTTGGCAGATTATAAATCTCAGCTCCTTCAAAAAGCACTGGTATGAAAACTGACATAGCTCGTGCAAAAGAAAATGTAAACTTCTTTACAAAAATTATGGGCTCAACACCCAATTAAATCATTTAACAGACTCCATTCTCTCATCTCAAGAAAAATAACACACTTATGGCCAAAACACAACTTTTGCAATGTTAAGGTTTTGAAGATAAGAATCAGGAAGCAATGCCAAACAGAAACAAACCTCAGACTAGTTCACCAAACTATAGAGAATGGCTTGAGCCCTGAAGATTATCCCCAAAAAGAGAACTGTGTCAATGATCTGCTCTCTGAACATTCAAACACACTGCAACAAACCAGCAATGCAAACTGCATTTTCCTAGCTTTTAAGAAGTTTCATGTAACTGCAGATTTTATTTGTAAGAGGCTTATGTTTACACAAATATGGCAGTAATTTACATTATCATCAATTAAAGGGAGAGTGTGGGAATGTAAAAATCTTTACAGGTAGTCTCCCTAGTCATCTGATCCAGTGCTATAGGAAATGAGTTTGTTTCCTACAAAAGAAAAATACAGGCACTCATGTGTCTAACTCTAGCTTTTAAGGCAAGTTTTAAAGAAACAAATAAGCAATTCCTATAAGGGTGGTGGAAGGGGACAATATGAAACGGTACTTTTCTTACCATGCTGAAGCACAGTATTGACTTCATAATATAACCTATTTATTATTTTGAGCCATATCTAAAAATGCTACAACAGCATTGTCACTGCAGAGATGGACATCAAAACTTCACCAAAACACAAAGCAAAGTCAATGGCCACTTCTTTTTCTTAATTTCAAATTATTCATTTATTGAAAAGATTACAGCTAAAATACTTCAGTATCATACAACGGCATGTATAAAAGCCCATGTGCATGAAAATGATAAAAGATTTTCAAAATCATCTAAGATTAATATAGCCAGATTCTTGTAAAATAAAAAGAAACAACCTAGATTATTTTAAGAGCACTAAGTTTTATCTATTAAACAGAGTCTATGAAAGAAGGAAGTCTTCCTGGCTCATATTTATTTCCTAGGAATTTAAAAAGGAACAAAAGTGGTACATTTTAAAATATTCACAGTTTTGAACCTTAAAAGCTAGTTAACTAGTTCACTTCAATAGCATCTTATTTATACAAGTATATATCCAGAGAGTTTCTGAGTATAATTTTCCACATATTAAGTGAAGAACATTTGCTTCTGCTAATCAGGACATCTGGTTATTTTTATAACTCAGACATCTGCATTAAGCGGAGCTGTTTCTTAATTTTCCTAACAAGAAGTTAAGATTAGAACTACAGAAATGTTAAGGAATTGTTTGTGGGTTTTCTTTTTAAATACAGTTATGTATTTTTATTACCTTTTTTGACTATACAATTTTCTGGCTAAAGGACATTGGACCATATTTACCAACACATTTTTAGAATAATAGGACAATAGGTAAACTGCAATACCAACCAAGAAATGTTTATAAGTTACTATCTATTGAAATCTCTATTTCTATTCTCTACATTGCTCATATGTTCTCCCCTACTGTGTTGTTCTTCCCCCCAAAGTTACTCTTTGAAGTTTTATGTAAATCCAGCTTTGGCCTTCTATAATTGCAAAACGTTGGAAGGTACAATTTGTGGGCTCCGCTTTAACTTGCAACAATGCTACATCAAAGAGGGAAACCAGGTCATATGCAACTGGAATGAATCTTTGCTTGTTTGCTCCATTTTCATATCTTTGTTTACCAGGGGTCAGCAAACCTTTTCAGCAGGGGGCTGGTCCACTGTCCCTCAGACCTTGTGGGGGGCTGGACTATATTTTGGAAAAAAATAATGAACGAATTCCTATGCCCTACAAATAAAATAAAGAGATGCATGTTAAATAAAAGGACACATTCTACTCATGTAAAAACACGCTGATTCCCAGACCATCCGTGGGCTGGATTTAGAAGGCGATTAGGCCGGATCCAGCCCCCGGGCCTTAGTTTGCCTACCCATGGTTTAAACACACAATACTTTTAAAATGCATAGAATACTTTTAAAATACTTTTAAAAGCATAGAAGAAGCATCAAATTCAAGAATTGGTCACTTTCATTCTCCCCTCTGCAATGTAATTTAAAACTTTCATGAAGAAAACAAGTTGTCTAAGAACACTTTCTGAGTAGAGAAAGATCAGCACAAAAACAGACTTTGAACCAATAGTGATATGTCACAGGGGTATCAAAAACATATTTCTATCACTAACAAGAGGCAGCAGGAGCCTCTTGTCTGGGGAGGTATTCTTTTTTAAACACTTTATTTATTAAAATTCTCTAGTCACAGATTCTTCTCAATATTATGGCTTAATATGCATGGGAGCTGCAGGCACTTGAAAAATGCATTATAAGGTAGGCTAGCTTCACTGTACATTCTGTATCAATCTTTCCAGATACAGCTTTCTAACTTGTACTCCAATACAGTGGTACCTCTGGTTACAAACGCTTCTGGTTACAAACGCTTCAGGTTACGAGCTCTGCTAACCCAGAGGTAGCTGCTGCTGGTTGCAAACTTTGCCCCAGGATGCGAATGGAAATCGTGTGCTGGAGGCAGGCGCGCAGCGGGAAACCCCACTCGTGAAGGCACGCCTCACGATAAGAACGGTTTCAGCTTAAGAATGGACCTCTGGGACGAATTAAGTTCGTAACCAGAGGTACTACTGTATTTGTATCTGCTATACAAAGCCAGATCCAATGTCTCTTAAAAGTAGCTGAAGCCATAACTCTCTTACCAATCCTACCCCATAAAACATATCCAGCATTCCTTCTGACAACTCCATACATCTTATACCATCTTTAGGTCCTCATGATCTTGTTATGCAAACCCACTTCCCTGCTTGATAACCTAATGCCAAGATCACCTTCAGATCCATGGGCATTAATGGGCCTGACCCAAGGCGACCCTTTGAAAACAGCAACCAGTTGGGAGAAAAGTGAGAGTGAGGATTCAAACTTAGATCTTGGTAAAACTATGTGATGGAAATGCATGAACTGTATGATTCAAGCACATACGGAATCCTTTTGAAGCCTATTGCTTGTTTAACCTCTTTCCTTGACTATCTCTTTGTAAGTCACACCTAAGTACTTGCGGCATAGTGATCTGAAGAGCTGAAGTAGCCAAGAAAAATAATTTTTATAGAGCTGATCGACAATGTCTTGTGGCTCCTTGCTGGAAATAAGCACAGGGATAAGTTCCTCTTGAGGAGTTCCTGGTACAGAAGCTTGAGGAATTCAATTTCTGTGAATTCCAATATGACCCGCTCTGATCTGCACTTCTTGGATTAATGTGTGGAATGGAACAAGATCATGTTTCAGATTTTGCATATTTTTAAATTTTTTAATGAAGTTCTCAATTCAAAAAAGTACCAAAATGCATTAAAAAGTATTTAAATATAGCATACATTTAAAAATGTGTACACTGTGATAAAATATGTATTTAAATACTTATTTATGATAAAAAAATTCAAATTCAAATTTTAAAGCATATTTAAAGAATTGTGCATGAATATGATATGGACTTGAAAACAGACCGATCCATCCAGTCTAGCTTTTTGCTGACCTACAAGCTCCTTTCCTTATTATCTGAACCCTTGACTCACACCAGAAGCTACCCTCTATACAAAAATATGAAGCACTCCATAGCTTTCAGCTGTTGTTCCCCGTTTCTCAACTTGTGATGGTCAAACAATGTGGGGTGCTCCAATTCCTCTCCTCCCACCCTTCTCATTCATCCCTCTTCCTAATGAAGCATACTACCTGCTTTCTGCACTGAAGTTACTGCCCATCACTTAAGTGTGTAATTATCACTCCCTCAAAGCTAGCAGTCTAGAAATCAGTCTTGCTCTTTGAAATAAGTAGTCCCTAACCTACTGTATGCAACTCTATCCCATTCTGATGTGTGTATAAATCCTAACACAGCAGAGCCACCTACAAAGTTTTATAACAGGGTGAAAGATCCCACAGTAATTTAAGATTCACTGTGAGACCTGCTATTAAGAATGGGGGACAGACTGAGGGGGAAGCTACTACATATCATTAGAGAACAGAACTACTGCTTCACCTTGCTCATTGCCCAGTGATTGAGAGAGGCTGCTTGGCCAGGTTAAGGGAGCAGCTGACCCCCACACCCAGCTACAAAGACAGCAGACTACTAATGCATTGTGCTAGGGGGATGTGGCAGATCACCAGGGCAAAAGGCACAGGATTTTGCTTACAGACACATATACAAAGCAACCACAGAAACTTTGCTTTGTTTCTTTGTTTTCTGTAGATTTGTTTGTTAGGTAGAGTCTTGTTTGCATTTGCACAAAAACTCAGTAAAATAAATAAAGTAAAATAAAATAAAAAAGCAACCACAAAACACATATGGTAGCTTTTCTTTCCTCTTCTAACATACTGTACTCTGTTTTCAGGATACAGCACATGGATGATTCCAAAGCAAAAGTTGCGGGGGGGAATCAAACATACTTCACCCAGCATGGAACAAAATTACAAGCGAATCAAATCATGTTGCCAACTTATGATGCATCGTTCCTCTATTGTGCTGTTTATCCATTGCTATTTTACTATGGTGTACCCTCCTCTACATCACTATGATCGAATCCTTAAAAACAAGGGTTTCAATTAACAAAATCTAACTTTGGAAAGCAATCTATCCATCAAAATAATGGTTTCCAAAGGAATAAACATTTCCTCACTGACTGAGACAGGGGTGTTAGTTTCCCTTTGGTTCCATCAAACTACAGCAACGTGGAAGGCAGGAATATTTGTACAGAACAGCTTTTGTACCTAAAGGCCAGTCAGATTTTTGGTTTTTAAAGAAAACTGTACAGCTTTAAGCCAGGGTGTATTAAAAGCCACTATTCACACTCCCTTGCTTGGACATGAATGGCCTATTAAACCTACAACATATCTGTTTTAGTTAACTTCTGGGTGGGGAGGGGACCAGGAGAGAAACAAAATGTACTTAAATGCAGGGCTCCCCCCCTCCCTTGGGCTGAATGCCTTTCATCCAATAAGACATTCAAAGCAGTGACCCAGCAAATGGATTGAAAAAGCAATCTTCCGTCTGAGTGCCACATTATCCTTCCTATTCAGTATTCTCCGAGAGAGATCTCAATCAGCTGGGTGCGTGTGTAAGAGACAGCGCAGCCCATTGCTGGGTTAATTAAACATTTGACTTTAACACCCTCCCATCATTAAGCAAATAAAAACAGATAATTCAAACCACACTTCATACATAAGGTACACAACAGACGTCAAAAATTTAGAGAGGCCCAGGCCCTCAGGGGAGTTCCACTGGGGAGATAATCAGTTTAAATCTTAGCTGGTTTATCAATTATTCTATTGATTAAAGTGGACTGATTATGCAAGACTCTGCTTTGCCACATGGGATAAACGTCAGAGCAAGACAAACTCGGAAGGCTCAAAACAGTTTTGGAAAGCCAAGAGACCAATATGAGTTCATTACAACTCACTTCAGGCACACAGATGAGAAAACTGATTTTGCTTTGTTTATTTTAGGGTGACAGAAGCATTTCTGATCAGAACTCTGTGTGGTTATCTCAACTGAAGCTTTACAAAAATGCATGTAATGGAATTTAGGCATCTTTTTCCACACATTCAAATAGAAAACTAATCCTGGAATACATTTAATAGATGCTGGTTCAATAATGAAAGATACAGAATTTCTTGTGCCCAAACAAGCACTTAAGTATCGTACAGCACTCATATGTACCTTCCGGTCATTGGGATTTTGAGTCAAAAATTCACACGCATTATAATTTGGAAGCGGGGAAAACCTGAGCTTTAAAGCTGATCAGATTTTAGTAATGAAGTGACATCATAAAGTAGTTGGGGGCAAGAGCAAGGCAAAAAGGAGGGCTATATAGTCACTGCATTGCAGTCCAGGAAAAAAAGCAGGAAATGAGGTTCTAGTCACACCACCATTTTTCTGAGGCCCAAGGGGAGGGTTGAGGGGAATTAAATTTACAAAATCTGGAGAAAGGAACAAAAAATAAACCAGAAACTGTGTGTCTTTCAATGTACAAATTCCAATCAGAGGAGAAATAATCTTTGTATATGGACATGGACACACTGGTTCAAGATGGCTAGTTTTGTCTACAATTAGTATGACCATTACAAAGTGATGACACTTTCTGTTTAAAAACAGTGTGATTGCTATAACAACATGGTTAAACAGTTTGACAAAATATTCATTTAATGTGGTCTGTTAATTCCTTTTCAGAACTTCTCCATGGCCAGATGTTTCTTTCATTTGGGCAAGGCCATATTGAGGTCTACAGTCTATTTCTACAGATAAACACATATAGACCTTCCTCTCTGTTTTTAACAATATAGATGACTTTCACTTTCTATTTTATTTTGCATCCTATTTGCTAAATGGTTAGGTAATGCACTTAGGTACCTGAAGAGTGCAGAATTCCTTCTCTAACACTAGGTATATTTGTAATTATTGTTTGAGTTTCTTTTAAAAAAAACCTTAAAGAATGTATAATTTTAAATGAAGTGAAAGATATCATGTGCTACCTAAATTAGGCATAACTCATTTCATGTTCTTATTTGCAACATGCTTTACTACTGTGTGAGATATACTTCAATCTCACCCATTCCTAAAATGTTAATAGCTTCAACGTTACCAGAAATTTTACATCTTGATTCCGAAAGCTTTATTTTAAGCTAAATAATTCCTTGAAGACTAACACTTCAGCAAGAGGATATCTAGCAGATCACCCAACCCCCAAATGAAGCTTCAATGTGAAAACCTTGGCTGAGTCAGCCTCATTCTTTTCAGGCTTCTTCGTGTCTTTTTTTCTTATTCTACCATTTCTGAATTTAAAACTCTTAGGAATAGTAAGCTTTGTTGAATAAGCATTTGGTGCACATTTTGCTATTGTAAATCAATTCATCAGCCCAGATTAAATTTAAGAAATCTATAATCTCAGGAAATCTCCATCTTCCCCCTTGGAATCCAATGCTGAAAAGCACTGAACAGATGCAAGTGCAGTTCATTTCTATAGGGATGCGTCAGCTGATCATCTTGAATTGCCATGTGCAGAAACAAATGTACAGGAAAGAAGTTAAATTAGCCAGCTGCAGCCAAAATGACAAAATTGTGCAGGACTGAAAAAATAAAGAAATTTGGTGTGGCATAAGCACTCGTAGACCACAGCCTACTTCAAATGCAGGAAGTTTCCTGGCCACAGAGAGTATCTGATGAAGTGCAACATGAGCCTTTGTAGACTCCAATCAATGACATCAGATGAGCACAGTAGACAGGAAACTTCCTGCATAGAAAGTAGGCTGCAGTTTACAAAAAGCTGCCACAATAAAGGATAACCTTCTAAATGTCTTGGTTAGGGTATGTCAGGCACATGAGACCCCCCACCTTGCAAAGGAGATCTGTTTCAGTACATGGATGGGGCATTGCCTTGGACTCCATGGTGGAAGAAAGGCAGTATAAATCTAAGAAAATAAGGTGCTCAGGGGGCCTTTTGAAATGGCTGATACTGGGTTCAGAAGCGTCTGACACTGTTTACTTGCTAACCTTGTAACAAATTATATGTGAATGTTGTCACTGAACTTATAAAAAAGAAAGGAGTGTGGTTGAGGACAGAGACAGATAGACACGCTGGCTGGTGGTTCCTTTTTTCGTTCCTGTTAGAAGGTACTCAATGTCCACAAGACTAAATATAATTTATTCTAATGTATGAAATATGTGGTTGTAAGCATCTGGTTGGATACTGTTAGAACAGTATGATGGACTATATGGGCCACTGGCATGATTTAGAAAGCTGTTCTTATGTGCTGGTGCTGTCAAACACCACTCCATTGTTGTTGCTGTTGTTTGGACATGTCCAAAACTAGAACATCGGAACTCGGTCTTGATGGAAATTAGAGCTATCACTGGATGCAAATGACCAAAGACCCTTCAGGCAGCAGTAGATGGCATCATTTGTGGGGCTGCGCCGTTCACCTCCTTCTTGCGGAGTCGCTGCAGCATACCGGAATGGAAAAAGGGAGGCGTGCAGCAGCAGCAGCAGCAAGGTCAGTATAGTGCAAACACGCCAGCAGGACTATTGTGTTTGCACCATCATGCACTTGTTGTCACACCCCTCATCCTTTCTGTCCTCATAAGCTGCAGCAACTCAACGGGATGGAGGTCAGGTGCAGTGCTGCAGTCCCACCACACCTTTAGGTATATTGTTTAGATGCCACACCGCAAGAAGATGTTGAGATGACAACCCATCTATTAACTGCAGCCTAGATGACCATATGTCAGAATGGAAGCTCCAGCTCCAATAGAGGCATTGGTAACAAGAATCTGGAATACTCTTTAATTATTGTTTTGAATTTTGAGTCACTCATTTATAAATGCTTAATTACCATGATGAAATTTAAGAATGAAGTATTTAGAACAACTGCGAATGTAAATTAGATTAATGTTTTTAATATGGAATAAGAGAGACTGGAAATTATCCTATACAAAGGAAATTATTATGTAAATTGAAGTAGCTGCAATTTATACTAGAGCTATGATGCCTAACGGATTGAGAATTATTATGTAAAAAAACAAGCAAAAAACCACCCTGGAATTTTATGAAATTTTATTTAGGTATGTTATCAGTAGAATAAAGTCAAGATATCTAAGGCTAACAATGGTTTCCATCTTACCTAGCACCTTGCATTTTCAACTGTAGTTCCTATACAGAGCAGCTCACAGGCAGATCAATATTTACTAAGCCACTCTACTATTCAACGTGATCTTAAAAGATACCCTGGTCTTCCATCCCCCAAATTACTCTTGCCAGAGCAACTAATTATACTGTACTCCATTGTACAAAGCAACCACTAGCTGCACTTTTGCCATTAGACCCAATACATGACTGAGTTTCATCTTGGAGGTGTATAGGACTAGCTGGAAACCTAGAGGAAAAGGTGTGACAATGGCAACACACAAACCCGAGCTTGTGCTTCCTCACTGTAGAGAACAGGGTACACATGCAAGCTGCCCTGGAATTACATGCAAATCCAATTATACATTTAAGGTCCCTGTCCCCCTGCTGCTTCAGATCTCCAATCTCTTGCAAAGCCAACTTAAAAAACCCCCCACAACAACTTACATTAACATGCTGTATTTTACCCTCGCCACCAGAAATACTAAGGGTGCTATTTGTAATTGTATTCTTTTAAGAGGTTTGTTCTCTGCAGCTGTTTTCTGCTTGCAGTGTATTTTGTGTAATCAGCACATCATCATAAATACATTGGCTGTTCCCCTGAGGGGAGCTGTCAGTGTTTAATTTACAGAACAACCTGGCCAATGTGAATTCTAACGCTACAGCACTAAGGCAAGGAGTTACCACACTCAGGGGAAAAAAACAGGTTTCTATGAATTTTTATATCAAGAGCTGGTCCCAGGACAATTTAGGTTCAGAAATAGATTATTTTAAAAAAGCTTTTTGCACAGTGTATGAAATGGATTCTTTACCACTTACAACTTAACTCTCCCCTACAGGCATTAAGGGGACTTGGACTTTCTGTAGAAAATACACGTTTCGGTAAATGCCAACCGGCAGGAGGCAGTGAGGCTTCCTTAAAAAAATAATGTTTCCCTGAAATTAATGAATGATACCCATGCCAAATACTATTCCGCTAAATGATGGAGTAATAAGGTGCTTCAACTTTACAACTCATGTTTTACCTGTAGGTTCCACAAAATTAAGATTGTATTCTTGAAGGGTAGCACTATAAATATACATTTCAGATACCCTCCTTTTAAAAACTGTTTCATGCTATTTATTTGGGATTGGCAAATTAACATTTCAGCTTAGTGACACACAGGTTTTTCAGAGATTTCTCTTCCACAAAACCCTATGCAAATAGAAACCTGGAAACTGTGTTTGTTGATGCACCATTTGAAGCGGGGGGGGGGGGGGGAGAGAGACGTATGCACCTAAACCTAAAGCAACGTTTGGACGTTGAAAATTAATCCAACAGAAATTTATTTAAAGCAAATTTGGGGAAGAAATCCCATACATTTAAAACTGTGGCTAGTGTCTAAGAATCTACACCCAAGCGAGTGTGTACAGGGCCTAGTTCTCACTAAATTGGTAAGCTTATGCCTAGACTGTACCATACTAAAATTGCCTCCACATAGCAAAATAGGTGTTAGGAGAAGGATTCTAGCCCGACCTTTTCCCTGACATGCTTGTGTTCAGTGTGAATGGACGGGGGATAGAAGACTGTATAAAGTAGCATGATTCAGTCATGTGAGGCCCACACTTGCAGTCTGCAGTGGTACGACGTCTGAAAGAACAAGGCCTAGTAGTAACTGCAGCCCAAGGCATACTTTATAAGAAAAAAGTACTACTGAACTCAGTTGAATTTACTGTATTTTAAATGTTTAGGGCTGGGTTGAAAAGGAAACCATCGAAAGTCTGAGTCATTCTGATTCTAGATCATCCCACAGAATGAATCACCCATTAAAGTTCTACTTGAATGAATATCTCAGCAAAGCTCAATTCACAAAAGTTTGGAACTGCAACTTCAGATTTTCATTTACCAACTTAGTGGTAAACACAGAACGGTTGTAGATTTACAATGCTTTATACTTACATTGTCCATAATTATGACGTAAAACTTGTAGAAATGAAGCTTTACCATTGCAAAGCCTCTATTAGATCCATTGAAAGATTATTTTGCAAGAACCATTAATCCAAGAAATAGCATTGTGGGAATTAGCAGAATTTCCCATTTCACACTGCAATTACTCAATTATCTTAAGTAAATCTATAAATATATTTAGCTATTTTTGCATCAAAACCAACAGCTTTGAAGACACAGTCCATTAATAAGACAAGTGTGACTATATTTATAGGCTGAAAGGCTCAGGAAAGTATACTGTGAAGGGGTTCACAGACACCTAGATCTCATCTGCAAGAAGAAAGCTACAGTTTACCCACATTTATCTGTACTTGTTTGGAATGAGGCATGATGTCAGTTCTATATGGAACACTAAATCTGTAACCAACCATGACTTAAAAGGAAGGACAATTAAGCGTTATCAAAACTTTCAATTTGTGGTAAATTTAAATTTTTTAATCAGTTGTTGTTTCATCAAAGATATAAGGAAAAGATACTCTTGCAATTACAAGCAATGTCTTTAGCAAACACGTTAACAGAATCCTCTGGCACTGGCTTTACTAGCAGGAGTAAATTTCTGCGTTTAACAGGAGTTTTCCATGTAGCACATGCCAAATCCATTTTCCTCTATGAAACATAAAGGAACTGAGAGCATTTAAGGTGATAAATATTTGCAAGAATAGGGTAGTCTACAATCTAAGGAAGGACATGCGGTGCAGCTACGTTTTAAAGGCAACGGCTTTTTAAAACAAAAAACTGGTGTAATCACTAAAGCCCACTCTCATTACGGAAACGTGAAGTTCAAAAAAACTTGTGCTGGAATCATTGGAGCATCAATTCTGCTACTCCTTCCTCATGTTAAAAGGACAAAGTGCTCGCTCTTTCTAGTAGTTGCACAGTACCACCAATGACCATTAGGTAGCAGCACAGTACGCATGATCTCTCCACATGCATCTCCCTCCATTCTTTTCCTGCACAGCTTTGCTTTTGCTCATTTCTCTCTCTCTCTCTCTCTCTCTCTCTCTCTCTCTCTCTCTCTCTCTCTCTCTCACACACACACACACACACACACACACACACACACACACTATAGCTGGTTCTAATTCAATTAGCACAGTCTGCAACTCCAGAAAAAGAGTAATTCAATTAGTGCATTGTGGGGCTCTGCAATACCTCTAAGCAGATGTTCACCAATCCTCGGGAACTCGGAGCTAGCTTTAAGAGTACCTGTACCCCATCCGGTTGGCACTACATATGTCATTTGTCAGAATAGCTTTCTGACTTCTAACAAGGAAAGAAGGAAAATCCACTCTTGTGGACACAGGAGGTTTCCTTTGAAACATGATCAAGGTCCCCTACTAGCAAGCCCTTTGAATTCAGCATCTCAGGAAGAACAATGCATATTATACAAGGCTGGCAATTCATGAAGGGTTGAAACGGGGGTTATTCTATTGGAGAAGCCATCTGTATATTATTGGCTCTTTGTAATTGGTGCCAATGCTTGTGTGGTGTGGAGGATTTCCCTAAGAACAAGGCCGATTTTACCATTACATTTAATGCAAAATTTGTAACATTAGGGTTGAATTCAACCAGGTCCTACTCAGCACAGATCCAATGACCCAAATTTAGTCAAGTCCATTAACTACTATGGGTCTTCTTTGAGTATGTGTTGAATACCACCCTAATGTTGAAGTGATAAACATGTGAGAAGTGATCAGGAACATGCTAGTTGGAGGGTGGGGCAGAGGTAAAAAACTGTGAGCAAAATTTTACATTTTAGAAAAGACACACCTTACAACGTTGATAATATAGTGCATGGCTGGTCACTTTGATAATCTCCTGATGTTTTGGAATAAAACTCCCATCAGCCCCAGCCAGCATAGTCAACGGTCAGGGTTTGTGTTTTTCAACATCACACAATCCCGAAACAATTACGTTCCTCTCCTTCTTCCAAACAGCAGCTTATCTATCTTGGAATACACTACCTTGGCAAAACTGAATACTATAGAAGATACCCTCACAATGGAACAACATATAATGTGGAACTCTTGGTTGTGAGCCACGTACAGAGGGATGTGGGTGGCGCTGTGGGTTAAACCATAGGAGCCTAGGGCTTGCCGATCGGAAGGTTGGCGGTTCAAATCCCCGCCACGGGGTGAGCTCCCATTGCTTGGTCCCTGCTCCTGCCAACCTAACAGTTCGGAAGCACGTCAACGTGCAAGTAGATAAATAGGTACTGCTCCGGTGGGAAGGTGAACGGCGTTTCCGTGCGCTGCTCTGGTTGGCCCGAAGCGGCTTAGTCATGCTAGCCACATGACCTGGAAGCTGTACGCCGGCTCCCTCGGCCAGTAAAGTGAGATGAGCGCCGCAACCCCAGAGTCTTCCGCGACTTGACCTAATGGTCAGGGGTCCCTTTACCTTTTATACAGATAGTAGTCAAGGTCAGGGAAGTAGCAGCAGAGATCAGTAGCTTCTGTACAACTTTTTGCATCTTCAGTTTTTGACACAAACACAGATGCTATAGTAGGTGCACTTTATTCAGCTTTTCTTGCAACATATAACAAGTTATGCCAACAGATACTGCAGGGATTCTTGCACTTGTCCTAGCTTGGCAAGAGTGAGGACTGAACAGGAAGGAAGGAAGGAAGGCAGGAATCCCACCCACCCCACTAGAAGTGCTAGATAATCACTTGCTTGCAGTGTACCTTTCACATGTGTCATGTCTGCCTAGAGAATTTCAGAGAGGGTAAAAGTAAAGGGTATAAACTCCCCCCCCCTTTTATTATTCTTTAAATAGCACAGCACACACATCTCAACTATACATTCCCTCAGGCAATGTATTCATTCATTTTGCTCTATAAACTCCTGTACAGCTAATCTTTAGCCACCATGGATATGTTTAGGTACGAATATCAAACTGCTGATTTCGTTTCATTTCTGTCCTTCACAGTTACTACTTTCAGTTCTGTCAGGGAGGGAGAGGAGTTTGTGGGGGGAGGAAGAAAAAAGAGAATCTCCCAGCCTGAAGAGTGTCCCTTTCAAACTAGGACCATTGCTTAAAACTGAGTGTCACAGACTATGGCAGTTCAATATTTCATAGCCAATACAAGGAATGAACACCACCACTGCAACTTTAAATCTTGGTAAATCCCCTATGTCAGCCTCTCCCTCTCATTGAAATGCCAGAGGGAGCAGCAATCAGAGAGGAGATGTTCAACGTGATAGAGGTCAGGA
Organism: Podarcis raffonei; assembly: GCF_027172205.1. Taxonomy (NCBI): domain Eukaryota; kingdom Metazoa; phylum Chordata; class Lepidosauria; order Squamata; family Lacertidae; genus Podarcis; species Podarcis raffonei. Next base: position 58,718,540 of record NC_070606.1, on the reverse strand, counting down.
CACCAGTGGATCAACGTACCAGAAACACGACCTTGTTTATTTTTTTCTCCAGTATTATTGTTTACAGGGTGCTTTGTTCATGTACCTTGTGGTTCTTAGCTAAAAGATGAAATTACAGCCCAGGATGGAGCGCTCAGGCACACATCCAATTTGTGTTTCCATCTCAGAAAACAAAAAGCTTTGGAGGCCCTCGGGCTGCCATTCAAACTTGGAGAGGCTGACATTTTTAACAGCATGAACCAGAGACTGGCAGAGGGAATGATCGAATGCATTTCTAACTTGTCAATCAAAGATCTCACCTCTGCTGTCTTGTAAACAGTTGGGAGCCACCTAAGTACATTCATAAATGGGGGACAAGCTAGCCACCAGCTAGGGGGCTGAAGCCATGGGCTTTTGCTGCCAGCCCTCAAAATTAAGATTTGGTTTTATAATCTCACTGTAAATATCCTGCAGGTATTTTACTAGAACCATTGGAGCAGAACCAGAGTTGGAAATACTCTATGGATTTCAATCCACTGTGTTTCTCCTAGGTCAATGGATCTTCTGACTATGGAGTCATCTTGCTTCCAATTATGGGCAGAAAGCATTCTGTTTATCACAACGGGTCACTAAAGAATTTCTTCAAAAGATGCTTCACTACTATTGGAGCCTTAGAACATGGGGCTTTTTTTAGAATCAGGTGGCATTTAATTTTACGGAATAAAATGAACAAACAACCATATGCCTGTTTAGTCTGTGATACACCATGCCAACAAGGATTTGTTGAATATAAATATGCACAGGAAAAAGTACAATAGCCATAATCACAAAGGAATATTCTACAAATTCAGAAGAAAATATAAAATATGAAATATAATTTAGTACTGGACTCTTATAATTCTGCTTTGCCACTTTCATAGTATCCACTATCAGTTGGCAGGATGAAACCTCCCTCACCTAAAAGCCTGTTCAAAGTGCAAGAGCCCTGCTGGATCAGAACAATGGCCCAACTGGCCAAGCATCCTCTTCTCAGAGTGGTCAACAAGATAGAGCAATGATTCTGAAAGCATAGACTGTAATCAACCTTTGCAATGAGGAAAGTCTTCAGCATAGCTTCTCAGCATAGCAGAAACTGTGGATTTCACTTCCCCTTTGGGGATTTGAAGCAACAGGTGGAGCTCAAGCAAAGTCATCTGACAGCTGTGTTTCTAGCTCTGTTGTTTTTGCTACAGTTTAGAATCTCTCTGACCTTCCAAACTGGACAGTTATTTCTTATTGCCTGGTGCATATAAGCAGATTTCCCCTTTTAACCAGAATATACTCCTGTTGCAAATAATGCATATACATCTAGCTTGTCACAGTCATCTCTGGAAATTAAAACACACATATAATTTTGGCAGGAACAGAACAAGCAACCCAACAGGAAAAATGTGTTATTAGTTTTAGCAGACAAGCAATATACTCAACATGCTACCAAATCCCTTACCTCTGAATTCTAGTTTGGGGAAAGTATAACCTGAATTCTTTCAAACTGTACATATCAAGAAAGAAATGTACTGAGGAAATTTAAATTTGGCCTCCATTTCTGAAAATGAAAAAGGATACACCCTCCTCTTCCTATTCCCTACAGCTTTGCCAGATGTCCGGAATACTGAGAGGGTGCATTCGGAGTCCATCAATGCCAAGTATTGGCTCAACTAGGAGAGCCGCTGCAGAATGATCTAAGATGCGTCAGCACTATTTTCACATCACTCAAGGCAAGAAGCCAGATTTAAAATTAAGTCAAATCACAAGTTCTTGGCCACAAACCTACGGACTCATCCAGCTGACTGTCACAATGATTCATGAGCCTTAGGAGCATGCTGGAGCAGCTATTCCATAAGGTTCCCCCAGGTGCTGGTACTCTGCACTGCTATTTCTACAGAATATTTATTGTTCTGAAGCAACAAACCATGCCTATTTTTCTTGTGAGTCTACATATAGTCACTTAGGTCCTCACAACTGGCTAAGATCAGCTTCCAGGATAGCCTCCTTATACCGATCCTTAAATAGTCACCATGGTACTATTTATTTCACGCATACCTCTAATTCAGTGGTTTCAAAGGCGTGAGCTGGGATTATGAAGAGTGGACCAGGATTAGTATCATTTTGTAATATTAATTAAATGCCAAGTCTGGTGTAACTGAAAAAGTTTGAGATAAATTAAAAATATGGGCTTAGTCAAAACAGGTCCAGTGTTAATGCTGTGTAGAATGTTATAGAATTCCTAATAGTGTCAAAGCCCAATAAACAGGACATAAATGTGATCAGCCTAGAAATTCTCTGTTCTTGTCTATGAGAATAACAATAAACCATTTTTTTCTTCTGAGTAACAATCTGCCTGTGAGGGCTCTTTGCGTGATCTGGGTGTCCATCTCTCTGTAACCATGAATACTGACCCCCTAAAAGGAATGAATTGGGTGTCTGTAACCCTACTTCAAGGACAACTGCCAACACTCCTATAAATTCTGAAAGATATTTTGCACAACAGTTTTATATGTAGGCCCCCATGACTCAGCATGAGGTACACAGGACCTTTTCAGTTGTGATGAGCGTAAAGAAATATCCCCCTGAGAGATGGCTGCTTAACTCCCATCTCTGCTTTTCTTTTGACCAACAATGAAAATTTTGCAGTTCCACTGCCCCTTTGGCATTTGTATCTGCTGATCTGAAACTGTATTTTAATGATCTGTTTAAAGTATTGCTAGATAGGAAAGCAGGATGTAAATTCTTTGAAAATATAAGTCAGCAAGAAACCTGCTGAAGGATTTTTTTGTTTTGGTGTTATGGATTGGAATTGATGGTTGGAATCAAAGACAATTCTCATGGATTCTTCTTATTTTAAATGGCATAATTGCTCTCATCCTCTAATGGATATGATAATGTCTGAAAGAACAAGCCTGAATTTCCTGAATAGCAGAACAACTTGGCCACCTATAGAACTAGTCCAGGTAAATGAAACCTAGATCTCTTTTTGAAAGAAAGAAAACTGGTTTTGTGAACCTGGGGGTGGGGACTAGTGAGGAAGCCCCTGAGCTTCAGTTCCAAGAAACAGAAAAAACACCCCCCATAAGTACTTAATGTAGGTGGGAAGAAGCAAAAATTAAAAGTCCAAAGTTTGCTGTTCTGCTTCTATTCCTGCCCCCCAGCCTTACTTTCTTCTATAGCATCACCACTTTTCATGCAGCTAAATGGAAAAAGTACGTGCACATGACAGCAGCAATAGGCCAGAGACTCAACTGGCTTAAATACAAGGCACCAACTGTCAGTGTATTCCTATCCATATTTAATAATCAAATACATACCACCTCCACCACCCCCTAAATGTAGAGTAGTAAAATTAAGGCATCAACTGTAGTACATCCAGATCAAAGTGAGCAGTAAGAACCAAATCTTGCATTTTGGGCCAAGCATTCTTACTAGAGCTGAGCAAAAAGTTTCCAAGTCTATCTGTATCTGACATTGCTGCGTTAGCGGTCAACTGTGGTTCTATACAAGATGTGGATGGCATTTATTAGTCTGGACAACATAAAGGAAACAACTATGAAGCAAATACTACCACTATTACTACTACTACTAATGGAAAAGTTAATGAAAGCAAGCAAAAGCACAAGCAGGAGACACACCCAGAGAGAGAGAGAGAGAGAGTGAGAGAGTACCTGGAAAGCTGTGAGTGCGCCAGTCCCTGGGTTATAGAGGCATCGCAGCGAGGGCATGCTGTCCGCCAGGTTGGAGCAACCCAGCCACAGAGACCGGGGCATAGAGCACTGCAGAGAAAGGACAACTATGAGATGGGACTGTATGAAACAGGATGGCACAGATTACAGGAACTTCTGGGGCTGACGTTTTCAGAAGAGTTATAGCTGACCGTACGAGATTGGAGTAGCTTCCACATATCCACACATTACCAACCTGAATATTCCCTTTAGAGAAAAGCAGGAAGGGAGGGTGGGAAGGCATAGGAAACACAACACACATGTCATGCTTAAGATCACGTCAGCTCAATTAAGTATCTTGAAGTCATGTTACATCATAGGTCACAAGAATGTCCTATTGTAAGGTAGTCAATGCTTTTAGTGGATTTTTAAGCAATTAATTAACTGATTAAAACAAGTTTTACTTTAGCTAATGTAGGCATTAATCATGCCAGTCCCATAGCCATGGTGTACTACTTGCTCTCAATTGTACAAATTTGTCCTTCTCTTCCCCACCAGGTCTTAATCACAGCTAGTCACCATCATGTCTACAACTACCGTATTTACTTGAATCTACTGCACACCTTTTTTTGGCCAAATTACATTGCAAAAATTAAGGTGTGCATTAGATTTGATGACACGTTTACATTAACCAGCAAATACTTTTTTGGTTTCAAGGTTCTGAAAATTGAGGTGCGCGTTAGATTCGATGGAGCATTAGACTCTAGTAAATACAGTAGGTTAACTATAGCTAACACTAAGGTTTGCTCCAAACCAGGGTTTAAAACTGACTGAAATCATGAGCAGCACTGAATAAAGTTAAGGTTTGTGAAGACATTACTGGAGACAGGCAGCAGAGGAAGGATGAGATTACTAGTTCACCTGCAAAGGCTCCTCTAACTCTATGGTTCTACAAATGTAAGGAAGGGAGCATATACCGTAATTTTCTGTGTAAAAGACTAAGTTTTCCCCCTAAAAAATAATGTCCAAAATTTGGGGGCATCTTATACACGGATAGATCTCCACCCCCCTTTTCTTAAATCAGAATCCCCCAAAATAGGAGGCGTCTTATACATGGGGGGGGGTGTCTTATACATGGAAAAATACGGTATATTCCATTGCCTGCTCCAGCTTCCTTAACCACAGCCAAGGGATGGGTAGCATTATGTGTGTACTAGCTCAATATGTCAACTTAGTTAATATTTTACATGGTATTTAATGAAGGTAATAGTTCCTGTTAACCAAATGCCACAGGTAATTTACTCTTTGGAAAAGTGCCTCAAAGATATTGCCTGTATAAAGAGATTCACGCAGATGTCATCTGCCCTCAGCACGCTGCATCCTTTTCTAACAATTATAGATATATCCATTCATTACACCAATTAATCAATTAATATTTTTTTGCCCTGCTCTAAGCATAAGGGCTGCAGTTCACCTGCTGTCTTTTCCCATGCAGAGTCACTACTCAGCATGGGGTGAATAATTCTGCCATGTAAGCAGAATGAAGGGTGGAAACGTCACACTGCATACAAAGGGAAAGGGGGGGAATTGAATGAATTAGTAAGGAGATTGCAAGGAACCTGCAGCAGTCATATGGTTCAGCTGGCCTTGCTTAGATATTTTTTAGCAAGAAGATTTTTCATCTTTCTATGTAAACTAAAAGATGTGCAAGACCACTAGAAGGGGGGAAATTTTCTATTTTCAAAGTTACATCTAGTTTTCAATAAACTGCACTGGTTAAGTGAAAAGTAAAACTTTGGAAATGACACACATTTTTAGCACGGAATGGATTTTAATATGAGAACCCTCCAACATTTATTGGCCAAGCTGCTGACCCATATATGGAAGGATAGGACCATGAGAGATTAATGACTTGAGATTTTGCCTATGAATCGTCATCTGAGCTGTATTTTTTTTATTTTTAAAAAGATATCAAAGGGAGTGGGAAAGAAACAGGTCCACAGCTGTCTCTGGTCTATCCCAGCTGTCTTCTGCTCTGGAAGCCTTCCTAGATTCAGGTCTTCCTCCCACCCTCCAACCTTGCCAGCCTAATGGTTACAGGTCATTTAAAAGGTGTCAACTGCTACCTGAAAATGCCTTAGAATAGGCCAGGAGAACCTGCCGACCTCCAAATATTGTTCGACTCCAACTCCCATCAGCCCCGGTGAGCATGGCCAGTGATCAAGTATGAGGGGAGTTGGAAGCCCAACAGGACCTTGAAAGCCACATATTCCTCACCCCTACCTTAAAGCAAGTAGAAAACACACATTTAAGTCAAGATTCCAAACAAACATAATTAGTTTGGAAATTGTTGTAACTACATCAGAAATGGGTGCAGAAAAATAAACAAATTCAAGGCCCATGATCTGCAGCACTGTGGAAAAACAGAGTTATTAGATAAATCACCATTTTTAGACAAGTGCTTTTTATGTCAACCAGAATTGCACTTTGCCCAGAATTGCACTTTGCAAACAAAGTGTTTGCAGAATGAAAAAGATTGGAGAGGGTGGATAAATATGCTGGTAGTACGGGGTCCAGCAGGCACGTCCAGCAGGTAGATAGTGATCTACTGGTACATCACTGGACATCTGTGGTAGATCACTGGCTCCCCCCAAAGAAGCTCAACAAGTTTGGCTCCCCCCCCAAAAAAGTTGAACATTTAAATTGCCTTGCACCCCCCAAAAAGGAGCTTTCATCCTCCCTAAAAAGCTCAACAACTTTGACCTGAACCCCTCAAAAGGGGCTAGATCCCTGGCAGTCTTTAACTGTGAGTAGATCACAGGCTCTCAGGAGTTGGCCACTGGAGTACAGGATTGGGAATTCCCTATGGCTTATTATTACTGAGTGTCATCTATTTACATTTGCTTTATTGAGAATGAGAGGACAGGTCCCTACCCCAAGGGGCATACAGTCTCACAATTGACACAAGGGAGGCAACAGATGAAGAGTAAGGAAATGGAGGGAAAGATGAACAAGGAAGAAATGTGCGATTACACACACACACTTTGGATTTGTTTCAGTAGGCTATTGGCAACAAAGAATCTTGTAGTACCTTAAAGGGTAACAGATTTATTACTGCATATGCTTTTGTAGACCAGAGGCCACATGATCAAATGTATTATGTGTTCTCTTTAGCTTGCCTGTGGGTGTACAGAGGAAAATTGTAAGCTGTGGGGGTCAAATGGCAATGAATTTCAGAAAAAAGCACTGTGACAAGTCGGTTAAGTAGGGTATTAAGACTAAAGAATTGTCCCAAAAGCTTCACAGAAGAGGTAAGTTTAAAGGAGGGATCTGAAGGAAGAAATTGGGGGCAGGGATCCTCATGTAAGTTCTCTGGTGGCAGTTCCCAGTACTAGGGGCAGGAAGGAGAAAAGGAGTTGCTTCAGGAAGCAAGAAGGTTGTAACTTGAAGAGTCAAGGGTTTAGATGGATACAGAAGGATAAAAGCACAGAGAAATTCAAGGCAAAGCCACGGCAAGTTTTAAGGTAAGAACAAGAAGCTTGTGCAAAAAGCAGGCAGGATGTTTTTTAGGATTTAAGGAGTGGTGAGATATGTGAATAATTTTTGCAGTAGATGGATATTGGTGGATTAAGGTGACCAGAGAGGAGGAGATTTCACTAATCAAGGCAAGAGATGATCAGTGTGGAGCAGGATTTTTGCTATGAGGACAAAGAAGGAAGGCCATACTTTGTTTGTAAAGAAAGAAACCACATGATCTGACTGAATCTTTGGGATCGTCAGGCTCTCTAGTATTTCTGCTCACATTTTCTGCAATCTGTGTATTGATATTACTGGTGACTCGGTGCCAATTCTCAAATTGAAGTTTAAGCCACAAAACTCTTAAAAATATTGATAGCTGACAGGCCTTGTGACCTGGAGTGGATTGTGAAATACAGTGGTACCTCGGGTTACAAACACTTCAGGTTACAGACTCTGCTAACCTAGAAGTAGTACCTTAGGTTAAGAACTTTACCTCAGGATGAGAACAGAAATTGCAGCATGGCAGCAGCGGGAGGCCCCCTTAGCTAAAGTGGTACCGCAGGTTTAGAATGGACCTCCGGAACGAATTAAGTTCGTAACCAGAGGTACCACTGTACATAGTTGATGGGTAGTTCAGATTTCCCTCATCACCAAGAAATTTATTTGAGATAACTCCATGCTAGAAATTACCCTGTTTTTTGGATGGACAGGCTTGGTCTTCCCGTTTGACCTAATTTTTTAAACAAGGTGCAAAGTAAGGTTACAAGCTTTATAGCATGTATTTTTCCCTCTGATAAGTGAGATTAACTTCCAGGTAAATGTTCACAGAATTGCAGCCTAAGTAGATTAATTGATAATTAATGATTAAAATTTGGCCTACTTGATTGGTTGAGACAAAGAAAATGTAGGGCCTGGTATCATGCAAGCTGATTGCAAAGTGCAAATGCAATTCTGGGCTGCATCAATAGGAGTATAGCATCTAGATCAAGGGAAGTAATAGTGCCACTGTATTCTGCTCTGGTCAGACCTCACCTGGAGTACTGTGTCCAGTTCTGGGCACCACAGTTCAAGAAGGACACTGACAAACTGGAACGTGTCCAGAGGAGGGCAACCAAAATGGTCAAAGACCTGGAAACGATGCCTTATGAGGAACGGCTAAGGGAGCTGGGCATGTTTAGCCTGGAGAAGAGGAGGTTAAGGGGTGATATGATAGCCATGTTCAAATATATAAAAGGATGTCACATAGAGGAGGGAGAAAGGTTGTTTTCTGCTGCTCCAGAGAAGCGGACACGGAGCAATGGATCCAAACTACAAGAAAGAAGATTCCACCTAAACATTAGGAAGAACTTCCTGACAGTAAGAGCTGTTCGACAGTGGAATTTGCTGCCAAGGAGTGTGGTGGAGTCTCCTTCTTTGGAGGTCTTTAAGCAGAGGCTTGACAACCATATGTCAGGGGTTGCACTCGATGGCCCTTGTGGTCTCTTCCAACTCTCTGATTCTATGATTCTGTGTTCTTGAGAATGGAGGCAGTTTTCCTCTCTTGCATTTTAAGAGTCAACCTAAAGTAACAGAACTTTCTTGAGTCACCTGGAGTTATCTGCTTTGCAAACTCCTCACTTTGGTACACGTACTCTCTGCTTGTAACACACTGTGCTCTATAAGATAAGAATGGGTGAGTGAATGGACTGTGTCTTGTGTCTCAAATGCAGGGGGAGAGCCAATGCTGTTTTAGTTTCTTTCCATGCTAAAGCTTCAGAATATGCACTTGTTCAAATATTCTTCATGACACTGTCCTTAGACACATGCCACATACAACCTGTGTTTGCCATTGCATATACATAAAATGGGGAGCTGTGGCCTATTCAGCTTCATTGCACATTTATCTATATAAATACATACAATGGGTGTGTACAAATGTTTTTACATGAGCATACAAAATGTGGCACAGCCCTTAAAGGAAACTGAATTCTGCTCATCCTGTAAGATACCCAAAGTTTGTATGAAGGAAATCAGTATCACTACATGGAAATAATTACACAAGAATCCTGAAAGTTAAAGATATATACATATACATATAGCATATATTGGGTAACACTGTTTCTTCCATCAACTAATTCATAGTCTTAGGTTTGATGCAGTGATTCATAATTTTTGTCATATACATAACAAAATTCATATTTACTTCAAGAGGTATGGCTTTTTCTTTTTCTTCAAAGGAGGCAACATTTATTATGTTTTAAAAGACCAATCAGCAAATGGAAAACGTCATTCCTGTTCTTGCCTTCCACCCAAAGAAAGCACAGACTTTAAATTGCTAGTGGTGTCTGAAAGAAGCTTATTCACAAACTCAAACAAAAGGCCTCAGGTGTTTCAACAGAAACACAATGTGTGTAAATCAGAGGAGTGACCTAACAGGACACCTTCATTTACTGCCTCAGTGCTAAGAAAGCTCAATAGGCACTTCTCAGAACTCCTGGTCAAGCTGTGTACTTCAAAAACTCACTACTGCACTGACAGCTCCACAAACAAGGGCCACATTGTTTATCACCGAAATAGTGATTGACAGTATCTCCTGCTTGCACCCATGTCAACTACAGAGTAAAAAAACCCAAAGCAAACCAAAACCCAAAAGAAATAATGCAAACCACAGTGTGTACAGAGTTGCTCATCAGGGAAGATAATGGAATCAGTGTTTCTATCCTACTGCCCTACCCCAAATTGTTATCACAATTTGATCTAAATTATGTTGTAGTCTCCCTCAGCACCTTTTAGACCTGGTCCCCACACCTGGTCTAAATGGTGCTGAGGAAGACATTGTGCCCTCCAGATGTTGACAAGCTACAACTTCCATCAGCCCCAGCAAGCATGGTCAATTGCCAGAGATTATGGGACCTGTAGTTCAGCAACATCTGGAGGGCCATGCGTTACCCACACCTGAGACCCAAAGAGGAATCAACCTCTAGAACAGGGTGGTCCAACCTCTCAGACCAGGGGCCATACACTGAATTAAATTTCAATATCGTACAGTTTGCAATATAGTTAATATTATTTAACATACACAATTAACATATATACTTGTATATATATAATTAAATACCAATGTGTGAAATTCGCCAGGCACCAGGTGAAGATGCAACAAAGTGAAGATGCTTTAACTCCCTCCGTCATGTTACCTGTTAAACTGGAAGATGGCTGTTTGCAGCTGGGAGTCTGCTCTGACGTTGTAGGCTCCCTGCAAATGTTAGAACCCTACCAGTGAGAGATGGTTGCCCTCCAACTCACAGAGGACAACTGGAATGCAACTGATGGGACATGGCAAACATCCCTGCCCTCATTTCCTCTGCTACAATTAATATCATGTGGCAGAATGAAACCCAATAGGCCTCTTGTTGTCTTCTGCAACAAGTGAGGGAATGAATACATAATTTTCACAAAACAACCATTTCTTTTTGAATCTTTTTTATTTATTTAAGCAAGAACATATACTTCAACAACATAAAAGAATACATAAGAATAATGAAACAAAAAATACAATGCACTACAATTACATTAAAATTAAAACATCCACACCCAAAAAAATGCAAACTGGGTTGTTTCATTCACAATCCCTGGGAAAAATAATTATTATCCTTGGTGTTGTGGGATAGTAATTTTTCTGAAAAGATTTGATAGATAAATATCAAGATGTCCTCCAGGTCTTACAATATTGTCACTTACAGCTGCAAAGACACTTAGAATTCAGTATAGTAGCATATTTCACAAGAGCCGTTTGAACATTGTTAGCATTATTAATGTACATAAAATAAATTCTTGCCACACATTTGAAAATGAATCTTTTTTTGTTTGTCCACTAGCATATCTTAATTTTGAGTTAATTTTTCAGCAATAGCTATGGAACAGATTTGACTATAACATAAATCCTGATTAAACCTTCTTGTGGTAACAATCCTGGGGGCTAACAACAAATATAGAATCAATTATTCGTCCAAACCATCTTCACTTGGGCTCATGCCATATGCCCAGTAATGCTAACAAAGGGATTGGTATCAATTCCTCTTTTGTTATTAAATTAATTTCTGGGAACACCATCTCCACAAAATTGCTATGGCCAACATTCCCAACCTAAGTGGAAATACTTACCTTTTTGTTTTTAACAACACAAGCATTTTGGGGACAGACTGGGGTTATTATGTGATAAAATCATTGATTTATAGTGCCACTAAATATTATTTTAAGAGCCTCTTTAGTTTGTTCTGGAGTATTTTTTCTATCAGCTTCTTCTTGTGCAATACACTATTATGCAGACTTCTTGTGCTCCTTTAAGGAACACAATCTACATCTTCCATGAAGGAGCACTTTTCACTCTATTTTATTTTCTAAGCAAAGGCTCCTACATGGAACGGGTTCCAATTTCAGAATTTCCAGAAAGTCAGTGAAGTTACTGTTGCAGCAAAAAAACAAAAGTCATGTAGCATCTTATAGTCTAGCAAACAAAACTGTTGGTCTTTTAAGGTGCCACATGGCTGTTGGTTTTATAATTCGCACTGTACTTTCACTATAACAGGCTAGCATATATATGGATGATATTAGCATTCTCCACCCACACGTCATTTCTATTTCAACCATGTTTGAATTCCAAGGACAACTTCTCTCAGTCACTACAAGACATTAAATACAGTTTTACTTGAACTCCAACTATGTGCAAATTGAAGTTAGTGATGTTCACTCATATCTCTACCAGTAAAGAATGCCCCCTACTTTCCCCAACTTTTCCAAAGTGCCTGAACTAAACAGCAATTGTCATCTTAAATTTATTTTGTCACTGCACTGCTCAATTTCCTAATCAAAGAGTACTGCCAAAATTAATTTGGAGTTCAGACTACCCATCCAAACTCCTATAACACTACAACTTGACCTTGTATTCTTCTGCATTCTCTCTGTCATGGGATAGATAAAACACGACAGGGCTTTTCCTTGTCTGACAAAATTACCCTGCCAGGCTTAGCTTATCAAATTAGTAATTATTTTGGCTCCTTTCAACATGACTCTTCTATCAGCCAAGACATTTAAAAATATTATTAAGTAAATTCCACTGAGGTATGAGTTGCATCCCTTGTGTGTGAAGCTTCACGGGGAAAGGGAAAAGCAAAACTTTGAAGAGCATCTTGTTGTATAATTATAAACTATCATCCAAACCTCAGTTGCATAGAGACCACAACTTTATGCATTTAAGAATGTGGTCCTTTACAGTCTTGCCTCAAAGTAAAACTGCAATCCTAAGCACACTTACCAGGGAGTGAGTCCCATGGAACACAGTTAGATGTAGAATCATAGGCTGGATTCAACTGAGTTCCACTAGTGCAAGCCAGCACTAGGTCTTCTGCTAGCACTATACAGGCCCTTTTGCTCTTCACTCACCCTCACCCCCAAATTGGGCTGGGGGAACCTCCAGAACAGCAAGCCGGGAGAGGGGGACTGTTCTTTCTGGAAAGCTAAAAAGATTGCACTGATGGAATCATCTCTTTAGCACTACACTGAATTCCTCCCATATGAATTGGAACAGAACATCTAGGAACAAAATGACTACAGCATCCCAAATAGATGGCAATCCAGCCTCTGCTTAAAAGCCTCCAACAAAAGGAGAGTCCAGCACCAAGGCAGCCTATTCCACTGTTGAACAGCTCACACCATCAGAAATTTTTCCTAGTCTTCGGTCAAAAATCGTCTTTCTTGCAATTTGTACCTGTTGGTCCAGATTCCACCCACTGGATCAATTTGGGAGTGGGGGGAGTACCATAATCTACGTAAGAGAGTCCTTCAAATATCTAATGAGGCTCTCTTTTCATCTCTTAATAATCTTTTCTTCAGACGAACCCAATTCCTTTCATTTTTCTTCACAGGACTTCGTTTCCAGACTGTTTGTTACCTATGTTACTCTCCTCTGTACACGTTTCAGTTTGTCAAGTTTCAGTTTGTCAAGTTGCTTCCCAAACTGCAGTATCCAGAAAATGAGAGTTTATTCTAGGTGAGGTCTGACCAAACAAAAATAGTTTTTACTTCTCAAGGACTGGACACTATACTTCTATTGTATAGTGTATACTTCTATTGTATATTGTACAGATGCAGCCTAAAACTCCCTTGCCTTTTCAGCTTTCAACCTGAATTGCTGGCTCATATTTAGCTTACGGTCTCCTAAAATCTCTAGATCATTTTCACATGTACTGCCATCAAACCAGATGTCATCCATGCTGTACTTGTGCCTAATTTTGCCTACTTAAATGCAGAACTTTACATTTAACTGTTGAAATTCATGTTTGTCTTTGCCCAATTCTCCATTCTGTCAAGTTCATCTTGAATTCTACTTCTGACAAGTGAGATAAGCTACCCTTCCAATTTTTTGTCATCTGCAAATTTGATGAACAGTCCTCACTATTCCTTTGTCCAAGTCATTAATGAAGATGTTGAGCAACAGTGGACCAGGGCAGAATTCTGCAGCACTCCACATATTACTTCTCTCCAAGCTACTGAGGAGCCAGCGATGAGCATTCATTGAGTATGCTCCGTCAGTCAACAATAAATCCCTCTAATGGTAGCATTGTTTATCCCACATTTTACCAGCTTGCCAACAAGAATACTGTAGAGGATACTGTCAAAATCCTTGCTGAAATCAAGATATTCTATGTCTACAACATTCCTTTCATCTACCCAACTAGTAGCTCTATCAACAAAACAAGAAAATAAGGTTAGTCTGGCATGACTTGCTCTTGAGAAACCCATCCTGGTTCTTTGTAAGCGCAGCATTCTTTTCTAAACGCTCACAGACTGACCACTTAATGAACTGTTTTAGACCATTCTGTGTAAACATGTACAGGATTATGCTGTTATTGAATGGGACTTTCTTTTGGGTAGTCATGCATAGGATTAAGTCCCAATGACAAATGGGAAAATCACAGGCTGAACTGCAGGCACAACCCCAGAGTGTTGTAAAGTAAGATTTTTAAAAATGTGCTACTTGGAACTATTGTAACAAGGAAAGCAAAGCAATAGCTAGGTCAAGTCAGCTTTACACAAAAGAATTTAAGAAGCATGAGGAAGATCTATTCCATTTTTTAAAGAAAAAAATCCTAAAATGGAAGTCAACAGTGCTAAATTTACAGCTTCGGAACAGGATAAAAATAGTAGCCAGTTTTTGGTGAATGGCAGAGCAAATCCTCAATCTATAAAAAACAAAAAGGGGAGTAATTTATTCATTGCTATTAAGTATCCATTAACCTTGAATGCAGAGGTGGAAAAAATACTTCAAACACTTCAGTATCACCAGAATGAACCCATTAGGTACCTGGGTGACAAGGTACTTCTGATTTTCCTATTTTAATCAATGTTAATTATTTTCTACAGAAGCACAAAATCAAAATGTTTATCAGCAGAATTAACGGAAGTAATCTTATAAAATCTAACCAAGTTGGAAAAATCCACTGTGGTGCCTAAAAGTGGGAAATAATTCTTCAGTCCTCCAGAAAGTTGTATCTAGAAATCTAACAGTCAGATTAGGATTTTCAGAAGCAAACATCTAAAATTATATACAGTACATCTAAAGACATTTAAGAACCTTGGCAACCAAGGCAAGTAGAGCACAGACAAGGGAAATAGGATCTGGTGCAGAATTTAAATGCAAAGCTTTCAGAATGGAACTACCGTAATCAACTGATAGTTAAAAAGCTCTCAAAGTGTTTATGAGGGAACCCATAGAATTGTGGCACCCCACTTTCCCCCTTGTCCTTACAGAGAAATTACACCCTCACTTTGGCTCTTTATGCTACAAGTATCACCCAAACAAGCTGTGTATACTCTGTAACACCTCTGTGATGCAATAGGGGTCCTTCTCTTGATCACCTTTTAACTCTTTACTAGCTTAAAAAACACAGAATATTAGGATATAGCATAATCTCAAAAATGCTGTATGTTGGTGGGGATTACAGAAGAAAAAAGCAAGAACAATTAAAGGGCTCAACTGGATGATGCTAAACAGGAAAAAAGAGTAAGTATTCCTATCTAGTCTTTTTACAAAGAAATCCTTTTTATTCTATACTGGTCTCTGTGGTAACAACAGGGTGCCTATATTATTGTTATAACTGCCTTTCCCTTTATAGAAGGACAAAGGTTAATTGCTTTTCTGGAGGTCACCCGGCAAGCCAACATCAGAGTCAAGAACAAGACCCAAACTTCCTTATTCCGACACATTATTTAACCATTTCGTTACCACTCCCTTTCGCACCAGTGCAAAAAGCTTTAGGTTCCATTCAGATTCTTGAATCCAGTGAGATTTACTTGGTCACTTAACCCCCATATGCCACAAGAAGTAACTAAGAGATTCAGGTAATTCAGTGTGGCTTTAACCCATCCTTTAGGAATATGATTGTTTATGTAAGCTGCTTTGAGAACAAAAAACAATAAGAACAATAACTACATCAAGCAGCAGCATCTACTGTTTCGCAACCATTTCATACCATAAAGTATTGTGTGTGCGAACAGGTATCTTCATCAGCCTCTGGAAAATGGCAAGGAATTCCAGAGGGGATACCACTTAGAAAAGGATCTGCTCTTGTAGCCACCTAAATTAGAATGCATTTTTTAAATTTAGGAACTAGATCTCTTTTTTTATTACTTCTGGAATCTAGTCCATTCATGATTTTAAAACTGTCAACATGTTGAATTCTGCTCAGAAACTGGAAGCCAGGTCAGTTCTTTGAGTCCTCCTATTATGTTCTCCCCCTACCCAGTTCTTAATACCCTGGCCACCACATTCTGTACCAGGTGAACTTTCTGAATAAGTAAAAAATAGCCCACAAGAATTGCATTACACTAGCCCAATCTAACACCCACACCCCAGGATCAACTGCCAAGCCAGACAGAGCTGGTAAAAGGTATTCCTAGCAACAGATGCCACCATAAAGTCAAGAAGGAATGCTTTGTCCAGATCTCCTGACTGCTGATCCACTCTTCAGAGGGGTGCTACCTGGTCCACAACAGGTCAATCACCTATCCCCCACATCAACAGAACCATCCGTATCAGCATCTCCAACTCAACTGGTCTGAACTTCAGTTTATTTGCTATCATCCAATCCATCAGGATCACTGGGATTGAAGGAAAAGAAATAAAGCTGGACACTACAACATGGCATTACAACATGGCATTACAACATGGCAAGCAACCTCCCCCTGTGATTTTACATAGTTGTTATACACTGTATAATAAACAGCATAAGATGGATACCCCACAATATCTCTCTTCATATCACCTTCTGGAACAAGTTAACGATTGTAACACAGTGCTGCTGACCCCCAGTCCTGACAAGTAGTCCAGAAGGATATCCAGTCAACAGTATCAAAGACTGCTATGAGGTCCAGAAGAATCAAGGTCAAAATCCATTAGCTAGCAAACATCCGCCAAGGTGACCTTGGCAGTCCAAGTCTCTCTATGGGTCCTGAAGCTAGACAAATTCTAGCAAGCTTGATGATCAACTGTGAACGTCCTGCATACTTCTGGCATGTTTGAGGCCACCACCCAGGAATAAGCTTGTTAAATAATAATCTATGAGGAAGAAGTCACCAAACCCAGTATTAACTTGGGCAACACATACTTCCTTGGCTTTTTGCAAGACTGGACACATGCTATATAAACATCAATAAAAACATGACAATTTTATTTAAAAATTAAGCAGGTTAGATTTGCACAATTTCAGCTGCTTAAATCGGGGATAATAACTGAACAGAACTTGTGCAGAGTTGCCTACATTCAATATAATAACCTTTTGTCCTTAATAGCGGACTGTGTCCAGTCTTGCAAAAATCCATCTTCCTTCATCTCATTTGTAACACAAACTGTTTTAAGATCAAATTAATATACTTTTACAGGGGCATTTTATGCATTCCATTTAAGCCAGGCACAAGATCAAGAGTGTGCAATACAAAGGGGAAACTCCACAGCCATGACAAGAGACTGCTGCGATGACACTGGGGTTTGCACACAAGCCAAGTTTTTCCAACTGCTAAAGAACCAGTCAAGGTTAAGAAAGAAATGCTAACTCTCTCTATAATTTCAGATGAACTAAGATAAACAATCATATGCATCCAGTTGAGCTGAAACATCACCCAAAATGTTTAGAGTAGGATGATTTATCTCCATTTAAAATTAAGGTGCTTTTAGGCAGTGTAAGACGTACCATCTCTGTTATTCAAGTGCAGTGTTAAGCAATTCAGGTAACATAAACAGTTGACATTAGTCCTATAACGATTTATCTTGACAAATGCTGCCACTGCACTGTCAGAGGTTGTATTACCACAGTTAATACTCCAAGCAAATGAAAACCTTTTCCACCTAGGGCTGTTTTAAATATTCCACTGTACATTTTTGGGCCAGCAACTCATGCACATTGGCAAAGCATTAAAGGAATGGATAGAACTGAATAGGTCCCTAACAGTTTTCAACAGAGAAGAGGGAGGGAGAGGGAAGCTAAGTACTACCCATTCATGTATTTCAATATAATACTGCCTGGGCAAGTAGTATTTTAATTAGGTCAGTAAATGCAAAGACAACATGAAAATTAATGAGCAGATTGAGGTTCTGATTTCCAGTGGTAGTGGCAAAAATAGCCTTTAAGAAAAAGAGAAGGGGAACTATTTAGGACAGAATCTATTTTTTAGCAGTTCTCTTAGCCAAGGTCCTGCACAGAAAAGAACAAAGCTATTTCAACAATGATCTTGCTTTCGATCGCACTAGGGATAGATTCTAGCACTCTCACCTGAGCTCTTGTTGCAAACAGTCTTGTACGTTACTAATAGTTTAGAGGTGGTATGCAGATGAAACTGAAGACCTACTATAAGGTTTCCTATGTTATTTTCTTTGAGGAAGGGATCTCACATTTCTTTGCTGATCTCTCTGTAACAATCCAAAATGTTTCGTGCATAAAATAAACTAGTCCTGCTGGGCTGCTTGCAGAGCAAAGAAAATGAGAGACCCCAAGATTCTCTCCTCCCACTTAAAACTTTAGGTTTCATTCTTTTATTTTCTCCTACTCAGTTCAAGGAGTTCTTTATCCATTTGTTTCATTAGGTGCAGAGCACCAGAGAGACTTTCATTCTAACAGTTGCCTTCAAAACTGTAGTTGCCACAACAACCAGATGCAGCTTAGCTGCATTGTTCTCATTTGTTAGTACCATGACACAATCGTTCCATCTTCCTACAATGAAGCAACTTTTCATTTCTACTTTTCAAGGATGTTACATTTCCCCACAAAGATACAGATGTGCCGTGAGTGTGCATGTGTCATACATGCAAAGTTGAAAACAAGATTCTTTTGGGAGAATTGTTATACTAGATTTGTTTTGAGATGTTGACAGCAATTGCTAGAGCCAGGCTGCTGAAACATCTAAAGCTTGGCCTTTAATAATCACCAAAGTAATATAGCGCCAGACCACATCTGAGCAGGGACTCCCAATAGTGTCAGATTGTGTCAAACTGCAGGATTGTTATGGGATGCGAGCAAATGTCCACACTTGTTTTACCCAATCAAATCTGAATTAGGCTCTAGATGCAAGCCTCCTGTGTATTAACCCACTGGCCTCCCTGTTATTACCACCACCACAGACCTTCACATTTGAAGGCTAATTTTAATTCAGCAATTTGAGTTGTTGCTGCAGATCTTGCTATACATTGCCCCACTCTCCCTTCTGATGATCCTTGTTTGAACTTTTACTCACGAGAAGTGCAAACAGGAGATGCACACAACATGCAGACACACAACACTCACAAATATATAGATGTAGTGAATATCTGATTACACAGCACCATGAGGGTATTGAACTGTATGTGTACTTGACCAATGAAACAAACACAAGTTTTCTGGTGCAAGCCCTCACAAGAGATGAGAAACAGTAACACAGTCCAACCTGCTTTAGCCATGCTTGGTATCCAGAAGATGAAAGTTGGAATCCATCTTTAGGCATGTGTATTCTGGGCTAGGAGAGAATAGACATAAGAGACCTCCTTTTATATTGAGACCTGGCTAGCCTACCCTTGTTTCCAGGTGAACGTAAACACCAAACACACTCTCAGCCATACACATAAAGATGCATTCTTCAGGGGAATTGCAGGGAGGCTGCTACTCTATATAGCATAAATAATAGAACCTTAGGAAAAGAAAGATGATAAAGAATGCCCAACTCACAGAGGATTTTGCGCAGGTAAACATCTCTAGAACAATTAACCCACGTAATACAGCAATAGCGTGGCCCACCGACACCCAAGACCGTCCATTAAGCTTTTTGGGGGAGATTCTGCACAGCAGCCGCGGGAATATAAGTAGTGTGGGTTTTTTAAATTAAATTCACCATCCGTGTATAAGATGACCCCCAATTTTTGACAAAAAAAGCAAATTATTAAAGCAAAAATAAGCAAAAAATTTTTGTCTTGTACATGGAAAAATACAATAGTTCACATACCATGGATGGGGATCATTGTATGCCCCCTACTTAAGGAGAATTTCTTAGGTGATGGCCATATCCCTCCAATCTACTTTATACATGTACAACGTCATCTTCAAGTTCACCCTGAGAAAATCTGACCTCTTCACAGTCTACTGCTGGAAAGGGTAAGGGGTTCAAGCAGCTACATGCTTGTTCCTTACAGCCTTTTTTGTTAAAGGATGCATATATGAGCCTATACAGCACCAAACCCCTTCATTTTCTTCTGACATGCCTGATCTAAAACTCTATGCAAACAGGATAACCACAATTAGAGCCACTTTTTGATGTGGGAATTCTACTTGAAGAGCACAACAACTCACAGAGCATCAGTTTAGAACAGTGATTGTTCAAAATGTGTTCTGAAGAACCCTGGGGGTTCCTTGGAAGCTTGTGAGAGAATTCTCAATGAGAAGACCAGAAAAGGCAGGCAAGCTTCCTTAATAGTTTCCCCCACCTATTATTAATTACAGTGGAAGCTTGGGTTGTGAACGTGATCTGTGCAGGATGCACATTCACAACCTGCAGCGGCGCTTCTGCGCATGCGCGAATGCCGAAATCCGAAAGTAACCCCTTCTGGTACTTCCGGGTTTCGGTGGTCCATAACCCAAAAAAACGCAACCTGAAGCGTCTGTAACCTGACTGTATTACTATTATTATTAATTAAATTTATATCCTATGCTCATTCTGAAGGAGTCCAGGGCAGCACCTTCTCCTAAAATGCACAGCCAATAGTTATATGCATTCCAAGATGCACTGTAAGTTCAGGCAGGGCAATAATAAGGCTTAGCAGGTTTATCCAGAGCTCCATAGGTATCGATTGTAAATTCTAGAATACATTCCAGATGTTCCACAACATACAGAGAATGAGCAGGCATTAAAACGGCAAACACAGTTCAGTGTAAGCAAGTGTAAAATAATGTATAGTGGGACAAAAAAACCCTAACTTCACATATACACTTGGGACAGAATCGGCCCTGGTCACTCAAATGGATGATCTTCTTTCTGAGAGGGACTGAGGAAGTTTACCTTTGTTGCTCTTAACAGAATATCAAAGGGTGGTGACCAAAATAAGGGCATTTTCTGCTGCTGCCCCTGTTCTGTGGGTTGCCCTTCCCTCTACCATATGTGAAGCAGCAACCTCAGTTGCTTCACACATCTTATTGCTCAGGCTTTCCCTGACCCATGAGGTTTAGGTATGCAAATCCCCTGAATCTCTGTATTACTTACTTTTTATATTGTTTCATTGTTTTTAGTTTGTGTTTTTGGTTTAATGAATATTGTTTTTATATTGCACATAGTGTACAGCACTTAAGAGATTTTGAAAATATTAAGCTGTTCAGAAAAGCTTCTAAATAAACAAGTGCACTAATGTGGTCTGAACTGGCAGCAATAGACCAGGAAAGAGAGCGTCAGGACTTAGCAGATAACTTGATGAACATGTCAACCCTGCAGCTGTGAAAAAAGGTGCATTCCGCGTTAGGGATCATTGGAAAAGGGATTGAAAATGAAACGGCCAACAACAAAATGCTGTTATACCAATCTATGGTGCAACCACATTTGGAACACTGTGTATAGTTCTGATCACCATACATCAAAAAGGATGTTGCAGGCCTCGATAAGAGGTTTTAAAAGGGCAGCCTAAAATATCCAGGGGCCATAGCAACTCCCTTGTGAAGAAAAGTTATGGTATTTGGAGCTCTTTTTTAAAAAAAATGCATGATAGAGGTATATAAAATTATGCACGGTGGGTAGAAAGTGGATAGGCACCTCTCATAATAGCAGAACCAAGAGTCAACTAATGAAGCTAAACAGTTTTAAAAAGGATCAGTATTGTGGCTGATGCTATCCATATGTGACTGGTACAGACTTGCATTCTCACAACAGAATTTCACCTTCTCCACCCTCAAAAACTGTTATGGAGGGTTGAGATCCCCTCTGGAGCAGCTTTCAGGAGCATATGGAGGGCTGCAGGAGGAAGGAGAGGAAGGAGAAATCCCACTGCATGTGTGGAAGTACTTCTTCATACAGTTCACAGTTATGGAATTTGCTACAAGATGCAACCATTCTATACAAGTTTTACAAGCGTGATCCCATGGGAACCCTCCCTACCCCATCATGCAGTGTATTACCCAGCCTAACACCTGCCAAATTCCAATTCTGTAATGTGCTGCAGCAACCCAAACATTGTATTTAATATGTAGCCTACTTCTAGGGCTGCCTTCTCAACAGTCTCCCTCCCACGATGTACTAAAGTCATTAGCTCGTTCTGATTTCAAACTGGCCATCTTTTCCCTGCAATCTTTAACTGACTTTTTGTTTTATTACCTTCCTTTACCCCTTCTTCCATTTTTAACTTAATGGATCTAGCAGTCTCTAGTGAGGTCTGAAAAGGCTGTTTTCTCAGAATGAGTCAATATTTTAAATTCTATGGAATGCATTTGTTTTCCCCCTAAAAAATAAATATAAAAATGCAGCCTTTAAAAGACAGACATTAAATTACAGACCTCAGTTCCTATTTTCTAAGCCTAATACAACCCCTGAAGGCTTACAATATTTGAATCACAGCTGGAGCCATGGTTACCATACAGTTTAAATATCAGCTTCTTTACTGTGCAATTTGTTTTAAAAATCAAATCAGAGGCTGTGTCATAAACAAGTGCTAATTAAGTAGCAAGCAAGAAGAGGGCTTTCTGTGCAAGAAAGGTTCTTAAATATCTGCCTCTCCAATCTTGTAAGAAAGGATAAATAAAGCCAGCTGGGAAAATTATGGGCCAAAACTGGCATGAGACATACACACACAAACAAAACTGTGGCTGGCACTAACCCTCCAGTGTTATTCCTTTCAGATGAGAGTCAGGAGGCTACAGATTATGATAAGCTTCTTGCTTTTAGGTGAACAATGCCAAGTTAGCATGGCAATGTGAGTTTGATCACATAATTCTGTGAGGGCATAAGCATATTCCTACGCAGCCTCTATGCTTCAAGCCACTCAATTCTGAAACAATAGAAATCAAAACTGCAGCTCCCTTTTGGCACCACAGAACTACTGCTGGGATGGCAGAATATTTATTATTTTTATGTAGTCCTTTGGACAGATGCATTTTGTTAACAACAAGAACCCTGTAATTTATTGCAATCCCCTATTTGGCAAAATTCATTTATTCTTAGCTAAATGCTTAGCTAAGAATAAATGAATTTTTAATACAGTTTTTAGAAACACTTGTCACTGCTTCAGCATTTCCATTTAGTGAATAGGACTGATGTTGCTCTCAGCAGGGGGTGATATTTTAATGATGCAATGCTGCACTTCCTAGAAGACAGACAAGCCTCATGAGGCAGATTATAGGACTAAAGAAACTCAGATCCCATTAAAAGCAGACAGCTCCAGACCATTTTTAAAATTAATTTTGTTTAATGATAAAATGTGCTATAACAGGTGGGTAGCCAATTGTAAAATTAACCAAAACATAGTTAAAGGAACAGAAGAATGTTAGAAAAGCAAATACAATAATGCTCCCACTACCAATTTACCAGATGCATCTGTGGAAATACTGGCACCTATCAATACTTCATTTTCGCTGTCTACAAAGCAGGTGCAGTGCCTACATTCCTTTAAGCTTACATCAAGTCAGACTATTAGTCCATCTAACTCAGTATTGTCTACACTGACTGGCAGCAGCTCTCCAGAGTTTCAGACAGAAATCTCCCCCAGCCCTATCTGGAAATGCTGACGATTGAACCTAGGACCTTTTACCACTGCACCACAATCCTTCCTTGCTTTATCAAAGCCTGAAATGTTCAGAAACATTCACAGCAAGAAATATACTTGAATGAGTTGCCTTCAACAAAAGCTTATTGCAAAGAGGCTTTTGCTTTTAGTTAACCATGGCTTCCCATTTCATCCAAACTGGGAGTCATGATTTAATATTAACTAGGGCTGTTTCAAAACAAGCCACAGTTGGTGATGATGACCACAGTTCCCGACAAAATGGCAAATTACAGTAAACTAGAAATTGAAGCAAAAGCTTCTGCACTCCTCCTCTTGAACATGTATGAAGATGAAAGGGGAGAAATGTGTGATCACGGAGGCAGTTAGGCTCATTCATCATAGTGCTAAACCATGGTTTAGGATTACATCTGAATCTTGCACTGTGTCTTTCTCATCTCTATCTTCCCATAACTCCTATCTAGTAAAAAACTTAGCAGCTAGTATTGTTTTGATTTACTCCACTAACAAGAACTATAATTTAGCACTAAGTACTCATGAGGAATTATAGTTCTGCTGGTTGGTGAGCAATTTGCCAAGGAAGACCAGTTTAGCCACTTAAAATAAATATCCACCTGCATATACTAGCACTAATCAGGGCGTGAAATTAAACTTTTTATTCAGTAGAAAATAACTGCTGCAAGGCGGCGATTTAGTGGAAAGCAAATATTAAGGTCAACCTATTCTTCCCAGTGCCTACAGTAGATATGCTAGGAGAGAGGGCATGGAGCACCAAATTCCACTTTTCTAAGTCCATGAAGCTAAATACTTCAATGATGCGTTAGCAAATTTACCATTTGCTTTTACTAATTGCATATATTTAATGAAGCAAACAAAGCAAAAAGCTAAAACAAAATGTTGTTAACTTGAACCCTGCACTCTCCTTGCATTGCCCCCCTAAAGCAACTAAAGAACTGAGTCCATTTGCGCACCCCTAAAGCAACTAAAGAATCGAGTCACATCATGAAGACTCAAATCATTCATTTATGTACCAAATTCACAAAATATTTATTTCTCTTTCTCTCTTTTTTCAAAAAAGCCTAACACACAATGATATCCATTGGTACAATGTGCACATCTCTTGAAAGGAACACTGATTCATCATGTGTGAAGTTCTTTGACCCCAAAGAATTTCCCTTCCACTGCAATAAAGAGAGCTGGTCCTTGCACACGTGCTAAACAGCTCCCTCCTTTGAAAGAAATACAGGGATATGGATTGAGGTGGCGGTTAACGTTGCCTTTCAAAAGAACAAATGTTCAGTTATTGAATATAGAGTAGCATATGCTCATTAGATATTTGCAAAACAAGTAGTGATAGAGTGTGATGTTTATTCAAACCCAACTGTTAAAATTTATATTTACAGCCCACTCTTTCCCAAAAGCTTGGGGTGAATAACAAATTTAAAAACAAATCTGGAATTCTCATTAGAAGTAAAACAACAAAGTAAAAAGACTTCCTTGCTCTGAGTATGTAAAATAATATTCCTCAAAATATGGTT
Source organism: Podarcis raffonei (assembly GCF_027172205.1). NCBI lineage: Eukaryota > Metazoa > Chordata > Lepidosauria > Squamata > Lacertidae > Podarcis > Podarcis raffonei. Next base: position 58,693,557 of record NC_070606.1, on the reverse strand, counting down.
TTTTAAAAAATGAAAAAGCACGTAAGAGACAAGCCAGATGTTGTCTACAGAGAGACAAATCTATTTTGGCTCACAGCAAAGTGTTACGACTACCAAAGGAACCCATTTGATCAACTCAGACATTTTGTATAGCTTAAGCCAGCCTTGTATTTAACCACTCGCCTGGTCACCATGGATGGCAAGGAATTACATGCAGAAAAGTAGGCTGAAAGCTGTCAGAGGGAGGATAAGCAGTTCATCTGACAGTCCCTGCATTTCCATGCTGGGTGTAAGGAGAGAAAACCTTCTCTTTCATGCCCAGCATGCAACACTTTTTGCTAGCCAGTTTTTTACATATAAGTTGGGATAGCAGAGGAGAGATTGAGTGCTCCATCTGCCAGTCCTTCTCATGACTACAAAACAGGCTAGTAAAATTTTTTTGCAGACTAGTCATTTTTGTGGCCTTATTTACAAGGCTGGCTAAAGCTCTAAGAGTTATTTATGGACCAATCCTTTCTGTTGCTGCATGAGCAAACAAGCAGGTGGAATCAGGCTCCACACCTCTCTACAAAGCAGTGCCTACACTAGGAGCTGACTCAAGACATCAAGCCAACAGTGTGGATCAACCTAATTGTTGTAAACAGGCACCACTGTCAGGTGTGGTTTAGTGGCAGAGCACAAAGCCATTACTGAGCATGGAAAAGGGTTGAGAGGCATCAGAACTGGGAAGGAATGAAGGCAGCTTGCATGCTACTGTAAAACCCGTAACACAACCAGCTACACTGGTGTAGTCCTACCCAACCAATACCCTGTAGTAACTGACAGGCAGCACTACAGGATGGATTTACCTCACTTCCATCACACAAGTGCAAGTTACATTTTTAAATGCTAATCTCTGCACTCACAGATACACATGTCTATAGGATCACCATGTCAGTCTATCAAGATGACTTACTAAAGATCAGGTCATCAACTCAAGCTGCAGTGCCAGTGTTTTCAGCGATGCAGTGAGAAAGCTCTCTGTTTTGAAGAAAGTGGTAGCAAGAGAACATGGCACATTTCATAATTTGCACTAGCTGAGTCCCTGAAAGGAGACTCCACGTCTTCTACATGGGGGGGGGGGGAGAGAAATACTCTGCAACAGTGGCTATAAAGATGCTATCCATGAACTGGTAAAGGAAAGAGATAATTTAATAATGAAAATAAAATAATAATCTAGCTAAACTCTGTTTAGATCACCAGGGTTTAAATCTCCTGAAATTTAAGTTCCTGAAGAGTTGGGGATTTCCCCCCTATAAGATTTAAGTGCTTTGGGTGAGGAATGAAGGGATGGCACAGAGTTAATGTCTTCTCATTCACTACCCTCAGCATAACTCTTTTGGCAAAAATGCAGAATATTCAAAAATGCCAAATTAAAAGTACCACAAGGAAAAAAGGGGTTAGAAATGAGTTGCAAAGGTATTTAATTAGAACTCTATACTAATAAGGTTTAACTCCATGCACTGGTAATTAGATTAAGCTGAAGTGGTTGCTAGTCCATTCATGAAAACAGATGTTGCTTCACAGAACCTTGATATCTTTCTTAAATACCTTTGAAAACAAGGATCAGAAAATATGAACTCTTATAAAAGGGTCTTTATTGTATTTTTATAGCATATTACATACCTTGTAAGAATCAGTTTGTTAAGTGTGAATGTCAGTTTTATTCTCTGTCCCCCTTTTTCCTGGCTATTTACAAGCTTTGTAAGAAATTGTTCTTTAATTAAGTCTAAACATAGTTTTATATAAATGGATTCCTGGAATTAAAAACGTTCAGACTTAAGAAATGATTGTTACAGAGACTGTAAGAGGCCGTAAAAAAAAGAATGCCACTTTAAACAAAGATTTCTCATTTTAATTAAAAAGATAATCATCAGAACATTCCTACATTTAACAGAACCATTTGAAGCTACTTTGGGTGGGGGGAAGCCTTCTTTTTGATGCAGGCATATGTAGTGTAGTTTAGATGATATTTAATCAAAGTCCCAGCCAAGGCTATTCTATTGTGTTTTTAAGGACTGTATCTGCAATTTTAGTAGTTTAGTCAAATACATACATTGCTTATTAAACTCATCCATTGTATGCTTGCAAATGGTTGCAACATAATCCAAAACTAATTTAAAGAATCATCTTGGGTTTTGTGGATTTCCTAAATTAAAGACTTCAAACAGAACATTTGATTCCAATATAACAGTAGTATACACCATGCAAGCCACAGACTTGGTTTACAGCCCACATTTTGGCAGCGGCAGCTTTTCTATATTGATAAGCATCCATTGTTTGGAGATGCAAAAAGCTAGCAAAGCTTTAGGCAACTGGTACACACGTAACACTTATTCTCCCTTATTCAGTTTCCGCTGAATGAAGTACCAGTCTGACTTGGTTCACACGTCATGCTAACCCAAACCATGGCTTATTGTGACCACACAAGCCCTCAGAAAGGAGCTCAAAGCCATTTTGCTCCTCCTCAGTCGTTTTGGCTGCTGCACCATGGTTTGGCTTAGTGTGTCATCCAAACCTGGGCTCATGATTTAGCTCTCTCAGATTAACCATGAGCTATAACCTTGAATGCAGCTTGTGGTTGGTCTGGAGAGAGAAGGAGAGTTCTGATGACCAGAAAATCGCAAGAGAGAGCTTTCTTGTGGTTGTTTGCGGAGCAATGTAGCTTGTGTGGGTATTATTACAATCTATTGTAAGCCGCCTTGAGGATCATTCAATCAAAAAGCGGGGTAGAAATCATCTATATAAAAAAGTGGACTCAGGATGCTGCAAGACCATGCGGTAAAGGAATGGAAACTATGACTGACTTTTCTTACCAACCCAAAATGTTTATTCTGCATAATATTGAGCATCAATACTACATCCACAGGGAGTAAATATGTACTCTTTTTCCAGCTAGTTTTAGTAATTTCATAGTGTTCATTGGAATAATTTCAGACTAATAATGCCCTTGGTTATCGCTATTTCCTGTGGCGCACTGGTCCTCAAATAGCGGGTCGGGACCCACTACTGGGCTGTGGTCTGATCAAAAGTGGATTGCAGTAGTAGCACTACCACCACACAGATATATATCATGAACAATTAAGAAATAGGGCCCAAATCTCTGCTTGGGTTAAACATGGGTCCCTGGCCTGAAAAGGCTAAAGACTAGTCCTGTAGCATAATTTCAACTACTCAGCTGCAGAATCTAAAAGACAAATTTGTTGTAGTAAAAAAACAACAAAAAAACAACAAAAAATTAACCAAAGGGTGAACTCAATTTTACCACTACAACAACAGATTTGTGGCTATGATGTTTTCAGAAGGTTCTGAAGAACAGTGTTTGTCTTATGAAAGGCTGGAACGGAACACATTTTACGGAAGACAGAGTTCCCAAAGGTCTACACATAGAATGCAAGGGTGCAAAGTTACAATTATTAGACATTCAGACATTATCAAAGAACTTTTGTTCTCTCTCCTATGGGACAGAATCTCCTAAGGAAAAACTAATACAACTGGGAAGTTTGGGACCAGTGGCCTATGGCATCTATTATCCCTTTCCTATTCAATGTGCAAAATACTTCCAATGTTTCATAAAGTCCAGTAATCTGAAGCAAAAGTATAAATCTTATCTATTATGCAATCTAAAAATTAGCAAAGCTAGTTAATACACCCATTGTGTTAACTTTTTTTAAAAAATGATATAAACTTTTCACCAAATAGGTCTCAAAGTGGCTTACAACAATAAAAATATACAATTCAACTCAATTTTGAGTGATCCCTCAAACCAACATCTAGATCAGGGTAGCCAATGTGGTGTCCTCCAGATGTTGTTAAACTACAATTCCCATCACCCTTGGCCTTTGGCTATACTAGCTGCAGCTGATGGGAAAGGGAAGGGAAGATACTGTTTGTAGCCCAATATCATCAGAAGGGCCAGAGGTTCCACACACTGATTATAGACAACTATAAGGCTATCAGTGACTATAGGTGTGTATTACTTCCAAGATCAGAGGTAGAATGCCTCCAAATAGCAATTACTGGGGGACAACAGCAGGAGAGAAAGCTATGCTCCTTGTGTTCTGGTTCAGAGTTTTCCAAAGGAATCTGTTGGCCACAGTAGGAAACGGCATTCTGGATAAACAGGTCTTCAGTATGATCTGGCAGAATGCTTCTTACATTATTATGGTTTGCAGACCTCTGAATTGGGGGAGTTCCAGAACCCTTCACTGTTGTGTCTGCCTTTGTTCACTTTGGCTGGCAAAGGACTCTTGAACTCACCTTGTAGCTATTATTAACATACAGTATTGGTATTTCCCAACAGGATAAGGCAAACACACTTTGCATGAAACTGCCTTTAAAAAATGCCTAGAATCTTCAGTCAATGTAGAATTCTATGGCTTGCCTCTTAATGGAGTGAGGACCAAAATAAGCATTTAACAGCAATTTTAGTTCACCTGCACCTGCCTCCAGCACTAATTATTACTTTTAAAGACATACCTGGAAATAAGCACTGCTAATCACAGTAAGACTTACTTCTGAGTAAACATGCAAAACATTGGGTTTTTTTATAGTCTGCCAGGCCAGTGCATATCTTTGATTGTCTAACACTCCTAAGAACACGTTCTACCACATATAACTTCCCACCCCTTCAAATTAGAGGATCATTGTATCAAATTTTATTTTGCCTTTAAGTCACTTTATGTGCTCCTTTACTGGAGCAGAAACATATATAATAAATGAATAAATAATGTTTACTACCTTTTGAAAGGCAGCATATCTTTTGCCCAAGCTTTCCCTGGCTCATAAAATTATACCATGTTATTAATGAAATTCTATTTTACCTGTTTTTATAATACTATTTATGTTTGCATCTCCATTTTTATGACACTGTTTTATTGTTTTTATGTTGCAATCTTGTATGCTGCTTAAGAGGTTTTTAAATATCAAGTGGTTTAGAAATGCTTTGAAATAAATATAAATAAATAAATACTACTCAAGTGTCACCAAAGCTTCGCTACATATTTAATTAAATAAATGCAGGGTTAATCAAATTCTATGATGCTGCTGAATGCTGATTTCTGCATTACAGAAGTCATTAATCTATAATATCCAGGCTTTAGCAAACATGGCCATTTACTTCAAATGTTATTATTTTTTAAATTTTAAATTTACTAAATGCTATTTATACTGTCCTTTGTTCGAGGATCACAGGGCGGTTTACAATATAAAAACACAACAATACACAACATAGTAACAAACAAAAACAATAACCCTGCTTGAGGAGGTTAGGATACATTTTTTATTACTACTCAGTGCCAGTGAAGTTGGTATTAAGCACTTGCTTGAATGGGTGTTGTTACTCTTCAGCAAAGTCAGCTAGGCTTAAGAGGAAAGTAAAATGAAGGTTGAACTAAGCATAACTCTTCACCTCACTACAGCTATTCTCTTCTAGCTGAATCTGAAGACTGTTCTCCATTTCAGTGTTCTAAAAATACTGTCAAGGCTATGTCCAATTTATGGGCCAACACAGATGAAATTCAAGGCCCCCTTCTGTTTAACAGGCAAGAAAGTAGAGAGTAATGGGGTAACTCATCCACCACCCTCTTTCTTAAAAGAAGCTGACATATAGGAAGGGTATCATCAGGTCTAGAGTAAGAGGGAAAACTGGAAGGGGATTATCCATCCACCCAAAGGAAACCCAAAGCACACCAGTTCCCAGAGCCTTAGAGACTGTGAGAGAATGCTCTGGCGCAACATGTTAGAACTGGGGTCTGACAGGGCCAGGGGAAACAATGGGAGCATCCCTCTTCCAGCTAGATCACACCAACTTGGGGTCCCAATTGGGGACTGACTTGTGGCAATGCTCATGAGTAGGTCACCATCTGCACCTGCTCCTTCCACATCCCATTGATTATGAACAAGAATGTGAGCCCAAAAGAGTAGCTGGTCTCAGAGTTGGAAGAATCTATTATCCCCTCCTACATTTCCTCACTCTGAGTGATTGGCAGAGATAGTACAACGTCCATAGTTACTGTTCGGTTGTTCCAACAAATGAAAAATTGTTGGAGAATTTCTTCCCCATTAATGAAGGATAGGAAGAATCAGGGTCCCCAAAAACCACCTCTTGTGTTCAGAGACATCCAGCAGGAGAAGCCTGTTCTGTATGATTTGGGTGGGGCACTAGGGTGAAGGAGAGAGGGGAAATACTGCTGCTTTGAGGGAAGGGGAGGGGGAAAGAATTGGCTGTGCTCCCAGCTGTAACTTGGGAATAGCAAAGAGACCCTTCTCTCTTTTCAAAAGCAGAACCACCACAGACCTGAAACTGAGAAGGTTCTCTCCTACAGATGAGCAGTCAGGTTTTGCTACCCCTGCTTTCTGTTGGTGTTAACCCTTTGTTGCCTGCTCTCGAGCCAGCTGAATAAGAAGTACTTTTTCTAATTATTATTGAAAGTAGATGTTAAAAAAAGACCAAGAGTGCAATCAGATGACAAGAAACCGCATCATAGTCCCCTATAAATCCAATCACATAAATACTGTTCCAGAGGTAAAGCAAGTCATGTGTAGCAGTTGATGGCACAAAACTGCAATGACAGTATGTTGCGAATCAAGATATTCTGTATGGTCAGCAACCAAATGCTTCTTATGTCAAGTACCAAATGGTAGCTGTAGATAATATTCTTTAGTAAGTAAATAAATAAATATTAAATAGATTAGCCACTGGTTATCAATTATTCTCAAATAATCAAGCAATTAAAGCTTTACTTTTAGAAAAATTGAAGAACTGAGAGAATTTTGCGAATTGCAGAAAGTATTGTTTTTCAAAACAATCTAGTTCCGCCCAGACATTTTACAGCACCCTAAGCCAGATCGCATGGAGGTCCCGCCTTCCCACAGCAAAAGCAATACTCAGTGGGCACTTATGAGCTGTGCCATCTTTTGTAAATACACATTATTGACCCTAGGGCTGAGTACCTCTGAGCATATGCTGACTTCATTGTCCCCCAAGAGGAATGAAGAATTTCAAAAAATAATGGATGTGAGGGGGAAATGTTTCCTGGCATATCTAAGATGGGATATGAGACCACTACAAAGCCTTGTGAAATGCATCATGCAAGATGATGTCAGCCACCACCTTGGTTTGTCTCTTAAGGGTCAGAGCTGCCTGAAGCAGCATGTGTTGGCATTTGCAGCACAAAGCTTTTACATGAGACTCTTATGGGTCATGGGTTCAAGCCCCATGTTGGGCAAAAGAATCCTGCATTGCAGGGAGCTGGACTAGGTGACCTATGTGGCCCCTCTCCACTTACAGTTCTATGATTCTGTGTGTGCTAGACTACCAGCCCCACATCGTTTTTTTGTGTACACTATGACAATACTCTTGCACATTGAAGTTCAAAAACAGCTTAGCTGGAATCTTTCCTGACTTGGCATTCCAAACTGTAGTATCTAGGCAATATGGTAAAATTCTAGTCTAGATAAGTATTAGTTTGATAACTTTGTGTTTCCTTCCTAATCCTTGTGCTGCTGTTCCTCTTCAGAGGCTGAAAAGGATAGATGGTCTCTAGAAAGGCCCCCTGACCCCTGCAGAGCTGAGGAAAGCCTTCATTTCTGCCTTTGCTATAAGATGACACCATGATGCACTAATTCTATATAGAAGTCATAAACTCCCTTGTATATCTGACAAGATTAAACCACTATAAAATAATAAGCAGTCACCTGATCTTAATATAAACCTACCAGGCCTAAAAGGGTAATGCTTGGTCACCTTTCAACTGTATAGTGGAAACAGAGTTAGTTTTAAATCCCTCCCATAAACAGGCCCCACCTTTACTGCAATGTAATGTTTCAAACCCTCTGGCACTCAATAGGTCTCCTTGCATTTACTAACAGAAGCCTCCATGTAATAATTCACTTTGGAAACTGAATTCTCCAGGACCCTTCCCACTAACTCCCAGCTTACTGCATACTTTTGTGAGAAGACCTGCATAAGTGACCCAACATAGCTATCCTTGCTAGCAAAGTCGGCCTTTGAAACCAAAACCCTAAGCCTACTCCAGGCCTCTTTAAGAACACCTAGGTGCCCACCTACCACCATCCCTTAAAAAAACACAACCCAATCTGGTCCAGCTTTCATAAACCCTCCATCTTTTCCCTCAGTCCCTCTATACAGGCCTTCCCTTCAGAGTCCCTTAAGTGTGTCCCCAAGCCTCACAATCTTTCCTCTCCTCAAAAATTCAGCCTCATTCTCTTAAGCCCCCCCCCCCCCGTTACCCTAATCCCTCGGGTTTGTTTTTTTAAAAAAGGCATCCTCTCTATTTCGAAATCAATCCCACATAACAGAAGCTCACACCTCAAAAACAAACAAACACACACCCCAAAAGACCCACCCAGAAAAAGAAAGGTATGACTCTCCTGCCCCTCTTTCCTCCCCATACATCCCGCAGAATCCTCAGCTCTCAAAATGTATGCCTTCCCTGGTCCTCCCAGTTACCTAAACCCATTTCGCAGATATTCTGGGGTTGCCAGCGGGTTCCATATACACCACAGTCTCCGCTCTCCCTTTCGCCATAGAGCTTCCCTTTCCGATTATTCCTGCCCCCTCCCGCGCCCGCCATCCCCCTCCTCTTCCTACCACAGCAAACAGCAACAGTCATCGCCAACTCCCCCCCCCCCACCGCATCCCCCCATCCTCTCCCCGTTCTTTCCCTCCTCACCATGAACTTGAGGGCCTTCTCCTGCACCACCGCCTCGGCGGGGTCCATAGCCCCCCCGATCCGCCTCTGCTGTGGCTGCTGCTCCCCCGCCAGATCCGGGCCTCAGCCGGGGCCTGGCCGCCCCCCACCCCTTCCCTTCTCCCTCCCTCAACGCAAGGCCGCAGCCACCGCAGAGTCAGGCGAGAAACCTCCGTTTTCCTCCGGCTCAGGTAAGTGGGAAATGTAGTCCCCGGCCGTTCTCCCGAGAAGTGCCCGAGTGGACATCGCGGACTACAATTCCCAATAAGCCCCGCGCACAGGGAGACGGCGCGCCCGGCGCCGTTGCTTCCGAAGGCAGCGGGAAGAAGGGGGAAGTGGCGGCGCGCTCGGGTGGGCCGAGCTGGGCTGGGTTAAGGGGAAGGGGGAGCAGGGAGTTAACGGCTGCCTCTCCCAGCTGGCGGGAGAAGGGGCTGATGGAAGCTGTAGTTTCCGAAGGGGCCGCGCTGGGCAGCAGCGGGGACGAGTCGCAGCTGCTTTTCCCTTTTCCTTGTCAATCTGGGAAACGAGAGCATAGGGTTGCAGCCCGATATGCAAAACGGTATCGCTGCTTATTGAGACATTGCTGTGATTTTAGGAGTGGAAGTTTGCAGGTTTCCAGATCGCAGCAAGGTGTGCAGCTTATCCGAAATAGGAACCAAAGAACTGTGCGGTTGGAAGAGCCAAAGAGTCATCTAGTCCACACACCCTGCATTGCAATTTTTGGCTGATAGCATCATACTTTCGTAATAAGGGATAGGGCTGCTGGGGCCAGCGTCCACAGAGGTCAGATCCTTTGGGCAGCTGCTGAGGCTCCAGCATTCCCGGGGTGGGATTGGGGGCACCATACACTTAAAGCACCGCTATATCACTTTTAACAGTCATGAGTTCCCCAAAGAGTCCTGGAAACTGGGCAGAAGAATGTCATCTCTTCCAACTTCCCCCTTCAGCTGTATGTATTTTACAGGGGAGAAAAAGTACCGTAGTTGCATTTTCTTCCAAGGGAGGATCAGTGGCTTTGTGAGCACCAGGGGAAGACCTCAAGGGCACCCTTGTGCCTGCGGTCACCATATTGGCAACCCCTGATATAATACATTTCTGGAATGCATGCTGCTTTGCAGCATTATATTACTGAATGCTAAACACTGGAGAGAAGGGGATTAAGAACTTTGGGGGGCTTTGTGCCCTATGTTTATCATAGGGATTGCATCTGACTGGGAAAAGCCTGACTAGTTATTTTGTTTTGTTTTCAGTCTTATTGCCAAGATACAGCTCTTCCTACCACTACCCCAATTCATTTTAAAGGTATATGGCAGGAACAGCTAGCTTCCAGATGTTGTTGGGCTTCAACTCCCATCAGCCCCAGTCAAAATGGCCAATGATCAGGGATGATGGGAGCTGTAGTCCAACAATATTTGGATGGCCACAGTTTTGCTGCACCTGCTACACAGTATAGACATTTTGTGAACAGATAGCTTTTGGCCATGGCTCTGTTCTTCATGTATCAAAATCAACTGGGCTCCACAAAGCACTAGCTCCGGGCTCCACCCCAGACAGCAGATGTTTTGATTTCAGGAGATGGTAACGATAGATTAGAAACATTGTGAAATATGAAATATACGGTACAGTTAGGTTTTTGTTTTTTATTAGTACCCATACTCTTCTCAGAATATTGGACTTCATGTGAGTTTGTATTATTGTATTATTAGTGTTATTGTTAGGTTTGCAGCATGACAGTAGATGGCACTCGACAGAAAATGATAACCCATTTAACAAAAATGTGCAGGTCCCTGCCCTGAGGTGATTACAATTTAAATTTCAGCAACGGGATACAGCAGAGGAGGGTAAGGAGAAAGAAAGTCAAGTTTAGCCAAAGGAGAGAGCAGAAATGACAGTAGCACAGAAAGGAGGGGTGACTGTAAGCAAATTCAGATACTCATACCTTAACTTTGTTTCATCTGGCAGGTGCATCTAGAGAGGGCCTGGATACAAATCTTAACACAGCTATGTACTAATTGACTGGCCTTGGGCATGTTGCTATCTTTCAGCCTCAGCCCATCTGTCAAATTAGAGAAAAAATGACATGCTGCAGGAGTTAGTTATGACAATGAACAAGATAGACTGTAAAGCACACTGTTGGGTAAAAATGTTAAATAATACTACAATAAATAGCCTCCCAAAATCCTTACAGTCTGGTTAATCTATTTAAGTTGCTATCAGTTTACCCTCTGAGTTTCAAAACTGTGATCATGTTCATCCAAGACTGAATCTTATTTGTGGTTTTTTGTGTGTGACATTTCTATTCCTCATATCATCTAAGTTCCCCTGGCAGTTTAGAAATGGACCTTGTAGCAGTGGAACATTTTTGAAGATCAGTTGTTAATTTATATCAGTTTAACTAAATTAATTGAGAGCAAGTCTAGTGGCTAGGAGCATGACCCAGTCACCCTTCACATCCTCTCCACCCCTTTCCATATATAGGATTGTTCTTCTGCCAATCACCTCCCTCGCCATAGCGGTCATCCAGCTGGATGCCTGCCTCCTTCCCCCATCTTCTCTCTCTCTTTCATGGAAACATTCCTGCAGGGCAGTTGATGGTAGAAGGGAGAGGGAGCAGTCCAGATGGCATGTGCTCTGATGTGGGCCACAGTTTTCACCCAACAGGAGACTGAATTTGATTCCTAGAGTGTCAGCTGGGAAGCCCCTGGTTCAAATCTCAACCATGACCTCACTAGGTAGGCTTTGTCAAGCTCCTGTCTCTCAGCCTCAGTCTCTCATCTGCATAATGAGGATAATATAACTGATTTATCTTACCAGTTATTATAAGGTTAATTATATCATGTATATGAGGCACTTTCAAGACTTAAAAATTGTTGTGCAAAGAAGCCAAAGAAGAATTTTTTCTTATGGCGCATATACTACAAAGAAACTTTACTTACTATTCTCTCCTTTCCAAAGTCTTCTTAAGAATTCCAGGCCTCAGGTTGGAAGACCTGCTCTTTCTCCAGAGAAGTGTAATATCTGCCTCTGTCTAGAAGCAGCTGTAACTGGTCGGAATCGCTTGCAGTAGTGCTGAAATGTTCACATGGAACATCTGTGACAAGAAGCATCCTTGAGTTAATCTGGGTATATCTCTGCAGTGACTGGCAAATATGTTTTGTATAAGCAGATACTTCTATCACAGATTCAGGGATGGGGATAGTATAATTTATAAAGCCATCCACACCCTGGGATTTCATAACCTTTCAGATTAACTCTCCCTGCGCTCATCTTTGGGGAAGTGAAACCGAGACCATTTTCCAAGATAGGCCTGCATCTTTGGAACACCCTGCTTCCCCAAGAGAAGTTGCTAAGCATGTTGTTAAATTATCTTGCTTGTGCAGATAAGGATGTGGGTGGTGCAGTGGTCTAAACCACTGAGCCTCTTTGGCTTGATTGGAAGGTCAGTGGTTCGAATCCATGCGACGGGGTCAGCTCCTGTTACTCTGTCCCAGCTTCTGCCAACCTAGCGGTTTGAAAGCATACCAGCGTGAGTAGATAAATAGGTACCGCTGTGGCGGGAAGATAAACAGTGTTTCCGTGCACTCTGGCTTCAAAACATAGGGCTAATTTGCCATTTGCATTTTTCAATCATCTGTGCAAATCAAGAGAAGGCTATTCACTCCTAGAATTGTCCCAGGAGGAATCCATGTAATGTCATTGTCTTGGTGATTTTTGCAATAGAATATCACTCACTGCCTCCAAGACTTTATCAGCCAGTGTCATCCCTGGGGTGAATTCAATGTCAATAGGTAGTGGCAATAATCAATTTAACAAGGAATAGTGGCCACTTGATTTTCAATGAAGAGTACCACGTTTCTCACCCTTGTTATGCCTCTTGTTTTTACATTTCTAGTGACTCTTTGGGGAATCTGTAGAATTAACCCTTGAAATAATGGGGATCTTCCATAATTTCAGTTCCTTTGGGCATTATTGCCTGAATTATAACACTTTAAATAATAAGAACGATGTGTTTAAATTAAATTTGCAGGGCTGGCAGCTGCATGCATTCAGACTTATTACTATCCTTACAGACAGCTTCTTGGGCTAATTCTTTCCAGACTGAAATGAGAAATGAAGGGAGTAGTTTGTGGTGGAAGAAGAAGTTAATAGGATAGTTTCTTGCAATGCTTATTGTGAGGGGGATGTGCTAATTGTTCTGCACATGTAGTCTGTACTAACCATAAGATATAGGGCTTTCTGGATTATAAAGAAGGCAAATTATTTAATAATGTGGGTGATTTGAATAAACTGGAGGGGGATACATGTCACTTTCACTTTTCGAGACACAGCATAAACATAGAAGAAAAATGCAAATTGAAAGGACAAGCGTAAATGTAATGGGAGAAAAGAAGACGAAATGGACTCTGATGACAGGGAGGTTATGGTTATGAAACTATTAGGGCTTTAATGTTTAGAAATGGAGTTTAAGGAGGTGAGTACTGTACAGTGTAAGAGGTTCAATGTTACCAACTTCATCTTGAATCCTGTTTTTCAGCTACATCATAAACACTGTGAGTTTCTTGCTCTTCTATGAATATCCCTTGACCTTGTTACAGAACGCCATCTCCAAAATCTGCTAGAATCCTTGAGAGTCAGTATAGCAGAGAGACTAAGAGGCTGAGCTGTAAACCTCAGCAAGTCTGAATGTGCTATGATTCAGTAGCTTTCGACACACCACTCATTATCAAGCTCACACACATGCAACACAGAAATAGCAATACCTACCCTACATCAAAGACCATGTGCATATCTGCAAACCAAAGAATGTATTGTGGGTCACACACACACACACACACACACACACACACACACACACCTACCTTGCAATCTATTCTATTGGCGGTAATGGAATGTTTAGTTTAAGCCATGGAGAGGGAACCCAGTTGGTGCTAGAGAAGGCCTCTATAGGTGCATGAGCACCCACCCCTGGGTGCCATGCTGGTAACCCCTATCTGAAGCCAGATAGAGCTCTGCATGTCAAAACAAGCACCTTGAACTTGAGTGGCCGCTTTTCTCGTTTGCATTGTGCATGAATGATAATGGGCAGCCTTATGTGGAAATATTTGGGATTTCCAATGAGGGCAGCAGGTGTGCAAAACTGGCTGCAGCCCTAGCTGTCACATGATGCGGGAGTGTGGCCCACCCCACATGGAGTATTGTTTGGGTAGGATATTATAAAAGAGTGTAGGGTATTTAATATTTAGACAACCAAATGGGGGTGGATGAAGCAACATGGAAATGGCAGGAAAGGGGGGAATGCTTTGCTTTCTTTTAAAATGGAGCACAGGAAGAAGAAGCCAGCTCAGTCCAACAACTCAAAAAACAACCCCAACAAGTCCCTTAGAGCCAGAAGAGGCTTTTTAAAGCCTCATGAATATTTAGCTTGTCCTCATGTAAAATATATGACTTTGTGTAAGGATCAGGCGAAGGAGGTGCATGATTTTTTTCTGATTTATGGGCCCAGTGACGGATTATTCATAGCAGAGCAGCTGTGTGGAAAGATTCATCCACTGCAAAATGTGATTGTACATCAGGCAGTCTGAGGGAACGGAGCTATGACTAATGGCTACTTTACATATAAATGAGAAGGTTTGCGCTAGGAACTGTTAAAAAAAATATAGTCGCTCTCACTGACAGGGCCTGGCCTCTCTGATCTGCACGAGGCACAGGGGCCAGGAGGAAGGAAAGATCACATAATGAAGGGCAGGGTGTTTTTTTAAAAAAAAAACATGCTTCCTAAATAAATAAATAATGTCTGCCTGACCTCCTCAGAAGCTGCCACGTTGCTAACAAATTAGGGACAGAGCCGGTCACTTCTTTTGGTAATGTGCTCCAGAAGATGCTCAGCTGTGGAGGAATGCAGAGCTGGCTGGCCCCCTTTCTAGCCAGAGCAAGAGGAGCCGCAACCACATGGAGCTATATTTACAATTTACGCACTGCAGGAATTATGCGCGCCAGGTAAGCAGGCCTAGTTATTCATAGGAAACTGCCTTAAACTGAACCAAACCTCTGGTCCATCTAGGTCAGTACTGTCTACACTGACTGGCAGCCACTCTCCAGGGTTTCGGACCAGGTTCTCTCCTACCCTATCTGGAGATGCCAAGGACTGAACCTGGGACCTTCTGCGTGGTAAACGGGTGCTCTGCCACTGAGCTATAGCCCTTTCCCTTCAGGTGGGAGAAGGTGAGAAGGTGTGGAAGAAGAGATGGTAGCAGCAGAGAAGAATATACTAAGAGCTTAGTATGCTGTGTTGATTAGAGCATTTAACCTTGCCTGAAAAGCCCTGGGTTAAAATCCCCACTCATTTGTGACCTTGGGCCAGTCACTCTCTCTTAGCCTAACCTACCTCACAGGGTTGTGATGAAGATAAAGTGGTTTAATATATATCTATGCCAGCCTATATTATGTTGATGGGAAGAGGCAGCTTGTGTTGAGAAGAGTGTTTTAAAGTAGTGGCTATTTTGGGAGCATTGTAGTGACAATGTGGCTGTGCTTGGGGGTTTAAAATGGATTGGCATAGCACTGGGGCCTATATTGATCAATTGTTTAAATAACGTTTCATGTTCTGAAACCCCTCTTAAGCAGCCTACAAACCTGCCCAGGTTGGACAGAAACCTAATCTCACCAAGCAAGAACAGAGACGGGTCTTCATTTTGGATGGAAACTGAATCTTAAATCCATGGGTGATCCTTCCTCCCTTTTAGCCCCTCTCCCCAATACACTCACGACCCTTTCCACGCTCTTATATTTGATACAAACTGTCTAGACACTGCAGATGTGGGCAGATGTTGGGCCCGTAATTTATAACAACGGCCTCCAGAAGGCAATTCCAATTTGTTTCGCTAATGCTTTAAGTTACAGACGCTGAAATCTCCTGTAAATACTCTTGGCTTGCATATTAACTACCATTCTGGGTTTGCTCAGCAAATGCTAGCTAACTACATCTCTCTTTTAGTCTCCGATAGAGGTTGTAATGCCATACGGTATTACATTGTCAAGCTCAAAATATGGGGACTTGGAGATGTAGACTGCAGCCCACAGGACACTGATATTCACAGAGAGTAGATCTACAGACAGAGAACCCCATGCCTTCTGCACAAAGAATAGCATATGGGAGCTTCTGCTTAGCCCCATGGTATTTGTGCACTGGGGTTCCTCAGGGTTCCAATCCGTTCCACATAGTTTTTAACCTCAATATGAAGCTGTTGGGATAGGTCATCTAGGGATATGGAGTGAAGTGTCATTAGTATTCCAATGGTTCCAGCTCCGTCTCCTCATTCCTTGTATATTAGGTGTGGCTGCACAGGTTCTGGACTGGTGCCTAGAAGCAGCAATGGGCTGGATGATGGCTAATAAACTGAGATTGAGCACTGAAAAGACAGAGACACTGTTCTGGATGGGAATTGCACTCCCCTCTTGAAGGAACAGGCGTATAGCTTGAGAGTACTTCTGGATCCAGCATGGCCATCAGAGGCCCAAGTGGCCACAGTGGCTCAGGGTGCCTATTCCCAGCCCAAGCTAGTTTGCCAGCTGCTGCTGTTCCTGGACCAGGACAAGCTTCCAACTGTGATCAACTTGCGACTGTGATCCACGCCCTGGTAATGTCATGTTTAGATTAATGGAATGGGGCAATCCTTGAAGATGGTCCAGAAGTTGCAGTTGGTGCAGAATGCTGCTGCTTGGTTACTGAGTTGCACACTAAGTCAGAATCGTATTTCATCTATTCTTTGTGATCTGCCTTGTCTGCCTGTTTGCTTCTGAACCCAAGGTAAGGTTTTTAATGCCAATGTATAGGACCCTAAACAGTTTGGGGCCCAAATGCTTGCAGGAATGCATCTCCCAGTATATGCTAGCCTAGCTGTTGCACTTCTAGTCCCACCACTGGACAATGTACGACACATGGTGACCAGGGAAAAGGCTTTTTCTGTAGTGGTGCCCTGTTTATGGAATCTCCTACCATTGAAAATGTGTCATGTGTCAACAATAGATCAATTTTTTACCATCTTCAGATGCACCTGTGTATCCTGGGGCTTAAGAACCTGTGATACCCGTTTTATGAATAGTCCGTATCATATGTGCTATTCTATGGTTTCTAGGAATCTTTTAACCGCCACTTTATTTTTATAACCTGTATATTTTAATAGCATTTGCTTAATTGGGTACTGTATTTTATTGTTTTACTGTGGAAACTGCTCTGTGATTGCTATCATCATGAATTAAATATTTTTGGAATATTGCATGCTGTGGAGCTTTTGGAGTAAAAACAGAATCAGAATTGCAAACATACATATTACAGCAGGACTTATTCTGATGTTCCTGCTAGTTTTCATTATCCAATCAAGCTTCAAATCTGGGTTTTGTAGCGTGGCACGTGGTTCCCCATCCCTGTGAAAGACTCGCAAACCATGTCAGAAAGAAAGGTGGTGATCCAAGTCGGTCTCTTGGTCCCTCGCTGCAACTTGTCTGTGCCTTATTCTCTGCCTATTGAGAAGCAGCATATTCTCCAAACTGTCCCTTGAGTATGTAGGAGCCATCCTTATAATTCACTCTATGCCTGGATTCCCTGCACCACTGTGGGAGTTGTGATTCATGCATTTGCCACAAGCCTTTTGTGCTTCCCTAATGTTTTCCTGGGAACGGAAATCTCTCATGTTTGGGTGGGAGTCTAACACATCTCTGATACATCTGTGGTATTTTTTCAAAGCATGACTGCTGGCATTTTGGCATGTAGCCGTGGAATGTGTGGGCTCTTTGACAACATTACTGTGTTTTAACGTTCATGTTCTGTGTATTGCACTGCTGCAAGGAGAAGTCCTGGTCTGGGCATTGTGGATGTCACCACTCCCACAGCCTTTCCGCACTTAAACACCACCCGCTTCTGAGCTGTAGAAGAAAGCAAAACTGCACTATTTGTGTCCTTTGAACAGATGCAACATCAGAGCTGTATACCAGTGCTGGAACAAGGTGAGAGACTAACCATATTGTGGCAGCATAAGGACAGTGAGAGTCCAATTCTATGCAAACAAATCACATTTAGTTCGTTGGGCTTTGCTTTCTAGTAAATACACTATATTCCTCACACCTCGCTTGACAGCATCTCATATTAATTTTTGTAGAGATGCAAATGCCTCCTGTATGAATCACATCTGTGACTAAAATACAAATGAAATGAAGAAGAAAGAAGAAGAAGAGTTTGGATTTGATATCCCGCCTTTCGCTCCCTTTAAGGAGTCTCAAAGCGGCTAACATTCTCCTTTCCCTTCCTCCCCCACAACAAACACTCTGTGAGGTGAGTGGGGCTGAGAGACTTCAAAGAAGTGTGACTAGCCCAAGGTCACCCAGCAGCTGCATGTGGAGGAGCGGAGACGCGAACCCAGTTCCCCAGATTACGTGACTACCGCTCTTAACCACTACACCACACTGGCTCTCAATGAAAGATATTACACAGCTATATCACCAAGAGATGAGTGTTAAGATTCCAGAAATAGTGGTCAAGTTATCTTTTGCCATAATTAGTAGTATTCTCTCATATCATCATAGGTTGCATGACTCACCTGAGGCTATCTAGGATGGCATACATTTAAAGCAACCATATGCCACTTTAGTTAGTCATGGCTTCCCCCAAAGAGTCCTGGGAATTATAGTTTGCTAAGGGTGCTGAGATTTTTTAGGAGAAATTACAGTTCCCAGGATTCTTTGGGGTTAGCCAAGACTGTAAGCAATATAAGAGTGCTTTAAATGTATGGTGTGGATGTGACCCGAGTTTTTACAAGGTCACATGGGGAAGTGATGCTCACACCCTATTCACTGGCCTATTCATTGATTTTGGTGGAAGCACTTCCAAGTACAGTGGCAATAGCGGAGAAAGGTGGGTGCGGCCCACTCTGGGCACCATCCCTGAGGGGGTGGTGACATTGACGCTGGACGCAGCAGCTAGCTCCGCCTCTGTACAGCGGTACCTCTTTTCTTGAACATAATTCATTCTGAAAGACCGTTTGACTTTTGAAATGTTCGACAACTGAGGCACAATGGGCGGTTGGCAAGTTCCATTGAGAAAATGGAGAAACGCGCCTCAGAAGCTGTTCAACTTCTGAGGCATGTTTGAAAGCGGAAACATTCACTTTCTGATTTTCGGCATTCGAAAACTGAAACATTCGGCTTCCGAAGTGTTCAATAACCGAGGTACCATTGTATATAAATGGTCCTAATCCTACTTACTAGGAAATAAGTTCTATTAAACTCACCAAGCTTGTTTGGGAACAGGCTGCAAGTGTGTTTAAGATTACAGACCTGATGCATATATTGGCCTTCGCAGTTGCTAATTCAGAATGAAGGGATTACGTAAAACTAATCGAGTGCATATGCTCCGCATACTGTAGGGTGATGAAGCAGGCTGCTGCTCACCTTATCTGTTTACGCTAGGAATAAACCCTTTGGTTGCTGAAACAAAAGGTTGCAACAGATAACTTTCCTGGTGTGGATTTAATAAACTTGCCAAATTTGGAATCCAGGTTTTGTTACCTGTGTGAATGCATGAAAGCATTAAGAAGCAAAATGTAACAGAAATCCATTTTAAAAGCCTGAAAGGGCCCATTCTTCTACCACCATGAAGCGATAAAAGAAAGCCAGGGTTCAAAATGTCTTTCACTGTTAGTGGAAGGCATCATCAGTTAATTCGAAATGTTACATCCAAGCTCATAGCATCTAAGTAATTTTTCAGTCGCAAAGCTGCCATTGCGTAGGAATGAAATCAGGGAGAAAAAAATGCCTCCTCAATTCATTAGGGGCTGTACAAGATGTGTCATCAAAAAGCAATGAGAAGAAGATGTGCCAGACTGCGGAAACAGGAGATAGATGATAATTTACTAGGTCAGAAATGTGCTATGATGAACAATGGAGGCGGAGAATGAAACCTCGAAATATAAAAGAAGCCAAAGTGATCCAGTGAAAATAGCTTCCCTTTGAGTCCGAGAAACCTGAGTGCAAAGGCTTATTCAGTTACAAACTCATTGGGTGGCCTGCATTTATTTTTCAATCAAAAACATTTTTTTAAAAGGATTTCCATCCTGTTCCAAAGACCAAGAGCTGGTAACATGACATTATATAAAAGATACACTTTCCTGTTGCTAAGGGACTTGTAATCCAGGTCAGATACTGATAGAAGAAGAAAGGGAAAGACAAAAAAGTGGCAACAAAAAATATACCGGTATGTGGCAGGCAGTTTCAATTATTGTTTACTTTATTTATTCACTACATTTTAAAACCACCTTTCCTTCAATGCACTCAGATCAGTTGGCAATACAAAAAAGATATCTTATAGTCCAATAGACATGATACACAAATATAAATGGAAAGCAAGAGAAGAGAAAACAAACAAATTCAGGTACCTATAGAGCTGTGGCGGGTATTGCCCTCTTCAGACGGGGTATGATTCATTCTGGGACCAATTGATCTGTTATCTTTTATTAGATTTTTTTTATATATCCTGTCCTATCTTGAAGGCCCAGAGCAGACTGTAATGGTTATTTTAAAAAGTTAACAGAACAGAAAATAATAAAAGTACAAACATAAATGGCTGTCTCCCCATGACCTTTTGCAGTTAGCACCTCTCTTTCGGTTCCAGCTTGTCTCAGTTTCTAATCTGAAAAATGGGAATATTTGTGTTTTAGGGCCTTTCTGCACAACATGGTGAACAATAAATGCTCACTTGTTTCCCATTTGACATACGCCATTCAAATAGCTCCTCTAGGGGATGAGTGATTTGAACTCTTGTAACCCTAGATGCCTACTGCCATTTTGGGGATTAAAAATCATTTTGTTACAGAGGAGTGTACTCCTCCCATGTACTATTCATATGCAGGGAAAATAATTAAGGCTCGCATCCTACACAGATTTACTTGAGAGTAAGCTTCATTGAACTCCGGTTCTCAGCAAGGCTGCAATCCTAACCCCATGCACATGGGAGTAAACTCCACTGAATTCAATGAGTAGACACAATTAGGCTTGTGCTATAACCATGTATAGATTGTACTAGCCCTGTAGCTATTCACCTGTTTTAAAAAATGCAATTGGCTATCTGTCCTGCGTGAACCTTTAGCTTGATTTTGCTCTAATTCTTTGGAGACTATCCACTTCTTCCCGGTACAACTTTCACTGGGAAACACAGCTCTAGCCTGTCCCTTGTCAGTGGGAAAGTGACTTACATACACTGAGAAGGGATTGTGAAATCAATGTGACAAAAGAGGCCCCTAAACACAAGTAGTCTGACATGTTTGAAGTTAATTAAATACTTTTCATGTAACCAATCAATAATTGCCAAATGCTCATCAAATATGGCAATGACTTTCTCATTCACTGGTCAAAAACCAAACAGGAACCGCGACCAGATTTAATCCTTATTGAGCTATTGGCTGGAATTGTGTTGTGCCTGAACATTTCCTCTTATAGTTCTGTAAAGTAGAAAGGCTAGAAACTTATTTTTTGTTTTCTAAATAAAAGCTGAAAATTCAAAGAAGGGGCATGGAACAAATATTCTAGAGAAGTTTGTCTGCCTCAGCCTCCCCTTGGCTACAGCACTGCATCTATTCAGATTGTATAAAATCTCTTAAATATAAGAGGGATATTATGATTTCATTGCTGTAAAGGACTTTGGGGCATATTCAGATATATGAGAGACATCTAATATAATACTTGTGCAGAAGAGGGATTTTTGACAGATGCCCCTTGTTGCGCAGAGGTGAGGAAAACGGAGCCTGCTAAAATTCCCTCTGCTACGCGAAAGTTAAATGTACAGGATTTCTGCCCTCACCACTGTATCTAGTATCATCACCCTACATGCGGTGGCTAGAATGCCCTTGTAGCATGCTGTCCATGTTTATATTTAAAGGACCTTACGGGTGACACTACTCTTCCAGGATGAATGGAGAAAAAAATTGTAAAGGCCTTCACCATGATTAAAATTATAGGGCCACAGTTGCAATAGTGAAATTTGGCTGAATTGCATCCTGCCATAATAGCAAGAAATTGGGGGGTGGGCAGTAAGTTCTACAGCTTATAAAAATGTTCAACAGACTGATTTGAAACTTGGCGGTATAGGAGAGGTACATTGGTTCAGGCTGAATTTGGGGCGATAATCGCTGCCAGTTGGGCACTTGTAAAGTGGAATGGTTGTGGCCTTTTAATAGCTGTAATTTCCCAACATTTTGGAGCTTGCGTGAACATGGGAAGTCCTTAAGACAACATGTTAAACTGAAAGGGGTTTCCTCTCATTAATCAAATGTTTATTACACTTTAAATATGCAGTCATGGGTCCTGAAGCCACTGGGATTGTGACACGGCTGCCCATGTGAGACATCTGAGGGGTATTTCTTCCTTTTGTGTACATTTTCCTGCATTGGCTTTAATAATCCAGGCAATAAGGCCCAAACCTACAATGCCTTGATCTCCTCCTTGGAGTCTTGCTCTTTGCAACTTGACCTCCCATGGAGGAAATGGGGCGGTGGGTAAGGGGTTTTTAGAGGAACTTAGCAGGACCCTCTTTCACCCCCTCTCAGTTCACTCATGCTATTTCAATTAAGCGCCGCAGAATTTAATCTCCTGCTCTTAATAAAGTTTATTGTTGTCTTGCCAACTCGCCTCCGGACACCAAAATGCTATTACTCTGAACGCAACGGGAAGGGCTATTTTACTGCTGCAAACTTTCTGACTGAAGAGTCAGGGAAGAGAAACTCCCATCCCACAGCAGGCTGCAAGCCATTTGGATCCCGGGAAATTAACGGCAAGGAAATGTGCAGAAGGCTGCAGGAGTGAGCCAGAGGGCAGAAGGGTACTGCAAAGGCACACGCATCCCCGTGCCATGATGCAAGTGCGCAGCCAGAGAAAGACACACACTCCAGAATGCATGCAAATGTTTCTCCTGCCATCACATCATGTCCCAATACACAGCCGTGGAAGCAAACTCGCTGCAAGGATATGTCATGAGAATGAGAAGATATTCAAGTGCAGCTCCCTCCACAGATGTCAATGCAAGGCTAGAGCCTGTTTTGAGGTTTGATAGCTAACATGCCCCACTCCATCAGTGCCTGTTCTTACCCTGCTGGAATAGATGCTTGCTGCAGGATTCTCCTTTCTTGTGGGGCAGGGCACACTATCTCCCTGCACTGATTGGGATGGGCCATTAATCTCCATTCATTCGAGGAAATTCCCAACACTTCCTCAGAAGATGGAGGCAGGCAACTGCTTACTTCTTTGAGTGCTTCTACCCAGCAGCTTATTGTGGAAGCTTTCCATAGCGTCTGCACTACTTCATTCTCTTCAAAATGCCACCTCACATTTCCTTCCATTTAATCCAAATGTACATCCTGGTATGCCCCACAGAGAAACTTACGGTCTTCAAATAAAAACATCTTGAAGGTCCCAGGCCACAGAGAAGTTAGGCTGGCCTCAACTAGAGCCAGGGCTTTTTCGGCTGTGGCTCCGACCTGGTGGAACACTCTGTCACAAGAGACTAGGGCCCTGCGGGACTTGACATCTTTCCGCAGGGCCTGCAAGACAGAGCTGTTCCGCCAGGCCTTTGGCCAGGGCACAGCCTGACTCCCTCCCTCGGCAATCTTCGCAGAGCTCTGGCCCAATGGTGGCCAGTGGCTTGAATTTAATTAATTTTATAATGAATGATTTTAGAGTGTTGTTTGTGTTGTACTTTTGTATTGTTTTATTGTTGTTAGCCGCCCTGAGCCCGGCTTCGGCTGGGGAGGGCGGGATATAAATAAAAATTTTTTATTATTATTATTATTATTATTATTATTATTATTATTATTATTATTATATTGCCAGCGTTGTTCTGTAAAAAAGAAAAGAAAAAAAGCAACCTTATCTGCGGGTTGGTGAAAAAGGCAAATCTGGAATAAATGAGGGGAGGGGGAATATGGGGTGGCATTTTGAAGATGACAGTGTCACGGGGATGCTGCACAAAATGCTTGTTTGTGAGCAGCACCAAGTCCACAATGAACTGCTGCATAGAAGCATCCTTGGTCACTTTCACAACACCTCTCCAATAGTAGTTGCACAGGTTATATATAACGGATAGGTTATAGCTGTATCGTGGGCTAAAATTTACCATGTCCTCACAAATGCGAGAAAGCAAGGTGGGTGTAGTTATGACTGTTTCGTCATAACAAAATCTGCTTCCTTTTTTGTTTGAGTGGAGCGTTTCAAGTTCTATCTTTATATTTGGGGTGCAAGGGGAAAGTATATTTCTCTGGTCCTTTCCCTCTCTTACTGTTTATTCAGAAAAGAACAAGGACCAGGGGAACATACTTTCCTCAACATCCCAAAAGAAGCAGCAAATTGCTTGCTGCCTTTAAACTTCATTTGCTTCTTTCTGGATTTGCTACAAGAAAGAAGTTTCCACCTAAACATTAGGAAGAACTTCCTGACAGTAAGAGCTGTTCGACAGTGGAATTTGCTGCCAAGGAGTGTGGTGAGTCTCCTTCCTTGGAGGTCTTTAAGCAGAGGCTTGACAACCATATGTCAGGAGTGCTCTGATGGTGTTTCCTGCTTGGCAGGGGGTTGGACTCAATGGCCCTTGTGGTCTCTTCCAACTCTATGATTCTATGATTCTAAGTTTTACACACACAAACACACACACACACACACACACACACACAGAGAGAGAGAGAGAGAGAGAGAGAGAGAGAGAGAGAGAGAGAGAGAGACCAAGTATTTATTTATACTTTCCGCACACCACATGAGCTTTTGTGACATGTCTCAGTGATACAAACCCGCCACTAAGTCGCTAGACAACCCTATACCTGGCTGGTGGGTAGGTGATTTTGATTGTTTGCTTGCACCATTCTCACAGCAAAGAGGTTCTCTGAATCACTTGACACAAATGCAAAGCACTCTTGCTATTTTTCCAGGCCAACACAAACCTAGACGTTCTGAATTTTATTGCAGCGTCCAAATCCATCATTCATACGACCTGTTCTCTCTACCCTGTTACCAGCCACCTTTCATTGATATGTTATTGGTAGCTTCTTTATATAGTGTAATTGTGGTAAGATCATGTTCTTAAGTTGCATGATGCCTTGCTAGACTTTCGAAGAAAGTGTGGTTTGTGAAAATAGCGAAACAAAACGAACAACGTTGACCTGGTCAGGAACTGTGGAGGATGGAGAAAGCGTCTGTCCATGCTGTTCATGGTTGTGTGAACTGCCCCCCAATCATATGTGCTAGCAAAGACACCCTTTTGCACATATCTATGTGTGCACGGGCACCTTCCATTTGCCTGCCCATCCCCTGTGATGAACTCTCACATCCGCTTCCCCTCACCCCACCAGCCCCAAGTAGCATCTATAAAACCTGGCTTTTCCCTCCGCCCGCCTCCCCTCTGCAGGCCCCTGCTCAGCAAAGCAGACCCCGCTTTCCTCGGCTCTCCTCTGCCTGACAGATGCCTCAGAGCCCGGGGCCGCAGTTAAGGTGACAAGATGCAGCCATTCTTTATGAACATTTCATTCCCGCTCGCTACACGACGTAAATTAGATTGGTGTGTTACATTCGGGCGAGAAGCAAGCGATGTCACCGCTGCGCCGGCCCATTGGATGGAGAGGCTAATCCTGCCGTGAATTTCATTACTGCTTTTATACCCTCGGAATTAGCCGGGCGGCGGTGAGCCTGATTGCCTTTTGCTGGGGGTTTGCTGGGGAGCTGAACGGATGCCACTTCCGACGGGGAGTGACCCCAGTTCCCCAGCCACGTGGATCCCGGGGCCTGGCCTCTCTTTTTGGCGGTGTGCGGTGGGGGTGGCAGGTTTTATATCCAACCTCCCCTCCCACCCACATCACCCGCTGCCCTGTAATGGAAGGGGAAATGGAGGCCCTCTGTGAGAAACGGCCGAGGCCTAGACAGCAGTAATTGCTCCCTGTGGGGTGCAATATGTCAGTGGCTCCTCTACCTTGCACACTTGCAGTCTTTAACTCTGGAAACTCTTTCTCCGCTCCTTGATTGTTTCTCAATTACACCTTGGGCCCAGCATGGTAATTTCGCTCAAAATGCTCCGCTTGAGAGGGGGAAGACTCGTCTCTTGAGACGCTGAGGTCTCCACACGGACTGCAGCTTCTGTCACACGGGTGGTGGACACCAAAAGATGCTTCAGCAGGGGAATAAAAATGAGTAAAGTAAGAATGTGTATGGTATGGGCACTTACGGCCTTACTCCAGTAAAGGAGGCCATTGTCCCCCTCCTCCATTTCCTTCTTGACTCCTGGCTCCCTTTCTGACATTCTCCTCCTTCCTCAGCCCCTGCCTTCTATACTATTTCTTCAGCTGTGTCAGTTTCCAGGCTCCCTTACCTTACATACGCAAGGAGGCTTTTTCTTGCAAGCAGGCTATTACTCCAAAAAGCAAGCAAACAAACAAAACAAAAACAGGAAAAGTTTCCAGCCACCGGAGTAGGAAAGTCTTGCTCATTCCTTCCTGAGCTAGCCAACAAAACTAAATACCTGTCACCTCCAGAACAGGTTGGCTACTTCCCCTGTGAGACCTTCTGGATGTGGCTAGAAAACAATTTAGCTGCACTTCCCTCCGTGTCCCTCCTGCTTTCTATGGATGATGGCACAGGCACAAAAGATTCCTGTATCGCAGGGGGTTGGACTAGATGACCCTTGTGGTCCCTGCCAACCCTACAAGTCTATGATTCTGTGATTTGGTAAGTCACCATGACTTGCAACCTTACGGCAAGAATACCCATGGAGGGTGCAAAATTGTCACAACATTTTCAGGGCAGGGGGGAATACACAAGCAGAATGCACATTTCTTTGTCCTGTTCATAGATATTTCTTGCAAAAACCCTCATAGATCTTTTTCATTCTGACATATACTGCTTTTCAAGTGCATTCCTCCACAGGTATTCTTCCATGGATGAAAAACAAACAAATATGGAACGGAGTCCCAGTTCAGGCACTTCTCGAAAGTAATGGCTGTCTAGCAGAACCCAGGGCTGCAGGTGACTGTAAAGTGTGGTCTCAAAGAAAACAATTTACCAGTCACAGCAGATAGACCACTAAGAATGAGCTCCCAGTGTAATGCTGTGCCAAGTACAGCTAATATGATGCATTATTAAAAGGAAATTATGTTCAGGGATGGAAAGTGCTTGCACTGAGGTGCAGAAACAAAGCTGAGAAGTTACTAGAATCATGTGCTCCATTTGCCTGCTCACATTTGTGAAAAAAGAGATCAAATAATGGGTGTGCAAAGAAAGAACTGTGAGAGTGATTCAAGGCTTCATAAATAACATGCTGCAGCTAATGGCTTATGGCTGCTTGGCATGATATTGCAGCAGCATGGATGTTGCCCAGTAATGCTTCCGTGTGGGAAATGCTCTAGCTACTATGACACATGTAAGGAACTCACCACATGGGTCAGTGCTCTCAAGTGAAGGATCTTACCCACATCAGCAGTTCCTGTGAAATTAGAGGGGTGCTGGCATGGAGACAGATTTTTTTTGAACAACAGTATTTAAATCACAGTATGAGGTCTTTGCACATGTTATGAAAGCCATTGCCACGTGACGCAACGATGTTCATTGATGGAAACTGTGACACTGTGATAATGTAAGAAGTGTTCCTGAGGCGACAGCCTTTGCATAGTTATGCATAAAGAGAAGCCACTTTCAGTTCAGAACTCACACATGCATAGGCAAGGTTGCAGTTTTAATGGGCAAAATCAGTTCAGTTTGTAAACGAGGGTAAAAGAGGAAATAGAAAAAGAGATGACATAATGGATGCTGGCCAAACTAATATGGAGGAATTAAGTTTCAACAGCTGGACAAATTCCAGCTAGAAAATACTTATTTATTTGATGAATTTTCATCCCATCCTTCAGGGCTTACTGCCCTTGCAAGGCAGTTTAGAGTTTATTTTTATTTTTTTAAAGAAAGCATCAAAACACAATACCATAAAACAACAATGATACAAAATATCATTTCAGAATAAAAAAAAACAGTGGTGATTACAATTTCCCAGCACAGCTGTTAATCCCCACCCTGCAAACACTTCAAATTAGTTGAAAGAGAGCTGGTCTAAAACCCAGCAATGAAGACATACATCCTTGAGG
Organism: Podarcis raffonei; assembly: GCF_027172205.1. Lineage (NCBI taxonomy): Eukaryota > Metazoa > Chordata > Lepidosauria > Squamata > Lacertidae > Podarcis > Podarcis raffonei. The sequence goes on along the minus strand of NC_070606.1, from coordinate 58,665,677 downwards.
AGGAAGTTCCAAAAATGTGGGGCCATTACTGAAAAGGCTGTTCCTTGGTACCCACCACCGTAATAGTTTGATAGCTCTTACTAGGAGTCCTGAGAGCAAGGCATCCAGTGCTGATGTCAGAGTTTAGTCAGGCTTGTTCTGGTGTGGCTGGTCCTTCAGTTCACCTGGTCCTAAGTCATTCAGTGTTTGAAATATCAAGATCAGCACCTGAAAATAGTCCTTGAAATGAATAGGCAGCCAACCTAATTATATATAAAGAGCTGGTGCTATATGAAATAAAACACACTTAACTCTGAGGATCATAAATGCTGTGATGGAGTTACTTAGAGATGTAATGTATATCACTGAAATAATGCTAGACAACATTCAAGTAAGAATGTTTTAGCCAAATAGGTGAGTAAAACCTTGAGAAGATTCCTCTCAGGCTGAATGATGGTATATTGGGGTTTCTTTCACTCCTTAAATGAATGAATCTAGGCTTCTCCTTTGGCTCATGAAGGGCTATTTGGCATCCATGGCCTGAATGTGGGCCCCAAAGCAATTTTTCTGGCTCTTTGTGGCCCCCCGAAAAATATTTTCCAGTTGAAAGAAATAAAGAGTCCACATTTTTTATGCTACACCAGTGCTGTGGAATCTCCAGCCAGCTCACCTAATTAGGCCAGCAAGACATCTCCATTTGGCCTACCAAGCCATGCCCACCTGCCAATCACTTAACATCATATATGACATCAGGTATGTCAGGTTAAAAGGTTAAAACTGGGTTGGGCTTTTGAAGCGCTGCTGGTCAGCTGATCATTTGTGCTTCAGCAGCCCCACATGCAGTCCTTCTTAAGTCCCAATGATCAACTGATGGGTGACATTTCAGAAGCCCCAAATGCTTGCAAAGTGCCCTGCTTGCAGACAGCCCTGCATAGCACTTTGAAGTTCCAACAAACAGCTGATCCTCGGGACTGAAATACTGAGGGAAGAGCCCCAAGAGCTTGGAAAAGACACATAATACCTGCAGGCTGGGCCTAATGGAAGTTGGAATCCAACATTTAGATTCTACTCCTGACTTAAGACTTCCAACGTGTGACTCAGAGATGGATTTGGAGCAGCGTGACTGGTTCCACCTCACTAGGCACCGAGCCTAGAGGACACTGCAGTGTGTCACACTAATTCACACGATGACATAGTGAATTGAGCAAATCGTAAGGCAAGAGGTGTGTGGGGGGGGGAGATGCCAAATTTGGGCCTTCCTTGCACAGGGCACTGCTGAAATTTGAAAGACCAAAGTCTGCGTGCGAAGTAACAAGAAAGCATAGAGTGCTTCTAGACATGTGTTAAGGATTACCCTTTGGTGCTGCAGATTAATGGTGGAAGTTCTGGAAAGGTTTGTGGCCACCAACTCAGGTTACAGAATGTTCTGATGAATGTGCTCCTCAAACCCTCCACTGGGTCTCCCACTATGTATGTGGAGAGAAGGATGCATGAGGAATCAAATCAGCTGTATGTGGAAATGGGAATGGGAATTTGAATCTGGGTGTCTAAAAGTGGATGTGGAACTTCTGCTTAGAAACAGGCAGGGTTGGCCCTATCATTAGATAACAGGCAGTTGCTTCAGGGGGCAGGTGCAGTGGGCAGGGAAAGGCATCAGCTCCCTTGCCCATTTCTCCTGTGCTAAACCTCCAGAGCCAGTGTGGCATAGTGGTTAAGAGCAGTGGACTCGTAATCTGGTGAACCGGGTTCGAGTCTCCACTCCTCCACATGCAGCTGCTGGGTGACCCTGGGCTAGTCACACTTCTTTGAAGTCTCTCAGCCCCACTCACCTCACAGAGTGTTTGTTGTGGGGGAGGAAGGGAAAGGAGAATGTTAGCCGCTTTGAGACTCCTTCGGGTAGTGATAAAGCGGGATATCAAATCCAAACTCTTCTCTTCTTCTTCTGCATGGTTAGGATCAGGCTGCACAAATAATTTCCTATATAGGTAAATTCAGAAAAAAGGTGGGGGCAAAACATAGATAAACCCATAAGCTGTACTGTACCTTATAGCAAATATTCATCTCTGTGCCCACCTCGCTTCTTCAGGTTTGGTGGAATCATATATTTAGCCCGATGGGAAGAGGCAGGCAAAGCAGTACTAGATACTGTTCTAAAATAATGCGTTCCTTTAGAGCCAATTCTATGCATGATCAAAGGCAGTGCTTTTTTTTCTTAAAAAACGTCTAGTGGTACTCTCATTTTGACTCATGAAAATCACCATTTTATTGTTCACATCGGGAAAAATAAATACAGTAAATGGACAAAAGTACAAAGATTCACAAAATGTTTAGGGGTATGTGTACCCCTGCGCAGTGGCGGAGCTTCAAGCTCCAGCGGGCAGGGAGTGGAGAGCAGGCGGGGGCATGGCTGTCGCATGTCCCGGGAGTGTGGCATGCCGCCCTGCACCCATGTTCCTCCGCCAGTGCCCCTGCGTCCCCCCAGAAAAAAGCACTGATCAAAGGTATTATGTTCCTTGACTGTGGTGGGTAAGGTTCCATTTGCTGTTTCACCCTGGGCAGCAAAATGTCTTGAGCCAGATCTCAAGTGGGTTAAAAGCATCATGTGGCGCAGGACAGCAGGACATGGCTTTGAGGGATGGTTGGCTGAAGAGTATATCTGCTTAGTGCCAGGACCAGCGGAGAGAGAAAATGTATTTTGAACATTCTTTTCTCATTTCAAGTCACGGGGAGTAGTAGCCAAATGAGAACAGAACAAGTACAGCCAGCCCTTTCCCAGCTCCCATTATCCTTATTAAAGCCGTCCATTGTTAACATTGCTGTTAATTCAAACTTGGTTCAATAGAAATAGAGTTTTGAGGATTATGGATCAAGATTTCCAGACAGCAGCCATTCAGACTTACCCTATAGAGCAATACACTCTTTGCATGCAGAAGGTCCTATGTGTAATTCCTGGAATCTGCTGCCAGTTAGAGTAGATAGTATTGAACCAAATTGACACATAGCCTGAGCTGGTGTAAGGCAGCTTCCTTAAAAAACAAAAAGACATTAACATGGGGGGCGGCAATAATGTGTGCATGATCACGATATGTGAATGCAGGGCTAACACAAGCATTTGCTGCCCAAGGAGGAGGACTAGATGGTACTGTCTCTCTCTCTCTCTCTCTCTCTCTCTCTCTCTCTCTCTCACACACACACACACACACATTCCACATACAGAAGCCAGCTAGACTGGCAGCTGACTCTTATTTCAACACTGGGGATAGTGTCTCCCTCCCACCATACATGGTGGTAGTAGGCTAGCTTTGGCAGGGGGTGCAGGACAGGCCTCTGCATCACTCTTCACTCCCTCTTCTCTTCTCAGCATCTGCTGTCTCGGGTGACTTCCCCACTCTAGCTAATGGTAGAGCCGGCCCTGGATAAATGAATAGTGCCTGGGCAGCCTATCTGGCTCTTTGCGTAAACCCCGCAATGAATGCGATGTGCCTGACTTATTGGAATGGGCATTCCTTAGCTTCTTCATTTTACCTCTGTTGGAACTGCAGGGGTGGAGTTACTGTTTATTGCTGTTAAGTGTATTGTGTTTGTGTATACTGTAATGCCTAGTAAAGGGTGGTAAGAAATATAACCGGTCAACCAATCGATCAATAATACACCCAACTGCAGTCCAGTCTATAATCAGGGGGAAATGACTTGTTTTTTTTTTATCACATAAGCCTGCCCAATAACTTAGTCCTCTGTTCATAAAACAGCACGATACTGTACTATTTAAAAATATAGTATCATAAAATCGCTGGTTTGGTTTTTTCCCAGGATAAACTCTCTGCCTCAGCTTCTTTTTTTCTTTTTATTAATTCTTAGATTTTCACTTCTACCTTTTCTTCTCTGCATCACAGCATTACCCGTGCATGACATTTCTTACAATTCATTTCTTATCCTTTTAGAAAAGACAATAAGGATTGCTGGAGCACCTTAAATACTCAGAAATTTATCACTGCAGAAGCTCAGTTGTTTTTGCTGCAACACTGAGTAACATATTTCAGCTACCCTTCTTGGAAGTTGCTACTCATTAGTGAATGAACTTGTTCAAACTGATGAACAGAAGGAGGAAATTTACTCTGCTGGTTGGATTCTGAATGAGGCTTTATAGGAAATCTCAAAGGGAATGAGCCACCAGAAATGTATTTTGCCCAGCTTAGTTTCTTTACATCCAGCACCCTGAAGAAATATGAACCACAGAACTGTCTCTGATTAAGGATATGATGGCTTGATAGTTTTGCGTGGGAGAGTGTTGATAGCCACATATGTCAAAAAAGTTATTGCCTGCCAATAATTATTTTCAGACAAGCTATCTTACATCTCTCAGATAAGCAATAATTAAAGCAACCTTCAGCCACCCTTGGATTCTCCAGAAGTTTTGGACTACAACTCCCATCAGCCCCAGCCAACCACACTTTGAAAGGTAATTTGGGCTAGATAGATTAGGAAGCACTCAGACAGCTGAGAAGCACAAGGGGTGACCTTGGGTGAAGGAGAGCCCACGACACTACCTTGGCATCTGAAGATTTTACCCTACAGTGGTTAAAAAATAAAATAATAAACTATGGCTGCAGTCCGAACCCCACTTACCTGGGAGTAAGCCCCACTGAATTCAATAGGACTTGCAGCACAATTCTATGTTATTAGCACTCCCAGACACAGCTCCTCCTGCCTGATGAGAAGGGCAGCCGTGCCTTGGGAGAGCAACCATCACTCGCAGAGAAGGAAAGCGAAAGAGAGATTGCAGAAGCCAGCACTTTGGAAGGGGAAAAAAATTCTAGAAGTCATCACTTAAGGGGAAAAAGCTTCACAGTTGGGCTTATCGACTCTGCCCTGCTGCTGTTCTGTCATCTCTAAGCTGGCTCCAGGTGAGATGTGCAGTGCTGGCAGATGACGCCCCTCTCTCCATCTGGGGCAGGTAAAAGCCGGAATAACTCTCTGGTGTTGCTGAGCGCTGCTGAGCTGTCATTAGTATGCAAAGAATGTGAGGGGAGTGAAAGACAGAGAAAGTGAGAGAGAGAGGGAGCCAGTTGTTTTATTCATGGCTGGTGATATTACAGACTGAGTGAAAATCACATTATCGTAATGGGAAAGTTAGAGTTGCTGAGACGATGCCCTGAAGCCTGCACGCTGATTGGGGTGTGATTGCTATCTGTATTTATATGTAGAAAGCAAAGTTCACTCTCAGTTCAAGATGGTGGCGCCTGCTTCCCTTCATGCTACATAATTCTTTTGCAGGGAGAAGGCAAGAAGAGAGAGGAAACATGTGAGTGCCTAACCAGTCGTGTCTGTGTGTGTGTGTGTGTGTGTGTGTGTGTGTGTGTGTGTGAGAGAGAGAGAGAGAGAGAGAGAGAGAGAGAGAATTTCCAGAGTGCACAGCAAACCCCTCCCTTTCCTTCCCCCCTCAACCATTCCTCCCCAGCCACCCCAGTTCAGGTGTAGTTGCCTTGATACACACCCACCCCAAGGAACTACAGGAGAATGGTAGTGCAGATCAACCTTCAAGGCAGCTGATGGTAGAGGAACACTGGAGAGAGAAGAGCAAAATTATTATACAGCAGTTCCTGGAGAGGTGTTTGGACACATTACATAGCTAGATGCAACTCTGAGGCAAGATGCAAGCGGTCTACCCTTGATGCTTTCTCCGACAAAAGGGTCCTGCTCAAACTTCCACAAGGGGCATTATTGCAAATCAATATACACCGGAGACTTCATAGAGCCTTCTCTGCCCTCCTCTAAAAGTCATCCATAGGTGTAAAATTCCATACTGGCCACCTCGGAAACCAAGACCTGTCACCTGAAGCTAAGAGCCAGGAGCAGCAGCTCTGTTTTCTGTCCAGAAGAGGGCACTGTGGAACTAGGTAGCCAGGGTGTGGCCATATAAGAATAGCCCCTCACACAGAGGTGACAAAAGACTGACTGGCATCACAAGGTTTGTATGTGATGGAACTGAGAATGTGGTCTCTTGCTTCGGCTAGGACTTGCACTAGCAGTCCTGGTATTCCCCACAATACCGCATTTGTTACCTTCAAGTTCAGGTAACATGCTGACTAGCATTTGTCCACCACTAAACACCCCACTGCTGCCTATTCCCACTTGTTAAAGGAATGCAGGGACAGGGGGAACACAAGGATGATGGAAATCAGCCCAGGTTCATTTTCCTGCTGCTCCGGAGGAGAAGACCCAAACCAAGGGATCCAAATGGCGAGAAAGGAGTATCTGACCAAACATTAGGAAAGACTTTCTGATGGTAAGAGTTGCTGGACAGTGTTAACAAACTACCTTGGAAGGTGGTGGACTCTCCTTCATTTGAAGTTTCTAAGGAGAGGTTGGGTGGCCATCAGTCATGGATTGTTTAGCTGTGATTCTTGCATTGCAGGCGGTTGAATTAGATGACCTTTGGGGTCTCTTCCAACTCTACAATTCTATAGGTCTTGCACAAGGCAGAAACATTTCCCCCAGAAAAGAATCCATATAGCCTCCTTGCAGTATGCCTAACACCACACCTTAGTGGTGAGGAAGGCAGCAACCGGCATCTGTACCCACAAACACCAGCTCTTTCACCAGATGGGTTTCTCACCCCTTGATAGTGCAGAGATCCTGCAAACAACCACCCACATGGGCCCCTCCAGGTGTCTGTTTCTGTGGTGTATCCATAATGATTTGTGCTCATGATGTCCTAAGCAATGGGTAGTCCTAAGCAATGCCACTTTCAATATTGTTTGTGCCTGCAAAAGTTTCAGGGTGGTATTTCATGCTAAACCACCTATTTTGTGTGCAACCCATTTATACCATTGTTGGCGGCGGGGGGGGGGGAGCCCTCAGCAAGTACAGGATATCCAGATAAGAACATAAACAGAGCCCTGCTGAGAGCCAGTGTGTTGTAGTGATCAAGAGCCATGGACTCGTAATCTGGTGAACCGGGTTCGTGTCTCCGCTCCTCCACATGCAACTGCTGGGTGACCTTGGGCCAGTCACACTTCTCTGAAGTCTCTCAGCCTCACTCACCTCACAGAGTGTTTGTTGTGGGGGAGGAAGGGAAAGGAGAATGTTAGCCGTTTTGAGACTCCTTCGGGTAGTGATAAAGCGGGATATCAAATCCAAACTCTTCTTCTTCTGCTGCTCCTGGGTCAGACCAAAGGCCCATCTAGTCCCGCATCCTGTTCTCACAGTGGCCATCCAAAGGCCTATGCGGAGTTTGCAAGAGGGACCTGAACACAACAGCTCTCTCTCCTCCTGAACTTTCCAGTAACTGGTTTATAGAGGTCTACAGGCACCAACAGTGGAGGCAGAACATAATCTTCATGGCTAGTGGCCATGGATAGCCCTGTTTTCTCATGAATTTGTCTAACCTCCTTTTGATGCCATCTAAGTTGCCAGCCGTCACGCCTCTTATGGGAGCAATTTCCATGGTTGCCCTGGGCGGAGAAGTACTTTCTTAAGTGTGTCCTGAATGTTCCAACATTCAGCTTCATCAGGTGGCCCCAGGTTCTAGTAGTATGAGAGAGGGAGAAAAACTCAGTTTCTAGACATTTATAGTCCTAAAATGAGAGCATTGATGACTTAGCTTTTACAGTGAAAGCTGCTCCTATAGACACCACCTTGGGCATGTTATCCATTTCCGCAATGGTGCATTTCACACGGCCTGAATCCAGGTCCTGGAATCAGTTCACTTTTGCACCAGCCGGTGGTAAATTTGTATCAGAACAAGCCAGGTGGGCAGTGTGCATTACGGCACAGGCAACCATGGGAAATCTGCATGACTGAACACATGGAAATGCATGCAAATTAGACACGGCTAAATACTTCCTCTCATCCCTCTCCCTCCCTCCCTGTAGGGTGGCAACCCTAGCTGTGTGCAGATGGGGGATAAATGTGGATAATGATTAACCCTGTCTGTGCTGGAATGTGCTAGCTCATATTAGTGCGTTGAGGTCTGCATTCTGTTAAAGCCTATGATCACATCTCCCTATCATAGACTATTTTAGCCATCGATCATGGACTTTTACTAACTTGCTCCTGACGCTCCATGCAATGTGTCTTTCTGATGGTTTCAGTCACATGGTCAAAGTTCTACCAATTCATCTTCTAACCTTACTCTGAATTATGGTATGGAAGCAAGCAAGCAAGCAAGCAAAGGAGAGACGTGTGGCTGGCTATATTGGCCACCACAGTATTGAACAGTGTAGATGTATCTGTGTGCACAAAGGTAGCAAAAAGCAGGGCATCCTGAGCCAGTCCCTTGGTATCCCAAAAGTGTGGAGGTGAAGAATGGAGGAGAGCATGGTGTGGCTCCAGTGGCTGGCTCCTTCTTCTCCTGCTGTCGAGGAGAAGGGGGGTTGAAGCAGCCTCCTGCTGATGGCAGCACCAGAGGAGGCAGAGCAGGAGCCAATGAAGCCATGTGGCCACCACCCCAGGCTCTGCCCCTGGCTCCTCCCAACATCCTGATATGCATGCAATGTTGTGCACAACATAGCCCTTGCAAGCTGGCGCCTCTAGCACTCATTATATAGTAGTCAAACATTAGAGGGACCATGTGAAAGTGAAAGGCAGATAAGACAGGTGATGGAGAAATGAGAATGCAAGAAGTACAAAGCTATTGGAGGGAAACTGGTAGGCAGAGGAGAGCATGATGAAACTATACTGGGTTTTTTCACCAGAAAAACCAAGGATCCCCAATGAATGGTGCCAGCTTTCTCATGCCAGTGAGACACAGTTTTGCTACCCTTGAACACTAGGGCTAGGGTTGCCATATTTCAAAAAGTAACAATCAGGACACCCCAAAACAGGCACCCCCAAATTCAGCCCTCCAGATGTTTTGGGACCACAACTCCCATCATCCCTAGCTAACAGGACCAGTGGTCATATACAACGCAAATAGAACATTTTTTCTTTACCAATCAAGCTGAGTCCTAGGACTGTCTGAGTGGAAGCAGTTTGAGAAAGGGGCTCAAATGATTGACTAAGTTAATGTGGCCCCTATGGTGGGAGGTAGCTCCATGCATAAGGAGCAAGGCAAGAGAAAGGGCAGAACCTGGAGGAAGAGGTCTTCAGATAGTTCAGGCTGGCAGGGAAAGACGAGTGGAAGCCACAAGGAGAGGACGTGTTAGGACTGACCAACTCTGCTTAGAAGTGTATTGTGGCATTAAGCCATAAATAAATAGAGTGGAGAGTTAGGGCAAGTAAAGATGAGAAGCTTGTTCAGGACCTGGGGATAGGAAGCCAGGGTAGTGATTTAAGATTACAGTACATATTATATACAGGAATGGAAAAAAGAAAATACTTAGTTATGCATCATTTCAGCGAGGGCCCATTTCACCATGCTACAATGGAGGAATTAAACTTGTGCTTGTACACATTACACTTTGCATATGTGTACCATGCTAATTCACATACAAATTTATCAAAGAAGCAAAAGAAAATAGGAGTAGAGAGAGGAACGGAAAAGAAAAACAAAACAAAACTCCAATCAGCTCACATTAAAAATACAATAACCACCAATACAGCACTTTTAATTCAAATATATAAGTTGATATAAGCCACCCACATGTCCCTATAGGTATCCTCACAAGCTTGATGTTTATATGAAATATATTCAAATATAGCAAGGGTGTTAGTACTTTGAACTATTGTGTAATAGATGGTGGGTGTTTATCCTTCCTACCATGCTAATTCCTGCATGGATTATGTACCATCTGCATCTGTATTTTGTAATGTGCCAAGCTGCCCTCTGAACATATATCTTACTAAGCCCAAATACTACAGAAATATCCCAGCTATAACTGATTCAGAATAGGTGTTATGGTGAAGCAACAAGATGCACTGTAGCTCAGTGGCTCTGCCTTTCCCCAGCTTACCTTTCCGAACAGCCCATCCATAATGTTAAAGCAAAAACTGAAACAATTTACATGGAGTTTAAAAACCACAAAGCACTTTACGACCATTATCTCATCAGTCTTCACTCCTTTTGCCCCTTGGAGTATATAGTTGCCACCTGGCTGGTTTTAGGCTAGCCTGATTGAGTCTCTCCCCTCCCCTTTTTTTGTAATTAGACTTATTTTTTAAAATCACTGTCTGACTGCTAGGCCATGGGCAATTTTAAATGTGCATATGTTTAAAGGAAGTAGCATATACAAATGAGTTTGCAACCCTATTAAAAGCAGACTCCGGGTGCTTCCAGACGACCTGTTTATTGAACATTCATCTGGATTTGTTTGCAGGGAGATTAAATGAAGTTGGCTATTTAAGGAGCATTCACTCTTGCAAACAAATCAGTCTGCAGGAAGGCTAGACAGCGTTGTGGCAAAGCAAGTGCGGCTTTCTAGTGTCTTTTTCCTGTCATTTACCTTAACACAAAAAGTCCTGATATCTGGGGGAACACGTTTGTTGCCAAAGAGGGATGGAATGCCCAACGTTCTCCCAGGAAGGGGATTCAATCAGCCCATGGCGCTTGTTTTCCTTTGTCCCATGTGGCAACATTAAGATAGCAGTGTCTTCATGAAAAAATGTGAGCAGAAACTTCAGCCCACTTTCAGATCTGTTTAATTTTTTTCTAGGGAAGGGCCTATATCAGGGGTAGCCAATATGGTGCCCTATAGATATTGTTCAACTCCCAACATCCTCAAGTCTATCGGCCTCGCTGGTTGGGGCTGATGGGATTTGGAGTTCAACCACACCTGGAGAGCCCCACATTGGCTATCCCTGCTTATACATTCCAAACAGACTAGCTGCAAATCTTTATTTTTTTGTCACCTTCTGCAACTTTTAGAGGAAGATTGCTGCCCGCATGGTCCAGTTGAAGCAAAATAAGGTAAAGGTAAAGGGCACATTTCAGGGCCGTGGGTGGTGCTGTGATCTAAACCACAGAGCCTAGGGCTTGCCGATCAGAAGGTCAGCGGTTCGAATCCCTGCGACAGGGTGAGCTCCCATTGCTCGGTCCCAGCTCCTGCCAACCTAGCAGTTCGGAAGCACGTCAAAGTGCAAGTAGATAAATAGGTACCGCTCTGGTGGGAAGGTAAACGGCGTTTCCATGTGCTGCTCTGGTTCGCCAGAAGCGGCTTAGTCATGCTGGCCACATGACCCGGAAGCTGTATGCCGGCTCCCTTGGCCAGTAAAGCGAGATGAGCGCCGCAACCCCAGAGTCGGCCATGACTGGACCTAATGGTCAGGGGTCCCTTTACCTTTACTAAAGGGCACATTGAACTTCTGTGCCACATTGCACTTATTTTTCAGACAACCTCACCCACATTTCCAGTTTGCTACTGGAGCACTGAAAGGCAAATTCCCCTGCAGATGTGCAACTGTGACGGCTTCAACTCAAGCCTCTGACTTTGCTCCGTCTTTTGCAGGGATCAACCAAACTCCCCGAGCTTAGCTCAGCGGGCCCCCCTCCCAACTTCCCTTCTAACTTCATCCCTGGTTTCCATGGTGTAACCAGACTCAGCAGCTTCTTACACCTGCTGCTACCTGCTTCGCTGACTCCGCTGGAGCCCACAGATGTGCGCACGTGATTAAATGCGAGAAATGGAAGCTTAGTGGAGAAATGCCACTGAGGGGGCCCTTATGGTTGTGGAGCAAGCACTACAGCTGGAACGAGATTTCCCCCTGCTCTCCTCACTGATTTGCATGATCACTGGAGGGTTGGAGGAGGGAGGAGGGATGTGAAAGAGGAAGATGCTAAGTCAACTTGGCATGAAAGAAAAAGATACAAACAAATGTTTTGCACTTTAGCAAAGGATGGCCTGAGTTATTCCAGGTCAGCGCAATATCCTGCAAGGAGTAGACCCTGGAAATTAAACTGGGGAAACTGTGCTGTGGAGGGAAAGAGCTGAAGTTAATAATTCCCAGGCTCACTCATTAGCAAATAAGTCCTACTGAACGCAGTGGGACTTGACTTCTGCATAAACATGCTTATGATTGAGTTGCAACCAAAGGTTCTAAGAGAAATCTGTGCCCTGTTGTGGAACACTTGACAGAGTGGAGATGGGGCTTCTAAAGACATTCTAAACTAAACTAAGGAGCTGTTGCCCCCATGACAAGCTACACTGCACTCATATACACAGTGACCTGTGAGTCCATCCCATTGAGCTCAATGGGAATGTACATCAGAGTAGACATACTTAGGATTGCACTGCAATTATGCTTAACATTTAATATTGCATTTAAGAGCATTCAAAGTGCATCACATAAATTACCTTGGTGCAGTTTGTACAACAACCCAGTATCCTCCTCTTGCTCCTAATGCCCCACTACTTCAGTCTAAAGGGCTCTCAGAGCAGCTCACAAACAAGTAAAAGCAATAACATATATAAATCAATATAAAACTTAATATAAAGAGCACAACTGCAGCTGTTTTAATTTCTGAAGTTGTTTTTTTTAAAAAAATTGGGGGGAAATCTGAAATGTCTGGGCGAATAGAAATGTCTTTGCATGGCACCAAAAGGACACCCAATCTAGTGCTTGACTAGCATCTCTGGAAAGTCAGGGCACTCAGTGGAAAAGAACCAGCCATCACCTGCCTCACCTCCAAAGACAGGTGCATTGGGGCAGGTTTGTGTGAACACCTTGCACATGGGAAGACAGAGGCTGAAAAAAGGTGTGTCTTACCAAAGACTTCATAAGCAAGCTTTTGACAGAGACAGAATTCATACTGGAGACTTCCAGATTTGTACCTCAGCCTCTTAGGCTCAATGCTCCACCGTGTCTCTTAGCCACTGGCATCATTCTTTGTGACTGGTCCAATTGTGTTGCGCCGGCACATGGTTCACCAGACAGCCAAAGAATGTGTTAAGCCTTAGCAATGTACATGGTGTGTCACAAGTAGCAAGGAGCGCTAGTGGTGGTCAGAACCCATATTTCTTCCATGGGAAAGGTGATGGAAGGATGGGGAGGTAAGGGAGAGAGAAAGGTGCTAAAACAACAGAGAAATGGGAGGAACAGGAGAAGCAAGGGTAACAAGGTAATTGCCGCCCGCAAGAGGACTGGATAGCCAGTGGCCGCCACCAGCAGCCCCAGAGAGGAAGCAATAAATTGCAGAAATGATAAATAGTTTAATGTCCATATGTCTGTGAGCATATGGCTTCAGAATTCCCAATGCCACACACCTGCTCCCCCCAAGTCCTCTCCTTACCTCATTAGCAAAGGTTATGAGTGGGGGGTCAGGATTATGTATCAAAATTCAATAAGAGATTTTGAGGGTGGGGATTCAGACACGATCCCAGGCTCCCACACTCTTTCCCAACCACCTTGGGAAAGGCCATGAAACTGGCAGGTCCTCTATTAGGCTCATTCTGAGAGCCTCCCCCTCTTTCTTTTACTTTTATTTGGGAATGGTATGTGACATTCAGGTTCCCTTTTATTTCCACAATAATTAAAATGTCCATGTCATGTCATCACCTGACGAATATTTCAAAAACTGATTTGGTGATGATCTCTGAGCATGTACTTCTCCTCCACCATCACCCACGGTCCCTTCCGAAGAAAGTAAGCAAGGATCCTTTATAAGCAGCTGCCAATCTGTCATCTATCTGTACAATTACTGTAGTGAGATGTTTTCTTCTATTGGTTTCATCCTCTCTTTAATCCCTGCAAATGCCCACACAAAGTCCTTCAATTTCCACTAGCTTCAGGTGCCCTTCTGCTTACACCTTTTAGCACGAAAAGTTATTAAGCTCTCTAATCTGCCTCCTCCTCTCATCTCCTATGTCCTGCATCTTCCCACCCTACCATAAATCTTAATTGCATCTGTGATTTCCCCCCCTGCAGCATTAATTAATCATATTTAGGCCTCTTACCAGCTGTTGCTACAAACCAACCTCCCCCCAGCCCAAGGCAGGTGCCTATTACTTTGCATAAGCCCAATCAGTGTGTGTGTGTGGAGGGGGTGCTCTCTCTCTCTCCCCCCCCACTAATTCATCCACCTTACTTGTTAACATGCTGTCTTCTCTGTCTTGAGATGGGTCCTCTACCTTCAGTCTGCTCACTCAGGATTTCAGCTCATTTGACCCATTTGGAAAGCACAGCAGTGGAAACAATACCTTTGTCATAAGAGCAAGTGCTCCAGATGATGGAAGCAAGGTTTTGAGTGGCACAGAACTCCTCTTCAGGTGTTCAAAGCAGATAAATAGGGCATGAGGGAAGGAGCTATCACATATTCAAACTAATGTTTACCTGGGTAAAGTGAAGGATTTAAAATGTTTTAATGTTTATAGCCAAAGGAGTGCATAATCCATCTGGCTTTGCTGGAAGGAAAAGTTTACATCCTTTCACAAGGAAAGAAGGGATTTAAACAAGAAAATAGCATAAAAACAACCAGTTGAAACAACCACATCTGCTGAGAGTGAAGGCAGAAAGATTCCCAAGACTATAGATCTGTGCTTTGTTCCCTTTTCCATATATCCAGCTGGAAATTATTACAGCCTTAAAACCAGTCTTGAAATGTGTGTTGCTGTGATTGCACTGCAAAATCTAATGACTCCAGAACCCTGTGAATATCTTTCTTTCGGCCTGTAACTGTCCTGACTGTCCAGTAAGCCCTGAAACTACATGGTTGGTGCCTGCTAACATTGTAGAAACCAAAGAATGGGTAATTGGGGGCAGCGGGGGCTTCAATAGTTGGAGAGTCTATCCTGATGACTCCAGTCCTTTGCAGCTATGCTCCTCTGCTCCTGAATATTTGGTAAACTTATAACTGCACTGAGATGCTGAACAGAGGGAGCTATGAGTATTTGGGACTTTAAAAGGTAATGGAGGAAGGTGGGTTGAACAGATGGAAAAGCAATGTTCTTAAGCAGGGATGGCCCACCCATGAGGCAAGGTAAGGCAACTGCCTCAGGTGGTAGGATCCACAGGGGTGGCAGTTCCAAGGAATGCATTGCCTACTGTCACCACACGCTCCTTGGAGGCCGGATTTTCCACCTCCACAGCATCCTCTCAGTGAATAGGAGGTGCTGCTGGTCTCACCCCACCCCTAGAGAATAAATGGTGGCGGCTGCCCTCTGGGGTCTCCTGGACTTGCCTTGCAGGATTCATAATGGGCACATTTCCCTCTGTGATGGCCTTTGATTTCCAGTCCAACCATTGGGTAAGGATGATTTGAATCCCTGCTTTTTCCTGATGTAGATCTTTGCTTCCCCTTCTTCCCTGGCAAAAGGGGAGAGCTCCACTTTGTGGTTTGCCTCAGGTGCCAAAATGCATTGGGCCAGCTCTGTTCTTAAGTCGCAACAACCTGTCTTTCCCGATTTGTAGTGTACCAATCCTTGGAAGAAATGATAAAGCCAAAGCTTTGGGGAAAAGGAGAAAATCCAAGTTTGTCTACTGGGACAAAACTTAGGAACAAACAACATTTGCACAATTTATTTCGGTGACACAGTTTGTAGTTTCCGGGTGCCAAATGCAGAGGTTTGGATGAAGAATTTGACATCTAGTTAGAGATCTTCGTCATACGAGTTTTCGGTGTACTAAACTCTTGTTGCATCCCTGGATTTAAATTCATAGCAGTTCCCTCTGAGGCAGGCATGATATCCTGAAATGCATCCTGTTTACACCCCCATGTAGCTCAGTGCATAATCCTTCCTGCTCTTGGCTGCTAATATGCTATAAGATATTTGTAGCCTGCTGTCATATCCCACACTGACTCATTGTTCCCATAAGCAGTACTTAAAAAAATAAATAAATCTATCTTTGTAAGTTATCCTCTCCAGCCCACTCGTCCACTATATGATCTCTTCACTCCAGCATCTCTCACTGTGAAGGACACCAAACATTTGGCAAATCTGTACCTACCCTAGAAATGTGGAGAGTCGAGAAGTGGGTTGTGTGGGTTGAGAGCTATCTGTGAGCAAAAGGGATTTTTGAAAGGTAATTAAGGAAGGTGATTAGAGCTGTCAAAAGGATGGACAATCAATGGATGCTTTCCCTCAAAGTGAGTGGAGCCAGCACTAATGCGCTGGCATCTTTCTGGTAAACAGCATGGAATGCGACCCAACATTCTAAGTTTAGCAACAGGGAGGCTTAGGGAGAGGCTGGGGAAACCCAGCCAGATGGGCAGGGTATAAATAATAAAATTATTATTATTATTAAAACAGTGCTTGTAACATACGTGTGGAACCCTCTCCCCAAGAAAGTTCGCCTGGCACCTTCATTATATACCTTTAGGTGCCAGGCAAAAACGTTCCTCTTCAACCAGGCCTTTGGTTGATCTGATTTACATCCTACGCTCTTTTAAAATGTGCTTTTTTGTAGGGGGAGATATTGTGTTGTTGTTTTTATTTTTATTATGTATTTTGTGGTTTTATATCTTGATATTATTCTGTGAACCGTCCTGAGACCCTTGGGTATAAGGTAAAGGTAAAGGGACCCCTGACCGTTAGGTCCAGTCGTGAACAACTCTGGGGTTGCGTCACTCATCTCGCTTTATTGGCCGAGGGAGCCGGCATACAGCTTCCGGGTCATGTGGCCAGCATGACTAAGCTGCTTCTGGCGAACCAGAGCAGCACACGGAAACGCCGTTTACCTTCCCGCCGGAGCGGTACCTATTTATCTACTTGCACTTTGACGTGCTTTCGAACTCCTAGGTTGGCAGGAGCCCTTGGGTATAGGGCGGTATATATTCAAATAAAATAATAATAATAATAATAATAATAATAATAATAATAATAGCAACAACAACAACAATGTATTTTGCTTTAAAATTCTAGAGTAGCTCTTGTGCACTGCCTCCCTGTGTTTTGCTTCAAACATTAAATGTTTTATGGCTACATAGCAAAATGTTTTATGTGGTTCTACAAAACTGTAACCCATGCGCGTGACAAAGGTCTGTTCCCCACATGCCACCACGAGAGGTGGCTCTTAAAAAGTATGAATTAACACTGGTTAGAAATTTGTTGCTTTAGCTAAAGGTCAGAGCATCAGAAAGCCAAAGAATACATGCTGCAAAATGCAAGATAGAAAGTACACAAATAGCAATAAGAGTCCTATCCATTAACGGTGGCTTGTTCTGTTCAATAGAGCTATTGAAGCTGTGAGTGCAGAGGAGGCAACATTAACATCATTTGGAAGGATAAAATACAAAGGCTGTTCACCAAGCGATGATTCACCATGCTAGCACTGAGGGCAGGAAGAGAGACAAATGGCTCCGCTGCTTTCTTTGAGAGTGAAAAACGGATGAAAAACCTCTTTTATTATTTTTTCCAGCACTGGCATGTACTCTTAGACATATACTTCCATGAGCACAACACTCAAAAGAGGGAGCCTGAGAAGCAGAGAGATTGGCAGCTGAGTTCTTGGCAAGTCTTGGTTCCAGGGCTTTTGGACTTTATAGAGTTCAAATGGGAGCTCTGTGGTTAAGGCAGAGTAGATTTTTAGCGTTCTAGCATTACAGTAGTTTGAGTAAGCTTATACCCTACAAAATCAAAATGCTCTATTCTACCAGCATGAAATCAGATAAGATGGTGGCATTTATTTATTTATTGATCACTTGATGTATATACTGCATTTTAGCTGAACTCGAGCTATTAAAACATCAGCATTATATAACTACTCTACTGAGGCTTGGGGTCCCAGGGGAAGTGGCAATAATTGATTACAAAGACCTTGCCAAATCAGGACCTGGCATCTCCCGGTACCAGCTAGGTTAAGGGAGATGCTGTTCCATTTGGGGACCAGACTCATTTAAGGGTTTAAGCAGGCTGGCAGGGCCTTCTCTTCCAATGACTTCACCCCCTTAAAAGTCCTATAAGCAATACTTAAGGAGCCCATACCCTATTTTGCAGTAGCATGTGCCTGCACAGAAGTGGAGCAGGAGAGACTGAAGGGGACTCTGAAGATGATGGGGAAATTCTGTCTTCAGGCCAGGGCACCAGAGATGGTGATGCTAATGACTCCTCTCTTTAGTGCTGCAACTAGTGCATCATCTGAATGGGCTTTAAAGAAGACTACAGTCCCTTCTGAAGATCAGTTTGGAGATGGAGACTACTCTGGGTTGCACCAGTATGAACTGATGGGAGGAGGATGCTGTGTCGCTTGACTGTTGAAGTTGAAGACGGTTTTCAACAGGTCTCTGAGCTTTAAATGAAGTGGATGTGCTGCCTGGAAGATGAATCTCATTTTTCAAGGTAGAAAGTGCCGTAATTTGAGTGTTGGGAAAATGCAGTATTCCTGCGTACAAAGTGTGACCTCAAAGGATTGATGTGGGGATTATGTGCAACAAATTGGTTGCAAGTGTTGTATAAAACGTCCCATGTGGAAAGGAGCCTGAGCAGGGAGCCCAGCGCCATGCAGCTTCCACTCCTGCTCAGGAGAAGCCAGCCCTTGAAACTCTGCCACACTTGGCCTCCTCCAGCCCCTCAACATTGAGGGGGCTTGGCCCCATGCCAGCAAATATTAAGGGGGGCCCTGCACCCTGAGGAGTTCCTAGTTCCCAGTAAACTCAGACTGGGCTGGGAGAGTATCCTGTTGAGCCTCTCCCAATCTGTGCAGACAGTACTAAGCTAGATGGTCAAGTGGTCTGACTCTGTACAAGGCAGCTTACTAGGTTTCCTATGCAAGTGTGGTCAGGATTGCAGCCATGGCTGTCTTCTTCTTGTTTTTTTTTGTGTGTGTGTTTTGGAATATTTTATTAGTTGAATATAAGAACAACATATAATCAATTACAAGCAATCAAATACAGTTTTCCCCTACCCCCCCAAAAAAACAGCCCCAGCTGTCTTGTTTTTAACTGTTTAACCAGCTAATTAAAATATTACAGCAGTTAAGCCAATTTGACATTCTGAGGCTGTTAAATAAAGGCTGCAGTTTCTCTTCACTATGTGACACATAAATTAGTTGTGTGAACAACCATCTTAAACTGCGTTGCCTGACTCAAGGTGAGAACCTAGTTTGTTTGTTTGTTTGTTTGTATACTACTGTGTCTGAATGGAAAAACTTTTATAGGGGGCAAGTCCAATTAGAACCTGAATAAAACTGGTATTTTAAATTTGTGGTGAGTGTGTTTAATCAATAAATATCACTAGTGAATAAATAATTCGAGAAAGGTTCTGTCAGTTTCCATCCATATGACAGATAGCTCTTCAATGCTGCTTGTGATAAAATATCCTGTTTTACATTATTCAAAGCATGCTGGCTATGATGACTATGCAACAATATCAAATGCAGAACTTGGTGGGTACAAAACACCCAGGATAGGTTCTAAAGATGTGACAAACCAGAGTATCAATATCAACGCAGCTGCCATTTTTGGATGAACTCTGAGGAACCAAGTCTGTTTGGCAAAGAGTTTTCAAGCCTACTTTGCTGGCAGAAGACAAAAGTCAATGATTACACCCACCCACACCCCTTGCCTATTTTTTTTTCGTGAAAGTATAGCTATATTCTGGTCCTAATGTAGCTGTCATGTGTAGACATGGTTCATCTCTCCTAGAAACCTACAAATCACTGTCCTTGAATTCACCCTGAGGCAGTGAATCCTTTTAGCTATTTAACACGGAGTCTGAGAAAGTAAAACCTGCTAATTCACTTCATTTTTGTGCAGAGCTCTGCTCCTCAAAGAGCAGGGATCAATGATTTTTGTTATGACCAGATACTCTTGAGTGTTTTTAGGCACAAGAACAGCAGAGAACAGGATGCTGGGCTGGATGGGCCATTGAACTGATCCAGCAGGTGCTTCTAATGTCCGTATATTCTTAAGGAGAAGTTTGGGTCAGTAGGTGCTGTGGAGAAGGGACTCAGCCTGGATCTGTGCCAAGGGACTGGAGTTTTAGGGGAGTGTTGAATCCCTGCTTATGGACACTGGAAGTATGGCCAGAAGCAGTCCCTTAGTCT
Organism: Podarcis raffonei; assembly: GCF_027172205.1. Lineage (NCBI taxonomy): Eukaryota > Metazoa > Chordata > Lepidosauria > Squamata > Lacertidae > Podarcis > Podarcis raffonei. The sequence goes on along the minus strand of NC_070606.1, from coordinate 58,645,844 downwards.
ACTGCCCCACCTTTAGCAGATTCTACATTTTCAGCTTGTTTCCTTCAACCAAATGTACTTTTCAAAAGAATGAAAGCAAGACATTCCTGCCTCTCTGAAGTGCACTACGCTCTGTGGTTGGAAGATTGATTCCGTGTTTCACGATGTGATTGCGCCAACATTTATTTCTAGATTTCCCTGCCAATAGTATCTTGAGGACAGGGCGATGTACAGATGGAATGGTGGCGGGGTGACTGATGACCTTCCCGACTTGACTTGTACCACTGTGGGCAAAAAGACAGGTGTGATGACAGGGAGCTTAGATGAGAGGGTGGCAGGGCTGCTGCAAAGGGCAGGGACATCAGAAAGGTAGGAGATGATAGACGCTGGTGTCATCACCAACTTTTCCTCTTAGCCTCTTGCTGAACCCAATTACCTTAACTGAAAGGAACGTGTTGTAATATGACAGAGTTTTCACTTTGATTAAAGACCTCCAGCCTCTTTTGCAGGTGGCACATCTCATAATTCATGGTGGAGATGGCTGAATTCTATAACCAATGAAAGGCTGGGTTTGTTCTCCTCTCATTCCCTCCCTCCTTCCCTCCCTCCCTCTCTTTCCCCTCCTTCATCCACTTTCCAGTCAAGACCAAACTGGGTTTAACTAGGCCTGAATAATTTAAGAGAGTTATTATGCTCCTGTGTTTTTCCCTTACTGTCAACTGTAAAATCCATACAGTAGCTTCAGGAAATGGGGGTAATTTGAATTGATAATAGGAAGCTCTAGAAAAAGTCATCTATTGCCGCGCAATGGTGGAGCAGATGCGTGCTAAATCTTGTATAATGAAAGAATATGCCGATGTCAATTATGTAAGAAAACGACTTTACAGTGGTTTGAGGCAATGGGTTAGCATTCTGCCTGATATTATCACATAAAGAAACACCCATCAAAACCTCTCATAAATATGGAACGGCAAGTAAGATTACATTATAAATTTGAATGTTATGAATGTGTATGAGCAAGACAGATAGAGGCAAGGAAGGAAGCCCACCTCACAACTGAATAGTAAAGGAGGGCTGTATTTCAGAATTTACATAGAGGCATTAAGAAGAGCACAGAGGAGACAGCAAAAACTCCAGTACTGCAATCTTCCAGCGTTACCAAAATACATTGCTTAAAGTTGGCGTCTTTAAATAGACTGAAGTCGCACCTTGGTGGCACATGAGCAAAAAGTAGCGGGAAATTAACCTGGCGAGCACCATTGCTCAATTAGACGGATGTCTGAATCTGACTTCCACTGCTGCTGTTCCCTTTCTTTCATTTTAAAATGCTCTGACATCGCCTTTCATCACACTGGCAAATCGCTGAGGAACTTCTCTGTTGGTAGAACCAATCTTTCACTGCAGGAAGTTACTTTCCAGGAGGGAGAGGGACTGTGTACTGCTTGACGTAATGGCTGAATGTTAAACTGATGCTCTCGCAGTGCAATGCTGTGTAGGTTTTCCTGAGAAGTCAGTCCCACTGCATCCAATGAGGATTATTCCCTGGTAAATTTACATAGCACTGCAGCTTTAGGTTGCTGCAGTATACCCTCTTACCCAAGAGTAAAACCCACTGAACTCAACTCGACTTAATTTTGAATAGACATGTGTAAGATTTGCTGCCAGAGTATTAGGAGAAGGTAGAGCCTAGGTGAAATGTTTTGGGAAATTGTTTGTTTGTTTGCATTAATAGCCAATGTCTTTCTCCAAGGAGCTCACGGTGGCATGTACATGGCCCTCCCCCACCTCATTCAATCCCCAGAACTCTGTGAGGTAGGTTAGGCTGAGAGGCAGGGATTAGCCCAAGGTTGCTTGGTGAGCTTTATGGCTGAGTGGGGATTTGAACTCAGTTCTCCCCAGTCTTAGTCCAACACACTAAGCAGTACACTACACTGTGAACAAAAGATGGCAATTCCAGGCAAAACGGTTTGTGTAGAAGCAACCTTAGTCAGCCACCCAATCATATAGTTGTACAATCAGGTGTTATCTAGGGCAATAGCTAAAATCAAATTCGAGGGGAAAGCAAGTTTCTCTAGCAAGTACTTGCCCTCTGCTCTAGGCAGCCACACAAGCTGCAATCAGAGGGTCTCAGGTCACATGAACTAGATGAACTAGATCAGGGTTAGCCCTTCAGTGGTTGTTGGTTTTTAACTCCCGTTATTCCTCACCTTTGGCCATGCTGATGGGATTTGGAGTCCAGAAATATCTGGAGGGCAGTACGTTGGCTAGCCCTGATTTAGACACACTGAATTCTTGTGCCCTTCTAATGGCTGCAGTTTAAGGATTTTGCAATTGTAAATCTGGGGGTGTGAGATGACGGCACAACCTGACAGCTCGTCATACCTTTGAATGTTTTATGGCTTCAGATTGTAACTGCCAGGAGAGTCTTGCTCTCCCGGCTTCAGAAAAAGGAACCCGAAGCCTTCGGACTGCAGCAGGAACTCGCGCTGCGCTCCAAAGGCTTCAGGTGGCTATCCCTGAAGCCTGGAGAGCAAGAGGGGTCGGTGCGCACCGACCCCTCTCGCTCTCCAGGCTTCAGCGAAAGCAATGTGAAGCCTCCGGAGCGTGGAGGGAGCGCTCCCTCTGCGCTTCGGAGGCTTTGCATTGCTATCACTGAAACCAAGGAGCCTGCATTCGCACCATAGGATGCACACACATTTCCCGTTAATTTTTGGAGGGGAAAAAGTGCGTCCTATAGAGAGAAAAATACGGTATGGTTTGTTACGGATGCGGGGAATTGTACTGCTATAAGGGGTAAACTACAGCTGCCAGAATCCTTTTGGTGAGAGTGGGGAGAAATGTGCTTTTATTGTATGGCATGTATCCAGCCTTAGGTTCATTACAATAACAGTGTTTTCAGCTGCAATCCTAAATCCACTTACCTGGGAGTAAGACCCACCGAATTCAGTGTGCGGCATGGTTAGGATTGCAGCCTTAGAGTGAGTTAAAGAGTTCACTAGAAATAATTTAGTTCAGTTCTCTTTTACTCTGGTTATAGACAGTTTGCCATAGGAGATTTCAGGCCTATCATCACAACAGGGGACTCATTGCTTATTAGTAAGTCCAGTGTAAGCAAGCACTTTAAGCCTTAAACCTAACTACTCAAAAGAGAAGACCATTAGTCTATAGCTCTACAGACACTAAAGGTGGCAAAGGAAGTAGGACACAGGGGTGAGTTATTCTCTCGCTTACACACAAGTCTTCTGTCTGCTGTGGGACAGTGAGTCCTTAGGGTGCCTTCATACATTTTAAAGCCAAACACAGCAGTGACCTGGTCTAGAATATGTTGGATGGAACTGGTTACATGGCTCTCTTGAGCACACTACTCCATAAGCTGCTATCAGCAGTGACACTGACCCAGGTTGCTTTTAGGTTGGTTAAAGGTAACTCGATAACAAGATCCGAGCCAGGAATTAGTCTGTGAGACTGTTTCAAATGCCAGGACTCATTGCAGGGTAAAAAATTAATATTAAAGCTGGTTCCCATCATTCTGTCCCACCTTGTCAGCAGTATGTCATGGCATGACCAAGAAACAGCACCCAGGAGATGCAGAAGTGGGGCAAACTGAACATGAGACTGGAAAAATTAGAATCGGAGAGAAACTGAAATTGCCTGATCTTTCCATTCTTAATGTAGAAGAGGGGACAGGTTTGATTCTCAAGTAAGTCTAAGGGAGATCACGAAGCACCTCCCTAGAAGCCACCAGCTTCACCACACTAGATGGGGGCACATGGAGCAGGGGGCGGAATGTAATTTTGCAATTTTTGTATGCTGCTATGGGCTGCTTCTGTGAGGAAAGCAACAAAGAAATTAGAATAGAATAGAATAGAATAGAATAGAATAGAATAGAATAGATGACAGAAGAGAAGAGAAGCTTCACAACTGGTAACTTTGAATTAAAGTATACAGGGCTGGAGGGCAGAAGGGAGGAGGAGAGGATTTCTTTGAACTCCCAGCCAGGTTTTGTGCTTGCTACCTGTTTTGGTAAATTCATTGTCTGTATCCCAGTCAAGATAATGCTGGCAGTGCTGCACAATGAGTGACCTGCTTATGTTGTACTGATAGGCCAGCTTCTCTGTTTTGCTGCATTCCGGTTACCATGAGGTCTGTCTGGCCCTGCAGCCTTCTTCTTTATTCCATGAGGGGCAAACATAGGACATTCTATATAAAGACATTTTGGACTGACTTGGGAGATACCAAACATCATGTGGACTGCTATCATTAAATGGGAATGCAAACAGCTGTAAACACACAGTAAGCTCTGGTGTGGAAAAGCCTGTGGAGGATAAATGTATGGCAGTTCTTTTGGCACTGCTTTTGGGAATTGGCAGTTGTTGCACAACAGAGGATTGACAAAATGTGGTACTGATGCAGCCCAGCTGTGCCCAATGCAAAGTGTCCAAAAACAACAAGAAACTCGAAATTTGGAACATGCATTTCCCAAGTCTTCCTGCTTTTACGTCTTCTACATCATTTACGTAAAGGTTGGGCTCTTCCAATGCAAAAGTTAACTGTCTCCCGTGATAAGTCCTCAGAATGAGCATCATTTCCTGGCTCCTGGAACCATGCAGCTTGTTTATGGGCTGAGTTTGCACATCTTCAGTAGCCACCCGTTCAAAGCAGGAGCCCTCCATTTCTCAGCAAGAGCCACCAGCTCTTCCAAGACCCAGCACCGGCCTGATTTGCAAGGCTGGCAAACTGTGGGGGACTTTAATCTTGGCTGTGACAAATGCAATAAAGGGAGCCATTTGATGATCAAACACAAGGAAGACACATTTACCAACCTGCAGCGGAAGGAAGGTTGGATGAGACTGTCAGAACGGCCGTGATTTGTGCCAGCGATTGGAAGGGGAAGAAAGACAGCTCTGGCTCCCTCTGGTCCTCTCCGGTCCCATGTCTCTCTCTTTTCTCAGATAAAACAAAGATGTTGGCTCTTAAATGTAGCTAACTTAGACGGAGAATGACAGCTTATCTGTCAGGCTAACATACGACCTTGTGTAGCAGTTATTGCCGGCAGCACAAAGCTGGATAATTTAATATTCTAATAGAATTCGAACGGCCCTTAAACTAACAGGGATAACAACTCTATTAGCTGGTACACTGAAAGGAGGGGAACAGAAAAAAAGGCACTGGGAAATAACCAAGGATGCATCAAACTCTGACTTTGATCAAGGGGCTCCCCATCACTAAGTTTCTCCTCAGCTCCTTTTCGTCAGTACTGTACCTGCAATCTATTCCTTGGAGAAAGGATAAGCTTAATGAGTAAGTGCCACAACACAGTTGCAAAATCAAGAGTCAATATTCTGGGTCCCTCGGGCAAAATGCAGATGTGGTGTAATACTGGTGAAACTTTTCCGACTTCAATTAAGCGGATGTTCTGAGCCCCACAATCCCCACTGTTCTAAGCTGGCAGCTGCTGTCTGATGATGAGGAAGGTGTGGAGGATGACAAAGATGTGGAGCCTGAGAGGGAGGGAGGGGCTCCCAGACCTTTCCTTTGGAGATCAGGGAAGGGAAGACAGTCGCACAGGCTTTCTGTCCTGCCCCATCACCTAATACAGTGGTTCCCAATTAGCTAATTACGGAGGACACCCTATTTTTCAAAAGCCAAGCCACAGAGCCCCTACTTTTGAAAGTTTTGATAACTCTTTGGTAGTTACCTCTGCAAAGCAGTTTTTTGAACAAAATGTGGGGTAGGCCCTAAGAAGCAAAGGATTTTAGGTATACTGTACTGAAAAACAGACTAGGGTTGAGTGATCTCTGGTTTTCAACACCGTGCTATATCAGCAGCTAAACATTGCGATATTCTGATATATCACAATGTCTGAAATTGGAGATCAGGCAGGTGGGGTAGGGAGGGGAAGCAGATTCATCCCCACAGCATGGTTTGAGTGGGAGGGGATGGGGGATGGATCAAGCCACTGTCAGCGGGGCAGCCAGTTGTGGCAGCCAGTGAAGATGCGCCTCCACTCTGGCTGCTGCTGCTTTCCTGCTGACTGAGAAAAGCTGCTCTGCCTCAGTGCCAGGAGAAGGTAGTGCCATGGTGCCTTGAAATGAGGGCAATCAGCTTCCCTGGTCTCCCTCAGCATGAGGCAAGGCAGCTCAGATCAGCAGCGTTATCGGCTGAGATCTTGGCAGTGCCTTGAAATTGGCTGCCCTGCTCTCCCTCACGTGAGAAGCGATATATTGCTGTGTATTGCTGGGTCAAAATGGTTATCACGGTCTGATTTCAAAACCGTATATTGAAAAATTGCACAATGCTAAAACAGACAATAAAATTTGTAACATTACCATGCAAAAATGGCAAAAAATTTGTTGGGGAGGAGGCAAGGGATGCCCCTGGGTACATTCCACAGAACCCCCAGGGGTCCCCGAACCCCCAATTGAGAACCACTGCCTTAACCAATAGGGGAGAATATTAAACAGCCAGGAGAGGCAGCTGGACCGATGGAGGATGAGGAGCCAGAGGAGCTCACCCCTTTCTCGCTGCTGAGAACTCAGAGCTGTCTCCGTGGTTGGCAGAAGACCATACCCCTCAGAGAAGCATGTGCCTCCAAGCACACCAATCTCACAGGGAGAGAGAGTCTCGTGAGTGTCTGTGCCTGTCCCACCTTTAAAAGCTGGTGGGAGGGGCATGACTCATCATTGAGGCATCTTTGTAGCTTTCATCTGGTTTTGGGCCCCTGATGTCGTTCTTGAACTCAATAGCCATGCCTTAGTTCAGGGTTTCCCAAAGTTGGATCTCCAACTGTTTTTGGACTACAGTTTCCATCATCCCTGACCACTGGTCCTGTTAGCCAAGCATCATAGGCATTGTAGTCCAATGGCTGGAGACCCAAATTTTTGGAAACCCTGCCTCAGATGATCAGTACCTGTCATCTGACCCATACTGTTGCAAGCCTTGGATAAAGGCCTCTGTCAGTGCTTTGGGATGGGAGTCTGAAGAGTGCTCCTTCTCAATAATACAGTAGCAGCAGAGGAGCGACCTGGAGAGCAGGTGGACAGGTGAGCGGGCTCCTAGCCACTCTAAGTCAAAGTGGAGAGGCACAATTTTTGCACATGCACACAGGAGCCTGTACCCTTGGCAGGGGCCAACTTAGCCAACCCTAGACCTGCCCCTGCAGCCAATGCATAGCAAGATGGACCAAGGGTCTGATTCAGTATAAGGCAGCTTCCTGCATTCCTATGATCACTATCTGGATGGCAGATCACATGCTTAATGCTTTGCGCTCTCTAGAGGAAAAAGCATGGTGTAGGGTTCTTACAGATGAAGACTTAATATTGGGAATTGGTTGCTGAGATATTGCAAGTGGCTTGTTGGCAACAGGTTTCTTTAACGTACTGGATTTTCTCCAGAAAGGGGAAATTCAGATTAAATGGGGTAGTGGTGGTGGAATACACACCGGAATTTTTATAACACTGTGTGGATTCTGTGAAAAAACAAACTTTGCATGTAGAAGGAGCACTGCTCCACCATTGAACTCCCATCTCAAAGCACCCATAATAAATAAACATATTTGTAATATTTCATATTTTGCCACGGAAGCATGAAATGTGCTGTCGAAGTTCTCTGGTGAGTCTTTCTCTCCCCTCTTTCCATCCTTCACTAGTTCTCACATTGTCAAAGAGAGAAAACAGAGACGGCACATTCTCCTCTGTATCACACGCTTCCATGCAAAAAGGAAGACTAGAAGTCCACATTGTATGGGAAACCCAGTCAAAGAAGGAGCAGCATAAACCATACAAAATATAATTTTGCATAATATTCTTTTGAACCATGAATTTGGATTTATGGGTCACAGAATTTGGATTGGAGGTGGGTCTGTGGGCTGTCATTATGGAGGAAGAGGTGAATTAAAAGCTATTTGCGCCTGAATTTGCAAAGCAGGATGCTGCTGACAATATACTGTAAAGATGTGGTGTTCTTTTGCATAAAGAATAAAATTGTTAGCAATGTTAGCCACAGCGTCATAATCTCTGAGCATCTGTATTAACCCTATTATGGAGATGAATGGAGCAGCTTATGCCCAGAGATATTGCAACAGACTCTTTGAGGACACGCACATTCTAGGTCAAGCCCATTAAACTAAATCACCTCTTTTAGCTTTGGTTTGCAAGGTGCAAGTGATGGAGAATCTATTCCCTTGGCTGTGCCAACAGTTAATCAGTGTCCCTGAAAAAGAGAGACAGGAAGAAGAGTAGCCCATGCCATTTATTTGGCCAAATTCTCTTGGTGCTGTTTTTCCCCCTAGTGCTTGGAATTTCACCAGACTTCATGGGAGTATTGTCAGACTCACACTGAGTTTCAATTAAAATCTATCCGCTTTAACTTCCAGATCTTACTTCCTTCTATTTCAGTCCTCTATACCAGATGGTTGCCCCACCCCCACTATGGCTGGATCTAGACACATAAAAAAAAAAGTTTCAGGAAAACGCATTATAAAGCTCATAATGGGAAATCACGTTGCCAAAGGATTGAACTCTACAGCGCTGTCTGGTGTTATAACAAATTTAACGTGCTTAAAAAACACACAAGGGCCATGGGTGGCGCTGTGATCTAAACCACAGAGCCTAGGGCTTGCCGATCAGAAGGTCGGCGGTTCGAATCCCCGAGACGGGGTGAGCTCCCGTTGTTCAGTCCCTGCTCCTGCCCACCTAGCATTTCGAAAGCACGTCAAAGTGCAAGTAGATAAATAGGTACTGTTCTGGCGGGAAGGTAAACAGCGTTTCCGTGCACTGCTCTGGTTCGCCAGAAGCGGCTTAGTCATACTGGCCACATGACCTGGAAGCTGTACGCCGGCTCCCTAGGCCAGTAAAGCGAGATGAGTGATGCAACCCCAGAGTTGTTCACGACTGGACCTAATGGTCAGGGGTCCCTTTACCTTTACCTAAAAAACAAACACCTACTGGTAATATAACTAAGTCCTAAGTCATAAAATCATGTTTGAGTTTGGTCGTGCTTTTTCAGCTGCTCTTCAGCCTTCACGTCATTCTTATATTTAAGGAGTAGGGAATCTTTGGCTCTCCAGATGTTTCTGAACTACAATTCCCATCAGCCTTGGCCATTGGGCATGCATACCGAGGCTGATGGGAACCACAGCTTCGCATCAGGGCCCAGGGTTCCCCTCCCATTGTATTTTCCTTGCCCCCTCTCCAAATGTTCACAAAACACTATTCAAAAAACAGAACAAAATACTAACTGAGAATGATGTTCAATAGAATCTTACCGGTGCTATCTGTAGAAGAGTCACTTCTTCTATGAATTCCTAGAATTATATTAGACCTCTCTGCTGTATTCTTTCACTAGGGCTTTGTGTTTGGCAGTCCACCTATTAGAATACCAATCAAACAATCTTTACTGCGGCTGAATGCCCTAAGACAGGGATGGGGAAACCTGTGACCCTCCAACTGTTGTTGAACTCCAAGTCCCATCAGCCCCAGCCAGCATGGCTAATGGATGGGAGTTGTAGTCCAACAAGATCTGGAGGGCTACAGGCACCCCTCTTCACCCTAAGAGCTTTTCAGGATCAGAGGGTTCTTGGATACAGCAGTTTCAGTTCTTTCACTCTGGGTTAATGTTTTTTGTACTTAAATCCCAATTATGGGAACTAAAAAACTCACTAGAGTTCCCTAATGGACAGTGCAAAAACCAGAATCTTTAAAGAGCTAGGAGGCAAGTGGTTCTTCATTGAGACCCTACAGCTTTGGAAGTCTTTGTCTTCATGGTCTGTTTGTATCCTGATCTTCTTGACCTTCAGAAGAATGTCAAAAGTTTTCTTAGAGTAGCTTGCACTATATAGTAGGGCAGGGAACCTGAGGCCCAAGGGGGTAAGCAGCCCTCTAGTCCTCTCCATCTGGCCCTTAGGACTCTCCTCAGGCCACCATCCCGCCCCAGGGGCACCCCCTGCTGCCCTACGTCACATCTTCCTTAAGTGCTTTTGCCTGACTAAAATGTGTCTTTGAACTCTGATAATGCCTCTTGCATACCTGTCAACTGTCCTGGAAAAACTGGGACATCCCCTTTCCCCCCACGAGAGCAAAGTGGCCATTTTAGGTGATGCAATCTCACACAATTTTTCACTGGAATCTTGGTCCAATAAGTGTTTTTTGGGGAGTCATGATTTCACATGGGTCATGTGATTCACACAGGAGTGAAGCTCCAGAAGATAGCATCCTGTGTTCTTTTGTTGCAACATGTTGAAGGGTATGCTCCTGGATCCCTGGCTGCAGAGAAGTGTGTGAGTGTATGTAGAAACTAGACCACTCTACAAAGGAAACATTTCCATTAATTGCTCCTCCCACTTTTCTTCTGCATCCCCACCCACCACTGACATGTGGCCCCTGGAAGATTGCCCAGAAGGGAATGTGGCCCTCAGGCCAGAAAGCATTCCCCACCCCTGCTGTAAGGGCTGGAGCTCTGTTATGAAGGTCATCTTTGATTTTCCATTATGCCATCGTAAGGGTGCCTGCATGAGAGATGCTGGAGGCAGCGGCAGCAACACCCATGGCCAAAAGAATCCTTTGAGCACAGCACAGGGTAGATAAATAACTGAAATAACCTAATTGAAACCACATGACTTTGAATTATGAATCAAAGCAGCTACAGCAGAAGCAGCAAGTGAAGGTGAACAAGGTCCCCCAGCAGGTAGGTGGCAGAGCCAGGAAGAGAATCCAGTTGCTTAGTGTCGGAACCTCCCGTGCTGTAAATTGGACACCCACGGAGCTCCTCTTTGCTCCTTTACAGGCACAGCGAGTGCTTCTGCCTGCAGTTTGCATTGCTGAAAACGCGAGATGCCGGCTGAGGGTTAGAAGGATGCAAACCTGCACACAGACGGATCTCTAGGTGTGTGCACAGCACCCATAAATAAGGGGAATGCCACTGGATGTGATCATTGTTGTGCCCCAGGGAGGGAACGGCTATTAGAGCACTTACTGACATAGCAGTGTGTTACCTTGATAAGCCTGCTGGAGCTAGCGGTGGCTACAAGAACCAGAAAATTGCTGATTACTTCCTTCCCGCTGGGGCTGTTTGGAATTACCTGCCAATGCATCCTTGCAGTGCAGAGGGAGCGCTGCTCTGCATGGGGAAGGAGAGGTGTGGTGGAAGGAAAGAGTCTCACCACTCCTGTACTCCCGTGATGAATTGCAGGCGAAGATTCTCCCTTGCTAATACTTCTGTTGGCACCGCGGCGTCGCTCCCCCCCATAGGGCCATTGCAGCCCACCAGCTTTGGAGGAAAGGAGCGTGTCAGTGCCCACCTGAGGGGAGATGGGTGGGATCTTCCTAAGGGGCTTTCCTCATGATTACAAAAGAAAAAGACAGAAAGAAGGCCTAGCCAGGTGCTATTCCTAGTGTGATACTCCTGCAGGCCCCAATCTAGCAAAAATAGTACAATATCCTAGCCCCGTGTAATAGATGGAGAGAACAAAACTAATTACTCTGGGAGCTCAAATTCAATAAGTAGCTTTCAAGGAAAACATGCTTTCCAAAACCATTTCCTTGGTATGTGGATGTCTGATGGGGGAGAAAGAAGGATGTGCCATTGGTGTGGGTTACTGAGAAGTTCCTCCTAATTGATGGCACCCATTTTTACAGACTCCTTTGACACAAGGCCAGAACTAGATGTTGTGATACTTACATAGCTGCTTCCCCACAGAGCACGTGGTTCTTCTCCCCCTTTGTAATGTCACAAGGAGCTTAGCCACATCCTGATCTCTGGTCATTGTGTGTTTCCCCATGCCCCACATGCCATTGCTGAGGGTGCAAAGCAGGCCACTCCTGAGGGGTTGCTGAGACTGCATGCATCACCACCAACGCATACATACGGTAAGTGTCAGCTTGTACTTCAACACTGCTGTTAGAATAGCATCCGCCACGACACTGGAGAGCAGCAAGCTAGCTTAGGAGTTGCAGAACAAGCATCAAGAGAACTTGGGAACAAAGGAAGTGGCCTTACATTGAGCCACACCAATGGTCCATCTAGCTCAGTATTGTCTACACTGACTGTAGTGGAGGCTGGTTTGTTAAGGCAGATGAGGTATGGCCCCACTAACTTCAGGCTGCCTTTAGCCAGTCATGCACTTGCCTGCTTTCTTACAGCACCAGCCTCCTCATTAAAAGCAGCCAGTTCCCAAAAGCCTATTGCCACCTCCCGCATCTGCCTCCTGTGGAGACCACTTCCCTCTTCCTAATGGTAAGGCCAAACCTGGTACAAGAAAGCCCATAACTGCTTGACATCTGGAAATGGGTAAGTTGTAGTAGACGTTATTGAAAGCGAAGAGGAATGAGAAATATGGGCTTTGTTTTGATGGCAGCTGTACATATATATCATAGCATCTACTTGCAGCCTAAGTCTTTCTGAAATTCGCCCTGTCTCAGTGAACAAAATACTCTTGAGTGGGCCCTGCAGATACAAGACATAAGTTTTATGAACAGACAGGAGATAGCACAGGAGAAGGCGGAAAAATATTTCATTACTGCTTCATCTTGATACTACTGTATCCTGACAGACGGCCGAGGGAAGAGTTTGCTGCAAGGGCTAAGAAGAATGTACCAGCTGGGTCAGAAGGGAGTTTAGATTTGCCTGCCCATAGAACTGAATGAACAGGTTCTCGGCAGGACACCTGGAAAGCAAAGAGTGTGCGTGATAGCAACAGAAACACCCTTGGCAGCAGGCTGCAGGTGAATAAATAGCTGGGCAGGGAAGCTGGTCTCAATTTTGGAACTGGTATCCACAGGATAATAGATCTCGATGTGTAGCGTGGTCCCCTCCAGATGTTGCACTACAACTCCCATCAGCCCTCGTCTTTGGCCATGCTAGCTGGGGCCGATGGGAATTGAAGCCCAGCATCACTTGGGGGACAATTCACTGGCTTCTCCCATATAGAGTGATGGGCTGGGACCTGGGAAACCATAGTTCAATCCCCGCTCAACCATGATGGGTGATCTTGGGCCACTCATTGTCCCTCAGCCTAACCTACTTCACAGGGTTGTTGTAATCATGGGGAGAAGGAGAATCCTGGATGCCAGCTCAAGCTGCTTGGAGAACAGGTGGAATATAAATTAATAATGACAACAACAACAACCATGATTAATAATATAGGGAATATTTACTGGTAAACCTTGGAAGCTGCCCATAAAGGCCAAGGGAAATGATGGAAAGGCCATTCTGTGTCCAGGAGCAAATAACTCCCCCTCCCTTCCCTATCCACTGATAGAGCCAAGTGTCACTTTACAGGCTGCCTAATCCCTTTGGTCATGCTGCTCAAGTCAGGGGCCACTTGGGCCAAGACCAAGGTTTTGACAGCTCCTTGAACGTCATGCACTGTGTGCATCAACCCCAGGGATGCCTGATTGACAGGGGCTTGGGGCGCCTGCACCTGGGACCTTGCACCTGGGAGTCTCTGAGTCCTGCCTCCTCTTTTCCAGATGGACGTTTTGATTTCCCTGTGTGGGTCACCCTCCACATTTCTCCTTCTTCCTTGTTCCGGGAAGGACAGCCTGACTTTTTCCTGAACATCTTGCATTCTGACAGGTGTCATTCTCAGGTCCAGAGAGATTTTTTTGTCCATGTGGGTGGCTTGTAAAAATAAAATATGCCCTGCCAAGTAAGCTCTTCTTTCTGTGGTTTTTTTTTCCTTTCCTCCACGCGTAAGCCATAATGTAGTTTGCTCCTTCCTTGTCTCTGGTACCACTCCTTGATCTGGCCCCTGACAGTGAAGGACAGCAGCTGCTCACATTTACCTATAGGAGGTAAAATTCAGCAGGAAATGCCATCGCACCAAGCCTTTATTGGGGACTTTACTGAACTGCTGCACCCCGCAGCGACCAACGTAATACTGGCTTCACTTTCCCAGAGCCCAGCTGCGTGCTGTTGCCTAAGAACAGCCTCATTGCCCTATACGGAAGAACCTGGACCGCCAACCAGGCACGCTCAGAAATAGAAGCTGGTCTGAGTGGAGGGATTGAGTGACAGGCATCATTCTTGGCAGCTTGGGCAGCTGGTACCCCCAACTGCGCGGCGGCCGCCAGTCACATGCCTGCACATGATTCCCATAGAATTGGAGCTGGGCGGCAGGTTGCCATATGGCACAAAACTTGTTTGACCTTGGTAGAAGAAAACAGAGCAAGAGTCACAGGTACTGCGCTGGAATGGATCCTCAAAGTTGCTGCCTCTTTCCAATAGGCATGCTAACGTCAGGAAAGAAGAGAGGTCAAAAGTTATAAATGCAATATGGGGATGCCTGGGAAGGACACAATGTTTAGTAGTACTGCAGTGAAGAGTCCACCATGGTGGAAGTTCAGCAGAAGGTTGGAGTTGGTCACAAACTGAACACAACCTAATGCTGTTCTGGAGTGGAACCAAAGAGAGCACTACATGAGTGGCCACAGTGCATCATTTCAGTGGCTCCACTTTTATCAGCCATGGGTAAGCTTCTGCCATACTTTCTGGGTCTTGGGCCCTGCCATTTGAAGAAGATGGGCTTTCAAGGGTCTACTTCAGAAGATGGTCCCAATGAACATGCACTGTGTGGCAGCTGACCTCTCTTCCTTCAAGCTCCCATGTGAAGGCAATATTCACAAAGTGTGTCTGTTTAAAAGGGAAATGGAAAGTCTCAATTTTGTAGTGGCCACAGTCTGTTCTTAATCCATGCCTTTCTCCATTTCTCATGGCACAGGAGATCACAGCCTGGATCTCAAAGGTAGACATTGAAATCCACAGGACTCATGTTTTTTTGTTATTGTTCCTGATAGTGATTCACAAATTAGAATCGATAATTTATTGCAAAGTTTCAGGAAAGCTGTGGAGTCCATTGTCTGGCCCACACAGCTTGCTATGATGACCCTGTTTTATCGTAAGGACTTAAGAAGAGCCTGCTGCATCAGTCCAGTGGCCCATCTAGCCTGAGAAAAAGAAGAGTCTAGGCTTGCTCCCGTTCGTGAATATGGTGAAATATGTGGAACTACGCATGGATCCACAGTCTTGTAGGGAGAGGTGAATTTCACTGGGTGGCATACAATAGCTTAGCTATTTATTTAAAAGCACTTGTAAACCGTTTAGTGTTCAAAAAAATATCCAAATAGTGTGCAAGATAACAATAAACAATATCATTAAAATAAAAAGGGAAGCCTAAAGCCAGTATAACAGAAGTATAAAATCATAGTAAAAACAAGTAAAAACAGGGCCTGATCTTATGGCTCCGAAAAGCCTGGGCAAAAAATAAAAAGTTTTCACAACACATCTGAAGCAATGGATGCTTTCTGCTTTATGAACGACAGAGGAAAGGGCATTGCATAGTATAGGGGCAATAATGGAAAATGCCCATTTGGGGGTCAACCACCACCATTGTTTCTGTACAGTGCATGAGTAGAATTTCTCCAGATGATCTGAGAGATCTTACAGGGCTGTACGGGAGAGGACAGCTTTTCAGCATGGGGGGGGGGGAATGCATGTTGAGCCAGCAACTGCTGTGGAAAAACTGAAGCCACAATCAGTTCTCCCAAATACATACAGTCCAGTTCATACTGACCTGCATTTCTATGCTGCCATCTATACAACCATGTGGAGGAATTTAGCAGTGTGAACCAGCCCTCTGGAGCCCTTTCTTTCCTCCAACTAAAGCTGCTCAAGGAGGAGTCTTTGAATCTAGTATAATTCTGATAATGTCAGGGAACTTGTCCAGTAGACCTCAAATGGAAAACATTAAGCTTTGTTGCTTGGTGTTGTTTTAAAACCTTACTCTTTCTTTCCCTTCCTAAGCAAATGCTGCTATTTAGTGCCCAACGCTGCCCTTGGTCTCTCTGCATTCCATCTGGATTCATCACGGATTGTTAGGGGACCTCTCCTGCCTGCCTGTGCCTCCAGCTCCAGCCCTTCCAGAATTCCTGCCCTTTGACCTTCAGTGTCAATTGATCTCACAGCTGCCCAACATGGAAAATGTCAATTGTTTTTCCTGACCTGCTTTAAGCCTTCGGTGGAGAGATTGGAAGAAATTAATGAGCACAGACGTGAACTTTGCCAGGCGTAGATTGCTGAAGGACTGAATGAGGGAAAGCAAACAACAGGAGATGGGATGAAAGTCAGCTTCCTTCTCTTTGGAAGCCCTCCCTAGGTCTGGTACTTGAGAGAAGCAGTTTTGGTAATCCCAGGAGCTTTTTGGAGATGCTAAGAGATTCTGAATGCTCTTTTGAGGTTCTTCGTCTTTCATCTCCCAGCTAGAGTGACTGTACGACATTTCCTGTGTGGCCCGTTCCAAGAACTTATGGAGAGACTGCAGGATCAAGCCAATGGCTCTTCTAGCCCAACATCTTGGATCAAGATCCAGTATTCAGCCATGTGCACATCCCATAACAACCTCCATGGGCCTCCCACCACAAGCACCTACATAACTCTCAATTCCTCCTCGATACAATTGAGATCCTTTCTAGTACGTATGCACTGATTGAGGAGACATGCCCCACGCAGTGTCAGATCCAGGCCTTTGGGCAAGATACATTTTGTGCACCCCAGCTCTCTCAGTCAGTCCATTTCTCCAATGCAACAAGGTCTTATCAGTGGGGCCACTCCTAGGATGGGTGGGCTTTAGGCAGATGCCCAATACTACAGAACCCTTGATGCTTGCCCTGCTTAGGCCTTGATGTTTTATTTATTTAAAGCATGCATTTATCAACCTTCCAGCCTAGGGATGTTGAGCAGAGCTGAACAGGCACATGGACCTGCGGGGTTCTGCTGCTGATTGGCAGTTAGCGTGGCCTGGCTCAGCTGGTGGCTTCAGTATTTTGCCCATGCAAGGAGCACCTATCTGGGGCAACAGTGTTATTTTAAGTATGTGCCTCCGCTACCTCCCTAACATGAATATCGTTAAAACATGTTTAGAGGTTTTAAATGCTTTTAGATCATTTTATTTTTTTAAAAAATATGTTAAATATGTTTTTGTTTTATTTTAAATTGTATCGATTTAACGTATTGATGCTTGCCACTTAGGGCTTCTTTCTGATGATGAGCAGGATTCATAGTTAATGGATAAATACGTAAGTGTCTTAAGAAGTCAACATTCTGTTCCAGACGTTTTGTGCCCTGAAGTGAGTACCGATACAGGCTTGGCTGTGGGAGAGAAATGCAGGGGCCTTCTCAGTTTAGGATTGCGAGCAACTGTGAAGAGCATTTCTTAGTGGACGTGGGAAAGGATTGACAGTGGGAAAGGAGAGAACAGGGCAAGACAGACTGCTTTTGTTCCGTTCAAAAATTTTCGGAAAACTCATTGACAAAGGATTGATTTAAGATTGAACAGTTTCAAATATGGGGCAGCAAGAAAATGAAAAATTAAGGCTGGAGTTCCATGCACTTACCTGTGAGAAAGCCCTGTTGAAAAGAGGAGACTTCTGAGTAAGCACACAAAGGGTTGTGCTGTCACCAAATTCTTAGTCATTTGCTAGTGCATAACTCTGTGCTTAAGATCGGTAATCACCCCCTGCCTATTGACTTTGCAAGAAACTACTTCCTGGTATGAATTATAAAGCCTTATTAATATATTTTAGATCTTGCAGTTTCTCCTAATGATCAGATTTTGTCGCAAGCTTTGTACTGTTGCACCACTTAAGCAAGCTTGTTTCCCGTACTGAAGACGGTGCAGCTCTGATTCCTTCCAGGAGGTGGCAGCAGCGGCATACTAAGACCTCCCAATGAGTCTGCATTGTGCCCCACAGTATGATACCTATGCCATCACAGTACCACCTTGTGGCAAGGCGATGAACTCGCTGAGAATGCCTCCATGGCTTTTGTGTTCCACTGCGTTCAAGTAACACCAAGAGAACTCCCATTGTGTTTGCAAATAGACAGAAGTGCATTATGAAAGCCGGCTGCGTTCTGAAAAGCTGCTGTAGTACAAGTCAGTAAAGAAAAAGGGTAAGACAGAAAATGAGGGAGAGGCAGAAAGCGACTCAAATGAAGCCTCAACACTAGAATCTGCCTCTTCCAAGGACCTGACAAAACATTTGAGCCACTGATGCTAAGCTAGACATAAATGGCACCATCCAAACGTGTTTTAGCTGCAAGTAAAAGACCAGTTCACACGTCTTCCTGGCATGTAGGTTATACATATGACAGTGTATAGGAGCAGACCTCTGGGGTCATGCATATGTAACCTTCAATGTGAACTAAACTCTGCATGTAGAAATGTTTGTGTGTGAGTGGCAAATAATTTACCTCCGGCAAAAATAGTGGGCAAGACCCTGCAAACAGACAGCCTAGGAACATACGGAAGCTGCTTCCTGTTTGGATGTGAATAGATGCTAGTAGATGCTATATCTATTAGATTTTATCCTTCCTTCCTCATGCATGTGAGTTCAGCAGAGTGCCATCCCTCTGCAGCTTAAAGGGAAGCTTAGATAGACTAGTTTTATCCTTTTAGTTTAAGTAATCCAGGATGCTTTAAGGCAGACTGGATTCTTCTGGTATTTCCCTGTTTTCTCCCACTTAATAATAATACTCACTCAGAATACTTGTTGAAGAAGAGTAGCAGATACAGCAGCTTTGTTCAGGCAGACTTAAAATGGTTACAAAGACATACTTAGGTCTAGCTTGAAATGGTTTCTGAGCTTGGAGCTCAGACTTTGCAGATGTTCTCAAATTGCTGACAGAGCAGAAAGAGATGGAAAGAGGAGAGAACGTGCCTAGGCCGGTAAGAGAATATATAGCTGCACAGTGGGAGCATCTCTCACAGAGTCCTCTCTAGCAAGTTTACAGGAAAATTCTGTGAGCTTTAGCTCCTATCAGGGGCCTGTCTAGCAAAACACGAATTGTTGGTTTGAGTGCACTTTAAATATCCCACACTTCATACCAGGTCAAACTGTTAGTCCATCCAGGCCAGTATTGTATACTTTGACTCAGTGGTGAAGCTGCATGCTCCAGCACTGGGGGCGGAAAGCAGGCGGGGGTGTGGCTGGCGCACATCCTGAGGGGCATGGTGCGCATCCTGGGGGCATGGCACATCGCCCATGGGAGCATGGAGTGCGTCCTGGGGGCGTGGAGCGCCACCTGCTGTGGTGTGGCACCCGACGCAGGGGGGGCTGCGCATGTAGGGGGCGGCCGCGATGGTACCCCCCTCCCTGATGGTGCCGGGGGCGGTGCACTCCCCCTGCCCCCTGTTCTTCCGCCAGTGCTTTGACTGTCAGTAGTTTTCCAGGCAGAGGTCTTCCATATCACCTACAACTGGGTCCTTTTAATGGGAAAGATCAGCAATTGGCTTCAATCTGGGGACCTGCTGCTTTGGCTGCCCCCTCATCTGTGTAGCCGGTTTGTGTGATGCAGTGATTCACATTTTTCCAGGGCTATGAAAGCATTCAGTTCTGGAGGATGGGCAAATAAATAGACAGTAACATCTGCTGTACACATCTGTGATGACCCAGTTAGATACAAGCACAGGCCTGCGGGTAGTGAGTACTGTATGTGCAGGGGAAATATTCTGTAGGGCTTAGAAGTGGAATGGCCAATACCAAGACCTTCTTTGGGACCTAAAGTGTCTCCTCCTTTTCCCATACCACTCCTACATTTAGGGTAAGGTTTCCTAATTTTTTCCCAATGAATCCAGGGACACTTTAAATAAATAAATAAATAAATTCTACACATTCAGGACATTGATGCTGCAGCGATGGCGGTGGCAGAGGGGCGGCTGCCACCTTGACCTCAACCCCCATGTTTCCCCTTCCTCCGAGGCTTCTCTCTCCTTTATCTATGAGCCTGGGCAGCCCCTGAGTTGCTGGTTCTTCGGTGGTGGTGGCAGGGAAGCGGTACGTGGTGGGTCAGGCATGGAAGGCGGAGAAAGAGGGCCGAGAGTGGCGGTGGCAGCGAGGCTCGGGCAGCGCAATGCCTCCCTTCCCATTGTAGCAGCCCCAATCCCATTCCTACTTGCGTGCAAGCAGTAGGGGGCGGGGATCCCCCAGCTGGGAAGGGAGGCTTCCCGTTGCCTAACTGAGAGTTCCCTACCCCCTCCTGCTTGCATGCAAGCTCTGATAGGCAGTGTGAAGCCTCCCTTCACAACTGAGAGATCCCCATCCCACTCCTGCTTGCACGCAAGTAGGAGTTGGGAGGCTGCTCCGATAGGCAGCATGAAGCCTCCCTTCACAGGTTAGTTGCTGGGGTCAGGGAAGATGGAGGCAGCCCAGAAGCTGCATCTTGGAGCCCCTGCACCACCATCATATGGGGACTTCTGAGCGGCTCCTGAAGCCAGCCAGAGCCAACTGCTCTCGGCTGCTGAGACTGCCGTTGTTTCCCGGGGACATTAGATGAAATCCGGGGACATTCCGGGGATGGAATATCCGGGGATATTCACAAATCTGGGGATTGTCCCTGGGAAATGGGGATGTCTGGTAACCCTAATTTTTTTGGGGGGGGGTTGTGGGGAAGTCTTCTGTTGGGTGCATCATCCAACAGAAGAGTTTTTTTCAAGATTAATTGTTGCAGGGTGTGTGCTATACAGGGTGATTGCAAGTTAACTTTTCCCTACCTAGCTGCACTCTCTAGGAAGTTCATATTCCCCACTCCACAATTAAGCTTTAAAAAACCACATTTTTAAAAGCCTAATTCTTGAGGTGGGTGGAGAGTGAGCCTGTTGCATATATGTATGGCAGCAGCACATGCATGGTTGTGGTGCATGCATGTGGTGCCCACAGCAGTTTCTCAGGTTCCCACTGCTCCAAAAAGGCTGGAGAGCCATGGGACCATCATGCACACCCTTGTATTCTACTCTGATTTCTCTGAAATAACCTCCACCTTCTAAAGTGGAAACTGGGGCCTTCCAGATGTTGTTGGACTCCATCTCCCATCAGTCCCAACCAGCACGGCCAATGATCAGGGATGATGGAAGCTGTAGTCCAGCAACATCTGTGGTATAGAGATGAGAACCCCCATATCATGCATAAGCAGGCATAGAAGGTCTAGGAAACATCCAGTCACCGTTTAACTCCCTTGGTTGTGGGCAAAACAAAATGGGGATGCTGCCAGATTTCACCTGAATTTGAAGCAGGCTGGTGTGGATTTAAGGCAGATGGACTTGGGTTTGAACCAGGAGCAGGCCTAACCAAAATGCTTCTGCAGAAGATCTAACATGTTCTACTCTGGGAGCCCAGCTAGGCCTCTCTGCATGTGTGCAGAAGCACCTGGCATATAACCTTGCACGATGACTTCATTACACCGTGCGCATGCATTGTTGAGGTGATGACTCTGCACATGCACAGATGATTGTAGTAAGGCATGTAGTCAATGACATACTTTATGAGCAGTGCACAGGAAGCATGTGCATAAAAAGGCCTCTGTCTATGCCAGGGTCTGTTTCTGAGTCTGCATGCTCATTCAAGAGTTCCCGGGTTCTACAATTCAACTGATTCAAGATGTGACAGGATAAAAACCCAGCTCCATCTAAACATTTCCTGTGTGGAACCCAGTAGTTCCATTCATAAACAATTTTGAGCATGGACTTTGAAGACCCCTGGAATCAGGCCTCAGCCTAAGCATCATCCCATGAAGGCTGTGTGTGTATGTGTGTAGGGTGCAATGAGGCCTGCTTTACAGCCCAAGTCCAGTTTAAATATAAAGAACCGTAAGAAGGGTGAGCAAGGCTTCAAGCTGTCCATCAGCAGTTAGCACCCAGAGAGAAGACTGAGCTGACACACTGGTCATCTTTATGTATATCTATGCATATTAATTAATATACGTAAATATGGATTCTCTTTTGTCCCGGTGGTGCATTTCTTCTTTTTTGGTGATGCTTAAGTGGCTACTCTGTGCGTGAGTGTGTGAATGGGCCAAAATGGGTGTGCTTCTGTGAATATTTCCATGCCCCTTGAAGAAGACCCCTCAGTTTTGGTGATTTTTTAGGGGAGTGCTTGAAAAGGTGCAAAGGTGTCCTTAGGTGAGAGAGGGAGTGTGTTTCTGTTGTGTTTGGTCAACTGGACTGATGCTCCTTGTTTTGCCATGCTAAATAGTGCAGTGAAACAACTGCAGCGCAATGCAGCAAGGCAAAACAGAGAGCATCAGCTTGGATGCACATCTGGGTGTATTATCTATCTATACCATGGGTAGGCAAACTAGGCCCGGGGGCCAGATCCGGCCCAATCGCCTTCTAAATCTGGCCCATGGACGGTCCAGGAATCAGTGTGTTTTTACATGAGTAGAATGTGTCCTTTTATTTAAAATGCATCTCTGGGTTATTTGTGGGGCCTGCCTGGTGTTTTTACATGAGTAGACTGCATGCTTTTACTGTATTTAAAATGCATCTCTGGGTTATTTGTGGGGCATAGGAATTCATTCATTATTTCTTTCAAAATATAGACCAGTCCCACACAAGGTCTGAGGGACAGTGGACCGGTCCCCTCCTGAAAAAGTTTGCTGACCCCTGATCTATACCATCCTTTGCCAAAATGGCACCCTCCAGATATTTTGGACTACAACTCCCATCAGCCCCAGCTGATGTGAGTGAAGGCTGATCTGCACTATATTGTTGTCAATGGAATGTGTGTTTGAATGCACATTGTGCTGAACATCTAAATGTGCATATATCTTAATGAAACCACATCTGATTGGCTTTATGACCTAGTGATATCATCACAATCACTATGGATTGACGGGGATCTTGTAGTGAAGGAAAATGTACTGTTCAGGTTTCAAAATGAAACAGCAGCAAATTGAGGGATCAATGCCTGTAAGCAGGTAGATTTGGGGGAGAGGGGTGTATTTGTAACCTTGAAAAATATTAAAAGGTGAACATTCAGCAAAGTTCTGTCACATAGCTCATATTTGCACTGCCAACTTCAGGCACCTGATGAAGTTGGCTGTGAAACCTTATGACACAATCAGTGTGTTAAGTTTTCAAGGGTTCTGCAAGACACTGTGTTTTTCGCTGCCACAGTCTTAACACAACTCCTTACCTAGAAGTGTGGTTGTTGCGTGTGCCTTGTTCTTATTTCATTTATACCGATCTTTGCTTTTTGCCATGGACTAGCTGGAGAGTGGTGAGAGTCACCTAGAGACAGTCTCTTCACATGAGGCCAAGGCTGCCATGGTGCATGTCAGAGATGATTTAATCAGCAAGAAAGTGATACGGGAGCCTCCAGAGCTGACATTAGGGGACAGGTAGAGGAGAACGAAAAAAGGGAGCCAAGAGAAGTCAAGGTTTACACCCAGGCAGCGGGCTGAGAACTGTATTGAGGGGGGCACAGCACCAGAGGTTAGCAACTGCACAAGCAAGGGTGTGAAGAGGGGCTCAAATCCAGGGCAGGCCACCTGAATCCATGCTGGTTTACTTATTTATTTTATTATTTACAGGCCACATTTAGGTTACTCCATCTAACACGGCTCACCATATATTAAAACCCAAATTATGGCAAACCATAAAATCATATAGAACACGTTCTGGTTGCACTCAGAAGCCTACATCTATTTCATTTAAAATGAGTCTCAGAAATCTTTCCTCCCGTTATATACAGTAATCTAGACACGTAAACATCATGAAAACTATGCATATATACAGCTGGATTATATGCATGATTGTCCCAACTCAGGAATGGCAACTAAGGCTCCAATCCTATACTCACTAACTGGGATTAGGCCCTACTATACCCAGTGGGATTTATGATCAAATAACATGAACAGGATTGCACCTCTGAGAGTCATGAAAAACATCATCTCAAGGCTTTTCATGACATAGTCATTAGCAGGCAAAATGGAATGCCAGCTACTTGTTTGAAAAAGAGGAAAATATATAGATCACATCATAATATCAATCAATCACTCCTTTTATTTGTATTCCACTTTTCCAAAGTTAAAACCATGCTCAAGGTGGCTTACAACATATAAAAAATTTACATAACTACAAACGTAACAAAAGTAGTCATAAACAATACACAAAATGTCAAAAAGTACACAACCAACAAGAACAATTTCCACATAAATAATAGGATCCAAAATAAAGATACAAAAAACACACATGTAAACAACAGCAAAATACCCCCCACAACAAAAACCCATAACCAATACCCCAATCCAAGAGTCTGTTCAGCATCCTCAGCTTTTGTAGCTGGAGTCAGTCAGGGCCCCACCCTCACAGGCCAGGTTGGGGGGAAGGCCAGCAAGGCAGCAAGGCAGGAGTCTTCTAGGACTCATAGTCAAGATGGTCTCCCCGATCTATACACCAATATATATATTAACTGACAAATGCACAGAGGCAAAGTTTGAAAAGGACTCTTAGCTGCTGCCATGCAGGTGCACTCTGAGACTCCTTATAGAAGCCTGTATGTTTATGAGGCAGTAGCAGCAGTAGCAGGGCCTGTGGGTGGGTGGTGAGGCAAACAAATGGAGGGAGGAGGCAGTAGCATAACATGGGGGCAACAGGGCCAGTTGCCCAGGGCGCAAAATTGTTAGGGGCACAAAATTTCAACACCTGGTGCTGGCTCAATACAACTGCGCATTTCCGTTGCTGGCCTCTGTTGAAAATGGCTTCTCCATGCAAACTCTCCATGCAACAGAACGACTCTTCCTTTCTTACCCCTGCGGCTGAAATCTCCTGGGTGATATGGAGGCCATTAGGCAGTTGAATGTCAAGAGCTAATGGCTAGATGGCCAAGACATTGGTCCTGTACTGAGGATAAACCTGAACATCTGTGTGGAAACAATGGTCAAGAGTTGAAGCTTTCTGTTTGTGATGTGGTCTGTTATTTACTTCTTTTCCATCTTCATCATGGTCACTCCTCCATTTATATTCCCCCTGTAGGAGGTTCAATAGTGGATGAGGTGGTCCATTGGTTTATCCCAGCAAGATCTGTTAAAACACAGGAGGCCTGTGGCCTAATCTTCTGGGTGGTGGGACAGCAGAGAAAAACAAAGATGTCCAGAGCCCATTTGATGGGGGCTCTACGCTTCCTCCTTTATTTTCTCTTCCCCTCCCACCTTTTGTTATTTCCTCCGGGAATGGGATCCCTACCCCACTCCCTTCCATTTCTTTTTTATTCCAAGGGCAGGCTTAGTTGTGCGGCCTTGAGGAAGTTAACCTCCTTTAGCCTCCGATTTCTTTCTTTCTGTTTCTTTTTTTAAAAGCCGTGCGCGCACACAATGCACAACAAGCCAGAAATCCCCTGGAGGGCTGGCAGCGGGTGTATTAATCTCACCCAGGCGCACCCGGGCGCGCTCACACGCGCAGGCTGCCTCTCTGTCAAGTCCCTTTTGTGCAGCTCTCACTCATCCTTACACCTCTTCTCTGTCTCCTTGCCTTTATTTATACTAAAACTGCTGCCAGAATAAAACATCCATGTAAAATCCAATTTCCTCTGAATCTCTCTCGGAGACGAAGCCTTCAGACTGAGTAGGTAACCTCTACAGTAATTGCCTGAACCACTCCTGTTTGCTGGAAAGGTGAGATCCATTTTTCAATTATCTATCTGCTGTGACAGCAGCCAGCCACCCAGCTAAGAAGAAAGGGAGAGAGAGCGAATCCAGCCAAACAAGAGCCGTCTGTGTCAATCCCAGCAAACGGGAGGTAGGATAGATGCGGTCACAGCTCCCACCATCAATATCCTCTAATATAAATGTCAGCGATGCCATTTTACCCACACTCATTTCCCACACTGCTGATTACATTATCGTCTAATAGAGGGGGCGCCAGTCTCACTGCTTTCTCTCCTAACCCTCCTCGCGGTAATGTGTCAATAGCCTGCCTCCATGAAACAAGTCAATTTTCTGCAGGCTTGGCAGAGGAATAAATCTGACGGATATCTGGAGAGCTGGAGATATTTATACACGCCTGCCTCTTGCTCCCTGTCTCTCTCTTTTTCTCCCCCACCACACACACCTCCGTGTGTGTGTGTGTGTGTGTGTGTGTGCAAACGCATATCTGTGTCCTCGGCAGAATTGAATGATTTTCAGCCCAGATTCAATAAGAAGAGAATTTAAAGCAGTCCCACAGCTTGGCTTCCAGTAACAGCCGTACACGTTTATTTTCTTTCCCTTAACAGGAAAGAGAGAATTATGGTGGGATTTATATGACAAGGGCGACGCTACCCAAACGCTTTTATCTGAGCGTTGCAGGAAAGGTGGGTGGGAAGGAGAAAGCCAGGAATGTATCGGACAGAGGGCAGCCGAGGAGGGTGGGCAGAGAACAGGGTAGGGAGGTGAAAGAATGTGTGTGTGTGTGTGTGTGTTGTTATTTTTGAAAAACAGATGTTTGCAAAAATATAGGGTGGAGAGGAGAGTGTGTGCCTTGCGATGAAACAAAAGCTAGTAGCAAACCCAATGCAAGTTATGGATTATAGCCTTGACAAGGGCTTGATACATTCACAGGTTTTTATAGCTGGATGAGGTCAGAGATAATCTAGTTTAAAGCTGCAATGTGAAGATAGCTTTAAATCACCCCATGTGGCATCTGTTATCGTGTGTGTGTGTGTGTGTGTGTGTGTGTGTGTGTGTGAAGTGGTGGTTTGTGTGCAGTTTGAATGCCAGGACAGTTGGAGAGATTTTTCTCTATGCAAGCGCCAACATTTCAGTTTCTAAAGGTTTGCTCGTGGAGAAAATTGTCCTTCTGACTGGGTGGTGACACAGGGAGGTTTATCACAGCAGCAATGTGGAACAACTTAGAGTGGCCTTCACATGGATGCATCCACTGACCCTAACTTTTCATCTGGCTTGTACATTCAGGAATCTTCCTGTTCTTAGAAGAGAAGAAGAAGAAGAGTTTGGATTTGATATCCCGCCTTTCACTCTCTTTTTAAGGAGTCTCAAAGCGGCTAACATTCTCCTTTCCCTTCCTCCCCCACAACAAACACTCTGTGAGGTGAGTGAGGCTGAGAGACTTCAAAGAAGTGTGACTAGCCCAAGGTCACCCAGCAGCTGCAGGTGGAGGAGCGGGGAAGCGAACCCGGTTCACCAGATTACGAGTCCACCACTCTTAACCACTACACAACACTGGCTCTCTTACTGGAAGAAGCTTCTAAGCAAGTTGTGCCAAACTGGATTTGCCTTCTATCTGGTTAACTGTAACACACTACAACTGAAACACGTAACTTCTCCTAAAGAGCTGGGAAACTGCAATTTATCCCTCACAGAGCTGCAATTCCCAGCACCCTTAACAAACTAAAGTTCCCAGAGTTCTTTGAGGGAAGCTATGTGTTTTAAATGTACGATTTTTATACAGCACCAGGCAACTGGATCCTGGAGTTCAACTAGTTCCAAATTGATCAGTGCAGCTTTTCCTTGTGGAGGGATTGTTCGCTGGGGCTGATGGGAGTTGTAGTTCAGCAAGACTGGAAGAGCCAAAGGTTCCTCATACCTGTTTTAAGTGAAGATGACAGCGATTGATGCCTGGGATCTTTGGCGTGTAAAGCTGTGCTGTCCCATAGGTTATGGCCGTTCCTCTGCACACCTCCTTGATACCATCTTATCAGCATTTGTTAGTCTGTGGCCCAGACTAGAGGGATCAACTTGGGGGTGGTCTTTTTTCAAGGATGTCGGCAAGACAGGATAAATATTGTTAAGATATGTGCTGATAAAGTTGTAAGCTATATCTTTGAAATGAGCAGGTACAGGCCACATGGACAATCAAGACAGAAGTGCACGAACTAGAGGGGTATAATCCTTTAATGTCATCACTGGGTCTCAGCCTGCAGGATGAATGCATTCTAATGAGGCTGGTGGAGTTTCTAGCCAAGTGACACCCCAGTAAGGGATGACAAAGGAGCTGGTCAGTGGGGCATGTTGATATGGTATGCATGCGCAGTCGTGGCTTGCAAGCATGTAGCTGTATTCTAAGCCTCTGCTCTGCATCTAACTCATAGATCTGCTCACAAACAAACCTGATGGTGGAAAAATACTAAGATGGATCGTGTGTAACCAGCAAACAGCTGTTGTCATGGGTGTTTTCATATCTCCATTTTTAAAAATAATTTTGTATTTTTATAAAATTAAAAAAGATTTTCCAGATGCAGCTTTTTAAAGAAAAGGAAAGCAAAACCAGAGAAAGCAAGGAGAGTATCTGCTTTTAGAATATTTCTTCAGTGAATTTTTTTTGGGGGGCCTTGTTTTCCACACATGCATTTCAATGACCTGCATTGAATATTGTTGTGATTACAGAAAGGAAGAAGCAATTGACCTCCCCACCAATAATGTCCAGGTCAAAGATGGCCAACTTTTGCCTCCTGCTCTGCAGTACCTTGTCACGCACAGAAAAAATGAGCCTAAAAGGCTCGTGGCAAAGATAAAAGGATAAATGCATACAAAGTGGCATGTGAAAGCAATAAGCTATCAATTAACAGTGATTGATCTCCCTAATCATAGATAAATATTAGCAAAGCTTGGCTGCCTAGTAATTCTGTGTTTATGTTTGTTCTGCTATGCTAGCAGAGAGCAGACACTGTTTTAGCCAAGTGCTGACAAGCTGCCATTACATAAATCGGATTTCTCTTGACGTGGGAGCAACCGGCACAATGCAATGAGAGAACATGTGGCGAACGAGCAGTTGTGAAATAAGAAGAGATGTTTTCTTGCTTTCAGAAACATCTATTAGCTGCCGTTGGCACCATAGGGTAGGCTAGTAAGTTGGTGGTGGTGAAGGCATTCGTCCAATTTTTCAAAGGGTATCTGTTCCCGACATGGAACCTCAAGGCCGCTTCATTCTTTGCTTTCTATTTTCACCGTATATGGAGATAATCTTTGTGTAGGAGAAGTCATGCGCTTCATCAAGTGTGAATTGGGGTGGGAGTATTTGCTTCACTGTCACAATATGGACCGGACAGCTGGTGCTGATCAGCTTTTTGGAGGGAAACTGCAGTGTAGGAAGAAGCCTACACAGATCAGCTTTTCGGAGCCATCCAGGACTACAGTTTGCATCAGCTTCCAGATTATGTGCACCACAATAAGGAAGCAAGTGTGAAGATCCACCATTGGCCTCTGCAGGGCAGAATCAGAGGTACCTAAGGATGTACCATAGCCTTTCTTCACTCCAAGGGTTGTTTCGCCTATCACAGTGGGGAAAACAGCATACACTGTCCTGTGAAGGTGCCCTCAGGATTTATGCAGAGGAAAGCAACATCTGACCACTTCAGAGATGTCATGAATGGCCCTCCATTTCAGTCTGCTAACGATTTTGAGATTTTGATCTACAGAGATCACTCAGGTGGCTACCTGAGTCTTGTTCTAAACGATCTGGGTTATTCTGATAGCATTGGGGATCAAGAAACAATTTTCTAGCACACCAGGCTGAGATTCTTCAAACTCCCCTGTGAAATATAGTACACTTAGCTACATGTGGCATGTTTTGATTATTTGCAGTGTCTTGTAGCTACAGATCTCAGTCTCCCCTGCTCTCTTTTACTGCCCCACCACAATCCACATGGATCACAGATTACTTTCTCCATGGTTTGCACTGTATGGAACTAACTAGACTCACGAACCCTACAAAAGAGGTTCCTCATGAGGCCGGAGGAACATTGCCCGGCTGTGAAGCATCAAGGCCGCTCCCTGCAAGGCTCTTTCCACCTGCCCTAGGGGGCAGGGCCCACACTCACCAGCTCTACAGAAGAGGCTTCTCATGAAGACATAAGAACATTGCCCAGCAATTGTTTTATTTGTTTTAATATGCTGTACACCACTTTGAGATTTTTATTAAAAATATAAAGCAGTATAGAAATAAAAAAATTTTTTCCACCAACAGGCATCGAGATATGAGGATCTCAGTTCCATGATTAAACAGTTCTTCCAACGTCTCTCTCTCTCTCTCTCTCTCTCTCTCTCTCTCTCTGTGTGTGTGTGTGTGTGTGTAAGTTGCCTCAGAAAACAAATTTATAGGCCTACCTTTCTTCCTAGGCAGTTATATAACAACCTCAGAACAGGAATACATAATTGCATAAGTCAAGTCAGCAACTACAGTTTGAACACCCAGCCATAGGTAGGTTACAGACATGACTTTTCCCCATTTTATGTCCCCATTGCAAAGCTAGGCATATTACCCTTCTGTGGTTCAACTGACTGAGTCATGTGAATTTCCTGCAGTTCAGCTGATCACCTGACAAGTCACATGATACTCTTCTAGATCATGACTAGCCTGATCAAATGCAAAAGAAGTCAAAACCCTTGCACCTTTAATTGTTGCATAGGGAGGAGGGCATTTCAGCAGGTGTAACTTGCCTAGCAATTGCGTCAAGCAGAGATAGTCAATGTGGGGTCCTCCAGAGGCGTTTGGACCCTGACTCCCATCACCACCAATGGGTGGAGGGTTATTGGAGTTTTAAGTCCAACAGAATGTCCAGGGCACTGTGTTGGCTACTCCTAATGTAACGGTTCAAGAGCCCTGTTCTCTTTTTTAACCAGACCAATCTAGTGCTGAGCAGCTTTGTATCTGCATTATCACATGAATGTACACTTGAAAATTGCACGGGTTTAATTTTTGTCTTCCCATGAGGCATAGTGGCCCCACTAAGGATAAAGTTGTGTCCTCATGTTTCCTTTCTTTATCTACATAGGGATCAAGGTGAGAAAGTTCTTTCAATTGCATATTTGCCCTCTCACCTAAATGGGTGCAAAAATAACAAGGAACCTGCATCCAACCTGGGATTTGAGGTTTTCCTTACTCATTTATTCCATCCCCAGTATAGTACATTGCTTAAGGGCAGATATGGGGAATGAGCGTTTGGCCTGTCATTCATTCCACACACCTTGGCTGTGTCCACAGTGGCCAAAGGTGTGTTTGCAGTGGCTGAAATGGCACAGCATGTTTATGGCAGCCCCAGCTGCTGTGGCAAGGATGGGTGCTTTTGTGCTGGATGGATCCTGGTAGCGTTGCTCCTTCTGAAAGAGCAGGTGCTGGAGCTTCTCTGGGAGCCAGGGCAGTGGGCTTGCTGGCCCCCAGGCCGGTCTGGTCTGATCTGGTCTCTGTGTAGGAAGACAAGATTTTGAGCATTAAGGCAGAAGGCAATGATGACAGGAATCTGCCAGCTCCCCTTCCCCTGCCTCCCAGCACACAGAATGCTGACATCCCCTTTTTGTTTAGGCTGACAGCAAGCACCTGGCATGCTGTGTGCAATATTGCTGCTGCGGCTGCTATTCTCCCCCCACCGCCCCCCTCCCCCAGCACACGCACACACATACACACAGGCGCACACACTTCCCCCGCAGGTTTAAATAAATGCAAACATATGCTGCCATTAATGGGAGAATCACTCCTGTAAACACGAGTTCCTTTTTATTCACGGCTTCCTCTCCTCTCCCCTGCCAACTCCTAGGGGAAAAGAGAGGTCAAGTAGGGACTATTCTCATCCTTTTATTTAAACCCTCCCTCCCCCTTCTCCAGCTCAGAACAGGCAAGAGGAAAAATGAATTAAGCTAATTGGTGCGAGGGGGAGCTGGGACAATAGCCGTCCGAGTCCTACTGGGGATTCTTTGGCTTTCAGGGGCTGCATCGATTCAGACACACACAGGATTTCAGTCTCGCTTCCCTTTCCTTGACTGATTCTTTGAATTGCCTTCTGGATCTAAGGGATAAAGGGTAACAATCCACTGGGAAGTGCTCTAGCACAAGCACCATTAAAGGAAGTGGAATTGTGTGAGACCACGGTCTGGCTCTGTGTGTGTGTGTGTGTGTGTGTGTGTGTTTGTTTGTGTGTGTGTGTCTTGCTCAATTACCAGAAGCATTTGGTCACTGTATGAATGAACTTTCTGAACTGGACCCCCATTGCCTCCCTACCCCTACCCCTACCCCTAATTCCTTGTGTTGCTGGATCACTCAATACTGCAGCAGGAAGTATAAAGAAATTGATGGAATTTAAGCTGAGATTCACCGGTTCTGCTGAACTTTGCATAGTGAACATTGTATAGAGCTGAGTGGTTTTCTAGCACTTTTGATGCTGGAATGGATGTGGAGACCCATTACAGTGGTATGTAAATGCCAAGAATTAATCTAGTTACCAATATGCTCAAGTCAAATCAGATGCCAGAAAATGCTACCTGGCATGCCCAGGTCTAAATCTGCCAAGCTAAAGATATTGCTGGCACCTTGACCATTGAGCCAAAGGATTCCCAACACCCACTTGCTAATTGTATGTGGGGTTGCTAGTGAAATGTGAAATTGCCATAATTCAGAAGCACATTCTGGAGGCCATCCCTTGTGGACTTGTATGGGGAACCTTGAAAGGTTGCTATGGGTTTGGGGTAGGGGAAAGGGATGGGGGGTGGGAGAACCAAGGCCCCCTGCAAAAAACTTAACCAGGTTAAGGATGTGCTGATAGCCTCATGAACCCACTCTTCACAAGGCAAAGTCATTGTCATAATTGCCCTCTCCTTCTTCTTGACAACAGTCAGAGCTCAAGGGATCACCTGGATAAAGCTTACTGCTGTGTGTGCCAATGAGAATCAGTGCTTTGCCAGATCTGGATCCAAGCCTAGCAAGGGCCAGCACATCATTGTCGCTTTCCCTTTACTTCAGCACACGCACGGCCTTGTCTTTTGTCCTGCATTCACCTCCTTCACATGACAGTACCTAGGTCAGGCACCCACCCATCATCTCCCCTCTGTAGCAGTGGTGACAGTGACAACACCCTCACTAGACCTGAGTCTAGGCCTGGAGCTGTTAACAATGCAGGCTTTGTCTGGAAACAGGGTAACTCTAGACCACAGATTTCTGGACTGGAACTCATAGGATTTGTTCACCATTTAAGACATACCCTTTCAGATGCTAGAAGAATGTTGGTGATTAGATACAATGGTGAGAGGTAAAAAAATATGGTTGGTTGGAAGATGAAATTGTCAATTTCTGTTTCTCTCGGATTGTTGTTTTTCAATTTTCTAGTCTTAAGTCAAGTTTGCCACACTTTCATATCAGTTTGTGATTCTTTGTTTGAAAAATCTTCATAAATTATTCTTTTTTAGTGTGCATTTCCCCTAATATAGGTACATAGTCTTGTATGCAATTCTGTCTGTTATACACATACATGAAAATTTCTCTAATACAATGTATTTTTTGTATATTGTTTTCACTATTATTTAAAAATATATGCATTTCCCCAATATACTTTTTGTACACATTTGTCAACTGGAGAAGTCATTGCAAACTTTGGAGAAGTGTGAATTTTGAAGGATCACTGAATTTTGGTTTGTATATTGATTGAAGAAATGCAAATCAGGTAAGCTTGCATTAGAAAACAAAGCTAAACTTAATTCGTCTCTTCTTCCTACTGGAATATTTGGGGTGGTATTCAACATGGTTGAGATAGGTTTATTTATTTCGGTGGTTCCACTTTGAGTAAAACTTAGTTGCATCTGACCTAAGATGTTAGTCAAATATTTGGAAAAAATATAATGCAGGTCCCTGCACCAAAATAAGTCATTGCAAAAATCTTGTTTTTACAAATTTATGTGTTTTTGCACACATTGCTTAGCTGGAGAGCCGCACTGCAAAATTCGGAGGAGTGTGAATTTCAACGAATGGCAGTGTCTTGGTTCACAAATTGTTCCTGAAAGTGGGATTTGCATTTACATATGAACTGAATTGCAGTTCTCCCCCTTCCTTACTCCCAAGTAAGTCTGCATAGGATTGTAGCATTAGGCTGGAGGTAACAAGTATGGAGAAGTGTGTTGAACTGCGGCATTCATTAACAGCCACTGATATTCCCGCCTTCATAAATCTGTCTGGTCTTTTACTTAACCCAGTTATACAGCTGGCCATCACGTCATCCTATGGAAGTGAGCTCCAGAGAACAATGCTGGACTGTGCAAAGAAATGTTTGTTCATTTCAAAACTTGTTAGTATGTTAATTTTACCAGGTGCCTTCCGATGAGAGCTTCATGGGAAGCAAATGTTCCTCATTTGCTTTTTCTCAGCTAGTGGAGAGAAGTCTCCTCAGCTATTGTATTCCTCTGAAATTTTAATGTCTGCTCTTAGCTGCTCCCAGTTTTTGTGCCTTTCACAACAGAATGGTGTGGTGGAAAGGGGTAGAGAATCAGTTAATTAATCCCACACTTTCTGCCCAAAAAAGGGCAGAGCCATGCACACCAAATCTATGCTGTGATAGCAGCTGCCAGAAGTGGAGCCAGAGAGAAGCTGTGGCCTCTTTCAAGTACAGTTCTTGCCACTGTCAAGAGCCCTCCTAGTTCAGATTGACCGTTCATCTAGTTCCAACATACAGTTTCTAACAGTGGCTGGCCAGATAACTCATGACAAGCAGGGCAACAGCCACCACCCAACATATAGTCCCACCACTGAGTGTAACTGAAGGCTCTGTGTCAAGTTGAAATGATCTGTTGGTGTCATTTTTGGACAGGACTGCTGTTCTTTCTCAGTCTCCAAATATTTGCTAACTAGCAAACACATGAAATTTGTTTTAGCTTGTGCAGCCGCAAAACCTGGGAAACAGTTTGCAAAAGCGGATTCTCTTTTATAATTCTGGTGTGCCCTTTTATGTTGTTTTTGCATCAACCTATGTTGATAAGAATTTATAAAATTGTGCCTTGACATCTGCAAACAAACAAACTCCAATAAACCTCAGAGCATGCTGGCTAGTTCATTTCAGCAAGGTAAGTGAGCCCTGCAGTGGCCAAAATGGTACACTTCTTCTGTCATGTACCAACATGCAGACCTTTGCTTGCTGGGTCATTCTCATTTAGGGAACATTTGAGTGATGGGACAGGATAAAGGGGGTGGCGGGGATATGAGGTAGTGAATGTGAACACAGGGGTAAGTGCATGGAAAATATTTTCAGCCCCACAATATAGGGATCCCATGCCCTTTAATCCAGACCTGATGCACCCTCAGACTTCTGTATCAAAGATGGCTGAAATACGTCCCCAAGCCTGGGACCATCGACATACAGCCCGGATGTGATGGAGAGGAAATGCCCCTTCTCCTTTCGGGGAACGTGGTGTTTGCTTCCACACACTGCTGTTTACTGCTACTTTTAAGCAGACTCTCACCCCCCCTCCTTTCATCCTCCGCTGAGAGCCCTCCTTTAGTCTCTCATCTCCAGACCTGCAGGCCTGTCAGCCTGCGATGCCTAACTCCAGCTGTGAGCATTTGGAAGGGCAGCCTATCAGAGGGCGCTCAGATGCATAACTCCAGATCCTAAATGACACTTTGGCACCATTTCCCTGATGTTCTGCCTTCTCCTTCCCTGGGTTCTTATAATGTGCCTTTGCTCTACTCGTTGCTGGTAATGAGGCCCCGCCTAATTGCCATTCAGTAAACTCCAGTTAAATTAACAGCTTCATCAGATGAGTGTCAACAGCTGCTCTGTGACAGCCACAGCTCTCCCTGATCTCCCAGTCCTAATGCCCATGACATTCAAGTCATTGACTGACAGCCAACAAATCAAAATCTGGTGCTGCTCTCTATGGCCTGAACTGTCACCCAATGGCCAGTGCGTCCCTGTGTCCATGCATATAAATATACATGCAAGTACATGCATGTGGGGGGGGGAGGAGAGAAAGATTGTAGGTGCATTTTAAGGTGACTGCATGAATGCCAGTAGAATGGAAGATATGGCTATGGAAAACACAGCACAGGTGTGCAGGTGGAAAGCATGTAACTTTAAAAAATAATAATTATATGATCCAGTTGATGGAATTGTTTTCCATGACATATCTCAAAGCCATTTTGCAATAAAAACATCGACAATAGAAACAATTACTATTCT
The DNA here is from genome assembly GCF_027172205.1 of Podarcis raffonei. Classification (NCBI taxonomy): domain Eukaryota; kingdom Metazoa; phylum Chordata; class Lepidosauria; order Squamata; family Lacertidae; genus Podarcis; species Podarcis raffonei. Next base: position 58,610,169 of record NC_070606.1, on the reverse strand, counting down.
ATATGAAAAACAGTAATAACAATTCAGTCTGTAAAAACAGCTAAAAACAATTTTGTACATAACTAATTTTACATCTAATGCAGGTACAGAGCAGAATAAAGATCTCCACTTAAAAGGCTTGTTGATGAAGGTATTCCATAGGTGCCGAAAAGACAATAGATACACACACACACACACACACATACTGTAAGGGAACTGTCACCTTACAAAAGACCCAATTCCTACATCATATGGAACAGATCTCCTGATAAGATGGTATCTGAAAGATGCCTGCAGATACCTTTTTCTGGAATGCATTGATTGGGTATATAAAGGGTGAGATTATTCTGGTTCCAAGCTGACTATGGTTTTGTACACCACAACCAATGCCTTGATCTTAGCTTGGTGGTGCAATTCTTTCAGCAGTGGCATAATATGGTGGTGATACTTGATCCCCTAAGCGGTTGAGCCACTGCATTTCGCACTAGCTGCAGCTTCTGGGCCAACTTCAAGGGCAGCCCTGCATAGAGTGCATTGAAGTAATCCAACCTGGAGATATCCAGATTTATATAAGATCAATCACCTGTAGATTTCCCCCAGTGATTTCCCTTTAACAACAACATCATCAAAAGCAACCCAAAAGCAGCCTGTAATGACTGCAATTCTGTGGGAAGGGGAAGTTTGAAGGGTCAGCAGCAAGGGCCTATGATCTTTTTAGCTCACAATCACCACCACACCTCTCAGGTGGTATCTTTCCTGCAGAGAAAAATGTGGATAAGTTCTACCACCCCACAGGTAGAAAAGTAGCAGCGTGAGTATTTTCCAGCAGAAAAAGGCAGGACTAGAAAGGGTTAGGCAACACCCCCATCTCTGTTTCTCTGTGCAAAGTAACAGCTTCATCAGACTGCATTTATAGTTTTTTTCAATGTGGTAAGGAAGATGAAATGTTTTAATGCCACATCTCATTAGAGCATTAATGACATCACCTGGCATCCTTTGGCTGCCGCAAGTGCCTCAGCACCCTGGCACAGCCCACTGACAATGGCCCCTATCTAAGGCTGTGGGTTTTTCTGATACCAGCAGTGTCCCATTGGGGGCAGCCATTTTAATTTCCCACAGAGCAATGCTATTTCAGGCTGTAGGTAGGGAGGTCAACAGTAGGTGGAGCCAGAGGCAATGATAGGCAAAGTCAACTAGTTATAATATTTTCCCAGTCCTCCTCCCACAAGGGCTATAACACTGAGGGCTTATCCTTGGAGAAAGCCACTCTTTAGCACTCAGTTGGAGCAAAGGGCAATTCAGGCTTTCTGTGAATTGCCATCTGTTCCGGTTTAGAGCTAAAGAGCAGGTTTTCCCTGGGAAAAGAGTGGGGCAAGGGGAAAAACACTCAGACCCATGCTTTCTAGGTATGGAACAAGAGGAAGTGTAGATGAGCCCTGAGACTAAGGAGGAAGCTGACAGCCCACCCCATGGACAGGTTGTAAGTACGAAGGAAGGCAGGTGGAGCCTGGCTGAAGGCAGACTGAGCTTGCTGGGGCAGTTGGCCATTGGTTGCACTGGGCCAGCCACCACTGCCTGCTGCTGTCTTTCCTCCAGGAGGAATATTCCCACTCTCAAGCCATGTGGGAATATTCTAGAGCTTGAATGAGAAACAAAAGGAAATCAAGCCCGACACAAAACTGCAACCTAAGGAACAACCAAGTTGGGATCTGCAATATTCAAGAAATAGGAGGCTGCATATATGACTAATACACCGTAAAGATTACTGTAATACATTTCAGAACGACAAAATAAAAACAAGCAGCCTAATGAATGGTCACTCTGAGACAGGTTTACAGATATCATTTCTTATAAAACCTACAACCACAAACAGCCCTCTCAGGGCAAATTAACACAGGTCACTTCTATATAACAAACAACCAAATGTGCTTTTACCATATGCTTTTCTTCTGCTGTTTAATAAGGTCTTAATAATCCCAATTCTCCCATAAGCTAAAAACCAATAAGACCTTGCCTTTCAGCCCCGCATTTGCCAAAAACAATAAAACAACATTAGTATCTTGGTTCTGTGCCACCTACAAAATAGACAAAAATTAGTTATAAAAATCATTATAATTCTTAAAAGTTCAGTTCCCTCCCCGTAAAATACCCCAGACTCACCACTTGAGAAACAACTTCCGATCCTTAACAAGGGGAAGAGGAAAAAGCAAGCAGAAACCTGTCCCTAGGAGAAACGGTAAAAGCAAAAGAAATGATGGCCACAATGAATTGTATGCCCAAGGATAGTTGGGACTGCGCCAATAGAGAAACCTTGCATGAGCTGGTCCTCAGTGCTGCATTCCCCATCCCTCAGAACATGAAAAGTGGAACACTTTAATTGCAATGGCACGTTCCACATATTGGTAAATAAACTCTAGCTAATATTAAGAGAGAGCTTTGTGCATGGGAAGGCCACCGCAAGCCATTTGAAAAGGTCATCTACATTATCAACTCCAAATCTAATTAGTTAATGCTTATCTGTAATGAAGGCTTCTTCCCACAGAGCAATCTGGAAGGCTAGAGTGTTATGAAGCTCTGTGAAAGGAGTTTCCTGAAGTCCAGGAAGAAAGCCGAATTGGATTCTGCAATTCCAAAATGCGATCTTTACAGAAGAGCTCTTTTTTCAGAAGCAGGGACTTCTTCTGTATTTATTCAGTTGCATATTTAAACCTTTTTCTTCCTTCCTTTTTTAAAAAAGGATAAACATAATTTGGCTTTTAGCCAAACAATTAGCATATGACAACTGTCCTTTTCAGCAGCAGCCAGCTTGGACTCACAATCTGAAAGTTTTAGGTCGCAATCTTAACTATACTTACCCAAATGTCCAGCTGAACTCGGGGAGAAATCTTTTTCCGCAACCTGCAAATACAAAAGCACAGTTATTCCTACAGATATGTAAATACTTGTCTTTTTATTCTTCTTATTCTTCTTTCTGCATTGAAAACTTGCCATGAGAAAAACAAATCAAATACTGTGGCATGTTTGATGGGGCTCTGATCTTCAGGAGGATGCAGCAAATCACATGAATGTTGAAGTGGGTGAGGGGTGATTGACGAAAGAGAGGCAGGCATGTCCGGGACCACCCAGGGAGCTCTGTGGCTCAGTGGGGATTTGGACGCAGTCCAAGGCCTCAATAGCATTGCTTAGCCGAGCAGAGTGTTTTCGGCACTATAAGTACCAACTGTGAAGCCATGGGAAGCAGGACAGAAGGAAAAGCCTTTACTGAGAGCAAACAAAATCAACACTGCAGCTGGGATATGACCATCGTAGGGAGAAAGGACAATTTCATTCCAGCATCTCTCCCTTAGGGTGGCCCTATGCTCTTCTTAGCAGAGGACAGCCATCTAACTGATGCTGTCCTCTGTTTGAAGGACTGCCACGTCTGGTTCAAAGATCTGAAAAAGAGAAAGTAGGAGCTGGAAGATGCTCTTCAAAAGTTATCACCCGGGTGGCAGCAGAGTTTTTCCAAGAAGACATTTCACCTGTACAACTTCCCTCTCAGGCACCCCACTCTAAAGAACCCCCCACCAAAAAACCCCCCTGAATGAAGCAAGTGCCATGTTACTTGCTTATCAGAGGCAGTTTCTCCATGGGAATCTGTAGTTCTTATTGGCTGTACAGTGATGATTCATTTATGAATCTGCCTTAGTTAAGAAACTTACGGGCACAAAACTAGAAGTGCTTGAAGAGTATTTACAAGAATGCAATGAAGCCTTACTTGCCCAAAATGAAGGTAAAGAGGAGGAGGTTCCAGCCAAAATGAAGGGGCTTTAATATGTTTTGGGCGGTTTGCTTTAAGCATAGAAACCGAGCACATTCTTCCCTGATTTACGGTAATTTATGTGCATGCTGTCCCTGCCATTGCCTGATGTTTAAGTCCTTAATTAATGCTTGCCCCTTATATACCTATGGTGAGATACATTGTATAATCTCTGTTTAAATTGTAGTAACAATGTTCCAACTTCTATCCATACATATAAATTACCATATTCAAGTTTTATGTCCAAATCTGTGTCTTCTTTGGGGTGGTGGTGGTTGTGCATAAGTGGCCACCCTACTCCCAATTTACAAATACTGCACTGCTCTGTGTGCCTGAAGGCCTTTCTCCCCTGGCCTACAGTCTAGGGCTAAATACACACCATACATTTAAAGCACCTTCCCAAAGGATCCTGGGAATTGTAGTTTTTAAGTATGTTGGCAATTAAAGCTTTGTGAAGGGCAAACGACAATTTCTGGGATTTTTGCTTTAAATTTATGGTGTGTAAAGCATCTTTGGATTCTCAAGACAGTTGAACTGCAACCTTCAGACTCCTTCTAGTTACCGTATTTTTCTGTGTATAAGGTGATGCTTTTAGCTAAAAAAAACTAGGCAAAAATTGGATGTCGTCTTATACACGGATAGTGAATGCGGGGGACGGCAACATGTGATTAACGACAGCAGCAAGCAGGAGATTGGCAGCGGAGATTGGGTGGGTGATTGGTGGCTGTGGCAAGGCCTGCTGGCGATTGGCTGTGGCTGTGGCAATTGGGCAGGCGATTGGCAGCTGCGGCGAGTGGGCGAGTGGGCTGTTGGTGGCAGCGAACAGGCAGACAATTGGTGGCTGTGGTGAGGTGTGTGATCAGCAGTGGCTGTGGCAAGCGATCGGCAGTGGTGGGCAGGCAGGTGAGCAATTGGCGGAAGTGACCTTCCCCACCCCCCAAAAAGCTAAACTACTTAATTTCTTAATTTGGTGTTAAAAAAAGGGGGGGTTGTCTTATACATGGGGCCATCTTATACATGAAAAAATGCGGTATACTGATCTCTCCTCCTATCTGGTCAGCTCATGCTGCCCAGTAACAACGGGAGGCAAAATAAACATTTTCCATACTTAGAGGCACACACACCCTGACTCTGCCCCATACCCTCCCTAGTCTCCTCCCCCCCCCACTTCAGTGGGTGAAAGGGGGGACACCTCCCCATTTTCAGTCCTCCTCCTCAGTGGGATAATTTACGATACAGGTTAAATTCTCTTAGTGAGCTCACGCGCCAAACTCCCCTGTTCTTTGTTTCCCATAGCAGGTGGCATTACCATGAACAGGGAACACGCTTCAGTCTCTCACATGGTGTTTTACAATCTCCCATCTGTGGCAAGACACAGGTGGACAGCTTTGCGATAACGTGCTGTGCAGCCCTATGGATTTTCACAGCAATCCATTTCTCTGTATTCCAAAAGGCTGCAATGGGATTTTTGCTTGTAGCATCTGCCTTCAAGAAAGGAAGGATACACTTTCCGAAGCACGCCCATCAATCCTCAGAGCTGCCGGTTCACCTGGGAGCAGCTGGGAGATATTCACTTTCTGTATTAGAAGGGGAGCATCAGCAGGGTAAGGGGGAAGGTAGGAGGGGATGAGTTTGCTTGCCTGATGTGACAGCTTAGGGACATTCATCCTTGGAAGCTGCCTTAGACTTGGGGCTCATCCTGGCCCTGCTGCTTTCCCCTGGGGAAATGCACGGTTCAGTGCTAAATCAAAACAAACAGTAATCAAATTTTCTGTGGATTGCCGTTTGTTCCTATTTAGTGCTAAATAGCAGGTTTTCCAGGGGAAAGCAGTTGGGCAAAAGCAAAACCGTTTGGGCCCATGCCTTGAAAGCATGGGACAAGCAGAAAACCACTAGTCCCCATGCTTTCTAGGCTTTGGACAAATGGGAGTATGGGCAAGCCCTAGATCAGATTGTTTGGCCATGAAATCCAGCATTGTTTTCTTTGACTGGCAATAGTTCTACATGGTCCCAGGCAGAGGTCTTTCCCATCATCTGCTGCTTGATCTTGTTCACTGGGGATGACCCAGATTGAACCTGGGACCTTCTACATGCAAAGCATGGGCTCTGCCAGTGAGCTATAGCAGTGCACATTTTGCCTCAGAGATCTTGGGTTCTAAGCACCTTGACCTGGGCAGGGAGGGAGAACCATTTACTGATTTTCCTTGGCCAGCACAATATCTTGAGCCAGCCCTGCAGGCAAAAAAGAAAAAAGAAAGAAAAAGAAATCTCATTCTCAATGTAATATCCATTCTGGATGTTATTCAAAGTTTATGCACGCTCAGCAACAAAAACTGTCCTCATGAAATGAATAATAGTGTCCAATTTGTCTTTCTGCACAAAATATTTCCTTTTCAAAGTATATTTATGTGTGTGAGAGTATTTCTTGATTCTCACACTTCTCTTTGCACTTTGAATCTTCTAAGGAAGTGTGACTAAATTTGTTGGTCCTTTTAGAAAGTTTTGAAAACAAAAATTTGCATTTTTTTTTAAAAAAGTCTTAATTTAAAAGTGGGGGTCTTGCATTCCCTTACTATATATATATATATATATAAATAAAATCACTCCTCTTCCCCCTTCAGTTTACTTGTGCTTGAATGGCGAGTGGAGGAGAGCCAGAGTCACCCCTTTTGGGCCAACCCAATGCCAAAGCACAGCCATGAAGCATTTTCACTTGTAAAACAAGAGACAGAGGAGGCAGTGTTGGTAAATAGCCCATTAACACACTGTGTCACTCCATTAACTTCAAAGAGTAAACATCTCCTTTATTTTCCCTCCCACTCTCAGAGTGGAGATTGTGAGATTCTGTAGTGTCCGGGGCCAGTCATGATGGCTTGCGGAGGAGTAGAAATAAAATCCGCATCTCAAGATTTCAAAATTTAAGGCCCTCTTTATGCCACATGAAATTCAAGGCCCAAAATTTTCAAGTAAAACCCAACATTAGTAGTCCATTAAGTTGGAATGCTTGGATCTGAAATTGGTTTCTCTCACTCCAATGCACCACACCAACACACATGCAGGCATTGCCAAAGCACCACTCTGATTATTATTATAAATAATTATTATTTGTTTAATACCCACCCTTCACCCTAAGGTCCCAGGGTGGGTTACAGCATTATCAAAAATATTTAAAAAAAAATTTAAACAACTTAGTAGCTTTGTGGGCAATTCAACTAAAATGCTTTCTTGAGCTGTTCTTGACCTAACCACTGCAGGTGGCTATTAGGTATATATAGTTGATGTATTTATTTATTTATTTATTTATTTATAGAGGTTTTTAATATCTACTAGCCCATGTAAAAATATGAAGTTGCCATACAATATACAGTAGTATATGATAAAACATGAAACACCGGGGGGGGGATAGCTTTTTTTATTAAAAAAATCATTAAAATGACTGGCTAATCGAAACAATTTAAATAGCTGAATAGGTTAATAGTGAGGATATCTGCTGGAAGAGTGCCCCACAACATGGAGCCAGCAACTTGACTTCTTGTTCGTTTGTTTAATTTGTATACCACCCCTCATCCATAGATCTCAGGGTGGTTCAAAACAAAAAGATACAATATAAAAAAACAAAATACGCAATAAAAAAGATTTTAAAAACCCCACAAGCCAATAAACACCCTCTCTGCTCCCAGCTCCCATTACGAAATTTTATTTCATAAAATTTGTGCTTGGTTTTTTTAAAAAACCCACTGAAAGTAGCAGTTGAGGCCTCTGTAACACAGTGGACAAAGAACTGTGCTTCACCAGATAATCTCCAGATGATCTGGATGATGTATGCTGGAAGTAGCTGAAGAACTATTCTTTCAAACCACTCAGCCACAGAATGAGATTTCCCATCCGTCCTACAAATCCTGCACTCATTCTCCTGACACTAGTTTGGATTAGATAGTAACGCTCCATGCCAACTGTCCACATAGTTTCTGCTAGGCTACACTATATACACATGCCCGTGACAGAACTCAACACTCTTCTCTGAGTGTCTTGCTTCAGGACTGGCTTTATTTCATTCATTTCTTGTGCGTTCTGCTTTTTCCCTTTGGAACTCCTAGAATATGTAGGAGGCAGCCTCCTATCCAGCCATTGACTGCAGCCAGACCTGCTTAGCTTCAGCAAGATGACTGCATGATGCGCTTTCAGCCTGTGCCATGAGGCTTTGAGAATTATCAACTCGGGCAGCACTCTGGAGCGCCATACGAGCCTGAGAGCAAAGAATGGCAGCAGCTCATTGTGGCAGCCGTCTCATCCAAACCACTGCACTCAGCACCCTCTGTGGCAGTGGGACAGCTGCGGAAGATGGAGTCTAGACTGCCCAACTCCGTTCACCTGGATGGCTCGGTTACAAATGGCAATTGAGCAGAAGCCATGATGCTCCACCACAGTCAAAGAGGGAAGGAGATGTTGCGAACATCTCATTTTACAAAAAAAATGCACTATGCTCACAGCTTCTCCTTTGCCAGTGACATCTGGCTGCCTCTCCAGGCTAAGCTCCTCTCCCATACAGCTGGAAATTCTAACATTTGCAGGAATGACAGAACACGGAATCAGTCGCATGTCGTGGATGCAGAAAGACCTGCTGTTGGACTTGGAGAAGCAGAGAGGAAAGAAACATGCCTTTGATGTGAACAATACAAGCTCTTAATTGTGATTCCTTTGAAACAGCAAAAAGGGCCGCATTCCACACTGTCCATGACAGGACATAAAACACCATCCCTGATTTCTTTCTCTTTTATTTCTTGTGCAAAGTGTTTGAGAACCTGATCTGAGGCTTTGGTTTCATGACTTCCCTCAGCAAACGTGACTTTTCACAGGGAAAGTGGCAAAATCCCACTTCCCCTTTGTTTCTGTGGGAATTGGCTCATGCTCGCAGCCTCTCTCACGCCTTATGCCTGTTATCGGATCCGACACGAATGCCTGCAGCTCGACCATTTGATCCCTTCCTATATGGCTAATTTCTCCACCCCTGCCTCCCTCTGCTTGGTCAAATTCACAGGTTGTGACTGTTTTATTAAAACTTTGAATGTTAGACCACGGTGGAAGTATAGTTAGAAGTCATCAGTCTGAGTCAAAATAAAATTGAGGAGGGTTCAGAATACAGAACCCATTAAAAAAGTGGAAGTCAAGAGGAAAAGAACAGAAGTCAGACATGCTGTTATTTGAGGGGTGGGGAACATATGAACAAGAGATACATGAAAGCAACTCTCAGATCTATTAAATGAAATTTTCAGGCTTTCCCTGTGAACCTTGACATTTTGTTTATAATGCTCTCAGAATCATCACACCAAAGCTCAGAATAGGATATATCAACCAGGTCCCAAAACATGGTATTAATTATGGCCTCACCCACACTTAAATTTTCTTTGCTTTTTCCAGACAGTCCACAATTTAAAGCTCTTTGTTCAAGCACCCTTTTTTCCCCTTCAGAGCTTTCCCTGAGAAAACTCACTCTTTAAAGCTCAATCGGAGCAAACATCATTCAAAGGAATACCCGAATTGACTCAAATTGATATTTGTACTTATTCAGCAACAACTAAAAACCCAGGGTCAGATGATTAGGATATTAACCCAGCTTTGCTTCTATAGTTTACCTGAAAGGTCTTATATTTGGTTCCTTTGGATTGGCAGGACTCCCCAGGCCTAACCACCCACCACAGATGTTTATCCAGTCTGCTTTCATTCAGATCAGCTGATGTCCTCCTTTTCAAGATAACTCACTGCGAACCTTATGTTGGATTATGGAAAATGCAGCTGAGACTAAATATACCTTTGAAAGCAAGGGAGGAATGGGGAGGAACTCGGTGATGGCAACAATCAAGTGTAAAGGCACAGCTGCTTTTATTCATGAGTGTTAATAAGTTGAGAAAACAGGCAGAGGTGGAAGGCAAGCTATGAGATCACAGGAGTGTGACTATGCTGAGACATCTCAAGAGCTCTTGATAGGAATTAGGAGGATGCTGACTCCCAGCAGTCCTGTATCCTGAGGTGGTTTGGAGGATACATCTTCTTGCCCTACCTCTTCAATCAAAAGCTGAGGATCCTTTCTCCTCCTGGTTTTCTGATGGAGTGTTGCTCTAAAATTAGGAGACAAAATGCAGCTGTCAGAACAAAGAGCTCAAGCGGTGATGGATGGGCACCAAGATGACTCTGGCTGCTCGTTATCCCCTGCCCTGCCTTGGCGCTCGACAAGGGGATGATGCAGTGGATTGCTACGAGCCACGCAGGCGGATACCAGGGAGAGAGACAACAGGAGCAACACACACTGGTCGAAAACGTTTGCTTTACAATCTAAACAGAGGAATTCACTTTTAAATTGTCCAAGTCCTAAGGGGCACAGGGGATCAGGCAGTGTTTGCATGGGTGTCATTCTGCAAAAGAGGTAACTCAGAAAGGTTCCAAAGCATTCGGCAAAACCCCTTAGATCTTTATGCAGAGCAGACACTAATGTTCTGCTCCAAACTTCTTTGCACAGGTCTGTTTTAGAAACGGCACATCGTTCCAGTGGGTGAGCTAAGATTAACCTGTGTCCTGGCACCTTCGTGGTTGCTGGATGGATAGAATTGCAATACAAAATTTCTGCTTTGACTAGCAAAGCAGACAGCCTAGTACTTTTCTACATACACTTGATGTCATACACACATAATAACTATGTGTGATGTTTATTTTAGCTTACTTTGAGCCTTGGAGATGTGCTGTGGCTGGATTTGGTTAAAATAAAGATGGGCATTTTTGTGTCTTAGGTCCAGTATGGTGCAAATGGTTGCAGAATGTAGACTCTCGCTGTTGTAAGGATAGCACAAAGCTCTAGATTGCAACAACTTTATTCTAGATAACAAACAGGAGCTTTCATGTTTTTTAGTTCTGGCCTCCAAAAAATGTGCTATTCTTTTTCCCCAGTGCACCAACGGAGAGTTCTTTTGGTATCTAAGCATGAACAGTATTTTCCCCACCCCACCACAAGGCAAGATCTTCCCTCAGACAGAAGTGTTATGTTGTGCAGTCCTCATTGCTGTTCAACCCAATAAACATTCATACTATATGCATCAAAACAGGTGCCTTTGCTTGCAGTTAGTCATTTCTCAAGGTTGCCTTCTAGCATATGAGTTCACATTTTGATAAAGATTTGAGTAGAATAATCTCCAACTGTGTATGTCATATACCTACAGCATGAATGGTTGCTTCTTTCTTCAAGTACAGTACTGACAGGCTAAATTCTCAAGACAAATGGACAGGTGCAAAAGGGGGCAAGGGAGAAACTGTGATTCAGGTGTTACAGTTCTGATAAACTGGTCGATGCCCCCTTCCTAGATGGTCCAAGAAATAATAATAATAATAACAATAACAACAACAACACAACTTTTAGGAATATAAATTCCCCTCTTGTTTTTTGATGTCTCTTTTTTTTAAAAAAAAATTATTAGAGTTTATAAAGAAAAATACAAAGATTATTGTCAAATATATTTTTGGGGTCCAAACTAAAACATTAATCCAGAGGCAAAAAGGAGAAAGAAAGAAAGAAAGAAAGAAAGAAAGAGGAAGAGATAAAGAAAAAGAAAAAGGAATAGAAAAGGAATTAAAAGGGAGAAAGTGAAAAGAGAGACAGATAAGAGAAAAGAGAGTGAGAAAAAGTTAAGAAGCTAAGGAACTTCCTATTCTTCATCTATCCACTATATACAGTGGCACCTCAGGTTACATACGCTTCAGGTTACACACGCTTCAGGTTACAGACTCCGCTAACCCAGAAATAGTGCTTCAAGTTAAGAACTTTGCTTCAGGATGAGAACAGAAATCGTGCTCCGGCGGCACAGCAGCAGCAGGAGGCCCCATTAGCTAAAGTGGTGCTTCAGGTTAAGAACAGTTTCAGGTTAAATATGGACCTCCGGAACGAATTAAGTACTTAACCCGAGGTACCACTGTATAAACATTATTCACTTCATCCACTTCAGTATTACACCTACTAAAGCCATTGTTTTTTGATGTCTCATATTGAAAGGAACTTGAAAATCAGGAGAATCTAGAAGATATTGGGAAAATATTTTCTTAAAATGGGTTGTGTCTTGAAAGTGGCATTGCTACCTCTGTTCTCTGTGACTGCAGAAGCATAGAATCAGAAGCCGTGTGTATTTCAGATATTTCTAGGAAATCATTAGCAATTATTTGGTTCCTTGAGCCCATCTGCAAGAAGCAATGTCTTCAAAGAAGAAATGGGTGCCATAGGGAGCAAGAGTAGGCCCATATTTGCGATCTGCCCGCTTTTCAAATAAGAGGAGCAATGCCCCTATGCCCTGGTGTGACAACTGAAGGGCATTCTGTGCCCTATTACTCTGCACTCTGCAATAAGGCTGGGCTACCTTGCTGGCAGTGTCCCAACCTAGCCTGCCTTGCTGATTATTACTGAGTGGCAGCACAGCAGGAGATCTGTGCAGCAGGAAAGTTTGTCTCTTGAGCTATCAAACATCTCATGTGTGGAAGTCCTGGCATCCTGGACACCTTCCAGATTGGGAAATTACCTTCTGCCTCCCTGACTACCCCCTGCAGTTTAAATGGGAAACAGTCTTCTCCCTTCTGCCTCTTCCAATTGCTCCAGAGGGTTTTTGTGAACTGTAAAACAGCTGCCATCAGAGGTGGGAAAGGCAATGAGTTGCTGGGGCCATAGGATTGACTTAGTGAAGACTTAGATGACTGTCACCTGTTGACTTGTCAACACCATTCCCCATAACGCCTTGGCACAGGATGCCTTCCAGGGCTAATATTGACCTGGTCTGGCAAATGCATTCAGATCTGCTGAGATCAGGGTGTACAGACCAATGTTCAGTCATATTAGATGTGCAGAGTAAATGGGTTGTTTTCTGTCCTCTGTTTCATTATAACAGTTTCAGCTTTAAAGCAAAATTGCCTCCTCAGTAGAGCAGAAAAAATATGGCAAATATCATATTCATGTTGGATAAGAACATTTACTGAGGGAGCAGGATGGTAGATTTTAATGTCCTACTCAATGTGATGTCAACAAAATCACTGCTGAATATTACCAGTGCAGACTTAGTGCATGTTTACACAGAAGTAAGTCGCACTATACGGTCCACAATGTTCACTGGCGCTTACGCCCTAGTAAATGGGCTTAGGATTTCAGCCTCACTGTTGACCACTGTATACCCAGGATCTTGAAAACTGGAGAAGATGCAGTGAAGAGCTACAAGCATGAATTAGTGGGTGGAGGACAAGCATGACCAAGAGATGCTAAAGAATATTGACCTGTTTATCACTAAAAATATGATGAGATTGTTGAAGTGTCTTCCCAATAGATATTTGCTTGAGTTTTCTGCTGTGTTCCCTGATAGATAAGAGGGTGGAAATTAAATGGTGGCTCATACCCAACCATTGCACACGTAGAATGACTTCCTGGAGTGCAATGGAACTTCTGGGTTTTCCCTGAACCTTCCAGAGAAGATATGGGGGAACCACAGGGCTTGGGGAAAGAGACATTATGTTGGACTTTTGGAAGTTGTTCTGTGTGTGCAACCCAATGTGTGGGAATAAAAATTAAAATAAAACCATATCTTTTATGCATATCTCTGAGTGATTGGGCACTCAGGTGATATTTCCAGTTGAATTCTTAAACAATTTGCATAACCCGCAGAGTGACTTTGTCAAGAATGTTCCTTACTTGAGTGTTAACAAAATCTAGTTTTAATGGTCTGGTTTTGTTATAACTGGGGGAAAGTTAATTTCATTAGTGCTATGTTGACTCTGGGGTCACGCTACAATCTCTCAGAGATTCATTTTGATGTTCAAATGAGGTGCTATGCTACTTTGCAGGCATGGGTAAGGAACTGCAGAGACTGGGCTGCTGTAGTATCATTGGTGGCAATGCACATGGGAATGTTTACTCAGAGGTATGACCCACAGTATTCAGTGATGCTCACGCCCAAGTAAATGCATGTAGGATTTCAGTTTAAGAGGAGGATCAACAATTCTTCAGTGTCTACGCAGAAAGGGGTAAAAGAAGAGTTCTTTCATCATCCAGTGAGTAAATGAGTTCCAATCAATGGGGCCCTCAATTTAAACCACATGAACTTGTTGGAATATACAATCTAGGTTCCTTCATCTTTTTTTGTAAACCAGAAAAAGTATCTGTATTGGAGTACATTATTGGGAGTTATTGGTTTGTTGTCTGTGTTTTAGCTATTTATTTGTGCCTTGGTCTTGTGTTTTTATCTTGTGAACCATCCAGAGTTCTTTTGATGAAGGGCAGTATATAAATCTAATAAAATAAAACAAAACAAATAACATTAAGAAAAGGGACTGTAAAGCATTTAAAACATTATACACTTTCCACTGCCAGTAGTTTAGTGATGGTCAGAAATTTGCAGTCTCTGGCCCTCTTTGATGCACTTATCCTCACTGATTTTGAGCCCAGTTATATTATAAAAAGCCAGAATGACTAATGTTAAGCTACTGGAAAATTTTGTAATGGAACTTAAACCTTCTGCCAACATTTTCCAACATCCAAATGACAGATTTGAGCTGAATGTTGCAAGAGAGGAGAGGAACAGAAGAAACCTACTGTTGATACTATAGGGGTCAGGCAAACAGCCTTGAGTCTTTGGGTGCTTCCAGAACATCATTATTTTAAGGTGGGATTCAGTTACAACCTTGGCAAATTCAGGTTGTGTAATGATAGTTGATCAGGAGGTCTGGCACAACAAACCTGCTTCCCCAAAAGATCAGACTTTCTGCAATAAGGAACATGATGGGGAACTGCATTTGATTGTGTGGGGTGGCACTTGCTTTCTCCAGTCCCCTGGATTTACAGATGGGGCCATACCACTACCTGAGCTATGATGATGCCTCTGGGACTCCCCTGCATTTTTCATCTGAAGCACAAGGTGTGTCAGACAACCCAGGTGAGTCTTTACTGTCTTCGTTGGGATTATGAATACTGATATATTGATTGACTCGCCGGGGGGGGGGGATGGACAATGCATGAGACTCTGTTGCACCAGAGGGTATGAACCTAATTCAAATTATAAAAAATTTGGCCCACAAGGCCAATCCTGTTAAGGAAAGGTTCCCTACTCCTGTGTTAAAGGTTTTTAACAGATGCTGGATGGCATAGGAGCCAACTCCTAGGGGCCAAGGTCCCTTAGGCGCCACCCCCAATAAAATATTTGAGGAGGCCACGCCCTCAAATTGATTCTCAGTAGTGGCACCCGCCCTGTGGAACGCCCCTTCACCAGATGTCAAAGAGAAAAACAACTACCAGACTTTTAGAAGAGGTCTGAAGGCAGCCCTGTTTAGGGAAGCTTTTAATGTTTGACAGACTATTTTATTTTAATATTTTGTTGGAAGCCGCCCACAGTGGTTGGGGAAACCCAGCCAGATGGGTGGGGTATAAATAATAAATTATTGTTATATTATTATATTATTCAAATGAAATGGTGTGCATGTGCTGCATCTTGTGATTGATTATGTAGGGCAGGGCTTTCTTGTTGTCCCCCCTCCCCCAATATTCTATTCAATATTGACATGTTGGCAACCCTGCTGGATGGCCGTTCTTAGCAGCAGATACCTGACATTGGCCAGAGAGTTGGACCAGATACCTTTGAAAGTTGGAGCACCATGGGAGCGTAAGTAATCAAGGGGTCTACTAAACATGGCAGGTTTGATGTGGTAGGGTACCCTTTTCTTAGCAATAGAACAAAAGTTAGAAACTTCATTGGCCTCCAAACAAGGAAGGAGGGGATATGTGTACTTTTGAACACAAGGTTGCTATGGCTATCATGGCGTATGTACCTGGTCATACGCAACACCTCTCTACCTTCTTGAGTTTATTATCAGTTATTTGTTGAAAAACCAATAAAAATATTTCATGGGGAAAATAATTATAGGATATTCCCCCTCTCTCCCCCCAGCACATCTTTGCCCCTTTTGGGGGCACAAAGTTTGGGGATCACAAGCCAAGGCATCCAGCCCAGGAGGAACCTCTTTCATAGCCAATCATTGCTGAGATGGTGACTATGTAGGAATTGGGTTCTTTCCATGCTATCAAGAGCGAGCAAGCTACAACCAAAATGAATAAGCCTTTCCACTACATAGATAAATGTGCTCTTGTCTCCCCTGTGTTGGCAGAACAATGCAGCCACCAGCCTGACATTCCACTATGACACGTGAGCCAAAATGGAAAGGCAGACCATTGACTGGGAGTGATTTGTGGGTGATGTGTATTCTAAAACAAGAGAGAGCACATTGTCTGGTTTTATTGAAGTTATATTTGGGGTAGAGTAAGAAATAAAAAGGGGAACGCAGGTGGCGCTGTGGTCTAAACCACAGAGCCTAGGGTTTGCCGATCCGAAGGTCAGCAGTTTGAATCCCCACGATGGGGTGAGCTCCTGTTGTTTGGTCCCAGCTCCTGCCCACCTAGCAGTTCGAAAGCACATCAAGTGCAAGTAGATAAATAGGTACTGCTCTGGTGGGAAGGTAAACTGCTCTGGTTTGCCAGAAGCAGCTTAGTCATGCTGGCCACATGACCCAGAAGTCTGCGGACAAACGCCGGCTCCCTCAGCCAGTAAAGCGAGATGAGCACCGCAACCCCAGAGTTGTCCATGACTGGACCTAATGGTCAGGGGTACCTTTACCTTTAAGAAATAAAAAATAAAAATCAGGATTGGTTTATTATTATTATTATTATTATTATTATTATTATTATTATTACTACTATTACTACTACTACTATTAAAAACTTTTTTATGATCAACAAAAATGCAACCACAACTAACACTTTCTAAAACCAATAACAAAATACAACCAACACTTTAAAACTAAGCAAATTACAAACCTAGTAGTAGCAAGAATTTTTTAAAAAACAAACAAACCCTGCAGTAAAACTAGCAACAACCGATCTAGATGTTACACATGAAAAGCCTGGTGAGATAAAAGTTTCTTCGATTTCTAGCAAAAGACACAGGAAGATCAAGGGTGTTCTGGAATGGCATCACCAACACAGAGAAGCCCCTGTCACTTGTGCTCCCTCACCAAATCTCCTTGCACTTAGATCCAGGCTTCTGACATTGATCTTCATTTCTGGGCAGACCAGTGGGATAAGTGGTCCCCAATAATAGTGACTGGTGGTCAGTGGACCTGGCAGGGCTGCTAGTGAATCATGGGACCCTGGCCAATGAGATCACAGGGATGTGGACCATTGTCATTTTCTCCCCATCCTCCTCCCTTGCAAAGATGCTGTGGAAGCCTTAACAACTGCTTAGCACCTTAAGTGTCTTATTGTGGTTCAGAAGGGGTCCCTGCTGTCAAGTGGTGGCTGGAAGGGCAGAGGTCAGAGAGGCCAACAATAAGTGGAGGAAGAGCCAGCTAATTCTACATTTGTCTCCATCCTCCTCCCTGTTGAGTAGTACAAGGGCAATACTGACATGAAGCAGAAGGAAGCTGACAGCCTGTGGCACACTTTGGACTGGATGCAAGTAAGATGGCAGGAGGTGGCAGCTGGAGGCAGGTCGAGACTGGTGGGGCGATGGACCAGTCTCCACTGCATCCAGTCTGAAAGTAACCAAAGCATGAATAACTGAAGCCAAGTCCACTTTCTCCAGGTAAGCCAAAGCTTGTAAAAGGCACTCCTCCTAGCAACTGTGGCCATCTGAGCATCTGGAGAAAGTGATGGATCATTGAATACTCTGGAGCTTAAATACCACCTACCTGAAGAGCAGTGCAACCTCATCCAGGTTGAACCACCTCACCTAGATCAGCAGTGTTCTTGACTCACAGTTCCTCTGTTTTGTCTGGATTTATCTGCAGTTTTGTAAGCTGCAGTTTCGTAAGCTCCATATTCCACTCCTGAACTGACCTCAGATTGCTTGCCTTGAAAACAGAGAAAACTTCATTTTGCTTCTTCCTCCTCAAAAATTGTACTTCCTCTGCATACTGTCAGGTTATACTCTATCTTCTCTCAACGAATCATCACAGACAGATGAGGATCAGTGCAGATGTCAAACGCAGCTCTGGCACAGCCTCTGTGTTTGGATTTGCTCCCTTCTCCCTGTTCTTCTTCCCTCTCTGCCTCTGCTGCAGGATGACACTCATCCATCATCAGCATTTTAAATACAAGCACATCACTGAGTATCTCATCCCCCTTCCCCCCCTGCTCATTGCAGGGCTTGGCCTCACTCAACCGCCTCCTCACTTTCCACTGCCTGCTGAAGTTGTGTAATCCTCTATTTGGTTTAGTTCCACATGGCTTCCTTGTGCATGGATGAAAGAATCCAATGGGAGACGAGTGAATTACACTAAATAATAACAGGCGGTTTGCTCTGATAATTTTCATAATGGCACAGGCATACACACAGACTCACATGCATTTATTCATAAATACGCATCCATCTGAACAGTTACAAGCACTAGATGTAAAACTGGAGCAGACCCATAGAAAACAGTAAACCATTGTGTTTTTTACCAGCAGGCGGCGGATCTTAAGAAATTGATCACTATAAATACGTATGTATTCAGATTATCAGATCACTATTTTCCAAAGGTAGCCCATTCCATTCCTTGTCTTGTTCATCTTCACAGCAATCCTGTTTAAAAGGACACAATTTGCCAAGGGAAAAATGAGTCATATGACACCACACATTTAAAGCTTTGGATTCTCCCCCAATAATCCAGGGAGCTGTAGTTTGTTAAGGGTGTTGGGAATTTTAGCTCTGTAAGGGGTAACCTACAATTCCCAGGATTCTTTGGGGGGACATGTATGGTGGGGATGTGGCATTAAATGTATGGTGGGGGTGTGGCATTAGCAACAGCAGCTTGCCCATGGTCAGCCTATGAACTCATGGCTGAAGTGGGACCAGTCTAGCACCTCAGCCACCGGATTGCTCTAGTCTAGTGGATTCTGGTCTGCATATCAGAACATGAGCACTTACGCTAGTTGTCATTATGAAGGGTCATAGCTTGGTGGCAGAGCACATACATTGCAAACAAAATGCCCCAGGTTCAATCCTCAGCATCTCTAGGTGGGGATAGGAAAGATTTCAGTCTGAGACCCTGGAGACTATTTCCAGTCAGTGCAAATGAAGACTAGATGGACCAGTAATCTGGCTCAGCATCAGGCAGATTCCTATGTTCCTGTGACCTGAACCCATTGGAATGGACTCTCAGGTTCTAATCTCAGTCAAACTAGGGGTAAACAAAGAGGAAAAACCAACTGAAACTGTTTGGTTTACACTAGGAGCAATCTTTGGCTGTGGTTCCACCATATATTTAGTGGCTGTTGATGTTTTTGGGTGATGCCATGGCCTCTTGCTAGTGCAACAAAAGTTTATGATGATGACAACTGGGAATAATCAGACTAAGAGAACCTGAGACGCAAACTTTAATCTGCTACAAACTATGCTAGGTCTAGACCCATTGATCTAAAAGGGACCTGACACTCAGATTCTGTTCTCCAACACACCATGCCTCGTTTTAGAGTGACCTCCCTTTTGAAAGCTCTGGTCCTGGATCTCAGATTCCAAATCCTCATTACACCAGGTGTAAATCCAAAATAACTCTATTGACTCCTTTGGAATCACTCTGGATTTATGAGGGGTGAAACCGAGCTTGCTATCTGTCCTGACTGATTTACGGGTGTAACTGATCTCTGAAATCCTGGCCCAGTATCTTTCCTAGCTGCATATGGAGAACGGCAGACGAAGAGAGGGTTGTTTCGGAAAGTTGGAGCAGAATGCCAGGGACAAGTCATGTCATTGCCTCACTATCCATTTACCAAGGGAGCAGCATTTTGTTGAGCTCCATCGATATTTCATCTCGTCAAATAACTGTGGCTCCATGTCAAAGGAGTTCTTCAGAAAATAAATGGCGGGGGCTGAGGGAAAGAAAGGGAAATGGACATCTCTTATCCAGGAAACTCTTCCCCATAACCTTTCTAGCCTCGCTACCCATATCACTTGTTGGAGGGAAACTCTCTCTTCCTTGAAATAGCTCGATACTTGTTAAAAGAAAGAAAAGAACCCTTGCTGTGGTGGTGGTGGGGACACACTAGATTTTATCATCAAAGCAAAATGAGCTGGAGCACAGCCTCTGTTGCACACATGACTCCTAACTTCTGATATGTCATGCATGGCTGCTCAGATTTAAACAGAGCGGCTTATTTTAGCTGCAGTTTATCTTCTCTGCGTGCCCTGTTCAAGAGAAAAGGGAGGGAGAGGGTTATTTAAAGGGAAGCCCCTGAAGTGGCAGACCTGAACACTACTAATTATAGAAAGCAGAAGGTGCATTGAAGCTAAAGGAGGGAAACTGTTTTTCTCAGCTAGTGGTCGGGATTGGCATTCTGCGTAGGCAGTGCCTCATTTAAGCTACATGAGGCCTAATGGAAAAGGAGAGGATTGGCCATGTTGGGATAGAAGTCAGGCCTATGGAGAATCATCCTTAACCGCTGGCAGGATGGCAGATCCATGGAGGGCCTGAGGCCTTGCGCTGAGGAGAGCCAGTCAGTTATGTAAATTGAAGCTAATGAAATCCAACCCAGGTGGCATCATTAATTAGAGTAAATCAGCCTGTGTTGCCCTGGTGCCAAAAGAGGGAAGAGATAGTGGGGAGAGTGGGCGGGGGGTGGGCATGGGACAGGAGGACTGAAGAGAAAAGCTTCAAGGAAGCCTGTGTGCCAGCATGCCGTGAGCCTACGGGTATCCATTCAAAATTTAATAGACGTGGTGGTTGTTTCAGGGAATTCTATGGAGCTGCTTTCCGGAAATAAAGGGTGCCCATTACATTTTATGAAACACTGATGTTCTGAAATATAGGACATCTCTTAAAACAAGGGACATCAGGCAACTCAACAGGGGTTGGATTGGGGAGATGCCAGCATTAGGTTCATCCAAGGCCTGGATAGGAGTGGAGGGGGCAGAATGAAGGGCTTTGAAAGGCCAAAGGGAAGGGAAGTAGAGCACTCAGCTTGGCCAAGACTGTTCAGCAGCTCTGCTGAAGCCTTGGTAGGTGAGAATGAAGGGGCAGTGGAGGGCATGGGCAAGTCTCCGTTTGCCTCTGAAGCTCACTGGACGGCCTGGGCAAGATGTTATCATTCACCGACAGGTCGCTTTGAGACTTAAAAGCAAACATAAATCAGAAATGCCTGGGTTTTTTTAGGGGAGAAAGATAAATCGATGAAATGGTTGCACAGTCATAGATCTGGAAAGAAGCTATTTTAATTTCAGCAGACATGTGAGTTTTGTGTCATTTTGGAAAATAAGTTTTTATTTTATGGTTTAGTATTCTTTTTATTTTGAATGACATATGGGGGGGAAACATTATTTTTTCAGAGTTTAGGGCCTCTAACGTTCTTAATCTAGCCCAGTTGATTAAGCATTGACACACAGCTGATGCAAAAGGAACCCTCAGCACAGATACTATGCAGTGGCTGTGCATCAGTGATGAGCCACTATGAAAGAAGCTGATGGACATGCACCTATAGAGCTATAGTTCTTCAAGAGGTTTCTCCATCCTGTTTTTGCTCTTCATAGTTTCTTCCCCAAAATTAAGGCTGTCATACATTCGGATTTTCCAAGACTTTACCGGGATTTCAAAGGCAGGTTTGTTGTTTTTTTTAAAAAACACACACTAAAAAAAACACAACTCAGCTATTTCAGTGGTTTCCTAAACCCTATCGAAATGAGAATCCATGAGCTATAGGCTTCACCTGCTAATGTCCATAATAGCCACTGGAGGCTCTGGTGGTAAATGCCAAACTGAAGATAGATTCTAGTTTCTCCAAGACAGATGGAGAAAATGGTGGTGGCCGCATCTACAGAGGTGGGTGAAGGAGACCAGGCTCTTTTTCTCCTGGTATGCTACAGAGCTGGTAGCCATTTGCTCCCTCCCTCCCGCCTGTGTTCCCAGTTCCCCACAGCTTTTACATATCTCCAGTCTTCCTTGTTTTACTCTCAGGACTATTATATGTCACTTACTTTGAAGAAATGTCCTTATTTCAGAACCCTCGAGCTCCACGGAGACTCATAAAGCAAATACCCCCTCTCACACAGAGCACCAAAAGTGTCTTATGTTTGGGGGATTTCTGCCTGCTAAATCTCGCTTGCTCTCCTCCCTCTCCGCCCACCCAATGCGGCTGGATAGGCTTGCATATGCTGACACTGGCCAAACAGATGGAGGGGGGAGCTAATGTGTGTGTACATCAGCTGCATCCAGCCCAGACGCTGATCTATAAACTAATCCCACCCTGATCTATAGCCTAATTCACCTAAAACACAATTACAATCTGGAGGAGAAAAATATTGATTTCAAAATTGCTTTGCAGCTGGTGGAATGGAATGGAGGGTGGGGGCACAGAATGGCAGGGGAAAGGGAACGACAGGCAAACAGCAAAGACCCAGGAGACTGCAAACGTTCTGGATGAAGAACAAATTTGTGAGGTAGAGCCATGGCTGTCTAGCCTAAGGAACAACGAGGAGAGTAAGATGGGTGTCGTTTCCTCAGGAATCAACAGCTGGAGGTCCCTGGGCCAAATCTGGTCATTGTGTGTGGAGGGAATGAGAGACTCATCATGAGAGCACCAGATGGATCAATGAACCCCTTTTCCAGCTATGGTCCAAGTTGGCCAAGGACAAATAGTTATAGCTTGGTGTGATGATGAGCTGGAAGCAACAATGTTTCCGAGTACCAGTTGCTGGAAACCACAGGAGGAGAGAGTGTTCTTGTGCTCATGTTCTTCTCCCCGGTTTCCCACAGGCATCTGGTTGTTCTCTGTGAGGAAAGGATGCTGGGCTGGAGGGGACATGATCCTGTTCCAACAGGATATTCTTAATTCTTACGAGAAGAACTGCTGTGAGTTGCGATCAAAAGGTAGAGTGGCATTTCATGCAGATGGAGGCTCAGCTGGTTGCTTTGGGAGGATGACTCTCGTACATTCTGGAGATCGGTCAGTTGGTAGAGCATGTGACTCTTATTCTCACGGTCGTGGGTTCAAGCCCCATGTTGGGTGAAAGTTTCCTGCACTGCAGGAGATTAGATGATCATCGTGGCCCCTTCCAACTCTACAATTCTATGATTCAGTGGGAGGCGGCGTTGCTAAATCTGGGATGCATCCATTGCAGCGCCAAATTCTACTCATTGCAAGCAGACCAAGTAGCCATTTTTACTCATTCTAATAATTTGCTAGGGGCCTTGGTAAAGGTCCATAGCTGTCAACTTTTCCCTTTCCTTGTGAGGAATCCAATTTGGAATAAGGGAATTTCCTTTTAAAAAAGGGAAACGTTGACAGCTATGTAAAGGTCATTACCTCACTATGTCCCCCTGATACACAGCCCCAGATCTGAATCATGTGCAAAGGAACATAACAAAGGTGCCAAGAGATACAACAAAGCCAACCCAGCCCCTGGTCTAGCTAACTGGACCAGTGGCCAAGGATGATGGGAATTGTATTCCCAAACATCTGGAGGACCAGAGTTTGCCTATGCCTGGTTTAAAACCATGCAACATTCATCTTCATGTAGTGCAACTTTGTGTACGTTTTTCTCTGAATGAAGTTCCAAATTGTTCGATTGAGCTTCCTCCCTAGTTCAGTACTGCAGCCTTAGACTCTTGTTCGTTCCTCTGTAAGGCTACATCAGCTATAACTTTACCTGGTATATATGGAGGGTGCTATGATGACGCATATATTTATAAATTCACAATTTCCCCATAGATTTTCTTCACGTTTGTGTGGCTCAATGGATCTCACCAAGACCAAAAAACAATAAAAAATGGGAGTGCATGTATATTAACATTTACAGTAAGGAGGCTTGCCTTAAATTGGAGGAGAAGTAGGCTTAGGTTTTAGTACTGCCAGAGTCTTCCACAGTTGTACCACCAGGGGCACAGGAGGTCCCCAAATGCAGCCAGTCTGGCTTACTACAGGTTGAAAGAAATGAAGTAAAGACCATCTAAAGAGTGCAGCACACACAAACACATACACTATTGCAGGACAGCTGCATGGAGCATAATATTCCCCACATGCTTCCAAATCTTCCTGACCCTGCTCCGTTGGGTAATCCATCTCGGTGTGCAATTTATAAGTGACTTACTCAAAGATTTCTAATATGTGGAATCTGAAACAAAAAAAATCTTGTGTTTTATGTATTGCTGCTAGATTCTGTCAACAAGGACATCATTATCATTAACAAATCAAATTATTTTGCAAGACTTGAAAGCTGCTCTGCTGTCAGCCAACTCCAGGCTGAGTCCTCTTTCCTGGCAGCAGCGTTTGAAAGGATGATATATGGCACGCAAAGGGAGGAAGGATATGTTTAATGGCAGATGGAAGTGTTCTATTGATTACACAGACAAGACATGAAATACTGACATAGGTGGCCTGTTATAGAATTTACTAAACATTTATGGAGAGCAGTGGAACACTCAGTAGCTCAACACTCAAAATGCTTTCTCTCTCCCCAGGAAGGCACTGAGGATGAAGACTTTCCTTCTTGTTCCAGACTGCTTGGCACAGTTCAGCTTCTGATTTGTCCAGCCTGGGTATTAGAGGGCTGCACTATAGCCAGGAATAAAATGCTGTTCCGATCCCCACCTCAAACGTTCTTGACCTGCACATTTCCTTTTAGGCTTCAGAAGTCTTTTCCAAGTTCCAAACACCAGATTTTTGTATTGCTTGCTCACTCTGGCATGCTAGCAGGTTTTAGTTTTATCATTTGTGTAATCATTTATGTAATATTTATTGTCAGTTCATAATGATATAATAAATATGGATCCCCAAGGATGTGCTCTACAAGGAGCTAGCTTCAGGCACAGGACTTCATGCCACCTCTGCAAAGGTGGCATGAAGGCTGGCAACATCAACCCCACTGTGTGGAAATCCCTTGCAGAAGATCACAGTACCTGGAGACAGTCAGGTCGCACATCCATAGCAGTGAGCAGAGGAGAAATGACTGCTGGGAGCAGAAATGGATTATGGAGAATGCAACAAGTTCCATTGCACTGGGCACAGAGGCTTGGGGGCACCACAGGGGTGCCAGAACTATGATGTAGAATGGAAGGCGAGAGGTGAGTGGCACCAAATTATGGCATCACACAGGGCGCTGCTGAAATTTGAGATCCCAAGGTCCACCACTGCTGGACGTAGCCACAGTACATCTGTATCAGCACAACCAGATGCCTTCATCTGCCCCAGCTGCATTAAAACATGTCTCTCCCATATCAGTCCCTACAGCTACAGCAGGTGCTGTAACTCTCCAGTGGTTTGACTTCACCCCCAAAGGCGCACTCCTCCATTTTCTTCCGAGACAGACGGATGCCAACAACTGAATAAATATGTTATACTAATTATCTGTGCAAGCATTTTATGAACTCTAGATAGAGTCTAGGTAGAATATGTTCACAATGTGCCTTAATGTGCATTGAGTTCCACAGGACAACCACAAATCACATCTGTTGACTCCTTGGTATCTTGCTGCTAAATTCATCACAGAAGTCCTAATTCTTGCATTATGGAAGCAAGTAAATAACATAACCAGGATAACTTGGTTCATTCTATTTGTGATCTGATGTAGCGTCATTTACTAAGTGAGACAGGCTCAGTAACCCACATATGGTGCCAGGTGAAGCTGCTGGTGGGTTTTATTTCTTATCATGCTTCTGGTTGTCTTAACCTTCTTATCATGCCCATCAGTGTGGTATCAGTTCATTTGGCACAGAGATTGAAATCTGGAGGAAAAAGTAGCACAAAGGTGGCAGCTGGTAAGACAACAGCATCAGATGCATATAATTTCTTTCAAAATTAGATTTATTGAAGTCCTGTCTAGTGGAAATCACTGTAGCATGGAACACTCAGCATATGGATTTGATCATTGACTTATGCCTGACTACATTTTTCATTAGGGGAAATATTGGCTGTGAATGTTTTGACCTCATAATCTCTGTATTTTAAACAATAACCAGTGGAAAACCAAACTAGAGCGGGGAGCTAGACATTTTGTCTCAAGTACTCTATTGTGCTTAGGAATGAGTACCTGTAAAAATAAAATAGACATTGCTTAAAAAGAGGAGTTCTTTCTCTGCCTTATCACTGACAAGCATAGAGAACAGGTGGCAATCCCATTTTCTTCAATGGCTAAATGTAGGACGCTCCTGCTTCCAAGTTGAAATACAAACACACACACACACACACACACACACACACACACACACATCTCAACTGCTTCATCAGAACAATTTTGCAAATGAGCTATAGGCCTCTGTGTGCATTGTGGAGGGACAGAATGGTATAAAGCATGGCTGGGGAGGCAGATTCCAAACCCCACCATCAAATGGCAAATAAAAGATCATTGGGACATGTTTTCAATGGCTGTGGAGATGAAACTACCGAAAGGCCACATAAAAAAAGGGCAGTCTGAGGTCTGCCATGTCTTACCCTCGGAGAGGGATTTAGGATGGTGAGGCCACCAGGGAACACAACCAAAGGATTTGAAGTCCAAGCATTGAACACACCAGGGGATTTGATTGATTTGATTGTGGGCGACTCATATTTAATCCTGACAAAGATCTGAGGGTCTTTCACTGAACTTGTAGTACCAGCTGAAGAAAAGACCAAGGTCAACATTTCTGGTTCAGGGCCCAAATGACCATGACTGAATACCACCATTTTTATAGCATCAGGAGGAAGTGAGATAAAGATCACGCACTTCGTTTTGCCACACCCAAACATGTAGCAGACAGTTTTATAGCAATGGCACTAGACTTAATAAAACTTGCTTTGTATCATTTTAGAACTTTCTTTGTGAGCATTCATTTTCTAGCGCTGGAAGGAATCCTCAACCTGCGTCTCACTTTTGGACAATTTTGATTTGATTTCCAGGTTTTGACATAGCCATTAGTTATTAAGAGAAATTATTTCTATTGTTGTTGTTGGATCATTTTTTAAAAATTAGCTCCAGGCAGCATCACAGAACAAAGAAACAGAATACCCGTGAACAGAGTTAATCACAAATGGCTAATTATTTCACCCCATCTCTCCCTCCCGAAATCATGAAATATTATCCCCATGAAAAAAGGAAAAGGTATCTTCACTCATTATCTCTTCATGGATTTTATGCACCTAATTCATCAAACTAGAAACACTTCCTGCTTGTCTCCTATCAGTTTTGGAATAAAGCTGGTGACCCCACGGATTCTAACTGCTGGAGGTGACGCTTCTAATTTATTTCTCCCAGGAAATGCCCCAAACTTATAGTCCTTCCAGCTGTGGACAGAACTTTGTGGAACATTCCCAAATTGAGGCGCATGTTAACATTGCCAGTTTGAATGATTTTCTGTGAGAACAAAGGCATTTTCTGTGAGAACAAAGGCATTTGACAAGGTGCCCCATGATATTCTTGTAAAGAAGCTGGTAAAATGCGGTCTTGACTATGCTACCACTCAGTGGATTTGTAACTGGCTGGCTGACCGAACCCAAAGGGTGCTCATCAATGGTTCCTCTTCATCCTGGAGAAGAGTGACTAGTGGGGTGCCACAGGGATCTGTCTTGGGCCCAGTCTTATTCAACATCTTTATCAACGACTTGGATGATGGACTCAAGGGCATCCTGATTAAATTTGCAGATGACACCAAACTGGGAGGGGTGGCTAACACCCCAGAGGACAGGATCACACTTCAAAACGACCTTGACAGATTGGAGAACTGGGCCAAAACAAACAAGATGAATTTTAACAGGGAGAAATGTAAAGTATTGCACTTGGGCAAAAAAAAATGAGAGGCACAAATACAAGATGGATGACACCTGGCTTGAGAGCACTACATGTGAAAAGGATCTAGGAGTCTTGGTTGACCACAAACTTGACATGAGCCAACAGTGTGACACGGCAGCTAAAAAAGCCAATGCAATTCTGGGCTGCATCAATAGGAGTATAGCATCTAGATCAAGGGAAGTAATAGTGCCACTGTATTCTGCTCTGGTCAGACCTCACCTGGAGTACTGTGTCCAGTTCTGGGCACCACAGTTCAAGAAGGACACTGACAAACTGGAACGTGTCCAGAGGAGGGCAACCAAAATGGTCAAAGGTCTGGAAATGATGCCTTATGAGGAACGGCTAAGGGAGCTGGGCATGTTTAGCCTGGAGAAGAGGAGGTTAAGGGGTGATATGATAGCCATGTTCAAATATATAAAAGGATGTCACATAGAGGAGGGAGAAAGGTTGTTTTCTGCTGCTCCAGAGAAGCGGACACGGAGCAATTGATCCAAACTGCAGGAAAGAAGATTCCACCTAAACATTAGGAAGAACTTCCTGACAGTAAGAGCTGTTTGACAGTGGAATTTGCTGCCAAGGAGTGTGGTGGAGTCTCCTTCTTTGGAGGTCTTTAAGCAGAGGCTTGACAACCATATGTCAGGAGTGCTCTGATGGTGTTTCCTGCTTGGCAGGGGGTTGGACTTGATGGCCCTTGTGGTCTCTTCCAACTCTATGATTCTATGATTCTATGATTTAGCTTTGAAAGGTGTTGCTGTGTCTTTAACAACTGCACGGCAGCACAATCTTTAAGCAGACGGGGATGCCACCTCTGCTACATTCTTCACCAGTTAAGAAACATTTCAAAAACAAAGAAACGTAGGACCCAGGAATGCACTGCAAGTTCATCATGTCCTTATTTCTGAATGGAATTGTTTCAACAATCATGAAATAGTCAGCAGAATTCTTCGTCTCCTCAAACTTTGGTGATTCTTGTCACAATATGTTAAGAAGACGCTGCTGGATCAGACCAAAGATTTGTCCTGTTCTCACAGTGGCCAACCAGATGTCTGTGGAGAGCTTGCAAGCAGGCCCACAATAGCACTCTTCCCTCCTGCAGTTTCCAGCCATTTATTTATTGCATTTATATTCCATCTTTGCATCCAAGGAGCTTAAGGTGGCATGTACATGGTTCTCCCCCTTCCTATTTGAAGCCCCACAACAACCCTGTGAGGTACGGTAGGTTATGCTGAGAGGTAGTGACTGGCCCAAGGTCACCCAGTGAGCTTCTTCGGCTAGTGGA
This sequence comes from Podarcis raffonei, assembly GCF_027172205.1. Classification (NCBI taxonomy): domain Eukaryota; kingdom Metazoa; phylum Chordata; class Lepidosauria; order Squamata; family Lacertidae; genus Podarcis; species Podarcis raffonei. The sequence goes on along the minus strand of NC_070606.1, from coordinate 58,581,320 downwards.
GGTTTGAACCCTGGTCTCTCCCAGGTGCTATTCTGACACTCTGACCTCAGGGGCTCTCAAATTAATTTTCTGCAGGAATAGCCAATCAGCAAACACATAGGAAGCTGTTTTGTTATGAGTCAAACCAATGGTCTATGTTGTTCAGTATTTTCTTCTACACTTCAGGTCAAGCAATTTGTTTATTCACGCCAGTATTGTCTATTGCAACCGACAACAGCTCTCCAGGGCCTTAGTCCTTCCCATTACCTGGCTGCCACCACATTTCTTGAGATATCACCCTTTCTCTTAGATAACCAGTAGGTCATGGTGTTTTGCAGCATAATTTCTCGTTGGACTTCCTAAAACATCAGAAGCCCTCTCCAGAGCAACTCAGAGTAGGGCTTTTGGTGGGGCTGCCTCTGTTGTGTGGAACAACATTCCTGTCGAGATACAGAATTCCTGAAAGTGCCCACTATCTGTACTTTCTGGAAACAACTGAGGACATTTTTGTTTTGACAAGCATTACCAGCTGGTCTCTGCCTTGGATCCTTATTTTGCTTTATTTTCAAACTCCTTTTTAGTTTTTTTATACAGTTTTAAAATTACAATGGTACCTTGGGTTACAGACACTTCAGGTTACACACGCCTCAGGTTACAGACTCCGCTAACCCAGAAATAGTACCTCAGGTTAAGAACTTTGCTTCAGGATGAGAACAGAAATCGTGCTCCGGCGGTGCGGCAGCAGTGGGAGGCCCCATTAGCTAAAGTGGTACCTCAGGTTAAGAACAGTTTCAGGTTAAGAACGGACCTCCAGAACAAATTAAGTTCTTAACCTGAGGTACCACTGTATATGTGTGCATGTGGATAGAAAATGATAATAATGATAATGATAATAACAATAATTTTATTATTTCTACCCCATCCACTCTGGGTGGCTTCCAACACATATAAAAGCTTAAGATAGATAGAAAATAGATAGAATGTTTGTACATTGCCTTGAGACTTGTGTGAAAAGAGGTATGCTGTCTCTGTATATGGGGATGTGATTTAACAGTAAGGATTGACTGCCCAATCCTCTATGAATTGTCTAATTCTCATTTAAAAGATCCAACTAAGCTGGGAACCACCAACATTTCCTTTGCAAAAAAATTCTATACCACCAACATTAAGGGGGAGAAACTATCATGATGGTAAGCAGGATAAAACCAGCAATAAAATTACATCCGTCAAAGAAATACAAAATACATCACAAATTGCTACCATCCTTGTGGTAGCAAACTCCATGAATTCATTTTTTTAAAGTTAGTCGAATTGTTAGAAATTGTACATCACCTTGGACACTTTGTGGAAGCAACACAATTAATAACATTAATTTGTTAACTGAATGGGTGTTGTCTTCAGAAATATGGCTATCCAACACTCTGAAAGGAAGAGGGGTTAGGGTTACAAGGGGGAGTGCCAAGCTTTGTGTAAGCCAAAATCATGACATCACATCAAAATGATGCTTGGAGAATAAATGTTTTAAAAGGAAGCGCCAATATAGAAAGGTTTACTGCAGGAAATTTAGCAAGCCTGGCAAAGAGCTACAGCCCAGGAAACGAGCACTAGAATGTCAATACAGTGGCATTTTAACAGCTTTTATTAATGTTTGAAAGCAAACAGCAGGTGTGGAATGGGCCAGGAAAAGCAATTGTATCAACAGAATCATAGCTTGTCATCTGCATACCTATAACCCAACTGACCTTTGGGGTTTCTTTCTGCATTCAAGAGTCATGTTCTCATTTATTTGTTCCATTCTGCATTCAAAACATGGTCTTAAAAGGGGAGGGGAGAGAATCCAGTCGCATGAAAACTTGTGGGGCAGAGTCCTGCCGGATTTCAGAGCAAAGCCTTGTTATATATTGCTTCCAGCACAAGCCTTTTCCGTAAAAAAGCAAATGCAAAAGGGGACCATCTGGGGGAATGAAAACACATTTGAATCAATAGGATAAAGTTAACAGAATAAAAATAAAATAAAATAGAATGAACCAAATGGGATAAAAATTCCTGTGGATATATTAACGCTGAATACCAGATTTCAGGGCAGCTGTGGAATCATAACATTGGGCCAAAACCTCTTATGGTGTAACCCTGTACAGCTTTCATCAATGATGTGTTGCACCTGGTTGGATTTTGAAGAGTTTTTTAAGGAGATAGTTAAAAATTGGGATAATGTAAGCCTCCAAGTCCTTCCCAGGTCTTGACGGTGGGGGAAGGAGCCAGGCCCAATCCTGGCTGAAAGTTATCCTTGCCCTCCAGAGCAGAAGAACCCATACTACTAAAATTACTGGAGACATGTTTATATCCTGGCTGGCTGCTTTGGGATGAGATGGGAGAATGTGGGACTTCAAAGGCCTCCTGGGAACTTTGGGGAGCCAATAAGATGGAGTATTCCAGTCAATGCAAGCATGAGAACCTGCACTTTCCAGTTCATGTGCCCCAAATGTAACTGTGTTAGTTCCCTGCTCTGTTCTGAAGTTCAGGCACAAACATAACATTAACTACCAAAAGCCAGGAGCTCAGTTTGACACCCTCCCTTAAGTGTTCCCAGTGGTTAGGAAATAAAGAGCTTCTGTCAAATCAGATGTGCCATGGGAGTTCTATGAATGGATTTCACAATTTATTTATTTTTTTCAATTTGCAAAACCAGTTGTAGAGACTTGGATTGGGGCTGCGAGGAGGTTAACCTTCCCCAGCCGACACACATGATTTCCCTGTTGAAAATCACACTGACACACCACAAAGCTGCTATTTAGAAGAACACAGTCAGCACACAGTGTTATGCCTGCAAGTTTTGTCCAATTGAGGCTAATAGCATCTTCAGAGAAATGATTCTCCATGGAAAAAGATAGCAGGGGCAAACCTCTCACACAGTCCTGACCTAGGCACAGGGAGAGGGCTTGCAGCTCCTTCAGACCCTGACCAAAATGGTCATTAGCAAAGGTGGGTGGCACCCTGTGGGGCTTGTAGGGTGAAATACAGGAAGGTCAGCAGTAGATAGAGCCAGAGCCAATGGCTGGCAGCATGGGCATAGCCTGGGGGGCAGGGGGGCAGCTGCCCCCTTAAATAAATCAATAAATCAATAAAAAAACTAACTGTGATTCTGCCTGCCCCTCTCCCCCCCAACAGCAAAAATCCTGGCTACACCCATGGCTGGCAGAGCTCATCTTCCTCTTTCCATCTTCTGGGTGGCAACAATGAGCAGGGCCTTTTTAGCTATAGCACCTCACCGCTACACCACTCTTCTCCCTCCTCCCTTCATTCACCAAATCCCATCCCTAATTATCTTTAGAATGAGACTGAAAGCATTCTCCTCAGCTCCTAATGCAGTTTAATTTTCCTGCCGTGTCTTTTTGCCAGATTTAATTTTTGACTTTGTTCTAAGAACTTTCATTTTATCCTTTCATAGTGATGTTTACCTTGACATCTGCCTCATGAATCAGTATGATTAATAGGCAGGTGCTGTATTCTATTAACCATAGACTTGTGTTTTAAGAATTTTGTCCTGAGCAGGACCCAGTAGCTGAAGAGAGAGGGGGCAAGAGGAAAATAATAGAAGCAGTAAACATTTTTTTAATTCAAATACCGTAAATACTGAGAATGTGATTGGATGTCCTGAATAAGAATCTCCTTAAAAATCATTAGAATCTCTTTCTGGTGGATAAAGGAGTAAATAGAAAAGGAGGGAATACATATTTCCAATAGATACATAAATAAATGAGGCAGAAGTTAAGAATAGCAAGGTAACTGTATTTGAACCAGAAGCATAGGGGACTCTTACTAATCCACAGTCCCATTTCCTGCTGCCCTGAGGGTGTTCCCACCCTAATACTGACCTGAGAACATGACCACTTAGCTTAAGAGACAGGCTTGGTAGAATGGCTGCCAGCCATCAGCTAAAATACTTACTTGTCAGCATCTCCTTTGTCCAGAAAATACTTTGACATACTACACTGCAACAGCTTCAGTGGGGATATTTTTATACAATGATTTGATAGCTGATGTGTGATATTTCCTTTTACCTGCCCTCACTTCTTTCCTTCCTAGACGTTGTCCAGAGCTGAAAGCATTCACCAGTTAATCCATATGATTAAATGACAGACTTGATAATCACAGCCATTTAAATATTAAAAGGTGAATTTTAAATCAGGCTTCAATAGGACTTCTTCTGTCTATGTGCGAGGGATTAGGATGGAAGGCGTTGTTGTAAACAATTGATCACATTTACTCATTCAGAGAATGACTTGCCAGACAATCATTTGCCAGGCAATGAATGACTTGCCTGTGGAACTATTTCCATCAAAGATCTTGAGATGATATCACGTTCACTGAAATGCTGTATCAAATTTTTCAAATAATAAGTCAAAATCAGGACTATTAATTGACCCAGATCCTTCATTTGGGTGACACCTCTGGTATTCTGTTTGTCTTCACCTTGCAATTCTCCCTGCTTTCTCCCCCAATGCCCAATGACAATGATGTTTGTTCCCCCCAATGACAATGATGTCCCCCCCAATGACAGTGATGTTAACAATCTCTCAAAATAGTAGCTGCGCCAACGAGAATCTACATTTCCACCATTCGCATGCCATGAAAACTTAAATGCTGCTATTTTCCACAGCACATCAAAGGAATGGAGCAGCTTTGGGGATAATATGGATTAACATAAACTCCCTCAGATCACGTGCCTTGCTGGGCATGCAAAGTGGGATTCCATAATCAGATTTCAGTTGGGCTTGCTCTCAGAGAGAGGGTGCTGAGTTCCATTGTATAGAAATGGATACTGTATTGGGCAACAGCGTGTAGATGTGTTGACTGAGCAGTTGACTGGGGAAATCTCTCCTGTAGGGCCTAGATATCCAGCAAATTTATACCTATTGTATAATATCTGAGGTGGCTTCCTCCAAAGAATCCTGGGAGCTGTAGGTTGGTATGGATGCTGGGGAGCCTCTCTCAGAGTTCCCCAGCCCCCCTCATAAAACTACAACTCCCAGCATCCCCTGGAGAGGTGGAATGACCAAGTGGTTTTGTCTGCAGGGTAGATGATCACATGCCCCTTGTCTTCTTTCTAGATAGTTCAACAGCAACTTTGTTTTCAACCTCAAGAGAGGGAGGCCATATTTTCAGGTGATGGGGAGGACATGCTTCCATAGAGCTTGCCCATCATCTGTCTGGGTCTGTGTTTCTCCAGCTGTTGGGAAAGCATCCCAAGGTGGATGTTGGCAGTTGCTGGGGGGACACAACTCTGTCTTCACTGATTCTCCCCTATCCCATATTTTATGTCTGCCTTGCCTGGGCCTGAAGGCAGAACGTTGGCTGGCACTTTCTCCGTGCAACCCAATCAGTGTAACACAAGTGGCTGTGTGCTGTATTAGCTGGGAAAGAGAAGACATTTTGCATGAGGTCAGAGAGACAAGCGTGCCTTGGCTGTTCTCACTTTCCCTGCCTGGCAAGCAGCACAGTGAGCTCTCTTGGGCCATCTGGAAGTGTCTTCACCAAATGCATTTCTTGCCTTTCAAGTGCTTCTGACATGGGCCATGTCATCAGTCCCTATGCCCCTTCCTCCCCTTCTGGTCTACGGCACACCATACAATCTCCATATACTCAGATACTGTATGTGTATCCACGTGCACATGATTTTCATGGGTGGGCAGTGGTGGAGCAGCAGCACACTCGCTACACTTTGGGTGGGCATGCAAAGTTTCAGTTCAGAGAAATCCTGTTTTTTCCTGTTTGCAGCCAAAGAGCAGTGCTGGTTGGTAGCCCTTTGACAATCTTGAAGCCACCTCCCCTTCCCTTGGAGAAGTTATCTAAAACATTTAGTGTTATTTTTATACTACTAATAATAGGTCAGAAAAATGCTTAATCAGACAAACAGACAAAGCACTTCAGGGCGGGGGGAAACAATTAGAAAGACAGACTGCTGTCCCAATGGAAGAGTGGCAAAGAGGAGAAGAAAGAAATCAGCCTTGGATGAAGCAAGTCTGTGTTATCAAAGAGCCATGTTGGAAGAAAGGTAAGTTCACGCCATGGAAGAAAATAACCCAAAGTGACTTCTGCGCACAGGGAGCTTGAATGCAGCCACTGAAACTTCATTTATCTGCTATCTGTTAATCGCTTTGAGATATTTTCATGGGAGGCAATTCATAAATTAAATAAATGAATCCATAAATTAAATGCATAAATCTGAACTAATATTTTAGAAATATTTGGAAATGGCATTTCCACACCATCGAATGGGGTGGTTGGACTAGATGACCCATATCTTTCAAATCCATTATTTTGATGGAACAATCCCACATTGGTTATGGGTACTGTATATTGTTCAATACTGGATATTGTTAAGTGGGATATTGGCAAGTTTTATTCAAATATGTACTATGTATATTGCAGTGATATATAATGTCTCCGAGCACAATTCAAACGGCCTCGGCCCAGTATACCTGAAGGAGTGTCTCCACCCCCATCGTTCTGCCCGGACACTGAGGTCCAGCACCGAGGACCTTCTGGCGGTTCCCTCACTGCAAGAAGTGAGGTTTACAGGGAAGCAGACAGAGAGCCTTCTTGGTAGTGGCCCCTTCCCTGTGGAACGCCCTCCCTTCAGATGTCGAGGAAATAAACAACCATCCGACTTTTAGAAGACATCTGAAGGCATCCCCATTTAGGGAAGTTTTTAATGCTTGATGTTTTATTCTGTTTTTAATGTTCTGTTGAAAGCCACCCAGAGTGGCTGTTATTATTGTTGTTGTTTTAATATTATAATATTTATAATTATATTTATAATTTTATTACTGTACTATTATTGTATTTATTTATTTTCTGTAAACCACTTTGAGTGCAATGTCTTTGTGGTAAAGACAGCATGCAAACAAACTGGCTGTAAGGTTTGTGCTACTGCAGTTGAAGTGTACTGGGTAAGTAACAGAGGAACTATCCAACTCTGCTCAGTTGCCTGATTAAACCAGCCTTGACTTCACAAACTCCAGGGTAAAGGAATGTTTCCACAATCCTCCTCAATGGCCTCTCCAAAGTCAATGAAACATCCTTCTTCCTCACCGCAGCAAACCCCTTCCATGACTGGGGCTGCAGAGCTGGGAGTCTCTGTGGTTAGAATTGAACTGAAATGAATTTTCGTTAAAGTATGTCCTATTGATATCCGTTCAATAAGAAGGTCCAAACAGACATGCTATGAGAGAATGGTGATTGGCTCTTCTGACCTTCTCAATTGGAAGGAGCTCCCATTCTGAACGGAGCAGTGTCACTGCAGGGAGGTGGAGGGATATACTTAATCCTTTCCCTAAAAAAAGAGTCAGAAACAATGCAGTCTTTCCTCCCAGCAGGGCTAATATCAGCTTTCAATCCTTGTGTGCATGATCTTGAATGGGGAAACGCTGCAAGCAGAATTGGCTTAAAATACCCGCACCTCCCAGAAATCTTGTTCCAGTCTAAATCAGAGAGCCCCACAATGGCTTTATTTTTTATTTATTTTTAAATGAGGAGATCTACTCAACATCGTGTTCGTTTTGGTCCTTAGTTCCAGGTCCTTCTCTTACTTTGGTCCTTCTCAGGCCTACAACTCTATTAAATGAGTTAAACCAACAAGGTAAGCGTAACCTGGAATTTAGGAACTGGGATTGCATAAATCCTTCTGCTTTTGCTTTTGCTCCTCACTTCTCTCCCCACGTCTCATCCCTCCATGAGGAGCACCAGCAGGCTGTGTTCATTGCCCAAAATGTCAGCGAGTCCCTGTCCTTCCAGTTAGAGGTGAATTGTTACTCTGAAAATATTTCATCCTTAATGCCTGCTGCATGAGCCGGAGCATGCATCTCCGTGGGGTTATGCTCTTTCTAATTTATCTGCTGTCCCAGTGTCCAGGTCAGATGTCTCCATTGCTCTCCACCCCCTGCCCTCCTCTCAGTTTTCAGAGACACTCCGTCTCCACTTACGCTCTCTCTCTTTTCTTTTCTCTCCCATCAGCAGAACATTACTCAGCCGATTGATAAATGAGGTCAGAAGTGGCCTGACAGCCATGTTGAATTTGGAAGCCTAATCTAGGCAGAAACTTGAAAATTGGGGGGCATGCTTCTCAAATGATCTTCAACTCAATGGGATGACAGTCCGTCATGTGCCAGTGCTCCCCTGCCCCACTCCCCTATTTTAAGAATGGGGCCATGTTGCTTAAAGGGCTGAAAAGTACCAAATCAAGAATCATGCAAGTGGGATTACTGTGTGTGCCCACAACAGTTTTATGTACATACGGTTTTTAAATGTCTCTGGGTTTGATATTATTCGAGACAGTGAGATCCAGCACTTAAGAATTTAGCTGTTGATATATGTGTGTTAATACACATTAGACATGCTGCCTTAATCAGGTGTGTTTTTAATTTGCGAGTAGAAATCCGGAAGTGGTTCTGGAGCCATTGTAAAACTGGAAAAACTGGGAGGGGGATGTCATCAGAAAGGTAGGATGATTAAGAAACCAAACATTGTGCATTTAATACGCCTAATGCCCCTAAATAGAGACATATCCGTTCATTTGAATAGTCTGTATGGGTCTTGTCACGCCATCTTAAAGAAGATATAATGAAACTTTTTTTAAGTACTAAAAAGAGGAATGAAAATGAGTAGTGACAGTGAAAGGGGTTCCTTATGGTGGGAGATTTAAAAGGCTTATAGCGCAGTCCACAAATCAATTAAGACAGACTTTAAACTGATGGGAGCCCCACTGTAATTAGTTAAAACTGATTTAAGGCAATTTACATCTGCTCAATTACCTTGTGGACCGATCTTTATTTGTTCATTTTTTAAACTGTGTAAGTCGGTCACGATCCCAAGGCAGTTCACACTCAGTCTTTGATGCTGATGGTCACTGAGATATTGTATATTTTCATTACTGCTACTGTTATTCTTACTATCCACCCTTCACCAGCAGATCTCAGGGTGGGTTACAACAATTTTGAAAATCTGAATTAAAAACAGTTGCAGTGTTACATACATATCTCAGGTGTCAAAGGGCAGTGTAAAGAGGTGCACCTTTAGCATTTACTGTGCGGACAGAATTCCACAACTTGGGGCTGCCACAGAGACTGTTCTCTCCCAAGCCACCCCACGGAAAACTTCTGAGGATGGTGTAAGGACCAAGTGAGTCCCCTCAGGGTGATCTAAAGGAAAGGAAGCGGTCTTTCAGATACTTGACTGCCAAAACCACATAACACCAGTCCTGAAAGACCTACATTGTCTCCCAGTACGTTTCCGAGCACAATTCAAAGTGTTGGTGCTGACCTTTAAAGCCCTAAACAGACTTGTCCCAGTATACCTGAAGGAACATCTCCACCCCCATCATTCAGCCCGGACAGTGAGGTCCACCTTTGAGGGTCTTCTGGCAGTTCCCTCACTGCGAGAAGTGAGGTTACAGAGAACCTGGCAGAGGGCCTTCTCGGTAGTGGCGCCCACCCTATGGAACGCCCTCCCATCAGATGTCAAGGAAATAAACAACTATCTGACTTCTGTTTATGGAAGTTTTTAATGTTTTATGTTTTATTGTATTTTTTAATATTTTGTTGGAAGCCACCCGGAGTGGCTGGGGAAACCCAGCCAGATGGGTGAGGAAATAAATAAATAAATAAATAAATAAATAAATAAATAAATAAATAAATAAATCCCTAAACTGTATAGGGCTTTGAACACTAATTGGGTTTGGAAACAAACCTGGTAACCAATGCAAGGGTTTCAGAATGGGTGTTATATGAGTTCTAAAAGCAACCCAAGCCTGTCATCTTTTCTGTAAGTGCCCACTAAAGGACAAAATCAGAATGTCTCTTGATGTCTGAAAAGACAGCAAAATTAGATATTAAGTATGATGTTGGGCCAAGCCAGAATTCTGGTGAAAGGTGTATAACACTTTCAACCTACCTGATAACTGCATAAGCAAGGAGCAACCCAGTTGCACCATAGATTGCTATATTTAAATACCAGCATTGTCTAGAAGTTGATATTATTCAAATTAGTTACTTCCTGCTGAGAAGAGCTCCTAATCAATAAAGCTTAATCTGATGCCAACAGTTGCTCTGGAAAGGAGAATTTCTCTTGTTTCATATGAAGCCTGATTATGTTTTTTTGGCACAAGAGAAACCAAGGATCTTGCCCATTATCTTTTGACACACTCCTTTCGCATATCAGTTAGAATCAAATTTCTTCCCCAGCTGTTGACAGATAAGGAAAAATGGTCAGATCTTCAAAAGACAGACTTTCTATTAGCAAATAGATGTTAAGGACTATTACATAACCAACCATTTATTCCTTGGAATTATCTAAATCTCATGCTGCTTTTGTTGTGAATGGCTAGCAATGATCATTGTAATGACAATTAATTTTAGTTGACCTACCTCTTGCCATTTGTAATCATTCGTAAGATATGAGTCCCATCATTAAACATTTTATATATTGTAGCTTGCATTTATTTAATGACCTGTGGTCAACATGGAAATAAAACTGGGGAGGACTACACTAAACTGAAAATCAGAACAAGCGAGTGAACACTGGTGATCTTTCCAGAACTGTCCTGTTTCTTGGATATTTCCTCTGTAGCATCTGATTAGGCATAAGCAATTCTATCAATTTTGATTTCACTCAGTTTCACATTTTTCCATTCTTAAATTCAATTCTCCATATTTCTGCATTAGTTTGGGAATTTTTGTTAAGTCCTCATCTAAATTCACCAGCATTTTAATGCAAATTTATCTTGTGTTTGTCCTAACATACATATTTTTGAAAAACAAATTTCCCAAATATAACACATTTTTTGCATGTTAATTTCACTAGTATTTGCATGTTTATGCACACTATATCCTACCTAGGATATATATTTTTGTATGCATTTCTTGGCTGAAGAACTGCCTGGCAAGTGCAAGTGTCAAAGAACGGCTGTGTTTCAGTTCATGTTTGTTTCAAAGAGTGCAAATTTGGTAAGTTTGCCTTTAAATGCTAACAGAATCAAATTTCTCCCATGTTCCTGCGTCTGATTTAAGTAATAGCTGAAGACAAGCTACTGGGATGGAGCCTGGATAGCTCAGTTGGTTAGAGCATAGTGCTGATAACACCAAGGTTGCAGGTTCAATCCCCATATGGGACAGCTGCTTAGGAGGTTGGACTAGGTGATAGGAGGATTCTATGATATACCATAGGCATGATATGTGAATTTTTATATCAAGTTTTCATTACATACGAGTTGCAGTTGATTTATGGAGACATAAGAATGCAGTTGTTTCCCCATGTAGTGACAACAGGGATTCCACCTCCATCAACAGGGACAGTTCTAGGTTTGAGCAACGTGCTTTCTGGTTGGCTCCCTCCTGTGTCAGTGCCCCCTCTGGTGGGTTTACCTGGTGTAGCTGCAACATCAGGTTGCAGTATTGCAGCAAACAGTGTTGGGCAGCTGGGTCTCTGAATTGCCCTTTTAATTTCCCATAATTCCCCAGAGTGACACTGCTTCAGAGGCATTGTGGGAAATGCAGATGGTGGCTCCAAGACCCAACTGCCAGGCACTAACTGAAGCACAGTTCTGGAAAGCAACTTGTTTAAAGGGCACCCCAGGGCAAACATCTGTATTGAGCTCTGCTGGTGCCCAGGCTAAGGATGTTGGATGCTGGCGCTGGGTCTGTCTGGCAACAGGCAGTACAGGTTGCTTCAAAGGAGATGGGAGGGAGAAATGACTCACTTACGGGTTACATCATCTCTTAACAGATTCCAGCAATTCCAAGGAACATTATTTCAGACCTGCCTAACTCTTTATCATATCCGGCAAGAACCAGTGATGACAACAGACAAATATAAAAAGGAAGGGTAGCTAAATGGTTAGGTTAGACTGCAAAAGCAGCCCTGTAATGATAGCAGGAATCAAAGTGTTGCAGGAGTAAGTGCTCTGTGCATGGGGGAACTCTAGCAGAGGAATGAAACCCAGGGCAGTTGCAAGTTGCGCAATTGTTGTAGTAAGAATTGCTGTGTTAAGTAAAGTTTGTTTGTTCCATGCTACAGACTTTGCAAACTGAAAGTGAAACTATGATACAAAACAAAACTCCAGGAAATGTTGCAGAGAACCGGTAAAGATTATTTGATTTGTACTAAGAGTGGACCAGGTAAGAAAGATGGGCGACTTCATCATGCAGCACTGATTCTTCATGTGGCAGAGGACAGATGCAAAGAAGTACCGTATTTTTTGCTCTATAAGACTCACTTTTCCCTCCTAAAAAGTAAGGGGAAATGTGTGTGCGTCTTATGGAGCGAATGCAGGCTGCGCAACTATCACAGAAGCCAGAACAGCAAGAGGGATTGCTGCTTTCACTGCGCAGCGATCCCTCTTGCTGTTCTGGCTTCTGAGATACATAATATTTTTTTTCTTGTTTTCCTCCTCCAAAAACTAGGTGCGTCTTGTGGTCCGGTGTGTCTTATAGAGCGAAAAATACGGTATTTTAATATTTTCTAGTTTGTTAACAATGCAGATGGTATAGGGGAAATCAAGTTTCAGTTGATAAGTTTGAAGCTATGCATTCTTCACTTAAACTCAGATAGAAGGAGGATTTATATAGTCCCATAAGTGACTGATTTAAGGCTGTTGGCATGATCATGAGAATGTGGGGTGCTGTGTCAATTACATATTAAAGATCACATAGCAAGAGGCATAAACTTTGACACTGATTGCTTGAGAGTCATGTTACTGAGAGGCCTTCTGCATGCTGCTGGCCTCAGCTTCCAGCTCAAGCAACTCAACTCTGAAACTAGATGTGGCCTCCGACAACTGAGCCTGACCATGTCACATGTTCAATTCATGACCCACCAAGCCAAATGCAGTCTAGCCACAGGGCTGGTTGAGAAATTCAGTTTCTATGAATTCCAGTATGAACTGACTAGATCTGGGCTAATGTGCAGAGCAGCCAATAACTATCCTTTGGATTTTGCTCTTTGTTGAATTTTGCAATACACTTTTTGGCTCAATTTTTTTTACCAGAATTCATTGATTTTAGAATAAAATAAAATTCATTTATTTTAGGATAAAATACATTTAGAAATGTGTAAATTGAAATAAAATACATAATTAAACTGGCATTTTTATGCAGAGATTTAAAAAATGAATTGCAAAACCAGAATAAGATAGACTTATGAATGAGCACATGCAAAATTTGCATGGGGTAGAAATAGACTGGCCTCTTCCTTCCTTCCTACCAGTTAACTACTAGGGCCTTTGAAGCCTGGTGATAAATCCCTCTTCTCCATTTTTTAAATCCTAGGCAATCAATCTCTTGGTGTTCTGCTTGTGGGTCAGAACCTGGAAAGCCCATATAAACCTTTACTAATTTCTGGCTCATCGGTACTTGCCTTCCTCCACCAACTCCGTCTGCATCAAGACTGTCCAGTCCTCCATAGGTTTTTCATGCAATTTAAAACTCACAAGTCATGCTGATGAAAACATTTCAGTGGTGCAGCATTTATAAAGAAGAAAAAGAATAAGCTTCCCCCAAATCAAGAAGGGTGGGGTAGAGAGATCTACCCATTGATGCTCAGGGCATCTGCTGAAAGATCTGAATGGATTTGACCCAGTTCCAAAAAGTTATGATCTTGCAGACAGGCAGACAAAGAGATGTGGAGGGGAGGGCCCTGTTTTGCTCTGCCAATTCACAGGGAAGGCTGGCTCCAGCAGCCCTGTGCAGATGCTTAAGCATTTAAAAGGCCAAGACAACCTGCTACAGCCATTTTGTGCAACATCAAATTTTTACTCCTCTATTGGCAGCTCTCTTCTCATAAAGTAGTTAATTTCCCTTCCCCTTATGCCTGCCAGTTTAAAATGATCGGGTGTTAATGGTACAGGCCAAAGCACATTTTTTAATTTTCCAAATTGTGCCTGCTCTCCCCTCTCTTCCCAGCCATTATTCCTGACCAAAGCCCAGCATGAGGTTGTTTGCGTTGATGTATTTTTAATCCCATCCTCCTCGTTTCCCCAGTTTCACATGGCAGCCGACCACATTAGCCTGTGTAAAAGCTTTTCCTCTGGATTGCTGGCAGCCAGACTTCCAAGCCCAGCTTGCAGTTTTCCCCCAGAGTGGCTGGATTGATTGGCTACAGGCAGAATGGGCACGGTTCTCCACTGCTTGGACTGAAACGGAACCATCTGTTACACCTCTAGTTAAAAGTACATAAAGTTGAGCATTTGCGTGTAGACAATACCACCCCTGATACACTCCCCACCGCACATCTCACTCGCACTTTGGCAGAATCTCACACCATGATGGGGCCCAGTACAGGAAATCCGGCACTTCAGCTCTGCTGGAATGAGGCAGAGCAGAGACTCCAGTGCATAAATCAAGCCTTGCTTGTTTCATTACGATCCTTGCCGCTGACAGGCCCACTGAATAGGGGGTGGGGGTGGGTTTGGTATCAGTTGAGTGGAGCACATTGATTGGTTGAACTCTGCGCCATGGCACTTAGCCAATCACAGTTGTATTCCCAGGTTGGTTTTGGATGCATAAATGGAGCCATGTTGAAGCATTCGTTCAACTTTCATTTGTGTTGCTTAGATTGGCCCTATATCTGTTCCTGAGAGCCACTATGCAGGTCTTGTTTATTAAATAATTGTTCAATAACTATCTAAACTTATCTTTTAAGTTCCACTGAAAAAGATTAAGAAAGTGCTAAAAACTCTCTCATTGAAATCAATTGGACTTCTTTGCCAGGGTAATGCCCACTGGTTTTTTAAGGCGAAAAAACAGGTGCTCCTGGGATCATCTAGATGAGTAGCATTTCAATAGTGGCTCATATTCCTATGGTATGTCTTGGATCACATAGGTGCTATCCATCTTTGTTCAGTCTTAGTTATGCTAGTTTCAACAAGACTGCAAGTTACTTTTATGTCAATAAATGATTGGGCACTGTTGTCTATACGCTGCACAATTATTGTTTTCTTAAATCAACGCCTAGCAGAAAAGTAACCCAAATTCTGAATGAAGAACTGCTCAGTTATAATCAGTCTAAATAATGTCAATAAATTACATCATTTAACTACAGGTGTCACTAAAAAAATGTACATGTACGTGCTTAGTTTTCATAATTTATTCTGTTTCAGACAACCATTTGGAAGAATGAAAGGTGTGGGTCACTGGAGCTTTGCCTTGGGACTACTGGAAATCCTACTGAGCCCCAGCCTTGGCTTCAGAGGCACTGCCTTCACATTCTCAAGGCTCTCTTTGACCCAGTCAGGAGATTTGTATTAATTTGCTTGACGTGAAACATTTTAAAATCAAATTGGTTTCAATGGGAGAGATTTAAATGAGTGCTTAAATCTATGAGATGAGGCAAAGAATCTTGTACTCCAGGTCCAGAGATCACTGCCATATACTGGCAAAATGGTTCCTGAATTCTATACATCAGCCTCCAACTGTGGCCTTACAGATGTTTTGGACTAGAATCCCCACAAGCCCTAGGCAGCATGGCCTCTTTTTGGGCAGGGATGATGCCCAAAACATCTGGAGGGCATCACATTGAGGAAGACTGCTGTACATGCCCAAGCCAGGAAGGAGAACAATTAAATTCAATGGAAACAAAATATAAAAACAATGAGAAAATGACAGACACATGCCATCCACCCATGGAGTCAGCCAATGAGTTCGTGACAATTGGGACATGCCCTCTGCAGAACCCCTGCATCTCCACACACACACACACACGGCACAGTGATGCCAGAGTACTGGAGAGCCAGTGTGGTGTAGTGGTTAAGAGCGGTAGTCTCGTAATCTGGAGAACCGGGTTCGAGTCTCCGCTCCTCCACATGCAACTGCTGGGTGACCTTGGGCCAGTCACACTTCTCTGAAGTCTCTCAGCCCCACTCACCTCACAGAGTGTTTGTTGTGGGGGAGGAAGGGAAAGGAGAATGTTAGCCGCTTTGAGACTCCTTAAAGGGAGTGAAAGGCGGGATATCAAATCCAAACTCTTCTTCTTCTTCTTCTACTCCCTCAGCCCCAGTTGCACAGCTAGCAACAACCCCAGTGCTGTCGGTCCCCAGGCATTGTGATGGCCTTGTGCTCTTCACAACCACTGTTTCAGAGAACAAGATGAAAAAGCAAGGCAAGAGAAGACATATAACACGGTGCCCACATAGCACCCCAGACCCACAAAGACAACAGGCACATGCACACAGCCCTCTCTGGGATAAGGGTTGAAGACATATCATCTAGGGACTAGAAAGCATGAACAGAGCATGAAAACCTCATCCCCAGAAATCAGACCCATACCCACCATGTCAGCAAATCAACACCAGTAATAAACCTGGAGGGAATCCACATAGAGAAGGAGGAAGTGCTAGGCTGTAAGCTAGAGGCCTGCCTCTTCAAGGCCAACATCCCAATGAATGATCTAGACCTCCAGGCATAAAAGGTCCCAGTCCTGTCCCAGACACTCTTAGAACAAAATGCTCACTAGGGAGCTGTCCTTGGTGCTGATTACCCTTGCTCTATTGTGCGCTGTGGTTTCCTCATTGGGACTAACCCCTGAGCCAATCAGGAGGAGTACTGCATGGGCCAACCCACCCTTTTGGCCCACCCCTGGCAACCCATGTGACCAATCTACCCCCCCCCACTGTTTTTTTGTCTGAAAGTGCAACCCTACTAGGTAGCATGGCAGCTGGACTATCAGGGTTCCTTCCAACTCTACAATGCAAGAGCAAATAATAGTGTAGGGAAGCAATAAGAACCTTCTTCTTTGTTCAGGAGTTGCAGAAGTCCTCATAGGTTTGAAACCATCTCTGTGAGCACAGATCGTTTTTGAGGCATTGATATAATACCATCAGCCCCCAATTCCCTCTTTGAATATGAGCTTTTATCTCCCGGTGCTATACAACACACATCTGCCCAGCTAGGCCACGAACCCAACCAATGTGTGAGTCCAAGGCTAATTGCTTTCTTGTGGATGCTGACACATGTTCCCCCCCGTGATTGCTCTACTATTGTATCTGAGTGACAGCTACACACACTGGCCCAGGAACCTACAGTAGGATTTCAATCTCACCTTTTTGCTCTCCAAACACTGTGATTTCTTTGAGCCGCTTTGCTTTGGTTTCATATGTGCTGCTATAGGTCACAGGGAGGGGAGGTCATGGGCTTGAATTTAAGTAAGCCTCAATGGCACTTGCTTCTTTCTCTTTCCATTGTGTCCTAGACAGCTCATCCCTTTCTCTCGAATAAAGTCACCGTTCAAGCTTTACACACACGTTTTTCCATTTGCACTCTGTACATTTACCAAAGAGGATAGAATTTTATTACAGTTCCTGGAGTTTTGTCCGGTCATTCCTTGTTCTTATGCCAGCTGCTATGCCAGTGGGCTCCATTTCTGATTGGGACTCTTCGTCTGCTGCTGTTTACAGCTCCATTTTTCCCCCTGACGTGTTCAGTGCTTTCTGTTATATGTTCTGTGCTATTGCTTGCAGCAGGCATGTATATCTGACATATGTCCCTGGCTTAGTTCTGTTTTAGGAGACTTGTATGACATATTCAGATGGTACAGGATGCATATTTACAGTGTGATCTAGCAGACAGCATTTTGGATATGGACCCAAAAACCTAAGCTATGAATTCATAAGAAAGTCTTGGGCAAGCATTATGCCACCATCTCAGTTCCACCGTGGTAAAACAGAATTATCTTCATCAAAGGGTTGTAAAAAGAAAGAAGAATATCCTTATACAGTGGTACCTCAGGTTAAGTACTTAATTCTTTCTGGAGGTCCGTACTTAACCTGAAACTGTTCTTAACCTGAGATACCACTTTAGCTAATGGGGCCTCCTGCTGCCGCCGCACTGCCAGAGCCCGATTTCTGTTCTTATCCTGAAGCAAAGTTCTTAACCTGAAGCACTATTTCTGGGTTAGCGGAGTGTGTAACCTGAAGCGTATGTAACCTGAGGTACCACTGTATGGTAAAAGCATAATAGATGTGATATTTCTCTTTAAACTGAAAAATATGTTTTCCACTTCTGGTACCTGGAAATAAATGTGCAGATATCAGCCGAGCATTGTGGGATCTGCTTCCTATGGATAGTCTTTAACTGATGGACATTGGACCTGTGTGATTTGCATGGAACTGCATTACAACAAGATTGCAGACTTCCTTTGCAGTGCTGTGAACACTCAGGACTACTATCCCTAGTGAATTATTACCTGGCTGCCCTGTTTAACCAGTTGCACTTCAGAACTCTGACAGATAGTGACATGCATTTGTTTTTCCTGCTACCATACAGGTGGGAGTATGATGAATGTGCCCTGCAGATAAGACCTAAGTTTTCCAAATGCATTAAGCATTAGCTTAGGCCATGTCTGCAAGTGCATACATGTTCTCCCCCAACTCTCTTGCAGCAGGAAGTGGGAGGACCGATTATGGAGTGAGCAGACTTGAAGCTTGTGCGATCAATTTTTATTTTTAGTAGAACTCCAAGATCAACTGACCACAGCCTGTTGCAAAAGACATATACTCTTAGCATTAAGTAATTATGAGCCCAGGAATTTGTTTTGACAATCAGAACTGAACGGAGCTCACAGTCCTTCCACACAAAATTCCACCCCTGGTTAGCCTAAGCTTTCTTTATTTCAGCACTATAATTTTGGGCAGCAGAGGGGTTGCTGCTATTGTTAAACAATGGGACATCAGCCAGCTCCCTGGTGATCACCCTGATCTGCCAGTAGCTTCATATCAACTTTCTTCACACCCCTGTACCTGGTGGGTTGGCAGAAGATGACCCTGGCCGTAGCATCAACCATATGCACCAGGGTACCATCACCATTTCAGTGAGCCTACCAAGCTATTATTTAGACATTCCAACTCAGACCTGCAGGTAATGTGTACCGTATGGAGTGCTGAAAAGGACAGGTATTTATTTCATTTGGTAGACTGAACTTCGACCCATCATCCCTGGCCACTGGTCATGCTTGTTAGAGGTGATGGGAGTTGTAGTTCAACAACATCTGGAGGACCAAAGGTCCCTCACTCCTGCCTTAATTTGCCTAGGTGTGATGGCCTGGGATTTGGATTTGGATGCTGAACCTGAGGAATCCCAGCCTGCACAGGATTCCCCGCCTCCAGAACCAGCCAAGCCGGGGCTGGGGCATGAGCCTGAAGGGTCCTCACCTGTGCTGGAGCCTCAGGTGCAGGCACCAGCTGAGTCTGCTCTGGCTCCTGAAGTGATGGAGGACCCATTGCCTGCAGGTGCTCCACTCTCAGCCCCATCAGGGGAAGCTGAGGTTGCCTCTGGGTCCGGTAACCCTCCAGCTTCTCCTGAGCTGCAGAGGCTCAGGGCAGAGAGGCGGAGGGAACTAAGTTCCCGCAGGAGGAGTGCTTGCCTCCAGGCCAGGAGAGGCGAGTCACCTGAGGATCGGGGCCACCCTGTGCCTCGGGGCAGATAAAAGCCAGCCAGCCTCAGTCCCAAGTTGTGGGAGCAACTTTGTTGGTTGTCAGTTGCTGCCTGAACCCTGTCCTGCTATCCTGCCGGAGCTCCTGACCTCACCCGACTACCTGCCCTGCATCCAGCTTCAACTCTTACGGACTGCCTCCATACTGCACCTTTGACCTCGGACTGGACTCGGACCTCGCCTCTCGGTTAGCCTACGGGACCAGCACACTAGTCCTTTTTGGACCTGCTCTTTTGTTATCTGTGTCACCATGTGGCATGGTAGCATAAAGAGCTGTGCAATCTTTTTTTTTTAAAAAAGGTAACTTTAAGATTTCTCTTCCCATCCAAGGATCACTCTTGAGCACCAAAATAATCAAGGGAAAGAGCAGCAGAGATAGTCATCTGCACCAGCAGAGATTTTAATTATAAGGCATCCGTAAATCTATACTATGCTGCACATGCCCTTATTTATCAGCATGGCTCTTTTTCTGACCCATGCTAGCTTTGGCCAGTGCAGTCACGAGCCATTTTTAATAGGAACATTCACTTAAGAATAGCTAACTGTACAGCTCCTGGCTGTGGGGAAGCAGCATTTTATTAAATGCTTCACACAGATTTTTTTTCCCTTTGCATAATAAAGATGAATATATTATATCCTCCTCCTCTCCAAGAGTCAAACAATAATAGGAATGTAAAATAAAAACACCCACCCAACCACAAACAAACAAACAAACAAACAAACAAACAATAAAGTGAAGCATAAATAGAACATAATGGCTGTAGTGGTGAACTGAACTGACGATATAACATCTGTCTTGTGAACGTAAGCATGAGTTCCTGCAAAGAAGAATGTTTATTAGCCTAACTTTTCTCCTTTACCCCCACAGAAAACAATCAGGATTGGTACCCTAACGAGTCTGTTTTTGAGTACAAAGGATGACTTGCAAAGTATTTCTGTAGAACCCATTCCATTTCCCATTATCTTAATTTGCTGAGTCATTGTCACAGGCAGTTGCCAGCTTTTTCTTTTCTTTTTTGCCTGTCTCCCAGTGTTTGGATCCTTGCTACAGCCCGCACATCAGTAGCGAGGAACCTTGGGCCATCCAGATGTCCTTGAACTCCTATTCCCATCAGACCTATCCAGCATGCCCAATAGTCAGGGATGATGGGAGCTGTAGTCCAGCATTGTTTTGGAAAGCCAGACTTTCTCCACTCTACCATACATATAACTTTTAGTATGGCCTGTGGGCAGTAAATTACCCAGAATGCATAGGGCTGTTGTGCTGGAAGATGTCATATGCAGAGAAGAAACAGTGTGTAAGTAGCAGATGAGATGTCAGACTAGGACAGGGGAGACCCAGGTTCAAACCTCTACTCGCCTATGAATCTTACTGAATGGTTTTCAAGCAACAGTTATGCCTCAGCCTAATTGCACCTCACAGGGCTGTTGTTAAGAAGCAATGGAGGAAACCCCAGGTATGTTGTTTTGATATCCTTGAGAAGGGTGGAATACACATATAATTAAATCATAGGCAGTAGCGGCTAGTGCAGCAGGGTGGCTGGCATTGCTTACCTGGCTTCCCAACGTGAAGGTCACTGCCGGTAACCAAAAGGCGGGGGCAAGACAGTGGTGAGGTTGGCATGGGCAAGGCAGCGGGGGCATTGGATTGGCTCCATCACTGTGCCTGCAGTTACTGGCAGTGACCTCCACATTGGGAGGGCAGGGAAGCAACCCCACTCCACCCTGCTTTGCCCTTGCAGCCACCACTGATAATAGAAATGTGGGCAGTGGGGGTGGGGAGGAATCCATAAGACCAGATGGATTGTGTCTCTAGAACATGGCCAATGGTCAGGGGTAATGGAAGTTGTAGTTCAGAAACATCTGGAGGGCCACAGGTTCCCCATTCTCTGCTTTGGCTTATCTGAGATGCAGGACCGACCCTACCATTGGGTACACAGGCCTCAGGCAGATGATCTTGGGTGTCATGAAAGGGCAGGAAATTGTTAATGATTTAATTTATTATTCTCATGTGCATCTTGATATGGGGGTGGGGGAAGTGGGGCGCCATGAGAAAATGCTGGACTCAGGCAGCCAAAAGAAAAAAGAAAAAGGGGGGAGGGGGAGGCATGGGACAGCCCTGAGTTGTGTTTTATAAAACGTGATCCCTGCCCGATAGGATCCATGTGGTATTTGCACTTTCTGAGAATGGTCATTCCCTTTGAGTGGCGTCAGATAAACAATTTAACTTGTTGTTTGTTATTTCAGCCTTTCATAATATGTCACTGTGGTCATTAAATAGTTAGAAGCACTGCAGCCCATATCACATGGCCCAAGATTGTGCCATATCAACATTATCATCACAAATTAGGAAGTCACAAATTAGTAGGACAATTAGTTTTGTAAGCCTAGCTCAGGATGGGCTGCTCCAGTGTCTACAATTTCACATTGCAAAATATTCCACAGATATTTCTCGCCAAAGCTTTCGCAATCTAATCAAGCAGCTCATCTGTGAGGGGCCAAAGGCTTGTTCAAATTAGCTGGTGAGTTTCATATCATGGAGCTGAGTTGGTAGATTGCACCACTGCTCAAGGCAACACTAGATAGACAGGTTTTAGTATGAAATCTGAAGCTACCTCTGTGTTTCCAGATCATTCCCATCTCTAGCACCACATTGCGGAATTGGATCCATGCCTTATGCATATAGGAAATGCATGGCAAGTGTTGGCAATCACATGAAGATGTTGCATTATGGTAGTGTTGAGCGCTAGTAGGGTCTAACTATAGTTTAGCAGTCAAAACCTTCATTAGGAAGCAATCAGCCTTAACTGGACTTCATAAACCTAAAACCATCCCCATGATGGTTTTGCATAACAGTCCAGGTAGGGCCAATTGCTGTACAAAGTAGATTTTGACTACTGAAATGTAGTTAGACCCACTTGGTTTTTATTGTGCAAATTAATTATACAGAGCTGGATTATTTTTCCTTAACCATTCGTTTAGGGAAACTGTCACCATTCTGTAGTGTTCTGTCAAGTTCTGAAAGACCCTCATTGTTCTGACACAATGGGTCTGGCTGTTAACCAGAAGGTTGGTAAATCAAGCCCACCCAGGGGTGGGCAGGATTCTGGCATTGCAAGGGTTTAGACTAGATGACCCTTGGGGTTCCTTCCAACTTTACAGTTCTATGGATTTATGGCAGCTTCTCTGATTTGTCTTGTAACCCACATGTCTGCTAGTTGGAGGTAGCGATGCTACATATATACACTCTCTGAATTTAGAAAAGGGGGGGAACTGGGGATTGGCTTTGGTGTAAAGATTGAAAATGCTTTAGTAAAATGCCTTTATCATAGGGATTTGACAACTGCTCACATTTTCACCGCCCTCGTTTGTCATTTTCCTTGGGAACTCTTGATCCCTGCTTGTAGGTTTATTTGTGCAGTAAATTGTGCATATTGTTAATTAGATGTGTGAAGTCCCAGGGGGGTTTTGGCCATAGGGTGTCTAGTATTTATTATTCATTATTTCTTCTTATTAATTATTATTTATGATCATGATTAATTTTGCAAACAGCCCTCGGCCTGGAGTGATAGGGATACTGTTTTAAGGAGTACAGTTCCGAGGACAGAGCTCCCAGGGAAACCAGTGGGGCCTGTTTTCTCCCTTTTTGAGTGACGAAATTAGTGGCTAAGCTGTTGGAGGCTGAATTCTGAAAAAGCAGTGATGTTCCGCAGAAGGCTCTAGCTATAGTGGTGGCACTTGGGAACTCAATGAGTTGTCCCAAGGTGACACTCGGGACCTCAGATCCTAGAATTTTCCATTAAGCAGTGAGTGGTTTGGGTCATGACCTCCAAAGGCCCTCTAGCATCACAGAGTACAGTGGTACCTCAGGTTACAGATGCTTCAGGTTACAGACTCTGCTAACCCAGAAATAGTACTTCAGTTTAAGAACTTTGCTTCAGGATGAGAACAGAAATTGCGCGGCGGCAGCGGGAGGCCCCATTAGCTAAAGTGGTACCTCTGGTTAAGAACAGTTTCAGGTTAAGAACGGACCTCCAGAACGAATTAAGTTCTTAACCCGAGGTACCACTGTACTAGAGTTTCTGATGGCACAGAAGATCTGACAATTGTAGGACCTTTAAGCAGTGTGTGTGTCCCTGCTTTCCGCCAGCAAGCTATGTGCATATATGAAAAAGACAGGAAGTTGAAACTGTGCAGGCAGTGTTTTCCTCATTGGTTGTTGCGTTGAATGATAGCGCTAGAGGCCAATGGGACACAGATCAACACACGCGTGAACCTTTCTGTTCTCTGTTCCCAGATGCAGGATAAAAGCGATGGCTGCCAAATGAGCTCCCCATCTTTAATTTGTCTTTGTTCTCCTTGGGGAAACTTGTATAGCTATCTCCACCCCCAAGAATGAGAACCTCTGTTTCAGTTTGTCTTCTGCTCTGCCATTAAACCAGAAAAGTATGAGAGTTTAACATAATACCAGTGGGAGAACGAAACTCTGCAAATTAAGGTCAAAGCTAAATCCTGCAGGTAATGAGATGTCAATATGAGGAGGACATGCTGCAGAGGGATGCCAGGCAGTCTCATTATTTGGCTGCTTAAAAGGAAATTAATAATAAGCCAAACATATACAAAGGAGAATAACCACAAAAGCCTGTATCTTACTGTAAAGCATTGGTGCTTCTTAATCTATTATATCAAGTGGTGGAGAAGACAAAAGCAACACAAAATACAACACAGAGGCAGTAAAATACTGCTGAATGTGACTGTGTAGCTGCAAAATAATAACAATGAATATAGCAATTTATGTATTGATTTCTGTACTGCTTTGTCTTTCGAATAATTCAAAGCACTTTTCATCCTGAAAAAGTTTGAGTCAGATGCCAATACAAAACAGTAGAATCCTAAATATGTTTACTCAGAAATCAGTCCCAGTGAGTCCAATGGGGCTTACTCCCTATTAAGTGTGCTTAGATTGCAGCCTTAATCCCCTAAAGATCACAAACATCATAATCACAGCTGTTATAAGAATCCAGCACAGAGTTAAGCATGCTTGTTGATGTCAGAGTGTTTATGCACGTATAACCTTGTGTTGAAGTATGACTGATAAAATCTGCATCAGAAGTCTTCATATAAAATAAACATACAGTACACATCTCACTTTACAAAGTAATGGGGATTCATTAAATACGTTCTGCTGTTTTCTGAAACTCAGCAGGGTCACGGCATGTGAAATTTCAGTAGGGTTAGGGGAGGGATTAAAAGGGGCTGGGGCCACAACAGAGAATCCCCTTTCCTACCCTCACTCCCACCCCATACCACAAAAATACATCCTTTGGAAAGGAGATCTAGAGCAAAACTCTGCAATCATCTCACTAGGTATAACAGCTCATATAGAGTGAAAGGGATCTATTCCTTCTCAGTAAATCAGATCCTGGATCACCTAGGAAATAGAAGACTATGCATGCTTATTTAGAAGTAAGTTAAATTACATCAAATGGGGTGTGGGCCCAGGATTGCCTCTCTAGCAAAGCAACAATATTAGCTACACTTGTTTTCAGCAGGGTGTTGAATCAGATGAGCTTTTATTTGTTTTATTTGTTAAGGGTACTTATGACTCACCCTTTATTACATAATCCCAGCACAATAAAAAAATTAAATGCAACCAACACAATTGCAGTATAGTTACAAGAGCAGGTAAAAACATCATAACAAAACTTTAAAATTATGATTCATTTTTTAAAAAGGAAATTACCCACAGTCTCCTTCGTTGCAACCACACACTAATACTGTACTGAATTTCCATGAAATGTGACCCCATCATTTTATGAAATATTAACTGTGCAATTGTAGAAATATTTTTAATTGTTCTTAGTTGATTGAGACTGTGCATTTTATATATTTTTTCTTATTTCATCTAATTTTACACCATTCCAATAGCTTTGTGATGTGAATGGTTTAGACATCTGCAATATAAATAGAAATACCCAAAGCCCAGGCAAACAGGTGGGTCTTGACCTTGTGCCAAAATGACAATGGTATTGGCAATTGAATGGATGTCCTTGGAGAAAAGATAGGATAAAAATGTGACAAATAAGTTAAGAATGCTAGAATATCCCTTCTGGATTAGACGAAAGGCCTACCTAGTTTCACATTCTGCTCCCACAGAAGCTAACCAGATGTCTATGGGAAGCTCAGAAGTAGGACAGCAGAACAATAGCACTCTCTCACTCACATTTTTCAGCAACTGGAGTCACATCCACACCATACATTTTAAGCACATAGCTTCCCCTAAAGAATTCTGGGAACCGTAGTTCGTTAAAGGTGCTGGAAATTATAGCAATGTGGGGGGTGAACTACAGTTCCCAGGATCTTTTGGTTGGGGATGCATGTGCTTTAAATGTATGGTGTGGCTGTGACCTGGTGTTCAGAGGTATACTGTCTCTGATAGTGGATTGGAACGCAGAAACATCATGACTAGAAGCCATTGATCTCCATTAATTGTCTTGGATTATATTGCAGTAAACACCATGGCAAGACAGAATCAATCTACTCATAATTATCTACAGATACAGAAGTTCAAAGAATGACTTTAGCAATTACTATTTTGCTTCTTGGTATGAGTTTTGGGAGAAAAACAACAACCCTCAAAGTGTAAGAAAACTCAAAAGCTTCTTTTTTTATTTGGGCTAGCAATCTCACATGAACAACATAGGGCACCACAACAACCCCTGATATCGGTTTGCAGCTTTTGCTATCTGGGACTGAGTTACAACTCATAAGAAGATAAGAAGAGTCCAAATCAAAGACCTATCTCCTAGAAGATCAGGCTTCCCACAATGTCCAACCAGATGCATAAACAGGACCTGGGGCCAATAGCCATGACTCGGTGTTCACATTTTCTGCCTTTAGGACACCCTTTCCACACCTATTTTCCTGCTATGGAACTCCTGCACCTTGGAAAAGTTTTTGGAGTATACATGTGTTGAGGTGACACGAGATGCTGGTGAGGCCTCTTGATGCACCCAACATCCCCTTGCTTAGCTGAACCTTGTTGGGCGGAGGGAATAACAGTGGTTGTGGGCAATCTATCTTTCAGGGAATCTTGTCTGCTGTTTCTGATCTTCTCACTCAGGAGTCCCTGATTCCTCTCACACGGAGTGTTCTTTCTCTTCAGTTCATGAACAACATTGTCATCACTGCATTCTATCAACAATTGGATCAAAAGGATCTTCCTACCATGAGAAGAAACTGTCCGTAATGCTTAATCGCAGTTGGACTGCAGCTGAAATTTTTGCATGTCTGGCTGCTGGGGAAGATGCTTCAGATATAAAGTGCTTAGAAGGAAGCCACCCAGGGAATATTTATTGATGGGCAGGTATATACATAAAAATAAAAATAAAATGACCCCCAAAATAACTCACCTGGATTTTCCTTCATCACCTGCCTGTGACGAAGCCTAAAACCTGGGCCTTTAAGGTTATCCTGGGATGGGTCTAGTTGTGAGGAGACCCATTTGCATGCATTCTTGTCTGACTGCCCTTCTTAACTCCAAATCTCTGTCAACATTATCTATGTCCAAAGTCAATAACAATTGACTCAGTCCTTCCAGAGGAGATTAGCAACAGCTGTATTTTTCTTTAAGGGGGTAACTTTATCAAAGGCGGGGGAAAGAGGTAAATTTCTCCACTAACTTTTTTAAAGGGAGAAACTAGACCCTTTCCTTAATTCCTGCACTCAGAAATATGGTCTGGCTTCTTTTTCATATAAAAACCTCAAGATGTGACTGTCTTTTCTCTGAACATTTAAGATAAAAGGAGAGAGATGCATAATTTTAAACCAATTGTTTAAAAGTATTTGTTTTATTCCTGCATTCGTTTGCATGTATAAACATAAGGGGTGATTTCATAAAATCTTGAAACAAGTGTGTTTTTTTAAATTGAGAAAACTAGCAGTGGTTCTAGAAAAACATGAACTCAGGATCCTGAATGTTCATGCAAAGTATACACAAAGTGTGTTCATTCAAAATATTTTTAAAACAGCAGAACCTAAGATTCTAAGAAATGCAGAATGTTAATTTATTCACAGGAACATGAGGGGTTACAAAAGATTTCGCCTCCCAGATTTATATCAGAGATCTCTTTGCTCTTTCTTTTTCAGTTTAAAAATGGTAAATCAGGTGGATTTCAAAGCCATCAGATCACATTATTTTAATGGTCCAGAAGGTGCATGGATAAGTCTGAAGAATTACCTTTTTGCATCTTATTTTGGAGATACTAGTCATAAATCTCTCTTTACTTTTTCATGAAGTTTGAGAGGCAAACTTAAATATGGGCACATATGCTTGTAGTTATATAATTATATAGATAATGCACGCTCTTGAAGGTAGAATGGTTCAGAAGCCATTTAGGGACTATATTTGTGTAAATAGCCACTGCATTTAATCATTAGAATTTTATTCTTATCCTAAACACACTTACATCTAAGTAAATATTGTTAGGGCCCAGCTGCACAAAATCTACATCATTTTTTGTGATTCCTGTCATTGCATTCACACTCCAGATATGTGGTGGATTTGAAGAATAGACAATGCATATGTGTGCTTTTAAAACCTCAGCACATTCCTAAAATGTGAAAGTGGTGAGACCCACCATTCAAGTGTGATTGACTCTGTTCTCTTTTTTGGAGTAGAGAAGAGGGGAGGAATAGCTTCTATGCCAGCCTGGACTGCTGGCCACCTAAATGGAACACTGCTAGAGGATAAAGTGTGACTTATAATTGTGTTTATTCCCTCCCTTCAGTAGTGTGCTAATTACCAGTCACCCAGCTTTTAATTATACACATATGTAAGTCCAGAGGCCTTCAGCAACATCTCCAGAAGAAAACTTAAGACCCCATTTAAATTATTTGTGATTCAATTATTGAGGTTCTAAATTTTCGAAGCTTAATTTTAAATTTTGCATATTGTATATTTTATTGTGGAGCGCTTCTTTTAAAAATTGTGAAATGTAGGATATAAATTTTTGAATGAACGAATGAATATTTAGCCCAGCAAAGTTTGTGTTTTGGAATGGGCTCCATGTGGCTTGGTAATTTTAGACACTGGACTTAATGGTCTCATAGGGAATGGTGGAACTCTTTAGATGGAATTTCCTGTGCATATACTTCAATTTCCTTACTATGGTAAGCCAGCCCTCCTGCGTATGGGAGTTCTCCACCTACGCCTCCTGTAAGCACCTCCTTAAGAATCAATGCCAGCAACAGTGTAATCCTAGCCATGCTTACTCAGAAGTAAGACTCACTGCAGTGGGAAGTATTCCCAGGTAAATCGGTTTAGGAACTGCCACCTCAACACACGGGGATTACTTGTGCCTAAGGGCTTTTGGAAAGCGAGACAGCCAAAGGGGAATAGCTTTGACCGGACTGTTTCTTCACTTGTCACGAAGTTGTTGCTTCGTCGCCAAATGCTTCTCAAGGAAGACATCTTGTCCGTGTTTTCGAGTTCCTGTTTTACTGATGATGATAATACCCCGTTCGGGGGAAAGGGGCTTTAATTGGTAATATTTGGCAAACAATTATTATTTTTTTACAGCTGGCTTCAAAAATAGATTATCGGAGGAGGGGATGAAGAAAGAAGGAATGAGCAAGAAGGGGAACGATCCAAGTTCTCTTTCTCTTGGCCATAGAATCCAGAAAGTTTTATCATTATTATTATTATTAAATCCGGAGCAAATGTTGAGAGTTAATTCTATTTCCACCGCCTCGCTTTTATTTCAGCGAGAGGGGGGAAATATTACTTTTTAATTAATTTCATCACTGGAGTTCTTAGAACTGCAAAAAGAAAATTAACGTGCAGGGGGGGGCGGGAAGAACCTCGCCTTCCAAGTGAGCAATACCGAAACCTATCTGAAGCGAGAACTTTTTCCTAGGATAATTTATTGGAAGGTGAAATAAAATATTATTGCCCTGTCTGTCCGGATTGCCGCTGAAATGCATCAATTCTCATATTGCGATATAATCCAATGATTTGTTTATTTCGGAGTCTTGAATTATTAAAGCTAACTGTTTTATTATAAGAAGCTTTGGCGGGATTATTTCTTTGATTTCCTCCTCCCCCCTCCCCTGGTTATTAAGTTTCCATTGATTTCAAGCACATCTTCCTGCCCCCTAAAAGAGAAGGAAATGAATAAAAACCAGAGTATTCCGCAAACTCTTTAATTTCTTCAAGAAATGCTAGTTGCATTTGGCACCCGGAATAAATTATTCACGGGTGCACTCAGCCGCCCAAGGAAGCAGATATTAAAGGTCTCAGAAATGAAATGATCATTTTGCATTTCGATCTGTATTAGCATAACCATGCTGAAGCCAGTAGCATTCCCTCCCCGGGAAAATAAATGAATGATTTAAAAAAAAAACAAAAAAACTGTCATCCTGGCACCCTTCAAACAACAGCAAGTCCAAGGTGGAAGGCGCGATTCGTGTTGTCTTGCTCGCCCCAGGGTCAGGTCTAACTTCACTAGAATGGTATGTTCTTCCAGGGAGAAGAGATAAGCCTGCCGAGAGCACATTTGCAACTTTCAAAGTATGATCTCCGCTATTGCCCCATTGCCCACCCATGGCTTGTCTCCCACGCACGCACCCCTTCCCATGAATAAGTTCACACGTTTATTGGTCTGGTGGTCTAAGGAAGAGGAGTAAAAGCAAAATATTACATTTGGAACAACAACAACAACAAAATCACCAGGATTTCTGGCTTGCAACGTTTGTAAAGAGAAAGTTAAACTGGCCCGCCTTAGCTTTTCCGAGTTGGGTGGTTGGGAAGTCGTTAAAAAGGCGTTGGATGCGAGTCAACAAGCAGCCTCTAATCTGTTGAGATCAAGAAACTTATCCAGCTTGGAAGGAATATGACGACCCACTGAAATCTCTCTCTGTCTCTCTCGCTCACACACAGGCTGTGGGTGGGTGTTTCTCTCGCCTGGAGGGTTACTAACACTTTCCAAGTCCTGGCAAAACAAAGAACTAGCAGAATAGGCTTTTGCGCTGCGTTTTAGCATCCGTGCCCTAATGTGAATCTTTTTTTCTCATTTTAACAAGGATTACTCAAAGTCCCAAAACAGCCAAATTAATGGAGGAATAACTAAATGGCAAATTTATTAATACAGGCCACCGAACCACGATTGACAATTCAAAAGAAGGGCAAGGACGTTAGCTTTTGCGTTCAGATTCGTAGCTTTAGATGTTTAGCTTCCACTTCAATATGCTTCAAAGTAAAACAATATTTATCCGGGAGTTTAGTGCCGCTGGAATCCTTAACCAACCTAAGCTCCAATCGCAAACATAACTCATTGAGAAGTAAATTGCGATGAAATCACTGGGTTTTTTTTGGGGGGGGGCGGAGGAATCGGGCTGTAAATATGTTTAACGTATTTAACAACTCAAAACATTCCCACATACATTGATGGGTTTTAAAGTTGTAGTACAATCAACTCAAAGATAAGGCCCATTGTGGTCAGTGAGACACTCCCATGTAAATGAGTATAAGATTGCAGTCTTAGGGTGTATTGTTTGCAAGAAAGTATTTCTAGAACAATGCAATTTAAGCAGAATATACTGAAAAAGTTCCCCTGCACAGATCTATTCAAATGATGAGGAGTTGCACAAAATCGTTATGGGTTGCACCCTTTGACTCTTTGGGGTTAAGTTTAGGGGGACTAATTCACTTGATTTGGAAATGTTGCAACACAGTGTTATGCGAGAAAGAGGATGTGTCTATGAATGTTGTTTTCTCATAATTTAGCAACATCCTTTCAATGGAAAATGATAGAAAAACCAGCTGTACCAATAAGAAGTTATATCCAACTCAGAGTAGACCCCCTGAAATCAAAGCAGTTAAACTGCATATCACTAACATATGCCAATCACCCAACAATAATAATTGATTGTGATTATTTTGATACCTTTTTAAAAAAAAAAGTTTTAAGATTTCGGAAGCATTAAGTGCTATTCCATAGAAGTTAGCATTTTAAAATTTCATTGCTCTCAACAGATGTGACTAAGGTGCTGGGCCCTTGGCTGGACTGTGCTCATGGCTTTCAACACTAAACATTATGGAATGTTGGGTTCTACATCAAAAGCTTTATGTTGCAAATAAATATGGCTTTAGATCTGCCATGGGACTCCATCTATTAACTGATGAAGTGCCTTGCTTTTCACCCACTAGTCAAAGGATTCATGTTTCTAGTCAGAATCCAGTGTATTTCAAAACAGTTGATAAAGATGGCTTCAGTTTAAACTTTAATCTCCTTTTTTGCTTTCCAAACTCGGTAACGAGCCATATGCCCCGTATGTATAACAGCATATTAATGGTATTATGGTCATGATTATTAATGATAATAATTAAAGTAAGTAACACACAAATAATTTATTGCCGAGAGAAAATTTTAAGCTCCTTCCTTGAATCAGTAAATGTAAGACAGCTGCTTATAGCTATGATGCCACGACTGGTATCAGAATGTCCAAATCCACCATTGCTCTGTCATAATAATAATAAATAATAATAATAATAATAATAATAATAATAATAATAATAATAATATTTTTTTATACCCCACCCTCCCCGGCCAGGGCCAGGCTCAGGGCAGCTAACACCAAATATAAATTACAATAAAATGTAATGGGGGGCAGTTAATTAAAATATGGCGTAAAATACAGCTTAAAATGCAGTCTCATTTTAGTAGTAGCTCATAAATCAAGACCATAAAGGGAGGAAACATCAGATATTAACCCGAGCTGGCTATCCATGCTAGTCCTACATGGGCCAGCAAAAAAGCCAAGGGAAAAATTATATATCAGATCCCATACAAGGGGTCAGAGTGAGTCCAAGCCGAAGGCCAGACGGAACAGCTCCGTCTTGCAGGCCCTGTGGAAAGATGTCAAATCCCACAGGGCCCTGGTCTCTTGTGACAGAGCATTCCACCAAGTTGGGGCCAGTGCTGAAAAGGCCCTGGCCCTAGTTGAGACCAATCTAACCTCCTTGAGGCTCAGGACCTCCAAAATGTTGGTACTTATGGGCCTTAAGGCCCTCCGCGGGGCATACCAGGAGAGGCGGTCCCGTAGGTACGAGGGTCCTGATTGCACCAATTAACCAGTGAAAACCCCACACTCATTGGTTTCAGTGGGGCTTGCACATTGGAGAACTGTGGACTTCAATGCTCTCAGCTCTATAGCACATGTCAACAAACTTCAAAACTCTTAGCAAACTTTGGTTAAAATCTCTTAGGCAAACATTTAGCCTCCTAAGATATTGAGGGATGGTGTGGCTGGGAGCAGAAGAGCCTTCTTATGAGATAGATAATTTCAAGACTGGATCTACAAGTGCAAGTTTAAAATTGAGAGATAATATTTTCATAACAAAAGTGAACAAACCAAAAATGAGGTGAAGTGCCTGCTCTTGCATCTTTGCTGAAAGACACACAACAAAACTCTGGGCATGTCTACTCAAAAGTAATTCACTTAATTCAATGGGTTTACTCCCAGGTAACTGTATACAGCAGGTGTGGGAAGCCTTTATCAGTCTGAGGGCCACATTACTTTCTGGACAACTTTCTGAGAACCACAGGCCAGAGGCAAAAGTGAGCAGGGCAATAATGTAAATATTAAAGGTAAAGGGTAAAGGGACCCCTGACCATTAGGTCCAGTCATGGCCGACTCTGGGGTTGCTGCACTCATCTCGCTCTATAGGCCGAGGGTTTGTCTTCAGACAGCTTCCAGGTCATGTGGCCAGCATGACTAAGCCACTTCTGGCAAACCAGGGCAGCACACGGAAACACCGTTTACCTTCCTGTTGGAGTGGTACCTATTTATCTACTTGCACTTTGACCTGCTTTCGAACTGCTAGGTGGGCAGGAGCTGGGACCAAGCAATGGGAGCTCACCCCATCGCAGGGATTCAAACCGCCGACCTTCTGATCAGCAAGTTCTAGGCTCTGTGGTTTAACCCACAGCGCCACCCGTGTACCTGGCTTCTATAAATGCTTACAGGCCTCTCTCTATCCTCCAGCCAGACAAAAACATTCAAGGTAAGTGTGGAGCAAGACTAGTGAAGGGCTGTGGTCTAGGGAAAACCTAAAGGGCCAGACAGAGAGGACTGAATGGCTGCATGTGGACCCTAACAAGTGTAATTGTGGCATAAGCTTTCATGGGCTTGAGCTTTCTCCATCAGATGTGCAATCTGAAATCCATGGCCAACATTTACCTAGATTTCAGCTACCTGGTACATAGCCTTGAAGCATGAGCTCAGAACTCCCAAGGAGCCTCGTAGCCCCAGTCTCTCCATCTGCAATATGGGGTTTGCCTGACTTACCTTACAAAATTGTTGTAAGAGTTAAAGCTAGATAATGCATGGGAAGCACTTTGAACAAATTTGCATTGATTTGTTCTTACAAGATGTTTAAGAATACTGTAACTGTGTTAATCTGCTGTATCAAAAATGGCAAGAAACTCATGGCAGTATGAAGTATAAAAAGTGGTATTTGTGACATAAGCTTTCATGGGTTTGTGCCTTCTTCATCAGACGCAAACTCTGAAGTCCCTGGCAAACATCTGTCTAGATTGCAGCTACCTAGCTTGGAAATCCCAATTTTAAGCATATCCCCACTGACTGAGTGTGTATACCTGCAGATAAAGTGTAGCACTGAGATATTTCTTTTCTTAGTGGTCCATCTTCAAGTTGCTTCGACTTTGCTTTGTCTTCTACACCCCCGGATCTTATCCCCCATTTCTTGGAAGAAGTGGGGCTTGGTATCTTCACAGGCCCTTGCGCTGTTCATTGGGATTAAGCAGTACAGCACGGGGGTGGACCGATTTCTGAGTAAGCCGTGCCCAGGAAGGTCAAGCAGCCCAGTGACAATGCGTCCAAGGCTAGAATACTGACGTGTTAAATCAGAGCTTGGGATAAAAATTGCTGTTGTTTTGCGCAGAGAGGACAATCCAGAGCGTTCATGACCAGGACGGGTTTTTAAGTTCCTACTGCAGCATTTCGTCAGTCATCCCGAAAACTGAGTCAAAACTTATGGGAAAAGACAAAGAGAAAAGGGAGTGGAGGAGCGGGGCGTCCTTCTTCCTCAGTACTCAGTCAAAAGCAAAACTTCAAGTTTGCTCTTTCTCTTGGCAATCCCGGATGTCTCCCATCCCCGCTTTTCTTGGCCCCCGGAGGACTCGACGTCGCTCACGTTTGTCCGCAGCTGCCTCCTGAAAAGTTGTCCTTCCAGTGGAAGCGAGGAGAAAGGCTACCAAGAGGACCCGGTGGCGACCTAGAGGCGCGCCAAGAGAGGAAACCAGCTGCTGGTTCCAAGTCAGGACGCCGACAAATTTCTTCGCTGCTCCATCGCCGCTTGCGACGCTGCGTCGCTCCAACCAGATTCCTTCCTTCCTTCACTCCAAAATCCAAAAGCATCAGTTCAATTTTCTTTTTCCTGGATCACCACTGCGCGCCCAAGGGCAACGCTAGTTTTCCTAGCGTAGAGAAGAGAAAGAGCCGGCATTACGAGAGAAAAAGGGGGAAGCGGATCACCTGGCAGTTGGGCCCTTCGCTTGGGAAGGGCAAGCAAAGTCGAGGATGCTGCCACGCGCACGGCCTTTTTCTTTTCCCATAGCTGCATTTCTCTGCTTGCAATCGTCACCCCCCCCCAATCCATGTAACTCAGGATAACTTCATGTATCTGATGCAAGTGGACTGCAGTCCAGGACAGCTTGCGCCTTAGTAAAGTTGTTAGTATTTTAGTCGACGCCACTTGTTGGTTTTGCTGCAAGAGACTACCAGGGCTACTCCTCTCGGGGTTTCTTTTTAAAGTTACCTTCTCCCTCCCCACGGCCTCTTGAAGAAGCAGCTGAAGTATGTAAACTCCCCTTGAGACTATTCCTGGCGGCCTCCGTTGCAAGGGACAGGAGCTTGAGAACAGGAGTGCCCTTGGGAATAGTCGCAGTAGAAGTAACGATAATAGCAACCCAGATATAGGTGTGGTTGTTATTTCTCCGTGGCCCAGGGATATGTTTTATATCTACAGCGCAAAAGTGCATCCTTTCGCTCCCTTCGCACAAATTTCTCACGCCTTAAGAAATCTTGAGGAGTTACACACTTGCCTAAGAAGATAAAACGCGTCTCGCCGAATCTGACCAATCCGGATTTTTTCAAGAAGCACAAATGCTGACACACACAAGAAATGGACCAGTGGTTCTCCGGGTCACCCTAGAAATAATGAAATAATAGAATGGCAAAAGAGACCCATTCTCCCGCTTCAAAAATTTGGGAGGACACCCTGCTGCTTTCGGTGGGATTTATTTTCAAACAAGTGGCAAAGTGTGCGCGAGCGCGCTTAGGTAACCCTGAACACAACACCCCTGTAAATAGGCATTGAAAGTAGAGGGCCGTATCCCTGCTGGACAGAGGCTTTGATTTGTGATTTTGTTCCAAATTTGTTCCAATTTGGAGATGAAGAGCCCAGACAAAAGATTTTTGGACAACTTTTAGTCTGTTTCAACTTTCTGCTAGATTCCAATCCTGCTATGCCTGTTCGGAACGCCCCCCCCCCAACTATTTATGCAGCGTATACTGCTCCTATATGAACCGAATTAACTCTCCAGCGCAATGCTAACCATGCTTACTCAGAAGTGTCCATCCCCCCCAAGTCCAGTGGGTCTTACTAACCTGTAGGTAGGTGGGTTTAGGATTGCAGCCGAACTCATTACTCCGTTGAACACCTAAGTGCTTGCTTCACATTGATTTTCGTTGGACTTACTCCCAGGCAAGAGTACACTGCAATGCAATCCAGTGAACGTTTCCCTGGGAGTAAATCCCACTAAAATCTCTATTCGGTGTCTCTATCTTTCTCTGGAATGAACTCATGGACTAATGTCTGACGCCGATTATGGAAAATATCTGGGGAATAGGAAATTAAAGTAAATGCATTTCCTATCTTTCTGCAGTTTGCAAACATAAGAGATACTTACAAAGGACAAGCGGGTGATGGTGGTGCTTTTGTTACTTTCTCTTCCTGCCAGATGTTACTCATCCTCGGCTTTTGCAACTGTTGCCCCCCTCTCTTCTACATTGCTGTAGGAATGGGATTGTAAGGTTTATTACAAACCGTGTTGACTGAGAACTCACTTGCGCGTTTGCACCGGTTGGCTTCCTTTGTATTTAAAGGACTTGCGCCGTCCAGCTGACATTGACAAAGATACCTCTGTAGGAGCCTATAAGTTTCGTTAAGAGTAAAACATTGTAGCCGTGAAAACCGGGCAGCTGAGCCGACGTAGTTCGGATAGACCTTTTTGAAAGTTGATATTTGGCCTAGCTAAAAATCGATCCTGGTCATTTGAAAAGGTCAAGATGTAAACATTTCTCCTGTACCCTGCTCTTGTTTTCTACAGCACAGAAATGTTTCGCTGGAAAAGGTGACTTAAGAAACAACAACAGTGCCGTTGTTCTGTTTTATTTTTAATCCATAGTGGAGTTGCCTTCTATACGATCCTGCGCAGGTCTCGTTGCGATGAAGGGGGGACGAAAATGTTTTTGTACAGTTTCCCTTCGTCTCAATGAGGCTTGGGCGGGAGAATGTATAGCTGAACTGGACTCCTTTCCATGCACGCTTCCTTAGGAACTGTAAGATCATATTATTTACACTACACTCTGCTTTCCAATGAATCTGCATTAGGTCTTTTGTAGTCTCTTTCATGGCAGGTATAAAGAAACGGGTTGCCCAGCTGTTGAAAAAGGAAACTATACTGATCAGAACTTTTAACCTCCTCTTACAAAACAGGCAAAAGTTGATCCGGTCTGTGCATTACGTGTTTTCTCCTTTTTAAATAAAGTGCTAAACATTACGAAGGAATAATTTGGAATACTCTGGAGTGACTCTTTTAAGGGGAGGAAACATCATTGTGGGCCCAAAGTACAGGAAAAGTATTATTCTGCTTTGCCTAAAGCTAAAAATCCTCTGCATACTTACAGGGAAATATGCTCAACTGCTGAATAAACAGGCACAGGATTGTGCCCCACGACTGTAAGCCTTTGAGCACCTACTTGGGAGTAAGTCCCGCGGAAATCAGCAAGTCTTCACAGGGAGAGTCTTGGCGTGAAATCCTAATTCAATTCACAGGAATACTGAGTGTGTCTAGACAGACTTCCTTCTTTTGATTCCAGAGATCATAGAATTGTAGAATTGGAAGGGGCCATCAGGGCCATCTAAGTCCAACCCCATGCAATACAGTAATTTTCGCCCAACATGGGGCTCGAAACCACGACCCTGAAATTAAGAGTCTTGTGCTCTACTGACTGCGCTATCCATTGGTCTTAATTCTTGATTCTATGGGCCTAAATTTCGTAATTGATTTTACTGTGTTTTAATTGCCTTGCTGTAAGCTATTACTATATTATGTGCAGAACATTGGGACTTATTATTGTTATCGTGGCCACCACCACAATCACCACCATCTTATTCAGGGAAGGTATTTCGCCTACTCCGTTGTATGGTAACTCACTGAGCAGCTCCACTGACGGAGCTCGTTTAGAAGGTTATATCTGGGTTTCCTCCGAAAATGAACCTCAAGAGATAGCCAAGGCAGTGTCCTTCAGAAGTGTTGCACTAAAATGCCACTCATCCCTGACCATTGGCCATGTTGGCTGGGGACAATGGAAGTTGTAGGCCAAAACACCTGGCTACCTTCCCTAGAAGAAGCCAATCACACACACACACACACCAACCCACTTCTGTGGCACATTCATGACCAACAGGTTTAATGCTGCATAAGGTTTGGTGCACAAGAACCCAGGTGGTTCTTAACAGGAATCACTGTTGAGAGGGAAAACGCAGAGGAGATTAATAAGATGGGACAGGAAAAGATAGTTGATGGGTGGGGGAGAGGTGATTATTAGATCAAACCTATCCATTCTTATCAGATATGCAGATGATACAACCTTGATGGCAGAAAGTGAGGAGGAATTAAAGAACCTCTTAATGAGGGTGAAAGAGGAGAGCGCAAAATACGGCTTGAAGCTCAACATCAAAAAAACTAAGATCATGGCCACTGGTCCCATCACCTTCTGGCAAATAGAAGAGAAAGAAATGGAGACAGTGAGAGACTTTACTTTCTTGGGCTCCATGATCACTGCAGTTGGTGACAGCAGTTACGAAATTAAAAGACACCTGTTTCTTGGGAGAAAAGCCTAGACAGCATCTTAAAAAGCAGAGACATCACTTTGCCAACAAAGGTCCGTATAGTAAAAGCTATGGTTTTCCCAGTAGTGATGTATGGAAGTGAGAGCTGGACCATAAAGAAGACTGATCTCCGAAGAATTGATGCTTTTGAATAATTGTGCTGGAGGAAACTCTTGAGAGTCCCATGGACTGCAAGAAGATCAAACCTATCCATTCTGAAGGAAATCAGCCCTGAGTGCTCACTGGAAGGACAGATCCTGAAGCTGAGGCTGCAATACTTTGGCCACCTCATGAGAAGAGAAGACTCCCTGGAAAAGACCCTGATGTTGGGAAAGATTGAGGGCACAAGGAGAAGGGGTCGACAGAGGACGAGATGGTTGGATAGTGTTCTCGAAGCTACTAGCATGAGTTTGACCAAACTGCGGGAGGCAGTGGAAGACAGGAGTGCCTGGCATGCTCTGGTCCATGGGGTCACGAAGATTCGGACATGACTAAACGACTAAACAACAACAAGAACAACATTTAGATTACTTCCACCCCCATGATTCTGAAGAGGCAGGGAAGAGTTCACAAAGATGAGTAAAAATCTCAGAAAGTCGGTGAGTTTAAACGCACACAATACAACGTATCAATACACAGCCACACTCTGGAATATACCATGCTGCATTTGTACAAAGGGAAATGCCAGGATCTGAGCCTCCCTGGAGGCGACGCCTTCTGACCTGGACTCTTTGGCCTTGATCCCTTTTGGGAAAGGCTTGGTTGCCTAGTGGCGAGTGAGAGGCATTCTACGCATGGTCAAAAACACCTCTTCCTTGGTAGATCATGATCACGTG
This sequence comes from Podarcis raffonei, assembly GCF_027172205.1. Taxonomy (NCBI): domain Eukaryota; kingdom Metazoa; phylum Chordata; class Lepidosauria; order Squamata; family Lacertidae; genus Podarcis; species Podarcis raffonei. Next base: position 58,541,828 of record NC_070606.1, on the reverse strand, counting down.
CTTTAGCCACAGAGAATTAATTCCTGGGGAAGCTGAGACAGGCTAGTGGGGAATGACATTGAGGTGCTCTTTCTCTCCCCCATGCCTCTTCCTCGTGGCTCTGCCTTCTCTCTGCCTGTTATTTGTCCCCTTCTGGGACCGGCTGGCCTTTCTGGAGAACACAGGACAGGGATCTGCGTTTCTAAAGGTTTGATATTGCCGCTTGTCTCCGCGCTGTCCTCAGGAGAAGTCAAAACATGTTTGGGTGGCTCAACGAGGCAGACATAACTAACTGAGAGACAGGCAGGGATCAGCTATGCCGGGAAAAGGAGGTGTCACTTGTACGCAGTCACTTTGGTGATCAACACTTGGATGATTTATGCCTTCGACTTTAATTATATTTCTGTGACAGGTGGCACTTCCCTGGACAAAAGTTAGCAGAGGTCAGCCAAGACGAAGTGTCCCTTTATCAGTCCTGAAATACAACGGAACGAGATGCAACGTCCAGGCAGACAGCCCACAACATTAACTTAGCCTCTTGGATACATGAAGTGACAGACAGTGGCGCAGGATCGGAGATGAGGAAGATCAAGGTAAAATTTTGTCACACCTTTGAAAATAAATGCAATCTTTCTTCCTCCTTCCGGCTCCAACCCAGACCGGGTTCTTGCATGGTTACTAAGAGCTGAAATAACATGTCATTGACTCCCTTCAACAGAAAGACCTTGGGAATACAAAGCAAAACAAACATAACTTTGAGGGCTAACTGCTTGTTAGCTTCAGTTCAAGGAAAATAATCTGTTCTGCAGAAGAATGCAGTGGGTGGGGGAGAAGTCAGTTCCTCAGGCTCCTTAAATTCAGATGACTTATAGTTGTCAACCTAATCTATGGTCCAGTTACTAAGGAAATTCATACATTTAATTTGAGCATGTCCCACTGAAGTCAATGGAGGAGAACTGAGATTTGGATCTAGGTATTTAAAACTACCCAGTAGGGCTTGGTGAACCTTAGCCAGTCCAGAGAGGACCATGGTATCTCCAACCCATTTAGTATCAATGCCATCAAAGACTTACTCTTCTTATACCTGACAGAGGGGTCTCTGAAAATCAGCAATTTGGAATGGCATTTAAAAATGGAACAGAATCCATCCAAATTCCAAGTGGCTACTGGAAACTGCTCAGGACCATGTATTTAAAGAACAGGTGTTTTTAAATGTGTTTGTAAGTAATGTATTTGTTCTGTTGGGAACATGGCTTGTTCTTCCCTCCCACCTAGCCTAAGGTTACCAGATTTTTTTCAATGAATCCGGGGACACTTATTGTTTGCTATGTACATGTGAATGCCGAGAAAGCTGTAAATCCAGGGACTGTCCCCAGGAAACGGGGACATCTGGTAACCTTAACCAACCTCAGTTTTCCTCCCACATTTCAGCTGCTTTGTCCTGCTTTCTTGGGGTTTATCTCACTTTCTTTGTACCATAAAGAGTGATCTGATCTCAAAAGTTATACACACATGGAAACCTTCTTTGGGATGGGATATCATGGACAGCACACTCATTATTGTCATGACTCATTGAGGTCATTGGAGTGTTACGTGCAGGGCGCTTCTGATTCTTGGTGGTTGTGACCTTGACCTGTGAGTAAGTTGACCTCTAGGCCAGGGCTGGGGAATCTGTGACCCTCCAGCTGTTATTGAACTCTCATCAACCCCAGCCAGCATGGCCAGTGGTCAGGGACAGTGGGACTTGCAGCTCTGAAGCTTCTGGAGGGCTACCGGTTCCCTCAGCCTTGCTGTAGGGCCTGGTGCACCCAGAAAAGAACTTTGTGGGCAAAAGTCAAGGATGCAAATCAGCAGAATGAGTCAGAGGGACTTGCATATTTACTATGATCTTTTAAAGAGATGATAGCATTTATGACCATTCAGTCTATAGTCCAAAATTGCATAACTGCACCATTGTCTCTAAGAAAAAAGATGTTAGGAGAACCAGGCAGAGGGTCTTCTTGGTAGTGGCACCCACCCTGTGGAATGCCCTGCCATCAGATGTCAAGGAGATAAATAACTATATAACTTTAGAAGACATCTGAAGGCAACCCTGTATAGGGAAGCTTTTAATGTTTGGTGTGTTATTATGCTTTTATATTTGTTGGAAGCTGCCTAGAGTGGCTAGGGCAGGCTTCCTCAAACTCGGCCCTCCAGATGTTTTGAGACTACAATCCCCATCATCCCTGACCACTGGCCCTGCTAGCTAGGGATGATGGGAGTTGTAGGCCAAAAACATCTGGATGGCTGAGTTTGAGGAAGCCTGGGCTGGGGCAACCCAGTCAGATGAGTGGGGTATAATAATAATAATTATCATCAGCATTTCAACCATCAACCCCCCAGCAAAATGAAACTGCTAGAAACAAGAAGAGCTTCCTTCCACATCAGGACCAGGAAAGTCAGATAGAAAGATACTCAGGCCACTACATCCTGGATTTCCAGGTGCAGTCCTACAAAAGTGATGATGGAACAGAGAAATGAAACATTCCCTGGCCAACACACAATATGCTTCTTGGGTTTCCTTGACTCAAAATCCCCCCCATATGCTTGAAATGCCTTGAGATCCCAGCTCCTTGGACACCTTCTATTTTGCACCCAATTGATTCTACTCTTCTTGATTCCTGTTGGCTGGTTTCCACTCTCTTATCTTTAATGGTCAGTACTGCAAGAAAGTATTGAAGTTCTGATCCATTATTCACTGGAATTTTGTCTTTGGCTTAAAGAGGAAGGAAGAGAATTGGCACCTCTAATTCTATGATATGTATTTATTTTGAAGTCCTATTGATTTCAATAGAAGTTATCTCCAAGACATTGTTCTTGGTATGGTTGTAAACACATTCCCACTGAGTTTACAAAGTTTTCTCTCAAGTACGTATGCATATAATATCCTCTTTAAATAGAATCCCTGAGGCAGTTACTACAATCCAGGACTTTACAATCAATGAATATTTTACCATTGGCTTCATTGGGATGCAGATTGTAGCCGTAGCTCATTTCCAATGTACTTTAGTGATATTTGTTTAGAATCAGTAATTTAATAGTACAAAACTATCTATAAATTCATCCCAGTCCCAATATACTTACTTAAAAGTAAGTTTCATTAATATCCTCTTTAAGTACACCACACCTCCTTTTTAAACAACTGATTCCACTTTCGGGGAAACTCCAGAACTACCTCAATTCTGATGCACAATCCCTAGCTGTTCGTGTTTCTCTTTTGCTTAGTTCTAAGCATAACACATGCTAAAAACAACAATATTCTGTCTATACCACAATTCCTTGCAGGCACAAATGCAGATGCTGGCATTATTGAAGGAGACTCTAGGTTGCGTTGGAAGATACTAAACATTAAATCAACCTCTGGCCCTTCCGACACTTTCAGAGCTCGTTCTTACACTTCCAAATCCCCATCTGTAGTTTCTGGATAACTCACTTGCCTTTACTTCGAATTAATGAACTCCGGATTAAAAGAGCAAACGTGAACGTTGTGTTCGCAAAGGCTTTTAAACAAAACCTCGGGACACCCGGAGTCTGGAGCAACTCCAGAGAGCCCACCCATCCCATTTCAACCACTTCTCTTTGCAGGACGCACCAGTCTCGCCTCCCAGCAAAAAGAGACTCCTGTAAGAACACAGGAGATTCCTTAGCCCCCGCAAGATCTCGATCCCCACCCTCCACACACACCCTTCAGACATTAAGGAGTTAAAATAAATAAGTGGTCAGCATGTGTTCTTCTTTTCCCGGAACTCCCAATATCGCCAGTATTTAAACTTAAGCTCTAAGTAGGGACCTGGCTGACCGGATGCTGGAGTAGCTAGGCCTTTGGTTTGCTCAACCAAGGCTCCTATCATCATCATCATCATCATCATCTTCACTCCCCCACCCCATTTCTCCCTTCTTGACCATTTTGATCACTGGTTCAAGGCAACTATGGAGCTGGGAAACGAGTAAGGGGGGGCGGGCGGAAGTATAGTCCAAACAATTCCAGAATTTTAAAGGGTGGGAAATGTTTAAATGTTTAAATTCCTGGCCTTGCTCGGCTAATAGCAGGGCGTTGATACAGTGACGTAGTCAATAGTGCTTGCCCAGATAACAGTGGAGATGATCCACCAGGAGAGGAGAGTCGGGACCTACTTTATTTCGTGTGACTGCTCTTTTCAATCTTATTCCAAGTCGACTTCACCGGTGCGCACATTTCGCGCGCATGGGCGAGCTGTGGCGAGCCCTTGCAAAGAGGACTCGCGAGAATGAAACGCAAGCACGCTTATTAAGCAATATTCTAAACACGTGTGCAAATCTTTTAAGGGTCTGTGTGAGTGAAATGGTATGGATTCGTTTGTTTGCTTTCTTTTTCATTTATCTGGGTCGTTTTCTTTTAAGGGGAGGCCACCAGTATCCAAGGTTTCCTCTGAGGCGCGTGTAGAAAAAGTTGATCTATTTATTTCAAACGCAGGGGACAAAGCCAATTGGCCGATCTGATCCTAAGCACGCTTAAGTTGAAGTAAATTGCTTAGATACGTCTGTTGTGAAAGGTCTCTAGCCCACTGAGCTGATGTGATTAAGGCGCAGCACCAGCCCCAGCCGCCTCTAAGGTGCAGGGGGAAGGAGGATGTGAGTCTCCTCGACAGCTTCTCGGCTTGTCTTGGGAGGGACAGGCCTCCCCAGACGCCCTCTTCTTTTGTACTGGGGGGCTCAGTATACATTCCCCAACCCAAAGTGACTCCAGTCCACACCGAGAGAGAACACAAGCCTGGACCGACGTTTTATGGGTGTACCTCACCCGACACCCCACCATTGTTGTCTCGGTTTAAAACCGAGCTTCCGAGACATCCTACCTCAAAGCTCTCAGGCCGATCAAATCTCGGCAGGCATCTCTTGATCTGCTCAAAGATGCCCGCTGAACCTCTGTGTCAAAGCACACTTGTTCCAAAGGAAACTGCCATTGATTACAACGAGCTCCTGCTCCTCTCTCTCTCTGTCTCGTGATGGAGAGACTCCAATCATTTATCAAAGCAGGAAGCCAAAAGAAAGGAAACCACCCCTCTCGGCAAAGCCAAGGCAAGGAACCTAACGATTTAGATTCAGGGTAATTTCTCCCCTCCCCTAATCTCCTCGCAGTATTTGATATGATGAATAACCCAATATAGGCCTTTAAAAATAGGTCACTGCATAAAGAGACTCCCAGAGAGCAATAAAAAAAGAGGGGGAAGGAGGGCGCTTTAAGGAGAGAAGCCCTTTGACTTTCTCTCGGTGTTTGCTGCCAGCATCCGCGCGCAGAGGACAAACAAACGGAGGCGCCTCTGGATGGGAGTCAAGGTGGGGGTGAGGCGAGCCTGTCCCCCGACTCCAGAGGTTCCCCTGTGGTCTGAAAGAAAACCTGAGTGCTCAGGTTGGGAGGTGGAGAAAGGCATTCAATCTCCCCTTCCCATATCCTGTCTATATGCGCAGGGCGGGGGAACTATCCACGGATCTAAGACGGCCCTCTTTACACCGCGATACTTAATCCAGAATAACAGCAGCGGCATGTTTCCTACCTAGAGTCCCCGACACACTCCCGCACCTTCGCCTACAGCCAGGAGCGAGCTACAGGAGTATACATCTGTAGAGCTGGAAGGGAACCCAAAGGATCATCTAGCCCAACCCCGGCGACGAATAACGTTCTCGTTTTCGTCGCTTTCGTAACCTCTCTGTTTGCGAGATTAAACGAAGCAAACTAATCCGCTTCTTTCTACCCTCGATCCTTTGGATTTCACCGCAAACGCGGGTTGTTTCCTCTCTCTCACCCTCTTTTATTTTGTGTTTGTTTGTTCAGTTTCTTTGTTCCCCCTGGAACGATACCGTGGTTTATAGGAGTAGTTAAATATTTGCTCTTTCGGTGGTTGACTACGGAGCGGGGATCCGAACTCCCCTCTCCATAGGAGCGGCGGCGTTAAAATATGGTGCCTCTGGTTTTTGCTCGTGTTGGTAACGGGAGGCGTCGGAGAGATTTATGGAATTTTAGCTTTACAGACATGAAGTTTCGGGGACAGATAATAAATAAGAGGGGAGGGGATTGGGGAACGGTTTATTTCCTCTCACTGGAGCCTATGAGAGGAATATGGGGGGGGGCGAGGCAGTGGGAGGGGAGGCACGGTGATCCCAGGTAATCATTTGTGGAAAGGCTCACAAGAGCTCCTAGCGCTGGAAATGCAGGCGGAAGAGTCACGTCCCTAGTTCGCGGGGACTCTATTCCACCGGCTCATCCCGTCTCTATTTCCACAGCATCATCACCAACAACAACACTTGACTTTAACCGAGCCTACAGCCAGTCTGGCTACACTGATTTCAGAGGAGGGGCGCGTGAGAAGGAGGGAGGGATCAGGATCCTAGTTTATGTAACTGGTTTCCACCGAAATAACTGGAGGGTTCCTCTGTTTATAAACAAAGGGCCTTCGGAAAGCTGCATCTCTCTCTCCACCCCCCCACCCCGCCTTCCTTTCCTCGTTTCCCCCTCTTGAAAAGGGCTCGCTTCTCTCTACAGATCTCATAAAGGGCATGGGGATGTTGCAAGATCGCCTGCCGAATAATATCCTCATCATAACCGGAAACGTGATGCTGTAATCATATTTTCATCTCGTTCCAAAGGGAGAACCAAAATGGTTTCTTCTTTAACCGCCACTACTACCACCCCCTGGTTAAAACAAAAAACCCTCCTCAAGGACAAGGGTCCTCAAAGATTCTCGGCGACCCTCTGCCCTGCTCCCAGACACTCAGGGAGCCTTTCTGGGGCGGGGGGAGGAGAGGGCAGGAAAAGCCTCCACCTCGCGCGTCCCCAAGCCTTTCAGCACCGTCACCACCAAAGAGCCGTATTTCTGCTCAGCTTTTGAGTGAAGCCATACGAGGGTGGTGTAGGGAAAGTGGGGAGGAGAAAAGAGAGGGGGGAAACCCTCCTTGTCAGAATCATCTGGAGTTTTTAAGGGAAATGAAATATATCCCTTCCGTCTTTGGTGGCCCTTTGCACTTGAATTATAGCAGAGAAGGATTTAGCTAGAACTATAGGGGGACTGAGCGCTCTCGTTCGCTCTCCCTCTGCTGTCCTCTAGGTATTACCAGGGATGATATATTTACCGAAAGTCTATGCACAGCTCTGTGATCGCACTACCCTCTTTGACATGTAGAGATGATGGTGATGATGATGATATAATAATAATAATAATAATAATAATAATAATAATAATAATAATATGCTTGAGCCCAATGAGATCACCCATATTACAAATACTGGAAAGAAACTAGTCTCAGCAGGAACTAACAACAGCTACTGCGTATTTGGTTATCCTGATCTCAAAGGCAGGAGGTCGCCATGTTACTTGGATTAAGGTGAAAACTCCTACACCAATACATCAAACAATATGTCAATATTTTCTTTATTTTATTTTTTAGAAAAACAATAACCTGACATAAATGGTTACAGAATTAGTACAACAGCGCACGCAAAGGCAGAGACGCTTTGCGTCCCCCTGTAGATAAATAGATAACACATAATAATTATTTCTTTCAAAGCATGCTGAAAGGAAAGGAAAAGCAGTACAAAAAGTTTATGTCGTAGGTCTTTGCCGCCTGCAAACCAGACGGGTATTTATTTATTTTTTAAGACATCAGCCACAACCATTTAAGTACCGAATTAAAGGTACGGAATTACAACTTCGAAAAATAAAGTGCATATTATTTTTGGGGGGGAGAGGAAAAAAAACCAAAAAAACACAGAAAGGATTAGAATAAGCTTTTGAACGAAATATTTCCCTTACCTGGTGATCTGTTCGTTCCTTCTGCCTCTGGTTAGAAATAATATTTAAAAAAGAAAAAAGAAAAAAAAGATTAATCATAATCATAATCGAAGTCGGGAGGGGGGAATCTGGAAAGGAACTATTGATGGGATTTTGGAGGGTTATTTAATTTTTCCTCCAAGCACACTGTATTATCCTGATGCAATAAAGCCTGGCTGTAATGTAATTTTAAAATACATACGTCCAAGCAAATAGTGGGGACAGAATATGACAAGTGTATTTCGACATTATAATTCAAGTGGGCTCCACCTACCATCCGCCTCCCAATTAATGGCCTAACCAAGTTGCAAGAGCCTGCATTGGCCAGACTTGAGAGAGGGAGCTAGAAAGAGACAGGCAGAGCGAGAGGGGGCGAAAAGTGTCATTGAGGCGAAGGGATCGCCTCCCAATCAACAATAACTTGTTAGCAAGAGTCAATTACCTCGCCTCTGCCTCTCGCCGTCTTTTTTTCTCCCCCCAGCCCGAGGAAAAGAGGCTCTCCGGCGCCTCTCGCTCTCCCCTCGCTCTGGAGGAGCCCCCCCTCCGGATTTCGCTGGGGGAAGAGGGCGAGCTGGGGGGGCGAAAGACAGATCTGGGACGATTTGGGGGGTGTCTCCTAAAATAGCAGCTGGGAAGAGAAGCGAGAGGCGAGAGAAATAAAGTGGGACAGGAGCGCCTCGGCCACCTCTTTCCCAGCCAGGACTGCGGACCCTGCCTGGCCGTCCAAGGACGGCTTTCCACCGCCCTCCTTGGCCCCGTCCTCCCTCTTCTCTCTCCAGGGCCAGCAGACCTGCCTCCTGGTGGAGTTGAGGACCTGAAGTTTTGGGGAGTCTTTTTGGAGGGGGGCTGTTCTGTTTTAATTTTTCTCCTCGGTTTCTTTTTTTGCTCCCCGCCTCCTTTTCGGTTGCTCTGCGTTGGCGACTGCAGAAAAGCGAGGGAGGTCATTTCAGGCAAAGAGCGAGCGAGAGAGAGAGAGAGTAGGAAGGGGGCACAGGGGGTGCTGCGGTGGGGAAGGAGCCGGAATCCCCGACGCCCGCCAAGCATGACTTCCAAAGACGACGGCAAAGCCGCCTCGGTGGAGGAGCGCCGGAGAAGCCCGCTGGACCACTTGCCTCCGCCGGCCAACTCCAACAAGCCCCTGACGCCCTTCAGCATCGAGGACATCCTCAACAAGCCCTCGGTGCGGAGAAGTTACACCATCTGCGGGACTGCCCACCTGCTCTCGGCCGCCGAGAAGCACCCTCCGGCCGCCCTGCCGCTCTCCAGTCGGGCGCTGCTCTCGCAAACGTCGCCTCTGTGCGCCCTGGAGGAGCTGGCCAGCAAGACCTTCAAGGGGCTCGAAGTCAGCGTCCTGCAAGCCGCCGAAGGTAAGACCCGCCGCACGCAGCTCGGGCTGATCGGGGGCTCGCTGCCTGCCCCCTTTCCCTGCCTGCCTTCTAGCTGGGGGTGGGGGGTGTTGTGAGGGGAGAGAGATGGTGGCGCGTTTGTGGAGAGCATCGGCGGAGAACTTGGCGCTTGGAGGATGGAGGCGCGGCGGGGGCTTAGGGAGGACCACAGATGCGGGTTCTGGTCTGGACAAGAAGGGGCAGCCCCATCTCTGGCCCCCACAGCCACGCCGGGCCGTTTGGAGAGGAATCCCGCAAACGCTCTGCGGTTTCTTGCCCTCCCCCCTCCCCCAGGCGCAAACTATGTCTTTAGAGAGGAGGCAGCCCACGCGTGAAATCGGTGTGACTACTGCAGCCTGGTTTGTGCACCCAGTCGGTTTCCGCTCCCCCTTCCACCCGTCCGCCCGCCCAAATTATCCTTCTTTCCTCCGGCCTCCATCAAGTCCCCATGGCCATTAAGATGTTGGGGGCGAATAGTAGAGGCCTACTTTCCTTCTTCTGGGCTGGGATTCGAGAGTCCTCCAGGCTGAATCGGTGGTTTGTTTTGCTTTTAAATTCCCTTCTTCCAATGCAGTTAAGGGAACCCCAGAGTAAGGAGAGGGGAGGAGGAGGAAGATGGCAAGAGGGGCCTGCTGGTGTCTTTGGGGGTGCCGGATGGCTTCCTATGGCTTTGTGGCCTGGGAGAGAGACTGGATAAGTCTCGTTGGGCTGCCTGTGTGGGGGGTGAGCGTGAGACTGAAAAGCCTTATTCTGCCTATTTTCAGGAAGGGATGGGATGACTATATTTGGCCAGAGGCAAACCCCCAAGAAAAGGAGGAAGTCTAGGACGGCCTTTACAAACCACCAGATCTACGAACTGGAAAAGCGTTTTTTGTACCAGAAATACTTGTCCCCCGCGGACCGAGACCAGATAGCGCAGCAGCTGGGCTTGACCAATGCGCAGGTGATAACGTGGTTTCAGAATCGCAGGGCCAAGCTCAAGCGGGACCTGGAAGAGATGAAAGCAGACGTGGAGTCTGCCAAGAAACTGGGACCCAGCACCCAGGTGGATCTGGTAGCCATTGCCGAGCTGGAGTCGACCCCCGAAGGGAGAGCGAAGTCGCGCTCCCTTTCGCCTGCCCTCCCCAAGCATGGACTGGAAGGCAGCAACAGTCACCTCCAGCTCTCCCCCGGCTCTCCGCTCACGGACCAGCCGGGCAGCAGCAAGGACTGCTCGGAAGACGAAGACGTGGAAATTGACGTGGATGACTGAGGGGTGGTGGTGGTTGCTTCTTCTTCTTCCTCTTCTCCTCCTCCTCCTCTTCCTCCCCCTCTTCTCTCCCGCCCTCCTTTTGCCCCTCAAACAAAAACAAACGAAGAAATTGACAAATCTCTTCCTCCCCGCCTTCCTTCTCCTCGCGCCCCCTTCCACCAAGACACAAGGAGAGAAAGTGTCCGCTCCTGCGCTCTCCTCATCACCCGGGGATAAAAAAAAAAAAACAGAACAGAACAAAAAAAACAAAAACAAAACCCACGCCGGACTTTAGGGGGAACTGCAAATCAGCTTCCTTGGCGACTCAGTAAATGCGGTTTCTTTTCAACAAAAGCAATAAGCAATATAAAAGAATCACAATTATTGTTAATTATTATTATTAAAGTAGGAAACAATATCCCAACGGCTGCCAAACCAGGTAGCTATCACTTTTTTTTTTTTTTTTGGAACGGTGCAATTATGGATAGCTTCTGTATAAATATTTAAGCATATCTATTGGGTATTTTCTTTTTTTGAGGGTTTGCCTTTTTTTAAAAAAGAATAATAATAACGATATACTTTTTTGTTGTTTATAAAAGGACTCTTAACCTTGGAGTAAATGCCACCTCTTTGATGCTCGGTTAGACGGTTGTTTTGAAAGGTTTTCAAAATCCACTTTATGTGAGAATTGAGTTAAACCGTAGTTCCCTTTGCTCGCATGCTCCCTATATGCACGATTCTTCCCCACACCCTTTTCTTTGGCTTTTTTCTTTGGTTGTTTAATTCTCAATTATTATTATTATTATTTTTTCTGGGATATCGTGGGGGTTTGGGTTCTATCGCAAGTTTAAAATATATACTTTCTTTCCCACCCCCAGCGCCTAGGACTCGGTCCCCAATGAGATTTCTGCCTCGTTTTGCCAATTAAAAGCTATTTTTACCATTTACTGCTATTGTTGTGCTTTTATTAAAAAGGAAAAAGAAAGCTACCTTTCGTATTTTTATATGAAGGTAGTTTTAAGAAAAGAATCTAGACTTATTTTTTACTCTTTTTTAGAATTCTTTTGCATGCTACCGAAATAATAAGACTAATACCGCAGCTCAAAATGATAATATCAACAATAATGAAGAACAGATCCAGCCATCAACAGATGGGAATATTAACGCTATAAATACAAATGTACAGGTTTGAAATGTTTTTCTTTGATCTGTAAAAATAATTTTTTTAAGGCCTGCTTATTTAAGTTACAACAGGGACGGTGTTGCTTTATATCTTGTCTCTTAGAGTTGTACAGACAAGTCTTTTTCCGACACAATAAAACCTTTACAATTTTAATATACACTTTTTAAGGTTTTCTTTGGGAATGAAAGTCTTTAGATATCCCGTTTATCCGTTGTTATATTAAAAAAATGTTCCTTTCGTCACTTTGGGGAGTGATACAAATGTGTTTCAGCTTTGGGTGTCACCAAGTTTCCAGCATTTTGAGCTGGCTGAACTAACAGCAGGAAATCTGCATTTCATACAAGCTACGCGTAGAAATCTACTTAGAACTGAAACTGTATTTCTTTTTTTGGGTGGGGGCGTTATCTTAAAGTAATAAGGCTGGTGAGGCATGTAAGTCACCAAATCCAGAAGCATCCGTGGATTTAAAAATAATGTCTTATAAAGCCCGCGCGCCCGCGCGTGTGTCTCCCCACACATACACCATACACTTCCATTCCAAAATATAGTCTATATAGAAAACATGGTTAAGCAGCAATACATCCGTGTTTTGCATATATACGCATTTCATACGTAGCAGACATAGATAAGAGCCCTTCCCTCAGTTTGCATCTAAGAACATTAAAAAACAAACAAACACAATAATTGAGAACTATCCCTAAATCATGGCGGAATCGTCCAGTGTTCATAAAGACAATTAAAGTAACATGTTAGAATCGCTTGTTTTAAGGGGGCGCGGGCGGGGGCTGCAAAGGGAAACGGGGGATTAAAGAGAAAACGGGGATTAATTTTTTTTCTGCAGAGCTGCCAAAACAAACACACACACAAACAAACAAACAAACAATAACCCTTCAGGTAAATTTTGCTTTCTTTACTATCGTGTATGTACCAAATGCTAATTTAATTTACAGCTCCCCCTTTATGTCTTTCTAAACGTGTATCTCCCTTTCCCCCCCAAATACCGCGCCCTGCCTTTTTGACCCACCAACGTGGTGTTTCCCTATTCTTGGTAAAATTTATGTGAGAAGCACAAATCTGGTGTACATAGTGGCCTAGTTAAAAGAGTGGGGGGGGGGAGGTGGGTTTGGGAGAAGGAACTGGGTTCCGGCGACGAGAGGGGGGACAGCGTGGCTGGGAGGGGAGGGGAGAGAGAAGAGCGTTTTTGGGGGGCCAGTTTCTCCGAGGCGAAATCAATCTTTCTCCTCTTTGAAAATGGATGGCGTTGTAATTTTTAGCGTAAAGCATGAAAACTGGGGACAAATGAGGCCTCTTCTGTGAAGTGACAAGCGACAATGGAGCATGCTCTCCCTCCTGCGGCTCGCCATGCTGAAACAAGCGTGCGCCTCCGTCGCGAAAAGGACCGAACCGCTTGGAGACCATATGGTTTTTGAATTTTCCTCACAATTTCCAGACAATTTGATGGATTAGGTTAACCCTCCCTTCCACTGTTTAACTCCACAATAATGGGAGTGGAGCTCCCTTTCCTCCCTCCGCCCCCCACTTCCATCGCCCCCTCCTCCCCTGCGCTGGGGCATCTGCGCCTTTAGACGGGCCGCCCATTCTTCTCCTTTCTCTCTTGGCATTTGGAACAAGTCTATGAATTACAATGAAAGGCACTTTCTTTAGTATTATTTGGGAGAGCACTTGTCTCCCGCCCCCACCCCCTTTTTCCCTTTAAAGGGGGATGAGGGGGTCTGTTTGCAATGGATTTGTTTGACTTCTGTCCAGATATCACGCGAAGCCTTCAATCTTGTCCTTAAGTGTTTTTATGCTAAGCAGGCAAATCGTAAAAGGCTGAGAAACTGTGACATTTATGTGAAGATCTAGTTAAAGGGCTTTATTTGTTTTCTTTATTTGCTCTTACCCTCCCCTCCCCCTCTGGATTCTCTTTCTCTTCTCCCCCCCCCCGCCCCACCTCCCAAGCTTTTTATCCTTTTGTCTTCGAATAGATTTAATGAGGCTGCAAAAACCGATGCAAGTCAATGTAAGCAAGGAAATGTGGTTTTGTTTTGTTTTCGAATAGAGAGATTGAGGGCTGAAGAGGGAGAGAGAGAGAGAGAGAGAGAGAGAGAGAGAGAGAGAGAGAGGAGGTGTGGGGTTGGGGAGAGGGTAGGATAACACCGGAGTTCATTTGGACTTGTGAGCTATTGACTCCAGTGTTCAAACGCAAGAGATGGATGGAGCCAGAGAAGCACCACACAAGTTTGCCACACGTGGCATTACAAGCCAGAGAGCTGCTTTCTTTAGCTTGGGGTTTTTTCCCCCTCCCCTTTCTTGCAGCATGTTAATTTGGCCAGAAAAGACGGGGCTGATTGTTGACTGCAGCTCGCTTTGCTAGGTTTGTCAACAACCTTTCAAAGCGCGACACACGAGCCCCCGGAAGCCCCACCGCGTCCAGTGGGGGACAGATTCCCGCCTGACCAGGTTAGGGGTCGAGAGAGGGAAGAGCCCGGGCAAGGCTCTCCATTCTTTTCTCGCGAATGGGTCTTTCAAGCTTCCTGGTTTTCAGACTGTTCTTCCAGCTTAGATGGAATAAGACTTTTCAGAGCAAGGGATTGATCTTCTCGCTATATGGTATTTTTCACTCCGCGTTCTGCTTTTAATGGAAAGGGCTGATTAAAAAATAATGATGATGGGGGGACACGATGGTTAAATACATGCCGAATTTGAATCGATGCCACTTCGGATCGAACCGGTCGTCGTGGCCCTTGGGTGGGAGGGAGCCCTGCCTGCTCTCTCTTGTCTCCCCGCAGTTGTTACTCTTGAGACTTCATCCCGCAAACCGGGAGGAAAAATTATAACCAGACAAAAGCAATACATGTTTCCTTCTCAGGGTATATTGTATCTCTCTTTCTCTCCGGTAGCCCCAACTTGGAGCTTGATAGGTTGTATATTTTCCGAGACAGACGGAGTTTTGTGGAAAGGGGTGTTCCAGGCGAAACAAGAGACATCTTGACACCCAGACGTGCCAAAGCTGAGTGGACATTTGATGAAATCACCACTCGACACAAAAGCCCCGAGCAAGGGAGACTGTTATCTCTCGCCAAAAGAGGGACGGCGGGGAAAGAGGGCGGTGGGGAGGGGGGGGGGAGAGACGAGCGGCAGGGCGATCCGGCATTTAAAAAACCCCCAAAACAAAACCCGGTCATATTTTGTTGGATGTCTGTTTTTAGAAAGAATTTGTACACGTCTAACGGAATAGGTATCTCTCTGATTAAGAAGAGCGGAAGCCGGGTTTCACTATTAGCACGAATAAAACTTGGCCTTCTTGGAATTGCAGAGAGACCCAATGTCTTCCTCCTTTTCTAATAGGAGATTCTCAGAAATGAGAGACTCCGTCGTGCGGGCGGAGGGAGCGGTGAGTTTTAGGCTGGATCCCTTCGGGCGATTACTAGGGAGTAAGCCCCATTCGGGTAAGTTGGGCAGACTTCTGAATGATCAGGGCGGGGGTGCTTTTTGATGGCACCTCTGCGTGGAATAAAGTATTTGAAACCAAGCAAGTCTGACACCAGGACCCTAAACCTTCCAGGTGTCCGCCTGGCGCTGCAATCTTGCAAGCTGGCTCCTTTGTGTCTTCACTCAGAACTAACTTAGCCCGACTTTGTCCAAAGGAGGACTTGCTACGCCACGGTGCAAACGACTGAATCCTTAAAGTCACACGCAACTCTACTTCCTATGCAATGTTGCATAGCCAGGAGGAACTATTATTTGCAGGAAAAATAAGCCTGTCAAAAAATTAATTCCGGAGGGGCGCAACTGTGTAGCTGGGACCTCCCTCCCTCCTTAATTCCCTCCCCCTTTACCGCCCCCCTGTTATCCCTATGCCATTGATCCTACTGTAATTTCTCTGAAGTTTCCAGATCGCTGGGTCTGAGCTAGTCTCCCTCTAGCTGTCTGTTTGTCATGTAAATTCCCCCACCCCGAATTTTTTATTTTAGGGGCGCTGTCCTGTCCAGTCCTGAGCCCTGGGGGCGCGAGGCGGGACAAGAGGCCTGCTGCGCGAGTGTCATCTGGATCCGCGCTTTCCCCCTTGCGTCGCGCCGCTCGGCGAAGCGGCAGGCTGGGGGGTCATTTGCGCTTGTAGGACGCGCTAGATTAGCTGCCGATTCCGTGTTGGGAGCGCGTGTTTAGCCAACGGAATCCGCGTTGGGTGTTGTTTGTCTCCAGCAGGTGCGCTTTTCCGAGCTGGCGCCGGGTTCGCCCTCCTGCCTTGGTGGGAGTGTGGGGGACTGGACGGCGGTGCTGGGTGCGAATCTGGACGTGCTGCGGGCGCATCCGGAGAGATAATCAAACAAAGAAACCCTCCAGCTGGACCCCAACCCCAGTTTTATTCTGACCCCTTTCCATAACCTATGAGAATCGCGTGCCTTCCCATAATTATTCTTCCGCCATCACCAACATTTTGCCTGGTTCTTTAAACTCGTTCGTGTGTGCGCTCGCACGTGGGGCGGCAAATGTTTGCCGGAAACGCCCCCGTGTTTTGCTGACACTGTCCAATCCCCTCCTGGCCCCGGAAATGTGCAGATCTGATCCCACTGCAGCTGGGCTCGTTCCCCTTTTTTTTTTGCAGGGGGAGATGCGCTGGAGCGCCCCGCCCCTCACCCCCCTTACACACACACACACACACACCTCAGCCTTAATTTAGGACCATCCTTAGCCCCCCCCTCCTTCCTGTACTTTGGGAGCCGAGGGAAGACCCGAATTTGCCTCCTGCTGTCTTAAAGGCTCGCCTTTGTTGGTTGGCTTCGCATTGGGCTCCCAAAGGTAACAGTGAGGACCCCCCCCTCATTTCTCCCCGCGTCCCTCCCTTCTGGCGGGGCTGAGGGAGACGGTTGAGTCAGTGAAATTCAGTTCCTTATTTTATGAGGTGTCAGGGTTGATGTCAGACGTGGCAACGATAACTAATACTACCGTCTGAGAGACCAGAACGTGGTAATTAATCCCAAAGACTTAAGTGTATTTTAGTTCAGGAGGAAAAAAAAATCACTAATTCAATCGTCCGGAAAATTGAAGTTTGATGCATGAGTCCCTGTTGAAAGGGAAGGCGCTTTTTTTCTTCTTCTTCTCCTTCCCTCATTCGGATTCTGGGGTTGAAGCTGAAGTCGCATCTCTCCTCTTTCCTGTTGTAGTTCTGCGCGCGCGCGCGCGCACACACACACACACAGAGAGAGAGAGAGAGAGAGAGAGAGAGAGAGAGAGAGAGAGAGAGAGAGAGAGAGACCCTATCTAAATCACACACTGTTTAATTCACACCTAGGTAGCTGGATCAGTGGCAAAGGCATAAACGTTGTACTCCTACGCATATTTAAGTTCCCACCACTCCAAATGTACTTCGGAGTTAAGATCATTTAGAGATTCGCTGCAGGGCTGCAATCCTATAGAAATATCTCCAGATGAATTTGAGTGGGATTGTGCTGATAGCTGTGCCCGCAGGCATGTGTGCGAGATATGCGCACACACTCTCACACACATATATGTACACGTGTGTGTATATATACATCCACTGTTACAAACATTATATACATGCATTACACCCAAGTGGTAGGACTTAGTGAGCATCTCTCTCAGAACCCGCCCCCCCTTTCAGAAATACATAGCTGTAGCCGTATCGTTAGAAAACAGTGTCGCCATACATACCCACCCACAATAAATCCCCTATTACGGTACCTACGTACCATTACGCACGTGGCCTGCGCACCAACGTTTGCACACAGCTTCATGGAAGACAATGTTACCCCACACCCCACGCTGCCAGCACCCACAATCTCAAGACCCTCCTAGGGAACACCTGCAGCGGTCCTTAGAAAACCAGGCCACGCTTGTGGGGTAGAGCCACACATACTTTTACACCCCCGCGGTCGAACTTCCAAAGCGGTCCTCTTGGCCAATATTGGACGCTTCCTTTGGATCGTTACATAATCTGACCCCCGACCCCTCTCCCCTTAATGGCTGATGCCTGTAAGCAGATGCACAGGTTCCACGGCGTAACCTTTTACATCTGTTTCAGTACATCAAAGGTATCATTTTTTGAGAAGGAGATATTTGGCGTGCCTGCTGTTGCTATTTGGGCTGCCGAAGCAAGAGTAGATGGAGAGGGGGAATCAAGTTACTTAGGGCTCCTTAATCCTTGCCTTCTCTCTCCTTCTTTGATAGATGGGCTCGGTTGTTTGTGCTTTGGACGCGCGGGGCAAGTGTGCGTCTCCGCAGGAATGCCTTTTGTGTCTGGAGAGGAAGGCGCCCCGGCCGCACGGAAATATACTAGGCAGGTAAAAGTCAACTAAGCACGCAAGGGCCACGTGCCTTGGAACGGCGGCGTTTTTGGTCTAGTCAATCCGGTTCAATCAGCGGGAGACAGCAGTTCGGATCCTGCCTCTGCCATGGATTTATTGGGCAGCTTGGAACAATTTCCAGAAGGGTGGGTCGTCTTAGTCTGTTGTAGCAAAAACAAAGAAACAGAAAACAGTACAGAGTCTTGTAGCGAAAGCTTTTTGCGGACAACAGTACACGTCTAAGTTTCCAAAACAAGCGTTGGGCAACACACTCCCCGCCCCCAAGGCTCAGTTCCACAAGCAGCAGTATCATGTCAAATAGCTTTCCCTGGTCAGGGCTGTACCACTTCACCTGGATGCTGGCATATTTGCATGTTCGCAAAGGCATGGCTTCTCCTACTCCTTGGGAGGGAAGTGATTATGGCTTTTCATCCACCTTCTCGACTCTTCAGAGGTAGATGGAAGGAAGGTATTAGAAAACACATAACAAGAGAGACTGGAGAACCTTATTGTTTTTTTGATGAAGGAGCATTCAAGTGTGTGAGCGCCCACTTGCAGTCTGAAGTGGTACAGCCTCAACACAGATTTGCCATCTCAGGGAGAGCCTAGTCTAGATTGAATCAGCTCGTGGATTGCGGTGAGCATGAACTGAAAGGGCAATAAAGATAAACAAGGATTACATGGGAGTAGAACGCGACTATGCCTTACCATAGCCTTCCACAAACGCTGATAAACTGAGCGGGGTTGGCTGACCGCGTTTTGAAGGGAGTGAAGTAATGCCTAAAACCATTAGGCCCAGATTCGTCCAGATTCTAAAATGACCCGACTGAACCAATGAAGGATTCTGTTTACACCTGTGACAACACCGATAGATCATTCCTATGATTAGCTAATATATCACCGACAGACAGACAGATTTTTAAAAACGAAGTTGTTTAGTTGTAAATAATCCCTCTCTCGGTACTTTTATAAGGAATTTAAGGATATGCCCGTACCGTTTAGACCAGCGGTCCTTATCTTCGCCGCTGAGATCCTCGGGTATTTTAATCGGTCAGTGAAATGAAAAATATTAGATCACTTGTCAACCCTACTCAGATTTTATCTGAAGCTTCTAAAGATCACCCCTCACCGCCTCTCAACTTCTTCTCAACACTTCTCAATCATTAGCGAATTTCTAGTAGCAGTGTTTAAGCAAATCTTCTCCATCACTGAGATTCTGTCATGGATACCATTTATTTTGACCACCCCAAATCTGTACCTCTTACCAGGCAACAGCGGCCATTTGATACTCCTGGGAAGTGAACTTCTCGTCCACGACTGCTTAGTATATCTTTCTGGCCCCAATCCCTATGACTTCAACAGGAGTCGGAGACTAAGACATAAAATCGTCGAGGCATTCCAGGTCATTTTATCTCCATCCCACGAGTTTCATATTTGTGGGTCAGCACTGCTATTCAAGACATAGCAGTAGGACCAGGAAAGCGATGGCAATGCTACTTCCAAGCGCCAAGAAGTGGCCCAAACAAGTGAGAGCCAGGGATGTGTAGTGGACCGACTGTTGGATCTGGGAGACCGGAGTTCAAATCCCCACTCAACCACAAGGACACAAGGAGAACCTGCTGGATCATGCCAATGGCTCATCTAGTTCAGCATCTTGTTCTCTTAGTGGTCAACCAAGATGCCTATGAGAAACTCGCAAGAAGGACATTCTCCCCGCCTTCGGTTTCCAGCAACTGGTTTTCAGAAGCTTCCTGCCTCCAATCATGAAGCTCCCTGGGTGACCTTGGGCCAGCCACTGTCTCTAGGCCTAACCTGCCCTGCAGGTTTGTTGTGAAGATAAAATAGGGGAGCCAGTGGCGTAGCGTGGGGGGTGCAGGGGGGGCCAGCCGCACCGGGCGCAACATCTGGGGGTTAGGGTTAGGGGGCGCAAATCCACGGGTTAGGGGGCGCAAATCCACGGGTTAGGGGGCGCAAATTACTTGCCTTGCCCCGGGTGCTGACAACCCACGCTACGCCACTGAGGGGAGCATCATGAATGCCACCTTGGGCTCCTTGGAGGAAGGACGGGATAAAGATACATCAATAAATGCGAGAGCTTCACAGTAGAAATTTGGTATATGGTGCTTCTCTCAGTTTCAGTGGTGAGAGAAGAAGGCTGAGTGCGCCCCATGCATTTAAAGCACCCACCCCAAAGAACCCTGGGGGATGTAGCTTACCCACTGCAGAGCTACAATTTCCAGCACCCTTAACAAACGAAAGCTCCCAGGATTCTCTGGAGGCGGGAGAAGCGCTTTCAATGTATAGTGTGGACGCCGCCCAAGCCACACCTGCCTGCTCCGTGGTTATTTAAGGCTCCAGGCTCCTGTTGACAGGAGAGTCCTTAAAAAGGCAGGTGATGGCAGACTAAGCGCCCAAGAAAAGTGATGCAGAGGGAATGATTTCATGCCAGGTCTGCAGGAAGGAAGATTTAGTTGGCTGAAAGAAATCCCGAGTTTATCGACGTCAGTATGAAAACAAACCCTGAATTTAAACGGAACAGTCTTTAATCCCAATTCAGAGCGGGCCGAACAGTACTATAAGGAATTGAGCAAAATGGCTCAGAGGCGGTACCTGGTTCTGCCTTGGCAATGCAACCTCTGCGGGACTCGTGAATGAAGCCCGGCCTGGAATTCAGCTACTGGCAATCGGGGGAAGGTAAGAACCGGAAGTGATGCCCTGTCCGTCCGTCGGTTGGTCCAGTCTCTTCCACCTAGACAAGAATGATCAAAGCAGGTCAGCGAGCGGAACGGGCAGCATTCATTCTGACAGAGCATCTCTGCTTACAATAGCCTGGTGACTGTCAGAAATTCAGAGGATTTCAGGCAGCCTATGCATTCCCAACCATCGTCATCCAACTGATTGGTTTCAAAGTAGTTGGGTGGGTTTCTGGTGTGTGAAGTTTAGTAGAATGCTTGAATGTGTGTCAGCTAACATACCCATACTAAATAAGTTCACTGGGACAGAAGTATGTTACATTGACTTTCAGGGACTGTTAGAAGTTCACCATGTGCTCTTTCTAAATAAATTTATTTAGGGTGATTTGGAAGTGATGGGGAATTAACTTGTCTCGATTTATGACGATTAATTTTTGATCAAGCTTATTCAAACAGTTAACAGAGTTATCTAGGGCTTTACTTTAATAATACAAGTGATTCTGGGGACAATAATGGTTTTTGTAACCCTTTGACTGTCTTGCCTGAATCAGGACATCCATTTCCATTTGCGATTAAAAAGCTTACATTTTGCAAGTGCAAGTTTAGGCGTGTCTCTTCAGAAGTAAGTCCCGTTCAGTTAAAGGAGACTTGGTCCCAATAAAATGTCTGTAGGATTGCACGCTTAATCAGCTGTGAATGAACTAATCCATTGTCCAAAGCTCTCAGCTGTCCATAGGACTATGTATTGCAATCTCTTTTAATTAAAGACAGTAAGGTGCACATTTCTGTATGGATTGAAGATAACTCCCCGCCTTTCATTACGGTATGTAGAAGTAAAACAAACCCCTTCCGTATGTTGTTTAGCATTCTTCGTGTGAATTATGATTTTAAATATCGTTCTTCACACATTCCCCCCCCCCAGGTGTATGTAGCTTCTCACCCTCTGTTGAAAATGGAGGGAATGCATGCAGGGGTTCTTCCAATTGTTCCAACCGCAACCCCCCCATCCAAAAAAATCCAGGATTTCTACTTGAAGGCGAGTGGAGACTGGCACAGACACTGTGCTAATCTACATGAAATTATTGAACGTGTGTTGCTTTATAGCTTCGTGCTTTTCTTCCCCACCGTCCTTGTGAGGACAAGCGCGCACTCTTAGAAGCAAGGCTTCTCCAGGTCTATATGCAATTTGTAGGACTTTTCTGGTTCTTTTCCTCCCGTAAGTTCACCGCAGAGAGACGGCTGCTTTGTTCTGAAGGTCAGAAAGCGCGGGGTGTGCTTAAAATGCGCGAGACTTATCGAAAGCAAACGTTCGTTGGATTGCCGCATCTTCAAAATCAAGACCAGGGCTGTGCCTTCAAAGCACTTTCTTTTCCTCTCCAGGAATTCTGGGCTTTGTAGTTGAGAGTGGGGGCTAAACAGCAACACTTTGCAAACTACAGTGCCCAGAATTCTTTGGGGGGGGAATGGGCTTAAAGGTACAGGTATAGTGCGTTCACAGCTCTAAAATGATAAAATATCACCACTTTGACTAATTTGCACCCTAATTTTAAGTTTTGTCTTGTTTGAAAAGTGAGGATCTGATGAAAGAAGAACCTGGTCAGAAGTTCACGGACTACCTTTGATGGAGAATCCTAATATCTTGAACCCCTCCCCCCATCATGGATATGATTTAGAGCTCCCTACCTGACGTCGTTAGAGGAGTTATTGTGCGTAGTTTGCCAGGCAGCTAGCTAGCGGGGGAGTTGGGGAGAGAGCGAAAATTACTGCCCGATCCTGAAAATCGGAGAACATTTCATTGATGGACCGTCTTAGTAACGCGCTGCGGAACCGTCGCTTTGATTGCTGGCCTGCTTTGGTTCCAACGTCGCAGACCCTTCCTCTTATTAAAATAATAAAGGCGTGCAAATATAGCCGGGCCCTGTTTGAAGTAGTGCTGCACTGGTTACGTCTACAGCCCTCTCCTTACCGGGGTCCGGCGAAGCTTTTCCAGCTAATAAAACTAGGCAGGGAACGCATTCCGGGTAAACTGAAAACGAGATGAGGAACAAAGCCCTGAGACATTTGGAGCAAATGGAGGCATGGAGCTTCCGCGAGCCCGCGAAGAACTCTCCACTGTGGACCTCCAAGATCTATGGGGCGGGTTTCTTCTTGCCCTGCTTCGGCCGTTCAAGCTGGGACTGACCCTGGGACGTCCTGTATAGAAAGCACGCGCTCTACTCTGGAACTTTGGTCCCTTCCTGAACTGAATGTTTAGCTTACTCTTTGCATGTCCTGGTTTATTTTTTTGCTGGCTCCACCACAAAGGGTGAAGGCAGCTGTGCATTAACTTTGTGGACTGACTACTTTAGGCATAGCTGTCAACGTTTCCCTTTTTAAAAGCGAAATTCCCTTATTCCGAATAGGATTCCCCGCAAGAAAAGGGAAAAGTTGACAGCTATGCTTTAGGATATCTTCGTATGTGTTTCATAGCTGTTCCTGCTTCCACAGTTGTTTTCTATAGGCAACATTTTTTTACTGGCGCCATCTGTGTTTGTATCTGGCACCGCCCCCACCCCCCAAACCAACCCACAGCTTCAAACTCTTCTCTTTTATTTCTTTTCTATACATATTTATTTATAGTTTTAAAAAACTAGACAGCCTTTCACAAAATCTTAAGGCAGTGTACAGAGTTAATATAATAAAAGTGCAACAATAAATCCTCATATTCTTGCTTCTGTCAACAATAAGATTTGTGGGTTGAAATCTAGCAACCAACCATTGCCATTTTTGATCTCCAAAGTTTGCCAAATCACAAAATGTAAAATTAAAAAGAGGAAATGAAAAATCTAGAGTGGCAGTGTCTGTTCAGCAGACAGCATTATAGACGAGCCTGTGCTGAATAAACTTAGGAAGTCTTCATCATAGAATAGTAATAATCTACAATTCAGAACAGGAATGGGGAACCTGTGCCCTTCCAGATATTGTTGTATTCTGTCTCTCATCAGCGCCAGCCAGCATGGAAGGTGGGCAGGGCAAAAGGTTCTCCTTCCTTAGTCTAGAGCACAGAAAGGTTATTTCCCAGTTTAGTCTTCTCTCAATTTCTGCCATACAGGATTTGGGGGAGGGGTGAATGGGCTAGGATGAAACAAGACATTCAAGACAGTATTTAAGTTCCATGTCTCTGGTGATGAAGTATAGTAGAACACTTGAATGTTTGTCTAGACCAGGCACCCCCAACCTGCAGCTCTCCAGATGTTTTGGCCTACAACTCCCATGATCCCTAGCTAACAGGAACAGTGGTCAGGGATGATGGGAATTGTAGTCCAAAACACCTGGAGGGCCGAAGTTTGGGGATGCCTGGTCTAGACTCAAGGCTCTTCCTGGGTTCTCCTTATGACTCTGATGGCAATAGACAGAAGACAAAGCCTTGGATGTTTTCCATAATTTTGGTCTTGTTAAGTGTTAATATTTTCTTGTAGGGAAGTTAAATGATCTTCTCCCCACCCCACAAGTGACCAAAGGGCCAATGAAGTTTACGACATTCTATTAAAGACCTCTGAAGGCCTGGTATTAAATATAAATTCTGCCTTACAACTGTTTTGATGTTTGCCACCCTGGGTTCCTTTGGGAGGAAAAGCGGGATACAAATTTAAAATATATGTGAATGAATATATGATGAAGATTTTTAAACTAGCATTGGGAAATTAGTTCCTATTTATGCTGCTGCAAACCTTTCCACAGTAAGGACTTATCAGGGAGACTTTCTCTGAAGTTGTGCCAGAAAAATTAATGGGAGTATTATTCTAGAGGCAAAGAGTATTATTCTGGAGGCTTCTGAACAGAATTGGGCCTGAAGATCATTAAGGTTGCAATCCTATTTATACCCAACATTGAACTCAATGGGCCATATTGCTGACATCTGCAGGATTGGACAGTAAGTTCCAATGGAAAAGATATAGCAGAAACCCAAACTGTATTGTGTACAAGTAGAATCTAAGAGGCATCCATCTAGTAATGCATGAAAACCAAATACATTTATCTGATGGGCCTCCTTTTAGAACAATTAACACTGCTATATGGAGGTTGTATGCTCAACTTTCCCCCTGCAAACCATGGAAGAATTCATCACAGTCTCTTTGGGTTGTGCTGGAACATTGTTATAGCCTTGTGTGTGTGTGTGGAGAAATCTTCTCACAATAACAACTATTTTTGACTGCAAAGGAGTGATGTTCTAGAGGGCACCAAGGGTGCATGGCAGAAATCACAACCGATATGGTGATACCTCAGATTGGACCATGCTATGAAATCAGGGTAAGATAAAGACTTATTTACTTTATGACACTCCAGTTCAAGGTAAGGACACATGAAGACAAATGATAGGTCTCAATGTTTTTCAAGGAACTCAGAGAAAGCACGTTTGTGAGAGATTTTCAGGATTTAGCCTTGCAATCATTTTTCAGTATGAGTCCTACAATATGAGGAGCAATAATAGAATGAGCATACACAGAGTGCCCTTCCATCACTGCTCACTAACCACAAATAACCCCCACACATTTAGGGTTAGAGAAAAAAGGACCTTCATGTTTGCCTCTTATTTCATAAATTAAAAGCAAGCTCAGTACTATCTGAGATATAGAAACAGCCTTGACATCAGCAAATATGATAAATGAATCTTTGGACCCCTGGGGCCTGAGGCAGTTCCATAAAAACACAAGAAGTGACTTGCCAGATCACAGAAGGTCATCTATCTGTTTCCAGTGGGACAGTCTCATGTTCACAAGCAGGACGTGGTGATAGACACTCCCTGGTAGAAGCGTTCTTACTTCTGGTCAACAGAGAGGTTCAATTCACTATCCTGCCTAATGCCCATTAAAAGACCTATCATCCCTGAATTTGTCTTATTTGAATTTCTAGTGGGTTGGCTGTTGTTGAAGAGATCACCTCTGGAATTGGGACTCATGGTTCTGGGCATCAGTTTTTAATATGTGTGGTCCCACTGTAATAGCCCAGGTGGTAAAGGGGAAGTGTCATGCTTCTTATTCATTTCTGCATTGTAGGGGCCTCTGTCACATTTCACTGGTTGCTCAAGGTGAACCCATAACGCCAACACAATCCATGCGCAACACACCCTTTCCCTTATATATCAATATCCAAGACAGTAATCAGACAATCGATTTTAGGCCAGCTATGAACAGAAACGGATGTAATGAGCGGGTCAGGAAAGGACCTTCGAAGAAAGGTGACAAAAAAAAGTAACCAGATAATATATATCAGTGTTTTACTGCCACAACTGGGCAGAGAGCTCTATGACTCTATTACATTGATATCCACAGTTATATTCTGAATATGGAAGATACCATGAATACATTGTGCGATACGTTTCCAAAAAGGATACATTTAAAATACAAAAATACATATATCTATGCACTAGATTGCTATGTATGTTTCTCTATACATGTGCTTACAATCTGTGTGCATAGACATGATGACATCCAATACGCATATACTTAATTTATAGGACATATACCATTCAAAGGGGAAAGGGTGCATTTAGTGTGCTTATAGTTATTACAAGTGTATGTACATGTTTCCAGCATTTTATTATCCTCTTCATTTCTATAGTACATGATGGTGTGAAATGTGCTTTTCAAATAATATGATCATTTATTCTCTCGGAGAGCTTGGCATGTGTGTGCCCATTTTGCACATGGAGAATGAAAAGACTGTGATTTGCTCAGACTGCAGCCATTCTGCTACAGAGATGTGTGTGCAAATAAATAGGCAACGGGGAGGAGGAGGAGAATATATTTCTAGCTATTATCAGAGGAAGTGTATTAGCAATCCCAAACAATAGCTCATTCTATATAACAGGAGTAGCCAACATGGTGCTCTCCGCATGTTTTGGACAATGCCCAGCATCTCTTAACATGACCAATCTAAATGGTGCTGATGGGAGTTGTAGTCCAAAGCATCCACGTTGCCTCTGACATATAATATATTGCTACCCTGGGCTCCTTCGGGAGAAAATGCGGGATATAAATTAAATAAGCATCACATAGCTGTGAAGAGTACAAAACGAAACTGGATTCACTTTTGGGATGATCACACTTCCGGACTCCACTTTTTAAGGTCACTCCACTCATCTGCCTTCCACACCGAAATACAGCAGGCAGATCTTCCAATCGTTTCTATTTCTATGCCAGGAAACACTACGTCTGCTCAATTT